>NC_141479.1:16322500-21122500 GCF_009769465.1 Tauraco erythrolophus | reverse complement strand
GAATTTTTAAAAATCTCCCTCCCTTATCAGCAGTTTGGTGTGAAAGAGCATCATTCCCCTTCCAGACCGTAAAACCTGTGGTCGTTATTATCCACCGTTCCCTACTGACTGCTCTGGTGCTGGCACCTTCTCTTGCTGGAACGAGCATGAGGGTGATTAAAATAACATGGTCAGAGCTGCCCTGCTGTGCTCCCTGGGTGGATGGACCTGGACCTCAACAAACATGAACGTGTCCAACCTCCCGGGGTCTGCTCCTCGCTCCCAAAGCAAAGCAGCACCAGCCCGCTGATCCCTTGAGCGCTCTCCAAATAAAAAAAGGCAGTTCCATCACAGTTTCCATGGCGAAAAGTGCAAAGGGAACGATTTCATCCCTGCACTGGAGAGGAAGATACGAGCTGCTGGAAGAGCTGAACCCCAGGTGTGGGGACAAGGCGTCCCCAATGCTCCCCGGTCACGCGAGTCCTGCCACCACTGCAGCAACCCACCCCATTTGCATCGCCCGCGCTGCTATTCCGAGGCTGTTCCCTACGATAACAGGGATCTGTTTTCCATGTATCCCTGCTTGCACCTGATGCTGAAGCTCGTTATGGTCTGCAGGAGACGGCACAGAGAACATAGTGGTGGGCGCTCCAGCAGAAGGAACTGGAGCTAGGCTTGAAAACATAGCTAATAAACTCGAAAGCCTGAGCCTCTCTGAAGCCAGTTCCTCAACTTTTACGATGACCCAAAGCATTGTTTGAGAAAAGTGCAGCCTCTCTGCAGCTGGGGCTGAGGGCAGACACATCATCCTCTGACAGTGCCGGGCAGAAGTGTCTTTTACACCTCCAGACCCACCAGCTGGACCAGTTTGCTTTGAGCCATCAGATACAGAATCATGGAATAATAGAATCACGGAAGATAGAACCCCTACACCAGGTTGCTCAAAGCCTCATCCAACCTGGCCTTGAACATTTCCAGGGATGGGGCGGCGACAACTTCTCTGGGAAACCTGTTCCAGTGCCTCACCACGCTCTGAGTGAAAAATTTCTTCCTTAGATCCAATCTAAATCTCCCCTCTTTCAGTTTAAAGCCATTGCCCCGTGTCCTGTCACTACACACCCTTGTCCAAAGCCCCTCTCCAGCTTTCCTGTAGCCCCTTTAGGTACTGGAAGGTGCTGGAAGGTCTCCCCAGAGCCTTCTCTTCTCCAGGCTGAACAGCCCCAACTCTCTCAGCCTGTCTCCATAGCAGAGGTGCTCCATCACATCATCTTTGTAGTCTCCTCTGGACTCTACTCCAAAACTGTGCTATGCCCTTGGGATGATAAATAATCATCTAACTAGAGGCTGCTGAATTCCATACGGATAAAGGTTCAGGATCAAAGCCAGGTTGGATGAGGCTTTGAGCAACCTGGTATAGTGGAAGGTGTCCCTGCCCATGGCAGGGGGGTTGGAACTAGGTGATCTTTGAGGTCCCTTCCAACCCAAACCGTTCCTTGATTCTCAGTGTGTTCTCCTTGCAACTTTTATCCTTCCCATTCATCCGACTGAACTTTGTGCTTCCCCCATAGCAGTAGGAATTTCCTGCTTCCTGAGACAGCAGTAAATACTTAAATATACTAAATGAGCTGCTTTGCTTTCACTCACGTTTTGGAGAACAGGCCTCTGGTTTTGGCAAGAGCTGCCCCGCGCTGCCCATCGCCCACGGCACCTCTGCCAGCCTCACTCCTTCCTCACCCCGGCCCAGGGCATCTTTAGGTGAAGTCTTGGCAACCAGCTACCAGGATTTTTCTGGTACCAGCAAGTATCACTGTGTTGGAGAGAATTCCCACTTCAGCAGGAATTCATGGAGCTTGAGAACAAACATCACTTTTCTTTCGGCTTTTTTTTTTTTTTTAAATAGAAATCTTTTTCCCTGCTGCTGCTCTACTTCTAATTCCTAATTGGACGAGGCAGGTTCTTTCCTATTTCCAATAGGGCTGTGCAAAATTATGAGATCCATTAAATTTGCAAAGCAAAAAAAGCCTTCTCAGATGATTTTCAAATTCTTCCTTGGAACACACGTGCTCTGTAATTTTGTTTAGGGTAATTCACTTGCACTAATTTCCTGTAAGTCTTGCAAGATATATGACTATATTTTTTGGTTATTTTCCACATATATTCAGCAGTAATTTCCCTCGGAGCAATATTTACGTGCAAAATAGTCTGAGAGATGATGGAGGGTGGGTTTTTTTGTTTGCAGGAAGGGTGGAAATGCCCGGCGGGTCAGATCACCGGCTCCTACGCTTCAATGTTCATCAGTTAGCGGGGAGTTGTTATTCCAAAATACACAGATTCTGCCTCAAACACGGTCCCAACTTTCCCCAAGGTCCCGAGCTCTCGGAATTGGAGCTCTAATTAATACTGGGTGACTTCATTTCAGTAAATTGCTCATAGCTGAAAAATGCTGTTTCTGTAAACCGCAAGCAATTGTTGAGCAGGTTGGACGGTGAACTTTTGGAGTTCAGGGGGACGTTTAAGACGTATGTTTGAAATGAATAAAACCTGACGAGGAGGCAGATGCTTAGTGCCCAGGAAAGAAGAGGTTTGCCCGGAGATGCGGAGGCAGGAGCGAAAAAGCTTCGGCCGCCGAGCTCGAAAGAAACCCACGTCCCGGGAGGGGAGATCCCGTCACTCAAATCCTCACTTCTGGCCCCAAAACGCTCGTGGCCTCCCCACGCCAGAGGCAGAAGGGCTGGAGGTGGATGCCAGGAGAGCCGCAGCCCGGTGCGGGAGCATCTCCTCCACTCTGCCTTTCCGGCACGCAGCGTGGCTCTGCACGCTTCCAGAGGGCTCGTCTGTTAACCCTGGGATTCTCTTCCTCGTGTAACCCTCGGTTTCAGGTCGGTGGAACGTCTATGTCCACCCCGTGCTTTCCCGACTCAGCTGCTGATCCACAAACGCTGCACGGCCCCGTTATAATTTCCTTTCACCTCCAGGTGGAGCGTTTCGGTTGCTGTTGCCGGGCCGAGTCCCGCTCTCCTTCCCAGCAAACAGCCCTGGACACCACGCCGCGAAGGAGGAGGGAAAGAAACCACAGCCCAAACACCCTACGCATCGACAAATCCCGCACGCTTGGAGTCACCGTTCGCTGCGACAGATGGACAGCGGCCAAGCCGCCCCTCGCTTTGGTGCAAGGGACCACCCCTGCCTTGGTGCACGTGCAATGAGACCCACCACTGCCATCCCTCGATGGTGGCAGCAAGGATCATGGAAAAGGACCTCTAAGATCTTGAAGTCCAACTGTCAACCCAATACCACCATGCCCACTAAATCACATCCTGAAGTGCTACATCTACAAACATCTTGAACACTTCCACATCTACAAACTTTTTGAACACTTCCAGGCGTGGTGACTCCACCACTTCTCTGGGTAACCTGCCAATGTTTGATCAGTCTTTCAGTAAAGAATTTTTTCCTAATATCTATCCTAAACCTCCCCTGGCGCAACGTGAGGCCGGTTCCTCTCGTCCTATCGCTGGCTACCTGGGAAGAAGAGACCAACACCCACCTCGCTACAACCTCCTTTCAAGTAGTTGTAGAGAGTGAGAAGGTCTCCCCTCAGCCTCCATTTCTCCAGGCTGAACACCCCAGCTCCCTCAGCTGCTCCTCATAACACTTGTGCTCCAGATGTTCTGCAAAGGGCTGGATTTGGGAGATGTCCCAAGCAGGTGACGTGACGAAGGGATGTGGGTCTCAAGCACCTTTCCCGTGGCGGCGTCGGCTCTCCCGGCAGCAGAGTTTTGGTTTTGCTGGAGAAAGCGTCTTGTTCCAGGGTGGATTTTCACGCTCTGAGAGGCAGAACTGGAAAGCCGGTCACAAGCCAAGAAGGAAAAATTACAAAACAGGAGCAGGGAGGAGGGGAGACCTGGATCGAAACCCACCCTCCTCGCTTACAGGAAGGCAACTGGGAGAACGCACGGTGTGGAAAGGAACTTCCCAAAATAAAGGGAATTCAATGCTAACCAAAACACCCAGACACAGATGAACTTAATCATACTGAAGTGGGGGCAGGTCATTAAATAAACAGCAAAAGTCAAAGTGTTGAGATTGGGAATATATTAAGCTATCAGCTCTTAGGGCAAAAAAATAAACATCGGGAATTGCACGGCAAAAAAGTTATCTGAAGCCTGAGACAAAGAGAAAAAACCAAACAGGAGTCTTTGCTGACACATAACGTACAGAAAGGCTCTTTCAGGAGGATGTGGGCAGGAGTTGGGAGCCGGTTAGGGAGGTAACGCCGCGATGGCAGGGGGATTTCCACGACGCTTTATGTGCCTTTGTCTTCCCTTCTTCTTCTGCACCGTAATCCCAACACCACTATAACATTTTTGAGTGCTGACCGTGGTTGGTACAACTATCGACAGCCAGGGGCTGGTCCCTGGCTGCTGGCTGACCCTCACTGCTCATCTCCCGTTATTGCAATTAGCATCCCTAATTGCAAAGCGCGGTGGCTCGGGCGTCCCTGTCAACCGTTTGCAACTCCGTGGTATAAAATGGGATATAAATTTATACAACTCTGGTTTTCCTTTCTACCACCTTGGCAGGAGTCCGCGTTTTTAAACGGATGATCCAGGGTTCACTTCTCGCTAATGAGTTTCACGTTCGTTGCGCAGGTGCAAGAAAACCTGTACAAAAAGTGCACCCAACGGCTCAGCCTTTGCAGAAATCCAACATCCCAGAAATCAGCGGTGAGCTTCCGCACGGAGCGATCCCCATGCTGGGCTTGACGGTGGTGGTCGTGATTCGCAGCAAAGGTGTCTGTAAAACCTGGGGGACCCGTAAAATCCGAATCGGCCAGTGAGTCACCTGGAGCTTCTGACCTTGAATCACTCTCCAGTCTCCTGGATTAGGAATTTCATGGGTTTTACCAGGACACACGCTGACTAAAGCGCTTGAGCCGATCTTTTCCGTCCCACCTGAGCTACAGACACATCTTTGCAGTTGTGAAGTGGGTGAGCAGAAGGGTAGTTTTCCCAAGATGAACAATTTTCCCTTTACCCATCCGAACACGGCGTTTAGGAGGAGGGATGGATGCAGAATTGCTGAGGGGCCCTTGTAACAAGGGTCACTCATGGAGCAATCGCTTGGAAATGCAAGGGAATAAATCATCCTCCCTGAATCACAAGTCTACACCGAAGAGACACCTGGGCTGTGAACGCACCCACTCAGCAAAAGTAAATCAATAAAAATCAGAGCTCAAAAAATCCACAGGTAAAATCACCCCACGAGCCGATGGGGACACACATCTGACTCCCGTAGCTGCTTTTAAAAGTGTTAACTCGAGCTCTACGTGCCAGCAAAACCTCTGCTGGGCCCTCTAGATTTTCTCGAGTCATTAGACGGTCAAGAAAACAGCGGGCCACGGGACGCTTGTCAAACTCCATAGAAGAAAAAGATAAAGCCATTTGTTCTAGACGGGAATCAAAACCAGCGCATACAAATTTCCGCTCCCAAAAACATTTCGATGATTAGCTTTGATTAATGGTGCTGCCAGAGGATCATTCATCAGTATTAACTAACAACATCTTTTTCCACGTTATTTCCAACTCCCTGGAAGCTGGAAAGTGAAATTCGTTTCTCTTACAATGTTCTTTTTCCCCTGTTCCTGCTCGAGTAACGGTTTTGTGTTTTTCTTTAGGGCTGCCCACAAGATCTGCTCGGCTACGAGAGGGTCAGAGGGACCCTGTTCTCTGTTAACGGGCTGTGGGCATCCTTCTTCCATTTGTTGTTGTAGGGTCGCTTAGGAGCACCCCTTGCCGCAAGGCTGATCGGTGGTGCTGAGCTTTTAGAGTAATTTTTTTTTCCCCCCCTTATTTTTCTTTTTCCCTGCAGGAGGGAACAGCCATAAAGTCCTGGATTTGGAAACAACCCACAGCGCGCGCTGCTGATTTTGCACAGAAAAAAATTAGGTCAGATTTTGGGCTGCAACAGCATCTCACCACCACCGAAGACAACGGGAGGGCAGAGTGAGTCCCACGCACATGGGACCTCAATCTCTGCGCTCTCCTGGAGCATCCAGGAGAACACAGACACAAAGCACAGTGTCACATGTGCACACAACCTCGATGGCCAAGATATCCATGCTGCCCGAACTATTCCCTGCTTCTGGAATGTGGGATTCAAGTGGTGGCTTTCACAGGCTGAACACTCGTGTTTCTACAGAGGAATTATTTTGGAAGGCGCAGTATAATTGTAGCTCACTCTGTAAGAAGTGTCATAGCATCACAGAATGGTTTTGATTGGAAAGGAGCTTCAAGATCATCTAGTTCCAACCCCCTGCCACGGGCAGGGACACCTTCCACTACATCAGGTTGCTCCAAGCCTCATCCAATCTGGCCTTGAACACTTCCAGGGATGGGACACATCGTAAGAATGCACATGTAAGTAAATAGGGAAGGGATGGTACAACCTTTATGGCTGCAGGAATTGGGGAGCAGCCAGAGGTATCTGGGGTGTCTTCAAGCAAAGCAAACCTCACAAGCAAAGTCCTGTCCCTCAATCCCGGGCACGAGAGCGCAGCAAAGGAAACATTCTGCACCATGTCCGGTGATTTACCAATCCAGAAGAAATAAGAGGCTATTTCCTTACCGTTGCTTGAGCGGGTCCGCGCTCCAGCAGGCAGCAGCGCTGTCTTGGATGGCCTCGGCGTTAAGCCGTGCTCCTGCTCCAGCCCCAGCTCCTCACCTGCTGCCAGACACCTTTGGGAAGGGAAAAAAAATGCCCATTAAGAGATTTTGTTAGCAAACAGAAAGGTCTGTGTTTCTGCTGCTCTGCCTTCTTGCTAACCACTTTATTCGGGGATATTAGTGACAAAAACAGCAACCAGGGGAAAGCACCTCAGAAATTTTAGAAGAAACAGCTGCAAGGCAGAGCCAGCATCCCTGACGAGAGCGGTGCCAACGCCTGCCCTCCCCGTACAGGGCTGGGAAGGACCTTCCGTCCATCCACGTGTCTTCCTTCAGCCGGGGTGATGCTGAGGATGGAGTCATGGCCCCCTGTAGCCCTCAGAACTCTGGTTCTTTCCCCAGACACCTTCCAGTCTTTCCAGTTAGCAGCCAGCTCCTCGGGGAGAAGTGGTTCGCTCCAGGCTTGGAGAGATGAAGTGGTGAGGACCCAAACTGCTCCTCTCCAACACCATTTTCCTGGTACTAAATTTGGGCATTTCCAGGAGCTCAGAGGAGGGCATGATAAACCTCAGGGAAAGGACTCTCCTCCTGCTTCTTCCTCTTCCCCAGTTCCTCTCCAAACCCAAGCAGTGGAGCAACCAGAGAGCAGCTTGACACACCTCCCATGGCCGGGTGTCCCCTATCCCCAGCCTCCCCCATGGCAGAGCTGCCCACGATGGGCAGAGGGGCCGAGCTGCCCCCCGGCTCCCACGGCAGCCTGCTTCCCACCAGGAGCAACCCTCATTCTTCTGACAGCTCGGGGGGTGTTTCCAGACTGCTGGACTCACTTTCTGTCACTGCGGATAGGAAAAAATCTCCAGTCATCCAAAAATGGATTCCAGCAGGCCCTCCAGGTAATTCTTAAACCTTGAGACAGGCCTGGAGAGCAATCATTCCCCTCTTAATCCCCTAAAAACATCCACGGGAAGGGCAAACCGGCTTCCCCCGCGCATCTGCCCCTTCCCCCGGAGCCCCATCTCTCTGTGTTCGGAGTCGGACAGACAAAGGCTGCCTCAAGTCTTGGCTTTGCCAAGAGTTTAGTTTCAGGTCAACGAGCCCATGAAGAATAATCGCATGGAAGGAACGGCACATGCCATCGCCGTGACGTGACGTGGCTGGAAGGGCTTTCCCCAGCTGATACCGGCTCCTGGGCCACGTTATTCCCAAAACGCCTGGATGCTGCCCCGTCCTGGAAATACCGAGACCTTGTCTGGGCACTGGAAACCCCTGGAGATGTGCTCAACTGGTGACCCTTCGCACCTTTTCCCACCAATATTCCTTTATATTTACGCATTAACATAGTACATAACGTATTTATGATGTTTACAAACACACTCTATGTGTTTATATTTTATGATATAAACACCTTGTTTATGTTTATTTATGGTTTTTATCAAGTTAACATTAACACGGGTGTCTGAGCGGTGCAGTAGGTAGATGCAGATTGCAATGGTGAGAAAAATAAAGCTAATTACCTACTCCTGCAGCAAGGACATGTACCTGCTCTGGGTAGGATTCTATGTGCAATTTTCAGCAAATATACACCAATCTTTCCCAAAAATGAGCTGCTGGACAAAACCACCTCCTGCCAGGCCTCCTCCACTTCCCCCCTGGCCATGGGGCAGCGTTCTCCACCGAGGCACAGGTGGAGAACACCAGCAAAAACTGCAGAAAACAAACCAAAAAGGCGGCAGCGCACGCGAAGCAGAAGGACGCGACGGACGGGCAAAACTAGAAACAGCTCTTTGTAGATGTACTTTTTATTTTTTTTGTCTAAGAAACACTAAAAAATGAGGCCTCCTGTACCCAAACAGCCTTGTTTAGCTTCAAGTGTTTCCCGTTTCTAGAGCCTGTCCACAGTTCATAGAATCACAGAATGGTTTGGGTTGGAAGGGACCTCAAAGATCATCTAGTTCCAACCCCCCTGCCATGGGCAGGGACACCTTCCACTACATCAGGTTGCTCAAAGCCTCATCCAACCTGGCCTTGTTGTGTATGCAGTGCTCTATAAATATTTCACTGAGTTTCTCGAGTCAGGATCATCACAATGCAGTTTTTTTTTCTGCTGAGAGGCTGGAATCTAAACTCTAACAGTTTCTTTTTTCTCCTTTTCTAATCATCAGCTCACTTGAATAATGGGAATAAAGCACGATATCCTACCAGCTCCTATCAAAAATGGGTACGGCAGCGTTTGTAGGAATACTGTGTTGAAAATGAGGATCACAGGACACGAGGAAAGAGGGGCATCAGCCCCCCTCAGCGATGACTCCGCAGATGACTTGCTAGAACGAGCACAAGGGCCACTCGAAATATCCCTTTCCCCAGCGCATCCGTTGACATTCACAAAAAAAGGAGCAAGAGCGAGTGGATGAAGGTTTCTCCTCCAAAAGCCTTTTCGGTGACCACCACCCAAGTCCCGCTGGCACTGCTGGGGGTCCCCAACTTTAACACGGGGGTTTCTGCACCCTTTTCCTCCATCCCTTGAGGACTTTGTTCACATCAATAACACATGTGCTTTTCCCAGCCCCTCTCTAGGACTGGATCAGTCCTTTGGTAGGTCTAAGCCTGCCCAGTCTGTTTGCACCCGATCCTGAGACAGAAAAAGTAGGTCCTACATGAATGAATGAAGGAGAGAAGGAGAGAAAGCATGACTCCAGCAGTTTTCATGGCCTTCAGCAGGGCTGGAAACAGCGGTGGCAATAATTGCCTGCAGCCTCCTGAAAACTGCTGGGCACAGATTTTTCCGAACGCTGGAAAAGACAGAGATATGTATTTGTGAGTAACCACCAGACTCCGTCAGCTCGTCTTGACCAAATACTCCACAATGACATTATTCCACAATGGCATAATCCTTAGAGAAAAACCACAGCATTCCTGGACCTCAGACAGAAACTCGACACATGTAATACCTAATACTAGAGTGTACTTTATACCCTGTTTTCCTATGAGTCATTTTCCATCCCACTGTCTGTTGAAAAACGCTTTTTTGTTTATTTATTAAAGATTCTCTCAATGGCTTTATTGATGACAGAAGAAGGGAGCGAACGAGGCAGAGATTCGGCATCCCAGAGACCTGTCACCGAATCTGGCCTAACCAAAGCCATCTGCTCGGGACAGGAGTCGCAGCCACTGGACCTGCTGCCAAAATCCGATTTTAAAAGGACAGAGCGGGCGGGATGGAGACGGGGCTTTGCGTTTTAAAACTAAGTTGTGTTTTAAAAAAAAAAAATAAATAAAAAAAAGAAAAAGAGACACGCTTTTAAATTTACTGGGAGGGACGTGGGATGGAAGGATGAAGTTGTTTTGTTTTGTTTTGACTGTCAAAGCCCAGTTTTCTTGGCACAAACGGGAACGCCCCCAGGCCTGTCTGGAAGAACCCGCACTGGGCAGCTTTTCAGTCGGCACAAGAAAATGGGCAAACAAAACCATGTGCCAATCCAGAAAAGTGAAAGTGGCTGCTCCAGCTCATAGTTGGAAGCAAAGGCTCAGCTCAGCCCTGCCTGTGCTGGCATCCGCGCAGTGGGACCATTTAAAGTCAGCAAGAAGCAGCTCAGCATCTGCTCCGCCATTGCAAGGTGAAAGAACGATAAAACACCCATTTATTTAATAAATACACTTAATTGTGCTACTTGATCAATCTTCATAATCTCAACAGCTCAAGCCTGAGCCGTTGGGGTTTATTTTCCAATTTAATCTTGGCAAGACCCATTTAAACACTACCAAGTGAGTGGCAGTGTCTTGCAGGGATGGACGGAGCTCGTACAAAGCCAGGTGAACACAGGGGGGTTGCCCCAGCACCGACAGCAACAGCTCCGATCTTCAATAGATGTTTAACCAACTAAACCTCTTCACTTGGAGCTTGGGCACTCAACTCTGCTTCCCCAGTCTTTTTTGGTGGCAAGCTACCAGGTCACTTGATAAACAGAAGGCTGATCTTTCCTTCCCCTCCAAAAAAGAGCTCCAAGTCTTTGCTTACAGGTTTGGCTGGGTTTTTTGCTGGATGTTAGGACTTTCTGAAGGGAAAGAAGAAAGGCCTGTAGGCAGGGGTCTCAGGCTTGCCCCTGCTCTGGTTAGCCAAATCCAGCTGATGGCTATGGAGAGGGACTCATCCTAGCTTGCTCCATCACACTTGAGCTACACAAGACTGACAAGTCACCAGCCCCACCAGCTGAACAGCCCAAAGATCAGAGATCACCAAACACCACAACCCGTCCGTGCTAACGACTGATGAAACAAGCAACAACGCGTTCACGGTCTGCAGGAGATGAGATGAACCGATGGTGGTGATCCATGCAACAGGCGCCACGAATCAAAGGACCCGCAGCGGATACGCTCGCCTCCCGATGATGGCCGTGCCACCGCCGTGAAGGGGCGCATTGTGTGGAGCTCTCGGCATATGGTGGGACTTGCTGTTCACGTTAAAACTAATAATCACAGATCTAAACCAACATTAACGTCAGGAACACCCTTGCTTCAAACAGAGGTTCTGTCTTCCCCAGCTTCAGCCAAATACAAAGAATAAACTCAAATATATGCATTTATATACATGTGTCATAAACACATGACACAAGCAAGACGACCAAGTTGGTTCTCCTGACCTACCTGGGGTGCTGACAGGAGATCCCTAGTGCAAACGTTACCCGTTTAACTTATATTCCTTCTTAAACAAAACGAGCAAAGGTCAAAACTAAGTTCCTGTAGGAGGGCACATTTGCTGGCCAGATGGTAACGAAATATGAAGGCCTTTTCTGTGAACAGAATGGACAAACAGACGCTCTGCAGCCCTCGCATCATTCTGACCTTCACGCTGTACAGGACACATATGCTTTTTTTCCCTTGGGTGTATGCAGCAGAGATGGAGGTTGGGACCAGCAAAGCAGAGTGCAGGGAGGGCACCTGATTCATACGGAACCCGGGCTGGTGTTGCACCAAGGCCAATGAAGCCCATCCTGGAGCTCAAGCGCCTTCATAAAGCCCTGGTGTGAAGTTCAACCTCGGGATGAAAACCCTGACTGCAGCACATGGGGTTTCATTTCCAGCCTTTGGCACAACCCTAAAATTTCTCAAGAGCAGTCTCTAAAAATAGGAGAAGGTCTGCTGGGCGAAGAAGAGAAAACAGAGCCAGGGCTGGTATCAACATCAGTTTAACTTGCTGGTTTCTAAAAAGCACACAAAAATATTCTCATCCGTTTGTCTCTCTTGGGAAGAAGCACCAAGGCTCAGTGGAGCAGGTTGCCTCCAGCAGCAACAGCTTCCCACCCTTTAGCAACATGCTTTAAAACGGGGGTTTCTGCTATAGAGGTGTTGCACAGAGACTAGAGAGCTTGTGAAGAGCTGCAAGAGGAGGATCAGGGATCGAGGGACCGGCGTTGCAGTGACATTTATTGTTTACCATTGGCACTACGGTCTTCCCAAAGCCAGAGCTGGCCGGGCAGGGGAAGACAAGGAGAGGAGCCTCCATCCTTCCACCAGCCAGTGGCTTGGTGACCGTGCTCCAGGTCCCACAACCAGGAAGACAGACATTGCAGCTTCACCCAGACCACAGAGCAGAACTCCCCCACAGAAAGCACTGTGCTAAAATCTCACAGGGGGAAAAAAATAAAAAAATTAAAAAAATCAACAGGGCTGTGGCCCGGAGTCAAAGCGCCTGGGTCCTACGGTCCTGGAAGTAATAGTGCAGGCTGAAAGCTGCAACCATTCCCAATTGTTTCTGTTTTGTTTTCTTGGCCTAATTTCTTTCAGGCTGTCCATAGCTGCATGTCCTCCACGGAGCCGAGCATAAATCTAGTCAAACCCTGACTTATCCTGGAGCAAAGAAACGTCCTTATTGTTATTCTAGCCAGGAACGCACGCGTTTTTATTGGCCTGAGAAGTGCAACCGATACCCTCGGAGCAAAGGTACTGCCCACCCGCCACCTCCCCTCTCTCTACCCCACAAAGAGACAGAGCTTCTTCCAACCTGGTTTTTCCCAGGTGGAACTACCAGGTCCAATGAAGGTGTCCCATGGCAGGAGAACTGGAGAACCAGAGCTCTTCAGCTGCAGCTTTTGTAGCTCACTCCAAACGCTGAAGCTAATGCAATGGGAAAACCATTACCCAGGCACGGGGGGAAGCTAATTCTCCAGGACAGTCTGAAACACGTAAATATAACCACGATCTTTGCCATTTGCAACACAATGGAAAATTGCTAATAAAAGTCCTTATTGTGTCGGGGATGTAATACTAACCGCGTGGTATTTCTCCCTCCCTCCTCCCTTCCCTTCTCCCCTTTGCAGCCAGGCAGCTAAAAATGGCTCAAAACTTCCCAGCTCAAACGCTCGAGGTCAAACCATGATGCCAAAGCACCAGGACGAAGGGTTTGAAGACCATCTGCAGCACAGCCCGGCGCTCCCTTCCAGGCTCAGAGGATACAGTGCTCCTGCTCCGTGCTCCGGGCGCAGGAGCACTGCCTGTGATCCCGGCTGGAGGGTGGACCTCCCCGAAGAGCAGGAGGCTGTAGGACTCCCCTCTAGCCCCCACTTATTGCCACCCCATGCTCTCAGCACCATGCCATGGGGTAAGCCTGGCCTCCCCCATCCCCAACATGCCACACCAGCACCATCCTTCCCACTGAGCCACTGCTCAAGTCACCTCTGTCCCATGCAACGGGACAGGGGACCTTTCCCCGTCCCCATGGCCGTGAAGGCACCTTGCTTTGGACACGGTTCTCCCTCCTCCCCCTTCTCCTAAAGGGAAAAATCCGCGCGCACACATGCCGCATGGATGTCTGCCTGCGCCCTGGTCCCAGCCCCAGGAAAGGAAGCTCAGACACAGGAATTAAAAACGGGGCTGGTATTTTCAAGGCTGGATGCCTGGAGCAGGCTCCTTGATCCATCCTCGGGCACGGACACAAACGACCCGGTTGCCTTACGACCCCTGTGAGCACCTGCAGCTCCCACAGCCTCCTCCCCAAACGGGGCTGGCTCTTGCAGGGATGCCAAAGGAGGGATTGAAAACCCGACTCCGGGCTCCCTGCCCCGAGGGCTGTGAGTTTTCCCAAAGCTCCTTCTGACTCTGACTCCCTCCCTGCATTTTCAGGCTCAGGTGACAAAGTGGCAGCAGCAGGATCGGGGCCAAGCGGGCGAGCGGAGGCAAGCGCAGCCTCCACCTCTGCTCCGCTGCTTCCAACGGGCGCTTCCCTCTCCCACTTCATGCTTTATCCCCCACAGCATCCTTCCTCCTGCTGACATCTCATGTCCCAGAGCATCGGTGTCTCCGTTCTGCCCCGGCCCTTCCGCAGAGGGAAGCGGAGGATTTAACTGCAGCTCGCAGGAGACCAAAACCCAACATGGAAATGCCGATCTTGACTCACTGCAGAAAAAATACCCATTACGGGGCAACTGGGGCAATTAAGAGATTTCAGCTGAAACCAGTGGCTTCAGTGTTTCCCTGAGGCAGCCAAGTGGCTTTATTTCTGTGTATTTGTTAATAATCTCATTATTTACAGGACCCATGTGCTCTCTATTACCTTCCATATTCCAATATCGAAGGGACATCTGAGGCTGGTTAGCCTCTTTGTAACGGGTCCATCTTCAGTTTTTTGGTATTTCCTGGTGGGCACGTGACCAAACCAACACGCTCCTCTTTCCACCTAAAAAAAAGAGCCCCTCTGAGGGACTGCATGAAGCAGTCACCTCGGTCAGTGATTCCACAAGCTGCCTCGGGACTTTATAGGGTTCAGAAAAAAAATCCCCCCAAACTCAAACGTGAAAAACAACAACAACAAAACATAAAACCTCTTTCATCCCTGTTAGTTGTCCACTGGTGAGCACAGACAAGGAGAAGAGTTTGGGGAGCAGGAAACATTTCCAATGAGGTATTTCAGGGTTCCGTTCAGGGTGGTGGTGGTGATTTTTAGGAGGATGAGAGAGTTGGCTGCAGATGTCAGGTGTACGTCTGCAAGCACAGGACACACCATCAGCACCTGAACCTCTTCCACTCGCTTTTCTCCTTCAACTTGCAGCTGACAGAGGCTCAGATGAAGAAGCCCCATGAAGCAGCAGCATCCCTTCCTGGATGCTGAAGGCATCTGCTCCAGCTGATTTGAGAAGCAGCAGTCTGAACATCGAATGGTGTCGGCATCACTCTCTCCTGTGCCTCATGAGTATTACTGCTCCACGAGGTGCAGGTTTGCTTTCCCTGCTGGCATTCCTACATTTCATGGTGCTGCTGCTGAGCTACTCTTTGCTTACAGCATGTTTCTTTAGCCCTAGGCATCCCAGCCTGGGTTCAACATCTGGTATTTTGAAGGAGATGAAGTCTGGGGAGGGTCTCTAAGCTGTTGGGTTGAGGCAGAGCAAGCGGCTCACCCTATGGCTTCAGCACAACTTGGTGGCCCATCCTCAGCCCCAAACAGGCACCCTCACTTTGGCTGCCTTATGCCCACCCCTATTCCAGCACAAAACCTGGCCAGCAAACGTGCTCCCTGCCTGACCTCACCATCCCCTGAAGCTGGTCCACGGAGGAGCCCACCCTATCATCAACCAACCAAGCGGAAATCCTTTGAATGCAATATAGACAGCTTAGGAGACTTACTTCTGCAAACCACGTTATGGGACCAACGTGCTGATTTCTCTTCTAAATACACGCCCACGCACACCCCTGTTCATGAGAGATGCATTTCCAGACAGTTTGTGTACCACGATTACCACCAAAACTAGTAGCGTGTAGTGAGTCAGATTAAATTCTTCTCCAGGGCAGCCCAAGACAGTCCCAGCTGGGATCCAGGGGTTGACATGCCGGGTCTAAAAGTCCCTGTTAGAAGAGAACCTGCCCTGTCCTGTCTCATCCCCCTGAGAGATGAAACCATGCTTGTTGCTTCCCGCAGGGAGAGGCACACCGTCGGGATCCACAGGTGGCAGGGCCAGTCAGGAAAACTTAGTTGCTCTTATCACACCTGGAATAGAGGCACTTGAAGGGACAATTCCCAGTCAGCTGCGATGGGCATCAGCAGAGATGCTAAGGCAGATCACACCCTTCCTCCACCCCACCACGGGCTCCTAAGAGCTGCTAAAAGCCATGAAAACCTGATCCCTGACAAGCCACCTTCAATTTTGGGACCGTAACACATCACGGAGGTTACGACTGCCAGCAAGGAGCCAACGCGGCACGTGCCTGTCCGCTGGGAGTGGTGGGGACCGTCACAAGCTGCAGCTCGTGACCACCTTCCTTGCGGCCAGATCCCCCTGGCACAGCTCGATAGGCAGATTTGCTGGCATCTCTAACTTCTCAGAGGTTCACGGGTGGCCCAGAATATGACAAAATATTGAGTTGTTAGCAAAGCAAAGAGACTTGGGCTGGAGTTCCTGGGTAAAACTGCCAGATGTGTCACTTCTGCTCAGAGCTGAATTGGCAGATCATCACCGCTGGGGAAAAAGCTGGAGGGGAAGGAAAGGAAATCAAACAATTTCCCAAGTCACCTGTTTTCTTTATGCCAGTGCTGCCAGCTTCGTACCGAAAAGTACCGCCTGCAGATTTAACCTGTGCTTAACGGGGTCCCTTCTCCGCTCCTTCTCCCACTCCCTCCCCATCCCTTGACTTGAACCATTCCTTGGCATTTCACGCCTAATTATTTATTATCGCTAATGAAGGTTCTCGTGCATCCACCCCTCTCTCCCTCATCTGTGGCTGTTTTTAATCGGGCGAGAAGTTGTGCAATCTTTCCTCCACACACATCTGCCACCGGCCCTGCTCCACCTCGGCTGCTGCCCATTTTAATCCCAAACTAGGAGCCTTGAGGACTTTCCCTGGTCTGTCTGTTCAGGGAGAAGCCTCAGTCACTGCAGAGGGAGAGAGGGACCTCCTCAAGATAATGTTCCAGGCTGGTGCTTAATCAACGTGATGGCCTCATTAACAGCACAACCCAGATAATGAAGAACTGGCAGGGCTGGCATTCCTCCTCCGTGAGCAGGCACGTAATAAATCAAGAGGAGATTTGGTGGGAAAGAAAAGCCTTGCTCCGTTCCCGTGTGCTCTGGTGGTGCAGCTTTCTGTCCCAAAACTTCTGCTGGGATGGAGTAATCGCAGATCATCAACACCTCCTGCAAACACCTCCCTGACTCCTGACCCACCAGGACTCCTCGGGATCCTACCGATGGTGGAGGCAGCTGGAAATCCGTGGCAGCCATTGGCAGAGATGCTACAATCGATTCTCCCCCAGTAAAACCAGTCCCTGAAACCCCCCCAGTATCAGCCGGCTGCTTTGGAAAGCTGTGCCTGGCTCTCCCTGCTCGGAGCCTCAAACCTGGTATGGGGCGAGGGAGATTTTGGCCCATTTTTTTCTCCTTCTTGGGTCTCTCTTTTTGCCTTTGAATGTGATCCGAGCTCCTGCCTGGCAGGAGGCAGACAAATAAACAGGACTGCTCCGATCACATCCCAGCCTGAAACCACAGCGTCCTCGCCCCGGAGAAGTGCTCCTTGTGAAGCCGGCTCGGCGTGAGCCGTGCTCCCGGCAGCACATCCATTCACTTGAAAGCCTCAACGGAAACCCTTTGAAAGCAGTGGGAACAAAAAGGCCATAGATCGGTCCTCGGTCCCGCAAGAGCAGAGCTCTGCCCATTCCACAGGGAAAAAAAGTATTTCACAATGTCTGTTTATTTTCCATTCGTCCTTTCCAGGTAGCCTGTGCTCTGTGCTTGCCTTGTGAAGGAGCACGAGGATGAATCCAGGCATGTTATGGACAACTTCCCTCGTCCCTCTCATGCTTCTGGCATCCACTGAGGGCTAAAAGATGATGAACTGACCCAAAGCAGAGAATTGTCTTCTCCTCGTAGCCCCAGGTCTCCTGGAAATATCACAGGGAGGATTATGGCTTGCGAGTATCCCAGCAGAGGTTGCACGCTGGAGAAGTTCATGGGAGAGGGATGGAGAGAAAGGCCAAGAAGCAATCCAGCAGCACAGCAAGTTTTCATTAAGACTGACTTCAGATTTGGCTTTTGTGCACTTCTCAGATCCAGGCTGCTTCACATAAAAGGACAGTTTTTACCCCAGTGAACATCGTGGTTTAGATTTACATCAAGGCTTTTGGTTTGAGTTTGTTTTGCCCACTGTGGGAATTTATGGGTAACTAATTTTTCCTTGGGAGCTCTGGAGATGATGGAGCCCTTTTCCACAACAGCCTGCCACATACTTGTCGGGATCTCACCTTGCACTTGGCAGCTGGAGGAGCTTGACTGCATCTACCTGACCTCAGGAAAAAATCCATGTGGTTTGGATTCAGAGGAACAGTCAAAAATTTCGAAAGAGGAGGACACAAAGAGTCCCACAGACAAAAACCACGAACGTTCAAACAACCTCATGTCAAATGCCTTGGTGCTGCTCTCATGTTCCCCAGCACAAGGCTCTTGTTGAGCCTCTCCATCTGTTGGAAGGAAGGTGGTGGCTCATGCAGATCAGCCAACGCGACTCCCTCAACAGACCTATTCCTTCACAGCTCTTCGAATTGGAGACAGGCCTGAACAAAGCCCCAGAGCAGAGAACCTCTAAATCTGATGGAGGCAGGAAACTTCAAAATCCAAACCCTGCCTCCAGTTTTCTGAGAGACCCTGAACTGTTTTAATGGGGGTCACGTACAAATCCTCTTTCGGATTTTTGAGGTGTTTGACATCTGAACCAAATGCCACTTCAGGGCTTGGACCCATCTCTCCAGTTCATTTTTCAGCTCCTCTTTTACTTGAGAAGCAGAAGTGTCCCTCCTGGCTTCAGCGTACTTATTTTTCCATTTATCCCAGAAAAACAGAATTCCTTCTCCAAGGGTTGCTCTACAGGGTACCAGTACCTTATAGAGAACGTCTTGCCAACTTGAAATGAAAATCTTCACGGCAGCTCCAGCGCAAATGCTAAACGTGGTTTGCAGCTCTGCCTGAAAACAGGCAGACAGTGACTTAGAGGCAGATCTTCTGGAAACTCGGGTCCTGACTGTCAGTGAGCTTCACCTCCATTTCCTCCAGGACTCTGGAACCTTCGTCATTCCAAAGCCCTTTTAAAATGTCATCACTTCAGGAGAGGCAAGCCAGTGCTCAAGCCAGGGCTGGCCTGCTGGGTGATGGAGTGATGAGACTGAAGCTTTGAGCTTTGAACAGTCTGGAAAGCCGGGAGAAGCCAGAGCAGGAGCTGACATCACCCTATCTCAGAGGCAAGCAAGCGTGGATTCTCCCCAAGCCTGTGTGTTGTAGCCACTGTCGGACAGTTACGGGAAGCCAGGATGATGAACGCATGAGTCATTGCGGCTAGATGCTCTCCTGGGAAGAAGGAGCAAGAGTTTCCTCGCAAGAAGTAGCTTTTTTCCACCGTAAATCTTCTAAGCACAGCGATGAGTCTGAAAGGTCACTGGGGCTTGGCACTGGTTTGGCAACCGAGAGCCAGATGGCTTTGATGGGAAAGAGGATAACACTGTCTCCTTCTGAGTGCCTCTCTGCGAACAGGCTTCACCCACAGCTTGTCTGGTTCACTGTGGACCAGCTTTCCTCATCTCCTGGCTGCTCTAAGGTAGGCAGAGGCCAAACATGGGCTTTTGCAGGGTTGGAAATCCTGG
Source organism: Tauraco erythrolophus (assembly GCF_009769465.1). Taxonomy (NCBI): domain Eukaryota; kingdom Metazoa; phylum Chordata; class Aves; order Musophagiformes; family Musophagidae; genus Tauraco; species Tauraco erythrolophus. The sequence continues at coordinate 21,103,246 of NC_141479.1, read as the reverse complement.
TCCTACCTAACAGAAGGGGAATTTTGTCTTTGGATTCAACAAGGGAAGCATTTTCAACTGAGATCTCTGTCTGCATTTCGAGAGGTGATCTCTAGTGAATAGTGAGCTAAATCTGCATGTATTCTGAGGGTCCTAAGTGGACCCAAAGCTTCTGAATTGGCGATGAAGGTCCTGAGCACGTTTACCATCAGTGCTTCACCCCCATGCAGATCTCAGCTTTGCCATTCGAAGCAGTGGGGTTCCTGAAATAAGTCAGTTCCTTCCACGCATAGTTGTTACTCACTGAAGTCCCTTTTTTTTGCATCTGGGAGAGGAGCATCAACATTAAAGGCCACGTAGGTAAGAAACCCTTCACCTGGAAATGGGGAGGAGAAGATTTGCAGCACTCCGTGACGGAGCTGACGCTGCTCTGGAAGCAGTGGTACCCAAGGGGAAAGCAGAGGCTTGAGCATCCTCAGGAGGGTGGAAGATAAAACCCCAGGAAAGCAGCTGTGCACAGCCTTAGCCCAGCCAAGACTGACCTCTTCAGAAAGGCTGGAGGTACCACAGTCGGAGGAAAAGCCAGTTAAAAGCAAAGAGGTTGTCAGAGGAAGGGGGAGAAGAAAAGCAGGATGACGAAGACGACAAAAATAAAACCTCTGTGCAATTGTCCCTCAGCACTTCTAGAACACTAATTAAAAGACACAGGAACAATCTGATGACACCGACTCTAATAATGGCTCTCCAAGGTCCATCTGGCTCAGTATGTTGTCACGAAAAGTGGCCAAAAGCAGATGCTTAGGGAAAGGTTTAAGAATACAATAAACATGCTGTGATTTTCCCCCCTCTCCCCAAATATTCTCCCAGCCTGAAAAAAATACAGCTCAGGGATTTCCTGAGCTGAAGGAGGTGTTGTCTTTGTATTAAACAGGACTCAGGGGATTTGCCGTCTACAAACCTCTCCATCGTCCCTCGGTTAATCACAAAAAGAGAGAAAAAAACATTGCAAACTCTATTGATGATTAAGTGTCAGCCTAAAACACCGGGACAGAAATCGAAATGAATTCACCTGCACCTAAAAGTCGGGTCAGAGAAAGCTCTTTTCTTCCTCCGACAACAAAACTTGGGTTCATTAACAAAAGTTTTGCAATAAAATCTTTCCCCTGACTTAATGGGACTGCTCCAACGTCCTTGAAAGGATTATTTCAACACTATGGGCTGAATCAGTTGGTTCATTAAGCAGCAAAGGTTGAGAAAATCCACCCGGGATTTCCTCATTGAACGCTATTATTACTTCTCCAAAAACGTCTCCCTTGATTTTTCAACCAGCTGCAAGCGAGTTTGTGCTTTTAAAGCAAACGAATCAGGAACCCATCAGCACCCAAACACATCTGTGTGGAAGTGTTAACGGGCCTTTTGGGGTGAACCTTAGCGCTGGAGAATGGTATTTAAAGGCATTGGAGTAGGAGGGACGGCGGGGGAGATAAGTCCTTCCTCATCACACATCTGGAAGCGGCTGCAGCTGTACATTTTACCCCTCCACCAAACCACTTTTAGAAGGAATTTGCCATTTGCTCTGCGTCGTTCCCAGCGACACGCGACCTGGGCAGACACAGAACGGTCCCGCACAAGGCAACGACGCAACGACCCTTTCGCACATCCCTCCCTGGATGGCATCCAAGGAATGCTGCTGGAGCTTTCTGCTCCGCTGGAGAAATTACTGAGTGCATTCAGCAGGACGTGTCTGGGCAGAAGACGTGGCCTAGAGGACCCGCCTTAGCCTAATTTCTGAATCAGGAATTTCTGCCTGGCTTAAGCAAAGTTAATTTTCTTTGCCACTCTTGGGAATCGTTATAGAAATTCATCACTCCAAGACTTTCCCCCCCCCCCTTACTCTGTCTCCCTTTCACTGCCTTGACATTGCTTTGTGTTATTTTTCTTGCCCATCTTGGCCATGTACTGACATACCAGAAATCTAAACTTCAGACTAGTTGCAACATCTTCATTGTGTATCACGAATACAAGACTCTAAAACTATCATGGGATGCACCTCCAACTCGCTTCAAGTACCTACTGATTGTGGGGACTTTTTTTGAGATCCTATCAAACTCGAGCATGAAAGGATCAAGAAAAAAAATGACACAGCTCTTGGCTGGTGTTCCATGTACCACCAGTATCATGGAAAACAGCTAAAAGAGAAATACACACACAGTCACAGTCTTGCTCCTGCAAACAGAGCAAACATAGCATAGCAAAACCAAAATTTAAATCAAATACCAAAAGAACATTCAAAATTTAGCTTCGTTTTTGGCCATTCTAAAAAGCAACCACTTGCATGGGCACTGCTGCCTGGCAATTGCTACTAGACAAATCAGCAAATTTTGGATTTTCTTTTTTTTTTTTAAAGGATGTATATCAGTCCTTCAACTAAAAAGCTTGAGAAAGACAGATCTGGTCCTCTGCCTCAAGGCAGGGTGAACTGTATATCATGGCATATCTGAGCGACGTCTGTCCGAATTATTCCCGGAGTCTGAAGAGAGGCAACGCAGGAGATGCAACTGGATCCAGAACTGGTGTTTCTGATCTCCCAGGCAGCACTACCTGAGCAAGCTTGAAGTCACTTGTAACTCCATCAGGGCAGGAAAAAATATACCAGTTCCAGCTCTGCTTTAGCACTATGGAAAAGGGTAATTTGTCTGGGAGATGCTTCCCAGTTTATTTCTATGCAGATCCACATTCATGAGGTGCCTCCAGACATGGTAACAATACCACCGGGCTCGAAAAACATTATTTTCCTGGAAAACAGCAGAAAGAATAGAAGTGATGGGAGGAAAGCGTCTGCCCTGACTCTGGTTTCCACCCAAATCCTTGAAAACAAGCCAGGGCTGCAGTATTGAGGCCTTCAAGGACAACGCGGTGTATGTGGAAGAACGCGTAACCAAAAAGAGTGATGGGAAGAGGATTTTGGAAAAAGGAGAACGGCACCGAGTCAACACAGCAGCAGGGCAGACAAAGAGAAGAAGAGGGAAAGAAGCTCTTTGTTACACAAAACTGCCAAATTCCTCATTTCCATGGCAAATATAATACATCCCGCCACCTCCGTGCCTGGGCTTTGTGGTCCACAAGCCCAGGACTTCCACAGAGCCTCGGACTAACTGACATTTAAATCATTAGCAGCACACCAAATTATTGTGGGAGCCTCCTTCATCCTTGGGCTGCTGGCTTGTTTTTGTAGCCCGTAGCCCAGAAAGGAGGCCCTACTCGAGTTTAATGAGGCATTTCAGCACCTACTCAGGGTCGTTACTGGTCTCTAATGAGGGCAAAGGTGTTTGTGGTATTTGACCACTTGCCTAATTAGTTTATAGCACAAACACTCCCTGCTGAGTAGGAGATTTATGAGCTTGAGTTTGTCCCTAAGAGCAGTGCTGGGAAGGGAGCTGATGGCTGCAAACACTCCTGGTTTCTCAAAGCACAGCTCCCACCTACCCGCTCACCCCACTGCTGAGACATCAGAAAACCAACTGGGGAGCTTCTGGGGAGCAGCACCGTCCCACGGGGCACAGCTCGCTGTCCCTGTGACTCACCACGTGGGTCTTCCCCTCGTGCATCTCTGGGGACAACAGCAGGGATGAAGGTTTATTTTACAAGTGCTGGAGTTCAACCATCCCAAAGAGCCTTGAACGAGGCAGTTTTCCCCGCGACGCGTCCAACGCACAGCAAAACAGGGTCAACTGCTAACGTGAAACCCCTTCCGACTCAGTCCCTGGCTTGCAGACCCCTCGGCAGCCATGGCTCACCCTACCAAACAGCTGCTCCATGGGCAGGAAGCCCTGGATACCACTAGACACCCCTTGCTGGCGTTGAGCAGCAGGCAAGGACAAAATCCTGCCCCTGTGTTTGGAGGAGCACGTTCTTGCTGCCAGCTATGGGTGTCAGAGTGCTGACACCACGAGTTGTACCACTGCAGATGGAGACAACACCTCTAGGTCTTCATTCTCCTTCCCAAAGCCACGATTGGGTCATCTACAAACTGGTTTTGCTTCAATTCTGCACTGCGACTCTGCCCAATGTCCCTGGTGATGCCAGGAGGGTGTGACTTGAGATGGGGACAAACTTGGTTTGACCTGGGCTCGCAGCGCTCCTCATCACTGACAACCAGCATCGCTGTACGCCACGGATGATTCCGCATCCTCAGTTTTGGTTGTTTCAGACAGCACGTTGGGTTTTGCTGCTAATGGGGGAATGATGCTGGCGAAGAGCTACTATTTGTTGACAACCTCTTGAAATCATACACCCAAAAACTTCCAGTGACTGGAAATAATTTCCTTCAAAATTTTCAGCTAATTAAAAGATGTTACAAATGCATCTTGGATTTCTAAAAATGGTTTGCTTTGCTTTCAACTCTTAGATTCTTTTGTATACAATTTTAGGAAGATTTAGGAGAACTTCCAAAGAAGAAGGGGTTTCAACCACCAGAAGAACGCCTCCTTTACAAAAGCCAAAAGCCTTAACATCTAAAAAGCCATGATACGAATGAAAAAAAAGCCACGAGCCCAGCACACACACACAACCAGCTTCACACACCTCCGTGTCTTCTGCACAAGATGCAATGAACGTTTGACACAACCCACGTTGCAGCAGCTCAGCTTTGCCATGGCCGAGCCGGCGTCCCCGGGACCGAGCCCATGAGCCCTCTGGTGTCCCTGCCCATGGCAGGGGGGTTGGAATTGGATGATCTTTGAGTTCCCTTCCAACCCAAACCATTCTGTGATTCTATGAGCTGCCCGCGCGCCCGGTGCTGTGGTCCCCGAGATGTTCAGCTCCCCCAGGGCAGGCACTGGCTCCAAGATACAACTCCCCTTCCAACGATCTCTTTTCTGTTTGCCTCAGCAGGAAGAGCCATTTATTTGATTTTTTTTTTTTTTTTTTTTTTAAGTGGCAGCAAATAGCTTAATGCAAAGCAGGAGCAAACAAGCAACTAGGCTTGCCAAACGCACAGAAACTCTCCTGCCTTGGCCAGACCGGTTCCCTCCATGTTTTTTGTTCCTGCAAGTGTTTGGGCTGAGTTCATAAGTCATTTCTGACAGTCCTGGTTGGTACCTGCAATGGCAGCCCGCGTAGAGGACTGCAGAAACCGGCACCGCTGCTGTGAGGATAAGGTTTAGCTTGACTGGGATAGCAAAGGGTCCCCCAAAATACCCTGGTGCCTCCTTTCCCCTGGCTTCCAAAGGACACTTGCCATTACAGGGGTATGTGGTGCCAGCAAACCCCCAGCTCCTCTCCAAAATCATCACGTTACAGAAAACATGGAATCATAGAATCACAGAATGGTTTGGGTTGGAAGGGACCTCAAAGACCATCCAGTTCCAACCCCCCTGCCATGGGCAGGGACACCCTCCACTACACCAGGTTGCTCAAAGCCTCATCCAACCTGGCCTTGAACACTTCCAGGGATGGGGAAACCACAACTTCTCTGGACAACCAGTTCCAGTGCCTCACCACCCTCAATGTTCCCTGCTCTCTGCCTCACCCCTCCTCACCTGCGCAATGGGCGCAACGCTACGGCACGGCTACGCAACGCACAGGGACGCGGGCGTTACGCACGGAGAAACGGGACATAAAAACTAGGTGGTGTTACTCGGTTTTCAGTTTAATCCACATGGACAGCCCCTTCTTTCCCATTCCTGATATGTCAAGTCCTAGGAGAAGCCCTAGTCAAGCCGCTTAAATGGCGAGGAGCTCAGCATCTCCTTCCTACCGGGCTTTCAATTTAAAAAGCATTACACAGATGTAATTGGATTCAATTGCTACTACACATGGCATCTGGGGCTGCAGCCGCCGAGTAATATTCAATATCAAAAAGATTGTGTTTGGCACAGCCCCTAATGAGGGCAGCTGCAGCACACTCCAGCCAAGAAACTGTCAAAAAAAGGACAATTCAAAATAATTATGTAAAAAAGAAAAAGAAAAGAAAAGAAAAGAAAAGAAAAGAAAAGAAAAGAAAAGAAAAGAAAAGAAAAGAAAAGAAAAGAAAAGAAAAGAAAAGAAAAGAAAAGAAAAGAAAAGAAAAGAAAAGAAAAGAAAAGAAAAGAAAAGAAAAGAAAAGAAAAGAAAAGAAAAGAAAAGAAAAGAAAAGAAAAGAAAAGAAAAGAAAAGAAAAGAAAAGAAAAGAAAAGAAAAGAAAAAGTATAATTGCCACAAAACCAAACGGGCGATACGTTTACCTGGCAAGCCCACAGAGGAGAAGCTGATGGTTAAAAGGGTCTGCTTTAAATCAGGAGGACAATGCCGGGTGGGGGGGGGAAAGCAAGGCAGAGCAGCTGCTGACAGGAGAGGCCCAAAGGTGCAAATTTGACACGTGCTTTACCTCCGCCCCTGAACAGACACAGCCCATTGCCACGGCCACGCCAGCGGCCCTCGCGCTTACGAAGGGGGCATCTCTGCGGTGCCCTTACCCACCCCGCGGTGATGACACTTACTGCTCCTGCGGAGACAGGCTCAGGGAGTTGGGGCTGTTCAGCCTGGAGAAGAGAAGGCTCCGGGGAGACCTTCCAGCACCTTCCAGTACCGAAAGGGGCTTACAGGAAAGCTGGAGAGGGGCTTTGGACAAGGGTGTGTAGTGACAGGACATAGGGCAATGGCTTTGAACTGAAAGAGGGGAGATTTCGATGAGATCTAGGGAAGAAATTTTTTACATTGAGGGTGGTGAGGCACTGGACCAGGTTGCCCAGAGAAGCTGTAGATGCCCCATCCCTGGAAGTGTTCAAGGCCAGGTTGGATGGGGCTTTGAGCAACTTGGTGTAGTGGAAGGTGTCCCTGCCCATGGCAGGGGGGTTGGAACTGGATGATCTTTGAGGTCCCTTCCGACCCAAACCATTCTGTGATTCTATGATGACACTTACTGCTGTGACACCTCAGCAGGTCCCACTGGGGCCCCAGAAAATCTCCTCCAAGTGAGACCTACCCCCACTAAGGGGAATGACCTCAAACATGCAACATCAGAACATGCTACAGAGGAAAACTTTCTCCAAAAGAAGAGCGCTTTCTCCCGAAAGCCTGAAGTTGTCTGCACGAAACACCTGCTATTGGCTCCTCTTCATTTCCAGCTGCTAAATAGTTGCTCAAACATCTGCTATGTTTGTATCTCATGTTCTCCTGGTTTTGTCTTGAGAGGTAAGAGCTTGCTGCGGCTTCCCATGGAAAATCTTCAATGCCAATGCATCAAGGAATGCAAGCCACGATCTCTCGTTGAAGCACACTTGTCATCTGGTTGAATAAGGTTGCGTGGAGATGACAGCTCTCTTTTTAAAGTTCCAAAATAAACCACGTTAAAAATCCAGCAGTGAAGTCATTTAATAACTGAAGCAAATCTGAACTAAGCTCCAGATCCACGCTGGCATCACGTGCTTCCCCTCCAACCCTTTTTCCTGGAGAAACCCCTTCAGAAACACGGGTTGGGTTTCAGCCCTTCTGTTGAGGTTACCAGCACGTTTGCCAGTATCATCACTCGTGAGAGCACGTTTTGCTGCGTGGGCATCTTTGCCGCTGTGTCGGCGACTGAGGTCCACCACCTTGGTTTCCGTAAGTTATGAAACCTCATCAGCCATCAGAGCTCTTTGGTTGTGGGCTGGATGCTAACCGTGAAAGACTCCACATAGCACATTACCAACCTCCTGAGCTGCTCCATGTTCCTGAAACCTGGCTATTAACTTCTCTCCTCTACATCATTTTGTGGTTCATGGTGCTCTTGGAGGAGCACAGTTGAGCTGTAAGAGCTTCCATGTGTAATCAAACAAGGCGGGGGGCAGATAAAGCTACGACTTTTTGGAGGCAGCCCCAGAGAGCACAGATGGACCCAGAGCACAGCGTCTCCCTCCGAGCTCCCGCCTGCGTTGCCTCTTCCTTACCACCCAGTTGCTTCTTGCTGGAGGCTTCCTGGGATGTGGGTATTTCTATTGCACGCCACCGTGCCCGTGCTCAGAGAAATTATATGCTGTGATTCTAAAGTTAGTAAATAACACCGCGGAACGGACACGATCCGGGTGCAGAACACAGCGTGGGCTCAGTCACAAGGCGCTGCGTTAACGTGCCCTCTCGTGCTCTACGGCCAGGGGGAAGCGCACGCGGGGTGAGTTATGCACCGTTACGGACCAAAACCTTGGCTACATACTCTCGTTATCCATTCAAAATTTGCATCCTAACATCCTGCCGGGGATGCATGATTTAGAGGCAGGAGCCTCTGCTCTTTGCTGTAGACATAACTTCCACTGAGCCCAGAGAGAGCCGTGTGGCGTTTCACAGAGCAAAGGAAAGAAGCAGAAAATTAATTCGACTTCTCCACTGCTTTGAAAGTCAAATGCTCTTGTTGTTTTCAGGGGCTCAGAAGGTAACTATTCAACATGGGCCCAAACTGCAACATCCAGCTCCAAATCGGAACTTTTCCAAAGTTTAAGGGTATAAGGATCCAAGGTTTTGGTTCAGTGGTGAAGTCTGGCCTTCAATTCGACACCAAGTTCAGGGATGTGTGGATCAAAGTACAGTTCTGGGTCCATCTCTAGGAAGTATAACATCAGATAAGTATAATTGCCAGGAGCAAGCAGGGAACCTGACCCAATGAGCCACACACCAACATCTTCATGCAGGAGAGGGACATGAGACACACACTGGGTACCCCCATAGCCAAGGGGAACCCCAGGAGAAGCTTACCAGGGGTTGAAGAGAGAGGTAAGAAGTTGACCCGGGACTTGGAATCCCTCCTCCATTAGCAACTTGCTAAGCAACATATTATTTTTTCTTTTTCTTTACTACGTCTCTGCTCCCTGTCCGTAAATCGGCAGCATCTCCCAGCCTGAGAAGAGCATCACGAAGGTAAATTAATAAAAGACACCGAAGCGCCCGGGTGCTCATGCGCTGCAGCAGCCGCAGCCCATCACATGAAGAGTTGGAGATGACAGAACCAGTAGCACTCTACCTACTTGATCTTTTTATCCCCCCTCGTTTCCATTTCCTTATAACGGCTCAAAAGCAACTGGACCATGAGGTTTCCCATACTTTGTCTAAACTTAGAGATGAAAAAACATAAACATTCCAGCAACATCTATTAAGCCATTTTACTAATTGGCAAATGAGGTGGAAAACCCCTCCACCATACTCTCCCCATACGTTCATCGAGTGTTTATGGTACCAACCACGACGCTGCATTAACTGTGTCCCTCACGAGATCGCTGTGCATAGCTGGGAATCACGATCTGTCCTTAGACTAAGAAGACAAACCAATGACAATTTAAGTAACAAAGAATTAATAACAGCATCTAGCACTAACGAGCGCTTCCATAACGCTTTACATCTCCCACGTTTTAAGCAAATTAATTATTCTCATAAGCAACATAAATGTCACACGACGCACAACTCCAAAAGGATCGCAGGCAATCCTGAAGCATAAGGAATAACTTTGCGAAATATTTGTCACCCCAGTCTGTCCACTTTCCCCTGGAGAAGATGGCAGGAGACTCAAAGCTCTGCATGCCCCAGTATATCAAAGCAGGCAGGAGCACCAGGGCCACATCCAAAGAGACAGGTCGGTGCCAACGTCCCTCCATGACAAAAGAGAACTCTAATCGCATCTGAAATAGAGGTTTTAACAGCTAAAGCCGGATCCATAAATAAACCAAGATTAGGGATCGCAATTTATTTGGCTTTGTATAATAATATCCAGACCCAACCATAAGAGGAAAATTCTGCAGAGCATCAGCATCCTGCGCAGGGCCGGCAGCGCCAGGACGCGCAGATGCCGTGCTCCGTGCAGAAACACCGGCCTGCTGCCCGCTGCCGTGCCATGCTGCTGTGCCACGCTGCCGTGCCACGATGCCAGCACCACTCTGCCAGGGAACATCCTGCCGGGGGATGGTCACCATCACAGCACGGATATAGGCTGTGCCTACAAACAGCCCTACACAGCCAAAAGGGTGGCAACGGATGGGAAAAGCACCTCGAATCAACTTTATGTGAGCCCAGAGGTAGGAAAATAAGGACTTGGGAAGGTTTCCCAGCAGAAGGACGCATGCACCAGCCTTTACGGTGAGAGGACGCCCTTCCTGCACACATGCTTGTCTTTTGGAGCTTGCACAGAGAGGCTCTGGCTCATGTCGGGGGCACCCAGGTGATGGGGGGTTGGAACTGGATGGTCTTTAAGGTCCCTTCCAACCCAAACCATTCTGTGATTCTATAATTCTCCCCAGACTCCCTCCACCGAGTCAGGCCCACGGGATCCAAAACACGCTGTGAGCTGCTCTTTGCTGAGCTGAAACCTCATCCATGAGGTCTGGCAGAAGCCAGGTCAATCCCCCCACCCCGTCCGCCTGTCTCGAAGCCAACGATCACAAGGACGACTATTTAACATTTCTATTTCGGCGGTACCCAGAAGCTCCAGCACAGAGCTGGGCTCCATCCCACTGTGCTCTGTGCAAACAAAACTCTGAAGGTGATAACTGCCTCTGCTCCGAGATGCTCCAGGAGCTGCAGTGGAGCCATCCCAGGCGCTCTGCAAATCCAGACAAAAGCTGTAACACCCGTGCTGCAGGGAAGGACCGGGAAACGGAGAATGCAAGAGAAGGAATTTCTCCATCTATAACCATCACGATGCCATAAGGTTGTTTAAAATAGGCAGCGGAGACTGTTTTCTTTGTGGAAATCCTGTGTTTATTATTAGTTATGCCTCCGAGTATAAATAAATACGTAATGGATTGCATATTGGTTAATTCCCTTCATTGTGCGCTTAATTGCTTCCTTGTTTGCTTTATACTTTCCACTCTGCTATATCCTCATATTTCAGCATAAGCTCATCCCTTCCACGTTCGTTTATTGTGTCTACGTTTCCAGAAATGAAAAGGTCAAGAGAAAATATGATTTGTTGTGGAACTTCCTAAGGCTAACAGAGCTTTAACGTACAGCCCAGCTCCCCGCCCTCCCTTGGCACGCAGCGCGGCGGCGGAGCCCGGCTTCCCCCCCTGCTCCAACACCCACCAGCCTGAACACCACGGCAAGCCAGCTCGATTCCAGCAAGGAGGCAGCTTCCCTGAAACGTCCTCCCTTGTCTTCTTTCCTGGACAGGAGGCTCATGCCCTCGAAGAGGATGTTCTCCCAACCCCCAGGACAGAGGTTCCTGGAGCAGGGATGCTGTCAAAGCAGACGGTACCCTGCCAGCACCTCCTCATCCTGGTTTTGTGGGGCCACCCTTGGCTGAGAAACAAGTCGCCAACCTTTTTGGCACCATCTGATGATGTTTCCCAGCAGGTCTGGTGGTTTTTGCTATGTGGATGCCCCCATGCGCGAGGTCAGAGCTGAGATGGCTGCGTGCTCCAGGGCACAGCCAGCACCCTACGGAGAAGCTGTGGGACAGGAGGGCTTGGCCAGGGCACTCCGGGACTCGGAGCAGTGCCATGGTTTGGAAGGGTGAAGGTGTCACCTAGCACGGACAGCCTCTACATCAGCTCCCGACCCACAGTGGGGCATCACCCGCATCCCAGCTGTGCACATCCCACCGCAGAAACCTCTGCCACCCTCCTTGGGATGCACCGTGAGCTTTGTCTCCAACAGGAGTGGGGGGAACCTGCAATCCTCCCTGCACGCAACACATGTGCCTGGAGCTCCCTAGGAAGACTCCAGCACTGGAGCCTTCCCAGGGAGCTCCAGGCGCGTGGGAAGCGTTTTCCATTTGCATTCGTTTCACGGGCGACGCGGGTGGGAAGCGCACGCTCAAGGTGAGAGGGTATCTGGAAGGCGAACGCGTGAGCGAAGTCGCTCCGAGTTTGTTACTGGAAGTACGGAGAAACACGCGCTTTTCCCAAACGAGCATTAGACCAAGACCGAGACGACGTTTGCACGCAGGGTACGGATGCACCAGCTGCGGGCGGGAAGGTGTTCCCGTGGGATACAGCTGTACAAGGAAGTGTGTTGGGGAAGGCTTCCGTGTTCCCCTAAAGCACCCGGAGGCACCGGTGGGACCCCACGGGGGGACATCTAGAATCGCACGGAGGCAATTAACACCCTCGAGGAACGAGGTGGTGGGAGTTGCAGAGACCGAGTTGAACACAAACCAACTCAACATGGTGGAAAGAAAGGAGAAAGTGGAGCTTTGTCCAAATATCCTCCAACCCTTCCCTTGCACCACGCTCCCTGTCGTCCTTCTCCTGGTAAAAAGACATCCCGTAGGCGCTTCCTTGGATGAGGGGAAGGCGTTCTTGCTCTCAGGACCAGCCATCAGTCCTGTTGCAGAGGCCACGTGCAATGTTCTCCTACCCCGTTACCACCGTCCTCGACCAGTTTTAATTTAATTTTTTTTTTTTTTTTCCAAACCTGTCCTCAGACTATAAAGCATTTCCAGAGTTTCCAAGAGGCAACCGCCTGTTCGCGCTCCTGCCCTCAGCCGGGTTAGTCCTCGTGCTTCTCAAAAAAAGGGCCGATTTTTGGTAAGTGACCAGAGGCTTAAAATTCCTAACTCAACCTTCTTAGAGGTAAGGAGAAAAGTATGCAGCGACATGAAGCAAATTCCTGTCTAATTCCTCAGGAGACCCAATCAATGGAAGACTTCTCCTCTCTGTTTATTTTCTTCCCAGCAGAAGTCCCAGCCTGTCCTCTTCCTCTTCCAACAACCCAATCGTGCTCCACACCCAGGAGCCGTGACATCAGAAGATATTTTAGGAAGGCAAATTTGTCCCCAACCCAGGTTTGGTCTCGTTCCCTTTCCCTCGCGCAACCCCGGCCCAACCCCACAGCTCTCTGCGGAGCAAAGTCAAAGCTGGCTACTGGATGCCAAACCTGGAGGTAAAGTGGGAATTTGAAAAAAGAAGGAATTGTCTTTTCCAGTAATTTCCCTCAGAAGAAATAATATGCTTGGCTTGTCTCTGTGTTGATACAAGGGTGACTCATTAATCCAACAATGTGAGACTGTTTTAAGGTTAATGGCAGGCATCTAGAACTGGCATCATGTCAGTTGGCAGCTTCTGAGCTCAGCTACAAAAAAAAAAACCCTAAAAATGCACTTTTCTCCTTGTAACGTATCCGGAATGCAGCCGTACCTAAAGATTTCATTCTCAGACTCATTTTTTAAGGGAAGGTTGTTCTCAGAGGCCGTGTGCTCCTGGCTCTGAGCTTTGCTCAAAAACCACCCCTGTGCCCACCCTTCGTGTCTCTGCGGTGTGTCGGAGCCTCTCCGCACCTCCACGTGTTCTTGTCTTCCCCAGGTTTGGTCTAACCCAAAATTCCCCAGCTGACTATGGCCTCGGTCAGCTCTCTGCAGGAATTCCTCTTGACACCCACTCGGCACCATCCCTTAGAGCATATTTGGGAGCAAATTCCAAAATGTCTTCTGACCTCCACCTGAGAGCTGGAAAAAAGCTGCGCTCTCGCTCTCTCCAAAGTTTACTAGTTTTTTCAAGAACTCCTCCAACAAAAACAACAACCAACAGTGGTATTTCTGCTATGAAAAAAAAAAAAAAAAAGGAGCTAAAATAACTACTTGCACCCTCCCTACATCATAAAATGAAGGGGAAAAAAAAAGCAGCAAGAATAATCTCTCCTTGCACGTCACCTCTGATTTTTCCTTCGACTTTTTAAAGATGTTTGCTTGGTTGGTTACAGCCATCCTGTGGACAAATGCCTACATCCTTACTCACAAACTGCTCAGGCAGAATTCCCAGGGAAAAGAGTGGGCCAAGTCTTAAACCGCTTCATCCAGTCCTACCAAAGCAGGGCTCCACTAGCCAGGGACACACAGAGAGCTGGAAACTCAGCCCTCTCCAAGGCAGTCAGGCTGCCTTAAACGAGGGAGGAGAAGAGCAAAAATCTATTTTTCAGCATCAAAAGCTTCTCCTACCTTCCGAGACAGGCGCTGGGCACGCTGAAACGCTCTCCCGCAGCGCCGCGGACAAGCAGGGGGTGACGCAAGCTCTGCGGACTGAGCACCAGAGTGGTCAGACCAGGACCCAAGACCCATCCAACGTAGGATTTGCTTCCAGCAGTGGCTACAAGCCATGGGAAGAGTATAAAAACCAGAAGCGTAAAGTGGATACTCCTCCGTTATACTCTATCAGCCTCCAGCTTTTTTGCATCACCACGACGCACCATGCCAGGTGCTCTATCTTGGTAGCTCTTAGCCCTTGGCTCACGCTCCTGCCAAGGTCCATATGGGGCAAGTTCTCTGCTGGGCTTCCAAATCCTGTAGCCGCGTGTAGCTTCGAGGCACGGCGTAAAAGCAGCCTGATGAGTTTAGTATCAGTCAGGTTAGGCCTCATTAAACATCTGCTTAGTGTTTGTAGGACCATGCCTCAATGCTTGGGGTTGTTTTTTTCCAAAGATAACGATCGTTTTTCCATCAGATTCCCAGTGACAGCACAATACATCATTCTAACCATGGGCAAAGCTCTCAAAATGCAAACCTGCTGCTGCAGCTTTTTCAGAAATGTGTGTAATATTTTAATCAGTCCTAGAATACCAAACTTACACACCTCTAAGTAGAACAGACAAGTCCCAGAGATTGAGGATTAGAAAACACATCTGCTCTTTTGAAAAACTGGCCTCCATTTAGGAGGTACGTGGAAGTTACAAAATGTAAATAAGCCCAATAAGTTATCTCTGCTTTCCATCTCATGAAATCCTCCAGCTTTGTTTGTCTCCAGGAACAGACCACATCATATTCCTGCACTTGTCACACGGTGGCATTTGTCCACGAGCCGTAAGCCTTTATCTTCTCTTCCTGTACCTGCACCTACTATTTTAACGAACCCTCCTAAAAAAAGGTCGCTTATTAACAGCCCATCTCCACAGTTCTCCACCCACCCACAGCAGCCTGATGACACTGTCACAAACTCCCACCCTTGCAGGAAACATCCACCGCAGAGAGACCTCAAGTCACCTTCCAGAGTCAAGTAATTATGGCAGAGAAAACAGAGAAAGATGTTGCAAAGAGCCTTGGAATTGCTGCCTCTCCAAAGGGCCACGGTCTGAGAAGGGACATTATGGCACCTGAGGAGGGACATATCTCACGTCCACTTATCCCTGCTTGGTGCCCACCCTTGCAGGGAGGTGGTGGTCTCTCTCCACACCGCACAGTGTAAACCATGAAGGTACCACCAGCGAATCTGGGTCCCACCCGAAAGGACGGCAAAAGCCCATGTGTAGGAGACGTGTAGCCCATGTGCTCAACCAGAACTCTCGGGATGTCAGAACGGTACATACCCACGCTCTCCATCCGTTGCCACATTAAAGAGGACTTTGTTGCAACGATTGCAGCAGCTGCAGTGTTAGAAACCTGACAATGTTGCTACACATTTTCAGACTCCACCATGGTGGGAATCTGCCCATCCTTGGTCAGGCGTGATGGCTACTGTCACTTACTAACACATCAGTCATTCGGGAGGCATGGGCAAATGTCCATGGGCAAAAGCCACATGAATTTGTGACCATCCCACCTGTCCCTGCTGTCATTTCTCTGCAAGCAAAGGGCAACCCAGATTTGCTGTAATATTAAATTAGGAAGCAACACCGTTCTGCTCCAGAAGCCCTTTTAGGCTGCTGGGGCCGGTGGGAGCAGAGCGGGGTGACGGCAGCAGAGGACAGTGGTTGGTCCTCGCTGGTCAACTGTCACGCTTTGACGATGGAAACACAGACAGACATTCCTAATAACCCTCCCCATACAGTACAGACACGTAGAGTCTGAGCTGAAAGGTTGAGCCTGGGAAATCTAAGGCAGCCGGTGACACTAAAGGAGAACACGGACACAACGCCTTGAGTCGGGGTCTGTAGTGGTAACGATGCAAAAACAATTAAGCTACAGCAATTACCCCCCGGCTCCCATCCATGGAGGTGGAACTAAGAACTTTTCTCCTTTTTGTTAAGTTGCCCACCCTGGGGACAGGGCTTCAGTCCCGGGATGGGGTGGAAAGAAACAAGAAAAGAAAATAAGAAAAAAAGAAAAAAACCCACCCCACACTCAGCTCCAGTAACAAAAAATTTTTTACATGCGCCAAAAGTCATTTTTTTGAAAACCAGAAAGAGTTTTCTAGTAAAACAAACACTTTCTGGTTTATTCAAACACCCTGGTCAGTGACAGCCCTGATCTCCTTTGCAATTGCTCTTAATAAATCTTAATTAGGGTAGCAGGTCCGGAAGCTTCAAACCCACCAGAGCATCTTTTATTCAGAAGGAGGGAATCCAGGCAAAAAGCCTTGCCAGCAGCCAACTGGTCTGTCCCTCGTGAAGGACGCCGACCTTCTCCTTAGCCATCCTCCTCCTCCTCCTCTTGCACGTACACGGCTGAGATGACACAGCCATTTCCCTCTCATTTTATGAATGGCTTTTATTTTATAACACAGTTTCTCCCCAGGCCAGAGAGCCCTAAGAGGAACAGAGGTAGAAAAAGGACAACTAAAGGCTTTTGAAGGGCTCTGGAAAGCCAGGCCACCAGCTACGCTCATCGCTAACAGCTTTTGTTCCTCCTCCTCTCCTTGCATTTCGCTGCACGGGAAGCTGACGGACGCAGAGCAGAGCTGACCGTGCACGGGAGAGGCAGGCTGAGGAGGACCAGCTGCTCTCCGCGTGTCCCACACCACCCGGCCAAAGCAACGTGGTCCAGATCCATCATCATCCTCATGCTCCTCCAGCCCAAGAAGGTCTCCTCCACACTGCCCAGTTCTCGGCAAAGCCCAGACCGCCCGCGTCCGGCCACGTGTGGCTTCCTCCAGCCTCACCCACCGCCTGCTCTCCTCTTCCAGCCCCATGGCCCCCCGTACACACGAGCCCCGACCCAGCTGTCCTCCAGCCCAGCGCGTGCTCCTCTACGTGTCACCCTGACATTCGAAGCTGCGGCTCCGAAGCAGACATCTCAGCCTTGGCCCGTGGCACCCAGCGGACAAAGAACAGCTGTAAACCACTTCAAGCCCAGACAAAAAAAAAAAAACCATTTTCTAGAATCTAAAAGGTCAGGGACTCAATCCATCTTATTGCACGGCGCGCGGCGTTTCGCCATGACGCGAGGCCAGACCCCTCCATTGCCTTACAGGAACACTTCTGAGCGGGATGTCGCTCTTGAGGGATGCTCGAGACCTTTTGGAGGACGTTAACCCAAGTACCGCGCATCCTCCGTCCTCGGAGTTCATTTCCGCGCGCACAGAGACTTTCCCTTTCACAGTTTGGCCCCTGTCTCTGCTGGCTGCCTGCCTGTCGCTGGCAGTTGGAGCATCCCAGCAGATCCATAAATAATTCAACAGCTTGCTAAAAAAAAAAAAAAAAGTGATCGATCGTGTTTATGGTTCTGAAACACACAGAAAACATCAGCAGAGTCAAAGAGCCGGAGTACCAGGGGTGAGTCAGGAGAGGTCGGAGGGGGATATGGTAGGGCGAAGCCACCAGAGAAGCCAGCTGCCACGGGGTTGAGCTGGTCAAGAAGGAGAGAGGGAAAAAAAACCCTTTGATTTTTAGTTAAATCTTCAACAAAATGAAAAAAAAAAACCACCCTCAAAAAAAAAAATATAGCTTTTCCATTTCCAGACAAGAATATTTTAGGGTCCTAAACAGCCACGTGAGAGGTCCCAGCTAGAGAAGCCTTTTCACACATCTCCCAGTAGCACGTGCTTTAAAAGTCACACGAGAGAAACGCCTGCGCTTCTCCGGCTAGTCGTGCCGATTTCTTTCCCGACTCTCGGAGCCAAGTATGCCACGGAGACAGATTTCATCCATCCTTATGGCTACTGCCTCTCTGCTGATATGCAAATCCCAGCGTCCGCTCATGCTCCTTTGGAATTCCATTAACCTGCTCTCCACGCGGCTGTTATTTCAGTAACACCACCCGAACCAGAGATCGCAACTCCGTATCCTGCACCCTGCCGATATGGGTGTAAAATTAAAAGGCTGTTTTCCTGTAGGGAGATCTCCAAATCTTTCTGGCAGGGAGAACGTCTGACAAGCAACTGGGCTCCAGCCCACGCTGCCGAGTGCTCTGTGCTTTTCAGTTTTCCTTTCTTTGGCTGTTGTGCTGGATGTGGTGAAAAGAGACAGGCTCCTTTTTATTTACACATCTCATATATATATATATATGTAAAATCAGGGTCTTACATTAGGAGGGGGAGCGTGCCAGCATTCCAGACCCCACCGCTGGAGAGGTTCTCCCTGAGTACTGACAGCAGAATGACACGCAGTATTTTCTGCAGCGTGTTCGTCCTAGGAAGAGGACCCACACCAAAATCCTGGGGTAGAGTCAAACGTTCATTTTCCTCCTGGTTCAGAGAGAAACACAGGACGTGGAGATGATCTTCCAGCTGAAACAGGCTGTTGCCTTCAGCTGCCCATCCACCCACGGCCCCGAGTGACCGGGTTTGGAGCAGGATGGTGGGGTCAGGCTTAGGTGTCATACACACCCACCTCCAGTTTTTTGTTGTCTCCCATCACTGGATTAAATGACATTAAAGAGGATGATAAAGGCAACAAAGGACTTGGGACGGAAGAGATTGCCTTATTTTTAATTGCTGCAAGGGCAGGTGTGTTCACGGTGAAGTATCTAACATGGTTCTCAACGGCTGGAGCAGGAGAACTCCTGCTGCTCTGTGGGAGAGGCTATGTTAGACCTTAAGAAAAATCTCCCTGTAATAGAACATGGTATTGAACCTCCTAGCAGAGCTTTTGAATGCTGAAGTACCTAACCCAAGTCCATCGCTCACCTACATTGCAAATCAGAGACAGCCCTGGGTCCTTTTCTGTCCTGTCCTCATGGTATTGCTCTCCTTGTGGCTATGGAGCAAGAGAAGAGCTCCAAAGCAAGAAGACAACTGGGAACATCCTTATGCAAAACCTCGGAAGCAAACAATCTCAATCCAAAGTAAAAACGGTGAGGAAGAGCACAGCTGCTCGCCAACGCCAGGACTTCATTTCTTTCCATGGAAGCAGGCAGGGAGCCGAGAGGAGCAGGACCAGTGCTGGGGACGTCTTTGTTTACTGGCCCAAGGAAAGACAGATCCTGACACATCTCTCAGACATTGCAAAACACTGAATTACCCTATTGACACTGCACGTCCCGTGTCATTTATCTTTCAGTGATGCACTTGAATGCAGCTTCTCAAAGCCACGGGCGCAAGCATGTTTGCAAAAGCTTCGTAAACACAGTGACACTTCCAGAAGACCAGCTGGAGAAGACATCTCCCTTCCCAGCCCTCCATCCTGGCGGAGCGGGACGCTGCCCGCAGGACTCCGGCTCTCCCTGCTCCTGCCTTTGCTTCCTACCTCCCCTCTTGCACAGCCTCGCTCCATCCCTCCCACAGAGAACCAGGTCTTGAGAAGAGTCTTTCAAAGCACAAACTCCTTTTGCCTGGCTGTAAAAGGCCAAAATTATTCCCCACAAAAGCTTCCTTTTTTTTTTTTCCCCCGCTTCTTGTTCCACCTTTCTCACTGGATGTCCACAAGCCTCTCTGGTTCAGCCCCATCACACCACGCCGAAGCTCCCAGAAGCATGGCCTGCAGCTATGAGCAACAATAGAGACATTTCCTAAATCCACATGAAAAATGTTTCCTAAATCCACAGATTTGACGAACGGCACAGCAAGAGCCCACTTACAGCCACCAACTGACCAAGACGCGCAGCTTTACACGGGGGCATTGAAAGGAAAGATTGACACGAAGATGCAATTGCTTTTTTGTGCTCTAGCTTGCCATGTCCTCAAACATCTCCCTGCAGCCAGCGCCATCCAGCAGCAGGGAACTGCTGGATTTGCATCCAACCAGGAACATGCTGGTGCTCCTTGATGGTATTTCATGGGACGCTGGGTCAGCTGAGATCCCAGAGTTGGCTCACAGGGAAAGGAAAAAAACCCACAAAAAAAAAAACACCCCCCAAAACCCCTCCCCTCAAAAAAACAACCAAAAAACACAAACAAAAAACCCCACAAACCCAAAACCCAACCAAGAGGTGTAACGTGCAAACAGAAAACTTCAGCCTTCGCTATCAGCACTAGAAAGATAAATGCAAAGAAGGCAAAAGGAGGAAATCAGGTGCAGCTTTCTGCAGGCTTTATGCACGGTCTTCCTCAGGCTTTACTACCTGTGGAGGTTTGCCACATGGCCAGGAACAGCTGTAGAGGATTAGAGGAATACTCAAGTCCTCTTGTGTCCAGTCCTGCCCATGGAAGCGCAGCTGCAGAAGCCCACTGACAGCTCAGGGCAAGGACCGTAACGTATCCCTGGGGTGAAACCTAAACCAACAACGTGTCCTCATCCCACCAAACAACAGGACTGGCTTCTGGATCTGGCAAAAACAAATAAAAAGGAGAAAAGGAAGGAAGAGGAGGAAAATCAGCTGTGTTGGTGGAGATGGCGGTGGCTGCACCCAGTGCCATGCATCTGGGAGGTGCGTGTTGGGTGAAGCAACAAAAGCACATGGCAGGAGCTGGTGTGAAACCCATCTGCAATGGGTCTGCCTGGCCAGGAGGAGGGTGCCGGCTCCAAGCCTTGGAGTGAAAAGTTGTTTCCAAGATGTCATTGCCTCTGGAACCTTCTGTGGGACAGATGGGCCTTTAGAGGGTGTCTGCAATTCAACTGCCTCTCAAGGATGAAAGAGTTGTTTTTTTCCTCTTTAAAAAAAAAAAAAAAGAAAGAAAAAGAAAAAAAAAGAGAGAGAAAAGCATCCAGGTAACAGTTTTCTTTGGGAACAGAGTCCTCCAAAATGTAGGTGGTAGGACAAATACATTTCTGGAGAAGCTATATTGAGAACTTGGCCATGGTGAGCTTCCATCTAAAACATGCCTTATTGCTGTTGGGCTCGGAGGCCAACTGTAAGTCCAAAGAAAAGAAAAAAAACCCCAAAACTCAACGGAACTGAGCTTTAAAAGACAGTAACTTCCAAATGCCATTTGGACACTGGAAAGCACATGCTCCATTTCAGACTTGAGGAGAAGAGAAAACAAACTTGCCACTACTGGGAACACGCTGGAGGTCTTTAGCTGGGGCCATGGAGAGGAAGCTCACACAAACACACATGTGAGCTCATGCAGCTGGATCAGTCGCTCGGGGCAGAAGGAAACATGGAAGCACTTTTGGAGGCGGACGCTTGCCTCGTGTCTGCAGTGCCCTGCCCCATCGCGCATCCCGCAGCTATTCCAGGGCACAGGAGTTGTCCCCTGGGAGAGGCAGCGAGCAGCTTCCCTGCCAGGGAGGAGCTGTGGCACCTCCACCAGCTGAGCGTCATCGTCGTGGGGCGAGGGGTTTGCACCAGGGTTGGTGGGTCTGCTCCTAGGCGGTGGCAAGCGTCCAAGAAAGATCACATCTCAGGTACTGCTGGGGGAGCTACGCTCCACCTACCGCAGTATAAACGAGGGATTAGTGGTATTTAATAGGTTTGATGAACCCACAAAGTGCTCAGAAAACCCCACCACAACCTGAGATGAGCAGAGTGAAGGAGGAGACTGGTGAATCAGAGCTGCTTTCATAGAATCACAGAATGGTTTGGGTTGGAAGGGACCTCAAAGATCATCTAGTTCCAATCACCCTGCCATGGGCAGGGACACCCTCCACTACACCAGGTTGCTCAAAGCCTCATCCAATCTGGCCTTGAGCACTTCCAGGGATGGGGCAGCCACAACTTCTTGGGGCAACCTGTGCCAGTGCCTCACCACCCTGAGTGAAAAATTTCTTCCTTAGATCTTATTGAAATCTATTTTTCAGTTTAAAGCCATTGCCCCGTGTCCTGTCACTACACACCCTTGTCCAAAGCCCATATCTAGCTTTCTTGTAGCCCCTTTAGGTACTAGGAGGCTGCTAGAAGGTCCACCCAGAGCCTTCTCCAGGCTGAGCAACCCCAACTCTCTCAGTTTGTCTCCATAGCGGAGGTGCTCCAGCTCTTGGATCATCTTTGTGGCCTCCTCTCGACCCGCTCCAACAGCTCCATGTCCTCCTGATGTTGGGGACCTCATAGCTGAATGCAGTACTCGGTGTACGCAGTTTTCTTCTAGCTTGGTTTGAGAAAACCAAACAGTAGGAGAACTTACAGCAAGCCTGGATTTCTGCACGGACATGAGGGACCAACATCACCACCCGTTCCATCTTGAGTATGTTTCCCGCTCTGTGCTAACCATCAGCCAGAGGCTGAGCTTTGCAGAAAACCTCTTCCATCCCTCCTGCCACCCCTGCAGCCCTCTCTGCAAAGGGCATAACTGGACCATCCTGATAGCGGCACTCAGCACCCTTTGGTCTCTCCCACGAGCAGGTTTTGGGTGAAGAACCAAAGCTGTCCCAAAGGGTTTACACATCCTTAGTCCATCAGCAGCATGTGGTAGGAGGCTGACCACCTGCGTGTAATGAGACCTGTGAGTGCACCTCTGGCAGGTCATTTTATTTCCCTCCTCCTCATCTGGCTTTTTATAGCCCCACTGGCAAAGTGTTTGACAGCTTCACAGCCCTGAAGGTGTTGAGCTGTGGGAGGGAGGGCAGAGCTGGAGTCTCCATTTCACAGCAGGGGCAGCAGAAAAGGAGGAAAGTCGCTGGGGAAACAAGAGCTGAAGCAGAAAACGGACTTGGATCCCCCTCAATTTCAAAAGCCACTCTGCTAAAACCAGGGATGATTTCCTTCGTGAAGGCCAGCTCCCATCACCAACAATTAAACATCTCGAGTTTGTTGTTCACAAGGCTCTGGGCACAGAGGAAGCCACGGAAAATATTGTGCAGTGGTGGTGGGATCTCTGTAGCCCATGGTATGCAAGCTCCACACACACACACACCAGTGTCACGGCCTTGCCCACAGCCATTCTTCCCAAGCCCAACTTCATCTCTGGCTGTTCTCAGTGGGTTTGGGTTTCTTTCCCACAACCATCACACCACAACCGATAACGTCGCCGCTGCTTTGCAGGGCACCCAACGTGGAGTTGGAGCCTTTGTAAAGGCTCCTCGAGCAGATCTGCACCCATGAACACACACAGGGATACAGAGAGAGAATTAGAAAAGGTACAATTTATGGATGCTTTACTCTATGGATGGTTGGTTCCCAGGATATCCTTAGAGATAAAAACTTTCTTTACTTCTTCACAGTAACAGATGTGAAAATCCAGGGCCGGTCTCTCATGAGCAAACAGGCAACTCACCTGCTGCAAAGGGGATGGTGGGCAAGGTAACAGAGGGAGAAGCAGAGCCTTGGATGTCAGCAGCATCAGAGACTTCTTTTGAAGACAGGAGTGGGTGGGAACCCCATACCCTTCCCTCTGCCACCCTCACCGCCCTCCAGGACTTCATTGCAGACCGTCAAGGTCTTCACTTGCCCCTTCCACATAGCTCTGTGTGCAGACCCAACCCTTGGCACCTTTGCCCCCACCACCTCTTCAGAGGATGGACGCGATGAGCCACAGCTGTTTTGTCAAATTTGATCACCTGGAGGTGACACTGAAAGGTGACATTCCAAAAAAACCAGAGAGCACTTCCAAGGACCTGCCATGCTTACGCAGAGATGGACGGGGCAGGAGATAAAGGTGGGGAGGGCAGAACAAATTAAGGAACAGTAATTAAGCATTGTCATGCACAGCATGCATGCTCCGGGACACGTGATGGAGAGTAGCAATCTCCTCCTTGCCCAGCACCTCCCAACACCAGTGCTGAGCCCAGCTCCCACATAGGGGACACATCCCACCCGCCTGCTCCAGGGGACCACGGATCCGAGGCTGCTGTACGAAAATAAAATAAAATGGTAAATGACTGACTGATCCCGCCTATAATACGAATGACTTGCTAGAGACCAGCAAGAGATTTTATTTCCTAAAAACATTCACAGCCATCCTAGGAAGGGTAATTCCCATTCGTCAACTTGAGTTTTTCCTGGCAGTCCCTTCCAATCTCTTGGCACCGCTTTGCACGTTAACGCAAACAGATGTGTACGTTTGCAAATCTCACTCCTGCACGCGAGTCAGGTGCGAGAGCTGATCAAAAGCCCCCGAACAAATGCCACGACCACATTTTGATGACAAATTAACTTTTGATTAATTCTTTTAAGTGAGCCCTTTCCCCAGAAGATATCAACCATTCATCAAAAATTTGGAAACAAATTTGTCCAGGTTTCGCCCCGCCGCGTTTTGTTCTCTCCAGAAGAAAAAGCCAAGTTTTCCCTCGGGCAAAACCCTTTTTCTTTTAGCTCCAGCACAGCATCATCTGCTGATGCCATCACCAAACTGTGCCCGGTGAAGCTGGCGGGATCAGAACAAATCTAACAGAAGCAGCAGCATGAAGCTGAGGTTTTTTTCTTCAATCACCTCCTTTCCCTGAGCACTCCCACAAACGTTTTCTATTAACCTCATGACCACACATCCCCCTAAGAGCACAGCCCATACGCGATAGAACGGGTTGTTCCAGCCACTGCCAGGGACCCCGTGAGAACTTTCCACCTTCTCCCACCGAGCGCTGGCCCCGCGGCAGCGACTCTGCTCAACCCGCCGTAGCCTGACGGATGGGGCGAGGAGGACGGCTCTAGAGCAGCTGCCCAGATGTGTGGCCCAGATGTGGAGTCCAGCAGGGGCTGATTTACAAGCTCAGCTGCCTGGAGCTGCCTGAGCCCCCCCCCCCGAGGCAGCGTGGCTCTGCCTCACCGTGCACCGCTATCCAGCTCCGTGGTTGCCTCCTAGCAGCACCTCTGGTCCAAGCTCTGGCATCACGACCACACTAGGTGTGGATGTTCGGAGGTGCCGCGTGGCACGGTGTCATCTGTCCATGTCACCCATGGCCACCAGGGACATGCCGCAGCACATGCACAAACTCCTCCTCCTCCTCCTCCTCACCGGCTTTACTATTTTCTCCTCCGTACGACCCAGCCAAGTGCAGTTTTCCGTGGCGGAGCAGGAGGAGGAGGAGGGTGTAGCGTAAAGTCCGCAGCCCCAGGGGGACTTCTGAATTCCCTACCAGCAGCCAAGTCCTTCGGACAAGCTTCTCCGCACGCAAAGCTGCTGGGACAACCCAGGGCGTTTGTCAGCAGGATTTCCCTCCCCATAATTTAAGGCAGGCGGGTGCTTTGGGAGGCTACAACCTGCCCTCCCACAACAAAAATCCCATCAGAGCTCTCTAACGACCGGCCAACTCGTTAACACCCAGGTACACGGGGGCTACGCAGTCACGTACTCAGGCGCTACAAAACGGTTGCTAAACTACGGATGTAAAATAAAACAGAAGAGACAACCAGAGGGTCTGGGAGAGCAGGGGGTGGGCTGCCGCCTGTCCTGCGCTTCCCACCTCCTGGGTCTCACTTCCCGAGGCCATCGGCAGCGCAGAACGGGAGCCAGATACCATGCCTGGAACGAGGATCCTCTCGTCCTCCTGCTCTGAGAAGTGATGCTTTAAAGGCCAAGTAGGTTGCAAACCTGCCTGAGCAGCTGAAGAGCCCTCGGGCAGAGCTCCTGCTTTCGAGCCATCACCATCACCCTACAGTTCATCACTGCTGATGCGGTCCCAGGTCGGTGGCAATTCTGGCAGGAGATGCCTTAATTTGCCCACAGGTTGTTTCTTTTTCTATATGTAGTGGGGACTGTGTTTGGATCTGCGCCATGCAAACGTCGTCTTGTTGCAAAAAACGAGTTTGAAAACATCTCCTGGATCCCACAGCCTGATGGCCTTCATCTCCAGGCTATGGAAACCTCTCCAGGACTTCAAAAGTACTTGGAAGGGGCCAGTCCTCTTAGACATAGAATTTGGATTGTGTGCCTGTAAAACGCTAGACCTGTATCTTCTACCCCATAACCCAAACACAGCTATTTCACTCGAGACATTTTCTTTTCTTCACTTAAACAAGTTACTGAAAAAAAAAAAAAAAATCTTCTAAATTGCTGATTTTACATCACCCAATGTGACAGGCAGCGAGACGTGTCACACTATTCTGCTCACTGCCCAACACCTTGGACCTCAATTCCCCTTCCTACTTGGAACCACCAAAGGGAGAGTGGATGGTACAAAACGTGAATCTGCAAAGCAATGGAACCACTTCAGAAATACCAACAAATGGTAATTTCCCTCCTCCCGGAGGTCCACATCCGTCTTGTGGGGCTTCAGAGCCAGAGGGGCAGCTGTGAAAAATGGAAGAGTGAGACAGGTCTATATTTCAAACATACTTATCGAGTGCTGAGCAAACTTGGATGTGAGAAGATACAAGTTTTTGCCTGAACGGGGAATTCAGGATTTGGCCAATGTTGCTTTTTTTTTTTTAAGAATACCAGAGGAATTGAGTCTTTAGGAAAACTGGGCAGTTCCCCCTTAAATCAGTTATCGCTGCAATCCTGAAACAGCTGAGACATGCAAGTCTAGTCACAACTGACATCCTAATGACTCAACACTCCATAAAAAAAAAAAGTTAAAAAGTCGGCTACGTTTTACCCGGCTAGGTGACGGAAACAGTTTAGTCAACCTACAAGAAAAAAAAAAAAAAAAAAAAAAAGTCTTCTGATCAGCTACAAGCCTGTGTAGGCAGCGTCGTACATCCTGACACCAGAAAGGAAAGTAAGGTTGGAAAAACAGATGGAGAAGACCCAGAGGCCAAATGTATTTATAGGATAAACCTACGCCTTGCTGATAGGGGAGGAATGCACTCGTAGTCACCATATTTTTATAGGAAGGGATTCTTCTAAACTGGAATGAAAAGAACCTACAGAAAGATAATTTTCCTTCCCTTTCCTTTGTGGTTATTTAGAATAGAAAACAGATAACAATACTTAACTGCTGGCATGTAGAAGGACAACTGCAGCTTTACAGCATTTTTTGCCAGTGCTGTTACAGCCTGGAAACCTTTCTCTACTAAGACTGAGGAGCCATCAAACATTAGGTGCGGGATCCATTTCAAAGGAAGGACCAGCACATGGAAGAGCCTCCTGCAACACTCAGATTACTCCTGCCTTTCTTTCAAGTTACCTGGATGGTCATCTGTGACCACTGAACCATCAGTGGTTGAAGATACACCCACTCTACATGTACCCAACACCAGTGGGCAGAGACCTGAGGGTGCATTTAAAGCTGTCATCTGGGACAGGAGCACCCCAGAAACCCAGCTTGGGGTCTCAGCTCTATCACAAGCTTTCCACCTGCCAGGGGAAGTCAGACAATTAACGTGTTTCAGTGTGGCGAGGTGTTTTTGAAAACCCATCAGTTGTCTGGCTGCCATTCCAGGTGCCTTTTGAAACTGGTGGACCAGCTCCTCTGCGCTTCATCCTCCAGGAACGGGGGCAAGGTGTGCCCTGGAGAAGGAAGAACTCTAAAACCTCAGACGGTGCCTAGATACTGTCAAAACAGAGCCAATTCCATTACTTGTGGCCAGCAAGAGCCGGGAGCCATAACCTCTCCCTGGCTCTGCTCGTACCCGCTTCCCTCCGCCCGCTCCCCTCCATGGTGTTTGCCATCCTGCCTAGACCACCATTGCTCTCATCCTCCGTGCAGCAAGGCCTCATGGTGCCACCGACACGTACAAAGCGGTCAGAGCCCAGGAACAGCTAGATTACAAACCAGGAGTCCTTGGCCGGGTTGGATGAGGCTTTGAGCAACCAGGTGTAGTGGAGGGTGTCCCTGCCCATGGCAGGGGGTTTGGAACTAGATGGTCTTTGAGGTCTCTTCCAACCCAAACCATTCCACGATTCTGTGATTCTACAATTCTATGACACAGCACCGCAACGGCATCAGGTATCAGAGCGTTTGCAATGTTGGAGGACCCTTGGCATTCAGTTGGGCGTTTCTTGTACGCCTTACAGATACTATAACTATATAATCATCCAGACTTTTAGCGAGGGCAGGGCAGAGGTCCACGAGGCATTTTTCCAAGCAGTTATGCTGTTTGGGTGGGAGGCAATCAGAAATCCCCCAGAGATCTGCGGGAACGCTCACAGGGCTCCTAAGATTAATCGCACGCAACGCAACCGAGATGCTTAAAACGAAACGTTCTTTGTGTGATTATCCAAAGCAGGTAGAAGGGAGAACATTAATTACAGGAAGAGGCTATTTTATTCCAGTAAAAGTGAAATCTAGGGTAGTTGCTTACTTAATTTTTTCTTTATCCTTTGGAAGCACAAACAACACATGGTTTGGCTGGACATGAACTGCAGCCTCCGAGTGCTCCCAAAGCTCAAGATGAGGGACCACTCTTCGGTCACATCTACCCTGATGCTCCACGTTAGCATCAGCTGGTAAAACTTCGCTTTGGCTGCTCTGAGCGTGGGACGTTGCGTGCGGCATCGTTCAGAGGGGACATCCCACGGAAGCCACCAGGAGAGAGAAAACCTCCTCGTCTGATGGGGACCCAGCAGAGCTGAGCACACACCCCCAGGACCAGGCAGGTCTTTCTACCAGGGCTCTGCTGCCTGCCAACAGCCTCCAGTCCCTGCCGCCCACGTCTGGGGTTGTACCCTAAAACCCAGCCCTCACCTACTGGAGGGCCAGGATAAATTCAACCCCACGACGAGCGCTCCGACCCTCACCCCTACCCCAGGCTGCCCTTCCAAAGCCAACAGCATCCCTGCAGCTCTGCTCTCTGCAGCAGATGGCACCTGGGTCAGCTTGTACTGGAGAATGATGGGGAAAGCAGAATGCTGTCACACTGCACTAGGAAGCTGTTCAGCTGCAGACCACCTCATCAGATCCCAACATTTAGCTGCTTCTGGCCATCACAGCAAACTCACAGAAGTAGGAACACCAGGACCTTCACATTCCAATCTGTGCCGGATCCATCCCATAAGGTCTCAATAAGAGTTTGGCATTAGCAGTCTAACATTGCAAGAAGCTATGGAAGAGGTGATGGCTTTGACAGAAGAATGAGTAGGTCCTGGCTGCTGCTGGCTGGGGCTGTCTAGCCAGCATCTCCCTCTCCCAGGCCTTACTGCCTCACCCCACATATTTCAAATTCTTTTAAAGGTGACTACTGAGCCAGTTTGCTGAGATGCTGGGAATCGCCATCACCACCACGTCAGGAAGAACCACAAACGGGTCATACCTTAACTACCCAAACCAGGCTTGCTCCACGAGCATTCCTCCAGCATGAGCACGGATTTATCCTCAGACAGAATCGACAGGACAGAGCGTTGGTGAGAAAAACCAGGCACAGACAAAAAGGAACAGGACTTGCAGCGAACAGGGTCACACCGTGGAGTCACTATGGGGCTCAGGAGTTACCTTCCCATGTCCCTTTGCTGGGTGACTCCTCGTGCTCGTTGCCAGCACACAACAAAGCGTGCACGCAAAGGAAGGAGATCTGAAGAACGCAGCAACAGCTTGTTTGTGTTTCTGCTCGACTGCAGCTGGATGTTGCTCAGAGGCAAAGCTGATGGGGACTTGATTTATTTATTGGATGATGTACACGACTCAAAAATATGGCACCGAACCCAGAGCTCTGCAGGGTCTGTTCAAAGGTGAACATAAATCAAAAAGCACACGATCCCTGCGAGCTCTTACGCACGCCACCTCCACCTGCCACCTTCTTGTTTGCCCCAAACTCATCAAGACCTTACGGTTGTCCCACTTTGCAAACCGCTCCCAGCTCCGGCCGCTGCTGGGGCTCAGCCCCACACGGCCATCCCCACGTGCCGGTGGACTCCACCTCCCGCAGCCCTTGCACAACCCCATGTTCACACCACGCTACGTCCCAAACTCAGCCTGACTCATCCCCCGCAGCAATCGCAAACTTCAAGGAAAACGGTAACGAGCACGCTCAGCCGTTATTTATTCTTTCCCTGAGGATCATTTCCCGCGTTGGCTTTTGGCTCCGGCGCACGGTGCAGGAGTGGTGGGTTCTGCTTAGGCTCAACCCATCGGGTGCCTTAGACCCAGGGAAGGAAAAGCCACTTCAGAGGCTTTCCTGCTGACGTCTATTTACACTTTACATCAACAAAGCTCTTCGTTTTTCATAACATTGTCATCTTACCTATGTAAAACATGTATTAAAATTAAAACCCATGAAGTTTGGGTCTGTCACTGGGGGTTAAGTAAACACCACTTCCATTTGCCGTTAGTCCTATAGCGAACGCTCAAATTGTTCACATTATTCAGCCGAATCATTTTTTATTAAAAAGAAAAAAAGAGAACCTCCAGCAGAATAACACAATTCATGCTCAGAATACACAACTCGGCCGTGGGCTTTCCTCGCTCACAAGGGCTGACACAGAAAATTGCACACCCGTCCCAACGAGTCCATGCCACAGTTAGAAGCAACCTGGACACAACATCTAACCTGCTGCAGCAGGTCTTTCACGTAGAGAAGAATGTCTCGGTTCTGGATATCTGCCAGTTTGTTGCCAAGAAATATAAGCAATCCAGAACCCAAAACTCTGTTTGTCCTAGCTGGTCAGAAGATAAAATCCTACAAAGGTCCTGCACTTGGGTCAGGGCAATCCCAAGCACAAGTACAGGCAGAGAATGAGCAAGAACAGCCCTGAGGAGAAGGACTTGGGAGTGCTGGTTGATGAGAAACTCAATATGAGCTGGCACCGTGAGCTGGCAGCCCAGAAAGCCAAGCGTATCCTGAGTTGCATCCAAAGCAGCGTGGGCAGCAGGTCGAGGGAGGGGATTCTGCCCCTCTACTCTGCTCTCGTGAGACCCCCCCAGCAGTGCTGCATTTAGCTCCGGGGTCCCCAACATCAGAAAGACATGGAGCTGTTGGAGCAAGTCCAGAGGAGGCCACGAAGATGACAGACAAGGGGCACTATCTTTAACAAAGATAGGGCAAGGGGCAATGGCTTTAAACTGAAAGGGGAGATTTAGATCAGATCTAAGGAAGAAATTCTTCACTCAGGGTGGTGAGGCACTGGAACAGGTTGCCCAGAGAAGTTGTGGCTGCCCCCATCCCTGGAAGTGTTCAAGGCCAGGTTGGATGAGGCTTTGAGCAACCTGGTGAGTGGAAGATGTCCCTGCCCATGGCAAGGGGGTTGGAACTAGATGACCTTTGAGGTCCCTTCCAACCCAAACCGTTCCATGAAAAGAATCACACAACTGGATGAGGATCTGAAGCAGGTGAAGGGTGTGCTAGAAGATAAGAGTTCACCTCTTCCCCTCAGCTATGCAAACTGATCATCCCCTGATGTTTTTGTTGGCTGCACGAGGTTATTAAGAAGAACAGGCACATGACAGCACCTTGGCACACCGCCACTCACCTGTATAATTTAGACTCTCCGTTCTGAAACAACCGTCACACTAGCGATGATGATCTGGGGACAGGATTACGGCACCGTTACGTGGGAAGGGCAGTAGGAAGTTTGTAAGATTAAACACCTTTTAAGTGCAATAGGCACATACAACCAGGAGCCTCTCCAAGGGAAAACATTACTTCCAACTTCTTACCTACAGAGGGGAGAGTCCCTCTCCTCCCGCCAAGGCTGAAATTTAAGACTAATCATGGATTAAGCTACAGAAGGAAATTCTTTGTCCCTGCAAGGTTTAAATCTGCGTGAACCTACAGCAGTTCCACGACAGTGTAAAAGCGAGCCCCATCCATCATTTCCTTCCAGAGAAAGCCCAAACCAGCAAGTCAAGACTTGCTCCCCACAAAGGTGCTGGAAACATAATAAATATTATTAAATTCCATTAGACACTACAAACTTGAAACCCTTGTCTGGGGGAGGAGGTAATTTCTGACACAGGGATGATTGATTTCCAGCAGAGTTAGGAATGTGATGCTTGCTTAACAGAAGTAAAATACATGTATTTAAGTCTTCCTCCTCACCAGGAAGCCGCAACGCATACAGCTCTGTCTCGGTGCGATAACTGCGGTGACGAAATGCTAATAAAGAAGGGCTCCTCCATGGTAAGGCAATAAGTAGGTCCTGACCTGTGCCGTACACATCACCACAACATGACAGATGAGCCCTGGCAACTGTGCATCTCCAAAAAGAGGAGCAGAAAAAAAAAAAAATGCACACAAAAACACGCCGTGCATAACGACGCTGATGTGCCAAAGGACCTCGCTTTGTGTCGCTCCTGTGTTTGTGCTGAAAAACATCTGTGTGTGCACACACAGAGCAGGTTTTCATACCTGCTTGGATTTCCCTCCGTGCTTTCACACGATTGCCTGGATCCTCATGCAGAGGTCGCTGGAAGAGCTCCACGGACAGCAAGGTCAACATCAAGAGTGGAGCACCAAGTTTTGCCCAAGACAGGGGTGCTGGGGGATGGCGATGCTTGCCCTTTCCAGTGCCACGGCACACGGCTTTGCTCCGCATTCTCTGCTACGTGTTGTTCTTATCTTGCTCCTTCTTGGCTGGTTCTCCCAGACAGCAGTGCCGAAAGCACAAAATCCCTCTCTAAGGATGAAACTGGTGAAGTTCCATAACTGAACATGACACCAGGACTCCCACGCGCGCCGCGGCGGCCAGCTGAGCCCAGCCCTTCCACTTCCATGCACCGCTTCCACGAGTCTAAGGTTTCTAAGAACCAGCCCCAGATGCTTGGAAGCTCAGGATGCAGCTAAAACCGCTCGTGTAGCCTTTAGCCTGGAAGGGCGGCGAAGGACAGGAGAAACCAAGCTGGGGTCATTTAACATTGAGCCCACGAGCCTCCCACTTCAGCCGAGCTTGGGGAACGCAGCTGTGGGGAATCAACATGGGGGTTAACGCCCCTTCCTCGCTCTGCGGTGAAGCTCTGGGAAGGGAGGTACACACGTGGAAAGCCTGGTGGTGTCAGCTTCGAAAGCCAACTCCTGCGGCCAGAGGTTAGAGCCGGGGACAAAGTCTCCAACTGAGGTCCTGTTTTCTACTTGGCCAAGGATCCGCTGTGCATCCTTGGCCAACAAAGTGCTCTGTCTCATCCGAGGAACAGAGATAACGGAGATGAAAGACACTGCATGCATGCAAAGACCTTAGCATGGCTCAAGTTGGCCAGAAGAAACACAGGTCCTACCCTGGGTAGGGCTGAGGGTGGGGGCGTGTAGCCTGCTCTACGTATTTTTTTCAGTCTGTAATTTTACTCTGCTGTCATTAACACTGCACATCCCATCTGAGGCTTCCCTGATGTTTGGAGCCCAGCCACAGCCTCCTTGTGTACACGAGGTTCTCCCTGCTCAGCAAACCGAGCTGCCTGTCCTGGCAGCGTGTTATTCTCTGGGGAAGGAGATTCGTCTGGTATTAAATTGCAAACTAAAAACTTAAGTGATATCTACAGGTTTGGTTGCTGGGACACTACATTCCATCCCCAGCAGCTCCATCACATGGACCTTTGGACTCGTTTTTTCCCTTGGCCTGGGGCAGGATAAGCTCCTCCAAGAGCCCCGTTGCCCTTGGCAGTTAGGTGGAAGTTAGGGATGAAGCTTCCCCAAACACAAACCAGCTTTTTTCATTCTTTTAATGGGCACTAGAAAACGGATTGGGCGAAGAGATTTGAAAGACAAACACCTCTCAGGTATCCTAAGCCGTGGCATGTCTGTCATCATAAACAAATAAACCAGGGTCAAAGGCACTGTCAGAACCAGATAGAGCTTTGTGGAAGATCTGAACATCTCCAGCGCAGGAGGAGTATGAAAGAACAGACTAGAGATGGAGAAAGGAAATGACCCCAGAAACAGAGTTTTTTTCTGGATTCTCTTCCAGGAGCAAGACTAGGGACACACATATGCTTCCCTCCAAATTAATATATCTAGACTTCAATTAAACTAATCCCAGTTAATCACAGCATTTCAGCTACCTTCTCTCTTGGAAAGTGCAGCAGTCTGTCTTTCTAGCTTTCCTCCACCGGCCCAGCAGCAGGTTGCTGTTAACTTGTCCTGGGCTACGTCAGCGGAGGCTAAAAATAATTATCCTTAAAGGAAATCCAAACACTGCAATCTCCTCTTTCACTCACTACCTAATTAATAGTTTCCAGGTCACCCCGGCTTTCTGAGAACATCTGTTTGTTTTCACTACGTTCAAGGAAAGTCAAAGCTGGCCTGAGAGGGGAATAGGAAAGCGCGTTTCATGTTTGCTTAGCCTCCCTTCCATGGATTTATCCGGATGTTGAGGCCTTTGAGTAAAAAAAGTTCCTCCACAAAGGTGAATTGATGGCTGCAAACCTACGGCGCACACAGCCGTAGCTCAGAGATGGAGCTCCGCGGTCACTCGGAGCGAGCAGATAACCTGCAGGCGACTTTAGGACTAATTTTGCAAAAAACATAGAAACAAACTCAATTGCGTAAAGAGAAACCCATGAGTTGCCTTGAAGTCTTTGGTGGAGGTTTGAGGAGGTTGTGCTTGGGCAGTTTTTTAGCGTTTGGTTTCTACACATGGGTGGGACTTGAGTCAGCCCCCGCGTACGCAGAAAAGGTCCTTTTGTTTTACTGAAGCGAGATTTGCACGTATCCAGTCCCCACATTTACGGCAGGACAGGGCGCGCTCGTCTCGCTTTGCGTAGACTTGGCGAGGCAGAACATGGGGTGGCTCCAGGTTTGCCCCACAGGCTGGTGGCATCAGTCCTAGGCAAAAACAGGGCTGTGAGACAGCACTGCAGCTTCCTTCTGCTCGCCACCTGCACAAAACGACACGCAAAGCCAGGAGATGCAACTGCAGCGAGAGTACCGGGGGTACATGGCAAGCACGAGATGGGACATCGGACGTGCTGTTAATGAAGATGGAAAATCATGGACAAACTGCCCCTGACAGCTGGAGAAGGAAGGAGGAGTCAAGAGCAGAAGGAAGCACAGGGAGATACAGCTCCCAAAGGGAGTTTATTTAAACGAAGAACGATGGGTCATAAAACGAATGGTGGCAAGGGAAGAGCTGGAAGATGGAGGAGATAGGAGCGTTCTGGCTTTCCATAGATCCAGGGACAGAACCCAGCACCAGCAGCTCCCCCGGAGCCTGTCAGCACCTTCAACCCAGTCATAACTTCACAGCACAGCCCTGGTGTGACTCCCAAGCCGTAACACAAACAACACGGCTCCGCGGCTCAGATCCCAGCTCATCCCTGTCCAAGGCCGTGCGTTCCCGTGCGCGGCGAGCCAGGAGGCAGCGCGCTGGCTGCCTTGGGAGGTGTTGACAGAAATTAAGCAATCCCTCATTATTCTCCGTTGTCAGAGCGCTGTTCCACCCAAGAACACCAAGTCCTTGGGTGACAGGCTCTGCAGGGACCTTTGGTAGCTTCTCAAGTGACATCAGCTGCGTAAGTGCTCGCAGACAAGTGGAACAGGACGGAGCTTGGCGTGTCCCGCTGCGTCTCGTGCCCACATGCTCCGGCAAGGATGGGTTTGCCCGTGTCCTCCCTGCACAGGGGAGAAGCCACCATCATGGTCCAGGCCGTTCCTGGCACCCGCTTGGGCTACGTCATTCCCTCCTCCCTGCAGGAACTTTTTCAAGCCACCAGAGCAAATAGAGAAAACCAAACCACGAGGCCAACTGCGCAGCTTCGCTGTTTCTGCGGAACCGCTGACTCCTGCCTGCAAGTCAACCCGTGGGCCACCCCATCCTTCCCTGCCCCACAGTTCCCCCTGCACTGGGACGGGGCGGGGGCAGTTACAAGAATAGACTTAGAGTTGCAGGAATAATCCTGCTTAAGCTCCGAGGTCCTGGGATGTGAGGGGTAGGTGCATCTCAGGAGTAATTAGCAGGATAGTTTTCATGTCAGTCTCTTTTTACTTTAATTAAGTAGGTAGCACAACCAAGACTTGTATTTAACCTTTTTTATCCTCAGTTCTATGCTTCAACATCACTCCCCAGACACCACCAGTGCCTGGCTCCGACGCTCCTGCCCCACTGCTCAAGACATGGAAAAACAAGCGTGGTATGACACGGAGCGGTGTCACTGGTATCTGCTCCGTTTCAAGAAAAACTGTATTTAAAAGCCAAACCCGCCGTGCCGCTCCGTTTCCCGTGGGCAGATGGAATGCCACGCGGCGCCAGGGGCTGCCCGGGTGGTGGGACGGCACGCGTGGCGGGTGCAGAGGCAGCCTTCCACCACGGATGCTCTGAACTCCAGTGCGACTTGGACACTCGTTTGCTACGAGGCCATTTACTTGGCTGTACTCATTTTCCACAGATTTTCTCAAGAATTGGATGAGTAACGTTAACCAACAACGCAGCAAACCCACCGAAATTGTGAAACCTTCATTTAACCGTTTTCCCCAGCGCTGCTGAGACCACAGCTGAGCCTTACGCTTCCAATTCCAGCCCAGCCCATACCATCAAGATCAGTGTCACGGAGCAAGAGCCCTTGTATCCTAACCACACTGCCCAAACCACAGCAGGGATCCTCTTCAACCACAAGAAATACTTTATCTTGGAAAATAAGGAGATCTCATGGAAGCATTCAAACAGCTTAAACTGTTGTCCATGGACCCTCAACGAGCAAAGGACGGGCTCCAGTCTGGGGGTGACTGCTCTTGAGAACAGGCACAAGGGAACGAGCATCTCGGAAGTACCACTTCCCATGATCAAAGCAGTAGAATCATAGAATGGTTAGGGTTGGAAGGGACCTCAAAGATCATGTAATTAAATACTAATTCTTTCTCGTGATGAGAAACTGTGGCTGAGAAAGCACCCGTGATGTGGAGGTTGGCACTGCGACTCACAACCAGGCAAATAACACGATGAGATTCACCAGCTTATTCAAGGGGTGACAGGAGGTTACATTTTCTTTAGGAATGAAAAGTTTTTGATTTGTTTTTCCCGCTCAGCAAAGGAAAACCCAAAAATAATCCTTTAAGTTCAAGTCAATCAAAACACATGACCAATCCCTTCGTCTTGGTTTGGTAGCCTGGATAATTTTTCCCTTTTGCAAAAAGGATTGTAACGCAGACAAGTTATAAAACGAAATGTTACTCCAAAAATGGAAGAACATCAACATTTAGTTCCGAAAACGTTGAAACCAAACGTAGCTGCCCTTTGCAAAAAGATCAGCTACTCGTGCCAATTCGGTAAATACTTTCAGTCAACCCCAAAATTGCATTTCTCAGCAAACAAACTATTCATCCCGAAATAGGTTGCCCAGATCTACGGAGACTCCAAGAACAAAGCACTCCACTATTTGAGCAAACCTCCAGCGCCGCAACCGTGCTAACGACTTGGATCCCCTCCGAACGATCCCAAGCCATGACGCGGAAACACGATTTTTAAGGAGAACTTCGATAAAAGTGATTTGTCGGTGCTAAGTTTTGTTCTTGGAAGAAAAACAAGAGAAGTAACAGTATTTTGCTCCCTTATTCATGAAAAAAGGGAGGTGGGAGATGGGAATTTTTCCAGGTACCCATACCAGGCACTTAAAGAGGTTAAATGATCCGTGTAAGCAGAGATACCGGTTCTGAAAATGCACGACCCCGTTACCTGGCTGTTAATATTTCTACATTGTCCTCTGCTTCACCAGCCCATTTTGTGGGCTTTTGTAGTGGAAAAAATTGAGGGATTTTTATAGTGGTGGCCTCACAGAAACGAGCCCCAGCAGATGCTAATGGCAGAACCACAGTCCCACTTGGGTTTGGTTTGTTATGGGTTTTTTAATAGCGCTGATGGCAAAATCCTTTCATCTTCTGGGAAAACAGCAAATGGCCTCTAAGAAAAGAGCAAACCCATGACCCTGCCAATTAAAGCCCTCCAAACAAGGCATCTCCACTCCCTGCAAGTCGAGACTTTTCCTCTGTTCCCAGCACGGCTTCTGCTCCGTCAGAGTCCAAGAAGAGAGGAACCATCACCCAAATTTCACTTACTACGTAGCGAAAGAAACACACACATCCATACCTGGCAAAGACCTGCTTCTACACCAAGGCAGAGCTCAAGACGTGACACGTGTAGAGATCAGCGATAACAGGAACTGGTCTTGACCCTTCATGAGGAATAACATCCCAAAATTAAAGCCAGCAGAGGCAGCACATCTCTAAGTTTGTGCCACCCAAAGATGGACTTGACCTGCACAGATCCAGCAAGGTTTTTTTTTATGAAAATACTGCCCAGAAGAAACACAAGGAACAAGATACCCACCCCAAAACCCCAAGGATTGAAAAATTAATGATTAAATAGGAGCTGAAAAAGTTTATAGCTGCAGCTTAGATCTTCTGCCTATCAAGGAAACTAGACTAAATATTTCCAGATGGGAGAATCTGCATAGCGAAACTTAAATCACACATACAGCCAGCTCGGGACCGAGGCAGCAAGGACCACTCTCCACCTGAACCACCATACAAATCTTCTATTTAACCTGGTTTAGTCGTCTGAGCTCAACTGTTTGTGCACATATCTGTAAAGAGAGGACTGTGAGATGGCAGAAGACAAGACTTCTGTTTTGCCAGTGCCCCAAAGTTTTCTCAAGAGTCTAATGCTGCTGTTTGCCTCAGGAAAAAAACTCTTGTCCTTAAGGAAGGATCCCCACACTGCACTGCCCAAGCTGTTTAGACCTCCTCTCTATCCTTTTTTCCCCCCATTTTCCCTCCCCTAAGACTTTTCTGCTCCTCATCACTAGCATCAGCTTTCCCAACAATCCATGAGGGCTGAGGTTGGAACAAAAATAGCCATCATTTGACATCACATTCCCCAACAATGTGTCTTGGTCATCAGCACAAATCCAGTCTCAGCTCCTGGCAAAGTTCTTCCTGGAAGAAGATGACCTCTCAGACTAGGTCAGCATGAGATGGGAGTTCACTTGCTCCTCAAAACAGATATGTGAAAAAAAAAAAAAACAACACCCTAAAAAAAAAAATACCTAGGGTCTTATTCTGTTCACATTTACAACTGGCTCCACGCTGGGGAAATCCAGCTGATTTCCTTGGAGTTGCTCACAGTTTACATCACCACGAGCACGAGAAGAGTCGGGCCGTTCGCTGTGCGTGCTTCGCAGCGCTGGCTCGAGGCCATAACGGTCTGATCTCAATCTACATTTTCATTAAGCTTGTGGGTGGTTCAGAGAGAGGGTTTTATTGGGCTCAGAGACAATAGGGTGCAGCTGTGAAGTTTGCATCCGGATCTGAACTTGCAAAGAGTTCAAATCCAGGGTTTTGGGTCAGATCCATCTCAAGCATTAATTTTCTAGATATCAAAATACCACCCTTGGGACTTGCAAAAGTAAGGCCAGTTCTGGCGTACAGCGGTGTAAGAGCACTGCCCTCCACGGACTCTGTCCTGATTTACACCAGAGGGAGATCAAAATTCATGCCAGGGCAGCAGGGAAGCTGTGCTTTATGTTCACTGCCATGATTTCAGCGGACACAATAACATCTGCTTGCTCCAAACCAGGAAAATATCCTTAATGTGCTTCCCATCCATTGGCTATTATTGCCAGAAGAACTTTTCAGCGCGTTTCGAGCTACTATTTTTGTTTTGGGAAGATATGCGCAGCTCCCCTGTTTTCGCATCCAAATGGTCTTTTTCCTCCTCCTCCTCCTCCTCCCCTTCTCCCTGGCAGCCGCTCGCGCTGCATCTGTGCCGGTTGTGCGAACCGTGCGAGCGGTGTGTTTTTACAGCCGGGAACTGGGAGCCGTTGTCCTGGTACCTGCTGTGCTCTGGCTGCCGCTTCGCGGCGGCTGTGCCCAAAGCTGCTCGGCACTCCGACCATCCCGCGCTCTACGGAGGCTCGTGCTTTCGGGGAGGGTATTGCAAAAGCTTCAGAGTCAGGGACTGAAAAGAAGGAAGGGAGGAAACGCTACCTCGAGCTTCAAGGCTTAGTGGTTGGCGTATCTTGGTCAAACTTTGGGAGAGTTTTCCAGTGACACCCCATGGCGAGGCCACGGGGGTAAGCGAAGCCCAGAAAAGCTCGGAAGGACCACAGGAGCTTCGCTCCAACTTCCAAAGCAATCGAGATTTGCAGTGCCACCAGCCTTTGGAGCCAAAGGAAGAGGGAGGTACCGCAGGGACCAGCCTGGTTGCTGGGACACTGCATTCCATCCCCAGCAGGTCCATCACATGGACCTTTGGAGTCAACAACTGCCCGTGCTCACGTTGTCAGCCCTTTGCCAAAGCAGGTAAATGGCATCAGTGTTAAAACAGGTTTAAGTGGCTCCAGACCTCTCGTGTTGGCTGTGAGAGAGCTGGGGAGTCACCAACAAGCAAGTGATGGACAGTGACTGGTCACTTTGCCCGACCAGACTTTCAAAGGCTTTAGGCACGGTAAGACGCGGGGCAGCTCGTACCAGCCATCCCAGCAGATTTTTCCAGGACTCAGATGTTTACCCCAATAATTAATTTTTTTAAATCACCGTAGGTGCACATCGGCATCTTTAAACACTAAGAATGCTTCTGAAAATCAGCAATATAACAATATTTAAGCCTCTACCCTTAGGAAATATCGGAGGAGCGTATCAGGCAATCCTGATCCTTTCTCAAAAGCTTTTGCAAGCGCAGGGTGCAATGCCACATCCTGCTGCCTTCCCAGCTGGAGCCGGGCACCGCTGGTGGGGTCACCAGCTCGTTGCAGAAAGGACTTGCCAGGCCACAGACCTGTGCCAGTTAGGGCAACTTTAGTATCTGCTACCTGAAAAGTTTATTTTTAAATTAAAATCTGCCACTTCCTCCTCTTCATTTAGTATCTCAAAAAAATTGTTTGCTTCAGATTCAGACCCTTTGAGAACCTGAAACCTTGATAACTAAAAGCATTCAGATTTTGGTTACTGAAAAGCCAAAAGTTACAAGAAAAACCTCAGATCAGAAACCTGCCAGTTGGTCAGGATTTGAGATAGAGCTGTGAAAAGCAGCTGCAAAATCTCAGCGATGAATGGTCCCATCTCAGGAAGTTGTAAGCAAAACAAAAGCTTTTTTTTCCTGTAAGTGCACCAGCTTTAAAGTACAGATTCTCCTTTAGCAGCAGAATATATGGACTCAGTCGTTTCCAAAGAAGAGTTTTGTTTGAGTATGATTAGACCAGGATTTTCACTTCAACGCACACCAGGCAATATCTACCAAACACACAAGCCCCTCTCCTAAGTGCAAAAATGAGATTTTGGGAAGGGGGCTAACCACAGGGGGTGTTGGCCCACCTGGCTTTTCCAGACCTCTGGAGAGGCTGATGGATGCTACAGGTGGACCTCTCCCATGCAGGAGAAACAGGAGCTCCAACACATCGCCCCATGGAAAGCCTGACCTGAAAACATCATGCTAAAGAAATCCGGAGGCAATCAGGGGCTGCTGAGCATCCTGAGGATGAAGGACTAAGAAGCACCGGCGCCACCAGCATCCCCCACACTAGAGCTTCAGAAACACATCTAAAATTAACAACTACTTGTGCAAAGCCATTAATTTCCCATTTAGCATTGAAGCATCTATTGTCTTTGAAAGAAACCTCCCAGCAGAAGCCCAGGACAGTCACCGACACCTTCTGCCATGGTGGGATCAGCAGCACTCACCACCACCTCCCGGCAGGTGTGGGCTCTCACCAGCCCAGTGACACCCCTGGGTGCTGGCAGGGAGCTCCTGCGCTGCAGTTGTGAGCAGAATGTGGCCCAGTATGTTTAAGCACATTCAGTTTAAAAGGTCAGGTTGAGATCTGCTCGCGTGCTCTTCACGTCTGGCAATGGGAGGTGAGCACAGCCATGAAGCGTGGCTAAAAGACATCTTAGTTTCAGATTCTTGGAAAGTCTCGTGGTCTCAAGGGGCTTCACCTTTGGCCAAGAGCAAAGAAAGACTCGCTCCCACTTAGTCCATCTCAATCACAAACAGGAGGTCTTCTCCAGCTGCATAAAACTGATGCTGGTGGGAATTAACACACACAGAAATTCCTGTGGAAAGTCAGTCCATCCCCTTCTTACTGCAGGGAAAACAGTGATTTTTTTTTTTTTTTTTTTAATTATTTATTATTTTTTTTTAACCATCAGATACAGGTTGAGGAGCTGGGGAAGCAGCCACCACTGAGCTATCAGGTGTCCGGGACAAATCCCTACCTGCACCTCCGACTTCCCCCTCAGCCCAAAAAGCATCAGTGATTGGAACTAGCTCTTTCTCCCCGTGGCAAGTTGCTGAGGACAGTAGCACCCCAGCTGCTATCAGCATTTCTTCTGCTACCACTGTTTAATCAGGTATCAGCAAAATGTGAAAACAAGGCAGAGGAGATCATGCGTCGTGTCTACGCCGCTGTGATTTCTCATCAAATTACTTCAGAACTGTCTAATAGTGATGTACAGAAAACATTTGTCAATCAATCATCCTGACAACGTGAAAGACAGAAAAATGTACGTTCACCAAATAGATTGCATTACTATGACATTTCTATTCAAGCCAGGTTTGTTTCAGGTGACACTTGCTAGCAAGGATAGGAAAGGGACACTCCAAAGCAAAGAAATCTCCACAAGAATAGGAGAATTCGAAGTATTTCTCCACACACCTAATTAAAAAAAAAAAAAGGCAAACAACCTACAGACCTCACTGCCACAGGGTCTCACAGAGGCCAAGAGGCAGTGGGATTCAAAAGAATTATATGTTTCTGTGCAAAGCATGAATAAAGGGAGTTCTAATATGAAATATTGAGAAAAAAAACCTGGAGTCTGAAAGAGCTGTACAGCTCCTCTGGCTGCAGAGCTGTTGGCAAAATCTAACTACCAAGAGTCAAGCCCAGCTCCTTCCCTCAGCAGGTCACCCCACCGGTGCTGCGGTCCCCTCGGAGCAGGTGCTCCCAGGGATGGGTGCTTGAGTGGAGAGAGGATTAGATGGTGGGTGGAAAGGCTCAGCTCTGCACAGCCCGTGGGGTCCTGAAGGACAAATAAATGACAGAGATAAAAATGAGAAGAGTCACCCAAGTGGAAGGAGCAGAACCAAAGTGGGCAGGAATTCCTTCCGCTCATTGGGCTTTAAGGAAGAGCAGCTGGCCAGGCTGCCCACTTTGGCCCCAGCAATCTGCCCCTCCTGCCCCAAACCTTCCATCCCGTTGCAGGGGTTTGAGAACTGGAGCAAGACCCAGAGCCAGGGACAACACGGCAGCGGCTCCAGCCCAGCTCTGGGTAGGCAGAGAGCAGAGAGCACAGCTGGAGCCCAGCCAGCCCCGCCACAGCTGGATTTACTTTACGTTCTCTGTTGACGCTGTGCACGAGGATACGGAGCACCCACATCTTCCTCTGCCTGTATCTCCCCTCGGGATCCTCGCTGCAGCCCCTCGCTTTCGGCTGTTGTTTTGTGCTAAAAAACCATTCTTTAATTAAACAGCCCTCTTTCTGGGTACGTTTCTGATCGTATCGTACTTAAACCAGACCCCCGAGTCCAGATCTACACTCCTGACACAAACCAGAAAGCTCTCCATAAGGTTTCCCAAACCTTAATTACTTTTCTTTACCTTATTGCTTTTGTGCTTTAGAGGCCAGTACAGGGTCTTGGGACAGAAAACTTGAAGATGCAGTTTTGAAATTGCCTGCAAAGTAAGGACAGCAGAAATACCAGTTTCCTGCCCCGTCATCTGGGCACGTGCTGTGAAGACACCACTGATACTTCACCCCAGGTTCAGTCCCTGACTCCTGAGCCAGGGTGACAAACTGGGCTGCTCTGGGTTATTCACATGTGCAGAAACGCTCAGATCCTGCACAGTAACTGCACAGAAACCCTCTGGCTCTTTCTCCCGTCGCTTGTGTTTTTACCGTTAGGTTACCATCTCCTCTTGAATATTGGAGTTGATAGAGGACTTTTCCAGGACGGATAGCAGGTGCAGAGTTAGGGGATTTGACAGTCTGGGTTTTGGAAACCCTAACTGCAAAATGCATCAGACCGGAGCGCGCCGCTCCGCTGGCCTCAAGGTGTTTCCAGAAGAAACAGCCGAGCAAGAGGTAAGGAGGCACCACGGCCTCCTTACAGCAGCAGCGGAAGCCAACCCTCAACGCAATGAAGCAGCCGACCTTCCAAAGCCATCATTAATTGCCTGCAGGCAAAGGGAAGTGCTGTCCGGTGAAGGAAGTTGGAAGGATCAGTGAAAAGCTCGGGGAGTTCAGCAGGCTGCTGATGAGCAGATTATGTTACTGTTAGTTCTTAGACTTCCTTCCAGAGGGACACTTACGTATATTGAAGCCTGCACGGAAAAGCCACGCGCTTTTCAGACTCGCCAGCAGCTAAACCATAGATCTAAAACTCAGGATAGACGGAGAGAAAGGCAGATGCAAAGTTCCAATCACCATCGCTGACATAGGCTAATAAATCCTTCTTGGAGTTTCCAAGAACCCTAGAGCATCCCGATTGCATACCGGGGCGTTTCTCTCCAATACACATCGTCAACACAACGACACAAGCTAGCGTGTACGTCCCAATACGTGCACCTCTTGTCCAGCTCCTCGTTTCACTTGACTCACCGTAAACACGCAACTCCCACTCTTTTGACTTCCACTGTCGTTAATCTTTCTTCTTGGGAAAGTTTCAGCGATCGGTCAGTCGAAACCTGAAGCGATGAAGTCATACTCGCAGAGCTGTCGGGGGAACTGACTCAGAGGGGTAGTGACTCACCCGCCTGAGACGAGCCTGCAGATCTCCGTACGCTCGCTCTGGGATCGAGCCGGTCGGGAGGGCTGGTTTAAGACATTGGCCACTAAAAGGTTTCTAAGAGTTCAGCACAGATGCATTGGGACCACTCGAGAATTCAGTGGCATCGCAAGACCACGAACGTGAGCACACGCGTAGGTGAACATCAAGCTCCATGCTTGAAGCTCTCCGCCAACGCGCCTTGAAACAAGAGGTGAAGACATGAGTTGTGTCTTCGCAGCAATTTGGGAAGACGTAGCTTTTGCTCCTACTCCCATGCTTTTGTCGCAGATGGAGGCTAAAGTTAGGAGAAAACCTAGACCAAGGGGAGCTTCCAGAACCGCTCTTTGGCAGAGCTACCTGGGAGCAGACACACAGTAAGAACAGTTTTGTTTGGCAACTTGCTTGTAGGAATTGAGGTCTCTTCCAACCCTAACCATTCCATAATTCTATGAATATATATACACATGCACACACACCCCTTCGGCAAATACAGGATCATAAAAAGAAAAG
Organism: Tauraco erythrolophus; assembly: GCF_009769465.1. Lineage (NCBI taxonomy): Eukaryota > Metazoa > Chordata > Aves > Musophagiformes > Musophagidae > Tauraco > Tauraco erythrolophus. The sequence goes on along the minus strand of NC_141479.1, from coordinate 21,058,424 downwards.
TTGGTTGGCCTTCCTGACTGGGCAAAGAATATCCTTTAAGTTAAAAAATAGACTCTGAATTGAACAGGAGGAAGCAAGGGGAAAAAAAAAACCACCAACATTTTATCTGCCTCTGAACCTGCCTTATGTGTTGCTGATGCCACAAATCAGGGTCAGGGTGAGAGCACGTTTCTCATGGAAAGTGAAACACAGGCGTGCCACACCTTTAGGGAAACACATTAGAGACTAACATCTTTCCAATCAGGTCCAAAAGACCATATTTATTAATCTGCTCTCATGATCTGGAATGAATTTCACCCAGCGTAAATCACTAGGCTGACAATGCAAATGAGGCAAAAAAGCAACCACATGTTTCACTGTGGAATTATTCTTTCTTTTTTTTTTCCCCCGCTTTCCTCTTCCCCTTTAATTGCCTGATGCTAATCCCAAAAGCTTCAGACTTTCCCTTGTCTCCCAGCTGCTCGCTAGCCTTGGGATCACATCAGCACCTTGACAATTAATGTGAATTTCTTTCATATGGAGAAGGAAACTGCTTGATGCAGGTCTTCTCTGAAGCACTAAGACACCTCCTGGACACTGCCTGGAAACGTCCATGTGTTATGTGCATGCCTAAAAAGCCTATTTCAGCATGATAGATGAAGAAAATAAGTTACAGCCTGTTAAAACAGGTCAATTCTGTGTAAAATGCCCATAAAGGTAATTGCCCTCTCCCTTACATCACGTAAATTGCTTCAAAAGTGCTCCAGGAGGCCAGCGCTCGGCCAACGCAAAGCAGTCCAAGAAAGAAGAGCAACTTGCACGCATAAAGGACGTTTATGGACAAGATCCTAGCAGAAAGAGTCTCCAAGCTCACAGCTGTCTGGAGGAAAGGAGTTATGGTGGGCTCCACCAAGTCAATCTGCGCTTTCGGGGATGCGACCCTTGGACCCAACGCTGCAAGTGGTGAAAGCCCATCAAATTTCTGCGAGAACAGGCCCAGTCCAAAGCAGGATGAGTTACTGGGAACGTATCCACTGATGACACTGGGCTTTATACCAGACACCGTGTAGATCTGGAAAGATACTTAGGAGATTCCTATTCTTAGGCATCCATGTGCTTTTTGGCATCCTACAAGGGGCCTACCTGTGGGGGTTTTTTGAGCTATAATACTTCAGGAGTCTAGTCCTAAGTGCAGAAATTAACCAGGAAGTTATTAGCATGAAGAACTATGCCCTAACGGTGTTTTGCAGAGAGTCCCACAGAAGTTTCCAGAACGTTATCATTTATACCAGCATTTATCTTGCAAAATAACCGTACGCGAAAAGGCATTTGCCAACCAACCAACACATCCACGCGTTAATACGGTGGCATTGCAAACACTTCCAGGTTTCAATGCTGGTGAAAAAGTGTGCAAAGGACACCAAAACTTGCCTTCCTATCGGCATTTGCCAGGTGTTGGTGTATGTTATGGCACAACCCAGACTCGTCATCCAAGGGCAGAGACAGGAGGAGATCAACCAATTAGGGTGGTGGTGAGGCACTGGAACAGGTTGCCCAGAGAAGTTGTGGATGCCTCATCCCTGGAAGTGTTCAAGGCCAGGTTGGATGAGGCTTTGGGCAACCTGGTGTAGTGGAGGGTTTCCCTGCCCATGGCAGAGGGGTTGGAACTAGATGATCTTTGAGGTCCCTTCCAACCCTAACCATTCTATGATTCTAACCTTAAATTAAACCACCAAAAAAACCCAAATAGGTGGAGGTACCAAAGTCCTATCTGAATACTCTGGCTACAAACCACATCAACACAACCTCAACAGAAAAGTAGATGAGTTGAGAGAAGAGGTGCCTAGAGAAGGGAGAGGTCCGAGGCCTTCAAGCTCTCCTTTGGACATTGGTGCATCAGAAGGCTGAGGATCTCTGCCAGCCAGCTGAATCTTATTTATTTGCAAGTTGTGAAATCTATTCGGTCAGAAAATAATGGTGTTTTGGCATTTTGAGCTAAACTTTATCATGAAATTCCATAGGAAGAGTGATGTTAAGAAAATGTTGTTCTTTTATTTTTTTTAATTCCTTAAATAGAAGCCATATTAAAATTTTAAGTATAAGGAGCATTTCAGAGTTTTCCCATCCTAACTATGAGCAACACCATCAAAAAAAACCCCCAACATTTAAAAACAACTAAAAAAATCATCACAAAACAGCAGAACTGTTCTCAGTGAAACACAAATAATTTACTAATCACTTCCCTAATCTTTTTCCCAAGGCTGGGAAACCCATCCTGTGAAATGGCACTGCCTTCCTCGGGTATGGTGAAGTATCTACAAACCTTTACAAACCCAGCCTCTAAAGTCAGAGGATTCCTGCAGGATGGGAATGGCTATAGGGTTGGGCAGTTTATACTCAGTTCTTGATTTTTATGTTTTACTGGTCCTAGGTGGCAGAGCTCTGCGTAGGCTCCTCTCGGCCTCTCCCTGTCCCATCATTCATCCTTAGCAGATATGGCCAAGAACACATCCGAGATGCTTCCAGTCCATGGGGAAATGCTGAATGTTCACAGCACCATCCCTGGAGTCTCCAAAGTCTTGGCGTGGGGGGTCCGGCATGTGCTAAAGAGACTTCCCGAGCCAGTTGCAATGCTTCATGCTTTAATACCTCTCCACCCAAGCCTCAAAACCACCAGAAAAATGAGAAACCATGTCAAAACCCAAGAGAAACCAAGGCCAAGTCGCAGCTGACCCAGACCCTCCCCTCTCGGCGGCTCACCCGTCCAGGCACGCACGCAAGCGGCCGATCTGCCACAGTGCTGTGTCAGTGCAGGAACGTTTGCTCTCCATTAACTGACTCATAAGTTGGAAACCCACAAGCCATCACAAGAGTCTTGACGCATTCGTTGAGCTGTGGGTCAGAACGTTATATTCTGATAAACACGGGGCTAAGAGGAAGCCTCTAAATTCTGCTTGAAAAGGGATGCTTTCTGCTGGCGTGGGAAAGCAGTCCCCTGCTCTTCTTTCCCTGGAGAAAAGCCCTTCCATGCACCCAAGATGCTTCCCGGGTCTGTTGATGACTCTTGCTTCTACCATACTGCAAAGAGAAGCAGGGTATGTCCATAACAGGCAGTGCCCTGATGGGAGGAGAGATACAAGCTACTTCTGGAACAGACAACAAAACATCTAACTGGGCTTTTAAACACCCAATCTGGCACCTCTGCACCCTGCACAACAGCCACCATCCAAGAAAATACCGCTCCGAGTGCCCCAGGAACCTCAGCTGGATGCCCACCTGAAGCGGGCACCCCCCATGACCCCTTCCCACCTACAGCTCTTAATTCTATAAATAATTTTGGGGGGATTAGACAACACCTTGAAAAGGCAATGGAAAAGTTCAAGAGAGGAGAAGATCTGCTATCCAAGCGGGTGCAGGCCAAATTGTTTTCTACCTACAGCTGATTTTTTGCCTATTTTTAAGGTTGCACGACTCTCCTTTCAAATGATGCCTTGAGTGTGTGGATGCACAAATACTCCTACACCAGCGAAAGCCAGAATCCAAATCCTATAGGCAAATTGTCTCCATAAATGTCCTAAAGATACTCCTGGAAGCTGGGTCTACCCAGAGACAAACGTGCACCCAGCAAACGGAACCCAGCCCAAGCTGTCATGCGAAGCAGAAAAAAAAAATAAAATAAAAAAAAATAAGAGAACTATCTCTTCTCTAGTCAACAGTATTTCAAAAGCAATTCAACAGCCTCGCAGGTCTGCGGACGCGATCTGAACTGGCAAGTCTGGTGATGCTCCAGTTGTCAGAACAGAACACCATGAGCAGCGCTGTTGTCAGGAATTTCACCATTGGAAAAAAAGAAAAAAAAAACCAACACCACAACAAACCCAACCAAACCCCAAACCCCACCACTTTTAGAGCTTTGTCATCTTCCTGGCTGTTAGAATTGAGCTCTGGTTGTTTGCATAAGCTCCTGGCACAGGCCCAGCTCTCCGCAGTGTAGATATGGCCACAGAACACCAGGCTTTTCAGAAGCCGTTTCTTCTGAGCGTGTTAACGTGGCTTTTCAGGCGGTGGGAGATGGAGAAAGACTGTCTTCAAGGACTCCTCTCTTAGGCTGCTTTCTATAAAGCTGCCCCAAACAGCAGCCAAGTTGTCTCGATTTCCGACTCCGACTGAAACATTTACCAATCTCATCGGAAACCCATCGCCTGACATTCTGACAAGGGGGGGTTGTTGAAATTAGAGACGCTCGGGTCTTTCTGAGGAGGTTTGCAGAGATGGATTCCCAAAGCTCGCTTCGTGGTGGTCCTCCAGAGACTCGCCTGGCCCTTCTCCCAAACACCACATGCCTCTAGGCTATCACCAAACTGCATTAACGTTTCCAAGGGAGACGGGTCTAAACCAGAGGATCAGATCCAAATATCTTTCAAGTGGATATGAAATCCAAACCAAATAACTCAATTTAAGCTTCACACTTGTCCATCTTTCCTCTTACAGGAAGAGAAGAAACTCCACCTTCCAACACCTCCAAAACTGGAAGTACTTTAACATCTAGGCCTGTCTTCTGCAGGCATCCAAGCCAGTACGTTAGAGATTTAACATCTGAAGAAAATCACTGACGTTGCTAGGGATTTGGACCAGGACCCAGGAGACTTGGAGTCAATTCCATACAGCTATCCAGGGTTAATTTCTCTCAATTTGCAAACAGCGCATGCCCATGTCAAGCCCAATTTTGGAACAGAGATATTCTTATATAGCAAACAGTCCAACCCCAACAGCCAGCAAGTGGGTAAACAGAGACCTATTCTTCAGAGACAGCTGAGATGGGCCACAGACCAAACTGAGATTTGGAAACCTGACAGCTTTTTCTCATGCAGGCATGTTCAGGTCTACATCTGAAGTCAACAACTTTGCCTGATCCATAAATCCCACTCAAAAACTCGCAAGCACGAGAGGCTGAAGTTCGTGTAAGCTCTACGTAATCAAACTGGCAGACTCTTACCCAACGCAAGCAACCTCTGAAGACTTGCCCATCAATCCTTTTTAACGCTTCGTACTACACAAGCTTAGCAGTTTTGAAGCCAATAGGTTGGCGAGGAAGGGATTTATCCCATCAACCCTGCCAAATGTTTCCATTTGCAGAACAGGAGTTGAATCGAAGCGGCCAGGTTACACCTGCAAACATAAAACCGAACGGCGAGTGCTAATTCTCTTCCGACAGCGCACGCGTGTCTGCCTGAGGAGTGTTTGATGGGCACAAGGTGATTATTGTGAAGGCATCATGCTGACAACACTTTATCAACCACCATCTATGCTGGACAATCTTCAGTTTAATCATTGTAGGATTTGTTTCAAGGTTTGGGCCAGCCACAGCTGGCTTTTTACATAAAAAGCAAAGCTTTATATACATATTTTTATATAGATATTTATATAAAAAGCACAGCTTTTTACATAAAGCAAAGCTTCACCTAGTTCACCCACAGCAGATCAGTCCTGAAAGGTCAAAAAAAGGAGAACCAAAGGGCATTTGCAGTGGCACAGTCTCGTGTTTCTAACACGTCTTTCACCTGGAACGATGATCACACCAAACACTTCCCAAGCTATGCCTTGGAAGGTTCCACTGGTCTTGTGCCCACAGCTGCGGGTCACAGCTACACCTCCCACACAAGGGCTGTTGCGACCATCGGGACTGAAGGAACTGGGAAGCTGCTCTTGGAGCAGGAGTTGTTGTACAAGGTGCTTTACAGGCAAAGTAAGATGGTCCCTGACCTGGGAAGTTTGCTAATTAAATAAAGATACAATGTAGGACTTGGAAGACTAATGGAAACTACAAAAGAGCACTGGACAGTTTGCTGGGCAGTGCCCTAAACCTGGTTGCAGCCTGGTAATCAGAAGGAAGATGATGAAATGGCTTCAAAGGTATTTGCAGAAGTTTTGCCCCAAGCTCGAGGCAGCAATAGGAAAGGCTAAAAAAGGCCAGAAGGGAATAAAGAAAAATCTCCAAAGAAGAAAGAAGCCCTGAGAAAGGTTGGAGAAGCAACAAGAGACAGAGGACAGTGACATAGATGTGGATGAAGGTGCCAGAAGCAAAGTGTGGCCACTGGCAACAGAGTCCTGGAGACCAGGGACAGAGCTGCGATTACGCACGATTTATGACTGCACACAAGAGTAGCTGAACAAGGTGAGTCTAGACAGGAACCAGTGGAGAAGAAACCCAAGCAGCAGCAGTGAACAGCATCTTCAGTGAGCTTGGAGGTGCAGAAAGAGTGAGAGACCACATGGAAACTCAAGGGGGGGGCTTAAGGGTGGCAAACAAAGCGTTTACAACGAAATAGAATAACGTGTGTTCTGGAGAGAGAGCTGGGGGGAGTGAGGAGACCAAAGTAACAGGGAAGAAAGAGTTAGCATTTTATGAGTTTTCCCTTGGAAAAAGCTCGTGCAGAAAGGGCAGCGGGGCTGGAGAGGGAGAGCGCGGGGAGCCGGAGCAGGATCTCGGAGCCAGGCCAGCAGCACCGCAGCGGCCATGCTCCAAAGTGCCCGCAAACAACGTGTGAAACACGCTCACCTCCGAGTTCACCTTCCCTGGGAGGGAACGCGAGACCCTCCGTGCTCCAGCCCTGCGTGTCAAGGCGGATGTTAAACAACGGGTTTTCCTTCCCACCATGTGGAGCCAATCTGGAAAGGCAGGTGGAAAATGGTTTACGATTGCAAGTTGGGAGACAGAGGTTTTCCAGAATCATAGAATCACAGAATGGTTTGGGTTGGAAGGGACCTCAAAGATCATCCAGTTCCAACCCCCCTGCCATGGGCAGGGACACCTTCCACTACACCAGGTTGCCCAAAGCCTCATCCAACCTGGCCTTGAATACTTCCAGGGATGGGGCAGCCACAACTTCTCTGGGCAACCTGGTCCAGTGCCTCACCACCCTCAGAGGGAAGAATTTCTTCCTTATATCTGATCAAAATCTCCCCTCTTTCAGTTTAAAGCCATTTCCCCGTGTCCTGTCACTATATATCCTTGTAAAAAGTCCCTCTCCAGCTTTCCTGTAGGCCCCCTTTAAGAAGACGCAGTAACAAGCCAGCAAGCATCTTTTCCACTTTGAAAAGCATCCTGCTCTTTTACCTCCATCTTCCTTCCCACAATTTCCAAAGAACAGAGATTTCTCACTGACATCCAGTGGTTTCCTCTCTTTTCCCTCCCCTGGGGAAGAACACCGAGAAGAGCCTGTCCAGCACAGAAGCTGCCATGGGGTTTCCCGCAGGACACTGCACCGAGTTCATCCCTCCAGACTCCCAGAGCGGAGCTGTTCCAGCAGCAGGGTCTGCTCCAGACCCAGCCTGCACCTACACGTTTGCCCATGCAAAATCCCACGTGTTCCCACATTTCTTGCTAATCTTCTCATTCCCCAGCCAGCAAATGCATGGGCCACGGAGAAAACGCAGCCCTGGCTGGCGTCGTGGTGGTACACGGACCTGGGTGAAATGACCCAACGGGCATCAATTACAAAAAAAAAAAAAAATTTAAATTGAGCAGCCCTCCTTTCAAGTACAAGAAACTCAAATATCTGCCTAATCACTGCTTTTATTGCAAAGAAAAACATTTTTAATGGTATAGAGCCCTTTCATTTACGTATGTGCAACAGAGACCAAAATTTATGTTTCTCTTGCAACTATTAATACAACTAAACCAGTGGAGGCATCCAGGACCTTCACAGCATTTTAGAAACCCAAAAATACTTATGGATCAAACACTGGGCCTCTTTTTATCGGAAAGGAGTATTGGAGGGAATGACGGGAGAACGCACTCCAAGAGATTTACTTCCCTCCCACTGGGAATTCAGTGTCTGAACGGGAAACAAGTTTTAAAATGACATAATATTCCATAAAAGAAAAATATGGCACAAATATGTTGTTTGTACATAAAAATCATAGTTTTAATTAAAAGAAAAAACATATAGAGGTCTTATCAGGGTTTTTGGCAAGAAATAAAGTAATGTGTTCAGTGTTATACAACCAAAAACTACTGGAATTTTTTTTTTTTTTTACTTCATTTTTATCTACCCTGAGACACGTTTCACAAGCAGAGTTACTGGAAGGATCTTTTTCTGGTTTTGCTTAAAAGAATAAAGCAGATAATCGTATTCACTAAGTAAATTGTGTCACTGCAGATCAGTCCCCTCAAGGTCACTGTCCCAAGTCCCTTCTGGAGACAAGCGACTTGGCAGAAGAGCTTCAGCCCACCCTCTGCAGAGCTCAGCTCCTTCTCCAGTTCTGGACATTCACCCGCCCTCCAGTTGCAGTTTGCAGATTGCCATTCCAACTAATTCCTCTTGGAACCAAACTCAATGACTCAAACATAACGCACTCCGAGGCACCAGCTTCACCTGTTTTTTGGTGGAAATCATATGACCATTCTCCCTTCTTCGGCCTCTCACGAGGTTCCTACCTGCGAGCGTGAAAAGGCCTGAGCTCCTTCAAAGCACCAACTCAGGATGGGTCACGCTCCATTTAGACCCGTAGTTGCTCTGTTGGGGTGGAATCCTTCCTCAAGCCAAAAGCAGCACGCAGCCTAGGCACCCCTCAGAGCTTTGTGTCTCGCTGGAAGCCACTGCTGCTGACCGAGAGCATGGCATCGAGGAGGCACATGCATCCCTGCCCTGTCCCACTGCTTAACGTTCCCGTTATTGCCCACTGGACCTCAAGCCTCGCTGGCCCATGACACAATTCCCTGAAAAACCATCACGCTTTTGTTGTCCCAGTTCACTTTGACCGTACCAGTGGCCACCATCACCACCAGCATCTCCTGCAAAGGCAGGAGGCCCCACGCATTGCCCGTGGCTACGCAAGGCAGCAATCCCAGCTGCAAGAACCAACACTTGCAATCCCAAAGAGGCAGACCAGCCCTCTGTGCCAATATCTTGATAATACACCCCGACACCCCAACCACCAAGTCAAAGCATGTGTTCAAGCAAGGTTGAGTCACCCCAAAGCTATGTGGCAGCAGGACTTTCCGTGCCCTACCGTGTCCCTGGCAGCAAAGCTCAGCAGGGATCTGCCGTCTGATCCCACAGAGCGGGACAGAGTTACAGAAGTCTGAAGATGACTCATGTCACACACATCAGTCTGGGCTTCTGGATTTTATTTTTACTTCAGCAAAACATTCAGCTTGCCCTGGGGCAAACTTATTAGTCACGCTGGCTTCTGGGAACGGTCAGAGTCCAAAAGGGATCAAGAGTTATATGCGGTTTCCTTCTTTTTGATTTGATTATTATTCATCGGGAGCGAAATTCCTTCCTCTGCAGAAGCCCTATCTATCATGCAGCCCTTACATGGAATATAGGTCACCTAATTTCACCCCTGAAGAAACAAACATTTGGTGAGAAAAATCCCTTTCAGATTCCTGAGAAAAATCCCTTTCAGATTCCTGAGAAGCTTTTTGGAGCAGAAGAAACACTCACTCCCCAGCCCCCAAACCCAACTGTCTCATTTTAAGTCAGAAACACTTGAGTTAAAACATGCGGCCTCCATCCTTTTGGAGGAGATATAGCCAGGGAAAACAGAACCAAAGCAGCAAGTCACATCAGTGTAGAGGTAGAACAAGACCCAGACAATGATTAAGGGCTTTAGTAGGACCCTTGGGACATTCCACACGCACGAATTATTTGTTGTGTTTATTGCAATAGGGCTTTAGGATTCAACGAAGATAAAACCATCTGCTGTAACTTATAGCTCTAACTCAGATATAAGATGAATCTCAAAGCCAACACGTGCAGTCCTCGGCACGCTCAGTGCTACGCAGCGACTCATGACCCCAAGAACAGATAGTGCAGCACAGGATCTCCCCGAGCAAAGGGTCTCCAAGTTTCCTTCCAGAGCTGCAGAAGACCTGCCTCTCTGATCTGCCCCTCCACACGCAGAACTTTAAGCACTAGATGTAGCAAAAAGTAGATGTTTTCTCATCTTTTCATAGAACAACAAGTCCTAGGGGAGAGGGGTGGGGTGTTCTGATTAATAAGCAAAGTTACAAGAAGATAAATCCAACTCCAACCCACTTCCAGCCATGGGTGCTTGTAGGGATCCTCCCTCCAAACTGCTCATCCCATCTCCCTAAAGACCCTTCCCATTTCCTCTCCATCCAGGTGGGATGTAAATCAGAAGGTCAGCAGCTCTAACTTAACCATTTTCCAGCAGATCCTGGAACTACAAACAGGACAAGGTGTTTCACCCAAACACCCACAGCTTTTTGCAGTATTTTACGGTGGAAGAATCACCATCTAAGAAAAATACCATTAAAACCAGCGCTATTTTGTACAAATTGCTTTCACTGGGATGTAAGGAATGTGAAAAGTTTTCACAGTTTTAGTTGGACCACGAGTACCTTTGCGTTAGAAATATAAATAGAAACTTAATCCGAGCCAGACCTTTTCCCAAAGAGAGAGAATCCCTCAGATTTATTCCAACCCATCCAGATTTTATCTGACTCGCTGCTAATCCAGCAAACTTCTTCAGAGCTACCAGCAACAGTGAGAAGACTGGGGGAAAAAAAAAAAAAAAATCACCGTGGGAAAACAACAACTTGCTTTAAAACCTCTTAACTCAGAATCACTGTCTTTGGGCAAGACATCCGTTCACAAGATATAGGGTCTGGAGTAATTATTCATTGAAAATGATGCATTTTCCCTTGGCCAACTGAAATTTTTAATTATTCTAATAAATGATATTGTTACAGAAAAATCAAACCCCAGCAAAGGTTCTGCTATCAAATCAACTTTTGAAGAAAACGTTTTGAAGAAACGTCACAATTTTAATTTCTAATAAGAATAAAAAAAAGTTTCCTTAATGTTTGTCTTCAAAATATTATCCGTATCATTAATTAAATCTTGAATACAGACACCTCTGGTTCAGAGACGGTGCTGGAGCACACGGAGGCCAAGTGACTTGCGCAGAGTCTCGCAAGCTGATCATTGATGAACAAGTTTTATTAAACTCAATTTTATTAAACTCAACTATTAATATGTTTTAAAACAAGGATAGGCGCGATAACGTATCAGAGAGAAAAATCCAGCTCGTTTTCCCAAAGTCATCATGAACCTTAAAGTTTGTTCTGGCAATACTGGTATCGCACACGTGCCTACCTCTGCTAGACACACCTGCGTGGCACCAGACAACATAAGGGACAGGAAAAATGCAAAGATTAGTAAAAAACAAACAAAATAAAAAACAATCAAGGATTTTGAGTAGACCCTTTCGGTGCAGAAAATCCTATTAATGACACAGACATTTTGTAGTAAAGCCATGTACTTGGATTGTGTCTTCAGTGGGGCTTTCGTGGTTTATTTTTGGGGGGGAAGTAGTGGTGTAGGGGTTTTTTTTCTCCTATTTTTAAACAAGCTGCTGTAATTAGTTCCTATGACCATTCCCACTTAACCCAAAACCACCTTTCCATTGCCCAGGGGAGCTCTCCTGCTTCCACCACCAGCCCGCGAGCATCACCACCCGGAACAGCGCGGGAAGCCCAGGGGTGCACGAGGAGCAGCGGCCACCAAGCCGTCCCCACCGCAGCAGCACACTCAGCTGCTGCTCTACACAACCACACTTCCCCCAGCACCAAACCCGTGCTTCAGGTTGAAAGCCATCACTAGAAAGCCTCCAAATTCCAAAAGGGGGGATTTGTCCTCCATCTCCAGGCTGCTCCTTTGCTCGCAGGTATTTTGCACAAGATCCATTGTATGGATCTATATGCATAAACGATTCCACAAACAATTACGACCCTCACATCACACAAACTTACATATGTAAATAAATGAATGCACACCCAGAATCCCACAGATTTCACCTTCAAAGGCTCGGAGATTACCACTCCATTGGTGAGATGCAATCTAGGGTAGAATACTTAATTTACAGTGTGGGACACAGGAAGAAACTAAGAAGGAAAATGCTGTAATGAATTCTGAGAGGAAAAGAGGCACATAATTTAGTGCCTTGATCTGTTTTAAAGCACTTCCAGAAGTCTGCTGCCTTTTCTTTTTTAATATTGAAGCATAGCTATATGTATATATATGCTGTACCATCAGAGCACGCTTTGGTACAGCAGCAAATAGATACATAATTCTAAAGAAATAAAACAGCAAATCGGGCTTTTTTTTCTTTAAAGAAAACCCAAAAACCTTCAGCTGGACTTGCCAGGCACGCAGACGTTTGTATTTCACGAGCACAAAGGTCCTTTGATTCCACAACTCCCCCCAAAACACAAACACCCCCCAGCCATGCGGGCAAGGCTCCAGCTGGAAACAAGATAAAAAACCATTAAGACCAAACAAACAAAACTCCAAAACAAACCAAAAAACCCCAAAAATACAGCCAGAAAACTGCCCAAACCACCTCAACTCCCCCTCGCTGCCTCTTCCCTGCAGGAAGGAGCTGGCAGATCCTGCTGGCTGATAGGAAGAGCTCTCCCTCCCGATGGTTGGGAGGAGAAGGTGGGATGGGGAGAGCAGGGACGGGGCAGAGGCAGCCCCGAGCACACCGCGCTCACTCCGACCCGCTCCGCAGGTCCCGACCGCGGGGGCTCCCAGCTGCCGGGTGGGCGGCGGGGCTCGGCGGGCTGCAGCGAAGCTGAGGAAGACCCTCACCTTGAAGGTAAGCGCCTCCGTGTTTCTTTGCGTTTGCCTCCGGGCAAGGGGATCCCGTAGGATTCTCCTGGTTATCTTTCCCAGATTCCTCTCCAGGAACACGGCAGTGACGCACCTTTGCTTTCAGCTGCAGATCCCAAGGCAGCGTCCAGGCTACATTCACTATTTATTACAGCATCCCAACTCATTCAACCAAACAACACCCATGCAGCCAGTTGACGCAAGCGGTGGGTGATCCGGAAGCCAGCTCCAGCCCCTGGGATCACTCCGTCCTGCCCACTCATCCTTGCTGCGGAGAAGTGGCCGCGGCCACTGGCAAGAGCGGGGACCTCCAGCTACATCTGCCGGAAGATACATCACTTGTGTGTGGTCCTCAGAGGGAGCCCAACGTTGCTGACAACATCTCCACTCCCCCACTTCCCAGCCCAGACAAGCTTGCTCCAGCGCATGGCGTAGACCATCCCAAATTTTAGCATCTATAAAACTTGTAGCACAGTCATTAACTGTGTCATTATACAAACACTCCCTGGCAGCTAAGCACTTTCCTGTTAAGCACATTCCCAAAGTCTGCAGAGGAAGAACTGCAGCATGGAGAGATGCAGTCCACGTCCGCTTCCACTGCTGGAAGGTCGTGCCCAGGAGAGAAGGAAAGGGAACCCAGGCTAACCGAGCTTGCTGCAATCCTCTTCTGAGCTCTTCTAGCACTGAGCCTCTGGGATGCTCAATGCTGTGCTGGCAGCAACACCGGACGAGCCAGGCAGCTGCAGGACCTCAACAGCAAATCAAAAGATGGGTCAATGAACAGACACCGACAGGAGCTTTGATACAATGCTTTATAATGGCCATTTGTTATGGAACAGATACTCTGGTCAGGGAGTTTGGAAGCCTACACAACACCATCCGCGTTATCCTGCCCTTTCTCATCCTAAAAAGCCTCATTGAGTGCATTATTCCTTGAAGGCAGCAGGCTCAGCACCAGCAGAAGAGGGGCTGCTGCCAGCCCCCGGGAGCTGTGCTGGGAGGGTCATGGAGAGCGATTCCTCCCTGCTGAGGAAGGCAGTAAGAAGATGAGCCCCAGCCTTATTACCATAACTTGGCATTCTTTCCAAACTCCTCTTTGCATACCCAGATCCCTTCCCCATCCACACCTGGATGCTCAGAGGTGCATCCTACCCTCCAACCCCAGCACCTCCAGCCATCTGCCTCTCCTGCCTGGGGCTCCCAAGGAGCACTGGGACCCGCTGCCGCTCCCCTGCCAAACTCTCCTGGTCCAACAGCATCTCACAAACCTCTTGGTGGGCACCTCCTGGCCGAGGCATGGAGAGCCTGCGCTCCTGTGCTGACCTCCCAGCTCCACCTGAGAAGCTGATCCCGTGTGACGGGAGCTCACGTCTCATTGCAGCCCTGCACAGGTTGTGACACCTTTGGCAAACACACAAGATGAAGAGATAGAGCGATTACTCCAACTAACCCTCAAAAAAGGAAAGTTTGGAGATGTTTTTTCCCCCCCCCCTCTCTAAATCACTCCATAGACCAGTAACCACAAAGCAAACAATCGCCATCTGCAAAGACAGCTTCTCCTTGCAGGAAGGAGAGGGGGTGTGGAAAGTGCTCTCAGGAGAGGGCTCAGCTGCCAAGGAGGATGTTCTGATGAAAGACAATTAAATCAGAGCTTCAGAGCTGGTTAAAAGAAGACAGGTGGTTTTTTTCTCTCTCTTTTTTTTTTTTTTTGCACACACCAGTACTTGTTTCTGGGGACAGGACCACATCCCATCCTGCCAGCAAGAAGCCCCCACCTTGGCCACAAGCATGCAGATGTCCGATCTGCCCACAGAAGAGCTGTAATCTTAGCTTCATCATCATCACCTTAACTCTACCTTCTCCTCTACTAATTCAAACAAGGCTTAACATTCTCCCAGCAATAAAGAGCAGGAAATTGGAAGTTTCAATATGGTTCTCAGACACACCAAATCCCCAGGTCAAAAAACTTACTTGCCCCTTGTGTGAGTTAAAGTTTGAAAGCTTGACTAAAGGGATTTTTCTTTTTCATTTTAAAAAAGATAGCTGAAATCCTGCAAGGCATTCAGCAGAGATTGAGTTTCATTTAACACGCGTCCAACCGCAGCACAAATGCATTAAAAGACATTAACATTACAATGAATTTAATCCAAATCTATATTATAATAGGGCCAGATGTTTGCTCTGACAACGAGCTCAGAGGAACTTATACACTCATTTACACCAGCTGGAAATTTGGCAGAACAGAAGGGGAACATCTGAGTTTGGCAGAGTACTGGAAAGATGTGCTAAAAAGAGAAGATCTGCAGTAGAGAAGCGTTCTCATTTCAGATATCACCTCAAATCCAGATTAAGGGGGTACTTTGTCCAGGCACTGCTGTCACAGGTGTGACTTGTATGGCAGGGGGGTTGGAACTAGATGATCTTTGAGGTCCCTTCCGACCCAAACCATTCCATGATTCCATGACAGCTATCACCCGTGCCTCCGAGATGCGATGGTAAATCATAAGATCTTTTGCTGCAAAATATAACACAGGAGTAAAAGCCCAGTCCTGGCAGGTTCACCTGCTCTCCCAATAGTATCGCCTTTGCACCAACAGCTGAGGACCACTATGGAAAAGTTATAAGCCTACACATCGCTTTCAGTTTCCAGCAAAAACATACATAGAGACAAAAGCTGAGGCACTCTTTTATTCTCCCACCTACATACCATTCATTCTCCACTCAAAAGTACTACAACGTTTTCACAAAACACTGAATTATCCTGCAAAAAAAAGACACTCATGTACAAAAGGAGATGACTGGCACCTGTGAAAACATATTTTCCAACTAATTCCAGTGGAAAAAAAAAAAAAACTCGTCCAAAGCAAATCTGAAAGCATCCCTAAAAGGGACACGAGAATGATTTACGCTACACGTTGATCAATAACCACATACCATATTATTCGGTACCCAGTAGGTTTTCGTTACGCAAGATTTCTAATAACACTCCCCCAGCTGAGTTCAGAAGTTCGTATTTCACTTGCAATGGTTCACTACAGACACAAAAAGAAGTAATTTGCAGAGCAGGCTTCATCTACCATATGATGAAACCAAACTTGAGCGCAAAGGATCGATTATAATTTTTCTTCCTGATTCTTTCCATTCTACGCTGACCGACCCACCCCCAAAAATCTATTTGTGGGGACTGTGTCCCTAACAGGAGGAAGCAGAGAGATTGCAAACTAGATTTGGGCACAGTGCTGCATGGTTCGGGCCACCACGCTCAGTCCTGCAGCCGAAACACCCCACCGGGCACCATCGCAGCTTTTCTCAGTGGTGTTTGTGCCTGTGATTTCTGGATGACTTGGGGAAAAAAATCCCATTTCTGTGCCCACAAATAGGTTTCTGAGATGCCATCGAACCAGGTGCAGTTCTATTAAAAACACACAGATCAAAGATTCGTTCGTTCAAATGCTGAGCAAGGCACATCATCTGCCGGGCTGTTATTCTTTAGGAAAACTTGGGAACTCGGCACAAACATTAGCTGGAAGAAGAGAGCAGCAACGCATCTCCCTGCTTGGTTCTTTGCAAGATAATATTTTTTTTTTATTGCTCAAAATTACACATTTTTATTTGGACACGGCTTGTTGGGATGAGCAGACAGTTGAGAAAAATAAGAAGTGGCCCACGCCCTGAAAATCTTTTATCGCCAGCATTTCAACTGAAGACAGACATTTTTTTGAGGTTAGAAAACCCATTTTACTTTTGAGCTTGTAAACTTCTACCCCTCTCTGGGAATCCAGGAAATTAGAAAATACTCCAAGAAAGAGGTTTTTCTGGGGAGCATTATCCAGTCTGGAAATCCAGAGAGGCTCCCCGCATCGCACAGACTCGGGACGCAGGCGCTCCCCTGGGCTCGGGACATTCCTGACATTGACGTCGCCTCCAACCCAACTCATTCCCAGCCTCTTGCTCCCCGACAGGCTGCAGGGTTTGAAAAACCCCAGCGCCCTGGCACTCTGCTCCAGGACTATTTTTGTGCACACACACACACACACAAAGCAAGAGCTGCCATCTGAAAGCACTTCGGAGATGGGGTGTTCAGCGTAGACGTCAACGTAAAGCAGGATGCGTGGAAACTTTGAGATTTAAGCTTTAGGAGGACGTGGAAGCAAACATGGGCAAAGCATGGGAGGTCTGCATGGAGAGCATCAGCTCTTATCTGACCCGTGTCGGAGAGGTTTTGTGTTTTCTGAAGGACTGGTCCAACGTTCCCTTCAAATTCACCTTCCAGCCGTTAGTCCTTACACGCACGGTCGCGACCGCAGAAGGTTCAGCGGCGAAAAGCTTTACAAGAAGCCTTGAGGAAAGACAGAGCCCTGCCTGTGCAAAGGATTAAGCGAAGGCACAGGAAAGCACAGCACAATTTACCATGAGAACCCTTTTTACCTTCAAATAACAGTTCATGTGTCCTATGGGCAAAACCCACTGTGACCACAAGTCTTCTAAATTTGAATTATTGTATGAAAAGGTCCTGTTACAAACCATGGAGGTCTATCAGGGGGTTATGGCAGCAGACGTTTTATAGCCTTGCTGTCGTTCAGGCAGTTGACTTCAGAGTAGAAAAAGAGATCTCAGGAAAGTCTGCAGGAAAAAAATAATCTTATGTAGCCCATAAATACCACTGACCCAAACCGTGAGGCGCTTACGCTGGCAAAATTTCAAGACACTATGTAAAGAAACCAGATCCCTCCATCCGTGACCAAATCCACTCTTGGTAGGGAACTTCCTAAGTAAGACAAAACACAAGCCTGCTTCCAAATTTACTCAGCTCAACTGAAAACTTGAATTATCAGCTCATTGGTGATGGTAAGATAAAGTATTGGAAAAAAAAACCCCACTGACCTATGTGGGTGATAGCATCCAGGTCATAGACCAGATGAAGAGGAGACTGAAGAAATGAAGGACCAATAACATGAAGGAGAAGTTCTTCTAGACCCTGTATCAGATACAGTAACATTTTACTAGAAGGTTTCACAGACACCCTTCATACAAGCAAACTGAAAGCTTTTAAATCAAGACTATTTCTACTGAAAAGCTGTGGGTTTTTTTTTATTTTCCTTGGAGAAACATGTCAATATTAATAAAAAGTTCATAGAAGAAATTTCACAGCAGCTGTGTTTTGTTGCACCCTTCCTTTGCATAATTAACTTACTAACAACACAGACAGCATTTGGTATTTAAATTTCTGACATTATCAAAATTTAAAATTGCCCCTTTTTCAGTAATATTACTGATAAAAACCACTCCACATAAGTTTCCTCAAGTGCACTGTATTCAACCCAGACAGGACTTTTTTTCATAAGATACAGGAACTTTCCAAGGAGAAGAATTTTGTTTTTCAGTTATTTGCAGTCATCGTTCAATTATGAGCCAACATCACAGAATATCTGGCTCACAAGACCCATGGACTCACCTGGGATCTTCTTTACAAGGACTTTTTTTTTTTTAAATGCTCAGAGGATGCATTCAGCTTTATTAAAAATGATAAATATGATTTGGAAAAGGCCCTGGCTCTAATCAAAGATAGAGAGGAAAAAGGATGCAATTTGGAAAGGATGCAGCTGAATCAAGAAGGAAAAAAAAGCTGAAGAAGTGACAGTGACCTACTTTTATCACTTTCCAGTTTGTTTTCACACTTTCTCCATTCTGAAAAAGGACCAGGATTCTATGCAAACAGAAGAAAAAAAGAAAGAAGAAGGAAAAAAAAAAGGAAAGGTTTACTTCTGTAAAGTCAGATTAAATTTCCGTGGTGGGAAGGCAGGGTGGGATGATGTCATTCCACCTCCTGCTTTCCATCAATTAGACACACTGGATGTGTATCACCAGCTACAGGGGAAAACCCAGAGTAGCCATGTATCACCAACAGGCTGAAGAGAGGAAATAAGCTCATTTCCTATTCAAACACAAAGCATTTTTACCATCTTTCTGCATCAAGGTATCGCTCTGCTAGTCCTCACAACCCACATAAACTGGTGATGAATTATCAAATCAGTGTGTTCCAGGTGAGGAACCTAAGCCAAAAAAAGAGCTCAAACCCAAAGTCAAAATCTAAATGAATCCTCAAAACGTCCTGACAGCCCAGGCCATGGAATTTGTTCTTCTAGAGCTAAATCCATGCTTGAACATGCTCTGTTCTGACAATTAACTTCCTTAAGGAAACGTGTTCCTTCCTTCCCTCCATCTTTTTTCTGTTTACGGCTGGTCTGGATGATTACAGAGGCTGGAATAGGACGTTGAAGTCTTTGAGGACACCCACTGTGCAGCACTTGGAGCTAGCAATTAAATTCCTGGAGCCTGTGCTGGGCCTCCATCAGAAGCATCCTCCAATGAATTTGGGAAGACAAGTAGAGGAGTATTAAAATGACTCACCCTGCATTAAGCAGGGCAAACCTGGGGCTTGAGGTAGCACCCCTTGGCAAGGTGACTCACCATAGGAAGAATCTGGTGTTTTTCCAGGCTCTGGGGACTGGTAATGGCATGC
Organism: Tauraco erythrolophus; assembly: GCF_009769465.1. Taxonomy (NCBI): domain Eukaryota; kingdom Metazoa; phylum Chordata; class Aves; order Musophagiformes; family Musophagidae; genus Tauraco; species Tauraco erythrolophus. The sequence goes on along the minus strand of NC_141479.1, from coordinate 21,039,275 downwards.
GGAGCTAATAGCCCATTCAAACCCAACCCACATCAATACAGCCCAAAGAGGCTTCGTTTCGAGGAGGGGTTATGAGAAACGAGCTGGAGAGCCTTCAGGCAGCGCGTCTGGCAGATGCCCATCCCAGGAAAGGGCCACCAACGCTGGCATCCCGCCCCAGGCATCTTTGGCAGCCGTGATGAGGGATCTCACGAGCTGCAGGACCACCCGAGAGAACAGGAGGTATTTCTGCAAACACGACATTTGCACCGGGGTCATTTTTGGGGACACCTGGGCTCCGGAGGAAGAGGCCACTCAAGCATTTGCCACCAGACACGCACCACACAACCACGAGCGGCCCCGGATCCAGCTGCTCCCACACTGCCGAGCACATCTGGGAGCCCAGCTACCAGGAACAAAACAACTAAAACCAGTCGGATCAGGACATTAAGGAGGAGGACAGGGATCAAAACGCCACACTGGAGCACTCCGTCAGGCTCGGGAAGCGCGCAGAACGCAAATAAAAATGGAAATAATTTTGTTTGCTGCGATTCAGAGACAAAACACGTCTAACCTTATCTGAAAGGATTGTGACAAACCCAAAGCAGAGGCTGTGCCTTCCCAAGCAAACACGGAGCAGACCAAGAAAACAGAACCAGAGACAGTTCATCCCAGTATCGGCTTTTCACAATTAAATCCGCGTGTGTGCTTGCACAGAGGAGCTCGCTGAAATTTAAGCAAACAGCAGCAAACCTCAAAGAACAGTAGAAATCTCGCTGCATCCCCCAAGTATGCAGCAGCGGAGATGTTGCAAAGATGCCAACTGGCAGGAAACGAGGAGGGAACACAGTATTCCTAAGAAACCTCCTCATCTTTCCCATTGATGATCCGAGCCAATCCAAAAGAGCACGGAGAAGGGGGGAGCTCAAACCTTTCCCCTAAATCAGGGTAAGGAGGAAAGAAAACACTGTAATTTCAAAATGAGCAGACCACACAGTAAAAGAGAAGTAAAAATAGTAACAGAGAAAGCAAGCTTATTTTCCCCGAGTCTTTCCTTTTTTAACTATTTTTTCAGGACTGGCCATACAAGATGTACCAAATTTGATGCCTCTGTCAGTTTTCTGCCCATGACCCATCCGTGAGGGCCGTGGTCCTCAGCGCACGCTCCAAGTCAGCTCACCCAAAGCCTTCACAGGGGGTCTGGGGACCTCACGGCCACTGAGCCCAAAAAAAAAAAAGCAAGCGTAAGAGAGGATGAGACGTGTGTGGGAGGCAAGGAGAGCCAGGCTGCCATGAAAGCTCCCCTTTCAAGAAAAATCCTGAGGAGAAAGCAAAAACACAATAGGGTGGTCAGCAGCTCACAGCAGAAAGGAAAGAGTAGGCACTAAGGTCCATCAGAAGTCTGTAAAACTTCAAGAAAATCAACTACATTGTCCTCCACAGAAAGAAAAACCACGTGTGATGTTTTCTCAAAGGTGTCCCCTGGGTGGGCTGCCCTGAGCCCCGCAATGATTGAGGGTGAGCCATTGTCCTGCTAGTTGACAAAGCCCAGCAGCCGAGGCTGGTGTCCCCTGCAAGTCTTCTGTCCTTGCAGGACTGACTGGAAAAACATTTATTTAGCTACTGTTTGCAAAGGGGAGAGGCATAACTAAGGAGGAATCAGCTGGAGCTGCAGTACCAGAGATAGGCACTAAACTCCCAGTAGAGATCAGAGTCTCCCAGAAGGTCCTAGAGAAGGGAGTAAGAGGAGAAGTGCCACAACCTCCACTGAAATCTTTGAGAGGACTCACCTGGAGAACACAATAAGGTGCTGGGTCAGAGAGAAGGGACAGGCAGGTTTCTTCCAAAACCGCCAAGAATCAGCTGCCTCAGCAAACCAGCAGAGCAACAGCTCCCAGGAACAGCCTCCCCGGGCACAATCGGTGGAGACAGCCAAAGCCCAAAGCCAAGGCTGTCCTTCAGCAACCGAAAGGCTGGTTTGGGTCACAAACAGCTACAAGGCTTGGTGGTTTTGTCAGCATTCCCCAGGACCCACCGGAGGGTCCTCCACAAGCTCACGGTGGTATCTGGCACTGGAGAAGGCCACCGCTACACGGCAGTGCTGGTGGAGGTCAAAGACCTACGGGAAAGCACCAGCCTTCCCTGCAGGATGCTATGGAGAGCTCGATCCAGGGAACGACTCCTGCAAAACCCATTTCACAAGCGGGTATTGCTCAAAACCCACGGCCCGGCCAAGCAGCTCCAAACAGCTGACACCGGGGTAGCAGCTGGTCCGTGCCGCCCGCTCTGAGAAATAGCTGGAAAATAGCCTCAAGTCCAGGGAAAATAGTTTCACGAAAGCAAGAAGAGCTCCAACAGCTTTCTCAGGGGAGCCTGGCCCTCATCCCCCCAGGCCATACACATTGAGCCAGGCTTTTGCTGAGGTGCTGCCATGGTAGGTGGTGGTTCCACCCCCAGCTGCGTGCTGCCATCTCCCCAGCTGAGCCCTATTAGCAGATCCACCAGCACCACTCAGCAGCTGCAGTGCTGACTCAGCAGGAGTGGCTCAATCCTCATCAGGGGTGCTCACAGCTGATTTGCACCCCCAGCTCAGGGAACAGGGACCTGCCACCAACCTGCTGGAGACACCAGCACCTTCACCACCCACCGCCGCTCCCGCGGCGAGCATCCGCGGGAGAATAAAAGCAAAAAAATATTAAAAAAATATAAAAAATAATATAAAAAAATATAAAAAAATAATTAGTTTGTACACGAAAGTGTTGCAGAGTAATAAAGATGACCACATGCTGGCTTGCTTTCCTGAAACACAGGATAAGGCACTGGATGCCACCCCAGCCCTGCGTAAGGGCCACTGTGCCATCCCTAGCAGCTGGGCAAGCTGCTGCTTCCACAAAGTCGCCCACCCCAACTCCCCCCACCCAGCGCCGCGTGCTCCTGCTCACTGGCCCCCACAGCAGCCCACATCTGGCCGTGCTCTCTGTTTGCTCGGCTGTCTCAAGCACAGGGCTACCCACACAGAGATGCCCAGAGCCACCGCAGCTCCCTCCAACGCTGCCAAGGAGAAAGGGCATAATCCAAGCAGCCCAGTCCTCTTGGAGCACCAGCCAGAGTCAGCACAACATTCTGCCCACCTGAGCTGGCAGCAGCCACCTGCACACCTGGAAAACCCAGCTGTGGACATGGCACCTCCACAGAGGAGCTAAATCCAGTCCTTGGGGTCTGCCCACCCTTCGGCAGAGCGCCGGGGCCGTTGGCAGCTGGTGGCTGCTCTCTGCTGTAGGCAAACCGCAGCAGCCAAAAGCATCGACAGGAGGGGTGATGTGGTTTGAGAGGGGGGGGAAAAAAAAAAAGCACAAAGAATCCCTTCTGCAGGAACACAGGCCCCTTGGAGACAAATAGATTTTAATGGATAGATTCCCCTTTGCTGCTTAGTTGATGTTCATGAGTTCCCTTGACCTCCAGGTACAGAAGTGCTCCGAGAACTTCCCCAAGCCATTTATTTACACCTGCAAACCACCCCTGCCTGTCTCACTTCAATCATCAGAGCACTGCCAGCAACGTTTTGTTTTGCTGGTCCCCACGACCGAAACATTTGTTGGGCGTCAGGAATATTTAAGATTGGAAACCGCAGACACCAGACGAGACTGAGACAAGATTCTGTCCTTTCTACAGCTGCAGCAGCTGTGGGACATCAAAGCCACAAGGAAAGTCCTGGAGAAAGATGGTGGTGGATACCCTGAGCCACGCAGTGCTTTCTTTTGCGATTTCGCTTCCTCCTCCTCCTCCCCTGCCCTCGCCCCCCTTCTCACACTGTAGCTCTCCTTCACCTCGTTTGCCCTCTCCTCTGCTCACACTCTGCTTCTTGTTCTGCCCAGGCTCTGCACTCGCTGCGACAGATCCTGCCCGCGGCCTCCAGGCGCTTCCGCGATAGCACTAACACTTTTAATAACGCAGAGATCATCCACAGAGCCCTCATCGGAAGTTCTAGCACTCCATCTCCTAAGCAGTTTTCTCCTCTAATATCTGACTTGTACAGTACTGGAGTTGCCTGAAAGCATCTCAGTAAAGATGAAAGACAGTTTTCTTCTTAAGCTTCTAACGTTCACATGGAAAGCCCTTTTCGGCTAAAAAACCTTCAAGCTCATTCTTAGCTCGTAACAGATTCAGAGATGTGGAAAATCTAGAGAAAGTTGGACAAGCCTGGACCAGAAGCAGATCAAGACCAGAGCCACCACCCCAGACCCCCTGCTCATACCTCCATCACTGTCCCCCTGCCCCAGCCCTCTGCCCAAACACTCAGGCAAATGAAACGGCTTTTTAATCCCCCTCGGACTACATAAATGTGCATCTCGTTTTGCTCATCTCTCTAATTTGATGGGCTCCGTTTGGCTACAGCTTAATTCCTTTCTGATCAAATCAGGTCCAACAGGAATTCTCTCTCCACACTTTTTTTAAGCTGTTCCTGCCAGACTCAGCCAGCTATCATGGTAGCTCTGGTCATGGCCACCTTCAGGCTTCTGCATCCACAGGCGTGGGCAAAGACACAAGGATTAATTAGAAGCATGGGATGGTTTGGGTTGGAAGGGACCTCAACCAGTTCCAACCTCCTGCCATGGGCAGGGACACCCTTCACTACACCAGGTTGCTCAAAGCCTCATCCAACCTGGCCTTGAACACCTCCAGGGATGGAATTTCCAGGATTCATCGTACAGCCTGCGGTCCACGCGGATGCGACACCCTTTCGCACCCACGCACGCGGTCCCTGCATGGCACAGACATCTAACGGACGTCACCCTTGCACGCGTGAGAGCAGAGCTGTCAAACCCAGCACGTGCACACACACAACCCCAGTGCTCATCCAACACGCGTACGTGTTCCACAGGGAAAAGAGCCCTGCGAAATTCCTCGCTGTGGGGAATACAGCTGGACACAGAGATGTTCCTCTGACATGAGATATCGTGGAGCCCCAAGCTCAGCGCTCCCGCGGACAGGACATGCTGAGTACATCTTCCCTCTCTCCTCCTACTCCTCCGAGTAGCTGGCTGCCTATTCTGGCTTTCGTTGCAACATCTTTACTAGCCCGACATTTTTTCCCAGACAGCGGCACTTCCCCGCGTTTCGGCTCAGACCACGGGACGTAAACGCGATGGAACAGCTCGCAAAGGTCAAGGAGATGATTTGATGCTCTCAAAGCGACTGGATTCCTTCAGGATTTCCCTTGCTTTCTCTCTCGCTGCTAAAAAAAGAGAGGGTGGAATGAAGGAAGAGGGGGGCCAGCTCCAGGTGCAGCCCACCCCAAACCCTTCCCAGCCAGCTGAGCTCCCCTATGGGCATCTGCTAAAAGCCCTAATAGAAGCAGGAGCAATCAGGTGGTCATGAGACATCGGACTGCCGTCAGGATATTTCTCCACCGTGGTTTGAGGTTATGTCTTTCGATATTATTTTCCTCAGCCTCCCTTTTCTTTTCTTGAAAATAATCAGTTTGCTCAGATTCTTGCGGTGAAAAGCTTCCAGTAAGTTCCAGTGTGGAATCTAGGCAGAGGGACAGATTATCTGCCTCCAGTAGGACACCTCGCTTAGAGCAGCCTAATAACATAAAAATGATATATTTTAAGTCCTGCTCCCTCAATAATACCTTTTAATGTACTCAACTTATTTTAACATTATAAATAAAAGTGCTGGCACACACTGAGGTTTCTTTTGGAAGGGGGGAGCGGCATGCTCTCCAGATCCTTAGCCTCTCCGAGGTTTGGTTGCCAACCTCAGAGCTGGAACTCCAACTTACTTTAATAAGCAAAATATTCCATTTTCTGCGTATTGTTGCTCTTCAGAATGGATCCAGTTCTCAGGAGTGACGATGAAAAGCTGCAGATTCCTTCAGAGCAAGAGGCAAACCTCATCAAAACTGTACTACGGAGCATTACGATGGGGCTCCAACTGTCGCCTGGACAGTCAGCTTCATACTTTCTCCAGGAGAAAAGGACCAGCTCCAACTTGTCATGCTGGTGTCTCATCTCCATCAACCACCAGGTCCCTCCTGCTGCTGAAGGTCTGGTCACTCTTACCACGCTAGTGTCTGTGCAACAGAAGCCAAAAGATTAGTTCAAGCCCACATCCCTCTGCTGCTCTGAGTCCCAAAAGTCTGGAAAACTCCAAACCCAGACCCAAGACTTGGTACTTGGAGATCATCTTTTAACGTGGGAGGCTGGAAATAGCCCTGAAAAGATATTATCAGTGGTGTTTTCCATAGTTTCATGAAGAAAACTTTCTCTACCTTTTGTTTTTAATAATTCTAGTGTAAATTGGAAGCTCCGGGGGATTTTTCCACATGTACTAACACATTGCCTACGTCCCCTTGGACGCGGGGCTGTTTCTGTAGGGATGGCTCATGTGTTGCTGACAATACTAAGCACTTCATTCTCCAGGAAAGAAGAGCTGAAAGGTTTTTGCTGGAAAAAGAAGAGAAAAGAAACTTGGCAACTTTGAGTCGATCAGAGGGGGAACGAGGCAGTATCACCCACACTCACAGATGGTTGGGAATACACGTACCTACGTACAACACAACCCCAAAGGTACCAGAAACTCACTATTGCCCTTCAGGCCTTCTGGAGGCAGGTTGGCTTCCTGGATAAATGGTTTTGTTGCTTCCAATGACTTCATCACGAGGAAGGGTGGCCACTGGGCTTGGGGGGGGGGAACTGCTGGCAGCCGCGCAGAGCTGCTCTCCAATATTCCCTGGCTCAATCACCTCCCCAAGCACCATTATCTCCAGTCATGCACAGAGCTCATCGCACCGCTCCATGTAGATTCCCCAGGCACCGGCTTCCATACGATGGGTTTTTCTTTTGCCAAAAAAACACTGAACAACATTGACCTCCACGTTCTGGCATCACCGCTTCTCATGGAACACGCGTCTGCTTTCACATCCAACTAGGATAACTGAGGTTGTTTTTGTTGTAATTCTGATACAGCTGCATGACTGAAGAGTCATAGATGGAGCTGTTATGGAGTAATTGACCTGGTCCGCTGCTCCCCAGAACGATGATCGCAAGCAGACCAGCTGAAGAGTGGGTGTGGAACTGGCGTTGCTAAACCAAGGGGTCCCCACCCCATCAACTTCTCCTTTCCCCAAGGGTCTCACGTTAATAAAAAAGGGTGTGTCGACATTACGCCAAGAAACCAGAGCGGGATTTCAGTTGCATAAAGCGGGTGAGCTGCTCGCGTCCTCGCGAGCGCTCGGGGTCTGGTCCCAATGAGGGCAATGGAAAGATGCCCCGGGATGAAGCTCTTCCAATATCCGCCCTGCATTTCCAACAAGCCCGTTAAAGCATGGTGAGAGAGAACATACCCGATGGTGCTTGTGCTCTTGCTTTCTCCAACTAGGCTAGGCTCCTAAAGGGGACCTACAGCATCCAGGCTCCGAGGCTCTGGATGCTGAGACATACAGCATACCCACCACTCCGGGAGCCGAGTTCATGACCAGCATTCCTTGGTGTAACCATAGTACAAAAGCTACTCGTAATTTGTAGCATCCATTTGGAACGGCCTCAGTGCAGCCGTCTGAACTGGTGCAGCTGCAGCCCTTCGTAAACTTCCCACCGGCGCCGGCGGCAGGCAGCTGCGGGCTGCTCTGCTGGAGCTGGATCCAAGCAGAAGTCCAACACTGCAGGGAAGGTAAGGTCCGTCTCAGAAGACATGCACATTTTGAAGCATGGTCTTATGCCAGATCGGGGAAAAAACAAACCAAAAATCTTGAGCTTTCTGCAAAGGAGCAGCAAAGCCCAGGGGAAAATAAATAAATTAAAAAAAATATATATCTTCATTTCAGGTCAACTGAAGTGTTCCATTTCACTTTACATCTCATGTGCTTGCACATGTAAGAGTTGGTACATTCTTTTGATTAAGACTAAAATCAAGGCAGCGGACCATTAGAACGTTTCAAATTGCTTTCGCGACACGTAACATTCTGTTCTGAAAAAATACCTCAAATTGAGAAGTCTCTCCTCATTTTGAGGCATTTCTTCCCTCACAGCCACACAAAACCAGCAGATTCAACTTCCCACTTCACATGGAGGGTGAGTTACAACTGCTACATCTCAGCCAGCCCTCCCTGCTAACAAACACATCCTGATCCTATCAATCCTTGCAAAACTTCTGGAATGGCTTTTGTTTATAAAGGCAAGACCTACAGCAGGACACTCAAAATATTTCATATTATGCTACGCTACAGTGCCTTCTTGACTGGCATGTTCAAAAACACTTGGAATAGATATGACCAGGATCAGAGCTCCCACCAAGCCTTCTCCAGTTGTTGGGAATTCACGTACAGAGCCAGGAGTGATAAGAAAAGGAAGGCAGGATGATGAAAAGAAGATATTCTCATGAAAGCCATTGGCATTGTCCAGAAACAAGAAAACCTCCCTATGGAAACTATATTCTGTCTCATACATACATCTGAATTTAACACTTTGTTGAAGTCTCTTTGCAGAAGCACTGAGCTCTACAGCAGAATAACCATTAACATCAACGACTAACCCCAAGTGTCCTGGAAAAAAAAAAAAGCCATCACCAGAATTTCTCCCAAATTCTGTTCTTCATTCATCCTCACAGGCAAAACCAAATATACTTTGATTGCACATACACCTTCCCCAACAAAAACAGGAGGAGGAGAAGGCTGGAGGCTGCGTTTCATCAATGCCAGCTTCAGAATTGGTTTTACAACACTTACTTTTGTAGAACCTTCCTTATGTTTATGCTACTCCAGGCAGCCAAGAACCTCCCAAGTCAACCTACCAGCACGAAATTGTCTTGTTATTTTCACACCTGGCCCAATGAGCAGTTGGGTTATCAAAGATGCTAGTGGTACTTACAGCATCTCCATGTCTCAAAAGCAAAGGCAATGGTGTCCCAAAGTCTTGCTTTGATAAAACAACCTACGCTACACCTGCTGAGAAACAACTCTGTGACACCCATTAGTGCCTCACATAACCACAAACTCCCAAACTTTACAGGAATTCAGAGTAATTTTAAGAGTCCAGCTTGTGCCAGCCCATTAAACAGAAAATGCCAAAGCAACAGAGCAAAACTCAATCTAGGTTGACATCCTAGCTTTGCAGCAAATTTTTGTGCTGTTCTAGTCTTCCAGCTGCTAAGAAGAAAGCAGGACCATCTCCTACCCCAAGCATGCGGAGCACTCTGAACGGAGCCTTTGCCTCAACTCCTTGTTGCTCCAGTAATTCAAAGAGTTGTTAAGGTCAAGCACAAGCCTTGGGTATTCTCCACATACCACAGACACCACCTTCCAACCAAATAAGCCACCTTTCCCCTGGTAAGCACCACGAGCTGACTTCAGCTCGGATCCTTCTACAATGGAGATTCCTCCACCAGACCTACAGTAACCCAGCAGGAGCAGCTATCTGCCTGCAGACTTCTCCGACGTGATAGAACCAGGTTGCCACGTCCCAGGAAAGTGGCAGCACGGGTCAGACCATCCTATCGGCCCCGGCTCGGCCAAGCTTAAGCAATAAAAGCTGATGATTTCTGCAAGTGACAGTGCCGTTGTCATGGGAGGTAAGCCCAGACTAGATGGCTTTCTAAAAATGACACTGCACAGGCATGCGACCAGCTATTTGACCACACGTATTTTGTTATTTATCCCCCGGCTGCCGCACAGTCCGTACATGCACACACACATAGGCTGTGCTTTGCAAAAAATAACCGCTGAAAAGCTGCCATTGGGAAAATATCTGCAGCTATGGACTCCTATCCACTATCACACCATGCTCCAAAACTCCAGGCTCAGTAAAACAGATGAATGGACCTCCAGAATAAGGAAGAGGTCTACATACATAGCCCACAGCAGTATCTAAATTAGGAGTTCGGTTGCTCTTAGCAATTTTCTGTAACTCTTTTTTGTAGATGTCTAAAAAAATAAATTCAGATCTTGGGCTGAAATCAAGATGTGGAGATGTCCATCTCTCCTCATTGCCTGTAGAGGGTCTAAAGCTAAATGGGATGGAAGTGAGGTTTTGTTATCCTGGACACCAAACTCTGCCCTGCACAGAGCCACGTATCACTTTTCTGCAAAAACACATCCCCAAAGCAGGCTGATAAGAAGGTTCTTCTTATCCAGGAGCACAACTGAAAGGGTAAGGACAGACTTAGGACTTCAAGTCTTCAGGAAGCAAACAGCGAGAAGAAAGGACTTCCCAACCAAGCAGCCCTTCCTCAGCTGTCCTTCACTGCCACCAAGGCGGTGAGGGCACCGTGCACAAGGCACATGCTGGACAAGATAGGAGCAAACTGGAGGCAGCTGGTTGCTTTAGCACAGAACTCCATATCAGCTAATTAGCTCTGCTAATTAGTAGAGCTGATGCCACCAAACTGCTGCTGGTACCCAGCTGGATCATGGACCTGCCTTTTATCCCTGCACAGCACTGCGGCACCTCTCAGGAGACAGCAAAACAGGAGATAACATAGGAAAATTGTGAGACAAATCTACAGGTCCTGTCTCTTTCTTCTCTCCAACGACTTCCCCAAGAATTTCAATTCCAGACCAGGCTCAGGGGACAAAACTTTGCTTGACTTTAGGATCATAAAATATCTTCAATCCTTGAATCAGCTACGCTTAGGCAGCGTAACTCAGCTTTGCATAAGACAAAACAACTGAGGAAAAATGCCCAAGTATTAAATTAACAGAGATACGGGGCAAACTTACATATAGAAGCATTTTTTCTTACTGACCTTGGATCCCAAGAAGCTCAAATTGAAATTGCAGGTGAGCTAACTCACTCAAAAGAGCAACACAGAGCTCCCTCATTCAGCACATCTCCTTCGAAAAAGGTAACAGTGAGTGTCAACAGCTGGCAACAGAGGTGGGTAAATGGTCCACACTAGATTCCTCTCTTCCCTCTTCAAGGCAGGAAGTGCCCAAGTTCAGGGTCAGCCAGCCTGGCCTTGGCTCCAAGTCAGTTTTAATCAAACGAGCTTCCAGGCTGGCAGAAAGTAAGGCATAAACGAACTAGGCTAAACTTAATTACAAAAACGAGGAAAAAAGCATATAAAGGATCACAACTGATGAGCCATAATTCAACAGCCTATGTTACAGGGAAACACTGGGAAAAAAAAAAAACCTCACCCAAAAAAATCACGTACTAGTGGTCTCTGAGCCCAAAATTTGATGAATTTATGAACCATGAACAGCACAACAGGTTGGAAGCCCTGACTTCCCGAGTGATCGGCACCAGACTTTCAGGGGAGATCAGTCCCTCCCCAGAATGTGCCCCAGCTCGGAGATCAGCATCACCAGGGACTTGTTCCTTGGCTCAGCAGAAGAGCGTGATAAGGAAAGACTTGCTCACGTGCACATTTTTGAGAGATCTCAGTGTGTTCAGACTTGGCTATGCTTCGGCACTTAAATACACTCCAGACCTGGATGGCTCAAAGGGACAGCGTTGTTTGAAAGCTCCAGACCTCCAAGAAATCAACGGAAAACTTTTATGGTTAACGTGCAACGGAGGTCAAGGGTAGAGCACGCATACAACGCGTGAGCGTCGAGATGTACATTTAGGAAAACACATTTGTGCATTTAAGTTGGAAGGGTCATGGCCCATCTAATCACTGGGGGACCATCTTCTCCACCCGCATCGCGCAGCAGGGAGGGAAATGAGGGGACTTATCTTCCACGTGCGGGCCAGGAAAACCCAAGTCATACATTTGCCCTTTCCAACGCAAGATGATGGATGCAAAGCGATGCGTAAAGCCAGCCCAGGATACATCCCTCCTTGCAGGGAGAAGTTGACTGACTCAGAAACACGCAGCCTGTTCCACCATCTGCTCCTGGAACAGCACGATTGTGTACCGGCCGTGACACAGGGCTTGTGGAAAAGTTACAATTTGGTGCCAGCCCTCACTGGTCGGAGTTTCTCAGGACTATATTTAGTGCTTTTGAGGAGGAAAGGGCTGTTATTGGTTGTTATTAGCACAAAAACATGTGATTCAATCTGTAATGGCATTTGATTCCACTGGACCACAGTATCATGTGAGTCCTCATAACAGCCACGGCTCCCTCTTTTAACTTCCCAAGCATTTTGGAGCATTATTTTTCTTATTTCTTGTATGCTACACAACACATTGAACCAAAGAGAGAGATTTGCTGCATGCTGAAGTTCAGACCCACCGTGTCCCATCCAGATCAGAGCAAAACAGCTTGGGATTGGGAAATACAATCTGCTACACAACGTGATTTAACCCATAAATCCACGATTTCACTGGCACAGCTGCTGTTTTGTAACATCAGACTAGACATCAATACGGAAAGCGTTTGCTGGCACTGCGAAAGCCTATCATGTGGCTCAGCTAATTAAAAACTGACCTAGTCCATGATCATTAAATGTTGTAATCACATGCCTGCAAGTGATTAGACGTAGAAACAGACACCCCCCCCCCCTCCTTGTTCCCATAGCTCAGCAGCAGAATAAGCCTAACTCAAGGGTCCCGATGCTCAATCCTTTTGATAAGCATGAGGGCTCAGCTTTTGTCAGAGGTGAGGACCCAGAAGTTTTGACCATCCGGTGTCTCCTCTCGCTCCACGATGCTGTTTTTTGCCAGACACAGAGGAGTCAGCATCGACCTCAGCCCCTCTGCTCTCGCAGACAGACACTACTTCTTCCCTATTTCCCCAAACACTTTGTACTTGCACTGGATTGCAGCCAGGGTGCTAAGGCTAATACATCTTAAGCAGTGCTAGAAAGGTGATTTAGGTGGAGGTGATACCATCAGCTATCGGAGGACAAGTTCCAGCCTTGGCACTCAATCCTTGACAGGTACATGAAGACAGAGAAATTGATTTTCAATTCTCTTGAAACTTTGCACTCCCTCTTACGTTAATCTCGGGAGTACGTACACTCAGCAGAATGGGAAAAGTTAATTAAGGGCAGATGAAAGATGATGGAAGTAGAAGGGATAAGAGGGGACAGATAAGAGGCAGCATGTTCCTTGGAGGATGGAGAGACGAGGTTGCATCGAGAGCCTGTGGCTTACAGGTTCTTCACCCCCAAAAGCCCCAAGTCTGCCCCACGCTCAGAACCCTGGTTCACAGAAGAAATCGCAAAGGTAAAAATCTCTTTTCCTGAAACTGTTAGGATATGGCAGAGAGTTACCACCATATCTCTTGTACCAGCTTCACCTACTCACAACAACCATCTCTGTCTCCCTTCACCATGCAAAGAGAAAAATTCCTCCAAATTGCGACAAAAAAAAAATTATCAAAACACCCAAACCACATACGCTTGTTTATAAATCCCTTTGTTCATATTGATTCGTTGGATTCCAATTGCTGCAGTATTTTTACTCCTAGATAATTGTGTATTTGTTTAGTTGTGGGTTTGGGGATTTTTTTTTTTGACTCTTGTTTAACTTTTGTCCCAGTGGCAACCTGTGGAGCTCGTGGTCACAGTGCGATTCCACGAAGTACGCAACATCTTCTGACAATCCAGTTTGCTGATTTTTTCCATTTAACTGAGCATCTCCTTTGTTGCATGCTCTCAGAAAGAACATTTAAGTCAACTTATCTCCTTGCTTTATACTCCTTCCAATGCCTTTAAAATTCACTATGGGGAAACAGCTCCAAAATATTAAAATGCTAAAACCCTTTTCGTTTCTCCTGCCCCTGAATTCCTTCTTATTTTGCTGCCTCCTTTAAGAGATGAATTTACTAGAATGGAAGACAACATTTCAGGCACAGGCATTCAGCCGATTTATATAATGGCAAGATATTTTCCATGTGTTTTGTATGCCTCTTAACACTTCTGTTTGCTTTTTTTGACCACTGCTGTGTATGGTGCCAAAGGCTACATTGAGCAACCACAAAGAAGTTTAAGTACTTCTTCCCGATTAATATAATAAACTTAGAACAGAAAAATTGTAGAAGCAGCTCCAATTATTTCTTCTGCTGCGGCTTACTTGGCATTTGTCAGTAAAGAATTCATCTCTTATTAGCTTCTTTCAGCTTCTCCCCTAGCACCCAAGCAGTGCTCGCTTCCAATGCCACGTCAAAGCTGAAAATAAGCCAACACTGAAACCAGATGGCCAAAAGGCTACTGCATCTCCTAGTCCGGCCGGTCCTCTGATGGAGGCAGGACCAAGAAGGAAATGAACGGCCCGGTTACAATCATCATAAAAGAGCATATAGTGCACTTATCCAGGATTTCCTGAGTGTGAAAGAGGAAGGGAGTACACACCATGGGAAGCAGACTCTGCACACACTCAGTACTTTTTTTGCATTGTCAGTTTTCTAGAAGGGAAGCCTTGGACTACAAGTCAGCACGTTCACCAACAATACGTTGCTAAGGCAGATGTACTAGAACCATTCTGAAATTGTCCCTTCCTCCTTATGAGGAACTCAACATCTTTCAAGTACTTCCATGAAATTCAAAAACCTGACCGTTCCAGACCAGCTCATAAGGAGGTCACCTAATCAGCCCGTGGAAATCCAGGTTCAAATCACATACAGGAGGGTCAACCTTTAAAAAGTTAGAGGACACCAGGAGAAAAAGTAGTGCTTAATCATTTACACAAAGAAGAACATTGAGAAAGGCAGAAATTGTGTATTTGCACATGTATTGTGTAACACAAGTAGATTTCTGCAAACACAGACAGGTTTGTTTTTTTAACAAAGCCATATCTCCCATTCTATGAGCTACATTACTGAAAAGTTTCTTTTAATTTTAGCCAGAATCCCACTGATTACTTAACAAGTGTTGATTACAAGTGTTGATTATTATTTAGAATTACCATTTTAAAACTCTGGCATATGATGCCCTCGGTGGCCTGGTTTAGCAGGAAAAAAAAAAAAAAGGCTATTTGACTTGGGATGTGCCACGTCTGGTTCTTGTCTCTGTTGAGGTACTATGGAGAATAATGTCTTGGTAATCACATTTACCTATAGAATCATAGAATGGTTTGGGGTGGAAGGGAGCTCAAAGATCATCTAGTTCCAACCCCCCTGCCATGGGCAGGGACACCCTCCACTACACCAGGTTGCTCAAAGCCCCATCCAACCTGGCCTTGAACACTTCCAGGGATGGGACATCTACAACTTCTCTGGGCAACCTGTTCCAGTGCCTCACCACCCTCTGAGTGAAGAATAGGTACATTTACCTATGCCTGAAAACAGTAGAATAATCTCCACAGGTAAATGCAATTGCCAAGATAGCTCCACCCAAACTAAGCTGTGTGGCAAGTCCATTCTTAGAGATACAGTTTAATATTGCACTTGTGGTTTTCTCTTGAAAACCTGTTAAAGGCTGCAGCTCTTATTTCAGTACCAGCACGAATGACATTATTTCTTGGAAGGACACACATCCAGACTGGCATAAAGTCAATAACTGGCCAAGATCACAAGCACTCTGTGTCAAGATTTCAACATGTCACTCACTGGCAGGTCACAAGACTCCCAGAGCTTCTACTGAAAGATGTGTCACCTTCATCCCAGGACGCTGCTTTTACTTTCTGCCCCGCCGTGTGCCAATCTCAAGTGGAAACATTGCATCTTGCAGCTGAGAAACGCGGGTAGAAGGGTCACATTTCTTACCTCATTCCTGGATTGCTTCTCTTCAAGTACCTCTGGACATGTTCCATCATTACTGTCTTGGCCATCCTCCCCTCTTTTTGCCCTATAGTTCTTTTTTTCCCCCCACCCTGCAATCCTCTCTCCTGGCAGAAGAGCTCCCTCCTCTATACCTCCTCCGAATCAAAAGGAATTTTAGGTTTCTTCACCTGACTGGTTAGTCACTTGTCTTCAATGCTTGCCAGAAAGTCTCTTTCAAACCTCACTCAAGCAAAGCCTTTTTACTTCCTCTTCTGTGCTATTTCCTTGCACCACACGCTACATTACATAAAAAGATACCTTATTTTTCTTGCACGCTGCTCTTTTTTTTTACTATGAACTGCAGTTCTTCCATCATTTGTGAAGCAGAAAAGCACTTTAATAGAAAGGTCAACTCCCAAGAGGCTGTTGGATTTACCGAGCATCGACAGGGCTCTTGGTGCTCTGCTAACACAGAAGAGAAAGAGGAGCTCCCTCTCTGAAATGCTCATGATCTAAACTGGAGATGACAGGATTATGGCCGTGTTAAGCAGTGATCTGGCTCCGCACAGCCCCCAGAAGATGACACGTTCCCAGCCCCTACGGCACTTAAGAGGCCAAATAGATGTACAATATAAAACAAGCTCTGAAGGAAAGGTTTCTCGGAAAAATGTTTTTTCCTTAGGTATTTAGGCTCCAGTTCAGCACGTTACTTCAGCATGAGAGTGGTCTCACTGGACACAACAAGGTTAGTCCCATGCCTTAGCCTAGGAACGTACTTCGCTACGCTGCCGAATTGTGACCTCTTGGATTTACGTTGGGTCAAACCCCACGCTTGCAGCAGGGGAGACCAGTGAACCAGAGATACAGATGAACCGAGAGAGATACAGGATGAACCAAGATCCAACCTCCCAGCTGTGCTGGGCGTTTATCATCATTTTACACTCGAGCATCTCACGGCTGTACCGTGTCACGCAACAACTGCGTGCGAACATCCCGCAGGCTCGCTTTAAGGGGACCCAACTGTGCAAAACAAGCAATCGATTTTCTTAAGCACTGTTTTCACACAGGATAGAAGCAGCTGGCTCCAGAAGCTTTATTCGACCCAACTTGTAGGCACTAAAGAGGTCTACAGCTGTTATTACTTGGTTCTGCAGAGATTCTGCTGTGTTCAGTCCCACTTCATCGCAAAGGTCAGTGCTCCAAGACTGAGAGTCAGATACAAACCAAACAGGCATTACATGCAACAGTGAAGATTGCATTAAATGAGATTCAGCCCATCAACAACTGACTCAAGAAGAAAGATTTATGCATCCTTTTCACACTCAGCCTCTAACACCAGCAGCTATATGCAAGTCCAATGACATTTCATAAGGCTTTTAACTCCAAATCCAGACCTATTACATACCCCTGTGCAATAACCCACACCATGCTCTCCATTTACAAGGGCATGTAGTGATAGGACACGGGGCAATGGCTTTAAACTGAAGAGGGGAGATTTAGATTGGATATAAGGCAGAAATTCTTCCCTCTGAGGGTGGTGAGGCACTGGACCAGGTTGCCTTGAGAAATTGTGGCTGCCCCATCCCTGGAGGTGTTCAAGGCCAGGTTGGATGAGGCTTTGAGCAACCTGGTGTAGTGGAAGGTGTCCCTGCCCATGGCAGGGGGGTTAGAACTAGATGATCTTTGAGATCCCTTCCAACCCAAACCATTCCATGAAATACGGCAATAAACAGCACTAGGAGCTGCTGATCTAGTAAACAATTACTTGTTTTGAAAAAATAAATGAACAAACATGATACGGGTCCAGTCCTTCAGTACCCCAGATAAAATCCCATTCACCACCTGGTTGAGTTTAACACAGCCTCTGCATCAAAACTTACATGAGTTTGGGCCCTGGGAGCTCCTACTGAACAGCCTTAGAACCTCCCCCTATTCAAGGGGAAAAATCCTCCATTCCAGGCTACTTCCATTTGTTCCTAGCACAAGTCAGCATTCCTTATTTTTAAGAACCCAACTCTTGTTTGGGATATTAATCTGAATCAATTATGTACCTACACGAGGCTAATGGAAACACACCCAGGATCCATACTGCTTCTGGGACCAAAAGGCAGGGAAGAGGCATCCAGCCATGGTTGCAGAGACTGGCACTTGCCCCAGCTAAGTTGTTCTCATGTTCTTCTAGCTCTGCAGAGAGTAATGCTGTTGCACAATACATGAAATAAGTGTGCTTAGAGACTTTTATCTTAGAGAAGAATAAATGCTTTGCTTTCTGATAACATCAAAAATCTACAGAATGGGGAAAAACTCTAGGAAAAAAACTAAATACTATAAAATCCTGGAAAATAACTAATAGATTTTTCTGTGCTTTCATAATAGCATTCACTTGGGTAACCATAAAAAGCGATTATTACGGTAATAAAAAGGATGAATAATTTATTATAAAAGTCACAGACAAACTGTTCCCTTCCAGAATTCTGAGATGACTACATGCATATGAAAATAATCTCTTAAACGTGTATGTTTGCTGTAGCCATTGGGCCAGAAAACGTCTGCCATTCTTTACAGTTTTATTGGAGTTGTTTTCCAAAGTTTTCCTAGGGAACTGAATTAAACTGGAAGCGTAAACCTGATCGTATTGGCACCCCACTGTATCTGCAAGGTTGTTTAACCAGGTCTTCCCATTTATTTAGCACAGGGCTCAGTTTTGTCGTCTGCTGCACTTCAAAACACACACAGCAAGTTGGGGGAACTGCACATGGACCCCCTCCCCAATACCAGCACCTTCTCAACAGACAAGAGTTGATACCCACTATACACTTGCTTGCAAATTTTATCTGCAACAGCAGCATTCAGAACTACCAGCATCTTTTCTGTATGGACTGACCACCACGGTGACTGTAAAATGTTAAGAATCAGAGAATAAATCAGTTATTTGCAGGACACCACCACACCAAAACCTGAGAGGGGGACTTTCCACCCCTGAGAGCTGAATAAACCGCTAAAAGCTTTTACAAACCTCGGTGTTATTCAAAAAAGAACTCAAAGTCCTATGGCTGCTTCACACAACGCGGCTGTTCTGGTCCAGTTACCCAGCCTTGCCATAGCCTGGACAGATCCTCTTCCACCAGTAGCAAGTCAAGTCCCAACTGGTCAACTACAGTCCCAGTCTCGTTCACCAACGCATTAGCATTTACTACACCTATATTTGCTAAACAGAGACTCACCCTTCCATTTTCAGGCATTTTCACCTAATCCAGGCACTGAGGGACCATACTCACCACATTTATTTAACAAGAAAAAACATGCTTTAAGAGATGGTCTTTCAAGAGATAGTCTTTTATTTTAGACCCCACTAAGGTCCCATGAGAGGCCTACATATGAGATTGTCATCTTCTGCTAAACATCAGGTAGTCTCCACTCCTTTCACCAGAGAAGATGGGTCTTCTCTAACTTCTCAGTTGCACAGTACTGCCACATCTCAGTCCAAGCACACCAGTGCAAGGCATCTTTCGTATCAGGAAAAAGAGACCTTAGAAGTTCTTCAGGGGCTTCCACATACAAAAATAAACGTCAAAAGAGCAGGAAAAAGCTTGAAAACAGGCTTTTCATGGGTCACTCAACGGACCCATGGTCTCCACGACAAAGGACGAAGCATAAGAGAAGGAAGAAGAGAATAGAGTTGCTGCTTATCAGGAGAATATGACAAGGACCAGCAATAACCCAAGCCCTGAACGGGAGGTGCAGTAACCCACTAGTTACTAGTTTAGGGTGGATGCTCCTCATTGCCAAAGCCGTCCTCTCTCCGTACCTGCCTACGGCAGCAGGCTCCACAGAATCCCTGAGTTATCATAACATACCATAACCATAACACCAGGATTACCAACGAGTACAAGCAAGGGAAAAATAAGTGAAGCTCCTTCCAAAACAAACAGTCACAATTCAGTGTTTGAGACTTCACAAGTTACCTAGTGAAAATAGTAGAAGCTGAATCTTAATAAAGCAGAACCGCCCGGTTTGGATTTCACAGCTGTTAAAAACGTTCGCAATCTGGAATTAAACTAGGCTAATCTAAACCATAAATACGAACCATCACTTGGATTATATCTGTAACTCTCTGGTTCAATTCACAGCTCATTTTTCTAGAGTTCAACAAGCGACAAATAAACCTTAGAGAAAGAAGAACTTTGTTAGTGTCTAGTGTAATCTACTATTAAATAAGTCCTCACACAAACCATAATAAAATTCAATTTATTGTAGTTTGTAAAACGTGATTCCCCACCTTGATAATTAAAAAGATATTGTAATAAAAGTCTTTAGTCCTCATGTGCTCACGTTTGTTAAGATCTGATTTTTATCTGAGCAGAAGGATTGTAAGAACAGGGGATTGCTGTTACAGCCTTTGCTTGCAGGCACAATCTTAGGGGAGACAATTTCAGTGTTACATCCATAACAGGCAGGAAATTTAGAGCTCAGAGCCCTCAGCAGCCACCTGCAAACTGCTGGACCAGCCAGACCACCACGGACCAGCCCAGACCACCACGGACCAGCCCTGTACTCAGTGGCACGAGCCTGGTCCCCCAGCGAGGACACTGGAGCATCACTCAACCACGCTGCTTCCATCTGAATCTCTCTGCACCACTTCCAATGTACACAGACCCTTAGTCTGAACAGTGGGATTAGCAACGCTCCGCTGCTTTGGATTAAGGGTAAACTCAGAGCAAAGGCTCTGGTAGTCGAGCAACTGGCAGAAGAATCAGGGGTGCAGCATTGGCCCTTCCCATCTGCATGGTTAGCTAATACCCAGGATCTTCTTGCCTGGTTTCCAAGAGAAAGAGTCAAGCAGCTTCCTGTTTAACTGAAAAACGTGCATGCAAAGTCATTTTTCCTTGACTCAAGTAGGAACAGGAGGAGAATTTCCTCGCAGACCTTTCCAAGCCTTCCTTCATAGCCAACACTCTGCCTGAGAAACTTCTCCTTCCCTTGGCATCATCTTGGGGCACAGCACCACAGCTTCTGTGGATTTTTTCCTGGCCCATTTGCCACTTCTGACACGTACAGACTCACACACTTGCAAGTCGGTCGGGGTTCCAGCCCTGTACTCGCAGCCGCGCTCTGGGAAAACCCTCCAAATTACCCTGAGTTAGTTCAGACTCAGGTCTTCTGCAAGGCCAGTGCTTTGAGTGGTGTTTTCTATTGTTTTAGGTATCTTGGCCCAAAAAAGGTTTGATTGTTTCTCCCACCAAGCTGGTGCTGCGAGCAGAGGAGCTACTAACCACCGATCAAGAGGTCCACTTTGGAAGCTCCATCCTCATGAGCAGTGACTGATGCAAAAGGTCTACTGGAAGCAAAAACGGGACCAAGTGAAGGGAAATGCCATCAATTGCAACTCCCAGCTCAACAGCAAGACCCCCCAAAGGGCTGCCCCTCACACACAGCCCTGCTGAACAGGACCCCGTGCTCCAGAGACTCACCCACATGGACAACATTCTCTGGCTTATGCAATTCCACTCCCCTTATGACTTCCCTTGGCTGAAGGCAGCATGCTGGATTTGAATGTCAAATCTCAGCCGTTGGAGTAAGCTCAAAAGGAACCCAACTGCAAAATAGAAATCCTTCATCCAAACACATCACCCTTCCTAAAAAAAATGAGGCAAACACACCCACGTCTAGAAAGTGCCCAAACTTAATGTTTATTTAACATGCATTCCTCCACCTCGGAAGAGACTAAATAGATCCACCCAGACACACACTCCCATAACATAGTCAAAAGGAGAAAAAAACCCAACCAAACAACAACAAAAAAAAAATCAAGACAGACTCTACTCTCTTCTTCTACATCAACCAGGTCTGGAGGCATCAGAGAAGTAGGGTTATAAGCCTCATAAAAGGTTTAAGTCTTACCCCTAGATTAATTATTTCTGAACATGTTAAGAAAGGAAGCACCCCCAAACTCCACTGGATTCCCAGCACAGGTTCTCCTACGACAGCGCTCTGCCCGTTGCACTATGATGTAACCAAAGCACACGTCACATGCAGCCACCTCCGACGCGTCACGTCCAAAGGGCGTTAATTTGTAGGTGCCTTCGTCATAGCACCAGTCAAAAAGCACTGCAGCATTTCCAGTCCCTATGCCAGCAACATACACAGTGGTCTGTAACTGAGCGAGTTTGTTCATATCTTGGGGCCTACAAGAAAGATGGGGAGAGGCTGTTCAGGAGGGCCAGTTGTGATAGGACAAGGGCTAATGGTTTTAAAATAGAGGGAGGTAGATTCAGGTTGGATATTAGGAAAAAATTTTTTACAATGAGAGTTGTAGAACACTGGAACAGGTTGCCCAGAGAGGTGGTGGATGCTCCATCCCTAGAGATGTTCAAGGCCAGGTTGGACGAGGCCCTGAGCAACCTGATCTAGTTGGAGATATCCCTGTTCCTTGCAGGGGGGTTGGACTAGATGACCTTTGAAGGTCCCTTCCAGCCCTAATCATTCTATGATTCTATCTAGCTATATATAAAAATAAAATCTCTTTATAAAGCACCTAAGAGCTTTGGGATGGATAACTCTACTCAGCTAAGTCCCTGTAGAAGGAGAAGACAAACTGGTAGCTAATTGGAAGAGTAGCTATGAGTAAAACATAACAATAGATGGAGACAGAAGAACACAAGGACCACGGCTACCATATGGAGATCACGATTTATTACACAGAGCCCAAGCGGGAAAACAATTGGTTCCGTTTTGAGAAGCAACAGGCCAGGACTGGAGGGAAGATCACACTAAAAGAGCAGCACAGCAGAGCACACAGCTGTAGGGCCCATGGCAAACCAATGGCTCCACCTTCACTACGCATCTCAAACAGTCCCACTACAGTGGAAAGTGATGACGAAAACACCCAAAAAACCAAACCAAAAACCGAAAACAAACAAAAAACCCGACGATGTGTAATACGCATATTAACATTGAATCTCTTCTTTTGGGACGACTCCAAAATCGCATTCTACACTGTAATCTCCAGTTTTTGGCACACAAGCACAGTTGTTGCCACCCACATGCAAATCACTAGAACCTAAGCCAGCTACAGCATGAGAGTCAAGAACACAGTCTAAAGGTTTCACTTTTTTTTTCCTCTTTCTCCTACTAGAATAAAGAAATTCATTCAGTGAATGACTGAAAAAAAAGAAAATAAAAAAAGCTCATTCATTTACATACTTTTGAAACATCAGTACACAAAAGCGTCCACAGCCATTATGCCACATCGAATAACAGGAAGAAAAAGAGAATAAAGCAACACGTGGTGACGGGTCAGTCTTGATTTCTTACTGACACTCCAAAAATTACGTCTAGTTTGGGAAAGGATTTATCATTCCCAGCTCATCTCCGTGCTGCACACGAGAGGGCACTGTTCTGTAGGCTCCGGGGATAAAGCAGCACGAATTAATCATGTGCTGCAGATGGAAATTGCTGTGCTCATGCCAAGCAATTAGACCTTCTCTGGAGAATTAACTGTGTAGCTGGAAGCAAACCTGCCTATTAAATCAGCATCTTCAAACACCTTAGGTGATCCCTCACCTCAGTGACCAGCATCACCATTTTTTTGGGGGTTGTTTTTTTTTTTTTTTTCCCAGAAAAAAAGAAAAATCAAGCCATTTATCTCATCACAATGATCAGCATTATCACTTTACAGACATTACAAGACCAGAGTTGACTCCACACAGGACAACAGGTTTCTGCTGCAGGTATCCGTACTGCAGAACCCAGGAGTGACGGGGGCTACACGCGGCACAAAGACCTTCGGAAGTCTCCCAGGTCCAGCCCAGGCTGGATAAACCATTCAAATTTAACTGAGTATTTAAGGTTTAAGCAAACAGATCCAAAAACTCTGACTAAATCTTGGTTTCTTAACTCTGGTTAGAAATCAGAGTGACGCTATGGTGCCTCAAGGTTGGACATGAGGCAGAAAACTGGTACCAACACTTCAGGTACCTTGGTCTTCTACTAAGTGGATGCAGAAGAGCCAGAAGGCACAGAAATGGGGTTCTAGCCAAAAAATCCAACTAGCAGACAAGTGTAATGATACTTAGACAGCGCACAGAGCTGTAGCTGCTCAGAACTAAATGCTCATGAAGGCCATCCATTTTGGCAAAACCATTCCAGCTCCACCTTGCCACGGCCCACACAGGCTTTGTCCCCAGCCTGACGCCCCTTCATTACCCGCTGCACTCCTGATGTGTCCTCCAAGCACAAAAGCACGGCATTCGTTACAGCCTTCCTCCCCTCCTCCTCCTCCTGTAACTCACCCACACAAAACTAAGGGGAAAAGGTATTTTATTATTCCAAACCCAGGCATCCGCCTCCTGTCAAGCCCCAGTTTCAGGCTTCCGTATTTCTTTCCCAGCACGTGTTGACAGATGCCGCGTTCCTCACGCTGCCGTGAATTTCTGCAACAGGGGAACGAGTTAGACAGACTGCAGCCCCGAAACACAAGCGAGGCAGGAAATTGCTATCTGCTCACTTGGTATAAAAAGAAATGTACGCACAGCTTCACCAAAGACAATGACGTTCCTACGGAGGAACTGGGACCAGTGCCTCCCTATCAGATTACCTGCACCCCAGAGCATTTGATTTACCTCCCATTCACATTTTAGCTTTCAAAATCTTATAGAGAAGTGGCCAAAACCCTTATCAGTCTAGTCATCGTGTCTGCTTTCCGTGTGCTTCCCCCCGCCCCCCTCCCCCCCCCCCCGCACTTTCTCCGCAGGGGGATCGAGCGAGCATCACGTTGTATGAATGGCAACGCGCTCCGACTCGGGCATCCCGACCCCGCTGCCATCCCGGCAAGCACTGCTCTCCACCATCGTGGTGACCACCAGCAGCTCAGCACATCCCTCCCACCCATGTGCCACCAAAGAAACTTCACAGCAGGATTAAGTGTTGTGTAAAGCCTCTGGATCAGAGGCATTCTGGAAGTGCCAAGTGGAGCGTCAGGTGGAGGCTCTTCTTCGGTTAAATAACCTGAAGATGTTCTCAGTCCAGCAGTGTTGTGTATTCCCAAGGACAGAGTGCATGCCTGGAACAAAAATCTTTTGTCCTTAGGTAGCCTGCGAACTTCCTGAACTCATCCAAGCCTACAAATCAGGAGTTCATCTCTACATGCCACGCTGAGCGATATTCATGTCTCCCTTGCCAATGCTCTGCATTACTATGGAGTCATTATATCATCATCCCTATTTCAGAAAGATGTTTCAAACATCTGGTTAGCTTTAAATGCACAAAACCACATGCACGCACCAGTATTTTTCACATTAATCTGCTTCTCCCATGGTTACGAGAGAACGCGAGCGCGGATGAACCTCAATGACTCCTGATTGATGGTGGACGCTCTGTTTACATTGCAGCTGACAACACCAAGGTATTTCCTCTCCAGCTGCGGCCAAACAACAACAAAAAGAGAGAGAACACCACCAAAACCCCTAATCACAAGTCATGGAACCTGAGCCTGCTGTCTCTGGGCCACATGTAATAACGTCGCAGCAACAAATACATGGCATCCTTCATCCATATTCCAAAGGGATGCAGATGGATAACATTATTTTGTTATTTTACCTATTGCTTAGAGGCATTTACCTCTGATCTGGAAACCATTTAACACAATAGAGCTAATTAAATTTGCTTACTCAATTCTAGGATAATAGAAGTAAAATGGAATTTGATCAACAGGCACCTTGCAGTTTGCAAAAAAAAAAAAAATTAAAAAATGCTCTGCTGTTTTGAGGGACTCGGGGGTGCGGAGCATTGCTGGGATCAATCCCTCAGCTTCACACAATATGGGGCATCACTAGGAAATCATCACAAGTCACATAGCTGACCTGAAAATGGTTTTCCCTGTTGTTTGTTTTTTGTTTTTTTTTTTTTTTCTTTTCACTAAGTAAAGCCTAGAATATTTGCTTTCCTAAAATAAAGTATTTATTTTGGTAAGTGAATAAATGGGTTTGGTGGGGAGGGGATTTATTATCACACTTTGCCTCATCAGATCTATCTCTTCTGATGGAACACTAAGTAACGTGACAAATAGAACGGTACCTACAGAGATGTCTCAAGAATCAAATGGATATAAAAGGAAGGAAAAATACACCCCGAGTTTCTCTTGCCTTGACAAAAGCAGTTTCCCTGCGTCCCAGAGCTCCTGGGACAAGGCAAAAAACTATACTAGATTTAAAAAAAATTCATTCTCCAACGACATCTGAAGATATCTAACAACCATTTTACCTGACCAGTCTTTCATTTAAATATTATTTTCTGCGATCTCTAATGAGAGAAATCTCCAAAGCTCTGTGGCTGGTAATGAGCATCAGCCCAAGTGCTTCAGCATCTCTGACGACCGTGGTGGGGAGACAGGGGCCGAGGGGGGCTGAGCCAGCACCGCTGCCGCGACGCTCCAGCCAGGACGTGATCACGGCTGCAACTCTCAATCTCAAGGAACATCAGTCCTTTCCACTAGACTATATCTGGATTTTCCAATTCATTTATTCATAAAGCTTTGAGTCCTGAAGGGACCATGATATCATCTGTTCTGACCTCCTGCAGCACACTGTCCATCACATTTCACCCACTCACGTGGCTGTGTAAAGCCCAAGAACTAAAGCTCTGCAATTAAAGCTCCATTTAGGTCCTGGCTAAAGCAGCCCTCCCGTGCACACAGGCTTGGTTTGACAGGCACCCAGAGACAGTAAATCCTTCGTGGCATTCCTGCTCGGAAACACGGGCTTTGCATCTCAGTTTGAACGTGTTGGGTTTTTGCTTCCAGCTAAGATTCTCACTGTATCTTTTCTTTTCGTTTCCAAAACTTTTTCCTCTCAAAATGATCCCAGTGCAATACCATTTCATTTTTTTTCCCCCATAAATTCAGTATATTAAGATCTTTTAAATATCCTGCTTTCCCCAGCTTTCCAATAATTTTTCTAGCCCTTTTCCACGTTGACTTCTATTTGTTGACATCCTTTTGAAAAGATAAAAAAAACCCCAACCCACACAGTTTGGTGGGGGGAACATAAGGCTCACCCACACACACATCCCAGCACCACGCTGGCTTTTTTTTTTCCCCCCCCACCAGCCTGGTACACCGGGAACCCCTCCTGCCCTTCACAAAGGCGTTTCTTTCCGCGGCACAGCCGGCAGTGCCATCGGTACCACCTGCCAGCCTTGTAGCTCTACATCTGGGAACATCTGCATCAAAGCACGTTTCATTTCCGTGGGCTGAGCTTACCAAGCCTTCCAGACCACACGGCATCACTCCTTTAGTCACCGCTATCCACCTCCCAGCCGAGGCGTGAGCCGTGCAAAAGCTTCATCAGCAGTAATTTTATCATGACTTTAGGTCGCTGATGAGACGATGGAACAAGAGCGCGCCAAGCTCCACGGAGCCCAACGAGCAACTGCTCTTATTCCACGAGGGCTCCCCGATGATGGCTATTTTGTCAGATGTGGCAGCCAAGTCTTAATCCATTCGGTGTGTGCGCGTGACGCTGTAAAACGCTAATTGCTTTCTTCAGATACACGTCCAGCACTTCAAAAAAACATCCAACTTTATTTCAGATACCTTTGTCAACCAAATCCTTAAAGAATGAGGCAACTTTGACAGTTGACCTCCATTAAATAAGCGTCCACCAGAAACCACATTTGTCTACAGAACTGCAACTGGAACAGTTTATTAGCGCTTTCTTTTCCGCTACAGGAAAACTCAGAGGGAAACAGAGCAAACAATCAAGTAGTGATAGTTTACTCAGTTGCAAAGCCCAAACTATTCAAGTACCAAAGGCAATAGCTGCTTTTCCCAGTACTTTGCAAGGAGAGAAGCAGGAAACCAGATAAAAGCATCCATCGGCGCAGGGCACTTGCAGCAGAGAGTCTGGGACTCCCAAGGGATAATTCAGTAACAGCTCTCCAGAAGCACAGGCATTAACTGGTAATTGCTTCAAGAACACTCAAAACTGAAAGGCAAATACAGCCTTCGTGTTTCCCTGATGTTGGTCAAATAACACTCTGTTCATTTATCCAGCAAATCCAGCTCTTCGTTTAAGTCATAACAATCTATAAACAGCCTGAGATTCTTCCACAATTTTCTCCAGCCTTTTGCTCTGATGAATCGCCTGAGCAGACAAAACTGGAGTGGCTACAGACAGAAATGAGTTGCTCTGAGACTGGGCTACCAGTGCCACTCAATTAGTCAACCCAGGCCAGATGCTTTCATTCCCATCCCAGACTCAACGATCAAAGGCTTAGACAAATTACAAGCCTTCCCAACTTGTTTGCCAGTTGCCCACCAAACAGCTATAAACATTCAACAAGTCTCTTTGGTGAGTAATCGGAAGAGAATTCGCAAGCGGCCGCGCGAGCGCTCTCGACGTGGATTCTCTTGTGAATATTTATTCGCACAAGTATGCAACGTGATGTTGCTTTCCCACAAATGTTCCTGCCAATGCAATTTTTGCTCATCCGAAGCGGTTGGGGAATAAACAAAGAAGCGTGGTCAAAAAAATACCAGCAAAGCGGCTCAGCGAATTCTAGATGGAAAAAATATTCACGGAGGATGATCCCGACCGTGTGACGAGGAATGGCTCGGTGCCGGCACGCTACATCACTTTCCCTGGGTAGGGCAAGAGGGCAAATTCGACTCACTTTCTTCTCCCCCCCTCTACTTTTGCAGCCGCACACACGTTTGTAAGCGGAACTCGAGGTAACGTGCAGTAGTAAATACCAGTAAGGAAAACATATGAAAACCATCACGCAAACGGGTGAAGTGCTTCACACGGTTTAATCGCGGAGCCAGAACTCAGCGTTGCCTTGGGCTCCGTGGTCATCAGAGCATGCCATAACTTCAACGTGATGAAAAGAGACTGGGGGATCAGTTTGACAAAGTATTTCAGACGCTTCAGAAATGCGGGATGTCTCAGGTCACACATGGGGCTCTTCCTCCTGACATGCTACATCTGTGATAAGAAACAGCTGGGGAAGCCGATTGCTTTTCGCTGGCACAATACGCACGGTTGTGAGAGCACAACCGAAGTCAGCAGGGACACCGAGGTCCGTCCTTCAGCCCTCACCGCGTGCTCCTCGAGCAACGGAAAAACAGAGATCCTGGTTTATTGCAAGGCCTCCACGTATCATTCAACTCACTCTGAACAACAATATCCAGTCCCTATTTCCAAAGGCCCATCACACCCCTCATTTCCATGAGCAGAAGCATCTTCTTGCAAATAATTTAAAAAAAAAAAAAATGTGATGCCGGCAGGAGGAGGGTAAAATATGGAGCCCAGTCTCCTGAGAGCAAAATTAAAATCCAAACACAGCATCTATTAGAGCATACAGACCTTTCTGAAATGGCATTAAATGAAGAGACAACGCAAACATGCAACGAAAGAAGTACCTGGTGCAGGCGTTCAGGAGGTGAATTCACACAGGACAGAATCAGCGTGTTGAATCAGTAAAACTGCCTGGAAAAAGAGAGAGAAAAGTAATTAATTTGTCAGGATTTAAAATAAAGGTATTCCATTATCAAACAAAATAAAGATCATCTAACTCATTAAAGCTTTCAACATTTATTAAGCACACTTACTCATTTAGCAGCAGAGACCTTGGGTTTGTTTTTATTTTACACTGTGAACGTTTTTCTGCCCTATAAAGGAACAGCTACTAAGGTTTAGAATCATAATTATTCAGCCTCCTTTTACTCTCCGAAAATATTTGGTTCTAACAAATAAAATTCTTTGAAGAAAAATCTGAAGTAGTCTTTAAAAAAAAAAATAATCCTATAAGGCAAAAGTTTCCTGAACAGGCTTCTTCAGCAGCTGGTTCCTCCGTGTCAGTGTGAAGTCTATTAGGCAATTTCTTGGTAGCACAAACATTAGCAACGACCACGCATCCCATTCACTCCTCAGAACTTTGCAAAAACCCTCACGAAAGACCACTTCTTTTTATTTTGTTCTAATCATCTCAGCATTTAAAAAAAAAAATTAAAAATCAAACATTTAAACAAACACCTAAAACTTCAGGGACGTGGTTGTGATTGCCATTAATGACGTCTTCCGTCAGCGTTAAGTGGCTCAACCACCAACTCCTTTCATTAGGGCAGCAAGAACAAGGTTCAAAATCCAAATGCCACTAAAAGCCAAGCGAGCTCCTTATCGAGGTTGGTTTTTCTTGCTCTAAAGCGAGCAGACACAGCAGATAACCTTCCCTGGGGAGGCTCCAGTCCCTGGGGAAGAGCCAGGACAAGGCGTGCTTACCTCGTCGCCCGTGCTCCCAGCTTGTGCTGGTTTATCCACAAAAAGTCTCCAAACATTTGATGCACCTTTTAAAAGTCTCAACATCTAAAGGCTCACGTGTCAGCAAAAATTTCTACCATACCATTAAAATTAAAGAATAAATCCCAAACCGCCAGGGGTGGCAGAGAAATCCAGGACACAAGTATTGATTTCACCCAGAACCACAGCTGTTGGAAAGCAAGCTGGGAAACCTCAACATTCATTTATTTATTATAAATCTCATGATTTCTAGCAACTGGCTCACGATTTCTGAGCGTGCAGGGTTGGCAGAGCTGCAAACCCTTTTGACTCGCAGTGTTTGCAGGGCAATCCCCAACTGGCCTTCGCTCCCCACCCACTCAGGTGGCTTTGACCAGGTCCATGGACACATCTGGAAGGGAACATGCCTCCCCCTTCGTTACGGCCATCAGAGATTTCTTTGTCAGCGTATCTATGGCAAAGCTATTGCACAATCAACAACACGAAGCGTCCCGTTAAAAATACGGCCAGTGTTTTGAAACCGTACAAAGAACGCTGAAAAGATAAATATTTATGGGGTTTGATGAACTGCAGCGCTGTGCTAATGAAATCAAGACTTAAGAAATGAGCTCGGACTGTCCGTTACCCAAAAAGAGTTAAGACTTCACTGTAAATTTTGCAATTCAAAGGGACAATTTATACGCTGTCTCAATGGCAGAGGGAGCACACGTGGCAGATCAAAGGCAGCCAGGGGAATCTCTTAATCGAGCTGCAGAGAGAAGTGCTGAACCAGCCACGCTGTTTCCTCCTCCCCAGCATCCCTCGGCCGGCAGCGACGAGGTGTGCTGCTCTCACCGGCGCGGATGGACGCCTGAACCGCGGCTAATCCCAAAGAATTCCTTCCCACTCCGCTTCCCCTCCTTTGGAGATGCTGCCTGAGACGCAGAGAGCCCTTTTGGGGATGCAAGACGACAGCCACGGAGATCCCAGGAGTGGAGCTGAGGAAATCCTCGGCATTCAGCAATCAGAGATCCCCCCTGTGCAGATCCACAAGATCACAATAACATCCACACCTGATTTTTAGCATCAGTTAAGGACGAGGAGGCCAGCAGCAGGAGGAAGCTGACCCCTCTAATGCTGTCGAAGCGTTTTGGGAATCCTGCAGCACAAGAGCTACTACTGCAAACCAGCACCAAGTCTCAGCTCCTCTCCAGCAAGCCCTTGCTGCAAACTCACAGGCTGGACTCTTTCGCAGACATCCTGCTTCTCCCACCCTGTAAAAAGCTATTCCAGAAATTCCGCAGAAACGCCTTTCACATTGCATTATATTCCCCCAGCAAAAATAAGCAGATAAGAAATGCCTGCCTACAAGTGTTATGATCAGACTTTTAACACATCTGAACTTCAAAGAGACCAAAGAGGAAAACTGCTCATCCCAGCAAACATCTGCTACAGCCCCCACCTCCAGTGTCTTTCAGGTGTCTGATAATCAAGTTATGCCATGAAACACGTGTGAATTAACGGATTCCCCAACCATTCTTAGGTGGCTGATAAGCTTCTTAACACCACTGACCTTCTAAACCCCCAAAGCAACCAGCGAGCGAGAACAAAAAAAAAAAAATAGACATATGGTAGCATGTTTGAACACAATGGTTTTAAAAGGAAATAAAAGCTCTCTGTAGACTCCACATCCTCTAAATCCGTTCCGCCAACAGATAAAAAGCCACATTGTAGTTGAGTCTCCACCTAAACAGCTAAAGCAAAATCTAGGTCAGCGTGCTCTCGTAGGAACTGATAGATTAATCCGTGGCGCTTCCAAAGGGGTTTTTGACTAATGCAGTGTTTTTATATAGGAACTGGCAGCCACCACCTTTTGCAACTCAATACTCTCTCAAAGGCTCAAAGAGCCAGAAGTTACACTCGAAAAGTGCTTTCAAACCGGTTGGAAAAAACAAGGCTGGCTTTGCCCTTATTCAAAGAAAAAAAAAAAAAAAGAAAAAAATTAGGCTCTGCGCTGGTAATAGCGGCTCCAACGCAGCGTTTCGTCCCACCCAGCACTTCCAACGAGCGAGGTGCCCGCTCCCCGCAGGCGAGGATGATCCATGTGCTCAGGGTCCTGCAGTAGGTAGGTTCAGATCCAGGAGCTCGGCCACCGGACCGGGACCCTCATCTCTGCTGTCAGCATCCTGAGTTTGCACTATTTCAACTGGGAACCAGTCACAGGAAGTTTTCTGTGGCACTGGATTTAAGCTGGACCATCTTTGCTGGCTGGAAATGAAGTTTCTCATCCCAGTTGTTTGAGACTAGGACTCAGGACATGGTTCCTCTTGGCTGCATGAAAAGAACTTCACATTTTCTGCCCAAATAGTCCACAGAGATGAGTATTCGTTCTGACAATATTTGGTGGAAAAGAATCCGAAGTCCAGCGTGAGCCGTTTGCTGCCTCCAGAGAGATGAAGGGAGGCAAACTGGTGGGAGGGGGAGCCTTTTCTATCCAAAACCAAATGTTTTGTCTCCATTCCATTCAGAAGGAAAAAAAAAAAAACAAACTAAAAAAAAAACTCACTCTAAAAGGTCTTGTTTTCATTCCTTTGTGGAACTAAACCACATTTTAAACCTCTATGTTTGTCTGAAGTAGACTATTGTTTTCTGGTCATTTATAACTTTCACCCCATCATCAGCTCCCACTGCCAAAGCACCAGTGATGCTGCAGGACAGGACACCAAGGGCAGTCCCCAGCACTGGAAGCCACTGGGAATGGTATTTATCCCAACCATCCAGCCAAAGGATGAGTTACCACAGAATCACAGGTTGAAAAGGACCTTCAAGATCATCTCTTTTCAACCCCCTGCCATGGGCAGGGACACCCTCCACTACACCAGGTTGCTCAAAGCCTCATCCAATCTGGCCTTGAACACTTCCAGGGATGGGGCAGCCACAACTTCTCTGGGCAACCTGTGCCAGTGCCTCGCCATCCTCAGAAAAAAAAAAAAAAAAAGGCTCTCACTATAAATACGACTCCTATATATTTTTTTTTGGCCTTTATAAAAAGAAAAGCATTTGAAGGCTAACCTTTCCTCTCTCCCTGCAGTTTCACCTTACAGAACCAGGATCCAGCTCCATCACATCTGAGCTTTCTACTCTCCTTCCTCTCCCTCAAATCCATCCCCAAAACCTTCTGGCCCTGCAAGATGCAGGTTTTGACCCCGGCTGAGCTCCTGCACGTCCCACAGCACAGCAGCTGCAAGTCCTGGGGCAGAGAAAGGCGAGAAACTGGGCATCAGGGGGGAAAGAGTCACCCCACTGCTCAATTCGAGCAATTTTACAGCAGCTGAGGGGGTAGATTTGGGTAACGAGTTCTGCCTTCCCAGGTCTGCCACATGCCCTTTGCTTCTTCTTGGGCAACGCCAACAGCTTCCAGGGGTTTTCCTTGCTCAGCACTTGCTCTGTCATCTGCCAAGGAGCAGCCAAAATACATTTCCTTCCCTGCTCAGCAATGACCAAACCGCACAGACGGGAGCCATCGGGGCTCCGTTAAACCCCAACACCTGCTCCAGAAAGGAACGCTCAATTACACACTTCTGATCACAGTCACTTCAGAAAAGAAAAACCAGAACAGAAATAAAATTTTATAAGAAATTGTTCGCACTGACTCTACAGACGCCTGGTGTTGCTCAAGTCCTGCTGAAGGATACAGGTGGTACCTACAGAGCTGTGATGTCACCCTCAGGAGACACAGCAGGTGGAGAGTCACAACCACTTATGATCTGCTTCCTCATATATTAAGAGGAAAAACAGAGTCATGAAGAGGTAACACCTCCAGCCAGCCACTCTCACTGATGATGAAAAAGCAATGATGAAGCAGTTGCATTCGACTCCCCGTCCTGTGTTTAGCAAAGGGTTTGATTTTTTTTCCATTTGCATCAGTTTTTATGTCCATGTTGCTGGTTTTATTACATATATCTCTTTCATTCCTCTGACCCACTATCTTCTCCAGAGTTTGTAATCTCGCTGTATTAGCTATTTATCTCAAAACCCAAATAAAGAACGTTTTCAGGCTGTGCCATTCCATGGGAAAGATGCACTTTAAGCTAACAGCTTGAATTAACAAGCCAGTAAAACTTAAAATGACCTTCTTTGTAGTTCTTGGCATTAGAGGAAGCACCAAGTCTTCCCTTTTTCTTTTACTTTTCTGTTGGCATGGCAAAAGACGGGTGAATAGAGCACTGCTTACGGTATCAAATGTTCCATTTCATTTTTGCTCTCTAACAAATAGAAGAAAAAAAACACAACTCTCCTTTCCTAAAAAGACTCCTCTTGAAGACAGGCTTTTACTGAATGATAAACAGTATAATTATATTTTAACTAGGCTGCCAACAAAGAATCAGTATTCAAACCATCACTGCATCCTTTGCAGCTGAAAAGGCTTTGCAGGGACAATCAGGTGAAAAATGGAGAAACTATTAAAATCACATTTCAACAGAATCCTAGTATTTCTCAGTACAAGTCCATTACAGAGACGCACTGATACCTCCATCTCCCGTCAAGATTGTTCCTCTATTTCCATAAAATGGGATGCTAATGCACCAGGACTGCGCTGCCATCTAATCCAGAAGCAGGCTGCACGTTTCTTCCACACCGATAACCTACCCCAAGTCTCCCCACCACTGCAAGGTGCTGAGGGGGCAGATGTGCTACAGATGTGCTGCAGATGCTCATCCCTGCAGCAGGAAGCCTGGTGAGTGCCCCCCCACCCACCCCAGAGGGACAGCCTGGACTTCTCGGCGAATGCTCCTGCTCATCCTATGGGCAGTTTGATCTCAGCATTCATGTTCAGAGGCTGCTGGGACTTTGCACCGCACAGGATCAGACACGTTGTCACAGCCTGGTCCCTCATCCATCCCGTTTTCTTTCCCAGCTGTTACTTCTGCACTTCTATTTTCCACCCACAGATCTCCAAGCACCTCAAGCATTAATAAATTAAGTTCTCAGGTGCCAACGCCTGATGCATGTGCCGTCACATTCCCTGCACATACACAGATAACATTAAAGCCTGGGCTACAGGAACGTTCCACTTCACAACACCGCATCGAGCGATGAAATCGGCACTAGTGACATGACTACGAGTCCAACCATCCCCTCAGAGGCAGGACTGGTACCAAGATGTTTTTGCATCCAGCCACACTCCCTCACCAAGCCTACCCACTCTCCAGTGCCAGCACCAGTGTCCTTGATCAAAGATAGGATTTTATTTTTTTTTTCCTGAAAGATGGTTTTATTTTTAGCCAGTACAGTTGTGAAGGAAACACGTGCCCTGTCGATAGGATAGGTCCAGCAAAATTTTCCAGTTAAAAAACACAAAACCATAAAACCCTACAAAATAGTTATTTCTGTCTTCAAAAAGCACTTTCATAGAACAACCAGACCCTAGAGAGCTCAAACACACACGGACTGCGGAAGAGCTCATCCTTCCCCTTTCCATAGCTCCACTGAAAACCAGCAGCCCCTCGTTACAGATTCCTGCAGTGTCAGTGCTGTCCCAGCTGCCAGCCCCCAAAGCCTGAGCACCCACCTGCTTCCTGCTCCTGCAAGGAAACCCCTGAAGGGACAAGAAACAATTTCTGCAGGTGCTCGGTGCTTAATGGAAAGTAGCTCCTGAGGAAACAGCTTTTTTCTAGGAAAATATATCCAAGTACAGATACAAGCACATGCTGCAGAGGTTCAAGAGTGCAACCATAAATGCCAGGAACCCTAAATCATGCTTCCAAAGCTCTTCAGATACCTAACAGGTGAAAGCAAGCCCTGCAACTAAACCTCCAGAGAGGCACTCAAAAAAAAAAAAAATTCAGAGCTCAGCTGCTATCTAACCCTAGAAGCATTTAGGCCCTACAGACACTTAAGGCAACTTTAAAGATTTCCAGGTATCCAATGTTCTGCTTCCATTCAGGCAGGATGAGTTTTACTTGTGAGAACTCAGCAACTCAACACCTATTTCCAGACTTTATTAAGCCATAAGGATCAATACTTTATAGGAGACACCCAGTGAGCCAGGACCTGGGTTTAACACAGCTGCAGAGCCCCGTGCCCTCCTGCCAAGGAATAAAAATAGACATATCAACACATAGACAAGCATGGCTTGAGGGTCTGGTGTCTCCCTCCTGCCTCTTTTATCTCTTCTTTTTATGAAGTGCTGTGAAGATTCACTTTGGAACAGAAAGTCAAGATTCAGGTCATTCTGATATTGAGCCTATCTGAAAAGGCACATGGCAGTTTTTTCTTTAATTAGATCAAAAAGGTGAAGGCATCTGTTCAGCATACAGCCCAGGGGAGCTTGTTACTCCATTGTCTACGAGGTGTTTGGTGGTGATGCTCCCAAGTGACTGCAGCTGTGATGAGAAGACCCTCAGCTGGGTAGGGAAGGCAAGGGGGACTTTTAAACAAAAGCCAGGCAAACATCACAGCATCTACTCCAAAGACCATTAAATCCATGGAAGTCTTTCAGACAGCTTCCAAAGGGTTTGGATCAGACCCAGAAGCTGCTTTTCATCCACAGTTCACAATGACTTTACTAGAGAGAGAACAAAAAGCCTTTTTGTTCCCATTTTCCAGATGTGGAGACTGAGGAACAGAGCAAGCTGCTGCGGAGCAGGTCGCGGTGGCAGAGCCCGGGACAGGGTCACTCCAGCCCTCCCCAAAAGATAGAGCAGTGTGGAGGGAAGACATCAAACAAAACTCACCCTTTTCACAAAGGGCAGTAAGGCTTCACACTTGTTTTCTTACTGCAGCACACAAGAGATGATTTTCAGCAGAAAAAAGTCAGTGATCTCCAGTGAGAGAAGAGAAGCAGAAGGTAACGTGGTGGATACCAGAGACACCATGTAATTATTTAAGGCTGCAGAGGGGCAGTGCCCTCAGTCATGCTTATAGAATCACAAGGAGAGGAACAGAAGAGCATAATAACATGCAGCATGAGAAAAGCAAGACACTTGGTACATCCACCTGCCAACGTTTGAAAGCTATAAAAAAGGGGCAGGCAAGAAATAACACACAGACATACCTTGTGATGACACTGAAGAGCACAGGACCAAGAAGGATGAGGCACTGGGAGAAATGGAGAGGAAAACTGAGAGCAGTTTTGCTACTAGGGAATATCCCTCCGAAACCAGAACAGTTTCTATATTCTGAGACTTCACAGCCCCAGGGCTGAAAGACTGGCACCAAATATTGCTCAAAACAAGAGAGGGAAGGAACAAGCCGAGCTTTGCATCCGAGACAGCTACAACCTCGCCTAACTCGGAGCAGGCAGCACAGTAGCATAACTGAACCAAGACGGAACTAAACCAAACCACAGCTCCCACCCACACACACCAGTAAATCACAAGCCATTAAAATCAAATAAAGGCAATTCAGGGACACAGAAGGGAGAGACACCTCACTAACCTGCTGAGCTCAGAGGCTGCTGCTCAGGAAGGAAAGGACAACACTGGAAGATGCTCAGGGCTCCAGCCAGGTCCCAGAAGAGGTGGCAAAATTTCCAAGGTCAGCATCAGCCCAAGCATAGCACCTCGCAACCCAAAATCCAGGAGGTCTGGAAGACCTGTGCAGCCCCCCCAAGAAGGGGAAGTTCACTACTTGTCCTCCAACTCCCTTACTGCCCCTAGCAAACTATTAAATGAGAAATAAAATCCCAGCTCCAGGCAGCGTCCTCCCCAAAAATTCAGCCCAGAGAGGGGAACCAGCACTTATGGGTAATTTTGAGCCTGCTGCCAGGTGGGGAAGCTGGGCTGGGGTGGGCTGGGCTCTGCCACCTCATTAATGGCTTTCAGCTGCCCACAGCCACTGATTGCCCTGCCTGGGGAGCTCCGGGCCACCCCACAGCTGAGGAGTAAAGCAAGGGCAGCACCCAAGCAAGGGCTGGTACCTCCTGCAGAGCATTGCTGAGCCTGGCTGCTCTCATGCCTATGGGCACCTACTCCTAAGAGTCATTTTGGGACTTGTTTTTCCAGCAGCACTCCCTGTCTGTTCTTTACGTGGATGATTTCCTCCCCTGTCACATCTGCTTTGCTCCGGGAGCCCAAGCAACATCAGAGCAGCTCTTGCACACCACATGAGCAAGGTGCAAGGGGCTCTTACAAACATTTCTGCAAACCCAGGCTAAAAGGGTGCGTGTCTTCATCACCCACACTGCTAAAAGCCATGGCAGTCCTTCCAGAGCACGCCGTGGGAACGCGTGCGTTCACATACTGACCCCAACGACAGACCTGGATGCAAGAAGTACAGAGCTACGTTTGGCTCTTCAGTTGTGGGCTGAAGGAAAGACAGACAGAGCCAGCACCTTGGACTCCAGTCGGAATTGCAGCAAACATCAGTGTCTTGGGACGGCGCAGGAAGGTGCCCAACGGAGAAAGAAAATTCTGATCCTAATCCCACCTCCCCTCCCCGCCAACCTGTGTTAATCCACCGTCAAAACGGAGGCTGATTTGGGGGGTGGAGGGGGAAGGAGAGCACAGACTTTCAAGAATGTGGCAGTGTCTCAACAAGAAAAAAGCCTGCAGAGTTGAGGAGTGAAGGTTAAGTTTCCACTGGAAAAGGGAGAGGAAAGCTCAGACACCGGAATGTACAGAAAGGCAGCGCTGGCAGCTCCCGCTGCGTTACTGCGTGATCCCTTGCTATCAGCACTTCTCCCGAAATCCAAGTGCTTTCAATCATGGAATACACAATCATCAACTTCTTGTAATTGCTACTCAAAATCCAGGACTGACGTTTTTAAGGTACAGGGTTGCAGAGAGAACTTTAAAATGACAGCAAAGTGCTTCTTAAACTGAAAAAAAAAAAAAAAAAAAAGGAGGAGGTAAAGAACCCCAAGTTTATTAGACATATGAGACCTCATAATTTTGAAAATTTTGAAAGCAGCCTTGTAAGGTTGGAAGCCAGGTCACCACTTAGGAAAAGCAAGGGCCAGCAATACTGCAAGCGTGAGCAAACAATGCGTGGTACAGAATGCTGCAGCCTAAATAAGCCACTTTTTTTTTTTTTTTTTTAACCCAAACATGGGTGCTGGTCCTGCCCCAGTGCTGAGCCCACCCTGCACAGATCAGCCTTGCAAACAGCACCTCCCACGGAGCCAGGCTGGGGCCTCTGCAAACTGAAATCTTCCCATTTTCTGGGGTTTTTCTCCAAAAGGGAGGAAAAAAGGGACTGACCAGGTGTGAGCGATGAGACAGTTGTACCTGAAGCATTTTCTACCAGCAAGGGGTTGGTGCTGGAGGAGCTCAGCCACTGCTTTTCTGCAGCAAAAGGACAAGCACCATTACCCACCTCCCAAACCAGTAACTCCTGAACTCGCCCAGCTTTATCCTGCATCGGAGCACAGCCTCATGCCATAAAGGCACCTTCTGCAGCTCCCACCATGTGTATCCACCTCGTGCCTCAGTGCAAACATGCTCCACGCCACAGGCAACGAGCAATTTCACTGCTTATCAGTCGTAAAACCCTTTACGATGAGCAGCTGTGAGCGCACCGCCTCTGCAGCCGAAGCGTGTCCTTCCTCTGCATGGGGAACAGGCACGTTTCTCCTCTGCCTTCTTCCACCTACGCCTCTTCCTCTTCTCTTGGGATACAACAGCCACCTGTATTCTGTGTCCCGGAGAGGTGGGCATCTCCCGTGCGAAGGGGTGAGTGTCGTTCACCGAGCACGTTGCAGCGCTGAAGCTCAGCCTCTGGTCACGGAGGATGGAGGGGACCAAACACAGCTGCCTCCAGCCCATCCCAGCACAGCCATAGAGCCGGGGCTGCTCCTCAAAGCCTCTCTTTACTCTCCAGCAAACCGAAATCCAAGAGGTGCCTGGACAACCATCTCCTGCGACCTCACGGAAAAACCACAGGGTGAAGGCAGCAACCTGGGGTGCCCCTGCTCCTGCCCTGCTGCCACCGGGGACCCACTGAATCACACCCATGCCAGGATGCCCTAGAGGAAACACAGTCTTGCTTAGAATCATAGAATCATAGAATGGTTAGGGCTGGAAGGGACCTTCAAAGGTCATCTAGTCCAACCCCCCTGCAAGGAACAGGGATATCTCCAACTAGATCAGGTTGCTCAGGGCCTCGTCCAACCTGGCCTTGAACGTCTCCAGGGATGGAGCATCCACCACCTCTCTGGGCAACCTGTTCCAGTGTTCTACAACTCTCATGGTAAAAAATTTTTTCCTAATTAAAAAAAGACACTTAAAAAGACACGCTTAAAAGACACACGGCCACTATGGCTGGGTCTGCTACTTTTGAAATCAACTTTCCTGTGACCCAGAGGTGAGCCAGTCCATATATTTATATTTAAGGAGATACATTAAGCAACCTGGTGTAGTGGAAGGTGTCCCTGCCCATGGCAGGGGGGTTGGAACTAGATGATTTTTGAGGTCCCTTCCAACCCAACCCATTCCATGATTCTGTGGTTATCTGCAGGACTCTGAGAGATGGCTCAGTTTGGCTTTAACACTCAGTTCCCTTGCAAGAAGTCTCCTTGCACAGCTGCAAGACCAGCCTGCTCTCCCGGCACCCCGCACGCTGCGCTGACCTCGGCCTGTCCGTGGACACGTGGAAAATGCAGAAGTGGGATCCTGAGCAATCTCACAGGGAAACGCTCGTTTCTGGAAGGCAGAGAATGACAGATCTTCTCCAGCTTTGCCTTTGCAGACTAACTTATGAGATGTAGTTCCTATGGAGAAACCTTTCACCACACAGTAACGGTGTCGACTCTGCTTTTGGAAGAGCAACAAAATTCAGAATTGCCAAGATTCCCAGTTCCCCAGCAAAATATGGCCAAGAGAAAGCCAGCTGTGACACCCCTACAAATATGCTGTATATGAATGCTGGAGGGCCGTATGGAAACTGGAGAGCACACCTCTGGTATTTGCAGTGTATGCATTTTTTTCCGAGACCGAAGCCCATTTTCACGGGGTTATAAATCAGCTATAATAAAAAATTAATTCTCAGCACAAAACACTGCCCAATAGTAAATTTAAAAACAGATATTTTTTAAAGAATTCTTTTTTTTTGGGGGGGGAGGTCACATTTCCACAGGTTCTACTCTATCCGGTCGTGCAGAGCAGGACCGTACTCTGAATTTCAAATGAAATCCCACAGAAAATGGGCTCGGACTCATAACCTGGACTCAACCTATAGGAAAATAGTAAAGGGAATGACTTTCCTTGGCAGGTCAGCTGTAATCACGCTGCTAAACCCTGCTGAGTGTTTACACACCACAGAGATAGGTGCACTGTGTCAACACTTAGGAACAGCTATCTGTGCGAGTACTAATTGAATTTTCCAACCATTTCAGGCTCAGACGTCGCTGAGAGCAGATTTTCAAAACCCCTCAGGGGATCTGGGAGCACCAAGTCCTGCAGGCTGGCAGAATCCACCTTCCTCACTCTTTAGACACTTTAAAACGACAGTTTTGGGAATCAGAAGGGCTCCTCATCTTATTTTCTCTACTCAGAGACAGCAAACAGGGTCCCCAGCTATTTCTCTTGTTGAAAAGATGATGGTTTTGCATTCATACAGGAGAACTGGTAACAGAGAGATCTTTTTGACTTACTATGACATGAATTTCTGGGTTATGCTTAATGCCATCCCAGACCAAGAAATCCATAGATTCATAGATTTCTAGGTTGGAAAAGACCTTAGAGATCATCGAGTCCAACCATCCCTAATCCCTATTAAACCATATCCTTAAGTAGATCATCCACCCTATTCTTAAACACATCCAGGGATGGGGACTCAACCACCTTTTGTGCTGCACTTCTTTTCCAGGTGTTTTTTTTAAAGATTGTGCCTTTTCTGAGGACAATAAACTTCAGTGCTAACATCTAACCCAATATATTAAATATCAGTGAGAGTTTCTTTCTCCATTCTACTTTTGCCCACAGGCAGTATTTCTGAACTGTTAATAGCCATCATTTGGGGCGAAGGAGGCAGAGACAAGCTACGGACTCACCCAAGGTGACAAAAGCAGCCCTGGAAAGATGATCCCAGCTGTCCCAAAACGCTCCTGACTCGGCGAGTGCTCAAACCATTGCTAAATACCAATATGATTTCATGGGAGAGCGGACACTGAGCAGGAACAGCTATAATGTCCCAGAATACTACAGCAGCAACGCAGCTGAGCTGCAATTGTAGGAACCCTGTTGAGAACGTGGGGCTGCTGCGTGTTCCCGAGCTGCACATCAGGTCCCCCACGAGCTGGAGACCCCAGCCAGCCTGGCAAGCACTGGCTAAGAATATATTCCCTGCCTAGATTTCCACACGAGCAGTGCCGGCTACGAACCAACGCGCTTTAATTAAACACCTAAAATAAGGATTTGCCATCCACTTGATGGAAAGCAGTAAGAGGAGAGCAGCCGGGGCCAGGAGGCTGCAGGATGCTGATCGTAGGTCGCTCAAGTGAGATGATGATGGATGGATGGTTCCAAAATCAGCTACGGGCATGCCAGGCAAATCCCCAGGCACAGCACACTGGAGATTATTATTAGAAGTCGGTTCCTGGCTAAGATCAGCAATGGGCAACCTTCAGCCAGAAATCCCAGGAATCTGTGAATGTACCTACTCCATAAACCGTGGGCAACCACAAATTCCTGCTTTCCAACTGTCAAATCACCCTTTTTTTTTTGCCACAGACATCATTGTCTTTGCACCTTGGTTTCCTTTGCTGGCAGATAACGACCTCATCCTTGGCTTTGTCGCGTCCTTCCCACCTCTCCAAAAACAGTCTTATTTTTTCCACTTCAGATTTATTTTTAGCCATTACGTTCTTTTCATCAAAGCAGGCAGCAAACATTAAAAGATATTTATCTTCCTTCAGTGGCCTGACTCTGACCTCACGTAGCATGGAATAAATTGGGAGTAAAGTCCAAGAAATATTAAATGGATGTAAAAGTAGCGTCACTCTCCCAGC
The DNA here is from genome assembly GCF_009769465.1 of Tauraco erythrolophus. Classification (NCBI taxonomy): domain Eukaryota; kingdom Metazoa; phylum Chordata; class Aves; order Musophagiformes; family Musophagidae; genus Tauraco; species Tauraco erythrolophus. The sequence goes on along the minus strand of NC_141479.1, from coordinate 20,996,485 downwards.
AGGAAATGTTGCTATAAATTGTCCCAGTTTCAGTCTCAACCTTACAGAGAAGCTAAACTCATCGCTTGTATGCTTGGAGGCTGATTTGACTTTGTAAATTCTGGCAAAATTGAAGGAAACAGCATTTTAAGTCAAGCAGTTGGGTCTGGTTGTCAATGAGGAAAATCGCTGGACAAAGTCAAAAAATACAACGGTGCAGTTTGGAGAAAACGCTTCAGACACAAGAAATAAAACATTTTTGTCTCTGATAGGCGAATAGCTTCATCTTGCAGGGAGACTGGGATAGATTTGCACTAATGGTGTGACTGGAAGAATTCAGTGTGAATTCCATGAGAAAAAGCAAATAGCAGGGAGGTCTGCAGCATCCAAAACCGCTCCGAACGGGCGGGACGCCACCCTCCATGGGACCCTCATCATTGCAGTGGTTCCAGGACCAGATGTGAAGCGATGGCAGCGGCTCCTTTTCCGTCTGATGGCAGCAGTGAGCACCTGAGCTGGGGTGGATTTCCACGCAGAGCAACTATCTGTCAGCTTGCTGAGAAGAGAGCCAAGAAACAGCGGGGGAAAGGTTGAAATTCAAATAAAACTCAATACCCAGCAAATGGGAAAGGTCAAACGGTACCACTGCAGCACTGGATTTCATTTCATTTTGGACACGGCGCAAGCCGGTCTTTACGGGAGGAACATAACGCTGGTGTCATCAGATTTTTCTTACACCAGAGTTTTGCAACTGGCAGTGGAAGGGAGGTTGGTCCGAGCCCCTGTGCAGGCACCAGCTGCGTGGTGAGGCTGCTCGGCACGTCCCTTCCCACCGCTCGGGTGGGTTTTGCAGACAGCATCAGCACAACCCGAATTGCTACATAAACACAAGCCTCTGTACGTTGAAAGTTGGGAAAGTGTCTCCCGGAAAGCTTCATCTGTCGTTTGAGATGGAAGTGGAGATGTGACTCCCAGGAGATGACGCTGCCTACCAACCATCGCACACCTCTGTCCCCCCCACCACGCTCACTTCGGAGACCCTCAGCCGCAGGGACTCCCCCCCTGCCGAAGCCCAGGAAGTTCTCAGCTCCCACAGTCAGTGACTTTGGGGCTCTCCTAACTTTCAAGCAGTGCCCTCAGCCTCACAGCCCTGTACCTGCTGTCTCCCCTGAGGATTTCTTGTCCCAGAACCAGGAATCCCAGCACCGGCCCGACATCTCGCATACTTGCAAGGTTTCCCTTGGATGAGCTGTGCTAAAATTGAAAGGAAAGAATGACCAGAGGAAGTTGAGCTGGAAGAGAAAAGCCTTCTTCAGTCACCAGCCCAGGGAAGTTTCACAAGGTCACGTCTGTGCCTGCGCCAAAGCTCTGCCCATCTACAGCCCAGCGTCTTCTCCTACTGCATCACCTGGGAAATGCCCTGGGTGCTCTGCCTCGTTCCCCTCTGCCTTTCAGCTGAAATCTGCTTTGTAACATTACAGAACTCTGGCACGGGTCCACCTCTCCCTCCTGGTTGCCCAACTGAGCGGTGCTGCCCGTGGCCGCAGGGTCAGGCTCCAAAGCTGGCAGCAGCGGCAGTCGGGAGATGAGATGCATCGCCTGGGATGCGGGAGGTTTGGTGAGGTGGAGAAGGGGGGTGTCAGTAATTGATGGGGATTTCTTCCAACTCTGGAGTCTGCAAAGGTGAGAAAACAGAACAAACAAACGAGCAGCAAAAAAAGGATCTGGGTGATCTGAGAATAAAATTAAGCTGGGGAAGATTTCAAATTTCAGCATCATCCCTTTCTCATCTGCCCTTGAACGAAGACAGATAGTGAAATACTTCTGAAATAAGAGAAAATATTTAAAATGTGATATAAACGCTGTTAGCATGGGGCAGTAGCACCAGATATTTTATCTCACTCACCAGGACAAAAGGTTCATTAATCATGTTGCACTATTTTATGCTCCATATCTTATCTTCAGATTGCTCCCTATGCTCTCTTCTACGGGACACCCGTGAGCAGAAGCGACAGCGGTAAAATATTGATTAATATTATTATGTTCTTCCCTGAAATTGCTTTATTACTTAGGAGGATCTGAACACAGGCATCGCTTTGCCTCCAAATGCACCCACCTCCTGGGTGGGATCTGCCCACCAGCAGAGCATTTAGGATAAGAAACGGAAAATCCTCTAAAACCTAAGGCTTTAAGGAAGCTGGAATATAAGGGCTAAGGAACTGAGTAGGAACTAAGACGGAAGAACTACACAAAATCCCCTCTCTCTTGGGAAAGTGCTAACACACCTCTGGAGGAGACGCCTGGTGCGAGACCCTGATCCTTCATCAGATAGGGAAGAAGGGTGAACGTTCATTTTACGGCTTGGCGGACGAGATTCCCCAACCATCAGTTACTACGTGCTTCCAGAGCTTCCACTGAATCTCTTGGCGAGAGTTTCCGTTCACTGACATGTTAAATATGGGGTGTGTTTACGCCTGGGTTGGGAACAAGCGGATAAAGCTGATTCTTAGGAGCCTCAGAAGGAGAAAGCCCAAATCCCTATTTCCCATCAACTGACCAGCAGCAGCAGGGCTGCTCCAGCAGCAGAAGCCCAGCTGAGACCAGTTCAGTGCTACACAAAGCCTGAAATGAAGGAGAAGACGCTGAGCTCCAGACTCAGCTTAATCTCTGGAACACCATCCTGCTAACAACTCTTTAAACAACTTCCCCGCTGGAAAGCTGATCCTACAACATCTGGGAATTGTTCCTTTCGGAGGGGCTTAACTGTATCCTCCAGCCGAAGAGCAGCATCGCACGTGGCCGTCCCTGGGGGAGCAGGTACCCTGCCAGGACCACGGCACACGGGAGAGATGGAGATTAGGGCCTGGGATGGGCACGTTCTGCAGGAAAACATTGGAAAACAGCCATAGGATTAAGAGAATAATAAAAATCCATCGTGGCGCTGAGGCGGCAGTCTAACTAATTATTCCTGGTGGACACAGGCAAAGGGGTGGGAATGAGCGGAGCGTGGCCACGGTGAGCCGGCGGGCCCGTGGCATGGCTGGAGATGAACAGCGGATCTGCTGAGTCTCTACCCGTGGTCTCTGGAAGAGTTTGAAGCTTTTTTTTAAAATTTTGTTGAAGAGCCACGGCAGGGCGGGTGGGAGCGGGGCGGGTGGCCGGGCACTGCACCCACGAGAGGGCAGTGGCACCATGCACAGCTGGGAGTCACCGCTCCGCTGGAAACACGCTCCTCCGGCACCGCAGAGCCCTCCGTGGATGACATGGATCATTTGAATAATGCAAAATAGGGGCTTGCTGGAAAGAGAAATGGTGAAATTAGTTAAGTAATGACCTTCAAAGAGGTGGAGACTGATGAGTTATGAACCATCACTGCACGCTTCTCCCCCCCCCCCACTTCCTAGCTCATGTATAAACTTCTGCCGTGATTTATTTGCGTCCTGCACGAAAACAAATGGATGTTTTACATATTTATATCATAAGATAAACCGATATTTAAACTGATCAAAGACAGCGGCAGATCTGGAGGCGATTACAGCAAGTGTTTTCTTAACTGAGGTCACGATGCACTTTGTGCGGGTGAGGCTGCGGATCTGCTCAGCACATGTTAGCGCGCGATGAAGGTCAGCAGATAGAGGCACACGCTGAAAGTCCTGGCTCTCCTGGCTTTCCAAGAGCACTGACAGTTCAAGCAAAACTGAACCTGGCTCCCTGCACCAGGCCCTGGTAATTACTAATATTGGTCAAGGGGATAAATATCGTACTGTTTGCAAAATAAAAAATTGAGTCCTTATGGTGTCTAAAGCCTTTCGTCTCTAATGGATACAGGGTGGCGAGTCTGTCCAGTGGTTTCTGAAATCTTGGGAGATGCATGGATTACCAGTGCCCTGGGACTATGATTTCATCAGTTCTCATCCGTCAGCTGAGCTGCAGTAACGGGCTGGACACATCCTCCGGAGCCACCGCACGCGGAAAGAAACACCGTGCAGCAGCACGCAAGTGGTCTGCAACCCAGCTGCCAGGTGGTGACTTGCTGGCCTGTAGCGTCTCGATTGCTCGAGCAATCAGCTATCAGGCGTGACGGATTTGAAGGATGGAAAAAGTAATCGCCGGATTCGGAGAGAAGCGATGACTTCGTTCGGTACGGGATAATGCTTCTGCAGTTTTTCCAGGTGCACGTTGAAAATCCTCGTAGCCAGGGCTCCGATTTGAAAAGCTGCAAGCTGTCTGCAGCAGAAGAGACAGATGCTTAATGCTGCAAACCAGAGCTGGCACACCAGAGGTTGGCCTTAGAGGGGTTTGCCTCTTCGGCATCGGAGGTTACGGGCTTAACCGCACTATTGGTCAGGTGCCCCTGTGGAAACGGGCACAGGATAAAATGGATGTAACGCAGCCACTCACAAAGCCTTGCCCAGGCAGAGGCCACAAGATCCAGGGATGACCGGCTCGCTCCAGCTTGGCAAGCTGGAAATTGTGTCCCCCCTCCCCACAAGCCGTGTGTCTCCTTAGGGACAGAGGGAAGGAGGCTTTCGTAACAGCCACCCCCACGGGAAACCCAGAGCAACGCTGATGAAGAGAGATGTCCGTGGTGCATTCCTTGCCACTTAACTAAATGTCATCACAGTGTGTTTTATTTCTGTCTACTCCCTTTGAAACAGCAACTTCCCACTCTCATACCGGAGGCCGTGGGCCAGCAAACTCCCAGCCTCCCAAAATCCAAGGCTGAAAGAGCCAAGCTGTCCCTCCAACAGGCACTCAGGAACTCGCCTTCTCCTGAATTTCCAGCCTTGCAAAGCCACATTGGGACTTGCCACCCTTTCCACTCAGCGTCGATGACCGTACGGGCACAGAAGACGAAGCCAGCTGGGATCTGCGACCTCTCAGAGAGGCAGAGCTGCTTTGGGATCTCACTCCCCGAGACATCTGGGTCCGCGCTGCCCTCTGCAGAACCCGACGGCGACGGCACGACGCAGAACTGCGAACAAGCTGCCGGGACGGGGAGCATTTCTCCTTCCATTTAACATGATGTTGAAATTAAGAGCATATTGTTACCTTCCACCCCCTTGTCGTCCCCTCTCCCTGCAACTCATTCCCTTTGCCCTCGCTCCTTTTGGCACCCCGGCAGCCGCGGGGACGGCAGAGGCACGTCGTGTTCCGGCGAGCACATCCCTGCAGCAGCCTGAGCACTCATCCCCGTCGCTCCCACGGCAGCGGCGTGATGATAACGCGCTCACCGCGCTGGTTATCAGCCTGTCATGGGTGGGACGGGCACATCAGCAGCTGCTGGCTCTGGGGGGCCGATTTAACCACTGCTGACAGGTCTGCTTTGAAGCAAAGAGCAAACAGACTCGCTGCAGGTGGAAAACTCCTTGAGAGGGTGAGAGTTGAGAAACCACGGGGATTTTTTGCCAGTTTTTTCCTTAAGTGTCAATGAAGGGGACTGCAGGGCCACAGACCCAATGCTCTGGCTGCTGAACCCCTTGGTGATGCTCTGGGATGGATGAAGCCTGCGTGCCAGGCAGCAAGCAAAGGGCTTTGCTAAGAGCTGTCTCCTCTCCTCTGAAAAACATCCCTGAAAAACAGTAGAAGCCTGAGGATTTAACAGAAGAGCTACAGACATGTCTTTTCCCTTCCTTTCAGCAGCATGAGCAGGTTGGAGCAATCTGTCTCGCTGTGTATGGGTCATAGTCTCTCTACCATGGAAAAGTAATTATTTGGTCTATAAAGGGATTTTGATACAAAATACGTGAAAGAACTAAGACTTCCCGTAGCCAGATTCCTGCATAATACATAAAAAGGCAGTGACTTCAAACAGCATCTTTCAGAAACTTTCCAGTAGATAAATAAAGAGCCGTGCTTTTAAGGAAACCAGGGGAAGTGGAGCTGCCACACAGCATTTTGCAGCTTTTTGGGGGGAAAATGTCATGTTTTGTACCATCTCCACCCACCAAGCAGGGCTCCCTAAGAGCTTTAAGCAAATTTATTGCTGCTGAGTGGGGTGCAGGCTAGATGCAGCCATGGTTGGGTTCAGAGCTGCCACGGCCTCCACCCCACTTGACACTGGGCATATTCCTGACATGGGACAGCTAAGGGGGGAGCGACAGCCCCGTAGGGAAGCACAGTAATTCTCTTCCTGCATCCTAACAGCTCAGGAGATCAAAGGTCCCCATCTTCAGACAAAATACAGCACGGGCAAACGCAAGACATGTTCCTCCTCTTGTCGTAAAATCCTAGTGTTGACCCTGCACGTGTCTGTGTGTCCATCTCTACCCTAAATCCCATTTCTGGGGAAAACCTCACTTCTGGTAAGTGCTCAGGTCAGACTCCATTGCTCAGACAAACCTCGGACCTTTCGGGTGCACGTGAGCGCTGATGGTTTTGGTGGGGTGTCGCGAGATGGACGGTGGCCCCATCTGAACGGGAGGGAGGTCAGTGCACGCGCCTTCTCCTTCCCCACGGAAAGGCCCTTGCAGGATCTGCCCCTGCGTTTCAAAGACTTGTATCACCAGAGCCTGCGTTCAACTGCTCACACAAATGCGGCTCAACCGCCGTCCAACTGGGATGGAAATAAGTGCATGACCCAGAAACAAAGGGTTTCAGACCCATTTTCTCCACCAATACAACCCCTTTAATGTGTACTTGATCATTTCAGTCTCCGTGTTCTTGGCAAGACCAGTCCCGATTTTCCATCCGCATCCCCCAAAACCTCAGCAAAGCCCTCGGAAAAGGACAGATTTAATCATTCTTATCTGAGCTTTGTAGACAACATTTATCTTCTCTGACACAAATCAACTTGGTTTGCGAGCAAGAAGACGAATTAAAAGGCCACGAGACCCAGGAGGGGCTGGATTGTTTGAGCTGGCACATTTCGGGGGGTGAAGTCCCAGAGGTTAGCATTTGTTTCCAGTTTGTCCCTTTCCATGTGGTGCACCAAGACCCTTCAACACGCCGGCGCTCGCGGGAGACTGAGCAGGGTCGGAGCATGGACCTTCGGAGCTGCGGACGTGACGTTTGAGAGATGGGGGCTGCAAAACCTGCCCCATCCCAGCAGCCCCCCGCCCTCCCGCACCGCTGCGGGACGTTTCTGTTGGCTCCCGTGCCGGCTGGGCTGCGGTACAGGGATGAAATAATATTTGGACATGCTGAACGTGAACAGCAAGGGTTCGCTCGCAGTAGCGTTGCGTGCCGGCAGGTCTCGCAGGGTTTTAGGAAGGAGATGAAAGGCCGTTTGCCCCACTCCATGGGTGGAGAACTGGTTTACAGTCCAATATTTGACCTGGTAAACCAGGCTGTTCTGGAGAGGATCCTCTGCCATACAACGCCCTGCTCAAGATGACGAAATGCCACCGGAATGGTGGAGCAGGTCCCTAAAGCCTCAGGCCTGCTGTGCACTGAAAGGAAAAAGGGGTTTTGGAAACCTCATTTCCACCAGGTTTCTGGCAACTCTGGGCTGCCAGAATCAGTCCCAAACTGAGAAATGAGGGAAGCAAACAAATCCCATGCTGGGCACCGTAAGCTCCAGATACATCTATCAATTGGGATAACGCAATGCAAGTCAGGATTCAGACAGAGCTGAAATCTCCCCATTTGTGGAATAAGCGTGGCAGCTTCTCCAGGGACAGCAAGAGAATCAAAGCAAATTCCTTGTCCCAGAGGGAGATCCTGGTTTCACAGACCCTTTGCAGTTTCTCTAGGAAACTCTCCATCTTCCCATGCACTGCACAGCCTGGATTCTGAGCAGAAGAAGGAATCATTGGTCTATAAAGATAAGAGACAACTGGTTTTGCATCAAATATCTCTTCTTGGTTTACCCAGAGTCTAAGCTGCTTCCCTCAGCAGGAACAGACTCAAGCCCCAGCTCCACGAAGGAGTCCATCGCAAGCTCTATGATGTGCCAGAGATCTCCAGCCAGGCAAAGCAGCCCAGTCTCAAAAAACACAGTGTCCTGCCACGGAGAGGGTGTCTCCACTGACCTTATTCTATCAAAGCTTCCAGGTTTTGTTTGTTTGAACTCTTATTTCCTTCTTTATGGTTCCCTCGAGCTGACTGTGCTCCAGAAGTGACCCACCACACCAAGATCAAACGGCCGGACAGACTCTGCAGAGGCCGAAATGCCGAGCGGCCCGGCCGGCACCGTGCGAAGCAGCTCCTCAGAGGTGGTGAAACCAATTTGCAAGGAAACAACCGAGAAAGCTGCTCTGGTTGTAAAAAGCCCCTCAGGAGAAGTTTCCGAGCACATTATTTCATGTTGAACAGAGCCAGCTGAGCAGCGGAGGAGCCTGGGGCTGGGTTTATCCCAACGGCAGGTGCAGCGACACGGACCACACGTCCCACCAGCCGGATCTGCCTGTGTTGGGCACGGAGAGGCACCTGGAGATTTGGCACGTGCAGCCCAGAAGCACCAAGGTGTTTCTGTAGCACGAAGCCAAAGGCTCCACCAGCACCAGCAAGCTCAGTTCACCTGTGACCAGTGCACACCCATCCCACCCTGCCTGCTTGGGAACGGCAAACACCCTCCACAGCAACGGGCCACGTCCCAGCCCCTGACTTCCACCCCCTGGGAATTCCTTCAAGCCAGGCAGTGGCTTCCGTAGGGGCTTCCGTGGGGAGATCTGCACAGAGGGAAGAATCAGCTGCTTCCCTGAAATAAAAGCTGAAGATGACAAAACAACCCAACGCATAAAGCTGCAGTTGGCATCCACTATTGCCGATGCCAAACTAAAAGAAGGAACGATCTCAGAGGTGGAAAACGATTGATGGTGACTGCAATTACACAGAGGATGAGGTTTGCAGCTGGGGGACAGGGACCCCCCAAAGAACCAGTGGTCCCCTCTCTTGGTCTGGCAAAGAGCTGGGGTGATCACAAAGTCACCGTGGCAGGTGCCACTATTTCCCATCAGAGGGAAAACGAGGGAGATGCTGGAGTTAGTCCTTGATGCCAGCCGCATCCCTGGCAGGCATTTCCCAACGTTAGCGGGGAAAGCTGAGGGAGAAGGTCTGCCAGGACACGCGGTGGCTCCGAGTACGGAGCTGTGATCGTAACTCGCTGGCCCCGCCGGATGCAGGCTACGGATTTCTCGAATGCCTCCGGGAAGAGCAGCCCTGCTGCACTTCATGCAGAGCTGCCATCAATTTTAATGCTATTTTTCCAAAATTCCCACTGATGATGGGAACCAAACCCACCTCCTTTCATGGCAAAATCTCCATCCATTAGAGCAGCAGGAAATGATGATGCACGTTTCTAGGGAACAGAGGCCCTCTTTACATAAAGGGCCAGGGAAGAATAGAGAGAATAATCATCACAGGGTTGGAGAAGAGACTTAGGGGTGTGGGTTGGGACCACGATGTTGCTCAGGAACGGCAAAGCCGAGAGGGATACGGCTTCTCCGCAGGGAGGGAACACGCAGTGCTTCCCACTCACTGTTCTCTAGTATTTTTACAGGTGTGCTGGAGATAAAGTGAAGTGACACTTGAGACCTTTTCCTATTTCTTACAAAGATTTGTGCAGCAAAGCAAGCACAACCTGTGTCTGCCCTACCCATCTGGACTAAACCAAGCATCACTTTGTTTAAAAATCACCCAAAAAAGCTTTATCTTAAAAAAAATTAACCTCTATTCAAAGTCCAATCACCAACCTCATCGGCATCATTGGCAACTTCAATCCTTTTCCATGATACTCCTTGTGTCTCCCCATCCCACTGCCTGTGCTTGCCAGGGCTTACCAACACCCCCAGCAGTGTGCAGGGCTGGATTCATCAGATGGTGGCAGCTCCAGTGCTCCCACCCTGGCAGTGCCCACATTTAGGGCTTTGCTGCAGCAGGACTTGGCATTCTTCCCTCCCTCGTGTGCTCTCGGCAGCCACTTCCCAACTGCTTGGCAGGCCCTGAGGAGGAACAGAAGACATATTTCTCCCCTCCTTGCCCCAAGAACTTAATGCCTGGAGCAAAAAAAAAAAAAAAAAAAAAAAGATATGCCTTCTCTTTGGGTCAGCGTGCTTGTTGATACCCCATTGCACCCAGCACTTGAATTACCAGCTCAGACCAAACCTAATCCTGCAACAAACTGTTTCCGACGTCTCCGAGGCGTAGTTAAGCCTTATCCCAAGAGGACCGAGGTGTGTGTGCAAAACTTCCCACCACCTGGGCTCTGACCAAGGGGTGCCGAGGCTGAGGAGCGGGGAGGCCGGGCAGGACTGTGCCTTGCTTCTGCTTTTAAGAGCTTTTCTCATGTTGTTTGAGATATTGGATTGTTTACCCATCTGTTTGTAATTCTGCTGAGGTTTGGGTGTTTTATAGCTAATGAGAAATTGTTTTATGCACCCCAAGCTATTACGAGTGGGAGAAAGGGTGGGGGTTCTTGGAAGCTATTGCTACAGACAGCTGAGCAAAGCAGATTTCCTACAAGGCCCTTTAAGTTTTGAGTCACAGCACTGGGGTGCTCCAGGGGACCTTGCAGAAGTCTCTGCTCAGTGCAGATGCTGTCCCCATTTTCCTGCTTCTTTTACTCCGAAAGGCTTGCAGCGGGGAGCCTCCTCTCCCACGCAGACACGCAGCATCCGTCCCTCCCACACTGGCCAATTTAATTTATCCCATTGCCACCTGGCTGGGGATGCTCTCTCATTGTGTGTTACCAGTCCCTAAACTGCCTCAGGTTTGTTACAGATCCCCCAAAATGACTCAACACTAGCCTCGTGCTATTGTGAAAGTGAAGAATTCATTCGTTTCACTGCAACACAAAAACTATTACTGTGATTCAAGATGGGGTCATAGGAACGGAAAGACATCCTCGGCAACCCACGCACTAGTTTGGCTCCCATTGGCTTCTCCATCTGGATCCTACCCAGCTGAAAAACTGTCTGGTAGCTCACGGAGCTCTCAGAGGAGTACTGGACCCCAGTCAAGTCCTTATCCTGGGTGTTGTATCAGCACAGCCTGTCCTTTTCTAACCGTTTTGTCCCCATGGATTGCCTCTTGATTCAAATCTCACTGCCTGTGGCTTCCTCTGCTTCAGAAGCTTGGTACTGAATCAAGATATCTGCTTCTATATGTTGAAGGATTAATTCCTCTCACTGTCTCACTTTGGAAACATTCATGCCCCTCGGTCATGGTAAGACTGAGTCACTTTCTGGCCAGACACAGGCAAAACTCCGCTGAATGGACAGGCAAAGCCAAAGGACCAGCTTGGTCCTTAATTTGCCTACAAACCAACCATTCATCCACTGTGAATGGAGCGTTCCCAAGAGAGCGAGGGGAAAAGGTTTGGGCTGTAGTGCCCAGCCTTTGTGCATTGTCCTTCCCACCAACGGGAGCACTTCTGTCACCCCCGTGCTGTATAGAGCCGTGTAAGACAGCAATGACTTTGACTCGCTATTTGCTCAGGAGAGATGCTAGATAAGGCACCAATACAGGAATTACGGGTTGAATAACCTCAGATTTGGGGGGTCTGAGATGGAGTGTCTCTCGGGTATTTTATTGTTTTAAAATCAGACAAAATGCTGGAATATAATCCATTGGGAGCAAATCTTTGGGAGGCATTCACTGCTGGAAGAGGCTGGCGAGGATGCTGGTGGGTCTGAAACTCCCTCATAGCATCTCCAGTGTCACTGCCACAAGGGTGGAGGAAGAGGGGATGGAGGAAGAGGGGATGGAGGAGGTCGCATCAGTTCCCTGGGTCTTAGCGTACAATCAATGAGCCACTTGAACAACTCGCTCCATCAACATGTCTATGGGTTCTGGGCAACACAGGTGAAAGCAGCACATCTCAAAACCAGTAACATACTAAACATAGTGAAAGTCCATGAAAGTCTTAGCAATGCTGCCACAGAGCTGGAGAGACTCTCTGTGCACATTTCAATGAGGGAATACTAACTTGGCTTCATTTTAGCCACCACTTCTGTAGAAACAGGGCATCTGGGTATACCAGAGTTATTACAGGAACAGAGTTAAGTCATAAATAGTAGCAGAAGCAGAAAGAAATGAAGAGGTGTGGCCAAAGAAGAACAGGCACTCTTTCAGCTGAGATCTGGAAGGAGATAGGGAGATACAGGCAGATGCTGCTCCAGATGGCAGCAGCAGCGAAGAAGAAACGCTGGCACATGCTGTCACCCGCTATCCAGCTCTTTTTGGAGTTGGTTGAGTTTTATTTTGCCAGAAATCAATAGGACAAAAGTAGAACCCACAACAATGCAGCAGTGAAGCCGCGCTTTGCCCCAAAAGTGGGAAGGAGACAAAGTAAAGCACCTCCCTGCAGCCCAAGGCAAAAACCCCAGGGTTGCAGAGCAGCCTGAGCCCCTCTTGTCCCAGCCCTCCCCGTACTCAACACCACTGCCACGACACAGCCCATCTATCACACAGACTGATCAGCATCAAGGCCATTCATGGTTGATGCTGTTTGGAGAGCAGGGCAGGCTGTGGTAAGGTACGCACGGCTGGCAGCTGTCACTGCGGTGGCCAGGCTCCTCTCTGAACCTGCAGCTCCCGAAGGAGCCAAGGAGAGGAATGATTCATCCATCCCAAACTCATGCAAAGCCTGCTCAGCAGCCCTGTTTTGCTTTTTTTTTTTTTCCCTCCAGGAGGTTCCTGGCAGACCGTCAGCAAACACTTAGAGGCAGTACCGGTGGGTGGAAGCCAGAGTGGGCTCTAGATGTTTTGGAGACCGTTTTTCATGTTTTTTCTGGGGTGTTGAAAGAAACCCTTCACTCTCCAGGCCTCTGGGAGCTCGAGAAATACAAAGGGGTGCTGCTGGATCTCTGGAGCTAATTAAATCCAAGCACTGAACCTCAGCAGTTGGAGAAAGCTCGTGGAGCTTTATTGATTATGTCAGCACTGCATAGGTGTCTGCTCAGCAGTCCTTCCCTGGCTCCCACCGAGTGCTGCAACACCCCCAGAAGGTCCATCTCTGGATCTCGAGAAGCCCAGGACAGAAATGCAATGTTTTTTCCATACCACCCATGTCTCAACGTCATGGCCAGGCTCCAAGCCCCACCATGCTGCCACAGTAAGGACACGGAGCAAGACACCATGCCCAGCGCAGCATGTCTGCACCGTGGGGAGCAGAGCCGTGCCCAGCACGGGCATGACCCAGCGTTGGCAGCAGAGAGAGGAAAGACTGCTACGAGAGGTCAGCACGTGGGTATTTTTAAGAAATTGGCCTCGACAACTGACCAAAATGAGGTTTACATCACAGCCTGGATTTAACCCCTCGTCTGCTGAGCCCCAGTCCTTTCCCAGGCACCCGTTCTGCCTTACACGGAATAGGAGCACGCGCAAAACACGAGGCTGTTTCGCAAACCGAATCCATCTGTCGGGTGTCCCAGTGCATCCCGTTTCATCAAATAAATCTCACCCGCGTTTCCGCTCACATCGAACAAAGTTTTCCAGATGGCACCGAAGAGGGAGAAGGAAACGCCAGCCGGGCGCAGCGAAGGAGCTGCGTGCTGCCCTTGACTTCCTCAGTCACCCCCTGGTCTGCCAACTGCCAAGGGCTTTTGTACATGAACGGAGGCAACTACAGAGGGACCTCCAAGCCTGTGCGACCCAGAACGGGGAAAACAAAATTAATAAACTCCCTTTCCATTCTGCTTAGACTCAACTGCCAGTTGTGTTGTTCGAATCCCGCTCGCTCTCGGGAAGAAAACACAACCCCAAGCCAAGCGCAGCCCTGCGCGGAGCTCCGCGCTCACGTCCTCATTTACATTTTTCCAAAAGATGGCTCGCTTCGTGTTCCGGCGTTACGGTGCCCGAAAGCTGCGAGATCCGCGTGTGCTCCCACCCACCCACCCACCCACCGGAGTCATCCTGGCATCCGGCCACGGGGCCAGCTCGTGCCCACCCGGGGCCGTCACGGCTCTCGGTGAGCACCGGTCCCGCACGGCAGGAGCTCGCCAGCGGCCTCCGTGGCTCCTCGCTGATCGTTATTAATGATTTTTAATCTGATGCTGAAGAGGTGAGGCCGGCAGCGCTGTGGGTAACAGCTGTCTCTGATTAACTCTGCATCGCGGAGTCGTTCTCATTTTGGAAGCCCACAGCCAACTATAAACTCCCTTTGGAAGGCCGTGGTGCCATTGTGTGAAAGGGAAAATAAAATAAAAAAAAAATAAAAAAAAAAAAAAGAGAAAATCTCAGGAGGTGACTGATTTATCATCTGCTGCTTGCTAACGTGTGGCCACAGGATGAACCCCTGTCACAAGACAGGGGAAAAACCAGCCTTTGTAAAAGCCAATCTGGAGATCTCCTCAATCCCCGAGGAAAACAAATATCTGCTAATCTCAGAGTCTCTGGGCCAGAGCTGAATATCCATTAGACTGGGTCAAAGCCAAAACCCCAACTCCAGTCCTCTGCTTTTGCTTTTTGTGTTGGCTCTTTGTTTGTTTTTCAGCAAACGGGTGAACGCGGTGGCTCCTGGCAGCACGGAACGCGAGTCTCCCAGTAGACACACCAGCTCTGTGGCGTGGCACGGGCTCCTCCGCGACACCGCCGAGAAGGTGTCTCAATCGGCGATGGTCACCGATGGTCCCTCTCCAGGGGGACATCTGCCCCACGAGAAGACACGTGCCTGCTGCAATGCAGCATGGCAAGCCTCACACACGCAACGCAGGAGATGGACAGGGGGACTTGGCTTTTATGTCCAGTGCTTGGGCAACTGCACATGCTTTGTGGCTTGACTACAGGTCCTGCTGGAGCTCAACACGGCACCACCATCCTGACACAGCCACTGCTGCCACTTCTGTGCTCAGGGCAGACAGCCAACGCGCCCATCCTGGTGCTCCAAACCTGGCCCCACAAAGCGCTGCGGAGCCCGGCTCACCCTTCCTCCTGGCATGGGGTCCTGGGCTGCCCAGCTACGTGGGCAAAGACACATCAAAAAGCCATGAGGCCACCAAGATCCCTGTGGCTCAGGCTGAATTTTAACAAAGGTCTCCAGAAGAGAGAAGCTGGTGATTAACCCCTCCAACGCATCTTCCTCAGCCCTCTGAGAGCCATGGAGATCTTCCAAAGCAGTAATTCCCCAGCGGAGCAGACCACACAGATGTAACCAGCTGGAGGAGAGGGCTTTAATTTTTATTTTTTTTTTTTTTTATGGTGGTGTTTTAACCTGCAGACAGTAATTCTACGAGAGGCAGCTCATCTCCTATGTTTCCTTCTGCCCAATCTTAAATGTCATTCACGGAGACAGAGGAAACACTAACACGAGGGGTAAATCCCAAATCTTCCCTCCTATATCCCAGGACAGAGCCTGCAGTTGCAAGCAGAACAAGAAAAAAAAAAAACCCAAACCAAATGAACCAGAGATTTGCCTCTCCAAAGCCGTAATTTGTCCAGCTGATGACAGACTCGGGGATGCTACAACAAGCTCAGCATTTAAAACCTCCGTGAGGAAACCGCAAAGGGCGACACAATAAGCCAAGACCCCTCTTCTCTTCTGACATCCGTTACACAGGAGCCAGCTGGTGAGCACATCCTCGTCCTCTGGCGAACAGCATCACGGAATCATTTCGGTTGGAAGAGATCTTGAAGATCATCTTGTCCAACCCTTCACCTAACGCTGCCAAGTCCACCACTAAACCCTGTCCCTAAGCCCCACATCTAGACATCTCTTCAATACCTCCAGGGCTGGTGACTCCACCACTTCCCCGGGCAGCTTTCAGACCAATTTTGCCACCAGTTTGACGTTTCTTTGCTAAAACCACAGGAGAGTTTCCCATAAGTCCGTAAGGGAGGGTGGGCACCCGCCCCGGGGGCTGCTGCTCCCTCTCGCTGCCATCACGACCCGTGGAGTCCCCGGTGCGAAGCCCAGGAACGTGCCAGCTCTGGCATCCACCACATCACCAGACCAGTCTGAGAACCTCATCCACCCATTACACGTGTCACAAAAACGTCATTTTTGCACAAAATTTCAGTTCATTTTTAACACGGCAAGTGCATAAGCATTTTTGCACGTGGTTAGTTGTAAAACTTGGCCCAAGGTTTCCTTCAAAACGGCTAAAGTGTTATTTTAAGGGAGGGAGGTTGCACACACTGAAAAAAACAGACCCAAACAAGCTTTAAATAAGTCTTTTTTTGTCCTGCAGACTAGAATTATTGGAGTTTAAATCACTGCTATTTTCTTGAACAGCACCTAGGAGAAGGTTTAACCCTCTGAACAAGCATTCCTTAAAAAAAAAAAGGGGGGTTTATTAGTTCTATTCTTCAGAGCAATATAACTCCTGTATTATTAACAGCACCAGGGATTATTAAAAAACGGTGAAAGCAAATTAAAATCTAATTCTGTTCTCACTATTTCCTGACCTCTTACGCTTTTCCGATGCTGGGAAGATGTTGCAAAAGCCTGGAGGGATGGAGGGGGCACACGACGGGAAGGGGTCTGCACACAAGGTGGGGAAATGCCTTCAAGTGGCTTCCCTGCCACTGGCAGCTGACTCACGTTTTCCATTTCTGCTTGTTTTCACTTTTTTGTCCGCACACACTGGGGAAGAAGCAGTGGGAATTCGCAGAGCCACAGCAACAATTTGGATTTTTCCCCCCCCCCTCACCTCCTAATTTGCATTTGCATGGAATACAACTTTTTTTGGCATTATGTTTTACAAAATACTTTCCATAAAACAGGAAAGAGGAGAAAATCCAGGCTCTTGTTATCAGAATATAGCCCTTGAGCACAAGGAAAACTGAGCACTGTGAAAAGTCTCAGCAAATTAACTCATTCCTGTTTGAGCAGAAACCTCTCAGTATCAGATGCAGCATCATTAAACACAAGAAGCCCAGAGCCAAACTTCAGCAAGAGAATAATTAACACCCAGCTCCTCGCACACTTTCACTGGTGTTTCTGCCTCACCCTTTCCCTTCCGACGGGGCCAACTCACCCAAATTACAACCCCCGTTTGCAAAGCACCGACGACTCGTCTCGCAAGATGCAAACAAACAAACGCTCCTCTTCCATGCAGAATGGCAGAGAGGTAGCAAATAAGGGAGAAAAATTATTCTGCTTACCTTGTATTTTTGAAACATCTCTGCAAACACTCACCTGCAGGCGATATTTATTCTCCAACAGAGAATTTCATACGCTGTTGCAGTTCTAATGTTTTTTAAACGGACGTGACATAAAATCAACTGACCTTGAACTACCGTGGGCCGAGAGCACAGGTCGCTCTGCAGATCTCTCATTCACAAAGGAAACCTTTTTTTCCAGTGGAAGAACAGAACTGCCTGGTGAGAAGGATCAGAACCAGTTTATGTGTTAACACGCTTTTTCTGGGACATAGCTCCACCTCAGACATGAAAATAAAATAAATAACGAGGGTTAAGAAACAATTGGAAACAGTCAATTTCTATTAAATTCTACAGGATTTTTCCTTGTTTTCAAGACGTGTCCGATCTTATGAGATCAGACAGGCAGGTGCCCCGACTTTGGTGAGCACACGAACCCCTGTAACAAACCACACGTGCAAACTCTCTGTCATCTACACACGGTTGTTTTTCATCTTTTTGCATTTGCCCAAACAAGAAGGATTTCCAGGGAAGATGCCATTCCTTTTAGAAATGTCACATCCGTGGCTTGCTGCAGAGCACACGAGAAGCTGCTTTTCTCCATGACTTTCACAGACCCCGTGACAGTAACCCCTAAACACACAAAAGTTGGCTGTTGGCTGGCGGATCTACAGCAAACCTACGTGAGCATCAGGTCCCTCCAGGATACAGAGCACGTGAAAGAGGATGCAAACTTCATGGATGTGTCTAAGCAGCGTCTGGGTCATCCCGGGACGTGACGGGGAGGACTCTGTGTATGTGTCTCTGCAGGTATTCAACATTCCTCTGACACCTCGGATCAAATTCTTAAGGAAAATCACCCTGTATTGACGCTGAGTTTCCCTGTTTTCTTGGGCCATTTTGCTGGCTAAAACGTTGTGTAGCCAGTGAGTTTGGACTTATGTTCAGTTTGTCTAAAACTCTATAGAAAATGATAAAACCCGGTGGCAACAAATCTATACTCTAAAGCAGAAGCCATATTTGTTAAAAAAAAAATAAATATATATTTTCCATACAGTCCTTATCCTGATCTACCGCTGATGTCTCATCTGAGTGAGGAGCCACTTTCTATCCTAAAGACTTTGCGGCGCAAGTGTAGGAGCACTTGGTTAGGAAACCAGTGCAAAAGGATCCACCCAGGAAAAGGAAACCTTCAGCCCAATGTACCAGTCAGTCACACTTGAGAACAAACTCATCACACCCAGCTGGGCAGCCCCAGAACGGCAGAGGATGGGCAGGGAAAGGAAACAATTCGGACACGGCTTTTACTCGCCTGGAAAAGATGAGATTAGTAACAGCCAGTTTGCAGAGGAGGAAAAGGTGCTGAACCACCTCGAGCAGCCAGGCTGGCTGACAAAACCAGGCTTAAGTCGTTTCTGTCAGCTTTTATTTCAAACTTGACCAGTTTTGGGGGTGTTTTAAAGACAGCCCACAGAAAACATCCAGACAGGCATTTACTGCAGCACTGACCAGCTCTGTTTGCACTAAAGCTTTATAGATGTTTCCAGCTAAGCCTACATAAAAAGGGGCAAAAGTCAGCTGCTGGTCTCCAAGTTTGTCATGAAAAAATCCCTTAAACTGGTGGGTGAGAAGCATAACTGGAGCACAGTGAGAATAACAGGGATGGGATTCACTGCTGCCTGTCTCAGCTGAAATTTGTACACCCACGTCAGAGGAAGCACGTGGGTGCTGTTAGGACCAAGGCAAAACGTCCCCAAGTTGACAGGGACAGACCAGAACACAGGAACTGTCCCAGTAGTCCCCAGCAATTCTTCAGGAGTGGCATTTTGCTCTAGATGTGTGGTTTTTCCCCTGATTCCCACTGTCGAGCCAAGACTCCGGGACCATACCCAGCCCCCAGGTTGTAACAGGAAACATGTTCCTCCACCAACACTTTGACACTGGGGTTATTCCCAGTCTCTCACCTTCTACTTTATTTACAAAATCTGGTCACTCAGTTGAGCAAAAACGACCGCAGGCACTTTGCTGCTGTCTGGAGAAGGATGCTGTGTGGCTTTCCTCCTTTTCTGCAGGGAATAAGGGAAGGATTTGCTTTGTGCCCAGCCAATAGCTAAGCATAAGGTCCCTGCCTCGTCTGGAAATAACAATTAACAAAATTTCCTAGGGAGGAAACGCTGAGTTCCCCCAAGTTCACCGCCCTGCTCTCCTCCTCCTCCTCCTCTCACGTGCCACTCGTCTTTCTCACTTGCAAACCACTCGAGGCTGGGGCACGGGGGGGTGGGGGGGTGTGCAGAGACCCAAACTCTGCACAGTCCTG
The DNA here is from genome assembly GCF_009769465.1 of Tauraco erythrolophus. Classification (NCBI taxonomy): domain Eukaryota; kingdom Metazoa; phylum Chordata; class Aves; order Musophagiformes; family Musophagidae; genus Tauraco; species Tauraco erythrolophus. The sequence goes on along the minus strand of NC_141479.1, from coordinate 20,977,206 downwards.
AGACAAACCACAGCAACAGCCCAAAATGTTAAACCAGAGTGATTCTCTCAGCCTTGCTTTCTGGATTGAGGCCACCGAAGCAGCTGGAAAGGAGTACGGTGTTTATTTACCAGGATGATTATAGAAACACAGAATGGTTTAGGTTGGAAAAGGACCTTCAAGACCATCTAGTTCCAACCCCCCTGCCATGGGCAGGGACACCCTCCACTACACAAAGTTGCTCAAAGCCTCATCCAACCTTTCCTTTCTTTTCTATGGTTATAAAGATTATGAAAAACAGAGTCTGTAGAATGCTGAGGGGGTCAGAGAGTTAACTCAGGTCACTTCTTGCTCCCGTGGTATATTTAAGTGTATTAACACACACACACACAACTTCTTGCATTTGAAGAACACCTGGTGAAGCCCCTTGCCATGACCTCGGGGCAGGTGAGGAGCAGTGTCACCACATCCAGTGCTCGGAGGGTACAGACAGAAAGGGCAGTGACTGCCACTTCCACAGCCCCTTTTATTCAAGAAGTCAAGGTCGAGACCCGAGGGCTCGGTCTGAAGCACAGAACTGGTTTCCATCTTACCAAGGGGCCCAGAAAGCTGGAGGAGAACTGGAGAAAAGGCACCTCTGCCTCCTCCCTTCTGGTAATTGCAAGGGGTTACTCGCAACAACCTTTGCTGAAAGAAATGCTGATTAGCCACTGATGTGGCTATAGCCAGGGACAAACTGGGAGAACTAAACGCCAAAACTGGTGTGGAGCCTCTATCTCCTGACTCTCCCACCTGTTTTCCTGTTCTTTCAGCACCCGCATCACTGTGTGCTATCTGCTTTGATCATTTATTTTTGTACTGTGTAATCACCAATAATAATTTCTACGCACTAGGACTATTAGGCATGCTTGTAAAGTGATTTCCTACCCCTGAGAGACCGTGCAACTGGATACCTCATGTGCTAACCCATGAATTTTATCTACTTCAACATATACAGGGGTCTGAGGCCTCGAGGAAATTAACAATCCAAGCAAATTCTGCTGAGGTTTAAAAGACGAATTATTTTAATAACGCTGAACTTATATTGGATTCTGGTTTGGAGACAGCTCTCTGCAAAATCAGGCAAAACGTCTCAGACAAAGAGGGATTTGACCAAACTTCAGCTCAATTGTCACATAGTTTTCTGTCTCCTTTCCCTGAATTGCTGATTAACAAGATTATTTATGTCTAAGCACAAGTTCAGTCTCTTTTCCTTATCCAGAAGCTTGCTCTTTCCATGACTTCCAGAGAAAAATGAAAGTTAGTGGATTAAAAATAGAAGAAAAAAAAAATTGCTATCTCAAATGACTTTTGCTTCTGGCACTTCAAGAGCTGTTCCTTGTTTTGTTTGCTTTGCTTTATTTCTTGCCTTTTTGTCTCCCTCTTCTCAACAGCAAACTGCAAAGGTCAGACGCTACCACGACACAAACGCCTTCTGCAGCAAGAACTTCTCTGCAGCACTTGGCAGACAGAAAAACCAGACAGTTCCTTAAGCGAGGTCGCAGTTTGGCCTCGGGAAGATCACCACTGAGCACCACAGCGTAAACAAGACATGGGAACCCTGAGTCATAGTCTGAGTGCACCAGAGCAGACGTCTCTCCCATACGGGGATCAGATGGAGAGCAGCAAGGGAAGGTGAACATCAATGAACAAATGAAAAAAATAGGTCATGGAGAAAAAGAGTGGATTTTATACCTGGCTTCTGTGCGGAAGTCAGTCCTCAAAGCATTCGTGCTGTGATGGTGAAGACAACCTCAGCTGTTTCAGAGTTTGAGAGAGGAAACCAAATAAAATAGCTCCTGGGCAAGAAAGAAGTTCTGAAGTAAGAATAACCTGCCCTGGGTCTGTGGAAGGTGAGGTTCAGCCATCACTGCTGCAGTCCTTTACAGCTTCCAGTGTTTTATCCCAAAATGCATCACAACCATTTCCCACACAACGCTGCAGCTACGAAACACCACCACTGCGGTGGCAGAGGACAGCAATCGACTGACCAACAGGACAACGTGCTGCAGTTGGTTAGAGAGAGGGACAGGAAAGAAGGAATTTGGAGTCAATACCTTGATCTCTATCTTCACCGGATACACGAGGAGACAGGGTTTACTTCAGCACCCTTTGGCAAACATCACGGGTGCAAATCTGAGTTTGACCTGGAAGGAGCCTACAGGAGGTTTGGTGGCCAATATGATTGTATCCTTGCCACAAAGGGCCTGCCGTGGTGTGAACCTGCAGCTCCTCAGGTGGCTACAAAGCATTTAAGACCTGCTGTTCACCTTGCCTAGTAACTCGCTCACACGTATCGATGTCAAAGTTCTGCCAGGCGTGCCTATGGTGCAGTTGGAAGAGACTCAACAGCTCTCCCATGTGCATCCCAAACACTGTGCGGCACAGAGAGAAATGTGTATGTTCTCCTGCTCATCTCTGCTGTGTTCTACAGGTGACAGCCCCCCCATCCAAGCCCTACCAGACGTCTTGTCCTTTCCAGGTGCCTGTCCACACCACCCACGTGTGGGCTTGTGAGCAAACGTGAGTTCAGCAACCAAATCTATAGAGGAATGGACCTGAAATCCTAACGCAGACAAAGCAGAAAGCTTCTCTCTGTTGCTGTTGGAGAGATCTGGTGACCTCCATAATCTCTGAGATCTCAGGGAAGTCAGGCTACAGGTGAAAGCCAGTGCTGATGTAGGAACCACCCATCAGTTAAAGCCCAGCTACAGTAGCAGCAGCAAATCCCCTGGCTCGGAATCGTTTTTGTAGTTTCCAAAGGTAAATACACCATAAGGCAACACCAGGGGAGGAAAGGGGGAGGACTGGCTTGGAGGGAAAAGGCAGCACCATGGGCTTAGCCAGCTGTGGATCAGAGATGCTTTTACAGGAGAAGTTGGTTTTATCTCTGGCAATTCACTAGCACCAAACTGCTACTTAATAGTTAAAAACTTGTGTCACAGTATATGAGTTTCAAAGTGTGTCACACCGCACAGCTGGAGCCCCTTTCCCAGTTGCAGACAGTGAGCACTTGCTGGACCAGTACAGGTTTGTTTCCAGTCAGCTGCAGCGGAACGGGTGAAGCACAGCTCCAACCTAGTCCCTAGAACGGAAGCAGATGGTCACTCCAGGCTGCCAGGCCACCCTGATCCTCTGCTGGAGGTTACTTTTACCCAAAAGCACTTCCCCCCTCCCCAGGGCTCCCAAACAAAGTTCAAAAAACTAAAAGGAACCAGCTTCCCCCGCCCCGGGCTTTCTGCTTTGGTCTCAGCCTGGCACAAATCCTGCAGCAGCAGCAGTTAGGTTTCTTCTAGGAAAAGAAAAAGCTGTCACTGGCAGATCCAGCTCTTTCCAAGCTCTCTGTGATGAAGCAGCAGTTGCCTACACATCCGAGGTCCTCACCACTGCAGTCCTCACCTCAGTGTCCTGCAGTTTCTCCCCAAACTCCCACCCTGCCCACTGGTCCTTTTAGGTTTGTGAATGAGAGAACCTTGGCACTGTCCCCTTTGGCTTGTCTGTTTTTCAGCTTTTCTAGGAGGCAAAAGAAAAAAAAAAATACAAAACCTTGTTTCGAAAACCCTGCACTGAAAAATACTACCGTGATGGACCAGTGTGACAATGGACTCTGGTCTGTGCCCAGTCTGCGCAGGACAGGAAAGGGATCTATTACATCTCCAGGATTCAGGGTCTGGGTCTGCACAGCAGATCAGGATCTAAGCTATCCACATCTGGGATTCAGTTCTCCTACCTACCAGTTGAGGTAAGAGCTAGCCCCATGGCAGAAAGGAGATCCCAAATTTGGTCCCTCCATCACTGTCTCTTCTAGGACAACAGCCAAGCCTGGACGGGAACTGATGTCGAAGACTCACACCTGAGGATGCCAATATTCATGTGTCTGTAAATGTCACACCTTCACTTGGCCACGTGCCTGACTGGGTACATCACACATGCTGGAGAGGAAGAAGAAGACAGAAGTTCTGGGAACCACACTGCACGCGGAAGGGACAACGCTTCCGGTGGTCCTCGCAGCGCCGCATGCGACGGGGCAGAGCAGGGGGCAGTTCTGTGCTTGGTGAAGGTGATGAACGCAGACATGAGCGTTGTGAGCTCTGGAAAGGACACGTCTCCACGGATGGTTGTGTGTGTCTGATGTCCTGCCAAAGGCGTGTTGGCCCTCACGCTGGAAAAGCATCTTCAGCAGCAGTTGAAATCCAAACTGTGGTGGTGATGAATTACAACAATATATATCCGAAAGACTTTCTATTTTATTCATGAATAAAACAGGACCATGGAATGAAGATAAAAGGGAATTCAGCTAGCTTGTTAATTGAGTGGAAGCTTTCACAGCTTGAAGTGCAAGACTCATTTCTGGGAACACACGAAACCAAACCAAACAAAAAAAAAATTGGAAGTGGATTACAGGAAGCAACTCTATACTAATAAAAGAATGGACTAGATCAGACCAAGAAGGGCTTAGATGATCTATTAATGATGAGAAGAGACACAATAATCATATAATGAAGCTGCTGGACAATGAATTAGGAGGCCTGGATGGTGAGATACTGCTTCAAGGACTAGGCTTAAAACACTGGGAGGAGTTGAATGAGCACAGTTGATCTTGGCTTCACCTCCCCGTCATAAAAACAAGTGAATGTAAGAAACGGGATAAAAAGAAGTAGCAACAAGTGCAAAAGAAATAGAAAGTTTATGTACATTAGCAGTTTATAGCAGGAGAATGAGTCAGTCTATCCCAGCAGTTTTCATTACGACCCAGTTTAGGCCTTCAGCAAATCCCCACCTTGAAACTGGAAAAAGCCTCTGTACATTGTGTATAAATAGGAACTTTCCAGACACATGAGGACAAGAGCTCAGACTAACTGGACAGACGTCGCCCCACAACGTAAAACTACCATGGGGCTTTATCATTACTACTACTTAGAAACTGACCTTATTTATGGCAAACGTTAAGAACTAAAATAACAGAAGGGAGGGAAATGCCAGGCATGTTGGCATGCTACGAGATTCTTTATTCCACACATTACGATGGGCGCTGGTCACCGATCGCCTGCTCCCCCTCCCAGGAATCACGTAGCTGTAGAAATTGAGAATTCATCTGTCACAGGAGCAGACTCTGCTTGATGTGGAGCCCAACAGAATTAATAACCCAGGCAAGGATGAAAGCCAGCACAGGTTGACTTGTTGCCCAGGGATGGTGATGACACTAGGCTGAGTCTAGGCTTCTCCCATGTGAGCTTTCTCGGGCACCAACATCGATCATCGCCTTTTATCCCAAGACTTGTGTCCCTTCCACAATCGACACAGTGACAATCTGCTACTTCCAGGTTCCTTTAGTCCATGTGGGACTATGTCTGACTTACCTTGAGGATTAATTCTTCTCTGAATTCAAGAAAACATGAGTGACAGAATGAAAAGACAGCTGCCATTGCACATCAAAACCGAGCCAAGCGTGGAGATACTTCCTGAACTGACAAGGAACCCCTCGGCTACAGCCTGCTCGCAGAGGGACTCGTTATCCATAAAACTAAACTTCATAAAATGCAGCTAAAGCAGCTCTGGGCTTTCCCTACAAAAATACATGGGATTCCTGGGGGTGTCTGTGATCCCAAGCAAAGACCAGCAGCTGTCTACAGCTGCTCCCTGCATAAGCCATGCTTTAAGACGGTCATGCACGGACTATTTGGAACAAGTTGGTGTGCTGGAAGGATGTCTTATGCTAAAGAACCCCAAAGAGCTGGAAGCAGATTTATAGGAGCACTAACCACAAGTTCTGCAAATGCAAGACAGCGTCTCGTGGCCTTGGTAGCTTTGATCCATCTTTGGTTCTGGGATTTTTATATATATATATATATATATATATATATATATATTATTCTTTTTTAAGTTTCTTGGCTCTGAGAAACTATACCAAGAGTAAAAGGCTATCCTGAGGAAAAGAGAGTAGCAAAAAGCCTCACCAGAGCTGAAATCCACTAGAAATGAATCAAATGTAAAGCTGATGAAAATAGAGGACAATAGCATTAGTCCTCTAGCATTCCCAGAAACAAGAGCCGGTGCTGCGATGGAAGCAGGTTTTAAAGCAGAGGTGCTCAAAGCAGTATGGAGCCAGCACCAGGAGCACTGAGCATAAAGTAACGAGGTAAAACTCAGAAAGCTTGGTCTTACTAATGGCACTCAGAGCTGGAAAAGATGCAATTATTATGAACCCCAGAGCAAGGAAAAGAATCACAGATTTGTTATACTCACAGGTTACTGCAAGAAAAAAAAATCTGTATAGACAAAATAATTGTAAGAATACGTTAAAAAGAAACATTTTCCATGACCTACAAAGAGAGACATTTTTGGAGAGATGTTTAATGCCAAATATATTTCTGTGCTCGATGCATCAGCAGTGTTCTGGCAGGTGCCCTTAGAAAAATAAAGTGCATGTTTGTGGGCGTTCACGCTGCCTTTGAGAGACACTTTCCTCAGGCTGTCGCTTGGGTTGAGTCCAGCACCAGAGGTGTTTCACTGGAAAATACAACATACTTCTGCTGGTGTATCCAGGAGGGTTCCAAAGTCTACAGATCTGATGCTTACATCTGGGGAAAATGTGCAGAAAAGGCAGGACAGAAAACTCCGACTCACTTTGGAAAGAGCTGGAGTTCCTAAGCTAAAGCTGAATTCCACATACTGGAAATAAAGGAAAGATATCAGGCAGAGAAGAGTTTGGCAAGGTGTACCCAGCTGCCCCAACAGACGAGGAGATTCAAGGATTTCCTGGAATGACAACGTGCCCTACTTCAGCTGCTCAGCTTAGCAACCCGAGAGCGCTACTGTACAAAAAGCTGTCCCGGGGAACAAAGGACACTGATCTCAACGGAGCACACACGGAACCGAAGCAGCAAAGCTTCAGTCCTTAGATGCTGTGCTGTACATCTAGAGAGAATACTGGCACAGTCTCTGTCAACAGCATGGTCAACATCAAGACCCGTGCCATGCACACCTCGCTGCTCGTCACACTAGTACTCCCAAAAGGGATGGAGACTTTGCCCACAGCTGGTGCTTACGTATCCAAAAGCAGAAGGCCCTTCTTGAGGAAGGCAGGTGTTATCTGTGATCAACCACAAACCATGGGCATGACTGGGATCCATGAACATGACCACCACTGCTGCCAAAAAGACGCTGACAAGGTGCTCCTTCAGCTCCGAACATACAATTTGCAAAGCAGCTACAAACGTCTGGTGGTTGCAGAGCCACTCTACACTCCCTCATGTATTGCTCTGGTGATGCCTACAACAGCTTTACACAACACAGGAACAGCACCACCACCATGCTCCATGCTCAGAGACCCGCTGGATGAAAAGATGGATTGCCATCTCCTCCTGCCCCAGGCAGGACCCCAGAGCAACACGCTGCCCCAGCTCGCCCCTAGAACCACCTGTCCACCCAGCACCCATGTTACCAGAAACAGATCTCCCACATTTGGAGATCTCCTGCTCTAGAAAATTTGTCAAAATAAACTGGATAAGCCTCATGGTCCAAGCATTTACAAAACAACACAAATCAGTTTGTGTATGTTCTTGGAAAAAATACACATTAAAAATGCCACATCTATTGTAGAAGAGGAGACCTCACAGGTGGCATCAATCATCACGCGATCAAGCTACTACACCCCTAACACATCTTTAATCTTGATAGGATCTTTTGGGTTGGTGATGGGTTTTTGTTCAAAAGCACTAGGATAAGAGAGAAATATCTTATGGTAGCTGAAATAAACCATTATCATATGGAAGTAGTGGCTCGGGATGGTCACGTATGGCAAAACCAGTTGAACAGGAGGACAGAAATCAGCAGACTAAAACGCTTTTCACCACAACAACGCAGGAATATTTTCATTCAGGAAATAGTGGGTGATCTGGATTATTAAATCTCTTTCCATAACACAGCTCGCTAGAAGATATGGCAGCTAACACAATCGAGCTGATTTTTGCTAAATATGGCACCTGAAATAATAGTCCTTGTTGGTCGTCTCAGTCATCTGTAGCAAAATCAGGATCTGGAGTTTCCTTTCTGACTTGCTGCTGTTATCGCCAGCGCGACGGGTTGGTGTAAAATGCCAAAACAGTGAAGGACCTGCTAAAAAAAGCTACAGAGTCCAACTCTCATTTGCATGTTTGTACTTTGTTATTAGTGGTGTTATGTTTGGCGAGGAGGGATGAGTGAGCAGGGACACCTTTCAGAGGCACTTCCAAGAAGCAGCTGGACGTGGCTGCGGTGCTGCCCAGATGCTCGTGGTACAACAACGCGGAACGAAGCCCTGAACAGAACAGGTCTCTGCTAAAAGTCGTGGCTCTAAGTCATTACTGAAGAGCTCAGCTCCTAGTTCTGCTGGGAACAACTTGGGAACATCCCTGGGAACAACCTGGTAGGAAGAGAAGTTCTGTAACATTCAGCAGACGCAGCCCGATGCCAACGTGAGCGTTGGGGAGTGCCACGGACACAGTCCCATGCCAGGAAATCTGCACAGCCCCTGCTGTCCAAGGAGGAGCTTACGGTGACGGATCTGTGGCCTGTATAGCCTCCCAGATATTTTGCTGATAAGGATTCAGCAGACTGAAGTTGCAAGAAAGGTTTTATTTCAACAGACCAGTGAGTTTGATCTGTTCTGCAGGTCATGGTGAAGTTTTTAAAGCAGACTGAAAACCAGAAAAGGGTTTCTAATCTGCAACCCTGAGCCTTGGTTTTCTTGGCGTGTGCTAACTCCAAGCTAATTATGCTTTATCATAGCATGTAAAATAATAATTTTTAAAAAGACAAATAACACTGCTTACGTATTACTGACCAAAGCTGCTGAACTGGTGACAAGTGAATCACTCGTGAAGAAATTACTGTCAGCACCCTACAAACAGGTGCTGCACAAGGAAGAAAGGATGGTCCAAACCTCAGAGAGACAGAAGGCCCATCAAGACAGGGAACACAGGGCAGACAAATAACATAATTAGGAATAATATTAACATAATTTCAGCTCTAATAGGAAGTAGTCTTAGCATGTCAGCAACTGAAACACTCAAGATTTTCATGGTAGGCACGGAACAATGCACCATAGGAAGGGACTAAAGGGCAAGAAGTGAAGGTTGTTGGCACGTGAAATTTTGTTCCTGTCAAGCACAAGGGGCGGCCCAGGGGAAAGAAGAGATCTGAAAAGAGAAACAGGATAGAAGATGAGGACAGGCCAAGAGGGACCGCGAAAGTACAGACACGTATTTGATGCGATAGAGAAGAAAAAGCCAAATGAGAGGAAGTTTCTCAATGGATATGATTTGGGCAAAAGTCAGTGTTCATCAAGGCCAAGAGAAAAGGATGTTGCATCAATCGAGACTTGATAACAACTTGGACAAGAGTTTTAGCTGTGAGGAAGAAAAGGTTGAATACTTATGGCTGAAAACACTTAGGACAGGAACAGGAAAACAAGATGATGTTTATTGGCCAGAAATAGAAGGAAAAATGTCTATCCACCACCTGAATTGTATCAGCTGAGACAAGTCCTCCCCGGAGACTTTCCTTCCCCTCCCACATTGCACAGCTTCCTCCTGTAACTCTGCTTCCCTTCCCAGCTTTCTGTTATCATTTGGATGTCTATCTGTTCTTCTGCAAAGGACTTGACCAAGGAAAACAGAGGGCTTGTAAATCTGCCTGCCTGACTGTGGCTTTTTGATGTCTGGAGCACACAGACACACTGCTGAAATTTATGGTTTCCAAGGAGGGATTGAGAAAGGGAGAAATTTATGTTCGGAAAATGTGACTGTCATCTTCGTTTATCTCCCAGTTTTGTAATGGAAAACAGGCATTTTACAAACACATGCACACAAAGCCCAGCACGAAGCGGTTTGTGAACTCGAGCGCATTAACCATTCCGTAAAGACTGGTAATAATAACGTTAATAATGCAATAAATCACACGCCATCTGTACCATCACATCATCATCCACCTGGCAGGGGAGAAAGCACCCCGTTGAGAAGCAAGGCAGCAGCATCTCCTTCCTCTTCCATCCTTCATTCTGTCTGCGTCAATCAGAAAGACTCGGGATCCTTCAGCCCAGCAGACTGACCACAGACACCCCAACCGTCCTCACGGAAGCTGTAGAACATCACACAGGCAGCAAACAAAGCGTAGAGCTACGCCAGGTTTACTGAGGATACTTCACAGTGACAGGTACTTCATCCTGAACACGTGGATTACCTGAAAACCTTCGGCTCATTCCACTGAAGCAGGCAGATAATCCGAGCAACTCCAGCAATTAGCTGGAAGGAGCTAAGCCATTAAAATCGAAACTTTCAAATTGGTGCATGAGAGACGACAGACAAATTTGCATTCCCGCTCAATGAGTGTGCTTCTCACTCCTTGGCAGCTCATCTGGAGTTCTGAATTTGCAGCAGGAAACAATATAGATTATGCTTCAGACAACCACAGTTTTATTTCTTGAGACTATTTGCAAGGAAACCTGAAACTTGCAATAAGATAAAAGAGCATCTATTCGATCTGGTACCAAATAATCTGAATTCAAAGCTGCCTCAGTTTCTGAAGTTTACATCAAGCCATTTCAAAGAATTCAAACCATTTTGCAAGCGTTTAGACAGGAAGCTTTTCTATACTCACCCTGGAGGAAGTGGTGGCATTACTGATATATGTCCTGCACTACATTAAGTGTGGCTGTGGAGTTATTTATGTGCTTTTCCTGACTTCTTTTGACACAGGAGTTGATTGCAGTGCTGTATGATTACGTCTGCATCTCTGAATCTTTCTTTCTCAGCTGGAAAGTCTCAAGTTCCAAGCTGGGATTCCCTCTCCACCCCCTTCTCATGTACTTAACCCTCCTTCTGCTGGAAGTATCTAGTAAACATCCACAAAAACCTCTTAGGTACAAAAGACTGCAGAGAGGCAGGAAGTGGGAAGGCAGCATTTTAAGAGGGGAAAAAAAAAAAAAATTTCTTAGATGCTCCCTCCTTATTAACCCTGTGTTATAAGAAAGCTCTTTTTAATTATGGTATTTTTAACTATGGACCCTTCAAAACCAACCGGTCCCAAAGGATTAGGGATTTCAAGTCTTTGCTTTTTTAAAATCATTTCTGTCTCGAATTCTTTTTCTTATGATCTTTATCAACCCACCCCTCCTCCCTGGCTTCCCAGACCACCTACGGACCGAAGCATTGCTCGTTAGCAAGACTTTTGCTGTCGGCTACAAACAAGCATCTGTGCACAAGGGCCCATCGTGCTTCCGTTCCGCTGGTACAACACACTTCGAGCACAACTCAACCCTCACACACGGAGAACTGCAAAGCAGAGGAGAACGTGTGCTCCCCCCTCCACGGACACTCGTGCAGGAGGAAAGAGCTGCCACTGTCACCCAGTTTCTGAGCCAAAGGCTTCCTATGTGACAGTGCCGTGGCACAGCCAGGCACACCTGCCACCACGCGTTCTCCATCGTCTTGCCCGGATCTGTGCAGACCAACGGAAACAGCACCCTACAGCAGAGCTCAGACTGCTCGGAAGGTTTTGAGCAAGTCTCAAAAGCTCACACATAGGTGAGCACCACCATCACCGTGAAACCTTCCAGGCTACAGCTTCCAGTTACCCCCCCTGAGCCAGCATCTGATGCATCCCAGACTCCACTGCCATCGTGTATTTCTCTGGACAGAGTAAAGGACACGAGCTGAGAATGGAAACCAAAAAGCCACCTTCCCCACCTGGGATGAAAGGCAGGCTGTTGGTAACTCAGACCCAGCAGCCACAGGAAGGCAGCCGGTGGGTGCTGCTGGAGCCAGCGCACACCATCACTGCGGGCTGCACTGGCACAGTGGGAGCTATTGCCATCTCCAGGCTACGAACTACTCCAGAATTTCCCCATCAGTAATGGTGAGGATACCTGTCTTGTGTGTCTCAGACACATGGAAACTCTGGTATACAGCTAATAAGGCAAGAATGACTGATTATCCTAGGTAGAATAAATATTAACTCATGCAACATGGAGTTTCCTTCTCGTCCTTTCTCACCTCATCTAAGCAGGTGATGGACAACGGTGTCAGTCACCTGCAGGCATCGCTACGCACATTTGGTGCTTCCAGGTAGGTGTCTGTTTTCAGCACTCCTTCCAACTAACTGGGGGGATTTCAAATACCCAGGGTGAAGGAACGTCCTTGAGTGGCAGGAGACTCTCCTCGGTCAACCTGTTTTGCCAGAGGATCTCCAGCTGTGCCTGCTGGGGCTACCTATGGCAGTGCAGATGTGCAGAGAGAAATTACACCACATACATGAGGTGAGTGGTTGCTTGTATTTTACCTCTGCCCAATTTAATGCAGTCAGTTGTTTGTGTGAAAGACATTGAGGTTGCTCCAGGCTTTTTTCAGCATGTTGACAAACTTCATTTAGGAACTTATTCTATTGGCAGCTGAGCCTTTTTAGTAAATCCAGAACAAGGGTAACAAACTAATGATGGGGTTAGTGTTTCTGGATGCCTTAGTGCCAGTCTCACTTTCACATAGCTGCAATCTGGAAGTAGGAAAAGTGCTCGAGATATAGAACAGAATCACTTTTTAAGATTTTCATGGAATCATAGAACGGTTTGGGCTGGAAGAGACCTTAAAGAAAACAAATCAAATTCAGTTGATTAAAGGTGAAACCACAGACAACAGGACCAGAAAAAATCCATAAACTACAGAAATAAGCACTCAAGACCTACACCAGAACGTTCCTAACAGAGAAAAAGAGAAAATCCTCATCAGAGAAGAATGAACGTTCAAGCAGGCCAGTGATGGTCACGAGAAAAATTGTTTCAAGGTAGAAATTGATACCTTCATGAATTACGGACGGCATGACATAAAAAAACATCAACCTCTCCTGCTGTCAGGAGGGTTTGGACTGCTCAGCTACTTGGCACTGAACAAAGACCAAAGGAGAAACTGCTCACCATTCACTGCCAGTTTGTTGTACCCCATCGGTACCACACGGATCTCAAGGCTCAGGGTCCTGCTGATTTCCTGAAAAGAGTTTCTGATGCCACAGGGGACTGCCACTGTGGGAAACCAAGACACCAGCAAAGCCCTCCACCTTTTATACTTTCTACTCGTACTTTTTAATTTTATGGGGCTTTTGAATTTAGGATATTTCATACATTATTGGGTTGTGCTTCCCAGCAGGTGCTCTCTCCCTCTGAGAGAGTGCAGGGAACGGATTTAGTGACTATGGGATTTACTGCGTGGATGCCCTGTTGTGAGGCTGGTGAAGCTGCAGACTGTGGGAAGCAGAAGGTACCTAAAGAGGAGGAATCCACCTGTCTCGACAGTTTGTTGAGTCATTAATCTTCCTCCACGCGCACTGTCAAAGACTCTGCCTCATTCCCCACCTGCAGCTGACTGGCTCATGGTTCTGGCAATTCCCTCCCTGCCCAAACTGACGAGCTCTTCGCTAGTCAGCATTTTCTTCCCGAGAGCAACGCTCCCATCAAAGGCTTTTAAATCTTACCCTCTGCTTGCCCAAATCTGTACAACAATTAAAGCTGCAAAGATTTAGAGGGACTGAGAGCCAAAAGCCTGCAGCCACGAGGGAGCTCACATCCAAGCACACGCTTCTCCGCCGAGGTCCTTCCTCTGCAGCACAGAGTGCTCCATACCATGAGTCAGCTCAGTGAAACCACACAGGTGAAAACAAAATAAAAGCAAAACCACACACAAAAAACCTTCCTCTAAAGATTCAACCACTTACTACCTATGAAGCTTTATCAGTGCCAAGTGTGTTGCATTTGCTCAAAGAAAGGAATCGGGGTGGGAAACTACGTCAATCTGTGCAAAGATGTCCACAGAGGTGAAGGTTTCCTATGGGAATACACCTCCAAAAGTTGATTTTCTGGCAGAAAAGATGAATACCTTCCACGTTTTACAAAAAGTAAAACAAAAGGAAAAAATTATTTTCACTAACGCTAAGGCACATTCCTGCCACCCTAGAAAACTTCCATGAAAACACAGGAAAGTGTCAGCAGTGGAAGGCGTGGTGATGCACTATTTCTTTTTTTAAATTCTGGGACAGAACATGCCAGAGAAACTCCTAGTTTCACTATAATGGTTGATTTAACAGAACTCAAAAGAATTTCAGGCAGAACCCAAAACAGATGTAATCCACCCCAGATGCTTATAAACTATTTTAAAACATAGTAAGGGATAAACAAAATTTTTAAAAAAAGAAAAAGCCAAACCTCTACCCTCCACCTCGCCCCTGCCTACCTCCGAAGCTGCTGTTCCTTGGATAAAAGTAGGATATTTTTGTCACTATTGCATTTCAGAAAACGAAGAACTTCTCCCTGTGAACCTCCTCCCTGGGCTGCACGTTTAAGCCAACCTGAATGAATGAAAAGGGAGGAAGGGATTCAAAACAAACCAACAAACCGTTTCTCCTCTTTTCCTTGATTCCTCCCCGCCTCCTCTTTTACAAACATTTTGGCTTTTCGCTTTCTCCTTTGGTTTTGCTGAAGGGAGCCGGGAGATTGAGAGAGTTGAAGTAGGATTGAGTAATAAAACTGCTGTTAAATAACAGGAATTATGCAAAGCAGATGGTCCCGACACGGCGTTCCGCAGGCGCGGGGACGGGAAGCGGAACGGAGCCCGCTCTGCTTTACACAGAGCACATCGTGTGTGTCTGATTAAATCCCACCAGGCTGGGACTGTTGCAGAAGAGGGTGATGACACCGGGGAGATGGGAGCTGCCATTCCGGGGAGAAAAGGCATCAAGTGACGAGTTCAGCTGCTGTTTCACCCGGACTGGAAGGCAGCAGAAGTCTCGGCGCGACTCACAGTACCACCTACTCGTGTACTCACCGGGGTGCTTGCAAAAGGTTTAATTTTGCCATCACATGGGAAGAACAGGGGAAAATCTGATTACTAAACTGAAAATGTTACTAATTAATAGCAGACACAATCTCCAACAGTGGCAATTTTTGTAACTCTTAAGTAAGCCAAGTAAGAGAGTTCTCTGTGCACCAGGTAATGTCTACAACTATTTGGTTGGGTGGTTTTGCTGTTCAATGCAATTCAGAATCCAGCAGATCAAGGGTTTATGGTTTACTTCTTTTTAATTAGAGGTGGTCAGCCAAGCTCCTCTGGTAAGATCAATGCAGCAAAATGGACCTAGATTTTTGTAAGATTAAAAATAGATGCTATAGAAATAGAGGAATTAAAAAAAAAAAAACAACCCACAAACATCAAAAGGAAGTGAGAAGAGTCTAGTGTCTTCTAGCACCAAAGTAGTAGGAGGTGAGCCAACCCTGTGTAAACTTGAACAACAAAATTGCCACATATGTATATATACACACACACACACGTACATCAAGGAAGCTGAAGTGCACTTTTCAGCTAGTTAAATTAAAAATTGAATTCTTTTAAATATACATACAGGAGATTTGTTTTCCCTGTGGTAATAGGAAAAGAGTGAAGTCCCTGTGATTTCAGTGTACTTGCTTCAATTCTCAGATCCTGATATGACGCACTCAACAATTTGACAAACCCCAGTGAATCTTGAAAACAGAAATCCCAAAGATTCCTTTAGAAAAGCAGGGAATCAGTGTGGAAAACAGGGATATCTATTATTTTCCAATTAAATACCACAAACGTTCAAATCGTGGCACAGTGAGGGACAAAGAAGAGTCTGTCCCTACAGCTGGCATCACAGCGCAGCATGGAGAGACGTCAGGCTAAGCTCAGCTTTCCATCCAGGAACTTTGTTGATCTGTTTCACAACCAGCTTAACTTTCCTTTAACTAGTATGAAACATCTGAAATAAAATCTTTACTGGAAGATTACATAACATATATTAACTCACACTCATCCCGAGCTGATGGACAGAGACAAAACTGGACAGTTTACTTAAACATTCAAAAACACAGATTAACTTGAGGGACAGGAAGAAGAACAGAACTTTTCCCAGTCTATCACAGAATCACAGACTGGTTTGGGTTGGAAGGGACCTCAAAGATCATCTAGTTCCAACCCCCCTGCCATGGGCAGGGACACCCTCCACTACACCAGGTTGCCCAAAGCCTCATCCAACACTTCCAGGGATGGGGCATCTACAACTTCTCTGGGCAATCTGTGCCAGTGCCTCGCCACCCTCAGAGGGAAGAATTTCTTCCTTATATCTAACCTAAATCTCTCCTCTTTCAGTTTAAAGCCATGGCCCCTTGTCCTATATCCATGCTGATGACCAAAATCCTAAAAATATGATTTTCTGCCAAACTGCACGTGGGCAGTCGCATCCCACGCACCTCCGCTCCAATTTAGCTCTGCACGACTCCCCTCGCCCCCACTTGCTGCACAATTAGTTATTCCTGGTTTTGTAGGGTATAAACCACCCTCTGAACATGTCAGAGCTCGTTTAGCAGAGAAATCCAGTATGCCCATTTGTACCAGCGCATTAAACCAGCAATCTCGGTTTACCCCAGACACCACTCTAACTAAATGACTTTCTTACTCCCGGCTTCGTTCAAGGAAATGAAGTTTGACTGGTGAGGACTCACCCAAATCAGCAGGGCTTATGGAATTGCTTTGGGACCGCAGTGAATGAAAGGAACGTTCTTATTCCTGATAATGGGAAGCAGTTTTTGTTGAATTATCGTTACGGCTCTAAATTTTCAGCACTTAGATAATTAGGAATTCAGAAGGAATACTGATTGCCAACAGACGTTGGTGCAGAGTGAGGTTCTACAGTGATTTGGGGGGATTTTTAGA
Organism: Tauraco erythrolophus; assembly: GCF_009769465.1. NCBI lineage: Eukaryota > Metazoa > Chordata > Aves > Musophagiformes > Musophagidae > Tauraco > Tauraco erythrolophus. The sequence goes on along the minus strand of NC_141479.1, from coordinate 20,960,437 downwards.
GATTAGTTTCCTCACTGTATTTTCTAACGGGGAACTCCACAGCAGTTCTGTGAGGCAGATAATAAAGTACAGGGCCAGCAGAGCACACCCCTGCACACACCAGCATGTCTTCGATGGAACACAAGCACTAGAGCAACGTTTTGGGCAGCGTTCCTTGCTTTATGGGCAAAATGTCAATACTGAAATGCTTAAAAATGCATCTAATGAAGGCATTCCAGTTTATTTCAGTCACAAAAGGGCACTCATTTTTATCATTTTGGTTTGCAGGACAAAATACATAAAACTAACAAGGAATGAAAGAAAGAAAGAAAGAAACCAGAAAAGAAATAACCCACATCCTTCCCCTTTTTTTGACCAATTTCTAGTTGTACAATCCATCAAACTATAACATTTTGATTAGTTTTTACATCAGGACCACAGAAGCCCTTAAGAATTCAGGAGATGGATGCTCCTTCAGGTGGGATTCAAGACGAAATGATCTGAAAAGTCATTATAACGGTACCATATGCATGTGCAGCCGTAACCACATGTCAAGAATTCTACTGCAACATCAAGATAAATGGTGAGGTCCTGTCTATAGTCAACTTAATATTGAACATAATCAATGGGGCCAAGTAGGGTAACCAGAGGCTCTCCTCCCCCAAAAGCCTACATGCCTAAACATAATTACACAAACGAAATCAAACCCATTAAAACAGTATTCTGCAGGGCACAAGATGAATTAGAAATAAAATATGCAGCTGATCCTAGTTTAACCTTACAAGAAATGTCCCCCTGATGACTCCTGGTCCTCTGTTCTCAATTTCTGCCTCTTGGACAAAAGCAGCATGAGGGGAAAAAGAACAGTTGAAAATGAGGATGTTAGAAGGTTTGCTGAGGGAAAAAGAACCTCAGTGTTAAAAAGGCAGAGGCTGTGAATAACTGAAGGAGACATAACGAGAACTCCTTTCTACCTGACCTACTGAAATGGTTAAACAGTCTTCAAGGGCAGAACTGCATTCATGGTGAAACACCACCAACCGCCCCAGACAGAGTGCCAGGCAAAGCCCTCAGTACCCCTGCAAGGTTCTCATTCCTCCAGTTATCTCATAACACTTTTAGGATTTCGTGCTGTTATGTTGACATGGCAATGTGACGATAATCTCTCTATGAACATACTCTCCACACTTGCACAGAACCTCACGGGCTCTTCACAGTCAACAAGCATTTCCTAGAAGGGAATTCATTCCTGAATTACTCTTCTTGGGAATGACTTATTTGGATGTGACACACCCCGTGATGTCTAGAAAACAAATAAAACATCCCTGAAGACACTTCCTCCCTGGACAAGGATGTAAATCCTCCAAGGACATAAATCCTCCAAGGACATAAATCCTCCAAGGACATAAAATCTACAGCAAGGAAACAGGGACAGTGATTACTCATAGGAATACCTGGCTCAATGCTGAAGTGTCTTTTCTTTGAAGCAGAAACAGGGTGACACAGCTTAGACTAATGTAAACATTGACATAACACTGAGAAAAATTCGCATCTTGAGGAACACAGAGTCTGAACATCTGAATGCACAGGAGGGTCTTAATAAGCTGCTCTCCTTACCTATTTATTTCAATCGATTTGCACACTCTCCATTCCACACTGGTAAAGTAGATTTCATTCTCTCGAAACCTCCTGAATGCTATTTCAGTGCTTGACACGTCTTTACAATCACTTTTAGCAGAAGAGACATGAGCATGCAGCAGTCTAACGGCTAAAGGAAACCTCTCCTGAACTCAATCTCCTCTCGTGGCTGAGCTGAAAAATGCAAAGAGAACAGAATTCTTAATTGCACCATACAACAAAGACAGGGACCCTACAGTTTAAATGCACGTGTGTTCCCCTCCAAAGCAGAAGATGCCCAGGATGCAGAAGGAAAGCTGGGCAGGAGGAAAAACTTTCTGAAGAAGACAAGAAAGCTGCTGTGGCCAATATGAACATAGCAAGAGAGTGTATGTGGCAGCACCCGGTGGCTTTGCCATCCCAGCTTTCTCACTGTCATTTCCAAGTGACAAATTGTTATTGAACAGCCATGCTAAAAAGAACAGGCCCTGCTTTATTTTTAGGCTTCTGTTTGGATGCCAAACTCTTCATACACCCAGTCTGAGAAACACTATTAAAAAAAGAAACTGAAGAGTAGCCAAATTCTTGGCCTGTTGCAAACATTGTGTTCAATAAGCTGTGGTTCAGTTTGCATTGTACTTGTGCGTCAAGAAACATCCTAAAGAGAAGCAGGAATTTACATAAAGTGTAACACTTACCAGGGACAACATTCCCAGAAACTGAGCGTGCTTAACCCTTCCTTTCATTAAAAAAATGTTAGGCTGAATTCAACCACGTAGAACTCGTGGCTATGCCCCATTCTTTAGTACATGAAATGCATCAGGAGCCATATATTGACAGCAACCGTGGCAGCTGAGAAACAAACACAAAGCATCACCTCCCCCAGTAAACTCTGTATTTTCCCAAAATGTGCACCATTAAGATAATCAAGTCACAGCAAAGATGTGTCCTTTCCACTCAAGCTTAGCAAATACGAAAACGTAGCTGTCTTGAAAATCAGTAACAAATTTCCCATAAGTTTCAGTGGAGGGAGGACTTCACCTCGCTGTTGCAGAACAAGACAGGTGTGAGTTTTGCAGCCCAGCTTTCCATGGATGAATTTCAAACTGAGTTATTGCCGCAGACGGCTGGACAAAGGAGGGAGGAGGAACTAAGAGGGAGCGAGCTCAGAAGAATCGTTCACGTTTTTAAAAATTATTTCATAAATTTGTTGTATAAAATCGGATTTGCAGACTCAAAAGCTTAACTATCACATTTTTCTTGCACTGGAAATTTAGATGATAACATGATCTAAGATTGACATCTTCCTTACAGACTCTTAATCTTCCTTCTCTGTTTGACAGCACAGCTTGCCAGAGAGCATCTGTCTTCAAATACTCCAGAACTACACTCCTACAGCACAGTGCCATCAAACTGGGGATACTCCTAAGGCAGAGAGCAACTTAGAGCTGCACTATTCATAAATACACATTTATTTTTCATTAGAAATGCGTAATTACAGCATTTAAAAGCATTTTCCCCTAGAAAAGTAGTTAAGCAACAGTACAAACAAAATTGTTAGTTTTCTGCAAATACATTTTTCATTACACAGAACAGAAAACACCAGCGAAAGGCCAATACTTGCATTTATGGGATTTTTCTTTTTTTAAATATTTTCCATTTTTGTTATAAACACCATAGCAAATTAAAAAAAAAGCTGTTTAAACAGTGAAAAATATTTGAGCTCTTGATCTTCTATATGTGGTAAAGCAAGTATTGCAGAGCAGCAATACACTTCCTAAGATACCTGCGGACATTCAAACGGCGTATTTCACAGAAGAAATGAACAGGATGAAACATTAATTTAGTCTCACGGGTTTGATTCATTAGATTTCTCTCCCTCTTTCTGAAAGATTTTTTTTCCTCTTTAAGTGAACCTAAGGGCAGGCCATTCATTTTTGAGGCCAGATCCTCAACTGATGTAGTGATGTAGCTCCAATTTAAGTAAATGGGTCTGATTTATTCCAGGTGAGGCAACCAGATCATTGGAACTCTGCTACTTGCAGGAGATGTTCGAGGTGTGACCATTAGTCTAAAAGGCATTTCCACGCTCCTGCTGTCGCACGAGGACCACAGCACTTAACTTCTGCTGCCTGTGCTTCACTGACGTCTCCGTTGACACAGCTTTTCGCAATTCTCTTATTGAATCTGGATCGCTCCGTGTTCTATCTGCATTTCTGGCTGGATTGCTGACTGAAGGGTATCAGTGCCCTGCAAAAGGAAAACATGAAATCAATAAATCAATACGAAAGTGCTTTTCATTGGTATAGTCACGGGAATGCGAACAAAGTACACTAATAGAAAGTTCCTGTATATACCAGTGAAAAATCTCCTGGATATCAGCTCTATGGCAGAGTTGAAAGGGAAATATATTTACAAAAGCACTAAAAATAACACAAAGAGCTCACATGAAGAATAAGTAGACCAATGCCCTACAGGCTGCAAAGAGAAGGCTGAAATAATGAAATCACGATAAGGATCTGTAACACCATGAGCAGCACGAAGAGAGCAAATAGAAAACAATTATTCCCTCTCTCTTCCCAAAAAAGAGCCAGCTCTAAAAAGAAACCAAATAAAACCCTGTGTGTGGCACAACATGTGCCAAAGCCACGGAAGGACTTGTCCCAGCACGATGTACATACCAGCAGCTCGGGGGTACAGAGCTGAAAGGTGTCATGGAAGGAAAGTCCACCAAGGGCGATCATAGGAAAGACAGTCGGAAGTCCCGGAGTGACAGAACTATTGTAGGTTAAGGAGAGTAAAACTTCCTGTTTGTGTGCTTGGAATTTCCCCAGCTGCTGCAGGATACAGTCTAAAACTGCTGACTTTACCCACTGCAGTCTTTCTCTAGTTTGGGTACAATGAGAATAGTGCTACTATAGTGAACTTTTTTCTCAAAAATTCTTCCCACAGAGCTGACTCTACTCACTTTCCCAGCAAAAAGAGTCCTCCGTGAAAGAATTTAAAGTAAACACAACTGATTTAAGCTTTCAAAGGAAGTCTCCTTAAAAATTAAACTACTGCCTACCAGTAGTCTGACAACGCTGTGAATGGATAATCCCATAGAAAACCGGCTTTTTAGCCAAGTTAGCTGGAGCAAGGAAAACCAGATTATGAAACAAGCTCCATCTTTAGAGCTATAAGATGAACAGCATTTAAAAACAGCTGTATTGGCTTGGATAAAGTCCATCACACCCAAGAAGCCTTCCCCTGATAGCAGCCAGTATCAGGAGCACAGATAAACTACAAGAAAAGGGCAAGTATTTAATGGTATTTTCCTGTACACTCCCACAGATTCCAGAGATCTGCCCTTGGTGGATTTTCCCTCCATAAATACATCCAATAAATGCTTTATATAACATCCTGGATACAGAATTACTTCTGTGGCAGTACTTCTGTTATGAAAAAGTCTTACTTGAAGCTCTGCTTTATGCTCTCAGCCCACTATGTGCGAGATGATCCACAAAGACACAAGGGTGGAAACTCAACTAGATTTCCCGTCCATCAGTTTTATAATAAAGTCACAACTTCTTTAGTCATACTGGAGGTTCAGAATTATAAAGCACTGCTCCTAAATTAAGGTTTTGTTGTCAAATTATTTCTTTTCATCTCTCTGCCTCGTTGCCAGTAATTGCACACAGCTACAAGATTTTTTTTTTTTCCTGTTCAACTTTATAGGTCGTTTGGTGTTTACTTAAATGAGTGTCGAAGTGGTGAATAATTCTATCAGGCTGCTAAATCTGACAGCAGGTAAGTTTTCAAGTGACCATCAAAGTTTTCTTCCCATTAGAGGAAAACTGAAGTAATATATTACCAAATAACAGCAACCACAGCAATACTGAATATTTATCCAACATTCAGAACAGAAGTAGAAGACTGCCAAAGGGATTAGAAGCACTCTTTAGATTTAGAATTCTGTTTTTTTTTTTTTCCGAATCTAACAAAATTCACCACCAGCATATGAATTTGAGCACAGAATTAATCCAAATATTCTTTGTCATCATCACCTTCTGCATTTCTAAATTTTGCAAGCTGCTATAAGCAAGAATGCTGAGATACGAAAACAAGCCAACTAAACCTAAATTCCCCAAATTCATCTGATTTCAAACCATGCCTGCCTCCGTACATGCATTTGTAAATTTATGCCAGCAAAATGTTGTTCATATATTAATAGTTTATGTTTCCATACGTGGTTTAGGGTTACTAAGAAACTCTCAGAATCCTACCTATTAATACTTCTGTCTACAGATAATTTGAAAATGCAAAATTGTGCATAAATACATCGAAAATACCAAGTTGAAGTGGATACTGCTGTCTGCTTCTGCTGCAGAGAAGGGATTCATTTCACACAGCCTCACTCCTACCTTCAGCTTTGCCTGGGCAATGCCAAAGGCATGGCTTTCAAGAAAAAAGGGCAGAAAACTGGCGTCCTGTTTTCAGACATTAAATAAATTTGCAGCTGTGGTGTTTCAAACACGGAATTTGTGTAGCGCACAGCATCCAACCCAGGTGGACAATGAACTCCATTTTACAAGCTTTCTTTGATAAATAGGTTCAAAATCATTGAGAACATCTCAGTAAGTCAGTGAAGAACCACATGAAAACAGATGGAAGTGTCACTACAGCCTTGCTGACAGGCTTTTCCCTTCAGATAAGAGATCTGAGATGAGTAAGACTATTCCATAATTTTAGCCAAAAAAGCCACTGGGCTATCCATATAACTCAGAGTAATGCAAATACCAAGTTTGTTCCTCCAATTCGTTAACAGATCCTCAGTTTTCACTTTGTGCAAACCGAGGAAATATTTACGGCAAACTTATTTTTAGCCTTGTCTGTTTTTTCCTTTCGTACTCTTCTCACTTCGCATTCCTTTTCTGCTTCTCTTCAGCTTTGTATAAATCTCTGTGGTTAACCACAATATTCAAACCTAACACGGTGCAAAGCATCCCTGAAGAGAAAAGTAACAGCTCCGGTGGCTGCCGGTCGTGCGGGAGATGGATGCCGATGTTTGTAACCGCACTCCGTAACCTCCTGCCCATCGGAGGTGGCAGCTGAGAAGGGAGGACAGGCACCAGGAGCAGATCCAGGAGAAAGTCCATGGGAGGTAGATGTGAGAATTTCCCAGGCCTGGAGTGAGGACAGCAGCACGAGAAACAGCTCTCGCTACGCCACACCTAGATGCTTCATTAATTGCAAGGGACCAGCAGGACTTGAGGATTTATACAAAATAAGGCACGATCCCTGCAGGAACATTTATTGTTCAGAGTACTATTACAAGCAACTACGAGCAAAATATTGAGAATGTAAATGCAGAGACAAATCTAGCAGAGAGGGAAGAACAACTATTAAGGGCTCAGCTACATGGGACAATCTGCTCTCGTGAGACCCCCCCTGGAATACTGCGTTCAGCTCTGGGGTCCCCAACACAAGAAGGACATGGAGCTGCTGGAGCAGGTTCAGAAGAGGCCACAAAGATGATCTGAGGGCTGGAGCACCTCTGCTATGGAGACAGGCTGAGAGAGTTGGGGCTGTTCAGCCTGGAGAAGAGAAGGCTCCAGGGTGATCTTATTCCAGCCTTCCAGTACTTAAAGGGGGCCTACAGGAAAGCTGGAGAGGGATTTTTTCCAAGGGCGTGTAGTGACAGGACAAGGGGCAATGGCTTTAAACTGAAAGAGGGGAGATTTCGATTAGATAAAAGGAAGAAATTCTTCCCTCTGAGGGTGGTGAGGCACTGGCACAGGTTGCCCAGAGAAGTGGCTGCCCCATCCCTGGAAGTGTTCAAGGCCAGGCTGGATGAGGCTTTGGGCAACCTGGTGTAGTGGAAGGTGTCCCTGCCCATGGCAGGGGGGTTGGCACTAGATGATCTTTGAGGTCCCTTCCAACCCAAACCATTCTATGATTCTATGATCAGTGTACAGAAAATTAGAACATTAGAACTCCTCTTTGGCAGGGAGTGTAATTTTTCTGAGAAGCACGTTGTAGCACCAAGGAGGGGAGCCAGCATGGACCGGGGCAAGCAGGAGAGCCTGGAGCTCTGCCCTCCCTACCAGCACCCGCCAGCGCTGACGGCACGCTGGCAATCAGCGATGCAGGTCCATATTTTGTCCGAGATCTCTTTGCTGCCGAGATAACTAATGTGCTGCAACTTCCTGTAGCAAACCGGTCTGCAGATTGCCTTCCCCATGGAAGAAGCATTAAGCACTTGAGTTTTGTGCATGCAAAGTTTGGACAAGATTCCCTTGATTTCTTATGCATTTTTTTTATTTTCTTCAAGTGACTCAATATCCAAATGTTTGTAGCCAGATCAGAATTCTCTACAAAACTGGGTATGTATCCGATAAAAATCCACTCTAACACTGGCTGCTGAGGATACCATTCTATTCTGGCTAATGAGCACCAGCTTATCTTTCACAACCACTTGGCATTCTCTAGAAAAGCAGCCCACTAGGAGAGGTTCACAGAAGAATGTGTAACCATCTTCAGAAAAACTTCTGACAACTGTTTTAAGTCAGCATTCTTGTGTGGTCACCAGTCACAGCTTCGAGCTGATGAGAAACTTTTTCTAGACTCAGACATATGACTGTTCAAACTGATGTAAAAAGGGAAAAAAAAAAAAAAAAAGAAAAAAAAAAAAGATAATTCCTCCACCGTAACTGAGAGGATCAAGTGTTCACTTACAATTGCTAACGCTGCGACTCCTGCGGGAAATCCAGGCTGCTGATCAAAATAACTGGAAAACGGCTGTCAGAAAGGGAATAACATTTTTAAGAGAAACCTCAGCCTGAAAAATACTTTCTGGATAGATTCCAAGCAAATTTTTTTTTGCCCTGTCCTTTAACACGGCGCTCAGCCTTCAAGGATGCAGAAAAACAATGATGACCAAAATAACTACTCTCTAGAGGCACTGAGCAAGAACATAGAAGCAGGGATAGTCAAAGACTTTATACCTTAAACAAAATGATGTTTCTTATTATAGATTTATTTTTTTTTTAATGGTTTGGAAACAAGATCATAAACTCCTTGGGACTGCAGCATTTGTGGATAGATATATAGTTCATCTGACAGACGTTTCAATAAGTTAAGTGCACTCAAATGGCAAAAAGATGGATATACATACTTGATTGGTCGCAGAGTGGTCTGTCACTGGTGTCAGCTGTACATATTGGACCTGGATGTCACTCCCTTGGAGCGGGGATCCATCAACACCCCCTGACGCCGGCTCCGCAGAAGCAACAGCGATCAGCTGAGCGCCCTGCAACACCTGCAGGGAAAGCAAGGGAGCAAGCAGCTTGTAAGCAACCACAACGAGAAAGGCACGATGAACCATCTAACTCAAACCAGATGCAAAACCCAAGGCCATTAAAAAGAAACACACAAAAACTTGTCTATCAGTAACAGTTGCTTTAAATCATCTGGGTTTCCCAGAGGACATGGTACACACATGGAAAGATTCCCACACTAGATGCTCGCCACGTTTTGCCTTATGAGATTCCTAATTCTGTTAATGATTATTGCAAAGACCAAGCAGGATAAACTGTGCAGGTTACACCAGGAGTGTGACAACGTCACGGAGTAACGCTCTTACTGTTACACAAAGATCCGAGATACTCCTCGCAGCCGACGGCGTTCCGCTTTAGACAATTTATTACAGTAACGTTTATGTTCCTCTCGTATATGAAGGTGTAGATTTAAGAATTACTGCTCACCATAAACACATCTGCACTTTGACTGGTGAAGACTAGAAGTCCCCCACCCGCTTCAAAAACCAAAGAACAGTTGATCCCTCTAAAAGGGCTTCCTTAAAAACATTCTTTTGATTCAACTAATTTTAATTTACTTCTGAAAACCCAAATCAGAATAAAAGACATTTACGTAAAAAATGACGAGTCCTCAATCTCATTTTTTAAGTTCAGCTAAAACACACAAATTCAGTGTTAACTTCTATACGCCGTGAATGATGAATTTTTAAACTATGGCATTTGAACTACAGCGAACAAAAGACATCTTTTAAATGAAGGAAAGAGAACAAAGAACAAAAATAACATTCTTAACAAAGGTTTTTCTGAACGGAGTATGATTTCTCAGCTGATCTGCGGGTGGGTGGCCATGAAGGAGTGGGTAGACCAGAATTTCTCTAGGGAGTGTGGGAGGCAAAAAGAAGTGACCTCCATAAATGACCTTCAGGGGTGTTGTCAGGATTTTATAAGGATCTTGGGTGTTCTGAGAGACAGTCAGCACCAAACTGCAAAAGGATGCTACATTTTGTTTTCACAGGAGTGAGCAAAATTCTCTCACCCTACGGTATTTCTTTTGGAGCTATCCCATACATACTGTTGGAATCACATCGCAGCCTGTCCTATTGATTACCTGCAAGTCTTAAATGTATTTTTTCTCATTTATTTCTGAACGACAAACTTCAGAATGACTGTGAGTGACTGCACGAGCCCATTATTCTCACATACAAACTGTTTTACAAAAAAGAAGCCTAAAACTTGTAACAGGACCAGTTTCCCTGGTTTATGGTATGTTCTCAGCTGCACACCTTCCAGTGCACTTCGAAAGAACTCTCTTTAACAGCACACACCCCGGGGAAGATCAATAACTCTGTTGTATCTTACCTTATACCAAACCTATTAGATTCCTAGTGATAATGTACCTTTACCATCCTGCCTACCAAAAAACCCAACCCAGCAACACTTGCATAAAATACTTCTTGCTGCCAAATTACACTTCCCTATCCGTTTCATGCAAATGGTTATGTGCTCTTACTACTGTGTCTTCCTGCTGGATAAACTATTTGTAACTAAGCTTTCATTCACAAAGAAACGGGAAGCATGTTTATGGGATGTAATGATGAAGCTGAGCTAGTTTTCACAGAGGTAAAATGGACAACGTGCCAACATCAGCAGGAGCTGACCAACCCAGGTATTTATGAATTTCTGTTGACAAGGTCATAGATTGATTGCTGGTGCTCCATTCCCCCCAACCAGGCAGATTAAAACCAGCTCAGTTAAGTTTAGATGTGCTCTAATCCAAATTCAAGACTAAAGCAGTGACAGCTACCTACACTGTGCTTGGTTTCCAGCTGTACCATTTTCAAAACAGATGGATAAACTGGAGAGATAAGACATCAAATATTACAAAATCACATTTAGTCTACTTTTTCCTTCTTTGTCACATCCTCTTTGTGTGGACCCCAAGGACTACAGGCTTCAGTAGTCAATAAGGAAGGTGAGTGGCCATGGAAGATGTTCATTTCCACCAGCCTTACACCAAATTTTTGGGGGTTTGCGAACCAGGCGATTGGCTCCGATCTGAACGTTTATTCTCTACCAACTGCCTCCTTTGTATTTTTCCCTACAGCTACAAAACATCAGACCTGGAGACCTGATCTTGCTTTTAGGAAACGTCGAAGGAGGAAACACAGCGACACAGCAACGCAGAATGTGCTGGGGAAAATCCAGCACAAACTCACTCCGAGAGCTTTGTACTGCCTGATGCACAGAAACAAACCAAGTATTGAAGACACTCTACGAACACTGAGAGAACAAAAAAATCAGTCTGGACTTTGAAAACCAAAAGCAGAACCATCAAATGCTGGAAATGATTTCTTAATGTTTCTCCACCTAGCACACATTAATGTAAAGAGCTGCCTTAGATTCTTTAAATACTGCCTGGCCTGTCACAGCAGCATAACTGGCCATATAACCAGTCACTGAACAAATGAGAATAAAAGCAAGAACAGGGGAAAGATTCCAGTCTTAAACTGAACCACCTGAGTGAATTTTAAACGAAGGAATGAGCAACAAGCTCTTTTCAATATCTGTTTATAGACAGCGCTCTAAACAAAGCTATTATTTTGCAGTTTCTATTTAAATTACTGGACAGCTTCTGAAATTAAGATATAAATGGATGAGAGTACAAGGGGCGAATTGCCATCTTTATCAATTTTTTTTTTTTCTTTCCCCCAAAAGGAATTTGGAAAGAAAGTTGTTTCTGTAGTCTCAATGGCACAGGACCTTGTGTTTAATCTGCTGAGCCAAAGGGAGCATCAAGCCAACCTCAGGCTCAGCCTGGAACGTTTGATATGTCCACTTCACATCTCTGAACACCTCTGTCAAACGGGACACGACGATGACCTGCACCACACTAAAGACAGCACTTCACTAATCACACTGTAATCACAATATCCCATGAACCTCCAGCATATCCAGATAGGAAATCCAACTCAACTGACATTAAAACCAGCAATAAATGATATTTTCTCTATTGGAGATTAAGATCAATTTATTATATTTCTGTCTTAACTTTAAAAACACGCCAAAAATTTGTTATGCTGAAGAACTATGTCTGACATCACCCTTCACACTGCTCACAAACAGCAGGATTGTTAAGGAAAAGCCCAGCTTGGGCAAACAGATGGGCAAGTTTGGGTACAGTCCTTGGATTCTGCTTCCATTTGCAAAATCTTTTTCTTCCACAGTATTCACAGTGCCTGATAAAAACAGATATTCCCATTTCCTTTAATGTAGGGGAAAAAGGTCCCAGGGGAAGATATTAGCTCAGAATACATGTTGATAGAAAGACAGACAGAAACAAATAAAATAAAGGACAGAGGCCATAGAGTGGATTCACGTGGATCGATCAGTAAGATGATGCTTCCCCAGATAAAAATAGGATTTAACTCCAGCCCTGTAACTTCAATCAGCCTCACCTAGTAGTTTTGTTCTTTCATAAATGTCACAGGTTTTACATGAAACTGTAGGGAGGCTGCAAAAATTAAAGACACAAAGGGTTCAACAGCTTTATGTGACACAGATTTGTGGGAGTTGGGCAGCAGAGTCACAAATGGGGCAGGTGCAAGTACATGGCTTTTCCTTGGCTGTTCGCTTGACTTCCAAATCAACACTTTAACTTTGTAATTCTTACCTGCCCTTGACCTTAAAATAAAGGAACTGTATCAAAAAAATAAACGATCCACCCTGAAAATGAACTTCTCTTCCATTGGGCTTCTCTAACATCCTGCCTTACTGGTCCGAAACAGGTAACAGAATATGGTTAAACTGAGAAATAATAAGCTTCACTTCTAAGAAAATGGATTATTTCATGCTCCAAATATGCAAGAAGCTCGGAGTCACCCTTCTCTTTCACTTAGGCACAAAAGCACGGAGGTGTCTGACATGGAATGTCACTCAAGCTAACTCAGGCTAGAAAGAGTTCGAGTCAAGGCTGAAAACCATCTTAAAAAAAGACTGTCTTTAAAATTAACAAGCAGACCAAAAAAAAAAATTTTTTTTTTAAAAATAATTCAGTGGAATATTTAGAGAAAGTACATTTGGTCATTTATTATTGCTTGCTGTCAGTGGTAAAAAATTGTCTTGACAGTGACAAGATCTTTAGCTCCGGCTCTTCACATTGCACAATTATTTCCACCGCAAGCGCGAGCGGTTGCACAGCTGGAACAGAGCAGCTCGCTACGTTCCTCTGTTCTTGCAGCTCGCACCCACAACCACGGACACATGCTTTGCCCCAAATAGGAAACCCAGTGAAAAGTGTTTATCAAGAGAAATCAGAATACTTTAGGAAATGTCTGTAAGACATCTGAGAATATCTTCGAGACGTATGGATCTGAGGATGCGTTGAAGATACCAATCCTCCCAAGCACATTTTGTCACCTGGCCCACTCTTTGCAACCCTTCACGTTCCAAACCTGTTGTCTCAAAGATGACCACATTGCATGGTGAGCCTGGTGAAGACAACCTGCCTAAACAAAAAAGCAAGTCTGAAAGAGCTCCCTCCCTCACTATTCCCAGCACCTTTCAGAATAAGAAACCGTTCCCTAACACCTTCAGACAGAAACACAAATGCATTTCTGTTAATTAGTTTTTATTTTAAATGGTCCTGGAAATACTAGAAGGAACAGTCAAAGTGTGAACTCTTGGCATTATTAGAGAACACAGAACCACAGTCTCTTTGACCCAGCATTTATTTCCCTTAAAGCTCTACAAGCTTTCAACAAGAGAGACAAGAGCTGACAGATTTGGTGAAGTGAGCTAAGGGGCAGACAGCTCCTCACTCCAAGCACATCGTGCCCGTAGGTACCTTCTCTGTCCCCCCTTACACCAACATTTACACACACCCAGGCCTCTCGATCAGAACTGTAGCAGAAGTGCAGACCCTTGCAGTGGTATCCCACTGACCTGAGTCTTTGCCCTTCTCTGTTGTTTTTTTTTTTTTCCCCTCCCCTTTCCAGCTTTTTTCCTCTATCATTCTCTCTTGAACATCTTGACAATTTGGGACACGCAAGATATTGAGCCTGAAGGTCCTGGATCTCTATTTTTCATCCCTTCTTCAGGGAGATGCTTGCCATGTAAAACGTAATAATAAAATTAGTATTAATAATGAAAACCAGCTACTTTCTCTGCTCTCTTCCTTTCCGTTTAAAGGCCATTTTAGCCCATAACTAATAGTTCCCACTTAACATTCAACTGCCAGGGCAGGAAATAATTTTTTTTTAAAGATTAAAATGTAATAGGTTTTCCTTCAGTTTCTTCCAAAAGTATTCAAGCATAGTTTCCAAAAATGGTTCAATTCCTATCATGTCCTCTGCTGATTTTTCTTATCACTGAGAATTATTCTTCTAAAGTCCATAACTTAAAACTTTTCTTTAGACTCCAACCTTCAAAAACAGTTAAATGTTTTGGGATAGCTGAAGTTTGTTTACCAAAAAAGCCCATTCCTCAGTCTGGTTCTTGCCAGATTGAGCCTTCTACAACACATTCTTGCTACTGTTGCTGTGTGGTTTTTTATTAATCTAGTCAAGCACACATGTTTGCCTACCTATAAAAAGCTCAAAACCAAGACACATTGGGATTTTAGTGTCTTTTTTCCATCGTTTCATCCCATTTCTACTGCAGGAATGCAATAAAAGATGACATTTCTTTAAAAAAAATGAGGCTTTGAATCACCGAAAGAGTGGTTGTTTATAGAAGGTTCACATCTGAAAATCCTGCAACACTTCGAGCCAGCAAGACACCATTTCAGCCAATGTTGCACAGAAGAAATGAGCTGTGCACAGGAAAAAGACCTCAGTGATGTGCTTTAGCTAAAACATTGATAAAAAAGACAGTTTGAGCCCAAAAGTGTAAGGATGGTTATGGGTTTGGATGATTCCCAGAAAACAGAAAATTAAAGAAATACCTGCCTATCATCCTTCGACACCATCATTCATCTTTGATGGCAAAACTACATGAATACATTCAAACAGCACACAGAGCTCCTTCAAACGGTAGGAAGTTCTGCTGATAAACATGTTCACTGAAAAAAGAGAACTCCCTCCAGCTGATTCTTTTCAGTCTTAAAGTTTTCTTCGTGGAGCCTTAAGACTAAAAAGATCCACTGGATTTAGCGCCAACAAAACATTTATTTTGAGGATTTACAGGCTTATAGATGAGTTTACCTGAGGCAACTAGACTCTGTATTTAGGAGCAGAACGCAAGACTTTTTAGCATCAGAAATTAATGAGTTCCTTGAGAATATCAGAGGCTTAGACTAATCCAGGTCTCCGTCACCTTGGCAGTCACTAAGGAATCTGGAACACGCAACGCAGAATGCCAAAACAACAGAGATGTAAGAAAAAACACAAGATTTTTTTCCATAAGATGGTCTTTTGTAGTTCTTAATTTCATTTGATGAAACAGAGCAAGACCCAACACTAGGAAACAAGTCCAGTGTGGAGAATACTAAAGTATAACAGAAAATTCAGGACCATGGTCTACTTCATACCCCGTCCTCGTTAGGCCATTGGTTCAACTTAACCAAGACATACTGTATTGAAAAGCTTGTATCTGATGGTGGCTGATATAAAGTTATTTTGGTGATTAAACAGTCCCATTAAAAAATTAACATATTAACATGACAAAAAGGAGCGGTAGCAAAGCATGGACTCAACTGTTCTCCAAGCAGAAGTCCTCTTCATGCTGAGATAAAGCAGCACTCACTGAAAAACACCGTAACCCTCATGCTATTTTTATCTGTCCCATGGGTACATAATTTAAGAATTCATACAGTCTGATGACATGTTATCTTTCCAGAGAATTCCATTCACATTCAACCTGTAACTCTTCAGAACAAACACACAGCTGACGACACGGCCCACGGACCACCACGTCCTGCTGCACACTTTCTACGCTGTACTTAAAATCAAGCAATAAGTCTTTTGGTAGAATTACGAGGCAGTTTTAAGGACTGAGTTTTATCTTGCAAACTTTTCAAAATATTAATGGCAATAAAAGACTGGAAGTTCCTCTTCCAAAAAGATAAGGAAGACAGATGGCTCACGGTGTTGCAGAGAATATCAGCAGCTTTTCTCTCTCAGTCCCCAGCGATGAGAAGCACACAGAGGTGAGAGTAAGCACCTGGAAGATGTAACCCGTCCTTCAGATCATTTATTGGCAACCCTTTTTTAAGCAGAAGCTTCCAAAATATGAGGCCTCTCTTCTTTTTAAGGTACATTTTTATGGCTGCTGTAGATCCAACTTCAAACTACTACGATCACATTACAGTAAAAGTCAAAATATATAGCAGTCGTATTTTTTTCCCACAATAATTTCTTATTTTTCAAGCTGAACTTATTCTGATTATCATTTCATTACTACCAGCATCACCACAAGAGAAAAAACCCTCTGGGCCATAACGTGTACTCCAGTAAAGCGGTTCATATCCAGCCAGCAGAGAGGTTCCAGAAATTCACAGGTTTTTCTATTTTACTATCACAAAGGGCTGATCCTTGTCTCGTTTGTCTTACATGGCATAAATTAAAGACCATTACACAAAGTAATTTCCGTGAAAACCACAGCTGCTTTCGAAGTAGAACTTCTCTTTTAGAGGCCATCTCATCTTTATTTCAAATACTTCAGTTGACAGAACAGCCCGGAGCATCTAACACACTGCCCCATCCCGTGTGTCTTCTCTTTGCTCCCTGCAGGAAAAGGTTTGGGAGGTGAAAGACTATGTTTTATCCTATCAGCCAGGCCACTAAATGCTCACCAGTATAAAAAAAAATATTGTGGAATATGTGTTCTTAGAAAAACACATTACTTGGCATCTAGCTTTATTAAAAGGCAAGTTGAGTCAATCATATCTAGTAATCTGGGTCAGAGTGCAAAAATGACCTGTTACTTCCATTATTTAGCGTTTAATTACACTGCCATTTATATACCACTAATTATTCCTTTTCTTTCATATCTTTGATTAAAATACTGAGTAGCATTGGTCAAAGATATTTGTGAGAAAACACCAGCAAATACAAACTGGAAGAGGCTTAAAATTACTTTTTGTGATATATCAACTAAATTCTTTTGAATAAATTTAACACTGGCTTCAATCATTTGCTATAGGGCTACATTTTCAAACGATCAGAACAACATGTTGGAAATAAAGAGCAAATAAGTCTACTGCCAATCAAGCTCACAAAAAGAAGCCCATTTTTAATAAAATAATGCTGATTCCCATTAAGTATGCTAACATGTTTTAATTCTTTACTAATTACCTTCCAAACGCTTCCTCTAAACGGGGCATATTATTGAATTAAAAGCATACTTCTCATAACATCTGTGCCCAGACAACTGATGCCAAAGAAAAGACTCAGCTATGATGTCCCATTTCCACTTGGTATGGGCTGGGATACGCAGAGAAGAAAAGAAAAATCAGGGTTCTGAGCAAGCCAGTGGTACTGAAGCGACTACCAAAGCTGAAGCCCCCAAACCATGCATCCTGGTGGCAGTTTCCATCACCCAAAATCAAACTGCTCCACTCACCTGTCCTCAAATACTGCAGTGTTGTTTGATAAGGGTTTTGCAGAAAACTACACTGCAAGAGCTCTGGTAATGTTAAGGTCATATATTCCCATTAATGTCCCAGTGTGTTTATTTTAAAATCAAAGTATGTTTGATCTGAGGTAACTGGAAACAATATAAAAAGGATCCCCTGCTTTTAAAGATTAGGTTATCATTGTGAAGTTAATGATCTAGTTCATAAAGCTTTACTTGAGTTGTTCCTTACTCCAACAACAACCTGTACCTAAATTTGCTATTTATTTCCTACATAAAATGGGCCAATACAGAAACAAATTCAGCATATATAAAAGTCTAACATATAGCAGTTCGCTGAGAGAGGAACTCTCCCTGCTGTGTATTTCTAAGTGTGCTGAATCGAACCATGCAAAATGTGACCTTAAATCTGTCAAAACTTCATTAACTAACACCCCTACAGAGCCATATAACTGAGAGCACCTCCTTTCAATTCCCCAAACTAAAAGGCATGAAAAGTGAAACTGGTTTCAGCTCTGCCGAGCGGGGAAAAACAAAAAGAGTAATTCCCGAGTACGTTTTTATCAGCGGCATTATTTCCTTGCATAACAAATAATAAACCATCTCATCTGCTTTTACTTTTGAGCACACACCACAGCACAGACCTACTCAGCAACATCTACTCCGAGATTCCCTTAAGGCGCCTGTACAAAACCTGGAGAAAAGCACCAGCCCAAACCACAGCTCTTGTGGTTCCTTAAACAAACTCTGGAACTGCCCATCTTCCTGGCTGCCGCGGTCGGATCCAGCAAGGTCAGCGATGGCAACGCGGGGCTTGGCATGTTTGAACCATCCACATCTTCAAAAGCTCCTTCCCAACACCCCACCGTGTTTCCCAAGATCTCCGTTTCAGGGATCCCCAAGGAGAGCAAGGCTTGGTGAGCCCCACCAGTCTCAGCCTCGGAAAACCAACTGTTCAGTAAATACTGATACTTTCACCAACACTTTCCAGAATGATGGTTTTATGGAGAGCAGCAGCTCTCAGTGAATTGCTGTAATAGGTGCTGAGCAATGAAAAGAGAGACGCACAGAAGCGTGTGAAGTTTTGGAAGGGAAAGCGTGGCAGAGGTTCATGATCTTTACTAACATCCCCTGTACAAGGGTTTTTTTGTAAAAAAAAAAAAAAAAAATTACGAATAAATATTCTGGAGTCTTTGAAAAGTGTTCACATCTAATTTGGTAAATAAACTGGAGAAATATAACAGGCAGAAAAAGACCAAATTAATAGAGTTCATGTTGTCTTTTTTCACAAAAAACACCTGCTCATACCATCACTGTCTCTCTGACCCTTTCCTAAGCACAGTCAGTCCAACTGGAGCAAACAACTTTTTACAAGGGCATGTAGTGACAGGACAAGGGGCAATGGCTTTAAATTGAAAGAGGGGAGATTTAGATTGGATATAAGGAAGAAATTTTTCACTCAGAGGGTGGTGAGGCACTGGCACAGGTTGCCCAGAGAAGTTGTAGATGCCCCATCCCTGGAAGTGTTCAAGACCAGGTTGGATGAGGCTTTGGGCAACCTGGTGTAGTGGAGGGTGTCCCTGCCCATGGCAGGGGGGTTGGAACTGGATGATCTTTGAGGTCCCTTCCAACCCAAACCATTCTATGATTCATATACAGTATTTAAAAACACACATTATCTAAAAAACAAACCCCACGAGGCTCACGATGTCTCTCCAGGTTAAATGTGTCCTGCCTAAATTGAAGTGAACACCTAAAGACAAAGGGGCAGTTGTTGAAAGTGTCACACTTTCACTGGGCCAACACACATACTGCTACGTGACACGCTGGGGGTCCCTCAAAAGGCCAACAGCTCCTCTGAGAAGCGGTTGGTATTGAACACCAAAGGGTAATCAGTGTAATTAAACCTTTATCTGTCAACTGTTAAGCTGGCTGAAAGGGCTGCACAGTTAATTACTAAGAAATAAAAGCCTAAATCAAGCTTTGTATCATGTGATCTAAACACAACGGGATTACATTAAATCCTATATGTAAGTAGTCCACGTTTACATCAGCAGTATTTTATTTTAACTCGATATCACAGGTAGATGGACAGTATGTATGTGCCAGCATCAGGGACAACAAAGCAAAGGAAGAGGTTTTGCCTCAGGGTGCTTTGGGATCACATCCCACGGAAGCCAAGTGGGGCCCTTCCTTTGACTTTGCGTAGAGATGGGCTCAGGCCCTATAAAATGATGTAAAATACACCAAAACAAAACACAGACTTTTACTGAAGACACACTTTAAACTAGCACACGTGCAAAACTTAATTTTAATTAATTGGCAGTTCAACTGCAGATGTAATTTCAGTAAAAATTACTTGGTTATGGAAAGAAGAGTTACCTCATCTAAATTCACTGTATCAAATTAAAGAGGCTATTTGGAATTATGAGGCTTGTAAGGAAATCTGTGTTGTACATCTGACTCATCTTTTGTATGAAGATACTCTTAGTAAATCGCCCACCAAGGAAAACTTCTCAAAACAACTTTGTGGTTAACTGGCAGATCTTTTCAGACGCTGCACTTCCCAAACCGCAGCCTACGGTTTAATTTCAGCTGTTACAGAGTTCCCTAAAGTCCGTAGATTTGGTATTTTGTGCTCACCTCCTCTGGTTCATCAATCTCTTTTCTGGTGAACCAACATTTTACACCGTACGAGCTACACACAGGCTTATGGAGACGTGACCTCCAGGTGATCCAACCCACCAAAACTTATTTCATATATCCCAATATATCCCAATCCCCTTTTGGCAAGAGAGAAGACAAGACAAATATATAACCAAATATTTCAGCTCGGCTCAGCCTTCGACATCCCGTTGCAAAATCTTTTGAGTTAATTCAGTCTACGAATGGTAGAGATTATTCAAACCTAAGCAATTGCAACATTTGGTGAGGAAATGGCTTACTGTTAACAGTAAGTACGATGAAATTGATGGAACTACTTCCAAAAGAATGTTTTTTCAAGAGCGGACAATTAAATCTCTCTGCGATAATTCACTATTTTGAGCAATACTAAAGAAGCCCTTGGCTTAAACAGTTTTTTTCCCAACAGAATGTTATTTTTGGGTTTTACTCAACGTACAACCGCGCGCTATTAAGAAATGGCTGGATAGCTCAGAGAAAAATACTACAGTGTCAAAGAAACCTTACTAAGCTGTAGCTGCCGAGTGCAAAAGCTCAAGAAACAAGTCATACACGAGTGACCCAGACTCCCTCCGACTGACCAGCACTGATAAAGGTTATTCCAGTGAATAATAAACGGTGACTCACGCAGCATCTGGCTGGTGGGAAATTTTTTATTGTGACATAACCTAGCCAAGAGCCATAGGAGAACTCAGTCCTAAAGGACTGTCTTCCTTTACATTTTTATGTGACAAGTCCCTGCTATTCTACAAAAACGTAAACACGGCTTTAAATGTCACCCTGCTGGTCCCCTTCTCCAGTCTCAAATTCCTGATGGGATTAGTTATGCTTAAAACAAAAGGTCGAGATAAACGCTGAAGTACTTTCAGCACTTACTATGAAATTCTGCTAAAGTCTTCAGGCAATTTCGGCAGAAATAGCAGTCAATCCTTTCATAAATAACTTAAAACTGGAGTTTGGACTCTTACTGCTGATGAGAGGGTACATCTCCTCTGATGAGGCTAGTAGTAAATATGCCACTTAAAAATAGTAAGACCAGGTCACTGAAGATCTACCAGAATCACGCACATGTGTTATTTTGCTTCAAAACGTCTAAAACAATTCATCAGTTTCCCCTCAGAACAGTGATTTTACTTTGATTCCAGAAAGAAAAGACATTTGGGGGGAACTGCAAATGTTTACATCATAACTGGCAGTGATTTTTTTTTTTTTTTTTTTAATACTAGCAAAATAACATCTGAAAGTTTGGCTTTTGTTGCCAGGGTAACAAAACACTGCTCCTACCGTACACTGCAGGATCCTATTAAGTTGGAGAAATATGGATGGGGAAAAAAAGCACATGCGACAACAGCATGAGCCTTTTGTACACAGAGGAAAAGAAAAGTTCCTCCTCTTAGTATTGCAGTGTTCAGGAAAAGTCCTAAGGAAAGGCAAGCGAATACGCTACCTCCTGCACTTTAATTATGAAATGAGGTAATCAGCTCAATTTGTATCAATCAGTATCAGAAGTATGTAATGGCTTCAAAAGTAAAGCAGAAGAAAAATGGTAGGAACAACCACGGTGGGGAATTAACTGCAACTGTGCCTGAACTATAAATCACAAGTTGGAGAAAGTTCTAAGCCAACACTTGTCAAGGAAAGAACACTTAGACAAGAAAGCAGCACTCCTGAGAATTACCTGAACTACATTAATAAGTTTCTTACAGAAACTTGCACAAAAAATAACACCGTAGACATAATTCAAGAAAAAAAAAAAAGCCCAGGAAGGGCAAGGAAAAGTGTAAACTTGACCAAAGTTAAAGAGCAGATTCAAACACTGGGGGTGTGAACAAAGCCACGACCTAAGGGAAGATGCTCTCTGATTTGCATAGATAAGGGAATTTGCATAGGAAAGGAATCCAGAACTTAAAAGTCTCTGTCTTCTTCAGTTTTGCTTTTCCACCTAAATCTCAAAACACCTGGGAAGGACAAATAGCTGTAAGAGACACAAACGCAGAGGTTAATTCAAATTATAGTAGGGTATCCGGATTTGTAAGGGGAATATGTACTCCAGAATTTAATATAGACATAAACACACGAAATGGCTGGGTTTAGAATGAAAAACACATGACAAGAACACCTGGACTTCTCAAAATACCCGTACAAAAGATTTCAGGATATCAGTAGGAAGAGAATTAAAATACTCAACTGTATCTCTAATCTTAGCTGTTAGCTATTACTAAAGTTCATGTAAAAAGAATTCAAAATAATAGAAGCTTTATCTACTTCATTTAAATTATTCGCACTGAAGACAGTGTCGCTGTAAACCGCCCAGTGTGTTCCAGTGATGACCAAAACTAAAAGCAGATGTAACGTATATTATAAGCTATAGATCACGTTCCACCTCAGAAAATCTTATGTTTCAAGTCAAAAACATTTTCAGACCATAGTTCTCATACAAAAGCACTTAGGAAAAATGACTGATTTCTTTCATTAAAGTGGATGTTCTTACATATATCCACTGTCATTTTTTAAACTATCATCTTGTTGGCAAATTTAATAATGTTAGACCATCTTCTGATTTCCACCCAAGTTCACAGATGAGACATCAGTTTATATATGCCTCTCTCCACGTGAAGCCGTGTCATTTCTCCTTAGCTCCTCCATCACAAGGCTGCTCAGCGTCGTAACTTCACGTACGCTTTTCCCCTTTACTCAACGCACTAAGTGGACAAATGTTTTTGGAGAAGAGCTCAGGAATTGGTGCTTCTTCCACACCGGCCTTTGCAATGAGGCATTTTCTAATTTCGAGTCATAAAATGAAAATGAATCCTAACAGGGTGCCAGTTTGTTTGACTAAGTCGTGTACTGCACGCTACGGTAGTGCCGATGATACCTCCTCAATTTTGCAACTGAATTGCTGGTTACTCAATTGATTTCTTCCTCTATTTATTTTTCTCAAGTTGGAGCCAGTAACCTGATTTTTAAGAACTATGCATATTCTTTAAAAACGTGAATTGCCAGTTACATTCCACATTGAGAACACAAGTAAAATAGTTTTTCTGGTAGTGATTTTCAAAATTTATTTTTTGCTCGCATGTATTGGCCCGTGGCATGAAGTTCTGCATGGGAAAGCATTTTCAGAGAAACTAACACTGCAGAAGGGAACCAAAAATACTGAACAAAGAAGAATAAGAAGCGATTGTTTATCCACTTCACTTCCTGCATTGCTCAGAAAACTGTATCAAGTCATTCTAAACACATTAGGTAACACATACACCCTGTTCTGCCATAAATCATTAAAATCTCTTTGTTTTGGGGTGGAAAACAATTGGCACAGGAGTCGAGTGCCTGTTCTCCCCTGTGAATTAAATGTCAACCATATGTCTATTGTCAGGGCAGTTTTACCCTTCGAGAGCACCAGCCCTGGTGGTTCTCCGAGGTTTTGTGCCCTCATTTGTGTGCACTCTCATTTATCCACCCATTCGTGCACCACTTGTGCTCGTTTTCCACTCCAGTGAAACCCACGGCAGACGATTACTTTGGGATGTAATTACAGGGACCATCCATCAGTAACTCCATCTCCGAATCCTCTGCTACTTTGCTGTAGAGCCACGAGTTTCACCTATGTGGAGCTTCCAGACATTGATGGCCTGTGGTTGAACTTAAATCAGGGTGTCCCACACGGCAACATATTTTGCTACCAGCTGAGCCTCCAGGCCAGCCAAAGGTCTTTACTTTCTGAAGCATTATCCAGACAGCATTTGCATACATGCTAAACTTTCCAATCCTCATTTGGATTTTTTAAAATGCATTTTTGAACAACTCTCAATTTTTATTTTTTTATTTTTTTTTTGGTGAGAAAAGGGAGAGGAATATGGAGTGTGAATTTGAAGCAGACTTCAATGAAAGCTCTGGACCCAAAACTATTGTTTTCTTAGAGTACACATCTGGTTTTCCCCAACATACTGCCAGTTCTGTAACTCAGTTTAATACCCATCTGGGATAATGTAAAACTAGCATATAACCTAAAATAAATGCTAGAAGCACATATTTTTGTTCAGTAATACTTGTATGCATTAAGTTCAACTTGACTAACGTTCTACCCACATACCGAAAAGTTTGTATCAATGAAGGGGGAAGAGGAGTGGGGGGGGAAAAAAAAAAAAAAAGAAAAATCACAGCCCAAACCAGGCACTGTGCATGTGTGTGGCCACACAATTGGAACCTACAACTAAAGCTCACCAGAGCGGCATAAAATCTTGCTTTTAAAAGGTTAAAATTACTTAGTTTTACAATCAAAACACAAGTTTTTAAAGCAAAGATATTTCAAATGTGGTTTTCTCATAACACCAGAAAGGAATTATCAAAGCATCTCACACCAGCGTGCTGCAGGAATGTTCCCCGCGCTGCCGACAACCTTTTCCCTCACCAACCCGAAACTTTCTTCCTTCTAGCCCGTGGGAAGCACAAATGTCTGGTAACAAAATCTTTAATTCTTAGGAAACGAAGGCTATTGGAGTGCATCGAGGAAACTGTTGCACAACGAAAGCTGAATCTACAGAATATTCTTGTGCGTAAAAATCTTTTGGCAACTTCGACGGCCAAAACATAAATCAAAAGTCGTGCAGCAATAAAAGTGACAACCTGATAATGTTATCCTGAAGGCTGCTAAGAGGTGAGCACGAAGCAAGGACCACAGCGAGCTCAGTTTGACAGCGATTCGTAAAATGTTACTACAGGACTGTAAAGGGGTGTCAGTAAAAGTTATTCCTTCTTCCGGCCCATTAACACATGAGTTATTTTAACTTAGATTATCAGATTTTTATTCACACAATAACTTTACATCCTACCGTCTGACTCTATACGGTTGGCGGTTCTTATAGAGATGCATAAAAGCTTAAAATGGATTCAGCATTTTAGGGGAAAAAAAAAAACAAAACATTTGGACTTGATCAAATTTGGTCCTCATACAAATTATAGCGCTTACAACCCAGATTTGCAGCCATCACATGGTTTCTGAGACTGCCTTGGGAGTGCAAAATGCCAAGATGTTATTAATATAAAGACTCCATATCGCACGTGCTCCTAAAGACCATTTCTTTCTACCTAATACAGAACACAATTTTTTTTTTTCCTTAAAAATTCAACATATTAGACTTCAGCAAAATAAAGTCACTAAGACAGGCTCCCTGAATGACCTTGCCACAGTGTACCATCCAGAGAGACTGCTTACTTACTACTACATTACTCCTGCTGAGTAACATAAGCAGACTTGGGCTCTGAATTCATGGTCAAGAAGGGTATTCTGAAAATATACGTTTATAATTTCTTTCTTAGGAACCTATTCTGCTCCTGGTACCAACATTTTCCTCTAGAAAAATCTTTGGTTGTGTCTTGCTGTAATCGTTACAGTTAAAGTGCAAGGACTCCAAACTGCATATGCTACAAAAATTATTTTGCAACCTTCATTAAATCCGAGTTTCACACTTTGGGATGGTTTTGGGGGAGAAAAGGGGACATGGAATTAAAGGAGAAGGAGGTATGAAGTGCTACGTAAGCATTTGCCATATCGAGAAGATAAAAGCACAGGAAAGAAGAGAGGGGTAGAAGACTCCCCAAGGGTGCAGATCTACAGCTTACCAAGTATTCCCTCCGATACTTTGCTTTTATTTACCTACCAATCTGCATACTGCTTTTTCCCTACATACATGACTCAGAAATTAGTTTACGCAAAGCACAAAGAAACCCATTGCATAGTAAATAGTCATTGTATGGTAAAAAAGCCACAGAGGAGATAAGTAACAAAATGGCATCAGAAAAGATTAATTTTAAAATTTCTTTCCCTTTCAACCACAGTGAGATTAAAAAAATCTTTAGTAATTATCCATCCTAGCATTTGAGATAAATAATAAACCACTGTACATCATAGAGCACGATTAGCCAGTGTTACAAAAAAAAGCACTAATAGTTAATAATTGGATTTTAAAATCCAAATTATGGTGGACAGAATTTTGCAGGCAAACACTGAACAGGTAAAATGTTCTATTAGGCTTGAGACTTTGTGAAAAAAATTAATCTTCGAAATACAGGGAAACGAAAATTTCCAGCCATTTTCATAACACCACCACCAAGATCCTATATGTGACTGATCGGGGGTTAATTTAATTGCCTGAGTGTCCAGATAGACAGATGGAAATAATGAGATGAAGAAGACTACGAAATCTTGTCCCACCCTCCTCGAGCGCCTGAGCTGTGCACGGTGAACGCGCAGCAGCTCGTGCCGGCACGTTTGCTGTGTGCAGGTCACGCTCGAGCCCGTCTCGCCGGCAGTGTTGGAAAAATCCAACTTCTGCATTGCCCTCTGCCTGCAATTCCCCAAACTTTTATTATTCAAGCTCAACGATCCAGAACTCCGCTTCTCTACGCTACCGGGGAGCAGACTGAGCTCAACGGTGAACTCCACTGTAGCGTTTGTCACTTCGAAACAAACACACACACTCCTGCTTTGCCCCTGCGTGCTGCGTCTGACTTGCAGATTTTTCAATTCTTCTTCCCTTCTGAAATCCTGCGTGTCTCCGGAACAGCAGCGGGAAATACCGGCATTGTTCTGGCTAAGGACCCGCTGGATTCCTGGGGTCACACCAGATTTTTTGCTGAATATCGTATTAACGTGATTCAAAAGGTCAAGAAGCGACTCAAGAAAAAAAAAAAAAAAAAAGCCAACTTTTTTGGGGGTGAGATAAGGTTAGTCATAAGTAACACTTACAACTGAAATACTATAATTTGAACCTTTGACAACCTTTGATATTTCTTCACTCGGTTCAAAACTCGTTACAGCGCTGATTTCTACCGCTGCCAAAACGCACTGTCGTTTCCAACCGAACTGCTGGTGACATTTGCTGTCATCTTTCCAGGGACCCACACGGGGCAGTCCCAGACCTATTGCAGCTTTATGTACAAAGGGCTCCTTTGAGAGTACGAGCCAGCTCCATCCAGATCGATGCACGTCTTTAAATCATTACAGACCTCGTTACATAAAACATTGCTGGAGCTGCTGACGTCCACAAACGAATTTCTAATGCATCAGGGCACGGGGAAACGGTTCCGTTCTACAGCTCCCTTTGGAATTCTCAGGGTCTCTAACAAGTAAGAGACCAGGACACAGCAGCTGCCTTCAGCAGCAGAGCAGCACTGTCGCTTTGCTTGTGCAGAACGTGATGCTGCGTTGTGAGGGAACAAAACCACCCGTGAGGTTGCACATCCCTTTGTATTTTTTCAATAATGGGCAAAACGATGTGTTAGAGAGCTTGGTCACATCCTTACTGATAAACGTTACTTGTTCAGACAAGTAACGAGTGTTGATCTTTGCAAAGGCAAAGATTAAATGAAAAAAAATCAGTTGATGTTGCAAAAAAACTGCATGGAATTTCTCAATGTGTTAGTAACAAGTGAAGTTTCTAAGTACTGGGACACAGCAAACGGCTCTGCACGGAAGGGGATAAAGGTGCACGTGAAAATTCTCAGTGTGGACAAAACTCTAATAACGGCACAAGAACAAATCTGAAAATGTTTCCGCGTATCACGCAGGAAAAGTGCATCTCAGTGCTCAGACACATTTTAAACATCTGCCTAAAGAAATCTGAGAGTCGGGATGCAAAGAGAGACAGAAATTCCACTACGAAGATTAGGAGAGAAACTGGAAAGTTCAAAGTGACCCCATCTGTTCTCAACACGTTACCTTCACGGTAAAAATTATTGTGGAATATTTATGGCACTCAAGGGAGAAAAAAAAAACCCAACCCAGCTCCCTGCTGGCAAGCACTGCCGTTATGGTACACAAAACATGGGATAAAAATGTTTTCCTGTATGTTAAGGTAAACACAGGGCACAGTGGACAGGATTTATATCTTGATAAATAGCTGAGAAAATTTGTGGATAAGATGTTGATGAAATACTAGATTCTGAGTAATTTAGCAAGATTCTGAGTAATTTAGCAAGATTCTGAGTAATTTAGCAAGATTCTGAGTAATTTAGCAGTAGGCAGAATCGCAATTAGTTTTTGTTGTGCCAGATTCATTAAAAACTTAGAGGGGAAAAAGTTTTGCATTGAGAAACAATGTGAAATAGTTGAAATCTGAGAAATTACACTTAGTTTTAAATGTAAGTTGCAAACTATATCAGCAACGGATGTACTTCTTATAAACAGCAAAAGTTTCTATTCACTCATACAGCTTAAACCACTTGACCAGGAGCCAGTTGTGCAGTAAAAGCAATGCTATCTTTCCAAAGCTTCCAATGGAATATTTTAGATATATAGATAAAATTCAAAATGCATCATATTTATCACTGGAGGAAAAAAAAAAGGGGGGGGGGGAAGCAAACATCAGTTTTATTGTTTTTACTGCGGCTGGAAATTAGATTTCAGACTGAAAGGAGAGGACAAACAATACTCAGTCTTCTGTCTAAATATGTTTGTTCACTGGTTGATAACTGGGGAAGGTTTCCATCCAAGAAAAATAAAGTAACGAACCCGACCTAACAAACCAAAGGGTGAGAGAGGATCCAGCCCGTGTGATATTAAGGCTACAAATCATGTTAAATTACGTGCTAATAAAGAGACAGCTCTGAGCTTTACAGACCCCAAATTTCTCACGCTTATCCAATATTCTAAATGTTTCTGGCCTCGCTCTTCCCCTGGGCGCAGCTGCTCCGTACCGAAGTACTCGCAGATTTTGGCCACCGAGGAAGTTCAGGCAGGCCCAGGAAGGGAGCGTGGATGCAGTGCTCCAGGTCCTGACATCCCCTTCCACTCCTGACACACACACCCACCAGCTCTCTTCAGGAGGTCCCTTTCAGCCAAGCACCTGAAGAAGCTGTAGACCATCATCATCCTCGGGATAACGCACAGGTTTCTCGCTTGCCACGCAGACTGGGACAGACAAGACCGAGAAGAAGAAAAGCAGGCGCTGTTTTTTTTTTAAAAAAGTGCAATAAAAATCTCCTTAAAGTTGATTTAGTAAACATGCCAGGCAACCTGGAAACGAAACCAGATTTAATATCATGATGATTGAGTATATTTTAAAAGAAAAATGTAAGGGAGGATGGTTTTGCCTCAAAATTTAATTAGATAAAATCTATCTTTGACCTCAAAAGCACAAACGAAAATGAGTAATAAGCTGCTAATCTCCAAAACATTTCCAAGTTTTTACTCACTCAATGGTAACGAAAGTGAATGGTCCCAAAATTTCTTTAGGACAATATAGTTTCTATTGGTCATCTATGACTAACACTGCAAAAAGCATCAGATTAACAATTTGGGGGAATTGGACACATTTTCCTGACTTTGAAAGTTCTGCTTTCAATTTCTTTAACAGCATTATTGTCTATTTATATAAAAAGCCAAGAATTTCAAATGAAGAATGTTTATGAGGGTTTATTTAACATCTATGCTGTTACTTTTTGGATTTACAGGGCGGCATTAGGACCAAAAATTCCTTTGAAAAACTTAGGGATTTTGAAATATCTGGCTAATGAGTGAATAATTGTCAAGTAACTCGATGACTTAAGTCACTGGTATCCCAGGTAAATAGGAACTGCCCAGACACAGAATGTTCTCAGCAAAGTGTCCAAGACTGCGGAAACTGGCTCAAGACGAGCCGCGTGGTTTTGGAAACACGATGCAGAGGAAGGACTTGTGGAAGGACTCCTGTGGGACAGGCTGAACCCAAGGAACGTTCAGAGGCTACAAAAGATTTGTTATATAATGAAACCACCTGAATTTTTCTATGTAAAACACGTCACATCTTAAGTTTGAAAAGATATTTAAATGGTTCCATCATCTCTTCTTCTACAGAGCGCTTCCGTCAAAGTAAGGAACTTCGTGGTAACCTGGGAAAGCCTTACAGCCACAACGATAATGAAAAGTGCTAAGCAAATAAAATGAGGTCAGTGTAAAAGCTTTGAGCAGATATTCCGAAGGACAGACCACTGAATCCCACTCCCAGAATTCCTTAAAGGCAAAAACGAAGAGAAAACGAATCACTTCTGCCTCTATAAACAGGGAAAAATCTTCAAAATTAAAATTATGTCTTAAACGCTTCTGTTTTACATGACATCCCCACCTACTGTAAAGGGTTTTGCCAGTATTTATCTTTACAACTGAAGAAAAAATGCCATTATTCCTTCCATTAGGAAGGAACTTACACCGTCCTTACACCTTTTTTTCAGCACAGAATACAACGTTATCTCACCTAGCATCTAACTAAATACTGCCAAGTATTTTTATTGACTTAGTAATTTATTGTCCCGTGTTGGTTTATTGTGATCATAACCTTTTCATTAGCTTGTAAATTAACGATGTGAGAGCGAATAAAAAACAAGGAGGAAGATATTCCAAAGCTGTCAGGAATATTTTTTAATCAAAACATTTTGAAAGCAAGTGTTTATTTTAGCTGAAAACAAATGCCTCTAAGCTCCTTTCTATCTTTTATAGGCAGCTGGAGGCAACTGCCAGATGAATGAAACAATCTGCAGCTACCTAACAAGAAACAAATATTTCTAGTACAGATACTAAGATTTCAAACAAACATATCAAAAGACACCAATATCTGACCTCAGACCACTTTTGCCAACGTTTAGTTAACACTTCAGAAGAGATGCAAAGAAGCTATGAAGCACTGGTATGAAGTACCAGTAAAATAAATGGTACACGACGACATAAACAGCAGATTATTCAGATCATAAATCAAACACACAGACGTCGCAGAGAGCCGAATTCACCATCACGAGAGAAAATTTAAATCCTGCCCTCACGGATGGTCGTTCTGTTAAAGGAATGAGACACGGGCTCCGCGGGATGAGGGGTGGGCTAATCCTGCTCCCCAGCCACGCTGAGCCAGCAGCCCGTAGCTGGCACACAGCCTGCCAGGGCACCTCTGTGTCCACGGAGAAAAGTATGACATTGGCACTTCCTAACCTTTCAATCCTTGTTTCTTACTTCTGTTTCTTAGATATGTGTGTGTGTAATTTAGAATAAACAGGTCACTTTGCTTTGTCAACTAAATTAAAAGTTTCCTGAAACAACTGCATGTGCCACATAACAAAGGAGAATTCCTTTATCTGAAATGTAACAAGGAAATCAAATCATCTCAAAAAATTTTGGGGAAAAACCTATGACAAACCTGTCAATTCCTCTCTCCACCAAGAATCACAAAGCATCTGAACACAGTTGTTAACTGGGAGAATTGCACGGCAACCTGCACCTTGTATTGGAGAGCTCTGCAAACACAGGTGAATGTGGAAATCCAACAGGTTTTATGTAACTGGCTCACATCTGACAGGGTTAGGGGACCGTGGACTTTGAAAGAGTTTTCTTACGTAAGTCTGCACATAGCAAAATGCATTCTGCTAATGCACGGAAGAAAAATCCGAAGAGTTTTCTGCTGTTAGTCATAAGCTCCTCAGCAAGGAAGAAGGGCTGAATGTGATCCCAAACAGAGCAGAAAGGAATCAAATTGTTTGCCTCCAAGAGCAAGAAAGCCTCTTTGTCTTCTTCCTTGGTAAAAGCAGGACAAAATCTATTACAGATCTAGAGAAAACGCTCAAAAATGAAGAAATCCAGAATTCAGGATTTCTTATCTTAGTTCCCCACCAACTTAAGTGATCCTGGGCAAGGCACCGCTCCCATCTCTCCACCTGCACAATGAGGTTGTTATTACTCCTTCACAGGACATCTGGAGAGTTGACAGACATAAAGGCTTGAAAGATGAAAAACAAGGGCATGAGCTGCTTCTAGCAGCTACAGATATCTGGCAGCAACCCCACGGTCAGAGCTGCACTTAAAACCAGATTTTAAATGGGAAATAAATCCCTATCCCCCTCTGGAAGTAGACAACCAAATACAAGATGAAATTTCATACGGGGTGAATTTTTGTGTCCCAGAATTTCCTCTGTGCTTTGTTTCTCTCAATTTTTACAGGATCTTATGAATCTGAGCTTCAGATTAAATTTATCTGTGGCTAACGCTTCTCCGTTGTTGGAAATACTCAATCGCTGTCTGGGATTTTTGTTTGCTATTAATCACACAGTTAATTGGCACTTTAGTAGTCACAACTTTACTACTAAACGGTAAAATTTACTAAATTTTAAATACTAAACACAAATTTGACTGTCCTTTTGTACAGTAACTATGATGGCCATTAAAGAGACACATTGACAGTCAAAGAACTGCCTGTGGAAGGAACTTTAATTCAAAGACAACGACCTCATTAATTGATGCACTTCTGAAAATTCAACATTATGATCTCGTAATAATGCAGAAAATCTGTGATCAACCCCTCGAGATTCTTCCTGAGGTCTGTTAAAATGCAAAAGGTGGAGTAACACAAAATATCGTTACGGAGATACACTGCAACTGCTGTCCAATTGTGAAGTTATGGATTTGAAATCATGTATCATCAAGCAAAAATAGTTCTGCTTTAAAACTGGCAATAATATATTCCTTACACCGTATCTCAAAACCTGTTTGTTAGTCTATTAAAGAGGAAAATTTTCAGAGTACTATGGAAAGTAAATTCTCTCCACTTAGCTGAAGGCAGGCAAATTCTAATGTGCTAATCATGATTATTTGGATAATATTTAATTTGCAACTGTAATGAAAATACAGACCAAGACAAAATCTGTGCAGATTAAACAACAAAAGCTGACCCACATGCATATATATACAGATCAGAAGTTTTCCTACTGTTTCAGATGCTCTTTCTTATATTGGTTATATTTGTTGGATATTATGTGGTACAGCAGTGTACACAAGCAGTGATATTTTTGAAAGATTACTTCTAGCAAGTTCCTTAAAAAAGCACGTAACTTTTACCTTAATGTAATTAAGTCCACAGAAAGAATCCATGTTTTTAAAGTCAAAAAATCAGTTTTGTTTGTGGAATCTTTGCTTAATTTAGCATATCCTGTGGTCTAAAACTTAATTTTTATCCTCACTGCTCTGCTCACAACACCTCTACAAATTCCTCTTCTCATCATCGTTGTTTTATTTAATCTTTTCTATAACTTTCCCGTAGTTAGAGAGTGGAAAAAAGTTATCTTTTTTTATATAACTATAAAAAAGCTATCTTTTTTCCACATCATGTCTCTGACAGCAACTATATCGAGGTTCACAAAGCATTTGTTGTAGCCAACACCCTGTTCTTAACGCCTTCTACAGCATTCTGTGTAAAAAACCTTGTAAGAATAAAAGGATTTTATCATCTGCTTGATTTATCTCATGGATATTATTTTCCTTTTCATAGGTGGCTTGCAAGAATAGCACATAGAAGGGCAAAAATCCAGTTAGAGATGATCTTTCCGTGACAATAAAATCCATTCCTCCCCCTTCCCCTCGACTCTCCCAGCCTCGGGAGCACTGTTCAGCACAGCTCCAACCTATGAAAAATTAGTAACAAATGGTTACGTTTGTCATCAAGTGAAAACATTTCCAATACTCAGGTTTTTTCTATGGCATAGGTATGTATATGCATACATAACATGTTTCACTAGCTTGGCCAGTTAGTGAAAGTGGTTCAATATGCTCTTCATTTCTCTTTTTTAAAAAACAACAACAAAACACAACAAAAAAACCCCAACAACAACAAACACAACATCAACAAACAAACAAAATTTAAGTCCTCATGTTGTCAGACATGCATGTTTTGCCAATTTGACCCAATTTCTACCTCCTCCCAAAACTCAAGGGGCACTTCACACATATTTTTCATTCCCAGACTCTGAATCCTGAGAGGATATACAAGGGACTGGAAAAGGGGTTTTTTTCACGGAATATTTGGGAATGCTTAAACTTTGAACTGATAAGGCAGAAAACGCAGCCAGGAGCGTGACTGCAGGACTTTGTCAACTACAGAGGGGAAAAACAAACAGGTGATCCACTTCTAATCTCATCTAAACAAGATCCGTGCTGCTCCAAGCGCAGGACAAAAGTTTCAGTGAAATACGACGGAGTAAAATGCAACCCCGAGCTGACACATCCCACAACGACAAGCAGCAACTAAATGCTGAGCTCAACTATTAACAAGTATTGAGCCTACGAGGAGGAAAACACCCAGCAACTAAAATAATGAGAATTTTTCTAGCTGGAGTTGCAAACTTCAAGGTCTGATCCAGGTCTTGTCAAATCCATGGCAAAATTCCTGATAGCTGGAAATGGAACAGCATGAAACAAAAGCACCAAGAGCATAAATAACTGATATTCACTCAGAAGAAACAATTCAGCTGAGGGTATGAGTAATAGACACATGAGCTGGGACACTTGAGAGAAGCTGGGAAACCCAAGATGCCCTCCCGAAAAGTTGTGGTAGCATGAGGTAACCTCTGGAATTAAGGTAAACACAGAGTTGTATCCTGTCCAAGGCCAGAAGAGCTTTTTCTCCAAGTGTGTAACTATATACTACTTTAATATCTCCACTCTGCCTCCCGATTCCCTGCCTTTAGATAACATTATTAGGAAACCTATAGCCACAGGGGAGCTAAGATAAAATATATGTCCAAGCGCACGTGCTCATACGCACAATCTCGGATCTTTTCTTTTTCAGCTGCAGCGTGACACGTCCTGCAAACAGTGAGTATATATTGAGTATTTTGTTGCTCTCCCATTGACTAAACAGACTAAGAAAATCGTGTGGTACTTCTGAGCAGCTGGAATTACACAGTCGTGGCTCAAAAAAACGTCTGTTCTTACCACACCGCATAGACTGCCCTGTTACATGTGAAAGTAAACCTGTAAGAGTGCCTATCTGTAGCAGGACATAGGAAAAAAAAATAAGTGGATAAGCTAAACTACATTAAATCCCTCAGCACTCTCATTCATAATTCAAGGGACTTTCATTAAGTTCAATCTAATTAGACTCAGAAGTGAATTAAGAGATAGGAATTAAATCCGCTTGAATTCTGTACAATAGTGTCCACACAGGGGCTTATTACGGTTTAAAATAATCCACTAAATGTATATCTTTAGTTAATTTAGATAAGCTTTTTGAAGTATTCTTGTACTGAGAAGCCCAAAAGAACACAGGTTCACTCTAAAGGATGAGTTCAGTAGAATTATCAGAGGTATTCTCACACACAAATCTACAATTTTTGGATTATGCTTTTAAAACATAATATAAAAATTAATCTGTTCATGTTTCTAATGCAGATCGGTGCACACAACAATCACCTGCCACAGCTCTGTGCTTACTGCTGACAATGTTTATTAAGTATTTTTTACAGGGCCCCTGGCTGTAACAGCCATCCAAGCAGTCCTCCCCGAATGCCGTGAATCTCACGCTCACCCCATTATTGTACTCTTCCAAATCAGCAAAGGAATGCCAATGCTTGTAAAAATTACACGGGAAATGCACTTTTTTTGGTTGTTTTGGTAATAAATCTGACCTTCTAGAACTTCAAGTTTATTACACTCAATGTCCGCAACAGACATTTTTCCCTCTAATGCAATTATATTTCCCTTTTTATTAGAAGGCTTTATTTGCTGTACACAGTAACCCCACGTCCATTGACTACAATCCTCTACTTCCACTCTGTCCCCCTCCGAGATTGCCACAGAAAAGGACTCCCTCCCATCACCAGCCCTTTGTAAAAACGCCTGGACCATGTTATGCTTTGATATTTTGGAAGCCAGCCAGTTCCAGCTATAACTCTATTACTACTATATATTACCTCCATCCAAACAAATCTTTTTGGGTATTCCCCTCGCTCCGGGAGGCAAATGTTCCTGGAATGTGGGAACTGATGCCAAAACCAAGTCCAGGTCTGGAGTGAGAACCAGCACCCTCTGCTTTATGAGAAATAGATTGAAAATGCTCCTGAGATCATACTGCAGGTGTATGATTCCCCAAACCCACAGGGGACATTCCGCTTTCTTCCTCCATCTTTCACACCTCCAACATGTGATGTTCAACAAAGGAGAGAAGGGAAAGTCCCGAGGCATTCTGGAAAGATTAACATTGAAATGATAACTTACAATTTTGATGTTACTTTTTAATTACTGCAGAGTTTGGCCACATCCCGCATCATTACTAAGCCACAAATAAACAGCCCACTGCTCTATAAATCATCACACAACAGGACTGCACAAATTCTTCCTTGTATGACAAGCCACAGTAATAGAATATTAGCCCACAGATCACAAATCTCCTAATTCCCACCATCTAATTGATGTATTAAAGGAGAAAAAGCCAAGAGCACTCACATCTCGTGCACGAGCGTAACCTACACGGGGGTTTGGTGAACTCCACTCGTGTTTTCCATTTATCTACTTACAATCCCTTTTGAAATGCTGCCCAAGCTAAATCAAAAAAACCCTCTCCCTTACCTAGAAGGCTCCTGCAGTGGATATACCAACATATCCATCAAGCACATCGACACATTTTCAAGTCTGAGAATTACTGTCCCTGACGAAGAATTAATTCCTTGGAGATTCCTGGGCTCTGTTAATAGTTTCAAATACTCGTAGCTAACAGCAGCAAGAAGTAACTCCATGGAAAATCCTTCACAAGAAAAGCTTCATTCAAATACATTATGGTTTCGTTTCAATACACTCTTACATGGAAATTGGAACAAAACCTGCTACAATTTTAAGGTGCCAATCTATGCAAATACACACCAATTAAAGTCACATGGGTAAAAAACCAGGAGCAAGCCACATATTGCTGATACCTGTGCCTACTTGGATAGCTGGGTCTCAGGGATTTTCATTAAATGTACAAAAAGGCCAACCAAGCCCCTGAAGCACTGGACTGAGAGCTGAGGGTCTCTTGTTGTCTCTTGTGAGCACTCGCACTGTACCCCAACAGGGTCACTCGCCTTTGCAGGCACATCTCAAAATTGGGGTCAACTTTCACCTTTTATCGAAACTTTCAACGTAGTCGCTAGTAGTTTTCATGGGAGAGACATTAACATAATTTTAAGTAACTAAGGATTATGAGTGCAAAGGCGATGAGAAAAATTCCATGTCCAGTACTCAGAAAAAAGCAGGACAGACGCAGCACAAGGGCCTGCTGAGATCCTTCTGAAAGAGGAGAATTGTCCTGGGCCTCTTTTGGCCACACATCACCTCTGCCAGACTCGCAGTTGATGTACAGTTGGTTTTGAGTCTTTACTAGGGTGTTTCTTGGAACCAGTAAACACCAAACCCATTTTCTTGACTCATTATGGCTTAAATTTTATTTTCCACTAATTCTAGTAGGGATGAGTTTCCCATAAGGGATTAATTCCCTGTGCTACCTAGGCTCTCCAAGATTTCTGTTTTAGCACACAAGAACAGAACATTTTTGCCTGAAAGGAACACTGTCATTACAAGAGAAATAACAAATTACTCTGTATATTGAGTTGGTTTTATTCTGCTTTGTACGGCAAACTATTACTGATAGTCAAATACTTCTGGAAGTTGCTACACAAAATGGTTTTTTGCTACAGGATTTTTTTCATGTGACAAAATAAAAAGTTGAACATTCACATTTCTCCCAGTCTTTTGTTATTTGAGTTTTCGAAAGAATCACTTCACGGAAAAGATGGAAGTTCTCAGAATTTCTTTTTTTGTTGTTGAACAAATTTTAAAGAACACAAGGTTAAAGTTGAAAGATGCCACTGCTATTGTTGGCTGGCTGTGAGTTGTCTGAAAATATAGATGGAGAAGTCTCTCTGTAAATATGGCCTTTCGTTTAGATAACTGTAATAAGGATTTGCTTGGCAAGTGTTTTCACAAGAATAAGCTTCACATACGTGATTTTTTCCATAAAAAGACACAAACTTAAACCAGAGATAACATTACACAAGTCTGTATCTAGAAAACAATACTCAACCATTGTAAAAATAGAAAATAAATTTAAAAAAAAATATGTCTTCAGATAAACTGAAGTTTCCTTAGCTCTTATTTAGTCCTTTTAAACAAGTATCTTTCAGGAGACACTTGTATTCAAGCTTCTTCAAAGTCTGAACCCAGTGATTTTGGTGACTCTGGATACGGTCCAAAGCTCATCTTTTCATTTCTTGCCAAGTTTTGTACTGTCAATTCAGTAGAGCAGATGCACAATGCCAAAAAAAATTCTTTAGCAGTTCTTTAGCACCCTGCTACCGGTATTTTGCCCTTCTAAATCCAGCTGCAACCAAAGAATCTTAAAACCCCTGCAGACATTAGTTAATTAGGCCTTAAAATTTGGACACGAACCACTATGTTTTTGGATCAGTTTTCATTGCATTTCTGCAGTGATGTTTCAGGCAAACAGTGATTTAATTGGTAACTTCATTAGAGTAGAAACTGTATTGTGTTGAAAATGCAAAATTCTAAAAGGGAAAGGCTGACAGGATGGGGCTTCAGCCAAAGGGAACCTTTAACTCCCTGAATCCCACCCACTTGTCAGAGCTCAAGTACAGCTCGAGGAGGTGAGGAAGCAGAGAAACGACCCAAGCAGCACTCTTAAGGAATCAAGGATGGATTAAAGATACGGTCTAAACCCTCTTAGTATCCTCTTCTCCCACCTGCAAGTCCAAGACCATGCACATAGAATCACAGAATCATGGAATGGTTTGGATTGGAAGGGATCTCAAAGATCATCTAGTTCCAAACCCCCCCTGCCATGGGCAGGGACACCTTCCACTACAACACCAGGTTGCCCAAAGCCTCATCCAACCTGGCCTTGAACACTGCCAGGGATGGGGCAGCCACAGCTTCTCTGGGCAACCTGTGCCAGTGCCTCACCACCCTCTGAGCGAAAAATTTCTTCCTTAGATCTAATGGAAATCTCCCCTCTTTCAGTTTAAAGCCATTGCCCCTTGTCCTGTCACTACACACCCTTGTCCAAAGCCGCTCTCCAGCTTTCTTGTAGCCCCTTTGTAGCACTGGAAGGTGCTGGAAGGTCTCCCTGGAGCCTTCTCTTCTCCAGGCTGAACAGCCCCAACTCTCCCAGCCTGTCTCCAGAGCAGAGGTGCTCCAGCCCTCAGAGCATCTCCGTGGCCTCCTCTGGACCCGCTCCAGCTCCACTCCCATGTCCTTCTTACACCGGGGACCCCAGAGCTGAACGCAGTACTCCAGGTGGGAATGGGGCACAGAGGCACACTTGCACGCACAGACCCGGCGCTCACAAACGCATACGCAGCAAGGTCCCCCAGCGGGATCGCCAGGGAAAGCCCAGGGAATACTGCCTGCGCTCGAGACCAGGATCCCTCCCTCGGAGCAGGCGAGTTAGAGCCCGCGGTGATCGCCGAGCCAACTAGTGCATTAGGAAAAAAAAAAATCCAAAGTACCATTTGCAGCATGTACGGTGCCAAGTGCAGAAGCAAAGGCTCACAGGGACAACGGGAAGCACGGCATGCTGGTGCTCTACAGAGCTACCAGCTGAAAAGAGTCCTGTACCTGAAAGGATGTGGTGCAAAGGCTTGATATGTTTATAATTTTTTTAGCAGACTCCTTATTTTGAACTGGCAATACAAAGTATTTTGAAGGGATTCAGTCTGTAGCACTAGTTCTGTAGCAACAAACCCTTCGGGTTCAGCTGTGGGTCAAGAAATTGAATTTTGCTTCAACCCTATGCTTTATATAAACTGGATTAGGCAAATAGTGTCTGGTTTTTTAATTCCTGTTTTGGTAAGAGTACAGGAATAATTAGAGACACAGGCAGAACTTAGGTCTCCTTACTTTGAATTCTGTGACTTCAGTTATCAGCTTGCATATCACCTGCACATAAGTGCACGTGTTGCTATCCGAACATAACTGAAAACGTGTCGATAACCCATTTCTATCTGCAGAGGGATAAATGACACCTACAAAAACAATTCTCCTCCTTCCTCCAAAACCTAGCAGCCAGCGCTACGAAAATACAGACCCCGCAGAACAAGCACCTCCTCATTTAAAACAACGACTTCTTTTGCCTTTCCTTGGGTATGTGAATCGAGGAGGAGGGAAGTTTACAATCCGAGCTCTCTTGCTGTCAAAATCCACCCCCAGTTTGTAAATGCAAGTCTGGCTAGCCACGGGCTTGCTCGCAAGCTCGTTGTTGTCTGCCTGAGCTCTGCGATAACACACGCAGCATAAAACCAAGATCTGAGCAAAGCTGCTGTTAAATTAAGTTAAATTAAGTTGCAGCACAAAACGTTACTACCCAAATCTACTCAGACCCTGGTGTCTCCTTGAAAACACGCAGCTCCACCTTCCACCCCCTGCCCGAGGCAGCTGGATGCAGAGTGTTTCTTGTTTGAGAGCGTTTAATACAATTTAGAAAGACTGAACTATCTAAGCAGATGTATCTAATTCCCCTTAAGTGATTCTACAAGATGAGTTTAATTCCTCATGAGTGTTTTGAATGTCTTTCCCTTTCCCCCTCCCAAAAAAAGAGAAATGCCAGAAATCTAGAACTTACACACAACTTAGCAGTAACAGAGCGTATCTGTAAACAACTTAAAAGGGGAAACACAGTCGTTTCAGCTGCAGTCATATTTACTAGTGCAAAAAAGAATATGGTAAAGTAGTTCACAACACTTTCACTCAAAACATACTGCTTAGAGAACGGTTTTCTTCTTAAATGTATCTTACAAACAGTATAAACACAACTTCTGTTGAGAACGGTAGCTAGTCAGCTTACCTGTGACACGGAAAATCTTTAGCCAAGAACTCTGTATCAACTTCCCAATATCAGGAGAAACACTGCAGGACTTTTAAATCATCAGGAATTTTTTTTAACCTTAACATTCAAAAAGGTGGATGACAGTGCAGCATGCACATCCCGGGAGATATCGAACCTTTCTGATGGTAACGGGATAATGTACAGCAGAAACTTCTGCAAGAGAACCCAAACCAACTTTGCAACACATCAAAGCAGCGTAGTGGCAGGTGAAACTCATCCCAAATCAGTGCTAATTAATGCCACAGACTTACAGACTATGCACGTTCACGAAACAGAAACGTGGTTGAACAGAGGTTGTAATGTCAACCTAAAGAGCTGTGAAAGGCACGGGAAGCAAGGAAATCAAAAATGTCAAAGTAACTTTGTCAAATAGTATTTAACGTGTTCAATTTTAGCTTCTCAGTCTTAGAAACGAACCAGAAAGAAAACAGCGAA
Organism: Tauraco erythrolophus; assembly: GCF_009769465.1. Classification (NCBI taxonomy): domain Eukaryota; kingdom Metazoa; phylum Chordata; class Aves; order Musophagiformes; family Musophagidae; genus Tauraco; species Tauraco erythrolophus. Next base: position 20,919,192 of record NC_141479.1, on the reverse strand, counting down.
AGTGGCCCAGAGAAAAGCAGTAGAATATATTAGAGACCTAAAAGTTCTTCGTTTTTGCTTTCTTTGCAGCATTTTAAGCAGTTTCCAAATGCAAACTGACAGTTATTCCAGCTCTTGCAGCACACTTGTTTTCTGTACCCAGTAACACCAGCTGCAGGTATGAAAGATTAACCCCAGCCGTGCCCGGCTGCTCGATGCACGGCTCTGGTGCCCTTTAGCTCGTGCCACTACGCTGGCACGCTGCCGAAATCCTCCCACCAGTGCAACCAGCACCACAAACGGCGGCTGCAACAGCTGGGCACAGTGGGGTGAGCCGAGGGTACGGAGGACAAGAGTGCTAAGGGGGGAAAAGTCGTTGGGACAAGAAGAGTGGAATATTCTTTAAACAAAAAGGCTCCCAAAACAGCCAACTTACTTTCTTCGTTGCCGTTGCAAATTAAGAAAAATTCCTGAATTTTTCAAAAACTGAATTTGAGCAGCAGAAAGATTGTTTTGAAAGGAAAGACTTCATCATCTAGAATTGAAAACCACATCTAAGTGCTGTAGATATATTATATATATATAAAGATATATTTCCATGTGACGGAACTACTGGAACGGATACGACGGAGCACGGCGTATCTTTAGCAAACGGATGCGTGATGACAGCTGGAGTGACTAACAACTATTCATTTTTGATCAATGCTGAAGCTTTATTATAAACTGTTAATAGAAATTTCACAGCCTGCCCGATGAATTGACTGCACCCTCCACAAAAAAATGACTGGGAAAACTAGGAGACTAAAAGACAATTATTAAATAGCTGAAAAATGTGTAAGTTCTTACCAATTTCACGCTCTCCACTATCTCGGGGTGTGATGCAGAACCTAAACAGTGTCTGGAAGAATTCCTCACTCTGAAGTGGCTCATCTTTAACATTCCTCCTGAAACGTGAGCACCCTCTTTACGGCAATTCACTGTCTGCTAGCTAAAATTTTCAGGATGTTCATTCCAAATACATATTTCTTACTACTTTGCAGAACTGAGTTAAACGTTGTCAACTGAAATAAAGCAGATGCAGCTGGAAATGCAGCTCAAAGAGAACAAAGACATTCTATAGGCAACCTTTGAGCTTGCAAAGTTCTTACTAAGTTAATAGGGCTCTCCTTGCCAAACAGGTACAAAAGAAAATGTTATTTTCTAATCACTCTCTAAAACAGAAAAAGTTTAGAAAACTCCCATCTTTAAGTTAAACAGAAAATACCCTTATCCCATTCTTCCTATATATTACGAATTTTTACACTGACATCCAAATAATACTTCTTCAAAATCCCATAATCTGCATATTCTACAAACATCAGTATCAGATAAAATCACCAAGGCAGTCCATGGATAAAAATCCCCCCTCTATCAGTAAAATCTGCAGAAAATAATAAAACCAAATTTTTTATTATTTTTTTTTACACATCTGTTTGACATCAAGAAAATAAAATTCTCTTTCTAAAATCCTTCAGCCTAGATATAGGAGCAAAACCAGTGGTAGTAAATTAGAGAGCATTTTTATGTAAGCCCATGTATTTTACCAATACAGTAAAATCCTACCTCCACCCATATGGATTTAAAAATTTTTACACAGGATAATAATAAACAGTAAAATACTAACAGAAAGCATATATTCAGTAGGGTATTTTTGCAATATTTCCTTTAATCCATTATCTCCTGGCCAGGTTTTGGGCCATTCTTCAAAACAAAAAACATACGTTATCAATGAAGAATGTTGCCCAGGGAACAAATTACTTAAGGGATCAGAAAAACATTTGTAATTCTACCATTTCTTAAGGAAATAAAAAAAAAAAAGCATCCAACCTGTTCTCTTCTTTGGCAGGAATGTGTTAAAGCTTTGCAAGACTCAGCTTTAATAAAGGTATTCCCAAGGGTTCTCTTTTTCCGTTTAGGCTGTAGGATATTTTTTTCCCAACATGATGGATAGTTAACGTAAAAAAAAATATACTTTTTATTCGAATTTTATTTACTAAAAGCCGGTGATATCTTTTGCCAGGATACTTCTGAAGCACAAGACTCTTCCCTGCAATAGAGGATCTCCAACTTATTGCATCCTACACGCATCTTACTAACGGTGCACGTGCACCCTGCGAGTTACTGCCCCACCAGCAGCACGTCACTGGGGAGAGGCAGAGAGCACTGATCACTGCAGAGTGTCAGCATCCCCCAAATCTCCAGGTGGGCCAGCTTCTGAAGAGCACAGGCTATGGAATATGCGCACCAGCAACCTATCCCAAATTAGCCTAATTATTGCAAGGGAAGTAAAGTCCTTTCTCTGCAGTGACGGTGCAAGTGCTGTCAATAGTAGTGATGTTTGGACTTCAGTTTTTGGAATTAAAAAAAAAAAAACAAACGATCAATTCCAGCTCTAATTTACTGAATACAGCCTTACACGTGTTGAGTTGGATGAGCTTTTCAGCGATGCAGATGCTTTGAGTTGACAGAAAAGCCTGTTGGTAATTAAGAAACTACTTTCTTAAGAAGAAAGGATTTCACCAGACCATAAACTGCCTTGCCAACAAGAGTCACCTCCAGGCCTCCTAGGTTACAAACCACAGCGAGGTGGCTCTAGAGCTGCACACCTCAGCCAAGAGGTTCACAGCACTTCTTTTTTGCTGGAAAAGCTTGATGCAAGTGGTCGGACTGACCGTGCGACGTGACCGTCACAGTGAACACACATAGGCCAACATGCAAATAGACCCAACGGCAGCTCCTCCCCGTCATCAGGGAACCATTTGCCTCTAAAGAAAACGAGCTGCTTGCAAGTCTGCTACATATCTGAACAAAGGGCTTGGCCATTCTCAACCTTAAACCACTGGCACAAAATCACACGCTCACCACCTAATTAAGTCAGTCTTCCAGGTTTGAAGTTGGTGTAATCAACTTGCTCAAGAGAAGAGCTGCAAGGACCAAGTCCTTCGATTGAAGTCAAGAGGACAAACATGAACTATCCGTACTTTGCTCTTGCAGAACATCTTGGAACTGACAGCTATGGGTTGTGCAGAGCAGCTCCTGCATCCTCCAACTCGTTGGGGAAAAAAAAAGAGAGAAGATAAAAATATCTGAATATTTCTTTCTCTGTAAAGCTGTGTATTCTGAATCTTGGGCTTGTACTGGGACAGTCACCAAGAACCAGCTGCTGAAGGCTGCCAGCAGTCTTGAGACAGACACTATCACTGAATTGCTCTCATGTTTTACAACCCAGCTTCGTCGTTACAACTGTTACTAAGATCCAAGGCTAACAAAATCCCAAGTGGCAGAACACGCTGAAAGTGTAGCTTGTATCCAATTGTCTCCCTTGGGGTCAACTTGGTTTTGCCTTGGAAAACAACTGAGAAGAAACCCAGGGACCTATGCAATGATCTAAACGTTATCAGAAGACATTCACCAATGAAGAGGCAGATACCAGCAAACACACTACCACCACTGCTCGTAACAAATGATGCTGACAGCAAGATTTAGTGGGAAATGTTTCCAAACACGTTGAGGTTTCAGGGCTTTCAGCAATCATGGCCGAGCAGGTTCATACAGTATAAACCCAGAGCTTCTGTAAGCCTGTTGGCAAATTCTTTGTTGCTTTACTCTGCCCTACCATCACTACATGGTCAAGGATGCCTCATTAGAGTAGAATACCACTGATGCTCTGGAACCAGCCAGGGATGGATAAAAGCATGGGAGAAAGTAGATGAGTTTTGCAGTCTTCTACGCATTGGTTTCCTGACTCAATGTTTTGCTGCTATCTTACCACAATCCTGGAAATATTTAACAAGAGGAAGAAGACTACGCGGGTGGAAGGAAAAGCCAGTCTACCTCTTGAGCATGCTTAGTCTCACTGTCTCACTGAGCAGTGTGTCCTTGTTTACCACTGAAGAGCATGAAGGCAAGTCACTTAAGAGTTCTTGGGTTTCTCAGAGTCTTTTGGCATCTGAGTTTGAAGTCAATTTGTTCAAGAGAGAGATCTGCTGGTCTACCCTCTTGTTACTGCAGGTTTGGCAAGTGAAACATCTGCAGATAAGAAGTACCTAAACCAAAAAGTGATGCAAACTGCAGAAAAATCTGAGTACACTGTATCTTCATACGAGGGTTGAAACGAAGCAGGCACTGCCCTTTAAGAGCTCAGCATGAGGCACATGAAATGACCCAACTGATAAAAAATACAACTCCCAGTTTGGGAGTATGAGCTACACGAACGACCACAGAGGAATGTACATATGGATGGATTTTCATGACATTGAGAAAAACATGTTTTACAAGGGAAATGAAAAACAAAACTGGTGTACATCAGCTTAAGCCAAATTAAGGAGGTATTTCAGTTTCAAGTCTGGGCACAAAATAAGAGGGACTAAATATTTTTCAGAAACTAAAAGAAGACTGTGTTTATTTCTTTTTCTAGCACCATCAACCACATTCTTTTCCATGTAAATTAAGTCCAAATTTTATAAGAAAAACATTCAGAAATATTTGTTAAAGTAAATCGTTTAGAATTATTCATTATAAGAATTCAAGCACAGAAAGTTACTCATTTATAAAAAGCACCTCTTCTAGTACCCTAGGAATTCTCTTTTTTTTTTTTCTTTTAATGTTTTTCAAAAAACATATCTGGTACACCTGGCATGCAACCAAGTCTGTGAGAGTGACTAATGGAGAGACAAGGGCACAAGGATGGGAGCTGGAATGTGCTTGGGTCATATGAACTTCCTAACCCCAATCTGGATGTCTTAAGGTTTGCTGACTTTGTTTGGTCTATCTCACCGGATGCTTTCCTTGGCACTGATACAGGTGAGGGCTTTTTGCAGTCAACTAGATCAGTCTTCAACTGTAAAACTCTGAGCAGTCGTTTTGATGTTAAAGAGAAGAGCTCTGACTGAAGCTTTGGCTGGGATATTAAATTCTAAATCACAAGAACCTAATAAAAGACAAAAATAGTCTTATAAATATTTATAATTTATTCTTATTACATTTTATTTATTACCACAAAGTATGAACCATGGAAAATTAGACTGAAGCCATCAAGCTTAGCGTATTATATGGGAAAGGCCATTTTTTACATTCTGGAAGCAGATAAACAGAAAGGCTTCTAAATAAATCCTTTAAAGCTCCTAACCCAAGACAAACACGATGATTATGACAGTAGAATGCTCCTGCAGAGCGTTTGTCGGGCACTTTAATTGTGTTATGTGGTAGAAGTAACCCCTCTACTGATAGGGCAGCAGCTGCAGTTAAGAGCTGGAGCACATCTGGTTATTCTACTCATCCTAAAAACAGCTCCTTGTTCAGACAGGCGATGACCACTAAAAAAAAAAATTGTGAAACCAACTATTTTTCCTGTTAGAATATTTTGACAATATTAATGCTGGAACTCTTGAGCTTTGCCATTGCTTTTTACAGTGGGAGTAATGGTTTGTGTTGGCCCAAGTTGCTACTACACCCCGTAGAACGATGGGGCTCACTGGGTCTCCTCCTCTGCCGGCAGCTCCAGCGAGAATTCCAAGTTTCTCTGAGCTGCATTTACTGCAAAGACTACAATAGACAACTGAGATGTCAGAACTAGAATATCAGGATGTTCTTTCCATTATTATCTATTATTTGAAATGTAGAAACTAAATTTAAATACATGCAATAAAGTTATTTGCCACTTGGTCTCCAGTCTCACATAACGGATAAAATTCCCCTAAATTTACAGTGAAATTTGAATCATGGCCAAAGTTTGCTCTCTGACAGCTACTTGCATGGAAACCAATAACTGTTTTAGGCTCTTCCTTTTGAACAAGAGAGAGAAATTCAGATCATGATGTCATGTAGCGAACTACCCTTTTGATTTTAGCCAAAACAAAAGACTTCTGTTTATTCTGCTACCTGGAGTTCTTTGCCTACTGGCAGCATTATCATCCACAAACGAAGTCGACTTTGAAGTTGTTGCACTAAAACATAATGCAAACGAAACGGCCATCAAAAAATGGTAAGGGAGAAAACAACAAGCTTAGACTTATCCTCTTACTTCCATGTATTTAACCTACATAATTCAGGAAGGAAGAGGCCAGATACCAAACTGATTGCCTCTTTTTTGTGAATCACCTTCCTTCTGAACTTCTTGATCTCATCCTTCTCATAACCTCGAAATCCAATAATGATAAAATTCCAGAGATATTATGGAGACCACAAGGGCACTTAACTGAAGTGTACTGTTATAGATATGACATTTAGAAGCAGGCCTGGAGCTGGCTGGACAGATTCTCTAATATAATAAAAATAGCTTTTTCTTTCCCACATTTTACTATCTGTCTTTGTTTATTCAACCATTCAGCAAACCCAGCTGGATCACAGACATTGTCATCAAAGAAACATTCTAGGTCAGCCAGAAGTGGATGCCAATTGTCTAAAAATAAATAGAGGCTTTGTCACTGGAGTATAATTTTAAGGCCCCTGTAATGAATAATGGAACAGAAACTTTTTCCAAGCAAGTGGGATACACTGATTTCAAGGAGAAAGATTTCACAGTTAATCTGAAATTCACAGTTAATCTGAAATTCATAGTTATTGTAAGCTCCAGATAACCTAATTTTTATTTTACTTCACTAAAAATGATACATAGGGGAGCTTATTAAAAGGTTTGATATTGGTTTTAAATACTTAAAGAGCTGCAGAACACCTTGGAAGACAGACGAGACTCGCCTTTACCCATCACACAGACAAGAGGACTGAAACGCTGTGGTGAACCAATTTCCTATGGGTCACCAAGTGGCAGAACTGGGATCAGATTTCACACTTTCTAGCTCTTATCCCTGATATAATGCACAAATTATTTCCTCTAAGCTAAGAGAAGAGCCAAGATAAGAACACATAGCTTTACCAGTATAGCCTAATTGCTAAAGATCTTAAAGGAGCTTAAATAAGCAGCAGAGCACCACAGAAGTCAAAGATGATGTAACAAGTAGAGCTTGGCCCTGCAAACATATTCATTTACTTTAAAGAAAATACCTATCTAAAAAAAAATTCCTTCACAAAAGTTTTTAAAAGCTACCTCCCTCAATGGATAAATACAAAAGTTTTCCAACTGACATTTATCCAAGCCTCATCAATGAAGATGAGATTTTTGTCTCAAGTGTCTGTCACTGAGGAGTAAAAGATCCTGTGGAAACCCTTTGTAAATCTGTAAATCCAACAGAATTTTTCTCCATTTTCTTTGGTCTTCATTAATTCCTACACAAAACGTTCTCCAATCTTCTCTACTCAGCTCAAGGTGCCCTAACAGTGGAATGGTGCAGGGAAACACATTCAAGGTCAGCTGCTGCCCAGTTGCATTGTAACAGTGGTTTCTGCATTGGGCAATTTGAAATGTCAAATAAATTACAGTAAACACGAGAGCTACACACCACAGTCAATGCCCACACTAATAGCACGAGTGACCACCACCACAGCTCCTTGGTGCAGACTAAGCTGGCACTGGAGAATCTCGAGCCGCCTTCTCACTGGTGCATCAAAACCACTGGATAATCCTGCAGAGTTAAAAAGTGGTGCTGGGCACTTGGAGAGATGATTAAAAATGCACTCCAAAAGAAGTGGCGTTCAGATGAACAATTTCCTGATTATTTACTGTCAATCTGGCAATTCACCCAAGCGAGAAGCACCAAGGAAGCCCAGATTTGGGGCCGAGCAGCGTGAGGGCCATTTACCCTGAGTCAGAAACATTATCGTTTCAAGTTTGTGGAAGTGAACCACTTTGCCCCCAATTTCTTCAACTTGTTAGAATGAAGCCCACCTGCCCAAATGAACTCAAGCTCTATCGAGAACACAGTGATCATTTATTAGACTACAATTTCAGAATCATTAAGCCAGATTCAAGGTACCTCTTGGTTATCTCCTTTTCCCACACAACGGAGGTGGAACAGGAAGGGAAACAGAAGGGGAATCTCCAGCCAAAGAAAGAGGACAGGTTAACGTGAACCCTCGTTCTGCGCTGGCACAGACTGCACGTTGTATGATTCCACGTTTTGTAAGTTTTGGATTGACTTGGTTCTTACGACAATAAAATACAACATGTTAAGGAACTTCTTAAGGCACTAATAGCCCCATGTTTTTTGTAAACTCTATTAGTGGCTGTACTCCTTCATACCAATAACTTTTTTCTAAAGTTACTCAGCAATGGCAGGCACAGGATCTGAGAAGTAGCAGTTTTGGCTTTCTGTTCAGCACTCAATAGATATGACACGAAGGAATGGACTACATCCCAAAGAACCATAAATTCAAGTCCTAAAACAACAGAAGTATGTCAATATTTCTTTTAGGAATGGGAGTCACTAAATTGATCTTCAGTGAGCTGTTATGTTTTTCGCTTGTTCAGTATTTTGAAATCATGAGGATGGAACGTCCAAAGCATGACATCGTAACTGAGTGAGGTTCAAGTGAACATAATCTACTATTTCTTGTAAAACCAGGGAATTACTGAACACATCGCTATACTTTTGGCATTGCCTCTGCGAGATATAAGCTCTCTTATGCTTTTGATGTCTGATGTTCCTGTAAGCTACAACAGAAATGATGTTACCTCTCTTCAGAAGGAAACCCAACCAATCTCTAACCTTCCCTAAGCTGCAGAAATTGCTTAAAATCTAACACAAACTGTCCCAGACACAAATAATTTTCTTTTCTAATTGGCTAAAACTCTACTGCTCCTTCAAAAAACTCCTAACAAAATACTTCTTTACAGCGCTCTAATTCTTTAAGTGTTACAACTCAAAGTTTCTTGGGTTTCTCAAAGTACTCACGCGTTCACGATAAAAATAGTGTGGAAAAACCCCACATTTAAACAGGAAAAAAAGGAAGAAAAGGTTTTGCACGTTTTTCTCATCAGGTTGGATTCCAGTTTTCTATTAAAGTTATTCCAAGAAAGAAATGATTCACACTCCCCAAGTTTAAATGCTGAGAAATTTATGGTATCTTCCATCCTCACCCTGCCTGATCCAACGAGCCTGCAGGCAATGGGAATTAAAAGCCACAGCAATGACAAGAACGTGAAGCCAATGCTTCCCAGCCTCTCCGGGAGAACACGTCGGACACTTGCGACCGCAAACTCGCCTTTGTTTACTCCGTTGTGAAATACTTCATATTCGGATCAGTTCTGCGGTTGAAAAAAGGCTTAATGAATAAAATCTGCTTCAGAGATAACACAGAGACTGTTGTGAAGACAATTCCCTGTAAACATTGATACACAAACATTACCATAAAGATATAAAAGATAAAGGCTGTCTGAAGTAATTCTAAGAACAATCTCACAGCACTAATTGACACAAACCGAGCAAAATCGTTTATCAATAAATCTCAGATATAAATCAAAATCAATTTCAGATGGAAGAACCGAGAGCTGCAAGGAGTCAGCGATCACCCTTCTCCCGTGCCGACGAGACACAGACGGGCAGCACGCAAAGGGAAAGGTGACAAGATAACCCAGGTTGAGCCGCACAGCTGGAAGAGTTTATTTCTCCTAAATTAAAAGATCAGCTCAAGAGGAAAATTGAAAGAGCTGGAACGATCTGGCCTCATGTGGTGGGTTTGTGCTGAAACGCTCCTGGAGCGTGGCTGGCTGTGCCTTTCCTTCCAACTGGCTGCGCACAGGCAGAAAGTGTTTCACAACACCTTGCCCAGACTCCGGGCCAGGGAAGCTCAGCTGTTCAAAGATCCCTAACGTCACGTCCCCCTTCCAAGTCAGAACTTAGAAACGCATTAAAAGATTTAAAGACCAACATTAACGTAACACGAAATATTTACAGTCGACCTTGCGGTTCAGTTATTTATTGTTCGGTTCGGAAAAGGCGCTCTGTGCCAGTGCTTGAACCTCCTGGGCTCCCTCGAAGTCCTGGTACTGCGAAGGGAACGGGGCTGACTCGATGCTTCCTTGCTTGGCATTCATGGTCTCATCCTATAGCTCCTGCCTGTTTGAAAGGTTTTCTGGCAAAATCACCTTCTTTCCTCCTAAAATTTGTGCATCTATCTTCTGTTACTCTATATCGTGCCTGTCTGGGTCGACTCCCACGCACCACCACAGGACCAGCTCATGAGACATCACCCCTGGTCCCTGTCAGTGCTCTTTCCCATTGCAGACCCACACAGTGTCATTTTCCATTCTATTTTAATAGGTTACTCTCATGAGACCTTTCAGTCCAAGTCTCCCAGATATCACTTGCTATGCAGTGTAGGCATTCTTGTTTTCATTTTTCCCTTGGACAAAGTGTCAAAAGGTGAGACTCAATGTTTCATTGCTGCTATTCTGCAATTCAACAGCACCCAGTACAGCTTGGTTTGCAAGGGGTTTAATGGACCTGAGGCTACCATAAACTTCTGGATTAAAATAAATAAAAAAGATTGAAAGTCATCACGCATCTTTTCAAACACTTGTTTTGAACAAAACAATGAAACCCCTAGTTTGCTGCCTTAAATAAAACCTCCTCTAGTCATCACAAGGCCTAATGAATTCACACCCTGACACTGGAGATATGTTGCCTCGAGCCTCCTGCTGTAACAGCTTTTAAGTATTTTCTGCAAGATCCCATCCTCTGTGGTAGCTCTGGCAACTGCAGGCCACATCGTGTCTGAATCTGGACAGGCTTTGTTTGTGTAGGGTTGGTTTTGATCAGGTTGACATGTACTAAATTTAACTCTGGTCTTTGTTACACTGTGCTGTTGGCAAAAGCTCCAGAAACGACGTCTGCAGACACAAAATGTCTAATAGCTTTTTCTTCCACTGGCTAATCATATATCTGCAGTCGAAAGAGTGATCCGTATATTCTAGTGGGATATCACCCATTTGCTCTATTTGGCAATACCCCTTCATGGCTGATGGTCAGCTGGCCTCTCAAAAACGAGCCATGAAAACTTTTCACATAGCTGTATTAAAGCCAAAACCTCCTCCTCTTTTTGACTGCACTGGTGCACAATTGGTTTTTTGTTTTTTTCTGCAACTACATATACCAGTTCCTGACCTTCAGCTCTGATTACACAGGGGTAAAAAGCGTACAAAGTCAGAAAGCTTAAGCCATTCCAGTAACGTCACAGTCCTGGGGCTTCCTATGCTTTGGTTGTTTTGGGGTTGGGAGGGAGGAGTGGGTGCAGAATTTTTGGATTTACAATCGAGTTTCTAAGTTCTTTTTACCCATCTATATTCTCAGGCCACTGATTCAGACAGTTTCTCGCCCAGGAGTCTCTGCTGCATCCCCTCCCAGTCTGCCTAAGCAGCACAGGAGTAACAGCTACACCTCTGATGTGACCTTTCTGCACGCCCTTGTGCTTCTCCAAATGTGTCACTGACATTACATGGATTTGACACTCTACATTGAGATTTCTTTCTCATCTCTCTTTTAAACTCAGCTCTACTCCCTCTTCTACAAGAAAGATGGGGAGAGGCTGTTCAGGAGGACCAGTTGTGATAGGACAAGGGGTAATGGTTTTAAAATAGAGGGAGGTAGATTCAGGTTGGATATTAGGAAAAAATTTTTTACCATGAGAGTGGTAGAACACTGGAACAGGTTGCCCAGAGAGGTGGTGGATGCTCCATCCCTGGAGACATTCAAGGCCAGGTTGGACGAGGCCCTGAGCAACCTGATCTAGTTGGAGATATCCCTGTTCCTTGCAGGGGGGTTGGACTAGATGACCTTTAAAGGTCCCTTCCAGCCCGAACCATTCTATGATTCTATGATTCTGAAATCCACTACTCCAGACACCCAAACGCAGCTCCTCTCCTCCCACACTCACCAGCCCTGGACCTGTCCAACCCAACCCAACCCACGTGCTGAGAAACCACAGAAGAGCAGTGCTCCTTCATCTCCTCTCCGTGCCCTCACTCTTCCTTCTGCCCCAAGGCTCACCCTACCTCCAGACGTTACCCTCTCCTCCTCTGCTCCCAGTCCTCCCCAGTGCACAAAATGACCCACAACCTGAACATCTCGGCTTCAAGCCACATGCCACCTTCTGCCTTCTCCATGGGGCCCTTGGCAGTACACAAGCTTTACTGACCATAAGTCAGACTAACTCCAGCTATTATTTATTTATTATATATTATTTATCGCCTTTCCTCCCAGCTGAGTACATCTCCAAATATAGTGACAGTGCTGCTGAGACTCAAAAGAGTTTTTTCAAGCACATGAATGCAGACGAGACTGCTGCAACGACCGTGCATCCAGTCAATAAATACTTCTGGCAGGCCAAATTGTCCCCCCGGGGATGTCCATTGGCCATCACTGCTCTGTGCTATCAAAACCATGCCGTAATTTTCAACAGAGCATGTCTGGTGTTGAACTGAACTCAGATGATCATCTGAGAAAACCGTCTCTTTCAAAAAGATTAAAATGCAAATAAAAATATAATTATGCTTTTTTATGGGCTCTCGTTATGGCCCTCCTGTCCTCAGGAGGAGGCAGAACTGCTGGATTGAACACAATAAAATATTTAACACACGTTTTCCTGCTGGACTCCAGCTCTGTGATCCACATGGTTTGTGGTGCAGGTCTCTTCCGTAGTATTTTGTATTCTTCCTCATGCCCACAGCAGCAGAGCTGTATCCAGAGTTTTTTCCACAAACCAGGTGGTTTGTTTTGATGGACAAATTCGACTTCTTTGAAGAGCATTTTGCTTTTGAGGCTCTTCCATCAGCTTGCTATGGCAACCTGATCTCTTCTCACAGCAACAATTACAAAATCCTTCAAAACTGAAAAACCAGTTCTTGAGATTTTGATTAGTCACTGGGTTTTCTGTGATTGCAGCCACTTTTAGTACCTTCTCTCTTAGAAAGTAAAAGTGCATCTCTCCCCTGTGTTTTGGATCTTACTGGAATGCAGCACGGCTCCAATTCCAGTTACCTTCCACTTACAGATTTTTAATTATGTTATCTTGTTCCAAGTTGGCTAACAACAAAACCTTCACAACCCTCTGCATGTATTTTGTCTCAAAAACTCAGTTTTTCAAGGAGCTGTCCCTAACGGTGCTCCTTGCTGCTGAGAGCAGGACGACCTGGCACGATTCAGTTTTTTCCTGAAATAAGTATTTTAGAGGTCTCGCGTTGCTACCAAGAAAGGCTGCGGAGGAAGAATTTACTCTGTAGCATAACACTGAAAGGACTGATGAAAAATATGATATTGCTGAGGAAAGCAGTCCCGAGAAACTCCGTTGAAATGACACTAACACAGGAATATCAAACCACCAGGCAGAAAATGAGAAGAAAAAAAAAAAAAAGTGGCACTGCCTTGTATTTTCTGATCTCAATTACCGCTCACGCTCAAATGTTGTGATTTTTACATGAAGTCATAATTTGAGATCACATTTATGGTGGTGTGCCAGAACCTTTGTGCTCCTGCCCGCACTGGGATGAAAGAGCTGGAAGGCTGACAGCGATGGAGCTGCTGAAGTTTTACCTGGCACTCACTAAGGATCCCAAGGGACCGAGTTGCCCAAATCGCTCTGAATTCGAGAAAGGCCGTTCGGTCTTTGAAACCAGTTACACAGAATTGGCACCAGCACACTTCAAAGGCACTAGCACAGTGTATTCATGAAGTTTCAGCAAAAAAAGCACAACCAAGAAGGAATGTCAGGCCAGCCAGGAGCCAGGAAGGCAGCCTTTGATGGGGCTATGAGAACAGAGACCAGGGGAAACCAAAGCACAGCCAAAAGCAGGAGATTCTCAAGGAGCCAAACTTTTCCTGGACCAACTAAGGAAAAAAGATGCCAAAGACTGTCCTGAGGGAGAAACAAGCCCCTGATTAGACATATGGATGACTATTGTAAATAAAATGTAGGAGAGCAGAGAAAGTCTACTTTTTGACCTAGAAAGAGCAGCTCAGAAAGGCTCCAAAGGAGGACACAGAAATGAAGTTTTTTATTTAAGCTGATTCTTAAGATATGTGAGATGTAGTTCTCAAAACAGAAGATCCATGCCTGTTATGGGGGGGGGGGGGGAGGAGGGGAAATCCAGAGGCAAAATAATTCTAAAGCAACTTTAAATTTACAGCTCACATATAATACAGAGAAGTCTGTGCACAAACTGTGCCAGTCAAAGAGTTGGCTTCTGTCAAGCTCAAACTTCCAAAAACAAACATTGTCTGCTACCTACCAACACTGCTTCCAAAATACAAGAGTAAGGCTTATGCTTTTTAAGTGGATGCATCTAATCTAACCTCATCTAAAAAGGCATCTGGCTCCTCCATTTCATTGGGTTCCCTCTGTTCAACTCTGAGGCTACAATGGAACATTGTGCCTTAAAAGATGCATTACATCTCTCCCACAACTTGAAACAGATTTTGGAAGAAAAGTTACCCAGTTTTCACCAACATATATGAAGATGAAGGAACTAATTAACAAGGAAAAGTCTCAGTAAATGAAGTGCTGGCTGTGTTTAGCATTAAAACAAAACCATCAATGGCTCAAGCTTCTACATGACAAACTTCTTTGCTCTCCAGACAACACAGGTGGAATTCAGACAACCAAATTCTCTTCTACCCACATATATATTTATTCTTAAGTGTTACACATTTTCTAATAGAGAGAGTAAAATATTCTTTGCTCAGCAATAAGAGCTGGTCTCAACTACGATGCGTTCACAACAGAGGTGAAAGTTTCACAACAAGGCTTAGGAAGCCATCGTTTGTGTGTTGGCAAAAATATCCCAGCCAGAAGCATCTGTGTTGCTGAGGAACGCCAACGGGTTCTCCAGAGGGTGCTCCAGAACACCACTCTGTTGTTAGCCTCGTCCTACAGCTCTTCTTTTACTATTAGATTGCAAAACCTCGTTCACTGAAACGAAATATTTTTGTTCAACAGCAGATTTCCCTTAGAGCACACACATCGTTCTGAGAAAGCAAACAGCTACCAAATTCTGCCTTTAAACTGTTCTTCCAGTTCCTCCCAGCATCTACTGCTCAGAGAAAATGATTTGAAGATCGTTTGTATTTTGCAATTACTGCGCTGGCTACGACACCATCGTTTCCCGACAGCGTTTCAGTAACAGGCTTCGCAGAGAGGCATACGGGAACTATTCCTCCTGATTTTTTTTCCTTTTTCAAGTAGCTATTCTCAAAATGATTCTCTTTGCTACCAACCTACATCTTTGCACCGTCCGCAACAGCTACAGACACGACGGAAAAAGCGTCACTGTGAAGTCATTCTCCCTAAGAACGCGTCACGAACTCGATGCCCCAGCGTCACGCCGAGCGCGGTCACAACTGCCGAGTCACTGCTGCTGTCCTCTGGGGATTTTTAATTCCATTTTTTTTTCCACAGCACCTGCAACAGAGCTACACACGCGTGGAAAAACACGCACAGGCACTCGCTCGGAATTTCACAGGAACGAGGACCATGAACATCAGCAAAATTCAACCCAGATCACTATTTTATCCACGAGCTCTTCCCACTTACGCATCGTTCCTGCCAGTCAGATGCTATCAAAGTGTCGTGTCAACCATAAAACTTCATGGAGCAGAGACAAAACTCAATAAAACCAGACACATCGGAGCGGCACAGGAGGCAGCCACGTTATTATTGCTGGGCAAGTTCCTACTCTTTAAACACATGACTCTAAAGCAGACGGAATTATTACTTTTTACAACATTGAAGACAATTTTGACTTTTAGTTTTCCCTTCACAAAAGCATTTTTTGTCATATTTTGGTTTGAATACCACGATGTTAAATTTTTGCGTGTGTTTTTACTCCCGTATTTCCCTACTTCTACTGCTCATTATACAACAGTTTTTCTCACTGCAGCAAACACAGAAAGAACTTTCCAAATCGGGAAGGAAGAAGCCTGGGGATTTTTTAGCTTTTGATTTTTGCACTCGGGTTGAAAAAAGCAAGGATTTTTATTTCATTCAAGCATTTTGCACCACTTTCTCCTTTAATAATAATTACAGTAAAAATGCAAACAGATGACAAATCCATTTATCATTTTAATAAAATGTTTGACTTGAAATGGAAAATGCAATTCTCAACAAACTCAACATTTGGAATTAGTATGGCATTTGTATGAATTTAGAAAAAAATTCAAAATAAATGTCAGTTCTTGTACTGACATCAAGGTCTGACTAATAAAAAACAAACCAATTAACCACGATGGCTGAAGTCTGTGACTTTTAAGTTCTTTACTTGATCATCAGTGTTTGCAAATGCTTGGAATAAGAGCTGCTGGATGCCATGTGCCATTACAGAATTGGAGCTGGGGAAAACCACCAACTTGTCAAGTTGTGTTTTCCTGGTCTAAGCAAAACAGATTTAAAGAGATACTATTCGCTTTCAGGGAATAATTTAAATAGCATTGATTTTCTTTATGAAACACACTCGCCTTTTTTATAATTTTGCACTAGCCCACAGTTAAAAGGATGTGAGGTTTTTGTTACAGGAAATCCTGAAGAGGAAAAACTATAGATTTGCCTGAAAATTTCAATTACTTGAGGAGAGAAACAATGAGGAAGGTCAAAATCTCCCTCAGTATTGACGAAGTTTGAGAAGTAGGATTGCTCCGCTGTAATTACTGAATAATTGATATTAGTGCTGCTGCTGTTGCTGGCAACGAGATCAAGTCAGTCTCAATCTACATTATCATCAGTGAGGCAAAATTCTGCTCTTCTAAAGGTCAGTGACGGAATTTTTAAACATCAAGTTCGACAGCAGTCTCCAAATATATTCCACTATCTGCCCATAATAAAGAAAAAGACACAATCCAATGCACGGAAAACTAAAGCAGCTGTGTATCTTCCATAAAATAACTCCAGAAAGTCCCAGATATTGGTATGCTAAGCCTTGTCTTCTTCAAAGCAAGTCATCTAAATTAAATTTTCCCGAAGGAAAGGAGCATTTCTACTGAAGACTTTTACAACTGATGTACCGACTAAATGTTCTTATAGAATTGTATTTTTCTAAAAAAGTAAAACGCCCTCTGAACAGGTTTTATCTACCCAGTTCTAGGTAAATCATTCAGAATCCTGGATTTCCTCAACTACTACTTATCTTCTCCAGATAATGCATATGGATCCAAATGAGAATCATCTTAATTTGGAAAACCTCCATGGAAGAAGGAGCATCTGCTCCCTGTGTTTGGAGCTTTTAAGCACACATTGACATGAATGGTCATGCAATATAATCACGAAACTCCTAAGTGACTTTTTGTTGCTGTTAGGAGTTCGGTGTCGGACTAAAACAGACTCCATGGTAAAACTGTTAGCATCACTTGGAAAAGAATGAGGCCAACAACAACTGGTTTTGACAGTTCCATTCCCATTACGCAAGGCGAAGTCATATCTCGTTTAATCCAGAACAGATGATTCCCTAATCACTCCTTTCCTCAGGTTTCGGATAGCCTCTCCCTGACATAGCACTATCGACACTGAAAAACACGCACCGAAAAGTAAAACCATTCGGTATTTGGCCACACGTCTTTGAAGATGAGTGTCCCCTTGTCTGGTAGTGCACGGATGGACAGAAGAGTCATTCCTTTAGGAGACTCACCACCTGAGTTCACACCAAAACGCAACCTGTTAGCACAGGGCTGTGCAAGACATGCACAGGGTGAATGTCACAGGCCAAAATTTTATCTCTACTGTTGACTTTTGGCATTTCTCTGTATGCAATACTGGGACACGTTCTCTTTTCTGTACACTTACAACCCATTTCTACCATCTGACAAGGTCTTTTTTATGTATTGACCTATTATAAAACGAACTTATCTTGAAGGGAAGATCTCGCTGTAATACCTGCCTTCTGCTAAAAGAAAAACTCAAAAATCAAAAATCTCACAGTTCAGTTCCGGAATTTAAAAGTACTGATCAGTATTTTTTCAGCTCTTGCGTCTACTTATTTACTGTCACCACTGACATTTTCCCTCTGAATTTGATGCATTACAGCAACTTCTGCAACCCTCACCGTCCTTACCAGAGAACTGACTTAGTTTTGGAGTTAACACTGTAGCACCAACTCAGAAGCAAAACAAAGTGAGTCTTGGACACCAGACACAAAGCAAGGGTAAGACAGGTTGGATTTGAAGACAGGACTTCTTCTGTGTCATTACTGTGGGATGGAAATACCTCATTTTCAGTGTCATCATGAGCCATCTACAAAAAAAACAGTTAACTAGAAAAATCACACTAACATGATAAATAACTTAATTCCAACACTTCCTCCTGGTGAACTCTGTAACACTTCTGCTGTTTAACACAAATATTTAGCAACATTCCAGAAGCATGGAATGACATATTTCAGGAATAAAAATAGTTGTAAAAAAAATGAAGCAATTTATTAAACAGATTCATTCATAGCTCAACCCTGGTTGGAACCCAGAGCTTCTATCAAAGAAAAATATTATCTGCATGTAAAGCTGTACTGCTTTTTGCTTCCACACCAGTCAGGGACTGATAGCTCTAGCTGAATAATTGATGGAGCCAGTATATGACAATTAATCCCAGCAGACTGGATCAAATAAAATGAACCAAGTTTAAAATGTAAAGTACTTATTCCACGAAGAAGAATTTTGTTCACAGAACACTAAAGAAACAGCTAAGGCAAGCTGCAGCGGATGATTTTCCAAACATACTTTCCAAATGTTCCTCACAGTGATAGAGAGATGTACTTTGAATAAAGCCAATACATCTCAGCTAATTAAAATAGCATCTGAGATCAGAACTGAAAACTGTGCTGTCGATGTGGGATTTCAATGTCTAAAACAAGCAACAAAGTGGTCGGATCTTGTGGGTTTTTTAATGTATGTGCTTGAAATAGAAACACACATCAATTATTAAAAAATACACTGAACTATCAGGCATCCTGTATATCCAGCATACAAATCACAAAATTATCATCTTTCATCATCCTTCTTAAATTTATTGGATATTCGCTCACTTTGTTTGAAATATTTTAAGGATCCTGGAAAATCATACTGAAAATATATTTGAACTACAGTAAGGATTAAATACATGAACAACAGACATGAAAGTCAACCGACTGGCCAACTCTCACTATGTTTAACATCACCTTGTGAAACCCCTGAAAACCCTGTGTATATCACAGAGGTTCTCTTCTGAAAAGATAAGTTCATCCTTCATTTCCAGTGGAGCCACTGTGGCTTAATTTTTAAAAGGGATAGCTTTGGTGAGCAAACTTGGCAAAGAGCAATGGTTTTAATGCAGAGGAAACAAAAAAAAAAAAACAGGGAACCGTTTCCCATTTCCACGTATTTAAATTAGTCACAAAATATTTCCTAACTGATGACCGCCGTTGGTGAAATCCCACCAAATCCCATTGATGGTTTAACCTAGGCAGATGATACGGAAACCTGGAAACAGATTGAAGTCACCGAGATTTACTGTGCTGCTTAACATAGTGGAAAGCTTAATTATGTTAATGGGCTGAACTCTACGCTCGCCATCCAGTAACCTGACAACACACTGGTTTCGTTTTTCAGCAGGATGAAACGAGATCCCTCCACGCTGAACAGCTACGCAATCATCGGGGTCTGCCAGCTGCAGGCAAGGAGCTGGTACCCAGCCAAGGACACCAGCATTATAACGTAGCCAGTACCCACCCATCACGAGTGCTGACAGTCCAATCATACCAACCATTCCCAAAATCCCTCTTGGGTTGGAATTTGGAACGCGGGACAGTGGTTTCTGAACACACATGATGACAGGGGCATCCCTAATATTTAAAATAACTGAGCGTGGAAGTATCAGAGCATACAAAGTGGAGCGGTGATGGGATAAGGACAAATCTGCAGCATAAAGACAGGGTTCATATCACATGATGAGAAAAATCATAAATGAAGAGCACTAAAAAAACAAACAAAACAAAAAAGAAATGATTTCTCTAGATCAGCACAGCAAGATAGCTTTGTGATGACTGCTATTCTACAAGCAGAGATTTTTATTACCAAAATCTCTAATAAGAGACAGCTTAGACCTATGCCTTCTATGAAGGTGGAGAAAATTATTTTTCCTTATATTTAAAAGATTATCACCTCATATCTCATCTCTTCTTATTAAGTTTACAGCAATATTAAAACAAGATTTGGGTGAATAAAGAACATAATATACTCCAAAATAGCGAACATATTCTTTGGAGCATTATAAATGCTCCTGTCTGCTTGAATGGAATTTTAATGGAACGACCCACCCTCTTAGGAGAAAAATAAAAAAAAAAGATGACAGAAAATATCATCCTTTTCCAAAACCTTCATTAAACAGCCTTGCTTTACAACCACCACAGATCACTGTACGGCCTCTGTCGCTCAGGGACTTTTCTTTTTCAACAAAGAAAGTTCCTGGAAGAGATTAACAAATCACCTGTATTCATTCTTTCCACCAGTCAGAACATTTTTACAAATGGAAACAAGTAATTTGGAGGAAAAAAAAAAAAATCCTAATACATATCAGTATGAAAATAATGGCTGGTTTTAACACGTCTCTGTACATTTCAGTACTTTTGATCAGCAAAACAATGAAGTTTTTTTGCTGTGAAGTGACAAAGGTAACAGCGGGCCAGTTAGACAGACTGGGGACCGGGAACTGGGACTTCTGAACAGAAGACAAAAATAGTTACGTGACATAATGTCTAAATCTTGAGAAGCACTAGGGAAAAAACTCTATGTTTAAAACACAGACGCTATATTATGTGCTCACAGCCAAGTATCTGCTGGAATTTACTGTTTGCTCCCAAAACAAATCTTTACCTGCGTCACTGAAATGAAACATGAAAGCAGGGTCAAATTGGAACCTGTTATTAATGGGAAGCTGTTTCTTTATTGTTACACTTTGCCAAAAGCTGAAGTGACAAAAAATAATATGCCATAAATAAGAGATTTTGCTGCTGGAGACTTTGTTTACTTGACTTCAACAGAGATTTTTAAATTTATTTATTTATATTCTTTTTTTTTTTAGCATTTAAAGGTAGGCTGGGTCCCAAATTAGAAAAGACAAAACACTGTGTGGCTGTTGATGTATGGTAATTAATGATAATTAGTAGATGGGGAAAAACTTCTTGAACAAATTGACTTGAAAAGCAACTGCAAACTTTCTTGCACATTATCTCTGAGGTGCTACACTACGATCCTGGATAAGACAAAGCATTATCACAACAAAATCAAAGGTATCACAACAAAATCAAAGGTATCACAACAAAATCAAAGGTATCACAACAAAATCAAAGGTATCACAACAAAATCAAAGGTATCACAACAAAATCAAAGGTATCACAACAAAATCAAAGGTATCACAACAAAATCAAAGGTATCACAACAAAATCAAAGGTATCACAACAAAATCAAAGGTATCACAATTACAGCTGCCCACCAGACAAGATCCAGGACTTCACATAAAGCAGAGCAAATGCCAGCAAACAACCATCACCAAGTGGCCAACAAGGAATTCAAAAGAAAGTTGAGCACTTTTCAAGCAGCGCTGTGGACCGAAGATGCTCGTCCTTCACCAAATGGTAACCCAAAACTGGCTGTTTAATTGTCAGACCAGTACTATGCACCCCATGAGCATTCATGAACTTCAGTGGAGACAGGGGCCAGGCGTGCCCATCATCTCCTAAGCTCACATTTTAAACCAAGTGCTGAATTGCAAATTAACAGCAACAATTAATGACCTTTGATAGATTACAACATATAAATATCTACACACCAAACCTCACGTACACTAAATCAACTTAATATTTGCTTTATCTTCAAAGCAGCAATTCCTTTCTTCCACTCCTGATAAACTTAGTTAAATCTGTTTCTTTCGTGTTTCCTTCCTTTCCTACATGTAAAATCTCTTTGGAAACAATCTGAAAAGCACCATAAAGTACTCTTTTCACCCTCTATACATTTAGATTAAAACTTCAGCACAAATCAGATCAGTTCACTAGTGCATTAAGGGCACAAATGTATAACAGTCACTGCTTGTGCCACCTCACACTTATACCAACATGTTGCCTTTTATTTCATCATCATATAAAGGCTGCTTTCAAGTTGAGAGAAGAAAACGCATAAATATTTGTTAATTTGGCAGAGACTCTTTTATTCAGTCCCTACTCAAGGGTGATTAAAAGAAATAAAGTTAACCCAGCACTCAGGATCAGCCACCAGCCAAGGAAAGATTCTTTTCAATAGCTGAAGATATCATAGAGAAAATCCATCTAAGCTATTATTTTTCCTTAGCAGCATGGCATTTACATAGCTGATTTTGGCCAAGTATTGAAAAGGCTGGGAATTGGTGCCACAACTACTTGATACAACCAAATCAAACCCCCGAAAAAGCAGAGCTGTGCATTTTCTGCACACACCAGGGCAAGGACTCACTTTGCCTTGTCTGTTCTCCCACCCATTTCATGTAAACTTAAGTAACATCTGGAAAAGAGGCAGAGGCTCTAGAAGTCCCTGCTAAGCACTCTGAAAACGGGGGAAATATTCATCCGTCACAAGGAGTGAAATAAAGTCCAATTTCAAGAGGACTGAACAACTTCAAGGGAGTGTGGATGCATACCTGCTACATTTTGGAACAGGAAATGTAGTAATAAACATGTCTTAGAGTGGAAAATGTTGGAAGTACTGATGGCAGCCAGGTGTAACAATTACTACCGTTGAGAACGGGCCACGCTGCTGGAAAACAAATCTTCCCTCTTGACCCATTCAGGATACTGGTTTTGGTGATGTATCAGACAAGGACAGAGCTGGTTTTCTCTGCAAAAATCAAGCCGTATCTCCTGGCAGAAAAGAGCGCAGAAGGAAAACTAAAGGCAGCCAGTTTGTAAATGAAACTTCTGACCCGATAACGTCTGCGGGGATGTGACACCGCCGACTCGCCGGCACTAAAGAATTTTTTACTGCCGCCCCAGCAGCACGCACCACGAATGAGTAAGATGATGGAGACAGCACAGCGGAAAGAAAAACAACTTAAATCTCAACAAGGTGAAGGAGAAGACTTGTATAAATAGCAGCAACCAGGTATCCTTTTCCAGGCACTGCTCAAAATTTGCCAGGGTCGTCCCTCCCACCTCCTTTTTAAACAAATCTTGGTTTAAGAAAAGCATTACAATACATCTTTAAGCAATAAAAAAGTGATGAAAAGCACTAGATGGGGTCAAGTTAAGGCAGTGAAACTCTCACCAAAATTAAAAGAAAAAAAAATTAAAACTCCTGTCTTTTTTCTTTACCTTAAACCTAAAAAGAATTTAAAAAACCACCTATTAATCATTTGTTAAGTAAGAGGTGATTAAAAAACGTGCTAGCAAAATATTCAAGTTTTCCATTCGTTAAAAAAAAAAAACAAAGAAAACATTTTACACATTTTGAAATTTAAAACTGCAAGAATAAAAATTGAAGCTACTTTCCAATCATGGTGACTTTTAATACCTGCTACAGCTTTCTGTACTGATGAGTAAACTTAGTCGTCAACAACTCATTTCCAAAATTTTGCACACTGAACAGGGACACAAAATACTCCCAGTGTTACAAAAACACACATTCCCTCTCAGGCTCTGCAGGCAGCTGGGAGGTGGAAGGATCCCCCAGCTCAGTGGCACAGACACGGAAAGAAATTTAATGCATTAGAATTTCAGTCTTAACGAAACAAGACAGAATCCCTGGATTTGCAACATCCCTGTTTTTCCAAGCTGTTAACTCATTCATAGAGCAAGGCCTGCTGACTTTCCACGGGCTTCGAAATCACTCAGCATTCTCCCTGAGAGAGGATAAATTATGTCATGTAGTAAAAAACACGAGGCATTTTCAATTAAATATCAGAATTCGTTTTGCATTCTGTAACTACACAGAATGTGTTTTCCCATCAATACCTCTTAAGTAGCAGTTCCCTTTCCATGTTTTTTTCCCCGATTTTGTTATGTTTTGTTGACTACCATCGAAGGACTGTACTTTCCCCCAGTACTGCCTCCTCACACTGGGGCAGAATTATTCTGTTGTTCTCTCATCAAATGCAATAACCTGGAGTAAACAATTTGCACAGATTTGTTTCGGGAGAGCGATGACAAGGACCACTGGGGATCAGTTCTGTCCTGCTGGACAGCATCTCACCTGCTTCACAATTACAAAGAAGGAACAAGTCTTCTACAAACGTGTTTTAAGTTCTGCAGTTAAACTACACCTAACACAGTTCATTGCAGCTACTTTTTTAGTTACCCCTACGTAACATAAATGTTACTGGTTTTCTTATAATATTAATTTTCTAGAGATATTTTGTATGTTACTGATCACCTAAGTAGTAGGTTTTTCCCCAAAGCTTTTTTTTTTATCCATAGCCATTTGTAAGTTTTAATAGACTTAACTGCTTTAAAATTAAATTTCTCAATTTCGATTTGCTAAAATGCTACTTTCTCTAGCAAACCAAGATTCCAGAATGAAAAAGTATGGTGAGTGTTTTCGATGATCTACTTTGAGGGACAAAGTGGAGAATACCTCTTCTATGGAATGCCAAATTAAAGAGTGCACATGCACAAAGGACCATTTTCAAGGAAAAAAAAAAAAAACATAAAACAAACACCACAAAACCAAGAAAAATCTTGTAACTAAAATGTTCACACTTGAGTTATTTTAAGCAATTCTACTTTATCCATAAACACACTGTGCTTCTAGGTGAAATTTGCATAAAGCACATTTTGTTTCAAAACTACTCTCCATTTTTGCTCCTAAAAATAGAGCAGACCTGTAAGACTTTAGTACAACCCATTAGTGAAGAAGTACCAGCTAAAAATAATCATTTATTTTTTTTTTTCAAAACCATACGAGCCGTTTTTTTACGTTCCAGCTGCACTATATTGAGGTTTTAATTCTCTTGTTTTTCTTCTAACAACCCTGTTTGTTTCCCCACGCACGTTATTCAAAGCAGATGTGCTGAAAACAAGAAAAAAAAAAAAAAACCTTTTCCATCGACCACAGCAGCTGGCCCAGAAGTCGAGGTCGTCCTCCTGCCTCTCGTTTGCACACCAGCACACGCGCGTGCACACGCAGCCCCTCTGCCAGCACCGCACGCACAACGACTCACGCTGCGAACGTGTCTCCGTCCCCACGGAACGACACTTCCCGAGGGTGATGTCGGAGCAGAACATTTCTTGCACTTCCAATTTCCTCCTCGTTTCTTCAAGCTTTCGCCGAGAAAAGAACCGACAATCATCTTAATGCTACTGCCCTCTGCTGCTTAAAAGTTCGGGACAGGAAAAGAACTTTTATGTTGTCTTCATTCTGGACTGAAGAACTTGAATAAAGAATTTTAGGATTTTTAAATCTCGAACTTTTGCGTTAGATGCATGATATGAAAATTAAGAACTGTGGAAGATGGTTCTTTCCTCTGTTGTGGGTGATATATCGTTATTATTGAAGTTGTTAATACTGATAGAAACTGCAGGATCTATTCCAAAGGCTTAGTAAAGGCAATTAAACGCATCAGAAAATATATTAAATTATTTCCCAACAAAATGGCATCTGCAAAATGCATAAAAGCTGAGAAGAATTAACTCAGAAGCTGAGTTAATATGCCAACACATTTTTGTTTGTGAAACTGAAAATCATGCTTGAGTTATGGATTAAATTGGACCTTAAAAAAACGTGGTGCCCTCACTGCAAAGCAAGGTTTGAGTATCTCAGTAGTGATGATCAGGGAAGTAATCAGAGACACAAAACCAGGTATTAGAAGAGCTGGTTTACAACTGTCCCATAGGTTTGTAACTAATTTCCTCCACAAACAAATCTATTTTCATTTTAGTTTGATCCAGCCACAAATAACATTCACTGGATATTACATGGAATTACTAGAATAGTTGGTTGGGTTTCTTTTCCCCCCTGAACATTTGGAACCATTTCTCCTCCTTTTCCATCCCTCTAAGATTTAACAGCTTGCCCTTCACTTCAGACTACAGCAGAGCACAGAAACAGGACAGATGTTTCAAACACAGGTGATGAGGTCATACCTCCTTCCGAGCTGTATTCCAGGCTGTCCTACGCGTATGGAAAACAGATTTGATGAGACATCAGGTTCATACTCCTCCTGAGGACGTTCAGGACAAACTCTCACTGATCTGTGTCTCACACACATTTACCTTCTAACCTTCCAGGCCCAACAGCAGCGAGCTGCTACTGCGCAGCACTGAAATCTGCCGTATTTTCTCCATCACCATGGCAATTTTCCAAGAATATCCTTTCTGATCACGGATTCGCATACTCTCGTATGATCATTATCCATACCAGGATGCTCTTCTAAAGCTTACTTGGTGAGCTACCTCCACAGTCCTGTCTGTGACCTGTCCCAGACCTCAGAGCTACCACAAAGCCCAGGGCAGCAAGGTCAGGGGAGAAGTTCATGAAAAAGATGATGAAATCACCGCTCCGTACAAACACCTCACCGAGCAGCAGAAAAACGTGTCATTAATGTGATTCCCACCCCCCTCTCTATATGCAACTCAACAGTTACGGATGGGTCTCACCACACCACTTTGATTCCAAACTTCCCGGGAAGACACTGTGTGTGCAACTAGAGAAGATGCCAAGTTTCTTTTTGGAAAATGTTACGTAGCAGAAGCAGTTCTGCACTGATACTACACGAGTGATTTACACTGGGTAGCTTTTTTTCTGCTAAACCTATCGTACACGCTGTTTGTTCTGGATTCTCCTGCTGTTTCTCACTTACCTACAGATACTGAGTGACCCACATGCTGCTAACTGTTATTCATTTTTTGTCCATTGAGCAGAACAAATTGTCAGCTCTCCAGGAATACGTATGATCACATTTTAGATTTTAAAGTGCAATAACTTTTTAATTTCAGAACTGAGGCTATTAGTTGGAGATCATTTGCCTGGTGTCATTTTAATTAATTTCTAAATTGGAGAAGCACTGGCTGTGCGGATGTACAAAACAGAATGTCTACAACGCAGAATCAAGGAATGTCAAAAAACTGAAATGTTCCTGTTCTACCTCTTTGTACCCCACGTGTATTTCTGAGCACTGTGGCACTATGTCAGCAGGACACACACTGAACACCTCCTGGGATGCAGAACACCGAAGCTCAAAGGAAGAAAAGGATGGAGTTAGGGAGAAAGGAGGGCAGGTAATCAGAGGAAAGAGACAAATTAGAAAACTTCTGGTAATTCATAAGTATTAAATGTGAAGTCCAAAAAAAACTCCCACTGGTCCACCGCTTCAAGTGTTAGTTAATATGAAGTCTAATTATTTTTGCAGTTTGGTATTTTTATTAAACGTGCACTGAAATATGAAACTTCCAGCTAATAGAACACATGTGTAGGTAGAAAGTGTTCTTTTTGGCATGATTTCATTCGTTCCACGAACAATGATGCCAGAAAAACAAGATTTAAATTCAGTGCAACTACCAGGACAGACAATTCAAGGGGGCAGGGGGGGCCAGGAAGAAGTTAAAATCAACAACTGGCAGCACTATGCAGAGCAGCTAGTATTTATCACTAGTATTAAGAGGCTTAAAATGCATCTATCACCTTGGAAATTTTACTGATAAACTGTCACAGCAGATTTATGCCTTTTTTGCTTTAGTTCACCCGACGTTAACAGCTCTATGCTTTGCAGTCTCAGCTTCTTGCAAAGTTTTTACTTGGGACTCCGAGCGAAAGGCTGCACCAGGCAGCAGCACTGAGCCTCATCCGAGCAGAGAGAACACCCAACATCTGGGAAGTGTACAGGAACATGTGGGAAACAGCAGCATGAGATGAATTTTCAAAGGGAATATTTAGTAGTCAAGCTAAGATCTAATACCAATAATAAGGATATATTAGTCAGCTAAGGATATTCAATAACTGAAGTCTTGAAAGTGTCACACTATTCGCTTTCCTTATTATCAATATTCTTCAGCGTCCCTTGGCAACGTGCATTAAAGCTCAAAACATGGAAGAAAAGGCCACTCTCCTGAAAAGTAATGGCCAGGTGGGAAAACTGCAGAAGTTTCTTTGATCACAGGTCATGTGCAGATGATTGCAAGCTACTGGATTGTTATGACTTACATTACCACTGAACCGTATCGTATGACAGGTTTTTGTACTCTTATCCCGCTACGAGTGCCAAGGAAAATGTATTAGTTTCAACTTCCATTCTTAAACCACAAACATAGTTTAGTTGAACTCATTTTCCTTTGCAGTTTTTATGAGCTAATAGCTCAAAAAATGGTCGCTTAACACAGATCAGCTGATGAGCAGAAGCCAGATCAGCCACAGACCTCCCCTCTACCCCCTGGCGCAACACGCGCTCCGGGCTGCTGCAAGGAATCATGTGAGTGCTGCTCACCCACTTCGGTGCAAAACAGGCTCACGTGGCTTAAAGTGCTGATGAAAGTTTCAATACCTAATGCAGAACGGAGCAAAAAATCCCCTAAATATTTGCTTGCTCCTATTTTTTGGTCCGCTGGAAAACGGTTAAGCAGCAAATACTTTTGGAGGAGCTTGAATTTGCGGATGCCAGCTGAAGTGTGACGGCGCCCGGCTGCTGATGCTCTAGAGACATCTAGTTTCTCTTTTGCACCAAAATGCAGCTGAGTGCATTTTGAAAATGAAAAAAAAACAAACAAACAACAAACAATGCAGCATTTTACCATTTTTTTTCAAGAAAAGTTTAAAAACAGGGCCCAGAGTACAGTTAGTGAAAAAACAAATACAAAACCGGATGCTAAACTGATTTCCTACATACACATTTATAGCCACAGCCACTTAGATGGAACCAAGATTACCCCAAATATGGTATATAATAGTGCAGATGCCTTCATATAGATAAGCTGATGTTGATTTCAACAACAAAAGAAAGAAAAATTGATTAAATCATGGTTTTCTTCCCTCTTTGGGTGTGCTCTCCCCCACTTCAACAAACACATATCACGTCTCCATATATACGACAGACACATGTACACACACACTTACAAAAACATATTTTTAGAACACCTTTCTTCCAGTTTAGCCTTTTTCTGCATATACTAAAGCAACTTCTCAGATGATCAGCAAGACCCCACTTACAGGCATTTAGAGTTTGCAAGTTTTTTATTCCTCTAGAGTTCACAGGTTTCACTCCATGGCTATTTTAGCACGAGACACAGCTGAATGCTACTGTTCTACAAAAGGACTTACCTCTCCCTGCCTGACATAGGGGGTTTCAAGAAAAGGTCATCCAACCATTCCCCTTAAAACCAGCATGAACTCACAACAATATTTTAAATTACATTCCTGGGTTTTACTTAAGAAAAAGAGATGTAATTTGTGAAATACTTGTTATAAATATATATTTCAAGGGGAAAAAAAATTGTACTAGGCTATAATTGAAAAAACATAACTTAAGGTACGTGCCACATTCGGAGAGACGTAACACCACTCGATATTACTCTTTTAAGAAGATGCAATTTGGACTGCAGTATTTCACAAAGAAGGAAAAAAGAATAAATACTAAACCAAAAGTTCTGACATGTCTCCAAAAAAAAATCCCCTTTCCTAGTCTCACTTCTGCAAAAGTACTCCTGATCAAAGTCTCAGTAAAGAACACCTAAATTGTTTTTTTAATTTTTATTTTTTAAATGCAAGTTAGATTGCTTCCTCACACAAATACACCATGTGGTCAAAAGTTCAGAGTACTGGTAGCTTTCAAGGCCTTTTGAGTTCAAGAACCTTCACGATATGAGCCTTCAATTCAGGGCAGTATTCAAAGCCATATGTCTCAATTTATTAATATTCAACAGGAACAAAAAAAATTCATAACACATTTATTCGAGTGGCCTGGCTAGAAAACTTCTCGCAGGAGTATTTTTGTGCTGTGAATATTTTAATACAGCTCAACATTTAGTAAAGTGTGTCTGAGATCAAATGTTAGCAATTTTGCTGACACCTGACAAGGAACTCTGCTAATTTAATCACTTATTGACTCATCACTCAAAGCAAATGCTTCTTTTTCTTACCTCATGTGTGCATAAGCACCTAATAAAGTCATCTTATCAAAAAGAACAAAAGCAGATGTGAAAGATTTGTTTCTCCCAGGACAGCCATATAATAAAAAAATAGCTGCTTAAACCTCAGCAAGAAAGGTTGTTAGGTTTGCACGGACTGCAGTCCACATCTGGCCACAGTGACAGCTGGTAACAGAGGAAAGAACATACCGTACACCCCATAATCAATCCAGTTAGTGAACATGAAAGGGAAGAGGCCAAAGACAAGCAGGTATAAAACAGGGATAAAGCATCTTGCAGGAGCAATGAAATAATCTTGGTCAGATACTTCTGAGCCCACAGACAAAACACTTAGCTTATGTTTGATCACTTTGCAAGTGGTTTACTTAAACAGAAAGACCAGAACAGATTTTGTTCTTTAAAAGGGCCACTAATAACGTGAGATCATTCCAACTGCAACAACGATTTTAAAAGCCAGAAGTCAAATGGTGCTTAAAACTCAGTTCTGTTCCTACCTGCCCATCTTGACCCACGTGAACTTGATGGATCTGCAGGTTTCCCTGTAAAGTAAGAGCATTGACAATAAACACGACTTTGGAATTTGAAAAGTTGCTCTGTCCTGAAAAAGGCCTGTTCCTCATCTCATTAAATGACTTGAATGTTAAGGAAATCTGTTAATTTAGGAAATTCTGCTGAGGGCTATTTTGGCAATGCAGCTACAACTCAACGGTCAGTACTGTAACCACAGAGGATAAACAGACTGAAATGCACGGAGGCTTCTCACCACCAGCACGTTTTGCTTTTTGAAAGTTACTGTATAAGGTACCGTATTTTTATGCAAAGTTTGTTGAGGAAAGATTTTTGGTTTTCCTTATTTATATAAAACGGCAGATTTAAGTCAAACCCTTACTAAACTAGAATAGCAAAATAACACTTTTACATGTACGGAGTCCTATTTACTATCTTGTTTTAAAGTTACTGCCTGAACTAACAGATTTATTTATTTTGTCAAAGTTCAATACCAAAGACCAACATAGTTCTGTTACAGGAATTACATCTATTACAAAAAATTGTCAATAATGTAAAGTATTTTAAAGGAAACTGTAGCTACAAAGTCTAAAAGGGAAAGCAGTATCTTCACAAAATGAAGGGTTTAGTCATATGCTCAGAGATGTCTTTTCAAAAGTACATTTAGATTAAGAAAAAACAGCTTCCCAAACACAGAGACTTACAGGGAAATAGTGTATTTCTTTGAAGAAAAAAATACCGATTCTTTGATTTGATTTGCATGTTTTCTGCATTTTCTCTTACTGGCAGCACTTCCTCTTATTTGAAGCTGTGTACATCGTAATAAATTTAAAACCAGATGTTTTCATCTGTCACGGACAAACGTAGTCCTTAAAAGTCTTCCATACGGGAACTTCGGATGAAGCCAACGGACACCAGCCTCAGGATTAATGACAACCAGTATGTGCTGAATCAATTTTTTCAGTGGCTCTTTACTCAAGAGCTGCTTCAGCTTTATTGTAGAACACTATACCTGCCTTGAGACCCAGAACATTTTAATCCTTTCTTATTTCTCTCTAGGTCTGACAAGCTCTTCAAAGGAGACTGCCTTTTAATGATAATATTTATATACTGTTTATGGTAATATTTATTCTACAGTAGTTCCCTGTGTTAACAGCACTCCTCTGCACCAAAAGTGGTTTTCAGATGTGATTTAGGTGGTACTCTGGAAATGGATTAAATGAACCAACAAGCAGATATTTAACATTGAGTAAAAAAACCCTACAGGGAGATCATACAGATTAGAATTGTAGTTTGTATTTATATTTAACTGTATTTTGCTATTGCTTCTTCATGTAAACAAACTGAACGCACAAGAAATCTTACAGCAGTGCTTGCAGAAGTCTCCATACATTCCCAAACAGCCAACCACAGCACTCTCACTCAGCTAAGTTCAGCTGGATTTAACAGCTGTTCTGCCTGAGCAGGGGAAAAAATAAAAAAAAAAAGTAAAAATTGGAGGATTCAGTACTGGATTTATCCATTTCCACTCTACTGTACTGTTTTTATGTAAAAAAAATATGAAGTGCAAACACTGCAGTGCCAGACTACTTGATCACCACCAGAGAGGTGGTGGATGCTCCATCCCTGGAGACGTTCAAGGCCAGGTTGGACGAGGCCCTGAGCAACCTGATCTAGTTGGAGATATCCCTGTTCCTTGCAGGGGGGTTGGACTAGATGACCTTTGAAGGTCCCTTCCAGCCCTAACCATTTATGATTCTATGATTCTATGATCAGTAACGAAGGTAAGTTCACTTCACTCTGCGATGTATCTTTACTCGATGGCATCTGAAGGTTTCTCCAACTCCTCTTCAAGAGTTCCCACAATTAAAGACACTGAGTATTCTGAGCACATTTAGTTCATAAACCTCAGTAAAATAATTTCATTTCTCAACGGCGATGCAAGCACCTAAGCTGGTTTCCTATAGTACTCTGTAAGCACTGAATTTCCAACCAAGACCATCAACCATACACAACAATCATTAGTGTAACACACACACACATAGAGCTGACCTGGTTGGTGAAGGAAAAAAAACCACCAAAAAACCCAAAACAAACAAAAAGAAACCCCGAAAAAAAAACAGGGACAGAAACAGCATATTGCATCTACTGCCATAAAGCCCATTTCATCCCAGCTCCACCACATGCTCTCGCTTCTGTCCCCACTGGTCTCTGCAGTGCATCGCAGCGGATCTCAGAGGTACGTGTTCAGAATCGGGGCCCTAAGCACCTGCCAACCAACAGCTGCTCCACGGGCACGCACGCGTTGGGCTCACCTCACTGTCCTGCGTGATCTGGACTTGCTCGCCTTGAGGAACCTGGGCTATGTGGAGATGGCCCTGTGGGATCCGCAACAAAAGAAAACACCAAGGAGCATCAGAAGAAAATCGTAACTAGAGGAAGAAGCCATTACTCTGAATCCAACACAGCTTCATGCACGGAAGCAAGATGCTTGTTCAAGGAAAACCATTAAAGACAGCTTTGAAAAAAATTAAGTGCATCCATATTCCCCCATTTTTTTTGATGCAAAGAATAAGGAGGGTGACTGAAAAAAGAATGGTTCATTGTCACGTCAGAGGAAAGAAAACAGGCATCACAATAAATAACACCGAAGTAGCTTGTTTCTCTATGGACAAAGTATCTGCATTTTTGACTGATGCTCAAAGCCCGGGACTAACTCGCTTTGGCAAGGTTAGCATGTGCCTGAAGCATGAATCCCATGTAAACACCTCGGAAACTCAGTTCTTAAAACGGATGCGGCAAGATCAACTACTCATTGAGAGTGGCTTAAAAACTACCTGTAAGTATCCATGTATCTTGTGGGCAGGGAAACCCTCCACTACATGGGCAGGGACACCCTCCACTACACCAGCCTGGTGTAGTGGAGGGTGTCCCTGCCCATGGCAGGGGGTTGGAACTAGATGATCTTTGAGGTCCCTTCCAACCTGAACCATTCTATGATTCTATGATCTTTGTCCAATCACATAGTTATGGTGAGTACAGCACCATGCTACTCTCTCGAGCTACTACAAATTGGCACGAAGTCATTAATTTGAACACAGTTACACCAGTTTGCGTTAGTGGCAAACCTGCCCTGACAGCTTTAATAACATTAATACTTTGTACTGCTTTGCTGACCATAGCCACCACTTGAGAACGGTATCAAGCCTGCCATTTGATCAAAACATGGATAAGAGAGCGGACGGAATTCCTTGTGCATCCTGACTAGCCCAGCAAAGTCTTTGCTACTGTGATTTACCTGAAAGGAGATTGGATTCTAAATAACCTACTTCAGGGTTTATAAGGCTTTGTGTTCATTTTAATATGCCTGCATGAGAGACAGATTAAAGATAATCATTTGGAATTCTGTCAAAGGCTCTTCTTATTTTATAACACAAGAACAATCGCATGTGATTTTCAAAGAAACACAGATCCCTCTATTTCAAACAGTTTCATTTCCTTTGGAAGGAAACTGCCTATTTATAGGGAGAAAAAACATACTGAAAGTATCACTCTGACAATAGGGACTGTATATAAAATTAGAGCCCAGCCCAGCCCACGTTGAGATTAGAATCACTTTCCCTCCTTAACACCAAGCTCTCAGGGCTCCCAGGAAAAAGCACCGAACATTTAAAAGATCCATTTATAGTGTTTTCAAATATAAGAATCCTTTCTGACTAAAGGGAGGGGGGAGGAGGTGACTTTATTCACCTTTGTATCCTACATCATTCAAAAAAAGAACTGCTCGCTCATCTTTGCCAGATACATAACTGGCCTTCAAGGACAGTCCTTTCAGTTTGTCCACAAATTCAATCCAATACTTATTTTTTAAAAACATATATAGCATAAACAACTACTACCTTACTATTGACTCTGATCTATACGTATCATTCCCTAGAACTGAAAAAGCAACACCATTTTCATCTGTTTCAACCCAGGACCTCTGTACATGCTGGGCAAATTATGAAGACACTTAGAGTGGTTGTAGGTAGTAGTGGATTTTTCCCAGATTCCACAACCAATTTAAACTATAGGTGACAGGTTCAGATCTTTTGAGGCAAACTTTCATCCTTTACATCTATAAACATAACTGGTTTGTCTATTATACCCATGTATTTAATTTAATTTTCTCTGCTATCTTGTCTTGAAGACTTGAAAAATACATTTTGGTCATCAGTTAAATCTCAAAAAGATCTACACAGCAGTAAAGAAGAAGATATGGTCTTTAAAAAACACAGGGAAATCAAGACACAAAGAGATTCACACAACAATGCTGCGAAGTTATGGCAAAACTGAAACAGAAATGGAACTTTTGCACCCAGTTCCTGCAGAAAAGGCATTATTTCACCGAGGATGCTCTCAGCTGACAGAAGGGAAAAAAAGTTGGCAAGTTATGGAGCTTCTCTTTAGTCCTCTTCCAAGTCTGAGCATAGTAACTGAAAGCATTTAGGACAGGCCCATTAAGCAATCCCTCTCCAGGTTTAGCTCCTCAACTTCCGTTGAAGCCATATGGTACCCAGGCACACAACAGGAAGGGACAAGACCTTTGGGAAAATGAAAGGAGCGGCCCAGAATTTCCAATCCTATCTGAATCTCACCATCACTGGTTCCTAGCATCCTTTACATCCACGCTCCAGCTCTTTCTCTTCCTTTATAAGCAATCTTTCTCACTTTGGAAAAACGTGCTCTCTACTGCAGTTTCCTCTCCACAGCTCTTAGAGTCGCTGTCTGGAGTTCCTCTCCATCACTTCCATCTTAAACCCCCTTCCACGTCCATGCAGTCCATAAAAAAAAAAAATATTCTGGCTAATATTTAATTCCTCCTTTTACACAATGCTTACAGCTCTGCCGGTCACCTTCAACACTGTGCCACACATCTTGAAATTCTCCCCCAATTTCCATGACACTTTTTTCCTCTGATTCTTCTGCTGCTACTCTGGCAAACCTTCAGGTCTTACAGACATGTCTCTTTCGAGAACGCTCCAAAAGCATCTGTCCTTCATTGCCCTTCTTCCTTCATCACATTTCTGAGCGACTGCACCATTTCCACGCTGACAATTTGCAGCTCTACAT
Organism: Tauraco erythrolophus; assembly: GCF_009769465.1. Taxonomy (NCBI): domain Eukaryota; kingdom Metazoa; phylum Chordata; class Aves; order Musophagiformes; family Musophagidae; genus Tauraco; species Tauraco erythrolophus. The sequence continues at coordinate 20,883,614 of NC_141479.1, read as the reverse complement.
GACCAGACTTGAGTATTCCCTATGCTGATAGAGAGTTTTTGTTCTTCACGTGTAAATTATCCAACTGGGCAGATTTGCTCTTTTTCTCCTGCACTGCCTCTTCTTACCTGGGGAGAAAATACTACAAATATCTACCAGAGATGCTTCATTATCCTACTTTAGACTCCTCCTTGTAATGGCATTGACTAAAACCTCCAGTACCCAGTGGTCTGGCTGTTGCACAGTTCATCCTGTTGACTAGTATCTCTCAAGAATTCTTGTTTATTTGCCCATTTCCACCTGTTTCTTTAGCAATCATCACGCAGAACGGGTACGTACGTGTCTGTGCACATTTTTTCCTGTTCTGTGCTCATACACTGCCTGGCACATTGGACTACTGGCCCATACTCAGACTTCTGCTTACCTTCAAAACACTAAAACCATCGGTGAAAAAGTTTCCATGTTATATGACATTAAATTCTCGGGTTTCTACCACAAAAGAATACATCTGCAGATATAATTTGCTATTTCTGAACGCTGCACATCAGAAATGCCACACGATCCATTATTTCATCATTTTCTTTCACTTTTTTTAAAAAATTTGAATGTAAAACAATCTTTGCAGTCAGACTGTGGCACACAGGAACTAAAGCCGAGGTGAGTTTTTTCAGAGTATAAAAATAATCATGGGCTGAGTTATGGTAGGAGTCTCAGGCTTAAAAAAATGTCAATATTTAGGACTTTTACTTATATACATGTATCTAAATGAACACACATGTAAAGGATCCAGCTGACAGATGTTCAAAAACGCCTGAGTATGCAGGGGTTCTAAAATGAAAATAAATAAATGTAGTCTTGATTTGAAGTTCACAGCTAGAAGTACCTCTGAAGCGTAGGTCGTACGCTCAGCAGGTCTGCTCTGACTACAGCAAACGGCCAGGTAGAGACTACTCAATTCTACACGCAGCAATGAACGTGCATTTACTTGCAACAACTGTGTGGGCAAATCCTGCATGAAGACTTTTGCCAAATAACTCTAAAAATTTTCTCATAAGCCTTCAATGTTTACTTTCTGAAAATCATGCTTAAGAAGTGATGACAGGTGACTCTTTCAAGTAACAAATTAACTATCGACTGAAGCAAAGTTTGCAATAATCTAGATTGTTTAAAAGGAGTAATTTAGAAAAAAAAAAAATGAGTACATACTACTTGGACTTGTCCATCTTCTCCTATTTGGTGGATCTGAACCTGCTGAGCATTGGCTAGTGCATAGTGGAGTGCCTGTGGCTGGTTCTGCTGGATCTCATTAGAAGCTGAAACTGAACTCTGCGAACCCTCTGAAAAAGAGACAAAAATCCAGCTTTATTAAATATGTATTTCTCATGCCAGTGGCCATGCAACAATGCATACTTGAAAACCACGAAGAACAAATGCAGTCAGTAAGCAGATGCAGATCAGATATTATACATTAATATTCTTATGCACGTTCACTGCTCATCTGTAGATTCGCTACAAATTCCAAAGGAATTCTAAATTTCTCCGTTTGTCTCTGAGAAATCACACGTTCAAAAAGCATCTTTTGAATCTACATTAAAGATTCTGCAACTGTAAAAGCCATATCACAGCAAAACCACATACATTTCCTAAGCAGTTCAAGACTCTTGTGCACCTGCGTAGCTGAGAACTATTTACTGCCACCACCACAAGGATACACTTGGAAAACCATCCCATAAATTGGAGTTATCATATAAATAAAGGGCATCACTCAATTGTTTTCCAAGATCCATCATCTCTAATTCGTACTGACACACATGAGCCTAGAATTTCTTTTTAACCTCAAAAAGGCAGGCTGATTTCTTGACTTAGATGAATTCAAACACCACCTCCCACTGCAAAGGGCCCCTGAAGATGCCCCTACAAAAAGGAAGACCCCCCGGGTGTTATCTTTGGGCAACAGCCACCAGGAGAACCACCGCATGATTTCAAGAAAATAACAACTTGTTTTAGAAGCAGACACGTCATGGATTCATCGCTAGGTTCTCCAGCTGCAGGGAAAGGATTCTTGTAAGAGGCAAAAGGCAAGTGAAATGAACTAATTCTATTTTTTTTTTTTAACATAAAAGCACTAAAATGTCTTTTTTTTTTTGGAAACATGACTTTTTTTATGCGTTTGGTGTCAGTGATACTGAGAGACTAATAATGTCAATAATTCTGTACTGAAAAGGCTTGATGGAATACAATGGACGAGACTGCTTATATATATATACGGGTCTTCCTACAGATTAAGGCACCACTAGCAGGTAAATGTATCCCTAGATACCATACATCCTTTTAGGAATCAGGAAAAAAGCTGGGGCTATCGATCAATGACACTTCTGCAGCACGTGTGACAAGTTCAAGAACACACTGCAAGGAAAAACCTTAAAACGTCCCATTCTCCTACTAAGATTCAGCTCAGTCCTAGTTTTCCTCCCTTTTTTTAAAATTTTTTTTCATTTGAGATATCTTGGAGAATGGGACTATCATAAAGGGCTTTTAGAACATAATGTATGTGAAGAAATCCTTTTTACATACAGTATTCCTGTCAACAATTTTAACATTTTTCTTTTGCCATGCCTCAAAATTCATTGAATGAGATCTCTGAAGCATTAAGTGCTTTACAATTTTTCTAAATATTTATTTCTCTGACAATGACTTTTATGCTGCAAAGTAATGTAAAACACATTAACATCTAACATGTAGTGACATTCAATACTATAGGGCTTTCAAGCTGCCCAAGTACCGGAAATTATAAGAAAAATATTTAAGAAACAGCATCATTCCACTTCCATTGTAGATCCTTTCCTTACAAGACTTTATGTTTTGCTTAAATAAGCACTGGATGGGCCTCATCCTGCTCAGAGATGACTGATGGCCAATATATTTTGATTTTTAAAATGATGGGTTTTTTTGAACCAACACAGCAGGAAGCCATGTTTCATAAAATTTTAATACCTCTACTTAATACTCGGAGATTTATATCGAAAAAAGAATGTTAGTTTTGCAAGAATGAGCTTTATCCACTCATACAAATATTTTAATGGAAACGTCCTTTAATAAAAATCATCCATTTGGGTTTTTTTTCTCATCCTGTCTGCAAATGTTTGTGGAAGAAGATAATTCTGAGGTTTAAGTCTAAACATGGGAACTGGAAACTAACTGGAAACTAATTCAAAACCACCATGCTAGAATTTATTTATTTGTTGAAAAGTTTAGTTGCTTAACAATTCGACTGGACATTTCTAATTCTGTTCAAAATCCGCAAAAACATCACTACAACCAGAACACTTAGGCAGTAGGAGAGGAAAACACGACAAGGACATGTTTTGGCTGCCTATGGGACATACAGCTTTAACACCTTCTAACTGACTAGTGGGAACTGCACAACGTTTAGAATTTGTTAAATACAGCCCTGTTTCGTGCTGTGCAAGCCCAGTATTCCCTGCCCTGTTGCACAACGGAAGTTTGCTGTGTATGAGAAACTGCACTGCCAACCAAATTTGTTCAAATTCTGATCATAGATCACGCCTTCCATCGCGAGTGGCTCTGTCGTGGTCAGGGAAAGTACCAGATGTTCTAGAAAGGTCGTTCTCCTAAACCTCTCTCTACCTTTTCCCTCTCATTTCCGTCACTTCAGTCCTAAAAATATTTTGTGCAATTCACTTTCTGTAATTTTTATTGTACAAACAGCATTTTGTTAGGATGTTAAACGGCTAAGAAAGGCCACTGTCATTCATCTCACTTCTTTCAGGCTACCACTACTCCGTTCCGTTGTGATTTTGTCTTTCCATCACACTTCCCAGTCTCCCTCTCTGTAATTTAACAGCTGACCTGAGTTACAACTCAACTCCCAGTCAAACCACAGTGTCCCAACACATACTCCTTCCTTTAGATGTGTGTGTGTGTGTGTGCACACCTATGCACACATACACGACCTCACACGCTCAAACATACAAGAGTGTAAATGCTCACACACACACAAACAGCAACACTGCACCTGGGACACCAGCAAGGTAAGATGTGTTTTTCTTCCAGATTTAATAACCTCCTAGCAGTACTTCTCCTGTTACACCAACTGCAATTCTGTAGTTCTCAGCAATCATGAAGATGCATTTATTTATTTTCTGATTAAGAAAGTTATACGATAAAAGAGTATCAAAGAAATAAGAGCTACAGCAGATAAAAATACGTATTTACATATCCATTATATGTACACGTTGAAATAAATTTTTAACTGTAAAGTCCAAAAGCCTTTATTTATAAACCATCTTTTGCTTCACAAATGCCAGAAATTATGAAGCTTTTGACAGGTGAGAACAGGAGACAGACTGAATGCAATCCTACTCTACATCTCACATGGTCCCTTAGAAATAGATTTCAGTTTGGCTTCACTGCAGCAACCACAGTTGGGTTTTCTTTCTTTTTTTTGTTGGACTTTGGTGGGTTGTTGTTTTTTTTTTTTTTTCTTCTTAGGCAGAAAGAAAAGAGAGGATTCAACAGTGTCTAAAAACAAAACATCCTTTATAAGTATTGTTTTTCCTCTCTAAATCTCTGACCAGACAAAAGTAGTATTTATCCATTTTTAAACATTCCCCATTAAAAACAAACACAAACATGAATAGCGCACAGCTTGAATAGAGGATATGTCAGCAGTTATAAATCACTATCATGTAAACTATCCAGCCTCCCCTTTCCAACTTTGATATATTGGAGAATCCCTGGCACTGGGAAGCTATACAGCTGAACTCCTGCTTTGAAATTTTCCACTGCACTAGTTAACAAAGGGATACTTTGATAGGAACTCTATGGCTTATGTAGTGCAGCTACTGGGCACATTACCCATGGAATTTCCAAATTCCACCCTCCACTGGATGGAACAGCTTTGGAGCCATCCACGGAATGGAAGGTGCTGCGTGGACCATTCCGCAGGTGATGAAGTTGGGATACAGGGGGGTAAAAAAAAAAAAAAACTTGATTACTGAAATATTTCTTCAAGTTGTAATTGGACTTTTCACGTTTTCCGTTTGTTTATCGCATGAGCTTACGAATCAAAGAAAATTTAGCCTAAGTGACTCCATCTTCTCAGAGAAACGTTCAAGAGTTGGCAAAATCACCCCCACGGAAGCACTTACGTCTGTCGCATCTCTCAAAGCTAATCTTCCTCAGACGTTGCAGAGCAAGATTAGATTTGTCAGACAGATGTAATTTGTAACTGTTTCAAGAATATGCGTGTTTAATTCTCAACCAAGATCTGTTTTAAAATTCCTCACTTCAAAGGCAAAACCTTTGGCGTTTTCTAATTCTTTCCTATTCTTACTTCACATCTATCAGCTGAGCATCTGGCTTCTCATTTTGGGAGGAAATGCAGGAGGATTCTGTAGCCGAGGGAATTCAAGCTTAGTCTCATTACGTGTTATCCAATATTGTCTTCCTTGTGCAGAAGCCTCCAGCCTCGTGCTTCTGCTTACAAACCAGGATGAGTTTTCTTATTTCCTTGACATGTCGTACTGGCAAGGAAAGGTTAACGGGCAGAGGTAGCAAAGCAGTCCTCAAAAACAAAACGCAGGAAAAACACCATTACTGAACAACTAATAGAAATAAAACTGTATACTGAGAACCATTATCTCAACCTGACTCAGTGCTCTAAACCTCCAATTTTGCATAACAGCTCTGAAGATGTGGCTGCACATCCATTTTTCTGTGTGACATCTCGGTACAGGCTGAGCACTTCAGCCCAAATCTACATGTAAATCCCAAAGTCATAGAACTAATTAAAAATTCAAACATGGAAAACTGTGATAACAGCTTTAACAATCTTAAGAGAAATGAAAAGAAAGGGAGAAGGCACTCTTCAATTAATCCTCCTCCCCAAAACCTCATTTCCTACTGTCTTCCCTCCACAGACTGCTGGCGTTTTTAGAAAGAGGATCTATCTAAATTATCATGGCAGCCATGTGTACAGCTCTTGTCAGGAAAAAAAAAAAAGGCAAGAGAAAAACACACATTAAGGACTGAAGTATTGGCTTCAAGAGCAGAGCAAACCGCTGCAATTAACACCTCAACTCCAACAAAAGGCAACAGCTTCAAACAGAAGGGCCAGATAAACCACGGAAAACCAACTTCTGCCTAAATATAATGGTCTGCTCCAACAGTTTCATGCAACCCATAAATCTGGTGGCCACTGTAGAGCTGCACAGTCAAATAAACGTAGAATAACCTCAATTAATGTATTTGGGGGTGTAGGACAGAGAAGAGACATTCACATTTCCTACCAGCTCCTCCTTAGCCATGTTTTTGTCTGCAGATCAGTTCCTCCTGGTACTTGAACACTACCACAGACTTACAACACCAAAAAAACCTCTAAGGCTACGTAAGCACTATGGGCTCAGCCTCCTGCTTTCCTACGGGATTTGCACAGCTAATTTTTCTGTATGATAAACACATACAGAGAGGAAATCTGTTCTCATTCCTAACTGCATGACTCAAATTGAAGCCACGCGCTACATAAACTTAGGCACAACAGGCAGAAAAAGCCTAAAAGTTTTGATGAGTCCAACAAGAAAAACTCAAGAATGGCAATCCTCTTTAGATGTAAATAATTCAGAATTAGTATGTCTGCAGTAACTCAATGCTTATAAAATAACCACAAAAATCAGAGAACAAGTGAGGCTGGAAGTGACTTCTGGGGAGTATCTCAAAGCATGGGCAACCAGAACCAGTTGCTTCGGACTGCGCCCAGGTGGAGTTTGACTGTCTCCAGGGATGGTGTCTCTGCAGATTCTTTGGGCAACATGTTACTATGTTCAACCATGCTCAAGATTCCTCAGAGCCAGAGAAATCAACCAGGTCACATGCAAGTGAGTTTCTGGCTGCTATATATTTTCATATTTTTTTTAAATGAGGCAAATTAATTCCCACTAAAAAACAGCTCTGGAAAATCAAGTCCCCTAATTCACAGGGCAGGATGTCCAGCCTGGCAGTGACCATGCTGATTTGAGACTATTTCAGGACTAACAAAAATATTATTTTTCATGATACGTAGAGACGTTCAACAATTTTCACTGCCAAAGAGAAAATACTAAGTTATTTTAGACTTCCAGCATACCAGCATTTAAGAAAATATTCTGTAACAAACAAGAGAACAGTGCTTCTTTACAACACTTGAAGAAATGCCAATAAATTTCTGCTGATTGAAACACGTATTATTATACTACAACAAACACAGAAAGCCACCTTGCTATTACCAGCCCCTAGAGATAGTAGATTAAAAAAAAAAAAATTCCTTCAAGCCAATCAAACAATAGTTTTGAATTCGAGCCTTTATTCTGTTGCACCTCTTGGTCACAATTTTAATACCAAATACTACAATCACGAGTCTGGAAGTGGAAAAACCTGACGAAACTCTGGAAAATGCTCGTACAGGGAAGGTGGTGTTCATTCATTCAGGCTGAGGACATTGAAATCATATTTAAACCTCTTAATGATGTTTTCAGGAGAGCTCAGCTGCATGGCAGACACTATGATACCATGCTCAAGGCATCTGTTGATGGCAACAGTGCATCTTAAGAAGTACTTTCTGAAGACCACAGGACTATCCTCTAGAGAAAGCCCTAAAGCTTCCCTGGGAAATTATTGTCATTTAGCTAAAAATCTGTGGGTTTAAGCACTTCTACAAATATCTTAGGTTTGTCATATTTAACCTAGTAAAAGGGGGGGGTTAAATTTTCCCCTCCCAGAGGATAATCTGAAGTGCTTATTTACAAGATGTGAAATGAAAGTGCCTTCCTACCGAATGTGTGTGACACCACTGCTGGATCCAAAGGTCCTTAGTGACCTAACCTGGCTGGTCATGGAACTGTGCGCTCCTAAATTTCCTGATCTAACGAAGTAATTGCAGCTTCTTCGAACAGAAGTCATCCAGTCTCACGCTGAGCGAGCGGAGCCAACGCCAGAGCTTCTCACAACAGCTCAGATCTGGCCCACGAGGACATCATACGAGAAACCGCATCGCTCACAGTGGAACCATTGACAATATTTCAAGAGCCTTTTTTTTTTTTTCCATTATATCTTAATGAAAAGTTCATTATATCTACCGCCGTCTGCCCAACGGATAACCAGCTCAAATACCTGCTGTACGTGAACTGCCATGGAGCAACGTATCACTCCGTGGAACAAAAGGCAGATGTTCTTCTGCAGACAGCAGCAACCACAGCTGGGTGGAGACCTGACACACAGCAGCACCTAGAAGCTGGTCTTAATGGCTGTAGCTAACAATAGTGGGAAAGACAGTTTCTCAAGTAGCTGAATTCCAGACCGTTCAAGGCTCACCTTAAGTTGCCCCCTGAAACACATGCTACCATAAAAACTGTCTGGGTTCATATGTAACACTTTAAAAAGCCATATTTGACAGCTATGTTGTCATAACTGTGAAATACAGACCTCCTTTACTTCAGAGCTGTGAAATATGACTTCTCTTTCCTGCTAGCTGGCAGCAGGAGTTCTGCTATATCCACCATACAGTGCGTATAATCAGGAACAGATGCCTGGGAACGATGATGCTGTAATTCCATTGCGGGGTTCCAGGGATGTCAAATCACAAAGGCAAAGTCTGAGCGGTTCACGAAGTTCCTTGAACAGAGCAGTGGAACTACAGCCCTGTCATGCAGAAGTTACCCTTTTTAAACATGTGGGAATCCACATTTTCTCCTTGCATCTTCTCTTCCCTATATACTCAACCCACTCTCCTATTTTTCCTCATACCGCCTCTTCTTTCTTCAGGCAAAGTACCACTCCCACCTGATTTTTGGAATGCAAATTAGTTTTCCAAAGGACTACCTGATTCTGAAAAGCAGCCTGTTTTTCTAAGAGCTTTTTCACAGCGGGTGCAAATGTAGTGGTAAATTCATCTAACATCTTTACGGCCTTCCAGAAAACGATGCCAACGACATTCTGAGTAAAAGCAATATTGTGAAGAAAATTTACAGAAGACTCTGACTCCATGGGATCATTTTCACGTACCATTACCGAAGGCAGCTGTTAACGTTCTTGCCGGTACTCTGCTTTTGGCTGCAGTGTATTCAGTCCTGGCAATGGCATGCCAAGATGCCTCAGTTGACTTCCACCATCTTCAGGACCAAAGACATCTCGAAAAGGACATGCAGCCACCTCTTTGCCATCTAGGGGACTTGGGAGATGAGATAGCTTGTAGAGTGGCAGAGCCAGGTGGCATGAAAACTCCTAGGGAAATCCTGGAGATTGGTGTACAAAAGGCAGCTGGCCAACTCCTACATGAGCTGGCCGGGGTGCACAACCCGAAACACCACGGTGGCTCTTGCAGAACCAGTCCATGAGTGACTGCACCACGCTACTCCCTCCTGCTCAGTCAGCACACTGCTCAAATCCCAGGAGTTAATCCAGGTGTCTTTGTACCCATGGAACAACTTACAAACCACGTCAGTGGAACTGGGGGGTGGAGGGAGAATCGAGTTTTCAGCTTAACCAGAAGGAAAAAAAACACCAAAACTTCTTATCTTATGGCCTTCTCAAGACAAGAATTCACTGAGCCTGAGTCTGTGCTTTACAGCTCTACACCGGTCTCCCCAAATCTCCAAACCAGGAGATTAAAGATTAATATTTTTTAATAATAAATCTCAACAACAGTCAAGGAGTACAGTCTAATGAGCACAGGTCCACAATATCTACTTACTACTGCATTTTTACTCTAAAATATTGATTGCTAAGAGACCTAAAATAAAAATCCCATCAACATATATGGGTTATGGTTATCATTACGTTGATTAGTTGTTTTAATTTGAGAATTTTGGATATGATTACCAGTTCCAGCACATAAAATTTTCCATTAAAAGCAGATTTTGGCATTCTTTGCATGAGATACAGTGGTTAGTGTTAACATGCAACCAAAAATTTTATGCAGGCAAATAAACTTACTTCCTTTTCTTTGGGCTCACTTCCAAAACACTGTTTTTAATATATGATGCACAAATGTCCCATAACACTGCTTTATATTAAAAGCATGAGCCAGAAACGTCCTATGAGAACACTTCTTAGGTCAGTATTTTTCATTTGTTATTATTATTCATGCCTACATACCTATATGGAAATATAGAATCACCTACAACATATTTAATTGCTTCAGAGGCAAATACTTCAGGAACAAAATTTAGCACGTCCTACTAAATGGTGTGAACACACTGAGAAAGGTTTATTCACTTGACTCCTCTTGCAAACATGAGTTGTAGAAACATTCTGGCCTTCTACTGAAAAAACTGGACGTGGTAAACACACCCGTATGAGAGCACGAAGCTGCACGTGCTGAATTTTTGCAGTTAACACGTAGATGGACGTTCTCAAGCATGTCAGTGAAGCTCTGCATCCAGATAAGACCACACAAATCAACAAAGCCAATCTCTCTCACACACTGGAACATACTACACTTTCATTTCTGGCAAATCTGTTTCGCTGCTGTTTTAGACTCCCTTCTCCCTCTTCTCTTTGTGAGCAAGCACACACATCTCACCTCCTTTCTAGGATCATTAATGCAACTGAAACAGGATTAGAAGCTCATCCCACCAGGGATCTCGCTTGGTACAACCCCATGAAGGACATGGAGCTACTGGAACGAGTCCAGAGGAGGGCCACGAAGATGATGCGAGGGCTGGAGCACCTCTGCTATGGAGACAGGCTGGGAGAGTTGGGGCTGTTCAGCCTGGAGAAGAGAAGGCTCCGGGGTGTTCTTATTGCAGCTTTCCAGTACCTAAAGGGAGCCTACAGGAAAGCTGGGGAGGGACTTTTTACAAGGGTGTGTAGTGACAGGACAAGGGGCAATGGATTTAAACTGAAAGAGGGTGGATTTAGGTTAGATATAAGAAAGAAATGCTTTACATTGAGGGTGGTGAGGTACTGGAACAGGTTGCCCAGAGAAGTTGTGGATGCCCCATCCCTGAAGGTGTTCAAGGCCAGGTTGGATGAGGCTTTGGGCAACCTGGTGTAGTGGAAGGTGTCCCTGGCCATGGTAGGGGGGTTGGAACTAGATGATTTTTGAGGTCCCTTCCAACCCAAACCATTCTATGATTCTGTGATTCTATGAGGCTGGGAAGGACTTTGAACACACCAGGAGGTGGCTGGGCTTTCACTGAAGGCCCATGATGATTTAATTACAAATGGTTGGCTTCACTTGACACATGCATACACTCCTTGAGGAGCACGGTGGACACACATACACTGTAACAGACAGGCCTCTCTGCCAGTGATAAATGGTATTTCAAAATAAAAAAAAAGAGAAAACCAAAAAGCAATAATATAAAATCCACTGCAAAAACTGAATTGTGAGAAATGTGGGTTTCTCTTTGTAGCTTTGTTACACAAAAACATTCAAATTTGAGGGCAGTACGTGCACCTGTTGTGAATATAACTTAAGACCAAAATAATTTTCAGGTATACTGAAAACCAAATGGCATTATTACTGTGAGTTTCCATTTCTGCTGGGGTTTGTTCGGTTTTTGTGGGGTTTGAGGGGTTTCTTTGGTTTTTTTTTTTTACCTGAACCACTGTAAGACGATGATGAAGGCGTTCGCCTGGAAAAGCTTTTCACGGCCAGACTCTGCCCGCGCTGCTTCCGCCTCCAGGCTGTTCGGCATTTGGAGTCTATGCTCTGCTTGATTCGGTACCAGTCGGATTCTGTGATCCCGAATTTGTAAAACAGGTGACCTGGAAACAGAGAGAAACACAAAGGGGTGAAAAATCAGCATGAATCTGTATTTTTAGGAAAATACGTGAAAGTCACACGGTCACACACGCAAGCTGAACAAAGAACTCTGGAAATTTTACACCTGCCCTCATGTGTGACACTGCCTAAAGAATACAATGACATTATGAAAAATACCAAAGCTGCACAGTGATGTGATTTCAACAACTACTCCCAAAATTAAGTAATCATACATATGCACAGTTACACATCTAAAAATGTCAGCGGTCTACGAAATTCTCTAATCTACACTTCTGTCCATGAAAACTGCACTAATACATTCAAACTGTGCAACACTGACCAACAGAAGGATCCAGCACTCCAAAGCCAAAACTGGATAAACCTTTATTTCTCACTGAGAGTGCCCCCCACTATAGAATCAGAGAATCACGGAATGGTTTGGATTGGAAGGGACCTCAAAGATCATCTAGTTCCAACCCCCCTGCCATGGGCAGGGACACTCTCCACTACACCAGGTTGCTCAAAGCCTCGTTCAACATAAGTCTGATAAGAAGGAAGCCACATAAAGCTCCCTCTAAAAAAAAAAAAACCCACACTCTTTTAAAGCTCAGTTCAAAATTCATCAGAACCCAATACAAATGCAATATGAAATCAGAATCTTCTGAAAACATTACTACTAGTATTAAAACCATTTAAAGAGCCACATTATGCACTTTCCAGCATTTGGTGCTAAATTGCCAAACTGTTATATAAACACAGCGTTGACTTGAGATGAACTGAGTATTTTTGAAGCAAAGCTCATACAGATTGAGTCCTGCTGCCAACTCAAACCAGGTTCATTATCATGGACAACCTCTGCACCCAAAGGGGAAGCCGAGTTATACAAGAAATAGAGGGAGCAAAAGGACTATTTCAGGTGTGACAAGAAATACTTGTTTTCAACATCTGGACAAATGGTTTAAAATCTGGGAAGGAAACGTGTCGTGCATAGTCAGCTGTTTTGAGGTCCTCCTCGTATTGCTGCATACTTTTATCATTTCATTGTAAGATTCAGAGTGGTTTATATTTCGCTTAAAGCATCAACACTTGAGACTGTATGTTAAGAGAAATTTATAATTCTCATGGCTGCAGAAAATCACTTGAAAAAGTAAACCCAAAGGTTCAAAACACATGAATTAAACCAGAACTCTCTGAACATTTAACATTCTTTAAAACTTCAGTACTTTGAAACTTTCCAGATTCAGATGTGCAATACTGCAGTTAAAAACAATCCAAAGCCGTAGTACATGCTTTTACTCAACATGACTATGCTTAAAGGATCTCCAAGATTCTTATTTTTCTTTTGGTATCATTTGCTTTCCATACACTGTGAGGTAAAACAATCTTTTCAACCCACTGGGTTTCGATCTTACTCTCAGACAGGATCCTGATCCTGTGAAGTACTTGCTTAATTAAGCTGCTGTACAGTCCTACGAACAGGAAATTATCTGCTCCTGTAGGACCAACTATCTGAAGCCTACAGCCACAAAATTCCAGGTTTGCCCAAACTAAGAGCTTTTTTCATTCCTCTGTATTATAAATAAGCCAAGAGTCCTCAGACACTGAAAGCTGCAGGTTACTGAGCTAGCATGGTCAAGTGCAGTACTGTATCTCTTAAGTCATCGTAATTTTCTAAACATTTATTTTCCAATGCTCTGATTTTTTTTTATAGATCTGTTCAAAAAGAATCAAAGTCGAGAACGTACAAGAAGAAAACACTGGCATCGAAAAGCTAATTCCACAGTGCTTTCAAGGCCCCAAGATTTCTCACTGGAAGTGGCAGCAAGAACATTACTTAAAGACTGCTTTACAACCCCTACATTATGTCCCAAAAAAAGAGGGTGGGAGTAGGAAAGGAGGAAAATCGACTGAAATGATCATCTGCTGCTGTGCAAGTTTCCTTTCCGTAGGTCTCCACAAAAGGAAAGCACATTCTGTATTGTAAATACTGAGACCACATTTCCCAGTGTAATCCATTACTAATGTGCACTACATGGAGAAATGGGTTTGGAAGTGTTTGCAGCAATGTCCAATAAAAATAGTTGTGCTTTAACTCTTTACACGACCTCAGCTGTCAGTATGTACACAAGTACTTGTGTAGTTCTACATAAAACAGTCATATGCTCTGTGGTTATTTTGAGAAAACGTCCATATTTCATTCCTAAATACATTTTAATGACTTTCACGTTGCACACTGCTCTGTTTAGAGAAGTGACAGAATCAACTGTAGGTTGAGAAAACTTGCACAGAAAAGCAGTCTAGCTCAGAATTTTAACTATTACAGTGTAATCCATGAGATATTCCAGGATGTCACTTAATTCAAAGATAAATCAGAAGCAATATAAATTATTTGGGACAAGACAGTCTCAGATGCTGTGAGCTGTTCATACCAGGAGAGCCAAGGCACGTAGGACAAGGGCTTCAGAAAGATGGTGAGTGCCAGAGCTGGGACATAAAAGGTCCAAGAAATTGCTCTGTTGAGGGAAGACAGGAAAAGACCTTCTTCTGCTTACTGATCACAAAAGTTATCGTTTAATCCATGTGATGAGGAACGGCCACGAAATACTGGATAGAGAGCCCATTACCATCCTCTTCACGGAGAGAACATGACGACAGAGGAAAGCACGGAAAATAGGGAACAAGCTGAATGAGGCAGAGCGAGAGAAGAAGTTTTTAGGCTAGAAAGCCCTAAGCCATCAGGCACAGATTTTCAGAGCCAGGCGTGCTTCTTTCTTTTCCCTCATTCATGAAATTCCTACTTAGCTGTTACAGCGGTCAAAGGTGTAAAACTGGTCCAGCCGACCCACCTGCTGTTTGCACAGACTTTTCCCATCCTGCACGTGCAAATCGGGCACGAAAAATCCACCCTTAAGTACCAAGATAGCTGATATAAAGGTCAAATGAGTTTCAGATGTATAAATCTAGCCAGTGGGTATTACAATCTCAAATATTATTCTACGAACAGGTCTTTAGCAACCACATTTCATAACAGTCCACCGATGACGGAAGAAAAATCTAATGCTAATGACAGTGAGGTACTTTTTAAGTAGATAAAAAGTTCACCGTAACATTAGAAATATGATTTACCTGCAGCAGAGATACACATCCCAAAAACATGTGCAAACAATATTGGAAAACTGAAGCGTGCTGACTTTCTGTTCTCTGTCCATACGTGATCACACGCAGGAGAGCTTTCAGCTGTCTCATTCTGAGTATGTCTAATACCCAAAAAAACTTTAAAAGGCAGCACTAAAGCAAGATTCTGCAAATGAGCCATTTAACTTGTGGAAGTCCGTATTAGAAAAGACAGAAATACTTCAGTGGGAAGGGATTTGACTTTTTTCGGAACATCTGCTAGTCCAAAGCAGCATGAAGCGTTGTAATTTGTGAGCAGCACAGTATCGGCGAGCCACAGAACAACCCTGCTAAAAACACGTAAAAAATACATTCAGCAGTATAATTCAGCATTTTGGCAAAAAGACAACAGTGTTTTGGAAGACAGATGCACTTATACAAGAAGAGTGAAGTATAGGATTCAGATCATCTAAGGATGGCTGATTTTTTTTTAGTGATCTTTTTATTTAGGACAATGGATGGTTGCTGGTAACGTTCAAAACAAAGGATGTGCTTGTTTTTAAACACGGAGGGTCCAAAGTTTGCTTTCTTTGGGAACCTCACTTCCTAAACAAAGCTTGCTATGAAAACACACCAGAGACTTAAAATCCTTCAGTTATTTAATAAATTGCACGAGCTTGAGTGATTTCTATAGACCAGCTACACACTAGCAGCAGCCTGGGACACACAAAGGTCTGCACGGAGAATTCACAGAGACATGGACTATTCCGGAATGCACACAGAGGAAATCACTCTGGTTTGCAAGCAAGGACCAACGCTCAAGTCTTGTTCAAGCAAAAGCTTTGGCGGAAGGCACGTGTGCATCAGGAAAATCCAAAGAAGTCAGCTTTAAAAGCCAACAGGTGCATCACGCTAAGTTTCGCCTTCCAGATCCCAGATTAGAGAAACAGCACGTTTTTGTGGGTTTTTTTTGCCAAAGTTCCTCTAAAATCAAAATGAAGACTGACACAACACATTGTAGAATGCATCTTGTGCACTGCAAAATAAATCTTTCTGTGGTTTAAAGGGGAAAAAAAAAAAAAAGCTTGGAAACGCAGTGAAGATTATCTGACACAAACACAAAGACTGTCAGCAATGATGTCTGAAATGACTATGTGCTCCCAAACTTTTGGGGTATGTAATGTACAAAATAGAAGGATAAAGGGCTGTGTTTTTTTTTTAAAAACACAGCTAATTAGAAAAAAAGAAAGCCCCATAAAAACGAGGTTCCTGAGAAAGTAATCCTGTCTTTCCTAAAGGTCAGAAGTCAGTCAGCAGACAAAACAATCCACATAAAACATTAAATTGTAAAGAAATTTAATTAGGAACAAATTGAGGAGGAAGCAAAGACATTTGTAATATCGAAACCAGACATGAAATATTCCATCTCGATATTGCATTCAAAATCAGCCTCCTAAAACCAACCTCCATGTCAACAGCTTGCATTTGGATATTGCTGCTGCTTCCCATCCTCCATGAACACCAGATTT
Source organism: Tauraco erythrolophus (assembly GCF_009769465.1). NCBI lineage: Eukaryota > Metazoa > Chordata > Aves > Musophagiformes > Musophagidae > Tauraco > Tauraco erythrolophus. The sequence continues at coordinate 20,867,228 of NC_141479.1, read as the reverse complement.
CTTTAGAAAATGGAAAGGTAAATCCCTGTTTTCATGGACTTGGCACTTTGCTGCCTTTTATAGCGCAACGGGACAGACTTTCCCCCTCTGCTATCGTTACATTTTGAAAGATGAGGGGAAGTGTTACCCCCAGAGAACCCAACAGCCACATGGATGAAACACAGACATATTTACATGAAATGTGTCGTCCAAACAGATTCGGTTAACTGTTCCTTCCAATTCAAATTCAACATCATTTTTGAAGTCTAGAGAAAAAGGAACAGGATGTCACACTCCAAGTCCAAATGATTTAACTGATGAACAGAATCTTTTTTTAATTGACAAGAATACGATGGCTATCACGAAAAACAAGGACTTCAGATTCTGCCTGCACAGAATGACGAAGAGGGGCGATTATTTGGGGGTTTGGCTAACAAAACGCATTTTTTCACATAAGGGTCATACATTTGGAGTTCTTTTTATTAAACGAATAGCGTATGACAACAAAAAATCTGCTGCACTAAACATTGGAACAGCGGAGACAAAAATCAAGCACCTCTGAAGTTACTTCTTGCGCCTTCGGGCCTCAACTCTTCAAACATAATTACGGTCAGGCATTGACCATATTGAAACAATTTTTAAAAGAGAAATTGTTTACTCATTTGACAGCTGGGAGGGGGAGGTATGATCTCCACAGCTGGGAGGCAGTTTCCCCCCTCCAAAACTCTGAAATGTTTAGGGTTGGGCAAAAGGATGCAGGAGGGGAGGGCGACATGGTCCTCACTGAAGGAAAACTCGCCCTGTTCCAGGCGGTGGGATGGCAGGACCTTGGCAGCTTCTCCAACGTCACGTGCTTGTGAACGTCACTCACGGCACCAGATATTCACTGTCCACAACACTGTTCTCATCCACAGGCTAAACAACATCCAAAAAGAGACGGGGGGAGCTGTTAAAAAACACGGAGAGAGGCAGGAGGGAAGGAAAACTCAGCTGCCAGGCAATTACTGCACACGTGAGAGCACAAACTGTGTTCAGGGGGTGCTTACAAACAGCCCCCAATGCAACTGAAATTGTACTCTACTACACATACCTAAAGGAGGAGTTACTAAACCTGTGTCAGTAACCAGAATATTTCCAACAACCAAATACGAAAATCAAGCACTATAAAACATTCAGAAAAATCTGAACTTTTCCAGGAAATTTTCAATTGTCGGCTTTTAAAGAAATGAAACACTCTGTTTTCCTAGGTACAGAAGATACGGTTAAAAAAAGATTTCTGCAAATAAGATTCCATAGAAAACAGATTATTTTATTATACTCTTCAACTAAGTTATAATAATATATAAACCTCAAAATTCCATGTTAATCAAATCCCTTTCTATTTGGACAGTAGGAACTCAACTCTAGAGATCACGAGGAGACTTATCTTAGGTAATTTTATGACAAAACACTAATTGCTCATTTTACAACTGCTTTACAACAAATACCTAGAAATTGTTTACCTACAGTAAGAAAATTAAACCTGCCATGACAAGAGAGAAAGAAAATTCATAAATACCACTAAGAACACAATTTTAAAAGCCAGGTACATTCGAGGAAACACTCCAAATGTGGCAAGTGTCAGTGAAGTCAGCAATCTTAAGTGTTAGCATGTGATTAGATAATTTAGGGAATAAGGACTAACTTTAGGGACACCAAAAAATGATTTTTCCTGGAGCGCATTGCTCATATTGCATCATTCTCCTGGCTTCCAGATGCCATCATGATGCGGGTGTTACATAAAGACACACGCCAGCACATTAAGGAACCAAACTCTAAAGGCTGTATTTTTGTATGTTTTACAGGATAACTGGAATAGAAGAGAGACTGTGGAGATAAATTTCTGCAGACTGAACTGACACCAGCCTGTCAGCGTCCTGCTCCCCAAAAATCCCTCTAACACAGCTCTTACCATTGCCAAGACACTCTCTGCCTCAAACTCTGTTACCACCGTAAAAAATCAGGAACGGGATGAGTTGAGGTAACATCCTGTCACTCATGGCTTTGCTTTTAGAATGAAAAGCTCCTTTCTGATACATATGAAAGCAGCATGTTCTAGCTATTTCAAGAAAACCAACAATTTAAAACAATGTTTTCTCATCTCAGCTCCTAAAACAACGCCAAGTTCAAATTAAGTATCTGTCTGGTAGGAATACTTTCCGGGATCGGAAGGGTGCGTTTTGATGTGCCAGCATCAAAGGAAGCCACACGAAGTTTTAAACTACAAACAGAAACTATTTATCAAATGCTAACGACACTGTTTCGACAATCTGCTGCTCACAATTCTATGCAAATAGAACGTGAAACCATTTGGAAGAACAGGCAAGAAACTTTTCCTCGAGAACATCAAATTACTCCACCACGTTGAGGAAAACATTTCAGAACTGAACTCGTTTTAAATACCTACCCAAGCAGCATAAAAACTGTTTGCACATATAGGCTTGTGTTTCAAACAACAGATTAAAGTGAAAGTGAAGTTTTTCTGCTCCCAGTAAAATACAGTCTCCAACATCCACATAGTTTTTTGTTTGAGGTTTGGTTGTTTGTTTTTTTTTTTTTAAAGTTTTGAGAAAGCAGAGCAACCCAAAAGGCATGAGGTTTCTCTTTCTCTGTTCTTGCTCTCTGTAAAACACAGATAGAATGTCTTGTATTTGAAAAAACGTAAAGCATTTTGAAACCAAATGTTACAGGAGAAAGGTGAGCACCTTCTTGATGCTTCCATGCAGATCTGGCTCAGATTTCATTCTGGCAATGTATTGTTCCTCACAAGAAATCATGAATATTGTAGTAATTCAAAGCTAGTTAACACCTAATTTTATTAACAGTTTTTCCGAATATTTCGTTAATATTTATTAATATTTATTTAGAATATTTGCCTGAATATTTCATTTTTAACAAATCACAGAACCAGAGGAACCATTAAACTAAAAATTATTTTAAATGCCCTTCTACAAATCAAAAAGACTCGTGCGGGTCTACAGGATCCTGCCATAAGTTTCAAAAACAAAAATAAAATTAATTAGCACCTACAACCTCCAAATTCCACCAACGTATCCTCTTCTAAAACCAAATTCCACCAACGTATCCTCTTCTAAAACCAAATTCCACCAACATATCCTCTTCTAAAACCAAATTCCACCAACGTATCCTCTTCTAAAACAGAAGGACTCCTACATCCAGACACACCTTACCACTTTTTTCTGGAAAACCAGCCGGTCTATTTTTATCTATTTTAGCAAAAGCAGAACCTGTTTGATTTTAACTCCTCACAAGACAGCCATAAGCACGTCAATAATGCCATCTAGTGGAATCTCCAATTTCCCATTCTGGCCAAAAACAAGGGCATTTTCAGCCGTGCACGTTCACGTTCGCTCGTGCTACCACAGGGCAGCAGAACTGCAGCCCCAGAGCTACGCTGGGAAATGGAAGGGAGCGAATTCATCACTACAGAAGTAATTTTGGATGCTCCCAGTCGCACACTTTGATTGGAGTGAGCTCCACGCGGCGCGGCAGCGGCCGTACGGCATTCCCGAGGGATCTTCTGATCACGTTTCCCTGACAGTGACAGAATATCAACAGCTGCGTGAATGTGACTGGTTAATAACCAGAGTATAATTATCAAAACCAGGAATCAATCAATCAATTGACTGAATCAATCAACCCCAAGAGAAAATAATTCTAGACCAAATCAGAGGTTTGATAATTTGAAAATAGGAAAGTCTTCGTGGCATCTACTACGCACTTGCTCCAGTTTACAAGTTATGTGACTGGTACTCCACTGCAATGATACTGGACAAATAACATACACTTGCTGCTATTTTTTCCTCTGTTTTCAAAAGAAAACACAATGCTTGCTCTAAAAAAAAAAAAAAATCTTGCAAAATTCCAAAGACACAGCAAATACAACAAGATACCTTGAAAAAAGAAAACCTATGTTTCGTTTCTTCCCAAAATACACGTATTCACACAATATTTAGGTGCTGGTAGGAAAGCAAAATTGCAGATTTCATACAGCCACAGCTGTACAGCGAAAAACTGCCGCGGCAGCATTCCATCCGGGCTGCACGAGCAGTTTCATCTGAAATGGCTTTGCACAAAGACCAGAACCTAAAGACTCCAGCACTTGTCTGACTTACCCGGCCACCAACAACCTCCTTCCAAATAAAATACCTACTGCACTCACGGTAACTATTACCTTCTTTTTGGATATTGAAAATACATTTAAGGGTGCACATTGATGTGCACGTATGTACATTCATACATATACCATGCTTTTAATTCCTCAGTTAAATTTATCTTTTAGTTTTGCACATTCAGAATGTCAGAGCATTCATTTATGAGCATGGTCGGCAAGCAAAGAGCCTCCTAGTTCTTTTACTCCTGGGGAGAAACAATCCCACAAGGTTTATCAGCCATCATTCTGGTTTGGAATGGAACATACCTAAGTATATGATGTGTTTATTGCCAAAGGATCAACTTACTGTTCGAAATCAAAGTCTGATGCTCGAAACAAATGGAATCACCTAAATTGAAGCAGTAACGCTTGATTGAAATAAACGCTTCTGATTTTAAGGAGCCGCTGCCAATAACCACATATCGGGTCATTTTTGATGGCCACGATTTTGCAGAGAAGTTGATTAACCAGCTGTTTTGTCTTTCACACAGCAGCACAGCGTGATCCCACGGAACCGGCAGCAGAACCGATGGAAAAAGGAGGGTTGTTGCTTTAACCACCCCCTTCCCGAGATGTCCCGTTACATAAGCCCTCACCGCAGCGCGTCGCGAGCCCATCTGGATGGCAAAGGCCGCCACACGTGCCGCCAAGAAAAACTCACTCGTGAATCAACAACGAAAATTTCTCCCCTTCCGAAGGAGCTTGTGGGTTTGGAAAGGACTGGCACGACAGAAACCTGAACGCTGCGGGAATTTATTTACGTTTTACTCGAAGTCAGCTTGAGGCATCTCCTCACTTCGCTTCTTAACCCTTGCAAAACGGAGCAAAGAGTTCAAAGCCAGGAAAGGAAAAGCTATGAGACCTTCTGGAATTCCATTTATGAGATTCTGTGAAATCACAGCTCTCCTTGAATGTGGCAATGCGTTTTCCAGATGAACACACGTTATTTTTGCGCTGATCAATCTGTGTTTGGTGGCTGAGCTGCTTTTCCTCTCGAAATGTCAGGGATCAAATACTTTCTTAGACTCTTCACGTCTTCTCAAACCACATCGTAAAAGTTCAATTTTGTCATTTATAGGACTCCAATAGTAAAGAAAATATTTCTTGTCTGGAGTCCACTGGAAGTTCATTAGGATATTTTATTTATGCAGGAACTGAGCCCGAGTGATACTGGGCACCAGCCTCCTCTACGGATGGTGAGAGTAAAGCATGCTCTGCATCCTTCTGAATCAGGCCCTAAAGGGACACCACCACTGCACACTGGAGTAACTGCCCTGCAGACAGTCATAATATTGGAGAAGTTCCACGTATGGAGGAATCAGCCCAAAGAAAACAGAGATTAGTACAACTGTGACACAAAGAGTCCTCTGTTTCACTTGTAACTTCATAGCTCGGATGGATCTGCACTATTGATAGAGATGATCCTCGGACATCACACTCCACACACACTCATTATAAATGGTCCAAAGCTTCTTGCTGACATCAGGGTGTGGGGCTTGTTAATACATGAAGATGGAATGACTCCTGAAATCCACATAAGGCTCCTTTGATTTTCATTAGAAAAAACCAGCACTCATTCAACTAAGTTATCATATTCACAGCAGTAACCTTCCCAATGAGCACATCTTTCTTACGAATGACACAACTTGTCCCTTTTTCCATTGTACACTCCTGAAGTAACATTTAAAGTCACTGAAAAAACGACTTTCATGCTCAGAGACTTATCTGAACGTTTTTAGCTGCCTCTCAAGAAGTGAGGACCAGCACACCTCAGCATGTACTTTAAATAAGCCTGGTCAAAGCGGAAAAGCATCGACAGGATGGAGCAACTGTGCATCAGCTGGAAAGAGATGGTCCAAGTGACCTGAGGCATTGGTTTTCTTTCTGTAGAGCCTACGAATTCACAAATGCTTGATGGCACATCACGTACAGCCAAGTTAGATGCAATCACAGCTGCGACTGACAGGCTAAGCAGCCGCTTACGTTCAAGAATGGAAAATTAAATTCATCACTTGTATAACGCAAGAACGACGAGAGAAGCGTGAGAAAGAGAGAGGAAACACACTGCCAACAATTTATTTTACTTGCCCAAATTGGTGCCTTTATTTCAGTTTATTAAACAGTAACTGGCCAGGAAAGTAACTGAAATAAACGTAAGTGCCCAGGAAAGAAGCAAACAACATCCAGCATTAAATTACAGTGCTTACATAAAGTCAGTAAGCAAGTGCCAGCGTTGATGCCATTTATGAGAACTGCGGTGCTGAGATAAACTCAATGGGTTCTCACATTATCTTCTTGCCTAGCCTCAAAAGAGGTTATCACTTCCCTCCATGTGGCAGCATTTAATTGATTCACAAAGAAGCAGCTATTTGGAACTGAAGCCAGACTTTTGCAGCTCTGAGGAAGACAACGTGTTTGCAAAAAAGCAGCTCTGCTGCATCACAAGGCCTTTCCCGAGGGTACTGTCCAAAAAAAAAATAAAATTAATGCTTTCTGGAGATGAGAAAAAGCACAACAGAAATGCTTCCTTTCACTTCTTTCCATTTAAACATGTGCTGAACTCTCAGACTTTGCGTCTCACTCTGCTCTTCTGCTTCCCAAGTTCTGCCCCTAACAACAGCCATCACTCTCATGGATTTCAGAATGAACCACAATGCTGCTTTTCCAGAACTGTCAGATGGAGGTGGTCCACTTAGTAAGATTCAGAGTAGAGGTTCTGAGGAGCACACAGCTCAGGAGAACCTGCTTCAACACTCCCATCTGCCACAGGTGTGATGCTGCAGAACTGGGCAGATTTTTTTCTGCTTATCCTCAGCCCTTCACACCGTAAAGCAAAGTTTGTCCTACCTCTATGCCACGGTCTGGCAGTTGAGGAGGAAGGCACTACGGTGTCTGGTAACACCACAGTTCTCAAAGGAACAGGCTGAAGCAAATTTTAATTTCCAAAGAGTCCACAGTATTTATTACTAGAAGAAAATGTTGGCAAAAAGTATTTCCAGGGACCACAAGCTTAGCTCACTCATGCGGATGCAAACCACACAACTTCTTTTCAGACTACTATAGCTTAGAAGATGAGTTAATGTCCTATATAATGAAGAAACAGAAGCATGGGTTAAACAGAAAACGTCAGAGGTTCTCAACAAATTACTAGCTTGAGCACTGTCACTAACCCATTTCTTTTCCCCTCAAAGCTCCAGAGTATCCAGACCGTGACTGATTCTTGAGTTGGCTGTTCTATCAAGGGGGACGACTGAAAGGACAATTAGCAATGTAGTCACAACACTCCAAGTTACAGAAATTTATCGATTTCTAGTGCTGATGAAATATTGAAGAGATAGGACAAAGTGCCAATTTGAAAAATTTTAGATTTTTTTTTAAGTTCTCCAGCAGTCTCCTGATGGAACCCAAGGTCTAGATGCATGTCTACAGTTGCTGATAACCAAGAATTGGAGCAATCTCTGTTGCATCTAGGTGTAATACTGTTTTAAATCATTTTATATACACTGTACACTCTGACAGTTAGTGACTAGTATGATATTCAGAAACGAGACACATGAAGCCCAGAATTATAAACAGGAAATAAAGACAGAGAGAGGGCAAAAAAGTATATAAAGATTAGGAAGGAAAAAAGGATATAAAAGGAAAAATGGGTATCATTTACAAAAATACTGCGATAAAAAAGGCTTTTTGAAAATGGAAAAATGAAAAAACAGAAAATACTAAATACATCCTGTACTTATAGCGTATATCTTCAGTAACTGTAATGTTTATTTATATAAAACATTCTATATAATAGCAACAGTCTGCAGTACCTCATAAAACAGATCCACTGGTGAGAAACATGAGAGCCAACAGTTTGTCTATGAGCAGCAACTTACTGCCCTTCCTCCAGTATTTAAGAGATGATAACGCTTAAGACAGAAGTGTGATATATTTGTTGCTCACCCTGCATTGCTATTAAGATTAAAATCTTCATAGAATCACAGAATGGTTTGGGTTGGAAGGGTCCTCAAAGATCATCCAGTTCCAACCCCCCTGCCATGGGCAGGGACACCCTCCACTACACCAGGTTGCCCAAAGCCCCATCCAATCTGGCCTTGAACACTTCCAGGGATGGGGCAGCCACAACTTCTCCGGGCAACCTGTGCCAGTGCCTCACCACCCTCAGAGGGAAGAATTTCTTCCTTGGATCTAATCGAAATCTCCCCTCTTTCAGCTCATCTCTCTTCTTTCATTAAAAGCAAACGAGAAGCTGAAACAGCAGTGACTTGCTGCGATTCACCCATTTTACACGACACAAGTGGCTGACCTGTCCCAGCCTGCCCCACGTTTGGGTTACGTGCATCAACACACACACACGGACCCAACTGACACACACCACGCTGTTCAGGAGCCAAACGTGTTTCCCATTACACAAACGTGGGTGGTCTGCTTCTCCAGCAGCACTGTGCCCACGGATTTTGTAAAATGCTTCATTCTGCTTGAACAGCTCTCTGAAGAAGACACAGCCATGTTTCCTTCCTCCATCAAAGCCTCTTTCAACTAGGACAGCAGAAAAGTGGTTCTATCTTTACTGGAAGCAGTATTATGACACAACAGAAATACCAAGCTTTGGTTATGAGTTTCTTTCGATTCTTCTTTTTTAATCGCATCTTAAAAAGTAAAGTTACGTGTCATTTGAAACGGAATATAAATCATTTAACATGTAGTTAAAAATCAGACTTTAGCGTAAGGTATTTTCAGATAACACTTCTCCCTATGCTATTTAAATGCCAGAGGTGCATTCTGGATGAAATAAATGTTAACTCGTGAATGGAAATCCACAGAAATTCACTCTACAAAGTAGTTTTCGAAGCAGATGGGAAAATTCAACAGAATGGCACTGAGTTGGCTGTAACACTACTCGTCCATCTTTCACCACAGTGCCCTGCCCTCTGCGGGTACTGGGATTTTTTTCTTTTGTTTTGTTCATTTTTGTTTTGGTTTTAAACAACAATCATGTCCTTAATGTGAGAGTTATTTCGATACGCAGAAATAGTTCCCTGAGCAACTGTATGGAACCAAAAGAGGATTTCTGGGGTCCAACAGCACAACTGAACTAAGAGCACAGGCTCCCCCTAACACAGTGAATTTGTACCTCCTTCCTTCACCCACTCGTTCTGCATTTAATTTGTAGGTAGTGATCTTCTATCCTCTTGTCATAATTGGCAAAAAAAAAAACAAATATGTTAAAAAATAACTGATGGGAGTCTGCAAAAACACGCCTGCAGATGCAAGAGGCTTCCACAGAAATGACATGGTAACAAAGTCACACGCACAGGAAATAACTAATGTTATTTTGTTTTCATTTAATCACTTAGATTATTATTTTAAAGAGTTTTCATTTAATTACTTAGATTAAAGAAAAAGAGCTATTGACAGCTTTTCTTTTATGAACTCCAGAAATCCCCTCAATTTTTTCCAAGATGACATGCAAAATCGTCCTTTGTGTTACAGAGTTTCTTAGAAATGCAAAATTCTGAATTTGGAAATCTGTTTTTTCAAACTCATTTGTGGGGATTACTGTAAAATCTCAAGAGAGACCTGTATTTTCTATTACACAAAGAAAATTACAGCTGCGGATGTTCTTATATTTCACCAGAAAACGTCTACGTTTTTAGTAGGGCTGAAGTAATGAGCTACTTAATGACATATAGTGTGTTTAAGTCATTTTGGTTTCTTGCCCCAAAACTCTCTTCAATACCACTGCCACTCCACAAGCAAATTTATACCACAAGTGAAAATTTATACTTCCAAAGATAAACTTTCATCTCTTGCGGTAAGCCTTATGCAGTACATCAAGAATTTTTAATAAACAGACATTTCTTCATGTTCTAGAGTTTCTGCATATTACACAAAATATTCTTTCTATTAAATACAGATTTGGTTGGTGTTTTCTTTTTCTTCCAGAAAAGAAAGGAAGAAATATCTTTCTACTGACAAACTTTAAGAAACAAAAGAAAAAATAAAATCCTGTGACTGGCAAATGCGAGGCTGATGACATGAGATTTTTCATTTAGGTTTAAAATAACACATCAAAGTAATTCTGCTCAGAGCAGAAGCAAAGCACATTGTGAGGACAAGCACCTAATTTAGTTCCCATGCTAGAGCTGTACTCAGTTTTTGGTAGATTTTATGGAACAACACTTCACCAATAAAAACCAGATGGTCTGTGGACTGGTAAAGCAAAGTGGGTATGGCATAGCAGGGCTCTTCCCAGTACCTCTCTGACAAATATTTGGGATGAAATCGTGGCACAGCTGAGCTCAACAGGAGTTCTGCCCCTGAACTGAACACGGCCAGAATCTCATCCTCAAAAGTTTTGAGTCATCCATATGCTCCCTCACATCACAGCAAATTCATAAACAGGCTACTGAAATGAAATATTTCAACTTAATTACTTGCAGTGATGACATATTAGGTTATTACATGAAATCATCATTTCTGGACCAATGTTGTTACTATTAAATTTGCTGCTTCATCAAGTTTACATGCATTTTCATCATTTGTTGCCACAGGAATCTGCCATTGCTGAGAGTTAATCTCAATAACCATTAACATTTAAGTAACCAAAGTAGTAAACTCTGGTCGGATTCACATGGAGTGTATTTTTTGCAGAAAATACGCACAATCCCTAGTTTGTTACAGACTCACTCCCTAAAGAAAGCAACACACTAGTCAACATGAAGAAGAAATAAGGGTATGCTTCAGATACCTGGATCCCAAACCTGCTGAATGATGATTATGACATCAAACCACAGGCAGTGGTTTCTGTGCCCATCATTCAGAATGCTGCCTGTGATCCACTGCTGTTACATTTCTGCCATGGCAGACCCTCTCCGACTGCAGGGATCACTCCTATAATCCAATTTCTTCATGGTCAGAGTGTCTCATTTAAATGACATAATCCCCAGCTTGAGCATTCAGTCACATGAGCACATTCCTTCCCCACGCTCACGTTTTCAAAAACCTGTTCTTCCTATGCAAAAAGGTGTAAACTCACTCGTTTGATTTGTGCTCACAGATTTAAGAGATGGGGAAAAGGGTCGCTAGCGACTTGTTTCAACATTGGAGCAAGGGAAGAAGGCTGGTCATTGCTTCATGTTTTTAAAAACTATTGTCAACAAAAATCTACCTGAGTTTTAAAAACACAATGGAACAAGATTTACATTGATGAGATCAACAGATAAAAAGGTTTTGGAGGTCAAAGTTACTTTGAATCATAATCTTCCTTTAAAATACATACATAATGTATTTGCAGTAGAAGCCTGAAGTCTTCTGCTTCAGGCATGTCATGAGACAAAAACTGACCTAATGCAGCAAAATGATGAGTTTGTTTTGCCTATCAGCTTCCCCAACAGCCAGCAAACCGCTGAACCAAAAGCAGGTCACTAGGACTGTATTTCCTCAGCTCAGTTCAGTGTAAAGAAAGCACAGCAGTCTCATCACGGAATATCCTTCACCTTTTCTTCCATGAAACTATCAAACACATTGCCCTAACAGAAGCATAGAAACAAAACCTCAAATTCTTCAAACACCATTCAAAATAAGCTCTCTCTGGCTATGTCATTAAGCCTTAATTGGCATCTCAAATTGGCAACTGCATACAAAACACTAGTACAACAAATTATTCCCACTCTACTAATCCATTGGTGACCTACATAAGATGTGACTATAAAGAACCTTTTAACAATGAGATCTACAGGTATATTAGAATCTAGTTCAATTAGTGAAGTCAGTCATGTTTAGACTCTCTCGATTCACCCAAGTATTTAACTGTGTTTCCTCTTTGAATGCACAGCAAAGGTACCACACCAGAGCTGTACACTTGGGTCAGATGCTTGGCTGTTCCAGAGGCCTTCGCCTACCTCCTGTGCTGGAAAATATTTACACCAGAGCACATGGCACACCCTTGGCTGTCCTCTATGTATTCACTGAGCAAATTCCTACAAAAAGTCACCAAATCACAGAAAGATGCCTATGTCCAGATTCTTCTTCACTCAAAACCAGTGGCTCTCCTTACTGCATTCTATATGTCCTTGCTCTATATGAACAAGATGCTTATGTCCAGATTCTTCTTTTCCCTTAAAACTACTGGCTATGCTTACTATATTCTATACACAAAACACATTGGATTCCTTTTAAATTGCCAAAAATTGCATCTTCAATATAAGTCGTGTCTGTTCCTTACTGCCTAACAGCTTTAATAACCAAAAGACTCGTGCACACTGGAACAGACAGAAGTACATTAGCACCATATGCATTCCTGTTATGAATCCACAGACTTCACGACACTTAATCTCTGCTTTAGGAGAAACTGCAAGTTTCCTCCATCTCACTGTCAGCAAGTCCATAAATGGGAAGCAAAAAACTAAGATCCAAGACCATAGTGTTTTGAATACTTGAACAGTATTTAAATGCGTAATTTGTTTTATTATTTGTTCCATTATCTGAAAAAGTAATATTTCTCTGATATTTACTCCACTTGGTGTGCTCACAGCTGGTAGTTGCAAAGGAATCTGAATTCAGATTTCAAGATTGAGGAATTTCTGGTGAACACCCACAACAAGCTAAATTAAACCAGCCCACCAGGATTCCTCCATTAAAGAAAAGCTAACAAAACATCTGTCTGGCAACAATACATACCCCATTCTTACAAATGGGAAATATTCTTACAAAACATAGTTTAGCTGCAAGTAGCAGACAGTTTCTGCTTTATCTACACGGTATAAATTCAGAAGTTTCAGTATTATACTCACAGCGAATTCCATAAATCATGAGAGGATCAAGTTGCTTCTTCCCATGCTTCCCCTGGCCCGAAAGGTTGGAAATGGCCTGAATTTCCCGATGGAAAAGATAATCCAGCAATGTCAGCGCCATCTTCTCAGCTGTGCGGCAGTTTGTGCTGATGTGCAGCATGTCAGCAGGAGTGATGGGGCAACGGACCCGCATCTCGGGATTATTTTCATCTCCAAGCCATGTCCCATTGGGGTAATCCTCTAAAAAACAAGAGATTGTGGAAATTCTAATTGTGGCACAGAATGAAATAGTCAGGTTCAAGTTACAGTCAACACTTATCATGAGCTCTTCCAGTTTTCTTCGTAGTCGCCACACACTACTTCAAAATTTAGCAAGACTAACGGGCTCCCAAGATGTGCTGCAGATAAAAAGTTGTTCTCAAATCCATACCAATGGATACTAAAAGTTATTGCCATTAATGTTCTGGCCTACACGAGGAACCAGAGCATTTAGTCCAGATGTCTAACTCGCTCTCAGATCTCTTTTTAAAGTGTCTCATACCAGAGGCCAAAAGCTGAAAGAGCACACTGCAGTCACAGTGTTCTCATTCATCAAGTTAGTCACCCCCTAAAAATGAAGGTTACTGCAACCTCAGAATATTCTTCAAGTACAGCTAATTTCAAGAAGCTAACAGCTTTGAACCACATTTTTTCCCAAAAGCATCAGACCACAATGGGTCTAAGCAAGATTATGAATTTAAGAAATTATACTCAATAGTAAGCAGAAATTATAATCAATAGTAAGCAAAATTTAACTTATTTAATCATTTACACAGAGCATTTTAAGCAATAACAATCATTCAAAACGTAGCCAGAGATCCCAATCAAAATTTTGGTCTTCCTTCAAATTTGCTGGCCAGTAGTCTACGTTATTCCCTAAACACCCAGTTTAGCAAGGAACAGTCCCAGTACAAAGACAACAAGTGAACTGCTAATCATCTGCCAAGGGCATCTTCCCTTCGAGCATCAGGCCATCAGCAGCAGAATATATTGTAACGTGACCTGCTGCCCCAACTTCTGTACCCAACTTCTCTTGTGTAGACACACACACACATTTTATATATCAAGAAGGTTTTTGGTTTTTGTCTCAGACTCTCAGTTCAGCACGAAAAAAAAAATACTCATTTTCAGAGGCATACTAAGCCCTCCCTGGAAATTAATCCTTGCAGACAATGTCAGAAGTTAGTGGTTTCAAGACTAAGCGTAAGCAAGAACAGAGCTCATCAGGATCACCAATCCCTAATGAAGTAGAACATGCAACACAGGGCCCACGATGAGACTGTCTTCCCAAATTAAAAAAAAAATTTCCAGTACAAATCTTGACAACGCTAATAGGAACTGGATAGAACAACATTCCAGTACTATTTCAATGTTCACTGACACAGACCATTTGGATTTTATTGCTATGTTTGCTCAACTTTCTGGAGTAAAACAAAGCTTCCTGACTCAGGAGTCACTCAGCCCTTCCATACTAGAGCTTTATAGTATTTCATTGCTGTTCCACATACCTTCAGAATGGTAAAAATGTGAACAAGTCATTCAATTACATGATTTACCCTTCAGTGAATGCCTTTAAAGTAGAGTTTCATGGTACATACAAAGCCACAAATTCCTGCTTTCCATAACCCTTCCAGTCACAACACAGGGTGACAGAGTTCAGACAGATGAGCACATCCTTTTCACATTGAACAGGACCCTGATGGAGCAGCATCTTTATTTCCAAGTACTGGCATAGGCTAAGCAGCCTGCATTTTACTAGACTACAAGCCAAAAGTATGCAATAAAATGTAACATAAAAGCAACTCCAACACTAAAAAAAAACGCTTTTCCAACATGACCTTTGGGTTGAGTCATACCACATGTCAGATGCGAGTTTATTGCAAAGAATAATAACAGTATGAAGCAAACGTTAGATTATGCAATACTGATATATTCATTACAAACATCAGATTATCAACTGTAACAATTTGTAAGGAAAAATATTTATGGCTGATGTGTGTAGCAGCTAGTCCCTCAAACCTTTTTCTGCTGAAACCAGAACTCAATGCTCTGTTCCAAATGTACTTTCATACACTCGCAATTATTTTATACATATATTTTATTTGAACCTTACTTTTTCTCCTGAACTATGTTATAGGGCACATGAGCTGTTTTCTCCTTACACTACCAGGTGCCATCTGAAAAATAAGGTGGCTCAGATCAGCTATGACTTGTTTTGAATGCCACCGTGTCTGGCCTCACCACAAGTCTGGTTAACATTATCAGGGAAAACAGCAGTCTGTTCCCAAAGATAAATTGACTGTTTAATAAAAATTTGGGCAGAGCTGGCAAAGCAAAAACGTCTCTGGATAAATGTGTCAGTTTTTCAAAGAAATTCTAGAAAGCCTGAGTAAATGATGCTACATTCTATCAAAATCTTACTGCCTTACCAGTTCACATAATTACTATTAGATGTAAGGGTTATTACTACTAATGGAACACATTTCACCTGGTCTTGTTTAACAAATGCTATCAACCTACATGAACCAAAGAGATTTTTTTCAATTTGCAAAATCTACCTTTTTTTTTTCCCCCCCACTGGCAGAGAGTCCAGAACATACTGTTTTTACCACATGCAACTGTTCTTTTATTGCTAACAGCCTGGAAAAAAGACACTGTCTTGTTATTCTGACCTACCAACACAAGCCCTACATTAAATTATCTCTTGCATTTTCCTCCTGCTTTAAAAAGCTTCACAGAAAGGGAGTTTGCTTTATAATCATTTTGCATTAAGTGGAACTGGCATGACTGAAGTTAACCATGACTCTACCATCTCACTGCGGCTACTTGAGGGCACAAAAGCTGAACTATTTCTTATTGTAGACAAAAATAATTCCTACTGGCCTACCAACACATCTGGCACTTTGCATGGAGCAAATATGATGAGACTGGCACACAAAAAAACTGGTGAAAAGAGGAAGTACAGTGCCAGTTATGAGGGAGGCAGAGCTGCTCTGAACAAGTGGTGAGGTCTGGGAGAAGACAGACTAAGTAAAGAGAAAAAAACGACTGGGAGCTTGATCAAGTTTTCCTTGAACAATTAGGTACACGAATGGTGAGGCTTTAATCAATAGTGTTTGAAGCTCCTAGCACTGAAATATCCTTTTATACTGATTGAAATGGTTCCTCACATGTATTATCAGGCATTATATGTATTATCTGGATAAATCTAGATGAGTCAGGTTATTTAGTACATACATTGCAACAGCCAGACATCAAGTCAGGACTCCACTGGGCACCACACAACCATACACAGCTGCTTCTATTCCTCAAAGGCTACAAAACCACAAATAACACGTGAAGGGGCCGGGGAGGAAGAACACAGTCAAAGAACACACTTTTCTTAAAAACAGGGAAGCATAAATGCACACACTCATCTACAACTCATTTAATCGCGCACTGAAGGATTTTTCCATTCATTTTCCTAATGGCTTTGCTGCATTTTGAATGTGTTTTGAGTGCTATGTGGAAAGGTACTTCCTTGTGTTTCTTTAAGCCAAATATTATATCACCAGGGAAGTGGCTCTTGATCGTTTCTACTTGCAGTGTTAAAAGTCCTGACATTTTTATCGGATTTCCTCTCTGTACTTCGAAGCTCATTTCAATGACAGCCAGCCTAATTTCTAGCTCTTCTTCGATGCTTTTTTAAGATCAGAAAATTTGCTTTTATCTCCATTCTGCTGAGTGCAGAACTAGTTCGCTTTTCAACGCCGCTTTCGAATCTTTTATCCGACAGCACGGCTGACCCTTCCTCTGTTTCGGCAGGCGCGTGCCAGAGGACGAGAGGCGGCTGGGGCTGCATTTCCATGGAAACCAGGCCAGCCAGCTTTAAGGTTAGCATCCAGAAAACCTATGTCAAGAGAACACAAACCAGACGACAGGCTCCGTGCCCTTCAGACCCGCTCTCGCCATGTGTATGTGTTATCCCACCCAGAGAGAGGACCGACACCTCACTGTTCCTCACGTCTTTCCATTGGGATACACTCCGAGTTTGACATGTGAGCATCAGCAGTAGGACTAGAAGCAAAGCTAGGCTCTGTCAGGTGCTGTCAATCACTCCTTTCAAACAAGGGAAAAGAAAAAGAAACGCCTGCCCACATAAACACTTGAATCACCACGTTCCGTTACCCAGAGCAGCCGTGTTTATTTTACTAACAAGGGGAGGTGCAAACCTGGCATCCACGGCAGAGAAAATCCACTGGTAGTGCAGTACAAAGGCAGAAAGATGAATTAACCTTTAAAAAAAAAAAACACCCAAAAAACTCAAATCCTAACCTAAAAAAAAACCCCTCCATTTCTAGAGAAATTAATATTTTTGGCTGATGTGTAGTAGATTCAACATCATTTTTTTTCAATAAACTTCTGTCAATTAGCCCGAGTCCTTTGCCTCTGCAAGAGTTCACAGGGGTGGTGATTAACTGACAGACTACAGAGCACTGACTTGATTAATTAACAATGATTAAATATAAGGAAGGGAGGGACAATCAGGCTATATTTTAACCTACAAACCTGGGATTTAAAGCTTGTGCTGAAAGAAAGGTTAAAGAACAACCTTTAAAGCTACGTTCACCAAAACCTCCTCCCACCACAAAAAGCAGTTAAGATACTGGGTGTTCTGGGAAAAGGAATCTCACAACACACACGCACGTCCATGAACATCAGAAACCCAGAACACAGAACTGGAGCTTTTAGCTGGACTCTTCTCATGGCAAAAAAGGCTTAATTTCCACGTAAATATACAGGATAGCCAGAAGAATCTCACGATCCAAGTACAATCTTCCGTACAGCACAAAGGATTTGGCTACCAGAAACACAGTTCCAGTTAACTTCTGAGCCTCTAAGGCTAGAGGATCGGCACGCTACACGAGATATTCCAAAAATATATCCTGCACTTATGGTTTCTTCGGTTGTCTGACAGACAACGCAGCACGGAAGAACACAGATGGGCATGTAGTACCCGGGCACACTCGTCTCGGCAAACACTGTGGTGCGCACGGAAGTCTCGGCAAAACATCAGTGAGATTACATGTTTGTTAAAAAAGAGGTCTCAGTTTTAGTACATGGTTAAATCCATGAGAGGAAGAAGAGATTCACTTACTTTATGACTCAGGGAATGCCAGAGAATTTGTTCGAAAGAAGTGGAAAATGAGGACTATGCGATCATCTGTTATTTAAAATGATCAGCTAACAAAAAAAATTCCAGATAAAATTAAGAAAATTAAAACCCGTGGACTTAGAGGGCTTTTGAAACCCTTACAAAATATGTTTCATGGCAGAAAACCAGATTTCTAATTTAGATTTTGCCTACTTTCTTGTTTATTGCCTCTTTGTTACATTTAACTTTACAAAGTGAGCCAGACAGTTAATTCCAAAAATCACTGTGACAGATATGTGGAAGAAACCATTGTTCATTTGTTTGTACCCAATAATTAAAAAAAAAAAAAAAGCCAATTGAATTTCTATAGTTTCTTTGGCTTTAACAAGCCACTGAAGCTCCTCAAGTCCCATCAGTGTCTTCACGTCACAGCTACATACAATATTGTTTTCAGGTACTAGAAGTTTGGTATTTAAAAGTTTGTTCTCTGTCTGTATCTGGCCATACGGAGCTTGGCAGGAAAAGCAAAGTGCTGCAAATGATCATTCAACATACAAGATTTGATCTTACGGTGAACTGGAAAATCCTGCAGACAGATAAGTCTGGGTCACATACAAATAGCACCCTGGATTCACATTTGGAAAGCAAAGTCTGGATATTATTTAATGCTGCTATTGTAAAATGACTGTTTCAGATGCAAAGTAGAAGAGACAATATGTGACTAAACAGTTTTCTTTGGAAAAATATTATTCATCCTTTAATTAACACACTATATAGACCAGTTTTCCCTTATCTTCTCAAAAAAGTACTGATGTTTACTCTTCTAATTCTGTATTTTTGACAGTCTTGAAATGCAGTAAAAGGAACGCGGAGAAAGCAGGTATGACAAAACTATCAAACGTGGTGCCAAACATCACATGTCAAGTGAAAAGTTCACTGAAGCAAATTCTAAATCGAGGGATCTTGCCATTTTATTCATATCACTTTAAAACAGCTTTCACAGAGCTCTGTTCAAGAGCATTTCACTTATTGGGAAATACTGAGGACAGTGTGTTTCTTTCTTTCATAGTAATTTCAAAGTCTTGGCTTTGGCATTGACATTTTTAAAAATATCTGCTTTTAAAGCAGCATAGTAATGCTGAATGAGACATTCTTGCACCACAAAGATGAGAGGTCCTGCTTTTTTTTCCTTCCATATTAAAAATAGGACAGTAACTCTATTGTGAAAGATTTAAAAGGATAACATAACGTGCATTAATGTTTTAGGAACAGATGCTCCTCTTGTTTGTACAGTAAGCCACAGATTAAATATTTTAAATGTTACCATACACTGAACATGTCTAAGAACAGTATTATTATAATATTCCGTACATCACAAAGCCCCTTGTATCTTGAAAGCAATATCTAATATTAAGCAAAATAATGCTCTCATCACATCTTCTAGAGATGCCTTTAGATACCTTATTCTTTATTGAAAAGTATGTATTTAACATTTGAGCTTTGTTGAGCTAAATTACAGCAGCTGCTCAAGTTAACTTTTTTCTGTACAGAAGCTGCATAAAAAAAGCAAATTTGTACCAATATTCTAATGTGAGATTTTGAAAAGCAAGTTCTTGTAAAGTTTTTCAGAACAAAATTCAACACCTTCAGAGGAAACACAAAACTGCCTGATCACAGCAAAACTCATTTATCAAAAGAATTAGTAAAATACATTTGAACATTATCTATTCTTTGCTTGCAGCTGTTTGTACATGTTTCTTGGTAAAATAGTACTTCATGTAAAATTTAAAAAAAAAAAACTAAAAAATAAAATTTAAAAATCAATTAAAATTTAAAAAGCTGCTATTTAGTGCAAGCTCAAGACTTATCAGAAAGGGTTCTTTCTGAACTCAGTGTGACCTTTTACACATGAATTCTAAGCAGCCTACCCAACAAATGATAAACCTCAAGTAAGCAAACAGCCACAACTTTTGATTGTTTCCTATAAATCCAAGAGTGCAACACGCTCAAATCAGAATCGAGTGTTGTGGAAGGTACTAAGTACAGAACAAATACAACGTGCTTACCCAGGGATTTTACAATCCAGGAACAAGGCAGGAGACAATAGGTAGATTACAGAGAGGCAGGCAGGTGAAAGCACACACTGAGACAGCAGGCATCACCAAAAGAAAGAGTGTATTTAAAAGAAAGAGTGTATCTTAAAAGAAAGGTATCTTAGACAAATACCATGAGAAAAAGACAATTCTATGAGTGAGTAGTATGGACAGTGAAGCACATACAGTTAGGAGGATCTCCTCCCAAGGAAGTGGAAGAAAACATAAAAGTCTCTGCGAAAACATTACAAGCAAGGAAATCTGCCATCTATGGATGAGGAAGAGCAACTCCAAACACTGACTGGGAGATGGCAAAGGACAAGGTCTTCCTTCCTAATGAGGCTGCCATGGAGTAGGGAAAGGTATGCAAGGAGAAAATGATGGAGATGAAATGACGAGTTTAGAAAATCATATTTCCAACAGCTTTCTGAATATAAGACCAGAGAGGAGGCCTGACAGTAAATAACACGGGACGTAACTGGAACCCGGACAAAAGAGTGTTATTTTCATCTCAGATGTTATCTATTACGAACATAAAAGGCTCCTTTTAAGTGTTATCATTCGAAAATCTACTCTCAATTCTTAGCAAAGCTTAAGTTGCACTTCACTGCAACTTGCTTTTCTTCATCTAATGCTAAAACTCTTCAGTTAAAAAGTTTAGACAAACACATTTGAGAATGTCAGAATGTTTTTAAACAGAGTTGTGGTGAGGATGGAAGTGCACACGGCTGCCAGGTTACAGCTTAGTCAACTGAAAACCAACCCTGACCAGGATTACAGCCACATACCAGAACTAGAGAATTCATTAAAGTCAGAAAACAATACAGGTACTTAAGATCGTAGGTTCAAAACTTCAGTAATTTAAAACTAGCACGGATCTAATGTTCTTCACAGTATTATTTTTTGCAGTGGAAGGCAAAATTCAAAAGAACGCAACAATGTCAGGACCAAAGTTTTCGTGAACAGAGACTACACACCAGGCCTTACTTCACCACGTAATCAACTAACACTGGTATCTTCAGAGATATGAAGGTCTAAAGAATCTATTTGCAGAATAAGTTCTGTGCAAGAAGGACACTAAATATCAGCTGTAGCATTCTAGGTTGGAATCTAATTCAGAGTCTGCAGACCTTTATAAATGTACAAGAATTCTGGAAAGTACAGAAAAAAAATCTCCTCAAAATAACTTAATAGTCTAAACTTTTCCTTCTATTACCACCCTGAAAGTCTAAGTATAATATCTGAAAATAGAACTGTGCCATGACATCGTTTAGCACACAAACTCTCACACAACTATTAAAAAAATAAATGAATTTCAGCATGTTTAGTCTATAAAACTTAATGGTTCTCCCACTCCACAAGTGGATCAGGGAAATGAATGGAATCTCTTCCTGTGCCACCTTTGCTTTGCACCATACAGTGAACAGCACAAAGCTGGAGGGTGCCCATGACATTTAAGTCACAAAATTCTGCAAAGCTTCAAGGCACCTGAGAGAAATATCAACTCCATTCCAGTCACAGCTGAACAGACAGATAAAAGTCACTGCATTTTTATAAACTATTTAACACACACAACAACTAAATCCTCACAAACACGAATGGACAAACAAGTTCTTTGTAATAGTTCCTGAAGATCTACCACAGTTCATTAGAAAAATAACATGTACGTAGACACAAGGCCCAAATGATGACGTTTTGAAACTGTTCTTCATTAATCAATTGCTCATCATTTTTAAGTCTAATTAGAAAGTTTAAGATAAAAAAACCCCACTTTGTTTAAACTGAGTGTATGCTGTACGCCAAAACTACGGTAAAAACACATTCATGTCAAAATTCACTGGAATTTCAAAAGAGAAAAACCACATCTATCAATTTTTGACATTTACTTTAAACACTTCTTATTGATAAATGTTTGTTTCTTATTCCATTAAACGAGACAGATATGCAATCCATGCTGGGGCAGGACGGGGAAGAGGACAAAAGGATAAATACAAGAAAAGTTCCCTGTACTTTTAAACACCAGTTTTCTCTAGATTAAAGAAAAGCATACAGAGCTTCAGGAGACCACAGCCAAAACATCAATTTTCATCATATTTACATTATTTACATCAACTAAACCCTTTCAGAAAGCCAGCCCTAATTCTTAGATACTACTACCTAATTCTTAGGTACCCTAGTTCTTAGATATTGCACAGTGAAATGGTTGGTTTGTAAGTTTGACAGGTCATGCTCTAACTCACGTTTGGTGGTTTCTTTCCTCCAGGAAACATTTCTTCTACAACAGACCTGTTCATGTATTCAGAGAGCAACTTACACAAAAGACCTCCAAAACCATGGGAACAGCTGGGTAAATTTCTAAGAGCCACGCTTCAGAAAGAAAATGTTTGTATCAAAAAACAAAGGTGTTCCTCCTGATGCAAACTGTTTTTCTACCATGCTACGTGAGTTACTGACACAGCTTTGGTGCTTCACGTGCCAGAGGAAGGGAAAAGAAAGGTTAATCAGATGAGATTTATTTAGTTAAGTGCATTGTGAGTGAGAACAGTTTCACAACTGGCCACGTAGCTCAGTTTCATCAAAGGAGCTCTCCAAAAGCTCTTCCAAATGAGAGCTTCTTCGCTGAGATTATAACTAAGATAATTAGTTGTAAAATCTCTGTATAAAAATCCCAAAGAGATCTCTGTTTTGGAACAGTGATGCTTGGTTAAAGTGAGGACCTGCTTTAACATCATTAATCTATTGTGTTAAAAAAACGAGGAGGGGATTTTTTCCCTAAATCAGACAAATAAAGAGAAGAGTTACAGACACCACTTACAATTGCCATTTCAGCATTGCTCCAGCACGTGAAATTACCACGAAATTGCCCGAGTAGGGCAGCCTGGACACAGTTTTATTTGGTAGGTCCTAAGTTTGCTGGTTTAAGGCCTTTCTGCTTTTACACTTCTACTGAAATGCAAATTCAGTAGTGCGTCACACCTGGGCTTCTTCTTTCAGTACGGTAAAAAAACGTTTATATTTTTTTACTTAGGATTTAAATGAAGGCTCCAATCCAGATCTTCAGAAACTGAAGATGCAAAGTCAATCAGTTTTAAGTTGATTTCTCCTCTCCATTTAAACACTCAGAGGATCAGTGGTGTGTAATTCTTTCAAACAGTGTTTGTGGAGGAAGATATCTTCTTAAAAAGAGAAGTTTGATAAAACAGAGATATGAGCTTTGATCTTATTATTAAATCATCCTGCATTCATTGAAAAGTTTTTTTACATCTAAAGCACGTGGTTATAAACTTACACTACTGTTTGTACATCCATACCAACTGCTCTTCTCTAATTTCACTTGGGCTGCAAACAAGTTAGAGTAGAAAAGCCACACTCCAACATATGTGTTCAAAACAACTGACTAATCACTTTTGACAGTTATTAATATCTATGGGGTAAAATTACAGGTTAAATGAAAAAACTCTTTTATTAGTTGGCTGAAAAGATGTACTTGGTATTTTCTATGTCAAAAATATGACATTAATAAAAACAGTAAGTCACTCACTCACTAGTAAGTCTCTAGTCTATTTTAATTTGATTTTACACTGGTAATTCAATACTGACCAATTCTATTCTTGCTGGGGTTTATCTTCAATTGTGCAAGATTACTTCATGAACATCACTTTTGGAACTGCAGCCCAATGAATATAGCAGGTCTTGATATTTCTCCTATCACCCCCACATGAAAGGACATTAATTATATAAATTTGAAAAAAAAAAATCACAAAATTTCACAAAAATTTGAGATTCAGGATCTCTAGATGCTTTCAGTCCATAAATACCACATCTGAAAATCAACACCTTGCAGACCATTAACTGCACCTGTAAAACAGATGAGCATTTTCGGTTTTCTGAAAAGTAAAGAATCAAGTAACTGTTGCTCAAAGAAAAGAGAGAAGATGCCTTCCTGCGCATGCAAAAAGAAGAATATACAACTAGAGATGGAACCATGACTGGAACTGGGCTCCATGCTTCTGTGTAGCTGTTTTTCAGGAACAGGAAGGCAATAACACTAATATTTTTTTAAAACTACTACACATGATTAAATGCTTTTTGGAAACAGCCAGTCGAGAGCGAACAATGCCTTTATATAAATCTCAACTAAATTCTGAAAACATCCACAGGTCAATACCATATCCAAAGTCAGCTAAAGCCCAGCTATAAATGCAGTTCAGTTTTGCTCTCCGGATACACGACAGATGGGAGTTGTACTAAAACCTGCTGTTTAGTTAGTTTAGTTTAGTTTACTCTATTCTCAGCCCCTCATATTTTACAATCCATCGACATTCCTTTGAGCAACTCCGAGTCATTCAGAATTCTTCCACAGATGATGAAAGCAAGCTGATGGGTGCTGTAACTTTTGCCTTTTACCGTTGAAGAAAACGAGTCTTCACAACAGACCTATTATTCTCTATCACTTCCTTTATTAATAATTTAATTTCTGTGACATACTGCAGGCTGGTTCGCTTAGCATTCCTTCTGGGTAAGCGGTCCTCTCTCATCTTTGCGAGGGCACGAGGAGGTAGGTGTGGGGGATTACTAATCTGATCCTCAAAGCATTCATCAATCTCAGAGAGATTTTTAATGGATGAGTGTTCTAAAGGTCTGAAGAAAAATCAGATCTGAAGACATTAATGGATTAGCTGTTTCTTCAAAATTTACATACACAACAACGGCATAAAAGGCCAACACCACATTTGTCTGTGCTAATCTGTGCGAAACCACCAAGTCAAAAAGGGCATTATACAGCAAACACTCTCCCAGTGTTAGAAACTTTGCTCCTGGCATAGCTGACAGCTGTATGAAATATTAACAGACTCCACAAAGAGTACGCTTCATATGTATTTTCACATCAAAATATCAGCACTATCTGCAATCTGATCATATTTTTGGGCGGAACTCCTCAGACAGCCTCAGTCTCCTTTAATTCCCTGTTGACCCAAAATGAAATACCCTTCAGAAGCACAACTCTGTCTGACAACATACACACAGGACAGAACCTAAAAACTCTCTCTCATGTGCATATGTTGTATCAGAGTCCATAAAAGTCAAAGAATCCGGGGTTCCACTGCCTCAGAATCACATTTTCAGAAACAATCTTCGGTGCATACGACTTTCAGTAGGCTGACTTCTGAAGTTTTCCAAGTATCAAAGTTTTAAATCATCTTGTTGAATTGTGAGTTAGTTCTGAGATCTCTGAACGCACTCTTAAATACTCAGTTTCAGGCTATCCTGAATTATTCCTTACCACTAATTGCATCCTAACCTGTTCACACTCAACATGCTTTTCCCAATGGCTGGAGATCATGCAGAAGAAACTGAATCACTCCTAAAGTAAAGCCCTTCTGTTTCAATGTTAGACAACACTTTACCTCTTAAGTACAAAGGTCACCTCTTAAGTGCCTTCTGCTGCAACAATTTCCTGAAGCAATTTATTCTTCTCTGGTACAGGAATGTAAATATGAACTACCACATCTGCAGTAACACTTGAGTAAATGCTCAATAAATGAGTTTTTAAAAGTAATTAGGAAAATTATTGAGTTTAAGCCTACAAATTACATCTGTATATATAAAAAAAAAATCACTGATACTTTCAAACTAATCATAACATAATTTATCATGTTATACTCACCTAAAACTTAGTGAACCTTATATAGTCTCGTTTGTGATTAAAATATAGCAACCAACATTCATTTCAATATTTCCAGCCACATAGAGTAGACTATCTCTATAAGACTAATCTAAAATTCTTAGATTTCACTATATTTGATTTTTAGAAAAATCTGACGCTACACATTATCTTGTTAACAGTCTGGTTTTAATATTAATTTCCTTATAAAAATTGTTTACAGTTGCTAAAATACCTACTTTACATTCATAAGAATTACATAAGTGGACTGGCATAGTAAGTTACAGGAAGAGACGGACTAGTAGATTTTATTTTCCAGAGAAGGCATTTATTTTCCTTAATACTATTTCAACTTACTGACAGGAAATCCTGCAGGTTGTAGGTGTTTATTGAAAGGGTTTAAAATATAAATCTACACTGCTATAGCAGGGCATAGTTTTTAAATTTTACGAGTAATTTTAATTAGCTGTTCTGCCTGTACAACTAGTAAAAAGGAGAAAAAAAAACACAACACGCTACACCACCAACAAACCCAACCAACCAAATGATTCACTCAGATTCATTCACTCCTATCTGATGCTGGCTGTACTGCCTAGAAGTTCCAGGTTGGACCCATGATATGATCTCTGAAGCTTCCAGTTGAATCTTAGTTCATTCCACCACATTTACTTTGCTCAAGTAGCCTTGTAGTTAGATCAGCATACCTTCAGAGTTCAGCGTAATAAGCGTGACATTGTTCCCAATACTTTGGCTTCCTAATTGTCCACTGTTGGAAACTGAGTCACTGGCCTCCGAGCCACTCTCTCCATCTTCATTGTGACTGTCGTCATGCCCTGGAACTTTCACCACTATGGTGTTCTGTCTGCGTCCAGGAACAGCACTACGGAAAAGAAAAGTAGGTAACTTTGGGAAAATACAATCCGTGATCAGGAATAGCATCATGATAAGGGAATTAAAAACACTAATTATCAAAATTAAACATATCATAAAAGCATACTCTTTTAAACAAGCTCACTCCTGTTTATAACTCAGAGCTGTCCAGCAAATAAAATGGAAGCAAACAGCAGAAGAAATAAAAGCTTTTTATGCACACTTTCTAAATTTGCATCACTGGAAAAGTCTAGGCCCAGTGTGCAAAACAAAAAACATTTCAATAATTTATAAACACACATTATTTAAGAACATTTTCTACATAGAATCTCCAGTTCCACTTGATCTAAAATTTGCTTTAGACAGTAAAAATTCTAACAAGCCTTCCTGGGCTGCTGCATATTCTTTCTTCAGTTGGTTAAATATGAGATCTTGGCATGTTCCCAAGTGACTGTGCATCCATGTAAAAAATACGTAGCTATGGGCACTCCTTCTTTCAGCTGTCAGCTGTCAACTAGCACTGAATTAATCCCAGATCCTCCAAGATGTTCTCTCCCCATCAAGCGTGAAGCATTGCTCTGCACCTTTGCTGCTGATACAAGGCTTCCCTGGGGAAAACTGTCAGGCTAACCAAGGTTCAAGTACCCCTTCAATGTTTTCCCCTCCACTATTACCTAGAACATTCCCCACTTTGGGCTTCGAATTGCTACAGAGACTGGAATTGATCTGTCAAAGGAGGCATCGGAGAGGGAGGATTCCAATAACTGCTACTAACTTGCTAAGAATATTTTCCAGAGAATCCGCTGCTCTGCTCAGTGGCTCTTCCTGCCCAACCATCTTGGCTACAATTGAATTCTGCCGGTCGTTGTTCAGTATTACCGTGGTCTGAGGGACAACACTACAAGACAAAAAAATCAGAGAGGAAAATGGAATGTGAAGGAGCAAACCTCATAAATAAAACATTAACACAGCCTTAAAACAGTCCACTTAAAAACAGAGACTCCCTCCAAGCTTTGCTCTTTCTCCCAGCATCGCGGTGATGTGTCAAATGCTAAAGCTGGTAATCCATCGAGCTTGACATCTGAACCATTTCAAGTACTTTTCAGAGGACGGATGGCTTCAATGGAATTATATAAAAGTCCACGACCTCTGGCAAAGTGATAAAGAATTCATCGACTCAAGATACACAGGAGGAAGTCTGTAAATCACAGCTCCAAAGAGCCACCAAGTTCTTGTTTTGAGAAGTCTGAGAGTGAACATTTTCAGAGGTAGCTACAGCCAACTTACATGGCAATGCACCATTTTTAGTAGTATAATTCCTTGGAAAAAAAAATTAAAGTATTTATTGCAAAGTGGGATGATGAGCTTAGTTAAAAAGCACATATTGTTTTCCAGACCTGGGAGCTTTTGGAAGGTAAGGAGACAAGAGTGGTTGAGAAACTGATAACTGCTGGCCTGGACAGGCACACCCTCCTTTGGGTTAAAAACTGGCTGGATGGCCGGGCCCAAAGAGTGGTGGTAAATGGGGCTAAATCCGGCTGGAGGCCGGTCACCAGTGGGGTTCCCCAGGGCTCAGTGCTGGGTCCAGTTCTGTTTAACATCTTTATCAATGACCTGGATGAGGGGATTGAATGTACCCTCAGTAAATTTGCGGACGACACCAAGCTGGGAGGCTGTGTCGATCTGCTCGAGGGTAGGGAGGCCCTTCAGAGGGATTTGAACAGACTGGATCGTTGGGCTGAGGCCAATGGCATGAGCTTTAATAAGGCCAAGTGCAGAGTCCTTCACTTGGGGTATAAAAACCCCAAGAATCGCTATAGGCTCGGGGAAGAGTGGCTGGAGAGCTGCCTGGCGGAGAAGGACCTGGGGGTCTTGGTTGACTACCGGCTTGATATGAGCCAGCAGTGTGCCCAGGTGGCCAAAAAGGCCAATGGGATACTGGCGTGTATCAAGAATAGTGTGACCAGCAGGAGCAGGGAAGTGATCCTGCCCCTGTACTCGGCACTGGTGAGGCCGCACCTGGAATATTGTGCTCAGTTTTGGGCCCCTCGCTTTAAGAGAGATATTGAGCTCCTGGAGCGAGTCCAAAGAAGGGCGACTAAACTGGTCAAGGGGCTGGAAAATAAAACTTATGAGGAGCGTCTGAGGGAGTTGGGGCTGTTTAGCCTGGAGAAGAGGAGGCTGAGGGGAGACCTGATTACAGCCTACAAATACTTGAGAAAAGATGGTGGGGAGGTGGGGGAAGGGCTCTTTACATTAGTGATGGGTGATAGAACAAGAGGAAATGGGTATAAGCTTAGTCAGGGGAGGTTCAGGTTGGATGTTGGGAAGTATTTCTTCTCTGAAAGGGTTGTCAGCCACTGGAATAGGCTGCCCAGGGAGGTGGTTGAGTCCCCATCCCTGGATGTGTTTAAGAATAGGGTGGATGATCTACTTGAGGATATGGTTTAATGGGGATTAGGGATGGTTGGACTCGATCTCTAAGGTCTTTTCCAACCTAGAAATCTATGAATCTATGAATCTATGAATCTAGAGGCATCAGAGCAGAACAGGGACAGACTGTAACTTTAAATAATGACAAGACTAAACTGTTTCTTGTGTGCGTTTCACATACAAAAAAAAAATCTAAAACAAACAACAGAAAAACATTTTAGTGTGTGAGAAACCAGAAAGCCTCCTCTACCACCTACAATGAACTGGATGATCTTTGAGGTCCCTTCCAACCCAAACCATCCTATGATTCTGTGATGACAAAGGAGAAGGAAATAGCCAGAGAAACATTGCACAGAAAAACGCACTAAGTCTACACTATGATCCAAAAGTAAATTTGAAGTAAATAATTGTCTCCAGCACGCAGCTTATCATTTAATTTGGTTTCAGAGATTATGACCATTATTCCCACACCATAACTCAGTCTTCTCAGGCATGGTGTTGATATTTAAACCCATTTCTACCATGCTCAAGGTAAACTTAAGAAGACAAGTTAGAAGCAAATTTGTGTTTTAGTGACAGAGAAGGCTTTCTTCTTTCTCTTTGCTTCCCACAGTAAGTAGTCCGTTATTGTTCTTTTTACTGGTCCAACACCTCAAATAGGATTGATGGTCATTTATTTTTCCTAACTGTATTCCTTGGCTAATTGTTGACACACAAATTAAACAAATCTGGGGACAGCAGATTTTACGTTTCAGCTGTAATGGAGTGCTGTTTGCTTGAATATTCACGTGTCTACATAAGACTTTCAGAGCTACAATATCCATCGTTCAGACCTAAGGAGAAGATAAGAAACTGTCGTAAGAGCTAACAATAAATGGATCTGGACTTTGGCACAGATAAAACAGTTGACTACAGGTTTTTTGGATACAAAAAGCCTCAGGGCCTAACGTCCTGCCCTCTCACACTAATTGCATCTGTTGCTAGCAACAAATGGGATTCCTCATGGACTGCCAATGATGTGTTGGACTGCAAACCTTGAGGAGCTCTGGAAGACGTCTGTCTGATCACAGACAAGCACAGAGTGTACTAGAGCTTTTCATGTGTACGTGAAGGTCACACTGTATTAAGCAATAAATGGAGGGTTCTGGTCATTTGTTTTAGTTGCTATCTAAACTAAATTTTTTTAGTTGTTATCTAGGGTATAGGGGTTTATGATGCTTTCACAGTCACCTTCTCCAAATTTTCTTCACTATCAAGAGGAAAAACCCCACACATTTCTTATTAAAAAAAAAGACACCTTCTGTCTACTTTCTCAATGCTAGTATTGCATTTTTTTAAAAAAAAAAAAACAATGAATATCAAATATTTGACAAAATACCAATCCGTGGCAATGTTGGCAGTCCCCCAGTCTAGCAGCAATACGTGTTCTCGTTACATTTCCCAAATTGTCCAAATAGCTACATTTGAAGTTTTCACAGGCCAGTTTAAAATGTTCAAGAATTTTATACTTCCTTTTAGACGTTGCTCTTTATCACCATCGTTCTCGCAATCGCTTCTGAATGCCTGTTTAAAATGTCACTTACCAAAGCTTATTTTTAATGAA
Organism: Tauraco erythrolophus; assembly: GCF_009769465.1. NCBI lineage: Eukaryota > Metazoa > Chordata > Aves > Musophagiformes > Musophagidae > Tauraco > Tauraco erythrolophus. Next base: position 20,836,401 of record NC_141479.1, on the reverse strand, counting down.
CACTCTGAGAAATTAATTTCAGCTGTAGAGATAAATGCAATAAAATTACATTTATAAATGTAATTTTGCTGTAGGATTTTGCCCCTATTAAGTTTATAGTTAAAAAGAGTCTTAGCACTAAAATTTGACATCCAATAAGGAGAGGTTGGTGGGGTTTTGCCTGGTTTTTTGTTTTAAATATTCATTTTCAAGGAAGACAATCTAAAGAGTCAGAGAGCATACAGCTAATTTAAGCAAATTCAGAATGAGGAAATACTTTTACATCTCTTCAATGCATCGATGTATGTTCAAGTGTGCTTACTTCAATGCATAAAAATTTTTTCAACTTTATCCCTAACCAAACACACACGAAAACACTGGCTCCGCTCCAAGAATTAACTTTTCCCAGTTAGTAGAGTAGATTCTCAACAAGAAAAACCTACCTTTACACCTGTTTTGGGAGAAGCCACTAAACATACTGGTTTACTGACATGTATTTTCCTGGCTCTACGGTGCAAAGGCAAAAGCAGATACCACATACACCAGTAAAACCTCTGTCACAAGCCACAGCTGCCAAATTGTCCATCAATGGTTTTACATTTGGAAACGAAGTGTCATCACATTGAAAGGGCTCAAGGAATCGATCGAGCAGTACAGAGAGAAAAATGGTGTCACACAGAAAGCACAGTGGTAGAGAACAGCCAAAATAAGCATTTGAAAACACTCAACCCAGCACAACAAACCTACAACCACCAGTTAACCCTTCTCAGGGATTGACCTGCCTGTGTAGGAGATGAAAAATAACTGAAGTTTCCTGTCTATCACCAGGACTCATTAGTGTTAAAAAAATTATTTCTAATTTTATTGTTATTATTTTACATTTATTATTATTTCAGATTATTTCAACATTTTATTATTATTATTATTTTATTAGTGATGAAAGATTATTTCTGTGTTCTCTATCTACTAACACAAAGACTCCAAGAAAGCTCACTCAATTTTTTGTCAGTCTTAAAGGAGAAGGAATTTCTCTGTTTAATTCTGAACTCCTGAAGAATGATGCTTTCAGTAGGAGGATGAGGGAACCTTTCCATTCCAAACGCCACAAATGTTAACCAGGAAACTCCAATTCTGGTCTTTGTTCTACCTGGAACAAGAACAGCTACAGAATTTGCTGACAAATTCTGACAACAAGGCATCACGATGCAGAAATTTTTTGGAGCTGATGCTGTGAAACCTGAGCAGCTCCTTGTCTAGAAGAAGAAAATAACAGTTGGGACCAATACAAAAAGGCACCATTAAGCTTGAACTGGAGAGTTTCACAGGGTTGCCTTAGACTCCGATCTGTACACGGAGAAGCGGATATCCACAAGACTCCCTGTAGACATGGGAACAGGGAGATGTTCTATTCTCTGTTCTCAGATTATTTATTTTAAAGAGACAACAATAAGAAATCTGCTGAATACACACAAAATTCACCAAGGAGTTCTACGTAGAGTCAAATATTGGGCCGAGCTGACAAAATCCATCAGAGGAAATCACTAAAACTTATTACAGCCTAGTGTATCCTCATACTGGATTATTCTAATTTCTTTTTTCAACCTGTACATCTCATAAAGGCCGTGTGGTGACAGGACACGGGGCAATGGCTTTAAACTGAAAGAGGGGAGATTTAGATTGGATATAAGCCTCAGAGTGGTGAGGCACTGGCACAGGTTGCCCAGAGAAGCTGTGGCTGCCCCATCCCTGGAAGTGTTCAACGCCAGGTTGGATGAGGCTTTGAGCAACCTGGTGTAGTGGAGGGTGTCCCTGCCCATGGCAGGGGGGTTGAAATTGGATGATCTTTGAGGTCCCTTCCAACCCAAACCATTCTGTGATTCTATGATTCTTCTATGTACTAAAGTACAGAAGACAAAATCATGAAGAAGGAGGAAAGGTTCTGATATTCACCCAGATCTCAAATGAAGCAATTCTTTCTATGAGTGCTGCCAGTACTATACTCATGAAGAAGATGGAAAGAAAATATTAAGAGGGGTCAGGGGGAGTGCTACAGAAACCCAGTGTTATTGCACAGGCTTCAGGACTTTCCATTTGTGTTCACATATTCCTTTCCCCATAAGCATTCCAACTTGGAGAGGCTGGTTCTGCAATTTGCCTATTCTTGGACACAACTTAGTAAAAAATTTAGAACGCATGCAATGTACAGATATTGTTATGTTTTGGGAATTTTTTTTAAATGCAGCTTACCAAATAATCTGTTAAATGACAGATGAATGTATTCTAAAAAAAATAAACATACCAGATAATGATTTTCATGCGTGCATATTTAATCTCTGCCATTTTTTTTTTTTTTTTAATATAAAAGGATGTTCTATATTTTGTGTAAGAAAATTGCTGCCAAAGGTAATTTTCAGTATGGAAAATGTGTGAGTCAGATACGATCATTAGTCTTAACTGTTGGTTTTTCATTGCCAACAATCTGTCAATCACACAGGATGCAGCCAATGACATAAGAACTTCTGGCAATACCAGCACCATCATCTCCTCTTCCCAGATGAGGTTTTCATTTAGAAGAGAGAAAAATAAGCCAAAGGAACTAACTGACATTTCTGTCTTCCACAAGGTACAAGATCAAAAGCGTTTCTCCAAATGGATGCAAATGACTTGTGGAAAAACTCAGGTTGAAATTTTCAAACAAGAAACTTCTTGTTTTCCTAGATACACTAATATAGACTGGTTAATGGAATATTTGTAGCAGTGCTCAAGCAGTTAAAGAAGAGGAAGAAGAGAGTTCTCTGTTTAGATCATTTCTGGTCTCCTTTGCACACGTGCACACCTGCAAGCAGGTAAATAAGAGCTCGGAGACAGAGCTCAGCTTAGAGACATCCAGCTAGCCACATCCCATGCCCTGCTGGCTCCTGCCTAGATAATATTTTGTGGCCACCGCAACGCTGCTCATCTGCGAGGCAGCGCTCCTGAGGGCATCATCCCATCTTCCTCTAGCATACATATCAGAAGGAGCAAGATGCAGCAAGAGACACGAGGAAGGCAGGAGTTGGAGCTACAGCTGGCAGACTGCTTGTACTAAAGGTCTCCAGCCAGACACAGCCTTGAGGAAAGCAAGTCTGGGAATGAGACCTTGAACTGAAGGATTTTCCAGTTTACTGCTCAGGACTAACGTGAAGACTGAAATGTGCAGCTCATGCATGTGGGGAGGCTCTAAGGACTATTACCATAAAGAAAATCTAAACGTTTTCAAATGATACAGAAAAATACCGTTTTAGCAACATGGTGTTTTCCTTACTTTTTTTTTTTTCCTTTTTTATCTTTCACTAACACTTGTGTTCATCTGTAAGAACAGTCACTCTTTGGATTTTTTCATGACTATTCAGGAAGATAATGTTAAAATGCTCCTTCCTCTTGATTACCACCTGCTTCCTTTGCCTTCTGCACATAGAGTTAAGATTCCCTATCCAAATAGGAATGAGAAAACTGACTTATGAACTTACATTATATATGAACAAAACCACAAACCAGCACAGCATACACAAATTTATATTGGATTTATGCCCAAAAAATGAATGCAGCTCCTCATCTCTGAGGAGAGAACAACCTTGCCAATAACCAAACCATCCACCAAGACAAAGACCAGCGGGACACCTGCTGTAGGGTAGAGAATTGTATGGGCACTTGAACAGTTAAAGTTTTCATGTCCCTAAACCGTGCATTGGCCTAGTCTCAGCCAATTGCCAGAAAAGCAGCAGCATTATCCATCATTTTCAGTAAGAGTTCAGCCATCAAAAATTATCTTTGGATTCTTTGCATCTGGAATATCACATAAGAGCAGACATGATAAAGATAGCACTAATGATTAGATCCTGTAAAAAGACAAGCCAAAGTCCACCAGCCATCACTGCAGAGAGATTCATGGATCTGAAGACGGAGAAAGCTGTAATCAATTTATAATAAAGATAAAGCGGCAGTACATTTTAACAAGCGCTCCATTTAACAGTTTAACAACATTTAACATCCAATTTTCAGCTCAAGTAAGAGCCAGACATTTTTCTCGTTACAAAATACGCGTAGAGTTTATTGTACTCAGCCTTACCTACAGACAGAGCCTCCGAATTGGCTGACGATCAGAAAGACATGGATTACTGGTTTTAAGACCAATTTTATCAACCGATTTTAAAAGCTGTTAAAATCTGTTGTGGATTATTCTGCTCTGAGAAAAGCTAAAAACACCTGTACAACCAAGTGTCATCATTCATACATGACATCCCCCATTTCCAACTGTTTCGCCAACTAACCAATAGCCAGATAACGCTACAACTGACCCCAAAAAACTACCACTTGTTATTTCAGGAATCTTACACCACCTGTATGGGTACACAAGCAACTTCATATCCTGTTGTGGGGTGGGTTTTTTTAACAAAACTATTCTTCTTCTTTCGAACACAACTGACACTCCATGAAAATTAAACATATGGTGAAACACATATTTCTTCTCTGAAAGGGTTGTCAGCCACTGGAATAAGCTGCCCAGGGAGGTGGTTGAGTCCCCATCCCTGGATGTGTTTAAGAATAGGGTGGATGAGCTACTTGAGGATATGGTTTAATGGGGATTAGGGATGGTTGGACTCGATGATCTCTAAGGTCTTTTCCAACCTAGAAATCTATGAATCTATGAATCTATGACACAGTCTCCAAAGAACCTTTTGGCCTAAGCAGATACACAAAAGCAGAAAACCAGTAGATCCAGGCCATGTGCAAATGACCTAACTAGGACTGAAAAACACTGCAACAGAAATGGCATTATTAGTCTTCTACTTTTTCTTACGGCCAAGTAAAGGACAGGTCATGTCTTATAAGGGACAGGTTAATACAAGCCTCTTTCAAGATAAATGTACTCATAAAAATACAACAGTGAAGATTTTTTCTTTTTTTCAGGCAGTATAGAAAGAAATTTACAGTTGTTATTCTTCAGTGAGCCTTAACTGCCTGAACTACTGCTAGGTTAAGTAGTAGTACTGCAGCCTACTGGAGATTGTATTACACATGAAACAAGAAAGGCTGATCCAGAAGGAAAGGACAGTCATATTCCGTAACAAAAGATGTGACTGATCCTGAAGACAGTAACTGTGAACGAAATTATCTACTTAGTACTAAAATAGAAACTGCTGTGTGTTTAGAAAACACTGTATGAAACAGAAGTAAAGACTTTGTAGTAAAGTAGCTACTTCTAGATTTATCTTCCAAATTTTCTTACAAATTCTAATAAGTACTATCAGCATGAGTCTGACTTACGTGGCACTAGAAGCTTAGGGGTGAAGGAAGCAGCGTTATAAACTGGCTTTCAAGACACCAGTTACAGTAACTGAAGCCTCAATGGTCACCAGATGACAAACTGCAACTAAACATTAGGTTTCTGCAAACAGAACCCAAACGTGCAGCTCTTCCAGAGATGGTTCAGAAATAATTTCCATCATACATTCTCTGTTTTTCTTGCTTTCCATAACTACCCAACCAGTTATGTACACTTGCCACCACACACATTTTTACAGAAAGGCCAAGGATGCTGCTACTCTGGGAGCCGGTACCGAATCTGTAATTCCCATATACTCCGCAGGGATGTGAAAGAAACACCACTCTTCACTTTCTACAAAGGAACAATTTTAAAAGTTATTAGGAGCAGATTTCCTGTCTCATACTCCATCCTTCAATACGGAACAAAGAGATTGAGCTAAAGATATGCAAAAACATACGGTTCCACAAAAAGGAAAAATTCTGTTTGGAAAGACATTCAGATTCCAAATAGTGTGTTTTTTACGTGTGGAAATGTATCAGTTAAATCGCATGCGCTGCCAAATAAAGCAGATGGAAGCCTGGCTCTCTGCCATCTCACCAACCTTGCCGAGACCTTGCTAGATATTAGCCTGTTTCATCCTTTTGAAGCTCCAAATCCTTCTATAGCTCTTTTCCACCTTAAAGTAAAACTGGGACTCTCCAAAAACATTGTACATTATTTCTTTTAAAACTATACTACTATGTATTATTTTCCATAAGTAGCAAGACCAGTTGGTTTTGCAACTTTTAAAAACGGTACTTTTAGAAATGGTACTTTAATCTGCTGTAAACTGGTATGCAAATTATGACGACACACAAATTTCTGTCATTTCCAAAGGAAGATGAAAACTTGGCCCCTCTAATCACAAATTGATTAGCTCTTCTCTTCATTCATTCATGTTGTACTTGCACCACCAAATACCCCAATTTACAGGAAAAGGTTCCAGGGAGTGCTCTTACCGCTGGATTTTCAAACTTCTAAGCATCTCCAGAGACTGTAACATTAAAAATACTTAAATTCTCAAAACTGGAATCCAACCGAATATATAAGGCTTTTCTGCCCCCTTCTGTTTATTATATGCTCGATAAATTACTTTTTAAAATATAGAGCATGTAACATACGCTTCTACAATCCAATGTATTGCTTCAAATGCATTAAGATTTTTGGAGTTTCACTAAAATATTATCCTAACAATAATTTTCACCCTTTTTACAACATTCATGAGGTAAAAGCTGTCCACTTTCATTAAACACAATAATTCTTTTCAATTGCTTATTTAGGCAAAAGGAAAAGCATGAGCCCCATGAAGGCATTTGTCCTGAACCAAATTTCAAATCGTGCACCCTTTACATTTATTTCTTGAATGCAACAGCTGGCTATCGTCACGGAACCATGGAATTGAAGTAAACGTTCAGCTTTGCCCAGAATTCATCTCATATGACCTTATGGGATTTGGCAAGGAGGCAGGTTAACTCACATTTTAATACTACTATAATTGGGTTTAAACGTCCTTAGGCACTAATTACACCAGCAAACACCCCCCTAATCTGTGTCTACAACTCAAAAGCCTTTCTGACCCCCGTGCACAACCTTCTCTTTCATTCTCAGACACCCTTACACAGTTAAAGGATGTTGATTTCTAAAACCTCTTGGCACAAGGGGCAAATCCTGCTCTCGTTTCTGAGCTCACCGCTGTGAACAGCACTATATTGCACCACAAGGGCTTCACACAACGGCACTGCTCTTGCTGTGCCATAACTTTCACGTAAGGTTTTTCTCTTCAAAATTAAAATAAAAAGATTCACTAAGGTCTCAGATGCAGAAGAAAGTTCCTGCATATTAGCTAAGTGGGAATAAATAAATTGTTTACCCACGTGCAGTTCAGAGCAAGCACAAATTACTTCCGATGTAACAGGCTAAGAGTAACAAGCAGGAAAACTTCCTGTACAGATTACCTGGCAAATAGTAAAATATTAAGCCTCGTAACATGTCTACAAGACTGAAACCGTTGTCTAAAACTTGAAGGAACTTTATTACCTAGGACTTTATTTACAGTGCATACTGCTGAAAATCTTAGCCAGCATATATATTTAAGAAAACAAAATTTTATGTCTCAAAGATTATTTTTAGTGCTTTAAGTCTCACATTTTTAAACACTACTAACACAATTGAAAATTCTCAAGCCACACGTTTTGCATCCATTTCTCAGACAAAATTTATCAGCTGCTACTTGTAGGCTCTCATTGGAATCATTGGACTATTATAAACAATACTTCATTGGAAACCATTAACTTCAGAAAAATTGGACTTGGGAGAACGAATCACCACAGTTCAAATCTTGGTCAGTTTGAAAAGTTTTATAGATTAAGCTCCATCACATACATGCATGAATTATTGAACTCTCCAAAATACAGATGAAATGTTGGTATTAAATTGTTATTTTAATTCCATAACTGACCTCGCACTCTCAACCTTAATGCTATCTGGAAGTTATACATTGTTTCTGAATTTATCAAATCTCAACAACAAATTACTAAACACTTGGCTCCTCAATATCTTAGTGCAACAATAATGGAATGCGAAATTCCAATGAGAACACTGCTGTACAAGCTTCTTAAATCCAAGATGCCATTTCTCCTTAGTCTGGTGTGAATTTTAACTCCCAACAGTGAAAGGAGTAAATGTAAAATCTTCACAAACTGAAGGTCTGTAACAAAATATTTTCACTTGCTGATGGTCTGTAACAAAAACTCCAGACAACCAACAGGGAAAGCTTAATTTCAAAATATCTAAATGTCTAAAACAACAATCCCCCTTGTTAGCAGCACTGCTGCTGTAGATCTTACAGCATGCAGCAAATAACAATAAAAATCCCAGCCGTGAGAGTTCTCCAACTTTTTCAATATAAAGTTGTATCGATCCTAAATACGATGAACTGCAGAAGTCCACTTATTTCATAGCAGGTACTTCTACATGATACGCATGTTTCAATGCAGGTAAAATAAAAAGGCATCCATCAGCATTCTTGCTGCTGTGCAGCACCAGAATCAGTCTCAAGATGTCAAGGCTGACAAGTTCCTGTGACAACTGAAGAGACTTTGGAAAGCACTGTTGTGTTTTTCAGGTAAAAAAAGATGTCAAGTTCGGGTTTTTTTCATACTGCAGCCAAAGTTACTAACACTGTGCAGCCCGGGATAAAGAGAGAGGGGTTGACATTTAATCAAAGAATTGCTTTATTTGATTCGTTCAGTTTCATAAACCGAATTTTTGAACGCAAGACAGAACCACAATTTTCAAACATGTCTATTACACCTCACGAAGGCATTTGGGTTTTTCATCCATCCCCTTACCTATTTCAAGCCACAACAATTCTTCCGGACTAAAACACTGCTGACCACTTGCTAGCATTATAAAGTGACAGGAGATCATTTCCTTCATTTAAGAAAACCATAGAAAACACACTTCACACATTCAACTTGAAAACGAAAGCATGTGAGTATATGTTTATACACAAATGCACGTTTAAGAAGCCCCTTTATCACCTGCTCTGCTGTTGGAATTTAAAAACAAACAATGGGAAACAGCAGAACTGAAAACAGCAGCCCCAAAAGGCACAAAAAGTAACACCACTGTGAAGGCCAATTGATGAACTGATGCAAATTCGAATGGCAGTTCGAATGCCAACTCCCTTAAACTTCCACTTCACCAGAAATTTATCAAAATATCAAAATTTTGCTTATATTTATGTGCTCTTTAAAGAACTTGAGATTCTAAACAGAGCTTTTTAATTCATAAGAAGGGATAAAATCCACTAAAGCCATGAAGTTTTACTTATGATCTTCACATTTTGTTAATACTTTGTTCCCAGTTGCGAATGTGTCTGAAATGACAACAGATCACAGACAACTGCTCCATTTTCCTTCAAGCCCTTCCATGCCCAGACACCAGCACCCACGATTCTTCGTGAAACAAACCCATTAATCTCACACGGAACTCTTACTGGCTCACGCTACACACCCGACACTTGAACTGGTAATTTCAAATAAATGTTTGCCCACAGTACCATTGACTGATGGCAGAAAGGGACGGGGAAAGGTTGGTGATTTATGGATGCCACAGGGTCCAGTCCAAAACAACGGCACGAGTCCAGCTGTGGTTTTGTCAGCCACTCCCAGACATGAGGTTTGCCCTGAATTCTGGGGATGAGGCCCCAGTAAGAGGCTCTGACACAACACCTACTGAAGGATAAATAAACCTGTTTTGCTTATAGAAAGTGACAAGAACTGCTGAAAACTTGATGAATTCCAAAGCTTCTCCACATCAACCGTGTCCTGGGCTGCATCCAAAGCAGCGTGGGCAGCAGGGCGAGGGAGGGGATTCTGCCCCTCTGCTCTGACCTCGTGAGACCCCCCTGCAGTGCTGCATTCAGCTCTGGGGTCCCCAGCATCAGAAGGACATGGAGCTGTTGGAGCAGGTCCAGAGGAGGCCACGAAGATGATCCGAGGGCTGGAGCACCTCAGCAGGCTGAGAGAGTTGGGGCTGTTCAGCCTGGAGAAGAGAAGGCTCCGGGGAGACCTTCCAGCAGCCTTCCAGGACCTAAAGGGGCTACAAGAAAGCTGGAGAGGGGCTTTTTACAAGGGCATGTAGTGATAGGACACTGGACAATGGCTTTAAACTGAAAGAGGGGAGATTTCGATGAGATCTAAGGAAGAAATTCTTCACTCCGAGGGTGGTGAGGCACTGGCACAAGCTGCCCAGAGAAGTTGTGGTTGCCCCATCCCTGGAAGTGTTCAAGGCCAGATTGGATGGGGCTTTGGGCAACCTGGTGTAGTGGAGGGTGTCCCTGCCCATGGCAGGGGGGTTGGAACTAGATGATCTTTGAGGTCCCTTCCAACCCAAACCATTCTGTGATTCTATGATTCCATGATCAAGTCTTTATAATACATTCTGATTAACACCCCAAATGGCTGACTGCATTTTCCAGCCATTATCTGTAACACCCCACTCCCTCTCACCCCCCAAAACACGGCTTGATTCTCCATCTGCCGCTGAGCTGCTGGCTGAGTTGTCTCGAGGGCTGAATTTGCTTCCAGGGAAGTGTTTTTTCAGCCCTGGAGTTCAGTGCATGAGAGCAGGCTCACAGCAGGCAGAGTAACGTACCTGCAACTTGAAAATAAACCATATACCATACATCTTTCAGGATACTGGATTCCTCAATACATGCTTTGTTTCAACCTGGCTACTTAAAAAAAAAAAACAAGTCTTCCTGCAAATTGAGGGTCTTCAGACCTGAAGAGGGTGTATTTCCAGTTAGCTCTTAACATCAGTTCAAGACATTAACAATCCCAAAAGCTTACAATGGTAATTTATTTATCATTGAATTTAAAAAAAAAAAAAAAGCCATAAATTAAATTTGGATGGTGGTTTACATCACCTAATGAGTTACAGTATCAGCTGCAGCAAATGTGAGAAGGAGGTTAACTACGTACTTGCGAGACTCAACAGCTACTATTTAGCAATAAGAACTGAAGAATTACTATTCTTTTTTAAAGCCTGGATTAGCATAGTATTATATATGCTAATTATTATATTTATTATAATACATAAAAATCCTTATGATAAAAGTGCAACAAAAATGAAAAAGCTATTCGACACCTGATAATATGAAATTAGGTTGGTCAAGGGGTTTGTAAGTCACAGGGAAAAAAATACATATCTATAAAAAAACAGAATTCTAGCAATTTTGTTTCTTATACCAACACTTGGACTATCATTCTTTAGGTATGTCTCATTTTATTCATAAAGGCTTTATGCAGGACCAGCAACAGTTTTGCTAAATCTGGAACAGTCACCCTACAATTCTTTCCACCCTACTTCCCCCAGCTTTACAACTTCATTTAAAATCATCTCAGTTTTCAACTTTGCATTATTTGACTACAAAGCCACCTGTAAACAGGGAAACAGCCACAGAGAAACACAGATCTGGAACTTGGGGAATCTTGCCAACTGGCACACCGCAACCAAGTGGATGAACAAATCCTGTTTTCAAAACCTATTACACTCCGATGACTAAACTTCGTTTAAAATAAACATATTAATGACCTACACCCACAAAAATAAAGACAAGACCACCTGAAGCAGCTCTACTCTCATAAGCTCATGTTTAACCCACTAACAAGCCTTGGTCAAGGACACCAACGAGGTCTTTGCACAATAGCCAAGTGCATTAAACTCTGCAATTTCATTTCACTCTCCAGTTCTCATTAAAGACAAAAATACATGCAATTCCACCTCCACTCTCAGTGATCAGTGTCGTTAACTGGTTTGCCACAAACGCATATGGCAAAGAATCAGATGTATGAGATCTGTATTTCAACTTCACCGTAACAAAGGCTCAGGGGAAATATCTGAACAGAATAAAAACTCCATTTACCTATGAATTTCCATATTTCATCACAAACACTTTTATTATTAAGGACGAAGAAAATACCAATTTTAAAGTTAAATCCTCTCCAAAAATCAAGGTATTTTAAAAGCTTCTCTCAATTACATCTGTTTACTCAACAAATACTTCCGAAATAAAAGAGCGGAATTGTGCAAAGGAGTAGTTGCAGAAAATACCCATAAAAACAAATGATGGAGAGTTCTGTGAAACCAAAACAAATTCCCATGTTATCTGAAGCAATCAACCTGAACTATTTACACTTGGGCTCACCCACTCAGAAAAATGATTAATGGAAAGACGTTGACAAAAATAACACTGTTTCTGGACCGAAATCTTTCAGATGAAATATTTTCTCTAAAACACGGATAAAGGATTTTAGCTGCACTGTCACGCTGTGTGTTCATCAATTTATAAATCTCAAGACCTGGGCACATGCTGAATTTCCAACTTATCATTCGAGGCTGCCATACTGACAGGCCATCAGGCATCGCACCAACTCTCCCATCCAAGAAACTTTCAGCAGCTACTGGAATTTTTGACCAGCATGGTACCTCATAAAGAAAAGAAACTGGAGGTTTTGAACAACCATCCTGCCAGGAAATGTTGCAGACAGAGGAAGAGAGACAATCACCTCCTGGATGGAAAAGCAGAGCTGTACTAACGCTGCACGAAGCCGGACAAAGCTCAGAACACCGGGACAATCCACGTTCTCCCATTATTAATTTATTACATTATTTCACTACTGTTCTTGGCTCTTTTCAAGCTCCATACAGTTCAACATAACTCTGTGCAACCTAAGGATTTGTCATTCATTCTGCTAGTTCTGAAACCTTCCGACAGCCTTTCTTCCAAAAAAGAAATTTTTAAAACTCATTAACACTGTATCTTTGTAGGTAATCCTGACAACCACGTATTTTTAAGCAGCAGCCACTACACATTGAGAAAATACTTTCTAAAACTCTTCTTTGTTTGATTTTTTTTTTCCCCCCTCAAAGAAATTGAGATTTAACATCATGCCGTTCCTCCAATTCCAGCTAGTGCTTTGCACTCTTAGGACCAAACCTGATGAAACAAACCAGGTCTGAGAGATATTAAACACTTGTTAATGTACGTGGCTGGGGTAAGGACAAGCCCAAATGCCACATCCCACTAACAGAAAGGTCTCATCCATTACCTGAGAGCAGCGAGCTCCAGCAGTCACACACGCTGCTGTCATGGGAACAGCATGGAAGACTCCAAAACCCCACTGCACGGAGCATCATGGACCACACAGGAAACACGAGGTTTGTCCAGTGAAAAGGTAGAGGACACAGGACAAACTTATTGGAATCTACCTTTGTTTAGTTCTGCTTTTCATGTGCTGATTTATCGAAATACAGCAGCTACAAGTCTTCCCATATTGCTTATGTTCTATCGCTGTTTCCTCCGAAACAGTTTATGTCTCATAAATTCTGAATTACTTCCTCTCCAAAGAAGTTTTCTCCTGTTAGTTTTTGCTGTAGCTTAAAATTCTTACCTGGAGATCTAAGTTAGCCTATTGTTCTTTTGTATCTCAACTGCTTATACAAATCATTCACTACACAGCACCACGTCCCCTTTATTTCCTTCCTTATCTGCACTGCAATTAGCTAGCATATAATGAAGTACGTAACAGCAGATCAGAGCAAACAATAAGAACAAAAGAACTGAGAACACAATCCAGCTTTCATGAAGATGTACTTACACAAAACACCAAGAGGAGACAATACTGTAATTTCCCAATTCAATGTTTCCCAGTTTTCCAAGAAAAATCAGCAAGCCTTCAAAATCACATACCCGGAAAAGGATGTTGGAAGAATTCCACACATATCACTCCTCGTGTGTTTAACAGAGAGACAGAAAGCAGAATGAGACTCTAAAAGGCACTGCGTTTCTGTCCTGGGAGCTAACAACATAGGGTGGTTCCTGATTTATTACAAACCTCCTTGAAAACTTCTGCTTCATTTCCCTAATAAGAATTTTTAAAACTTGGACACAACAGTGTGGCACAAAAAAAAGTTATGAGTTATGTCAATAAATCAACGTGTTAAGTTTATTAGAAAAGAAAACTTATCACTGAACATAAATCTGACAACTGTTACAAAGTGAGACTCCTGCCTCCCTGCTGCAGCTACATGGATAGATTATCACTCCATCTTGGCAGCAGCCAGCCCAAAATTCCACGTCGTGGTCATCGGGCCGTAGTGTGCAGCTGTGAATTCACCTGGTGCGCTGCAACTACGCAATTCCACCACAAGATGACACGGAGGAAAGCTTCGCTGCCCGAGGTGTCCTGGTTTCACCACGTGATGGCCTAAGCATATCACAAACTGACAAGTCTTAGGAGATTGATTTAATTTGGAAAGCCCAAAGATCACAAAGCAATCAGACTGTGTGAATTTAGGAGGCACACACTTTACTGTGTGCACTGCATTATGTTAAATTTGCACCGAATCAATACAAGCAACGAAATTACCAGAAAAACTGTACACAAAATTCACTATAGAGTGGAAGAGAAAAGATCACAAATGCTTCGGTGTTTATCAAAAAAAGAATGACAGTGGTTTACTGGCAGCGTAGCACCACCTGGCTGACGTGCTAGTGCTAATTATGTTTTTGTTGAGTGGCAAACCCAGTTAATACCGTACTGGCAGAAGAAGGAGGTTGAAGAATCTCATAAAGATGCAGAATGTGCAAATCACTATCCAAAATATTAACTCTTGTTGGCAGCTCTCCACTGCCATCTGCAACGTAAGGGGAAGAGGGAACAACACAGAGTTGATACAACAGAAGAGTCCATGCAGGTTTTGACTGGAAATAATCAACGAGCCATAAAGGTTTTTGTGAATGGGAGACGGGGAATCCAGCGAAACATTCTACCACTGTGAAACCAAGGTGTTACTAATGCCAAGTTAAACACACAACACCCCTTACTGGTTTCTTCTGAGTCACACAGGCCACAGACTACTAAAAGAACAAAAAACCCTCAGTGCTTCATTGGCAAGATGCACCTGATAACGTGCAACTTCATACCAACACTAACAAATATTTGGAGCAGAGAATTTTAGTCTTCAAGGCTTCTACCTAAATTATGTTCAGAGTGTGTGAGCAGCTCATCATCTGTCATCATAAATTTGGACACCCAAAACAAAGCACTAAACATCAGGCTCACCATTAACACACAGGATAGAATTCCAATGGTTACGGAGATTTAAAAAAAAATAACCACCTCAGGTCTGACAAATCCCACGAGAAACTCAAAATAGTACAATTTACAGAGGAAAGCATTCACGGAAGATGAATTAATAGATTCCCAAAAGGGTCATGTATTTCTGAAAATGTTTTTAAAGCCTTTTGTGCACAAACCACAGTAAGAAGTTCAACTTATGCACAAGAACTTGAATATCTCTAATATAATGATCCAAAAAAATTAACAACAGCTTTGAAGAAGGTTCCTTGAGAAATAATTATTGATAAAGAGTATCTAGTGAAAACACTGGTGTAATATTCCAGTTACTTGCTCTATGATCCGAATAGTTATTCCATGTACTTTATTTCTTTTGATAGAGAACTTAGCCATAACTGACCCCTTCAAAGTATGATTGGGAAGCCTTCAAAAGCATGGGTAAATGTAGACACAGCACCTATTTTAAAGAAAAATATAATGGAAAACGGGAAAAGAAGGAAGCCCAATGGTCTGGATTTTTGTCACCAGCACAAAACCAAAGCCTAATAAAGGAATTGTGAACTGGAATCCAAACATTACATTTGGACATCTAAAAAGGAAAGTTACTGTGGAGAAGTTTGAAGACATCAGCTGTTCCTAACTGGACAGGTAACTTACAGCAAAAGGAGCAGAGAGTACTCAAACTCTTGAACTTTTAAACCAGAGATCAAGAAACACATTAGGTTCTGCATCATTTCAGATTGTAAATACAAATAAGGTATATTTTACACAGATTAGACCACATTCATCAGAAGTATGATGAATACCTCAACAAGCAATTGTGAGGTAACTGCACCATGCACCAGGCACAGCTACACAAGCAGAGTGTATCCCCCTCACACAACATCTCCAACTCCGAACCCTTATGGGAGTAAGGTTGTGGTCCATCTTGTTTCATAAATGCATGAACTGGAAATACCATAATAAATTAAACAATGCAATTATGACCTTGAGATACATTTCTTAACTTAAAACACCTATTATAAAAATAGCAATACTGAAAGTAAAGGAAAAAAATACAGCAAGAAGCAAATAGCGGCCTGGTAGAACAAGTCTAAAGGTGGTGGTGGGTTTTTTTTTTTCCCTCTTACCTCACATGGATGAGTCCCACCACATAAAGCAATGAACTATTACTTCCTACAGAACCCTGGAGTAGTGCACCTGAAACACTGCACCGAGTACAACATACCAAAAATAAATTCAAAATAATTTTCAGATATTGACAAAGTTCAGAGAGGTGATGAAAAAGATCAGGAGATGGAAAAAACAACTGACAAAAGATGAATTAAGTTGGTATACCTTGACTGTAATGGTATGACATGTGAAAGTTGCCTACACATCTTTGTAATGAAGAACAGAAAGCAATTATTTAGAGAAGTATTACAAGTTTTTTAGCTATAAAAATGTAAATGAGGAGGGAAAAGTTGTTAGACAAAAGAGTATTTTGCTAAGCATGTTGCTCTGGCTGGAATCGTCTCCATGGTAAAGTGACAGGTATATCAATATTTAAATATTTAAAACCATTTCAGGCAACTTGCACCTAAAGGTATTGCAGGTCAAACCTGCTCTTTCATCAAAGTGGATCAGATTATTTAGCAGATTTTCCATCTCCAACTTCTAACCCCAAAATAAGCACAGATATTACTCTAGCAAGAGCCTTTAGAAAACAAGGACATAAACCAAACTCCATTGTTTTTCTGATGAATAGAAGTAAAATGAGAAGTAATTAGAACGATGATGAACTCATTAACGCGAAACAGCTACATAAATAAAAGTAAAGCAAGTGTAAAAAATCTGTCTAAAACAGCTGATGAGACTTTTCCAGAGGATGGATGAATCAGCCTGGCTTAAGTCAAAATGAAACGTGGAAACAGTTGCAAACTGTCTGTGGCCCAGCGTCTCATTCTAAATAACATCATGAAACTGGTACAAAAACTACCTACCAGACAAATTAATTCTCCATTCCTAAGCAGCACACCAAGCTCTTGACAGCCATACAGAAAAGTGCAGAACCAGAGGCCAAAGAAAGGGATTTACGTTATTTTAAGATGCACATGGATGAGGAATCTGCTCTTCTCTTACCATCGTACTTTGTTGCACGTCTGCGTGGCGCCAAGAGGAGAACCTGCCACCATGGGCACCTGGATGGGGCTGTGCTGTTTGTTCATGACCAGATCCAGCTTCTCCTCCAGTGATTTACAGGTCGCCTCTAGTGCCAGCAGCTTTGCCTCAATGCTATCCAACCGCAGGCATATTGTCTGATTAATGGAATACAGGAATGACTGGAAAAGGGAGAATGCAAAAAAAAAAAAAAATTATTTTAAAGACTTACACATTTATCTTCAGCAACATACACGTAAGGAAGCTCCGGATAAATGTGACTGGAAAACAATTCTGAAGGAAGTAGCAGTGTGCCTAGTGACAAAATCCAGCCACATGCAAAACTGATGACATCCAGGAGCATTTTAGCATTCTCAGATTCTTCCAGATCTTTCTTTAGAAGCCAAAAGCATCTGAGCCCAACACATTTTCACCTAAGCACTTTGTTAGGGTGATTTCATACACCGCAAAATCATCTGAAATGACATGCCAAAGCCTTTCATTCAACACATGTTAAAACAAAAGGATTATAAATCTATGGACCCATCATCCTGGTTAAAGTTAAGTAAGATTTTTTCTCCTGCCCAAACAGATAAATTCAGATGATTACAGTGGAAATTGTATCAACACAAATAACCTCGGAGACAATTAATGCCACTCACTTCAGTTTTCTCCTGAACAGCAAATCAAGAAAAGCAAATAAATAAAATCTGGTTTCCTAAGCAATTTTATCCAAAAGAAAGCCTATTCTACTTGGATTCTCTTGGGGAAAATAGGTCGTTAAAGGGTAACGTTAGACACATTTTTCTTCACAAACAGCAACTGTGCCATCTGGTGGCCCTCTGTCACAACTGACACACCTAATCACACTGGTTTGCAGTGCTGCTCCCCCAGTGCTCTTCCAGCACAGAGCTCCAGTTTCTATCATAATTTCAAAAACACAGAATTACAAATATTTAACGTGTGGGGCAGTAAAACACTACTCGTACACTTGTGCTCCAAGACAAAAACCTCACCTAAATCAAGCACATCAGTGAGAACAGCAGGGGAAGTTCTGCAAATACGGAAAAGCCAGAACCAAACATGGCTCAACTAGAACAACGCTGTTAGCTTAAAATACTAATTTAAAACACACTGAAATATCTACGAATTCTGATGCAAATACGTGCTCAAGTTTATCTTTTAGGTCAACTTCATTCACTTTATCAAAAAAATGTACCAAGAGCGATGTTTTGAGTCACTGGAATGAATTCTGATAACATTTTATATCACGTAAAATTCTCGCTACTGATTTTACACTGGAAGATTAGCCAGTCATCCAGATATTCAAATTTATGCACAAAAATGAACAAACATTTACAAGAGGCTACGAATAATTCCAGTATTATGTATAAACAGTTTATTTTACATTCTTTTCTTTCAATATATTTTCCCAAGAAAGCTCACTTAATTGGAATTATGAACAAAACCAGAAAAAGGCATTATCGTAACCTTAATTGAGGGATCCTGGCAGTTAATTTCTATACGCTGACGTTTCAGAGCAGGCTCTACATCATCATCTGTCACTTCATGATTCTCCAACACAACTGCAAAGAAAAATAAACATTCCCATGGTTTATAACACAAGAGGACAAGGCCCAAATTGAAAATACATTAAATGGATAAACCATAAAAAATATAAAAGGTATTTAATTAACAACATACTGTATGAATCCTTTAGCACTTACTTAGGTTTTCTCTTAAATATACAACAGTGGTTTACTACTCAAAAAACATTTATCCAAAACTAAGATTGTTTCAAATGCACTGAGGATGCAACACTCAGGCTCTACTTTGGAATTTTTTATTAGGAACTTGCCACAAGGTAGCAGAATTGCCACAGCTGTTCTGCTTCCACAGATTGTACAGGCTTCTGAACTCTCACATTAACACGAAACCGTAAAAAATACTCATGAATTTCTGTACAAAAGACAGGATTACCCCCACTACGCGGTGTAGCAGCGGGTCAGAATTTCAACAATGTATGAGAGAAACTATTTTACAAGTAAAACAGCAATCCATCATAGATGGGTGATAGCCCTCATTTGAGGGAAAGCCTAAAACACATATTTTGTCTGGACAAAAACAAAATATTGCAGGAGGCCATATTTCATTCAAAGTTTTTGGCATTAGCCTACTTCTGCACAAAAAAGCCCCAGGCAATAAAGCCTTTAAAAGAAAAGTAAAATAAAAAAAAAAAATCTGATCTAAAGGGTATTGAAGATATACAAGTCCAGTTATTGAAAACTTGGTGTGCAGTCTTAACAAGCAGCTCAGGAGAAAAAAAACACACACCTGGAACTGTTTTATATTTTTAAGAAAAGCTGAAGAGGGATTTCCACCTTGTTAGTGGGCAATACTGTAAATGATCCTTCTCACGCCATCACCACCGTCCCCACTGTACCTGGGTTGTCTGGAGTCAGGTCTTCAACAGCAATCTGAACAACATCTGCCAAGTCCTGTTCTGACATCATTCAGAACCAGGCAGCAACACCCAGTCAAACACCACTGCAGGCCACCAAGTAAGTAATTTTACGTGTCATGCAATCCTGAAAAACAGCAGGAAGAAGAGCGTTAAATACAGATAGGCTTGATATATCAATACTGCCTTTATTTTTTCATTTTTTCCTCTATAAAAGGAGATACAGTTGCTAACATAAGTGACCAGTCTACCAAACGATCCCCCCATGGTATCAACTGCTCCTTTCTTTAGTAGCCTCACCAAAGAGCCAAGGACTGATCGACCCGCATCACCTCTCCTTGCTGATCCACCTTTCTGCATTTTCTCAATGGATAAAGAGAATATTTAGCTTCAGAGATTTGGCAGTTCATTGGTATAAAATACAAAATAAAACGTTTTCTTTTATTTTTTTTTTTTTTTGTTTAGAAGTTTTAAGAGAACACAAGACCATTCCTAAATTGCAGGGGGTTGATTTTCAAAGTCTTACTTAGCTCTTGGAAGTGATCAGATGTCAGAATTTAGTCTTGATGTCACAAAAGCACATAAAGCTCCTGAGCTACATTTGCAATTACTGCATTCTGTACAGATCTTTACTCACAGTCGATCCTTACATGGATGAATTCAACAGGCCTCTGAAATCTTCAAAAACACCGTGAGAACACGGAGCTGCCTCTCAGCTAATTACAACTAGACGTGAAGCAAAATTTGCCATTTTTCCTTGGCTATTGAACTTGCCTGGTTTTTCTACAGCTCAATTCTGATGAAACTATTTTCAGAATATGGATCTGATATCTGATTTTAAAGCCAAAATATTTTTCAGCCCTGCTCCCCTGGAATTCTCTGTCAAGGTTATTTATTAGTATTTTAAGAGAGACCTTCAACCCGTAAAACTGAAATAAAATCACCGGAACCATTCATCTCTGTGCTTTCCCACAGTTTACAAAAGGATGGACAATGAATCCCAAGAGACCAGCCATTTTTTAACCTGAAGCAAAAAACACTAGAGAGAGAATTCGAGGTTTACCAATGGAAACGGTAATTCACCCCTTAACAGTGACATTAAATCAAATCCAACTTTGCACAAAGATTTTCTTCTTTCCCTCTTGCACCTGAGCAAGAGAAAGCCACAAAGCCAGACAGGTGGAGCACAAATTTTGTAAGAGAGCAACACAACCTACGGAAGGATGCTGAGATGGGCCGGAGGAAGCCCTGCGCGCGGTGAAAGCCCATCTCAAAAGGAGGACTCCCCACACATCCCAGTTGTTTACTCAAAATACCAGCACGGCCAACACTGAGTCATTTGAAATTCTGATCGTGGTGACAAACTCTTGGGACAGCACAGACCGTGGCAGCACGCCCGAAAAACCTGGCAATGCCTGAGTGCATATGGATGCCATTTTGGCAAATTGTATTTGCCATTTCTGAGAAATCCTGGTAAGCTGCCAGGCTTCACATCATAAGCCAGCTGTGTTTCTGTTTCATAATGTTACGTACTGCTGGCAGTGCTAACAACCCTGCCCTCAACTTGGAGGAAGACACTCGCCACTCCAAATACTAAAAAAGGACAAATCAGAACAAAAGGCAACTTTTAAAACTTTGTCTATTGATTCAAGGTTTCACCAATACGTCACGTATTGCATTTAAACCAGCTATAGCTATGAATATGTCAGTATTTTATAGAACATTCCAAAGGATCTGCAATGCTTTCATTTAAATCCACTTTACTTCATGTGATGCAGATATTTAGTCTTCCAAAATTCATTATAAAAAAATCACTGGAATTAATTAAACCTTTCTTAAACACAAACAAAATATAATTTCACACTTGTGACACCCGTCCTCCACCTCTCGTGGGTCAGTCTGAAAGCTTTCAACCTCACACCGGAAAAGAAGGACCAAAATTTCGTGTCACAGAGCCTTGAAACAAGGGCACAACCACCAAGCCACGACTGGCAGAACAGCTACTGCACACACACAGTGAGGTGTCTTCAGAACATTAGTATTTATTTCCATTTAAACACATTTTATTACGATTTCAGTAAGTCAGACCCAGCTCACGGGCAATTAGCCAACATCCCGAGGGAACACATTTTCACGTTCTCAACGAGCCGAACAAAATATACGTCTGCTGTCACCAGGAGTGAGCTCCTGTATCAAAACATAAGGGGAAAGTAAATAAATCCATTATTAACGCTGGATGTGTGGTTTAGGAAAGCAATACCCAAGTAAGCTACACTGGGCACTGCAACCACACAGCAGCTACCACGACTTGAACAAAATGCCCCTCTTCCAAATTCAGAATTTCAATTTACAACAGAAAATTGTAGCCATGGTCTAACCTTGCTTTCAGAAGCAAGGGTAAAAGCCCGATAAAATTGAACAGGATTACTGTTAGATTAGTTTGTCAGCTTTAAAAAGCCTCTGTCAACAAATTCAGAAAAACTTTGCCAATACAGTTTCCACATATTCTACTCAGCAAAGAATTTACCAGCATTTCCTCACGTAAAACACTTCTTTTCTTGAAATGTGCTATATGTTCCCAGCCTTCTCTCTTTACCTCCTTCCTTTCTTCTGGCTGAAACCACAGTCCCCATTAATCCTAAATTAAGTATATGTACATTGGCATGGAGAAGCCAATGCTGAAATACTACTTGGAACAAATATTAAGCTGTAGGAAAGAAATAATAACAGAAAGTCAGGAAGCCGAGGAGAAACTACAACAGGGTCATGGAACGTGCCCACTTTCTTCTCCCCAAGCAGCACGTGGCAGTTGGATCAGAGTAATATTTTACAGTCAGTTTGCCATTATCTGGGAGAGGGTACGAGGTCCAGACAATGGAAAACATCCCATTAGTGCTACAGGAAGCCTTGACCTGCCAAACTCAAACCGACTGCAGCTGAGCTGTTTGGGGGGATCTACACTTCTCCGGGGGCTGGAAGGGACTCCCTCAACTCCCACCCAGCGCAAAGACTGAAAAACAGGTTATGGTGCGTAGCAGGAGGATTTCCTCCCACCTTCACTCCCACTTCAGCCCTGAGTCTTCAAATCTGTTGCCTCCAACGTTTCCAACCCTTCGGACCTCTTGCAGCAGGTAGCCAGTTCGCAGATCAGCTGTTACTGTCCACCCTTTCCCCATCCCAGCGGGAATCCTTTCCTAAGGAACCCACCAGGAACCTATTCCTGTTGTATAAAGCAGCACAAACTAAAAATTGTCTCGTGTTTTAATCACAGTGACTAATGGAAATACTCATACATAGCAAACATACTGCACTAGTTCCTTCTTACCTCCCAAAGGAAAAACATTTTTCAAAATCTGAGAAAACAGCCCTAAGATTCCAAGACAGAACAAGCACCAGTGTGGAGTAACAGAATTAAATCGTCCAATAACAAATAGAGTCTATTTCATCACCCATTAAAACTTTAAAATATTAATTTTTCTATGTATGTATTATGAGTAGAAAATAAAGACGAACACTCCTCCCTGTTCCTGGCTTTTCATATCCAGAAAAAAAGCCAAAAAAGGGGCTCGAAAAGCCTCGAGCATTCCTACAACTGCTTGCTAGGAGGTGGCTCTAGTACGGGAACACTCAGAAAAACTAATCGGGGACAACTAAAGGTATAAATTTAAAGCAGATTAGATAAAGGGCACTAAATATGTCTGCCAATACTCTTACTCAGAACTGACACACTTAACACAGAATTAAAGTAGCCTTTGCTTAATTAAGTAAATTAATATTTGTAAGCAGCTAAATTAAATTCACCTGAATTCCAGTTTAGTTTTTACACACACAAGTTTAATGCAATTTAATTAATCTATTTTAAAACATTAATTCAGAGTAATTCTTCTGAGCAGTCCCTTGTAAACAAACCTATGTACTGAAATATCTGATGGCTTTACAAAGTCATCATCCAAAGTCGATAATCAAAAACATCCAAAACCTTGTTAACATATAAAAACAGGCACAAAACATAAATCTTCTCTCTCATACTGATTAGGGTAAACACTCTATTAAAAAAAAAAAAACAAACAAACAAAAAAAAAACCCACCAATTTCCAAAGCTCTAGTCTGCTAGACTAGTGTTTAATTGAACTTCTTATTTGAACTATTGATAAATGGATAGCTCCACAGTGCTATTGATAAATGACAAAACTTCTCTCATACTTCCATTTGAAAAAATTTACAACAAAAATTTACTTCTGATTGTGTAGAAAAAAAGCTGAAGGATGTCATTTTATTTCACCCGACCCAAAAGCTTCAAATGTTTTTCATTGCATTCCTCCTTTCAATTAATTAAGGCAAATTTTCAAATACGGCATTTATTTTACAAATACGTGTTCTTCTTTATAAACCCACTATTAGGCAATTGGCCCACTTTTCTGAGTGAACATCTACCAGGAATGGGACAAGCAAAGGTCCTTATCTTGCAAAGAGCTGGGATTTGCTGACACTTGGGAAAGTTTTCCAAACCAGCTGGACTACAAAGGTGAACATAACGGTGAGAATATATATTATACACGCACACAAGTGCATTAATCCTCTGTGAGGACAACCTTGTGCAGAAGTAAAATGACCTTATGCTGTCAAGGGATTATATTATAATACTCATTAACTCTACTGCTTTAGTTAAGCCAGTTCAACTTCCTCAAGTTCTTGTCCCTTCAGGGAAACAGCCCAGAAGGGCCACTGAGCTTTAAGTCTTTGTGCAGAAAATAATCCACACCAAGAACATCTTCGTGCAGTTCAGTTTAATCCACTCTGGAAGCAAATTATGCAAAACGGCTCTCCAAGTACGAAACAAAATCTTTCAGGCAAAGTCTTAATGAAGAACAAGCAGTGTGCTCAGGTTACAACCCTGGCTAACCTGGCAATGGATCTCACAGAATGGTTTGGGTTGGGAGGGACCTCAAAGATAATCCAGTTCCAACTCCCCTGCCATGGGCAGGGACACCTTCCACTGCACGAGGTTGCTCAAGGCCTCATCCAATCTGGCCTTGAACACTTCCAGGGATGGGGCAGCCACAACTTCTCTGGCAACCTGTGCCAGTGCCTCAGCACCCTCAGAAGGAAGAATTTCTTCCTTAGATCCCATCGAAATCTCCCCTCTTTCAGTTTAAAGCCATTGCCCCGTGTCCTGTCACCACACGCCCTTGTCCAAAGCCCCTCTCCAGTTTTCCTGTAGCCTCTTCAGGCACTGGAAGGTGCTGGAAGGTCTCCCTGGAGCCTTCTCTTCTCCAGGCTGAACAGCCCCAACTCTCTCAGCCTGTCTCTGTCATGTCCTCACAGAAACAATCCCTAGGAGCAGTTACCTGGAAAGAACAGGGAACGTTGGTACAATTTGATACAGGAAGCTATTCATGGGTATTACAGGGTTCAGAACCTGACAACGCTCTTCTGGTCTTGCTCTCTGACTTGGGATGTTTTTATAATCCCAAAGTCTGGCTTTTTCTCTAAGATAAAGTCCCTTTAGTTGGCAGCTGGAACAACACTAATTAATAATTCCCCAACAAGCCACATCAATGCAAGTGTTAATGCACTGTAGCAGATGAGGAATAACTAATAAAAAGCAAAAATTTAACTGTAAATACAGGAGCTACCAGCTTCCCTTATGCTCCAACTCTCTGAAGCTGCAGTCTATCAGAATATGAAGTTGAAAATTATTTTCCAGGGTAGGATGGATTAAAAAAAAAAAAAAACAGAATTTACACTTCTTTATTACTACTGAAAACTATAAAGGGGAAGATTCTAACACTCCTCAGAATCTGTTTAGCTTTCATCCTTATTCTCAATCCACCTTAAAACACAAGTAAAAACACTGTGTTTTAAGTAAATTTCACAGTAAAACTACAGAAGTATTTCAGTTTAACAATTCAAAAAAATTAGTGTGAGAATATACAGGTGTCTTTGGTTCAGCCAAAGATCAGAAAAAAAGCCCATCCTCTCAAAATAAGACAGAAATGTTCCTTATCTGTGAAAGCACGGACACTAACTATTAACATTCTGCAGACAGATACATAAAATAAATATCACTCTCAGAGATGTTATGCTGATGGACTCCAGTACAAGTTCTCAAAATACAGAGAGGAACAGAAAAAAGGCAACAGCTGCTCCAAGAATAAAGGCTCATGAAATTCCTTTGGAGCACATCATCTTGCAGGGAGGCAGACATCCTCAAATATTGCTCTGAAAGCTCATGTCATTGGTTTATTGTGTTGTTCCTAGAAGTATTCTGTTTTTTTTTTTCATTCCACCTGGTACAAGCAACTGTTTTGCTTGAACGTCTTTTTCTAGCTCTTCTAACACACTGCCACTGGCCATGATCCCAACACCATGTGCACAAACTAAACCAGAAACATCATGTCCTGCTTCCCAGTGTCCTTGTAGCAGCTTAACATGTCCTGGCAGGAGGCACAACAGTGCTGAGTGGTGGACACCAGCAATCCCAGCACAAACTCTCTGCAGACCTCGTACAAACACTCCTGTTGCTGCCATGTGCCGGCACCCACACTCCCACATCTTTGACAATTACTCCCAAGGGAGCTGGGAAGCACATGTTAACACCTACTACAACCACATTTCCAGGTGCTCTGAGACGCAAAAAAGTCTGAATTTAATTTTGCAGACATATAATCCCATTGCACTCAATGAGACTGCCCATATGGATTGGATATACCTAAGTCTTTGCAGATTCGGTGCCTGAAGGCAGAGGTCAGCTTTCTGCATCATGGTGTAATTATTCAGGTCATTAATGACACAGGTCATTAACGCCAGGCACAATTTGTAGGGTTGAAAACCAGAAGATACGGAACAAGAATTGCCCAGACAGCAAATGCAGTATGTAGAACCAGATGTCGTCGCGTTTATTGTTTTCATCCACTAGATGGAGAATCTTTATTGATAACAGCTCCAAAAAAAAACCTGCAAGTACTTCAATCCAAAGAACAAACTTCCAGAATTAGTTTGATATTATTTATATAAAAGTGTCTCCCAGCCTCAAAGAACTTCTACCCACGATTGGAATTTTTTTGAGATAGGTGCCACAGATATTCTTTGACCTTCGGCCAACTGTACCTTCATTTGAAATTGGAAGTTACAACTGTTTTTTTCCATAACCTCTTAATCCATTTTTCTGTGATACTTATCGACTTTAGGAATTTCAAACCACTGCCTAAGACAATCAGAATTAACTGGGGCAGACCTTAGATCTTTATGAGAACTATAACACTGATAAAAGTATTTTTCTTTTGTGTCTGAATAAACTCCAAAACATCCTGCAGATGTTGGGAAAAGATGTATTTTTGATGAGATTAGCAGCATGACTTGAATGCTTGCAGAGTGTCCTCCAAAATTAACGAAGGCAGCTCAATAATGTCAGGTTCAAAGCACAAAACATCACACCTAACTCACTGTGCCTATGTCTTTACACAGAGATGGTTGTACCCTTGGGCCTGTCTACACCAGGAACTACCCTCTGAAAGAACATTTGGTCCTGCAAATTTCCTATCCAGGAGTACTTTCACATAGAATCACAGAATGGTTTGGGTGGGAAGGGACCTCAAAGATCATCTAGTTCCAATTCCCATGGGCAGGGACACCCTCTACTACACCAGGTTGCTCAAAGCCTCATCCAACCTGGCCTTGACTGTTCCTAGCAAAATGACATTCCTGCTGAACAGGTAAAATCAAAACTAAAAACCACGCTATTGCAATTTCTAGTTGAAACACGAAGAAACAAGAAAAATTAATGGAAGAGAGACAGCTGCAGCCCGATTCATCCTCCTGTTGTTCTCAAGCAGAAAGCTCTTACCAGAACAATAATTACATGAGAAAGAGCAGAACTTTGTTTGAAGTTTAACACTGCAATGTAAGTGGATTATACCACAGTCGAAACACCATATTTAAATATTTATTTTCTCCTAGTCTCCATCACAAAACTCAAAGGACATTAAAACATTGTGCTGCTTCTAACATGAAAGAAACCACAGTGCTCTACAGACCTCAGCAACAACACCTCCAGTACAGCGTGTGCTACTGGTCCACCAAGGGGTCATTGCACACGCTATTCAGGGGTTCATTTTCCCATGTGGGAAAGAAAAAAAGAAAAAAAAAACCTTTCTCCCCCAAAAAACAAGGTGTGGTATCTGCCTGGCTCCTGAATAAAAGGTGTTATTTTAGAAAAGCTGGTATTATTCCTTCTGCAGGGCAAACAACGAGGAAAAAACAGTGATTTTTTAACACCTCATAGGGCCTTTACTGAGAAGTGATGAAGAGCCGAGGCGGGGGAGGAAGAGGGGAACTGTCTTTAGAAAGCGAATATTCCAGAAAATGCTGGCAACTGAAGTAACACCAGCTACAAAAGCAACTTACTGCTAACTCAGAGTGGGTGCCACCCCAAGCTCTGCACCACGCTGCAATTCTTTATGAGCACCAGGACAAAGCTCCAGCGCTGCTACTCCAGAGGTCTGCGGAGGCAGCTGAGAAAAGCTGTGAAGTCTTCTCCCAGCCCCAGGAATGAAACACGTGAGGAAGGGCACAAGCACACCAGCATTTTTCCAGGCCTTGGAGCAGAGAGTTCCAACCAGCCTCTTTTGCAGCACAGATCTGCGTTACGGTCACGAAACCCAAGTCACCCCGTGAAGGACCAAGGGAGCACGTTTTCCCCCAGCAAGGATGTGTAGACTGGAACAAGGTCTATCCCCAGATCTTTGCCCCTAAACTCGCTCATGAGAGAAGACTTTCCTCAATGGCACAGACTGGCAGAATGTTGAGAAATGTTAAATCTGATTTCCCGTGCAAAGTGGGCACCAAAAAGCTGAAAAGCTCTTTCGGGCTGCACATAACACATTTGTAGCTGCTTTCTAGCTAACACCACTGTGCCTTGGCCAGAAAGGCTTCCAGACACTTTCTGTACAACTACTGGCTCAACTCAAAAGGATTTTTTAAGGAATACACATATGAGAAGAACCACAGATCTAGACACCAGCTATTTAGTCAATACTTGAATCCTCTTTGGAAAGTGGGAAATAAACAGCATAACAAAAGGGGTGCAAGTAAAAATAACACTTCTAAAAAACTGGCAGATGCTACCAGGAGAGAGATGGAGGTGGAAAATTTTTTCAGTACTAAAACACGTGCTAAAACTTGCTGAATAAATGACAGCTTCTGAGTACTGACCACCTACATAATAATTTATACCTGATAAAAGCATTTGCACACATCTCTAATGTAGCTTAATTATTTCAATATTAAGTAGCTATCCCATAAGTTTCCTTCCTGCTTAATACTTTATTTTACCGTGCTACCATTTGA
This sequence comes from Tauraco erythrolophus, assembly GCF_009769465.1. Classification (NCBI taxonomy): domain Eukaryota; kingdom Metazoa; phylum Chordata; class Aves; order Musophagiformes; family Musophagidae; genus Tauraco; species Tauraco erythrolophus. Next base: position 20,807,477 of record NC_141479.1, on the reverse strand, counting down.
TATTCGTGAAAATCTATGCAATCTATATTATTTTTTATTTCCTTTTGGCAAGAATGAAAGCATATAGTCAAGATTGCAAGATGGGAAATAAAGAGATCTTAAGGAAATTAACATAGTTTTCAACTTAAACTTCTGAAAGCTCAGTTTTTCATTATGTTGTCCAATCATTTCAGTATCACAAAGTAACTTTTCCCCCTCACAAAATAAAAAAATCTCTGTATTCAAGAAAACAGCTTAATGAATTAGTACCCCAGATGGTACTTTAAATGACCACTGAAATGGCAAGGCCATTAACTCAATGCAATTATTTAATAAGAAAAGTTTACCAAAGAACAAATTTTAGAGCAGATAAAATTTTCCATGAAGATTCCCTCTTTCAGAGACCTTCACAATCACGAAGCTTCAGTGGGAAAAGGCAGAGCAATATGCCATGAGATTTGCTGACTCCAGAGGAAGGCTATTAACCAATTTTGGCACCAACGACCACGTGGCAGAAGTTCCATTACCAGCTGAGCCTGTGATTCTTCAAACCTTCCAACAACATTTACTCCAGGTTTATAAAGAGACCTAGAAGAAAGGCTGAGTGAAGAATAAGCTAGGAACCATGCTATGCAGAAAAAAAACCTGACCTGAGTAAGACTTCTGTCTGATGAATTTAACTACTAAATTCCTAAAACACATCCTGTATTACTAACTCCATCAAAGCAAATATCACTTCACAGACCGAACACTGCAATTTAGTGTCAAAAGAAAATGATTACTTTTAAATACGTTGCTAAAAAGCATATGATAACTGGGGAGTAGTGGGGGTGAGATGGGGTGTTAAATGAGTTTCTTATTAGAAACTATCCAAAATGTGGAAAAAAAGGTAACATAATCTCATGTTTCCTAAGTAAAAGCATTAAAAGGGGAAAAAAAAAATTCTTTAAGTCATGGTAGATAGAACTGGACTTTTTAATTAATAAAAAATATATTCAGAACGCTTTTTAAGACTCTTGTTTAGCACACGCTTTTCATTGACACAAAGAACTAAACCAGAATGTTTCAGTACTAGAAAATATCTCCATTTCCCTTTGCTCACCACTTGGAGGTTCTGCCTGCAAACACAGCAGACACTCCGTGACCCGTGTGCACTACGACAAGCACCTGCCTCAGGTTCAAGGGGAATTTGTGCAAAATGCTCAATTCTTATGTGTTCTGCTTCCCTAAAACGAAATCCTTTGACAACAAAAGGAAATAATGTAAATTATAGCTTTTAATATATTTTTTTTTTTTTTTTGCCTAGCATGTGCACTGCTAATCTTTCACGCACTGGAAAAACCTTCTGATCCAGCAATTCCAGGAGGAACAAGGTCAGGCCCTAACGTTGGCACAGTCTTCTACTATCAAAAAGCATGATGGTCAACTTAAAGTATAAAAGTAATCTGCTTACTGAAAAGTCTTCTAATAGATTGACCTCCTGTAGCTATCTAGAAAAAGGAAACATTCAGGCTGCTGAAACAGACCTTAGCACTGCTTTAAAACACACGAGTAACACCTGTGGGTTTTCATTCTTACCAAAAATAAAATAAATAAAATAAAATAAAATAAAATAAAATAAAATAAAATAAAATAAAATAAAATAAAATAAAATAAAATAAAATAAAATAAAATAAAATAAAATAAAATAAAATAAAATAAAATAAAATAAAATAAAATAAAAAACTGAAGAGCAAGTAGCTCTTCACGTTCTGAAATACTTTTATTAGTAGTCTGATCCTGTTTTGCCATTCCCCCTCCCTCCTCTAGAAAAAAAACAAACCGACAGTAACTCCAGCTTTAAACTTGCAAGACACATAATAATTCACATGATGTCAAAGAGAGATAAGTCAGTACGTGTAACAGACACGTTCGTGTTTCGGGAGCACGGAAGAAAGGGGTGTTCACAGTTTCTATGAATTCACTCCATGGATAAGAGAGATGATTTTTCTTTTTTTCCTATCACAAAACGCAGGTGCTCCAATTTTCAGAGGAAAATTTGCACTTAACGTACCCTTACTTAAGCTAAGCCAGGGTTTTACAGACAGGAAGTGAGATAAAATAATTTTGTTCAACAGACAGCATTACAAATATTTTATTTGAAGTCCCAAACGCAAAGGATTTTCCGAAGTTAATCCTTTTGTGCACTTATGCTTGATGTCTTAACAGGCAGTCTAACAAGTGGCAGACAAAACTAAGCACTTAACAGTAACTTTAAAAACCTAAACCTGCAAGGAAAGAAGTGTTTGACATGACTTTAAAGACATTTTCATTCTTTTACTTCAAAAAAAATTATGATTTAGCCTTTTAATGAGTCAAAAACAGGAAACAAAATTACTGCAGCAGTCAACAACTAAATATCAGGTTGCAAACTAAAGGAAATCAAATCTGTGAAAAAAATTTTATTGGCAAAGTTGAATATACATAGACATTTTGTTGTTCTAATTCTAATCGTTAGCTTCGCATGGTCTCCTCCTACCAGAGGCTCTTGCTGTTCTGCTCAATTCACAGTTTCTGCAGATGTGTGGGACAAGGGCTTCTGTGCCAAGAGAAATACCCATCTCTTCCTTCCAAAATGAAGGCACTGAGTCCTTACTTTACTTTCTAAGGAGCATCACAGCAATCTCAATCCAAGGCATTCTTCAGTGAAAGACATGAAGACATTCAAGTTCTCACAAATAAACACGCGTATTCCTCCTGCTTTACAAGTTTAGGGAAAAGCTCGAGATAAAGATGAGAAACAACCTCAAGTCTTCCCAAACGTGAGCACAGTAATGTAATGAACGTGGGTCTGACTCCCACAGCACAGCTCTACTCTCCCAAAGCCAAGGTGAATCCAGAAGTAGCCCTTATGGCTACAAGGAACTATGATATCAACTCATCTTTCTTCACCTCATCAGTACAAAACAGTGTGAAACATGTTGTACTGTGTTAAAAACAACACAGGCAGGAAACAAGCCTTTTCCCAACACGTTTAGGAGAACACGTGCTGATAGAACCCTTTCATCTGTGTACACTCACTGTATTACCCTCATATTCCTCATGTTATTGTTGAATTACTTCTTTAAAATAATCTTAAAATTTAAAACCTGTCCTGTAACCACACAACTTAAACACGCCTGGAAAATTAAGACCGTAAAGCCAGCTACTGTTATTGCAGAATATTACAAATTACGAAACAAAGAAAAGTTGCAAAATATTTCCATCCTCTGAAGGAAACAGAATGTTTCCCAAGTCCAAACTCAATCTTTTACTCACTTTAATAAATTATCTAGGCTTTCTTCGTGACATCTTTTCATGTATTATTGAAAACTGAACCGCTGCCAGGATGTCATTTAATGTTCAAAGTCAGGCTTGTACAGCTTCGGAATCGCATCCTTGTTATTCCGGTTGATTTCTACGGACATCCATTTTACATGTGTATTAATAATTTCTAACGGAGAAAACCCATTGTTTCTATAGGCAGTCCTATGGAATTATTAAGACAAAGGGGGTTGTTTGTTTTTGTTTTAAGATCTTGCTTGAGTACTCAAAATTAACAAATTTTACGTTTGCTTCTTGAAAGACTGACATCATCAGGGTACTACAATTAAGGTAACCTCACGCCGAAGGCAAAAAGAAAAATTTGCAAAAAGCATTCCAAACTATCCTTTTAACACGATATGAAAGCTGCTTCCACTGAAGCAATCACTCAGTCGCCAATACCCCTCCAACCTTGCTTTAAGGAAAAAAAAAAAAAAATCTTCCCTTGAGAGCTCTAAAAATAAACTGATACATAAACTATACGCCCCACAGCAGGATAAAACCACTCTATTTGGTTAAGCACACAACCTCCCACTGCAAAACGATTTAAAAATAAGAATTTTTTTTTAAAAAAAGCAACGCTTGAATCGCAAATCAGGAAAAAGGGGAGATGGAGTGTGCTGTCCAACAGACCACTGACATGACCAGACTGGAAGATACCAACCCCGATTCGGAGTCAAACCCCTTACTACCACTAAATGACCACACACGCATCTCAGGAGACTTATTTTTTCTTTCCCCTCCCTAGCAGGCAGGTGAAAAGCAGCAGCGCAGCCTCTTCCCATCCCTGCCACCTGCGAGCAGCAGAGAAGCAGCACCAATGTCGCGACTCATGTGCGCTCTCACGACAGGGCTGAGCGCGCTCAGCCGCTCCCAAAAACGTGCCTGCAGCGCCCGGAGAAGCAAGGCTCAGCCCTGCCCCGTCCTTCGCCACGGGAAAACGCGACCCTCGGGGAGCCGAGGGAAACACAGGGCACGGTCTTCGGGGGCACGGCCCGGCCCAGCCCAGCCCTCCCGGGACCGGCCCCCGCAGCGGCGGCGAGAGAAGGGGCCGGCGCGGAGGGCGCCCCGGCGAGGGGGTGACGATCCTCCCCGCGGCTGAGCGCGGAGGAGGCAGGCGGGGAGCGAAGCGATGAGGAGCGGCCCCGGCGTCCTGCGGCGGGAGGCGGCGAGTCCCCGGCCGCCCCCGCCGCGCTCCGTGTGGGTGAGGGGGCGGGGGCGCGCGGCCCCCCCTCACCCCCCCCACCCCCCCCTCACCTCGGCCCCTCCCCGGAGCCGCCGCCTGGCGGCCCGGCTGCTCGGGCAGCGCTGTGAGGAGCGGGCAGACCGTAAGGGCCGGGGCTCTACGCCCGGCGCCGGGCCCCCCGGGAGCTCGGCCCGAGCCGTCCGGCCGCGGGGCGCCGCGGTTACCGTGTGCGGTGCCGAATTCTCGTGGTGTTTGTCGAGCGGCTGCGATAATGGCGTCCTTCCTCGCGAGAGATCTCCCTCTCCCCAGCGCGCACGCGCCGCCGCGCTGCGGCCCCTCGGCCCCCGCCCGCCCCGAGCGCCCGCGCAGGCGCACGGGGCGCGCGGCCCCGCGGCCGCCCTTCAGCGACGCGACGCAGGCGGAGACTACAATTCCCAGAGGGCAGCGCGTCGGCTCCTCGGTGCCGCCCCTCCCCGAGCACGCCGGGACCTGTAGTACGCGCGCCCGGCGCGGGGCGTGCCGGGAGTTGTAGTCTGCGCCGCACGCCCCGCACGCGGCCCCCGCACGCCTCACACAGGCGCCGCACCCGCGCAATGTCCGCCTTCTCTCCCCCGGTCACCCTGAGGCGCACTCCCGGCGCTGCCACAGCCCTGAGGGCTCCGCGAAACCCTCTCGCCCGGAGCGGGACGCCACACCGGGGTCTCGCCCAGGATGGTGCCGCCTGCCATCGCGTCCTGCTGGCCACAGCTCTGCCATTCCTTCTCCCACAGCGTCTCGGGGCTGCTCTGAACTCCAGCGTCGCATCTCCCTTTTTATTAAGCGCTTCCAGACCCGCCAGGTGGGATCCCGCTTGCATCGCTGAAATGGGATGATCTGAACGTGAGCCGTCGTATTAAGAAGGAGAAAAATGTCACCGTGCTCAGAGTACCGCTGAAGAACAGGCAGCAAGGGGGAATTGGATAAATTAGCTCATCAGGCTGATTTGGGGGTTGGAACTGGATGGTCTTTGAGGTCCCTTCCAACCCAAACCATTCTGTGATTCTATGGTGCTTCTGTTGCTTCATTGCTGTGTTTGGTGTGAGAACAGAATGACTGGGTGAAGGTGGAAAACCTTCTGTTAACCTGCTGGGAATGGTAAAAATATGCAAAAGCATGAAAAGGAAGCACGGAAGAAGCATGCAAGTAGCTCTGAAAGACGACAAAGATTAGATAATTTTACTGTGCCTGTATATATCATAGTGTTGCCCAAACAAGACTATCATCATACTTAATTTTTCAGCTTCAGCATAGCCAGCAGTGACTTTTCAGACTCCTGCATAAAAATACTCCCTGAATGAGATGCTTAATTGAGTTCTGCAGTGTCACGACGTGCAATCGAATCCACTCGGGTTCAGCTGTAACTGGCTACCCTGACACCTGCAGACCTACGGCTAAATGGAACCGTTGCTGGGGCTGTTGGGTTTGAAACGCTCTTCTCAGGTTCTGGAGCTTTGTCATGTTCAAACTCAAGGTACCACTGCAGGAATTTTGTACTTGTATGAAATCAAACAGCGCATATCACCAAAGCTCCAGTTTGTAAAGTGCTGCAGATCCCAGGAGACAAGCAATTCCTCCCACTCATCTGCCTGGGAATTACAGAGCCAGAGAACAGGACTTGAGGGGTTTTTCTGTTTCAGGCAGGGAAACTTAACACTGACAGAGGCACATGCTCTGCACCTTCCTTCGAAAATGCTCAATAGTGACTCCTCAAGCTGGTGTTTCAGTATTTGGGAATTAACAACCGGTGTGTTAGGAAAACCTTTGCTTCTGCTTCCAGATTTGCAACTGTTCAGCCGGGTCTGTGGATTTATTTGTTGTGTTCTCTTCCTTCACAAGCAGATTGGGAAGTTCAAAGGCTAACCTACTTATGAACTGACTTTTCACACAGGATTATTTCACGCTTTGCTGCACAGATTTGCCCTGCAACAGATTTGCCGAACAGTTTCTGCTGTGCTCAAGCCAATTGCCAGGTCCCAGCTGGAAAAATACATGTAATATAAGTATCAGTGTACTACCTGCTGTGGAAAGGTGTGAGTAAGAGCCTTTGCCATCATACACCAAATCCCATGTAAAAACTGTCCTGTTTTCTCATCGGTACGTTCTCTCCTGTAGATTATTAACTCACGTTCTACCAAGGATGTGAGATGCAGCTCCTCCCTGTAGACCCAGTAAACCATTTCTCAGTTAACACAAACCAGAAAAAATGTCACTGTCATAAACCTATTACACTATTCACCTGTAGTAGTCAAATTAACTGCAGGAAATACTGGCAGGAGCCAACTGATGTCTACATCTGTGATCAGACACAGCAACATAATAAAAAAATCAGAGCAATTTATGACTAAGAAAGGCTGCAGCACTACCTTCTGTGAGCGAATCGGTCCACTCTGATCATTACAGCAATCTTGGAACATACAATAAAAACTGACCTCTTGTAAGGGTTTTCTCCCTCTTTACCAGAGATATGACTTTAATTCTTTTTTTCTCTATCATTTCTTCAAAGGAGGGGGCGTTTCCTTTTCAAATTTTGAATTACAGCAATAAATGATGAAGAGACTCTGTTATCACAGTCTATCCCTTGTTCCCCTTGAGACTGATACAGCCAGATACGACGTACTCTTCATGCAGCATGAAGTATAACACAAAACATAACATGTTTCTTCTGGTAAACAGCAGAAGGGCGTCTTTCTGCTCACAACCTCACAGCAGAGACCTCCTTTGTGCTTCGACCAGAAGGCCAAAATTTGGCTTTTGGCCTTTGATTTACAGTACCAACACCTGAATGACAAAAGGTAATTGTTTGCCATGCTTCACCACCTCCTAAGCTCCATGAGCCTTCAAAAACGTGCTCACCTGAATATTTCTGCAATAATGGAATGAAATTTAGTGTACATGCCCCACTAGTGAAGGAAGGCTTCACTTTACCGTGGGATAAGAGACTGCCCATGAGGAAGCACCAGGAAGAAGTTGACACACTCTGAGTTATATTCTGATTTAAACTAGAGTAACTGCTCAAGTGCCGATGTCAAATTCATTCTTATTTTCCTTCCCCCTTACAAAAATGAATAAGGACTTCTGGGTGCTAATAGATCAATTTCAATTTCTAATTTTATAGAAGAAAATACATCCTGTTGCCCTCTTAGTCTGTTGTCCCAAATAAAATAACAACATATTTCTTTGTTGTTCTATTTCCTCACCTTTTTCATCCTCTTTGTTTTAGTCTCTCTCTCTTGCCATTTTATTTATGTGCTAACTTTTCTACTTTTCTCTGTCATGTTATGAAAATCATTTGGTTCCAGGAAATATCTAGCTTATTTTACCGTTGTATCAGCATTCGTTTACTATTGTTTCCTAAGGAAGTTGCTGCTTTCACATGTTTTGTGTGGATCAAGAGAGATTGGTATCTCATTCATTGGTTTCCTTTTTTTCTTTTCATTAGGAAAAAAAAACCTTACCATAGCATCAAAGGTAAAAAATTAACACACTGTGCACACAATTTTGCAGCTGCAGCAGCAGCAGGAAAACAAAGGTTGCCAAACAAAGCATTTGTTTAAACAAGTGACAGGCATTCATAATTACACTCACTGCTGAGCGTGAGAATGTAGAAACAAGGGCATGAAGAACACACAAGATGTGACCAGGGCACAGAAATAACTCCAGAGAATTCGCCAAAGGAACTCTGTAGAAATAAGTTTCTTTCCTGTGAATAAAATCCTTGATCACATCCTATGCTATTAAAAACAAAAGAGGACTTGGAAGCTGCCCTGTTTACTCAGTTTCTGTCCGAGTTACTCATTTTCTATACACAAGCTCCCATTACTGGAGGGGGACACAAACACATCCCTGTGAACACAGCACGCACTGTCTTGTGACACAGTGATGCTTAATTAAAACCCATATAAAATACATTTTGAAACAAAGGTAATATTAATGCTATTGGTAAACTCGCTGTAGCAGTTCTCCTTTTATCAATAGAAAACTTCTCTGCTGTTGGAATCTGTTGTCGGTTTTCCTCCTCCCAGTATAAACTTCCTCGTCACTTACTTGGCAGACACTATGTCCATTTGCAGTTCTCTCAGAATTGGTCTTTGATTCCACGGCAGAAAATGGGTCAGGATCAAGTGGGTTTTGCTCCTCAACCTACTTCAGCTAGCTCTGTGACTTAGGGCAAGACAGACAGTTTCTAGTCCAACTCGGATCTCACTTCTGGTTTATGCCGAGTCAACTCCGTTTCATTCAGTGAAGATACTCCTAATTTTCATGGATGAGGATGGAAGGCCTTGAATTCCCAGAGCAGAGACAAAAACATCATTGCACATTTGTCACCCAGCTGGTCAAAGTTTCTGGTCTTGTAAGGTCATTTTTGCCAGTCTGAGAAATAAGGTGAGAAGGGTCAGCCATGATCTCAATGTTCTCTTATTTATTTACATACTGTTCCATCCCCCTGAATACATCATGGAAAAAAAAAGAAATGATAGGAGGCTATTCCCCTTCCCAGAAAAATGCCACTCTAACAAGCTCTGTCTTTGCACTTTGCCCGACTGTCATCTTCCCAGGATCACGCTCACAGCTGTTTCTGCTGCCCTTTTACCTCTGTTACACAGCTGATACCTTTACCCAGTATTTGCTAGTTTGCCCAGTTTTGCTCAGGTTTGCCACAGAGCATGATTACTCGGTCAGGTAACATTATCATCATCATCATCATCGTCTTTTTTAATCCACTGGGATTATCGAAAGCCTGAGGGGGAGCTCATCACAATTACTGCTTTTAGAGGATTTTATCCTTTTCTTCAGACCAAGGGTTGCCTGAGAACTGCTTGTTTATTCAGCGTGTAGTCCCACCTTCATGTATTTTTTTCAGAAATCCAGACACAAAATGTTACACAACAGCAACAGATCATTAATGCTATTATTCTAAGCAGAATTTGACTGTCTCCAAGTCCTGGACCTGCATCCCTTTAGACACGTGTTCGAAATTATTTGCAATGTAACTCCATTTTTTCAGGTGTGAGGGGTAAAATAAACTAAATTTAAATCTTCACCTGTGGTCAGAGTGACAGAATGTTCCCCCCACAATTCTCCATGTAACACTGCACTTGTCATACGCAGGACACTATGGTTTGGGGTGGTCACGCTGTTGTCTAGCCATGAAAGAGTTAAAGGTTTAAGCGAAGATTCGCTTCATGCAAAAAAATGTACTAGACATTGTTTCTTTATAGATAATGAGCGATAATTAAGGAGCCTTAGAAAAATATGTCAAGAGGAGGACACGCGTCCTTGTAAGTCCAAAACATTTGGCTGTTCATCATGGAAGAGCGAGCCAAAGCAAGGACTGCAGAGGCTGACAAGGAAAACATCGTTAGGAGGAAAGACTAATGAAACTGGAAGAATACCACAAATATGAAGGAAGCGAGAAGCAGTGATAACTGAGGGAAAGGGAGGGCCAAGGAGATGATCCGAGGGCTGGAGCACCTCTGCTATGGAGACAGGCTGAGAGTTGGGGCTGTTCAGCCTGGAGAAGAGCAGGCTCCGGGGAGACCTTCCAGCACCTTCCAGTGCCTAAAGGGGCTACAAGAAAGCTGGAGAGGGACTTTGGACAAGGGCATGTAGTGACAGGACAAGGGGCAATGGCTTTAAACTGAAAGAGGGGAGATTTCGATTAGATCTAAGGAAGAAATTTTTCACTCAGAGGGTGGTGAGGCACTGGCACAGGTTGCCCAGAGAAGCCGTGGCTGCCCCATCCCTGGAAGTGCTCAAGGCCAGGTTGGATGAGGCTTTGGAAGGGTGTAGTGGAGGGTGTCCCTGCCCATGGCAGGGGGGTTGGATCTGGATGATCTTTGAGGTCCCTTCCAACCCAAACAATTTTATGATTCTATGATTCTATGATTCTGGCAGGGGGAGATCACGACCACCAACTCTCAGACCACCTACCCTAAACACACCCCAGACCCAAAAGAAAGGGGTGGAGGAAAAGGACTGAGCATGCAAAGTAATTTACATGTGAAGTGAGGGAAAATGAACCAATTGTTTAAGCGAATCACAGCGAATATACAAATATGCTAATACATACTGTATAAATGTTTCCTGAGTTTTAGAAAGCGTGTGCTGCCTTGGGACAGGCACCCAAACTTGCACAACTCTGTAATAAAGCAGTATCTCTGCTCAGCGTGTGGACTGGCTTATTGCACACCAGGCAAAGGAACCCCGGATTTGGGAAAACACTGACTGCTCATGAAGCACAACAAAGGCAAACGCCAAGCCCTGCACTCGGGATGGTGTAATTCCAGGCGTCGGTACAACCCGGGGACTGACTGAGCGTGAAAAGCCCTGCAGGAAGGCACTGCGGATCCCGGAGGACAAGCTGAACGTGTGCCAGGAATGCGCCCTCGCAGCGAGGAAGGTGGGCACAAGTGACTATTCCCCACTGCTCGGCACTTGTGAGGACACATCTGGAATACTCTGTGCTGTTGGGGACCCCCAATGCAAGAAAGAGAATGAAAAACTGGAGGGAGTAGAGGTGGTTAGCAGGCTGGTGAGCTCCACTGCGTTACCAAGTGTCCTAGCAGAATTTGGATACCAAAGAAAAGCTTCCCTTAGGCTGAAGGAATATCTAACATGGGAAGTGTGAGCTAATCCACAGAGAAATGGGTGTTAAAGCCCACCCAGTAACGACCTGACTGCTCCGTGCAAGCTGTCCTAGGTGAGATTTTCAGCTACTCCACAGAGGTTTCACATGGACTCCCCAGCAGCTTCCCACTACTTGTTTGATCATCCCGTCAGCTGCTACACAACAATAACTAGGTGAGGAAAATGTGCTATGAAATCACTTTCCTTGTATCTTTTTAATAAAACTGTAAGACTGTATTTTTTCTTAACTGTTGGGTTTGACTTGTTTAGTGTTGCAACTGAGACAATGTTAGGACAGGAACACCCTTGCAAGCATGATGCCAGGAGAATCAGATTTCTTGAAACACTAAATCAAGGAGGTAATTTTCTCTCTGCAAGCAAGAGCACTCATCTGAAGTTAACCAGAACGTAAATACTGGCAATCCTCTAGTAGGCATCAGAAAGAAAACAAATATTGATCTTCTCTGTCTAGTCCAGAGGCACTTACAGCAAAAGTTAGATGGGTAGAGACAGCAAGAAATTCCTAGATTTTTACTTCTCTAGTTTCTGTGAAGACAAAGTAAGCACATTTGCATCGTATACAGCCACACTCCACAGACGTAATTACCCACAATTAAGAGCAACAACAGAGGTCTGATTCTGCAGCTCTTCAGGCAGAACCCCCAGCTGACAGTGCCTTGCTGGGAAGCAGGCAGCTGGGGTAACGAATGACAAGCATTAAGAAAGACTCTCCTAAATAGTCAGTTTTGGAATAGCAAATAGCACAGATAAGCCTGCCACTTTAGGGTGCTAAAGAGGATTCCCTGAGCCTGAGCCTTGCACTTACACCCTGTGTGGTAAGGGATGACAGACATGCATAGGTTTAATGAAAATATCACCAAGCAAATAAGTTTCTAATTCAAAACATCACAATTTGTTACTTAAAAAAAACCCCAACTATTAAAAAATGAGGTTTAATGAAAATATCACCAAGCAAATAAGTTTCTAATTCAAAGCATCACAATTTGTTACTTAAAAAAAAAAACCCAACTATTAAAAAATATTTCATGGGTAATTTTATGGACAAAGAAAGAGTGGTTTTTAACAGAAAATTTTTAATGGCAGAACGTTAGCAGTCTCATGGTTTCTGCTTGCTGTCATAGATGGATTCCGTAGCTTTCAAAATATGCCCTCCTGTGCACTTAACGGGGGAAAATAATCACATGGACTTTGCAAATACTGACATGAGAATTATTAAAGACCCCACAACACTTTCGTGCTGTCATGACCTTGAGGGCACTAACAAGTCTTAACGGCCCTGGCAAACCTCACCCATGGGCCAGAAGCCCACTTGCACCCAGGTCTGGGCCCCTCAGCTCTGTTCTTAGGGCACTTGTCTTCACGTCTGCCTTTGGCCCTGTCTCTAGGAAGGACTTTGAACCCTTGTTGTTGCTTGTCTTTGGCCCGGCGTCCCCTTCTGCTCCTGCCTGAGCTCTGGTTGGACCTTGGACCTGGTTTGTCACGGGCAGTGTTTGGGACTGCCAATGGACCCTTCACCAGCAGCCAGCTCTGCCTGCTGTGTCCAGCCTCTGTGGGGTGGCACCCCGCTGGGGAGGGCACTGCCTATGCCAGGGTCATCTTTGGCTCCCAACTCCCCTCTCTTCCGAGAGTAGCTGGCCTGTGCTGCTCCTAGACATGCCCAGGCACCCGTTCCTAATGGCTCTCCACCTTCGTTCCCATTTGGCCTATTACAGTCTCTAACATTATGAAAAGTCTGTCGAAAACAAATCGCTTGCCCTGAGAAACTGCAGCACTGACTCACAAACTACTTGTGTCTGTGCCACTTACACGGATTCCAGGTACGGTAGGAAGAGCAAACATCCCAAAGAAAATTAAAGGATGGGCTTTCTGTACAGATCTTTCACAAAAGATAACACAATTATTGGAATTGCATGTGGAAATAATAAGGGAGTAACATTCTTCATGCTTTCATCCCTAAGAAACATAGGTCAGGAAAACATCTCAATCTGTTCTCCCCTCTGGAAAAAAAAAACAACACAAACACTTCAGCAGGGTCAGAGTGGTGCGTGAGTGGGAGGAGCAAGGATGGTTCCTTATGTCTGTTCCTATTTCTAGTCTATACAAAATTATCTGTCTTATGGGACATGTGGTAGTTCAGAAGAACAAATCCCTCACCTTGAGGCTGCAGTGGTACTGTATTACGTGCCTGGAGCTAAAATGCTCTTCTGCTGGAGGCTGCTCCTCTTCCTGTTCTCCTGGGCAAGCCTTGTGTATCTGCTGGATTTCTGCGAATTCCCCAGTTTGAGCAGTCCGTGGTCCCCAGAACTGCAGCTGTTAACGACAGCAATTCTTAGATATCAGTATTCAAATACACAACTATCTAAATTCAAGGAATGTACGGGTGAAGAAACGATAAGAAACCTCCCCTTGCATACAAAAAGCAGTTTCTGTAACCCTGCAGGGTTCCTGGAGCCAGATGAGAAAGAACCTGGAAAGCACATGTAGAACAATCACCAACTAGCCAGCCCTCCAACAAAACGCAGAGCCAATGAAGCAGCCAGGCCAGGGACAAGTTGAAAATTAACCACTTGGTTAGCTCCACCGCGCCAACCAGGAAAGGGTGCTCTCAAAATTTTTTATAAATAGAGCTGGAGACCCCTCGGTTATCTGGAAGCTGTATATCCACAGGATTTTTTCCCTCTGCTTTGTGTCGACAGGCTGCTGGGCTCTGGAAAGCTCCTCTGGCTCTGTGACCAACTGGAGATTTCAAGTGCCAGGGTGGTAGCAATGACTAGCGTGAAGGCAAAGACACTGGTGCATTTATACAAGCGGCTGAAAACTATCTGGAGTCCACCAGCAGTGCCAGCACGACTCTGCAGCCTGGCCGCCTGCACTCCTAAAAACAGGAATGATGCATGTAAGTGTATTTCATTCTATCAAAATAGTTCTGATCCCTGTATGAGAGAGATGCAGGGGTACAAAGACAACAAACATAGCAAAAGTGTTGCTCTTCCTTCCCATCCACCAGCTAACCAAAAAGGGAAATTTCAGAATGTGACTGAAAGATTAAAGAAAAAAGAGTGAATAGAATGAGAGAAACCAGAGACAGAAATACCTGCTTGAATTGTGTGATTTATCTCCGCGTGCAGGATTAAAACATTGTTATTTCTCCTGGGTCAGTGTTACTGGCTTCTTTGTGACTTCCACTCGTAACTACAATGAAGAAACAGACGATACAACAATTAATTTTTAATTTTGGCCTGCAAGGCTTTGACTGGTTTCGATGAAAACTCTATTTATAAATGTAATTCAAAGCACGTTTAGTGCAAATTGATCCCAATTGGCTTTGAATTTAAGAGACACTACACCACTGAATTTTGAAAATGAGGCCTGATAGAAGTTCAAACCCCAAAACCCTCCAAATGTGGTGTGTAGAACTAGAGCGAATCACTTCCTGAGATGCAGGGTACTACTGAAAGATGCCAAAGATTTAGTTATTTAAAATACTGATTAACTCGTCTACAAATAAGATGAGGCCAGCCAGAGATGGCGTGTCTGCTCGCCTGTGTGCAGACACTGTCAGCTGGAGCAATAGTAATTTTTTTTACATCTAGGAAATCCTTTTGTTTCTTTTTTTTTTTCTGCAATTGTATTCAGCTTTTGAACTTTTCCCAAACAGCCAGATCCCTCCTTGAAATACTAAGATGTGATTGTCTTCTGTTTAAACTATCAAAGGACAAATTTTGTATTAACCGATGAGAAAACAGCTGCTTTGGTGACACATAAAGCAGAATGGAGACGAGCAGGAGGCTTTGTTTATATTGAAAGCTAGAAGAAATATTCAGTAACTTTCAGTGTTCAACAGCTTTACACTTGTAAATGTGTTTTTTAAGATAACACCAAAATACTTTCTGCCACTGAGTGACTGGCATTTCAAAAAACCTGGCAGAGAGCTGCCAAGTGCCATGTGCCCTGTCTTGTCCATATTCCTAGACTTGGAAGCTGTACGTTACATGTACCACCCAAGCGTCCCTGTCCCTCAGCACATCAGAAATAATTCAGAGCACTTCTTATAAAGACACAGTATTTGTGATGTTTGTCAGAGTTCTCAGTCGAAACTTTTTTTTTCTGCTACTCAGAATAGAAAATGTGAATTGTATTCTGAAAGCTTAAAAACTTTGATGTAGTAGCACAACTTGTTAATACAGCACTTCACCTTCACTGCAAAATGGTGCCCTTTAAACCTATAGGCGATGCCCAATTCTAGAAGCAAAATTAACATTGAATTGTTACTAGTGAAACAACCACAAGAAGGAGCTTAATTCCTAATGCAAAATTTAAATGTCACCCCTGCATCCATGACAGTATTTTCCCTTTTCTGACCTGCATAGAGCTTTCTTAGTACAGCTCAGAAGGCTCTTAAACTTTTACTTCCTTTCCTGCCAGTTTTTTTCCTTACAAGCATGCTCAGAAACATCATTTTTGCCATTTAAACAAGGAAAAAAAGATAGTTTATCTATTCAAAGAAAAGCACTACAGTAGTGTTTATAAAAACAGTGATTCAGCCTTATAAAATAGTAGCTTTTCTAACAAATTCATATTAATCAGGTATACTAATTAGATGCATGTAATAGTAGCTTTTCGAGTGAGTTAATTGTGTTAATTAGTCTGTACAACTCTATGGACACTCACTCCACACAAGGGTGTGTGCATATGAGAGAACATATCCTAATAGTCACAAGCAATGGCTGTGTCACTCCTTTATCTGCAATTTATCAGCAAACTTTTTCAACAACTAAACCCAAAACCTTGGCCAGTAAGAGTAATGCTGGGGCTCACACGACTGCTCATCATGTACGGTGCCATGAATTACTGCCTCAGAGGGGAAATCCAGAGAATCCACTAGAATTGTTGTTGCTAAAATGTTCTGTCATGACTCCATATTCTCATTCAGTACTTTTTATTGTTTATTCATTATTTTTATATTTGAAGACATAAACTAAGACTGCAAGTGAATATTGATTGCGAGTCTGGCGACTTCCAATTTCTGAAGCCACACAGACGATATAAATCAACATCTTTTCATTTAAAAAGTAATGAAACCAATGAATCAGCAGCACAGAATCCCTACGGTTCCTAATTCTTCTGCTTGTTCAGTATTAACATATCACAACATTTTATGGCCAGTAGAATTAAAAACTTCAGGAACTGAACATATTACAAATGAGTGTTACACTTCTGTTTCATCCGTGAAGGTATTACTCTAGGAAAATTATTCAAAATTGTTCAGTGGAAGAAGAAGATAAACTGGAGAAAAGCTGAGATCTCCAGATCTGCGCATGTGATGGAAAAACTAATTATTTTAATGGTTACCCAGGGTCCATCAGTTCCCAGGAAGGGGCTAAATCATGCTGTATTTTTTTTCTGTGGACATCTGTCCATGGGGAACTGTACTGAGAAACCAACATTCCCTTCATGGTAACAAACATTCCAGGAAGAGATCATACAAGGCTGTTCCATCATAAGACCACTGCTGATTATGCTATCTGACTCTTTTTTACTCACGTTCTTCTCTTCCATTTAAGGCAGATGCTATTTATTACTTCAATCTTTTTCTACTCCATGACATTCAGGCAGGAAATGCCAAACCAAACTGGTTCAGGAAAACAGTATCTTTGGAATGGCTGGTTTCGGCTGCCGGTGAATAGACACTAGCTCTGAAGAAGCCAGCCAAGACATGTGCTGTGAAGACACAGGTTGAACAAGTCAAAGGCTGACACTTCCCAGTGCCTTTCTGCATTCCCTTTCTGTCCCTACAAGGACAAAAGTATTTTTTCTGCACTTGACTGGGAAAGAACTGTAGACACATTGCCGAGAATCACGGCATAGATGTAAAAATTTCTTGTCAGGTGGACTACTGCAGCAGATGTCTGTACTAAGCTCTGTGGCATCTTGTAACAATACATGGAGGCAAAAGGTTTCAGACACTTTTTAATACATAGAATCATGGAATGGTTTGGGTTGGAAGGGACCTCAAAGATCATCCAGTTCCAACCCCCCTTCCATGGGCAGGGAAACCCTCCACTACATCAGAGAAGGAGTTGCTGGAAATGTTCTTCATAGGGATTTTAGGTTCATGGAGTATACCCCCACGCTAGTAATTATTGCCAGAGCAGACCTGAATGGCTTTTTCCTTTCTTACCCTTTTGGAAGAAGTTACAAGAAAAGTAGAATCCTTCAAGTTTTTATTAAAGAATTGTATAAATACAGCAATGACACGCAATCCAGGTGTGCCATCTCCAGGACTGCACATACAATTGCAGTAACTGCACAAATTGTCCATGAGATATCTTCTAAGCCCTTTCCATGCTGAGTTACTAAGCCTGCATGCATAATTTTAGCAAATGTTTTTATACAGAAAAGATAAAGCCTCTGTTTGCTTTACCTTGCCAACTGGAATTACCTCCTCCTTATCTGGACTTAGCCTCAGCCACTGCCTTCTCATCCAGGCTCCTATCTCAGCCAAACATTCTGGAAGCACAGAAAAGCTCAGCATTTCACAATCTGCTGCTGCTTTCCTGTTGAGCTTAGAGTGCTCTGCCAGTTACATCCGTTTGATAAAAAGTGCTGGACTGTTTATCAATCAACTGGCCTACATCACAGTCCGAATCTGAGATCAGCTCAGCAGAACTTTCAACACCTTGTCACAATGGACCTCAGCCACCCATCACTGTTATCCTCCAAAATCTCAATTCATCCTAAAAAGCTCCAAAGCAATCAACCTGTCTTGGATTTCCTCTGCAATATTCAATCCAAGTGGCTGAAGCAGAGCTGTGGTCCTTTGAACGGTTCTTTACCGAGTTTCAGAAGAATGTTTGGGTTTATTTTTCTGATTCAGAACGTGTTGCTATGGAAAGCACCCCTGCTCAACTGAGGACAAAACCATATTTCCTTCCAGTGGGTGGGGTTTCTCAGCTGTCCCCACCGTGCTGCCCTCCCTGTTTTACTCCAGAGCTGGGTGAAGCTTGTATGAAAGTCCCTGTGTAAACAAATCCAAGTGCTTTATTCAACAGGTCTTTTTTTGTTTTTTCCCTTTTTAAAAAAAATAAAGATCAAAAGGCACTGAAGCTGAGTCGTTTTACCCCTCATTCTGACTTGACAACCACCTGAATTAATTTTCATACTCTTTCTTCTAATTTTGTAATCCACATGTGAGAACTCACTCCTCCCCACGATGCTTAAAGGGAATTTAAAAATTAAACATTGAAAAATGTTTTGACTTTTTAAATCAAGTTTGCAACAGTGCAAATTGGCAGTAAATCCTTTAATTTAACTGAATTTATTTTGGATTTTTTCCATAGAACTATGGCCTTCAAAATATTTTCTTGGAAATTGGGCTATAAATTATCATAATCCAGTAATATACACAACCTGTATTTTCATGGGCATCTTGACTCCCACCCCTGCACTTTTGATACCTGTGTCAATGCTAAATGAACTTTTTAACAATTACTCCAGACAGACCTGTTAAAGCATCCACAGCTGCAACTAATTATAGAAAATAATTCAAGAGAATTATTTGGATGGCTCTATACATCTACTTCAGCTGGGAAAGTTAGGAAAAAACTACAGTGCAAACGGCAGAAACCTCCAAATACTATAAAATTAAATGGAGCATCGCTGTGTCCGTCTGGAAGGTTTTTTTAAAAAAATAAAAGAAATCAAGCACAGATTAGGTCTGTTTGTGGCAGACCTCTCTCCACAGATGACTCACATCTTGGTCGTGCTTGTTTTATGACAATATTTACTACAACTATTCTGCCAACACCACAGATCTGCAGTAACAAAAGTAAACAATAGACTGGACCCCTCCTCAGTGAGCTGATGCGTGCAAAATGCATTTTACCTTAATTCTCACCTTTCTTTTCTTCACTTTGCACACTTGAAAACAGATGTAGCAGGTGAGGTTTCTCTTTCCCTTGCCACACAGATTCTGTATCACTTCAACTCCTCCAGGAGGCCAACTGCCAGATTCCTGGTTGCAGTGCTCCCTATATACAGAAACCACTCTCAGTTCAGGAACAAGAGAGAGCATAGCTGGAACCTCCCAGATGGTCCAGAAACAGCAATTTTGGAAAAACAGGAGAACAACACAGATATTGTAATTCTGGCTGCTGTTCTCTCCAGCTCACTGCATGAGAGCCATGTCTCTCTTGCATAAAACACCATCTCTAGCTGGGACATGGCCAAGGAGAAACTGTTTCTGGAACAGCCCAGAAAGTAAGATTTCAGCCACGCTAGCTGAGTACTGGGAACAAGGTTTAGGGCTTATGTTTCCTTTTGCACAGGTGGTTTTTGCCTTTCTGTCTGCAGTTTCCAAAACAAACCATCTCACTGCCACCGACCTCCTATTTTGAAAGGTTTTCTTTAACCCTCTGGAGAAGAAAAGGGTTTTTTTAATTAAATGCTAAATTTTTACTGAAGTTTATGCTCAGTAAGAAATAGCATATGCACGTAAAAACTGGATGCAGATTCTGTGAATGATTCAGAAGGGAAACAAACGTGTTGTAGGTCAAAGATATTTCTCTTTAGTTTTGTGCCTGAACAGCCAATCATTTTCAAAAGCCTATGCCCTAAGAACTTTCCTCTGTGCTGTTCAACCCACAAGAAATGATTCACTCTGTTCAGCTTAGTAGCTCTATAAGAAACTTTACATTTTCAAAACACTGCAGGAACAAATCCCTAAAGAGTTTCACAAAGTTTGGTCATCTTAATGCCACAGTGTGAAGCACTGGAGTTTGAGGCTTTTTTTCCCAACTTCTTTTAACATACAGAAAAGTGGTAGTGGTACAGAAACCAGGTTATGCTCTGCAACAGTAAGCATCTATACTATGATATAAGGCATACACACACTAGTTAATTTGGTAGATGTGACTTCTAAGCTGCCCAAGATTATCAACTGTATTTAAAGGACACGTCACAGAAGAATGGAACATGAAGGAATGACAATCTTGTTTGTTACTAGATGAGAATAAACCCCAGTACCTCTTGTTTATGCTCAATATTAAAATAGCTGAAACTATGTCTGAGGTCACTGCTGTGATTAAGCATGAAGCTCCCGTGGGCTGTCCTCATGACCAGGAGCTACCTGCTGCTCCTAAGTAGCTTCAGCAACAGATCGGTGTGACCTGTGCTAAATACAGTTGCCCAACCATGATCAATAGGCTACTGAACTGTGATTAGGCTCGAATGAATAATGATATTTACGGGCCAGCAGCTGTCCTCAGTTTCATCAAGTATCTATCTCATCTTTCTAAGTTACAGGAAGCTCTACGTTGAGGATAGTAAATTAGCCATCCTGAAGAACACTGACAGTCAAAAACAAGAATTCGTTATGTTTGCATTTGGATCCTACTATACAAAAAAACAGACTGTGCTTTTAAGAAGGCATATCTCAGCAGGGAGGAAGTAAAACGAAATTTAAACCGTTTAACATCCTAAGATCACATGCTGTTTGTCTTTGTGCATCTCCTGATGACCTGTTTTCTGATCATGTAGCCACTCAAAGCAAATCATTTGCCAGATTTCAGCCGCCTCTTACTCAACTCCGGGCCACTTTAAGCGTTATACTGGGAAGGCAATGGAAACTTCTTACACAATGCTGTGAACTAGAGCAAACGCTTCTTGGTTGACTCTTGTAGTCTTGTCTCCATTCTCAATGCTACGCCAGGTTCCTCATGAAAATCCAGAAGCACTCACCTGAACAAGATTAAAAATCCCCAAAAGGTAAATGTGGATTTGCAAAATTGTTTTAGAAAAGTAACCAAGAAATGCGACTCAAAGCAGGTGGCGAGATGGCGGCCAGGAGCTGAAGCGTGCTCCAGTTCTTCTCCTGGCTGCCCAGGATGAGGACGCTTACTTCATCTTTGTGCTTTCACTGGCACTCCCAGCTTCCTATGGACTTCCCTTTCCGCGTCGTGTTCCCGGCTGGCAGCTGGAACACAGAGAAGGTGCACGGAGCAACCAACGTTTCA
This sequence comes from Tauraco erythrolophus, assembly GCF_009769465.1. Lineage (NCBI taxonomy): Eukaryota > Metazoa > Chordata > Aves > Musophagiformes > Musophagidae > Tauraco > Tauraco erythrolophus. The sequence continues at coordinate 20,786,270 of NC_141479.1, read as the reverse complement.
ACGCCAGCTGAACTGGCCCGTGACCACCCCGAGGTGGGCCCATTTTGGCCTCCAGACTGGGACACTCATGTAAAGTGGCCATAATGTTAACTTTTCCTAACTTTTCCTAACTTTCCGGTGTGCAGCTCGGGGCAGGGCCCACCGTATCTTCCTGCGGCAGCGGGATCCCGCTCCAGCCCGGGACAAACGGAAACCTCCCACTTGAGCAAAACTCCCTGGACACGAATCCACGCTGATCCCCTCCGGCGTGCGAGCGAGCCCTGAGGCCGCCACCCTGAGAGGAAACAAATTTTTGGTGTGGGTCAAGCGCAGGGATCAGCCTGACGGCGGGAGATGGCAAACGCCCCCACCGCGAACTGCGGCCTCTTCTCCAACGTTGTCACGGGACAAAATGCCGCTAAAAGCCACGCCCGGCCTGTCCCTGAGGGAAGCGCCGCCCGCCTCGCCTCGCCTCCGGCAGAGACACCGCCCGCGGCGCGGGGGGCGCGATGGCGGCGGGGGGGCCGTGCCGGAAGGGGCCGGCCCGGGCTGGGCGGCGGCGCCCGGCGACTCCGGGGGCGACTCCGCGATGCTGCCGCTGCTGCGCCGGGCTTGGGTGGCCGCCGCGGCCGCCCGGCGGGGGACTCGCCGGTGCAGCCTGGGCGCCTGCTGCTCCTACCGCCTGCGAGACGCCCGTGAGTGCCGCCGCTCCCCGCAGGGGTCCGCCCGCCGACGGGCTCGCTCCGTCCGCGCCTTCGCGTCCCCCCGCTCCGTCCGTCCCTTCTCCCGTCCCCCCCCCGCTCCGTCCGTCCCTTCTCTCGTCCCCCCCCCGCTCCGTCCGTCCCTTCTCTCGTCCCCCCCCCGCTCCGTCCGTCCCTTCTCTCGTCCCCCCCCCCGCTCCGTCCGTCCCTTCTCTCGTCCCCCCCCCCGCTCCGTCCGTCCCTTCTCTCGTCCCCCCCCCGCTCCGTCCGTCCCTTCTCTCGTCCCCCCCCCGCTCCGTCCGTCCCTTCTCTCGTCCCCCCCCCGCTCCGTCCGTCCCTTCTCCCGTCCCCCCCCCTCCGTCCCCTTCCCGTCCCCCGGGCGGAGGCGGCTGCCGGCGCCTGGCCGGTTTGCGCGGCGGAGGCAGGGATGGATGCCGGGTTCATCCCGGCTTTGCCCGCGGCAGCTCCTCCGCTGGAACATCAGGAACGGGCAGAAACAACAACAGAGAGTTGTGGCACTCGGGAGAATGTTTTGCTCGCCCAGCTCTGTGTTTCCAGCGCCCGGTGGCCTTGCACAGGCTGATGGAGTTTGGCACTCGCTGAGGAAACCGAGGGGGAAGGTTGTTCAGCCACCCCTCATGCGAGTAGTTTGTTAAAAGATTTAATTTATTTTAATTTCCCCTTGCCAAGGACCGCGAGCGGTTGTATCTAACGAAGAAGCAGTGACGCGATGCTTGAGAGCTCTGGGTTTGGGGTTCAGTGCACAAAAAACCTTTGCGGGGTGTTGGAGGACAGTGGGGAACAAGTGCTCCCCGTCCACATGGATCTCAGCTCTGCTTTTAAGCAGAATAAAATCCTGTGGAAGTTGTTTTCGTGCATCTGCCCTGCTTGTGCCAGTTCGAGATGCCCGAGCTGCCCCCGGAACTGGTCGTTGAGGATTTTACAGGTGTGTAGATCAGCTGTAGGTCCCGACGGCACAGGGAGGTGTTGGTCAGTGTTGGTGTGGGTGCTGCAGGAGCACGACACCCTCAGCAGTGGTGTAACCCCTCCGCGTGCGTGGGCGCAAGACCGGTAACGTCAAGAGAATATTTTTGCTGTTGTAGTGGGAGTTACCCTGTGTCTGGTGCGATCTGACGTCAGTTGGTGGTACTGGTGTGTAAGGGAAGCCAAAGTGGTGTGGTGAGACTGGCAAAGCTGTAAACCAGAAGCCACCTTAAAATCAATTGGCAATAAAAGGAAAACAGTTTTCTGACAAATAAGGGGGTAGAATTTCCTTGAACGGCATTGTGCAAAACGCAGAAAGGTGTCAACACGGTTGCAAGTCAAATTACTACATTTCCCTGCGTAGCTCTGAGTCATGCAACTGGAATGTTGGTGTTTTTTTTTTTTTATTTTTGCTTTCCTGTGCATCAGCTGACTTGAATTAGCCTTTGGAGCCAATATGCCAAAGCATCTTCTCTTGCCAAAAAGTTCCGAAGTATTTATTTGGAAGTTGTGTGTTGTGCTTTAGAGCCTGACTCTCTTCATCGCCTTCCAGTGCATCCGCTTTGGCAGAGTCCGCTCACAATTCCTGGGGGCACCCGACAGTCTCCTATCAATATCCAGTGGAGAGACAGTGTTTATGACCCCTTCCTGAAGCCTCTGAAAGTCAGCTACGACCCAACAACGTGTCTTCACATCTGGAACAATGGATATTCATTCCTGGTGGAATTTGATGATTCTACCGATAGATCAAGTAAGCACAACTCAGAAAAATCGATTTAATGTCTTTTTAATGCTTGCAGAGCGGAAGTGTTTGCATGATGTAAAACCTCAGGACAAGTGTTGAAAATAAATGTAGGGTAGAAGAACGCTTTAGCTAAATGCAGATTTACAGCGATGGGAATTGTAGTGCAGAAGTTCTATATAGGTTTCACTTTTACTATGTATTTATTCCTATGGACATTGTGCAGAAATCCGCTGTCCTAGGCTGAAACTTATTCTTGTTGCACAAGCCTTAATGCCCTGCCTTTTGATTAGGTCACATAATATCACAGCTTTGTCTACATGAGTCAAGATTCAGTCATATGCGTAGCTACTTCATTTTAAATGAGATTCCATCATTACACTTTATTCAAAGTAATCTGCCACTTAGCTCTTTTGCGGTGTTGACAGGTATATTTAATGCATTTGAAATAATAATCAGCAAAATGACTTTCAGTTGGAATGCATACATACTTACCTCAATAAGATTTTGGAGAACTAAGTAATACTGAGCTGCCACCACAGGGAGCAGGTGCGTGTCTTCCTCTTCTTTTAGTATAAGCAGGAGTCCATGCCTGTGAAATCCAGTTATGCATTCCAGCAATTTGTTGTGAATAAGCACGCTGACCTGATAATATTAAAAATTATTATTATATAAAAAATATTAAATATTTTTTAAATGCTCAGTAGAGTCTAGTGACTTAAAATCAAAATATTGCTACTAAATTCCAGGTTTCCTGGGCCTTGTTGCTTTTAAAAGTTGATTTTACCAAAGGATATTGCTGGTATGTATAAAGAAGATATTTCGTCATGGTAGGTGAACTGGGAGCAGTTGGTCAGGGATGTTGTGAAGCACATGATTCATGTCACTTACTCCGCTTGTCCTGGAGGGAAAAACTGAGGGACCCTGGGCCAGTTTGAACCTGTTTGATTAATCTATGACTGCATACTGTGGGAGATGCCAGATCTTCATAAGGGATTTAGGAATGCTCTTGGGAAGGAAGCTTTCAGCTTGCTGATAAGCAAATGCTTTGTCTCCGTGATACCAGTATTTTTGGTTGATGTTTGGAAAGAGGCTGATAAAAAAAAGTGCAGCAAAAATGGTAGAGGTGGAATGCGTGGAGCTTTCAGGGGCTTGTGTGACATTTTGGGGTTGCTTGAGGTTTTTTGTTATTGTTGTTTATAGCTGTTCACCCAGAATTTCAGTTTCCAGCCAGGGAATGTTCTTGCCCTTGTTCATTTCAAAGCTGTGGTAGGTAGTGAAGGAACCAAGAAGTTTTGCCTCTCTGTTTTTACAGTACAAACTGCTATTGCGTTAGTGAGGTGGGGTTACAGGAGAGACTAAGATGGAGACATCAGTTATTACATCATCTGTGATTTTAACTTACTAACTTTACATTGATTTTGCTTTTAATTTAACAGTCTTTCACTTTTATACAGCCACACCCTGCTATCTCTTGAGGGTGCGTTCCTGAAAAGTGTAATGGTTTGCAGTTGGGTGGATAAAAAAGTAATTAATTTTTTTTTTCTGCAAGAGTTGATGTAATAGAGGGATGTTGCCTGCAAGAGGTTAAGAAACACACAACATCTAAATACACAGGGGACAGCTTTTGTGACATAGAGGCAAGCATGGGATGATCAGGAGTGTCAGTTGGAGGCGTGCTGGCCTTTCAGAGGCTGCCTATTCAGAGAGCATCACAGCTCTGAAAGATCTTATTTATCTGCTGGAGGTAAATCTTTAAGTGTGAGCATTCTTGCTGCCTCTTTCTGGATGACTGCTCTATCATCATCATCTTCCTCAAATGAATTAAAGTGAATGAAAGTTCATGACAGCTAGTGGAGGATGGCATTAAACCATCAGCGATAGAGCTCCAAAATGACAGGCAGAGAAACAACAGATCTCGGGATGTTGCTGTATGAATGGCAGGCAGGTGCCTGCCTCTCTCCTCCACCTTTCTCTCTTTACTGTTGCTATTTCTGATTTTTCTTTCTGCCAGCTTCTGTCTAACAATAATAGAAATCCAGAGAAGGAAGCTTATGCACAAACAAAAAAAAAGCAACAAAACTGAAACAGAAGATGAAAAAGACAGAATGAAACATGCATCCAGGATAGACAAAAATGCCCAGCTCCTGGGATGAAAAAAACAAGACTTGGGCAAAAGATGAAGGTAGTGCTGCCATGGGGTGTTTGCTTATGAGCAGAGCAGGAGGATGAAGAAGAAAGAGGGTGTGGGGAAGGTATGTACAGAATGTGGTCCTGTGTGCATGAATGCCATCTGCTGCAAGGAAATGAGACTGAAACAGAACTAGGCCAGCAGTAAAAAGTTGGTGTGATTCTTTCTCCTGGTTGTTGTTAGAGTTCTTTTAAACTTCTATTTTGTTTTGAAATCATCAAGACTGATAAACTGAGAGGAAACGAAAGGGCAGAAATGCTTGTAAAGGGACTGTAAGTTCCTGCTTGTTTCCTGTCACTTCCTAGTGTCCACTGTAGGAACCTGATTTTCTACAAATGTGTGCCTGTGCCTAATTTTACCTGTGAGGTGAACATTCAGGTGAATGTGGTTATGAACCTGAGTGTACTCACTGGTAGGTTTGCATCATCACATAGTCAGGAATGGAAAACAGAAACTTCAATTCTGAAAGACTTGGCTGTGTGCGCCATATCTTCATCCCATCCCTGAAAGTTATCACTTTCCTTTATGATTTTTTTTTTTAGTGATGGTCAGTATTGCATTTATGCTAAGAGCTCAGCAGCAGTGGATGAAATTAATTTAAATATCAGTTTGCATCACTTGTTTTAGCTTAGTCTTTTACCACCAGCAGGCCTGTCTAGTTAGAATTTCAAAGCTGCTGGCTGGCTTTCAGGGGGAAAAAAAAAAAAAAAAAAAAACAAACCCAAAAAAAACACAGAAGGAAAGCTCTTAATGCCTCTCATTGTTTTCTCCTTAGCATTAAAGTGATTAACTTCTTTTCAAAAATAGTGTTGGGATTACGTACTTCATACAGTGGTTTGCTGTGAAATTTAACCGTGACGTGCAGTTAAGTAAAAATCAGCAAATGAATCTCTACACCCACATATTTATTGTCAGCCCTTTGGAAGTAATTCTGGTCTCTGGCTTACCAGATGCTGCGCTGTACCAACTGGCAGGAAGAACTGGTTCAGTTAGAAGGAAATGAGTAAAGCCCAACAGTACAAAGAAAGCTGGGCATAGACTTTTTCATTCATGTATTTGCAAAATTAGGAGATGCCTTCTGAAATCAGGAGAGCAAGCTGTTTACCCTCACTCACAGCTAAAACGTGCACTAAAGCTTCCAGAAACTCGGAATCTTGCCCATAGGAATGCTTAGATGCTGTGTGGGGTGTAGCTTGAACAGAATATTAGTGTATTTCTGGCTGTGCAGGAGATCTTTTAACATTGGCCATGCAGTCTGAAAGTTGTGTTGAAGCATAATAGTATGTTTGGATTTTTGTAACTTGAAAAAAAGCAGACTTGAACATTTGACACAATGTACTGATTTTTCTGGCAAATTTGGATTTTTGAAGTCTCGTGTTGTCATGGGAAATGTCAATATTTTTCAAAGATATTGAGGCTTTGCTGGGATGTCATTTAATAGATATATCCATTGCTTTGTCATACGTGTTTCTTCTGGTAAGGCAGTTCCCATATGCCTGCTCGAAGAGAAGAGCCTGGAAGGTGACGTGAACACCGTGACTCTGCCAAACTTGATGTGAATTGGGAAAAAAATTCCCTTGAGGGGAGATGGCTGAGGAGACTATTTAGCTTAGCCTATTCAAGTTGATACAGTTGATTCAAACTGCAGAGAAAAACAGTGATGTGGTTTTGGGGTTTTTTTTGAACAATTTTGTCATAGCGAAGTAAATGGTAAAGTAGCCAAGCAGCAGGGGACTGTTTCAGTTAAGGTAGTTGCTCCATCTGTGGGTTGTTTTTTTTTCCTGGGCAAATTTATTTCAAGGAAGCTCTTGCTGTGTTACTTGTCTGGACAATTCTAAATAACGTTTATTAATAGGTGTGTCTTGTTTTGTTTTTTAGTAATCGTTGGAGGTCCTTTGGAAAACCAATACAGGCTCAAGCAGTTCCACTTCCACTGGGGAGCTATAAACGAGTGGGGTTCCGAGCATACAATTGACAGCAAATTTTACCCAGCAGAGGTATGAGATAAAACGCTGAACAAAGCAAATATTTACGGGGCCTGGAGGCTAGAGCTCAGGCTGCATGCTAGAGAACTCCCAGTTTGAAGAACTGTAGATTACTGGTAGGTGCCACAGCTAATCTACCATTTCATTAGTAAGTTCGTATTCACTGTGTTTTCTGGAGAAGAACACAGTCTTAAAATTGAACATTGCTCCCATTACTGAAAGTTTCAGTAATGTTTTTTTCTCCCTGAATATCCCCAGGGGTAGCTGCTGGACAAGCCAATGGCAGCAGCAAAGCATCGCTGCTGTTCCAGCTCTGGCTGGATGGAGTGGCACAACTCTGCTTGTCCTTCTTCCTTCTAAAAGGATAAAGGATGAGACAAATAGCATCACTTCTGTTCCAGCTCTGGCTGGATGGAGTGGCACAACTCTGCTTGTCCTTCTTCCTTCTAAAAGGATAAAGGATGAGACAGAAAGCAGACTGAGAGCACGATCAGGTCTTAAGATAATGTGGTGCAAATCAGGTGGACAGCAAATATTGAGGTAAATGTGCAAGCTCAGATCTCAATTTAAAAAATTTAAGTGCTTTACCTTTGAGCTGCAATAAGCCAAGAGTTCACGTGAGATATAGGATTTGTTTTCTTGAGAGTGTGATCAATGTGCTGCGTCTCAGCTGCTGTCCCTAGTGGACCTCCAGCTCTCCTAATCCTTACTGCTTTAAAATCACTTTGTTTGTTATTGCTAAACACTTGCAGAGAAACAAAGCACATACTAAATACCCTTCAAAAGTATTTAAAGAGAACATGGAAAATTATTTCATTCTCACATCCATACCTTTAACTCAAGAAGCCCGGTCCTGCTTGTTTTGTGTCAATAATTGTCTTGTGTCTGTGACCCCAGAACTTTCCCTAACGTTAAAAAGTTTATTCCAGTTATCAACAATTTCTTGTGTGTTTCTTAAAATAATTAGACTGATGTATAGCAGAGTTCTATGAGGAATATAGTGGTTATCGTGGTCACTTTATTTTCTGTTTTCAACTCGTAAGCAATTATTGAAGTAGCAAAGCTTTAGTGATTAAGTAACTACTAAGGCAGAAAGAGAGTCTATAAAAAGATTGGAGAAAAATAGGGATTAAGTTGCTCAGAGAGGAAAGTGTGACAGGTATAAACATAGTTACATGCCAAAGATGGCAAGACTTTATGACTAAGTTTTGGGACTGGTGCTGGTTATCTATTTAATATGCAAACCCCCTCAATGGAATGCTTGTGTTGGACTGCAAGCCATGCAGAGGAAGCTTATGGATGTGCAGGAGAGCGTTCCTTAGCAGAATGGCATGCTCTGTTCTGTACAGCATTCCTGTAATGAGTCTCCCACCGACAAAATCCCTTTCATATGTGTGAAAAGGAGTTTGTGGGTCCTTGGGTATTGTTTAAAAAAAGGCAAAAAAAAAAAAAAGAAGGCAAGTACCCTTATTTTCCAATAATATTTTGTTCTTCTTTTTCGTGGTGTGTCATTTCTGAGGCAGCTCGCTGCAGTGTCTCAGATTGCCAAGGACCAAATGTATCAAAGATCAAAAGTCGAGTTTCTTGCTGTCATTGCTGTGCTCTGTGCATGTGTTGATTTCTCATTCATTTATATTTCAGTTGCATTTAGTACACTGGAATGCCGTTGTGTACCCAACTTTTGAAGAAGCTGTGATGGAAGGTAACGGCTTGGCTGTTATTGGAGTGTTTTTAAAGGTAATTTCACTTTGTGTAATAAGCTGTGACAATGCCTTTTTATTTTTATTTTGTTAAAACTGATTTAGGACACAATACCTCTAGATATTTGTGGTGTTGTTTTCAAAAAATACTAGTTAAGGTAGATGTGTAGAATGTCAGCTTAATGACTCCCTAACTCCTACCTGTCTTTGCAGCTAGGAACGCGTCATGAAGGGCTGCAGACGCTGGTTGATGCCTTGCCAGCAGTTAAACACAAGGTGAGTATTTTTAAGTGTCCCACCAGTTATCACTCAGCACAGCTCATGCAGTTACTCAACATAAAAAAATACTCTGACAAAAGTCAAACACTAATAAATGCTTTTTTCCTTAAACGTCAGTAGGGAGCCTGATTGACACCTTGGGTGGATCGATTATACTAGAGCTGGGGAAAGCTAATTTTTAAGGAGGAATTGGATACTTTAAGCTTTCCAGACCTCTTGGTTTATGAAATGATGCTGTTGAGATTGTATCCCCTTAGAAAGGCACGCACATGCTTGATGTTTGCCCTCACTGAAGCGTGCTCGTCCGCTTCTGTGAAAACATATGCCACTGGATTAGTTTTTGTGTGTTATTTCACTGGAAGGAACTTTCTGTGCAGTGTAAAGTGGTAGTTTATTTCTTGTAGAATTAAGGCTTTCTGATTTTAGTCTGATCTTTGAGGAGGAGATTATTGTTTGCCTTTTTTTTTTTTTTTAAAAAAAACACTGTAAATTTTCTGCTGGAGGAATGGGACTTTTTCTTCATAGCTGATTTCTGACTTCTGCCAGGAGAGGGAGTGCGGCATCTCTGACAGTGCTCAGAAGCAGCTCACGCTCCTCCATGTGCCCGTTGCTTACTGAAAATACAAAAAATACACATCAAGAATTTTGCTGGCTTGTAAGCACATCCAGTTGAAGTCACTGTGCTGTTATTTATCTCAGTAAGGATTTTTTTTTTATCCAAATAAAACAAATATTTATGGCAACGCAGTGAAAACTCTGCCAGATAAATGCCAAACAAGTCAGTTCAGTGCCAAAAAGACCTAGAAAAATCTGTGAATGTACGTCCATTATGAGAAGGTAATATTTTACGGCATATGAATGTGAAAAAAAGGATCTTGACTTCTATTTTCTAAAAAAAAAAAAAAAAGGTAGTATCAAACATTAGGCTCATTGAGCTGCACGTGGGCTGCTCTGAAAGGGATCTCATTTCCAAAGGGTGTTGGTCACCCAGCAACTCATCAGCTCTTGGTTTAAAGCGTTTGGAAACCTTTGTTGCCTTGCCAGCGTTATCACGGACTTAAACACCAAACCCTGAGAAACATCAATCACCCTGGTGAGGAGGAGGAGGAAGATCAGATAATACCCATTCATTCAGATATCCTTGCACTTTCCTCTCTCACGTGATGGGTGAAGGCTCCCATCTAGAACCTCTTGTCCAACTCCCTATTTTTGAAAAATTCTTTACTGCAATATTTCTCATTCTCAGTGGGGAACCGATAAAACCTATCTAAGGAAAACCAGGATCTTCCTTTCCTGCATTGCCAATATATCCTGGAACTAGCCCAGGAGTAAAATGTTTGTGTAGGAAATCATGGGCTCTGAAGCTCTGACGGGTATCTCACTTGTGGGAGTGCACATCCCAAGGACATGAGTACTTGATGAGATTTAAATAAAACTTTAGTCCTCTTCCCGCTGCCTAAAATCACGTGGTGAAAAGTAAAAGCACTGCTGCTTGCAGTCTATTGAGTTTATCTGGCAGAACTGCCTGAACTTACTCCACCATTTATTCCCTCTTTTTCCTGTTTGCTCCTAGCTCCCACAAAGACCCAGTCAGTTGCTCCTTTGCTTCGCACTCCTCCTTTCTTCTGCACTGAATTCCTGATGGCTTGTGGGGACAACAGAAATATTTAAATTTTCTCTGCTTGCTAGCTGCCTCTTATGGCTCAAACCAAGCTTGCCAATTTTGTACAAGTTTATGGGATTTTAAATTATTGTTTTATGTCAATCATCATCACTACTCACAATACCTAATTTTGCATGTGTATACGTCACACGTACAGTATTTAATCTCGTTGTTAAGATCTTTTTAAATCTTCTGTCATTTTCTTTTCCTCAAAGTATTTTTTTTTTTTCTGGGTTTAGGACACTGTTATCGAGTTCGATGTCTTTGATCCCTCCTGCTTGATACCTTCATGCCCGGATTATTGGACCTACGCGGGTTCTTTGACTACGCCCCCACTTACTGAATCAGTCACGTGGATTATTAAGAAGAAGCCAATAGAGGTTGATGAGAATCAGGTAAATCTCGTGTTTCAGATGTTTCAAATAATACCATACCTGGTTGCCTGCCTGCTGCCTTGGAGGGGAAGGTGCACAGAAGTAGTTGCTTACCAGTAATTCTCTGTGAGTACACAGGGATCAGTGACCGCTTCACACTTTTGTATTTTTGGGGGAAGGTATCATGACATTAAGGTATCATGACATGACAGCTGACATGGAAAGACTTAAGACCTCTTCAGGAAGCAGTTAAAGATGCTTCTCCCGCTCTCTGATAGAGTTTTATCTTGATCTGTGATAAACAGTGCCTTATTCTGGAAGCTGCCCCTTGAAAACTTCTAAGGTTATTTACTGGAACGCTGCGTAATTTTGCTCTCCTTACCAGGATGCAGCCCTTTTTGTGGTAGAGAGGGAGGAGAAAGGACAAGTTTTGTGAAATTCCAAACTCTGACCTTTTGTGCATATTCTTGATAGCTCTCTTCGATCTCTTTGCACAGAGATCTTGCAGAGACTGCAAGGGCTGATCCTCCATCCTTCCCTTGGGGGAGTGACTCTGGAGGTACAGAAGAGTTGGTGGGTGGCTCCGAGTCCTTCACATGCCATTCTGATGGTGAGAGATAGGGTGAGCCCCCACTGCATTTTCTCCTTTGCAGGCATGTTTCCTCTATATTTGGCTGTACTGTCCTTGAATTCCTTTTTTTTTTTTTAATTCCCCTTTAAAAAGGACAGACAAACAAAGGTTTCAGCAAATATTTTTATTACAGAAGTTATTTCAAGAGGAGGAGTTCATGGTCAATAGTCTCTTCTGACCCCAACCCAAACTTGTCATCGTATGCACTCTACTGCTTTTAATTTTAGTACTTCATGTTTTAACGTGATGTTATTCCTTGGTAGATGGAGGGACAAGTAGAAAACAGTCAGAAGGAGGATTAGCTTGTACTACCATTGTGATTTTTGTTGAAAGTTTTTAGGATTTTTTTTTTTGTCTGTTCAAAGAAGTGGAGTACTTTACGGGGTGTTACAGCACAGAAGTAGTCTTGGAGATTGTTGCAAAGCAAGTGTAAATGCACAACTGAGAAAATGTCAACCTTTTTTTCATGGTTTAAGAGGCATTGGAAGTTATCTGTGCATTGTCCCTGTTTTTTGAGGTTTTGATTAATAATGAAGTGTCAAGTCTAACGACATGAGGCAAAATACTGAATGATTTTATTTTTTTTAAAATACAACTTTTGCATGGAGCTAGTCCATCTAGAAGGTCACGCTCCAAACAAACCCGAACTCTGAAGAACAGGCATGTATGTGATCTTCATGTTTTTGTTTACATAAGGGAACAGAATGGAAAGAACTGAAGATTGTTAACAGAGCAGAGAACTGTCATTCGTCTTTTCAGTTGAAACTCTTTCTGTTTTTTTTTTCTTTTATTTTCTTGGCTCTTCTTAACTCATTCTTTTATGGCATAGAAAGGCTCATAGTTTACTTAACATCGTAATGCCCTTGTGAGCATGAAAAGCTGATCTGCTGCATGCTTTGTTTTGATCCCCAGTTATAAACCACTGAGAACAACTATGTAGGTTGTTGCTTGTTGAGGTTCCCTCTTTTCTGGGTGCCAGGATATGCACGCCTGTATATGATAACGGAACACCAGGAAATGTGTAAATCAAGAAGGTCGGAGAGGTTTATTTAAAGATGGCATATGTTCCTGTGTTTGAATGGGAATCAGTTCCATCTCAGACTTGCCACGTTTGAGATTTAGTTTGCCTAAAAATGGCAGATGACTGACAATTCATCTTCTGCCTTGATACGGACGATGGCATAATCTGTACCAGCAGGTGGCAAAGAAGTGCCAGAATGCAAATGTAATTGTACCTTTGATTTTATTTTTTTTTTCCCAAGCATGAATGATTGTGTTTTGTCGTGGACTCCAATAGTTCTCTAGTTAGTAAAGTCACAAAACTGGACATTTCTCATTCTCAGCTGGAGGCATTTCGGATGCTGCTCTTTACTTCAGATGGTGAAGAAGAAAAGAGAATGGTAGACAACTTTCGCCCTCTTCAGCCATTAATGAATCGAACCGTCCGTTCGTCCTTCCAAAGCAGGCAGCTCTTGGATGCTGAAGGACAGCCCAAGGACCATCATGCTGAGCAGATCAGGCCGTAGATGGCCCATGAAATGCCAGTCCAGACTGCGGTACCTGGATGTAGTTTTTAATTATTTTTCCTTTTTCTGCAGCGTGTGTATGCCATACAGTTTCACAGCCAGCCAGTTTCAGTTCCACTAAGTGCCATTTGACCCTTAGTAGAGAAGCTGTGGGGTTTTTTAGATTTGCTTTTAAAAAAAAAAAGTAAATAATATTAACCCTTAACAAATTGACTTGTTTTAAAGTAGGGATTAATGAGGAATTATTTTGACAGTTAAAGGAAAAATAAGGGCAGGAGATCTTTTCCCCTGCCTCTTTTCTGAAATGTTCTGTGTCTCTTCAGATGCTTTTTCAGTGACTTGCATGAATTAATAATCCCAACAAAAACCATGCTAGTAAGCAGGAAGTGTGAAGAAGTGAAAAGTACTAATACTGATGAGATCCTTTTGTGGAATTTTTTCAGAGGTTTGAGAAGAGAAACTAGCTTCTCTAGTCACATACACAGAGACATTTTATCTTCCTTTTTCCTTGGTGCTTAGGCTGACATGGGCAGAAGGAAAAAAATTAATTACAGAAGCTAACCTCCTTCTGTTCTATTGACTGCATGATCCATGTTTGATATGAATGCCACAGAATGTCCACTCTGTCTAGACTACAAGCCAGAAGACTTTTTCTAAAACCTTATAACAAATGCAGAAGCTTTTAGCTTTGGCAGCTTTTACTTTTCTGAATTAGTAATGTGCCAGGAGAAGAGAGCAGGAGAGAATTCACCACTATCTCAAGACTGGCAAGAGCAGCAAATTAGGTGAAAATGTCCATTTGATCCCAGAAAGTCGATTGCATCAAAGGAAAGCAAAATTAGATAAGCCCTAGCTGACCCTCCCAATGGAATTTGGGGGGGGGGGAGGGGGAAACACCCAACAAAACTCCACACAATCTCTGAAACCTAATCCAGTGCTAGGAGAGTATGGACAAAACGCAGCATTCAGATACTTGAAAGTTGTTGTTTTTTTCAGTAACTCATAGAGCACCAGGGCACTCTTTTCAGTGTTTTGACTTAAGATGTACTTTTCTTATAGGAAGAGTTACCTGGCTTCATGACAACTGGGGACCAGATTGTATTTAGAGCACCTTATGGTAACTAAGTTAAGTGGTGGTTGAAATTCATTTGTAGACCAGACAAAATTGTTGTGTAAACTGCCAGCTGTGGAGCCTTATTCTAGAGTTATGGTCCAATTGCCACAAGTATTATCTACCTCTGAAGCATGCTACTACTAGCTGTAATTTCCTCTTGAGCACCTTTCCCAGTGTTTTTTTATGCTTTACTGTTTTTAACAGTGCGCCTGTGCGTAAAATTAATGTACCAAATGTATGGTCAGGTTTTTCTGAGGAGGAGCAAGTCTGTCTGTAAACTCGTGATGTGATCTTGATTGATTGTATTTGGGGAGTCTTCTTGGAGAACAGATGTTGCTTGCTCTGCTTCTGCCAGTAAGCAAGGTCACGGGCTGCTGGTGTGATTCAGCACAAGTGATGCCAGGTTGTCAATGCTAAATTCAGAACTTTAGGCTTGATGCTATTTTTAAGTCCAAGCCTTCAGTTTAAAAGCACTTTAACACTTTTTAGTGTGACCTTGATGATTTTAAGGCTTTTGAATATTCTTGTTTAACCAATTAAGTGCCTAGATCCTGCCTTTGCTTCCTTAATAGCTCTACCTCAAGCTGCTGTTACAACAGTTGTGCCTTTCTCCCACAGCAATTTGAAATGTGCCTGCTTAACCTTGGAGTCATTATTCTACGTGGTAAATGTAAGAAAATCTCTCTTCTCTCCCAGTGTAGTATACTTATCTTTACTGTGTAGTGTATCCAACGCAGTACTGCATATATCTTCGGTTTCGTTACCTCTCCCAAGTCCTTACTGCTCTGTTGGACTTCACCATCTTAGTTGAACTCAGTTGAACTATACAATCTGTATCAACTTGGTTGGACTCTACCATCTCAGATGACCTATACAGTGTTTGACATCATCAGCCAGATTTTTTTACTCTGTTTCTGGTCTGCAGAACCACAGCGGTGATGGTTTTGCCAGAGAATGAAAGGTTCCAAAATAATTTTGGAAGGGTCATCTCCAGTTCTGGCAATAGGAAACGAATTCTTTTACTTTCTGCCTGAATGTCTGTGATCTAGTCATTGGTGCTGTACTTGCAAACGCTTTTCTGAGGAAGACCCTGCAGAAAGATGGCAGTGGTTGAGAACTGGCATGTATCTTGTCTATCTTGGAGATTTTTGCTACTTATTATTAGCAGTTAGGAAAAACTGTAATATAAAGACATCTTAATGTTGCCTCTGCATTTAAAAATGCAGGTGACTCAGCAGCACCAAGCTAGCTATAGGTACCCTGCATCAATATACCTGTCATATATGAATGGATCTTCTAAAAAGCTTTGTGCAATTGCTCCAAGTTTGGTAATTTTGGTAATTTCACCAAGTTTTTGTGTACCTCTCATCCACTGAGCTTGTTTCACAAGTTCATACAGCTTTCCTGGCATCTGCAAATGCAAAATAACGTATTTTGTTCATAGGGAACTTCTGTGGTTTACCTGTTTCATCTTCAGATGCTTCATAATGCCATAGTATGCTCACCCAATTGAGTTCTCTGTGGTTAGATTTGCTCCACTGAAACAAATTTTCTTCCTAGGTGTGTAGATGTTTTTAACTTCTCACCACCATGCATCCATCAGAGATGATGTTGAATATTTTCTTTTCAGTCATGTATTTCCAATTGTTATGGAGATTTACTTACTTTGTTAAACTATTGTCATGCAAGGTTTTTTTTAAAGAATAGGTGTATGATCCAGTCGCAGTCAGTAAGCTTTACTCCAGACTTATTTAGGTAAAATCACATCTAACTACACTGACATAAAATGAATCCATTTCAGTTTCAGCACTGCTTGTTTCGAATATCCAGAAATAGGGTCCATGTAGAAAAAAATAATTACTGCGATACAAAAATAAGCTTCACAGGAATTTTCTGTTACAGTTATTTTGCTGCTTTTTGAGTCTTGCATTTACATTTTAGTGTTTTAGCATCTCTGGCTAAGGTAGGCAGTATTTCCATTGCAGGGCAGATTGTTATTGAAATTTGCAGTCTGGAAATGAACAGAAAAGTTCTTGGGGAGGTTTTTGGTGGTTGGTTTTGTGTTTTGGTTTGTTTTTTTTTAACTCTTATATCACAATGACTGTATTGGTCTTGCAAAAACCAACTGCAAGAAAAATAATTCTGTGTACCTGCACATGTATGTAAAACAGGAGATGGGATATAATTCTTTTGCCTTATTCTCTGTTGCGTGGGAGGGAAAACGATTTGATTTGATTGTTGGACTTGAGCAAATATTTGTAATGATTTTGCACAACTAAGTTAAATTCTATTTAAAAGATGTCTGCATAGGAATTTTTAGACTTTTAGATGGTACAATGCAAAAGGGTCAAAGCACACATTTGTATTTGTCCTTGCATAGTAGTCACTTCTGTTATTAATACTGTACTGACAGCTGTTCCTGTGGCAATAAGTACTCGGAATCCAAGACTGTAATGGATATAATTTTGTGGACGACTTATTGTAACGGGAGCAGAAGGTTTTTGAGCATAGATCTGCATCTACGTTGGTCTGACTTCCAACAGCCTTTTAGTATTTCTGTTAAATATCGCTCTTATCAGAAGTCTTGGTGACTTCATACTTCAGACGACATCATTTGGCATTTGATCCATATTCCTACATTCCAGAACTTTCACACCAGTGCACACCAGGTGTACCCACCACGTATTCCTGACCAGGCTTTTGTTGTCTTGTGTCACGAGTGGCTTGGGTTGGTGTTTTTACCACAAGTCTGACAGGTGTGCGTCTTTTTTGGCTTTGAAAACTGTAGAAGTGGCGATTGCTTTGATCTCATTAAAGTCTACTGGGTTTTAGAGTACTGGAAATGTTCAGAGCTCACTTTTGAGGAAGGGTCCCTTCTTCTGTTCGGCTTTGTAGCCAATAGTACTGGCTTTAAAATTTCAACACCTTAATTTTGAATGTCTTAGCTTGTATTTCTTGGCACATCTTTACTTTTTTCTTTGTGCATCGTGTTTTTGTGGCAGTGGTTACGTTGTGTATTTTAATGTATGTTACCTGCCTAATCATAATTTACAGAAATAACTGTCTTTGCAGACAACATATGTAACAGGGAATGCCTTTTTTTCTCCTAGTACACAGGCCTTTTTCCTCAGTTTTTACCTGATGTAAAGAAACTTCTAGCTGCTGTATTTTAAACTGTTAAATTAGTGTGTGACCATGCAATAAAGAAACACAGAGACACCTGTGTCTGTATCTCATTGTGTAAGTAAGCTCTCGAAGTTAAAAAAGTAGATTTTCTGTCGAGAAAATAATACAATTCCTCCTTGAGAATGAACCAGTTCATTATGAGTGGAGTCTAATCAGATGTCAGACATTCTCTGATACTTAAAAGCTATGAAAGACTCTGCTGAACTGTTTTATAATTGGAATGAAAGAACAATGACCTCTCTGTTGCCGCTGTACTGGTAGAAGCATGTCTCATTATTTGTTGCATTCAGCTAGATGCAACATGCCATCTCAAATGGGATTCCAAATTTTGAGGATCTTTGCTAAACTACTTCATTTGGCACTGGTCATTAAACTCGACCTGTCAACTAAGCTCCTTTTTCCGTTGTGTATTTGGTCTTGATGAAACTGAGCATCGATCTGATGTGTGGTGTAACACTCAAGAGTTTCACGTTTAGTGGTCGTGGCTTCAGGAACCTTATCAATTAACCTGAAAAAAAAAAAACTTTTCAGTGAAACAAAAGTAATTTATTGGTGAAAAATTGGCTAATCAGGTGAAATAAGCCGTAATTTCTCTGTCTCGCCACTTAGCCATGCTTAGAGTCTAGATATCATAGAGATATGTTATGTTTGCTGAATTCTTTCAAACAAGTTTCCATTTCTTTTGTTGGGAAATGTAAGAGATGGCATTCCTAGGTAAGGAATTCCCTCCTCAAATAATTGTAGACAATATAAGGCCTCCCAAACCGCACTTTGTACCCTTTCTGGTTAGGCGAGCCATTTCAGTATGAAGAAAGAGTGGCCCAGGCTAAGAGTGAGGCCAGCTCCAATATTATTGCTACTCAAGGGTCCTAGAAGCTACCACCACTTCCATTTACCCAACAAAAAAAGCTCATAAGCTCTTGCATTAGTACAGCTGAGCGGTTTGCTAAAGAAATGGTTTATTTGGTTCCAGCAGGCTGTCTGATTTTGATCAAGGCAGCTTTCCTGATAAATGGTTAAGAACACGCACATTACTTCTAACAAATGGCCAATTTACTTCTGATATTGGTAATTATTTGTCTTGCTGACAAATAATTCTTTCCCTCTTTCTTTTTGATGTGACAAACCCGAAGTGCCTGAGTATTAGCGTCTGGAGAACTGATTGTATAATCAAATAGTCTTCAAAGATTCTGCAGAATAACTTGGGGGCCTGAAGAGAGTTAATGATTCTATGATTCTAATGTTTGTGGTCAGAGCTGATAATAATACTTAGCATTTGTGAAGGGCTTTGAGGATATTATTATTTGAAAATTATTAATTTTCTTTATTATTATCTATTATTTGAAGATAGGGCTATGTGAACACATCCTATCACCGTGCTGCAAAGCAGGTATTTTCTCAGTAGTAGAAGTGGAGTTGCAGAATTAGCTCCGGCTGATTAATTTGCACGACAGCCAAGTATGGGGTTGACTTTAAATATGGCAGTTTAGTGGCTGCTGCTCGGTCTTGGGGGTTTCCAGATGGAAATGCTGTCAAAACAGATCGAAGTCTGCAAATTCTTACGTGTCATTCTGCTAAGAAATTCCCTTTTGGAAGAATTGGATGCAGAGAGAAAGAGGTAACGTGGTCCCATTCTTGTGAAAGTTAATGGAAGTTCCTGTGGATTAGGTTAATACTGGGTGTAAAATACCAATCATCAAGCAGCTAATTTATTTGCCTTAAGGTAAGAACTTAGTGTGGAGCACTGGTGAAGTAAATCCGTTGATGAATGACTTTGTTCACCCAACTATCCAGCTGGGTTTGAGCCTTCATCTGAAAACACCTGGAGCACACATCTCAGCTAAATTCTAATCCTGTTTTCCTGGAGCGTGTCGTAACGAGGCCAACACGGAGACAATCCCGCATGTTGCAGGTACCTGTTTTTTTTCTGATTTTTATGGTCCTGTGAATGTCTTGCCCAGGATAAAATATGAAATACAGTAACAGTAGGTGTTGGTAAACCTCACTTTGAGAACTAATCGGGTTACATTACAGCCATGCAGTCTCTGCCATGGGGCTGATGCTAAACTGGTGAGCCTAAAGGCTTTCGGGGTTTCAGGAAGATTGTGTGGCAAATATGCTGTTTGTTTTTAATTAATTTTCATAGTCTTTGCAGCCTCTTCAGGATCCCATTTCTCTGTGAAAACTAGAAAAACGTGCTCGGTGCAAAGGTAATTTTTGACTAAGCTTTCTTCCTAAATATGGATGCTTATATAAAAGAAGCATCAGGCAGTTTTAAGCCTCTGGGCCGTGGTGGCTAATAGCCACTAGGTGTCAGGTTCTGATCAGGGCTTTCAGGGGCTGCTCAGGTTGGAAGTGTTCATGATGCCAATCACCAGTGTGAGGCACCTGAAAATGTTGGTAAAAACATTACATCTTTCCCCAGAACGCAGACTTCACGTTTCTCTGAGGTATCTTGCAGAAAACCTCCTGACCCACCCTGCTGCTGGCGCTGAAGCGTGGCTGACACTGGCGAGGAGGAGGATGAGGATGGTCCGGAGAAGAAGAACAGCGACCTTGGGTTTGAGAGCTTGGGCAGGACTTCTTGTGTGACACCAGCTAATCACTTGCAGACAACCAGCTCCTCGAAGGTACTGCTTCTGCCCGTCAATGGGAACGATTGTCGAGAGTCAGGGCTGCCAGGCTTTCGCTTCTGGGCTCACCTCCTTTCCCACAAGAGGGAATCAGAATTTACTGGAGAATTTGCTCCTTAGGCACCATTGCAAAGTATCCAAGTCAGTCTCCTTGGATGCAAAACCCATTCCTTCACTGAGGCACTTCGATAGCTGTTCGTTCTGCCTGCATGCTTGCCCAATTAGCGATTTTTATGTCTGGGTTTTTTTTTTTCAAAAAATGCCTTTTTGGTGATCTTGGCATCCGAAATGACCGGCAGATTTCTGCAGTGCCTCTGCAGAAATGCAGGTGATGCAGTGACGGGGCCTTGGCCCGTGCTCATGTGATGTGAAACATCAAACAGAAAAGCAGAGTGAGCGCACTGCAGTCGGATGGGACTGGGGGCAACTGGGAGACGCAGGTTTTGCCAAACTTGAGGTTTGCACAGACACACACTGAGACCATTCTGCTCTAGATGAGTCCGGGCAGGAGAGTGAATGGTGACAAACTTCCCCTCCTGGCAGATGACACCCAAGAGACCCCTGCCCGGGGGGGGCGGGGGGGTGTCCCTTTGTTCCCCCGCTTTCCCCCGCACCTCTTTGGTCTCTTGGGGCGCAGGGAAGGGTGTGCGGGTGGGGGTGTCGTGCCGTGAAAGCGATCCGAAAATAAGCGGGGACAACGCCGCCAGCGGCTGCCCGCGAAAAAACGGGGCCACCAAGACACCACCCCTCCCGCCTTCCTCCTCCCTCCTCCTCCTCCCCCCTCCTCCCGGAAAGGAGGCCAGGCCTAAGCGGGGAGGCGGTCGCCGCACGCCGCCCACCGCCGCCGGAACAAAAGGGGCGGCTGCATGGTGGCTGCGGAGCGCTGCGCCCCGCTCCGCGCCCCGCTCCGCCGCCCCGCGCCCCGCTCCGCTCCGCGCCGCCATGTCGGGCAGCGGCGGCGGCAGCAGCAGCACCAATGCGGTGAAGAAGAGGAGCCCGGCGGGCTCGGCCGCCTCGCTGGCGCAGGAGGAGGAGAAGCAGGCGATGGAGAAGATGCTGGAGGCGGCGGGCGGTGGGGCGCAGGAGAACGGCTGCGCCCGCTCGCCCTCGCTCTGCGCCTCCGCCGAGGGAGAAGGGGTGGCCCTGGAGCGCTCCATCACGCTGCTCAACGGCGTGGCCATCATCGTGGGCACCATCATCGGCTCCGGCATCTTCG
Organism: Tauraco erythrolophus; assembly: GCF_009769465.1. Taxonomy (NCBI): domain Eukaryota; kingdom Metazoa; phylum Chordata; class Aves; order Musophagiformes; family Musophagidae; genus Tauraco; species Tauraco erythrolophus. Next base: position 20,765,366 of record NC_141479.1, on the reverse strand, counting down.
TCACCCCCACGGGAGTGCTGAAGGAGGCCGGCTCGCCCGGGCTGTCGCTGGTGGTGTGGGCCGTCTGCGGAGCCTTCTCCATCGTGGGTGCCCTCTGCTACGCTGAGCTGGGTACCACCATCACCAAGTCTGGCGGGGACTACGCCTACATGCTGGAGGTGTACGGCTCCCTGCCCGCCTTCCTCAAGCTCTGGATAGAGCTGCTCATCATCCGGCCCTCCTCGCAGTACATCGTGGCTCTGGTCTTCGCTACCTACCTGCTCAAGCCCATCTTCCCCACCTGCTCGGTGCCCGACGAGGCTGCCAAGCTGGTGGCCTGTCTCTGTGTCCGTAAGTACCTGCAAACCCTCTCCAGATGCCTGCTGGACTGCTGTCCCACGTGGCTCCTCGCTCCCATCACCTTCCTCAAAAAGTCTGCCCGAGCAGCTCGCTGCCTTGAGCTGTGGAGGAGATGCACCATCTCTCCTGTGCTAAACTGGCTCCATACTGGGTTTTTTTTTTTTTGGATTGTTCTGAACAGCGTTGAGTAGGAAACTCGGCCCCATCCCAAATAAATTGAGCAAAAAATTCCCAAACTGCCGGTGACGGGCTAGGGAGTCTCTCTGATTTCTGGCAACGCGGTGAGCAGCGTGCGATGAGTGCGACGCGCGTTTTGCCGCCGCGCCGGAGTGGGGTTTTCGTGCCCTCCCGCGGGAGCGTGGTGGGGCAGGGTGAAACCCCCGTGCAGCGTTTCTGGGCGGACACAGGTCAGGATAACGTGCCGCCGGGAAATTATCTGTCGTGAGCAACTGGTGCTGAACACGGCCCGTGCTGCGGTGCCTGCTGTTTTCAGCACCAGTTTTTGAGATGAGGCGTTTCTCGGCTGTGTGTGCGCTGATACCGTGCTCAAAACTTGTTTGGTTTGGGGTTTTTTTTGCTGGCAAACCTTGTATCTCATGAGGCTTTGCCTTGCAGAAAAGTTCAGTCGTGCTGTGATGAATTTAGGGCCGTTGATGTCTGCCATGGCACGCAGATCTCTCCCTCCTGATGCAGATTTTATCATCTCTCTGGTGTTTTGAGATGTGTGATTTTGCCAGTGAAGCCTCATTGTCCATTCCTCTGGTGATGGCAAAGTCACCCCATCCAAATTCCTCGTTCTTTAAATACCCACTTTCTGCCTTTCTCTCCTCATTTCCTATTCAGTCCGTGTTCCCCTCCACTGGTAGTCCTTGTGCCATTGTGAAGGTGGATATTGTGAGAGGATGTAGTTTTTTGTGAGAATTTTGTGAAGCGTTTCTTTGCTGTACAAAGTTACAATCAGGTGATCTTTTTATTTTTTTTTTTTTTTTTTTTCATTTTGAGGTTGTGAAGAGAAGTCTGCTTGTTTGTGCTGTCCAAAGGGAGATTGTGTTAGATGCCTTCACCCTCTGAGGATCACAGGCATTCCAAAGTTGCAACACATGGTCATTAGGGGATGATATATTGTCTGTAAATGTATTCATACACAAACTGATGGAGTACTTATTTCCCAGATAAATTTTTAGGAATATCAGGGTAAGTATACAGGCATGTGGAGTTTCCGTCCGAGTTAAGGACATATAGTCACCCAACTAAGCATGCTATAGCAGGGTTAGCAAATATTTCTGCTGATGGGTTGCTTGCCTTCAAGTGGGGCCTTGTGAAAAATCTGGTTTTAGAGTTTTTCTGCCAGTCTGCAATGTGGTTTCCCTTCTCTCAGAGAAAAGGGGTGGCGTGCAGGTGTGTGGTGTTCCCGTTACTTGCTGAGAAGCTAACAGAGAGTTGATTAGATGGGCTTTCTTACTGGTTTGGCTCAAAATGTTGCTGTGCAAGAACATATTGTACTTGAGAAAACTTTTGAGAATGTGTTTCTAATAACAAGTAACTTTTCATCTACAGGAACTTTCCCAAAATAGGTGGGATGAGGTGTCTCTGTTATCATTTCACTGATGAGAAAACAAATACAGGGATAAAGTAGACTTGCCCATGGCAAGATCTGGTCAGTGACAGGGTGGATTGCAGCATGAAATTTCTTCATGCCAGGTCTCATTCCCACTTATACCTCTCCAGTAAGTAATATAAGTATCTCCAACTTTCTTTTTCTAGCAATTAGTAGTTTTCCTGAAGCAGAATTTGTTCTTGAGCCTTTATCTTGAAATGCCAAGGAAAGAGTTGGTAGTTCTACAAATCTGCATCATTTCCATGTGTTTCTTCTTTAACCTTTACTCCCCCCTGCGCCGCTGGCTTCTGGTTTGTTTATGCTTTGGGTTAAATTTTTCTTTGTCTCCTTTGCTGAAAAAGGTTAGTTCATCATGCATTGCCTTCAGCAAGTTAGTTTTCTGTAACTTTGATTTTTGGAGTTAGCTTTTCTACTATCTAGTGCCAAAACCACATCATGGACTAGGAACAGTAAATTAAGTAAATCTGGTCCAAGGACTTGGCGAGTCCCACAAAACTTCTATGGACTGACAGGCGGCTTTGTTACATGGCTGTTCCAAACATACCCCTACCCAGTGAGATATTATTTTTTTCCAAAAGCTCTGGGTTAGGAAAAATGGTTTATTTGTGCGTACGCTCTAGAGCGTACGTTAACGAGTTATCTCTAAGAGGGAAGAACGATTTAGGAAGCAATAGGGGAATTTGGGGCCCTGGGCTGGAATACAGTTGAGTTATTACGTAGCCAAAACCCAGCCATCTAGAACAGTACCAGCTGTATTCTCTGCAAAGTTTGTATCTCAACATAAAATGCAATTGGCTGCCTGGTTTCTAGTAAGAGGAGAAATAACAAAAGTTATTTGTTTCCCCTTTGAGCATTCCTGGTGTTGAACAGTTGAATAAATAATGTGTTGTTTGGTATTTGCCACCATGAAGTACAGAAATTGAATTCCTAGGCATTAAGATAATCTAAATAAATCACAGTCTTGAAAGAAAGGCAAAATAGTTGGAATAGGGACTTTTGTTCCCCTCGAGGTGCTGAGGAAAACAAAGTGGGTGGTAAGTAGAATTTAACTACAAATAGGTGTTTTCCTGCTATCAAGATCGTAATCCGCAGACAGTTGGTGTGCCAGACTACTTCTTCCACAAGACAACGTGAACACTGATTATGGTTGCCAACTAAAAGTGTGGAAATTCACTACAGAGAAGGCTCCCTGTAGCAGGATGGGTGAAGCTGCTCACCGTTAGCGTGGCTTATTTGATCTTCACGGCGGAGCAGCCAGTGCTCCCTAGTTGTGAGAATGTGCAGGTAGTTTGGCTTAATGCTTTTCAGGCTGCGGGTTGCTTGGGTAACTCATAAACTGCGTGGTGTTTCATCTGTGAGGTTGGGTGGCTGATACTTTTAGGATTGATTAACTGTAAAAGCAGTGCTAAAGGCTAGCAAATGTAAGGTCCACCTGGTACGCAAGCCTTTTTTGAAAAGGAAACGTAAAAGTTCATGAAGCTGAGAATTTGTGCCTATGTGTGAAAACTCAACAGTTATTTGAATTCCCCCAAACATGATCTCGTCTAAAACCATTTTACACCTTCTACAGAGGATGAAGGGACAGTTACTAGGTCCTGATGATCTTTGAGGTCCCTTCCAACCCTAACCATTCTATGATTCTATGACTTCTCATATTTGGTGACATCTACGTTGCAGTATCAGTGTTGTACATGTCAAAGAATTAAACTACTAAGGATTCTCTACTCTGTTTCGGGTGGCATTTGAGGCTCTGTGAATAAATGAAAATCCATTCTATTTGTTGTTGATTTCTCTTTTTTCTCTTGAGAAAGCATCACGGTGGAACCTACACTCGCACTGCATTTCCAACATACTTGTATCTTTTTCTGCAATTTTCTCCAATTTATTTTCACTCCGGATTACGAAAATACACACTTTTTAATAGAGTGTTGAGGTAGCAAGTATGGTTTTGAAAGAACTTATTGTTTATATGTGTTGCAGGACTGTCTTCACATAGCAGGAGGATCATGTGAAACTGTTTAATCCTGTCTCTTTTTCCCATTGAAGAGGTGGCCTGACCAGTGACGTGGAACAGCATCCAGTTGAAAGTACATCTCTGATATCTTACAGTGCGAGTGGGTCAGATTCTCTTTTACAGCTGGCAGCCATTTGTGTTAACATTTCTTAAATTTCAATGGATAAATCTTAACAAAAACGATTACAAAATCACAGAGCGCAACCTACTACACAGCGTGTGTTCTAGAGATGGACAATTTCAGCTTATCCAGTTAGAGACAACATGCATATTCCTTATTTTCGCCTGTGGATTTGCAGAATTCTTACATGTGAGAGGTCTTGTGGTGCAGTAAATTCCTGGTAGATAAGGGAGATGGAGGATATTGCTGCTTCCAGACCTGAGCTGGTTCTTACACACATTCTTCTGCACAGGCTGCCACCCCGCCGTGTGCCACATAACAGGTTATTCTATAAAATACTTATTTCTTGATGATATAATCTGCTCCACAGAAGCTTGAGAAACTCTGGCAGTTGCATATAATTTTACTCTTGATCTTGAACGTCAAATCAGTGATTTGATTGTTAGTTTCTGAAGCCTTTTATCGCTTGTTAATTATATATGCTAATCTGGCACTAATAACCCCAGTATTGCTGCAGCAATATCTGTTACTTCCAAAGATACAGTATTTTAATCTTCTTTAAAATTTCTTTAGACTTCCTTTGCTGCTTCCAAAGTATTATTTTGGGCACTCCTCCTGCCAGCATGGAATTCCAGTGAAATGACCACAAATTTCTCATTCGTCTCTTTTGTTATGAACAGTCTAATAGTGGAAGAATTAGTCGCTGTCAGTGCAGCGTTGGGTCGTATCTAATAGCAGTAAGTGCCTGACACACTCCTGAGTACATTGTGAGTTAGAGGAGGAGAATGGTATTGAATCCAGGGTTTGGCAAAAGTGTGTAAACACAGGCCTTGAACGCTTGCCAGATCACAGACATAGTCCATAAGTGAATATTTAATGTCAAAATTGCGACTAGAGATGGTGTGTCCTGACAGCAGGAACGTCTTTATTTAGTATTAAGGTTTTACATTTAAATCTGACAGTTTGGCTGCTCGACCAGCTGTTTAAAGTGAAGCCACGGGTAGGTTTTGAACTCATCAGGTATTAGATGGTAAGCAAGGCAAGCACAAAGCACATCTTACGCTTGTCCGTTGAAGACGGGTTTATTCTGCAGCATTGCTACTTGGAATTAATCTGCCAGGGCAAGCAGGGTGTGAAGCTTTGAAGGCCTTTCCCCCTGCCCCCCTCCCTCCATAAAGGCAGATTAAATGACTAAGCTGTATCAGTAAACATGCACCTGTTTGATCAGAGTGGAAGGAAGGGGTCTTTGCAGAATCCCTGCGGTATGCCTGATGTTGCAACACTGAGGTTGCTTTTTTTAAATCCGCATTTAATTAGAGAGAGTAGCATTAATGAAAATAGCCCCTGCCACTAGCAGGACTCTCCTGAAATGGATGAAGGTTTGGAGGGCTCTTGTAACACAGCAAGTGGCTACTGCATTTCTTGGCACCCCTCTCTTGGCTCTCACAACAAATGTCCCATTAAATTGTGTTGTATTTGAATGATTTACGCTACCACTGAGATCCTTCGGAGTCTTTTTCTTCTGAAATGAACAAATTGGGAAGGCTTTTTTCAGAGAAACTCGCCATGGTCAGTCTGATTCAAAGCAATAGCACGAGGTATTTCAAGTATTCCGATAGTCTCACGGTCCCAGTGTCAGATGTGACCAACAGATCAAATGCAGTGGATGAGAAAGCAGTTTCTCACCAGCCAGCACGCAGAGCTGAATTCTGACCCTCTGCCTGGCATAGGTGGCATGAATCGGACTAAAACCTGCCTGGAATTTTTCATTAAGTTCATGACTCGATCCTGAAGTTCAGCCACCTTCCTGTGGACTCGTGGAACCTAATTCAGTACAGCTATGGGAAGGGGTTTCTGTGTAACATCACTGTGGTGCACATGTAAAATATTACTCAGTGTTTTTGCTGTTAGGAAGATATTTCATAAGAGGTGGGGATGACAGAAAAGATGTTTGGCTTGCAATAACTGTGCAGTCCTTTTCATTTGCTGGGAATGGAAGAAATACACCTTTTTCTCCCATTAGCAAGTCTGTGTTTTGTTTGTCTTCCCATGGTAAAATGAGCTGTTTTGTGGAACTGCCGCATCATGTAATCTAGAAACTTGGACAGTAAAAACACAAGCTTCTTTCTAAGGAGACAAAATAGTAACTCCTACCACTAGCTAGGAGTTAGCTCCCCCAGCATTGCTAAATTCTTTGTAGTTTTTCACGTCCCACATAGTTTGAGTAGTGTAAACTGTATCACTTGGTACCAGAGGTAGGTGCATCTCTATAGGCTTGAGATCCAGCATCTGCAGACCGTGAAATTCTTCCCTGAGCTCTTTCTCCAGGCAGTCCCAGTGCTGCTTTGTAGCCGTGGCTGTGCTGTGCTGGTTGGCACAGCTCTTGAGAGGTGGCAAGTGCGTGCTTGTTAATTTATTCTTGCAGAATTCCGGGAAACTTGAGGGTGCTGATGCTTCTGGGAGCTGTGCTACACGATGAAACGCATCATCCCGCCTTGCACTAACTTCTCTGGCTCCCAGCTCCAAGCCTGTTTCAGCACCAGGGGCTTCCTGGCGTTGAAAGCCACTGGAGAGATGGAGCTGTGACACATTCTGGGTGTCTGTGGCCATTTGTTGGAGAATCCAGAGCTCATGGTCTCAGTTAGGGAGTGGGTCTGGAGACAATCCCTCTTCTTAACTAGTGGTAGGGCAGCCTTTGCCTTCTCCTTTCACCAGTTGTTTGTGGATGCACCCATCCCTGATTCCTCAGCATTGCTCTTTTGTGAAGGAAAGTAAGAAGGGAACTGTAAACTGTTGCCAGGTATGTTCATTATTATAAGTTGATTTTCCTATAGACACGTTTGCTCTGTGGCCAAGTGCTCCTTTCCAACAGCCTCATGTGCCACTAAGCGTTTCCTTTCTACAGACTGATTGCCCTGGCTGATAAGTTTCTCCAGGGACTTGTCCTTGAAGAAATATCTGCAAAGATTTTCCTTCTGCTTTTTCTCTTTTCCACCTTGCAGGGCACAGGTCTTCACTCAGTATCTATCAAGTTGAAATTCGCCTAACCATTTTCTGTGTATGTCCTGGTACGTATATCTCAGGTTAGATTATGCTATTAGAAACAGGTGCCCGAGGCTACTGGAAAACACTGTGCCATCACAGCTACCTGAATATACAGTGAGGTTTTTTGGCCTTGGTGAATAGTTAAGGCATTGATGTCTCGTGGTTTAAATCACCGTAGTCAGTGTAGCATAACTCCTTGGTTGCACGGTGTGGAGTAACTCTTTGTTTACAATATGTCTAACCTCTTGTGAGCTTAGGCAGCAGTTCTTTTTAAAGTCTGTGGACCGTTCTGTGTCTGTGCCATGTGCTGCTGCCATCCCTGTGGTTTGTTTCTTGGTGGCCATGGGCTCAGCTTGCCTCGTCTCTCTTTGAAGCCTGGTTGCACCATCTTTGGTAGAAGAGAAAACTGCTTGTCCATCATCTGCACTTTATGAGGAGTGAGAGGAGCAGCCTTGGCTGTAGGGTGGGCAATGGAAAGGAGCTGAGGGCTGTTCTGTGAGTAATTGTGAAGAGAAAATCAACATCATCCAGTAAATGGAAGCATCGTCTGACAATTGTAAGGGCTAAAAGCTTTGCAAATGTGGGAGTTACAAACAGGAGTCACTGCATGATTCATCGTGTGTGTTAACAGTTCCTGTTTGCCTGGCTGGGAAGCTGAGGTGGAGGATTTCCCTTTCATCCTTCCCTTTTCTTTCCACAAGTTCCCTGCCCTACTGTGTGTTTTCATTCTGGCCCTGTAATAGCACGAATCAGAATCCATGGATAACTTGAGTTTACTTCTTTGAAGCAAGCTACTTACACACATTTGTCCTTGTTATAGAGGTGTATTCTGAATTATGTAGGAAGCAGTACAGGTCAAGACCAGAGAAACCTGTAGAAGATGAAATAAAGGACAAAAGTGACGTTGTGCAAGGCTCCCGAGGTGTGTAACCTCACACGCAGCATGAATGCAGCTGTGCCAGTACCTCAAGAATTCCTACACCCAGTTCAGAAATGTTTCACCTGAAAAGCTGCTGAAGATCTTGGGTTGAGCAAACTGCCGTCTCCCCACCAGCAAGTTACATCTACTGCTGGAATTGGATCCTTTTTTCCCCCGTGAGTAAGGATGAGTGTGCAGAGCTGTGGATCGGCTGCGTGTTTGTTTGCTTTTCTTCCAAACGGAGCCTCCCTGAGCACTGTCTTTACTCCATCTCTGATCCGTGGCCACATTCCATTACCCCGAGAAAGCTGTGGCCCTGCATTTTTCTATGGGATAGTTGCCAGGAGTGTTGCATCATAAATGCCAAGCCTGGGTTTACCTGTATGAGGGCTCCATTCACATCCTGTTTGCTTTGGGCAGAACCACGTGCCTGCAGGGCAGCTTTACTCCATCCTGCCTTTCCTTTGTAGACACAGGAGCTGTTGTTACGTACAGTGTGTTCCTCGTGGACATGTTCTATGTGAGGATTGACGTGATCCCTTTCTATGTCTGCTTTGTAGGGATTTATTCCTATTGCCATCTGGAAATCATGTTTGGGAGGGATCTTGAGACTGGGAGATCAAAGGAATATCCCCGTAAAATGTGAGTTAAGGGGGGCAAGGTTCTGGGTCCTACTTTGGATTAGTCAGTTTATCCTTGGTTCTTATCAGTAGTGGGGAAATTACCTGACTGTGCAGGTGAGTCCCAGCAGAGCAGGTTCAGTGACATGCCTGAAGCCAGCTGGGACTACTAGGACAGAGTAAATAATTGAAGCTGGACCTGCTGTTGTCTTTAGAAAGACAAACTTCTCTTGGAAAGCCTCTGGCTTCCCCCGTGGCTTGAGTATCCTGAAATGAAGCTGACTCTCAGCTAGGCTAGAGCAGCCACCAGAAGATGAAGGGGTGAGCAGCACCTCGTGAGCACCCTACAGCAGTCACAAACCAGTATCTCTCCTACTTCTGCCAGAAGCGATAAGTAAATAAGTAAAAGTGCCCCCTCATACATCTGCAACCACTGCAGCTTTCTAGCTCCTGTTATCCCAATTATGTAAAGCCTTCGGAGAGGGGCTGCTGGGTCAGACAGACTGTGTCACGTCAGGTCGTGCTGAAATCCATATTCCTAGAAGGATTCCTGAGACCGGCCGCGATGGGTCACGCTGGGGTGGCTATGGCCGTAGGAGAGGTGCTGCAGCCATCGGGGCAGCGCTATCTCATCTTTCCCTGCGCTGCATCGTGGCCCTGATTTATGGCAGAGCTGTGGCTGTGCAGCTTTGCCCCGTTGTTCACGTGGAGCAGTTCATCCGAGGCGAGCGGAGCGGTGCCAGGAGCAGTCCCGCAGCCCCGCTTCGCAGGGGTAGCGTCTCGGATCAAAGGAATAAAACTTTCTGCTTTCTGCTCTCCTTTGAAGCTGGGCAGCCACTGGAATTTTGGAGTTTTGCTGAAAAAGTACTCGGTCTGTCTTTTCATCTCTGTAGCATTCTTTCTGGTGGGTGAGACTGGGGTGTTTTTTTTTGTTTTTTAGCCCTTCCCATGTTGAAAGCATCGCAGTGTAGTAACTCCACCACTCTCCTTTAGGGAAGACAAACATTATTACATAGTGGGAAAAGCAGAGGGATGGGAGTTGAAGGGCTCAGAAGCACGACTGACGTGGAGGAATCTCTCACCCCTGTTCAGAGTCTCTGACCTTAAATGTTTTCTTGTTTTTGCAGCGCCTGTTTATCTGGCACCGATGTGTTTTTAAGGGCTGAATACAGGCGCTTCCGTCGCTTTTCGGTTTTTGGACTGCGTCGAAAGCTGTTGCCTTTTATGTACACCACCACCGTCCTACGGTCTGTCCAGCAGGCTCCATGCAGAACCAGAACGGGAAAAACAGCCCCGAGAAAGTCCGTGTTTAATGGGGAGGCTGAAGCGGCCATTGTGAAAGCATCGGGATGCCTAAATGGGGAAGGGAATGTCACTGTCACACCTCTGAGGGCTGTCTCGCTAGCGGGAAAAGCGTGCTTTTGGATGCGTTAGCTCATGCTTTAAATATCCCTCTGTAAACAGGGAGAGGTTTATTTTTAGCAAAATCGCTGGTCGAAGTGAATCCTGGATCCTCGGTGTCCTCCCCACTAGGATTCACTAGAGGTGCTTTTAGCAGATGAACTGGGATCTGTGCTTAGGGATATTACACCGTGTTTTCTTCTCTCTCCCCTCACCTCTCCCTGTACCATGGACATACTGTAAGCCGACCTTGCTCACCTTTATTTTCTCCTCCCCTGTATATCTGGACAGCGTCCCTCTTGGCATACTGGTTGGAGGCAGATATATCCCAGTCTCGCTGCAGCATGACAGAGCTGTGACTCTGCAAACTCTGGTGGTGCTGGCCTGATGCTGAAAAGCCTCCAAGTCTGGGCACGAGGTGTCTTGCTAATTAGATGCACCGTGTTTTCCCTGGCCAGCCTGGGATGGAGAGACCCTGGGACGGTGGGTTACACCTGGGGGAGGTGGTGCGGCGGGTTCGACGGTGCAGATTCTCGCTGCTTGCTTGCCAAAGCAGGTCAGCCAAAGCCCGGCTCGGGGGTGCCCATGGGCACCGGGGTGCCCTTCCCAATGGAAACAGCTCTGGGTCGTTTCAGTCTCACCCGCTCTGAATGCCCAGACGCTCCCAAAATGCCAAAGGGGCTTAAAAGGCATGATTAAAAAAAAAAAGTGAATCTGAAATTCCGTTTTTGCTTCTGGAAAAGTAGGATATATTGGATCATATACAGAATATATATCGGAATATATAGAATATATTCATTCTTGTAGGATATATTGGATCACGTGCTTTTCTTTGCAAAGACATCTGACTCTTTAATTTCTCCAAACTTCAAATGCTTTTATAGTAAGATGACACTGGATCCTAGGGGGGGGTGTGGGGCAGTGTGGAGCCGACAATCCTGAAAGGCATCATATTCTGGGATGTGCTATCTGTTGCCAGTCTGTTGCAGTGGGACTGGCTTTGCTCTTCCCTACCTAAAGATCCCCTACGAGCAGCCTTTAGCTGAGCAGGATATGGACACTTAAATGCCCTCAGCCTGATGCCTACCACTGCCGTGCCATGGCTGTAGTGGCTCTGGCACCCCTGAGATTTAGTGATGCAACTCGTATCCCTTCGTGCCTGCCTGTGCTCTGAGTCACCAGGAAGTCCTGTCGCTGCTTGCAGAAATGCTAAGTCTAATCCACGTTGTCAGACCCAGATACTGACTGCAGTCCCTGAAGACCAAGCTCTCTGAAGCTACATCTGAGCCTGTCCGTGCCTGTATGTTCCAGGAAGGCTATTCCCAGCTCTGGCCAGGGCTCTGTGTGTGTTTCCCTGAACTCTTACCGACGCAGTTGCTTTCTCACAGGCTGGGCAGGATGCAGGGTGGCAGAGGGCCAAGAAGACCCTTTTAAAGCCCAGATACTCCTTCCTCCTCCCACGGTTTCATCTCTTGATTGGCAGTTTACCGTGCCCTTGCCGGGAGGAACGTGCCTTTGCTCCGAGCTGCTGAGCCGTGAGCGGCTCTGGAGCGTGGCCCTGCGGGTCCCGTGCAGCCGTCCCGTGTCGGAGGGGAGGTGGGCACTACGTGGGGTGCTGGTGCCCGCGTCCTTCGTCCTTCGCGTGCGCTCCGCCGGGTACGGCTCTGCAGTTCCTCCGAGTAGGGGTGCGTCGGGGCTTTCCCTGTGATGCTCAGCGTGTGTTGTGGGTCTTAAGGCTCTGGGTGCTCTTGATGGGCAGTCACCAAACCGTCCGACTACTGGTATTTCTGCCTCCCACCTTTATCCATCATCTTTCCCTCCTGGTTCTGAAGCACTCCGTGCAGCTCAGCCCCCTGGGGACAGGCATGGAGCCAGAGTCTCCTCTGGCAATCTCCTGGAGAGATGGGTGAGCTGATGAAGGTGCTGCTGAGCCCCCTTTGTATCTTCTCTGGGCGTTTGATTAAGGCTGAAATATCTACATCAAATGCTCAGGGCTTTAACTTGTGAGTGCAGATCTAGCCTCAGGAGAGGGTGATCTACATCCAAGCTGAATATTTTGGGGAGCAGCCGTTTGGCTCTGGTTGAAGCAGTGGGATCCAGCGAAAACACGCTGCAGGATGTGGGAAAGAGCCTTTGCACGAGGGCAGAGGCCAGCCTGGAATGGATCCCACAGGGAAAAGCCTCCAGCTCATGGAGAAGGGTTGAGATCCGCTCCTCCCCGAGCTGCTCGGTGACTGGTCAGCTCCAGGGGCTGGTGACAAGCTGGCACGGAGACAATGAGGGGTGGCACGGAGGCAGGGGAGACGAGGGGAGGGCATCCAGCACGTGGGGCACCGTCATTCTCTGCATGACATTTGCACATCTCTATAACAAGCAACAGGCTCTGGGGAGCAGGGCATGAAAATAGTAAGTGATTTGGAGGAGCAGTGAAGGTTTTAGCCGTTGTTTTCTCTGGAGCAGGTGAAACTCAGGCAGTCAGCAGCTGTGTGGCTTTAGCCAAGCCCTAGTCCATGCCATCCCTTGCCTGGTAGTGCCACGCTGGATAGCGGCAGGAGCGGGCGAAGCAGAAGAGGGTGATGGGGAGCAGGGCAAAAAAAAGTAGGAAATTAGTTGCATTAACCACAGAGTGACTTGTAGGTAACGGGAGCTTCTTGGTAAGCAAAAAGCTGCTGGGGCACCGCTCCTGGCACCGCTGGTCAAGCAGAGGACGAGGGTTTCCTTCGATCCGGCGGCTCTTCCCGTCTGTGCCGCTGCCCTGGGTGTCGTGGGGTGGGTCAGGACAGGGAGGTCCGTTCAGCCGTGTCTCTGGAGCGGGCAGCACGGCGTGGCCTCGCGGGCTCTTAGGTGCTCTCGTTCTGCAAACAGCCACCAATCAGTTCTGCAAGGTCGTCCTGACGTTTCTGTGGGGTTTTCACGCGCCTGGAGCGTTACGTTGGATCCACTTCACAGGGATGGCAGCCGAGCACTTGGATGCTGGCGGCTGCAGTAACCACAGTTCTTTCCATGCCCTCCGAAGGGCACTGCCCAACGCAGCAGTGCCCTGCTCAAACCACCTGTTGCCGAAACGAAACACGGAATAGGGAAGCGGTGGCTGCAGAGCCTTTGCTTTTGCAAAGTTTCTGTTTTAGGAAGAGACTCTTTGTGTTTGCTGAAGTTTGAGCAAAAAGCAAATGCTGATTTGTCATAATTTTTTTTTTTTTTTTTTTCATTTCAAGTGTTTTGCTGAAAACTGACCTGTCTCCTCTTGCCCGTTTCCCGTAGTGCTCCTCACGGCGGTGAACTGCTACAGCGTGAAAGCTGCCACTCGTGTTCAGGATGCCTTTGCTGCAGCAAAACTGCTGGCGCTGGCTCTGATCATCATTCTTGGCTTTGTGCAGCTTGCAAAGGGTGAGTACGTTTCCGTTTTCTTCTGAAGGTGCTGAGCAGTTAAAGCAGAATCTGGGATTTAGGGTCAAAGCCCCGGAGTCCTAACCCAAGCGTTCCAGAGCTTTACAAGCGTCTTTTCTACTCTTACATGCTTGGATGATATTTCCAGCCTGTGGTTTGCAAAGGGCTGAGTGCTTTTGTGCATTTTATTTGTGAGATTTTGTATTTACCTCGCTGGATTTCATGCTGCTGGAACCCAGTGTGCACCACCCAAGGTCTTTGCCACTTGATGCAGTTGGTGCACAGTCTCCCTCTTTGAGATCACGGAGCTGCCACGCCTGTAGGGAATGAAAATTTTGGCACTGTGGCTCTCAAAAGTCTTTTCTGTAACTGGTGGCTGGTCCTGGCCATTTGCTGGTAGAGGAGTATCTGCGTGTGCAAACCAACCCCCAGCAGTTTTCATTCTTTCACAAACTGCCCCTGTACTTCTGCTTCAGGTGTGGAATGGCTTGATCGGGTCCCACTGGGACACCTGGGTCAGGCAAGACTGCAGAAACCACACGATGAGCAGTGGTATTAGGGCTCTCAGCTGAGACTACTACACACGTCTGTCAACTACCATCCAAAAAAAGAAGATAAAAACAGGAAGATAAAGCAGAGTTTCCAGTGGTTTTGCTCATTTTCTTCATGCCCATTTAAAATTCGCCCAAACTTGGGGAGATGTTTTTTCCCAAACCCATCTGATTAACCAGCCCACGCAGATAAGCTTTACTGTGTGCTTTTTGTGTGAGTTTTGTGAAAATAAACTTTTCTCAGGGAACAGTACAGGCCCTATTTGTTAAATGTGGGTTAAAGTCTGTAGATAGTTCCTCCTGTCTCTGTACTGGCGTGTGTGTGCGTACGTTTGTGCGTGCACGTGGCTCTTTTTAATTCCTGTCTCAGCGATGGGAGCCAGTGCTGTCTTTGCAGAATTTCTTGCTTTATCAGGGGTTTTCTTTTCTTCCAGCTCAATGCCTGCACTCAACAGGAACATTGTTTGAGGCTTATCACAAAATACACCTCTTTCCTCTTCATAACTCCCCAGGCTGCTGTGCTGAACTGTTTTTTTCTATCTTAGAAGGAAAAGGATAAGTAAACATAAATGTCAGGTCGTTAATGTTTTACCAATAAAAGGTCTTTAGAATTGTGTTTAGCTTGCAGGTAATAATCTTAGTTTGCATCTTCAAAGTCACCTTCCCTCCCTCTGTACTGTGCTTTTGTCTTTTTGTTGAGGGTGAAACACTTTCTGCCTTGGTTCCTCAGGTATAAATAAATGGTATTTCCATTGACTTATATCTGTAACCAATAAGAGATTTCAGTCTTGTCTGAAAAAAAAACCCATCCTATACTCTTCTGCCTCAGAAGCTTTTTACCTCCTATGAAGCCTATTACAATTTCAAGTTTTTGGTAGGTCTGGAGAGGTTCAGCTATGACTTGTGTGCATCTTGCAGTACAGCTCATTTCACGTGACACTTAATTTCCTACTAAACCACTTGGCCACTTCAGACAGAGTGAAAGGTAACGAGATCAAAAGCAATAGTTAGATGATAACATCTGAAGGCAAGGACCTTTTCTTCCTGTCTGTGCACGAAACACTCAACATAAAGCAAACTGGATCAGAGTGGGAACCTTGGGACCTGGAGAGGATGCTCCTCGCAAAGCCCACGTTTCCCCCTTGCCCTAAGTGGCACGCTGCTGCTTGTCCCAGTTCCTGTTTTACAGCATACCACCTGGGATCCTGCCTGTGGTCTAGCATGGATTTTATTAATCTCCTTATGGAAGTTGCAAGCTCTCTGGTAAGTCCTTAAGAATGTGCAAGCTCCTTTCATGTGCCCTTCCTTAGCTTCCATGTACATTTTGCAACTTTCTCAACTTTTCTCTAAATCATGCCGGGTGACTTGATGCTTTTATGTAGCAGGGATGTGTCAAGAAACTGTCTTTTTTTTGTCTTCTTCAAGGAAAGCATGCTAGCATCGCTTAAAGCACACGGAAAATGGGAGAGCGCTGCACACACTTTTCCACCTTTGTTGGGACGACAAATGATGGGTGCAAGCTGAGAGGCGAGAGAAATTTAAATTAACCCCTAGAACAACACTTTTAACTGTAATGCAGAGCTTGAGTAGATTCCCCAGGGAGGCTGTCTCGAGGGAGATTTACAAGAGCAGGTTACCAAACGCCTCCCAGGAATGGTTTAACCTGCCTTGGAGCAGGGAGACGAAGCCAGTGCCCCTGGGAGACCCGTGTCTGTGGTCTCTGAGGCTGCGCTGTGTTACTGGCACAGTGCAGAGCTGCTGGATCTTCTCCAGGTGCAATACTATAGGGCCAGTCTTTTACAGCGCTGATGCTTTTAAATGGGTAATTTTTTTTTTTCCTAAAAGTCTTTTTAACCTCGGAGTAGGTGGGTGATCCTGGGTCCCATACACAGCTGCAGCACTGTGCCTTTCCTGCTCCTCTGCATCCCCTGGTTTTCTTTCACACCCATTCCAACGCTCTTTGGACAAGGAGGACTCTTCCCATTCCACCTCAGCACACTCAGTCCCGAGCTGGCAGCTGTTATTGGGGTGAAATACGCGCCGAGTTGATTTGTGTGGGGCTGGTTTTCCGCGGCGCAGGGATTCCGCGTTCCCGCGACGCTCGGGATAGTGCCCGTGCAGAGCTGCTGATCTTGCTTTCCTGGTTGCTGGCCCGTTGCTGCTCCATGTTTACATTATCCATAAACAGAGAAGAGGAGCAATACCACAGTTTCTCGCTCAAATGTGGAAACTTCTGAGACTTCACAGAAGTCTTTCTCATCTCGACCTCCCGCCTTCAGCTTTTGACTTCTTATTTTTTCTTGTTATCCTTTCATTGGATATTTTCATTATTTTCAGAAAAGCAGCAACATCTCCAGACAAAGAAGTATGTGGCAATATTACCACACAGAAACCAGCCTTTCCTTGTGATCCTTCTGTGGACAGCTGTTTCACATCACTTCTTTCATGTAACCTCAAAAGGAGGGTTGAAGTTGGTTTCCTACTTTTCAGCTACTTGAAAGTTGACTCAGTGCAGCTGGCCCACTTCGGATGCAATTATTTACTAACACAAAAAGTTATACTTTTAAAAGCCTCTGTAGGGCTAGACTTGTGCTGCTTTCAAAGTTCAACGTCCTGCACTTGAACTATTGGTCTGTAAAACCTTATATATGGACTCCCAACTGTACAGCCCGCCAGTCTGTAGCACTTAAATAGGATAAATAACTTATAGCATAGAGCGGATCAGGATTTTTTCACTCCAATCTTATGAAAACTAGGCTTATTTTTGGTTCTGCTGTTTTACCAGCTCTCAGAAATTGCCTTTTGTCCCACCACCTCTGGGTATTTTTTTGGCCATATTCTTGACCTGGTGAGCAGGATGCCTGGGACTGGATCGTGCAGCTGGTTTGGACCGTGGCTGTGCAGGTTTAAAGGATGTTTTCTGCAGTGGGTGTAACACAGAGGTCTGTGGCTCATCACCCTGCACCTCACAGTGCCTTAAAAACTAACCTAGACATGAAATGGTAACAAAAAATGTGCTGATCTGTAAAGGTACACTCATGCTTTTTACATGCAAGGAAATTCAGGAAAGGTTTTGATGGCAAAAAATTCTAAAAAAAAAAAAATGTATCGCAGACATATTTCAGATATATTCTTTTCTGTTGTCAATGTCCTGAGGTTTGTAAAATGTGTATCTGCCCTTGGGCAGCTCAGCAGTGAGGTGCCTATCCCAGCTCCAGCCCTCGCTGCGGTTCCTCACCCGCCGTTCTGCTTTTATTAAAAAAAAATAATTAAAAGAAAATTGACTGTTTGAGACTTAGGGAAATAGAATTTAAGACTCCTTTTATTGAATTATTTTTATTGAACTTATTGTCCCTTTTCCCTCTTAATGCCTGGTTTCTGATCTGAAATTTCTCATCCCTGGGGCCTCAAGTGCCTGTTTGGTGGCAGCAGTGTTATTGTCACTCTCTTCCTTGGGCTCGTCGGAGACCGGCAGAGTTGTGTCTGCTGAACAAGCACGGGGTGAATTAAGGACAAAGTAGGCAGGTTTAACTCCAGACATTTGCCATGGAGAACTCAGACTAGGCAGAGAGTTTTGGGTTTAATCTTGTTTTTACTTTAAATAGATGTTTCCAGTATCAGCCAGCACCGGCACCCCCCAGCCCAGTATCAGTTGCTTTTTGTAAAAAGGTATTTCGAGGTGTAGTCGTGGCTGGAAAGTTCAGACCTCGACACCAGAGGGTTTCTGAAATGAAGATTCGCTCCTTCAGTCGTTTATGTGGGCTTAGTGTGTCTGTGAAGCCTCTTAAAAATATTATCTGAGTAGCCCAGGTGCAAGGCACGATCTTGGCGCCGTGGGTGTGCCTGCACGTCTGGGTGCTGCTGCCATTTATCAAATCCCTTCGTCTTTTGCTAGAAAACGCCCCTTTCGTCTCTCCTTTTCTCTGTGAGGGTTATTTTGGTCATTCCCTGTCCACGCTTTTTTCTTTGCCTTTTTTGTTTGTGAAAAATCCTGTGGTTAAGAGCAACCTGAGGGAGGGAAAGTTTACTCGCTTTTCCGTTCCTCCCAGATTTTCTTCTCTGCTGCCAGTGGCAACGTCAGTGGAACGTCCCAAAAAAAGCCCCTTGAGCCAGACCTGCAGCAAGACCCGGGGGCTGAGCCCACGAGCTCTGCAAACAGCAAAGGCGACGTCTTTGCATGCATTGTGCTCTGTCATACACACCACGGTAGCCATCGCACCGGTGTCTGTGCCCGGAGGGACCAGCTCACCCAGGGCACTGGCTCTAGGACATGACCTGGGACATGAGAATCTTCTGGTGGTGGAGCTGTAGGTGTCTGGGCTGAGTTTGGAGCCCAAAGCCAGAGCAGATGGGTGTTCACCCAGCCAGCCCATGACTAACTCGCACTGTAGATCCTCTTTGGCAGACAGGAGGCAAAGCTTATGGATCATAAATGTCCTTCAAGCTTTTCAGTGCATCCCTGCAAGTCGGGGCTGAGGCTTGTGCACAAAAGATCGCAAGGAAAGCGTGCCCTGCAGCTGCCTGTGCCGCTTCTTGTTGCGCTGGCATTCAGAAACGCCCCTAAAACATGATTTTTCCAGCATTAAGCTTTGAAGGGATGCTATTGTACTTCTCTTACTCACCTTCTTCTTCAGGGAGCACATGGAGAGTGGAAGACTGTATGGAGGGAAAGCACGAACAGGGAAGCTGGGAAAGCTGCCAGCATCCCGCACCTCTAAATCACATCAACCACATGCTGGAGATTAATCAGGCGTCTTAATGCTGGAGGGTTGATACAACACAATTATGTTTTATGGGCCTCTCACCCTCTAATCTTTGATTTCTTTTCCAGCCGGAGGTGGCTGCGGACGCCGGGGCCAGGTGGGCACGGCAGGCTGGTGTGCTGTGCAGCTGCCTGCTCTGGTTTGCAAGAAAAGCAGCGGCTCGTTTCTGCTCAGACAATTTTTTTCTTGCCCTCTCTGCCCAGAAAATTTTTGGCAATTATAGATTCAAGGATAGAGTTCAGCCTGCTGGGGCTCCTGTGTTTTACAAAGGCACAGTTGCCTGCCTAAAAATAAATAAAACAACATAAAAAGACCCCAAAATCCAGAAGCAGTTGGTAGGTGACCTGCGCTTCTTTTTATGGTCACGATGAGCTGGAGCTGGAAGCTCAGCCTTTGATGGTGGTGTGAACCGTTGTTTGTTTAGCTATGGGGGCTCCTGGCTGCGTTAACTCTTCAGGGTGGAAACGTGCCTTGACACCTGAAAAGCTGCTTTAGCCAAGGAGTTGTGGGTTGTAGCACGTTGCTCGTTTTTGGTACCCCGAGCGAGCTGCCAAACGCTCAGCTGGACCGAGGCCCGTGCCTCACGTTGGAGGCTGAGGAACATGTCTGGGACCTGCCTGGTGGGACCTGCTCCCCACCGCCGTGGGCTGAGTGGGTTTTAAGGCAGCTGACACGAGCGGCTCTGCTGGCTTCTCGTTTTTCCAAGTGCAGCCATCCCAGCGATGCAGACATTGAACTAGAGAGCGGCTAATGCTGCTGTGCATCCTGGCTGGATCTCCTCCCTCCATCTCTCTAAAGGCTTTGGTTGCAGCAGGAGCAGCTGTTGGTGCCTCGCCTGTGGTGCTGGAGGTGTGGGTGCCAGGCAGGAGGATCTGCCCTTCCCAAACGTTCCTGGCTCTTGTGCATGTCACGCTGGTTGACTCTGGTCAGCCCTTCCAGAGCCTGGAGCCTTCAGGATGCAGAGGAGGTGGGAAAGGTAACAACACGCTCCTTGGCCCAAGTAGTGTCCTGGTGGACCATTGCAAACAGGAGGAGTTGTGAAGCTCGAGCAGTGTGAGAGGTGGAGTGAATCCAGGAGCCCAGACCCTTGGCTTCACTCTGGACGAGTAATAATATTGACAAAGTTTCCCAGAACTGGGAGGAGACAGGAACTTTTCCATAAAACAGAAGGAAGTTGCTTAAACGAGGGGAAGTGTCAGAGCCTGTCCACAGCTGGTGGTGAGAACCAGGGCCACGACCCAGGAGCTCCGGCTCCTCCTTGGATGCCCTCTCTGCCGGTCCGAGGTCTCTGCTGGTGTCTTTCAGACCCATAAACTCTTCTGCTACGGGACTCAAGTTTAACAGCTGCTGTTCCAAACTGCTTAATGCTCAGCTGTCTGCAGAGCGGCAGCGATCGGAGAGGAGCAAACAGCTTACGTGGCTACGGAGCGCGCGTTCCCCGGGGAGCCGCGAGCTGCCGCAGGGATGCTCTCCTGACCCCGGCGGGCTTCTTGCCCTCTTGCTTTTCTGAGTCAGTCGATCGAACTCTTGCTGCTTTTCTCAGGAAATGGCTCAACAGCTGAGTGGATCTTCTCCTCTGGGGTTATTCGTATATACAACACATTTCTGCCTGGCTCGCTTTCTTCCATGAGCGAGACACGCTCCCTTCTCCTGCCGAGCTCTCTAGATGGCCGTGTTCCCTCTCCTCGCTGCTTAGGCAAGTTAAAAATATTTAATTATCATTAAATGCCTTCTGCAAGAGAAGATTGCTGTGCTATTAAAACCGGAACGGACACGACTGGGGAGCAAACGAACGTTTTCAAAGAAAGGGTCTGGACCCAAAATAGGTCCCTCCTGCGGAAAGGCCCCAGGTGACCCCTCGCTTCCCGGCGCAATTACCAAAGTCTTGGCAGCTGGCAAGATCAGCAAATGGGGTTTATGTCAGAGCTCGTTACCTTAATTTGGTTAATTGTAGAGCAGAGAGCGGTTGAGCAGCCGGTTCAAACCAGGATCAGTGGGTGAGTGCAGGAACAAGGGGGCACGTGGTGCTTCCCCGGTGCTTTCTCAGCCTCCAGCGCACGTCCGGCTCCTCTGCGCCAGAGGAGGTATCTGTGTGTGATGGATTTCCCTTCCAAGGATTTGTGGGTGCAGTCAGAGCTCACCCACTGTATTTTACCACTTGGTCCATGTGGGAAGACATCTGGGATACCTTTCCAGCATCGCTGCTGGAGCTTGGCTTTTTTGCCCCAAGATGTATGACGTGGTGCTGGTTATTTCTGTAAAGGCATCGCTGGCGGGCACAAATGATGATCTTCCTGGTGATCTGCTGGCAGGGTGGGACAGGGTTTTGTGGGGATGGCAGGAAAGGAGGGCTGCTCTGCTGGGATGTCATCTTCAGGGCGTGCTTGTTCAGGAGCCCAGGCTCCTGTCGTGCAACCAGGAAGCAATAAAGCATGAAAGAAGCAAGTGTCACAAACGGGCATCGTGTGGGTACCTGAGAACACGACCATGGCCCCATGGAATGGGAAGAGACAGATCTTGGCTCCTCTGGTTATTTAATTGTGTTATGACATGTTGCTATCTCCATTTTACCATTGGAGATGGGAAGTTTGGCAACTTGCTGCAAGTTTTTGGAGAGCTACAACTCTGGCTAGGTGAGGCAGGGAGAGGGCAGCAAGGTGTCAGCTCCTTGAGCGTTGAGGAGGAACAAAAAGCCCCTTCCTTCCCTTCCTCCTCCCTTCCTCCTCCCTTCCTCCTCCCTTCCTCCTCCCTTCCTCCTCCCTTCCTCCTCCCTTCCTCCTCCCTTCCTCCTCCCTTCCTCCTCCCTTCCTCCTCCCTTCCTCCTCCCTTCCTCCTCCCTTCCTCCTCCCTTCCTCCTCCCTTCCTCCTCCCTTCCTCCTCCCTTCTCCCTAGTCTCCTCTCCTGGCTGCCTCCCCGCTGACGTGCCACTCCTTTGCCGGCAGCTGCGTTTTGGTGCTTCAGAGAGACGGGTTAGGTGCGAGCTGGGCGGGCTGGAGGAAAAGGTGTGTGAGCAATTAGTGATGTCACACCCATTCTGAAGGTGGGCACATGATTTTGGGGCCGGGGACCACCGATGCTCTTCTCCCCCCCCCACGCCGACCAGCTGGGTGAGGGCAGCAGCTCAGCCCTTCCCCGCGCGGTTTCTGTGCGAGGTTTGGGAAGGCACAGAGCGAAACCTGCAGATGCTGCAGAAAAAGGACCGTTTGGCCGGGGAGCTTTTTGCCTGTGACAAACAAAGAGACTTTCGGTGGAAGCTGGTGTCCAGTTGTGGACAAGAAATGGAGGCGTGAGCCCGCAGTGTGATGCTGCTCGTGCCCTGGTTGCTCCTGGACCAGAGCATCCTCCTGGCATGGTAACGGTGCGGATCCCTCGGCGCGGTGGGAGCTGGGCTGCTGGCTGGGCACGAGCAGACCTTTGAGAAGAGACCTCCCAAGGGGTGTTTGAAGTGCTTGGAGAGCTCTCCTGGTCGTCTGTGTTCCGTTCCAGGTTCCAGTAGCTAATTATAGTCCCTGTTAACAAAAAGTGTATCTTATTCCCATAACAAAAGACTCGGAGAGAATGAGCCTGGTAATTATTCAGAAGGGGCAGAAAATAAACTTGGGAAAGCTGAGCCCAAGGGATGGAGCAGAACGTGATACCATGCACACCCACCTCCTGCTCAGCCAGGCCAGGGCATTAATGCTAAATTAAGATTATATGACTGAACCTATAAGGCAGGAAGTAAGGTTAAACTCGCAGCATTATGTCAGTCTCTTTGCATTTCTTGGCTTTCCTGTGACACCCTGATGTACATGTTCTAACCTCACGTTTTGAAAACAACCGGTGCATCTTGCTAAGGAGATTCAGTGGCTGAAGAGGCATTAAATACCACCAGAGCATCCCAAGGTAGATTCAGAAGAGACCTTCCTAGTGCAAGGAGGTGCTGGGAGAGAGGGACAAGGCAACACCAGCAGAGAACTGCAATCTGCAGTGGGATCTGGACAAGTAGAGCCTTGGAAAACTGGTGTTTCCCAGACCTGATTGCCCAGGGCATAAGCTGCTGCTGTGGTCCCGGCTCTTTTGCAGCTCACACCCACAGCATCCCCTTGCAAATGGGATAGCAGCTGGGCAGGGGAGGCAGAGGGATGCTGGTTTCCTGGGTAGTTTTGTGAGCAGAGAGCATTTCGCACGCCGTGTTAGGGAATATCATTTTGGTTAGGACATATCCTTGGTTAGGACTCAGCAGGAACAGGAGAGAGAGAAGAGGTGAAGGGAGCAATGCCCAGGATGGGGACAGAGCAGGAGGGTCAGGCAGAGAGGGGGAAAGACAAGATGCAGCTCTGCCACGCACATAGGGCAGCTCCGTGTCACCGGCACGGATTTGGAGCGGTCCCTCGTGAAGCCCCACGGATGACATGCACCAGCAGAGCAATAGTGCCGTCTGGGAAGAATCCCAGTTTCCCACCACTAGAAAGATGAGTGTGAAGTGTTAAAAGGTCTATGTGTCCAGATTTGTTACCCGTGGCCTTTGGTGGCACAGGGGAGTGAAAGTTTCCAGCATGAGATGGGAAGAGAGGTTGTCCAGAGGGAAAATGCCTGGAATGAGCATCCCTCTCCTTTCCCAGATGCACGTCCCGGGTACCTTGTGCTGAGAGATGAAGGGTTAAGCTCCAGGCCCTGCTGACTGCCATGTGATGCAGTTGCTTGGGCGATTAGTAAAGATCTGTGCCCTAAGAGGAATCACATGGGCTTCCACAGGGCTCCCTGGATTCAAACGTGCCCTGCTGAATCCTGCCTCCATCCCACTTCCATCCTCACCCAGGGGAGCGCTGGGTCCGGGGAGGGGAGCGTGGCTTCGCCGTCCCAGGCTTCACATCAAAAACCAGGGAACAAAACAACTGCAGAGCGTTTTAAAGCAAAATAAATAAACCCTTGGTTGCTCCAGGAGAGTTCTTACCAAAGGTACAATCGAGTCGCCTATTTATAGCTTTTTATTTCAAAAGCAGATCCGTAACAGGAACTTTTGATATTCAAACCCTAAAGAAGCTGACTTCTGATATTCGAGCCCCAAAGAACGTGACTTCCCACAATCAAAGGGATTGCCATAACCCTCTGCTTTATCAGGTGGCTGGTGGGACTAGAGGAAATCCTGGGTTTCTGCTTTATTGAGTGGCTGGTGGAAGTGGAGGAAATCCTGGGGTTTTTATCGAACGAAAGCAGCTTTCAGCCAAGAGGACAACGCGACAATATCTGTTTGCATTGCATCTTCCAGCAGGAAGGTTCCCCAGAATGTTTTCTTCACAGGGAGAAGCTATCTGGGAGATCCACCTCGGTGATAGCAAGTTGCAGTGTGAGAAAGTTTTGAGGACTCAGTAACGACCAGTCGCTTGAGACAAGTATATTCACGGCTGATTATTTGGGGTGGTACTCCGGATGAGTTCAACACCGTAAAACTGGAGGAATCAGCCCGATGGAAATACGTGCACGTGCTCTCTGGCATAACCCAACATGCATCAACATGATAATTAAGTGTCCTAAGAGGAGCTTTCGCCTCCAGGTTTCTCTGTTTCAACACCCACAAAGGCCCTTGGGGTTCACAGTCCATCGATCCTTTCTTGGTTTTGTTTCCTGCAGGCGATGTGACACACCTGACTCCTGAGCACTCCTTTGAAGGCACAAAAGTAGGCGTGGGGAACATTGTGTTAGCTTTGTACAGCGGCCTCTTTGCCTATGGAGGATGGTAAGATGCAGCCCTGTATCTCTTTTCAGTGCTAAATACTGTAGTTCATGCCTTTGTCCTCAGATTGTGTTTGCAGGAAGAGTGTGGACCAGGACTTTCCATTTTTCTTGTAGCCAGGGCAGCAAGGCAGATGGTTTGGGTTCCCCTGGTAATGGTCATACCTGGCTCCCCGTTTCCAGCCAGGACACAGGAGCACAAAGAAGTGGTGGTGATGGTGGGAGATGGAAGAGGCAGCAGATGATGGGTTGCTTGGTGCAGCTCCTGGGTGGTGTTAAGAGAAAGCAGCTGGGTGGGTTTAGCTGGCAGAGGAAGCGATGTGTCAACTGCCAACGGATCCTTTAGAGCACCAAACTGAAGCTCCTGCAGAGCTTCTTTATCCGTCCCTCGGAGCACTTGCGAGCACAAGGAGCCTGCTCAACTTGCTGTGAAAACAGGCCAGTTGCAGCCATCCGTATCGCCTGGAAGGTGGCCCTGTGGCTTGTGGGTCCGGCTCTTCACCTGCAGTCACCCCTCCTGTTGCAAGGAAGCTGGCGGCACGGTGTGCCAGATCCACCAGCACCATCCGGGACGTGTGTTTGGCAGGTTTTGTGCCGTAGGTCTTGGACGAGGTGTCAGCCATGATGAGTTTTACTGCAGGTTTCAGTCTCTCTACCCATCCTGAAATTCCCTCGCAGATGAGTAAGGTGAAGGGCTTCATTTATTCCATGGACTAACCAGCGTTAACCACTGTTCTTTTTAAATTACAGGAATTACTTGAATTTTGTTACAGAAGAGATGATAAACCCCTACAGGTAGGTGTGTGTCCTGGGAGGAAAACTCATTCTGGGGGAAGCCTCCTCCTCCTGTGTGTAACAGGGCTTGCTAATCCGCCCAGAAGCCAAGGTCTTTTTCTAGGGAAATGGAAAACAAGGTAGATTAATGGCATTGTTCCTCCCTGGAATAGGGGAAGGGAAATAATAATCTCTGTATGAGAAGGGCTGTTGCTTACTCTGCTTTCCTGTACTGCTAACATTATCAGTGTTGTTGGAAAGTCCTGCTTCCTTGGCATGGCACCTCTCTGAACGACAGGCGAGGAAGAGGCACTCTATCCCTGTCCTGTGTGACCTCCCACGAGGGGGTTTGTGCCTACATACGTTTGCCACGTGCTCTTCCTGTTTTCCTGAGCAACAGCCGCGTCCTGTGCTGCTCGTGCCTCTCAGGCGACCTGCTGAGATCAGGGTGGGCCACGCCAAAGCAGGACATCACCAATAAATCCCTTTTGCTCGGGGGGACGGTGCCTCCGAGGCACTGTTGATAGGAGCTTTTGGGGTCACTTGTGCAAGAGCCCGTTCCCAGCTGACCCTGGCAGTGATTAATGCCCGCTGGGAAGCATAAGATTTGATACGCTCTTTCCTTGGCAAACACAGTTAGAAAAAACTTTTTGCAGATTGCAATTATTTTCTTCTCTTCTGAAGGCGGCCGTGGTATTTGACTCTCTCCTCCTGTGGCTTCGAGCTCCGTGAGACCAATTATACGTGGCATCACGCAGGGTTTCCTTTTTCAGTTTCCGTTCGCAAACGAAGTGAAGACTATTTGGAAAGGCAAATCTGTACCAACACAGCCCCGTCTTTACGGACCCTCTCAGACTGTGTCTGAACTCATTTTCTTTGAGTTTCATCAGCCCAGCCAGCTGCACAGAGTTAGAGCCTAAAAACTGCCTGCTATATCCCGAATCTTTCCATCTCTGGCAAGAAACCCACCAGCACAAATGCTTCTCCTTTGTCCGGGAGGGAATGCACGTGCTAATGCCGCTGGCTAGCAAGAGACACAGGTGGTTATTTTTAATTAATTGATCTTTGCAGTGATCTCAGATTACTGCTTGCCCGGACAGCCAGAGCCTCTCCATGCAAAAAGTCCCAATAATTGCCATAATCCTCGGCTCTGTGGCCATCAGCCTCCGGGCTGTTCCCGTGCGGGCACCTTCTCCTCTCCTGGGAGAGCAGCCTGTGACTGGGACACTGGACATGGACGAGGAGCCAAAGAAAAGCAGGATGGCTCCAGCCAACTTTAAGCTGCGGCACGAGCCGCCGACGTCAACAGCTCCCTTTCCTGAACCGCGGCGCTCCGTTACCATTTGCGTTTGCTTCCTAGAAACCTGCCTCTGGCTATCATCATCTCCCTACCTGTAGTCACTTTGGTTTACGTGCTGACAAACTTGGCTTACTTCACGACCCTGTCGACGGAGCAGATGCTGACGTCGGAAGCCGTGGCCGTGGTAAGATGGGCGCGTTTCTGACGTGACTTATCTGCTCTGCGGGGCTGGGTGCATCAGGCTGACAATCCCTGCGTACGTCTCCTGCTTTGTTCCAGGCTGATCGTGGCTGCTTATAAAAAAAGCTGATGTTTAACAGGAGAGAAAGAGCAGCTGTGACGGGAGCAGGGAAGAACAGCGTGATACCCAGTGGGATTAATCGCAGACAACAGTCAGGGCGGGCAGACAGTTAACGCTGCTCTTAATTCGTAAATATGCAAGGTTGCTGCTGGCCTCATGACTTATCATCAGTTACCGGAGCGTGATATTTATGGGGAAAGGTCATCCAGTCAATACCGAACTAGATTGTTCTCTCTCTGTATCTTCCTTGTTTTAATTAAGAGAGAAAAATAATACTTCTATTAATTAAAATGCCGTGGCGGTCAGAAATCCTGGTTGCTTCAGAAGTGAGCAGCGTGGTATGACCTTGCAAACTGAGCGTGACCAGGATTGTTCAGTGCTTCAAGGGGAATCTCCCAGTCCAGGATAAGGTGGTCTGAGCCACTCCAGTGACAGTGCTCCATCCTTGGGGTTGTCACCCAGCCCCGCTCCAGCCTGTGCGGAGTTACCGGAGGTGGCAGCCCGGGTTGCCTTGCTCTAGGTGAGCACCTTTACAAGTCTTCAAATCCAGATGAGAACGTTGGCGTAAAACTGCGGTGACGCAGCGCAGGGTCAGGTCGTGATATAAAACTACAATTCCAGGTCACTACGTTTTCAAGGGGCCGTGTCCCACGGTCCTTACTCAGCAATTGGCAATATCCGCGTGTCTGAGTGTCCTCGCACTTTGGTCTTGAACTTTGTGGAGAGCTGTTCTGATAAACGTTGTGTGCTGACTCAGAGGGAAGGGCTTTCTGCCCTATTTTTGTGATTCCACAATATGCTTTTTCAGGAAGGAGGAGCAGCACATGGCAATATGGAAAACTCCATAACAGTTTCACCTACTAATCCACATCAATCGTTCAGATTTCTACAAATGTTAAGTCTTTGTACGCAGATGCGAGTTCTTTTTGGCATTCTGGGTGTGAAATGTCCATCTTGTTGCCCCCCCTTTAGGATTTTGGGAACTATCACCTTGGTGTCATGTCCTGGATCATACCTGTCTTTGTTGGCTTATCGTGCTTTGGATCTGTTAACGGATCTCTCTTCACTTCTTCCCGGTAGGTTTCTTGCTCAATTTTGTGGGTTTTGTTTACAAGTCGCACTTAATGCCTCTTCGTTTGGAGTTGTGCTCCAAAGAGTGGCTGTGGGTAGACACAAAGTCTAAAGGGTCTGGAGGCCATGTGGGGAATGAAGAAAAAAAAAAGAAGTAAGACTTTAAAACCATATCCAGTTTAAAGGAAACCCTTCCAGTGGTCTTAAGTCTTCTGTTCCTTAAAGGCAAAGTCCTGTTGAAGTTATTAGGACATAAACAAACACAGGCTTGGGGCTGCGCGGCGTTGCCTGAGAAAGTGGCTTTAATGAAAAGCAGAAACTTATGAAACTTCAGGGCTGAGAATCCCTCCAGAAAGGGGAGAAAGGACGGGGCAGGACAGGAACTGAGGAGGTTCCAGCTCTGACACGCATCTTCCAGGTTGTCATAGGAAAGTCACGTAATTGCTCTCTCTGGAAAGGAGGATATGAATCCATCTTTTCTTGCATTCCTTGTCCATCTCCAACCTTCCTTCTAAGACAGGCGCTTCCCACTGTGTACGTGCAGAACACCCCGTGCTGGGGGCTGATCCTGGAGGGCCCCACTCCTGGAGCAGGAACTAGCAGAAGGGCACAGCTGGCATGGTGCAAGGCACCACTGAGGTGGAGCACCCACATGGAGCCTGGGCGTCTCAGTCCTGCTGCCTCAG
Source organism: Tauraco erythrolophus (assembly GCF_009769465.1). Lineage (NCBI taxonomy): Eukaryota > Metazoa > Chordata > Aves > Musophagiformes > Musophagidae > Tauraco > Tauraco erythrolophus. The sequence continues at coordinate 20,736,741 of NC_141479.1, read as the reverse complement.
CAATGCCCAGGCTGAGCTGGGTCTGGCCCCGCTTGTTTTGTGCTGAAGGCAAACCCTCAGCCCAGGGTTGGTGGTTGCAGAGGTGGTAACTGCTCTGTCTCCCCCACCTCAGGCTGTTCTTCGTGGGATCCCGAGAAGGACACTTGCCTTCAATCCTGTCCATGATTCACCCCAGGCTCCTCACTCCCGTGCCATCCCTCGTCTTTACGGTAAGCGCCCGGGTCTGCGGTGAGGAGCATCGACCTGGTACTGAGAAACGGGTCGGGGGTAGGATCCCATCAGAGTGGTTGGAGGGGGGTTACTTGGGCACCGTCTCCAGACACAGCCATTTCTGCAGACACCTACAGGAGAGGATGGACCCTTCTCCTTCTCATCATATCCTTGTATTCCACTTCTGTTCTAAAATCGCTCCAGGCACCAGCTGAAAATGGTTTGAATGAGTAAAACATAATCAGCCTGATTCTTTTCCTGTTATTCTAAAATACCTGTATTTAGTGTTGGAACATATGTGATTTTTGCCTATTTCTCCCTTTGCTAATGGCTTTTATATTTTTTTCCTGGATGCAGTGCATCATGACCTTGCTCTATGCCTTCTCCAACAACATTTTCTCAGTCATCAACTTCTTCAGCTTCTTCAACTGGCTGTGCGTGGCTCTGGCCATCATCGGCATGATGTGGCTGCGTTACAAGAAGCCAGAGCTGGAAAGGCCCATCAAGGTGAGTGCAGTGTGGGAATCGCATGGTGGGTCCTCCCTGAGCCTCTGCTCAGCACCAGGGAAGGTTCAGCAAGTTCGGCCGCTTGTCCCGTACGGAATAGGGACTGGGATTGCAGGGGAAATGTGGCTAACGCAGGTGTCCCTGCTGCGTGGGAGTCTCCCAGTGCAGGAGGGCAAAGAGCTGCCGTGGCCGTGGGGACATCAGAGTGAAGGAGGCTCTGGTTGTCAGAGATGGGGGGTGTTCTGGTGGGGTAGCCCAGCAAGAAGCTCTCGGTGACTTAACATATTCCCCAGCACCAATCATAGGCTGTGGCTCTCAGTGAAACGCTCTGTACCATCACGGAATTCACTTAAAATAGTTTTTTAATGAAGCAGACAAACCCCCGCCTGCAGAGATGGGAACTTTGTTCTCTTTGTCCTTGGCCAGCTTGGCAGCACCGTGTCCCATCTGGGAGGAGGCCAAGTCCATGTCAGCCACAAGCATGTCTGCCTGCCTTGGCGGCGCGTTTCTCGCTCGTCCCCCAGCACGCTCGGTCTCTGCCAGGCAACAGGCAGCCGGAGAGACACAAACTGGCAGCCCTGTACCAGTGCCTGCCCAAAGGAACTCTTTTCAGGGTTTTTCCTTTGGTTTTTGGTTTTTCTGCTAAACGCTGGGCTGCTCTCAGTGGGTGCCCTGCTCGGAGCCGTGTACCTGAGTCCCCTGAGCAACTGCAGTGAAGGTGCTCTGGCTGAATTTGATGCTGTTGGTACAGGTGCTTTTTATAAGGAATCATCCAAGTGTGGAATTGGGGGGAAAAAAAATGGATGCTGAGGAAGGTTTACACCATCTTGGCAAGCCACATCTCCATGCTCTGTTTTGCTGGTATTAAATGTGCGGGTTAGGTGTTACCTACTTCCATTTTCTCCAGGATTGCTGGAGAGCACTGCCTAAATCGATACCTTCCCCATGGCAGTTCAAGGTCATGGTCCCCTTGTTCAGAGCACTGGGACAGTCAGGAGCACCATCCACGTAGGGGTCTATGGTGGCACACGAACTCCTTCGGGCTATACAGCTAGATAACTTCCCTGGAAAGTGTCCCCCTCTCCCCTGATAGAACTTCTAACCCATTCTTTGGGTCCTTCTTTAGGTGAACATCTGCCTGCCCATTTTCTTCATCCTGGCCTGCTTGTTTCTCATCGCTGTTTCCTTTTGGATGACGCCGAAGGAATGTGGGATCGGCTTTGCCATCATCTTCAGCGGGCTCCCTTTTTACTTCTTCGGGGTCTGGTGGCAAAACAAGCCCAAGTGGGTTCTCCAAGGCATCTGTGAGTATTACCAGGGAAGAGCAAGAGCCTTGGCTTTTGGTCCAAAACTAGCAGCTTCCCGCTGAGCATGCTCCAGCTAGTAGCACTGGCTCTCCTTCGTGTAGTGGAGACTTGGCTCTGATCAATTCTTTCACGGTAACAAGTTTTAACCTGATGATTACCTTATCTATCAGGCACCCAAAACGCACCCTGACCTGCGATAATTGCAAAGTTTGGGCCAAATACTGTGGTGTTTGGTTTTTTTTTTATCTGGGCAAGCAGATTGCCGTTATGCAGTGGAGCGGAATTCACTGGGGACATTGCTGCCTTTCTTCTGCCTCCTGTGAAAGCACAGGGTCAAGCCTTTTGTCAGCAGAGAATCCCTTTCCAGCGGTGTAGGAAGGGAAAAGAAGTAACAGCAGAACAGTCTGAGCACAGTTGGCCTCGGTTTGACTGCTGAAAATTCGGAATTAGTCCCAATCCATCGCTTAGCCAGCGCTAACGTTTCTGATCCAGTCAAAGCTCTCCTTGGCATCAAAGTGTGGCAGCAGAGCAGAGGGAGGGGAAAATCCCCTGCATGTTTTCTCTTACGAGGTTTGTTTTTGAAGTATCTTCGTATAAGGTTTTCCAACAGCTGACGCTCCAGCACGGTGTGTTTTGAAGGGATGGACAGGCTGCGCTTGGCACACGTAACCTCCGTCTGAGCAACCGAATCAAGAAAGTCAATCCGTGTTGTCCAAGTAACTAAACTCTACCATCTGTCTCCTAGCTCTCATAAAACAGGCTGACCTAGAAAAGCAGACAAGTAGAAATGCCCAACCTTAGCTGGATGCTTTTTATGAAGAAGAAAAAGGCTTTCAACAAGTGCTCAGCACTTGTTATTCTTTTTTCTTGCCCCCTCTCTCTCACACTCACTTTTTTTTTATTCTGAGTATTAGGCTCAGTTCCTGGAAAAGCCATTTTTACTGTGCCTGGGTGGCAAATTACCATATTAATTGTTTTCCACCACCAGAGGCTTGTAAGGAGAATATAGAAGATATTCTGGGGACGCAGAATGGTAATCCTGCGAATCCCCAGTTAGAAACATCTGAACTTTAACCACGTGTATATTCATACACTGCAGATAATTTGATCACCTCCGACTGGTCCGAGTTTGACTTCGTGTGTAGTTAGAATTAGTGGCAGCTTTACCTGGCAAGTCTGTCTGGTGGTCTCCAAACACACAGTGAAGAAAGCGCCGGTGTGTTTGGATACCAGCCACCAAACGGGCGGAAAAATAAAGTTACTTCAGTTTGGCACCTTCCCTGTGCCAGTCTGCATCCCAAATGCTTCCTTTGCCCTTCACCTGCTCCGTGCAAGGCTGTGGACTCTGCCTCGTGTTCAGCCTGCTGAGTTTTAAAGCAGCCATGTGCACGTGCAGCTGAGGTTTGCAAAACTGGGAGTAGAAGCGTTGGCTCGTGTTTCCTATGCCCATTCCTGCTGTTGTGCCCGACTCAGTGTTGGCTGCTTGCAGTTCTGGCATCCCAAAGTAGTTACCATATCACTGTGGAATTAGAAACTGGCGTCAAGAAGTACCGGAGCCTCTCCAGGGTACAGCATCCTTGCTGCAGGAGCAAAGCTCCCAGTGTTGTATGTCCAAGTTCTGCACGCAAGTAGAGAGTAGCCCGTGGCTTGTTTGCTTCCAAGCCTTAAATTGTCTTTGGGCTAATCTTGCTCAGAAGCACGGTGGGAAGGCAAAGGGTCAGCCCTTTTGAGGCAGAGCATCGTGAACCGAGACCAAGATGCATGTTGGGCCCCCACGTGTGATCTCTGACCTGTCCTTTGCTTTCTTCCCCGCAGTCTCCGCGACAGTCCTGTGCCAGAAACTGCTGGAAGTGGTTCCACAAGAATGATAAGCAGGAAAAGCAGAGACGTTCAGCTCGAGGAAACGCACAATATTATTTTAAGACGACACAAAGGAGAAAACGCTTCCGATCCCTCGCAAACGAAACCCAGGCACTGGAGCACCCCGTCAGAGCTGCTTCGTGTCTGACACCGTGCCCCCTGCTCTGCCTTGCCTCCTCCAGCCCCTCCACCACCACCCTTCAGCCTGGCGGACGAGCAACCCCGCAACGAGAAACTGTCGGTACGAACGTGGGCCAGGAGGAGGAATTCCTGCCAGGTTCAGCAGGAAAGCAGGAAAGACCCAGCTTCAGAGGGGTCCTGCCCATCTGGCCGCAGCGAGTCCGGTCAGGCTCGGTGTGTGTGTGTGTGATACTGTACTTCAGTTGTGTGTAGGCTCACGTGGTTCGGGTCTGGGATCCCCCAGGCGATGGCGGATCTGCCCATGAGCCTGGTTTGAGTGTTGCCAGGCGTGTGAACGTGCCCATGTCAGGGGCTGGGACTGTCGCAGCGCGGTCCTGAGCCTGGCCCACCCGCCTTACCTGGTCAAGGAGGGGCGGTTGGGCAGCAAAGGTTGGCTGATGTTGGCTCACACACACACACAAACTCACACCAAAATACGTGCCGCTGGGCGCTTTGGGTTCTGTCCACTGGCAGTGACTTAGGTGAGACAAGGCAGAGCAGAATTAGTGTCAGAGAAATGACGTGGGGAGGCCTCGTCTGACTTTCACTGCGTTCCTGACAAGAGCACTCGGGGTCCCCTACCACTGCCTGGCTTTTAACTCTCAGATCCAAGCCATCTCCCTGCTATTGAGCCAGTCCTCCGGGATGCCCTTCACCAGAATGCCCATAGAATCACAGAATGGTTTGGGTTGGAAGGGACCTCAAAGATCACCTAGTTCCAACCCCCCTGCCATGGGCAGAGACACCTTCCACTACACCAGGTTGCTCAAAGCCTTGTCCAGCCTGGCATTGAACCCTTGCAGATATGACTCACAGGGCCATCCCATAGCCCTGTGAATTAGCACTGGGGCAGGGGCAGGCCCGAGGGTGGAGTTCCTCCTGATAAACCCAGGGAATTGCAGTTAGCAGAAAGCCAAGTCCTTGGCTTGCTTGCTCCATGTTTTTCTGTAGATAGACTATCATCCAGCATGAGATGAGCAACATCATGCTCTCCAAACCCCGCTTGTTGCCCTCAGTGTGATTCATGTTTGCCCCTAAACCATTTGCAAAGAGAAAATAAGGGTGGGATTCCCTTGGCTCGTTCCCTGGGGTCTGTCTGTGCGTTGCCTGCCATCGTGCCCTTCGTTATGCTGTGTATCTTCTAGAACGTGGAGTGGAGATGGGACCAGTTGGGTCTGGGGGTGTAGAAAGGGGGACATGTCCTGGGATGGCTGGAGCCTGGCTTTAATCTCAGTCTACTGTAGATGGTCTGTTTTGCTCCAAGAAGCAGGGACTGGGGGCCTGTTCCTTCTTCGTGCAAAACTGCAGCATCAGGTTTGGCGTGGTGAGATGCCCCCACCAACACCCTCCTGTTCAGGGAGTGATCTCGGAGCATAAACCACGATCCACACGTGAAATCTTGTTTTGCTGTTGTGGGTGGTGTAGTCCCATCCCCTGAGCCCACCCAAAATTCCTCTAGTTCCCGAGTAATCAAAACTGTCCTCTTAGGAACATGTTGCTTTATTTGGTCAACAGCATCACCTTTTCAGCAAAACTGCAGTTCTTGAACAATTTGCTCATTGTGCCTCTGCGCTCAAGGTGATCGTCAGCTGGAAATCAAGTGAGCTGCTTCAGTCTCTGTTACAGATCTTTGTGCTTGTGCTTTGTGCAAATGGGTGGTTGATCTACTTTTTCTCCGCAATATTTTTGTGAACTAAGCTGTTTGGAAGCCAGGATTCTCCAAGAGCTAACGCTTTCTACCACGTTCTCCTCTTAGCATAGAGTTACTTTGGATGAAGAGGCGTTAAGGACACCAATGGTACTAGCTCATGCTTTGTCCTTTTAAGAAGTTCTTTAGTAAAAAAGAGTGTGTGTTATAGCAGGTGGCATCTTCCGTTCCAGCGTGCGTGACAATGACCGTGGCGGTGTCAACGAGTGTCTGTGTGCAGCTCCTTTGCTCTTGCTTCACCAACCACACGTGTCTTTGCTTTGGGGCAGTGCAGGAGGAGTAGGTGAGACAATCATCACGCTGAAAACCTTCGCTATCAGGTTGCTTCTTCCACGGCAGCGCAGCGTAGAGGTACCCAAGCCAGCTCAGGTGCCACTTTACGTGTGTTAGCGTTGAGTTCTTCTGGGGCTGAGTTAACCTGTGGAGAGCTGCAGATTTGGGTATATCTACAGTGCAGAAGAACCCAAACTTTATGGCCAGTGCGTGACTGTTCAGGGACCTATGTGCAATGAACTGGAGCATCTCACATCCAGTGCCTGCGGAGAGGCATTTGCATAAATAAGGTCGTGAACCATAAAACCTGAACTCAATTTCTGGAATCCTCTTCCAGCTGAGGGCTGAGATGTTTTGCCAGGGTCAGGATAGTGATGGGAAATCACTGCTGATGCTGGACCTGTTTCATGGAGAGAGAACCTCAGTCTGTCACCTGCTGCTTGGTCGGCAGTTTTTTGGCTGTCACGGTCTTGGGCCGGTTTCCTGCAGGGCCTGGGTTCAACGTAGGGGCTGTCAGTGCCAATATATACCAGCAGAATGATTGGGATTTTAACTCTCAGCCACCTCAAACCAACAGAAATTAGCACTCGAGCCCAGTCCACAGAGAGCTCAGAAATGGGTCCAAATCTCCCAGAGGTGCGGGGGTTGCTTGGTTTGGACACATCTGTAAATGATGTCATCAGTGATGAAGACCATCACTACACAATATCCTCTTGGTGAACCTTTCACACTGGTTTCAAGGAGGAGATGTCACACTGAGAAATATTTTTTTTTATTAATTAACTGATCTTAATTAAATCTTTAAACTCGCTTGCTCTTTATGAATTTTGATGAATTTTCACTTGCTGCTAAAGATTTTTTTCTCTTGTACTAACCTGCTGGCTCTGGCATTGATACCATATGTTTCGTGGTGATCTCGCCAGCGTCTCCCTGGCAATAGAGGTAGGGGAAGAAACTGAACCAGGTACCAGCACAGAATGACAAACATGTTGAATTTGGTCAGCCACAGCTCACATCTAGAAGTTTACCTTTCAAAAACCTGATTTATTTTATCCCTGATTCATTGACCCTGATAGTTCTCCTCCACCGGAGCTTGGCGACATGGCTAAAAGAGGTTGTGATGTTTTTTCCTGGAGGTTAGGGAGATAACGAGTAAGGGGGCAAAACTGAACTTCGTTTTATAAAGAAAACACAACTAAAGTGATTTTTCACTCCAGTGGGTGAAACTGCTGCTGGCAGCATCTGCTGTCCAGCGCGACAGCTTGTAACTCAGATCAGCAAACTGTCTGCTGCTCTTGCGAGGCTTTTTGTGTTCCACTGGCTTTTGGTATGGAAAAGAGAGAATACATCCCCATGAAAGACCTCCTTGCTGCTTGTTTTCCTCAAACATGAAATGAGACATGGCCCAGAGGGCGAGGGGAGCAGCAGAGACTTCACAGAAAAGTTCTCATTGTTCCCAGCGCTGGAGGTGGGATTTTTTTCTGTTGTTTCTCTGTTTGCTTGTGCTCTTTCGAGCCCGTGACCAGTCACGCCTGTTACAGCCCAACCCGTCCCACAAAGGCCACGTACTGCCACAATGACCATGAGTTTGCTTTCCTAAACAGTAGGTACAGTTAAACGAGGTACCGCGTGAATCTATTCCATGTGACAGTATTCTGCGAATACAGCCGGAGCGGTCGTGCCAGTGGAATCGTAGAATCGTGGAGGTTGGAAAAGACCTTTAAGCTCATCGAGTCCAACCGTGGAGCCGTGGCTGTATCTTTCTACAAGTGATGGCTGTGCCACAGTAGTCCCTTGGCCCTTGTACTAAACCTCCCTTTCAATTATCGCTCTTCCTGGCTCGTTTTTATGTATTTAGTGTCCCAGGCAGTCGGTTCTTTTGGGTGTTCACAGAGCAGCATCCGGCAGGGACTGCGCAACAGTAGGGCAGGGGTGTGCAGGAGCTGGTGGCCAGGCACTACTTCACCCATTGGGTTCCTCTTTCTAAATGAGAAACCTACTTCCCCACTGAGAGGGGAACCAGCCCTGCAAAATGCTCACAGTCAAAATGGGGGGGATTTAAGGCATCCTAGGTGGATTTTTTAAATTTTTTTTTAACTTCCTGCAGTATTTGCAGTGTTTTCCATCTCAGACACCGTGTCCCAGTGAACACGCTTTTGTTTTCAGTGGGCCCCTCTGTGGACACCAAGTTCAAAGGGACTCTGTCACTGTTGAACAAACTTTAAAGACCCTTCAGCTGGATGGAAACTCCTAAGAAGCGGCTCTGTTGTTCTCCAAGCTCTCTCCCTGCTGAAGGCTCAGGCAGGGAAATAAATTGGGCTCCTCCATGGTCTCTTCTGCTGTGGGTCTGCCCCGAGAGCGGAGCCCTCGAGGGGCAGCGGCGTTGCAGCAGAGCTCTGCCCCGTGGCCGCGACTTCCCAACCACAGGGAGATGTTTGCAGTGGCAGAGTCCCAGTCCGGCTGTGGGAAATCACAGGGAAGGCGTCCTCTCAGTCTGGGAAGGTACTCGTGCCTTCAGCTGAGGCTACAGTGTTCTCGAGCTTTAATAAAAAATAAATAACAAAAAGAAGGAAACAGCCAAACGTTGTCCTTACGCAACACTCTGGCTGTTTGGGGCTATTCTTATGGGTCACCAGCTTTTCCATGAACTGGTTGTGCAACTCTGTCTTTAATGACATCAAAGGGGAAGGCGACGTTGGCCATTGAGAAAGAGCTGGAACAAAGCTTCCTACTGGTGCTTGGGAAAGGGCAGCCCAGGGGCCAGATGGCTCCGGTTCCCCACCCCAGGGCTCATGCCGAGGTTTGCTGGCCAGGGCCATGACCTCGGCGGAGCCCCTCGGACTGAATCACAGCCTTGTGCCAGCCCTGGGAGCCCCGCGAGCATCTCCGACCACGGGACGGGCCGGCGCGGCTGGAGCCGGCAGCGCTTGGCTGCCGACCAGGGAGCACGGCAGCCGGCTCCCTGCGGCGATGGGAATCTGCTCCCGCGCCTCCACTGGGGACCTTACCCGTGCCAGGGTGTCCCGTGAGACCTCGGCGTTGAGGGATGCTCAAGGAGCTCTTCATCTCTGGTGGCTTCTCGAGGAGTTACAGCCAACCAGTCTTAACGCTGGTTTTGCCTGTACTTGAGAAGTTTCTTCCCAGTTTACACGATCCGAACTGGAACTAGCAGCTGGGGTGGGGTGTATGTGTGTGCATGGGATGCTGCCAGGGTTGGTGGAACCAAGAGCTCCCAGTTTGGTGCAGATGCTCTCACCTGTGAGATGTAGCGGTAGGAAATGTGGCTCCGGTTAGGTCACCCCTAAGGAACTGATGTCCAGAGGCTTATTTCTTTGCTTTTAGCCCCCTGCTCCTTGCGTGAGACAGGGTGTTGCTTCCTCCAGCTGTTGAAGTGTTAATGAGGAAAAAAAAAAAAATATTTTTTTAAATATTGAATTAATTTTTAAATGGCCTAAAAAAGACTTTATATCTACATCTAAATTATTCCCGTTGGGTGACGTTCATGTCGGCGCAGGGGCTCTGCAAGCGCTCGGATGCTCTCCTGCATCCCAGGCAGCGGGATGTAGTGGGTCTGGCTGCGTCTCCTGCGCTGGGATGAATTTCATGTGTAGGGAAAAAAAATCCTTATTTGTTCAGAGGACAGGGTGAGGTCCGCATCCCACCTAAATCCTTGCAAAGGAAGAGTTTTAAGTGGTACCGGGACCTTGCGCTGGCCAGCAGAACGAAAGGAGGGTGAAATTCACTTCTAGTGAGTAATCTGACTTTTCAGAGATACCTTTCTTCTGAAGTTCGTATTTTTGTTGGTTTTTTTTTTTTTTAAGAACACAGAATAAAAAAGATTCTTAACGTACAGAAGAAAATCTAGATCTGATTTACAATTTTGTTATATTTGGTTGCTTTAAAAAATATTTTACTAATTTAAATGTTGCTGTAGATGACATTCTATTTATTTTAAGGGGTAAATATCTTTTAGTCTTAATACTTCTACAGAAAGCGCTGTCTACTTACAACGTTTGTGTTCCTGTCAACACAGCTATTCCACGACTGACCGAGTGCTGGTCAGCCAGTAGTAACTTAATCAAACTGCCTTGTACAACAAGATGTCTCCTGCAATGTATTTTTTCTAGTATTTCTTGATTCTTTTATGTCTGTGGTTAACAAATCTGTTAAATGTTTGGGTTGTTCTATGTTTTGGGTCGTTGTTTTGGTTTTTTAACAAAGAAAGCTGAATTACAACTCTCGTGTTGCTGGTCTTTGCCTCTCAAAGTTTGATTTTGCCAAAGGTTGCCTTGTTTGTCCTCCATCCACCAGCACCTGAGCCTTGGCTTTCCAAGCATCCCTCTTGCAGACGGGCCTAGGAGCACAGCCTCGCAATGACAGCATCCCTTCCTCTATCACCATCCTCCTTTTTTAAATTCTAGTTGCCGTTTCTGGATTTGCATGTGTTAAAACTAAGGGAACAGGGAAGTGGGTGAGCTTTGGGCAAGAAGTGGGAGCAGAAGACGGATGTCCCAGTTCCCAGAGTGTATCTGCACCATTATATGACAGATGCTGCTGCTAAAAGCTTGCAGCCAAAAAAAAAAATGGTTTTAACAGCAGGAAGGTATCCAACCTTATATGGGGAAAGTGATCCTCTGCTGCAATCCCTCCTCCTCGTGTCCTTCCATGCCAGAGATGCTCTGTCTGCAGGGACCCTGGCTAGAGGGAGGAGAGGGGATGCTCAGGCGTACAGAAAGGGGCTCGGGGGTGAGGATTGCTTGAAGATTTCCACTTTGGGTGGGCAGATGGCAGAGCTCAGTTGTTTTCCTTCCTAAAGGAGAAGATGGTGCTCAGGCTATTCTCTTCACACAGGAGGAAGAAATGGGCATGAAATGGTAACGGAGCATAGAAAGGCTGCAAAGAAAACCCAGTAGTGAAGGGAGATTTCAGCCATGCCTACGTAGGATGAATAGACGTTATACACAAATTTCATATGGAATTTTAGGTGCTGCAGTCAACCGATGTCTCTAACAGTCGAGAGAATTCACAAGAAAAGAGGCAATTCTTGATTTACTCTCGAGGGTTGTGGCTGTTTCAGAAAGTAACGCTGGAAGAGAGAATCTGCAGTATTATACGCTCGAGCCCAACATCCTCGTAAAACCAAACCCAGCTACCTCGGTAAATAACTTTATTAAATAGATATATATGAAAAAAGGAAGGAGTTAGAGGTGCAGGAATGAGACTGCAGTTACAAGGATAAGGTGTGTGACAAGGGGCACAGAGGCTCTCCGATACGGCATTACAGACTCGGAGGAATTAAGAGTAATCTAAGAAAAACATCTCTACAAGCCAGCGTGGCTAAACAGCAGAGTAGCCTGTGCCATCAGCGATTTGAAAGAGATGATTCAAAAAGTGACAGTTGTGGCCAAAGAAGGAAAACAGGAGAGAGGATAAACTCTGGCAAATTAAATAGAAAACCTCAATAAGACAAGTCAACAGCACATTCACAAGCGGGACGCTGGTGGCACGCAACGGAGCAGGGCTGTGGCACCCGGAGGAAGCCTGCCAGAGACACAGCGGCCCCTGCTCTGCTGCAAAGCCCTCGAGCAGACAGAGAAGGCAGGAGCACTTGGAGAAGTTCCCATGCTGGAGCTTTCCTTTGCAGGGAGCGAGCTGAAGGAATGGCTCCAGATGAAGCATCGTGTTTCAGAGCAAAGCTCCAGCTGTGGGAGTCAGAGGCACGTGCAACCCACGGCACAACGTGGGAGCGATGCCTGCGGTATGAGAGGTGGCAAACAGGATGCCAGGATTAGCCAAACTGGTTGCAAGAAGCTGTTGTAGAGGATACAGTGAGCAGAGAGATGGAGAAGAGCATCCTGGGGAGAAACATGCAGCTTTCGTACAGGGAGGTCAGTCCTCAGCAGACCACAAAGCTTCCAGTGCCTTGTATCGTTGGGTTTCCAGCAGACTCAGGTCTCACTGAGCTTCCAACAGGGCTTGAAAGAAGGAATTAATCTCAGTGGTAATTGTTTGGGAGAGTGAAAACACTGGCAAAAGCAGTCAATAGTGGAGGGAGGTGGTCAGCAGAGCTGGCCTATGGATCTTCTCTTGGGTCAGGCCAGTTCAGCACACACAATCTGGAAAAAGAGATGGATGAGGGTGGCAAAGTCTCCTGGAGAATGGGCATTTTTCAGGCTCATTAAATATGAAGTTGATTGCAATGAGGGATCTCCTGAGAGGGCAATAAAACTGCAGATGGGAAGAGTGTCAGGAAGTGAGAACGAAAAAGAAAAATTGCAATGGTGCTGTGTGATGCCACTCCATGTGCCTGTCCTGAGCGCTGGGGTGGTCCCGTCACCCCACTGGGGCTGGGGGCTGCAGGAGAGGACTTGGACTCGCTGTCCCACGGGCACCGGGTGAGCGCTCAGGCAGGCGGCCTGAAACAAAGGCAGGAAGTGTGTTTTTTTCACACATGGCAGCATTAATCATGTGCTTGGTGTCAGGGGATGTTGAGACAACTTTTATGTGTGCATCAAAGTTCAAAAAGAGCTCAGGTAAAAGGGTTTGTTGTTAACTGCACCAGCCCTGGTGCAGCCTCAGCCTCAAGGAGCACTGTCTTTGGGAGTCCGAGGCTGGAAGGGCAAACAAACCTGGGAAGGGATCAGACCTCATGCTTCATGTGAGTTTTCCCTAAAAGATCACTTCTGATGGCTACTGGAGACGTGGTCCTTTGACTCTCTGCTCCCCCCCAGTTGTCCTTTCTTTTGATCCTGCTGCAGCAGCTGTGCCTTCATCTCCGGAGGATGAACGTCAGTTCATCAATGGTGGCAAGGGAAGTCCCACAGTGGTGGAGGAAGTCTCATGCTGGGCTTTGCCTGGGAAGGACTCGGTGCATGGCAGCCACGCATGGACCCAGAGTGGTCCTCAGGAAGCACCAAGCTGTCTAGACACATCTCCCCAGCTTTGGTCTGGTGGCTGCTGGTCTTTTGTCCTGACAGCTGGAGGTTGCAGTGGTGATGGCGGGGGCAAGCGTGGGAACGTGGCCCTTCTAGAGGACACACAGGCAGCGAGACCGACGTTTTTCCACCCTGAAACCGAAAACACGACAGTTTTCTCCCCAAACCCAGGAGCGCCTGTGTGTCTGAGTGGCGTGGAGAGAAGCGTGGGGGTCTGCCACCAAAGAAGGGTGAGCCCTCGAAGCAGCAAGTAGAAATGTCTCTGCAAACTGGAGGCAAGCCCGGCAAAAAGCAATAAACCCGTCGTTTATTTGAAGATTTGTGTTAAAAGATGAAAGCACTAAACATGTTTGGGTTGGGAAGAAGCCACTAAGGGTGGGGTGTGGCATGGGCTGGGAATTGCTTCAAGGGTGCAAACAGAAATGAAAGACAGGAACTGACAAGGAATTGTGGATAGAACTAATAAAGGGATCCTCTGAGGCAGCTAAATTAATGCACCAAAAATGAGATACAGGCATGAGGAAATTTAATAACAGCAGAACTGATGTTGACAAACTTCCTCGCAGCAAAATATTCCCGACAACAAAATTGTCCCCTTAATATCGAAGCAATGGAAGTTCTGCTTGGAAGTGGGTTTTTTAATAAAGGAGTTGTTAATATTTCACCTGAAAGCCATGAAATGAATGTGTTTCTTCAGAACATGCCAGTCTCTCCTGATTTTGCTGGAGACCTGTTTAAGGTGTCAGAGTTCAGTGACACTGGATTCATGCAATGGTGGTGTAGTGCCTCCAACCCCCTGACTGCCAGGCCTTGAAACAGAACAGGGATTTTTTGACAGATACCTGTAAGGTTCTTCCCCACCTGCATATTTACTGAATATGCCAGTTTTCTGCCTGTCTCACACTGGCGTCCCCCCAGCTGGGGACAGATGGCACAAGAGATGGTGGTGCCATCGAGGGGACCTGGAAATCCGGGCTCTCCTCCAGCCAACCCCCATTGTGCCTGGCTGTGCCTCAGTTTCCCCAGCTGTGAACGATCTTGCTCACCTGCTGAGAACAGATGAAAAGCTCTGCCTGAATCAGGTGGGGCAATAAGTGCTGGAAATTCCCCTGGTCTTCATCCAAGCTGTGCAATGAGAAAGATAAATCCACATTTGAATCCCTACATCGAATTGGAGACCGGGGAGGAAAGAAAAGACAATTCCCTTTACCTGAGCCTCTCTTTCCTAATTTAACTGACTTGTCCTTCCAGCACTGTCCTTCTGGGGCCACCGTGCAAGGCACCTTGTGATCGTATGAAGAGCCCTGCCAGCACCCTGTCCCCGAAAGCTTGCAGCCAATGTTAGCTGGAGCAGAGAAGGTACCTGTTGCCTTAGTCTTGTTGAACACCTGCCTTGGGGAGCTTGTCCCTGGGGCAAGCCCTGGGGTGCTTGTCCCCGGAGCTGGGTTAGCTGAAAGCCCTTTCAGCACAACCCAGTTACCCACCATGTGCCCCAGGAGCCGTGGCAGTGGTGTTGGCCAGCAAAGAGCCAAGCAACAGCCCAGTTTGGATGGAGCTGGCAAGGAGCTGAGCAGGGGAAGAAGGATGCTGGGGTGAGGGACAGTGCCTGAGACAACAGAAACAGGCAAGATGACAGATTATGTAAGAAAGAGAATTCTTTTTTTTTGTATTAAAAGTTCTTTTCAACACCTTCTTTTGGAACTGATTCCCTGCCTCCTCTTTGCAGCCGGAGCAATGAGCGCTGAAATGATCCAGCTCGAGGAGCCTGTCCTGCTCCCCCAGCTCCTCTGCATGGGTTGTCATCACTTGTCACTATGTCCTTCAGAGGCAGACCGCATGAGCAGCAGCGGCAGGAGCAGGCACAGGTTGCACAGGAATCTCAGTGGGTTGGGATGCAGTTATCCACAGCTGCCTCCGAGCAGACCAGCAGAAGGTCTTTACACGTGCTCTGCCACCACATTTTCCATCAACACGTTGCTCCAGGCTCTTTGCACAATTGAAAGCAAGCTTTGAGCAGGGTATCATCAAAGACCTCTCCAGACTTCTGAAAATGAGGTTCTGTCTGTAACGACGTGCTCACAATCCTGTAGCCTCCGGAGCAGTCAACAGTATTATCACAAAAATGAGCAATAAAAATAAAACACGCAGAGCTTTGTGCGCACCAAGTGCCATAAGCAAATTTTAAGGATGTGGCAATATGCCTGTACAAACCCTAAAAGCATAACTGCACGGTGGGAACACGAGCGTGTTCTCTGCTTTGGACCAGTCCTCTGGCTGGTTTGGTCAACATCTCCAGGAGCCTGGCTCCGGATTTCAGTGAGGTCATTTCTGCTCTAATTTGCCCCGGAAAATCACACCTCTCCCCACGGAGAGCTCCTCTCCCTTAGCCTTTGGCTTTGCAGAGCTCGTAAATTAAGTCTGGGCATCTCAATGTCTGGAGGGGATGTGTTACCTCTGCCAGGAGAAGGGCGGGTGGCGAAACTCCCGCTCAGCCGACAGGAATTAAAGCCCTGCAAGTCTCCGTGTGATCAAGGATATGCCAAACACGTTTGGGCCTGCAAAGACTTGAAAAGAGGTTGCTGCTGGCCCCAGCTTTGATTAAACACAAGTCAGCAGACCAATTGCACATAGATAATAAACCCAACAGTACATGTAATCTCTCTACATCGAGTCTTGAGAAAATCGAGCCGAACATTTTGGGGTTTTATCAACAGCAGTTGGGGAAGCAGTTGTGTGGGCACAGGGAGAGCTGGTCAACCAAAGACATGCGAGGAGAAGCTCCACGTTCCTGCAAGGGCTGAAAAGGATGCCCAGACTTGGCAGTCCACCCCACCCTGCCGCTCTGCCAGGCACTGGCAGCCGTGAAAGGTGCCTGCAAGTCACTGGGACATGGGCAGTGCTGGGGGAGAGCTGGCTGGATCAAGGAAAAAGCCACTGTATGCCACAGGGACCCAAAGGAAAGACACTTTGGTGGCCACAAGCTGCCCGACATGCTGGGCATTACCACCTTTTCACTGTTTCACTATTTCTTGCATGTTTGAAGTCAGCCGGTCGTTAGGATCTTTCAAAGATTTTCCAGATGTCCCGATGAAATGGCAGGGCTGGGAATGCTCATGCCAGGCTGAAGTCCCTGCTGTTAGCTGCAGCCTCCTAACGCTGCTCTTGCCGCCTGTCCCTCCATCCATCTGTCCGTCTGCAGCGGTGCTCCTGCTAAATGGTATTTAGCCATTTGCCAACATTGTGTTTGCATTAGGGGAAAAAAAAATAAACCCAGATTGACAAAGTTGCTTGAAACAGTCTTTTTCAAAGAGGCGCTGGCTTTCTGCAATGTAAAGAGTTTAAGCTCTCACATGGCACTGGGTTGTGCAATTACTGCAGAAATCAGCATTGGGTCTAGACAGGGTGGTCACAGGGGGTGAGCAGCCCGACGGAAAGGTCTGGGCTGACGAGCTGCTAATTGGACAGTCCTTCCTCAGGTAGAGAAAATAATTGCTTCAAGATAAAAATGCCAGTTCCTAGAAGCAAGCCATTTAAAGCCACAATAATCCATGTGTAGATCGGATCTTCTTGATAACAAAAAATTGCTGTTGCTGGTCACATTTTTACTTTAGAAGGCGCATTTGGGGATGGAAAAAACCTTTTGTCACTTGGTCATGTTTGTTTTCTTCATATACCTCCAATATTTTCTAGAAAAAGCCAGAAGCCTGGCATTACCTACTTAGAAAGCCTGCAAGCCTCAAACCTCTTTAGCTTTTTTTTAGTTTCCATGTTTCATTAATACTTTAAATTCACACATAGAAAACTTAAGCAAAACCAGTCTTTTTTCTAGCACTCCATGGAGCTTCTGAGCGGGTGCTATCACCACTGAGCAAAGGTTAAACAGCTTTTGTCTGTCTTACTCATTAAACCAAATTTGAGGCAACCTCCTGCACCCAAGTCAAACAAGATAACCCCCAAAACCTTGCAAAATCTGCTTTATGGGGGCCTCTTCTTGCTATGTGGGCCAAATACCACCTGGATTTCTTGCCTGCCCTCGGCACAGAAAAATAAACCTGTAAAACCACTTTGACACCCACCTAATTCTGGCCATGGGCTCGCAACCTCTCCAGTGTCTGCTGCAAGACCCTTCCGAGGGCTGTTGCATCAGAACAAAACAGCAGGAGCCATTTTGCAGCCCATGGGGTGGGAAAGCGCCCGCGGAGGCACAGCTCTGCTCTGTCTTCCCCCCAAACTGGGGGCTCTGCTTCCTTGCCCGTGCACTGGGAAAAAGGCTTCAGCCTGAGAGCTTTTGGATGCTGAAGCCAGCTCTGTTGATTCATGCTGGGGGTTAGGGAGGAAAGATGCTTTCATTTGATTTTCCTTGCCTTTATTAAATGAATTCCAACCTTTCCGTGGAGCTGCATACCCTGCTTTGTGTGCCACGGTCTCTCAGGCATCAGTCCTGGTGCAAATCACGGCGTGAGTGCTGCCAGGGTTGAGCTTCGGCATCCTCACCCCCGAAATTGTGCTGGGATGGGGAGCAGCTACCGGAAACCTACAGCGGCTGCATGTTCAAACCCTCGTTGGAAAGAAACCACAGACATGGGGGAAACTCCTCTCCCATTCATTTTGATAAAATAGCATGGAGATGAAAGGACAAAATTAATCTTAAGGCTGGTTAACTCCTGCCAGGTGTGATGAAAATGAAGAGATGGGGAATTGGAGACAAAGAGGAAAATTGACCTGGAATGAAAAAGGGATCTTGATCCTGCCTTAGATCAAAGAGCAAAAGGCACGTCGGGAGGAGCTTCCCTGGCGGGTGCGTGGTTTGGTGGTGGGGCGAGCGGAGGAGCTGGCAATCCTCCCCTGTACAAATAACCCCAAAGGGGTGGCAGGAGGAATTAGGCCACAACATTCCAGTTTGGATTGCAATGCCTTGGAAAAAGAAGGGCTCTGGATACTGCTGCTCAAAGGCCAACCCAAACTCCGTGCACCATGTGGGTGAAGTTCTTCATGTTTTTTGACTGATGGAGTTACCACCCGGAGCTAAAGGATTTTCCCCAACTGGGTTTGGTGATGTTCCTCTCACCGCCTCGGGTGCAGGCAGTGCTCGGCTCGCTGCCTCTCCCCAACAAATAACCACTGGCTTGTTCAAACCCCACTGGCCTCCGGGTGCAGTGGGTAAAGGTGAGGGATTTGGTAGGAATGAGGAACCCCAGCACCAGCCCATGCCTGCCTCCAACCGAGCCCTTCGCCAGGCAAGTCTGTGCCTGGGGGGAGCTGCCAGCCTCTCCTAGCAGCTGCTCTGCAGTTCAGAGCATCACCAGATCGCTTTGCTATATATTTGTCTGATATGTACTGATTCCCACTAATGAAAAGCTGTAATTTGGCTCGTGTGAGCTAAAAGCTCTGCCCAGAAGAAATTACCTTCCTGGCAGACCTCTCCTCTGGATGTCCCATCCCAGCAGTGTGGTACAGAAGGGCTCATTGCTCTGTGTGGGCTGTGCAGCATCTTTTATTTCATGGTGTCTTGAAATACCTGTGCTCTTTTTAGTGGACTGGCATCTCCCAGTGCCACAAGTGAGCAAGAGAAGTCTGTCCATGAAGACAGAAGAGGCGAATGGGCAGCTTCTGCAGCTGGCATTGGAGAAATACATCCCCTGTATCCTTTTCTTCCTGGTGTCTGTCCTGGTCTCTCACTCGGTACCTGGAAAGCAGAGAAGAGTGATTCTATTAAATCAGGGCTGGCCTTTTGCATGGGAGTGTAACCCACCACTCCCACTGGTGTGTGGAGAGCCTGGGCAAGAGGAATAGCACCAGAATGGGCATCATGCAGCTCACCAGACTCAGGCATCTGGCCACGATCCCGCTCCCTGCTGGTGCGGCTGGGTTGCTTCTCACCTCGGTCCCATAATGTGACAGTTTATCTTGTGGGAAAGCGTGAAGCTGGCCTGAGTCTCAACAGCCACCATAGAAACCCAGTTTACACTCTTGATCCTCGCCAGACAGTGCTGCAGAGCAAGCAGCAGATATCAGAGTAAATATTGGTTTTCAAACGGGACCTGATTCCCATCTGCTTCATCAGCAGAATGGATCATGTGTGGTGTGTCAGATTGTTTTTCACGTGGTTATCTTTATAATAAAGCTGTGCTTTCCATTCAAACAGCACAGAAAAAAGCCCGCTGTGACATATCACCAAGATCTGGGTTTTGCCTTCCTGTGTGACTCTTTCTTTCCTAGTAAGAAAAACGACATCACAGGTCAGGAAACCAAGCTGGTTATTTCCAGGAGAAAACAGTACTCATTACAGTGATAGAAAAACTGTTAACAGACATTATTTTCACTGGGATTGGAGCTTGAGGTTAAAATTAAACCTTTTCTTTAAAAAACGAGTCAGAGATAGGTAGGTAGATATGAAACGATCACCTATTACATTATGTCTGTAAAAACACCCTGAAACATCTTTAGAAGTGGATGTGATGTCATCTTTTAAAAACTAAATCATGCTAATTGCTGGAGTATGAATCTATCCAAACAGTCAAGGCAGGAGAACAGTGTTGTGATAAAGTGGTGGGCTTTGTAGACGACACGCACTTTTCTGCTGGAAGGAAAAAAGGAAGTTTTACCTACATTTCATGGTCCCAAAATTGCTAACCATCCCCAGAGGGTCCCCTAAGTTCTTGGAGGTTCACAGGGAAAAGTGAAAAAGAGGCAGCTCGATATAATTGCAACCATGGAGCACACGTCTCCCATGTCTCCCGCTCCATGCACGGTTTCTCACACCCACCACAACTAACACGATCACACCAAAGCACAAGGCCCCACTACAGCACCTCCATCTCCTAATGCTTTAGGAGAACATTTCAGCTCACGAGAGCGGTTAATATACCCAAGTATAACTTCTTAAGCCATTGAGAATGAACAAATATTTTCTTTTCCTTTGCAAAAACTGCAAGGAATCTTGCCAGGGTTATCGTTTCCTGAGCATAAATGTTTAGCATGATAAGAGATGTATGGGGTTATCTTTATTGAGGGGCTAACAAAACCAGATTCAACTGGAGGACAACATACCAAATCCCTCCACAGTGCACTGCTCAGACTGGTAAAGCCTCATCAAATCAGGATGACAGAAGGAGGTAGATAACCTGATCACATTAGCTGTCACAGCACTACCAGGAAAAGCAGATGCCAGTCGGCTGTGGAACAATCTACTCATTCATGAGGCTCAGGATAAATGGCTTTTTATGAAGATAAAACAGAATTAAGTTCATCAATGTCACTGTTATCAGGGCTGGGGTAGGTAAAAATCAAACACTAAGGGTCAGTCCCTGTCCTTTACCTCTTCAGCTGTAAAAAAAAATGTAAAAGATGGGCATGGGACAACAATAAGAAATGACCCACGTCCACTCTTGCCACAAGGCACGTCGGCTCGCTCCAACCATCTTTGGCCGACGTTCGCCTCACAGGGTCTTAGACATGTCTTTGGAAATTTCACAGCCACCCCAGACAGTCTCTTCTTGTGTCTCACTAGCCTGGCAGTCAGTAAGTTTTCTCCAATGTCTAAATTAAACCTTTCCCTGCTAATATTTGAGCCAGCCTCCTCACCCAACCTGCCATGAGCTTGCTACAAGGTCTCCCCTCCTTGAGAACAAGCCGGGTGAGCCACCAAGACCGGGCTGACGTGCTCCCTTATGAACTGACAGAGGAAAATTGGTGCTTGAGAGCACTTGAATGAGAGCATTGTGTCCAGCCTGGTGACTGCAACAAAAGCCAGGTGAGATACTAAACCCTGCTCTGCCACAGCCCAGCCTGCCCTTACAGTACTGAGGACATCCGTTGTCCCCAGCGTTTCCTTCTCCATTAAAGTGAAACGCTCCTCTCTAAAATATTCTGGGATCCTGTGATGAAGGGGTTTGTAATGGGAACTGTGTGCTGCCTACGTGTCAATAGAGCACTGATTATGGTTAAGTGAACTCGTATCTGCCCGCTGAAGGAAAACAGGACCGATAACCGTAGGCAGTGACTGGTCCTTTGCGTCCAAGAGAAAGCAGCACCCACAAACCCACCGCACGCTCCGGCTCTGGAGATGGGTATCTCAACAGCCAAGTGTGGGCTGTTCGGGCAACTCAGGGCAGAATAAGTCTCCCTGGGCGAAACGAATGTGCTTGGTCTTGTTCTTGGGCAAACAAAACCATCGGATTAATACTGAGGCCCCGCAGGAACCGGTTTCTCTGTCACCTAATTCCTGAGGATTTAAGAAGAGGGAGGCACTACCTGAATCAGGGAAAGCTGGAGAAACTGAAATACAGAGGATTTCTTCACCTGAACAGCCTCCTTTCACTGGAGTACATCGTGTTACTTTTCTCCTCACATCCTGAAGCCTGGCCTGGGCTTGGTTCTCCGTTTTCCACTAGCCAGAGCTCTGCACCTCTGCAGATGATGCAACGTCTCAGCAATTCTTGCAGCATGGTGCGGTGGGAATCGGCTCAGGGCCCTTCTCTGCAGAGGAGCTGACATCTGGTGGGACATGAAGCCATTACAACTCTTACTTACATTCCAGCCTGGGTTGCATCAGACTTAGAATTTGAATAATGTGGGGGAAATGGTTGTGTACATAAGGGCGGGGGATTTTAAGGTATTTTCGGCTGCTTTGCTCTTACGAGCAGTGTGACCTTTCCTGTCCAGAACTCACTTCTCACCTCAGGCTTTCTGGGGATTCCTGTTACTCACTTCTTTTCTATCAAGTTCACCCAATTATTTATAGTTCTCTTTAGAAATAGCAATGTGGATTCAAAGATACCTGGGGTGCTCTGAACGGGGCTGAGCCCCAAATTGTGCACCTGGATCTAGTCTTTCTACAAAACCCTGACCCCAGGATGAGGTGAGCCAGAGACCTGTGCAATGACGTGGGCATTTAAGAGGAGTGCCTCTGCGTCACCTTGGTACATAAACGAGTGGAAAAATATTAAAACATGCTCATAAATAAAATGGGAATAGAGCAAAACAAGCCTGATGACAGATAAGGAAAGACTTTCAGCTGGTATCAGCCAGATTCCATCCCTGATATTGTGAACCCTACACAGTGAAGATTAAGCATCTCTAAAGAAGCTTAAGTAGCCTAATTAATGGTCCACTAGCCTAATTAATGGTTCACTAGCCTAATTAACGATGATCCAGGACGGACATAAAGGCAGTCTAAGATTCCTGCTTTCTCATCGCCATTCTGGGAACCAGCACACTGACTTGAGCAGATTGATGGGGGCCAATGTCACAGAAAGACATGACAGTAGCTGGACAGAGATCTTCTGTGCAGCTGCTGGAGCATTTTAATCAGGAGCAGCTTCGAGGCTGGGCTGGTAAATACTGCCATGGCTCAGTGCCACTGTGGACACCCTACACACTTGAAACACCACCATCAAAGCTGCTCGGAGGAAATAGGGGAGACAAAGACCAGTCCCTGAAGCAATCTGTGGTGTCTGGAAAAGGACAAGCAAAAGAAGGCAGTGATTTGGCTGCTCTATACAGAAGTTTGCAGAGGCTGACTTGAAGAGCATGAGAACAGTTCCTCCAAGAGTCCTGTCCCCCTGTGCATACTCATCTATGCGTGCGTGCACGTGTCGTTGCATTAAGTTAGCAAGACCTTTCTTTGAGAATTTCTGTATTCTGATGCATACCAGCGTGGTGGTAAATTGGAAAGCCATGTTCAGCAAGCAGCAGGAGCAGACCTTTCTCACGTGGCAGCTGTTCACGGGGAACAGCTGAAATAATTTAGCAGTCTTGTGCTCGCTGGAAGAGAAGGTGCGTGCCCCGTGAACAGGATCCCTTGGCAGTCGAAGGCAGTCAGCATTCACTCAGCACCCTCGTAGGCAGTTTCAGCTGTTTTACACAAAACAGAAAGTATACATTTCTCTCAGTATACAGCCACCCTTGAAATGCTGGTGAGCCTTAGCACTGAGCTGAATGCTTTACTACCCTGAGAAGGCTGCTCTATTTCATCTTCAAGGCTAGAAGCAATGCTTCTGCAAAATTACCTTGTTTTCAGAGCTGCCTCCCACAAACGAGCTTGGCATGATGCTGAGGAATGAAACATTACAGCAGGAAATACATACCAACGCTTCCTGCTCCGTATCTACCACATTTCCCGTCTTGGCACTTCCACTGTGAGTAAATTCATTAAAAACAAAGCAAGGCCAGCCAGGCTGGGCAAGCTTCACACGCGCAGAAATCCGGTGTGGAAGGGCTCAGATTGGTGTCAGAACCAAACTTAATGTTTTAGGCATTAGCTTTTCATTTTAGTGCTTAGCTTGAAGCATCTGGGTTTAAAGCCTGAGCTCAGAGAGGGGAGAAGCATGCTCGTTTGCTCTGGATCAGTGGTGGAGATGTTCCTCCTTATTTGCTGTAGATCAGTGGTGGATTCAGGTGAGAATTTATTTTACCATGTCTGTGGTTTTTTTTACCTGCAGGTGTTTCCTGTATGTTAACCAGAGCTGCCATCTTCATTATTACTGGTACTGATGTTACTAATTAGTGCTGTAACACCAGAGTGCCATAACATCCTTATCTAGAATACGTAACATTGCTGCACTGTTATTAATGATCAGAAATGTGACTTTCTAAACCACTCTCCTTCTCTGTCTTGCTTTTTAATTCTGTCTCTGCAGTTTTCTTTTCAAAAATGCAGAAAACCCAATGAAGTACCACTGGAATGGCAAAAGTAAGGGCTTTCACAAATTTCACTGAGAATTTGTGGCTTCACGTGTGACAATTCGCTGATGGATTCAGATTGATGTCCCTTGGGATCTGTATCTGAATAAAGCCACGCTTTGTACTTCCCTCCAGGGAAGCCTCTGCCTTCCTCTGCTTCCTCTGTTTTCAAGATATTAAAGCATCAATTTCAAAACAGAAAATTCAGGAAACCAATTGAATGGCCATGAGATACTATCAGCTCCCGGTTATAAATGAGCCTGAATGGAGCAAAGCGCCGCTGCTGACCTGGTCCGAATCCAGTTTCAGGTGGTACATGCTTACACGGGGCCACGGGGCCTCGGCTGGACTGTGAGCATGGCCAGGAGAAACCCCCAGACTTCCCAACATGAGGGACTTTTTTCAAAGTGAGCCTTGGTTATGGACATTGACCCTCACTTGCATTTGCTTTTGGAGACGAATGACTTTGAAACGCTGTCACCAAAGCCTGGAAGTTGTACTATTTGTGGTTTTCTCCTCGCTATTTTACACGTGGGGAGGAGGAAAATTGCAACCTGAGCCTGGAGAAGGTGAAGGGACCTGTTTTTTTGACTCGTCAGGTGAAGCTTTTCTGCACGAGTTATACACCGCAGAGCAGTTAAAGAAAATATTTTTTTCCTGGGCATCCTGATGTGTCCAAGGGCACATGTGGCACTCAGAGCCCTGAGTCTGCTGATCTTCTCCAGCACGCTAGTGTTCCTGGGTGTGCAGGCATGATTTTGTGTTCATCTTTTGCTCTGCAGGGCGTACACCAAAATCCCATTGTGGTGGATCCTACCAGCATGGTTGAAGTGACCCCGCACAGCAGCCCCACGGCCCTCTCTGTTGGCAGGGCTCATCTTCATTCTCATCTTTCCATACAGATCGTGTCAGAATACTCTAACGCACCAGCTCTTCCTGCAATTGCAACGCATTTTTGGTTGATTTAGTTACTGTGCTGTCAGCATGTCCTCCTGCTTAATCTGTGCCATTAATTGCTTCCTTGCTACTGGCTTCAGAAAGCATTAACAAGGGAAAAATAAATCAAGTGTTAGAGCACAAAGAAGGCTTGTGGGAACAAGCTTTTGAGTCTTTTCTGAAGCTTTCATGCCTGTTATTCTTTACTTTGCTGATACAGCTGGATTTACCATCCTGTTGAATGAGCATATTCCAGACTATAAAAAAATAACAAAGTAAAACCACGTGCTCTTTGTATAGGTCCGAACTGGAGACGGGCTGCCAGATATAACAGCATGGGACAACTTCACAGCAGCAAAATGAAATGTGCAAACACAGGCAAAGTCGAGCTTATGCTACGTTCCTCAAAACAAAGCAGAAACAAAACCTGAGACAACAGAAATGAGCGTGAGGACATCTGCGGGTAGGAGCATGTGTATGTGCGCCTGAACTTGGCCATGTTCGGGAGCGCACATCTGCCTGCCAGCTGGGGAGGACGTTTGTGTGAACGTGTAGGAGTACATCTGTGCACGTCTTGTGGGAATGTGGAGCGGCCTTTCCCATTCAGTGGTAGGAAGCTTGTGGAAAGAGCTCACCTAAGTCAGTTTTAGAGTCTTAAGCTGATGTTTTGGGGCATTGGTGCTCTCATCTCACAATCTTTAGTCTCGTCTATACACTCAAGGTGTCCATCGGGTCCTTTCAAGGAAGACGCACCTCTTAACAGTTACCATCATAGCTACAGCAGGATTTCTCACCATGGTGGAGCAGGGCTATGTTTATCCCTGAGAAGTTCATGCCCTGTTTCATGCTTGTATTGTGCTTTGTATTTTCAAAGTGCAGCGCAAAGCTCTCTTTGTCCTTTCATCCTCTTTTTTGACATAAACCATGAGAAACCAGACTATATAGTTCAAGGGATCAGAGAACTCACACCAAGAATGTTCTACCCCACGCAGTTCCCCACATGGTAGCTAGCTCCAAATGACCCCTGAACATCTGAAACTACACTCAGAAATATGGAAAACAAAGTTTTCGGAATGCAATTCGAGCTCACAGAGCTGAGGATCTCTGCACACACAGTTATGGAAATATCACGAATGATGCTGCACTGAAAAGGCCGATGCGGATGGGGGCAGGTGGAGAGGGCTGTGCAGGAGGTGAAAGACTCCTTGCTCCCCCAGTGAACCGATGCTTGGTGAAGACTCCAAGAGTGGGTTTCACAAAGATGCAGCCTTTTCATCTCCAAGCCCCCCTAAAAAGAGTTAGAAGGTGATCTGGCCCCAGAGGAATCGGTGACCAAACTCCTGTAGACATCAGCAGGAGAGTTTTCACACTGTGGTGTCTTTTTGAGGTTAAAGACCAAGAAGCAGCAGGGAGACTTCCGAGGCTGTGTGTAGCGCCAGGGATCTCAGCAGAGCTCCTGCATCTTATGTCGGCTGAGAAATTGCCCCATTCTCTTGACCTGGTCTCTCCGTAGCTTCCTGCTCACGTCCTGCCCACAAACACTGGCACGCTGCAGCTTCGGTTGTAACCGCAACGTTTTCGGACAAACAAAACTCTGCTCAGGGTGTAAGTTGTCTGCAACCTCAAAATATTTTTTCCAGCTATTCCCCTTGTTCTTTGGGGCCACGTTTCCAAGATCTGAGGTTCAAGTGTAGGTGGACATTCAAAGCATATGATCCGTCCTGCAGATTTCCATGACACGTACTGGATGTTTGGGTCAACTTGGTGGGTGTTGAGCTGTACCTTCAGAGGATACCTGAAGGGGGGTTGGAACTGGATGATCTTTGAGGTCCCTTCCAACACAAACCATTCTATGATTCTATCCTTGCTGGTTTTGGGTTAGGCGATGGGTTGGGCAGTGATGAAAACCACTCTGCTTCCAGGCAATGTGGGGTTTTGTGGGAATTCAGTGAAAAATATCACGATTGTGTAGTCCTTCCCTGGGAGTGAGAAACAATCACAAAGGCAATTTCGGAGTGATGATGGGGGAACGAAAGGAAACTTACAGCTCACGGATGTATTTGTACACGCTGGTCAGGTGCCCAAAGTAGGCGTTTTCCCAGGAATTCTACCTGCGCTCAGCATCTACGTGAAACACCACGTAAAAAAAAAAAACAAATCGTCTTTATTCCTTCCCCATTTTATGGGTTCAGCGCTCTCCTCAGGGCAGGAATAAACAGGAATATGTGTCAGACGGGGGCCTGGACGCTGCGGGGGTGTGCAGCCCCGTGAAGGACCCGGCGGGGCGCACGGGGCCGGGGCGGACGGACGGACGGACGGACGGACGGACGGACGGACGGACGGGCGATGGCGGCTGCGCCGGGTCCGCCGCGCCCGCAGAGGGCCCCCACGGCCCCGCCGCTCGGGCGGGAGGCGGCCCGCGGCCTGCAAGCACCGCGCTGGGGCCGGCCCCTGTGCCCGGCCCGCCGTGCGCCCGCGGCGGCCAGCGCGGCGCGGCGAGCGCGGTGCTCCAGCGCGGCCTAGGCGGGGCCTTCCAGCCATGGGGAAGAAGGGGAAGCGGGAGAAGAAGGGCAAGGGGGCTGAGAAGACGGCGGCGAAGATGGAGAGGAAGGTGTCCCGCAGAGCCAAGAAGGAGGAGGTGAGACTTCAGACATGGCAGGTGCCGGCGTGCCTGGGTACGGGGCTGTAGGGAGGGCTGGTGCCGTGCTGCAGAGGCAGGATTCCCAGGTTTTTGGAAATCTCGGCTTTAGCTTCAGAAAGGTGAGCTGAAGGGAGATGGTGAGCGATGGGAGTTGTAGGGGAGAACAGGGTCAGAAGCTCCATCTGGCGTCCGCCCCTGCAGCTGGGCGTCCCTGCAGCTGTGGGGGCAGATTTTATTTTTAATTGGCGGAAGCCGAAAGGGAATAAAAGCCCATGCAGGTTTCTCGTCAGCTAAAGTGTGAGCCGGGAACAGAAAAGGGTTTCCAGTTCTATTTAAGCATCTCCCCGTTGCAGACAGGGAAGAGGAGCAGCGGGGTTGTGGCGTGTAGCTGCTCCCCGCTTCGTCAAGTTTAATCACTTAAATGATTCGCGTTTACTTCCTAATTTGTGCAGCGTTCCTGCTGCAAGAACAGCAGCTGTGCACCAAATGCGCTTTGCATACCATCCTTGTCGGGCTTTTGTGAGCAACTTGTTGGTGTTTTAGGGGAGACCAGTCCTAAAGTGTATGTAGAAGTACTCAGCATCCATTTCTTGTAGTCCAATGAAGGGAACCTAAGCAGATGTTTGTTTGTTTGTTTGTTTTTTTTAAGAAGAACGGTGAGAATGAGTGCTGGTTTCATGTGGTGTGCAGGTGGCTCTGTGCATGTCAAGGGACTCATGTCTGGCTTTTTATTTTCAGGAGGATCTTGAAGCCCTGATAGCAGAATTCCAGAGTTTAGATGCTAAAAAGACCCAAGTGATTGAGTCATCCTGCCCACCCCCCTCACCCAGGTAAGAGATTGTGTGAGGCTTTGGCTGTCACTTATATAGCGGTTGGAGGTGCTTTTAAGGAAATTTATCTATGTAAAGTTATGTCCCAAGAGTGAGAGGCATAATATCTGGCATAGCTGATACCTGGAGTTACAAAATATCTGGTATATTGAATCCCTGGTTAAAAAAGGGACCAAAAGCTCTTTTTGTCCTTAAAATCTGCTTTTGAATCATCCCATCAGCACAAAGGAGGCAAAGCAGGGTTCGATTACACAGCTTTGAGGAAAAATAAAAGTTAAGAGGAAGTTTTGGATTTGGACTAGAAAGCTGAAAAGACTTAAGAAGCAAAAGGATGTGTCATGAGATACAAGACACTACCAAGTGTAGCTTGGGGTCTACGTACTTACAGAACCTACTACATAGGTATTTGTGTTTCCTGTGGCTCGTTAAATAAATGTCTTTCTCTGTGATATCTGTTTCCCTCTCTATGCAGTGGGACAGGTCAGTACACCGTTAATCTCACAGTGGTGTTACAGTGGTCAGTTAGTTCCTCCTTGGGAGTGGGAAGGATCTGTCTCCACATGGGGTAGAGCGCTTTTGCGGTATATAAATGAGGAATGACCAGCAGAGTAATGATGCAGAGAAGTTGATATGAGACAGCCCAGTTCTACCCATAGTTATGTGCTCTCATAAAACTAATTTTTGTTCTTGGCACACCAGCATTAAAATTCAAGAGCTCACGTCAAAAGGCATGGTAAATGACAGTGTAACGTGTGCTCCTAAAATAGGAGAAGATTTCAGACGGCGTCAAATTAATCAGGCTGGAAGTTTTTAAGAAATTAATTTCTTTGAGAAGTTTTTAGCCCTGGGGTGAATATCACAGCCTAGTAATTTGGCAGATGATGGAGAGACCTTTGTGGCTAGAGGGCAGAGGCGCCAGTGCTAGCTGAGTCAAAGGCTGAAAGCTTCTGAGTTTTACAAGACTTACACATCTACTGTTTTGGCCATCCCTCTTTCTTTTGCAGGCTGAACGGCTCCCTCTCTGCTCACCCTGAGAAAGACGAATTGATCCTTTTTGGAGGTGAATATTTCAATGGCCAAAAAGTAATGTATACTTCCATTTTTTTTCTTCTTTATTCTATCCTCTCCCTGCCTTTTACTGTAATTTCCATGAGTCTCATTTGAAGTGAAATTCAAGGCAGCAGTCATAAAATATGTATTTGTCCCTGAATGAGAGCAAAATAGCCTTTTAATTCTGCCTTGATACTGTCTCATGCCTGAACTGTTGGCAGGAAGGAGACATGCTAGAACCCATTAAGGAGTCAGAGTGATTGTCTCAGCATCAATATTTCAGGGCTTCATAATTTCTCCAGACTTAATTGTAGCCATATCTACCCCTCATTTTTGATAACTA
Source organism: Tauraco erythrolophus (assembly GCF_009769465.1). NCBI lineage: Eukaryota > Metazoa > Chordata > Aves > Musophagiformes > Musophagidae > Tauraco > Tauraco erythrolophus. The sequence goes on along the minus strand of NC_141479.1, from coordinate 20,707,278 downwards.
TTGAAGAATCTCTGTCTTCCACTTTTCAAAACAGGATACTTCTGCAGTTTTGCTGCTGGCAAGGCATTGCCTGCCTTGGAGGTTTGTACAGTAGCAGGTATTTGCAAGTAGGCACTCTCATTACTGAATTTCTTCAGGCTGCAAGTGCTTATTGTGCTCCTGGAGACAAACTGGTCTTTATGACCCTAAGAAGCTGTACATACTGTAACTTAAAAACTCAAGCCTGCCAATGATATTTGGCCACCTTAAGATCGCCCAGTATGATGTGCTAAACTAATTCTGCTTTCTTCAGTACCTTAAGCTGTTCCCATCTCTGGAGTTGAGCAGCAGTTTGGGCAACTTTAACTTGCACATCTGTGTTAAACTCCAACTTATAAGGTCCTCATATCTCAAGCTATCACAGGCTTAACCAAGGGTATGAGAAAGAACAGTCCAGTCTAGTAGATCACTCTGAAAAAGTTCCTGACTCCCAATCTAGTGGAGGAGGTTGTTTTCCTCCTTCCCTGCCTGATGAGGCAGGTGAGCTGTTGCTTTTCAAAGCTGGTGCTGTGCTCCTTCTCCCCCAGACTCACAGATAACCCTCAGGGGTGCCTGTGCTTGGACAGGCTCACCCTGTCCAATGGAGAGCTGTGGTGATGTGTATTTTCTCTTATTCTCTAACAGACGTACCTGTATAACGAACTGTATGTTTACAACATCCGGAAGAACAGCTGGTCTAAGGTAGAGATCCCCAACCCACCACCAAGGCGATGTGCTCACCAGGTAAAGTACTGGGTGCCAGAGCGGCTAACGCTGCACTCAAGATGGATGGGAGTTGATTTGTTTTTTGTTTTTTTTTCATCCTGAGGGTTTCTGGCTTCTCTTTGTTCCCCTTGTAATGGGCTGCCAATAGTGTCGCTTCACCTCTTCTCCTGAGGTGCCTGTCCAAGGCGCTTGTGCTCTCTGAGTGGCCTCTGGAAACGTTAAGTGTGGAAGGAAGATTGGAGCTTTTATCTGTTGGGTCAGCAGGACTCAAGTAGAACTGATGGAGGAGACTCTTCTTTTGAACATGAGCTCTCTTTGCTGCGTTACGTAGGGACCAGCTCAACCATCCGTAATCCCAGGATGGCACTGAATTTTCAAAATGCTGGGCAAGATATAACTTCAGATTTGACCAAAGTGCTATGAATGGCAGAGTTGCTGTGCGTGATTATTTTCTTGATGCCCACAGGCCTCCATCTATGGACATTACAGAAATGGCTGCTCCAGCAGAGTGAAAGACCCATTACTGCAGGATACCCCTGCTAGCATGTAGAGCTTGGGCTTTGCCAAGTGTCCCAGCTGTACAACATGGTGAAGCGCTAGCGCCAACTCTGTGTGTCCTCCTGTTGGATTGTGATTTTCTTTTTTCCTTGGCAGATGGGCTGTTTTTCTTTGGTCTGCAAAAGCAAGAGACAAAGTTGTCTAAATTTTCTCTGGGATATCATGACGCTCCCCTAGAATTCACCTCTCTGGTGCCTGTGTCATTAAGATCACTGGCTGATTGTGATGATGAAGGATTTGGGTTTGTTTACTTTATGTGAACGCCGGCACATTAGAAACTGGACCAAAGACTTGTGTTTTTAGCAGGTCTTTGGCCCTCGCCAGCTGTCTGATAGATGAGTTTACCTGTCTCAGCAAGTGGCTGGGTGACTGGTACCTTTCAGAAGCTGCCAGAGAGGATGAGGATGTTATTTTCCTACCCATGGCTAAAGTTCTTTAGAGCTTCTTGGTAAGATCCAATACCCTGGTTAGGTTGCTAGACCCTTGTTGTGCTATGCCTAAATGCTAGTCATGCTCTGAGCTGTGTGTCTCTTCTTGAACTGAAAGGTTCTGACTTCATTTTTGGGCTACCTTGTGGTGCTTAAAATAGAACTGGATTTCAGAGGCCAGATTCCACAAGGAGACCATAAATTCAAACGGTCGTTTCCCCAGATGAAGAGGAGGTATCTTGGTGGGTGTGGAGTTGAGAGGTGCTCGTTCCAGTGTGGGTTGCCAGCAGGTGGCTGTCTAGCAGCTGCATCTGAGCGGAGCAGGCAGGCAGGGCGTCAGGGAGCTGCAACTGAATTACGACAAATAAAATGAGACCTATCTGAAGAGTCCTGCTTCAACAATAAATTTTCTGCCCGATAATTAATTCTAGTTGCACAGGAGGCAGCTCAGCCTCATTAGCTGACTGGTTCGTTGTCTTCCTTGTGACTTTATTTTTAATGCGTGTTCTGCGTTAGCTCCAAGGTGGACAGAAGTGTGTCTGTGGGTCTGTATGTGCATGTTTGCAGTCTTACTTGTCATCTCTGGTCTCTGACCAGCGATCTGCTGCTTGAGTGACACTGGCTTTGATACATCAGCTCAACAGAGCTGAGGTGGGAATAGCTACGGATGGGTGTTGTCAGTTGTTTAAGGAAAAGGCTTGGCTATGTAATGAATTTTGAGCCAGCTCCTCAAAAGGTCACACACAAGTATGAGCAGGCTGTTGTATAGACCTTCTCCTTAGGCGTTTAAACACTAAATACTCATGAAAATTGGGCATGTATCCCCTTTATTTAGGTAATTTCATGTTCTCACAGATCCTGCTTGCAAACACACCCCATATTTTCTCGTGAGTTTAATCGTTGCATGTATAGGCTGGTTTATGTCGGGGCATGGTCATGTATCCAGTACTAAAAATCTTCATTGCTGTTTGCTGGGAGAGAAAGGTAGGTAATGAAGCCCTTCTGAAGAAAGAGCTCATTATCCCAGTGTTGGTCTGTGATGGATACTCTGGAAAAAAAAAAAACTGGAATGATTTGTTTATAGTGTAAACAACCCAAGAGGTCCCCATCAAGGAACAAATTTGCAGTCACATAGCTTAGTTTTTGAGATTCCTTCTTTTTTCCTTAGTCCTTACACAGATAATTTTGATGAAGTGGAGTCTTGCTCTTCTCTCCCTGCTTTTAACCGTCAGCTTTTAGCTGTCAGCATCGCGACAGTGTTTTGGTGCTGTGCAAAAAAAAATTTAAAAAACCTTTTGATACTCTCCTATCTGCTACTTGCCTTAATCAGAGCACTAACAGTCTCCTTTTGTCCAAATGCTGCACTTTCCTTCTATGTTTGGGAGGGTTTTTTTTGGTGTGTTTTTTTTTTGTATATTTTGTTTTGTTTTGTTTTTCTTCAGAGGGAACAGTAATGCTCTTCAGGTCTTGGGAAGCATCAGGTTTGGACTTGTGCTGCGGCTTGGCTTCTTTACTGTTTGTTGGTTTGTAATCTACAAAAACTGCAAAAGGCAATTGTGCACTGTTAATGGCCTTTTCCAAAAGTCTTTTCCCTGCCTTTCTCTGCCTGCCCAGTGCTGGGATGTTAGATGTGTCTTGAAGGCAGGAAGTGCCTCAGTTCTGCACATGGCTCAGAGTTCATCAGCCCCGGTGTAACTTCTGCAGGATGCTATTTATGTGACTAAAGGATGGGTGAAACGCTGCCGAGCCTTAGCTGGGGAGAGGTTTCCTTTTGGAGAACAGAGGGATTTAAACAAAATCCCAGGATGCTTCCCAGGCAGCTTGGAATTGGCAGAACTGGAAGCCAGGACGCTAGGAGGTGGGAAGAGCCCAGCTCCTTGGCTGACTTTCCTTCTCTGTAGGGAAGGTGTGCTAAACAATGAGTAACTTGCATTTTAAATTCCTCTTCCTTCAGCCCCAGAGAGCTGCTGTTGCCAAGCAAGGCAGCAGCAGCCACGGCCAGTTGTCTGCTCTCTGGTATGTGAAGGCAGCTGCACATTTGACCAATAAAGTTCTTCTGTCCCTGGTCTCTGAACCCTTGTCTGATCCAGCTCTTTCTTCTTCTTCTCCTGGCAGGCAGCAGTGGTGCCCACAGCCGGCGGGCAGCTGTGGGTATTTGGTGGGGAGTTTGCATCTCCCAGTGGGGAACAGTTCTATCATTACAAGGATCTCTGGGTCCTGCATTTGGCAACCAAGACCTGGGAGCAGATCAAGTAAGTGATGTGTTTGGAAGTCAATGACGTTGGCCTCATGAGGAACTGTGTCAGCATGATCTGGGTTTGATTCCTGGTATAATGCTGTGATTTCCCCAGTGTCCACTCATCTCTCCCCTGAGTACAGAGGTATCCGTCTTAGAAATGGTGGAGAGGACAGCTTCCAGAAAGATGGGGAAATGAGGGATGTGTTCCAGGTCTATTGAGGCCAAAGCTACTTTATTTAATATGTGATTTTTGGAGCATGGGTTTACTTAGGTGTTTCTTAACTGAAGGAAAGAGTATCATGAACAGCACTCTGTCCTCCTAGCCATGGTGGGTGTAAATGTCCAACTTCAAAACAGTATTTGTTGCTCTGTCTGCCTGGGCTCCTCCTGGCTGGGCTGTACAAGACCAGTACAAGGATCTCACCTGATTTTACCATTGCTTGAGAAGACAGCTTGTATCTATCCACAGAGCCAACTTCACTCCTGATAACTGGCATTTGCAACCTCAAGTTTCCTTGGGATAAACAAGCCAATAATTCAAACCTGTCAAAGTAAATAGATGCCAAAATTCCTTTTAGTTTGGACAGGAGTTAAGGTGCCTAAATATCATCTGTGGATCTGGCCTAGAGTCCTCTGCTAATGTTTCCTTGACCTTTGGCTGCTTGGTTTTGCTGCTCATGTGTATATTTGCGTGAGAGAAGAAGAGATCTGGTGAGTGGAGTCATGGAGTGGACTGAGAGGCAGGAGATGTGGCTTTGGTTCTGACTTTCTCTTGAACTTTGGGATTGTCTTGACTGTGTGATTAGCCAGAGCACAGCTTTGAGTGGACTGGAACTCCTGTTATGCTGACCCTTAAGGTGGCACTGGGGAAAGGAGCAGCTTTTGATGCTCATCTGCTGTTTGACTCCTCATTATGAACACTGTGTCCTTCCTCTTGTGGGAAGCCCTAAATCTGCCTGGGTCAGCCCTAAATCTGCCTGGGTCGGTCACTTTTTGCCTTGCTCACAGGGCACGGGTGCCTGTTGTCTGTGTCTGTCTCTTCTTACAGGGTAATTAAGAGGGTGGTTTAGGACTGAGCTGTGCCGAGATGGATACCCTGGCTCTGCCTTGGCACATGCCTGAGGCCACACAGTGAGTCATCGTGCCTCTCTGCCTTTTTCCCCCTCCCTGCAAACTGGGAGCATTGATATTCCCTGACAAAGGGGAAATCTGGAGGTTTAATTTTACTGATGTCAACGTATCACTGAAGGGACTCTGGCTGCAGGGGGACGTACAGATCCAGAGTGCAAAAATCCCAAGGAATCCAAAAAGTCTGGATTAAAAGGATGCTTCACAGCACAGGATCCCAGCAGCAGACTGCTCGGCGAGGATCCAGGCATCGTCCTTTCGAGTTGTTCTGGGAGGCTGAGAGAAAACTGTTTGATCTGTGAGCGGCTGGTTCCCGTCCACCAGTGTGGCTCCTGGCTCCAGACCTGGCAGCGTGGATCTAATAACAGCTGTAATTTGCCATGGTGCACGATGCCAGGTTTGCCCTCGTGAGCCCTGCTTGTCTTTGAGAAGTGGGGGTGAGAGAAACCCTCCGAAATGATGGAAGGCTCTTTAAGAGGTGCAAGGATTAAAAAGACCTGTCACCGTGCAGGCTGATCTGCCTGTTGTTAGGCAGAAGCTGATGCAATGAGTGTGACTGTGCCCCTCCCAGCTCCCCCAAAATACCTTCTGGATCCCTTGCTCAGTCTCAGCCAAATAAAGGGGATGAACTCAAGTGAGTTACATGCCTACCAGTTTCATGCCAGCAGGTGGGGGGGAGGACATGATGCTCACCACAGGGTCCCTGCTGAGAGAAAGGGTTGGCATTTCAGCCAAACCCTTGGTTGAAAAAATCCTCACCGGAGAGCAGTGTTGATATCCAGCTGCAGGGAGAGCGCAGGCAGGAGATGTTTTTTTGTGAGCCATCAGAGAATCCAGATGAGGCTTCATTAGCTCCACCACTGATGGCGCAAATTGTTCTCTCGTGGGTTTGCAGATGCGTTGCTGTAGAGCTGATTTAGGGTTTTCTACTCCCAAAACAAATGCTGCAGTACCTGACCTGCCTGGGAAGAGGAAATGAGGTGGTTATGAGGCTCTACTCATCCTGCATCTTACTCCATGTGGGAGAGCAACCTCAGGGATGCTGACTGTCACTTACACTGCAAAAGCACCTGTTCCCTCCATGGAGCTGAGTGTGAAATTTGTGTGTGCAGCAAGTTATAGGATACCCCCAGCAGTCCCGGGCCCCAGGCAGGCTAACACTGTGGCAAGAGATCTTGTCGTGGTGGGTTGTTACAGTTAGTGAGGAGGGAGCCAGATGGCAAGGTGAGTTCCCAGTCCCACCTCGGGAGCAAGTTCTAGGTACCGTGCTCTTCATGTCGCCCAGAGCTACCCTTCATCCCCAGGTGCTGGGTGTCACCTTGGCTGCCATGCCACGGTAGAAGATGCATTTGGAGACACTGATACTTCATTGTTTCTTAGGAGATAAAAGGACAGATATTTTGTAAGTAAGCATCATAAATTATATGGGTGAAAACACGCTGGAGAAATGATCTTTTCTCTCACTCTCCTCCATGAAGGACCTACTCCATTTGAGTTTCCCGATGTGTTTGGGTGGACATCTGTCTTTTGGCCTTGCTGGAATTTTGAAAATGCCTGTGCCCTGGTCCCTGTGTTTGCATAAAACAAAGTGCATCTCCTCCCCATCCTTGGGCAGAGCTCCAAGAGCTGCGTTAATGAAGCATCTGGCAGAGGAGGCTGGGAGGGGTTTTTTTGGTTTAATGCTAACCTGACTGAGTGTGAAAATCAAGTTTCTGCTGCCTCTTTGCTTTTCCATATGGCATCTTGATTACAGTCTGCTTGGAAAGGGGAAGAGGAAAGGGCAGAGATGATTGTTGATTTGTACGAGGGATTTTTTTCCTACTTCTTTTAAAACTATGACCGTAACACGTGCTGCGTTTCACTTCCTTCAGCATTTTACTTTTCTTGCCAGGGAACCCCATTACTGCTGTCGTTTTTCCACATGAGTTTGCCATGTCTGTCTGAAGTCAAGCACTTGCTTATTTTGGATTGCCATTAACCAGTTGGGATGACTGGTGACAGTGGGGGTCAGCTTTGGGGCTACTGGCATTGGGAGAGTGAACATGTTTGGGAAGACGAAATGGAGGGGGCAGGTTGTCTGGGTTTGTTGGGTTATGGTGAGGCCCCAGCCCTGATAAAGCAAGCCTTCACGTGGCAGGCCAAGCAATAATTCCTTGTTTCTTATGTGGTAGCAGTGTTATCTGACTAAATGCCTGGTGATAGACATTTGGAGTACAGGCTGGTATTGAGTAAACTCGGTTGGGTTTGGAAGACATCATTTTGGTGCAAATTATAGTAAAGTAACATAATTATTCATTAAGAAATGTCTGGACAAGAGAGATAAAGTTTCTGTTTCTGTTCCTCATAGGAAGAGTCACACGTGCCTCCTTTCAAGTGAGTTTCAATGTACTGGGTTGTGTGGATTGAATAGCTAAGATGACCCTGCTGTGATCTGAACTTGGCAGTTCTAGGAAAGCTAGATGTACATCTCATCATGCCACAGACCATCTTGGTGCTGTAAGAGGCTGGACTGCAAAACACCTTTGAAGAGAAAACCTTGAATAACTCATCCCTGTGAATAGCATCCCTGTGCTGTGTCTGCAAATGCTGCTGGGGAAGTGGATCTCCATTATCTCCTAGCACAGAGCACAGCGGTGCCAGGCCGCTTGACAGAGTTAAAAATTGTTATATTTAGCAACATTTAGCTATATTTACTTGCATTTTGCATGCACAAAGGTGGTGTAAACACGACAGATTTCAGCCTGTTAGAAGACTTGCCAGCAACTGTCTTTGACTTATTGGAACCACCTTATCACATGTGAGATGCATGAGTTTGCCTCTACATGAACTGTTTGTTACTCTGTCTTAGAGCTAAGCGATATTTTAACCTATTTGCCTCATTTCTTCCTAGAGAGAACATTCCTGTTCAGCTCTGTGTGGCCCAGTGTGCTCCCTGGAAGACAAGACAGGGAGCATCACGCTTTGGGGTTGTGCTTGGGAACTGGCGGATCTCTCCTCTCTGTAGTTCTTTGTCTTGCTTTGGGGCCTGTAAGCTCCCTTCCCTTTTATACTGGATCGATGATGATACTTCCCCTAACAAGTTTGAGAGATGTGGTGCTATAAACGTTTCACAAGCATATGTTTAATGCTGTTTACAGAAAGAACTGGAGCAGTCACTGCAGTGCAGGATGCCTTTCAGCTTAGGTTTGTTTCTGATAGATGACTCTTTGTGCTCGCATGTCACCAGAAAGATCAGGTCGTGCAACGCAAAGTAGAAAGATGCATTAGTGCTTAAAGAAAAGAAAGGTGTTTTGGGGTACCATTGAGTAGACTTCCTCTGTCAGCCCAGAAATGAACCTTGTGAGCTTGTTCTTTGGTAGATCACGCTCCAGATGTACAGCTGTTGCTTGACTTTGCAAGGGATTCGATTTGAGGATTTTGTTCACTTGTATACTTCCACAGTACAAGTACACACCGTTTGTGTGTGCCAGTGGACAGAGTGTGTGCTCTGCACTCACACGTGTAAGGCGTAAAACTGAACGCTGAAGTCCTGGGCTTCAGCTGCCGTAAGTACTGGAGGATAAAAATGCTTTGTCCTGAAATGCCCCTTTGACGGGATGTTCTATGACTTTCATTATTATGCAAAGGTTCCGAGGTTCATCTGAGCATCCCCTGGATGAAGGAATGAATGAAAAGGTAACTCACTTAGGCAGTCTGTAGCTACTGTGACATGTAAGTCTGTAATTCTTGAATCTGGGGGCTGAACTCAGGTCTGTTCCGTTACTATAAGTCCCAGAGTAACTCCACAAGCAAATTCCTTATGGAGCAGTTCTGATCAGACTCATGCTGTACATGTGTAGAGCCAGTCCTTACCCAGACTTATCTTAATCTATTTTTAAAAAAGTCTGGAGAATTTACAGCTCCCTCCCACATGTCTGCTTTCTGGTGTCAACCCCGTGAAGTAGAGTATTAATCATAAAGTCTATGAAACCGTTTCGAAAAGGCTTTGTTTTGGACCACGAGCAGTGATACAGGTAAAAGGAGACCGTTTGCATTTGGGAAACAAGAGTTTGAGCTTGCAGCAAGTGCCTCCTGGAGTGGCAGCATGATTATAGGTTGCAGCCAGTCCTGCTCAACTTCCATTTGGTTTTTCCATTGGCATTTGGAGACTGGGGACGAGGGACCTTGGCTATGAATAGCTCTATGTAAAAATACTTTCTAAGAGCAGTCGTTGCAAGTTTAGGAGGGCATGTCTTTACATCAAAGGCTCCCAGACTGGATATTTTTGTTTGTGACTTTGAGTTAATTGTAGACTTGTAGGAACCTGTTTATTAAAACACATCCATGAATAAACTTTTTGTTGTTCAGAATTGATTTTTGACTTGGAGGAAACCTGTTGGAGAAGCAAGGCAGAAGATACTATCTGAAAACAGGATTTTATTGTTAATGTTGATTTTTAATTCTTTCTTTCCTTTTTTTTTAAAAAAAAGGGATTTTAAAAGGTGCCATCCTCTGGAATAGTAGTGTAGGAGCTTTGTTACAGAAGAGAAAATGATATCAGATCTTGATGACATTAATAGTACAGGTGCTGTTCTGCAGGGTGGTACTTAAAAATCCAGTAAATGCCTAGAAAACCTTACTTTCTGTTAAAATAAAAAGTCCAAGCAATCGGTATTAATTCAGTCTTACCCAAGCGCTGCTGTTCTGCTTGGAGTTTTTCATTACGACTGGTGTGAGATTGAGGGCCCTTATTCACCACCAAAAATGACAATTTCTTTCTCCCCAGAAATCTGGCACCGCACTTCGCAGCCACCTGCTGCCAGCTAAAACGTACCAGTAGGGTTGTGGGTTCGGGTTTTGCTCCTGGTTGCAGTGGTGAGCAGGTGTCTGATTCATTTAGGCCCCGATCCTGCACTTTACACGTTAACACTACCTATTTGAGACGTCTTCCTGAGTTCAGCGGCGCTAACGGTGTGCGCTTTGGGAGAGTCCTCCGCGAGAGTGAAGATGGGGTAGATAAATCCATGGAGGCAGAGAACACACGAAGCAAAACCCAGTTTTCTTTGCGATTTGTCCTAAAGTTGCCTTCGTTTTGAGACTTCTTGAAGTTGTTTGTGTTCTCTCTCATGTGATGCTCAGTCTGGAAGGTGCATCTTCGTTGCCTCTCAGGAATGTCGCTGTGAACTTTTGGATGTGACAGGTGGGGTGTCGTTGCTTCTTCCTGGAAATGGAAGTGGCACGTTTAACTGAAAGGTCAGGAAGGCTTGAAAGAGCGGAGCAGTGACGCGTAGCTGCTTTTTAATGTGTAAAGTAATATCCATGACTTGTTTTGCTGCAATGCCTTTGTTCTTGAGGAAATCTTAAGTAATTTACAAAGTCTTCTCGCTAGTTCGATGCTATATCCTTACTGCAGGTGGATGAAGTGAAGACACTATGGGCACGTGATTTCCTAAGGCACTGAAAGAGAGTGGATGTCAGAGCCAGTCTCTGGCTCTTACTTGGAGAAAACGTCTCTATCTGGAGTGCCTTTCTTGCAATTATAGAATTTAACTGGTATTCATTAAACTTTCCTGAAAAATTAGCTCCTGAGTCATAGCTGAAGAGACTTCAAGACTTTGGGTGCTGTTAGAGACTTAGATGGCTTATAACTAGCAATAAAATTGTTACTGCAGAATGCCCGTGTTGCAAGGGAGAGTGCACATACTATTCTGGAGAAAAGCAGATACACATATTGAGGCAACAAAGTTCCCCATGGTTTCCCATCCAGGAGAATGGAAGCTGAAGTCAACCAGCCCAGCTCCCAATGACTTTGATAAAAATGGACGGATGCACTAACAGGAAAAGGAATTTTGCTCATAAGTGGAATTTCTTTGCATTTCAGGGCATCAGGAGGTCCCTCTGGACGAAGTGGACATCGAATGGTTGCCTGCAAAAGACAGCTGATTGTCTTCGGAGGTTTCCATGAGAGTGCAAGGTGGGTTACTGCAGGATGGCTGGTGGTATTGCATCCTCTGAAAAAAAAAAAAAAAAAACAAACAGAATTTCACCAGTAACAGAAAGCTGGGCTTGAACGGAAGGATTATCCTCAGCAGTACTATTGCTGAACTAGACTTTTATGTTAGAAAGACAAGTGGTCTTGATTTGAAGTCTTCAAGTGTTTGAGAAACCATTGTACCATTTAGCTAATCACTGAAGTAGCTACTCATCCTTGTAGCTATAGCTCAATACGTCACTTTTGGCTTCTGAATCTTGTCAAAGAGCCTTGTCTTCCTAGAAGCATCTTCTCCAGTAGGCTCTCACATACTACTTGAGGTCACAGCTACACTGTCCTGGGGACTGCAAAGACAGCTGAGCTGCACGTTGTCTCAAAGACAGTAAGCAGCATAACCAAAGTCCCTGGGAGCATGGTGTAAGTTGCAAAGCCCGCTCTAGATTTGGCTGTGTCCTTGAGAGTTTAACTGGTGCAGAGCATTTTCCACTAACACTATGTGTGCTGGCTAGCAGGAGGAGAACAAGGCATCTGTGTGTTTTTTCTCACCCCCCTAGGCAGACATAGCTCTAATCTGTTTTGATCTTTTGTGTTCTGGTTTAAGTTACCTCAGACTGTGTTAACTGGAAGGAGTTGTTGAAACCTCTGTTGTAGTAAGGAATGACATAGGTAGAAAAGAACCCAGAGAGGTCTTGCTTAAAGGAGCTTTGTCAAATGCACGTTGTTGCACTGGAATAGTAACCTTCACCCAAACAAATCCTCTCTACATTGCCACGGCTACGGAAGGAGAAAATGAATGCAAGTAGTTGAGTAAGGTGTTGCACCTCTTCAGAGGTTCCTGGTGCTGTTCCTGAAGTGATATTTTATCCTGTCCTAAATGGTGACTGTTACAAAAACCTGTGACGTGCCAATTTGCTCTCCTTAGAGATTACATCTATTACAACGATGTGTATGCCTTCAACCTGGACTCCTTCACCTGGAGCAAGCTGGCTCCATCAGGGATTGGGCCTGCTCCAAGATCTGGGTGTCAAATGGCTACCACTCCTGAGGGCAGCATAATCATCTATGGAGGCTACTCTAAACAGGTAGGAGAGATTTTTGTGGTAAGCCAGTGCAGTATTTCCTGGATTCTAAACTGAATAGGCAGTGGAAAAACTAAAGGGCTAAAATGAAAACTAAAACGTGACAAACTCAAGGTTGTCTAAGTGGGGCTGATGTGATGGTCTTGACCCCCGTTCGCTGTGGAGTCCTGTGTTTCGACTGCTTGGAGAGAGCAGTGGGTTCAGAGTTTGGGAGAGCAAAATTGAGATCTCTCTACTGCTACTTCCCTCTGCTCAATTTTGCAAGCCTTGTCTCCTGTGCAAGATTTGATGATCTCATCACATAACTGCTCACTGCTCTGGCTGATGATCTTTCTGCATGTCAGGCAGCTGCCAGATGTCCAAAAGACACTGGTAACCAGGGTGCATTTTAGCCTGTGGTTATGGAGTAGATGTGCAGTTGTGCCCTTGGATTGTTCGTACACAGCGTGGTACAGGCTGCTGTGAAGCAGTACTGCTACCAAAAGAGGCATCTTGTTTTCTAATTGTGCCTTTTTTCATGCAGTTGTGTGCTGATCGAGGAGCTTGTCTTGGTTAAAATGAATTTTGTGTCTTCTCTGCTAATCTAATCCAATATAAGGAGGTGATACCACAGAGGCAGGAATAAGCAACTGGAAGAAATGATGGTTTTGGGGAGCAGTGTGGTCACTGCCAGCTTAAGGCATTCTTGGGCAGTACTCGTCCGTGTTCCAGGACTTGCAGGTTAAAAGCAGCAGCTGCCAGGAGACTTGTATTTTTTTGCATCAGTGAAAGGGTTAAGGGAACAGCACTAGTTAACAAACTCAATAAGCCAAAGAAGACTTTTTGATGAGCACCAGGCTTCCTCTGCTCTGCTTCTTGCTTTGTTAATCATGGTAATTTATACTGGGTAGCCCTTTAGACCATATGTCCTCATTGACCAAGTATCCCTGTCTCCGTGCTGGGCGGGTGGAAGTAAATATTTCATTGAGCAAAAGGCTCCTGCAAAAGCTTTTAATGTTGCAAATGCAGACAGAAGACCCGGATCCTGCTGCCGCTGTCTCGGTGGAAAGGCATCGCTTCCAGCAGTGCGTCGCTGGGGGAGGAGGACGCGTTGTTCTTCTGATGTGAATAAATGAACAGAGAAGAAAAGCAAGAAAAGGGGAGAGAAGATAGTCTGTCTGTATATTTAGAAGCGTTTGTCCTCCTCACAGCCTGCTCTTAGGCTCTATCTCATCAGATGTGTGATTGATTAAATGGCAGTAACAATACACAGAGGCATTTTCTACCCAAAAGGGCTTTGTCCTCTTCCTTTCTCTGTCCTGCTTCCTCACTCTTAAAGATGGGACGGAAGCACAAGCCTGCGTGCTGTGCTGGATGTGGATCTCCCATGGCTACTGAAAGCACACTGAGCCCCATGGAAACATCAAAGTTGACACGTTTGCAGTTGGTTCTGTTCCACTTTACGAGGGTGGGCCCCGTCGCACTGCTCTGTTTTGAGCTAATAAAGATGAAGTAGAAGGGATGGGGGAATGCAAAGCTGCCCTGAGCCGTAAGGCAGGGCACTGAGCAAGGATGAGAGCTGGGTGCAGTTCCTCTCCAGCTTGGAGAACAGCTTTTAGATTGAAACAACCACTCCTCTTGGGAATCTTCCTTTGTAATACAGAGAGCTAAGTCTGCTGCCGTCTGGTGTGCCGTTCCTGTCGGAGATTTTCCTTGTGTATTTTGTAGCACAAGTGGACTTTCAGGCAGGAACGGTGCAGCCAAGCTACAAACTGGCCAAAGCACTGGACACAATTTTCTCTGCAGCTTTCTTGACGTGCAAAGGCAACGAACCTTTAGAATGCTTCTGAAAATTTAGTTCAGCAAGATTTAGCCCTTCTAGGAGAAACACAACTTCATTCATGTGTGGCTGTTTAATTCTCGTTGTGTCTTTGCTTGTAGCCAATTGTGGAGCTGAGTCTCTCTGGGTTTACTCTGAAGTGAAGAAGGTGTGTTTGGCTTGTGTACTCCCCCCAGAGTCATTGGCTGGGGTACTCTTGGGAGAAGTAAGAGGTAGATGGTGGAGGAAACGATACTTAATTGGAGCTGGGCAGGCACAGGAGAGGACATATTCTTTGTCTCCAATTAGAGGCAGATTCAGGAGTGCTATGAAGACATTTTGGGGCACATGAAGACATTTTTGCATATGAAACCAGACAGGTGGCCAAGCAAAGTGCCATTTACCAAGTCATGTAGAGACTTCTCTTCTAGTAAGAGGCAGGACTAAGTTGCACATACAATCTTTTAGGTTGGAAGAGACCTTGAAGATCATCAAGTCCAACCACGTGTTGTAAAAAAGATGCGGATTTGTGTGAAGGTGTCCTGAGGCCAGAGCTACTACCAGGCATGTATGTGATGTGAACTGGTTTGGAGAGAAGAGGAGTGGAAGTCATAACAGCTTCTCTGTTTTCGTATTGGCATGGTATAGCTGTCACATTGCGGGAGGAAAGTAGTGATGTAGCAAGGCTGCTTTCTTCCGATGGGCCGTTCCGATGCGTTATATCCCACGGTCCCCTTAGCCCTTGTAAATCTGCTTTGAAGAACTGCACCAAAATAGCTGTGCAGCGTGGTATAATGCACGTTGCCTGGGGCAAAAAGAGATGTAAGCCCAGGAGATTCATGGTTATGGGCAGAATTGTGGGCATCTTTGTACCCAGCTGGCTGTTGGGGTTCTATAAAGCCTGAGAAACACTATCAGTTCCCCTGGTGGAGTGATCAATCTGTCCGTCCTCAGTGTGGTCAGCAGGTGTGGTGAGCTGAGAAGGCAGAAGCAGAGATGGTTTGGTCCCTGCTTTGATTTGCTGGACTTGCATGCAGAACTGGGCACAGAGGGTCAGTTTTCAGTAATGTGTCTCAGTCGAGACCACGCTGCTGAATTCCCTTCCTGTGACCTGAATAAAAAAGTCTCTTTCATGGCTGGGGAACTAGAGGTAGGAAAGATCAAGTGACTTGTCTGAGGCACTCCAGTACTTGTATGCAGAGCCAAGACGAGAACCTTGGTACCTAGACGTGCCTTTGCATGTGCCACCAGCTAGATTGTGCTGACCAAGTGGTAAACAACCAGGATGCAGATGGTGAAAAAGGAGCTTTACAACCCTGAGTGCAGCTAACTTGAGACGATGCATGATTCATAGCACAATGCTGTCCCTGTGTTCACCTCTTTCATCTTCAGCGTAGAAATGATAAAGGCAACTTATACAATCCCTTACAGAAGGGGATGTTGAAGCACTGGCACAGGTTGCCCAGAGAAGCTGTGGCTGCCCCATCCTTGGAGGTGTTCAAGGCCAGACTGGATGAGGCTTTGGGCAACCTGGTGTAGTGGAGGGTGTCCCTGCCCATGGCAGGGGGGTTGGAACTGGATGATCTTTGAGGTCCCTTCCAACCCAAACCATTCTATCATTCTATGATCCCATGCTGTGGGCATTGTCAGCTCTGCCTAAAACGTGCCTCAGAATCCTGCAAGGAGCTCGGACTTGCTCTCCTGCTGATCTTAAAGATGTCCTCAGCCGTATCTCATGCTGGGGATGGGGCTTGCTGCATCCAGCTGCATTTTTGGCTGTATAAAGCAGTGAGACCTCTCTATTGCTAGGCAACGTTGGCGCACCGAGCCTGACTGGCACTGGGAATGCAGCCGGGAGGTGCTGGAGGCTAACGCTGCTCTACCTTGCAGGTGCAAGCAGCCTGCAAGCCATGGGAGGGCAGGCGTTACGTGTGTTGCAAGGCTTTTGGATGCCAAAGACAACTAGCATGTGTGGGGGATTTTTGGGGTTTGTGGTTGGTTTTTTTTTTTTTAGTGGCAAGCTTTGCAAAACTGAATTGGATTCTGCTGGGAGATTGCTTGTGGCAGGGCTGAATTGCAAGGTCTGGTGGGACTGGTTCCCTCCGTAGTTCTGCCTGCTAAGGGCTTCTGCTAATTGAGTGTATTTTGCCACTGTTGATCTCTTATCAGACACGTTTAGCGTATTACACACAGGGAATCCTGATTCCCCTTCTCCTCAAGAACAGCTCTCCGTGCCTCTGTTTACTTTCTCTTTGAAACATGCATCTGGCTGTGTGTTGGTGGAGCTAATTTATGTTTTTTAGCTAATGCCCGTAAAGCTCTTGTAACTTGCTGTTATACCTGTATGTGCAAACAATAGGCTGTGGATATCCAAGCCAGTTTTGTGCTTGAAAGCCAACACCTGGAACTTCGAGGCAAGAGGGACAGCGGGGGGAACAGGAGCCTCTTGTGCCCGACAGAGTGGTTTGCTCAGGGCAGGTGGGTGTCCGGGGTGCCAGGGGGGTTGATCTCTCCAGTCGCGGTGTACTGCTTGCTGGGGAAGTGTCTGCTTTTGAGCCAGTGCGAGCTGGGGAGAACAGGCATCTCTCTGACGACAAAGAACTAACTCCCACTCCACCTCATTGGGGTTTTCTCAGCCCGAGAAGCTTTGTCATGTTGCGTACGCGGCGTGTTTACTACAGGGAGCCATGTGGTTTTCAGGAGAAAAATAATGCAGTTGTTCTACGCAGCGTGCACGGTGGTGAAGCCAACTGCTCTCTGTGTTTGCTGCTTCCCCTCCAAGGTGTGAAGTCTTCTGCTCGTCTCTCCCCCTTCCTCTCCTCTGCCCATCCATCCCTGACCAGCTGCTGGCTTAGGTGAGGCTTGGAGGGCTGTTTGGTCAAGGTGAGGGACAGACTGAAAAGACTGCTGTATCTCAGCTTTCCACAGCCTGCAGCTCGTTGGTGACTTCTGCTGCCAGAAGACATTGCCAGGGGATGGCACTTGCTGGGCACAGTGACTCACAGCCCTTTGAACTTGAGAGCTGCTGCTGTGGATGCCACAGTACGTGCACCACCAGGCTATGAATTGGCCTTCTCAGTCCTTAACAGCACCTTTCCTAGAAGGTGTTTCGTTCCCTTCGTGCCCTGATGGCTCTCTCTCAAGGGTCTGTTCAAAGCGGGCAGCTCCCAGCCCCTCCAGCCACGTCTCCAACACCAGAGCTCCTCTAGCTATGCCTCAGAACCACTCACCAATGCCAAAACTTGACTCGCTTGTTTTCCATGTGCTGGAGAACTGGCAGTGGCTGAAGGAGTCATCACTGTATAACCTCTTACTCGGAAGATACGCTGTCATTAATGCTTGTTCCTACAGGCTTCCTGTCCCTTGTGTGCCAGATGTTCTGTTGCTCGAGGACAGTAGGTGGAACAGTGCAGTTGTTGACTTCATTGAAGTGATGGCACAGAAGAGGATCTCTCCAGCATAGACATCCTGTCTTGAAGAGCATGTGTCTTTCAGTTTGCTAATGGGCACGCTTAGGTGCATGTGGAGAGCAAGAAGACACGTGAGCCACAGCCCCAAACTAACAAATTTCCCAAGACAGCCCTACAGGCAGACCCTGGTCCTTCAGCTAACTGAAGCTGCATTTTTGCTGCACTGTGAGCAGAGTTCTCCTCTTTCCTCCAGCACTTCATTATCAGCCTTCCCCAGGGCTTTTCAGCATCATCCAGGTTACAGCAATGCCTCAGCCACACGTTGTTTGCCTTTCTAAGAATAGAATACTGTTCCTGAGAGTTGGCCACTAGGCCACGTATTAACAACACAGCCTACTCTGCAATAACAAAACCTGTTAGGTGCAAGGCACAGGGTTGGGTACAGGTGTGCAGCAAGAGCAGGACAGCACCGTGCTGTTGTACTCTCAGGTGCACTCAAGCCCTGCTCGTCTTCCTGAAGGCTGGACCCAACCCTCCCAGCTTCTGCTGGGATCCACTGCCTGCATCCTGGAAGCAGTTACACAGCGTAGCAATGCCTTTGCCCCCAGGAGGAAGGGAATTACAAGGAAGTAGGAGCTCTGCATGAAGGATGGGTGGATAATGAGATTATTAGAAGACCTCCTACAGTGGTGTTGCATAGTGCTGCTTTCAAATGCTGCATGTTGCTAAGACTGCTGGAGAACGGGCTTACAGTGAAAGGAGCAAGGGAAAATCGCATTTAAAATTACACATTTAATTGCCTCAGCTGAGGCTTGATCCTGCTCTTGCTGGTGCCTTGCTGTTGCCTTTAGTAGCAGTGGACGTGGGGCTTCTGTTCTGCTTCTGTTTAGGAGGAAAAAACTGTTGTCGAAAAGGCTCTGTGGGACCCCAAATGCTAAAAATGACAGCTGCAGTCGGGCTGAGTACAGAGAGCGAGCTGTCACCCCTGCCTCTCTAGTAGTGGGATGGAGATGGGGGGTGGCAGGGGCTGAAAGTCTGCGTGCTCGTCACAGATCTGTACTTGAACTTGGGCCTTGCGGATGATACAGCACAGACGCTCTGAGCTTCTGCTCAACGTTCAAGGGCAGAACCCCAGAGGGCCTTGCAGGTCCTGTAGAAAGTTCTCGTGTGCCACTTTGGTGCAGTGGGTATCTGCTTTCTGTTACAGCTAGAGAAGCAGAGGCACGGATGTTAAATTAGTCCCTTGAGAGCACCTGATCCTCTCTGTGGCAGAGTAAAAGGCAAGACCTTGCATCTGCTGTTTGCTTGGTGCTGCCCATCCTTCCTTCTTTTTACAAAACAATCAGTTTTAATCCTTTGTGACAATTTATTTCCCATCTCTGGCTGCCAAAATTCCTGCCCTTAAACTGCATCCTGTGATCTTCACCCGGCCACAAGTCCCAGGGTCTGTGTTGTAGCCTGGTTGTCACAGACAGAAGTTGGCTGTGGCTCCTTGCGGGTAGTAGTCCTGGTTTGAACACTGATTGTGAGCTGCCTGGTGCTCCAGAGCCGCCCTGTGACTACCTGTGTGGCTTCTCAGGGTCACAGTGTTTGCATTTTCAGCGTGGGAATGCACAGATTCAGGCTTATCTGTAGGGTGGTAAGTTCAGAATGGCACATACCGCCGTGGATTACTTTCTAGGTCTTGAAGAGTTGGACCTCCTATGCTTTGGGCCACTGAAACTGTTTCACTGAGCATCCCTGTCTTTCCCTTCTCTGCAGAGAATTAAGAAAGATGTTGACAAAGGCACCCTGCATACAGATATGTTCCTGCTGAAGACTGAAGGTGCAGGCAAGGAGGAAGGTAAGCTAGTGCTGCAGCTATGAGGGCTGTGCTGGAAGTGATGCTGCAGAACTGTAAATACAAATCCTCTCTCTTTGAATAACAGACCAAAAAACCCCAAACTCAGAACAAAATTTCCCTTTTAATGAAAAGCACTATGCCCCAGTGTTCGCTTTGGGGCTAAACACAGCAGATGAGTTGATTGAAATATTTCTTCTTCCCAGGAGTAGCTAAGTGCATTTGTGTACTGTGACTCTAGCTTGAAAAGAAAGGGAATGAGATGAAGGAAACAGCAGTTGCAGGGAGGTATTGGAGGAATTATGTTCTCCTTTTTTGTTTACGTGGAAGGAAGACGGGCCATCACACCTGCAGGCAGAATTCCTCACTGCTGTGCTCTGAAGAGGGACATGGGAAGTAGGTGCTTGTTGCTGCAGCAGACTGGATGCTGCACAGGGGTTCTGTCCCCTTCTCGTGCTCCATTTTACAGCCTGAAAAGATGAGGCTGTGGCTGCTCTGCTGAACAAAGCGTTCTGGTTAGCCAGAGGCTCTAAGGAGTCATGGTTCTCAGCTCCAGGTGGCTTGATTTCAGAGCTGATGTAGATGGTAGCTCTGACACAGTGAAACACTGGGAAGTTGGAGCTGGTTGAGAACTGGCAGAGCTCTGGAGGAAGGTTGGAGTATACTTTTTGTCAGAGAATCACTTCTAGCTCATAGCATCATCTATGTTGACACCTCCCAGTTGGTCCTGGAATAGTCTGAGATGGAGTGGAGGGTCTCCAGGCTTCTCGTATAACTGTGTGAGAAGCTCTGGCCTGTACAGGCAGCTTCAGGAAAAACTGCAAGAAAAGATATTATAGGTTTTTTGGTTTGTATGTGAGAGGGAATGAAAACAACATTTTGAAATTCCTGTTTTCTGGAACGTTTTGATCATTGCTTTTCTGTTTCACAACATAAAAAAAATCTTTGGGATTTCACAATTCTCCACACTGGAAATTCCTGTTTTGACAAACGCTCTTTGGTAGTGATGTCTCACTTACCAGACTCCTAAGAGAGAAGATTGGAGTGTGATCTCTTTAGATAACCTAGTGCAAGGATATTATTAAGAGTGGTTTTTGGTTGGTGGTTTGTTTTATCTGTGAATGACCCCAGAAGTAGGAATTCCATCACTTTCTTTAGGAGAGAGTGTATTTTGTCCTTGGCTCAGGGAATGGGACAATCTTCTTTGGGCTGAATTTCTAAAATGTTAAAATTGTGACCCATTTCTTTAAATCTGACTGTCTTAAAGTGGGATCTGGGGAGGAGGCTTGGTCACATATATTGTCTGGATTCCAGACTCTGCTTGCATTATGTCCTGTGTATAGTTTATCCTGTTGAAATGGTGGTTCCTTCGGACACACAGTGCCTTGCCAAGCATATACTTCTCCAGCCTGCATTTTAGGGATTTGCTCGAAATCCAGAGTAGAAAGGATTGGAGCAAAAGTGGAAGGTTTAGAGCACAAACCTTCTCCTGCTGCTGAACCCTTTTTTGGAGTGTGGTTGGGTCTCCTTACAATGAACTGGACTTATTCTTGGGGTTAAGGCAGTGGTGCAAGTTGGCAGATAAGATACTGTAGTAGGAGAGACCTGTGGAGAGAACTGGTGTAGGGTGGGCTCCATGGGATAACTGAGGTACCTTCCTTGGTGCTTGAAGGTTATAATCAGCCCTGTTTGAACTCCACCCTCCTGTAAAGGTGTATACACCTTTCAAAAGGCTCCTTGCTCCAGAAAGCAGACCCTGAAGATAGCTTTGCACTTTTATTTCTATTGAAGACACATCAACTTTCTAAGGGTAGAAGGGATGTGTGGATTGGCTGTGTGATTGAAGTGGAAATGTAAGTGGTTTCCATTAAAGTTGTTGAAGGTGCACTGTGCAATTCTGAGAGTGTCCAGAATGGGTCATTGAGTTACTTGCTGGAGAACTGAAGGGCCTTGAAAGACGTGAAAATGATCAGGATTCTCCTTTGCTGATGCTCGTGTTTGCTTTTATCTGTTACCAGACAAGTGGGCATGGAGTCGGCTCAACCCGTCTGGAGTGAAACCCACTCCCAGGTCTGGCTTCTCCGTGGCAATTGGTCCCAATAACCGCTCCCTGCTGTTTGGAGGCGTGCATGATGAAGAGGAGGAAGAGAGCATTGAAGGGGACTTCTTCAACGATATGTATTTCTATGACATCGGGAAAAAACCGCTGGTTTCCTGGACAGCTGAAGGTTTTGTTTTAAAAATAACACAAATATATTCAGTTCCTTCTCCTTGTTCATCTGACATGTGTCCTTTGGGCCTTTTTTAGCTTCATATGGCTTTCTCCCAGGGTGCTCCAGAAGCTGAGCCACCAGGTGTGGCTGCTGCTTCGATCTATGACGTACTGATTATGAAGAGAGGGAGAGGCTGTAGAAATGAAGCTGGAGATGTGCAACTCTAGCAGGTTTTTGCTACAGGACTAACTGAATTCTCTACCTTTATGCTGCCCCTCTCCTTCCCTGCCGTGTAGCTCCTTGTACTTTCCATGCCCTGCTTCCACAATGTGATGCTGACTGTCACCCTTCTAGGGAGAGGGGAAGCCTGTGAGCCCTGGTGGTTGGGCACAAAGTCAGAGTGGTTCAGGAGGTAGTCTTCCTCCTCGATGAGGCAAACTGCATGTGCCCCGTTGTTGTGTAATGCAAAATGAAACAAAGCAGCATGAAAACATAGTTACGGTGTTGTACTGGAGGCCAGCTCCAGGTCGGATGTGCAAGTCTGGCATGAGATGCTTTAGTAAAAGCTACTGTGAAAAGATCTTTGATTCCAACGCAACACAAAAACCACTCTCTTTTCACCAGTGTTGATGAGCTATTCGAAGAGATTAAATATTAACCTTGGCTAATAAAAGATACGGCCCTCAGCTCAGATCTTTCATTTTGTTTGAACCACTCTCAAGGGGGAAGTGAGGTGCGAGTGACCTTGTTGAACCTCCTTCTTTCCACCCTCACTGTTTCTGGCTTTTTCCTCAAAAAGGAGAAGTCAATCACATAATAACAGGCAAACATGCAGTCAGATGTTTGCTTCTGCCTTCCTAGCTGACCGTTTTCCAGCCCTTTCAAGACCTGGAGTGCTTCCTGGTAATGCACTGTAATTTAGCACCCGGCAATTGTTTGGATTTGACAAAACAGTGTGTTATTTTCTCTTGCTCCTGTCACAGGACAGTGGACTCTGTGTGTTTGTGTGCACCTGAAAGATAGAGAGGAACAAATGCTGTTTTCTGTCTCTTTAGCACATGCTGCCATTAATAGAGGTGGAAACTCCACACCATGGGTTCTCCAGGAGTTTCATTGCTCCTTGTTTTGTGCCTGGCAGAAGTTCGTGCTGGGTGAGAGGTTGCACCTATCACTTGAGACTTACAATTGTAGTGAAAAATAATTGAATTCTCCCCACTCCCTCCCAGCAGCATCCATAGTATTTGTATTAACTGCCGTACGTGCTATTAGGTGCACACTGTTCACACACAGTCTCTTTTTGTCCCTTGTTGCTGTTAATAGGGACCAAAATCAGAGAAGAGGAAGCGAAGACGTGGCAGACAAGCTGAGGCAGAGGGTGCTGGAGATGAGATGGAGAAGCAACCGCTACAAGGCCCGGTGGAGATAGTCAAAGAGGTGGTGGCAGAAGATGGGACTGTCATGACAATCAAGCAGGTGGTCTCTGGACCTGCAGAAGAGAAGGAGAGATCTGAATCAGAGGAGGAGGAGGAAGATGGAGCCTTGGGCCAGCAAGTGGAGCCATGCCCACGTTCAAATGCCATGTTGGCAGTGAAGCATGGGGTTCTCTACGTGTATGGTGGAATGTTTGAGGTGGGCGATCGTCAGTTCACCCTCAGTGACCTTTACAGCATTGACCTACACAAGATGGAAGAATGGAAGGTGCTAGTGGAGATGGATCCAAGTAAGCTTTGATGGTGGAGTCTCTCTTTCTGCCTTTAGTGCAACAACCCCTAGGATATGTTTTCCAGCAGTGCTATATTTTAGGGGATAAAAAACCCAAACAGCTATGAAGCTTCCTCAAGGGGTGGTGATGAGCCTTTTGAATAATGTTTTTTTCCTGGACAGGAAAAAGCCTGGGAGTATGTGATACGCAGTGTCTTATGGTCATTGTCACTGCAGAAACCTGCCTGGTCCATAGCTGTGTGGCCACTGTAGAGAGTGAGCTCTGGTCTGTCTACTTTGAAAACCAAAACATGTGAACAGAGTGTCTTTGCTCACTGGTGGCAAGTTCTGGCCTGGGAAGTCCTGCTGTGCCGTGCTTGTCCACTCAGAAGAGGACAGGCATATGTGCTCTTGCCTGTCCTCACCTCCTCCGGGCACTGAGGGTCTTGCAAAGCACGTGGGCATTAGTGAGGGTCCTCTCTTTATGCCTTAAACGTGTAGTATGTTTGCTCTTGCTCTGAACACTCCGCTGGGCTGTGCCCAAGCTGGGCAGGCTAGCTCCGGGGATGTGGCAAGCATGGAAGTCAGTTCCCTGAATTCCTGGGTTACACGATCATTGTGTGTGCTCGGTGGTGTTGCAGAAAGCGTTACCTGAGAGACCTCAGTGAAGATGAATTTGATGGATTTTCTACCCATTATTGAACGAAATTGTGGGTCTATCTTAGAGCATGATATTTCTTAGGGTAGTGGTTAAGCCATTCAGCCCAGGACACGTGCGAGGCACTACAGAGAGACGTTAAAAGAGGGTGCCCCTGCCCGACAAGCTCACGGTCTGCCTGTGTGTCATGGGTAAAGGGCAGAAAGGAAGGAGTCTCCCTCATGATTGTGGAGCTGTGAAGTGCCAGGGAGGAGAGTCGACAAGAAGCATCAGCTTTTCTTCCACAGCTGTTCTGTGCTGTTCACTTCTTCCCGACTCTATTTCACCTCTTCCCAATGCCCGCTGCTCCCCGTCAGAGCCAGACCCTGTCCAGTGGGTGGATCTGTGAGGGCAATGAATACAGGAGGGCTCTTAAGGAGCACATCTGTCTGACCTTGCCCTGGCATGCTCCCTGACAGTTCTGACTGGAGGAGTGGCAAACAGCTTGTCATTTATTTATTCTATTTTCTTTCTCACCAAAGAAGCACAAGAATGGCTGGAGGAGTCGGAGTCAGATGAAGAGGACGATGATAGAGAAGGTGCAGAGGGAGGGGAAGAGGAAGAGGAGAGCTCTGAAGAGGAGAGTGAAGATGAGGAAGGTAATGATTAAGATGAACATTGTCTTCATTCTAATATAAAGTGGGTTTTAGTACAACACCTTCTGGTTTCACTGCCTGCCTGGAAGGCCTCACTGGCATCTGGTGAGTTTTCCAGCAAAAGCAGAGTTTTCCTGGTGCTCTGCTCTCGAGGTGCAGGAGAAATGTCATTGGCTACTGGTAGGTTTTTAGGCTATTACACTTAAACACGTTAGCTGAAGAGTATAGTCTTGGCTGGGTTGACCCAGAGGAAGAGCAGATTGCCTTTGTTAGCTGTTTGTGACCTCTCTTTCTGTCTTCCTCCCATGTGTGCTAGGAGAGGAGCAACACCCATCTGTTCAGCCTGAGGAGAAGCATGCAGACTATCTGTCCAGGACGGAGCAGTATTGGATTAAACTAGCCCGCAGCAACATGGGCCCGGATGCCAAGGAGAAGAAGGTGGTAAAAGTGGCACATGCCATGGCAAAGACTTTCTATGAAGATTCAGTCTAGAGGTTGTTGAGCGTGTTCCATGGGTGAAGAAACATACTGGGAGCAGTGGTTAGCTCCGCTGAACTCAGCCTGGCGTGCCAGGCAGTTGGCATGTCCGGAAGGCATCCTGGCACTGCAGTGTTTGCCTGCTCGGAGTGCCTCGGCTGACCAGTCTCAATATGCCTACTCAGTTAATGCTCTGGGTATGCCATTGTTCCCTGGAGGTTGTGGGAGGTTCTTGAGGAACAGGATGGCTGTCCAAGCACTTGTTCTGCTGAGGCTGGTGTATACAATACTGCCATATTTTTGTTCAGAAGTTGCTCTGAGTCTGTCAAGACAAACTGCACATTACAATGGTTCCTTGGTCCCAGATTCCTTTCCCTGACTGATGCCAGAACGTGTCTGCAAGGGTTTCTACAATAAACTTAACTTGGTTACATCATCTTGGTTTTCTCAATCCCATCCTAGCTTTTCTGCTTCTTTTTATAGAATCATAGAACAGTTCGAGTTGGAAGAGGCCTTAAAGATCACCTTGTTCCAACTCCCCTGCTGTGGACAGGGACACCTTCCCCTAGATCAGGTTGCTCAATGCCTCATGCAACCTGGTCTTGAACACTTTCAGAGGTGGGGCATCCACACCTTTCTCTGGGCAACCTTTTTCCCCTGCTGTGGAAGAGGGATCGCTGTTCCCACTGTGAAATATGCAGGTAGTGGTCATAAGATGCACCAGCAGCCCTGAGATGTGGCTGCACTGCCTGGAGAAACCTGGGAATCCTTTCATACCTTGTCTGTATGAGAGCCACTGTAGCCCTCATGGGTTTAACAGTAGAGGTCTCTTCCTTTTTCATGTTAACTGTAGCAGGTTTTGCCTTTACTTGTGGAATCTCCTAGTTCAGTGTCTCACATGCTGGCCAAGAAAGCAGTTGTCCTACAGTTGAACCCTTTGTGACCAGTACAATGTCCTACTTGGAGACCTGATGGCATGTTGAGGACAGGAGGGAGTGGGCAAACACTCTGAAAGGATTTTTTTACCCCTGCTTCCTGACTCAGCCCCTCTCCTCAAGGCATTGCTTCCTTTCCAGCAGAGCAGTGCTGTGGTCCATAGGGACAACAGATGGGATACAAGTGTGTCTGTTACAGCAAACCAGCGATGACTGGAGTTGACACCAGAAGGCACTGGCTGTCCTTGTGCAGAGAAATCCAGGGTGCCGTGAGTATTGTTTTGGCAGGGGCATCACCGGGGAACCAGCTCTCAGGAGAGCAGTGCTAGGTTCTGCAAGGCTAATTAGAATGTAATAAAGATTAAATAGAGCAGGCTGCTAGTGTGATTTAATCGTCAAGACAAAACCACAGTTGATAGGGAGGTGCCTTCCATGCAAAGTAACAGGAGAGGTGAAAAGGAACCATTTATTGATAACCTGGGAAGGAATCCGTAGCGCTCGCTTGGCCAGCAGCATCAGTTGCCCTGTTGTCCCGTCGCTTGGGTTGGTTTGCAATACCTTGAGCTCACTGATGTTTGAGCCTTTGTGTGTGTATGATGTCCACGGCTTTCTGTGCAAAGTTTTGGGGAATCTGCCGCTGAGTTGCCTTTGCAGATGTTGTTTTTATCGTTACTTATTTATTTATCTTTGAAAAATAGTGGATTTAAAATCACAGCCTCTGTGCACAGGACTCCGTTGCAAAGGCCCAACCAGACAGGAGAAAACGTGCTTTTTGCCAGATGTACTTTATCATTTTTTGTTTTTTCAAATACAGATATACACCCTGAAAGAATTTTTTCCCTGAGCTGAAGCCGAGCTGCAGCAGTGCCAAGGATGAAGCAGTTTTGTACGGTGCTGCTGCAGCCGCCAGAAAATATTCTCCCTCCCCCTTCTCCGGTAGAGAGACCGTTGGATGAGGGAACTAGATGCATCAGATGAGCTGGAGTGTGTGCAACAATAACCTGAGGTTTTTCCTTTCATCTTTTCCTCAAGGGCTCTGGAACGTAGTCCTAGTTGTGCTCTGTGCCAAGCCAAGTATGACTGGAGAAGGCATAGACTGGAAGAGATAGCTTCCAAGGAACCTGTGAGTCAGGATGGGCCAAGTGTCCCGTTCCAGCATCTTCGTGCGGCCTCCCGTGGGGAGCACACCAGCTGCCTCGCAGAGGTGTGGGAGAGGAGGCTTCAGGGGGTGGGTTGCAGGGGAGATGTTGGCTTCCCAGGGCTGTCGTTGCTCTGCTGTGAGGTTGGGCTGACCTGGGTGTGCAGCTTGGTTCAGTTCTTCCGAGAGCTGGGGTTCTGGATGAGCCAGCATAGGCTGTGGCTGGTCACAGGGCTTGGCTCAGGAGGCTCTGGTGGCCATCCTTAGGTTGTATGATGGGAGGATGCTGCCATGGCAAACTGGCCTGGCCTGAAAATTGAGGCTTAGTTGTCAGCTCTGACAAAATGAAGCTGTAGCACTGTAGTTGGAACAGCCTGCGTGAGGACTGAAACCCACACGGCATCCGTTCTCACTGGAGCCGTTGAACTTGAGACAGAAATCAATTCTGGTGCATCTGCACCCACTGCTTAGCAGAATGCACAAGACAAATGCAGCACTCCCTTCAGCCCTGCAGCCAGCGACAGCCAGAACGTCTGTCTGGACACCCTGGCCCATCTCGTGCAGGTGGAACTGTGGAAGCCTTGGAAGCTGGCACGTGTTGGTTGAGCAAATGAAACCTCTCAGAAAAGGTAAAACTGCTCACCTAGGTGACTGGTTATTGCTACTACATTAAGTGCCTGCCAAGCAGAGCTCAGAATGTGGTGGGCTCTGCCCTGGTCTTCAGAAATACAAACTATGATACCTTGATATCAAACTATAATGGTACCTTGTTCCTCTGAGCATTGGCTGAAAGTCCACTGAAGCCTGTTCAGGGTCGCTGGATCAGGTATCTGGTTGTTTTTCTTGTAGTGAGTCCATAAGTACCTTAAAGAGGAAGGTGTTTTGGAGGCAGACACACGTCGGTGAAGTGGCTTGCCTAAAGTGATACCCAAGAGAAGGGCCAGAGCTAGAACTTGATGGGAAACCAGGAACTGAGAAACTCCAGCAGTGTCTGTAGAGTAGTTATTCTTGTCTGACATGTACAAAGAACAGCTTGTACTTTTTTTAGTGTATAAATGCTGAGATAAAATTCAATTATTCCTTTGGCATCCATCAGACCATTGCTTTTGCCCATCTCGTCTTAAAGGGATGGACGTGTAAACATTTACATAGGAGAAAGAGACCTCAGTTTATTATTATAGCTGGAAACAATCAAGCTGTTGGGTTTTTTTTTTTCAGCTAAAAGACAAGGCTGAAAGTAACTTTTTGTTTTTCTCCTCACTCCTGGAGGAAAATGTATTCAGTAATCCCTTTTTCTTTGGGCCACACACACTGTAATTGCACTGTAAGTAACACAGCGAAATTGGATTTTTCTATTACGTTTCCACGCACAGCTAGGAAGGGAAAAAGAGAATAAAGGACAGTGCCAGCTGAAATGCATTTTACTTTAGGGGTTGCACAAAAAAGGCCACAGTAGAAGGTTAGTGGTTTCGCATCCAACTCAAGCTTAACTTGTAACGCATGGGCTTGTTTCTCGCCCACGTTAGTGTGCGTGTTGTGGTGTGATGGTTGTGGAAGCAAAGGAACCTTGCTGTGAGGTTTATCAGAGAGCAATCAGGGTCATTGGGCTGACCCAGAGATAAGCAGATGGAAAGACCATTTCTGAGCATCTCCATGGTTGGAGATGCATTTCCATGAGCATCTCTGCTCATGGGATTTTGCTAATAGCAGAGACTTAGTTGCATCACGCTGAGTTGCTGGTCTCCTCGCAGTGCTGCCTACCTGCTGTGGTGGCTTATGGAGACAAACCAGTCCCAAACCCTTCTGCTGGCAAATTGCTTGTTTGTCAGGCTCGTTGTGCTCTGCGCACGCCGGGCTGATCTCATCCTTCCTCATTCGTCTTGGAGAGAATCTGGGTTCATTCACCGGCTGTTTTGTATCGGCAAAACTTCTGCTTTCTTGCTCCAGCAATACCATGGGTGGGTCCAACCAGTGCTAAACAGCCCTGAGCACGTTGTGCCTGTCAGCAAGACAGAAAGGCTAAAGACACAGACGTTCTTACAAAAGCAGGTCTCCGAGGGATGGAGGAGCAGGAATGGGAACATACCAAATGCTTTAGCTTCTGCTGGGAAACAGCTGTTGGCCCAACAGCTGCAGCATCCCTCATCACTAACTCACAGTGACTTAACGTTACAGACGAGCAAGAAAAGAGCTTTGAAACATGCTCCACGCATGCTGAAGGGATTGGGGAGCAGTGCTCCTACTGCTTGCAGGAGTAATTCTCACAGCTCTCCCTTCCAACAGGACCAAACACCTGATACCAAAATGCAGCTGCTGCTGGGGTGAGGGTGGCTGCTGCTATGGAGGAGGTAAGGGGCTGGATGTTGGTGTACTTAACACGTTAAAACAAGCGAGTCTGTAAGAGGGCCTGAACCTTGCGAGGTTCTCAGTCCTGTTAGTAGTGTACCCAAATCGGGGATGAAAAGAAAGAGATGATAAAGATTGTGAGTCTACTAGATAGCAGAGTAGTGGAGCAAATAATACCTGTGCACAATTGTGAGTCTCTCTAAAGTTCATCTTCCGTTGATGCATCCATAGAATCATAGAACGGTTTGGGTTGGAAGGGACCTCAAAGATCATCCAGTTCCAGCCCCCCTGCCATGGGCAGGGACACCCTCCACTACACCAGGTTGCTCAAAGCCTCATCCAACCTGGCCTGGAACACTTCCGGGGATGGGGCAGCCACAACTTCTCTGGGCAACCTGTGCCAGTGCCTCATCACCCTCTGAGTGAAAAATTTCTTCCTTAGATCTAATCGAAATCTGCCCTCTTTCAGTTTAAATCCGTTGCCCCGTGTCCTGTCACTACACGCCCTTGTAAAAAGTCCCTCTCCAGCTTTCCTGTAGGCCCTTTAGGTACTGGAAGGCTGCTATAAGATCACCCCGGAGCCTTCTCTTCTCCAGGCTGAACAGCCCCAACTCTCTCAGCCTGTCTTCATAGCAGAGGTGCTCCAGCCCTCAGATCATCTTCGTGGCCTCCTCTGGACCCACTCCAACAGCTCCTTGTCCTTCTGCTGTTGGGGACTCCAGAGCTGAACGCAGTATTCCAGGGGGGGGTCTCATGAGAGCAGAGTAGAGGGGCAGAATCGCCTTCCTCCAGATGGGGAATGTGCAACCCACTGTTGCGTTTCTAAGCCATCCATCCAACAAAAACTCAGCAGCTCTCAACATCTAGAAAGTGACAGTTCCTTTAACGTTACGGAGCGTGATCTCCGAGATGCCTCGGATGAAGGGACACAGCTCCCGATGCATTTGAGTTACACGTTCAGACCTTCGGGCACTGGTTAGTAGCCATGGGGATTCATTGCCCATTAAAACTCCCTGGCTTGGCATGGTAATTGGGTGATTATGCATACCCTGGAAAGACAGGTTGGTGGTAGTGCTGAAGCCAAGTGCCTGTGGGTTAATATTAGTTGAAACAGACCAATAAAAGGAACTCACGAGCTTGAAATGCCTCTGAGGGAAGCATGGTCCTGGTGGATCTGCTATTCAAAGGCACGGATCTAGTGCTTGCTGTGCTCAAGGTTGTCTTCAGCCATGGTTCAAGCCTTGGGCTCGGCACTGAGCCACTCAAGGAGCCTTGCTGTGAAAGTCAGCGATGGGCAACAACGTGACTGATGCAGTTCATTTCGGGGCTGTGCGAGGAGCTGACTCGTTTTCCTACACCGGGAAAACTCATCACCACAAACGAGTCTGCAAGGCCTGTCTTCCATGTGACATGTCTTCCATGAGCGATTTACCCGCGTGCAGCAAAGCTGTGCAGCGTGGGCAGGAGACCCAGTCCGGCCTCTGCTCTCTTCTGCTTTAGCACAAACCTCTGCAGCCAACCTCACCCTGAGACAATTTTTTTAAAAAATCCTACTTTTCCATCCTCCCTTAACTTGCCAAAGGCTGTCAGGACATGTAATTAGTCCTTGGGTTTCAATTAAGCCTTTCATCATCGATATGACGTTACTTCTCCTCTCACCCCTCCCCTTCTGTTGCAGTCTGGATTTATTTTTTTTTTTTTCCCAGCAGTACTGAGGCTTCATAAGTCGGCATAAGGTAAATAGATGCTGCAACAGCTCAGTCTTTCTGAAAGATCAGGCCCTGGAGAGTCCCAGCACGCTCAGAGAATCTAGGTCTTGGGTACAAGCAAACCAGACGCCAGATGGGCTGGTGAGAAGCTGACGTGGCACGAGCAGGTGGAAGATTTTTCTATTCCTTCCTTCTTGCCTTCCCCAAAGACGTGGTGTCAAAGCAGCCCATGGCTCACACAGGTGGGGTCTGACCAGAGGACCTGGCTGTCCCCAGGGAAGGACACAGGGCTTCTTCCCCAACGGCTTTCCTGTGCTGGCAGGAGGTGGGCTGGTTCCTTGAGCCCCAGCTCCTTGTGGTTTTTTGTAGGAACAGAAAAATACCATCGCAGCCTCAAAAAAATCCTGATATAAACCTTCAGCTGTTCACAGGCATCTGTCTGTGGACATAAAACAGCAGGTATGGACAATTTACATGGATTTATATGCCACGGTGATAGACATTTTAATGTGCTTTAGGTAGATATGCATCAACCCAGGGCTCATAAGACAGGGAGATATACTGAACTGCCTCTCTGGGCTACTTCTCAAGAATATTTCTGGCCTTGGGCAAACGTGAAAAGCCCAAAACTAAGACAAATTGCTCAGCTCCCTGTGATTAATAAAGGAGTCGTTATTTTTAAACACGTGGTTCGGGAGGCAATTAATATTGGTCTTCAGCGATTCTTCATGGCGAACAAACCTCAGCTCGACTGAGGTTTTGTATCGTGGAGCAAAGAGATGAAAAATCCGAGTTGCATTTGTGTCTGTTCATAACTGCTGGTACGTGGGCAAGAGCAGGAATAACTAGTCGGGTCACCGGTGTGAAAAAGAGAGTCATGAAATCACTGGTACTTTTATTTGCTGGGTAACGAGAGGCATTTTTGTGCTGTTTTATATAGGTCTGAATGTCGTACTGTGTTGGCACGTAACTGTTTAACCTGCTCCTGGCGGGACCTTCGTGTCGTGCACTCGAATGTACAAAAAAATAGTCCTCGAGAGTCTTTCCAAAGAGTTGCAACCGGGGTTCCAAAGCACACGGATGAGTTCCCAGGGCTGCAATCACAACGTGTCGTTATTTGGTTCCTTTCAAGTATGCAGCGCCCATTCCAGAGGAAAAAAGGCGACTAAGGACCCAAAAGGAAAAAAGAAGAGGTACGCAGACGATGCACAGTGACTGTGGAAAATGAAATAAGAGCTACTGGGGCCTCGCTGCCTTCAGTTACCGTTTACCCTGTCCACCCATAGCCCTCTGCCTGAAAAGGGAAAGGAGGAAAAAGAGGAAGAAAAACTGCGACAGGAGGGAGTAAGACCATGTAAGGAAAAGAACTGAATTTAACTGGCACATGCTCTAATCCTTAGTTTATTTCTGGTTAAAAATATAGCAATCCAGTGCAGTGTAATAAGAAATCTGCTGAAAAGGTAGCAGAGAAACAGCTAAAACAGAAGCAAAGCAAAGCTGAGTCCACAAGTCAGAGCTGTACCCATCAACTCTGGATGTGAAATGTCAAGGAGGACTTTTTTCCCCTCCTTCCCCCCCCCAGATATATCTGTATATGGGTTTCATCCCACCCTCGGGTGGCTGCCACGCTCGCACCCCTTCTCCAGTTGAATGGAGCTGCAGTGGGTAGAACTGAGGGTGGAATTTGGTCCCTGGACGTACCAAATCCCAAACAAGCCATTTGAACCGTACCTGGTGGTGGTGGATGACCGGCAAAGCCGATCCCCACGGCGGGGGAAGATGGTTGGGGAGGGGAGGAAACAGGACAGGCATTTTGGAAAGGCGAGGGGGACGTCGGGCGTTTCCAAGCAATCGAGCCGAGACCACGCTCTCGGGACTGGGACCATAACAGCTCAGAACAGGGATACGGCATCTTTAATGAGTATGCATATTATCCGTGGGGACAGGGGAGGGGAGAAAATCAAGGCAGGCATATTACAAAGATGGTATAAACGAACAAATTAAGTGACATAGAAAAAAAAAAAAAAGAAAAGAGTATATCCTTAGAGGCTGCCATTGCCAATGATGTTTGTTTTTTTTTTCTTTTTTTTTCTCTTTTTTTTTTTTTTTTTTTAACAGGGACATGTTGGAAGCTGGAATATACATCCTGCATTACAAAGTGCAAAATACTACATGCTCAGAGCCCAAGCATGATGTCTGAAACAGTCCACAGCAAGATGTAAGAGACAAACCCACCACCCTCTCCCTCCTCTCTGGGACATGCTCCAGTGCTCCTCCCCAGATGCCTTTGAAAAAGCAATTTTTATTTTATTTTACTTTATTTTGTTTTGTTGTATCCTAAGGGGATCAGAATTGAGCCCTCTCTCCCCAGTCCCTCCCCACCAGTCTGCTCCCCAGCATCTGTGCACGCAGGTATTTGGGATGGGATGCTCGAGTAACGCTGCTCCTCGCGTCTTGGCGAGCACGGCACGATGGCCAGCAGCTACTCAATTCGTGTCTCTGAAGGTGCCTGCAAGTTTTTTGGGGGAATTCAGTTACACATTTTTACCCAGGAGAAATTGGCCGTGAATTAAATGTAGGACTGGGTGGTTTTCCAGCCTTGCCATGGAGGGGAGCAGCCTGGGGAGAAGGAGTGAAGGCAGGAGGGTGGTGGGGCTGTTGCTCACACCTTGCGTTCCCTATTCCCCCCCTGCCCCAAGAAATTTAGCAGAACACCAATTGCTGCTTTGTTTTAAAAATAAACAACAAAATGGGGGCCTGTTGCTCTTCTCTCATCTTTCACGTCTAGACAGGGTTCACGCCTTCCCCTGTTCCTTCTCTCCTCCTTCTTGCAGCAACGTTCTCCATTTGCAAAGGGAGAAGGAAGAAAAGCCTGATTTTGCTTTTTCTCTCCCATTCGCTTTCTCATTAAAGCTGTTGTGGTTTTCCCCGGGAAACTCAGCCTGGAGCATCCCAGGACCCATACATACTTCAAACAAAACCTCCCCATGGTCCCCTCATCTAGTCTCCCTTTTGGGGTTCATTACTGTTGTTCCGAATATATTTTTGGGGGGTGAGGGGAAGGGAAATGAGGTTTTATTTTGTTGGGATTCCTTCTCATCCTTTCCAGTGTTGGGGGGGCAGAGTGTTGATAGCATTTTGCCATGCCACACAGCATAGTGTTATACAAGCAAAGAATTTTGGCTAAAATCCAAAAAACATTACCCAGGAAAAAAGGCAAACTGTGAGTGAGACTCGATCGTTTGTTGTTCTTCTGTGAAAAGACTTGGAAATTGTCGTAGGACAGTTCGAGTTATGGTTTTTCCCTTTTTGTTGTTGTTGTTTGGTTTCTTTTTCCCCCATTCATACATGTTAACTGTTATTTTTGCAAACAAGACAGTCTTGAATTAGATGAAAAAGTTAATAAACAAAATGGCGACTCCAATATTTAGTAAGATCACCATGACTACCAGGATAGGAGCTGAGCCCTGGAAGAGAAAGAGAAGGAGAGGAGTTAGAAGGCACGTTGAACGTCTGGCCAAGGCTGCCTTGCAGCAGGGGCCGGGCGCTGCGCTGGCTCCGGGATGCCGCGAGCAGGGAGCTCTGCGGGCGAGCAAACCGATTACGGATGATTTACACCCTCCGGCAAGGGATCCCAAAGCACCTGGTATCCCTGGCTGGATTTCTGCAGGCTGCTGCCTTAGTGAGGAGGGCGGGAATCATAGAATCATAGAATCATAGAATCATAGAATGGTTAGGGCTGGAAGGGACCTTCAAAGGTCATCTAGTCCAACCCCCCTGCAAGGAACAGGGATATCTCCAACTAGATCAGGTTGCTCAGGGCCTCATCCAACCTGGCCTTGAACGTCTCCAGGGATGGAGCATCCACCACCTCTCTGGGCAACCTGTTCCAGTGTTCTACAACTATCATGGTAAAAAATTTTTTCCTAATATCCAACCTGAATCTACCTCCCTCTATTTTAAAACCATTACCCCTTGTCCTATCACAACTGGCCCTCCTGAACAGCCTCTCCCCATCTTTCTTGTAGGCCCCCTTGAGGTACTGGAGTAGGCACCCTTGAGGTACTGGATGAATGAAGATCTCCCCCTCGGAGGGGACTAAGCCCAGACCTACAGCCTCCGTGTCCATGGCAATACACAGGTCACCTCCAGCTGGTGCGTCCAAGCACAACCTCCTCCTAAGGCAGCCCTCCCATTCTGCAAAGGCAGACAAAATCCCTCTCTTCTTTCATCAACAGAAGTGAACTGGGCTCTGCCAGGAGCCCCTTTGCCCCCTCCCCACACTGACCCGCAGCCCAAGGCGTCCTTGGGTCCTGCAGCATCCCTGGTAGCACTGTCCCTCGTACGCCTGAGTGACAGCAAAGCCGCTGGACTCCTCCTTTTCCGAGCCACTTCATCGCTTCCTTTCCATCCGTTTGCCTCAACAGACCCATACACCTGCAAGTCTTGGGGCAGACTCTGTTCAACATCATGCGTTAGCACAAATGGTACCTAAGTCCCAGTGTGAGCTTTGGACCAGCATGTGCCAAGCAGACACCTGGGCGCGCACCCACTGGACCCATTGATGAAGTCACCAGTTGCTCCTGGACTCTCCCATGTGCATACAGGAAATCTGGCCTTTGAATAACTAGAAGCCGTTGCTTACCTGGGGTGGCCAATGAAAAGGGAAAAAAAAAGGAAAAAGAAGAAAAAAGATCGTATTGGGTTGTATAATTGTTTGAGGATGGTTTGGAGGAGTCTCCAAAGGACATTTCCTCATAGACACAATTGCTTGTACAGGTCTCCTGATAATGGCAAGAGTCAGGTCAGCACAGGGTGGTCTATGTTAAGGCAACATTTTGGGAAGGCTCTAATAACCCTTCCTGAGGTGCATATGGACCAAATGAAGTTCTTGGTGACTATGTGGAAACCACTGCAGCGACTCATGTCATGTCGCAGCTGGCCGCTGTCGGACACTTGCCGTAGGCTGGGTTGAAGCGCACCCCAGGAGCATCTGCTACTTCCCCCTGAGCATAAAGGCAGCCCAGACACCTCATGTTGGACCTGATGAGGACATGGACCCTATCAGCACCCCAGGAAAGATGGGAAGAGACCACTCGATGTCAGGACTGCAGACGACCCTCCAGCGCATCCTTCTGCAGGACACCGGTCGGAAAAACATCCACCCTGCCACCTCGTCCCTACCATAAAACATTTGCTGTCCTAAAGCGTTAACGTGGCTGGCATCAGGGTGAGCAAGCGTGTGTGCAGGTAGGTGGTAGCTATTTCTCGGAGTAGCTGGTATCCTCATCTATTCTTGCTGCAGCGGAGCGGTGCCAGCTTTCATCGCCTGGAACGGTACGAAGGCTTTTCTCTACGCTTCCATCCTCGGAACAAAGCTCCCGTGGCGGTTGGGTTGGCCATGGGGCAGGGGTGGGCACCCTTTCTAAGCAAGTCCTTGTACCGCTCTGCAGAGCTTTTGGGGGAAAAATAAATAAAAAAATAAAGCTCCTTGCTGGCCAGAGATGGTTTCTCTTCGGAGCAGGCTGATTCAGTTCGCGTTGGGGAGTGGGTGGGAGGGAGGATGCTGGAGCTTGCTGGAAAGGCATATTTGTAGCTTAGCAACAGGGTCAAAGGAAGCCAACCAAATGGAGGGATTGCGGAAAGCCTCTCCTGGCAGCCAGGTATCCACGCCTGACTGCTTCCAGCAAATCTCTCCGCCTGCACCATGCAAAGCCTTTCAAAGGCAGAAACCACCCCCCCATCCCGTTGCCACTCCTCCCCCCCCTCGCCGCTGCCAAGCGCCGCGCGCCGCGGTGTGTTATTTACGTTTTGGGGGGTTTAGCTTCATTTCAAAAGATTATCGGGTTTTACGATTTTTGAGCTCGTGTTAACGTACCGACAGATTGGGAGTGATTATCGCTGTCATTGTTTCTGTTGGCAGGGCACGGCGGAGACACAAAATGCAGTTGGTTCCCTCCGCCTCGCAGCCAGGGCAGGACTTAACTGCTCCCACTCCTGCTTGCATTAGCCTTGGTCTGCTCGCCAAGATTTCCCAGCCAGAGAAGTGGAGACCATTCCTGCCCTTGCTCTGCTCAGTCTACGAGATCGTTGCAATACCATGCAGGAGGTACCTCGGAATTCCCTGGTGTTTGAGCTTTACCCTCACAAATGCTTTGGGATGGGCCCGTTGGACTGACCGAAATCGCAACCCTTCGGTACGCGTGTTCAGAGGATGCTGATGGGATGGTGCCCGGGGAGGGAGCACACCCTTCCGTTATACACCAGGACATCAAAGCTGTGCCTTCATCTAGAAAAATGGGGGGAGTCAACAGACTAAGCAACACAGAATCATGGAATGGTTTGGGTTGGAAGGGACCTCAAAGATCATCCAGTTCCAACCCCCCTGCCATGGGCAGGGACACCCTCCGCTACACCAGGTTGCTCCAAGCCTCATCCAACCTGGCCTTGAACACTTCCAGGGATGGGCACCTTCCCAACTGCATCAGCAGCAACTGGATTCCCATGCACAAATGTTTTGCCCAGCTCCCGGGTTCAGTCTGCACCTATTTGCATCTTGCTTCCTCTGTTCAATGCAGAGGCAGGAGAAAACGCTCGCTTTGGCACCGCATATGCCAGGTCTTCCACATTTGCCAGCAAAAGCATCCCAGAAATAGGATGACCTGGGAGGGGTCTCTGCAAACTGAACAGCTCAAATCCCACTGTCTAACAACCTACAAATGTGGCTTTTTTTTTTTTTACAGTTCCCTCTTTTTAACACCCTCTTCCCTGTGCTGACTCCACCAAGGGCTCTCCACGCAGCGACGGCGGGTACGGCTGCTCCACCCCGGTGAGACGCCGGCGCATCTTGGCAGGGGCTGGAGTCCTGCCTGCGGCAGCTGGTGGATAAGCAGCTTTGCAACACTCAGGCTTCTGTTTTAGCTCCAATTACGAATCCTGCTGCACTTCTAAATGCTTATGTCTGGCTTATTTCTAATATGTAAGGTCTTTGTGCCTTAACCTCTGCTCAGAGGAAGCGTTTGCCCTTCTCCCCTTTGATAGCAAGGATGTCCTAGGATATGTGTCATCTGTTCTAAGAAGTGATTCCCGCTCCGTGCCCAGGCAGAAGATGAATCTCGTCTGGTTTGTGCTTGGGAAGAGCTGTTTTGCTGAGCCCAGCCTGGCAATAGGGCAGTGAACTCCTTTCTCCTGCAGCCACAGCCGGCGTTTCGGAACCGGCAGCTTTCCCAACTCCTCGTGCCACACGCCAGCCCTAACGTGAGCCACCCACGTTCAGAAAGAAGAGCAACAGCCCTTGATTTGCAACTTTGCACCTTGATTTAATACTTCAGTGGTGCTTTATCTCGTCTTTAGCCTTCCTGAGACTTAGAAAAACCCATAGAAAACCCCGAGGCCAGCGATACCGCAGGCTCTGGGGTGCTAGAAAGCCAGAGGTCAAGCTGATTTTTCCAAGCCTGGAGTTTGTGTGTCACAGACAG
This sequence comes from Tauraco erythrolophus, assembly GCF_009769465.1. NCBI lineage: Eukaryota > Metazoa > Chordata > Aves > Musophagiformes > Musophagidae > Tauraco > Tauraco erythrolophus. The sequence continues at coordinate 20,668,793 of NC_141479.1, read as the reverse complement.
CAAGCAGCCAGCAAAGCTTTTCTTTTTTATCTTTTTTTTTTTTACAAAAAAAAAGAGCTACAATGCTCTCTTTAGCCCTGAAATAGCCGTGCTAGGAGCGTCAGGAACTGCAGAGATTTGTTTCAACGACCCCACCTGGCATTCGGGAGACGGGGCTCTGCTGCGAAACGCTCTGCTCCTTCCCAGCACAGTGCCCGCCACTCCAGAACCTGCTTTACTGGGAAGCAGACGCCAGTTGGCAGCGTCCCCTCGCCCAATTTTAGCTGTCTAAACGTTAGACATCTAGTCTGTGCTAACCATCTAGGCTGTCTGTAGACCAAGTGACGTGAGATGAATTCCACCCGGAATCGTTACCAGCCTGGCTCCAGGAAAGGAAAAAAATTAAAGCAAGCATCAGCCAACATACTGGGTGATGGCAAATTTCATCAGCAAAATGAGGCAGCTCTGGGGACTGGGATTTTTTCGTTTTATTTTTTTATAAGAAGATCCCTGAGCTCCTTTGTAGGAGGAAAACATCCGGCAAGAGTGGGCAACCTACACCAGCATCAGCTGGGCAAAAAGGTCCTTCTGGATCAACAGGGATAGTCTCCAAGCACTTGAAGATTTCCTTCAGAGTTTACAGAGCTGGAACATACACCCAAATCCATGGAAACACTAAAAGGCAAATGAGCCCTCGTTACAGCACAGGGGTGATAACAGTAATGGCAGCTGTAGAAGTGAGGAGCAAAGGTTTCTTCCAGCCTGTGGTTTTTTTTGGCACGCTGCAGCTCTGACGGTGGCACCACCGTTTCTGCCCCTCCGTCTTGTTTGTTTTTATCCTTTAACTGTCGTGTAGCAACTCAAGAGTCTTACTGTGAATATAAGGGGCAACCAGTTTACAAATACAATTGTAGCATAATTAATTTAAGCATTAACACTCCATTATTGTCTGTTATCGCAGGGTACAAGCTCTGTCTCTCTGCCATGGAAACCATAGTGCAGGTTACCTAGGAATCCCTCTGGGATCTATTAAGAGTAATTACTAAGGACTGGGATCAGCAAAAAAAATATATATGCATTGTTTTCCAGCCTCAGCACTGCGGAAAGTGCTGAAAACTTCACAGCTCCGTGACATTTGTGCTGAATTGTCACATAATTGCCAGGAACAGGCTGCTGTGGAACGGCGAAGGAGCATTTAGCAAAAGAAACATAAGGGATTCGCTTTGCCTTCTCCAGCGTATTACAGCATCTCCCGTGGCTCAGGGAAGAGAGCCCAGGAGATGCCGATGTGCCCGTGGAAGAGGAGCGGGCACTCGATACTGGTGTGCGACTGAGTGGGGCAGGATGGAAAAACCTGCTTTGGCAGGAGCAAAAAAAAAGTGGGTAAAGTGAAGGCAGGGATTTATCCCGAGCTGGTGTCGCTTACTGAACCGTTTTGTCACCTCTGGTTCAGTCCTGATGTCACGGGTGCCCGTGGAGCCGGGGCGAGCTGTGTGTTTGGAGCCATATGGATATTGTCAAGATTTTTGGTTCTCGTGCAGTCAAAAGCTGGTGTTTGACCCCCAACTTTTTCAAAGCCAGAAGAAGACGTGGAGTTGGGCTCAAAACCCTAAAATGAATCCAGGATGACAAGAGCAAAGGCAGCGGGGTGCTCTCTGCAGGTACATCAAAGGGGCCCTGGGATTCAAAGGGGTTTACAAGGACCCCGTCGAGTGGAACATCATGTTTCTCTCTGAGCGTTCTTTGCCCCGTGTTGTTACAAGTGATGCCTCCATGGCTGTGCATGAAAGAGCTCAAAGGAAGGCCAGTTTCCAATTATCCGCTGTTTTAAAAAGAGACATGGGATTGGGGTTTGAACCTGTTTGGCTGAGATGAGAGAAATAAGGAAAACCCCAGCGTGCCTGTGTTAGGAGACCTGGGGAAGGCTCCTGATGGGGAAAAGAAAATAATGGAAAAACCTGAAGTGGGAAGACTGAGAGGGATGAGCCACTGGGTTTAGTCCCAAGGATGCTAAGCACAAAAAAGTCCCCAGAGCCCTTTCCCAGCAGACTGGTCCAAAGGCAGAGAGATGGGAGCATCCCCGTGCACGGCATGGAGCCCGGTCTGAGATGCAGGTGATGCTTCACCATCAAACAGTGGGTGCCTGTTCAGGACAGAGGAATCAGCCAGCTGTTATTTTAATCTCATTTACACCCTTGAAGGCTAAAGACACCCAACTTTCCTGAAGAAAACGCTCCACCCTGAGGTCAGACCCTCAAAGAATAACCTTGTGGCTGCTGGAAAAGGGAGCATCAACCACCTCCATCAGCAGGGAGGTGCCATTCCTGGGGCAAGTTGCCGTGCTCTGTCCCCTGCCCCAACCTTGCTCCATCGCAGCCTGGGCTGAGCCCCCTGCCCGGGTACCCCCCCTCGGCCCCGGCTGCCCGGCGAGCTCCGGCAGAGCCCCGCGCTGGCAGCAGATTGGCTGCCTCCTCCTCGCTTTCCCCAGCGACAGCAGGACCTGCTCGGAATATCTCGATGGAAAACACGCTCCTCGCGCCGAAAGCGAGCGAGGAAGATGCTGCGGCTGCTGGAATCCCTCCCCGTCCCCCCGTGACAAGGAGGGGGGGTCTCGCTGCGGCCGTTTCCCCTGGTTTGTCTGCAACAAGCAGCAACAGCCTGAGACCACTGGGATTGCATCCGACAGCGGGAGACGATGGAGGAAAACATCGGGGGGGGGGGGTGCGGGGGGGCTTTTTGTAGCCACTGCCCTCCCATTGGGTTTTCTTGGTGGGATGAGACAGGGGGATTTCAAAGGGCCAAGTCTGGAGCCCACTCACATCTCCAGGGTGCCTTTAGTGAGCCCACAGCGTGTCCCTGGAAGTCTTCCTCTAAATCCCCGTGATCGCTCCTGCGAAACGAGGACAGGCAGATGAATCAGGCTCCCTCCGTGCCGGAACGCCGGCCCTGCTCGCAGGCACGCTGAGGACCTCTGTGCCTACAACACTTCTTTTCCCTTTTAGAAGCTGCAGATGTTCAGCACCTGCAGAAAAGGAGATGTATTCTTTTTTTTTTTTTTTTTCCAAACCCTAAAAATGTGATATGTTTTGTGCTGATGGATAAAAGGGTTGCTGGCATTTTAGAAAGCCTTTCCCTTTCCGGTGTCTCAGATTCCTTTCTTCCTTTCCCATTTTAGATCTCCTCAAAGGCTCCAGGAACCTGGGAAGCATTCGGACACAGGCTTTGTGCCTCGTGGGCCGTAAGTCCCTTAATGCGACAGCACCGACACCGGTCCTGGCACGTTGGTTTCCGTTTTCATCTGCCCCAACGATGCCAACTGATGTGAGTTTGTTCTGTGCGTGCAGGGGTCAGCGCACAGAGAGACACAGAGAGATCAGGTGGCTTTAAATGTGATTTTAAAGCGTTTGTAGGGCTGTAGCACCGGCTTGGTGACCCCAAAAGCCCACAGTCCCCTGAGAGCCAACACCGAGCAGCGCCGGGTTCCATCAGTGTTACTGAGCGGTGGCCTCAGGAAATGACCTTTGTAAGAGCAATTTTCTGTTACTGATGTGCAGCCTCAATGAAGGGGGGTTCTGGGAGCCTCTTTCTAAGGGACTGATGAAAAGTGACCGAGAAGAACAAAGTTCCTATAGCTCATATAGCAGCCTATATGTCTGACTCCTCCTCAGAGGTCTGCATCCCCACCTGGGGACATGTTGCAAGAGGCTGGACATCAAGGGACCCCCCCAAGTTGTTCCAACCTCATTTCTAAGACAGAAATCAAGAGGTGTGGGGAGAAAAGTGATAATCTGAAGACTGTGCTTTTCCAAGACTGGCATCCCCCCCTGGTTCCTGCGAGCAGTGACAGAGGTGGGCTTGCTCCCGCAGCTGGAGCTGGCACTCCAAGGCAGAGCCAAGCCCCTCAGGCTCACTTATGGCTTATGTAGAGCTGGTTTATGGCAGATTATTTTTAAAACAAGCTAACCTCTGAGGTCGGCCTCAGTTCTGCACAGGGCTACACCAGGTAGGGCGAAAATAGCCCTCCTCGGCTCAGAGCATCCTTCCCGTTCGTTGCCAGGCACCTTTCCCAAACAGCCCAGCTGTCCGGGAGATGAGAAATGCCCTTTTCCATGAGCGGTGTCACAGATGGCAGCACCGTGGATCCCAGGGAAGCAGGCTGTCACGCCAGCTGAAACGGCGTGGGCAGCACACGCGTGCGCGCAACTGGCCTTTCCCGGGAGCAGCGGTTCGCCTGCGCGCTGGAGGCGAGCTGCCGGCAGTCGGAAGGGGAAGGAAAAGGTTGGAACACAAATCACTGCACCTCCCATTCCTCTCCTGCGCCTCCTTCCCCTGCTCCTGTCCCATGACCCCCCCTCCCTGCCAGGCCACACGGAACAAAACCCTGCTAGCGCGGTGCCGTTCTTGCTAGAACAAATCGTTGCTGGCATCGGAGGTTATTTAAATCCACGTTTTTTCTCTTCCTCTGTATTACATTAGCTTCCTCCCAAACCTTCGCCATCTGTTCCACCCTCGGTGATGAATGTGAGAAAACTGAACATGCTACAGCGCTTAAAAACCGTGGTGTGTATCCTAATGGCTTTCCTGTGCGCCCTTCCGGGCAGGCTGTGCCCCTCCGTTATTGCCCGGGATGCACTCGGAACAGCCGTTAATGGCACGTTGCATTAGTGAGTTATTTACATCCAGCGTTGCAGCTCAAGCCTTCCTCCCCGGGCAGGAGGGAGGTTTGTGTCTGCATTGTGCTGCCCCATCCCTGGAAGTGTTCCAGGCCAGGTTGGATGAGGCTTTGGGCAACCTGGTGTAGTGGAGGGTGTCCCTGCCCATGGCAGGGGGGTTGGAACTGGATGATCTTTGAGGTCCCTTCCGACCCAAACCATTCCATGATTCCTATGATGGCTCCGGCACGCAGGCTGGGCTCTGCGTGCGAGGTGGGAGCCTCGGCAGCGCGTCTAACCTGGGCTGGGCACGGAGAGACACCGCGCGTGCCAGCGATCTCCCCGAGGAACGCCTGGCTCTCAGCGAGGAGAAACGGTGGATCCGTTCCTCCTTCGGGACCCGCGTCTCTCCCAGCTCCCCGCGAGATCACGTTAGCGAAGGCGCTGGACCGTCTGTGGTCCCACAGACTGCAACGGGGTCGGTGTCCATGTGATTACGGCTGCTGCTCTTCCCCCTGGAAGCCTGTCAGGCTCCTAACGCTGCCTGTCACGTCCATGCATTGGGACAGCCCGGTCTGGCCGCGGCGCCTGTGGCATCACTCGGTGCCGTGTGCTCCGGGCTACCGTCGCCTGGAGCTCTTTTTATTCCCTGGCCTGGCAAGATGTGCCCTACGGTGGAGCGCACCGGCAAACACACCGCGCTCGGCTCTCCCTGAGCACCGCGTGGGTGCTTTGGAGCCTGCGCCGAAGCTCGCGAGATGCATCGGAAGCCAGAAAGCTCCGGAGCGGTGCGTGGGGGTGATTTATCCACATCCACAGCAGGGAAACGGTGGCAGGTCTGTGGTTCCGTCCATCCTGCACCCCAGCTGCTGATGGGCTGCTCGTGTCCCAGCTCTCTCCTCTCTCCCACCCACGGCTGCAGGTGCCAAGGCCTTTGCTCTGCGCTGGAGAAGCCGGGATGCCGTAGGGATGGCAATGGTGACCGTACCTTATGGACCATGACGTCTCTAGCCCAAACTTTCGGAGTGACTGACAAATGTCAGCTCAGTTTCACAATCCCTGTCTCCCAAACAACCAAGCATCACCTTCTGCTACCCTGACAGCTCCTGTCTTCTGCCGGAGCCTGAAATGTCACCACCTGAGAGTTACAGATTTTCTGCTTCTCCGGTGCAGGTCTGGCCAGGCTGTGGGATATCAGCAGCACGGGACCCCTCCAGCCCTGCCCCGTGTTCAGCACTGACTTGGTGACTTAGAAGTGGGAATCTGGAGCAGTGGTGGCTTCCCCACTGCTCCCATCAGACCCCAGTCACGGCTCCGATCAACGCCAAACCAACGGCGAGAACAAGCGAGGAAGCTGCTCCCTATGGTAAGGCTGGGAATAACCAAAAACCAGACCTGGAAAGGAGCTGAAAACCACACAGCTGAGCCTTCTCCCAAGGCATGTTCAGCTCTGTCCGAGTTACATCCGAGCTGCAGATGTCCAACCCAGTCTTAGACCACCTCCTCCCCCAGCCACCACAGCCTCCCCAGGCAATTTATTCCAGCCCTCGACTGACAAGTGATGGCTGCTGGCTGACCACTGCCTCTATCGCGTGAATCCAAGCCCGTTCATTCCGTTCATGGAGAACAGATGATTCCCTTGCATTTCGCAGCAGCTGTTCTGCGTGTTTGCAGCTCGCTCTGCCCCTCTGCCCCAGCCTCAGCACCCCCAGTTCTGCCCAGCAGCTGCCTGTGAATTCCCAACACAGCCCTGTCTCTCCCTAGACGAGGAGCCCGGGGCTGGATGTCTCACAAGGGGTTGTCCTCCAAGTCCCACCGGCTGTGCTCCTGACTAGAAAGCGTACTTGTGCTCTTCGTAGTAGAGTGATAGTATAGACTGACGCTGGGCTGTGACCCGCTGTATCGCCCCGATCTGCAGAACCCTGAGCCCACTCCCCTCGCTGTCCCTGCCCATCGCTGTCCCAGCCTAGATGTCCTTCCTGAATTGCATCCTCTTGTCTGCAGCTTGCTGAGACCCTTTTGCATTGCATCCCCCCCACTGACGGGCTCATACCCCCTCCTGGGCTCAGCATCACCCACACCCCAAAAAACCAGGAGCTGTATCGCATCGCGCAGATCAGTACAGGAAAACCCGAGCAGCGGTCAGCTCGGGAGTGCAACCCCTTCGCAACGTCCCCTTGCCCATGACCAGGGTTCCCTCCTCCACCTGGGTCAAGTCTCCAGCACCATGCGGTGACGAGGTCACAGCTTCCCCAGACAGTGCCGGCGCACGGCGGCGCGGTGACGGAGAGCCACAACGCCCAGCTCCCAGGATCTGAGCACTGACGTGGCAACAGAGTCCCACCACCCTCTTGGGCCAGCAAGAAGTTCTGTTGCCATAACCGAACCACAAGAAAGCCCCACCACCAGCAGTTTTCCACCCGGTGAACGCTCAAAATCCCAGCAATAACATATTTTTCTTGCTGACCCCAGGGTTGGGCTGCAAAACAAGCTCAACCTTGCTGCTCACATCCTCCAGTGAAAAACCCGCTGTTCCCACCAAGACAGCCTGCGCAGAAACCCCCACGCCAACGCTATGACACCGGATGGGAGAAGGGAGGGGGACGGATTCAAGGCACAACCCCGGGGTAATTCGGGGGTCAGCTCGGGGGTGACCTCCCTTTCAGCTCCGCCGCAGCACCGCGACGCTGCGCCAACCACATCTCAACAGACCATCTCTCCTACTTACCGTGCTGGATTTGAGCGCATCCCCATTGTCCTCTTCAGATTCTAGTGCAACAGGTAAAGATTTCTGTGGCGGGGAGAAGGTTAAGTCCCACCTTAGTAGCCGAGGTTCAGCTTTGTCCCCGAATCTCAGGTTTTCCAGTTTCTGCACCGTGGGCTCAGCAGAGGAAGCTGGCCTGAAATTCTCTTTGTTCTGGGACTTAGACCTCAGTCTCTGAACCCCGAAGCCCCGGTCTTCCCCGCGGTGGTCATCAGCCATGCTCCTGCAGGGCCCCCCTTTGCTGTAGTGTCTTTTTTGGGTGTGAATCTCTTGCATATAAGAATCCATCCTCATGAGGGGCTTCATCTCCATCTCGTAATTGCTCATCTTCTCCTCGTCCAGCTCAAGCAGTTTGGAGCTCCCTGAGCTGTGGTTGTGGGACCTGTGGTGGGAAGTCCATGAAACCGTGGCTGGGGAATCTGTCCACCTCTCTCTTTGCTTGTGGTTGGAGGCCGAGTGTTTGTGTCCTCCGCTCCGACCTCGGTAGTCTTCAGGGACGGAGGCCGAGCCCAGCTGCCCGCTGCGCAGCGTCCCGCTTCTCACGCCGCGAGTGCCGCCGACCTTCTCTTCGCTCCAGCTGTTGGGGCGCAAGTAATCCCCGCCGCGTCCCTCCAGCAACATCTGGATCTCCCCACCCCTCTCTTCGTCCACCGAGACCTGCCTGGAGAAGTGAGCGCTCTTGTTCCTGCAGGAAGGACCCAGGGGCGGCGTGGAGGAGGGACTGGCAGGGAAGCTCTGCAGCGGGCTGTCGTCGGGAGTCAGGTCGGACGGGGTGGTCCCTTTGCGGTACAGCTCGGGGCTCTCTTGCTGGAGAGGCGTCCCGGTGGAGAGGACCTCAATGTCATCGCTCGAGTTCTGGCGCTTCGGTCTCTGGCATTCCAGCCCTTTTTTTTTGTGCGGCCGTTCGGAGAAAAAGAGAGAGGGAGAGAGGAATGCAACAGGATTATTTCTATTCTGCCGGTGCCCGACGGGTTTTTCACGTCAAGGATCAGGGTTGGAAGGTGGGGGAGCCGCGGGGCGAGACCGGGACAGCAGCAACGTAGCAGGACAAACAGCTTCTGCTACTAGAGGGAGAGAAAAGGCCTCGTTGGGTGAACACCAAACCCGCTGTCATGCCCGGCATGCATGGAGCAGCCTGGCACAGGAGATGATTTGGCACCAGCTGCCGCCGTGGTCAAGACAGGGGCGTTCTGCGCTCCGCTCGTGTCTCTCCGATGCTGTAAACCCTGGGGCTACCAACGCTCTTAGAGACCCCCCTGGCACCACCGTGGCTCTCCTTTCCTGCTGATCCAAACAGGCTCAAGGGTGGCTGCTCCTTTAGCAGGCGCCGTTGTCGCCGTGCCCACTGCCAGCAGGCACCCTGCCCACCCAGGGCCACGCGCACCTGTGCTGCTCCACGGCACCGTTCCTGCGCTGTGCACCAGCACTCTAACCCCACTACGGGCATTATGGCCACGTCCAGGGATGGTTTTTTTTGGGATCCATCTGGCCACCTTTTTTCCATCAGTTCTCAGTCTGCAAGCACGAGAGGGGGAACCTGAGATGAGCCCATGGCTCACCCTGTGCTTGTGTGTGCCAGGCGCTGCTGGGATCACCCCGTGCCCAGCTCGCTGCCGACAACCTTCACACCTCTCCCTGGGTGGGAAACACATGGGCTTTGTGGCTGCGAGGTACAGAAGGGGAATCTCACCTCGAAGTTCTCCGAGGGAGATGGTCTCACCTGGGCAGATGCACAAGAAAAAAACCCACAAACCAGATATCAAGCAGCTTTCCTGCCCCGTGCAGACAAGGAGGACACGGACATTTCCCTACCCAGCCCCTCTTGCTGGATGTCACGGAGGGCACACAGGTGGCTGTGCCTCACACAATTAGGCAGGAGCAAGGTAGCGTGTTCAGGGCTACGTGAGCACGATATACACCATCATCTCCTCTTTACCACACTCCATGCCCTTCCTTCCCTTTGAGCCTGGAGCACATCCCAGCTGGTGTCTCCCTGGGGACAGGGATTTGGGAACGGGGACTTTGAGAGCAGTTGAGTATCTTCTACTGGAAGTGACCAGCTGGCAGGAAACATGTCACTTCTCTAGACAATTGAAAAAAAAAAACAACCCTACAACTTATTAATCATTGATGAAACACCAAATTATTTCAAGGGGGTGCGAGCTAATAGTGGTTAATTCTCATTTTACCCTCTCAAGGCATAGCTGTTCCCAGCTAAAGGCATGCTAAATTACATGAATAATTTGATAAATATATTAAGTGCCTAATGCCCCTGAAATGCATCTAATTGCAATTGCTATGGCTAGACAAGAAATGAGTCTCGAAAAGGAAGAACTCCATTTCTTACCACGGTGTAAAATAAATGCTCTGAAGTGCCTGTTCCGACCTCTCCACTTCTGCGGAGTAATTTTCTCCATCGCAGCTTTTTGGGGAGCTGCTGCCACCAGGACGGGCCTTCGCCCGCAGCCGTGGTCCGGGTACACGCGGGGGATGCCGGGAGCGTGGGGATGGATGTCCCCATCGAAGCATGTGCAGGGGAGGTGAATAGTAACATGGGTGCTTGGAAATTTCCGACAGAAGCAATTTCTCCACGGGAAACTGGTCTTCTAACCACTGGCAATTTTTTTTTTTTATTACTCACCACCGAAAATTTCAGTCGTGTTTTGGGACAACAATCAAATAGTTCAGTCTTAGTTCGTTCCCTGTGTCCCTGTTTGCCTGCGGGAGACTGAACCTCCTGGGATTTCTCCCGGGCCCTTGAGCAATCCTCGTGCTGGGGGGGAATTGTGGTGAAGGAGGGAGGTGGAGCTCACCCCCTCCGTTCTCATACAGAATAACTGTCTCTGGGGAAAAATACAGACTGATTTTGTGGCTGTTGTTGAGAAGTTCTCGTTCCAGCCACCCTCCAACATCGCAGACGGGAAACTGAGGCAGAGAGGGAATAAATGGCTTCATATGAGAAAGCTGTAAAGCCAACTGTCGAAACGGCCTCACCCAAGACTTGGGGCGACCCTGTCCATCTCCAGCTGGAGGTGCAGGGACCTGACAGCTTCCCACCAGCTCCGGCAACCCCCGGGCCAACCTCCAACGGCACAACCAGCCACAGCTTCGCAACACCCACTGCTCCCCCACCTCAGCTCCAGCCCCAACCTTCCCCAGCCCCCTGAGCCCCACGATGGAGGTGAGAAAGCCCAGTGATGTTCCAGCATCTTCATCCCAGAGACCCACACCAGGGACCACATTATTAAGCCCTTTCTCCTCCTAAATCTTTCCCACCTGGACCTGCAACAAGCTGAGCTAATTCTGCCTCTCCATGGCTTAATGCCCTGAGTTTTGCAGCCCCTGGCTGGGGCTAATGGATACAGAGGGACGGGCGATGTGGGGGCACGGTGGCCCCTCCAGCCCCGGAGACGTGGGCGGTTCCTTGCAGAGGAACCCGACAGATGCACGGTGCCGTCTTGCCGGCTTTCGACACCCAAGGATGTGCAACAATTATTCCGAGCTAAAATTAGTCATGGAGCACGTGATGTTCCTGGAAGAACGGTTGTGAGAGCGCGAAGGAGGATGTGGAGCACCAAATCTGGATTTCCAGCAAGACTGAGGCAGCCGTGCCCAGCCGCAGCATCTTCAAAGCCAAGCACGTGCCCACGGGCACCACCGTGCCCCTGAGGACCCACGCACGGGATTTGGGAGTGGTGCTGAGCTCCTGCCTCTGCCACTGACCTGCTGCCATCACCTTGGGAGAGTCACTTCACCAGCACCAACCAGCTGGGAACTGGGGAGGCACAATGGCAGCCAGCGTGACGGGGACGTAGCAGATCCCCCTGGCAGACAGAGATGGAAAACCGAAGGGGAGACGACGCTGCGGGGTACTGAGCGGGGATATTTTTGCTTTTTCCAGGGAAAGGCCTTGTGGCACTGCTGGGGTTGCTGGTGCCAGAGCCGGTGCCTGCCATCCCGGGGTCTGCGTCTGTTGGAACAGGGGCTGCGCTGCGGGGGTGCTCTGGGCAGGGATGGCTGCAGGGCTGACGGTGAGGAGGGCAGGAAATCCTCCCTGTGATGCTGTGAAGGTGGGTGGCACTCAACACCCACATCACTGGGCAAAGGGGGCATATCCTGCACCCATGATGGTGTGCAAGGGGGGGTACATCCGGCACCCACGATGGTGATGCAAGGGAGGCACATCCAGTACCCATGATGGTGTGCAAGGGGGGGGCACATCTGGCACCCACGATGGTGACGCAAGGGAAGCACATCCAGTACCCATGATGGTGTGCAAGGGGGGAGGCACATCCGGCACCCACGATGGTGTGCAAAGCGGGTACATCCAGCACCCATGGTGCTGTGCAAGGGGGATACATCCAGCACCCATGATGGTGTGCAAGGAGGGCACATCCAGTACCCAGGATGCTGTGTAAGGCGGGCACATCCAGCACCCACAATGGTGTGCAAGGGGGACACATCCAGCACCCAGGATGCTGTGCAAAGTTGGGGGGGGCAATCAGCGCCTGCAGCCCTGTGCAAGGTGGGCTCGTACAGCCCCTGCCACGCTGTGCAGCGCAGCTGCTGCTCCCCCCAGCCAGCCGTGCCCCCCCCAAGCTGTTTGCCCCCTGGGGTTACGGGGTCTGTGGGGTGACGCGGCCGCTCGCAGCTATTATCCGCCCGACTTGGTCCGCGGGCGCTCCCAGGTTTCCCGACGTGTCTTGGATGGTGTGTTTGTTTTTTAATGCGCTCTAAGTGGAAACTCCTTCCCCCCCCTCCCTCCACTCACACACAACCCACCCAGACGTGAGCACCAGAAACACAAGCCCCAACTCAAGTCAAGCGCCATGTCCCCGTCTAGAAGCTAGTAAAAAATGTATTACCTAAAAATCTCTTTTCAAGAGGTGATTTAAACCAGCAAAGTCTCTCTCTGCAAGAGGAAATGGAGATGAGGAACATCTCCAGGCTGAAGAAGCCCCTGGGACCGCGCAGCCCTGCCAAAAAGCTCAGATCTCCGATGTACAAATCGGACCTTTGCAGGAGGAGAAGTGCCGAAAGGTGTTTGACCCGGGCTGTGCCTTCCCCTAGTGAGCACGGAGCTGCGTGGGACTCTGCCCCCCTAAATGCCCACCCACCCGTGGCCGTGTCCCGGAGGGGGATTTGGGCACACACTCTCCCCCAGCTTCCCGGCTCAGCTCCCGTCTGGCTCCCCGCTGCCAAGCCGTGGGATGCCCCCAGCCGCCCTCACACCGTGGTTAAGTGAGGACTTGGCGCATGGGCTGGCTGGTCCAAAAGATGCCACGATCCATTTTTCCCCGACCTGGGGGAGCTCCGTGAGTCACCGCCACCAGCCCCTGGAGCAATTAAGGTGAATGAGTAATCAGTTAGAGAGCTGGAAGGTGGGGGGGAAGAACGATCAACGCCTCCTAATCAGGGTTCGGTGCAGGGAAACTTTTGAATCAAACCATTCATATATATTAATTACGACATTAATTGGAGCTTTCCACTCCCCCTCACAGCAGCCCCTCTCGCTCCCGGATGGGCACAGCCATCATGGGGCGAATCCTCCCAGTTGCAGACCCCTGCCCGACCGTGGCTTTGCTTTGACTTCCCCCTCCCTGAGCCTTTGCTGAGTCCCAGCCTCTTGTCAACAGGGCAAAAAATTTGCACAGCCCAGGAAGAAACGTCGAAGATGATGGAGGGAAGGAAGAGCCACCAGGCAAACCCCAAACGCGCGTTTCTGCGACACCTTTGCCCGCACACGCGACTGATTTTCACGCCCAAGTGAAGGCTCGGGTGCCAACGCGTGCTGCCCCGGCTCTGCAAGCCCAAGCGCTCCAGAGAAATCATGAACTAGGATCTAAAAGCCACGGGGTAAAATTGGTGACCACCTCTGGCATCGTGTCTGCGTTTCGCTTCCAGAGCTCTCGTTGGGTTTTTTTCTGCACGCCCATCAAAGACTATGAATTAAGAAAAAATGAGGATGTTTTGGTGTGAAAAGTGGAGATTCATGTAACGACAGGTGGAAACATTCAATATTGAAAGCCTTGTGCTAAATCTTCTGAAAGTTGGTGTTACGGGGCAGTTTCCCACCCCAAGAGTCCTGGGGAGGACCAGGAGCTCTGGTGCAGACCCAGCCCTGCACAGGGCTCATTTTGGGGGGTTTTGGGTCTCTGCAGGGCTGAGTGGAGCAGTGAGCAGCACGGGGCAAAAAGCACGTCCGCGGGGCCGGCCGGCGCGGCAGCACACACTGACCGTTCTCCCTGTGCTGGAAGGAAGGTGAAAACTCTTTGGCAGTGATCCTGGCGATCCGCGCTTCCTCCTGAGCTTTCTGCGCCGCCGTCACAGCCGCCTCCGCCTTGGCCCTGGAGTGAGAGGTCCTGCAAGGCAACCAGAGAGACAAGGACCACATCAGACACCTTCCCTCCATGCCTGGGGCACAGAGAAACCCAAATCGCCCCCCCTTTGCTCCGGAACCCCTTTGGCTGTGACGGAGAAGCTGGGAGTTGGGGTTCACTGGGGAAACGGGCGATGTTACATCGATAACAGGTTCAGAAAATGCTTCTCAGTTTGAAAATTTCCCAGGTGATTTGGAAATAGGGACAGGCTGCTTTGTTCCCCCTGGGGACACGTGAAGCAGGCTGGTCCCCTCCGTCTCGCATCCCTCCGCGGGGGACCGCGGCCCAGCAGACGGCTGCAGCAACCCCTGCATCTCCCGCGAGCCTCTGGGGGGCCGAAGATCTGAATTTAAAGCCGGTGGGGTTTGTTTTTTTAACCAAAACCATTTCCCTTTGGATGAAAAAGCAAACGATTCCACCCCCACCGCCACGCGTTTGGCGTAAAACGCTGGATGCAAATCCAAGCGCGGTTTGTCACCCAGCGCGGCGGGAGGAGCGGGGCTTTGCCATCAGCACCGCCTCTGCTACCCCTCAGCACATCTTTATGAGGGCATTTTTTTTTTCACTCTGGATGAACGACTTGCCCCCTGCGCTCAGCTGTTACCGGTGATTCCCCGGACACTTGTGTCCGATGGTATTCCATCCCATCGCTCAGGATTTACCCCCTTACGCAGCCGCTCCGCAGTGTTCCCTCGAGCATCCATCGTTCGGAGCCAGGTTTGCCCCTTCCCTTTAGCTGAGCTACGGAGGCACTTAAAAAAACCCTCCTGTTCCTACCCACCCCGGTGCAGGCAGCATTATAAATAGCTCCACTGATTTCTTTTCCCTCCAAAATCAGACCCTCCATCTCCTTTAATCTTTTTTTTTTTCTTCTTTTTCTGCCACTCTCTGAATTCCCTCTAATTTTTCGACATCTGCTCGGAGAGGAGTGCCATTCCTGACAGGCTCCTATAAATGGAAAACAGGGCCAGTACCATGCCCGGCGTTACACTGCGTGGCACGAGCCACCGATACGGAACCAGGCATGCAGGTTCTCCATGACAGGTGCAACCAAAAATTGGGTTTAAATGGGTTTTTAACCCACCCTGGGACCAGTGCTCACTCTGCTCCACGCTCGTGTAGGGTTGGAGGGGTGGACAAGCATGTTACAGCCTCACCCCCTGGCAGATATCCCAGTTCAGCTCTTTTAGGGATGGTCCCAGCAAACTGCTGGGAGAGGAGGCGCAAACTGGTCCCGTTTTTGGTGCAAACGTGGTCGGTGGGAAAGGCTGGGGCATCAGACCCGCAAATTAAACCACCTCAGTGCCAAGAATGGTGCCATCTGAGGCTTAAAATTAAGGTGCTGACTCTTTGAGGTTGTTAAAACAGCTGGCGTCTTCCACGGGAGCTTCTCAGTGATCTGGATGTTGGCTCCCAACGATCCTCCGTCCATCTATTCCTCCACCATCTCCTCGGACTGGAAACTGTTCCAGGAAGGGACTGTCCCTCCCATACTGCAGCATATTTACGGAGCAGGTCGGTCCCTGTTTCACCCCACGAAGGTGTCTGCAGAGCGGGAGGTTACGCTGGTAGAGCACCTGGAGAGCCACCACCCAAGCCACGCTCCCCTCTCCAGCACTCACCACCTCCCCTTTTTTTTTACCAAAATAGGTCAAACCCACCATCCTTGGGTGATGGATGGTTTTCCATCCCTGGAAAACTCACCCTAGTGACTTCTGGACCAGTTCATCCCCGTGGACTCCAAGATGAGCCCAGGATGAGCAGCAACTTGGGGCTTTGGCCCAGAAAGAGTTAAAAATCAATCATTAAACCATCTCTGATCTAAAACACACTCAACACCCACAAAGTGGATAGAAGGTTGTGCGCGGCGCAGGGGCGCGGGCAGGTTTAATTGTTTGTAATGCTCTCTAAGATGCTGGGAGGAGAGGCGCCGCCGGAGTGAAAAGCAGAATTAAGATGATCTATACGTCGCAGAATAAAATACATAAGTATTCCCAAATAAATGCGAGTAATCCAGTTAGTGCTCGCATGACTTTGTCACATCCTCAATTTAACAGCTGTCTCCTTTACACGAGCCTGCTGCTCGTAGCGGGCGCTAAATCTTAATTCCTCAGTTAATTGCTTGAGATTATTTCCCTGGGAAGAGGGTCTTTCTCCACGACGCATAGATGGGGCCCGATCTAATCGCTCTTCTCCTGTCGTAAGCGCTGCCATAAATCTTTCCCAGACAGAGATGCCATCCTGGAAACCACAGTCAAAGTAAGGCTGGATCTCTCCCTATGGATTCATCACAGCTGGAGGAGGAAGCTGGGGATGCTCAGGGGTGGGAGGAATTAAACAGATCCTCTTGCATCGCTCCTTCTTCACCTCCCGTGGTGTCCTCCATCCCGCGGTGAGCCCACCGGGCAAAAGCTGTTGTTTCCAAGAGCATGGTGCCCCTCTTGGCTTGTCTGAGCTGATCAAAAGTTGCTCAAAGGTGCTCAACTGGGTTTCTTCTGCCATCAGTAGATGAGCAGGAGAGAAGGAGCAATGCATCCCAGGATGATGGAGGCGACCGGAGCTCTCTGAGCATCAGCACACACAAGCGCAGAGGGACCTTTGAGGATGGTTACAACCTTTAAATCTCATTTTAGTGCACTTGGCCATCCAAGCTCAACCGGGAGAGGGTGTTTTTGTAAGGACGGGGCTGGGAAGAGCCAGAGGGGTGATGCTGGGGGGTGGTCTATGGCTTTTGAGAGCCAAGTTTGGTTTGGGTTGAGAGGGAGTCAACGCTGGGACTGACTTGGGATATTTTATTTCTTAATTTTTTACCAAGCTGACTCACTTTTCTCGGAGGATGACCGGGCAAGTGGTCAAACTGGCAAGAAGAGCTGGCAGGAGGGAGGGAAAAATTGCAACCAAACAGATTTCTGTAAATCTTTGCAGATCTCTTGTGGTTTGGCCAGGACCGAGGGGAGAAGGGACAATACCTGTGAGTGTTTCGTAATGCCAAGTTTATCAGCTCTGGCTAATCCATAAGAAGGTGGAATAAACTGATTTGCAAGGAAGAACTTGGCTTTTGAGGAACGCCAACAGCGACGCTGGCCTGGCTTCGCGTGAGCGAGGAGCTTCGGCTGCAAATCCAACGCTCGGGGCTGGTTTCACCAAAAAGGGGTGAGCTCTCAGCAAACCCTGCGGCACCTGATGGCCTCAGGAAGAAACGAAGCAAAATTAAAACCCAGCAAGGCTGGAGTGGTGTTTTGGTTAATGGACCACTTGGTTGGGAGAGCAAGTGGAACGAACTGCTTAAAAATTAGGCTGGAAATCAGAGCGAGCTTATGGACCACCAGCAATGTTTCTGAACAGAGACGGGTCTTCTTGGGAGTCATCCTTGTTCCCTTTTTTTCTTGCATTCCCATATGACAAACAGGCTCTTCTTCGATAAAAATAGGTTACAGACTCTTTGAGTAAAAGTATGTCCGGGGCCCAAGGAAGCTGTGTGCTGGACACAGGGGGAAACCCGCATTATTTGTGGTTTAAATGTGAAAAAGCATCATACGGACAAGATTTCTGGAAAAGAAGGTCTGTTTTCCAAAATTCACACGGCAGCTCATGCTGGGGGATTTCTATTCTTTTGCAAGCAAACTCCTTGCTTCTCCGACATCCCCGTGAACTCAAAGCTCAGCCGAGGGATCCCCTCCTCAGTGGGATTTAGGCTTGACAGGGAAGTAAATAAATGCTGCTTTATGGCTTGTGTTTGCTGGGATCCTGCTGCAGGGATGGAGATCCCCAACCCTCCTCCGTCCCATGCCGAGAGCCGATGGAAACCTCTCCTGAGCTCTCCAGATAGTCCCAACTCCTGTGCACACATGAGATTGCCACAAGCCCTAATCCCTTTTCTCAGCACCGAGTTATTTCCACTGGATTTAATCTTTTCTACCTTCTTTGTGTACCTACAAATCCAGCCTCTTGCAAGGGAGCTCAAAAACCCAAACTCCTGCTCACTACAACGGGGCTCACCCTTTTCTCCTCCTTATTTAGCTCAGGTGGAGGGGCTGGAGCAATGGATAGTCTGATCTAACCCTCCAGAGCTTCAAAACAAAGTAAGAAAGCTGAGATCAAAAGAAAATCATTAAAACTATTATTAAAGCCTTCTTCCGTGCAGCTTTTTTCACTCCCGGTCCGTATTTTCATGGAAAACACACAGACCTGCCACGTGCCGCTGTGGCACGATGAGCGCTGGCGGCTCGAAGGCACTGGGAAGCGGCAAGGACGGAGTTAAGCGGCCAGTGAGCTCATCCTGGGACATAATGAACAGCCTCAAGTTCTCCTAAGGGGCCAGGCTGGCTCCATCGGATTCACTTTGTCTCTCGGGTCAATATGCAATCAGGCAGCTTTTTGGGTTTTTGTTTAAAAGCATCTTTATCTTCCTATAGGAGGAATGTTTTCCCCCTCCATTACAGAGGTTCGTGTATCTTTCAAATGGCAAAATTCCATTAAAACATAAGCTAGCTGCAAGAAAATACTTCAGGAAAAATTCAGAGAGAGCATTTGCAGGGTATTTAGGACTCGGTGCTTTGCTCTCCCCTCCGACCCCTGGTGCCCAGCTCTATTTTACACTTGAAAAGCAGCCAGACCTGCTCAGGGGTGCGCAGGGAATTTTCTGGGATGCACTTTGTCCTGGGAAGGGACGGCTGGACGAGGGGAGGAAAAGGAGCTTTTCCATCCAACCAGCCCATGTGCAAAAACCAGAACTGCACGAGCACGACCCCCACAACGGTATCGGCTCGCCGGGGGTTATTTTCCGCTCCCACCAGCACAGTCGGAGCGCAGGATCCAGCCCTGATTGCATCAAGCCGAGACGCAGCAGGAAACACAAAGCAAAAGTCTCCGAGTGATCGATGCCGGTAACGGAAGCCCAGAGTTGAGGGGAGAGGGTGGGCGCTGACGTATCCCTTTCCCAAGGCCATCCCATCGCTCCGCACCCCACAGTGAAGGAGAGGGGCTTCCAGCTCCTGACCCTGCTGGCATGGGGTCCAGAGCTGCCACCGGCACCAGGGAGGGGTGGGAGGGGGACAGAGGCTCTGCCTGCTGGGAGCAGCAGCTCGAGCCCTGCCTGGCAAGCAGGGGAGGCTGGGCTGGTCCTCGTGTGCTCCTCGACGGGACAAATTGGGACTGAATTATTAATAGCCGCTGCAGACTGTCTGGCTTCTCCTTCTGCAGGAGCAGCTCTGATTCAGGGCACAGCTGGGCAGAGCTGCAGCCCCCGTCCTGCCTCCCTTTGCCCCTGGCATGTGCTCGGGCCGGCTCAGGAGCCATTACCGGGCACAGCATCCCGCATCCAGCACAGCACCCCGCATCCAGCACAGCATCCCACACCCGGCACAGCATCCCGCATCCAGCACAGCATCCCACACCCGGCACAGCATCCCGCATCCAGCACAGCATCCCACATCCGGCACAGCATCCCACATCCAGCACAGCACCCACATCCAGCACAGCAACACGCATCCACCACAGCACCCTGCATCCAGCACAGCATCCTGCACCCAGCACAGCATCCCGCATCCAGCACAGCATCCTGCACCCAGCAGAGCATCCCGCATCCACCACAGCACCCTGCATCCAGCACAGCATCCTGCACCCAGCACAGCATCCCGCATCCAGCACAGCATCCTGCATCCAGCACAGCATCCTGCACCCAGCACAGCATCCCGCATCCAGCACAGCACCCCGCATCCAGCACAGCACCCCGCATCCAGCACAGCATCCCGCATCCAGCACAGCATCACACATCCACCACAGCATCCCGCATCCACCACAGCATCCCACACCCAGCACAGCATCCTGCATCCACCACAGCATCCCACATCCAGCACCTCTCTGGTCTCAAAAGCCTGGAGCCATAACCCGCTCACAAAGCCCGGGGCAGGCGCGACCCAGGGCCAGGCACTGTCTAGACGTTTCCTTCAGGGAGCGGGGAGATGGCAGCAATTAACAACCTGTTTGTTATTTTCCCTATCTGGCATTTATTGCCCCGATAAAACCCACTCTTAATTCCGGCTCGACTCTTTTCACAGCTCTCCTGGCTTGGTTGTTATTGCGCTCGCCTTGCCTGGAGTGATTTGTGAAGGCAGTAATACAGTGCTGGTACTCAGGGGGTGGAATATTAGACACACCAATTAGCTATCTGCACATAAATTCCCATTTACCTGCTTATCGCCAGCACATTTGCCTTGCCCGCTTCCTCCGTCTGCTTTTTCCTCCACCCTCCCCAGTGCTGGAATTCTTAATCAAGAAGAAAAAAGCAGCTAATGTGACCTCTGACATGACATAATGCAGCCAAAAAAACGTCTGCTCCGGCTCTTTGCAGCCAGACAGAAAGCAGGTGCTGTGCATAGCAAAGAGAAAGCCTGGCTTTCCTGCTCTTGCTGCCAGATTTCCCAGCTCCAGGTGGAGATTTTGGGATGGGAGGATGGACCACCCCTGCCTGGGCTCTGTGTACCGGTGGGGAGCAATGAGCAGCAGGAGGAGGAGTGGGAGAGCTCCCATCAGGGATACAGCACGAGGGAAGGCTTGGGGATGGCTGGGATTGCGTGGGGCAGAGGGGATGGTTATCACAGGCTGTGAAAAAATTGCTCTGAAAGTCACATTTCAAGAGAAAAGTTCGGAATTTAAGAGAAATAAATAGTCAGCCCTTTAATCCTGAAAAAAAGAAACACCTCGATGCGTTTGTTTGTTATTGCCCAAGAAAGCAAAATACAGAGAAGCATGGAAAATGTTGTGGTGAAAAGTCCAAATCTGAGGTTTTCCCTGCAGTTTTACACTGGGAAATGTAATGTTACAGGGAAAACTGATCCCAAGTGACCTGGGAGACCTCGTGGAGAGCAGGTGCCTGTGTCCTGGCTGGGGCACGGCACGCGCGGGGTCTCCAAAATTCATGGAAATGAGGGTGGAGCCAGTTCCCATTTAGCTCATTGCTGCAGGCACCTCTGCCAGATTCTTCCCTACCTTTACATTTCTGGAGCTTTCAAATGGAGAGCAAATTCACCACGGCGTCGTTTGCCATTTTGCACTGAAATACCATTTTTTTCGTCCACGTAAAGGCAAAAAACTATCCGGGGCTGTGTGCTCCTGTCCTGTGCCTTGCCTTTGAGTAGACAAAATGGGTTTTGCTGGAGAATTGAATTCACAACGTGTAACAGTGCAAAGTCACGGTCACTTGGGGGATAGGGATGGGCCACAAACAAATGTCACGTCTCCAAAATCCTGGGAGAAACGTGGCCCAAACCACAGCCCATAGTAGGCAGTGACTTGCATCGTGACTGTCTTGGCTGCTCCCATCTCCCAGGACCCTGAGCCAGGTCCTTCCTGATGGAGAAGGATGAGAGCAGCCGAAGGGCTGTAACGCCGCGGTCCTCTCCAGCTCGTCTTATTGCCATCATCCCAAATAGGTTATGGGGCTGCTCATATTTGTTTATTTAATCCCTAATTTCTGCTCAGCAGAACATGCCAGCCCAGCACAAGCACATCAAACCCCACCGACTTCAAGGGCTGGGCCAGGTGGGGCTGGTACCCAAAGGCACATCTGCCCCTGCTAGCCAGGATGCTGCCAGCATCTCTTCAGCCACAGGACACACACGATAAGCAGAGCCAGGCAGACCCATGGATTTCCCTCCTGGTGGGTTTCCTTCCTTTTCATTTTTTGCCCCCTGGCAAGGGTAAAGCTGATGAGTCTTTTGCACCAGAGACAATGTGCAAGCTGCCCTGAGATGTTATTTACAGCTCGGGAGATAACGAACATCTGGAGAGGGAGTCTCATCTCCTGCCATCTGTCACTTGTAATGAAGCTACGGAGGATGCAGGTGAGTGACATGGCCGGTGCCCATCCCAGTGTTTCGGTGCCTGCCAGCCCAGACCCACGCAAGGAAGCCAGGCTTTGCCTGGGAAGAAGGACATTTCTGATGCCACCGTCCCACCACTGTCCCAGCCTGACCCACCAAAGGAGACAGGTTTGGCCTTGCTCCAGACCTGGCACTTTGCTGGCTCAGACACGGCAGCACAGCCGAGCACTGGGCAGTCCCCTCTCCCAAATCAGACACGGAGGCAGCAAGAGCAAACTCCAGCTCCGGGGATGGAGTTTCCCCTTTTCTTCTAAATTGAGGAAGGCACGAGGTAATTGCAGCCATGCTGGGAGCGTCGTTATCTTCTGGAAAGCGATGGGGGGTGGTGCAAAACCTGCAGGAACCCACTGGGAGCAGGGTTTGGGAAGAGTTAGCTTCAAGGATGGGAAAGAAAGGAGTGAGCAGCGGGAGATGCTGCCTGCTTTCCAGCTGTCGTGGTTTGGATGGAGCAGGTTTCCTTGATTTTACTGGATAATTGTCATGCACAGAACGGAAAATGTCTATAACGGACACGTACAGAATGGAAACGGGAAACGCTGACGTCCCCCTCTTCCTCCCCTGCTCTCACGGAGCGCCGGCAGGCGTCCCAAAGGCACAACCACACCACAACCCCTCCTCTAACCCTGGGCAAAAATAGCACGTTACAAACCATCCTGCCGCTTCCAGGCAGGAGGCGAAACAGGTTGGAAGAAATCGCTAACAACCCTTGGAAAAGGAAAAAAAAAAACAAAAAAAACAGGAAAAAGCAAGCGAAGGCACAGAGTCTCCAAGGAGCCCGGGCAGCGCTGGATCATCTGCTCCAGGTCTATATTGTCCGTATTCCATGCGAAAGCAGAAGAGCAGAAAAGCCCGACATCGATGCCGCATTCAGGTGGAGATGTCGGAACGCGCAACGGGCCAAGCTCCAGCTCCCCAAGCAGCCGTTGGACACGAGCAGCGTTGGGTTTGGCTGTACATGCTGCTGACTGGAATAACTTCGGGCTGGATCCTGCATTCCCGTTGCACCGCTCTGTCTCCGGGCAAGGCTGGCTCCAACGCCGGCCCTGCCAAAACTCTCACGAGCCCGTCCCTGCTCGTTACACCGGGAAAGGCCAGGTTTTTGGTGGGAGGCTTGACTGTGGTGGGTCTGGGTAGGTGGTTTGGTGTAATGTTACCCATCCTCCTGGATTTATCGAGGAGAGGAGGGTAGAGACGTGGGTGGGACGTGACCACCCCCAGTCCAGCCACAAATTTGGAGCGACCTGTGTGGGATGGATGAAAAAACCTGGCTTGGTGGGGACACCAGGTACCTCCTCCTGCCATGACCTGCGCTAGGCTGCAGGTCAAAAAGTGGAAGATTTGGTGGACCATCAGCATCCCACCCTGGTCTCCATCACCAGAAGGCTCTCCAAAACACCCCATTCCTCCCCGTTTTTCATAATGAGCTCCTCGCTTGGCTGATGCCATGCACGGGATGAAGAGTGGGGTGGAAACCTCAATGCCAAAGGTGCAAAATGCAGCACAGAGAGAGAAAATCAAGGAGGCCATGGGCGAAGAGAGCTGAGGGACCCTCTGATCTGCCTCCCGGGAAGCCCTCAATTCCCTTCGAGGAGCCATCGGCACAGCCTGGCCCCTTGGGAATCATTAGGGGCTCTTCTCTACGGGCAAGGGAAAAGCGCTAAGAATAATAGAATCTGGGGAGTTCAAGCAAACAACTCCAGGTGAGGAAGGTGATGACAGGCGAGCAAAGCAGATCTGGAGACTTAATTTCAGTTTCATTTTGATGCCTAAAAAAGGAGTCATCAAACCCAATTCTGAAGCAAAACACAACAGAACCGCACAGAAAAGTCTTTTTTTTCCTTTCCCGACCCTTCACCCCGTTTGGGTTTTTGGCTGAAACGCTCTGGTGGTTTCACAAGTTTTGGTCATCTCAAGCAAAACAGACATTTGGCAAATGGACTTTCCAGACAATTGGTTTTTTTCTGCTATTGAAGCCACAAAAGCCCAAAAGAGGCAGCAGAACATTGAGCTCATGGTCCTCCTTTTCCCTGGTGATGGGCTGATGGACAGGGACAATCCATGACGTACCTCTGGCCATGTACCATTTTAACCAGCCAACACCCAACAGCAAAACCCACCCCAGTTCAGAGCAAACTGCAAAAAAAAACCCCAAACCTCACCCAGAGTCAATGACAAACTCGTTTAACTGAACTTAACATTTTAGTTCCAGCACAGTCTGGACTCGGGCCAAGACATGGAGCTGAAATGGCCTGAGGAGCGCTGACGGATGCTCTCCAGCTGTCGGAAGAGAGGTGGTTGATATCCATCCTTGCCCCCCGGGACTTCTTCACCACCTCCAGCCCTGCGGGGTAGGAGACAGGACTCTTTTCTAGGTGACGTGATGGGGGTCTAAAGGATGGGTTAAGAAGGTCTGGTCCTCCAAGTGATGGGAAAATGCATTTTTACTGCCAGGGCCCTAAGAATCATAGAATCACAGAATGGTTTGGGTTGGAAGGGACCTTCAAGATCATCTAGTACCAACCCTCCTGCCACAGGCAGGAACACCTTCCAATAGATCTGGTTGCTTAAAGCCTCATCCAACCTGGCCTTGAACACTGCCAGGGATGGGGCAGCCACAAATTCTCTGGGCAACCTGTGCCAGTTCCTCACCACCCTCAGTGTAAAAAATGTCTTCCTTGGATCTAATCGAAATCTCCCCTCTTCCAGTTCAAAGCCATTGCCCCGTGTCCTGTCACTACACGCCCTTGTCCAAAGCACCTCTCCAGCTTTCTTGTAGCCCCTTTATGCACTGGAAGGTGCTGGAAGGTCTCCCTGGAGCCTTCTCTTCTCCAGGCTGAACAGCCCCAACTCTCTCAGCCTGTCTCCATAGCAGAGGTGCTCCAGCCCTCGGATCATCTCTGTGGTCTCCTCTGGACCTGCTCCAACAGCTCCATGTCCTTCTGATGTTGAGGACCCGAAAGCAAGCACATCCATGTCTTGCTCCATGCAGCTGGGAGGAGGCTGGTT
This sequence comes from Tauraco erythrolophus, assembly GCF_009769465.1. NCBI lineage: Eukaryota > Metazoa > Chordata > Aves > Musophagiformes > Musophagidae > Tauraco > Tauraco erythrolophus. The sequence goes on along the minus strand of NC_141479.1, from coordinate 20,644,129 downwards.
CCCTGCCTGGAGTGAGACGCCGGTGATGGGCACTGCTCCATGCACCTCTTGCCACATTCGGCCTCGCTGGGATGGACCTGGTGATAACAGGGAAGCTTCTCTCTACTGAATGGAGCAGCCAGCCCCAAAGCAGCCCATCGGAGACAACCACGTGTGGGATACAACAGCATCATCTCCATCCCCTACTACCACATCCAACTCCCACGTCCACACACCAGCAACCCCCAGGAAAGATGAGAAAACGCCGACCCACTGGGGCAGCGGGTGCCCGTTTTGGTCGCCGAACGCCGCCGTGCCCCACGGCTGGCCAATGGCCTCGGGTCTGCGCTGCCTCCGAGGCAAAGCCCATGAAAATTTCCACTTAAGCAGCCAGCAGCACAACGGGGAAGGGACTCAGAGCCCAGCTCTGCCAGGAGAGAATCTGGGCTTTTAATTATTTATGCTTCACCTCCGTGCTATGGTGATGAGAGACAGATCAGACGGAGAGACCCGGCCAGATAACGGAGAGAAGGCTGCAGCCTGTTTCCCCAGAGAGGACATTTATGCAGATCAGGTGAGCTGAGGGCTTCTGACCCCTGCCCCAATCCTGCCCCACACCTCTCCCCTTGGAAAAGCACCTTCTCACCAGCATCCCTGGCCCTGCCACCACTTTCCTGGAGGGTCTGCCCCATGCAGATCCTCAGGACTGAAGGGTTGGGGAAGAGCTGCCATGTGTTTGAAGCTCCTCAGGGATCTTGTCGTGTTGGATGGGGACTGGCCATGGTCACCTGCTAGCTGTGTGGCTGTGGGACAGCCCCTGTGACCACTGTGTCCAGCTTTGAGCCCACAATCCTATTTTCTTCTCCATTAGGGAGTCCAACTCCAAGGAACTGCTGCTCAGGGCTTGGGGTGGCATCATTGAGCCATCGAAGCTCACGAGGATGCTTAGTGGTGGGGTGTCCACTGACCCAGCCTTGCTTGGGTTCACCATCTCCATCACGTTTTGCCTTGCAGATGGATACCAGATGTCCTTTAATTGGGCAGAATGAACTCAGCAAAGCTATATGGGCTGGACCCGTGTTCCCTTCTGCCATCACGGTCCAGGAACGGGAGCCGGCGCTGCTGGCATGGAGCCCACCAGGCTCCTATTGGGGTGCACCCAGCCTGCTTCCCACGGGCTGCTCCTGAAGTTGAACTGGGAAATCAACAGTTCCCAAATAACATGCCGTGTCCCCGGAGGGTGACACACGGGGATGAGGCGGATTTGGGCTGCGGATGCAGCGAGGCTCTGCTGTCCCAGCTGGCAGCGAGCAGGCAGCGAAGGGCTGAAGAAAAGGGGTGGCAGAGGTGGGATAAAAGCGAAAAGAAGGTCTCACCAGATGGCACCAGGCACGGCCACGTCACCGCCGCGATGGGATTTTAGGGTGCTCAGCACCCTGCGGAATTGGGACCTTTCTTAGTCACAACTTTAAAGGGATAATCGGTCAGATCCATGGGTTAAATCTCCCTGGGATTTTCAGGGGGGAAATTCGCTTAGCGGGGTCTGTGGTCAAATCCTTTTAATTTCCTGGATTAGGGAGCCAGGACAGTTTGTCATTTGTCCTGCATGGAGGAGGTGGCAGAAACCTCATTGCTCGAGGATTTTCAAACCGACTGCAAGGGCACCGCAGGACCAGGAGCCCCCAGCCCCGGCCGCCACGCTCCCCCCACAGCGGTGCCAGTCCCCCCAGCATCCCAGTCACTGGGTGCAGGGGGAAGTGATGCCCACAAACACCAGCAAGGAAAATCCTCCATATTTTTCCCAGCTCTGCATTTTCATCTCGACTGTGCTCCTGATATTGCTTTTGCCTCTCTCCAGGGAGGGGGACAGGAGCCTGGGGGTGTCGGGGCTGTTGCTGCAGGGAAGCGGGTGGGTGGGTGGCTGGGGTGGGAGCGGTGCAGCTGGCAGGAACGCATGCCAGGAGACCCAGAACGGGAGCTGGGAGAGGAAAAAAGCACGCAGGCCTCTCTTGCAAAATGAGAAGGCAGCACAGGGACCCCAAACCTTCCCCTCAGCTCTCCCCTGCTGTCAAAGCTTCGGTGCGCGGCATCGCGGGAGCGGGCAGGGACACGGCACAGCAGCTCCCACCGACACGGCCAGGGGGTTTGGGGTGGTGGGACATGGTGGCAAGGGTTGGATGCTACAGTCAGCATCCCCCACTTCCAGCCCTTGGGTTTGGCTGCAGGTTTGCAGGTACCCCCAGCAGCCTCCTTGCACCCAGTGGAGGGTGAGGATGAGGATGGAGGAGAGCGACGGGGCTGCGAGCCAGCCCACCTGCCAGGCAGCTGCGTGTGGTGGGGGAGGATCTGTCCCTTCCCTCCTGAAGATGGCTGAGAAAAGCAGTGCTGCAGTTTCTGCTCGTTAAATAGGAAAAGCAGCAGAAAGGAAAACCAGGGGCTGCCTTTTCCTTTTATTTCCTCCTCCGCCCAAAAGCTAGCGGGCGTCGGCATGAAGAAGAGGCTCCACCATCCTCTTCTTCAGCTCATTCCCTCTTCCCTATCCTGTGCAGGCAGTCAGGACAGGCAGGAGGTTACCGTGTTAGTTGGGGGATCTAACACGGATCAGGGGGGCTGAAATCATCCTGCACCATCTCCCAGGAAGGGCTGATTCTGCAGCAGGGCCAACCCCAGCGGGATGGCAGCGCCGGCCGCTCAGCCCATGTGCTAAGCCGGTAAAAGGCTTGGATCAGAAACCAGGCAGATGATCCGGGCTGCACTGGGCTGCTGTGTGATGCTGGAAAGGAGGAGGAGGAGGAGGAAGAGGAGGAGGCAGGCTCCTCTTTGGTCTCCCACCTCCTGCCCAGCCCCTTTCCATGGCAGCAGTGGGTGCCAGGAGTGAATCACCCTCCCATCCTTCCTGCCTCACCACCAGCCGGTGCCATCCCTGCCCATTTCCATCTGGTCCCGCTGCAAAGGTGACCGCAGAGCTGGTACCCAGTACCAGCACACACGCTCCTGCCCCGGCACGACTCTCCCATCCTGGTTCTGCTGCCGGGTGTTTCGCTTCCTCCCACATCCCAAACCCCTCTCCTGCTTCACTCCAGGGCAAAACCAGCCCCTCCAGCTTTGCTGTGTGTGCTGGGACAGCAGGGATTTTGGAGATCCTCCCCGACAAGTGCAGGGAGGAGGGCAGAGCCGGCTGGGATCACGGCGAATCCAATGGGCTGTGACCCTCCTCTCCGCCCGTCTTATTTCATCACGACCTCACAACGAAAGACACCGAATTTTCCAGCCTGTTCACGTCTGTGCATGGATGTCCCCCTCCGCCTCTGCACGGCAGCGGGGTGGCAGCCGGGGACAGAGCGGAGCTGGCCCCGCGGGAGCGTGCCAGCTACTCCTGACTTTTGACACAGCCACAAAAGGGCTTAACGCTGTAAGTCCTGTCTGAGCAGGAAGTTATTAAACTGGCATTGCCGGGGGACTTAAAGAGTCACGGTGCAGGCAAGAGCTGCCAACGGGTAAGGACGCGATGCTCCAGGATGCCATCCGGGGATGCGCCGTTCCTCGAATGTCCTGGACTCGAGGTGGAACCGGCACCTGCCGTGAGCCAGAGGTACCCACGTCACCCCGGTTGCCAGCACGCACCGACCGGAGGAATAACGGCTGATCCTAATCTCTGCCGCCGTGGTATCGCCTGACCCCTGTCAACACGTGGGAGCGTGTGCCCGGGCAGGAGGAGGGGAGGAAGGTGGCAGAGGGACAAGTCGATGTCCTCTGCTGCAGCCCTGCTCAGCCCCCAGACATCGGTAAAGCCCGTCGGAGGCTGCCAGCCCTGGGGCTTCGCTCCCCTCTGCGTTGCACAGGGGCTGTTTGGGAGGGAAGGAGGGCAAGAAGGAAAAATAAAACGCTGCTGTAAAGAGAATGACCTCCTTCCCCAGCCGATCTCAGCCTTTGAGTCACCTCCATCCATCCCCTCTGTGTTTTCCTCCTCCTCTGCACCCCCTCACCCCCTCAAGGAAAGGACGGAGAGACTGGGGAGGGATGAGGTGTGCGCGCTGTCCCGGCGCGAGACCCAGCGGGTACCAGGCGATGCCATCAGTGATCCCATCCCCAGTGAATGGGCAGAGGCGAGTCCTGCGCAGCCCTGGGCTCCCACTGGCACACACCGCACCGCAGGGCTCTGCGGATGCTGAGCGCTCACATGGCCCCGGCGGGGAAAGGGGCAGTGCCGCTTCGAGGGGTCATAAGTAGAGGAAACCGCCTCCCTGGACCCAGAGGTGCCCAAAGAAGGGGTGGACAAAGCGATGGGAAGCCCCGACATCGCTCAACCCCATCCCCGCAACTGGTTGAGCTGTGACCCATCTGGGCTCCAGTCTGCTGCCAGCTCATCCCCACCATCCCGACCCGAGCAAGGGACACGCAACCCCTTTTGGGGCCACAGCGTTCCCCTTAACTCACATCCCTCCTCCTCCTCCTCCCTCTCCATCCGCAGCGAAAGCCCCACCGGCAGCACGAGGAGGGGGATTAGGGCGAGACTAATGCGGGCGCCCTGCAGCCGCCTCCCCCGGGCACCAGTAAAACCAGCAGAAACCCCAAATCAAACACAGCTCAGTACAATTGCGGAGCTGCAGGCACAGGCCTGAGAGAGCATTAAGCAGCATTATTCTGGCTCGGCGTACTGCCGGTAGTGACATTACCGCAACTGCAAATGTTTGGGATCAGGACTGCAGCATCTATTCTTTTCTGCGGGTTTTGCCTGGGCTGCGTTTCCATTTTTTTTTTCTGAAGAAAAATACCTGTTTGGCTCAAACAACCTCCTGTACTTTGCTGCTCAGCTCTCCGGGGTTTTTCTTGCCTTCCCGCTCCGCGTCGTACATCAAAGGCGGACGGATGCTTCGCCCTCGCTGCAGCATCCTGACGGAGCATCCGTGCTGAGCCCAAACATTTTCCTTCACCCGTCCTCGCTGCCAGGTTGTCTCCATTCACATCCTTTTTTCTTTTTTTTTTCTCCAGTTTCCCTTTCTGAAGTTGAATGACACTGTGCTAATTTGTAGCCCGACTCCTCCTGAGACTATGGAGCTTAATTATATTTTTCTCGTCGTTGGTGAATGGCTCGGCTATAATTATGCCTTGGAAGTGCATTACTTAGGATTAACCTGAGGGCAGCATCCCCTCTGGGGTGCTGGGGCAGCAGCAGCTCCCAGGAGCTGTTATTTAAGGTGCTGAACACCAGGGCCCCATAAACCTTGTGCTGGAGAGGAGCTGGGTGTTTGCCAAATGCCGCCCATCTCCCATATCCCCAGCCCTGGTAACGCATAGCATGTATCCCCTCGTCAGTAGTCCAGCCACTAATTACAAAACCTTGAACTGTGGTAGCAGAAGGAAATCCTGGAGAGAATTAGGGTCTGTCCTCCTTGCATTAAGAGCGCCAGCATCCGTCGCAGAGAGCTGGAATTGGTCCTGAGCTCCCCCAGATGCTCCACGTGCATCTATCTTCCACACCCAGTGGTCGTGGCGAAGCCAAGGGCTGAGGATGAGCCTTCTGGCCCGGATATCACATTTGAGTTGCCCAGGATGCACCAGTGCCTATGGAAAATTTGCATTAGGTATCAATGCCATCACTAACGAGATGAGAGCCGCTGTCTCCAGTGCATCCTTCAATCTTCCAGGGTAGAAGCAGAAAGAGTGACGGCTCTTGGCTCACACGAGAGGTGAACGAAGCACCCCATAGCACAAAGAGGACACCCTGCACCTTCATCCTGAACAGGCTGGAAATGGGCTCGCTCCCCAGCTACCTCTGAAAACCCAGAGTTGATATCAACGGCAGTTTTTCCGACCCGATTCGTAGCTCTTCTCACCCATCGACTTTACACGAATTATTTCAGCGAATGGGAGGTACAAGAGGGAAGAAAGCCTTATTTCACTTTAATTGCATCGAAGGAAATTTAGGAGAACCATCTACTGTACCTAAAAACTATTCCTTAAATGAGCTGACTTTTCTGTGTCACGGATAACATAGTACTCTGTTCAGACTAAAACAACTTGAAGAATCCAATTTATTTGTCGTCAGTACACTGTGTTTTTAGCCTACTTTCCTCAGGAAACAGGGCTTACTTACGTGATTGTGCTGTTTATATATCTATATGCCATCACTCCCACACTAATAACTTTTGAACGTGTTGGCCAATTCCAACCAAATCTGACAGAGCGGCAGAGTTTTCAAAAATACGGAATTCTTACAAATTTAATGAAATACGTGGGTGGGCACATATTTTCCCCCACCAAGGGAAAGGCTGCAGAGTGAACTCAGCCACATTATTAGACAGAAGAGAATACACACACACACACATCCAGACACGCACCAGTGCTGCTAGAAAATCCCCAGGTGCCGGTAAGCCCGACCTCCCGTTGGTATTAGAGGGGGAATATTGCACCCCTGAGCCCCAAAGCCACTGAAATGGGCATCAGGATTCCTCTGCCAATGCACCCGCTGCCTGGTTTGTGCATTTCTTTCCATTTGGATGATGCGATTTGGTGTGGGCACTGCAGGGGAGTGTTTATTCCTTTAGAAGCTTTAAAATTAATCATAGTAATCGTATGGAAGCCTTTCTAGCTGGGTCTAGGTTTGTAAAACTTTGCTCTCTTCTGCTTCTGCATGCCAAGGAGGGGTTGTCGGTGCAAAAACCCTGGCAAAGGGGAAGAGCTCCAGCTGAAGGATGGTGGGTTTCGGACAAAGCAGCTCTCCTCGTTTGCATTTCCAGGTCCTTGGACCTCTCCTGCGTGCAGCCAAATTGCAAACCCAAGACTCCCTCCAAGATCTTGGGGCTGAGCCTGTACCTGGATCCCACCAGCCCCGCAGCTCCAGCAAAGCCTAAATCCTGCGATCCCATCCGGCTGTAGCCGAATGCTCTGGCTCCTCGTTGACACGTTTCGGAGTCTCAACACAAACCATTAACACCGGTGGCAAAAGCTCCCGGGACGGATGTCGCCCGCGGTCGGTAACCCAGCGCTAATGCACAGCGGGCGTCACGCCGGCGGCCGGCTGCCCCCGGCGCGCGCAGCGAGAGACGGGCCGCGCAGCGGATCGATAACGGGCTTTGCAACGCACCGGAGGCGATGGCTGTGCCATGAAAAGAGCAAAGCCCTGGCTTCCCGGCGCTCCCTTTCTTCCAACCGAGCGCTAACGGCGGAGGGAGCCGGGCTGCGGGATGGAGATGGTGGGTTGCTCATGGAGCGTTTTCTGGAGGGACCACATTCAGTCTCTGACGGAGTATCCTCGAAGCTGTGCACTCCCATTCCTTTATTCCTTCGCCGATGATTAAAGGGGTCCTCTGGGTGGTCCCCAAACCCCACGGCTTTTCTCTCTCCTCCCTGCACAGACGTGGCCACAGGCTGCATCCTCCCTCCCAGCACTGCTGCTGCGCTCCCGCAGAGCTCAGGACCACGTTACCCCCACCAGGATGAGGAGGAAGGTATTCATGCCCTGGCATTCCTACCTGATGTGATATTTTCCTTCTCCTCTCTCATAATCAGAAGGTGGAAGATTATATGCCAAGAGCTCATCAAAGTATCTCCAACATGGGGGGGTCATATCTACTCCCATTCTTACGGATTTCCAGGACCGTTACTGCCTGGGGATGGAGGATGTTCAGACCCAGCATCCCACAGCATCCCACAGCATCCCAGAGCTCCCCATTTCCAGGGTTCAGGCCTTTGTATTGAGACATTCACATCCTCAGATCACAGGGAAAGATCTGGTCTCTCTGCTGCTCTGCATTCTGGTTCCTACCTGGCAATCTAGTGGGATTTTTTTTTTTAATATTTTTTTTTTTTTTTCAAAGCTTTGACAACAATTTGGTACAACATCAGCTTGAAAACATCATCGAGCTCAAACACGCTCCCAAAGCAGACCTGGGAGGCGCATTCACATTTCAGATAAGTCATCAGCAGACATGCTGATAAAGATTTCAAGCGTGACTCTGCATACGAATGATCCAGACCCAACAATTCATCCAGCCCGGGCGGCTGAGGAGGTACCTGGGTTTTTCCCCTAACACCAGCCCTTTTTTCCCCAGAAAGGAATGACCATGCTCTATGAAACCAACCCCAAAAGTGACACAAAGAGCCCTGAATTCGGCAGAGCAGCCTTTTCTCCTCAGCTCATCTCTTGTCTGGGCACTCACTGCAAGTCACGAAGCTCCGAGACGCTTGAGCTGGACCTTATTTCAACGGAAATTAGACATGAACCATTTTTTCCCCCTTGCTCCTGCTGGTTTTTGAGCCGGATCAGGTCCCTGCTCTGAATCACTGAGCAGTTCCATGGTGGTCCCAGCCAGCCTGGGGAGTGGGAGCTTCTTGAGGATTATTTGGGCACCCCAATCTGCTGCTTTCTAGCAGAGCCTCAGGCAGGGCAAACCCCCCCCCAAGCATCAGCTACAGCCAGTGATTTTACTGCTTTTTCACTCAAAACCTCTTTTGGGAACAGAAATAGCTGGGAATCCTCCCAGCATGGGCCAACCCTGGGATGGTTTCTCTTGGATATAAATCAGACAGGATACAGGGAAATAGCATCTCAGCAGCTCTTCTGCTAAGGGTATCACCCTGCTTATGAGGAGGCTTATGAGGAGAAACGGGGTGGATAACTCCTAAGTGATGGCTCTCAGCCTGTGAGCTCCACGCAGTGACCCACAAGTGTGGTCCCACCACAGTGCAACCACCACCAGCTGCAGCGGATGCACCGCCCTGGATGACCCCTCGGCAGCTGGTTCGGGAAGGTCGTGCAGCCACAGCTCGCTCGGAGCTGGCAGAGGGACAATTCGGCTTGGATCCACCCCATTGTGACCATCATCCAGGAGATGTGGACAAGCCCAGAGGCTTGGCTTTCCAGGACGCTGCCCACTCCCCCTATGAGGCCCAGGTTGTCTGCGCCAGCAGATGCCCACCGCCCCACCTGCCTGACTCCAGCAGCTTCCCTAAAACACTCCCCTGAGCACCTACTACCACAGAAAGTCTCATCCCACTTCTCCCATCAAACCACAACCGTTGGGGCAAGACCCCTGCCAAGACGCCGCGTCGGGACGGGGACCACCTTACCTGGACGCCGCGATCTCCGCTTTCTGCTTAGCGATGGTGGCCGCCCGCTCGGCCGCCTCGACGGCCCGATCCACCTTCTCGCGGATCTTGCTGGCTCGCAGCGGGATGAGGTTCTTCCTTTTGCCGCTGACCAGGACGTTCTGCTTGTACTTGCCCTCCTCCTTGGTGCCATCGGGGAAGGTCATGCAGCCGTAGCCGTGGCGCTTGTTGTTGGCCCACTCTCCCTCGTACTTGAGCCCATCCGAGCGTTGGCTCACCCCGAAGCCCGACCGCTTGTCGTTCTTCCACTCGCCGACGTAGATCTCGGTGGTGGTGGCGTCGATGTCGTCTTCGATGACGGAGAGCTCGGCTTCTCCTTCGCCCAGGCTGATGGTGGAGTTGATGTCGCTGGCGGTGGAGCTGACCGTGCTCATCCCGGCTTCGCTCCGGAAAGAGCTCTGCTTGCTCCGCTGGCTGGCCAAGGAACTCTTGGACTCGGACTTCCGGAGCTTGAGCCCGCTCAGCAGCGACCGCCGGAAGATGCCCTTCTTCTTGCTCTTGAGGATCTCGGCATCGCTGTGGGCCATGAGGACGAAGCCACCGCGGGAGACGGCGGGGCTGCCGGCCACCGCCGGCGAGGAGTCGGGGTGCAGCGCCGTGCCGTTGGTGTGCTCACTGCGCAGGGAGTTGATGGACGTCCTCAGGGGTGACCTGATAACCGCAGCCATGCCGTAGGGAACGCTCTGCCGGACGCCGTAACCCTGGCGCATCCCTCCGACCCACTGGCCCTGGTACGTCCCTGGGAAGAGGAGACAAAAGCAAAGAGGGGTTTCATGGCACGGCATCCTGCGGATCACTAACAGCGTCAAACCCCTCTGTGAGCCCTTTGTTAGCGGGAACAGCAAAGTGCAGCTCTGGATCCCAGTCCCATCTCCATGACACGGGCCGTAACGTCACGTTGCGAGAGGGAAAAACAACATCTTGGCCAAGGCACCAGTGTGCCGGGAGCGATGCTTGGAAGAACTGCACCATAGAGCAAGCCCTAATCTGAAAGGGATTCATAGAATCATAGAATGGTTTGGGTTGGAAGGGACCTTAAAGATCATCTAGTTCCAACCTCCCTGCCATGGGCAGGGACACCCTCCACTACACCAGGTTGCCCAAAGCCTCATCCAACCTGGCCTTGAACACTTCCAGGGATGGGGCAGCCACAACTTCTCTGGGCAACCTGTTCCAGTGCCTCACCAAAGGGAAGGGAGCAGGGAGACGGGCATGGGGAATCATTATCCGGGAGCAGACTCTGATCCCGTCCATGCTGCCGGCAGCGATCAAAGCGGATGGAATATTGCAACGCATTTATTTATATACATAGTGCCTTCATCCGGCACGTAGCGGAAGGGAGAGGCTCTACAGAAGTAAAGGCCCCACGGGGAGAGATCCATTTGGTTACTCTCCTTGGAAACGTGCCCCTGCTTGAACTCCCACATTCGCGTGGGCATTTACTGGTCGTTATTGGGATGAAACGCACGTGGGACCTCACCACGGCACTGGGAACAGAGGCACAAGAAACCCATCCGGCCCGGGAAGCGTGACCGGAGCATAACGCTTGCCCCGTGCATCGAAACGCACGGTGGTCATCTGCCTCGGGGTTTATCAGCCCTTCCCCTCCTGGAGCTCGGCGATCCGCACGCTTTCCCGTTTTATCCCAGCCATTTGAACTGTAGGGCTTGTTTTTATTCCTAGGTCGGCTTAAGCTTTTCTGGACTGGCTTGAGATGCAGTGACTCACCACCCGCCTAAACCCTCACAGGACGGATGGATGAGCCCCAGCACGGCTCCTCGCCTGGCACTGGGATGCTGCTGGGATGCTGCAGCCGGTCCCAGTCCAGGGCTGCCCCACTGCCTCCCGTCCCCTGCAGGACCCCGGGATGGGATGGGGTGGGATGGGATGGGATGGGATGGGATGGGATGGGATGGGATGGGATGGGATGGGATGGGATGGGATGGGTGCAGGCAGTACCCTCAGCATTGGGACCTCCTGTCACACCAGCCCCGCTCCCGTGTGCCAAGGGAGTCTTACAATAAGACTTGCTGAAATAGTGAACCCTATGGGAATCAAACCAAAACAGCCCTCAGGAAAACCGCCCGGATGATGACCACTGGGTCAGTCTGATAAAGGTTTTCCAGTCCTTAAAGAATCACAGAATCACAGAATGGTTTGGGTTGGAAGGGACCTCAAAGACCATCTAGTTCCAACCCCCCTGCCATGGGCAGGGACACCTTCCACTACGTCAGGTTGCTTAGAGCCTCATCCATCCTGGCCTTGAACACTTCCAGGGATGGGGCATCCTTCTCTGCACAAGACAATCTTTGCCCTTAGCAATCAGGTCATGCCCAGAGAAGCTGTGGCTACCCCATCCCTGCAAGTGTTCAAGGCCAGGTTGGATGGAGCTCTGAGCAACCTGGTGTAGTGGAAGGTGTCCCTGCCCATGGCAGGGGGATGGAACTGGATGATCTTGAAGGTCCCTTCCAACCCAGCCCATTCTATGGAAAGAAAATCCTCCCGAGCTAAGTAATTTGTAAATTACTATGGTAATACAACCACAGCAGCAGCCGTTTCTGTGTCGTAGCTCTTGCCTCAATATCAATATTTGCAAAACGCTTCCCGAAGTATTAATTGCGTGGGATTAATGGAGCGATTGCATCGGGGAAAACGCAACATCCAGTAGGTGGTCAGGGAGCACCGTGCAGGCAGCCGAGCTGCGTGGCCGGGGCTAGGGCTGGGTGGAAGTCGTGGACAAGAGTAGAGGCATGACAGGAGAGCACTGGACAGCCAAGCCAAGAGATCCCAGACACCACCATGATCCTGCTGAAAAGTGGGCCTGATCCTGCCCTGGGAATTGGGAATTTTGCAGCAAAATCAGAGTCCGAGGGAATAAGCAGGTTGTGCTCTCACTTGCTGTGGTTTTACCCCCAGGAAGACTTCTTGACTCCTGGTGTAACAGCTCCAGCAGGATTTGGCCGAGATGAAGGTGATGCTGAGAAGGGTGGGGAGCAGAGATAAGGAGAGGGCATAACCTGAGGCTAGGAGAAAATAACCGCAGCCATCCTGAAAGATGCATCAGTGAGAATATTCCTCTTTCGGAAACAGCAGATGGAGCGTGAGAAAGGGAACGGGCTCATGAGAAAGACAAGGAAATTTGGGATGGGATGGAAACACGGAGAGAAGAAAACGGGCAATGCGGTTGTTGGCCGCTTTCACTTGTGTTCTTAAGCCTGGGGTGGGTGTTTTTTTTGGCTGGTGCCCCTTGGAGCAAGGCTGGGTTGATTCCAAAGGGCTTTTAAAACTCCTGCAGGAATTTCCATTGCCTTAAGGACCGTGCAGAGCCCCATCCTTGGCCGGAGCCAGCCGGGCTGAAAGCAGAAAGCGGGAAGTCACTGGCTTCCAAAGCATCGTTCCTGATTCTCCAGCAGACGCTCATATGTTTTAAGAAATGACAAGTACCAAGAAGTAATCTAATTTGTTGCAGTTATTCAGCGCTTTCTCAGCATTTGGCTCAGGAGGCTAAAACTCATTCTGGGCAGAGAGCAGAGAGTCTGCAGGGCTGCTCCCAGTGTCCCCATAATGCCAAAAATCCCCGAAATCAGGGTTCGCCCTGGTTTGCACCATGCAGAAACGGGGAGGCCAGCGAGACCCCGTGCAAAGCCGGTGGTGAGATGGTTGGGCACAGCCTCAACGCCTCCGTATTCCCTGCTGGAAACAGGGATAATGCAGCAGCAGTTCAGCCAGGTATTGGGAGGACTAATTAGCTCCTGTTTGCAAAGCGCTCTGGGAAGATCCGAGGCATTACAGACACCAAGAAGAACAAGGAGTTTCCGTTCATTTCCTTGGCTTTGCCAATTTTGGTTTTTTTTTTTCCCTGGGGAGCAGGGAAAGAGGAGACCCATCTCCATCTCCAGCTCATCTCCGCGGGGTACAGCCGCTGCGGCAGGGCTCGTGTGGGTGCTCGTGGGCCCAGGACCACGGCAGGAGCTGCTCGCTCTTGCTGATGAGGTCTTGACCATGGTTGGGAAGAGGTAACCAAGTCATGCTCTTCCCACATGCAGCACACCGGGCTGAAACCTCGGGCAAGAAGAAGAGTCACTTCATTGATGCCGTTTGTCTCCCACCAGGTGCCTTTTTGCACCTACAAGAGCGATGGAGAGGGAAAGAAGATCCGAAACATCTAGAGAATGACCTTTCTGGCCTGGATGGAGGTGGCCTACAGCGTTGCACTCAGCAGGTGAAGGTGAGAGATGCCGTAGGGTGGAAAGCACCAGGCTTTGCCGCTTGCTGCCCCGAGCCGAGGGGCTGCCAGGCCCCTGCAGTCCTCTCCTGCTTCCAGAGGGATGGCCAAGACCAACGGCGTTGCTCGGAGGAGCCCGGCTTTCAGACAAATCAGCAGCACCCTAGGGCACGCCGGAGCAACGGGCGGATTTTGAACAATACGGGGGGGGAAGCCCCAAGGGATGAAGATGGGGCTTCCCTCGGCTGAAGGTGGGCTCAGCCACTTGGGTATAAACCTCATCCACCTTCACCGCGGCGGTGGAAGGAGACAGAAACGGGGATTTTTTGGGGTTGGAACGGCTGCGTTTTCTTTCCTCCCTACCCCCCCCCGGACCCAGGGATCTGGCATTTTTCAGGCTGCTGAGCCCTCTGGCTCCGGTCCAGGAACACCATTAAGCACGAGCGTTACGGGCTGAAGGCTGCTCGCAGGCTTTTCCCGAACCAAGACAGCCGGTTGCGTGTCCTGCAGGACGAAGCCCTCGGCAAGCACAGGGGGTGAAGCACACGGGGGGCTTTGCTCAGACCTGCCCTGCCTCGCTCCGCTGCCGCTTCTCGCACGGAGACGTTCAAGCAGTGATTTAGGATGTTGTAAAGCATTTTGGGGCCGGCGGACACGTACGTATTATTATCCCAACGCAACCTCAGAAAAAGTCAAATGCTTAGAAAAATATTCCTTACCCATCACTGAGCTAAAAAAAAATACAAATAACCCACCGTCATGGGTCAGTGCAAGGTATTTAAGGTGAGCTCTGCAGAACACGGGAGCAGAGGGCTCCAAAAAGGAGGTTTCTCTGTAGCCTCTGTCCCATCCTTGAAGCACCAGCAGATCCACCTGTTACGGTGACTGCGTTTGGCAATGGCCACGATCCAAACCTCCCAGCTCGCCTTTGCCACTCGGCAAAATTTGGGAAGGAGGACTGAGTTGTCCAAAGCACCCATCCACTTTTCCAAACCAAGCAGAAGTCATCAGACCTTGCGGATTGCCAGTTTATCTTACGAAGGATCCTCCCTGGTATGCTCACCTGCCCTCTTATCTCTGAACTCTGCAGCATATTAATTAAAGACACCTAATGGCAATAATTAGGCTGGTCCCTTGAATTATGACACAAGGAGCAAGTTTTACAGATACCACTTTCCAGCTAGTCGATAGCAGAAAGGTAAAAAAATCACACTTAGCATCTCAGAAACATCCATCCCAAAGAGAAGATGTACAAGAGAAAAGAGAGGACTGGAGGATGCTAATCCAGCCTCCATCCTGACGATGAGGACATCCTCGTTGGCCACTCCAGCTGATGTCCTGCAGTCAGGGGGGTCTCACTATTTAAAAATGTGTCCCCAAACGTGCTGCCTGCACGTACGGCTCCTCCCGAGCACCCACGTGGGTGCGTGTGCGCTGCCAAGGCATCCCAAGAGCCATCCTGCCCGTGCCTGGCAGCGGGACGAGGCGCTGCGCTGGGTGACTGGCATTCCCTGCCCTGTGCCCAGATGCCGCATGGATACAGCATGGGTGGCAAATTACCCCCCCCCAGCCCCGCCAAGGCTCTCCATGCCTCCGACCACCACCAAGCCATGCTAAAAACACAGTCAGATGCTTCTGCTGTGGCTGCTTATTTGCCAAAAATACGCTCTGGTAACTGCTTACACAGGGGAAGAGCTAAAATATGGATTTTTGAGTATGCAGATATAATCCGCAGGCACGGACACGTGATGGATGTTAGTCACATCGCTTAATGCGAGGCTGGGTACGTACAGACACGATGGGCACGGGGAGGTCCGGGCATCTGTGGGGGAGAGAAGGGGAAGGGGGTAAGGAGAAGGGAGAAGAGCAGAGAGAAGAGCAGAGGTGGCCTGGGCTGCTTTGCTGCTGCCTGGGTGCTGGGTGGCATTCAGTCTGTTGCTGGGGCTCAACAAATAATAAATCCTTACAAGTCTCGCAGCTCGTCTCGGGATGGTTAGGTTGCACTTTTTAAAGCTAAATGGCAGGGAGCCTCCGTCGAAGGAAACAAACCCATGGGGTGGTTGGGTTTGGATGATGCACCAGAGATCACTTTGGAAGCAGGTAGAGATGGGTGTGGGGGTGGCCCTGGCAGAGCCAGCACCTCGCTGGGCACCTCCGCAGGAGCCGGGGGCTGGAGAGAGGAGACAGGTTTATACAGCCTCACGCCACAGCCAGGGAATCTGCCTCCTCCTCTGCGGATGCAAATAACAACATCAAGTAACTCCAGCCGAAATATCACGGAATAGGGATTGCTCAGCCGTTCTGCACGGGGAAAATCATCCGAAAGGCAGGCTGCCACATGGTGAGAATGCTCAGATGGGGGATATGAGCCCCATCCCAAACATAGGGAGTCCTTTATATCCTCATCCCCATGACACCCACCCAAAAGACACTTTGCAATCAGGAGATCAGCAGAATGAAGCTCCTTCCCTCACCAGCAAACATTAATGTGCATCATGGTATTGCAAAGACTGCTGATGTTTGCACTTACAGATGGGAAACTGAGGCACAGAGGGAGATGGAGGATGAGCTCCTCCAACAAAACAAGGTGTGTGCTTCCTCCGCTGCGGGCACAAAGTGGCTTTGCACGACGCAGGACAGGGAATGGGGCAAAGCCCCGGAGCTGCCGTCCTACCTCTGAAGATAAGCCCAGCTGTGGGAATTAAGCCATTTTCCACAGGGACTGGCCAGTGATGAATACGTGCTCTTATAATATTAAGGAGAAGCCACTCCAGGAAAATCACATGCGGACCCACGACTACGTCCGGTCTCACCTGAGGCATTTCAGCTATTTGCTTCCAGGGGGAAAAACTCAATTTTGTCTCTACCATGTACTGGAAAATGTGAGCCCATCCTGAGCATCCCCTCCCTCTTTGCTCCCATTGCTCCCGTACCTCCTGCTTCCCCGAGAATGTGACTGCCTCTTCCAGTCAAATGTTTCAAACCATTATAATGACAATTAAATCTCAGCATCGCTGATTCTGATGGGGCTCATAATGCGTGCCAGGCTGGTCTTAAAGCGCCAGGTCCTGGAGTCAGGGGAAATACAGCTTTTTATAAGGAAAGAACTAAAGAAAGGAATTTCTAGTGTTCCTGGGAATGGGAAGGGTCCACTGGAGTCAGGGAAGTTCAAGGGAGCATCATCCCCTGGTTGGAACAGGGCCCGTAATGTTGCCCCAGGCAGCTGAATCCCTGCGGATTCGGCCACTGACGGGGCCAAAACCAGGATGAGGCTTTAGCACGAGGGATGTGAAACACATTAACACATCGCTCAGCACCTTTATTAGGGCTAATGTGCTCCTCTCACAAAGCAGAGGGAAATCGGGCTAATGCTTAGTCCGTTAATCCTCCCGCGCTCTAATCCTCATCGCAAACTCTGTGATCTCACCCCATTTCTCAGCAGAGCTCATTCTCCAGCACTTCCAAGCAGTGCTTTGTGCCAGCACCGGGTTTCGGGGAGGCTGCGTCCCTTGCGAGGTGTGGGAGATGCTCAGTGCATGGGGTGATGCTGAGCTCCCCACGGCTTGGGAATACGAGGCTGCACCAGGAGCGGGGACGGCACAGGATGGGACGAGGTGAGAGCAGGGTTTATTTATTCCCTGTGAAATAAATGATTAATCCCTTATTCAGTCCAGGGAAACACTTTGCAGACCCAAAGTGATGCCCTGAGCAGGAAATCATCTCTTTACAGCAGTCGTCTTGGTGTGAATATCTGCAAACTTAGGGATCTTGCTCTGGCTGTTCATTCATTCATGAAAATTCATGATGCTGTGCTGTATGCTAAGAGTAAGTGGAACCTCTTCAGGGAATAATTTTAGGAAAGGAGTGGCTTTTCTGAGGGAAGGCTCATACATCGTTTGCAATTTTTAAGGATTTTTTGATTCAAAGGTCAGAATCTGTCTGTGAAAAGCCAATATCAAACCCTGAAATATAAATGCTTGCCATTTGAGTGTTTTTTTCTCCAAACTTCTCTTTTTTGTTAGCAGCCAAATAAGCTAATTCTATGTTAAACAGCTTATTGCAGGGGAAACTAGCATCGAGAGTCTTCTGTAACTATTGCAAACACTTGCAAAAAAACCCCCTTGCTTGGTCAGGATTTCAGCCAATGCCAAAGCCAGAGCCAAAACAGGCAAAAACTGCCAAATCTCACCCGACAGAAGCTAAACCACAGCATTGCCCCCAAAAGGCCATCACCAACCCCATCCTGCTTGGCTTCTGTATCTTCAAGTCATGCCCCCATTAATAGAGATCATTCATCTACATCGGCGTTATCTGACTCGAAGCATTCAAAATTAATCAGGTTCATTTCAAAATCGAGGCATTTTTAAACAGAAGGCATTTTTAGCTCTTGTCTGCTGGTCTCCAAGCCTGTAAGAATGACTTCTCTGCAATAGTCTGGGTGGAAACCTTGCTTCAAATATGAAGCTGAAAATCTTGCAAAATCACATGATTCCACAAGCTAGAGCTTCAAAAAAAAACCACCAAAACTGTTCAGCTACAGGAGCAGATGTCACCCAACCACGAGGAGCCCCATGGGATATGGAATCACATGCAAATATCCTGAGATTTGCATTAAAAGCCGTGAGAAAGCCCGGGGTAACCCACCCCAGCATCCCGAGGGAAAGGATATTAAAACTGGGCTTTGGGACTTAAGTCACCCTCTCTTATGGGTCAGGGAGAGGCATGTAAGGGGGTCAGATTGCCCCAAGGTTGGGGTCCTGCACCATCCCCTGGAGCATCACACACCAAATAAAATCCTGGAGAAGCTGGAGCTGGGGTCTAAGCCCGTCTGGCAATTTTGATCTATCATCTCCTGTACTTTTCCCCAGGATCAAAAATCCTTTTTCATCTGTCCTGAGCTGTACCTGGAACTAAGCAGCATGTTCCAGTGAGATAAGTAATTACCATGAGTTCATATCATTTATTTTTAATGACGCTGGTCAGAATCTTCATTTAGTATTTTGATTCATTTTTCTATGTCCGGCGGGTCCCGACGTTTCAGATATTGCTCTCCTATAACCACTGCTGCACTGCAAACATCTTCTGTGCCAAATCTGGACACCAAGATGCCTCATAAACAAAGTTCACAGGTTTTTTTTTTTTGATTATCAGGTTTTAAGGGGGGTTGTTGGGACCAGCTAGAGCTGTGCTGGGATTCTGCAGGAACTGGGAGGATGGGGGATCAGGGCGCGTTTGTATTTGCTTGTTCCTGCCCACTGTTGAAAGTGCATCAACAATTCCTTCCCGGCAGCAAAATAAGACAGGAGCTGGTACTTTTAAGGTAATTCTGGCATCCGTGCTATGAATAGATCGCACAGAAATGCGTCCTCGCTGGTTGGTTCCCTGCAGCTGTAGAGGAACCCATGAAAAACCCCGGTACGGGGACAGGCACAAGGCAGCCCTCGGTGATGCCGCCACCCTCAGCGGCACTGGCCAGTGGTGGTTCATCCAAAACCACTTCTTGGCTCAGGTGAGAGGGTGCAGCCCCTTCCCAGACAGGCAGGTGCCCCCTGGCATCATACAATCATAGAATCATCAAAAAGTTTGGGTCGGAAGGGACCTCAAAGATCCTCTAGTTCCAACCCCCCTGCCACGGGCAGGGACACCCTCCACTACACCAGGTTGCTCAAAGCCTTATCCAGCCTGGCCTTGAACACTTCCAGGGATGGAGCATCTCCCCAAGCAGCTCTTGACACTGGCAAGGGGCCTGTTTTTGCACAATATTTCAAGTTTTTCACCTCCTCAACCACCTCAAACCCGTTTGGTCGGTAGCTGCTGGTGCACCCACTGAGCAAGCGGCCGGAGGTGTCACCAGTGCCACTGCAGAGGTGGGGAAAACGGGGCATGGAGCCACCTCGGCTCCTGCCCAGGCAGGACAGGCTGCGAGAGAGCCCACGCCAGCAGCTCCCACCGCACCGCTTCCCTCTCCCCATCACTTCCAAAAGCACAAAAATCTGCCAGCCCAGGCCAAGAAAACCCACTTGCCTACTCACCCGGTGCTAACAATGAAAACACTAATTATATTTCACTCACCTATCAAAGGGATGATTCATTTAGGTGAGTGGGCACGGAGAATTACACAAGATGAACACGGCGATGCGACCGCCCATCTGTTTTGGGATAGCCCTCTCGAGAAACGAGCCTGCGTGGAGCACGTGGGCACCCGGGATGGGGTGAGGGGGTGGCAGCAGGAGGGACCCAGCATAGCCCCGATGCTCTGCGGGCATCCTGAGTCCAGGGAAGTGCTGTGAGCCATTCCCTGAGGGCTGGCTGGGCAGTGGGGACCTGCTAGAAGGGCTGGTCCCCTCCCCAAGCCCCTGTCTGGTCTCAGATCCCAAATGTTCAGCTGGGGAGAGGTGGAAGGAGGAGGAGAACAGCTTCGGCAGGGACGGAAAGGGCAAAAGCAGATTTGGAGCTTCCTTCATCCACCCCCACGACCATGGTTTCAGCAGCTAAAGCCAAAGCCAATGCCCAACCCCGGGATTTCCACGGCGAGGTGGCAGTTACAACTCAAACCGTCCTCAGGGCAGAATCACTGAGTGTTTCCAAAGTGTCCGAGGAGCTGCAGAAAGGCAGGAACCAGCTGAGGTGTCTCCTGATCTCCAGACCTGCTGAGGACTGGGTCTCCAGCGGGAGGAGGTCTCCAACCCCCTGCTCCAGAGAGATTCCACCAGCTCCAGCAAGGGCGACAGCAGCGGCCCCGGCTCACCTGGGTGCTGATCCAGGTGGATTCAGCCCCTTTCATCTCAAGCAAGGGTGCAATCCTGCTCCGGAGCTGGAGCCAGGCTGAATCAGGCCCAGCAAACGACTGGTGCAACTCCGGCGTCGGAGCGGAGCGATCCTCAGCATCCTGGTTTATGTAATATCAGGGTGCTTCTGGATGGGGGCAGGAATTTTTGGCAGAAGGATAAGGACACATCAGCAGTATCATGGTTTGGGGTGGGGGAAAGACAAGGACGCACGTGCCGCAGGTGCAGGAACGTGGGTCGGGCGCGCGGCGATGCCAGGGAGGTTTGGCAAAGCGCGGGCTCCGAGGGGAACAGCGGGGTTCTGTTTGCTTATTTGGGCCCCGTGCCAACGGGCACGTAACCGCACAGCTCGGGGGAACGCGGTCTGTGCCCATCCGGTGCACGCACGGGTCGGAGAGCGCCAGCGCCGGGCCAGGGGTAGACCGCGTGCCCGTGGGTACGGGAGCGGAGGGGCGAAGCGGCGTCTCGGCCCCGGGGAGGAGAGGCGTGTGTGCATGGCGATGAGCGTGTCCGCGTGGGAGGTGTGAGATCTGCAAGCTGCGTGTGGGGGAAGCGTGCGCGCGTGGCGGGCGTGAGCGCCCGGCGTTGGCGGGGGGGACGGTACCCGGGGTGGCGAGCGGAGCCGGGATGGTGAAGGGGGTGGCAACGTGGCTCGGGCCACCACGTGCCATACCCTACGGCCGAGCCCGACGCACCGACACGTGCGCGTCGCTCACGCCAAATATCGCTCCCCGAGGTCGCGCCATCTCCCGGGTGTGGAGATTCGCCCTTACCCGCTCTCGTGCAAGGAAATGGTAAAACTGGGAGTGAAACCCCATGAATTGTGGGGCACCTCGCTTCCTGAGCTCGGCTGCGCATTTAGGGACCCATCCCCTCGCCTTGGTTGATGTGCTAAAAAAAAATAAATGCAAGGGCTGAATATTTATCTGTGGGTGGCAAGTGACAGATGCTGGGGCGAGGATTCCAGGATCCTTCAGTTTGATGAAGGTAATAACTTGAATAGATTAATGAGAAACATCCTTCCCAACAGCCATAGCTGCACAGCCACCCTTCCAGCAGAGCTCCTGCACGCACCAGCTCCTTGGACCCAAACGCGCAAAGTTCATCAAGGTTTGGTGGCCAGAAGGCTGGAGATGCCCAACTTTTGGTGTTTTCCACTCAGAATAGAGACAGGCAACTGGGAAAGGGCTGTGGCCTCTGGGTACTCGCAACTGAGTTGGTGAAAGTGCAATCTCAGGTGGGTTCAGTCACTCCGTGGTGACCACCCAACCGCAACGGGGGTGTGGAGGAGCCCAGTCGGGGCGTGTATCCCGGCATCAGGGTGGGCTTGGCCACAGGTACCACCACTTTGCATCTCCCAGGCACGGCCGCCCCTTCTAGGGCAGTTTGTGGAGTCCCTGGGGGGGAGAATGTTTTGCTACAGACCCTGCCTGCGTCTCCTCCTGATCCTCTCACCTCCTCCTAAAACGATAAACATGCCATAAAGCTTTTCAGCCCCCAACCACCAAGAAGCTGGGCTGGCCTGACAAGATGGAAGAAAAAGCGCTTTGCTTCTGGTAGGTTCTCAGAAAAATGATGAAACTGCTGGTAAACCACCCCTATTCGGAGACGCTCCCCGGGTTTCCCGAAGAGCCACGGTGCTGCAGTCAACGGGGAGCGTGGCAGGGTGGGGGCACATGCGTGCCCGGGGACGGGGCCAGCCCTGCAACACCCAGCCCTCGGAGACCTGGAGTTTGTCAAGACTTCCGTCCGCCTTCCTGCGAACAGCCCCGGCACGGGCTGGGTGCCAGGAGGGGAGCAGGGCGATGGAACGCCCCCCACCCCACCCCGCATCCCCTCCTGCCCGCTCTGAACGTGGGAGACGGCGATGATGCTCTGACCAAGCTTTATTCTCAGCTGAAGGATTTATGGATGGCTTGCAAACACACACCCGGCAGATTCCAGCTCAGACCCCAGCATCATTCCAGGCAGTTGAAACAAAAGGTTGCAGCTCTATTTTCCTTCAGGAGAAAGCTACCAGCACTGAATTATCATTAAAAACCAAGAGATTGTTCCACCTCTCCCTTCGAGAGCATTAAAAGAGCAGCTGCAGGTGACATTTAATCTCCCCTCCCCGTCTAATCACAAAGCAGCAAAGCGGGTTTTCTAGAGAAAGGTCTTGCAGCACCTTTCAGGAAGGCTGCGATGGAGCTCAGCGATGCTGCAATTTCCTGAATGTAGCAGTCCTGGAAAATGGTAATGTCTTCGAAAAAACCCACAAAAAAACCCAAAATGAGCCTGTTTCAGATGGCCCCGTTCACCAGCAAAACAACGGGGCAGCGCTGCCGAATGCCCCTGGCCGCCGGCAGGTAGGCCTGCCTCGGATTGTGGTGGCAATTCCGATGGAAGTAGCCACAAACCAGGAGAGAGGATGATACAGCCACTTACAGCAGAGCACCAGCTGCTTCTCCTTGCTCGGCCTTAAAGCTTGTTAGTCCAGCAATTTTTTTTTTTTTTTTTTTTTTTTTTTGGATCACTCCAATTGGGTTTTCTTGTTTTCTAGTTAATCCCAGTTCCCCCTCCACATCTCGTTAAGCCGTGTTGACGGCAGAGAATAGCTTTGGTGATCCCTCTGAGCCCCTACGCTAAGCATTAAGCCGTAAACTAGGAATGTAAGACTCTTGTCTGAATTAAAGTCTTTCGCCTGGTATTAGGAAGCGTGGGGCTGCGTTTGGAGGGGCTGCAGGGCGTGCAAAGACCCCAGCCCCTTGCTGGAAGCATTTGCAGGAGCAGAGCTGCACCCACCTGCCTTAGACACCCCCCCCCGCACGCTCACCTCCCCTCTGCCCTGGGTTGCTCCGGTGCAAATCCTACAGGTTCCAGTGGTGCAGTCAGAACCGCGAATCCCATGTGCAACTTGGGTCGTCTCCCAACAGCTCGGCCCACCCCATCCTCCCACCCTTCTGGGCGAGAGCTGGGCATCCTCCCCCCGCCACCACAGCTGGCTCCCCTCCCCAAAAAGCCTGGTTGAGGCGAGGTGCAGGGTGGAGGACCCAGAGCCCAGAGACCTGCTGAACATATGGGGCTACCTGTGGCAAAGAGCTGGGCTGATGCCACGCTGGGCTGGTTCCTTATCTCCTGCGGGGTACGAGCATCCCTCGCTCCAAGCTAGCAGGTTGCAAACTCACAGACTCCAGTCCAAAGCCAGGGTCCCCGTTCGGAGCCTTGTACCCCCACACCACCGCCCGCCCCGGCCGGGAAGGTATCAGTGCAGCACCTACCTCCATCCGAGTAGGTCTCTGTCCCGTAGCCATCCTGTAATCCATTGCTCCAGGTGCCTTCGTACTTGGCCCCATTTCCAGCGCATTCTCGGACCCCGTACCGTCCCTTAAATCCATGGGTCCACTCTCCTTTGTACACCCACTTCCCCTTGCTCTCCATGCCAATGCCATGGCGCTTGCCCTGCGCCCAGGTGCCCTGGTAAGTGTTGCCGCTGGGCCAAGTGTAGACCCCCAGCACCTCAAAGCCGTGACTCCAGGAGCCCGAATATTCACCTTGACCCTTCGGGCCGGTACAGATTCCGTGGCCATGAGCCTTTCCGTCCTCCCAGCCTCCACAGTACGACCCTCCATCGTCAAAATTAAACCTTCCCCCACTGGACATGCATGTAATTCGGTTTGCAAATCCCTCAAAAGGTGAAAAAGAAAAAAATGTGCAGAAAATGAAATGCGAGCAACGATGACTTGGGGAAAAAAAAATAAAAAATTAAAAATAAAAAAATCAAATCAAATCAAACTCGATCGAAATCATGCACCAGATCCAGGGAGCTGCTTAAGCCAGTTTCTTGTGATTATTCATTCTCTGGGAGTATGTTGAGGATCAGTTCTCTCTTCCCCTGCTGTGGAAACAGTATCATTAAAAAAAAAAAAAAAAAAAATAGCAGCAAGAACAGCAGCAGCTATTGGGTTTTGGTGCAAACGACTCCACCTAAAAACCATCCAAGGCAGGGAACGGGGGTGGGGGGGAAGGAGGGGAAAAAAAAAAAAAAAAAAAAAAAAAGGCCAAATGCCAAGAGAAGGAAAAAAGGGGGGAAAAAAAAAATTAAAAAAAAAAAAATCCAAGCAGACGTGCGCACCCCGCAAGGCCGGCGGCGCTCAGAGCCCCCGCGCTGCGCTCCGCCGCGGGCTGCGCGGCCGCCCCGGCTGGCTCCGGGGGGGCGGCGGGCGCGGCGGCATGGCGGGGCCGGGGCGGCGGCGGGCGGCTCAGCAGCAATGCGGTGCCTCCGCCGCCCTCCCGCTCGGCTCCCCCGGCCTCTCCCGCTCCGGCCCTCGCAACCGCGCACGCACCCCGCGCCCTAAAAACCCGCCATCGCCTCCGTTCTGCACACACACGCTCCCCCCACCCCCGCCAAGCGCCCTTCCTCACCGTCCCCCCCCCTCGCCTCCCCCGCGGCAAACCTCACTCCCGGGGGTACCCGCTCGCCTCGACCGGCGGATCCCACATCTTGGCCGGAGGATGCTCGGAGAGAGGTGGGATGCTGGGGTGAGGGGCTGGGGGTCGGGGGAGGGGGCAGAGGGCCTCCGCTCAGCCTGCTCTCCCCACGGCTTCCCCCCCCCCCCCACTCTTTCCCGGCTCCCTACGGGGATAAATCCTGCTTATTAACGAGCAGAGATCCTGAGCTTTCTGCTCTGCCTCAGCTCCCGGCTCCTGGCTCGGGGTGGATTTAAAGAGACAGGAACTGCGTCGCCTTCCTCCCCCCCCCCCCGCCCCCCCCAAGAGGGCTGCAGCCCCCCGCACCCCCTCGCTGGGCTGCTCCCCGCTTTTTATTTATCCCTTCATCCCCCTCCCGCCCCGCTCCCTCCTCTCTCCCACCGCTTCTTCAACGCGACGAGGGGCAACCTGCCCCTGCCAGACCCGGGGGTCCCAGTTTGCTGGTGGTGGGTGGGTGGGTGATGGTGGTGGTGGTGGGAGACGCGACGGGAAAGGGCCAAACGCCTCGTTCAGCGCCGCCAACGCCGAGTCTCCGGGCAGACTTCGCTCGGCGCCGGGTCCGGCACACTGCGACTGCAACACGAATTATTTATTCATGAAAAGGCCGCGATGCCGCGCGGGGTTGATGGCAGCGATTTCGGGCCGTTATCCCCTCCCGCCCGGGCTGCCACGCACCTCGGTCCCCTCCCTTCGACACAGAGCATCCCATCCGGATCCTGCCTATCCCATCGGGAAGATGCAAAACAGCAGCAGGCCCTCGCCAGTCCTGGCCGCAGATTTTTTTTTTTTTTTTTTTTTTTTTTGGTTCATTTATTGCATTTATTTATTTATTTGTGTTCTCCTGGGATTGATGAAGACGTGAAATCCTCCCCAGGCATCGGCGGCAGCTCGCTCCGTGCCTCCGGAGCACGCGGGGTCCGGCTCCTGCGCCCCTCGTTTCTGAGCGTGCCGGATATTTGCGGCGTGGGGGTGGCCGTGCAGGTCTGCGTGCGTGTGTATATCGCGATATATTTGTATTAATACACGAGTATTAAAGGGCGGGGGGGCTCTGCTGAAGATCAATTAAAAAGATGCTCGCAAGTGCCTGTGAAGCAAAATCTGGGCAATGTATGAAAACACGGTTCCTCCGGAAAATCTCCGGCAGGACTGCCAGGCGCACCGGCTCGTATTTGCATCCTGCCGTCGCCGCCGGCGTTACTGGAGCCCTCGCTGCGAGCCAAGACTATCGACTCGGATTCGAGACTCGGCTCAGCCAGGATTCCAAGGAAAAAAATGAGCCGAATAAACCCTGGCGATGGAAACCTGCGGGATTGAGGCACGTCCAGCCCCATCGGAAGGGACTCTTCCCACTCAGTTGTTTTTTTTTTCTCTATCGATGCATTTTTCTGTCCGTCCATTGAAACACAGAACCACCCGCATCTGGCAGAAAACCTTCCCCTCTGTCGGAGCTGGAAGGAAGAGATGCAACCAGAGTGGGTGGAAATTTTCCCACTGAAGCATTTTTTTTTTCCGTAGAAAACATCTTTTCAAACTACACTGAATCCTTCGTGAAATCAAGGACTGTACTCATTATACAGTGAGTGGTTTTGTTGTTTGTTTTTTTTTTTCCTGAAAATCCCACGCTTCAGGTACTGCATTTTTCAGCAATTGCAAACTCCCATTTTTTTACATGGAGAGAGACTTTGGGTGGAAACCCCCAAACTTTCCAAGAAAAACACTACAACTGAAGTTGCTTAAACACATATAAAAATTTTGGCAGAGAAAAAAAGAAATTCCAGGCCCCTTCTGTTGTTTTCTCAGTAGTTTTACACGGTTATAGTTGTTTTACGTGTTAATTGGCATGTTAATTAATGGCCAGCTATTCCTTCTGGGGAGTTCAATGGGGTGTAAAGACCAGAGGTTAACGCCTGTGCACAAACCAGGGTGTGATGCACCTCCGACCAATGCGGGATGCTGCTCCTAATAAAATTGGTGTTGAAAATCACAGAATCATCAAAAAGTTTGAGTTGGAAGAGACCTCAAAGATCATCCAGTTCCAACCTCCCTGCTGTGGGCAGGGACACCTTCCACTACACCAGGTTGCCCAAAGCCCCATCTAGCCTGGCCTTGAACACTGCCAAGGATGGGGCAGCCACAGCTTCTCTGGGCAACTTGTGCCAGTGCCTCACCACGCTCAATGTAAAAAATTTCTTCCTTAGATCTCATCGAAATCTCCTCTCTTTCAGTTTAAAGCCATTGCCCCTTGTCCTGTCACTACACGCCTTTGTCCAAAGCCCCTCTCCAGCTTTCTTGTAGCCCCTTTAGGTACTGGAAGGTGCTGGAAGGTCTCCCTGGAGCCTTCTCTTCTCCAGGCTGAACAGCCCCAACTCTCCCAGCCTGTCTCCATAGCAGAGGTGCTCCAGCCCTTGGATCATCTTCGTGGCCTCCTCTGGACCTGCTCCAACAGCTCCACGTCCTTCTGCTGTTGGGGACCCCAGAGCTGAACGCAGCACTGCAGGAGGGTCTCACGAGAGCAGAGCAGAGGGGCAGAATCTCCTCCCTCGACCTGCTGCCCACGCTGCTCTGGATGCAGCTCAGGACACGGTTGGCTTTCTGGGCTGCCAGCGCACATTGCCGGCTCATGTTGAGCTTCTCATCAACCAACACCCCAAGTCCTTTTCCTCGGGGCCGCTCTCAATCCATTCTCCACCCAGCCTGTCCTTGTGCTTGGGATTGCCCCGGCCCACATGCAGGACCTTGAACTTGGCCTTGTGGAACTTCATGAGGTTCTCACAGACCCACCTGTCCAGCCTGTCCAGGTCCCTCTGGATGGCATCCCTTCCCTCCAGCATGTCCACAACACCACACAGTTGGTGTCACAGCAAATGTGCTGAGGGTGCACTCAATCCCACTGTCCATGTTGCCAACAAAGATGTTAAACAGCACTGGTCCCAGTACTGACCCCTGAGGAACACCACTCATCACTGGCCTCCACTTGGACATGGAGCCGTTGACTGCAACTCTTTGAGTGCGACCATCCAGCCAATTCCTTATCCACCGAGTGGTCCATCCCTCAAATCCTTGTATCTCACAACAGCATGTATCTCAAAATAACAGCATGTTTAATGGCACCTGGTGAAATCACTAATAACTATCTGCTGAGGAAGCAGAGAAGAATGAGATTTAGTAGTGACGAGTGCTAGTGCAGGGCTATCAGGGTGGTGGGTGGTTTTAAAATGAATATTCTTTTGGGAACAGCACCTTTGTGTCTGATGAGGGGGCAGTTGCTACATTAAAAATGCAGCCAGGTGGTACATCCTCTGTTCCTGACCTGATCGAGGCTTCGTGGTGTGCCCACAGCCTGTCTTACTGCCCTGTGGCTGAGTGGAGGGCTTGGTCAGAAAGGGCCATTTTGGTCATTAAAGGGTTTAAGATGGGGCTTCAGGAGGCTCCGAAAATTGCCAAAACCCATGCTGGCAGCCAAACAAAGAAGATTGTGGGAATACCAGATGAAAAGGCTGGCTGGTTACAGACATCAGGACGATCATGGCATGGTGTCCAACCACGCTGCTGTCTCTTACCCTATCCCCAAATAAATCTGGTTTTCCCAGACTTTACCCAAAGTTCAGGGTTTATTTTAAAATAAAAGCTCAGCCCCCAATCATCTGCAGTCCCTACCACCTCAGGGAGTCCTTTCCAGACCAGTCCATATTTCCTCAGTGCCGCTGATGTGCGGGAGAGGAAATTCCAGCTTAGATTTCACGCCAGCCCTGAATATCGGTGGGTTTTTTTCCTCTGGAAGATGCTCTTGCTGCCGGTGAGCGCCAGGTGGACCTCCGCAGATGCTGCCATGCCAGGGCATGTTTTAAGTAACTTGGTGCATGTGTGGATAAGGGGAGTGAGACGACGTTTGGGATAAAAGAATAATGATGAAAAAATACAATAAAAAGCAAATCAGCTTATGATAAGTAACTGAGCGTGGACGGGGGAAGCCGAAATAGCATTGGGCAGCAATGCAAAATATAGAGAATAAAATTAGCACCTGCCTATTCTTGGTGTGCCTTGAGGATAAAAACCCTGGTGGAAAGGTGCCGGTCTCTGGTGGGTCCCATCCTGCCCTTGTGTGCAGAAACTCGCCTGGCTCTGCAAAGAGCAGCTCAGGGAGGGGCAGAGGTGCAGGCGGGCAGGAGGCTTTGATGTACAACGTGGTTCAGAAGGAGAAGTGCATCACGGAGACACAGCCTTCACCAAAATCCTGCTGGGAAGTTTGGCTATGCTTGAGAAAGAAATAAACCTGCCACAGAACAAAGGCAGAGAGGATTAGCTGGAGGATTCCATGCTGCTACTGCATCCTCAGCGTGAGAATGACGGGATGGATCTCTAAAAGTCCAGCTGCCCAGAAAAACATCTCCAGCATCCCAGGAAGGCAAGCAGCTTTTTCTGGGAATTTGATCCTGCGAAACACGACAGAGGATGGGGAGAGGAGGAGGAGGGACGGCATGCTGGCCTCCCCGAGCCCAGCAGGGAGGTGTGATTTGAAGGTTTCTCAACTCAGTGGGCCCCATCCATGGGGGAGGATGTTATTTTGGCACTAGCAGCAGGGCTTCGCGGGACCTCACAAATTGCAGGCAGCTCCTGGGGATGCCCGGAGGATGCTGAAGGGAAAACGCATCAAAGCGATCTTCAAAAACAAAAAATCACCCATTTCACACGGAAAGAAAGGCAAAAGGCAGCTAAATCCAGAATTAAATATCAGGTCGTTAAAGCAGTGTAGGGAGGTTTGTGCTTTCCCAGGGTGAGTCCATCCGTGGTGGAGCTGTAGAGCTCAGCCGAGCTCCATCTCAAAGGGAAAAGCTCCTGGGGGGTTCTCTGGCCAGCCAAGCCAGGGGGGCATTATCTTGGAGGAGGAACAAGGGCACCCGTCCACATTCTCTCCAAAAAAATATATACAACTGGGAAATCACAGGATACAAAGAGAATTAACTGCAGCGGCAAAACCCACTGGCACAGGGTGGAATTGCTGAATGCACACCGTAATTCCGCTGCTAATGCTGCAGGGTGGTGGGGAGATTTCTCTGACTGGAGTATCTCAGCCCTGTGTTATAACCAGCTTCTCCATTCGATTTCCACTCCTGTTTGAAGGTCTTGATCTGCTGGTCCTGAGCCACATCCCGCTGGGATGGGGTTGGGAGCAGATATCTCCTTCTCCTGAGCACTGGCGGTCCCAGTCTGGTTCCAAGTCATTAGCAACATGGACATAAATGATCCAGAGTGTTTCTGGATCAATATCCCAGGAAATAACGTAGGAAGCAAGAAGGGTCTGCAGCAGACTGCAGCGGGGACTCAACACAATCTGCTTCTTCAAGCAGCCACGTCCAAAATATCTAATAAAAATCTTGTGATCACTGGGGGCTTCAGGCCAAGCGATGGATGCTGGAGGTCTCGAGCTGCCAGTATTAAAACACCCTCAGAATTTCTGGGGCAAAAAATGATAATTTCCTCATGCAAAAATTATTGCCTCCAACATGAGGGAATTCCACATTTGGCCTCTCCCTGGCAGGTGAAGATGAATTTCTCTCTGTGCTGGGCACAAGCGATCGTGGCTCGATCACGTTTGTTATGTGCAAACAAAGCACAGCTCAAAGCAGTAATATATATAAACACTTGCCACTTTAAAAGGTCCCGTTTCACAAAGCAGAAAATAATTACAAGTCAGATCAATTTGGAGAAAGATTTTAAACGAAAAACGTGTTGAAAAGGGAGAAGGCTTTGAGAATATTCTATCCAAAAAGCAGCAACGCAGAGAGAAATCTTTGTTAAAAAAAACAACGTGGCTTGGAAAGGAAGTGAAAGAGCCGCC
This sequence comes from Tauraco erythrolophus, assembly GCF_009769465.1. Taxonomy (NCBI): domain Eukaryota; kingdom Metazoa; phylum Chordata; class Aves; order Musophagiformes; family Musophagidae; genus Tauraco; species Tauraco erythrolophus. The sequence continues at coordinate 20,613,717 of NC_141479.1, read as the reverse complement.
AAGACTAACACATAAAATACAAACACACAAAAAGAAGAAAAGGGAAACTGGTAGTAATTAATAGACCTCAGAAGCTGCGGAAATTAAAGACAGAAAGATATTTTCCAAGATTTTCAAGAAAAGCAGCCTTGCATTAGCAGTGGGCCGATACTACACAGAAATGGGAGATTTATCAATAACACAGAAAAGCCAGAAATGCCCAGTGCAGGTTTTTTTGCCTGGTATCTGATGGAAAAAAGACAACGTGCTAATGAAATACTTTCCAAGAGTACATAGGGGGTACGCTGAACAGCGAGCTGACGGAGCTCGATTATTTTTAAACCAGCAGATCTGAGTAACTTGCAAGAGTTGTAAAGGAGGTGGCCAAGGAGCTGTCTGGATAGTTAATAGTGATTTTCAGTAGGTCTTGGAACAGCCATTGGAAGTACTAGAGGACTGGGAAAAAGCCAGTGCCATGCCCACCCTGGAAGGGGTGAACAGGACACCGCCGATATTAAGCCTTTAAGCCTGGGAGGGATCTCGGGCAATTAATGGAACCACTAACACTGGACTTAATAGACAGAGAATTAAAAGAGGGTGATGTAATGAATGGCAAACAGGAGTTTGAGGGAAATAGGCCATGGGGAGCTGACTGTCTTTCATCCACGGGGTGACAAGGGTGTTAGGTAGAGATAATCATACCGATGCCATATCCTTAGCTTTCCGTGCCGCCCTTGGCTCGGTTGCATGCGACAGTTTGATCAGGAGACGACACAAAATCACCAGGGCTTGCACGAAATAGATTAAAACTGCATAACTGAGAGGGCTCAAAGTACAGTTGTAAACTGTGAGCGAGCGTTGAGCGAGCGTGTGCCCAGAGGCATGGCAGGAGAGCCGCTCCGGGCTGCGGCGTGCCTGGCTCAGGCACGGATGGAGGTGGTCTGAATACCCCGCTTGTGCCACCAACATATGCAGAGGAGCAAAATGCTGGGATCAGAGCATCCTGGCAAGAAAAAAGAGAAGGGTTTTATTCTCTATATCCAGCTCAGAGCCCTGACTCTCCAAAAAAACACGTTTCTGGCAGGTGGGGTAGGAGTCAGTGGCTCAAAACCTCCAGGCTGCTGTGTGGTCCTGCATGGGAAGCCCTTTGGGATGGGACCAGACTTGATATGGGTGTTTTAAGTAACCAGGGCACCTCCCAGCCTGGCTCGTAACTATTTTGAGGATTGATTTTGTATTCCTGAGGTCTAGTGACATTGGATTGAAATATGCAGCTTTGGAAATTGGAACGATTTTCATTTTTGCTTCCCGCTCATTTCCTCCCGCAGTTAATTGAGTTCCAGGAGCACACAATCACCTGATATTGTCCCCAAGTTTTCTCTTATCTGCTTGATCTCTAGCTAAATTACCTCCAAAACCAATTAAAGAACAGAATGATTTTGCAGCAAGCGAGACTACTGTTAATCTTCCGGTAGATTGTAGCTTGTGAAAGTGATTGAAATGGTTGGAAATTACGTTACTTGAAGGAGGTCAGCCTCCGAGTTGTAAGTAGCATTTTTCTTTTTTAATATGTGGCTGCTTCAACGCTAATAATCTCTCACAGGTCAACAAAAGTCAAGACCTGGGTTAACCAGAAAGAGAAACTCCTGCGTGTCCTTGGGTTTAATACCGGTTTGCGAAGAGCTTAGGAGAAAACAGTGGAATGTTTTGCATTCTGCAACAGCCCTCGCTGTCTCAGAGGGGAAATGGGTTTGCAGAGAGAGAGGAAGGACAGGGCTGGCTAATGGGCATGTTACAGGCATGTGTACAATAAATTACCTTGATCGTCGTCTTTGTGCTGGGCATGGGCTAAGTGCATTTACTGGCCACTGAATGTATCGCATTAACCTGCTGCATACAGTATGTGTCTGTTTATCCTGCCAATTACTGCAAATCTAATCAGCTTTAGCCGGGTAAAAATAGAGCCAGTTTCCGTGTGGAAATCAAGAGGCACAAAAACAGCCGCAAAGAAGCTGATCCTGATCAACCGAGCACATGGGAGGGAAGATTTGCGATGCTGGGAGCATGAAATGTGTTATGATGCCTCCTTCCCTGTGGCCAGATGGATTTTTTTCCCCCAGGCCTATATTCTCCCCAGCACCCATCAGGCAGCCTGAAGGAAGGAGCTGGGGCGTGCGGGAACCGCAGGCGGGCAGAGACCTTCTCCGAGCACGCTGATGTTTCGGGAGCTTTCGGGAGCGAAGGAATCGGGCTGCAAACGGCTGGAAGGGACAAAGGAGTCGAGACTGATGCAGAGGAGGCAGAGGTGTGGTGTTTTGCAGTAAGGGCAAGGAAGGATGAGCAGGTAACACGGGTCATTTGGCACTCAGGCTGGAGGAAAAACCACGTTGCTGCAGGTTGAGATAAATCGGTAGGTGGATGACGACCAGACTGGAGTTCCTACGTGCTGTGGAACATACCCAGCAAGTGTATTTGGTAAAATCAACCTGCTGTGTAAAGGCCCACAAAGCAAATATCACACCAGGAGAAAAGGAGCAGTACGTGGCTCCGCAGGTGGTGGCATCTCATCCTGCTTCCCTCCCTCCATCCCCCTGTGATGTTTGCTGAAGGACGGAGGTAGCTTTTGCCTGCCATGATCTTGGAAGCCAAAATATAAAGCCAAGGGAAAACAATGTCATTTCCTCCCACGATGTCTCATTTGCCCTTTTCTTTTTCTGCACCACCCTACAATAAATGTGTGTCGAGCTCTTTGTTCATGATAAACCCCAGATCCTTCTCATGGTCACCGCTCTGCGAGACCCAGCCTGCCACGCGGAATGGCCCTGCTTTGCTTTTCTCACCCCCCAGTAGCCAACCTCTGCAATCAGCAATACAAAATAATTTACGTGAAGGGATTTGGCTTCCCCAGACACCCACATCTCCCCATCCTTCCCACCCTGGTAGCCTGCCATGAAGGTCCAGCACATCCCTCGGCGCGGCAAAAAAACCGAAGGTGACAAATTTTCCATGGCTGAAAGACGCTTGTAAATCAAACCGAGGTAGCCAGTCTTAACCAAACACAACACAAGCCTTCGTTTCGAGCCTTTGAATTTTATGTCTGAGACCAAGGAGCGGGAACGCTGCTGATAATTAAGGGACATCTGTCACCCGCGTGTTCCTGCTGGTTTTGTCAGGAAATGCGGCTGACATAATGTGAAGAGAAGAAACCTGCTTCGGAAAACAACTTGGCATGCTGGTTTCCATCTTCATCACTGCCATGTGCAAAGGCTGCTCCTGCCCGCTGATGGTGGAAAGGGCCGGAGGAGCTAACGTGGGGCTGGTCAGCCTGCCCACCCCGTGCGCGGGACATCCCAAAGCTTTGCCAAACCCAGTGGAAAAAGCCATGTCTGCTCCCTCTGTCCCACCTCAGCCTTGAGAAAGGCTTCAACTTGCGTGAGATTTAAAATAACAAACAGCTCAGAGGGTTTTTTTTGCTGTTTTGGGGACATTTAGGGTGTTTTCTGAAGACAGCTCATTTTTTTCTGGCTTTTCTTAACAGCTACAGAAAGTCACTTTTTTTAATTCGGAAATCTCTCATAAGAACTCCAGGACTTCTAAAGCTGAGGATTGCAAGTATTGACCAAAATGGCTTTCCTTTTTTTTTTTTCTCTCAAGTTCCCAATGGTCTTTCACACCAACATCTGATTTTGCCAATGGGGAAACTGAGGCAAGGACCAACGACATGTTTTGGCAAAGGTCACACAGCAAGGCAGTACCGCTGCCATCGCACAGTCATGGTCGGAAAGAAACACTCGCTCCTGCGGTCTTCCCCTTTGGAAAAGGGCTTCTGAACCCTGGGATTAGGATTTGTTCTTGATGGAAGAAATAAGGCTCCTTCCCTGTTTTAAGAGAACAGAAGATGATGGGTGCTCCGCACCGCGCTGTGCATCGGCACAGCTGCTCCTGCTGCTAGCTCGGACCGTGGGATTTTTAGGCAGGTTGTCCCGTCCGCAGGGTCACCTGCCACTCGCCAGCCTCAGCAAACCCCAAATTAAGCTTAAAATCCTGGACACTCAGGAATCAGCCAAGTAACAAAGTAGTTTGGCATCTGATTGGAAAGAAGGGATTATGTTTTCGGTTTAAGGGAGATGCTGATGTACGGATTTCTGTGTGCATAACGAAGGTTTGGGAATGCTATGGGCATTGCAAATGGTACAGACAGTGTATTTTCCTGTTTTCAGAAAGCCAGTGGCAGTAGTTCCCAGAACTGTTTGGACTGCAGCAATAGAGATTTACAATTCATAACAAAGAAGAAACGTCTTTCATTGAAGCAAGAAGACGGTGATGTAAAAAAGTTGACATTACTCACATTATTTTCTTATGAAATACTGTCATGCAAGGGTGTTCAAGGGTCTTTTTTTTTCTGAGCAGATAAACAGCTGTGGAAGGATTTATTCCCTATTTGATGTAGTTTTTCAAACAAGGTTTCTTTCTTATGGCCTGTTTTGTAGGGGATTTAAGCAGATGCACGCTGCAGTCTGGAATAGTGTGTCTAAACTGTCTGAACACGTGAAAACTCCTTTCCTTCCCAAAAGCTGGAGTAGAAAGCTATCCTACACATTTCATGCGTTGTGTTAAAAAAAAAAAAAAAGGAAAAAAGCAAAGCACAAAACAAACCTCCACAAAACTCAAAAGCCAGATTCGCGGGGTTTCAAGATCTGCTTAAGGAATCAGCAAGCAGGATTCAGGAGTAGTTAACAACAGACTGTATTACATGGTACCTATTAACATGGGATAATCCAGGAGGAAGAGAAAGGGCGAGGGATAAAGGAACGTCACCGTAGAACAGTTTAGAAACCAAACCACGAGAATTCTAAACCACCAGATTAACTCAGCTGTCACTGTCAAGAGACACCCCGGGCACAAAGCATGGGAGGCAGCAGGGAGGAAGAAGAAAAGAATATTTGAATTTTCCCTGTGATGAAATGCACACCTTGGTCCTGCCAAAACAGAGGATCCCAGGAGCACACGGTGCTGATAAATCCCTGCTGGGAGCTCTTCTGAAGTGGGGGAAAATTTGGATTTGGACTGAAACTCCCTTGCTCATCCCAGACACATTGCGATGAACAGAGCTCCCTGAAAGGAGCGGAGCTGGAGGTTACCTTCCCTGTCCTCTGTCTCGTTCATCTCTTACCTGGTTTCATTTTCAGCCAGGAACAAAATATTCCTTAGGCTTCCACCTCCTAGAAATGCTCCTCTTCTCATGACCACCCCAAGCTCCTCCTTTACCCTCTGCTCATATTTACCAGTATTACTTGACCCGTCCCTCCAAGCTTCCTTCGTGATTAACGTCACCTGGATTTTCAAGAGCCTGTGAATTTTGGGCAGTTAATTCTGGAGAAGGGTCTCAGCCTGAAAGTCAGTGGCAGATGAATACCTCCATTAATTTCTCACTTATCCTGAATGCCCTAGGGCCTGCCATCTTCATTAGGAAATCAAAAGGGTCTGGATTTTTAAAGTAAGGAGCCCAAGTCAAACTCTGGAGTGAAAAGCCTCCAAGTTTTTTGTTGAAAGCAAAAATTTGGAAGAAACGGGCTTTCAAGCCCCATGCAGGCACCCAACTGGTTACCAGAACTGCTGAGCACTCAGTTTTGGTCTTCAGCTCTGAATGTATTGGTCCCTCGTGCTTGCACACAGCTCCAGAGTGCTGCAGAGCATCCTTTGTATGCTGGCAGCACACATTCCATACAGGATCTGTCCCTAAATCTGTGTACAAACCTTCAAAATTGCAACAGCCTGTTTTTCCTGCTGGGCAGAGGGTCGCAGAGGGGCACATCCCAAAAAGGCAAAATCACATCCTGGGCAAAAACCAGAACCATCTGACATGAAATCCTGGCCCGGATGAAGTCAACGAAGGTTTCGCCACGAGTTTGAACAGGGCTGGGATCTCGCTGTGTCTGCCACAGGCATCTGTTCTGGTGTCCCAAAAAGACCTCTTTAAACAAAAGCAGGCTGCCCATGGTTTTCATCAGTTTCAAGTATTTCCTATGTTTATTTTCTTGGCCAAGGCCCAGATTTGCCAATTGCTGGACTGTACACTCCGCCGGTCTGCGCTCCCTCCGACGTAGTCAGATGTCGCATTTTCCCTTTCTATCCTAAACTGCTGAGCTGTGCTGCTCCGAGCCGTGAGTCCCACTACATGCTCCTCCCCAAATACCTCGGGTTTATATTTACTCCACAACGTGCTTCGGGATCATTTTGGGAAGACACTCCAGCGATGTAAGACAACACCATCTTTCAGTGGCTCTTTCCATGAGGATGTGATTGCAACCCAGCAATTTGCTATTCCCGTCCCATGAAATCCGAGTGCTTCAGAGGTATGAGAAGGACTGGAGACTTGGGTGCAAGGTTTCTTCTTGCCCCTTGGCCACGCCAGCAAGGGAGCAGCCGGAGATGGGGTGCCCGTGGATGTCCGCCTGAGCTCCGCACGGACCACGCATGAACCACAGTTTCCATCCTTGTGACACCAGGAAAACCACCACGACCAAAAGGATGGTCTCAGCAAACACCAACGCTCATCTTAGCATGGTTTTATTGCAAAACTGCTGTTTCAGACAAGTTGCTCACTCTTTTACCACCCGTTTTTTCGTCTGTCAGCCAGGAATGATTGCGGCACACGATGATAACTTTCAGGTCCAGAAGGACCAGCTTCCTCCCGGAGCCAGGAAAAAAACAGGCTGTGTGCTGGCTGCTGACATAGTCCTCACCCACCTGGTCAAGACGTTGCTGCTCCTGCCTTACACTGAAATCCCAGGCAGGAAAGCACAGATCAGCCTCGCTGGTGGGGTTCAGGGTCAGCCCTTCATCCCATCTGCTCCCACTGTGGCTGGGACAGGAGCAGACGGCTCCAAACCCTGAGCCACGTTGGCTGAAGTCCACAGGAAAAGCTGTCAGCGTGTGACGCAGAGCCAAGCAGCGCTGGGCTTTGGGATGTAGACACACTAGCCTTCCCTTTCCATCACTGCTCTTACCTGCTGCTTTCCAGCCTCTGACTCCAAAAAGTTTCGTACCTCCCAGTTAAATCGTCCACCAGAAAGCCATATGCTGGAGAAGAGCACTGTGCTGGACAGGCAGATGGGGAAAGCGAGGCACTGGGATGGATCTGCCCAGCGTTGCACCGTGAATCACTGCGGAGGCAGGTCAAGGACAAAGATATCTCCTAGTCCAAGGCTTCATCTGCAGCTGTATCGGTCATAAACACAGGTACCAATGTCCCATCTGTGGCCATCTCAGCTCTTTCCATCAGTCCACGCTGCTAGGAGTGCCCGACAGATCTGAATAGTTCCACTAACACTTCTTCCACAAGATTATAGATCTTGGAATTGCTCTTCCAAAGGTTCAAAGCCAAAAAAGAGTCTTTCAGCCAGCTCTGCCATGTTCTCTCCCAAAGCCTGCATTTCTTTTCAGAAGCCTGAATTGGGAGGACTGGGTCACTTTCCCTTTTAAAAATATTCATCTTGGTTTTTTAATCTCATGCTATTAAGACTGATCTCCTAGTTTCTTTGGATTGTCATTTTTTAACCCTGTAGATGGTTGTTGCTAATAATTTAGCAACACTTTTGTGAGAAGTGGAGACCAAGTCCTGTCGTTTTTTTCGGTGGTCAAAGACGCTGCATTTTCAGAGCTGCACGCACCTTTCTGACCAAGGAAGGGTTAAAATACTGCTGAGTGTCTGCTGTATACCGCACAGACCTGAGGTCATTCTGCCCCTCCAAAGCGGCATCTCTGGGATGGAGAAGTGGACCCATTTGATGACCGGGCAGTTCATGTCACACCTGAGGTTGGGTGACTTTCGGCACACTCAGACCAGAAGACGAGGGCCCCATCCTTTACTCTGTGTCCTCACCATCAGACCTAGAGCACAACAAGTGACAGCCACACAAACTATTTTTTTCTCCCCTAGAGCTACCACCTGTTCTTTCACTTTTTGTGGTTAATACTTGATTTCTAACGAGGATGTCCTACTCACATTCAAATAGCGCCCAGAATCCCTCAGCAGCGTGGAGATTCTATGCTCTCCATGTTCACTTTTTCAAAACACATCTCTGCCCTGTAAAACACCCACTGTGCGGATGAGATCCAGGAGAGACACAGTTGAAGGGCTGGGAAGTGCTGCAGGAAGGTGTTTTTTTTTCTGAGAAGGCATTGATGACACAGGGGCCACCCCTGCCATGTGTCAGACACTCCTTTTTCTTACAAGCACCCAAAAGGATGCTGCAACCCTGTGTTTTGAGCCTAACAACCCTTGTTTCCAGGCTGATCAAAGCTACCTCTTTGCAAGTCCATCCTATATAGGGGCAATCTAAAGTGGGGAACGTTGGGCTTCACCTGAGTCTCATCAGCATCATGGGAAGCCCAGTAAAGACCTCTCCCATCCCCAGCTTCATCCTACTGAGTTTGCCACAGGGCTGTCACCTGCTTTTGATTTGCAGCTGCCACATCAGCTCTTCCCCATCCGTATTTCGGCATGGCAGCCAAGTGACTTTAGTTGGTCTGGTTGGGCAGTACGAGGCTTGGGTGCCCAAAATGGACAACGGATTTGCCTGGTCTCAAAATGTACAGGACAAAGTCACGTTTTCCATGATTTCTGGGGTCTGCAGCAACAGTAGGTTCCTGGCACCCTCTAATGGAAAAGATATGTCACTGAATTACCATTCCCTCGGTCCGTGAGTCTTTGCTCCTGCGTTTCTATTTTTAATCTAATATCATGGCAATAACTTCTAGCCGGGCACGATACACCCGTGCCAGCACGGACCTGGAGAATGTGCTGAACAAATGTCAAGGCCGCTCTGGGGAAGAGGAGGCCGCCTGGTGATGGCCCCCCAAGCCCTGGAAGCCCGCGCACGCAGGGATTGCTGCTTTACTTATGGAAATGCAAGGCAGTACCTAATCAGCTCTGACATTTGTGCCTTGTTCGTGAATTTAAGACACATGGTAGTGGGTTAGTCATGTTACATTGCCTGTCCTTCCCTTTCCCCCTGCTCTCCCTCGGGCACATCGATAGAGTGGCATTTTCCAGGTTGTTTTTCCAAGCTTGGCTGCCTGGAAGCATCTCAAATCTCTGCCCAGGTTAGACTGGGCTCTGGAGCTGGTTCGTAAACAGAATGACCACTTGAATTATGAGGGTTTTTTTAAAAGCTTAGCTCTCGCTAGAAAGTGACACCCATAGCCAGGGAAGTTCTGCACGTAGCCCTTTGGCAGAGCTCTCGAAAGATCCGTCCCCGGGTGGTGGGGGACACCTGACATTTAGAGGCGCGGAAAAAGCCCGGGTGGTGGCAAGCACAGCGTTCCTGCGATGATCCCGCAGCCTGGCGCAGCCCACGGCCAGGCGGAGGGGGTGTCATGCAGCCGGATTTTGGCATCTCTAGCAGGAGCTTGGCTTCCACCTGAGGATCCTTAGATGGACCGTGGGGAAGGACTGGCTTTTCCTTGGGTGGCTCAGCGAGATCCCTGCCCCGTGTAAAGCATGGCATTTCGGCAGAGTGCAAGTCTGCCCATTGCTGACCTGCTAATGGAGGACAATAGAGGACTGAGCCCATCAATCATGCTCTTGTCCTTCAGACAACTATACCCAGAGATAAATAAAATCATAAAAATAACTGCTTAAAACAGTAAAAATGAGTTTCCAGGGAACACTGACCCATGCCAGCCTCAAGGCTCTGAATTTACTGCAGCGTGCGGGATGTTTGCAAACTTAGCAGCACGTAAGGCGGTATTTCCCTTGGCAAAAGGCTCCCAAAAAAACCAATGAAAGCAAAAGAAAAAAGCAAACTGCCCCGAGCCTGGTGACTGTGCCACTGCTGACACCAAGAGTTTAACATCCCCATAGCTACCTGCGCATCTTTTGTCTCACAACAGAGGGCAAAAACCAGGCTGCAAAGGGCCAGATCATAAAAAAGCATAGAGGACCAGTAGCCCCCGAGGGACAGATGAGACCGTCGGATGTATTTTGTCGGTAAGTGTAAGGCACAGCTGAACACAGACCTCTGGAAGTGAAAGCTAGTATGAAAATTCAGCAGCTCTCTTCAAAAATCCCTTTAAAATCCTTTTACTTTTAGAATCCTGGTTTCCACAGCAACAAGACACACAGCTCTCTGCGGAGTTTAGGGCTATAAATACAGCCTAGATCTATAGTTGTGATATTAGCTATGAGGGCTTTAAAAAATCGCATGTGGTAATGAAGTGAAAGGATCAGGAAACGAATTTAATGAGGAAAAGATGGTTCCTAACTCGGTTTAGAGCGTAGCTTTGAACAAAGGAAAACCGACAAACCACACCGCCTGGTAAGATCCTGCCTTTTCTAAGGGTCGTGTTGATTTCAATGGAATTGTTGGAAACGGTGCCTTTAGATGTGTTTAAACTCTGGGTTTAAGTGGTCGTCTTAAAAAAAGGAGGAGAAATGGCCATTAGCCATTGTTTTCACAGCCTCACTGTTTCTGGGGAAGCAATTAAGCAGCTAACACTGGGCCAGCTTTTAATAGCCGTTGGACTGGACCTCGCCTGCCACACCAGTGACTCCACTGGCTCCGCTTCGGAGAGCGTCCCTATTTAGACAAGGGCTTCTACGTGTGCTAACTTTAAACACGTATTTTAATCCTAATTGCTTTTCTGAACTGGGACCGTTGGCTGGTGCGGGAAGATGCTATTCCATGGGATGCAGTCAGAGGGCAGGAATTTGGCCTGCTGGATCTAAGGAAGTGCTGTCGTTACCCCTTGACATCGGCGTATAAACAAAGACGCAATCCCATAAGGAAAGATAAATATTAGCTGTGCGAGAAGCAAAGAGGAAATTAAATAACTATCACATGGCATAAACCCAAGCTTGTCAGGGGAGAGAGAACTGGTGGTTTCGAGCTCGCAGAACAGATTTGTATACAGTAGTGAGGAGGAGGAGATGAGGAAGGAGAAGAAAGGAAACACAAATCAAAGAGTTATTTGGAGTTTCCTCTATTACTGACAGAAGGTCCATGTTATTCAAACAGATGTACCGCATGTCACCAGTTTTCTGGTGTTTGTTATTTTAAGGATGGTCTTAGGAAGAAAATAAATTCCACTCTAAAACTCCTTTATATCCATTTTAGGCAGTCTGTGGAGAGAAGCCCAAAGAGTGGGGTTGTGGAGATTCCTCCAGGCTGAGCTGCTGGGACATCCTCTGCTCTCTCCTCAGCAGGCAATTTTACTGAATTGCTGGGAAGGAAACCCACCAGCAGCCCCACCTCTGTGGGATCAGGTTGGGTCAGAAACCCACCATTGGCACTGTGGATCTGCGTCGCTGCTGCTTACTGAGGGATCAAAGAACGGGGAGAAAAAAGACATCTGCTATGACATGGACAGACTTGGGCAAAATCCAGGTAAAACTTGCACGTGTCTACGTGGAACTGGGAAGCTGCGATCTCGCCAGCAACTCTCTACGCAGTCCCCAGTGAAGATATCTCTGCCTTGGGCTGGGGGGACCAAAGGGCTTTGCAGCAAGACTGAGGTAATTCATTTCAGTGTGATCCCTTCAAGTTCAACCTGGGTTCCCCTTGGCCTTCTCACCAGCAGGAAAGATTACACAGACAATGGTCTGCAGTTGTGCCTCTCCAAATTAATATTCTGCCTCTCCAGGATAAAATAGGAAGCAGAATGACATTGCAGTCTCCCATGAGCAACACCAGACCAGGTTTTGCTTCTCTTGAAGGTGTTGGCTTGCCCATAGTAAGAAAAGCAAGACATAAGCATGTTATTCTGGTCACTAACAAATGGTCTGCAGAGATTGATGCCCACAATATTGTGTGTTATAAATCCAAAAGCAGGACAAAGCAATGGGCTATTGAGGCGAGTCTTACATGAGGCAGCTCTGACAAAGGCATGTGCACCAGTTTGAACTGATCTGTTTTTCTAACGTTGCCATATTCAGAGCAAAATTGTGCTGTTGGAACTTTTTGGTGGGAAAGAAACATCATAAATATTATCCTTACACAGAAAAAAAAAAAAATAATTAAATGTCCAGCTGCAACTTCTGGGCTCAGAGCACAAACATTCAATTCCTGCACTTTCTGCCATAGTGACATTTCTGGATTGATTCATGTTTTCCAAAGGGCTTTCAAGCTTCTCTGTTCCTTGGTACCACCTAATCTGGATAAAAGCAAAGCAAAAATGTGAAAAACCTTCCCCTTCAGAGGACACATCGGGCACAAGACACACTCTGGGACTCACACTACATTTCTTTTCCTGCAAGTAATTGATCATCATGCAGGACATTTTAGAAGTAGCCCTTTTAATAGAAGACACAGAAAGTTGGAATCAATAAGAAATAGTAAAAGAAAAAAAAAAAAAGGTGTTGCCGAGGAAGCAGGCACCAGGCCCATTCTCTGAGGGCTCCGTCCTGCTCCCACTGAAATCAAAAGGAGTTTTGGAGTTGGCTGCAGTGGGAACAGGAACAGTCCTTAAGGCACTAATTAGTACAGCTGGCTGAATAATGCATAATGAACAGTTCATTCAGCTAATTTCATCTCTTTTCCTATTCATGAATTGCCCGTGAACCAATCCCAATTTTCTCATTTTGGTCGTCATTCAGAAGTTATTTGTGGGTTTCTTCAGGAAACCATCCCCAGCATGCGATTCCAGCGCGCATCGCAACACGTACGTCTTAGATGTTTGCACAGAAGTGTCTGAAGTGTGGGACTAGCAGGTAGGGCAGGTGACATTCTCTCTCTTACACGAGCTGATATTTCTGTAACTAATTGTACCATGAATTTCAAACATTGCGAAGAAACACTGAACTTTGCGCTCATATTCGGTAAATACTTGTGCACGTTCCTTTTCTTCCTCCTGCTTTCTCCTTGAGCAATTTAAACGGATCTAGCAAGTTAGTGGAATACTGACCAAAGGCAGAGAGAGGAGGGATATGATGTGAAAACAGCCCTAGGAATGTCACTGGAATAGTCAAGTAAATACTTCCAGGCTTTCCTTGCCAGCTGTAAAGTGATTTGGCTGCAGCCAAGAGTAAATTAACATCGTGTAATGGATGAGAGTTGGGATCAGTCTGTGGATAGGAGAGGATGGCTCCATCCTGGGTTGCTGCACATCCCTGCCGGGCTGCCGGAGCAGCACCCTGCGCATGGAGTGAACGTTGGCTTTGGCAACCTGGACCGCGACGTGGCAAGCAGCTGTGCTAGCTCAAGTGAAAGGAAACTGAAAACAATTGCAACATACCCTCGATTTGTAGAGTCACCCAAAATGTGACTTTCCTGGGGTGAGATTCAAGTAAGGAAGAATTCAGAGCAGGAATCCAAAGGAAGTAGCTGCCCTGTGACTCGGACAAGAGGGGACAAGAAGGCCATCCAGCTTCAGGAAAGGCTGAGACATCCCTGTCCTTCCAGCCATGCAGAGCAGGAGAGGGAGGGACATCCCAAAGCACAGGCAGTGAACAACAGGGAAAACCAAAGGTGTTTCTTCCGCAGCAGTTTCCCAGACGGATGCAAGGAGTAAGGGAAGGGAGCTGGGGGAAGCGTTTTTGGCAGCCAGGGACTGTGGATTTTCACGCTGAAGCAAGCCCCACTGGGAACCGTGCAGAGCCAGAAGGTCTGCCTGGCTTCCGTGGCCAAGAAGGGACATGCCAGGGCTACTCCGCAGGGGAAGGGACACAGGGGACACGGGGCGAGGGAAGTTCAGGGCTGACTTGCACTTTGAATTTTGAAAAGTGACAGATGAGGCAGGGTGGTGATCGAGGGGGGAACCTTTACTCAGAGAGAGGCAAGTCTATCCCTATGCCTTCAGCTGGAAAAAAAATCTGAAAAATCTCTATTTAAAGCCACGCCTGTGCCTGCCGGAGTCTATCAGCAGAGGGCAGTGACATTCGTGCGCACACCACCACTGCCAGCCTTTAATCCCTGCTGTCGCAGCAGGGACACCTTCCACCACCCCTCTCCAAACCAAACGCCTTTGGTTTCTTGTTTGAAAGGCATCCTGCAAGGGATGCTGCAGGCCCGACATCTGGCTTCACTTTTTTTTTTATTATTATTTTTCTTTTTGCCTTTTCCCAAAGCCCACGTGATATTTTTCTACGTGCTTCAAAGCCGGGGTTTGTTTGTTTTTTCAAAACCAAGAGCTCCGATTCCAGCATCTGCGAGAAACCTTACAGGAAATAACCCGTGTGCACAGAAGTAGTTGAGTGAACATGCAACAGCAATATTTATCTTTCCCTTCTGTATAAATTGCTCCCGTCACTCTCTGCATCCCAGCAGAAAAGGAGATGGGGGAGTTTAGAGCAGAGCTGCAGGATCAAAAGACTTCACCGAGGCTGAGTGGGGAAGAGGAATGGGAGAGGTGGACGTCGGGCAGGTCAATGGACAGTTTTATCTGGCAATAAGGAGCAAGGTTTTGGAAGAGGGCAGTCAGGAAGGGCATGTGGGGAGAGGCAGGGGATGATCAGCAGCGGAAACGTTGTGAGAGGTGGGATCGAGTAGAGGAAAGGCCAAGTAAGTAGCAGGGAGTAGCACAAAAGGAGCTAGCAGCTCCAGGGTGAAAGTCCACAGAGGTCCCCCTCAAAACAACACAGAGGTGGTCTGTCAGGTTTTCCGTACAGAAGTATGCTTTCTTCCAGTACATGGTCCTGGGACAGCATTCGATCTCCAAAAGGGAGCAGAGCTGGCTTGGGGTGGAACCCATGTGAAGGAAGGATGCCCATCTCAGCCAGCTCATACCCAGTGAGACCAAGACAGCAGCAGGTTCATCTATGGCTTTGCAAGTCATTTGAGGCAAAGATTTAGAATTTCCAGGTTTAATTTCTGGTAGAAGGGCTAAGATTTAAGCCACATTTGGGAGGTCCAAAAACGCCAAACGTGTAAAAACTTCAGCCCGTTTAATGACAAGTGTTGAACAGCCTTCTAAAGGAACTGGAGAACTTTTTAAAAAATGATAGGCAAAAGCTCTGAAAAGGTCCCTGTGGAGGTGTCCTGTGGGCTGGGAGCACTGGGCACAAGGCAGATGTGGGTAACGCAACTGGCCTTTCAATCAGCAGCCTCCTGAACAAAGCTCCTTCTCTCATTTCTCCAGGTAGAGACTCTCATCTCCTGTTGACTCTGTGGATGGACAAAAAAAGTGAATTAGCTCCTTTCACACTAGACCCGGTTACTCACCATGCTGATTTTTTTCCAGTTAATTTTTATATGCTTTTGGACGTTCCATGTTTCATTGAGTCAAACTCACATGAAGAAGAAATTATCTTTGCGGATTTGGCTACGTTTGCTCTGACATGCTGTTTAAGGGAAAAGAAGGACTTTGGCCAGGCTCCTTGGTTAAACAGAACTGAGGAAATCCAAGTATAAGGATTCAGATCCTCAAGATGGCAAGTGAGAAGTCAAGTAGATGTGTTCAGTGTTGAAGAAACAGACCTTCTCTCCTTGCCTGACTGAGACAGCGTCTGCCTGTGTTGAAAATATGAAAAGAAGAGAATAACTGCACTCTCAGTTATTGTTTACCGATTACTCTGATGAGGAATCTTCCCCAGCTGTTTGTCTCAAACATACACAAGGAGAATTTACAGGAAGGGAGAAGATGCAGGAAACAGGATGATGTGGGGATGAAACAAGGAGCCAGTTTTGGCTGTACAGGCACCCCAGCACGACCCTTACTCACAACCCGCTGTCTTGAGCAAGCAGTAACACAAGCTCTTACAAAGTTGATTTATCTTGCTGATGGCACTTCCTTGCTTTGCCTGCTGGCTAGCCAGGCATTTTTGGTGGCTTGTGACAGAATTATATGTCATGCTCTTTTTGGTTTCCTCGGGCTTCACCCAAAGCCACTTTTAATCAGAGAAAAGGCTCCAAGTTCATACACTATGCTTCAGATTAGAGTTTGTCTTGCTGTCTGGCACTGAAGACAAACAATTTCTGCTCTAGCTGTAAACCACAAACTCACTCTTTAGCAGCAAAATTCTCATTCAAACTTTCATCTGAGCTCAGGCTTAGACCTGGTTCCCAAGCAGAAAAGTTTAAACCTGCAGCTTGCTACAGACCAGGCAATCGTTAGACACCTGACTTTGAGCCCAGCGTAGTGCTTTTAGGATGGATTAACGCGGGGCTAAAGACACCAATATAAGCAGAAAGGCCACCAAAGAACTCGGTGTCCTCGTGCCTACAGCCTGGCCTGTGCTGTGATTCCATGCAAACCTTTCCTAGGGGACCGAGAGCACTTCCTCTGTTTTCTGCGTATCCCTTCCTCTGATGGACAATACTGGGCATGGCAGGAAAAGGAAGCGCATAAGGTTTGCACTCGACGACGGGTCACTACAAGGAAAAGACACGGAGAGGCTGTGGAATTTTCAAGGACCCTCTCACAGCAGGAGTCTGCAACACAGAAGCAGAGTTGTGTAGCTTTACAATATAGGACATTATGCAACGCCAGTAAGTGTCCTTTGCCTGCTTACTCTTGCATCTCAGTAGGACTTCAATAAATGCAGTCAATAGTCTACGACAGTCCACAGGGAAATAAAAAGGGATAAACTACCAGCATTTGGAATTTTTGTGGTGCAGCTGTTTGTCTTAGCAAGGTGTATAACGAGATTTCCAATAAACCGTCACCCAAAGGAGTAAACCTTTTTCTCTTACACGATACCAACACAAGTGTTCCCATAACTCATGTGACGGAAAAGCGGCCCGCGTCTGGGCATCGTGCACATCCCATAAAGATCAACTCAACACAAAATGCAATTGCGCTTATAGAAACATCAATGTTTAGATGGAAATGTTTAGATAGAAACATCTTTTGTTTAACCGCATTGCAGCAATACTGCACTTGCTAAAACGACACGGTCCATCTTCCAAGATTACAATCATATAAAAATCAAGTCTGGAATCATCCTTTGCCTGTCTGGGGCTGCATTTAAAAATGTCATTCCTGGTCTGCTCCACTGAAAAGATCTCCGCCCGTATCATATATCTAGCCGATGCACAGTCTGGCTGCTGGGGTTCAACAGACAGCCGAGTCCCATGGAAAAATATTGTGAAAGAAAGAAATTGTGTGTCCGCCCCTGGGCTGCTGGATGCCGCCCGTGCAATCCGTAGGCAAATCTGAAGACGCTAAAACAGCTTCAAAACGTGCATCGCTACCAGCCAGAATAGAATGGAGAGTGGGAAAAAAGATGCCTTTAGCATCTCTTTTTGTTTCCACACTGTATTTAGAGACAATCTGAAGCCAAATGCCAAACTGGCCCCGACTGCAGAGCGCGGGCTGGTTCGGTGGGGCTGCTCAGGCACGCACCAGTGCCAAAAGCTTTACTGGGATGTCGGCACCGCGCGCCCCGCCATGAAGCCAGCTCATGCCACCACGAACCCAGTTCATGCCACGCTGCGCCCCTCCGCTCCATCCTTCCAGAACAACAGCTAAGGGCACCGCGGCCATTCCTTGCCCTCCGTGAGGCTCCCCGTTGCTGAAATGAGGCTGCTTTTGACAGGAAAGCCGGGGAAAAGGCTGGTACCACACCGGGGGCAGCAAAGAGCGCGCGCGGCGCTCCTGGAGCCGGCGTGCAGACCGCGAACGTGCCCGCGGCGAAGGGGAGAACGAAGCCGGTCAGACATGACTTCAAGTCAGTCAGGAGCGCGCCCGGCGGCGCGCCTCAGGCAGAGGGGCCGCCCCTGCCCTGAGTGGGGGGGGGGGGGGGGTAGGAGCCCCAAGCCCGAATCCCACAGCCCCCCGGGGGGGCTGCGCGGAGCACGGCAAAGGCCCAGCTCTGCCCGGAGGGGGTCACTGCCCCCGGCCCGGCTCCCACAGGCGGCGGCAGCACCCAGACGGCTCCCCGGTGACCGCCCCTGCCCCACCGCCTCAGGGCAGCGCCGAACCGCCCGCCGCCCCCCGACAGCCGCACACAAAAGGCGGCCGTTCCCCCGCCCTTCTCCTATTTAAGAGCCGTTTTGACCAATCAGCGTCAGGGGCGGGATTAAAGGGGGCTAAAAGCTGGCGATTGACAAGCCCCCGAGACCCCACTCCAGCCCGTGAGGAAGGGGGCGGGGAGAAGCGCGCTGGCAGCCAATCCTCAGGTGCGAGTAGACGGCTCGGCCAATCGGAAGCGCGGTGGGCGGGGCCCGCCGCGGGGTCAGGCCGGGAGTGAAGACGCTCCATCGCTCCTTCCTCTCCCTCTCTTTCCCCCCCGCTCCGCTGCACGGCTGGGACTGCTCACCGCGGGATCCCTCCGCCGCGGACCCGTCCCTCTCCGCTGCGCGCCGGCTTCCAGCGAGGGATTATTTCCCGCGGTTGTGGCGGCGGCGGGGCGGCTCCGGCGGCGGCGGGGCCCAGCGCGGCGGGACGGGCTTGCGCGGAGGATGGAGGCGGCCGGCGCCTGGCTGAGAGAAGGAGCCGCCCCGTGAGGGAGGACGCGGGAGCGCCGAGGCCTGCGCGGGGCCGCCGGGCCCTGCCGGGCGGGGACCCCGCGGCCAGGCCGCGCCTCAGCGCTCAGGCCTGCTCCCCCGGCGCCGCCGGCGGCCGCCTTCGGGGGGGCCCGGCCCGGCCCTGCCCGCCGCCGGGGGCTGCCCCCCGCGCTCCTCGCCACCGGGCCCCCTCGCCCCCCGGGGGGCGGGTTTGCCGGGAGGGCGGGAGCGCGGAGGGGGCCGCCCGGGGGGTGTCGGGGCGCCGGCCGTGCGGGCTCCCCTCGGGTCGCTGCCGCCCGCCGTCGCCGCCGCTGCCCCCGCCAGGGCGTGCTCCCTCCGGGCCGGGGGTAGGCGAAGCACCATGGTGGAGAAGCGGTGCCCGCGGCTGCAGCGGGACGGCGTGTACCGCTGGTTCTCCGAGCTGCCCTCCCCGCAGCGTGTGGAGTTCCTCTGCGGCCTCCTGGACCTCTGCATCCCGCTGGAGCTGCGCTTCCTGGGCGCCTGCCTGGAGGACCTGGCCCGCAAGGACTACCACTCCCTGCGCGACTCCGAAATCAAGGCCAACAACCCCGCCGACCTGGGCAGCCTCACCAACCTGACGGACGAGGTGGTACGCAGCAAACTTTTGGTCTCTCTCGCCCTGCTCGGGTCTGCCCACCGAGAGGCAGCCGGGGTCCTCTTCCGTACCCTCACCCACATCGATTCGGTCATCAACAACTACGGGCTACAACTCAACGAGGGCCGTACAGGGGATGAGTTCCTGTTGCTCTTCACGATGGCATCCAACCACCCTGCTTTCAGCTTCCACCAGAAACAGGTGCTGAGGCAGGAGCTCACCCAGATCCAGAATATCATGGCCAGCACCAGCAAGAATCCCAGCACCTCTACCCTCAACACCATGGCAACCTATCCTGGCTGCCACAAGGTGAGCATCCTGCTTTTACACACCGTGATGGCACTGCTGCAGGGCACCGGGTTGTGTCTTCGACAGTGATTTTAAACCTTCCTTTTAGTACAGGCGTTCTGGTGACGATTGGCAGAGATCACTTGCTCAGTTGATAATGGGGATGGTCGACTGAGGGCAAAAAGAGGGAATGCACGTAGTTTCTATGGGTTCGTGACATTTAAATGAGAAGGGGGTTCACAAGCTGCTCAACAGGCAGCAGCATAAACCTTAACTGTTTGCTTCTGGCAAAGCGTCTGCTGAGGGAACAGTCCTACCAGTTGCATGGAAGACCAGTGATTTAGCAGGGGCAACAAATGTGTAGTATCTCTAGGTGTGGGAACAAGCATCTGTTTAAAAGTTTCCCTGGGAGAAGTTGGAAAGGAGGATCAGCTTTGGGAGTAGCTGTCCAGTGGCAAAGGCATCTTGGTGCGTCTGGGTTTTGTTTAGATGAACGTGATGGCAAACAGTTTGAGTTTCTGATACTAAACTTCAAGAAATGTTGTGGTTGCCTGTCACCCTGGCTCTCTCGGGTATTGATCCTGGTGTCAGTGGTTCACCGTCATTAACTTGCCGTTCATTCATTCAATTGCCAGCAATTAAGCTAGACAGTAACGTTTTAAGACGTGCTGTTAGTAATTAGATATGTTACTGACTGCTTAAGTGCTCTTAGCCTGCTAGGAGTTAGGGAGTCAGACTGACTTCTCCACTGAATTTAACCTGCTGGAAAGTTCAAAGTGAGTACCAGCTAAGTGAGTGTGTGTGATCAGTTAATGGGCTGCAGCTTTTGAGGATGTGGGATCAGTCAGCAAGTAACTGTGTTACCCTTCTGTTGGGAAAGATGGTGTATGCCTAAAGGCTATGAAAATCCCAGTGTTGGAGTAGTATCCTAAGTAAAGCTGTTTCTGAGGGCTCAGTACAGATTCCATTAAGTTGAGCATTGAATTTCAGGCTGAGACAGAAATCTATGCTTGGTCTTCCTCTGAATACAAATTTCCTTCCAGTTCCGTGTTTCTTTGAATACCACTGCTTTAATTGTAAAAATTCAGATGAGTATTATTAAAATTTGTATTTCTCTTAATCATCCCTTCCTTTGTCTTTAGACAGCGCTTGTTCCTGACATTTTGTTTAAAGGGGGGAAAAACATGGTATGGGAGCACCTCGGTTTAGAGCTCTACGTGAATAAAATATAGATGGAAGGAATATTTCACACAGAATGTGGAAGGGTATAATTAAAACCAGAAAAAGCTTCCTTTCAGATACTTAACTGCTTGCAACTTCCCTTTATTCAAAAGATGCACAAACCCTAGGTTTGAAAGGAAAGACTATAAATCATACACAAGTTTCCCAAAAAATCATGTACAAGTTTCCCCAAAATAAGATGAGCAAGAAAAAAAAAAAGACAAAATTACGCAGGCAGGAACATTTTTCAGAGTGTGCTTTCGAAGCTTCACAACTAGTGCACGATTTACGTAGCTGAAAAACTCCGGCACTATTTATGTCAATCTAAGA
The DNA here is from genome assembly GCF_009769465.1 of Tauraco erythrolophus. Lineage (NCBI taxonomy): Eukaryota > Metazoa > Chordata > Aves > Musophagiformes > Musophagidae > Tauraco > Tauraco erythrolophus. The sequence goes on along the minus strand of NC_141479.1, from coordinate 20,592,897 downwards.
TGGACGGAGAATCCATCCTACCATTTTTCGTGCCAACAGTAAGGCGTACAGAACAGTCACTTGGTTATTGTGTGTTTTGTTTTCTTTTGAACTCATTGAAGGGTTGTCTCTTAAATATTTTTTTTAAGAAATTGGCGTTGAAGAATACTGGTTGCTAAGTACAGAATAGTTGAGAGGGAACAAAAAAGGTGACTTTGCTTTTGGTCTCTTGAATATGCATTTTGTTTCAACAGATGCAAATTTCCTTTTTTAAGATTGTTAATTTTTTTCGATGTTGATAGCTGGGTAATTTTGCTACTTTTAGAGTAAGCAGCTGGCTTAAAACAGGAGTTGGATGCAGCAAATGGAAAAAACAATGTCTTTCTCCATTCAACCCTGTTTAAATATGCACAAATAAATTCCAACACTGCGCACTTCGATCTTGTGATGTTACCAAGTTATGTTGTGACAATACTTGTGTTGTAACATCACCTAGAAAAAAACAAAGCAGATGTCAAGAGAAAGTGAGCTACGCTGGGCTACTGCCTGCCAAGAGTCCGGCGCTCCTCATCCTCTTCGGAATTGGAGGAGAATTTCTTCCCCGGAGCCAGCGCTTGCTTTCTCATCACTCCTGTTGCTTTACTACAGCTTGAGCTACGCTGAGCTGGTACTCGAAGTCAGCACTCTGTGTTAAATTGTGTGAATGCTGCTCCTAAATTCTCAAGCACAGCCCTCTTTGAGCTCGTCCTTGGAGAATGAGCTGGAGAAGTGGTCGCCATTTGAGGTCCTGAGAAACTTTTGGAAGCGGGAATGGAGTGGATGTGTACCGGCATGCAAATAGGGAGCTCTTTGTGAACGGGGCTGGTTATCCTTCAGCGTTTCCCTTGTGCTGAGTGTGGGAACAGGGACTGGCACTCGTGTGACTACCTGTTTTTTGGTATAACTAGAGGTCCGTTGCAATTCCTGATGATTTGCGTTTAACTTGCTTAATTTAGGGAAACTCAACAAAAAAGTTGGACAGTGCTCGTTGTTCTTTTTGCAGATACAGATGGAAATGTGCTGCTTCTGCTTAGTCAGTCCTATTAAAATACGACCCAACTTGATATTAGCTACAACTTTTTTCCAGAGGATTGGAGCTTGCAGTCCTCTTTCCATCTCCTGTCTCACAGCTTACAGCAAAATCTCTCAAAAATAAATTGTGTGTAACAGTGAAGAGATTGAATGGTTGATACAAAACTACTCTAAACATGTCATGATTCTTCAAGTTGCTTTGGGGGAGGTGGACACATTTAAAGTTGGTTCGTGATGCCCACCACTGCTTTTTACTGTTGTCTTTTACTCTCTGCTGCAATTGCTGATTACGAGGAGGCTCAAAACAGCTACCAGCATCTTTTTGCTTTAATTTGTGTTTTTCGAGATTATTCTTGGATTATATAAATCTTAACTTTACAGGAAAAGGTGGCTGTGGCTGGCTTTAAGTAGGTCAGTAATTATTAGATTCATGGTTTCTTCTTGATTGACAAAATTAAGTTTCCTTGCCCGGAGTGGGGACATCCCTGCCCTCTCTACAGCAGGCTGTTGCTTTAGTCTCTGTGAAGATGGTCATTTCTGCCCCTTGTCTTGTCCTGTATTTTCTTCTTGTTTTGAGTGGTGCCAACTCTTGCAGGGTTTGAGTTGTGGATTCTTCAAACTTTATGCTGGTAGGCATAAAATCTAAGGTGACTGTATAGGTTTCAAAAATTGAATCAGTGCAAATTGTCCTCACAGGAAGCCCAGGGATGTATCTAAAGGAACAGGTCTTTAAAAACTTTTGTTCCTGGGATTAACCATAATGGGTTTATTTTTAACTCAAAATGATGCAACTGAGTTTTCAGGCTGGTTTTGTACCTTGAGATGCCTGTTTGGCTGACTTTTATACCTTTGCCACAAAGGAGAGAGAATGGTTTTCTGGCCAGCACTTAGAGCCTAGCATCTAGGGGTCGTTTCTGTGCTGATCTATAGTGCTTAGAGCTGCAAACTGCTGCTCTCCTGTAGAGGAGGTGGAGCTGGAAGCGTCAGGGCACATGAAAACCAGTAGCCAAATGTCTCCTGCTGTGCAAGTAGGTGTCCTGGTGCTTTGGTAGGGGAATTGCCACTGCTGAATGTGACCCACAGAGAGGGGAGAAATGTCTCAAAACTGTCTTCCAGCATCTTGAACTGCCCATACAGACTTCTGTTGGGTCTGACTTGTGACAGAGAACGTCTTTTTTTAACTAGAGGTGAAAACTTAATGTTTTTATTCATTCTTGATTGCTTTGAGGTTGTAGTGATGCTGTCTTTACAGAACCCCTTAGGCTTATGTCTTGTAGATAATGACATACCAGGACCAACCTGGATACTGGAACTCATCTAGACATAGTAATAGGAATCTCTGCATGGGCTAACTTTTCTATGGATGTCTGCATGTGTTGGTAACACTGAGGACATAACCTCCTGAACTAGAGGAGAAGTTATTAACGAGTCTAAGACCTTGTATTTCTCGGCGTTGTCTCATCTACTCATTGAGCTCACTCTGTAAAACCAGGAAAAATAAGATAATGCTTTGGCTGCTTAGCACCAGCTCTGCTAGCTGGCTGTGACAAGAGCTTTGCAGCACAGTTAGTGCCGTGAGCTGGTGGTGGCTTCAGCTGCAGAACCGGGGTCAGAAATAGTAGGTCTGACTGCAGCTTGTTTGCAGCTGAAAGGAAACAGGAGTCAGTGACACTGTAGTTATGTGGCTGTTCCAGGTTGATACCTTGTGAATGGGAAAAAGGGCTCTTGCCTAGTCAGCTTCCAAATACTGCACCAATGGCTATTTCAAGTTTGTAGCATAAGATGCTATTTTTCACCCGTGCTAATTCCGTAGGCTCATCTAAAACTCAGAAATAACTAAAGACTGTAGATGTTTTGGAGGCTCCATTTCAAGTACCTTCACCTTTTTGCACTGTTGGCTACAGGTGATTGAAGTTACATACTCCAGAAATATTCAGGGATTTTTATTTCATCTGTGGAATAATGAGTTGAAAAAAACTATTGTTGGGTTGCAACTGAGTCCTGAAGACCTCAGAGAGTAAGCAATCCAGCCATTAAGTGATCTGTGTCAGCTGGCTTTATGGCTTTTATGCTGTTTTTGTAGGGATAGAAAAAACAATGAAAAACCTCATTTTTAGCCTCCTAACCCACTGGAGGTATTTCATAGCTTTAGTGGATTACCACGTTAGTAGCAGTTGCTAGCTAAGATTAGAGGCGTGTAATCACTGATATCTGTAGTTGCTATCTCAGGAATGATCTCATTTAAAAAAAAACCACATGAAACTAAGCTTGGGAGCTGTAGGGACAGGTCTTGTAGCTTCCAGCTGGTGACATGTGCCAATCTTTGCATGTCCTTTTAGTATTCTGGGTACTCGAGGCAACACGGATTACTCATACCTATTGATGTTCCAGTTAAGAAATATGGGGCTTCCAGTTCTGGCTCGCTGATACTCTTGTTTGAAAGTTTTTGTGACTCTGATAGAAGGATTCAGTCTCAAACCTGCAACATTTTCAGAAATGAGCTTAACATGTAAAGGAATCTTTGGAAGACAATGGTCACATGTAGTAACAATATTAATTACCACCAAATTTGCTTTGCCTAAACGTGATGAACTTGAATTTAAGACCCTAAATTAGTTTGCTTGGGAAATGGACTGTACATCCAAACATGAGAGATAGAGCAGCTAGAAAATCTGTGTTGAGCTAATAATGATGATATTTTTTCCATGAACTGTTTTGCCTTTTTTTTTTCCGCAGGCTGAATGAAGTTTTTGTGTTAAGAGTGTGTTCCACTTCACTTTTTTAATTTACTCTTTTTTTTTTTTCCTACTAATTACCTTGTAACTGTTAGTTGTCAGTTAAGCAACAATGAAGTAGGCCTCATCTCTTCTGGAATAAAAATGCCTATTGTAAGGTGTTGGGCATCTTGAACTGTACCAGACTTCAAACTGTTTTAATTGAGTCCGTGTACAAGCTGTATGTAGATCCTGCTTGGAAAAGCAGAGCCAGCAGTAGTTAACCACACCTAACAAGCATTCCAGTGTCTCACTTCAAAGGTGCTGAACAGCATCCTTGTTTGGAAGTATTTAGCCATTTGGTTTAGCATTTTTTTAGATGTTTGAATTGCTAAAACTGAGATCCTGTCATCTTTTAGCTGAGTATTAGGTACAGCACTGCTTCTTTCTAGCAGAGCAGAACTCTGATTCTTCTGTGGACTTCTCAGTGCTGCAGTACCTGTGATACTTTTTGCTCTGGTAAAGGGACATGTGGAGTCATCTTCTACATTCAAAAACTACCATCTCCGTTTTACTACTTACTTTTGAGTCCTTTTTCTCTTAAAAAAAAAAAAAAGCAAATATAGGAATGTTATTCCAAGAATATAGCTAAGAGTTTCTGTGAATGCACAGAATCTTATTATAGAAATGCTAGATCTAATTTGTCTGTCGAAATGAGAGCCATTGTCACACTTAAACTAGGATTTGACTCTACTCTTCGGCAAAAGAATTGGAGCAAGTTGAATTGAAGTTGTTCCTTATTTAAATTTGAAATGGGTATTAAATCTAGCAAAGAGATGTTGATATGGTCCAGATCTGTATTTCTTTGTGTGGGTTTTTCTAATGAGCAAACGTCTAAATTCCTTCCTTTTGCCTTATGCTAAAATAGAATTTTTCCTTTGGTCCCATTGGCATGATTATCCAATAATAAACATTGGAAGGGATAAACTTTTTAACAGGTGTCCTGGCCAATATAGGGTTTCAGGATTTTTGTAAATAGCTGAAGTGATCCAGAAATAATAAGATCAATTACTTAAGAGTAAGATCTTAATTTTAATTAAAGACCTGCCAAGTCATGATGATAAATAGTGAAAGTGAACATTTTTCATGCATATTATGAATTCTTTTCCAGTGTTGTCTTTTCCACCGTGAGTAGTTTTATTACACTCAAGGCATTACTTAAGTGGCTATTGAGGAGGGAAGGAAGGGAGAAACGCAATTCAGTGAATTTGTGACTTGTCAGAAAACTTCTGCCAACCTTGTTAATTTGTGAATCGTTGCAGGAGAGACCAGAGTGGCAATGAACCGTTCTACCAGGGAATGGCTTGTGGTATCATTGCTTGGTAGGATTGCTTCTTTGACTGTTTACCTCCCAAGTGTACGTACTGGCCCACCCAGTATATAGTTTCCCACCCATCTGCTGGCAACGTAAGTATGGTAGCTCTAAAGTCAAGATACTATCCATGTTCTAAAGGCAGATGTCAGTAAGGGCTAAAGGCTTGTATAGCAGATAGGCCCATGCTATGCTTTGAATTCCCTTGGGAAGTGTCAGGTAGTTTTCCTTTCCAGTGCTTTTAGCTTTTGGGGGGATTCAGGTGAAGAAACAGGGACATACTTGTACATGAGTGCTGGGATGTGGAGCAGTAGTATCTCTTTAAAGGTCTTGTTATAAGCAGTTATCTGTTTTGATTTTGAGGTGTTTTTAATGATTGGTTTGTAAAATTCAGATTTGGTTTCTTTTTTGTTTTGAAGGAAAAATAAAAAAGGAATATTCTTGTCATCTGTCTTTTTGAAAACATGCCTGATGCACCAAAAGTCCAGAATGAAAGTGCCTTGAATGAGCACAATGTGAATGAACTGGTTGCACTTGCAGCTTGTCCAGTAAGCTGCAGTAAATTGTGGAAGATCGAGTAGATGAAACAGGCTGTTTTGTAGCTTATTTGTATTAAGACTTGTGCTGCTTTTTTTTTTTTCTGTAGGCTTTTATAGAAAGTTTTTTCCTTTTTGAGTTCAAACTTTAACTCGGTGTATCTTTCCAGTGGGAAATCCCACATATTCTGCCTGTTTGGCAAGCTCATGTGGCTAACGGTTGGAGACTGTAGCAGTGGCAGAAAACATTGCACTAGCTAACACTAAAGAATTCTGAAAGTTGTTTGCAGATCTCAGCTTCACTTGTTTGGCTTAGGGAGTGAGCACACGACTTTGCAGGAGCTATTGTTGCCAGGTGTCTCCAAATGCTTCTTCTGTCTGTCTTGAATGGCAAACACAGGGTGCAACATAATTAAAGTCCAGTTAATCTACACTAGATTTACGTTCTTGGTGTTAACAAAGTATTCACAAGTCTTTAAGCGAAGGATTTTTAGTGGAAATGACTTAGTCTATAAAATACAACCCAGGCTTTTTGGTCCGTCTGCTCTACTAAATTTATGATGGAGCCTTGTAGCAGGTGTGATTGTCCCGAAGCATTGAAGTACTGCACGCCTCATTTCATTCCAGTAATAGTCTCACAGGACAAAAGCATCTGATCTGTTATCCCATTTCTCTGTGAATTGCCTCTTCACCCTTTGTGTTTAAAGATGGATGTGTTTTTGCCAACTTTCTATGGGAATAGGTGTGGGCCCTTTTGTAGCTGTTGAGAAACATGGACACGTCTGACTTGATTGCACCTGGTGCTTACATCTTTTTTTTTTGGTAGACTCTGGCTGTTGGAGCTGCATGAATTTCTAGCACAAACCAAACACTTTCCAGTCCAACAAAGGAACTAAACACGTGTACATAAGTGTTGAGTAGTGTTGAGGACTTCACTGGGTACATGAAAACTTGGGTGTGTTTGTGAGTGTTCCTTAAACAACCTTGTGGAAGATCCCAAATCTTCAAAAGGAGTAGTTTTTAATTTTGTTCTCCTAGTGGCAGAACAGTCAGGTATTTGCATATATAAGTAAATGCAGAACTGGTGCCTGAGGCTGTGGTTTCACAAGCAGCTGGGCAGACTAATGGCTTGTTGCTACTAGGAGGAGGATGTTTGCTCAGTCTGCTCTTCCTGGTTTTGTCGTCTCAGTAGATTTTGAGTGTCAGATCCTTGCATTGCTTGCTCTTGTTTCTGGCTCAGACTTAGCCTAGTGAACAGTCTCATGCAGTGGTAGACTGACATCTGAGTGTTAGCAATGCTGTGTTTTGGGTTTTTTTCCAAATTATTTGGGAACCTGAGTTATGTACCTGTGTTGGGAAATAGCAGTTTATCTGCCTAAGCATGCAAGGGCTGTATCTTTGCCATCAAGCTTCTGCTGGAGCATTTTTGCAAACAGGATTGCACTGTGTTAAAGACCTTGGTGTTAACCTCGAAATAAGCTGCTGTTAATACTTGCTAATGTGAAACTGGCAGGGATGAATAGAGTTGACTGGGTTTTTTTTCCCCCCAGACTTCAGTACTCCAGTTCCTGAGTATGCTCTTACACAGTACCTGCATCAGCCTCAAACATGGATGTCAGTTTATGACTATGAAAAACCTTTTCAATGGAGACTTCCAAAGCGAGTGTGGGCAGAAGTGTTTTATCTGTGGGACTTTCCCAGGATATCGCTGGCAGCTTTTGGAAAATGAATGTTGTGTGAAAAAGTTTTCCCGCGTGATCAATGGGAGAACGCGTTCGTGTGGCTTTTCGCTGCAGCCCTAGTATCTCACACGACTGCCTCATTGCTTTTGTATTTTGTTCACTTTGCCTGTGTAGTGCGTGACCTAAATTTTGTACCTAACTAGGTGTAGAAATCAGTATTTATTCCCTTGGATCCTATATCATTGTTTCCTTAAACTGTAAGTCATGTTACACTTTAGGTAGCAAGCTATGTTGATTTGTTAGTATTGGCTCCACTTCAAACTAAGTCAGCAAATACTTTGTTATTAAACCATGTATTTTCTGTGTTCTGTTAGTTATTTTTAAAAGGAACATAAAACTGCCGTTTTGGTAAAATTCTTACCACATCATGTTTGACTTCTGAGTCCTGTTATTTTTGTGAAAGACTTTGCTATATTAAACGTTAGGCGTTGTCCCTGGGGAGCAAAGCTGATGGTTACTGAATCTGGCTTCACAGATTTCCCACTTTCCATATTGACTTGCACTGTCTTGGATGGTGGCAGAGCCACTTCAGGTAGCACTGGCTGAAAGAGTAACACTACCTGTTGAAGTAACTGCTTCTGGTGATTTCATTATGTGATTTTTAATTGTTTTCCTGTATGCTTTTGATGGATCAAGGGCTTTCGAGAGCTTTCTAGAACTTTTTTCACTGTCCCAAGAAGATCTCTGCCTGTTTGTACATCTCTGCTGAGAAGAAAATCGCTGCACTCTGCTGAAAAAATGTTATTGTTTGCTGGCAGGCGAAAAGGGGGGAAAATATGATAATGGCTAAAATCGTATCGATGGCTTCTGATACCTTGACATGTTTGTCCTCAACCCCTGAGTGAAAGCAAGTGTTTCTCTGCCTAGTTAACTCCTGGGGCTGGGGGGCTTCAAGGTGGCATTCTGCCATCCTTCTGTCTAGTGCTTGTTGGGAAGGACGTGCTTTTCAGTAGCTGATACCAGTTTTGATATTGTCTTTATTACTATGGAGAATGAGGAATTCAGGCTGAGCCCCAGTTAGTCATTAGGTAGTGATGAGTTTTCTTTGTTGTTGTCAGTTGTGGCTACTACTTTGACTTGTAATTCAAGAGACAAGCTAGGTTTTAATGTGGAAAATCAGGAGTTCATCTGTGAGCCAGATGCTTTGCTGTGGAGGCAGTAGACACAACATCAGTGTTGAGTAAAAAACCGTTTAAGAATCTCTTCTGCACAAGTTTGAGTGGTGCATCTCCTAGAGTCATTGAAAAAGCCTGCAGGCCACTCTGATGTTCAAACAATTAGTGAATAATCTAATGAAATTATGGATAGGTGCTATGGAGGGCTTGCTTCCTCCCTGCCCCTCTGCAAAATGCTGTGCTGAGGGTAAGATTAGGTATAGTGAAGAATATTTCTGTTGCTTTAACTCTCTGGGGTTCCTGTTGTATTTGATTAGTCTTCATGGACTGCTTCTGCTGATGTTCTCAAATAATTTCAGTTGAAAAATCCAGAGTCTTCTGTTCAAGTGTCTGATGCTGTGCCCTCTTAGACCTTGAATGATTCATGAATTTTTCTGCATTTATAAAATGTCACTCCTGTGGTTTGTTGTGATGTATAGCCTGAACGTTTCTGGTTTCTGTGATGCCAGCTTATCCACCTTTACTGCGGACTGCTGCTGCTTCAGAAAACAAGCCTTTAACAGCTCTCGAGCAGCAGATGCTTCTTCTTTAATGGCATCTTGGCTTTCTTCAGAGATGTTACAGACCCTAAAAGGTCCAAAGCAGTTTGCTTACGACTTCTCCAAATCTTCGTTCGGAATCTAGTGACTACTAATTGTAGTTACTTGTGCTGAGCCCAAACTAGGGATTGCAGTAGTGGTGAATGTTCCTCCCAGAATTTACTTGACACTGACCTTCTCTACATCCAGGTTGGATGAGGCTTTGGGCAACCTGGTGTAGTGGAGAGTATCCCTGCCCATGGCAGTGGGGTTGGAACTGGATGATCTTTGAGGTCCCTTCCAACCCAAACCATTCTATGATTCTACAGTTGAATTCCGACAAGTCCTTCCTCAGCATCTCCTGTTAAGCTTTTGCCAGTGTTTCTTCTGACCCTCCCAGGACAGTATCGTCTGCAGTTCATAGCTGATGGGTTATTGTTCCTCTGTGTTTTACTTGGCCTCAAATTAAAAAAAAAAAAAAAAGCTGTTACTATTTTGGAAATAAAACTTGGATTTGCAAAACATTTTTCATTATTTTACTTTTCCTAAACAAATCCAAACCTTTGCAGTATCGGTATGTTTAAGTCAGTGGAAAAAATTATTTCAGATTTGGAATGAAAAAGCTTTAAGCCATCAGATTCACTGGTTATAACACCATTCAGCTCACTAACAAAGCGCTCCATTTGGAACTAATCAGAGCTTTGTGATTTTTCTAGGCCAATTTGAAACTGCTTTGCTTTGATGTGCGACTGAATCAGATAGTATATGAGCTCAGTCAGTCAAGACATATGGGCTAAATTAATCTTTACCAAGCATATAAAAATTAAATCTTTATGGAAAGAATTGGAGGTTATGTATAAACAAAATGCAAATTTTAAACTGCACGCAATGCTTACTGTAAGGATAGTGAAGGGAGTACAAGATAGGTGATATATTTCTGAAACCCTGTGACTATGTTCTTACCCACTTTCAAGTACTTGAAGTGTTTATATTTGCTGATTATTCTCAATATTTGGAACCTGGTTGTTGAGGATAACAGAGTCTTGCCTGAATCGAATTTTCTAGCTTGCCCTGTTACTTGAAGTCACCTGTTGCCAGGAGGATGGTGGTGGCATGGCTCAGGCTGCTGGAACTTCCTCTGAGCAGCAGTCCACCAAAGCGAGAGTTTAATGAGCTCCAGGAGAGAGACGGTGTGAGATGAGCTTTGGTAGAGACTGACTTTGGCAGGGAGACTTAAACTACTCTCCACCCTCCCTCCAAGCTTGAAGTTTAACGGCTCATCTTTATCATGTGAAAGCTTGATATTACATTTTTGTTACTGGTGGAAAGCTGTGCTGAAGAAGCATACAAGTAAACTTTATTTTTTGATCAAAAAGTAGACGAACAGTGCTGAAAAGGAAAGCAGGTACTTGTAATCCTGCTTTCTTCTGACACTCATCTGTCTTTCTGGATTGATTTCTTTGCCCATTTAAGCTTTTTTACAGATGTCAAGTATACCCAGTCTGTCACTTGTGCTACTGCCTTAAACTGTGTATAAATCTATAAACTCAGTCTTAAACTGAAGCTTACAGTAGGTAATTGTGTAGAGGTGGGGATGTGCTATTTTTCACTTGCATTGTGTATTCTGATTGATGACGACGTGTGAGGCTAATGGTAGGGTGAGCAAAGTATTGTTTTACATGTAAATTGTCCTAACTCATGGCACTGTCTCAAGTAAACGGGGTCTGAGTGAGCCTTTTTCCTTACAGGGACCTGGAGCTGCTGGTATTAGTTACCATGAAGAAAGGATAGCTTCTTTTGTTATGTCCAGGTGTACATTTTCTCCTGTGATTTGCAAAAGGCTAAAAATCCACGTTAAATTCTAATTACAGCTCTTCATAGCAGGATTTCACATTGATTCAGTGTGGCAATTGACATTCTAGTAGTGCATTAGTTAATACGAGTGCTTTTGTGAGTCTTAACTACCTCTTTAAAGCACACTTTCCTCTTTAAGATACTTAAACCCTTGTGTTCAGTACTGTTAACTTTTAACTGTTAATCTATGCTTCTCATTACCTAGAAAATGAGAGTAATTGCCTTGCTTATGAGGTAGGCATTGAATGTTCTACTACAAGTAATAATATGTTTTTGTGTGTTGCTGCATAATTGTGAATGCTCTTGTGGACAGCGACTCAAGTAGGCAGTGCTCAATTCTGCTTTTTCTAATGATGTTTTGTTTGTTTCTGTAGTTTTAAGTAATGGTGAAAATATGTTTTCTTATGCTAAATGCAGTTTAGAAGGTAGTATGAGGCCATGAAGTCTGTGTTGATGATGCAGCCTTCTGCTTGGACGTTTTTAGTGTGAAGTTCTTGACTGAAGTATGATCATGATAGCAGGCTTTTAAATGGCAAAGACAAGAATATTAGATTTTTTTGCTAAATTGGAATTCATTCCTTGTAATCTGTATGGAAATACTTTGAAATAGAATCATAGAATGGTTTGGGTTGGAAGGAACCTCAAAGATCATCTAGTTCCAACCCCCCTGCCATGGGCAGGGAAATCCTCCACTACACCAGGTTGCTCAAAGCCTCATCCAACCTGGCTTTGAACACTGCCAGGGATGGGGCATCCACAACTTCTCTGGGCAACCTGTTCCAGTACCTCACCACCCTCAATGTAAAGAATTTCTTTGAGTCTGCATTTGTGTAGACAGGGGAAGTAACTTTTCAACAAGAAAACTAGGGGAAAAGGGCTCCTGGAAAATACTGGTTTTATGTGAAGAACTGCGGTGTGGGGAGGTTAAGGGTCTTGCAATATCTCTGCAGTTGACTGCTGTGTGACTATTGTTTAAAAAAAATTATACTTTAAGTAGCTTTATAGATTAGCCAAGATAATCTAGATTTGAGAATAGCTGCTGACCAAAACAACTTCCCTGAACTGTTACTTGTGGAATATCCATAGTAACACCCCTTGGTTTTAAAGGAAGCAAATGTCTCCTAACTGCCTTCCAAGTGGTTCTGTTCACTCTGGAGGAAGGTTTGCACATTTCCAACACACTTTTGTGTTTTTTTCTTTCCAGGTCACTCCAAGGTCCGAGACCCCCATCAACAGTGTCAGTAACAGTTTGGAAAATGTACTACATACATCAACACATTCCATTGAAGAGTCATTACCCAAGAGGCCTTCGGGGAAACACTCCAAAGGTGTGTCCTTTTCCGTGTGCGTGCTTCCAGTGGGGGAATGAACTCATATCTCTTGAAAGCAATTAGCGGTATTTTAATTGTGATCGGAGAGTGGAATTTTGCTTCTTTACTTCTGGGTTGGGTTGAGCAAAGGAAGTTATAGAAGGGTTTTTGTAGGAAGTGTTAGTGCTTCAGTGAAAAATGGTCAGCGACAGGCAAGTGTGCGTGTTTTTCTTTTGGAAAATAAACAAGAAGGTTCCTTATGAGTTGAAGTATCAGCTTAGCTCTCAGGAAATATCTTCTTAAGAAGTGAATATCTCTGACACCACCTTCATCCTTATAGTAGCAGGTTATTTCTTGGATGAAGCATATGGTGATGAGTGTTGCTTTACTGGGGAGAAGAGAAGGCATTTAAAATAGCAGTTAGGTTTCCACAACCACCTTTCTCTTGGTTCCCAAGAACGTATAAGTGAGAAACTGAGGGAAGAGGGTTGGAGGATAGAAGAGAGAGGTCACACGTTTCCCAGCACACGTGTGCACCGAAATGTCGTTACAAAATCAGTCTTATTTTTGTAATGTTATATTGCATGCTGACCTGGCTAAAAGCTGGGCCTACCCAATTTGAGTTAAGTGTGCATTCCCTTTTCACACTCCAGGCTATGCTTACAAATATTAAAATGTCTAGGTTAAAATGTGACTAAGGGTATTTTTGTTTAATGCATGCAAAAAGCACTGTTAAGTGAGGAAAGTCTTTGAACTACGAGCTGCAATTTGTGTAGAACAGCTTTTGTGAACTCTTTGTGGTATTAATAAAACAGCTCTGTACGGCAGAACTAATGCAGGGGAAATACACCATCACATTAGCAGCACTAGAATATTGCCTTCAAATGTCATTAAAAATACTGTCATGGACCGTATACATTTTTTTTTTTAAATTTGGAATTCGTCTTCAGAGTTCTGTTTCCTTCTCTGCCTCTGGCTTGCTGCATAACCTTGCAAATACAGTTTAATACCACATAAATTATGATCAAGAATTTCAAAGCACATTTTCACTCAAAGGAACTGATACAACTTGGAAAGGGTTAAATGTCCCAAGGAAATATTCTTAGCGTGCCTCCACTGGACCTCCTTTTCTGTGACATACTCAACTGTAATCCCTGTAGCTGTAAGTAGCAATAATTTTTTACAGCAGAATAGTGCTGTAAGTAGCTATTTCTCCAGCTGTAAAAGCTATCAGGGTGGAAGAAAATGCAACAGTAAGCAGAAGCATGGCTAGGTTTGTGGCTCTCATCTGATTAAAAATAGGACAGGGTTCAACACAGTTTTCATTTGTACTCACTGATTGCTATTCCAGTACCATATATGCCAAGATTAGTCATGGTACACTGTGAAAATTAATTAGGTTTTCCTCTGATCTGTTTCTCTTACAGAATACCTGCTGAGTTTTCAGAGAATGTAGCTTTTTCATTTATAGATTGCCTTAGTGATAGTTGGTAAAAGGAGTTGTGGAACAAATAAGGCTTTCTTACTAACTGATATTCTGCTTTCTGGTTCACCAGCAGCAAAGATTGTGTTGAGTTCTCCTTGATACATGATGATCTGTCTGGTAGGGAGTTCCATCTTTTAAGGTTGGAGTACAACTGAAGATTATTTGCTACCCTGGAGCTACCATTCCTCTCTTACAGATTTGAATTCTCATAGCAAACAGACACATCTCTTAATTTAGCAGGACCTGCTACCTTTTTAACCTAGAGCACTTGAAATTCGGTCATGAGAGTAGGAGGTGGGCAGGTTGCTTGACCAGTTGTGTAATTCTTCTGTTGATATTTTCTAGTGAGTCTTGTTTCAGACAGCTTGAGAGAACAGGATTTCTTCTCACTTGCGGTCAGAAATAGTGAGCTGCCTAAGTTCATCCTTCCTCTCTTGGCAAAGTACTGGGGCTGGAAGTGTCTCAGTTAAAAAGGCTGTAGCTGAAATGGAAGAAAAATGAGAAAGGTGCAGTACCCGTTGTGCTTAGTTGGATTGGAGACAGTTTGTATTAATCCAGTGAATAGTTTTAATCCTGATTTGTAGAAATGTCAGTAATATACTCTGTATATAGTTAAACAGTGAATGGCTTTGTCATAGGCTTGGACCTGAAAGCTATCAGTGGCTCTATTTTCCCTAATCCACACTTTGAAACTAGCTTTTAGTGTAACATATTTCAAATTTCTACACGGGAGAGAGATGAGAAGAGTGAAGTATCCTGCTGAATACTCTTTAACAAACTGTGGTGAGCGTCTATGTGTATTTGTGTTTGCATTAAGTGGTTAGCTGGAAACATTCATACATGCTTCATGCAGACACTTGTCAAATGCATAACTTCTGAATAATTTCACCATCCTATCGATACAGAATATTGCTGCCTTAGGAAACGAATTTATAAAATGAGCGTCGGTCTGGGAAGTCTTAAGCCTTTCCTTTTATCTCAGAGGCCCAGCTAACTGTGGGAACACTTGGGCATTGGTGTACTGGATCCATGCTGTAATCCCCAAGTTGTTGGGAGTAGTGACGAGCTGGGGGCAATCGTATGGTTGTTTAGCAAAATTCACCGATTTTTCTATGCTGGTCCTGCTGTATTAGCTAAAGCCCCTTCTCTCTTCTGCATGTGTCAGTGGTAAAGCAGGATGGAACAGATGGACATTTCTGCAAAATAGAGTTGTGACACTAGGAAGATCCTGTACCTGTTGCCATAGGCATTTCAGGTATCTGTGCTTTATCTGGACTTTTGTAAAATGAAGTTGAAAGATTTGGCCCATGCAAGTTTAGAAAAAACACAGGTGGGTATTGACAGAAGGATGTGGACCTCTTCTGATGTCTAATAACTGTAACATGCAGTATAAATTGTGCCTTTTACTCGTGTATTTGGATCGGTGATTTTGGATTGTTCAAACCTGTTTTCACAGATGTGCAAGTTATTTTAACTGGAGGTAACTTCAGGAAGCGGAGACTTTCCTTGTCAGGGACTGGCTATTGTTGTGCATGTAAGCTGCAGACAAGCTTATTTCCAGGTTTTAAGGTATTGACACATCTCACTGGTCAAGGAGAACCGAGGCAAATACAGCTAGATTCTTGTGTTGTATCTAACTGAAATTCCAAGAGGGATGTGTTGCTAGATCCTTCTGTCTCTTCTTCCATTGTTTCTGGAATGCAGTCAAGTTTTAACATTGATCTGAACAAGGCAATCAAATTCAAATGAAGATTGGGTGTTTTTTGCATATGGGGTTGTGATGGGTTTGTGTGAAGGGGTTCTGGTCACCACGATAGGTGTGAGTCGAGTGCCACAGTCTTTCTTGTGTTGTCCTGTAGGCTTTTTTCTGCAATACTACAAGAACTGAACCAGTGCAGATGTAGCTGCAGAAGATGAGATTTCATGCTTGCAAACGCTTGCCTGATAGGCACATACCTTAGCAGCAGTGCAGCTGTATAGTGATGGCCCCTTCCATAGGCAGACTTGTTTCCCAGCACAATGCCAACAAAGTCAACAGACTTATTTGGAGGGATTCTGATAAAGGCATTGAGGCTGGTTGTCTTAAACTTAGGATTTTACCCTGCGTTTTCTGGAGAGCCACCTCAGAACCTTTTTCCAGTAGCAAGTGACCCAGGTGGTTAAAGGAGGTCACTGGTTAATAATAGTATATTCACTAGCAACTTTTGGTTTGCAGGTAGTCCTGTGCTGGTAGCTAAGGGAAATTCGGATGATATGCCAAAGCCCAGAAGGAGCTATCTGACCCTCGGGAAGTCCTGTTTGCAGGGCTAATTTGTAACAAGCCTATGAAAGCAGAGTTGTTCTGACCTTGTTGAGCAATTCCCAAAAGAGACTGCTTACAGTTATCAAAGCTAAAGGGAAAATTCAGCTTATTTTGTATTTTTTAAAAAAAAGGTAGGAATTTCCTGTACCCAGAGATGTTGTTAGTTACTCTGACTGTAAGGCTCTGAGCAGAATGATTTGGCCATTAGGTGCATAGTGCTGTCGACAAGTACTGCTCTGTGCACGTGACCTATTTTAGCAATGTATTAAACAGTCAGTGACCACAGCATATTTTCCGAAAGCACAGTGGAATAAAGTACATTAGACCAGATGTTGAAGCGCAGAACAAAAGAATCTTTATAATAAAGGCAATGTAAGTTGCAAAACATTACAGTACAAAGACTGCGTGGTCTTCGTGCTGTAGTTTCTCGTAATACTGAGTAAAATTTTGATTTGTCACAGCCTCTGTCTTAAATTTTCTGCAGTGGAAGTTCTATGTTGGTATTTATAAGATGCTCATTACTGTATGAGGTTTTGCATGTGGCACTTAGCACTGTTTTCCTCCATAAAGCAGTCTGGAAGATGGTTTCCTCAACTCAACGAGTCTCATTTTCTGCAAAGTGACAAAAATTCCCCTATTCTTGTGTTTCCTGTATATTTATCTTGCCTTTCCGCTGTTGCCACACAAAACCTCAAAATTGTCTGCACGCCAGCCTGATTTCAAATGAAGCAACTGTTGAAATATGATCCTTATATAGCGAAGCTGAATCACAATTCTTGCAACACATGCGTCTAATGATAGGCACAGACTGCTTCCTGTGGACAGAGAGGAGTAAAGCTTTTGGATGTAAAATGGGTACAGAAGGTTTTATTCTACAGTCTCTGTTCCATTTAGTACTCCTGCTGAGCACAGGAAAACTTTTTGCTTAATTGAAGGTATGCCATTAGTCCACATACAGGGTCCTGCAAAGCCTCGACGGTGTCCCAGGCTAGAAGAAATACATGGAATAGCACATGACTCACTCGACAAAAGGAACTGCAGTCCGTTGGCATAAGGAAAACCAAACTTTAGAGAAAATGCATCTCAGTAACATATTGATTTAATTTCGGATTAATATTAGGATGTAGAATAGATCTTTGTTTGCAGTAATCCTGTTGACCTCAGGTAGGATATAAGTTGCAGGTAGGTTAAGCTGATTGTTCTGCACAGTGAGCTCTGGTATCTAAATTGTGTCGTTACACTAGTCAGCAGAAACATGTAGTGTAAGCTATCTAGAACTTCTAACTTTTTGCTACCCAATTTATTTTCCTTGGCAAAATATATTTGTGTGGTCTTGCACGTTTTTGTCTCCCACGTCCTCGACTCATCCTTTTTCCACAAGAAACTAGACTGCAGGAGCTCTCTTAGTTAACGGCGAGCAACAGTTTTGGTTTTTTTTTTCATTTCTGCAATGTTTGACACCAGTTGTTCAGCCTGTTGAAGGCAGGGAGAAAATGCAGGAGGAGAAAAAAAGCACTGAAATCCTTTTGGTTCAGTGTCCAGACTTTATAGGGCCTTGTTCCGCATCAGTTGTGTAGCTGGATTATTCTATTTTTAAATAAATACATCATGTCCAACAATATAGGGTCAACTACTGTTAGGGTAGGGCTTAAAGAAATATTTAGGCTATGATAATCCTTCAGGGAAAAATCTCCCTCTACCAACTGTATATAATTTTTCAGCTGTTTGTGTATGTCTTTGTTCATTTTATCTCTGAAGTAGAGCTCTGCTGGTAAACTTCAGCAGTGTAGGTTGTCAGATCACACACAAGGCATTGCATTCCCGACTTACTGTCTCCTAAAACAACTAGTATATTACAGTATCAAGTATTCAGAGTTAATTCTAGCAATCAAATCCAAGAATTAGTGGACTTCAGAAAAAATGTTTTGATGTTGCATGTTTTCCCTTGTGCTAGAAGGTTATTGTATATTAAGAAATTTCTTGAAGCTTGTACGTTGCACGTATGCAGCTTGGTCTTCTGGAGTTGGAGTTCACTTAAGGTTGGAGGTTTAGCTTTGCAATAAAGACAGTGCTCGTGATTTAATTTAGTTTTTAAACTGAAAAACCTTTTTAATGTTCGTGACAGAAACATTGGGTTTCATCTCAAGTGATTGTGCAGTTGTACTCTGCGCTTACGTAGGCGGGCACAGAAGCCCGCTTTACGTCCCCAGAGGGAGAGGCCAGGTTAAGGTAGCTCACCCTTGGGCTGTGTCGGAGCTGGGAGTAGAGTTCCACGCTCCTGGGGCTGCGCTTGGACTCTGACAGATTTATGTCGTTAACTGTTAACGAGTTAACTTTTGTACTCTCTAGAGGTTGGAGTCAGTATTTCTTCGTCATCCTTGTTACCTCCCTTTCTACGTAACAAGACCTGTCAGGAGAGATCTGGGGTTGCTGTGAGAAGATACAAAGGGAGAGGAGGGAAGAGAGC
Organism: Tauraco erythrolophus; assembly: GCF_009769465.1. Classification (NCBI taxonomy): domain Eukaryota; kingdom Metazoa; phylum Chordata; class Aves; order Musophagiformes; family Musophagidae; genus Tauraco; species Tauraco erythrolophus. Next base: position 20,574,371 of record NC_141479.1, on the reverse strand, counting down.
AGCATGGGGACTCTGAGCTGAATGAAAAGTAGGCTTCTGATCTGCCTGCTCATGCAATAATCGCTATAACCTTTTTGTGCAAATACTTCAAGGTGCTTTGTACTGAAGTTTGTGATTCATGGCCTAGATTCCTTCATGAGGGCAGCCCTTTGTGGTCCACAGGTGCTTCACGTGAAGACTGAAAGGTCTACCCCTTGGCCAAGAGCAGTGAGTTGGCTTCAGTGGAAGGTTATGCTGTACGTGTTTACCAGTGGCTCTTGAGTTTGTACGACAGAAGACACTCTAATGCATGTTTTCTATAAGCAGTTTTAATTGTGCATGAACCATATACCTTGTTCACTTACTCACTTAAAATAATCCTTATATCAAGCACATACCTAGGGACATTGTCTTGAATCTGCCAAGAGATTGTTTTTCTTTAGTCTTGTTGGGGCTTCTTGCTTGTTTTTCCCCAGTAAAGGTGATGGAATCGCTCTGCTTGGGCAGCTCTGTCAGTCTCTACCTTATTAACTGTTGAAGCTGTTGATTAAATTCATTCAAATTTGACAGAGGTATTGGGAGTTTTGATTTACACTAGTGTTTGGATAGTAGAGACTCATTCATGCTTCTGTCAAGAGGAGAGGTAAGATCAGTTCAGCCCTTATCCTGTTTTGTCTGCCCAGCCACTCCTTGTGTTTGTTTTTTTCTGGATTAGAGGCAACATGTGCTGATTGTTGCCCGGTTGGCAGCTCAAGAGAGTCCTGCGCACATCACTGTAGGGGATGCAAGACCGAACTGGCATCCGGTGGAAGTAAATGAGTGTGGAAGAGGCAGATGTCTTGGAATGGTGAGTGTGGCTGGGAACAAAGGTAGCTAGTTATATGTGTATGTTTAGGGAATATGTGGAATTGTTGGGGAAAAAAGTTAGTGTAGATGTGGTAGATATGGCAAATAGTATTGGTGTAGGTCTGTCATAGGAGATATGGGGCTGGAGTCTCTGGAGACATACAGCATAGGTCCATGGGAAATAAGGCTTCATTCTAGTCCTTACTAATTAATCTTGCTTTTACTCTTATGTTATATAAAGACTTGTTCTGAATTTGTGTACTGGGAAATATAATAAAACACTAGAAAATGACCAGCTTTCTGCTAAAGTAAGGTTTGACAACAAAGCGCTTGATTTTGAGTACTCTGAAGCCCATTCAATTGGTTTTAGTGGGAGTTGGATGATACTTCTGTTTATAATGAATTAGAATCAAGCTACTCTGAAAAACGAAAGTTCTAAGAATACTACGCTGTTGAATTCAGCCATGCCAAGGAGTTTACCTCACTGTAATGCATTCCTCAGGCAGATTCCTGATCTTAGATAATGACAATGTAGTTGTCAATATCTAATGTGAGAAGGTAAACTCATATTTATAACACTATTTGCCTTCTTCCATGGCTCTTCAGAAGCACAGGAGGCAACACTTAGGCATGCACATTCCTAGAGGGCCTCTCTTGTATTGCCAGTTCATGTCCATGAAGCCCTGGAAGTGCCTGTAATGGCACATTAGTTGTTAATGCAGATGAAATTAATAGCCATTATCTCAACAGCTATGGAAGCAAGAGCATGACCTTCTGCCAGTAATGGAAACAACGTAAGCAACTTGAGCTTTTAATGAAAATTACATTAAATGAGCAAAACTAGTTTTTTCTCAGATCTTTAGGTAATGGCTTAATACAGAGCATCTTCTGAAAAAGAAAAATGTAGCAGAGTCAGAATAGAATGAGTTGTGAAAACTTTACCTCGTGTACGTTTTGGAGGAACTGATGCTTAAACATGGGTTTATACTGAAAAGCCTTTATAAAGGCAGGAGGTGGAGGGAGAGGAAGTTTGAAATTTAAAAACTTACTGAAGGATAGAAAACATGTCATGCAGGACTTCAAGAAAAAAACCAAGGTGAACATTAACTGCTGATTCTTGTCTCCTGGCAATTCCAGCTGCAATCTGATGGCGAATAGCTCACTCAAACTGGGCATTTGTGTCTGCTGCTTGAAGATTGAGCAAGGGATGTGTGAAATGTTCAGAAATGCTCAGCTGTTCATTGCATCTCTTTAGAACTCAACACCCTTTAACATCTGGAAATATCTGTTTCGAACTTGTCTGTTTCACTGCCATGTTAAACAGAAGGATACAAGAACTTAAAATAAAGGGCTTGCTTATCCTATCTAGGCTTATGTTTCCCCTAAACTAAATTGGACCAAAAAAATCACTTTAAAGAAGAAAATAGGAGTGATTCACATGTATTCCTAGAATGTTTTTACATACTGTTGCAAGCGTACTAATGACTAGATAGCAATTTTCTTATCTATGGCACTCTTAAGAAGCTTTTATAGCTGGTTAGTTGTTAGCTGGTAAATGTTCTGTCCTTTCTCTTACCAGTTCATTGTTAAATCTCCCATTTTCCAAAGCACATTTTTAGTTTTCATATGTGTTTACGTTTAGATTCTTTTCTACAAAAGGTGGCTCCCTGAAGGTAGTAGGCTTAAAGTACAATCATTTTACCACTAGGTAGCTGGAGTTTTTACAGGTAGTTGCATTTATAAGTTAGAAACGTTGTCATCCATCGCAGATTTTTGGATCCAGATCTGAAAATTCATGAGAACTTAAAGTAAATTTTAAGAGGTGTCTTACTTGACTTCTGAAGTCAGCATTAGGATTCTCACATTGGGTCTTTTCTCTGCAGACTGAGGGGTTGACCGTTTTGGAAAGAATCGGGCTACAGCAGGGAAAAGATACTAGATATTGCAGGACTTGAGGTAACGCTGAAGAGCCTGGTGATGTTGGGAATTGCAAACAACAGATTCTGGTTTCAAGTAGGGCAGTAAGTCGCAGGAGGAGATGCGTTATCCATAGTACTGAGCGGTGACATGACGTATTGGTCTGGTTTGAAAATGAGGAGGTGGGTGGAGAGGAAGGATGAGAACATACCACCAAAAAAGGTGTTTACTTTGCCAATAATTTCTCTTTGCTTCCCCTACTACTACAGCAAATATTTCTTTACTCTGCTTCCCTTCTTTCTAATCTGGAAGTGACCTTATTTAGTAAATGACACCACTTTATTTCCATGGAAGTGATGATGATTTCTCACATTCGGTATCTGGCACAAGGGAACAGATGGACTGCAAAGAAGAAACAACGAATGCAATAATACTTAGCTAGTGTGAGGGACCTTTTGCAAATGGTGACTTGTAAGTCTGACTGCAGGACGTGTGCACTCAGAGGGGAGGAAACTGGTCGTGTTTTAGTGATTTAGTGGAGAGTCATGTTTATGTATCCATAAAGTTAGGGCAGCTCTTGCTTCAGATCAGGGCTGAATTAATATTTGTATGGCTCTCTGAGAAGCAACTCAGCTTTCGGTCAAAATGTTTGGAATTTTTCTAATTGGTGATCAGAAAGGCTCTCTGGACATACACTCTGTAGACAAAAGCAAGTTCTTCCCCTTTGTTTTGCTTAAATAGTTCAATGTTCCTTTCTTAAATTAAATGTGCCTTTACTGACTTATATCTCCTTTTGCGAATAACCAAAGTAGAAAATGGTGCTATTAATCCTGGGTTCATTATCAGTAGAATCAAAATGAAGAAAAAATACAGCTGAGAACAATCAAAGCAGTGAAATTCTGTGTATTCATTCTGTTTTATTGGGGCTGTTCAAGGAAAGTTGGATTCTTCTGTCTTAACGCAGTTTTCATAAACTTCCATCTGTTGAAAAATGCCAGAGCAGAGCCAGATACTGAGAGCTGGATCAAGAGCTTTGACAGCTGTATGGGTAATGAAAGCACGTAGAGCTGGTCATGGGTTGACACTAAGAAGTGAGTAGAGAATAAAATCTCATTTGAGGACTGCAGATAGTGGAAATTGGGAGAACTTTAAGGGGTCATACTGTCCCAAAGCTGTGTAGAGCAGAGTATCTTACACTTGGTGCTTGTGCAGTCAGATGCATTTCTGGAATAGAGGAATTGTGGCTCTGATCTGTCTAGTAAGTCACTGTGCCACACACAAGGAGAGGAGGAGACAGTCAACTCTGGCATTGTTGATGGGATTTGTCAGATCTCATTTCTAATTGCATTTTCTCTTGCTCATTTATGCTGGAAAGTCACAAGTTGTAATTATGCAAAACAAGGGTTTTGATTAAAGTAAATTTTATTTCTTAGGTGCAAGGAAATGCTAAGCTAAAAGGTTAATGCTTCATTTTCTTTCTGACTTGTTCTTTTAACTCGGTGGAAAAAAGCACTGGACCTACAACATTACTCCAGTGCCTGGAGTGGATGCATTTCATCAGTGTACGGTGCAGATGCTATTTTTAACAGTAACTCAAAGGGGTAGCCCTGCTAAAATTACATCATGAAGATACACTGCTGAAAGGAAACAGCGTAAAACACAACCGTGCCTTAGAAGATTCTCTCTATTGTGTTTTCCACTTCTGTGGATGAATTATTCAGTGTGTATCATTCAAGTAGGTACACAGACCACCGTGTTTGCAAAGCATTTGGACTTTGTTTTCTTGTAAACAGTCTTGTGGAAGAGTAGTAGAAGTGAATTTTGGCTGCGAAAACAGTAGGTATGAAAATAGGTATTAGTGGCTTGGAGAGCTCAAACTTTGTGTTCCTTCCTGTCCCTGTTATTAAGTAGTTCAGGGATTTGATAGATATCTACTACTGGAAAAGCGTGGTTTGCTTCGTTCCGTAGTGCGTACTGCAGAATGGAGTAGCAAGTGTGGAGAGTCACAGCTCCAAGACGTTGGGGATTTTGGTGGATAGGGTTTGGTTTTGTTTCTGTTTTTTCCTTCAGTTCCCAGGCATTCTCACTGCCTTGGCAAATACTAACAAAATCTGCTCTGGCCTTCTCTTCCCTTTTCTATTTGCTTCATAGACGTGTTACAGAAACAGTTGTCTAATAGTTGTCGGTATCTCAAAATAAGCTTAAATGCTGAATTAGGACTTTTTTCTGTCTCTGTGAATTACCAGTCAAATCTTGTTCTTTCATTCTGGATCCCTGACAAGATTTATACAAAAAGTATAAAAGGGAACAAGAATATTGAAGCCTGAGACCAGAGACCTGAAAATGTACAAGGACATAATTGCCAACAAAAGGAGAACTTCACAGAAGTGGTTGTGCAGAGAGATATTTGTTTCTTACTGAACTAAGCACTTGAATGCATTTGTGGCTCTTGGCAAGACTGTATGTACTCAAGGCTTTGTCTATTCTAGATTAGTCCCTTAGTCCGGTGTTTTTACATAGTATGCTAACAGAATATTTTTTTCATTGTTAACAAGGTTTTCATGCTGTAATTCTTTAGAAAAAAAATGAAGCTGATATAAAATTACTTGGTTCTTGCTGTTCATGCTTGCTTGTTATTGCAGTCTTAGTCATGAGTTTCAAGATGCTGATGCTGCTCCCAAAAATGCAGAAAACAGCACGTGCTTATTTACATGAGCATTAAACTATGCTGGTCTGGAGTAGCTCTCGTTCCAGTAAGCCTGGCTGTGTGCATTCATGTGCCTTTGAGTTGGAAATGCACATTTCTGCTGGATTTTTGCTTCGGAGCTGGAAACTCTGAACTCCTTTAGGTAGCTGAAGCAATCCTTTGCCAAGGTTGGAGGAGCTGGGCATCTGATCTGAGCACTCTGGTGCTTTAGCACCAGATTGCCCTTCAAGCCAGGGCATGCTGGCTGAGCAGCTGCTGCCTTATAATCACACTGCCAGGGGTCCTGCCATGCCGAGGTGTGGTTACACGCTGCAGCCCTTAATTTGTATTGGACTGTGCTGGAGGGAAGGGGGAATAAAAAAGGAACATGTGTTTGTATAGTGCATGTAATTAATACACATACATGTCGTGTTCAGGTGCTGACTTGGTGACTTTTAAGCTTAAAGAGTTGCTGAGCAAATCCTCATCAGATGCGACTGGGATTGATTAGGACTGTAATTGTTTTTATGCAGTGGAGACTGGGTGTTTTTAATAAAGAGTAACAGTGGATTATGGTCATCTAAGTGGGACCCAGAAGACTTAAATGAATAAAATCTTGTGCGGTGAAGGAAAACTAATGGGTAGTAGGCAACCTTAACGCAGCTCCTGTTTTCCTCATCCCCCCCAAAAAAGGTGGTTTGTTGTTAGTTCCAACTGCACTCAGCGGTGGCATCTTGTGTCATTCCACTGTGGGTCTGGTGTGTTGGTGTGAGGCTGGATTTGTCCATCTGAATTTAGGGCATTGCTCAAAACTTCAAACGCCAGCTCGGATTCCCAGCGGTGGTGACTACCTGCCTGTGTCATGCTTTCCCCATCTGGTTTCCTTTCAGGATGCACTGGCGAGGTTTGTGTTCTCTTTCTAAGCTCAGGGTTTGTGTCTGTTCCATGCAGACATGGGAACTTCAAAGGCTTCAGCCGAATTAGGTTTGTTTCCTCTGATGTTTGAGATTTAGTGAAGCATGGGCTTTCTGGGGTTTGGTATGCTTTAGTACAAAACCTGTGATTAGGGAAAGGGCCTACCAAGAGTGTTTTCCATGGAAAACTGACTTTGCGTTTTCAGTTTTGTAGGTGAATATAGCATTCAGATTAGAACTAATAATCTGGCACGCGTCGGGTTTGCGGGGGTTCAGTGAATTATGTGCCAGAGAAAATCCTTTCCAGGGAAGCATAAGACTTCTCAAGGATGAGCTAACCTTCTCTTAAAAATCAGAAACAAAGCCAAGATTTTGTTTAAAAATTATCTAACAGTAAGTAATCACTTGATCAAATAAACCTAGACTAAATATAAACCTGCGTGTTCCTTACCCAGTAAGTAGAAGTATTTATATACAAAGTTGAACATCTCTCTTGATTGCAGTGGTATTTTTACTAGCATGGGCTGCATAATTAGATATGGGCAGCCTCCCTGTTTTAATTGCCTACACCAGAACGTATGTTAGTGGTTACTGAAGCTGCCTTCACACCAAGCGTTTGGGCTCACGGTCATTTTTGCAGGAGTACTTTTCAAAATGAGCTGCTCTGAGAAGTCTACTCTCGTTAAAGCAGAGGAGGAAGATGAGTCATTGGGCCGGATTTCCAAGCAAATGAAGTACACAGCTGCATTCATAACTTACACATGCTTTTTTCAGTTGGATGAAAATAGTTAATTAGCTGCAGTTACATGTAGAATTAGCCAGCTTGGGGAATTAGCCAGTAAATGTATTTTACAAATTAAATTCTGAAGTCCTTTAAAAAACAAGCAGTCTCCCAGCCCCTAAGCAACAAAATCTGAGCACATGCTGAATCCAACCACTGTGGCTAGTGTCTCTGAGTTTGTTGCAGGATACCTTTAAGCCTTCAGTGTTGCAAGTGTTTACCTACAGTCGTGCTTGAAATGCCAAAGCGTTTCCGTGGTATTAAAAAACACAGTTTAGGATTCCTTTTTGGATATATTCTGCCTGACATTAATAGAGGGATACATCTTGGCTTGATTAGAGCTGCTCGAATTAAGGAATATGTTTTACCTCCTGCTCACTTGTGCCTAACTGATGTCCAACTCTTGCAGCCTTTCTTGGCTCCGTACCATAGCTCTCTTTATGCCCAGAGCATTATTATATATATGTCAACAGCATCTCCTTGGTAAGTATGTGTTTCAAGGCACAGCACCTGTTCAGTGACATGTGTTGGTGCTCAGATTTAGTAAGGCGGTGGAGCTGTTACACAAATATGTCCAATACAGCAGCCCTTTCTGGATAATTTATTCTGTAAGAGCTTTTTCTGGCGTTAGAAAAGAAAAAAGGCAACTTGTAAGGCAGTTGTCTGTTCAGTGGCAGTGGCAGGCAGTTCAGCAGCAGTGATGCAAAAGTACTCTTGGTAAGAAAAACCTTCAGATTAGTGTTTGAAGCTGTATCTTGATTTTTTTGAAAGCAGCTGGCTGATTCTTCTGGGTTTTACATCTTCCTGTCCAGATGGGAGTCTTCTCCAGCCTTCAGTGCAGCCAGCGTTTTGTTTTATTGGATTTTTTTGAATCCCATGAAGTTGCGAAACCGTTCTTTAGGTTGATTGGCTTTTGTGGCTGGCTAAAGTGCTGACAGTATCATTCAGTATTACTCAAAACAATGGATGAATTCAATTAAAATCTTAAAAGCTAAGATATACAGACTTTTTTTTTGAAAATGTCTGTCTCTCTTAGAGAAACATAAGAAGGTCACTCAGTTGGCAAGTTAAATAAGCCGAACTGAGGAAATAGCAGGAACATGAAAACTACTAGTTTGGGGGCGAGTGATACAATCCCAGCACATTATTGCTTCCTATATGCTGCCAAAAGTAAGCTAATGTCCTTGATTTTTTTTTTTTTAAAAAGCTGTGTAATTATTTCCTGTGGAATATTACTGTTTGTAGTCTTTAGTCTGGCTTTTAATTTAAAGTAGGATTAACTTGTCACTTAAACTCACGTTGTAAGTATGTGTTGTTCATGATCTTAAATATTCACTAAATTGGAAGAATCCTTATTTCTTACCAAGAAAAATGACAGATCTGAGAGTGTTTCTTGTGCTAATGTTGCTGGTAACAGAAATTTTTCATTATGTCCATGAAGCTTTAATTTCCAGTGTCGTCTTGTGTGTTTTTGTTGTAGAGGCAACAGCCAGCCAGAGGACTTTCTTTAGAACTGGTAAAACTGTTCTGTTTGGTTATGAGTTTTTTCCTAGCTGTAGCTTCCTTTTTAAGCAGACACCATGGAAAAGCTGCTGTCTGCTCTTCTACTTTTACTCTTCATATGAGACCAGGAGAAAACCAGTCTGTGGACCCTCTTATGAGGCTGAATTGTTTCCTAACAAGTCCAACATACCTTAAACTTGAGTGCTGTTTTCTCCCATTTTCTTCACAAAACCATCTGTCTTATGAAAAGATCAACTTAGCATTGACTTTTAACAAACCACAAACTCTTAAGAGAAGTAACGGCCAAAAAGTGGAAACACAGGGAGCAGCACGTGGTATGATGTGCTCAGAACTTCTCACCAGGACATCTTGGGTCATGTACGATGACAGACCCTATTTCATCAGCTTCAGTTACAGGAATGGGGGAGAGGCAGAGGCCCCTTTTTGTCCTCTGCTAAATTTTCCTTCCTTTGTTTTTCTAAAGGAAAGCTGTGATGGTAATTAGTCCTGTCTCCTGAATTTGTATTAGCCAGGCAGAATTAGTTCCTGCAGGGTCTTTGGTTGAACAAATTTGATAATCTGAAAATGACTGCTCCATTTGGAGTCTCAAGTGAATGTGTGACTCCTATTCAAGAGTGTTTCAATGAATTTTGTATTGCTGCGGTCATTGCCAAGTTCCAAAGATGTCATAAATGTGTAGTAGTTTTCTTCCTGGAATGTAGACTTTGATTCCTGGATGAGTCAGGCTTCGTGAAGTATTCTGAAGATACCTGACGTGGGAAGAATAAGCAAAGATCTTACTGTGCTTTCCTATCAACCACAAGTTTTCTGCCCTCTTTTGGAAGGGGGAAGTAAATGCTGTGTAACTAACGATTCAATTTAAATGTTTCTTAGCAAGCAGCAGCTTTATATTTGCATAAAAGCTCTGGAATCACTTCAGTATCCCAATTACACCTTTTCACATGATGTTTTCTCAATCTATAACCACTGTATTATGTGAAAACAGGTTAATGTCTTAATAAATTACCCTCCTGTGTCTGGAGAGTTCTGAGAATGAGATGTCATTTCTCTTCAATTCTCATATAATAGTGAAAGGTTGTTCTTACATGACACCTCAGTGTAGTGAACTGTAGAGAGGATTTCTTCATCCTTTCCTAGATTTGACTTTTTCTAGAAAAAGTAGTAAAATAAGATCCTTTTCAAAAAGAAACACTTACTTCCTTACCTGGTTTCCCTCACTTTTGAGGAAATATTCTAATGCTCTTGAGGTGGAAGCATTTCTAATATAGTTATCGACAGACAAGCTCATAGCTGAGTGATTTGCACTTGTCACTTAAGCTAAATTTACCTCTGATACTTTTTAATTGTTTGATATGCTTACATTTTAAGAACATATAATAATATGTCCTGCCTCTTCATGTTCTTTCCTGCCGCAGAAGCACAGTTTCTGCAAGTATGAACCTTACCTACCGGCGAGCATCTCTTGTTCCTATATTATTTGGACTCTGGCCCATCAGTACTTTAATGCAGATTTGGTATCTTTTAAAAGGAATAGTTTGTGAGTTAATGTGTCATGAAACAATCCAAGGTGTGCTTTTGCTGGTTGTTGAATAGAGCAAAGTCCAAGTTGGATGGTTTCTGTGTCATCCTCGTAGTATTTAGTGATTCAGAGCCTGTTAGGTCCAAGTTTGAAAGTTTGTCTGAGATTTCAAGGAAAGTGAGGCCCTGGGGGGACACTTCCAGGGAAATCCTCCTCTGGAGAAGTCTCAGGGACAGATCCATAGTGCCAGCTCTTTTTTGGCTTTAACGACAGAACTATTAGAAGTTGATGTTGTAGTTCTCTGATTTGTGGAAAGGAATTGTAGTAAATAAACATAAGATTGACCTGATTTGAGTTCCTGGGACATACCATTAGCACCAAGCTCTCTGTGACCCGAAAGATACTGATCAATACCTGAGTTACTTAAATCTCAGTTCTACTAATCTGCTCATCTGGCCAGCTGTTTCTGTATGTGCTTTGAAAAACTAATATTTGATTATGCAAGTTCTCTTCAGGCCTCCAGTATTCCAGTTAATGTATAATTTAAGAAGTTGAAGGCTAGGGAAATAAATGTATTTGATCAGAAAACTTTGCCTTGTATGTTTGTGGCAGAAGAGAATCAATTTATTTGTTGATAAGAGTGTATCTTAGGTTTTTTCCCTTCTCCATCATAGCCTAGATAAAAAGCATTAAAAAGATCAGAAAAGTGAAAGCAGGAAGCTTTCTGAAAAACAAAAACCCTCTTAGGCTGATACCTATAAGTAGTTTCTCAGCTTTGATTCAGTTGATCTTTCTGTTTAAAACAAACAAAAACCACAAAAAAACCCCACACAAACAAAAAAACCCCATAACAAACCAAACCCAAAACTCAGTCAGCTACCAAACTTTGTAATTTCATGTGCTTTGTTGCCATGAATATGCTTTGAAACTAGCAAATAAACTTTCTCCTGTTCTCTTTCCTTTTCCCAGTATGTATGGGAATGTAAGTACTGGTGGGTTTGAGGGTTGAGTGGGAAGACGCTGTGGGTTTTTGTTTCCAGTTTTTGTGCAGTCACTTGGGGATTACCTTCTGATGTCTAATGGACAACAGTAATTGAGTAGTGGTGGTTTTATTTCTTTTAGAAAAATAAAAGATGGCATTTGAAAGTCTTGGTGTTGCATTTCTGGTTACCACTTCTGTGTAAACAAGGATGTGGAAAGTATTTTATTAGTTCCTTTTTGTTAGGTAGACCTTTTCAGCAAAAATTCAATTGCTCTATTTGTGTTTGAATGCTTTCCATGAAGTCACAACTTCATGAATGAAAATAATAAATGTTCAAATCCAGAAGCATCAATTAGGATTATATACTTGGTCTCTGGTGTGACACAAACTAAAGAATTTTGCTTAAGATTTTTTCCTGCTTAAAAAGAAATTGTAGCATTTCTGTTTTTTTGTCAAGTACCATGTCTCAAGAGCTGCACAGGTTCAACCCAGCCTCATGACACTCAAATTTTACCACTTGAATGCTGGAGAACAGCATTCACTTGCTCCATGCCATGCAAACTGAACGTACATGCAGTGATTTAATAAAAAAGAAATTATAGTAGCTAGATATGGAGTAGAAATTGCTCTTTCAGACTGTGTGGTAGATTCTTCCTGGTAGTTTCAAGGTCATTCAGTGTAACCCAATTGCTCAGCTCTCATGATGTGCTCCTCGGTTGCAGCCTTACCTGTAGTTTTCATCTAGTGGTGTACAAAAAATGCTTCAGATGCTTGTGTGTGTTTTGGTTTTGGTTAAAAACTGCTAAAAAAAAATAAAAAGGGGCTGTGTAAAGCTATTCATGGAATCAAAGGAAAAATGTGCTTCTACAAATTATATTGATTTGCACAGTAAAACTGGTGGAATAGGTGTTTGATTTAATTCTAGAGTGCTGGTGTTAGTGCTGAAATATGGGGTATTATTAAAATTATTATTAATCGCAGGTGTTGATATAATTTATCTTGAACATTTTACTTTTTCAGAAGGAACACAAAAATTCTCAGTGTGGGTTGAGACAATGCTCTATCTAGTGCTTTTTCTGGTTGACAGTGGCTTGATCCAGAAGGTGAAAAAAGGGAGTTATAAAAAACCCACAACTTACAATGGGGTGCTAAGGTGGCTTCCAAAAATGATGTCTTTTTGGCTCTTGTCCACATCTATGTTTTACCTTGACTTGCTAGCAGTGGCTAATCTTAAAGCATTTGGATCAGTCTTTCACTTCATGTAGGTGCTGATGTTTGAGGAGGAGGAGGTCCAAGATCCTGCTCTTTCAGAGGGAGAGGCTGGTCATCAAGGAAGCCAAAGGGTTTAATACCTGATCAGGAGGAGAGGGAATGCGTTGTCTGTGCCTCCACAGGCACAGGCTCAACTGATCAGATGACAAATGAACTAATATCAGGTTAAAACCCCAGGCTAGAATAGGAAAACAAAGCAGAATAAAATGTCTTCAGACTCACTGGATCTGTTTTACTTGGACATGTTGGAAGAGTGGGGAAAACAAAAATGCACTATGTGAAAAGGAGAAAAGATGCCTTGGAAATCACACCCATTAGAGGAACTGGATCGGTGCTGTGGAATTTCAAATGCAAACTTACATACTTGATACGATTCTAGGTATGGTTGAAAGCTACACAAAGAACGCTTCTCTTCTGTGTTTAAAGGAAAGCAGCAAATAAAGTAATAAGAGAAAAAAAAACAACTTAGGAAATCTGATTACAGAAAATCTCTGTGAGTGAATGAAGATGTTTTTGTCTGCTGGCTTTTCAAAGTAGAGGTCACCAAAAGACACAGGTTCAGGTATTTAAAAATCTCATTCCTAGTAAGTACGAACGCACGTGTAGGGTTGTGTGGATGTGTCCCACTGCTCTGCCCTCTTCTGAGTGATGCCACAGGACACTTGTGCCATGGCGGATGGCACAGCCTCGATGGGAGCCTTTCCTACAGCACTCAAGTTCCACAACCCTCCTGTGTATTTCTCTTCCCCTTTCGTAGGTCATGTGTGATCTCATGCCGTTGTTTCACTTACCTGCTTTAATTTCCCAGATAATTATGGATAGATCTCCATGACAAAAAGTCTCCAGTGCCCCTGTGCAGCTTAGGAAGCCTAGGAGTGAGGGAGGCTTGGACATATACACGCACAAGCACTTTTCTTGGATCGTTTTACAGGGAAGTGCTGGGAGAGAGGAGCAGACAGAAGGGTATGTCTCTGAGATCTTGTATCATGACCGATACCCTGCCAAGCTGCTCCGGTCGGCTCCTGTCCCACGCACAACGACAAAGCTGGACTACTTGTGGATGAGATCCCATTGATTAGTTCCAGACCTAAAGCTCAGATTTAAGGTAGTGCAAATATCCTTGTGTTGGCTAGCTCCTGAATTAGAAACATTAACTTTTTTTTTTCTCCTCGGGATTGGGAAGCTTGAATTTTGCTGAATTCAACATCCTGAAAAGACAACAGTATCATGTGTCCTTAATTCTGTACAAAGATTTTTCTGGTCATTAAATCATTTATTGTGATATTGGGTGGAGTCAGCTCTTTGACCAATTTTCCGTGCTTTTGAGAATAAATAGTTTTAAAATTTTCTTTTTTTTTTCCCCCCCACTTTATAATTTGTTAGAGAGCAAATTAAATACCCACTCGTCCCTGCTCAGTAGATAGCACCTTTTTCGTCCTGAGTTTTGTATGAGTGATTGCTTTGAATAAAGTTAAGCTTCATGGTAGGTTTAGAAAGGCCATTGTAGTAAAATCAACCACAAGTTAAAAAATACAAAGAGTTTGTGAGAGGCCATATAACAGAAACATACAACTTGACAAATTAAACGACTCTAGAATTTTTTAGACATGATATTTTTCACGATATTACCTAGTTCAGAGAAAATTATTGGAGCACTTTATGTAACATTAGAAATTATCCAGTCAGTTGTCCCTGGAAGCATATTGGTGCTGCACAATGAGCTATATTTCATGCTCTGGAACAGACCTAATCTTACAAGATTCAGTTCAGGATCACTGTACTCAATGCAGAAATACTGACCTGATGGTTCACTTTGCTAATTGCAATCATTTTCCAGAGGATAAATTCACTGCAGCAGATTATATTACCTGAACGAGTTCACACCAGAACTTTAGCATGAAAAGGTCATGTAACTGTCAGCACAACAAAATCCACAGCGTGATTTAAAGTTTGTTATTAACCCATGTAGTAAAAGAGAAATAGCTTTATTTTATGTTGATAGGTATTCCTGTTTTGCTTGGATCACTGCAGAGGAATAACGAATAGATGGAAGAGATGGTATTTGACTACTGTAGAAAATGCCAATGCTAAGAACCATTTCAGAAAAGTGGTGCTGGATTTGCTATGACCGACAAATGTTAAGTAACACTTGCTACATCTTTCTGGCTTTCTTTGTCCTGCTCCAAAAACAGATGTTGGCAGTTGACACTAGGCTTTCTGCAAGTTATTTGCTCATCCTTCAGCTGTTTCACCAACAGTATGGTGATACCCCCTCTCAATATCCACTCTACAGTTCCTTCTAATTCTGAAGTACGTATCATTCCAATCAATATTCAGTATATTTTAACTGTGATCACAATTAAGGGTGTCCTGAATTCTCTGAAATAAGTGTACTGAGGTAGATTTTTCTTAAAATGGCAAGAAAACCTCTGGACCATGTGCATGTATAAATTTTCATGCCCCTACATACTGTCTAGCCAGCTCATCGATATCTGGCATGCAGATTTATTCCTGTGGTGCTCAGCATGCAGTGTAACAGCCCAGTAGTAGTGTAAAATCATTTCAGAAGCGTGAGAGGAATCCACTGAAAACTTTAAGAGGAGCAAGTCTCTACAAAAAGCATAATATGCAGGAGACAGTAGTAAGTAATGAATTGACATTATTCATAAGCTTAGGGATTTATGCTATTGTAATTGGGAATTACACGGAGACAGAACGGTTGAGATGATCATAAAAGGAATGTTAATTCTGTATTTTAAAGACGGGCACAAGCATCTGTAGATCTATTTAAAACTTGCCTGTTCTAAAAATTCTGACTGCAAATAAACAAGACTCAAAGAGGAGATCTTTCAAAGAGCCAAGACCTAGGTTGTAATATTTTTAGATACACAGGATGCAACAAAAATTGTTAAATGGCCACAGTAAAGTCTTCAGGTCGTGATTGTTTCAAGGTGGAGGAAAATCAAGCTCCAGGCTGGCAATAGGGTGGCTTTGGCTGAGGTCCCACTGTGGGGAACAGTGAGATGTGAGGCTGATGAAACAAGGTGCCTGTCGTTTGGGTCTTACAGGTCATACAGTGTATAAATAGTCTTGAAAACAGGTGAACATCTTGTAAATGGTGATTCCCCAGAAACACAATGGTAGGGCTCTGGGTTTTGCTTGTTAGAACCGCTAAGTGAAACCACAGCGTACACAGCATGAATCCCTTCCAGCACCCGTCGCTTGGAGGTAAAATTCTAATGGCTTTGTTCTAATGTAATTGCTTTTAAGTTTTTAAGCCAATGTAAATTGGCTTTTTATGAGAAAAATTCTGCATATGTATCCCCATGCACGCAGTCAAGAGGCAGGAGAAATTTGCAAGAGAAACAGCAAGTCAGTAAAATAATCTTCATAAAGTTTGCCATGGTGGAATTTCTATCTGTGTATATTGGGAAACAAGAATGTCCAAGAATTTAACGTATCAAATATCTGATGCGTTAAGATCGTGTCTTTAAAGGCTGCATATCACATGTAGAGATGGAAGCAGTGACCTGTACTGTTACTCAGCCCTTTCCACAGTAAGATCCTGGTTTTGCTTACGACTTACTCAAATTGCAGTAATCGAGGCTGAAATTTTCCGTGAAACTGCAGTCAAGGAGGAGTTGTGAGGTCAACACAGCAGTAAAACCACACTACTAAACTCCTTGCAAAACTGGCCCCTGAAAACATGGAGGCTTTTGCCCGTCGCTTTCTCTGCGCACCCCTTTTCCCTCGGAGGGATGGCCTTTGCCACTTGATGTTATTAAGATAAATCCGTGCACGTTTGTGTAGCGTTCCGTTGTTATGCCAATGAGTGGCATGATAAGGCTGTGAGGAAATGAAAGAACTTTGCATTTCGTTTGGGTGCTGGTTGAAACGAAGCCTGGCTAAGGCTAGAATTGAAAACCCCACGGAGCAGTGGTATCAACCTTCCTATCTGCCGAGCGAGGGAAGCTCGAGCTGGGCACCTGAAGCTCCGCCAGGAGTCGTCGGATGATCTCAAAGCAAGTCCTGGCACTACCGAGTCATCACTTTTGTATGTATTTAAGAATATCCTTCTCATTCTTCTTGTCTCTCTGTTTTTTCCTAGTGAGCGTTGAAAAAGTGGAGTTAAAGGGACTGGCACACAAGAAGAATGAAAGAACTGTTGAATATTCCTTTGAGGTAAGTTTTTGTGATTGGTTTTATTACTTTGAAAGAAGAGAGGCTAGTACTTAAGGAGGAGTTAAATTTTCAAACCTTATTTTTAGATCCTAGAAACTGGTCTAGTGGAGCTCCCTGGGGAGAGGTGCTAGTTGTATTTTATAATGAATGATTTGGAAGTGGGCATAAATTACTGTTGATGAACGTTTGTGGATGACATAGTGAGACACAGGCAAAATAAAAACCTTCACTCTGATGCAGCAGGTTGTGGCAAAGTATATATTTAGGGGAAAAATATCATGCCATGCTTACAGAATGGGTATCGTGCCTGGAATGCAGAAGCTGGAAAGAATTTAAATCTTCATCTGGACAAAGAAGAGAATTTAGACTCCTAGGGTCAGTGTTGCACGTATGGGAAAAGAGGTAGGATGGGCATTTATCTTTGCATTCAGCTTCGAGGGGAGTGTGAGACTGTGGCGTATGGTTCACGTGTTACTGGTTTTAAAAGGGATGTTGAAGAATACAGAAGGTATCTATGGAAATTATTCAAGGCTTGAGGAAAACGCCATGTAGTGAGAGAGTTAAAGAACTTGACTGAAGGATGACTTTGAGTATCATATAAAGGCGTTTTCAAAGGGAAGGAAATATTTTATGGTAAAGGAGGCGCTAATCGAGCAGAAAAAACCATAACGGGAACTGTTGTCTGAAAACTGGAGCCAGACTAATTCAAACTGGAAGTGAGAATAGTTTCTTTGGAATGAGAGTGGTTAGCCACAAGCTGCTGGGAGAAGTGGCTTCCTCCCCGTTCGTACGCAGCTTTGGGAGGTTCGGTCATTGCTCACGGTTTCTGCGGAGGGATGGCTCCATTCTGTGAGACCTTGTGTTAGCAGCGGGGACTGGGTGCTGGGTGCTGGCGGAGAGAGCGACAAACCGCTTTTCTCCCGTCTAGTTGGAACGTTGTATTCCAAAATTCAGACTGCAAAGCCCAGAAAACGTCTTTGGTTTGCTTAATGAGGCAACGGAGCCAAACAGTTGGTCAGAAGAGGAGAACCCAAAAGAAAACGGACAGTAGAATTTCAATTGTCTTCAACTTTTACCGAAAAGAAAAAGTTATTCTTAAAAACCGCCGCCCAAGATAGAGCGTCGGTTCAGCATCTTCTTGTGATGCTGACAGCATTAACCTCTGCATGACTCGATTCACGGATAATGTTCCGAATTTTCTGAATCCCACGACTGTTCCCAATGTCATCAGTATTAGAAAGGATTTTTTCAAAAAGTTTTAAAGATCTTTATGAAGTATGCAGTGATCTGGACTCCAGTAACATACCAGTATCTTGCGAAACATCTTTTCCTATTATAATTTTTTCTATAAATAACAGAAATTACTTTTACTATTGCTCTTGACAGCTTGTAACTGAGAGAACAGCACATCGTTTAGCTGAGCGAATAAATTGCTGTTTGCTGGGTTAGAAACCCAACTATTAAATGTTTTCTTTAGTAGCTTGGGAATAGAAGGTCAATAGATGGAGCAATGTGGTGTTTTCAGCATCGCTTCGCCGTGCTATTGTTCCCTCTATTTACGGCTCACATTATTGTTTTATAAGCATTGAAAATTATAACAAGCATTGAAAACGTAAGACGTAACAAATGTCGAGTTATTACAAAACTAGAAAGAAGGAGAAATTTCTCCTATATTTTCTGAAATTTCTCATGGCTCTAAAAAAAGCCTTCATTTATCACCAACTTTAAAAAAACAAGCAAAAAACCCCACAGACTTTGTAAAACCAGAAACTGCTCAAGTTTTCTTTCTTCTTTTTTTTTTTTTCCCTCCCTTACTTTTTGTGTAACAGCCCCGCAGAGAGGAAATTCCTCCATTATGTAATATATTTTGAAATACTCTCCTCTCCCCAGTCTTTTTGGCAGCATCCTGACGGCTGGAAAAACTTTGTGTATGTTTTCAGTTGTCATTGAAACTAGTGTCATGTGAGAAGACGGCCTCCTGACTCTTAAACACATAAAGCCAGCTTCTTCCCTTATAGAACCGCTGAAGATCCATATGCTTTCCAAAGGCCTTGGATAGATATCATGAGTCTGAAGGCATTTCTCACTGGCCAGCCTCATGCTGATATTCCTTGTGCCAAGAAATCGTGACTTTTGGCTGAGTTAAACTCATCATCTACCAACCAGGAAAAGCCTCTGTATCTGAGAACGTGATGACTTAATGCAGAAAGCGTATGGGAAGAGATTCCGAGCTATTTCCTTTTTCTAGGATGGTGTCTGAGCAGCGGGAACTGCAGGTTTCATGTCTGAGGTTTCGCCCTTTTTTGCAGCGGGGTGGTTGCGTGGTGTATGGAGTTGGTTAATTATAATTATACGTGGTGAGTCGTTCGTATCGTACATCACATTCTACAAACCAGCTGTTTTCCTCATTGGTGTCACACATCACAAACTTTCTTGCAGTCTCTGGGGGACATTTGATACCTATTATTGATTTTTTGGTATCAGACTTAAATCCTTGACTATTAGTTGCTAAACTGAAGACTTTTTATTTCTTAAGGTCCTGTGGTCTGATTCTTCAGTGACGTTGGTAACCAAATCTTCCGCTGAAGTGACTGAATTTATTTCAAAGGTAAAGGCAATATGAAGAATACTTTGAAAACAGAGAGATGTTTTGTCCCTGTATGTAATTTTGTTTAACGACCTTTTTCAAAATGGACTGAGAGGATACAGATAGATTGAATTTCATAAAATGTTTGACTTACACATTGCTGTGCCTTGAATCTCTTATGAGTAACGAGTCTTCTTTTCACTTATTGTTTGTAATATCCTCCACTTTTAGCTATCTCAGCTGTATCCAGAAGAAAACTTGGAGAAATTCATTCCTTGCCTAGCTGGTCCAGATTCATTTTACCTAGAACGGAACCACATGGACCTGGAATCGGACCTTAGGTATGCTGGGTTTTTTGTTGTGGTGGTTTTTTGTTCTTGACACTTGGCTTTTTTCGCCAAGTGGAAGAAAGAAACAGGAAATGGAAATATTATGTTCATATTCCAAATGACTTTCAAGAAATTAGAGCCTGATCCTGAGCATTATTTCTTGATGTTCTCTAATTCCAATGCGTAAGAATTTTTCAGGAATTCTTTCTTCACGAATACATATGGTAACGATATTCTGTATTAAGCTTCTTGGAGAACTGGCATTTCCTTATTCCTTGTTAAAAACAAATAGAGGATCATTTGCTTTGCAGAAGCTTGGTTTGGGCTCAAAAAACAGCCAAAACTGCTTTGAAAAAACACCCAAAACTCAGGAAAAAAACAAAATAGTTGCCCAAATAGTCACCCTTCTGTATTGAGAGAAGGGTTGTGGGGATTCTGCCCTCCGCCACCCTCTCACAGAGTTTCTTATTGTTTCAGTTGTTTTAAGTTGCCGTGGTGTTTATTTTATTTTAAGAAGATAGGTAGGTATGTGTATATCATAGCCATTAAATTTTTGGCAGCCGTTAACCGCTGAGAAATTAGATAGAACCTCCACAAATCACCTGCCCATTGCCTAGTCTAAACCACCACTTTAAAAACCATCCTCTGTAGCAGGTCACATCAGTTCTCTCTTCCTAAATACTGAAACAGTTTTGCTAGGAAATTTGAGGGACTAGAAATATTTTCAGCTACTACTGTCTTTTTCCACGCCAAGTGTTAAATGCCATTTTAAACTACTAATGAACTTTCGTTAGAGCTTCTGCTAAACACCTATTTTCCCTAAGTCAAGACAGACTTTTGCCCACCGTTGGCAGAGCCACACTGGGTATTGTTTTTCCATCATGAGAGCCAGCAGGTGCATGCCTAGATTATTTTTCATGGCACACAGCGTTAACGTTTCAGACGGTCCCTTCTGTGCTTTGAGGATCACAGCCCCTCGGTGAGAATTACACAGGGTAAGAGAATGTTTAGCTGCTGTTTAGCTAGCAACAGTCTCTACAAATCTAGGTTAATAGAGCAGCAATCTGCCTTTACACAGCAACAGTTGTGTCTTTGGAGCAGAGGAAGAAGCTGCTTTGTTAGGTGCTACGTCTTTGAAAAATTCAGGCACGATCTGGGATTTTTCAAGGCAGAGGGCACATCCGCTTTGTGTATGGTTGGGTTAGCTTTTAATCAAAAACTTTTTGAAAATGGCAAAGAGATGGTCAAAACGCTCTCGTTATTAAACAATTTTCTGTGTGTTTTCAAATCTGTAGAAGGTTTGGCAAAAGGCAGTCGAGTTTGCATGACAACGAGAAGTTTAGTCATGTTGATAGAACACACTTTATACATTGCAAAGTTTTAGGAGATAGCCATTTTTTCCCCTAAAAGAGGCACAGCGATCCCAGGGAAAATGTGACATAAGTTTTACAGCATTTTTCCCTACATTGCCAGACTCTGCATCTGCTGTTTGTCTCGAAGAGGAGAAAATTAAATAACAGATACGTCTATCTTTTATGGTCTTCAGGTTCATGAATTTGAAAGGAATTTTTCTATTTTATATTTGAACATCTTCTGCCTTACAAGTGTTTAGTGTTCCTAAATTAAACATCTTTACTGAAACACTGAACAGAGTGAAAGCAACACAACGGTACCATGTGCATTAAGGATAAGAATATCCATGGGTTTCAAGTCTACTTTGATTCAGAATTGCATGGTGACTAATTTGAAAGGTCTTTTAGTTTCCAAATTTCAAAGTCAAGTTCAAAATTCCATGTACAGTCTACAGTCACGATTGCATAGGCAGCTGCGAATCAATTATAACAGAATGGGGGGGGTTGTTTGCTTTTGATGAACATACAGGTATTTGGCACCATTACCTTCCCATGTGGTGAAAAATGACCATGTTAGAAAGTTCTTCAGCACTTCATCTCCTTCACAGCAACTTCAGAGTTCAAGTAAGTTGAAATAAAATTTTGAAATTTTTTTTGTACTGATGTACATTTCATAAATTGATGCTATTTTTAACTTCTGTTCCCTGTTTTTAGATCCTGGCAACCCTTCCCTTTATAAAGTAGGAACTACGCTGGGAACATCTGGAAGGTGAAACATTTGTTCTGTTTACATTTCTTCTGGTTAGTTGTAAAAACCCATTACATAGGTAATTATCTGTCTCCCCTTGGGGATTGATTTGAGTCTACACTTCCCTATTCATCTGTAGAAGATTTTAAGAAATTCTAGCCGTCGCGTGCGGTCTGCCCAAACCAGTCAAATGGTAAGAATGTTGGTGTAGGGTCCTAGCACTCCTACTGTTGCCATTTGTTCATTCTTTATATGCTTTAAGAAAACACATCTTATAATAATAACTGCAAGAGCTCAGTGTGGGTGATTGCTTGAAGTAAAAGTTTTGCAGTGAGTTGATCGCAAAGACAACAAAACTGAGGTAACAGACAGTTTGCAAGACAAAACATAACATGATATAATTACTGGAAATGGAAGATAGAATCCAACTTCAGCTTCAAAAATAAAGGATATAAAATGAAATTACCATTGAACCAAACTTTCTAGCATTGTGACAGAATCTGTCATCTTTGGTGGTTATGAAAAATCCGCAGTGGCTCTCTTGTCCTAAGAAATGTGCGTGTTAAGGGAAGAATTTAGGGAAACCTTTTGACCCATGTTATATGGGAGATGAGAGCAGATGATGGCAGTGTTCCTGCTGGCAGCAAAACCTACGAGCACCCATTCCTGAGCAGCGTTTCTCAAAACATTTAAAGCTGGAGCTACTAGTTGGCATCAACCCTTCAACGTTGAGCTGTGGTGATGGATGATTTTTTTGTGATCCGCTGCTTACTGCAGAAGTCATCATGGTCTCAATCCCATACTTTAAAAGGATTAATGATCACCTGAATTGTAGGCACGGATCTGGTCATCCCTACTATAAGTCTTCGTGAGCAAAGGGAGACCAGAGGATCGTGGAAAGGGTTTTTTCTCTCTACGGCATATTTGAACACTTCCTTGTACGGCAGGGGTTTCCTTTCAGAGGGAGGAAGGAAACTTCTTCCAAGGGAGGTTCAGGTCAGCCTTGAGAAGAGAAGGGAAGGAATTCTCTTGCTTTTTGTTAGGATTTAACAAGCTGAGAACTCGTTCACTTAAGAGGCAATTTTCGTTTTCTCCAACAAAAACCAGAACCCTCCACGGAGCCAATATTGTGGGTTATTTTGCCACTTCCACATGTAAAAAAAATTTCCGCAGGATTATATTTGGGCTTCTTTTAATAATGCAAAGCTGAACCATGGCCGTTCTCTCTAAACCTTTTTTGAATCCCAGAGAGGTGGTAAAACATATATTATCTGTGATTCTAGAAGGAAACCTCTGCTTAAGCTGAACGTGAGGCTCACTATTTGCCATAAACTGCCCTGTTTTTATTGTGCTGCCGAACAGCACAGGTACGAATCCGTAACTTGGATCAAACAGCAGGTTTCACCAGCAGTCCTGGAAGCGGTGGTTTTTTAGGGTGACACAGATTCCCCGAGCTAAATCAAACCCTGTTTCTATTTTGCAGACCTATATGTGGCGTGGCTGGCATTCAGTCTTCTCAGAATCACGTCCAGCACTCGGCTGCTGCTCCCGTTGCACTACCCCACTGCTCCCACGCGGGAGGCACCGGCTCCTCGCTGGCCTATCGCACCCCGATGGACACCTCTTCTTCACCCATGTTAATGTCTTCCAGCCCACAGACCCCTCAGACACAGGAGCAAAACGGGATCTTAGACTGGCTCAGGAAGCTGCGGTTGCACAAATACTATCCTGTCTTCAAACAGCTCACGATGGAGAAGGTAGGGCAGTAGGTGGAGGAAAGGGAACCAGCTTTTAAGTTCTCCTCATGTTCTCCAGCGCCGAGAGAGAGGCTGCAAACATCTGCGCTGAGAATTGCAGAAGTTTTTGGCAAGTGCTGTGAAGGTTTGCGCTCTCTTGGAGCAATAATATTTTGATGAAAACCTTCTTCCCCTTTTCGATCGGCGGCGTGTGCGTTCTTCACCGAACGCCTGAAGATCCAGCTTGCTGTCTCAGGAGCTCTGCTTTGGCTCCCTGTTCGTCCCTTTGATGTGCAATAGATAACTAAAATTTGTTGATTATTTTTTTGTTTATTTCTGCTTCTCAATTGATTTTTTTTTTTTCTCCCAAAGTACTTGATTATCTTTATTTTAAAAAACAGATTCGTAGAGACTTCTGACG
This sequence comes from Tauraco erythrolophus, assembly GCF_009769465.1. NCBI lineage: Eukaryota > Metazoa > Chordata > Aves > Musophagiformes > Musophagidae > Tauraco > Tauraco erythrolophus. The sequence goes on along the minus strand of NC_141479.1, from coordinate 20,550,596 downwards.
TGAACATTAGTGTGTGCACGTACCTGCAAGTGACTGTGAGGTGTTTGTTTTCTGCAGAAATTCTTATGGAAAAATAATCCCCTATGTATTTGCATAATAAGAGCCACGAATGTTACCAATGTGTGCTGGATTTTATCTAAACAAGCTACTTTTACAGCATTTACCCAGCTCCATCTGTGAAATTCGTGTCCTCTCACTGTCTTTAAGCCTTGAACGCCCTCCAGTGGACTGAGTGCTTGGGTTGAGCCAGGTCTAAATTGGGATGGCTTTGTGCTGGTTATAGTATGTTGTATGTATTTAATTATAATCAGTTACCAGAGTCTTCTGATTTTATTTTCTTTGTTATGTGAGGGGAAATATATAGTGGTTTTTTCTTCAATAAAGTAGCAAAACTGTCTGTATTCTAGTGTGTTTTTAAAAAGCATGTATTATTATGCATGCTTTGCTGGCTTTAATTTTCATTACATTATACTATAAATGTATTTTATTTTCGTATTCTATGTCTATATTTTATTCTAAAATTTAAATTTGGAGTATATTTTCCAATTAAACTGATGGGATGACTGCACATGGATTTCTGTGTTAAATGACACAACTAGGAAAACTAGAGTGATTTTTTTTTCAAGAGAACCAGATCTTTAAACTCATTTACAGCACAAAGCTCTATTTTAACATGTACACGGATTACTTCATCTTTATTGTGAATAGTTAATATAAGCACACACCTAATTGAATTTAATATAGGGATGTTCTTTCTTTAATTCCAGGCCCCCACACTTTTATTCTACACCAATTCTATAATTTAAAACTGGAGTAGGGAATTTCTTTGAATTAACATATGCTAAAGAATGGCTTTAAAGTTGCCTTTCAGAATTGATCTGTACTGAAAATGTAAATAAGAATATTTCAGGCTGTAAAACTAAGCACACGTTTTTTCTTTTCAAGTTTCTGAGTCTTACTGAGGAAGATCTGAATAAGTTTGAATCCCTCACCATGGGAGCGAAGAAGAAGCTCAAGACCCAGCTGGAGTTGGAGAAGTAAGTGGCAGGGAAAAACTCTCTTTTTCAGGTCATAAGATATTTAATGCAGGTTTTACAGTGGGCTTTGCTTTCCAGAGCATAAATCTACCAGGATTCCCACCTATAAATATGGATAATGTTTCTCTCTCTTCCTCTGCAGTTGTGTTGGTTACTTTGAAAAGCTCACTAGATCATAGAATCATAGAATCATAGAATCATAGAATGGTTAGGGCTGGAAGGGACCTTCAAAGGTCATCTAGTCCAACCCCCCTGCAAGGAACAGGGATATCTCCAACTAGATCAGGTTGCTCAGGGCCTTGTCCAACCTGGCCTTGAACGTCTCCAGGGATGGAGCATCCACCACCTCTCTGGGCAACCTGTTCCAGTGTTCTACCACTCTCATGGTAAAAAATTTTTTCCTAATATCCAACCTGAACCTACCTCCCTCTATTTTAAAACCGTTACCCCTTGTCCTATCATAACTGGCCCTCCTGAACAGCCTCTCCCCATCTTTCCTGTAGGCCCCCTTGAGGTACTGGAAGACCGCTATAAGGTCACCCCGGAGCCTCCTCTTCTCCAGGCTGAACAGCCCCAACTCTTTCAGCCTGTCCTCATAGGAAAGGTGCTCCAGCCCTCTTATCATCTTCGTGGCCCTCCTCTGGACCCTCTCCAACTGGTCCATGTCCTTCTTATGTTGGGGACTCCAGAACTGGACGCAGTACTCCAAGTGAGGTCTCACGAGGGCAGAGTAGAGGGGGAGAATCACCTCCCTCGACCTGCTGGCCACGCTCCTCTTGATGCAGCCCAGGACGCGGTTGGCCTTCTGGGCCGCAAGAGCACATTGCCGGCTCATATTGAGCTTCTCGTCCACCAGTACTCCCAAGTCCTTCTCCTCAGGGCTGCTGTCGATCCATTCACCACCCAGTCTGTATTTATGCCTGGGATTGCCACGACCCAGATGTAGGACCTTGCATTTGGCCTGGTTAAACTTCATGAGGTTGGTACGGGCCCACCTCTCCAGCCTGTCGAGGTCCCTCTGGATGGCATCCCTCCCTTCCAGCGTGTCGACGGCACCACACAGCTTGGTGTCATCGGCGAACTTGCTGAGGGTGCACTCCATGCCACTGTCCACGTCACCGACAAAGATGTTGAAGAGGGCCGGGCCCAACACGGACCCCTGAGGGACGCCACTCGTGACCGGTCTCCACTTGGACATTGAGCCGTTGACCACTACTCTCTGAGTGCGGCCATTGAGCCAATTCCTTATCCACCGAGTGGTCCATCCATCAAACCCATGACTCTCTAGTTTAGAGAGAAGAATGTCGTGCGGGACAGTGTCAAAAGCTTTGCACAAGTCCAAGTAGATGACATCCGTTGGTCGACCCTTGTCCACCGATGTTGTCACCCCATCATAAAAGGCCACCAAGTTGGTCAGGCACGATCTGCCTTTGGTGAAGCCATGTTGGCTGTCACCCACCACCTCCTTGCTCTCCATGTGCCTTAGCATGGTTCCCAGGAGAATCTGCTCCATGACCTTGCCAGGCACAGAGGTGAGGCTGACCGGTCTGTAGTTGCCCGGGTCCTCCTTGTTCCCCTTTTTAAAAATGGGGGTTATGTTCCCTCTCTTCCAGTCATCGGGGACCTCGCCAGACCGCCACGACTTCTCGAATACAATAGCCAGTGGCTTGGCAACTTCATCCGCCAGTTCCTTCAGGACCCGCGGATGGATCTCATCAGGTCCCATGGACTTGTGCACCTTCAAGTTCCTCAGATGTTCTCGAACCTGGTCTTCAAGTACAGTGGGCGGTGGTTCATCCTCACAGTCCCTGCTAGTTCTTTCCACAGCTTGGGTGGTAAGACAAGAGGCTTTACCAGTGAAGACTGAGGCAAAAAATTCATTGAGTACCTCAGCCTTCTCTATGTCCCGGGTAACCAGAGCACCAGTATCCTTCCGGAGGGGGCCTATGTTCTCCTTGGACTTCCTTTTGTCCCCTACATACCTATAGAAGCATTTCTTGTTGCTTTTTACATCCCTTGCCAAATTCAATTCCTTTAGGGCTTTAGCCTTCCTCACTTGATCCCTGGTCACTCTTACAGCTTCTCTGTATTCCTCCCAGGCTATCTGTCTCCGCTTCCACCCTCTGTAGGCTAACCTCTTCATTTTCAGTTGGTCCAGGAGCTCCTTGCTCATCCACGCCGGCCTCCTGGTCTTTTTGCCCGACTTGTTCTTCGTCGGGATGCACCTCTGCTGAGCTTGGAGAAGGTGCTCCTTGAATGTGGACCAACTTTCCTGGGCCCCTTGTCCCTCCAGGGCCGCCTCCCACGGCACTTTGCCCATCAGGTGCTTCAAGAGGCCGAAGTCCGCCTTCTTGAAGTCTAGGGTACAGAGCTTGCTGAATGGTTTCCTTGCTGCCCCATGGATCTTGAACTCCACTGTGTCGTGGTCACTGCAGCCAAGGCTATCCATAAGTTTCACATCGCCCACCAGTCCCTCCCTGTTGGTGAGCACAAGGTCAAGCATGGCACCCCTCCTTGTCGGCTCCTCTATCACCTGCAGGAGGAAGTTGTCATCCACGCATTCCAGGAACCTCCTGGACTGCCTGTGCCCTGCCGTATTGTCTCTCCAACAGATGTCAGGGTGGTTGAAGTCCCCCATGAGGACCAGGGCTTGTGACCGCGAGGCTGCTCCTATCTGGCTATAAAGCGCCTCATCTGCTCTGTCCTCCTGGCCAGGTGGCCTGTAACAGACTCCTACCGTAACATCCCCTATCCGTCCCCGTCCTCTAATCTTGACCCATAAGCTCTCTGTCAGCTCGTCCTCCGACCCCAGGCGAAGCTCCACGCACTCCAGCCGGTTGCTGACGTAGAGAGCGACACCCCCTCCTCGTCTCCCCTTCCTGTCCTTTCTAAAAAGCTTATACCCCTCCATGTTGACACTCCAGTCATAGGAGTCGTCCCACCACGTCTCCGTGATGCCAATAAGGTCGTAGCCCTGCTCATGTACACGCATCTCTAGCTCATCCTGTTTATTTCCCATGCTGCGTGCGTTGGTGTACATACACTTGAGATGGGCCTCCGACAAAGCCGACTCGCTGGCTGGAGTGACAGGTGTTCTCTTGGACGGCAGTGTAAGATCGTTCGAACATACCTGCGATCCATCCTCAGCTTCTGGACCCTCGGTGCTGGCACTGGTGCCATGCTGACAGCGGTATAGATCTGACTTCTTGGCTGGAATTCCCTTCTTCTGTTCTACAGATACTTCCAGCATATCTTTACCATTCTTGATATTCCCCCCCTCCCCCTTCAAATCTAGTTTAAAGCCCTGCCAATGAGCCCTGCTAGCTTTTGAGCTAAGACCCTGGTTCCCCTCTGAGAAAGGCAGGTCCCATCCGGTGCCATCAGACCTGGTTCAGCGAAAGCCTCCCCATGATCAAAGAAACCAAATTTCCGTCGGTGACACCAGCCTCTGAGCCATCTGTTAATCAAATCTGATTTTCTATTCCTTCCTATGTTCTTTCCTGCCACTAAAGGGACTGAAGAGAACACTACCTGGGCTCCTGACCCTTCGACCAGTCGCCCCAATGCCCTGAAGTCCCTTTTGATGTCCTTTGGACTTCTCTCTGTTAGCTCATCAGTTCCAACCTGCATGACCAGTAATGGATAATAATCAGATGGCCGTACCAGAGCAGGGAGTTTCCTAGTGATGTCCCTGACCCGGGCCCCAGGGAGGCAGCAAACTTCCCTGTGGGTTGGGTCCAGTCGACATATTGGCCCCTCTGTTCCCTTCAGAAGGGAATCGCCTATGACAATTACCCTCCTTTTTCTTTTAACAGGGGCAGTCAGAAATCGTGGAGCAGACTGACTCCCCTTAGGCAACCCTCTGCGTGGGCCCTCATCTATGCTTTCTTCTTTTGATGAGGCTTTAATACCGATGGCAGTCCGACCCGGCTTTGGAGACACCTCCAAGCAGGGACAGCCATCACCCTCCCTGTCTTCCAGTTCCCCTCGCAGAGCACTGTACCTGTACTTACATATTTAGTACTTACTGGTTTATGGTCGCCTGTCAGGGTTGTGATTGAGAAGCAAATGTAAAGAATTTGTGAACTCTGTTTTAAAAGGATATGGCAACCCCGTCATAACATAAATGCCTGTCTTCACCTGCCACGTTGGCAGCTCTTCTAAGGAAGGGGACGTTTTAAAAATAATTTACAAAAGATACCTACTGTTGTTTAGGGTTTTGGGTTTTTTTTAAACTCCTACAACAGATATTGTAAAGCAGGTGTGCAAAGCCCATGTAGATTTTGGGCTTACCACCTACCTGAGATTCATGGGCGAGGAGAGAATCAGGCAAGCAAGCCACTGAGCTTGTAGGGTTTGCAAGCTCAGGTGCTGCACACAGAAAGTCAGGATGCCCAGCAGGACTTTTTCTTTGTAAGACCTAACAATTTTTTGGCTTCCAGTCAGTGCAGACAGAGCACAGCTACTTTTGAGAGCCCCCTTGGTGTCCCGCAGTGGCCCGAGCCAGCTCTGGCATCTGCTGACTGCTGGAGCTGAGGTGTGGGTTGCCAGATGATACCTGTAGAGGGTCTGGACTTCTGACTTTGTATGGAGACAAGCCACGGAAAGCCAGGGCTGCTGCAGGTAACCCTGGTCTCGGGAAGGTCACAGCTTTATGTGGTGAAGGTGATAGAAAGAACGCCGGTGCTCTGTGCAAAATTAATAGCCCTTTGGGGAAACTGAGGCAACAGATTGTCCTGTTTTTTATATCTCCCCTTGGAGGGAAGTGTGTATTCTGAAGCTACTGCAGTTACTTAAAAAGCAATTAAAAAATCCAAATCCATGCCCATTTATTGAAGCTCCGTGACAGCATTTTTCATCAGTTTTAGTTTTTCCAGAGCGTGCTTGCGAAATGAAAACTTTGGACTGTGTTTGGCTTCTCTTTGGTTTTGGTGTGCATGGCTAGGTTTGGGATGTGCTTAACAGTGTGTCATAGAATTTAGTCACCATTTGGTGATGTTTTACCTGGTGCAAATAAGAGCATTAGTGTTGTAATCAGATGGCAAGTAGTCCAAATGTAACTGCTGGCAAGAAGCTACGGTCAGGATTGATGTTGTTTCCAAATGTTTCCATTTTAAATCAGCGTAATGTTTTAGTGGATTATTTACTGGGCTTTGTCTGCTTCAGTTTCATTCAGAAATTGATTTATCTGTTGCTGTGCTTTAGCCAGTTTTTGTTTCTCCTTCACCCTGTAGAGAAAAATCGGAGAAACGGTGCCTAAACCCCACAACACCTTCTTCAGTTACCAGCAGCGGTGTGGCAAGAGTTCCCCCCACCACGCACGTAGGACCCATCCAGAGTATTCGTGGCAACCATGCTGCAGGTAAGGGAGAGGAGCAGAGGACACTGCTGTGCTCTCCAGGCTGAGCGTGTCCTTGCACAAGAGCAAGCTCATTCTTACACTGCTTTTTCACCAACCTGTCGTAAGCTTTATCTTCCTAAATGTCGTTGGCTTAATAGGGAGCAATCAGAAAGGCCGATTTAGAGTGCAGTAAAAAGCAGTCACCTCTTCAGGGGTGCTGTGTGAATGGCTAGCTGCACCAGTCAGCGACCATCAACCCTCCAGAGTTAGGGTTAGCTGATGCTTATCTCTCTAAATCTCGAGCTTCACAAGGGCATGTAGTGACAGGACATGGGGCAATGGATTTAAACTGAAAGAGGGGAGATTTAGATTAGATCTAAGGAAGAAATTCTTCACTCAGAGGGTGGTGAGGCACTGGGACAGGTTGCCCAGAGAAGTTGTGGCTGCCCCATCCTTGGAAGTGTTCCACGCCAGGTTGGATGGGGCTTTGGGCAACCTGGTGTAGTGGAGGGTGTCCCTGCCCATGGCAGGGGGGTTGGAACTGGATGATCTTTGAGGTCCCTTCCAGCCCAATCCTTTCTGTGATTCTATGTTAGGTGGTGTTGTGGAACAGTTGTAATTAGGTCCTGTCAAGCAGGTGTCACCCCCTCTTGTTTGCGTTCCCTGATTGCTCGCACCCCCTTTATCCGCAGAGCTGCGAGTGGATGTGGATCAGCCAGCCCACCCGCTGCCCCGGGAGGGCAGCTCTTCCGAGTACTCCAGCTCTTCTTCCAGCCCCATGGGGATCCAGACAAGGGAAGAGAGCTCGGACAGCGCCGAGGAGAACGAGAGACGTAAGCAGAAACAACCAAAGAGGGTGCCCGTGTTGCCCAGCTTTGCCCGGCGAAGCGGTTGTATTTATAGATGTTTCTGTCCCCAGGTTTAGAGATTCACTTGGACGGCTCCGAAAAGGAGAAGCCAGTGATGTTACTGAACCATTTCACTTCGAGCTCTGCCAGACCCACGGCTCAGGTCTTACCGGTGCAAAACGACGCGGGCTCCAGTCCGGCCGGCCACCACGCTCTGCCGATGCAAATGATGTCAGCGGCCCCATCTCACATCGCCCCCATTCGCATGCTAAATTCAGTGCATAAATCAGACCGTGGCAATGCAGACATGAAGCTGCTTTCATCGTCTATGCATTCACTTTTATCTTTAGAAGAAAGAAATAAAGTTTCTCCTGGGCCTAGGGGCAGCATAAAAATGGAAAAGAGCTTTGGAAACGCAGTGGTGGATGTCATGTCTGCGTCTTCTCCCCACCAGCCCTTGCAGGTGCTGTCAGGGGCTGCTGAGAACAGCTCACCCACATCTACCATTAACTTCGGTCCTCGGACCAAAGTCGTACACGCCTCGACTCTGGACAGAGTGATAAAAACAGCTCAGCAGCCAGGATTAATAGTAGAAACGAGTACTGCTGCCACCGTAACATCCAGCACCGTCTTCCACGTGGCTCGCCCGCCCATCAAACTCCTGGTGTCTTCGTCTCTTCCTACTGATTCTGCCATTGCCGGACAGACTTCCTGCTCCAGTAATATGCAAATCACGGTGTCCCCTGCAATAATAAACCCCCGGACTGCTCTGTACACAGCCAACACCAAAGTTGCCTTTTCTGCCATGAGCAGCGTGCCAGTGGCGCCAATGCAAGGCAGCTTCTGCGCAAACAGCAACGCGGCCTCCTCCAGCAGCCACCCCTCCACGTCCTTCGCAACCATGGCCAACCTGCCCAGCTGCCCCGCTCCCAGCTCCAGCCCCACGCTCTCCTCTGTGGCCGAGAACAACTTCTACAGCAGCAGCAGCAGCAGCAGCAGTAGCAGCAGCAGCAGCAGCAGCGGATCCGCGGGGAGCATCCCGGTCCCAAACCAGAACCACCACCACCATCACCACCAGCAGCAGCAGCCGCAGCCGCCCGGGTGCATGGTGTGCAGCTCCTGCGGCTGCAGCGGGAACTGTGGTTCCAGTGGTATGACCGTCAGCTACGCTAACTATTTTCAGCACCCGTTTTCGGGACCTTCCATGTTTACTTTTCCATTTCTGCCCTTCAACCCTTTGTGCAGCAACGGCTACATCAACACGCAGCAGTACAACAGCAGCACGACGTTCCCCGTGGTCCACACCGCCTACAACAGCGGGTTGGCACCGGACTCCGTCATGACCGGGCAGTCGACGTTCGCGGTGCCGCCAATGCAGAACTTTATGGCAGGGACAGCGGGGGTGTACCAGGCGCAGGGAATGATGGGCAACAGCAATGGTTCGAGTCACAAAAAAAATGGGAATCTCTCCTGTTACAACTGTGGGGCCAGTGGTCACAGGGCTCAGGACTGCAAACAGCCTCCGATGGATTTCAATCGACAAGGTAAGAGCAGGCGGAGGGACCGGCGCGGGACGTGGCGCGCGGGCAGAGCGTGCCCTTTAGCCAAGGGGAACGGCCACCCCGAGGGCAGGAGGAATTGTGATGGTGCTGTGTCTGTTCGTTTCCCACTTGCATAAAAATAATGTCGTTTTTGAAAGCTGGTGGTTTTGAGCTGCGTTTGCAAAAGTTGAAGCTTGGTTTTGTGCAGACCCAACGGGAGGACGGGGCCCAAGGAAGACCCGGGTGCTCTGCGGGGCGTGTGCTGGGACAGGGAGAAGCACACGCTGCAGGAGGGAGGGAGCTTCTGCGGGCAGATGGCAGAGGAATCCTTGTTGCTCCTTACACCTTGTCATCCGTTTGGTTACAACTGCAAGTTCCCCTGGGAGTTTACAAACCGAACATCTCTGTTCCCCCTTTCTCTTCCTCCCCAAAACAGTGACCTAAATGAAGAATCGCTGTTCAAGTGCCCCAGAATCATAGAATCACAGAACGGTTTGGGTTGGAAGGGACCTCAAAGATCATCCAGTTCCAAACCCCCTGCCATGGGCAGGGACACCTTCCACTACACCAGGTTGCCCAAAGCCCCATCCAACCTGGCCTTGAACACTTCCAGGGATGGGGCATCCACAGCTTCTCTGGGCAACCTGTGCCAGTGCCTCACCACCCTCAGAGGGAAGAATTTCTTCCTTAGGTCCAATCTAAGTCTCCCCCCTTTCAGTTTAAAGCCATTGCCCCGTGTCCTGTCACTACACGCCCTTGTCCAAAGCCCCTCTGCAGCTTTCTTGAAGCCCCTTTAGGCACTGGAAGGTGCTGGAAGGTCTCCCCGGAGCCTTCTCTTCTCCAGGCTGAACAGCCCCAACTCTCCCAGCCTGTCTCCATAGCAGAGGTGCTCCAGCCCTCGCATCATCTCTGTGGCCTCCTCTGGACCCGCTCCAGCAGCTCCATGTCCTTCTTGCGTTGGGGAGAAGGTCCCGTGTTTGCTGCTATACTGATTTTGCAGGGTGTGTCACTTACATGGTTACAGCACGGGCTTCTCCAGGAGAGAGGTGAAATCCTTAATTGCAGGCTGGAAACAACTGAGAGAGAAATGCTACTTTATCGAGAGCACTTTCTAGTCCCATTAAAAAATTCTCTTTTATTTTCATAGAATCACAGAATCACTGAATGGTTTGGGTTGGAAGGGACCTCAAAGATCATCTAGTTCCAACCCCCCTGCCATGGGCAGGGACACCCTCCACTACACCACGGTGCAGACAAGGTCTCAAGTATTCGAGCACTACAAATTAAGGAGTTGACTGCTTTTGAGGCAGCAATTAGCAGCAGTGCTAAAATGGAACTAATGAGTGGAGTTTCCGCGGCTGATGTTTTGAAGAAGTGACGCTGCCTTGTCAGCCCTAATTCGGAGAACTTCAGAAACACAGTCTGCTGTCTTTTTAAGCTGCATTTCATTTCACTAATTAAATATCCATTTACACTATCCCAAACGGGTTTTGGCCAGCCCTAAAGCTCTGTCTAAGGCGGTGACTTGTACTGTGCAAAGCCGTGCTGGGATTTTCACCGCGGCGCTGCACGCCGGCGTTACGCTGGAGTATTTGCGTCACGTGTTGAAGTGACAGGTTGTTTTAGGAAGTTGGGAGGGGGAGCGGGTGTGAAAAGGCTGATGTTGTTTAATTCTTCTGTTTCCTCTCCCCCAGGTACGTTTAGGCTGAAATACGCTCCTCCCTCGGAAAGTCTTGACTCCACGGACTGACGTTTTATATGGCAAGAAAATACTGTAAGCCATGGAGATGTAAGGAGATTGAAATACAAAACTGAGACGTCCAGTTGCTGTTAAGCTTAATGTATTTTTTAATCCAAAGGTGCTTTACTTTATTAGACTAGGTAGAAAATCTAGCTTAGGGGTGCATTGAACCCATTTCTGATTGCCAAATTCAAGCTTGGATCTCGTTGTTGGAACTTCTGACTCCGTGTCACAGGACCGATGCGTGCTGGATGGATGGTGGAGCTGGCCAGCTGCGTTTTCTGTTGCAAGTACAACATCCAACGTACTTTTTTTGCTGGAGAGTGTTGCCATACACTGACTTTCTAAGGTGAAACGTCTAACTCCAGGGCAGCTACATCCTGAAGTGGGAGCTGGAGGCTGAAGGTAGGAGCGGCCGTTCGCCAGAAGGACTTTGGCACCCCTGGGCTAGGTAAAATGTCTACTTTTTTTCAAAAGTGATCAGGCACTAATCTCTGGGATTTTTAAGGATTGCACTACAGAAGAATGTAAAACTCTTCAAGCTTTCTGCACTTTTAGCAGACAGTGTCACTCTGAGACCAGTGCAAGAGGCAAAGAAGTTCCAACTTTTAACAATTGGCACCAGCAGGCTACGTGACTTAAGTACTCAATAAAAATCTTAAGTAAGTCTCTCCTTTCCCTTCCAAAAGAACACACACGGCAGTTTCGGTTCCTTCTGGAAACAAACTTGTGCTTCATTGTCTCACTTATTACTAGATAGTGCTGGGTTCCCAGCAGCGGAATAAACTTAGTTTCCAAGGGTCCAAGTCCCAGAGACTCCAGAGTCATAAAGGCTTCAAGGATATTTTCCTGTAATACACAAAACAACCTTTACGTCCTGTTACTGTATATAGGTCTCTTTCACAGAAACCTTATTATTCTGCTTTTGTAAATGAATTTTAAACCATCCTAAAAAAAAAAAAAAAAAAAAGAGAACTCTGGCAGCAGAGTTTGTAAGCTTTTGCTTTACTTTATATAAAAAATAAACAACCTTTGACTCCTACCCCAAGGCTTTTGCTACAGGATTCGGAAGTGGTAGAAGTCAAACACGTAAGAGGTAGTAAACTTCATTATTATCAAGACTTTGAAGGATTTGTTGTCAGCCTCCTTCGTTGCAATAGATTGTAGATGACTAGCTTTGGTGTTAGCTACGTAGCGTACGTCATTTGTGGGTGACAAACCTAAATTAGGATTTGAGAGGAAGCCAAACAAATCTTGGACTGCTAATTTGAAACAGTTTGGTCCTGTCTGCTTGAAAGAAGATCCTAATCCTCACGGCTCACCCCAGGAATCCGACAGCATTAAACGGGTGAGGCCTTCTCTTTAAAACATCTGACATAGAGCTATTTGCATCCTGTAATTCGGAAGACACCTTTAAAGTCTGAAGCCTTGTTTACACTTGGAGGTATTTCTTACACCAATTTGAACCACGCCAGGATGAGTAGGATTTGTAGGGGCGCAGCCGACTTCCGCTGGGAAGCGAGGGAAGTCGTATCCGAGGAGGAGGAGGAGGTTTTGCAGCGGTGCGGAGCTGCCCCGAGGAGAACGGGGCCTTGGCAGCGAAACGTCAGCATGAGGGGTAACGTGGTAGCTTGGCAGGCCAGACCTTCCTGGACAGTGTTCCCAGGACAGACAGGTTCTGGGCCATCCTTCAGCCCCGCTTGCTCAGCGGGAGGCAGGTGGGATGGGTGAGCGTCACCAGAGAGGCACGGGGACACGGGATGGCAAGAAACCCACCTCAGTCCGGGTAGCGATCTGCGGCTCCTAGCGGGTTTGGCTTCGTGGAAACCAAAAATCTAAATTTGCGTAACGTTGGGTTTAAAAAAAAAAAAAAAAATCATCTTTTTTTTATTCCTATGCAACAAAAACAAAAATCAGTGAGGTTCGTGTGCTCGCAGCCCAGCTCACGCTCCCCGCCGGATGGCACGCGCCGTCGGAACGCCCCCGTTGGCTCTGCCTGCGTTCGAGGAGGGCACCCGTGTCCTGCTGAACCACCTCCAGACCTGCAACACTAAAGGGAAGAAACCTGACAATGCAATTTACTTTGCCTTAACGAGCTTGAGACAATGGTAGGAACAATCTGTCATAATTACGCTGAAGGAAACGTGCAGTTTTCAGACGATGTTTACTCTTTACAGCTTTGAGGGTCTCTCCCGTGGCCTGGAACGTGCTGAAAGCCAAACTTTAACTTTTTTTTTTTCTCTTTTTTTTTTTCCCACTTTTTTTAAACAGTGTTTTAAAACCGAAATGTATTTAAATAAACTGTATTTCAACACACATGTTAAAAACCCTCTCAAAATAGCAAAAATCAACAGGGAAAGAAAAAAAAAAAAGAAATTCTGTACCGGTTGCGTTTTGTTTTAACGCCCAGGGCTGGGCACAGAGTCTCGTCTAATATTCATCACAGAGTCAAAACCGTAACAAAAGGACTGTAAAACTGAACTCCTGTCCAGCAAACTGTTTCATTCCTTTCTTCAGAGCTTTCTTTGGGATTGTTTCCTTTGTGTAAAGTTAAGGCTGATGTTTCTTAAAAGTGGCTTATGTGTCCTTTTAGGTAGCGTTTTTAAATGGTGAAGTCTGGTTTTAGAGTAAGTTTAAATTCAGAAGTCTTGAGTACCTTAAAGCAACACAAGTGTAACGGAGGAATGTTTGCTGAGCCAGCAGCAATGGCAGAGCCTTCCCTAAATCCCAGCGACTCGTGGCTTCGCATCTGCTACCGAACGCTGTCCACTTTGTACCGAGAACAACCAAAGTGGGTGAGTCCGAACAGAGCACTTTAGTTCCACAAAACAATCCTTAAATCTGTTTTTAAAAGGCACAAATCCATCTTTCCCCCCCAAAAAAAGTAAGGCAGCTTGGTTTAGAATAGTAGTTCCAGCTTCACTGGCTGAAAGAACCAGTTCTTAAAACCTATTTTTATACACTGAAAGATGGAGATTTCGAAGAATGCTATTTATTCCTGTCTTTGTCTCAAAAGTAGAAGAAGAATTAATTCTCCAAATGGATTTCACTGTGGAATAGAAATGATTTTTAAGTGTAAAGACGGAAGGGGATCCCAAGTCACCTCCCTGCAGGGGCACGGAGAAGTTGGCCATGATTCTTCCCCTGGGGGAGCGAGAGACGCGCGGTGCCGTTTCAGAAGCGTTTTCCATTTGGGAGTGTTGGTGATGGAAATCCCGGAAACAGGATGGAATTTCCAGCAAACTCCTCCTCACGCTGGCAGTCTGCAAATGAAGCATTAATAAATACGCCAGGCTCGACGCTGAACAGCAGGAGGGCGAAGAGGGAAGCCTTGTTTTAGCAAGCGGGGCATCCATCCGAGAGTTCCACGAGGCTTTTCCTTAAAACAGCACGTCGCACTCCGCTTTTTGTGGAACTTTTTCATACCACCACGTCGTTAGATTTTGGTGAATTAAGCGCCAAGCTTCTGGAAATAACAGTCGAACGCGAGAGCTTTCCTGTTAGCCACGATTCTGGCTCGTGCTGTTTCTCCCTGGCACTCCAAAATTAAACGTAGTCCGCGGCGTTCAGCAGAGCAGCGCTGCTTCCCGAAATAACGCCGTCATCCGGAACCCCTGCCTGTGGGATAGCTGTCTCTTTGTTCATCGCAGGGCACGGATACGCGGAGCTGTGGATGCGGGGTAGCCTGCAACGCCTGTTAAATGAGATGGGTGTGGGCAAAGCTGGACAGAAATCCATGTAATTGAGCCTGGAAAACACTTTTGGTGGTCGAGGCCCCGGTAGCCCTTCCCACCGCTTGTAGTAAACCCTTGGAACTACCCGTCTGCTCTCTTCAATTTTTCCTACGTCAGCAAGAAACGTGTTGGTACTGAAGCAGAAAGCAAATCCTGTGTGTTTTCAAGTGCAGATTAACAGCTTCTCTTGGACATGACTTTCCACTAGGAATGAAGGAAACTCCTGCTCCCATTTGAGCCATTTCTTTTACTTCGGTCAATTCTAGTATTACAAATTGTGCATGTAACTTTATAAATATTTTAAATAGTTTTGTAAATATTTAATATTCAGCTAATTTGATTTTGAATTGTAAATGTCAAGTATTCTGGTATTGGGATTTTTATGTTTTATTATACTTTGTTAAAAGTAAAATTGTACATTTTTAGAATGTTTTTATCTGAGTAAATTTAATGTATGGAAAATAAAGAGTTAAACAGAATCCCTTTGTATTTTTTTTTTTTAATTTAAAGGGGTTTCATCTGCATGGGGGGCTTCTCCAGCTTGGCAGTTACCAGGGACATTATTATTTTTTTTTAAATTCCCTTTATTACTTTTGCTGTCTCTCCACCCACACACATCTGCTCGTGAATCACAGATCCCTTACAGCGCATCCCCCATTTCACAGGGAAGGGGAAGCTGGAAGGGGAGGAAGGAGGAGCAGGGAAGGCACCAGCCGAGCCCCCCGGGCTCTGCTCTGCCACCCTGGCTCACCCCTCACACAGGGCACATCTGCACAAGCAGCTGCAGGTTGGGGTAAGCAAAAACCTTAAACCTTTTGTGGCTGGTGCCCAGGGTCACTCCTGAGGAGCAGCAGGATTCTGAAGCCTTGAGGGAGAGGTTGGTCGAGCAGGAGCAGAAACGAAACAGGGATATGGCACCATGTCTGCGTGCGGGCACGCGCTGGTCCACACCCATCTAGAGAGCAGAACTGCTTTACACCTGGAATTCCTCCTTCTGGAGGGCGGTAGCTCCTTCTGCGAGGTGTTCATGACCATCAGGATCCAAGGTTTCAGTACAAAGTGTCTGGTGGTTGTCAGCAGGACCCAGTTCCCCACCTCGTGCGTGCTGGAGCAGACCTCCCTGTGCCCCTCCCTACAGCGGTCCGCTTTAAGCAAGGTGTCCAGAAATAACCACACAAGCCAGCATGAAGTTGGGATGTAACCCATCCGTATCAGCACTGTATTAATTTTAAAAAAAGCAACATTTTGTACAGGAATATCAGTCAATCACGTTGTAATTACAAGTATGGTTGTCAGTTATGAGTTAAACAATTTCTTACACGAACAAAACTAAACACGGAACAAGCGGCATTTAAAAGTTCACGTTGGAGTAAAAACACAAAGAACCATAAAAAATCAGAAGGAAGCGTGAACGAGATGCATGCAAGGAGGTGTAGACAGGTACAAACTGTACACCCTACTGAGCCAGCGTGCCAGGACGCAGTAGTATTGCTTCTTTTCCCCCCCGTTGTAGTAAATCAGCTTCCAGTAACAGATGTAGTTAGTTCACAGACACGTAATATACAAGAGGAATCTCATCCTGCTCCACTTCACTTGACCCTGGAGGAAAACCACAGCTCCTACGAGAGACCTTTCCTCTCCACACGCTGCCTCCCTGCTCAGGACAGCAGCAACACCCACCATCTTCCAAACCCCGTGCAAGCAGCAGGAGACTTAGCCATGGGAAAAAAAAATAATAAATCGTTTGTTCGTCAACTCTCAAAAAGCAACTCCTGGGCGTGAGCTGCTTCTAAAAGCAGTTCTCCCTGACCCCCCCCGGTGCTGACATGCAAAACAAGTGACAGGCTGGCTACAGGCAGCATGAGTCCGTAATTCCAGTGGCACGTCCCGAGTCCGGCGGTCGGTACGGAGGTGCTTCCATGCGCCCACCCCGCCGAGCAGATGGAGACGGCGAGGCCGGGCAGCGCTCCCGAGACCGCCAGCGATACGGGCTCTGCTCGCAGCTCAGGTGCACACATCCGACAGCCCCCAGTCCCTCGGCTACCTTCTCCCAGCAGACTCTCTGCCGGGCAAGGGAATGGCAAACCTCCTGGCTGGGGGGGGATGATCTTTTGGAATCGAGCTCGTATGAACAATAGTGTTTCACTAAACGCACAGATATTGGAAATTTCTAACAGACTGGAGTTTGTTTCAATGTTGCCTGTCCAGGTGTGTATTTTACAGTTAAACAACTTCCTAAAACTACAATAAAGCTGTGGTGTTTGGTATGAGTATTTCAGAAACTGGCACCGTTCCTAAGTTTTGCAGTGCCACAAAAAAAAAAAACGGAGACAAAAAGAGTTGTTCTCCCCCAGCTCACCCCAAGCACTCGCCTCAACTCGCTGCAGCACTGTCTCATCGAGCTGCAGAAGACAAAGCTCCGCTTTGGAACATTAAAATGTATTTGCTCTCATGAGAAGCCTTCCCATTTTTTTTTTAAAAAAAACAACAAAAAACTTTAAGGAATCATAGGGAGATTTTCCAGCAAACTGTCACAGGAAACACTTTAGCTCCTCCCTGGTGCCTCTTTGTTACGAGTCAATCGAGTGTCCCTTTATTTGCAATTGTCACATGCACAACCGGGTTCCGTTCGTCAAGTCCAGAAATGTAAATGTGCCTGTGTGGAATATTACAGCAGGTTTCAAAGCTGGAGGTGCTCGTCTGTTCTGTTTAATAGTCACAAACAAGGCAAGGTAAGATGAGACACCTGCTAAAGCAAGACTACGCTAAGGTACGGAGAGTGGAGGTGACATCCGTTTCTTTCCCTGGGGTGCGTGTGGGGAAGAGTGGGGGTGATGGCCAAGGGTAAACCAAAATCCTAGGCTAGAAGCCGCTCGCGTGTCTTAGACAGAAGATTGCACTCCGAAAGTCTCCTGAGAGGCGTACACCATGTAGAGGAACCCGTCCTCGTCCTTCTCGCTCTCGTACACCTCGGATATGGGCGTGGAAACGCTCACCATGCTGTGGCCGTTCACCAGGAGGAAGAACGCCTGGTTGGAGTTCAGCTGCAGGCGTCGCCTGTTGGGGGGGAGGTGGGGGGAGCGGAGGAGGGAAGGAGTTTCACAGTGATGACCACGCATTTCCACTCAAGGTAACACAGGCTTTAGGACAGATGGCAAAACAAAGTCCTCCACCACTGTCAGCAGTGACACGTCCCCACCCACAGCAGCCCTGCCCATGGAGAAGGCATTCGCTTCCCACCTCAAAGTTGTATTTTACTCATCTGCTGAGTCCAGTCAAACGTCACTGGAAAAGCTGTGCTCCAGAAGGGCGTTAAACTGAAGGGAAAAGGAAGAGGTGCTCCTCGTTTAACCTTTGGAGCATTCTGCTTCCCTCCCAGGAGAAGCATGGTGGAAAGGGCAGAGAGCACCAGCCTTCACAGACTGCGTGGCACGGTAAACATCTAACTTAGGGGATCCCTTGGATCGCCCACTCCGGCTGGGGAAAATAGGTATTTCTGCTAAACTGACTACTGGTGAGCACATTTGCAGAGAGGAGCCCTCTTACTACTTCATAGACCGAGTAAGGACAAGGAAGTCGGATATCTGGAGGTGCAACCAAAGAAAGAAGGGCAGAACCACAGATCAGAAGAGCTTCCTGCCGCTTCCGCTCGCTGCTGAGGGGCAGCAGCAGCTGGAAATAAGGATTTATTTAGCCTCCCAGCCCCAGCTCTGGGAAAGGACCCTTCCAAAACCAAGCTCTAACCACTCCAGAGACAGCAGGCTGAGAGAAGGCAGCAGCTATCTGAGGGTTGGGAAGGACAGGCTTCGCTATGCATGAGAGGAGCTGGCTGAGGACCATCTCCAGCTGGTTCCAAGTCATCTATTAACAATAAAGCCAAAGAAAAAAGGTTTGGAAAATCCTTCAGCTTGCTCTGAACCTTTCTGCCCAGGGCCTTTAATGTTCTTGAGAAATTCTGGAAGACCTAAGTAATCCAGTTCCTGCTTCATAAACCCTATCCCACTTCCTTATTCATGTATGAGCTGGGATCTGCTTGTGACAGACAGTTTTTGTACCAGCCTCAGAAGCAGGGAACTGTTTGGACACATGGGACAACTCTCAGTTTTCACACCTTGTGGCCTCCACAAACCAACTCTCTGCCACACCGTGACCAACAACAAGCAAACTCTGGTTTGCTGTGAACTTCCCAGTTTACCACTTGAGAACCCCTACTAATCCAATACTCCTCCTAAGCCAGGAGAAACCTACTTCTAGCAGAATTTCTGACCGCAGTTTTAGACCACACAACTTCTGCTCCATGGCTGCTTCCCCTTTGCCTTTTCTTGTAAGCAAAGCTCAGGCACCAGAGCAGAGCAGTACTCAACCCACAGCCTGTGCCAACAGCTGGGACAAAAAGACACTGGTCTGAACGGGTGTTTTTCAGGCCTCAACGCTGTCGTTGAGGGAAACCTCATTTCACGATCAAAAGATGCCAACATCGACCCTAAGCAACAGCTCAGAGCTCTGGCTATGAGCCCAAGCTCCCCATCCAGCGGGTGGGAAGAGGCTGGCATTCCGGAGAGGGACTCCCAGGCAGAACACTGAGAAGTTATCCTAAAATAGCCAAGCAGGAAGCACTGGAGCCCTGGGCCAGAAGCACCCATGTTAGACAGGGATTCACAGCCCCAGACTCCCTCCTACACCTCTGGGAACCAGTTATTTCTCTTGAACGCAGACTTAACAGCTCAGTTCTTTTCAGAGTTTTTTTTTTTTCCAGCCAAGCCAAAGGAAAAGCACCTTCTCATGGATTTATCCTAGCGATGATACCAAGCGCTCGTTAGATGAATTCTCCATTCAGAGAACTCCCAAATGCATACCAAGGTGGGGAATCAACAAAGAATCCTAGTCTGAGGTTGATGCAGCTTACACTGAAATCACGGCATACTACCTGATAATTTTGATTAGCTCGCTCATGTTGACATGATCCGGCACCAGGAACTTGGTCTTATCCAAAACTGGAAGCTGCTTCTCTCCCTTGTACCTTTCAATGATCACCTAAGAAGAAACAAAAAGAAAGGAGGAGAAGATGTGAAAGGCAGGAACGGTGTCTGGTGCCCTCATCTCCCCCCTCCATTTCAAACACAGCAAAGTACCGGCATTTCCGCTGAACTCCATCTCCCTTCACTTGTGAATGCAGGATCTGGAATCTGAAAAGGAACTACTGTAATCATCTTCACGTGCTCCTCCTGTTCTCTTTGCAGGAGTCACTGCACGAAGGGGTAACAGGCAGGGGTTTAACAGCAGCATCCACAGCTTTGGTGCAGTTTTAGAACAGTTCACTTGCTGGCATCATTTAATCTAGCACTGAACTACCCAGCCCCAAGGAAACCTCAGGAAAGACACGGCACGCTTCCCTCTAACACATTACGGTGGCTGACCTGGGCTGCTACGGAAGTCTGCAAACTCAAGCAGTTTTCACTAGCATCTCTCCAGTTTCAGGCCATCTCTTTCTAAGAACTACACCTCCAGATCAGTATGCTGCTCCACTCACCTTCCATGCTTACTCTAACACACGAGAGGAAGCTACTTTTGAAGGTTCTGAAGCCTCAAAGGAGAGGATTTCCTCCTCCTTAACCTCCAGACAGCACGCTCAGGAACCAGTAATTCTGTCAAGATTGTTATGTAGTAACTGCTTAACTCACGAGGAAATTGCAGACTGGCCAATTTAAGCAGCACCCTGCCCAGCAACTGTATTTAGTTCCTGCTTTTAAGAAATGATCTCAGAATTCGTGCGCTCCTGTCTCCACAGCCATGTGGGTTTTGTTGTTTTAAAATCAACAGTAGCTATGTGACACCATTCACTTGGACTGCTTCCATGCTCACGGGGTCTGGCTGTGTTGATATTCAAAAGTTGCACAGGTGAAGAGATACTGAGCCAATTTAATTGTATCAGGGAAAGACTTCCTTATGCCAGTTAAAATAAATGCTGGCTCATTCTGGAAAAAAAACCCCAAACCATGCTGTTGTGAAAAAAGTAGACCATAACCAGTAGAAAGTATTTCCAAGAGTAAAATGAAGGATGTTGACAGCACAGGAGGTGAAGAGATATTGAGCCAATTTAATTATATCAGAGAAAGACTTCCTTACGCCAGTTTAAATAAATGCTGGCTCATTCTGGAAAAAAAAAACCCACCACGCTGTTGTGAAAAAGGTAGACCATAACCAGTAGAAAGTACTTCTAACAGTAAAATGAAGGATGTTGACAGCACAGGAGGGATTTTCCATCTAGCGTGACGTTGCCAACTATCTCATCCTGCTAATGATAATAACGAGGCAGTGAGTCAAGCTAGGAAATGGACAGGCAACCTCAGGAAGACTCCAGGGATGCCAGCAGGCCTCTGCCATAGTTGTGAGTGTGCATCACTGCATCTTCAGCAAGGTGCTTGGGTGCCTCTCAGTTTTTGCTAGTAATACATCTACAGCTGACTTCAAATGAGAGCTGTGCTCTCAATCAATGGCTGTCAATCCGTGGTCACAGAGCTTGGGGGCTACAGCTAAGTGATCTGTGACAGGTGGGTGAAAAAGCCATCTTCTGTCAGGAAACAACATTTGTTAGGAAACGCCTTTCGGGAAAACTGCGTGCTCCAGAAAAGTCAGAAAATCTCTGCTATGAAATATTACTCGTTCCCGTGCCCTACAGCGTAGTGAAGCAGCAGCAGCTTTGAGGTGAAGCACTTCAAAAGCTAAAGGGAAACCGAAAATCTTTCGGTTTCAACTTGACGTGGAGGCAACAACTGCAGGAGCTGATGAATCCCTACTGGAACTGCAGACGGTTTGCCGTTTGTTCACGGAAGATTTTCCACTCACAGGGATCACCAGCTCTCATCACTGAGAGCCAAAGGCTGAGGTATCCAATCAAGTTCTCTCTTCTGACCCCTAAAATCTCCCAAGACTTTCCCTGTTCCACCAAACGGCCATAAGGACGGCTGCATTTATGGCTCACTGCGGTGACAGCCATCACAGGAAAGCCCCCCAGTTGTGAGAACTCATCAGCAATAGCTCACGATCGCTGCCTTTTGTTTCCTGGGATGCTTAGCTTTGCATGTGCAACCTTGAGGATGCCATAAATAAAAGAAAATAAAAATCCAGGCAGCATTTGGAGCTGACCAGCTAAAGAAGAGTGACGAAGTGAGAGGTGATCCCCTCTTTGAGGTGGCCCAATACTCGATGGAAGAGTTTGACAGCCAAGCATCATTTCTGGAGACCTCAAGCAAAGGCCCGTTTCCCAGAAGACAAGTGTTTCTGGCTTTCTCAGCACACACTGGTGATGAAAGCCGTATCTGTCTCTACATCACTGTGTGTTCTTCTTGGTTAGTCTTTGCAGACTCTTGGAGAAGAAAAACACTGAGATGAGAAGAGCTGAACACTCTGGAGTATCTCGGAGCTCAGCCTGGGTGTGGTTTTCTTTGAAGTTACAACATGCAACTGCAATAGACAGGAAACCCCGTTTCCTCCCGTCCCCAGCTAGCACCTCGCTCTGCCACACTCACTGCCAGTTACCAGTTTAAGAATGTTTCCGAAATTCAGGCTTAACAACCCTGAACGGCCAAATTTTAATTTGGTCTCATCAAGACAGCTCTTTCACAGGTTTCTAACTACAAAAAAGAACACGAGACTAAAAATTGAAGTGAAAAATGAAAAGAACCAGACTTACTGGTATTTTAGTTGGATGCTGATCTCGGATCAGTCGTACATCTTCCACTCTTTGCTCTGCAAGAGATTAGAAAAAAAAGTCTGTTCAAACATCCCGACTTGATTTCTCCACCACTGAAGGGATGGACTGCATGTTAGTAAAAAGCCACAAGAGCAAGTTCAGGCAAAGCAGTTTTCAAACGGGACAGCAAGGTCACCAGTAAAACCTCTCCTTTGACAGATGACGCTTTGCTCCGTAACTCAAGGTGACCCGTACTGCACGCACGCTGCCCGGGACTCCTGGAAAGTGTTAAAGGAGACAACTTCCTCCCCCACTAAAGCAGACATTTAATCTCATAAATTTATAGCATCGAATTACACCACCTAAGTTAATGGCTAAGTACCCTGTGCTATTTCTGCGAGATCTCCGAAGAGGAGGTTGTCAACAATCCTTGGAGACCCAAGCCGAGCCGAAGCCCGGCAGCACCAGCCTCTGCTGCGCGACTCGTGTTACGGAATTACAGTTTTCCATTTGGATTGTGCCGCACCTATTGTAGCAGAAGCCGTCGGTAGGTTGTTGTGCACTCAGACATTCCCCCGCTCTCCGTGCCAGCTTTCAGGATAAAGTTCACCTCTCCTCAGACATAAATATTAATAGCACAGATATTATAAACCAGGCGAAAGCACACGCCCGAGCCAAAGCAAGCAGGCGCAGTTGCTTCCAGAGGCAGTTGCATCTGCTTATACCCTGCCTACTTGCAGATGCAGTGAACTCAATTTTAACCTCTCCAGTTCTTTCCAGCGGCTTTCCAGGCCGTCTCCACCTTATAAACACCTCTCCGAGAGAAGATTTAGTGTTGCATCACAGCTTTAACAGAAACTACCTAGGGAGAGGTGCTGCTGATGGGAGAGGAAGAGCTTAGGTCAGCACCAGCCAGCCCAGCTCACTGCTGGTGTGCCAACGCACAGGACACACTACCTGTCCCGTCACTCAGCAACAACACGGCCCAGCTCTGCATTAGTCCCCATTAAGTCCGTGGGCATGAAATCCAGCCATGAGCGTTTTCACGAGCCCGGTAAGGAAATGCAACTCACGTGAATCACGGTTTTAAGCTGGAGGTGAATCAAGCAGAACTAAGGCGAGGAGTATGCAAAGCCTTCCCTGCAAGACCGAGAAACCTGAAAGCCATCCTGCTTCACGTCCCGCAGCCCGATCCACCCTCTTACAGACCAGCATTAACACTTCAAGGGCAGAGATACCAGCTCATTAAAATTAAAGCACTTTTTAAGATTAACCAGAAACACAAGAGACAGGGGAGTGAATGAGACCGACTGTCAACCCAGCAAGCACAGAGCGGTCTGATGAACTTTTCAGCTGAAACAGGCTGGTTTGCAGCAATGTCACTCAGCAGAACTCCCCACAGCAGAAAGAGCATAAACGGGGCAAATCTGAGATTATCATATACGGCGTGTTCAACATCAGGCTTCAGCCAGCCACAGATAAACACTGTTCTCTGACGACACCAGTCGCGGTGGCGACTGCTTGGCTGCCATCCTAGCTGAACTTAATACCTGCGACAGAGGCTGCTGACAGGCGACGGGGTCAGCAACAGTTTTGGAAGACTCCAAGAAACAGGGCAGCTTAAACATGGGCCCGGTTAGATCCAAATTCTCTCCGCTCCAATGCGGAGAACGGCTTCTGTTTAACAGAACAGCAAAGACAAGGGTGGGCACGCCAGAAAGCTCTCTTAAGCAGCTTGACTTGAACCCAAAGGCAGAAGGAAAAGAAAATCTGGATCAATTACATCCGTCCATTCCATTTTACGTAGGGGATTTTACAGTTCACGCAGAAATGGGTTACGCTGACAGTTCTTGTTACGCTCGGAGCATTTCGGCATCACCGACACACACGGATGGATACTGAGCTCTCTGCTCTGGTCCCATCCTCAGCACGGAAAGAAGTGCTGGCACTGCTCTACGAGGCTGTTCCTTCTAGAAAGCAACTAATCTCCTTTCCCCGGCCATCAACGCACAGCTCTTGTCGACGCCTTGCTAGTTTCCAGTAACTACGCGGAGACAGGAGCGATAAATCCCGCTCCACTCGCAGCTCCCGGGGTAGAGAACTCCTCACCCCGCGCCCAGTACCGGACTGCGAGTGGAGCTTAATGGTCCTGCCGACAGCGCAGCCGGACACCGAGCAGACAGGCCGGGAGGGAAGGGCAGGCGCAGCTCCCGGCGCACGGTGCCAAGCGATGTTTCCAGGCTCCCGGGAATTCTGCAGCGGGGGATGCAGAGCGGCCATCTCCTCCCCCCCGAGCCCAGCTCGGCAGAGCTCACCTGGGCACCGCGCTGCTGCCCACCTCCGCGCCTCGCTCACCGCCCGCTCCGGGCCCCCGCCACAGACCCCCGGCCCGCGCTTCCAGCCTCTCGCCCCGCACCGCAGAGGCTCGCCCGCCCTGGCGGGGCGGGCCCGGCCCCGCAGCCGCGGAGGGGAGAAATTTCGTTTCGATTTCAGCCCCGAGCAGGCGCCGACTCCCTTTCCGCCCCAGCAGCCGGGGACAGCCCTCGGCGGAGCGGCGCGGCGACGCCGGTGACCGGAGCGGGGCGGCCGCGCCCGCTCCGGCCGCGGATCGCCGCTGTCAGCAGGCGCCGGCCGCGGCCCGGGCTGCCCGCGGATCTCCGCGGCTCCTAACGGGATCTGCGCCCGCCCCGCCTCACCGATCCCCGATCCCCCCCCGGAGCGAGGGCCGCCGCCGCCGGCCGCCCCCGCAGCCCGCCCGCCGACCGACGAGGCCCGGAGGCGGCCGGCGGGCCCTGTCAGCGCCCCTGCCCCGCCGCGTCCCTTCCCGGGGAGCTCACCGAAGGTGCGGCGCTGCTTGAAGCTCTTCTCCGAGGGCATGGCGGCGGCGGCTCGGCCTCAGGCCCGGCGGCGGCTCTGCGCGGCGGCGGCGACGACTCCAAGTGCCGGCGCCCGCCCCCCCCGCCGCCACCACCGGCCGCTCCGCCGTCAGCTGACGCGGCGCGTCACGGCGGGGCGGGCACCGCACCGCCGCGGTGGCGCCATCTTGAGTGTGGCGGGGCGGGCGCCGCCGCCATCTTGAGTGTGGCGGGGCGCGCCGGCCTCCGCGCCCCGTTCCGCGGGGCGCGCAGCCACCGCCGCCCTGCCGGGCGTTTCGATTGACTCTGGAGCCCTCCGCCCGGCCTGGCGCGGTTTGCCAGGAATCGATCAGATCCCAAACAATTCCAGCCGCGCGCCGAGTGCGCTCACGTCCATCCTGCAGGGACCGCGTCGCGATTAAAAACATCCAACGGTTTCCTCCTTTAGCAGCTTTCTGACACAAGCTGCTGGTGGTGGACTTTCTGCAGCCTTTCCTTCTCCATCCCTCACGTATCCCTTTCTCGAGCCCTCACATATCCTTTTCTCCATCCCTCACGTATCCCTTTCTCCATCCCTCACATATCCTTTTCTCCATCCCTCACGTATCCCTTTCTCCATCCCTCATGTATCCCTTTCTCCATCCCTCACGTATCCCTATCTCCATCCCTCACATCCCAGCACCGCGTTTTGAAATACAAGGATGATTTTTGCAGCAATAGGGCTACACGATCTCCCTGTACAATCCAACTCCTGCGGCTGAAGGGACAGGGAATTTGCAGCCAGCAGTGTGCTTATCGAAAAGGGAGTACTGGGAGGAGGAGCAGTTTCTGACCAGCTTAGAGATTACCAGGGAGGTTGCGTTTTTTGGGGTGGAACGATGCGTTGGAGTGATGCTGCGCTCGCACGCTGGGATGAGGGTTCATTACCCAATTTTGTGATTCAGGGTCATGCAGTTCTGGTGGCTGTATAATTATAGGATGAGACCATTAAAAGATGTGACTAACAAAGGAAAGAAAAACAGCCCTGAGGTCTATGAATGCCCTATCCATCACATCACTGTCCGTGGATGAGCATGAGAAGGCTGATACATCTGAAACTTAAGCTAGCAATCCCAAATACTTCCCTCTGAGGGTGGTGAGGCACTGGAACAGGTTGCCCAGAGAAGCTGTGGCTGCCCCATCCCTGGAAGTGTTCAAGGCCAGGTTGGATGGGGCCTTGAGCAACCTGGTGTAGTGGAGGGTGTCCCTGCCCATGGCAAAGGGGGTGAAACTAGATCATCTTGAAGGTCCCTTCCAACCCAAACCATTCTGGGATTCTGTATCATATTAACTGGTGTCAAAAATTTTTGTTTCAACAGAATTCTTTCTTATTTAAATGACTGCCTTTTAAAAATCATTTTCTGGGCTGAGGAAACCCTGCCATGCTCTCAGAATTGTGCCAGAGGCTGTGTGCCTGCGGGCAGGAGGACAAGCCCCAGTGAAACCCCATCACCCCGTCACGTTGGTTTTGGGATGTACAGGTGATTCCCGGTGGCAGGGCCAGCAATACCGAGCGCTGCGGTTTTCCTCCATGCTACCAACTGTTAGCAGGGCTACAGCTTGGGCTGAAAGCATCCATATGGTGCTTAGGGAGAGCCACAATCAGAGTATCTGCTGACAGGCTGGGCTATCACATGTTCCGCTCATGAATAATCCGCAGAGACTGTGAGAAGGAAAACTTAGATCCACACCGAGACTCGCTTGACCTTTCCCTCGTCATCTCAGCCTTCGCCTGTGTCTGCGTGTCGACAGCACAGACAGTTGGCGAGTCTGGATTTGAGGAAGGTGTTAGGCGCAGTTGGAACGACAGCATGGACATAGCCTTTGGGACCAGCTCTGCCTAAGTGCGATTCTCCATCCCTAGTGAGAAAACGCTGCTTTTGAAAATGCTCGTGCTTCAAACTTGATGACTACACTGGAACAGAGCCCTTTAAAAATCTAGCCTGCAGAGCATTTTTGTTCTAGTCTTAGAATACTTTGCAAAGCATTTAGCCTGAAGAAGAGAAGACGTAACTGAAAGGAGACATTCTGTCGTCTTCAAATATGCAAAAGGTTGCTGCAGAGCAGGAGGGAATTAGCTCTTCTCTGCACGCAGTGAGTCTAGGACAAGAAATAATGAGCTTACATCTTGGAAAAGGCGATAGAAATTAGACGTTGGGTTAAAGGTAAGAATAGTTGAGCACCAGAACAAATTGCCTAGGAAAGCAGTGGAATAGTCACCATCGGATATTTTTATTTAACCAGAAATTAGTAAAACATCTGTTCTGAACAGTTTAGGCAGAATTGTTCTCATCTCGGGGAGAAGGGTGGGGTAACTAATCTCTTACGATATCTGTCCTAGTTGCTCATGAAGCAAAAGAGATGGGATTTGCCCAAACTTACAGAGCAGGTTAGAACACAAGCTGGGATTGGGTCCCAGCTCAGACCCTTGTGTCTGCACCCTATAAAGTAGAATATACTAAATCTTCAGTCTGAAGTGAAAAAAAAAACCAACCAAACAACAGGCTTTTCCGATATTTATATCTTCAAGAAGGTTGAGGGCTTTTTTTTTGTTAAAAAGCCAGTATGAATGATGACTCCAAACCTCAGCTGATACTTACAGCGTTTCCCTGGGGAAAAACTCCCACTTACCCCTAACCCAAGAGAGAACTGAGTTTCCATATTAGCAGCCTCACAACACAGTGAGTGTATAAATGATCCCCTCATTTCTTTGCTAAAAGAGTACTGGAAAGGCTTTTTGCAGTGAATAGGCAAAGCTATTCCTCCGCAGTGCTACACCCTTGCTGGAAGACAGCACTTTAGTGTCTAGGGCTATTAGCTCAGCAGCTGTCAGCAGTATTAAATTCACCAGAAACACAGAGAGAAAATCCCCATAAAATAAAAGAAAGGACACTATGCTGAGAGTAACTTGCATTTAAACCTGAGTCAAAATACCTTCGCTCAGTTATGTTCTCATTAATTGTTCTTACCGATCTAGCTCAGCGAAAGATTAACGTGGGCCTTGATTTTTTTCATACAGTGTGCAGCCACTGGAGATTTTCAGACAGAATCAGATTGGAGTGAATTGTTTGCAATGCCTTAAAATAACTCTTCTGAGAAGTTTTCATCTTAAATTTGCCTTGAGGTGGTGACTACCCTATGAACAAATTCCCAAACTTTAAATTTCTCTGCGGAAGTCACCCTCTAAGGTAGGAGCACTCTAGCTGGAAGTGATAAGAATGACAAAATATCTCTCTTGTGGGGATATGAAAGTGTAATTTGAGAAAAGTGAAACTAAAGAAACCACTCGCAGAACATTTTCCCTATGTGGGTTTTCTCTGAGGTCTAACAACAGATGAGCCCCTGTCTTAGTGGGAACACTAACGCTGTCTCTCTCCTCTATCTGGCCACCTATTTCACACGACTTTTGGAATATAACACTTTCAAGATTATTAGACAGATGCTTTTCTAGATGGCAAATC
The DNA here is from genome assembly GCF_009769465.1 of Tauraco erythrolophus. Taxonomy (NCBI): domain Eukaryota; kingdom Metazoa; phylum Chordata; class Aves; order Musophagiformes; family Musophagidae; genus Tauraco; species Tauraco erythrolophus. Next base: position 20,522,306 of record NC_141479.1, on the reverse strand, counting down.
CAAACTAACACACAGACGTATGCAACGTTGTCACAAAAACATCATTTTCTTAGAATGTTTGGCTAAAACCTGGTTGTTTGCCCAAGACATCATCGCTATGGACCATAACCCGACATCAGTTAATGCTGCTACTGCTGTTCCAGCAAACATTTCTTGGCTTCAGGATCAAGTTTTAAATGGGAGCCAGTGGTTTCACAAGGAAAGACAGGAAATCAGTTGATGTAAGCAACAATAACTTATGTTTATGTAGTACCTTTCACTCAAAAAGATCCATAACCTCTTGGCAAGCAGTAATGACTGTGAGTGCGGGAGGTATAGGAGGGAAATTGGGGAATAATACAGCATGCAACAAAGTCTGCTGCTGATTTTTGATACTCCTAGAATTTAAGCCATTCCACACACTTTCAAATATTAACCGAGTACTACGTAGCTGATGGCTGCAGTAAACACTCTCTTTATGTGGCATCCAATTACTATTACCCAGCTGGCTTGAATTGATTGGAAATTAACTAATTAACTAAGGTTGAGACCCTGCCTACAAAAGGTGGGCCATTTCTTCCTGGCTGTGGAAGATGCAATAGCATCCTTGGAGCTGCAGATCAGGCTGGTGAGCAACATCTGGTGACCCTGATGTGATATGTCTGAGAGACCTTGAGGACTGTGACTCCCTTGCCGGAGCTAGAGTAGCCAGGGCTGGAGCGAGAGTCCTTTGGTAAAGAAGGTAAAGCTGCAAGCCCTGATGTGATATTCATGGGAGGGAAGTGTGGTGGAGTTGGAATGAATGGATTGGGTCTCTGCTCACTGTAAAGCCTTTACTTTCCTCTAAAAACAAAAAAAATGGTAAAACAAAAAGGGGGGATTGTGGCATCCAATTATTATTACCCAGCTGGCTTGAACTGATTGGAAATTAACTAATTAACTAAGGTTGAGGCCCTGCCTACAAAAGGTGGGCCATTTCCTCCTAGCTGTGGAAGATGCAACAGCATCCTTGGAGCTGCAGCCCGGGCTGGTGAGCAACATTGTTATTTGCATTGTGAGAAACTGAGGCATGCAGAGGCTTGGTGAGCTGCCTGTGATTGCACAACCATTGCTCAGCAGCTGACTTATTATAGCATCTCAAACACCTGCCTGCCTGTCCTGTGATCTGTCCCAGATAGGATAATGCTTCCGTGAACTGGGCTGCCAGAGGTGTTGGGCACAATGAAATCGTTCAGGCTGGAATGTGGCCAAAGCTGGAAAAACAACAACTGCTTCTAGTAGAAGTGCTGTTAAGTCTTCAGTGACCCCGAGCACTCATGACCACAGCTGATCATTAGAGCAACTAATACGTCATTTCAAGGACTGTATGTTGAAGAAAGACCATACCCTCTTTCATAAAGAGAGGGTGCCGAGCTCAGCTCTGCAGCAGAAGGGTGTAAAACCCTTCCTGAGTCATCTTCTGCAGTGCTCTGGATTTTCCCTGAAGAGCCCAGTCTGTCCACTGATCAGTTTATTCTGCAAAATCTGATGAGATCAATGTCCAGACAGAAAGGAAGGAGGTGGGAAATACTAAAATCGGGAAGAGAAGAGCTATTTTCCAGCTTAAAACAGCAAGGAAAGGATATCTTAGATGAAAATACGTACATCGCAAAACCCAAAGCAGAATTCTTTGGTCTTTCTATTGAAATATTCTCTCTTCCAAGTGTCCTGCCTCCAAGGATGCTTATTACAAAGCAGAAATCGCACTGCAGGCTTACGCCAAAAAAACATGCTGCAAGTACTTCGTGTGGCAAACAGGGCTTGCAAAGAGGGTTTGTTCATCTGTCTCGGGCTGCCTTGCCATACTTTTCTGTCCCTCTTGCCAAATGGAAAATAAATAATTCTCTCCTAGCTGTTCAGGTTATAATTGGCTGGATATACCATCAGCTGGCTCATCCCCGCTCAGAGGCTGGGAAGGCGTAAACACTTCCAGGATTACAGAAAATGAGGACACTAATTTTGGGACCAATCCAAAGCCCTTTAGAGTGAGCATGAAGACTAATTGACTATAGCGAGAGCTGCATCAGCTCCTTAATTGCTGAAGGGAAATAAACCAATAAAATTTTCCCTTTAGGTACATCCTTTTTCAAAAGCCCTGTGGTAACGGCTGCAAGCTGCCTGCCCGAGACAGCCGGGCTGGAAAGCTCTGGGCTATTATTCTGGTGCTGTTTCCAAAGAAAGGTGCTCAGACACTTGGTAGCGCCACGGAGGATGGGAGATGATGATAACACACTTTTACTGTTTTCCCTATCGTCACAAACAAAGCTGGCAGATTCAGATAATGGATTCAGTAACATAGATGAGAAAGTGCCAATTTTATAGTCTGATGACAGGGTGGGAAATGCTGAAGTTGTAAGTTATATTCAGTTATGAGCTCTGCTTCTGGGCCCCGAGGAGCTTTGCTGTGCCCAGCCTCCAGACTCTCTGCTTCTAACTATTGGGTGATGCTCCGCCAGAGCAGCACCAGAAACCTTTTCTGTCCAGGTCTTGAAACTTGGAGCAGAGACAATGGTTGTTTCTCCTCCCTAAGGGGATGAAAGGCTGGGATTGCCTCACTCTGCTTGATGGGAAGGGGAAAGGCGGTCACCTCGAGCACTGAGAGCCCACAGGGCTTGTCCCATTGCCTCCAACTTTGCTGGGCTTCGTTCCTTGCCACCGTGGTGGTGGGCACTGCCTTTCTGCGGGACGGACTTTTCCCCTTCTTCCTCTTAATCTGGAGGAAATGGGCATGAGGCGATGGATCTCTGTGGGAATTGGCATGGATTTATGATGGGCTGTCCTGCATGCTGCTGGGTTGGACTGGAAAAGGGGTCAGTGGGCCAGGGGGAAAGTCTCGTCACTGAGGGATGGAGCAGGATGCAGTTGGCTCAGTGTCCGTGGAGGTCAGATTATACGGGTCAGGTGGATGAGGGAAAGGGAGAGAAGGTTTTAGGGTGATTAGGGACAGCCGGAGCATTCAGAGGAAAAGGAGAAAGAAGAAAGTTCAGATAAAAATAGAAAATGCAAAAGAGGGAAAAGCATGTGTGTGCTGTAGACTACTGAATTTCTGCTCGAGGCAATGTCACCAAGGACATCTTTTGTTTCATTCACACGAAAATCCTTGCCATCAGTACTTTTCCTGTCCTTTCCATGAATCCATCAGTTCCTAGACAAACAGACATGACAAGGCCTTCGAGAGCTGTGTCAGAGACTTTGAGTACCAGCTGAGCGTAATGGAACACAGGGGGAAAACCGTGTGATTCAATACAGGTGGAAAACAGCTACAGACGTATTTCCAAACAGTTGATGTTTGGTTTAGGCGACTCATTGTCCACGTGCCTTGTTTTAGATGCTTGGAGCAGCTTTTTGTCATTTAATCAGAACTGTGGGCACTAAACTTGTCCATCACTGAAGCCCCAAAGCCTTGGCACACAATTAACAACGACATCCTCGCTCTGCACGTGGGCAGTGCCGGAGGGAGGAATGCAGCGGTTCAGGCTGGAAGAAGCCATGTGTTTACTCATCGTGTGGTTGCTGCAATTTTGTTCGTGCCACGAGCCTTGCAGCCCGGACTCATCATCCGATCGTCCCGTACGCACGGCCAGCCAGATCCTTGGAAATCAGGGTATTTTCCCCCTGACAACAAGAGCTACCCACTAGACCCTTGGCAAAATCCTTGGACTGTCCAACGCAACCCAAACATCTCTTCATGTCTGGTGGGACTGACATCCAAAGGTCTGTTCCTCCTTCATCTTCTGCCAGTTGCTCAGTCTGCAGATGAAGGGCCTCCTTGCAGTGATTCTTCTGGCGATGTTTGGAGATTTTCCGCAGCAATTAAATATCTGTTTTCCCATCTTCTTCCAATTTATACTTGATTGTCACCGTGACCGCTGCCTTGAGACCCTCGCTGAGGGTGGAGCCTGTCGATTAGGATTCAGGGCAGCATTTCTGCCGGCGTCACAGGGGACCCTCTTCTGCTGAGCCCTTCAGTGACTGCATGGAATTCATTCCAGTGCGGAAATCCCAGTCAAACAGCAACTCTCCACGGCAGAGGCGCAATCGAAGTTGGCTGTAATTTTTGTAATTATGTGGAAACAACTTGATTTCCTTGCGAGTGTGTTGTCAATGGGGACTTCACAGTCCATTCCCGGCCAGCGGAGCTGGATGAGGATGTTGGGGAATCCTGAAATCCCGTTTTGCAGAACGGCATGGGAAAGAGGAGCCATTTGCAAAAAGATGTCAGGTCTGTCTTGCAGAAAAGTATGGGAAGAGAATAAATTTGGGAAAAAACCTCGAGGACCAAGGTTTCTCAGGCAGCGCCCCGAGAAATAGCAATAACCGGGTGTCAGCACCGGGAAGGCCCTGGGAAAACCGGTGGGGGTGCGGCCGCGTGGTCCGGCAGAACAGCGCTACGCGGAACAACGTTGTTCGAGGAGCCTCGTTAGCGCAGTAGGTAGCGCGTCAGTCTCATAATCTGAAGGTCGTGAGTTCGATCCTCACACGGGGCAAGAACGGTTTCCTCCTTTTCCTCCCCCCGCGGGCAGGCAGCGGTTTCCGACTGTATTTTTGTTTTTTAACCGAATTGCGGCAGGAGGCGCGGGACCGGGGCGGCGGGGGCGAGCCCCGCGGGCCCGGCAGCGCGCTGCAGCGCAGGCCGTTAACCGAGCACGGCCGCGCGTCCACCGGCGCTGAGTCCCCCCGTCCGTGAGGGGGCGCCGCATCCCCGGCGGGCGCCCCCTCCCGCTGGCGGTTGTCCCGGTGGCGGCGGGGGATAACGGCGGGGGAAGCGCCCGCCGCCCGCCGGGGCGTGGCTAAGCAGCGCGGAGGGCGCTGATTGGCGGCGCCGCGCGGTGGGCGGGGCCGGCGCCGCCGCGGGGCGGGGCGGGGCGGTGCGCAGCGCCGCGTCGGGCAGAGCGGCGGCGGTGATGGCGGTGTGCGCCCGGCTGTGCGGCGTGGGCCCGGCCCGCGGCTGCCGCCGGCGGGGAGCGGCGCGGGAGCAGCGGCGCGGTGGTGCCGGCGACAGCGAGCCCGACACCGACACTGACCCCGAGGAGGCCGGTGGCGGCGGCGGCGGCGCCGCGACGGAGGACGAGGAGGCGGCGGAGCGCATTGAGGGCGGGCGGCCCGCGCCGCACCCTCCCGAGGGCGGCCCGGCCGGGCGGGCGCCGCTGTCCCTCCTGGAGCTGCCGCCCGAGCTCCTGGTGCAGATCTTCGGCTCCCTGCCCGGTACCGACCTGCCCAGCTTGGCCCGCGTCTGCACCACCTTCCGCCGCATCCTTCGAACCGACACGATCTGGCGCCGGCGCTGCCGGGAAGGTACCGCCCGCCCCGAGGTGGGGGGCCGGGGACGTCCTGAGGAGGTGGCCCCCGGGGGTGCAGGGTGGGGGGCACGGAGGATGCAGAGAGGAGGTGGGACCGGGGGTGCAAGGTCAGGGTCCCAGAGGATGCAGGAGGACCCGGAGGGTGTGGGGAGGTGATGGGGTGTGGAGTGGGGGTCCTAAAGGGGTGCAGAAAGGAGATGGTGTGTAGGGTCTGGGGGTGCAGGAAGGGCAGATCTCGGGTCCTCTGGGGCACGGTCCCTTCTTGGTGGCACTTGCTGCAAAAGGGAGGGCGTGTGAGCAGCTCTAGCGAAGGGCGTCAGGCTGGGGTTGTTCCCTGGGGTGGCAGCTGGAGGAGGGGGGAATGGGGATGGGGCCAGGCCCAGGGCCTGGCAGGCGATGCTTTCCGGTAGGATGTCCTTGGGTGAATCGTGAGGGTGGGGTATGTCAGGCAGCGAGGGTAGGGAGTGAACTGGGGATGAAAGGAGGGAGCATCCTTAGGGGTGCAGCTGGGGGTCCTGGAGCCGTGGAGGCACAGCAGGTGAAGGGGGAGCAGGGAGCCCGCTGGGGTCTGGTGAGTGGGTAGAGGAGAGCAGACCTGGGTAAGGTCATCTGCTCCAGTCTCATCTTGGGAGGTAGCAGCCAGGGCTCGGAAGGGTTCCTGGTTTGCATGTGTGGTTCCTGGGGAGCGTGGGTTGCAAGGATGCTGTGCTGTGTTAATGCAAACGCTCGGAGGCACTTGTTTTCAGTAGTGCCTCCGTTCTTTGTTGCTGTGGCCTTGTTCTGTTAAGCTTCAGTCCTTACTCTTTACTCCTCATCCTTTTCCTCATATCAGTGTGGCTTGGCCCCTGTTTGCTAATCCAGTGGCTGTCTCACCCTCCGAGGGCTGTCATGCTGCATTCATCGCCTCTCTTCGTAGCGTGATGCTGCCAGGTGCATCTGCTGCCAGCACATGAAGTCATGTATATTCTGTCGTTGTTTGTTTTCTGTTTTTAATACCAGTGAGGGCATCGGGATGAAGAATTTAGGTATGTCACAGTGGCTGCCTGCAGTAGGCAGTGGGATCTGTTCAAATGCATTGAACCTTGCAGGAATGAATTCATGCCTTATCAGCTCTATCCAAGAACCCTTGGACAGTACAAAGGCTGTACCTAGAAAACGTGTACCAAAACCTTCTTATTTCTTAGTTCAGCATGGGATGATCCCATTGTCCCAATAACTTAACGTTGTCTTTTTGGAGACAGGCTAACAAAATGACATTCCTTCCTTCCTTATACTCCTCTACTGACCTGGAGTCCTTATGCAAATTTATGTATTTCATGAATGGTTTGCAAAACTTCACTAATTATTTCGATAGGTTGCGATCCTGGCAAAATGTTCCTATAAAAGTGCATGTAACTTTTAAATATAGGCTAGATTGTCCTGTAAAGGAAGCACTAAATTAGGGCTGATGGGGAAACAAATTTATTTATTCCATTCATGACTGCTCCTTGGATTTTCTTGCCAGTGGATAAAGCAGTGGTCAAAAGCTTAGCTGAAATTTAAAGAAACAGTGGGCTTTGTGTGGCTAAAACTAAACTGGACAAAGAAGGAAAAGTGTTAAGACTAGAGTCCTGTCTCAAGGCCCTTAGCGTAACACCAAATTTTTATTCTCTTTTTTTGCACACTGATTCTTATATTTCCCTATCAGAGAGTGTACTGGTGGACTGCTGGTGTGATTGAGGTAGATCTTGTACCAAAGGCATGGCATGCAAGCTGTGCTGAACAGATAAGGGTCAAGTTCCTGGCTGAAAAACTTACCACATCTATGAAACTGTTACTGCAATCTTTTATCCAGTTATGGTTCTCCAAGCAGTTCCTAATCTGGACTTCTTGCACTGTTCATAGTGCATTGCATTGCTGTACACAGCAGTGTAAATAATTGCCATTTTGGTAGTACTGTAACTTTGAGGATTTGTACACGTGAGTATAAAATTGCTCACCGTTTCATGGAGCTACTTTGCAGTTAATTTCTCTGCATATATTCAGTTGCACGTGCTTAGCTACTGAGCGTGTTCAAATGTCAGCGTGCAGCTGTGTGATGAGTGCAACTACTTGAGCACATGTATGGACATCAGGTATTAGTATATAAATACACATATAAAACGTACACATAGTAACGTGTCTTGTGAAGCTGCAAGTCCTAGAAACAGAGCGAGAGCATGTGTGCCTCTCCTAGCATACTCCTTGTATTGATAGCTTATTCACTCTGAAGCCTACTGATGGTGTTCCAGAGCTGAGCTCTTTGACGAAATAACTGGTAGACTCCAACTCACGTGTCAGTTGTGCATGCACAACTATTTGTGTTTTCAGAAATGCACACCAGGAAAGAGACAAGAAAGACAATCCTAAAATTACAAAGAGCAGTTCTTCTCTGACAGAAGCTGATTGTTGCAGTGCTTCGTTTTAGCTGTTTTCTACCTTCATCTTGGACAGGAGCAGCGCTGAACGTAAGGAAGAGCCCGGCCATTGCCCAGGTCAGGTGGGGCACTCAATCTCTTGACCGTTGGTATGTTGCTCTTAAACTGCTGTGGGCCAACTCAGTTGTAGATTGGTCTTGAGAACATGTCATGATTAGTGCAAGCATCCAGAGGACTTGTCTTCTTGAAAGTGGAGTGGCTTTTGCTCAGGAGTGTGAGCTGGGAGAGTGCTGGGATTAAGCAGAAGTGGTTGTGGAACACTGGCACGGCCGTTAGGGCTGTTGTCCTTTTATCATTGCAACTGTTTGGAGTAAACAATGTCTCTTCTTTGGCAAGAAGAGGATTGCAGTCACTTTCATGTTTTCTATAAATAGGAGATTGCTGATCTCTGCAGTGGGAGTAGAATTAAGGCCTGTTTCACTCTGGCTGGTGGCCTGACCTACCTTGATTAGCACCTGATAGTTCATTTTAAATGGTTACCACTTTCATCTTAAAATAAAACAACACAAGTGCAGCAGAACATCCGGACACAGACCAGTAACTCAGAATAACCAGATCTACAACTTGGATGAAATGGCTTTTGTTTGTGAAAACAACCTCCCGCAGCTTTTGGACCTGCTGAAAGATGTCAGCCAAGGTGTTAAAGATGGAAACCTTTGGCAAGTTTGGTAGAAAGAGATGCCTGTGGAGAAAAGTGGGAAATTGGGTTTATGCACTCAGTGAGGGAACTGTTGCATGGAGCTCAGCCCTTACAAGACTCTGGAGAATCCACGTGAGAGTTTGATGTACATCTGCTCCCACAACCGGAACAACTACTTGAAGTGCTGCACTCTAGTCAACAAAAAGGTGGTTTTAATAAGTCACAAGGCTCTCATCTCCCTTCCTGGAAGGTTAAACATTGTAGAACATGTTTCTTTGTTGAACCACAGTGGGCTTTTCTTCTTCTCTGACCATGTTCTTTGTCAAGATACCTTCTCACTGCTGATGGCAGGTGCTCACTAGCTGTAGCCATCCTTCAGAGGGTCTTCCTTAGATCTGTTTGCAAGCTGTAGATCTGAAGCTACCCATCTTTTGCTTCAGGTTTTCTGCAGACACATTCGTTTTTTTTTGCAGATGAAATCTCCTTTTTGCTCAGCTCCGTATTTGCTGCTGCAAAATATCTCGATGGTAACAAGCCTTCCCCTGGGAGAAGTGTTTGGGAAAGTATTTGGTGTATTTTAATCTGATAGTTCAGCCTAGAAGCTGGTTCCAGACCTATCCACCTGGTATTTCAGAGCTGCTAGCCTGAGAATCTCCCATTTTTGTGGTCTCTGAAATCATCCACTAAGTTTCTGTGCCTTGTGTTCTGTGCACAGCCCTGTAGACACACGTTTCTCCAGGAATAATTGGAGGATTTGATTAGTCAGGGCACAGCGGAAACTTAGCCATGATAAGGGAGTCAGGCTCTACCAGACATCCTGATTTCCTCGGAATTGCGGATGTTCACATGCAGCGCTCGCAGCTGCCGGCTGGCATTGCCATGCTGCGAAAGAAAAAGCAGTAATTTGGGTTTTTGATGTGAATACAGGGGCTCTTCCCTGCCTGAGTTGAGAGATCCTTGTTTGTTTGTTTTGTGTTTTTTTTTTTTAAACTTGTGCAGGCTGCACAGAGGGAGGTGTGTGACATGGCTTCTTGTCCAAAGGAGGAGGGAACGTGAGGATTAGAAGAGCATATGGTGAGAGCAGCCCGGGGAGTAAATTCCACTTGCAAAAGTATTAGTGCAGTTGGTAATAAATGGAGGCTGCCTTTCCAAGTCCTTTGAATTCCAGTGCATGTGACCATGGAAACAGCGCTGTGCCACTCTGTGTTTGGTAAATCCTTCAAGCACTCCTTATAAACCTAATAAAACGGGCTTTCCAGCTGGTCAAGTAAGAACTTTTAAAACCAATTTCCATCCTTGCTTTTGAAGCAGGATTAAGTAGCCGTTTTCGAACGGTATGAATTTCGCCTGTGAATTTCTGTGACTATTAACTCCTTAAAATACTGCACTCAGTGAGCTGCTGCACTGAGATATGTCGCCTTAAAATAGACTTAATTGCACTGAAATGGAATTTCCCAGGAAGCTTGAGTCCTTCCAAGCTTTCTTGGAAAAGGCTTTCTATTCCGTGCAAAGAAAACCTTACCCGTTTTGTTTTTCTGTGACTATCTTGAAGCTGTACTTACTGTTAATTTTATGTCCCTCTTGTCTTCTGGATTAAAAAGAGATGGTGAGCTTTCTTCCTTATGATATTTGCAGTTTTTGTAGGCACTGTGAGACAAGAGACTGATTTTTCCCATCAAGCGGCTATCGTGGTCTTACCAGCTCATGGGTCAGAAGAGCTTAAGTGATGCACTTTCCCGGAATTAAGCCATCACTCAGGGATTTTTGCTCTTTGTAGTTGTTTGCTGAACAAAACAGGGTAAGGACTAGTCATCGTAAAATGAGATGAGTGTCAAAGCACACTGAAATGAGATTATTTTCTGTCTTCATAATACTTCCTTATAAGCCTTGGATATCTAATGTCAAATAATGTGTAGCAATATCAAAATTCTAAATCTTTGTCTTTTTTTTTTTGTTTGTTTTTGAGGAGCTTGCTATTACTCGGGAGAACTGAATCTTTCCAGGAAAGATCTGAACTACAAAACTTAGGAAATGCATCTTTTAGTAGTGATTTGGCTTTCATAGAATCTCACTGGGGGTTATCAAGGGCACTTGCATGAAAACTGGGATAGAGCTTTAACATCAAATCCCTTCCCTGCCCACCCCGTTGTTCCAAAATACCTGCTGGTAGTGGCTGTGTCGTGGCACTGCACTCCAAGTGATTTACGGATGGGTTAGGGATTTATGGACGGGGCAGGGAAAACGCTTTGCAATAAACTGGCACCTTCTGGAGGAAGAGGGAACGTCACTGTGCCGGTACCACTGTTGGAGAGCAACCCGGAGAAACGCCGTTTGGGCAGGATCCTCGGTGTGTCTCCTCCCTTTCTGATGCAGTATAAATATCTTCAGTGGCACCGAGTTTAATCTAGCTGCAATGCCTGCAGCGCAGAGCGTGCGTCTCACTGCTCCCGCGGCCAGGTGAGTATTTGTTTACATGGAAAGAGTCGGCTGTTTCCAAACAGCAGGCTGAGACCACACTGTTTCTATCACCTTCCAAAGATCTCTCAACTTTCTGATCAGCTGAGAAACATGCTGTTCCCTCCATCCCTTTGATGTCGTTACCAAACACATACCCACTTGTGTGCATAAGGCAGAGCAGTGGCTGAAAGCCTGGATACCTCTGGCAGGAGGGAGAGACACGGGGTGAATCTGCAGGGTGGTTCTGAATTTCCAGCCTCCGGCAGAGCTCTGGTTTCACAGATCTGCAGAACAGCCGTGTCGGGTCAGCTGGCTGTAGCCCAGCACTAAATAGCTTGTTTGTGCTGGGCTGCATGTACTTTTCCTGCAAGCTCGTCCCTCCGCTCTCCGGCTAATTGTGCCTCCTCGTCCCACCTTGTGTTTGATAACACTTAGAGCTTCCTCTGGCTTTTACTACGGAAGTCAGCAGGCACTTTGCCACTGACCTCTGCATCTTTTAATGAAGGGCAACGTGTTTGTTGTACCTTCTGCCCACTCTTACCTTCACCGAACTCGCTGCTTACCCGAAGCGATGTTATGCAGAACGCGTATTCCCCGTAGGCAGGCTGACAGTAAGCTTTGCGTGTGCTTTGTCATCGTGTACATGTACCACGAGCATATTTATAGATGGGAGAAAGTTGAATTAATTCAGGGAAACTTTGGCTTTTCTCATATGTGAAAAAGGAATTCTCAGTTTGCAGCGGGTTGCCGGCATTAGGCAGCGGTACTTGGCAGCCACAATAATTAGTTAATTCAAGGAAGCTCGACCGAGGATAAGTCTCATATTTAATGATTTGATGAGAGTCTTCACAGATACACTTTGGCATCAAATACCTGGCAGATGTTTGCTTTTGCTAAGGAAAGCTGGTGTTTGATCCGTGGTGTAGGTGTCTTTGATGTCGAGCAGGGTGGTTTTCTGTGCTGAGATCTATCGGGGTCGCTGCAGCAGGGTGTTTTTTGTTGGCTGATGATTTTTTGGGATCTCCCTTCTTTCATTTCCTCCTTCTGGTCTTCTAAGGATTTCTTGCATTGAGATGTTAGTACTTGCTTTTATTGTTTTTGAGTTTCTTAGAAGTATGGTGTTGACTTCCTGAAAATGAAAGGAGAGAATCTCATTTTCTGCTTCAAAGCTGCCTTTCAGATCTCTGGGTTGCTTTGTTTTCTGGGTGTTCTGTGAGCAATGAAAGGCATTTGAGCGTACAACAGACCCGTCTCAATCTGACCTGCTTTCAAGTGTAACCATATTTGTACATGCTGATGTCTGTTTTATGTCTCCGTTTCATTCTTTTTAAAGTCGGTGACCTTTTCTTTAGGATCCTAATAAGCAGTTTTCCCTGTTGGATACCTCAGTGGGAGTAGATAATTACTACGCACAGTCATGATTTGATCTAAACGGGCATACAATCCCAGCTGGAACCAGTACCTCTTCCACATTGCACACTCTTTCTGGTCTGGGCGTAAGCATCTGCAACTTGGCTGTGTTTGCGTGTTCCTTATGGTGTGTTTGTTGCAGGCATCGCTTGTAAAATGTGTTAGATTCCCAAACTGCAATAAAATTACATCTAGATTTTTATTCAAAGCAGAAATAAGATTCTCGGGCTAACGTGGCAGCTTGCAAGAATGCCCCTAATAAAATCTCATTTTTTGCTCAAACAGTGGGTATCAAGGTCCTGGGTAGCAAACACCTTTGCGCCAGAGTTGACGTTATTATCTGTGTCATTGCAGAATACGGCGTCTGTGAAAACTTGCGGAAACTGGAGATCACAGGAGTGTCCTGTCGAGATGTTTACGCCAAACGTAAGTGATAAAGTTGGTATAGATCTGTATGCCCTTGCTTAGTACCAATTCTGAAAGCATGTACATGTTGAATATTTGTTAAAATGTGACAGCGTACATTATTCAGGCTTACTTGCCAATGTCTATGAAGTTGACATGTTTGGAATTTTATTTAATGCTGACCAAATGCCAAGAATTAGGATGTCTATGCCCCCCAATCCTTTGGTGGGGGGAAAAAAAGCATGTAATTTAGCTTTATGGTAAGGTATACTGAGGGTATTTCGTCCTTCCCTATTTTGCCATTTTTAGATCTTGCTAAGGAATCAACTGATGTTTTTTCATAGCCCTGATGTAGCTAAGCCTCGATCTCAGTGAAAGGATGTGGATATATGCTGACAGTGGGAAAGTGCTGTAGGTAAAGGGATGAGCATTCCACTGGGCTGCTCCTGGAGGAGGGCCTGGCAGGGCTGCGCCTCTGCCAAGCTGTCAGTGCCTTTTAGGAATGTCTGTGGGAGTGGGACCCCAACCCCTTAGACCCACAGTGAGTTCTGCATGGTAGATGCACATCTTCTGTCTTACAGTAGGGAGAGACGGGGACTGATCGGATGAGAGAAACCAAGGTAGGCTAAGGACTGAATGGAGACCTGCATCCATGGTGAGGCTGTCCCCCCCCATCACCATATCTTGCCCTTTGCAGACAGAAGCTGATCTGGTTGCTCAGAGAGCCTCACAAAGCCCCCAAGAGCTCCCGTACCAGCACTGCTGGGCTGTATTGTCTCAGTTCCCCACCAGAAATTTTGTAAGGGAGTTACCTGTGGTCCTTAGGGTAAAACCCAAGATTTAACTTGCAGCACTTGAATTATGACTTCTGGCTGTTCAAAGAAGATCCTGCTTTATGAAACAAAAGCAGAGAGGTCAATTGTGAGAGGTCTGTGGAGGCTTTGCAGACCCAAAATCCGGCTTAGCTTCTAAATGTACTGTATTTGCTGAAACTCGAAGCAGTGATGACCTCAAGCATTGATCTTAATATTGGAAAGAAGAATAGGTAGAAGGGGTTTTGTTACCCAACAAAAAGAATACCTGCTTTCTAAAACTCCAAAACGAGTCTTGGAAAGTTCAGTTTCCTTTTCAGGTATCAGATTAATCCTATCTTTAATAGACTTGCTGAGCATCCACAGGAAAATTATTTCATCTCTTTACCTATTTGTGCACTAGGAATGGAGCTGCCATTCAGTCCAGTGTCTCTGTATGACGCTGGTGTGGGAACAGCCATACTGTACTTGCCATATTGGATCTTAATTCTGCATTGCCAGTTTTAAACGATGGACCATCTTCCACTACAATAGTTCCAGGATTCAGATTCATTACAGTGATACTTAGTGCTTTTTGTACACAAGTCCTATGTAAAACTGGCCTTGGTGGCTCAGAACAACGGTCTCTCTCTAGCCCAGTACCGTATGTCCCAGCCGTGGCTGTGGGCAGTCACCCAGGGCAGACCAGAAGAGGGCAAGCCTATGTGATACTGTACTAAGTACTCTCCCAGCTTCTGACTGTTTTCAGGTTGGGGGATTTCCAGCATCTAATGCGATTTGTTGATTTAATAGTCCTCAATAGATCTGTCTTACATGTATGTTTCCAGTCTTCCTTTGCACCAAAGTAGTTCCTGAATCCATAGCATCTGTTGGCAAAGAGTCACACTTGACGTGTGAGAACCACCTCTGTGCTAGACTTTATTGCACTTTGGAATAAGGACTGTGTCCTTATCCATTCAGCAATCCTAACTAGCAACGGTGACTCCAAAGTCAGAATGCTTGGCAGCTGTTTCTGGCTTTCAGGGATGCACCATCTTAGGTCTCCTGCTCAGATCCAGCAGTTTGCCCCGTTGCGAACACTTAGTGGAACAGTTTCCTGGTGGTGTGACTCCATTTTCTCTACTGTCCCATAAACTTAGATTGCAGAAGAGTTAATTCGGGGCTCCTGGCGCGACACACGTCACTTTTCTGTCCACTGAATGTGCTTCCGTAAGAAGCAGTGTGAGAAACAGGGAACTGAGCTTAAGTGCCAGAAAGAGTAACTAATCCAAGGGGTGGGCTACCATCCATATAGTTACTTGGCCAAAGTGGTCTTCTTGAGACAGCGGTGCTCGTTAGAGTCGTACTACAGAGTCTGAGGAGGACTCTGATTCCACTCTGAGTTCACTGGATGCCACTTGTAAATATTATCTGTGGGAATCTTGGACGTGCCAAGTTCTGTGTGAGTAATCCTGCTAACCGGGTGGACCTGAGGCTGGGGCTGATGGAAACAAATGGTGCACCACAGCTGGAAGTAAAGTCAAAAGAGAGTTTGACTTTCCCGTGTGGTTGGTTCAGATTCGTCGTACTGTTACGTGCTGGTTACGGTGGAGCGGAGTTCGCTGGTACTTACCCTGCTGTGTCTGTTCAGGTATAAACCCACGGGTGAAGTCAGGGCGTTTATGAAAATCCTTCCCGACTACGAGCACATGGAGTACAGAGATGTTTACACCTGCCGTACGTACCTCCTGCTGGTTGATGCTTCCTGCACTGAGCACACAAGATGCTGCATGGAGTGTGATGTTGCTTTAAGCAAATTATTTTGGGGTGGACCTCGGGACGGTACAGAGGGTGCTGGGTAGTCAGTTCTTTCTGTTGTGTGTTAGTGGAGCATTCTGACCCTTTAGAGTGACAAAGTAGGGCAAGCAGTGAGGTTTCTTGGTCTTTTGAAGTACTTTGAGTTAGGAAATTGTCGTGACTGGGTGCAAAAAAGATGGTCTGTTCAGAGTAGGGGAGCAGTCGCTCTGCTCTTCATGGATTGCTCCTCTCTTAGAAGGAATTATTCACATACCCTGGTGAGGGCTCCCAAAAGCAAGTTTAAATAAGCTCTAGACTGGCAGAAAGGTTTGTTTTGATCCAGGTGAGCTGCATTCAGATCCACAGCCCTTCCCAGTGGAAAATGCTGAGGGTTCCCATACTAACTCCGTCCCTGCACAGTGAATGCTTTTAACCACCATCTCCCTCTCTAGAAAACATTCTGCTGGTGTTTCAGAGGTTGTGATTTGCTTTCCTTGGTCAAGAAGCTGCTCTGGGTAAACTGTTCTTTCCCTCCTGATGTTGTGTTGAGGAAAGAATAGTAAAATGCTGGAGTTTGACGTTCACTGTTCTGCAGGAGTTGGGGGGAAGTACTGATTAGTTTACATCCACGCAGAGAACAGGGTGTCTTTAATGTGACAAGCAGCAGCAGAGCTGCAGAGGGAATCAGAAAGTTTTAGCTTTGGCAGTCCTGCCTGTCAGCACCAGCCTTGTTCTGGAGCTGGATGGGAAGGAGAGAGACGTTCAAGCTGCCCCACAGTATGAGATTCCTTTGTAGATTGCTACCTGGGTGTTTGCTCCAAACGTGCTGTTTGTGCTGGCTCTGAAGTGGCATTTTGTGCTCTTCCCTCGTTGTTAATTCTTTAGTTGCAGCCCCAAACTTCTGATGTCTCATGCCCCTTTTCTCCAGGGGCATCTGGTATTACCTGGGGAGCAGCCCGTGTGGTTTAAGATGAGATTGCCCATTTCCCCCTTTTTCCCCTCCCGTGTATGAAGACGGTGCTGCCAGGATTTACCATGTGAGTGCTCCCTGATTCATAATCAAGCAGCATTAGCCAGGTCAGCTCAGATCACTGTCCCAGGTTTTGAAGCTAGCCTGGCTGACACGTAGCTCTTGCCACTAGCAGGTCAGTTATCACCAGCTGGAGGGCAGTAACAGCTTACATTGTTCCAACTCCTTTTGCTGATGGATATCTTGCTGCATGCTGAGAGTCTAAGGGAGTTGCAGTGGTTCAGGTCTTTTCCATTCCCAGTGAGCTACCTCTGCTTTGGAGGGTGCAGGTTTCACTGAAAACTCCCGTGGTAGGTTTTTGCATTGCTCTGCCTGTGCTGTCCAAGCTGGACACAGGTCATGAAATATGATTTAGTTGTGACAGTAACATCTGAAAGCATCTGCTCTCCTCCTGCTTTAATATCCCATTCTGGAATTGTAACTTTTCTGTTTATACCTGTGGTGTCTGTGGTGTGCCAGCACCACGATGCTTGCTTAAATTGCTGTGTGTTTGCTCACTGTCCCTTCTTTGTCCCGTGTCTGACTCTGAAGAGCACAGGCATCAGACCTTTCCCAGGCAGCCTTCTGTTGATGGCATCTTGGGCATTCACTGCTTTTCCTAGCCCATCCCCAGCTGGATTTAAGCCGCCTTTCCATCCAGAGAGCGTGCAGGGCTGCTTGTGGCAACGTGGGTAACGCTCAGGCTGGGTGGGGGTTGTACTGAAGCATCCATTTGATGTATTTTACTCCATTTGGCAGGATGTGGGCTTGGAAATTCAGATAGGCAACAGGCTTCTTTGGGATTGAGAAAAATAAGCAGTGTGCATAGCAAAGGAAAACCTTGGGGAAAGACGCAATGCTGTTTTCTTTCAAGGAGCAGGGAAACAACTGACAGATCCATCCTGTCTCCTGCCAGGGAGAGCCGGAGCTGGAATTCACCAGGCTTTCCCTGCAGTGAATGTAGCTGCTGGCTCTCTGGAACCCAGAGACACCCCAGGCCTGAAAACAAGAGCTGTGTTTTTGCTTTGAGGCTTGTTTGGGCCTTTGGCCAAGTACCAGAATTTTCCCCAGTAACTTCCTTTCCGGAAAGAACAGGAGGAGAAGGGGTCCGCAGCACCGTCAGCAAGCGAGGGAGGCGCCGTGTCCGTTCAGGTGTCCCTGCCCTGGGTGTTGGTGTGTAGGGAGGCACTGCTCACGTTGCAGCCTGTTTCCCATCAGCTCATCTGGAGACTTCTGCGGTGCCAAACTGTTTTTTTTTTTTTTTAAAAAAATAACAAAAGAAGAGCTGCCCACGGTAGTGGTGCAAGCTGAGCGCAGAAGCTGGTATCCAGTGGGTAGGGTTCTTCTGGAAGGTGAATGGGATTTTTTTTTTTTTTTTGGCCTCCTCCCTCCTTTGCAGCCTCAGGTTCCCGGGTGGTCGAGGCAGCTGGTGAAGCAGGCTGTGTGTGTGATTCGGCCGCGTTTCCTGGCACGCGGAGCTGCAGCTGGAGCTGGCTGTTTGCTCGGAGTGAGCACACAAGCTGCCCTCAATAGGTGTGTGTCTTGGAGCAGAAGGGCTTGCTTTGTCAAGCAGGCACTTTCCCCACTGTTGAAAAGTCCATCAACTGTAGCTACAACTCTCTGAGTGCGTCAGGACAGGAGCTGGGGGAGAAGGAGGGACATCCTCATCACTCTTGGATAGCTTAGCATCAAGTTTTCTGTCCTAAAAAAAAAATAAAAATAAGCTGGGCTTTGTCAGCTCCGTGCCAGACAGGGTAGAAGGCAGATTGTGGTGGGTGGAGCAGCTTATGCACATACTGTTTATTAAGGAGTAATTACTGCGCTGAGACGAGGGGACTGGGAACGTGGTTCGCTTGCTTGCCTTAGTGCTCTTTGTGCTGCACTCGGTTCGCTGGGTGAAACCAGGCCACCAGTCTGAAATTGTTTACTGCACAGGAAAAAGGCTCCTCCAGGCCAGTTGGCAGCAGCTCTGGACAACCCTCCCCACCGTCCTAAACCTCTGTGGAAATTCTCTGGTTTGGTGTAATAAAAACACTGCTATAGTTCTTACTATCTTAAGTAGTTAATGAAACACAACTGTTGTGAGAGCTGCCCTGAAACCCAATTCTTCCTGTGAATTGGTGGAAAGCAAAAACCCTTATTCAAGCCAGTTCTGTGGCCTTCTGAGTTGCCCGTGAATGTCATTGTAAGGCAAGTGTAGTATCTTCTTGCCATCTTAGTAATAATCTCATCCTGTTCTTCCCACCCAAAATGCCAGATTGTGTGTAATGTCTTCACGTGAAGGTAACTGGTCGTGTCAGGAAATTGTATGGACAGAACTCATGGCTGATCGTGTAAGGGACTGGAGGCAAGTAGCATCTCTAAGCGTTCCTCAAGAGAGGAGGTTTGTTAAGATCTTTCTGTAACAGGCGCTTTCGACTGCTTGCTGAAAATATTCCTACTTGTCCTTCGATCTTGGTGGGATTGAAAGTGCACCCAGCTCCGAGATGAGAAATGGGGAAGCCTCGCCTGCTGCAGTAGGCTTTGAGAGGGACTTGGAAGCAGCTTTTGGGCACTGCTGAAATGTAGCTGCTTGCTTAGAATTTTGAAGGCTGCTTCTGACCTGGTAACTTCACCAAATCTCCTGAGCTGGCATGGTCTGTGCGCTTGGCCCGTGCTCTCTAAGTGATTTTTTTTTTTAAGGACACTTAACTCTGGAGACAAGTTTGTCTATACAAGGTGGGGAAAGGCTTTCAAAATATTCAAATTTCCTTGTTCCTCACTGCTTTTTTGTGCCCTTCCTTATTTTCTGTTGCTTTGCAGTCTGAGACATCAAGTACATTTTTGGTAACTGGAGATGGCAGCTACTTTTATTTGGGTTTAGCTCTGGGTATAACATGCGATTCGCATTAATGGCACCATGTTGCAGAAGTTTTCTGAGAATTCCTGGTGAGGTATCTGGTTGTGTTAAGTCCTGGAAGCTAGCTCCTGCCTCTGCACCGGGCCAGGAGCAGGGCTGCAGAGAACAACATAAATCTGTGAGCTTGTGGGAGGTCTCAGTTCAGAACTGCCTGGCTGTGGTTGGGTGTAACCAGTTTTCCCTTCCTTAATAAAGGCAGTTGTGGGTGGTATTGGTCAGTGGTGTTTGCAGTCTGTTAGCAGT
The DNA here is from genome assembly GCF_009769465.1 of Tauraco erythrolophus. NCBI lineage: Eukaryota > Metazoa > Chordata > Aves > Musophagiformes > Musophagidae > Tauraco > Tauraco erythrolophus. The sequence goes on along the minus strand of NC_141479.1, from coordinate 20,502,881 downwards.
CTTATTTTTTTTTTCTTCTCCCAAAATCCCAATTCCTTAGCTTGATGTGCTCACTTCAGTGTCTCACTGTTCCCTAGTGCTGCACCGATACCGACACATCTTGGGATTATGGCAGCCGGACATCGGGCCCTATGGGGGACTGCTGAACGTGGTGGTGAGTGAGTACCTCGTTCTGGGGGCTGTGGTGTTGAGGACTGATGAGTCTTCTGTATACTGCTTTCTAGACCTGGTTGCCATCTCCGTGCTGTTGAGAAGTCTGAACAGTCAACTTTCAAACAAGTGACTGGGACCCAGAGGTTGCTTCTTGGATCTTTTCATCATCACCACCTTTCTCCAGACAGGTTTTTTTTTTTGGCTGTGCTCCAAACAGCCACAGGAGCACACAGAAAACAGGAGCAATGTTTCAGGGAAAGGCTTGATTTCGAATTTAATGCTGATATTCCAGTGGCTGGCACAGGAGTCCGTTCCTTGTGCATAAAGTACAGCAGAGGTTTCAGCACTGGCCCGTTGCTTGCTGCATTATCTTGACCTGCTGCTGAATACTTTGCAAAGGATTTTGCACTGGAGTTCACACACCTTCCTGTAATTTGCTATACTGTCTAATACTAATTGCAATACTGCAATTTGTCACCAGCCATGTCTTAAGACTAATGCATCAGGTGTGGTGATACTGGTGCATGACTGGTGCAAGAGTCTGGCAGCTCTTGTGCTGCTGGGGAGAGCAGTTAATGAACAACGCTTGACTCTGCGTTGGTGAGAGCTGGGCCAAAAGTCTACTTGAAGCCCTTGTTCTTTGCACCGAGGTTCAAGAACTGACAGGCTGAAGCATAACAAATCACGAGGCCTTTGGGTTTTGCAAGATTCTGTTCCATGAACCGGTACAAGAGTGCATCCAAATGCACCAATACAGACATCATATTGTGACCTTAGAAAAGACAAGTGTGCCTCTGTGGTGCTGCTCTGCATTTGTCTGGGATCTGTCTGTTTAGAAAACCCTTTCTCTGGAATTGCAGGGCTTGAGGGGAAGGATTCTGTTAGGATGCAGGAAGAGGGCTGGCACTTGTACCTCTCAGCAGAGATTGTTGCTTCCTGTGCTGTCTGTGAGTAATAGAGCCAAATGATTCCTTGTCCAAAAGGCATGGATAATCACAGGAAGCAGAATTGGTCTGTTGGAGTATCTGTCAGCATGAGCTCTCAAACCAATTAGAGTTTGACTAGCTGTGTGGTCTCTTCAGTGCCGTCTCTCCCTCTGGATCCTGCGCACCAAGCATCCGTCACAAAGTCGTTTGCAGTAATAAAGCCCTGATCATTTTCCAGTGGTGCAGAAAGCCTCGTAAAGAAACCCTCTCCCTCTTCACCAAGGGTGTGCTGTGAGTGCATATGGTCTGGTTTAATTGCTGGAAAGCGGTTTGGAAATGCAGCAAGCTGTTCCACAGCTCCTGCCCTCTTGCAGAACAGGCCCTGCAGTTGTTTCCTGCAAACTCAGGAGGAAGCGTGCAAGGCTGATCTCGTGTGCTTTGTCTCCCGTCCCTCTGCAGGTGGACGGGTTGTTCATCATTGGGTGGATGTACTTGCCACCTCATGACCCTCATGTTGATGATCCCATGAGGTTCAAACCTCTCTTCAGGATTCATCTCATGGAGAGGAAATGTGCAACGGTCGAGTGTATGTATGGTCATAAGGGACCTCATAACGGCCATATCCAGGTGAGCTCCTCTAGCACTTTGAACATCTCTCCTAGGTGCAATGTGTATGTGCATGCACCTTGGCTCTGGAAAGCAATTCAGACAAAAACTGTTGAGAATTTTATTTAAGGGTTGTGACTTTCACCACCTTGTTGTATGTATGGATGCCAGCTTTACACTCATTATGTGTCTGACAAGTTGCGTGGGCTGTTCCCCACTCTCAATTTGTTCGCTGGCAATAGCACAGCAAGGCTGTTATACTGTCTTCTGTTGGGCTGGAACAGGGTGGGAGCACCAGTATGTGTACAGGCTGGAGTGAAGGATGTGTCAAATGGCCTTGCGCAGCTGGTGAATGTGCCCAAGCAGATGCACAGCCCTGTTCTGTCCTACGGGTCTCTCTAGCATGAGACCTTGAGAAGGTGATGTAGCATCCATTCAGTATGTTGGATGCTCTGAAAAGCTTCCTGAGAGGTTGTTTCCTTTTCTTTGAAGAAGGAAGCTCAGAGAAGCAACTTAAAACTCTTTCATTAGAATGCATTGAAGTTTTATTGCTTTTATTCCTCTGTTCTGCAGCTGATGCACTCGGTATGACTTTATGATTTCTCTGTTGTAGCACATTCAGTAGCACTCGTTGTGTAAAGCATTTACTCTAAGCGGTCTGAGTTACATCATCCTAGGCATCTCTAAACAGATCTGTAACCTGTTCAATTCTCTTCCATGGTAACTACAGATTGTAAAGAAGGATGAGTTCTCCACAAAGTGCAACCAGACAGATCACCATCGGATGTCAGGGGGAAGGCAAGAGGTAAGAGTGCTTTGCCAAGAGTCTGCGTTAAGGCTGCTTGTATGTCTCTCTTCTGAAGATAAAGCATTGCTGTCTTACCTGAGCTCTTAGCTAACGTTGGTCTGGGAGGTCGTCTTCTGCCTTCTGATTTCTGTATGGCTGAACATACATGGAAACCCAGGCTGGTAGTCTCTGGCTGACTTACTATGATCTTTATTTAAGTGAGTAGAATTGATCTGTGACTTGAATCAAAACTTAAAGTGGTCACATTTGAAGAATTGCAGGATCTTGGGGAACCTCTTCTGTGCTTGCCAAGGTGTGGTTTAAGAATCCAGTACAGGGGATCAGTTCACCGTTACACCTGCGGAATGTCTGGGTGCCTTACCTCAAAGCACAGCCGAGTGTAGGAGCAGGCTGTTTTGTCTGTCTTGTTGAGCAAAAAGCTGGTTTAGGCAGTTCTGTGTGGCAAGGTGCTCTGTGAGCCCCAGCACCCTTTTTCTTCCTGTGCTGTGACCCCATTCCTGTTGGATAGCAGGCCTGTCCAAAGAAAGACAGCAGCGTGCATTGTACACTGTCCAGCACTCACCAAACACTGATCTCTGTGGTATTTCTGTCTGTATAATTAAGATCTTTCAGACACAGCCCTCATATCGAGTGCCAGCTGCATTTGAATACCTGCTTCTCAGTGGGACACCTTTTTTCTGCTTGTCTTGAGCGAGGGATTAAAAGCTTCGTTTGGTTGTTTATCCCATGTCTGTGTCAGCCGTGCCCAGCAAGGCAGATTCCTGACTCTACCTACCTGTTTTAAGGTGCAGGTATAAATGTTGGGATGGAAACCTTCAGCTAATAGCTGTTGCAGGTAGTGGGGTTTGCTGCCAGCTAGTTAAACGTGACAGATCGGATCCTTCAGTTGCTTCTAACAAATTCTTCAAAATGTCTGTCTACGAATGGGAAACAGCTGGGTGAAAGGTTTAGTTAAGTGTTTTCTGGTTCTGTAGCAGATGAGAAATGCTTTAATACTTTTCAAAGCAGTGAGTTCAGTGTGTGTGGCATTATGGTAATTGGAGGATCTGGCTTTAGAAGATAAAGAAAGCAGGTTTGGAATATCACTTGGTAGGCTGCAATCTTAGTGTAAGCTGTTATCAGGCTAACTCATGGTAGGGTATTAACTTGTCAGAGCTGGTGTAGAGGTGCTTCAGGAGATGTTTTCAAAGCACCCTTTGGATTTAGGTGCATCAGTATTAAATCAGCAGGATTTAACCTCCTGAATCTTCGGTGCCTTTCAAAAGCTTCCCCTTTTATGTTTAACATGCCAGGATAGGGCGCAGGAGTCAGCTCATGGGCACACAAATGAGTTACTGCAAGGTAAGTCAAGATGTAAAGTAGTAGATCAGCTACTTTGCAGTAATAGGTGATACTTGTGCTTTTATTCCGAGGAGTCATGTTGGTTCTACCTGTGATTTATTTGAAGGGAAGCGTGTTTACTGCGTGGAGTCTGGCAAGGGTAGGGTGGTTACCACTGTCACTGCTTGTGAAGCATATTTCCAAGCCAGCTCTGTAGCAATGCGTGCTTGTTCCCAAATCCAGCCATGATCCTCTGTCTTTGGCAGAGTGTATGCCCTCTCTGGCGCTCTGACAGTGAATAGTGCTGATGAGGCAAAGTCATGTTGGGGTACATCACTGTCGCAAACGAAACGCTTTTATCTTCCTCCTTTTCTCTTCTCCTTGTGCTGCAGGAATTCCGGACGTGGCTAAGGGAAGAATGGGGTCGGACTCTGGAAGACATCTTCCATGAACACATGCAAGAGCTCATCTTGATGAAGTTCATCTACACCAGCCAATATGAGTAAGGGCACCAGCTCTTTGTAGGTATTGAGGCTGCTGCGACTTCAAGAGCACGTTGGATCATTTGTTGAGAAGATGGGGTGCTTGCAGTGGGCTTTAACAGCCAGAGGGAAGTTCTGTCTCTGCAGGCTCCGTGCAAAGCTCCAGTGAAGCACAGTGCTTTCCAGTTGTACAGAGAGCTGGGATGTAATGACAGCAGTAATAATAAGGTTCCAAGTTCTTTACAGTAACTATGCACAGTAAGATGGTTTTGAGTCATTTAACTGTGTTTAATTTGAAGACAGAGCAAATACCCGTGGTCCCAGGAGCTACCTGCTCATTACCCATATTAGTAAGCAATATGCTTTGTAGTGCACTAGGCAGAACTCACACAGTCCCTGAGAACTTGGGGTGTTGTTTTTTTTTTTTTTAACAGTCACTCCAGACTTCTAAGAGCAGCCACCTTGCTGTAGCAGGTGTTTAAATATACTTCACTCTTAGGTTCTCCAGAAGTTCCAGGGAGTGGGGAGGTTTGCTGTGACCTCGTTGCAGGAGCCTCTTGGTGTGCTAACGAGGACTGGTAGAGGGAAATGAAGGGAGGGAGTGCTGGTGTAGGTCTGAAACGAAATCTGTTAGGCTTGTTGGTATTGCTGAAAACACGGATCCCGCCTCTCCGTTGATGACAACCCAAAGCTGCATGGAGGAGCAGACTGCAAACACATTCCTCATGGTGAGGGATTCTCTTAACCTCTCTAACGTTTTGGTTTTTTTCACAGCAACTGCTTGACATACCGACGCATCTACCTCCCTCCTAGCAGCCCTGACGACCTTATAAAGCCAGGTCTCTTCAAGGGAACGTATGGGAGCCATGGGCTGGAGATTGTCATGTTGAGCTTTCATGGAAAGAAAGCCAAGGGGACTAAAATCACTGTGAGTGCATTTTCCTTTCTCTCAGATGCTTGTTAAAGTATTCTCTTCTTGATGCCGTGGATCTCTGTCTGGGACATAGTCAGTTGTTTCCACCCCAGACCCTGTTCCTCATGGGAACTGGTGGCATTGAGTAGATCTTAACACCTGCTCTGCGAAGTTTCTCATGATGCCACCTGGCACCTTCTTCCTTTTCTCTCCCTTCCAGTGCTTTCTGTGAGCAGCTGATAGCAAGTCCGAGGGTTGTTTTTTTTTCTTGCCAACTTGGTGACTGTAGAATAGGGTGAACTATGTAGAAGTCAGATGATGGACATGGGAGGATACAGGTCTGAACTCTGTAGTACCCTGCCTCTGCAGCCTCTTGCTTCCTGTCTCTAGGGCGATCCCAACATCCCAGCTGGGCAGCAGACTGTGGAGATTGACCTGGCACATCCTCTGCAGCTACCCGACATCGAGAACCTTCGTGATTTCAGTGAGCTATCTCGCATCGTCCTGGAGGTCCAGGAGCAGGTGCGTCGGGAGGAGCAGGAGGAGGAACACCGGCAGGAGGAAGAGGACGGCTGCCAGCAGGCTGCCTCTCAGCCTGCTGCAAGGCCCCTGGGAGGAGAAGGTGCCGAGGGGGAAGAGACTGCAGCTGGGGCGGAGGGCACGACCCAGGACAAGGCACCAGCTTCCCAGCCCTTTGTGCTGCCCATGGGAGTCATATCGAGGAATGAAGACTATCCCCGGACCTGCCGAATTTGGTAATGGGGACTAGTGGTTTTACAGCCTACTGGTTTTATAGCCTGGTCGTTCAGTCGCTTTTAAAGATGGAAGGGAGAGAGTCTTTGAGGCATGTCCTGTACTTGCTTGCCCTTTACCTGAATGCACATCTCCCAGCCCCTTGTGCTCAGATTTGCTGCTGCTGCCGCCCTATCTCCCATGCTCTTGTTTGCCCCCTCTTTCCTACTGCGGTCATCTGCCATCCCGTTTCCTTACTAGATTTTATCCTGCTACTTCTGAAGCTAGCACCTCTCCCATATTCCACCGCCCCCACCCCCTTTTTTTGATTGTGTTTTGTTTCCCAGAGCTGCCCAGCTCGTATATTTGGAGATCTGTTCAAGCCGCTTCTTGTTCCTGTGTGTGTCATTTGTGTTCCTTGGCCGCGGGAACACGGTGCTCTCTCCCACCCCTCCCTGGCCTCTGGGGCCTTGGGGCCAGCTCTGGAAGGTGCTGAGCACCCTAAGCAGTAGGTGCAAATATGCAGAGAGCCTTGTTGAATGGGACCCGGAGGCAGCGAAGCAGCATACTAAATGAGGTGTAGAAAAAGAGCCCAAAAGCTGAGGCTTAGGCAGGTGACCTTCAGCCAAACATCTGTGCTCATGGAAAAACCTACTGGTAGCTGGTTAATCCCAGAAGGCCCCTGCTGTCACAACTGAGTTGTGTTTGAATAAAACCCTGCTCCACCTGCTGCTTGCTCGGAGGTTAGGCTGACCTTTACTACTCCCCAGCTCCAGTTAGATTTTTCTTTTTTTAGATTTCTTCCTTCCTCCCTTCCCCTGGGTTTTGTTGCAAGGTTTGCCTCTCTGGTCACCCTCTCAACATGCCTTTCCTTTCCTGGGAGCATTGTCTCCAGGAATGTCTCCAGCCCATGGCCTGGGCTGATCCTGGAGTTGCAGAAGGAAATCTCAGATGGATGACTGGGCTGAACTAGAGAAAAATTCAGCCTTCGTGTGCAGGTGCTAATTAGAATAGCTAAAAGCAGCAGCCTCCAAATAGTACTGGATAGTTTCGTTTCTTAAAATGGTATTGACAGTGTTCTGTGCTGTGTGATGAGAACTGTCCGAGTGTAAAACTCTCTGTTCCGTAGCACCTGGCAGTGTATTTGACCATGGTTTGATCGTAGTTTTATGTTTCTTTTTAATATTTTTTTTATTAAACGTTGTTGAATTACGGCTGTTCTCACATCTCTTTTGCTGTTCTTCTCTCCCTGTAGTTTTTATGGGACGGGGCTTATTGCTGGCCACGGCTTCACCAGCCCTGAGCGAACACCAGGTGTTTTTGTTCTCTTCGACGACGATCGCTTTGGATTCATCTGGCTGGAGCTCAAGTCCTTCAGCCTCTACAGCCGGATCAAGGTCTCCTTCCAGAACGCCGAAGCGCCTTCCCGCGAGGCTTTTGATGAAATGCTGAAGAACATTCAGTCGCTGGCTACTTGATGGGTGATGTGTAACGGACAGGGCTAGGGGTTGCAAAGGCTGCTGCACTCCCCAGCCAGGGCTGGGATGGGGATTCCTTGCTCTCGGTACCTCCGAATAAAAGCATGCACTTTTAATAAAGCCTTTTTACCCCAAATGTACACATCCCGGTTAAAATATCCATGACTGCCCTTTCCTCCCTGCCACCCCACACTGCTCCCTAGCAGTCCTTGTTGTTACCCAGTCTGTAACTGAGCTTTGTATAGCTGAAGGGACCCTGCAAAGGAGGAAATAGACCTTTCTGATTGCAAAAAGAACGTATTGGAACAAAAAACGACTCGAGGGCAGAGCTGGATCAGCAAAACATTTAATTGACTGGATGGACGCAAGCCCTCTGCTCTGATTATTAGCAGTCTCCCGTGGAAGGAGCTCTTCTTCATGGAAGGGACTCATTTAAGCCTTTGCTGTGCTCTGATCTATCCTCCTGGGAGACTTTCTGTACCCTCCTGAAAACCTGTGTGGTCCCTCGCTGCAGACTGGCTGACTGCTTAATGACAGATTGCGTCAGCAGCGACAAAGTACGCCCTCCTCTCCAGAAACCTTTCTCTGGGTGCAGCGTCGTCGAGAGAGGCTGGTGTAATACCTCCATCCTTGGCTTAGTAACTGGAGCGGGTGGTTTCCCTTTGAGAAATTCCCTCGGCTTGGCAGCAAGGGGAGGATTTGCCACTGTGAAGGACAGTGCGTGTGGTGTTGCCCTGGCTTCTGGAGCTTGGTGGATGTGCTGTCCCAGGGGCTGCAGGTCTGGGTGTTTCCCTGAGCGTAGAGGAGGTGATGATTCTTTCTCATAGGAGCTGGGTACAGAACTGGAAATGAGTGTAAACTGCAGAAGCTGGTGCATTCGGAACTTTTTGTACCTGAAAGGTTCACCTCAAATCTTTTAAACTGGGCCTGAAAACAGAAAGGAAGGAGAAAGAAGAAAACTTAACTGTGAAATAAGCCCAAATGCAGCCTGCTGACTCCTGTCTTTGATGGGTAGCAGAAAGTGCAATGTGTCACTGCTACTGATGCGACCCCAGTTACGTGTTGTTCTTGTATTGGGTTGCCCTACGCAGTCTGAAGGAGCAGTGGGGGATTCACCTAATATTGCTTTGGCTTGTTCTGATGTCTTTTACAGTGGGTGCTGACAGGTGGGTGCTGCTGCCCTCACGGGACCCTTCTGTTCCCTTTCTAGTCGCGCTTGTGTCGTCCCAGATGATTGCTGCTTGCGCAGAAAGCTCCTGGGCTTCATTTCTTTCCGTGACACCTGCGTTCTGTGTGGCAGAGCTGAGCTCCACTGGGAAGCGTGGGCTGCAGGCGAGGAAGCAGGTTCCCCATAGACCGTCCTATGCAGGAAAATCCTGGCCAGTGCTAATCTACAGACTGTGAGTTGTGCCATAAACCATCAGCATTTGCATCAGCGCGTTATTAATCCTGTGTAGGAGGAGAAGATGGGGATCCTCGTGCGGAGAGAAAAGAGCTGTTTGTAAGGAAGCTCTTGGTTACAAGCAAAATACATCCTTTGTTGCAGTTGCTCTCTGGCTGTGATGATAAATTCCAGATTTCTTCTCTTCCCGCTACCAGCCGGATTAGTGTCTGACAAAACTGTGTTTACATCTGCAGGTTTGGGTTTGTAAACGTGTCTGTACATGTGTTGGGAGGATTCAGGCCCCTTCTATGGAGAAGTTTCAGTCACTGCTTAGTTTCCCTGACTGCCAGCAGCTTTTATTCTGACTCTCACAAGGGCTTTTTGCCGTTTCTGGCTCTTGAGCATTCCCTCGAGCTGCGTGAGAACCGAGGCTCCAGCAGAGACTTTGAGCAGAAGGTCACATCACTCACAGGATTAATTCCTGTCTCTTTGGATATAGTTTCACAAACCTCTGGGGATTTGAAGGTGATTTTGGGGCACTTTTTTCTTTGTTTCCTACTGCTCTGTCAGTAGTGGAAAACCTGCCTCAGTGTTCGAGGTGAGGATCCGAAGTGCTGTTATTGCTGGATCTGTAGTGAATAAGGTACAGAAAGTAGGTTGTTTCCAGGCAGCCTGTTAGAGCTGTTCCTGTTGGCATCAGCGGAGGGAAGAGTGGACTTGGATCTTGCTCCATCACACAGAGCTGGGAAGGGGAAGGCTGGCAGTTCTCTGAGCCTTGGTGTGTGGGCAGAGAGGTGAGCTGAACCTAAAAGGATGAGAAGGGTCCCCTTGGGCAGCTGTTTCAATCGCTTGTCCTTAAAACCTGCTCTGCTTAAGCTGCAAATGGATCTATAGTTCTGATTGTGGTTTCTTCTTCCTTTAAATGTCCCCACTCATCCAAAAAACCAAAACCAACCCTGAAGTTTTACATAACTGACTTTAATAGTTTTTGCTTTTTGTTTTTCAAGTGAGATTGAAGATCCAGACTGTATTGAAGGCGCTGCAAGTACTTGGCCTGAGACCCGAGACAGTGGTCTCCTAAGTACAGACACTGACTCTGCAGCCAGTCTCCTCCCTGTAACCTGCTGTGTTGGGCTGGTTGAGTGTGTAAAGACGGTGTAGGTATGTTGTAGTGCTGTGGTATAAAGTGCTTTTAGTAGTTGTTACCTGCAGGTTGAATTCCCCTGGATATCAGACGTCTGCTGGCGAGTGCCAACCCATGGATAGCAGATGGCAGGAGTGTTTCGCTCGGTGCTGAACACAGGGCAGCTTCGTCACTTGGGTGAGGAACTGTTGGTTGACTGTTGGCACAGGTTCTTCTAAGACAGTTCTTCTGCTTGTAGCTTGTCCCTTCCAAACCTTTGCAGTGGCAGTATTAAAGGTCTCCCTTCTGAAGACGAGACCTGCTTGGCTGGCTGCAGAGAAGGGCTTTGCAAAGGCTTGATTCCCTGCAGGAACTTTTCACGGCTCAGCTCAAGCCCCTGTAGTGGCATCTTTTTATTTATAGTGTACCTGGTTGGCCTCAAAATGTCAGAACGTGCTAGTCGCGATTAAAGGCGAAACTGCTGATGCACTGTGGCTTTATTCTGTCTAGAGCAAAGGCAATGAAAATAGCAAGTTTTGTATTAATACTCCTCCTCTGCTATCTCTTCTCACCTTCTGCTCCTCAAAGCCTGGCAGGCTTTTGTGGCATTTCGGAAGAAAATCCTCTCTGGTTTGGCTTTGGGCGAGAAAAGCTGTTGAGACGGCAAATTTGGAGAGATTGGCATAAACCCTCTGGATGCTCCTGTGCCTTTGCTGGTTCCTTGGTGCATGGCTACATCCGTGCCTTCAGAGAAAAGCAGAATGAACATGATAAGGAGTTACAGCTTGCAGCTCTGAAAGGTTTGGGAGAGGGGAATGAAGAAGAGGGGTGCAGCCAGACTTAGTGGCACATAATTTGGATCTGGGCATCGCCCGTGGCCAAGGGGGATGCGACCATGGCCCTGGTCCTGCCTTCCTCCATGGAACCTGTGGGAAGCAGTGCTGATGGTGCAGTGTTTTGCTGTACTTGCTCGTGTTTGGGACGGGCTGTCCCACCGCCCTGCGCAGAATGGCTCGGTGCATACCCAGCTCGTTTCCTGAACCCTGGTTGTCCAGCTCGTTGGGATATTTCTGTGAGCTGTTGACAGGGGATAACGTGTGGTGGTGCCTTGCAGATGGTGATAAATTTCTGGAGCTGACGTGTCCTCGTCTTGTTCGCTCTGTAGAAAAATCTTGGGGACGATTGGCTTGATTTCTTGATCCCAGATGGATGGAAAGCGCTGGGGGAGATGGAAAACAACTTGTCGGGGGTAGGAGTACTCTCTTGGAAGAAGCTTTTCAGAGTCAACAAAGCGATTGCAATTAGGTTGCAGAGCAGCATTGTCCCAATATCCCCAGCCAGGCCAAGGGCTTAATTCGAGCTCAGGAGCAATGAGCAAGTGTCTGGCTTACGTACTGGGGCCGTGTTGTGCTCCTAAATCACGCTTTCTGTGTTGTCAAAACACATGGGTTTGGCCAGCTGGAAACCAGAAGCATCAAAGATCCTCAGCCAGCCTGTTTGTTTGTGTTGGGCCTGATCTCATAGCTCTAAACGTGCCATCATCAGGCCTTGTGGTTGTGGGAGACTCACTGCAGTCCACATGGACTTGTCGGGCGTGTTTTATTTTATTTTGTAATTGAGGAGGAGGAAGAAGGACGGAATTTCTTGTAACTTTGGCTGTCAGCTTTCTTCTGGAGTGAACAGTGCAGTATTGCCACGGCTACTCTGGAATGGGACAGCCGAAGTCGGATGGCAGTTAGTTAGGAAACTTGGGCTGGGGAGAAAGCAAATTCATGTGCAAGCTTGCTTGGAGGTGTAAGCTACCAGGAAAAAAAGCCTAAACACCAAAACGCAGCTGGCTCAACGTTTACTTTTAAACAAGGATGACTTTTTATTGCTTTTTATTGCTTTAAAACTAGTGGAACTTAATGGGAGTGTTGGGTGTCGTGTGGAAATGGGTTGTGTAATCTCGACTTGCTAGTTTAGGAAACGATAATATATTAACTCTGTCTTGTAGCTGGGTGCTCATGTGGCTGATAATCTTCTGTTGTGTTCAGCTGCCAAAGGGTTGCACGCTGGCCCTCGCACCCCAGGCCAGACGGACGGCATAACTTAACCAGTTGGACAGTGAGATGGTTGAGATGTGTGGTCAGGCAGTGGAGTGGAAGAGAAGTTACCAAACTGTGAGTGCCACTGACTTTTTTTTTCTGTATGTGCGTGTGTGTGTGCTAAATTAAAATGTATGATTCTGATTTTTGTTTGGATTGCAGTCTTTTTAATTTTTGAGGAAAAGAGCACTCGGATTGACTGTGTTCATTAGCTTAATTAAAGCAATCTGCACTTTTTTTCGTTGATTAATCCTCCCACTTCCCCTAAGCAGGTGTACCCTGTTTCTGTGTGTATTTTGCACTCACCAATTTAACATGATGCTGATGGATTAATCTGGGCATCTCCTGTGGGCTTCAAGTGTAAATAAGCCTCTATACTTACTAAAAATGAAAGTGAAACACCAGATCCCTGCTTTGTACAGAGGGTAGCTCAGAGGAAAAAGGTGAACTTTTCTTTCTAAAATGCCATTTGACATCAAACACCTTGATTTCGTGCCACAAGCGTCCCTGTGGAACATGGTAACTGTAATTTAAACATCTCGCCTGCCCAGTCTGCTCCCCTGGCTGAGGGATGGGGATTTTCCCTGTCCCTTTGTTTGTGGCTTTGAGAAGAACGGGCTGTATAAAAGCCAGACGTGACTTTGCAGCACTTGGCCTACTTCATCCCAGGTATCCGAGCAAAATGTGTTACTTTTACACCTCGTCATTGTTACCCAAGGAGCCTTTTCCAGTTTCAAATAATAAAAAGGAAAGTTTTGTGAACTTACTTCTGTTTACTGCTTTTTTTGTTGTTGTTGTTCCAAAGGAAAGCAGCGGGTGAGTTCCACCCTTCTGAGGTGCAGCAGCCTGTCTTCCACCGCACGGGAACAACTAATTTTCCCTTGTCTGGGTACTTGGTGAGGGGTGAAACTGATTTCCTGAAGATGCAAGGCACACCCCCCCACACCTCATGCTGCAAAATCCCAGCTCTTCCCTAGTCCCTGTTTTCTTTCCCCCTGCATCTGCCATGTGCAGCTCCTACCCCAGGGTGCCCGCGGTGCCCGGCTCCCACCCGCAGCAGGTGCTGGGGCTGGCAGAAGTAACGACCTGAGCCCTGACAAAGTCCTTCTACCCTCTTGGCCACAGCTTTCCCTTTCTGAAAGGAAGCATGTGGTAATCCTGAATTTTGTTTTTCTTTTATTCTTCCTTCCACTTAGTCTGAAAGAGATCAGTGGGCACAAAACTAACCGGAGGCATGAGGAGGGGCGAGGCAGCATGATGATGTAAGCCCCCTTTATGGAATCGGGCTGAGGTTGTCCATATTCCTTACACCTTTTTTCGTGTTGCCCCCTGCTCTGCAACCTTCAAATTCACCCTTCTCACATCTGAACTGCTCTTACTATTTTTCCAAAAGAGTGGTTATGTTGAAATGGGACAATTTGTGGCGTGAGCTCAGCTGCCACCAAGGAGTTGTTGTGGTGCGGCAGGTCTTGTGTCTGGTCGTGTGCCAGGATGTATGGTGGAGTCCCCAGTTCAGCGTGAATGGCCCCGGTCCTGCCTTTACTGGAAGGGATGTTGTGCTTCCACTTAATGCAACTCGATTCTGCCAGTAAATTTCTTGGCAGATTATTATTTTTGAGAGCAAACCTTGGCTGTGGAGCACTAAACTACCAAAGTTCACACGTGAACTTTTAACCTGAAAATGGCTCTGCCTTATTGTCGGTAGTTAATCAAGGCCAGAGTGAGCTGTTCCAGCTCCTTGAGTGCAGTCATAGAATCACGGAATGGTTTGGGTTGGAAGGGACCTCAAAGATCATCTAGTTCCAGCCCCCTGCCATGGGCAGGGACACCCTTCACTACACCAGGTTGCTCAAAGCCTCATCCAACCTGGCCTGGAACATTTCCAGGGATGGGGCAGCCACAGCTTCTCTGGGCAACCTGTGCCAGTGCCTCACCACCCTCAGAGGGAAGAATTTCCTTCTTAGATCTAATCAAAATCTGCCCTCTTTCAGGTTAAAGCCATTGCCCTTGTTCTCTGTGAACGCATGACCTCTTCCATTTTCCCCTTGTTTTTTTACCACCAATACCTTCCCCTAATGCCAGGCATTAATTTTCTGGTGCCAAAGGCACGTCTGACCCCACTCCTGTATGTCAAATGTTCTATATATGATCACGCAGTAGTTCAAGCCATGGCAAGGATAAGCAGTAAAACGCTTCTAAGAAGTGTGCAGTAACTCCCACCATATGTTTGGCCCTCGAGGAGCACAAATGCAGTTTCTCAAATGGCAGCGTTTCGGAATAGCAACCACGCGCAGCTCCCGAACGCTGGCTCCCAACCCTCCGTCTCCTTCCAAAGAAACTTGGAGATGTCAAAGTTTGGTGCTGGGGGGGCTTAACACCACCTGGAGAGGAACGGAGCAGGGCTAAGCCTCCCTCACCTCCCTTGCCACAGCCCCAGGCTGAGGAGTGAGGAGGTACCTGTGACCTGGCTGAGATGTTCCTCAGCAGGTGGGTTCCTCCTCCTGGTTTGGTGATGGGACCAACTGGTTTTTCCATCTGCTAGGGGTAAAGTCCCGAGTGTCACAGCCAGTTATGGGCTGTTAACTGTGGAACAGGCAGAGGGGTTGTCCCTGTAGTTGTTAGCTTAGAAACTGAGGCCATGTGAGGTTTTTTCCTCTCTCTGGGAAGACCGTTGCTGTGAGCAGGCATGTCCCACGCTGGCTTGGGGACTGTGTTTGCAGCTGGGTCTGGGTCCCCTTCTCAGGGCTGTGTCCCTGCTCTGCCAAAGAGGCCACCACTGCCGTTTGTGGTGATGCTTCTTGTTCCTACTTGGCTTGTTTCTAAACACCTCAAGGCTTTGGTGCCTTAACGTGGAGTCAGAGGTCTCTTGGCTCCCACCAGGAAGGAAGGTGGGTCTCCCTTCTTCAGCATGTGCCTGAAAATCAGTTCCCTGTGTGAGCCCAACGCTGGGCAGCAGCTGGAGGCCTTACCCTGGGGTGGGGACGGGGTGTGAAGGCAGCGTCGGGCTTTGCCGTTCCCTCTCAGTGCAATCCTTGTGCCTTTCCGCCTGACGCTCGTTTTGGTTTTGGCTGTTGGGAGACACGTGCTGCTGGGCAGGTCTGGAGCCTCATGCTGAGCGACCGGCCGGGCCAGCCAAACGGAGTTTGGTCCGGGTGGTGTGTAAGCTGATGTAGAGCATCAGCACCCTTGAGCTGTGTGAAACACCGGCCGGCACTCTGTGTCCTTCCTGGTCTCCTGGCTCCTTCGGGAATGGGCTGGAATGGAGGATTTTCAGTGCTGCTTGGGAAGGTTGGAATTTTTTGTGGTTTTCTGTTTCTCAGCCATCTGTTTTACCCTGAGCTCTTTCCCTCCTGTGAGAGGGGAGCACCATTTGCCTTCCTTCCTGGTGCAGGAGAGGATGGATGGGGACAATCACACCCAGGGGCTGCATTAGAGGCTGGGAGTCCCCATGCCGAGTCTGGGATCCAGGGGAAGAGGGAGGAACCTGACCCACCTCCCTTCTTCATCCAAGGGCTGGTATCTCCCCAGTTTCCAAGCCCTTGGGGAAAAGTTTGGCTCTCCAAACTTGGGTCTGCCCTCTCCTATCTGCATCCTTCCCCGGTGCACAGGCTGGGAGGAAGAGGGACGATCCAGTGTGTGCTTTGCCAGCCCCACATCCCAGCAGGGCTTTGCTTCTTCCTCCTCTTCCCAGTGCAAAAGGTTAATTAGTAGCAAGCTCTGCATGGCTGATTAAAGACGCATGAGGTTCCTTGGGGTTGTCACCCTGTGGCTCGCGCGCTGCCGTCCCCGCTGACGCGTCCTTGCGGTAATTAACGCGCGTGATGGACCTGCGTGACGGTCTCTGCTCCGGGCTCCTGCCTGCGCCTTCGGGACCTGGGGTTTAGTGGCACAACGGCCCTTGGGAACACCGTCCCCATCCCCGTCCCCCCCCTTGGCAGCCACCGCCTCCGGGCGAGGGTCCCCCGGGGGCCGCGGCCGCCGCTGCCGGGCGGGGAGCTGCTGTAGCGCGCCGCGTCCGCCAGGGGGCGCCCAGAGACCGGGCACGGGCACGCGTGGGAGCGCGCACCCCCGCGGGCACGGACACGCGTGGGACTCCGCACCGTGGGGCTCTCGGCAACGGGCACCTGCGGGACTCGGGAGCCCTGTGGCATCCCCAGGATGAGGTGAAGACCTTCGGGGGCACCCCACAGGACTGGGCACCCCACGGGACTGGGTGGCAGCACTCCCGGGCGCCAGGCACCCCCAGGATGCTCCACCGTTGCCCTCTGTGTCTTTCCAGCACTCCCTTGATGCATGGGGGGCTGGTGGGGTGCCCCCGGGACCCCAGTGTGTGGGTTTGCCCACAGCCACGCCTGGAGGATGCCCGGCCCTGGGAGATGTGGGCACGGTGACTTCTCGTAACGAAGCGCTGACCTCTCCAGGGACGCAGCACGAGGTGAAACAGAACCCTGAGGCGAAGGGCAGGGAGGGCGATGGGAGTCTGTGGCCACCAGCCATCGGCTCCCTCTGCATTATTTAACAAGCAGCTCGTTAGCTGGCCTGACGCACTTCCTTCCCTGCTTCCTGTTCCGTCCCCGCGTGCTCTGTCTCACCATCCACCAGTCCAGGCTGTCGGTGGTCCCAGCATTGCCCTGGTCCAGGGTCTAGGCTGGAGGGAGCTGGGGGGGACGGTGTTGTTCCTGCTGGGGCTGGGTGTCCCATCAGGGCTCATAGGCTGCTCCAGGGTCACGCTGGGAGAGGTGGAAGCTGGAGCATCTTTCCTGCTCACCCACCGACTGCTGTCACACCACCCACCCTTCCTCCACCCACTCCCAAGCAAACCCCTTCCCATCAGCTGCCTCAGTCTGTCTCTCTGGCACCCGGGGGACAGCCCAAGCCCACCTTAGCCACTGTGAACATTTTGTGCCACCCCTGAGCCAAATCGGGTGCTACTGCTTTAGATTTATATGTAAAGTCACTCCCTTCCCTCTCTCCCTTTCAGCCTTTGGGTCTCACCTCTCTTCCAAGTGTTTTTCTCCGTGACTGGCTTCTCCCTGGGGCTTTTTCTCACCTTCTTATCCCTCGCCTCACCTCTGGGAACCCAAATTAGCCACGGGCTGGGGCAGGTCTTGCAGCTCACCCTGGTTCCTGCAGTCACTGCCCTTCCCACGGAGCTTCGTTTGACCCCGAGTCCCTCAATCCCACCTCGTTACCATAATACCCGAGCCCCACAGCAAGCGTCCTTCTGGCGGTGACCTTGTTACCTGCTCCAGTGCCTTCATCCCACCCTTGCTCCCAGCAGATTAGGGGATGATTTGCAGCCAACTGCCTGATGTCCCATCATCCTGGCTGGAGGAGGTGAGCTCCGTTAGCTGTCACTGTTATCAGCGGTGCTACCGCCGCCTGGCTCAGCCCCCTGCACGTCGCTGCTAATTAAAAACAAACGAGGAGGGGGATGGCTGGCAAGTGATGCTCTGGATGGCTGCGACCGATCCGCTCCATTTAGGAGTTCTCGGAGTCGCCCGAATAAATAATGTGGAAATTAAATTTTCTGCCACTCTGGAAGAGAGAGATCTCGGATATTTTTTGTGCTCCTTTCCGGGCGTCTTGCTTGCTGTAAAGGGGAAACCTGCCCTCGCTGGGACCCTTCCCAAAGGCTCCCATGTGGATAAATGCGTTTGTTTCATCCACGACCACGTCTTGGCTCGCGCTGGTTCGTTAGCGAGAAGGTGCCAAATTGGCCGTCTACCACGCAGAGCCTGACAGGAGGGCAGCTGGAGGCAATCACCAGCCACTGGAGGGGGCGGGGGGGGGAACCTTCTCCTCTCCAAAACAAGCAGATATGGCAGCGACTGGGAAAAATACGGCTTGGAGCTGGGAGCCAGCTGGGAGCCGGGTGGCAGAGGCCGTACCCCAGCCCTTGCCGTGCCGTACGTACAATTCCCCTCTCCCTCTTTGTTTTCTCTAATTGCACGGCGAGGCCTCCCGGGCACAGCCTGTTTCTCACCCCGCGCTGCTACAAAGCCCCATGGAACGGGACTGGGACGTGCTGACCTGGGAACTGGGAATGCGACCTTGGAAGAGGGATCTAACCAGTTCAGGCTTCCCTGCGGAGCGATGCTCGGCCGCTCAGTGAGCTGTGGCTGTGATGGTGACCCCCTTCTCGAGCGCTTTGCTCTGAGAGGGGGGTCTGTAAATGCTGCTCCCAGGGGAGCGCTGCCCGCGGGGCAGAGCGGGATGGGTCATCTCCGACCCATCCCCGAGTTCCCTGGGGTGGATGGAGGTGTTGGGGCAGCACTGCAAACAGCCGGAGCAGGGTCCTCGCCGGGGTCTCAGCAGATTTAACGCTTTTCTTTGAGCCTTTTGGGTGGGATATCAGCTTCTCCCACTGGGCATGGGTACGAGTCCCCTGCAATCTCCTTTTGCAACCTTTTCCTTGCCTGTGGCTGGGCTGTTTCGCATACGAGAGGGCTCAGGACAGCAAGGGGGAATGACAGCATTACAGACAAAGCCTTAATATAATCTTCCCTGCATGAGCGGCGTTGCAGGGGGAAGACACGGAGAACGTTCTGCGGAGAGCGGGCTTCAAATGAGGCAAGCTGCAGTTCAGGATGTACGCTGAATTGCTTCATCACCGCTCCTAATGGCTTAACCAACAAAATCCATATTCATAAATCAAAACAGGAGCGGGAGCGACCTCTGTTCGGCTCCGCCGCGGAGCTGTGGTGCATTCAGAAATAAGGGCAGATTATATATTGCAGGCAGCAGCTCTGTATATATCTTCTGCAGCTGCCACGACTTGGCCTTGGTATTTACTGAGCCCAAGGAGAGACGATACGATCAAATCTGTCTGTCGGCGTCTGAAGGATTAGCTGAGTCAACCAGGAAAAAGCTGAGCTAATTTATCATGCTATTTTCAGTACTGAAATGCACCCTGGACGTAATTTCACCCTCAATTACAGATCCCACAGTTCTGCGGAATGTAATTATCAAAAACGTTCTTTTTCCATGTATTTAGTGTTTGGATTCGGGTGTTGCGGCGGCGCGGTGGCAGCTCCGCGGCCAAGGCTAGCTGATGAGATCTGGAAAGTGGAACCAGCGGAGAGATAAAACGGATGTATCTGTTCTCTCTGGCCAAGGAAAACGTGGTGCAGGAAGGAGAACATCGCAGATGTGTTGGCAGAAGGACCTGGCGGCCTCTCGCCCGTCACGCAGGGCTGTCACTGGCACCGGGGCAGATCAGCTGCGGCTTTTTCTGTCTCCCCAAGGACAGAAAATCCACCGTTTTCCACCCTGAACCCCTCAAGGTGTCACAGGAAAGTCCAGCACAAAGTCTGGCTCTGCCCTTTTGCAGCTGCCCTTTGGGTATCTCCCCTCCATGCCACAGGAGAGTCCCCTGGGACACCAATGCCAGCCCCAAACCCTCTGGCAGCCCTGGCTGGACCCTCCCCAGCATCAAAACATCCCCAAACCGGCCCTGGCTCTCCCAGGACAGCCTCCCCAGCAGCACACCCAGGCTGCAGCAGCCTCCCTGCCGCAGCCAGCCCAGGCTTCTAGCATCTCCCCCTCCCCGGCTGATGCCCTTTGGCATCCTGATTTAACTCTCTCTGCAAATCCGGGCTGTCGGTGGCAATGCCACACCGTGCCCGCTGCAGGCTGATGTGTTGGGTCTCCACCGGGGTGATCTCCTGGGAAATAAGCTGTTTTGAGGGGAAAAAAAACAAACAAAAACCTCAAACCAAGATGAGCTGCAAGGAACCTGCAGTTCTAAAAAAAAAAACTCTCTCCGTTTTGCCAAAAGTTTAGCCGCTCACTGGTGAGCTGGGCGGGCGCGGAGGAAACGGGCTGTGCCGGGATCCCTCGGGGCTGTGGGGCTGGCTGCTTTCCCAGCCCAGCGTGGGCGAAGGCAGCGGCTCGGTGTGACAGAGGGGCCCAAAACCAGCTACTTTACTGGGAGCCGAGAGGAATAATACTTTCCCTGAAGCCGCGCGATAGCCTCGAGGCTGCTAACGTGGTGATAAGCGGTTGTTTGCCTGTGCTCTGGAGCAAGCCTGTTTTATCTCTTCCTTGTTCCAGCCCTGGAGAAAAAGCCCAGCGATTTTGCTGCCGTGGGACCACCAGGTCTGTATTTTATTATTTCTCTATTCTGGCAGCACCTGGAGACCTGACTTGAATTACGTAGCACGACACGGCCGTGCTCTTGGATTGAAAAACCAGAAGCAGAAGGCGCAGGGGAGCACAGCAGCTGTTTGGGGGGGGATAAGCTGAGCGGGTCTGATGGCTTTATCAGCGGTGTGGGTGGATTTGGGGAGTTGTGGGTGCTGATTCCCAGCCAGGCTGCTCCCCCAGAATCGTGTCGAGGGGTGAGATCAAGGGTTTCGTGGCACTGGGAGGAGGAAATATTTGCAGCCGCCTGCGCAAACAAGAGGCCCCGAGGAGGAAACGCCACGAGCCCGGCTGGGGAAAATCCCGACCTCCTTGTGCAAAGGCCAGGGCTCCGAGGAGAGGATTAAATCCCAGATAAAACTAGGATTCCCCCGTCCCTCTCCTGTCCTACCCCAAAACTCGTGCTCGCGGGGGAGGTGATGCCACTCTCTCGCGCAGGTGACCCCAGGCAGGTTTGGTGGTGCCACGTTTGGTGCGTAGGAGAAAACCTTCCTGACACCTTCCAGGAAAGACACCAGTGAAATGTTGAGCTAATTAGCTATTTTATTAGCAAGCAGCTCCGGGTGATGCCATTCGTACCAGTTTAGTGGCCGATTGCCTCTTGCCGCACCGACACCGCGCAGGCTTAGATGATTTTTTTTTTAGATGATTTTTTTTTATATTTTATACAAGTCTCTGCAAATCCCTTCCTTCGCCTCCCGTCCGCCCCGACGCGCGGCCGATAAAACCAGAGGCTTTTCCCAGCTTCACCCCATCTCCGGGAAGGAGGATGCTGTTCAACTTGAAAGCAATTACATTGCGCAGCCGAGCGAGGATGCTGGGATGCGTTTTCTTTCCCTAATGACGGAGGCAGCGGGAATTGCAGCACCATTAATTTCTCCTTTTGCCTCCTGCGAGTTGTCGGTGCCTCTTCCCCCTCGCCTAGTAACTACCGCATCCGATGGGTCGGATGCTCCACTGCAACCCCGGCATCTTTTGTACCAGCTCAGCACACATGGAAAAGCTGAAAAATAACCGGAGCAGCCCGGGAGATGCCGTGGGGTGAAGGCAGGAGCTGCGGGAGGTGGTGGGGATGGAGGGTTTGCAGCCAGCTCCGGAGGAGCCGGCCCATCCCTGGCATCCAGGGCTGTTGCTTCCCATGGTATTTCCTTCTGTTTTGTGCCTTTTGAACCTTTCTGGGTTTCTCGCTGTCGGTGGAGGGTGGGGAGACAGGGCGGCCGCCGGGCTTTAAAGCATTTCCAGCCTGGAGGAGCTGCCGGCTCTTGGGATGGGAAACAGTGGCTCAGAGGACAATAAAGGTTATTAAATGTCAGGGAGAAATAAAGCTGCCTTTTTTTTTGCTTTTTTCTTTTTATTTTTTACCTCCCCACTGCTGAACTGGTTTGCAGGCACTTTGTGCCGCAGTCAGAGCAGCGGGACATGGGGACGGAGGGCACGGGAGCGGCTGCCTCGGGGCGTCCTGTCGACCATGGATTTGGGATTGGGGGCACTGGGGGGGTCTGGCCCTGGGTCAGGGTCCTGCAGACCCAGCCTTACGCGAGGGCAGAATGAAACGGGTGTATTCCCTTCGCTGGCTCCCACCCTTTGCCAACTCATGGGTGCCGGTGACGGTGCGAGAGGCGGTGACGCTGGCTTCGCTGGCCTCTGCCACACCTCTCCTCCCAGCCCCGTGCCCTCGTGGCTCCGGCAGCGTGAGCAGCAACAGGTCTTTCCAGTCCTGCCCCGGCACTGCCCGGGGCTGCATTCCAGCACGTAGCCCCTTTGGGAGCTGCCATCGCCTCTCTCGGGGCACGTCGGCAGTGGGGCAGTGCTCAGAGAGAGGGAAAAGCGTTGGGCACATCACTGGCTTGCCTTGTTTATCTTTTATTTTGACAATCGTAGCTTTAATTAATCATCCTGCACCGGTAAACGCTTGCAAAACTGTCTGTGTAACACCAGGCTGTGCCCCTGCTGGCATCAGGGCAACGGGCATCGCCTGCTGCCAGATGCTTCTCGCCTGCTGGAAGGAGCAGCTCCAGGATGCCCGCGCCCACGGGTTGAAGGTAAAAAGCAAATGGGAGGTGCGGGGCTCCCCAGGGAGCGTGCTGGGGCTGGAGCAGCCCCTCGGGGCTCCGGGAGGGTGGGTGTCCGTCTGCGGCACGGCTGATCCCGCCTGGCAGAGCCGATAGAGTCTGCTGGGAGAAAATATCTGCTGGGGGAAAATATCGGGTGCTGGCCTGCACCCCACACGGCAAGGAGAAGGTGTGAAATGGTAAAAGTTGGGAAATTTGATGTAGTTTGGAAATGGGGTGTTTTTTTCGGACGGTGAGCAGGGTGAGCCCTGGGATCAATGGCCAATGACCAAAGCTCAGCTCCCATGAGATCCCAAATCATCTCCCCTGCTCCCCCTTGGAGGCTCATCCACGGCACCGCTGCGACGCTTTCCCCGGTATTTTTACCTCCGCCGCACCGCTGCCTGGCTCTCTGTGTTTTAACAGATGGCTGGAGTGACAATTACTGCCTCAAAAGGCTATATTTATAAATTCCTTGTTGGGCTGTTATCCGGCACGTGATAGAGCTTTACACAAACAGAGAGCCGAGAGCCACTGCTGGCTGTTGTAACTGGAAAGGAAATTATATTGCACAAAGCGCTTCGAGAGAGCGTGACGGGTTTTGCCGGGGAAGCGGCTTTGGTGAGTGTCTGCGAAATGAGTTTTGTTTGCCTGGGTTTGGTACATGTTAAGAAATAGTCACCTGGGGTGATTGGCACCAGCTGCCTGGCATCCCATCCCATCCCATCCCATCCCATCCCATCCCATCCCATCCCATCCCATCCCATCCCATCATTTCATCTCATCCCATTCTATCCCATCCCATTCTATCCCATCCCATCCCATCTCATGCCATGCCATGCCATGCCATGCCATGCCATGCCATGCCATGCCATCCCATCATTTCATCCCATCCCATCATTTCATTTCATCCCATCCCATCATTTCATCCCATCCCATCCCATCCCATCCCATCCCATCCCATCCCATCCCATCCCATCCCATCCCATCCCATCCCATCCCATCCCATCCCATCCTATCTCATGCCATGCCATGCCATGCCATGCCATGCCATCCCTTCCCATCCTATCCCATGGGAAGGAGCACACCGCATGACAAAGGGCTGCAGGACCGTGAGGCAAAGCTGCCTTTCCTGGCTCCTGGAGTTAATTTAATTGCTTTTCTCCTCTTTGTGGTTATCGAATTTGGAAGCTCTTAATGCAAAACAATTAGGGAAGCTGTTCCCTGGGGATGGAGCCATTTCCTGTCTGGAAACACAACGGATTTTTCATCCTCTCTGTCCCTGCTGGGTCATTGCTGATGGGGAAGGTTGATGATGATGCCCGACGTGCCAGGCTGCACATCAAGGATTGCTGAGGATGCTGGTGACGTGAAAGCTAAACCAGCTGACCTTTGGGAAAGAGGACTGGGAGACCAGGAGGTCTGCGAGGATGCGACACCCGAGTGGGGTGCTCAGGAGAAGATGGGTGAGGTGACCTGCTCAGGAATCCACCTCCTTGTCAAGATTTGGAAATAAAAGCAGAAAAACAGCATTGCCAGCGTGTCGTGCCCTTGGCACCTGCACTGCCAAGGTGAATCATCTGCACCATCCTGCCGGTGACCTGCCCCGGAGCATCCACTGCTCTCATCCCAAGCTGCTCATGTCCGAACGTCCCGGGGACCACGGGACTGTCACTGGCTCCTCTCTGGCATCTGTGGGGTGGCGGTGGAGGCCCACGCTCTGCCAGGGTACGATGGCACAGTTGGAGGTGATATTTAACCGTGGCTCATCACCCGTTCTAGCAACCAAGGCAGAGAAGGGAGAGGGGACACGAAACACGGGAGCGCCGCGGATATCCGCAAGCGGCATATTTTGGGGAGGCCGGTGGGGGCACGGCGGGGTTTCACCCCGTGCCAGGCTGCAGCGCCGCACTCCCCGCACCGCCTTTGCCCAGGAAACCCGGCGTTTGCACAAGCAGAGGCGTATCCTGCCGCGCCGAGGCCACTTCTGCTGCTTCGGGAGCCACCCGTGACGCTGCCGGAGCGACCTTTGCGCTCCCGGCTGCTCCGTGTGTGCTCCTCACCCATCCCGGCTGCCTCGCATGGGCAGGAGGGATCAAACCCACCGTCGTTTCCCCCAGCTCCACCGCTGCCAGCTCTCCCTGGGTGGTTTGCCATGCTCCCACCAGCTCATTTCCCAGGAAGGCTGAGGATGAAGAGCAGCGCTCGGGGGAATGATTTAATTGCAGGTGCAGCAGAAGCTCTTCCCTGGAGCCGTGGAAAAGTGCACCGATGGGATGTACGCAACGCCCGTGCCGGCTCCGGCTATTCCTGAATTAAGTGTTTGATGGAGCCAAACATGATTTGGGTGTATTTGCAGGGAAAGCACGGGGAGAGGAGCAGGTTACGAGGAGGCTGAGGGTGATTCTGACACCTTCATCCCAACTCGCTGACGCCTGCTTCCCGTGCTGAGCTCTTCTAACGCACGTGCTGCGGCAGATGTTTGCCAACCCAGAGGACCCCGGGGAGACCCGCGGAGGGTTTTTCCTCCCTGAAGGAATGAGCAGCGAGGAGAAGCGTGTCTTTGACAGCTCGTTGCAAGCTCCACTTCGCTCAGCGGAGATGTAAAGCGGCAGCTGGAAGTGCAGCCGTGTCCCCGCCGACGCGGGATCCAGCCGTGGGTGAGCCCCGGGAAGAGCAGAGCATCACCTGAACGGAGCCTGGATCCCAGCTGCGATTTACTGGGACAAGCTGGAGGTCAGCGCAGGGCTCAGCCCCTGCAGCTCTTCCGCTGTGTCTGGCTGAAGTGGAGAAAGCCTTGTGTTTTAAACCACATAAACACCTGGCAAAGGAGGAGATGCATGGCAGCACCTGGCTGCGTTCGGCTCAATTATGGTTGGCACAGGGGTGATGGTTTTCCGTGCCCAGACCGGTGATGTGCCACGTGTGGGATGTGGAGCTGGGAGTGTAGGTGGATCCCCATCCTTTGATACTTCCATAAATGAGGAGAAGGACGCTCTGGTGACCTCTGCTTCAGAGATTCAACCAGGAATAAGGAAACAAAAGGATTTTCCCAACCGTTGTGCAAATAGGGGTGTTCAGTGCGGGAGGGTCCAACTTAATGCCATAAACTGGATTGGATTAGGAAGGATTTGCAGAGGGCCAGTCTGGAAGAGCGGCTTATTTAGGTTTTTAGCAGCCGTGTCACAACTATACGTAGTGTTGTAACACGCTGTTGCGTCCTATGGTTGCGTTGGGCTGTTGGGTTTGAGGGCTCAGGGAGCAGCTGGGAGCTCCTGGGCTGGGCACAGTGGAGACGGTGTGGGGTGGCCACGGTGCGAGGTGGCCACGGGAGGGTGGTCCGGGCTGTGAGAAGGCATGGGAGGACACAGCTAGGTACGCACCAGGAACCCAACATCTTCCTTGTCTTGCGAGTCTGAACCAAATCCCTTAGCCCGTGGGATGGTGGAGGGTGAGTATCTTTTGGGGCTTGGATGGTTTCATACTGTTGTGGGTCTTTTGAATGCAAATTCAGTTATCGTTACGCAAGTGATTGTGATGTTGAAGTGCCTCCTTGCCCCAATCCCGCTCGATGTGCCTTTGCTGTGCTCAGGGTGTGCTCACACGGCAGCCCCCCGCAGCTCCAGCTGTGGCAGAGGAGCTGCCCCTCTTTTTGGGGCTCCACTCACGCTGTGGGGCCAGCCCTGGCCCTATGGAGTTTTGCCTGCAGGACCTGGGCTTTGGGGCTTTCATCAGAGCTTTTTAGCTCCCTGCTCTTGCTCTGCTCCCATTCCTTACAGCGGGGTTTTGCATCACATCCTTCTGTCTTGGATACCCTGGCTCCGTTCGGAGCTGTCAGCGCCTTCCCCCGTGCCTCATGCCCAGCCCCGCTCTCCTGGGCTGCTTTTTGCCCAATACTTTGGTAACTTCCACAAAATAGAGGTGCTTCCCCTTGTAGCTGCCGGGTAGGTGGGGATGTCACCCTCCGCTCAGCACCGATTCCTGCTCTCTGCCATCCCTCCTGGTGCTGGAGAACTGACGCCGGCGGATGCGAGCTCGGCGGTCTCGTGGCACCTGCCTGCTGCCGGAGTCGTGCCACGCTGGGATAGGGGAGGGAAAATGGGCCATTTATCGTGTGCGACAGACACAACCGCCCCCGAACGCCTTTGTCTGCAAAAAAAGGGGAATGGAGCAATGAATATCCACGTCATTCCGGGGGCAGAGGCAGCTTTCCAAGGCTGCAGCTGGGGCCCGGGCACCGGGGAGGAGCTGTGGGTGCCCACGGGCTCCCTGCGAACGCATGCGAGGGAGGTGGGTGCTGGGGGACGGATGTGGCTGCAAGTATGGGGGGGCGGTGGGAGACAGTTCTCGGCTGGGGATGGAGCTGGGGAGAGGGGTTGCACTCCCAGGAGGGCTGGTTTTGGGGGGCACCACCGTGGAGAGGTTTCCACAAGCTGCTCGGAGAGCCTCAAACCTCTCATATTATCATATATAATACAGTATATATTATATTATATATTATTTACATGGAAAATATATATATAAATGATACATTATATAATATATCTATTATATATAATATATAACTCAACCTGAACGTTGGTGGAGTTGGGCTGCCCTGGTCCTTGGCCGCTTCCAGCCGAGGCAGTGTGCCATGGCAGAGTCATGGCACGAATGCTCTCCCAGCACCCCGGGGAGCAGCCCAGGGTCTCTCCTTTTCTCCTTAGAATGAATCATTCCTGGGGAGGGCTGGGATTCACTGAAGCAGGTGGAGCACGCACCAAACTGCCCGTCTCCCACCTCCGGTGCCGGAGGCGGCGTTCGGTTCGGTGCCAGGAGCGTACGTGCCAGCGCAATGCTGCGGTTTCTGTCTCCCGTGCTCCGGTGCAAACCCAAGGTCGACAGTGGAGAAGTGACAAATAAAAAACACAAATCGTGCTTTAAAGATTGAAAGTCCATGTGAAAACCCACCCAGCCAGAGCCAGAGCTGGCAAGGGCAAGGCAGTAAATCCCTCGCCATCGTATTAGATAAAAATTGAGGATCTGGAATGTGTTTTCACATGTCACTTGCAATTTCTGAAGTCTGGCTTAATTACAGCAATCACCCTCGGCAGTGTCGATTAGCAACGCTCTTGGATTTCTGCTGAGCTCAAACCTTGTGTCAGGAACGCGTGGTTTCCTCGGTGGGCTGCCGCCGATGCGTGCGGGGGGCAGGCAGCGGCCCCTCTGCGTGGGCTGGACAGGGTGTTGAGCAGTTTTGTGCTAATTGGCATCATCTGAGCAATCCTGACGAGGATGCTCTGCGCCAGGAGTGACTCACCCCTTTCTCTCGCTCCTGCGTGGCTCCGAAGGACTGAAAAGGCTTTTGACTCTTTCCAAGGGTGCCCTTGTGCTGCAGCATCGGGGTTTGCCAGGCTCTGCCAGGGATGCTGTGGTCCCCTCAGCACTGGTCCCACCAATATTTCCCTGAGTTCATCCAATTTGCTGCTCATGGGCCATCCCCCCCAGCATCTCCTTTCGGGGGGAAGATGTTGATGTTACAGCCAAGCCTGGTTTTTGCTCCCTGTGGGTAGCAGAGCAGGACTGGCTATTGCTGCTAGTCTTCTGCGGAGTGCAATGGGTGATGCTCTGATACAGGGGCTCTGCTCCGGGTTGGGGTGATGCTGGAGCAGGAAAGATAAGCAGGACCAGGGATGCCACACTGTCGTGGGGGGTTTCCAGCTCCCTTCGCTGTCACGAGGTGCCTGCCACTGCCTGGGCAGTGCTGCAGAGCTGGGGGAATGGGGGGCTGTTGCTCCCCCAAAGCACCCCTCCTTCAGAGACAGCCCGTTGGGTTAACGTGGGCAGTGGGTGGCCAAGTGACAGGGTCCTTTTGGGAGGGGGGAGATGCCCTGGCAGAGGCTGGCAGGGCTGGTGGCCTCCTCTATGTGGTTGTTTGCTTCTCTTTGTATCAGAGACTCCCCGTCGTAAGAACCTCAAAATTGCCACCTGGGCACGTGACACCCCATCTGGGACATCCCTGCCAGGGATCTCACCCTTTCCCTCTCTCCCATCTCTTGCCATGAAACCCCTGGAGTTTTTTCTCCGATGGTGCCAGGGGAGAAGCTGAACTCTATTGTCACTGCCCTCCGAGCAAGAAATAATGCCCCCAAGCGCTGCCCCCATCCCACCACACGCTGCACCAACTGCCCTCACTCCATTTCTTCTCTGCTCTCACCCCATTTCTTCTCCTCACTGGGGCTTTTCTCCCTCTGATCTCAATTAGGGCTTTTTTTTTTCCCCGGAGCGGCTCACGACTCATCTCGGGGGGAGCAGAGCAGGTAACTCACAATCCTCAGGGGTCTGAGTGATGGGGAGGGTTAAAAAGCAGCTAAAGGGGATTGGAAGGGTTGGAGAACTCCCCTTTGATGGGGGACAGCCCCCCCCCCCCCCCCCAATTTTATTTAACATTTCAGACGTTTGCATGCACAGGGTCTTGGAGATGCTGTTTTGGGAGGGGGCGATGGGATCCCGCAGCGATGCAAGTGCCCTCGCAGGGGTTACACACTCGCCCCGTGCCGCAGGAAAGGGGCTGGCACGGCGCTCGGGAGACATCCGCGCTCAGCCGGCCGTGAAAAACCATGGCGAAATGACACAATGAGCTTTTTCCTTCCCCTTCCTCTGAGCCAGCGCGGCGTGGCGCAGCCAGCCGGGCCCCGCACGCAGCCGTGCGTGCCTGCGTGGGCACCCGGGGGGGGGGGGGCGCGGGGGGGACCACACGATGCGCCCAAGCTCCGCAGGGAGGGATCGCATCGTCCCCGCGTCACCCGTGCCCGCTGCTCCCCGGCGTGCCGGCCACGCCGGACCCAGCCGCGCCGGATGCCGTTGACCCGCCGGCGAGCGAAGGTGCGTTGAGGCTACTGGGTGCAGGTAAAAGCAAGGGAAGGGTGGGAGGGGGGGCAGCAGCTCCACTGTGACCCCGCGTGAAGACAGGCCTCAGCGCAGCAGCACGGACCCCCCCGCTGAGGTTTAATCCGTCATCTTTGCCCATCTCATGCCAGGAGGTGGTAACCCCCCCTTTTTCAGCAGCCGCCGAGGCGGCACCAGCATCTCTTTAAACTCAGCCCATCGGTGGGATGTGTTCATCCTGCCCGGGGGGGTGGAGGGTCCCCGGGTGCCCCACAGGTCCTTGGGCTCCATTCGGCCACGCTGCAGTGCCAGCTGCATCTTTACCGGTGGACCCAGCAGCGGGAGGCTGGAGGCAGCATCTCCCGTGGGAGTCGGGGGGCTGAGCGTGTTCGGGGCAGGGGAACCCCTCTCGTGCCCTTCGGGGAGCTCGTTTCCAAAATACAGCTCAAACCCCCGTGGCCCCTGGGTGAAATTTTTGCCAGGTGAAAAATGGGAATTGGCAGAATAAATAGCCGCATTTTGGGGGTCCCTGGGGACGTGTGTGCGCGGCGGGGAGGGGGTGAAAGCTGTGCTACAGGCGAGGCGTTAAAGAAGAAGCTGCTGCTCGTCACAAAAGCTGCTCGAGAGACGTTTAATTCTCTTCCGAAGTCCAGGCGGACGGGGAGCTGCCATCTGGTGTCTGATGGCAGCGGGGGGAAAGGGCTCCCGGTGAAGTGGGGACATGCTGGGAGCTCACTGGGCTTCAGATTGTCCTGAAATGGCTCCTTTATTGAGGCTGAGCAAGTTGGCTTTGTAAAGGGACCCGTGTGGGATAACGCTGCCTTTGAGAAGGGGAAGGGTCCTGCCCGCGGCTGCCAGCGGAGCCCCACCGAGCCTGGAGAAGAGCCACAGCTTGGAGGGGGGGACCCAGGGGACCCACGGTGTTCACATCACCTGCCAAAAATCCTCCCCCTGCATCGAGGGCTGCCAGGGGATGGGACCCCGGCTGCAGGCTCTTGCCCCCCTCCCCGGCTCTCCGTAGGCTAGGTGCCAGTTCTGGCATGCACCGAGCGCGCGCGGTCTCTGCGCCAGCGCAGGTCTCAGCTCGTGGCCTCCTCCCCCGTATTTGGGAAATTATTTTTATTGAGTGGCAGAGGCCATAACTTTTCAGCCTGCAAAAGTGGCCGGGCAGCACGTCCGCAGTCGGGGCAGCGCGGCTGCGCCTTGGCAGGGACGCAGCTGGCTCGCGCCCCGACGGAACGGGGAGCGCGTCCTCGCTGCCAGCGCGGGGAGCAGAGCAGATCCGCTGCAGGGACAAGTCGAGTCAGCACTGGGGGAGTTTCAGCTTCTCTCATTCCCGGAGTTTGTTTAAGCAAAGAGGTTTGTGCGTTTCGGTGTCCGTGGGGCGCTTTGGGAGGAGGGGGGGGTGCGATACCCCCGGCTTTAGGGTGGTTTGGGGCATCCAGCACTCGCTGGGTCTGTGTCCCCCAGCTGTGACCCCGCTGCCGGCGTGTTCTCACTGCGGGAGAGACGCAGGGAACAAGACTGACCAGTTCCTGCGGAGGAAACAGGCTGTTCCCTTACGGCACAGGGAGTTTTCCTTGGCAGAAACAAAGCTTTGCCTACGGTGACTTTGCGGAGCTCTGCCAGGCTGGCTCAGCGCCCACCACGGCACTTCTCACTGGCACAGGGGTGCTTTGCTGGGATACACTCATTGGTGCCTGGTCTCCCTGGGAAGTACCGGTACCCGGAGCTGCTGCAGTGACTGCGGTGCAAGCGACGTGTCCGTGTCGGACCCCACGATCCGGCTGTGCGGTGGGTGACACGAGCCTGGGGGCTTGCGGGGATCTGGATGTGCTGGTGGGTGCGTTGTGCAGGGGTGGATGAGACAAGCACGGATCTCCGTGGCAGGCTGCAGCGTGGAAAAGTGCCAGCACCGGGAAATGGCACTTTGCCCCGTCCCTCCAGCGGCGATGACTCCCCCGCGTCGGGGCTGCAGCCTCCCCAGGGCAGGAGGAGATATGGTGCGAGGGGGTAGCAATGCACTGTCCCACTTCCCGCAGGTTGGGAAGGACATGTCCCCTGACACAGGTGGGAAACGGAGACACAGGATGTGTTTAAGCCACCTCTGCCACAGAGCAAGCCCGAGCCCTGCTGCTACCAGGGCAGGATGCTGCCCACGCGCTGCCAGAGCATCTCTTGTCCTCGTGAACCGAATAGTACGTCCCGTCCCTCCCTGCCCAGCCCCTCGGGGCACCGACTCACCAGCAGCCCCAGGGCTTGGAGCTGCACAAACCAACTTGGTTTTGCTCATCTCCCGGTGCTGGCACCAGTGTTACCCCTGGGTACTCAGGCACAGCAGGTCCCACCACCCCCAGTTCTTGCAGTGCCCACATACTGGGAGGTCAGTGGGGTTTATCCCCTTCTTAGAGAGCTGAGACCTCGCAGGGGTTGATGCAGGTGGAGGAAGCAGCAAAGCTGGGCAGTTCCCTGGTTGTGATGGGCCAGAAATGCTGGATTCAAGGGCAGATCATGGATGAAAGCTGCTCACACATATACGTGCATCTATAGGTGCATCGTTCAGATCTAGCCCAGCATTTCTTTTCAGTAAAAACAAGCCTTTTCCAAAGTTTCAGGACACCATGGGTTTCCTGTGGCATGTCCATGCGAGGCTCCAGCCAACTCTTTCTTCATTGATGATAGTCCCAGGCTGGTGTCTCCAGTGGGAAGATGTGGATTTGTTGTACGCCAGCTGTCCGTGGGGAATACAGATGTGCTGGAGGACACTTGCTTGCAAGAAAGTCCATAGTCAACTTTGTGCTACCTTGTCCATCTGGTTGAACTTCCTGGTTAAAGTCACCTGCAGGACCCGAAAGATGCTGAAGCTCATGATGATGATGAAGCTCATGACATCGTAGTAAGGCTCTCGAGCAGCCAAAAAGCCCCTTATTGTTTCAGAGCCCTCGTTTGCTCTCAAACATGACCCAGCAGCGGCAAACCAGGAGCAGGATCCCCCAGGCTGTGCCTTAGCTGTGGTGGAACGTGCAGCTGGGCTGATCTTCATGTGCGGATGGAGCCGAGAGGAGCTGGGGCTCTTGGCGTGTATTTTGGCTGTTCTTTCCTGGACTTGTTCCGCGGGAGCAATGACTGGGTTGTGGAGCGGGTGTGGGGCCGAGTTTGAGGCTCATTTTGTTTTTGAAGCTCTTCTGGGCTCTTTGCTGAGAACCCAGCAACCTCAGAGGCGATGCAGATGCCTGGGCAGCCTGGGCACCCACAGCAGCTGCCAGCACCTTAAAATACCGTTTGTGGCCTTCATTCAAGGGCAGGGCTTTATCGTGAGCTGGTCAGCGAGTGGTTAAACCCTTTCTGGCCCTTCTGCCCTGCAGCCCTGGCCAAGTTTCTGCTGAGCTTGCAACTCTCGGGAAAGCCTCCCTGTCCCTCCTGGGCACCTGGCATGGCCTGAAGCAGCACCAGAGGCCACTGGCACCCCAGCACAGTCCAGTTTTCTTTCTGGTGATGACTGGAGAAATATATCATCCCGGATGGGGCTGTCTCTCCCCTGTGCCTGCTGGTGTGCTGGCGCTGGGTTTCTGGGGCAGGATGGATCTGCCCAGAGTGCAGTGCAATTTCATTTATATTTGTTTCCTAGAGCTGGAACTCCCTAGTATTGGCTCTGTCTTGCTCCTAAGCAGCGTGTTGCTGCAAATACAGCTCCTGCAAAGGGATCAGTGGGCTCCCCAAGTCACTTAGTGGGAGCAATTCTGATTGGGATGGATACTTATAAGGATGCCCATCTGATAGAGGAGTTTCTGCAATTTCTGTATAGTCTGGATGTGACAGGAGACCTCTGGGACTCTTACATGCCCAGGAGTGCCCAGCTCCCAGGGTACCTGCACAAAGTCTTTTGCATAAGACTTTTTTCAGTGTCACATCCACGCAGCGGTTGTTACCTGGGCAGGCAGAATTTTTTTCCCCACCAATTCCCTTCCATCAAGTGCAGAAGCGAGAAAACATTCCTGAAAAGCTCTGACAGCTCCGTTTGCAGCTCTGCCTCCTTCTGAACCCTGTGCATGGGAGAGAAGCAAGTTACACCTTCGTGAGGGAGGCACATGCTGCCACACACAGCTGCGTGAGGGTCCATCGCGTGGGGCCGTGCCGTGCCAGGGATGTGTGTGTGCCGCAGCACCGCGGTCCATCGCCGGCTGGTGCTCCCCGGGCTCTCCGGCGAGCGGAGCTGCCTGGAGACACCGGATTTGATTCAGAGGGCCTTTGTCATCTAGCTTGGACACCAAAACTGATTAATCTAGTTACAGTCCAGAGTCCTGCGTCCGCATCCCATGATGGTTTTCGTTGCATTCAGCATCCCCTTTCCCTTCCCAGTTTAACCAAGTCGGTGAAGGTTTCTCACTGGGATGCTCCTGCTCGGAGACGTCAGGCAGACCTGTGAGGAGAGAGGATGCTGCTGCTCTGGAGCTGACCTGGAAAACCACCAGTGTGTTTGCCAGCTGCTGGCTCACGCCGGCCCGGTTTTGCCCGTCAGGCTGCGAGATGTCACATCCCAAATGCGGCACGTGGAGCTTGGGCTCAAATTGTCCCTTTTCTGGCCTAAAGGATGAAAAACCCACTCAAACGGTGGGGAAAGCACAGGGGCACGGCACAGGTTTGCTTATTCCCATGGCTAATGGAGAGCAGCCCGGTGCGCCCGTGTCCTGTCCCTCCCCGCTGCTGATGGGCATCCTGGGGCCATCGGAGGTGGTGGCCTGTGGTCTGCTCGCCCAAGGTCCATGGTGGTGGTTCCTCGGGGTCCTCTCCTCACTCTTGTCCTCCCCCTGTCTTTCAGATGTCCTGCGGTAGCCCAGCACCCTGCAGAAGGACCTGCCTGCCTTAGCCAGCCCGTCGTCCCAGGCATCCGCTGGTGATGGCCTCGATGCCCCAGTGAGGGGCGAAAGGACACGGACTAAGTCCCCCCAACACCACCACGACCCCCGGGAGAGCCATGGAGGCCCCCCTGGACGTGCCCGTAGGGAACCTGATTGACTTTGATGCTGAAACCCCCACTTGCATCCCCTCGGAGCCCTCTCCTCCCACCGTCCCCAGTGGCAACGGGCACCTGGGGGACGCAGGGGATGATGCCGGAGAGGAGAGCGATGCCACCGAGTCGGCGGACAGCGAGAATGACATGGGCGACTCTCCGAGGCGCTGGGGCGGCTACCACCGCTCCTCCTCCAACGAGTCCTTCTCCTCCAGCCAGAGCACCGAGTCGGCCCGGGACGAGGCGATGGCTGAGCGCCGGGAGTTCATGCGGCACTACGTGGAGAAGATCTTCACCGGCGGGTGAGCGAGCGGAGTCGGAGAGCCTGCTGCTGGGAGGACATCCTGCAAGATGGGATCTGGCTGCTTTCCCGCTGCAGCAACATCAGTTTGTGCCCTTCCCCGTGCTTGGCTAACACAACGTGTTGCTCCTGGCCATAACACGGCGTTGGAGCTAAGGGGAAGGATGCAGGCTCTGGCTTTCACCCCTCTTTTGGGATGTCCCAGCTCATTCCACCCCCAGCTTCCCTCCCCTCTTCTTCCTCCCCTGTCTCGCACCAGAGGCTCACCGTGCTGGGGATCTCCAGCTCCTCTCCCCCTCCTTGGGCATCTCTGCAGCCCCCAGCCCTGCACCCCCCCAGCTCCCATCGCTGTGGTCTCCGTAACGCTGCGGCTCAGAGCGTCAAGCAGGATCGAGCAAGCGGAGCATGACGAGCAGCAGCGGGGGCTGTTTTGGCTCTGGGGCAGAGCGCCTGTCTCGGGAGCTCAGTTTCTGCTCCGGCTGTCCTTGGCTCTTCCCTTCTCCCTCTGCCTTTGATTTCCCCCCTGCCAGGGAGGAACAAAAGAGCAGCGTGAGCTGGAGGACGACAAAATGGATGCTGTCCTTCCTCTCTTCTTCCTCTGCTTCCTCCCAGCGTCGGAGCACCAGGATGCTGCCACCGAGATGGATGACATGGGGGATGCTGAGCCGTGTCCTCGGCTTTAATGGTGTTTTTTTTTAATTTTTCCCCACGGCAGAGAGGACCTGGACCAAGAAGAGAAGGCCAGGTTTGGCGAGCTCTGCAGCGGCGAGAACGGGAAGGGCAGGGAGTGGTTCGCGAGATACGTGAGCGCCCAGGTAAGGGGAGAGATGGGTGAAGGAGTGGTGATCCTGTACCGGGGCTTTGGAGGCTCAGGCCAGGGGAATTGGGCCCGATGGAATATTTCTGGAGGGCAGGAACTCAGGGAAAGGGAAGAACTTCAGTCTGGGGGGATATTGAAGTGAATAAACGCATCTCGAGGCCGTTAAATACGTGCTTGTCGCAGCATGGGGGTGAAGTCATCTGTTTTATTTCAAATGAAATCCCCATCAGCGCTCAGAAAACATCCTATTCCCTGGAAAAACATCTCGGCGAGGCAAACCGCTCTCTCGGAGAGGGATGCCTGACCGTCCACGCTCCCTGCCCACCCCTCTGCACCCGGGGGTCCTGGGGTGCTGGGGGTGCTGAGGTTGCCCGTGCTGGAGGGCTGGGCTAAACCCTGAGCTTTGTGCCTGCAGCGCTGCAACTCCAAGTGTGTCTCGGAGCAGACCTTCTACCGCCTGATGCAGTCCTTCGCCCTTGTGCTCTTTGAGTAAGTCGGGGAGTCAGGGGGGTTCGGGGCTTCGTTGGAACCGCTGAAAGCTCCTGAGATCAGAGCCACGGCTCAAAGGAGGGCAGCAACCACGAGGCTGCTTTGGTTGCCGTCGCTGGGTGTCTTCACTGAGTCCTCTCTCCATTTCAGGTGTCACCAGATGGATGACTTCAGCCCTGCCAAGAACCTCATGACCATGTGTTTCACCTACTACTACGTGGGTAAGAGGTGCCTGCACCCTCAGGCTTTGCTTGTGCTGGAGACCGGCAGTGAAGTGTGCCCTGGGCACGAGAAAGGTGATGGGTGGGTACTCAAGCTTGGCTTGCTCTGGCTGACCCTGATATGGAGCAAAAGAGCCTCCATGGCCCAGAAGCTGTGCAAATCTGCTGGAGACCTTCTCTGGGGTGGTAGTTCACGCTGATACTGGTTTGCCTTTGCTTCTAGCCAGGGATATTTCTGTATGGTGATCCCCAGATGTTCTCCAACCCTGGAGATTTGATGTGAAGCCCTCAGCCCAGAAGCACCTTGGTTCATTGCTTGGTGTGTGGTGGTCATTCCTCCATGCGGGGCTGGATTTTCTATCCAAAATGGGAGGGAGGACAAAGACCTACAGGAATCGGGATGGAATGGGGTCAGGGATGTTTCCACCTGGCTCCTACTCTCCAGGGAGCAGGTTCCCCAGGAGCTGGCAGCACCCAAGACCATGGGGCCAGCTGAGCTCCTGCCACGTTTCCCACAGGCAAGACCCACGCGCTGCCCTTGGAGGCCAAGGAGAAGCCCATGGGCAGCATTGACTCGTACCTGAAGTCAGCCAACACCTGGCTGGCGGAGAAGAAGGACATCGCGGAGCGGCTGCTGAAAAACACCTCGGCCAAGACGGAGAATGTCAAGGGCTTCTTCGGGGGCCTGGAGACCAAACTGAAGGGTCCTACCACCAAAAAGAGCGAGTGGGTACCACTCCGTTGGGCGGGCAGGGTGGGCTGAGGCAGGTGCCCATAACGTGACCAAGCCAGAAACCTCCTGGGTGCAGGGCCACCATGAGCCAGGGGTTATCATGGCCATGAGAAGATGATCTCTAGCCTCATCCCGTGCTTCATACTTTGGTCATTGGGCACCTCATGGTCTGGCAGTCCCATTCCCTTCGGCATGGAGATATGTGGTTCCAAGAGACCGTGCTTTGTGGTGCGTGTTGCTTTGTGGTCTCCTGCATCATCTCTGTCCTGGATCTGACTGGGATGGACATCAGGGTCTCTTATCCAGCTTTCTGGCCCCGGGGACAGTGGCATGGGAGCGGGGTCTTTCAGATGAAGGTGCTCCCCTCACCAGGGGGCCAAGGCTTTGTCATGTGGCTGCTGGGGGGACAGGCTCTTCGGGAGCTGATGCTCATTTCTATGCCACAGCGAAGGCGAGGACAAACCGAAGGAGAAGCTGAAGAAGACGGGTGAGTGGAGCTAGTGTTGCTGAAGTAGGCATGGTCAAAGCATCTCTGGGGAAAGAGCGAGGGTTGGAAATGGTACGAGATGCCCGGCGTTGCTAGAGGTGTGGGGTGGGAAGAAGGGCAAGAAGGACCGATGCTGTCTCCTCTGAGCTCCTAGAGAAATACCCTAAAGGAGCCTTCACAGCTCCTTGCTTTGAAGCAATCACAGCTCCTGTCCCTCAAGGACATCTTGTGGCATCTTGTCCTCAGTGGCACCAAGTTGCAGAGGTTTGGGCATCCACTGCCTCTGAGTTTTCATGCTATTCCAGCTGTGCCCCTGGTAGCGGTGTGCACTGCCCAACCAGAGGTGCAGTCCCTCGAGCACCCTCCTGGGATGTCCATGCCTTGGTCAGAGCTCATATCTGCCCACAAAGAGCAGCCAAAGCTCCTCTTTGGTTTGCAGACTGTTTCATCACAACTGCCTGGACACCAAGCTGGCAGGGCGGCACAAATTCTGTGGATGGGTGAGAGGGTGGGAGTCATCCAGACCTCGGCAGGTAACTGTGTGTCCCCACAGTTTCTGTGCAGAGCCCAGAGGAGGAGAAGAAAGGCGAGAAGATCTACCTGTACATGCACCTCAAGCAGCAGCCGATCTGGTAAAGCCTGCCTGCGGCCAGCCAGCTCCCATCTGGCACGGACCCCCCCAGGAAGGGATTTGTCCTCCTTGCCCACATGTTCCCCAGACCTTCATGAGTGCTTTGAAGCTGCTGCTGTCCCTAAAAGAGGTGGCCATGGCTTTTGCACATCCCTTGTGCTAAACAGACTTTTAGCAGCCATACAAGGAGCTGGTCCAAAAATGGACCAAATCGTCCAGACTTGCTTACCCCCAGCTCCTTGAATCATCTCCTGGCCCCTGGGAAGTGGGTGAGCTCGGCCCTGGGAGGACTCAGGGGCAAGCTGGAGGAGATGGAATGGTGGCCATCCCCAACATCTCCCTCCTTCCCTGCAGGCACAACCTGAGGTTTTGGAACGCCGCCTTCTTCGACGCCGTGCACTGCGAGCGCAGGAAGCGGTCCCCCACCACCAGGTAGGACACATTCCCGGGGGAAAAGGAGATACCACGTCCCCTCCAGCCCTCCCCCAGTGTTCCCCCCCACTCCTGACAACCCTGAGCACTCCTGACCGTGGAGTTTTTGCCTCTGGTTGCTGGAGCCACTGGGCTGTGGGGTGGGCAGGGGAAATAATCCCTTTCCTTGTCTGGGTAGATCAGCATCCTCTTAACGATTTAAGAGCATGAAGGTGATGTGGACCTTCTTAAGGATTTGGGAGCGTGAAGGTTTTCGTGCTCGTTTTGTGTCATTTTTTGGAAGAACAGAGCCCTAAAGATGTGCTGAGACAACCCAGCTGGGGTCCAGGCTGTTGGTGCTTCGTTTGGGAGCAGATCTGGGAAAAGATGCTTGGTGCAGCCTTTCAAGGAGGGGCAGCAGATAGGGAGGGGATGCCCTGGGTGCTAGCCGTCCCCAAAAAGGCTGTGGAAGTGCTGCCAGTGCCAGCATGGAGACCGATGCCAGGCAGCCAACAAGAATGCGAGCTAGAGATGGCAGTGCTGTTGGCCCCCAAGGGCTTGGAAGATCGGGATAAATCCAGCAAAGGGAAGGGGCCACTTGTGTCGGAGGGTGTCTGTGCGCAGGGAGCACTGGGGTGCCTGGGTGTGGGGACCTCGTGGGGTGCGAGGGTGGGCGAGATGCTCACCGGGCTCATGCCCATCTCTGGCTCTGCTACAGCCCTGCCACCAGGGCTGGAGCGATTCACTCCTCTCTCCACCGCGGTGCCACCCCTCCGAAGCCGGATTGTGCCATTGCGTGTCCGGGCAGGTGCCTTGAGCTCCCAGGGTGAGGGTGGTTGAGCTGGGAGCGTTCCGGCAGACCCTTTTCCGAGCAGTGAGGGCACTTCTTGAAGCTGCCAGCCCTCCTGCACCCTCCCCAAAACCCCAGCTGAACCACGGCAGCCCCGGCTCACGCCGCAGGATGCTCTGCCAACCTCAGCTCACCCATCAACATCTGCTTTCTCCTTTTATTGCTTTCCTTTTTCCCAAGCAAGCCAGTGGGAATAATAATGTAACCGTAACTGCATTTGCTTTGATGAAGCCCCAAATTAGCAGCAGCAAATGTCTCACAAGGACATACGCCACCGGCAGCTGCTCTCTGCTCCCGGTGCCTTCCTCAATTAATCTGATGGCTGCGTCTGCCTCCGCTGCAGAAACGAGCCCGCCTAACCAACGAGCTTCGGGACCTGCAGCCTGGAGTGCTCCGAGTATCTCAGGGGGGGTTGGGAGGTGGTGGTGACCACCCCTTGGACCTCTGGAGAGGGTAACGGAGGCCATGGGGTGAACTGGGATGCTGCTTGCTAGACCGAGGATTGAAATCCCTGGCAGGAGGAGTGGGCTTGGTGAGGGCTGGTATGGCACGGGCTGGGTTTGGGATGCCAGGGACGACGCGTGGCCGTGGCAGGTGTCTGCAGGGTCTGCGGTGATGGGATTGTGGCAGTGCCCATCCCTGCGGGGTGCCAGGGCATCGCCGGGGCGGCCGGGCTGTGGCGTCTCAGGGCTGTGGCGAGAGCTGGGGTTTTTTATTCTCTCCTCTGGGTGGGAAGGGCAGGGGATGGGGCGGAAGGGAGCGGAACTAAACTCCTCTTTTTCTTTCTCTTTCCTTTCTCTGCCTCTAACAACCTTCCTTCTGTCTCTTCCTCTCCTTTCCCCTCCATCCCTCTGTCTTGCATGATCTTTCACCCACCACTTTTGTCGGCCCCGTTTCTGCTGCCGCTCCAGAGGGAACGCTGGGGAGGAAGAGGAGAAGAGGTGTGTCTGTCCCCGTACTTCGGTCCATTAGTGTCCAGAGGCTGGCACTCACTTCAGGTCCAAATCCTGCCCTGGGGAGGGGGTGGGAACGTGTTTCAGGGGGGCTCTGGAAGGCCCATCTCCACCAGGGAGGCACGGCCACCGAGGTTTGACTTCATGTGCATCACCCTCGCAAAAGGGCAAGCGAGGTTTAGATCGAATCCGCTTTAATGCGGCTTTTTAAAAAGAAACCTGACCAGTTTCAAGCTGGGATATTTTACTGGGGGAATCGAACGCTACTGGAGAAGCCAAGGATTTGTGCTGGGAATGATTCCCTGGGCAGGTTTTGGACATGAACTGAGTCTCTTCGCAGAGAAAGCATCCCCCTCTCCTGCCCTTCCCGCTTGCTCCCAGCTTCTACTGCCGCATAGATAC
Organism: Tauraco erythrolophus; assembly: GCF_009769465.1. NCBI lineage: Eukaryota > Metazoa > Chordata > Aves > Musophagiformes > Musophagidae > Tauraco > Tauraco erythrolophus. The sequence continues at coordinate 20,462,497 of NC_141479.1, read as the reverse complement.
GCCGAGGATCCTTTGCCAGCTGGAAAAGCTGGTCCTTTTATTTTTTTTTTTTTAATGGGCTCTCGTGCTGCCATCCCTAAACAAAAGGAAAACTGCAAACGGGGGCCGCGTGTCACGGCGGCGAGAGCATCCTCCTGCTCGTGAAGCTCGGAAGCAGCCGCATCCATCCGCGCTCCGAGCGGGAAGCGGGCAAGAGTCACGGCTCTTTTGCTGGAGCGTGGGATGTTTGATCTCGGGGCAAACCGCTCGAAGCGATGGCACGAGCAAGAGAGGGAAGGCTTTTTGAAGCTTGGCAGTCAATCTCCCGCGCGGCTCCGGCGTGCGCCGGCAAGCGGATAACTCCGCCGCCGCCGCTCCGGCGGAGCATCGCTCGGGTCAGCTGTGCGGGGTGAAACGCTGCTGCTGCCAGACGAGGGATGCTGAGCTGCCCAAGCCACGGCTCACCGGAATACGGGCAAGGCGTTGGCACAGCCCGCGGGGTTACGTGGCCCCGCGCCGGCCCCGCCGCGCCGGTGTAAAGATCAAAGGGTTCGAGCAGAGCCACATGTTGGTTTTCTTTCTCCCATTCCCAGGCGTGTTACTCCCGAATAACAAGCCAGAAGCACGGCGAATTTTTCTTGGGAGCTTTGATAGTTTTTTTTCTCCCTCAAAAACATAAAAAGACAGGAAAAAGAAAAGAGTTTCATGCACGCTTCTTCTGTAAGTGGGCCAGGGAGATCTGTGAAGCTTTGCTTCCAGATTTCAAAGCCTCTTAATTTGATTCTTCTCCTCTCTTTCCAGCCTCCAGATTTGGATGTGGTTTTTATTTGCTATTGTAAGCTTTATCTGGGAGAAACGACACCTTTTTTTTTTTTTTCTTTTTAAAAAATAATAATCCCTTTAAACGTATCGTGTAAGTTTGCAGAGCCCTATACAAGCACCTACCCCTGGAGACCGACGGCTCAGCTCCGGGGCTTTCACACGCCCGGGCTGGGCTGGGTGGAGGGAGGCTCAGCTCCCCTGGGTGTGCTCAGCCGGACCGAGCGCTCATCCTTTCCCAATTTCAGCGACACAAACACGTTCTTGGGCTGGTTTAACCTCACTGAACTCACTGGGAGAGAATCTACATCATCCCAGCCGCTGTTTCCAGCCCTCCTCATCCACTCCTGGTGTCCTCCTCTTCCTCTTCTCCATAGAGCTGTTTTTCTTCTACCTGTCCCTGTTTTTCTTTGCTTTTCCTCCTCTTACCCTTGGCTGTCCCCTCACCTGAGTTCTGGGGAGGGGGCTGGCATCACCCTGGAGCTGTGTTTCCCCTGGCATGCCCTGAGCTCCCCCCGCCACCGCCTGAGCCTCGTGCCAGCACGGTGACACCGCTGTGACACGGACTGTATTCCCAAGTGGGACACCTGGACGGGATGTCCAACCTCTGCTTGGCTGCAAACATCTAGAGCTTAAAACCAAACCCCAGGCCTTTAAGGCAACGCCACAGTTACATTTACAGGGGAGATGGAGCATCCTCAGGGATTTCAGCCCCCCGAGTGGGGCTGCGGGGAGGGGTACGGGACCCCCACACACTGTTGGAGTCAGGGGGTATGTTTGGGGAGCAGCTTGCTTGGTGCTCAGGGAGTGGAGGTCTGGGGAAAGGTGCCTGGCCCCCTCCTGGTACCCACCCCCCAGGTGTGGGGAGGGCTTCAGCAGAGCCCTGCTGAGATGGGCGTCCCCAAAAGCTGCAGCCCCCCCTTGCCAAAGTGATGGCGCTGAAGATGAGAGATGTCAGCTCCGTGCTGGGGAGGCTGATGCTGTTTCATAGCTCTTAATTGAGGCCCTTAGGAGAAAGCCAATGTTGAAGAAGATTTTTTCCTGGGGGGGGGGTGTCTCTTGCTTTGCCCCAGGGTGGGACATCTGCGGATGGATGCAGGGGTTCAAGCTCATCCAGCACCCCATGTGCGCCGGCAGCTCTTGGTGCCCCCTGTCCCCTGGTAGCATGGCCGGGGGAGGGTGGGGGGGTGGGATGCAGGGACGGGGTCCCGGGGTGACGGCGGTTACTGACGGGCTCGTTTGTGCCTCGCAGGGAGAAGTGGTGCCACATGACGCAGGAGGAGCGTGATGACAGCCTCCGCTTCAACGAGAACATCACCTTCGGGCAGCTGGGGTGAGCAGGGCGCGGGACCGACCCTCCTGCTGCCGGGGTCCACGGTGTGTCCTTGCCAGCTTTGGGGGGGGCGGGGAACAAACACCTTCCAGATGTTTCCCCACTGGGGACATCCCTTATGGTGCAGAAGACGCTTGATGCTTCTCCCCGGGACCTGCCCCTGCCCCATATATTGCAAATCCAGGCACGGCAGGGACCTGGCATGCTCTCCCATAGCTGAGCATCATCCCAGCACCTGCTACAAGGGGGCTGCAGAGAGGAAGAGGAAGGTGGTGGAGAGGGAAGAGAAAGGGCAGCCTGACCCTTCCCTCACTGAGAGCATCTCTGTCCTTCCTCAGCACCTTCATCCACAACATGCTGGCGTTCGGCCTCAACAAGAAGCTCTGCAGCGACTTCCTGAAGAAGCAGGCGACCATCGGAAATTTGGATGAAGGTAGGGGTGAGCCCAGGGGATGAGCACCCCCTTTGTGGGATCCCTGCATCCTGACTCAGGATGCTTTGGCACCCTCCCAGCACCCATTTCCCTCTCCTCTGCAGAGCAATACAAGCTGCTGAGTGACCACATCGAGCAGATGGCCACGGAATAGCCACCGGGCCGGCACGCTGCCATGGAGAGACGGCAACCAGAGCGAGTGGGAAGGGGAGAGAAACCCACCTCTGGGGCTACCTGAAACTGAAGCTGGGCTACTTAAAAAAGAACTCGCACATACAAGCTGCAATAAAACCTGCATGAGCGCCCACCAAACTTTAGAGCTGCACCAGGGCAGCCTGTAGAAATAGGAGCCAAACAGCCCTAAAAATTGTGTTGGAGCATCCGTCAGCTCAGCACCAACACCTGCATCCTGGAGCATCCCATCCCCATGGTCTTTCCCTGCTTCAGTTTTGTTTGTTTTTTTCCAACACAAAAAAAGTTCAGCGGTGAAATATATATTATTTGCATGTGTATTTTTCTAAAAAAAAAAAAATAATAAATTAAAATAATCTGAAAATGAAAGACAAAAATGTCCATCAAACCTTCCCGACTGGGACTACGTGGAGGATCTGGGAGGAGAGAGAGAAAGGTTGGAAAAAATGAGCTTAAAAATGACTTTCTCACTCAAAAACAAGTTTCTCACTCAGTCATCATCACTTGTTTTAATCAGACAGATTTTCACGCTGCCCGCTCGGCCTCGGTGGTCCCTGGTGTTTTACCCAGCTCAGCCCCCACCGGCTTCTCCCTTTTCGACAACCTACTTTTTAAAACAGGGAAAAATTGATGCACCTTTTAAAGAATCGTTAACATTTGCCCCGCAGCCAGCTAAAGCCCATGGAAGAGATTTAATTTTTATTTTCTTTTCCCCTGAGTGCTCAATCTCCGCCAGTCGCCGCGGAGCTGACGGCGGGAGCTGGGATCCTGCTCTGGCCTCAGGACATTTGATTTCACTGTATTTAAAAATCAATTACTCAGTATTATCTTATTAAAAAAAGATGTTCCCTGAGATTAATGAGCTGGGAGTGTCATCCTCCACCCTGGATTCGGAGACTGCGTCCCCTCAGGTCTCCATATGGCCAAGCTGAGCCTGTTCCCTGCCCTGCAGTGCTGGTTTCTCTCTGGATATCCCAGGCGTGGGGTTTCATGGCCATGTTTCTCCTAGGAAGGAGCTTGCCCTGCTCCTTCTTTTTTTCAGTTACCCTCCCTGGAGCACTCCATAGACTCATCATTGCAGGAGGGAAACTTATCTGCCCTGCAGCCCGTGTTCGGATGTTTTACCGGGTTTTGCACGGATGCGGGCTGACTGGCTATGGAAAACCAGGAGCCATGTGCCCTGGGAGTGCTCGTGTTCCCTCCAGCCGACGAATTGCTTATTGCCCTGCCGTGCCCGATAAGCTTGTGTGTATAAGAAAGGAGATGCTTATTCTTTGGGTATTTGCTCAGCGCCGGTGCCCTTTGCAGAGGGTGCACCCCCGGGTGCTGATTTTGCTGGCCGGGTGCAGCCTGCGCCTGCGGAACGGTGTAGAGAGGCTATAGGGAGAGCACACAGAGCAAGAGGGAGTGAAATCCTTGGTCACTTGACCCCAAGCTGGGAGGTCTCCTGGCCCCCCTGGAGTGCCAGGGAGCAGTGTTCCTGTCCTGCTCCTCGGGTGGTGCCAGCTGAGCCCATTCAGCCTTTAACGCAAGAGAAATGAGGCACATTAAAAGCAGCGAGGGGCAGCTGAGGGATGGCACCCTGTGCAGGAGGGTCTTTGGTCGAGCTGAAACCACCCCCATTTTAAATCTCCGAAGGTGGGTTAGACCAGCTGTGATTTGGGTGAGTGCAGGGGGAGACCCTGGCAGAGGTGGGAGTAGCACCGGAGGGCGAAGGTGCTGGATGTCGTGGGCGCAGCCTGGCTCCCCATCCTCCCTCCCTCCCTGGTATCAATTCCACCCTCCATGCAAGGGCTTTGGGAAAGCTGATACCGTTCCTGGCCCCCATCCATTAAGCCCAGGGGTCAGCGGTGGCCCGGTGGCTCCTCTGGCTCTGAACCTTCAAGCCCAAGTACAGGCAGCAGCTTTCGGTCCCCACTCCCTCCCTCGGGAGATAAAGAGGACGTTTGCTTGCTGGGCTCTGGGGGTTTTATCGCGTCTCTATTAAAGCTGTTAAAAATCTTTCCATTGTAGTAGTGTCTGGGAGTGATAAGTATTCATAACAGAGGGGATTCGAGATGGGTTTGGTTGTAAAAACACCTCTAAGCTGGCTGGATTTATGGCTGTTAAATCATCCCTTTTCTCATCTGTCACAGCCTTTTCAGATGTTCATCACCGAACAGCAGCGACGTCGGGGCCGTAATTCGTGCCGCAGTGTGTGGAGCAAGAGGGAGGGGAGTCCTCTCCATCAGTAACTGCCTCCTGATTTATGGGGACTGTCTCTTTTCCTTTTTTTTTCTTCCCCTGGAGCAGAAGAGGCTCCGACTTTTGCTGGCTGCTCTTGGCTGCACGCTGCTGCCAGCTCGCTCCTTGCTGGAGCCAGGCAAGGGCTGGTGGATTTAGAGCCGTGCCGGAAAGTTTGACAGCAGCGTTTGGGGAATTTGGGACAGCCCTTGCCTGCAGCGAGCTCCGCAATGCGGGGCCGTGCCTCTCCCTGTGCTCGGGCTCTGCCTTGGGACTGTGTCTCCCTGTCCTCCCCTTGCTTTGGGTTGAAATGTGGAGAAATCCTGCCGATGCCCATCAAAGAGCCTGGGTTTAGGCAGCGGTGAGCTGGGAAGAAGTGAGGTCTTCTAAAATTTAATCAGTGCTTTGCAAGGCAGCGCTGCCAGAGCTGCCCGCTCTCTGTTTCTATTCCTTCTCAAACCAGACCACAGAAAATCTTCTAGGGGTAAAGCCTCCGTTCTGGCAACCCTTGCTCAGCTGCAGGGCATCCAGGATGCAACCAAAGCTGCCGGGTACCTGTGCACCGGGAGCAGCATCCTGCGCGGTTGCTGGCTACTATCGTGATGCCAGCCCGGTACCCGCAAAGCGGGACCCCGAAACATCTGGCAGAGGCTGTTTTGCCCCCCTTTTTATGCCATGTGGGCCAGTAATCGGTTTCATAGCCCCATCAAGTGTCTGGCACGCGAACTGCATGGCTGGTTCCCAGCTTTCTGGCCCCGGGGTCGGGCAGCGCTTGGCCCCGCATCGCACATGGGTGTTTAAGGAAAATACGTGGCTGTTGGTGCCTTCAAAGCCAGGAAGTGCCTGGGAAAAATTCCTGGCAGGTGTAGCCCCCATCTGCTCTGCCATTGGGAAAACCACTGGTGCGAAGGGGGTGTTCTGGGCAGTGCAGAGCAGGAGATGGTTTGCTGTTGGGGACCCCGGCCGTCGCTCCGCGGTGTCCCCCGGTACCCGGCCGTGTCACCGCGGGGTGTGCAGGCAGCAGCGGATAAACAGCGAAGGTGGGTGTGAAAGAGGCTGTTTGGGGGGGTGACATGGGAGAGGAACCGTTTCCCAAGGTGAGGGGGGCTGGGTTTTGCAGGAGACCCGCAGAAGTAATGTGCTGTGCACAGCTGGCTGCTGCCTTCCCATCTTTAGATTCTCTGCTGTCTGATACGGAGTGGCTCAGCCTTACCCCAGTGCTTTGGGGGGCTCTCTCCACTAAGTGCTGCTGAATTTCCTAGGGATTGCAGGAAGGAGACCTGTTGAAATCCCCTCATTCCTCCCGCCAGATATGAACATCCTCCGTTTCCAGGAGGATGTTCAGCTTTTAAGTCTCTAAATTTAGAGAGATGGATCCCACCACTAAAGCACTTGATTTTATCCTTCTCTGACCGATTTACAATTGAAATTGGAAGATTCTCATGGAGAAACATGATTCTGATTTATTTCTTTTTTTTTTTTCTCCTTTTTTTTTTCCCTTGCAGGAGCCTGAACTTCCCGAATCTCTTTTATGGCACCACAGGGATGCTGCTGGGAAGAGAAACTCCGCTGCTCCTCTTTGGGAATGGCTGGAAGGCAAAGCTGAGTCACTGCGTGTGCAGGCAGAGCTGCAGAGAGGGCTCCGGACAGTAACGAAACACATCTGTCCTCGGCGGCCACGTCCCAGACGTGAGTCACATCCTCTCGCTCTGCGCTTTCGACCCCAGACACTGTGTTCGGGCAAGGTCAGTGCAGCTCCTTGGCCAGCCGGGGAGCTGCGTAGCGGTGTCTTGGCCGAAGTATTTTCACCAGGCTTTCACCCAAGCACTGATTTTTTTTTTCGCTATCGGTTCCCCAAAGGGCATTGAGCCCAGCTGCGAGGGGTCTTTGCCATGGGCTCAGCCTAATTTACCCCTCTGCAAGCAAAGTGGGACGTGCAGCTCTGGATAAGCTGGAAAATCCCAGTCCTTTCCTGCCAGCACGCAGGTCCCTCTTGGAGCTGGTTGAGGAGGATGCTCGAGGATGCTTTCTTGATGGAGAGGACACAGGGCCGAGCCCACGAGGCAGTTCCCTTCTCCCATCCCTGCCAGCAGCATGGCTGGGACAGCAAATTTCCACACCGTGCACCGGGGATTCGTGGCTGTGCCGAGCGGGTGTGGGTCCTGCCGTGGGTCCATAGGAACCACCAAGCATAGGGATGGCATTGGATGGCTGCCCAGCATCTGCCTTGCATAGCTTTGTGGGCAAAGCAGAGCATCAGCTTCAGCACCGCTGCTCATGGTGCTGTTTCTGACAGCGAAAGCTGTTTGCAGGTTTATTCCAGCCTTGGGACTTTTCCACACGTTGTGGTTTTCCGCAAGCCCTGGGAAGGAGGATATGTGCTCCGGGGGGAGTGGGCTCCGCAGCCCCCGCCAGCAAGAAATCCCAGCCCTGATCCTGGGAAACTCTTCCAAAAGCCCAAAGCAGCTGAGCGTGTGTCCTGGCTGGGAACGCAAGCGGAGACTGAAGGGTGATTTTTTCCCCTGCGTGTGTTTTTTCCCCTGCAGCACTCTGTGTTTATCCGGCAGCGTCGTACAAGTGGCTGGTCTGCTCAGCTGCGTCCCCAAGCTCGTGTTTTATGAGCCATTTCTGCAGTTCCCCATGAAACGGGATGTTTTTGGCTGCAACCACAGGACGGAAACCCTGGGGGAACCAGGTGGGATGCAAAGCCTCTCGTGTCACCTCTGCACAAGGGCACCTTCTTCAGCTTTTAGCTACCCGTCAGAGAAACACACACCTCCTCCTCCTCCTCCTTCTCCCTGGGGACTGGACTTCCAGGGTGTAAGAAGCCCTACAAGTAAGAAAACCAGGGATGTGGCACAAAAAAAAAAAGAGAAAATTGGGGTCCCCATGGGATTACTGCAGGGCTGGCAGCCAGCAAACCACTTCCTCACCGAAGGCAGGTAAAATGGAGAGGTTTTCCATGGCTCACCTCTCCTGCTACTGCAGGAGCCGCTTCCAGGCAGGGCAGGGGACAGGAGGGACATCCCAGGCAGGGCCACTGCTCACTGCCTGCAGGCTGCTGGCTTTGCTGTCGCTCAGACAGTGCTGGAAATGGGCCTGAAATGACCTTTTTCCCTATTGCATCCCCATGGGGCAGTTACTTTTGCTGGTGGGGTTTAGCATCCAGCCCCTCCTGGTCCCCGCAGAGTGGATGCTTCGAGGGGAGCCGGTCCCCGAGGCAGGCGAGGAAAAGGATGCTCGAACACTCTTAGCTGGGAGGCCAAGTTTCCCAAGATGGCACTGTGGTGTTTTTTTTATAAGCTGTCACTGCCAGCAGAAGCAGGGGGGGGGAAAAATCCCAACCTCCTGAATAACGTGCATCTGGTGCAACTGCGCAGGGCAAATATTTGACGTGCAGAATAAATGAGCAGGAGGGAGACGTCAGGCTCCTGCACCCGGGAGCTCTGACTCATGTTCCCGCAGCAAGCAGCACTTCAGACACCTTCCCTGCAGGCAGCTGCCAAACGTCCCTGTCCCTGGGGCGCAGCACGCAGAGGGGAGCATGCCAGCACCTCCACTGCCACCGGGCATCCTTGCCCAGCCCTGGCACCTGGGAGTGCGATTAATACCCCAGGGTGGGCTGGGGCAGCTTCATGGGTGATGGAGAGGTGGCAACAAGGGGAGGTGTGTGGGAGGGTCCTCCTGGGCTGCACCCACTGGTTTGGGTCCCATCTCCTCGCTGTTTCTCAGGGATGCTGAGCACTGATCCAGTTGCCTCCTAGCATTATTAGTCTTAGGATGCTCTTATTGAACAAACAGCTGCTTCCCTGGCTGCGTGGTGGGCTTCACCTCCTGGCTCAGAGTCAGGCTCCAGGGGAAAATATCTAGCAATTCCCCCCCCGCCTCCCCTTTCCCAATATGTATTTTAAGCTTTTGCTAAAGCAGCAGCGTTTTTCTGGGCAGTTACTCGTGGTTGCTCGGGTGGAAAGCTCGTTGGCGCAGCAGGAGCGAGCATTTAAGCAGAGATCCGGGGGGGGGAATTTTTTCCTGCTGGTCCCATCACAGCTGCAGGGGAAAAGTGGAAGATCTCATCCGAGCTCTCGTATCCCACCGAGGCAGCGTTTGTGCACGGGAACAGACGACCTGTGAGTCAATCTCCAGCCAGCCACGGCCTGAGGTTCGTGGATATGAAAGCCCACATGTCTCTTTCTTCTCTTTAATTGCTTTAATTTGTTCGGCTCTCACCCGTGGTCAGGAGCGAGGCTTGGCTTTGAGCTCCCTCGGTGAATTTATTTTGATTTCAATGCTGTGCAAAAAAAAAAAAAAAAAACCCAACAAAACCAACCAAGCAACAACCCAAACCCAAAAACCCCCCTGGTGTTGTACCCTGTACGAGCATCCCGCACGCGGGTAATTTTTGCTCGCTGGAGTAATTTCCTTACCCCCAGTGGGACTCCTCTTGTGAATAAAGCTATGTGGGATCAGCGTCTAAAAACCACAGCCTGGGAAATTTATGCAGAGGAGGGAAGGAGGGAGATTGTTGCTAGCAGGCGAACAGCGGGGCTGATTGCTGTTCTCATGGCAGGCGGAGAGCCGGGCTGCTGCTAATTAGCGGGCGGCTGGATGGAGGGCAGAGAGCGATAGCTCACAAATTGCCTCGGAGCAGAGGTTGATGCCTCCGGCCCCGGGATGGTGGATGCTGGGGAGGGGGCTGGCAGCGCTTCCCGGTGCTCGTGCCAGGTGTGGGGGGCTCGTGCTGGGCTCCTGCCCCTCCAGTCTTCCCGCAGCCTGGAGCCCGTGATGGCTTTTCTTCTCTTGGGTAGGGAGAGGAGCCGGTGCTGCTCTGCTCCCCCCGTGTCTGGGATGGAGCTGCTGCGGAGACGGGGGCTTGAGGAAAAGGTGCGAGATCAGAAGAGGGAATAGTTGAGGGAAATACCTCTGTCTGCTTGGGAAGAGTCTGAAATCTGAAGTATTCCAGGCAGGAAAATGTAAAGGCTAATGGTTTTGCCTGGGGCAGGGGGAGAGGGCGAGGGGCAGCCTGGGCTGAACCCTGGGCTGGGACGGGGGCACAAAGCAGCACAGATGTGGCGAAGGGTCCAGGCTGTGGTGGGACACATCCTGCAGCCACAACCAATGCCCCCCCATCCCAGGGAGGACTTCCTGGGAACTACTCCCACTCTCCATGGCAGCACCCTCCTGGGGACTGGGGACCCCGCAGCCCCTGGCACTGGGGAGCAGTGCAGTGTCCCTCCAGACCCGCCACCTCCAAGCCCCCCCAGCACCGTGTCCCCACGCCCCGGGGGACAGCCCTGCCAGCCTCGCCACCCCGGGTGGCCTTGTTTTGCTCGGCGAAGGCGGATGGATGGGAGCCACCATCTTCCGAGCGAAGAGCGTTTTTAATCTCCTGCTCCCGCTCCGTGCAATTAACTTGATTCCCTCCCCTCGTTTCCTGCAGAGGTTTAATTAAAATGCATTGTTCGCCTCGCCAATTATTTGCTCTGTCCCCCGGATAACCTCTGTGCAGCGGCTGGGTTGTTGGGGCTTTTTTTTTAATTATTTTTCTCTCTTTATTTAAAATTATTTTTCTCTCTTTTTAAAATTATTTTTCTCTCTTTTTTAAAATGATTTTTATTTTTATTATTATTATTTTTCTCTCTTTAAAAAAATTTTTGTCTCTCTTTTTTAAAAATTATTTTTCTCTCTTTTTAAAATTATTTTTCTCTCTTTTTTTTCCCCCCTCCTCGTTATTATTAAGGTTTCTCTTTGCTCCCCCCTCAGCATCTCCCGCAGCATTTACCTGCCCGGAAAAGTGGGATGTATGGGAAACACAGCAGCCGTGGCACACGGGCGAGTGGGGGGGGGGTACTCCAGCATCCCCGCGGTGCTGGGATTCAGTGGAGGGGGGTGGAAAGCACATGGAGCTCCATGCCCCCGAGCAGCTGAAACAACAAGACCTTGTTGACTCGCCTTTGAGTTCCCCAGCACTCGGCAGCTGCTGCTCGAGCAGGTGATAATTGAAACCGGGAGCGAACCTGGATGGCGTCAGCGGTTGAGATGGAGTTCAGGCTTCATCGTATCCCCCCCTCCACCCCCTCCCCGCCACCGCCGTGCCATGAAATTGCTGTCACCAGGGCTTTGCATGGGGTTGGGGACCCCAAGGATGTGGGTGGGTGACACTCAGCTCCGGTCCCCGAGGACTGGAGCTGAGCAGCCACAGCACCACAAGGTCATACCTTGGGCAGGACCTTGCAAAGGTCCCTTGGGAAGTGGGGCTTCATCCTCCCCCGGAGGAGTTGGGCTTTGGGAAGGTGGGCACGGCCACGTGGTCATATGTCATCTTTCCAGTGGTCCCACAAACTGGGATTTATGGACTCATTGATTTTGAGGTGCAGTGTGTTTCATCAGGCTCTGTGCAGCTCCAGGCTGTCTCTGTTCCCCCCGGGGCTCCAGATCTGGCAGCCTGGGGGGATATTTGGGATTGTTTCCCATGTGAAATCCTAGGGGATGGCATGTCCTGTGTCCTGGTCCGTGATGAGGTGCTGGTCCATCCCTAACTATGGGGTGACATCCTCTTTGGTGAGGATGGATGCTCCCCACAATCTGCTGCCCGCTAAGGCAGCGGCTGGCTCCATCCTGGGATTCCGTGTCACAGGCAGAGCTGGGGCTGAGCATCTGGCAGGGTCAGACCCCCGGGAGCTGGCACGGGAGGAGGTTTTGCACCTCTGGAGCAGTTGGAGAGGAGCCCAGGCTCTTTGTGCTGCAGTCCCAGGGTGAGCTGGCTCCAACCCCCAGCTCCCGCGTCTCCTCTGGGAGCGGGAGGGGATGGAGAAGGGCAGAGGACAAACCTAAATCTGTCCCTGCAGAAGGGTGTTCCCCCCAGCCTGGCTCCAGCTGGGAACCACGTGGTGATGGGCAAAACCCCTGCCTGCTGCCATTCCAGGCTCAGGACCCTCTTCAACACCATGAGTTGACATCCTCCATCTTCCCGACGGACTGGGAGAAGCCCGAAGGATATGGGTAGGTGATCCCATGGGCTCCTGGGTGCTTTGGAAGACCACCCCAGCACGCCAACGTCGCGCTCCTGTACAGACAAACACTTAGAGACAGGCTCAGGAGCCGTTTCCCCACGGAGGACAGGATTGTGCTCTCTGCTTGAGGTTGTGTTACGGCTGCCGGAGCTAATTACCGCTCCGAGACGAGTCTTGGCCGCGGGGTCGTTCTGGGAAATCAGCGCCGGTTCGGTGCTTCATCCTGAGACCGGGAGATGATGTTCAGCTTCGTGCTCTGCCGACGGAGGATGGAGCAAATTGAACCCAGCGTGGCATTTTCCCTACGGGAGACCTTTCCTCCGGCAGCACGGGGGGAACCATCCCAAGCACCAGTGAGTTGGGGCCAAATCCAGCCTCACCGGAGACAGGACCTGCTGCCTCAGTGGCTCGGAGTCCTGCTGCCCCTGGAAGTGATGGGGAGCTGCAGCTGTCATGGTTATTCAATAGATATCTCCTATGGTCAGCTGGAAGGTTTTTCTTTGGGCTTGCAAATGTCTCCTCCGGAGCGTGGTGCTCCTGCGCTGTGCCCGCCTGGCAGGGCTGAGCTCTGGCAGGAAACCTGGGTGAAAATTTGGTGAGGGTGAGCCCTGGCCCAGGAGTTGGGGATGCACAGTGGGGAGGATGGGAGGGAGAAACTGGGAATAAACCCACCACGGAGCTGGGAAGGTGGGCTCAGTGAGGATGCTGAGCGGCAAGATGCTGGAGGGAGGAAGGCCAGGCTGTGTTTTCGTGCTCCATGGGGAGGTTTTGGGAGCTGACACTGCTCTTCTCGCAGGTGGTGGGTTTCGTTGGCATCTACAAGGGTTCGTGGATAACGGGATTCAACCTTTCGTGGACCTCTGCTCCTTGAGGTTTCAACCCAGTGACCTGGTTGGATCTCAAAGGGCTGTCCCTGATAGATGGAGGTTGAAATTACTCTTAAACGGCATGGGAATGAGCTGCTTTTGGGGCTCTGGAGTGAGCAACCACCCCTCCTGGGGTGCTCGCTGGGTGCTGCATTCGAGCCCAGTGGTGCTGAGCTCCCCTCGTCTCCCACCGCCTTTCCAAGTCTGATGATGAAACTTGGAGCGGTTTCCAGCCTAATTGCAGCCCCGGAGCAGGAATCTCCAGCGCTGCCAGGAGGAGAAATCCTCTTTTATCCATCTGGAAGAAGGTCCAGCAATAGCCTGGGGACTGCAGCTCCGCTCTACGTGTCCTCCCTGGGCATCCTTTGAGGGAAGGGTCCAAACCTGCCCCACGTTCCAGCTTAAAGCCTGGCCCTGAGTTAAGCCTTGGCACCGCCCCAGCCAGACCTCCAGGGCTGATTTTTGGGGAGGAAAAGGCCGATCTCCACATCACAACTGCTGGCATTGAAGTTGGACCAAGCATGTGCGTGGTCCTCGTGGTCCTCATTGTCCTCCGTGGTCCGACCTCCACCCAGCCGAGCAGCAGACAGGCTCTCCTGGGGCAGCGTGTGCTTCTGAGTGCCCCTCGTTTTGTGTTGTTTTTTTTTTTATTTTTTTTGAAGCTTATAATCCATGTGCCTGGCTGTTACTGCATTTTTATGTATGTGCTTTATAATTGAAAACTCTCAGTTGTGCACTTCTCCCATGCAAAGCGAAGGCTTCAAAGCAGCAGGTGGAAATTGAGCCGATATCTCGACTGTCGAAGTGAAAATTTGAATGAAAATTTAATTTTTCTGCTGCAAAGCAGAGAACCGGGTTCCTGGGGCTCCAGTCGAAAGCCCGCCGTGCCCTTGCCTGGCAGGGGCTGCGAGGCCGTGGGAGCGAGCCCTGGCTCTGCCCCTGGTGTGCAGAGGTATGGGCGATGCGGTGAAGGAGAAGGTCTTGGTGGAGCACGTCTTGGAGTTGCAGATGCTCTATAATGGCAACGGGGTTTCAAGGTGGGTTTCTGGGTTGGGGAGAGGGAACTTAGCATCACCTGGGCTTTGAGCATCACCAGTGAGGATCGGTCCCCTCCTGTGAGAGGGAGATAATCCTCCAGTGGCCTCAGGGCAAGGCACGAGCCCATTGATAGTGTTGAGTGGTGCTCCATGCTCAACGAGATCTTGATGCTTCCAGCCATCCAGGTGTACTCCAGCCAGGTGCTTTCCTGCAACATCGAGCTGTCCTTGACCCTCTTCAGCATCTTGCTCTTCACCACCACCGACCAGGTGGCCCAGGGCTTCGTGCTGGCCACCGTTGTCACCTGCAGAACGTAACGATGACATTGGCATTGTGCAGAAGGTAAAACATCACTCCTGGGCTCAGAGCTTTCAGGTATGCAGAGGCTCTCGGGGGCTGCAAAGGGCTGGTTCCACCGCTGAGGGTGCAGGGCAGGACCTCCCCATCCCCCTGCTAGGGGACCTCGTGGTGAGGCAGCACTGGAAGCACGCGCTGGTCATCTTCCAGCTGCTGGTAATGGCACGGAGGGAAGTGGGGAGAAGAAACCTGGCTGTGAAACTGCTGGTGGAGAGATGCTCTCTGAGCTAGAGCTCTGCTGCTGGCGGCTGTGCGGGGGAGAAGTGTCCCCTCCACAGGAACCGGGAATTTTAGGGGGCTCACGGCCCCCGCCGGAGCATTTTCCCGCATCCCATGTGGATTGGATTTGGCAGCCTGCGGATTCCTTTCGGCTGAGCAAGCCAGCGGAGCCGCCCGCGTGAAGGAGCCGCGTGGCCGCAGCGGGCGGGTTCCTCTCCTATATGATGTTTTTTTGGGGTTTTTTTTTAATTGGAAGACAAAAGGCCGCGTGCTGGAGGGAGCCTGCCTTTCCCAGAGCTGCCTCGTCTTACGTCTTCAGAGGAAGAGGAGAAAGACGTGAAGGGAGCGGGACAATCCCCGGGGCCACCCATCCCCACCCATCCCCGAGACCACCGTCCTCTATTCCCATGGCAGGACCGGACCCCTCCGAGCACCAGCTGCCCCTTTCCTGGGGAACGGAATCGAAACAGGGAGCAGCTGCGGGGCGCGGGGTTACGCCGCAGGCAGGTGCCTATGGCTCGTGCTCTCCTGAGCTCCCTGCTTTCTTTTCTTTTCTTTTCTTTTTTTTTTTTTTTTTTTGGTATTTTTTAATCCTCTGGAAACAAAGGGAAAAGGGCAGCTGCACCCGGCGGAGCATCCCGCAGAAGCCTGGGGCTTCACTCGAACACCGGGTCTCGGCTTTGCGGGTCATTCCTGCCCCGTCCCTTTGCCAAACGAACCCTACGGATGGCTGGGGGGGTGGTTTTCCAGGTGGGTCAGGGTGTTTGCCGGAGCAGGGATGTTTTTGGGAGCAGCCAGGGTGGCTATTTCTGGGCTGAAAAAGGAAAATTGTCCAACTGCCGAAATTGGCAGCGACTCCCATGACTGTAATAAACAGCTTCCCGGCCAAGGTCCCTGGCTATTTTCTCCCTGTTTTGGCTTGGAAAGGAAGATTTATTTTGTTTGCTGCTCGAAATTTTTTTCCTCTCTTTTTTTTTTTTCCCTCTTCCTTTGGGGGCGTTTAAAGACAACGGTTCCCCCCCCCAACCCCAAACTGGGCTGGGTTCGCTGCTCTCCCGTGTGTCTCCGGGTCCGGGGAGGTGTCACAGCCACCCGCGGCACTGGAAATAGAGCCTTTTGGGGTGAAATCGAAGCCCATCCCTTGCAGACCTGCGGGGCATTTGTACCCTCCAGATGAGCCTTTATATTAAAAAATAATTTTTAAAAAATCAAAAAACAAGCTGGAAAAAGCCCCACAAGCCCCCAAAAAGAGTTTTCCTGGCTGCGGGACAGACCGATGGGGCAGGAGGATGGATTCTTCGTGCAGCCCTTTCCTTGTCCATGTCCCCTGGGGGTTGCACGAGGTGCCGAAACCCACTTTGGGAGCCCCCACGTTGCTGCTGTCCCCGAGTGCCCCTTTCCCCATCTTGTGGATCCTCCCCAGCTGCCACGTCTCGTTCCCATGGGACGCAAAGACCATTGAGGAAGAGAAATCATTCCAAAGCGATGGGTGCCTGTGCAGCGTTTCGGTGGGGCAATGGCTCCAGTGGTGCCAGGGACCTGCAGCATCCCAATCCCTGTGCTTGCAGCAGGATGGAGCAGCGGGGGTGAGGTATCAGGAGTCGAGACCCTCGTTTCGGGACAGCCCTCGTTCCATGCCTGCAATGCAGCGGCAGCGGCAGCGACGACGGACCACCAGCACCCAAACCCGGTGGGGTTCTCCTTGAAGCTGGGGTGGGAGGCCATGCAGCTTGTCATGGAGATTTAGCAGAGGCTGCTCCCCTGTTTATTGGTGTAAAAACAAGGTTTAGTCTCTTTTTCCCCCCCAGCTAATGTTTCCCATCACTT
This sequence comes from Tauraco erythrolophus, assembly GCF_009769465.1. Taxonomy (NCBI): domain Eukaryota; kingdom Metazoa; phylum Chordata; class Aves; order Musophagiformes; family Musophagidae; genus Tauraco; species Tauraco erythrolophus. The sequence goes on along the minus strand of NC_141479.1, from coordinate 20,446,201 downwards.
TTGCTGCGGCATTACTCAGTTTGCTCTCCAGACAAGGGAGTGGGATAAGATCCAGCTGTGTTTTACCTTATTCCAAGCCCTCAACGGGATGCCAAGGACAGATTCTGTTGGGTGAGGATGAGGGACAGGCAAAAGTGCTGGGGTAAGCCTGCAAAACGAATGGCAGATTTAATTGCACCCTATAGCTTTACTCCCTGAATATTAGCAGCACACGACTTCAAAGCAGCCCCGACTTGCTCCCTGGGAAACCTCACACCCTGCAAGGTTTTAATCCTTTGCACGAGCAGGAGCAGCACAAACATGGGTCAGGGACAGCCGTGATGTGGGGCAATGAGGGTTTTGGGCAGGGTGAGATGTTGCAGGGCACGATGCTGCAGCCGGCTTGGGTCCCACAAAGCCACTGCCAGCGGCAGAGGGGACCCCCAGGAGGGATCCCTTAGCATTTGGCACGGGATTTCGTTATTTTCCTGCAGGAGCTGAGCTGGCTGGCTGGCTGTCGTCACGTCGAGCACGGGCATCTCCCGACCCTCTTCCTGATGGAGGAGCAGCATTTGCTCATTGATTCCCTCGCTCCGGGGCCGTGCTCAGGGATGCCTGAGCTGGCACATCCTTGGTTTAATAGGGACCAGTCCCAACTGGAGGCGAAGGACAGGCCAGGACGGGGCAGCCAGGGCCAGCAGCGTTTCCACAGGGGTGCAGAGAGCCTGGAGAGGCATGAGGTGCTGTACGCAGCCGGATACGTCGGCACGATCCTCACCTGGCTGGTGTTTCTGTGAGTGCCGGCAGCCAGCTGGGAGATGCTGAGCGCTGCCAGCCCCAGCGAGCAGCTGTGCTGCCCATGCCGGGAACGGGGCCGGGCTGAAGCTGTGCAGAGCACGTGCAACGAGGTGGCCAGGGCTCAGCGCGGCGATGGAAAAGGCTCGCCGGGGCTGGAGGTTCGCTGAGCTGGCTGTGCTCAGAGCTCTGGTTTCACCTCTGCGGCAAGTGGATACGGTGCATCTATACGGGCAGCTCATCCCTGGGCACCCCGAAGGCGGATCTGCAGCCCCTATAGCTGCTGGCATCGAGAAGTGGATGGGATCTTGGAGGGATGACCAACCTAGGGACCCCCCATGAGGGCAGGAGGGTGAGAGCTGGGGCTCAAATGAGCCTTTGCTGTGTTTCCCCCATGAAAGAGGAGGGTGAAGCCCTGTCCTGAACCCGTAGCCCCTGGATCCACCCGCGGGGAGCCACAGAGGGGCTGGAGGCTCTTCCATGGTGCAGGATCAGCCCTTCCGCAGGTCTCCGCGATCCCGGAGCCGTGCCCAGCCCCACAGGCTTCGCAGCACCTCTCCGGCACAGCCACCAGCCGGATTTGGGAGCACGGCGCAGGAGGCTGGCGAGGGCTCGCCTTGGCAGAGCGGCGAGGGGAACAGCTTGCAGCAGCTTCTCTCCCCCTCCGAGCGCCTGCTGGGGTGCGTTCCCTAACCTTTCCTGCCTCCGTTCCACTCCTGTGTTTCTCTCTCTCTCCTCTTTTTTTTATTTCTTTTTTTTTTTCTTTCCCTTTCCTCTAACTGTAAATGCGCCATAAAAATGGATCAAATTGCTTAAATCACTGTCATTAAATCAGTGTGAGTCCCCCCTCCGCCCCTGTGCTCGAAGCCTGGCAGAGAACATTTGTTCCAAAGGCTGAACAGCCGTCTTATTGCTCTGAAAGCATATTTGCTGCTTGATGGAAGGAGGAGAGGGGGAGAAAAACAGCCTGCAAGGGAAGGAGGAGGGGGGTGAAACCTCCGGGGGCTGTTTCTCCTTGGACATGGTGGGAAAGGGGGGGAGCGGGGGCAGTATCCTGCATGCTGGGTCCTCCCTGCCCAGCTGTCTGACACTGGGAAGTGATGGGGTGGCAGGGCTCAGGGGGGACCAGGGACCAGGGACACCCCCGGGGGTTGGATTTAATGCTGGAGCTGGGGTGTGGGGGGTTCATTCTATAAGGGATGCTGGAGTGGGATCACAGGGATCGCAGAGCCCGGTGCCAGCACAGACCGAATGGTCTCATCCGACTAGGAGCAGCAAGCCGGCCGGCGTGCCCACTGCTGCAAAACCCCTCAGATTTGGATTTATTGGGATGGGGGAGTTTGCCAGGGCTGGAGATGCTGTTGTACGGCTCAGTCTGGTGCGTATGCCGGAGAGAAACGTATTCCTGGGGAACAAGGCAGGTCGAGCTGGTGAACCTTCCCGAGCCCCTGCGTTGATGAAGCCCTGCCAGTCCCGGCTAAAGAGCAGCATTAGACCTGCTGGTGTTTGCACATCTGGATAAAAAGCTTTTACAAACCATCCCTGCGGGCCCCACCGGAGCCAGCAGCTCGGAAGAGCTGGGGAAAAGCAATCGCTCTGGAAATTCGGCTTATTTTAGGGGCCTGGTTTGGCACAGGAGAGCAGACGGAGGCAGAGAAGAGGCTGATTTCAGGAGCCGCCGCGTGTTTCCCATGCCGGCACCGGGCTGCACGGGGGAATGCAGAAACACTTCTACCCAGGTGGTCTGGAAAATCCCTACGGAGAGAAACCTGGGCAGCAAACGCCGCAGAGCTGGAGGCAGATGAAAGGCCGGGGCTGGGAAAGGGGCTGCCGCAGGTGGCAGGAGCCGGCGAGTCGGGTGCTCAAAGGCATCGCCGAGCACCGTCCAAAGGCACCATCACTCTGAGCTCTCCTGTTTTTACGGAGCTCCAGGCCAGCATCTCTCAAGGCCATTGCACTCAACTAGTGACTTTCCAGACTGGTGCTATAAGCAGCTTTGTCCCCAGGAAGGTCTCTTGGAGGATGCACGTTCCTTCCCCATCCATCGTCCTCTACCCCGCCGAGCTGGGATGCCACCTCCTGTCCTGGGAACTGCCTCCTGGGCTTTGTCGGAGCGATAGGGATGGCACTGGGGTTTGCTTCCCAAACCAAACCATGACCCCAGGGCTGGTGTGCCATGGGGGGGCTGCCCACGGAGCGCAGCCGGGCTGGGGGAGCAGAGCGGCCGTGGGTCATATTCTCCTGATGCTGCCCTGATCTTTGCTCAAAAGCCCTAAAAAAAGCAGAAAGAGGAGTCGGTCCTCGCTCCTGCCTCTGCCCTGGCTGCGGTAGCTAAAAGCCAACGGAGCCTAAACGCGGAACAGCTCGGGGGGCTGGAGAGCTGCCCGAATTTCTGCAGCGCCAGATTAAAAATGCACCAGCTTGCAAAGGCTGGAGGGGGGAGCTCAGCCTTCCCGAGGCACCGCACGCTCCGGCTGGCCGCCGAGACACCGGCACGGGGCTCAGCTTGCCTCCGGTCTTGCTTTTGGGGAGCCAAGGTTGTTCTCCCTGTGCCCTCGAAGACCCCAGAGGTGGCAAGCGGGCAGCCCCTTGCCATGAGAGGGGGATTTGCTTTTAAGGGGCCGCCTTGGAAATGGGAGTGTGGAGAGGCCACCCCAGCCGTTCCCTCCTCCGAGGGGCTTTGCACAATAATTATTCCCAGGGTAAGGAGCCGCTTAATGACTCTCCCCCTCCTCCCCGCTTCCCATGGGAAACTGCAGGGCCAGCTTCTCCTCATCCCTCAGGGGCGATGCGTGTCAGGCTTAATCCCTGAGCATCCTGCTGCTTGCCAGGGATGCTCAGAGCAGATCCTTGGCCCTGGTGTAAATCAGGAGTAACTCCCTTCAAGGCAGCGGCTGTGAGTTTGCGTCTCCCAGCTCCCAGTGCTGTGACGCACAAGCGCTCCGTGTTCGGACCATGTGGGAAAGCGGAGCTGACGATAGGAATAATCCAGTTGTGTTTAATCATCTTGAGCTTTGAGGAGAGGGGCAACTCCCCCTGCTCCTGGCTTTTGGGCTTGTCTTTGGTTTCTGAAACGCCTGCGGGCAGCAGATCCATCTCACCATAACAGCTAACGGAAAAAAAAAGGATATTAATCCATGGGAAGTGTTTTCAGGCAGAGACTCATCTCTGTACCCACCATCAAGGTACAGGAACCGTTCAGCTCAGGTTTTCCTTCTGGTCGCATCCTGGACCACGAAGATGCTCAGGGATGAAGCTCATTTAGGGGCTGTCCCCTCTGTCCTGGTCTTGCTCGTGCCACCAGACTGGCTTTTCACCACATGGAGCCGTGTCCTGGGGCTGGGCAGAGCAGTCTCACCAGGGTTCACCTGGATCTGCTTCAGACAGGTGCTGTGGAGCTTCAGGGGCTCAACAACCTTCATGTCCAGCCTCTCCATCGAAAAGGAACAAGGATGTCTTTCCACCAGGCAGAAAGGCAGAACGAGCATGACGAGGAGCAGGCCAACCACCAGAGTGGTTGGATCAGATCCAGACCTGGAGGTCTCCCAGCTGGCGATACCAACCAGAACATCTAAAAGACCCGCTTACCTCCAGGTACCACCTACCCTGAGGAGGTACAGGGGAGATGGTGGGATTTCCCCACTTCATACCCCAAAATGCTCTGAGAAGCAGAAGTGGGTCATCATCTCAGGCAAGGTCCAGCCCTTGACTTGATTTCTGCACAATGGGCTGAGGATCCAGCTGGGCATCACATGAACACCCATTTGTGCCCATGGATGGTGTGGGCAGGAGGCAGCACATCCCTCCCCGGCGAAGGCAGTCGCTACCGCGCTGCGGAGTGCTTGCAATTGGCTTTATTGTGGGTGTGTGTTTATTGCTTCCTGATGGGAAGGCCCACATCTGGGACCTATTTGCTCAGGACCTTGTTAGGGGGTTGTGGTCTCGACCGCTCTTTGCCTCGGCCTGCCTGTAATCCTGCACTTTGGCTAACTCCCCAGCAAAATTCTTCACGGCATGAGGCTCTCGGTGTTGGCGTGGTCTGCAAGCTGCTTCACCAGGAGGTCCACCTCATCGAGGAGGCTGGCCACCTTCAGCGTGTAGGAAGCTGTCAGGGTGCAAAACCGGCCACGGACCTCTCTGTGTTGGCCACTGTCCTCTCCATGAGCTTCATCCAGCTGTCCCTGGGGGGGACACACATGGAGGTGATGGCTGGAATTGCCAGCAACACTGGGCTGGGCTGGGAATTCAAGACATGATGTTCCTCAATGCAGGCAAAGAACCCTCTTTTCCGCATCCTCAATGACTGGGCTGCCTTTCTTCTTGACCACTTGCTCCCCAGGCAGTGATGTCCATCCATCAGATGGACTGCTGAAGCTGTAAAACCAGGAGTTCAGCTGGCCTGCGCATGGCCAAGGCTGGCAGGGGCCACACTCGTTCCTCCAGGCTCCTCATTGCTCCTGCCCTTCTCCAGCACATGGAGCTGGTGATGCTCATGGGCTGTGGGTTGATAACTACCAGGACCTTAAATTTCTCAAGTTCTAGAGCTCCAGTGAACTGCTGCTCCCCTCTCCTTGCTGTTGGTGACCCTCTGCCAAAAATAATGCACTTGCAAACCGCATCGGTGCTTTGGTGGGCTGCAGTGCCCTAAGCAATGCAGGATCATGTTCGTGCACCTGGGTGAGCTGGGGACCAGTGAGAGGAGGGAACTGGGGGAGGTGGGAAGAGCTGAAATGCAAGTGAAGAGCGAGGGAAAGTTGGAGGGGCTGAGGGCAAGTCTGGGAGATGTTCTTGTCTCCAGAGACAAGATGCTCTTGCAGTAGCAGTTCGGATGCTGATGGGAGACACTGCTTGAAGCCATGATCTCTTGGGAAACATCACCAGAACCAGACCAGGCAGCAGGGTGGTGGAGATGAACAGGGCCTCTCTGCTGTGAGGAAGACCCGGGGGAGGAAGGAGGCTGCAGCCTGCTTGTAGCTGCCTGGAAACCTCTTGGCCTCTGGTGCTTTTTCCCGACGAGGCCCCGCAAATCTCACAGCGAGATCTTGGCTCGAGTCGTGCGCCGTAACGTATGGATTCAATATAGCACAAGCAGCTTCCACGCCCCAGCAGAGGCTCAGTTTGTCGGGAATTGTGGGTTTTTGCATGTGCCTTTAAACGCCGAATCCAAACGGAGGCTTTTCTCCTCCACCTCTCGCTCTTGCTGGGAGGCAGCAGGACAGCAGGATGCTCCTCTCTCTGCTCTCCTCTCTTGAAAGGGCTGCGGGAAGGGCTGTTTTTCCGAACACACGGCGTTCCTCGGGAAGGGGTGCTGCCATTTAGGGCAGTGGGAGAAGAAAAGCTCGGGTGTTTGGGGAGCGGAGCCGCAGGACAGCCGCCGCGGCAGCCAGCGCGCAGCATCGTCACCGCGGAGCCGCGGACGGGCACGATTGCAGCGCTCGCTTCCAATTAAAAGCTGATTTGCTACAGACCTCTCCTGACCTTCAGCCTGGCAGATTGCTGTTCTGCAGGGAAAACAGCTCCGCTTCCCACCTCCCTCCCTCCGAGCTCTTGTTTCCTTCCACCGTGCCTGAGATAACACCCTGTCTTGCTCCGTCATCGTGTCTTTATCTTAACCCTACAGATTTTTTTCCTGCCCTAGTGAGCTGGATGCTTTCTTAATGCTTATTGACAGGGTTTTGCAGGCGCAATTTAGGACCCGGGTGTAGGACACGCAGGAACCCGGGTGGTGGTCCTGCCTCCCACCTCGGGGAAGAGGAGGCTATTTGGGGCATCTCCCTATAGGGTTGACCCTGAGGGCTTCCCAGAGCTCAGCACAGCCCCGTGCTTGGGGGGACTGGTGGTGGGAGGTACCATGAACACACACGACCCTCTGCTCACCTGAGACCCCCGGGTGAGCCCACCGCTACAGCTGCTGCTGCTGCTGGTGTTGCTGCCACGTAACCAGGGTCCCAAGAGATTCCCCTTCCCCGGGGGTCCTGAAGCATGACCCCTTCCCACCGCCCCCGAAGAATCTCCCTTTCCCACCGCTCCCGAAGCATCCCTCCTCCCCTTGTGCTTTGGAGATCTCAAGGCCATCGCGTGGCCAGCAAATGCCAGGCAGGGTCCGGCTCAGCGTCCCCAGTGCCGGGGGCTTTGGCCAGTCCCTCCCCCAGCATTGTGACTGCAACGACAGCTTTGGATTCAGCGAGCTGCAGACTTTGCCTCCTGGTCTCCAGCCTCCGAGTATTTCCTATTGATTCGTTTGTGAGAGGGAAGAATATTGAGCTTGGAGCAAGGGAAGGAGGAGAGAGTTACGTCGGGATGAAGAGCTGCTGCCTGGGGGGGTGGATAGGGATGGGGGTGGGAGGCAGGGTGGTCCTAGGGAGGCAGAGGAAGTAGGTTGCAATCCCCTGGGGACAGAGGTTTGATTTATTTCCCGGAGATTCCATTTATTTCCCGCATGGGAAATACTTGGCTGAGTGTCTCTGCAGTCTCAGCCTATATAAAAAAAAGCCTTACGTGAGAGACGACACAGACCTGGGACCAGAGAGGCTCTTCACTGGTGAGGGCGATCGAATGGCTTACGCACGAACTTGCCACGGCGGTGGCAGCTGGGCTGAGCACGGGCACATTCAGTGCACACATGACAGCAAAGGACAGCAGGGTCCCCCTGGCCGGGGTGGGAGTCGGGCTGTCCCCGTTCTCCCCGTCCCTGGACCAGTAGAGGGCAACAGTGACCTTTGCAATGGGCTGTCCCCAAAAAATCACCCTCCCTGTATGATGGGGGGGTTGCTTGGCCGGTGCATCCCGGCTGCAGAGGACAGCGGGATCCCAGGGGTGCCATGGCAGTGGGTGGGTGCGCTGGTCCTTCTCTGTGTAATATGTTTTTTTCTCATCATCTGCTGTGCAAAGTTGGGGGTTCATGCTTGAACTGGCATGGTCACCCCATCAACGGAGCGACGTGTCCCACTTTGAAGCCCATCAATGGTCTCCAAGGTGGGACACATTGCCCAGTTGATGGGCTCCAAGGTGGAGATCGTTACCCCATTGATGGGCTCCAAGGTGGAGATTGTTACCCCATTGATGGGCTCCAAGGTGGGCTATATAGCAGGGAGAACTTCTTTGTCCCTAACCCTTGGGCTTGAAGCAAGGCTGGTCCTGCTCCTGGTGCTACCTTGGAAGGTGATGGTGTTACTGTTGTGCTTCCTATGCCGTGTCAGGTCTTCCACCTGGATGTGACTTCAGGTAAGGAGCACTATAATACTCTTAAAAGAAGGTTGGATGCTGCCTTGAAGCCTGAGGCTGAAGCAGCATGGGCACCAAGGAACTCAAAACCCAGAGTGGATGTGAACCAGCAACCACAGCTCTTTGTTGCCCAGCCAGGAGGCTGAAATCCCCTTTTTCTGAACAAAATAGCTCAGTACCTTGAAGGTCAAACCCGGAGTAGTTGTTAACCATCACCATCGACTTCCCATTAACACTCCTGAGCTGCTGGGAGGGAAGAGTCCAGCAGCTGCTGTCCTGCCACCCTGGCCAGCCGGAGGGGTGGGCAAGGGGGGGGCCCCTTCGATCCTCCCGCAGATGTTGGAGTCCAATCCATTTGTTGAAATGAACAGGAAATGGTTGAAAGGCTAAACCTCAAATTAAGTATTGACTATCTGCCGTGCCGGGCAGCGCTACCTGCTGTAAACCAAGTCGTGCTTCCATCACCGTGCGCACGCGTGTGTGTTCACGGGGTGGCTGGACCCCCCCGGCCATGCCAAGGTGCCGCTGGCATCTCATCTCGTGGCTCCAAGGGATGCTAGAGCAGGTATCTGCTTGGTATCAGGTTTTCCCCAGCCTGCTGGATCCACTCGCCAGGGAGCCGGAGCCCTCGGCACGCTCCGTGGTGAGACAGTTGGGCTGAAATCCTGCTGTCACGCTTCGGTTAATATTAAACCATTAAATGTGCTCAGTTCTTAATGGAGGGGCTGGTTGGAGCCTTAACCCTGTGCTTGCCAGCGGTTGCTGATCATTTGCCTCCCCTCTGGTGGGGACAGTGGTCATGGCCCCGGATTGCATATCCTTGCTGCTCAGCTGTCTTTGCTCTGCAGGCAATTTTAATTTTAATTTTTTTTTTTTTATTCCTTTGGATATTCTCCTGCCTCCATCCCCGGTCACAAATTCGAGGCCACTTTGCAAAAATATGTTTTTCAAAGTCTATTCATTCGAAATCCCGTGATACCCTGCAAAAATGGTGTTTGAACAAACTCTAAATTGTACTTTAAAGAAAACACAGCTGTTTAATTACAGCCTGAATGCAAAGCAGCCTCTGTCATGTGAGTGGTAGGAGCTGGGTGCTGACTGTGTGTTTGGCCTCTGATCCCCTTTAATCTCTGCAGTCAAAGGATTTTAGTTTGATTTCCTTTTATTTCCCCACCCGGGCTTGGAATCTGCAACCAATTTGTTGTTGTTGTTTGGGAAATAAACCCCAGGGAAAAGGTCTGGATCCGGCGCAGCCGGGCTCACACTGGCTCTGCAGTGCTGCCTCCTGGTTACCCCAGTGCCAAAAAAAAAAAAATCTGTTTTCCCTTTGCCCATCCTGCTCTGCTTTTTTTGGCCCGGCTCTCCCCCGCCCCGAAGGAGCCGATGGCTTTCGCATCTGCTGCCACATCTGTTTTACCCATCGGGTCGGAGTGTGGCGATAACTTCAGCTGGGAATGGGAGCCCGCAGGCGAGCCAGTGCTGGGGGGGGGCCAAAAAACTTCCTCGGAGAGTCCCTTGCTCTGGGAGGAATGAAGTGTGAAGAAATGTGGGGGTATACGAGTGGCTGGGTGTCCCGCTGGGGCTCAGACCCCTCTGGAGGTGATAAATCCAATGTGGGGTTTTCGGGGTTGGCGAGGTGATGGGGATGCTGGTGGTGCTGAGCTGGGATCCTTCCGGAGCATTGGTTTTCTTCGGATGGGGAGCACCCGGTGAGGCTGCCGGGCCGCTCGGTTTGTGAGGACGCAGTGATGTTACCGCAGACTGTGGCTCTGGCTTCATCCCCGGTACAAATCCATCGCGTCCAGGCTCTGGGGATCCAGGGGGATCCCAGAGCGGTTTAGCAAAAAGGTGAATAAACCCCCGGCCCCGGATTAAAGCACAGAGCCCTCGGGCAAGTCCTGGGCTCGTGGCGCTGGTGAGGTGGCTGGGGACTGTCCCTGAGCTGTGGTGGGCAGGGGCTGGTGTCCTGGGGGATTGCTGGCTGTGGACCAGGACCCCCAAGGCAGCAGGATGAGCTCCCTCAGCTCCAGCAGCCTGTTCCTCATCCAGACAAGATGTGGTCAAGGTGGAAAGGCTGAGCTTCCCCGTGACATCTGGGGTCACTAGCCCTTGGGGACTGTGGGTGACATCCCCTTTGGCTCCCTGGGGTGACCCTTTGCTGCTGCATTAAGCCAGGGGTGACTTTGGTCGGGCTCTCCCGTGGCTGCAATGCTTCAAGCAATGCAAACCTTGTCCTGCTGAGCTTCACCCTGCGCGTCCTGCCCAGACCCTGCACCCCTTGGCGGGCTCCGAGCCGTGCTCAGCTCCCGTTGCCGCCTCCGCTTTCCCCTCGGAGGCTGCACCAGCCTTTCATTTCGCTCCTCTGCCGTGTGCGGTGCCTGTGCCATAAGCCTTTTCAGGCAAACATTAAAGCCTTTGTCTGGTCGGGAGCACGGAGCAGACCATTTAGGAGGAATTAGTGGTTACATTGAAAGGGGAAAATAAGGGCTCCTGGGTTAAATGCACTTTAAATGTCTTAATAATTGCAATTGGCCAACTCGTTCCTCCCCAGAGCCAAAAGCCTGTAATATGGGAAGCTTTTCTCTAATCAAGAGCAGCGCTGATACCTTATGGAGGAAGCCACATAGGATGGGGAGAATTATTCCTCGGAGCTCGGCGAGCGGAGCTGCCTGTCTGTCATCCCCCGGCCACCGGCCGGCCCCTGCGAACCCACCGGTCACCGGCACAGCCGGGATGGGGCTCGGGGTGGCTGCGTGCCACCTTCCTCCCAGGTGACGTGTCCCCACGGGACCCCGATCCAACTCCCTGCTCCCAGCGAGGGTGACCCTTCCCACTGCAACCCCTCCACCCCAAGGGACCTCTGGTTGTCCCCCTGCCCGGGAAGCACCACGGAGCCCCGGCAGCCCCCGTGTTGCTGCCGAACAGCCTGTTAGTGCCATCCAGGTGGTTGGCTGAGCCCCCGCGCAGACACATCCCGGCTCCCTGGCTCCAGCCGCCGCGCGGCCACGTCATCCATCAGCGATGACAAGCTCCTTTTGCAAGGAGCCTTTGTTGGCACCCAGTGCCGAGCTGAGGAAGGGAGGGGAAAAAAAACTGGGCTCGCTGGCTTTGCGGCAGACCTCCAAGGCGAGAGCATCGGCCCCGGCAAGGAGTAGCCGCCTTCCTGCCAGCGGCTCGGGGAGGGAGGTTAAAAGGTGCAGCTTGGAGGAGGTTAAAAGCAAAGCAGCTTTTAATTTACAACGTGGCCGAAAAGAGAAATAGTAGCCAAAAAAGATAAAGATGCTGGAATAGCTGGAATTCTCCAGCCACTGTGACTTCGAAGGGTAAAGCCGCTGGAATGTGTGTGTGTTGGGGTGAGGGGGGGGGGGGAGTTCTGCTCTGCTCCCCCTCCTTTCTTCGTGTCTCCCCCGCATCCCTTCTGCAAAGGCTGCCAGGGGAGAGGCGGGAGGGATGGAGATGGCGATGCCCGAGGGTGCACGTGCACCCGCAGAGCTGCATCGGGGCTGGGATCATGGGGGTGCCCCTGCCCTTGTCCCTCACCAGCTGCTTTTGGGGATGAACTGGAACCCACAGCCGTGCTGCCTGGGTGAGGGCAGGCTCGGAGGAGCTCGCAGGGGAGGGATGGGGGCCAAAGCGTTTCCGTATTTGGGCTCAGAGCTTGGCCGAGGGTTTCTGCAAAGCGCAGGCAAACTTGAACAACTGCCCGAGGAGGATGGTCTGGGATGTTCCTCCCCTGAAAAGCAGAGAGTGTGGGGGGGCTGCTGCCCAGCCTGCACGCTGCTGGGCTCCTGGGGCACCCGCACTGACAAAGTGGGTGGCAAAAACATGGGTGCAAGCCAGAGGGGGAGGTCTGCTCCTTTAGCGGTGGTGAGGGGCTGTAAGGATGGGGCTTGCCCTTTTTGGGAGGTCTTCTGTGTCCCGTGTTTCTCTGATTAGGGTACCCTTCAAGCCTGGCTGGCCTGTAGCACCTGGCCGCATCGCTCAGGGCTCGGGCCACTGACCTGCCTCGAGTACGAGCCCGCTCCCCATCTGCTGCCTTCCCTCTCCCCGATCCGGTTACAATAGTCCATTCACAAAACCATCCCAGGTTGTGGAAGACAGGAGGAGGGAAAGAGCCACGAAATGTCTTATAGATGGAGAAAACACCCACGAAAGGGGGTGGAAGTGACCCATCCCCTCGCTGCCATGGGGGATGGAGCAAAATGTATCCCAGCTCAGAGGATGAAATGCCTCCAGTGGGGAGGATTCAGATGGAACTGGTGCTGCTTTCCCACACCATGCCATCTGCTCCTGGGAAAGCCGGCTGGAGCCTTCACAGGGGTTTGGGGACCAAAAGGGGACAGATGCCCCCAGCACCCTAGGATGCTCAGTGGGAGCTGTTGGTGTCTCGGCTCCAGGCGGGAGTATCCATGGGTCTCTGCAGAGCCGGCAGCATCAGCACAGTTGAGTCAGGGGAAGAAGGGGGCTGTTGGAGCCGTGCAAAGTGCAAGGTCTGGGTAGGGATTTACCTCCCAGCCCCTGGCAGGACAAGGCATCCCTGTCCACCACTCCGGCGCAGAGCCGGAGACGCTGTTTGTTTTTCCGTAAGTGGCTCCGATCTGCTCTCACGGGTGTGAGCTGAGGCTGGTGCCTGCGCCTGGGCTGGTGGTCCGGGACTCGGGCAGGTCCAAGCCTTCTGCCACGGCCTCGCCGGCTCTGCCTGCACGGATGGATGCTCTGACCCAGTTATTGGCTCTTTGCTATTCCCACTCCAGCCAGGCATGAAAACCAGAGCTGGGGCTGCCTCGACAGAGACACGGGAGCTTTTGGGTTCTGTTTTCCATACTGGGCTGGAGCAAGGTCAGCCCAGCAGCTGGAGGCAGAGCCAGTCCCCAGCCTGTTCCTCTCCCGGTATCACCCAGGGCAGGGTGGTCTTGACTTGCCCAGAGCTGGTCTGGGTTGCTGCCACTTATTTTGACTCCGTTTTCTCCTTTTCATGGTTCATTTCCCTTCTCTTCATCTGGGAGACAGGACAAGAAGCTTCCCTGATGATGATTTTTTTTTTTTGGCATGGTGTTTGTAACAGCAAAGCTTGCACCTGCAGCCACCCAATGTTAAAGCAACGGGGTTTATTTGTTGCTGCACCTCCAGGATGCCCAGCATCCCCTCCCCAGTGAGGCCAGAGGCAAAATCCAGGGTCAGCAACCAAATTATCCACGCCTGCTTTGTGCGACAGTGGGCAGCAGCCCCGGGGATGGCATAACCCTGTTGTCGGGGCAGAGAACCCCAGGACATCTCCCTTTGGGATATGGGTTTTGCAGGAAAAAAATTAAAAGCAAATGCTTTTTGCTTTATGTTCCAATGTTTTGCTCCCAGCTTGGATACGGGGAGTGGCGCTGGTGAAATAAGGCCACTCCAAGGAGCCCCTTGCTCCCGTGGGTGCTTAGGGAGCAGATGTGCTGCTCAGAGCTTTGGGGTCTGGGTGGCAGCCCCCAAAAGGCACTTTTCTTCTCAAGAGAGGGACCATGGTATGTGTTTGGCATTGTGGCCCGGTCCAAGTGCAACTTTGCACGGCATGACAGAGCTCCTGGGGTTGAGGACACCCTGCTATGACATTTAGGGGGGAAGGAGTGAGATTATATCCCCTCTTAGGGAGAAAAATTCTCATTTCCAGCACCTTCAGGGGAATATAGAAGAAGGGTGTGTATTTTTCAGTGTCCCTGCTGCACTTGCACGCATGCAGCTTCCAGCATCCTCCCAGCCTCTTCCCCTGCCTCCCCTCCAGATCAAAGCCAAAGTCTTCCCCGGGCTGTGCTCACCCCAGGCCGGGCTTTAATACAAATAAGATCATTACCAGGAGCTAACAGGGCACTTGTGCCACGACTTCCCTGCTCCGTTGCTGCACCTTCCTTATTTACTGTGAGTTATTTAAGGGGAAAAAAGAAGTAAAACAAGGGCCGAGCCCTTTGCTGTCGCCACCGCCGCGTAATTAGCATTACAGCAAAACCACTAATACCATCGCAGCAACAGGAACTCCTCCAGCCACTGGCTTGGGAAACAAAAGGGATTTATTTTTTTCCCCCTCCACGGCTTTATTGTTGTGGGAATACCCAGCGCCCCGGCTCAGAGCCCTGGCAGGCAGATGTTGTCAGCCTGCCTCGGTCCCAGCTCCTCAAATCCTGTCCCTCTTGCTCCCAGCCTTCCCTTCCTCTCCCTGTGATGGAGGTTTGCCCCAGGATGGTAGGACAAGGATGTAGCTCTTTCCCCCCTACCCATCCCTGGCCACTGCCGGTCCTCGGTTGCCTGAATTGAACCAGACATTGGAGGAAATCTCCATGGATAAAGCAGGGAAGCAGCAATGGGGAGGGTTGCTTTCCCTGCTAGAAGCTCATTTTGCTCCTCAAAAAGCTGCGTTATTTCACCTGGGGTAAGCAACACCTGAGAATTTTCCAGCAGCTAAAACTTCGGCTGCACCATACCCAGCAGGTCCAGCCCCGGGAGGGTGCCCGTGGCCCATCACGGGGAGTTATTTCATGATAAGAATTAAAGTGACTCATTTCTGCTCTATTTTCAGCCCAAGATGACTTGTAGATGCTGCTGAGCTTTCCCCAGCTTTTTAAACTCGAGTCTAAGCTTTCAACCAGCAGCGCTGTCCCTGCACTGGGACAGGCTAAAAACAACACTGGGGAGACGGAAGAGGATTTGCCATTTTTCGTTTTAACTGTTGGAAGTTCTGCTTTTTGACATGTCATCAGGGCATTGCAAGGGGCCGGGGGGGGAGCACAGTTCCTGTTATTCCCCCCACCCGGTGCGGGTTGTTGGCTTCAGCATGGTGTAGGTATCGTGCGTGGGGAGCTGCCTTAGTAAAGGAGAGTGGTTTTGCCAGATGGGAAACGTGCTGGTTTGCAGCCTAGGTCAAATAATTCCTGATCTAGAACCTGTTAACAAACAAGAGCTGCGTTGGTACAGGGGTGAGGCGATGCTTCGGGTGTTGCTCCATTAAGCATCGCCCATGCAGCGCGGCGCAACGTGCCTGCAGGCTGCACAAACCTGCTCTAAGCCTCCTCTTTTCTTATCAAATTGAGCAAACCCGCTGTTTTTCCAGTGGTTGGGTATTGGGACGACAGCAGGGAAAACTTCCCTTCGAATCTGACTGGATTATGGTTCCACAACCTGAGGTTTCCTCTTATGTCTCTGTTTTTTATCATGATAAATGTACTCGTGGTCGCTCTTGCTGTCCACAGAACTGTCTAAAAGATATTTATTTCATAGAATCATGGAATGGTTTGGGTTGGAAGGGACCTTCAAGATCATCTAGTTCCAACCCCCCTGCCATGGGCAGGGACACCTTCCACTACAGCAGGTTGCTCAAAGCCTCATCCAGCCTGGCCTTGAACACTGCCAGGGATGGGGCAGCCACAACCTCTCTGGGCAACCTGTGCCAGTGCCTCATCATCCTCAGATTGAAGAATTTCTTCCTTGGATCTAATCGAAATCTTCCCTCTTTCAGTTTAAAGCCATTGCCCCTTGTCCTGTCACTACACGCCCTTGTCCAAAGTCCCTCTCCAGCTTTCCTGTAGCCTCTTTAGGTTGGAAGTTTAGGAAATTTGTTGAAAAAGGAATTAGTCCAGGACTTTAATCCCGTCGAGCTGCTGGCTTTGCTGCCGTACAGCGGTGAGGAGTTCCCCAGGTTAGCGCTGAGCTCTGATGGGGAGGGGAAAAAAGGGAAATAATTTTCTTTCTGTGGGCTGGCCCCCCTGTTTAATATTTCCTTGGCAGCTCTTCTAGTCCCTCTTAACTCCATGCCCCGAGGGTTTCTCCTCCTTTCCCTCCCTGCTCTTGCATTTCTGCACTCAGCTTTGCCACAAGAAGGAGCAGCCAACAGTGTTGGGCAGCAGAGCTGCCTCCTTCTCCTCCTCCTCTTCCTCCTCCTCCTCCATTGCCTTCACTTCCTTTCTGGTTGTGCCTCTCCCCGCTGGCGTGCAGCGAGCTGAGCGGTTTGCATTGATCCGTCTGCTGCCACGCTTAGATCTCCTTCCCGAGGGATTTCGCCTCATTTCGAGCCCGGCGGCGTGCAGGAATCGCTCGCTCCATCTTTCACGTGCCTTCCTCGGTGCTGAAACTCACCTACTGCTGGTTCGTCCAAAACCCCTCGAACGTGCTCAGCGCTGGTCCCACAGCCCCCTCCGGCACGTTCCTGCGTGCTTGGCTGGATCAGGCCTCAATTCCTTCCCTCCGGAGCTATTCGCAGCCCTCCCGATGGCGCTGACCTCCGCAGAGGCTGCGGCAGCATCTGGCAGCGCTCTGCATCCTTCCCCCCCTGCCCTAAACCGCCTCGCAGCCTCCCCGTGCCCCCCGCCACGCACCGGCTGCGGCGTCTCCCTCCGCGCACGCATCCTGCTCGGCCCCTGGCGAGCTCCAGCGCCAGGAGCCGTTAGTGGGAATATCTTGGCTTGGCCAACCTCCTTAATTCGAAGGTTCGCATCCAACGCGCCCGTGTCGGCGCCCAGCGCTGTGGCTGGGCTGCTGCGTGGGTGGTGGGGAGCAGGTTCAGATAGTTTCCCTTTGTGGAAGAGGCGGGTGGAAAAAAGGCTTTCCTGGGGGATTTTTCAGCCATAAAGCTGCTATTTCTTTTCCATGGACTTTCCAGCGCTGCTGGAGCCTGGGATATCTTGCTCCAGTACAGCAGCAGTGAGTGATGGAGGAGAGCGGAGTCCCATTCTGCAGCCACCCCAGCACCTTCTCCCAGCTGGTGATGATGGCCTGAGGTCCCTAAATTGGGGAGGGAGAGCCTGGATCACATTTATCCAGGCGTTTCCGAAATGTGGAGGGTTTGCCTATGTGTCCCAGCCTTTCTTCCCGAGTGTGCTGTTGCCTTCTCCTCTCTCTCCCGGGGTCCTGGCCCTGGGGGGATGCTGGTGGTTCCCAGCTGGGAGGGCTGGCTTGAGGTCTGGGGGTGCCCTCTGCCCTGGTTGGGGGCTCTGGGCTGATATTCCCAGGAACTGGCTGCCTCAGCACTGGTTTGAAAAACCCCACGTAGCGCCGGGCTGGATCCGTGTTCTCCGGGACTTTCCCTCCTGCATTTGTCAGTGTCAGCAGGAGTAATTTCATAAATATGCTGGGAGCAGGGGTGGGGACTTCACCCAGACTTTACGTCAATGTAAACAGCCCTAATTGGTGCTGGAGCCTCATAATTCCAGGATTTCCCCCCCCTCCTTGCGCGTATGCATCGAGGAAACTCACAGTGCCAAGGCGAAGCGTGTTTTCATTCATAAATCCTGGGGGAAGCGGGGGGCTCGCTGGCATTCCATGCCTGGGGGTGCTTTTTTATCCCCCTGCAGCTTCTCAAATCTGACTTATCACTTTCTTAAAGCCATGGTGGGAGCGCGTGCACGTTTAACGGTGCGAGTGGAAGAGAAGAGAGCATTTACTGCCCCAACCCTGTGCCAGGGGCTGCCTCACAGTCCCCAGGAGCCTTCTGCCTTCTCAGTTATTTGATGGCCAGGTCGGTCCCTGGGAGCGGGCAATGAGCCCTGTTTGCGGGCAACACCCATAGGGCTGTTTGTATTTGCAGCGGGGGATTAATGCATCCTGCACTGGGAAGGAGCTGGGATGGAGGAAGAGGTTGGTGGTTCCCGGAGCTGAGACCATCCACTTCCCACCCACATCTGAATCCCTCTGCCCTGGCATGAGGGTGAAGCCACCCAGGTCATCCATACCCATGCATGGGCTGTGAAAGTCAGGGCACTGGCTGATGCTGGGTGGGAAGGTGCTGAGCTTACTGGCGAGGCCGATGCTGCCATGGCCCACTGTGAATCTTGCAGCACCTTCAAGCTCCCGAGCACCAAACCAGGCAAATTTGGCAGATCCTGGCACAAACTCCAGCAGACATGGGCCGCCCGCTCCTCCTCTGCATCCGGGAAGGATGTGGAGATGCAATTTGCCGTGATTCCTGGGGGATCCAGCTTTTTTCCATGTGCTGGTTTAGTTTGGGGTGGTTTTATTTTTTTCCAAAGGGTTTGGAGGAGGAATTGTTTGGCTGGATAATCTCTCCCCGCTTGCATTTCTCAGCCTGTACTGTGCAGGATTTGTGTCTGGCTGAGCTGGCAGCAGCTGGATGAGGAGCTGAAGAAGAGAAGGATGTATAGGAGGGATGAAGGGCGCAGTCCTGGGATTGAGCGGGTGTGATGGGAGCTGACCCCAGGATCTGTTCGGGAGATCCCTCAGTATCCCTGGGGCCAAACGTGTCCTTAGCTCTGCCGCCAGTGCCATGGGCCCTGCCTGGGTGCCCACTTAGGTTGCAGCCATGCCTTCTGCAAGGTGCTTGCACGCACTGTTAGTGACGGAGATCCTGGTGCATTTGCAGGCCCAAAATGCTGTTCCCAACCTGGGACACCGGCACATTTGTCCTGGTGCATTGGTCCCAGCAATAGCCAGGACCTGCTTCCACAGAAAAAGCCCATTTCCATGGTGGGATTTGCTGTTTGCTGCCCTGGAACCAGGGAAGTCTGTTTATCCCACAGCTCCATCGCTGATATGGAGCGATCTTGCTTGCTTCCAGCATCCCAGTCCCCAGGGATTGTGATGGATGGCGAAGCCATGCAACTAAGGTATGGGGACCCCACCGTGTGAGACCCCTTTGCTGGCAGCACCTGCCCAGGGCCAGTGCCAGGAGGGTGCTGAGACCTTTCCGACCTGCTCTCAACATCTGGGCTGCTGCTGTGGGTGTTGGATTTGGCTGGGGCTGTGAGGGGAGGGCTGCCAGGTACGCTGCCACCCGCGTTCCGGGTTTGCCAGGGTAAATCCAGTATTAGAGAGCTGGGCTCCATCCCCCCGAACTGACTCCAGTGCGAAGGGCAGCCTGTTTATTTAATAAAGTTAAAATGTTTTAGTACCTCTCAGCTCCATCGCTGGAGGGGAAAAGCCCCGGGAAGGGCAGCGGGCAGGATCCGGGCGTCCTCGAGTGGGACCAGCTGCTCTGTTGCCAGCGGCTCGGCCGGCGCCGGGCGCGGGGACGTGCCGGCACTCGTGTCGCCCGGCCCTCCGGCACACACGCCTGTTTACGCCTCCGTCCCTCTCGCTGCCTTTGACGTATGGCAGATGTTTTCTTTTCGGGCTGGTCAGTGGAAGAGGAACGGCTTCGTATACATTCGGAAGCACCGTAAATCACGGCGATGGGTTTCTCAGAAGGGCTTCCAGCCAGGGCCATAAACATACTGCCTTCGGCCAACATGACATCCCTGGAGCTCCCCGGCCGGCGTGCAGCTCAACGGCTCTCCCGCATCCAGCTAGCACTCAACAGCTGATAACTATTTCCACCCCCCCACTCCTGCCTTTTTTTCTTCCAAGAGTTGAGCTGTTCTTCGAACTAAAAAGCTCAAAAGGGCCTCCAGCCAACAGCTTAAAACCCAAGACGTAGGTTTTGTGAGCTGGGTGGTTTAGTGGTTACCAAACATATGTGTCAGTGTTCAGGTTGCTCCGGGACCCCCATCACAGGCCAGGTCCCCCCCAAGCAGGAGCACAGTCCTGGTCTGGTAACTCTGGAAAAGGTAATTTATTTCTACTGGCCACAACAACTCCCACTTTGGGGGAAAAGGTGAAAGAAATAAGAAAAAAAAAAAGAGATCTTTGAGTGCAATTAAATTTTTTTAAATCATAGTCATCCCGCTCTGTTCTTCGCACCAGCAGCCTTAGGAAATTGTGTTTTGCGTCTCTTTGGCTGCCGACCCTTGGGAGAAATGCTGGATTTCTGACAGAAGAACTGGAAGGGGTCTTCTGAGCTCACCTCTGCCCGGGGCAGGAGTCGTCGATTCATAAAGAGGCTTAGTAAGCAGCTTGATCAAAAGAAAATGGGATGGAAAAAATTCCTGGTCAATGGATGCCCCGGTCATGTTGTGGGATAGGAAGTCTTGTACTGGGGAGAAGGTGCTTCCCTGTGAGCACTGCTCTGTGTTTTGGGGGCACCGAGTCCTTCAAGACCTTCAGGGAAGGGTCACCTTCCCAAAAAATTTGCAGCAGATGTGGTCCGACGGGGGGGGAAAAAGAGCAAATTGAGATTTTTATTTTAATTTGTCGATGTTTAGTCACTGCAAACTCACTGTTTTCATCCACAGGTTGCAGCAGCCTCAGCAGGGTGGCTGGGGGCACGGGGGATGTGATGGGACTGGGACCACCATGGGAGCAGGAGGGTTCTGGATGTCTCTGGTGTTTGCAGCATGGTCAGGCTGGGATTTTATCCTGGCTCCCCAGTGGGTCTTTCCATATGTGTGGCCGCTTGGCATAAGCCCCTATGCACAGTAGAGCCGCCCACCCTCGGGATGCTCGCGAGAGCCAGAGCTTGGCCCTGGGCAGGTATTTACTGCCCTTTAAAGGCAGGATAGTGGCTTTGATGCTCCATCCTTCTCTCCTGCAGCTTTTCCCTATGCACTGGTTTGGGGACCCCTCTGCACCTGGGGTCTCCAGCCAGTGGGTACTGCGTGCAGCATCCGCACCGCTGCTGCCAGCAGCCTGGACCACCACTGGCACAGGTGAGCCGCTGGCAGCGGAGCAAGCCGGGAGCTGCTCCCCGCTCCCTCTCTGCCTCCCTCCCTCCCTCTCTCTCTGCAGAGCGTTTGGACAAATAAAGTTCGGAAAAAATCCGAGCTGGAGCTGCTGACTCCTTGTGCAAGCGGTTTAAAATAGGCCACGCTGTTCCAGGCCGGCGGCAGCCAGCTGGCCCCGCGGCCTCCCCGCTGGAAAACAACCGGGAACAATAACACGGGAGCCCCACGCCGAGCCCGTCACCGCGGCACAGGCAGCGCTGGGACGTGACCTGCTGCCTCCCTGCGCAGCCTCCTGCCCGAACGCGGGGCTGGGGGTCCCCGGAGCATCGCAGGGCTGGCATGGGGAGTGGGGGGCAACTTTGGGACAGTAGTGAGACATTTCCCTGTGCCGTGCAGGTGGGATGTCACTGGGAAAGGGAACAGAGGCAGCAGCATTGGGGGTCCGGGGGGTGCAGAGGAGCATCCCCCACGATAACATCTCCCTCCGTAGCGTCTTGCACCAGCTGTGCCCGTGTCTCTGCCTCCGGTGGGGTCCTGAGCCATCGACCTGCTGCTCCTGTGGTGTTTCCGTGTTTTTCATACGAAGTGGCGCTGCTGGCTGGGAGCCCGGGGGGAAGCTGGCCCCAGGTGGGCTGGACAGCGAGGTGCCGTGGGGTAGGACTGTGTCCCCCCGGGGCTGGCCAGTGCTGTCAGCCCACGGTGCCTTTTCCGTGCTCGGCGGTCCTTCGGGGACAGGAAGGGCTGCATTGTAAGATGGCCTTCCAGGATTTCCTCCGGCAGCCCTCGGAGCAGGATGCGGCCGCGCATCGGCTTCCAGGGGAACCTGCAGCCTGCGTGGGTGCTGGGGTGGCCTGGGGACCCCCCACCGCTCATTCCCAAGCCAGCCCCATGGCAAGCCCTGGTGCTTGTGGTCCTGGCGATCCCACGGGGACTCTGCAAAGCGTGGGCTGGTTCCCATGGCGTGAAGGAGGGCTGGGAGCCAGCAAAGAGGTGGGACCCCCATCAGCACTGGCCCGATCCGGCGCAGCCAACGGGCTCATTCACCACCCTGGCCCAGAAGTGCTGTGTAAAGGAGGCGACGAGATCCCCAGTGCAGGCAGTTTAGCTCGTGTCTGCTCCTGAAGATGATCCTCGAGCATCCTTGGCAGCCTCACGGACCGGCGTGCCAGCAAGAGCTCGGCCAGACACAGAGCAGGAGGAGCGTGGTCCCCCGGGTTGGATCCTGAACCGCAGGCACTGCGATGCAGCTTGTGAGGATGTGAGTGAAGCACGGGGGCTCCCACGGGACCAGGGCCATCACCCCATCCCAAACCTTGCATGGGGAGCACCCCATCGCTGTCCCTGGCGTGTTTCCTTGTCCCTGGCCACCGCTGCTGGCATCTGCTTTCCTTCCCCTCATCACTGTGCTTGGATCGTTTCTGATCTTCCTTCCAAAGTGGCCTGGGAGAGCAAAAGCATCCATCCGCGGGGACACGGCGGCCAGCACCGGCTGCTCCGGCAGCACCGCGTCAGCCTGGAATTGGGATATCAACCAAAACCTCTCTGAGGGCTGCAGCATCCCCCCTCGCCACCGACACCGGCCGTGCACGACACCGGCGCTGCCACCCGTCCTCTGTGCCAGCTCCCTCCGTTACCAGCTGTGCCAGGACGGGCGATTCCTTGTTGCGAGGATTAATGGTTGTGTGCAACTCTCCTTCAAGAGCTCAGCACCTCGGCTGAGGGGGAGGAGGAGGATTTGGCAGGCGGGAGTAGGGGGATTAGCAGAGATTTGTTGGATCCCAAGGAGAGAGGTGCCAAGTTTGATTTGCCGAAGTCCTGTGACAGGCGATGCTGAAGGATGCTGAGCATCCCTATCAGCTCGCTGCAGCGCCTGGGCTCTGCCAGGGGGTCCGGGGCTTTCTGCATGGAAAACCTCGCATGCCAGTGCCGCAGGGAGATGCCACGGGAGTGGCTGTCGGCTTGCGTGGGTTGGAATAGGCACCATGGGTCCCTCACTGGCATGGCCAGGACTGTTGGGGTGGCTGGGGATATCGGAGTGTCTGTGTGTCTGCAGTCCTGGAGCACGGAGTGAGATGGATCAAACGCGACGGATCAAATGTGACTCTCCTTGGGATGTGCAGGAGGTTAAAACCAGCTTGGGTTTAAGCTGAGCCCACACAGTGCTGGTGCTAAACTGCTTTTTGGGGGGAGTGGGGAAGAGGGTGAGCTGTACCCCCAGTACCCCCAGTACCTCCGGCACTTTGCAACCCCAGCAACGTCTTGTGCAACGAGGGAGCATCAAAGGGAAATGCCTGAGCGAAGCAATAACCCACTCTAAGGACAACAAAAAAAATACCCCTCTCCCCTTTCATTTCCCTCCCTCCCCTCTTGACCTTGAAGAATGCTGGAAGGTGTCATGTCATCAGCATTTCCCAGCCGCTGGGAGCTTTTTTGGGGGGGTGGGGGGGGATTTTTTTCTTCCTTCGGGGCACCCTGCCAAGAATAACAGCCGACTCCAGCAGGTCGGCACAGGAAGGGAACGGCTGGAACCTGATTTGCAGTCAGACGCTCGGAGAGCCAGAACGCGTTTTATTGAAGAGGTCTCCAGGGAGGCATAAACCTTTCCCCAAAAAAAAAAAAAAAAAAAAAAGAGAGAGAAGAGAAAAAAAAAAAAGCCTTTCCGATGAAGCTGTATTTTTTTTTATATGTTTTTTAAAAAGCCTTTTAAGATAAACTTGCCTTTAGTTCATGTTGCTGTTGTTAATTTAGGGCAGGAACAGGGAGAGGCTGAGGATGGGGGCTCCACCCCTGGTGCACCCTGATTTGGGGCCGGGCGTATGCGGGGTCCCCTGGGATGAAGGCACGTTTGCCCAGTGGGATCAGGCTCCGTCTCAGCTGCCTCCAGCACATCCCTGGGGATGGATGCATTCAGCAGAAGTCAGGGGGAGACACACGGGCACATGTGCTGAGAGCATCCGCGTGGCTGGAGGGGGTGAATCCCCCCTGGAAACCCCAGGTTGCTTGGGAAAGTAGTTGGCAGGACACAGGGATGTGCTTTGACCGGACAGGAGCTGGCAAAGGAGGAGGTGCCCGGTCCATGTGGAAGCTGCGGGAAGACAGAGGACTTTGTGGCCACAGAGGTACCTGCCAAGGTGGGGAGGGGGCTCTGGGGGCTGCTGATGGCTCTTGCCATGCCCAGGGGGGAGAAGGGATCTGTTCAGGAACGGGATGAGCTGGTGGTTATGGGAATTTGGGAGCTCTAGGCTCACGTTCCTGCAGATTAGCCTGGTTGCCTCAGTTTCCCCAGGCGCGACGGCTGCATGCTGTGTCCGAAGGGATGCATCCATCACAGCTGATGGGATCCGGTGCCACGCAGGGAAGATGATCCCATGGCGGCAGCAGGGATGAGCGCCTGCTTCACCTGCACGGCCAGCACCTTCCCTGGGGTCGGACCCTGCGTGGGCTGCGCTTGCCACTGCGCAGCCACGGGCTTCTGCCCCGTTATTGCCAACGAAAAGCTTTTGGATGCCGAAATTCCTCTTCTCACCCTTTGGCTGCAGAAGCGACGACCGATTCCTGAGCCGCTCCGGCGTGCCTTTACCAACCTGCCCTTTTGAAAAAGAAACAAAACAAACCCCGTCCATCGCTTGGCCACCTGAAGGCAGAGGAGAACCTCCCAAACAAGCACTTCCACCAATTCTTAGAGCAAAGACACTGGCAGCAGCCCTTGATCTCCAGTGCCGGTGGTGAACCTCCTGAGCTCCTGGTCTGCTAATCTCCTCCCGCCGCTCGCTAAATCCTGCAAGATGTTCCCAATAAGGAGCGTGGGGAGGGCTGGGTTTGTCTGCAGAGCTTCATCCTTGGGGACATCTGGTACCCTTGGCTCAACCGAGCTTCCGATAAGCCGCGGTCGGCTTTGGGGAGCAGGGACCACGGGTGTTCGCACCCTGGTGAGACGTCACGGGGTGCCAGCAGGGTCGGGGTGATGCTGGGGTGATCCCACCCATGCTGGGATCTCAAGGTGCCGCTGGCTGGGTGCTGTGCTGAGCAGCTGGGTGCCAGTTCATCCGCATTCCGCTACTGGGAACCACCAGGAAGAAGTGAAGTCCTCATCACTGGCTCGCAGCCGGGGCCGCGGGATGCGGTGAAGCCGTGCGGCTTCTCCAGCTCCCTTTTAATTCCTTTCCCAGCTGCGTTGCCTCATCGCCATGACCAGGCTGTAACCGGAGCGGGTCAGCGTTTTGCTGATGAAATATTTTTCCATCGGGAAATACCAATTTCTGTGGGAACATCACAATTTTGACCAAATTTTTCTTTTTTTTTTTTTTTTTTCTTTTGCGGGGAGACATATACATTAAAACTGGGCCGTTGAAGGAGGTTTGACCTCCCCCTAACATTGCTTTTGAGAGGAGCACTTTTGTGATGGGTTGTGGAGCACGCAGTGATGGGGGGGGGTAAAATTTGGGCTAAGGAAAGCCTGAGGTGCGCTTGCAAAATAGTAAACTAGAATATTTTTGAAAAGTCAAAAATGGAGTAAACTGGTGTATTAACCTTCAAAAGACTTTCAATCTGGATTTTGGAGAAAGATTCAGCCTTTGTTTATCTCTCCTTCCGGATTTATACAGCTCCTGTTGCCTTTTTCCATGTGGTGCTGCTTGGGCATCCCAGGCACTGCCACATCTGCTTGAGTTTGGCATTCCAGGTACCAGATATCAGTGGCAGGGGGAGAGGCAACTCCAAGTGGGAATTTTGGCTGGGTGGTAACCGTAATCTCCGCCTGCTTCCAAGGGAGATGAGGGCACCTAATTCCCTTGAGCTTTTTTGGAGCTCCACCAGCCGCAGATCCAGCCCCGGCTCCCGGCAGCTGCCCGGTGGGGCAGATGGCATCTTCGACTGGTGAATAACGGGCTGGGAATAGAAAGCTGAAACCAGAGACCGTGTCTTCCCGTTGCATCTTCAGCATCATGTGAGAGGCTCCTTCCCTCCCGTCCCACTCGGCAGCGGCCAGGGCTTGCCTTGAAATAGCTCCTGGCACTCACGTGCCAGGACCTCAACCCGCCCCACCGCATGCCCGGGAGCTGATGCCACGCACAGTCAGGGCTCGGTGGCCAAGCAGGAGCGGAGTGGGCTGGGAAAACACTTGGAGCTTGGGAAACACCTTGTGCTGCCCACGGAGAGGGATATGCCAAGTCGCTGGGATGGTTTCGTGCAGCTCCCGAATTTTTACGGCTGTGCAAAAAACTGTCACTGTTTGCACTGACAAACCTTTTCTTCCTACTTTTCTCCCCGCCCTTCTCTCTCTCCTCTCCACCCTTTTTTAATAGCAGCCTCTAACAGCCACGCTCATTCTTCTTTGTTGACATGGCCCTTTGGCATCAGCACTTGGCATTTGCAGAGCAGCTCGCTCTGGAAAGGAAAAAAATAACAAAAAAAAACAACCAAAAAACACCTCTTAAAATTAAAAAAAAAAATAAAAAGCAACCTGGCCCTTGTGCCTTGCAGGGGACGTGGCTCCCTCCTGCCTCGCAGGGCACGGTGCCACGGGGTGAATCAGTGGCGGGGTGAGCCGGGAGGAGCGGTACGAGGTTAACGCTGCCGGGTGCCCACGCGGGGACTCGGAGCCTCCGAGGGCGCTGGGTCATCGCTTCGCTTCCACGTCTGTCGGCGTGCTCCCACACGTGTGTGCACGCTCCTGTGCACCTCCAGGCTGGCCCCTGGGCTCCTGCTGGGACCGAGCCACCGGTGACCACTGGGCCAGGCACTGAAAAAGTCCCTGCCGTGGCTTTGTCCTCTGGCTGTCGCAGCAGCAGCGATTTCTTTGCCGCAGCATCTCCGAA
The DNA here is from genome assembly GCF_009769465.1 of Tauraco erythrolophus. Classification (NCBI taxonomy): domain Eukaryota; kingdom Metazoa; phylum Chordata; class Aves; order Musophagiformes; family Musophagidae; genus Tauraco; species Tauraco erythrolophus. The sequence goes on along the minus strand of NC_141479.1, from coordinate 20,419,866 downwards.
AACGCTTGGCGGAGCAATGCGGCTCCGGCTCCGCCGTAGCGTGTCCCCGGAAGGGCTGCGGTGGCTGTCAGTGGCCCCCACCTCTCCTGAGAGTCACCTTCCTCCATCCTGCCTCGCAGGGATGTCCCAGCAGCATCCCTCCATCCCAAGCATGGACCACCCTGCACCCCCCTTCACTGCAGACCCCGTGCTCTGGTCCACAGCTGTGGTTTTGGCACAGGACAGCTGCCCCCTCCTTTCCCCTCCGCTCACTCCACAGCAGGTTTTTTTTGGGTCGTCTTTTTATTTTATTGCAGGCTCCGAGCTGCATAGAGGCAGATGTTCCTGCTCTCTCAGCCGAGAGCATCCTTGACTCACCTGCATGGCCATGAGAAGGACGGGGGGAAATAGTTTACAAGCAGGAGAAAACCTGGCTGGGTTTTTCCAGCAAAAGGAATAGGAAAAAAAAAAAACAGTTATGAAAGTAAAAAAATTCAAAAAAAAAGTTAAAGCAGCAGATAAAGGATATATCCTGACTATTTCCATGAACCAGCCCTATCTTTTCCATCTGAAAAAGCAGCACCGAGTGCAGAGATGAGCTTCTTTTAAAAAAAAGAAAGAAAAAAATAAGCTTGCAGAGAAAAATACAGCTGTTGAGCACAGAGTTCAAAGTCATCGAATGCCAGGCCAGTGCCCCAATGACCCGTGGCTGTGTCCTGCCAGCTTCACCCCAGGCAGGTGACACTGCAGTGCTCGGGCTGGCTGCCCTGTGCCTCAGTTTCCCCAGGTGGCATAGCGAGGATCATCACCCGTGCCTGCCCCATTGGATTTTGGAGAAGGATGACAGCGAGGCTGGGCTGCCTGCCACGGTGCCCTGCCCTGCCTGGCTTTGCTTCCTGGCAGGACGCCGGGAGCCCACGGGTGGAGGTGGGAGCCTGGTCGGGCGCCGCGGCGAGGCAGCGGCTGTTCCGCCTCCCCAGCAGCTCACGGCTGGGAATTGCCTCCTTGGAGAAATATTCCCTTTTTCAAACACCAGACCCCGCGGAGGATTATCCGGAGGGGGTGGCTGGGGGAACAGTCACGCTGTCTCGAAGGCACTGTGTTGTTTGAAATGCTCTTTAAGGCACTTGATGACTCACAGCAACAGCTGGAAGGAATAAGCAGTTGGTAATTTCCATATTAACCTCCTGGTCCTGGGGATGGGGATGGAGAGGGGGGGAATTGCAGCATGTGCCCATTGGTGAGGGTGCCAGTGGCACCTTGCTGGCGTGCTGCAAAGTGGGTGCTGGTGGGCACTGTCCTGCGGTGCCTGAGGGGCTGCAGGGATGGGAATAGGGATGAGGATGGCCCCAGCACCAGGCAGGCTGCTGGTGTATCCATGCCGAGCCCTCTCCCGATGCAAGCCCGGGGAGCACCGCACCACGAGGCCGCTCGGGGCTGTTTGTACAGCACCTTGCACAACCGACGCCGAGTCCTGACGCAACATGGTCACGTCGCGGCTGTCTGGCCCCTGCGAGCCCTGGGGCTCGCCTTTGTGCCAGGGGACGATTCCGCGCTGCGAGCCGGTGGCGAGGTCCGAGATGGGCACAGTGAGGATGTTTTGCCTCCTGAACCTGGAGTGCATCCTGCACCACGTCCTGCTCCGTCCGCGTTGCATCCCCACCCCACCAGGCTTGGAGGAGCGGACCTGGCTGTCACCATCCCCAGCCTTCGGATCGCTTTCCAACGCCGGCTGCGGCAGGAGGGCCGCGCGCCGGCGGGAGCCGCGGTGGAAAATCCTGTGCTAGGCTCGCCTCGATCCCTGCGCGCCCCCGGGGACGCGTTTGCCGCCACGGCATATGTTTTCAGTTCTTGCCGAGGCCCGACTTGAGAAATTTTCTCTCCCTCCCAGCTTCTCTGTTGCAAACAGCAACCGCAGGGCCGGGGCGGCACAGGATGATAAATGAGCTGCTCTGTCCGTACGCAGCCAAGGCCCGGGAAGCTGCTCCGAAGCAGGCTGCGTCCCGGGGGGGAGCCGGGGGCTCGCGGCGGCTCTAGAGAGGGGCATGGAGGGTTGGTGTTTTGGGGCAGGGTAGGGAAGGGGGGTCTGGCCCTGCTGAGCTCCGGTCCTTGAATGCAGCGTGTTGTTTTCTCGCCCATCTGCAGCGCAGGCGGGAGAGCATCTGTCGGCTTGAAGGGTGGGCTGAGCCGGCGGCCACGTCTCTCCGGGGAGCTCCGGCTGTGCCATCGGGGGCAGCCCCAGACCCCGCTCCACAGGGAAAACCCAGAGGCAGCAGCTGCGGCAAAAGGATGCACGGATGGGGTGAAGCATTCCCCTACGCGGTGCTGCTGCCCAGGGTCGGGGACCCCATCCCATCCAGGAAAAGGGGTGACACCGAGAGACCACGTGCACCTTCGGAGAACATCTGAGTCATGTCCACCCCGACGCACGCGGCGCTCCCAGCGCCCTCGGTGCATAGGGCAGCGGCCACATCAGGTCTATAAATAAATAAAATATAACGAGGCCCTACTGTCTTCTGGAAACCCCTGAAAACAGCCCCGGAGAGCCAGTTCTCCCAAGGTATCGTGTTCCCCGCTTTGTGTGTCGCCTCCCACCCCCCCGCCCTTGCTTCTTTATTGCCGGAGCCATCTGCGTGGAAACTGGATCCGGGTCCCTGAAGAGCCCTCCTGCCCCCGGCCCGCGCTCCAGCTGATGTCACACAATCTGTTTGATCTCACGGCCAGTTGCCGGGGAGCGCCGGACGCTGTCACCCGCGGTCTGGATGGGAGATGACATCGAGGGCTGGTCAGCCCAAGAGGGACGAAGCCGGGGTGCCCCGAGGGCGAGGACCATGCTCACATCAGGGGTGATGAGGAGCGAGGATGATGGTTCTCCCCATCAGCCCGGTGCCCTGGCGCACGGTTTGGGCGTTCAGCCCGCGGTCCTGCCTGTCCCTCTGTCCCTGCACCCTATTGGAACTGCCACCCTTGGGTTTGATCCTGCCCAGCACCCTCCTTCAGCAGGACAGGCTCAGGGCTTTGCAAGGACAGCACCAGAGATGTTGCAGTGACTTGCCATGAACTCAAACTCAACAGTACCTGCCGGGAGCAGGCTTCCTCCGAAAATCACTGCTTGAAAAATATCCTTACAGCTGCTGATATATATATTTTTTTTTTATCGGGAGAGCTGTGCCAAGCCGGTGGGTATGCTGACTAGATGCTCGGGTGGTTAATAAGTCAGGTTTAATTGTGGCTGGACCTCGGTACAGTTTGCACTTCCGCGGTGCTTATTGTCCAAGGACAGCAAAGTGCTTTACAAGCATTAAATCTTATCACGGGCTGCAAGGCAGGTAAGGATATACTGGGATTATTGCATGCGTCGCTGAAACGCCGCCAACTCCGGCTGGGAACACATCAGCTATTTACCAGCGAGTGGCAAAGCGATGCAGCATTTTAGGACCGAGCGGGAAATAGAATCTGGTATTGAACTGGAACAGCAGCAGGACTTTTTAAAAATGTGAAATAAATTACCGGGGCTGAGCGTTGGTCGGGACACTGAGTTAATGGCTGGTGGGCAGCGCTGTAAAGGGCAGAGACGCGGCCGGTGCTTGCGGTAAAGCGCCGTGGGAGCCGTCCTGCCCGCGTGGACCCGGACACGGTGCCTTTTCCACGCTGCTTTGGGGAGGGGGAGCGGCACGAAACGCCGTGGAGTAGGGAGGGGGCGGCGGGTGCAGCGGCAGCGGTGGAAGGGGAGGGAACAACGCGTGCGGGCCGCTTATAAACCCCCTCGGTGGGGTGGGTTTGGAAATACTCCCCCCCCCACCCCGCCCCGTGGGGGTCCCTTTGCACCCCCCGCGGCGGCTGCCGCAGCTCCGAGCCGGGCTGGCGGCGGGCAGGCGGGCAGGGGGGGCGGTAGCGGCTCGTTCCTCCCCCCGGCTCCCCCCTTCGCGGGCCGGTCGCAGCGGGGGGGGCCGGGGAGGAGCCGGGCCGGGGGCGCCGGGGCCGGGAGGCGGCCGGCAGCCGCCCTTCCTCCGCGCCGCCAGCGGGACCCAAACTTTCGCACCGAACTTTTATTCCGTTTTTTGTTGTTGTTGTTGTCGTTTGGGGATATTTTTTGGTGTTTTTCTTTTTTTCTCCCCCCCCCCCCCCTTTCTCGTGGCTTTCTCCGCGGCGGGAGGAGGCGGGCGGCGGCGGGAGGGGGGCGGGCGAGGTGGTGGAGGGGGGAGCGCTCCGCAAACCCGCCCCCCGAGCCTGCGTGTCCGGCGGAGCCGCGGGATGAGCCGGGGGCGGCGATGAGCGCGGCGGGGCCGGGGGCGGCGGCGGCGACGGCGGCGCCGCTCTCCCGCAAGCAGCGGCTGATGGCCGCGCTGGCGGCCGGCGAAGCGGCGGTGGCGGCGAGTGGCCCCGGGGCTCCGCAAGCCCCGGCGCCTCCGCTCTGCTGCTTCATCTGCGGCGGCGGCATCAGCCGCGGCAAAGAACTAAAGCTTCAAGTGCGACCCCCCCGCGACCACCGACCCTTCTTTCCCTTCCTCCAGCACCAGGAACCGGCGCCCGGCGCCCGCGCCGTCTCGGCGGAGGGCTGCGCCTTGGTCTGCGCCGTCTGCCGCTGTTTCCTGGGCGAGCAGTGGGACTCCTTCGAGCGCAGCCGCACGCCGGTGGAGAAGCGCATGTACTGGCTCAAGCGGCCCCATCAGTGCGAGGCGGCGGCGGCGGCGGGGGGAACCGGGCTGCGGCGGGGGGCGACGGGCTGGGACCCCGGCGCGCCGCCGCGCCGCCCCACCGGCCAGGAGGAGGAGGAGGAAGAGGAGGAGGAGGAGGAGGAAGGGCCGGCAGCCGGCTCCGACCTCTCCGAGCTGTCCGACGCCGAGCCCCTCTCGGAGCCCGAAGGGGCGGGCGGCGCGGCGCGGACCCCCCCGGCGGCGGCGGCGGCGGGAGGGAAGCGGGGGCCGCCCTGCTGCTCCTCGGAGGACAGCGAGATCAACATCACCAGCGAGGAGGAGGAGGAGGAAGAAGGCAGCGAGCGGCCCGCTTGGGCATCGGGCACCGCCTGCTACATCTGCGGCAGCCCCTTGTCACCCACCACCCAACACCGCGTCCACGTGCAGAAGCAGGAGAAGACCTCGCCGGCACCCTTCTTCCCCTTCCTCTGGCTGCACAGCCCCCCGCCCGGCGCCCAGCCCCTCTCGCCCACCGGCAGCACCCTGGTGTGTCCTTGCTGCTTCGCCTCGCTCATGCAGCAGTGGCAGAGCTTCGAGCTGGCCAACGTGCCCGTGCTGCAGCGGCTCTACGTGGTGCCCCTCAACGCCGGCGCCATGCCTGCCAAAGGCCGGCGAGGGCTGAAGGAGGATGGGACGGGCGTCCCACTGGCACCCGAGGCTTGCTACCTCTGCGGGGAGGAGTGCGGCAAGGAGGCGAGGCCGGTGGCGGCCAAGATCACCAACGGCAACGCGAAGAGCACCATGCATTTCCCCTTCCTCAGCCTCCTGCCTTGCCCGCCCAGCGCCAAGGGGCTGAACAAGCACTGGGAGGTGAGCAGCTGCCGCAAGTGCTTCGGAGTCTTGCAGGACCTGTGGGCCATGTACAGGGCCTGCCACAACGAGGAGCTCATCACCTCGGTGCAGAGCTTCCTGGGGAGGTACCACCAAGTCTTCTCTGCCGGTGACCCCGGCGGACTGGTTGGCCACCCCGCCGTCAAGCCCGGTCCCACCTCCATCTGCTACATCTGCGGGGCCGAGCTGGGAGCCGGCAAAGAGTTCCAGCTCAACGTCAACCCGCCGGGGCGATTTGGGGAAAAGGAGCCATTTTTCCCCTTCCTGACGGTCTACCCACCTGCCCCACGGGCCAGACCGGCCGACTCGACCGGGTTGGTGGCCACCTGCGTCCTCTGCTACCACGACCTGCTGGGACAATGGCTGCAGCATGAGGGCAGGAACTCCCACCACCCCAGCAGCGCCTGGTCCCGGCAATACAGAGTGGAGACCTTCGTCTGCTTCTTCTGCCGGCAGGAGAAGAAGCGATGCCTTGGATTAAAAGCGGTTCAAGTGGCCAGGCTCCCTGTCTTCCTCTACACCCTCCGCGTGGCCAACAGCTTGCTGGTGGATGACGGGAAGCAGCTGACCATTGGCGCCTGTGCTGAGTGTGGTGCCGTGGTCCTGGCCGGCAAGAGCATGACCCCGCCGGAGCTGCTGGCAGCGGCACCCCCGGTTCTCCTCTCCAAGGTAAGGTGGTTGGCCCGAACCCCATCCCTCCCCTCCTGGCATTCCCCACTTCTGGCATGGAGGAGGAGGTAGAGCAGTGACATAGATGGATGCTCTGCTTTTGGGTCTGGTCCCTGAGGGTGAACACTAATGGATGGGGTGCCTTTAGCAATGAACTTTTGGAACCGCCGAGCCGCAAAGGAACGGATAAAAATCCTTCCAGGAGGTGGGGAGAGCCAAGACCTGTCCTGATGCAGAAGCGTGGGTCTGTGTTCTTGGCACCTGCTCGTTCGCAGCCCTGTGCGAGGGAGGTGGCGAGCCAGCACGGAGGAACTCCTGATCCCGTACTGCACGCCGTCAAGGGTGATCAGAGGTGCTGGAGGGGAGGGGGGACAGTCCATCCTGCCTGCCCTGGCAGCATCCTTGGGAAGCTTGAAGGACCGCGTGGTGTCCGCTGCCGAGGAAACTTCCCAAGTTGTCTCTGGTTTTATACGGTGCCTTAATCAAAGGGTTTCCCCTCGGAGAAGCCCCAGCCCTTCCCCTTGCCCCCCACCAGTGCTGCTCTGGTTATCCTGCAGCAAGGGACCCCCAGGCAGCATCCCCTGCCGCGATGGAGCCCCACAGCCCTGAAGGGTGCCGTGGGTGTTAGCACCCGGGTGCCGCCTTGTTTCATGGGTTGCTCTTTTCTGCACGTCCTGCCAGGGTGACGCAGGGTGCTCCGGGGGCATCGCCTCAAAAGCAGCGTGGCAGAGCGAAGATTTACCAGTCGCAAGCTTGCCTTCCTGGTGGGATGGGGAAATAACTGCTTTTACCCCCACATCTCCAGCTGGTGGGAGCGTGCTGGAGAGCTGCTGCTCTGTATCTGCAAACCAGGCCCCAGGCTGGGCTCCGTAAAATGCCAGCATCCTAAATCCCTGAGTTCACTTTCAAAGCCTTTCGGCTCCGCCAGAACCCTGCGGCACTCTGGACCGCTGGCATTTGCTTTAGAAATGTAAACCAGCTTTTCCAAGACAGCGCTCCTTTTCTCTCCGGTCGCTCTTCCTTGGCTGGTTACAAATATGATTTTCCATTCAGCTGTGCCGGTTCCTGAGCTGGAAGTATGCTCCTTGGAAAACCACTGGGCAGGAGCTGCACGCAGTGGAGGGTTGGCACATGTGGCACTGGCACGGAGAGTGCCAGCATGGTGCGGGAGGTTGGGTTGGTGATGAGAATCCTCCAGAAGCCGTTGCTTTTGGGTGGTTTTCCCTGGGCTCCGTTGACCAGACAGTCCTGACATCGTTGTAGGTCATTTGTGGATGCAGTTAATTTATTTCCAGGCTCACCTGCATGAGAATCTGCTTCCAGCCAACACGACTTGCCACGTGCCGAGGGGTCTGAGGTGGTGGAGACTTGCTGGATTTTGGGTTGTGATGCCCATGTGGTCATGGCCATGCCATGGTCTGTCTGTGCTGTAGTCTGGTGGCATTCAGCCCGTGCTGACCGGTGGTCGTGGAGGGCTCAGGAGTCAGGCGAGCATCCCGCAGTGCTAACTTGAGGGTGGATGATGCTGGAGCATCACTGGGTGCTGCCGTTGTGGGTGGGTGCAGCTGGTGAGGGGAGCAGCACCCGCGTGTCCCCAGCCGGTGTTTCACGCCTCTGCCCCGTTAATGTCCCCAGGCCACGTCATGGGGACATTACTGACATCAGCTTTGTCCCAGCTCAGATGCCAGCGTTGGGTGCTCGGAGGTGCAGGGTTTGTTGGTGCCCCCCCCCCAGAGCCCAGCATTTCTCAGGCGTGCCAGCCCTCATCCCGCTGGCCCTGGCCCCAAACTCCTGCTTGGGCTCCTGCCTCTGAAAAGCTTTTGTGTGGGGCTATGAAAGGCAGAGGGGGAGGAGGAGGAGGAGGAGGGCACAGAGGGTGTCCCGGGGAAGGGATGCTATTCAGTTCCTCCCTCTTGTTCCCCTGGTTTGCTAATGAGCAAATTAAGGGGCTGCTGCAAGGGGCAGGGTGGCAGGAGGAAAGGCAGAGCTGCCTGGGGAGCTCATGGCCCGTCCAGGGACTGTTTCGCTTTGCCGTGTCCCGCTGGTGACTCCGGCTGGCCAGAAAGTCCTTTTTGCCTTTTCCTTCCCTGTCTCCACATGCTTCCCATCAGGCTGAGAGCTCACAGACATCAAGGTTATTTAAAACGTGGCTTAGTGCTTGGGCAGGGGGCTTGGCGAATTTATCTGTACCCTCGCTCAGCCACGCTTGCAGCTGGACGTCACCCTGGATGAGTGTGACACCCACGTCCCCGTTCAAATGGGACCAAGCAGGAGGGAATGAGCCCGAGGGGTTAAAACCATCTCCCCAATCCTCTTTGCAGCTCTGCAACTTCAGTTTTCTGAATGCCCTTGCTTTTCAACACTCTCAGGATTGACTCCCTCTGCGCACGGAGCTGGTGGGTCACTGCAGGTGGTTGACCCAGATGGCTCCAAGCTGGAGGTACTGGGTAAATGCACGAAATGCCACCAGACACCCCCACGTCTCCCTCTCTCAGCAGGGCAGGAGGAGCAGGATGGGGCTCAGGTGCTCTCTGAAACAGCTTGGAGGTGCTAACGAGGGAACCCCACATCTGAGGCTCGTCAGGAGGGTGGAGGCTCTGGTATTTTGGGTGGAGCGGTGGCTGTGGCTGGTTTGGTGTTGGGGAGCAGTGAGGTAGATGACGCTCTGTGGAGGTGCCTGTGGTCCTGCCTGCTGGAGGAGGGTCTCCTGGAGGTAAGCTTTGTGGGCAGAGAGGCTGCTGCAGAAACCCCGCTGTTGTTGGCTTGTTTGGGGTGGGTTTGGCTTCTCCCACCAAGGGAAAAATGGCAATGGTGAGCTTTGGTAAGGTACCCCATGATGGGTTTCCCTTGGCTCGTCACCCTTGGTGTCCTCCAAGGTGTGTAGATGTGTGCTGGGAAAACGCACCCTCTTTCTCCCTTGCAAGGGGGACCTGTGCACATCTATGCACCCATTGGTGTGGGGCTCCTGAGTTTGGGGTGGCTGCTGCCACCAGCTATGATGACCTAATCCTCCTGATCTGCAGAAACTGCCTGCGTGTCCCACTGCCGCTGGAAGGAGCCGGCTGCCCGGGGTGCTGCAGGATGGGCAGCTGCTGCCAGCAGAGCTGGTGTTGGGGCTGATTGCTTTGAATAAGCCATGAAACACCCCAGCTCGGCCAGTGTGTCCAACCCGGCTGGGGTTTTCTGTGCCTCCTCTGATCCGTTTTCTCTACCAGCACTGGTAGCTGGTAGTTTTTCCTGCCTTTCCAACTCTTCCCATCTTCACCTGCCACGGCTCTCGTTGCAGTTACATACCTGTGAAAGTGAACTCTGTTTTTTGTTCTCTTTTTACCCCTGCGTGCAGTTTTCTGCAAATTTCAGAATTTCAAAATTTCAAAGAATTTGAATTCAAGAATTCAGAAACGCAGGCTTCTGGAAAGCTCTTAAATCCCACCATAACTGGAGCAAAGCTGTCCAAGTTTGCTTTGGGTACCGTGCAAAATTTGCGGCTGGTGCTGTCCTGCTCTGTGGGAGCACCCAGAACCTGCTGCCACCCCCCCAGCCCTGTCCTCAGGCCGGATTCTGAGCGTGGGTTGGTGTTCCCCATGCCCCATTCCTGCATTGTGGGGGTCACTGGGATCTTGTTGCGTGGAGCTGTGCCTGGCAGGTCACAGTCGGGCTCAGGGGGCCGAGTCCGCTGCGGTAATTCCTTGGCAGCGGTGGTGTTGGCTCAGCTGGGGATTTGGCCCCTTTTTTCAGGTTATGAGCTCCAAAGGTCACGCTGCGTTTCCAAAATGCTACGTCGAGCTTATGACTGTTGGTGGGCATTTGCTTTTTTGGCTTCTGAAACAGGTTTTGGGTGAACATCAAAGAGTTCTTGTGTTCTCGACTAAACCTCGTCCCGGTGATGCTGAGCAGCAGCAGAAACTCCTGGATGCTGCAAAAGCAAACCCAGGAGGTGGAGGGAGATGCCTGACCCTTCCTCCTGCATTATGCCGAGTTGGATTCCCACTGAGCATATGGATGTTTGGCTGTGCTGCCACGTGAGAAGTAAGAAACCTGTGCAGGAAGGGTCCCAGGTTGTGGGATCTCTGGCTCATTTGCATCTTTTACTCGTTTTTGGAGCAAACCAAAAACCTTCCAACAATCAACAGCGTTCTGGGTCATTGCACTTTCTCTGCCAAGCTTGTCCGTGCGTCCTCAGCCCAGGGTTCATGTGTGGGTCCACATGGGTGGCACGGGCTGCATTGGGCTCCTGCCTGTCCCTTAAACCTATGGGAGGAGCAGAGCAGGTCTCATCATTGATGTTTTTGCTTTGGGTTGGCTTTGGTGTTTATATCTGCTCTTCTTCTCGTTTTTGCCATCACTAATTGTAGCAGATACAGAGCAAAATCAGGCCGAGGTATTTTAAGTCAACTTTGTTGGGATAAACCTGTTTTGCTTGCAGCATGTGTCTATGTAAAGATGTTTTTAGCGAGGCTGGCCTTGCCCTTCAGCTTCCTCCGTAGTGCCAGCTGCGGCTGACGCCGACCAGGTCTGGCGTTTTCGGATGAGCTCTCAATCCCGGCGTGGAGGTGGCAATATAATCATGATATGACTTCATGTCTCGGGGCACGGCCTCCCGCCGGATCGTATTCCCAGATGGCAAACAAAGAAACAACACGAGGAAAATGTGCCGCTTGCTTTTTCCTGCCGATGAGGTCAGGGCGGGTTTGGTATGTACCCAGCCGGACTGGAAACCCGCACCCCTCATCCCTCCTCATCCTCACCCAATGCTTAAGTTGTTTCAAAGCCACCCCATGGGCCGGTGGCTTGTCCCCCCGAGAGTCTCTGGCCAGGGGCACGTGTCCTTCAACCATGGCAGGGGGGAACAGTGAAGGGGCCTTTTTGCTTTGGCCAGGCTGACCTTGCCGTACCAGCTGTCCAAAATACCAGGGCTCTCGCGCCGTTGCCAGCCACCGTGTCCTCCAGACCTTGTGCTGACTCCACAGCTCACCAGCTGGCTGCTCTATATTTATTTTTCATCCGTGCCCCCCCCCCCCCCCCTTTGCCTTCTCTCTGCCTTTCCCAAAAGCAGCAGCAGAGGACTGGCAGCCCGAGCATTGCCTCTCTTCTGTGGGCACCTGCCAACAACACTGGCCTAAAACGTGTGCTGCCCAGGAAACCCTGCCTGCGCCCCCCAAAATATCCCCCACCGCTTCCCCCAACTCCGAGGAGAGCGACCGGCTTCGCTCTCGTCCCCCCGCGATGAAAATGCTTTCGCAACCGCTGGAGCATCTTGCAGCAGCCTCCCCGTCTGCGCCCCGTGCCAAGCGCTGGCTGGGGCGGGAGATGGGGTAGAGGGACGGACAGACAGACGGCTCTGGCTGTTGCGGACGGACAGATGTTTCGTTCAGATACTTGGCCTTTCCCGGCTGTCCAGGAAGCGCGGTCGCAGAGGGCAGCCCGGGAAGCTCTTTGGCTGCTTCCCGGCCAGGAGGAACCTCCCGCGGTAGCGGGGTGGGTGCCTGGTTTTGCAACCCCGTCGGTGATGGCAGAAGCCAGCTTTTCACCGACCTCTGCCCCCCTGGTGCACCGGCTCAGTCCTGTGCCAACACCCCTGCTGTCGTCTCCATCTCCTGAGCAGCTTTTGGGGACCATGTAGGCACAGAGCACAGCAGGTTTTCCAGGAGCCTGTTTGCACCTCGTTGGCTGCAATGGATGCCTGCTGTGCCCATGCTGGTTTGGGGGGTAAGGGGTGGGGGTGGGCGGGCTGTGCTCCCCACCAGCACCTTTGGCACATGCGGCTCAGAGCAGGGACTCCCTGGCTTCCCAGAAAGGGTCATTGGCCAAACAGCTCCTGCTGATCCCGTGCTGCTGAGAAGAACATCTGGCCAGATGTTGCCTTTGCTCCCTGCAGCAGAAGGCCTGTGCTGCACGCTGGTGTCCTGGGCTTGAAGGGATGGCGTGGAAATGGCCCTCCAGTGTGATGGGGGCACGCACTGCCCTCCTTGGGAACTGCCAGGTCTTGAGGCTTATGGGGGACCTTGCAGGGGAAAATCTGGGAGGGTGGTGGGGCAGGAGCTTCCCAGTGCGTAGGGAGCAGAGTGGAGGAGCCACCAGAGCTTGGGCAGTGGTGGCAGGCTCCCAGCCGCGCCGGGCTTTCCTCCACCGTGAGCAGCTGGTGATGGGAGACCTTCCAGCACTGCAATCCTCCCGGGCCCCGGCCCAGGGCTCTGACAGCTCCGGGTCCTGCCATCGCCAAGGCAGGCAGCAGTGGCACCTCCAGCGTGCCTTGACTCCTTGCAGCGCCAGTGCCGCACGGCGGCAAATGCCAACCTGGCTTTCGGGGATGCAGTGCTGCTCCTTGCTTGCACCCCTGTTTGCAAACGGCATCGCTCCCCTGGCTGTCAGAGCCCGGTTCCCCTCCCTGTGCCGCGGGCAGGATGCGGGAGTCCTGGTGCCAGTCTGGGCAAGTTGTGGTTTGCTCCTGTTGCCCGGCGAGCAGCTGCTCTGTCGTGGCACTGCCAGCCCTGCCAGCCTCTCCCCACCCCGGGCACACGGAGCCTTGCTGCGGCGTGGCTGGATAAACAGCCTGGTGCAGCTGGCCTGGCTGCGACATCGTTTTTTTTCCCCCCCCCTGGATCTTCAGTAGCAGAGCGGGGAGGAAGAGGATGGCTCCTGCTCTTGCTCCAGGAGAGGGTTTGGGAGGAGGAGAACGTGACGTGGGTGCACTTCGCAGCCTGGCACGAATACGCCGCCGCTTCTCCCTCTTGATTTTCTGTATTTTCCTCCCTCTCTTCCACGTTAGTGCGAGTGCTGCCGGGCTTTAGTAGCTCTTGGGAGACTGAAGTCATCTGTTTACCGGTGGAGCTGGCGTGCTCCGAGCAGCAGCTGCCCCGTTTTTCCTTCTCAAACCTGCCGGCCCGCGGCGAGGTGCCTGTGCCGAGCGTGCCGTGACCCGTACGGGGCAGGGCGAGCACCGCGGCCGCCCTGGGCTGCCTGGCATGGCATGCCAGTGGCATGTGCAGAACAGGGCTGGGGGTGTCCGTGCCGTCGTGCCGCAGGCGTAGGAGCTCCCTCCAGCCAGAGAACAGCTGAGATGCCATGTTTGGGTGCCAGTGTATGAGCACAGGTGCTGGACGGGCTGTTCTTGGTTGCAGCGGGGACCTGCCGTGGGATTTACTGGGGGTTATTCAAGCCCTTGCACACACCCTCTGGAAATCGCCGTCTGGCCTGGTGCTGCCTCTTCCCGCTGGCTTCTGGCAGAGCCAGCCATGGGAAGGTACCCGGGAAGAGCTGGGTGCTGCTGTGGTTGGCATGGGTGAGCAGTGGGGTGCTGGATCTTGGGGCTGGCTTTGAGTGGAGGTGCATGGGGAGCGAGGTGGCCACCAGGGCACCCCAGAGCCATCAGCTGATGTGCTCCCCACTTCCGAGGAGGGGGGCAAAGCCAGCAGTGACAACTAAAGCTATTTTGGAGGGTCAAGGAGGGAAACCACCCCACACCAGGCTGTGCCAGCAAGTGCAGCTGGTCCTGCAGGGGCAGGCACCCAGCCTCAGCAGGGGCTCAAAGGGCGAGATGCCCCAACAGTGGAAGTCCCCAGCCCCAAAAGCAGCAGGTATCAGGGATGACACTAGTTGGGATGCAGCCTCGAGGTGGGTCACAGCGGGGTGGGCATCCTGGGAACAACCTGGGCTTCATGCTAAGTTGGTCCCGTCACCCTCCCTGGCTGGAAATCTCCACCACACTCCTGCCCTCTGGCCACAGCTGGCAGCTGCCTATCCCCGTGGCAAAGCGGGGATGCTCCTGGCTGCGCGGTCTCTACCGCTGATGTCCCCCAATGACCTCCCCTTGCACCCTGGCTGGTCTCAGCCTTGTTTTAGTTCTAAACTAGAAGCAAAAAATTCACCAGGAGGAGCTGGACACGAGGACGCTGTGGTTGCTGGCAGGGACCTTGGAGCCGGGAAGGTTTTGGTGACAGCCAAGGCGTCACCCTCTTGCTCAGTGGCGGGGGGGTGGGTGGACGGACAGACGGACGGACAGCTGCTCAAGGCGTCTTGGGGGACCACGAGCAGGGTGTGGGGTGAGCAGCAGCAAATTGCCACCGTTGCCTCCCATCTGCCTGCAGCGTGTTTCGGGAAGCAGGCACAAAGCTTTTCATCGGGTGGTGATCATGTGCTGGTGATTTCAGTTATTACTCTGGCCAGGAATAAATATATATATATATATCTGCACCTCCCAGTCTCCCTCCTTGTCCTCACTGCTAAACCAGCTGCATTTTCTTCTCTCCATCCCTTCTCCCCCCTCCTCGGGGCAGGCAGCATGAGTTATCCTGAAGTGAAAACACGGTGAAGACAAGGCCCTTCAGTTTTCCCGGGAGGTAACCGTGCCAAGGTCAACCTGGCACGGGGACGGGGCCCTGGCTGCCGCTGCCGCCCCGGCTGGTGGGTACGGGTGGCACCCCGGGGGACTCGGTGTGCTGCAGCCATCCCCGGTGCAGGGTGTTCCCTGGGGAGCCGGGGGGCAGCCGCCTCTCCTGCCTGCAGACAGAGTCCAGATGCCCCGGCTGCGGCGTCTCTGGAGGGGGAGATGGATTCGCTCCTGCCGTCTTCTGTTTTCAGTCCAGAACATCTGCACAGTAACTGGGAAATCTGGGCTTTCTCCTGCTTCTCGGCCAGATCCTGTCAGCCCTTTCCTCTTCCAAAAAGGGGTTTGGTGGTTGTTTTTTTTTTTTTTCTTTTCCCTTTTCTTTCCGTTGCTCGTGCTGTCTAACCTGCTCTCTGCCATGTATCCTGCCGGGGCTGTGCCCGGATTTTGCTTGGTGCAGCTGCTGCAAAGCTGCCCTGCCTGCCTGGAGCACCATGGGGGTGGCTTTTGGGGGACCCACTGTCTCAGCCCCCCAACTCTGAGCAGCTGTTTGGGGACACGGACCCCCCTGGGAGCAGGTTTTCCCATGGGTCTGTCCCCAGGGTGGGTGGCTGGTGGTGTGGGGATGTGCTGGGATCACACAGCCGCTGCATCGCTTATTTATTCCAACCCTGTTCTGCTTGCTCTTCCTCCATCCTCCTCCTCTCTGGGCCTCATCCCGCGTCCCCAGCACCCCGGGCACTGCTCGCTGTGTGCTTGGCACTGTGTAACCTCTTTGCTGCCAGTGGCTCCCTCCCAAGAGCTTGTACTGGGAAGCACGCAGGGCTGTGCAGGGTGGGGGCCACCCTGGTCCCAAACACCCCCCCCACCTCCAGCTTCCCGTTATTTCCAGCAATGAGCGACTTGGCGAGCCCGCCTGTGGGCTGGCCGGGATGGTTCTTGGCTTGGCAGTGTCCCGCAGGGGTGAGGCTTCTCCTCCAGCCCTGCCGCTGGCTTGGGCTCCTGGCAGGGCTGTAACTGGGTGCTGGGCACCCCAGGCACCTCCTCTTCCTCGCTGCTGCTTCCACGACACCGGGTTACCTTTGGCAGCGCGTCGCCCTGATATTTGCAGCCCTTTGAGGAGGAGTAAATCCTGCTGTGCTTCGTGTCCTTCCTCCCCTCCCCGTGCACGGGCAACCCTCTCTCGCAGCGACCTGACCTTCCTCCACCCGAGCTGCTGGGATCCAGCGAGCCCTAACGCCGCTCCGTCCTTTATCGTCCCCCCTTCTCCTTCATGCACAGCGTTTTCCTCCCTCTTTGTCCCTTTGCTGTGTTCAGCCCCCCCGCCGCCCCTGCTTGCTGCCCTATTTCTGGCCGCGCTGGCCCCGTGCCCGGACCCCTCCGCTCGGAGCGGAAGGAAGGGCTCCGGGGGAAGGAGGGCAAAGTCCGGGTGATGCCAGCGGAGGTTTGACCCCAGCTCGGAGAAAGGACCGACTGAGCAGAGGGCGTTTGAGGCCGTGGGTATGGTGGGTGCCATCTCCCTCCTGGGTCCCAGGGCCAGGGCAGCCCAGGGTGAACCAGGCTCTTGTGGCACCCGAAGTGACAGTGGAGGAGGGAGATGCCACCCCTCTTTTGGCACTTTGGGGGACCTCGGGGCAAGTGCCTAAATATGTGAGTGCTGCTGCATCCCCTTGGGTTTCCTTTTCCTGGAGGAGGAGGGACCCTTTGGGATGGGGGGGTGATTTTTGGATGGGCTCGAGAGCCTGGAGGAGACGGCCAGGCAGGGTGGCTGGGAGCTGGGCACCCCTAAGCACCCTTGGACACCCTGAGCACCTGGAGGTGACGTGCACCCGCTGTCCCCGTCCTGGGGACAGCTGCGAGGCTCTGGCTTCACAGCTGCTATTTCTGGCTGCTCCGTGGCCTCTGTGCCGCGGTCACCAGCGCCGGGGCAGGAAGGGTCCCGCCGCCAGCAGCTGCTGCCCTTTTCCTTTTCGTTCCCTTGGACCCGTGGGATGGATGGGGATGGGACGAGGAATCCCCCTCCCAGCACGGGCAGCGATGGATGAGCTTGAGACCTCTTGGGATCTCCCACTGCTGCCCCCCAGCCCTGTTTTCCTCCCGTTTAAACCCAGTGTACGTCTCTGTTTGGTGGGTGGCTGTAAAAATAGCACTTGGTTTGAGTTAGGAGGGTGGCGGGGAAGGGCTGGGAGGGGGCTGGGGTGCGGGGGGGGAGGTCCGGTTTCTCCCTTTCCTGGAGGAATTAGGGAGGCCACATGCTGCCAGGAGTGTTTGGCTGGTAGAGGCAAGCGGAGGCTCCGAGGAGGCGAGCAGGCGTCCGCACAGATGGAAATTTGATCACCCACGGCTCAACAGATTGTTTGATTTATTTTAAAATCAAGCAGATGGCTGCAACAGGAGTTTGTTTAAGTTCAGCTCCGAGCTGGGCCAACGGCCAGGATACTCGGGGGTAGGCATGCCAAAAAATGTTCAATGACTTTGGTCATCACCCACCTCTCCTCCTCCTCCTCCTCCTCCCTGCTCCCTCGCTCCAGCGCACACACCCCGGCTCCCCTTCTTATCGCATCCTCGCCTTCATCTCTTGGCTCTCGCCTCTGGCTTTGTCTCTCCCGGGTGGGTGTGCACCCTTGCCCTCTGCTTTTCCTCCCCAACTCGCTTGGGAGGGTTTTAACTCTTCCCCATCCATCCCCTTGGCCCGGCTCTCTTGTACTATGGGGGTGCAGGGAGAGCCCCCCCAAAATGGGGAGAGGGAGCAGCCCCTTCGCTGGGCTCCTTCCTCATCTCCTGCATCTCTGGAGCCGACTTGGGGTGCAGTGTTGGGGGGGAATGGAGGGGTAGGAGTCCCAGCTGGGTGCCCACAGGAGTGCCCTCACCCACATGGCCGTCCCTCCATGGAGGGGAGGGGGTAGAAGGGTCCTGGTGTCCCCCTAACCTTCCCTGAATCAGTAGTGGCTTGAATGGAGATGGGGTCCCAGCAGCGTGGGATGGGGTCGGATGGGGGTATGTTGAGTGCTTGGCTGGGGTCCCCCATCTTGGGGTGCAAGGGGTGACCTGGGGATGGAGAATGTGGTGGCTCTGGATGTGTCTCTGGCCTCGCTGCTTTACAGCTGGGAGGGAAGGGGCTGGAGGAGCCGGTGGGAAGTAGCCTGGGACGTGCTAAACCATCATAAACGGGATGGGGGAGGCTGTGCTCAGGGCTTTAAATAGCTCTGCGCCACTGGGCTGGCTCTGCGCGGGGGATCCGGCCACCCCGGGTGGCGCGGGGTGCCTGGCACATGTGGCTGTGTCCCCTCGCCGTGCCAAGGGGCATCTCGGATGCTCTCTGTAGCAGGGCCCAGGACCTCTCTTCATCTCCTGGGGCGAGTGACATGCTCCAGGAGCACCGAACATCCTGCTCCTTGGTGGCCTCAGCATGTCCGTTTGCCCCGTGCCAGCCCCGCACACCTCCCAGCACTGCGGCACGTTCGGCACATGGCTGGTGGACCCTCTTGCTGCTGGTTTTCACACTGAGGAATTACTGGTTGTCCCATTTGTAGGGAGCAGGGTGGTGGGACGAGGCTTTCCCCAGCGCCTGACCCCTTTCCACGCTGGGGCTGGGGGCTGCGGGTCCCGCCGGGGAGAGGGGCCGGGGGCTGGAAGGGGTTAAAGCAGGCGAAGGAAAACAAGAGTGCTGCAGGGCCTGGGTGGCTGACAAGCCAAACAACTGTTTTTGACTCACTCTTGCTGCCTTGCCAAGTGCAATTGCTTCCACATTCCCATCCCCTGGCTGGAGGGGCGCGGGGAGACGTTGGCTTTTCGCGGGCGGGAGGGGAAGGGGGATGCCGGGGGGGAGCAGGAAGGGCTGGCTCCCAGCGGCTTTTTCTCAGCTCTTCTCTCTTTTATTCCCCTCCCTGTTGGGCGGTGGGAAAGGGCAGGGGGAGATGCTGCCAGGGTCACTCGTGCCAGCTCTTGGTGGAACATCCCTTCTGCCAAACCCCAAAAGTGGGAGAGGGAATGGGGGGGCTGAAATACACCCCCAGAGTTGGGCTACCCTCCTTTTTCTTGCTGTTTGTCTGCAGGGGGAACCCTAGAAAGTGGCTCCTTCCCTTTCAGGGGTGTTGATGGGTGTTGGGGAGGTGGCAGCATCCCTTTGCCCCCCTCTCCAGCTCCTGTACCCCCTCTTCTACAGCAGCCAGGGATGGAGCCCCACATCCTCGCCATCCCTATTGCCGCCACCCCATAGGGATGGGGATCGACCCCGCTGCAACCCTGCTTGGAGACGTGGGGTCTCGCGCAGGGCTGGGCCCCCCACCGTGCCTGGCCGAGTGTGCTGAGGGTGGGGGGGCAAATCTGCCCATGGGGTTTGGGGGGGGGGATGCTAATAAAATCCCCAGGCCTCCGAGCACTGGTGCCGTTGTGTTGCAGACAGCGAGAAATAAGCCCTTGGAGCACAGTCTTGGTAGTTACAGTGAAGATTTGAGCTACTCGGGGTTGCTGCTTTGTGGAGTTAATTATCTTTTGAGCCTGGATTTTGGTGTTTTGTGTGTTGTGCTTTTTTTTTTTTTTTGTTCCTTGGGATTATTTCTTGGCAAACAAGGCGTTGTTTTAAAGCACTGAGCTCTGGTCCCTCTGAACTCTTGGCTGCTAAGTGGTATGTAGGAGATCCTGGTGTTAAAACAAGAAACAAAACAAAAACCAACCCCCCCCCCCCCCAAAAAAAAAAAAATCCTCAAAAAAACATCCTCAAAAAAGCCCCCACTGCCTTTGCAGTGCAAATATGAGGTCTGGGGCAGCTCAGGAAGGTTTTGCGTGTGTTCCTGGAACTGTTTCCTTGGGGGAGCTGAAGCAGCAACTGGCTCCTGTGCGGTGCATCCCTCCCCAGGGATGCTGGGGTGGAGCGCGGTGCATCCCCAGGAGCGCTGAGCAGCACCGGGATGACGGGAATGACTGCGGTGCTGAGGGCCCAGCAGCAGGGGAGGATGCAGAGATCCCCTGGGAGCAGCATCGTGGGGTGCTTGGTCCCTGCAGGACTGGGGGCTCTTTAGGGTGTCCCCCCCCAAAATCCAGCCTGGCTTGGGGTGCCTGGAGGGAAACCCCCAGCCTTTGGGAAGGTGTGAGGGTCATGCTGTGAGCTGGCCCGTGGGTGAGGAGAGGCTTCATGGGATGCCTTGCATGGTGGGGTTATCCTGTTGGGATGCTGCAGGGTTGGGACGTTGCTCTGGTGTCATGTCCCCCTCACCCTCCAGCTCCTGGGGCTCTGCAGCCACCTCTCCCTGCTTTGTGGAAGTTGTTTCCCCTCTCCCAGCTGCGATGAGGGTCCGGGGCTGCCAGGGGTCCAGGGAGCTGGTCTGGATGCTGTCGGATGCAAGGGGTGAACAGGAGGGAAGGCAAATGCACGCCTGGCTCCCGATCTGGCCCCAGAGCCGCTCCTGTGGGATGCAACACTTTGGAGTGACTCCTCTCGCTCCGGTTGCCGGTACCTGTTTAATCTCATCCTTGCGTGCCGAAACCCGGGGGAGCGGACGCAGCGGCAACCTTTGGGTGTTGCAGAGCGGGAGCTGGCAGTGATGGAGATGGGGAGGAAAATCTCTTCCCCCGTTAATGCTGCGGGAAGGACTTGCAGAGCTTTGCTCGGAACACCCCATGTCCGCCAGGGATGCGGGAGAGCCGGTTTGCGCTCCGGTCTGGCAGCCGTGATGTTACACCGCTGGAACGGACACGTTATCCATCATCCTTGCAGCAGGAGGGCTGCCTGGCCAACCTCTGCCTGTACCCCATATCCATCCCCACTGCGCCCATCACCCTGGCATCGCGTCACGCGTGGCAAATCCTCCAAACTCCCCGGTGGGGGCTTCGCAGGGAAGCAAAAAGGCCCCTCCCAGTGCTCCCCAACCACAAGTGGCAGGGGATGCCGGCGTCCCCCTCCTTGTTGGACACCTTGTCGGCTCCTAATCCGGACATGAGAAGGCAATTAGGGGCCGGGATCCCCTTTTGGAGGCAGCAGATGGGGCGCGGCGACGCGCCGTGGGGCTGGGGAGCAGCGGCGGAGGGGCCGGCGCGCAGCGGCTCTGCCTCCTAATGTGTTTGCAAATCCTCACCAGCTGAGGGGATTAAAGCCGGCATCTGGCTCGCTTTATGATATTAAAACAAAGGGAGTTGTAGGCGCCATGATCGGGGGCAGGCGAGGGAGGGAGGCGGGGGGGGCCCCGCTGCTCTGCTTGCCGTGCTGGGAAAATCTGTAGGAATAGCCCCCCCCACCCCGCCAAAGCCCTTCCTGGGAGGTTTTCCCCAAGGAATGAAACACCCCGGTGCGGGTGTCCTCGCCCCACCAGCAGCACCATTCCCAAGCTACTCAGCCCATCTTACAGCAGGATGCAGGACCCCCAGCCCCCTAGAGCAGTGCTGGGGATGTTGGAGGCGGGTGGGCTGTGGGGGGCTTCTTTTTTTTTTTTTTTTTTTTGTTGGGGGGTGTGCTGCTGGTGTTTAGATCTGCTTTTTTCCACCCCGTTGCGCCGCTCTGGAAGCGGCAAGAATTCAGGAAGCCGGTGCGCGGCGAGTGCCAAGTCAGGCTGTACCGCAGCCAAGCCCCTGCTTGTTTTCTCGTCTTGCTGGAGCCAGTAAGTGACCTTATTAGCTTCGGGGGCAGCTGCCTTATTAACACACATCTGGCGACGAGGAGGCCACATAGTCCCTAGATTGTCTCCCTGCCTGCTCCTAACCCAGCCCTACCTTGCTGGGGAGGGCTCACCCCACAGCTTCTCCCACCCCATTGCTGGTAGCAGGGCTGGCACCCAGGTGGCCCCTGCTGCCTCCGCACCCCCCATCCAATATAAACCTTGGTGGGGGGGTTATTCTTAGGGGGATGGGGCAGGATTAGGCAGATGGGGCTTTAGGTCTGCTGGAGATTATAATTTAAGGTTATAATCTGCACAAGGTTATAATCGGTGGGGGGGGCGTGCTGGCGTTCTCGTGGATGCTGCCCTGTGTCCCACAGCCACTTCTTCTTTCCTACCGGGCAGGCTCTGCTTTTTGGGGTGCAGCATCACCCCTTCGGATGGGGGCTTAATCCAAGGGGCTGGACCACCCATGCAGCATCCTTATGTCCCTGCCAGCAGCCGGGTTGAGCACCGGGATTTCCCTCCAGTGTGCAGCATGGATCAGGATTGGAGCATCCCGCAGCGAGGACTGCCTCCAGAGCACTGGCTTCGGGGTTTTTCCGATGGATTTGGCCCTTGAAGGGGGCAGGTTCCCAAGGGAGTACAAGCCAGGAGGCTCCTGTTCTACCAGTACAGGGAGCTGGGGGCTTTGCCATGTGCCGGATCACCCCAGGCTCCGCTCCGGGCTGTCCTGGTGGGTGCACATCCCACCCACAGCCGTGCCGCATCCCCATGCGGGATCTGCTTGCAGGGCCACCACCAGCCCCACGCCTGGCGCCTGGCACCACCGCGCTTCCTCTCCCTGGCTATAATTAGAGCTGAGCCAGAGGGGGCCCAGCACCACATCGCCCTGGCACTGCGCATCCCGGGGAACCGAGGGCAAGCTGGGATGGGGTGGGGGTGGGGGGGGAAGCTGGGGTGCTGGGCGCCTGCCCGCGCCTCCGCCGCGCAGGGATGCCCTTTGTCCTTCTTGGCGTGTGGGGGAACTCGGCAGCTCTTGGCTTTTCCCTCCTGTTTTGGAAATTCAAAACATTTACAGGGCGGCCCACTCGCACCCCGCTTGCCACGGAGCGAGGCACTTGGCTGACTCCGCTGCTTTCCTTGGCCGCTTCTCCTTTGCCTTCAGGCTCAGGGGGGGCCTTTTCTCCACCCTCTCCTCTTTTTTCTTTTTTTTTTCCCACTTTTATTTTTTTTTTTTTATATATAAGCTTGAAAAAACACCAGCAGCCTGCAGGAAAGGCCATCTAGGGGGATGAGAGGCAGAGCCCAGGGCAAGCGTGGTGGTGCCAGTGCCGGTGCCGGATGGCCCCTCGCATTGACCTTGTTCTCCGCCGGGAAGGGCGGCTGTGCCGGGCAGCCGGAGCAGCCCTGTGCTGCACCAGCACTAATGAGCTCTGCCTGAGCAGAAGGATTAATTAGCTGTTGGGAGAGGGAGGGCGTCCTGCTGCGGTGACTCCGCTGCTGTTAGGTGCAGCAACGGAGCCTGGCACGGCACGGTGCCCGCTGCTGCAGCACTGGCGGCGCTTTTGCTCAGGGCCAAGGGCTGCCGGGAGGATGCTCCGAAAGGAACTGTGGTTCTTCCCGGAGCAAACACCACGAGCCAGCGGGAAGAGGAAACCCCCAAGCGAGATGCTACTCGCCTGGGCTCCTGCCTGCTTTTTTTTTCAAAAAAAACCAAGCCTTGTGAGGGGTTTTTCCTCCGTGGTTGTTCCCGTGGTGTTGTCTCCCTGGGAATGGGAGCTGAGGGTGGGACCTGGAGGTGGCAGGAGTGCTTAAATACATCCTGCGGGGTCTGAAATGACCCCAATGGGGACGAAGTGGCAGCTGGCCTGTAGCTGAGCATGGGCAGGATCTGGCCACGTGCTGGGGCTCAGCCCTGGCCCCACTTCTGCTGTGGCTGGGACAAAATCCAAAGGGCTCAAGGATTCTTGGGAGCGTCGTGCTGGGTACCGTCACCTTCCTGTCCCTGGGTGGGGGACACCAGGTGCGGCTTGGGGCTTTTGGCATCTTATTTAGCTGGGAGGGGTGGTTGGGGGTCCATGGGGCTGCTCCATGCCCCATCCTCTCACCAGGTGAGGATGCGGAGACCCCTCTCCCCTCCGGCAAGCAGCGGAGCCAGGCATGGGGAAGGGAGGGGACCACACCCGGGGGGCTCCCCGGAGAGACGAGCAGGGACATGTCGAGGCCGGGAAGGTCGTGAGGACGTGGAGCTTGAACTTGAATTAGATGGTAATTGCGCCGTGCCTAATTACAGGGAAAGAGCAAATCACTCTGGTGCTTCATAAAGTGTCTGACACGGAATAACGAGGATAATTAGCAATCAGACGGGAAGCTGCTACCTCCCCGCTCGCGCGCTGTCCCCCGAAAACCCCGGGGAGCCCGTTCCCCCTCCCACCTCGCAGGTCCCGCTCTGCAAAGCATCTGCCCCCCGGGCAGGGTGGTTGCATCCCTTTTGCCCCCCGCTCCCCACCCCAGCATGGGCCATTTTCCCTGCAAAGCCACCCGTGCAGGGGGGAGGTTGTTCCCTGTCCCCCCCCCTCCCCAAAAGGGGGTCCGGTGGCCGTGCCAGGTGTCCCCGCACATTTGCGTGTCCAGCCGCGCTGCTGGCAATGCATTAATGCTGGCTGACGCTAGAGCGCACCAGAAGCATGTCGTGACATCCTCCTGGGGACACGACAGCCAGCAGGGCCACCTGCCCTGGCCACCTGCCTGCGGGCACCCCGGAGGCACCCGCTGCCACCCCACTGGGGACCGCGGCTGCCCTCGGTGCCGCAGGGAACGTCGTTAGTGGGTGTCAGGGCTGTGACTGATGCTGTGTAATTGCACCCAGGGCTTTGCCCCTCGGAGGAGCCGGGAGGGTTGGAGGGATGTGGCACCCCAAAAACCACCCCAACCTGGCCAGCATCACCCGCAGGGGACCAGGAGGTGGGTGAGGAGTGTCTGGTTCCCAATTAGCTGCACCTTTTAATGATGCTGTAGTTGGCTTAGGGAGTGCATCCCCCTCAGGGGGGCTGTGCTGTGCTGGGGGGGCTCATCCCAAACCTCGTGTCCCCCCATCCCCGAGTCAGGGGGAGTGGAGGAGCATCCACTGGGCAGCATTGCCGCAGGCAGGGGCTGATCCCGCAGCATCCAGCCCCCTCCCCAGCGTCCCCCATGTGCCCTGCCATGTGAGACCTGTTCGCTTCTGCCACCCGGGGGGGGTCCTGCTGCCCTTGAGTGGGTGACAGGCACCCAAAGGCTGAGGAATAACATCCGGCTCAGGCACGAAGGGACCTTCCAGCCCCAGTATGCCCCCGGTCAGGAGGTGCCAAGTTGCTTTGGTGGCTTCGCTCCAGCTCCCGCTTTCCCTGGAGGTCCTGAAGCCACTTGCTCCTGTGCCCAGCCACTGCACGGTCTGTACCCCCCAGGGACCATCGCTCTTCCCCCTTCCCAGCACCTCCCCGGAAGCCCACAGTGGATCCTAGCAGGGTTTTCAGACTGGTCCCACCAGTGGGATTGCAGAGAGGACTGGGCACGCCGGTGGCACTGCAGGGATGGGCGCGGGTGTCCCTGGGTGCCAGGGCAGGGCGGATGTCACCCTTCCCAGCCTGTCCTCCTACGTGCACGTCTCCTCGCCATCTCTCCTCCTGCGTGGGGTTGGTTTTTTTTTCCTCCCCTCCCCTTTTTGAGCAGCTGTTCTCTAATAAGCTGTTAATGATGATACAGTAAGTAGAAGCGGAGAGTCCTGCGGGAGCTGCCACGATTTGTGTAATTGGTCTCGGAGGAGACAAAAGTATCTAATATTTACATGCCGGTATTAGTCCCCTGGGAGCACTGTCTGGGCTGGCACAGGGAAGGCAGCTCCCAGCCTCAACCTGTCTGCTCCCCGCTGATGGATCGTCACATCTCCAACGGATGGAAATTGCTGCGTGGTAGTGTGTGGGGGGTGGTGGTTCCTCCCACCCCAAGAGCTGTGGGATGGCCGAGCATCCCTGTGGCTTGGCACCCACCTGGTTTGCGGGAGCAGCGGGGTTTGGCTGAGCTGGTTCCAGAGGGAGGATGCTCTGGCACAGGGAGCCTGTGCCAGTGCAGGATGGAGGCAAGAGTGGGGGCTGCCAGGGTCGCAGCTCCACAGGGTGGGTTTACGAGGGTTTTGGCCGGGCTTGTGAGGCACAAACAGGCTCCTGAGCTGGCCGTCCGGCTCCTGGAGCGAGGAGTGGGAGCTGGAGAGAGGTGCTGGCAGTCTGGCTGCCAAGCACCCTCTCCCCTGTGTCAGCAGGTGGGGTGGCTCGGCCAAGTCACCGGGAGCTCCTGGATGGGCAGGTTCGAAGGCACCACTGGTGTCTTGCTCCCAGCCAGCCAGGTGAGCTGTGGGGCTGGGTGGCTGCTGGTAAAACTGCCCGTAGTGTTCGTGCCTGCAGCTGGTAAGGCCTTAATGGCAGGGGAAACTGAGGCACGGTGGGCTGGGGAGCAGTCTGCCCTCCCTCCTGGCAACCCTGACCCTGCTGGGGTCTTACCTGGGGCCCCATCCTGCACTATAGTATGGACAGGGTGCCCACTGGGGCTTTCGCACCTGCCCTGGCACCCCCCAGCCCCCGAACACAGTGTGTCCCCAAGGCTTTGGGGCTCTCCCCTCTTGCCAGGGGTCAGACGCTGGCTGGGTTTGCCTCGGTGTCACCACCACTGGATGAGCCATGTCGGGATGCCAGGACCAAGCTCGCTGTGGTGCCCATGTTTCTACACCCCTAAACCTGTCAGTGGACCCCGAGGGAGAAATGCCAGCAGGAGGAGGGTGGCATGGAGGCACCCAGCCACAAGCAGTGGGGCCAGGCTGGGCTCTGCAGTGGGCTGCATCCTTATTCCCTGCGTCGGGCAGAACATTGCGGAGTGCCATGGCGTCCCAGCCCCTCTCCCGTTGCACACTGGGGCTTTAGAGGGGGGGCCCAGCACCGTGCTGTGCCCTTGCAGCCCTGCGGGATGGCACCCCCCCTCTTTTCCACCCAGATTCCCACTTTCCCATTGCCGTGGCAACCTCCGGCATGGCAACGGTGGAGCCTTCTGCAAGGGGATGTCTCACATGTGCCCTTGCCATCCCTGGGGTACCCTCCCCAGGGGGATTAGGGGGGTGCAGAGGGCTGGTGTGGGTGGCCAGGGGAGGGTTAGTTTGCAGGATGCCAGGCTGGGCATCGCTGTTTGCCCTGAGGTGCCCCACTGCCCGCAGAATCAAAGGCGCAGTCTGTTGCAACGGCTTAAAAGGAGAGCGGACAGGTTTGCCTTGGACACTGCCGGCCTCATCCTGCCTGCTGGGGCCGGGCTGGGCATCGCTGGCATCTGGCAGCTGCGGCTGGTGTTATCCGGGGGCTCCAGGGAGGCCGTGGTGGGAAATGGCTGTGAGGTGAAGGTCACTGAGTCCTGCTGAGCTCATGACAGGGATGGAGGTGCTCCGGTGGAGTCCCACGGGTGCGCGCTGGTGTCGCAACGATGAGGAACTGTTGGTTCCTTCCATCCTTCCATCCATCCATCATCCCTCCATCCCTTTTCAGTTGTCCTCTCCGCTCTTGCTCTGGGATGCTCCAGCCTCTCCGTCCCTGGCCTCCCGCCAGCCTTTTCCCACACTCCCTAATCCCGGGCTCCAGCCCCGGCTGCTGCCGCCACCTCCCAGGCACCGAGAGCAGCTGCTTAAATACCCCCGGGCTGGGGCGGCGGGACCGGCCCCTGACCTCCCGGAGAGACCGGGGCGGGGAAGGGGGGTTGGCATGGGGACAGCATGCAGCTTGGCTGTCCCCACGTCCCCTGCCTTGTGTGCCCCCCCTTATCCGGGGCAGGATGAATGGACCCGCTGTTTGCCAAGGCTTTGCTGCCCACTGGCCGCATCCCGCACGCTCCGCACCTCCTGTGCTGCGCAGTGCCCATGGGGCAGCATCCCCGGGCCCTTGCAGGCTTTGGGGGGCGGAGGATGTTTATTGCCCCCCCACGCCCCTCCTCTGTGTGTGTGTTTGGGGGGGGAGGATCCATCCCCCTCCCCCCCCCCCCTCCTTCCCTGCCTCCCGCCTTATCTGTTAAATCTGCTAAGCAGGGGAATCGGTGCCGTCGCCATCTGTGAGCCTGCCAATAATGGGATTAACTCTTTCCCCTGGCCGAGCCTGACGGTGTTTCTGGCATCCCCTTCCCGGGGTAACCCCCCTCCCTCCGCCTCTTACCTACCTGGGGGAGCCAGCCCCCGGGAGATGCCGGAGGTGATGGCCTGGGGTCGCAGGGCTCGCTGGGGCTAGTCCAAATCTGGCTCCATTGCAGATCTGAGCTGCTGGCACGGACTCAGTGCCAGCCTGCCTCGGTTTCCCCTCCTGCCTGAGTTTCCCTTCTTGCCAAGCAGGGTGGGTTTGGGCACTGCAAAGGGCTCTGCACTCCTGGCAGCGCAGGAGCCGCTTTGCCTGCCGGGGGGGGGGGGGGGGGGGGGAAACAAACACACAAGGGCCGGGGGACCATGCTGAGCCGCGATCCGTGCGTGGCCGTGGGCCCCCGTCCTCGAGGCGGTGGGAAGCAGGGATGCCTGCCCCCCTCCCAGCAATGCTGGGTGCCTTCTGCCCGTGGCTGGGGCAGAGGTGGGACCCCACGGGGGAGGGGACACACGACACAGGGGACCGCCCCCCCCCCAGCCCTGCAGCTTCAGGCCTGTTTCCCGGGGGGGGGGGCAGCTTCAGGCCTGTTTCCCGGGGGGGTGGTGGGGGGGAATGTGTGCGCGCCCCCGCTAATCCTCTTAGGGGCTGGCGGTCCGGCTGGGCTGCGCCCCGGAGCAGCTGGCGAGGCTGGATCCGGCCGCTGCCCATCCTCCCCTCCCAACAGGTGCCCTCCATCCCCCGGCCCCCCCGGCGCTGCCGGGACCGTCTCACTGCGCCCCCCCCCCCCCATCGGGGCTGGGCGCGGGGCGAAGGGCTCCCCGCAGCAGGCAGCCCCCTCCCCCCGAGGCCGGCCCGGGAGCGCTCATTAATTATCTAATCTTCCCTTTATGTTTAATTTACAGCCCCGCGCGGCTCTGGCCATATGCTGCTTTTGTTGTGTCTGGCTCTTTGTTGTGGCAGGCAGCGGGGGCTGGCGAGACCCCCACCCCCCCACTCACCCCCCCCCCCCCCCCCCCCGCAACTCCCGCCAGCCTTTGATCCCCCCCATCCTCCCCAGCGCCA
The DNA here is from genome assembly GCF_009769465.1 of Tauraco erythrolophus. Lineage (NCBI taxonomy): Eukaryota > Metazoa > Chordata > Aves > Musophagiformes > Musophagidae > Tauraco > Tauraco erythrolophus. The sequence goes on along the minus strand of NC_141479.1, from coordinate 20,391,572 downwards.
CCCTCCAGCCACCCCCGCGGCACGGTGGCGAGCCCCGGGGAGGGGGTAAGTGCCTTTTTCTCCGTTATTAATTTCCCTGACCCCCCCCCCTCCACCTCCAACCTCCCCGTCACCGTGTCGTGTGTGTGTGTGTGTCCCCCCCCCTCCCCAAGCCTCTCGCCGGCGGTTCGGGATTTGATCGTGCGTGTGCGCGGCGCTGCCTCCTCCCGCTCTCTGCCGCCGGCGGGGCTGCGCGGGGTCACCGCTCCTGCCCGCGCCCACCGCCGTGCCCGCCGCTGCCGCGCAGGTAGGTGCAGGGCCCCCCCCCCCCGCGCCCCCCCCCCATCCTGCCGGTAACCATCCCACGCCACCCCTGGGGTGGGGGGGGGGAACGGGGTGGTGTTGGAGGATGTAACCCCCCCCACTCCGGACTTGTTGCGTGCCCCCCCCCCCCCAGTTGGGGGGTGGGATCCCGAGGTGGGGGGTTGGTGGGGGGTTGTTTCTGCTGAGGGGGGGTGTGAGCACACGGGGGTGTTGGGGGGGGTCGGCGGTGGGACCCCTGCGGCACCCTGATCTGCTATGGGCACCCCGGGGGGTGGGGGGGCTCAGCGCAACTTGCTGTAAAGTTTTGGCGGTGCGGGCGGGCCGGGCTCCCTCCGCTGATGGAGTATTTTGTCTATTTTTTTTTTTTTAAAGTAGTAAAATCGTCTTTCTGCACCCCAGCAGGCCCATCCGCTGCTCTCCTGGGGTGCATGGGAGTGGGTGGGGGGGCCACCCCAACCGAAAGGCTGCCCCCGGGGCTGCAATACACATGCTTGTCCTGGGGGTGGTTCGAGTCTGGCTTCTTGGGGGGGCAGTGGTGCTTGAGAGGGGGGCAAAGGGGTTTGGTCCATGTGGCCACTGCCTCCCTGGCATCGCGAGGCTCTGTTTGTGGATGATGGGGGGCAAAGCTTCCCCCCACCCACCCACCCCCGACCCCCCAGGTGCTCAGCTGGGTGCACTGAGGTTGGAGTCGTCCGTCCTTGAGGGATGCTGGTGGCTGGGTGGCCCTGGGAGCAGGGAGCACCGGGCAGCGTCCCCACAGGGCTGCCTGCCCTTGGCTGGCACTGCCCTCGCCTTCTGCACTCGGGTCCTGGCGTGGGCACGGGATGCCCAAAACTCCATGCCAGGGCTTGGGGCAGCACACCCGGGGGAGGGGGGGCTGTGGTCTTGCTGTCTGTCCGTCTGTCTGCACCTCTTACAGCTGCTGCCCAGCTCCCTGCCAACCCCGGGAGGAGAGGAAGGCGGATGTGCGGTAGGAGCCGCAGGCAGGGTGGGTGCCAAGCCGCGGGCCTGCCTTGGCCACAGGAGCCATGTGCTGGGCCAAGCGCTGGGCTGGCGGCAGCGCACAGGCTCTCCCTGCAGCGACACGTAAGGTCACCGTGACCGCCGGCGAGGTGGCCCTTGCCAGGGTATGCTGGCAGTGGCGGTGGCTCCTGCGTGCCGGGAGGCACGAGGCAGTGGCGGGGGCCAGCGACAGGGGCCACCGAGCCGCTCGCCAGGTGAACAAACCCCTTTTCACGCTTGCCGGCAGCAGCTGGCTTGGCACGCATCCTGCCGCCTGGCATCCTGGGCTGTGGGGGTCTCTCGGGGTGGATGAGGGATCCCTTGGCCCCGGGGGTCTGTAAGGGGATGCTGCAGCATGGGAGCCCCATGTCTTGGGGTCAGATGTGACACCTGGGGACAGTGCTGGCCGCCGGTGCAACCTTGACCGTGGCGATGGCACGGCAGCAGCAGTGCCAGCTGACCCACACACGTGTCCTGGTAGTGGGGGTGACGTCCTTGCTGCGGAGCCGGGGCGGGGACAGGGTGGACACCGCTCCACCAGCACCCCGTGTCCTTGCACATTGGGCTGGCTGTCCCCATGCAGTCCCCCATGCCAACCGGGGTGGCCAGGCTGTCCCTTTTTGGGGTTGTTTTCTGCCCGCCAGTGGTGGGGAGCAGAGGAGGGGCTGTGCCACCGCCATGGCTCGCGGCAGGTGGCCGCTGCCGCTGTCTCGCTGAGGCCTGTCCCTGTACAAAGCCCCACTCCCTCCCTCCCTCCCGGCCCCACGCCGCGGGGCCACTTGCCAAGCGAGATGCCGGAGCTCTGCGCCGCGGCGGGTTTGCGCTGTGTGTCGCAAGAAGCAGGCAGAACACGGGGCTGGGGTCCCCCCTTGGCTGCCCACCCCCTGCCTGTGCCCTTGGCATCCCTGCCAGCTCCTGTGTGTTGGGGAAACTGAGGCAGCGGGGCAGGAGGTGGCTTGCCTGAGGGAGCCGATGCCAGGGTTGGGAAGAGAAAACAGGATTCTTGGCACGGGCTGGCGTTGCCGCACTCTGCCCGCGGGCGAGGGTTGCTCTTTGCCGGGTGTTGTAGGCTGGCTCTCCCCGCCGGCACCGTGGTGAGGCTCGCTGCTGCTCTTCACCCCAGCTTTTGGAGGGCTGCCCTGCGTGAGGGGCACCCCGGGGACCGTGGCTCAGTTCCCGCAGGTGACATCCTTCCCTCGGCACTGGTGAAAGGGATGATTGTTCCCCCCTCCCCATCCGGGGGTGGCTGGCCCCCGGCGCTGTGTGTGGCGGGGCTGGCGTGGGCAGTGGGTTGGCCTTGGCCCCTTGCCCGCCGCCGTGCCCTTTTCCAGAGGCAGCTGCCTGTGGGCACGGCTTGGCAGCCGTCCTGCCTGCGGGCTGGGCCGGGGCAGGACCTGTGCTCCTCCGGACCACCGGATCGCCTCTGCGCGGGGTTGCAGCACCCACAGCTGTCATGAGTTTGGGGTTCTCAGCCCAGGGGTGGCTTTTCTCCGTGGCAGCTCCATCCCTAAAGCAGAGCCTGGCTGGGGCGGGCTCAGAGGGTAAGAGCAGGGAAAAAGTCCCTCTGGAGAGGTGCCCGGTGGCTTCACCCCTGCAGAAATAATGTGTCAGCTCTGAAAGCCCCTGATTTTCCATCCTGGAGCCGTGTGCGGGAGGGAGCTGTCCTGCCCCTGCTTCTTCCCAGGCATCCTGGAGCTCTTGAGGAACCAGAGCATCAATCCCAGGAGATTTGCGGGCACCCCGCGGCACGTAGGGTGGCGAGATCCCCCGGTCCACGCTCGGTGCCCCCCCGCCGTTGCCACACATCCCTCCCAGCTCGCTTGTCGGCTAATGGCGCGGCTTATTCCTATGGCTTTTTAAGTGCTTAATGGCGCGCGGGGCTAATGATGCGGCTCCCTCTGTTCGTGCCGCCCCGGATAGATGGATGGTGTCGGGGCTCGGCGCTGCCCGAACCTACGGGGATGAGGACAAGATGGGGCCCAGGCGGTGCCCCGCGGAGCTGGGGGCTGCGGGTGGGCGTCCGCCTGCCCGCCTCTCCTCCCTGCTCCGAGCAGTAATGTCACCGTAAACGATATTTATCACGAGGTGATAAAAATCTATTTCCAGCGACCTCTTGGAAATGGCCCTCGTAAAACCAGGCAGCAGACGGAGGCGGGAGGCAGACGGCGGGGAGGGGGGAACGGGCAGGGAAATGGCTGTCAGCAGCCTTGGAGCAGGGGCTGAGCTCTGCCAGGGAACCGGCCCGCCGTGCCCAAGGCTGGTGAATTGGTGGCAGCCACGGAGAGCCGGAGGCTGCCTGGGCACAGCGGGGTGGGTGGATGCTTGGGAATCATGGGGCTTGAGCATCCTGGGATGCAGCATCTGGGCCATGAAGGGAGGACCGGAGTGATGCTAGTGTTCATGGGGGGGCTTTCACACGCTGTAGCTGCATCCCAGGGCATTCCCAAAGTGACACCTTGAGGGACTGAAGAGATGCTGGTCCCGGAGGACTGGGTTGGGGATGGGGTGCTGGGCTAGCCAGCTTTCTCCCAGTGCTCACAGCTGTAGGGATGACCCCCCCTGCCAGCAGGCACCCATTGCCCCTTGTATCCCAGGAGGCCGCTGTCAGTCCCACAGCCCCTTCAAGCTCGGGGTTGTGTGATCCCCCCTCCTCCAGCTCCATCCCTTCGATTGCTGGGTGCTGATTCAGCCATTTCCCTCCCAGCACTAATTGCTCATCCCGTCACGGAGTCCTGGCCGTAAATTCTCCAACAGGAGCGGGCCGAGAGGTGGGAAGCCTCCTTGGCTCCTTTCCCTGCTGACCTGAGCAGGGACCTGGAATCCATTGTAATTCATCGGGGTGCTGAGTCAGCAGGCGGCTGTGCCCCGTCCTCCCACCCACACTTCTGGGGTGTCCTGTCCCCCGCCAGCATCCCTCCTCCCTGCCCAGTGCTACCTGGCATCCCTCCCGTTACCCGGCATCCTTCCCACCTCTGCGTGACACTCAGCCTCGCTCTGTCCCCCCATCACTAGGGACAACCTGGGTGACCCCGTGTCCCTGCTGTGCCCCGGGTGATGCTGCTGGCCTGGGCATCCCTGGGGGCTTCTGAGCTGGGGAGGGGGCAGAGGGCACTTGGGCCACCTCTGTGGGGTTAGAAAGGTGGGATTTGCTCCTAAAAATGGGGACAGGGCAGGATCCCCCTGCCAGATTGTCCCCTGGGGGAGGAAGGACGTGGGGGAAGACGGCTCCCGGCTGTGGGGTCTAATCTCCTGTCCTGATGAAGCGACTCATAATTGCTTCAACTAATTAACCAGGTAAGGTGGTGGCTGGACCGCCCTGAGTGCCTGGATGTCCCCTGCCCCAGGAGGGGACACAGGGGCCAGTGGAAAGGGGGCTGGCCAGGGTTGCTGCTGCCACCCCAGCCAGACATGGGTCCTCGCGGGGATAGCAGGTGGGATGGGGCCACCCAGCCTGGGTATCGCTGCCCCGTCAAAAGCCCTTGAAACCCCTGCCGAGGGGCTTAGTGACATCGTGCCACCAAGGGGCTTCGTGCCCACCCTGCCTGGCATGGCCGGGGCGCGCGGTGACATGGCAGAGCGTGTGCGGCAGGTCTTATCCTGCATTAAAGTTTCCCCTTGCAGATGGTGCGCGTTTAATCTGCGGCTTAACGAAGCGCCGGAGCTGGCGGTAAGTCCGTCTTTAGATGGCAGGCGGGAGCTGAGAACCGGCGCGCTAAGCCGCCCGCCTGGATGAAGAAGGGGGACACGGAGGGGAATTGGGGCTTTTAATGCCACCGTGGCGCAAGCCGATCGCCCGGCCGGCGTGTGGCCCGCGCCAGGACCCGCGCCGAGGCAGACGATGGCTTGCGCCGCGGATGCCGTTGCTGTGATGTGCTGCCCCCCGCCTTGAGTCAGATGGGGTCCCCCAGTCGGGTCCCCTCCTACGGTGATGTCCCTCTGCTCCCCAGCAGAGCCTCGTACCGACCCAGCTGCTTCTCTGTGCCTCAGTTTACCCCTGAGCATGCTGCGGGGCTTTGCACGTGTGGGAATGCCCCGAAAACGTGAGCTGCCGTGGGGTGGGTGGGATTTTCCAGAGTAAAAAGCCCCTTGGGGCAGCCGCCTCCCCCCACGGCAGGTATTTAGGGTGACAGGGAGGGGACGGCAGCTGCAGACTGCCCGGCAGCTCCAGAGCTGAAGGTGGGTGAGCTGGGCGCTATACTGGCTTGTAGGGCCCGAGTGTCCCTGAGATGGGGATGGAGGGACGGAGCAGGGCCCCAGGGCTGAGCGGCAGCACGTCCTGTAGGGTCTCTGCAGGATTTGGGCAGCAGGCCCTGCTCCCCAGCAAGCTGCGTCCCTCCTCTCCTGGCCTCGGGGCCCCATGGTCCCCAGGGGACACAGGCAGCGGTGGCACGGAGCTGGGGCTATGGCATGGTGGCAGACGAAGATGGGAGCTGCAGGGACAGCCGAGGGCAGGGGGATCAGTGGTCCGGCCAGGTTAGTTTGTTTTCAGTGTGGAATGGCACTATTTCGGCTGTTTACTCTGGAGTCTAATGACGGCAGTGTAGGCACTGTGCTGCACAGCCTTGGGGAAATCCTTGTGGAGTTGAGAGGGCCGGTTGTTCCCTGCAGGGCCAGCTCCTCTTTCAGTGCCAGGAGTGGAGGTGCTGCTGCCAGCCCTGCTGTCCATGCACGGATGGGATGCAGGGCTGGCAGCATCCCTGCCTCAGTTTCTCTGCCTTGAAAGCAGAGTGGAGGGAAGGTTTCCCAGCCTGGCAGGGACTGCTAGACATAAGCAAGGGCTGCATGTCCCTGTGGTGGGACAGGGGCTGCTCTGGCACCGAGCGGGGTGTGGGTCCCATCCTTCCCAGCCAGCCTGGCCTTGGGATGATGGCATGACGAGCACAGCAGCTTCTCCATTTAAAAGCAGAGTGGCATGAGACCCAGAGTGGCGTGAGACCCAGCACCGCTTGGGCAGTGGGATGGAGGTGCTGGCATCCCCCGTGGCCTCGTTCATCGGCACCAGCCATGGCTCATCCCACAACCTGGGGAAACTGAGGCACGGGCCGGTCCACGATGAGACCAGGGCTGCCGAAGCAGCGAGCAGCCACCGATCCTTACGCCTAGAGCCCCGGAAAGCTGGAGGAAAGCCGGGAGCAAGTGACTGTGCGTCCCCCCACCCTCCCCACACCCCCCCGCCTCGCCCTCCCCCTCCATCACCTCCCCGTTCGCTGGCGAACAAATGTCTGTTCTTGCAAAAAAAAGAAGTGACAGGGGTCGGCGCGGCGCTTTCCACATGACCTGCCCGGGAACAGAGGACGTCTTTGTTAATCCCGCGAGCTGTCAGTTCAGCCTCTTCACAAAAGGCATAAACCACTTATTGCTGCTCTCACCCCTGACCCCGGATCCGCCTGCGCGCCCTCCATTGTGCCGTCTCGAGGAAGCTGGCAAACAATTTCGCCTCCCGCTCCCCCTCCCCGCCGCGGCTCCGCGGGGGCCACCTCTCGCCCCTGCCGGCTTGGGGAGCCACCGCGGGGGGATACCCCCCTTCCCTCCCCACCGACCCCGCTCGCATCTGCGCGCCCGCCGCCTCGCCTGGCAGCTGCTGCGAGGGGACGGGGGCTGCCACAAAGGGTCGGGGGGGCCGGTGGCGGGACCACCGCCATCCCTCCAGCCTTCCCGCCCGGGGCTGCCGGAGCAGCTGGCTGCACGGGCTGCGGCGAGGGGGTGCCGGGTGCTGCACCCCGCTGCCCCCTGCTCAAAACCCCTTAGTGGGAGGGGACAAAAGCTCCTTAGGGCCCCTGACTGGGACGGGCTGGGACGGCAGCTTTAGCCAAAGCGGCTTACGGCCCGGCACAAAGCCGGCGGGAGCAGCTCTGCTTCCTGGGGCTGGCATGGGACGGATGGGGCGATGCTCATGCCCCGCCAGCCTCGGGGACCTCGAGGAGGGTCACACGGGGTGACGGGTGGTGGGGGGACGGAGCGCGTGCCGCCCGCCCCGTCCCTCTGCGCCCAGCACCCGGACCCCGCGGCAAGGCCGGCGCGGGCTGGAGCAATTAGATGCAGTCACTTTGGGGCTATATATAACCCAAATTGCTGCCTGCAGCTCGTTAGCCGGCTGTCAGAGCCGCTGCGGCCGCGGCGGGTGAGATGGTGTCGCCGGGGGAGGGGGGGGGGGGGGCGGGAGGGTGATGGGGGGACCTGCCGCTCCCTGGGGATGGGAGCACGAGTCGGGGGATGCAGCCATGCCGGGATGGGTGCAGGATCAGGCCCTTGGCTTGGGACGTGCTCCTGGGGGCTGCCACACTCCACCCCAAAAGTGACAGCGAGCAGGCAGTGCTGCACCCGCTTCCGCCCGGTGCTTCCTCCGCCATGCCGGCGGCGGGTGGTTGCAAACCTGCTTTGCTGGCGTGGTGCAAGGGGGGCCACGGTGACACGATGGTCAGGGTCAGGCCTTTCCCCATTCCTGGCGTTCCCCAGGGCTCATGGCACAGCGTGGCCGCTGGGTCAGAGTAGTTGGGCACAGAGGGGGCCGCCAGCGCATCCCTTCCCAGTGCTGGCGGCGTTTCCAGCATCGTCTCTCCATGTGGCATCCAGCCTGACCACAGTCTCCGGTGCTGCGTCTCCAGCCCCCTCCATCCCTGCCTGCCCCACTGCCGATCCCTGCCTGGGCTCGCCGGCGTGCCGGGGCTCTGCCGGCGTGCACCGGCCCCCGCGCCGGGGAGGAGCGCGGCACCTCGGGCTGTCTGGGGGCAGCTGCGAGATGAGTGCGAACATATTGTGTGGGCTCCTGCGGCAGGCGTCACGGCGTCGCTGCTGGAGAACGAGCAGGAACCGCAGCCCCGCCGTGACAAACGGCTCCGGCACAGCCGCAGCCGTGCCCACGCAGGTGCCACCGGCGGGCTGGGCCGTGCCTCGACACCCCCGACGTCGCTGCTGCACCGGGACCTGGAGGGGGGATCCGGGTGGGCTACGGTGATGGGCTGACCCCCGGCACACGGTGGCACCGCTGGCTTCCCGCCACTGCGGTGACGTGTCCTCGCAGCCGTATTAATTTGCCGGGGGAGGGCCCTGGATTGGGCACATCCCTGGCTTGGGAAGGGTTAACGGCACCGTGTGTGTCTCTCTCTGGAGCCTTTTGTTTCTGTCCCACTTTTTTCTCCCCCTTCCCCCTTTAATGAGGGGTTACCAGGGCTGTAATTGCAGGTTCCAACTTTCCACCAGCAAACAGGGCTGAGAAAACTTTAAACATGGGGATGCACAGATCCGGCCACCGCCCCTCCTGTGGGCACCCACTGGGGTGGCAGGGACCTCACGGGGTGCCGTGCCGCGCTGTGCCGCTGGTGGGGACCTCCACTGCACCAGGTTTCTGGGCACAGCCTGCTTTTGGGGAAAAACCCTCTGGTTTCAGGCTGTCGGGAGGAGGAGGAGGAGGGCGAAGGCTTCCTGGAGGGAAGAGCAGCCGGCTCTCCGCATTCCCCAGGAGGTGCAGGATGCGGCCCCTCCATGCTGAGCATCCACCCCACCTCGGCCCTTGCTCGCTCATGGGAGCTTGCACGCAGGCTGTGCCAAAAACCATCGCTGGTGCAGCTGTGCCGGTGCTCACCGGGCACCGTGCCCGCTGCCCCGCCAGGGCAATGCCAGCCAAAAGGTGCAGTGCCGTGACCTCATCCACTCCCGGTGCCCTGGCTGCTCGGAGCGCGGGGGTTTTCCGAGGTGCAGCCACCCCAGAGGGTGGAGGTCGGGGCTGCGCAGTCGCGGTGCTGCCAGGATGGGAGGGCTTTGCCATGCCCGCAGCGCGCTGTGGGCGGCATCCCCGTGGGCGCATGGCCGCTGCGCACGCTGCAGCGCGCCCCAGCACAGGGGAGGTGGAACGGGGAAGCTGCGTTTTTCTGGTGTCCCGAAGGCACAGGAAACACACCGGCACGGCTGCCTGCGTGCCGGATTCCTCGCCGGAGAGCTGCCGTGGCCCTTTGCGTTCCCGCTCCATCACCACCGTCCTGAAGCCGGGGACAGGGGTGAGACGGGTGCCATGGCAGGTGTTGATCTGGGTGATGGGAGCAGAAGGAACGTGCCCTTGGCATGGAGGGACAGATGCGGGGACACGGCTCCCTGCCCTCACCGCCATCACGTCCCCTGGCACCGAGCCGAGGGCAGGTGGGGCACCGCGGTGCTGCCGTGCCGGTGATGGGGGTCATGGGTGGCACGAGGTCTGGCACTGCCTCTCCCTGCCTGTCCCTCGAGGCCAGCGGCTGTGTTTTAACCCAACTCGAGGTCTCCACGTCCTTCGTACCAAGGACGCGCTGATGGAGATGCCATGCAGGGTGCCTTGAGGGAGTGCCAAGCCGTGGGGCCATCCGTGCCGGCTCCAGTCGGAGCCTTTTCTCCCCCATTTTTGTCACCTGTGGAGCTGCCCGGCCATCCCTGCCCATCTCCCCTGGCTTGCAGCCCTCACCCAGCTGCCAGCTCAATTTCTTCCCTGTTAATAACATCACATAACGATGTCACATCGGTGTCACATCGATGTCACATCGCGGCACACTTACCCCAGACCTGGACCTTGCCCAGGGGCCGCGGCCCTGGTCTGTGCCAAGGCTGTGCACAGCCGGTGCTGTGAGCTGTGACAGGCTGCTCCCGAATCCCTCCGTCCGTCTGTCCGTCTGTCCGTGTGCGAGCTCCCTCGGTGCGTCTCTGCAGAGAGCCACTCATGCAACGAGTGGTCCGGCCTCAGCACCATTCTGCAGGTGCTGCTGGCCGGTCCCCTCTCAGCCCACGGGGACATGCATCTCCCCCAGCCCCACGCTGGGACGGGCTGAGCATCACCACGGTGGGACGTGGCGGGGCTGCCAGCCCTCCCCTCGAATTTCAGTGCTTCACCCCTTCCCTCCCAGCCTCTGCCCCAGCACCTTGAGGTGCTGCTTAGCAAATTAGCACCTGGCTCAATCCGCTCGCCTCTAATTGGGGGTGAGGGGTGAGTCTTTGAGGACGTGGTCGGGGAGGAAGGCCCCCCCCCTGCCTCCGAGGGGCTGCCGCGCTGCTTTATCTGGGTGGACAGATCCCTCCTAATTGAGCAGATATTCCGTGTTCGCAAACAGATGGCTCCTTTGCATCAATTATTCCTTATCTGTGTAACCGGGGATGATTTGCTGACAGATAGCACGGAGTGAAGTTGAAGCAAGGAGGCGGCCGGTGCTCCGTGCCGCCTCCGGCTGTTGCCTCGGGGGGGGTCCCAGGGGTCCCAGACGGCGAGGGGGGACCGATCCTGGCTGCCCTTTGGGCAGGTAGGACCCATCTCTGGTGCTTTTGCATCCTGGCATCCCCTGGCAGGAAAATAGAAGGTGTGGGGGCTGCCACCACCGTGGGGCTGAAGGGTGGGTTGGGGTCCGAGATGCTGCCAGGGCTCCCCAGGGAGCAGGAGGGTGCTGGCCTTGGCCCAGCAACCGCTGCCGAAATCTGCCTTCTTCGCCGTGACCCTGGCCTGGCCCGGCGCTCCCGGACTGCGTCTTGCCCAATGCTGCTGTGATGCATGACGGGGGATGATTAATGCTAATTAATGATTAGTTGCTGCAGGTATCAAAGTGCGCCCCAGCCCTTTCCCGTGCCCACAGGTAGGGGATCGCTGCCCGCTGCCACCGGTGGCATCGCCCCAGGAGGAGGAGCGGTGGTGCAGCATCTCCCCTGAGACCCTGGGGAAATGTCCCTGCCATCTCCAGGGGTCCTGCACCAAGCTTTTGGGGATGAGGACTGGTCCCCGGGCTTGTATCCTCTGCCTGCTGTGAAAATCACCTTCTGTTAATCACCGGGGAGGAGAAGAGCATCCTGCCATCACCGGGGCAGCCGGTGGCACCCCGCCAGTTGGAGCCGGTACACGGTGGCACTCAAGGACTCGCGGGATGTGCTGAGCGCTCGCAGTTGTGTGGCGCCGCCATATGGATTCCATAAATTAAACCTTTCCAGGAAGCAAACGGTAAATTTATACGTCGCTCGTTGAGTCTGAGGGCTTCCCAGCAAAAAACTCGCCTACCGTCTACCTCGCTTTGGCTTGCCACGTTCATAGGACTGATCCCAAGAAAAACGGGATCGACAGAAAATCCTTGCTGCGCTGCAACCCCGGCCCTAACTCGGCAAAATCAGGAGCAAGGTGTCCCCTATGGATGTCCCCTGTGGCAGGAGGGGGGGTGACCCGCACCCCACCGTGCCTGGGGTAGGCACAGCATCACATCCTGGGGACCCACTCAGACGCCGTGCCAGGTTGTCTGTGTGGCTGTCCCAGAGTGGCGCGGCGGTGCCAGGATGCGCGCGGCATCGGTGGCCGTGGCTTTATTAGAGGTAAACAGAGGAGGTGACAGCCCAAACCGTGTTCCCGGGCATGCCTGATGTGGGAGGGGGACAGCTACAACACACACGGGGCCACAGCAGCGACCGGGGACGCCGGAGGTCATGGAGGGCGACGGTCTCCAAACCGAGCAAGAAGCAGCGTTGACGCCATCCCCATCCCTGCAGCACGTTTTCCTCGCCGTCCCGGCAGGATGGCGATGGGGGGGTTGTTGATCTCGAGTAAACACTGCCCCGGTTGAGTAATCGGGAGCTGCCTAACTGGCCAGCTGCCGCCGGCAAGCGAGGGGACGCCGCTTTGATTCATGTCCTCTTCCCCCCTCCTCCAGCCTCTCTTGTCTGGCTGCGCTGGGAGCCATCGGCCGGATCCAGCTGTAGCCCCGCGGCGCGGGCTGGCGTGCGGCTCCCCGCGCCGGCCACGTGCACCGGCCGGCAGGAAAACAAAAGCATCCTGTGTCTGTGCGCCCCGGGCCCCCCCGGGTCCCCCTCCCGTGCTGCCAGTGCTCTGGCTTTGCCGCGCTCGGGTCGAGGAAGGGAAAGGCGCTGAGTCTCTGTCCTGCTTCTCTTCCAGGCGTCCTCATCGTCCCTCGAGACAGCTGCCAAGCCTGCCACCGGTGAGCCCCGGCACCGGGCGGCCAGCACCGGGGAGAGCCCAGGGACGGGTGGCGGCACTGCCCCGGACATCGGCCAGCGGACAGCTTTGGATGCGGAGGGCGCGGACGCTGGAGCCACAAGTAGGTGATGCCAGGGGATGTGGGGATGCCGTCCCCGAGGACTGTCCCCTGCCCTGCTGCGCGGTGCACCGCCAACCCGGCGTGCCTCCGTGGTTTGGGTCTCCTGGCGAAGGCTGGCACCCAGTGGTTTGGGGTTGGGGCTCTGAAACCCACAGCTCCGCCGGGGAGGTGACCCCGCTGGCACCTCGGTCTGTGCCCGTCGTCCCTGGGGCCGTGAGTCAGGCCCTGGGCGCCAGGGAGAGCCGCAGCGTTGGGCTGGCTGCACCGGGAGCTGGGGGGGCCCCCGAGGCTGGGCCGTGCTGCGGCTCCCGGGACTCGGCCGCCTCGTCCGTCAGGAGCAGCAGCATTTTTGGGAGAGGTATCACGCGTGCTTCCCGCCTGCCACCTCCCTGGTCTGGCTTGTTTGCCAGCCCTTCCCGGCGGGTGCGCCGTGCCGCTCTGTGCCGTGCCGTGCCATGCTGTGCCGTGTCACGCCAGGCTGCTTTGATCTGGCAGCAACTGCCGATGCCGGTTCCTGGCGCTGGGAGAGCCGGGAACCGCAAGGTGCAGCGGGCAGAGAGCCGGGGTGGGCAGGGAGCCAGGGCAGGCAGGGAGCTGGGACAGGCAGGGAACTGGGACAGGCAGGGAACCGGGACAGGCAGCGACGCCTCGACCGGGTGCGGGGGCTGCTTGGTGGGGGGGGGCAGAATTTGTGACCCTCCGTGCCCCTGAGGAAGGACACTTCCCGGGAACGCGGTGGCCCGTGTCACCCATCAATCAGTGCCGTGGGGATTCAATCCCGGTTTGGGACCCCACAAGGCGCTGTGTCCCCCGGAGGGGCCGGGATGTATTTGCAAGCTGCTCACAGCCCAGGCGGCAGCGGCGCGGAGGCGAGCTGGGAGCCGTGGCCTGGAACGGGCCCGTCGGAGTCAGCTCGGGATTTATTACCCTGCCAGTGGCTGCCGGGCAAAGGTGACAGTGACTAATGGCTTGTTACACGCCTGCCACATCTCATCTGCGCACCGCGGCCGGCTGCCGCCGCTCCCAGCCCCGGTGCGCGGGCAGCCTGCGCCTGCCCTCCCTTCCCCAGGGGGGACAGGGGTGAACCCCCCCCATGCACCCGCAAAGACCTCGGCCAGAGCGGGTGATGGTGACAGCGGGTCGGTTTGGTGCGGGATTCCATCCCCGTGGTGAGGACGGGGACCTGCTCCAGCAGCATCCCCCGCGGCGCTCACCGCCTGCCCTGTGGTCGCGCAGAGCCAGGCTGGCATCCCCAGGGGTGCCACCGCATCTTGGGGCTTCCCAGCCAGCGGCACGTCCCAGGGTGTCCCGGCGAGCCTCGTGTGCCACGCAGGACTCTGCGGTGCACGAAACTCCGTCCTGGTTGCGAAACCGCGAGCCGTGCTTGCCACCGCTCTGGCAATCCCATGCCGCGGTCGCCGGGCTGGGACGCGGAGGAGAGCGTGCGGATGGATGCTGACGAAGCCACAAATGCATTCACTAGGAAAATTAAAAAATTAACAGGCATTGGCTCGCTCTAGATTAGTAAAGGCAGGGAGATAAAAGCAGCTCTTTATACCTTGTGAGAATTGCTGATAAGGGCATTTGTTCCTCTGTATTCTTTAAAAAGAATGCAATAAAAATTTAAAATAGAATGGAAAAGAGAGATGGCGGGGATGGGGGGGGAGAAAGTGCTGGCGCTGCCAGCACGGAGGGCTGGGGGAGGCGGTGGGCAGCACCGGCGTGGCGGGCAGCACCGGCATGGCAGGCGGTGAGGCCTGTTGGAGGAAGAGGAGGAGGATGGAGGGGAAGCGGAGGTGAGAGTGAGCCGGGAAGGGGCTCGAGCGGGTGGGTGGGTGGGTGCGGTGGTGTGGCAGCTTGCTCAGGGTTGGCTGGGTGCCGCCGCCACGGCCCACGTGAATGCACGTTCACGGCTGGCAGCACCAGGACTAAATTCTTTGCCGGAGCCTCCCTTCTGCTGGGGAAAAGTTGGGGTCCTGCCTGTCGGAGCCTGCTGAGCCTGTCCAGCACGCGGAGCCAACCGCTGTGGCTTGTAATGGCCGGTAAAGGACGGGCAACTTCCTCTGCTTGCCAGTGGGCTGAGCCCCACCCCGCTCGTTACACTGGTGTCTCCAAACTGGGGTGCGGGCAGAGCCCGCAGGGTGATGGGATGGGCCAGAGGTGACCACCGCCGTCCACACCCTGAGGGGATGGTGCTGTCCCCACTCCTGCACCCAGTGCAGGGGGCGCACGTATCTCCTCAAGGTCCGTACTGAGGACCACCCTGGATGCTCACCAGTGGGTTGGGCTGATCCTCTGAGTTTTGGGGTGTCCTAGAGCCTGTTCAGAGGCTCAAGCGGTTTTGGGGTGAGGGTCAAAGGACTGGATGGCACCCCAACCTCTTGTCCATGTCGGTGCCTGGCGGGGGAGTTGTCTGTTTGGAGAGTGACGCCTGCGCATTGGGGGTCAGGGCTGCCTCCCCCTCCCCGAATTCTTGGGGTCACCTTCCCCCATTCTGCACCGCGACCACCACAGGGGGGGTCCCCCCTTTTTTCCCCACCACCCCTTTTAGCATTACCCCCCCTAACCTCTCTGGGGTAGGTACCAGCTGCCCGCCCCCCTCCCTCCCACCTCTAACTCCCCCCCGCCCCGTCGGGGCCCTGCCCTGCCCGGCCCGGCCCCCGGTGAGTCACGCTCCAGCCGTGCGGCTCCCGGGGCGGCGGGCGGGCGCCGAGGGAAGCAGGAAGCGGCGGAGGGAAGGCACGGCACGGCTCGGCACGGCTCCGCTCCGCTCCCTCCACCGCTCTGCCCATGGACGAGCGCAGCCCCCGCTGGACGGCGCGGCCCATGGGTGAGTGCTGCCCCCCCACACCCGTACCCCCCCGCCCAGCACCGGGAGGGGACAGTGGCGGCCCCCTCCCCCCCCCCAGCTCCCCGGCTGGCGGCTGCAGTGACCCGGGTTGGTGTGACCCCCCCTCAGACCCCCCCCCCAGCCCCTTTGTGTCTACTGCTGGTTGGGGGGTGGTGGGGGACGGAGGTCACCCTGGGGCTGGGGGATGGAGGGCACCCCCCTGGGTGTGGGGGATGGAGGTGACCCTGGAGTTTGGGGACCCCGTGGCGTAGGGGGTGGAGGTCACCCTGGGCTTGGGGGACACTGTTGTTTGGGGGATGGGGGTCATCCTGGGCTTGGGGGACACTGGGGTCACCCTGGGCTTGGGGGAGCCCATGGTGTGGGTGACAGAGGTCACCCTAGAGTTAGGGGACCCAATTGTGTGGGGGGTGAAGGTCACCCTGGGGTTCAGAGACCCTGTAGTGTGGAGGACAGAGGTCGGCCTGGGGTGGGGGGTCCTTGCGATGTAGAGGATGGAGGTCACCCCAGGCTTGGGGGACCCCATCATGTGGGGCTTGAGGACCCCAATGGCATGAGGGATGGAGGTTGCCATGGAGTTGGGGGTCCAGCTGGGGGATGGTGGGGGGAGATGAGACCCGCTGGGTGCTGTGGGCTCAGGGTGCGATGTTGGCCGAGGTGCTTGGTCCCACATGGCCGCAGAGACCCTCTGGGTCGTTTCCCACAGGGGGAGCCCGGCCCGCGGGCTGGCAGGGCACCGCGGCGCGCGGGGCCGTGTCGGTAGCTGGGCTGGCAGCACTGACCTTGGCACGTCTCCTTGCCTCACCTGTACGTTTGTGAGCTGAGCGCGCAGGGCGTGTGCCTCAGTTTACCCACGCACCGCTCTCCCTGAGCGGGCAGCTCTGGTATTACTCGTGTTTCTGGATACCCGGGACCGCTGGAACTGGAAAGGGACCGTGTTGCTAACTGAGCCCCGCAGCCTGACCGCGGGGAGCCCGGGCACCGCGTTGGGGCGATGCCGTGGCCCCAGCGTCTGGCCCGGCTTGTTGTCTGCCGCCGTGTTTATTGCTCTCCTCCATCCTCGCTCTTCCACCCCTGCCATGCCCTTCGCCCCGGGGCCCGGCGGTTTGCCGCGCTGCGCTCCCACCCCGTATTGTCCTGTGTCCCAGCGACTACTTTGCATGGTGGAGTCGGTGCCAGCACCCGGCTACCATCCCCAAACCCCGGGCAAGTGCCCGCTGCCAGCGCTCGGAGCAAGAGGGCGAGTGCCCAGCTCTCTTTCTCCTCCTCTTCCTCTTCTTTTAGCACCGAGCCACTTGGACCAAGGTATCCCAACATGGGCAAGGGGCACAGAGCTGGGGTGTGTGCCCGGTGGGGTGGGTGCCAGGTGGGTGCTTGCCCATCGGGCCACGAGCGAGAGCCACGGAGGGAGTTAATGGAGGGAAAAGGCAGCGGGAAGCCGGCGTCTCTTCCTGCGAGCGCGCGCGTGCGCGCCGGCCCGTGCGAGCATCGGGGTGAGCCCGTGTGGTTTGTGGGTGTGCTCCCGCGAGGCCGCGGGCGGGCGAGGTGAGCGTGCGCCAGGCTGCGTGTGCGCTTGGCAGCCTGTTTGTGTAACCTGGTGGGGAGGCGTTGGGTGTGACGACGGCGAGCAGCGGCACGGCACGGCGAGGCTGGCTGGCCGAGGCCGGGGGGGGCTCCTGCGGGGCTGGGGATTGGGGCAGGGGGGGTTGCTGTCTTTGCACACGCGTGTGCGCGTGTTGTGCGACCCAAGGGTGTGCTGGCAGCTGTTGGTGCAAGGGGCACGCGCTGGATGTGCACGCTTCCCCACTGCGTTGGGGGCACACCGGGGCGTGCGTGCGTGCACACGAGCGTGTGTGTGCATGCTCGAGTGTGCACGCCTGGGGCCTTTTTTTTTTTTTTTTCGGTTGGGGGGGTGGTTGGGTGTGAGTGTGCTTGGGGGGGGGGGGGGTGTGTGTGCTGGCTGCAGGGCAGGGAGCATTACAGTGGAGACAGTGGCTTTGGCAGGGGGCCAGGCTGCCGGGGGGCACGTGGGGGGGTGCCGTGGGACGCAGGATGGTTTATCGCTTCCTGACGTGCCAGCTCCTGGGATGGGGCTGCAGGTTGAGGGGGCAGCTCGAGGCTGGGGGAGAGGGGGCATTACTTTTAATCTCCCCTCTTTGATTTCCTGCTCCTTCCTCTGGCCCCCCCCAGCCCTTTCCCCCAGGCACTGCCCCTCACGGTGGCATCTGGCAGCAGCCTGTGGGAGGTTGGGGTCTGGGTGGGCTGTGCTGTGCTGGTGGTGCTCCAGCTGGGTGCAAGGCGGTGGTGCTCCCACCTCGTATCGGGGGGCATGGTGCCATGGGTCACACCTCTGTCCCCAAGCCCTGGCACCGATGCCAAGCGCGGGTGCAAGGTTTGGTGTCACGGCCTGCGGCGTGTGGGCAGGGGAAATGGCCTTTGCCTGCCTCTGCCTTCCCATTCCCGTGGGGGGACCCAACCTGGACCCGTGTGCCGGTGGCGCTCGGGCACATCGCCCATTTGCAGGGGGCTGGGTGTCTCTTGGGGGTCCGGGGGCCGCAGGGCAGCACCGCCGAGCCCCAGCTCCCATCTGGGAAGGGACAGCCGGGACAGAGCTTGGCACGCCGTGACTGCCTGGGCACTCTGCCAGAGGGATTGCCCTTGAAATAGCCCTTGCCGTGCCTCGTGCCTCGACTGTGAGGCTGCCAGGCTGCCCTGTGTCCCCCCCTGCCACCACCCCCACCCCCACCACCACCCCCCCCAGCACCCCGCTGCCCGCCGGCGGTTGCAACGCGGCGCGGGAGGAAGCGAGCCCCGACGCTCCTGCGTCGATAACGGCGGCCGCCTTATCGCAGAGCCTTCTGCAAGGGCGGGCGACGTGGCCCCCCCCGGCCCTTATCTGCCACGGCCGTTGGCCTCGACTTGCCACCCCCGCCTTGACCCTCCCCTCGCCGGCACCCGGCGTCGTGCCCGCAGGGTCGGCGCTTTGGGGGCGGCCACTTGGCAGCCTGTCCCCCCCCCCCCCCCCCCCCATCCTTTTTGAAGTTGGAAATCCATTTAAGTCAAGAGGAGGGAAAGTTATTGCCTCGAAAGCCCCTCGCGCCGAGCGGGAAATCCGCTTTGCTCCACCGACGCCACCTCTTAGCACCCGCGGGACCGGGGAGGGGGGGCTGACTCCCAGGGTGGGGGGGTGTCCCCCCTACCCCAGCCCCAGATCCCTGCAGCCAGATGCCTGCAGCCCATGCCTGAGGGGCTTTTAGGACTGGGAGAGAGCGGGGAGCCCTGCGTGCCCCCCTAAAGCATGGCCAGTTTGGGGTCGGGGACCATTTGAAGCCCCCCCAGCCTTGCTGAGCTGGCAGGAGCATCTCTACCGCTCGCTTGCCGCTCACTCACCCTCTGCTCGCCACCTCCTTGCTCCCACCAATTTAACCCAGAAAGGGGGTTCCCTTCGTGGCGTCGATGCCTTGGCATCCCCCACGGCACGGCACGGGAGCTTGCACCCCCCCACTGCTGCCGGCGGGGTTTGAGGCCAATGGAGCGGGAGCTTGATGCGATTTTTATTTGATTTCCCTTCTCCAGAGCTGGCAATATTTAAATATTAATGCCTGCCTCTAATTGCCGTGTCAGAGGAGCGGGTCGGCGCGGGAGCGGGCACAGGGGCGGCAGCGCCGGCTAATTTTGTTGTCTCCAGCAGCGTTTGCCGAGGAGGAACGTTTGCGCCCGCACGCACATGTGGATTGTCACTCCCTTGGGATTCGCTTGGCCCTGGCAGCGCTGGCGGGGGGGTGCCTGGCTGTGATGCCACCGGGGCAAGGAGACCCCCCCAACCCCTGTTTTGCAGCAGGCTTCGCAACAGGGCATCTGGTGGCCCCACTCCCAATTTTTGGGGTGGGAGGTTAATGGCATGAGGGGGGGAGTGGGGTAGGGGGGGGTGTTTTTTTTTTTTTTCCTTCGGGCAGAGCGGCGTCAGATGCTGCTTCCTGTAATAAAGCGACCGCCGGCGCGCTTGTCACCTGCTCTCTGTTGTGCTGCCAAGCAGCAGACATGCCGCTTCTTGCTGCGGGCCCTGGCGCGCTCCCCACCGCCGCCGCCGCTCCTCCCGCCCGCCCCGGGCGCTCGCTCGCCCCGTGCCAGCGCGGCGTTAGCAGGTGTTTCGGGGAGGGTGCGACGGTGCCTGTTGCCACATGCCCCGTGCGGGCGGGGGCCCGTTTAACTGTTCTTCGCTGCGGCCGTGCCCCCTTCGCTGCCCTGCCCACCCCACCTGGAGTGTAACGGCGATGCCAGGGCTCGGCGCGTTGGGTGTTTGCACCCGGGGCCACGTGCTGCCCCTTTCCCGTGGGACCTGCTGCCGTGGGTCCTTGCTCCGTCACCATCCCGCTCCCCAGCATTTGGGGTGCGGAGCCCCGCCGGGAGTTGGCAAAGCTCCTTGGCAGAGCCAGCCCAGCTGCGGGCGGGTGTCTGCGATTGTTCCCGGCTGTGCCACACGGTTGGACCCGGAGGGTCCGTGCGACATGTGCCATGCAGGGGCTGTGCAAGCTGCTTGACACTGCTGCTCGCCATACCGTGCAGCCCCCTTGGATGCACAGGGCACTGCTGCTGCCTGTCGTGCCATGCTGTGCCATGCAACCCCTTTGGACACACAGCCCTGGTGGTGCCAGCACCTTCCCAGGCTTTCCAGTGCTGTTGGGGGGGATTTTCCCCCTCGGGGGTTATCTCTGCTCACCCCAATGCCTTCCGGAGCCCCATCTGGTTTGCCACCCCCCCGCAGCCGTTGCTCCCGAGGCCCTGGCTGTGCAATCTCCTTCCTCCCACTGCAGCGGCACCGCCGTCACCGTTAAACCAGTGGCCAGGCACTGCGTTTACCAGGGCCTTGCTCCCGTTAACCGTGGCCATGGGCATTTTGCCCGGCCATAACCTGCCAGGGCGGCTTGGTGGAAGCGGGGCTACGGTTGGGTCTGCTCCCGAGCGACAGCCCGCGCGCCTCCCCAGCCGCTCACGGGCTGGAGCATGGGAGATATGGGGTGCAAGGAGGGCTGGGGGGGCAAAGAGCACCCAAATACCCGCTGTGGAGGTGGCAGGATGGGTTTTACTCCTTCCCACCCGCATCCCGCCCCGGTCCGGCACCGGCTTTGTTTCCGCCGTATAACAAGATGATGGGTTAAGGTCAAGCTGCGGGTTCATAACTTGTTGGAAGACTTTGCCGAACAATAAAGGTGTCTGGCTTTATATCTGCTCGTATTTTATCCGAGCCACGGCCTTTCCCCAGCGCCGGCCGGGATTTACGGCGGGGGATATTTGAACGTGTCGAGGCGAGCTGGGGGAAGCCGAGGCCAACCCCCCCGTCCCCCCCCCCCACCTCCCCACGCCTTTGCATTCAGTGCCTGTGCGCTGAAATATTTACCTTCCAGCTCCTCTGACAGTTCAAGCCGTCTCGTGAAGCAAAGGTTATTGAACTGCGAATGTTATGACATTACATTTTTGTGTCTGCACTTTCAAGATGCGTGATGCAGCCTGAATGATAAGTGATCTCAGGGTTAAGGGTGGGTTGGTTTTTTTTTTCGTGGTTTTTTTTTTTTTTTTCCCTTTTCTTCTTTCTCCTCCCTTCCCTCCCTCCTGCTCTCCTCCCCGCCTCGGCGCAGGCTGTTGCCTCTGCTGGGCTTTGATAACGCTCCCTTTTATTGCCCTGCCTTTGCATTCCTGCAACTGGTCTCTCTGCAGTCGGGGTGGGTGCTGGGGAGGGCTTCAGGAGGTGGGAGAGGGACATTCCCAGCGCAGAAGCTAGCTGTGCTGCTGCGTGCCTCAGTTTCCCTAACCCTGGGCTCGTCCCTCATGCCAGGGTGGGCAACGGTGGCACTCACGCCAGTAGCCCCTCGTGTCAGAGGACGCTGATGCTGACCTGGGTACCCGGACCCCTCCCACATCGCGGTGCGGCAGAAAGCGTGGCATCCTGCATCCCACCGGTGCCATGGGGCAGGAGGCCACGTGCCGGTCTGTGCCCCACTGCCAATCTTGTGACCCCAGTTTTGGGGAGCTGGCAGGGCTGTGGGCTGGGGTACCAGAGCGATGCTCCCTGGTACCCTGGCTCTCCAGGCTCTGAGCATCTCGCAGCCATCCCCACTTGAGACACAGCAACCTGCGTGGCCAAATGGCCCCAAGGGACACGTAGGGAGGGGGACAAGTGACAGCGGGTCTGGCCTGTCCCATACACACTAGATGGCAGCAACAAACTGGTTCCCTTGGCTGCCATGGGTCCCTGGGGGCGTGGGGGGGGGGTTCACCCCCCAAATTTCCCTGCCTGTGGCTGCTCAGTTTTAGGGGGTGCATAAAGAAACGCAGTTGCAAACTGCACGTGGCGGAGCAGCAGGACGAGAGCCCTCGAACCGGTCCGACCCGCAGCAGCGGGTCATTCCGGCAGCAAATTAAATGAAGTCATTCCATAAATTTGGCTGCGTTCGCTGCTGGTGAATCGCATCTGCCCCCCTACCCCCAAAAAAACCCCGAAACAACCAACTTTCCTTCTCCAGGCTCCCCCTCCTCGCTCCGTCTCGGCTCCCTGCTAGAGTCAACATCTCACCCCGCAGCGCCGGGAGGTTTTTATCGGCTCGGCTTCGGCCGAGCATCCCGAGCATCCCGGGTCGGGGCCGGCCGCCAGCACTAACAGAAACCAGCTGTGCGGGCGGGTGGTGGGGACTGCTGGGGAAAGAAGGGGAAAACAACAAAAAAAAATTAAAAAAAAAAAAAAAAAGAGGTCAGGGCCCGGGAAATTAAATGTTCATAAACGTAGGCCCGAGCGCTTAAAAAGTAGGGCAGTGCCATTAAATCTCATTAAAGTTTAATACCTATCAGTGCCACTTCAGGCAGCCCTTGGACATCGCTTTAATTTGATGGGTGTTAAGGGAGAATTATCAAATAATTGTGCTGGCTGGGGACTTGCTTTTATCATGTTACACGGAAAGCTCTGCCGGCTTTGTGCCGCACATCAAAACAGCGGCGGATAGGTATTGTTCTTGGGGAGGGGACGGAGAGGGGTGAGGGGGGCTACAGGAGGGGACCCCGCCGCCTTTGGCGGTGGCAGGAGGGATGAGGGATGCTGGATTGGGTTGTTACAGGGATTAGCAGCGCCAGGGATCTGGTTTTCCTGCCCAAATTTAACCTATCTGCCCACAGCAGGGTGGGGGGGGGGGGTCTGTTGCCCTGAGCTGGCATCCCTGGGGGTGACATGGGGACAGCGAGCATCCTGCCATCATCCCCATGGGTCCTGCCCGTGTCCCAGCAGGGTCACCGTCTCGGGATACCGGCACGGAGCTGCGGGCACTGCTGATTAATCCTAATTTTCGGTGAGGCTCCGGGGGCCGGAGGGAATTGCCGATGGGAGATGCCGAGCGCGCCGGGGATCACCGGCAGCGTGCGGAGGCGAGCGCGTGGGCCCGTGCATTTTTTTTTTTTTTTTTATAGGGTGCACCCAGGGTTATTTTTATTTCTATTTCCTCCCTCTTCCCCTCGCCGTAAAAGTCCTGGTTGATAAAGAATTAGTGCCAGGTCGTTAGTCCTGGGTTTTATGAGATAAACCCGGGTGCAAGGTGCTGTCGTGTAAACGCCGGGGCCGGGGGAGCGCGGGGATGGGGAGAGCGGAGCGGCCGCCATGAATTATTCAGCAGTGCCTGATTTCACATTATTCTCACTGATACTTTTACAACCTGTCAGTAAATAAAAAGATTCTACATTATTTATAGAAATGGACCCGAATTGGTTGGGAGAATTTACTGTTGCTATTATTAGGGGCTGCTCAGCACCGCGTTAATGAGAGCCGGGTGATGGCGAACGCTGTTTCCCGTGGGCTCAGTGTGCCCCGCGCCCTCCCGGGATGCCAGTTTGCTTCCCAAGGGTGGCCGCGTCCCTGCGGCCGTCACCGCTGCCGGCTGGGTGGGGAGAGGGATGAGGGTCTCCCTGGCTTTGGGATGCTTGAAGCGGGGACGTCTCCTTCCCCGGGATGTCTGCTTCCTGGGAAACACCATCTTTCCAGGGATATCTCCGCCCTGGGGATGACATCATCCCAAGGATGTCTCCTTCCTGGGGACATCTCGTTTCCAGAGATGACATCTTCTTAGGGACGACATCTTCCTGGGGACACCTCCTTCCTGAGGCCATCCTCCTTCCCAAAGACATCTGCTTTCTGGGGACATCTCCTTCTTGGGACCACGTCTTCCCAGGGCCATCTCCTTCTTGGGGACCACATCTTCCCAGGGACATCCTCTTCCCAGGGATATCTTCTTCCTGGGGACATCTCCTTTCCAGAAATAGCATCTTCCCAGAGACACCTCCTTCCTGGGGCCATCTTCCTGGGAACATTTCCTTCCCAGGGACCACATCTTCCCAGGGATGTCTCCTTCTCAGGGATGTCTTCTTCCTGGGGACATCTCCTTTCCAGGGATGACATCTTCCTGGGCCACCTCCTTCCTGGGGCCATCTCCTTCCCAAAGACATCTGCCTTCTCGGGACGTCCTCCTGGTACTTCTCCTTCCTGGGGACCATGTCTTCCTGGGGACATCTCCTTCTTGAGGACATCTCCTTCTCAGGCACATCTCCTTCCTGGTGACCACATCTTTCCAGGGACATCTTCGTAGGGATGTCTCCTTCCTGGAGACACCTCCTTCCTGGGGCCATCTGCTTCCTAGGGGCATCTTCCTGGGAACATCTCCTTCCTGGATACCATGTCGTCCCGAGGATGTCTCCTTCTCAGGCACATCTCCTTCTTGGGGACCACGTCTTCCAAGGGACATCATCTTCCTAGGGATGTCTCCTTCCTGGGAACATCTCCTTCCCAGCCTGGGACACATCTCTGCTGGAGGGGGATGCTTTCCAGGCACAGTGCAGTTAGTCTTTCGACCCCCTCCCCACTCCAAGTGAAGCAACCCCTCCCCATTCACGTGCCCTCCTGGCTCTGCATCCCAGCACGGCGCAGGAGCTGAGAGGTCTCCTGTGCACCTCCACACCAGCATTTACCTGTTGCCGGAGCAGGAGATGTCCCCGCCATGTGTGTCCCGCCCCCTACAAATCCCATCTGGGCATTCCCACATCCCCAACGTGACAGCTCCGGGGAGGTGGAAAAGCATCACGTGGCGCAGAAATTCAATAAGAAGGACGAAAAGCCCCGGGGAGGAGGCTCGGCCGTGGGTAAACCGAGGCACCGCAGCGATGCGCCGTACGGCCGAGCCAGATGGAAAAAACCAAGAGGAAACCCAAGAGCGTAATGGTTTGTCTGCGGTGTCCTAAGGTGGCTGCTCCCAGGCTGCCGGTGACAGGTTTATTGGCAGGCAGGCCGGGCTGGAAGGATTGTCGGCTATTTACAGTGCTGGGGCCGTGACTTTGCGAGCAGACAGTTAACATAAATTCACATGATGGATCAGTTATCACTTCATTGAACTTGTGGCGGATCCATTGAAGGCTGTGCAGTAACATACTGTTTCCTGGCTCCGCGCAGCGCTGGGATACATTAAATACACTTTATTTATAGCTTACCATTGCTGCACTGTGGGCAGGAGAATGCAGCTTTTGCAACTATCATCTAATTTTATGATGAGCATTAAAGCAAGGCCTATAATTTGCACCTTTTTATTCATTAGACACTGGTGCAGCCATAAGTCAAGAATGCCCAGGGATTTAGATGCAGATCCAGAAGATAAACTATTGACAAGCCAGATGTATTTTTACATTAGTGTGCCTTTACAATAGTTTATGTTGAGAGTGGAATATAAATTGCGTTATTAAATACGAACCACTCTTGTAAGCGCGGCTCTGCAGGCGGGGCGGGTTTCGGCGCCGCGGAGCCGGGAGGCTTTGCCTAACGGCTCCAGGTTTGGGGGGGAGGATGATGATGGGTTTTATTTTGCCCTGATTTTAGCCCTGGATGTGGCGAGGCAGCGGGGCAGGGATCCGTCCCGGGGTTGTCCTTGGGAGGAGATGGTGGCCTTGCGGGATGTCCCCGTAAGGAGCAAAGCCATCCCAGCCACGTGCCCCCGCCGGAGACCTCCGCTCGGCCGCTGCCTCCCGGCCAGCAGCGAGTTAAATCCTTTTGTTTCCGAGGCAATACAGTTTATATTATGAGCATGAATAAAAGATGGTTGTGCTAGGGGTAGCTGTCAGGATCTTCGCCGCCTATAAAGGCTTCTACTGTAGCTTGACAGTAAAAGACTGTGTTTGGGGACTGATGTGGTTTCTCAAAGGAGCTAAATAAATAAGGGACGCTTATTTTTACACCGGTAAAGGCTGCTGGAAATTTAAAGCCCTGTTTATCTCGCCGAAATCGTGGTGTTTATTGTTATCTCGTGTAAGGGGGAATTTGCATGTTGGCTAATAATTAACCGAACCCAGCGCTTCTCCCTGCTGTACGTGCCGCGGCCCCGCCGTTATCTGGGGGGAGGAAACCCTTGCAAATCAAAGGCAAATATTGACCATGCCTGGGCTGGGCGCGCTGCGACGGCCGGCTGCTCCCCAGTACCCCGGCCCGGGGGCAGGGGGGGCCGGACGGAGGGGCTGGGTGCTTGTGTGTGGCATGAGAGGGCTGATGGGAGCCGTCCCCGTGGCCCCCCTGTCCCTGTGGCCCCCGTCCCCATTTCTATCCCATCCCCATTTCCACTTCATCACCACTGCATCCTCATTGCCACCCTGTGGCCAGCCTGTCCCCATGGCCCTTCTGTCCCCATGGCCACCCTGTCCCCATTTCCACTCTATCCCCTTTGCCACCCCTCCTCATTGCCACCCCATGCCACCTCATCCATCCCCATGGCCCCTCTGTCCCCCTTTCCACCCCATCACCACCCCATGGCCACCCCGTCTCTATGGCCACCCTGTCCCCATGGTCACCTCGTCCCTGTGGCCACCTCATCCTATTTCCACCCTGTCCTCATGGTCACTCCATCCCCGTTGCCACCCCATCCTTACTTCCACCTCATTTCCATCTCCACTCTGTCCCCATCACCACCTCGTCCCCATGGCCACCCCATCCCCATTATCACCCCATCGCCACCCCATCCCCACCGCCACCCCTTTTTGCCCAGTGCTAACAGGCGTCCCATCCTGGTCGCCGGTCCCCGCGCCACCAGATGCTGCCACTCCATGTCACACCATCATGTCGCTAGCGGAGTGTAACGGGGAGAGCAGTCGGTGCCTTTGTTTCTCCTGCTCTCCGCACAGCTGTCACTTCCAGTGATCAGTAGAAAAATCATCACCCCACCGGATCATACATATGGAACGGTGTCTGTGCGGAATATTTATTGTAACATGTGTCGGGGCCGCGCCGGTCACGAGCCCCGGGCTTGGCTCGCACCGCGCCAGCCCGGGAAGGATGCTCTGGTCCCCCAGGCTCTGCCTGCCGGGGAACTGAGGATGTCACCGTGGTGGTGTCCCCGCGGTGGTGTCACCGCGGCGGTGTCACCGTAGCGGTGTCCCCATCGCAGCTGGGGGACTCGAGGCTAATTGCGCTCGGTGGCCTCGGGCTGTGCAGCATCCTCTGCCTCCTGGGGGTCTGGGAAAGCTCAACCACTCCCAGCGTGTCCCCAACCTTCTTCCCAAAGGATGTCCCCAAGCTAAGGGGGGGTGGCTGAGACGTGGGGGTGTGCAGAGCGCCGGCTGCTGAAGCTTCAGTCTCCTTCTTGAGGGTGCAGAAGCCCAAGGGCTGCCCCTTGCTGGCGTCACCTCTAGGGTGGCCTTTGGGGTCGCCAAGGGTGGGAGGCGAAGGCGCGCGGGAGCTTTGGCCCCATCAGTGTCTCCGGGAGCGCTCTCCCGTCTCCGGAGCTGTCAGCTCGGCACCTTTCATGTGTGATGGGTAAACAGCGCGGCGCCCGCCGGGGAAGGCTGTTGGATCCCTGCTGGTGCTAAAGCGGCGTCTGGCAGGGACGGGGAACGTGCCGTCGCCTGCGCGAGGCACGGCGGACGTGACGCCCCGCTGGGGCTCCTGGTGGCTTTTCCCGATGGAGAGACCGAGCTGACCCGGTGCTGGGCACGGGGTGAAACCGTGCCAGCCGCAGTCCGCGGTATCCAGCAAAGCCACTCCTGTCACCAAAAACCGGTACCCACATCCCCATCCCATCCACCGGTAGCTGCCGGGGATGTGGAGTCCCCCCTGTGGCCACACGTTTTCCATCGCCGGGGTGGACAGATGCCGCGTGGGCAGCAGGGGGTCACCGAGTCCCCCCCCAGCACATGGCTGGGGGAAGGTGTCGCCGGCGCCTTTTGGCACCCGCCGCCACACGAGCGCGCTCCTCTGACAGCTTTATCAAGCCTCCAGACTTCCCAATTCCATTGTTCCTGACATCTGTTTCGGTAAGTGATTAATTGCAATTAGTGAACGGTTTGAAAGCCCGTGGAAGAATATTCAGCAGAAAACTCGTCAAGATTAATGAGTGGTGGCAGTTGTCAGAAGGGCTGCTGCCTCGCCGGGATGCGGCGGCGAGGAGGTGCGGGAGGCTGGGCGAGCGGGGTGCCCCCCTCCCCGTGCCCATGTCTCCCCCCCCCTCCACCGTGTCCCCCCTCCCGGAGAATAACAGGCTGATTTTTCATCCGAATGCATGAATTATCCGCTAATGCGCTATTAATAAAGCGCTGTGGAGTTTCACCGAGATTAGGTCCTAAATCATGCAGAATGAATTTTAATCAGTCCGAAAGACACCGGTGCTGGTCGCTCCTGGGGACCTGCAGGAAACCTGCCTGGATCCGGCCGGGATCTGCTGCCGGAGAGGCAGCGCCTGCACCTTTGCTGCCGTGCCGTGCGGTGCCGTGCCATGTGCGTGCGGCGGCAGAGCCAGGCTGCCTTTGTGCAGTGCTCGCCGGGCAGGGGGGGTTTGCAGGGCATGAGCTCCGCGTGTGTTGGGCACAGCCGGATTTCCACATCCCACCGCCTGCGCCGGCCGGTGCGCCTCGCAGGAACGCTGACGGGCACCTGGGGATGATGGTGGACGTGGTGGCAGCCGGCTCAGCCGGCTGCGCAGGGCGGCTGTGGCTGTGGTGCCAGGAGGGACCAGGGATCCTCTGCACCACTGCCCCAAATTCCCGACAGAGCCCCAGCTTGGGGGGTGTCACTCCTGCACTGAGTTTCCCAGGTCTTTGCAACACGTTTTGCCCCCAGCTCGGTGCAAGGGTCCACCCCGAGGTGCTGGGGACCCACGGTGGTGCTGATCCTGGGGTGGGAGGCGACACACCGGTGGCCCCGGGGGTAGAGAGGGTGCGACATCTGCTCTGACAAACTGTTTGCCACACCGAGGTCAGGGTGACGTGACACCCCCGGGTCCTGCGAGCAGATGGCTCCGGCACGCTCCCAGCCAGGCTCCGCGGTACCGCACCCATGAAATTCCCCATTAACAAGCTGTGACTGGAGAGTATTTGGGGGGGGTATCCTTAGCCTCCCCCTGCAACGCTGTGCTCAGCCTGGGAGCTGTCCCTCCGCCAGGGAGAGGGATGCTTTGCACCGCATCGCCGATGCCGGGGGGGCTGCAGAGCAGCCGGGGTTCATCGCCCAAGGGGTGCACCCATGTGCTGGTGGGGGAGCGAGTCCCCGTCCCCCTCCGCCAGCCTGTCCCCGTCCCCGTCCCTTTGATTTATTGCTCTTTTGGTAGAGGGGCTGGCGGAGGGCAGGGGGGTGACAGGGGTCAGGGGGTCCCGCCGTCGCCTGCCCTTTGTTGGTGTGCGGCACAATGACCCGGCGCAGGCTGTTTGCTCGGCGCAGCGGGTAATTACCGTGCCGGGGAGGATGAGGGGGTCAGGGCTGGTGGAGCCACCGTGACCCACCGCCGGCGAGGCCCTGCGTGGCAGCGGCTTGTCCTTCCCCTGGCACCATCTGCTCGGAGGCGGTCGCTCCGAACGGCGGGAGTGCGGCTCCGGCGGCGGCGCTCAGACGGACGGACAGATGGTGGTGGGTTTGAAGAGGTAGAGTGTGTACTTTGTTCTGGAGAGCTTGGAGGGAAAAAAAAAAAAAAAAATAGAAGGAGAAAAAGGCAAGGAGAGGAGAGGGAGGGGACATCCTCCTGTGTCATCCCCCCCACCTCCGCCTGCCACCGTGCCACGCTTTGTAGCGGGGAGCTGGGGATTGTCACCAGGCCAGGGACGGGGCTGCAGATGCTGGCACGTGCGACGTGCCGGCGTCGTAGTGCCAGGGAGCAGGGATGGGTCCTGGCAGCTGCTCCTGCGGGATCACCACCTGCCCTGAGTGTCCCCTGTGCCACCATCCCCAGGGGACACGGGTCCCTGCGACGCGGTGCCAGGGATGCCCTTATCCCCACTGCGGCTCTCGCAGGGTCCGACCGCGGCGTGCTTCCTGCCTGCCCTCCTGCCAGCGCGGCACGTACCCACCTGCCAGCGGTGCCAGCTGGGCCAGGGCTGATGCAAGCGGCATTCCCGGGCAAGCCCGGCCGCTTCCCAACCGGCTGGGGCGGCCGGACCAGGGAGGAGGCGCGGGCGTGGGGTCCCTGCAGCGGTGCTGCGGACGCAGGCGAGGCGACGCGGCGCTTGGCGGCTCCCCGGGGCGCTCCCGACCCGCTGGACCCGCTCGGGGAGCGGTGGCGTGGGTTGGCGGCTTTGGCTGGGCTACAAGAGGTGGGGCTGGCCACCCCCACCGCCCCGCAGACGCCTTTTCCAGCGGCGCCTGCCCTCCGCGTCCCGGCATCGCCGCCCGCCGCTCAGCGGACCTCTTTCAACACCCATGCAACGGTGCCTCCCCGGCGCCCGCGGCCAGGGCGGAGTGCGCTGGCATCGCACCCAAGCACCCGGGTCGGCTCTGGGCTTTACCGGAGCGCGTCAGCGTTGTGCTGGCAGCAGGGTGGGGGCTTGCAAAGGGGTTTGCTGGGAGCAGGTGGGGGGCTCGGTGCCAACATCCCCACGTGGGCATGCGCCTGGCTCGTCTTGGGGGTCTCGGGTCTCCAGGGTTACCCGTGACGGCGTGGGGACCGCTGCCCGCCCCTGCCCGCGGCCGTTGCAGTCCTGGCTTTGCCGTCTCGTAATTACCGCCCGCGCCAGGCCTGGCCCCGCGTTACACTTCATTACGCGATTGCGATCGGGGCCGCTCCTCCCTCCCGTCCGACTCCGGCTGGATAATTAGGTGTGTTTTCTCCCGCGTGCAGACAGACACTTACTACGGCTTTAATCACCTGCTCCGGCGGCTCCCACCCACCCACCACCCTGCGCCACGCTGCTGCTGCTGCTGCTGCCCGCAGACCGCGCGGCTGGAGTAATTACAGGCTGCAGATGCCCTGTGCAAACGCCCGGTGCTGACGCCTGGTGCAAACGCCTTGTGCAAATACCCGGTGCAGATGGATGGCGTGAACTCCTGGTGCAGATGCCCAGTGCAAACACCCCGTGCTAATGCCCGCTGCAAAATGCCTGGTGCTTAACACCCTGTGGAAATGGGTGCGAACACCTGGTGCCAACACCTGGTGCAGATGCCCAGTGCAAATGCCTTGTGCAAACACCCTGTGCAGATGCCAAGTGCAAACACCCCATGCCAATGCCTGGTGCAAATGCCTGGTGCAAACACCCTGTGCAAACGCCCGGTGCGAACACGCCGCGCCAATGCCCGGTGCAAACGCCTGGGGCAAACGCCTGGTGCAAACACCACCCAGGCTGGGACTCGGCTTGTGAAGGGACATCGTGGCACTGCCAGGTGGCACTGCCCGGCTCACCGGCCGGCAGAGCCGGAGCAGGCGGCCCCGGTGGCTCCTCGCAGGTGTAAGCACAGACTCTGCGGCGCTCGAGCTTCTGTGCGGCGGGCGCGTGCCAGCACACTGCTGTGCCTTGCGAAGGTAGCAGCCATCTGCACTGTGATAAAAAGCCCTGAGGATGATAAATAGACAAGTAGCACTTTTATTGGATTGCCGTTTCGAAGCAGCCACTTTGGGTTTGGCACGGCGCTAACGACAGACTCGCCGCACGCTGCGCCCAGCCGCCCCGGCCGGGGAAAGGGGCTGCCCGGCGGTGAAGCCGGCACCCAGCCTGGCACCTCAGCTGCATCCCGGCTGCCTCTTTCCCCCCTGTTTTTCAGGGGTGATGTCTCTGGATCTGTGTGCGACCCAGAGCGGACGGGAGGGCATCGTCGCCGGCACCGTGCCGTGGAGCAAGAGGGGCCGAGCGGGGCGAGCCAGCTGGCACGGCTCGGGGCCGGCGCACGCCGCGGTGCCCCAGCTGCTGCGCTGGCCTCGCCATCACCTGCACGAAGCAGCTTGTTTGTCAATAATGGAACAGAGAAAATTGCAGCCGAAACGCCTCTCGGCTCAGCTTTGTGTTGCCTTAATGCGCCCACCGCGGAGGTGCCGGTGCGAAGGCGGCACAGAGGCTGCCAGAAGGGCAGGAAGGGGTAGGGGGGCTTGGCGAGGCTCCACGGGGACCTGGGTCACCAGACCCCAGTGCTGGGGTGAGTGGGCAGAGATGGGCTCTGACCCCCACGGTTGGCACTGTCATGCTCGCGCAGGTTGGTGATGCCCGCTGCCGCAGACATCATGCTGGCGGGATGGGTCCCAGAGAGACATGGGTTTTGGGGACAGCTTTGGGTCGGATGGCATCGCCCGGTGCCTGCCCAAAACACCGTCCACCGTTAGCGGGGAGCGGGATTCAGCTGGCTGCTGCCTTGGGGGCGAGCGGTGGGGAGCTGCCGCGGCGGTTCCTGGCCAGATGGAGAGCCGGGATGAACATCCCTGCGGCACCGTGCCGGGACACCGCTCCGGCCTCGGGGCCACGTTTTCCACTGAGTTGCTGTGTTGAGCCACGGCTGCGCTCGCTGTCCCACCCCTGCCTGTCCCTCCGGAGCCCTGGCATGGAGGTGACACCAGCTTTTAGGGTGGCACGGGAAGGATGGTGACCCCCCTGCTCACTGGTTTGAGTGGGGAGACATTGGGGTGGGGGGGTGGCTCTTGCGGGTGAGCGTTGGGATGATTGTGAGCATTCCTGTCCCTGTCTGTGTCCCACCATGGTGACAGCTCATGCCTGGCTCAGGGCATGGTTTAAAGGTGCTGCAGGATGGGGCAAGTTGGGGACATCGGTTCAGGGGTGCTGTGGGATGGGGCACGTTGAGGACACTATTCCAGGGGTGCTGCAGAACTGGGCAAGTTGGGGACATCAGTTCAGGGGTGCTGTGGGATGGAGCACGTTGGGGACACCATTCCAGGGGTGCTGCAGAACTGGGCAGATCAGCGACCCCATTTGAAGCAGCGGCCCCCATGGCAGGGGGTGACAAGGGACGGCTGGGTGAGCAGTAGGAGGGACTCAGGGTGCTCGAGGGTTTGTCCCCGCACCCTGCCAGCCCCCCCACCTGCGGGACAGGGGCCACATGCAGCTGCCCGCCCGGGCGTGCATCCCAGGAATTTGGCAGAGCGAGGGGGCCGGCTGCCTCCCCTGCCCCCTGACCCGCCGCGGTGATACAAGCCCGCTTCTGTTTCTGCTCAGCCGCCGGCGGGGTCAGGGCGACGGCTGGCGCTGGCTCCCTCGCCGCGATAAAACAGCTCGTCTGTCACGACATGACAGATCCGTCAGGCTGCCGGCACGGCCAGGGAGGGGGGACACAGCCCTGGGACTGGGTGGGTGCCAGGGTGCCCCTGCAACCCCGACGTGGCCACGATGCAGCTCGCTGGGGCGCACACAAGCGTCACGATTTTTGCCAGGTCTCAGCAGGGGGTTTGCCAGGGCTGGGGACAGGACCCGTATGTCGCGGCCGATACCCCGTGCCCGCGCCAGCCCCTGCTCTGCAGTGGGGAGATACGGCCGCGTGTCTTGGCTCTGCGTCTTGGCTCGCCGCCGTGCCCGCTGTCCGCGCTCCTCCTTGCCGGCCAAAAATACATCAGGGGGCACCAGCACTGGGCCTGAGGATGCTCCCGTGGGAATCGCTCTCCTCCTTCCCTCAGATTCAGCTCTTTTCTGTCCCTTTGCCCATCACCTCTACCCACCTGTGGGTCCTGCTGGGTGCGGGGCAGGGTGCTACATCCACCTTGCACCACCGCCACCTGGGATGGGTGCGAACCCCCACATCCCCCCCCCAAAACCTGACACTGGCGGCTCTTGAGGAATAAAAAGCGTCTCCAATTAGGAACAGCGGTGCTGGGAAGTGGCGGTGGGGCCCTCGAACTGTCACTGCGCAGCCTTAATTAGCAGCGATGGGGCAGGGGTCAGCAGCAGCTCGGCAGCCGTGACAAGGCTCCTGTCGAGGGCCAGGAGGGAGGAGGAGGGAAGGGAAGGAAAAGCAAAGCCCCCCCCACCCCCCAACTCAGGACCAGCCCTGGGTGATGGGGAGGGGCAGAGGTGGGGGAGGACGAGGACGCCCAGAGACAGCGCAGGCAGAGTTAAAAAAATCAAAAAGAAAAGGAATCAAATGGTCGTTATCTCCCGCTGGTGCTGGGTGGGGAGGGGGCGGCGGGACCCCCACCACGCTGGGGATGAAGAGCTGCTCATCTTCGCTGCAGAGCCTCAGGAAGTGCCGGGGGCTGCGGGGCTGGGGGCTGTGGGGACACCCCCCCACCAGTCACCCACTCCCCCAGTCCCACCGTGCAAAGGGTGGGTGGCATGGCCAGGGCAAGGGTCCCGCAGCCCGACCCCGCGTGCCGCCCCGTCCCCTCGCCGGCGTCCCCCTCCTTGGGGTCAGTGCCCGGCCTTGGCCAGGCTTAACCTCTGCCCTTTCCCTCCTGACCTCCAGCCCTGTTAAAAAGGGTTTAAATGCAAAGTTATTTGATAGTTAATCCTGCCCCCAGCCCTGGGCTTCGGCGCTGGGAATCGCCCAGAGCCGGGACCCTCCGGCAGCACCGCCGGCACGGCCGCGGTTTCACCGGGGTGGAGGTCGGGCAAACACGCCGATTAAAAGTCCGGCGGGTGAAAAGAGCTTAAACAAATCCCAAATCCCTCAGCTGCCAGAGGAGGCTGTTTGAAATTTGCTTGGGAGCCGCTGCGGGGACGGGGAGAGATGCCACAGAGTGGGTCGTGAGCCCCTGGCTCGCCACGGCCCCTTGCCTCCCCAGGGCATGCGCCCGACGTGGCTAGTTCGTGGGTTGGGGGTGCCGGGGGGGTTCCGGGCTGCAGCATCACCCCCAGGGCCAGCAGGATGGGGACCGAGCTGTCCCCAGGGAGCCAGACCCTGCTGTTCTTGTTGCAGTGGTGTTAGGGAAACTGAGGCAGGAGCAACCAGGAGGTGCTGGTGTGATGGGACCTGCAGCGTGGGGTGGGACAGGTGGGAGGCAACCAGGTGCCAAGGGCAGGAGGAGGCAGGGTGATGGGTGGGGGGGCAATTGCTGATGACAACCCTCTAGCCCGGGGCTGGGGTGCCAGGACAGGCTCTGTCCCCTCCATCCTTACGCGTCCCCCTTGGTAATGAGTCCTGAAATGACCGGCTGGGCCACCTGAACCCCAGCCCAGGGACGGGGCGGCGGGAGGTGGGGGTGAAGGTCGCAGATGCTGCAGCTGCGGGGAGCTGCACAGGCCCTCCAGCCCGTTAGCCCCTTAACTGGGGAGGCTGAATGGGCTGCGGGAGGGGGCCGGCGACCTGCTGCCCTCCCTAGCCGGCAGCCGTGGGGTGCCCAGCTCTGCCATGCCAGCCTCTCCCACCTGTGGGCACAATCCATTGTCGTGCAGGCTCCATTATTGCACACGCTCTGTCTTCGTGCACACTCATCACCTTGCACGCTCCATCTTTGCACGCGCTTCATCGTCGTGCACACTCCATCGCTGTGCACACTCTGCCGTGCAACCTCTGTCGTGCACACTCCATCCCGTATATACTCCATCCTGCACACTTCAGCACCTTGCACGCTCCATCTTTGCACTTTTGCTCCGTCATCGAGCAGGCTCCATTGTCGTGTACACACTATCTTCAAGCATGCTCTGTCATGCACGCTCTGTCACCGTGCACGCTCCATCCTTGTGCACGCTGCATCCCCGTGCACGCTCCATCCCGTGCATGCTCCTTCATCACACCCACCTGCGGCCACGGAGGACAGCCCCAAATTAGGCAGCCGGTGCAGGGTTGGCTCCGTGCGAGGACCCATGCCCATCGCCGGGGCACGGGCTCCATCCCTCCAGCCGCTGTCTCCCTGTCTCCATCCCATCCCTGGCCAGCGAGGGTTAACGCTAGGGCCCTTGTGCCAGTTCAGAAATGAATGTTGCCTTTAATATACCATCCTTCAATCCTTATCTCTCCTAATTTATTGGACATAACTGGTTGCGCTGATGGATTCGTGGCTGAGACCTTGGCTTCTAAATTTCAGCATTAATAATCTGCCCCTTCGTTCTGCTCTCCAGATGTCTTTCATTTATCTGCTTATTCAGGAGGGGTGCAACCCCGCGTCCTCGGTGCCAGCGCTAATGTGGCCCGGTGACAATAAATTTGGACTTGTAATAACACGGCCAGATGAATGAATTGACCTCTTGGTGACTGTCACTCCCAGCCTCCCCCCTCGTTAGGTGCCGGTGGGAACGTGCGGGCCCCTAATAACGGATGCCAGTGTCAGACCCCCTCCTCCCCACCTTCTTTTTTCTCTTTTTTTCTCCTTTTTGTTGTTTTTTTTTTTTTTAACCAAAGAGGAAATTTGTCGGAAAGCATAGACAAGGGGATCGCTTCATCTTTAACCCTCATCCCTGGGGACAGCTCTGAGGAACCCTAATAACGACCCCTATAACCCCACCACCACCCAGGGGCTGGGACCCCTCAACCGGGCAGGGACACTGGCACCGAACCGCGACGGCGCGGGTTGCGCACCTGCCAGCGCGCCGAGAAAACGTGTTTGCTTAATTAATGGAGGCCGGGAGCGCGCCGGGGTGGTGTAAATCTA
This sequence comes from Tauraco erythrolophus, assembly GCF_009769465.1. Lineage (NCBI taxonomy): Eukaryota > Metazoa > Chordata > Aves > Musophagiformes > Musophagidae > Tauraco > Tauraco erythrolophus. Next base: position 20,355,588 of record NC_141479.1, on the reverse strand, counting down.
ACGTGGGCCTTGGCAGCCTGCGGTGCCGCGCGCACGCAAGACTAGACTTTAAATAAGGGTGCAATTATTGTTTGAATAATTGACGAACAACGGGCGCGCATCGGCGCTCAGCCTAATGGGCTTTGATCGCTCGCCAGGGCCGCCCGGCGCGCCGGCATCCCGCCGGTGAAGGATGCTCGGGGTCCGGTGAAGGGCATGGGGTGGGTCAGCGGTGGAAATTTTAGGGGGGTTGCTCCCCACTGGGTGGGTGCTGGTGGAAATTGGGGTGTTATTCCCTCCCCGGTCGGCCCCGCGGCGCCGCGGAGGGGCTTTGCCCCTCCGCGGCGCCGCGGGGTCGACCGGGGAGGGGGAGGACCCTGCACGTAGCAATTGATTTAAATCATTTTAGAGAGGACCTATGGAAAATAAAAAGCCTTTAATCACATTTGTATCCATTTCCAGCCTCGGTAAATCAATTTGGATTGAGCTGGGTGCCACGGTTACAGCTGATTAGCGCGCGGCGGATGGGGTCAAATTAATGCTGGCTCGGTTCGTTTAATGGGGTCACCGTCGCTACCTTCTCGCCAGCATCCTTCCTCGGGGGTGGTGGTAGGGGAGGGCACGAACGTTGCGGTTCTGCCTGTACTGTGGTGGGTTTTTGTGGCGAGGAAAGCACCAAGACTTGGGCTGTGTGCTGCTCCGTGCCTCAGTTTCCCCTTGCCTCAGCTGGAACCGTTGCAGAGGAGCCAACGAGGAGCGTCGGGGGATATTTGGGCTGTGCCACCTTCCTCATCCCGCTCTTACAGGGCTGTGCTGGGCATCGCCCGTGTACCGGAGCCGCTCACGTGTCATCCCCGCTGCCCTGCGGATGAGCCATAACCGGATCCCTGCGCCCCGGTGCCGGTTAATTTGTTTTCAATAGGTTCCAATCAATTAAGCGTGGTCCCGGCGAAGGAAAAAAACGCCCTGGTAATTGGTGAAAATAAATCACTCGGCAGAGCCGCGGTGCTGGCTGGGAGCCTGGGCTGCGTCCACCGGCACCGTGGGGACGGGGGCACCGGGGATGGACCCCCCGCTTTGCCCGACCGGTGTTCACGGAGGTGCGATCGGCTGGGGGTGATGTTCTGGCAAGCTCCTGGCTCGAGGGCGATACCCCCCTGGGGAGCATCCCCTCCCTGACCCCAAATCTGCCCCCCTGCATCCCTTCACCCCAGCACCACCACGTCCCCCAGCCCCTCTCCAAGCCGGGCTGTAATTACCGCACGCGGCGCTTTGATTGCTCCGTTGCAATTAATTAAACCCGGCGGTGACCCAAATTATGATCCCCTTGTCTTGTACGAGCGCCGTATTTTTAACCTTAACCGCCTGGGCTGCGTTTAGATTTCCAATCCGGGCAGAAATGTCACCGGGGGAGAGCGACTGGCATTGAACCCAGCCTTCCCGTGACGAACCCCGTAATTAGAAACCCTCGTTGTCCTCGAGACGGGTCTTTAAAGCTGTTGAGAAGCCAAGATCCAGCCATTTGATACAAGACTTATCATTAACTTCGCCCAACCTATTAGCTGCAGGTAAATAACAGGTTGTACTGGTGCCGGAGAACAGGCGGGTTGGGGAATCGGGCGGTTCTTAATTAGGAGAAGCGGCGCGAGGGATGGTTTCCCCTCTAATTGCCTTCGTTAGGAGCCTGGGGATGCATCCCCTTGCCCGTATCCCCTTTCCCGGCGCGGCGATGGAGCGTTTTCCCATCACGGTGCCCGTCCCACCCGCTGTCCCGGCATCGCCGAGGCGATGCCGGGACAGCGGGTGGGACGGGCACCGTGAACGGATGGGCACAGCGATGGCAAGACAGGGATTTTAATCCGTTTACCGGGGATGGGTAGGGATTGATGGTCTCCGGTCTAAGCGGAGGATAAATCTGGGCTTGCCACGGCTTTCCGAGGGCTTGTCTGGGTGACATATTCGGTTGCTTGGAATGTCTGGATGGAAAAAAATCAATCACCGGGGCTGTTTCCGTCGTGTCCGTGTCCGTACTCCCCCTCGTTTTAATTTGCCAGGCAGAGAGGATCCATCTATATTTGTGTCAAACGCTGGTGGCTTTGTCTCCATGGCGCGGCATCGTCCTTCCCAGCTCTGCCCCGGGCACGGTGTTGCGGTGCACATGGGCATCGGTGGTGGTGGTGGGTTCTCCAACCCTCCTGGAGTGTTTTTCTAGCCTGGAGCTGCCCTCCTTCCCTGGGGGAGGTGGTAGCGGGATGTTCTGTGTGGGGAAACTGAGGCACAGCACAACGCATACTGCTCAAGGCTCTGCTTTTCCCACCAGCTGGATGGAGACCCCATCCTGCTCTGCCCCCGCCCCATAGCAGTGAGAGGACCCCCATACCCACCCTAGGGGGTCTGGCCAGCACCATGGGAGGCCCGGAGAGAGATTCGGCAGTGCCGTGGCAGCGGTGCCGACCGCCTGGCCCTCGCCGGCCTGCCCCCACCTGATCCCTCTCCCGCAGACGCTCTCCCTGACACCGCCTGACAAGAGCCATTTCCAAGATGGATTGATTCAATTTAGCACCGATTTTTTGCCGGGGCTGGTGACGTACGGCTCCCCAGCCGGCGCTGGGCAGCACGTGACTCCCCAGCGCCCGCCGTCATTAGAGCAGCTCAGCACCGGCTGCCGCAGCCCGCCTCGCCTAATCAGCCCCGCGCGTGCCGCCGGCGCGGGAGGGGGCCGCATCCTGCCCTGGCACAGCTCCACTAGGCTGCCCGCTTCCAGCATCCCCAGCAGGATCCGGCCCTGGGGGCCCTGGGGTGGTGGTGGTACCCAGGGGTGATACCCAGGGATGCTGGTGGGGCTACCTGAGGATGCTGGTGGGGGTACCCAGGGGTGCTGGCGGCGGTACCCAGGGATGCTGGTGATGGTACTTAGGGATGCTGATGGGGTTACCCGAGGATGCTGGTGGGGGTACCCAGGGATGCTGGTGGCAGTACCCGTGGATGCTGACGACAGTACCCAGGGATGCTGGTGGGTGTACCCATGGGTGCTGGCGGCGGTACCCAGGGATGCTGGCGGCGGTACCCAGGGATGCTGGCGGCGGTGTTGGCAGTGCTGGAGCCACCGGTGAGGCTGCACACGGCAGGGGAGGGGGGTTGGATTTTGTTTTGTTCCCTCGCTTTCTGGGTTTTTCTCCGGGCTTGATGAGTACGTCTGGTTCTCTCTCACTGTCTGTCTTCTCTCTCCTTCCTTTCGAGGCAAATGGCTGACTGATTGCTTTTCATCTCCCGCTCTGAGGAGCTGTAAGAGCTACTTTATACAAACATCAATTACAGGCACGTAATAAATTAAGGCTCCCTTACACCGAACCCATTAGAGTCCACTCTCATATCAAAGCGCTCCCATCACACACGGATCGGGGTGGAGTGGGGGGGAGGAGAGAGAGGGAGGAAAATGTCTTATTAGCCGGCAGATTGTTAGCAGAACACTGATTTAATTGTATCCCCGCGCCCGAGCGCTGGAGGAGGCCGGGGGGGTGGTGGTGGTGGTGAGGGGGGCACCCCGGGCCTGCCAAAAAAGAAATGCCCAGGGATTGTTCCCTTCCCCGAGGTGCTCGGGGGCAGCTCCCTCCCGGACTTGTCCCCGTGCCAGCGCCCGCTGCCAGCGTTTCTCCTGGTAACGGCTGAGGGGGGCCGCGTTTCAGAGATGCCCCCCACTCTGGCTGGCACAGTGCCGAGTGGCAAAGCCCAGGGTTGAGCGCCCACCGTCCTCCTGCCCCCAACCACCTTTGGGGTGCCACCTCCAGACCCTTGGCCATGTGGTGGGTGATGCTGAGGGGTGCCAGGGATGGCAGGGGGGAGTGTGGCAGCTGTCTGGCGTCCCCACATACCGGGACTTTGGGACAAGTCGTGCCGTGGCATGGTGGGCACCGAGGCTGGGACCCCCCTCATGCCTCCCCAGGTTTGGATGGTGCATCGGGGTGTGGAGGCGGAAAGATGGGAAGGGGGGGAGATGGAGGGCAGCCTGCGAGGTGATGAAGGGCAGCTGGGGGGAATGATGAAGGGCAGCCTGGAGGGTGACAAGGGGCAGCCCCGGGGGTGATGAGGGGCAGCCCGGGGAGGAGATGAGGGGCAGCCCGGGGGCAGATGAGCAAACTTCTCCATAGGACAAAGGCGCCTGCATCCGCCAGCAGCTCCCGCTGCCTCTGCCTGCGAATAAATAGCCTCCAGGCTGTCAGTCTGGCACTACCCCCGGGGCTGGAGCCTCTCAGCGAGGCACGGAGCCCGGGAACAGCCGGCATGGCTGGAGCGCTGCCCGCCGGGCCCTGGCAGGCACTGGCACGCCGCACCAGCGCGCTTCGCCCGAGCAAGGCTTCCCCCCCGAGCCGGCACGGCCCGGAGCCTCGCCACCCGTACCCTCACCGCCCCCCGGGCACGGAGCGAGGGGCGGCTGCCATGGGGTGCAGGGGGTCCCTGTGCTGCAAAGGCTGGTGGGTGCATGGTTGTGTGCGTGCGCCGTGTTGTAGCGGCGGTGCACGGGGGTGTGCACGTGGACGTCGGCCTGCTGAGGTTGTCTGTTCTTCTGTTGGTGATGGGTGCGTGCATCCTGCTCTGCATTGGGCGTATGGGTGTGCACACGCGTGTGCATCCCGCCCTGCGGAGGGTCTGTGTTGTGCACACGTGTGTGCATGCACACACGCATGCATCCTGCTCCGCAGAAGGTGTATTCTGTGCACGTGTGTGTGCACACCCACACGTGTCTCACTCTGCAGAGTGTATGTTGTGCACATGTGTGTCCATACACACACACATGCGTCCCGCTCTGCAGAGGGTGTATTCTGTGCACGTGTGTGCACACACACATGCGTCCCGCAAACATACATGCATCTCGCTCTGCAAAGGGTGTACGTTGTGCACATGTGTGTGCACACGCATGCATCCTGCTCTGCAGAGGGTGTACATTGTGCACACGTGTGCACACACATATAGGCATCCTGCTCTGCAGAGGGTGTACATTGTGCACACGTGTGCACACACATATAGGCATCCTGCTCTGCAGAGGGTGTACATTGTGCACACATGTGTGCACACACATGCATGCATCCTGCTCTGCAGAGGGTGTACATTGTGCACACATGTGTGCACACACATGCATGCATCCTGCTCTACAGAGGGTGTACATTGTGCACACATGTGTGCACACACATACAGGCATCCTGCTCTGCAGAGGGTGTACATTGTGCACACATGTGTGCACACACATGCATGCATCCTGCTCTACAGAGGGTGTACATTGTGCACACATGTGTGCACACACATACAGGCATCCTGCTCTGCAGAGGGTGTACATTGTGCACGCACGTGTGCACGCACACACATGTATCCTGCTCTGCAGAGGGTGTACATTGTGCACGCACGTGTGCACGCACACACATGTATCCTGCTCTGCAGAGGGTGTACGTTGTGCACACGTGTGCACACACACACACGTATCCTGCTCTGCAGAGGGTGTACATTGTGCACACACATGCACGCACACACACACGCTCATCCCGCCCTGCAGAGACCACGTGCACACCACGCTCCCCGCTGCAGCAGCTCTGTCCCAGCTGAGCACACGCGTGTGCCGCTGCCTCTCCCCGCTCCTGCACACCCGCGGGTGCGTGGCGGGGGGTCCCATTCCCACCCCCGTCTTCCAGGGCAGGTTTATCTGCCCTGCACGGCTCCCGCAGCCCACCGTTCCCTCGCTGCCCTCCCGAGCCTGACATTTACATATTAATATTTTCCAAGGGAGGCACTGCGTTGCGGTGCAAGTGTCTGCATTGTGGTTGCACATAATGTAAAGTGAGATAAAGCGCCCGGCTCCGCTATGAATAACTGCAAATGAAAACCCATGTGGCCATAAAAGCCTTCACATTTGCCCTGTCAGCATGTGGTACATCGGCTAAACAACTGATTTAGCTTTGCTTTTTTTCTTTTTTTTTTTTTTTTTTTTTTTCCCGAGGTTATCGCCACTTACAGAGGACATGCTCTTTGTGTACTGCCTGTCGCTTTCTGCTCAGCTTCCTTGTCACTTCCCCTCGGCGTCCTCCCAGCCGGGCCCCGGCACGATGCTCTGCTCCTCTAAACCGCCCTGACAGCCCCTATTAGCTTCTGGCCCGGTACCGCTTGGCGCTGCCGCCGCTATTTATCTCGCCGGCGCAGAGGGCTCTTATCACCATCGCTCCTTATGGCCTCGCTCCTTCGCTCCTGCTCACGGCGGGGATTTGGGATGGGGTCCTGGGGGGTTTGGGGGGGGGACAGAGGACCCGCTGGTGCTTTGCCCTCCTCCCAAAGGCGCCGCATCCAGCCTTCAGGCTTTGCTTTCGGCCGCCGTGGTTCCTCGTGCCGGTGTTGCCAGGCTCTGACCCCTCCGTGCCAGAGGGATGCGGCTGAAACCACTCGGGATAACCCCGCGTGCCACGGGGTGGGAATTATTCCTGCTCCTACGCGGCGTGGCCGGTGCCGTCCCCGCGGCGGTGGCCACCGGCGGGGGTGATGTCCCTGTGGTACCGCTGGCTCCCGAAGGCGTCAGCTTGGGTGCCAGACCTGAAATACCGGGTGGGGAGCTGGGTTGGGGCGGTGACGCCGGAGAGCGGGACGAGCAGCTCCGTGCCGTGCCTGCGGGAAGCGGGGAGGCCGGGGGTCCTCGCTCGGCGCCCGTGGAGCTGCCTGGCCCTCGGCCAAGGGCCCTGGCACCCAGCCGGCCCCTGGCACTGTCGGTAACCAGAGCTGCCTCCCCTCGCTGTTATTTCAGCAGGTGGGGGCAGATCGGTTTACCGGGCCAGGCAGATGCCTATCGGTCCCTTCCTGCCACATCGTCCCCGTGCCACCACCACACCGCCGCCGCCGTGGCCACGTTACCGGGGCTGGACATCACCAGTCACAGCCGTTGCCACCAGGGCCTGGTGGGGCTCCTTGCACGGGCACGCTGTCCTCGGGGGTGCACCCGTTCCCGCCGCCATGTCACGCTGGCAGAGGGACCGCGGTGTCACCGGCACGGTGGGCATTGCTCTCGGCCACCCCGTGCCGCCGGTGGGCACCACGCCGGCTGGTCCCCTCGAGTCACACCAGCAGCCAGGGCAGCATGGCAGGCGCCAGCGAGGCGTTGTGCCGCGGGGCTGGCTGGGGCTGCTGCAAGCTCTGCGTCACCCCACGCCGTGCCTGGGGTGCCAGCGTCCCTGGGGGCCGGGCAGGGATTTTTGGGGGGGGGGGCCCCCATCGCCCCACTGGAGCTTGCGTCAGAGCACGGGGGGTGTTTCACAAGCGCTTTCCTGTCTCAACCTGCCCCTGGCCGGTGCCTGGGGGGGCGGGGAGGGGGCCGGGGGTGGGAAGCCGGGGGCCGGGGGGGTTGTTTACAGCCGTGGAGCTTGTTTCCTTCCACCTGCCTCCGGGGAAGCAGTTAGCGATTTGTTAGTCAAACCAGATGAGCCTTCCTGGAGCGGCTTCCTGCCAGGCTCAGCGTCGCCCGCCACCCCACCGGTGGGTCCCACCGCGTCCCCCGCCTCTGCCGTGCCCCCTGTTGCAGCCAGCGCTGTGCCGTGCCGGAGCCTCGGCGCGGTTTCCCACCAGCAGCTTCCAGGCGTTGGTGGTTGGCGTGGGCACCCCATGAGCCGGCTGGGTGCGAGCACCGCAGCCACGCTTGAAAAACCGGGGCGGCGCTTGCTTTCGGGGGTCTCTGCCTGAATATCCATGGGGAGGTTGTGGTGGGCACGGCGGAGCCCAGGATGGCTTGGCAGGATGGCAGGGTTAGGAGGGTGCTCTCCTGGGGTGCTTGGGTGATGGTTGGTTGCTTGGGCAATGGATGGTTGGGTGCCAAGCAAGCATGTCCCACTGTGCTGCTGTGTGAGAGCGTGATGCACTGAGCACCGTGCACCACGCACCGTGCCCCGAGCACCATGCCATCATGCACCAAGCACTGTGCATCATGCACCACGGGTCGTGTATCATGCGTTGTGCATCATGCACAGTGCTCCATGCATCGTCCACCACGCATCACGAGCCGAGCACTGTGCATCGTGCACGTATCCAGCACCGTTGCCCGAGGAGCATGGGCACCACCCCTGCAAAAACGGGGCCCACGCCACGGACAAGGAAGTGCCAACCCTCGCCCCCTCGCTAATCGAGTGGCGCCGGGTGATAAATAAGGAAGTTAACACCCAACCCGGGCTGCTAATTAGCTTTTAACCTGTACTAGCAGTTAACTACAAAAGGCAGTCATTTGTTCCGGGGAGCTGGTAGCGTAGAAAGAACGAAACACGGCCAATTTTGTTCAGGATGAATTAAGACTTGCAAATGTAAAATGAGTTCATCTATTTAATTAAGTAGCGGCAATATGGATGTTAAATTAAGTTAATGGCAGGCATGCCAAAACAAGGTTAGAAAAATCTTGTCCTGGCGGGGTGGGTTCCGGATCCGGCCCTCGGATGGGGAGGTGGGATGGGGGCTCTGCCCTGCCCTGCCTGCGGGTGGCCCTGGGGTGGCCTGGGGGGCCGGTGGCCTTGGGGACACCCCTCCGGCCACCGGAGGGATGGAGGGAGAAGGAGGTGGAGGGGAAAAAAAAAATAGGCAGGAGGAAAGGAAAAGCATTGGCTCACCCAGCGCCGCAATCTTATCGGGGCTGAACTTTAGTCTCCTGTTAAAGATATAGGATACGTTAGGGACATCGGAAAGAAATAATAACCCTCTGATTTGTAGCTCTCAGGCTCTGGCAGCCGAGGGGGAAGGAAGACTGTCTTCTGCCATTACCATTTTTTGTAGGAACTATTCCCCAAAGAAATCAAACCCTTGTACAAGCCCTCCCGCGCGGCAGCCCCTGCTCCGGCGCTGACCCGAGCCGCGCGGATTATCACCGCGCATCGCAGCCGGAGACGGGAACATTCATTAAAATTTGAAACACAAATGGAAAATTGCTACTTGAAGCCTCCTTGCCAGAGAGCCAGCCGCTTGATCAGAGACCTCATTAATGTATCTAATGTGTAAGGAACAATTAGACTTTTCAAAGACATCTTTTTCCCAGCCAGGGAGGGGGAAAAAAAGACAAGAAAGGGGTGAGGGCAGCTTGAACACCCCCCCCCCCCCCCCCCCATCTCAAGCCAAACCCGCCTCGAGGGATCGGGGTGCACAACCCTGGTGGGAGCCTACGAGCCGCCGGAGAGTCTCGGCTCCATCCCAACACCCGAAATGCCCGTTTCTCCTTAAGTTAGATGGGGAGGAAAGTGGGCTGATTAAAAAGCTGATTTCTTTTTCCCAGCGACCGGCGGGGTTTTGCCATCCTCCCGTAATTAGCCGGTTACGCGGCCGTATGTTTTATTTATGAGCCGAGGGCGGAGGGAAGGGGAAGCGGAGGAACGACCGTGCCCTATATATCTGCAAATAAAACACTTCATTTCCCTCCTGGGGAATGTCACCTCGAGAAACCATCGCTTTCCTGCTCACTGCCCCGTCCAAATCGCAGGCTGTAAATGGCTTTGTGGGCCTGGCTGGCGCTCAGATGGGTTTAAAATATGGATTTATGTCTTTATTCTGCATAGTCAAAGGTCAACAAGAGCAGGAAATCATCGCTGAGCCGCTTATTACGGCGAGAGGCGGCTGCTTGCTCCTCTTCTTCTTCGTTTATCCCCACTGGCGGGTGCTTGCAGGGTGCCAGGTCGCAGGGAATCGGGCCGTGCCTCAGTTTCCCCAGAATGGACTGCCTGAGGGTGGGCAACCGCAGCCTGGATGCCCGCAGCACGGCTGCATCCCCTTCCTTGGGGACACCCATTGGGAGGTCGAGCATCCCCAAGGAGGTCGGGCATCCCTGGCACACAGCATCTCTGTACCGAGCGAGCCAGGAGCACCCGGTGCCCACCCGCCATCGCCCCGGCTCGCTTGCGCGGCGCGGGCAGAGCCGGCGGCACGCTTGCCCGGCCGGCCCCGCGAGCTGCGCTCTCATGCTTTGCTAATCCCGCCTGGCACCTGCCCCAGCTCCCGGCGGCTTCGCGCGAGCAAGGAACCAATTAATCCTGCCGGCGCTCGGGGAAGTGGGTCAGGCTCGTCAGGCTCTCCCGCTAACGAAGGGCGAGGCGAGGTGCGGCAGAGTCGGCTGCCGGGTGGTTGGGCGGGTGTCTTACGCCGGTGCCCTGCATCCCGTCTGCCGCGGGGTGGTAAGTGGGTAAACTGAGGCAGGGCGACGCTCGCCGCCGGTGCAGTCGCCCGCAGAGCAGTCGGGGGGACAGCTGAGGAGGAGGAGGGTGGCGGATAATTCGGTTGGGCCGATGTCGCAAAGGGACGGGCTGGTTTCCCAATGGCACTGCCCAGCCCGCTGTGCCTCGGTTTCCCCATCCGAGCGAAGCAACGGGAGCTCCCGGTTTGGGGTGGTGGCCGGGGTTAGGGCTTTTTTGGCAGGGTGGGGAGCGCAGGCGAGGGTGCCCCTTTGAAGTGTAGCCCAACTTCCAAGAGTGAAGCAATTCTCGTTTGCATAATGAACAAAGGGAGCTGGGGGGGGGGGCAAAACCCCAAAGCCCGAGCTGGCAGGCAGGCCTGCCCTCCCTGCCTGCCCTCCCTGCCCTCCCCCCCCGCCTGCCCTCCCCTCCCTGCCCGCCCGCTCCCCCAGCCGCCTGTAATTACAGGTTTATTGCCTGTACAGCTATTGTGTAATGACATGTTTGCAAATTAATTTTTACGGCTCCTGCCATGGTGCGGGGGGGGGACAGGGACGGGGGGAGCAGAGGAGGGGTCCCCCAGTGCTTGCGTGAACCCAGCAAATGAAACCCCTGTAAAAGTGTGGGGGCTGTGAGTGGGGTAGTAATGGGGGGCTTGAGGGAATTGGGTGACACAGTGACCCCCCCCCCAGCTTTTCGAGCCCCAGGTGGGGGGGGTGCTTGCACCCACACTACGGCGGGCATTGGGTTTGGGGTACCCAGAGCGTGTCACCCCATAAGTGACAATTCCCAGTGCACCAGCCAGATGTGGGAGGGGGGGAGGTTTGGCCAGGGAGGGGGGGAAGCGGTGATGGAGCCGCAGCACCCAGCACCCTGCGGCTGGGAGCACGGCGGCGCAGGGGAGCTGCTGCGGCGGGAGCAGGACGCGAGTGATGATGACTCAGGGGACGGGCCAGAAATACTCCCAGCGCCGATCTTGACAGATGTAGGTTAGGAAGGAAGAAAAGACATAATAATAATCCCCCGACCTGGAATTAGAAAAGCAATATTTAACGTGGGGGGCAGCGGGGGGGGGGGAGGAAGGTGCAGTTTTTCACTGGCTCCGTCTTTGCCAAATGGGTTCTTGGGGAGCTCGGCTGACAGGGTGCGTGTGCACATGTGTGTTTGCATGTTTGTGTGCGTGAAGCACATGCATGTGCGAGTGCGTGCACGCGTGTGTGTGCACGAATAGCTGCAAGCGTGTATGCGTGTGCATTTGCAGCCCCGGGGGACCTTTTGCAAAGGCTCTCCTGCACGGCACCAGGCCCAGCCTCCCCACCGTGGTGCCAGCTGGGCTTGGGGTGATAGCAGGACCCCCGGGACCCCCCCCAGCCTTTGGATCAGGAGCAGGCGGGGGCAGGCAGCGGGGGCCTGGGAATAGCCTGTATCTTTAAGCTGTTTGAAGGGCTGGTCATTATCATACAGGATGTGGCTTCTCTTGCAGGGGCGAGATATCACACGTCGCCTTCGTGAACTTTGGTGTTAAAAGCAGCCGGCGGTTTGGGAAGAGAGGGCCGGAGCTGGGGGGGGGCGGGGGGAAACAGGGGGACGGCGGGGGGGGGCAGCACACACGCACACTTACATACACGCACCCATAAGCGTGCACCCGTGCCAGCGTGCACCCATTGCAAGCGCGTCCACGCAAGCGCGCCCATGCAAGCGCGTTCCCATGAGTGCCTGGAGCGTGCAGTGCTCCCCCCCCCCCCCCACCCCCCCCCCCTTTTTTTTCCTTTTCCACCCCGCCTTGGCTGATCGTTTGCTTAAAGCAAATTAAGCCGGGCCCTCGTTACTATGGTGCAGCCAGGATCTCCAGCCTCCCTCACTCTCCCCGTAATAGCATTTATTAGCCCTATTTGCCTGCGAGCATGTCTTCCCGGATCTGCTAATGCATCAGCGGAGAGGGAATGGGGGAAGATCCTATCGGGAGCCTTATTCCAGCCCCCACCGGGCGAGTGGGGCCGACCAGGGGGGATTTGGGGATGCGGGGGGAGCTCACCCCCAGACCCTGCGCAGGGCCCGGGGCAGGGAGCCATCCTGCTCCTGCCTTTTGGGAAGCAACGGGCAGGGAGGAAAGTTGGGTTCTGTATTGTTTATTTCCTAATTCTCCTTTATGCGACTGGGGAGAGATGGGGGGGGGGGGGGCTTGATTTTTCTATTTTTATGATATTCCCTCCCCCGCCCTCAGCGGCAGCTGTTTGAAAACAGCATCCCGGAAAAGACCAAAAAAAAAAAAAAAAAAAAGAAATAGAAAGAAAAATTATTCTGTCTGTAGGCGAGGAGGAGGAGGAGCGGGATTTGAGGGGGAAGGAGGCTCCTCCTGCCCTCCCGACCCTGGCTGGCGGGGTGCCCCGGGGTCCAGCACCCCCGAAGCACCGGGGCTGGAGGCTGACGACCGGGGGAAGGAGGGGGGAGCCGGGGCGGGGGGGGGGGCAGCTGCTGCCGCTCTCTGCCCGCTCCCCTTCATTAGGGGAGACAAATCTGCTGTCAAGGAGCCAGATTTCCAATTTACCGATAATGATTCTTGCATGAAAATTGATCGAGGGGTAGGGAAATCTGCCGCCTCTCCGCCCGCCCGCCCCGGCGCGGCCCGGGGGAGCCGGGGCTTTGCCGCTCCGCCCCGGGACGCGCCGCTCGGACGGACGGACGGACGGACGGACGGACAGACGCCGGCTCGCAGCCCCGCGTGGGCGACCCCACGCCGCCAGCACCCTTCTCCGGAGGGGTGGGGGGGGACACTCCGCTGCACCATCCAGCTCCGGGGGTGCGTGTCCCCCCCCCCAAGCACCGAGAGTCCCACTGCTGCCTCCTCCTCCTCCTCTTCCTCCTCCTCGCTGGCTTTTTGTGTTCCTGCCATTGGCAGCTCGGGGCTCGAGCGGCAGGAAAACCCCCGGGAAGGCGGCACGCCATGGCAGCCGGGCTCCTGCCCCGGCCCCGCCGGTGACGGGGACGGTGACAGCCGCCGCCACCCTCCGCCGCCGCCGCCACCCCTCCGCCGGCGCCCTGGGCTCGCTGCTATTTCAGTTTTTATTTTTCCTCCTCCCCCCACGCACTTGATTCCCCCCGCTCCTCCTCCTCCTCCTCCTCCTCCTCCACCTCCTCCTCCTCCTCCTCCCCGCTCCACCGTATTTTTTCGCCTCTGGTTTATTTTTCCAACCCCCTCCGTGTGGCTTGGTGCTAATTTTTTGGGGGTGTTTTGTTGTTGGTTTTTTTATGTTTTTTTTTTTTTTTCCTTGTTTCCTGACACATCCTCTTCACCTTGGCTCTTTTATTATTTTTTTTAATTTTTTTTTTTCTTGGCCGCAATGGAACTGTAACATAAATCATGTTTGGGTTGAAACCACCTCTCTATTACTTACCAGGTAAGGCACCGGGTGATGCTGTCACCGGCCCGGGGGGGTCCCCCCCACTTCGGGGACACCCTTTGTTCGCTCCGGCCAGCGGCAGCCGAGGGGGATTTGGGGGTGAAGTTACTTTCTCTCAGCACCTAATAGGGGTTTTAGGATCTGGTGAGCTTTAGTGGGGGGAGCAGGTGGCACTGCAAGGCTCTGCGGGGTTTTGGGGTGCTCAGATCCCCCCGTCTTCTCCTGCTGCCTCTCCTCTGCCTTGGGGGGGTTCTCCCCTCGCTGAGGAGCAGAGGGGGCAGGTTTCTGGCTGAGGAGGGATGGGTGTGCTGCATTTTGGGGTGGGGGTCCCCACTCGCAGCCCCGCTGCCACTCGGGGCACCAAAGTTTGCTGTGCCACCCCAGTTGGCGGTACTGGCCCCCGCAGCAGCCGGTGAGGGAGGGAGACCCCCCACTTTGGGAGGGTTTAAGGTGTTTTGAGAGTATTGGTGACGAGGGGGGGCCAGGGGCGAGCTCAGAGTGTGTGTTTGGGGTGCACGCTCGGGGTGCACGCTTAGAATGTGTGCACGCAGTACGAGGTGGGAGCTCAGGGTGGGGGCTCGAGGTGCTCAGGGTGCAGGCGCACGGTGTACTTTTGGGGTGCACACTTGGGGTGCACACTCAGGATACCATGGCTGTGAACTGGAGGTGCTCTTGGGGTGCGGGCTGGGGGTGCGCGCTCAGGGTGTGCACTGGGGCTGTGAACTCAGGCTGGGAGCGTGAGGTGCTCTTGGGGTGCACACTCCGGGTGCGTGTTCGGGGTGCACGCTCGGAGCGCTCGCCCCGGATACCAGCCGGGGCTGCGAGCTCGAGGCGCTCCAGGGATGCAGTCTCGGGGTGCACGCTTGGGTGGCGAGCTCAGGGCTGCGCTCCGAGGGGTGGGGAGTGGCGATGGGACCCGTCTCCTGGGGGGCCGTGCCCCCCACACGGCGGTTTCCCCGCGGAAGGTTGTTTGTTTCAGGAAATGGCTTTTGCGTGTGGCGGTTGTTACAGGAACGAGCGGTTCTGCCCAAGCGCGCCTGCGCCGGAGCACGCGAAGGCGAACTGGGAAGGGTGGCGGAGGGGCCCTGGCCTTGAACTTGGGGGGGCCTCCCCACCTGGGAGGGGTTGCAGTGTGACATCCCTCTCAGGGCAGTGCCACGGTGGGGACATGGGTGACCTGCTTGGCTGTGGCATCCCACTCGCTCCCAGCACGCTCCGACCCCGTGCCCTCTTCCTTGACGGTTGTTGGGGTCCCGCTCTCTGCGTCCCCCCCACCCCAATACCATCCCCTTGCTTGCTCCTTGCTGGTTCTCAGCTGCCCGCAGCGGCCACGGGCAATGCCCAGCCTCTGTGCCATCCCCCGTGGCAGGGACTCCTCCAAGGGCTGCAGGTGCAGGGGACGGGTTGAGGGTTGGTTTTGGGTTTTTTCCCCTTAAATTCCATATTTAGCACACTCGGGTCGAGCGGAGGTTCCCGGTGGCAGCTCCTGTTGCGTGAAACTTCTGGCTTTGCTGTCGTTGCTAATGCACTAATTCCTGCGCCCTGGAAAAACCCTGCTCCAGCTGGCTCTCCGCTTTCCAGCCGCCTTGGAGGTGAAATTAAAACAAATCAGAGGGGAAATGAAAAAAATCGGAGGAGAAATAAAAAAATCGGAAGAGAAAAGCAAGACAGAGAGGAGTATGGAAGTGTCAGGCTGTGAGACTTAAAGCAATTAGGGGAAATTATGTCGGAGGCGCTGGCAAGCAGAGAAATCGCCGGCGGCAGCTGCCGGGGCGTTGGGAGATGCTGGTGGGTCAGGTCGGGTGGGAGCAGATGGAGATGTGAACCTTCCCCGCCGTGGGCTCGCAGGGCTTTCACGGGAGCTGGGCTGGTGGCCATGACTCAGCGGGTCAGGTCCTGCTGGGGACCGTCACCGCCGCGGGGACTGCCTGGTCGTGGCCCGTGTCACACGCTCCTGGGTGGCTCGATCTCCTGGCTCGGCTGGTACGGGATCCAGCTGGCATCTCCGTGTTCCCTGTGTCCCTCTGGTCATGGGGCTGGAGATGCGCAACGGGGCTGAGCCAGCTGCGAGGGGACACCGGGCAAACTGGGGACCTGTCATCGGACGTGGTGGAGAACAGGGGGGTCAGGGAGGGGACCCCAATTCCCGCCGGTACATATGGGAACCGTGCTCAACCGGCTTGAGATACGTGGGTGCAGTTGTCACCCTGTGGCTGGTGCCAGCGTCCCTCGGGGACAGCAGCATCCTTCGGGGACAGCGGCACCCCTCTGGGACACAGCGTCCCGGAGGGCCTGGCTGGCTGCTCCAGGGTGGCATCCAAATGCACGCAGCCTTTTGGGGTGCCCCCCTCTTCCTATGGGTGTCCCCAGATTGCCTCCCCAGGCGCTGGAGGGACCCTGGGGCTCCCTGGTGCCTCCCCTGGCGGGGTGGGACGGGGCACTGGATGCCTCGGCGTGCCAGGGAGGATGGTGGCGGGTGCCGGCGGCAGATGCTGCTGACTCAGGACCTTCCCAAATGGTTCCTATTTTTACACCGGGGCCGGTAATATTTAGCCCGTGGATCAAAGCAGATGGAGGGAGTTGGGTGATGCCGCGTAAACACCCGCTTGGCGGGTGCCGCTGGCGCGAGGCATGAGTCACCGGCGGCTTTCGGCAGCGCCGGGCAAGGACGGCCACCCCCGGGCTGGGTTTGGGGTGCTTGGGGCTGAGCCCCGCTCTTGGCAGCCCCCGGCTGCGTGCTGGGGTCAGAGGTTGCCCTTCCTCATCCTCACTGGGTGTGCGGTGGGTGCTCGTGGGTGATGCTCGTGTGGTGCTGAGGGGGGAGCAGGTGATGCCAGGGGGGGTCCAGGCTATGTTAGGGTGCCGGGAAGCCCTCCTGCCCTCCTCCCTTGCCCACCCCACCATCCTCCTCCTCCTCTCGCCAGTCCTAAATTCGGTCGCCATGGCAACGATGTCAACCACTTTCCAGCTTCCCCGTGATGGTTTGAGGAGGCGAGGGGAGGGAAGAGGGGGAGCCAGGGGAAGGGGGGTGGCGGGCGAGGGCTGCCCGCCAAGTGGGGGGACCGGGGCTGTCACCCTGGCCTTGGGGTGACGCTGCCCAGATGGTTTTTCCCTGCTGAGTCCTGTCTGGCAAGCGGAGGCCAGTGCCAGCCCAGTGCGTGCCAGGGAATCAGGGCTGAGGGTCCTGCCCTGGGGAGGGGGCTCGATCACAGCCCCCAGCTCTGAGTGGGTGGGTGACACCCCTAAAATTCGGTGCCTGTCTGCAGCCATCCTGTGCACGTCCTGCTGGTAGCCGGGACTTTGGTAGCCACATGGCTTGGAAGGGGGTGAATTATTCCCAGACACCCCCTTTTTTTCCTCCTTTTTTTCTCCACCCCCCCACTCCATAATCTCTTTATTCCTGGGCTGAGCCCGGTTCCCGGTGGTTTTAAAGGCAAATTTCCCCGGAGCTGGATAGGACAGGGTGTGAACCCGGATGGGTGGGTGGGTAACGCCAGCGCCGGCATCGCCCCGCGGCGGGTGGGGGCATGGCTGCACCCCAGGGGCGCCTGCACCGACACGGAGCCGCGGTGCCGCCGGGGGAGAGCAGGCGAGGTGTAATTACCCCAGCAGCAGTTTGGCCCGTGATGAAAGCGGGGTACCGCCGCCACCCCGCCGCCGCGCAGTCGTCATTCTCGCCTCCCCCTTCCCACCGCTGCCGGACCCCGATGCCAAAGGGGCTCGCGGGGTGCTGTGGCATCGCTCACCACCAAACCTATGCCGGATTTTAGGAAAGGGGGTGGGAAGCAGGTGTTTGCTTTCTCTATGGCGTGTGTGTGTGTGTCCCCCTCCTTCTTTCCCTTTCCTTGGCACCGGCTGGCAGCACCTGCCAGGGACGCTCCTCCTTGGCACGGCACCGTGGCACGTGCGTGGGCACCGCCGGCAGCAGCCGCGCTCGAGGCACCGCCGGCAGCCGGGGGGAGCGGGGCCAGCCCTGCCCTGAGCCTGGCAGCAGGGTGCATATATATTTATTTTTTTTTCTATATTTTTATATCTATATATCCCCCCCCTCCCCTGCCCCGCCCCATTTTCTTATTAATTTTTAACTTTATTCCCCAAACGCTGCGCTTAATTAAACGCAGCCGCCTCTTGCCGCGAGCCGACGCGGGGTGTTTATTACACCGACCGTCGATGGGAACGATGCTCCCGCGCCGCAACACCCGATTCCTCCGACGTGAAAAGAGGGGGGGTGTGTGTGACACCCCAACCCTCCTCCCACCCCCCAAGGGCCTTTGGAGGGGGGAATATGCTGCATTTCTGCATCACCCAGCGCTCTCCTTCCCCCCTTCTTTTAATAATAACGCTTTAAAGATGTTTGACATCTGTAACAAACAGCTGGCATCCTGTTATGGAAGAATGTCCTTTTATTTCCGAGCAGGTTGAACTGTCATTAATAGTATAATTAGGTGATTATCGGCGTACAGCAGAAAACTGCTTAATTGCACAGCCAGCTTTGCGAGGATCCCCGGCTCCTTTATTGCAGGATTTGTTTTAGCCGCCTGAATTTTTTCGCGCTGTGTTGTTGGGTTTGGGGTTTTTTAGTTGTTTTTTTTTTTGTTTTTTTTTTCCTTTTCTTCCACGTTGATGATTATTTTTTAATGCGCGTGGCAGCTGCGGGAGCGCGGCAGCACCGGCGGCGCCGGGGAGGCGGGGGGGGGCACACACATGCTGGCACTGGCACTGGTCCCCCTGATTGTGTGTGTCCCCCCCTCCCCGGGGATTTATTTTTAACCCTGTGAGTGCTGAAGTTGGTGAAAGGCGTCTCAGAGGTGGGGTTGGGGGGGTTTTTGCTGGGTGGGAGCACCCGTGGGTGGGAGCACCCATGGGTGGGAGCTGACTGGGTGCGGAGTTATTCGAGGGAATAAAGGAGATGTCTTTGTTAGCGGCACCGTGCCATCAGCTGCCAGTGGTGAGCAGAGCCGCAGTGCCATTCGGCGTGGGGCACGAGGGCACCCATCATGCCCAGGAGCCTTCACCCACCCTCGCCCACTCCTGCAGGCTGGGACCCTGCTCTTTGGGCACTGTGCCCCTCTCCATCCCCACGACACGTGGGGCACGCGCACAGCTCACCGTGGTGCTCAGACAACCACAATGGAGTCAGTCCATCCTCATCCTCGTCCCCGTCCCCATTCCCGTCCTGGAGATGCGGCGTTTTGGGGGCAGAGAAGAATTTTTGGCGCCCACCAGACAATAGCGCTTTGTATCTTCCCCCCAGTGCCGCCAAACACACTTGTTAGCGCCGCAGCTTTGTGCTGTAAATTTCCATGGAGTAATTACGTCTTAATTTATGATAATCCCGGGCGGGCGGTGGAGGGGGGCGAGCGCCAGTCAAGTTTGGAAGTTGCCTGCCAAGGCCCAGGGTCCTGCAGGGCTCATCCTGACCGCAAACTTCTCCGTCATGGTGTGAAGCCAGCGGATGGGGAGAGTGGCCCCGAACGGGGACCGTGGTTATCCTCGGGGGGAACTGGGAGTGGGGAGTTGGGTACTGGTGATGGATCGCATGGCATGATGGCAAGAGCGTACCTGGCACCGTGACCGGTGATGCTGACCATCCCACCACCCATCCAGGAGCTTAGGATCCCTGGGCTTGGGATGTTGTTGGGATGCTGTGCATATCCCAGTGCCAGCTCCCCCAAGCAGGAGGAAACTCATCCCTTCCCGCAAGCCTTCGACACCGCTCCAGCATGGGGCCGGACCCTTCCCCCTTTCTACCGCTGAATGGTTCATCCCGTCTTTGTCTGGAGGGCTTATTACGGCAAAATAGAGGCTCTTTTCCCTCGGCCTTCCCAGAGGGCAAATTAGATGCTTTGGTGATCTTAGAGGAGGATGACGAGGATGGGACGAAGGCTCTCGTCACCAGCAGAGGTTCGGCGTGCGGGGACCCTGGCACCTGGTAAGGTGCAAGTGGTCTCTGGCATAGGTGTGGGGTGGGAAGCGAGGGGCTCCTCCATCCTCATGTCCCCTCCAAAGCCACCAAGGCACCACCGGGAGCTGCCATGGGAATCCCATGGGATTTGGGGAGTGTTTAATGCACGCCCTGCGGGGAGAGGCAGGTTTGGGAGACGCGTGCCCAGTGCCACTGAGCATCCCCTGGCAGAATGCTGACACCTGTGCATCCCACCACCCATTGCTGACGGGGCCTGTGGGTGCCCTGGGCACCCCATCCCTTCTCTGCCACAGCACCCTGGGGTGGGTTTTGCCCCCGGAGAGGGGTAAAAGCCTGGGGCTGCGCCCGCTGCACCTGCAGCTGGGTCCCCGTTGGGAGGCAGCGCGCACCCACTGACATTTGCCAAGCGTAAAAATTCAATTAATTCCAGCAGGCAGATTAAATATAAGTGAATTTTAATAATTTGCTCGAAAGGCTGAGGATTACTGTAGGCGAAAAGGGAAGACGCTGCGCGCACAGGGGCACCAGCCGTCCTGCTCGGCACCGGCACGTGGGATCGCCGCCGCTAATCACCCTAAATCCCGGCGTGGGAAGGGAGATTCTGCTCCCCTTGGCACCGAGTCCCCAGACCTGGGTTTTGGTTAATCTTTCCCTGCGATGACGAACGTGCCGGAGCCATCCCAGTGGTGCTGGTGGTGTGTTGTGCCCAGCCCCAGCACAGTCTGGCTCCATGGGCATCGCTACTGCTTCACTGGTGCCCATTTCTTGGGGGGCTTCATGGAAAGGGTAAGAGCCGTCGAAATGGGAGTGTGGGCTGTCCCCAGGGGACCCCATGGGACGTTGCAAGGGAACCCGGGGCTCCCGGCTCACCAAGCCCTCCGCAGCGTCTTTGAACCAAAAAGCCGGTGACGTGGGGCACCCATGGGTAGCAGATGGCACCGGTTTTGGCAAAATGAAAACACACGCAGTAAATTTGCCGTTTGCCGGCGCTAATTTCCTATCCCAAGGTAAAACCTTCCCTCTGGCCCGTGCCGGGCCATCTGCACGGTCGTAAACCGCAGCGCTGCGGTGTGGGCAGGGGGACCCCCCCATCCCGCCCGGCCTCCCGGCTTTGCCGGCGGCACGGTGGGATTGATGGAGATTGCCCGTGACCTTTGCTAGGACACGAGGTATTACCATTAATACTTCTGTATTTCCGGAGTTCGCGCCGTGCATAAATCTCATATCAAGCCGGGCGGGCAGAGTAATCTGCCAGGCGGCGTTATTAATACCCATTATTAATACCCGTTATTAATACCCGCTGCCCCCGGCGCCGGAGCCCTTCGGAGCTGCTCATGGACGGGGCGAGGGATGGGGGCTGTGCCGCGTAACCCCCCTTCCCACCGTTTCGGGATGCAGCCGGGGCGGGCGCTGGGAAATTCCCGGTGCTGTCTGAGTCACCCGCAGCTTTCTACCAGCAACGAGGGGTCCCCTGTGGGCACCCGCCCCCGTGATGGGGGGCAGTTTTTGGCTGTGTGCCCCCTTGGCTCTGCTAGAGGGGGGTCGGAGCGTCTTGAAGGCGGCGGGATGGCAGGAGGCATCCCCTCGCCTCGCCCTGGCACCTCCTAACTCTGCGCCGTGGCCCCCAGCTCGGCTGGGTCCCGGCCCCCCGCCCCTGCCCGCAGCCCCCTGCCCCACCAGGACCTGCCCTGTGCAAGATCCAGCCTGCGTGAAACTCTAATCTCCAATTTTATTCGCTCGGCTCCAGCCGATTTGCATAATCCACATAATCACCCCGGTTTTAATTGCCCGCAACTCTGCAGAAAGATCATGTGGTTAAGTGGTAAATCATAATTAGATAAATAATTGGCTTGGCCGCAGCAAGCTGCTTTGTTATACCTGCCATCTGCTGGGCAAGGGCTCCTCGCGCCGAGAACAATGCGCCGCCGACGGCAAAGCCGGCGCGGGTGCCGAGCTGCCGGCACGGGGACGAGGACGAGGGCAGGGGACGTGGATGGGACTGCGACCTGGTGGCATCAGCCATCATCCGCTCCCGGCCTGTGCGGTGCCCGAGAGCGCCGGACAGGACTGGGCAGCACGGGGCAGTGCCTGGCTCTGACCCACGCGTTGCCCAGTGGCACCACACAACACGCGACGGCACCGTGCAGTGCCCGGCAAGTGCCCAGCAGCGCCGTGCAGTGCCTAGGAGCAACAGGCAATGCCCAGCAGTACTGTGCAATGCCCAGGAGCACCTTACAGTGCCCAGGAGCACCATGCAATGCCCAGCAGCACCAGGCAGTGCCCAGGAGCACCAGGCAGAGCCCAGCAGTGCCATATAATACCCAGCAGCACTGTGCAGTGCCCAGAATCACCAGGCAGTGCCCAGTAGCACTGTGCAGTGCCCAGAATCACCAGGCAGTGCCCAGCAGCCCCATGCAATGCCCAGGAGCACCATACAGTGCCCGGCAGCACTGTGTAATGCCCAGGAGCACCAGGCAGTGCCCAGTAGAACTGTGCAATGCCCAGCAGCACCGTACAGCACACAGGAGCACCAGACAGAGCTTGGCAGTGCCATGTAATGCCCAGCAGCACCATACAGTGCCCAGCAGCACCGTGCAGTGCCTGGCAGCACCAAACAATGCCAGGCAGCCCCACATCATCCCCAGTAGCCCCACGCCATGCCCAGCAGCCACATGCTGTGCCCAGTGGCTCCATGCCATGCCTGTCTCTCTCCTAGACGATGCCTAGCAGCCTGGTACTGTGCCCAGCAGTGCTGTGTGGTGCCTGGCACCCACCTGCACCCCCCACGTAGCCGTTCAGCCCCCAGCAGCAACTAATGGGAAGAGGAGGGGTGAGGGCTGCGCCCTGCTTCTCCCAAAGCCGGGGGGTGACCTCGAGAGATGGCTGGCACCTGGGTCTGGGCAGCGGGAGCTGAGAGAAGCCACTGGCACAACCTGGCTGCTGCAGAGAGGGGCTTGAGGGCATCCCTTGGGCACAGGCACTTGAGTTTTGAAACCCTCGGCCGGTGCGGGAGGTCAAGGCTGAGCCTCGGATGGGGCAGAAATGGGGAAGAAAGTTGCTTTGGAGTGAATCTTTTTTGTCGGCTTAAAAAGCAGCCAGGGCTGGTTGGGGTGGGCACGGGAAGGCGAGGAAGGGAGAGAAATAATCCCGCATCACACTGGCATCCCCCCCGGCGCCGCGCCTTCCAAACGAGCTCTTATTAGTTTGCTTGTTGTCGTTTGCCAGATCAATGGTCCATGGAGGAGTGATCGATGGAGACCCAGCCGGCGACTAGTGCCGCGTGCCTGGATGCTCGGGGCCATGCAGGGCACCCCAGGGACCCCCGAAATCCATCCCCGGGTGACAAGGTGCTCCTCACCCCAAGGGACACATCCGCACCCCTCCAAGGGTGCTGGCAGTGCGCTGGGTGCTGGGGATCGGGCCAAGGTGGGGGATGCTCCCAGGATGGGTCCTGGGCTCTGCATCTCTCCATCCTTGGGAACACCAAGCCCGGCCACCTCCCTTCATTCCAGTGGGGTGGGAGGGAAGAAGCACGGGCTCCGATTGATTGATCATTAATTAATTAATAGACAGTGTTGTAGGTGCGACTGCAGAGCTGCGGTAATGAGGGATGGAAGATGCGTGGCAGCTCGGTGGGACGTGGCCAAGGTGGTCCCCTCTGCCTGTCCCCTCTGCCCACTGAATCCCAAGGGGGCAATGGGATATACTGGGAGGGGGGAGATGGGCACAGGCCGCCTGCCCGCCGTCGTGCCCACGCAGGCAGCAGCCGGGGCCCTGCCTGCTGCATTCGGGCAGCGCAGGGGGAGCTTGACAATGCGAGACCATTAACGTCGAAAAATCCAGGCAAAGCAGCTGTTCCCGCTCGGAGCGTGCAGCTGGATGCGGCTCCGGAGCGGGAACGGAGATGCTGAGAAGAGGGAAAAGTCTGGGGGAACCTCATGGCATGGAGCATCCCCCCAAATTCCTCAAGGTCCCATCCAGAGCGAGCACGGGGAAGAGCTCCATCCGGAGCGAGGTCCTGAGCGGTGGGTGCGGAGGATCCTCGGCCTCCCGCCGCGCTGGGGTGGGTTGTTTTTTTTTTTTTCCGCTCCATTTGCCAGGGGCTGGAGCTGCTGCCTGATCGTATTTGGTAATAAATTATTAGTTCCAGTGCTCGGGAGCCCGGCAGCTCAAAATAGCTGCTTTTAAAGCGGGCGGCGGGTGCAGGTGGAGTTCAATGGCAATCTGCTCCGAAGGGCGCTCCGTGCTCATTAGGGACCTTTCAAGGTGCTGGGGGGGGTCAGGGGGGATGCTGAAACCAAGGTGCTAAACCTGCCTGCGCCGCATTTCCCAGCAGCTGCCTGCACCAGGGATGGGGAAACCGGGGAGCGCAGCCGGCAGCGGTGCTGAACCCCCTCCAACCCCGTAGCCATGCAACTCCGGGAAGGATCCGTGGGGTTTTCGGGGTGCTGGGAGCCCATCCGTGCCCCAGCGCTGCCCGTTCCTGCCTGCCCGCGGCGGCTGCTGCCGTGTTTATTTGTCTCCAGCCCCACCAGGCAGCCAGACTGGTTCTGCTCTCGCTGCCGGAGGAGGCTCCCGCTGCCAAAAAACCCGCCGGCGTCATCGGGAGCAGATGGAGAGAAGATGGCACCCGCCCAGCTCCCAGCCCTGCGCCGGGGATGTGGGGGGACCAGGGGGTGGTGAGGGGCTGTGGGGTAGGGACCCCCCCGCCCAGGGAACCAGGGGCTTTGGGGTCCTGCCGCGTCAGGGGTGCCAGACCCTGTGGTTGGCACCGTGTGTGGCACTGTGGGAAGGGGTGCCTGGATGTGGGAGGGAGTGGCACATTGCCTGGTCCCCGGTCCCCAACCTCCTCCGTGGCCTTGGCACCCCCCACCTTGGCATGGAGGGGTGGAGGGGTGCAGGCAGCTGCCTGCAGGATGAAGGCAGCCAGCAGTGCTGAGGGCGGGTACCCGGGGGGCTGCCAGCCCATCTCCCTGCACCCCAATGGGGTAGGGGTAGCGGAGGGTCACTCTGCCCCATTGCGGGGTTCAGCTCCGCACCCCACTGAGTCAGCTGCTGGTGTGACCCCGGGCTGCTGCCAGGCTCCGAACTTGACCTGTTTTTCCGCACGGATCTGCCTGCCGGGATAAGCAGCCGGGGAGGGGCAGGAGGAGGGCGAGAGCCAGGGGTAAGCCCCACCTCGCCGTGGGGCGATGTGACGTCCCCCCAGAATGATGGGCAGGACAGTGGGACGCAGCATGGACCCACATCCCCATCCCCACACGGATGCTGGTACCCAGCCAGCTCTCTGCCACAGCGTGCCTCAGTTTCCCCAGCTGCCAGTTCTCCCGCGGAGCAGCCTGGGGATGCCCGGACAGACGGACGCCACCTGCGTGGGGGCAGAGCAGGTGAGCGGCGCTGCTCGGGCCCCAGCCGGGGCGGAGGCGCCGATTTTATCACCCAGCAGGAGCGGCAAAACTGGTTTGGAGCCCGGCTGGGGCAGCGGCACAAGGTCGCCTTAGCGAGCCGGCCCTGGCGGGCACGCGAGCTCCCCGCGTGCTTCCCGGCGAGCTGCTGGCTCCGAGCTGCCCCGCGCTCGCCTGGCAAATCCCAGCGGGATCATGAGTTTGTTGGGAGGCGTTGGGGGCCGTGGAGATCAGCTGAGCATCACACGGGTGACGCTGCGCCGCCAGCCCCTGTGCCCCAGTGAGCGTGCGGAGCCGTGCCAACTGGTTAGCAAAGTGTTACCAGCCTTGGAGTGGGGCTGGGGGTTATGCTGGGGTTAATAGCTGGGGTGAAGCTGGGGGGCACGAGGAGGTGCCCGAGGGGTGCAGGGCTGTGCCAAGGGGGTGCCAGGCAGCGCCTGAGGGATGAAGGGTCGTGTCTGGGGGATGCAGGGCTGTGTCAAGGGGGATGTGGGGCAGTGCCCAGCAGCATGGGGCTGTGCCCCAGGGCATGGGGCCGTGCCTGAGAGGTGTGGAGCAGTGCCCATGGGATGCAGGACTGTGTCAAGGGGGTGCCAGGCAATGCCCAGGACATGCAGGGCAGTGCCCAGGGGATGTGGCGCAGTGCCTGGGGGATGCCAGGCTGTACCCAGGGGATGCAGGGCAGTGCCCAGGGGATGCAGGGCAGTGCCTGGGGGATGCCAGGCTGTGCCCAGAGGATACAAGGTAGTGCCCAGGAGATGTGGTGCAGTGCCTGGGAGGTGCCAAGCTGTGCCCAGCATCCTGCAGCCCCTCGGAACGGAGCATGGGTGCCTGGTGCTGCAAGCAGAGCCTGATGCCCACTCTCCATGGCCGGGGGGGACACCCAGGTGCTCACCCTGAGGTCCGGGGGTGGGTTTGAAGCCCGGGGGTGCCCGGGCCTGGCCAGCCAGCACGGCGGGTTGACTTCCCAGCTGTTCTGGTAATGAATTTACATGAGCCGAGCGTGTCGACAAGGCGGCAGTCAATGGCTGAGAGCAGCGGAGTTAATAAACGCTCGGATAATGAGGGCAGAGGGGAGCGCGCGCCGCCGCGCCGGCCGCCTCTCCTGGGGCCGGGGGGGCAAAGATTAATCAACAGTGAGTGGCACTGGCAGCCCCCCTGCCCTGGCTCCCACCGCTCTGCCTGGCCACCCTCTGCCGCGAGATGCTCTGGGGGCTTTGGCATCACCAGTGCCTCGAGCGGTCTCCAGCCCTGCTGGGAGCTGGGAAGGGGGGGGCTGCCCCTTGGCCCCCCACCTGCCTGCCCACCCAGGAGCGGAGCTAATTTTAGGCTGGTGTTAATGAAGCCGCTCGTTTGGAATCTATTTCAAGGGCCCTGACATCAGCAGTTGCTGTTTTGGGAGGTGGAGAGCCCTGGAGCGGGTGGCTGGGACAGCTGGGGGTGAGCTGCACCCTCCTGCTCCGCAGCACCCGAACCCCCACCCTTAGGGGCTGCTGCGCCCTATAGCACCTCTGTGCTTTGGGGTGCAATGATGAAGACTGGGGGGTGCAATGGTGAGGAGTGGAAGATGCAGTGGTGGGGAGCTGGGGGTGCTGCAGTGGGGATTTGGGCGTGCAGTGGTGGGGATTTGGGTGTGCAGTGGTGGGGATTTGGGGGGCCAATGGGGCTGCAATGGTGAGGGTTTGAAGGTACAATGGTGGGGATTTCGGGGGGCAATGCTGGTGACCCAGGGATGCAATATAAGGGATTTGGGGGTGCAGCGACAGGGATTTGGGGGTGCAATGGGGCTGCAATGGTGAGGCTTCGAAGGTGCAATGGTGAAGATTTGGGGGGCAGTGATGGGGACCCAGGGATGCAATATTGGGGATTTGGGGGTACAGTGGCAGGGATTAGGGTTGCAATGCTGGGGACCCAGGGATGCAACATTGGGGATGTGGGGGTGCAGTGGCAGGGATTTGAGGGGCAATGCTGGGGACCCAGAGCTGCAATATAGGGGATGTGGGGGTACAGCGGCAGGGATTTGGGGGCACAACAGTGGCAATTAGGGGTGCAGCAATGCTGATTTGGGTTTTGGCAGCACCACGCCACTCAAGGGTCTGCCCCCCACCCCATCACCTCCACCAGGACCCTGAAGTCCCTGTATCCCTCCGAAACACCCTCTCCCTCCCTGCAGGGCTCCGCTGAGTCCCCCCGCACCATTATCTGGGAGCAGCCCAGCCTGTGGGATTGGCGGGGCCGTGGGACGCCGGCGATGACCGTTGGTCTCACATCGCCGTGTTTTCCGTGGGCGAGCAGCCGGGTCTGCTCGCTTCCCTTCCATTGCATGAACTCGGGGTGCTTTTTGGGGTGGGGGACTGGGAACCAGAGGGAAGGTCTCGCTTCTCCCGCTGGTTGTTCCTGCTCCCGGAACAGGATCTGCTCTCCCCGCTCCCATCCCCGCCTAACGCACGCCGCTCTCATCCGCAGGCATGAGCCATGAGCCGAAGTCGCCGTCCCTAGGAATGCTCTCCACCGCCACCCGCACCACCGCCACCGTCAGCCCCCTCACCCCCTCGCCGCTCAACGGCTCCATCGTCCCTAATGGCAGCCCGGCCGCCAGCAGCACTTTGTCCGCCCAGGCAGCACCTTCCTCCAGCTTCGCCGCTGCTCTCCGCAAGCTCGCCAAGCAAGCTGAGGAGCCCAGAGGTAGGGGACAGGGATGAGGAGCGGGGTGGGTGCTGAGCATCCGTGCCTTTCCCCACCGGGAAGCCAGCAGGTGACGTTTTCTCGCCGTTTCCTGAGCTAACGTCTTTCCCCGGCGTGGTGTCTCGAGGAGCAGTTTAGAAATTCAATTCAGCCGGAGCAGTCCGGAGGCTCCTCAAATCTGTTCCTTCCCCAGCCAGACTGCTCGGCTAAATGGCAAATTTGGGCACCCCCAGGGTGTGCCCGTCCCTTGTCACCCTGCAGTGGCCTGGCCACCGCGTCCTCCATCGCACCTCCCTGTCCCTGGGCTGCAAAGAGTTTCACCAGGAGGCTGCTGGCATCAGCAGTTTGCAACAAAATAGTCTTTATCCCAGGTATTTCCCTGGGTGGGTGCTACCCATTGGGTTGTTGCCCACCACTGTGGTCCCTGCAGAGGATGCCCAACCCTTTGCAAGATGTTTTTTTGCAAGGCACTGTTTGGAAGACCCTTTTTGCAAGACCCCTTTTGCAAAGTGCTGTTTGGAAGACTCTTTTTGCAAGACCCTCTTTGCAAGACCTCTTTTGCAAAGCTCTTTTTGGAAGACCTTTTTGCAAGACCCTTTTCTCGAGGCTCTTTTTGGAAGACCCTTTTTGCAAGACCTCTTTTGCAAAGCTCTTTTTGCAAGGCTCTTTTTGGAAGATCTTTTTGCAAGACCCCTTTTGAAAATTGCTGTTTGGAAGACCCTCTTTGCAAAACCTCTTTTGCAAAGCTCTTTTTGGCAGATCCCTTTTGCAAGACCCTCTTTGCAAAGCTCTTTTTGGAAGACCTTTCTGCAAGACCCTTTTCTCAAGGATTTTTTTGGAAGACTCTTTTTGCAAGACCCTTTTTGCAAGACCCCTTTTGCAAGGCTCTTTTTGGTAGACCCTGCACCCCATGGCTTGTGCCCCTGCTGCACCACTCAGCCCATTCGAAGGGACATGAGCGGGTTTTGACATGGATTTCATGGTGCTGGAGAGAAGAAGCCACTTTCCCTTTGGATTTCTCCTTAACAACTGCATCATTTGTTTGCAAAAAGTCCCCATCCTCACCCATCTGGGTGCCCGAAGTGGCTCATCCCGGACGTTTTTAGTAGGCGTGGGTTCGGCTGCGTGTCGGGCAGGGGGTTTCTCTCCACACTGTGGATTTTAGCCCCAGGAACTGAATTCTTTCCTCCCAAATCCTCACCCCGCTTCCCTTTCCAAAACGGGAAACGCTCTGCCGTGGCAGATGCACCCGAGGGGTGATGCCGACCGGGTCCGCCCAGCATCGCCGGCTTTTCTCCCCACTTTATGGACTGGTGACAGATTCAGTGCCATGGGTGCCAGTGTCCCGCTCCCCCACAGCATCCCTGGCTGCAGGGACTCATCCCGATTGACTCCATCCCAGCAAAGCCCCAAGAAGGCACCGAAGCCATCACCTGGCCGGGGGCTCCTGCATCCCGTCCTACCCCGAGCTGTCCGCAGGGTGGGTTTTATTGCCCCCCTCTCCTTCCTTTCTTTCCCCCCCCCTCCTCCTTTAGGGTCTCAGCTGTTAATTACATTTGCCTGTCAGCCCAGGCTGCTAATCTGCTATCGCCGAGCGGAAAGCGGGAGGTCAGAAAACAAAGGTGACACCATCACACTGCGCCTCTTGTCATCTCCAATCCAGATTAGTTTCATTGACTAACTCCTGGCTGAATACCGCCAGTTAATTATAACGATCACAAACCCTCCCGTTTAAAGCCACACAGCGAGAATTAAGGTTCTGAAGTAAGACTTTAGCTTCATTAATTGCTGGGCTCATTGTGATGGTATTGATTGTTAACGCTATCGCGTGGTGAGTAATGGCTTCCCAGCTCAGAGGGGATTAGGCTGCTAATTGTTGTTGGCCTTGCGCTGACAAGATAGACTTCAGTGGGTGTCAAATCCGTATCGGCGGCCTCCTTTGTCGCGGGCAGCCTTTCCCTTTCCCCGAGTCCCGCCGCTCTCGAAATGAAAGCGATTCGGAGCGACTCGGGGAATAATTAATAAGGCAGGGCGGGCGGCTCGGCTCGGCGAGCATCCTTCTTCCCGGGGCCTCGGGGTGCTCCTGCCTCCCTGCGCCCTTCCCGGCCCCCTTCCTGGGGGGAAGCGTGGCGAGGAGCCCGTGTGGAGGGGGATGGAGATGGCTTGGAGGGCGAGGAGCTGCCTTGCACGCTCGAAGGGTGAGGAGACACCTGGCACGCTCAGGGGAGCCAGCTTGCGTGCTTGCAGGGCAAGGAGCTGGCTTGCACACTCCGGGCAGCCAGCTTGCACGCTCAGGGGAGCCAAATTGCACACTCGCGCTGTGAGGAGCCAGCTTACATGCTCACAGGGCAAGGAGCCACCTTGCACGCTCAGGGAAGCCCACTTGCACGCTCAAAGGGCGAGGAGACACCTTGTAGACTCAGGGGAGGTGGCTTGCACGCTCAGAGGAGTCAGCTTGTATGCTCAGGGAAGCCAAATTGCACGCTTGCAGGGTGAGGAGCTGCCTTGCACGCTGAAGGGAGCCAGCTTGTGTGCTTACAGGACAAGGAGCTGGTTTGCACACTCAAGGGAGCCAACTTGCACGCTCGAAGGGCGAGAAGACACCTTGTACACTCAGGGGAGCCAGCTCGCATGCTTGCAGGGCAAGGAATTGGCTGGCACACTCCGAGCAGCCAGCTTGCACACTCAGGGGAGCCAAATTGCACACTTGTCAGGCAGGGAGCTGCCTTACACACTCAGGGGTGCCAGCTTGAACACTCAAGGGAGCCAACTTGCACACTTGCAAGGTGAGGAGCTGCCTTGCACACTCAGGGGACACCAGACCTTACTCTGTGCCTGGCTCGGTGCTGGAATGGGGAGCATCGACACCTCTCCATGACCACAGGCCACCTCTCGGTGGCCAGTAGCCGATCCCTGCTGGCATGTCTGAATCCTTCCCTCAGCCCAGACCCCAGGCTGGTGGGAGCAGGGTTTCAGGGGGTAGGAGCCCCCCAAGCTGCCTGGTTGGGTTTTCGGAGCGGGCGCCGTGCCGCGGAGCAGACGCCGGGCGCCGTGTGCCCCAGTTAACGTTGAATTTGTATTTCTGCTCCACCTCTGCTTTTCTACCCACATTGCGCTCTCCGCTTTAATTCCGTTTTTATTTTTCCCTTGGTAATATCGCCAGCATCCCCGGGGCGGGGATCATTTAAAACAGAGATGTATTATGCAAATAAAGCCAAAGCTTTGCCCAAGGGTTACGGGGAACGACTCCTCCATCCCGAAGTCTCCGAGTGCCCCGGCTCGTGCGTGGCGATTTTCGCAGCCAGATGAAGGAGCCCGTGGGTTTGGCTTGAGAAGATGCAGCAGCCCAGGATTGGCATCGCATCGGTGTCACTCGTGCCGAGGCGGGCAGGGCTGGCAGTCCCTGTTAGATGGGAGCAAGAGGGTGCCCATCCCACCGCGTGGGGCAAAGCCTTTTAGCACCCGAGGGAACTTTCCTTGGGACAAGGCTCCCTGGGACCCTCTGGGATGGGAGGATGGGGGTCCAGCCTGGGGGGCTGGAGGGATGCCGACCGCCCTGCGGGCATCCCCGTGCCCCATCCCCTGTCCCCACAGTGACGCATCCCACTGATGATGACTTGTTCCGAGGGTGGTTTCAGCTGGTTAATGGCTGCTTTTTTCCCCCACTTATTTTAATTTTTAATTCAATTCCAGGGTCCTCAATAAGCAGCGAGTCGTCCCCGGTCTCCTCGCCGGCCACCAACCACAGCTCCCCTGCCAGCACGCCCAAGCGTGGCCCCATGGGTCCCATCATTGTGCCCCCGGGGGGGCACAGCGTGCCCAGCACGCCGCCCGTCGTCACCATCGCCCCCACCAAAACGGTCAACGGGGTCTGGAGGAGCGAGGGCAGACAGGTATGGCCGTGTCTGGGCGGGGAGGATGCCTGGGCCCCCCCAAAGGATGGAGGGTGCGGAATGCCATGCATGGCACTGTTTGTGCCAACCGTGGTCTGAGGAGCCGCAATGCCACACTGCTCCCACGGGACCACGGGGCTGCCCCCCATTTTGTCCCTTCTCTTCCCTGCCATGTCCTGGGGCTACTCTTGTCCTTGGGCTGCCATCGTCCCCAGGATGCCATCATCCCCGGGCTGCCATCATCCCAAGGATCCCATCGTCCCCGGGATGCCATCGTCCCTCGGCTGCCATCATCCCTGGGCTGCCATCATCCCTGGGCTGCCATCATCCCCGGGATCCCATCGTCCCTGGGCTGCCATCGTCCCTGGGATGCCATCGTCCCCGGGATGCCATCGTCCCTCGGCTGCCATTATCCCTGGGCTGCCATCATCCCTGGGCTGCCATCATCCCCGGGATCCCATCGTCCCTGGGCTGCCATCGTCCCTGGGATGCCATCGTCCCCGGGATGCCATCGTCCCTCGGCTGCCATTATCCCTGGGCTGCCATCATCCCTGGGCTGCCATCCGAAGGGGGAGCGTGAAGAATAAGGGAGATGGGGAAGGGTGGGGAGCGGCTAATTAAGAAGCATCGTTAGTGGTTCTCCTCTCCTCCGCATGCTACAAGCAGATTCCCGGGGGGATTATGCCACTTGGAAAGACTAATTAAACCACAAAGCGGCGAGGCGATGGGAGGGGATGAGAAACGCCGAGGGCGGAGGGGTTGGGGGGGTGGGGAGAAAAATAAATGGAAGCGTGATCCCCGGGCACTACGGTGGGGTGCGTGGGATGGCGGGGTGCTCCCCACCCCCCTGTCCCCCATCTCCATGTCTCCCCGGTGTCACCACCTCCCCGGTGACCCCCGCAGCACGGGAGTTAACCGAGCGTGGGTTATTGTCTGGCAGAGCCGCGCTCGCAGCGTGACGCCCCGAGACGGGGAGGTAATTAGAGCAGAGCCTGGCACGCACAATAAGCCTTAATGCAGGCGGCAGAGGCAGCAGGGGGGGAGCCACGATGCCCTTTGTGCCGCCCACGGTGACCTTGGGACTGTCCTCCGTGGCCAGGGACCTGCGACCTGCCCCGGAGGGTCTGGGGAGCTGGACTGGATGGGGAGGGGATGCTCCATGTGCCGCCATCCTCCTCCCGCGGAGAAGATGCAATGGGAAATAATCGTTATTAAATCTGACCTCGCCTTGCTGGAGGTCACCCTTGGAATTGCTGGACCCTGTGGGGTCCCTCATCACCCCAATGGGCCCCCCATTGCCAGGGGGTCCCTCCCCAGCCGATGCAGGTGCCGGGGGGAGTGACCTCCATGCCGGTGCCAGGGATGGGAGCCGATGGAAGGTGGCTGAGCCCCATGACAGGGTGGGGGTGCTGATGCCAGCCTGGCCAGGGGGCTGGGAGGGACACCGGGCTGAGCCCCCATTTATGGCCGTTACCCAAGGGCTGCTGGATTTCCACTGGCCGCGTCTGTGTCCTCCCCGGGTGATTAATAGCTCTGGAGAACAAAGCGGCCCGTAAATCTCCAGGCAGGTAACGTGTCCTGTCGACAGCTCTGCCCCGGCTTCAGCACCCCCTCTCCTCGCCAGAGCCCCCCGGGACCCTCCCACCCCTCCAGTGACACCGGGAGGATGCTCCAGCAGATTGATCCTTCCCTGGGTTCTGGTGTCAGTCGGGGACCCCCTGGGGACCCAGCGAGGGTCTCAGGCTGGGGAGATGGCGGGTACCCCCCATCATTTGTGGGGTCCCTGCCATCCCCTGATGCCCAGCTCGGCGTTTCTGCCTTCCAGCAAGAAGCAGGGTCACGAGGCAGCAGCAGCAGCAGCGGCCGTGAGCGCCTCATCTCGGAGCCCCCCCTGGTGCAGGAGAAAGCGGGGGGTCCCGCCGTCCCCTCCCACCTCCTGGGGACACCCTACTCCTTCGGGCTGCCCCCCAGCTCCGTGGTCCAAGACTCCCGCTTCCCACCTCTGAAGTGAGTTTGGCAGTGATGGATGGGGTGGGAGCAGGGGGGCTTGCAGGGTGCGGGTGCCTCCGGTGAGCTCTGGTCCCACCGAGCATCCCGGGGTGGGGGGGAGCGGGTGACATGTCCCCAGTGGGACGGGATGGGACAGTGACCATCTCCTTGCCCCTCCAGCCTGCAGCGGCCAGTCCACCACGTTGTCCCCCCCAGCGCTGTCACCGAGGATTACCTGCGCAGCTTCCGTCCCTACCACACCGCCGAGGACCTCCGCATGTCCTCCCTGCCACCCCTCGGCCTGGACCCTGCCGCTGCCGCCGCGTACTACCACCCCAGCTACCTGACCCATCACCCCTTCCCGCACCCAGCCTTCAGGTGGGCACCGCCAAGGTCGGGGCTGGGGGGTGGTGGTGGGGGGTCCCTGGGAGATGCTGGTGGCCGGAGGACGAGCCTTGGGGGATGAGGAGGTGGGAGCCTGATTCGAGGAGGACGGTTGGGCTGCACTGGGGGCATTTTGGGGCTCTCCAAACCCCTTTGCCAGCAGAATGCAGCCCCCATCCATCTGCCAGGGTGGGGGGAATTGGGGGTTTCATCCCGCTGAGCATCCTCATCTCCCCAGGATGGACGAGTCGTACTGCCTGTCGGCACTGCGGTCCCCCTTCTACCCGCTGCCAGCACCGGGTTCGCTGCCACCCCTGCACCCCTCGGCCATGCACCTGCACCTCTCGGGGGTACGGTACCCCCCCGAGCTCTCCCACTCCTCCCTCTCTGCCCTGCAATCTGAGCGCATCTCCAGCCTCGCCGCCGAGAGGTACGGAGGTGGGGGGACACAGGGGACAGGGTGGGGGGACGGGATGGACGGAGCACCCCAGGGGATGCTAACAGATGTCCGGGGGTTATTTGGGGGGGCTTTTTTTTGGGCTTTTCTTCACAGGCTGCAAATGGACGAGGAGCTGCGGCAGAGGGAGCGGGAACGGGAGCGGGAGAAGGAGCGGGAGCGAGAAGCCGACCGGGAGCGGGAGAAGGAGCGGGAACGGGAGCGGGAACGAGAGAAGGAGCTGGAACGAGAGCGGGAGAAGGAGCGGGAGCGGGAGCTGGAGAGGCAGCGGGAGCGCGCCCGGGAGAAGGAGCTGAGCATGGTGAAAGCCATGGAGGGCCCCTTCCTCCCCGTGGCCGAGCTGCACGGGCTGCGCGGGCACCCGGCCGAGGAGCGGGGCAAGCCAGTGGAGCCACTGGCACCCAGCAGACCAGGTAACGTCCCCACGGGTGCCACCAGCGCCACTGCCGCCTTCGGCACAGCTTGTCCTGGTCCCCCTTCCCCTCCAGATGGCAAAGCGGGAGTGGGGCTCGGTGGTCCCGGGAGGTGGCTCCGGACGGAGCCGGGCTCTCCCGGCTGCCAGCTCACTTTGCCAAAAGCCCAGCTGCCGCGGCTCAGAGAGGCGGCGCGGTGCCTGTGCCATCTGACTCGGTCCGGGGCGGCGATGCGCCCAGTGCCGTGGCACGCCTGGCAGCTGGGCTGGCGGCAAGCGGGCAGCCCTCCCCACCTGTCACCCTCGGGGATGCTGGGGGGACCCCTGTGCACCCCAAAATACCCTGATAGCCAACGATGGCCACGGGTAGCCTCCGCTTTCTGCACCCTGACTCTCCGGCACCCCCTTTCCACCCCAGAGAAACTGAAGGACTCGGTGCTGCCAACGCCGAAGCCCATCCAGCACCCGCTGCACCCGCCGCCGGCCTCCCACCACCCCGTGCCCAGCCTCATCCCCAACCACAACGTGTTCCCACTGCCGGGGAGCAGCGCGGCCACGGCGCTGCTCATCCACCGCACCAACGAGGAGGAGAAGTGGCTGGCCCGGCAGCGCCGGCTGCGCCAGGAGAAGGAAGATCGGCAATCCCAAGTCTCGGAGTTCCGGCAACAAGTGCTGGAGCAGCACCTCGACATGGGGCGCGCCCCGAGCCAGCCCGAGCCCGAGCATCGCCCCGAGCACCCCAGGTAGGGACGCTGCCGGCTTTGCTCCAGGGATGCAGCTTCCCCAAAAACCCCATTGCGGTTGCCCGCGCCGCAGCCATCGCTGCTTAATAGCTGTAGGGTTATCCCTGGTTGCCCGGTGGCTTTGCACCCCCCCGTGAGTGGGCTCCAGACCCCCCACCCCGTTAGGTAGCCGGCATCCCATCGCCGTACCCTCCCTCCTTGCACGTCCCCATGAGCAGAAGCCGCCGTGCTCGGCCGGTGCCAGCAGGTCCCTGTCGCACAGTGCCAGCCAGGCCGGCTGCGCTTGGCAGCGCCGGGCGTTGCCGGTGCCCGACATCTGCGCGGCGGCAGGCGATGAGCCCAGGAGGTGGCCGGGGGCCAGCGGCGAGCAGCCAGGTGCTGCCCGGGCACCCGGCGCCGCTAATTGCAGCTCCCCCACTGTGCGGCGGACCCAGGCGGTGGGATGCTCTGTTTTTTTGGGGGGTGGGCATCCACCCCGACCCTGGGTGGTTTTGGGGGTGGCACCCTCTGATTGACACAGGCTTGCTCGCCGCTGTTGCTGAGCACTTAAGCAGTGTGGGCTCATCCAGCCAGCTCTGCTGCTGGCTCCCTTTGTTATTTTTGGGTATCCAGGGGATTAGCGCGGCTCATCAAGGATAATAAGGAGCGGATCAGGGAGAGGGAGGCACAAAGGCGAGTTCTTGCTGCAGCCCCCCTTTCCCGTCCACTCCTCCTGCCCTGAACTGGGGAGGAGAGAGCAAAGTCACCCCAAACCACGTGCAGCGCGGGGATACCCCATCCCGTCCCCATCCTCATCCTCATTCCCATCTTCATCCTCATTCCCATCCTCATCCTTATCCCCATCCCTGTTTTCATCCTAATCCCCATCCCCATCCCCATCTCGGTCTTCATCCCGTTCCCCATCCTCATGTCCATCCTCATCCCCATCTCCATCCTCATCTTCATCCCCATCCCCATCCCAGTCCCCATCCCCATCCCAGCGCTCCCCACATCCAGAGGGGAGGGCGAGGGACCGATCCTCAGCCGGGCAGGCGACACTTCCTGCCGGCGGTGACACAGTGCCGGGGCGGCGGATGGCAGCGCGGAGCCGAACTCTCTGCTCCGTGCGGAGCTCCAGGGCGCTGGAGCGGAAAAGCGTTAAACGCACAGCTTGAGCCCATGAAATATTTATCCCGCTGATGGGCTGGCTCCAGCCCCGGCTGTCGGAGGAGGGTGGCACTGGGGCGCTGCCCTTGCTGCGGCGACAGCAGGGCCGTGCCAGGGCCAGTGGCTCTCCAGTCCCCATGGTAGGTGGGTCCCCTGCCCGGCACCCCAGGATGCAGCCACATCCCTGCTCATCCCGCCCGGGAGCAGCCCTGACTCCATCCCCCTGTCCCTCAGGGTGGTGGCACAGGAAGGGACGAGCGTGGCAGCCCCATGTGCATAAACCCTTCTGGATGGCCCTAACTGTCACGTTTTTCCCCAAAAAGCACCCCTCACCTCCCCGGTCCTCTCCTCGCAGGTCGGGATCGAGCCGCCACGAGCCGAGCAGCCGGGAGCCGGGGCAGCACTTCGGCGGGCCCCCACCACTCATCTCCCCCAAACCCCAGCACCACCCCATCACCACGTCCCTCTGGAACCCCGTCTCGCTGATGGAGAGCCCCCCCGAGCCCCCCCGCCGCCTCCCCGAGCCCCACGCCCTCCACGGCCACCCAGCCCCCTTCGAGCCCAGCCGCCAGGGCATCCCGCTGGTGAAGGTGGAGAGGGTCTTCTGCCCCGAGAAGCTGGAGGAGGGGGCAAGGAAGAGGGATCCTCTGGAGAAATACCCCCCGGGACGGGAGCCCGGTGTCCCGGAACACGGGGGCTTCACCCACGCCCCCTTCCTCGCCGAGCTGGAGAAATCCACGCAGAGCATCCTGAGCCAGCAGAGACCCCCGGCCGCCCCCTTCGGCGAGGCCACCAAGCCCAGCTCGCCGTACCGGCCCCCCCCACCCCGCACCCAGGACCCCATGTACATCTACGACGAGTTCGTGCAGCAGCACCGCAGGCTGGTCAGCAAACTCGACCTGGAGGAGCGCCGGCGGCGAGAGGCTCGCGAGAAGGGTGAGATACCAGTTTGCACCATTCCAGGGAACTCCCGGCACTGGGACCCGGCGGCGATGGGGCGGCCGGTGGGTCTCCCCGGGGATGCCGGCAGCCCGCGATGGAAGCGCTCCCGCAAGCCGAGCGGCTCGGTAAATCCTCCGCTCTAGACGTGCCCAATTAATAAATGATGAACTGAGGCTAATAAGCGGGTTTTAAATATTAATGGGACCGTGTGAGCGGGGATAAGAACAGCGGTGAGAAAGAGATGGAGCGCTTGCGGGGGGGCAGGTGTTGCTGTTCCCCCTCCAGTGGGGACGGGGGGGCTTAGCCGCAGCCTTCCCCCCTGCCGTGCCCTGTTAACCTGCTGGTTGAGCCTCTGCCACCCATCCCAAAGCGACGCCAAGCAGGGACACGGGAGCGGGTGATGGTCTCCAGAGTCCCACAGCTGGTGGAGGGGGGACAGGGCTCCGTTGGGGTACACCCCCTGCCCTGCTGGGACCCACATTGGACCCCCCAGCATCCTGCCTCGCTGCACCAGCACCCTGCTGCACCCCTGGCCCCAGTGGGCTCCCAGCGACTTTCCCAGCAGATTCCCTGGGGTCCCAGCAGGTCCATGGGGTCCCCACGGTCCTCCCAGTCTCACGCCAGCCCCTCCCCACCCCCAGGTTACTACTACGACCTGGACGACTCCTGCGACGACAGCGACGAGGAGGAGGTGCGGGCCCATCTCCGCTGCGTGGCCGAGCAGCCCCCGCTGAAGCTGGACACGTCCTCCGAGGTACCCGGCACGCGCCGTCCCCGGTGCGCCCTGTCCCCTCCTTGGGCACCAGCTGCCAGGGCTGCGGTGCGGCTGCCATCCCCAGCCGGGTGCAGGGGCACCAGGGGGTCGGGGATGGGGATGGGAATGAGAATGGAGAAGAGGATGGGGATGGGGACAAGGATAGAAATGCAGATGAGGATGAGGATGAGGATGGGAACGGCGATGAGGATGGGAATGGAAATGGAAATGGAGATGAGGATGGGAATGGGGATGGGGATGGAGATGAGGGTGGGAATGGGGATGGGGATGAGATGGAGATGGGGATGGGGATGGAGTTGAGGGTGGGAATGGGAACAGGAATGGGGATGGGAATGGGAATGGGGATGGGAATGGGGATGGAAACGGAGATGAGGATGGTACTGAGGATGGGGATGAGGATGGAATGAGATGGGGATGGGGATGGGAATGGGGATGGGATTGGGGACCGGTCTAGGGGTGACCCTGCTCTGCTCTCCCCCTTGGTGCCCCAGAAGCTGGAGTTCCTGCAGCTCTTCGGCCTCACCACGCAGCAGCAGAAGGAGGAACTGCTGAGCCAGAAACGACGCAAACGCCGGCGGATGCTGCGGGAGAGGAGCCCCTCGCCACCGACGGTGCAGAACAAGCGCCGCACGCCCTCCCCGCGCCTCCCGCTCTCCACCCGCTACAGCCCCGACGAGATGAACAACAGCCCCAACTTCGAGGAGAAGAAGCGCTTCCTCACCATCTTCAACCTCACGCACATCAGCGCCGAGAAGAGGAAAGGTAACAGCCATGCCCCGTGCACGCCTGGGTTTGGGGGTGCCATGGAGGGGTCCCACCTGGGGCCGTGAGCTTGCTCTGCTGAGCAGAGGCTACACTAAACCTCAGCTTCCCATGCCGCAGACAAGGAGAAGCTGGTGGAGATGCTCCAGGCCATGAAGCAGAAGACCACGCCGGCCGCCGTGGTGGTGAAGAGCTCCCCACGGGACAGCCCCAGCGGCCCCACTGCCGGTAAGCACCCTCAGTCCTTCCCTGGCTCTCGGCTGGCCTGGAGCATCCCCTGCCCAGCGGGACGAGGGGCACGGCTTTGCCTTGCGGGGGACACGGCAGCCAACTGCTCCTCCTCTGCCCAAAGAGCCGCCGGTGCCGCCGCTCCTGCTGGATCCCGATAAACCCGTGGGCATCGCTGTCTCCGTACCGGAGGCGCAGAAGACGGCAGAGCCTGGCAGGTTAGACCAGCTGAGACCCCAGGAGCTACCGAGGGCTAAGGAATCGGCGGCCGTACCGGCGGAGAAGCCCCGGCTGAGCGACGGGCACCCTGGGAAGAAGGCGCTGAGCATCCTCAGCTACGTCAGGGGTCCCCTCCCCAAGGACATCCCGGTGCCACTGTCCCACAGCATGAACGGCAAGAGCAAGCCCTGGGAGCCCTTCATCGCCGAGGAGTTTGCCCA
This sequence comes from Tauraco erythrolophus, assembly GCF_009769465.1. Taxonomy (NCBI): domain Eukaryota; kingdom Metazoa; phylum Chordata; class Aves; order Musophagiformes; family Musophagidae; genus Tauraco; species Tauraco erythrolophus. The sequence goes on along the minus strand of NC_141479.1, from coordinate 20,315,858 downwards.
CCAGTTCCACGAATCGGTGCTGCAGTCCACGCAGAAGGCGTTGCAGAAGCACAAAGGTAACGGCAGGGAGGAGGGCAGCCAGCTGGGTACCACTGGGGTGGCATCCCTGTGGGGTGGGAGACCCCCCTCCACCCCCAATGCCGGGGTTTGGCACTGCAACTTCATTTCTGAGCATCCCAGGAGATAAACTTAAGGTGCTGAGATAATACGGCTCCATTTCCCCCTCCCAAAAAACTAATTTCAGTAAGAAGGAAAATCAAGTTACTCCAGCGCACGGGGGAGTGATGAAAACCCACGGAAGCTGCTGCATCCCCAAAAAAGGGTCTGGGGTGGAGGGGGTGGGGAGGGAATGAATACCTGGAGGGGACCATCGTTCTCGACACAGCCTCAGGGAGGGCAGCTGGGGTGGGCAGCGGGCGGGGGGGTCGCGGGGAGCGGGCAGGGGGCTGACGCTGGGTGCCCGCAGCGGGGACGGCGGCGCTGACGGCGGAACAAAACCACAAGCTCGACGCCTCCATCCACTACAACATCCCCGAGCTGCAGGCGTCCAGCCGCCTGGCTGCCCCCCCCCACAACGGCACGGCCGAGGGGTTGCTGCCCCACCGGGCGCTGCCCCCGCTGCCCCACGACTCGGCCTCTGAGGAAGAGGAAGAGGAGGAGGAGGAGGAGGAAGAGGAGGAGGAGTACCCCCGGCCCAAGTGGCAAGGGATCGAGGCAATTTTTGAAGCTTACCAGGAACATATAGAAGGTAGGGGTTGGGGGAGGGGGGGTGGTCAGAGCAGGGGCAGGGAGGGTGAACACCCACTTTGTGCCTCAGTTTCCCCTGGGTGAAACCACGCTGTGCCCTGACCAGGCGTCTCGGCTCCCACGGGGATGGGCTGGTGGCTCCCTGGCACTGCAGGAGCAGCATGAAAGCAACAGGCACTGCTGAAAATTGATGTACATGTGAAAAATTCATGTCTTCAGGGCTGCCCAGTGTCCTCCCAGTGGGACACAGAGGTTCCCTGCGGGCAGTGCAGGGGCCGGGATGCTGGAGGCAATCGCTGCCGGCTGGGCAGAGCCTCGCACGGGGCTGGCATCCTCCTGCGCCGTGCCCGGAGCTGGAGGGGCGGGTGCTCACCCTCTCTCCTTTGGGTCTTGCAGAACAAAACCTGGAGCGCCAAGTGCTGCAGAGCCAGTGCCGGCGGCTGGAAGCCCAGCACTACAGCCTGAGCCTGACGGCAGAGCAGCTTTCGCACAGCATGGCGGTGAGCGGCGCCAGGGCACCCTATCTCCTGGGCACCCAGCCTCTGTGGGGCACCCAGTCCTCCCGTAGAGGCACCCACCCACCTACGGTGCTCTGTCCCCTGCAACACCCCGTCCCTGTAGGGTCCTGTCCCTGCAGTGCCCCAGATCCTGGAATAACCCATCTGTGCAGTGCCTTGTACCCGGCAGTGTGCCGTCCCTGCAGTGCCCCATCCCCTGCAACACCCTGTCCCCCGCAATACCCCATCCCTGCAGTGCCCTGTCCCCTGCAGTGTCCCGTCCCTTCCAGTGCCCTGTTTCTCACAATACCCTGTCCCTGCAGTGCTCCATCCCTGCAATGCCCCATTTCCTGCAATGCCCTGTCCCTGGCAGTATCCTGTCCCTGCAGTGCCCCATCCCTGGCAGTGCCCTGTCCCCTGCAGTGCTCCATCCCTGCAGTGCCCTGTCTCCTGCAATGCCCTGTTTCCCGCAGTGCCCTGTCCCTGGCAGTATCCTGTCCCTGCAGTGCCCCATCCCTGGCAGTGCCCTGTCCCCTGCAGTGTCCCATCCCTTCCAGTGCCCTGTTTCTCACAATACCCCGTCCCTGCAGTGCCCTGTCCCTGGCAGTGCCCCATCTCCTGCAATGCCCCATTTCCTGCAATGCCCTGTCCCTGGCAGTGTCCTGTCCCTGGCAGTGCCCCATCCCCTGCAATACTCCATCCCTGCAGTGCCCTGTCCCTTCCACTGCCCTGTTTCTCACAATACCCCGTCCCTGCAGTGCCCTGTCCCCTGCAATGCTCCATCCCCACAATACCACATCCCCTACAGTCCCCCCCACCCCATGCCCCTCTGCCCCGCTGCCCCGGAAGCTGCCCACCCTGACTCTGCCTTCTCCCCTCCGCTGCCTGCAGGAATTAAGGACCCAGAAGCAGAAGATGGTCTCGGAGCGCGAGCGCCTGCAAGCCGAGCTGGATCACCTGCGGAAGTGCCTTGCCTTGCCTGCAATGCAGTGGTCTAGGGGTTATTTCAAGGGGTATCCCAGGTGACGCTCCTTGGGCTAGGCCGAACATATAGTCTAGAAATAATAATCTATTTTATTACCTTGAATATTTAATATTTTTCACTGGGAGGTTTGAAGCTAAAAAAATAAAATTAAAAAAAAAAAAAATAATAAAATGAAAAAAAAAAAAATAAACGGAGAATGTGCCATGCATGAAGCAAAGGAGCACGGGTGCGCCCACCCGACGGCGAGCAGACCCCGTCCCCTCCTCTGCCAGCAACCGCCAGCCCGGCTCGGGCTCTCCTCCCGGGGGACAGGGCGCTGCAGCCCCCCCCATCCACCCACCCACACTTTGTAGCGCTCAATTTTTTGGTTTTGTTTGTTGGTTTTTTTTTTTTTTTAATTTTAAAATTCCAATTAAAGAGTCCACCGACAACACTAAAGCCGGAGGAGCCCCGCGGTGCCGGGAGCGGGATGGGCGGCCAGCAGCCGCCGAGCCCCCCCCTCGCCTCTCCCCGGCGGAGCACTGGGAGCCTCCCACCCACCCCGGGGCTTTCCACTGGAAATGCACTTCGCTATAAAACAATAAAGTCAATAAACTGGTTGAAGGTACCTTTTTGTTCCTGTGTGGCGGGGAAGGGGCACGGACACACGCCGGATGGTGGGGGTCGCCTTGTCGGAGCCGCTCACCGAGGTTTTGGGATTGAAGAGTCAAAAAAAAAAAAAAAAGGTGCTTCAGCCTTGTACTGTGTATATATATTAAAAAAAGAAAAAGTTTTGTATGTTTTTATTACTTTAATTATTGTTATAAAAAGCTTGCCTTTTTTTTTAATATGTTTCTGCTTTTTTTTTTTTTCTGTTTTTTCGCTCCCCACCCCCCCTTTTCTCCCTCCCCCTTTTTATTTTCTTTCTTTTTTGGCAAAAGGATGAACTTGCTTTTAGTGTTTGTACTGCTGCTGGTCAGGACAGAAAAGATATTGAAATGGTTTAAAAAGAATTTAAAACTAGGAGAAATAAATCCCCTTTTTCAGTGGGGCAGGTGCTGTCCCACTACTCCCTTGGGAACCTGGAGCTGAGCCCTTCCACCACTCTCAACCACCTGTTTTGGGGGATTTTTACCCTTTTTTCTTGGGTTTCTGGGTCTTTCTCTGGTCCCTCTGGCCAGTTGTGGGTGTCGCGGTGCCAGGTGGCTTCTCAGCCTTGCGTGGGCTCCGTCTGCCAAATTAAAAATACAAAATAATTGCGCCAAGAGGGCTGGAGGGGTTGGGGCTGGGTGGCACTGGGGTGTCATTGTCCCCCCCCCAAAATAGCGGGACAATCAGGGCGGCGCTGAGGCAGAATGGGCGAGGGGAGCCGGGGTTTGTTCGGGGGTCCGTGGCTTGGCACGGGGTTGGTGGCACCACGCCGGGTCGAGCCCTTCGTGCCCATCCCTTGTCCCCAGCAGCGGCTCGGCGGTGAAGCGCGATGCCGTGCCAGGTGCCGGGGTGGCAGGTTCAGGCTGGGCACCACGCGGTGCCAGTTTTAGCCACTTCCTAATCATCACGCGCTCCAACTCCCCGGGGAGGCTTTTTGTCCCTCTCCCATTCCCAATTTTTAAATTATTTATATTTTTTTTTCATTCACCACAAGACAAGCGCACGTCTCCGGGAAAAGGTGACCTCTGCTTTCTGCTTTAAATTCCCTTGTTGCACTGGCAAAGAAAGCATTAACAACCCCCCCCCCCAATCCTACCCCCCTCTCCAGTCTCCCATTGGCTTCACCACCACCACCAAAAAAAAGCTGTGCAAGATTAAAAAAAGCAAAATGCCCTTGTGACAGAAATTAGTTTAATCTTTTTTAAATCCCCAGTTGCGTCGCCAGCCTCTGGCCTCGCCGCTGCCAACTCCGGGCTTCCCGATGAATTTTAACACGGCAAAACACGCTTGCTGCTCCACTCGCTTTTTCCCCTTTCCCTCCCGGGAAGCGAGGGATGGAAAATCAGCAGTAATTTATCCCTCGCCACTGCCGTGCTGCCATAAGGCTGTGGGCACGAGCCTGGTTGGGTTGCAGCTCCATAGCAGCCCCTGTGCTGACTTCTCCCCCACCAACTCCTTCACCAGCCCATAATCACGGGGTTTTTTTGGACCAATTTCTCGGCATTATTCCCGGGGGGGCCGTGGCGAGCGGCCGTGTCTCTACGTTCCCCGTGCAGAACCGCTCGAGCAGCTGTGCCAGCGCCCGGGAGGGCTGCGAGGAGGGAAAAGGCAAAGCAGAGCCCGCTGGGGGCAGTTCAGATGCTGTACAGGAAAACAAAACCAACCCAAAAAAAAGGAGAAAAAAAACCTTCCCCCTACCTAGACATGTTCTAAGTGTACTTGTTTGGATCAATTGTAATGTAATATATTATTTGGTGAATGTAGTAATTAGGTATTTATGAATATATTGCTGTAATTTCTGAAAACATCCAAAAAAATTAATAATAATAATGATAATAAACTCTTCCACAATGATGGCAAAGGATTCTTTCTCCCCCAGCGGCGGTGGGAAAGCAGCCCTGTTCCCCGCATCCCCCAGCCTCGCCGGGAGCCAGCTCCTGCCACCCTCACCTTGTCGGAGCCCCGTTCCTGCGCCGCCGCGGCAGCCGGGGCAGGCTGGGCACAGATGGCACACAGGGGCCGCGTGGAGCCGGGCCCAGATGCTCGGGAAGGGCAGCGCTGGCGTTTCCCTCCCTCCTCGCCCGTGATCATGACATCTGCCATCACCGCCGGCGAGGATCCTGCCCTTGCCCGTCAGTGTGCCGCTGGGAACGGGGGCCGGAGCCAAAGGAGGAGAGCGGGATTTTCCGAGCGTTGTTTAACCCGTGTACGCTGGGCACGCAGCGTGCCACAGGACACAGGGACTAATTGGATGCCGTTCACCCAGCTGCAATTATTCTTTTTATTTTTTTTTTTAATACACACCGTTTCTGATTAAAAAAAAAACAACAAGGCAGTCGTATATTACAGGACAGTCTGGCTTTGGAGAGGGAAAGCCATTTTCTTTTGTCCTTCTCCAAAGAGCAGATGGATCTGCTTCCCAGCTGATCTCCCCAGCAGAGCAGCAGACACCTCTCACTGCCGGCACATCTTCCCCCTTTCCAAGGCTCTGGAAATATTCATGGCGAAGCACCGCCTGGAAATTTATTGCTTTCAAGGCAGTGTGTGGCCTGTGCTGCCCTCAGAAGTTCCCTCTGTGAAGTACACCCACGCTCTCCAGGGTGGAGAGATCTGCCTGGCATCATCAGCCAGCAAGCCCGGCACTGGGGAGCCACCACCTGCACCCGCAGCTCTCTGAACCCAAGCGAGGGGCACACCTCTGTGAGGAGGGAGGGCACAGAAGCCACCGTGCAGGGATGTTCCCATGCTACCAGGGATGTTCCCGTGCTACCGGCAGCTCTGGAGCGATTCCCATCCAGCCGTGAAGGCGTTGCATGGAGCTGAGGGGAGAGGAAGCTCGGGTGGCTTCGGGAGACGAAGGTACAGTGGTGAGGAGTCCCTCCCACTGCCCTCTCCTGGGAGGTCTGAGGGCTGACCTGGCTACTACCTCAGAAATCCTGGGATTGGGCACTTTCGCCAGGCTGCAGGTTAGTCCGGAGCTTGTACATGTGATCTAAGGCTTGGGTAAGGAAAGTCCCCGTCGTGTTGATCTCCATCAAGGTCAAGTTATCCAGCTAAAAGAGACAAACAGCAGAGCCTGAGGAAACAGGAGGACACAGCAGAGGATGAGGAGCGTGGAAAGCAGCTCGGCAGCACGCACTTTTCCTTCGGGGACACTCCAAGGGACTGACCCAGCTGCCACCCCCAGTCCAGAGAAGCACAGGAGCAACGAGAGCACCACTTCCACAATGCCCGGGGAGCTGCGACCAGCCCATAACGCCAGCTTTCAGCACACGGCTTCGGTTCCCAACTGACATACCCACATGCCTCAACCAGCGTTTTTCAGGAGCAGCTCCCGTCAGCCCCAAGCCCACGCGATCGCATGGCAGCTGGGACCCTCCCAGCACAGAGCTGGCCACCTTGGCCAGTTGGTCACCTTGGCGTGAGCCTCCTGCTGCCTGACGAAGCTGTCTGCAGACAGCCGCAGCTTGGCTATCCGCGTGTCCCAAGTCTCCTTCACCAGCGTTCGGATCTCGTCGGCTTGGGGGATGTTGTCCGAGGCACTGGGGGAGGAGAGAGAGCGGATCAGCACAGGCTGCGGGGGACTTGGACGTTATGTTGTCGGAGTAAGCCACGCTGGCAGCTTCTCAGCCCTCCGAGGTGTAAGCAGAGTGAAAAAACCTGCAGCTCAACATTAAAATCCAGCCTGGCACCTCTGCTGCTGGGATTTTCAGGACCGTTTATTTACCCAGGAATGCTCAGCTCTGATGCAGCATCTGCTTCTCACTAGAATCCTTCTGCTCTTTAATTGCCCAGCTGGTTCGAGGTGCACAGAGGGCCAATAAAGCGGCCAAAGTCCCAGGCAGCCAGGGAATTGGAAGGACTCGGCCGCGATTAGAGCCCCAGCTCTGTGCTCCCGTGGCTCTAGCAGAGAGCACGAAGTCGAAAGGACTGCACGAGCTGTGCCACATCCTCCCATTAAGGCAACTCAGCACTGCACGAGCTGTGCCACATCCTCCCATTAAAGCAACCCGGCGCTGCCATAAGGACCTCGAGAGATCAGATCAACTCACAGGGACAGAACTGGCAGGGTTGTTCTAGCGTGAGAGAAGGAGCTGCACGCCAAGAGCATCATCTCCAGAGGAAAAGCCAGGGCTTAAACGGCCCCACCGTAACCGAGGGCTCCAAGTCAGGAGAGTCCGCGCTGAGAAAAACACCAGCCAGCACATTTCACAAGTGAAATGCCTCAGCAGGCGTGAGCTCAGACTCGGAATATCCCTGGTCTGCTGTCTCTCAGGCCGAGGAAAGAGGAGCTTTCCTCCTGAAGGAGAGCCAAGGCAGAAGCCTGGGGGGTTTAGGCTGCTGAACAGATTGCAGCCGTGGAACGTGTGGCTGATCCTCGCGGCCTCTCCGCTCAGCAAAGCGGCACAGCCCAACGATCAGGCTGCAGAATAAGCAACCCCAAAGTTACTGAAACGCCAAGAAAACTGCTGCAAGGAGATCTTGGCACGCTGTGGAACAGACCTCCATTAACTCTCACTTTCCCACCGCCCTCTGGGGGTGCTGCCAATGGAAGCCTGAAAAATCATCTATGCAGCACGGGTGGAAACTGGTACAACACGTCTCCTACTTACTAGTTTAACAGCAGCTTTGTGAGTTCCATGTAATAGGGACTGGGCATCGGAGTGAAGGTGTCCTCTTTACGTTCCTGGTCCCGGATTTCCTCCAGTTTTTCTAAAATACAACCAGGGACAGTCAGGCATTGCCAGACCTTCGATGCTGCAAGCACGTTTTTACCCTCCAGGAAAAGCCACACACTATTTCTGCAGGACTGACTCCATGTCCGAGCTTGAATCGATGTGTGGACACAAAAAGGCTTCTGTAAGGAAGCTGAATCTGCACCAGCTCGGTCCCCAAACCCACCACCTGCTGGGAGACGGCCCCTTCACCCACAGCACACTTGTGCCAATGAGCATTTGTGCCCTCCAAGGGACAAAGCAGGAATGCTCGGTGCAGGCCTCTCTCTTACTGCAGCTCCACGAGCATTTCCTTCTTTCTCACTTTCCCTTGAGACAACAAAGAGGAGGGTGTCATGATTCTCACTTCTTAGAGAGGGAGGTGACCTTCCGTTTCCGATGCCTTTGAGGAAAATGGTTTTGTGGAGTGAATGAACTGGTGATGAACACACATCTATCCTGGGCTGCATCCAAAGCAGCCTGGGCAGCAGGTCGAGGGAGGGGATTCTGCCCCTCTACTCTGCTCTCCTGAGACCCCCCCTGGAATACTGTATTGAGCTCTGGGGTCCCCAACACAAGAAGGACATGGAGCTGTTGGAGCGGGTCCAGAGGAGGCCACAGAGATGATGCGAGGGCTGGAGCACCTCTGCTATGGAGACAGGCTGGGAGAGTTGGGGCTGTTCAGCCTGGAGAAGAGAAGGCTCCGGGGTGTTCTTATTGCAGCTTTCCAGTACCTAAAGGTAATGGCCTACAGGAAAGCTGGAGAGTGACTTTTTACAAGGGTGTGTAGTGACAGGACACGGGGCAATGGATTTAAACTGAAGGAGGGGAGATTTCGATTGGGTATAAGGAAGAAATTTTTCACTCAGAGGGTGGTGAGACACTGGAACAGGTTGCCCAGAGAAGTTGTGGCTGCCCCATCCCTGGAAGTGTTCAAGGCCAGGTTGGATGGGGCTTTGGGCAACCTGGTGTAGTGGAAGGTGTCCCTGCCCATGGCAGGGCAGTTGGAACTGGATGATCTTTGAGGTCCCTTCCAACCCAAACTATTCCATGATTCTATGATTCTATGACTTAACTGGGAAGATTACATCTCCTGTAAATGCAAAGAATTCCAATGGTGGAACATTAGATCCTTCTCTCAGAGTTACTTTGTGTTTGTTGAATTAAGCTTCCCACTAAAGGTGAACACCAGGAACTTTTTTAATTTCCTGTTTCTGCTGCACCCGCTGACGCCCAGGGCCGAAGCCGCTGTCCTTACCAACGTCCATCCATTCCGGAGGAATCAGCCGACACTTCTGCCTCTGCTTCAGATTAATGGCCAACCAGACAGGGACCTCCACCGGCAAGCCAGGATTGAAGGGACCCAGATCCCCCTGGAAGATGAATGGAAGATGGGAATAAGGCAGCGGTGAGGGCTACGACACCGCAGCACCTGGCTGCTAATTTGGCCTCTGCCACCTCTAGAGAAAAGGAGTTTTCGGGGGGTTTGGAACAGCATCTGAACTTGCTCCTCTCGCTTCCCATCATTCTTGCTCTCAGACTTTTCCTCCTCTCCCTTGAGAAGCAATAACTTATGCTTCCAGCACGTTTTCTGTTTCAAAGCGTTTCACGGAATTTATAGCCAGAAATCACATCCATGGTGGAAACGCAGCCCCCCGGGCTCGGGCTGGGCGCAGCTCGCACCCCGGCACGGCACATCCCAGCACCCACTGCCAGGGCTGGGGGCTCAGCACCCAGTGCAGCCGGGCACTCCCCACAGCCAAGGCTCGGGTGCCAGGGGCGAAGGCATCAGAGAGGTGGGGGGGGACAACACTGTCCCCTCCCAAACCTCCCGGGGGGCTGCCCTGCCCCTTCCAAACCTGCTCCCCGTCCCCAAATCCCTCCCTCCCCATCACACCAGACCCTCAAACCTTCCTGCCGCATCCCATCCCCCTGCCCCATCCCCAGCTGCCCCAGCCCGTCCCCAATCCCCTCAGCCCCTGTCCCCCCCTCTCTCCAACTCCTGCCCCTCAATCCCAATCCTCCAGCCCTAATCCCTCTTGTCCCCCAGGCCTGTCCATAATCACCCAGACCCTGTCCGCCATCTTCCCACGCTCTGCCCCCAACCCCTCCCAAATCCTGAACCCCCCACCCCTGTCGCCCCCCCCCCCCCCCCCCTCCCCGTCCCCCACGTCTGTCCCAGCCCCCCCCGCCCCCTCGGGCCCGGGCCCAGCCCCGCCGACCCCGATGAGGTGGATCCGGTCGAGGCTAAAGTTGGGCACGATCGTCACCAGCTCCTTCTCGGCCAGGAACTCCGCCTCGGCCGGCTCCATGGCGGCGGCGGCGAGAAGGAGCCCGGGCCGGCAGCGAACCGGCACCGGGACCGAACCGGAACCGGAAGCGGACCCAGGCCCACCCTCCCCATTGGCTGCGCGGCGATGAGGCCCCGCCCACAGCGCTCCGCTTCCCGCCGCCGGGTGCGTTTTCGCGGTCTCCGCGCGGGGGCGGGGTCTAGGGCAGCTCGGAGCACTCTGATTGGTTTCCTACGGTTGGCGCTGGCCGGCCATTGGTTACCATGGCGCACCCCTTTCTGATTGGCTGTCCTACTCGCGCCTCGCTCCGGTCCCGGCGGAGGCAGGTCTGGGGCGGTCGCGGTCAGACCAATCCCGGCGCCCTCTGAGGGAGCTTGGCCAATCAGCGCTCAGCACTTGTTGCCGGGGCGCCGCGGCGCTGCCCCGCCCTCACCGTCTGCGCGTGCGCTCGGCACCAGCCGCTGGCGCCCCCTGGCGGCCGGGAGGAACAGCGCCGCGCGGGGACGCGCTCGGGGACGCGCGGCGGCGGGTCGGTGTCCGTAGCACCCGCCCCGAGCGTGGGGTGCCCCGGCGCGGCCCGGCGTGCCCTCCCTCCTGCGCAAGGACCGGCAGCGGCTGTCCCTGTGCGGCCGCCCGTGCTCAGGCACCCACCTGCTCCCATCCGTCCTGTTCCTCTGTTCATCATCCTGTCCGTCTGTCCGCCCACTCCTCCGTCCGTGCCTTCATCTACCCACCCATGCCTCTATCCATCCATCCATCCATCCATCCATCCCTCCCTCCCTCCCTCCCTCCATCCACTTCCCAATCCACCCACCCACTCCTCCATCCATGCCTTCATCCACCCATCCATGCCTCCATCTATCCATCCATCCATCCATCCATCCATCCATCCATCCATCCATCCATCCATCCACTACCCAATCTGCCCACTCCTCCATCCATCCATCAATCCACCCTTCCATTCCTCCATCCGTCCATCCATGCCTTCACCCATTCATCCACACCTTCACCCACCCATCCCTCCCTCCGCCCGCTCACGTCTGGCCCAGCCGAGCAGCCGAAGCAGCCGGTCCCCACCACTCTGGGTGATTTGGGGGGGCTGCAGCCCAGCTTGTGGGTCACCATGGAAACAGAACCCCCCAAACGATGCCAGCTCTCCCCCGTCCCCCACCCCAGCCTCCCAGGACACCCATGGGAACGACCCTGACCCTTGGGGTGAGGATTGCCCCAGGGGCACCCCTGGGCTGGGGTGGGGGGGCTAACTCCTGGGAACCCACCCCGCACCGGGGGCTGCAGGAGGAGGGTCCCACCGCCCCCCGCATCCATCACCCGAGTGCCGCCGGCACACGCCGCGGCTCCGCCGCTCGCTCTAGAAACGGCTCCGCCACGCTGCGACTCCACTCCTGTGTCTTCTGCCATCTGCTACTGTCATTAAAAAATTAAATTTCCATCTGCTTTCACACTCCCGCCTCTCCCGCCGGCTCCTGGTGCCGCCGCTCCCCGGGAAGCATCGCCCCCGGCTCCCTCCCCGGGATGCGGCTGATCCGGCTGGGCCATGAGGGCGGGTTACAGGCGACACCGAGTTCGTTTTTCCGATGCCATTTGGAACCGGTTTGTCAATCCAGGCGCAGAGGCAGGGTGTATCCCGCTTTTGGCCCCCCATCGGCACAGGATCAGCTGCGGGGTGGTGGTAACAGGGGTGTTTTTTGGGGGGGACAGCCCACCCACCGCTCCGCCGACACAGCCCGAGGGAGGCGGCGGGTGCCAAACCGGGGGGCGCAGAGCCCCGGGGGCTTTATTCACTGGGGAGAAGCTGCGTGGTGCCACCCCCTCCCTGGGATTTTTAGGAAAAGAGAGAAAAACCAGTCACCGGTGTCCAAACCCACCCATGTGGCGGGTGCCCCATGTGTTCCCGGGCAGCTCCTGGGGTGCCGGATCCGGCTGATTCGCATCCCGGTGGCTGTGGCTCCATCCCAGCAGAGTGAGAACGCTGGACCGGTGCCCGCTGTGGTCAGCACTGGCTGCACGGCCCCCCCACCCGCCGAACCTCGCGGGCCAGCATGGTGCCCGTGGGCGTGGGCGGCGTGACGATGATGGAGGGCACGTGCAGGCGCTTGTCACCCGGCGCCGCCGAGGTCCTGTCGCTGCCGTTCCCGCTGCTCACGCACATCTTCAAGCCTGTAGGAACGGAAGGAGGGGGCACACCGAGGTGGGGGCACACCAAGGGGCGGAGGAGAAGACCAGGCGCGGCGGGCTGCAGCGTCCCCCCCCTCCCTGCCCTCCTCTGTGTTCAGCTCAACCCCTTACGAGCCACTAGAGAATCCACAGCTGCCCTCAGCAGCCAGGTCCAGCCTCGCACCTCCTCCCCAGCTGGATTTTGGGGTGTTCGATAGAGGTGGATAACGCAGCCCCCCCCCTCCCCGCAGGGCGCAGATCGCTTTAATCTGCTTTTTTAATCAGGAGAAAAGCCCTGTGCGGCGCAGGCAGCAGCCAGGGAGGTTTCAGCTCTTCCCAAGCAGGAAAATGCCCGGAGGGGACAGACATTGATATTTTTAATCTCTTTTTAATTAAGGATAAAGCCCTGCCTTATGTAAGGGAGGTGGAAAAGGGAGAGGGGGGTCTTTTATTGCAAACTCCAAACTTGTCAGAGGGGTCTGGAGGATAATTTAGGGCTCTGTCCTGGATTTGGGGTAGGACAGGGACTCTCTGGCTGCCTCAGTTTCCCCTCTTCAGTCACCCTATGTTGGGCTGGAGGGTGATCTGTGGGGATTTCAGATCCCCCAGATCCCACACCACCAGCCCCACCCTCGGCATCCCCAACCTGGGGAGGGGACACAAGGGCACAGAGTTCATTTTTTGGGTGCCCCATCAAATCTAGCATCTCACGTAGGGCTTGAGGAAAGCTAAGGAAGAAGCAACTCCGGATCTCAGAGAGGGATGCTCATTGGCTCCCATCCCTAACGAGCCCCAGGATGATTAATACGAGCTCGTCAGGGGTCAGTGCTGGGATACGGAGCTAATGGGAGATGCGATGTCCAGCCTTCGCCCTGCTCACCCGGGCATTAAAAGCTCCCGCTTTCCTCTCCCTGCAGCCATTGCTGCTGCCAGCCCCAGCCTAATTCCATTAAGAAAATTCAAGTGGAGGGGGAAAACAGCAGGATAGAAAACTCCTGGGTTGGAATATCCTTTGGGAGAACTCAGCAAGGAAGGATGAAGGATGCTCTGGGGTCAGCTCAGAGGCCGGGAGCCGGGGTACCCCAGCTCCCAGCCTCCGGGCTGACCCCTGAGCATCCCATCCATACCCTGAGAATCCCATCCATGCTTTTTCCCACCTCTAAGGAACCCCCACTTGATTTCTTGAGGGATGCCATCAGTACAAGGGTGCTCCGGAGCAAAGGATGTAGGACTGAACCCTTTACATTTCCATAGGGTTGGGAAAAGAGGTTCTGGGGTGATGCAGGAGCAACAAGTCACCCTTGAGACTGGTATAAACGCCACCAAGACCCCAAACCACACCAGCACAAACACCTAAAGCTCCTCCATATCCAACCACCCACTCAGACGCCTTCCCGGAGCGGGAGAAATCCCAATGTTGCTCCTGACTTACCTTTTAGGCAGGAGAACTTGAGCCCCATGTTTTCATCCTCTTAATGGGAGCCAGGTCTCCAGCCCCGCCGCCGCTCCTCGCCGCTGGCACTGCGGAAGAGAGGTGAGGGTTGCAGGAAGCGATGCTGGGAGGAAGGAGAGCAAACAGCATGCACCCATGCTTGCGTATATATACGTATGTCTTTTTCTATAGGCGCCTGGGCATGACAGGAAGTATAGCTGCTCTGTAGCGAAAACCACTAGTGATGTCACAGCGTTTTAGTGACTCCATCTCGGCCGCCAAGTTTCAGGAGGAACTTTTTTGGGAGAGTGGAGAAGGAGCGGTGAGTTCCATCCCGCTTTCTCCGCTCACGGGGCCGGTGCTGCAAACGTTTGCAGGCGAGAAGGGCAGGAGCAGGAGGAACGAGGTCGTTATTTGGGAAGGGAATGGGTGTTTTTGGGGAAAAATCTGAGCCCATGCGTGGGAAATAGAGGGATGATCGGCTGCGGCATCGCGCCGGGGCTGCACCCCTTGGGACTGAGACAGAGCAGCCGGCAACAGTTGGGGATGCGCCGCCAGGGAGCACGTTGTCCTGCTCCCTTTGGGCATCACTGATGCACCAAGAGCTCTTGGGTAAACGATTCCCATTGCTAGACATCACTTTTTCAAATTATTCTGGGTAAAAATCCCTTTCCTGGGAAATCCGCATCCCTCCCGCCCACAGCTGCTGGGAAAAGCTTACTGGGATGGGGGCAGTGACTCAGTTTGGCTCCTCCAAGCTCCGGGGCTCACAGAGAGCGGAGCAAACCCTCTGCTCCCCCTGCCCCACCTCCGCCACGGCTTTACTTGGCCTTTCCTAACAGCCTTGAGGTGTGCCAGGGAAGCGGGAATTTGCCATCCCTGGGTTTAATTCTGCATTTTTTTATCAGCTCCCCACAGGCATCTGGAGCCATGTCACCCCCACGGCCAGGGAGCCTTGCCAGGACGGGGAGCAGAGACCTCCGGGACCCCCCACTTTGCAGCTATCGCAGCGGCTGCCTAAATACCAAAAAATGCGTTTTGAGGCAAATTCTCTGTTTTTTGGCACCAGATCACTCACCTCAACCGCTCGGTGCTGGAGAAGGCTTGTGCTGGGGATGCCCAGCCCCATGGTGCAGGGAGGGGGGGGATCTTTGGGACCTGACCGCCATGGCCAAGCCCTCATGGGATGCAACAGCCCCTCCCCACCACCGCTGGCTTTCACCCCTCCATCCCTGCCATGGCCAAACACCAGCACCGCTCATTCGCCGCACTGGGAGAGACGCCTGGGGAGGGAATTTCCCCCCCTCCGGTCAGCATTTCGGCAGGACTTCTGGTGGTTGGTGCTGGGGCATCAACTTTGCTTCCGTGCCACCACCAGGCCAAGAAGTATTTGCATTCCCGACGAGTTCACGCTCCAAAAACCCCCAGACGCTCATCGCAAGCGTCACCAGCGGAGCCGTGGTGGAGGAGGGGGGTGCTCAGCCGGTGCGTGGGGCTGGGGGTGCTCCGAGGGGGTGACACTTACCCGGTCCCGGGAGCCGGAGGAACGGTGCCCACCGTTGCATCCCACCTCCCCGCTGCGCCTGGCTGCTCTCGGATGCAGGAGGGGAGCGAGGGCACGAGGCTGGGTGGGGGGGTCCCGCTCAGGACCGGCCGTGCCCTGGGAGGGCGGGAGGAGGTGGCAGCGAGGCGGCTTGGGTTTTTGCAAGGTTGGCTTCTAACCTGGTTAATCAGGTTGGCGGAGCCCCGGCTCCTCCCATCCATCCCCCCCTTCCAGCCCCATCCAAGCCCAGCAAAGCCCTTGGGTGATGAGGAAACGCTGCTTTACTCTCACCCCACTGCACAATCCAGCCCGGTGCTGAGAGAGAGAGGAACAGGAGAGCCTCTTGTCTGCAGCCGAAGCCCCTGAACCACCGAGCATCCCTACAAGCAGTCAGACGGGCTACCAAGTGCCTAGAAGGGCAAGCAGCAGTTTGGTAGGAAGGTACCACGCCCAGCGCTGGCAGGACCCATCGGCATCCCTGAGATCCTAACGTCTAGAGAGCAGCGATGCTCCCACCCTCTGGCAGCATCTTCGCCTTCTCCAGCTTCCAGAAAGGGTCTTTTTCCCCTTCCCATCTGACCTGTCAGCCTGAAAACCAGCCCAGCAGTGGCAACAGCACCAGGCAGAAGGTTTCTCAGCACCCCCAGGATGAGACCTCCGGGTTGGGTACCACCCCACTGCAAGGATGCTCCGGGAAAAGGCTCTGCCTCCGGATCCGCCGCCTTTGCCTGCATTAAAAGCAGCCAGAGGGTTTTCCATGTTCACCTCCTCCGCAATTAAGAGGTGATGCCCCCGAGACGGCTCCTTTTCAGACAGAGCTGAAAAGCAGCAGTTCACATCCAGGGCGTTGAAGCGCAGGGAACGCCGGCCGTGCATTAAACACTCCGCTGCTGCAGGTGGGAACGAGGGGAAAGCTTTGAACTTCACCTGGAGATTGGAGCGAGCTGATCCCAGGAGTTTGGGAGGTCTCCAGTGAGATCAGAGCCCCATGCACGAGGCCAAGCCCTTCTGGGATGGGCATAAAGGGGAGTGGGGAGGGGAAATGGGTGGTTTTGCTCCTGTTTCTGCTGGCCTGGTCCCACTGTGCTTGGTGAAAATCATTAATATGGAAAAGGCTGATTTCCTTCCCAAAAGGGCTGATTTCCTTCCCGATCTGGCTCCTCCGATTTATCAAATAGCTTGAGCTATTGCAAAGCTTCAAGCTCAAGAGGTGGGCGGACGGCGCGGGGGAAAGGCTGCAGCCCCAGCTGCAGGCACTGCTCCTGGACGCAGAGGCCAAGGCAGAGATGTTTGCAAACTGTGGCTCTGGTTTTGCCCCAGAAAAAACAGATAAATTAACTGGTTCATGTGTTTTCTTCACCTATTCAGCTGCGAAGTCCAAGAGGTAGAGGACAAGGTCTGAGCCAGAGCCTGGCAAGCCCAGTCTTAGAATCATAGACCTCAAAGATCATCCAGTTCCAACCCCCCTGCCATGGGCAGGGACACTCTCCACTACACCAGGTTGCTCAAAGCCTCATTCAGCCTGGCCTTGAACACTTCCAGGGATGGGGCAGCCACAGCTTCTCTGGGCAACATGTTCCAGTGCCTCAGCACCCTCAGAGGGAAGAGTTTCTTCCTTATATCCAATCTAAATCTCCCCTCTTTCAGTTTAAATCCATTGCCCCTTGTCCTGTCACTACACACCCTTGTAAAAAGTCCCTCTCCAGCTTTCTTGTAGCCCCTTTAGGTACTGAAAGTCTGCCTTTCCAGTTCCCATCCCAACCTCAGTGCACACAGCATCCCGCAGGGCCAGGGACCCCTCACCAGCAGCCCTGACACTGCAGCCCAAATCCAGTCTGAGCAGCAGAACAGCCCCCCCCTCCTTCCCACATTAGCCATTCCGATGTCCCTCTCCAAAACTACCTGTCTGCTGCTGTCGGGTGAGAACAAACGGCTCCAAACCCGAGAGGGCTGGAATTAGCCTGGCCCAGGAGCAGCAGTTGTGGCTAAAACCGTGAGCGACGGCTTGCTGCGGCGGGGGGGTGAACACAACCATCAGGCTGCTGCAATGCCTGTGGTGAGCTCTGCGGGCTGCAGCACGGCTCCAGCTGGTGCCGAGACACCGGATTGGCACAAAGACAGCCTTGCACACCCCTTCCTCTCCTCCCCACGGGCTGGGAAGGAAAGACACCCTTGGGTAAGTCCGTAGGGTGGGGGATGGCCACCTCGAGGTGGCTGGGTACGGCCCGGAGAAAGCCGCCGGGTGACAGGCGTTGAGCTCAGGAGCAGTGCCACGGGCCAGACATCCCCTTTCCATGGGCACCACGAGACCCTCGTGCAGCCTTGCCTCTGCTCTGGGTCCCTCCCAGGAGCTCCCGATGCCCGTGGCGGGGCTGGGGTTGTGACATACTGAGCATCCCATCAGGGTAACTGGCCAAACCCCACCAAGAGCCAGCAGACTGAGGGAAGGAGATGGGCTCATAAAGCTTCCTTGGTGGGTCAGTATGGAGCTGGCTGACCCCTCCGGGTGAAAATTTGTCTCTCAGCTCGGGCAGCCACCCTGGGCGGTCCTCTGATGTGGCCAGTGACTGGTTTCCAGTCCTGGCCGTGGCCCATCGCAGCCTGTCCGCTCCTCTCCCAGGGCTGAGTGCTCCCCAACCCACCTCCCCCATCCTGCCCTGGTGCAGAGGAGGGTGGAGGGGGCTGAAGCATCAACAAGGAGGCGAGTTTGGTGGGCAACCTCATGACTTCACTGGAAGAGAAAGGGCTGGGTGAGCTCACGGCTCCCCGGACGCCAGAGGAACCGCAGGGAGAAGGGATGTGTTTTGCCAACACCGGCCACAAGAAAAGCTTCAAGCTGGAGAGTCTGGTGGAGCAGAGCCTGGGAGCCCACCACAGAGCTGCTCCTGCCAACACCAGCTGGGCTTGTTTTAGAAAGGAAAGAGGGGAAGCAGCTTTCTGGGTCACAGAGTCCCAGGGTCTGCTAACGCAGGTGACAACGTCACCCTGGCTCCGTGTGAACGGAGCTGCCAGCTCCCCGGCGTCACTCCTGGTCCGTGCAGGGGAAAGGGCTGGTCCCAGCCTAGCTCAGAAATGGCTCTGGGAAGGGGCTGCAGGGCCATTGCACAGGACTTGCTGAAGCTGGAGGTGGCAACCAGGCAGTAAGTGCTGGGAAGGGAAAAGCAACCCCCTCCCGGAGCCCACGCTGGGGGGAGGCTTGAAGCCATCCAGGGCAGGCGAGCGGTACCCGGAGGGGATGCCAGGCGTGGGAAGGGAGGAGGATGTCACGAGGAAGCGGCTGAAGATGCAGGCTCCGGGGAAACTGGAGCAGCTCCAGCGTTCCCCAAGCACAGGCTGTTGGCAGGACGGGCAGAACGAACCACCGGCAGGAACCGTGCAGGCAGAAAACACCCCCGAAGGAAAAAAAAAAATCCACCGGGCCGTGGCAGCAGCCATCCCGACCGAGCCAAGGAGCTGCTGCGGAAGGGGGTGGGAAGCAAAGCGGGAAGCAAGCACCTACCTGAAGCACAAAACCAGAGCGTGCCGGGCTCTCCTGCCAGACCTGCATCCAGAGCAGACCGCCTCCCTGCTGGGCATGGATTCAGCGAGCGGCTGGGAGGCCGTGGCTGGGAATTGGCTTAAGGACCTGGCCACGGCTGCCGCGCTTCTCGGCTCGCTGAGCTCCGGCTTAATCTCGGCCTAGCTTTCCCTTTTATCCCTTGCTACAACCTCGATCCGTTTTTTTTTTTTTTCCAATTAAGTCCATCTTTTAAGCTCCGGAGGGCATTTCTAGGAAGGGTTGCATTATTTCTCTTGGCCCTCGCGGGCTGACGCTGCGCAGACCGGGACATCCCTGGCACCGGTCCTGCCCGCATCCAGCTAAAGTGCTGCCACGCTGCAGCCGGCGCGGCGCTGCCTGGAAGCACTCAAGGAGTCACCCATTACCCCCAGCCCACCTACCAGGTGTTTTTATGAGCAGCGTTCCCTGCCTCCCTCATCGCAGCTCCGGCGGATCGCAAAGTGCCGAGCTCGTACGGATCGCTTCCACCTTTCGTGCGGTCCCGTTATCGGAAAACCTCGCCGGGAACCTCCCTGAATCCACGTCCGCCGCCTTTCGCAGGGCGACGGCTGAAAACCAACGGAAAACAGCAAAATAACGCAGCCGGGGCGTACTTTTGGATGAGAAGGCTGGGTGAAAGCGTGGTCTAAAAGCGACAGTAAAAAAAAATAATAAAAAAAAATATAAATAAATCGATAAAGTCCTCAGCGGATCCTTCGGCAGCGCGAAACCACTGCCGGCTGCGGGGCGGCGGGTAAGGCAAACGAGGAGTTTGCAGCGCAGGAGTACGACGTGCCGAGATGTTTAACTCCAGGCGGGAGCGCCGGCAGGATGGGAAGGAAGCAGTGTGCCCTGCCCCATCCCGACCGGCTCACTACAGCTCCTACCACCATGGATGGGCGACCCAGCTCCGCTCCAGGAGCCGAATTACCACCCGGGCGAGAGGCGCAGCTCCCAAATGCATGCTGAGTGCATTTCCCCTCGAGGCCATTTTCCAACCGCAAGTCCAGCCCGCTACCAGCCTCCTCCATTAGCATCGCCTGCTCTTTCCGGCTCCGTAATGCCCTCCGCCCCGGCATCTCCAGACGTTTCACAAATAGCAGCAGCAGCAGAGAGCAGCGATTAGGCCTCCTGCCAGGAAGCAAAGCCACCCGGCTTTGCTTGGAACAGGTGACATGGTGGTAGGTCTCTGCTCGTTTTCACGCCGACACTGGCTAGGGAACATCCCATGAGCAGCTCAGCCCGCAGGATGGAGGGATGGAGGAGCGTTCCACTTGCTGAACAAAGGAAAAACAACCCCCAAAGCCCTCACAAGCACACAGAGCAACGACCTCAGAGGGCATACGGCACCAGTAGGTTCCCCGGGAACAGGTATCTCACTTGTGAGCGTGAGCAGCTGATCCAAGACACCCCTTGGCTCTTGCCACCCATCTGCCCTTCCCACTCGTCGTGCCCCACAAGCCAGGAGGAGCAGAGACCATTCCCCGATGCGCATCTAGCCCCAACCAGCCACTGATTCTCCGGGTAATTTTAAGGCAGTCTCATTTCTCGGGGAAAATAATACCTCCAGGCCCCCCAAACTCACTGCTCCCTTCTGGGTTTCCCAAGCTGGATCTGTATGTGGATTCTTGACCACAGCTGGACGTGCCATCAGTTGGTGGCACACCTGGGGACAAGTCTCATGGCTGGCTGGGTCTCAGGTCATTCCGATCCTTAATTTCAAACCCAAACCCCATGAGCAACGTGTCCTCAAGGCTCTCCGTTCTCCCCCTTGTGACTAAAGGATTCAAGGTGAGCACTCACGTGGACCCAGCAGAGTAGCGTGTGTCCTCCCACTCAGAAACCCAACACTTTGTACTGGTATTTTCAGATACTTGCTGGGTCTATTTATTACTGTTTCGAAATATTGGAGTTGAAAGCGGAAAGAAATAATCCCATATGGGAATAATTTTGCATTTCTGAGTGCTTGAGGTCCTATGGATGAGGTGAAGAGCTGGGAGTTAAATGCCTGGGCAGGCAAATGCCAAATCTCCAAATCTTGGTGAATAAGGAAAAAAAAATAAAAATTCCTGCATGTCATTAATTGCTAACAAAACAAAAAAGAGTTAAGACATGCGCTCCCAGGGCTGTCTTCCCAGCTATCACGTGGGCTCCAGCAATGGATGCAGATGCATCCCCAAGATTTCTTCCCCTGGAAGTTTTAAAAGGGGTTACCTTGAATTCCTCCAGTGAATCCAACTGATCAGCCGACCAGAAAACCAGCATTTGCTCCTGCAGGTGGGTTTGGTACATCAGCAGGAAGGGGGAACACAGCCCTCGCTGAGCCCAGCAGCTTCCTCATTCTTTCAGGAGAGCCACCCTGGCTGCCTTGCCTTTAGGAAATTGCTGCCTTTTGTCCAGCCTTCAACGCAAACAGGACAGGGGAGATAAGATCTGAGCACCACAGTGCTTGTCCTTTTAGCTTAAAGCCAGCCCGGGCTTCTGCTGGTGGCAAAACGCTCAAAGGACCTCATTTAAAAAGCAAACAGAAGATAAAAAAAGGGAAAGAGAAAGCATTAAAAACTGCTCCCCTTCCAGCAACTGTCTCAACCTCCACATTAGTCGCAGAGAGCGTTTCTATCAGGTTCCAGACTAATGATACACATTTTGCTTTGTCCTACCACGATGAGGATGAGGGGGGAAGATTAGACTGAATTTGCATATACCCCACCAAAGCTTGATGATGAGATCTACTACAAAGAGTAAGAAATCCCATTTCCTGTGGCTCAGGTGACACAATCTCATCTAACTACAACATAAAACTACAACCTAACACATCCTGCTAAGATAACATCTGCCTCTGGAACAACAGGTGAGATTTTATGAGCGTTTGAAGGGAGTTAACACAACTCTTCCTGCATGTCCTTTTCCTGCAGCGTGTGTGACTCGCAGCGCCTGCTCCGAACACGTGTTGCCAGAGCATTGCTGTTTCCAGGATAATTTTTTCATACGGCCGTGGATGTGTAGTAAAACAGCCACTGGAACATGTTTTATCTCACCACTTGTGAGCTAGGTATGTGTTTTCATTGAACAGGTGAAAACATTCTCCTCTCCTGCAAGTGTAGCTGACTCACGCTTAGGAAAAGCTCTTGACTAGGTGCCAATCCCTTCTGGAATGCCCATCACACCCGACTACTGCATAGCAGGGAGACAAAATGAACTGGTCAAATCTTCAGCTCCTTCTCGGACAGGGAGCTGAACCTCAGACCTTACCTGGTGGCTTTGTGGAATCTGAACTGGAGGCATCCTGATTCTACTCACTGCTACAGAAGAGGGCTCTAGATTTACCCTGTCTCTCATTAAGACTAAGAGTAAAACTCGTGCTTATTTAAATACAAGCGGAGGTCAACCAAGAGGTTTTGACAATCTTATCCCTCACGTTTTAAAATAAGAACACCACGGAAAAAGCAGGAACTTGGAGCAAAGCCAGTCATTTGGTGGACATTTGGATCTTCCTTGTAAAAACATTTTTGGGTGGGAAGAGAAGGAAATCTAGAGAAACTGTTACAGGTTGAGGCTATGCTTAACGACAGTCTGCCAACCAGCCGCAAGGAGTAAGGCAACAAGACCTCAAAAGAACTGTACTAGTCTGTTATAAAGCTTCCTTGTCCAGCAAACTTATCCTTGGAAACAAACATTAATTAGAAAGACAGAAGCTGAACCAGACTATAGGCTCCTTGATTCCACATACTCCGATTGCTTGCCTTCGATTTGGAGGGATACACTTCAGACCCACTTAAATGGACACTGTACGAACGAGCTGAAAACGAGATCTGTTTATAAAACCCCAAGAGACGGCGTAAAATTAGTAAGGTATTTCACTCTCCTCTTCTTTTGTAGATTCAGACTGTTTCAGAACTGCCACTCAAACTCATCATTCCGCTTCCAGACCCTTTACAACTCGTTACACGAGTAACTGTGGTTGTGTGCCCAGAGAGAGCAGGAATCACTGGGAACTCTGCTCTAACATGTTCTCTGTAGCTGTGTCATGCTAAACCACTGCAAAACAGGTGACACGGGAGCACGGTACATGGTCCTCAGCAGTTTGTATTTTACTGTGCCGACAGAATGACATTTCCAAACCAGGCCAAATGAAACCGTTAACCTTCCATTTTATGTATTTGACCTTCAAATTTCTCATCTGAGGACAAGGCTGATTTGTTTTGAAAGGTATTTCCATAAATTGTTAAAAAGTAATCTCTCTAAAGATTAGAAAAGCTTAGTCAAAACTTTGTCATACGAAGAGTAGGGACAAGCAGAAGTAGTTGTGGTTTCGAAGGAATAGCAACATTCACTACAACTGGGACGGTGTCCACCAGGACAGCTGCAACCGACAGTCCGCAGCTCTTCCAAGGAATCTCACCAAAAAGATTCAATGGCTTACGGACACATCACTCTGCAACGTGACATGCCACTCCTTTTTTTAATCAGTCGGGTTTCCACACAAGGTACTGAATATTATTCTATTTACATTCAAAAATAGCATTTTTCTCTCTTCAGTACAGAGTGGGAATGCCCGTCAATTAGTCAGTAGGAACACCTCTAACACAGGTGGAGGACAGCTTTGTTGATCTCCGGGTTTGTCCAGTCATTCCGGATATCATCCAGATGATTATCAAAATCTACAAGCGTCTCGTACGACTTGCTGTCCAAGAGAGATGCAGCGATCCTCTGGGCTTCGGTCCAATCTTCACAAAAATCACTAGGACGTAAAACAACCAGGAATTAAAAGGAATCACAAAGAAACTCTCCACCACCTCCTCCACTCTGGAAATTAAGCCGCACTCTCCGCAACGTGGTCACGAAGCCAGAAGGCAGCTGTTCCCTCTCACCAGAGCAAAAAACGGCGTTAAAAGCACCGTCAGCTACACCCACCGCCCTCACAACGTCACTCATCACAAAGTTTTGCCCTTAACAGGCAACCTGTTTTTCCTTCCTACCCAAACACAAACAAACTCCGACGTTTACTCACACGTGCGGGTCCTTGCACCTCCACTTGTTCTCGTGAAGCTCGTAGACGTGGATGGCAGGCTCTACGCACTCCATTGTAAACTTGGTGTTATCCACCTGGTGTGCAACAGAAAAAGCCCACCTTAGGCTCCTCCTCAAGATCTCAAGTAAATCATAGAATGGTTTGGGTTGGAAGGGACCTCAAAGATCATCTAGTTCCAACCCCCCTGCCATGGGCAGGGACACCTTCCACTACACCAGGTTGCTCAAAGAGATGAAATAACAAAAAATAAAAGTCAGTTTTTACAAACAGGGCACCTTACACTAACTCGTCCACTGTTCTACCTTCAAATGAGGCAGATTTTACACATTTGAACTGCCAACTGTCAACTTTGTCACTGTGGCAAGGTGGCAAAGCATCATTTGCTCCATGTAGGACAAGAGCTGAAGTCACGGGAACGGGTGTGAAATCAGGAATACGCTGCCTTCCCTCCAGCCTTGCAAGCAGAGGAGGCCTGCCCTTCCTTTGAGATGACAGAGGGCTGTCTGCACAGCCCCTCTGCAGACCTACTAAGAACTTCACTGGCGACAGGTCACTGCATCTCTACAATTACCTGAAAGGAAGTTGTAGGGAGATGGGGGTCAGTCTCTTCTCCCACGTTATGAATGACAGGACGAGAGGGAATGGCCTCAAGTTACGCCAGGGGAAATTTAGGTCAGATATCAGGAAAAATTTCTTTACAGAGAGGGTTGTGAAGTATTGGAACAGGCTGCCCAGGGAGGTGGTGGAGTCCCCATCCCTGGAGGTGTTTAAAAACTGTGTGAATTTGGTGTTGAGGAACATGGTTTAGGGACCCTGACAGTGCAGGGTGAATGGTTGGACTCGATCTTGAGAGTCTCTTCCAACCGGATTATTCCATGATTCTATGATCTCTTCCCCAGAGCATTTGGAGGAAAGAGAAAAGGAGTTGCTTCACCGCTAAAGGATCCAGAAAATGGCACTTAAAGGCTGGTCCAACACCACGGTCATAGTGTTAACAACAGAGAGAGTTGGGGGAAAACAACGAAGCCACTTACCATGATGAGTGCTGTGTCGTTAAAGCCCTCTGCGATCCTGGAGGCCACCTTCTCCGCAACCTGGGTCGGACTGCAGCAGAAGGCAAAAGGAACTGTGTTAGGTGAACCATGACAGCTGAAACCAGCAGGAAACATGCTTAAAGAGATGTGAAAATAACACTGCGTGCTTACAAACAGGAACAAGACATCGAGCTGATGCTATGCATGACTGAAGTCAGGCCAAGAAAACCCCAGCTCCTCTCTCCAGCACGTGAGCTGGATCTTAGCTGTGCTTAGGCAACTGGTTTTGGAATGTTCACTGCACACTTGATGTGGAATCAACATCTGCAGCCTCCTCCCTTCTCCCACCAGACCAAAGACTGCAGGCACCTTGGCCCTGGCAGGCATTTAAAAAAGAAACTGAGTTTGCTCCCCAGCCTGCGTTTGAACCCACTCACTGCCCAGCTTCTCCACCAAAATCAGATCATCTTTTAAAGGAAAACCTTCACCGTGTTTCAAAGATGACAATCTCTACGTGGTGCCTGTTATCTTCACAAATTAAATTGGAGTTTAGAAAAAAAAAAAAACCACAAGCCTGGGATATTCTTTCAAACCTTAAACAGAACAAACTGTATCTTCTCCTTAAAAACGCCTCCAGTAGATTTATTTCCCTTGTAAGGAAAGGACAAATAATTCCTTCATGCCTGTTAGATACCTCAGCCGTCACGAGTATTACTTAAAAACATACTTGTGACTGAAGGGTATCCATTAACAAAATAACTGGAACAGAGTATAATACTTCAAACGAACTGTTCATGTATATTTTAAATGCCAGTATGATGCACTCTTGTTAGTCCTGATACTGGATTCGTCTAATAGGGGAAAATATTTGATGCCTAAATAAATTTGATACCTAAAACTCTATTGTGGTTCCACAGGAAAGCCCCTTTATTGCTTATTGAGTACTTTGAGTCAGCTAGCAGGGGAAAAAAAATGACTAATCCTGGGGAAAATAAGTGAAACGAGATGTCTCTGTTCAACTGACATCATCTTCCACTTCAAGAGCGTCTCTTTACCACGTAAGAAAATGCTTCAGTAAAACTCAGAGACAGTTGAGGAGTTTAGTAAGAATTAGGTCACTTGTGAAAGACTTTCCAAAAGATACTCGGAGTCATTTGAGTTTACAAGACATGTACTGCACAAGCAAAAGTGCCTGCAAATTTGGGCTATTTCCCTGACAACTGTAATTAAACTGGTTGGCAGTCGTTCAAGGACTGGCCTTTCATAGCACCCACCAAAGAGGAGTGATTCTGGAGAGCCTGAGGTTTCTGCTCCTGAGCAAAGGCCACATCCACCAGCACCACCAAGACAATGAGAAACCAGATGACAGTTGTCAAAGTGACACGATTGGTGTCGCTGATTTTTGCTGGCAGAGCCCAAAGCACCCCACGAAAGAGCAAACAGAAGGAAATGTGGCACCAACACACCTGGCATCTTTCACGCGCTCGTTCGCCTGGTAGTACCCAGCTATCACGTAGCTGTTCTCTTTGCACCAAGAGTCAATCTGAAAAAGTAAGTGGAACAATTAAGCTCAGGGAAAAAAAAAAAAAAAGAGAAAAAACCCCAGGGAACTAAGGAAATCTCATGTCTGACCTGCAAATAAAACAACAATTGAAGCATTACAGTATCTCTGCCAATTCCTTCTTTAAATATATACGTATTTATATATATTTCTGTGCTTGCTCACTGCAGAGTGTGGCTAATTGAACTAGAACAGAGGAACCAAACCGAACATTTGGATAAGGAAGGAAAACATTAACCAGGTGAAGCAAAAGAGCAAGAAGTTCTCTCAGTCAGAGCTTGGCCTAAATTTGAACGACAGGACTTGCACAGAGCTTTAGCTGCCTGGGAGAGGAGCCTGGCTCTCACCTGCAGCCCTCTGGGGCCATTTTCCGTCAGCGGTCCTTCAGCAGAGCCACTGCAGAAAACGCTGACCACGTGCCTGTGGGACTGTACTGTCACTTCAAAAAGAGCCCAGCAGTTTTATTTTGAATGTAACGTTTCTCAAGGCTCCAGTGTGATCTTCCAGCAGCCTCCCAGTACCTAAAGGGGCTACAAGAAAGCTGGAGAGGGACTTTTTACAAGGGTGTGTAGTGATAGGACAAGGGGCAATGACTTTAAACTGAAAGAGGGGAGATTTAGATTGGATATAAGGAAGAAACTCTTCCCTCTGAGGGTGGCGAGGCACTGGAACAGGTTGCCCAGAGAAGCTGTGGCTGCCCCATCCCTGGAAGTGTTCAAGGTCAGGCTGGATGAGGCTTTGGGCAACCTGGTGTAGTGGAGGGTGTCCCTGCCCATGGCAGGGGAGTTGGAACTAGATGATCTTTGAGGTCCCTTCCAACCCAAACCGTTCTATGATTTCTAGGCTACAGCATAAGCGTTTCTCCCCTTAATTAGCAAATAAAGCCTGAAGTGAAAGGCAAACACGAGGCAGAAAACGTTTGTCCCGTTTTCCCATCGTGCTCCGTTACAAAAAGGCTCTCGCCACAAAGCTGTTTTTCTTTGAGAGTTCCCCTGCGAGGGCAACAAACCACGGGAGCGACTTATCAAACACCGTGGGTGGATTCTCCACTCTCTAAAATCTTCCAATCAAAACTGAACACTTTTCTAAAAACACCCTCCAGCTCAGCTACAAGAGCAGGGCTTGATGAAAGAACTACTGGTGTAAATTCTCTTGTCTCTGCTATAGACGTGGTCAGGTCAGGCAGCTCCTCCTGTTTAACACCTGCGTGCAAATCCTTACACATATGCCCTTGTTTGCACACAACGTACACAACTTCTGAGCTACACAAGTACAAAACTTTCTGTTTGTTTTTTTTCAAAGTGCCTTTTCAGCATGTGTACACTCTGTTGCTTTTTGCTGGGTCCGACTTCCTCCTGCTGAGTCTGAAAATACATATTTATACGATGTTTCTCCTTATAATTGAGGATATCAAATCAGCACAATATGCAGCCCTGAAAGACAGAAGTGGAGAAAGCAGCTAGAAGTTTCCTTTGCAGTCTCTAGAGAGCATGCACCAAAAAAAACCTCAACAGCTACGTTAAAAGGGAATCCAAAAATACATCTGATGCTGACCTGTCGCATCCTGTAAGTCAAACCAATCTCGTTTTCAGCCATAATTATAGTACTAGACTGCGTAAACAACCAAACAAACACAAAAAGCCATGTGAATAATCTCTCCTCTACAAGGGATGACAAGGATTTATGTGATAAAAAGAAAAAATAAAGCTGTGTAGCCCTGCTATAGCTGAGGGCCAACTGCTGTTTCAATTACAAACCCATTTTGAGGGCTTAAACTAGGGGTTTAATTGCTAGTGGCTTGAAAGCTTGGCATTAAAATTAATAATAATAAAAAAAAGAAGTCCCATCAATTTAAAAATTAAAAACCTTAGTTCTAAATCTTTTTTTTTTGTGTACTGAAAACGGCCTTAAAAAAAAGAAAAAGGATAATTTTTACATTCTCTGTGCCCTAAGTGGTAATTAAAAACTGCTTCCATAAAAAAAAAAAAGGAAAAAAAAATATCTTTTTGGAATTAAAGCTGTTTCCACCTGCAATCTCCAAACATTCTCTAACCACAGCAGTAGCCTTGGCATCACGTTGCCCTGGGTATTTTTAGGCACATCCAGCCCTGACAAGGGCAAGCCAGAAGGGGACAAACCGCATCTCGCTCCCATGTGGCACGTGTCACCTCGGAAAAATCCAAAAGGCGGGTGGCACAGGGGTTTGGAAAAGCCCTGGGAGGAGAAAGGCTGTGACCTCCTGCCAGCTGAGCGCTGTGCCAGGCGGTGGAGAGTCAGCCCTGCACACAGAGGGGGAAGTGCTGCTTGGGTTTTTATTGTTTTTCTTTTTTTTTTCTTTTTTTTTTTTTTTTTGAGAAGATGTGGTTGCAAACCCACATCAATAGCTGAGAAATTCGAGGGCACAAAAAAAAAAACAGCAAGTGAAACTTAATTCACTTTTTCTTTAATGACTCCGTTTTCGGAAGGGATTTCAAACTGCCAAGGCAAAGTGGAAATTAAATCCACGTGCTCCTGCTCCCTGCCCCAGCTACAACCCTTGGGGCACTGCCGGGTGTTTACTAACACCTGATCCAGAGCTACAACCCTTGGAGCTCTGCTGGCTGTTTACTAACACCTGATTCTGTGGTTCCTTGCGCCCAGGCGGCTGCTAAAGCACCACTCACCACTTCTAGGAGTTACCACACGGACGAGCCCGTCTGAAAGGGCACCCTCCATTTTCGGATCAAACCTGGAGACTACTGCTCCCATCTGATGTTGTGGAATAACTTGGAGAAAGGAGGTGAAACTGGTGAGGCTGGTTCTAGAAAACCCTCACGCGTGTGGCCAGGCTTGGCCAAGAATCAGCAGGTGAACTGGAAGAGGAACAGATCCCACCAAAACCTGCCAAAGCTCCAAAATCCTTTAGAAACAGAGGTGTTCTCATCTCTGTTGACAAACACCCAGTTTGAACCATGCTAATCCCACTGATTTCTCCAGTAACTGTATGTTGTGTCGCAAGGAGCAGGCGAGAGTGCCCACCTTTCAAACCTTACCACAATAAAATCCGATTTTCACAGCTGTGCCAATATTTATTGGCACCTTTGCCCTTGTTTAAACAAAGAGCAGGAGCAGAAGGCCCTGGGCTCCTGTCAAACATCATGTTTTAAAGCTGCCAAGTGTCACAGGAGTCATCAAACGTGACAAAATATGTTTCAGCGAGTCCTAATCAACGGGGGAAATGCCGGGGGCTCCAAACTTTAACGTTTTGTAGCAAAACCCAAGAGTAAATATGTAAGACATTGACATTTCTGCAGTTTCATGACGATTTGCTGACTGTGGACGTGGCAAGATGTTTCAGATGTTGCAAGAAACAGGATTTGTTTCCTAATGGTCTGATCCTACAGCAAGATCTATGCCAGAAAACTACGCTGAAGGCTTCAGGTTCAAGAAAATTCACTGCCACTGATCCTGCAGCATGACATCTAGTGACAGGACAAGGGGCAATGGCTTTGAACTGAAAGACTGGAGATTTCGATGGGATCTAAGGAAGAAATTCTTCCCTCTGAGGGTGGTGAGGCACTGGAACAGGTTTCCCAGAGAAGCTGCGGCTGCCCCATCCCTGGAAGTATTCAAGGCCAGGTTGGATGAGGCTTTGGGCAACTTGGTGTAGTGGAAGGTGTCCCTGCCCATGGCAGGGGGGTTGGAACTGGATGATCTTTGAGGTCCCTTCCAACCCCAACCATTCCGTGATTCTATGATCTAATCCCGATTTAAAGACAAACCCAAATCCTACACTTACTTTAAACATGTTACATATGTTATTCCATACTTCACTAGCAACTTCCACTTACCCATTCCCAGAGGAAAAACTAATTACCGTGGCTCAGAAAGGTAAAGCCAAAGCCTTGCCTGCATTTGAGCAATTACAAACAGTATTACCACCTTTTACCCTAGCAGCAACGTGAGGAAAAACGTAAGCAGAAAGTTATTACACCAGCAGGATACATTTCTGTGCCACCCCTGTGCTGTCACACTGGTGTAAATATATTTAAAACGGACAAATTTTGTGTGCCCCATAGGGACGTGGCAAACCTGAAGGGCCAGAGCTCAGGCTTGGCCCCTGTTCCTATGCCTCCAGCTGCATTTCATCACACCCAGGATTCAGGAAGATCCCAACATCCCCATGGTATCATCTCAATGAGAGAAAAACGAATTTACTTACAAATAATTATTTTTTGATAAAACAATCTGTTGAACTGAGGGAAACATTTAGGGCAAGATGCCTACAAGACTAAGAAATGAGTAATTTTTCATAGGTGCCAAAAAGGGATGGATTTTCTCCTGTTAATAGAATCGTAGAATCACGGAATGGTTTGGGTTGGAAGGGACCTCAAAGATCATCCAGTTCCAATCCCACTGCCATGGGCAGGGACACCCTCCACTACACCAGGTTGCTCAAAGCCTCATCCAACCTGGCTTTGAACAATTCCAGGGATGTGGGGCAGCCACAACTTCTCTGGGCAACCTGTGCCAGTGCCTCACCACCCTCTGAGGGAACAATTTCCTCCTTGGATCTCAACTAAATCTCCCCTCTTTCAGTTTAAAGCCATTGCCCCATGTCCTGTCACTGCATGCCCTTGTAATAATGACAAATCTTCATGGATAGAAGAGTCCAGAGCTCAAATCCCAGCCAGGTCTCACTTCAGTGGCAGCCACACCTACCACGAAGGTGCCAAAGCACTTCTTTGCTCTGGATTTGCACCAGCCCACGCCAGCTCCCCACCACAACAAAATCCGAGCACGTTTCGCTCCCTTCACCTCCAGGTTTTGACAGAGGGACTCTCCCCACATGGAGTCAGCCAGTGGAACGGAGCTGTGGCCCAACACAGAATGGCTCCTGGTTTTCACAGCCAGGGAGTCGAGACTGGGAAGCACCAGCTCTCCAGTCCTGACACTGTTCTCAGCCCACCTGTGTGACAACAGAGGGTAAAACTGATTATCCCACGACAACTCCCTGCTTTCCCACAGCAGTGGGTGAGGTGGGGGATGTTGTAACGGGGAGTGCTCCGCTGCCCCCGGCTGTCCCATGGGTAACTCACCAACAGTGAGCTTGCCACACACCAGTGAGATTTCAGACCCCAGCAGTACGAAGAGATGTCAGTTTTTTTTTTTCCTGTTTAGGCTAATGGCTTCCACAAATTGGGAAAGTACACCAAAACGACTTAAGAAATACAAACTTATATGCATCTATACACTCCTGCTTGGAAACAAGAACATTCTTTTCCAGTTATAGAATCACGGAATGGCTTGAGTTGGAAGGGACCTCAAAGATCATCCAGTTCCAACCCCCCTGCCATGGGCAGGGACACCTTCCACTACACCAGGCTGCCCAAAGCCTCATCCAACCTCGTCAGTTAGCTGGCACTGCTCTTAAGTGCCCTAAAGGTAAGCTGGGAAAAACTCCTCCTTTTTTTTTTTCTGTAGAATAAGGACATTCCCTCTGGGAGTCACTCAGGGATAATGACACCAATACAAACAGCAGTTTCTCTGCACTAAAAAATAAGAAACTAGACAAAACCACGAGGCTCTATAGTGTCTCCTGCTGCTTCCCCAGCAGGACGCCGCGCAGGGGATGGGTCCCGCGGGTTCTCCCACTCTGGGAACACCCTGCTCGGCTCTCGGACGTGGCTGCCGCTGGCGCTGGGCTGGCGGTGGGATGATGCTGCCGCGCACCCCGCGCCCCACAGCCCCTCCCCGCCCGCCCCAGCCCCTCGCTCCCAGGCCCGGGGCCTTACCAAGGTGAGGGCCACCTCCAGCATGGGCGCCAGGGCCAGCGTGCCGTGGAAGAGCGGGATGCAGTCGACGAAGAGCGAGGGGGGCCCGGGCTGATCGCGGCGCGGGGCGCCCGGCGGCCGCTCGGCCACCAGCAGCCCGTTGACGGCGCAGTGCGGGTACTTGGCGCCGTGCAGCACCATCTTGCAGTAGGCCTGCGTGGTCAGCTTCATCCTGCCGCGGCGGACGGACGGTCCCGGTCCCGCTCCCGGTCCCCCGTCCCGTCCCGCTGCCCCTCAGGCCGCCAAGTGTCGCCAAACGCCGCCAAGCGCTGCCGGCGCCTGTCGTAAAAAGCGAGGCGGGCCAGGAGACGGTCCGCCCGCATCCCGTCAGCCCCGCGGGTAGGGCGCCGCTCCTTTGCGGCTTCTCGCTCGCCCGCGCCTCCCGGCGTGCACCGCGCTTCCGCTCGCCGGCTCTTTCCGGTCGCAGCCCGGCGTAGAGGACGGTCGCCAGGTCGTCGGGCCGCGGCGGGCGGCGGGGCCCGGGAGGGGGTTTCGGGGACCGGGAGGGGGGCGCGGGGCCCTCCCCGCCACATCCACCCGCGCCGGGCGGCGGCAGCAGCGCGGGTGGTGGTGGGGGGGAGATGAGGGGGCAGCCCCGCGGTCTCCCCTTCCCCTTGAAGGGGTCGCGGCATCGTATCGCCGGTGTCCCGTCACGTCGGCTGGGCTGGCACCGGCGGGGGGTACCTCCCCGCGGCCCTGAGCCCCGCGCCATGGTCAGGGGTGGGCCGCGGGCTCCGCGCCCGCCTCGCGGGGGAGGTCCGGGGATGTTCAGCGGGGATCAGGGGCCGGTGAGAAACTGCATCCACGCGTAACGGAGGAGAAACCGTTAGCCGTGCGCCCGCCCTTCTCTCGGGCGTGCCGGCGCTGTCTGCCGCTGGGTGGATGGGACATTGTTTAGATTCGGGTGGCTTTGGGCTCCTGGCTTGCACCCGGCAACGATTTGTTGGGAAAGTATCCCGGCAGGCTGAGCTGAACAAAGGAATGCCTTTGAGTTGAAGCACAAGAGGCTGATGGAAAAGGTGGGGAGAGAAAGGCTCATCCAAACAGCTCTGCTTGAGGAATCACAGAGCGGTTTGGGTTGGAAGGGACCTCAAAGATCATCCAGTTCCAACCCCCCTGCCACATCCCTGAAAAGCCCAGAGTGGTTCAGTGTGATGTGCTGCTCTTTGGAGAAGGGGCAGGAAGCCTCGAGGCTGCCTTGTCTCTTTCACAAATAGAAAATGGTGTTATTTTGCTTTTTGTACATTCGGTGTCTTCGCCTGATGCTGACTTACGTGCTGTCGTTTTGTCCTGACAGGATGTTGGCTTCAAGGGCATTCAGCCTCGTTGGGAAGAGAGCCATTTCCACTTCCATCTGCATGAGAGCGCATGGACATGGTAGGTGGTGTGCTACCATGCAGGTAGCAGCAACTGCTTTGTGCTTTTTTCAGTAAGGACAGTAAAAAAAGTGCTTTAGAGGAGGAACACAAAAAGCTGCTAATGGGGTCTGGTTGGTGAGGGGGGATTGGCGAGGCTGGTGCTTCGCCTGGTGGCAGGAGATTCGAGGAGGCTGTGCCAGCAGGTGGCATTGCCGAGGCGCAGGCAGGGCTGGCGGCCGCTGGGGAGGCGGCAGGAGCCCAGGACCAAGCAGGAACGAGGGTGGAAAAGGTGCAGAGGGCTTCTAGGTGTTTGGTCAGGGAGGTGATCAGTGTGACAGCTGGAAACGGAGATGGCTAAGACGTTAATAAATTAATTTTGGATATAACTTGTTATTTAGAGCCCCCTTCTGCTTTATTCTTAGCTCTCAAAGTAGCACCTTCTTTGGGTTCTCTCTGTTTTCCCTCTTCCTCCCTGATGAACACTTCATCTGGACGTCTTTTGCCTCCTGGATTCCTTCACTCTCCTCACCTTTTTGACGAAGCCGTTGGTGTTTCGTGTTGTAACCAGTGAGAGGTGTTTGTGCAGGAGCCTGAACGGGTGTCCCTTCTGTTCCCACGTGCAGCTGGTGTTGTCAAAGCAGAGGACTTCAGCCTCCCAGCCTATGTGGATCGTCGTGACGTTCCCCTGCCGGAGGTGGCCTTCGTGAGGGATCTCTCTGCTCAGCAGAAGGCGCTGAAGGAGAAGGAGAAGGCATCCTGGACTGCTCTGTCCGTGGATGAGAAGGTCGAACGTAGGTAGTGGGGGCTGGAAGTGTCCTTCCAGCTGGCAGCGACGCGACCCAATCTGTTCCATGACTTTTACTGGAAAGGCAGCTGTTAAACCTGCTCTTCCCCATTCTCTGCGAGCACAGCCCTGAGCTTTGCTCATTCTGACGGAGCTCCTCGTGTGTCCACAGGTGGAGATCAGTGGTTTGTGTTCCTGGGAGCCTTGGTGCCGTTTCAAAACGTTAGAAGCACCTGCTGTGGTGTCAGTTAGGTGCCTGAGATCAAGTTCAGTAGTTTTTCTCTTCCAGAAAACTGATTATATTTGTTTCTTGATTTCCATCTGCTATCAACAAGCCAGAGAAAAAGTCCTCTAATTATACTAAGATGCAATTGTTAGTCCAGCTGAGTAAAATGAACCCCGTGTGTCTGAGTGTTAACAATCTCTGACCTGAGCAGCACTAAATTCTGGGTATTAAAACTGCTGAGCAGGCGTTTTAACTTGCAAATAAACCTGCACCATCTTTTCCGACTGCTGTTGTGGGATGCAGGTGGGAATCTGACCTGCAGGCAGTGTGCCCGTGTCGCAGGGGGAAGGTGTAAAACCTCGGGGAGCTGCTCAAACATTCCGGCAGTCCCCAAATCCGATGCTGGTTTGAACTTCAGAACCTCGTGGCAAAGTTGAGAGAAACCTTTTGGGATAAAAGTGTTCCCGTTGAAATGATTTGTGCCAGGAAGCTTTGTGGTCAGCAGGGAATGAGAGGAAGGGAAGGAAGGAGAGCTCCATTCCTCCTTCTCAGGTCACCTTTAGGCTTCGGTCTCTTCCCTCTGGAGAGTGGCCTGTTGCCAGGAAAAGGAAAGATTTGATGCTTTTAACTTTTTTTTTTGCAGTGTATCGTATCAAATTTAACGAGAGCTACGCAGAAATGAACAGAGGATCAAACGAGTGGAAGACTGTCCTCGGCGGGGTGCTGTTCTTCCTCGGGGTAACCGGCCTCATCCTCATCTGGCAGAAACATTACAGTAAGTGAACGCTACGCGGAGTTAAACTGAGAGCAAGGTCAATGGATGTGTGATGGGAAACGAGAGGATTCTCCGTAAACTGCGCTGGTTTATTGAACAGCCGTTCCAGCGACCTCCTGGCAGCTGGTGTTTGTTAGAATCGCGGAATCATGGCATGGTTTGGGTTGGAATGGACCTCAAAGATCATCCAGCTCCAACCCCCCTGCCATGGGCAAAGGTTGGTTCCTGAAGTCAGTTCTAGGGTTGTAGCTTCGTGGAGATCAGCGGGAATGTAGCGTAAATATTCAGGAATAGCTGAGAGAGCTCTGGTGGGAGAGCTTTGGTGGGAGGGGAGGAAAGGGCAGGGGCAGAGCCATGATCCCAGAGCTTCCCTTCTCCGTGCAACCTGCTGTGACAGAAGCTTGTTGCTGCCTTGGCAGTGAACATTTGGGTTTCTGCCACGTTTGGCTTCCTTCCCAGCAACAATCTGACTTCGAGGGAGCGCTCCGGCTAATGAGGCAGAGCACAAAGTTCAGTGAGCTGCCCTCCATCCTCAGGCTGAGCTGCCCTCCATCCTCAGGCTGCTCCTGCTGGCAGTGCAAGTCGAGGAGAAGCCTGTTGGAAGCACTGGAGAGCCAGTGTGGGAATCCGGTCTGAGCTAAAGGCTTCAGAAATGGGATTTAGGGAATGTGGGTTTGAGCAGGTGATGGCACACGTGTGATCTGCGCTGAGGGCTCTGGGGGAAGGACCTTTTCCTTAGCAATACTTCTCCCTCTGTTCCCAACCCGCTGGTTTTGTGTCCCGGTGTAATTCCACCTGCTGTCCAATTGCAGTGTACGGCCCGATTCCGCACACCTTCTCCGACGAGTGGCGGGCAATGCAGACAAAGAGGATGTTGGACATGCGGGTTAACCCCGTGGAGGGCATCTCTTCCCAGTGGGATTTCGAGAAGAACGAATGGAAGAAATGAAGCAACTCAGTGGAACCTGCTTTGCTTGAATATGAAATGATTCCATCGCCTGTGCGTGACCTCGTTGCTTATGTACTGGAACAACCTCTCCACCTACAGAGATGCTAATAAATGTCTGGTTAACGTGGAAGTTTCCTTTCATTATAGAATCTTGGAATGGTTTGGGTTGGAAGGGACCTCAAAGATCATCTAGTTCCAACCCCCCTGCCATGGGCAGGGCTGCCTTCCACTAGGTCAGGTTGCTCAAAGCCTCATCCAACCTGGCCTTGAACACTTCCAGGGATGGGGCAGCCACAGCTTCCCTGGGCAACCTGTGCCAGTGGCTCAGCACCCTCAGAGGGAAGAATTTCTTCCTTATATCCAATCTAAATCTCCCCTCTTTCAGTTTAAAGCCATTGCCCCATGTCCTATTACCACACACCCTTGTCCAAAGCCCCTCTCCAGCTTTCTTGTAGCCCCTTTAGGTACTGGAAAGCTGCGATTCTTCAAGGAATTCTTCAAGAATTGAAGCAATTCTTCAAGGACTTCCTAAGACTCATAAACCCAGAACTTCATCTAGATACCAGGTGCTAATAGGTCTCCCAGTGGTTTGTAGGGTGCTCCTATCTGACTTAAGAAGTGCTGCTGGTTGCTGGATGTTTCTGGGCAGAATTTGGGCAGAAAGAAACCTTTCCTCTCTCTCATAACTGGTCTAGTACCGAGCTAACTCTACGGAAATAATTAACACACTGTGAAGGAAATGTTCTCTATATATCAGCAAGGTAGAATCTGAACTTCTTTCTACACTGAAAAACACATTTTATATAAATATGTAACTTTGATAATCGTACTTTACACACCCACTGGTGTGTCCCTGAGCTTTCTGCAGGGAAACTTTGGTTTAAAAACACCCCTGTAAAGAATAAAAAGAGCTCTGACCTCGGTTTGCTCTTTTCCCAGTTACAGGACTGTCATGGTTTTAAACCCACACCTGGATTTAGCAGCTGTGGTAGAAAATACGGGGAGTCTGGGCCGCTTGTGATGGCCCGATGTGCTGGGGGCTGGCCAGCCTTGCCCTTCCCATCGGAGAAACTCCGGGAAGGTTTTTAAGGCGAGATGGTTTGGTGGGAGTTAAGATCCCTGACGCGACATGTTTGTCTCTGGGGTGCCCGGATTACAAGGGTGGCAGAACGACGGGCTGGCGATGGCCGCAGGGTTTTTGCTGTGGCTGCGGGTTGCTTTTCTCTGCTCCGGGTACAGCTCGTGCCACTGTCGGGCTGCCAGCTGATCTGGGAGCGGGGCAGCGAGCTGCTGGGTGTACCTGCTTTGAACATCCGTGTTCTGGAGCGTGTGCTGGAATTGCAGCGCTGTTTTACAGCTCCTCTTATTTCCCCTTCCTGAAGGGAGGGGGGGTGTGGGTTTGTCCTCAGTGCTCCATCAGCTCGTGCCGCGCTCTGGTTTTCGAGGTGGGCACCTTTTTCTGAATTCTCTTGTCCCTGTGACGAATTAGCACGATGGGAAGAGAAACGCTGCTGCGTGCAGGGCTTGTACCAGCCTGTAACATCCCAGAATGAAGGCTGGTGAGCATCACTGGGACGAGGGAGTCATTCCTCCCAGGCGTCCTCCTCGTCACTCTCCCCAAAAGGCTGCGAAAGCCTCGGGAGGGAAACCTGAGCCTCGCTGCAGCCCCAGCTCCTGATTTCATCCTGCCCTGCCCAGCACCAGCCACGCTCCACAGTCCTCTTCACTCACCAGCGCGGCAGCAGCGGCGTGCCGGAGCAGCCGGTAAGTGAGCTGAATTTGCCAGTGCTCTGCCAGCTCCCCTCCTGGTGCGTGTTGCCCCTTCATCCTGCTCTTGGCAGAGGGATGCGCTGTCGGAGAGGGGCAGATCTCACCGTCCTGGC
The DNA here is from genome assembly GCF_009769465.1 of Tauraco erythrolophus. Lineage (NCBI taxonomy): Eukaryota > Metazoa > Chordata > Aves > Musophagiformes > Musophagidae > Tauraco > Tauraco erythrolophus. Next base: position 20,277,890 of record NC_141479.1, on the reverse strand, counting down.
TGGGATTTTCGGGTGTTTATTTGCAGATAGCCTTGGATACCGAGAAGCCAGCCAAAGCCTGATCCTGGGGAGAGGAAAAAAACATGGGGACCGGAATGAGCAAGGTACTGGGGGGCCAGTGGGATGGTGGCCATCGTGTCCTCCTTGGACAGGACCTTTTTCTCCTGCAGCCCAGGGGGATGCTTGTCCCCAGTCCACCACGGTGCCCTAAATACGACCGTTTGCATCTTCCCTTTCTCATTCCCCTTGGAAACTCCAAGCACCTGAGAAGAGGAATTAAGAAAGCAAACAGTGATCGCGTTAAAATCCTCCGGGCTGATGGGGGGTCCCTGTAGGGAAATTTCCTCCCCTTGTCACCCCCGGGATGTGTCTGTGCCTGGCATCGAGGGGAGAAGGGGGGTTTTACTGCGGCTCGTTGCTCAACTGAACTCCAGGGCTGGCAGAGGGGGTTGGTTGCTGTTGGTATCCTTAAATAACCGCCTGGTATGTGCCTTCTCCAGTTTAAAATTAGACTCTGGGACAACAACAGAGAGACCAGATCAGGGCGAACTCTCTCTGCGCGGCTCTGGGGTGATTTAACACCAGGATTTCAGCTCTTGCGGGTGCAGCCCGACCTGCAAAGTGACTGTTACAGCCTTCCCAGTGTCACCAAACCCTCTGGGGAGCCTGGGCTACCTTTGCTGGGGGCTGGGTTGGTGCGGACACGTTTGTGTTGCAGGATCTGGCGTTGGCTTGACGGGATGCAGGGCTCGGTGTTCTCCTTTTAGGGGTAACAGCTTGTGCTGTGCTGGGCACAGATGTTTGCTGAATCCAGGTGTTTGCACCCCGGGAGCGGGCTGGGGTTCAGCTGGATGGTAGAAGTGGGCTGGATGTGACCCAGAGCTGATGAAAACCCTTCCTACAGCCTCTCAAACCAGGTGTCTCCTGCCAGATGGGTGCAAACGAGTCCAACTGGGAACCAGCTCTTCCTTTCTACATCCCTGGAAACCGCTCCGACGGGCTCTTACACCCCATAAATACTCTGAGCCGCCCCTTTTTCTCCTTCATAACCCCCCATCAGTGAGCTGGAGACCAAATCTGCCTTCCTGATGGCACTAACTGCAACATCCTGGCCAGAAAATATTATAAATAGCCTGTGACTTTGCCCCCGTTGGCAGAGACAACCTGTGGAACTATTTGTGAGAGGTGGTTGCTGTAGACAACAAAACAAAGCCGAGCCTCAACGAGCCTCCGGGAGCCAGGGCCGTGGTGGGGGACCCTGCTGGAGCCCAACCTTGAAGGATGAGGCTGGGGTGGGCTGAGCTGTTGGAGGAATCCGGCCCCCAGCACTGCCTTTCCCGTAGCAATAGGACCGAACGCAAGCCCCTTCCATTCATGTGCTGAGTTTTCCTGAGCTCTGCACTCTTGGAGGGGTTTGGGCTGGTCTTTGATGTTCGTTAATGAAGAGGGTTTATTGATTAGGTGCTTGGTTTGTCGTTGCCTGGGGAGTTTGTGCCAGGTGCCCTGGTCCTGCTGGTACCATGCGTGCAGCTTGATGGTCCCACCGTGTCAGATGCAAGTTGTGTTTGGTGTCGTCTCAAATCTCTCTCCTTTTTGTCACCTCCCAGGTCGTCAAAGGCCTCTACCTCGGGAATATCCGTGGTGAGTGCCTTTCCCTGCTCCCACTCTGCCTTGCTATGGGATCCCTGGGCAGCTGGCAGGGGCTGGAGGAGCCCCTCTCCTCAGGGGTTCCAACATTTCAACATCTTCCAGAGATTTAAAGCCCCCCAAAAAGCTCCATCCCAATTGCAAGTGGCCCAGCAAAGGGACATCCACAGGGAGCTGCACTCACCAGCCATGCCAGAGCACCAGGGAACCCTTGGCATGGCTGGAAACCTCCACTGTGTTTGCTGAGACAATATTTACAAGCGGGCCAACACCCGGCTTCCTCGTGGGGCCTGTGGCCACCTGGGGAGCAGGGCGAAGGTTGCCCTCCACCCAACGTCGAAGACACACCAGCCTTTTCCAAATTAGCAGGAGAATTTCTGATTCTGGGGGTGGTTTTAGGAATGTGCTGAATACCCAGAGGGGGATTTAGCTTTGGACGAGGTGCATCACGATGCCCAGTCTTCCTTCCCACATCATGCGGGGTGAGAGGTAGGGAGAAGGGGCTGGGGGTGATGGATGCGGGTTGCTGGTGGGTGCTTGGTCCAGCAGATCTCCCAGGAGGGTGAGCAACTCACGTGCTGCTCCTGCTTCCAGACTCAGAGGACCGGGAAAACCTGCTGAGGAATGGGGTGACACACATCCTCTCCGTCCACAACAGTGCCAAGCCGGTGCTGGAGGTGAGTGCCCGGGTTGGGGGTGGAACTGGGGGACCACCCTGTGGGGAGCAGGGGCTGGGAAGGTGCAGACCAGGACACACGGTCTTCTCCTGGCATGGGGCAAATAGGGGAGAAGCAATGCCTGTTTTGCACCGTTTTGCACCAATCTGCACTGTTTTGCACCGTTTTGCACCAATTTGCACCATGCAACGTTGAATTGCACCCAAAGGGGTTCAGCGCTGGGTTCTTTTTCGGGGGGAAGAGGGGTGTTTTAGGGGCACGGCACTCACTCGGTGGTTTTTAGGACGAAGCGCTGGCGGGGCCCGGACCCGGCGGGGTGCCTGGTGCTGCCGCGGGCAGAACCGCGAGAGGGCGGCGGCGGCCCGCGGATGGCAGCGCCGGGGCCACATCCTGCCACGACCGGGCTGGGGGGGCACAGCGGGACCCGGAGCACCCCCACACCCCCAGCCCCTCCGGGACAGGGGTCCCCGACCGCCCTGGTTTCGCCTTTCCTTTCCCCCCCACCTCGCAGGACCTGGATCCCCTTGGGCTGTGGGTAGGGGAAACTGAGGCAGGAGGCAGCTGCCCGGTGGGTTGATGCCAGAGGTGTTGGCCAGATCTTTCGTGCACAAATCCTGCCTGACACCGACCAGATGGAGCCTGCAGCAGTGGGAACAGCCCCATGCTGGAGATGCTCTGGTCACGCTGCTCATCTTGCAGCCGATGGCCATGTGCAGCTTGCGCTTCGTCCCGGTGTCGGACCCGCTGCTGGCTCCCAGATCCTGGAATGCTGCAGAAGGTGAAGAGGACTGCTCAGACCCCTCGTCCTTTGAGGCCATGATGGGCAGGGAGCCCCAGTGAAACACCAGCTCCAGCCTCCTCCTCGCCAAGGCGTTGAGTAACGTGGAGCGGGGAGAGAGAGAAGGAAAGAGGCTGCGTAAAACCAGTGCAGAGAAACGGCTGGTGATGGAGCTGGGGCAGCAGCTGGGGCTGGTGGGGCTCGGGGCACGGCCAGACGGGGAGCAAACCGCACGGTGAGCTTACAACACGGAGCAAGCCGCCGGGCTGGCGGAAAGGGGAACCGGAAAGGCATGGTGGGTTGAGCAATGTGTCAATCACAGCCCTGGCTCGGGAACCGCAAACCCCAGCACCGCTGCCATGCGTGGCACAGCTCCCCGCGGTGGGATAGGGGCACCCGGCCCCGCAGGGAAGGGGAAGCTGCTGGGAGCCCGGCAGTTAGTCTGGGGTCAGGGTGCGGGTCAGGGTTTGGGGAGGAGTGGGGTCTCTTTGGCTGCTCCGCTGGCTGGCGTGGCGGCTTTGCTGGTGCGGTGGCTCTCGTCGCTGCAGGGAGGTCGGGCTGGCACCGGGCATGGCGTGGTGCAGCCAGGTTTGGGGAAGCCAAAGCCCATCACAGCTCACTCCACTGGTGTTTGCTTGCTGGTCTCCAGACCCCTGCCTGGTGCATGGTCCCCTTCCACCCGCCGAGCTCCCACCAGCACCCGCCATCCCCTGTGTATCAGGGAGCTGCGGTTTGGCCAGGAATGTAGATGAGGAACCCACCAGCTCCATTTCTCCTCCACCTCGGCCTCTCCAGCAGTTTCTCCAGGCAGGGAGCAGCAGGCTGGCACACCACGGGGAGGTGGCAAGTGGCTGCGGCACCTCGTCCCCATCCCGTGAGAGGCTGCAGGATGGCGGGGGCGAGTGTGGGACCAGGCTGGGGAGGATGGATGGGATGGAGAGGAGATGCATGGGAAAGCTCTCCTGTCCTCATCCTCGCAATGTGGGTCTTTCCAGCGCAGAAATATCCTGGTGCCCGCCCCGCTCTGCTCCTTCCTTCCATAAATAATCAGCTTTTTCCAACCTCCCAGTTTGCCCTGGGCTGAAGGGAAGCGAGGGTGACCCGTGGGGTTGGGGGGCATCAGCCTGGGGGGTCCTTTTGGCAGCGATGCCCCAGGGAGCTGACGGAGATGGGGCAATCCCTGGTGCTCCGCCGTTTCAGCTCCGGCTGGTTGGATTCCCACCCATTTCACTCAGAAAGTTCAAAAAAAAAAAAAAAAACCCCTCTTAGATGAAAAAGATCTAATTTTAGCTCAGAACAGGGAGGATCGAGGAAGTGATGTTTTAAAGAAAGTAACCTGACCTACGCCAACACCCGGCAGGATGATTTATTGTGTATTAAAAGGACCGAGAGGAAATAACTCATTGATGAGAGTGACTTCATCCGTGCGCGTTCGCGCACATCTTCCTGACGGGCCATCTCTGTCGGCGTCCCGGGAAAGGGCTGGCTCAGTTTTGGGGGGCTCCTGAGCATTGCCCACAGCCTGGCCTCTCCTCTGGGCTGAAATGGGGTGGGGGGGGTATCCCGGGGTGGGATGGGTGCGACCCTCCGTCGTTCTCCCTACCCGTGGGGAGCGGCGTGACGGCACCCGGATTTCAGCTTTGCCTTCACCGAAGGGTCAACTAGTGGGAGGGAAAAGAGAGAAACGAGGGATTTTGTGTTTCTCGGAGGAATCTTACTGTCACAACCATCTTGGTCTTGCAGGACATGACCTATCTCTGTATCTCGGCCTCGGATTCATCCAGTCAAAACCTGTAAGTCGTTTGCCAGCCTTTCACCTCCCAGGGTTGCGTTTCGGTGGTTGTCAGTCCCCAAATGTTCAAATTCTGCGGATTGAAGGTTCAGTTCATCCATGCTGCAAAAACTTGGTGTCATTGTGGAGCCTGACAGAGGCTGCGGTTCCTTCTCAGGTGGTAAATAGCATTTGTAGGGCTGAAAATCTGTTTCTTTGTGTGCTTGCAGTCAGTAAATTAAATTTTCCAACCAATTTCAGAATTATTCTGCTGAGCAAGGTGGAAAATTGGAGCATAAGAAGGACAATGATTTGTGTCGGTCTTACAGACATTTTCTTCGGAAAGAGAAATAAAATAATTGATTAAAATCAATGTTTTTTCCCCCCATACAAAGCATAGGTGGAATCACAGAATGATTTGGGTTGGAAAGGACCTCAAAGACCATCTAGTTCCAACCCCCCTGCCATGGGCAGGGACACCCTCCACTACACCAGTTTGCTCAAAGCCTCATCCAACCCGGCCTTGGACACTCCCAGGGATGGGATAAGATACAGATATAGATAAGATACCCGTAAGATATAGATAAAGATACTCAGAAGTCTTTTAATGACGTTCTTGAGATGAAGCTGGTGAAGGAAGCCTGAGGCTTTAATGGCATGCGGTGCTGGGGTGCGATGGTTGCAGGTGCTGCTGTCTCCAGGGGGGTCACAGCATCCATTGCAACCAGAAAATGGGTGACTCAAAGGATTTTTCTCCCCAGTCAAACCCTACGAAGGATCAAAACTTAATGCACAATGACTGGCCCGAGCCCCGTTTGTGGAGGTGCTGGTTTTCCAGTACCCTTGGGAGCAGCCGTGCCCGGGGCTGTGATTCTGCTGGCTCATGCTCCGGCTGAGCGGAAAGAGAAGCTTTACAAGAAAGCCCTGCCTCAGCAAGAACAGGGATTTTTTTTTTTTTTCCGGTTGTTATTTTTTTCTCTTCTCTCATTTCTTTGCATTTGTGGTGTGTCTACCAAAATTAATTTTTTTTTAAAAAAAAAGGAAAAAAAAAAAAAAAAGAAGATATACTGGCTGCTGGAAGGAAGGCTTGTTCAAGGAACTATTTTCTGCTTGTCAGTTTTTGCCTTGGATTTCACAATCCCACTCAACTTCACGTCCTATGGAGGAGATGCTTGTGACTCAGGACCTCAGTGGCGCTCAGCGTTACCAGCCTTCGCACCCCAGTCCCAAGCTCGAGGCTGGAAAAGCACGGGGAAGAGCTTTCCTCTGGCTGGCTGCCTGGAGAAAATAAAAACCCAAACCCTGTGGAGGGGGTGAGGATGGATAGGGTGGCTGGAACGCTCAGCTGCCTCCCTCTGGGATGGGTTGGGAGGGAGATGCTGCATGCACGGAGCAGGCTGGAGCCGAGGGAGATGGAGGTGAGAGCATCGTGTCCTCGCAAGCACGGTGCATCCTCCTGAAGTGGAGGACTGGGATCCAGAGAGCTTGGACCTGTGTGGGCACCACCACGTGCGGGCCCTGGGGGATGTTGGCTGCTCTGTGAGGATAAGTAGGATGAGGTGGAATCCCCCCAGGACAAGCTTTAAATGGGAAAAGGTCCCCCAAATGGTGATGGTCCATTTGCTACAGTGGTCGAGGAGCAGACATGTCTGTAGCCCACGAGGAGAGATGGGCTGACATCTCCTTCCAGGGCTGAGATGCTCAATGTTTGTAGTACAACCACATCTTCAGAGACTCCTCCATCTCTCCTCGTCTTCTTGGGCAGCAGAACCTCCTCCTATTTTTGAATACTTGGCTGATTTCTTAGAGGGTGCCTGAGCCCTACCCTTCTGGGGAAGGGTAAAGAGCAGCATCCCCTTGAATCTCTCTTCCAGGGAAGGGTGAAGAGCATCCCCTTTGATGGGCTGGCAGGGATGGGGGAGGTTTTCGGGGGTTCTGCCTTGCCCCTGTAAGAAAGCTGCCCAAAGGTGTCTCTGGGGAGGACACGCCAGGAGCGAGCCCTGGGTGAGGGGCATGGGGAGAATAACTCTGTGGTAGCCCATGCTTTGGCTTCTGAGAAATCAGGAAGGCTCTGCTCTGCAGGCGTGCGCCCACCCCGTCACGTGGAGGCAGAGGAAGTCCGGCACTGGGGCGCTGCCGGCATCGCTCGCTCGGCTGTGCCGAAGGGACCCTCGTCTCCTCCTCCTGAAAAAGTCAAGGCTGTGTGGTCAGGGAGTCCACCAGCAGCTCAAGTTACCCAGAATCAGGTTTTCTACCTCAAAACTCCCCCAGGGCTTGGTGGGGCTTCAAAGGTGAGCGAGGTTTATTGCGAATATGTACCCCCCCTGCAGTGCTGCGTTCAGCTCTGGGGTCCCCAACAGCAGAAGGACATGGAGCTGCTGGAGCGGGTCCAGAGGAGGCCACGGAGATGATGTGAGGGCTGGAGCACCTCTGCTATGGAGACAGGCTGGGAGAGCTGGGGCTGTTCAGCCTGGAGAAGAGAAGGCTCTGGGGTGATCTTATTGCAGCCTTCCAGTACCTAAGGGGGTTACAAGAAAGCTGGAGAGGGGCTTTGGACAAGGGTGTGTAGTGACAAGGGGTGATGGCTTTGAACTGAAAGAGGGGAGATTTCGATGAGATCTAAGGAAGAAATTTTTTACACTGAGAGTGATGAGGCACTGGAGCAGGTTGCCCAGAGAAGTTGTAGATGCCCCATCCCTGGAAGTGTTCAAGGCCAGGTTGGATGAGGCTTTGAGCAACCTGGTGTAATGGAGGGTGTCCCTGCCCATGGCAGGGAGCTTGGAACTAGATGGTCTTGAAGGTCCCTTCCAACCCAAACCATTCTGTGATTCTGTGTGCCGAGGAGCTCAATACCTGTCTCTGCACGGGCTCTCAAAGACGCCTGCTGTCTTCGACAGGGATCACCGGTAGCTTCCATCATCCTGTGCAGCGCTGAGCGGGATGGACGCTTCCCCCTGGAGCCTGTGTAGCCCCACCACGAACACCCACCTCTCTCATTGGCACGGACAGAGTTAGTGCCATTCTCTAGGTCTCCATGCCCCCAAACACATGGTGCTGCTCGTACCACTGAGCGCGCAGGTCAGCAGCAGAGAAGCTCCATGGCACATTGCAGCTGAGCTGCCAGGAATCCCTGGCTCCCTGACCTGGCCTGTTTTGCTGCGAAAACCCACTGGTTAGGGTTAAGGTGATCCCTTTGCCTTGCTGGAAATTGCTGGTTATGCTTTCAGGAATGCAGGCAGCTATCCAGGGACAAGACTGGGTTGTTGGTGGCAGCTCTACATCCCTGGCATGGGCACTTCTCTGTGCCCTCCCTTGGGTGGGAAGTGGCCGGAAGGGCTGCTTGGGGTGAGGAGGGGAAGGGACTTGCACCGTTTTGGGTCCTGCAGGCAAAACCACCTTGGGATCCACCTTCTCCCTGTCTTCTTCCCCGCTGGCATCTTTTCCTTGGAGGTAACCGCGTGTTTTTGGCATCTTTTGGGAATTAAGGGTGGGCTGATGGCTCATGGCAACCTCTGACATTCATGTCCCTTGGGCACAAGATGACCCCTGGCCCTGGAGTTTGTCTCCCTGGGGTTTTCCCTGAGCTGATGGCCTCACCTTGCTCCCATTCCAATGCCTTGGGAAGCAGGAAATCCCCCGGAAAGTCTCGCAGGTCATTTCCTTCCTAGCTGATGAAGATCAGCCCCTCAGCCTTCACCAGGCAGAGGAAGGATCTCTGCTCCCACCCCACGCCAGTGGCCCCAGGACGGTGGGAAGTCCTGAAGGAGAGACAAAACTGCTGTGGCCAGGAGCCTTGCAGGGGTGGGCAGCTCTCCCATCCTCACCTCCCTGCCTCTCTCCTTGCAGGCTGCAGCATTTTAAGGAATGCATCAAGTTCATCCACGAATGCCGGCTCAGTGGGGGAGGCTGCCTGGTCCATTGGTGAGAGCTGCCAGCACCACCACGCGTTCCCGCTTCGCCTCGGTCCTGCGGGAGGTGGGGATGGGCTCCATGTCAAGCGTTGCTTGGGGTGAGGAGGAAGAGGAGAAGACAAGGAATGATGGGAGGGCAGCAAGGGAAGGTCTCCGCTTCCGAGACCCACAGGGATGGATGGTCCATGCACCAAAAACTTGAGCATCCAAAGAGGTGGGACAGGCTAAAGGAGAGGATGGGGGGGAAGCTACCTGCTCAGGGCCACCAGCAGCATTCCCCTGCCCATGGCTGAGGAACCCCAGCAAGAAGGGTGCTCTTGGGAAGGTGCACCCCATAGGTGTCCCTTGCTGCGGAGCTGTACCAGCCTCCGTGCTGGGAATACCCGTCCGTGACGCCGCTCCCTCGCTCCGTGCCAGCCTGGCCGGGGTCTCCCGCAGCACCACGGTCCTGGTGGCTTATCTCATGACGGTGACCGAGCTCGGCTGGGAGGGCTGCCTGGCTGCCACCAAGGCCGTGCGCTCCTACGTCAGCCCCAACTTCGGCTTCCAGCAGCAGCTGCAGGAGTACGAGGCGACCTTGCTGCAGGAGGTACGTCCTCACCCCGGCATCCCCTTGGCATAGGTGGCAAATCTAGAGAAACTCCTTTATATAGGAGCCTGCAAAGGTGCACGGCTCTTTTGCATGCAGCTCTCTGCAGGGCCAGCTGTTTGCCTTCGTGCGTGCTATTTATTGCCTGGGGATTTTGGGGTTTGCATGCAAAAAAAAGAAAAAAAAAAGAAAAAAACCAAAGAAGTGCCTAGACATTATGCGAATGCACTTCAAAAGGCTCTTTAAAACCTCAGTGCTTTTCTCGAGAGTTCAGCTAGGACACAGCAGGAGGGATGGGCAGGCAGCAAATCCCTCCGGAGCCCCAGGAAGGGTGCTGGACTGATTTCCGGGAATGCTGGCCCCGGGAGCCGGAGGCGGAAAGGAGAGGAGAGGGAGGAAGGCTGTTGCAAGTGGCTTTGGGATGTCTGAGCGTGCTTGGATCTGGCAGGGCTTCCTCTGACAGCAAGTCCTGTATTTTTAGGGGCGGGTGATGGTCAGGAGCAAGCGTTGGTGGAGAAATTCTCCTCTCCCCTCCCCGAAATGAGGCAGAGCAGCAGGTTTTAGGAGAGCAGGAGCCCTGGCCAGGGGGTCCCACCCCGTGCAAGGGAGGGATGATGCTGGAGCTGAGCTGAGCTGTGTGATGCGGCACGTTTAACGGGGGGAGCACTAGTTTTGGAGATCAGAGCTGTGCTTTTGATCCCAAAAGCCTTTCAAATCACAGATCCTGCCCTGCTCCCCGGCTGCCCTCCAGCCTCCCATGCCGGATCCTGCTCCTCCACCCAGCCCTTGGGTCCAAAACTGCCCTGTGAGGGCACATGGGCCACAGACGGAGCTCTGTAAGGGAAGAGGAACCCACAAATCAATATTTACGAGGCATCTCGCAGCCCACATCACCCCTAAATTTGGTCCCATCCCCGGAGGCGAAGCCCCTCCATCTGCTGGAGCCACGAACATCGTGCAACGGCCCCGTGGCAAACGGCCCCTACGGACCCTCCGGCCTCACTGGGGGGTTCAGGGGGATTTCTGTCCTCCCAGGAGAGAGGCTGGGACAGCATGTGACATTGGCCCAAACGTCAGCCCCTTCTCTGCCACCGAGTTCCCTTCCCCGGGTGCTGGAGGGAGCGGGCAGGCGCTGTCACGAGGGATGCAGCCCTTTGCACAAACACCCGTGGAGGAAGGGCAGAAAACGGTCCAAGGGATTGCAAAACACCCACCGGTGTCGGAGATTCCCTGCGGGGCTTCCCCCGGCCAGGCCAGCTCTCCCCAGCCCTTCCCACGCTCTGGCCACATCCCAGTGCAGACCGTGATGCGGGGTTTTCTGTGCTCCCCCCAACTCCATCTGAGTTCTTCCTCCTGCTCCCCAAAACCCAGGCTGGGCTCAGCAGACGCTGGACTTTCTTCACTTTCCCTTAAATGCTGCTTTTTCATCCTCTTGAAGTTTTCCCACAGGCTTTGTCAGCGTTTCCCTGAAAATACGGAAGACAGCCAAGGGCGGAGGTGCTGAGCTGTGTTTTTCTGAGCCGTGGGGTTCAGCAAAAGCAGCTTTTTTTTCCTTGAAGCACCCACATTCCCTGCCATCGGGGAGGGAAGCTGCATGTGGCCCTTGTGGGCGGATTGCTGCTAGCACGGAAGGTTGGGTGCTGGAGCGGGGACCACTCCGGTGTTACTCACCCCGTAGCTGCATTTGAAGAAGAGGAAGAGCCAGGATGGATGGTCCAACCCGTCCGGGGATGCCCTTCTCCCAACTCATCCCTGCGCCCTTCGTGTTTCCGAGAGGAAGGGACTTGCGGGCAGGTCAGCCGAGGCGGGTGGGTAGGGTGGTGGGTGCCGTAGGCAGCGTGGCCAGGAGCCCGCGGGACCCGGTGCCACCCGGGCACTGTGCCTTGCTTCGTGCCAAGCAGCAGTCGCTTTGCTCACCTTGGCTGTGGGAGGTCACACCTTGTTCCAGTTGGTGGCTTTGGGGTGGTTTTCCGTGTGTGTAGGTAGGATGCAGGAGCAAAGGTATGGGCACCTGGGCTTCAGCTCTTGCAGAAGATAGAAAGGAGGTTCCATTTCGCCATTTTGCCCAGCTGTTATCCCAGCAGGTGGCAATTTGGAAGCGCCGTGCTTGGGAGCAGATGTGGCTAAAGGCTGGGCATTCTGCTCGGGTAGAAAAACCTCATTTCTTGGTGGTTAAAACCTGCGAGGAGCAGGTCAGTCCTGCTGGGGACCTCCTGGGGACCTCCTCCCTAGGGCTGCGGGCGAGCATCCTGCGGTGCCTCGGTTTCCTCGATCCAAAGCAGGGACCTCAGGTGGGACCCTGGGAGGTAGAAATGGGGAAGATGCTCTCCGGGACCGGCCAGCTGGCCCCTCGCCGCAGGAAGGGAGCCTCGAGCGTGCGGCTGTGGTTTCCAGTTGGCAAATGGTGCTTATCGGGGCTAGATGGATAAAGAAGGAAGGAAGGGACCGAGAGCAGCAGCAGGATGACGGGTAAGGTTAGAAAAGGAAGTAAGTGAGTAAAGAGAAGACAGGGTGGATGGGAGAGAGGGCACAGATGGGCATTTGGGTGATGGACCCATCCCCTGCTGCCCCAGAGTCCCCCCGTGATGTTGGCTCACTGTGGTCAGGCTGCCTTTTCCCTGCCGGTGCCATCCCAGATGGGATGGGTGCTCTCGGTCCCGGGAGAGAGGAGGAGGGCAGCGGGTTAGTGGTCAGTGCTGGAGGAAACGGGCTGTAACCACTTCTTGCTCTGGCTTGAAAAGGAAACGCCTGGCAGCAGCAGCAGGGTGCTTCCCCCGGCTCCTTCCCTCCTTCGCTGGATGATGGGAGCTCCGAGCCTCGGTGGGTGCCAAGCCTCAGTGGCCAGGCTTGTGTCCCCATGGAGCTTCATCCCTCTGGATGGTTTGCATGGCAGGATGTTCCCTCCGTGAACAGCTGGCCTGGATTCTCGCCCCAAACGCTGTCCCAAATCCTGTCCCAAATCCTTTGGGACTCACTTCCCAGGGGTTGTTTTCCAGCAACGAAATCAGGCCCAGCTCTCGGGATCCACCTCAAGCAAGGGGTCTTCCTGCTTGCAGGTGGCGAATGCACAGCAGCCGCGGTGAGTCCTGCTGCCTGAGGGAGCGGATTTGGGAAATCCAGACATTCCCGGTGGAAATCCCCTCTGCCCGAGCTGACTTTCCCTGGCTGCAGGAGAATGGGGGGGTCATCAGACTTTACCCTCTTGCTGTTCACGGTCCCTGCGCCTGCGGCAGCCCTGGCAGGGCAGGGCTGAGCCGCCCGTCTCGCTGTCCTGCATCCCGCACCTTTGCCGTGAGCCTGGTGGCTCCCGGCCGTGGCACCTCGGGAAGCTGGAGCCACAGCGGGGGCATCTGGCTCTGAGGATGCCGGAGCCCTCTCCCTCTGCTTCCCCCACTGCACCCCATGCCTGTCCCAGTGCCACCCCACGCTGGGGCTCTGACACTCAGTCCGCCCGGACCCTTCGAACCCGCGGGTTTCACATTCCCGACTCTGTGCCCTCCATCCCTTTTGTAAGGTGGTTGGTATCACCGGGCGTGCTCCCACCACTCATCCCAGTAAGTCCTGCCTGCTGGAGCAGCTGATTCTCAGCTATTTTGGAACACAGCAAAGCCCTGCCCGCTCCCTGCAAGCACCGGGCAGCCGGCACAGCGCGTGCCAGCAGAGCTGCCCGTTCCTGCCCGCTCCTGCCCACGCTCTCGGGTGCTGCAATGGGTCCATCCAGCCATTCCTCATCCCAGCAGCAGCGGGAAGCATTTCTACGGCTTGTCTCTCACTTCCCAGTCATCTCCGGACCTCAACCTGCTGCCAGCTGGCTCCCGGCCACCGGAGCAGCCTTTGCAGCTGGCTGCAGCGATGCCGGAGGGGGGGAACATGAGAGTCACCCCCAAACTGCCGGCAGCAAGACGCTCTGCAAACAAACCTGCCGCAGCACGCGAGAGCTGACACGGCCATCCAGCGTGTCCCTGCGCTGCCAGGGCGAGGAGGAAGCGTGGGGAGGTTTCTCTTACTGGAATTCAGGCACACCAGGAGCAACGGCAGCTTCTTGGCAACGAAAAGTAAATGAAACTGCTGTCCCGGCTGCAGCTTCTGCGAGAAGCTGAGGATGCTGCCAGCTTTCCGGGTCCATCTGTGCCGGCCTGGGGGTGTGGGGAGCACTGGTTCAGGGTGGGGAACTGTTGCATCTCTTGGATAATGTGGTCATGGCATGTGAGCTCCTGTGGAATTGGGAGCTTTCTGCTTGCTGGCCATGGGATGCCCTGGCTTCATCTGAGGCTGCGGTTGGGGTCGCCTTGCTGCTTTCCACCGGAGCTGCGGCAAGCCCCGGCTCTCGGGCTGGGGGTGTCTCAGCCCCCGGTGACCCTGACAACTTCTTTTGGCTTCATCCCGGCAGTATCGCGCCTGGATCTGCCGCGACTATGGCAGGAACCCGTTCAAGGACCAGGAGGAGCTGCAGTGCTTGCTGGCGCAGAAGGAGCAGCAGCTGGGGAGCAGGGAGAGCTCCTGGCTCCCCTCTCCTGCTCCCACCTACCCGCTCTCCCACCACGAAGGTGGTACCACCAGAAGCAGATGGATGAGCAGATAAGCAGCCATCTGCTCGCAGGCAGACGTTGGTCCCGGGGCTCGGAAAACTCCATATTCCCTTTGCCAAGCGCCTGCGGGAGTTGATGTCTAGGGCAGAAAGCAGCCAGCGACGGCCTCGGCCGTGGGCTCGAGGGTTGGAGTGGGGGGATCAGGACTCTCAGACCCTCCTCTTGGCTGCCGGCTCTGTGTACACCTCTGGGCAAGCTGGTTAATTGATGATGGTGTCTTGCTCTGTCCTGTTCCCCCATTCCCAGGTGGAATGCAACCACTTTTCCACCACCCAGAACAGCAGACAGCCCCGTCCCTCTCTCCCACAGCATGGTACAGGTACTGGGGCACTCCTCCGGCAGGGCACGGGGATGCCAGCGTAGCCCTCGGAAAGCCAGAGCAGGATGAGATGGGGACAGGCCACCTTGTCTTGGGCTTTGCAATGAGGCTGGCGGGGTTGATGCAGCCTGTGAGGCTGCTCTGAGGAGGGACGGATGAGTCCCGGGGTGCGGGGGTGCTGCTGAGCCCAGCCGTCACCCCACAGCATGGGGAGGGAGACCAGAGGTTGAGCTGTACCCTTCGTCGTGTTTGGACTTTCCTGGTCCCTCCTGTCCTTGGCAGATGTCTGTCTGGCATTTTTCTTAACCCACCCCCCTCCAGGGAAGGGGGGAAATCCAGCGGTGCTGGAGGCTGCCCATCCCCACCACCTCCATCCCCGCAGCCGGAGCGGTTTTGGGTTTCCCCTCCTGCCTGATCTGAATGTCCCTGGTTGCAAAAGAAGCCAATCACTCGACTGGACTCAGTTGACCCACAGACTGATTATTTAACGCTGTCTCTCTCCAACAGTTCCTTTAATATTGGAAGACCGTGACTGTGGCCCTTTTTTCATCCCAAACTCATACGGTGCGTTCCCAAAGTGTGGGCTCCCTTTGCCAGGACTTCCCACATCTACAAGGGGGGTCCCAACCCATCGACACAGCCCTTCTACATGTAAACCTTCAGCTCTTCCACGCCAACTTGGCCTTGTACTATAAATACGTCGCTTGGCTTCTGGAAAATATCTGTTCTGCAATTCGTTCTGAGAAAAAAAAAATAAAGCGGGAGCTTAAAATATTTCTAGGAATTCCCTTAATGAACATTTCTGGGTACTCTGAGTGTGACAGAACTGGGGGTGACTTGCCCAACTCTGAATAAAGAGGAGAGTGATTAAAACCATGAGGATGACTGGTCTTGATTTGTGCCGTTCCTGGTGGGAATGGAGGGAGGGACTGACGTGACCGCTCCGCTGCTGCGTCCTGTTTCCTATTTTCTTGATGAGAACCACCAGCAAAATTGAAAGTTTTACAGACTCAGCGTTTAGCCATAACGTATAGGATTTCAGGGAAAAAAACATTATGGGGGTTTTTCGCTGTCTTTTTAGGTTAGAAAAGAGTCATTTTTCGGGGCAAAGTGCCCCAAACACTTTGAGATTGAGGACTGTAAACGTTGTCGATGGAGTGGACCGAAGAACCGGGTGGCTATTGGATTTAATGCCTCTGTTATCATTTTAGGAAGCAGAAAAATGGAACTTGCACAGAGGGAAAAAAAAAAAAAAAAAAAAAAGAAGAAAGTTGGTTTCTGGTGTTAATAGGAAGTCATCGGAGATATGTGATAAGCAGAGATTAGATTTGCAGGAGGTGTGATAACGTCCACGGAGAGCTGCCGTCCCGTCACCTGCGCCAGCCTGGATGGCCGTGCCTCTTTTCCAGCCCATGACCGGCCATCCCGGGATGCAAATGTTCCCCAAGGAAACAACCAAAGTGGCTGTTACCCCTGGAAAAATCCCCCTGGTTTTGGGAATCACAAGGGATGATCCCCGTAAGCCGCAGCATCGCCCATGCCTGGCGTCACAGCAACAACTGTTGCCCAAATAACACCTCCTAAACCCAATTTCCCTTGAATTTGAGGGATGTCCCAGGCAAATAGATATATTTTTCCACTCTGGTCTGCATGAGCAGGACCTGTGGTGGCTTTTGGACTTCTGGGCACTGGAAGGTAAACCCTGAAGCAGGTAAAACCAGGCTGATTTCCACTTCTTTCCTCATCACAAAGACCACTGCACCCTTTGCCGCTCAGCTCTCCCGCATCTCATGGATGATGCGGCGAAAATTGCTCTGCTGAAGCGTGAATGAGTTTCCTGGGATGCTGCTTGAATACAGGGAAATAGTTTGCAAGAAATCCCCGGCCGTGCTGCCTGCCCCAGGGTGTGTTTCGTGTTTTCCCTTGCCAGCCTCTCCCAGGGCTGCGAGGTATCGCGCTCCCAGCACCGTCAGCGGCTGAAAAACTTATTTTTAAGGGAGTTATTATTTTATCTTCCTCCTGTTGGGATCTCCTTCAGCCCCAGGGAATTGAGGTTTTGCCTTTCCAGGCTGCTCATGAAGTCGTGGAGTCAAAACAAAGCCGGAGGTGATGGAATCACCTGGCTGGCAACGGGGTTGGAATTAGTCTCCAGCTTGTTGGGCTGCAGAGAGGATGGAGAGGCTTGATTATACGAAGCCTCTTCAAAATATCGTGAATATGCAGGAACTTTGAAATAATTTTTTACTGGAAGGGGGATCTCTGGTTGATGCAGGGAGGGAGGACCGGTGCCACGGGGGATGGCGATGTGACCCCCCCTGCAAAGCTTAACTTGTTTCTTGGTAAAAAAAAAAAAAAAAAGAAATTAACCTCTTAACCATATCTGATTGTGAAAGATGTTTTTGGCTCTCCCCAAATCTCACAGGGGGCAACTGGTTAGGATCAGCCGGGTGTTTAAAACCACGGGCTGTTCCATAATTATTAGAAATGACAGTAAAGGTTGTGTACCTTAAATCAGGATTTTTATTATACCATCTGTGCAGCTCCATACATTTCCCATTTCTCTGTATGACCCACACGGGAGTAATTATGGTTTTCTTCCAAGAAATGTGTGTGTAATCTGGTAATCCCAAAAAAAAACCCCACTCTGAAGTCAGGCTGCAGATGGTCCTTTACACTTTGCTGCTGCCCGTGGCCCTGACTGGGCACGTCCGGTCTGGGCTGGGGCTGCTGGGCACTGATCCTGGCTGGGGACAGCAAGGGAGGGACCGACCCAGCACCAGGGGTTGATCCAGGAGGGAACTGGAAACTGCCCAGGGATGGAATGAGCTGGGGCTTTGGCTGGGGCTGGGGGTGGACCCATCTGGGACTGGGAAGACTGGTCTGGGACTGGGGATGGATTGATCTGGGACTGGACTGATCTGGGATTGGGGAGACCAGTCTGGGACTGAGGAGACTGATCTGGGACTGGGGATGGATTAATCTGGAAATGGGGAGACTGGTCTGAGTCTGGGAATGGACCAATTTGGAACGGGCGTTGGACCAATCTGGGACTGGAGATTGACTGATCTGGGACTGGGGAGACTGATGTGGGTCTGGGAATGGACTGATCTGGGACTGGGGAGACTGGTTTGGGATTGCGGATGGACCTATCTGGAACTGGGGAGACTGGTCTGGAGCTGGGGATGGACTGATCCAGGACTGGGGAGACTGATGTCGGTCTGGGGATAGACTGGGCTGGGACTGGGGATTGATTGTTCTGGGACTGGGGAAGATTGGTCTGGGACTGGGGACGGACCCATCTGGGATCGGGAATGGACCGATCTGGGCCTGGGGAGGCTGGTTTGGGAGAGGCTGAGCTCGGATGGACCCGCCTGGGGCTGCGGACGGCCGGGACACGGCATTCCAGCCGGGATGCACCGGCCCGGGAGCCCCACCTGGGCGGGTCCGCCCCGCGCAGGCCCCGCCCCTTCCCCGCCCGGCCCCGCCCCTTCCCCGGCCCGGCCCCGCCCCTTCCCCGCGCAGGCCCCGCCCCCAGCCGGCTGATTTCTCGGAAAGGCGCGCGCTTCACAGAAAACGGCGCCGGCCGCTCGAGCCCCACTAGGCGGCTCCTCATTGGGCAGCCGGAGACAGAGACGGCTCCCCATTGGAAGGAGCAGGTACGAAGGGGGGGAGCGGCTGGCTATTGGCTGGACGGCTCAGGGGCGGGGTCTCTAGCGGGCCCGCCCCCCCATGCTTCTATAAAAGGCGGGCGCCGGGCGCGGCGCGGGCAGCGGCGCGGAGCAGCGCGGAGGGCAGGTAGCGGCGGGTTCCGGCGCTCCCTGCGGGGGGCTGGCGGGCAGGGGACCGGCGTGGTGGGGTGCTGGAGGCAGGCGGGATGTGGGATGAACCCGGCCCCGTGCGTGCGGGGGCACACGGGCTGAGCCCGCGTGATGCTGAGCGGCGATGGGTTCGCGAGAGGTGCCGCCCCAGGGTGAAAGCCCGGGATGGGTGGGTTGGCGATGGGGTGCGGGGTGATAGTGCGGTGCTGCCTCTGCCCGCCGGGTTCTCCGGCTGCGCGTCCCTCGCGGTGTGGGGTCGGTGCGCGGCTCGCTGCGCGGGACGGACTCCGTGACCGTGCCCGGTGTGGGCTGGCTTGGGTCGGTGGCAGCGGTCTGGAGGGTTTGCTCAGCCTTCCGTGGAGGGGGAGTGGAGTTCTGGCCTCTGCCAGCGATGGGAGCAGGCTTTCTAGGAAATGAGCTGAATTAGAAGAGTCCCATTACAGTGACCGTTTCTGATGGTCCTTATGTTGGTGTAACTCAGGTGTAAGGTGTTCGGTGCGGGAGCCTGCGGAGAGGCTGTGGGTAACCTCATCCCTCTGGGGAAATGCTCTGGCAGGTGTTTTTGGGCATCCTGGCCTGGAGGGGCAGCTGGGATCCAGGGCTGTGTGCCCTTGGCGTTGTTTTGGCAGGGGGTGTTAGCTGTCACCATCCCTAAACGCAGGGGCTGAGTTGTGGATGGCCAGGGAGGTCTGTGTGTCCTGCTGTGCAGCAACAGGGCACTGGGCAAGGGACAGGAGTTGGTGGCACTGAGCTGGTGTGAGCACGTGGCAAAGGGACCACCAGGTCTCAGGCTGTGCCAGGAGCGTCCTCATCTTCTCCCCAAAACCTTCTCATGGGGCAGTAAATAAAAAAAGAACGAGGGAGAGGCAGTCTGGTAAAATCTGGAGGAAGGCTGTGAGATCAAAAGGCTTGGAGGGCTGATTTTAGGGCTACTGGTCTCTTCTGCTGGGCCACTGACTCCTGAAGACCCTGCAGGTCTTGGGAGGTGATGGGGGATACTGGGAGGGTAGAGCCTGGCACTCTGCTTCCAGCTGGGTGGGAGAAGCTTTCCCCTGGATCCTCCATGGAGTCACCCAGTGGTTTTGGCTAAAAACAAGCTGAGGTCAGCAGCAAGGGCAGCTTGACTTCACCCTGCTCCGTCCCAGTCCTGATCTGTTCGAGAGGATTGGTTATGTGGCATCCATCCCTGTGGTGACTCCGGGTGCTGCCTGGACCGGTACTCGCTTCCCAAATAGGCAGTGGCCCAGTTGAAGGGGCTGCTGTCTCCTCTGGGACAGATCCTTGTCCCAAGACCAGCTGGGGACAGCACTTGGCTCTTGTCTGCCCTGGGGTGGCCTGTCCGGTGTCACTTGCTTGGGTGACAGCACAACTGGGTGCTTTAATCCCTGTCTGTCTGCTTCCAGTGTGACTTGTCCCGCAGCAAAAATAGGAGTAAGCAGAGCACCGAGTCAGCCTGTTTCTATCAGCAGAGCTTTGATAGAGCTGGAGGAAGAATTTGTAGTAATTCAGAGGAAATTGCCTTTAAAAAAAGAAGCAGGGGGGGACAATTTAATGTACAGGTATTGGTATGTGGGACTTGCAGCACTGTTTGTCTCTGCAGACAGTGCCACTACCAGCTGCGCACGTGGCAAACCAGAGCCTGGCACAATCCCTTGTACCCCAGTTGTGGTGGGATGGTGCTAGGGGAACTAACGGGGCTTGGACCTCTTGCTCCATCCAGGATGTGTGACCGCAACAGCGGGCGACGGCTCCGGCAGTGGCTGATCGAGCAGATCGACAGCGAGCTGTACCCTGGGCTCATCTGGGAGAATGAGGAGAAAACCATGTTCCGCATCCCGTGGAAACATGCTGGGAAGCAGGACTACAACCAGGAGGTGGATGCCTCTATTTTCAAGGTAGGGACAGATGGTTAATGCCTTTTCTCCATGGTTCCTGGGCTCAGCGATGCTGGTTTTGCCCCTGCTGACAGTCCCACTGGTGGGAGGTGTCCATCCTGTCTGTGGATTTTGCATCTCTAACCCCAGTGGGAGATGCTTCACCCAGCAGTTGGTCTCCCAGGCTCCTTTGGGGGTATTTGTTCCTCTTTGCCCAACGCTGGTGCCAGGTTTAGGTTTGTTTTCAGCATATTCGAATCCTGGTCTGACATGGGAAGGAGCTTGACGTGCTTCTTTTGAGCTGCTCTAAACTTACCAGACTATTCTTGATAAAAGGCTTGATTTATCATTTAAAAAAGACTTTGCAGGAGGGAAGGACGTTTTGGATTTCACTGAAGGGGAGGGAGGGATTTCCACTTTGGAGGAAAAATTGGAAAATTCCATCCCAAACCAAAAAGGTCAGGCTCTTCCCCAGGAATTCCCTTCCCTCTGCTCCTGCTTCCAAATATCTGTACTGTTGAGTGAGTTCACTTTCAGGGCAGTGACAGCTGATTTGGGAGCATTCAGTTATGAGGATGGCATTGAATTCAGCCATCTGAAAATATTTAAATATCTATAAAATAAATAGATGTGTATATTTTAAAAAATAATACATGTTTTGCAGTCTCCATTGTGCACGTCTTCAGTGTCCCTTCAGTGGCAGAATGTGGTAAAATCCCACCAAAAGCACGAATGACACTTGGATCTTAAAAAAAAAACCAGCTTTCGCTTGTCAGTCAGGAGCTGGAAAATGAGGCTTACTTTGATTTATATTTTCTTTTTAATTGAGGTGTTACCAGGTCATTAGGAACACCACTGCTTCAGCAGGGATTCCTCGCATCCCCAGCAGCTCCCGACCTGCTGGTGCGGAGATGAAGCTGCATATTATGACCTTGACCTCTGCTTTTTAGAACCTGGGTGCTGCAGCCCTTCCTGTGCCCGGGGCAGGTGATGCTGCTCACAACCCACATACCTGTCCTTGTGTGTCTGCAGTCCAGGAGCAAAACAACGAATACACCTGGGATTGTTGTGAGGGTGCGAGGGGCAGAGGTGGGGAGAGAAAAATGCTCTCTGCAGCCCCAGCTCCTTTGCTTTGAGGATTGAAGAGATTTACAGAGCTCACATGGAGGATTTTTTTGTTGTTGTTGTTTTGGTTTAGGCCTGGGCTGTTTTCAAAGGCAAGTTCAAAGAAGGTGACAAAGCAGAGCCGGCCACGTGGAAGACGCGACTGCGCTGTGCCTTGAACAAGAGCCCTGACTTCGAGGAGGTGACAGACAGATCCCAGCTGGACATCTCGGAGCCCTACAAGGTCTACAGGATCGTGCCGGAGGAGGAACAGAAACGTGAGTGCCCTGATAAGGGACTGACCCTGGTGCAGGTTGGTCCTGTGGGTAACTGCAGGCTTGTGCCACTGACCTACATCTGAGTGGAGCTTCCTGGCCAGACTCAGCTCTTGTGCCGTGACACTTGGCTTGTCCTGCTTTGCAGAAGATGTCCCCTGTGTCACTGCAGTGGCAGGGAGGGGAGGAGGAAGGACAGGCTATATTCTATGCCTTTAAACAGCTGCCTAGGAAATAGGGGATAACGGCAGCATCGCGTGAACTTCCATCCCATAAGGATGTTGTAAGGGCAAATCCAAAATCTTTCCTTGCCTTGGAAGGATAATTGAGCCCCAACCCCTTGTCTTCCCAACTCCTGCCCCTGATGCATGGCAGGGAGCTGCAATAAATCCCTTCTCTCTTGCCAGCAGTGATTAGAGTAGCAGTAATTTCGCAGAGAGCAGTTGCTGCTGCGATGTCCGGTGCGGTGCAGGTTGTGCTAAGTATATCTCTGTGGTTAGGTGTGTGTGTGCTTTTCCTTTTTTTAAGTAAAAAAAAACCCCAAACTTGTGAAAAAAAAAATAATCTCACTGTCAGGAAATCTGCCTTTAGCATCTCGGTCTCCTCCAGCGCGTTCACACCGGGGTTGCACCGCTGCTATGCAAATGGCACTGCAGGTTCCCACCGGCAGCGTGACTCTGCTCGGGGCGGCTGACGGAAAAAGGAGAAGCAGCAGCAGCCACCCCAGTCTCTGGGGTGCTCAGAAAAACCACCCCTCTTGACCCTCTGCTCCAGCTCTCTCTGCTACGGGCTGGATTTTCAGTTTGCTTTGCTGCTGGTCTCTATGCACTGGGGTGGTGGGTTGCAAACTGGTTTTTGGTCCTGAAAAGCAGCTCCGGAGGGGGCTGTGAGCATCCCCCCCTCCCTGAGGTGCTGTTACGTGGCTCCGCTGCGCTGTGGTTCTCGGTTTCATAACTTTCACGGGGCGAAGGGTTTCTAAAAACCCGTCGGCGAGGCGAGCTGCGGCGGCGAGGTGGGTGCACCCGCTGCATCCCGGCCTCTCCTTCCAGGCAAAGCGGGCATTGCCAATGGGAGCAACCTGAACGACATCACGGAGATGGACTGCAGTTCCTCTGCCATCGATGACCTCATTAAAGAGGTGAGCCCTCACCGTGGCTGCAGGTCACCTTGGCCAGAGGTGGACTGATGGAGTTGCCTGCATTGCATTCCTAAAATTCAGCCTGCAAAGCTGTGGGAATTGGCCTGGGGAGTGATGCTGAGTTTTGCAGCTCATTCGTGTGAGCTGGTGCTGGGACACGGTTGCTGATGAATGGCTCGTGCTTTTGATTTGCATCTTGGGGGGGGTGGCAAGAGCTTTGCTGGGAAACAGAGGCTGTTTTGCAGCTCTGGTTCCCTTCTTGGCCATGTCATATTGGGCTGCTTCTGCTTGGTACTTCTTGAGGGTGTTATTTGAGTGAAATGCCTGGGGAATGCCAAACTTGCTCTTTCCAACCCCAAAAAATTCAGTGGCATCCTGTTGGTGTTGCCATTTGGACCCTCTCCAAGCACTGCAGGTGTCTTGGTGCAGGGCAGCGGCTCCCCGAGGTATCAAACCTGCTCTGATCTCAGTGTCTGGTCTCATACAGCCCCCCGGTGTAGATGAATACCTGGGGATCATCAAGAGGAGCCCCTCACCCCCCCACGAGACCTGCAGAAACCCCCTGATACCTGACTGGTGGGTGCAGCAGCCCAGCCCTGGTAAGCAGCCTCCAGTGTGTGCAGTGTTTAACAGAACTTTTTGTTTGGAGCTGGAAAAAACTGCCTGTACAGCAATGGATAATGGACAACAGCTGTATCTTATTTTCCTCATTAGCAGTGCTTAAAGTACTAATTATGAGCACTGTGCTTGGTACCAGGCACCCAACAGTGTGCATTGCACATGATTAAGTCCACCCAGGAGTATTTGCTGGCATCTCCTGTGTGGGTGCTGGGAAACCTGATGTGACTGGGAGAGAAGAGTGGGGGGCTGGTGGTGGGGGGGATATGGTGGTCTGGACACAAAGGCACAGCTTTGCTTTCTCTGCCCACAGCGTTGCCACTGATGAACGGATACTCGGGCTACGAGCAGCAGCATTCGGGTAAGGCAGCTCCTCGGCTCTGGGTTGTGGCTACCAAAAGGCCATCTGGGCTTGGCCTCGCGTGGTGGCCCAAGGTGGCTCTGACTCTGCTCTCTGCCTCGGGGAAGGCTTTGCTCTGGGTTTGGGAGGTGGTGCACCCCACTGAGCACCCACAGGGTTTGCACACTGAGCAGGGATGTGTTCTGCCTGTCAGCCGTAGCCCTGAGATGCTGGGATCAGCTGTGGTGGAATCTGCCCACGGGAAGGGGTTTGGTATCGGGAGGTCTCATTGCTGATCAGTGCTAGTACCAGGTGGAGTGCTGGAGATGTCCTCTAGCAAGTAGGGAGGTCTCCTCCATCGAGTGAGGCTTTGCTCCCAGGAAACTTTGCTGCTCTCACAGGGTCTGGGAATTGCAGTGAGGAGTTGGCAGGGTTCATCTTCTGATGGGTGGTGTATGTGCCCGTCCCTCCCAGGTTACTCCCAGATGGTGATCAGCTTCTACTATGGCGGGAGGCTGGTGGGCCACATCACCACCTCGTGCACCGAGGGCTGTCGGATCTCGCTCAGCCAGCCCTCCAGCCACGGCGAGAAGCTGTATGCCCCAGATGCTCTGGAGCACGTCCAATTTCCCTCGGCCGACGCCATCCAAAATGACCGTCAGAAGCAGATCACCAGGAAGCTTTTTGGGCACCTGGAGAGGGGTGTCCTGCTGCACAGCAACAAGCAGGGCATCTTCATCAAGAGGCTGTGCCAGGGCAGGGTCTTCTGGAGCGGGAACACCATGGTCTACAAGGATAGGCCCAACAAACTGGACCGGGATGAGGTGGCGAAGATATTTGACACCAACTTATTCTTCAGAGGTTTGTAGGACCATTCCCCATCTTTCTCTTCTTCCACTTGGTAGGGTTGGGAGGGTGGAGTGCTTTGAAGTTATCACTGTCCATCGCTGATGGGTTACCCAAGTGCTCTGGATGAGTAGCTGATGCTACCAGATCTAGGAAGGAATAACCCAGAGTTTTGTGTCACTTAGCAAATCCCTTTCACTTGAAGGCTTTGCACACCAAAGCTGGCTTCTCTTGAGACCACAGCTTTCTTCCACGGCAGGCTGCCTGGTCCCAAAGCTGCGTAGAAAGACTGGCAGCTTCTGACCATTGCCCTCTCCTTGCAGAGCTGCAGCAGTATTACAACAACCAGAGCCGCTTCCCCGACAGCAGAGTCATGCTGTGCTTCGGAGAGGAGTTCCCGGATGCGGTGCCGCTGCGGTGTAAGCTCATCCTCGTCCAGGTACGGAGGGCTGCCCTTTGGAGCTCTGCTGCTGAATTTCTTACCTTTTCTTGGACTGTATTGCCCCTTTCCTCCCCTTCACAAGTAGGACTCTAGCTTCAGCCCCTGGAGCCACAGCCCATTTGTGTGCCTGAATTGGTGGGGTGGCAGGTGTGGCATGAGTATTGGCTTATCCGCTGCCTCCTGAGAGGTGCTTGGGCTGTTGCTTGTCAGAGACCCCTTGATCTGGGTAGATCATGTTTGCAAACAGTTTCCCAAGGAAATCTTTTCCCTTCCTCCTGTTTCTGCTCCTTGGCATTGGGACCTCTTCCCTCTCCTGTGGGAAATGGGGGGATAAATCCCTGGAATGGTTGAGTTAAGGGACAGCCTCAAGCTGAACAGCCAACAGATGTGGTGAACAACCATGGTGGACAGCAGTGGGGTTGGGGAAACCTTCAGGAGGGTGAAGGAGGGGATGGGATGAGAGGGCAGTCCTCATCGCCCTGGCCAGAAACTTCTCCCTGGAGAAGCTGGAGCAATTCTGAGATCTCAAAGCCTTGGGGCATGCATAGGGTGTTTCTGGAGCCTGCATTCAGTGTGGGACCCCCTTGGGCCAACAAGGCTGTGGCATCAGGAACATGGCACAGAGGGCACAGGGAGAGTGTTGCACCTATTCTTGAGCAAGCAGAGACCCACTAGGTCTGTGAGGTCCTGGAGGGGATTTTACAAGCTCAGAGACTGGTCTTGTGTCTCCCTGCACAACTTAGTCTGACCTGGTCACCTCTTCTTGCCTTGGGTGTCTGAACCAGGCATCACTTTGCATGTGCTGGGACATACCCCAGGCTGTCCTCACCTCCCTGTGTGACTGCTCCTTTTCTCCTAGAAGTGCTTGTGCCAAGGTGGCTTGTGGAGTTGGACCTGTTGGCCTGGCTGGACCTGGTCACCTGGGTCTCTTTGGCACGACTGCTCTGCTATGTCTCTCCCACCCCAAGCCCTGCTGATGGGGTGGATAACAGCAATGGGAGATGCCCAAAGAGGTTCCTCTTTGTTCAGTGTCTTCATGACTCTTCCTTTTGCGTAGGTGGAGCAGCTGTATGTCAGGCAGGTGGTGGAGGAGGCTGGGAAGACCAGCAGCAGCCCCATGTTCCCCATAGCTGATGAGACACAGCATGACCAGGTGTACAGGATCTTCCAGGACATCTGTGCGACGCACCAGCGACCGCTCTTCAGAGAAAACCAACAGATTGCTGTCTGAGCCGCCTTCTCCGCAGACAAAGTGTGGTGGTTTGGGTTCATCTAGACTCCGTTTGGTCCCATTAGTGCCTAAATTCCCCTTTTGGAAAGTTGGGTTTTGTTCTTTGCTGTTCCCAGTCCAGAGTGTGTATAAATACAGCAGCAAAAATTGCTGTGAGACAGTAGGTTGGATGCTTAGTGTCTGTCCCGCAGATGCTTTCCTGATAAAAATGACTTTTGTAGCAAGCAGGATAGTCCATGTGCTGTTGTCTGTAGCTACTGGCAGAGGGAGGAGGGAGCATGCGGGAAGGTCAGGGCTGGGAGTGCTTTGTGTTGCCTTTGGTGATGGCCAGTCAAGCAGAACCCAAAATCAACAGCTCTAATGACCTGCCAGAGCAATCTGCAGCTTGGACCTTGCTCAGAATGGCCATTGGGTAGGAGGTGGCCATTGGGCAGCAGGTGACCCTTGGAACAACCTTAAAATGTTCAAATGTAGGAAATTCTTTTCCAGAAATTGTGGTTTTTTTTCTTTTCCCAAAGCATCCTGCTGATGGAGGATAGGGTATGCATTCTAAGGAGAACCTTCTCAAATTCCTCTTTATTTTTGCTGTGGGGTTTATATGTAACACAAAAATATTTTGAGATTTGGAAACCAACACAGAGATATTTGTAAATGTTGAATATAAGAACTTGGGAATCTTAATTTTTCCTAACCAGAGACAGAGTTTATGTAAATGTATAATATCTTTAATATTAAAGATTGCAGCGTAGTGTGAATAGGTTGGCTTCACCCGCCCAGACGCACGTGTTGGTCTCTCTCAAGCATGACCAGGCAGCAGCACCCATGTGTAAATCCTTGTTACCATGATTGTGTGTGCACCCAGCTCTGGGAGCTGCTGGGGTGCGGCGCTCCTGCCTTGCAGCTGACACCAGCCAGGACCGCACATGTGTGTGTGCGACTAAGCTGCCTATTTATTTTATGCCTGAGGTTTATAAAAAAATATTTTTTTTTTGTAATTTTTTTATCTTCCTGCGATTAAAGTGCTATATTTTGTATTTCTCTTGCAATGTGATTTTTGTGTGTGTGTGTGTTGCAATGAGTGGGGTGTTAAATCCCCAGAGGGGAGAGCTTGGTATCCCTGACTTGCTCCTGCCCTGGTCTTCCCTGTGGTGGGGTCTGTGTTAAGCCTCTGTCACCTCCCTCCTGCTCCATAACTGCCCAACTTCATCTCTGGGGCAGGAGAGGAACGAGCCAAAATGCTGGAATGCAATGAAGGGAGGAAAAGGGTGTCACCTGTTGGGCCTTGATTCAAGGGAGCATGAAGATAAGTCCCTGTTCATCTGCCACAGCGTTGACCTGAATGGACCATGATGCTCCAAGGTCATGGGATGGAGAGGCAGTTATTTATGGTCCTTCTCAGAGACATACTATAGTCCCTTCCCCCTTCATTGCCTGGTGAAGATTTTCCCCATTGTCTTCTTCCACCTTTCTCATGGAGGCTAGTGGAGGTGATGGTGGTTGCTGAGAACCAAGGCCAAAAAGGGAGAATCTGCCTTGGCCAAACAACAAAGTCAACGTTGAACAAAGTCAATGTTGCAGTGAGGGAGGCTGAGCATCTGCTTCCTCAGCTGCCTTCATCTCAATCCTGTGCCTGGGGCCAACACCCCAAGAGGCTCTGGAAGGGTGGGACAACCATGTTTGATCTGTCCCCTTGCACCCTGTGAAGGACAAATGTGAACATCAGCTCCCATGTGCTCTGGGTCAGCCCTGCTGAGGGGTGCAGGTGGGGAAGCACCAGCCTTCATGGGGTGACACTGATCTCTGTGGTAGTAGGGATGTTGGTGCTCATGAAGGAGATGCCTGCAGCTGGAAGCTGAGGCTCCTTGGGAGATGCTGAGGAGGTGGATGCAAAGCTGTCCTCCCTGCTTGGTTATCAAAGTAGATCAGCCCCTTTTTTTGCTGCTCTGCCTTTTTCTATTCATAATAGAGACCTTCCCAATCATGAGTGTGTGGTCAGGGCACAGTTAAGACATGAAGATCCTGGCCTGGGGTGAGTTGACCACAGCTCCCCCCTGTTCTAGGAGGTTGTTCTTACTGCAGGATTTCTAGCTGTGTTGAGGTCAGCAGCTCAGCCTTCCTGACAAAGCCTCCCTAAAACAACCATTCAGCTCTTGTGGGACGTGAAGCTGACCCTGCTGCATCCCTCCATGGTAAGCAGTTACAGGTTCTGTCCCAAAGTAGGTGCACAGCAAACTATACACAACTTAAAGCACCCAAAAAGTGCTCTGAGCTGGGAGACCCAGCTGAAACTTTGTGGTTATGTGTCAGGACTATGGGAGGCCCTGCATCCCAAGAGCACCCCGCTCTATGGCTGAGTTGTTCTCCATGCCCCAGCCGTGTTGGTGGGATGCCATAGTCCTGTCCGTGCCCTCGTGCGTGTCCCTTCCAGGCGTTACAGCGCGTGGCTTTGGTGCTCATGAGAGGAGATGGCTGCAGACTGAGGTTTTTGAGGATGCACCAGAATCCTGAGCGCAATGATGTCCCCAACTCCTGTAAGCTCTTACGGGATGCTCGGTCACCAAGGTGAGGATTGCTCCATGCAGGTGCGCTGTCAGCGTTCACCCCAGCTCCTGCCGAGGGCCATCGCGGTGTCCCCGGCGGGGTTCGGTCCTGTCCCTGGTGCTCCCTCAAAGCACGAGGAAGACTCACGTCCCTGTGGGTGAGGTGGGTGCTGGGGGGAGGTGGGAGAGAGGCACCGGCTGCGGTCTGCGCCAGAACGACACGTGCCTGCTTGTGAAACACAGGGTGGGCTGCAGGCAGGGGCACCACCAACACCGCCTGCGGTTTCCCCAGATGTCCTGGTGCAAGTCCTTCCTCAGAAACCACCATCTTGTGCTCGCCTGGAGCCACCTGCTACGTATTCAGAGCTCTTTCAATTTCCACCCCAAGACCGCAGAAGAGTGGTGGGGAGCAGAGGTATCTTTTGCTGGACCCGGCTGCGCTGCTTATTTTTAGCATTGCCATCATGTCTGAGAGCCCAGAGCTCAGTTTGGGACCGTGCTGAGCCTTGCACGGTAAAACGAGAAGCATGGCTCCCATCTCAAATGGCTTCCAAGCCATGTCCAAGAAGAGACAACTGGTGGGCTTGGAGGGACTGGGAAGGAAGCAGTGGGATGGCGTCGTGTGGCAGAGGTGGGATGCGAGAAGGATTACAAGGGTGTGCAGTGACAGGACACGGGGCAATGGCTTTAAACTGAAAGAGGGGTAGATTTTGATTAGATCTAAGGAAGAAATTCATCATCATAAGGGTGGTGAGGCACTGGACCAGGTTTCCCAGAGAAGTTGTGGCTGCCCCATCCCTGGGAGTGTTCAAGGCCAGGTTGGATGGGGCTTTGGGCAACCTGGTGTAGTGGAGGGTGTCCCTGCCCATGGCAGGGGGATTGGAACTAGATGATCTTTGAGGTCCCTTCCAACCCAAACTGTTCTATGATTCTATGATAATATTGTTGGGGGGCATGACTACAGGCAGGGGTCCCTTTTTTGCTCAGGTCTCAGGTAGGACTCACATTAGTGTTGGGTTTGTGCTTAATGCCTGGCCCGAGCTGGCCTTCCCCATCCCAAAATCAAGCAAGATAGAAGCCTCGGAGGCTGATGCTCACTCACAGCCAAAGGACCAGCAGACGGGAGCCGGTTTTGGGGTAACCGTGCCAGATGGCACTAAGGGATGCTCTGGCCCAGACTCGTGGTGGCCTTTGAAAGAGCTGGGAGGAATTTCTGCACACCTCATACTTTTCCCCCAAAACCCTTGGCCAAGGAAGCAGGGCACTGACATCCTCATTGCCCCGGCTAGGATGCCAGTGCCAGTGGTGTCCCTGCTCCTTGCCTGGCCCCTGGCAGCTTCGGTGAGCTGCTCGGTGCAGCTGTGCTGAGTCTCAGTGGTTTTGGGCGAGCGGGGACTCAAATACTTTCGTTGGTTTCTGTTCACTTGTGTTCTTCTCTATGGCCTCACTGAAGTGAAACCTGGGTGCCTGGTGTCAGCTCTTCTTCGTCGATGGTTCATCTGTTGGCAAGTCCGAACAGTGGATCACGTCTTCAGCTGAGGGTCCCGTCCCCAAATCCTGGAGATGTAGTACCCACCGTGTACAGCATCTGTGGCACAGGCTGGATCCGCTCCACCGAATGATCCCCACCAGTGTAGTAGGATCGTGGGTAGTATGAAGAAGAAGCTTGAAGGCTGTCCTCCCCAAAATGCTTGCTGCTTGCCCAAATGTGGTTTCCTACACCTTGAGCATGTGTTTGAGTTGGAGCAGTAATGCTGTCAAACTCCTACCCAATGTGGAAATTTTTCCTTGCTTCCCGGGAAGGCCAAGCCAGCTACCAGGTCCTGCTGCTCCTCTGGAGAGGGCTGCAGTCCCTGTGGACATGGGAAGGTACTTTCTGGAGATGCCCATGCTAAACTCTTGCCTTCAGGAGCAGAAGGGCAGAGAGAAAGTTTCATATGGGAAGGAGAGAGGAGCTTGGTTTCCATGGAGACAGACTTTTCCTTGCAGGAGATATGTGGTTCTCCTCAAGCGTGTTTGGGAAGGAGCAATGTGCTTACCCAATCCTCATATCAACCAGGGCAGACTGTGGGTGAATTTTCTATTGATCCCTTCTCTGAGGTCTTCCAACATAATGACATCTGTTCCATGATATATACTGGAATGCTTTGATTTCTAGGAGCTGCAAAGGACTTGATAAACATTGCAGCCCCGACCTGAGGTTTTGCTCATTGACTTGGGGTGTTACTTGGGTTCAAAGCCAACCTCACTGCTGAGATTTGTTATGGCTGGAAGGCAGTTGTGCCACTGGGAAGCATTTTCCTTGGGAGAAAATGAATCTGGTTACGTTCAGGTTGCCCAGAGAAGCTGTGGCTGCCCCATCCCTGGAAGTGTTCAAGGCCAGGTTGGATGAGGCTTTGAGCAACCTGGTGTAGTGGGAGGTGTCCCTGCCCGTGGCTTGAAATATAGGGTGAAGAGTTAACCTGGTGACAAATCTCCTGCGTGGAGAACAGGCTCACTGGACTGGGCAGAAGGAAGGTGAGGTTTGGATCCAGAGCTCCAGTCCAACTAAAGCTCCTGAGATTCAGCCCATCTCAACCAGAGAAACCCAGCTCTGGAGGCCAAGTGCTCTGCGCGAAGAGACAACCACAACTCAATCGCAGGTCCCAGCTCACAGTTGAACTGCTCAGGAATACGGCATAAACCAGCTACAGCTGCTTCCTCCAACCTGCTGCCACTCGGCGTGGGCCCCCACTGGCCCCCATAGGCGTTAGAAAACAAACAGTCACTTTTTATTTCTAGACACCAGGGTTTCCAACTGGTCTGATTGCTCAATGCCCCATTTCAGCACAGCAGCCTGTCCACGACGAGCATCTCTGGGCTCTTCCTGAGAGCGTGTTGTAATATGGGAAGCACCCTCCTTTGCATGGTCACCAGCAGCAGGACATCTCCTCCCTGTCCTCAGGAAGGTAGGAGAGCTGCATGGGGGCTCGTACCTCCCTCTCCAAGGGATTTATACCCCCTTGGCTGGTCTTAACACCAAGGACACCTCAATGATGCTTTGTGAAGGAAGCTTGGCAGGACAAGCCACCTAGAGTTGTCTTCGTTGGGGCCCAAAGGACTTACGCCGTTGGGTGGGGTGACACTGCTTTGTGCTCAAACTGGTGTCACGTGGCACTTCCAACTCATGCTTGCTTTGAATGGTCATCCTACATGGCTGGTGGGACTTGGTTCATGCATCAAATCCCATTTCTCATGAAGTCAGACCTGTGCAGGCAATGGGAGGGGAGGGACGATCTGAAGGCATCTCAACAGCTCTGGGCATCTCGGCTCCGTCAGGGCTGGCCAAGAAGAAGGGAGAGGAGGTGTTGGGAATTGCCGAGGGTGAGGAGGCTGAAGTCGCAGAATCTGAGCCTGGAGATGCAGCCAGCCTGCTGGTTCCCTCTAGCAGAGGAAAGGAGATCCCCAACTCCAGCAAGCACGACAGCCACTTATTTTTCTGAATCCATTTTTGATGGATGACCTCTTCCTTCTGTGGATCTTTGCTGTAGCACCAGACGCAAGGTCGTGAAAACAGGCTCCACCCAAGCCGCAGCTGCAAAACCACACAGGGACGAGAAGAAATACGGCGATACTTGTTTTGTTTTGTCAGACTTTTGGGTTTATTATGAGACCAAGTCTGTGAAACCAAGGTCCAGGCTGAAATCCCCTCCCTTCCCCCCCGAGTTTGCATGCGCCTAGATGTTGTGTCCTGCTTGGAGCCTATTTTTGGTGCGTGCGATTTGCTTGCGATAACACAAACACTCCGATGCATCGAAGTGGCTGGAACCATAAAATAGGGTCAGATGGCTTTTTGTGTGAGTCACAGGCCACCCAGACACCAGGTGAGTCACAGGCCACCCAGACACCAGGTAACCCGGGCTCCTCTCGCTCATCGGAAGAGTAACACGCAAGAGCTTTGCTTCAGCCCTAAAACAGCCGTGAAAATGGGAACAAGCAAAACTTCATGCTGTTGCACAGAGAGATCTTTGTAATGTGGCAATTAAAAAATTACTCCAAGCTGGAGAAACATTCCTTTTCCTTCTTTTTTTCTCCCCAATATGTGAGAGTAGCTGGGTGTTCAGAAGAGTTGCTCCGGTTCTTGCTGAGACTATAATTCCCGTGGTTCCCGTAAAGCTGCTTCATTTGTGCTGGATGTTTTACAGGGAACCGCAAACGATAACGTGATTTTGAATTTTGGAGCCAGCAGGCTGTGGATTTCAACAATATCCATTGCCAGCATGCTATGGTTCCTCGTTCTTCTTCTGATGGGCTTCAAAGAGAGTTTTGCCCCAATTCATTTCCCCTGCGATGAGCCGAGAAGAGGTGCTGGAGGAGGGCGCATGGATGTGGGAGCCGCTTCCATGAATCCTGTGCTGCTTTCACGTGTCTTCTGTCTTCTGCTGCAAGACTGAGTGTTGCTAAGCCTAACTGTGAGCTTAAAAAAAGATAAACCCTGTAGCCCCTAACTCATAACTCGAGGCTGAAGGAGAGCAGATGGCAGCAACAGTCTCCGCTGCACCGGAGAGCAAAGCGTATGGATGGGACTTCTGCTTGCCCTCACCCACAAGCCAAGTGCCGTGAGAGGCACCTGTGCCATGGAGATGCTTGCGGGGCTGTTGTGTTTGGACAGGGAGAGGTGTGTGGAGCAATTTCTATCACCCAGGTGGGGGGTGAGGTCAGCGATGTCCCTTAAACAGCAGTTGTCGGACCGTCTCCAGCTGATGTGAACGTGGGGCGTGGATCTGGCTGTGGTTGGAGGCTTCGTCGGGGATTGGCACCAAGATAAGAGCTCCAGATCAAAAACTGGAGTTCGTAATTTAGTGATGACCTGTTTGCTCACTGAAGCCATAAAGAAAACACTCATTTCCTTGAAATCAGATGCCTCAGTGCGCCAGAGCCAGGTCTCCATCCATGCCACGTTTGGGACAAGCCACCAAACGTCACTTTGGTCTCTCCAAAGTGACCTCCACTGGTCAATCCGAGGATGCCCTTCTCCTCGTTCAACCCTGGTTTCCTCCCGTGCACCCAGCAGCCCCATTCCCTGCCTCGCCTTCCACCTTAGGACAATGTTGTGCAAATCCACCCTGGGACCTGAAACTTCTTGAGGCTCCTGGCGAGGTTCCTGCCAAAATCAGCGTTTCCCCATTTTTCGTGCAGCAATGGCACAGCAGGTCCCATCAGCCGGGTGCTGCCGCCCCTGGGGGAGGTGTGGGGCGGGGGGGGGACCGAGGTATGTGGAAGCAGCACGGTGGTTCGAAACAAGTGATTCCCTCGCCTGGATCTTTCTGTTCTGTATTTCTCTTGAGAAGTAATCACTTCTCCCTGAGATAAATCTGGCCCAGGGACACATCTGTGGGGCACAAAAGGCAGTGCATCTGCAGGTTGGTCTTCCCGGTGAGCACGGCTAGAAAATAACAAGAGGGATCAGTATGGGGAATGTTTCTACACCTCTGCCTCAGAAAAAGAAAGTCTGGTTTTATTTTGGAGGAAGGTCTGGTCCCCTCTTCGGTAAAAATCCCAAATATTTAGAATTTGCTGGTTTGCTTTGCTGCTTCTACCCAGTTTCCTGCTCTGGGGTTTTCTCTGCTTGCTCCTAAATGCTCACCACCACTGCGACCTCCCGTCCTTCCCCAAGGTGCCACTGATGTCTGGAGTAGACCTGCTCCATGAAGAGATGGGCAAGGCCTCGCATCTCTGTCTCCTGGGACAGTGTGCTTTCAGGTGGAGAAGGGAAGGGACCACTCGAATGCGTTTAGGGGAAGGAAGGAAAAAGCAGTGGGAAATGTTTCCTTGTGGTGTCACCAGCAAGGGTGAGGAGAGCCTGGAGGAAGGAGTCTCGTGGTTGGGAAGGTGGGCTGTGGTGTCCATCACCAAGCAGGAGATTGAAAAGGTGGAGGAAAGTGGGGGATGAGGATGGATGGAAGGGAAGATTCATTACTGATGCAGTGAAGGAGGAGCTGGTGGAAGGAAGTCAATAGAGAAAGGTCAACATCTGCAATACCAAGGCCTGTCAAATGTTCACCCAGCCCAAGTCCTACACCCAACTTCAGTCAATAGAACTCTGGGAGAGGAAGGAGCAAGCCTGGTGGATGAATCTTGCTGTGCTGAACCCAAAAACCAGTGGCTGAGGGACGCCTGGACCACCGGTTGTGCCCACAACGTGGCGGGTCATAGCCTCCAGCACAGCTCTTCTCCATGGACACCTTTAATGCCCTTAACCCACTCCTGTCTGTGGTGGCCAGCCTCTACAAAGCGGTGACCAGCCCCTGATGGCCAAGAAATGGACTATATGGAGAGGAGAGCAGAGAGGGAGTTATCCGTGTTGAACATGATATGGCACCGGTCGCTTCTGGAAATGGGACAATCTCCTGGGTTCCTCCTGATGAGCGTCTCCAGCTCACGGCACTGCCTCGGTTCCTCTTTCCTGGCCGCAGCAAGCGACAGTGCTGGGTCTCCTTTCGCGGGGCTGAGCCAAGGCAGGAGGCCAACGTCATGCCAAGCACGGTGGGGAAAATGAACCTGTTTTGCCCAGCTTGTATGGCTCTGCCCTCAGGGTGGATGTGGGAAACTCTCGGTCTTTACAAGAGACTGGAAATTCTGGTATAATTATAGCCTCGCCGTGGGTTGTGAGAAACCAAGGGGCTTTACAGGTTGCCGTGCCAGGCAGTCAAAGTCACGGTATGCAACTCCCCCAGGAGAAGCATCAAGCCCCAGCTGAGCCACGGCGTGGAGCGGGACAGGGACCACTTCCAGCCACCCTCCTGGAAAGCCCTTTATCTGACAGTGCAGCCTTGCTGCCTGGGGGCTGCGTCCTCTGAGGAAATGTATAGTAGCAATGGTTCCAGGGAAAGTGCTTTTCAAGGAGGGTGATAGCTCGGGATGTTTAGAAAAAGTGCTGGAAGATGTGCTCCAGGGTGGTGGTGAGTGTAGGAACCCAGCTTCTCCATTTCCACTCCCTGGAAGTGTTCAAGACCAGGTTGGATGAGGCTCTGAGCAACCTGATCTAGTGGAAAGTGTCCCTGCCCATGGCAGGGGGGTTGGAACTGGATGATCTTTGAGGTCCCTTCCAACCCAAACCATTCTATGATTCTGTGATTTTCCCCCTTTCAGTCTTTGTGGGTGAAGCTTCTTCTCACCCCGAGGACGAGCCCCAAAGCCAAGAGATGTCATTGCAGGAAGGTTTTGAGTAGCAGGCAGGCAGGCGACTGTCTGGGCTGGTTGGCTAACCCCCATCCTAGCCTGGAGCTCTTCTTTCCATGAGTCTGAAACCTCCTTTCGATGGAGGGGTGTAACGCTGCAGGTTCACAGCCCTCGGCGTGAAAGCAGGAGCACGAAAGCAAAACCTTGCCTCGGTTTTCGCCTCGTTCAGAAATTATTTCGTGTTTGTGACCAAGTGACAATATCAGTTAGAGCTGCTGGAGGAAAGGAGGTTGCTGTATTCATCGCTGCAAGGGCTGCCACGACTTTTCTGGTCCTCCCTCCTAACTTTGGCTCTCGAGTAGTTTAAACGCTTAAGCATGACAGCGGAAAACGGAGGATTTCACCGTAATTTTTATGAAACCCATACGCTTTGCAGTGGCTTGTTTCTAAAAGATGAAATGCTAGAAATGATGACTGCAGCTCAAGGAGCGTTTTTGCACAGCAGCATCAACCCCAAGCGTGGGACCAAAAGCCTTGCCCGCGCGTGAAGGTTTATTTGCCAGAGGCTGAGTCATCCGGGGCCACTATGGCCTCGCACCGCCGTGATTTCATTCATCTCCAAACAACCAGGAGTCATTCCGCAGGAGCTGATGCATCACGACCTGGTCCTTGCGACACCACGTGCCTTATCATCCCTGGAGGACGGTTGGCAGAGGTAAGGCTGGAAATGAGCCCGGTGAATTTAATAATTCACTCTCCATCTGCGTGGCCGTCAACGATGGATGCTGAGGTCTTGCCGGAGGAGTGATCTGACGTTCAGGGCAGGGCCAGATCTTAAAATAGGATGATGGGAATGAATTGTAATCTGTTGTTTTTTTTTTTCATGACGTGGTAATTCTGGGTTTCCAGTCATGCTCGTGGTGGCCTGTGGACCCGCCGCTCTACCCTTCGCCCTAATCTGAGCCGACTTTAGCACCCCCCTGGTTTTTCTTGAGATAAGAAATATTTGTGAGTTGATCATATCTCTCCTATTCCTTTCTTTTCTGCAATTTTAGCCATTTTATTATTTTTTGGGGCCGGAAGAGGAGGCTGGTGGAGTCAGAGCCACTTTCGGCCAGCCCCGCTTGCCCCGGATGTTCAACCAGCTTTTCTCAGGATTTGGGACAGACCCAGTTGTCCCCCAAACCAGCATCTTTCCGTCACATGCTTTGGCTTCTGAGGCTGCAGGTGTGGCTATTTCAGCTGGCACCAAAATAACCCCGTTGCCTACAAAAGACGAGCACTTAAGCCTTGAAAATCCACAAAAGCTTCAAAAAAAAAAAAATCCCCAGCCCCTTCCCCGCGACGCCGAGAGCTGCTCTCGGTTTTATACACTGGCGAAACCTGGAGTTTCACTGAAACGAGCTGTGAAAATGCCTGTAACCCCTGCCCTTGCTGCAGCTATTTATTTTGTGCTTTTGCTCCAGCCTCCTCCTATATCCAGACTTTGAGAAGGATTGGAAAAACAAATCAATAAAAATTAAAAACCAAGCTCCAGTGCACAAACCTCACATGCGCAGGAGAGCAAAATTCACTAAATAAATGTTTATTCTCCTCGACTGGGCTCTCGTCCTGCTCCCTAAAGAGGCCAGGAGGACTTTTCTTGCTGGGATGAGCTGCATCCCTTGGATAAGATCCATTCCCTCGGACAACAAACTGAGCCACGGGTCTGAATTTGGACTTTGGCGTCTGCCAGGAATTAATTAATCTACATCACGCTGCTCTCATCGAGATCTCAGCTCTTTGGTTTCCCGCCGTGGGATGCTGAGCCCCGGGGGTGCCCCTGCTTGAAAAAAAGTCAGAATTTCCTCCCAGAATTTCTGGCAGAAAAAGTGACTCGATGAGACCTGGTGACTGCCGGTGACGGGGTCGGTCCGGGGCTGGCGGCCTCGCGGCTCATTTACATCTCGCCGAGCGAGAAGTCGGGCGTGAGCCACTTTCCTGTCATCACTTGGCTCGACCCAACCCCCCCCCCCGTTTGCTTTGTCTTTCTCTGGCAGAAAGATCTCAGAGGGCAAAAAGCCCTGTGAGCTGTCAAGCCTCTTTTCCTTGTGGGTGGATTCTCTGGTGTCTAGTAATGGGGTTGAGCATGTGCTTTGGCCTCTCCTTCATCACCTTTACTGTTATATTTGCCATTTCAAGGAGTTTTGCAGGAATTGAGTGGTTTTGAGGCTGCTGAAGTCAGGTAGAGCTAAGACATGGAGGCAGGTGCACGGATGCCATCGCATGCATCACCTGCCTTAGGAAATGGAGCTGCAAACCTCCAGGGCTGGCTGTGCAAAGAGGCAGCTCCTTCTTTCCCCAGGTTGTCATAGAACCACAGAATGGTTTGGGTTGGAAGGGACCTTCAAGATCATCTAGTTCCAACCCCCCTGCCATGGGCAGGGACATCTTCCACTACACCAGGTTGCTCAAAGCCTCATCCAACCTGGCCTTGAACACTTCCAGGGATGGGGCAGCCACAGCTTCCCTGGGCAACCTGTGCCAGTGCCTCACCACCCTCAGAGGGAAGAATTTCTTCCTTAGATCTAATCAAAATCTACCCCTCTTTCAGTTTAAAGCCATTTCCCCGTGTCCTGTCACTACACGCCCTTGTCCAAAGCCCCTCTCCAGCTTTCCTGTAGCCCCTTTAGGTACTGGAAGGCTGCTGGAAGGTCTCCCCGGAGCCGCCTTTTCTCCAGGCTGAAAAAACTCAACTCTGTCACCCTGTCTCCATAGCAGAGATACTCCAGCCCTCGCATCATCTTCATGGCCTTCTCTGGACTCACTCCAATGGCTCCATGTCCTTCTTGTGTTGGGGACCCCAGAGCTGAACGCAGCACTGCAGGGGGGGGTCTCAGGAGAGCAGAGTAGAGGGGTGGAATCACCTCCCTGGACTTGCTGCCCACACGACCCCCTGGTCACCGACCTCGGTGCTGATGCTCGCAGCCCGTACCTGTGCCGCTGTTGTTTCTGGCCGCTGAGCTTCGAGGGGTTCCCAGTGCTGCAGGTGGTGTGATGGTGAGGAAGCACCTGCGAGCCCTCTGCTCAGGAACCCGGCAGCATCCTGTGGCTGCGGCACGCACTGGGCTTCTGCACGTGCTGTCCTCACCCCAGCGCCCGGTGCGTGGGACCCCAAAGGAACCCCCGTCTCAGCCCTACACATCGGCTGGACATCTCCCTCCTCCTGGGAGGCTGCCTGGTTTTGGGGAACAGCTGGTGGCAACTCACCCTCTCCTCGGTGGTAAACTCAAAATTTTAATAGCAATTGTGTGTCTGATGGGCATTGCCAAGTGATAAGGGCACTCTTGGGACTCCCAGAAGCTCTGGAGACCTCTCCAGAACAAGCCGGATAAATTGTCCTTGCTCACTTGGGTTGGTACAACGCATCGGCCGTGCCGAGCTGCACCCATCGCAGTGTCCTGCTGGGGGTTTCTCTCCTCCCAAGGGAGTTAGAGAAGCTCTGAGAAGAGAGGTCAGGGATTGCGACGCGTCGGTGTGCTGCAAAACTCCTTCGTGGGTGGTTCCATGGGTCCCTGGTTCCGAGGGAGCATTGCAGCTCGCTCCGAGCCATCGCACACGGCGGGGACGCCTGCGAAATAACCGCCTTGCACCCCGAGCAGGATGGGTGCTTAATGGTTGCTGGGATTGGGGCTGCTTCTTTTGCCGTTGTCTCTCCCTTGCAAAGGCTGGATTGCTCAGAAGAGGCAAAAACGTAGGTGGAGAGGAAACGGAGTGGTTGCAGCCTCATCCGTCCGCCTGCATGCACAGCCCCCGTGTTTGCACGGCGGAGAGGGGAGGCGAGAGGAGGGATCAGAAAGGGGAACGGGGTATCGGCTCCAGCATGTATCCTCCCGTCAGGCGCAGGCTTAGAGTGATCCAAGGGTTCATGCATCTTCGTCCATCTGAAATCCAGAATAAAAAGTGAAGCCAACTTTCTCCTCTGCTTTCTCTTCAATTCTGCAATTTTTAAACTCTGCCCGTCACCAAGACAACTCGAAAAGGCAGTTTTGCCCAAACGTCGATCTTTGGGCTTGAAGGAAATAAGAGTGCTCTGATGGAGGGGAGTCAGTATTCCAGATGGGATGCTGCTTACTGGGAGCAAAGATTCCCTTGGCCTGACCCAGGGATGCTGGGGGTAGCCGTGCCCTGTGCTCCTGCAGCCCCAACCTCCCGGGCACGGGTGCAAGAGATGAGCCTGAGGACAGCAGGACCTGTCTATGCGCTTAATAAAGTTAGCAGCAAACGAAGGCACTTCCCTTGCATCCCACATGTTGCTTATTCCATAAATACTGCACCAGATTTCCTTTGTTGCTGCTGTTATTAACGCCATTGGACTCCTCGTTCTGTTTTTTTGCACCATTTTTTGGTGCAGGAGGTTGGAGGAGGATGGCACATCAACCCTTGTGCTCCTGCGCCATCCTTGTGCCTGCATTGGGGTGGTGAGGCAGAGCTGGGCGTCCCCTGAGGGCAAAAGGGTGTTTTATGGGGATAAACAATAAAAAGAGGGAGAAAACGAGGTCAGAGATGAATCCAGGCCTCGGGGAGGGTGTTTGCAAAATAGCTGGAAATCTCACAAGGCCGAACTGCATCTCATGAGATCTCTGATACTTCCCACTTCTGACTGGGCCAGAAATACCACAAGAACAATGCTGCGTCATCATTCTCGCCGCTGGCTTTGCTCTTCCCACACTCCCAGCAGGGATTATCCTCCCAAACATCCTTTGGGCTATGGATCCACCGGCACCGGCTGCCGTTCCCAGGGCAGCATCGTTTTAATGGTGCCCGGCGCAGATTCCACCCTGCTCTTCCTTTAAGACCCGTGTGCTGAGAAGGAAGATATTTTTGGTCAAGAAATCAAATGACTCATCTGTGGATCCAAAGAACTATTT
Organism: Tauraco erythrolophus; assembly: GCF_009769465.1. NCBI lineage: Eukaryota > Metazoa > Chordata > Aves > Musophagiformes > Musophagidae > Tauraco > Tauraco erythrolophus. The sequence continues at coordinate 20,237,312 of NC_141479.1, read as the reverse complement.
CGGGGCAGAGCGTGCGCCTCCCCGGCACAGTCCCATGCCGATGCTCATAGCCGGTGGCTTCCTGGGAGTCTTAAACCATCCCAGGCAGGTGGGTGCAGAAGGGACATGGCACCCCCATCTCCCCGGATGACGAAGCCCCGAGACCACCGGAGCCCTGGGATGTTGTGCAATCCCGCTGTACATGTTTCAGTTTGGTCCTTACCCTTTCCGCCCTCCGGCTGGGTTTGTTATACAGAGGAAGCTTGTTAGGAGCCTCGGCAAACAGACAGGAAACCGAGTCTTTCGCTGCGCGTACACATTGTCTGCCAGGGGCTAATTTTGAACAGAAAAAGACCTTATTTATTTCTTTTATTTATAAATCCTGAGCCTTGCGCTTTGAAGAAAAGCGCACGCTCTTGTTGGGCTAGGAACCGCGCAGGAGAGGGCAAGGGGAAGAGCAGCCGTCGTGGCACGGAGTGACCGTAGGAAAGCCCAGCTCCAGCATGCACAGTGGGGTCATGGCAGGCTGGGATGCCACCTGATATGGCGTGGGGTGGTATCCATGTGGTAATGGCCAGCAGAGATGGTGCAAACACTGAGGCTGACTGGTCTTGGGGTGGAGACTCCACCAAGGACCTCATGGACATCCCCATGGTCAGTAATGGTGCAGGTGATGGCAGGCTGCAAGCCACATTGCCCGGCTGGGGCTAAGTCCCGGGTGGCTCCACGTCCCCATGGAGGTTTGGGTGATGGGGAAGCAGCTTCAGTGAAGTCAGGTGGGCAATGCTTAGGTCTGTGCCTGGAGGCATCACAACTGGCCTTGGCCACCACCTCTGGAGAAGACGCTCGGGTGCCCCTCAACATCAGAGGCAGGGTGAGGGCTGTCTTGCACCCACCACATGGGCTCCTGGGCCCCACCAGCCCCTGGGGACTCTGGTGAGACCTTCAGCGAAATCAGAGACTCCTTTGGAGATGTTTTTTTTTAATTTTCCGTGTACTGGTGGGTATTTCCAGGGCAAGGTAGTGTGATACAGGCAGGCAGATATTAGTCACCGCAGCAGACTTTAAAAAGTGAAAACACGAAGTCGAATGCTACCAAACCTGCATCAACTTCCCAAATCCCACCAGAAAAGTAGCAAAACTCACCTAAAAAGGCAGAAAAAAAAAGTAAAAGTTCCGGCATTGCTTTTTTGGGTTTGTTTTTTTTTTTTTTTTAATTGTTGTTGCTGTTGTTTTTGGAGAAACATCATGCTTTATTCCGAGAAAGGGGAAGCGTTGGGGCTATCGGCTCCGTCGGGTTGTGCATCTCCCATGGGTGCCTCCTGGGAGAGCAAAGATGGGGGAGGTGAGCCCCAGTACCCCGGGTTGCATCAGGGCTTGGGCAACGCAACAGCGATGCTGAGGTTTCTGTGGCAGAGCCGAGAGGTGCAGGATGAGACACGCGGGTGACACTGAAGAGGAGAAACCTCCCCTTACCCTCACCCTCTGCCCTGTTGGGTCTTTGCACCGATGGGTTTGGGCATAGGACTGCTCCCTCACCCCCCGTCCTGCACAGCCACATCCTACCAACGAGCTTGGTCTCAGCTGTGCCCAGAAAGACACACTGGCCATAGCGGCTTCTTTCTTTATTTAACCCTCCCTGACCCCAGGATGGAGGAGCCACTTCCACATTTTCCCCTGCCCAGTCACGGCAAAAAAGCCCTGGAGCCGTTTTTCCTCCTCCTGCCCAGCCGGTCTCGGTCTTGCAGATGCTCAAACCACACGCGCCTTCGCCCAGCCTGGCCCGTCGCAGATGGACACGGCTGAAAATACCTAAAAATACCTCTTGGCCGCGAGCGTCCTGCGAGGGTCTCGCAGCCAGAGCAGCTGGGACCGAGAGGACAGGCTAAAAATAGAGGCAGGTTGCGAGTTTCAGAAGATCCCGAAACATGAGGCGAAACTCGGTCCGAGTTAACGGAAAAGCCGAGCGTGTCAAAGGGCTTATTTCTGCTCGAGAAGGCTTAGCAGGAGAGATATGGGAGCCTGGTAGCTCTTGTGTGTGGATTTAGTGGGGCATCACCATCACCTCCGTGCTCTTTGGGGTCACCACCTGGACAAGGGGCTGCCTTCTTGGGGACCAGAGGTGCTAAACCCGTGCTGCACCCACAAATCTTCTGTTGGGGATGAAAACCTGAGGGTTTGGCCTCCTCACCTCATGCAGAAGGTGCGAGCTTGCATCCCGCCTAACGTCTCCCAGTAATTGCATGCGTGTCTGATAGCATCCATGCAAACCAACTGAGGCCCATTCTGCCTGAAGAAGAAGCTCAAGCCCTCCAGCCTTCGATAAAGCCAACAGCTGGGGCAGGGGGAAATCTCTCTCTGATGTTTCTAGACATGAACCATGAGCTAATGCCATGCCTGAAGGTGTGTGGTCCTGTCCGGGTCCCCTCGACCCGCCACCGAGCCCAGGGGAGCGCATCGTGGTCCCATCACCCAAACCTTGCACAACCCTCCGGTCCTTCTCCTTCCTCGCGCTGGGTGAAATCAGAGCTGTTATTTCAAAGAGCAGCTTGTGATTTATCACCGTAATCTCAACCACAAGTTGAGCTGGCAGTAGTTAGGGGAGCCACGAGGAATAAGAGAAGGGTTAGCTATTAATTTCTGCATCCTCTATGCTCTTGAGGTTTTTATTTCTTCAATACAAGAGCAAGGAAATACAGGTTTCTGCTGAGTAAAGAGGAGAAAATGAAATGGAAAAAAAATTGCTAGGGATTTGTGCTGAAGCAGCTCATGTCAGGCCGTTCTTTTGCACGCTGTTAAAAAAAAAAAAAAAAAAAAAGCAGCTTTCTGAATTTTGAAAGCTGAGGTCGTTGCAGAAACCAGAGGCACCAGCCCTTCCTTGGCAAGGGTAACACCCTGGGAAGGAAAGTGGGGTTGTGCTGGCAGGTCCACGAGCAGAATCGAGTGGAGTTTCTTCTCTCTTTCCCCCTTTCTGCCTCTCCATAAGTCACTTTTATGGCTCTCGGCAGCCGTTCCGGAAAGCTCAGCTTTGCTCCGACGTTAATGAGTCTTTAAATCAAAGGGGCAGCCGAAGGGTTGTGGTGGCCAACTCAAACGTTGTGTCTCCTTCCAGAAAGGGCCAGGCTGGGGATGCACAGGAGGTGCAGAAAACTTCCAAACATCATTATTATTCGATTTCTTTCTTATTTTTGATCTTTATTTATATGCAATTCTACGGTTTGTTGAAGGCTTTAAATTCTATTCCCCCCAGCTTTGCTTTGCTCTGAAAGGACCTGCAAGCATGTTTTTTGCTAAATATCAGTGAGAGGCACATTATCTTCTGTAATTTCAGACTCTAGAGGTCTAATAAACCCCTCAAATTCCCCAAATTTCCCAACACTGGAGCCTGATAGAGCCCTTTGCATCCAGTACTCTGAGCTCCCGATGTGCTCAGAAGAAACCCATCGTTTTTTTACTTCTTTTCCTTGTCTCACAGAAGAAAAGGCTATTTTCCAGGCTTGCTACAGAGCACGGAGGAGTCAGACAGGATTTTAACCCAGTCTGAGGAAATGACAAAGCATTAACTCCTCTGCAAGGTACTGGAATAGTTTTCATTAAATTCAGTCTTTGCAGGAACCCTGCAGTTATTTTCCAAGCCAAAAAAAAAAAAAAAAAAATCCAACAACAAACCACACAGTTATTCTTTCTTGGCCTTTCTGGTTTGCTAATCTACTTTGACATTTATTAGCAATTATTTATTTCCTTCCCCGTTGGCTGTTTATGGTGCAATTTTTCAACAAAATAGGCATTACTCAATAACAACCTCCACAAAAAGGCAATTAGGAAATGTGAAGAAGCACGTTGCAGGGACGGCTTACAGAGATTTGTGGGCCTTTTCCCCTGCACAAAATCTGATTTTCTGGCCCAGATGGAGCTGAAGATGTTGCTTTGGGCAGCAAACCCCAGCCAGGCTCCAGGACCGGAGCACTGCAGCCTTCACCCCATCTTTTCTGCAAAGGACCCAGAGGCTCGTCCCTGCTGTTTGCAGCCTTTGCAAGCAGAGAAACATGTATTTAGGAAGACCCGCTCCTGGGTAATAATTTTCTTTCTTTCCTTTGGGTTTTGGTGATGAGGAAGATCTGTAAGAAAACAGGATTCTTGTTCCTTGATGAAAATGCTTGGTGCCGAAAGACTCCCATGAGTTCCCACAAAGCCACAAGGTTGTGCAAAACCTAAAAAAAAAAAAAAAAAAAAAAAAAAGAAAAATTAAAAAATAGCTCAACCTTTCAGTACAGCATCTCAGGAGCGTTTCTCTGTTCCCCTGCTCTGCGGGAAGAGCTCTGCTCCAGCCACCTGCCCTGTCAAATTTCCACTGGAGTGGTGGCTTTCCTGAGAAAAGGGCTGGGAAAAGTTGGGGAAAGATAAAGCTTCGTATTGAAATAATGGAGCTTTTAAGAAAATAAAGCCCTTTTCTTGCCAGGTTTGCGCGCAGAGCCTTGTACCAATCACCCCGCATCCTTCCTGGTGGGATTTTGGGCACCACGTTGGGTTCTGGTGGGGATTTTGGGCACGATATTGGGGGCTGGTGGGGGATTTGGCCATGATATTGGCCTCTTTCGCATCCCACCCAGCTGAGGATTAATGGTAAAACCATCCCAGAAATCGCTGGGGCTGGGTGATGGCAGGAAACACGCTAGAGAGGGGCGAGAGAACAGCGGGTGCCGCTCGAAGGCGGGGGACAGCCCAGTCCTGGTTCTGCTTGGCTGAAGCTGTCACCTAAAATAATCAGCCTCGCTGCAGTCTTTTTGCTGGTTAAGGAAACTTAATTTTCATTTTCCGACCGGTTTCCCAGCCGGGACGTGGGAGAGGGCTGGTTGGCCGTTTGCAGCCAGAGCAGCACCTAGATTGGGGGGTTATTGTTATAATAATTACCAATTATTATATCATAATTATCAATTCTTATATAGCAATTATCAATTCTTATATAGCAATTATCAATTATTATATAGTAACTATCAATTATTATTTAGTAACTATCAATTATTATATAATAAATATCAAATATATAACAATAACCCCCCAATCTAGGTTACAATATAATCTTGTTAAATCATCTGTGCTCAAACAGGCAACACACATAAACCTTCCAGAGACACCAAACGCTCCCTGAGACAAGATTAAGCTCAGCAATAACAAATCCAGTGGAATTTCATCTATTTATCCGAGCCATAAAGGCATACGGACAATCCACCGTGCGTTTCCTTACGTCTGCCAGGAATCGTGCCTTCCCCAGTGCTGCGCGCTTACCCAACCGAGCTGCGCCCTCCGCTTATATTCAATATTTTCTCTGTATTTCAAGGGGCTGAAAACATTTCTCTTGGTGGATTCTTTTAAATTCCACCCCCGAAACAACCCTCTGGATCATTTAAAGTGGGAATGTTTGTACCGAGGATCCGATAGGGAGTCTGGGAATTATTTTACCGCTACAAACTTTTCCACTGTCTCATCGAAATTCAAAAATCCCAATCCCAATGCTACTAAAATACTGAGCTAAGATGAGAGTGGCTTGTTCAGTGTATGGATTTGTTTTTAGCCACTTGTTCTTAGTAGTTTCCACTGAAAAACACGCTTTTCCGTTTGTAATAAACAGAACAGCACGACCTGCAAAAAAAGAAAATATGACTTTCAAGCAAGCAAGGACAATCCCTGAAATTGGGAGTTTCAAATCCTTCTGGAAAATGTGTATGAGGATGGTGGGGGAAAATATTTTGCTAGAAATAACAACCGCAGCCTGGAAAGAGAACAGTGGATATATTCTTACGTATGAACAGGAAGAATTCCCAGCCATTGAAAACCATTACGGTCAGTGTTAATTAGGGCTGATTGAGTAAAAACAGAGGCTGACATGAGCTTGGCTCTGCTCACAGAGCTGCTCGGAGCCCGTACTGAGTCACTGTGAAAACCACACGTTGAGTTGTTAGAGGAGAAAAAAAATTATAAAAAAAATTAAAAAATATATACATGAGCAGGTGGAATTTCCCATGGCCCGGGGTGCTGGAGGAGCCTGGCATCAGGCATCAGCCCCCATTAACGGAGACAGTGCCAGCTGCTCCCCAGCACCAGCGCCGTTTCGCAGCCTGGGAGAGGGATGGTGGGTGCTCTCCGGGGTGGGAGTGAGCGAGAGCTCGGAGATGTGCATCCCAGGAAATGTGAAGGCAGGAAGGTGGATGGAGAAGCTGCACTCCCCATGGAGCCTGTGTCCTCAAAAGGTGGAGAACAGGGAGGATGGAAGCCCTCCTCCTCCTCCGTTGTGCCGGAGGCTGAGCTCCCACAGCTGCATCCAGCCCCGCTGTCAGCGCACGGATGATGGCCGAGAGCCCTGCCCCGGGGTGCTCCTCTCTCCAGAGAAAGTTTTAGGGCCATGAAAAGCCACTTCCCCAAAAATCGTTGCAGCTCTTACACCGTTGGAAGGGCTGAAAGCCCTGCAAAAAGTAGCTGGGCACACTGTGTGTTGCTGGGGAGGGGAACACGGAGGAAGAGGAGCCGAAGGCTGATGAAGGAGGGCTCTCGCCAGCCTGGGATGCAGCTCTGCTTGGCTTTTGGAACATGCTTTCTGCACACTCGGAGGATGGAGAGACCCTCGAGGGCTCAGTGCAAGGAGGAGCAGGTCCCCCAGGACCCATCTCCCTGCCCCCTGCTCCGAAGCCTCAAATTTAGGATTTCATGACTTTTGACTTTTCCGTGTTTTGGTGTTTTGTTGTGTTTTTTTTTTTTCTGTCATAAATTCGTATGGCTTTGACAACCTTATTAGCGAGAAAAGTGCACGATCCTGGCTGGGGCTCTGCTGCCTTTGGCAGTGGCAGAAGCAGAGCTGGAGCACGAGCCATGGGAGAGCATCTCCATCATCAGCTCCTATGGCTCAATTTAGGGCTGGGAGATGGAGAAAATGAACCCCCACCACCTCTCGTCGTGGGTTTTTTCCCATGATTTGGGGCTGGTTTGGCTCTGTCTTGGCTCTCTCCTACCTCCTCTCGCACCTCGATCCCCTTCCCCATGTGCTCCAGCCATAAATGACATGGCACGGTCAGAGTCTCACTATTATTCACCATCCTGTTTCTTATATAACCGAGCAAGTTTTTGCTCTTTTGACTCACCAGCAGCTCCCTCCACGCAGGGTTTGCGGTAGGAACTGCTCTGTGAATCAATACAGTTAATTCAGAAACCAGTCCCTGGCATGAATAATTCAGAATATTCTCCGGAGCGGGCTGGTTTGCACCCGTGTCTGTAGGGCACAGACTCGGGTCCATTCTCCGCAGAGGCTGAGGGTTTTCCTTGCATTGCCAAGTGGGTGCTTCCCACTTTGGGATTTTTCCCTTAGAAGAACAAAAATCCTCCCCTTGCTCCTGGGAGCTGGCAGGAGAGGCGAGGGGAGCGGGACCCATCGCTGCCCACCGGTGTGGGCAGCCTTGGAGGAAACATCTAAGTGCACATCCGAGCTCAGCTGCTCCGAACACGGCACCATGGGGAATTGCTGCCGCAGACCCATCCTGATGAGCTGCCTAATTGACTGGTTAGTGACCTGTTTTACTGTGATGCCTCTAACCGTCCTGGCACTGGGTGCTCTCTATGCCAGCCTGGCGCTGGGTATGTTCCTGGGAGCAAGGAGGTGGGGACATGGGTGCCATCCCTTAGGTGGGGACATGGGTGCCATCCCTTCTGCCATCACCCAACTTGGTGTCCCCCGCAGCAGCTGCGTGGCCACCCTGCAGTCCCTGGGGCCAAGAGTGGGCAACTTTGGCCAGGCCACCATGACTAGGTCCAGGTGTGCACTAAAGCAGGGCTACCACTTGCTTTCCTGGCCGAGTCCTCAAGCAGACCTGGTTCTACATATAAATGATGGTTTGTTGCATCCAAACGGCAGAGAATTTGGATTCAGGCCATGATGCAGCAGATAAAAGCTAAAGGACACCCAGCAGCTGGGTGGGGAAGCTTCACCTTTATATATGACCCTGCCCCTCGTGCCAAGTGTGTTCGAGGGATGTCCCCTAGACAGGACATTCTTTTTCTCCACCTGTACACAGGTGGAACATTTTGGGGTTCTGGAGCCAGAGTCGCCCCCTGGCACAGCTGCCAAGGTAGGTGGTAGAGGAACAGAGCGCGCTTCGTATTTAGGAAGTTAAGGGGAGATCGAGTTCCCTAAAGGGATGGACTGAGAGCGAGAAGGATGGCAAACAGGCAAAAGCACCCGGCTGTTGGACCCAGAGGGAATTCTGTCCCCACCATCCCCCAGTGTGGAGTTTGGGGGTACCTGGCGGTCCCGGCGCCCGGCTGCGTTGCGCCCAGATCACACTGAGCCACATGATCTGCGGGGTCGGAGCAGCGACAACAACAGGAACAATCTGTGGGAGAGGAACTTAGGATGAGCTCAACTTCTCTAAAAGTATAAAAAGACCCCGGGGGCCGCAAAAGGCATCGACTCGCACGTCCTCCCCTCTCCTCCCCGCCGCCGCCGCCGCTGCTGCCGACTCGCAGCCCTGACGGTTGGAAGCGGCGTTGTCCCGGCGTTGTGCAATAGTGTTTTCTGTGTTTTTGGCATCGGCTCGCCCCGCCGCTCGCCTGCCCTCCCAGAAAAGGAAACACGACCCCACCGATGCCTGAAGGTCCTTTGCAAGAGACTAAACGGCTCCACTCAACCTCTGTCCTGCCTGGGGGCTTCCCACGGGTGACGGTCCCACAGAAAGAGGGAGCGAGCCGCTAAAAAACCCACCCTGCATCCTATTAAAGAGCATCAGGGAAGGGAATAGTAAAGGGGTATCTCTGCTTCCTATCAAAGGGTGCTCATGCAGCTCAAAACAGGAGCAGGGCCAATAATTCAAAGTCCAACAGATTTTCAGCGTCTTACTGGATAGTTGCTCACTAAGCACAACTACACCAATATGCGTGTCAGTTTTTGGGGCCCTATTCCCATCAATTTCTTCTTTTTCCCTGGATTTATTGGGGTTTCCACTCGCTGACCGAAGCCAGCCGGGTGGAGGACACATCCTTGGTGCACCGTGGCGTTCGCCGCAGCGATCTACACGCGCCCTGAAGTAAGGCATTTAGATGAGGACATTTTTAAAGCCTATTTTCGGCTTGAGGAAACACTAGCTCTCTCTGAAACCTTCCAAATGGCAGAAAAATACTCGCTGAAAAGGAAGGTGAAGCTTGTTGGGTGGCTCCACTCCGGAGCAGCTGATAGAAAGGCACAACATGCACACAAACCTATCTCCAAGCCAGACCTGGTGGTACCTTCCAGGAGATAAGTCAGATGTTGTGACTATTTGGCATATCTAAAGACACTTTTTTTTTTTTCTTTTCATGGATTATGAGCTAAGAAAATATATCATCCCACGTATTAAACCTTGCTTCAATCGTATTCCTTGGCCACCAAAGGATGGCTGCAAGGCTGTGATAGAAACCGTGCAGCAGTGTGACATTTTCTCCTAGCCTGGAGGAAAACGTTTTGCTGATTGGAGAGAGGGGAATAACAGAGGGGAAAATTTGATCTTAAATTCTAGGTGCTTCTGGCTGCTAGAAAATTGGTCTGTGCTATTAGGGCAGACTGATGAGATCAGGGAGGAGGAAAGTCAAACCGTGATGAGATTTAAAACTGTAGCCCACGGCCACTTGCAAGGCAAGTGTGGCTTACGTGTTTCAACGCTTTTTCTAGTGAGTGACTTAAATGAACCAGGAGCTGAGATTCCAGGAATTTTGGCTTTTTTTTAGCTCTTAGTAAAGGAGGAAGAAACAGACAGAGACGCTTCTTCTGAACTAAAAATACTGTTTAGAGAAGGACATCTGCAGTGCAGCTTTGAGAGTGAAGGTCCTCAGAGTTTGGGCTGTTCTCCTTCAGATGTCACCTGCTGATGTTGGGAGAGGTATGAAGACTGGGAAGGAAAGTGTGAGATTGGAGCCATTCCCTTCTTTCTTTAGAAATACTTGTTTTTCTGGAGGGGTTGCAACGAAATGGAAAGGAAATTGCATTTTCAACCTGCGCTGCAGGGATGGGGACATCCCCCCCAGCTGGCCTTCCCAGTTTGAGATCCCCGTCAGGTGGATCTGGACTGGTCTCAGCTGCTGGAGGCCTTTTGGGGACATGGGAGTTGCCAAGAAGTCTGACAAGCCATTCATAAAACTTCTGGGAAAGTATTTGTGAAAGCCAAGCACATTCTGCACGTGCCCCCCTCCACACCCCAGCATCGAATAACTGACCTTTGTCTTGTCTTTATTTTCACTTTCAAGCTCTCGCCTTGCAGAGGTCAAGCAGTTTAAAAAGCTCGGCAGAATTCAAGAGGCAGGATTAATCCTGCCAATTATTTTATTTTTCTGGCTACCACGTCATCTTGCTTTTGCCAGGGTCAGTCATTTTGCAAAAAAAAATCAAAACGTACCAAAACGCCACAAGTTAGACCCCAGAGACTCCAGGAAACCTGTGCTAAAAAGCACAATCTGTGTAAAAATACCCTTTTGTGTCTCTGTCTCTCCATTCGGAGAGCCTTCGCAGTTCTTGTTTTTCAAAAAAAGGAAGAATGATTCTGATGTAACGACGGGACTCTGGGAGCTGGAGATTCACGGGGGAGAAAAAAACCAACCAAGTATTGTACGACTCATCACAAAGCGGTGAAAAAACGCCCGCTCTTCCCTCTGCTCTTGTTAAAAACATCTCTGCAATAAGGTACCATCACTTTGCTTCTTGAATATGGTTTGGTTTATAAGATTCTATCAATCTGGGGCAAGGAGTGTGCAGGTCAGGCCATCAGCCTCCATCAGCTACAGCGTGCTGCTGTTATTTAACCCCTGATTATTTAACCCCTCCAGCAGGACGTGGTATCTCTTATCAGGGCTCCGTGGGGACCCTTGGGCACCGACAGCAGTGAACCTCTAATCTGGAGTTAAACATTAATGAGCCGTCATGACCCTGGCTTAGCAGATCCGTTGAGCTAAGGTCATCCTTAGGGATGAACGATGAGGTTTAGTTTCGGTATCTCCGGGGTACGGTGGGTCAAGGCTGGGAGGGAGGACTCGTGTAGGCGTCAGCGGTCCCCAGCGTGGTTGAGGTCTCTCTTGGCTAACGTCAAGACTTCATCGGACTTCTTGCTTCAGTCTTGTGGTCCAGCGGCCGCTTCCCTCCAGATGTTTAAAGGAAAAAAAGCAAGAGAGGCGAGGGGGAAAGCTGGGTTTCTGAGAGCCCTTTCAGCGCTGCTTTTATGACTGTTAATGGGCCAGCACGTGGCATTCTTGTCGTTCACCTGAACCTCTTCAGACGGTGGCTTCAGCCAAAGGGGCGTGTGGCAGTCAGCTCCCCGGCCTAATTACCTCTGCCAGGCGAAAGTGCTGCCCTTCGGGGGTGGGTGTTAATTTCCCATCTACTCCTTTCATCTAATGGCTCCTTGTGCTTGGAGTACAAGCCATGAAAACGGTTCTTAATCTACCTCCTGCCTCCCGCAAGTCATTTAATACCTGGATTTTATTCCTTCTCGTTTGTCTTTCTAACTACCCTAATTTTTCCAGTTTTCTCTCATCAGCGTTTTCCCAAGCTCTTTATTGTTTTCTGATTGCTGTAATTCTGCAATATCTTTTGGCACTAAAGCACGGCTCCCCAGGGGGAGGAGGATCATGAATTTATACGGCGACATTACACAGGCTTTTCAGACGAGTCTGGGGGCTGATTGGGATGCCCAGAAGTGCTCCTTCTGTTCCTACCTCTCCCATCGCTGCATCCCTTTAACGAGCTGATACGCAGAAATTAGCAAGTAGAAATTGCACGAGCGGTTTGCTCCGGACTCTTTGTATAAAGAGTCATGAAAGTCTGAGTCAAGATTTTTGGAGACTAAATGCTTGGTCTCCTCCATCCTTCCCTGCTCGCTACACCTCCGACTTGGCAGGACGTTTCTCTCTTCATTCGTCAAGACAAGAGTTTCAGCCTGGGAGGAAATTTTCCCCATGGTACTAATTTCTTCTTCTTCTTGCAACTGAAGCACATTTGAGAATTTGTTCCTGAAACTTCCCGTGTTCTAATTTTACGTGATGGGGCTGTCAGAAGCAGCACATGAGAGAAACGAGATCTCCTCCACAGCTTTGGGGAGACTCTGCTGCCTTAGAAGAGGTGATAAAACTCAGCGCCTGTTCCCCTGCTCATTCATACCAAATTTCCTACCTTGGCTCCAGGGGTTTTACACGACAAAGACTCAACCTGGGCCCACCACGACGTTCATTAAATCCTCTTTAAGTGACGCCACCTCTTTTTTTCCTCTCTTGGCAAAGGAATCTGCCTTCTAACCAAATACTTGAATGCGCTCATGTCGGGGGAGAAGTCTTAAATATGATCAGTATGAGGAAATAAATTGAGGTGCTGGGAGTAAACATGTTCCTTGGGAGCTTTTTGATCTTACAGGTCTGCTCCAGACTAAAGATCGTGTGAGACAGGAGCCAAACATTGCTCTACGGTTGCTTCGAGCAACCTTTTTTTTTTTCCTTTTCCGGTAATTTGTTTCTCTTTCTGTCTGAGAATGGAATTAGAAGAGTCACAAGTTAAAGACCAGAGATTCCGCTTGTGAAATATTCTGCATTTTTCGGAGGGCAAGAGCACGCAGCTGCACAGTAAGTACCGGTGGGTGGATCGAGATGTACACACCCACATCAGGATCTGGTGGAGCTGCACTGATCGGAGATCAGGATTTGGGTCCCTGAGTCTTCACAACTGCTTTTGCTTCTGATTTGGCTTGAAAAGACCCAATAATTGCAAATCCTGTTGCTGGTGACAACAAAAGCTAACACTCCCTAAAGGTCTTCCAGGAAAGATGCTCAAGGTCAGAGTGGGAAAGTGGTTTCCTTTATGGCTCGTTAGTTATCTGCCTCCTCTTGGGTGCAGGATAAGATGAGCAAAGACTCATGTGTAATTACTTGGTTGAGAACAAGGAGGAGCTCAGAAAAAACATCTGAAGGTCCAAACATCTTCAATTCTGGGGAGGTTTGGGTTGACACTTGACGGTGGGGTTTGACCTCTGTTGTATGTCAGCCAGGACCTGCAGTGTGAATTTGCAAACAAACGTCAGATCTGGGTTCGGTCATGAGTCGATCAATGTGGGCTTGAGGTGTTGCAGCCCCAAGGGCTTTGAGGCTGAGGTCTGTAAATGTCATCTACTACCCACAAACAGAAATGAGTGTCTATCTGCTCCCATGATTATGAGTGAGAGAAGAGAGACCTGTCCTCAGTTGGACTGAGGTCTCTCTGCTAGTGTTTTTCTCCCATGTCAGTCGAACAGGAAGAGCAACACGGGTCCAACTCAAGGCCAAGCCTTGGAAGTCTTCTCAGAACCTCAGTCAGTACCCAACACTGATTTCCTGGGCCTCAATTAGCTGGTTTTCATTAGCACAAGTGGTCAAGGTGTCTGACGTCACATCCTCCAGTGCTCTCCATGTCTCATCCTCTCAGAAGCCTGCTGGGACTCCGTTTTTTTGAGCCCACAAGCATCATCACTTTCTGCCTGATGAGTTTTTTTCCCTCTTCTGGCCCTGTGGTGTGTTGATGGGAACAGATCATGGGACAACTTGCCACATGGAACCAACAGACCATATCTCGGTGCGGTCCGTTCTCAACTTTTTTTTTTCCTCGGAGAGGCCAGATTATGACCATAAAAGGCAAGAACGGAATATTAGGCGAGGAGCCCTGCCCTAATTGGCTGAGCGTCGATTCGTGATGGTTTCGGGGGAAATAACCAGGTCGGAGTAATTTTTGGGCCAAGAATAAAAACAATGCAACAAAACCGCGTGGTTCACCATTGAAACCAAGGCAGGACTTTCGGTGTCGGTGCCTCCCGTTGTTCTTGGTTCCACCTGCGTGAAACTGCAGCAAAGCCCTCACTTCTGCGTGGGCACGGCGGCTTAGCCGCACAGAGCTCCTGGTTCCCGTAAAACATCTCTGCAGCCACAACCAGCTGATGCCACCTAGGGTAATGTCTCCTGGAGGTGAACTGGAAGGATCTGGTGGCTGGGTTGGCCTGGAATCAGAACTGCAATCATCTCCTGTCGACCTGTAAAACATCTCTGCAGCCATTAGCAGCTGAGGCCAGCTAGGGCAACATGTCCTGGACGTGAACTGGAAGGATTTGGTGGCCAAGTTGGCCAGGAATCAGAAGCACAACCACCTCCTGTCAACCTGGTGGCCTTCTGAGTTGGGAGAGCCCAAGTGCCAACCTCTTGTGGTTGAGTCTCTGTGTATCCATGCCTGAAAACCAGCAGAACAAAGTCCCTTCATGCCTGAACATCTCTTCCACTCGACCCTCATTAGACCATTTGCGTGGTTAAAAGCAGGACTTGAATCTCCAGAGACACTCGCCTAAAACGTGCCACCAGCACTGAGTTACAACATTTCATAAATACCATAAAAAAGGCTGAGAGGGTTTCCCGGAAACTTTGGCAGCCTCACGTTGGGAGCAGATGTTGGCAGCAAGCAAAGTTCTTGAGAGCTGTAAAGGCATTTTCCTGTTTAATGATTAGCCTGAGAAATCTGCCAGCTGAATTCTGGTATTTGTGCTCCGGAGCACGGAGAGCTGAGGTATCAACTTCGCCCCTTCTGGGAAGGCTGCGCCCATGTAAATTCTTCACTCCTTGGCTGCACCCAATAAGAACAAGATGGTTTTACAGTTAATGCGGTTCTTGGAGTCAGAAACGGGCTCTCGTCACCGAGCCGATGGCAATCTTCTGCCTTGCCTTGTGTGCCCAGGGTGGCAGCGGGGGCCATCTGCAACAGGGGGGCATCTCTTCTGGAAGATGAACCCAACTGCCTGCGGAGTGAGACAGCAGCCCGGCCACCGCGCTGGAGGATGTTTGCATTAATCACCTCCCAGAACAAGTGGCCTTTGGTTCCTTCCTTCAACCAAAATGGGGTGTTTTGGGGACCAACCTCCTGGCAGCATCAGGTTGGTTGTCTGCTCCTTCTGCGAGTCGATCCAAGCCCAGGGGACATGCACCTTGCAGGTGGCTGCATGGACGCCACAGCCTGCTCTGTTCATCCCTTTCTTCAAATTTCCTCGCCATTCCTCCTTAAGCCACCCTTCCCTCCTGGTCTCACTGCTTTCCACCCAGGAAACTCATTTCAGATAAGCACCAGTGACACTGGAGATGGTCCTGCACCATCACCCAACCTCTCCCTCTCCATCAGGCCCCTTCCTCTGCTCTTGCCCAGGTCCCAGGTACCTTTTGCTGTCCTGCAGTAGCAGCACCCTGGTTCTCCTTGCTCCACCGCCTGCTACAATTCCTCTCCCCGTTACCACTGCAGCTATTTCTTCAGCGGCGACCGCAGCGGTGTGCCCCAGGACCTATCGCAGCATTGCAAGCCATGGTGTTTGGCCCCACAAAACCAGAGGGGAACCACAGTGTCTTACTCATTAGCATCAGAGTGATGCTACCCCATCACCTCCTTCCCAGTGGGCAGTGGTTTGGCGGGAGGGGGAAGACATGACTGTGCTCATCTCTGCCCTGGGGTTTGGTCTCCTCCATGGCCATCGACCCAATGTCTTGGGGCTCTCCAAAACCAGTCTGGGCTGCAAAAGCCAAGGTCTGGGTAAAGCATCTTTTGCGAGGCAGGGATGACAATCGTGTTTGAAGGTTTGATATCAGTGTGGTTCAAGGTAGCGCTGGTGGTAAAGCGGCTCTAAAAACTGCAGCTAGAGCCAACCCGACCAAAGGTCTGCGCAGTGGTTGCTGTGTTTTAATACGTAGACTTGAGTCATCAGGTCTTTGGGTTTAAACTATGCTGTTCTGCAGTACACATGAAAAAAACTCGCTGCAAGGGCGGCTTAAGCACTCTGGGTATTTCAGGTGTGCCCTTGTCCTCATAACACCTCCCCAGGGCAGAGTCATGCTGATGTCCTCATTGCACAGACACAGAACAGAGGCCAGGGGGCACGGGGGGATTTACCCAAGGCTGCAAAGCAAGCCTGTGGCATTGAATCTGCCTCCAGCTCCCACCCTGAGCTGGCTCTGGTCTCCCAGACCACGGGTTTCCTTTGCAGCCCTTTGGTCCTAAACCCCAAATCAGCCTGCAGAGAGTGAGAGGGAATTGCACAAATGCCTTGACTGCACTTCAGGGACACTCCCCAGGTATTGCCTGGGTGCCCCCAGGATGCTGGAGAGCCCAAGCCCCTGGCACAGCCTGGATCCTGTACAAGGAAAACCCAGCCCTGCTCCGAGCAGCCAGGAAGGGTAAACCAGAAGATTTTAAGGATAATTCAGACCCTCCAAAAGACAATATTGCTTATCAAAAGGCCACTTTTCCCCAGCGGGATGGGGACATCGCCACCATCCTGGGCCACACGCTGCACAGCGCCCATGGACGGGCCGTAAAGCTGAGCCAGATGCAGCAGGGCGAACTACAACAGGCAAATGAGCACTGAAAAAAAAAAATAAAAGCAATAATTAAACCAAAAAAAGCTTTAAGTACATGACAGCTTGGTCGAGACCCTGTTCCTGTATTCTCGTAGCTGCAGGCTATCTTCGTAAGCCCTTGCTACCAGATGTTCCCGCATTTGCATGGGGGTGAAGGGAAAGGATGCGGAGCGGGTCCCAGGGGTGCTGGCTCGGTGCTGCAGCCGGATGGCGATTGCCCCCCAGCGGCTGCGAGCCCAGCGCTGCCTGTAGCCTTGAGAACCGCCTGAAAATAAAGCATCGCTTCTGCAGGCGCAGCTCTTGGGGCAGCTGAAGCTGATGCTTTTCTCCTCCTTAGCCACGGCGAGGCCGGAGGCACAGTCCTTCCGTGCTGGGAGCACTCCTCTTTCATGGCCAGGGTGGTTTGGCTGTGTATGGGAGATAAAAACAGTTGTGGTTTTTTTATGGTGCAAGTCACTGCTGCTGCTGAGCGGCTGGGTTAGCTGAGCCCAGCACTCAAGCAAACCCTGCAGCTCTGGCACAGCAGAAAAAAAACCTTTCCAGTACACCCCAGTCTGTGTCCCGGCCAAAGCACTACTCCAGGCTGGCAGACTCTGTCCTCAACCCGCACCATCAGCACAGCAGGGACCTGAGACAAACACGCTCACATCCCCACAGCCCCCTTCCCTCCTCCCCCCCCTCTGAGCTTGTTCCTCAGCTCAGATCATGGCAAACAGGGAGTCTGAAGATAACTTCCAAACCTGGGGCTGCTGCAAGTCTCCATCATGGAGAACAGAGGCCGAGCCAGCCCAGCCACCAGAGTCCTGCAGGGACCTGGGCTTACAGGGGTTCCTAGCAGATCCTCCCCAAGCCAGGACTCATTTTCTGCTCACACTTACTTTCTGCTTCAAGTGTAAACAGCAATTCCCCCCCTCCCAGCAGCCACATTCCTCTGCTTAAGCTCTCCTAGTAATCTTTTTCCAGCTATATTTCATATTTTTGCATTAAAATTACCTACAGAAGGCACAGTCAGTAAAGAGAATTACTCCTACAGCAGAGCTAGTTCTACTCCCAAAACAAGCTTTCTTATTCTGATTTCCATTAATCATACAGCAAACGAGCCTCACCTTTATATAGACACCTCCCCAACAGGCTTATTTGACCACAGTCCCTTTAAATTCAGCAGGGTGCATCCTGCTGTGGCTAATGAGGCTAATTAGGAAAGGAAGAACTTTTGCTACAGCATTTTTTTTTTTTTTTTTTTTTTCCCCTTCTTCGTCTGATGCTGCAGTGGTTGGAGCAGATCAGGTATTTCGTGGGCTGCATAACCTACATGCTTGGATTGCATGTGCTAGGTGAAGGGGCTGAGCCACTTGCTTGTTCCTTTTTTTTTCTTCTTACAGCTGCTGCTGGAGCTGTTAGGCCAGCATATTCCCTGAATTTCATTTTTAGATGCATGCTGTGTCCTTTGGAATTGCTTTGAGTAGGCTTTAGCTGGCTGAGCCTGGGGAGAGCTGTATGAGAGTGAATGGCTGCAGGCAGCTTTTCTTTAAGGCTTACTTATTGGGCATAAATTACCTGATCCCAAAGGTGCAGGGAGATTGCTGTTTCTTTGGAAAACCTTCTAGTGAGCGTAGGCGATGGCTGGCAGGGATGCTGCAAGTGCTGAGGGGTATTGGCTGTTCCTGCTCTTCCTTTGCAGCTGGAGAGGCAGCTGGCTGCTCCTCTTGCCTTGCTGGTTCCTCCCCATCACGGGTGTCCCCTCTCCTTTGCTCTGTACCCTTCCCTGGAGGTCTTCTCCTTGGAAAAATCCCATTAGGCTGCTATATAAGGAGAAGCACCTGTGTTTGCTGATAAATACTGCTGTGGTGGGTTTGTCCCGGCAGCTGGTGGAGCTGGGTGTTGCACTGAGTGCCCTTCCCTGCTCCATCACACAGGTGATGAGAACAGCCTGCGAGGGCTGCTCAGTGACCACCTCTGGGTGCTGTTTCCCAGTGACCTCCTCCTTTATCAAAGCAAACTTTAGAAAATAACTGAATGGTTTGGGTTGGAAGGGACCTTCAAGATCATCTAGTTCCAACCCCCCTGCCACGGGCAGGGACATCTTCCACTACACCGGGTTGCTCAAAGCCTCATCCAACCTGGCCTTGAACACTTCCAGGGATGGGGCAGCCACAACTTCTCTGGACAACCTGTGCCAGTGCCTCACCACCCTCAGAGGGAAGAATTTCTTCCTTAGATCTCATCAAAATCTCCCCTCTTTCAGTTTAAACCATTGCCCCATGTCCTATCACTACACGCCCTTGTCCAAAGCCCCTCTCCAGCTTTCCTGTAGCCCCTTTAGGTACCGGAAGGCTGCTAAAAGGTCTCCTTGGAGCCTTCTCTTCCCCAGGATGAACAAGACTATTTATTTCTTAAAGGGAATTTGGGAAGACCCAGGTGCTCTGTGTGGGTTTGTATGGGGTGTCCAGAGCCAAAGGACTCAGTTCTGCTCTATGCCCCCAGACCAAACCCCAATGTCAGTTGTGCAATACTGGTTTGGGGGTGGGGAGGGTGGTCCGAGCAAAGCCCTGGTTAAGAAGAAATTATTTTCATAATCCCAAGGCAGAGGGTTTAATCTAAAATCTCTTCTCAGCTGCCTGCTTGTAGGAATCACCTGGTGCTTTTCCAAAGATTAAAAACCCCCAGTGCTGGTTGTTCCAGCACTAGTTGCAGGCTGAATCCAAAGCTGCTTGGGCACCTGAAGGTACCGCTGCAGAATTATTTCATCCACAAAGCCCTGTCCCCTGCAGCAGAGCCCATCCCCTCTTGCAGGAGAACGTTCGTGGGAACTGCTTGGCCACTGCTTAACTTTCTCTTGGTGCAAAACTTCTGCCCCGTTGCTTTTCATGTCAGCATTTAGTTTACATTTGGTTCATCTGAAAAAAAAAAAAAAAAGAAAAAGGAAGAAAATAAAAGCGTAGCAGCCTCCAAACCATTTCCTCTTTCTGTGAGACGCTTGCTGAGCCAGGAGCCAAACATGGCTCGTGGGGTTTGACAAACTCTGACTGTGCATCACCCTCAGGTTGGGTTCGGGGGGGTGGGGGGTGTGTGAAATCAGCCTATTTGTTATATAATAGCCTGGGGCTGTTATAAATACTGCTGTGCTGAAAGCCAGAGCATTGGTGTGGAAGGTAAGAGCCCGTGGGTCCTTTGGCTACACCACGGGGAAGGTCTGCCCCGGGATCTTCTGAGGGGTTGGTGGGGTCAGGGACCTTCCTACAAGCATCTCTTGTGGGCTTGGTTGTCCCAGGGATGTGAACGGTCTTTGGTGGTTTTGGTAACCCAAGGGTAACTTGGGTGGGCTGCAGGGCAGGTAGGACAAACCCCAGTTGCTGTGTCCATTGCTTGGAGAAACGAAGGTGAGGGCTTGTAGCAGAGGGAGGCTTAGACCAGGTGATGGATGTCTGCTGGTGTGACTGGTTAAATTGGGACCAAGGCAGGCAAAAACTGGTCTATGCACATGCACAAAGCCACAGATAAACCCTGGTGGAGCTCTTCATCTGGAGAAGGGTTAGATCTCACTGGGCCCCAACCACAGGATACAACCCATGATTGATATGAAAGAGAGCTCCTTCTTGAAGCCCCAGTGCCAAAGCAAACACACAGGAGTGCTTAAAGCAGGCAGTGAACGAGTTGTGGCCAAAGCTGGGTGAACAGAGGCAGAAAAGTGGAGTGAGAAAGTTATGAAAACATCAAACTTAGCTTGGATACATATTTTGGGACATATCCTCTAAAAAAGGGTGCCAAAGCTTTTTTGAACACGGTGGTGGCGGAAAACAGGATGGACCAGGCACCTCAGATGATCTTTCCTGAGGCCCATGAGCAGAAGGCAGCCTTACACATTGTATACCAGAGGGTGATGACGTGCCATCACTAGGTTTTTCCTGTTTGCAGGGACAACATCCCACTCCCAGTCAACTGTTAGGACTGGGGCATGCTTGATGCCAACCCCTGTGGTTGCTCCTTGGGGTAGGAGAAGTGGAGAAGAATGGGTTGAGGTGGGGAGAAGCCCAAAGGCTGACCAGGCTCTCCAAGGGGAGGATTTGGGATTAGGTTGGAGCTGGGGAACTCCGCTGTCCCATGGTAGGGAGGATAGCCTCGTGAGGCTGAAGCTAGCTTCCCGAAAACCCTGGAGGTCACACGGGAAAGCTACAGCAGGAGGAAGTGAGCATGGCTGAGGGTTTGCATCAGAAGTCCTGGGATGTCCTTTCTCCCTGGGGACATGGCTCCCGCGGACTCTGGTGCTCCTGGGGCCGGGATGCCAACCGGTTCAAGGAGCCGATCCTGCCAAAAATAACCTTTCCAAAAAGACCAATGACTAGTTCTTTTGGCTGGATCAACTCCCCAGGGTGGCTCAGAGCAGGCACAGGGTGGGAACGTGCTGCAAAAGGGCTCTGTGGCAGCCCAAATTCAACTGAAAAGCCTTTAACTGCCAAAAAACTGCATCCAAAGAAGCCAGCTTCCCTCTTTTCCTGAGTTTTGCTCCACAAACCTCTCCTAGGTCTGCACCTCGAGCTGGGTAGAGACCAGCCAGCTTTAGGTGGGAAGGCAAGGGAGCCACAGAGGCACGGAGCAAGCCCTGCTCGAGTTCCTCCTGGAACAAATCTCCTGCTTTTTGACCCCAAATTAAACTAGACCTTCATTCAGAGCCAGAAATCCCTTCACAGCTGGGAGACTTTGAATCTGAATCCCCCTTTGGAATTTTCTGAGCTGTTTCTACTAAGCAGTGCTTGCTTGTAACAGACGGATGCTTAAACACGGTGGTTTGGGTGAATATTGTATTAGAACGCCTTGGGAGTCGGAAAACACAATTTCCATGGGAGTTCCTTGCTGAGATTGAACCCTGTTTTCCCATTTCTTGTTGCTGATTAGCAGGGCAACATTTAGGATGCTAAATAAATAATAATAAATAATTGTCCCAAATAAGATCAGCTCCTAACAACCTCACTCAGAGCTGTGCCAATTCAGCTATTTCTGCACTTTTTTGGGAGAGCAGCCGGTGCTGGGAGGGATTTTGCACAGAGCTCAGCCGGACGAGATGCTGCCCTGGCAGCTGAGGAGCTAAAATGTCACCCTGAGTGCTGAAGAGAAAGCAGAAACTCAGCTTTTTCCCCTAAATCAGCCTAAAGAAGGCACTCTGGAGTTTCAAAATCTAACCTTTTCTCAAACTTCCTTAAAAATTTAACTTATTCCTTCACTGGGCCCTTTCTTTCCCTAAGGCGAGAGGGGAAGTGGAACCATCTGCCCGTATTGATTTTTTTAAAGTGTCTGTTTTTATTCCAGGCTATTTTACAAAGCTTCAGGAAAAACAGAGGATTTAGATACGAAGCTGAATGTTTAAGAAATGACTTTTGATCAGGTCTCTGTAGCTTTTCACATTCTGTCCCTCTGGCTGGTCTCTCTGCCTATCATATAATCATTAAATGGCTATATAACAAGTTGTCCACGCTACCAGGTATTTTTCTAGATGTCTGAATTATTATACTGTCTTTTTAAAAAGATTATGCCATCTTTTTCCCTTGTTCTTAAAAACCTATGAAGAATGGTGGTATTTATATTTCATTTCTGGGCAGAACTGCACTGCATTCTGTATATGCATGCCCCGACATAAAATCTGCACATCTATACATCTCTTCATAAACGTTTGAAGCTTTTAAAACATGAATGCCCCAGCTAAAACCCATCCTAAATCAAATTGATTTGGAGAAGAAATGAAGGCAAAATCATGAATTCTCCGCTTTTCTGTCCTTGCTGCCCTCTTTAAACGACTGGTAACACACTTCTCAGCTGCTCCACAGTTATTTTTTCCTACTGAATGTCCTGATGCAGCAGGAAGATGCATTTTTCAACGCTGTTCCTCTGTTCCTGCCTGCCCTGGCTTGCTATTAGCAAAAGCACTTGCAGTTTTACCACCTGGTTGTAACGAGTGTGTTGCTCCATCATAAATTTAGGAGAGCTGCTGTTTTCTGCCCTGTTACAAACCACACCTGAGCGACGCTCGGCGTGACCCGGATCTCAAAGCGCTTTCCCTTCCTGCTTTAATCCACGCAGGAATGATTCCCAGTGACTTTTTCCTGAGCAATAAGGAATGGAAGGGAGCAGCGGTACGAGATTGGACTCAGATGGGACTCAGCTAAAGGATAGCAGGGATCAGGGGACTTGAGGGAGGTTTGGGGAGGTGATGGCAACTGAGCCCTTCTACCCAAGATAGCACCAGCTTAAAACTCTCCTTTAGACCTTCCATGGCTCCTGCCGGCCTCTCCCTGTCCTGGTGAACACTGGGGAGATTCCGATCCGGGCTGATCCAAGGGAAATGTCCCTGTATAGGGGTGATAGTGCAGATCCCCAGAAGGCTGCTTCGTGTCCCCTCTCCAGGCAGCCTGGGAAGCTCCAGCTACCCAGAGAGATCCTTGTCCGGCTTCTCCTGGAGACTGCCTCCCTCTAGTGAGAGCCAGGGCCACCCACACGCCGGGCCCCAGCCTTCCTCCCGGGTGCTGTGCTGCACTCGTCTTGGGTGCTGTGCGTGTTACCAGCACTATGCTGCGTGCCGTGGAGGGTGCTGCACACCCCGAGGGTGCTGTGCCTGTCTCGGATGTTGTGCATCTGTGTCTCGCATGCTGTGCTGCATGAATTGAGGGTGCTGTATGTGTCTGTGTCTCAGCTGCTGTGCTGCATGCATTCAGGGTGCTGTGCATATCCTGGATGCCGTGCTGCATGCATTCAGGGTGCTGTGCATATCCTGGATGCCGTGCTGCATGCATTCAGGGTGCTGTGCATATCCTGGATGCTGTGCTGCATGCATTCAGGGTGCTTTACATCTATCTCAGCTGCTGTGCTGCATGCATTCAGGGTGCTGTGCATATCCTGGATGCTGTGCTGCATGCATTCAGGGTGCTTTACATCTATCTCGGATGCTGTGCTGCATGCATTCAGGGTGCTGTGCATATCCTGGATGCTGTGCTGCATGCATTCAGGGTGCTGTGCATATTCTGGATGCTGTGCTGCATGCATTCAGGGTGCTGTGCATGTCTCTGATGCCGTGCTGCATGCATTCAGGGTGCTGTGCATGTCTCAGATGCTGTGCTGCATGCATTCAGGGTGCTGCACTACACATGTCAAGGGTGCTGCATGTGTCTCAGGTCCATGTCTTGGATACTGCACATGCCTCGAGCTCTGGGCATGTCACAGATGTGGATGACCTGGAGCCCCCGAGCTGAGCGCGTGGCAGCTTCACGCTGCACGATGCTGCCTGGGGAGCAGCGGCGATGCCGGGATGGGGGGCTGGCAGGGCACAGCCGATTCCTGAGCTGGCATCGGATCTGCAGCTACACAGACAGACGGGCAGCTGCGAACCAGCAGCCTGAATTTATACTGAACCGGGCTTTGCGTCAAGCGGCAGCTGTGTTTTTCATCTCATCCTGCAGCCCCCAGGCAGGATTCTTTGTGCTGCTGGATTTTTCATTTGCCAGGCTATGATTTCATCAAACGAGCTGTGTAATTTCACCGCATCCCCATGGACTTGCCCGCAGCTCAGCTCCTCCGAGCCGCCCTTCGCAGCTAGGGCAGGTGAAAGCAGCTTGCACCACCAAAGGGGCTTTCCTACCTCCGAGAGCAGCTCCCAGCAGTGCCAAACAGGGCATGGGCAGTGCGGGATGCTGCGTTGGGTTTGGATCCATCCGAAATCAGCAGCTCTCACCATGGGGACGTGCGAGGGTGGGAGGAAAGCAGGGCAGCGAGCTGCGACCATCCTCAGCTCGTCTGGGCTGACCTGCGGGCTCTTGACCCCGCTGTGCGGGTGGGTGGAAATGAGAGGGGGGGGGGTTATATATTGCCCCAGCAGTGAGGACCATGGCTCATGCTTTTGGTTGTTGTCCAGCCAGAGGAGCCAAGGCTGGTGCAGAGCTCTCGGGGAGGCACGTTGCACGCCGAGCCGGAGGGGAGAGGCGGAAAAAAACATCAGCCATTCCCTCTCTCAGCCTTGCACATGGCTTAATTCCCTTCCCACGCAAGCGGCGACCCGCGGGCAGCCGGCGTGCCGCGAATCGCGCCGGCGGCGGGGGCTCGGGCAGGAGCTGCGGAGGGGTCAGCGCCGCTGACATGCGAGCGGCACATCTTCCAGCTGGGGAACATATGGAAGCACGGCAGGCAAGAGCAGCGAGAGGGGTTATTCCCAAACCCTCCTGCCTCGGCGCCCGATGGGGTTTCGAAAGGGAAATGTTGTTTCCGAGGCCTGAAGTGAAAGGTGGGAGGTTTACGCCGGGGATGCAAAGGGTCCTTGGGTGACAGAGGGGGGAGAGATCCCCCATGGGCAAGAAATCCAGGGAATGGCAGCGGACTGCCGCGTCTGTTTCGATCACGATTACAGAATGAGCAGGATTTATTGCACGGAAAGCAAAAAAAATAAAATGAGCTGAATGTGCTAGAAAAAATGGAGCCTGGAGAGAAGGTTGTGCCAAGCAGCTTGGGATATATGCGTAGGATTTGGCCATTACTAGGAAAATCAGCATTGTGGGCCAAGACCAGAAGGTAGCTTTACTCTTTTTGGGATTTTAAGGCATGAGGTGCTCTCCCCTCCCTCTAGATGTGGGCTTATTTCTCTTTTCTTCTGCCCTGGGGTGATAAAGGCCGTATATTGATGATTTTGGGGGCACCAGTTAAGCAGAAGAGCTTACAGGCACTGGGGCCAAGTTTCCCCTCTTGGAAGTGCCCAGCACAGGCACTTCTGACTCTGCCCGGGCACAGGAGCCAACCTGCCTTGATTTCTGGGTATACTCCAGCAAAAAGATGTATTAACAATAACCACATCCACACCCCAGGGACGAGTTCCCCCTCCCAGCCCACCTCTCCCTGCTCCTCTGCTCCCCGGGCCACCTCCCAGCTCTGAGATGGGATCAACCAAGGCTTTGATTTCAAAGCTTGTTTTTTCTTTCTTTCTTTTTTTTTTTTTTTTAACTCTTCTTGTTTTACTTCGCCCTCCTGCTAAATTTCCTCCCTCCTTGAAGATACATATCTCCCACCCCCCTGCTCTTGGACTTTTATAGAGCCCCTATTAACCTGCTACCTACGTGTCGATGAGAGGGAGCCCAGACGTGTTGCAGCTCCCAGTCTCCCTCTGACACCCCCCCCCCCAAATCCCCCAGGACTCAAGAGGTCTGGAAAGCTGATAGCTACAGCCCCCCCGGGTGCCATATAACAGCGAGGGGGGCTGTTTCCACCAAAGGGTCCCTGACACACAGCCCAGCCCATACATCAGCTGGAGGACTTTGATTCAGATAGTGATCTGCACAGGGCTCAACTTCCATCAAGGGCGAGGGATGGGGTTTACGACGCCAGTTTCCCCCCAGACGATTGCCCGTCAGCATCAGAGGGAACGGCATCGGCTGTTATCGAGACCCACAGCAGCCGTATGGAGTAATGGGGTCTTCTTCCAGGTTGGGGGGGAAATGAGGGGTGCAGGGAATTTGGGGCAGGTTTCTCTTTCTTCTTCTTCTCACCAAGGAAATGACCGGGGGTAATTGAGCCTGACCCACTCCTAGACCAAGAGTGATGATTCCCTGTGACTTGTTTGGTTTAAAATTGAGACAGTTGGGGAAATAGGAGTGGATGAAAATGTGTAAAGGCTGTATTCGAGCATACAATCCTCCTCCTTTCCTCCCTTCCCGTGCCCTTGGACCAGACAGACCCCAGCAGCCCTGCCCAGCGCTTCTGCACACTGGGTAAAATCGGGGTAGGGGATGAATGGGGAGAAACTGGCCATTTTCTGAGAAAAGGCAGTGTTATGTCACACATCTGCAAACATCTGCAGCGCCATTCCTATTCCATGCACTGGCTAGTGACTGTATCTCCTGAAGGATCAATGGGGTTGGAGGCAGGGAGCTTCTGTTTGGGATGTTTTATAGTGCCTGACCCCTTGCCTGAAGATGCTCCCCTAGTGCCAAGGGTAGCTTCAGCCCCGGGGCTGGTTTTTGGGTTACACACCCAAAACCACACACCCCAGCACAGGGACTGTTTGCATCTGTACCCCTTCCCTGCACCCAGACCCCTTTGGGTGCATCAGATACAGGCTCGGTTGCTTTTTGGGTTGCTTGCTTTCTTCCTGCTGGAAATAAATCTTCAGCCAAATCTATGAGAAGCTTTATAGGGGGGTGCCACCCCAATTTTCTGGGATCAGAGATGCACCAGTGCAGCTCGGGGAGCATCTCCAGGTATGGGAACGAGCAGCTGCAAATCCCATTACAAACGGTGTTGCAGGAGCCGCTGCTCATCCCTCCGAGCCCTCCTCCGCCGAGTAGTAGCCAGCCGCGTTCCCAAACAGTATCTGCTGTTATTGCATTAATTACAGTAATCTAATGGGAAATGTAAACAGGAAAGCTCCGGGGGGGAGGAGATAAGGGGCACGGGGAGGCGAGGCAGGGGCTGACAAGCTCCCTCTGGTGCAAGGAACGGAGTTCAGAGGAAAGTTCATTTTTCAGCTGGCGGCTGGCTGCCCCTCAAAGGCGTTAATTAGGGCGGCCAGATTGCCATCGGGACAGTGTCCCCGGCCGCTTCCCCTTTCGGTGACAATCGCATTCCTGGGGCTTGAAGTTCAGCTGCAGAGACCCGACGCCTTCGGTGCACGAGGGAGCCGTGGCACTGTGTTGCTGTGCCAATAATAATAAGAAATTATTATTATTATTATTTTTAATCAGACAGGTTTTGATCTCACTGGAGCTGAGTGGCGTTGCTCTGCTGCCAGACGGCCGAGGAAAGGCGGAGGTGGGTGGAAAGGGCTTTTCTCCAGGACTTTCTCCGTGCAAGGCACCAGAGATGGATGCGTTGGATGGGCAGGACCAGCGAACTCTCTGTTGGGGCTTTAAACCTCTCACCCTGCTTCATCCATAGCAGAAACCAGCCCACGGAGCTGCACTTCTCCTTGCTGCGCAGATGTTCTGGAAGTGCCTGGGTGAAGCAGAGTTTCCCATCTGTCGTATGAGATGCCGTGGGTGCCACATCCTGGCCCAGGGCTGTTGGCTCTTCAGCCCTTGTCCCGCTCCTGTCAGCCCGACCAGCTCTTTTGAGCATCTTCTCATTCTGCCTCGTGAGTTTGGATTCAGGGAAAGAGGATATAGGCTAGGACAGCGGTGAAGCAGCTCCTTCTTCTTTCATTCCACCTTCCCCTTTTGTTTTAATTTCCTTTAATTCTCATTTTCACACCCACAGGTGGGTTTCTTTGGCACTTCCTCCCTTCGAAGCTCCAGCTTTCAAGCATCTGCGCTTGAAAAAGATGCGCCCAAGGGAGAGATGTGCTACAGGGACCTTATTTTTACTTTGGAAAGACTGTATCCATGACCATCCAGCATCTGAAAAAGTCCTTTCTTAGAAGTTATTTTCCCAGAGCAACAGAAATTTCCAAGCTCTGATCCTGCCTGGAAAGCAGGAGCTGTGTGTAGCGAAGCTGGAGGACCTGGGAGCATTTTCTCCATGGGGAAAGAGGGAAGGCAGCCACCCAGCTCACGTCTGGGAGCTCCCGATGCTGCAGTAACCCCTGTGCGTTGCTGGGGATGCTTTGACCCTATAGCCATAGGGGGTACCAGGGCAGGGACCCACACCCCCCAGGGTGCTGAGGCCACGCAGTGCTGCTGAGCCCCCCAAACTCACCTCCCAACTCACCTCTCAGCACAGACCTTTCTCAGCCAGTTCAAAACTGGGAGGAGGCAGATCCCAGTTTCCACCCCTGAGATTTTTCTGTTCTCCTGGATTTTTTTCCACTTGGCCAAATCAGAAGGAAATCTTTTTTTTTTTTTTTTTTTGATCTGAGCTCATTTCTCAGCGATGAGATTTTTTTTTTTTTTTCGCTTTCCTGGCTGCACTTTGTCTGGGTAGGTGTGGCGGGGTGGAAGGAGGCAGATGAAATTACTGTTTATGTCACCTCCTTTAGCATTAAAGCAGCAAGTGGGGAATGTTTGAGCTGCCAAAACCATTTATTTTTATTAAATCCAGTTTCCACAATAAGAAAACACACTCCGTTGCGCTCCTCGCTCCCGCTCCTGGATGCTCCCAGCTCATTGCGTGCAGCACCCAGGAAGATCTGGCCCTTAAAGAAAAGGAATCCAGGACAAAAGTCCTTCCAAAATACCTGTGGCTGGAAGCTGATGACCAGACTCACACCAAAACCTGGTGCAGACGTGGAGAAAGCTTTCACTTACCTTTGCATTCAGCTTGCACGAAAGTTCCGTTGGGTGGATTTGCACGGGAGCAAGGAGCTGCCAGGGATGTCAGCCTGGGATGCCACGTCCATCCCGGTGTGCTCACCCCAGGGCTCCTGCTTACTGCAGAGTTGTCATTGCTTGAGCTGCTGGTTAACCCCCCAGATTGATGTGTGGGGACTCAAAAGATGCCACAAAGGCAAGAAAAAGTGCGGTACTGTCACCTGATTTCCTCCACTTGGGCGAAAACCCTCTCTCCTTGCAAACCTTGGCTTATATTTTTCTTGCAGCCCCTCCAGCAGAAGCATCCAGGAGCCGGGCAGTGATAAATGCAGGCGTGTGGGTGGAGCTGGAAACCTTCCATGGGTGAAACAGCCCCACTACCTGCGTGCATGGGTGACTCGAGCGAGGTGTTGGTTAGCAGAGGTTGCGTGCCAGGCCGACCATGGGGAGCCTGCCAAGATAAACGGCCACGCTCCCTACAAAACAACAAAAAAAAAAGAATAAAAAATTCCTTCCGAGTGGCCAAGCAGAAGGTAGACTTGCTCCAGGGCAGGTCTCGCTTTAGCAGAAAAGTTTTGGGGAGGAGAAAGTAAAAAAGAAAACAAAAGACACGGGTGTCTGTGTGTGTAACGAAGAGGTGTGGTTCTGTTTCATTTCTCCAGAATTCGGCAAAACAGACCAGAATTGAAAGCAAGACTCCCCAAAGGCATATTTGCAGCTGAGTTTTCATTTTGCCCTGGGGAGCAGAGGTTTGCCGGGGCTCAGCGAAGAGGCGCGAGCCGAGGCCGAAGGGCGGCGGGCTCGTGCAGCGCCATGCGCGGGGTCCCGGCTGGCTGGAGCGACCTCCTGTCTCCTTCCCAGGCTTCACCTGGCACATGGTGGTGGCCTCACCAGCATAACCATCACCATCCGTCCCACCTCGGTAATCGTATACATGATCAGAGCAAATAAATGAGAGCAGAGCCCGCGGTGGAGGTGTAGTCAGACCGGCTGAGCAGAGCTCTGCTCGAGGGTGAAGAGCAACCCTCGATGATTATAATTAGTGGGAGCATAATTAAAGCATGTATAGTCCCAGCTCTGGCTTTCCTACCCACCCAAAAGACGGATTATTTAGTTGAATAGAGGCTCTTGCAACTGGAGACTTCTTGTAACCGATATTTCAGATTTTTTGTTGGATGGGGAAGAGTTAAATGCGCAGAAGAAATGGTTGGAAACGGGCTGTGAATGCTTTGGGGGAAACAAGTCACTTTTAGAGGCAAAAGCTCCTTCCCTGGGGTCTGCGAATGCCCCTGGCATCTCTTGGAGATCCTTGTTACGTCTTCCCTTGGTTTGAAATCCAAGCAAGTTTCACACTCGGAGCGGGTGGTTATTCAGTGACTTTGTCGGAGGAAATGATTTTGCTCAAACCAAGATGAATTTAGATTTTTATGATTTTATTTTCTTTGCAGGCAGGCTTTGTTTCTCTTTCTGAGCATGTCTTTGTGTTTTCATTTGGAAAGGGAGAAAAAAAAAATCCCCCCTGGTACTCTTGGCAAACAATTTCCCTCTCGCTGCCCCCCCACCCCGAGCCTGACCGCATGGCAGAAATCCTGCGCATCTCCTGTCAAAGGCTAAATTAAATCAATCTTATGGATTTTAAAGATGTTGGAAGGATCTGCTCCTCTCCCTGCCTTTTGTGGAAGCCCACGGTGCTTCTCCTGCTAAGCCTGTTGCTTTGACTTCTCCTGGATTTATATGGCCGTCATCGAGGGCACACCGCGGCTCCGAACCTCTTTGAACTCTGCTGTCTAGAGGACAAGGAAAGCGTGTAAACCCAGCTATTAAAAAAAAAAAAAAAGCTTCTCTTCTAGTGCTGGTCGATTTAAAATTCCATCTGGAACAATAAAAGGAATGACGGTGCCAGCGCCGCGCTCGCTGCCCCGCTTTCCTTCCTTTCAAGTCGTCGTCTTTATAACGAGAGAAAAGCGACGCCGGTCTGCTCTGAAATGCAAAGCTTCCCAGAAGGTGAATTTGTGAATGGTCATGATGCACCTCAGGGGCCATCATTTGATTTTTTTTTTTTTTTTTAAATTTTTTTTTTCCTTTTCCACGCCAGTTGAGGGAGGAAGTTTGCAGGATGTTATCAGTATCCTGTTGCTGTGACCTGCTGAGCAATAGCATGTAAAGACGTCTCCCCTTCACCACACCCCAGTGTCAACCTTTTGGCTCCTGTCTGCTGGCCATGTTCTGCAAGATTAATGGGTTTTTTCAACTGTGGATGGGACCATATAGCTAAAAGGGATGGATTTTTTTTTTTTTCTTAGGTGTCTCCTACCAATTTCCCAATATTCAAGGCTATAAAGTGGTTCTGGAGTGTGTTAATGAGACCAGGCATCTCACTGTGGGACATCCAACAAACATGGTCAAGGTGTTCCTTATGTCCGTGCTTTGCAAGGGAGGTTGGCAAGGACTTTGGCTTCCTGGTTAGTTAGTCACTCATTGGAGACCACCACCTAAAAAACTCCAACAAAATCACCCCACAAAACAAAAGAGAAGAAAAGCAAAAGGAAGAAATTTTTTACACCGAGGGTGGTGAGGCACTGGAACAGTTTGCCCAGAGAAGTTGTGGATGCCCCATCCCTGGAAGTGTTCAAGGCCAGGCTGGATGAGATTTTGAGCAACCTGATCTAGTGGAAGATGTCCCTGCCCATGGCAGGGGTGTTGGAACTAGATGACCTTGAAGGTCCCTTCCAACCCAAACCGTTCTATGATTATGTGATAAAGAGGAATTATCCTCTTTGCTTTGATTAAGATTTTCAGCTATTTGAGGGGTTTCCTCCAGAGCAGTCACTAATGTGCAGCTTGGTGGGTCCATGTGCTGTGTTTTCACCAGCAGTCCTGATATTGGCCATTATCCATCTAATTCTGTGTTCCCCGTTGCTGGAGCTAGCCAGGCAGAGCAGCTTTCCATTGGAAATAGCTTTGCAGCAATCGAATCCTTCGCAGGAAATGCCTTCACTTCACTGAAAAATGTTGAGAGAAGAATATGAGAGAGAGACCCATTTGAGCCTTCTCATTTCATATTGATGTTCATGTAATTCTAGAATCACATGGTACCTCTAATATTAGCATAATATTTCAATTGCCCTGGAACAAAACATTCCAATGGTTCCAAATATACATATTTAGGCATTCTTGTTCCAAGGGGAAAAAGAGAAGAAAGTGAAGTGCCAACTGTTCAGTGCCTCAGGGTGAAAACAAAACTCAGAAACTCCTCTCAGAAGATATTTTTTGCTCTTTCCGCATCCCATATTCCAGCCTATCCCTCCACATCACTGGCCCTAGAGCGTCATCATCAAAGGGCTGGACCCACAAGCTTGGTTCTCTTCCAGGAGAATCCCACGAGGATGTGCAGGACACATGTTTGGATAGCCTGGTCTTGGACAGATGAGAGAAATTCATTTCTCTGGTGCAGCTTTGGTGTCCAGGCTTGACTAAACCCTCCCACCCACCCTCACTGCTTCCAGATCTGATACCTAATTTAATTGGGGTTTAACAGAAGGATGGAGATTTTGGAGACCAGAGGTTCTCGTGCATTTTTGAAAGTGGGTGAGTGGATAGAGAAGAGTATCACCTTTACCTCCTGTGCAGGGAGCCAGGCTGAACACAACCCCCATGAGATACCAGAGACCCTGCAGGGGAAGGAGGAGTGTGAACAGCCCAGCAGGGAAAAGGCTTTGCCCAAAATAGGGTTTGTACTAGCCACCAGAGAAGCCAACCATGAAACTGAAAGCCATGGGAAGCCATGTTTTGTGGGCTTCCCCACTCACAGAGCTACTTATGCCTTTGCCGCGTGTTTTCTGAATCGCTGAGATGCACCATCTCAAGTGGGCTGAGATAGTTGAAGGCTAGGACAGTATTAGGGGCAGGTATCATGTGATTCTCGTATTCTTTGCTTTGTTGGAGACAATATTTGTCTACATCATAGAATCACAGAATTGCAGAATGGTTCAGGTTAGAAGGGACCTTCAAGATCATCCAGTTCCAACCCCCCTGCCATGGGCAGGGACACCCTCCACTACATCAGGTTGTTCAAAGCCTCATCCAACCTGGCCTTGAACACTTCCAGGGATGGGGCAGCCACAACTTCTCTGGGCAACATGTTCCAGTGCCTCACCACCCTCAGAGGGAAGAATTTATTTCTTAGATCTAATCTAAATCTCCCCTCTTTCAGTTTAAAGCCATTGCCCCTTGTCCTGTCACTACACACCCTTGTCCAAAGCCCCTCTCCAGCTTTCCTGTAGCCCCTTTAGGTACTGGAAGGCTGCTGGAAGGTCTCTCCAGAGCCTTCTCTTCTCCAGGCTGGACAACCCCAGCTCTCTCAGCCTGTCTTCATAGCAGAGGTGTTCCAACCTTCAGATCATCTTCATGGCCCTCATCCTCATATGGACTCATCCATCCAGCTTCTGCCCCGATTTAGAGTTTTCCTACTTGCTGGACCCTGCTGTCCCATAACAGCCAGGTGGCTCTGGCAGAGAGGCAGAGCTTCAAGCAACTGAGATGATGGCATCACTGAAAATCTGGCTGCTCAGTAGTGCCTCGTTTCATGGTGCTCCTGGGGTTCCTTCCCACCGCTTCTCCGTGTCCCTGGATCCTGACGTAGCCACCCTGCCCAGGCTTCCCAGCGAGATCCTGCGTTCTCTCCCCAGTCTCAGGCTCCCAGCTCCACTCCTCTCTCCCGACAGCTGTCGGCTCATTGAGAAATTACTCCCCAAGGCTGCTTGGGAATACAAACGAGCATGCGACAGAAACAATAAATTAAGTTAACTGTCATGGGTCCTGCCAGGAGATGCAATATTTGAGGCTGGAGTTGAGAAGCCGCTGGAGTTATTGTTATCGCAGTGCCTGGATGGGGCTGACACCTCCACGCCAGCTGTCAGGGTGACATGTTGTGTTTAAGGATTTGTTGTTGTCCCTCCTCACCTGCAGGTTTCCTTTGCAAATGTGAAACTGCTGGGGATGTGGGTTTGGCTTGTGGAGCAAGCCTGAAAATCAGGTCCTTCTACTCTGGCTCCCAGCTAATGGGATCGTCACAGAACCATCCAAGACCTCGAAGGAGCGACGGACATCAAGCAAGGCGCATCAGCCATCCTCCTGCATGCTGGCTTGTGATTTCGTAGAATCATTGAATGGTTTGGGTTGGAAGGGACCTTAAAGATCGTTTAATTCCAACCCCCTGCTTTTTAGCCTCTCTACATGCCCAGCGTGAGCTTGTGGGACAGAGCTGGGTGGTGGGTGCAGCAAGGGCTGGAGGCTCTGATGTGGTTGAGGCCAAGGCGAGCAACTGGAGCCACTTTTGGCCCCTGCAGAAGCCAACGCCAGCTTTTATCATCCCAAGGATGCTCGGCGATGTGCCAGCTGGATGCCTCGAGGTTGTGACATTGTTTGTCCAGGGCCCTTCCAATTCCCAGCAGAACAAGCTGGTGTTTGTTGTAGGGGTGAAAAGCAGCCTCCAGCAGGAATAACTGCTGATCTAAGGTCCTGTGTGAGCTGATCCTCTCTTAGGGCTCTTTAGGGAAAGGACAATTTTAACTTCATTTGTATCGAGTGGCCTATTTTTCACCAGCTGGGTGGTAAAGCTGCCTTGGCTGCTCCTCGCTGCCAGCCAGCGGGTCGGTCACAGCCACGCAACCCTTGGCAGGAGCTGCCAAGTAACGTCAACTGTCCCTTTGCCCCCCGCGCCTGGGGGGTAGTAAATCTGTAGGCAAACATTAGGCCTTCCTGAAAAGCCTGACATTGAGGGGAGAAAATAAAAAGCTGGAGGATTTTATTATCTTTCTCCTTATTGTCTTTTTTATTGCCTTTCGGAGTCACCCTGGAGAGCAATCTCCATCCCACATCATGGCCCTGCCAGACTTCCTCTGCTGTCGCTGTGACCTAAGAAATAGAGGCCAATGTCTTCCTCTGCTCGGAGCGTTAACGAACCCAGCCCCTCGTTAAAGTCCTAAACACAGGGCAGCCCTTTTTCCGCTTTTTCTAGGGCTACAGCGGATCTCCCGAAGCTTTTCTCCCCAAGCCATCATTCCTTCTCCTTGCAAACGGGGGCGAGAAGCTAAACTTGCGTTTGGGGGGTTGCAGGTTCCTTCCCTGCACGACTGATGCCACGGTGGGAAGTCTCTGAAATCCTCCGGTAACTCCGGGCTGGCTCCGAGGGCGGTCTGCGTGGGGGAGAGGCTCGGCATCTGGCAGGAACCCAGAGAGATGCTTCTTGCAGGGGAAACTATGTGCTCTGCTGATTCATTAAGCACTTATCTCTTGCTCCTGCTCTTAAGGAAGACAAAGTTGGAGTGGAGGAGGTATGGGACAGTCCGGGCGACCAGTTGCAACATGCATATATCCTTTAAAGAGAACCTATGAGCGAGACACCGTTGCTGAGGTCAGCGTGAGATTGTAGGGACTCCTTTTTGCCCTTATCTCTCCGAAATATGCAGCCTGGCCTCTGTTTTCCTGAGAAATCAAGAGTTGAATAAAAAATGTGTGTTGACAAACTGGGGTAAATGCGCTGACACTGTTCTCTTCCAGCAACGTGCCCAGCTGCAGCCTCAGCTGGAGGCTGGTTTCACCCCTGGAGATACTGGATGCCTTATTCCAGCGTCGCTGTAGTCAGCTGTGTTTTCCAGCGAGGAGTCGTGCTCCGTTGTGTGGTGAGGGAACTGCTGAACATCTGTGATGATCACCACACAACTGTGATGGTGATAACTCCTAGGGTACATCCATAAAATAACTTCTCGGTGTTGACCAAGGTTTGGCTTGAATGTGTTGTTTGGATTTTCGCCATAGCAATCAAAGAAAACTTTTAAGGAAGAAAAGTCATTGCGGTTTCCTCCCAATTTTTGCTTGCTCCCAGCCCCCCGTTCTTGCTCCCCCTTCCCAGAAAGCAGGGGATTTTTCAGTCTAAGAGGAAGGAAGGGTAACCTGCCATCAACAGGTCATCACCCAGCGAAGACCTGCAAACCTGGAGGAAACGTGTACCCGACCAGCCCCTGTTTCAACGAGTGGGCAATGTGGGGGTAGCCAACTTGGGATGCGTGTTTGCAGGATCTGACCCTTCTCTCCCAACAGTGACTAAGGTCCAGCTCCCTTTCTTATGTATCTTCTCCCTTTGGCAACAGCTCTGATATAAAGTCATTAATAACAGGCTTACGCACCTGCTTCTGTGGGTGGAGTCGGTCAAGAAATGAGCTCTCTTTTGCCAGGACATTTTTCTGAGAAACTTTTCTCTGGCCAAAAAATTATCAACTGGGTTTTCTTGCTCTATGTGCTTCAAAGCACGAGGCGTCATGTTAGCTCCCTCAAAACCTTGCAAAATTCTGCTTGAAATGGGAATACTCTCCCAAAGCATTCACTCAACCTGTTTCTTATCCATCCCTGTGGATGCTGGGTTTGATGAGCTGCTTTCATGCAGGTTGCAGCCACCGAGGAGCTATTTTCCTTGGCTGCACCTTTCTGCTGGAAAACGGCGGTCCTCTCATACCGGAGCCACCGATGCTGCATCTGCAGCATGGTTGGACCTTTGTGCTCCTCATCTCCTGGCTCATCACGCTGCTCCGTGCTGCAGCTGGAGCTGCTCCGCGCTCCTTTTCCGCCCGACGACATTCCCATCGTACTTCCGAGGTCACCATTTTGGCTGACTCACTCAGGACCAAAGTGGGGATTTCCAGAAGCCAAAGCTGCAACGCGAATATTTCTTTTCACTTTTTTTTTTTTTTTTAAATTTTATTTTATTTCTTATTTCCCCACCCTGTCTGTGTGTGAACGCTCTGAAAACTGGCTGACCTGATCCTGCACAACCTGGCAGTGCTCCGCTGAGCTATTCCAGCTTCCTTCTGCTCCTTCTGGGAAAGGTTAGAGGAGGTCCACTGTTCTCATGGATGTGTATGGTGAATTCTTGCACCTCGGGTAAAGGAAACGGGGAAGACTCACTAAATGTGCAGTTAAACGGAGCTTAAAAAACCCAACAACATTTTTTTTATATGTTTATATAAAAAAACCCTATTTTTTATATTTTCAGATGACTCTTGAAGTTGGGGCTTTAAGGGCAACGGCAAGTGAAATATCTAGAGAAATACCTACACACTGTGAGGGGACCCTGGTCTGAGGTCAGCAGGGCAGGACCCTGGTGTAAATCCGAAGGGATTCCCTGTTAAACCTGATCTCTCCCGACCTTCCCCTTGAAAGCTCTTCCCCTTGAAAGCATTTGAGACAGGGTCTCACGAGCGTATCCCACTGTCAGGAGGGGTTATGATCATATCCCAGTTTCACTTGGCTTTGCACATCTCTCAACCTAGGGAATTTCTTTGAGTTTGGAAAAAAATCCACAAAAAATTAAAATATAATCCACATTTTCTTCCCAAACTTCAGAGTGAGCATTGCAATACCTGCCTCGCCGTTTCCAAAGTGCGATATCACTCTCTGGCTGCTAAAAAAGAACCTTTTCCATCACCCAAACACCCTTCAAAGGGTCCGAAGCAGAGTCAGCACTTGGAAAAAAAATCTCCAGGAGAGGGGTTATTCCCTGGGCTGTTCCCTGCGCTGACCGATGCCCCTTTGTTAGTGGAGGGAGCTGACGGAGCATTAATAGGGGACAGGAAAAAACCATTCAGCTGTGGCATTTGCTGGTTGCGTGCAGCCGCAGGCAGGAACTGCTTCCTCTGTTTGCAGGCTTTTAGGGAAAGGGGAGCTCCACGGAATTGCTAAATTAGAATGAAGCGAAAAATATCGCTTGGAACAACAGAATGTTTAGCCGCCTTTTTTTTTTTTAAAAAAAAAAAAAAGGTAAAAAAAAAAACCCACAAAAACACAAAACCTTGGAGTGATTTACATGGGAAAGGGGAGCCGGAAACAATTTTAGAGGCTGTTTTCCAAAACTGATGAATAACAGAAGATACAATGGTTAAAGCAAATGGCCCAAATTTCCTGCTCTTTTAAGCAGCTGAATAGATACTAAAAACAAGGGTACCCTGTTTTTCTCCTTCTAGAGCTGGCAGAGAGGTGGGTTTTTTTTCTGGGTTATTTTGGTTTCGGAACCCAAATTTCTTTCGGAGGCAGAAGCAAAGCGGGTGCGGGGGTCCGCGCTGCCACGGCGGCTCCATCAGGCAGGATGCGTGGGAATTCCAGAGGTGGGGAAGAGCGGCGCGGGCCACAAGAGTCGTTTTGGATCATTTCTGGTGAATAAGGCTGCAGGCGTGAGTCGTGAGGAGGGATCTGAAGCTTCCTTTTGGATTTTTTTTTTTTTTTTTTTTTGATTATTTCTTCGGGTAGCCGTTTGATTTCTCCTCTGCCTGAGGCTTGCTTCCCTCCAGAGCCGAGCGCGTTTCCGTTCTAACCCTTGCCCCTTGCCATTCCCACTGGACGAGGACACAGGTTTGGCTCTGACCTAACACAAGTTGGAAACTTTATTTTCTCCTTACAAAAGTCTTTGATGCTTCCAGAAAACGTTCTTGTTTTACTTTGAGAAAAAAAAAAACCCTTGGAGGAGATTCCTGCCTGCTGTCTTCCTTGGCTTAGCCGAGGTCCAGCAGCTGCAGCACTTGCCTGAGACACCCCGAAGGATGTCCATGTGTCTAATCTCTTATCAGCAATAGAGCCACCCAGGAAAGCCTCCAAGTGAGCGTCTTTGCTATGTCCTCTTGAAGCCATTCAGTTCCACGTATACAAAATCATGAAACAGTGAATGATTTTGAAGGGTTAAATGGACAAACTACAACTTTTTTTTTATTTTGGTAGCTTTGCAAGTAAGCTGTTTGTGCTTAGCTGGGGTGTAAAAGACTGAGGTTCAAGGGCACAGTGAAAAGTAGGAGTTACTTGGTGATCTTCCACTCTTCTGAGTGGGAGAAGGTCTCTCCAGCCTGTCCAAACTGGTGCATGGACATCACTGGATAATCTCCCCTAGTTTTGGGACCTGGCTAAGAAGTTTCCACCAACTCTCATCATGAATTATTTCATCTGAGGGGATATTTTCTGCTTTCAAAGCAATTTTATGCAGGAAACCTGAGGACCATCTTGGATGTTGCTGAGTTGATGACCTCCATCCTCTGTTAGGTGCACCTTCTCATGAGCGTGTTGGCCTCTTGCGCTCTCCAGTGGAATGGGACTTCCCTGGGTTACTTTAGGCTATGAACACGCTCGAGATAATAATTGCTTTTCCTCTTCCCTTCTCCCATCTCTCCAACATCTCTTCCTCCCCAAAATCTGGGAACTCCACCAGGCAGTTGCACCCACTCAATCAAATAAAAGTAACCGCAGGCGGCGAGTTGAGTTGCTAAATGCACTCAAAAAGTTATCTCACTTTTCACTGCCGGGACCAACGCTCACCCCTCCCCAAACACCTCCTCTTCCTCGGGCTGATGAGTCGGACAGAACATATATGAAATGCGTAATGCAAAGCCACAGTTACAAAATCCCTTTCTTGGGTTGTTTCCCATGCTGACCAAAGCCTGATAAATCATGTCGGGTATTTATGGACTCCGGGAGCAAATTGTCATTCAAAACACCACTTGTAGCTTTCAAGCCCGAATGAATTACTGCGTATGTGATACACACCTCTTCCTTAACAACACATTCAGATGTCAGGATGCTGAGAAGCACTTTCCTCTGGAAGGCTCATTCAGACCTCAGAGGAAAAAGGATTCAAACCACTTTGGTATTTTTAACCGATTCTTTCCCAGTGGTGGGGGCAGGCTTGGATGTTGTGCTGAGACATCGTCCCTGTAGGTCTTCTCTTCTGTAACTCTGTATGAAACGAAGGAAGTTCATGGATGCTGATCCCCCGCAATGACCTGCGGAAGTTACTTGATTGTATAAAGTGAATGAGAACTTCTGGGTGGTCTCACCTGTGCTTGCATTTCCTACCCCACAGAAGCATCAAGAGTCGCTCATCTTGTTGGCTTCTCACAGGACATCCATGTGGCCATTGACAGCAGTGATGATGCTGAGATGAAGGTGAGGCAAGGTGTGAACAAGAGATCAGTGGCTGGGGAGAAGGAGGACGAGTTCTGAAGTGGAAATGAGTCCTCCTCAGGAAACGCATGCTGGATGAGCTGGAAAAAAGTAGTGAAGGCGTGAAGAAAGTCTGTGGTGAAGCAGTCACTGCATTTTTGTGGTCTCTCTATGACAGACTTGATCTCGATGCTTAGAGCCGAGCTCTACAAGATCTTGCAATTCACATTACTACACACCAGCACTACTCACTGCTGCAAGTGTGCTGGGTCTGGCCACAAAGGTGCTTTTGGCCTTTGTAGAGGCTGACATGAATTGCATCGACAGCTAGTTCTTGAAGAGGTCTTTAGCTCTGAAACAACATTGAATGTCCCAAGAAAACGTGGCCTGTATTTTACACTGAGCTGCTCAGGGCACAAGGTTAACTCTGCTTAGTGGAAACGCAGTGTCTGGGATTGACACCGGGGTGTGACAGCAGAAGCCCACCATGAAGTGCAGGCTGGGCTTTGGGATCATGACTGCAGGTACCTGATCTACCACGAGCCATTTTAGATGTGAAGTCGAGCCTGACAGATGCAAAAAGCCGCTTCAGCCCTGGGTTTATGAGGAACAGTGATGTCTGGGAGGAAGGTGAGGATGAGTGCCTTGCATTGTACAAGCCCCCAGGGAGGATGTCTATGACATGAGGCTGATGCTGCTCTCAGCGGCAGTACACGTTGTTCTGAACCATGCAGTACTAATAACTAATTATATACGTCCACTTAATGTCATTTGCAGAGCTCAGTGTGGGCGTGGGGTCACGCAATTGTTCCAGGGGCCACTGAGCAGATGGAGACCAGTTCTGGCCCCAAGCTCAGGATGCCCAGGAGTTTCATGTGTACCCAAGGACAAAGGCTGGCAAGCGATGAAAGGACTCCAGCACTCGTTTACTGCACTGGTGTCTACTTGTGTTACGTCGATGAGGATGGAGGCTGCTGTCATCGGATGAGATGGACACGACACTCTTGACATGATGAGGTTACTCTTCCAGTGCCAGGTGGGTTGCAGGTCTTGGGAGAGAGGTGCATTTACCTGGGGAGGGTGATAAAGATCCGTGGGTTTTGAACGTTCATGGAATCTTGCACAAAGCTGTGCGTGATGCACAAAGTTTCGGTTGCCTATGGTGAGTTCCTACCAAGGGTGGCTGGTAATCAGGCAACCAGGATCGATGTGAGAGTCTGCTGGGAAGGGGGAGGGAAAGCAAGGAGCCAAAGGCTGAGGAAGCCCCACTGTAAGCATTTTCCTGCCCTGGGATGACCAACGTACATCCTGAGAAAAGGGTACTTGCATTGTGCGGCCTGCTGCTCTGCCCATCCTGCCAGGAACAATGAGGCAGCTCTTAAAAAAAAGGGAAAAAAAAAAAAAAGCCATTTCAGGGTTGTGGGAGAGAAAAGCAGGGGGCATCAGGGAGGATGGGCATGCAAGGGGGGAGATGACGCAGGAGAAGTGATGTGCTTTGGTTGCGTAAGTAGCTGGAGAAACAGCCCGTGCTCTGAATGTCTTAGCTTTGTCAACAGGCTTGGTCCAGAGAGCTGCTGAAGGAAAAGCGGGGAGACGTGACATCAGGGTCATGGACTGACCTCCCTAGCCTCCAAACCACCTCCCAGGGGTTGTTCAAAGCTTTTCCCCCAAGCCTCTAAGATGCTGTTTTGAAGCACAGGGGTGCGTGTTGGGGATGCTGATGGCATCTCCTAATTGTTTCCTGCTGGGATCCCAGACTCCATGGCATGTGGGGGACCAGGTAAAGAGGCAGGTGCCAGCAAGGTGATACCAACCCCAAAGTTGAAGACAGAGGTGGCAGCTGGGTCAAGCATCCCTTCCTAGTTGAATCCTCCCTCTTGCCTGTCCTTTCTGGTCTTAAAAGCACCTTTTCTTTCCATCCCCTCAGCTGGATTCAAACACTTTTGGGCTGTTTCTCTGACAGCAGCTGAATTTTCCATCAGTAGAAGCCCTTTGGAGCTGAAAGCATCTTTGTGGTCTTTCAGGAGCCCAAGAGGATTGTGCCAGGCTCAGGGGCAGGAGGAGCACAGACCATGCAGGTGAGGTCTGTGGCTGCTCGTGGGCTCTATGAGCATCTGCGAGGGATTTTTTCCATCAGAGCAGTTGGGATTGTAAACTTTCCATCAGCTGAGTCTGTATGTCCTCTGGTTACCAAAACCACATCTGCCTCGGTACGCTACGGAGATATGATCCAGGTGAAGATGGACCCAAAAGTCAAAGGATTTGATTTTTTTCCCCAAAACCAAATGGGGACAACTTCTTACCTGTCCAATATCCTCAGTATGGACAAATTCATCCTATGACCCATTTTTTCTCTTCCAGCCTAACCTTGCCATATGAAAGACATCTATGTGAGAATGGAGTGGGAGATGCTGGCAGGGAAGAAGCCACATCCCCTTTGCCAAGAAGTGCCCTGCCCTCTGCATCCCTTCGGCCACAGCCTCAGCAGAGGGAGCTCATCCTCAGCACTTCGGGGATCCCTAAATCACATCAGGGCTGACAGGGAGAATTTGAAAGGATATTGTCAAATTTTGCTGTCGTTGTCAATTAGTCTTTATAGCCAGTGCTGGCATTCCCGGCTTCCGGCAATTCCCCGGCAGCCTGAAGACTTAATGTCTTCCTTGGCTGATTGTGGTAGGGATGGATTATCCTGGGTCTGGGCTTTCCATGGGAGTCTGGCTGTGGGATTTCTGCCTTGACAACAAAAATAGTCATTTTGTGCTCAGTGCATGCCATTTCCAGCCCCCTGGCTGGAAATCCTCCGCATACCTGCGAGCTGTTGGAGAGGAATTTTAATTTTGGGCTTGCTTCCTCTCCTAAAAATCAGTGCTGCTGCAGGCAGCAGAAGGCATTAAAGATTAATTTTCACGAGCACACACGAAATACAAACCAGCTGGTATCCGAAGTGCCTCCCTGTGCAAGACGCTTGTGCTGTATCGTCCGTTAACTCTGTTGCGTATAATACTTATCAGTTGGTGGTGGAGAAATGCTTGGCATTGTCTTGCTTTGGGTTGGCAGCAGCATCCACGGGCACTGCCGAGGATGCGGGGGACGGAGGCGGTGGCAGCCGTGCCCGTGGTTTGCAACGCAGTGCCGAAGCAGCGAGGCGGCGTTTTTCCGCCGAGGAGCTTCAAGCACTTTACGGAAGGTTAAATGTCAGCTCTGCCTTCTACTCCCGGGGAAACCGGGTCACGGAGCAGGAGGGGGATGTTGCCCCAGGGTCAGCTGGCATCCAAAGGACACCGTTCAGGGCCAGGTCAGTGCTCTGGCCATTAGCTGCCTCTGATAGAGAAACGACGTCGTCCGAAGCATTCGGAGGATGCCTTGGGGGCTATTTGGGCAGAGATATTCCTTTTCTGGCTGGCTCAAAGCCTTCTGCTTTGGCTAAGAGCTCTTGGGAGCTGCTGGTGGATACCGGTGGCCCCTGGGGACGTGGCAGAGGGGAAGGTTTCCAGGGCTCTGCCATGCACCGAGCACAGCAGTCCGAGCTGCTATGGTCATGCAGCCTGGCTAGCAGAGACAAACAACCCCCAAATTCGGCAGGGTTGTAAGCAAGGCAAGCCCTGCTCAGGGGATTATGCCACAGAAGTTATTTGAACTACCTGAAGATTTTCAAATTTTATTTTTGCTTTTTTTTTTTTTTCCTAAGCCCTGAACTATGTGGAACTCAGACTAAACAAAAAATACAGCTAAGAAAACATCTTGGTATAACGCCGGGAGTCAGACTGTTGCAGCGTGGTTCTGAAATCCAACTGTGGTTGTAAGGTGATCCCAGAAACCCAAAGATTGCAACTGTAAGGCAGTTCACAAGTACCAGATCATTAAGGGAAACATCTTTCTTACTGAAGCCCAAATGATTTTCAGGCTCTGTTTGAGGATGAGGTGGCACCAGGCGTTCAGCATCTCTGCGTGCATTGACGTGTGAGCA
Organism: Tauraco erythrolophus; assembly: GCF_009769465.1. Lineage (NCBI taxonomy): Eukaryota > Metazoa > Chordata > Aves > Musophagiformes > Musophagidae > Tauraco > Tauraco erythrolophus. The sequence goes on along the minus strand of NC_141479.1, from coordinate 20,193,773 downwards.
ACGGGCACCGGATGCCAGCCCAGAGTAATGGAAATGCAGGCACTGGGTGATGGATTGGGAATTTTCTCTCCACTAATTGTGGTCTGTCTAGACTGGTGTCCCTCCTTGAAATGAAGGCTTCCACTCTAATGCTCTAACTTTTTATGTGTGTATATATATATATTTAATATATTTCTATATATTAAAATATATCTCTATATATTGATATATATTTATATATCATTCTCTATATTATTAATAATATATGTTTAGATATATTTTATATACATATTAGTCAGGGGAGATTCAGGTTGGATGTTAGAAAGTATTTCTTCTCTGAAAGGGTTGTCAGCCACTGGAATAGGCTGCCCAGGGAGGTGGTTGAGTCCCCATCCCTGGATGTGTTTAAGAAAAGGGTGGATGAACTACTTAGGGATATGGTTTAATGGGAGATTAGGGATGGTTGGACTGGATGATCTCTAAGGTCTTTTCCAACCTAGAAAATCTATGAAATCTATTGATTACATGTCTATATTATATATCTATAATATCACATATCTAGATCTCTATATCTAATATAATATCTAAATATTGTATATCTGTATTAAATCACACCAACCACTCCCACAACTTACTGGTTTGCCTCCTTTGGGCTGTATCTGTGATTCTGCTTCCCCTTGCTAGCTAAATCTCATTCCTTTATTCCCCTGATAACTTTTCTGTCTCAATGACCATCCCTTTACATGTCCATATGTTTAACTGATAATTCCCTCTTAATGCTAGTAATCCGTTAGCCAAGTGATCAAATTCAGAGGGGGGAAATAGTGGCATAACCTGTGTCATGGCCAATGGAGGACCTCCACCTCTGCTTAGAGAGAAGGTGGTAGTAACACATCTGCCACTGTGGTGGCTTTGGCTTTAACAACTTCTCCACACTGAGTGCAAAGGGGATTAATCAATTCTTTATTGTCATTCATAAAAGACAAGTGTCACCGTTAAGTTCTGCTGCTGGCACTTCTGCCTTTGGAGTTTTCTCCATCTTTGGGATGTTTTGGGAGATTCCAGCTGAAATCAGATGCACAGAAGTAAATAAATATAAAATGTTAATGAAATTTTTTTTTTTTTTTTTGCCCAGGATTGAGCAAATCCCAAAGTGCGTGGAAGACTGGAGGTGGAAAAAACGGAGTCATAAGCACAGGGCAAGGTACATAACCTCCTTGAGGATATCTGCTGGCCAAAATGCCCCATTGCTGGATTTACTTTATGGGTCCAAATTCAGCTACTAAGTCCATCCCATACTTCTGAGGAAGACAATCTGACTGGGCACAGGCCTACATCTTAATATTTTTACTCTGCCAAACTCTTGCTATTCAGTGCTAAAATATCCTGGTTTTGAAATGCTGAGTTTTAGGACAAAAGTCCTGATTCCATCGAAGATAACGGCATCCTTGGAGAGGATGATGCTGTAGAGTCGAACCGCGAATGTGGTCCCAGTTACTATTCGACACGGCAGGACTGCTCCCAACCTGCCCAGCACATGCAAAAAATTTTGTGTAAGTTTTGACTCTGCTGGGAGACAGGTCTTGGTTTTCCAAGATATTTTCCAGACTCGGTTAAACTGTTTTCCAAACGCACGGCGCGTTTCCGCGAGACAACCAGCCTTCGTTGTCATAGGCTGGACCGAAGAGCTGATGGTTTGAAATCAATTCGCTACGGATGGTTTTAAAGCTGGTGCTCCGTTCATTTCCAGGCAGCTGCACATTGTTGTAATTTACTAACGGTGTCACAAATGCTACTTTTTCCTTTCCGTGTGACAGCTCCTCCGAATTACAAAAACTCCTTTAATTTCTGAACAAGTCCTCCCTCCTGCAGCCCTTGCCACCTCAAAGAGCAGCAAGAGCACTTTGCAATTTCCCTTTCCCTCTTAACCTTGACCTGTAATATGCTGAAAGTTGTTACTGAGCGCTACCTTGATCAGAAATGACATTGTAAAAACTTGCTCGACCAGATGCAGCAAAAATCCAGCCATGATAAAGGTTCCCGGAGCCAACAACTTGGAGTTATGGACCTACCCTGTCTTGGAATATGGAGTTGACCGCTTCGAGGTAGGAGCTATTAAGTTTTGTTTGCTTTCTTTCGGAGTGACTGTGCTCTGTGAAAAGGAGGTTTGGCTGAGTATCGCTGTGCGTAAAAATCCTGAGCAGAGAGATGTTTTCTGACCTGGGCTGTGAAAGCAGCAGTCGGGGCTGGACTCTGCCAAAGGCTCATTTGCAGAGATATTTGAGATTTGGTGACTTAAATTCTGCTTTGAAGCCGTGCACCTGAGAGGAGAAGCTTAGCTCAGAGCCCTCAGGTCCTTCAGAGATCAGGGTTCGTGGTGTGAACTCAGTTCACACCTGAAAACACAGCACTTTGGTGAAATTGGCTCCTAACGGCACGGCTCTGCGGATCGAGACCACGAAGGAGACGCGGGTGCATGGCTGATGATCGGTTCCTTATCTCGCTGTTGTGCAAAAATTGAGCAGGATCTGGAAGCCACGATTTGGCAGAGTTCTTGAAAAGTTTGTGGTGTTTTGTTGTTTTTTTTTTTTCCCTCCCTTAAAATCTTTATTATCTCTGGGAACGCTTTGCTTAAGCCTTTTCCAGGCTGGGTGGCAGATTCACAGATCCCATTAGTAGGAGATCCTTGACCCACAAGGTTACCATGGACGTTTGATGATTGGAATCCTTCTCCCACCCAGCCAAAGAGCATTTGTGTATATTGAATTTTATAAGAGTTAACTTCTGAAGGGACTGGAGCCTGGAAATCAAAGCAGCTTTAATGGATTCTGCTGGAAGCTTTTATTTACTGCAAACTCGAGTAGTGAAATCAGGTCTGAAGTTGTTCCTACTGCAGCCAATGGAAACAATCTATTTATTGCAGTGGATAGAGACTCCAACTCGTAGCTTGTGTTCAACCTGAACTTCTCCTGTGTGCATGAGTTGGCAGTAAATGAACCGCTCTGGGTTTCTGGCCTTCGAGCTCTGGAATCCTTTTTGATCCTGGAGATAAGAAAAAAGACTTCTAAACAGATGCGTCATGCCTGCTTCAATTTCCATTGAAACCAGAGAAGATATTTAACTCTCTCCTAACGGGAGGCGTGTGTGAAAAAGCCAGGCTTTCTTGGTGCCAAAATCCATCCTATTAGTGGAGATGCTGTGGAGACCGTGGAGTATCCATCCCCATAAACATCGTTAGTTGTGGAAAAGCCATTCGTTAGTAACAGGCAATATGTTCTTCTATCCTCTCCTCTGAAGAATAGGCAGTGCTATCTAAATAAGCTGTTTCCTGAGAAGTTACTCAAAGTTACTGCTGTAGCTGTAGGCCAACTCTCCTCCCCCAGGAGCCGGACAGAAGCAGAGCTCTGGGAGAGGAAAGAGCTGCTCTTTAGTCCAGCAAACTGTGCCGTTCCCCTGAAGTTCTTCCTTTCTCCTCGGCCTCCTGGTTAATGCTCTCCCTGCTTGTTTGTCACCTCCTGTCACCTGCAAAACCATCCATTTCTGTGCCTACACCTGAGCTGAAGGTGCTGGTGCTCTGACACCCCTCTGTGCTCTTGGTTTGTGCAGCTGCAAAAATTCTCTGAACATCCCATCCGACACTCTTCAGATTCCCATGACCTCCTGCCATAATTCTGCATTCCTTGTCCTCCTCCTTCAGCATCCTCTGTAGCGCCTCTGCCTTCACCAGCCAAGAAACCACGACCAGGCATCTTCTCACTAGCTTTGTCTTGGACCACCCCGGCAGCAAGGACCTGGTACTGGAGGGGGAAAATTGCGAACAGCCTCTCCAAATGCCTGAGTGACAGCAGCGCTGTGGAAAAGTCCTTCCTGTTCGCTTCTTGGCAAGGAGGGGCACGTCTGTGGGACGGCCATCACCAGTGGGCTGGTGGAAACCTGCTCTGATGGTGCTGGAGGGTGCACTTGGAGGAAGAAGTGCATGTTTCTTTGAGTTGTGCCCTCTGCTATGTGTTACCAGCACTTAATTACACCTTGTACATTAAAAGGCTCCCTTGCCCTCAACAGTCCACTTCAGGAGGTGTTTTGGACAACACGTCAAAGCAGGAAAGACTCTCAGAGGAGAGGGCAGATATAAGGACACGGATGGGTGTTCCTGTGCTGTCTTTCAGGCCAGACCCATAGCTGGGAATTTAATTTCTTAGAGATGCTGACTATGTCTATTTGTTTTGTTGGTTTTTTTAAAAAAAAAGGAGGATTGGCCTCTGCATGGTCATATTCCAACGGGAGCGAGTTGTTTTGGCTTTCCCTAAATGCCACCTATGATCTCAGCTGCCTATCACAGCCTCTCCTTCCTTCCCCTCCAGTCGCTGTCAGATCTCCAGCAGCTTTCTACTGAGAGCTTTGGGCTGTCAGTGTGACATTCCCTGTTTCCACTAGCTAACATTTCTAACCTGCTCAGATTTTCTCGAAATCCAGAAAAATTAGAGCACTAACCGGATTCTCCCCACGTAGGGGATGATAGGAAATAATTACGCCTGGCGCAACACATGTTTTGTAGCACCTATTCAGCGCTTTCTATAAGGTATCAAACGGATCCAAGATACCAATCCAAGCAGAAGAGGAATAAAATGTATTAGGCAAACCCTCGGACCACCAAGCGAAGAGGATTTAGTGTGTATAATAAACTGCCTGTGTATCATTTATCACGGCTACACAGCGATTGCCTGGGGGTGCTGATGGACACCGTAAGTTGCAAAAATATAATGACGTGTCGTGTAACAGACCGCAGGTGTCCGTGGGGGGAGCTGGGAGGAAATCAACCTGACAGCCATAAGAAAGCGGCTTGTGCTGGCATCCGCACGGACCCCCGGGCGCCCGGGCTCGTCCTCCGCCTGCCGCGTCGCTCTCCCGATTTCCTGGCGGGAGGGCTCTGCTGAAAGGCTTCTTTCTTTCTTCCCCGTGTGGATGATCCCACCTCTTTGGGCAGCCTCTGTTTTCCTTTGGAAAGGGGAACAGCTGGGGCAGATCTCTGCTGCTCCAAGGGGAGCGAGCCGAGCCCCCCCACCCTCCCCTGCACCTTGCTCCTGGGTGGGGGAGAGCAAGTAAGCTTGCGAGAAACCTTGCATTTGCCCCAAAAGCTTCATCACCTTGGAGATCTGCTCAAACCGGGGGAAGACACACCGTTCCCATGGGGGTAGCCCTGTCAAAGGGGCTTGAGGGATGATGGTTTCAGCAAAGCTCCCGTTTCGTGGCTCCTCGTGAGCATCTCCGTTATTGGAGAGCCCCTGACCTCCCCTGGCAGGTTTCTCCATTGTCTGCCTGACCTCACCATTATAAAGCATTTCCTACTATTTAGTCCAATGTTTTTCTTTCTTAATTTTAGGCCATTAGTGCTTGTTCTTCCCAAAATTTACTACTGAAAATGACTCTGCCTCCTCCCTTCCTTTCGCTTGATGGATGGCTACGGAGTGACCCTCCAGGATTTATATCTCCAGTGGCGAGGCAGGACTCCTCTCCTATCTTAATCCCCTCAAGGCCGTAGAAAAATAAAGTTATTGTCTTTAAATCTGAATCTGTTACAACCTCTGCCTCAAAGCAGCGATGTTCTCCACCTCGCTGGAGTTCAGCTGTATTTGATTTCACAGCTCAGTCCCAGAAAGTCCAGGAATGAACTTTCAAAGATGCTTAATTTTTCACCAGGGATTTAGAAACTTGTTATATTTCCTCATGGTACACTAGCTAGAGATATATTTATTTTCTTTATTTTTCATTTAACTTCTGTATTTTTCTTTTATTTTTGATTTTTTTCCTATGCATTAATGCAAATGCCATTCACTTCCCAGTCAGATAGAGGGGAAAAGTTTCTCTTTCCCCTCCTTTAATTTAGAACTATATGAATAAATCCGTTTGAGGTTTGTTGTAAAATAAAAACAAGGGGGAAAAAAGCAAGTAGTTTGGTGAGCAAAACATTTATTTTGTTAGGTTTTTGGATTATTAATAACTTTAATCATCTTCTGCTGTTAAACTTTACAAAAACTCCCAAATAATAAAAAAATTATTACTAATGTGAGAGTTAATAGGAGTGAACGTTCTCTCCTTCCACTGACATGAAAAATAAAATTGATGTGAACGAAAACTTCCTAGACCTAAATGTCAAAATGATGTTGTCTAGTGGATGAAACACCCTGACAAATAGTTTCTCCCAGCTGCAGGTGTGAATCACACGTGAAGGGGCAGCAGTTGGTAGTTCCTTCCATTTGTCATATGCGACTGAGGAAGACTGTGGTCCAGTGACAAAGAAGTTGTGGGATGGAAGAGCCCTCCTAGAAGGTATCATTGCCACCATCTCTCTCTTCCCAGCCAAGACTGATCTTGCCCTGCTCCATGGGACCCACAGAGATCCAATCTTACCTGCTTGAACAGAAGATGTTGGAAATGTTTGTAAATATTGTGACTGGGCTCATCTGAGCCAACATCCTCGGTCCTGCTTGGGCACCAGGGTGGAAGAATTGTAGAATCACGGAATGGTTTGGATTGGAAGGGACCCAAAACATCATCTAGTTCCAATCCTCCTGCCATGAGCAGGGACACCCTCCCCTAGGCCAGGTTGCTCAAAGCCTCATCCAATCTGCCCTTGAAGTTATCTTCTATGCTCCTCCCGGGCTTGCAAGTCTGGGATAGGGAGGGTACGGCTGCACTCTGACCATGGAAGAAGGGTTAATATGAGAAGATGGGCTTAAGCACAGGGAAAATGAACTTGAACGTGAGTTTGGGATGTTTTCTTTGGAGCCCTGCCCTCAGTGCTGCTCCTGCATGGTGTGGAGCTTGCAGGGCTGCCGGACACGAAGACATGAGTGGCTGTTTCCTAACATGGGCTCCCTCCTGCTTGGAGGGTTTATTTCTGGGTTTTTTCAGCCGTTCACCTCTGAGAGCCATTTCCTCTTCTCTTTCCCTTGTAAGAAGCAAGAGAGGAGCGAGGAGAGGCAGCAGCTCCAGAGATGGGCTTCAAAAAGACCCAAGAGCCCACCTGGGAGGCTGGAAATCAGGCTGCTGGCTCTGGTCCCCAAACATAGAGTTGCGGCCAATTTTGCAACATTTTCCCTTAAACGTAGGCACTGAAGATTTAATGGAAAGAGAGGTCAGGCTTTGACCTGACCACTGAGCAGGGTGACAGAGATGGCTCCTTCGTGTCCTCTTGAGGGGTTTGTTAGTCTAAAGTTTAGTCCCAACGTCAGACGATGCATTTTCCAGGGAAGCTAATGGATTCGCTTGCACTGCGACGGCGTGGTTGGCGGGGGTGGGAGGGTGACTCTTTTGTGAGAGACAAATGACTTCCTCTCGACAAGCAGCTCTGTTTTAACTAGGAAAATGATGGATGACTCCCAAGCAAAGACTTGCACAGGCAAACCAACATGCAAACTTCACGTTGTCAGAGATCCAAAAAGACAACAACAATCCCAACCACCAACGAGAAACCGAAACCCCGTGATGGTGGGCAGCGACGTGAATTGGTCCATAGAGGGAGACTTTGGGTCAAGCAGACATCACCCACCACATGAGGGGACGTGGACTGATGCCAAAGGGAGATGCTTGAGCTTTAGAAGCCTTCACAGAAGCTGCGTTATGGGTTCCTCTCCCAAAGATCCCTGCTCAAGTTAAACCAAAGTCTTCCTGTGGCATGGGGAACCACAGCCTTATCCTTCCGCCACTGCTGCTGTCCCTCCCAGGCTATTGTTTTCATTTTCCTTGGCATCCTCCAGCGTAGCAGCAAAACTTGGCCACCATGTTTCATTCCCTCACATTTTTCTTCTGTGCTTACCTCTACAAAAGCCTTTTTTTTTCTTTTTTTAAATATGTATATATAAGTACTTGGCAGGTGCTGGGCACAGCAGCTACATCCAAGTTCCTGTTGTTAGCTTGAGGCACTTGTGTATCTTGCTGTTCCATTGGGGAGACCAAATCCAGACTCTGGACTCTGCTGCGCTGGGTGCGGTACAACTATGGATGGAAAAGATGGAGGAAAGAGCTGCTATTAAATCCTGAAGGTCCCCCCTGGGGAGATGCAAAGGGGACTGTAGCCTCCTCTCTTCCCTGTCGATGTAAGATGCTAACTGGGAATGGCCTTGAGAGCTGCTGGAGTGGAACCTTGGGGTAAACCATCCCAGGGGTGGAATGATGAGTTGGAGGAAAGGCAGGTCCTTGCCACCAGGACTGAATAGAGAAACAGCACTGAAGCAAGGGATTTGCTTGATTCTGGACAATTTTGTTGCTTGCATAATGCTCCCATTGGAAAGAGCATCTGTGTCGAGGGGCAAAATCTGAACTTGGGACATTGTGCAACGCCGTGGAGAGTGGGGAGAGCCAGAGGCGGTGGTGCCCAAAGGGAACAAGCATGCTCCCTTGCCGTGGGCACCGAGCATCCTGCCAAGGACAATTGCTGCATGTGGTTCCCTCAGTCCCTTCCTCCACCTTCCCCTCCGCAGCCCCAGATAACGCCAGGGATGTTTATAGACCTTAATACAATAGTTCCCACAACGGCAGGGCGATACGTGAAGACGTAAGCCGCCTGGCTGGCTCTTCTTGGGTGTTGGAAAGCTTCCATAGCTCAGGTCCCGTTGTCAGCAGCAGAGCTCCTTATCATTTCACTGCCAAGGATCCAGAGATCCAACTTATTTTAAATGATGGTTTTATTTAGACCTGCAGTTGGGGTTGGGATAAATAAGTACGTTGCCTTCTGTGACTGAGTTGAGGCTCATTTTGTTGTTTGATGCTGGAACACCTGCCTGTTTCCAAAGTAGCTATGCCCACTCGTTTCCAGAATTAATTACTGATCTTATTGATTGCAAGCGGGACAGCTGAGATTGCAAGTTATTTTCTTACACGACTGCTAAGTGTCATCTTTGCAAGGGAAAAGCAAATGGCAGTGCTGAAGCTGCAGACTTGATTTATAGATATTAAACATTTTATAGCGATTTTTTATCTCTTTCATTCCTCTCTGTTCCTCCTTCAGATGTTGGCTGAGCTGGAATAAGAAGGATGAGGAAGGACGGGGAGACAGCGGACTTCGAAACGTTGTAGCTCTTGGAGAAAGATGGCTCTTTGTAGGTTTGGGCAAACCTGATTTTTGGAAAGCTTTACCCACGCTCCCTTTTAAAAGGGTCTCAGCAGCTTATCTCCCTCCTGTCAATCTGCTCCTGGGCATGCATCCCTGCTCGGAGTGGGGAAGGACCGAGGGCTTTGTGCACAGATGTCTCCTGTTGGGTCTTATCTGCAGGCCAGGTATGGCAAAGCTGGCCACATCCCCTTGGTTGCCCTCCCAGCGACCTGCAAGGACCACCCTGCCACCAGGCTCCAGCAATGCCGACCTCCATGCTGAGCCCACCGCCTCCAGCTCCCGTCAGCAGCAGGCAGCACCCCTGCCCCGAAAACCACCGAGCATCCCTCATCCGGACACCCCCCTCCCCGCAGCCACCTGCGTGCTTAGCCAGGCTTCTCCCAAACACATTTCTCTTTAAAAGCCCAGATTAGTCTAAAATTCTACAGGAGATAAAACCCAGCCCGTTATCGGCCAACGCATCCAGCCCCCACGCACTCCCGGCGCTCGGCAGGCTCCGGCCGTTGCCAGTTCCCGCGGGGAGCGCCGCTGCTTTCCCACCAGCGCACCGAATCCATCACCGCCGGGGAGGGGGGGGGGGAGCGATAAATCCTGCCGAGGCCAGGGGTAGGTGAGACCCAAATTCTTCTCCACTATGCACTTGCTGGGGAGTGCACGTCCGCTGGCGTGTGTGCCTCCTCTTCCAGGCAGTATTTCTCTTTCTTGAGGGATTCCTGGCCTTTCTGACCATTATTTAATCTGTTGGTTTTTTTTTTTCTTTTTTTACCTCTTTTTGCTTCTCGTATCGACATACCTGTTATGCTTTTGAGTGCTTCTCTCCCCACCCCTGCTAAGCTGGGCAAGGCTCCTTGCAATGCTGTAATTAAGTAACTGAGCTGGATCTTAGATGGATGAAGGTTTTACAGGGCACAAATCAGCCTACCGGGGCTGTAGTTTTCTTTAGCAATAATTACAAGGAGGCATTATTTCAAGAAAGTTTGGCTAATGGGGAAAGCTGGCACAACAAAGCCTCCTGGAGCAGGAGGCAGTGATGGCTGTGGCTTGGAAAAGCCAAATTTGCTTTGAGCTGGTAAAAAAAAAAAAGAAACATATTTAAAGTAGAAAAATAAAAATAAATATAAATAAATAAATAAATAAAATAAAAATATTTAAATCCCAACCAGGCAAAATCACATCCACACCAGCACTGGGACTGGGTCAAATAAGCTATATGCACGTTGTGGTTTTGGAAAGGGGTTTGTGGCATAGGAATACTTTCAGAGAAGACCCTACACTGTTTCAAAAGCCTCAGGAGATACGATAATATAGGAGGAAAAAGGGTAGCGCTCCTCCAGGGACAACCTTTAAATCCGCCGTGGTGAGCCTGACTGGGATTTGTGGGTCTCCCCGAAACTGGGTGATTTCAAGGCCAAAAAGGCAGTGAAAATTGTGCACGGGGTTTAATTACGACATGTTGCACGGGTGCTCTTCTCCCGCCGATTCCACGTCTTTATCCATAAACACCGGCAGGAGATATTAAACCCAGCTGAGTTATGTCAGGGGGGTTATCAGAGGACAGACAGTAGTTCCTTTAGCCAGAACAGCCAAGGTCTTGGGGTTAAAAGCCAAGGGTCAGCACGGCCGCTGCCTCATGTGGCATGGATTAAATCCAAAATGATCTTTGAGTGGCGTTACTGCAAACCAGCCCAGAACATCCATCTGAAAGCTCAGCCACCCCAAGCATAAATCACCTCACCTGGAAGCTGAGTTGGGTTTTGGAAGGGTTGGCTTGTCTCTTCCAGCATCACTCCTCCGTTATTGGGGGTGTAAATCCCTTGTAGAAAATCCAAGTGAGATTCACTGAGTTAGGGGAAAACTTGATTATTTGGCTGGATCGGGTGGTTCAGGGGCAGCACAGGCTCCACGAAGAGCAATTTCAGCCCCTGCCATCCCCAGCTGTTTTGCTGATCGCTCCCAAATTCACAGCCCTTCCCTTTCAATCAACACATTAATCATGGACAAAAACAATCCTGCATTTTATTTAACTTATTTCTCCAGGTTTGATATTTTTTTTTAAAAAATATAATGAACAGGAGCAAATTCCTCAGATCGCTTTTGACTCTCCAAACCTCCCCTTGCTCACAGCTCCTGTTTTAACTGGTGAAATTATGGCTGAGAATGGATTTTATTTAACTTCTGGCACTGAAAGATCCAGCTCGGGCAAAATTTATCGAATCTCATATAGTTTTTGCTCCGTGCCTCCAAGAACCAAGCTGGGTTTAAATATGTTTTCAGCTGACTGCAACGAGCGGGAATAGAAGTACGAGCGGCTGTAAGCGTGCCTTGTGGGATGCAAATCTTTTTAATGCCATTTCCAAAAAGCTCCAGCTGGTGGCAGCAGCAAATTTTTTTTCTGCCAAAAGTAAAACTGGGAGAAAACTAAAAGAGAAAAAAAAAAAAAAATATTCCTAGAAATGATATCTATAAGCAACCTTCTGGAAATCTCAGGTGTGTTGCTCAAAAATGAGATAAAAAATATTTATTGCTTCCTTAAAAAGGGGGGGGGAAAAAATCCCTGCTCCGTTTAAGCTAACAGCAGAGAGCTGATGACAGGGTGCCCTGGGATGGATGTGTCCGTGGAGAGGAGGTGTGCTGAAAGGGCACTTGAAAGCTTCCTTGGAGCTATCAGGTGCCGTTAGGGATGTAATGACCCCCGAGGGAACCGGATTTCCACGGCAGCTCACATCTTCCCTTGTCATACCCTAAACCTCCTTCTGCGGGTAGAACGTGACCTTTTTTTTTTCTGGGATAACTTCAGACGAGGAGAAACACAAGCCCATGCTGATGGGGTCTCAAGGTGTTAGCTCCACTGGGGACATTTCCCAGCGAGGATGCCCAAACTTCTGCTCCAGCATCCAGTATTCCAGGATAAGCCTGGCACTGCCAAGAGCATGGAGGCAGTTGAAGGCAGCCTCTGGGCACATGCTTTGCTTCCCACGTGGATATCCTTAAAAATTTTGGGGTTTTCCCTTTGTTTTCTTTTTATGCTGGGTTGGCAGCGACGGCGATTTGGTAACTCCTAACGCCGAAAGAAATCATCGCTGCCTTTCTGCACTTTCGCAGCGCGCAGCTTAGATCTTTTTAGGCTGGAAAACCTCTCTGGAGAAGACGATGCCATTATTTTTGTGAATTCTGCAGCTGACCCTGAACAAATAGCAATGAATTATGTAACTGAAACGCTATCGTTCCTGGGAGGGTGCGATCCCGCCTGGCGATCCTCACCAAACCGCACGGCTCCGCGCTCGCGGGGAGTGATTCATGTGCTGGTAGCAGAGACCAGTCCCCTCCCAGGCTGTGTCGGCTGTGGTTGATGGAAGCATGCGCCCCATGAACCCATCCAGAGGCAGCAGACCTCCAAAAAGGCCAAAGTCAGGGAGAAAAATGACCTGCAAAACCCCAGGGTGGAGCGGCGCCGTGCCCGGAGAGACCTGGCAAAGGCAGAGATCACGGGAGAAAGGGAGGGTGGGGGGTCCACTGGAGGTTGGCCCCAGTCCAGAGCAGAAGGTTGGCTGTCCCCTCTGAAATCATCTCTGTTTATAAGAGCACCTTTGGATGTACTTGATATCTGTGTAAATATCCCGTCTCTGTTCTTGGCCGCAGCCGGGGAGTTCTCTTCGTGCCCTTCGGCAAACCGCTGATGCTCCTCGCTGCTGGAGGAGACCCAGCTGAGATGGGGATGGCTGCTGAAATCCTCCACCGCAGCCCAGGAGCGTGGTGGTGTCCAGAAGCTGTGGAAGTGATGAGGGTTAACAAAAACAAGCAGGTTTTAAGGGTGAGGAAAACCCACGGATGTCAGACTGGCGCTGAAAGGTTTGGAGCTGTTGTCTTCCTTCGGATAAATCAGGGCGTCACTTCTGAGTTGTTTTCTAAATTGTGTAGGCAAGCTCTGAAAGAAAGGAACAGCTTAGGCAGAATATTCAAACCATCTTCTCCCCTTCCCTTGCCTTATTCCAGGTGTTTCTCACAAATTTACACCTTTCTCTAAACCCTCCTATTCTCTACAGTACCATCCCCTTTGCAGGACATCTTGGCCTCTGAAGTCACCTATCGGAAGCTTTTGTGTCCATGGGTTTAGAAGGGAGAACTACACTTTTCCATCATCCATTTTTTCACTGCAAGTGGTAACCCTGACCCAAAAGAAAAAAAAAAGAAAAGGAAAAAAAAAAGTGAACTCTCATACTCTGATATAATGCAAATCTGACTCCTTCTAAGGCTTCGAAATTCTCCAGAAGGACCATTCCTGAATGGAAAGCAATCACGTCTGGTTCATCAAGCCTTTGGTGATCGTGGTTTGTCAGTGTCAGGCTGGTGAGGACCTCCAGGGCTGGCTAAGAGGTGACAGCTTGGTCCCTTGCTTTGTCCATGCTCTTCCCTGGGTGCCTGAGGGCATCTCTGAAAGGGGTCTGCTCCATGACTTGAGTTACAGGAGTTGGTTTGTACGACTGGTGTGGATTTCTTTCATTCTTGCTCTTTCTGTCAGGGGGGAACTGGAGGCCAGGGGGAGTAGGAAGTCACCTCAGACTCTCGTAATGGCTTGAAGTTTTGTCCAGTGTTGGGCTCCTCCATTTCAAAAGGGATGTTGGTAATCTGGAACGGACCCAGCACAGGTCTCCCAACATGACCAGGGACCTGGGGCTTGCATGGCTTGCAAGAAGGAATTGAGATGCTGGACTTTTTCAGATGTGTGAGAAGGAGGTGAGCAGGTTTGCTGCTAGTCTGCAGCAGCTTCAAGGGCCGTTACGAGGATGATGGAGCTGAACTCTGCTTGGAAATAGCAGAATCACAAAGGGCAGCGGCCACTCTTTCAGCATGGACTTTAGAAACAAATTGTTCACCAGGAGGGCGATGCAGCCCTGGAACAGGTCCCTGAGAGGTCAAGAAAGCCCATCCTCAGAGGTGGACATGGCCTCATGCAGATAATAGTTTGGCTTTGGATTAGAGAACCCCAGAGGCCCCTTCCAAGCAACATCTCTGAGTCTATAATTTCTTCAAATCAGTTGTGTCTCTTTCTTTTTAGCTTTGTCTCACCTGTTAACATCTCAACTTCTTCGGCAGGACGTCTCCATCTGCACAAGTTTTGACTCTACCACAACTGACTCGTTCTCTGCCTCCAGTTACACCTACACCACTAAATAATACTTTGGTATGTCTTCCTACGCAGCCAGGCTGTCTGGGAAGGACTTATTCTTGGTGTTTTTACTCTGATCTTTGCGTCCCGTTGGGAATACCTCTGAGGAAAATAAACATTGCTTTACCATTGGCACTGTTTCAGTCCTGGAGGAGATTTGAGAGAATTTTGGAGCTCTCTTAACATGCAGTCACAATCATGGCTTCTGTGATTGAGTCGTTTCTCTCTAAATAAGTAAATTAACTCTAATACCCTTATTTGCTATCAACCTTATAAAACATAATAAAAGCCAGATGTCTCTTCCTTAACCTGATGCACTATAGAGGTTCGACGGATTATTTTTTCCAGACTTTATGAAAGTGATTTTGCACTCTCATTGTTTCCTTTGGTGAATTCATTGCAGAATCTGATGAGAAGGAATTCAGAAATGTATTAAAATGGAAAAACCTTGTATCATATGAGTGCAGGTCTCAGCTGGGAAAGAACCAATCTTGCAGCACAGAGTGAGACATGGAGAGAGCCTGCATGGCTTTGAAGCAGGGAGGGTGTCTCCAGACCCAAGGAGATGGCTAATAACGATTGAGTGATTTCAGTTTAAAAAGGTGCTAAAGGATTCTCAAAAGCTGCTAAATAAGAGTCCTCATTCCTGAGAACCTCCCAAACATCCTTTGTCTTCCCTGGTTTCGTTGGAGAAGAAGTCATCCAGGACTGGAGCCACGGAGAGGATATGGTGCCTGACGTTCGTTGATTGATTTCAGCGATAGGTCGGGGCTTAAATAGCTTTGTGCTTTGAAGGCTGCGGTGCTTGGCAAGACTGGAGCCAAAATTATGAAAAAACAGCAGCTCTGTCATTTTCTGTAATTTCCTTTTCCTCTCAGAGCGCTCAGCTGAATCGCAAGGCGGGTTTTGTGTGAAGAAGGAGCAGTGGAGACCACGGGATGCTTTGTCTTTAGTCCCTTGCTGCTTGAAGGCAGCTGATCATCTCCGTTCAGCTCCCTGCAAAACGAGCACGCGATCCCTCTCCCACGCTGAGCTATTAAAAACCTGAAACATATACCTGGCTACCTCACCGCTCCGCCGTAATTAGGGATGGGGAAAGCATGCAAAAACTGTAATCACGCTCAAAAATACTGCTTGGGATTGAGTTACCTGCACCAGCGAGGAGGGACAGACAGCCACAGCGGAGAGCAGAGCCATGGCCACGAGGTCTACAGAAATGGGTCAGCAGCTGTGACACACGGATCCAGCTTCTCATCGGCAGCCTCGGCGCAGGACGAGCCGTGGTGGTAGAGAACTCCCCCGAGATCATCACCACGTCCATAGGGATGGTGCCGGCACAGGAATGCCAGGGGTGGGTGTGATGGAGCAGTGGGGCTCAGGAGCGGTGGCGCAGAGATGGCTCAGCAGCGTGGTCGGCACGTATGGGAGAGGGTGGAGAGGAGCTGGAACGTTTCCTATTTATTTTATTGGCCTTCTTTCAAAACGTCTGAGAAATGAAAGGACCCTGTTCTGCAACTGTACCCCTTCGAGCTATGGGACTCGTCCGTTGAGTAATTTTGACTTCCAATTAAACAAAATACTGTTTTTACGGAAATAGCTTTTCCCCCAGCTGGGGTGATAACACAGTCGTGATGTTTGGATGAGGTTTCTAGAGAAGCAATTTGGGGTTTTACATCATTTACCAAGAGTCAGGCTAGTTCTTCATCCGAAATCATAACAAACAGGCAACACGTACCACATAACTGTTCTCCTGAGCTTGAACAACCTTCGTTCAGGCACTCTTCTGCAACAGCTCATCCGTATACAGCTTTGGACTCGGTCACCTTGACTGCATCTCCTACATAATGCTCCAATTCAGGTGTCCATGGGCATACTGCAAAATGTGAGCCCATGTAGAACGAAGCCACCGAGTTTGATGAGTTGAAGCTGTCATTTCTTCCTGTCATTATATATGGCAGGTGTCCCTGGATCATAGGGACACCTATAGTTTGGATTAGAGCTTTTTCTCATGTCATGAACGTCACATTTTAGCAGCGTTCAGACTGGCAGAAGGCCGTGCTGAGTGCGGGTTGGTGCCGAAACACCTATCGTCCAGCAAGACTGTTTTCTTCTTAGTTTTAGTCTGATATATAAAAAATAAAACCAGGCAGAGACCGGCACGCTGACCTGGCAGTGACTGGAGTAACCACTTCCAGCTTTGCTCAGCCGATGCTCTAAGCCAACGCGCATTTTGTAACCGCATGGACACAAATTCCCTCCCTCCTGCATCCTTTCGCTCCGACAGCAGAAACGAGGCCGCTGGTAGAGTTTCATACTCCTGATTTGTACAAATCATGTAAAGCTTACGAGTGTGTCAGATGGCATTATGGTAAGCCCCTTTGCCTATCTGATTTTTCTGCACGCCGCTGGTTTCGCCGTATCCCTAACTCCAGACGTGAAACGCCGATCCAGCGAGCAGACCTCCTGCTTTTTAAATTAGAAAAAAGAGCAGAAAACCTCTGCGTTCAACTTGTAGGTATCGCCGTGGTACTGCGGAGGCGTTAAGGGCTTAATCTGGTGAAGAAAGGTACGGGCTGTGCAAAACTTGTGCGAGATGTCAAAGCAATTTGTAGCAAAACCCCGGCACGGGTCCTACTGGAGGATGCACAGTCCTTCCTCTAAAGGAGAATTAGTGGGAATCAGTTGTTTTAAGCTATGACCCCTTCGCTCGGCGCATGCTACTGTCTTACTTGAACCATGCGATGCTCCGTCCGTGCCCGTGGCTTTTAAACACAACATTTATTATCCTTCACCCCCCAGATTAGGGGGATCCCTCGGACCGACAGCCCAGAGCAAGGCGCTCACACGGCATCTGGTTCTCATGTTCAATCTCATCCCTTTTACTTCGCCGTGAGGGAAGGCTCAAGTGACAACAGAACAATGCTCGCCCTGCAGACTGACTAATTAGGCTGCATCTGGAGCTAATTAAATGTGGAGTCGCCCGCAAGGAGAGCGCTCTCCTTATCATACCAGCAGCAGGGGCGAGACAGAAGAAAAATCGCTGATGATATACCTCGTTTTTTCTTGCAGGCAATTGAAACGAGGCGACGGGGATGGGAGCGGACCAGCTTTTCCCCCTTAGTAGAAATGGGAGCAGGATTGGTCTCAGGATGATGAAGAAGAGGCTTTTTTTTTTTTGAGGAGGGGGAGGGAAGGTGGGAGCTGGAGCTGTTTCAAACCTAAGAACAATTAAATGAGATCATGTTTGAACTGTTGCTTCTGTGCATAATGTATGGCCGTGAAGATACCTCTTCAGCATCAATATCATTTAGTATTCTAGTTTCTGATACTCAGTGGCACATGTAATTAAAGTAAGCTGACCTTTACCAGATGAAATATGCTCTGATTTCTTCTTCTTTTTCTAACTATAAAAAGCAGTTTTTATTGTTAAATGTTCTAATCTTAGTTTTGTTTGGCCAAAGATGGCAGAAACATGGTTTCCATTGCTTTTTCAGTCACTAATTAGTACGAGGCTGTACATTTTTTAATAGTTGGACAGTTTTATTTTGTGACCTCGGGAAGCAAATGAATTCTTTCGAAGGTCCGGAAAGTCCAGGGTACAGAGAGGCACAGATGGCTTTAAACAGAAAGTAGAGGGGTTTATTTTTTATGCCTATATTTTTCATTGTAACACTTGAAACAGTAATAAAGGGAGAGAAATCCTCCAAACTCCAGAGATAAATTTGTCATGACTTAGTTCAGAACAGTAAATTATTTTTAGATCAATTTTTGCTCCTCTTTTTGGCCTGGAAACGTTTAATTTCCAGGATGGTCAATGGTTTAGCTGTGGATTCTCATCCCAAAGAGATTTTTGATGAAGTTTTTGATTCTTTTCAGTGTCTTTTTGTCTAGGAGCTATCATCAAGAGGCCATGCATGTAGGAAGTGCCAAGGAGCATCCAGCCCCACACCTGGATCCATCCAGCACTCGGGTTCCTTCAGCCCTGCTGTACCTTGGGGCTGGGCTCGTTGCTCTTACCCAAGCTGCCAGAGAAATCCCCCAAAATAGGTGATTTATGTATTTTGTTTAACATATTGTGCATCAAACTTGTTTAATCTTTTGGGCTTTTGTCCCACCACAAAGTCATAAACAAAAAGCTCCAGAAGTCCTCTGCTCCCAGACCACCGAGACCAAGTCTGGGTGCCAAAGCTGCTGCTGGGCTCTTGGCTCTATCTCCACGTGCTTCCATCCCCTTGCTCTTCCTTCCTTCGTTATGGTCCAGGCATTTCTCTGCCCTACATTGTTACCCCTGGGACAGCCTGTCCACCCACCCAGATGCTCACATTGAGCTGGAGGCATCTGGGCACAGGCAACCAGAGGAGGCAGGAGGTTGCCTTGGAAGTGAAGGAAACATCTTCAGTCTATCAAAAGGCTTCCTAAAGGAATTTATTAGCTGGTCTGTGCTGTTGGCATCTGCAAGGGGTGGATGCAGGGGAAGAGGAAAGCTCTTTTACGACTGTAACGCCAGGCTGGGGTTGAGGGGTTAGGCTCAGCTGAGCATCCAGATGCTCCTGCTCAAGGGGAGCAGATGCTTGGTGGAGCCTCTGCACTCGCCGCCTTTCACTGCTCTGCTCAGGAGTAAACCCAGGAGGCTCCTTTCCCATGGGATTTTGAGCAATTTGATGTTCAGCTCCAGCCTGCGGTGGGGAAGGGAAAATTCTGCTTATGCGAGTTTCTGTATTTGATATTTCTGATTATCTGCCTTTTCCTGAATTTCAAGGTTTGGAGATGTCCCTTTTCTTTAAGAGCAGGGGAGGGAAAGGGGAGAGGAGCCAGGACATCCTGGCCAGCTCTTCCAGCCCTTGACCCTCGTCTCAAAATGGAGAAGTGACATGTATGAGCAAAACAATGACTTTATTTGTGGTCTGTGTGGTTTAACAAGCAGCTTATGTGGATTGCTGTTACATAAGCTGGGAGTACAGGCTGGACTTCAGTCTCAGGGACTTTCGTTTCAATCCCAGATCCCGTCGGCCTCAAAATTTAAGGATTCTGGGACAATTTGTCCTATTATGCTATGGAGTTTCGCCAGCACGGGACTTGAGGATCGGACGGTTCAATTTTTAGGCAAATGGTGTGTGTGTGGGAGTGAAAGGTCATCGCAGGCTTATCTCTAAATAAACCCAGGAAACTCAGAATCAGCTCCTTTTTTTGTCCCACGCAGACTGGCGAATGGGCAAACCAGTGGGGATGGCTTTTTTTTTTTTTTTAATATACAAATGTTCCCCACTGAAGCATGAACTCAAATATTAGCTTTCCACCTAGCAAGACTAGACAGGAGCAGGGAAAAGCCACGTCTGTTTCTTATCCTTGATGCAGGGAAACTATTTAAATCTTCTAAATTTTGTATTATTTTTTTTTTTCGGCGTCGCATGGGAGTGTTTACTTTATTTGAGGAGGGGAGGGGAATTCAGGGGCTAATGAATGCAGGCTTTAGTGAAACCCACCTCATTGTAATTTTCACAAACTCCATCAAAACATCCCTTTCTCTCTCTGCCTTTTCAAAAAGACCCTTTTTTTCCCCTCCCTCCCCCATGTTTCTGCATGTTGTGATTTCACTGAGGCTTCCAATGGTCTTCAACAGTTCATTTATGCCGGGAGCCTTCTATAAACTGTACAGCCATGGTCTCCTCACCCGGCCACCCACCAAACCAGCCTGTCTAAACAGCATCTGTCTACATCCCAGACACATCGAGCAAGTTAAAAATGGACCGAGTCCAGCTTCTTTTTTTTTTTTTTTTCCCCCTTTCTGCCCTCCTGCAAAGCCAGGGTGGGAGTTGAGAAGGGGGTGATGGGTGTGCTGCCCTGGATCCCGTGGGGTTGGGGTGCTCCTCTTGCACCCCTGATGCTGCCTCCCCTCCTGAGTTTGTTTGGTGAGCCGTGCAAGACCTCCATCCCTCAACGCCGGCGTTAGTCCTACCAAATCTCTCCATCGTTAGCAGATGCATTATTAGTGACGGGAGCCTATTTAAAGTTAATCCCAAATGCATTACCTAGTGAGTTTTACTTGGCTTTTTGACTTAAGGTTTGGGAGGTTATTACCTCTGGTATGCAGGCATTACTCTGAAGAATCTCCCCAGCGAACAGCTCCATTCGGTGAGAGGGCAGGGATGGACGGCATTCTCCTTGCTAGTGCAATTTGGACACATTTTTGAAAGATTAAGTCAGATCAACCACTTGAAAGTCTCAGTTACCCCTCAAGTGTGACAGCACGAAACCCATTCCCCCTCCAAAGAGCCTCGCTCCGCTCCGAGAGCTGGGGGAGAGCCTGAAAAATTAAGAGATGGATTAATTTCGCTTGACAGCTTAAAGAGCTTTGCGTTTCCCAAAACGCTACTTTTCCTCCCCTTTTACCCTGCAACGTTGTCAGAAAATATGCATCCCTGGTGAAGGAAACCGCCCGCTGCTGCCACCGGACGTTTGCACGAGGTTTATTCACACCCGTGCCAACACGGTGGGTGCAGATGGCCAAGGGCTCGTTTAAACTTCAGTCCTGGAAAGGTGTCATGTCTCTTAATTAGCGAAGCTGATGTAACAGGTAGATGGTATTTTAGAGAGAAAAGGTCACGTTTCTTGGCTGTCAAAGACTGGGCTCAAAAATCGTACTTGGGTAATGAAACTCAAGGTTCAAATCTGCTGGAGTCATCAGTGAGGCTGCCCCTGGGTTCAGCAAAGCAGGGGATGCTGCATTCTATTTGGTAAGTATAGCCTAGAAGGGCTTTGGTTTTCCTTAGCATTTAGTTTTCAAGAGAAAATGTAAACTTCTGGGATGATGCATGCTACAGGTTTGCCTTTTGGCATCTATCAAATACCAGCTCCCCCTGAAATAAAGCAAACCTGCAGTTTTCACATTTCTGTCCTACTCGATCGGAGAAAGCAAACCAATAAAAATGTAAAGATGAAATGGGAGGGAAGGGCTCAGAGTGAAAATAGTGTTCTTTAAATAAAGCAGGAAAACAGAAATGAAAGGAATTCTTAAAAAAAAAAAAAGATAAAAAAGGAAAGGAACACTGAAATGCTAATCAGGTGAAGGGGATGGGTGGATAAACTCATTGCCTTATAGGGTGGGATCTGTGGGATGGACCACTGAATCGTAGAATCATAGAATCATAGAATGGTTTGGGTTGGAAGGGACCTCAAAGATCATCTAGTTCCAACCCCTCTGCCATGGGCAGGGACACCTTCCACTACACCAGGCTGCCCAAAGCCTCATCCATCCTGGCCTTGAGATGTGTCCACAGCAGGACCCTGGTTTAAGAGCTGTCCCCCACCCTCGTGAGCACTGTCTGTGCCTGGTGGCAGTGTGGGACACTGGTGACAATTCCTCCGGTGCCCTCCAACACGCTGCAAATGGCGGTCACTGCTCATAGCACTGTGCTGAGTGCTGCCCAGCAGCTTTGCTGGTGATGGCTGGATCAGCTCTGGAGCTTCCAGAGAGTCACAGGAGCCACTTTACGGATCAGCCCCACGTTGTCCACGTTAACTCCATCCATAACATGTTGCACTTCAAATTTAACCTCAATAATTTCTGCTCAGATGAGAGAGCACAGTGGGTACTAATGGGTTGCTTATGCAGAATTACAATACTGCTGGTTGACTTCCCTGCGTGATGCAGAGATGATTTATTGCAAATTTCAGGTGCTACAGAGATGCGTATTCAGCTCTCAAACCTATCACTTGTTTCAACATCGAGGGGAATTGGTTATAAAGTGATGCATGGCTTCAAAAATAAAAGGACAGGATGTGCTCCCTCGTACTGCTAACGGCACTTCATTGTTCTTGTGCCTCCTTCAAGCCCAATTCAGATTAGATTCACTATCATTCATGATTATGTAGAAGAAGTGATAAAACGTGGCTTTTCGAAAAATCATGTTTGTACAAGAATTTGCTGACATATTGTGGAGTGATAACACGATCGTGAAAATAGCCAGATCCTGCCTGGCCTGGCGTCTGGAATCAGTAAAAGGAGGCAGTCAGGCACACTGCAAACTAACTTCTGTTCCCTTTCCAGCACAAAATCGGCACCTTTTATTGTTTTTTTGTAAACTGACCGATACGATTTTCGTTGAAAACTTGCTATGTTTCCTGGGTCTCGCCTCCAGCTTGATCTGCATTTCCATCATTTCACACCAAAGTCGAGGGAGGGGAGTTTTTTCCATGTAGAAAAGGAGAAAACAGCAGCATTTCAGCAGAAATAACCAGCCGGGCTCACCAGTACAAAGTGGAGCATGGACAACTGGTGCTGGAGGAATGCAGTCGGTGCGTGGAGGAGAAGAGTAGGATGGCCTTGAAAAATTAGAAAACTGGTGGGTTTTGAATGGGGATTTGCTCTTCATTAGGTCCTAGCAAGCTGGTTTAGCAATTGCTACTAATGGTTATGTGAACTGCTGTCTCTCCACCTTCTGAGTTGTCTCGTCCTCAGCCTGGCTCCCCGGAGACCTGGGGTGTACACCTTTCAACTCTGAACCTGGCAGCTGATTTTGGCTGATAAACACCCAGGAGCCCTGGAGATAACCAAGGTCCTACAAATTGGGTGAAAATAGGTGTCTGGGGAGAAAAACAACACAACTAGGAAAGCTGCAGAGCCTTCCTTGACCATGGTCAATCCCACCAAGTTGAAGCATCACCATATTCCCAAGATCATGTTTCCCCACCAAGAAAAAAACCTCCTCCTTAAAGTTACTTTATCATTAGTTGTGCATTACACACACAGAGGGAATGCCCTTAAAGACCTGGAGTCTTCCGCTGTAATTCTCGGGATCTTAGCCACAATCTTTTATTGAATGAATATTTGCACCTGGACTCTTGACAGAATGAGGAAAAAGGTGATGAAGGTGAACAGAAAAAGAGACACGGGTTTAATAACAGCAGAGAGGAAAAGCAGCATAAGCACAAAACATGCTGGAAGTCTATTTTTTACTTGCTGGAAGTTTCAGCTGTATTTGGACTGTGCATCCTGGGGTCTATCAGCAACCACAAAAATTACTCTTTAGGTGCTCTGCCTCTTCTGCCAACACTGTAATTTGTAGAATATTAGATATCTTCAGTAATAAGGTTTCAATCCCTTCTCTCAGGAGGCTGGGACAAGCTTGGATAGGCTTTGCCGTAAGAGAGGGATTATCCTTTGCTTAATTCCACCCCATTACTCCTCATTTAATCCCTTTGTATCGCTCTCAGCAATTACCTCCCCTCCCCAGGACGCTGCCTCTCTACGTATCGAACGGCCAGCACCACGTTTGCTTTGTAATATCTTCTCTGGGTACCCGAATATAGAGATATTTGACAATTACTGTAAGAGGAGAAGGGAGGGAACGGCTACCAAGGAGCGGGTGCGTGCGTGTGTGTTTTCCATAAAATGCTATTTCTGTCGTTTTATGGCTGGTGAGACAGAGTGTGTCTAAAAAGGGATTCTTTTGTATAAGGTGAAAATGCCATGAAATGACTGGGATCCTCTTGCATCTGGAGGAATGTCCATGTTGCAATAGGTCTCTGTAAATATTTATACCTGATGACTTAGCAGCTGGCTATTAAGTGCCCTGATTGTTCCTGTAATGCTGTTAGCAAATGGAGATCTGGCATTTAAAGGATGCAGCACAAATTGTTCTGTTGGTCTTAACTTTTGGTCAGAGAATTTACTCAGTGCTGGTGACATCACTGGTGAAGCATCCCTCTCGCCCCTTCTCCTTCCCATCTGTGCCGACCGAGCAGCGCTCTCCCCTGCGTCAAAAAGAAAGCAAACTTGGAGAAAACACATAAAAAGACCCATTTTTGGGCTCCGAACAAAACACAGGGCTGGTGGTGGGGATCTGGTTGGGTTTTGGTGATACCTTGCGTGAGGTGTTGCGGCTCCAGTTGCTCTTCCCCTGGCGTTGGCCACCAGCCAGTCCACCGCACTGGTGTGACCTCCGCGCCAGTGACTCACTTTTGCCACGGACCTGCTCATGACAAAGCCTTTCCTGCCGGGTCGGGGCAGGGATGTTAACCCCTTTGCCAGCTGGGGATTGTAGACGGTGCCGGATGGGCTGTTAGGGCTCAGGGATGCCAAGGCCCTTTGAGGAGAGGGTGAGGGCATGATGGGTCAAAGCAGCTCCAGCATAGACTCAGATTGGGACTACTGGGAGAGGAAATATTCATTGAGGCAACAGGCTCTTTTCTGGTGGATTTGGGAGCCGGATGATTGCTCCAGGGCTGGGGTAGGGCTCGAGGGAAGATATTTGCATCCCTATATTATCCATCCTCGCTGCAAATCCAGTTACATCCCAGGCACGTAAAAATATCATTTTTTCATCACCGCAGGTAAGACCTTTCTGGTCTCCTATTTTACGTAAATTAATAGTTCAGCTGCACCTTTGGATGGATTAATATTAATCGTGGATTTGTGTTGAGCAGCCAGAAGGGCCGCAGTGAGGGGACAGAACCCATCCAGAAACCAAACAAACCACAAAGTGCTTCGTTCCGACTTTCTTCTGACAGAAACCGCTTTCAAACTTCTCCTTTTGAAAAGATGTCTCATCGCTGGGCTAATTTTGAACTAATGAAAAATAAATCAGCCCCCTCTGGGCCCGCCAGCAGAATCCCACGTTTCATTCTACTGGAAATGAAGCAAATAAAAACAAATTAATCTTCAAAAGCCAAAATACTGGCACGGGGTCCGTGTGTGGCAGTGCCTGCAGACGGGGCTTTGCAGGCGGAGGGAGCAGGTGATCGTCACACCACGAAGCCATACCTGTATAAAAACTGCCCAAAGAGTTTCTTTTTTCTTATTTGATCACTCGGGAATGGTGCAGGTACTATTTAAAGCTGCTTCATTGCCTTTGTTTCAGCAGGCTGCTCCTTTAAATTATTTGAATTAACTATTTTGTATCCCCGTAGGTGATGTACTCCTAGCATTTTACCCATGCTATATTAATTCCTACATTACAGCCCCATAATAAAATGCTTTGTAGCCTTCTGACCCATCATGAAAGTCAATGAAATAATTTTTCCCAGGAACGTGCTCCGTGATTCCCTCCTTTCCTCCTTCCCTGGCTGCAGTTAGGCTCAGTAACCGCCTGCTTTCAAGGCAATCTTTTTTCTTCCCCGATTATTATTTGTCTCCGGGTGTCGACATCGCAACCAGCCGAGCTGGAAGGGGATCCCTCGGGTGGGCTGGGGTGCAGGCTGGGCTCAGGCTAAGGATCACGATATTAGGACACTCGTGGGTTTATCTTTCGGACCTTTCAACTTGGAAAGGAAACAAATTTATGTAAAACATCACAGCTTGGATTTTAAACAAAGAGGATGAGCTGTGCTCTGTGTAAGTAGAATATTTACAGTTATAAGGCAGGATGATATATGCCCTTTACAAATAATAAATAAAGGTTGAGTGTGGCGAATAGGATTCATAAGGCTAAAACTAATCACGTAATAGTCTTTATTGAGGAAAATGAAGCAGTCTTATGACTGGGACAAAATCCCAAAATAAATTTACTGTTTACTAAAACACTGTGGAGCGGTTTCGATGTCGTTATAAAATCATTTTTATCGTCTGCACTGAAGATGTGGGTCAGTGGGGTGTTCCAGGTTTCCTAGAAAACCTAAACGCAGCTCAGATAGTCACAACGAGGTCCAGACAGCTCAGCCGAGCCGCTCGCGTTCCCAGCAAGGCTGACGGGAATTCAGATTCCCACAAAACACAGCGAATGGTGAAAGTAAGAGTTGATGAACCGGCCTGGTACCGCTGGGTTTGAATTCACGTCGCCAGACGTGCCTTAAAATACATCCCAATTCAGACTAAAGCAGCCAGCACATCTGGAGCTGTTAAACGAGGGGCTGCGAGGGGCGGCGAGCACATCTCTTGCAGACAGAGATATTCCTCACGTTTCCCAGCATGTTCCCAGGCTTAGCAGGTCACAGCCTTAAATCCTCACCGGTGAGCCTGTGTACGTGCTCCCAATTAATAGCACGGCCTCTAACACGACTGTTTCTACCAGCTTCAGGCACTGAGGATCACAATCACCCCTGCCTTGTGGTGTTGTCATACTGCCATGATACTGAAAAAACGTGTTGTACGTTAAAATTCAGCAAAGAGTAGAGAAAGTAAAACATATAGTCTTTGTTTGGGTCTTCAGAAAAGGAAGAAATACTTAAATATTGAGCTATGTCCAAAGTTTGTGTAGGTTGTTGATTATGGAATCTATGTGTTAAGAAGAAATGCAGAAAAGATACTCAAAGAAGCACGTGGGAAAATAACAGAATACATGTGTGAGTGGATCCAAGGGCTGGCATCGACCAGTTCGACGCACAGCAATAAGGGATGCTGCAGCTTTGGAGGAATTAGTGCTTTCTGTTAATAGAATGACGTTGTTCTGGAAGAAAAGGGAAACCTCAACTTTTGCTATAGGTTAATCCTGGTTTAAGTAACTATCTGACTACAGAAAAAGTGTTTTTGTGGTTTTGGAACATCCCTGATGCTCTTCCTGCAGAGGAGACCTGGGGCAGATGTGCAAAACGACCAGCCTAGATTGCATGCTAGATGTTGCCTGTATCTGGCAGATAAGATTAATGCCTTTTAAAACTCCCAGGACTGGAGCAGAGGCTGTGGTCCAGCCCCTTACCTCGCTCGTGGGGTTCAACGTGGTCTCAGCAGCAGATGGAAACGCTGGAGGAAGCACCACAGGGAGCGGTGTTGCGGTGAGCAGGGTAGGGATGTGGGATGGGGAAGATGAATGACATCCCAAGCCCCACTTTTGACAGCTCAGTGTCAATATTTGAGGCACCCTGTAATTCTGCACAGCAAAACGTTTCAGCTGGGTGGCTCCTCTTGTGTGTTAGCAGAGCCCAAACCCACCTCATGTGGCCACTCGGGAAGCAATCCTGGTGTCGGAGCATTTATTACTGGCTTGTGCCATTATAGGGACCCTAAAACAGGGAATTAAAGCCAGTCCCTGCCTTAGAAGAGGTAAGACAAATAGATGCAAAGAACAGTAGGTGCACGGACAGGGAGCAAGGAATTTAAACACTTGCCGATGTCGTGCTGGTCCCGTGATACCCTTCTCTTTATTTACAAACCCTCTCTGTTGGGCTGAAAATTTAGGTTGAGATGCACACAGAGAGAAAAGCTGCTCTGCAGGAAGGAGAAGTGGGATGTTGTCTGTCCCTAACCCACCGCCAAGCCCCATCCTCCTGCTCAGGGACCAGTTATCTATGAGATCTTATCAGCCGCGGTTACGCATAGACCACTGGTTTGATCTAACAGAGCCCCTTTCTCCTGCCTTGTCTGCCTCAAAATTACACTCTCTCAGCAAGACCTTCATTATTCAAGAAGAAGAAGGAGAAAATGCAGTTTCTCTGTCTGCCCAGGCTTCCATATCTGCAGAAACGCAGCCCAAGGATGGCCATGAGGGTGGTGGGACACTGTGATGGTGGTTCCCACAAGTGGGCAAAGAGGGGAGGTGAGGACAGCAAAGCTTGCCAGGCACCAGAGGAGAGCAGCAGGTCCACAGTGGAAGGGAAATATCTCATGGGAAAGGTTATCTCTCAGCTGAAGGATAAGGCTGTGAGCTGCCAGAGCAGGGCATCAGCTTTATTTTAGCTGTAGACTTCTTTGCAGATCTTGGGGAGGTCAGGGAGCAGCTCAGCTCCTCGGTTACTGCTCTGGGTTTACTTTAATCTTTAACCTTTTTATCTGTTAAGCTCAAAATTCATCAGTGTCCTGGTGCTGCAGAAATACATGGCATTATTATGGAGTATACAAATATGTTGGAAATAAAATCAAAAGTGAGGATGCAAAGAGCCTGGAAACTTGTGAAGGGAAATTTATATGTAGAATATACCCTTTCTGGGTTTTGTGGGAATATATTTGTAGGCGTGGGTATGACCGCTGTCCAAGATATCCTGCCTGTATTTCTCAAGTTGAGCCCTTTCCTGGATCCGGATCTGGGCTCAGTGTTTCAGCCAGAGTTTATTTGACTTACAGATGCATGTGTAATATCCAGGAGAAGTGTTTCCTCCACTTCAGTGTTTGGGCTGGGCACTGCAGGGCAAGAAAGCAAGGTTGAATCCTACCTCCCGAGTGAGCAAACTCTCTGTAGACCTTGACATCTACTTCGAAAACCCAAAGGGGTGACTCCTGCCCTCGCTGCACGATGCAGATCAGCAGAACGTGTACGAACAAGAAAGGAACAGGGCAGTTTTCCTTCTGCTGCTGTTACATTACACAGCCCCGCCGCTAAAAGCATATCTTAAGCTATTAGCCACCATGGGAAACCCGATGCCTGTTTTGGAAAGTGTGTTTGTTCGCCAGGATTGCCTGGAAAGGCTTATGGACAGCGAGAGAGTCAACCTGGTGACCGCAGATGCTCCCAGCCCAAGTTTGGAGGGAGGACAGGGATCAGGTATGGCCAGAAACAGCATCAGCACTGCAGGCATGCCTTGCAGTCCTGCCCTCGGAATACTGCCGCTGTCAGCCAAGAAACTGGGGCCTGGATGCATCAAAAAAGAATGAGGTGGGCTGCCAGACGCGTGCAGAATAAAGCCAAGGCTTCCAGCGGGAGGACAGACGGACACAGAGCAGGTTTACCCTTGGCACGTGTGGGGGATTGTCAGCAGCACGATGCCACAAACCTGCTGTCCTGTGGCAAAACAATGGTGACATTTGCTGTTGCAACATGAAGAGAGGACTTAAAATATCCGGGCTGATGCATTTTTTTTTCCACTCCCATGGGGCATGCATTCTTCTTTTGCCTTTTTAACATGGTCTCATTATTTTTCCCAGTCTTGTCTTCAAGTCTCTCCCTACAAATCTTCATATTCCCTCATAATCTTTGCTCAAAGGTGTGCTAGCAGCATCACTAAACCTTGTCATTTTCTTGTGAAATCCATACTACATCACTGTTGATGCTCCATATGTAGGAAAGCTCTGGGTCTCAGGTCTAGAAGAGGAAGCCCTGTCCTCCACTGACCAAAAGAGTCCAAAAAAGCAGACCTAGACCCAAAATCTTCATTTTTTTATCATGTTCTTAGTCCTTGCTTGACAGTCCTTCTCAAGGCCCTTATATCTTATGCATTTAACATAACTTAGCATATCCCAGTGCTGGAATCTCCTGGTTTATGGTTCCTTCGTTAATCCCCAGGTGTTTACAGCACATGGGTGGTTCATTGGGCTTTCAGGCAGTGATCTACACAGATTTTCTCATGCATTCTGTTATTCCCCTACAAGTTGCCATGCAATTCATCCTACCAGGACTGGTTAGTGCCCCGTGGAGGTGGGTGACCAATTTATTATGCCTTAGCTGGAGAAATTAGGGAATTTGCTGAAACGCTTCTCCCTCGCTCGATTGCATCACGGTTTCCCCAGTGAGCAGATTCCCAGAGCACCAAAGTTAGTTAGCAGCAGCCAAGGAACAAGAAGGGGTTGCAAAGACATTCTGGGGTGACAAACAAACCATGGGACTCTGTGGGAAGGGCCAAGTAGGGATAAAAGAGGATGGCAAAGATTTTTTTCGGGTCACGAGGCTGAGAACACTCATAAAATCTCTGCTTCTGATGTACTAAAGGGGTCTGCCCAAGCAGTCGGGGCACAGCACTAAATCCCAGGCCGTGGATGTTTTAGGTAATCGTTATTTATTCTTCTATTTTGCAACTGAAGGGGAAAAAAAAAAAAAAAAAAAGCCAAAAAGCTTTATCACTTGCTGGAACTGTGCTATTTCCTCCCTTTAAACCTTCGAGCAATAGAGATAAAAAGTGAGTGTTACTTGTGATACCAGGAGAAAGAATGCAATATTCTATCTGTTCCTGTCTGGAAGAGCCCCTCTCATCTGGCCTTGCTTTCTCCCCTCCCAGCCCCCGGCATGGAGACACACGCATGCATCTACTGCAGAGGTGGAGGCTGCTCATTTTGAATGGGTGCTCCAGTTTCTTGGCTCTCTCTTTCAGATCGGAGGGGTTTCTATGGAATTGCAAAAGCGACCATCGTTTGGCACAACCAAAGCTCTTCTAAACATGGGAACCCATCCGAAAAAATCTGCCGGGCAAGATGATGCGGCGCTTTCGGATTTGGGTTCGTCCTGCTAAATGGTTAACTTATGTTGAACGTTTCCCCCCTGCCCCTTGAGTGCTAAGACTCTTCTTCCTTTGGTGGGGCAGTTAAACTGGGGACCCTGTGAGAGGAGATAAAAGCAGATCTGTCTTTTGTGAGGCCAAAGATGCACAGCCAGCATCCCTGCTAGGACACAAGGATTAGGAGAATACGTCGAATTTCCAAATTTAGAGCGGAGGACTAGCTTCCCATAAACAACGGCTGCTTTTTGAAATGAGATGCTAGCAAGATAATGCCAAAAAAAAAAAAAAAAAAGAAAAAAGTTTGCCTTTGTGACTAAATTCTGTTATTTTGCAGCCAACCTTCAAATGGGCTGTTGGTGCAAGTGAACAAACGCTTCCTGTCTGTCCGTCCTCATGGGTGGTCGCATTTTAAAATGAAATATACAGGCTGACAAATGCCTTTACAAAGGCCAGATTATAAACTGTAAACCTACTGTCAGCTGGGTAGAAAAAAAAAAATCCAAATGCCTCTTATACCATTTAAAGATTTAGTTTGGCTTCAACACTAAAGCACTTCATCTTGAAGGAGAAAGGAGCTTAGAGTTTATAAATTGTTGTTTGGGCTCTAGTAAGCTCTGGATAAGGGAATCTATCTGCTAGGAAACAAATGACCTTCCCAAAATTTAGGGAGCTCTGGGTATTGTTACGAAGACAAAATGCCTTGGAAAAATGTCCCCAGAATACAACGGGATTTGAGACTGCTCTGTTACTCTGAACATACAGTTCATACAGCTGCAAAGGGCAAATCTTACAGTTCCAGTCTTTAAAAAACGGTGGAAAAAAGTTAAACATATCAGGGTAATAAAACACAAGCTGTTTAGATTGTCCCCCTCTGTCTAAATCGACTCTAGACTTGCTCTTGCACGTGGTTGTTGAACCCAGGCTGAACAGCCACATCATCTTGGCCAAAAAAGCCTCAAAATTCAAAAGTTCTCCCCAGTGGTGATCGCCAAAGGAAAGCGTTGTGGCAAACACGGCGGTTTATGGCGACATGGTGGCTACGTTTGGCGTTTGAATCCCAAGTGGAGGAACAAAGAAACTCCAGAAGCGATGAAAAGCAACAGGAGTTGCACACTCTCGTGTCCGTTAAGTGAAATCTTGCAGCTCCTTTGTTCATTCCTGCTCACGCAGATCTCCAGGGGAGTGCCAGAGACAGCGTTTCACACCCACCCTGAGCTCGGAAGCGCTCTGATCCTTCGCTCTGCAAATGCCATCCATAGTCTCCCTCTCTTCAGTGCGTTGTGTTTGCAAGCACGCTTCTGCTCTAAGGTAGACAAAGATGAGTACAAAGAGATGAGAACAAAGAGGTGAGTATCCACATTAAAATAGGCCTTAGTTTTTACATACTTTTTTCCCCCATTCTACTTTTGTTTTGTGGGTTTTGAGATGGACCTGGACTGGCCATAGGATCTGGAGGCAGCAGAACGTGCTTACTCCAAAAATCCTTGTTGTGTTCTTCCTGCCCAGCACGGCTTGCTGTTGTTTGCCAAAAATACTGCAGGTCATGCTGCCCTTGCTGGAGGCAAGCAGAAATTTCAGTTGATTTCACCAAACCCAGGAAGGTTGAGAGGACTGCACATGCTGGGTTGGGTGGGAAACAGAAAAGTACGTCTCCCATGGGCTATGGAGTTTCCTTTTCATCCCTGCCATCGTGCATCAATCAGCACTTCCCCAAGGCATTGCTTCTCGTTCCCTTCCCACCTTCATTACTGGTGTCCATATTGATCAGCACAACTATTTGACACTCTGTCCTTGAGAAACGACCACCTCCGTCTTTTGAGATGCCTACTCTAGATCATGGAAACCACACTTCTGTTCTGCTCTTCTGATTGTAGGAGATTTTTTCTTTAAATGCTGCAGTGTCACAGCAGTTATTTGAGATGACATCCACTTTCCAGGGCTCTCAGAAGGTTGGAAAGGGTGTGAGGTAGAAGCATGTTCAATTTTCTGTGCATACTTCATGCCTGAGGCTAAACTATGTCAGCACCAAATTCCAGGAGACCTTTGGAAATGATGACTGTTTCGGTGCCCATCAGGTTGTGTTAATGCTTGAATGTGATTCAGGCTGGGACTCGGGCTAGAGGTTGTCCCTCCTCTCCTACCCAGAAACCAGATGACAGTTGTGCAGCTGCATCAACTGCTTTCGTTAAAAAGGAACAAAAAGGAAATTACTGGAAAATCTTCACAGCGGATCTCCCTCCGCCCACAGAGTGGTGGGAATAAACATCACAACTTCAGATCTTGGTGAACGCAGATAAATAGAGGCTTAGCTGATAAGTTAATGACACACCAAAACCAGATTGCTTGAGGGCTAAAATAGTAAGCTGCCAACGAGCAGAATACTGGAATTCTGACAAAACACTGTGATGTCATGTGCTCCCCTCTGCCAGGAGGGAGCTGCTGAGGTCGTATGCAGCAGGGATGCGGCTGGCAGCATCCAGACAAAACCTCCCTTTGAGGCTTCTTCACCCCAGCGCATCCAAAAGGCTCCAATTCTCCTCGCCTGATTTCTCCAGTACGTGCCCTGCCCCATCCATCCGAGCTGCAGGGTCTTTTCTCTTGACTCCTCTTAGCTGGTGTCTTCACTGTCGCTGTCCTGGGAGATCTCGTATCCTCACATTCACTCAGAAGATTGTTTGACCACTTCATGTCTTTTTTTTTGGTGTTTCTTCTCCGTGACCTCTGATTTATGCAACTTTCCTCCCTTTTCAAACCTGTTCCCACCTTCCTCACACCTGCTCTCTAGCACGATCAAACTATGATGCCTATTCTCTCTTGGCAAATGAGTATGATCTCTGGTGTCCTACACCTCTCTATCAGACTGAGGAATTACTACTCTGCCATGGATTTATCCTGGAAACAATTCCATGAGGTCAAAGCTACTCTTGGGGAAACCGAGGCTCAGAGAACCTAAGAGGTGCACCAAGCCACACAAATACCTCCAGGTGGGTTGAATCCAGCTCCACCCCTGATCCACGCTTCACATCTGTTCTGCATCCCTCAGGCAACTGAAAGTGAATGAAGAAAGTGAAAAGTCAGGGAAGAACATCTCCAAGAAAATATTTTGCAAATTATTCCTGCCCTGACTTTCTCCATGGTTCTCCAGTAGATTGATGCATTTATACAAATCCTCTCTGAGCTTTGCCTTTAAAATGTTACAGTGATCAAGATATCCAAAAAAATCATCAAAAACTTCTCTTGAAGACCCATTTTATTCCTGCGTAGACCATGGCAGACTTTGTGCTCCCTTCCTAAAATTTTAATAAAAAGTTCATGGCTAAATGACAGGAAAACTGACCTCCAGTCTGACCCGTGAGATGCATCTTGGTCCTCCTTGCACTCCTGCTGGAGCTCCATCTCTGTAGATGAGGGTCCAGCTATGAAGTGAGCAAAAATGTGCTTCAAACACTGCTGACAAACTGGAGCTGGAATGTCCTTTTTGATGGAAAGAGGTGTAAACGTGAAAGTTACATTAAAATCCAACACCACTTTCCTGGAATAACTAGTCTATGTCTGAGTTGGGTGGAATGTGAAGGGAAGATGGTCCTAACGGTGGTGACCAGAGCAGTGGTTTTTAATTGAGATGTATTGCTTTAGGGCAACGGTGGGGCCGCATCTGTTTGCTTTGCCTTTGTTAGACCCAAGTGATCACGTTCAGAACTGGATGGAATAACAGAGATGGATCATATTCCCACCAAACGTTGGACTTCAGGCACAAACGGCTGGTAAATGCATGATCATGGCTACTTTTGGGTCCAGCTCTGCAGCTGGTGGTGGTGTCCCGAGTCCCCTGGTCCTGCTAGGAACAGCCAGATGCTCCCGCTGACTGTCCCAGGACTCCGTGGAGGCGGAGACACATCCTTTGCTGGTGGAAAATAGGTGCAGAGGCATCGAAGCCAGGCGGCAGCATGCACCAGCTGAGGATTCCCAGCATTTCTCCAAGCCCTCCGGAAAGAATCTGCAGAAAGAAAACCGATTAAAAAAATGAATGCTCATCTCCAAGACATTCCTCCAACTGCAGCCACGATTTTATCTGTTTTCTTTCTGCATGAGCTATTCCCCCTTTATTTTTTTAATTATTTTTTTTTTCACAAGCTGTCACTGCCGCAGCAAAGGCTCTGCAACACAAATCCGGGCTGAGACATGGAAATATTTAACGTTTCACAGCAGCTTGCCCAAAACCCTGGTCTCCTGCAGTCTGCTTGGGATTGCTTCTCAAGCCATACGGCACGGGAGAGCTTTGCAGCTCCCGAGGAGCTGAACTGCTGCAGCGTGCCGAGCGCGGTGGTTTGCTCCAGCACCCCACAGGCTGTCACAGCCTGGAGCTGGGGGGGCAACAAGCCAGAAGCTTATTTTAGCCACCTTTTCGAAGGAGTGGGACTATTGAGAGCAACCAGCTGACGGGCGAGCGTTTGTTTTTCTCTTTCTAAAGGCAGCTTGACACCCGTGGAGAGAAGATGTGAATGCCCGGAGCAGGTTGATGGGGCTGAACAGGAGGAAGCTGTTCGCTCCTGATTTATACGCGCCTTCGGAGAGCGAAGGGTTGATACCGCCCGGCCGTGAGCGCTCGGCAGTTCACAGGATCGGGCCGCCGAGTAAGTGGGGAATTCATCCAAGGATATCTAGGAAATACATAGAATGAGCTGCCAACCCTATTCCTAAAGCCAACAGTTCACTAATTTTAATCAACAGCTGGATATTTTTATAGGGAGTGAAGGGATGGAGGGGTATTATGACAGAACAAGGGAGGTGGGATTAGACTAATCTAACCCAGGCCAAGTGGGCTCTTCCTGCTCAGCCATGTGTAGTGTCATGACTGTGTGATTTAGACTACTGCGAACTCACCAACACTGATAAGGAGGACAATTATGGGGAATACACAACCCCTTTGTGTAGCCCTCAGCCATACCGTGGATGTCAGCTGGGGATTGTCTCTGGCTCCGAATCAGAGCAGTCCCCGTCCCAGGGACAAGGTTGTGTCGGGGAGTGTGCCCCAGGGCTCTTGCGATGCTATGGTAAAGGGATACTGGTACTCGTCCTGCTCTGGGATGGAGATCACCCTTGTTCTGTCCCTTGCAAAAGTTCAAAAAGATCTTTTTGATGAGCCCCGTCATCGTGTCGGTAAAACCTGGTGGGTGGCAACATCATTATCCACCTCTCTGGAGAAGGTTTCTCCATGTTATGACTCTGTTGAATCCCTCAAGGGCAGTTTCTCCGGTGTTAATTGTCGTGTTTCCCCGTAACTTCTGGTTCTCTCCATGTCCTTCCTCACCTTCCGCTTACTCATACCGAGACGAGACTCGTGCCAGACAGTCACTACCTAAATCTGACCCAGAGAGCTAAGCAAAATGTTCAATTCCACCTCACGTAGCCCTCATTCAATCAGACACTCTTAGTAGGAAGCATGGGAAGAAATATTTGGAGCCAGATTTTTCCCTTTGGGTTGTTTTTGGTTTTTTTTTTTTAATATTTGGAATAAACCTCTGATTGGTGCATAGCAGCTTTTGTTGTTGTTTATTTGTGTAGCTTTTCATCTTAACGAGGATGTACGGAAACAATTACCACATGGTTCATTCACAATATCAACTCGAGCTTTTCCTGTCTGTGCGGTGATTGGACTTAGCCACTGAAAATTATCTAGCTTTGCAGAAGTTATGCTTTTTACTCATTTTTTTAAACACATATTGTACAATAGGGATGATTTTTTCCTGCTAAATAATGTTTGGGGTTTGCACCAGGTGGCTGGAAATGTCACACAGTTTCTCTTTTTTGGCACTCGAGAGTCCAAACGCTTTAAGAAGACGCACATTTTTCAGGAGGGCAGAAGGAGGTCAAGATGCACTGACTAATTCAAGATTTCCTCCACTGGTTTCCATAACAAATAATCATTTCTTTCTTTATTTAGCTGTACTCACTGGTAGGTTTTCATTTGCATCAAAGCTTTGTTCTGCTCTCATCTTGGGCTGCCTCCAGAGACCAAACAACATCACAGGCTACTCCCGGCATATCCTCCAAAGAAATGGGCCAAATTCGGAGCTGCGAGTTGGCTCCCACGTGTAAACCTTTGCGATAGACAGACAATGGAGATTTCTCCATGGGGATTTAAAACTAAAACCGGTTGGGTTGAGAATAATCTAGGTGGATGAGGCAGCCGTGCTGTCATTAAGTTGATGAAACCTCCTGCTCTAAGATCTTTTATCGGGTTATTCAGAAGTTGGTTGAAATTTTACCTCCTTGGGAGACATCCTTCCATACGCGCGCCTCTTACCCCAGGCTGATTTAATCTTGTTATTATTCTTTGGGGAATTTCAAGCCTAATAACTCAGGAAATGGGTCTTCAAGCTCACCTCCGAAAACCGTGGCTCGCTTTTCTGCGTGAAATCCTGGCACCGCCGTGCTGTGGAAATGATCGGGAATTTGGCAGGCGCTGGCTTTCCGAGCGGCTCTTTGCCCTTTTCCCGTCCCTGCCGAGCGCTGCCCCAGCAGAACAAGGCGATAAGCAGTTGAAAAATTGTGTTTTGCATGGGAGATCTGCTAGGATTTGACAGCTGACTTCCCTGGAGATACTGGTTTATATTGGGTTTGCCAGCTGGGGTCGCGGGAGCTCGGATGGGACTTTCCAAGAGACCAAGGGCACAGGCATGAGGCAAAGACAGTGTCTTTTGGTCCTTGTCTGGCCTCAAGCACCTTGGTAAAGGAGATGGCCTGGTTGGTGTGTAAAAGGTGTGAGAAAAAGGAGGAGTTGCATTAGAAGAAGACACAAAGGAGAGAGAAAACGGGTAGACCAAAAAAAAAAAAAATTAAAAATGGGGTTTTAATTTTGACTGCAAACTGAAAAGGAGACAAGATATTGGGTGAGTGCAGCCAATATTAAAAAAATAAATAAATAAATAGAAGAAAAGTCCAGAGTCGGGATGAAGTTTCTGCTCCGAGGTCACAACATGTTTTGCTGGACAAGTCTTCAGTGCAAAACGCATCAACAGACACCAAGCCTGGGGCAGAGCCACCTCCCCTCCTGCTCTAGTGCCGTAACCACGGGCTACAGGGCCGTCCTCCCTGCTCGGTGTGTGCCTCTCGTGCAAAACCCTCCCGGGTCTCTGCTGATCAATCCCAGCCTATGTCTTGTTTTGAGGGGTCCAACCATGCACGTGGACATTTCTCAGGCCTGCTACTGGACAGCAACTGTGTTGGTACTCGGAGTTTATTGCTCAAACTGGTGCTGTTGGGTGACGCCTGAGTGTGTGCTGGGAGGTGAGAAATCACATTTCCAACGAAGACATCTCCATCTTAGCAAGAACGTGGCTAAGGAATTGCTCCATGCCCCATCCTTGGTGCTGCTCAAACTGTGGGCTTGCAGCGATTAGCAATGCATGCTGCATTTGTGTTTATCTGATGCACAGAGACATCTGTTTATCATATGTTGCACGTCTGATAAGCAACTTCTTTCTTCATCCCAAAGCCCGATTAAAGATTCCGATGAATGTAACTTGCTGGAAGGTCCCGTAACGCAGCTTTTAAATCAATGTCATGTAAACTTTGCTGGGTTAATCCTGCACATCTGAATTCAGCTAAAAACCAACACTGCAAGGTCAGGCTGTACAAATTGATGGATTTTTATTCCTTTAACCTTAGAAGTGTTGCAGAGAGGGTAATAGCAGCTTCTTCCAATTGCTTCTTTTTCCTACACAAGAAAAGAGCCAGCAGATATTTTCCCTTTTCCTGATATACGCATATATATAATACATACATACCTATACATATCTGACTTTTTTTTTTTTAATGAGAGGTACTTAAATCAGCAAAAGACTACAAAAAGTTGCTGCTTCTTTTCATGTGTATCTTATTTTTCATTTTTCTTGTACATTGATTTGATAAGGGAGAAAAGGATTCTGGAACTATAAATCAGTAAGATAATGAAGAATATCCCTCCTGCCTTTTGAATTCATTTTGGTAGCACATTAAATAATTTTAACCATAAAAAAAAAAAAGACATCTCAGAGCATTTTGTAGCTGAAGAAGGCATGAATGTTGCAGCAGCAAATTAGCATGAAGCTGCAGAAAAAGTACTGTGCAATTCATGGACTGCTCTCGTCTTTCTTAGGGGAAATTTTTGCAGTGTCTCTGCAACTCAGAAGTAACAATTTCTTATCAAAGCTCTTTAGTGCCTTTACACTATCAACAATACATATAAACAAAGGATAAGAAAGCTAATTCTTTCTGTGGATAACTTTCTGCAGGAAAATGCAGCCTGTAAAACAACTTGTGGCAGGAGTTCATCTTTATCAGCTTTAAACTAAGGAGTGTGTTTTATTCATGGAATTCAGCACTGCAGGCATTCTTGTTTCTTTGTTTGACAATATTTTGCATTTCCTGTATTCTGTTACTTAGTTTTGATCAAGCATAAATGTTGGCTAACTGTAAAGAAGTGCTGGAGGCATTTTGGTTTTTGGCTTGGAGTCCTGTGGCTTTATTTTCTCTCCTTAAACCTGAGAACTTCTCTGTAGTAATAATTGTGAGCTTATATGAACTGGAATATTTCCCCTGAGCTTTATCCTTCCTTTCCTTTCCTTTCCTTTTCTTATTTTACTCTTTCCTCTATTGTTTAATATCAAAAGTTAAAGCCAGATGTTTTAGAGGACTGCCTTCATGTCACCTTGCAATGCACCCCCAAAGGCAATGGAAGCCAGGAGCTTGGGTCTTCATCCTTGCTCGAGTGCAGGACACCACCAGTCAGCCATCTGGCAGGCCCTACCTTGAATGACAGCTGCCTGCTGAAATCCTATCTGCAAGTTTAGCCTCTACTTTGGAGAAGGAAAACATAGTCCAGAAGGTTGTGGTTCCTGTAGACAAGGACATGCCAATGGGATCATCTGTGCTCTTCCAACCATAAGAGCTTTGCTCTCTCACAGGTCCTGTTTCTGCCTGGAGCTTCATCCCACCTTTGTCTCCTCCTGAACTTGGCTGTTTCACCTTTTTCCTTCGTATTTTCATGAGGATTATGTATTTCACCAGTACCAAGTGAACAGAGTCAGGTTTTTAACTGGAGCTCCTTCTACTGGCGGGATGACCCCTTTGCACAGAAAAGTTCCTCTGCAAGACCAGACAAGAGAACTCACTCTTCTTCTTGTTTCTCCTTACATATACTTCTTCCCGACAAAGGGATGACCTTAATGCTAAATATTAAGATTGGCATGTGTCTGTCACCCATAGCTTGTTATCACAACAAGACGTATTTGAGCTCCGTGGCTCACTTTAAAGCTGGCTGAATCTTACAGGGATCTTTTATCAACTTCAACAGTTTTGGTATTGAGCCTGATGCTGCGTGTGGAAGTGATGGAGTCCAGAACTTTGAGAAGTCATGCTTTGAGTTTCTTGCCCATTATTTCAGAATCAACTTTATCCTTCTGCCCGCGTTTTGTCGGATGACCACTCCTTCTCCTACCAGATACTTTTGTCGATGACTTCAGCCTGGGCAAGACTTCGAAAGACACAAATTTCTGGCAACTTAATTTCTTAATGTATCTGCTTAGTTATGCTTCAGGATGTAGACACTCCTGAACATCTTAGGCATCAATGATGTCTGAGAGATGACCAGTTCACATCAGACACCATCCAGATGCCAGCAATGCTATAAACTCATGATTAAATTCATAATTTTCTATATTAAATAGCCAAACCCCAGTCCCTTAGCTGAGGAAGCCCAGCAGCATCCCTTCCCTCCCAAATCACCAAGCCCTGTGTAATTACCTTTGGCTGTGGCTGTCCTGAGTCAGTTTAATTTGGGATGAGCTACTGTGTGAATTAATAAGATAATATTTAAATCATAAGAGACTTACTATGTCAAAACTCTCAGTAAAAACTACTGTGCAATGAACTTTTCTGAACCTGAACTGGTGTAGGATCCTAATTGATGCATGTGAGCAGCATTTATGCCGAAAAGAGTCCTTCTGTAAACAGCTGTTATTGCTTTAAAAATCTGGGAACATTCCTATAGTGTTCAGTGGCTTACAAAATTGTGTAGGATTTTTTCCCCTCTTTATTCAAGGAATCCTTGTTGCCTTGCCTTGCCTTGCCTTGCCTTCCTTTCCCTTCCCTCTAACAGTATTGCTCATAAAATAGTTTCTTATTTTGCGTCAATAAAATCCAAAACCAAAGGGCAAAAAGAAAAATTGTTTTGCAACTTTAAAAAGCCTGAAAAATAAACTCCTCAAAGCCCTGGATATTTTAGAACAAAAATAAAGTGTAAGAGTGAAATGAGGCTAAACCAACATGCAATGAGAATTTTTATGGAGGCCACAGTTCTAGTGAGATTGTATCTGAGTGATCATATGTGATTTTTCTCCTTGTTTTCTAGGAAAATAAGGAAGACGCTGGTCCATGGGAACACAATGAGCAATCAGACCGACGTAAGAGGAGATTTCCCCTTGACAGGGTCTGGCAGTCAGTGGCTGGGGGACAGCACTGGCAAGTGGACACACAGCCTTCTTTCTGGCGGACACAGTCTCTTGGCCACTGCAACATCCCCATGCAATGGTCATCCCTTGGCTTGGCGTGGAGAAGTGATGCCACATGCCTGGACAACACCTGTGCATCCCTGCATGGTTTTTGCCATACATCTCCACTAATGGAGCAAGAAGGAAAAAAGTCAGCTCTGTCCTTCGACTGGCCAGGGGCTGAGCCTCACCAGCCATTTTTCTCATGCAGCATCAAAATAGCCATTTGCTGGAGATGGCTCTGTGCCATCCTCGACCTAGGCTGTGTTTGAACCAGGCGACCTAGAAGTGAAAGGCTCAGTATCATGTTGCCGGTTCCCCCAACCATCTGTCCTCCTTCAGTGAGCTTCCTTCAAAAGTCCCCACACACTTCATAAACATCCCAGCCCTCCTCACCCTTCCAGCTGCCCCCTTCCTCTAGAAGAAACAGCAGCTTGAAGGAAATACCACTCATTTTTTTTAATTTTTTTTTTTTTCTCCCTAAGCGTGTAGAATCCGACATCCGTGACTTGGCAAAAGCGAAAGTCTTTCCTCCCTCCTGCCTTTTAAACCTGTTGGTGGGGATGGAGAAGATAGGGATAAAACCCTGTCCTGGTGGAGACGATGAAGTGCCCGGTAGCAAAACCTCCTCTGGTCTTTGAAGACCAACAATAAAGCAAACTTCCATTTCCTTACCATAACACCGTCATGTCACAACCCTGAGAGCTCCACCTTCCCTTTCAAGGGGCTAGAAAGTAGGACTTTAGACAAAGAAAAATAGTCTCAGGTGGGTTCGCCATGGATCATTTTGACTATATTTTAAACATTTAAATGTCAATGCTTAGTCATAGACAAGACATGATTCTTATCTAGCTACATGTGGCTTCCAGTACAAAAAAATTTGAACCCGTGCCATTTCCTGTTGGAGAGAGCTTAAACACAGGGGTGACAAGGGCACATCTATTTTGGATCCCTGTTTTAAAAGCCTCCAGATATCATAGAAATCAACTGGCACAAACAGAGGACTTTTTGAATTTCTTTCATGGCGGTGGCAAATTACGTCTATCAATGAAACACATACTTAGCGAAGCGGAAGCGAGGACCAGCAATACTTCAATCAGCTTTGGCATATGTATACATTATTCCGTTTGATCTCATAGGATGCTGGATTTAGATGATATAATACATTCTGGTTATCTTCCTAGAAGTTGGAGGGACGTAAGGAGATATCCACTTTCACAAGATAAAATTAGCACCTCTTTATTTTTCACATAAACATTCCTCTTTTTTTTTTTCTTCTTTTTTTTTTTTTTTTCAGGAAGGCGCTGATTAGAGTTACAAAGCATACCAATGGGTATGAGTTTATTCATATTCAACCCAAATCCTATTTATAATATAAAGGAAATAACATTGGTATTACACAGGGCAACTTGGACAGCCTGGATGGAGGAATAGCGAGCTATGTACAGGCAGGTCTCTTCAAAAGCGCCGAAAGCTGTTGTTTTCCAAAGCGAT
The DNA here is from genome assembly GCF_009769465.1 of Tauraco erythrolophus. Classification (NCBI taxonomy): domain Eukaryota; kingdom Metazoa; phylum Chordata; class Aves; order Musophagiformes; family Musophagidae; genus Tauraco; species Tauraco erythrolophus. Next base: position 20,151,412 of record NC_141479.1, on the reverse strand, counting down.
GGTGGGAAAGTAGAAATTTCACTTAAAAACGGACAATTTCACCAGAAAATGGTCAGCCCACATCGATTCTGTTGTTTTACTGTGTCTTTTGATAACATCATCTTGGAGATACAAGCTTAGGTTACAAAATACGCAGATTCAACGTATCATCTTCTGCACCCCATCGTCTCAGTTTAGTTCCCACATACCGCAAGTGGCTACAAATGCTACCCAGATCATCTCACAAAACTCTAATTTACGGACAAATTTAGTATTTTAAAGCAGTCCAGTGAGAAGTTATTTTTGCTAAGTCAAGCATAGACCTCTTGGGCACGGGAAACACGTTTCTGGGTAGATCTGTGTGAATAAGGGATTGTTTGGTTCACTTGCCGCTCCAAACAATCGGGAGAGAAAAATGGTTTCCGGTGAATTAAGCCTTTTGTACAGCATGGAAGGCCTTAATGGACCTTTGAACTTTTTAAAATAGAGAAATACATTGCATTATTTGCAATGCTTCATTTAACGTCAAAAAGAAAGGTGGTGACCTTCAAAAGTCTTTTGATGGCGAGAACAATCCAGCAAAATCAACACAATTTTTTTCAAAACGTTTCGGTCAATTTGAAACTCTGCTTTTCAATTTGGGGAAAAAAAAACATGGTTGAAGTAGTTTTGCTGTTATATTTATGAAAAAACAGATCATGGGCTTGCCAGGGTGGACTGTATGCTAACGGTAGACTGATTGACCTCCAGATATACGTCCACACTCGTATGTTTTTTGGGAACGTGACTGTAATATTGCTGTTCAATGCACGGCGTCTCAGAGCTGGTGGTTGACATGAGCATGGAGGTCTCATTTCATACCCTCATCGAGAGGGGTCTTCTCGTGCAGCGCTGGATCGGAGACCCTCAGCTGTTGGCAGAAAGCTCTCCTAGATGCGGCGCATCGAGAAATTTGTAACAGCGTGTGCAGAACTTTTTTTGCCTTGGCAAATCACCCTCGCTTTCACATTGCAGTTACGAAATTAAGCCACAAAAAGATATGATCTGTTGAAATATTATGTGAGGCTGCAGTTATCAGGATATGATTTTGTACTGCTCTCCGCTGTGAAGCTTTCTAGTTTAATACACGATGACAGAACGAGATCCTTTTACAGGGAGAAAGCTAGATCGTTTTCAAGACCAAGTTTAGCAACTTCTCAAATGTCTGTTGTTGTCTGTCCCGTTAATTGGCTGTATGGCTGCAGTTTGTGTGGGCTGGCCATTATAATGTCAATAAATCCAGTGACTGGAAATGAAATTTGATGCAGAACGGGGCTGAGTGGTTTGTTCCTGAGAGTTGGACCATGTGCGTTGATCGTGGGATTTTGGTGGACACCGTTGAGTAGCCTCATACAGTGTAAAAGCAACTATTTCTGGAGAAAAAGGCCAGGCTGTAGCTTTTTTAATGGGACATCACCAAAGAGTGTCCATTTAATGGTATCAAGGTTTTCATGGAGAAAAGGCAGCTGCAGAGAGGGATTTTTCTCCACTCATCTCCATGTCTTCAAGTCATCAAGAGCTCCAGTGTTTTCCTGTGGGACATAGACAGGAGCTGACTTTCCTCCTGGCATGAGATTTTGGTGGAAAAAGCCCATTTTGTGGTGATCTCAGCCCACAGAGGTGCTGACAAGGGAAGCAGAGAGGGAGAAGAGAAGAAATAAATCAGATGGGGAAGAAAACAGCCGTCGCGTGGCTGCGAGGGGGGGGATGCCCTGCAGAGAGCAGGGGGGGTCGGGGAAGGACACACGGAGGGTCCAGCACGGCTGCAGATTGCCCATCACTGGTGTTTCACTTTTGAACACGATCAACAAAAGGGCATTTCTGCTCGAAGAACCCCAAATTTTGCATTTTCCCAACTCATCCCTGAAAAAAAATTAACTCCCAAAAAAACCCTCACTGGAAAAATCAATTAATAGGAGGGAGCCCAAGTAATCGGAGGAGCTGGGAGGTAGCAACGTGTGGTGTCAGGCCAGCACGGACAGATCTTCTTGCCGACGTTGGGTTATTAATAGCGAGAACACACCATGTGGTTCTTTTTCCACTCACGCCGACGGCAACAGCTTGTCTTCTGTTGTCCAAATTGTTCAATTCACGGCGGTCTGAAAATCGCAGTTTCTGAAGGAGCGCGCTGCAGAGGAGAAGGAGGGGGGGGGACACGTAAGTCACTTTAGTAGCAGGTTATATTAAAAAAAATAAATCAAATGCATGGGAAAAAAAAAGTTAAAGTTGTCACATGCTGTGCACGACAAGATCTTGCAAAATCTGCAGACCTCATTCCCCCAGAAGTCGAAACAAGAGGGATAAGAGAAATGTATTGTCTATACGTGCTTCTATACGTTTGCAATCGAAGCCTTTGCATCCCCGGAGAGCTCAGATTTCACGGGGGAAGAAGCCGGATCGTTGAGCCACCCCAGCAAAGAGCCACCATTGCTCACAATTAGCTGCAGAAGCCCAGTTTGGGGGTTTTCTCATTAACCTGTCATGTCAAATGCTGTACGATAAGATGGTGAAAAGTGGGGGGAGGAGTGGCGGTGGAGGGGTAAAAGTTCATTTTGCAAAGCAAACAAACAGCGAGTCACTTATTTTACTAATTATCGTAGCCTGGGGCTCTTTCAGCCATTATTTTTGCCCCCCCATCAGTGTATGAGCTGACAAGATAAGATAGGAGCTGGTATTTTCTAAACTATCCCATGGACGGCATATACAGATAATATGAGGATTCATTTGCCAGAGTTCACAGAAGATTAATTGATTTACTCAGCGTTAGAGTAATCGCTCATTAGAAAAATAACTGCTGGCATCTGTGGGGAATGGGTGTCGGGGCACGCCGTGATGCCCCTCTCCAAGCCATGCCCTAGAAAGAGCTTTATGGGTGAAGAAGGGCGATTTATTTATAGTAAAGGGCAAATTATTTATAATAACACAAAATTATAAATGCGTTGTTATAAATTCGGGGTCTGATCCACAGCCCAGGGACATCGATGGGTGGGTATGAGTTGGCTTCCACAGAGTCGGCCTTTTATCTCTACATTTTAATGATAAATTAATTTATGAACTCACACCGGTGCGCTTCTCAGACCTGCAATTTCCCAGAAATACTCATGGGTACAGGCTTAGCTGGCCAAAAAATCTTGAATTTTGCCAGCGTTAACTATCTAGATCATATCTAGCTTGTGTTCCCTCTTTTTGAGGTCAAGGTCTGCATTTTCCTTCAACACAAAACCCTCAAACCTTAGGACAGGATTTCAGGAGGAAACTGAGTGTCCTGAATGTGTCCCAGCTCAAGGGAATCTTATAACCCCACTTCCAGAGATGGGAAAAAAAGGCAAATTTAATGATTGTGTGGTTTGCCGAGGACCTTCCATTAAATCACTGTATAAACATGAAACATACGCTGCTTGAAAAATATAGCTGGCTTTTTTTTTTTCCATGATATAATAACTAAATGGATGCTTGAGCATGTGTTACCTTTATACGGTGCCTTTTATGAGCTTTTAGAGCATCTTCACCGGGGGAGAGCAATACGCAGCCCGCAGCAGCCAGCTGCCGTTGTCACCATTAAAGACGTAAAAACGAGAACGTTAACTCCCAATATCAAATTTTAACCCAAAGCCAGTAAAACGTGTTATGTCAGAATATGGCTCGATCTATAAAGCGGGTTTCGGCAACACGTTGCAGCTGGTGTTGTGTATTTATAGCTTTAGGAGAAAAAAAAAAAAAAAAAGAAGAAAAAAAAAAAGAAAACACAACAGCTAACACACATTGGAAAGGGTAGAAAGCGTTTTATCCAGCAAATTTGTCAATGTTTTTCCTTGCTGCCGAGTCGGACTATGGGTCGGGACTGGTTTGGATTAGCCCTGTCCCGCGCAATTTGACAGTAGCGACATGAACCTGCAGCGCACGGATCCGAAGCGAAAGATAGGAGGAAGGAGGAGGAATTCAGGGAATGTTTTTCCTCGGAGAGCTGTGGAAGCGCCGACGGTGGGACCGGGGCTGCGGTGACAGCGTTAACACTTCCCAGAGCCGAGGACCCCGACGCTGGAATGGCATTGCCCACCCTGAAAGTGAGAAGGTAAAGTTTATTTTTTCTATTTTTTTTTTTCCTCCCCTTTCTCTCGCTCGCTCTCCCATATACAGAATGTATCAAGACCACCAAGAGTGGCCCATTTTTTTTTTCCACGATGATGTACAATTCGCATTTGTTAATAAAAAAAAAAAAAAAATCTCTGCCTGAGGTCATCCACCTAGATTTTTTATTTTTTTTTTAAACAGGAAACGGGTTTCAGATGTTTATATGTTAAAAAGTAAGGCTGCTAATCTGCCTACCCATTTAACAGGCATTGACGACTGTCAAATCTTTTCTCTTTGCATTACTGGCTTTGGAGCTGAGTTAGGTATTTGCTTCATGCTTTTTTTTTTTATTTTATTTTACTTAAATCAGCAAAATAACCACTCTCAAGCCATCGCGTTCTGGATTTGCTTGCTAACACCGAGCAAATCCACCTTGGAAAGAGTAACCCAGCATTTACCATAGGGTGAATCACAAGCTGTTGTGCTTGAGATGAACTCTTCCAGGAGGGGAGTTGGAAGAAAAGTTTGAAGAGCTGCAGCGTCGGGGGCGTTTGCAGCCCGTGTCTGTGCCCGTGCGACGCTGCGCGCACACGAAAAGCTGCAACTTTCAATTTCCGAGCGAGCTGTGATAAATGGATAGAGATAAATTAACCTGCGTTTCTAGATTGCCTTTCCTTTCGGCACCACACTCTTAGGAAAAGATTCAAATAATTGCTACTCAAATAACTGCTACTTTTATTTCCTTCGTTTTAGCCCATGCAGGAAAGACAGGTAATATTCCACCAATATTCTCTAGAGCAGGAATACCCCGACAGGCACTGCAGGAGATGCCTGAGACACCGAGAGAGGGGCACTTGGCATTGCCCATGATTTCTGGCATGGATTTGGCATGGCAGCAGCCACTAAGTGGTTTTTTTTCCCCCCCCCCCAACGCCTCATCACACGTTATCCTCGTTTCTGATGTCCACATTATTCCTGTTTCTCACCTCAAATGCCCACCGCATTTTTGCGCATCGCACGGAGCCCAAATCATCAAGTTCTAAGTGCACGAGAATAAAATTAAATTAGTGAAGTCCTTCATTAACAAAAATGCTAAATATAAGAGATAAGCATCTGAGTTAGCTGTCTTCTATTGCAGGTGAATCCTGTGGACTCTCACGCAGATTCATCTGGAAAAATGCTGAAGGATCATACTAATTTTCTAATGAAACCTCTTCTTTTGGCGAGTATTGCTGAACTGTCTGTGTGCAATTTTAATAACGATTTACTCAATGTAGGTAAAAGGCAAGCGGCGAGAAAACACGCGTGGCATTTACTGGCTGCGCCGCAAGAGAAGTGATCTGAGTGTTAAAGGAGAAGATTGTGCTATTCCAGCAAACGCAAACTGAAATATTTTCCCAGAAAATATTTTTCCTTCTGAATAAAAACCATGACTTTCAAAGTTACTTTGTACCATCTAATTAATGACAGTTTTTCTTCCTAAGCCTTCCAGAAACAAAACCTGGCTTTTGACCTGAAATTAAAAGGCAGTGATAATCCACCATTAAAAATCTTTGCTAAACATACACAGTATTAAAAAAAAATAAATTCCAAGAAAATGGCTTTATTTACACCGTTTCAGCAACCACAGAATACATCCGAGCTGTTCATTTTGACTTGGTTACATGCAAAGCCTTGCGCTGCAAAATACAGCTGCATATATAAGTTATTTTCAGTAAATTTTCTGTGTGATGAGGATTTGTGTTCTTCAAAAAAAGGGGAAGATGCAGAACTGTAGAAGATGTTTATCTCCCGTTTCGGGGTAAAGGTTGGCTGCTCTACATCGCCATTGCGAGAGACGCACCAGAAGCACGAGCTCATCACCTCATTTAATCTAAAATCTGTACTTTGGGCATTTTACTAATTCAGTCAATCAATTATCTGTTTTTTCTAAAAGCCCGAAATCCGTATTTCACCAGCAAGTTAAAGAAAAAAAAAAAACAACAAAACTTTTCTTGGCACATCCCCTGTAACAAATGTGGAAGCTTGCTGATGACCACAAATATATTGTAAAAATGTGTAAACCGAAGGCAGTGATATTTTCCAAAAGAACACCTGGAAGGTGTAAATCAAAAATATTGTAAACACGTCAGCTGGGAACATACGACAGGCACACTGGGTTGCTGTGCACCCAGCCCATCGGGCTTTGGAAATCCGAATCGATAAATCAGGGGATGAACCTTAGACTAATAAACAGTTCTTTTATGAAAAGGAGAGATTCTCTGCCCCTGCAGCCTCACGGCGAACCAGCCAAAGATGAATTTGGTACGTTCAGAGAAACGCAGGAGGTCGTTTCCAATAATGTGATTTTTTAAAAAATTGCTGCTCAATGGAATTCTCAAAATCAAGCTCGTCTTGCTTCGTGCTTTGTTTAAATCAGCAGCAAAACGAATAACACTATCAATAAGTTAGCTATTTTCTCAGAAATATTTTTCAGGGATTTATTTCCCCCCATAACCTTTTTAATTGTCGTCAAGATGCACAGGTTATATTTTACATCTATGTTATATTTTGCATTTACATTACCAAAGGGCTGCAGTGAAGCCAAAGAGACAGAGGAAGAAATTTGGAAAGGAGAATGCTGAAAAAAAACCCACATTGCAAAGCGAAAAGACGGCAGGACCAGGCTAAAAAAAACCTTAAAAACAGGTTTTTTCCCTTATGGTTATCTCGGTCGACTGAAAGAAACCTTATTAAAATGCTATCTTCTGGAAAGCGTCATAGAGGCATGAGGTTGGTAAACATTATAAAAACAAGCCCTGATAAAATTTTTATTGCTTTACATTTCTGTACATTTTACGGCCAGCGCGGGGCAAAGAAGCGACAGCGATTTCTCTGCCTCGATAGCAGGCAGGAGCTTTTTTCCTTGCTTTCTGCTCATCCAAATAAATAAAAATGCTGAAGCCCGTGCGTTTCTCAGGCGTTCGGGGGAATTCTTTCACACTCGGAATAAGCCAAGGGGAGAGCTAAAGGCTAAACGAACCTGGCGGCGCTAATCTGTATGTTATAAACAAAAATCGTCCTTTTTGGGCACGGCAATAATTTTGCGTGTCACAAAACAAGGTGCTTTATTTCCTATCCGTGTGTATTGACTGATTTGCAACATGGCAGGAAAAAACCTGCACATCCACACACCTCGTTACCCCCGCGTTATAATTACTACGCCAGTTTTAAAATTGCTCCCCAAAACTCAGCGGAGACGTTTGCTTCCCGAGTCGGTATTTATAGCTTCTGAATGAATCAAGTCATGAACGAGAAAAAAAAAAAAAAAGGTAATTGTGCTTGCAAGTAAGTATTTAAATATTTACTTTTGAAATATATTTGCTGCCAGCTTCTGTTAGCGAGAAGAAAAGTAATTTGGGAAATTACAACCCTTCCTATTTCCCACATTTTTTAAGATAATAAATGCATAGCTGAATTTAGCATGCCCTGAAGCTTGGCTGGCCAAATTGAAGGCAAAAAGTGAGCCCAGGCTGATTGCTCACTTGGGTAAGGGTGCTGCTGGGGAGGGGGGGCTGCAGGGTTTGGGAGGTAGTGGGGATGAAGATGCATCTCCTGTGGGCTGGAAAGCCCGAACCCCTCGGGACGGCTCTTCTCCTGCACACGAAACCAGGCACCAGCCAGCAACTGTGCTGATTTCCCATGTTATGACCTCAAGCAGCAAAACTTCAGGATACGGTCAGTCTGCTCATCCTCACGCTTGTCCAACACGCGTGTTGGCGGGCGTATGGCCTTAGTCATGTTTCCCCGAAACCCTCCAGCGAGGTAGCACGGGGAGATGATGTTTGGGGTCACGTAGGTGATGCTGCGCCCTGTAACTCAGCCTACATCCCATCTGCAGCCACGTTGGAAAGTCCAGGGTGCAGGATGCATTGAAGAATCGGAGGGATGAGTAAGTAGGGGATATCATGAAGCAACAGGGTAGATGGGTGCCTGCAGAGTCCAACTCTGGGTCAGGGCATCATCCCCAGCATCCTTTCTTCTGCAGGTCCTACAGATGTCCAGCACCCTTGCCCTGAGTGGTTTTAGTCTTACTAGTTTCTATTATTATTACTACTACTACTACTATTATTATTATTATTATTATTGTTATTTTTTTTTCCTCTTGGCTTCTTTGGCATCTATATAGACAGGGTTTCTCCACATGGGAATTTCTGCCTCCTGATCAGGATGAGGAATGAGGCTCACTAAGGTCAAACAAGATTCAAAACCAAAGAGGTGTTCTGGGTCCTTCCTGCTACCGAGGATTTTCTAGCAAGGATCTGTTCCTTCAAATTTTTCCGATGTTGAGAAGCCACCAAAATCTCTTCCAAAACGATACGCTGAGGTGCCCAAGTCACACACCAGCACATGCTCAGCACGAGCAGATGAGTCCTGTTGGCCACAGGGATACTCCGTGACATGACTTACTGGCACAGTCCCACCAGCTGCATGCTCATCTTGGGGTGACAACTGAGTTCTGAAGCGATTTTGGTAAATCCCGATGGTTCATAGTGTTTAAATACAGGTCTGCAGGACCTAAACCTTGCTTAGGTCGTTGTTCCTAGCCTTCAGCCGCTTATAGCAGTTCCTCCCTCTCTAAGATGTGTCCCAGATGTCGTCCAGGATCTCTCCGTGTGATCGAGTAGCACTGGCAGATAAATGTTTGCAAAGCCTGTTGGGAGCCTCTGATGGAAGCTGTGATGGGAGTCGAAGGCATTATCAATACTATCAATCAAACCCAGGAAAAGCAGATGCTGTTTTCCGTTGGCCAGGGAACGTGTTGCCTTCAGAACCACCCACTCCGTGGAGCCTGCTGTGTTTCTGCTGGTGGCCAGAGGGCACATTTCCATAGACCAACTGGTCACCATCTCTGTTTTGTCCTTTCATCTTGGTTCATCTCAGGGTGCAGGCGTTGGCCGCTCTCGCCCCCAGGGTGCTCGCTCTATTGCGGCAACCAAAATTCATGCTAACCAAACAATCCTGATGACACAGTTTGTGGTCACAAAAGCTTTATCTCCTTCCTCATATGACGAAGGGAAAAAGCCCAACAACCCTCTGCAACGACGTCAGGCACTGTTGATTTAATTGGTTTTTGGTAAATATGTCCTTCAGCTAACGCTCACCAGGGCAAGTTGTCCCTTCTTAAGCCTGTGCAAATAACATGAGGGTGTAAACACCAGACTACAAACCATGCAAGTATGTGGTTCCTCCTGACATCAAGTCTCCTTCTGTAATCCAGTGTTTTCAGCGTTTGAAGTTTTTGCATTAATAGATGCTGTCGCGGTTTTTATTCCCAGGCTGACCGTGCCACCAGCTCAGACGGGGAAGGGAAGAGCAGAGATCTCAGCAACCAGCTTTGCTTCCCTTTGCAGTCACCAAACGATCCTTTTCTCACTTCATAGAGGTTTTTTGGGTAAAACTTGGCTCTGTTAAAATCAGCAGCAACTTTCCCACTGACTTCAGGGATTTCACTCTCCCTGCTTTACCTTTGCATCGTTGCCTGCAGCGTGAAAAGCTTTGGTTGGGAGCTTACCAAAGCAAGAAAATCAGCCAGACTCTGGAAATACTATTGTTTACTTTAAAGCACATTTTGTTTCCATTTTGCTATAAATATAGATGGAGTGAAAATCTGCTGTTGTGTAGGGCCTGTCACTTCAACAGCAGTTGAGCAGAATTTCTCATATGGTCTCTCCAGCCCATGGAAAACCATTCTGGGGATGCTGAGCCCAACCCTGCACGTCCTTTCGATACCTTTGCAAATCGGTGGGACCTTAAAGTTACTCTGCCTTGGATAAAAAAATAATAATGATAAAATCTCACCTCTTCTTCAGAGCAGGCTGAAACTGTGCATCCTGCAGAAGGGAAAAACGGCAGCAAAAAATTCAGAAAGATGACACAGACTTGTGTTTGCAGCAGCATCCATCGAATTACAGTGCAGGTTCCCATGCCACGTCTTTAGGTGTTCATGCCGGGGTAAGAGCTTGGGCTGGAAGTATTTTTCTTAACTGGTATTTAAATGAGCTGAGAACACAGAAGATGAGCGGGAAAAGCAGACTGCTAGGAAAGCAAAAATGGAAAATAGACGTAAGCTGCTTGCACTCAGCTTGCTGGAAGGCTTTTGTAATATCTTAAGCTCTTGTTTATCCAAATTAAAATGTACCCGCTCCTTGGATAGGCAGAACAAGTCAAGTCCTGCCCTCGCCAGCAGGACTGGCAAGTGTGAAGCAGGTCCCTGGTTTGGATCCCATATGGATGAAGGGTTGGAAGAGCCATGGGATAGTCCTCAGAGAGGTAACAGGGGGCTTTAACCCACTTTTGCACCCCCCAGCCCTGCTTTGCAGCCCCGTGTTGCAGCCTCTGCCCCTGAGACCCGCCAGAGCATTGGGGAAAGACATGGATATTTCACCCCACATCTCCTGGCTGCTCCCCAGCTTCTCAAAAGTGTTATTCCCAGGACACTATTTCAGAAGAAGGATTGCCTTTCCCAGCCAAATCCTGCCTTACTGCCCAAGACCTGGAACGGAGGAGTAGGCATGCTCTTGATGTCCTATGGAAACCTGCCCTAGGCTGGAGTATTTAATTCTGATTTTAAAGGAAATCCTCAATTTTATGATGTCAATTCAAAACCTTTAAAGAACAACCTGAACCCATCGGTTTAGGGTTTTCTATGAAAAGTCATGTGGATTTAAAACCAGCATCAGTTTTAATGGAGACCTCATCCTGCTCCATGCATTTTCTCCTCGCTGCAAATGTAGGAACGCCGTGCTGAAAGGCACATACTCTAGGCTCTGTAGACATTTATATGAAAAGTTATTGTTTACAGATCTGTCAGAGATTTAGCTTTGATGATGTAACGTTGGCAAATGTCATATGTAACTTCCCTGACACTGTTTTTCTAACAAATGGCTCTTTTTCTCTGCCTTGACTAGTAAAAAAAAGGAGTTTGAAAGGACTCTGAACCTTAAAGCCATTCGAGTTTTAAAACTTAAAGCCTCCGTGTTTTAGGATCTGCTTTGGGAGATGCCTCAACACAACTGCTTCCAGCGGTGGCAGGGGAAGGCAGGAGGATGTACAGGTAAATTTTGGCACCTACTCTGCCACCTCCGTGCTGGGACCACGTGCCACGGCTGCCACTTCACCCCGGGTCATTGCTGGAAACTGAGCCGAGGGCTCGCCGCAGCCTGGAGTGGGCGAGGAGAGGCAAAGCTGGGGAAAAAAAAGGGGTGTATAATTCATTAAAGAGTTGTGTGATTAATTAAGGATACATGGAATGAGAGCATTTCACGACTTCATTTCATGAGGTTGCCTGCTGGAGCTCGGCAGAGCAGGACCAGCCTTGCGGTGGAGGGAAACTCTCCCTGACAGCAACACTGCCCACAAAATGCAAACCAAGGCCAAGAGAAATTCTTTGGTTTTGACCATCTGAGGCCTGTAAATGAATTGTCAACTTCCAAAGACGCATTAATTTAGCCCGCAAAAAAACCTCCCTTGCGCTGAGCAATCGAGGAAGATCAGGCAAACACCTTCAAGGCTGCTCTTTGGCTGGGTCTGAGAAGTGGTGCCTGCAGGGAATGGCATCTCTCCACCGGCATCCAGAGCAGCCCCTGTGATGGGGAGGTTTTGGGGAGAAACATGTAAATCAGGAGGTACCAAGTGGAGATGCTGAGGTCTTCAATTTTAACCTGCATGGTCAGAGAGGCTCAAGCTTGATTCATGAAGAACCAGGCTGGGATTTTTCTGTAGAGAACAATTCAAAAGCTTGTTTGTCTTTCTTCTTTTTTCTTGGCTACGGGGAAAAAAATAACCCTCCTAAAGGTTTCTAGGGGATTTTCTGGACCTGGCCCCCACCAGTGGACTTGGCACAAATCTGAAGTGCCACAGGTGGGAGCAGGAGGGTGTTGCCCACAGCCAACCTCTCCCTTCTTACCTGTGGGACGGAGAGTCTCATCAAAGTCTCCCTCTTGTTTCTCTCTCAAACAAGAGAGGTTCCTTGGACACTGTCCAGAGCTGAACTCACTTGGCTCTGAGAAAAAAACCCTCAATCTGGGCTCCAGTTTTATTTACTGCTCAAGTTTGCTATCCTTAAAAAGCCCATTACACTTGATTTCTGGCCAGTCATCCAATTTTACTCTTTTTTTTTTTTTTTAATTGTCTTTATTTGTTCCAACTCATCAATCCCAACAAACAGAAAAGCCATTATTCATGGCAGAGTAACAGCAAGGTGCAAACATGTCTTTACGGCTGCTCCAGCTGTGTGTTGTGGGGTGGAAAAGGGCTCATCTCACTGCTGAGCATCACTGCCTTTGGTCTGAGACGTGTTCCTACTAAATTCCTTGCCCTATCATGATCTTGATGGCAAAACAGCACTCTTAAGAGCATTTTAGCTAATGTGGGTCTAGTTTATATTAATAGGATGAGAAGAATGAAAGGAGAAGGAAAATGGTAGAAAGTGTCTCTATTGGTTTTAGGACTGGTCTCTGGAAATGCAAGATAGCTTTGCTTCACCTCTTGAAAAACTGTAGAAATCCATTGTTTTCAGGTTGGAAGGGTTCAACATCCAGGAAAGGAAAACCAATGTGCTGCTGAGAAGAGGTGCAAGCATCTTTCTTCCTATGCGTTGCAATAAGCTCATTACTCCAGCGCGGTGGGGGCTCTCCAGGGTCATCACACCTGATGCACTTCCAATGTGTAAAACTTGAGTGTTTTCCTTCCCTCCTCTGCTGCCTCCTAAACTGCCTAAGATAAAAAAAAAAAAAATCTGGATCAGTATGTATTTCATTAGTGCTTGAAGTGAAGGTTGGCTGCATTGGCAGAGTGCAGCATAGGGTGGATGGAGATCTGAGAAAGGAAGCAAACCTGTTGTAATGGAAAATGTTGCCAGGTGTCATCCTTTTCCATCATCACTGCACTTGGATGTTGCTACCCATGCTGCAGGACATCCCAAAGTGCTGCTGATGGAGAAAGAGAAAATGGGGCAACTCTCAATGCAGGGGAAATCTCCCCCAAAATACTACCCCTGGGCTGGCTGCCTCCTGAGCAGTGAAAAGTATTTTCTTTCACCTTTCTACATTTCCAAAGGAGAATATCTCCAGGACGAGTGTTTATCACTCTTTTCCTGGTGCTCTAGTGAAGGTGCTGGCATTAAAAAGAGAAAAGCAAGTTGCTTCCCTCGGCAAGTGGCCTTTCAGCAGTGAGATAATGCTCTTCCCAAAAGTGCCTGTTCACTGCTGCTGGGCCATGGCCAAACGCAGCCTGCCCACTCCTTCTGGAGGTGACAACAATGCACATGTGTGTCATTTCCTGATCTCTGTGGAAATCACAGGATTGATACTCACGGTTGAAAAAAAACACGATTTGGAAAATCGACACCCACCGCCCCCCCTAAAGACTCCACCTTCCAGATTGCTTCACTTCTATGTCAAGTGCCTCCGCGCATCTTGCTCTCCGCTGCCAAGGCCGTGTCCTCCCCTCAAATGACTCAGCCCCACCTCGTCCCACTGGTCCCTGTGGGAGGGGACAGGAGCCGGCGCGGTGGTGGGTCAGGGATGCCTCACAGCCCCCAGGGGAAAAGTGACCACCCCTAGCCTGGGGCTGGTGTCTACCTCCTGTTCTCAGCATCTCACTAGAGATCTCCAGGGAATAGTTTCCAGTGCGATGACAAAGTTTAAACCTAAAAAATAAATCCCTAAATTATCAAAATACATCTAGGCAGGGTCATATATTTCGGACGCATCATGCAGACAGGTGCATCAGTTAGAGCCCTCCTGCATCCAGGATCACCCTGAGGCTCTTTGCTCCTGGACCTTCTTCAAATGTGCACTCAGTCAGGAGCAAATCTGCCTCACCGGGGCACAATGTTTTGGTCTCCTGAAGAGAAGAAGTTGCATCTGGTTGTCCATTTCGTTACTACAGTATTTGGGGAAGAGAGCATTATATGTGATTATTTTGAGGGCACTGAGTTCCTGGAAGTGCTCCACGCAGTAGGAGCCTGAAGAAGGAAGGCTTGAACCTCTTCCAGTCACTCTATCTTGTATCACTGCATTTTGGCAAAACATAGAACAAATGAGAGGCAGAGTCAGATAAACAAGCTTAAGGTAAACATTATCTGCATGTATATCCTGATTTATAACGTCCGTGCATCAGTTAAAAATTTACTCGAATTTACCACAGTGTTTTAAGTAATGTTATTAAGAATGTAACTTCTTAGGAAAACTCAGTCTGTTTTTAGCCCAGACATGCAATTAGGGGAATTAGTAACACGATACGTCATCTTCAAGAACACACAGATACAGTGGTCAGAAACCTCATGCAACCCTCTGGAAGGAAATTTCGCTCGCAACATATGTGAATGCTCTCCTACGAGCCTCCCGATTCTCACTCAGAAATAATTCAACCTCTGAGCCAGCATGCTGCCCGTTTTGAGTGCTCAGAGGATGAGGTCATGGGCTTGGTGTCCTCTTTTTTGGGGGAGAAAAGGGGTAATGAAAGGGTCTTCAAAATGTCCATGCGCAGCGGGGCATGAGGAATCTGTGGTGGCATGGGTGGGAAGAAGTAGACCTTATAATTCACAGCTCTCTCCTCAAAGGCATCCAGGTGAGGTCAGGGTTTGGTTCCTGCTCCTCGCATGGATTTTTGGGATGATTTAGGCTGGGACAGGACCAAGAAAAAAGTCCAGTGTGAGCTTTTGGACAGGGTTTGGAGGCCCATGACATAGTGCTGGTTTTAGAGAGCAGCACAATGACTTTGGAATACTCAAGGTTTTGCACCAGAAGCATAAGTCAAATAACAGCTGAGACCCCAAACTCTGCAGCAAATCTTGGCATTTACTCCTCTGTTTGGGAGTAAATGAAGGGGTAAAATAAGAGGGGACAGGTCAGGGCAAAGGGAGCATTTACTGTCCTATAGCTCCTGCCACCATGATGTATGGTCTTGCATCATCTCCCAACACTGGGGCCGTGCAGCTCCTTCACCCCTTCCCGCTGCCCCACCACTGGGGCCTTGTCCACTCCTGGGACTGTGGAAAATTCCAGAAAACAAAGCAAAATCTCTCCGTCCCTGCTTCCTTCCCAGAGTTCCAGAAACTCCAGCTGAATTTCGCAAATTCAGGAGGCTTTTGGCTAGTTTGCGTAAGCCAGAGACCAGATTTTTGGTTGCTGAACCATGCCTTGAGACAAGCCGTTGAGGTTTCTGTATCGCTAGCAACAATCTTTTGCTTTTGTTTTTGTTTTGCTTCAGGTCTGCAACGCTACTAAATGATGACCTGATCCTGCTATGTGGATGTACGTGAGGACAGCTAAGAGGATCAGAGACTTCTCAGCACTAGCAGCAAATGATAGAGGATCCTGCAAAAATGCTGGAAAATATGAAAAGGCCAACGAAGCAGGGAAAAGGAGTGATCCAAAAAGGTTTTTTTTTTTAATTTCTTCCCTTAAGAAATGATGCATTATCTGGAAATCCCTGGAATTTGTTTTGGTGTTAGCTTCTTCCAGTGACCGATTCCAACTAAAGAGCAACCACAGAAACAGTACACCAAAGCAACAGCAGTGGGTGGCAAATTTCTCCGTTACCACAAATATCCTTCCATACTTGACAGTCCAGATTGAAAACATTTTTGTTGGTGGTTGTTTGCGCGTCTCATCTTCAGTCAGTCTCAAAGAGGGGCAGAAACGATCGGCTTGATGCTTTCTTGACCAAAAAATATGCCTTCTGCTTCTCCCCCAAACCCCTTCATGACCCATGGCAGCGTTTGAGGCTTGGGGCGGTTCTGGTGTGTGGGAATGGTTATGGTCCCTCTCTGTAAGCCAAGGGCCAGATTTGCAAACACTGTTGGTTGCCTTGTGTGGGATTTTTGCAGAACTGGGGTTTCCAAAGCAAACTTGGGTTTCTCACCTGCCAGGTTTGCCTCGTGAAGTGCAAAGTCGCCGCATTTTTTTAAACTTTAAGTTTTTGGCTGAAGATATCTCTAGCCAGGAAGGTGCTTCTACCCAAGGTGGAGGATCTAAATACCCTCAGAACACATATTTGTAACTCCAAGCATGCACAGCCTCTTTGATTTAGTACATGCATATATTTCTACAGCTGGAGTCTTGCACCGTAAACTTTGGCAGGGAAGACTCTTGCCAGACATTCATACAATACGTCGCGTGCTTCAGCCCTGATTTGTGCTGGGATTTTTTGCAATGCAGAAAAACACCACCCTTCCCCAAGCGACGCAGCCCCGGCCGAAGACCTGTTGGGTCTGGTGTCAGCCCACAACATCTCATTTTTACTACCAGACTCCCATGTCGTGGAAAGCATCATCCACTTCCATCTGCAGACGTGCTTCTGCACAACGTCAAGGCTTGTCCTTGAAAAGCTTGCTGCATGATAAAGCCACCGAAAGCAAAAGTTTATGACGTGAGCTGCAATCCAGCCCCGCTTCCATGTGCTGTTGTGTGCAAATCCAGCGCGCTTCAACGGGCTGCAAACCTTGGAGATCGGCACATCGCGGACTTGATTGGAGACTAAAGCAAAACTGCTCAGCAAGGGCCAAACATGACTGAAGGGGAAAGAGCGTCACAAAGCATTAGGCTGTTGCTTAACTTGGGATTTTACTGGAGGTGGACACTATTTTTTTTTTCATTTGCACATTTGTCTTGATTCGGAAAAGCTAATTTTTCCTGGCTTCTCTTCCTGGGCTTTATGTTGAGTTCAAAATCAAATGCGGGTGGTTAAAAATGTAACGGGATACGTGCTGTCCTCAGCTCTTCCCTTGCAGGCTCTCCTGCGTTCGCTGGAGTTTACGGTGAGAACAGTTTCCAGCTCAACAACAACTCTCCGCAGTCACTTACGCACGTAATTTCGAAGCGCGTTGGCCCAGCTCCGCAGCTGCCGTAATTCCTCATCCTTAGCAAAACTCTGGATTTACCCAGCTCTCAGGTGGTCCCCTTGTAGTTATTACTTTTTTTTTTCAGATGATAGGATCTGTGCAATCATTTATTTTTTTAGGGGACACGATACCCTCATGGCCCCACAACCAAGTGAGAAGCACGGTGTCTCCCCCAAGCATTAAAGCTTTACCAGTATAACACCCCTGGTTGTTTTTAACAATCATACTTGATACGGTGAAATAACCACAAATGTGATTCATAGCTCTCTGCAGCAAGGAAAACGCTGAAATTTTAAGGGCTAGAGGGAGATTTTCACAACAACCAAACGAATAATTTGATTTTATTGTCTAAAACAACCAGAAACTCTCCTCAGTCTGGTGTAAGTGCTGTGAATTGCCCTTTCAAAAAAGCATCTCCCACTCCACTTGCTGTGGGAACAGAAAAACCCATTAAATCAAAAGTCTTCCAGCAGGTCCCATCCTCTTCCCTTGGCCTGCTTCTCCTCCCATTTCGGATCAGCGCTCAGGATATGATGTCTCCATCTCCAAAGAGACATCTTGGAAATCACCAGCCACTACTGGCAAACAGCTCTCTGCCCTTAGCTCTCCTCCGGGTCCTCCGCCCTTGGGAAAAGACACGGGAGCCTTGTGCAACACTCCAGCATCAAGAACCCAATTTTGAGACTTGGCAGCTCCCGTTAGGAAAAAAAAAAACAACCCAAACTGCCCTGGGCATCACCTTGCCAGCGCTGAGCCGGGATGCTCTGCCTCCCACGCGTCCCAACGATGTCCCACGCGACATCGTTCGTCATCGGCGGATGACAGCATTCCGTTTTGGCGGAGGTGTGGAAGAGCTCTGTTAATTCTCCTGCCAGTTCAGCCCTTTCTGTTGTTGTTTTCCCCAAGAACACGGTATGTTTATCTAGCTTTGATTTTTTTTTTTTTGCTTTGTAGCTGAATTGACTGATTATTACTTTCATCTGGTTCCCTCTGAAGGGTCAGATGAAGCCCAAATAATAAAATTGGATGTGAGTGTGTGTATGTATTTATAATTGATAGGTTGCATACTGAAAGATGTGGGGTCCCAAAAGAACGTGTAAAGAGAAAATGCTCTAAAACTCAATCTTTATTTTGGTTCGACCTCAACAATTTCCTGCAAAGTATAAGCCGTGATATAATACGGGGCAGATCAAACCAAACTCTAATTCTCTTCTGCTTCTCATGCCAAATGTCATCCCCTTAAGATGTGCTTTTCTCCATCTGGCAATTTTGGCTTCTCTCTGTTCCCTGTAAGTCTTTGGACCTTTTGCTAAAATGTTTGTGATATGACTCAGAATAACAAACAAAACATGCAGGACCTTCATTCAGTCGAGCACAATACTGGCAATAAATGGAGCTGGCTTAATCAGAGGATTTTATAGGGACCCCACTAAAACCCAAAGGAGACAAATCAGCAACCGATGCTTTACTTGATTTTTTAAAATTTTTTTAATTTTTTTTTTTTTTAGAGAGATCAGACCTGTTTTTCAGTGAAGTTAGAGCTTTTCCATGTTTTCACCAAAACAAACAGAAGGCAGGTGCGTGCTGAAAGAATTTTGGCTGGGAAAGCCCAGAGAAGTGCATATGGGTTTTCCTGTGAACGTTTGCAGATAATGGGCTCAATTTTGCTTTTAGTTGTATCAATGGAAGTTTTGTTGTTCCCTTCAAAGAAAGCAGCCACAGACACCTCCGGAATCACGTTATTCCTTAGGGAAGCGAGTGCGAGACGTGCAAAGGTAGTTTTCTGGTAGTCTGTGTATTTTAAGGGTTGTTACAAACCCATCCAAATCTTTTGCAGTGCAAAACGGTGCTCCGCTCGCTGAAATTTTGCTTCAAAAAAATAGAGCTCTTCCTTGCATTAAAAGATATATTCCTGGAGAGCAGAATGCCAAAGTGGTCCTGTTTTCCGGCAGTCTTCAGCCACGTTTTTGGCGGTAGTTTGGCTTTTTGCTTTTTTTCATTCAACCCTTGGTTTTAGCACAGTGGTGGAAGGTGGTTACGTTCAAAGTTGTGTGAGTTTTTCTATGGTTTTGCAGTTTCCTATTGGGAATTTTTTCCTTTGTCCTGTAAGAGTCCGTTTCCCACCGTTTTCTATACCAGCCCAGGGCATCACCTTCATTACCATGACCACCTAAGGACTCAGGCCTGAAACCAGAGGCAGTATTTACTTTTTTTGGGGAGGCAAACGAGTAGAGCGATGCAAGAAGAGCCATCAGCAGGCAGAGCACAGCTCCTGGATGATGGACGACGCAGCCAAGGGCAGGCACGTTGCAGAGCCTCTGCTTAGTGCCAACCCTGCCACGTCCCTCTCCGGAGCACCTACAAGCTGCTGAGAGATGTCTGAGCCAACACGTCTTAATGCACAGAAATCCGGAGTGTTTAAAGCCTCCTGTATCCATGACCATAAAAGTACAGCAATTCCATGAGCGCGGATGCCTTCTCCACGTGCGTTGCCGGAGGGAGGTTGCCAGCTTGGCAGCTGGCAGCCGATGCCTGACATGGGCAGTTAAACCCATTTGTCACCAAGAAGCGTATTTAATCTCTGTTTATAGAAACCCTAATGCCTTTCCCCGAGCAAATGGGTCTTTCTGCCACGGACCTGGTGCGTTTGGAGGGAGAGCCAAGACCAAGGGCAGAGATTGACCTGAACTGGCACCGCTGCCACCAAAAGGGGTGACGCTGAGGCTCAGGGAGCTCTACAGAAATTCCCCATCCAAAATGTAGCCTCCCAAAGCAGCCGGTGGCTTCCCGCAAGCAAAAAAGACCTCTGTCCTTTCCCGTCTCAGTCCTGTCCTCCTGGTGTGGCCATCCCGTCGAGGGGGTCACATCTTCAATGTCCTTCCCGTGAGGGATCCCTTCCTCTCTGCAGAAGAGGGAGCAGAAGACCTGGCTTCTGGCCCTCGTAGTCTTTGGGGAAAAAAGCATTGAAAAGAGTGTAGCTGAAATGTTCTGAAAACAGAAAACAACCCTGCTTTCCTCTTCCCCGGTATGGGATTTGTTAAAGCAAGCCCTGGGACGTGAGGAAGGAAGAGTGGCTGGTTTTCGGTGTTTTTGAAGGCTTTATTTACCTGAAGGCTTGGAAAACAGCTCTGCACCATGCATGACCACAGCTGTGCAATGAGTTGCAGAAGAGCTGGCTTGCCCAGGTGACCATGGGGTTTTGCATCCATCACACGCAGCGCAGACCTCTGTGCTCAAGCACAAGCCTCTCCCAGGGACTGTCACCGTGGACTGCAGCTGGGAAACATCCCAGTTTCCTCTGTGTGCCATCAGCTCACTGAATTACTCATATTTTATTTCTTCTGCTGCTCAGGAACTGGGACTGCCTGGGTGAAGATGCCTACAGCCTTCAAGCAGGGACCTAATAAACCACTGACAAGCCATAAATTGAGATCAATTTTATTGTCACTGGCATCCAGACAGGGTCTGGAGTGCCCTTGTGTAACCCAATACCCCTCTTCCAGATCGATTTCTCCCTTCTCACCTTTAAAACTTGCATTGTTTAGCATAATTGGATTATTGGTAATCCTAGAGTTTAACCAGGTCTCTGTCAAGGCTGATACATCAGGTGTGTAAGAATTTACACGGACAGTTAAATCCTCCTGTTTGCACGTAAACTTCTGCTATTTGGTTTTACCGCAGCGGTGGAAGGTGGTTACATTCAAAGCCGTGTTTTTCCATGGTTTTGCAGTTTCCTATTGGGAATTTCTTCCTTTGTCCTGTAAGAGTCTGTTTCCTACCGTTTCTATACAAGCCCAGGGCATCACTGTCACTGCCGTGACCACCTAAGGACACAGGCCTGAAACTGGAGGCCTCATTAAAAACACTCATTTTAAATAATTAAGCATGGAATTTTTTTCTCAAAAGGCATACTGCATCTGATAATGATATTTTATTTTTGCCCACGTTTTAGAATTGTTTGTCTACAGCTAAACCTTTCGACAGAAAGAGCCTCGCTGGGACTATTATTTTTTCTTTCTTTCTTTTGACTTTGATGTGTCCTTAAGCTTTGCTGACGATGTCACTGAACGGCTTGGAGGCAAGTCTCAGCAAAGAACCCCACGATGTCATGTATGATGTCAGCTCCATGCCAGCAGGCTTGCGAGGTGAAGAACACTTACTGTATTTTG
The DNA here is from genome assembly GCF_009769465.1 of Tauraco erythrolophus. NCBI lineage: Eukaryota > Metazoa > Chordata > Aves > Musophagiformes > Musophagidae > Tauraco > Tauraco erythrolophus. The sequence goes on along the minus strand of NC_141479.1, from coordinate 20,130,265 downwards.
CTCTGAAAAACGTTCATTTGTGATAAGAAAAATTTCCAGTGCTGGGTTTTGGATTTCTTTGAGTTTTTTTTAAGCACAATGAAAGCCAACCAGATTTTCAAGCCATGATTTTTAAGCCCTTGGGTAAGATGCACATAGTCAGTGGTGCTCAAGATGAAGAGTAAGATCCCGAATTAACCAGAGAAGGAGCAGAAATGCCAAGATATGGTTGGGATGTGAGGGGCTGATCCAGTGCTGTCCTGGGGAGCGAGGTGAGGACCACATTTATCAGCACGGAAACCTTGCTGGAGTGTGTGTTATAACCCTGGGTACTTCTTTCCTCCCCTGCAAGTTTATAGAGATGCAATTATGCACTGGGCTTGGTTGCTCTTGCTTTAGGCAGATTTATTGCACTTCACTGCTGGTGGATGTGAGCTCTTTTCCTGCAGAGAAATCAAAGGAAAGGAAAGCAAGTTGGTGACCCAGCTCCATCGGAAAAGCAGATTGCAAGGAGGTTTGCTCATATGCCACCACACCATGGCTGCTGCTTCATCAAACATCTTCACATGTTTGCCTGGTCGTGTCTGACGGGACTGGAAGGGCTCCAGGGCAAGGGCTGCCTGTCCGTGGCAGTATGGGATGAACAGGGATGCTGCTAGGAGCTATGGCAGAGAGAAAAAGTAAGGAATCATGTTGGGTGCTTTGGGTGGGAGTTGCTGCTCGGAGGCTATCCCGCCTCGTCTGCATCTCGCAGAGGCTCCCAGTCCATCCCGTTTGCTTGTTCATCAGTCGCACCACTTATCGGCACGGGGTTAGCTCCTGCTGGGAATTAGACTGATCAGACCCATTTCATAAGCAAATGACGTGAACTCTTTTGTTTTCAAAAAGAGAGAAAACGGTGGTCGCAGACTACAGAAATCAGATGAATTTTCCTTAAACGGGGAATAAGGAAGAGGGGACGGGGAAGTAAAAACTACTGGGGAATCTATAGGATTTGTCTGAAGGATTCATAATAGAGGGATGCTTACAAGTTTCCAAACGGATTGAACACATTTCCTTTCCCCCACACAGGACCTCGTGGAGGTTGATGGGGCTCTCGGTGTGCAGCCAAACTGGGCTTTGAAATGATGATAGTAACGGAGCACGGAAGAAAACAAAAGAAAGTGCCATGCCAACTGATACAGCCAGAGAGGAGAAGCAGGTAAACTTTCAGGCTTGCAAGTTCTTTGCAGGGGACTTTTAAGCATTATTGGGATTGTTGCTTTTCTCCCTGCATCTCGCTCTGACGTCAAAACGCCCAAGCACGGTAGCTGGTCGTCCTCCGGGTGAGCTCTCCCAGGCTGATTACATCCAGCCTGAATTTCTTCCTGCGTGTTTCACTTCTTCCAGTAAAAGGTAGTCATGCTTCGTATTTATAATCAGTCCCCACTTTTATTCCTGGATGTTATTCAGATGCATTTTTGTATCACTTTGGATTCTCTTCTTTGGAAAGTCCCCGTGGAAGTATTGGCCAAAATGAATAACAACCGGAAACAATAAAATGGAGAAAGATAAAATCAGGAAGGGTAAGCTTTGTTTACAGATGTGAACAGCTTTTCCAGTAAACCACCAAATAAAGAGGTTCTTCAAACTCGCAAAGTCTGAAAACAGGGCAGTTGGGAAAGCAATTGGGCTCAGAGAAGCTTTGGATTGAGGAAAAAAAAAAGAAATAAAGAACATGACTTTTTCTTTTGAGAGTACTTGTTGAATGAGAGATGGGAGCGAGTCAAATGTGTGCATCACAGACATGGCATCACCCATCCCTGACGCCAGAGGGGAAAAGGGGAGATGCTCCACAGAGGCAAAATCCTGCTTTCTGAGAGCTGCTCTTTGCCTCCTTTTGAGCTTAAAAATGCATTTATACAAGATGAAAAAACACTGAGGGGGTGGGGGGGGAAGCGACAGAGGTGGCTGCTGTAAAGGCAAAATGTTTTTTGTTTTTTTTTCAATCTATGTTTTTGACAAGAAGGAAAAAGAAAGGTATGAGGTAGGGCAAACCAAGCACCATGAACACCTCTGCTCATACACGAAGAAAATTAGTATCGTTCAAGTCATTCCTATTTAATTTACAAAGACAGCCCATGAGTTGTAAAGGAGAAATAGGATGTAGAACACCCAGCGGCTTCTTTCAGGGTTTTGCCTTGCTTGGCATTAAATGACCTCTCTGGTTGCCCTCTCTCTGGTGTCCCACCTCGAGGTCTTCTCAGTGAGTAGGAGAGGAGAGAGCAGCTTTACAATAAGCTCAATTTTTGACGTATAAAGACCAGTCCAGTTATTCTTCTCTTTTTTTATTGAGTTATGGTGATGCCTGCAGACATCTGTGTCTGTCTTTGGTACCAGGGGTGGCTCTGCCTCTCCTCAGCGCCTGGACCCAGGGTCTGCTCTGAGCTGATGATCATCCCACCTATCCTACAACGTGGGAAAAGGGAAGGTGCTCCAGGAAAAGCAACCTTCTACTGTGAGGGATGGACCCAGGAATGGGATGGGACTTGGGAGAAAATCTAGAAGGGTCCCCCAGCAATGTTCAAGGTGGGGAATGACTTCCGGCCCTTCCCCAGCCTTCTGTGGCCACCAGCTCCCAGCTTGCAGGATGCCACTGGGGACCTTTGCTGCCCTGCCAAGAATTCCCATGAAGAGCTGATGAAGAGCACGTTTTCCCTTCTACTTCCCAGATAGGCTTTTAAGTGCTGCTTCATCCTCAAAAAAAAACCAAAACAACAAAAGCAGAGTTTGTGGTGAGAAACAGGAGGATGCAGACTGAATTTCTGGGGTAGGAAGCAAACCTCACCTAAAATCACCTTGATGAGCACAAGAGAGGCTGAGGCTCCAGTGAGCTGGTGGGACTGTGTTAATATTTTTAGTGGGGGCTTTCTCCAGCCCCTAGAAAGTGGAGGTCCATGGATGGCACCATGGGATCGCCATCCCCTTCGGTCTCACTCATGCCTTGCTGAGAGAAGGAAGAGAGCTGGAGATGACAGGGAGCCATGTGCTGCCGAAAAGGGAGAGAACAGGAGATGGAGGAGAGCCATATGGTGCCAAGGAGCACGGCTGGAGCGCCGACGGTGGTGCTGAGAGGTCTGACGTGAACGTGGTGTGGTGAGGACCCAGCCGAACGGAGCACTGAAGGTGTATGTCTCCACACGTGCAAGCAGCTATTAAATAAACTCCTTTTCCTTTGAAGAAGGAGCTCCAAGACTGGTGTCTTCATCCAAAGTTGTTCAAAGCAGCTTGCCCTGACACACTCGCACTAAATACACTTTATTGCAGTTCTTTGAGTTCAAGAACAACTCAGTGGCTTGTCCCTTAAGTCGTGACCCTGAGCATCTCGAGCACAAACGTGTTGGACTCCATTTCTGGACGGGGCCCATGGTTTGTGTTCTGCGCTCTTTGCAGCGCGTTGGCTCACTTCTGCTTCTAATCTAGGATGCCTTGTGTTCCCAACATCCTTTAGTCCAACTTAGATCTAATCAGTGCCAGAGCTTAATAAGTGTGAGCCTCCACAATTCTAAGCAGCCATGTAAGATGCTGGATGCAGTAATTTTCCCCGTTGGTCTTTCTGCATCAGGTCCTGAAATCCCCCAATTAAGTTTTGTACCAAGAAATGAGTAATGTTCATTGCAAACTCATGTTAGCGAGACACTTCCAAGGTCCTGCCTCCCACTCCTGTGACGCGTTAGGCATGCAGGAAACGAAGCGAAGCCCACGTATAGGGGGGACCACGGAGCCTCTGGATTCGGGAGTCACCACCGTGACACCCACACACCTCCTCATCTGCAGCCACAGGTGACTTACAGCCTTGATGTTGCTTTCCTATTGACCTCAAAGAGGTAGAATTAGTAAAATAATTAATAAAATTAATAAACCCCTCATTTTCTGGATTTTTTTTCCGTGTTAAGTCCATCAAACCAGCCACTAAGTGACAGGCACCAGGAGTATGGGTTCTTTGTGGGCAGGTAATTTTGTTTGCAGACGCGGCGAAGCTTTTTTGTCACATCCTGGGAAGCATCTGGTACTGGCCACTGTCAGGGACAGATCCAGGATTACACAGGACATTTATCTGGCTGAGGAATTTATATGATCCTAACTTCATCCTGTTAGCAGCATCTGAGGAGCTAAGCCTGAATAAACACTTTGACCAACTCTTTATCAAACTAGTAGGGAACAGAATGAAAGCAGGGAGGAGAAAATTGGTATTTTTGCTTTTAAAATTTAATTTTAATTAAATTTTATTTTAACTAAAGGCACAGGCATCTGTGCTTTTAAAAAAAAAAAACACACTAGTTTTACATTAAGGATTGGGGAGTGGATTGTTGGGAGATGTAAACTCACATAGCAAAACCCATTCATCAGCTCCAGCTGAGCGAGGCACCTACAAGAGGGTTTGCGTTGCCTTAAAATGAGCATAAATATTTTAAGACAGATCAGATCAGATTTTAAGACAGCAGATCAGAAACTCACTGGGGTGGGCCCAGGGTCCACGCACAGCCAATGAAACACCTACCACGATGGGATTTTGTCAAGGTCTGGGGTGTTGCTATAACCCAAATGGGGACCAGAAATAATTAAGACTCGAGGGTGCCTTACATCCATCCATTGAATTCCTCCTCCGTGGCGTTCTCTCTCCCAGCATAGCGCAAGAACTGGTCCAGCTCCTCCTCAAAGCCTCCTCCTCCCCGGCACGAGCTGCATTTTAATCCGACCCCCGTCTCTGCCCATGTCTGTGCCATCAGTTTACGACTTTCTTACTCACATTTGCTCGGAAAGTGCAATTTCAGAGAGAAATCTGGTTCTGCAGCAGATTTCTGGTGTCCTTGGCCACATCCATCCCATGTCAGGAGCATTTCAAAGGGGCCTGAGGACTCCCAGGGCTCTGCCTGACTCAGCCCAGTAGCCTGAACTCCTACAACCCAGCCCCAAAGTGTTTAAGGGCTTGTTGTTGCTTTTTGTTATTATTAATATTATTACTGCGCTTATTCTGGCACAAAACCCTTTTTATCTATTCTCTTTCCCTGCTTCGAATTTTGGTCAAAGTTTAATTAAATTTAGAGGAGCTGGAAAAAAACCCACATAATTCAAAAGTAAATGAAACCGTGGGGACACGGGGGGATACGGGTGCAGGGGGGGTGCCGGGGGGACACCCCAAGCTGCTGCAGACCTGCACTGAAATATCCTTGGAGAAGCGGATTTCCCTTTGCTGGAGGAGGGGGAAGGGGGCACAGGGCTCCCCATGGGGCCGTGTTTGGAGGATGCTCTAAGGTGTCCAGGCAGGAGGTGGGGAGCTGCTGCGGCCCAGCAAAACGAAGCCCTTGTTTGTCCCTGCCCGTGCGGTCAGGCGCCGTGGGTGGGAGCAGGGGGGATCTGTTTTCCCAGGCTCCCTGCCATCAGGAATTACTGAGCTGCCATGAAATGGGAGGAAATATTTCATTATAGGCACATGCGCTTCAATTTCACATGATGGAAACTTCAGGATCAGTTTTCCTCCCGCCCTCCCTCCGTCTCCCCGTGTGCCTCATCCCCGCTGCTGCAGGGTAACACTGGGCATCCCCAGCATGGTCTTCTTCACCCCGCGTCCTCCTGGGGGGCTGGGGCACCCTCTTTGCAGCAGGACTGTCCCTACAGCCTGGGGTGCTGCCCCACTTCCCAGTCCCGCAGGACTCCTGGGGAGGGGGAGCAAATGCAGACCCTAGCCCTAAAGCCAAAAAAAATATATAAAAAAATTGCAAGATCTAACTGAAATGTGGTCTGGGGAGCAGAGGATGGAGGGGAAACCCCACTGCTCCCCCCTCACCAGGGCTTTGGGGGCTGCCAAGCACCCCGGTGCATGGAGCAAGGAGGTAAAAAGTTGCCACAAGCACCCAGCATGGAGATACTTTATGGGCTCTATTTTTTTGGTAAAAAAGTTCCTTATTTCAGAGCGGCATCTCTCAGGGCTTTCTGTGGCAAAGCATGGGGGAACCTCCAACCCACCCTGGGCAGCAAGACCACAGGGACCCCCTGTGCCAACCCACGGCTGATTTCTGCAGCATGAGATGCAGTGAGGAACATCCCCAGCCAAAAAAAAAACCCCACCTGGGCGATGGAATTTTTTCTCCCCGACTGTAGCAGTTTTCTGGCCCCATATCACCCCTTCTCCCCCCATTTAAACGAACCCCTTCTCTCCGGTGAGTTGTACCCAAACACGAAGAGGAGCAAGAAGCAGTAAGAGAAGGAGCAAAAAAAAAATCACCATTTCGCCTTGGTGGGCTGTGAGCCCCTAAAAACTGGGAAGTGCTGGAGTGGAGGATCTCCAGGGGAGGGGGGCTGCACCCCCTGCCTGGGGTCCCCTCCGGGGTACGCGGGGCAGCCCGCGGGGGAGGCCGGGCGGAGGCGGCGGGGCTGCCCGGCCCCGGGGGGGGGGCGTCGGGCTGCCACGACGGCGCCCGCCCGTGTCAGCGGGGTTAATGCGGAGGGTCGGGGGCAGCGGCTGGCGCCCGGGCTGGACCCTCCCCGGGTCCGGCCTCCCCCCATTCCCCCCTCCCCGGCCTTGCTCGGAGCTTCGGAGGCTTCGCGTTGGGAGTGTGGCCCCCCCCTCCCCAGCCCCGCGTCCGCACGGGAGCCCCCGGGTCACGCTCGTCCGGAGTGGGGAGGGGGAAGGAAAAGAGTGGGAATGGGAATGAGAATAGGAACAAAAGGGAAAAATAGGTGGAAATGGGTGAAAATGGAGAGAAAGGGGAGGCAGGAGAGAGGGAAAGGGAAGGAAAATGGAAAGGGGAAAGGAAAGGGGAAAGGAAAGGGGAAAGGAAAGGGGAAAGGAAAGGAGAAAGGAAAGGAGAAAGGGAAGGGGGAAGGGGGAAAAGGAAAATGGGGAAGGAAAACAGAAGAGAAAAAAGGAAAAGGAAGAGGAGGAAGGAGCCCTGTTTTTGGTAGATGGGTTACAACACAGGTGGTTGACATCTAAGGACGCTCTACAAGGCAGGGGGTCGTTTTCAGCCCGTGGGCCCAGCGGAGCATCCCCAGTGCCCCCGGGTCTCCCCTCGGAAAGGAACCGGCCGAGCCCCGAGGTTGTGGTGGGGTGGGGGGTGCCGAGGCTCACCCCTCGAGCCCAGCTGGGGGCTGCCCTCACCGGGACCCCCCGGGACCTGCCCCTTCCCAGCCCCAGGTTTCCCAAGCTGCCCTCCAGCCACCGCTCCCGCACCCCTGAGCTCATGCCACTGGTGTGCCTGTGACAAAGGATATTTCTTTCTCCCTCCAAGGATAACTCTGTACCTTATTAAATTATGTATCTATGAAGCTCACTCCAGCGTCGAAACCACGTTGTATTTGCGAAGGCTGAGGCTCAGAGGAATTTTTACAGATGAGTAGTAAGCCTCTGGCAAAAAAAAAAAAAAAAAAAAAAAAAGATTTATGATGGAAAGCTGACACAAGCTTAAGTGGATAATTCAATTTTTACTCACTTTCTTTGTTCCCTACAGAGGCACTTAGAGCTACAAAGCCCAGGCACACACCAGGTTATCGATCCTCGGACTCGGAACCCCCCAGCGCTGTTTTGCAGCGGCTGCTGCCCGGGCACACTCAGACCCTGTGCCAGCACCTCTGAGAGTCAGAGACTTGCCTTTTGGGGGGGCTTCCCCCTCTATGCCACACACATCCACACCTACGTCGTTGCTCGGGTTTTGTCTGGCTTTGCTTCCAGCTTAATCTTTCACATGGTTGGGAATAATCTCTGAACAGGTTACGGTCTCTTCACCATTTTTTTTTCTCATTTGTTTTAATCGATGGCACCTTTTTAGGGCATAGATGAGTCTGAATCAGCTGTTATTGACAGTTGTGCTGTTGGGAAGGTGCATGTTCTCGTTTCTCTTTCCTACCTTTTATAACTATAAATTAACAGGAGGCAGATTTTTGCCTGCTCTGATTTTCTGTAGCTAAATTCTGATTCCTTTCCCCGTGCGTCACTCTGCACCTTTCTCATCTTTTCCCTAACAAAAAGCTTTTCACATCGGTAGCGGTGCAAAGGGGGGTGCAAACCCTTGCAAGACTATTTTTGATAAGGACACAAGAGAAACCAAACTGGGTCAGGGCAAAAGGCAGATATAGAGGGGGAAAATATCCTTCCCCAGACAAAAGCTCCCGGGTTTTCGTGGCTAACACTTTGGACACCTTGGGATTTGCCGGGCTGTTGCTTCCCATCAAGCTTCTTGTGAGAACAACGTCATTCAAAGAAGCAAATATGGAGAAGTGATGAAAAGGAGAAAGTTGTTTTCTAGGAATCCTGTGGCTGAGCATTATTTCCTCCCCAACTGGCTGGCAGGAATGAGATTATTTTCATTAGAGCTGCAAAACTTACTGCTTGACTCGAAATTTCATTACGCTGAAAAATTCCATAGCCTAGGCTTATCAGCTCAGTTGATTTTGAGTCTCAAAATTTAACCTGAAAGCAGCCTAGAGGTTTTGGTTTTAAGTAAGAAATTCCCAGCATGGAGTTATTTGGGAATGATCAGAATAAATACTGTGATTGATCCAGTCCTAAAATCAATGTATTTTTGTTCAGGGAGCGTGTTTTCTAAAAAAGGTCACGATTTGCATTTTTAATCCTGATTTTTAAAAAAGATTCAGTATCTCAACCATTCCCCTGTGCTGGAAAAAACATTTCCCACCTACACTTGAAAAGCGTGTCCTGCTCGTGCATGTTCTAGTGCACACACAACTGTCCGTGACCCGTTGCCACACAGGATCATTTTGGCCCGACGTGCACACACGTGTCACACACAGCCACATGCAGTCGCAGCGTGCACAGATCACGGCACATGCGTGTACCTGCAGTCACAGCACACGCAAACCGCAGCAGAAAGATGCAGTTAGTGCATGCACATGCAATCACAGCCCACGCACATGCAAGTGTGGCACACACGTGTATGTGCGGTCACAGCACACGCGTGTTCGTTACACACACACGTGCAATCACAGCACAAACATGCAATCACAGCGCCCACACACATGCAGTGGCAGTACACCCATGCAATTACAGCAAACATGCAATTACAGCACAGACACGCAATCACAGCACGTGCAGACATGCAATGACAGCACAGGCACACACAGCACACACGTGCACTCACAGTACACACGAAATCGCAGCACATGCACACACTCACAGCATGCACACATGCACTCACAGCACACATGCAATCACAGCTCATGCACACACAGCACACACGTGCAATCACAGCACGGGCACACACGGCACACACATGCAATTGCAACACACACTTGCAAATGCAGCACATGCACACAATAACAGCAAACACAAGCAGTTAGGGCACACATATGCAACCACAGCACATGCACACACTCACAGCACGCACACGTGCACTCACAGCACACACGTGCAATCACAGCACATGCACACACACATGCAATTGCAACGCATACAAGCACTCAGCACATGCACACACTCACAGCACACGTGCAATCGCAGCACACACGTGCACTCACAGCACACACGTGCAATCACAGCACATGCACACACACATGCAATTGCAACGCATACAAGCACTCAGCACATGCACACACTCACAGCACACGTGCAATCGCAGCACACACATGCACTCACAGCACATGCACGCACTCACAGCACACACATGCAATCACAGCACAGGCACACGCAGCACACACATGAGATTGCATCACACATGCAATCGCAGCACATGCACAGACAGCACACACACAGCACACACACACACTCACAGCACACACAAGCAGTTGCAGCACACACATGCAATCACAGCGCACGCACACACATGCAATTGCAGCACACGTGCAATTGCATCACACATGCAATTGCAGCACACGTGCAATTGCAGGACACATGCAAATGCAGCACGTGCATACACAGCACACACATGCAATTGCAGCACATGCAAATGCAGCACACATGCAAATGCAGCATGTGCATACACAACACACACATGCAATTGCAGCACATGCAAATGCAGCACACATGCAAATGCAGCATGTGCATACACAGCACACACATGCAACTGCAGCACACATGCAATTGCAGCACACATGCAAATGCAGCACGTGCATACACAGCACACACATGCAATTGCAGCGCACACATGCAATTGCAGCACACATGCAAATGCAGCACGTGCATACACAGCACACACATGCAATTGCAGCACACACACTCACAGCACACACAAGCAGTTGCAGCACACACATGCAATCACAGCACATGCACACACATGCAACTGCAGCACATGCACACGCAGCACACACATGCAATCGCAGCACACATGCAGATGCAGCACACGTGCATACACAGCACACACATGCACTCACACAGCACACACGTGCCCCCGAGACGGTCCCAGACATGCAGCCCCCCACGCCTCACTCTCCCACGCACACCCCGTACCCGCACACGGGCACCCTGCACGGGCACCCCCCTTTCTCCCTCCCCCCTTGCACACGCAGTCACCAGACACACAGGCATATTTTTATTGCAGCTGTCAGGAACATGAAAAACCTTTCTGCCAGCACTCAGCACGGGCAATTTATGAGCCGGGTCTGTTTGAGTGAGGAGTGGGGGGGGGGGGGGGTGGGGATCAGAGAAGAAATGATGGGAGAGAAAATGGCCCATAAATTGTTCGCCGTGATTTACACTGCAGTCCATTTGCAGCCCAGGCTTGCTTTTTTTTTCTTTTTGTCTTTCTTTTTTTTTTTTTTCCCCCCTCTTTTTTTTCTTTCTCTCTCCTGCTCTCCTTCGCGTCGGGGTCCTGAGCCGGCCCAGCTGGAGGAAGGCAGCGATCAGAGTTCAGTTGGTGCAGACAGAGCTAAAGTAAACAGCCGTGGTCATTCAGCAGGCAGTTAGCAGCCTTTGGACAGATGAGCGGGGCTTTGCAGGACCACACACACAAACCCCTCCGGACCACACAGGGACCCGGCTGCGTTGGCTTCGCACGCAACGGACGCCGACGGACGCTTCTCCTCCCACCGCCGTGGGGTTGGGGCTTCTCCGGGTCTCCAGCCCTTCGGTTGCTGCTGGAAGTGTTTCCTACCCCGTCCCACCGGGTGATTAACTCTTGTCACCCGGCCCCGGGGAGCGTGGTGTACATTCCTCGGTGGGAAGACATAGTGTGCTCCTGGAAAAACGCCACCGCTACTTCCACAGCTCCTAAAGTCATCTGCTGACCTCCTTCTCCTTTTCTCCCTTCAAATTCAGCCTGTTGGGCTCGTACCTCGCGCTCATGAGGGTGGTAGCAAACCACTGTTAGCAGCCTGCCTCCCCCGCTGCCTTTTTGACCAAAAAAGTCCTTTTGGGGAGGCTGAAAGGTCTCTTGACCGTTCCTGAAGCTTCACCTTGGCTTGGGAAACCCTCCCCTCAGTCAATCTGCACGTACAGTTAATTCATCTGACAATGTACAGGTGACCAGCACCACCTGGGCACTGCACAGCATCCTTCCTCCTTGAGTCTTCCTTGAGGAAGAAGCACCCTTGGACCCCACTGAGCTGTTTGCTCACGTACTCCTCTGGTCCTTGCAGTGTTTGCAAGCACCTCCAAAACATATTCACTCTGTCCTCGCCTGTTTTCAGATGACACAGTCAACCTTACTCTTCCCTTGCCATGGCTTTCATGGCTAGGAGAGTGGTGGTGAAGGGCTTTTGGTGCTGGTCCTACCAAGACAGATTGAGCTGGAGCCACAGAAGTGTCAACATCAGTTGCCATGAGATGAATTAGATGATGCTCTAATGAACCATTAGACCATCAGATCTAATGGTTCTTCATACCCACCTTGGCCTCCATGTTTGGGGTCACTACTGGTTGCACGTCACCTACGGCAGAGCCCTCAAATTTCCTGGAAATCATCCCAAACGTGACTGTGCCTTTTCGCACTCTCCTCGAGAAGCTCCTCCGGGTCCCTGGACTGGAGGAGCTTCTCGAGCAGAGGACGAAAAAGCTGAGCAGACCTTGCTTGATCCTCCAACGCTTGAGCACGTGAGATTATACAACAGATCGACGTTCGCCGGCGCGAACTCTGAGAAACCACCTTTGCCTGTCACGTTAAAGCATAACACAGACTCTCTTCTTTTTTTTTTTTTCTTTCCCCCCACTACTTTGGCTCCGAGGGTGTTTTGGTCCCCCGCTGAGAAACATGAAGGTCGTGGCCTTCAGGGTTGCCAGATCTGCCCTTAGATGCCGTAGGGAGATCGGACACCAGCCGTTATTATTTATGCATCCAGGCAGGGGCTGCCTAATGAAACGCAGAGATTTTTACTGACGGACGTTGGGGCTCCGGGTAAGAGAGAAGCAATTTGTCGGGTGGCTCGTGTAAACGCGGTGGCTGTTCGTTTAGGGTCAGTCTCACGGGTGGACCCGTCGTGCCAGCTTTGGCAGCACTTCATTAACGCCGGGGTCTAGCAGGGATGTGTCTCCATCAGTGGGTTGCAGCCCGTGCCAGGAGCGCTGAGTTTTCTGCTGGGTGTTTTGAGGAGGATGAGGGATAAGGATAGACCCGATTCCCTGCCGCAAATAAGGGGTGCAAAGTGGGTTTATAAAGGCAGTCGTTGCTGGGGGCAAAAAAGTAGGCAATTGCGAGAAATTGAGAATTTTCTGATTTAGGAGAGGAAAAAGTGATGCGTTTAATGACTTTTCTGCCCAGAAAGGTATTGCGATTTCTCAGCCCGGAGCTGATCCTTCCTGCGCTGCCAATAGGCGCAAGGGAGAATTTTTTTTTGAGCGGCAAAGGAAGTATTTTGGTTGTCCGCCTTGCTTTGCTGACGCTGCAAAAGGCGCCTACTTTGGGGTGCCCTGCAGAGTCCAGTTGCAAGGTCTCATCCCTTGTGCCCTGACCCCTCACTTCACAGAGGTCTATTCCGGGTTCGGGAGGAAAGAGAAGCTTTTTCTTGGCAAGGAAATGACTCCTAAGTAGCCTCCTCACAAACCAGGAACATGTAGGAAAACTGTGGCTGAGTACATTCGAGTCTGGCATTTAAAGGACTGAAAAATGATTGCCGTTTCCTTTGGCAATCGCAGCGGGAGCCTGAAGATGTGACCTTTAAGGAGATTCTGTTTACAGCAGCCGCGGGCTCGGAGCGTTGCGTGATCTCGGCAAACCTCTGTTCTCTGCCTTGGCTCTGACCCCTCCGCCCGCCCTCCAAACCCAGCGGCTCTCGGCGAACAATAGAAAGGCTCCCGCGCGCCTACGGGCTCGGATAAATCACACCGACCCTTTCCCGTAGGACCCGAGCAGATGGGAATCCCACATGGCCCCACATCCTCTGCCCAGCGTCGAGACGGCTCGGCCAGGTGCGATGGCCAAGTGCTGGCCGAGCCCCCTTTTAGACCGGCGCCACGTTCCACTTTTCGGGATGAGCTGCCAAAATTCACAAGGGTTTATTTTTCTTGGAGGACTGAAGTAACGGCGACAACGGGAGTCCTCCCTGCTCCGGGTTGAAGCCGCTGTGGATTTAGCAGCAACGTTGAGTTGCGTTGATTATGCTATAGATTTGGGAAAGCATCTTACGGGCTCTGAGTAGGGTGCGTTGCACTAAGTCATCTTGCTGCAGGAGAGCGCTCGGTGCACCAGTATAGTCCATCCTGGAGCCTGGCACCAAAAATCTCCCACCTTCTCTGTATTCCTAAGAGCTTTTGCTCTTACGGGCTCGAAAATAGCTACAGCTCAATTGCTTATCGCTTAACACCCGGGTCTCCTTTCCTCCTCCCTCCCCTTTTCTTTCTTGCATCTAAAAATGTCCTAATTCTCAAGAGTACCGGCTCAAAAAAAAAAAAAAAACAAAAAAAAATTTAAATTATATCTGCCTGAAAGGCGGATGTGAAGAATGTCATCCTTAATTACACATGGGCCAAAGTCCGGAGCCAAATGGCTCCTCCCGCAACATCGCTGAGGGCTGGAGCGGTTTATTAACCGGGAGTTTGGACTGGTGGGATCTATTTGTAATTCATGAGGAAATCCTAGGACCTGCTTTTCCTGCGAGGGACTAAATAGAGCTTGTCCTGAAACAATGCTGAAAGGGTTCCCATCGCAAAACCCACTTTCTAGTAAATGTAAATTTAGATCTGGCCCTTCTGATGCTGCTTTTCTGTCGCTGCTGGAGGCACCAATTGTTTCTGCTACAGTTTGTTAACAATTACAGACCTACGTTTCGGGCTGAAAAGAGCTATTAATGGCCAAAAATGTTGCTACCTCTTTTCCCTTTCCCAGTTGCCTTGTTTTGTGGTATCCGATGCCTTCCTCTGGTGTGCGTTCGTGTGTCTGTGTGTCCGTGTGTGTGGTTGAGACTGGGGACAAAGAGTCTGCGTTAAACTTCCTCTCCCCTGGGAACTGGAGCGGGTTACCTTGCAATGGAAATTTGGGATGGTTTCCTGAAATCAGCAGGAAAAATATCAAAAAATCTTTTTTTTTTTTTTTTCCTCCTTCTTTTTAACTTCAGAGTCCTATTCTGGGGCACGGAGCGATCTGACCGCGTGCAGCAGCACACGTACACACCTATCCCCTGGGCGCTTGTTTGATGCTCACCCAAAAAGAAGAGCCAAAAAAGACTACGTGCCCATCCCTCTTTCCCTGAGCCAAATCCTTGTGGCTTCCCAAGACCCTGGGATGGGATGCGATAAGTCCGTCTGGGATTTGGAGGGGATCTCGCTTGCTGCCACCCAAAAATAAGATGGAGAGTGGCTTCTGATGGGCCATCTCATGCCTTCTCCAGGCACTGCCACCTCCATGCCCCAAGGCAAGTGTGGGCTTTAGGATATGCAAAGGCTACTGGGAGACGTTGCCTGGTGAAGCCTCCGTGGCTGACAATTACTGGGATGCCCTGCTGAGCATCCGTCCCCTCTGCCAAAAATACAAACTGTCTCTGGAATAAGGATATCAGCTTCTCTAGGCGGGGCTGGTTTCACCCCCACTGTGGACTAGGATGGCCAACAAGCAGGAATATATTTATTTTTGCTGCCTTTTTCCATGGATAGAGAATAATAATTGCAGAAGGGTGAGCAGGCTGCAGAGACATTCGCTCCTGGGAATTTGTGAGGTCTTCACAGAGGAGATTTGCTCAAGGGTGAGGGAGGCACCTGGCTCCTGCCAGACCTCCAAGCTGGACCTCCAGAAATTCCCCCCTTGCCTAATAGGATGCTCTCCTCATTATAATGAGGTCTTATGGAAGCCTTCATGAAGATTTTAGGGTAATTTCTCTTCCATTTTTGAGGAAGGTCCCACAAAAGAACTGGGAAGTCTGTGGGGCAATTGATGTCAGATGGCACTGCCTGGGGAGCGAGGAGCTGTGCCCTCCCTCCCTCTCATCCCCTCCCCTCCTCATCCCTCCTGTGCAAACAAAAACAAAGAGGAAAAGATTTTAACCACAAATCTTTGCTAATAAGTCAGTGTATCTATAACATAGAATTACGCTTCGTGTCTTCCAGCGAAGTTTGAACACTAAACAAGGAGTCGGATAGGTTTTCCTGCAATTATAGGATGAGATTTAGTTTGCAGTTGATTTGGTAATGGATAACCTCAGTTTTATTAATTTCCTGTTGCGGTGCTATCTGCTGAAAATCAAGAGATCCGGGCAGAATACAGTGTATGACCACCCTCCAAACCGAGGTACCTCAAATATATGCACATATAATATATCTAGCTAATGGCACCAGGGCCCAGGGTTATTTTTGGGAAAACTTAAGTGGAGATTCCCTCCTTTTGGTTGCAAAGGGAGCTATTAACTCTTTCACCGTTCTGCTACATACCAAGAAGCTTCTTGTTAGGGAGGCACCATGCATGGTCTGGTGGCTTACAGAGTTGATTTTGGATTAAGTAACCAAGAAAAAAACAGAAAAAAATGTATGTGAGAAACAAGCCTCAGCTCCAGAACATCCACCAAATGTGACATTGATGAGGATGATGTGTTGCTGGAAGACACTTGGTTTTGGTGAAGCAGGGAGGAAACCTGCAGCCAAGCCTCCTTTTTTTCCTTAAATATTTGTAAAGTTAAAGCTTTCTCTGCAAAATATCTATCGAGCGACTGTGACAAAAAGTGCAATTATTGCACTTTCAATTATTATGCAATTATTGCTGAAAAATGATAACAATAATATACTACGACACTATCTTGCACGATCTATACATAAGTGCCCGTGCTGGTTTGGCCAGACCTGGTGTGAAAGGAGTGACTTGTATTTATTTTGGTGTGGCTCCTCCGTGCTGGGAGACTCTCAGGGGTGCTCTGCGCTGCCGTTCGACAAAAATAAAGTCACTCTGCATCCCAAGTCCCCGCTGCTGCCGAATGGAAGCGCTTCCAGCTTCAGACTCCGGGGCTCCTCCTGATCCCAAATCTAATCACTCTGGGCGGCCAAGACGTTAATCCCCGGAGACTCGGAGCTGCCTGCTCTAATAAATGAGGCATCGTTTGGAAAGGAGTGAGATTTGGACAGGACTCGCCTTGGCTCAGCCCGGCTCCACGCATTCCAGGCGCACACGGACCGCTCACGGAAGATTTATGCATTCAAACAGGAGAATAACCTCCTGCATATTTATTAACATGCAACTTGGATATAGCTTTGTTTCCTTCCCCTCCACACCCTCAGTGTCTATTATTGCTGCACGGCTCAGCCCAGTCAACCTCCTGGCCCAAAGTGCCCCAAAGGGTCCGTGTTTTACCGGGCACGTAAGGTTCTTCCCTTGCCCAGGTAAGCTTTGCCTTTGGGGTTTTTGCAAATTCATTTTCCCCCATCATCACAATCAGAGATTTGGCCACGCTGTTCTGCTGCTGCCCGTAAGTTTGCTCACAGCACGGGGGTTTTGCTTCTCTTTCTCTTGAAAAAATCAAAAAAAAAAAAGAAGCTGAATGGTCCCAATAATAATTGCAAGCTGAGGGCTAAAATGCAAGAGGCAGAAGTGATAAGTTACTCCAAAAATCAGTGCAGCACAAGGCAAACAGCCCCTTTTCTGCAGTTTGAGAAATGATGTCACGCCAGCAGATCCCTCCACCCCAGGAATGCGAATATTTGTTCTTTAAATAACCGGACCTTGACTAAAATCTATGGAAATGAAAGAGACTCATTGATACCCATGTGTTTGGAACAGCGTCCTGATTAAGCTTTCTTTTTAATTAATTGGAAAAGCGAAACGAAACATCAGTGTCACGCATCTGCTCAAAAGTCCTGGTCGTGCTTTTATTAATTTACACTCTGTGCTTTTGGGTTCATCAGTCTAACGTTCCTTGATTGCAAACATAGGAGCAATTTGTCTTTTAGATCCCCTCCAACATGACATTTGCTTCCTGCCGGGATTACAAAGAATTTAAGAGTGAGTATTCACACCCAGGTTGTATTCCTACCATTTACAGAGTAGAGCTTTGACCTTTATTTATGGAGCTTTCTACTTAGGAAAAAAAAAAATCACGTTTTAAGTGTGGGCAGCTTCTCTGAATACCTGCTGGGTACAGAGCTTTGTGCGTGTCTTGGTACCGTGTTGATGTCACAGATATTCCTTGGAAAAAACATGAACTTTTAAAATTACTGCTGGCTGTAGGTGAAGGAAGATCATGTGGATAAAAGGAATCTGAGAAGGGAAAAGAATAAGTTTTTTTTTAAAAAAAAAGAAAAGAGATTCTTATGATGGATATAAAATTAAGAGATCAAGAAATATCTTGATAGCTCTTCCTCCCTACTTTCCTCGTTAGAATATCCTTTCCAGACATAGCGAAATGGTTTATTTGAAGGAAATTAGAAATACATTTAGGGCTGCTGGGTTATTTCATTTTTGATTTGCGAGGAGACAGGATCTGAAGTAGAAATGCTGCTTTTTGAGTGGAAAAAAGTGTAAGCTGCAGCATGTAACTGTGTAAACTAAGGACTGGGTAGGCAAAGGCACTTTTTACTGTTTTACAGGCAACGACATTAAGGGCACAGAGAAGATAATACCCAGATACTCAGGGAGACAAGGCAAGGAACAAGACCTGGACTTTGCTTGAACAGTAGTGCCAGCGTGCAGCCGAATTTTCGTTATTAGCTGGAGTTTGTGTTTATGAAGCCTGATTTGCTTCACCGTAACACTCTAATAAATTAATCAATTGTCCTGTACCTGCATTTGTGTGTGTCCATATGGATGGATGGATGGATTTGTATGTTATACACTGTGCACAGGAGAGAGCAGTGAATTAGATACTTAAATAAATTAGCACCATCGATAGGAGTTTGGAGTGCGTAAAGAGGATGTAGGTCGCCTGTATTTCACCTTATATGAGTCTCCTATCACTGTTCTGGGGAGGAATCTGCCATCTCCCTCTTCTAAATCCCATTTCGAAGGTTACAACCCTCCCTCCACCCTCCATCTTCCCTGACAGCCCTCGCCCAAGCGATAAACTTTCTTTTCAAAACAGGGCAGGGATGCGGGAAGAGGAGGCTGAAAAGCTGTGGCTGGCCCCGGGCTTCCAACCCCTCAACTCCAGAAGAATCCCCCAAACTGAAGCTTTTTTTACCCTCCAAATCTGTCCCTGTCTCTGCAGCTGTGCACGGTGATAAGGGACAGAGCCGGGTGAGTTTCTGGTCCTCTCCAGACCGCAGGGGTTTTGCAGGGTCGGTATTTCACCCCGTTATCTGCCTCTGCTGCAGGTCTGGGGTTTTTTTTTTGCTGGTGTTTTACATACTGCGGTTGAACGTGTCCATCTGGTTGCTCTTGCAGCAATATTCGTTTGTAAGTTATAGCCGCCCGTTATCGGATGATTTAATCCTGGGGTTAGAGAAATAACAATACATCTATTGAGCTCTGCAATACTTTACATAAAATGAATGAAATTGTTAATTTTTCCTCTCTCCAGCGCAATTAAAGAGATGGAGATTTTTCTGAGAGTCTGGAAGTTCAGCTTGGATCTTATTATATCAACCCCAACCTTATCTAAACCTCCCTGGAATTGCATGATAACGAAATCTTATCGCTGGTGGGTTTACAGCCCAGCGAGGCGAGCCTCTTCTTCTTCCTTCTCCGTTTCCTGCTGCTTCTGCTGCCATCAGCTGAGAGCAACAACGCCCCAAAATTTTGATCCACCTTTTGTGAAAGACGACTGCAACCATCCGACAAAATAAAAGGAGCTAACTGAAGTCCTTCAGACTTAAAATAAAATAAAATATTCTCGGTGCTGGTAAAGAGGCAAGTTGATGGTTTTATTTGATCTCGACAGGTTTTTCCCATCCGGCGAGACAAGGTTCAAATAAAAACCCTGGATAATTTGAATATGAAATATTTGGCAAAATCCAGACATAGGAACAGCTGTTTAAACCTGATTTCAGTCCTGCTTTCTCCCCCCAGCACCACCCCCCCACCACCACGCACATCTGAGATCGCTTTCTCCCTTATCTCCTCCATCCCAATTACAACACCGTCTTGTCTGTGGTTTCACTCTTCGTCACGAAATCAAGTTTTATTTTTCAAACCCAGTGAAACCAACCTAATCAAGCACCACGATCAAGATACCACAGAGGCCCTTCGCCCTTCCTCTACCAAAGGGTGGGAGAGGAGAAGTTAGTTTATTACAAAATATGATGCACAAGTCGTTTACAGAGAAATATGAGTTTTTTGGAGGGGTGTAATAACCGATTTGTTACCGCAGAGCTCCCTGCTCTTATCAGTTCATCTCCAGCTTTTAAGCTAGAGAAAAAAAAACAAATTGCTGTTCCTATAAATAGATAGAACAGAATATATAATTCTCCAGAAGAGAGCAGTGGTGCGCATCCCGCTGCGCAGCCCGCTGCGCAGCCCGGCCACCCTGCTCTGCCCAGGAACTGGCCACGGGGCGCTCGGAGAAGCCCCCGGGGGCTTCCTCACCCCCGGGGGATGGTGGCCTGGGGGGGAAGGTGCGGGAGGTGGGTGGTTAGGGGTGGAAAGCCAACACAGGAGGACTGGGGAGACACAGATGCCCGCAAGACACTGATAAATGACCGTATTGTTGCTCCCTGCGGTTTCAGAGGGGAAGGGAAAGGGCAGAGGGAGAGATAAGGAAGGGGGGTGAGAAGTAGAAGAGGCCAACAACGGGTCCCAACCAGTTGTGATTTTGCAGTCTGGCAGCTTTTTGGGGTTTTCTTTTCTTTTTTTTTTTCGTGGTTTTTTTTTTCCCCCTGGAGGGATTTGTCCTCTGTGCTGAATCTGAGGACGTGAAAGGCTTCGGAATCCATCTGAAATCCTCACTGTGTTGCACTGGAGCCAGGGAAGTGAGAAAATGCTTTGCAAGGGCGAGCTGCTACACCCCTACATCAGCCAAAGCAGCTCCCAACAACGGCAAACGCATCCCAGTAATTCCAGACCCTCTTTGCTCTTGATGTACCCCAAATTTAAATGGGAGCAGCCCAGGGCCAAAAAAATCTCAATATATCTCCGCTTTCCTCAGCCCCACAACGTAAAAACACAGTTAACAAAGATCTTTTGAGGGGAGCAGATGGAGTTGGAACCTTGGAGCCAAGTCCAGCCCAAATCTGAATGAGGTCTTTGGGAGACTTACCCAACTTTGAATCTCATAACGGGATCTTTTATGCACGTTTCTGCTCGCATCTGCGTAAGCGTGAGCGTGTGTGTCCGTACATACACAGACACACGGAGGTCATCCTTTAGAAAACTCATCGCTTGTTTTAGACAACAAAATCATGTGACCTCACTCTTCCACTGGGAACACTTCAGATGTGGAGGGAAGGACATTTATTTAACTAAGACGAAGCCACAGAAGCCACGACGGGCGACCACGGTGCTGATGGGTACGTGCGGGTGAGAACAGCGACAGGGTTTGTTGCCTCTCGGGCTTGCAAGAAGGTTTTTAAAGGTGGAGGGAGTTTTAAAGGACACGAGCCTGCTAAAAGTTAACTCAAAAGTATCCACAATCTCAAGGAAACTAGAGGTGCGTAGTAGTAGCTGGACCTGCTTAATACATGGCTAGGAGGAGACGACCGTGAGGAAATGGGGTAAACAGTCTTCAGCTGGAACAAGCATAGAATCACAGAATGGTTAGGGTTGGAAGGGACCTCAAAGATCATCTATAAGATGAGAGAACAATCTAGAAGTCAGAGCCAGTAATGTCAGCAGTAGCATTCACTGGCTTCCTCCTGGAGGTGGGCTGCATTTTTGGCCAGGCTGTTGGACAGCCAGTATCCTTTGCTTAAGCTTTTAATACGCCTTTCTTCACAAAGGAAAGAAAAAAGACTGCATTTCCGATGTTTTACTTTTGATGGAAAGGAAGCAGAGTGACATGAAGAACTTTCTGTGTTGTCTTTGTCCCAATGTACATGTACAATACGCCAGGATGTAAAGCTTTGTCCTCAAGTGCCCTGGAGATGTCCAGTGCTGCTGGAGGAAGGTGGCTTTAATTCACACTATTCCCAGGGTTGCTCCATCTCCTATTATTAGAAGACCATCCACTGTAGAAACATCTAGTGCAGACAGCATCCAGGCCGGGGGGATCTCCAGAATATGGTAGGCTATTTCTATGCCCTGTCCTCAGTCACGTCCAGAAGATGATATCTGGGTATTGCAGATCCCCTCTTCACCATCGTATGGGAGGAAAAGAAGATCATCCCCAGATGTGACATCTACCCCAAAGCACATAGAGCACACTTCGGGGCTGAGGGGCATGCAGAGACCAACGTAGCCCGAGGTCAGCACATTTCAGGATTGATCTGTTCATCCATCCATGATGTTAGACCAATGTCAAGACAAGAGGCAAATGCAAGACCAGGATACTGCAGTGATCAGATAGATTTATGGAAGGGAGAAAAAAAATAATACACAGATAATCTCTTTTCCACTTTCTTATCAGGCTGCTCATTTAATTTTGAGCACTGGGATGTTTCCACTTACCCACTCAATGCAGAGCAACTGAAATTCAGCATTTTGCCTAGAGAGCGAAATCAGCAGAGCACTGGAGAGAAGCTAATTTTCTTATAAAAATAATCTTTTATCTGTGCATGACAGAAATATTTATTCAGGAAGGGTACACAGACAGCAGGAGGTCAGTGCTCCCACTGCTTGGCTCAAAGGCTCCACCACGCTCTTTATTTTATTTTATTTCACTTTTTTTTTTTTTTTTTGACAATTCTTTCCCATAGATATTTATTTTTCCTGAAAAGTATGTCTTGAGTTGATTTTGCCTATCCTCAATACAGACTAATAAAACACAACAGTCCCTGGTTGGGTTGGGCTTTCTGGCTCACAGTTGAGGTTTGTACTCAGTGGTCCCACACTGACCTATCTCCACAAACCAGTAACCTCCTCGTCCCTTTCCACAACAAACATCGACTTCACGCCTTCGGTCGGAGCCCCAGGAGCTTATGGTGGCTGCAGTCGTACATGCACACTAAAACGTGCTGAGAACTAGGTAAGGTGTTGCAATTACCTCTCTCTTTTTTCTTTTTTTTTTTTTTTTTTAAGTACACGACAATATTTTTTTATGCTTCTTCTTTTCCCCATTCCAGTCCTGGGAGGTGTTGATACCTCTTCTAACGTCTCTCCAGACACGGTACCAAAACACATCAGTTAGGACCAACCCTTTTGTCAGCACAGGGATGCCAAAATCTAAACAAAATCCGTCATCTCGTTAAGAAGGAAAAGGAGAACTTGGCCCTCGGAGGTGTTGCCGCGTTCCCTTGACGTACGCTCCACGATGCTTCGCTCGGTGGGTGACGGAGAGGAGGTGGGGAGGAGACAAGGTTTGAGAACAAGAAAAAAAAATTGGGTTGAAAAGGGGGAAAATCCTGTTTCACATGAACAGCTATAAACTTGAAGACGGTGTCTCAACCTTATTAAAATCCTGCCTGTGCTCTGACAAAACAGGGCATCTGTCAGTGAAGGAACTGAGAAGGATGTTATTAAAATGTTTGATGTCTCTTTCTATACATTTTCATCCCATGTAATGATATAAGGCTTTTAGAGCCTTTTAAGCACCTGTAATAACATCAACCTTTTCATCAAAATGTCCTTTGAGCATAAGAAATTATGTTTATTTAAATTTTGCAACGGGGTAACGATAAAGTTCCTCCTCTATTTTCCTGCTTCTGTTATTTGCACATGAAAAACTCTGCCCCGACCCTGGTTAATGGGTGCATTTCATTTGGGTTCCCCTCTCCCTCCCAAAAACCTTTTGTCCCACAAGTAATCAGGGCCATATCCCTCCCCACAGAGCCACATGCACACGGGAATGGGGTGCCACAGCATCGGTGTGATATGGTCCATCCCACCCTGCTTACGAGATGCTGCTAAATACACGAGATGCTGCTAAATAGAGCAAGATAAGAGTTTTTTTTGTTTTTCTTTTGTTCCAGTTTAACCCTTTACAGACAATATGATATAGCTCCTACCTCTGGACTAGGATAATATTTCAAGATTATTTCAGCTGTTTCCGTAGTGGCTCTGATGGAGCAAACCTGTGCTTAGAGAAAGAAAATAAATCCCTGGGAGAATCCCCGGGACTCACCGACTAAGGAAGCAAAAATACAGTCAGAATTTTAGTCCCTCGATTAGCCTGACTATTTCTTTGCCTGGTTGCAGGCTTGCTTTGCATCCTGAAGAGCACTGGGTTTTTGCTGATAATACACGCCTTGAGCGACGCATGCTCGTGCCAGCAGAGAGGGAAGGAGTGAAAAGAGGGAGAAGGAAGATCTGGGTTTGATGGACTTAAGCTAAGCCCCGCTGAAAGATGGGACTGAATCCAAGCGCCGAGCCTGCCTGCATCAGTCACCCTCTTCTCACCTTTCAAACCTCGGCCATGGCTGTTCACCTCTTTGATTGCAGGACGCACCCTCTTGTGCTTGGGGCTGTAGAGACTCAGGTTAAAGAACTGGTCCTTGCTGCCATTTGGAGCAGGAGGGCTCCAATCCCTCAAACCAGCTCCAAGCAAGGTGTTTTCCCCCTGAGATGGCCCAAGGTGTGATTTTTGCCAGCCCTTGCTGCTCCCTTGGCTCAGCGTGCCGGGGTGGTGGAGCAAAGCCTGTGAGGAGAGACCTCCATCCTCCTCCTTGATGGATGGAAGAGACAGGGACAGTGGGAGGAAGCGCTCAGTTGATATTAGCACGATGAGAATAACAACAATGTGGGCTGCTGTCATGTTTTGTTTTGTCTGCAAGGCACCATGGTGGTGGAGAGCTTCACAGAGGGGGCTGAGGAGGCTGGAGACGTTTTGCAGATGTTTAAGGGGGACCCCTCACATACGGAGGAGGAGCCCGGCAGAAAACGAGGAGGTGCCTGTTGGAATTAAGCAAGGCAGGGATGGAGGTGGGTTCCCGGTGGATTCGGAGGCCAGATCTTAAATCTGAAGGACAGAGGAGGGCATGGGTGGGGATGGGCTGCAAGGTGAGGACAGGCAGCTGACATCTGATGCAGCAGAGAAGAGCCAGAGCATGAGATGCACAGAGAAGGGGCAAGCTAGAAAATCATCCCTTGCAGAGATATTCTGGAGGGGAAGGAGCTGGAAATGCAGGGATGCGCCCAGGCCAGGGACGAGAGGGGTGATACAAGTGAGAAGAAGGACCAGCCTTGGCATGGCTTATCTAAACATGTCTTAGCAGACACCCTGTGTATTTTTCGCGCTTGAGCTTAGATATAGCAGTTTTGTCGAGGAGGGGTGAGCAAGGGATGGCCTGGAGAGACTGAGGGTCTCCACTGCTGGGGGAGGAAAGGGGCTGAAGATGTCAGGCTCACATCACTCAGGAATGGGTCTGGGGGAGCCGATTGAACCTGGAGGTAAAGGTGACCTCCTTAATGTTCCTTACAGACCTACTTCTGTACGAACCTGTGTGTGTGCAAATAGACACATGGAGTATTTTCTGTGCTTCTGCATGTAGATAGGTGTATTTATCTCCCCACAATTAATTTAGACATCACTATGTATGTAGGCAGAGGGGAAACACTACCATTTGCTACGTTTGCCTAGTCCTTCCCCACAGACATTTCTGCATCTATGAGTTTTCTCCAGGCTTAACCACTTTTAACAGTATTTTGCACGTTACCCTCAAAGCACACGGTCGGGATTCAGCAGAACTGCAGGTACTGAAAACTGCAGAGGAACCATCATCTAAACAAATGTGTGTGTAACTTCTAGTTCTCCTTTTGGCTGAACAAAAGGTGGTCAGCACCCTGGAAGTTTTGACGTTTCCAATAAAAAAATCTTGATTTAGAGAAGAAAAATGCAGATTAAAAAAAAAAAAAATTTATTTGTTTTAGATGGTTCCAAGAATTTTATCCTTCAGGGTAACCCTTACAGTCTTTGGAAACTGCAGAGGACTGGGAATTAGGAGGAGCTGGTGGGGGTTATACCTTTCTCTCTCCAGCAGCGAGTGTGCCACCAAGCCCTTCCCAGGAAACAGCAATTGTAACCGAGCCTTCCAGCAAAATTTCACAGGGCTTTCTTCCCCAGCAGGATAAAATTAGCCAAGCTCTCTCGAGATGACAGCTAAGAACTCCAGCTTCCCTCAGATGACCTCAATGGAGTCATTTGTTGCTTAAATGACAGACAAACGCAGTAATTAGGTCTATTTAGTAAAGGGGAGGTGAAAGGTCAAACTACTGGGCAAACTGTCTCCACCGCTTGACTTGGTGACCAAGCCGGGGATTTGCAGGAGGTAATGTTTGTACAACAACCTGACACGGGCAACAGCCCACCAGCAGGTCCCTGCTCGGCGGCGGGGGCTGCCGGTCGTGTTGGGAGCCTGAAATCCCTCGTTTCTCCTAATAAACCCCTGAACTCGCTCATTTGTGCCATGAGAGATTAGAGGCAGAGGAAGGAAGAGCTGATGAAAAGACGGGCGATTGTATTACCGGGTTTGTAGGTAGGGCAACGAGAAGGAAAATCAACGGAGAAGGGTTAGGAGACACGGGCTGAGCTAAGTGGGAAATTACCGACCTTTCCCACTTCGTTTCCCTCTTCCTCCCTGGCAATGCTCCCGTCTGTTCTCTTTGCTTATTTGTTTTCTGAACTCGGTTGTGCTTTGTGTGAACAACCCCGTGGTGCATCCAGCATGGTACAGACAAGCCACACCTGGGTTTCTCCCTCTTGTTTTGGTTTGGACGCCACAGCATGGAGTTTGAACATCACATGTAGATGAAAGCATTGCTTCCAGCACATCTCAAGTCTCCCGAAGACCCCTGAACCAAGATGTTAACATAAGTGGCTGTTTTTGGCAGAACAGTGCAGTTATACTCGCTCCTTCTGGCTGTCCATCCTTGGGGCTCACAGCAAACCCACCACCCTTTTACCTGTGCAGCATTTGCAAGATTTCCCTCTGCTGCTTCCTAAAATTGGGGAACAATGTAGGACTGTCAAGTAGCAGAGACTGTAGATCAAGAGCTTCACTTCACATGGAGAGGTGGTGGAAGAACCAGCTTTGGTTTTGAACGAAACCAGCTGGGAGTGCTCCTCACCAGGAGCACTGAGCTAGTTGCCTGCTAAAGTGCTCCATTTCTGGGTATTTCTTTTGGGTTCTCCAACAATCATCTGCTCCTGTACCTGTGCTGAGTGAGGATGGTCCTTAGGAATCCTAAAAGAGAGCCAGGACCCCTCCTATGGTCCATCGCTGTGGTGGTGGCTGCTCTAAAGCGCACTCGGGTGCCCTGGCGTTTCCCTCCTTGCCTTGCCTCCCCCACATCCCTTCCACCTGAGCTCCTGCCCGTCTCCTCCAGACCCCACCATAAAACTCCCTTCCCTCGCGAGGCCTCTTAACCCCTGTCTGCAGGGCCCTGCGAGAAGGTGGCGGTGATGCCGATGAGAGAGAGGGTCACGAAGAGCCGACGTGAGAGTGAAAAGAAAATTAGAAAACAAACAGAGGGGAGGTGGAAACGCGCCCGCCCTTGAAGTGCAAAGACACCCCCTCCTCCCACCGAAATGGGCTTATCTTCAAAAAAGAGCCCTTGCGATGATACAAGAAAGAACAGACTTCTCACACCTTGTCTTCGCTTCCCGGAGATCCTATCTGCCCAGAAGTGCCTGTGATCTCAGTCAGACCTCTCTACCTTGCCACTCGCCTTTTAAGTCTGCGGCAGCTGTTTTGCCAAGTCGGAGACCTTCCCACTTCATCCTTTTCTCCCTCGGCGATGGCGAGTGAGAAGACAGGCGGCATTTCTGACGTGCCTGGGGAGCGGTAAATGTCATCCCAGAGCCTTTCCTTTGTATATTTTCTCGTGGATGGATTAGTTTGTTTAAAGGGCATCTCCTATTCAACACCTCATTGAGCAAAAAACACGTACGGACAAGATTTTTTAACTGGCTGCTTATAATGAGTGTGAAGTGTGTACTGAGTATCTCAATAATTTGCTCAATTTTCAGAAATACTCATCACACAGGAGTTAGGCTCTGGATGAGTCATGTAACTTATATGTTTTATAACAATATGAACCATATTTTTGCACTGTTTTTCTGCCCAAAAGCAGACAAATCTTGACGTTCTGGATGAATATTCAGGGTGTGAGTAAAGAATCTCGAATTGGAAATAAGATTTGCAACACTGGTTTATTCTCTGCAGGGTCGGGTCAGAGTCCCATGGCTCCCGTGTTGTTGTCAGCTGGAGGTATGTCCATAAGCCAAGAGCAAGGAGCAGCCCTTGTTCACACGGGTTGAGTCATTCCCACCGCATAACGGTAACACGTTGCTTTTGCATTGCACTTCTCGTAGACAGCAGTGATCTCCCCACCCCCAAAATGCTGATGTTTTTTTAGGAGATCCCCCTTCATCTGTTCCCTATCTTCATTTGATACAAACCATCCAGCAGGTCCTCTGTAATGGGATTACATGGATGAAGTCCACTTTATCATGAGATCTTTGAGTGTTTATGACCTTTCGTTGGTCCTTCATGACACTCCTGGGAGAGAAGTGCCCAACTCAGCCAGATAACATTCCTCTGTTGCTCTGCTACTCTTCCTTCAGAAGTCTTTCCATGGCTACACAGGGACTGCCCATGAGGTAAAGTCCAAATCCCTTCCCATAGAACTGATTTCTTTCACAAAACAGGCAAAGACGTTTCTTCCGTGGGGAAGAATTAGCTATAATGGCCGACTCAAACCCTTCCAGCCCAATCAACTTTTATTTTGTGCTTTGTAGGTCACCGCAATTTCCTATGGACTTGAGGGGAGATTTTCTTGGGAAAAACTCTTTTTTCGGTAAGTTTTCCAGCTGTTGATTTTCCCCAAGGAAAGTCAAATTATCCTTGAGCATTGTATCAGCAGATGTATGAAAAAGCTGATCTGTCACACAAGAAAAACCTGAACTGAACAGCTTCCTGCACTTCCTGGGCTGTGAATGTTACAAAATAAGATCCAGACTGTTTTTCTTCTAGCAGTAAAACGTCCAGTGTGAAATCAATCCGTGACCCCAGGGACCTTGGAGGACATCTGGGATTTGGTGACCTTGATGTATAAAGTCTAGTAGGGAGGGGAAGCCATTGACCAAAACTAGAGCTTTTCAGGGACCAGATTAAATTGTAACCATGTTCCAGGGAGCTTGCCAGGGAGGCTAATGGACTGATCTCATTCACCTTGATGTAAATCCAGAGTAGCTCCGCAAAAGCCAACAGCACTACTCCTGGCTCTGTGCAGAGGTACCGCTGAGATCACAAATTACGCGTTTCTAATGAAGACGGAGTTGAAGGAACGTGTGCCGTGCACGGAAAGAGAAGGCGTAGCAATGCCTCAGGGCCCGGGTTTTGAATCCCAGAGGAAATGAGGCTGGCCTAAGTATTAAGGCTTTCAGAGATGTTCTTGCATTGATTTGCTGAGCAAATCATTGAACCAGAAGTTTCGATGATTAATACCATTTCTATCTTTAAGAACAGCACCCAGGTAGGAGCTGCTGCAGACCCACGTGGTCTGCGGCACGGTCCTTCAGCGAGGGTGCAAAAGTGCTGCTGCAGGAGTGTCCTGGAGCAGCTGGAGAACGTCATCAGGATTTCGTTTCAGGAGGGTGCTGAGAGCACGCATGTGTTTACTACGCAGCACTCAACAAGGCAGACCTTGGGCATCCAGTCCTCCTCCATCTGGGCTTAAGCAAAGGGCTCTCACCTCCCATTTGGGTGGGCACCAGACCATGAGCTATGTCCATATGTCACAGCACAATGGAAATGCTGTGTCTCAGGAACGTACAGGACCTCAGTCGTGTCTGAGCCCTTGCAGACATGCTTCTCCTCCTTGCTGAAGCTTTCCCCTGGAGCTCTCGGAGGATGTCTCAAAGCGGGCTGCTCTCCCTACGCCCTCTCCCAGCCCAATTAAACTGAGACAAGGGTTTATCTTGTCTTGCACAACCCTGAAGAGAAAGGCAGAAGTAAGAAAGGAGCAGTGTTATGAACTCATTTTCCAAAAATTTAGCTGAACATAGTTTTTAAAAAAAAAAAAAAAAGTAGAAAAAAAAGAGCTGTGAGAAGCCTGGACAGGCTCCTTCCTTGGATGCACAGAAAAAATTGATTGTGAGGTCCCCGAGGACGCTGTCTCCCTGGTTTTAAATCTCGTGCAAAAGAGGCTAAATAGAGATCTCCTTCCCTCTCCTCCCTTGACATTTCGGTTTTGATTAAGGCACTATTCATCGCCCCTCGTCTTCCAAACCCTTTACTATTTATGGACCTGCTGTTTTTCCAGGGGTTGACACTAGCGTGCATTCAGCTCAGCTCTTCTTTCCCCGTCCCATCCCGGTCCCCCCCTCCCCTCCATAAAGGCATTTCTCCATTTCAGTAGAGAAACCACTAGTGACTGGAGTGTCTGTGACCTCTGGGCTGTCAAACTCCCACTAACTAAATAAAAGCAGCCCAAGAGGGAGAGAGTTAGCATAAATCACCTCCCGTGACAGAGACCACCTGGTATACGCTCGCTGCACGGAGGTACCCAGTCTATTCCAGCTGCTGAGTTTGCACTTTCCCGCATTTTTATGGACACCGTTGGAGAGATACATGGTGTTTACACAAGGAATGGAAATTTCAGTTTTACTGCACGTAACTGATTTCCTCAGCTCATGGTGGGTAAGTTCTTTGATTAGGGAAGCGATGAGGCCCATCGCATCCCGGAGGTGTATTACAAGCCCGCTCCCAGGTGGGATGGGGCAAGAGCTTGCAAACTTTGGGCTCCTGCCCTTCTCACCCACATGAGAGCTTTTGCCACAATCAGAGAGAGATGAATAGGTTCATATCAGAGGAGAGGAAGGTCAGATACAGGTCTAGGGAGGCTCAGCTGTCGCCAATGGTGGCATCTTCATTGACCACCACCTTCTTGATCTACACTGAGGATACCCAAGCTGTCCTTCCCCGTGTCAGGAACAGCCAGTCCCCTCGAATTCAGTTTACCTAATCTACCGTGAAGCCTTCAGCTAATCTGAAGATCAACAGGGACCAACTGAAGTCGATGTGAAGATCTCCCAGCTGAAGATCTGGGATCTGCCATTGCCAAGAGAAGGGCTCTGCCTAGAGTCAGATCTGGCCATGGCTGATGACTTCACATTAGTTTACTCCAAGTGGTTGTGAACAAAGTGGATTTGTGATTTGCCCCTGCCCTATACATCTGGTAAAGTTGTTTTAAATTATTTCCAGCCAGGATTGCAATGCTCATATGTTAAAGCCTCAGTTTGTTATTAAGTAGCATCGTCATTTTTAAACAAAAAGATGTATATACCAAGCAATGTTTATCAAAAAAATGCTTTCACTAACAAGAAGGGAATTTTGTTGATGGTCTTTCATGAACAAAGAAAATGAGGGTGGGGTGGGGGGGACCAACCATAAAGAGGCAAAGCAGAGGCCAGTAACATTAATCCTTTGAAATAAAGTTTTAAGTGGAGAAAGTAGGTTTAGATAAAGGTGATCCAGAAAGGAGGAAGGTGATAATTTCCTTGAGGTTTCTGAAATTAAAAAAAAAAAAAAAAAAAATCATACTGTAGTTGAAAACTGCAACCAACAGGTGTGTGTACTTTCTCCTGATCACTGTTTTTCCTGACTGTAGAAATTTCAAAGCGATTTGTATTTTCATTTCAGGGGGAGAGTTCTTCCCATTAGTACCTTGGATGAAGAAGAGGCTGAGACGGATTTCAGGACAGAAACATATTTTTCCATCTTGGAGGTTGCCTCAGCCAAAGTGCAGCCAGGGGAACTCTGCAACCTGCTGATAGAGTAAAACCCCAGGACTGGGTGCACAATTAATTTTTTCAGACTGGTTCCAAACCCAAATAACTCAGAGGGAAAAACAGTTTGGAAATCATTCAGGTGAGATCAGCCAGAAACGATGTTTTGCTTTTGCACAGAAAAGCGAAGCCAAGAATCAGAATCGCAGTGAATGAACCCATTCACGGTGAACCTGCTCACTGTGAAACCACCTCTTCTAACCGCGTCCTGCTGACCCTTCTCACCATGTGCTGCCACTGGCTTGCTCTTCCCAAGAAACCCTGGGGCTGATGGCCAGGGTGGCATCACGAATGGCTCAGCTCAAAGACGAACAGCAGTTCCCCATTGTCCCTCCTCTCTTTTCCAGCCCAGCCTTGCTCCTGCTACTGTGGATCTCTCAAGCTCTGCACTTCTGGACCTCAAAGGAGGAGAAGCTGGAGAAGAGAAGCTGGAGAAGAGAAGCTGGAGAGGCGTCTGGAGAGGGCTGGGCACTGCCCAGTTGGAAGCTGCTGGTCTGAAGTGCCTTGATATTTAAAAAGATCCACTTTTTGTGCCCCTTTCCCCCTTTGTATAACGGGACCAAGGTATCAGTCTTGCTTGAAGAGTGCCATGGAGCACTGCATGGGGTCTCCAAAATGCTGGAGAACTAAGAAAGCCCCCAAGCTTGAGGAAGATCTCCTTTGTGGGTTGTTTTTTTTTTTTCCAGAGGAGATCTATTGGAAATATTCAAGCATCTGAATATCCTACTAGGTTGATCCCTCCAGACTGAGTGAGATCCAGCTGGATCCAGCACTCGGAGTGAGCCACGGACACCATGGTCCTCAGCACATGCTGGTTGCTGCATGCCTTGCACAGCTTGGGGACCAGCCTTTCACATGGGTCCCTTGCCCCCATGTCAGGACAGCAAGTCTGCTTTTTTCCTGGAGCCCCTTCGGCTGTGGGATGCCAGAGAGCACGCCAGAAGGAGAAAATTCTTCAATGACGTAAATGCAGTAATAGCGCTCGTTAGTGGTATGCGTGCTCCCTGCCAGGCCAGGGGAGAGGAACTCGGGGTTTATTCAGAACACTGTCTCTGTGTCCCCTTCACACATGAAAAAAAAAAAGCAAAGAAAGGCTGAGCCCTTTCACCAGGGTTCAACAAATCCGCAAATTCAATTTAGGAGCGTCGGGTGTTCTCAGATAAGGGTTTGGTTTGCTCAGGTTTACAGAGTTATGTTTAATTGGAGTGCTCCGAGTAGCAAAAACTGAGAGGTCTCCGGACAGACTTCGGCAGCCGGGACATTAATTGCATTATTTTCTTTACAGATAAATCTTATTTGGTGGAGCCAGCATCATCAGATAAAAAAAAAATAGATAAGATCAAACCTTGTCTTTAAATTCCAGATCTCCTGGCTTGGGAAAATGTGGAGATCAGATTACAGTGTAACTTTTAATGGGCTTCAGAGATTTCTGCCCAAGCGAGATGGTAAAAAATGTAGATCCTTCAAGATCCTGGAAGAAGCAGATACGCCGTATTTGTGCAGTAGTCAGCAGTTTCAGATAAGGAACAGAGGATATTCAGGTCTGATTGCTGCTCCGCTGATGTTTTCCATATAAAAAGCTGCACTCTCCTGCAGGAGAAGGATCCGAGTCTCTTCAGCAAACATGAAAGCCAGCCCTTATACCAGGTCTAATTCTCCTTGTCGGCTTTGATCCAAAACATTCTTCTAAGCAGGAGAAGGCTGGGGAAGGGAGAGGGGAAGGGACGGGGGAAGATTGAATAAAGGAGCCAAGAGGCTGCTCTGGAAAATCACGGCTGAAGTTATAGGGCAGGAATTAATCTTGAGGGGCCGTACGTAACTGTTTCATCCATCAAGCATGACACCGGTACCGTTATTAGAGGAGATGGAAAATTAAATTACAAATTATCTGTTCTGCTTCATTGACTCTTTCTTTTCTTTTCTCTTTTCTCTTTTTTCTTTTCTCTTTTTTCTTTTTTCTTTTTTCTTTTTTCTTTTTTCTTTTTTCTTTTCTTTTCTTCTTTTCTTTTCTTTTCTTTTCTTTTCTTTTCTTTTCTTTTCTTTTCTTTTCTTTTCTTTTCTTTTCTTTTCTTTTCTTTTCTTTTCTTTTCTTTTCTTTTCTTTTCTTTTCTTCTCTTTTCTTCTCTTTTCTTCTCTTTTCTTCTCTTTTCTTTTCTTTTCTTTTCTTTTCTTTTCTTTTCTTTTCTTTTCTTTTCTTTTCTTTTCTTTTCTTTTCTTTTCTTTTCTTTTCTTTTCTTTTCTTTTCTTTTCTTTTCTTTTCTTTTTTTTTCTTTTCTTTTCTTTTCTTTTTTTTTCTTCCTTTCTTTTTTTTTCCTTTCTTTTTTTTTTTCCTTTCTTTCCTCTTTTCATTCCAGGCATCGTTTGCAGCAATACCACTTGCGTTTGGCAGTGGTATTAAAAGAACCTGGCCATGAAAGGCAATCAGACCACAGGGCATGTTTGGAGCCCTGCAGTAGCACAGTTGGTCTGAACGTGACGGGAGAGGGGGACCCAACCAAGGCACCGGGTGGCGGGAGGACATGAGGCCCCATTTGAGCTGTCCCTGTGTGCCAGGATCCCAAGTTGCTGTGGCTCTGCCGGGATGGCAGCCTTGAAGTCCCTGCCTATCCCCTAACATGGGGATGCTCAATCCAGAGGGAGAGATGCTGGAGATGAGAAACACTGGCACGGGCTAGAAAGCACTTGTGTTATGATTCTTCTCTCCTTCTCCCTGGTGCTGTGATGCTCTTCACCTCCATTCCTCGCTTTTTGGTCTTTGCTGTGTCCCCCCTCATATTTCCACCAGAGATATTTCATCCTGAATTTCCACTCCTTCCTCTTCCACAGTCTCTCCTCTGCGACTTCGAAACACAGTTTGAAACCAGTGGGAACATGGTAATTTAAAAACAACAACCTAAAAAAAAATCAACACTGGTAACTATTTTTAAACAAGTGACTCCCCCCGACAGCCTTTTTTTTTTTTAATCCAAACACAGAGACACCCCAAAGTCATGGGAATTCGAGAGAAAAAGGGAGAAGCAGGGAGCTATTGCCCAAAGTTCAACAGCCCAAGCTGTGTCCCTCTCCTAAGTGATGTGCAAAGGGTAAACATGCAAAATAAAGCATGAAAAGTGGTTAAAAAGGCTCAGTATCCTTCAGACACTGAGTCTCTCAGCAAATCAGAGGAAGAATTTATCAAGTAATGTCAGGAGTGGATCAAGCCCTAATAAGTGGAAGAGCTCTGGTTGGTTATGAGTCCTAATTGACTATTATCTCACAAAGAATGTAGGGAAAAAGAAGCAGCAAAGAAATTACCTAAGTATCTCTGAGTTGTGCTAGTGGAAAGATCAATCCATAATACTCAAAAGAATTGTAAATAAGTTGTCCATCTTGGTGGGAACTGGACCCTGGGGTTCCCATGGCCTGGCCACCAAAACTAATT
This sequence comes from Tauraco erythrolophus, assembly GCF_009769465.1. Taxonomy (NCBI): domain Eukaryota; kingdom Metazoa; phylum Chordata; class Aves; order Musophagiformes; family Musophagidae; genus Tauraco; species Tauraco erythrolophus. The sequence continues at coordinate 20,095,713 of NC_141479.1, read as the reverse complement.
TCTTTTTCCTGTATATACACATGTATGTGTCTATATGCATGCATATGTATGTGTATATTTGCCTGCATTTTGAATCACCTAATAGAATTTGAAAGCATTTGGGGAGTGGTACCCTGGTGAAACAGCATTATGTTAAAGACTGGATTGTCTGCAGCAGGCAGTGAGATTAATACTGAAAAACCTTTCTCTCTCATGTTTTTTTCTCTGGCTGTTTTCTGGCTGGTGCATCGAGGAGTAATTTGTAGGGGTCAAGACATGCACTGTAACTCCAGCGCTGTATCTTATGTCGCTACCGTTTCACTGACAGTGGAGAGTGAATTCTGTACAGTAAAAACAATAAATAGTAATGTCCAGTTCTTGTAAAGCTCTTTATTCAGAGCTTCTCAAAGTATTTTGCAAAGGGAAAAGGCATTACGGTGGTTACTCTAATGGAAAAAACTTTTCAGCAGCTTCAGTCAGGGGGTTTCTCCTAGTCCTGATGGAAATAGGTTTGGCAACCATGACCCATGGCTGCTTGGCTTTTGTGGCTGCCAAACTCAGCACCGTAACGCTACGGCCAGAAATCCTACAAGAAGGTTGGTCTGAAGAGCTGCTGTTGCTCTGCAAAGGGACATGGAGATCCACATCATCTCCAGCACAGAAACTGCCTGGGCTCGTAATCTGGGGTTTGTGACCAAAATACCTCATGGAGGTGGATGCTCAGCTTCCCCCGGGGGACAGCATTTCTGCTGTGATCAGAAAGATCCCTCAAATGGTGAGAGATACGTCTCCATAAACATGATTCAGAGATGGAGAGGCTGAGGCTAGTGGGGTTTTTTTTAGTGTTTGAGACCCTGTTTTTTCTTCCATCAGACTTGAAGGACACAACAGATCTTCTTCGCATTGATTCTCTCACAATGATGAAATTGCTGCATCCAAAGGAAACAACAGGACCTAGCAGAGCGCAACCTGTGAGTCTTGTTCCTCCATCTCCCAGGCACTGGGAGAGAAGATCCTGGTGAGGTCTGGGTTTCCCAACTTGGTTTTTGCAAGTTTGACACGACCATCCTGGGCTGCCTATGGCAGAAAATGTCTTGCTGGCCAAGAGATGAAGATGGGAAGGATGGATGGAAGGAAGGAAGGAGGGAAGGAAGGAGGGAAGGGAGGAAGGAAGGAAGGAAGGAAGGAAGGAAGGAAGGAAGGAAGGAAGGAAGGAAGGAAGGAAGGAAGGAAGGAAGGAAGGAAGGAAGGAAGGAAGGAAGGAAGGAAGGAAGGAAGGAAGGAAGGAAGGAAGGAAGGATGGGACTGACACATAGCTCAGCCTGCTGAGCTAGAAGAGAAGAAGGAGAGAGAGCAAAACTCAAGCAACCAAAAATATTAGAAAAAGTAATCTTGGTTTTCCCATTTTTTCTTGAAATCCGCACGCAGCCCAGACACAGCAGCGATGGTCTTATTTTAAAAATCCAGCTAGCGCAGAACACAGGCACAAGCAGGAGGCTGGTGGTCAGTAGCTGGCTCTGGGGCTACTTATCTGTGTCTGTCCTGGCCTCTTCAAGTGCCTCCATCACCATAAAGAAGTCAGAAATGCCCCTCTGCCCTCACCCCAACCTCTGGTAATAAATCCAGGGAGAGGCAATGTATAGCACAGGCGAGGGACCGTGCCAGAACTGCCTCCCGAGCAGCACAGCCAGGACGACAGTACCAGGAGAACATAAATTTCAGCCTGCTCTGCCTTATACCATGAGGGCTGAGAGAGAGAAATGTAATAACAAGCCTCTCCCAGGCCATTCCTGTGCCAAACAGCAGCCTCTATATCATTTGTTGGTTTATTATAAACAGGCTCCCACTGCAGTTTTGAAGCAGATATTTTTTATGAATAAACGTGGGGCTTTTTTTTTTTTTTTTTTTTTCCCCTCCTGCAAAACCATCACTTGCAAAGCTTCAGGCGTCGATGTCGAAAAAACCTAGTGCCCCTGCGAACCTTGTTTGATTTCTGGAGTCGTGCGTGGGGCACGGGGGTGATTTTGGGGTTACTCCTGGAAATCCCACTTGGAGTCTTGTTATCATTTGCCTTTCCCAGACTCGCCTGTACCGGGAGGCTCCGTGATGTTCCCGTTGTAAGTGATTAGCAGCAGTTTTAATGTTCGTACCCAGATTCCCTGTTTACTACTTATGCGAAGGCTTTTTCCTTTTTATTTTTTTTCCCCTCCCATCAGTGTAAACACAGTTGATCACTTTATATCCTCTGTATATTGTTTCTTAATATGAATGAAACGAAGCAGGCGAAGCAGCAGCCGTTCAGATCCTGACCTAACACAAACTGACAGCGGGTCACCAAGAGTTTGGTTTTACAAACTGCAAAAATGGCTTAAACTGTGTAATAAGAACATGGTCATATTGTTAGCACTTAGCATTTGATATTTAAAAAAAAATTAGGACAAGGGTATCTTTGCTGCCTACAAATTTGATCTGTTTGCCTTGCTTTTCTTTTCTTTTTTTTTCTTTTTTTTTTGGTCTTTTTAAACAACTCTCGCTGGACAAATGTTATATCTGCTACTGCGTAATCCAAGACAAACAAACCTGCTGTGAGAGCAGGTTCTCACATTCAAACGAGGTAAAGAGAAAGAAATACTTGACCTTTTTTGCCAAAAATATTATGGCTCGCATTTGTTTTTTATTTTCCTTTTATTAAATCGCTTTTATAAACCACTCAGAAGTATAAGTTTATTCTGTGACAATTAGTTTATGGTGTTTCTGAAGTGGATTTAGATTCGAGTGATAAAATTACAGGCCAAAATTACAACCATAATGGAAAATACTGGTTCGTGTTTGGCTTTGCATACCACAACTGAAAGATTACTGGCCATTGCCAATAAGCAGGAGGAAGCAAAGATAATAGTCTATGCATTTACAGACACGAGCTGGATTCCAGGACATGCCACAATAGATTTGTAGAAGGTGAACTGGAATATTTTAGCTGTGTTTCATTAACAGAGAAAAAGCTGGCAGGTTTTAAAGAGGTAACTACAGTTCAGACACTTGATGTGTATGATCTTTCCAGAAAAAATGCAGATCTTCGAAACCCTCGAATTAAACAGCTTTCTGAATCCCAGTTCAGCCGCTTACATCACGGCGTAATTCCCTCTTTCCTTTGTGTTTTCCAAAAAAAACCCGGAGGTGGTCAGGATGGTTTTTTGGGATGGATCTTTTTCTTTTTCAGGGGAACGCTTACGAAACCAGAACACTTTTCTGGGAATGGGAAATATCACCCAAACAGAGGGTTTGCAGCTCACTTCGATGGTCCGGCATCATCCCAGGTGGTGCAGAGCCTCGCGGCAGTCCTACCTCAGGCATCAATCCCTTTCTGCCATGCAGTGCCTCTTCCACGATGCCCCTTGCTCACAAATCCCGTGGCATTAATGCTGGTTAATGCCAATCGGGCATGAAACGTCCTGGTGGCTCCTGTAGCAGCTTGGGTTCCTCTTTGCTCCTTCTTCCCCTGAAGAGCTGAAGCATCAAGATCTCACCAGCAATAGGCAGCGATTGCACTCCATCCTTATTTAAGGTGCTGCTCTCCAGGTCCCAAGCCCAGCCAAGAAGGAGTATGTGTCAGGAGAGCTGCAGGATTCACCTCTCCTCCTTTTCTCTTTTCTCTCCCTTCCTTCTTCCTCCCTTTCTGCCTCTTCCCCTCACCAAAAGCCATGTTTTTTCCTCCTCTGTTGACCTGCCTTTGTTTTGCTTTGCCTGGTTACCTGGCAAAGCAGCACCAAGAAAAGACAGAAAACCCCAAACCAGAAAACTATTGTTCCGCATGTACATGGGAGAAAACATCCTCAAAAGCTCGGGCTTTCAAAGTGGTTTGACCTCCCGCTACCCTGTTCTAAACCAGAAGGAAAACTTGGAGGTTTTCCACAACAAAACGTCTTTGAAACATCACAAATTTGAAAGTTCGCCGCGGACCGAGGCGGTGCCTTTTCACCGTGCACAGGCGGGGAGTGAGAAGGTGCCAAACAACGTGTGAGCCTGTAACTTCTCCTACTGCAGTGTTCATGCTCATGGCTCTGGAGTGAACACAGCCCCTGCCTGGTTCACATTAGCACTGTCCAACCCCATTCACTCCCAGGAACAGGGCTGGACACTGCAGCATCCGTTCCTCAGCCAGCATCTCTCCCTTTTGCTCTCGGTGGGTGCTCTGATGTCTAATAAACCACAGTTAGACTATGGCTACGCTGCAGTCATAACATAATTCTGAAGTCAACCAGCTACCAGACACAAATCCATCACAATTTAACCTTTATTTCACTTTGGAAGCTCATGGGACATATTGTCTAGGTCTGAAACTTTCTAAATTTAGTTTACCCAGAGCACAACCATGATGAAAATGAGCTCGTTGGTTTTCCAAGTATTCCCAAATTTGCTGTTACACGGGAATTACACAGGACTCAATGATCTTAAGGGTCTTTTCCAACCTAAATGATTCCGTGATTCTATGAATCAACACAGCCCTTGGGCAAAAGGAAAGACAAACGGATTACTTGGACTATGAGAAAGAACTGTGGGAAAAATTCATGTTTAACGGTCCCCAGGTAACTTTGATTTGATGGATGCAGGTGGCTCAGAGTCTGCTCAGCATCCCGTTAGCTCTGGGAAGTGAGGTTAATCCTGACTGCTAATTTGCAGACATGGAGCACCACGTGAAAGGTTTGCTGCTGAAGCACTGCGACGAGCGCTGGTTAAAAACCATTCTTTGAGAACTTCGAGGAAGGTTTTTCTAAGAAAACGAGCCGACGCTGTTGAGAGACTGAAAACATTAGTGGTCTGAAAGAGTGTCATTATTTTTGCTGTAAAAATGTACAGGGTAGTTTGGCATCCCTGTCTGACATCTGCTCCTCATTGTCTTGTGCCAACGCAAACTCATCGAGTCAGAAAAGATGAAATATTCCCCTCGGCTCCCAAACCCACCTCTCCTCTGGCGTGCTCCACAGCTGTCAGCAGCTCGGCCACCTTGGTTTCATTACTGAACCATTCCCCCCGGCCAGCCACTTCTGCTGCTGACAGTTATGCTCTGAGCCTGCTTAAGGCGCAGCTCCCCCATGGCTCTCCACATCTCCTTCTCCTTCCAGCGGAGTCGTGTGGGACAAACCTCATGAGAAACCCCGTATCTTAATGTAAACTCGTACCAATTAAGGTTTAAGTTGAGAGTCTGGATTCTTCTTCACTAGGGAAAACTAAGCAATGTCAAACGTTAAAACATGAGCTGAGAAACCGGAGGTCCAGAAAGATGGACATCGTAGAAACTTAACCATGAAAGAAAGTCATAAAGGGGAAGTCAAATGAGAAGGAAAAAAGGCAAATATGGCAAATTTAAATTCATTAAAGCCTTTCAGATTTGGCATTACTCTACCAAGTTCATTCTCTTAGTTTTCCTCAAGACAGTGAGTGTTTTTGTTGCTAATTGAATTAACAACCTTACACGTGCAGTGATGGAAAGGGGAAAAGGTAGGGAAAGGAAGGTGGGTCCTCAGGAGATGTTGGAGGGTTACGTAGAAATCCTAGAGCAATGGGAGTTGCCAGGAGAAGAGCTGGGGGAAGCCAGCAAGCAAGCTCAGGAAGCCAATTTGTGCTGAAGAGAAGGGCTGTGTTTTCAAATCCAAAATAAACCAGTCTTAAAACAACCCAAAGGCCCAGTGGATCCAGGCTTCTGGATACAGCATTTGAAAACGTTGGCCCTGAGCGATGTCTAAACGTGTTGTAAATCCTGGTGACTGCACACGCGCATCCATGCGCGCACACACAGAGGGAGGCCCATAAAAACTCAGCTTTATGGGAACTGAGCCTGAGCTCAGAAGCTCAAGGAAGCTGCAAGTCTCTCCGGGCCCATCTGCACAGCCCAGCCGCCTGCTGCTGGTGCACAAGTGAAATGCAGCTGTAGAGCAGCTGTGCCAAGACCTTGAGCCTTGCCTGGCCCTACAGATACCCAGGCCTGGAGCATCTGCAGAGCGTTGAGGATGCACCGCTCCTATAGAGACAGGCTGAGAGAGTTGGAGTCATTCAGCCTGGAAAAGAGAAGGCTCTGGGGAGACCTTCTAGCAGCCTTCCAGTACCTAAAGGGGCTAGAAGAAAGCTGCAGAGGGGTTTTGGACAAGGGTGTGTAGTGACAGGACACAGGGCAATGGCTTTTAAACTGAAAGAGGGAGATTTAGACTAGATATAAGGCAGAAATTTTTCACTCTGAGAGTGTTGAAACGCTGGAACATGTTGCCCAGAGAAGCTGTGGCTGCCCCATCCCTGGAAGTGTTCAAGGCCAGGTTGGATGAGGCTTTGAGCAGCCTGGTGTAGTGGAAGGTCTTCCTGCCCATGGCAGGGGGGCTGGAACTAGATGATCTTTGAGATCCCTTCCAACTCAAACCATTCTATGATTCTATGCCTGCTAGGGTTGAAGTTGCAGAAGGACCATCAGCTGTGCTGAAAGTCCATTAATCCAAGCTCTGTGAAGGAACTCATGGGCTCACCCTGAGCACAGCAGCTCTTCATACCCCAATACCTGCTGACGCACTCAAGTCCTTCCCTAGCAGCTGACCTCAATCATTCTCCTGAGGAGCACATGGCTCTCATTAGCTACGACTGGCTTGACCCTGTCTGGTGGCTCCCTCTGCCCATCAGAGAGGTGAGCCAATCCCATCATCACTGTAGGCGGGTTTTGTATTCCTGAGGTCTATTTCTCCCAGCTCAGCCCTGCATGTTTTTTTTGACTGTGCTCTGGCCGCACTGGTTCATCTGGAGATGGATCCTTAGACAGTGTTTTGCTGCATGGATGTTGCTGGTCCCTCATCTTGATTGGGCTCCTGGCTGTCGCTTCCAGTCCAAGTCACATGTGAGTAATGCCTTTGATTTCTTCAGTTCTTCGCTTTTGTTATCTCCAGTGTTGGCACTTGGCTTTAAACATGGCTGTCTCTGCTGAGCTTTGCTATTCTTGTCTTAGTCAAGATCTTGTCATGGGCTTTGTTCCCAGTATGCTTGGAAAGTTGTGCCAGATATGCAAGGGCATTTAAATGTGTGCCCGAAAGGTGAGCCTGGACTTGAGTGTGGGTTCATGCCCCATCTCAGCACACAGTTAAGATATCAGTATGGCTTGTAGGGCTTTGTTCGGGAGTTCTTTGGGAATGTTGCACCACTGTATATTTGTTTTGGAAGGAAGAAAGTATTGCTTGAGACGTCTGTACCAGGATCAATCTGACTTCTATGTGTGCAGACAGCAACCTGGGGTTAGGAATGTAGAGCTATGAAGCACCGAGACTGAGCTTTGGGGAGCCAAATTATTGAGCTCCTCTCTTGACAGAGAGCTCTTTAATTTCAGATTTTTCATGGCTGCTAGCATTTATCCTGGTTTGGTCTTTTCCATGTTCTTATTTCCATGTAGTCAGTACCATTTCTGAATTGCAGCCGAAAAGTGCAGTCTTTCCCCAAGATTAGCAAGCTGTCTTTTACTTCAAACTGGAATACATCCCAAACCTTTCACCACTCATCTCAGGGTATCGACAGCTCCAAGTGTTTTCTCTAAATTGTTGATGTTGTTGGTATGGTTGTGCTATTTTCTCCTTAGTCTTGAACTGCTGTGCTTCATTTGTTTGTTTATATAAGCCCCGCAGCATTCGTTAGGGAAGCCTGGGATGGAAAAAAACATCTCGTGCATCAAGCACAAAGTTAGGGGAACTTTCCCCAAGTTAGGGGAAAGGAAAACCAATTCAAAGGCTACGGTGTGGTGGACCTATGCTGGATGATTTATACTACGTCAGTGTTTCAGGGTACTGGTGGATAGGTCCAGAGTCAGTGCTGACTTAGTGGGGAGCATGGGGCTTGCAGCTTTCCATCCCCTGTCAGTGCAGCTGGAGAAGATCTCCAACACCTGGAAGGTGGGTTGCACCAGTAGGCCTGATGACTGGAAGTCCTGGAAGGCTTTGCAATGAGTCTGAAGTGTCCAGACCCAGGGTGCTGCGCTGAGAGTGAAGGCTGTTTGCTTGGTTGGCGTTTGCCCTGTGTGCTGCGTGATCCCTGCGCCCTGGGGTCTACATAGGAGCACTGGGCAGGTGCTTTGTAACCCAAATGAAGAAGTCATGGCTCTCAACAGTCCTAAACCATGTCTTAGATTGTTTTCCAGGTCTGTGCTTGCAGATGACTCCCTGATGTTGGGTAGACAAACCAATGGTCAGGCCTTTCTTGAAAGGTTGTTAAAGTGGAGATGTGATGTCCAAGCTGGTGCTCACCTGAGTCTGTCCAGCCTGGAGGAGGGAAATGGGGGAGGTTATGCCTTGTAGATGTTCCCAGCCCAACCCTGGGAGTCATACCCAGATCTAAAGCCTTTCTCCAGGCTTTTACATGGCAGAGGGACTTCCCTTAGCTTGTCGATAATCCTCTAAGGGCTCTGAATACTTTTGGAGGCTTTTGTATGTCAAAGCCAGTGCTGATCTAGGTATTTCCTTTCTGCTCCATAGGGGCCACTTCCACCATCCCAATTATCTATAGAGGGGTTAAGTTCCCTGTGCAAGATGCTGATTTCATTACAACCCTCAGCCATAAACACTGCGTGCTGCGGCACTGACTAATTGCTGGGTGTTATTGGCAGATGGAAGAGCATGCGCGTGGGCCAGGAGATCAGTTCAGCCCCTTGTGCTCTGCCAGCAAGTGAGTTGTCTCCATCTCAAGTGATTTTTATTTTTATTTCACTTCTCGATCTTATTTGTAAATGCGATCCCCTGATGACACAATGTATAAAACCTTGGCTTGCTGAGATGAAGCTGGAAGGAGCTCCAAAACGCATAAGCTATTTTAAACATGAACTTAAAAATACTTTATTTTCTCTCTGTTTGGACTTGATTTTGAAGGTCTCTTCCAACCCAAACCATTCTATGATTTGGGCTAAGTGTATGAATGAAAAGGGAAGACGTTGTTTTTAGATTTAAAGGAGGTGAGGGGGCAGAAACATGCCTTGTACCTAGACAAGAAGCCAGAACCATGGTGGAAGCTGGTTTCTTCTCCCAACTCTGTTGTTTTCCTGAGTGCTACTGAGTGGGTGGCTTCTCATTTATTCATTTACATTTATTTTACATTTAGATTTAGTCGAAACTCAGAGCTGCCCATGAGAAGTTGCAAAAGTGGAGGTATAGTTCTTCTAGTTAAATGCTGCTAAAGCTCTTGTTCAGCTTGCTGCTGAAATACTCTGCCATAGCTTGAAATGGTTTTATGGGGAGGAAGGATTATGCTGAGCCTGGTCTTTCCTTAACTTCATGCAAGGATGTGTTTAATTAGTGATGCTTACTTATATCTACTTCTACATGGCTAAATACATATTGGAAGTGCTATTTCTATCTTCAGAGATGTTGAAGCAGAGCTTTGATTCCAGTGGGAGCTACGTGCACAGCTGCCTCTCTTGGTCTAGTTTTGACCAAGTGTGACTTTACCTCATCCCCACTTGCTGCCCTTTGGTCATCTTTGCTCTTAAACTCTGTGGAGTTGGCTCCGTGTGTCTTGTAAACATGAATTTCCCCATGATGGTGATCCAGGCAACTAACCTGAGCACAACTGCTTTTACAGCAGCTGCATGGACAAAGCTCCTCAGAGCTTGGTGCTCCTGCCTGCTGGTGATGAGGCATAGGAGCCACCGCAGGCATTGCCTTTGGGGTGGGGGGTCAGCTCAGGGGTTTTCAGGCTGGAGCTGCTGCCGTTGGACAGCAAGGATAAATGACACCCATAGGTGCATCCTAGGCAGAGCAGTTGTGTGTAGCCATACACGGGATCTACTCTGAGATCTGCCAGGAAGGGTGTGCAGAGGGGATCCTGCCTTGCTACAGGGAGAGACTGTGAGATCCTGGGAAATCCCTCCCAGCCTTTCTCTGAATTCATGTCCAGATAGGGCTGGGAGATAACTGCATCCACCATCCAACTGCTAGGATTTCCTCAGAGCATGAGAAACAGACTTTTTATGCCTCTGACCTTGATCTAAGCTTGTTTCCTTTTAAGCTGCTATGTAAAGGAGGGGGGAGGAGGGTGCAAGAGAAAGAAGGAAAGTTAGATTTCTTTAATGTTCATGGAAGCAAGCGATTGATAACAATTGCAAGAGCCAGGCAGGGAGCCAGAGGGATTCTGCACAAGGCAGCTTTGCCAACGAAGCACAGAGCTTCTGGCTGGGGATGCAAAGCTCTGCTTGTTTACAGACCTGGGCCACCCTTTGAGCTGCTCTTGCCAATTGCTTCAGGCCAGAGGGAGTGTTGTGCACTGAACTTCATGATCTGAACGAATGCCCACCAGGGACTGGGTCAGGACCACCAGCTTCACGGTCCTTTTCAAAGTCTGCAGGCAGATGGCTTCCCTGCTGGGAGGCAAAAGGATTAACTCCTTCCACCTTGACTGTTACTTTCAAGACAGCTTTGGTTTTGAGGGAAGCTGTGGGGTTTTGCTTTTTTTAAGAAAAGGGAGGAGAAATGCATGAAAAAAAAAAAAATCAGCATTGCGATTTTTATTTGTGAGTAGAAAATAGTTCTTATCACAACTCTGGGAAACCATTGTTCTGATTTTTATAAATATGCTTGTATTCCCCTTGACTTTTTTCCTCTCCCTCCTTACTTGCTGTCTCCCCTGCTGCATGCCCTTGGCGGCTTCCCAGACGCTTCATGATGCAAGAGAAGATAAGCCCTTACGAGGAATAAAAATCAGGGGTGCTGCACATCTCTCACTCTAAATCAAGTCCTTGCCTGAAAATTCCCGTACGTTGTGTAAAGCCCCACGATTTCCACCAAGACAAATGATCCCAGCTACCTTCTCCCCTGGATGGAGACTTGCAGATCAACTTGGGGATGGGAGCCCTGTGTTTCTGCTGTCTTGGGTGCAGCCCTGCCAATGACATGTGAACAAAGGCTGGTCAACCTTCCTGCCATCTGCTCTCGGCCAGATGCCCTTCGCTGACAGCCTTCATTGTGCTGGGCAAGGCCTGAAGGTTAGAGGGGAACAGGAACCAAGAGCCCGCAGGCACAGCGAGATTGTCACAGTGATAAGAAATTTGGGGTGAGAGGGTAGATTTTCAATGGCTTGGAAAGTGAAAACCCTAATGCCTCTATGATGTTTCGAAGGCACTTTTTGTGTAATGCTGTGGACAGTTGATTGGGGGTGAGAAACTTCAAGGATACTTGAAAAACAGGAGAGAGAAATCTTTTGCCATGCTGTTTTCAGACTTTGGCCCCAAGGATTCAATTTTATTCTTCCGGTGACTCACAGCACGGCACTGGCTCTGTTCTCCTTCCCTGAGCAGGACGTAAATAAGGCTAGCAATCCATCTTAAATACATCATAACGTAACATACCAGATCCCCTTTTGCAAAGCAAAATAGGTTCTTGGGGTGGAAGGTGCTGTGTACAAAGCCAAGTGGATTCCAAGGGTGTAAATCACTGCAATGGGACAAGGTTTCTAAGAAGCCCTAGGTAATCAATCACCTGGATCTACGACTCCCTTTGCAACTCATCGGGGTGCTGCAAGGCTTGGTGTGGTTACCCTTCAACATCCCTACGAACTAAGGCTTCTTGGGCAGACGGACAAACATCTCCAGGCTGGTTTTTGGGGACTCTTGTTTGCAGACAGTGGAAGCAGATGGGTTAGCAGAAATGTCTCATGCTCTGTTGGTAGCACGTGGCTGGAGGAAGGGGCCAGCAGAAGGCAGTGATGCTATGGCAGCTGGTTGGGAGGGCTGGGCAGTGGGTGTGAGATCCTGTTCCTTGCAAAACCAGCCAGGAGGAGGAGATGTTTTATGGAGAGAGGAGGTGGGGAAGAGCTGACCCCTGCTAACACTGTCACGCTGCAGTGCCTGCTCTGTGTTACGGGAGCAGAGGAACGGTTGTGTTGCTGCCCAGCTTGCCTGCAGCGCTCTGCCTTGCCTTAAAAGAGGCAGAAATCTAAATCCCTGGGTAACTTCAAAGCAACTCAGGGAAGATTAGGCTCTTTGAGTCAGGCAGCAAAGGAGCAAGAGGGAGGAGGGATTTTGAGACTCGAATGCTGCTGAGGACCCTTAAGCCCTCACTCTGAGGAGGAGGGGAGGACTGGCCCCTCTGGTTTAGAGATGCTTGTAGCAGATCTGGACCCTGTGGTCCACGTTACTCCCTGGTTTCTATTTCCCAAGCTGCTGGCTTGTGCTTCCTTTTTAGCTGCTCCCTGCTCCTCTTCATTAGCTGCTCTCAGCAGTGCATGAGTTCATCTCCTAAAACTTTGTACTGGTGCCAGTGGGTCGGTCACTCCGCAAAAAGAAATTCCTCTTCAAGAAACACTATCCTTTTCGAGAAAAGGCCAACAAACCAGAAAAACTATCAAAAATACTGCTTTCAGAAACGCTCCTTAACTTGAATCTGTCTTGGGTCTTGTCTGGTTGGATGGCTGTTAGTATGAGCTGAGCCTCCTGTGCTCTTGCAGCTCTGCCAATGACCTACAAACCTGCTTCTGTTGGGTGACTTAACCTGGCCACCCCATACAAAGGATGGGCAGCAGTTTCTGGAAGAGCCAAATGTGAGTCTTGTGCAGCTCCTGCCCCATTAGAGAAGCCCATATGCTGTGTAAGTTTTTGACTGCGTATATCCACCTCTCAGCTCATCTTGGCTTTGGTCTGAGGACTGTCTGGAGAGGCTGGTAGCTACCAGCAGATTGCTACCACCAGAGCTGTCCATGTAGACTTCTGGTCATCATCCATGTCTCTAGGACCAGGATGCTTTTGGGGAAGGAGTCACGGTATGTCAGGCTATGGAGGTGGCACCAGCCCTACCTGATACAGAGCACAACACATCCTTGTCTCATAGCAATGCCAGGTGGAGCTTTCAACTGTTTCTCACCAAGCATGAGATGGTTATATGCAGAAGCCAGCACCTCCTTTGAAGGAGTTGTGGTTTCAGCTTGCTCCTCTTACAGTCACTGAACCTTAGGAGGAACAGCCCAGCTTGGCTAACACTTGGTTTGAAAAATGTTATGCTGCATTTCCACATCTCAAACCACTCAGACCCCAAATCCCAGAATTTCTTCTAGCTTGTGTCACTTTATTTCCTCACGAAGTCCTTTCTCTGCTGGAAAAGATTTTTCACATTGAGCAGCAGCAAAGGCAGCTGAAATGTGTTATTCCTGTAGTGAAATAATGTTTTCCTAATCTCAGCATTTTTTTTTTAAGCATGTCCACATGTAATGTGCTTCCAGAGCAATTCAAGTCCAAGGCACAGCTGCAGAGTACCAAGAAAGGTTTAACTGCTGGCACACTCCAGGACTGCACCTCTCTGGGTTGGACACTGGAAGAAACTAGACCAAATACTTGCCTGCTCCTCTGAGTGAAATTTTTATTTGTTTTTTTGGTTACATACTACTTGTTCTTTTGAACAGAAGCCAAACGCACAAGGTGTGCAGAAAGAGGGACAGAAAGTGGTTCAAGGAAGAGCGTGGGGTGAAGGAAGCATTGGTAGCATGGCAGGTCTTGACCTTGAGTTGGTCAGTCTGGCTGCATTTGAATTTCTCCAGCTGAGGAGTGTGGTAGATCCAGAGCAGCTGCAGGTCATGGGGGCTCAGGCAGTGAGATGTCACATACCTGTGGGCACACCAGGCTAAAGGCAAGGTTTTCCTGACCCTCTGTGGCAGCTCGTGGGGAGCGATCCATGTGGGCAATCAAGTGCTGTGGGAGGTAACATTGCTCATGATCTCCTTGATAAAACACGACGTGTTTAGTTTTTTCTCCCTGGGCTTTTCACAGCCTTTGAGGTGCTAGGTGTTGGAGAGGAGCTTTTCAATTGCCGGTTGAGGATCTGGCCAAGATTGGAAATGTGCTTTCTGCTTTTAAGTCTGGTGGCTTTCAGCCAGGTCTCCTTTGAGATCCACCCCTCAACCTCCCCTAACCTTCCTCTCCTCCAAACACACTCGACTGAGTCACACTAACAGCATTGCTCAGGATTGAGTTTCTTACGTGGGCAGAAGGAGGACAATCATGACTTTGGGCTTGGGACCAGAGCCTGCAATCTTGCTAGCTGCTGCAACAGAAATCCAGACTTCAGGAGTTCAGAGTCAGAACTGTTGCTGCATCCCTGCTGATGCTCTTTCCTCGTTTTCCACGCTTCCTCTGGCAGGTAGCCCATAGATAATCCTCCAACTTCTTTTCCAAGAGGAAACTGAAACAGTCACCAATTTTTATTCTTAATAGAAATCTGGCCATGGCAGAGGGGTAGTGAGATGAGGCCAGGTCATTGGACTGTTGTAATTATTAGATGGTCATTCCACTAATGACAATCTTGCTAAGATTCAATTAAGTACAATCAAGTATTCCATGCAAAGAATGAAAACAGGCAGTCTGGATGGTGATACAGACTGGAAGAGACCTCAGGATGTCCTCTATCCAACCTCCTTCCCAAAGCAGAGCCAGCTATAATTTCACCAACATCAGGAAAAGCTGGAAGTTAAACCACTGAAGACAGTGTTTAAAGACAGACCAATTGCCTCCATCCATCTGCCAGAGATGGCAGATGACAGATATTTTACCTTATTTTTTTCCCTGCCTCATGTGGTTCTTGGAAAGCACTGAGTTATGCTTGGTCATCGTTGCAGTGACTGTTCCCTTGCATCTGTGCTGGTGTTATCAAGACCAAGTGGTTTAGGAGGAGTGGTAATGGAGTCACTCATAAGTCATCTGTCTCATACATGGAGCCATCTCATGGTGTTTTTTACCCCTTTGAGGTCTTGTGGCTCATTTTTACTCTTCTCCATCATCCTAGTCTTGAACATTCCGTCTTTGTTTTGGCTACACGGCGAGTGCCACACCAAATGTGGTTACCTGGGTGTGCTCGAAGCCCTGCCTTTGTCTGCTAACAAGGGTATAGGATGAATTCCACATCAGGATGTTGGCATGACAATATTGGTTCGAAAAGTGACTTCAAAGACAGGTTGTACTGGTCTGAACACCCTCAGCTTTTAATACATATTAAAAGGAGACCTGAAGCAAAATCCAGCCTGGCCAATATCTTAATATAGCTGTCAGCTTTCACTGCTGCCTTTTCTCTTTACTCTGCCACTCCTGAGTGAGATGCTTATGCTGTTAGCTTGTCTAATTAATCTGGAATTGAGGGGTTTAGATAGAAGTTGGCCTTTACCACTCCAGAGCAGTCCCGAAGACTGCAGTGTGCAAACCAATGCTGTGACTCCTGCTGCCAAAGTTGCTCCTTGGGAATTAGGATGAAACTTTCCCATTTCTCCATCTGTTTCTGTCTAGCTGACCAAACTAGACCTTTCACAAATGAAATGCATCTCATCCTATTACTGCTGAGATTTAAGGTGAGTCTGACTTTTCCAGAATTCCCGTGAGTCCTGACCAACAGATTTGTCTATCATATTCCCAGTAAGAAATAACTACTTTTGATTGCTCAGCTGTTTTGAAGATAGAGAATATTCCTGGTTGCTAATCACTGGCAGCTGCAAAGGACTCAGAATAAAGGAGTATAAAGCCCATTAGATCTAACTTTGAGCTGTTCGAAACAAATCCTTTACTGTGCTCAATGTGTCAAAGAATCCAGTGTTTTTTCTTCTAGATAACTACTTTATATCACCCTTATCTACTCACTTGTGAGTTGTAAGCCTGTAAAGCAGCGATAAAATACAACAGGGAACACAGATTTGATCCAACATGTCCATTTATTTTTCCCCATCGGCAGAGATGAAGATACAGCAATCTTGAAAGTATGTAGCACATGCTGCTGTTTTGAGCCCAACTAGACTTTTAGTGTCAGCCCTTATCCCCTATACTCTTTAGGCTCTTAGGCTGATGTTGTATATCACAATCACACTTAAATCTATAGGGTACCACCTCATTTGTCAGTTGCCACAAAGCATTTTTGCTGTCAGCTGGGACGAGGACCGTATTCAAGCCACGATCAAACCTTGGACACAGTATGAGCAACAGCTCCAGTGAATATTCCTGTCAGTACATGGATTAGAGTCTTCTCTAAAGCACCTCCTGCCAAGGGTCTGATGTCATCTGTCTTCTCGGATCAGGGGAATGGTGTGAATTCAATTTTTGCAATGAACAAATCCCTTTCTATGAGCACTCAGGCTTCATACCAAGAATTCAACTGATTGTTTTTTCCCCTTCCCCCATTCCCACCCTTATGAGGTAGATGCTGGTGTTACTGTGGCTACAGCATATATGAGGAGATGCTGATTTATATAATGATAGTCTCTCAAAGGACAAAACTTCTTAGAATACTGAGGACTGGACCCACGTTTGAAATCAGGAATTTAGAACACTGAAATGTAAGAACAACTGGAGGATGTTGTGGATCCCATCACTCACATTCAGTAGTGGCCATATGCTCCCAATTGGGCTTAATACCAAGATCTGAGCTACAAGTACTCCTGCTTCAGGTGAGGCTGCACCTCAGGCTTTACTCTAAAAATGACATAGCAGGAGTGTAGGTATTGCTTTCTGTGAAAGCTAGTACCAGTACTTCCAACCCTACTGGACCTCTGTCTTAGGACCTGTATTGACACCTGTAACCCCAATTAAAAAAGCTTAAACTCCACCCAAAGCCATCACGAGATGCCTAGCACTGCTCACAGTTGGTTGCCTGCTTCCAAGCGAAGCCTAGCTCCCTGCAGGTCAACATCTAGACACATCTGTATTTCAGGTGACGGGTACAACCTCATCCAGAGCTCAAAGCGTTACAGAGCCATAATGTCCATCTCAGTGTGTGGTTCAGTGACAACCAGTTGAGATGGACTTAATATTTGGCCACATCCCTTAAAAATAGATTTTAAGAATCAATTTTTAGTGATTGGTCCCATTTCCTCATGAAGAGAGTTTAACAGGACCTGGACTGTTCAAATCTTAGTAACAGCTGCTGAAAAAATACCGAAAAACCCCACCATTTTATAAAATAATCCTCCCGTCTGTCTTCTGTCACTGCTACCAAGCTGAATAAAACCAGGAATTTAGGCCTTGATTCAGCAAAGCTCTTAAATGAGTGCTCACATTTTAGTGAGCACACTTGCCATGGGCAGTTTCTGTTCCAATGCATTGCTCTCGTGGCCTTTCCAAAGGATTATCAGTTGTTTTTTAGAATATACCTTTCAAAAAAAACTCTTCCTCCTTCCATAGTGTGTAGTCATCAATCTGATAACCCTGCCTTCTGCAAGAGCTGGTTGCAGAAATGCATTGTAAGAAAAGATAAGTGCATTTGCTGAAAATGGATTATTTTTTTAATAAGAGACTGAGTATTTGCTATATAGACTTAAATTTGGCAAATGGTTTGACTACAATAACCAAGATAATGCAGAAAATTGAAATCATCTTTGCCAAAATGCAGAACTTCCAGTTTGCATAACTTTCATCTAGAAATGGATATAACTTTTAATGGGTTAAATTTGAGTAGAGGAATAATTTTGAGATGAAATAAGATGAAGCCATCCCTGTTTCAGTCAGTCCATAAGTAAAATAGTTTTTTTCCTCCTTGTGTAGGCACCAGCCTGACCAACCTATGATTCTCCAAACTCTTGTTATAAGTGGTGATTGCTCCAGCAATTTTGTGCAGTGTGAGGTCTGAGGAAGCAGCTCATAAGATATTGCAAAGTAACTTGGGATGAAGCAATGTTATTTGTCATAACAATTTCTAATCCCTTAAGAAAGCAGAACAATGTTTGGATTGGATGTATGGAAAGATTAAAACTTCAGCCTGCGCTCGAGTTTAATTCTCTTGATTACAAGGTGTTTGTTAGTAGACTTTGAAAAATAGTTTGTAATACTTTTCCATCTGCAGTGTTTAGAAGTCCAGTGGACACTCAAAAAGCTAGTTTTTCCTTTAGTGGACCCTTCCCTAACTGAATACCCACCCAAATGCTGGAGGGAATGCCCTCATCGGAAACAGATAATCCTTCCTCAAACAAAACTTTCCTTTCCTTCTTTTTTTCTTCCTCTTTTCTGGCCTCTGCTATGTGGTATCATGTCCTATTGTATTACGTTATCATATCTTGTCAAGTCGTGGCACGGTATAAAGCAGCTCAATGTGGTGGAAGGAATGCAATGCTATCTGAAGCCAGCATCTACAGTAATCCCCTCTGTCGTCTTTCCTTCCCAGAGCCTCTTCAATGCGTTTTGTACAAAGTAGAATCAATCAAATCTTCTCATTTTCATATCTACATGGTATAACGTTACCTAAACAAGAAGAAAAACCTCTGTGTGAGATATCAAAGAACAGACCTAATTCCCAGAAGTCATGCCCAGTATTTTTCTTGGACCATCAATGCCTGCCTCTAGCCAAAGAAACAGCTTAAGCCACAATGCTTAGATTTTCCCTTTACATAGATTTGAAATGTGTCAAACATTTGTAGTGCCTAAATCCTCATCTTGTTTCCATTGACTTTGACAATGAAAGTGTGATCCTTTATAAAAATCTGGATGGTTTGCAAAAACTTGAGCCAAATCAGTGTAGGGATTTCAAACCACCCCAAAGTCTTTTGGGAGAGAGGAGGGAAACGAGCACCTTTGAGGTTTTGTTTCAGACCAGTTTCTCCCATAAACATTTCTCAACTGTCCACTTCTACTTTAATTGCACAGGAATTTCAGTGACATCTTTACTTCCCAGTAAAGTGCGTGGGGAGGGATGCCTTATGTAACTTCCCTGCCTAAGTTGCATAAAAATCAGTTCTGCCAAGAAAGCGAGTGCATTTTGCATGCATTTGAAGTCTCAGATCAGTTTATATGGTTTTTATTTCTCTTGTTGGACTTGTTATCACGTTTCATCCTTAAGTGGTTGAACTTCTCCTTATTTCTCCTCTTGGTCGGGGGGATGGTAATAGGAGAAGAGTACATTCTATTCTGTTTTATTTTTAGGTATAAAATCAGCACGTTTAAGTCCTAGCCCAAGTGGATTATAAACTTCAGAGTAAAGCAGATCCCATTTCTACATCATGTGTTCATACAGCATCTAGCACAACAGGATTCTGGCAGATAACTGCAAGTGTTACGTTAATGTGGATGATGACAAAAGGGGCTTGTTTTGGGTGAGACATGATTTACCCTCTGCCCACTTCCAAATATCTCAAAGCTT
Organism: Tauraco erythrolophus; assembly: GCF_009769465.1. Taxonomy (NCBI): domain Eukaryota; kingdom Metazoa; phylum Chordata; class Aves; order Musophagiformes; family Musophagidae; genus Tauraco; species Tauraco erythrolophus. The sequence continues at coordinate 20,076,637 of NC_141479.1, read as the reverse complement.
TGCCAAAATCTATATTTCAAAGAAAATTTGGGGTATCGTATTTAAAACTTCTGGAGAGAGAAAGCTCTGGTTGAGGGAGGTAAATTAAGGTCAACTTGAAAAGAAGGAAGAAAGCCACGAGCTTCTGAGCTATATGTGTATGTGTACATACAGATCTGATATTGCTGTCTGGATAATGAACCTGTCTTAGGAAGAGAGTTCAGCAAGAGCTGCATTCTGCTTCCCTGAAATAATCCTGCAAGATGTTATGAAGTGTTCCCAAGCAATGCATCATCCCAGAGCGTATCTGTGGATGAAGCATTAAACCTGTGCTGTCAGAAGAACAGTGTGTGCTTTCTAGATGCAGGAAGGCTCTTGTCTGTCTGTTTTGTAAATTCAGCACCAGTTTTTCAACCGTATGTTACTGTTGATTCAGCCTACCACATCAATACCTCAAGCTACTGCTTCAAGACTGGCTCTGCAGAGTCCTACCTGCCCTTCCAGTGGGATGCCTCCAGCTCCAGCTGTGCATAGAAAGCTCTCCCTTTGGCTCTATTTATCCCCAGGATAAACAAGTCCTGTGTCTCCATCTGTCCTACTTTTACAGTGATGCCATCAGTCCCAAATGGTGATGGGGACTGGATGAAAATCTGATCTGTAAAGCAGTCAGCTCTACTCCCACCTGCTACAAAGCTATGTAAGATTTACATATTGCCTGAATTTGGGCTAAAAGACCACCTGCAGAAAGCCAGGAGCTTGTCTGCCATGTCCTGGGCCGCAGTTCAACGCAGAACGCAAATTGAATTTCTCTAGTAGCATTATAGACATTTCTTGGCAACATGGTGGTGTTAAATACCCCGATTTTATTTTTTTTCTCTCCCCAAATAATCCTCCCTGGATTAACATCAGCCCAAGTCTTCCAGCCTTGTAGGATGCTTTAGGCTTTAGTTGCCCATACAACATCAAACACTCAGCAACTCTCCTTTCTGCAGCAGCTTTCCTTGCACAGCCAGTTGTGTGAGCCCAACCCCAAGCACGTGGGACCGTGTGCGCAGGACAGAGGTGTGCAATGCTTGGATGGTGTGGTCCAACAGCTGAAGTCATGCTTGTGGTATCACCAATACGAGAGTCAAAAACTGTTTAAAGAGTTTCCAAGTCAAACACTCGAGCACATTTCGTAGCCTTTGAAATACAGCTGGCTGAAAACTCCTGACAGTGTGATCTATTAGGCTGTGGAATAGTTTCCCCAGGGAAGTGTTGGAAGGGCTATCATTTGAGTCATTTAGCGCTGAGGGGAATATACTACAGGGAACAATCCCTCATTAGCTGGACTAATGGATCTTTCTGTTTCGAATTCTAGTGCTTCTACGAAAAAAAGTCCATTGACATCTTCTTGTTCTTCCATATGCTCAAATTGGCAGGGCTGTGGGGCCATTGGCTACATTTTTTAGCTTTTGTTTATAAGGCATATAAATTTATCAAAGGGGGAGGGTTTCATGTGTCAGGCAAAGTGTGTAGTGTCAAGAGCAATCTAAAGAAAACAGTCACAGGGATAAATGAAATGCACATACGTTATTTTCTAAAAAGCAGGGAGACATGCAGGTCCTTCTTGAGAAGCTCTAGCTCTGAGCAAGCTTCAGAAAACGAAGATAAAACAGCTGAGTCAAATTGAATGTTGAGTTCACCAGCCACTGGTGGATAGTAGCTCTCTGGGCTTGGCTGGTGTACTTCCAGTATATCTCATACTCCCTTTGGACTTGCTCCTGGGATAACACGATGAGGTCCTGTCATGCCTTCAGAGCAAGAATGATACGTCCTTTTGGTCATGTGTTGTTTCAGATTAGTCATTCTCACGGACTGGATGTGAAAGTATTCCAAGGTCTGGTCCTCTGGCATTGGGTGTGGGAAAATAAGCATGGTGAATTTGAAAACCAAGTGGCCACTTTTTTGGATGACAACTGCTTCCTTCTTTCATTCCTTCCTTGGGGATGTCACCTAGATCTTTGCCTATTGTAAGGTAACAGCTCTACTGGGGAATTCTCTGCCTACTGTCCTGGCAGACTGGATCATCACTGGCTTTGTGTTGTCAATGGAGAATATGGGAGCTGCCTTCCCTAACCTTATTATGAAGATCTAACATGAGTATTGTGGCCTTTCTCTTATGGACTGTGTAGATCAGCCAAGATCTGGTCACTTCAGAGAGAAACAACACCCATTTCTCCCTTGACTGCAGTCTGGCCTTTCAGAAGAGAGAAGGTAATACTGCCATAACTCCATAATTTGTAGTGGATTTGGTTAAGGACGATTTTTTTGAGTGAAACAGCCTTGGCTTCCCAATGTTTTGAATATTTTCCAGCAATGATGGTTTTCCCCTCTGTGTTTCTTTTTTTAACATTATACTTTCCGAGTGGACAATCCCAAAGGTGGCCAGTTTAGCGGGGGGAAGAAGAAAAGAGTCACAGTGATATTTTAAATGCTACGTGAATTTTATGCCAAAAAGTGTCTTTTCCATATTTATAAGCCCCTGTCATCCCCTCTCCCTCCGCCTCCTCCTGCTTAAAAGGAAACTCCATTACAAAGGCAGGAAAGAACATCAAACAAACCCCGCTTGGCAGCCATGTCTATATGTGAAATTACTGTCAGAGTACAAAGGAAGACTCAAGATTTAGAAGGTAACATGTGACATGAGAACGCCGTCCTTCTCAATGTCTTTACCTTTTGTTGGTGAGAACTTGGGAAGAGGTGGTTGTTGGTGCTTTTTTGTTTTTTAGAAAAATCTTGCCAATTATAGAAAGCCCAAGATGCACATCACCGCGAAACCCCGCCGTAAGCCGTAAAGCTCTGAAACCCTCAGCAGTGGCTTCAGCAAGGTTTGGGTGTAGGCACGTGCTCACCCTTAGCTCCATCCTTTGGGGAGGTGGGGGCATGTTTGGGCCACCCCAGGAGCAGCTGTTGCATACGGTCGCACAAGGCTTTGATGGAGCCACTTCTGAGCTGCTGGGAGCTGACTCTGCTCTCAGCAAACCTTGGTTATGAGATCAAACGTGTTCAGTTGAAGCAACCACATGGGCTTTACATGTAGCCTTTGCAATGGTTTTAAGCAAAGGTGTTTTATTTCACTAGTGAGACAAATTAAGAGCTCGTAGTTATTCCTTCTCTGTGATGGAAAGTAGTTCATGGATTAACGTAGCAGTAGTGTCCTGTGTGCTGGAGTAGCTGTATGCCTCATCTTTCTCTTCATCTTGGAGATGGTCTTTATCAGCTCTATTCTTATTCATGCTCTGCCATTCCTACCTTTTATGCCAAAATAATACTCATTTTCCGCTCTTCCCAAGTGGACGTGCTGTGGGAGATCAGGACAGCGACAGCAGAGAAGCCACACAAGCTGCTGGTACCCAGCCCTGACCCCCCCTCTGCATGGGCATGTGAGATAAGAAAGATTGCAACCTACTGCCCTCACCAGCCTTGGCTGCTTGGGCTCTGCTCACAAATTTAGATATTCAGGTGTTGTGACAGTGTTTGTAACTGGAAAAAAATACCAAACCATGGAGCTGGCCGTCTCATTTGGGTTTCCCACTGTGGATGGGAGCATCTGCCCTGCTGCTTCTCTACCCTGCTGTCCCAAATGAATGCTAAGGTGAGACTAATTCCCAGATCGAGCCCTAAACTTGTTTTCCACTTCAATATCTATAAAATGTTTACAGTTTTAATCTGGTTCTTGCCCTGTGTAGTATCATAGTCTGTCCTCTCATGGTCTCCTGTGCCAGAAATTCTGCAGAAGAAACTTGTTCATACTTTTTGTGGCTGTTAAGGTGTGAGTCCCTCTCCTTTGTTCTTTGAAAGAGGATTTTTCTCTAAAAGCAAGACCGAATACAAGAGACGCTTTTAATTGCTCTCAGTCTTGAGAGCTATTGAACTCATCTGCTGTAATTAAAATGTGAACTTAACTTTTCAAAGAATGGAAGCTTTCTTTTTTGGCTGTTGTTGAAGTATTTGAGCTACAAGGTCTTTCCTCCTTTATTTTAGGGGACAGAGGTATTGTTTGCTTGGTTTTTTTTTTTAATATGGAGTCGATCACAAGCTACAAGTGACATTTGTTGACCTCAGGCCAGACATTCAGAAGCACCACACCGGCCGTATCTCACATCGTTGGAAAAAATAATGCCTCTTCCTCCTCCTTTGAGAACAATAAAATTGGTCCTTTTTTAATTTTCCCTTGTAGGAACAGAGCCCTTTTGAAAAATCTGACCGGGGAGGCATGTCTGCAAACCTGATTTACTGCTCGTTTTCCAGTCTCATCAGAAGTTTTCTTGAATGAGGTGCAAAAACTGGCTGAAGGCAGGGGGGAAGGGACAAAAACTCTTCTGTGCATGCACACACACACACAAGATGGAGACACTGGTTAGCAACATAAACAAAAGGTGGGTGGTAACCCCCGAGCTTTTTTTTTTTGACAGCCAGTGGTGGCAGTGATGAATTTGTGAAGTTATCTAATTTTCCACTGTTTTAATTAGAGGCCTGGGCCATGAGACCTAACAGCTGGGTTCTTTGTACTGCTTTCTGTTGCCTGACAGAGAAAAATTTCTACTGTATCTTCAGCCAAGCTTTCAGTCTGACCTGAGCAAATGAAACTTCTGGGACTCATAAACTGTGGTTTCTGGGCAGATTGCTTTTTGAACTGCTCCTCAGCTATCCTAACATGCAAAGAACACAAAGGCTTACGAAGTGAACTCCCTTTGTACTTTAAAGCTAATGGTGATGCTCATTAAAGAGGTAGGAGGAGAGCGAGAGGGGAGGGAGGAACCCTCCCTGGCATATTAGAGGACTTATCAAGTGTAAAGTTTCCTCTGATCGGACACAGCAGAGCTGAGGCCAGTTGGGAAGTTATAATGCTCGAGCCCACAGAAGACAATGGCTTTGGTTGCAAAGCGCGACCTGTTGAGCAACTTAATTTATTGCTCGATTCCTGCCAAGTGTGGTTTTTTTTAAACCTTTGCATTAGATTGAATGTGCATCACAGTTCATCACCCCTCTGCTTCTCAAGGCATGCACTATAACCACTTTCTTTCACTGTAATCCAGAAGGAAAAAAATGTCAGAGGAGTTTTTAGACCTGAATTCAGCTAAGTCTTTGCTTAAATCCCATCGGAGCGAAGCTTTGACTTGAAGCACATACTTAATTGCTTTGCTGAATCAGAGCCCATATTCTGATTTTCTTCCTCAGGAGCGCTTCATATTCAGAAATGTGGTTTGATCCTATAAAAGGCCATCGTTCCCTCTTTCCCCACCTGCTCAGCTATGGCAAACTTCCTTGGGGCTGTTTTGCAGTAAGAGTCAAAGGGACTCGGTGATGACGAGGGTACTCAAGCCAATGCAATTTCAATAAACCAGAAAGTCATTTGATTTGCAAGGAACTTGGTGAAAATAGCTTCTCTGTAAAGGCAGTTGAGTAATGACCCATCACTCAAGCAGTTGTGAAAGAAGAGCCCTTTACAGCACATAGGTGAAGAATGGTGCTTTTAATAGCCACAATTTCAGTCCTGGCTTGGACAAAAATTTAAGGCATGTCCAACTACTGCAGCAGATGAATTGTGCAGCACAGTGAGAGATTTCAGGCGTTCCACCACCCACGCCAGGGACGGGACCGTTGTCTCCTATGGCCTCTCTCCAGCCCCCCCTGCCTGCCCTACATCCCCACCAACTCCAGGAGAAAAGGGGTAGGGGAGTCAGTGGTCAGCTCTTGCTCTGGTCCATGGCTGGAGAGCAGCATGACACCCACCTATATTAACTTGGGAATTGGGAAACACTTTCTTCCTCCTCAGATGGAGGAGAATCTGGTCCTTATCCGACAGTGTTCCTTCTCCCTTGAGGCAGCAGCTCGGCCTTTCTTGTGCTATTGAGAAATCTTGATCCTGCACTACTGCTGTCTTCCTCAGAATCCTATTCTTTGGAAATATCTGTCCTGTAGAACCTTGCTTGGAGAGTGGCAGTTACGTGCATGTATGTATTTAACCTTGTTGAATATTGGGAATTTTAATCAAAAATGACATCAGCTATAACAATGCCATGCTTTGCTGGAGGAACATAAGGTAGTGGGCAGTAACTAAAAATGATAGTAAACCTGGTCTAGAAAAAGACTGTGATGGAGCACATAAATGACAGTTCAAAATTTTTACAAGAGCATGATTGTTTTTCCAAGGAAAACCTTTTTCCAATCCGATAGGATGTGCCACTTCATGGCAGCATGGTTGTACTTCATTCTGATGTCATCACACTGGTTTTCCCCATAAGTCTGGATTCTGTTGTATCAGAGGGATTCATCACTACAGAAGGGCATTCAGGGTCTGCTGACTCATCTTGTGTGCAACGTGAAAGGAGTGAGAAGGGAGACCACAGTCATCCTCTGTTGGGGGGAGTCTCTGTCTCCTTGATGTGCAAAGCAAGACTCCTTGCACGCACCGATTCTGCTGCTTTCCCTTCCCTGTTTCTCCTGCAATAGGAGAGGATGGGGAAAAGCCTCTTGTGACCTTTCCTGTGTATCGGTGGGTGGGTTCCTCCTGTGAAAAAGAGATGGATTTCATCTCCGTCCAGTCCAGAAAGGTCTCAGATGAACAACTCTCTCTTTCATGGACAAGTGCTGGCTCTACTGGGAAAAAGCTCTTGTTTTCTGCCCTTGTGTCTCTTTGGATTTGTCCTGTGCGGTCCTCATATGTTAGGTGTGGTCTGGGCATAGCTGTGCCCATGTGGAGGCTTTGGGCAGAAAGTAGGAGTTCTACCTATCCTGGGTCTAATTAATGGGACAATGCGGAGTGTGTTTTAATGGAGGCTACTCTATTGTCCCATGTGGAAACATCTGTACTTTCCTCTAGGATGAAGTGTCAGCTGACATTAAGCAGTTTCCAAGTCCCAGGTGCTGAAAGTCCAACTAAGATGGGATTTAAGCCAAATTCAGGTTGCATTCCAGTCTGTGATGAAAGGGAATTTTGAAACGTTTGACTTTCCTGTGGAGCAGAAATTCCATTTCCCAATCAGCTCCAAATAATGATTTAAAGATGGACTCTGAAATGAGACTGTTTTAATGTGTCATCTTGGTTGTAATTGCTTATAGTTCTGAACAAATGTTATCGGACCATCAGAGTCTAAGGGTGAAGCAAGAGCTGGGTAGTGATTCAGATGGGATTGCCTGTTGCCAAAGAGGATGTCCTGGGACAGAGATGACTCTATTGCTCGAGCACAAGACAAGACAGTGAACTCTCTGTTTACAGTAGGCCACTGAAAGAATGGGATAATTGCAATTATTGGAGTTAAGCAGCTTTTTAATGACTGCTTCATTTTAAAAATACATATGTAAATCTGAGACAGTGAAAAGGTGCCAATTTGCCCCAGCTGAGCAGTGGACTTATCTCCTTCAAAGAGCTGGCAGCTTTACCCGTGGCAGAAGAGTTGAATGTCGGGGCAAGCTGTGCTCTGTTCAGTTAATGAGTCACGGCACCAGGCGTGCACAGACCACACCAGGAACCAGAGGAGAGACCCACAGCAAAGGGAAGAATATCTTTTGCTTTCCCTTAGAGTGATCTCGGTCGATGGCTCTGGAAAGAGGAGGACATGGAAGTTTTTGTATGATAACCTACGTTCATCTGTAGAAGTTCTATCTGGGGAGATGCTGTGGTGTGCTTCTCATCCACTGCAGTAGGTGGTGCATACTTCTGCTCCTACTGTTCTCCCTCCTTTTGTGTGTTTGTTACCCCATTATTACCAATTTACCTGCTTCCCCATTTCAAGCAGTTTTCCCTCACCAGAATACATGTGGTCCATCTTCCCTGGGACATAAGTGATCCTGTATTTCTTAAGTCAGTCCAAGATACTCAACTCCATGCTTTAAAGAACCTCTGTGTTTGGAAAGCAAAACTTCACTGAGCTGGACTTTGTTGTAATTCCTCCCTCCCAAAGCTACTGATGCCGAGTTTCTGAAGAGGCCAAAGGAATTAGGAGCCAGCACCAGCTGGGTCAGATGCTCCAGGCCCTTTAAAGACACTTGGGTGGACTATCTTTTGTCCAACATGTAGACAAAGGTATACAAATGATCAGCAACATCTTGAGAAATCAAGATGCACTAAAGGATAAGACCTCTCCATGCTTGGGTTCTGGCCAAATTCAGTCCTGTACTATGAGTAACTGAACAGGAGCTGTGCTCTTAATGCTGAATTTATTAGTCTCTTTGTTTCAAGGTCTTCAGTAATTACCATCATGTGACTGGGGTTCATGGAGTTAAGAATGTTACACGTCCTGCTATCTGGTGTGGGAGTTCTCATATACACAACCTAAAAATGTGGAGAAACCACAGATTTATGAGATCATGCCTTTTAAGTACGCCCCCGTCCAAGAAATAGTAGTTTCTAAATCACTCGCACTCTACATTCTTACCAAGATATTGAATTTGCTTTTATGAAGTAGGCACTGGTCCATGATATTAATTGCCATATTAGTAAAATATATTTGGAGAGGACTGGAGATTTGCCATGTCGCTCTCTAACTCCTTTTCTCTCTCCTCAACTCGAGGAGGGGAACTGCCACCTGGATGCTTGCCAGGCCAAGAGGATGGCTTGACACACATTGGATAGCATGAAAGCTCTCACTAAAATATTCTAAAGACACTTAAAATAGCTGGCTGAGCTCTGGTTCACTCATTTCATCTATTGTTAAAACCTCCCTCCCACATTAAAGAATTTCCCTCTGATTTCTTAAGCCCCAAAGGTGACTATGATGTAGGCTGATGGCTCCCAAGGAGCAGATCTTCATGTAAATTGGTCGCAGATCCTCTGAGTTTAATGCTGTGCAGTTTGCAGCAGTAAAGGAAACTTTGGCAGGAAAAACAAAAAAGCACATCCACCTGTTAGCACCCCAATTAGGAAGGTTCATAGAGAGTCTTAATCCCACAGTGCCAGGGACCTACAAAAAGAATTGTGAGTTGAAATTCAAAATTGTTTTGCTCCCCAAATCAATAAAGCCTGCCTGTCATTTGCAAAATCTGCTGAACGGGGTTCTTCCTCTGCATTTCCTTTCAGAACAAGGCTTCCAAGCAGGCAGTTTGACAGTGAAGATGAAATAAAAGACACAGCAGTCATTTCCACAGAGGGTCCTACTACCTCTGCGCAAGGTACAAATAGTCTGTTACAAAACTTCTTGGCAACGCTGATGGACCCCTTCCTGTGGGTGCAGAGGGGTCTGTTCCACTGGCAGCGTTGGTTCTAGGGTCCTCGTATTTAAGAGAGCATTTAAACACTTGGGACCATTTGTATTCATCAGAGTGATTAAGCAACTGAGAGGGACACATGTTTGAAGTTAAGCGTGACTCTCGGTGCTTTGTTATGTTGAGTTTTGTGGGCAATTCTCATGTGGATGATGTGCACAGCTACTCTCTGTCCTCCCTTGACTTGTATTATTAATCTGATACCCTTTCCCAGCCCTTGCTGATTCATTCCTTTGCTGTCTCTTCCCTGAGCTTGCTCTGTGGAAAAAAGAAACGACTCTGGCTTGTTGGCTTTTACCTTCTAGGAGATGTTAACTCCTATAAAGGCTTCTCCTTCAAGGAAGCATTGCATTTCTGTATAATGACAGAGTGGCTTGGATGACGTTGCAGTAGCAGGTAGCAAAACCAGAAATTATTTCAGGGATGGCAACCTAATGTCAAAACACCATAGGTGCAGTTGAATGGTGTGAATTAATCTCCGTCACTGCTGCTGCAGTCCTGCTTTTCTGCTCCCCTGCCATGTCACCCCCATCCCTTCCTTTCTGGTGGTCCTAGGATTTGGCTGACCTAGCTGAGCCAGCAGACACTGCTGTGTGATTTTTTTGTAGGGCTTAGTTTTCTGCTGAATCGGTCAGTCATGGAGTTGGGTGAGCACGTAAGTGGAGGGTGTCCCTGCCCATGGCAGGGGGGTTGGAACTAGATGATCTTTGAGGTCCCTTCCAACCCAAACCATTCTGTGATTCTATAAGCTGGTCCTAAGGAGGAGTGAGTGGGGACCGCATCCTTATACCACCCCCTCATTACTAGGGTTTAAGTATCACTTAAACTAAAAAGCTGCAGTGGGTCATGCAGTAAATCTTGCTGTTACTGGTCAGTGCTTTTTCTCTTAAGTACATCCAATGGAATTGAGATTTTTGCAGCTCTGGTGACTCTGGGCTCACCCAACGGGGCAGGGTGATGAGTGACCCCGAGGTCTTGCAGAACATCCATGGCAGATGTGGACGTGAGCAGCTCTGCTCCTGGAAACCAGTTTTTACTGCTGGAGCAGACTCATCCAACTCGTTTTGCTGAAGGAACTTACAGAGTACTCAAGTTTGAATCAAATGCATGCAATTGATGATAATCAAGTGTTTTTAACCAAAACACAGATAGAAGTTGGGTGAATGCTGGCTCACTGCCTGTTTGCCTCCCTTGGTTTTTCAGTTCAGGTTTTTAATTTCGCAAAAATCCTTTCCAAAATTGCCAAACCTTTGCAAACCTGACTTCAATTTTCTCTTCAGGCCCATCACTCCCTAGAAGAAACCCAGAACTAATTCCCTCCCGTGTCCCTAGCCAAGACACATTTTCTGCCTATAGGACACCTGTCAAAGAGGAACAGACTTTTTATAAAATAAACAAAAAACGTTTGGTGAGCAAACTCAGGGAAGAGAAAAGAACCAGCCAAGTTCCGGATATCCTGGACAGCGGTTTTCGTGTTTCCTTCAGCTGTCTTTAAGAAAAATATCACCTCTTTCTAGCCAATTCTAGTTTTATTTTCAGCCTAAGGATCATGTTAGGGATAACTGGATAACATAGATGAAACTTTCTTTCTCGTCTAATGTAATCAAAGGCTTAGTGGACAAGGTAAATGATGGCATGAGCTATAATTAAATGTTCTAGGGCTTGAGGTATCTAACTGATCTGAATATCAAGAGCAGGATGAAAAATGAGCTGAAACGTATGCAACGGACCTATAAGGAGATGTTCCATCTCTCCAGAATGGACCAGGATTAAAAGGTCACATTCCAGCAGCCTTAAAACGTGGTGGTGCTTAGACCTGGCTCACAGCTTTGGGCTTGCACAGTGTCACAGGGAAGTTAAGGAGGGACTTTGGGATCCTCTTTTGGGGTCAATGCAGGAAGATGAACTGTGCTTATCTTTGTGGAGAGGCAACTATTGAGCCAAAGCTGGAGAATCAACCGATGACTTGTGTTGGGATTGTGGCTGAGTAAAGTCCTTGATGTCCAAGGCAGAGTTTTTCCCTCCTTTCTTTGTGGCTAGTAGGGGACCGATTAACAAGCTTATGAAAAGCTGGCATGGCCTTGTTGAACTTGCCACGGATCAAACACTCAGCTATGTTGTGCTAGAAATCTTTCTAATTGCTTCTGATACCAAGCATGGACATTCACTCTTCTTCAAAGGCTGTGTTTGTGGTCTGTTATGAGGTCCCTGGGCCTCGTGTCTCAAATCCAAACACAAGATGAGGTGGCAGATGGATGCAGACAGGCAGGATTAATCCAGTGTCTGTTGGGCATGCTCTCTCTCCCTGTTTAGCTCCCACTTGGCTTTTTCTTTCTCTTGACCTTGGTAGGCCTCTTTCTCCATCCTGTACTTTCTAAATAACACCCTGCCCTAAAACTGTATCGTAAAAAAAAAAAAAAATCCCAGATTCACTGTTCCTAATTCAGAAGCTCAGTTCAAATCAGGCAAAGAAATTGAAACAAAGACCAGAGCAGTTTAGCCAAAACTGAATTGCTGCGTGTTTTAATTTGCTGCAATTTTCCTGCACGAGGTTCGGGAACCTCTGGGCATTTTATTTGGTAAAGTGTGAAATTACATTAATGCTTGGGAGGTGGTGGCCTTTCTATCTTAAGCAGATACTGGGTGACTGTTTATCCACAAGCTAAGAAAACGTTTTTGCAGTTGGCTGATGTTCAGTCCCATGAATAATATTTTGCAGAGGAGTTTGCTCTCTGATTAGCACAAAATGATCTGTGCATGTCTAGGAACAGCTTTATGGTTGTTCTGCTCGAAAGCAGGGCAGGTTTTTGAAATCCCTCCTGGACCTTGGAATATCTGTGTTTGCCTTGGCATCCAGGCAACACAGAAAGTAGGAACCCTACGGAGGAGGTTGGATGAACAGAGGAAAATTCACTTTATCCTGTGCAGATTGCGAGCGGAACGTGATCTCTGAATCAACTATCTCATTTCTTAGAATAACTGAAAAATATTTAATTACTCATGGTAGGGTGGAGCCACTGCTGCATCTTTTTTTTTTTTTTCCTCCCCCTCTCAGAAAGACTTGTTGCATTTGAGCTACCTGAATCTAATCCTGCTTTTATCCGGGGCTAAATCAGCAATCCGCTACTCAATTCAGTGCATTTCCCAGTGATTTATCAGGATACAACTTTGGGGGGAAATTTTCAGATCCTAATTTTCTCACCATTGAAGGAAGGTTTTAGATAGCAAATTTAAGGTTGCTTACTGTTCTTGGACTCTTTAGAGTACATCCAAGTACAGGCCATGCAATGGACATCAGTTGGGGTAAATGTGGGTATAAGACCATCACAATAAAAAGATTTCTTTGAATTTCATTCTCTTATTCTTCCCACGGGAAACCTAAGACTCCCAAATCAACATTAAATTGTTCCACCAGTATAAAACCTACGTAAAGTGGGAGTAATGCATCGGTCAGGTTTCTATTCCTTGGGTTTTGTGTTTTGTTCATTGCTCTTGAAGGGTAAAATATTTCCAGCTTTTGAATCACGGTGGTTTCTCCCCATCTTTTTTCGATTTTGGAAGAGGTCTTTGCTGCAGTTCAGTGAAGCACAAAGGCTCCTATGCTGTGCTGAAGCGTGGGGTCTGAGATCATGATATGCTTTGCTAGTGACTTTTGTAGCTGGCTCGAGAGACTGAATGAAAACACGTGCTCAGCTTTGGGCTGTGTCGGGATAGAAGTCAGTAGGGGCGTATAGCGGGCAATGGCACGGAAGGAAACCTCGTGTGGAGGTTTTATGATGTTATCCTTTATTATTTTTACACCCTTTTCCTATCCTTCCACTCTCTCATAAGCAGGGAGCCTGTTCATAAGATTTCTAGATTTGATAACTAAAAGTGGTGACTTTGATAACTATAGCACGTGGTTTGATAACTATAAAGTGGTAACTTTGCTTTTTTCTGCTTAGAGTTAATGACTTTTTGTGCCGTTTTCCAGATTTTTTTTCTCTTTTATCTGCTTTGCATATCTCCCAGTTTACCTTCTAGCTGAGACAGTTAACGCTGTTGCAACTGGGATAGAAGGGACCTGGTAACAGTGCAACCAAGGGAGCTGTTAGCACAAATTTTGTGATGCTCTAATTGAAAGAACCTAAAGAACACAAAGAGATCTCAGCCTGAGAGGCTTTGTCAAGTTTCTGACCATCTTCAGTGTTATTTGCACTGTCAGAGGTATGTAGCTCATGTTTTAAGAGAACTGAGTCATTTTTTGGAGGATGGTCAGATAAGAACACCAGCAAATCAGCAGATCCAACTCTTTCCTACAACAGCTTGAGTCCAAAGCCAATCAAAGCTTTTCAAATCCTTGTCTATAAATGAGCTTTTCTGTAGTTAACTTCCTTTAACTTTATATAGGGGTAGTATCTCTGCAAAGACAGAATGACCGAGCAACATGGGAAAAAGGCATCAGAAGGCAGTGATTTAGGGACAAGGTTTTAGAGTTCTTGTTCTTCAACTTTTTCTTAAGAAAGTGAACAACTAATAGATGGAGACAGCAACTAGATCATAGAATCATATAATAGAATCATAGAATGGTTTGGGTTGGAAGGGACCTCAAAGATCATCCAGTTCCAAATCCCCTGCCATGGGCAGGGACATCTTCCACTAGACCAGGTTGCTCAAAGCCCCATCCAACACTTCCAGGGATGGGGCAGCCACGACTTCTCTGGGCAACCTGTTCCACTGCCTCACCACCCTCATTGTGAAAAATTTCTTCCTTAGACCTAATCTAAATCTCCCCTCTTTCAGTTTAAAGCCATTTCCCCTTGTCTTACCACTATATACCCTTGTAAATGATGATCTTGAAGGTCCCTTCCAACCCAAACCATCCTATGATCTTTTCACACTCAAGATGACCCTACCAAGACCCTTATGTAATGTGCGTATCATCGTTTGGAAAACAAACACACGCTTCATTGTCGGAAGGTATTTTTTTCCCCATGCCTATTGATGTATTTACGATACCCCTAACTTTTTCCGTTTTGCAAGCAGCATACAAAGTGTGCCTTGGGAAAACATTTGCAGAAACTCTGGCAAGGGTAGCCTTAGCTTTGCCCTGTGCTTCCTGCAGGTCCCGTGGGGAACCCGAGCTCCCGAACAATGGGCTCCAGCTATCAGCCCTCAGTGGCTCGACCTTTCTGCGTTTGGGCTGCAAATCGCTGTGTGCACACACAACATCAGCTGTACTTTCTCAGCCCCAATTGTTTGAAACTGCCTGAAAACTTCCTATTGAGCAAACGGATTCAAATGACCCCGTCGGTTTCCCTCTTCCACCTGCTTGGTATCTACAAAACAACTCGATTAGTACAATTTGTAAAAAATTTCTACAATGGTGGTACATTGTTATTTCCTGCTCATGCACCTGGTGATTTTGTACCCCTTGGTGACTGGGGAAAAGAAATTAATTCTTAAGCTTAAGACTGCTAGGTGGGCTGAATGGAGAAAGGCTTGGGGGTGAGAAAGAGACCTGAAATGGTCCTTGAAGGATGACAGATAAGTAGAAGGGAGGTGATGGGAATGAAAGAAAGGAGATCAGAGCAAGCAGGCAGGGAGAATCAGCACTGGGAGTGTGTTGCCCTGGTTTGGCCACCTGAACTTTCAGGATCTGTTTGGGCTGGGCTCACCCTTTGGATGTGCTCTTCTTCCCTGCCAGTGAAAGGATCTAGTTAGCTTTAGTCAAACCAGAAAGCCTGAGCCATTGCATCTACCTGCTGCTCTTTGCCTTGTCCCTATTTCAGTGTCCCTCCCCACCAGGGATTTTCAGGGGAAATCAGTTGTCTCCGTCTTACAGAGGCACAGAGGTTAACTTGCTCATTGATGGGGAAAAGGAAGAGATGATACAGCTTAGCACACCAAGACCCACCTCCAAGCCACTGAGAAATACCCACCACCCTCCCCAGCAGAGGCACGTGTTTATTAGCTGTAGCTCCTCTAGGTTAATTGGTGGCTGATCTTGCTTCACTGGAGAGCCATAGGATTGCAGGAAAATATAAAAGAGGATAGAAATGGCCTGCTCTGTACACACCTTCCTTCTTTGAGGTTGGTCCTTTTCTAAGAGCATCCTCAGCATGTCCTCTGGAAGGTGGCAAGTGAGAAGCTGCCACCCTGTTGTACCTGGCCGTCCTGTGCTGAACCTGGGGAGTGAGTTTTGGTCTTGGTTTCCCTCCTGTTGTGGAGGAGCTGCACAGGTCCTGATCCCTGCGCTTCTCCCGGCTCATGTGCGCACTTAGCAAAGCTTGTAAATCAAGACATCATTTGAGCAACTGGATGAATGCTGCTTTAAGCAGAGACAGGTGTAGGTGTTGCTGTGTTTGTACTTTGCAAAGTCTGAGGAAGGCTATTTGCTCAAGACTGGATTTTTTTGGAAGCCTCTTGTGGTTCGATCCGTTTTCTGTTTACAATAAGAAAAAAGGAGGGGAGAAAAATAAAAGGAAAAAAAATAAGTCCTCTGCAAAATTGAAAGCAGAAGGCTGGAACTGTATATGAAAAACCGGAAGAAAACTTCCTCTGGAAATCACAGGCTGAGGTCCTGCGTGAAGCAATGCCATCTGCCAGATCAAACTAGTCCAGAAGCGGCCAACCTGCAGCTCCTGGTTCTCATGCCAGATCCCGGGCTGCTGCGGCAGAGATCCATCAGGAGCTGCTGGATCACGCATCTCTGGGTCACTCTGGGATCCATCTGCATGATCATCTTGGTCTAATCCTGCCAGAGAGCACTGAAGGTCTGGGGGAGCTGATGGAATCTCCCCTGGACTCCCATCTTCCCAGGCTTTCCAAAAAGGGAGCTAAATCTTGGTCAAAGGAAGCCATGCATGTGGTCAACAGCACTGGGCAAGTTGGGTAATCTCTGTTCCTGCACCATCAGTCTGTTCCTCAGCTCTTTGTTTAATGCAGGGATCCACCGGCTGCGGATCCTGTCCTACCTTGATGAAAGAGCTCTCCTGCCGTACGCTTCGAGCTGCGATTTTGTTTTTGAAGAATACTGGGATTATCAAGGTTTGGATTAGCAAGCAATTTCCTGAGTTTCTCAACATCATAAATGAGGTCAAAAAGGTCTTTTTGAATGGAACCCATTAATCTCCTTGTTGTTAGCAAGGAAACGTTGAAAAGTGCAGGTGTTAACAGTCGCTGTGTTATTTTTGGGAGAATGTGAACTGAAACACTCACAGGAAGCGTAGTATTCCCCTGCCAGCATCCTGGAGTATTATTTTAGGCAGCAGAACTAAGGGTTATGTGCAGGATTATGCTTTCATCACACCTTTAGGGCTAGAGCACTTCGTGTGCAAGAATTTTGCCTGGAGCATTTCTTTTCTCTGTCTCTTTTCTTCTGTTTTCTTGAGAATTACAAAAGTCACTGCGGTCCCTGTCAGCCAGCAGCATTATGATGCAACTCCTGGGTAAAAGCAGGACAGAAGCTGGTCACCAGATCCCAGAAGGGATGCCAGTCTGCTTAAGGGATCATTTCAGCTTGCTCTGATATATGGCAAGGTGGGGGCATTTGTTACCCCAACCACTCTTTGAAAGGCTTCTTCAGCAAAGTCCTTTTACAAATGCACTACTGGAAATGAGCCCAGGTAGGAGCTTTCGGATCTGGATCCTATATCCAACCTGTTTGTTGACGTTAGGACCAGAATCTGGAATAGGCAAAACAAATGAATGGAAAGGGATTGGGCACATGTGGAGGTGAAGTGATAGGGTAAAGGTCACAGAGTGCCTTAGTAGCAGAGAAAATCTGAATTAGGAAGAGTTTTAACCATCAGACTGCTGCTGCCTCCTGCTACGGGCTCTTCTCCTAATGGAACTCCCAAGCCCTGTAGCTAAAACAGGATCCATACCCTCATAACAACAACGCAGACTTGTGTTTCAGGCGCACATCTAAATATGTTTACTAGTTGAAAAGTTTCCAAAACATGTGAACTTCTCTGTGTGCAGCAGAGAGAGCTGTAATACATTCCGATGGCAGAGAAAACAGGGAGAGAGGATAAAATAGGAGAGAAATATTCTAATCTATGTTAAGGGTAATGAGTAGTAAATAAAGCAACTTGGTTGAAGCACGGTTTTCCAAGCATTGATGCCTTAATATAATATGGTTGTGGAATTGCTTGTTCTTGCAAAGAATGACCTTATGTGGATGGGGCTGCATAGCCAGACAGAGTTAACGAAGCCACATCATAGGGTAAATGTCAGGCAGCATTGGTGGCTGAGTGAATGTGTTGGCTGGAGAAACTTTCCCCAGCGACATGAGATAGTTATAAAAAGAATCATCTCCATAGAGATTCGTAGGGAAGCTGTCCAGGATCCCTCAATAAATTAATGACCCTCAAAGATGAAGGACTTGATGTTCCTTTCTGTTACAAAAATGCTGAGTGGAGGAGCACAGTCACCCCAAACCTTCCCATTTATTTGTTTTGGTTTGTTCTCCTTTTTTAAAGAGTGGTTACTGGAGTACATCAACTCTCTGGCCAACAGAACTGGTAAGGAAAGGCCACCAGTGACCTGAGTTTTTCCCATCAGCTGATTAAAGTCTGGAATATAATCAAACAAGAGTCTATTTGAATATGCCAGAAATTCACATCCCATTGCCACCAACCTGTCTTGCACTCCTGCTCTGGCAGGCTAGGCAATTTTCTTCTGAATATCTAGAATTTGAGATGGGTTAGTCATCTCCAGGCACTCTTCCAAGGAGCTCTTTATCGGCTACAAGCTCTTTTTTAGGGTTTGTGGAGTTTTGACTAACAAGGGAGGCGCAGCTTTTAAGTGCTGCAGAAACATTCTTGGCCAAGCAAAGTGTGGATGCTCAAGGTCGGCTCCAGTCGTGCCTGTGGACATTAGTTTGGGTGGTGGGATCTCTGTGTGGTTATTAAGTCTGCAGATGTACAACTAAATTAGTGTGTAACTTAGTGTTGCCTCAATAATCACCAGATTTACACCCAGTTACTATAATTATGTGAATAACCACGTCCATAACAAGACTCCCCCAGTTTTAGTGCTGACTTAGAAATGCCAGAAAAAAAAAAAAACACTTAAATTTTGGCTAGCATGTTTACCAAACAGCAAACAAGGTCCCCAGGAAGCTCCTGTCAGTATCATGATGGCAACTATATAAGACAATTCAAACTGAATATTTTCCCCAGATACTAGGCTAGTAACGACTTAAAACGTTTTCTTCTCTTTTCTGAGTGGGTTAAATGTTGCTTCCCGAGGTGATGGAGATTTAAGAAGAGCAGGCTGATAGGCAAGCATCCTAGCCCACCAGCACTGTCGTGTTTCTGATAGGGGAGCTAGTGATTGCTGGCCACTAAAAGGCAAAGGGAGGATAATCTCCCAGTAACCAGAGCCATAAATACTCGCTTTCACCTTAAATGGGATTAATAAAGATACTCCCTGCTCTTAAATGCACTAATTTAAAATAATGTACTAACTCCCCAGCACATTTTTTTTTTTACCTGACATCTGTTCAAACATCTGCTCAGCAGGACAAGAATGAATCATATTACACTGATTATATTTGCTTAATTCTACCATGTAGCCTTTGATCCACATCAGGTCGACATGCCTAGCCAGATACCGCGAAAACCAAACTTCAGTCTGTGTGTTATTGTGCCGACAAGCTACAATAAAAGGCCCAGGTCTTGATTGTTGGCTGTATCGACACCGCAAGGAGAAAAGCCATTTCTTGTTCGCAGGCTGCTCTTTCCAAACAGTCTCTGTGTCCGGAAGGTTTTTCATCTTGTTGCTCAAGTTTCTCCCCACGAAGAATCTATGGTCTGTAGCAGACTGTAGGTTTCCTCTGGATGAGGGAAGCTCTTCCCTGCTCCCACGACACATGAGGCTTTGCCAGACCTGTGCCCAGAGCCAGTGCCCCAAATGGCACCATTGTCCTGATGCTCCTCGAGCACGTTTGACGTCTGCACTGGGCTCCCCCAGGGCTGCTCCTTCACCCCTTGTTCCAAAATCCTCCTTAAGGCTTTAGAAGGGGAAATCTTCTTTTCCTCATTACGTCATTCCGAAAAGGATGCTGCAGTAAGAGGAGGATCACAAGCAATTTGATTTTTTCCTGTATGTACCATAACCTTTGGCATTCGGTCTAAACGAGCTCTACGCACATGCGTGACAACTCTGCTCCACTGCTATATAGGATTTCCAGCGCGTGCCCTTTCCAAAGTGCTGTTTAGAATAATCCCTTAGATATGTGACTCAGAGATTTATTTTGATTAAAAAAATAAAAGGAGGAGGAAAGAAGAATTAAAAATCACCTAAGCCGAATGATTTTACTCCATGGTTTTAATTAGGTGGTTGGGAGCATACCAAAATCGAGTTACCGCACATTTGGAAGCATCTCAGGCAGCCATACAAATTACTTAGTTTTAACTAAAAGCTTCAGAAATCCCACGGATTACGTGGAGGCCCAACTAAAGCTTCGCGGGACAAGTCAGAAGAGGAAAAGCTGTTTTTATTTACTTTTTTTAAAGTGCTCATCAGGGTAGAATATACAGCGCAGCAAGATGATAGTCTTTTCATATTTTTTTAAATGTGTGGGTATAGATATTTTTTTTCCCTAAGATGGCATCGAAACCTTCAGAGTCCGAGACAGTGAAACAAAACCAAAACTGGAAAATAAAGCTGGGAGGACTAAAATGAGCTCTTTCTATCCAATAAGTCTTGGCTATTTTCTCCCAAAGTTTCCTGTGATGTGTTGTGACAGACTGGAGATCTTCCCTACTGACTGTGTTCATGAAAAAGTTGCCTGCACCTTAATTACGGGTCAATTAACCAAAGGGCTGAGGGTAGGTGTAATTAAAGTATGTTACAGAGAGCCACTTGATTTATTTCTATGTGATAAATTTATCTAATGGATAGGAATATACTGAAAGGGCTGTTTTAAAGTTAGTCTGATAAGGAGATAACCATTTTCTGGGATGTCTGTAGATATGCAGGATTTTCCTAGCTGTCAGAGTCATTTCTAGCTCCAAAGGTAAGACAAGGCACACCAATGGGAGGACATGCAAACACTTTGGGTAAGGGCATCTTCTTCTGTGTGGAATTTACTGGAGCTCAAAGCTTCTTTCAGTGTCAGCTGAGCTTTCTAGGGTTGCACATAACCACGAGCTCTTTCTTTTATTACGTTTTTGTTGCCCATATTTTGAGAGATACTTGTGCTGTTTCAGCCCAGAACTGATAAAAAAATGAAAATAAAGGACAGAGAAAGCCAAAAGAAAAAAAGTTGTGCTGCAGAAATTATCGGGGAACGCTGTTTTTCTCCACCAGTAAAAAGAAGGAAAAAAACCTCAATAAAAATCCATGCCCAAGGAAAGCAAATGGCTTCTCCCAAATGTCTTTGGTTAGCCAAAGCCTTGCTGTCTTGGAAAGGGGAAAATATTCGTTGAGTAGTTTCCAGCTAGTTTTAATTGGGATATCACTCGCTTACGTTCTTTAAAGGTTTGTGTCAGGGTCACCTGGAGAGGGTGGACGAGCAGCCTTTTGTAGCATCAGCAGAGTCCAAGGTAAATAACAATGAACGTTAATGACACTTTTTGCTGCCAGCCGTGCCGTGCAGGGAGCCCAGCGTCTCCGAGGAGGGAGCGGAGGGCCGGCTGACACCCGCTCCAGGCGTCGTACAGTTTCTTCATCTTGATGTGTTTGGGTGCTTTCTCAAGCCAAGTTTCCTTGCTTTTGTCCTCCTCTCCTGCTCCTTTCCTGGTACAATTCACAAAAAAAAAAAAAAAAAAACACTAAAGAAAAGCTGTTTATAGTGCCTAAGACGCCTCGTAAATAAGCCAGGAGGTCTGTAAGAATTTACTGGAGCTCTGCCGGTACCTACCAGCCTCTCGTGTTTAGACGTGGGTGTCCTTTGAAGGGATGTTTGGTTCCTTCCAGGCATGAAGGTTGTTTGCAAGGACCTTAGAAAAAGTTTGGGTGCTTGAAGTTTGGAGCTCGATGCCTCTGAGTTTCCAGAGTCCAGCTAGCCGCTACCTCCCAGCCTCCCTCTCCCCACTTTTCTGATTCAAGACTCACTCACAAGTCTTTTTTCACAACATATTGACTCTCTTTTGGGCTGCAGCAACCCAAATCAGAGCCTGCCTCTGGGTTTTCTCATCTTACAACATTGAGACTCCTACGTTAAAGCAGTCGTGATAGCCACAGAATAATTTCGGTTGGAAGGGACTTCTGAAGGTCCTCTGGTCTCACTCAAAGCAGGACCAGCTATGAAGTTGCAAAAGGTTGCTCAGGTCCATCTGATTTCTTATAGGCAGGCAACATACTGGAAAGCCTTCTGCTAGAGCTGGCAATAATCACCTTCTTTCTGCCAGAAAGTCTGAGCACTTTAAGCATCCCAGAAAGCCAGATGATTTCCTTAGTCCTGCTGGAGCGGTCTCTCCAGGCTGGGTTGGAGATAGCTCAGCAGAAGGGCATGGTGGGTTGAAACTTTCATTCCTGGTTCCAAAGAGTAACACTCATAACACCTTGCCCTGCTCAAGAGGAGAGGAAAAAAAGTTAAATATTACTGAAAAGCCAAAATCAATCGGCCAGTTAAATCATCCAAAAGCAAAGCAGATGCAAAGGGATGACAGTTTCTTGTTTGTCTGCTGGCCAATTCTGTTCCTCAGGATTTCAATTACAAACCTCAATGCCTGGAGGTGGCAGGAAAGGCTTAAATTGTTCCACGCAGAATTGCAGTTCGGAGGGAAGAAAAAGTATTTATTTTTCCTGACGAGGATGGGGTCACGGTGATTTCTCCTCGCTGGGTTCCTCGCCATGAACGCGCTACAGGGGGAAGTGTGGGCTCTTGTTGGGCTTCCAGAGAATTTACTTTGAAACCTTTCGCAATGCCTCTGAAAGTAAGAAAAATGTTCCCATTCATTAATGCTCCGGTGCAAGAGAGAGGGAGAGGAGGAGGAAAGTACATGGTCAACTAGAATAAATGCAGCATTTCTGGGATTAAAGGTGGAGAAAAGGCAGAGGGAACCATCATTTTTCACAGGGAAAGAAAAGAATTAAACTTTAAAAGGAATGTTTTTGCCAGAGCTCAGTGCAGCCTTTTTATTTTTATTCTTCTAACTGTTGTGAGTTAAAAGTGATCTCCTAAGATTTATTCCAGTCTGTGGTTTTGGATTCCTAGCTGATAGCTGACCACCTCTGAAACATGAGAGAACCAGACTGGATTAAGCCTCTACCTACGTGCGGACCAGTCTCTGCAGTTGCTAAAGTGGTTGTAACTTTGATAAGATGGGACAAATGACATCCCCATCTGTCACATGTCTTGTCTGCCACATCTTTTCTCTGTCCCCTGAAAAGCTCTCTGCGCAGGCCTGAGGAATAATTTCCTGTCCTAATAATGTTTTCTTAAAAAATTCAACCAAATAACCAAGTTTTTCTCCTACAATAGTGGGTTCTATGCTGGACATGCATGATGGCTCCAGTTTTTGTCATGGTGGAAAGAAGCCAGTGGGTTTTTTTGGCTGTGTGTGAATAGGAGTGGAAAACAACCAGAAAAAGAGAGATCGGTTCGGAGATGGGAATTTGGCTGGTACAGGCAGGGACATGCTGCAGTGTCCCCTCTGCAGCCTCCTCTGTCCATCATCATCTCTTTGGTGAGGAAGCCAGGAGATGGACCAACCTCAGACCATGTTTGGCACCAGAGTCAGCCCATCCGTCTGCAAAATTACCTGGCAAAGCCGGCAGCAAAATGAGTTTTCTCAGTTTGCCAGCAAAAGGAAAACCATTATCACATTCTTCATAACCCTCATCAAGGCGAGATTAAAAGGGACCGTGTGAAGCTGTTGGTGTTGAAGGTATATGAGGTCTGATTAAATGCATTTATTAAAATCTCATTTAACTTGCACACGCAAGAAGAGGAAAGTTTCTGTGTGCAGAAATCTGATTTATTCCTCACAAGCTGAGCTGGGCATTCATTTCACCATCTGCAAAGACCTAATTTTTATAGAGAGAGATATATATGTGTATATATATTTCTTTAAAACATGCAAAGAAACTTTCCTGTTTTTCTGGGCATTGAAGCTTGCCGAAAATGTATCACCACATGAATTTTAAATCTTTTTTTTTAACATTTCCAGGTCTGCAATCACTTAGACTCTGATGCCGAGCCCTCTCTTTACAAACATATTCCCATCCAATTTTGCTCATGTTGTTCAATGTATATTATATCACTAGAAAGCAATTATGGGTGGAAGTGACAGGACCTGGCAGTAAAATCTCACCCACCGAGCAGCTTCTTCCCCTCGTTTTGCTTTCCGCAAGCTTATTAATCATTAAATGAATCAAAGCCGAAATTTCCGAGAAAAAAGAGTTAATATCTCACAATAAACATTCTGAGCCCTCATAAGGACTGAGGCATCAAAAAGGTGTTGGTTTATTTTTAACTTTTAAAGAAAACCATAGGGGGACAACGATCCAACACCTGATTTTGAAATCGTCTCCGCTGAACGGGCCCCATCCAGCTGAAATTTTGTCAGCAGTGGTTTTTCTGTTGGGCTGTGTCCTGTAGGGACAGTTTTAGTGAAAACAAGAGCAATTTGTACGAGCACACCTTGTGTCTGCACGAATCACCGCACTAGATCAGTCAAAGCCCCTGGAGTGACTGACATCTGTCACTCAAAGGGAATAACTTCTTCATTTGGGACTGGAGATGCTTAGCTATGGGTACAAGAATTGAGGGCAGCTTGGTGGGGAAGGGAGCGGAGCAAGATCTTCTGAAAGAGAAGGCTGGAAGAGCTAAATCAGATTTATTCAAGTGCAGGGTCATAGGCACATTGGATGAGGCTGGAGGGGACGGGGCGATGGTGAGGAGATGAGGCTCCTCTCCAAGAGGCAGAGCTGGATTTTACACTGACTGTTGCACACATACACGTTGTGCAACGTTGGGAAATGGGTTGGTGCCATCCACATGCTTCTCATGGCCCTAACTCCAACCTCTGAAGTCAGTGGGAAACTTTCCACCGACCTCGGGAAGACCGGAGGAGGACCCTACAGCCGTGCTGTTGTCAGGGAGATGCTCGGTCCCTGCCTTGACCCGGCGTGCGAACCTCGCGCTGGCCGTGCTAATGGGAAGGCAAATGCCCAGGGGGGTCCTTAACACGTCTGTCACCGCCGTCTCCCGGCTGTTCCTGTACGGCAAAGAAAGGGATGTTGCTCTCCGATGGGTTCGCGTGCTCCTGAGGTTGTACTGCTTGAGGGTGGGGTCATCAAAACTCTTCCCATGGACCTAATTCTGCTCCAGGTCAGGCTATCGGGAGGGAGCAGGGGCAGCTCCGGCGAGGGGGAGAATTGCCCCCTGCTGCAATTTGCTTTTTCACTTAAAAATCAACACGCTTTTTTTTGGTAAGTTGGAACATTGCAAAAACATAAAAGCTCAGAAATCAAAGGTTTCCTGTTATAAATAATCTTGTATCCCTTAGGCACTGGAGGGGAAAATATAGCCAAGATTAGATTAAAAGATTTTGGGGGCTTTTTGTGTGTGGAATTTTTTTTTCAATTCAAAAAAAAAAAAATCTAAAAATAACCTGCTGGTGGGAGGTCGAGGTAAATGTTTCTTTGCAGTTGTTTCAGAATATGTTTATTAGTATAGAGTGTTAGTTTGTCTTTCTGGCATAAATGTTAGAAATATGTATGTCTCCACCTCCAAGGATCCTGAATCTCATGCTAATGGGATTCCTTTTTCCAGAATTAAAATTTCACACTGGTAAAAGTACAGTCAAGAGCAGCTGTATATGACCTCTTTAAAAATCAGTTGCAAAACATGAAGAATTTTTAATCAGTGGGAACAGAGCTGAGGTCCAAAAGTGCTAATAGCTTTTTAGGTATAAATAAGCTGATTTTATTCAATGCTGCGTTTCTATACTCAAATTTGTAATGTCTTTTCCCAGTCACAGCAGAGAGGACAGTGCATTTTTGGACCCATTTATGCACTTGGTACCCAAAATATCCTTAGGGCAATGTTTTTTTACAGCATTGGATGATGAGTTGTGAAAAAAAAAATACTGTTTGTTTGAGAACCACAGCCTGATCATTTAATTTGAAGTTTCCAGCTTCTGAGAGCAATTGTCCCTTTGTCTTCCACTCGTAATTAAATGTTTGTCAATTCTTCTTCCTCTCTGTTTAGCTTTCTCTTTTCCTGAGCTATAATTCAACTTTTTCTCCAAGTGTAAAATTTTAAGCTGAGCGATAGTGAATTTTATCTGCCCTTTTTTCGTTTATTCATAGAGCAGGATCTTTCTTTAATCCTCTACAGAAGATATTCAGTTCTGGGAATATATCTGGTATCAGGAAAATCTATCGCCTTGCCAATTTATTTCCTTTAATAAATATGTACGAAAACATCTGCTGGTTTAAACAGCATCTCTCTCCTGTCCCTTTATACATAGTGCACGGATGAAGGCATGTGTAACCTGAGTTGGAAAAAAACGCAGTTGCACCTTTGGAAGGATGACAGAATGGTGCAAGTTTACCCCTTCTGCTCTGGACTAGGGTGCAATACTTCTGCTGATGGCACAGAAGGAAGCGTTTTGACCGTCAGTGAGATAAACACATCCATTGCCCCAAGATTGTGCTGTACCAGCAGCTGGGATGGCATGATGAGGTTGGGTTAATCTGTAATTAACGCTAGGAGAACAAGTGAAATACTTGGCACCTATCTAAAAATGTGGGTTTGGTGTGAAAATGTGTAATCCATGCGAGAAGGAGGTAATGTTTCCATTTATGAACGGTGTTTTACAGGGCAGCAGTAAAAACCTGCACAAGTCCCATTAAACCTGAGCTCGTTGGAGCACCGCGGCTTTATTGCCGGCGAAGGTCGCGGCACATGCTGACACCACACAGGTGCCTCATGTCAAAACAGAAACCATGACCTCCTGCCTTTGGGAGGGAGGTCTCCTCCCGGCCATGCGTCGTTCTGTTGAGTCTTGTAGGATTTGCTGATAGATGAGGGTGCCCATCATGGGGTGGGCAGCTTGGGCCAGCATCAGAGGTCTTCGGGTTATTGCTCTTCCACAAAGGATAGACAAGGAAACAACTGCTGAAGCTTATTAGGCTAATGAGAAAATTAGTGATTCCATGGCAGGATGAAAAAGATGTGGGTCCTTGGCTCCACCACTGACCTACTGGGTGGCCTTGGGCAATTCACACTGGTTTCCACTTTTACGTGTTCTCTATCCCAGAAGGAAATTCTCTTGGGCAAGACCCTGTGGTCCTGCCATGCTCATCCATGGACTCTTCTAAAGCCTCCAGTTTGTGTGGTTCTGCAAATAATCCTGTAGTGCAAGGCACAATGACGCTCTTTGGAGAGTTGTGATGGCTCACAGGAACACAGCTAGATGGTGTTGATAATTAAAAGGGATGTTTAAGCCTATTTGTGCCGTAAGCAGTGTTGAAGAGCTTTCTCTTTTCCATCTTGAACCTCTTGCAGAGCGTCTTGATTCACAGTAAAATACCCTACTGCCTGATGCCTATGGCAGACCTCGTGCTGAATACTCATTGCCCAAGAGTTGGGTATGGGCAGAAGCAAGACTTAGACTCAGGAGGAGGATGAAAAGGAGGGAGAATTGGACTCAGGCCAACATTTTCCAAACCATCAGGGGTTTTTCATGGTGACCATATCCTGGGTTCTTTTATGCTTCTCTTCAGCTTCTACATAGGTTTGCAGTTTGAAGGCACGTGGAGCTGAGACTTTGTTGTTGTAGAGTGATTTTGGTCATCTGTGATTCCCACTGCCAGGGGTTTCCATTCACTTGTGTTAATGGACATGGGTCCAGTGATGTAGATATTGGTAGGAACAAGTGTCCTCAGATTTTTTTCTGGACAACCTCCAAAATGTTTTGGTAGGATTATGTTTCTTTTTTATTTCTAGGTTTTATAGTACTGTAGATAATATAAAGTTAAACAGTTTTGTTCCTTTGGTCTGCACTTATTTATATCTACCATTTCCACGAAAACCAAGAAAAAAAAAACACACACGTAGGGTCAGAGTCTTGTTGCATATCAAATTTGTCCAAAGTTAATTGAGTTGTGGAGAATACCTAAGAATGCTGCAAAAGTAGCTTCAGGAGAGAGTAACCTGAACATGTTTTGAGATAAATTTTCAGTGGGTATAAAAAGCTGTACATGTGCGTCAGGAGGCTATTTACCCTTTCATGTTTTCTTTTTTTCTTTCCTTTAAGTTCATATATACACAAGGAATCCAGCTTGAAGTAATTTTAGCAAGTTCTTCTCTGGTGAAAATTAAAAAATATTAAAGGCATGTGCCAGTTTGTTGGAATGAATTACCTTTTGATACTAAATCCAAAGAAAGAAATTCTGCTTGGTAAAATGACCTGGTGCAAATTTTTTTAGATCTTGCACATTAAACTCGTAGCCAGCTACGTTACGATGTGATTCTTTATGACACAGCTGCAATAGCAAGTTATTAATAAAAGGATTAATGGTTAGAATAATAGTAATTCTCAGCAAACCATGTGATATGGGAATACTGGAATACACAATGTGAAAAGGCAGTCAGGTTACTGTAAAATATCTTGCACGCTATATACGTATCCATACGCACACATATGGTTTCATAACATATCCTAGATTGCAAAGAACAAATGGAATTTAGGAATGATTTGGTTTACAGTTCCCTTAAGTAACATTATCTTGTTAAAGACATTAACCTCAGGCCTTTACTGTTATATATTTGCTTTTATTGTTTTCATCCTGGGGAGCAACCTGTAGGAGAGACACTCAACAGGAAAAGAAGGTTCAAAGGGCATCAAAACATTGATTTTCAAGATGGCTGAACAGCTGTCTTGGGAGCACTGTGCAATTATGAAAAACAGACATCTCTGTTTAGCCTTCCTTATTATTAAAAATCTTCACATACCTTTCGAGCACTAATAACTGGGGCAAGATTCAGCTTGGCAGCATCGATTTTGCTCCACGGGCTCCAGTACACCCGTTCAGCAGAATTTAACTAGATGAAATATATTCTCTTGTGCCCTATATACGACCGAGTGCTGGCAGAAAGGCTGAAAAGGAGTCAAACAGCCTCTTCCAAAAAGATTTCCCTCAACACAACTTTTGTGATCTCCGTGGGATTTGTTATTTCTATTTACCCTTGGGGCTTTTATACGGTGTTTGTTTGCTGCGGGTTTATGGGTTAAGTATGCACAAATCTTAGAACAAACTTTAGGAATAACGTTTCTATTTAGGTCGTTTGACAAGTCCACTTTAAAACCCCTCTGGAAACCTCTCCATATGCTCTCCAGAATGGCTCCTACTCCTTAAAACAGGTGTTCTTCCTTGGTTTCCCTTTTCCTCACTGAAGGCCAAAGCAGCTTTTTAAATGCTTTTGGCAAACCCTACCTTGGCTAACGCACTATCTAGGGACAAATTATATCTCATGATGAGTTGTGTCGTTTCCAGAACGTTTTCCACACCTTCTCACCTGTGCTTTAAATGAGCTGGGGATGGGGTAGCGCTGTAAGATCCCGATCGCATCGTCCGCTCGTAGGCTCCGCTGTGCACATGTTCTCAGCGGGGAGGTCCTGAGCTGCCTCGATGTGCCCACATCTGCAAACACCTGCTGGGTCCTTGGTTGCCTTCCCTGAGCGCGTTGCCCGATGCACAACACCACGATCCCAAGTAGAGGCAGTTTGCATCTCGCAGGCTGAGGATGGAAGGGGCTGGGCTGTCCGTGGAGCACTCCTTCCCGAGGCAAAGTGAGTAAAATTGAGGTGACGTCAAAATAGACAAGACCATGAGAATGGATATTCTGGGGAAAACCCAGCTGCTCCCAAGGGAAGGAAAAAACAAAACATACGTTCTTTGAGTTCCATTACTCAACGTTCCATTAACTTCTTTCCCAAATAAAATAGCTGCCTCTGGAAAACGCTTGGTACACAGATGCCCCAGATGCAATGGCTTCCGAGCTCTTGCCTCAAGGTTTCCAGTCTGAGGCAGCTTTTTCATGTAGTCACAGCTTCAAAGGTCATTTCAAGTATGCGACGCTTTTTTTCCATTTGCAGTTGTCCTCTCTCGGTTAAGGCAAAGACTCAGTTAAGTGAGGTCCATTCAGGAGGTCACGGCTCACGGTTCACAGGGACAAACAGGCTCTTCAAATTCCTACCAGCTCTCATTTCAGGCTGCTTGCAAACTCAAGCACCAACCTCTTTAAACGGTTACAGCTGAAGGGTTATTTCTTTCCCACGACCACAAGAGATAGAGACTGATTTTTTAAAAGAAAGTACATATGCCTGAAACTGTGGGTTCTGGAACAAAAACGAGCAGCTGAGAAGATGTCCTGTCAAATGTTATTGCTGTTGTTGCCTCCACCGGCGTGAGTGTTGGGGGCTCTGTCTTCTCTGCTGTTCCCCAAGGATGCAATTAGGATGCGATGCCGTAGGTCTCCATTCATGGAGCTTCCTGGAGGCCAGCAGCTGTCCAAGGGCTTTTCCTTTTGTCTTTTCAATAGCCTGAGACCTGGGAGCTTGGAGCTATTCCTCACTGTCGTAGCCATTTGCTGCAGAGAGAAAATGAACAAATCCTGTGGCAACCAATCGAGGAAAAATCAATATTTATTCTGCATTGATTACAAATAACGAGATGTTTCCTAAGGCACAGCTGAATAATTATGTAATCAGATGCCAGCTCCGAACTTAAAAGATACATTCACAGGATTTAAGAACATGCTGCCTTTTAAAAACATTGAATTGTGGTTTTGTCAACAAATGGTGTTATTTCCACCTTGAAAAAAAGAAACAAACAAAATAAGCTGGAATACGAAGATCCACGAATGGTGTATTTGAATGTGTGAAGTTGTCAAAAATCTCATTTTTCCTCACTTATCCAGCATGCTCCGATGATTTTTTAATTTATTTTTTTTCCCAATGTACCTAGAATGAAACTGTAGGATTGTGTTGTTGGATGCTGACTGGTGGAAAAGTGGTTCTTTAAATTCCAGGAAATGTCTGATTTTTCAACTACAACTGGTTTCTAATTAGGGAAGAATCCAGCTGTCAGCCAGCAGAGGAATTATGAAATGTTAAAATCACTGGGGGCGATGGAGAACAATTAACATTCTCAGCCGTAGCGTCGTTGTTGTGCTCTCCAAACGCTGGGCTCCTTACCTTGCAAACGCTCGTGGTCTGCTCGGCTGAGGGATCTCATGGGAGTTGCACGTGACAAGAGAACAGTTTATTGCTTAAACTCTTCTGAGGTCAACAAAAAGTCATGGAGGCCCGGAGTTTCTTCCCATTGAAGTCAATAATCAAAGGTTTTGAGCCAAGTGAGTCAGGTGGTGTGTTTCAGCAGAGCTCCGTTGGCTTTGGTGGCTTCAGTGGGATGTGCAGCCACTGAGGACCTGACACGCTGGCCTTGGTGGGAGTGGGATTTTGGAAAAGCGATTCAAGATTTCTCATCAGCTTAGGCAGAGCTGTACGATGTGGTCCAAAGGCTCAGGAGCCAGAGCCAAGCTGGGCTCTTACCACTGCTGCGCTGGGAGGAGGAATTGGAGGAGGAAGGTGAAGGCAGAGAGACAGAGCCATGAGGTAATGGCCTGGGTTATGGTTGGGTTGGCACAAACGAAACAGCTGTAGTCACTCAACTAGAGCTGGCACAGACTTGCGATTCTGCTGCCTGGGTAAAGGGAAGATCATCTGACCTTAATGTTTGAATTTGGGTTACACTGGCTGGTTCCTCACTTGGTCCCTGGAAACCAGTGAAAGACACCGCACTGTGAAGCTCCATCCAAAGGCAGCCAACCTACCCAGCAGGAATTTGTATGAGGCAGTTTGGGGAGATGTTATCTTGCTCCCGACTGTGATCGATATTGTTTTCTTAGTCTGTACCTTCAGTTTGGGTTTCTAACAGCCTAATAATCAACCTGAATGTATTGATACATTTTGAACTGCTGTTAATTTAAAGCTGCCTTTGTGTTAGTCCAATTCTGTGTTACACGTAACACTTTGGCGCTATCGTACTGTGCCTACATGTGTCGAGTGAGAAGCCAGTCTCAGGAGATACAAGATACGTGCATCTCCCATCAGCTTGAAAAGGTACTGGCGGGAAGACAAAGTAGCTTGGAAGAAGTTTCAATGTTATCTAAAAAGTCAAAAAATCAAGAATGTGTTATAGTTGGAAGCAATCAGCAGAGATAATGCTGGACTCCAGGAGGTGGAAGAGAAGCAGCCAAAAGGTGACCTTGAGGGAGTGCGTATGTGTAAATAGAGAAAGCACTGAGTGTTAGAAACGATGGTCGTTGCCCGGGACAGTGATGACTCCTTGGACAGGCTGAGAAAGGAGAGAAAGTCATGCAAGTTCTGCTCTGCTGCTCTCATTGCCCAAGTTGGATGTTAATTACAAGAAAGCTCAAGCCAACGATTTGGATCTGAGCACTCTTGTCCAGATCCAAGTTTCATCCCCTTGATTTTGTTCTTGCTTATACGGGAATGACTTGGCTAGCGTTGACGCTTTTTGCAATGTTGCAAAATCAGTGGAAGTGGGATCAGAATTTGGTCCGACCTGATCTATATCGAATCAATCCTACGTTGTTGCGTTAGAAACTCAAAGCTGAGCTTGCAGCCCTGTTCCTTCCTGCTGGTTCTGAGATGCTGGACCATAGGGCACCCAGTCATCCTCTCATCCCTTGAGAATCTCCAGCAGGACTGAACCTACGAAGGGTTTGCTGGATTCCTTTTGTGTCATTGCTCTGTTCAGTTCATCCAAGTGAAATCCCCAAGACAGGACGGGATTGCTTTTCCACTGCTCTGCAGAAAACAGCATGAAGACCTTTGAGCCGAGCCAAGGACAAGCTTTTGGTGCTCAGATTTGACCCTTCTAGAAAACGCAGGGTGAGCTGAGAACTTGGGCCCTAAACCTGGATGTGATCCTTGGCTCAGATCTACTGATACCAGTCCTATCTCTCTTTTGGGGAAGAGATAAACATTTAGGAGTGCTCAGCTGTGTGTTTTTGTAAGGAATATGTATAGTTTTGGATAAGGAGATGAGTCACTATTATGAGATAGTGCCTGGAACACTGTAAAGCAGCTATATTAAGACTATATTAAGGAGAAAGTTGAATAATGATTTAAAGATGAAACGCCACATTTCTGCACAAAGAGGGAATGTTGAGAGCTTTGTGACTGTCTCCTTTCCAACATGAAGAGTTTCACAGGAAAGGACTGACAAACCAAAAAGAAAACAACCTATGGAACAGGGCAGAAAGCATGTTCCACGTGTAGTGCCAGGAAAACTGTTATTTGCTTATTATTAAATTACTGTTATTTGCATATTAGTTACTGCTGTCTTGGTAAATAAGAGACACAGGTACAAATTAAGAAGAGGTATTGGTGGCCAAGGCTTGATACTGCAGGACAAGGAGTGTCTTGGTGGAATACTGTGTTTCAGCCCTTGGTAGGCAGTGATGAATGGCAGTGCAACCTCATGCAAAGCCTGCGAGGTGGAACAGAGCCTGGAAAGGCTGAAAAAGGTGGATTTTGGAAGAAGTCACCACTTCCAAGGGTTCTCCTCCTTGAAGTGGTCTAGAAAAAGGTACAGAAACAGGGCAGGTGAAGAGGTTTACTGTGTGACGCATGGAGGTTGTGTGAAACCAAGCAGAAGGATCATGCAAAGGACTGCTGTGACCTCAGGACCAGTCCAATATAGACAGTGTAACTGGAAAGAGCTGAGACTGTAAAGACTTAAAGATTTACAGCCAAAGTTAGCAAAGGACTGTCTCCCAACGCTGTTCTCACCACGCTTCGTCATTCCCCTTGATTCAGACTTGTGATTGCTGGAACACAGGGCTCAGGGTGACAGCACCAAAGGTTGCAAAATGTGCTTGGAGGAGCTGGTACAACACAGCAGCCCCTGTGTGGAGGCACAGCTCAGCAGACAAGGAGCACCCATCTGGGAGCACATCTCCTCAGCGTGGAGAGGATGCTTCCCACAGAAAACACACAGCCACTTAGTAAATAATTTCTAGTCTTATTTTTGGACCCAAATATGTTGTGAGTATTAATTAATTTGGTAACATATATAAAATACAGATACATATGAAGCAAAACTTGGACAGTTTTTATGTGAAATGAGCGCAGAGATTGCTGTGAGTTGATGGTGAACAGGGCACTGAACGACCACAGATATCTGCCAGTCTGATGGACAACTTGACTTCAAATCATTAATCATCTATGTCAACTTGTTTGTTAAGTTAGGACCAAAACCAATCCCCTTAAAGAACTTAAAAAATAAAAATAACCCTCCTCCCCCTTCCACCGGAGCAGCCCTCCATCCAGCCCACTGGATTTCCAAACTTGGAACGGGGCTTAAAGCAGGGAGATGACATTATGCACAGCCTGTCAGCACGCAGTTTCAGAGCCCAGAAAAAGCAAGACAGCCTCTCTCGTTACAGGTGGAAAAACGGTTTTTTTTTAAGCAAAGCTTTCGGAAGAATTACAACCGCACGCGCGCAGCGGAAAACAACGCTTTTCTTTGGCTTGATCAGCCGTGTTTCCGACACGCTTGGACCTGCGATGCCGGTCTGTCCACTGGGATGGGGTGTCAGATAAACAGGTAGTTTGTACTTTGCTGGAGCCATCCTCACTCTCAACCAGAGAAGACCCCCTGAAATCTGAGATATAAAAAGCAAGAGACCAGATTCCTGAATAGGTGTAAGCTGGCGTCCCTCCACGGCGTCGGAGGAGTCATGCTGATTTATGCAAGCTGAGAAATCTGCTTCACGGTGTGCTGGAATAGATAATATTTCCTTGCCTTGCTCTTGGAGGGGTGGGAAAAGGAAAAAAGTTATAACGAGGGTGAAATCGTCCTGGTTTTGAACAATAGGTTTGGAAATTCCTATTCTCGCAGCTCATGGGGAATATCGCTTCTCAGGGGAGAGAGGAATTGCTTCTGGAGGATGACACACCTTCCTCCAGTTCCGTTTTGGAAAAGTCTGCGCTCGTCTCTTCAATTCCAATCAAACGGCACAATGAAACGAGTCATCAAGCACACCTACTGCTGATGTCTTCTGCATTTCATGGGAAGATGCCAAACCCTAATAAAACATCCAGCCGCGGAACCTTCCAGGCTACGGGCCTGATCCAGCAACAGAACTGTGGGAAGGTGGTCTTCCACGACTCCGATGCCAGTACTGCTGTGGTCCATTGGGGCTGAAGCTTCCAGCAAGCCTGGAAGCATCACCAGAGTGGCTGAAACCTGGGGTATCTCCTGGTGCATCCTTCCAGTAGGCTCCCAAGATGCAGGGATGTTTAGAGGAGCTGCCAGGACAACAGACCGAACGAGGATTTGGATATTTTTCATCTCTGTGTTGCTTCAGAGCTCATTCGAAAACCATGGCTGGCTCGCAGGTGTAGGACTTTCCTGGCATGGTTCTGCTCAAGATGCTGGGTGGTTTTGACAAACCTTTGTGAAAAAAAAACATGCAAAATAAAAGGATATGACATAACTCAGTTACCTTAGGTCATTAATTACTAAAGATACAAGGTATCCTCATGTTGTGGTAAGAAACGCATAAACGAACTGTGGAACTCGCCACCACAAGACACCGCTGAAGCCAAAGGATTTGATGGTTTCAAACCCAGCCTGTAGGATTATGTGAACACGGTCACATTCAATTTTATTAGTTTGGGAAAAAATATCAAATGCACAGCAGTTTGGATGAAATGAAAGCCTACATGTTTTGCTGCAGGACTGAAACCTGAGCCGAAGGGTAGAAGGAAGACGGGGAGATTTGCGACAGGTTGTTCCATAACTTCCCCATTTGGCGTTTCTCTTGGGAAGTGAGGTACCAGCGAACGGGCAAAACCACTCCGATCCAGTTGAGAAATTATCGAGGAACATGCAGACCCAACCTCCTTGGTTCCAAGAGGTAGAAAGCTCTTCCTCGCTCCTTCTCTAACCACCCGAGCAAAACCCATGGGTGGTGGCTAATGCTTCTGCTTATCGCAGCCTTCCCCCGTCCGCAGATCCCTGCCGCGCTTCGACTTGAACTTGACCACAAGTCAACAGGAGGCCTTGACGGAGAGACGGATCGTTCTGGCGTGTCTTCTCAAGCCGGTTCCCTTCAACAGGTGTTTGCTGTGTCTGAGGTTACTTTGTTTATATAACCCTTGTTCCATTTGGAAGGATGAAAAATATCACTCCGTTTTATTGTAAACAGACTTAGGTTCCCTTAAACACTAAAAGGAAAGGTTACAAGATTAGTCATAGGCTTCTCCTCTCCCTCCCACCACCACCTTGCTTCACTCCCCCTTCCAAACACGCATAGGAACCAGCAAACCTCCCCTCGTGCTGACGTCGGGGTGCGTGGCCGGGCTGCTGGAGGGGGCGAAGCCTCCCCGGGGCTCCGGACCAGGGATGGTTTGCTACGTGGGGGGTCTTTGCGTGCCGCCTGAGTGCTATCAGTTTCCAAATACAAGCTTGCATGAGCGTCCAGGTTTTATCTTCCGTTCGCTGCCAACAATTCTCATTTTGATTTTTTTTTCCCCCTTTTTTTTTTTTTCCTTGACAAGCATCCGTGAATGAAAGCTCCATCACAGAAAGACAATCTTTTATATATGATGGGAGCGGAGCCAGGGATCTGTGTCAAAGCACCGAGATACTGCCTTGCCAGATTTTGGTGCACGTACAAGGTGCATTTGGAGAAGAGATGGGAAGGATGGAGCCCACTGGGATAGGCGTGGGATGAAGCAAAAACAGGCTGGCAGCCACAATTGGGTGGCTTTACTGGGGTCCCAGTGACCCTAATGTAGACAGAGCTCCCCATGCCTTCCTTCAAGAGGTTGGCACATGGCATGGCCATACCCCAACAC
The DNA here is from genome assembly GCF_009769465.1 of Tauraco erythrolophus. Lineage (NCBI taxonomy): Eukaryota > Metazoa > Chordata > Aves > Musophagiformes > Musophagidae > Tauraco > Tauraco erythrolophus. The sequence continues at coordinate 20,040,560 of NC_141479.1, read as the reverse complement.
CAAGATGGCCATTCTCAGGGCTCAGGTCTCCCCCCGGGCTCTGCAGAAAACCCCGGTGATGTGCACAAATAAGCTCCGTGCAAAAACTGCGCTCGAGTCCTCGAACTCGAAAGGGGCATGAGCATCTTGACAGGGCCTCCTAACATAAGGCATATGTGCGTGAGCCACGCTATGAATCATCGGGGCCTGGAACGGAGCTTTATTTAGGATGCAGAGTCAGAGAAAATTCCACCCTTGCCCTGGGAGTAGGGGAAAGCAGGTGTTTTTTTCCATAAACTGTCCTTAGCCCTAAAGTTAACGGCCATAAATTAACCAGGGGAGGGGAACAGCAGATGTTACTCTAGGAATCCACGTGCATGTGTCTGAAGGTGAAAGCTAAATACAGGGATTTTTTTATTTCTTTTTTTTTTTTTTTTTTTTTGTCTTTTCAAATCAAAATCCAAAGAAATGTCCGTACCTTTTTCCTTTCTGGCGGACAGGTCACACGGTGCTGAGAAATGCACCTTTCCACCTTTCTCCCCGGCCTGACTCAGCCCTTGGTCCCAGCCCAGTCCCGTGGCTGGGCAGGCTGCAGGCATCCCCCTGCCCCTGCCCTGGAGCAATTTGCAAGCGATTTGTTGCAGCCTTTGTGTTGAAAGAAACCCCACTGTGGTCTTGATGAGATCTACTTCTTCCCTTTTTCCCTAAAATCACCCAATTCCCCTTCTCCCAATCTGTCTCCTCCGCAAATCCCTGATGAGGATGCTCTGGGAGCCCAGCACCCACAAACGCCCAGACTGAGCCCCGCTATTGGTGTCCCCGCGTCCCCAGCAAGGTGGTGGCAAGTCCACCCAGTGCCACCTGTCCCCGCACGGCTCAGCCTCGTCCCTGCCTGCCCTGGACAACGCCAGACCTCCCCGCGCCCGGTTTACCTAACGGTCTGTATAAACGCAGGAAACGTGGTCATTTTCAAAAAAAAAAAAAAAAAAAAATCGGTGAGCGGCTGTTTTGCAAGAGGTGCTCTATCAAGCAAGACGAGGCGGGGCACAGCTCGTGTGATGTCCTCAGGCTCTGCTTAGCATCCCCTTGATGGGCAGGGGGCAAAAAAGGTGGTGGGAAGCAGCCGGAGGCAGGATGAAGAGGGATTGCTGATAGGACTGCATGTAAGTCCTAGATGGGGGGCGGGGGGGGATTTTAGGGCAGGTGGGTGGGATTTGGGGGAGGTTGTTTGCTATTTAGATTGCCCAGAGGGCTGCGTGTGCACCTGGGCGAAGGTGGGCTGCGCATCCACTGTCTAAATAAATGGGGAAACTGAGGCACGCAACAGGCACGTTACAAGAAGGGCAAAACAGCTCCGTTTCCTGGTGCCCCCCAACCCCAGGCCTTGCTGGGCCAAACCACAGCTCTTTGCTAAGCCAGCAAAGCCCTGCAGCCAGGCATGTAAAACCAGGCGCCCAGATGCCGGGGCGACGGGCTCGGTGTGTCCTTCTGGCAGGCTGCCCTCTGCCCGCACACAGATGTCACACCGTGAGCAAAGCTGGTTTAGCTTTCTCCAGCCAAGAGGGTTTTGTGTCCTGCGAGGGGTGAGGAGGATGCTGCTAACTGCAGATACAGCCCATGCAGCATCGTTTGGCCCAAGGTCCACACTCCGTGGCCACCTTGCCTTGGAAAACGCTGCCCAAAGGACATCGCTTCCAGCTGGGCGTTTAGGAGCACCCCAAAACACCCTCAGCTTTGCAGTTCTGTGTAAATTGCTTTAAATTGTTTCTTTTGGCCAAGGATATGAGACCACTGGGGTCTGCTCCTGGAGCTGGGGAGGGGACAACTTCAGCCGCTCCTTTGGACCTTATTTCCAGGCACTTTTCTGAGTAGATACTGCAACTCCCAGCTCCTCCAAAGCAGGCAGGAGGAAAAGAAAGGCAGGAAAAAAAAAAAAAAAAAGAAGCCCTGGGGCTAAATTGAAGCCATTAGTAGCCTCGAACTGATGACAGCGCAATAAATTACTAATTAACCTTCAGGGCAAGTTCAACACCTTGGGGAGAAGTGTGAAAACATGGAGTAATAAGCCCTGACAAAGTCAGGGAGCGGCAGCTCCCGCCGGGCTGGGGCACGCAGCCCTGCCTTGGCTTTAGGGAGGATTTGGGGGTGGTGTAAGGTGGGCAGAGGGCACCAAAGTGGGGGCACCGGGGCTGGGATCTCACCTGGCCTCAGTCCCGAGGCCTTTAAAATAAAAATAAAGGCATTTCTGCCTTGTTTTCACAAAACCGCATCTTACTCGGATGTCTGTTTTAGCGCAGCCACGCTTAAAAAAAATAAAAATGCCACTCGCCGATGGGAAATGTCTTCAATTATAGGGAACAAGGGCTGGCTCGGGGGGATTTTGTTGCTGTTGTAATTGCACCAACCGATCAGTGCCTTGGACTGACTTTTCCAGGGCAGGTGATTGCCTGGAACCCCTTGGCCAGCCCCAGGGGAGGTTTCTCCTGGATCTGAGAGCAGCCCAGACCTGGAGGGCTCTGTCTGCGGGCGCTGAGGATGGGGCACCCCATGGCTGAGCCCTGCCCATGGGGCGATTCGCCCTGGTAGAGATTTCTGTGCAGAAATACAGTGATTAATGCTGTGCAACGCCGACCTGATTAGGTCAATCCGCCTCGTTAGGGGAGATGATCGTATATTGCAAAGGATTTCTTTATATATATAAATATATCTTCCTCACTGTGTTGTAAGAAGCGGAAGAAGGTCGTAATTACCCCAACCTGAGCCCAGTCTCTGCAGGTTTTCTGTGGTGGTTGTTTGGATTTTATTCTCCGGCACAGAGGGGAGAAATGTAATCCCGACCACCCATGAAGTGCACGGAGCTCTTGGAAACATGAATGTGACGGAGATGGGGAGCTGGAATTGCTGGGGACTGGGATGGGGCTGTGGCAGGGGACAATCCCTCTGTCCTGGGTGAAGATGAAGAGGCAGCGAAGGGCAGTGAGGCTCTGCCTGCATCAGAAAAAAAAACCCCATGCAAGCTTTCAGCTCTTGCCTGCCCTAAGGAGGAACCCAAAGCCACCCCAACCTGCACAACCTAGAGCTCCAAGATCCCCCCATTCTCTTTATTTCCCTCCTGGTGCTGGGGAAAGCATTTGCAAGGTTCATTCTTTGGCATCTTGCTGCTGATCAAGCAGGGGACTTTGCCAATGGTATTGCATCAAGGACTTTTCAGTTGTAATGGTGTATGACATTTCTGAGACCAGATATGGCTCAACTAATGATATTTTAATAGCTCTACCTTTTAGTAACGGACTGGCTCGGAGTGTACACAGTAATATTTTAATTTCTGAGCTCTGATGAGCATAATTTTGAGCAGGTATTCAGTTTCTGCATGGTATGAATCGTGCTCCCAGATGTTCAATGCCAACGGGCTATAAAGAGCAACTGCACAAATATAATATTTAATACTGAATGTCAGTTTGGGTGTTCCACTCAATTTCCTGGAGAGATCTTTAGACTTGTCTTATTTAGCTTGAATACCCAATCAGTTCCATACTCCAGCCCGAGCTATGTAATTCCGCATAACTAAGTTCTCTAATTTCTGAGATGCAAATGTAGAGCAGATGTAAAAGGGGAGTGGAGGGAAGGGGGGATGTTCCTGCACTTTCAGCAGCGCTGGTTATCAGCGCCAGTTGGATCAGAGAGGGAAAAAGCTGTCAGGCTTTGGAAAAAATGCAGCCCCCGGATGTTTTGTACCCTAACTGAGGGCTGTTGGTGAGGAGGTGGGTCAACCAGATGGCCCTAATCCTGAGAAATCAGCCTGCTGGAGTGGCCAGTTGATAGCAGGTATAAATGGTGGACCTGTCCTGCTAGCAAAGTCTCATCCCATTAAATGAGCCTGAGCTATCGCGCAGGCTGAAAAGAGGACTGAGATTTGAGGGGGCTGAGGATAAAGGTGAGCTTACAGTTTTCTTGGCAGTGGGATGGGACAGGGAAGGAGCTGTGATCCTCTGGGACTTCTCCAAAGTACACAGAGACTCGCTTCTCAACCTGAGACAACAGGTTGCCCTGTTGTCTCACATGTTCCTCTTCTGTCGAGCTGGGGCCGTCAGTTGTCTCATCACCTATGAGTCAATTCTTTGCTTGGCCAAAACATCTGCAACCGCTGCCCGTACAGCTCCTAGCACTGCCAACACCCTGGCATCAGGATGGGGATAAGTAACAGCAGAAGAAAGACCTTGTCCTTCCTTGGAGCCCTGACTCCTACCAGCCCGCGACTGTCCACTCTGCAGACATCACAGCTCTGGTCCAGAGGGTTCATGCATCAAACCCAACACAGTTCCTCAATGAGCCAGTCTGTGTAGGTCAAAATCGGGGCTGGGGGAGTCCCGAGGGAGTAGGAGCAGACAGGCCACCCAGTCTAAGGTCTCACTGGTCTGGCAGAGGGCAAGGGGGGGGACACATAACCCCTGCAGCAGCCCCCACGAGAGCTCCCAGGGCTCAAAACTCAGCAGCTGCCACTCGCAGCGCTATCCGTCACCACGGGCTCTTTGAGCGCGGTGAAGTTATTTGACCTTTTTTCTGCTTTAAAAAGAAATACAATAAAAATGCGATTCTGGCTGCAGCTTCTAAAGCAGAACTGACCAAATACCATATATAGTATCAACTAAGGACAACCACAGACTTCCTTCCATCTTTTTAAGCCATCCCCTTCCTACAGCACCATCCAAGTTGCATTAATCACGGGTTTCTTCAGAATAAACGGGATTAATCTGCCCTCTCGCCTTTTCCCCGATGTTTTGCAGCAAATCTTGGATGCGTGCGGGACCCTGTGCACCTCGCAGGCACAGCGGCGATGCGGTGCAAAGGAAACGGTAGCTATTTCTATCAGGTCGAGCCTCATGGTGTTTCCTGCTCCTCCGAGCAGATCGGTCCCAGGTGGTCAGAGCCCCATGCACACTTAGGTCAAAAATCCTCACTTTCTCCGTGCTCGCTTGCCAAAAATAAAAGTCTTTTGCTGAGTGACCCAACCTATTTCTTTGGTTTAAAGATCTCAGCAGCTTCAAAGGCCGCTCCGGTGTCCTGGGCTTTGGGCATTTGTTCTGAAAAAGCTCAGAAACAGCTTCAGAAATCGAGCTGGGTGACTGTTTCTAGTTACCTGTCAGTGTCTTTGACTCTCTGGGAGTTTCTGCTTTTTCTTGTTCCCAAATGCATTTGCCAAATGACTCCTTGGAGATGTTCTCAGCATTAAGCAGACATGCAGTGTAATGCATGTATTCATAAAGTGTTAAAAAACACCCCCCAACCCTCTGTGCTGTATCTAAGCTAATCACAGTCTTTCTCTTACGTGGAGGATGTAGGTCCTTCGTGTTGTGTCCTAGTATCATTATAAACAAAACTCTTTAAAATGTCTTTTTCTTTTCTTTCTTTTTATTTTAATGGGAAAACTCCTCATGTATTCTGCCACATGAAAGTAAGTTTGCCTTCATTTGTGGCCGTGCTGATTACAAAGCCTTGGAGATCTTTAATTAAAGCGCTTGGGTTTTGTGTATTTCTTTCAAAGAAAACCATCAAAATAGCATTTGTGACTCATTACAATTCTAACAGCGACGCTATCGTCTTCGCCTTCTTATATTACTCATTTTGCTCAAAAACGCTGCGTGCCGCACGTACCTTCAACAGCTCGTGAGCATCCCTCCTGCCCTGGGAAGAGGATGCTCCCCAGCAGTGTCGAGGCATGGCTGCCCTTGACATCTCTCCAAAGGAACCAAACACATCTCTAGCTGGTTTATCTCTCTGCTGAAAGCCACCGAGTCAAGACATTTCCAAAGCCAAAGCCTGTGAGTGACTGGAACACGCAGAGAATTTATTCTGGATGTATCCATGTCATCAGGATGTCCTGAAAGCTGTCGCATGGTGCAGTCAGCACAGTTGTATTGTCCCCTCTTGCTCAAAATATTCCTCCAGAGGGTTTATCTCTTGCTTTTTCTCTCTTTTTTTAAGAGCAACGGAGCCCTGGTAAGATAACTCAGTGACTGTGTCACCTCCTCTGGCCCTGCCACCAGATGAAGTGACCAGCTGCCCTCATTCTGCTGGAGACAGTTGTACACAGTCACGTACGTTAACTGTGCTGAGGGTTTTTTTTCTCCATCTTTTGACTCCCTCTGTTGTGTCACCACGTGGAAATTTTTTAGGCAAGGGAATGGGGCTCATTCACCACCTCCTGCAGGGACACTGCAGCCCAGCAGGTCACTGATGCCACGACAGCCCCCAGCAAAGGATAAGGTCAGAGTTACAAGGGTTGTAAGATTTCTGGGGAGATTAATTCCACCAAAACTAGCCGTGCCCTATGACACGGGACTGTTGAGGAACCATCCAGCCTCCTGAGGCAGAGATCTCTTCTTAAAGACAGAAATTACCTTGGAGAAAGACCAGAAATGAGAGAAAGGCTTTTAGGGGCACTACGATGGGGATGAGAAAAGGGCTGCCTCCCACCCGTGGTAATCTGGGATGCTTTGTGGATTCTATGTTAAGGGCAGACATGCCCTGAGTTATTCTCCTTCAGATGGGGTGAGGATATTCCCCTGCTGTTCTTCCTAACGAAGATGCAGCCCCTTCACTTTTGCATGAGGTTCAGGGTAGGTCTGGCTGCAAACTGAATGAGACCAGGAGGGCTTTAGGAGAGGACCAGGGATGGAGTCGCTGATCCTCAACTGATCTCACAGATCCCGGCTGTGGGAGAAATCACAGAGGGGCTTCATGACTGTGCAGGCTTAATTTATCAAAGCTTGAGGATACTCTACAAGCACATTGCTTGTCTGTCCATGGTCCTTGCAGGACTCCTCATCTGTGGTGGCCTCCCTTCACAAGACCATGTCTGAGCGGCAGGGAGGAGCGACTCGTTGCTCTTCCTACTGCCACTTCCACTTATTGAGGCTGGGGAGAAAGCAGCCCTGGCCCCAACGATGTCACATGGATGATGATTGCCACTGGCACGTGTTTCCTCATGTTTGGTTTCCCATACTGTGGGACATCCCTGTTGCCTGGCGAGTGGCATGTGGGTATAATCAGTCTCAGGCAATTTATTTTTACTACCCTGTGTAAACACTGTGCTGAAATTGTCACTGTGATTTAGGAGGTGCCAGATTTTTCTGTTGGTGATTTTTTTCTTTTCTTTTCTTTCTCAACACCTTCCACTCCATCTCTGTAATGATGCTTCACGAGGAGCTTTCACCAAGGATTTCCCCGGTGATGGGACATGCAGTTGAATTCTGAACTCTGTCTCTCCAGGCTTCCTTAGATGCTTTCTTGGAGTTTGCAAGAAGGAGAGGACAAAATAATCTTTCTCTTTTCCCCGGCGACCATTTTGTGCACTGAAAATAGAAGTATCATTTTAAATGAGCCGCTCAGAGAGACGTAATCACCCAAATACAGATGAAATCACTTAAAAATTTTGAAACTGGCAACCTCGTATATTTTAATTATAGACTACAGTGATATTCTGCTGAAAGCAATTATGTTGTAGCTCTTCCCACACACACAGGCGGTCCCAGTTGTGCTCCACAAAGACTAGTGGTTAAGCATACAAGGCATCATGTATGTATTTTTAAAAAAAAAAATCCAATTTTTTTTTTTTTTCAGTGCTTTGAAAGTCAGAGATTCACTGTTCTGGACACGGCCTCATTGCATGTCCATGGGGTGCGTTTAGGCAGGCGAACGTAGGCACGTTGATCGCAGCAGAAACACCTATCTGCCACGAGAACACCTTTTTGCCCCCCAAAATTTTTGAATGGCCTCTTGTTTTCGCTCTGAAAACGGCCGTCCCTGCTTCGTCAGTACTTTTTAAACTTGCCACAGCCAGAAAAGATACTTCTGTTTAAAATCAGAGCAACTATCCACTGAAAAGCTTCAAATGAAAGATATCCATTTCACTGGGTTGGACTGGCCAACGAGCGTGGCTTGCTGAAATGTGGTCGAGACACTCAGATCCAGTTCATGCTACTGATACCCCTTGCTCTCCCTTCAAAATTAGCCCGGATGAATGGGGCCTTTTGTAGTGAGGAAAGAAACGGGCAGAAATCACAATAATCTCTTTCTAGCCAGGCCTCTGTAGCGAGGGGTGAGTCAACGGCTCTGCCTGGTGCTGGAGAAGAAGGAAAACAGCAATTTCTCAGCGGTTTCCTTGGCATGTTGGAAACCAAAGGCGAGCGATCTTCTCGCACGCAGCTCGTTGCACCTCAGGCCAGTCGCTCCCGTTGATTCCGTTCCAACCATTCCAGCACCGTGGGGCTGTGGACCATGAATCGTGTCCTTCACAGCCCAGCACCTGGTTTGTCCCAGCTGGTGGCACTGGTACCCCTCGAGTGGCAGGAGGTTGAGAGCATCTTCTGGCTTTGGAGTGTGGTGGTTTTCATCTTTCCTGTACATGCTTCCCAGGCCAAAGCCTTTGCTCTTGGTGAGGAGTTATACTTCTTTCCTGTTATTCTAAAACTAAGTACTTTGCACATTTGGGAAGTATTATTAAGTAATAGTCTGAGTGACGGTCTGTGGTTGGAGTTAATTTCTTCCAGTTCTCAAAGTGTCTAATTACACTTTCTTCAACACTAACTGTACGGATTGTTTCAAATGTGCAAAGACTTCTTGTTTAAATTGAAAAAAAGAAAAAAAAAAAAAAGAAAACCCTCAGTTCATCCCTCTGGAATCTCTGGAGTGAAGGTCTCTGACTAGAGGCATAACCCAGATGTCTTCTGACTTGAGTACCGTTCGTGGTTCTGTACATCTTCCCCCAAGTACCCTTGAAAGAATGAAAGCTAACAGGCCAGATGCCGCCTGGTGTAAATCCAGATCATTCCTTTTGTACAGTTCCAGTATCCCCCAGCTTAAAGCCAGGTCTGTCTTTGACTTAGACCCATGACAAATGAAGGCATGGTTAGGCAAAACCAGGCAACCTCATTTTAAGGAGTTGTGCCCCACTTTGGTTGCGATCCCTGTGGTGGGGACACCATGACCACTTTCCCAGTCCAGGGAGATGCAATGTGAAGTGGGCACTGGAAAGGGCTTCAGGCTGATGTGTTTCACTACAGATCCAGAGCAGGGTAGGAGAATGTACATGGGATCTCTGGCACATTGACTGACCTCACCAAGTTGGTGAACTGCCATAACTGGGTTGTGTTTAGAGAATGTTTGAGCCTTCCTTTAACAGTTGGTGGAAAAACAGCACAGCTTTTGCATGGAAACATCTCTTGCATTAAGGACAAGCTCTATTTGGAGGTACATTGCTACCTCTCAATTTAGAAAAACAAGCATATCCTGCACCTGATTTTTCTGATTACAGTTTAAAATGCATTCGGTGGGTGGCAGGGGAGAGTTGAGAAGGGCAGAGCCACTGATGGGGCTGTGAGAAAAGCAGCGATGCCCAAGGGACAAGCTCCAGGAAGGCACCAACACCTTGGTGTGCTCACAACCATCATGTCAGCCTCAGTTCAGGCTGATCACAAGGTTTTTTGCTGGTCCTTGACTTTGGCCGTGCACAAAGCGAGGATTTCATGGTTATCAGGTCTTTTTCCCATTGTCAGATCACGGAGGGGAATAGTACCGTGGAGAATTGGGAAGGATGGGTAAGATGGGTATCTGTGTCACGGCAACACATGGAGCTTTGTTTTACATGGGTGTTTTCATGCAATAGCCAGGGCTGATGCTGCTGATTCGATCACTGTGTTCTCTGACTTCTCTGAGGGATGGAGACATCCAGTTTGAATGGTGGCCTACAGGACTAGACGTGGTATCCTTCGAGACTGGGCGAGTTCACGGTGTGATTTATTTTTCTTTCCTGGGGTTTGTGACTGAATCAGACGGGAGAGAGGAAGTGAAGGTTTGTTCTTTCTAAAGATTTATTTCGTTACATCTGCAACAAGTCAAGAAGAGAACGGGGTAGAAAGGCTTTTGGTTTTGGGCCTGGAACAAAGCTCAGTATTTGAGATAAACAAATGGGGGGAAAGGAATTATCAAAGAAAGAGCTGGCCACAGACTTTGTTATGAGCTTTACTGTAACAGGCTGAGAAACTTTGGGAATTTAAACCAAACTGAAAGCGGACCGGACTTGCAGGCTAAAAGGAAAAGCAGATGATTGAGGTACCTTGAAGAAGAAAACGTTGTCTCTGTCTGTTCGCCTATCCGTTTCTCAGAATCTCCTATGTTGTGCTTATATGTGGAAGTACTTGACGTGGAAAATATCCCAAGTGTTGGATCAGAGGACCCAGCAGATTTCTCAGGTGTGTGAGCTGCCCTGCCATTAACTTTGATAGCCATGAACAAGCTCTGTAGACTCATCCATCAAAGGATAGTGGTGCTCTCTTAGTTTTTACAAGCAGCACCGAGACACCCAGTGCAAGACAACACGTTGGTATCAATGCAGCCAGCCATTGTGTACCAGTGTGTTTTACCTGTTGGGTATGACGTGTGATTATATACACCCAGCCAGAAGCTACATCTACACACAAGACTTTTCTCTGTGTTGGCTGCAAAATTGCCAAGTATTCAATATCAACTGATTTTCCGAAAATGTTGTAGAACAACAGTGACACCTTGTCCAAGTTTCCACTCTGGTAAGCAGGTGTTAATAATTCCTACCTAGTGCTCAGGCCGGTGCAGGAGTTGAATTGCTTCATGCAGGTCAGCAGAGATGGTGGAAAAGAATAAAAGATCTGAGAGATACAGGTTTTGTTAAAATAATATAATTTATTTCTCTGGGAGGAATAGGGAGAAACGATGAAACCTCCTTTTCCACAAGTGTTAAATTAACAACAGCAAAAACCACTCAAAAGAATAAATTGCATGTTAAGTAAATTTAAAAGAATTACTGTAAAATGAATGGCAGCTTGCTTTTTTAGTGTTTGCAAATCCCGAGTCACCAAAATCCCTTATAGCACCTCCTTAAAAAGCTTAGAGGTGCGTGCCAGTCACAACTACCCTCCACATATCCTTAGGACCTCAGTGTCCCTCTTAGGAGGTCAGTGGCTCAAGCTTTCAGCAGGAGAGATAACCCCTCCAGAAGGCAACTCGTCCCACAGCAGGTCTGACAACGTTTGGCAGTTACCTGTGCTGAGTGCTCCTTATCTGACTGATACCCTATCAGCCCTGTTCAGGGCAAAGCTGGCGAGATAGCCAAGTGGCACAATTAGCAGTAATTAGCCTAGTGAGAAACCCATTCTGCAGTGGTTCCTGGGATGGAGCAGGTCCATGTCTCCTGGTCCCTCCAGAGAAGCTGGTGGGGTTGGGTGGCCATTAGCCTGATAGCCAGGATGGGGTTTGTGCTGCTGGTTCCCTTTTATTGCTGTGTGTGGTGGAGCTGGGTTTAAGGGCAGAGCCCCCAGGCAAATGGGGAGATGGTGGAGATGCCTCCACCCTGGGGTGGGAGGGTGCGTGGGACGCTCACACCTCCGCATGGGTGCACAGACATTGTCGAGCCATTGGTCTTACTAAAACTGACCAGGGATCTTGCACATGGTGGTCTATGACCATAAAGCACCTTGCAAGGACCTGCTGCTCCTTACTGGGCTGCTTGGGATGAGGAAATCTCAGTCTGCTGGGAACCTCACTACAATACTGAAACCCTGGCTACAAGAAAGACATTGAGGTGCTGGAGCGTGTCCAAAGAAGGACAACACAGCTGGTATAGGGTCTTGAATGCAAGTCTCGTGAGGAGCAGCTGAGGGACCTGGGGTTATTTAGCCTGGAGAAAAATAGGCCAAGGGGAGACCTTATTGATCACTACAACTACCTGAAAGGAGGCTGTAACAAGGTGGGTGTTGGTCTCTTCTCCCAAGCAACAAATGATAGGACAAGAAGAAATGGCCTCAAGTTGCGCCAGGGGAGGTTTAGAGTGGATATTAGGAAAGATTTCTTCACTGAAAGAGTTGTCAAACATTGAAACAGGCTCCCCGGGGAAGTGGTTGAGTCACCATCCCTGGAGATGGAACATGGTTTAGTGGTGGACTTAGCAGTGCTAGGTCAACGGTTGGACTTGATGATCTAAAAGGTCTTTTCCAACCTGAACAATTCTATGAGTCTATGAAATTCAGAGCACTAGAAAATGTGGGTCCCTGTGGTACAGTGATGCTGGGGGTTTTCTAAAGCAACAAAGCCTTTGAGATGACCCAGTCATCAGTGCATCCTATAGAAGAAGAGGAGAAAACCTCAGTAAAGATGAGGTTTGGGTTATTTCATGCACACACAGACTCATTTGCATGCCAGCCGGTCTTGGTTGCCCCGGGGCTGGGGAGGGTTGTCCCAATTGCTTGCTCCAAAAGTTGGCTTTGCCTACGCTTTCTAAGCACTCACCCTTGAGGTGAGGGTTGTCCTGTCTCCAACTCAAAGCTCAGGCTGCAGCATGGTCAGGGTTGTCCTCCCTCCTCCTGCGCGCACACGGCTTGTGCATGGTTAAAGCCCCTGTGCATGACATCTCTGAGTTAACGGGTTGGCTGTGACACTCCTTGGTGCTGCTGGCCAGAAACCTGTAAAGCAGAAGGGAAATGGTTTTGGTGGCAGAACTACAAATACTCAATAAAGCACAGCTTTTTTTCTGTGCTTTTTTATGTGGTTCTGTGCTGACTTTTCGTCCCCTAATTCACAGCAGAAGCGAAGCAGAGTGTAGTAGAGATTGAGCATGAATCCTTTGCGCTCGGTTGATGGGAACAATTACAAAAGTTTCTTCTTTTTCTTTTGTCAAACCATGATATGAAATCATTTGCTGGGTTCCTGTTTCCATGGGAACAATTAGTTTCATACCACTTTCATATTACACATCAATGAAGCGATTAACTAAATGAAGGCAAACACTTCATAAACGTGTTGTCTCACGCAATAATCAAGTAGCTACCAAGTACCACAGCTAACTGCACTTAAAACACAATGAAACCGGCTCCGTGAAACACTTACGAGTGTGTGAATATTTATTGATCTGATACGGCACATCATTTATGAGCCAAAAACATCAAAAATACCAAACGTGGGTGTTTAGGTGTTGCAGCGCTTACTGGCTTTTGAGTAAAGCCTCGTTCTCTCAAAGGATCTGGTCACCTTGAGCCATCTCCAGGAAAGGGTGTTGGGACCTGTTGTGTGATGCAAATGGACTTCAGCTGCCGACCATGCAGAGAGCTGCCCATCAGCTGCTGGTCCATCTTGCAGGCAGGGGTGAGCCAAGGGCAGATGACTTGCAGGACCTCCTAGCCCTGTGGTTAACGTGCTCACAGGGACGTGCCTGGTCCCCAGCCTTTCTCCAAGGACTCTCTACATATTTTCTTCTTAAAACAAAATATACAAAGAGTCCACCCGGCACGGAGTGGAATTCAGGACTCTGCCCGCTCCCCCCCGAGCACATCTGGGAGCCTTTCCCTCGCAGAGCTGAGCAGCTGCACGGGGAGAGAGGGAGGGAGGGAGGGAGACTCCCATGTTCTGCCACGGAAGAAAGCGAGGGCTGAAACGGGAATTGGATTCAGGGACACTGGTGTGGGTGGCTTGGCCTGAGGCTGTTCAGTGGAACAAGGATGGGATCGCAGGGAGGTGCAGCCTGGGCTGGGTGACAGACAGGGATGATTTCCCAGACTTCAGGCTTAGTAATTTGGTTCTGAAAATGAGCCACTCGCTTAGAAGGCTCCGTCGGAGTTAGGGTAGCTTATTTCAATGAGTAGTTAAAGAAGAATTCCCTGTGCAATCCCCTATATTTGACCCTGAATCCTTATTTCACTGGGCAACGGATCGGAGTCTTTGTTGAGCCAAGCCCTTAGAGAAAAGGAAACGACGTTCCCCCCTTCATTTGAGAAGGATTTATACACAAGCGGTCGTGCAAAAAATAATCACCTGAAACTTAAGAAAATCAGAATTTTGCTTGGAGCATTCTCTTTTTTCCCCTTTCCGTCTCAGTATTCAAATGTATCCTGGGAAAGTGGTGTGATGCACATAGAAACATTCTCTCCCTGTTCCTGATGGACAGTCAGACCATGTTCAGTGACCCTTTCCATAGCTATTTCTTGGATGAAGCCAATTAGTCATCTCTTCCAGACAAATGCAACAGAAATTTCAGAGAGAAACTCCACATTAAATTATTTTTTGACCTAATCCCAAAGGACAACGTTTCCACACAGGGAGGAATGGTTCATCAATGTGTACAAAATGGAGCCTAGCTGTCCAGTGCTATGGTATTTTGTGTAATCCTTTCTGCTGACAAGCTAGCAGGTGGTGAATCACCGCACCATGACATGAAAACAGATGATCTATGATGGATGCAAGCAATACACAGAGCTGTATCTCCATCCATTTGAGATGGACATCCATCTACTTCCATCTAACAGAGCAGTTTCTCTCCTTCTCCTGTGTGCCCCTCTGCCATAGGGCTTTCCTGCTTATTTATACTTCCCTTTGGTTAGACCACAGCATCTCAGTTGCAACTCACATTAAAGCATCCTCATGGTCCTATGAAGGAACGAGGGATAAGATGATACCTAGCAGGGCTGGCTACTTTACCGGTCATTCTTTGGTCCACTTGGACCAAATTGCATGGCCAAGGACCAAGGGTGCAGAGCATGCATGGGCCACCCTTGCCCAGAACTCCATCTGTGTGTGTTTGCACGCAAGCAACACAGATGGACGGCAAATCTGGAGAGGAGAACAGGCTCAAGTCTGCACTTAATGGCCAGTGTAAACATCCCCCTGAAATCTCTTTGCAGAGCCAACCTCAACTGTCTCTCTGCTATTCCCCACTCCCCTTTTACCACCCAACCTCCTGACCTTGCAAAAATGTGTCTCTGAAGGGTCAGAGCTTGGGCCTGGAGCAGATGTTGATGCCTGGGATCAGGAGTGGGTGGCCCGAGGGCTGGACAGTGCAACATTCCTGTACAAGGTCTCTGGTTGAGATAAGGCAGCCCCACGCTGTGATTTACTCTGAGGAAGCAAAGTTTAAGTCCTGCATGTTCCCTGGAGGATGAGGCAGGAAAAATCCTGTAGAATAAAACCCTTTCAATCTGTCAGTAATGGTTTGGTTTAGAAAAACGTCTCATTATATCTAGCTAAAAGTGCCATGCTGGTCTGGACCACAAGCCATCGCTCACAGTCTCCAAGCCGAAACGCGTGGAACGTACCAGGGACTGAGCTCGTTTATTTCTGCTTTGGTTAACCCTGGACCAAATCCTACTGGTTTTGCAGCCTTCTCCTGGTTGGACTTCAGTAGCAAAGGCAAGACGAAGAGCAGCAGTGCTTCCAAGTGAGAAGAGCCAGTGTGAGATGCTTAAGTTTCAGGGCTTGGGAAGGGTCAGGGCTTCAAAAATTGATTGATCTCCCCCATCAAGGTGAGCATACACCTACCTGAAGCCAGAAACTCCAAGCGTAGCTACTTTGGGCCAGCTGGGAAGAGAGCAGTGAGTGCTAAAACATAAGAGTGGCCTCCATCCCTCAGCAGCCTCTCTGAAAGGTGATATCGGTGGCCTTTCTCTCCTAAAACTGCTTTGACACTGAGTCTAGAGAATGGGTCTGCAATGGGTCAGCAGCAGGTTCTCTCTTCTGCCGGAGATGTTCAAGCCTGCAGTTGCCCCCATGCAATGTGGGTGCTTCTAGATTCAGACAACAGGCAAACTGGTGGTTTAGGATTGCAGTTCTGGGCTGGGATGCCTTATATCCAATCTTTTAACTAATTTTTTCATCTCTAAATTACTGTATCTACAGTATTTGAAAAGTCATAACCCACCCAAAAAACATCTGGCTGGAAAACAGGGTGTGAGCTCCCAACACAGAGGCCTAGCAGTGTGGAAGGATAACAAAGCCAGAGTCGGAATTCTCTCTCCAGAGGGAATATCACTGGGCAGCTCGGTGAGAGGATGATGCGTATGTCCCCACCAACCCAGCTTGCCCCTTTCTTCACCTAATTCCTCACGTGCTCACCACGCTGTACTCACTGAGCCAGCCCTGGTTCGGGGGAAAGGGGAGAACCAGCCACATCAGCGTACAATCCCCCTGGCCAGCCCCCTGGAGAGAGACCTACAGGAAGACTCTTCCAGCCCCATAGCACGTCTCCACTGGAGTACAAATCTGAGGAATATAATCCCAAGGTTTGCAGCCAAGAAAAACTGGAGATATCAACCAGGCATGGTTGGCATGGGTGTCAAGAAAGCTTTGGGCTGTGCCCAATATGACCACAAGATAAAAGGCATGTGCATTTGCAGAAACAGTCACTCTTGCAGTGCAATGCTGGTCCCTGGGACACCTGATCCGGATTCCATCAGTCTCAGTGAGAACTTGGAGCTGCCAACCAGCTACTTTTTAGGATGCAACTGGTTCTTCCCTGCATCCCTCTGGCTTGGACCCAGATGATGGCTCAAGATCCTTGCCTAGGAAACGCGTTTCCAGCACTGGTGTGTGATTGTTGAGAAATACTTTCAAGGAAAGAGATGTCCAGATTAGTCTGAGTTATGACTCCACATCTAAGGTCACACTGAGAATATGACCAGAACTGAATTCTTTTAATACATAAAAAAACTTCATCAAGCACAACAGATGACTTTGGAATTTGAGCAGTTACTTCTTTTTTCCCATATATTTTATTACGCAATTTCTTCTCCCTAGAAGAACACCAAGTTCTTAGTTTTTCTAAACAAACCAAAAGAGGTAACACCAATAACCTAATCCACAGATTTCTTTCATTGCTTCAAAATGCAAATGATCTTAACCCTATCTAAGGAAACTCATTGGAATGAATCAGGTAACAAACAGAAATCATGCAGTTTGCGCAACGGCGTGCAGCTAAGAAACCTTCCCTTGGCAAAACAATAGGACCATTGTATTCCCCACCCGAGCAGTCGGTAAACTCTACTTGTTCCGGGCTGTAATGAATTAAAGGCTTTTCTGCAGCAGATACAATTGCTGTTTGTTACTAAGAAAAGCACGTTTGCGGCACGCTAAACGCATGCGTTCGTGTTCCCAGCGTAGTCAAAACTTGCAAAATAGTGGAGGGGAAGGTGATTGCCAGGCTTGAGTGACTCAAGTCTATGCTGATTTCTTCCATTTTGTAAAAATACTGTTTCTCGATAACGCGGTAGTAGAACGTTTACAGCCCAAACGGCTGCTGCTTCGATAGCAGAACAGGACCACCTGGTTGGGTGGACACAAATGCACTGACAGCTCCTCTGCTACCTGAACTATCGATATTCATGGTTGTTGGAGTCTGTCCTTGGAGGTTTTCAAGGCTCAGCTAAACAAAGCCATGGCTGACCCGATCTAGAGCTGGTGATGGACCTGCTTTGAGCAGAAGGTTGGGCTGGAGCCCTCTGTGTCTCTCTGGGTCATGCAGATACCTGCTAAGGCAGTGACATCGGGACATTCGGTTACAGAATGGGGTATCGAGGCTTTGGGCAAGACGCTACATCTTCCCTGACTATGTTTCCAGTTCTAGTCAGTCAGCCTGGTCTATATGGGATGTACAGTCCTCTTTTGGCTGTAGGACAGAGGTAGAGGCTGCCTGGCAACAGGTATGGGGAATTTCCAGTGGGCTCTGTAGCTGTTTGAACACCAGAAATGGTTAAAAGTGCTCTGTTAGCACTTCTGATATGCCTGTAGCAGCAATTAGGGCTTGCTTCGAGACAGAAGAGATCAAATCCCGGCGGTGGAAATTAGGAAGTGAAATGCCAAGAACAATAACTAGAACAATGTCATGAATTTCCTCCACCACAGCACCGAAGGAGTGTGACAGGCGATATTTTGATGGGCCTAAATAATTCAGAGCATTGGTTTCACTTGGGAAATTCCAACTAAACTTGTGCTTGTGTTTTGCTTTGGAATGTTAGTAACAGTTGAATTGCTATCAAAGATACGCATCGTTGGAGTGGATCTTGGGCTCCTGTCTTGCTGCTCCATGGGCTCCAAAGCAGTAAGCAGCTAAACAGAGCTGGGAAAAGGGAGCCAAGACCTGTGCAAACAGGCTTGCTCCTGCATCCCCTTTCCCAGAGCACACACATACCATGTGTCATGTTGAAACTGGATGCACCTGCTAGAGGAGCTGTGTGGGGGCAGACCTTATACACCAGTTATAAATCCTTAGGCTATCAACAGCCTTTAGTAAACATTTGGACAATCCTTCCTACCTCTCGGTCGTCCAAATATTTGCATCATGCGGGGCTGCTAGCCGTTTCCTGACATGCCACGTACCTAAGAATATCCCCGGATTGTAGGTCGGTTCCAGCGCACCGTGATGGATAGTCTTATTGGATGAAATTAATGGCTTGGGGGGAAAGAAAAAAAAAATAATAATAATAATCTATCTGTCTCCTGATAATAAATCCAGGTCAGGATGGAGTGAAACAGCTTGCAGTCGTGAACGGTATTTTTAGAGAGCTTTTAGGATCTGATCCGAAGCACCCAAGGGTTAATGATGAACAGCCCTGAGCTCAACCAGTGGATATACTCCCCTTGGTGACTCGGATCGCCTTGGACCAGGCTCTCGGAGAAATGGTTGAAGATGCTTCTGAAAGCTCTTCCTTCCTGCTGTGCTGAGTGCAGGGCTGGAAACAGCCTGAGCCAACTTTGGATATGAAGTAGGAGCCTGCTGCACCAAAGCCAGGTTTGGCAGCTCTTCCTCCAGACCGGAGCATCTCCCAGGTGAAGGGCGGGAGGAGACCACTGCAACGCACGGGGCTTGTGATCCCTGTGCGAAACGTTTAATGCAGCAGAGTTGCCATCCAGAAATAAACTTTTTTTTTGGTCTCTTAATGCCGAGTGAGGAGAGGAAAGCAGCCTGGACTCCGCTTTAGCAGTTAATAGGGTTTAGCAGTTAATTTGGTTTAGCAGTTAATTGGGGTTAGCAGTTAATTTGGTTTAGCAGTTAACAGTCTTAAACAGAAAATCCATGTTTTGTGATTAAGACTACTGTGCTAAATTACAGCGTTGGGAAGATTGAGAGATTAAGCCTTGCAGCAACATAATAATTTTAGTCTTCTACTCAACACACGGCTGGCACTTTATGGCTAAATATACACTACAATAAGCCAGTGGATTTTCTGATAACGTAGTAAAGAAAATAATCGACCCTCAGCTTAACTGCAGGATAAAACTGCTGAGGGTGTGATGTGACTTTTCCACTGCAACTTCAGTTCAGAACTTTTGGTTAAGTCTTCTCTCCCCTCTCAACAAAACCACCAAACCCGTGATGAATAAAAATAAAGCCGATGAGGTGGAGGGTGCCATAAATGTGTTTTCTAATCGTGACGTGGGGCTAACCCCGATGTAGAGGGTTTGCTCACCCCCAGGTAAATCCCCTCTGCCACCCTCCTCTCCCCCCTACCCAGGTCATCTCTTCCTTTTGGGAAGCCCAAAGCTCCAACCCCTCTTTGGACAGACTAAACAACATCTGCAAAGTCGCCTCGCTCCCCTCCAGCCCTCCCAGGGGAAAAAAGCCGGTCCCAGATGGACAGGAGAAAGCCGGTGTCACCGGGGAGGGCGAGCGGGGCTCCCGGGGGGTGCCGGGGAGCAGGGATGTGGCGGAAGCATAAAGCACCTGTTGGGAGGCTATTTAGGGATTAGCCAAGTGCTGACAGACAAATTGGCAAGATTAATAAGAGCAATCAAGGCTGTGTGGGCTCGAGTTGTGAGCTGACATTAATGTGACATCACTTTCATCTGCTCTTGCCTCACACCGCATAGCTGGTCCGCGGCATCATTAGTGCTTCTAGAGAGCAGCGCGGTCGGATGTGGGGGTTAGAGGAGCGGGAAGGGGGTGTCTGTGAGAGTGTGTGTGTCTGTGCACACACGTGTGTGTGTGTGTGTGTGTCGGGGTAAGGGACAGCCCTTTGTGCCCGTCCTTTAGCAGGTCTCCATGCAGGGGCTGCCCACAGTGACCAGGGCAAGGGCTGTCCCTGCCACACCAGCAAGGGGCTGTGTGTTTGGGGGACCCCTGGACACCCTGTCCTACTGCCCCCCACCCCCAGCACCTCAGCAGGGCCTACCTGGCTCTAAGAGCACGGCTTTGCTTTGGGTGACATGTTCTCCAAAGCCATATACTCTACTGGGTTTGGGGGGTTTTTTTGCCATGACAATCTCTTCTGCAGAATCACTTAATGTCATTGGGAAAAAAAAAAAATGTTTTCTCCTAAAAAAAAAAAAAGAAGAAAGACAAGGAAAAAAAAAAAAGGCATCATGGAGTAAAGGTTACATCCAGGTGCGAGGAGAGAACAAAGAAAATCCTCTGCGGTCACACTGGGAATCTCCTCTTTCCACGAAGAGATGGTTTGACCCCCTAAAGATATTTTAAGGGAGAAAAAGCTGTTTTCAGGGTGCTTCTTTGCCCCCCAGACCCCGGAAATCCCCCCTGCAGCTCCAGTGCAACCCAGCCATTGCCTGGGGAAAACTTTGGGTAGAGTATTTTCATTTCCCCTTTTTTTTCCCCCTTGTTTTCTTGAATCCTTTCGCTGCTAAAATTTCCCTCGCCCCATATTTTGTTCCCATCCCTTTCCAAGGGCGACTTGTTTACACTCCGATTTTCTTTGTGCTTTAGTCAATGAGGAATTGACACCAGTAGTAAAACATCCGAACGTACAAATCCGCCAGGTCTGCCTGGCTCTGCCGGACGGGCTCCTCCGCCGAGAGCTTTTGCCCACAAAAGGAAAGTGTTGGAAAGGAGCGAGATGCCAAACGCTGTGTGCAAACTCCCGAGGTGGATCCCTCCATGCTGGGAAATTCGCAAGTGGGGAAAAAAAGGCTATAAAAAATCTGGGGGTTTTAACTACCATTAAGTCAGGCGTGGAAATGAAGACGGGGATAGAAATGGTTGAGGGGGCAGGAATAATTTTGGAGAGGCGTTTTTGTTTCGTTAAGAAAACCAGAATGAGACTGACCCCAAAGTCAGAGGTGGAAATCAAAGTAGCAGGATGACGATTGCTGCTCCCCCCTAGAAAAAACCTTCTGTATTTTTATGTAAATTGATTATTTGATTCCTGCTTAGTTAGAATTTAAAAAGACTAAAATTATATATATTTTTTTTTTACCATCTTAAATGGGTAAATTACTGGGGGGTTTGGAGCAGATTTCAGGTTCTGCCTAACTCCACCTGGCGAAAAAAAACAACCCTGAGCACGACCCATCCCCACCGCGCCTGCGGTTCCCCCCACGCAGCCGAGGTTTTGGGGGGACACCCACCCGTTTGCCACCAGGACATAGAAACCCCTCTGA
Source organism: Tauraco erythrolophus (assembly GCF_009769465.1). NCBI lineage: Eukaryota > Metazoa > Chordata > Aves > Musophagiformes > Musophagidae > Tauraco > Tauraco erythrolophus. The sequence continues at coordinate 20,019,398 of NC_141479.1, read as the reverse complement.
GGGGTCGGGGAGACCTCGGGGAGGGCGAGCTGAAGCCCCGTTTTCCCTGCCCTCCTCCAGGAGCCCAGGGCTCGTTTTCGTTGGTTTTTATGGCTAATTCTAGGAGACGCTTTTCCCTGCGACTCTGCCCGTTCTGTCGGGAAGCGCAGCCCCGAAACCGGGGGGAAGGGGCGCCACGGGGCTCCCCAAAGATCCCAAACGTCTTTCTGCTAAAACTAATAAAATAAAAATTTTTTAAAATATCATATTTGCTCCCAAAAAAAAAACTGATTAAGTTTAAAGTACACAGCTTAGCCCAATCCGGCAGCAACATCCCGGGCATTCAGTGGTCTGTTTGTAATCTCAGCCTTTTTCATTAACATAAACACTACTTCAACAAAAATATACACGGCCACCTACGAAGCCAGTGAAGTAAACGGGGAGCCGGTCGCGCCGCTTTGGGCGCGGGTATTAAGCCGGGTTTAACGGGCGCGGAGCGGCCGCGCATCCCGGCGGAGCGCGGGGGCAGGAGCTGCGTGGGAAACCCACGCGGGAATCGGTGTTAAACCCATGTCCTCGTTCGGGTCCCTGTCCCGGGGGCGGGAAGGGGGTGTCTTGGCAGAGCCGTTCACTCATCGCCAATTCCCCTCTCCGGGAAAAGATTAAGGAAAAAACAATAAAACACGGAACCGAATTCCCCCTACCCAAACCTCAACCCGGGGGTTGTTCTTGCTTCCCTCCGTTTCGCGGCACGGGGAACGGCACCGGGCACGGCAGCGGGCTGGTACCGGGCCGGCGGGTACCGGAGCTCCCGCAGCCCCGGCGGGCCGGGACGGGCCGGGCAGCTCCCGGGATCGGGCTGCTCTGCCCGCGGGAGCGTCTTGCTCGGGGCTCACTCCTGTGTTCCCGGGAAAAATTATACTATGTCTTATTAGTGGTTTTGCAGAAAATTAATTTCCCTTTTCGTACTTGCTTTCATGCTTGCATTTTTTTCCCCCCCCCCGCTTTCGTGCTGTCACTTATCTTCCCCTTTTCCTGCCTTCTCTCTTTTCTTTCTTTTTTCCTCTCTTTTCTTTTGCTCTTTTTACCTTTTTCATCTCTTTTCTTTTTATCTTTTCCTTCCTTCCTTTCTCTCTCTTTCTTCCTTCCTTTCTTCCGTTTTCTTTCTTTCTTTCTTTCTTTCTTTCTTTCTTTCTTTCTTTCTTTCTTTCTTCTTTCTTTCTTTCTTTTCTTTCTTTCTTTCTTCTTTTTTCTTTCTTTCTTTCTTTTCTTTTTCTTTCTTTCTTCTTTCTTTCTTTCTTTCTTTCTTTCTTTCATCCCTCCTCTCCTTTCTTCTTTCCTTCTACTTTTCCTCTCTTTTTTCTCTTTGCTTTCTCTTTTTCTTCTTTCTCTATTTTGTCTTTCTCTTTCTTTCATCTCTCTCTTTCTCCCTTCTTTCTTTGTCTTTTTCTCTCTTTTTTTATTTTTCTTTCTTTTGGTCTTTCCAGCTTTTTCCTCTTTCTCTCTATTTTTTCTTTTTATTTCTTCTTTATTTTTACTTCCCTCTTTTTTGTCTGTTTCCCTGTTTCTTTCTTCACCCTTTCTGTCTTTCTTACTCTCTTTCTCTTCATTTCCCTGTCTTAATTTCTCTCTTTCTCCCTCCTTTCTCTTTGTTTCTCTCTTTTTCATACTTTCTGCTTTTCTTTCTCGTTCTGTTCTTCATCTCTTTTTTCTCTCCTTTTTTTCTTTCTTTCTGTCTTACTATATGTAGTTCTGTATGTCGTTCTGTCTTTCTTCTTCCTCACTCCGTTGTGCTCTCTCCTTTTATCCCCTCTCTTTGTATCCATTTATCTATTTCAGTATTTGGAGGCATTTCTGTTTTCCTCTTTTGGGGCTGCGGGGCAAACCAGACCAAGGGCTCTGCTCCACCTCTGCTCTAAAGCCTCTTCCCCATGTAAAGAAAATGCCCTTTCCTGATGCCCCCACGCAAATTTCACACCACGCCTGTATTTCGTTGGATCACAGCAATTTAACCTTAGCCGGGAGGGTTTGCGTCCCCCCGTGGGTCGGACCCGCTCCCTCCCCAAAAACCAGGGCTGTGCGGGCACGTTTCGATACGGTTTAAAGGCTCAACGACGGATTTCGACAGCTCTCCCCGTCCCACGCGTGGGGGAAACACGGGTGACCCGGGGCTGCCTCTGCCCCGGCCACCGGCAGCTCCCCCGGCCCCGACCCCGCCGGGGCTCCGCGGCTGCGGCTTCCCTGGGGGGAAACACCGCTGCGGGGGGAGGAAAGTCCTTGAGCCCCCAGTGCTTCGAGTGAAGCGTTCGAATTCGATCGTTTCCAAAGGAGGAACGAATAATCCTGTAGGAAAAAATTATTATGCTGCAACCTAAACCCTCGGGCAGCACCTTTCCTCGCAGGTAGCCCGCAAAATCTGCTGGGGAAAAAAAAAAGGGATTTGCACCAGGCAGGAATTCCTCCGTTCAGCCGTTTTAAAGGAGTTAGATGCAAAATGATTTTGTACATCTTAAGAACTGGAATTTAAAGGACATTAAGAGCGCGGAGCTGAGGGTGCTGTGCAAAACGCCCTGGGGCGTTTTAGAATTCAGCGAGCGATTCTGAAAACAGGAAAAGCAAAACCATTCCTGGGTTCGTTGTTCGGCTTTTTTAGCGAGCTCTGAGTCAATTTTGGTGTTGGGGTTTTTTTTTTCAGATTTATTCCCTTTACCTCCCCGGCTTTCGCACACGCACATCCCCTTCCCCGAGAAGCGCAAATGCGCAGCGGGAAGATGGATGTACCGGTTCCCGTTATCAGCCTGATTCTCACAAAAAGCAGCTGCTTTGCTGCAGAAATCCGTTAACTTCGGGGCTTAATAACCAGTGCTGCGGAAAGCCTTCCCACCTTGGGTCGCGCATTTCAAGTATCCACTGAGCATCTTTCCCAGGAATTCTAAGCGAGCACCCTGCTCCCTGCAGAACATTTCTTAACACACCCCCCTCAAGAAAAAAATCACTTATAATATTTAGCTAAGGTCAGGTTGTGCAAAAGGGATTGTTTTACGAGGCAGTCTTATGGTTTTCTAAGGAAGAGGGAAAGATGATTAACCGATTTTTTAGTGTCTTTTAAGTCTCTGCGCCGGTAAGTGCAAAGCAAAGCGGGTCCCGAATCTGCAACACCCCGTAATGTGGCTCCAGAGCCCGCTGGTGCATTACTGAGCTGCCGACGTCCACCGATCTAGCGATACATCATTAGTTGGGAATTTACTCATTAAAGTAATAATAATAATAATAATGATAAACCAGTTTTTGCCAGGAGGGTTTCCAAGGAAAGCCCTCCCCGGGTCTCTGCAACAGGGAAGCAGGGAGAGGGGAACTGCAGTTATTTACAGCGGGGATTTTTCACCTTGTTTGTGAACACGAGCCCCGAAACTCCCCTTGTGGGTCGGGGAAGGGGGGGGAAACGAAGTTTCAATGAGGGATTTATTACAGAAACAAGGTTTTAAAAAATCAGGAGGCTGCCCTGGGACACAGGCGGTGGCTGTGCGGGCTGCCCTCGGACCGGGCACGGGGGTCTCCCCGGGGCAGGCAGGCAAAGCCGGCTGCAGCCCCTCCGAGCCGGGCCTTGGGCCTTTGCCTTGGCCAGTGCACAACCCCCCCACCGCCTGCCGTGTGCTGCCCCTTTGCCTGGGGGCTGCCAGGCCGCTCTGCAGCCCAGCTCCTCTCCCTGCGGGAAAAACAAAAAAAAATAAAACACGGGGAAAAAGACCACGAGTGTTTATCCCAGCAGAGAGCTTCTCGAGCGCCGAGACCCGCCGGGGGCTACTTGCAGAGGTCGGTGCCTCCCAGGAGGTCACTGTCACGGCTCGGAGATGGTGACAGCTTTGCCCCACTCTCCCGGGCGGGGGGGCCTTGCCCTCAGCATCCTTCTCTGGCAGCCGTTGTTCTTGCCGCATCCCTCCCCACGGCGGACCGCCGCGTTCTGCGGGGATGGCTCTGCCGCCGCAGCCCCCTGCCCCCGCTCGGCAGGTGGCAAGGCAGAAGGGGTGGTGGCTGCCGGGGACCCCAGCGACACTTGCCCTGGAGAGAGCCCGGTTTTTGGCACCCCTCTTCCCCCGGAGCCGGGCGATGCTCCTGCCTCGGTGGTCCCGGAGAGGACCGTGTTGCACAACGACATTTCTCCCTCCGAGGAGCCCACGCGGACCCCTAGCACTGGGAATCGACTCGGGGCTCTGCACGGTCACGGGAACTGGAAGGGTCCCCCCAATCCTCTCCCAAAGTTTTCCTCTTAGGGACCCCACTACCCGCGCCCCCAGCCCAGGGGACTGGGGTACCCCACCGCACCGGGGTTGGTGGCCGTGTCCGCGCACTGCTGTCCCCCGGGATCGGGCGCCGAGGGACAGCACAGGGAGGTCGATCCCTCCCAAAACCCGTCGCGTTTCTTCCCATCATCTCTATATTTGAAGCCGCCCGCTTGGTTATTCTTCAGCCGACAATATTCCGTCCGCCAGGTTTTCAGTACCCGTGCAAGAAAATAACCTTTTCCACCTTGATTTGAGCTATTCCGTTTTCACTTCTCTCACCTCTTTGTGCTGATGGATTTTGTGTGATACCCCGAAAAGGTGGAGGGTCAGTGGCCTTCGCCTACCCGACGCTAAAAACGTCCCCCTCCTCTAACACCGGCTCGCCGGTGCGATTTCCGAAGGATTTTGGTTTAAAGTTGGGAAGAAAACAACGAAATTAAACCTGGGAGTGAGGCTGAGCCCCGGAGAAGTCCCTCGTCCTCCCCGTTTAGGCGGGGGGACTCTCAGGGTTTTTCGCTCCGGGACATGTCAGGGGCTGGAGGTGATTCCCGACACCCAAAAGTTCAGCGGATCGAAATGTTTCTGCAGCACCGCTATCCCTATTTTACCGCTAACCCGCTGCAGTTTGGGGCTAGAAAAGCTAGAAACGGCTTTTCATTTTGTCTGCGTGCCACACTGCTCTGCCAAGGTGCTGGGAGCGGGGGCGGGGGGGGAGCATCCCCTCCCGAGGGTCTCGTTTGGTTTGGGGGCATCCCCAGCACCGGACCCCGTCGCTAGAGGAGCCCCCACAAGGGAAGAAAGCTTATCTGGGATAGTATGGATAGCTCAGCAATTCCAGCTTGGATTTACACCTGGATTTACACTTCGGGCCGCCTTTAAGGGGGGAATTGTTTGCTGAGGGCTGGCCGGGAGCATCATTCGCTGGGTCCCAGCTCCGCTCCGGCTCGGCCCCGCTGTTTCTCTCAGTACCTCGGATCTGAATCGCAACCAGTTAAAAAGCATCCCTCTGGGAAAAGGATTCTAGCTCCTCGTCCCTGAGCAGGGATATAAATACCCGGCGATATTTTGAAGATCTCTGTGGGAAGCGATCGTGTCTAAGTGGTAGCGCTCGGAGGTTGTTATCGCTGGAACCGATTTGTATTGCAGGGACCCGGTCCTGCCAGAAAACTCCTAAAAAATCCTGCTCTGAAGGCGGCTGTAAATTCCTGTGCTGCAATATTTCATCGAAGGACGTCATGGAAAATGTGGGCTTTTGGGGAGGGGGGGGGGGGACACAGGGTCGGGACGGGCAGAGGGGGGAAAAGAGACAAAAAGGAGGGGGGAAAGTGTGAGATTTTTTTTAAATTTTTTTTTTTTTCCCTCTTTCTGACCAAAGTCTGAACTTCTGCCTGAGACACGGCGGCTGACAGCCAGCCCGCACCTCCCCGCAGCCGCGGTAGGCATTTCGGTGGCTCTGCTTTGCACCCGCTCCCAATTTCGCCTTGTTTTTTCCCAAAATCTCCTCCAGATCCCGCTCGGTCCTGGAGGCCGGGCTCTGCCCGCACAGAGCCCCGGGGATGCGAGAGACCAGGGCAGGGCTCTGGGTGCCACCGGGAAAGGGCCCGCCCGCGATCGGCTACACGCACACGCGTGGGGCAAAGCGTTGCCGTGTGATGGAGCCGCAAAAATGGTTGGGGGGATGCGTGTGTCCCCCCCCCAATACCACCTCTCCCTCGATCCATTCACCCCCCTCACCCAACATCCCTCTCCCCAGCCTTGAGCCCTTCGCTTGAACGCACCTCCTCGGCCTTAAATAAACATTCAGGGGACCAATTCGCCGCGGATTTGGGGCCAGCGGCCACGGGGATGGCCGCGACTGTGAAAAATAAATAAATTTTTTAAAAATTAAAAAAATCCCAGCCGAGCTGGTGCTGGGGAAGAAAGAGGGGGGGTGTCCTGCGGGTGGTGTTAATGCAAAGCAGGGGCAGCGGGGAGGGGGGACATGAGGCGGTCACTCCCCTCGCCCTGGGTGGTCCGGGCTCGCAGGAACACCCCGGCCCCTCTCCGAGCGGCACCCAGCCCGCCCATAACAATACCACCTATATACATTTCCATACTCGGGTTACACCCGGCCTGCTCGCGAAGTTGACTTCACTTAAGCAATTAGCTAGTAAAAATATCTTCGGCGCAGGAAAAGGAAGAAAGCTCGGATTTGTCTATTTTTACACAAAACACCGCCGAGTTTCGGGGAGGGAGGGGGGAAGGGGAGCGGGTTTGGGAAGGAACCGCTTGGGAAGCGGGAAGTATGCGGGGCCGGGCCGGCAAAACGGGCCCCAAAAGGTGCGGGGATTGATGAGCAGGGCTAATTGCTCTAGATTATCTTTCTTCTTCTTCTTCTTCTTCTTCTTTTTTTGCCCTTCCCTACATATCTCCTCCGCCGGGGACCTGATTAAAACACCCAAACCACCAGCAAACAACCGCAAAAGCGAGTCCCGTCCATCTGCGGGGGCCAACCCGCATTTTCAGCCCAGAAACTTTCCCGTCCTCTCCCCTTCGAACACCCACCCGGGGCCCATCTTGAATCCGAAAGTGCTTCTGGGACCTGCGCGGAGGTTTTAGAAGCAATAAATTGTCACCACCAACCCTTTTCCCGACCCACCAAGGCCGGCACGGTCCGTCCAGCCCCACGCACCATCATCCTCCTCGTACATCAGACACGGCGCGACCCGGCTTTTCCTCCCCAAAACTCTCCTTCCCGCAATTCACGGGCTCGGTTTAAAACCCTCCAATGTTTCTGCTATTCCCACGGCGAGGCCTATAAAATCCAGGGCGATATATTTGCATTTTTCACGTTTGCTGGCTATGATAAATGCATCAGAAACCAAATCTTCACATTCCGAAAAGATACCGCGAGGGGCGGGAGGGAAGGGCGTTCGTGCAGGGACTGGTTTTCTTTGAAAGATAATGGTTTGATTTCCACGGAGAGGTGGGGTTTTTTTGCTCGGAGATATTTTATTTCCTAGTGGAAACGCTGCCGGTGGCGACGGTTTCGACCGTGCGTTTTACACGAGCTCTTCGCGTTGTCTTTCGAGCTTCATCCCCGGGTATTTTGGGGGCAGATCGGGGGAATTTAGTCGCAGAGCGATGTAAAGCAAAGAAAAACACTCTTTTCGCGATGCGGTGCGAGGACATTCGATGTGGAGCAAAGCTCAGGGGCAGCGATGCCCTCACACACACACACAAAAAAAAAAAAAAAATCAGGAGAAATCCAGCGAGACGCGGAGGGTTTATTCTGCACCAGCTGCCCCGGGGCTGTAAGCACCAGGGGAAGGTGATTACTTCCCCAAAAAGCGATTTTTTGGGGGGGTTTCTCCCTCCGTGAGCAGTCGCCGTGCTCCGCGCTCCGCTCCGCGCCCGGCCGCCGCCTTCCCGGGCAACCGGAGCAGCCCGTTCTCCTCCTCCTCAAGCGAAAAGCTCCAGAAATAACTGCCCCACATCCTCTCCTACCCCATCCCTGGGTACCTGCCACCGGCCTGGGGTTTGCCCTGGGCTCTCCCCTGCCTGTCCCCGTCCCCAAAGCTCCCCCATTGCCTCGGGAACAGGAGGAGTCGGTGCTTTCTGCAAGAGGATTTATTTTGCGGAAAGGGGGTAGACGATGGGAAAGGGAAGGAGAAAGGGGAAAGGAAAAAAAAAATAAAAAGCCCCTGATGTGAAATCCTTCTTGGTTGTATCACAGATGTGACAGGCGCCCCGGAGGCTGCTCACAACTGCTCGCGAATAACGCGGAGGGAGTTTGGACACCCGATCGGTATCTATCTTTCTTTTAAAAGGTATTAAATTATCATTTAAAACTTAAAAGTGAATTTGGAAGACGGGGTCCCCCATCTCTCTCTCTCTCTCTCTCTCTCTGCAGAGGGTGCAGCCGGACAGACCCACAGCACTGCAGTGAGGCCTGCAATGGGGGGGGGGGGGGGGGAGGTGAAAGTTTTTTCTTCTTTTTTTTTTTTTCATCCCCCCCTTCCTTTCTCTCTTCCTTTCCCCAATCTTGAAAGCAAGCACGCTGCAGCAGCCAGCACATCTGCTCCGCTCCCAGCTAGCAGCCCTGAAAGCCGAGGCTCCTATAGCCGGGTCACCCCCCCCTTCCCACCCCCCCTCCCCCCCGGAGCGCAGATTTCCACGCGCGGTCAGCACGAAGGTGACAAAGGTTTAAAGCGACTTACCTTGAAGAGCGAGTTACAGCTCTCCTGATGGGGCGATGCTCAAAAGCTGGTTGGGGTTGGATTTTTCTTTGAGGAGGGGGAGAAAAGGGGGTCTGTGCCCCTCTGCCCTTCTATTCTCCTTCCCCCCACCTCTTGTGCATGCCCGTGGCATCGGCCGGAGCTGAGCATCAGGCTCCTGGCATTCAACTTCTAACCTTCAGCACAGATTTATATACCCCCCCCTCCAAAAAAAAGAACCCCCCTCCCAATAAAAAACAAAAAACCAAAACAAACCAACCCACCCTCACCCCTAAAGCAGCCTCGGAGCAGACGAGGGGCGCGAAGCCCGTTCCCATCCCCGGACCGGCGGCGGAGGCAGAAAAAGGGCATTTCGAGAGGCAGCAGGAGTTTTCGCCGATTTCTTTTTATTAAAGCACCCCCGAGCCCGTGTTTACATTGCGCAGTATAAACATCCTGCCCGGGCCCGCCGAGCTTAAAAGAGCGCACGAAGAGGGGGTTTAAAGTGGGTGAAGCTCCGGGCTGCGCGGAAGCCTCGGTCGGGCAGCGCCTCCGCTGCCCCGCGCAACCTCCGCGCTGCCCGGCAGGCCCGAGCTGCCGCTCCCCGGCCCCTTCCCACCCTCCCGCGGGGTTTTCAGCAGGGGTGGCGGAGGGAAGGGGGGCAGGGAGTGTGTGTAGGGGAGGCTGGCGGGGCCCCACGCAGCGCCGCGGTCACGCGTGGCACAACACAACACCCACCCCCCCCCCCCCCATCCTCCCCGCCCCGCACACGCAGCGGCCCCCGCGGCAGGCGGGGATGCGCAGCGCGGCCCCCGGGTCGGGCAGGGCTCTTTAAAAGGTGCCCACCAGCTGGGAGCGGAGGGGGGCCGGGACAGGACGGCGGAGGGGGCCTCCCGGGAGGGCGTGGGGGGAGCGGGTCGGGGCGGGGATGGCCGCTCCGCGCTTACGTCTGTCAAGGAGCGGCGGCCGCCGCGGCGAGAGATAAAGTGAAAGGCGAGCGGCGGGGCCGGGGGCAGAGTCGGCAGCCACGGCGATGGGAAGCAGCTCCCCGCGGCACCAGCCCAGCTAGAGCCGGCGCGGGAGGGGCGCGGGGAACGGCGGCGGCCCCGGGAGCGCGGCCGGCCGAGGGGCAGCGGGGCAGGCGGAGGCGGTGGCCGCCGGCTTCTTCTCTCGCAGCAGCCGAACTCAGATCGCTTCCACCCGCTTCCCCCCCCCCCCCCCCGCCAACCCGCGCTCCATCCCGCCTCCCTGCGCACCCCCGCCCCGACCCTCCGCCTTCTGCAGCCGGGCTCGGATTTAGGGATAAAGTGGGAGGAGGAGGGAAAGCGGAGGGGGGGGGGGGGGAGTTGCGGGGGGGGGTCGTCGCTTCCATTTGTTTATCCACGGAGGGGTGAAGTCTCCCGGTGGAAAGAAACCCGGCCGGGAGGAGGCCGGGGGTAGGGGGGGTGAGCGGCGGCGAGCCCCCAGCAGCGTGGCCTTTTGGGGGGGCGCGTGGGGGAGGGTGGCGGAGGAGGGCCGGGGCTGGCCGCCGCGGACCCGGCCGTAGATGACTGCAGAAGCGCAGCAGGCTCTGTCCTCTCAGCCCCCTCCTCCTCCGGTGCAGAGCAGCTACGGCCCCATGTCCTCCGTGGCCGAGAAGCAGCCGCAGAGCTCGGCCATGGACGCCGCCTCCGCGGCGCCCGGCGGGGCGACCGGCAGCGCTCCGGGCAGCGGCGGTCCCAAGGCGAAGAAGACCAACGCGGGGATCCGGCGGCCGGAGAAACCGCCTTATTCCTACATCGCCCTCATCGTCATGGCCATCCAGAGCTCGCCCTCCAAACGCCTGACCCTCAGCGAGATCTACCAGTTCTTGCAGAGCCGCTTCCCCTTTTTCCGAGGCTCCTACCAGGGCTGGAAAAACTCGGTGCGCCACAACCTCTCGCTCAACGAGTGCTTCATCAAGCTGCCCAAGGGGCTGGGGCGCCCGGGCAAGGGCCACTACTGGACCATCGACCCGGCCAGCGAGTTCATGTTCGAGGAGGGCTCGTTTCGCCGCCGACCCCGCGGTTTCAGGAGGAAATGCCAGGCGCTGAAGCCCATGTACAGCATGATGAACGGGCTCAGCTTCAACCATCTCCCCGACAGCTACGGCTTCCAGGGCTCGGCCGGCGGGCTCTCCTGCCCCCCCAACAGCCTCTCCCTCGAAGGGGGCTTGGGGATGATGAACGGGCATTTGTCCAGCAACGTGGAGGGGATGGGCCTCGCGGGACACTCCGTGCCCCACCTGCCCGCCAACGGTGGGCACTCCTACATGGGCAGCTGTACCGGCTCCTCGGCGGGGGACTACCCGCACCACGAGAGCTCCGTGCCCGCCTCCCCGCTGCTCGCCGGCGGCGGAGTGATGGAGCCGCACTCGGTTTACTCCAGCTCGGCCTCGGCGTGGGCACCCTCCGCCTCGGCGGCCTTAAACACCGGCGCGTCCTACATCAAGCAGCAGCCCCTCTCGCCCTGCAACCCCACGGCCAACCCGCTCTCCTCCAGCCTTTCCACGCACTCCCTCGACCAGTCCTACCTGCACCAGAACAGCCACAATACCGCCGAGCTGCAAGGTAGGGCGCGGGCACGCGTGGGGCAGAACCGACACCGCTGCCACGGGGGTGGGCCGGGGTCTGCTGGCGGGGCGGGAGCACTCGGCGGCCACGCGTGGATCCCCGCCGCCCCGTGTCGTGGATGGTTTTAATGCACACCCCCCCCTCCAGGGAACAGGCCGCCGTGTCCCCCCCACGCTGCTCGCCTCCCTTCCCAGGGGCAACCGGGCAGCCGTCGGGGCGAGCCCCGATGGGAGACCCGCTCTCCGCCGCTGCGGGACTGGGAGCCGCTGGGCCGAGGCTCCGCTCCCCCGGGGTGCTGCTCTGCCGCCGGGGCCGCCCCAGGCCTACGACCGGTGGGCTCAGACAGGCGGGGAGCTGCGGGAAGGCGAGGCCGGGGATGCGCCCCGAGGGGTCTTCCACCTCCATCGAGAGCTGGAGGGCTCCGGAGGGAGAAAAGGGGGGGATTTCCCCACCGAGGTGTCCGCCATCCGTCCCTTCCCGTCCCCATCCCCGTCCTCCGCCACCAGCTCCTCTCGGGGTTGTGTTTTCCAGGCCCATCGCCTCCCTCCACCCTCCGCTCCTCCGCCCGTGCGGAAGTCGGTGGTCCGGGTCCCCCGCGCCTCGCAGCCCCTGTCCGGCCTCCCCCCCGGCCCCGGGATGGAGCTGCCGGGGATGGATTTGCCCTGGCTCCGGGGAAGCGGGGGTGGAGGTGGTGTTTTGGCCGGGAGGAGGCCTCGGGAGGGAAGAGGCCGACGTTGGGCTTCGTCCTGCGGCCCAAATTCACCTCGGGGAGTGGGGGGCCTGGGGGATGCCCTGGGAGCCGTGGCCCCGGCTGAAGGAGCAGGTTTTGGGGGTCTTCGCGCATCATCCCGGGCCAACAGGGGGAGTGGGAAGTGCCTGACCGAAACGGGTGTGAAACGGAGCGTTAGAGGGTCAAAAATACGAAGCGAAGCGGGAAAAAGGATCAGCCGGGTCGGTGCGGAGCGGCCGAGCCCGGGCACGGCACCGAGCCGGGCCGGGCCGGGGCCAGCGCCCGCCCGCGGGCAACCTCCTGCTCCCGGGAGGGTCCCGGCTGCGGGTGAGGGCACCCAAACCCCTGGAAAACGGAGCAAAAAATCCGTCCCGAGGAGCCACCGGGCCCGCCCGCGGCCTTAACCGAAATGCTCCGGATTAACACCCAAATTAACGGCGCCGGAGCGGCGGGGAGCGGGGTCCTCGGCCGGGCGCTCCTCCCCAGCGCACCCCAAATTTACGGGGCGTTTTTCTGCCCCGAGGTGGTGGCAGAAGCGGCCGGAACAGCCCCGCTCTCGGCGGTGTTTCGCCCTCGGCCTCTCTGCCCGGTCTCTGCCGCCGGCCCCGGTGAACGAGTGTGTTTTCCCCGCTCCGTACCCAGCGGACATTCCGCGCGGGCGGAGGCGATGGGAAAAAGCAGCCGGCACCTTCAAGGGGGCAAAACTGGGGAAAAAAATTAAACCCGACCCAAAGCAAATCCCGTCTCCTCGAAGCGCCCTTGGGCCGCGGAGTTTTCCTCCACCGCACCTGTCCGCGCCCGCGGAGCCTCGGGAGTGCCCGTGGATCTGTGTCCATGCAAAAATACACCCGATTTCGCGCTGAGACCCGGGGGCTGCGGAGGGTTTGGGGTTTTGGTGTTTGGTTTGTTTGTTTATTTAATTATTTATTTATTTATTTACCCCAGACGGCGGCTTTCTCCCCCGCCCTCCGCGCTCAACCTCTTTTACTAAATATAATTCCAATGGCTGACAATCTTTTCCCCCTCCCCGTCCCGCAGGCATCCCGCGGTATCACTCCCAGTCTCCGAGCATGTGCGACAGAAAGGAATTCGTCTTCTCTTTCAACGCCATGGCCTCCTCCTCCATGCATTCAGCGGGCAGCGGCTCCTATTACCACCAACAAGTGACATACCAGGACATCAAGCCGTGCGTTATGTGATACGGGGCGGAAAAAAAACACCTCCTGGGGATGGCAAAGTCTGACCCGGGCACCGAGCTCCCCCCCTCACCCCACCGCAGGACCCTCTCGGGGAGCCCCGGGGAGCGGGCGGGCGGCCCCGGGGCTGAGCCCGCCCCGCAGCTGAGCATCGGCCGGACCCGGCCTCCAACGCGGGTCTCGAATCACAGACGGTCTCTGCCTTCTTCTGCTTCTTCGCTTGGGGTTGGGGTGAGAGGAAAGCAAAAGCAAACTCCCCACCCAAAAAAACCCAAACCAACAAAAAAAAACCAACCCCGACTGCGAGTTTGGGTTAAGGGTTTGAAAAATGAGGTTTCGATGCTTCTTTAAAAAAAAAAAAAAAAATTAAATGGCTAATTCAGTTTTGTAGTTGGCGTTGAGTGATGCCACCATCCCGGCTGGTAGATGCGGAGCCGGATCGGGCTGGGGGGGCTGGTAAGGGTTCCTACCCCAAAGCCGGCGCATCCCGCGGTCCCTCCGCGCTGCACCGCGGACCGTCGGGGTCCCCAAGCCCCAACCTCCTCGGTCCCGTCTCGCTTCGAGCCCCTTCTTCTGAGAAATACCGTGGGTGTTTTTTTGGTTTTGTTTGTTTGTTTTTTAATTTTGGTTTTGGTGTTGTTTTTTTGTTTTGTTTTGTTTTTTTTTCCGGCAAACACCCAGAGGGCAAAAATCTCTCAGAGGGATTTTTTTTTATTATTATTTTTTAGGTATTAATGTTTTGGTGTTTAGGTTTGTTTTTTTGTTTGTTTGTTTTGCTTTTTTTTTTCCTGTATAAAGACTGCAGGATCAGACCCTATGCAGAGAGAATAAGGCACTTTGAAAAGAGACAGCCATGCTCATTCTGTTATTTATTCTACATTTTTTGTTGTTATTGCTAATAATCGAGACACGATTAGTCTCAGTTGATCAGTATTAAATCGGTGAATCTTTGTTGGCAATATTTGCCATATAGATTTTTTTTTTTTTTAGTTAACCTTTGTAAATTTTAAGCCGATCATGGTCTCTGTGTAAAGACAATCCTCCATATGTTTTTATAGAAATATATATATAATGAAGGATTATTCCCTTCCCTCCCCTTCTATATTTTTTTTTTCGCCCTGACTTTGTACAGTTCGGTGACACCTATTTTAATTCTTTCTGCACTGTATAAAATTGTAATTATGTGGTGGTTTGGTTTTTTTTTTTTTTCCGCCCTGCCCTTTTGTGTACGTTTTGTCCCCTACAGAAAAAAAAAAAATCGAACCGAAATAAAACATGTATGTTATTTGTACATGGGCTTCACGATTGTATGAGCAGCAAATAAACGAGCATGCGGTGTAACACGCGTTAATTATATCTGAGGAGTCTGTGGCCTCCGCCGGGCTCCGCGGAGCGTTCCGCAGTGCGCGGAGGGGCCGCGGAGCGCCCGGCCCGGCCGCTGCAAAACTTCGTGCGTTTGGTGCAACGATTCCCCATCTCTAAAGGGCCTTTTTGGGCTTTGGCTGCGGCTTCCGAGGGGTCCTGTGGCCCAGGTCCCCAGCTTTCCTGCGCGGAAATATTTAAAATAAGGATAAAGAAATGAGAAGGGAGGAAAACCGGAGGCGATTTTTATTTTAATCTATTTTTTTTTTTTTAATTTTTTTTTTCCGCCCGAGGAGAAAGCGAAAGGCGGTGTTTGACAGCTCTTTTGCCTCCTGTCTCGCAGCAGCGGCTCCTTTTCTCTCCTCCTCCACCCCGGGAGCCACCCGGGCATTTTTCGGGCAGCCCGAGCCGCGCATCCCCGCGGATCCTCGCCGGGTTCAACCCCCGGCTCCGCGGAACCTCCGCTGGTAACGGCCGCAACCGCGCTAGAAGTTCCCGCGGTTTTTTTCCCCCCGAAAAATAAAATCAAATAATGAAATGAAGCAGATGAACTCCCGCACCATCACCGTCCTGCGCCGCGCAGCGAGGGGAGAGCGGACAGCGGGGACACGAGTCCGGCTCTTCCAAAAAATAGGGATTTTTCCCATGAAGTCTGGGTTTATTTGGTCTAATTAATGATACTGCCATATCCAGGAAATTTTGCCTTAATCCGTGGGCCGATATCTCTATATCAACACGCATACTATGAATACACACGCGCACAGAAAGAATCGATGCACACTGATTAATCTGATTATTGTCCGTGTATTTCTGTCTTTATACAGGGAAATCAGGTTACTGCCCCGCAATTAGCCCAGCTGCGTGGAATCAGTTTAATTACAAGCAAAGTCAGCTGGTAACAACAACAAAAAAAATCTAATTATTCTTTTAATTAAGGCAGGTGGGAAAAACTTTATCAGGGCCGGTGGGAAAAACTTTGTCAGAGCTGGTGGAGGCCTTTCTCAGTGAGTAGTGTTTTTGCTGTTGTTGTTTGGGGTTTTTTTTTGGAAGTTTTGGGGTTTTATTTTGGGAGTAGGTCTGTTTCAGCTATCTGTTTAGCAGCAATCGACCTGCAGCATTTATTGGGGTTTCCCTGGATTTTGTGCCTTTATGGATGGATCCTTCCCTCCATTGCCTGCGCTGCTGCCCATGCCTGCCGGAGGTGAGCCGCGTTTTTAGCATCCTTTTTATACACAAGCTGAAAACTGAGGGGTTTTTTTTTTGCTCATAGCACATATCTGTGCTAGGTGTGGCTGAGATAAAGGTCCTGGGTTAGGAGTTTAGTCTCTGCCAAGTGGTTCTTCCTTCCTTGAAATCTCCTTGTCACTCCTGAAGTTCGTTTTCATCCTTCAGCTTAATTTTAGACTCGCTCGTTTGCCTGCAGTACCGCTGCCCTCGCAGCTTGAGCTCCACCGGGCTGGAAGGGGTGGGCAGGTACCTTGCAAACTTGGGGTCTAGCTTGAAGGAGTTTGATATCTGGTCCCCAACAAAGGTTTCCGTGATTCATTTTTCTCCCTCCCGTCGGTTTCCAAACCTGGAAAAACAGAACCGCCACATACCGTGGACGCCACATATTCCTCAAGCCAGTGAGCGCAGTCTAAACAGAGCGCTCTCCATCTCAGACACCTACACTAGGGAAGAGAGGATGAAACCCCACAGGCTCTTTCCCCCAGCCCTTCTTCTGCAGAAGGGAAACTTGATTTTTTTTTTTCCCTGCATATATTGTCCCCTGGGATGGCCAAAAACCCAGCCGCTGTCACAAGCGGTTCCTTTATCCGAGCTCTGCTCGTATGTTTGCAGGATCAGTTGGGGTCTGGTAGGAGGCGAGGAGAAATGAGCTTGCTCAGAAATGCTGTTGGAGCCCTGGAAGAGGAGATGAGACATAGGCTTGCTCAGAAATGTGGTATTTGCTCACGTAACAGCCCAGATCTGCCCCATGGTCAGCTGCTGTGGCTCAGTTCTGTATCAGCGATCCGCTCTCTGCTCCTCATCACCCACTTCCCAATCTGTAGGTGACACAACATGGTTTTCTTGGGCTTTTTGGCGTTTCTGCTCTAGGAAAGAGTTTCTCATTGCAGATTCCCTGTGCAGGCCCGTGAGTTTTCTACAGAGCTGAAATTTTGCAGCATGACAAGAAACAGGGCCTGGTGTCTCCAGCTGGATTTGGCACAAGACACACCCCTGGCTCTGGGGGTCCCCAACGTGTGGCACCCAGGGCCGTGCCCTGCCATAGCAAGGATTTGGATGGTGAGGCGCGTTGGCAGCCTCGACGCTTCCCTCCGCTCCTCCTTGGGTGCTTCCTCCCATCCTTGTAGGGCCACCATGGGGCTGGAGCCCCACATCTGTCGCTGTCACCTGCCCCTGGGCTTGTGGGGGGGCACACAGTCCCGCAGGGGGGCACAGCTTGAGTGGGCATGGCGTCACTCGGGGATCCCAAAACAGGGACATGCAACGTGGAGTCCCTGAAAAAGGAGATTTTGGGGCTGGGTCGCCACTGGGAGGAGGGGGGCATGCGCGCACACACACACACACACGTTTTTGGGGGTGGCCCCGTCGGGGCCATCTGGGGTCACTTGCTGGGAGGTGGGGTGGCATCTGGGCAGAGATGCCGTCGAGGAGCCTCTCGGGGAAGGGGTAGGTTGGGTTTTTGGAGGGATCCCCGGCGGAGGAGGGGGGCCGGTCGGGGTGGGGGAGCCCCGGCGGGGGGGGGGGGGGGGGGGGGGGTGCGGTGCCGTTCCTGTGGCCGCAGCGCCACCTGGCGTCGGTGAACCGGCACCACCGGCACCCCCCGCACCCGTTCCCCTCCGGGCTGCGGTTTTTCCCAAATTAAGCTTAAAAACCGGCCGGTCCTGGCGGTTTCTGACCTTTTCTCCACCAGGTGCATGTAAAAGATTTACTTTCTTTTATTTTTTTTTTCCCTCCTCTTTTCTGGCGTCTGAGCTCCGAAGGGGAACGAACGTCCCTTTATCACAACCCCAGGTTCAGCGTCGCAATATCGGTGATTGAACAGGTCAGATGAAACTTGTTCATGGGATGCTTCTGGATCAGGCCGGTTCCGTGCCCAGGTGTGACAGCTGGGGGTACTCGGCATGGGGTGGCATGAAGTAGCCCCTGAATACAGACCCTCAGCACACGATGCTCTCCGATGGGGCTGGGTACACAGATCAGCAGAAAACTGGGTACCTTGGAGACTTTACTGGTGGGAACAGACACCTTGAGTCTTAAATGTGTATTCAGAAGGCCAGGTTCTGAGTTTGGTCCCAATTTCGCAGCAGATAAATGCTCAGATCCATCAGAATAATGTGGTGCTTGATTTCTCCCTCAAACCTAAGAAGTTTGTGACTTATTGAACACTGGAACAGGTTGCCCAGAGAGGTGGTGGATGCTCCATCCCTGAAGACATTCAAGGCCAGGTTGGATGAGGCCCTGAGCAACCTGATCTAGTTGGAGATATCCCTGTTCCTTGCAGGGGGGTTGGACTAGATGACCTTTGAAGGTCCCTTCCAGCCCTAACCATTCTATGATTATGTACCTTGTGGGATCTGAGCCACAGGTCTTGTCACTTTTAAAAAGGAAGCTTTGACTTCTATGTCACCGAAATGCCTTTGGAAGACCACACCTGAACATTTGTTCCCTTTCCATGCACATTTACAAGTGTAACTGCTGCCTGACACCAATTTCTTCGTGAAAAGACAGTGCTGGGATGCTCCTGTGGGCTTTACGTTTGCACATCCCTGCCAAGGAATCTTTGCCACTGGCAGTCATCATCAGGAATGTAACACCTGATGCAGGTGAGCATGTGTTTGGCTAAAGGGAACCCTCCTGATGAGCAGGAGATGCCCTGAGTGCTAGCAGCAGCTCTGTGATTGTGAGCTGATGTTATTCACAGAAACAATGATCAGATTGGCTCAATGAGTGAGGAAAGGCATGCAGCTCAGTTGGTTTTTTAAATAACTTTCACTGCTAGTATTCATCTTGCCCAGTAAACTAAAATCAGAATATTACTAAGGAAAGATAATAGAAAGAATAAACCTTGCTGTTATTGAGCTTCTGGGTTGGGGATCTATTTTCACAGACTCTTTGAGACCAATTCCCATTATCGCAGGTCGCTCTGGTCCATCAAACTTCTGAGAAATGTTTTAAACCCCAATCTTAAAACGAGCTAAACGTTTGCAAGGGAGATGCAGAGCCTTCAGAAAAATTCACTGAGGTGGATGGTTGTGTCGTAAACATGAAATCTCCTCTTCTCAGACACTTCTTGTGGGTCCTTTGAGGGATCTCAAGAAGCCTGCAGGCCACTGGTACAAGCATCAGAGAGCAAATCACAATCCTAGAGATAAAACTATCTCTGCTTAATCATGGAAAGAGATAACTGCTTAATTATCTCTGCTTAATTGTGGAAAGGACACTGGCCGTGCCACTTCACTTCAGTAGTTCTTACACTGGTGTAACTAGATGCATCTGAACATAAATGTTTCCTTATTTAAAGCAGCAGGAGTTGGAAGACCCAGAACGGTACAGAAAGCGCAGTTCTGCGGCTCAGCTCGGCTTCAGGCTAATTACTGAAAAAATAAGCAAACACACCTGGGAAAGCAAGATGACAGGGCCTGGAAAGTTTTGCAGGGACTCAGAGCAGCAGGAGTTCGCTCGGAGCAGAACTTGCTACAGCAGTTGTGTTCCTCTGCAGTGGTAAGGAAAAGCCGCTGCAGACCAACCTCCCGAGTAATCGGCTCCTTTGGAGAGATGGAAACACCAGGCTTCGGAGTCTGAGCAGCACAGGTGCCTGGAAACACTCTGAAAACATGATATCCCTCTGGAAAAACCTAAGTATTACTCTTGTCTGAGCAATTATTCACTCAAAAATACTAAGGAGTGGCAGCAATGGATACACCAACGCCTGGAAATGTAGAAGCTTTTGCAGCATTTCATGAATGTTTCCTTTCTTTCCCTGCCCTTTTTTTTTTTTCACTCCAGTCTAACAGTCCTGTATGTTTTTGCCTTAATCCCTAAAGAAAGAAAATCACCCTGGTTTGGCTCCATGTGTTCCTTCACGGGTGGACTGTAACACACTTATGTGACTTGCTGGACCTCTGGAGGAGGCACGTTTTGGGAAAAGTATCTCGGTTTCTACCTTATGTCTTGTCTCACAGGGTGAGAGCTGTGGTTTATGTCCCTGGGCTGGAAAGAGGCTTGGTTTTGGGGCTTGGATTGGAACGCTCTTCTGGAGCAGGAGGACTCACAGGATTGTACCCTTCCCAGCCCCAGCAGGACTGGCTGGTGGCTCTGGCCAGTGCTTGGAGGCAGAGTGACCATGATGCTGCAGCACTCCATCAGGAAGCAACAAGATGCCCACCTAGGACATCAGGTACCTGTCACGTAGCAAAGTCGAAAGGCTACCACACTATGGGCTTGTGTTTTTGGGTGGTTTTTTTTTTTTTGAGAGAGAGAGCTTTTGATGAGTTTCTAGTCTGTTCTCCATAGTTGTTTTCTGAAGAGGTAGGAATTACAAGTTGGATCCAGTCTATCAGGAGCCATCTCTGCTGTCCTCATTTTCCCATCTGCAAAATGTGGACGTTACTGGGGCCACTGTAAAGATTGACTAGATAGGTCCGTATCCTGAACTCATTTCTCCCAGTGACTTCAGTGGGATGCCCAGCCCAGAACAATGGCAGGATACACGACCCTAAACATTTCTGCAGTGCTTTGAAAGATGAAAAGCGGTGACTTCTGTACCTATGTCAGCGTAGGGGCAGGGAAACGTTTCATGATGTTTATAGCAGACATCACGGACATTACACATGAAAACATGGGAAATGGTGCACTTTTCTTGTAGGGAGATAATCTTTAATAGATGGCAATGAGGAAAGAAAAGCATTTGTACAAAACAGCCTACCTCACGGAGGGGTATGTTTGCCTGAGGAACATGGCCACAGCCACAGATGTTTCCTCCAGAGCCAGAACTGCTGCATGGGGCTGTTCCTTCTGAGGAACCGGAATGAGAGAAATCCCAGCACACGCTTTTCCTCCCCCTCCTCACCCCTCGATGCAGTTGTGGAGAAAAATGCAGCCTCAGTGCTCGATTTTTCAATGGAAACATTCCCCTAAAAAACATTAGTTTCTCCCTTTGGAGCAGTAGAAGACGATGAAATGTAAAAAAAAAAAAAAACAACCAAACCAAAAAACAAAAAAACCCCACCATGAATTGAAGACAGTATTTAACCATCCCTTTTCTGAGATATTTTATTGGTCTCCAAAGATAATGAACCAAAGCCTCTGTCCTCAAAGACTGCTTTCTGGGAGGGGACCAGGGACTGATGTGCATGGAGACGCTGGAAGGCTGGATGAGGACCTGGCTGTGCGACCCAGGAGAAGGCTTGACTCCCTTTCCCACCCTGATGGTGAGATATTTTATTTTTTTTTCCCCTTTTTCTCTCCATGGAAACAAACAATCTCTGACTCTTGTCGCTCGGAGAAGACTGCACAGCAACATGGCTTGTTTACTGGCTGTTGTCTTCGGTGGCTTGAAGCTGTGTGGCCTCATCCTTGTTCCAGGAAATGCATGGACATAGCTGTCTGGAGGAAAACCCTAACGATTGTATAGTTTTTCAGCGCTGAGTGGCACTTAGCCACCTCGCTTTTATTGTTAGCAGATCACAATGTTGCCTCACTGCTCTGTGCCACACACCACGCTGTGACTAATATCATTCAACAAAAGAAAATCCCCTCCAAAGTGACCACGTTCTGCAGCCTAATGGATCTGGTAGGGGCTCCATTCATCTGATACCGCATCTCTCCTGCAAGTGAGGATAGGAAGAGGGGCGGAATCATCGTGGGAAGCTCAAGTCCATGATGTAACACGTAGGGTGGTCGTTGCTGGATCCCACAACCTCTCAGCTGCCATGAGAGCGGACCTGGGTTTGCTCACACTGACCAGCCTCCAGAGCTGTTCAGCATCTTTCCCCATGGAACCCTCCAAAAAGAGGGGCATGCAACAAAAACTTCCTGACTTGTTTGTGCCATGAAAGGAGCTGGAAAGAATGCGCTGGACCACATGACAAGCGAGGACATCAGGCTGCACAGAGAATAGAAAGGCCTCATTTTTAATTACTTCTGAACAAAGTTGGCTCAGTAAAGTATTTCCCATTGTACTGCTGAACTTTCTTCTCGTCGCACAGCAGCGAGACGCAGGCTCCTCTGCTGCTGCAAGTGGGCTAAAATCAAGTCTGGGTTAGGGATCACTTCAGTCCCTATTAAAAGCAGACTCCCCATCTATCAGCAGCGTTTCAAACTTTTCTGCAGCACCCAGGCATGTCTTTCTCACTGGATGTTTTCATCAGGAGAGTCTTAAGAAGCAAAGATGTCCCACCATCCTTACAGAAAGAGATGGGGGGGTTAAGTGCTAAAAGGTACCTTCTCCCCACTGCTCTGGGCATGAAAAGGTCATTACACAGAACAGGCTTGGAGCATTCCGGCCTCTGAATTCCTAGATTGGTGCTTTGATCACAGCAATAAAGAGGGGATGTAAAGGCCAGTATACACCTGAGATGAGACATATCTACGTAGATGCAGCCTAGTTCAACCTGGATGCTAGCAGCAGGGCCACAACTACAACAGGTACAAAGATGAAGAATTATTGCTGAAGTAAAGGTTCTCGTCTTTAAAGCCTGTTAATTGAGACTGCAAATTCTTCATGACTTTACAGGTGTGGACTTGGTGGTTTGATTGTCAGTAAAATACCTTGCATAGTCTTGGTGTATGGGCCAACGTAAAACGTAAGCAGGCTTCAGTTCCTCGAGTTTCATTATGAGATCAGAGTGGAATTATTCACTAAAATGTATTGCATTTCAGAGTTTTGTGGATTTAGAGAAAAGTCAGAAGTGACTCATGTGTAACTGTCTTCCTGAGCATGCAGAGAGCCTGAAACAATAGATCTAAGAGATGCAGACTGCCCCATTCACTTTTTCTTCAAAATCTGCCATTTCCTCGAGTAGGAACTTGGTCAGCCCACAAGAAAAAATCCACATCATACAGTTAAAGACACCAGAAAGCCATGTAGGCATTTGCCTTGGGCAGTCTTACATCATTTAATTAAACAGCAATTTAGCATCTTGCATTGAAATGCCTTTTAGCTAAAGATGAGCAACTTCCCAAGCAGCAGCGAGGGCCCCATCCTTGTCGCTGCGTCCCTCGCCGTCCAAGGCAGATTTTGCGTTGACTTCAGAGTGCACGAGCTCAAACTCCTGCTGTGTTGGCACATGATGCGTTTCAAAAGCATGAGCTAGACTCTGGTCCTCACAGGTGAGCTTATAGAACAGCTTTGCTGCGAGTCATGCTGCTTTTTTTTTTGCAGAATGTAGATATTAAGTTCTTGTTTTCCTTGTGGGAATCCTATAGCATCCCAAAGGTGATTCCTGATGTTTACTGGCTTGTCTCCGTGTAACTCATTACTGCAGAACCTCTGCAGAAGCTCCAAACCTTGGTGAGCCTTCTGCAGCTTCAGGCCCCCTTTCTGTACTAATTCCTTCCCTGCAGGTTGTTGCTCTTCAAGCAGAGGTGACAGAAACGAACCTGCACCTGCACTTCAGTTGCTGCCTGTTTGCTGAAGCTGCTGGTGCAGATGGGTTTGCAACAGGCTGCCAAACTCTGCCTTGGAGCAGCTGCTACCTTGAATTAAAACCCACACTTTAATCACTTTAAGATAGCAAGGCCCAAAAGACTTTGCTGTTTATTAATAACGTGGATCAAAAATGCACTGTGTAAGTTGGAAATATAATTATCACAGCATCAACATTATAATTCCAGTCAATTCAGAATGCTCATGAATGGTGCATTAGCATAAGCTTATAGTAGTTATTTTTCAGTATTTTACAGTTACATTCCACTGTCTAGTTATTATCTCTTCCATAGTGTGGTTCAGACTGTTAATTGCCCACTGGGAAGGCAACAAGATATTGGGTAGCACTGTGAAACGTGGCCTCACAATACAGAGAACTGCAGAGATCTACCCACTTGGATACACAGCTCATCCCCTGGGCAGAACCACAACTGGGAACAGAAAACCATCCAGACCTGTTTGTCCCAACAAAACCAGCCCCTGACCGCACGCGGTGTTGAGAGCAAAGCAAGCAAACGTAACGCAGTTACGTATCACGTCACGTGCAAACGTATCTGCACTGAAACTTCGGATGTTGAGAAAGGAAAGAAGGTAAGAGGATGAAATTCCCCACAAATTTGACTGGAAAAAGCTGGTTCAATCTGTAATGTGACAGGGGATGCTTGAGATGCTGGCAGAATAACTGCTAAGGTCACCTGGGCATCTCCACCAAAGCAAGCAGTGCTGCAAGGGTCGAAAGGAGCATCAGATGATCGTGTTACTTCATTTGCCATCGTTTGGAAGGGGAAGGCAGTGATGTATGATTATTTTTTTGCTTTTCTTTCCTCTGCTTTCTAAGCTTATGATGTAATAAGTATGTTTAAGTAGTAACATAACCCCTGACTCTTACCCTTGAAGTGCACAACTACTGAAACAGGATGCAGTGGACTTTGCAGCACTGATGTTTTAATTCAGACTGTGATATTGACAATAATCTTGAGCTGGAGAAAACGAGAGCATTTTAGAGCAGAGCATTTTTTTTTTTTTTTCCAGTAACCTTTCCTTTGTTGACCTTACAATAAGCTGAAGCAATGCTTCCCTTGAGCACCTCTGTACAGAGAACATAATAATGATGATAACTTTTTATTTAATACTGTACAAAACGTCTCACCCTTGAGGCATAATAACGTGCTTAAAATACACTTAACAGTACCCTCTGGCTAAAAAAAGTTTCCAACTCATGTTTAAAAAAATATCCATTTAGCTGCTTACTTTGACTATGTGCCCAGCATCAATGGCAAAAGTGCTTCTGTTTAGAAAGGATGGTTCAGCCAAAATCCAACTTGTTTTTCAGGAATAGGAAACCGAAGGAAAAAAAAAAAAGTAATAAAAGCCATACCAAATAAATCATCGTTCTCCTTTACATGTGAAGTGAATTTTCCTCCGTGTGCAAATCTTACTGTTCAAGCTAGTACCTGATAGCACTTTCACAACGAAAAGTTGCCAGTGCTGCTGTCTGGTGGTGTGGGTGCAGGAACACCACGCTGGTGGGGACAAAGGCACAGCAGGACCAGGCTTTGCTACCATCTCCAGCAACTTTTTAAACAACTCCACAGCAGACTAGTTACCCACAAGTTTTGACTGTGGTCTGTCTGTTTTTCATTTCCACTACAATGATTAACATTAATGTCATTTCACAGAGGCAACGGAATCACACCAAATCATAACAGATGAAATAATCAGGAAAAGCCTCTATTTTATAATTATCTGCATCCATGAAAAAGGCACCTGAAGTGTTTTGAGGAAAAGCCTAGCAAAAAACTGCTCTTCATGTTCTTCTGCCAGACTGAAATCAGAAATATAAGTTTGCAAAGGGCTGAATTAACAAAACAAAGCTGAGAAAAGGGGCTACCATCTCTTCCACCTGATGTTAACAGCTACTACTAGAACTCGGTGGCTCAGGCAGTGTTTCCACAGCCGTTTTTCAAGAGCACAAGAAGGGCAATCTCTCCTCCCGGCCATTTTTAGGAAAAAATATGCTGAAAACCTCCCAACAGGCAAACTTTATTTTTTGGTGAACAGAATTGTAACCCTTAAGGCAGATTTTCTGCAGCTGGCTTTTAAGCTCACGAGTACAAATTTGCAGGTACAACCTTTAGATGACAGAACCCAACCACCTCGCTCCAGGTTTTTGATCCAGACCTAACAAACGTACACGCCAAACAGCAAATCAACTTTTGTGTGTACAACTGCAGGAAGGAGGCAGGCACGTCAGCTGTGAGATGTTTGCCTCGTTTATTTGGAAAGTTGGCTTTGCACTTGGTTGTTCAGCCTGCAGAAATCAGAGGATACACCAATATCCTTGAAAACTTAGGTCGGCTTCTCACAAAACGACGAGAACACGCCTATTTCTGTCCTCTATTCCCATTCATTTCTGACTATTGATTTCTACTTGCCCTTTGTTTCTCTGATTCTTGGCCAGCTCAACTCGCAAAGTATCACCCCCCAGGCTCAAGCCTTTCAAAGAGGACACAGCACTCTCTGCAGTTGCTTTATCCCTGTAATCGAGAAAAGCCCTGTGCTGTGCTCCTTGCCAATTCAGTCGGAAAGGAGTCGCACGGAATTCCCTCAAAGGACACTTCAGCTCGCTCACTCGTACGCTGGGAGGTATGTCGCCCACATACACAGTGGTAATCGTGCCAGATCCCTCTAAGCTGGGACTTAAAGACCCACTTTCAACACAACGTTGTCCTGTTTGAGCCGAGCCCGATGCAGTTGACGGGCTTGTATTTGCAGCAACTGCCTTCTCGTTTAACACCGCCGGTGGGTTGGCATCTGCCAAGCCTGAACCTTCATCTTGGAGAGCGACGTCCTTGCCAGCCTGCTTCTCTATGTACCGAAGACTCTTTAGGATGGGGATTTTTTCCAGCATCTCATAGCTGACCTAAAAAGGAGGAAGACAGATACATAATGAGATTTCTCTCCTTCCAGAAAAAGGAGAAGACCATCAGGACCCACAAAAAAGAGAGGAGCTTATTATACCGCTGCCGTTCAGAGCACCAGAGCATTCAAAATCTTACTAATTGCTGGCCCGATTCTGAAGTTGCTCCCTAAATACACACTGCAGGACAAAAATAAACATTAGTTATTCTTTAAGCAAGCAGCACAATGTAGATCCAGCAGGAAAATCAAAACCAAACTCAGAACCATTCGATTTTGACATTTTTTTATCAGGGTACTTTCAGATTCACATTCTCATTGTTATCCCTTAATATTTGCTTTGACCGAGCGCCTGTGCTCCTGCTCTAGCAGAAATCTCACATGCCTATAATTCATCAGGCACTTTCATTCTGCAGCCCTCCTCATGCTCTTTTCCATCCAAAACAGGATATCCCATCGGCTGGGTCATACAATGAGGAGGGAGGATGGTGTTAAGTCTGCAGCAGGGGAGCATGCCTTGCAGCAGGGCTCCTCTGAGTGTGGGCCCAGCTGGAGGCACGTTCTCGGGTTGTGGCACATCACCACAGCCTCCTTCTTGTCATCCGACCTCACACACCACCCACAGCTACTCATCAGATCCCACATCGGCCTGCTGGATTGGATCACAGAACGGAAGAGCATCCGGACACTACACTTCAAAACTGTGAACCTTCTATCCCTCCATCCATCCCCAGTTCATAAGCAGCTTTTCTGGAAGTGCTCGTCCTCTCAACAGCTGAACCCTATCCATCTCAGGCATGAGATGCCCCAGGCTGCACTCAGTGACTGGCAGGAAACACAGTGGTTCCCTAGCTAATGTGGTCTGGCTCTTGGCTTGCAGACTGCAGTTGGAAGGAGGAATAATTCATACTTGGATGCTGGACAAGCAGAACATCTATCAAAACAAGATCCAATTCTTAAATTTAGGGAGCAAAACAGAGCCTAGGGAAGCAACACCTGAGCTAGCAGAGACCCAGACCAGTAGCCCACACAGTGTGAGCGAGCCACTCTAGCAGGGTACTGCACCCAAGCTTATGAGCCTGTACTTCTCAGCAAGCTGTGCTGGACCAGCAACAGCATACCCTGGCTAGAATGTGCCTGTAATCTCCCAGCTCAGATCTCTCTCACCTCAGAACCCCCGCATTCCTGGTTCTACAGCTGTAGTCAGAGTGAGTTTGGACCCGGCTGCACTGCATAAAGTCTAAAATTTACAGATCTCTAGGTAAAGTAGTTCAGCTCTGAAGTGATTCGAGTAAAATTGAGGATAAGGTGGGGGCAATGTTAGGTTTAGGTAACAAGAAAACCAGTCAGTACAAGTCTCTTAAACATTCCCAGGCCGCCTCTTCTGAAGAGCAAACAAGAAAGCTTTATTTCAGGCTGAAAGTAAATAAAAATATAATTTACATAAAGCCTGTTCTAGCACTTATCTTGTTAATATACTATCAAACAACAGAATAGGACTAACCAATATGGGCAGAGGCCACCTCCATTCTGCCACACTGCAGACCCAGAGTCACGGTGTTTGGGATCAGGCCCTTTAAACAAGCAAACTTTATGACTGAGAACAACTTCTGGACAAATCTGGCCTGACCTGGCAGCCAGTACAGAGAGGCAAGGACTTCCTCGGGGAGCCTCTGCATTCAGAAAGGTGCATTTTCAGATTTTGAGGAGTTATTGCTCCGTGGATTCTGCGACTGATTTGTTTTTCTCAGCCAAGAATTCGGACTGCTGTGTTTGACAGCAAGCTCCCCTTCCCTGGGCAATACAACATCAAATCAATGCCCGAAGCCATCTTACT
Organism: Tauraco erythrolophus; assembly: GCF_009769465.1. Taxonomy (NCBI): domain Eukaryota; kingdom Metazoa; phylum Chordata; class Aves; order Musophagiformes; family Musophagidae; genus Tauraco; species Tauraco erythrolophus. The sequence continues at coordinate 19,991,652 of NC_141479.1, read as the reverse complement.
TTGTTTTTACTGGCCAATGATCAGGAACATTTGTTGTCCTCTGTCAAATTTCTATGTGAAATGTAAACTCCATGCTAATTAAACCAAACAGGAAAAACATTTTTCCGTTCTCGTGCAACTAATCACTCCTGGGCGCAAAGCACAACCTCAACCTCTTACCAAGTGCACATTTAGTTCCTTTCACCCTGAAATTAAACTCTGTTCCTAAGGCATGGAATGAGTGTTTAGTTAGAAAGATCAACACCAGCAAGGGCAAGCCCTCATCACTTGGTAGAATAAAGGAATCAAAGAGATGGGCACTGGGAGGATGATCTCTGGAACTCCCAGTCTTTTTAGGGCAAATTGAGAAGAAGAGTTAGATAATCCAAAGGCCAGCACACTCTGAGACTTCAACTGGCCAGGCTTCAACATGGCCTCTCCTCTCACTAGAGTGACCAGCAGTTTTTGGCATCTGACTGCAGCATTTTGAGCTACTGTTTCAGGCTCCCTGCAAACGCAGGAAGATGTGGTTACAACAGCATCTATGTCTTTGTAAGGGCTATGAACCATTTTTTTTAGAAAAGGTCAAGCTCTGCTCATTAAACACCACCCCACAAGGAGAACCTATCACTATCTTAAATTCAGCCCTCTGCAGAGATAACAGCACCGAAGGCAGTTGATTTAGCACTCAGATTTGTTTGTAATAGAAAACATTCTGTAAAAAAACCCTACATTAGACAAGTTCTGACACTGGCAACTGACATCCTTCTGCAACAAAAGAGACAGAGGATTTACCTTAAGGGCTGTTTTCCCTGGGGTCTAGGAGAATCTTCCAGCTGGGCCAAAGCTTTCAAATCCTTCCCTATTTCCCCCCACTTTTATGTCAAGGAAAGGCAGAAACTCAGTTTAGGACTTCAGAGTTTCAATTCAACAAACCAATTCACTACCTTTTTTGGGGTGCAGCGAGTGAGAGCCAAAAGGGCAAAGGGGGCAGTGGGTGGCAGAGGAGAGGAAAAAGCTTGCTCTGCTCTGTTGCAAAACAGCAAACAAAAGAGCTCTGTGGTAGTACAATGTGTTGCTAATTACGATCATGCAAAAAGTTTCTTTTGTCTTGTGAGCTGCAGAGGATTGCAATGATTTATTTCCATGTGGAGAGAGGCCAAAGATATTCCTCCTCCATTTCAAACAAGCTGCACGTTTCCTGGTCCTGTGCCGGCTGGTCACTCCTCCCTAGACTTGCCTACTGCTTTAGGCTAAGCCAGGATGGGGGGGACTTCGGTTCTTCCCCAAGTCTGGTTGATCCAGTTATGAGGACCTGGGCAAACCCAGTGGAGGAAGCTTCTTCCCTTGCTCCCCTCATCCCTACAAAGTCAAGGCCAAACCATTTATTGATGTTTGTAAACTTTATATTGAGCATTGGGATTTAGCTAGATGATTGGCTTCAGCAGCGAAGCCAGCTGAAGAAGTTTCCTATTATCCCTTGACCACCAATTCCCAGGCCAGTTCCATAATTCAGCCCTCTGGGCTTGGCCAACAGAAGTGCTTGTGGGTCTGCACTATAAACTCAGTAACTGAAGTGATTCAGGTTAAAAATAACTCCACCAAAGGCAATTAATCATTTAACAATCCTGCCTACTCCCTGCCATAGCTGGGAGAGCCTTGGGGAAAGAGGACAGCAGGGTAGATGAATTCTTCTGGCACACAATTACCAGACTATGGGAAAGGAGCTGAGAAGGGAAATGTGGCCCCTTTCTGACAGAAACCTGAGCAAAATAGTCTTGGATGCTGACTGCCAATACAAATCTCCCAGCACTTAACTCTGAGCATCCACTCTTACAACACCTGGTTTGGTCCCAAACACACGTAGTGGCAGATGGACTTCTGCTGGAACATCGGCGCTCTCTTCAACCTCTGTTATTCCAGAAGAGTGAACGTAGCCACTTTCAATATTTTGCTGTGGAAAATGAAAGATGTGTTTGTCCTCTGACAGAATGAGTAACGCTGACCCCTGATATAGCGCAGGCCAAGCCAAACACCACTTGGATTTCCCTGGCAGCAGAGGCGGCGTAGTTTTGACGCACGGCAGACGAGGGAAGGACAGCTATAGATGGGAGAGCACGCTAGGTCTGCTATTTAATTCTGCTTCACCCAGCTCCTCATCCGCACACACCGACTGATAAGAACTCATGGATCAGGATGGAGACAGATGCTGCTGCTGCTCTGCCCTGGAAGGCTGCGAACAAGACCAAACGATGTTTACTACAGCAGATCCACCAGCCCTTCCAAGTGTTGAGGCTGGTAGGCAGAAGGTGTTTGAAAGATTCATCTTTGCCCGCCCTGAGGGGTGCCTGACCCTACACTCCTCATAAAGGCCTCCAGGACAGAGCCCACTCCTCGGGTTGTCTCCTTAACCAGTTGCTTGTTCCAAGGAGCGCAGAGCTCACAGGAGTTTGAAGCACAGATAAAGCCAAGACAGCTAAGACGGGCCAGCACAGCCGAACATTTTATCATTCATTTGCACAAAATGTCCAAATATGTGCACGCAATCTGAGGGCATATTTCTGGGAGCTGGCAGCCTGTGAAGTCTGCTAGTGTCCCTCAGGAGAAACTTATGCAACCCACATTTGGAATCCATCAGCAAAAACGGGATTCCTGAGACTCTGCAGCAAGGGTCAGATTTGCAAAGGTGTTGAGATGTTTAACCATGTGCTATCCCTCCAAAAAAACAAAATAAAACAAACCTTGGCTAAACTGACAGCAATTTTTATCTGATGGCAACATTATGTCCCTGCTGAAGGTTTTGCCAGCTTCAATGTGTGAATTTTTTGAGCTTTAAAACAACATCACTTTGCTTTCCAAATATTCTATCACAGACCTGAATCAAAAGCTGTTTGTTGTCAGATAGTTTCCATCTCTGCCACTGTGTACTAAACTCTTCCAAAATTAGACCCAGGGATTCCCCGCAGTTCATTTCATTCTGGGAAAAAAAAAAAAAATCTTTTCCTACTTCTATAAAATTTTCAGTAAAAGAATGATGAAAGAAACAGAAGGAAATGCTTGCTAGAATCTAGTGATTTTTCCACCAACTACTCTAATTTCCCTCCTCATGACCCCAAATATTTTAATTGGTCTGTACAGTTTCAATTTAAAATAAGCACAGCACAAATAACTTCATAATTGTGACAAATATAATGGACAGCGCCAAAGATAAAGATCACAGCTACCCATACAAAATGCTAAATGAGAAAGCCCGTCATTTCATGAATGTAGAGTTCCCAGAAACAATGGCTTAGATTTGCAGGACAGATGAAGCCAAATAATTCTTCACTGGCATCCAAATCAAGTTTTCCAGAGCACTCAGCTCCAAAGCAGCTCTAGCTGTCCTCCAGGAGCACGTACTGATTTTTCAAACCCCTGAACTCAGATGCAGAAAACTTACTCGCATACACACTCCAGGACTGCCTGTGTAATGACAAGTGTTTCTAGAGTGCTTAGCACTGATTTGGATAATGCTTCTTTGGTATTAATAATATTGTAGCTCTTATACTTCCTTGGAAGTCTTTAAATCCGCATTTCTGTGACAAAAATCACAGTAAGTAATTCACATTTTCCTGTTTGGAAAAAAACACACGACCTCGACAGGAAGAAATAGCTCAGCTGGAAATTCTGCACTGAGAAGAACCAAAAGGAGGCAACTCAAGGCAAGTCTTACCAATTACCCCAAGAAGTGAATAATTTACTCACAGAGTAACACCTATTTACTCCATCCTCATATCTGACACACAACTTCCTTCCTACATAGGACATTACAAACAAAAACGCTCCAGGAAAACGCAGTACCTCTTAGAACACAGAAATCTAGCCTGGAGACATGCATCTTGTTTGCTCCATAAGTACCTTCTTACCTCTTTGGAGCTGAAAACAGAGCGTAGGTACTAATGGCCATTTATCCCAACAGCTTCGGGAAAGCACATCCTTTACAACAATGCTGAGCTGTAATCCCATGTTTGCAAACACCTTTAATTTACGCTCTTAAATCATTGTCTTGGCTTGATCCGGCCCATGTTCCTGAAGAAGGAACTTTTTTGCAAAGCATTTTACAAGTCACACATCTCAACAATACAGTTAAGCTACTTTTTGTTGATGAAACACCGTATTTACAAGTGGCTCATTTATTTACTCACTACCTCTTGGTTCATTTAGTTTTGCTCTGAGGAACAGGAATGCACCACTAAAGCCAGGATTTGAAGGAGAAAAGGACGCAGAGAAAAGGATGTAGAAGCAGCCAGGAAAAGTCAAAGGACAAATACTTAAATAACCCATATCAAATCCTGCACTTTTAACACCCTGTCGATTAACTAGACCTCCCACCTCCAAGACCCTCTGTGCAAGAGCTGATCATACAGTTACTACCACAACCAAAACATGTACAAGTGGTTCAGCTTCCTGTGAAAGAATAATGCTAATTTATTTCTTCTTCATACAGACACAACACTGTTTTTGTCCCAGAACAGAAAGATAATGCTTCATTAGTTTATGAGGTGTATATTATAACACTGATCTCGATTTTTTTTCCTCTAAAGAGCAAAAAAATGCAAAGGTAACAGCAAATTTGACACATGGCTTAGGACTGATTGACTTTTCATGAGTGGTAAAAGTTGTAGAGAAGTTTAACAGCCCCTGGAAGAGACTGTGTTCCACAGACCTTTGAAAAATGTTGCTGCTGAAGGGAATGAGACAGAAAAAAAAAGGAAAAAAAAAAGTGTTAGCAAGGCCACTTACTGAGACTGAAGTCTGACAATAAGACAGACAGACTGGGATCAAAAATGTGTTGGCAAGATGAATGGAGCACAAGGGGTAGGCCTTCAAAACAATTACATTCAATAATATCCTAAAAAAATGATGATTCAAAAATAATTCAGTGGAAAAAATGCACTAGTACAGACAGAGCGTTTATTTATTTATTTCTAACCTCAAATCCTCAGCCACAGGCAGGGTAAAACACTCTCCCACCATAGGAATAAAAATAGTACTGGTTAGAATTGTTTGTTGTAGATACATTACCTTCACAAACTTAACTCTTTTTGCTGGCTGGCAAGTGCTTAACAAACAATTCTTCATTTCCCTAGAAGTATTCACTAATAATTCCTCAGTGGTTTCTGCAAGACATGGGTGTACTATTCCTCATTTCAGCAGTCCTGCTGTTATTCAACCATGTAGGATTGCATCTGCTCCCTAACTGGATGATTTTAGGAATGAAAATCTAATGACAAAAAGTTTTCCCAGCATGAACTTCCAGTAAAACAATTCACTACATGCTTTTCTGAAACCATTGTGAAGCTGCTAAAGTTTTTGACAATCTTGAGGGCAGCGAGGGGGAGGCCAAATACATAAAAAATAGTTGTCAATAAATAACAATTCATGATTTAAAAGAGTATAAAGTCACTAGTCCTCCACCTGAAAATGAGCTCCAGCCACAAATTAGAAACATAGAATGGTTTGGTTTGGAAGGGACCTCAAAGATCATCCAGTTCCAACCCCCTGCCATTGGTGGGGACACCTTCCACTACACCAGGCTGCTCAAAGCCTCATCCAACCTGGCCTTGAACACTTCCAGGGATGGGGCAGCCACAGCTTCCCTGGGCAACCTGGTCCAGTGTCTCACCACCCTCTGAGTGAAAAATTTCTTCCTTATATCTAATCTAAATCTGCCCTCTTTCTGTTTAAATCCATTGCCCCTTGTCCTATCACTACATGCCCTTGTAAAAAGTCCCTCTCCAGCTTTCCTGTAGGCCCCCTTTAGGTACTGGAAGGCTGCAATAAGATGAAATTCATCTATCCTTTGAAAGTTAATTCCACACATCCGCTATGTAAACAGCAATGTACCAGCCACTAGGTCATGCTTTTCTTTCACAACCAGAGCAGCACATAAACTACCTGCTCCACACGGCCAAATGCCATAAAGTTCTCTCTACGGTACTGTCTCCAGAAAACGAACAGAGCCAATTTGAATGAGCACTGAGGAATAAAACATAAGGTGGAGAAGCCCCTCCACTTACACAGACCATTATACTGCAAACAGCTACAAGAAACAATGTCTTAAAAATCCACAAATGATGTTTCCAGGGGCTCTCACTCTATAATCCATTTGATACAGCAAACTCAGCTTCAGTAATATATTTCTTCTCCTCACCATTACCACTCAAAACCCACAAATTCTGCTGTTTTGTTTCATCTGACAAACATATTTGCTCCTTTTCCAATTATTTCCAATACAACAAATGTGTTTATATGGAAAAACAGAGGCTTGTCAGCAGAATGTCAGTACCAGTAAGCCACCGTTAGCAGAGGTAACTTGCCTTATGCCATATTATTCCCTGAGGTTTCAGTCGTTTGCAGTTAGTCTTGATAGTTCTTGTTGGAGTGAGTATGTAATCCACAGTTAAATCATGATCATCGAGAAGCTCTTCTGCTATGTCAACCACCTACAAGGAACAAGAGATTTGGGGTAAACAGCTAAAAAACAAAATCACTAAAACTGCGCACTATTCCTGATGTCTCGTGACATACAAAAATCTGTCGGTGACAGTGGAAACAAAGATGCTACACCAGCATCATTCCAAGACTCTTCTTCAGACATACCATTCAGGGTCACACAGTTGTGACTCGTCACTTGAGAGTGGACGTTTTAACTTACCTGGCAGTCATGCACAATAGTAATTACAGGTGTATCCGCCTGCACTGCGCCCATGGACACCATCATTGCATATTCCATGTCTGCATAACCTTCCCCTTTCCCAATTCTCCAGCCTAAAACACACAAAAGCCAACAGTGATAGAGAACATGGAAACAGCAGAGTAGAGAGGCTGATAACTGTCAAAAGCATCCAACTAAACTAAGCAGTCTGCAACAGATAATCCAAGAGTTATAACTCGGGAAAAATTCAGATCAGCGTCTCTCACAGAATGCAACTTTCCTTGGAATCAGCACTGAAATGAAAGTAAAACGTTAGATTCAGTGAACACCTGATCCCAGGAGCCTCCCATTCAGAATAAATCAAATTTAGGCCAATTCAGCTAACACAGAAGTGTATTTACCCATTGTAATTAGAACCCTCTACTCATGTCAAACACAGGTTAACTTCATGTGGGTAAAGAGGAGTCTGGGTCACACACAAAGTATGTTACTTTTAGGCAATGCATAAAGTCAACCGAAAATTTTTCACCACCAGCAGGTCTTCAAAATACTAGAAAACACAAAATCTATCCCCAAATAGGTACTGAATCAGCAGCTCTAACACATGTCCTTTCACACACCCTGTGAGAGCAGAGCAGAGCAGACCCTCTGAACACAGAGCCCTCTGATTATTTTAAAAGCAAAAAAATAAAATTGCTTGCCTGGATAACTCTACTGAAGGATAAAACACTGGCCCACATGCTCTACGCCCTGCTGCAGTCTGCCTGCTAAGTCCTGGCAGCACTGCAGTAAAGCAGGCACTGACTTTTCCTGGTTGGACTGGGATCAGTGACTCGTCACACAGAAGAGACAGAACTCGAGACTGTAATTTGGTTCCAAAGATATGTTCATGTCTCCCAAAAGGAACACGTAGTGTAGCCTACTGACATCGTGAACGACGACCTAAGACCCTCCTCCTTAAAAGCTTACAAGGCTTTATCTTACCTTTTTCAGAGACAGCCACTGATCCTACAACAACCAAGTCCACCCGTACTTTCCCATCGAGACCTACGGGCACACTGTATTCTTTTACACCCTGGAAGAAAACCATAATTTTAGGTTCGCAGAGTGCAGAGCCTTCTTACCAGCAAGGCAGAAATCCAGAGTATTTTGATAAATCCAAGTAACTCCCCACGTTTCAAAGTGTTTCTTCCATGTATAGCCAAGCTGTACAGGTCTGGAAAGTTATCCTCTAGGGAATCCCAGAATACATTCCCTACTACAGCGCCAAGAATTTTGGCAGACTTCAAGGAGAGCTAAGGGAGGTGGGCACTTTTCTAAGCAAGGTTACTTATTTAGGATCAAAAATTCGGATTTTGAAACCCTTTATTGGCCATCTATTTCTAAAAATGAGGGCAAACAACACTTCTACACCACTACTACTACTAACTTTAAGTCATAATATGTAAATTCATGCCCAATGAAGAATATCAGAGCACTACAAATTCTTAAATTAATTCTCACAGTTAATTTAGACACAGAGAGCTACAGCACACAGATGTTAAGCAGCTTGTCTGAAGTCACACAAAAGGCTTTACTGAAGCACAAGCAGGTACACAAGCTGGATCACTCTCCATTTCACACTGCATCCACTGCACTGCCAGCTTCTCCACACCTGTGTCTTTAGAAGCACCTTCCAAAACTGCCTATGTGTTCCCCAAGACAATGTTCCTCAACACTTTGCTGCATGATCATAGTCCAGGGCGTGCCACTGAAGCTATCTTTACCAAAAACTTCTATCTAAGACACTAATGAACAGGAACACACACTGTTCCTGTCAAGTGGAAAGAAAACCTTACATAGTGCTGTTATCTTTTTTTTCTTCCCCCCTCGTTCCCACCCACCCCTCTTCAGGCTCCTCTCTAAAGAACATTTTCTAAAAAAAATCTGTACAGAGCTGCAGAAATTAAAAACGGTGTTTATTTAGGCTTTCAAACAAGAGAGGTTTACAACTTTTAGAAAGATACTCCATGATTCATTCACTCTTAATACATCTGTACAGCGCACTACAAATCCTCCTCATACCAGTTCAACTTTGTGCTAGGTTAATCCTCACAATAAAAAGCCAAATACTTTCTGTGTAGAGAGAAAAATAAAACCAAAAAGATAAGTAATCTGTGGCTGACTATTAGTAACAATGCTCATTATCCACTTTGCAGCAGCGTGGTAAGAATTATTAGCAGTTTATATTTACAAAGCACTGTGAAAACAGCATTTGTTCATTAGTAGCCTGGCTGGGGGAAAGAATAGACACATGGTGGTAGATCACAGATCAGATACGAGGCCTGAAGCAGGTCAAGAGAAAGGTCTCTTTCAAAAGTGCTCTTCAACCCTGAAAAGCTTAATTAGTTAATGACTTTAATAGAAGTTCCAACAAACTAATTACCATCCATTTACAGCCCTCAGCTGTATACAGGATTAGCGTGGAACTTTATTGCCTTTAGCAGGAGATAAAGAACAAAATAAAACCTACAGAGCTGGCCTGTTCATTTTGTACAAGTTACATCTTCGTATCAAATAAGGACGTGTCTAAAATCAGGCAGGTTTCTCTGATAAATGCCTTCAGCTGCACAGTATGATATTTTAACACCAGAGGGCAGCAACATACCACACTTCAAAAGAAAACCCATTTTTTTGTACCTCGGCTGATGCAAATGACAGAATCAATGTTTCTTTAGACTTAGGATTCTGAAAAAAGTCATCTTTCCTATTTAGTAAAACCTAATATTTTATTGATCATATTATGCAAAAACTGTAAACACTAAAATATTCTTTATAGGGTTCGCTAGCTTAAAACTGCAGAAGGATATAGGAGTACTATTTATCGGAAACCTAAATATCTAAGTTACCTATGAAAGTCGCTCATCATGTTCAAAAAATCATTCACAAAATACCTATACTGTTCTGCTAATAAAACTTAGCAAAAAGACTAAGTTTCCCCATGATTTAAGTACCAACAAAAAAAATATTAATGGTGGATGTGTACACAAAACCAGGAATAACTTACTAGCAGAGCAATATTTCAGGTGGCATCTGGTTATCCAACCTCTAGCTGGACTGTCAGAACACAACACTCTTCCACAAGTTAATTCCGAGCTCCCCCATTCTTCAGTTCCTACCTGAGACGTAGCACATACTCGCAGGATCTCCTTAGTTGCACCTGAAGGTGGAACGATCCTGTTGAACAGCCCGGTTCTCAGACGTGGTGTGGGAACCAACAAAGTCTTCCTTGCCTGTGTAACAACAGAAGTCATCACAATAAAAGGAGGTGGTCCACTAAGGAAATATTTTTACTGTCCCATTGGTCTCCATATGGTGGACCATCTTATTGCTACAGAGTAGTTAGCATCTTTGATTGTGTAGTGCTTGTAGATGAATCCCCCTCGCAGTACAGCAAAATTCCAGACAAGGTTTTATTTAAGAAATAGACAGCAAGGCACACCTACTGGTCTAATGCGTATGTCCACAAATAAGCTACTCATATGAGCTACTGAATGTGCATAGAATCACAGAATGGTTTGGGTTGGAAGGGACCTCAAACATCATCCAGTTCCAACCCCCCTGCCGTGGGCAGGGACACCTTCCACTACACCAGGTTGCCCAAATCCTCATCCAACCTGGCCTTGAACACTTCCAGGGATGGGGCAGCCACAGCTTCTCTGGGCAACCTGGTCCAGTGCCTCACCACCCTCTGAGTGAAAAATTTCTTCCTTAGATGTAATAAAAATCTCCCCTCTTTCAGTTTAAAACCATTGCCCCTTGTCCTGTCACTACACGCCCTTGTAAAAAGTCCCTCTCCAGCTTTCCTGTAGGCCCCCTGAAGTACTGGCAGGCTGCAACAAGATCACCCCGGAGCCTTCACAGGTCTGAGGTAACTCTGTCACACGTTCACTTTGTGACAAAGGTAAGGCAATTTGAGGCAAGGCAAGGCTATCTTAGTGTTTTGGGGAATAAGAACACAATGACAGCAAAACACCTATTGCTCTGCAGAAACTCCTTTATTTCCCCAAACCCTACCTGCACCTTTGCCATTTGCCAAAAAGGCAAAGGCATCCTTGCACAAGCAACCTCAACGAGGTTTAGGGCTGGTAAAGATCTTGCCAGACATGGCAGGCATGGATGATGAGATGCTGCCAAGCGCCGCGCTGCTGTCCCGCTCTCCTCCTCAGTGGTGAGGAGCATGTACCTCAAAGTGGTGGTGCAGAGGTGCAGTTACCTGCAGTGCAGCTAGCCGAACACCTTCCAGAGGCTTGTCAGGATCCACTTTAATCTCACGTGCTCTGTTGAACACATCCAGCTCTTTAACAGAGCAGCAGGCCTGGTGAGACCCCTGTGTGAAGAAGGGAAGCAAGACAGAAGAGAGTAAATTCACTTACTTCCAGCGTCAGAAAGCGAGCGTTCTTCTGGGGAGCATCGGGATTTATTTTTACAGCACGGGCAGCTTTGAACTCCTGTAAGCCCAGAAGCCGTGTCGCAGCATGGGAGGCACCCTGTTTTCATGAGATATTAGTGCATCACCAAGGAGTTCAGAGCAGAGAAGGGAAATTCACAATCTTTCATCTTACAGAGAGGCAGACTGCCCCAGATTTTCAATATGAGGGACATGCTGTTAATTCCGTGATGTATGGGAAACTCTCCCATCCCAACAGATGCTGAGTGCCTGTAGTATCTTCAAGGCCTCAGAAAAAGAGAGGACCCAGCACAGCCACTTTGCCCAACTTCACCCTCATTCACACCTAACTGAAAGCAACTGAGAGCAACAAAACTAGTGAAGGGTTTGGAGAACTTGTCCTATGAGGAGCAGCTGAGGGAGCTGGGACTGGTCAGTCTGGAGAAGAGGAGGCTCACGGGGGACCTTATCGCTCTCTACAGTTACCTGAAAGGAAGTTGTAGGGAGATGGGGTTGGTCTCTTCTCCCACGTTATGAATGACAGGACGAGAGCGAATGGCCTCAAGTTACGCCAGGGGAAATTTAGGTTGGATATCAGGAAGAATTTCTTTACAGAGAGGGTTGTGAAGTATCGGAACAGGCTGCCCAGGGAGGTGGTGGAGTCTCCATCCCTGGAGATGTTTAAAAACTGTGTGAATTTTGTGTTGAGGAACATGGTTTAGGGACTCTGACAGTACAGGTGTTGGATTTGATGACCTTAAAGGTCTCTTCCAACCAGACGGTTCTATGATAGCTAGAGATCCATTTCCCTTTTTAGTCAACAAACACAAACAGTTTCCTTTAAAGACACGCCATAGTCGGAGACTTTTTTGGATGAAGACAAGGGTCTCTCTTTACAGAGACTATACTGACCTCAGAAGACTCATTTCTTAACAAAGAAAGGTGCCCGAGCTTAGCAGAGCACACACTCCTCTTGTAACCTAAGCTGATATCACTTTATCCTGTGATAAAGCCTCAGGCTTCCTCCACCCACCTCAGCACCTATTTTACTTCTGCACCAAACTATGGCCGAACACTTCTGCCAGTCCCTTGAGCAAACGCAGAGGCCGCCTCCTAAAGCTGCTCATGGGCACGAACCCCCAACACACATCTCCACAACGCTCTTTTGGTCACCACTTCTTCGACACACTGCAGACACGTGGCTGTACACCCTGAGTTTGGATTAAAACAGTTACCTGAGTAACTGGACACCTTAAAGTCCTCGTATTTCTTCCTCCTGCCCATAAACTAGGGACACAGTGAGGGTGGAGCAGGAGGATGGGTTCTCCCACCACTGCCCAGCAATAACGTGGCCACCGTTCCTATTTCAGCAGCGCATGGTATGTTCCCAGCCAAAGCCCTACGAGATGGGCAACCCGAGCTTTCCATCCCCGTGGACCTGCTGAAGGCCCTGGGGAGGGAATCCTCGTTCCAAGTGCCTCAGTTTCCCCCCCCATAAATAGATTTCTCTCGTTCACGCTGTGTTTGTGTATCTACCGCCCAAAACACAGCACGCACCTTGTCGGGCACCTGCATTTCACCCGCTATACGCCATATTACGTGCACTGTTTGTGTCGGGCTGCCTGTTTCTCGGAGCCCTGCCGCTCTCTGCCGTCCCTCACCCTCCGCAGCCGCGAGAGGGGGAAGGACGCGGCCCGGACCCGCCACCGGGCCGCCGTACCTTGAAGTTGGGGATGCGGCCGTGCACGGGCCGCGGGAACTCGGCCAGCCCGCTGGCCTCCAGCTGGTCCCACACCTTCTGCCGGACGTCCCGCTTGGAGGCACCTGGAGAAGGGCGGAGCGGAGGAGAAGGGCGGGCGCCTCACGGGGGGAGCCGCGGGGACGGCGGGAGCCGCGGGGACGAGCGGGCGCCTCACGGGGGAGCGCTGCGCCCGCCCCGCCATCCCCCTCCCTCAGACCAACCGTCACCCCCAACGGCCGCGCTCGCGCTTCCTCCTCCCCCTCCTCTCCTCTCCTCCGCCCCCGCGGCGTGACGTAACGCGCCGCCCCGCGCCGCTCACCCGCGCGCACCCGCGCGCCCCGCTCCATGGCGACGCAACCGGCGGCGGCCTCTTCCGCCTTAGCCCCGCCCCTCCCGCAGGCACCTACGGCGGCGCGGAGGGGCCAAATATCCCCGAAGGCGAAGGAGAGGCGTGTGAACGGTGTCCGGCGATGGCGGGGCTGCCCACACTCTTGTCGTTAATATTGGGCGAGTGACCCCCGAGGTTACCGAAACGCCGTGGTCTTTCGTTACAGCTGGGGGAAAAAACCCCACCCCGCTTCTTGTCAAATGACCTCCCAGATAAATTATTTTTTTCCGTTTAAAATTGGCTGGCCGGGAATATGCAGCCTTTATGTGGGCTTCCAGGTCTACCAGCTGTCAGAAAGTATGCTTCTCACTTGCATTTAATAGGATAATAAATTGTTTGCATGATTTATTGTTTATAGAGTTAATGTATTTGACAATTACTCCAAGAAGAGGGAGGACATTGAGAATCCCGGCATTCCTGAGCAGAGTGGGATGGAAGGGTCATGGGAACAATGAAACGGAGGTTTAGTTTAAAGTGTGTCGGGGAAGGGAGGGAAATGGCTTTTGAATTCGGTTTCTGATCTGCTTGGCTTGGATGCCACCGATACACATCCACCGTCAGAGCTGACCGTGGCTCTGCCAACCAAAAAGCAGAACAAATTCGGATGCTCTTCTCTGAATAGTTACAGATGTATAGCTGGGCAGATGCAAACGCCTTTTTTTTTCCTCTGCGGCTGCTGTTGATTGCTAAACTGTTGGGTTTTTTTTCACAGGGCGAACCAAAGGCCAGGACTCTGCTGGGCTCAGGAGTCTTTCCCCCTCTAGCTATGCGTGTTTTTTCAAACCCAGATTAATATCGACATTTTGGGCTAAATTCTGCGGAGCAGCTGCGGTGAGCCTGAGGCTTCACCTTTCCACCAAAGTCCCTCGTAAGCATCCGGAGAAAGTACTTAGAGCCCTGGTTCTGCAATGGGGTGCATTTAGGAAAAGCCTTTTCGCTACCTCGGCGTGCTGCTGGAGCCAGTGGGAATCCGTCCAGGCATAACAGACCACCCATGTGGAGCTGGGCCTAAATGTTGGAAGCTCATTCCTCCCCTTCCTACTCACGGAAAACTCCTGGCGACTTTGATATCTCTACGGGGAGTTCAGGATCGGGCCTTTGGAGAGCAATTTACAACCTCTCTGTAATTCAGCATTGCGATTTGTGCTCCCGAGCTGCGAGTCCCGACGCTGTCCGTCCATCCGCTGCCACCCAAAATCGTCACTCTGCAGCTCGTGGGACTTGTTCCTGCTCCAACACGCTCCCTTCCTCCTCTCCTTCGAGGAAGGGAAAATGAGTGAGGGAGCAATAATGCCATTAATTAATATGTCAACAGTCAAGGGGGGCTGAGATCCTACCAGACCACCTACATCTCCCTCCAACCTCCATGCAAGACGCTCAGTAAAGCTGTTCCTTACATGGATTTGGCTTCCAAAAAAGAGGGCCTGAGCTGGCTTTCTAGGCATCAGAGTACTTCGCCTTAAGCACGTGGGGAGTCTGCTAAGAGGTGATGTCTTTTCTGCTGGTTCAATTCTCTGCTTTGATTTTACAGGTCTGAAATTTGCTCCAAATTCCTTTTCCAGGGTCTCTTTTATCACATTTGCTGCAGCCATTAGCTCTAGCAGCCTGATGTGGCTCGTATGGATGCCACTGGAAAGCCTCTCTTTTCAGCGGGAAGCAGACGGGGCCACCAACATCCTTGTAAACGGAATTAGTCTATTGGAGGTGCCTGAATCAATTCTAATATCCATTTTACCAAACTGAATAAAATACTCTAGTGAAAGAGGTTAAAAAAGAATCCTGGGCTTTCATACAAAAGCCGAAATGCAGCTCTTACTTGAAACCCCCCCCAGTTTGTGAAAACACCTAGAAAAACGGAGTGCCAGATCGATACAAACCCTGTGAACGATGCAGAAAGAAACTCCTTGTGCTGCGGGAATAATTTCCCTGAATTGCAACCTGAACACGCAAGGGCAGCCACAGGAAACAGATGAAATGCACCCCAAGAGGAGCACTGAACTAGCGATATCACTCTGCTTGGTTTCCAATATTGAAAATTAAAAATAAGCAACAAATTTTAAAGGCTTTTTAATGGTTTTATTTATTTTTTTAAGTAAGTTTTTAATGAGGTTTTCATTCATACAGCAAATTGGCTGGGTACTAAAACCTGGTCTTTCTGACCACTGCGAAATGGATTTCCATGCGTGAATAAACAGTGTTTGACTGAATTCATGTGCTTATGGCATAACCCGGTGAAGGAGGCACATTAGGGCCAGTGGGGCTGGCCCAGACTAAACTGTTAGAGCCCAACAACATCACCTGCTGCTGGAAAATAGCTGTGGGGCTCGTGTCAGCTCCCTGTAGCCAGCGGCGCGTGCCCTCTCCTGGGTCAGTCACCAGTACAGATGCAAAAGATGCAAAACCAGTCTATGGGCAGAAAGCCACGTGCATCGGTGGGTCTTAGCCAGCCTGATGCCACTGTTTGCATTGCCAAAGTGTAGCTTGCTTTCTTTTCCTTCTTTCTCTCTTTCTTTCTTTCTTTCTTTCTTTCTTTCTTTCTTTCTTTCTTTCTTTCTTTCTTCTTTCTTTCTTTCTTTCTTTCTTTCTTTCTTTCTTTCTTTCTTCTTTCTTTCTTTATTCTTCTTTCTCTCTTTCTCTCTTTCTCTCTTTCTTTCTCTTTCTTTCTTTCTTTCTTTCCTCTTCTTTCTTCTTTCTTCTTTCTTTCTTTCTTTCTTTCTTTTCTTTCTTCTTTCTTTCTTTCTTTCTTTTCTTTCTTTCTTCTTTCTTTCTTCTTTCTTTCTTTCTTTCTTTCCTTTCTTCTTTCTTTTTCTCACTTTCTTCCTTTCTTTCTCTGTTTCTCTCTTAATATCTTAATCTCTTTCTCGCTGTCTTGCTTCCTTTCTCCCTTTCTCTCTTTTTCCTTCCTTCCCTCCTTCCTTCTCTTCTATTTCTTCTTTTTTCATTCTTCTTTTTTCTTTCCTCTTCTCCCTCTGTATTTCTGCTTCTTTCCTCTTCCCTTCCTTCTCTCTTTTCCTCTCTCACTTTTTTCCTTTCTTTCTCTCTTTCTTTCTCTCTCTTCCTGCCACTCATGCTTTCTTTCTCTCTTGTTCCCATTCTCTATTCCCTGTCTCCCTCACGCACTTCTTGCTCTCTTGCCTGCTCGCTCACTCGCCTTCTCTTTCTTTGATCGTCCGCCTCGTTTCCCCCTCTCTCGTTTTTCCCTTCTCCTCCTTTCTCTCCATCTCTCCTTCTCCCTCTCCCTGTCCCCTCTCCTCCTCCCGCGCCCGATGCTGCCGCACAACCGGGGACCCCGGGACGGACCGCCGGTGCCGGTGCGGTGCCGTGCGGCGGTGCAAACCCCACCGTGTCCCCTGGGGGGCAGCACACGCCGCGCTAGAGCCTCCGGGGCGGGCAGGTGACCGGCGGCCGGGAGCGACCGCGCCGAGCACCGCCGCACGGCAGCGCCGAGCACCCGCGCGCCCGGCTGATTCGGGGAGCTGGCGTGGGGAGAGCCCCTGAGGTTCGGGGAGGAAAGGAGGGGAAAGTGCTCGCCAAAGGCAAATAAATCTGCGGAGGGAAAACCGCCGCCTCCCCGCCCGTGGCTGACCGGTAACTGGGGCGCAAACGCCGCTCCCGGAGCCCCGCGGAGGAAGGGAGAGGGAAACCCGCCGTGACCGGGAAGGGAGCGCGATGTTCCCTGTGCCTTTAGCTCTCCTGCTTGAAAGGACTCCTCTCTTTGCGCTCCCCCCGTTTGGAAGCTGGCTGTTTTTTCATTATGAAGATTTTTATTTTTATTTTTCCTTCCTGCAATTTGAAATTCGGGCTTTTCCGAGCCCGTCGGTTTAGTCTCGGTTAAGTTCCCAGCCGCAGCAAGCAAGACCTGTTGCTGCTTCTCGCTTTTCCGTAGAAATTCAACTCGGTAAAGTTTTTCAGCCGAGGGGAGGTAAGATTCAATCCATTTTTTTTCGAGAGAGAGAGAGCGTACCAGGCTTCCAGGAAGGGACAGCTCTAGGACTCTGCAGGGGTGGCTTTGGTCAAGCATTTTAAAATCCCTGCCTTTTAAAAGTTATATTGTTAAAGAAATCCTATGTGCTTATGTACACTAAGAAAACGCCCTAGTTTTTATGAGAGATAGGTTTTTTTAAAAAACAGAAGATAAAAATGTCAAGTCGTTCTCAAATTATTCCAGAAAATAAAAATAAAATAAATGTTTTCTCGATAAGTCGTACTTTTACATGAAAAGCATCAGCAGACCTCGGAGAATTTACTATTTGTTTTCACAAAAAAAGTCCTCCGGACGTTTGCTCAGTTGATAAAACTCTCTCAGAACATTTACATTTATTTCCATCAAAACTAAATAACAATTTCGAAGAGTCCGGTGAAACATCTCAATCCATTTTTCCACGATTAATTTATAGCCATACCTCCTTGTAGAAAAGCTGCCTCTTTTTTTTTTTTTAATTATTATTATTTTTTTAATTTTCCCCCGGCTATCGCATGAAATCGTTTCCTTTATTATTAAGAAAACTCTCCGGTAATTAACCGCATCGCCGAGTTCCCACGGCCGGAGCCGGCTGCGGTTTCGTCCCCACCGCCCCTTCGGGGCGCGGGGAAGGGACCCTTGGTACAAAAATCCCAATCCGACTTTGAGGAGAGAAAAAAAAAAAATAAAAAAAATCTTTCTTTAAAGCCTTACGAAGCCCCACAAATTGCAAGGAGGGAAGGACAGAATTACAGTGGAGGAAACCAAAAGCTCACCGCGTAGGAATCGGAGTCGGAGCAGCCGGACTGGGGGGAGGCGGCGGGAAGCAGCGCTGCCGAAGTGACAGCTAATTAATTTCGACCTTATCTTGGCCTCTTCGGCCTCAAATCGATTTTGCAGTGATTTTTTTTAATTATTATTACTATTAATTTTTTTTGAATAAAGAGGGGAGAGGGGGAAGTGGCTGTTTCCCACCTTCGTTTCTCGGCTGGGCAGATCCACGCTTCTCCCGGGTGGGACTGGGCAGCTCGCCGCAGTTTTCCGCGATACCCGCGTTTACACTTGGGCACCACGCGTCCCTAATGGTCCCGCTCTGATTGCCGCTAATGAATCATTAGGAAAAAAGGCAGAGGGGCGGATTTCACACGAGCAAGAAAATCCACCTCAACGACCGGAACGGGAAAAAAAAAAAAAGCCACTTAAGTGCGCTCACTGTTTTCTTTTTTTTAAAAAATAGTAATAATAAAATAACCTCAAACTCCCTCAAAGCGGCAGAGGAACCTCTGAGGCGACGGCGGGGCCGGAGTGAAAAGGGCAAAGCGGGGCGAGATGCCACTCGCCACCGGGCGAGCAACGCGGGGAGGGACCCGGTGGCTTTTCCCAGTGTCAGGCGAGGAACTGCCGGGCCATTTCACTTAAAATCTCTATATTTAGGGGAAAAAAAAAAAAAAAAAAAAAGAGGGAAGAAGGACCTGCCCGGCCCAGGGACACTGTTATGTCGGCATCGCGAGGCGGTGCGGGGATGAGCGCGGTGTCGCGACTCCCGCCGTCCTGGTGATCAACCTGGCTCAAAAAAAAAAACCCAAAACAAACCAAAAAGTTTAAAAAAAAAATTAATTGCTTCAAAACTTCGGGTTTTGGAGGAAGCGCGAGGAAGGTGCCGCGGGCCAGCGGAGCCCCTGGGCATCGCCGAGCTTTTTTGGGGCCAAAACGTTCAAATTATAGGGGGGGGAACGTATATAATTTTTTTTTTTTTAATGTGCGAATATAGAGTTTTAGAGGCAAGGCGGGGAGCGCGCGAGCGCGCGCGCGCGCGTGTGCTGTGCGCGGCGCGTGCCTGCGCGAGACGCCGGCCCACGCCACCGCACACCGCCGGCCTCCCATTGGCCGAGGGCGGCGGGTGCGCGCTCCGCCATTGGCGGGCGGCGGCGGCCGGGGGCGGGGCCAGCGGGCAGTAAAAGCGCGCCGGCGGCGCGGGGCGCGTTTTCAAGCCCCGCAGCGCGGCCGAGCAGCTCGGCGGCTCCGCGCACCCCTCGCCAGGAGCCGGCGGGGCCCCGCAAGATTTTTTTCGGCCGGTTGTTGTGACAAGAACTGGGTTTCCTCAAGGCTGCTGCTGCTATTTTTTTTTTCTTCCTCTTCTCCTTTTTTTTTTTTTTTTAATAATTCCCTTTTCCTGCGAGAACAGCCCCCCCCACGTCCCGCTTTCCCCGTCCCGCTCCGCAGCACTGCCCGCCGCCATAGGTGTGTATACAAGAATCACAGTCATAAAGAGGGAGGGAGAGGCCGCCAGAGACCCCCCTGCCCCCGGCGACCCGAAGGATGCTGCTGCGGTGCCGCTGCTAGAGGACCCGCTGGGATTTAGCTCGTCTCTGAGACTCTCTCTCTATCTCCCGCTGTCTCCCTCTCTTCCTTCTCCGCAGAGGGGTCCCGGACGGGAGTGAGGCCCTTCCACCCTCTTCCTCCTCCTCCTCCTCCTCCTCCTCTCCTCCCCGGCCGCGGGAAGCCCCTCTCCATGATGCAGGCTCGCTACTCCGTCTCGGACCCCAACGCTTTGGGAGTGGTGCCGTATTTAAGCGAGCAGAACTATTACCGGACGGCGGGGACGTACGGCGGCATGGGCAACCCCATGAGCGTCTACTCGGGCCACGCCGAGCAGTACGCGGCGGGCATGGGCCGCTCCTACGGACCCTACCACCCCCACCAACCCGCCGCCCCCAAGGACCTGGTGAAGCCACCTTACAGCTACATCGCCCTCATCACCATGGCCATCCAGAACGCCCCCGACAAGAAGATCACGCTCAATGGGATTTACCAGTTCATCATGGACCGCTTCCCTTTCTACCGAGAGAACAAGCAGGGCTGGCAGAACAGCATCCGTCACAACCTCTCCCTCAACGAGTGCTTCGTCAAGGTGCCCCGCGACGACAAGAAGCCGGGCAAGGGCAGCTACTGGACCCTGGACCCCGACTCCTACAACATGTTCGAGAACGGCAGCTTCCTGCGCCGCCGGAGACGCTTCAAGAAGAAGGATGTCTCCAAGGAGAAGGAGGAGGCCCGGGAACGGCTGCTGAAGGAGCAGCCCAAGCCCCCCGGGCTGCCCGGCGCCGACCTCCCCAAGGAAGCCTCCTCCTCCTCTTCCTCTTCCTCCGCCTCGGCGCCGGCCTCCGAAAAGAAGGTGGTGATCAAGAGCGAGACGGCATCTCCCGAGCTGCCGGTGATCACCAAGGTGGAGACGCTGAGCCCAGCCAGCGGCGGGGCTCTGCGGGACAGCCCCCGCAGCGCCGCCTCGCCCCCCGCCGCCCCCTCCCCCGAGGGCTCGCTGCCTGAGCATCACCCCGCCGGTAACGGGCTCCCGGGCTTCAGCGTGGAGAGCATCATGACCCTGCGGACTTCTCCCGCGGGGGATCTCAGCCCGGTGAGTGCCGCCTCGGGCAGGACGGGCGCCGGGATGCCGCTGGGCTACCCACCGGGGCAACCGGCGGGCTACAGCGCGGCGTGTAGCCAGGCGCTGGACACTAGTGGGAGCTACCACTGCAGCATGCGGGCCATGAGCCTCTACAGCGGCGAGAGGCCGGGCCACATGTGCGTGCCCCCCGCACCGCTGGAGGAGGGTCTGGCCGAGCATCCCACCGGCGCCCCGTCGCCCCTCGGTGCCCTGAACCTGCCGTCGGGGCAGGAGGGTGCGCTGGGAGCCGGGCATCCCCACGGCGGAGGGGCGGCGGCGGGGGGCCAGCCCACCGCCTCTTGGTACCTCAACCACGGGGCTGAGCTGAGCCACCTGCCCGGCCACACTTTTGGCAGCCAACAGCAGACTTTTCCCAACGTCCGGGAAATGTTCACCTCGCACCGGCTCGGGATGGAGAGCGCGTCGCTCAGCGACCATCAGGTGAGCAGCAACTCCGCCTGTCAGATCCCCTACAGATCCGCGCCCTCCCTATACCGCCACGCCGCCCCCTACTCCTACGACTGCACTAAGTACTGAGTAGCCGCGACCCCCACCCCTCCTACGCCCCCCGCCTGAGGCCATCAGCCAAAAAAAAAAAAATTTAAAAAATATTATTAATAATAATTATTATTAAAAAATAATCAGGAGAACTAAAACCGCACCAAACACTTCAGATGGAAGGGAAAAAAATAATCTGACAGTTTCCCCGTGGACCTGGGGGGGTCACAGAATTTGTAAATCCCAAGCCCCATTTCGGGCCTCCTTAAATTCCAGGCAAGTAAATTCTACTTGAAAAGGGGGATCTTTTCTTTTAAAAAACTTTTTTTAAAAAAAGAAAAAGGAATAATTCTATATATATGTCTATCTAAAAGTGGCAAATTTATATGCTAAAGTATAGGGGGTCTCAGAAGAATAAGTTATGGACCAATGTCACAACGACCATTTATACGTTTTAAAAGGAAAAAAAAAGTATATAAATATATATATATAAATATATGTCCTGGGTATTTTTTAAGTTCTCTGTTGTGCTGTAAAAAATGTGTGGATTTCTAATCAGGCTGATTTTCAGAGCCATTAATATAATATTTAAAGTTGAGTTCACTGGATTATTTTTGTCTCGCCCAACGATTCCTAACTTCCAAATTAATGACAAGTGATTTCTTCTTCTTCTTCTCTGTACAATTATGCAATAGAGTTTCTTTCGTTTTAGAGCTGTTCTTTTCGCAAGACGAGGAAATAATTTATTTTTTGCTGGTGGATTTTTTTTTTTTGAAAGGAAAAAAAAAGACAAAGTATCTGATACTTTTTCTATTATTATTTACGACGTGTGATGTTTTGTATAATAGATTTCACCTTGGCCGTTCCTAAGGACTATTTGCTTTACCCTGCTTCAAAGTTCGTTTGTCTTATGTGGTCCTAATTGTTGTACTTACCTTAAAATAAATTCCATGCTGTTTTTTTCTGCTCCAAGTCTGGCGCTTGTCTGTGTATATACCTGGTTTTTTGCATTTATTTTTTCTCCTTTCACCTTTCCTTTATGCGGAAAACTGGTTGTTTGTTTGTTTGTTTTTAAAAAGTCGTTTTCCTGGAGACTAAAGGTTTATTATTATGATTTGATAAAAGGTTTAGTTCACGCGGAGAACTGGAAATTACACAACGGCGGGAGGGAAACGAATAAGGCACCGCGGGGGAGGCCGGGTCTGAGCACCCTTAATCCCAAATCCTTGGCCACCTTGAAATTTGGGGACGTTTCCCAGGCCTCTGATGGGGACAAAAGAGGAGGGAGGGGAAAAAAAAAAATAAGGAGCTGTAGGGAGGAGGATTTCTGCTTCCCCCGCCGCGTCCCCGCAAGCGCAGGCCTTGTGCGACGCTTCGCGGGTCTCAGCGCCCGGAGCCGGCTCTTTCCACGAGAGAAAACAAACAAAAATCCCCCCCACTCCCCCTTTTTTTATTATTATTCGAAAGGAAACCCGAAAGGTTAGGAGTGCGTGCGGGTGGTAGGAGCGGTCGCTTAAACCCGTGCTCACTGCGGCGTCTAAAAGAAGGTGGCAAGTTGATTTAAGAGTCATTTTAAGCTTTAAAATCCTCTCTCGTACGAAGGTTTGGCTGATTTTAGCCTTTTCTTTATTTATTTAAGCTCTACCGGGCACTGATGACGTCGTACCTTTTTTCCCCGAATTAACCTTAACAGGTTAAAAGCGGCTTTAACCACGCGCGGGGGAACAGCGATGCTAAAGGCACGGAAATGCCGCTAAAGCCTGAAGCAGATTTTAGGAAGGCTCTTTGGGACTTTTTTAAGCCCAGCTCTCCGGAGCCCGGCTCCTTTCCCAGCTGCCCAGAGGTTCAGCTGTCCCATTTTTCCCGGCTGTGCCCCCCCCTCCTCCTCCCACAGCCCCCCAGTACCCCTCGCAGCCCAGGCTGGCTGAGGGAGCGGTTATACCCGTGACAGGCTGTTAAAATCACTGATATAAATTGGTTTTGATGGGGTAAATTTCGCATGCGCTAGAAAGCTGGCAAAACCCACCGAAACGCTCGGTTTAAATGAGAAAAAATGTCCGAGCCTCACTTGATCTGTGTTTTAAGGAACATTCTTGTAAAACTCTTGCCATTTTTCCTGGCTCTCAGAGGGTGTTTTTTTTTTTTTTCTCTTCTGTTTTTAAATGCAACAAAATCCAAGCTGCTATTTCAAAGAGAGAAAATAAATAGGGTAGAGGGTAAAAAAAAATAGGGCAAAAAGGTAAAAAATAAATACCTAAGGTAAAAGGGTAAAAAAAATAAAGTGGGGAAGGATTCTTCCTCCTTCCCAGCCCTCTTCCCCGTGGGTTTTCTTCCTGTGTGGAGCCTGACTGCAGGGGATGGCTGACGTCGGGTGGCTGCTGTTGCTTTTCCCACACTCATCGAGAAATCCCGGGGCCACTGATGCTTCCATGTCTTCCCACGCCGGCTGAGGATACTGGGCACACGGGGACCCTTCACCTCGCTGGTCGGTGCTTGGCAAGTGGCTGCTGCTGGGGACCAGGGTGCTCCCCCGGGGCTCTGCCACCACCTTGTGCTGCTGCTGGACAGTTCCTGGGAAGGGGGGGGCTGCAGCTTGAGCTGGGTTTGGGGGTCTCCTCTCTCCCATATCCCTTGTTGGTGTTTTCTTTTCCCACCTTGTCCTGGTGGGACACTCCTGTGTGGGGTCTGCGCTGCTCCCACTCCTCTCCCCCTCCTCATGCTGCTGCACTCCTGCTTCAGAGATGGCAGGATTGCAGGATTTCAGGAGCTTGGCAGATGAAGAAAAGCCCACTATTAGCTGCTGAGAGCAGCGTGGGCCTGGGAGTTTGCAGGATCAGGCCTTCCCACAGACAGGGAACTGCATCCGGGGCAGAGTGGGCATCCAGCCCCCCCTCCTCTCCCAGGGGCTGTGGGCTGAGAGTGTTGTACAGTTGCTGTGCCCCGTTCTGGGGTGGGGATCAGACTCCACCTGCCCCTCTCCATCGAGCCCCAGTGCCCCCCAACATTCCAAGGGGAGCCCTTTGGCTGGGCTGATTTCGCAGGCGAGGTGAGAGCAAAAGTGGGGGTAGAGGGACCTTTTCGGGGCTGTATTTAAAAGCTGAGATATGGAGACCGATAAAGCTATAGGAGTCTGTCGTGACAGGTGATTTGAGCCCAGCCGGGGCAGAAGGGGAGGAAGGAAGGAAGGAGGAAGGCCCAGGGTAGTTGCTGTGTCCAGCCACGGCCGGATCGGGCTCGGCAGAGCCTCAAAACCTGAAGGACCAGCATCGACCACCCCCCCATCGCAGATCAGGAGAGCCAAGCTCGGCCCCAGGAGGTGCTGGCTGAAGCTGCTGCATGGCTGATTGCACCGGGCTGGGACCCAGAGTGGTTATAGGCAGTGGGTGAGGATGGTGAATGGGTTTTTGGGGGAGTTTTGTTGTGGTTTGTTTTTTTTTTTCTTCTCTCGCTGCGATGCCATTAACCTACGGGTTTGCAATCCAGTCCGAAAGCCCAGGCAGCTCCAGGTTTCGGGAAGGGAAGGAGCAGCGATTTTCCAGCTTGTCCCTGCTGGGAAGGTCCATGTGCAGGCAGTCCCCACAGCTCGGCCAAGGGATGCTGCAGGACCTGGGTAAAACAGTTCCCTCCGGAAGCCCTCCCCAGGCTTCTGCACAACCCAGGCACGGAGCTGTTTGGTCCCCTCCAAGCCATCCCACCTCACCTAGAACTCAGCAGTGCGCCTTGGGAAAGCACTGGACAGGAGTTTTTTTTGGGAAGGCCTCTAACTCTTCTGTCACTTTGGAGGGGACTTTGCAGAGAGTCCATAGCAGGCACTGAAAAGGCTGGGAGAGAAAGAAATACACCCCCAACTCCGTGTCGATATGGAGTGACCTCGCAACTGTACAGCGCCATGCACGGCGAGGGGGTGAGGGGTGGGCAGCTCCCGCCAGGCCCCTCCGGGAGGTCGTGTCTAAGGGGCCCCAGGCCTGGCTGCGGCGGGAGTGGGGAGCACTGGTTTATACACCCCTGCTCCCCTCCGGACCAGGATGTAGCAGGAGTGGCGAGCACTGATTTACATCCCTGCTTCCCCCTGGACCGGGATGCAGCAGGAGTGGGGAGCACTGATTTACATCCCTGCTCCCCTCGTGGTCCCCGGGAGGGACCACTCCTCTCTGCTTCTTCAAAAGGGGCTTGTCAGCTGGAGAGGAGGGGAAAAACTTCCAGGAGGCCTCCATCGCCGGCTCCGCCGTTGGTTTTTTTTTTGTTTGTTTGGGTTTTTTTTTCGTTTGTTTGGGTTTTTTCTTTCTTTTTTTTTTTTTTTTTTTTTCGTTCAAGGAAAGAGCGACGATAACAACAACAATAAACCCTCTCTCCGCCGCCCCGCTCGCTTCCCCGGCCCCGTCGGAGCCGCTCGGAGCCGCTCCCGGGCGGATAACGCAGCGAGGTCCAGCGATGACACCGGCAGGAGAAGGGACAGCGGGCAGCACGGGAGCTGGGAAGAAGGAGCGGAGAGAGAAGCCGCATCCCCGCCTCCAAGGATTTCCTACCGCCAGAGGAGGAGAAACGAGGGAAAACAAGGAGGAAGGAAGAGTTTTATTGGGGGAGGGAGCTCGGGGAGTGAGCGGGAGCCAGTGTGCCTGTCTCCTGCCGTACACGCGAGTATTTATTGTTTTAATAATCCGTGCTTGGAGTGTCCCAAGGAGCAGGACACTCCCCGAGGTGGGGACAGGAGGGGGTTGGGGGGAGTGGGGGCTGCCCTGAGGATGCGTCGGGCGGGTGAGAGCAGCCGGGCTTTGCCCCATCCCTCCTCGGTGAGGATGCTACAAGGGGGCTGTCCCCAGTGTCGAGACAAGAGGAGCCACCTCCCCTGCCCAAACCCTTCTTCTGCCTCCCCTTTTTTATTTATTTGGGGTTTTATTGCATTTATGGCACGTATTATGGATGGATCCTGCAGCTCCCGGGGGCTGGTGGGTGCGTGCACCGCGAGGGAGGGATGCGGCTTTACCGGCAAGGGCGGTGTTAGAGCGGTGGGTTTCCCTCCCACGCGTGGGACCAGCCAGTGAGCGAGGAGACACCCCCCCAGCCCGAGAAACCACCTCCCTCCCCACCCCGGCTGTGTTTCCCAGGCTTGCATGGCGGGTTGCAGCCTTTAGGACTCATCTGCGGCTCCACAGCCGCCGCGCAGGTTTTTACCCCCGGGGTGAAGCCCCTTTGCCCGATGGTTTGCTGGGAGAACGGCAGGAAGGGAGCAAAAATGGTCGAGAAACCCCACGGGTGAAGGGGAACTTGAAGGGGTGTCCGTGGGGGGGCGGCGGGGCATCACCAGGACCGAGCAGTGCTGGGGGACACACCGTAGCCTGGCTTTTACCTCTTTCCCTGCCAGATAAAAGTCCCACCACGGCCGTGGGAGCTGCACTGATGGGGTATTTCTCTCTGGAGGAGGAAGGGATCCCCCTCAGCCCTCCTCTTCCCTCCCCCAAAGAAATGATGCTCCATGGAACTGGGTCTCCCCGGGGTCTAACGCTGGTCTGAGCCGCGGGGGGCTGGGGAAACAGCCGACACCTCCGACTGCATCGGAATCCCTCGAGGCCTCGAATGAAAGCTGTTACATCAGTAAATTAAAAAAAAAAAAAATCCAACAACAGAAAACACAGCCCCAAACCTGGACGTTTACACAGAAAAAGAGCATCACAAATTCCTAATGTAAGCACCGGCCAGCTGTGCGCACTTGTAAAGTTGTTATAATCCCCCTCCTTGGTATAAACAGGAAAGTACATAATATAAAGCAACAGGCCCGCGTCCACAAATACCGACCCTCCTCCCGCGCCTGCCAAATTCCCCCTTTCATGAAGCTCCTTGCAGCCCCCGGGCGTCTCCCCCCGGCTGAGCCCGGGGCTGAGCCTGGGGCGAGCTCGGGACTCGCCCTCCGCCCGCTCCGGGGTGGCCCCGTCGCTGCGAGGAGGAGGAGGAGGAGGAGGAGGAGGAGGGCTCGACAGGGCCGGGCCCCGCCGCTTCTCCGAGCCGGGTCCAACATGGGGAGGTGCAGGGTCCGGCCGGCGACCCCCACCACACCTGGGCCCCCCCTTCCTCCGCACTCCAGACATTCCCTTTTCCTTCCTCCCCGTCGCAGCGCTGCCTCCTCCTCTCATCCATCCCTTTTTCTTCTTTTCTTTCGATTTTTGTCTTTTTTTGTTGTTGTTGTTGTTTAATGCCCCGTTTTCCCGCGGGGACCCTTGCCCGCTGCTCCCCGAGCTCCAGCAGCGTACATCCTGCTCTGCTGTGTGTGCTTACAGCGTCAAAGGGTGGACGTGATATTTCAAACATCAGATCAGTGCGTTTATATATTGGGTGCCCGGAAATTTTTCCAAATAAACACAGCTTGATTCGACTTGGGTGGGCAGACTTATCAACAGACTAATTCTATAAACAAATGAAGGAATAACCCGGAGACCATTGGCTGGTACCAGCAAGACACGTGGAGAGAGCTTGGAGTTTTGTAGCAATGAAATTTTAATTAATGTGGGTGGGCTGAGAACACAAACGACTGTTTATCGGAGACAATTTATTTTCCAGTGCTAAGTCAACATATAATAGCAAACTTACAACAATTATTTAACTTTTTTTTTTTTCCTACTTTTTTTTTTTTTTTTTTTTTTAAGAGCTATGAAGCAGGGACAGAGGCAGAGCGAGCTCCTTCAGGCAGGGCTGGGATCTGAGCGCGCACAAATAGCTCCCTGGTGGACTCGTCCCAGGTTCCTTGCCCTTCCCCGTCCCTTCTCTCGGCTCTGAGGGGGAAGACCCGGAGCTCAGAGCCCGCCGGCCATGAGCCACATCTACAGCAGCCACCTCTCCCCCATGGGCAGCCCCTCCATGGTCTATCTCCCGGCCGCCCTGGGCTTTGCTCCCAGCGGTGCCATCTCCCGGCAGGACCCCCCGCAGAAGCCCCCCTACAGTTACATCGCCCTCATCGCCATGGCCATCAAAGAGGCTCCGGAGCAGAAGGTGACCCTCAGCGGCATCTACCAGTTCATCATGGACCGCTTCCCTTTCTATCACGACAACAAGCAGGGCTGGCAGAACAGCATCCGCCACAACCTCTCCCTCAACGACTGCTTCGTCAAGGTGCCGAGGGAGAAAGGACGGCCCGGCAAGGGCAGCTACTGGACCCTGGACCCCCGCTGCTTGGACATGTTCGAGAACGGCAACTACCGCCGGAGGAAGAGGAAGCCCAAAGCCCCGGGGCCACCGGAGGCGAAGGGCGGCGCAGCCCCGCGGACGGCGGGCACCCGGGGCCGCCCGCCCGCCCCGACGAGCCCAAGAGGGCCAAGGGGAGCGCGGCGGCGGACTCGGGCGACGAAGGGGTCCCCGGGCCGGGCGGGGGGGAGGCGGCCCCCTCCGGGGGTCCGCCCCGCTGCGGCGGCGCCCCGGCCCCCGCCGCGCCCCGGCCCCCCGCCGCCGTCCCGCCGCACAAGAGCGGCCCGCGGGGCCGCAGCTTCAGCATCGAGAGCATCCTCGCCCAGGGGCTGCGGCAGCCGCCCCCCGGGGCAGCACCCAAGGCGGCCCGGGAGAGCCCGGTCGGTTGCCTCGGCGGCTCCTTGGTCGCCAGCGGGGGCTTCGGGCCGGCCCTCAACGCCTCCCTCATGCTCGACTCCCAGGTGCACGGGAGGCTTTACCACATCGGCATCCCCTTCCTCTCCTGCTTCCCTCTGCACTTCTCCGAGGCGGTATTTAATTTTCAGTAGTCGGCCCGTAATTATACTCCCCCCCCCTACCCCCCCGCCCCGATCGCTGCTCGAGGGGCGCGATGGGAGGGAGAGACCGGACTCAGACCTCACCAAGCGGGTAAAGATTAAAAAAAAAAAAAAATCGATGGTAGAGGTGACTCAGGATTTCAGGGCATTTTCAAGGCACGTCTTGCTGCGAAGCTCTCTTTAGCGATTGCCTTCCCCCCCCCGCCAGATGGACTGTTCAAGGTAAAACGATTTTCTTTTCCCGTGGGCGGTGGAGGGAGAGGGGCAGCCGGGGGGTCCCACGCCGGCCTCCGAGCGCCGTCGGGTTTATTCTGCACCTTTAGTCTTTGCATCCCTCAGGTTTCTCAGACCTTGTTTCTGCCGAGCCCTTCGGGTCTCCAATCTTCTTCTTGTATTTTTTTTTTTCTTCTTTTGAAAACCAAACCCGCCCCTGCCATCCCTGGGGGAGGAGGCTGAGTTTTGTTTTCCAGTTAATACCAACGGGTCCCTGCGCATAATGATTCCTGATATTGCCCTACTGGCCCAGTGCTCCGAGTGGGTAAAAGGCAGGTAACCGGAGCTGAAATCGGGGCAGATCAAACAATCCAGGCTCGTTCTGCACAATCCTGCTTGCTTTGGACTCAGCACTGTATATAACTCCTGGCGTTAACTCAAGCTGGTTTCCTGCCTAGCACTTGTGCTTCTCGAATATCGCGATAGCGTTTCTGTCTCACTGATGTGGCCGGAGAGAGGGGAACGGACGGGCAAACACCTTGTGAACGTGGACATGCGGCCGGTTTCTGTGTTTTGCTGGGATCTGTTGGTTCTGACCAAAAAAAGACTGAAGCAGCATTGTGGAGGCTGGTCTTGGTGTTTTGGAGTAGCTGTGTTAACAACCCGGACAACTACCAGGACAAAAATAAAAAGACATCAGCTGCATTGCTAAAGTTTTCTTTTTTCTTAAAGAAGGAAGAATCCAGACATATCGCAAGCAATCAGGAATATTTTTTTTTTTTGGTCATAAATAGAGGCTTTTTGTATATTAGTGGAAAAATGCCCTTTTGGAAAAAAAAAAGTCTATATTCTCAATTTTCATTATGAAACCGAACCTATATCCAATAAAAGTATTTTCTTCAGGACTGTGGCTGATGTGTTGTAAAACACCTCTCGGCTCGTGTGGCCAGAGGGCCGAGGAATGGGGCCTGATGCTGGACACAGCAGCCACCTCTGGTGCAAATATCCTGCTGATGGTATGATGGACCACGCTGCCAGGAGGAGGTAAAAGGTGGGAGACCTTAAAAATAGAATCCTGGGAAACCACCAGTTTCTTGCAGCTGAGACAAAGTTTCCTGAAATGATTCTTTTTCTCCTTCCCTCCTCTCCCTCCATCCCATCCGGTCTCACTAGCAAAGCCTGTCCTTAAATTAGCACCTGGACTATTGGAAATCTGGGTTTCTCAGGTGAGTTGTGATTCAGCTTTTGCAGAGGAAGGCCAGCATCAAACTGCCCTGACATCCAGACCAGGAGCTCAGGGGGGCTCATTTCAACACAAGGCAAAGATCTCTCATGTGGGGAAGTTCAGAACATTTCCAAAAGGTGGGAACTGATGTGGTTTCCCAAAAGAAAAGATGCTCGTAGGCGGATCCCTGGATAGGCAGAGCTACAGCTTCTCCCTGTGAAAAAAAAAAGAATAAAAAAGGAGACGGAGGCTTTTTTATAGATTTGCAAGGCAGACTTTATTTAAATAAAATCCTTTATGTGCTTCCTATTTCTGACAATTCCTGTTTGAATATCTATTGTCTGTTCTTCAGAGCTGTGGCACAAAATTAAAAAAAAACCCCACACTTGTAAAGTGAAGGTGTCACTGCCCAGTCAAAGCCATATGTGCCCCCACAATTTACAGGGCTGGGCAAGTGCTGAGAGGGTTAATGCTCTCTGCATCAAATCCCTTGTCCCTGCAGTGCCACTCCCGTGTGTAATCAGAGACAGGTATTCTGGCAAGTTAAATAAGTGGCCACCTTGCAGGGAGGTTTCTGCTCAAGGCTTGGGCCTGACATCATCAGGCTTTTTCGGAGTCCATGTGGTAACATCACTCACCGGGAAGCTGCAGGAGTAGGGAAAAGATCCAGCTCAGTTCTTGCCCAGCAGAGACCTCAAATCATCTCTCCACCCCCAGCTGCCTGTATGTACTAAGACTGGGATATGGTGTGAAACTGGAGGTTAACGCTGCTTCCAAGGATGTGCTGAGCTGGGTCTCCCTCAAGCTCTAGAGGTGGTTCCCGCAGGTGGGAATCCTGCATTCCAGATCTCCCTGCAGACTGGCCCACGGAAGGTTTTTACCCTCAGAAAGTAGTTTTTAATGCTCTCAGTCACAAGGTGGTTTATTCCTAGAAAAATCTTTTTGCTTCTTTAAAAACCCTGAAGAAGCCGTGGGTGTTCCTATCAGGCATGGGGAGAGCTGTGTGGGACACGGGCTGGTGCTGAGCAGCCTCACCACCCCCGGGCATCCGCATGTGTCCGGGAGGTGCTGGCAAGCAGCTGCTGCCAGCAAAAGCGAGTGCTTGCTTCTGTGTGCATGAGAACAGCCCACCACAAAGAAAAATCCACTAAATCCCCCCCAAAGCACTTTTAACCTGCATCTTCAGGGTCCCCTGCTTCCCTTTCTCCTGACTTGGCACCCCAGCTGTGACCCTCCCTAGTTTTGGCACCTCTCAGCTCCTATTCCAGCTCCAAAATACCTTTTTTGGGCCTGTGAAAAC
Source organism: Tauraco erythrolophus (assembly GCF_009769465.1). Taxonomy (NCBI): domain Eukaryota; kingdom Metazoa; phylum Chordata; class Aves; order Musophagiformes; family Musophagidae; genus Tauraco; species Tauraco erythrolophus. Next base: position 19,960,046 of record NC_141479.1, on the reverse strand, counting down.
GGCTTTTATTCCTTTCCTACTCGTACAGGTATATCCCCTCCACTTCAGGGCACTTTCCATACAAGAGCAGCTTTCAGTGGCAGATCTCGGTCAAAAATTCATCTGAAGGAGTACATCTCACATTAGGATTGCAACTTGATGCGTACACAACGTATATTTTTATCACAGGCACGTTTTTTTGAGATTCAGCTTTTTTCTGTGCAACGGGAATTTCTTTTTTTTTGTGAAGCTTCACTCATGGTGACATTTGATTTTGTTTCTGTTTTGTTGTAGTGGAGCGGGACCAAGTACAGCTGCAGCGTTTAAAAGCCACACTTGGGCCTGATTTTGGTTTCACTCGGGAGAGTAAAATTAGTAAACTGAACACATGCTGCACAAAAGTGACACTAACTAACTCAGAACTGAGTGAACGAGTGGCAATTTGGAATTAATTGGGATCAGGCCATTGATGTGACTTGCAGGGGTTGAACAGTGAGAAAAAGGGTCTTAGTGCCAACGTGCAGAATGACCAAACCACACACGCCTTTTGCACGTCATCTGTTTATATAGAGAGGAGAAGAAGTGATGGTACAATAAAATCAACAGTGTAACGTGGAGAAATAAGTGTCCGTGTCAATACACCGGCATCTGCCATTTGGATGTGACTGAGCATCCGTTAATCCTCTATATATCGTGTGAATTTTGGTGCTGTGCGACATGGACAACGTGTCATGCAAACGTAAAGGATTTGACAATCCGTCGTATAATTGGTGTCAATGGTTTCACACCTGCTCCACAACCCAAAAAAGCAGTTGCCAAATGCAAAACTGCTGCTCAGTATTTAACTCATCCCTGGAATCTTCCCCCTCCCGGCTTTCCCAGCCTCTCGGGGTTGGCTATAAACACAGGTTTGAAATACTGTGAAGAAATGTAGAAAATAGCCTATGATGCAGTATAAACAGCATACTTCTTGTGTGGGCGACATATATGCCTTTCCGTTCCCCTGGAGAGGAATGACCTCTCCCAACCAAGCATGGTTTCACGTCGCCAAGGTCTGCAGCCAGTTTTAACTCGTAGGAGCAGAGAAGAGCGCACAGTGGCAGAGGCTCACAGCAGAGTCCTAAAATTCATGGAGCCACTTCGCTCCAAACGGCGGTTTCCCATGAAAGGAACTGAAAATTTGGCATATTAAAATAATTCAGGAATTTAATTTCTCCTAAATGGGGCTTCCAGTCTTTAAATACGCTCAGTGTGTGTTCTCTTAAAGTTGGTCCCATAGCATATTAAAAAATAATCAAGTATTTACACGTGAGCAGAAGCCACTTTCAGACTTGTCACTCAAAATGCATGTCTGATTTCCAGGTAACATAACTTTGTAAATGCTTCAACTGCTCCCCCACCTCCTTTTAATAGTTAATTCTCCTTCCATCCTTTATCAAGGAAGACACATAATGGAGAGAACATCCCTTTTCACACCAAAACCCACTGACCTCCTGCTAATTGCTCCTAAGCCTGTTGTGAAGAGCAGCCAATTCCCAAGAAACCAGAGGGGGAGAAGGATCTGCTTCGTTACTTGATTCATAGCCCTGCACACCCAGAAAAGAGATCTCCAGGGAGACAGCGTTTTGGATATTAAACAGATCACATATTTGATTTTAAGCGAAAGACCAAGAAGACAAGATCACAGAATTAGAGAAGTTACAGATGGAAAAGGTCTATGAGGTTACGCAATCCATCAGTCTGGACATTGCATAATTGCTCCCCACAGTATATTTTTAGTGCTTTATCCAGACAAATCATTAAGTGCTTTAAAATGGGCCAGATTCCTCAAACGCAATGCGTGCTAAGTCACAGCTGATTCCAGCGAGGCTCGGAGCCGGCAGTGTCGAATAAAACACCAGAAGAAAGTTTTGTGCGGTCAAGGTGAACAGAGTGGACTCTTCCAGAAATAAATACAGGTCTGATTCGGTATTCCTTAATGGAATCCTTCCTAAATTGGCTGAATCATATCTCTTGAATCTAATTTTTGGATCACACAGAACAATGCATCCTTACTTATTCAGATGTTCACTTACTCCAAAGTAAAACATCGTTAACGTTCATGTGAACGCCATTTGTTTTAAGCCAGCTTCAAAGCCGGTCCAGTAAAGCGTAAAGAATGTTTATTTAAAATATAGTTGCTAAATTTAGCATGAGCTTGGTTAGCCTAAATCTTAGCGACATTTTTAGAGAGCACATTGCGAATCAGGAATGCATGGAGAAATAAATAAACTTTCCCACATTTTTGGAAATCGAGTAAGAATTTGCAAGTTATTTCTTGCTCGGGCAATTTCTGTGGATTGGAAAGCGTTACGAATAACGCACATTTCCCACTAAACAGGCGGTTGAAAACACAATGCTAATAATTTTCATTGCAATTTCCTTTCAAATAATGCTCCCCGAAGGAGGAAACAACACTATTAGCAGTCAGCTATTGTTACAGAAATTATGCCGAGCACCAACGTGGCTCAGTATGTGCTCAAGCTCTTTGCAAAGCGCCGAAAAGTGCAACGGAGCTGTGGCTGGCTACGAGCCACGTTCAAACCCCTCCGAAGGAAATCTTACATTTGAATTAGGTCCTGTGCCTCTTCCTAGTAATTATGATGCTGGATTTTACACCCGCCCCTTGCACATCGGTTGCCGAAGTCCTCCGGCCGGATCCTCAGCCGGGTTAAATGCCAGCCTGCCTGCGGGATGAGCATTTAGACAGAATGCAGATTATTTTAAGCTTTTCCTTTCCTTTCTTCCAGCATCATTTCCCTGAGTTCATGCAAGTAAGAGAGGCACATCTGGGCCATCTTTATGTTAAATGACACTGCCCTAGAGAAACAAGCAAACATGAGCAAACTTGTGATGGTAAGAAGTTAAACTCTCTCTTATCGGTTCAGTGTCAGAAGGTTGGAATCCAGATGCTCAGTTTTCATCATCTCCCTCTGTCCTTTCCATCTTTTGGTTAGTGCGAGTACCTGTTTCTGCTCCTGAGGTGGGAGAATTAGAGCTGTACCGCTCACAGGGCTACAAGGCAAAAAGGATGTGGACAAGTGTCCCCCGTTGCCACCAAAGATACTTGTGGACTTTGGTGGGATTGGGATCAGCTCCTCACCAAGCAGACAGGTGAAGTAAGGGGACATGGAAGAAAACACCAAGGGTCTCTTTTTTTTTTTTTTTTTTTTCCCCTGTCCACCACTTCCACTGGTTTTAGGAAGCTTCAAGCATCTGCATCCTGATCGGGAGCACTGTGACTCAGCTTTACATGCGAGCACCAAGTCCCACCTGTAGACCCACCCTTCCCAGCCACCTCAAATCTCCCTTGGCTCTTCAGATGAAGGTTTGCAAATACACTGGCCCAACACACTAATTTCTGAATCTGTCGTGAGGTGGACTCCTTAATTCTTCCCAACTTATCTTCAATTGCTTACTAAGTCGCTATTTTCATTAGAAAAGCAATATGTAATAATAGTTGTTAAAATAATTGTATTTCTGTTTTTACATCTGTAAAGATTAAGTTAAACAGTATGAAGCCCATTAAACTATTTCATGTCATGCTGCCATAAATTTCCTCCATTCCCATTGCTACTATTATTCCAGAGTAAACTCTGAGATCAAGCTGCTGCCACAGAGAGTTATTTATAGGAGCTCATTCATCAATAAAAACTTCAAAAGAAATCTGTTACTCTTCTATTGGGAAGCCAAAGAAAACTAACATAAAGACAACCCTGTTAAGAAACAAAGCTAAGGAGACCACAAGACATTTAGTTAAGGAAAATCCTGATTTCTAACAAATACCACGCAAGAAGGGGAGGAGGGGGAAAAAGAAAAAAAAGGATTGTTGGCAACACGAATCCTTTTAAGTTATTGCATTCTCATTGGACAGTTAAAATAAACTGTTAAACAGTTGTATTTGTACTGGCTCAGCCCCCTCATTAGACGTCATGTGATGGATTTGTGATCTCGCAGTGCGTAAGGAGCTCTTCATCTCTTGCAAAAGCTGGCGTTGTCTTTCCGCTTGTCTCAGCTGCTTGTGCACCCATCCATCAGCACGGCACAGACCGAGCGAGATGCCGAGTAGGCACCTGAGAGCATCCACCTCCCTAAAGGTAGATATATAGAATGGCAAAAGGTTGTATTTCATCACTCTTATTCTCTTTCTTATTGTACCTTTCTCTGTACGTTTGAGCTGTGCAGCGTTGGCTTTGAAGGTAATGATAGAGTTAGTCCTGCAAAAACATATAAACAAGGGGTTCAGTGCTGGGCTTTCCTGTACCAGCACCGGTCCTCAGGGAACAGGACTGTTTGGAGCCACATCAGATCTCAGCACATTTCATTTATGTCATAGCAATTAACCATAATTTGAGAAACAATCTCCTTTTTGTCCCTGTCTCACTAAGAGCTTCACATGTGTGAGATCTTCCTGGAGGTCTTTGCAACTCCAGGGACTCAGTGATAAGCCATGTTATGGTAACAGCATCCTCAAAGAGTGGTTTTTTTGAGTTCAGCAGACAGACTCGTTTCCATCACAAGGATCTGAGTCCTGAAGGCAATGTGGACCTCAAGCTCCTGGTATGTGTCGCATAAAACATCCTAATGACATGCCCCCAAACATGAAAGTGCAAAGGTGAGGGTACCATTTCCCAGAGATCTCCTTACGTCTCTACCATTGCTCCTGCACACCTAGGCAGGGCCATTACGTAGGATTCATCTCAATCAACACTAGTCATCTAACAGCTCGGTATCTGGTCTACGCTGGGCATCGAAACTGCCTCTGGAATCTGCCAGAAAAGCAAACCACCTTCAGAGAGCTGGACTTCCGACCATCTGAGGCACAAGCTTCAGGGTGGGTGAAATCACCCTTTCCTTATATACAGAGGAGCTGGGTAAGGTCAATGCTTTAGAGCATTAGGGGAGGTGAAATCCACTTGCAGCAGATCGCTTCTTCCAGACTAGCTGTCAGCTTGGTTGGCAAATGCAACTTTTGCCTAAATAATCCTCTCTAAACTCACCCAAAAGGCTCCTTTTACTTTCCTTACAAGCTGTTCTTGGTCGGGTTGTGCTGCAGTGAAGCCATCACTGGTTTCCTTCTGCTGAGGATTTAGACCAGTGTGTCCCAAACAGACCACTAGCGATGTGACTTAAAAATAGCCCAGGAGTTGCTTCCCCAAGCAGAGGCACTAGATAAAGAAATTTCCAAAGACTCATCAAATTATGGGCCAAATAAATGTTTCCCTAAATCTGAAGGCATTACCCTGACTTTTGTCCATCTTTGCTTTGCTACAGATCCAGTTTTGCACTGATATAATTAGAGTCGTTCAAAAAAGTAAGAGAGGCAAGTCAGTCGTGCTGGCTCAGTTATGCCAAGGAGAAAAGTTTTTATACATTGCTGTAGCTTATATTTGGAATTGGTCTAAACACGATAAACACAATGATTATTAATAAACATGAAATGTCTCTGTATACAAAGCAGATTTATTCCAATTTGTCTGTACCTACTGTTAAATATAACTGCTTTGTTATGAAAAGGGCAAAGAGAAGCCCTTAATTGTTGTGTCTGGTTTCAGATTAGATGCTACATAAGCTCTATGTAACAATAACAGCAATTGTTAGAATTGTTAAAAGCGACCCACTTCTTAGGCAGAATGTTTCATTGATTTCTCCTAAAGTGCTTTGCAGGGAAGGTCAGTAGAAAGCCCCATTGTAAACATGGGGAAATCTCCTGATTATTTGTTTTGGATGGCTCTAGAGGAAATTGCGTGTATTTTCATGGCAAAAAAAAATCCTCTATTATTTTCCTCTGTCCTAAAAGGTGGGTGGGGAAAAAGCCTGGTGACTCTGATCCTACACTTAATTATCCTAAAGTAAATTCCTGGCAAACCAAATTAAGCCAGATGACTCTGGATTTAATGAGAGTTGATAGTAACGGACTCAGTTGAAGCTTAAAACAGGGCACCTAGCTGCTCTGCACTCCTTCGCAACACGATGGATGCCTTGAAACCCTTGACTTATCACTTTTCTTTTCTTAGCTTTTTTCAGAGATATTTTACTTACGGCTCGAGCATCATTAGGAACCAGCAGGTCAGCTGTTAGCAAAACAAAGCGGAACAAAACTGTAGCTGTAGTTTATATAAAATTAAGAAAATAATTGTGTTTATAGTGTGAAATACAACCATGTAGCAAAGTGGGCAAAAAACCCTTGGTCTGATAAGGCTTGTGGCTGAACAGAGACAGCCCAAGACCAGACTGAGATGTAAGTCAGCCCTTTGAAGTCTCATGGACTAATTATTTTCGTATCCACATATGATTTCTGTTGTTGGGGGAAAAGAAAGAACAAACACACTAAAGCCCCTGACAGAGGGAAAAACATGCATTTTAGAGGTGGCTCTTAGAGAACGGAGAGCTCAGGTATTTGCAGGTGTCGTGGTTTTTGGACTGAGGGTCGAGACAAGAACCGAGAGGGAGCACCCACCAACCATGGTCCCGGGCAAAACATGACTCAGGCTTTCTTCTTAAAACAAAACAATTTATTAAGTTACTTAACAAGAGACACAAGGGAACGAAACCGGTTACTTGAGAGGAGAAAGAGAAAACAAGGCCAGATCTTAAACAGAACACCTCCCCACCCCCTTTTCCTTTCGTTCCCGGCTCTACCTCCCCCCCGGCGGCGCAGGGGCACAGGGAATGGGGGGTGCAGGTCAGTTCATCCATGTTGTTACTGTCGCTCCTTTCTGAAAGGAGGAGGAGTCCTTACACCATTTTTCCCTTGCTTCGGTGGATCCCCTACTCACGCGGAAAAAAGTCCCCAAACTTTTCCAGCGTAGTCCTGCCCGCAGGATTGCCATCCTTCCCCATGGATCGCACCAGTTCGGGCTTTACCAGTCTCGGCCCCTCAGGGAGCTGCTGCCACTCGCTCTGGCGTGGGCCATCCCATGGACTCCAGATGCCTCCACGACCTCGTCGTGCATCCCCTGCCCATTATTAACAGTACCTGGTCGCGCATCCCCTGCTCCACGACCTCTCCTGGGCTCAGGCATCTCCTCCCCGACGTGGGTTTCTCCACAGGCCACGAGTGGGTCTCTGCCCCGCCGAGTACACCTCGGCTGCAGGGGGGCCGCCCGCCATCTTCACACCGATTGCAAGGGAAGCCTCAGCTCCAGCACCCCTCCTCCTGCTCCATCCTGACTGACCTGGTCGTTGTGGTTGTTTTCTCTTAGATCTTAATCCTCTCCGGGGAGCTCGGCCCGGCGGGCACCCCGGGAGCCGACCGCTTCCCGAGCCCCCCATGCGGCTCCCCCGGCGCCATCTTGAGCACATGGCGCCGGCCCGGCCCGAGCGGCCGCCCGGCCGGGAGCCGGGAGCGAGGGCAGCGCCCCCCGCCCCTCTCCTCGCTCCTGAGCAAAAAGCCCTTTCCCGTCCCTTTGTCTCAACTTAAATAGGGCCATTCGCAGAGGCGCCGATTTGGCGCAACCCCCCGAGGGGGATGGGACTCCGATCTGGTGGCACAGGGAGCAAATCCCCTCCCCTGCCGCCGGACCCCCCCCCCCCCCATCAAACTGTCACAGCAGGGTGTGTGCGAACTGCAGAGTCCCAGCTTCTCCCAGCTTCGGTGCGGAGCAAGCAACTATCCAGTTAAACGCATCGACAGGAGCGGAGCGGGAGCTGGTGTTGGAAGTGCCCTCTTGCCACTCCAGACGTGGGTCTGGGCTCCGGGCTGTAGAAGCTCCTGCAGGTCTGACTTCCTTGGGGCCAAGGGCCAAGAGGAGCAACACGGAGTGTTTGGAGGAGGACTTTGTCTCTCCGTCTCGGGACTCAGGCAAGCTTCCCTGGGTGCTAATTTGCAGTACGCAGGCTTTGTCTGGGCAGGCATCTAACAGGGCTTTGTTGGATTGTTCGCTCAACCTTGTTCTATCAAACGCTTTTGTCAAATTTTTAATCATAGACAGGACTAGTCATCCTCCACCCTGGTGGCTAAGCAAATGTTGAAGACCTGTTGGCCTTTCCTTGAGTTTCCAAAGGTGTAGGCATGCTGTGAGAAAAGTTCACGGAGAAGCAGGAGGGTGGGAGGCTTTCACTCCCATTCCTGCTCCTTAGCAGGACCACCAGGTGTAGGGCTTTTGTCCAGGGTTTACAGGAACTCAGCAGCCTGGACAAGTGGTCACTGTTCACAGGTACTTGCAAACCTCATCTCAAAGCCTTATCCAACCTGGAAGTGTTCAAGGCCAGGTTGGATGAGGCTTTGAGCAACCTGGTGTAGTGGAGTGTCCCTGCCCATGGCAGGGGGGTTGGAACTAGATGATATTTGAGGTCCCTTTCAACCCAAACCATTCTATGATACTAACCCAGTTGTGCTGCAGTGGGGCCAGGCCTTTTGGTACATCAGACCCATGTGAACAGTGCACATGTTGTCTGAGATATGACGTCTGGTTCCCTTTGACCCTGCTTTGCTTCCATTCGAGAGCAGCCCACTTAGCCTCCACCTTTCATACACAATATAAACAGATGCACTGGTGCACATGGACAACACACGTGTGAGCTACCCAACCCTGCCCCACTCCAGCAAGAAAGAATAAGTTATTTCCTCCCTCAGGTGGCTTTAAAGAATCAGTTCTGCACCAAAACTTGCTTGTCTGTCTAACTACAATGAGCAATAAGTGACTCCATGGCCTTTTCCAGTCACTCATGAAGAGTTTTTCATGCCAGGACATTAGCAGCAAGTCTCCAAATGAGGTATGCTGCCTCCGCTCTTACGCTTGTATATTCTTGCTGCTTACTTTAAAAATAATCATCTTTCCTTCCATTAATAAAATAAATCAATAGGGGAAAAATACCTTTCAAATATCTAAGAAACGAAGTTTCTCCTGGAGAGTGTTAAGCTACAGAGGAAACATGAAGAATCAACTTTGACACACATGACAAATGTTGAAAGGGAGCTGAAGCTAAAAGGCAACTCCTCAAAGACTTTGGATCATTAAGAAAGTACACGAATGGGTTGAAATTCTTGAAAGAAAACCTATCCCAGACTTACTTGGCTGGATCTGTGCCAGGGCTGCGCGTTTGCCTCCCAAACTCTATCGCAGTAATGATGTCTAAGGGAAAATCCATCTCCTCTTATTTCCTAAGGTTGGAAAGGATGTGTGAGCCCATGGACTAGGGGTTCCCATGTGTTCGTTTGCTCGTGTGTGTGGTGCTCCGAGCAGCATCCGTGAACCCCTAAGTCCTGGCTTGCTTTGCCCCAGCGAGGGTAAGACCAGCAGCTCTGTTTTGGCCCGAAGGACGACTGCCAGGGGGCTGGGCTGGGTTGCCCAGACCTTTCCCAAGCTCAGCATCTTGCTGGATCACGTCGCATTGATTGAAATCTGCTCAGATGCGAAACCGAGGTCATGGCTGTGCAGAGTCCCGTGCAAACCTCTGCGGTTCTGCCTACATGATACAGAGATGTAGATGTGGCATTTTATACAGTGGGGACCATATCTTCAAATGACACCCCCTGCTTTTAAGAGGGGTGCTTGCCCTGGTGTCAAAAGTGAGGTCACCCCACCTTCTGTCAAGTGTAGCTGTGCCCTACTCCCATCCTTAGCTAATGAGAGAACAGTTCGCATCCCGTAAGAGGTTCATCTCTCTTGGGTGGCCTGAGAACAGCCTGGCTCCTCTCCATCAGCTCTCCCTGGCTTAGGCGTCGCAGCAGGCATAGGAGTTGAGCCCCAAGCGGATGTGTGATCCAGAGGGTGACCTTATGGACCATGGAAACTTCACCATGTGAAATATTCGAGACCGCACGTCTTCCTGCGTCTCCACACCAGCTCTCACACAAAGGGTCCTGTGTCCCGGGCTCCACTCAACACCCCAACAACAATTAGGTGACTCAGCTTCCCCGGCACGGAGGTACGCACCCGGCCGAGCGGACCACACTCGGCTCTGCAAGGAGACGGCGAGGGGAGGTGATTCGGGGAAGCGAGTTTGGGGGTGGTTTGGTGTGGGCACGCTGTGGAGAGGTCCGTGGGTCTCGCGGCGGAGGGAGGGAGGGGGCTGAGCTTTCCCATGGCGGTTGCAGCCATCGCAAGTCCTCTCGCAAGATCGGGCTGTGCCTGTCCTGGCACTCGTGTTTTAAAACTAATTTCCAGCCAGTTTGCTAGAAATAGCCTGTAGAGCCCTAGATATGAAATATTCCCGGCTGGAGAGGGAGAGCCTTTTGCTCGCTGCGATCTGCAAGCTCTGGATTTCACAGCTGCGGTGAGACAGTATTTAAAATCTCGGAGACAGAAATGGCCCTCTGTAAAGCAGAAATTACAAGTTTTGGCCCCGTCTCTAACCTTTGGAGAGTCGCCCAGCTTCTGACAGTCTGTGATGATGTCTCTGTGGAGGAAATCCTACGCTGAAGAAAAGCATGTTGCTTTCTCCCAAAGTTATATTCTTTCTTTCATTCGGCCACCATAAAGGCCACTTTGTCATCCTGGCAGATCCTAAATATTCCCTCTTAATTTCACGGGAGGCAGATACGGGGACAAAAATTAAGGATTATTGGGGAGTCTTATTTATGGCTAAGGATATAAGGGATTTGAATGGAAACAACAATTAAACCTGAGAAAAAATTCACACTACAGGTCACTGCAATCCCAACTTTTCCCCTTATGAACTCACGCCGAGGAGGTTTTCTTCCCCTTTGTGATTTAGGCTTTGCTAAACTTCTCTGAAAATAGTTCATATATCATAGAGGAGAATTTCCATGGGGAACATAAATACATCCGTGGAAAGAAGGGAAAATTTTTCCTTGTCTCTGGGAATGGATGAGAAAGAAAGACAGTTGACGCCAAATATTAATGATGAGTGGAGGAATCCGTCCAAAGAAGCGATCTATTGAGAATACTAAAACCATCCTAAAGTCACAGACACATAAAAATCTAGTACGGAACAATGACTTTTCCACTAATATAGGCTTAGATTCAAGAAAATATTTAAGCACATGCTTAAGTCGGTCCCTGGTCAGAACAGCCCTTAAGTGAATTGTTGAAGCTGACTTCAGCTTTATTGATGCATTTTTCAGCTCTGTGGATACCAGCTGATGTTAAACATGCCTACAGCTAAGTACACGCTTAAGAACTGTCTGGAGGGGAGATGTTTTCTTCTTGTGGGACCACGTAACACAGTTTTCAATTCCTTTGCTGCAGGAAGAGGTTGTATTAAACTCCTAGTTGAGGGGATGGCGTTGAGGGCACTCGGGGCTTACAGATTTTGATCAACAGAGAAGGAAGATCAATCTAAAAGACATGCAAACCACATCATTTAAATATTGGGTGGTTCATACGCCGTTATATATGCATAGATCTGTTGCATATATGGACACATACATACCTGCACATGTGCTTCACGGGCTTCTCACTCACATCCAGAGGGTGACAGCCAAGGGTAATGATAGAGGGACGTTAATAGTTGGTCTTTTCTGGTAAACACTTCTGCAAAATAGTGCCTTGGACTTATGGGCCCTTTACAGCCAGGAGCGACTGGAGCCTCCCAAGCAACAGAGTGGGGCAGGGAAACATTCCTGCCTTCTTTTACTGGATGGGAAAGCAGAGACACAGTCGTGTCAGCCATGCATGGGCATGTTCAGGCAGACCTGAGTCCTCGTCCTGCTGCCTGCACGTAGCCACAGCCGGCGTGGTAGGTGCCACGTACACTCTGCACTGTGCCCCACCAGTGGGCAGCTGCTGGGTTGTCCTGCCATACCACAGGCATTTAATCCTTCCTCTTTCCAGTCCACTTGCCAAGGTCTTGCGTTGCCATTTCCCACCTTAGAAGGCCGCAGTTTGCTCCTGGGCACCTTCTGCCAAGTTTCATGCATGATCTCATGCACTTGAGTGCCTTTGCCTCCATCCTCATGGTGAGAGGGAAGCGGTCAGCTAGTGAGGGTAGTGTTCATACAAGACAACTTTAGATGTTAGCACTTCACTGCCTGACATTGCCTGAGATCCTGCTGGTGGTGAGCTGGGACTCGGTGTCAGCAACAGGGGCATCGCTTTTGCATGCCGCAACGCGGTACTAGAATCGCAAAGCAAACACACAAGCCTTCCTCAAGCGATTGGATTTGACATAGCTGGATGAACAGTTTAATTGGGTTATTTAACACGTCTCCACACTGACATCAAGTGCATCAAACGCTGTGTAAATAGATTGGAACAAACGGCTCTGCCAACGTGCTGGAGGCAGGTGGGAACGTCTCTCCTGAGTCCCTCTGCGAGCCCCGTGGCTTGCTGCTCTCCTTGCAGCTGGGGCATCCCTTGGCTCCAAGAGGGAAGTGCTGGGAAGGCAGGAGGCAAAACCACATCTCCTTTCAGAGCTATGTCAGGGTTAAGAAGACAGGCAGGGTAGGATCCACACTGGCCTCACCTGGCCTTCATCTGCAGAGCATCCTGGAGATTGAGGTATTCTAAAATAGCGTAGAGACCACGTTTCTACCATAGTCGTCTTCAGTTGCATCCCCAGGGAGTTAGATTGGTTTCGTAATTATCACCAATACTGGCTGTTTCTGCACCTACTGGGGTTATCACCTCTGCTGGGATTTCTCCTCCTTCTCTGCTTGTGGTAGAAGCAAAAGGCTGTCTGTCTGGTCAGGGTTTTGGGGCCACTTTCTGTCCACGTGCACAGCATTGTCCTGGGACAGCAGCTCCTCCACCGCCTTTGCTGTGAGCCAGCGTCAACGGTCGGGTGAAGAAATGTGGCTGTCACTCTGCAAACCTGTGCCTCATGTCCCGAGGGAGCAAGAGGATTAGCAAGGCACTTCAAAGCGTTGTGTAATTGCACTTTCACTCAACTCACACGGCTTTGTTTTCTTAATTTTTGAAAGAAATGTCAGGCGAGCCTCCAGGGACAGGCGAAAGGATCCCTCTCTTGGCGACAGGGGGTAAAACAAAGCCTGCACATCCATGTTCTCAGACTGGACTGGCCAGATTTGGGCTCATCTAGTGGCTGTGAAGGTGAGAGCAAATAAATCGGCTTTGGATTTGGTCCTGTTGGTCTTTTGGACTCGCAGCAGTCAGCTCTCACCGCTGCTCAGCACTCGTGTGCTGGAGCTCCTCTCTCTGGCTGACTCCATGGGTAGGAGGCAGGTCTCCTGCGTCCCCCTTCCCCTTCATCCATCTGGCAGAGGGATGCTTTGGTGGACTCAGGGCAGTTTTCCTGCCTCCCTCCCTGACCTTGGAGATAACACCTCTCTTCTTGCTCACACTAAATTAGTGAGGGGAGAAAGTCCCTTTGATCTGTTTGCCATGCTTCTCCTGAGTGATTGAAGCTTGGGACAGAGGACTCTCTCTTAAGGTCCCACCAGCAGCTGAAGGATGGGTGCCCATCTCTTCTCCTCCATGCCTTAACAGAAGATGGTAAAGGTTATAAATGCTTTGCTTTCACTTGAGAAACCAGCACACCAGGGAAGAAAACAAAGAGAGGTGATGAATTCCCCTGGCTTCTACCAGAGAAGTCATCCTCTAGCTTCCTCCCATTGGTGGTAGTTCATCTGCTAACTGGATATTGGCTCTGGGGATGTTCTCTTTTCCTTTATTTAATCAATCTTCTTTCTGGCGAGTGGATTTTGAAGAGAGAACGAGCTATTCACTTAGCAAAAATGAAACCGGTGCATCACAGAAGATAAATATTGGGAACTGGTTTATCTGGTTTGGAAGTATGTTCTGATTATCTTCTCCCCCTGTTCCTGGCGAAGAGCGAGCTGTCTTCTCTGACGGCGCTCTGGGCTCTTCTCATCTTGGTTGGGATTTAGAAGTGCAGAAATTGAAAGGAGAAAAAACCCAAAGAAAAACAACGGGATGTTTTGAATGTCGAATCTTTTTGGTGTGATGCCAGTTGGAGGTGCTGGGTGAAGGCATGCGATTAAGCACGCTGCCTCGCTCATCCTGAGATGTATTGTTCCTAGTAAATCAGCTTTGCTCCTGGTGAGTGTCAGGTGAACTCAAAGCTTGCCTGTCTTCAGAAATGCCACAAAGATTTCCTATCTGATAAAGGTTTCCTTTGCTAACTGGAGTGAAATTCAGAGGCTCAAGGCACTGACATCAGCTCTTGCCATTTTTGCTCATGGAAGTTTTGGGTCTGTGCATATGTTAAAGTCTATCTGCCTGGAGCATCCTTCCCAGCTGTGGATCCCAAACAAAGGGTCAGGACTTCAAATGGGCCTATGGTATTTAAAAGTGGGCTTGTAAGTCCACGGGAAGCTCAGCCCCTGAGGTGGGACCTGATGCCAGAAGATCGCTGAAAGGTGTGCTCATCAATGAAAGGATTTGTGAAGTTCAGTCACAAGAATGTATTTTTTGTGATTTCTATCTTCTCCTATATTTTCCTGCATTTCCCTTTCTCTCTTCCCACATACTTATCCCTGTTTTCTCAGCCCCAGTGCTAATAAATTAGATTGTGACTCGCTATAGACTTTTTCATTCTTCAGTGAGCTGCACTGGAAGCTGAAATGCAGTCCAAGTTGGAGGGTTGTGATCGTTTTTAAGACAAAGGGAGGGCAAAATAATTTGGTTCTCATTCTTTAGAAGACTCCTGTTTTAAGAAGTCACGGGGCTATATGTTTTCCCAATTTCTCCCATTTGTATGGGAAAAGCAGCAGATCAAGCATTACTCAGAGAGTCAGCAAAAGGTTTCTTAACATTTCAAATTCTGGCCAAATGGAAAAAAAAAAAAAAATGCCTTTTCCTCTTGTTTTTCTGGCTGGCTCTAGTTCATAGCATTTGGGAATGGCAAGGCTGAAAATCACCACCCCACAATGCTACCACACAACATACACCATCAGGATTGGCTGCTTTCCTTCCCCACTTCCCAGGCTCCCAACCCAGCGTGTCAGAGCTGCTTCCAAGGGTTCACGGGGCAGGTGAGCCCATCGCTGCCCAGACCGACCCTGGGGAGATGGGGCTCGCCACGGCGTTTTCTTACCAAATTGATGCTCAGATCAATAAACAAACACACCGATTTTGGTGACTGAGCTCCTACGATGAGCAGAATTCACCGGCTATGCAACGTCGTCAAATAGATGGGATACCCTGATCCCATCTGATAAGGTGAGAGTCCGTCCAAAATCAACACCGCCAGATCCGTGATCTCATTCACCCAAGTAGGAACAGTGCAAAGAAGTGAAAAACGGATTTGAAAAGAGAGAGAGAGATATCCAGGAGGCAGTGTGAATAAACCCTCAGTAACACGGGAGTCACCGATAGTGATAATAAACTGTGAAAACACAAAGCCCACCATTATCCGAGCGCTGATTCTGCTTTCACTTATATCAATAGGAATCTGGCAATCGGTTTTGACGGCTGGAAGGTTGAGGCTGAGGGTGGAAATATTTTTGATCTGAACTTTTCACCTCGCAAGAACCTGTTCACACTCTAAGAGAAAATGGGTTCGCGCAGAAGCGACATTCACGTGGCAGCGTCACCTGCACGGAGAGGGCACTGTGCTGTGGGTCTGAACCCCACGGGGCCCGTGAGCTGCAGGATGAAACCATGAATGCACCCTTTAACCAGCAGAGCAAACAACTCTTCTTTTACCTGCATGGAAAATTTCTTTTTTTTTTTTTTCACCAGAATTTAACAGAACAAACCAAAAATTAGCATTTTCACATTTTGTAATTTCGTATCTTTTCTTGGCTGCGGTCTCAACCTGCTTCTTGTTGCAGCAGTGACATAGTCCCAAGTTTATTGCTGGAGGGGAAAATCGAGGATAAGGAGATGGAAGGATGCAACCAAGGCCACACGGGAGGTCGGTAGCAGAGCTCAGAAACCAAGGCTGAAAACTTGATGTCATATCTGAATGACAAAAATCATCCCTGCTCTTGTGCTTTTGAAACGACAGTAACTACTTTTCCTCTCGGAACGAGGCCATGAGAAACAACAGCAAATATTACAGAAGCAAAATTCAGGAGACCCTTAAATATCTTATTAATCCTGCCCATGTTCATCAGCCCTAAGGCTTTCATTTAGCATCATATTTGTGCCATTCCTCCTGGGCTTAGAGAATACTGCAAATAACCAAGGGCACGTAAATACAGAATAAATGAAAATTTTTAATGACATCCATTGTATTTTGCTGGTGTTTATATTCATCTCAGGGATCCAGCCAGACTTTGTGGGTTGTAAGCAATCTTTTGGTTGTTCCTAGTGCCTACCCGTCATGAGGGAAATACACAGCCAAAAGCAGTGGATTATTTTTGCATCTTTGACAGAGATGCTTATCGTATTTACTGAAAAAGATTGTTGTACCATAGGAGGAAACAGAAAATTGATGTGTTTTAAGGTCTTTTGAACGTAAGACAGAAAACAGCAGGAGAAGAAGGGTGGAAAGTTTATACAGAAATTACTTCTGAGAAAATGACACCGGGAAAACGAGAAACACATTTCCTCGGTGGAGCAAGGATTTGAATTTGCAGAGGACGCATTGCGAGCACACCGATTTTAAGAAGCAGCGAGGAAGAAAACGATGCCTTTCCTGAAAAGGGGATAAAACCAAACACAAAGCCTCGCTGCGACGCGAGTGAGAGTAATCTAAAAGCAACCATGGAAATAAGACGGAGTTGTGAATTCCTCGAGAAGCCGGGGATGGGGAGGAAAGGCCAGCTGAGTCCCATCAGCCTGGCCAGGGCTCTCGTGCTCCCCCTGTCACAGGCTGCTACTTGATGTCTCTTATCATCTGCATCGGCCCCATCGAGCCGAGCCGTGTTCTTAATGAGCTGATGGATGAGACAGTGAGAGCTGCAGCTTAAAGCTAATATTGTACCTTCAGAGACGCGATTTTTCAAACTGAACAAATGGCCTCTGAAGCTGCGGGTGACTCGGAGTAACGGATGATTTGTCTGAAGGCATTTTTTAGTGTGTTTTTTTTTTTTAGGTGCGTGCGTAGAAATGTCGTGTTTTTAAATGAGCTCTAATGGGAGAGGCAGGTACGCTGCCGAGGCACCGCAGACCTCGTGCAGACGGGCTGACCCGGTGTCCCGGCTGATTTCCGTGCCTTGCCTCACGATGAGCATCGCTCCGTGTCTCGGGACGTGTTCCTTTGAAAGCTAGATGGGGACAGGGACCCGGGAAGGAGTTGGGAAATGGGTAACACCACATGTCCCTCAGCTTATTGATCTGCTACTTGAAATCATTAATTGACTTTCAAAGGATCCAGGTCTTCTGCTTTGAATTTGTGCAGAAATATTTCAGTATTTATTTTTGGGTGGACTCGCTCCAAGAGTCTGTCTCCCTCTAATAGCACCCCAGCCCCAGTGTGGGCATCTCCACCAGACCAGAGCAGCCTTTCCAGTACCTAAAGGAGCCTACAAGAAAGCTGGAGAGGGGCTTTGGACAAGGGCGTGCAGTGATAGGACAAGAGGCAATGGCTTTAAACTGAAAGAGGGGAGATTTTGTTTAGATCTAAGGAAGAAAGTTTTTACAATTAGGGTGGTGAGGCAGTGGAACAGGTTGCCCAGAGAAGTTGTGGCTGCCCCATCCCTGGAAGTGTTCCAGGCCAGGTTGGATGAGGCTTTGAGCAACCTGGTGTAGTGAAAGGTGTTCCTGCCCATGGCAGGGGAGTTGGAACTAGATGATCTCTAAGGTCCCTTTCAACCCAAACCATTCTGTGATTCTATGATTTTAACTCTTCTGGAGCCCTTGTTTCTGAGCTCACAGACACAGAAACTTCTCCCATACTGTCCTAAAACACTTGAGCTGTGTGGGTGAAGAATTATAGGTTGATGAATATTTCCTTCAAAACCCAGGTGGTGGAGTAAACCCAACCAAAAAACCTTTCTTAAGACAGTTACAATGCAGTGCCTACTCGAGAGGCACAGCATTATGGACACAGTTAATTTCCTTCCAACCCACAAAATTATTATAGTACTGGGTTTGAACAACATTAGTAAAATGATGCAATGGATACAACAAAAGCTGCAGTTATTCTGAAGGGATTTCCATGTAATAACATTCAGGCCGACATAATCAACAGAATCTCTGAACCGTTCAAGTTTCAGCCAGCATTGGCAATTAAGAAATCTTACCAAGAAATGTAACTTAACTCCTTATTAGCACTTGGATCTCTATCAGGAACACTGCAAAAAAATTCACGAAAAAATATCCAAGAGCATTTTTCAAATTAGCAGCCTTGAGGGCAATATAGTATAAGTTCAGCCAGAGCAAACCGAGTAGGAATAGTTAATTTTGTTCTAGGAAACTTAAGAATCCCTCCTCTCCTCATCAGCAGTAACTCGCTTGTTAAAGGAAGACAAATGAAAATGTTAATCAGCAAAGATTCACACTGGGGGATTGCTTGGAATGAATCACTCCTACTCGGCAGCCCTGGCGAGGTCATGTGCGTGTAATCGGCTCCACTGACTCAAAAATGCTCCGAGTTGGAGAAATTTGACTTTAAAAGACCTGTGCCCCAGCCTGCTTGGCAGAGACGATTTGTCATAACTGGACAGGATGTCTCCAGAACGGAGACCAGAGCTCACGGTGTTGGCAATGCTCTGAGAACTGGTTTTATCGCCATAATTTTTATCCAGCCCTTGGTTAGGACCAACGAACACGCCTGATGTGGGATTTGACATTGGGTCCCTGAACGGGTTTTGGCTGCGTCGTGAGCATGTTGTGCATCTCGGGGAAGGGGAGGCAATGCCCTCGGTGGGGGGACAGGCACATGGCCAGGGAAGCAAGTCTAAGGAATTGTAGGACATTTAAAATCTTGTTAGGTTTTTTTTTTTTTTTTCTCTCTGTTTCTGGCTAGTTATATGGCCCATAGATTTAAAAATAGCTGGGTTCCTTCCTGTCTGAGGTAGAGGGAAAGATATAAGCCTGATTTATTGGCTGTCCAGTAGACTTTATATTCAATTTCCTCTTGTCACATTCCTATCAAGTAACTGCATGAGTGCAGCAGAGACAGGGTGAGCCTTTACAGAATAAATACATTCATTTACATGATGAATACCTATATTCACATGAATAAAAGTCCCTCTTCAAACACTCAAACAAATAAATACTGGTCAAACATTGTTAGCAAAAAAAAGGGTGAAGAAAAGCCATTGAATTCAGAGTTAGCAAGCGTGTTTGTAAAGGATGGATGCATGGGATGCACTGAAATGAATGTCCTACCACATCTCATGTAATGAGGGACAAATCCTGCTTTCTGGGACACAGCTGCATCTTTCCTTCGCCTCCTTTTTGCCTTGCGATACCTGTGGTGGTTGATGCAGCACAACGATAACTCAGAACAAGGGAGCACCCCATGTGTTTGAGCTACCTGGAGAGGGGTCTGGACGAGGAAAACCTCCTGGTGAGGTTTTGCCTGGGTGCAAACACAGGAGTGGCTAAGCCAGACTTGCTCACCAACAAGGCTGAGAAACCAAAAAGAGAAAGAAATGCAAAAAAAAGGAAAATAAACCGGTGCGGTTATTGAGCTTGCCTGCAAGCTGGCATGGCAGTTCAAGCCAAAGTTTGCTAAACTTCTGCTGGGCCGAACGCAGAAGTGAATTTCCCTTGTGAAGATGCTTCCACTGAGAGTAAAGGTTTGTTTCATGTTCAGATAGTCCAAATTTCCACGTGGGTCATCAAGCAGGAGCACTGCTGGGAGCTCCATTTTACACTTCCATGGGTTCCAGTAGCTAGCTAAAGCTTCCATAAACCTTATGTTACACATACAAATAGCTATTATTTATCGCTTTCATCATATGTAAAAAAAATTATTCTTTTCAGAGAAAACTTGGCCTTTTGAAAATAGGTTTATGAGCTCACACGTATTTATGGAACTGGGACAGAGAACTGTCACAAAATGTTCGCAGGAAGATGGATGCAATCCTGACTCCAGGGAAAAAATTAGGAACGCAACCAAGGAAAAACACTCTGGAAAACTTCACATCAAACAAGAGAAGGAAGGAGTGAGAAGAAATGAAACACATTTGAAATGGTGAAAAGGGGTTTAGTTAATGTCTGGGTTTTGTCCGATACCCTGGTGATGCCAATCAGTGAAATCAAGGTGCTGGCACCCAAGCCAAGCTCAGGATACGGCCCAGCAGAAGACTCATTTCAATGGTCGGTCTACTGTAAATGTATCCAGCTCGATTTGCTCCGGTGAATTCAAAAATACTCTCCCTGTGTTGTATTAAATATAAACAAAGCATCCACTTAGACTGCATATTCTCCTGTACAAGTATGTTATTTTAATTTCCCCCAAGAGCTAAAAAAAGAAACTTTCTTTTTTTTTTTTTTTATTTGATATACATAATGTAGGCTGGCAGTACTAGTATAAGTGTTTTCTATTCATGGTTTTCTGAAACTTTCTATTAGAAGTCTTTGAAATCAAACACCCTTCTTTTTATCATATATTACTTCCTCCGCTGGAACTATTCGGTCTCTGTGCAGCGATCCCATTAGGCTTTTAACTTTCATATGAAAAAAAAAAAAGGCCCTGTGATAAAAATGTATTGATGTTTGAACACCATCCAAAACAGTCAACTTCAAAAACAACACACAGACAGACAAATTTTGAGAATGGAAAATGGGAGCTCGATTTACTGGGAAGGGGAAAAAGCTTTTGCATAGGCAGTTGCTGTGTTTAATGGACCATCTATTGACTTTGGGTATATCCAGCATCACTGGTGTTTGCAACAGCATTTAAGACAAAATTTCCAGAGAGTGGACCATGGGTTTATACAAACCTCAAGCGACATGAGTGACTTGTAGACTTGACAATGTCTGCAGAATCATAGAACCATAGAATGACTTGAGTTGGAAGGGACCTCAAAGATCATCTAGTTCCAACCTCCCTGCCATGGGCAGGGAAATCCTCCACTACACCAGGTTGCTCAAAGCCTCATCCAACCTGGCCTTGAACACCTCCAGGGATGGGGCATCCACAAATTTACAGAATTGTTTACTCTTGCAGCAGTTGAGGAGTCCAAGATAGCTGTGGTTCTAGTGGCAAACTTAGAGATGGTATCAAAGAGGAAAAAATAGATTTGAAAGACTTAAAGCTATCGTACACAGTTAAGAAAAGGAAAAGATGACCTTAAAGGAATTTTTTGGTGTTCAAAATCCTACTTTGGGTTAAATTTTATCAAAATTTTCTTTTCAGCCCCACTCAGGTCCCTTCTTTTGCCATTTCAATACACTCAGAATATCCTCTTCGACCAGTGTTTGCCACATTTATGAGAAGGGCTGATTTAATAGTAACAGCAAGGTTGTAAAGCCAAAGACATCGATCTGATCCATCTGAAATCAGTCTGTTCCTCTGCATCCTAAAGGACCAGATCAAGAGTAAGGGATGTAAAAGAAATCTCCCAGGCAATAGATAGAAAGAGGAGGAAAGACAGAGACTTCAAGGTGCCCAGATTGGGTTACCTTAGTATCTGTTTATTATTGGAGCACACAGTGTTATGGCTTGAAAGATCATCTACACATCTGAGAGTCGCAGAGGACATACGTTACCCCAGGTTGAGACTCTGTATTTCCAGGCCCAGCTGTATAAATGCCAACTTTCTGCTAGGGGTGATGACCCCGGTAAGACCCAGCACATGTTTGAGACCCATCTTACCCCTCTCAAGTCATCTGATTTACCAATGTCCAAATTGCCTTTTCTGCTGCTGGTGTTCAGTAGTCCCCATAGGACACCATGCCAGGAGAGCAGATTACATTCACTTCTGTCCTAATATGACCATATTATTTTTACTTGATGCTGCACGACTACTCAATATTTACCAACCAAGACACATTGGGCAGGTAAATCCCGCAATGATGCTTCGGTTCCTTGGCAGGAAACGCATCCAAACACCACCTGGAGAAACACACTAAATCCTGTTAATTTAACACATCCCTTTCATGCATGTGACATCTACACCTGCAACAAAAATCATGCAAACACTTTCGATGATAATTTAGAGAAAACCCAAGTTTGGGAACCTCAGAAGTGATTTCATTAAAATCAAATAAACTGCTAGTGCTTGACATAATTAAGAGTGTTTGATTTGGCTCTCGAGTAATGCACAGTAAAGTGGTTGCAGCTTTTGTCTTAACAGATATGAAGCATCATTATTCTCTACCAGCTTGGTACCAATCCTCTTCTGTTAAATTTTTTCAAACATTTCTTGTTTTTTACCTTTCCTGGCACTGTAAAGCAAAAGAAATGTTTGACAGGTATTAATTTTGAAAATAAATGATAGATTTTCAGATCTGCCGCTGACGAGAAAGCAGGGAAAGAGCAAATTACAGGTTGTTTTAATTGCAAACTGGGAATTTTATAAACAAAATACACATGCACCTATCATTTATAATCATGATCCAGGCCAGAGCAATAATTATGATAAATCCTTTGTCAACCCTACTAAGAAGTCTTTTATGAAGTAGTAGGAAATTAATTCACATTCTCGACAATGGTTCAATAAAATGCTTTCCAGCTTCTCTGACGTATGGAATTCCACTTGGGCTGCAATCAGATGCTCCCCAAATCACACTTTTTCATTGCTTAACTCCTTGACAGTTTAACATAAACAAGCACTGAATTCATTAAGCTGCATTTTTTAAGCTTTCTAATTAACTGAAGCAGCTGAAGTTTGAATCTTCAAACACATGTTAGAGACTTAATTTTCAAGACATAAACCACTGTAAGACCTGCAGTTTATTAGGTGTTCAGCAGAGTACCTTTCCTTGTGGTGCTCTTCATGGTTCTGCAAAATGTAGGCTTTCAGTATTTTAACATAAAGTAATTGACAAATAATCTAATAATCTATAATAATATAATGAAAGGCATTACCTCTCTGATTTGGAAACAGAACCTTTTTGACTATGAGCTCCTCAATTACTTTGTCCAATCTTATCACACTGTCTTCATTGCTCCATTAAATGTCCTGTGGTTCCCTAAACAGCACGTGCTGGAGCATTTTTCCTCAAAAAACACTAAGTCGCTGCTCTGTGTGGTTCACGTCACATTCAAGAGACAGTCAATATTCTGGATACAGTCTTGACCCCAGAGAAGGGTGCTTTAACCCACTAAAGTCTTTGAATCTTTGCTATGACTTGGGAAATGTGCTTCTGGAAGCAACTGGGCTTGGATCCTACTTTATTACACAGCAAAAATTGGATAGGTCAAGAGACTGAGAGTATGACATCATCTCTTGGACCTGTATGATCCTTGCCTGCAGCCAGATGAGACTGCAGAAATGACCTGAACACTGTAGATATTTTTTTGCTCCAAACATGTTTTTAAATTCAAGCACTTCGAACTTGAGATAGCCACTTTTTAAGTCTTCAATGAAAATAACCACAGCAACAGCATCACTTTAAATAGGAGCAGATACAGCATCTATATGACCTGAGGACCACTTGGTCATGGCATCACGACAAAGATGTATATCGGAGCTAACGGAGGGGAGAAAGCCCTGTTAGCTCTTCTTGTCCCACCAGTGATTGTTAGGGTGGAGCCCATCCAAAGCAAATCTGCGACGACCCTCTGCCATTTTAGGAGGCGTTGAACTGAGCCATGGTGGGACTTGGTTTGGTCAGCATGGGTGATGAGTCGTGCCTCTCTTCTTTCAGATGAGATAATAAATCTGACCCGGGCACCAGGTGCTCTGTCCTGCTGGTGGGTTTACGTGTGAAATGTGAAAAAAGGAGGAAATGATGGGAAGTACAGCACCATCAGCAAAACTTTCATGTGAGTTTTGTTCCCAGGAAACCACTTCCTCTGTTTGTAAGGGCTGGAACGGCGATGGGACTGCATGGGGACTCTCGCTCCCAGCTAATTTAGCCACGCCAGAAAAGCCATGGCACCCAACTAAAATTAAAGGAGGTATTTTTTTGTTATTTGTTTGTCTGGATTCTGCTGTCATGGACTTTTAGCTGTATGGGAATTTTCTCCCTCTTCTTTTTCCTTTCTCTCACTCCTTTTTTTTTTTTTTTCCCCCACCAAATCTGATTACACTGAAGTAAATTTTCAAGAGGTAGTTTGGACTAAGGAAAAAGCCTAGACTCTTGTGAATGGGGAACTAACACATGGATTTACACCAGGAAGGAGCACAGTACTGCACAATTTTAACGTTTGGATAAATGACACGGCTCCTTGGTGATCACTGATCTCCTTGATAACTTACCTACTGAGGGTGGGGCACCAAGCAAAGTTAAAAAGCACAGTAGCTTTCTGGCAAAACGACACTCTCCCGTGTTCAGGTAAAAATGTACCTGTGTCAATGTACATTAATATCTAATAATTGTTGGAACGTTGCTTTTCTTTCCATTTTTTAAAATAAAAACATCTCTAGTGGGAGAAGATGAAGAGATCTGTGCAGTCCCAGTGCTATTTGGTTTCCCACATCACTGTGAACCTTAATTCTCATGCTGAGCACTTTAACGAGCTTGTTTTTGCCTTGGCCAACCATGTCTCCATACCTCCAAGGGGATGGATAACATTTGATATAATCTGATTATCACCATTTCAGCTTCTGCAGTAAGGCACATCCCTCCCGACACAAAACCCTCCTTAAAAAATACATACCATCATGACGTTACTGAGGAAAAATTGACTGTCACCACATTGCGATGACATAAAGACCACAGAAGCCTAAAGAAAAAAAACCCTATTACTGTCTTTATTTTCTATATGTAGGCAAAGGCACAGTAAAGTCTCTAAGCATATGCTTAACTGTAAGCCTGGGAGTGGTTTCACTGAAATTGAAAAGATTTCAGCTTATTGTTTAAATTTTGCATCTGCTTACAGGCTTTGCAAAGTCAGCACTTCTGTGCCACTTGGGACACAGTGAGCACTTTTGTACAACGGAGTGGGAAAATGAAGGTTAGGATGAGCTGGGTCCAAGCACTGGATCACAATTTGGTGTGCAGTTAATTAATATTCATAAATTTTCCGTTGTGGAGAAGCCCTTGATGAAAAAGCTCCTCCATCCCAGAATGCCTGCAATGGAAAATGTATGGGCAGCAAGGTTTTAAGTGGATGCTCTGAATACAGGGAGATTCTCATAAATCCCACATGATCGAAAAGAATGAAGTGAAAATTATGTAAATGGCATTAGAGCATCTCTCATTATCATAAAAATCCTCCAACGCAGAGGAAGGTTCCAGTTGTTTCTGAATGAAAAGAGCAACGTTTTCATGGATGACCCTTCCAGCAGCCTTGCTTTGGTTCTTGCCACCACCACTCACAAGTAATGCACTTTTAAACCAGTAAAATTCCTTGTTTCTCCCCACATACAGATATTCATGAAGACTTCAGGTAGCCTCAGTCTCTAGCACCTCTGTGACAAGGGCAGTTGCAAGGGTCTACTGGGAAATACTGGATGCCCTTGTCTTCAGGAGTGAAAACCTGGGTGGGTTCATGGGGAGCAGAGTTAGTGAGATGCTGTTCCCATGGCATCCTCCAACCAGAAACTGGAAGAGGAAGAAGAAAGTAATTTTAAGAGTCTGTAACCAGTGAATTTGTTAAAAAAAAAAAGAAAAAAAAATAGGAAAACTTCATAAAGCTTCCATCTGTGGTCAGGAGTCTTGTTCAGTGAAGCCTCATTCTAGTGAATAATGCGCCTACATTACATCAGGAAGGTAAAGAGGAGAAATAATCCTTAAATACAGCAGGAAGCTCATAAATAAGAAGTGCAGGCAAAGATGTTCCAGAAGCCTCATGTCCCGAGTTGCATTTGGAAACGCGCAGCGTGGAGCTGATGCTCTGGCAGGACGCGGAGCCACCAAGGCGCTGCCGAGGGCTGGGAACAGCTGGTTTTCCGCGCTGACCAAGCATCCAGCTCCCGGAGCAGTGTTGTGTCTAAACATTAAAAAAATCTTGGAGTGGGAAAGGGGCTTGTGGTGGAGCGGTGTCACCTGCCAGCTTGCAAAAAACCAAACCCGAGCCAAGCTGCATCCCGGGGCCGAAGGCTTAGCGTGGTTAGTCACCAGTGACTGGAGCATCCCAAAATAAACACATCCGTGTTTTTTGTTCCTTGGTTTGTCGGTCGTACCCCATGCGCAGAGATAGGCTGCAAGAACCTTCCTTTGGGCCCCTCAAGGATTTGTTTTGGAGTTAGAAGGAAGACCTTGAGTCAATTGGGAACTCTTGGAAAAATCCATGCTGGGAAAGATGTGGGCAAATCGTGAGAGCAACCACAGCTCACTTCGATCGGGGGAGCTGGGGAAGGTGCTGTGGAAGGGAAGATGGGGACCTGAGGTTGTATTTGGGAACAGCATTGGCAAGACAGAACAAGGCAGCTGCTTAAATTGCTGCTGCCCTATCCAGTACCACCCTTCCTCCTTCTGCTCCCCTCCACGGGGATGCATCTTAGCAAGAGACCAGACAATAACTGCCAACAACTCTCTTTAGAGGACAATTTTAACCTCCTTTTCTGTTCAGGAATATTGCCAGGCCAATTACTATGCTCTCAGACTGCATCTGAGCAAACTAATTTGCCAGCTGCTTCTTCAGGTATTCTGCTGAGGGTCCTGCTTGCAGACAGGTGAGCACAGTGGAGCTGTTTACGTTCCTCAGCTGGATGAACGTGGGGCATTTCTGGTGTGAATGGTTGCACTTAAGAGCACAGGATTTTATTTCCCTGAAAATGTGGTGATGTAATGTAGAAATCCTCATCCCATGGACACTGGCTCTGGTGAAGCCCAAAGCAAAGCGGTTGCTTGTGGAAACAGGGGGTGATGGTAGCACTGTTGTCAAGGGAGGGTTTGGGATGCACAAAGCTTTCCTCCTGCTCCAGACCTGCCCCACGTCTCCAGCATTGTCATCTCACTCCTCTCCCAGCACTGTTTCCCTTGTTTTTTCATGTGGAAGAAGAGCTCCTTATCCTCAGGACAGCAAAATTTAGTCTCCCTCCACCTCATTGCTCCTTTTCCACAGTGCACTTGGTAGTTGCTTAGGCTGGTGCTGGCGTGCAGAGGCATTGATAAAATTTAAAGACTAGAAACCAAATTGTGCCAAGGAGCATGAGCTTTCCCTGACTTTGCCTGCTCCCTTGCTGGAGATGGCTCTGATCTTCCCTACCACCCCCATCCTCACCCCACAGACAGGCTGAGCTTCTACCTGCAGAATGGTTTTGGTTTTGTCACTAGTTATTTACCGGTCACTTTGGACAAACAAACAAACCAACCAACCATAATGCTGAGCTTGGAATTCAGAAAATAATTAAAATTTTCTGCTTGCTTTAAAGAAAACAGCACTTCACACAATTCTTTGCTGTGCTGTGCTACCCCTGTAGGCTGGAAGTGCCCTGGGTGAGGCTGCTTTAGCGAGGTCTAAAGACCTCTTTTGTTTTGCAAATAACAACAGACACGGGATAATTAACACAAATTAACACAAATTAACACAAATTAACTCTGCCCGATCTCCTGTTACATCTGAGAGGTCTGGATCAGGACCAGTGCGGTGGCGGGCTGAGGTCCTCTCGCCCAAGAGGAGGACGGGGTTTGTCACTTGACGTCGTGCTGGGTTCTGCAAGTATTTTGACAAGAAGATGCTCAGTAGGAGTTTTTTTTTTTGTCTGAAATCACACGTTGACAAGAATAAGGGGAAAGCAAAGAACGTTTCTGAGCTCTAATTATTTACTTATTGATAATGACTCTTTCTAGAGGAAGAAAATGCTTTAGAAAAAAAATGATTGGTAGAAAAGTGTTAGCAAAAGCTCTTAACATCATACTTGCTTCGCCTGCTCAGGTTCTCCTTCATCTAGGACCTTCTCCTCTTAGCCATGAAAACGCAGGTGGTTCACATCATTTTAGTGTTCAGGAAGAAAGTGGATGTCCATTATACAACTACAGGCCTGATCCAAACTCACTGAAGTCACCAAAGCCACAGATGTCACCAAATCCATCTCTAATTATTTTCTGAAGAGAAGTCCATAACACAACCTCCAGGTACAATCCAAGCTTTGGGTGTTGAAGCTGCATCTGCTTCAAATTATGGGTGAGTGTTTTTCTTTTACTTGCATGTTAGTGCAAACAAACATCGTAAGGACTTTTGCACTGAAGAAAAATAATGGGGAAGGACTAAATAAAGTGAGGGGAAGGAGAAAATAATTAATTAGGCTGAGAAGCAAAACCCATCATTCCCTTCCTACATGACTTTTTAGTGGCTAGAGCTCTCAAAGTGTCTTCTGAAAAGAAAGTGAAACCACCAGTATCCTCCAAAAATCAAGGACAGTTAATAAGTGATTGCAGCTTCAAACTGTAAAGCATTTTGGGGAGATGATGACTTCTTTGGCTCACACATAGACCCTACAAAGCATTTAGACTGCCTCAGAATTTTGTACCTTCGTTAAGAAACCATATGCCTTACTGGAGCGGTTTTGTAAAACCACGAATAAAATGTAATGAGTTCAGCATTTTCATATCATTCTAATTTTCTTAGCTGATATTTGAGATAAAAGACAAAGCCTGCCTTGGTTTCAGTTCAGAGGACGTTCTGTACTATGGCTTCACTTTTCTGAAATACTGATCAAAGCGGAGCTGTGAAATCTTACTATCCCATTGCTAACTGCACTGTTGACTTTGTGCATACTTCCAAAATCCCTGCTTCCCCTTAGACCTTTTGACCACCTTAATAAAGAAAAAAAAAAAGGCAAGGTATTTGCATTTGGTACTGTTCTGTACTTTCTTGCTAGAAACAGTCTTACTAGGGAGCTGAAACATGATTTTCCTGTTCTATAATTAAAAGAATGAACCTTTTCCATGGTACCTCCAAGCTGGCTCTGCTCTGAAACATGTGTGATATCGTTTTGCCTACTGTGAGGGATGCAGTTCATTAACCTTGGAGACACCCCCCTCATCAAAGAGAGGAGGAAAACGACTCACGAGTTTTCCTCTCAGATTCTCTGATTATATTAATCCCAGAAGATCTGAACTTCATTTTCTTCCCATCTGGGACAAGAATCCAGCAGGGAGAAGTTCAGGGTACCCAAATGTTTCCATAACTGTCTCAAATAACTTTGTGCGTCTCAGCTCGGCAGCTGTGTAACCAAGCGCGGCGGCGTGGGGCTCCCTGGCAGCTTCAACCCATCGCCGTTCCATGGCTCTCCTGGAAGAGGGACCATCTGGGGCAAGGGCTGAAGGGTACTGGGACACCTCACCCATCCCCTGATGCCAGCTGGGTGGAGATACTTCACGTTGTGTTTTTCCCAATAGTCTTCTCCCTCCATAATTTAGCTCTTAAATATATAAAGGAAGGAGATGTGATGTTGGTGGGGTGACACAGAGTCAGGCACGATGAAGAAGTGGCTGTCTGTGGAAGTGGCTTTCAGGCAAGCTTCCCAGTGGGGAAGGGACCAGCTTGCCCAAACAGCGGGTGGTTTGAGGTGACGCTAAAAGGATCCTGCTGCTCTTGGGATGGTTTTATGCTGTGGCCGTGAGGACTGCAGGCCTACAGGAAACTGTAATTTTCATTTCAGCAAATTTAACATCCTGGGGCCACCCTCTTGGGTGGGGGTGATGATACAGGAGATGGTCTGTGAGTCGTCTTGGGAGCCACATGACGATGCCAGGCGGTGCCCACGAACGTTGCGTGGGGTCTAACGCTGTGGACGAGGCATCTGCACAAGAGCTTTGGGCACACGGGCATGGGCACCCGTATCTGGGCACTCGGCTACGCACGTGTGCAGGGGGTGACTCGGGGAGCTGACACCGTGTTCAACTTGTTTCTGTGGTCTCTGAACATCAGTCTTGAAGTCAATCTTCTTTTCTGGAGGAAAAAATAGTAGTTTTGACATTCCAAGAAATCCCAAAAGGAAAAATACTGAAAATTAAATGGGTTGGTCTCCGTCCAACTCCCTTACTCATGGGAGATAAATGATTTCGTATGCTAATGACCATTCCCTCAAATCTCTGACATTTTCTTACAATGTACTTAAGTACAGTTTGTTTTGCTTTCTGTCTCCACAACAATTACAAAGATTTATATTTTATTGCTCCGGTTGTGTTTGCCAGGACCACACTTCCTTTCCTTTTTAAAGGCGCAGGGATTTTGTCTGGTACGGCACATAACGGAGCTTTCTGAATAGCTAAAAGGAAAATAAACAAGGCTGAACTTATCTTCTGGAAGAGGGCAGACACTTTCGCTAGGCACAGCGAAGCCAATAAAGGCTTCTGGCTCTTTTCTCCTCGACAGATCAGTACACACAGAATCAGCAGCAGTTCATAAGCAAGACAACTCTGTCACCTTTCGTGATAACTTAAAATTAATTCCCCCTCCTAATGTGATTATGAACAGCTAAAACCTGCCACCTTTCAAGGCGCTTCTGGTGGTAATGGCTATTTTCTTCAGCCTACTGTTTGGCAAAGGGGTTGCACGTGCTTTGCGGAGGAGGGACTCCCGTGTCGGTGCGAGTTGGTGGAAGAACAAAGTCCCACTGTATCCCGGGGCAGGTAGAACAAACAGTGACTGTTTCCAGTGACACCTTTCCCTGTCTCCTCCACCCGTCTCCCAGCTCTCCGCGTGACTCAGATCTCCATCGGGGAGGACCAACGTGGGGAGGAGAACTTTAGTTCGTGGCCTCCCTGCTGACTGTGCCAACCAGGATGCTGGTGCTAAATTAGCGTCGCTGGGTTAAGTCCGCAGGGAACGGAGCTGAGGTCACGACGTTTCAGACTGGAAACCAGATAATCCTGGGCTGCAATGGCTCTTTGCCCACGGTTGTCTGAGGAGCCTTTTCCGTCGCCCTGTCTCTGCCGCATCGGAGTAGCTCAGCACCACGAGAGGTGCTGAGCCCCCGTGATGCTGCTGTGGCACCCCACTGCCTGCCTCTAATTAATCCTTTGTTCTGTTCTCGTTATTTTATGTCCCACGTTGTTTTAAAAGCATAATCCCCTTCTAGCCCTGCTGGCGTGGCAGATAGCAGGGTGGTCGAAGAAGTCCTGCTTCACCAGCTGGGTCTGGCTGCCCGAGCCGTGGGCGATGACCGTGGGAGCATTGTGAGTCCTCAGCAACCCAAACCTCGTGAGGGGTGGCCGTGCGCCGCGTGTGAATCGGCTTCACAGCTCGGTTCCAGCCCCAAACGGGCTGCTAACGATGACCTCACGGCAGGTCTGGACCCAGCCGTGTTTTTACAGACAGAAGGAGAATCCACTGATTGTGGCTTTCTTGGGAATCGTTTGCAGCCCATGAGTAATGTGGACCACAAGATGAAAAAAAAAAAAAAAAGTGAGTCTTAAAAAAGAAAGGAGAAAAGACAGTAGAGTCAGTGTTTTCCACTGTGTGCTGTGAAAATCTTGAACAACTCCGTTACCAAAAGGCTCTGTTCAAATAAGCTGTACCGGTTTGGAAATGGAAAGCCTTGTGAAAAATGATGTCCACAGATACTTTCCTTTCAGGATCATAACCATTTGCACGGGTTTCGTCAGAAAAACGCAAAGTGGCAGTGACTGCCGTCTGTGACAAACCTTTTCCCTTCTCATTTAAACAGTTTGAAGTACTGCACAAGTGTTGGCAATAGTTGGGAAACTTTCACAGCTAGCTGCAGCTCTTCCTAACTTCCCTGTTAATTGTCCCCTGTCTGAAACGTGCATTATTTAGGTTAAGGAACATGTATTGCATATCCTATAGCAAATAAAGGAGTTTATCATCATTTTCTCTATTGTTCGTAATGATGGACTCAGACCCAGAAATTCAGGTTTTGATTCCTGGCCCCTTCCTTAGGCTTCCTGTGTGACCTTGGGAAAGTCTCGTTGTGCTTCCGTTTGTCACTCCATAATTTGGGAAAAGGAAATAAGAACACGGGATATTCTTTCGTGGGATGCAAAAGACAGCTTTTTTTGCCAAAGTTTGAATGAGGAAAAATGCTGATCGCTTCCACAGCTGATGAAAGAGGAGAGGGATGCCATGAAGAATGCTGTCAAAACTTTAATAATTTCCAGTGGTTCTAAAGATATTTTGGTTTTCTCACCACTAGTCAGTCTTCTGCCATTTGTTCTTGGTGTCTTCCAGCAATTCCTTGCGCAGTGCTCATTGCTACAGTCTTCATGCGGTGCCAGCTGAAATACGCAGCCATAATAATGATATTTTATTTCAAAGCTTCTTTCTCTGCTCATGGCCAGAATGTCTGAGTATCTTCCACTGCGTTTCTGCTAATAATAATAATAAAAAGGCAAATTGCAGAAGTGTCCTCAGCTTGTGTTCAGCCTAAGCACTGGTCATATGAGCTGGTTTTGGGAGAAGGAGAGAGGATCTCCCTAGTCAGATTGGCTCCATGGATCAAGGTGCATTGTGGGCAGACCCCACCAGCCCCATGGACTTGGCACAGGGAGGGCTCGGAGGGCTCCAGCCCCACTGGCATGGGATGTGATGGTGTGCGGTCCCTTGTGATGTGGCTGTGGCTTCCGTTCCCCATCCTCCCCCTCGGTGGGAGTGTGGCCAGGCCAGCAGTGTGGGCAGCGCTGCCATTTGAAAGAACAA
Source organism: Tauraco erythrolophus (assembly GCF_009769465.1). Taxonomy (NCBI): domain Eukaryota; kingdom Metazoa; phylum Chordata; class Aves; order Musophagiformes; family Musophagidae; genus Tauraco; species Tauraco erythrolophus. Next base: position 19,927,634 of record NC_141479.1, on the reverse strand, counting down.
TAAAGGCTGAGCTCCTATTCCCAACGGGAAAACGTAAATTGTAAGATCTTTCCTAAAAATATGGATTATGAAAGTGCATCCATTTCTATTGTTTTGGTGAAACATTGTGTTAACTGAACTTAATCAAACACACATTATTTGTCTCTGTGGATGAAATTCTCTGGCCCGTGTTACCCAGGTCACACCAGATGATCTAATGGTCCCTTTGGCCTTAAAATTCTCTGAAACAATGAAACATGGGTTTCATTAATGTAGCTAGACGTTTGGAAGAATGAAATATGAGCTATGCATATCCTAATAATACATCTTTCAGATTCCGATGGCGTTTGTCCATCTTTTTGCCAGACTGCAGTTTGTGGAGCGAGGCAGGGCCCCGATCTCTGTCCCTTGGGAACGGACTCCTCCTGACCCAACTTTGACTATTGAATGGTGGAGGCATGCACGCTCTTGCAGATCGCTTGGCCATCCAAAAGCAAGTCTCTGGGGAACCCCCATCTCCTTTTCTCTGTTTTCAGTCACGGGCAGTAAAACTTTTGCTGCCCATGATATGCATCGCGTCAAAAAACAGATCAAAGCCATCTTCTCCTGGGGTTTGTTTTCTCCATTCTCTGTGATGACCTGCTTTGACATCAAGACAAGATGATTCCCGAAAATACAATCCCTACATATCTACTTACAACCAATGAAGCACTGCTGGCTTGTCCCATATCCATACCTTCTGCAGAAGAAGACCCTTGGTACTTCTCCTGGTTCATCACTGAAGAAGGGAAGGAGAACAGAAGGTAGTTACAGCTTGGCAGACATGGGGTTAAGGATGAAGACATTCAGCAGTGAATGCCACCAGCAACAGATGGCACCAGGGGACGTGTCAGCCGTCACCTCAGAGCTGACCTCAGCCACATCCGCTTGAATCAGTCTTCTTCTCCCAACTCCATCCATTTCTGACCTCCTTGCTTAATGCCTGTGGATGCACACAGCGACTGCGAGGAGCGTTCCAGCCCCTGGCAGTCGTCTAATTTGTGTGAAAGTCCAAGGGAAAACCAAAAAAGGCTGCAGAAGGATCTCATTGCAAAAACCAGGCCCCCTGCCCGACACGGGGCAGGCTGAGATTACAGACAATACCTTCCATATTTCTCAAAGGGAAGTGATATATCCTTCCCAAGGCAGGCCCGTGACGGCTGTCATGCTTTGTGGCTGCACTGGGTATGTGATGATGTCATTTCAGAGAAGGAATCAAAGATTGGCTTCAGTTTGAGAAGGTTTAGTTGTTTTGGTGTTTTTTAAACTTTGCCTTAATTTCCTTTTTTTTTTTTTTTTTGCATTCAAAATTCACCCGGAGACGTTTCCAAACCAAATCTCTCTCCAAGAGCCTTCCCTTCCCGCTCCCTCCTTCCCCGTTGTCCCGTGCTGGCGCCGGGTGCTGGATCCTTACTGGGAAATGGGTAGGTCACACGGTTTACTGTCAGCCACAGAGACCTCTCTGGCCACCGCGTGAATCACTCTGGAGAGAGTCTCATTTTCTGCACCACCTCCTGAAATGTCAGAGAAAAATAAAACCCACTGTGTGACTGTAATGAGGCATATTCTGGTCCTGTTTATTTTGTAGGCAAACAGCCACTACCAGCAAGCAGCGTTAGCTATAGGTTCCAAAAAAATCTCCTTTACCAAGGATATTGTACGTGAAGGAGAACTGCCAAATTCTCCAGGCTGGAATGTCTGTTTTCCAGGGAACGGGCTTTTTTGGCGCATCTTGAGCAATCCAGATGGCGACCAAGCGAGCAATACAAAGACCTTGCGCCCGCGAGACGAATGTCACCACTGCAAGGGGGGGACATCAGATGTGAGATGAGTCCAGAATCTCTGTCCCACTCCAGAAACTCGTTGATCTTATCCTGAAGGATGAACCTTCCTTATCTTGGCCCGGTGCCCAAACCCATTTCGGCTTATCGCTCAGCCGAGCTGCTCAGTCAACACCGGGAGTTTCCATCTCCGAGGATGGGCTGCAGGAAGCCAAAACCTGTCACTTCTTTCCTCTGCCTCTTTAGATCGTGCCTTTCACAGGATGCTGAAATCAAGGCCCTGTGCGTTCGTGGACAGATAGGTCAGTTCAGACCACCAAATAATGGAAATTCAAACACAAATGTGTATCTGTGGGTCTTATATTTTCACATACTCTGGTAGAACTTTATGAGGTGGTAAGTGCAATAATTAAGGAAGAGTTTTTAAAAAAGCACTGACTAACTTTTTAAAAGTGCAAGATCATCATCGTGAGTGTGGTTTGCTGAGCCTCATCATGCCAGTCTTGATATTGGGAGGAGCTTTGGAGGGGGACAGCAGGACTGCTGCAAAAGGATGGCTTCTCCCATCTCACCCATGGGGGCTGGAGGGCTTTGACTAACATGTCTCTCTAAGTCAGGGTTCAACTTTTTAAAGGTAGGACTTGATGTTTAGCTACCAAAACGCATCTGCGGCTTTCTAACCAGAATTGGCCTGATCTCCAAAATGGGTAACATCCTTGAGCAGGTTTAATTGACTTTTGTAGGAACTCATGAGGCTGAGAAGGTTTATTTAAGTGGAGTCGCCTTCACCAGCTGATGAAGCATCTGACCCCAAATTAAATGTTTTGATCATACCAGGTCTGAACAAAGCATCTAGACCAGAGTCCTGTTTCTGGCAGTGGTCCGCAGAGGATACATGAGAAAACGTGTAAGAATAGTGTAGATATGTAACGTTACCTCTCTAAATCCTTTCACAGCCTCCAAAAATATTACTTGTAGGTGATTATGTGTGTTTGTAAACTTTAATCTCCTTTTGTCGGTCTGATCCGGGCAGTAGCTGACATCCCCGTGGTTGCAGTGGTCTTGCTGTGTCCCCCAGCTATCGGGGGCAGAGATCTCCCTCTGCGGTCTCCCCCCGCTCCGTGAGATCATCGACACATTTGCACTTGTGTTACCGGATTCCTTAAACACGGTCCTACCTTCCTCAGCAAAGTGTCGACTCTCACACTTGGGAATGACAATTGTAGTGGTAATTTTAAAGGTATTTTTCATCTGCAAGAAGCCAAGATCTTTTTAAAGTAGCCACGTCGAGGTAATATTTGTTTAAAAAATTTTAGCAGAAGGGGCCGGCCATTCGTACACTTGATGTTTCCTTTTAACTTCAGGTCCATTTTTTGCTCTTTCAGGCCGAGTTTTCTGTGTAAGCAGTTGCTGTGTAACTCCTTTTCCTCTTCCCCGTAAACGCTGGGTGCCTTATAGACCAATAAGCCACAACTGGGAATGCATTCAGAGACCATTAGTACAGGAAGTCGGGTCAAATCCAAAGAAACCATGAACCAGTAAGTTTGAAAACACCGTATGAATGGCCTTTTCATAGCGCTGCTTTCAGGTGGAGTTTGTTTTTGGATTAAAGGAGTTTATTCAGGTATTCACAAATATCCCAGCTCTCTGAACTAGCTGGAATGTGGAAACCTTCAAGTCATAATCAATTGCCGTAAAAGGGATTGGCATGTTCTAACTAGGGAATAGAGGGATGAAAGAGTCATAATTAGGTGACACGCCTTCAAAACGGGATGAAAGACTGAAAACATCCTCAAAGACGCAAGCAAATACGAAAATCTCAAATCACCTCTTTCTTTATTTGTGAGCAAGACGTTCCAAAAATGTTGGTTTCAGATGTTTTGAATGTACTGAAATCCCACATCATTTTTTTCCCCCCTTTTGCCTGCTTGGCAGGGGAATTTAAAAAAAAAACCAACACAACTGAGATGTGACAGAGCCTTATTCTCTTCCATCGCAGGGGCTGCAGTAACGGACATTGCTGCATCCTGAATAATATAAAAATATTCAGGATGATAGTTTTGATGGTTGAGCTGTGATGCCATTCCAGCCATGAAAATGATGCTCGGAGATATATCCACAATTTTCCCTTTCGGAGAGGGAAGCTGGTGACCTGAGTTCAGTGAAAGCAGGATTAGAAATGAAAGGAGAAGAAAATAAGGGCAGTTATCACCCCAGCAATCAAACGTGGATGGAAAACATCCCTGTGGGAGGAGAAAGGGAACAAAGCATTTTTTTTCCTGCTAGGAGGTACACAGGGATGATCTCTTTTCTCCCCACCTTCTTCTCAGTTGATTTTCCAGGAAGGCAAAAGGGACCTTTTTGTGACCTGCAGGTGATGACCTTGATCCGATTCAACAAAAACCTCAATATTTCCAGTAAAACCCACACTTGGCTTTTTTCAGAGTTAACCCAGGTCGTGTGTGCCAAGTGCTCTGGAGATGCAATTTGCAACAGAGATGCTAATTATTGTCTCTGGGAAGCAGCTGAAAACGGGGGTTTAGAGCACCCTTGGAGTGCTGTGAACTAAACACGGAGAAATCCGATCTTTTGACACTCCTTAGGATCAACTTATTTCGAACTTCAGCTGCTTTGTGCTGTTGTTAATTGGAGGCTATTGTTTCCCAGCTCAGTGTTAAAAGACATAGAAGGTTATTGGGAACGGGCAAGTTTTCTGGAAATAACTGAAACCTTCTTCCTTTCTCATACTAAGCATACGCTGTGCGGTGTGGCCATAAACACACGTTATAAACAGTAAATATACGAGAGGAAAATCCACATTTTACACATCCTGAAGCACTTGAACGTCTGAGTTCTCTATATTTGGAGGAACATTCGGTATGGCTTCAGACATCCTTCAAAATAAAATCCATTCCCATTCTCACTACGTGGTGGTAAATATTTGGCACTTACTAACTAGTACCTTAACTAGCTTTTTTTTTTTCCCCATTGCAGTCCTAACCATCCCACATGGCACGTTCTGCTGAATGTCCTTCTTTCAAAACACAGGTGGGCAGTAACACATCTGTGGACGGGAGGATTCAAGCATAGCCTTGAAATTGGCTTTAGATATGGACTGACACTGGCAAGCCAGTAATATTTGAAAGGATATCATTGTTGAATATAATATAACAGAGTAGGATGTGTGCGTTTTTGTGCAAAGTTTTTGCTCTGTAAGATGCTGACCAAAGGCCATTTGAAATCAGCGATGGTCGTTCTCATATCAACAATTTTTGGGTGCATCTGGCCAACAGTTCTCGATGGAGCAATCTTCTACTCGTAGTGGAACGTTGTCTAAATTATATATGAAATGCAGTTAATTTGGGAAAAATTTACAATTTTCAAAAAGATGAGATGTAGAGTTCTGACTTTCCCACCTCTTTTTAATAATGGCAAGTCGTTTTAATTTAATGCCATAGAAACAATTTTGATTTTCTTCCTTTGACTCATTTGGGTCAACTAGTCCATTATGTTTAACAGCATATTATTTTTACATTATGTTACATGTTCCCTGGGCCAACGCTGGCAAGCAGGGTGGAAACTTGTCCCTTCCACTTCTCTCCTTTGCGGTGGTTTCCATCAGCTCGATGCTGTTGAAACCAACTCTACTTCTTCCTTCACTAGGGCTTTTAAAAAGATTTCTCTTCGAGATGCTCTGCTGCACATTTCCAGGACTCAGCTGTGGGCTGCTGTGCCCAGCTTGGCAGAAGCCAAATGCTGTGATTGCAGCTGGTTCCTGAACTGGCTGTTAAAAATTGTCTCCACGAAGATGCTCTCCCTCCCGGCTCCGTTGCCGGAGCCGTGCTGACCGCGCACCCTTTGGCTGATGGTTTTCCCGCTGCACTGGCATGTGACTCCTGGTGTAGGGTCCTACTTTGCCTTCCATCAGCATGAGAGTGTTTGCTATTTATCTGGCAGCTTGCTCCAGCTCTACCAGTGGGTTTTCTGCGCTTGCTGTGGGAATTGCGTGTCATCCAGCGCGCATGCCCCCAAAATATTTAGATATCCAGGGAAGAGCTGGAAGAGGATGAATTCTCAAATTTCTTTGCTGGTGATGAAATCTTTCCATACTCTGCCCTGACCTCCTCACAGTATTTCCCTTTTTAGTTTTTTTTTTTTTTTTCTGGAAAACATCTAGTTTTCTGCCTAACCTTTCAGTGACTTGCCAGCTCTCACAGTCCCCTATATTAACCGCTGAGATTATAGCTGCGTTGAAAAGTCTGGGCTTGATTCTGAGGCTGCCCATTTCTGATTTTTGTACGTTGCTAAGTTTAGGAAATTCCATGCTCAGCCCTTGTAGCCTTACTGTTACCTCCTTCTCAGGTTGGTCAGCCCATAACTCTGCCCAGGGAGGTGTGAGTCGGCATTTCCTGCTGCGCAGGAAGATCTTATTATTTCTGAAGCCCTTTTGCTCTCCCAGGAGCTCCAGTTTTGAGAGCTGTCGCTCTATTTTGGGGGATTTTGATTCTGTAACAGCTAGGTAAATGGTCAGGTCGTACAAAGAACTTATTCAAGATAAAAAAACCTGTGCTTAAATAGCAGTTTAGGCTGGATTAGGGAATATGTGATGAAAAACAAAGACGTGCATTTTGTCTTAAAAGGAAATAAAAATAAATCCATGCCGTGGCTGGCTGTGCATTGAGATCGCTTTAATGCTGTTGGATTTTCACACTGATGGTGGCTATGCGAGTCCTTGAAAGCAAAGGTTGAGATTGTGCTCGTTTTAAGACAAATTGGCAAAAACGACCTTGCTTCAAGAAAGGGAAAATCAGAAAACATAACAACACAAAAAAGGGCAGATCAGTCATCTTCCAGCTGCTCATGGTGCCCACAGAGCTGCAGAGGGTTTCGCAGGAGTTAAAAAAGAAACTCAGAGGTCTGGAGTTTCTGGAAACTGAACTGGAGCAAGTGTGCTGGAGACAGGACTGTTTAAGGGTCATACATGCTGCTCTGTAGTGTTCGTCGTGCTTCCTCTGGTCTCTGGAGAAGACAGCTGTCATCCATAGATCTGTCAGTTGAGCACCTACTTTCTCTGCTGTAAAAATCACTCTGAGAACAGAAAACTCATTAGTTTTCCCACTATTCCTAGAGAGTTTCTTGAGCTTTGTGGAATTAGGAAAAAACTCCTTTCTGACAGTTATTGCAACAACTATTTCTTTGAGAGAGGTTTAACTGAGTATGGAAAGATAGTTGAGATTTGAAAAAAACATGCAAGAGTCTTGCCTTTGGTTTGGTGAAACTTTGCTGCTGTCATGGGCCCCATTAGGAAATGTGCAGGATGAAGCAAGGATGTGATGGAAAACGATCTGATGAGAGGTTGCCAACAGGTTTAAAATAACAGGTCAGTGTTCAGTGAGCTTCTGCGATAATCTCAGCAGAAAAAAAAAAAGACAAAAAAGAAGAATAAGACTCTAAACCACTTAAACTGAGAGGAGAAAAGGGATATGTTATAATTAAGGGCCAATCAGACTCCTGGAGCTGAATAAAAAGAAAGCGAGTAGATGAAGAGATAAGGCAAGAAGCAATTAAACCCCTCCTTGATGACAGACTTGTGTTAACTGCTGAGGAAGAGTGAAAGATGGGGTTTATTGATTGAAAATAATTTAATTTAGGGGACACACGCCTCTCCTCTTCTACCTCTTCTACGATTTGACATGCATATTGTAATAGAGCTCCCCATCTCTCTGTCATCTCATCTTGACAAATCATGACCAGCCTCAAAACTGGGACTTGGAGAATTCTTTCTTGTGGCTTGCTGGAGCCGTGTAAGTAAATGAATGGATGAATAACTGCATGGTTTATCCATACATTTTCTTCCTGCACAGCTGCACGGGGTGCAAAGGCAGCTGGTGCTGTTTGCAGACTTACAGACCTCTCGGACATCTTGCAAAGAGTTGGTTAAGCAAGTGTTGAATCCCTGAGGGTGGAGGGAGGAGGCCGTTGGGTCAAGGTAACATTATCCCCCTGCTCAGCATCAGCAAACGGTGCACACGCTTCTCGCGTGATGGGAGCTGTGTCCTTCCTTGCTCCAGACATAAATTTGCACGCACAGTTGCAGCAAATGGGTGTATAAACACGGCAGGAGACATCTATAATGTGAAAATGGCTGGGTAGGTACCTACAGAACCATTGTGCATTCAACCCACTGCGTTAGCAGGGCAGACTGAGTAATTATATGCATTGATTTGGGGAACCAGCTATGCAGGCAGGGATTTTCTTTTAATACAGACCAATGGCTTCCTGTTTTGGAAATCTTGCCTCTTCAGCGCACAAAATGCATAGTTTTGTATGTGCATAATTTGTGGCTGTAATTTTAGAGGCTCATTAAATAACTTGGCTGTGGAAATCAAATTGCCTTTCATCAAAATCCAGCAAGAGCTGAACTAGTTCTGTCCATCACAGCAGCCCTTCTGGTCTTCGTTACGTGGCTGAAAAGTACAAATGCAAATGGGGCTGCGGGTCTGCAGCACAGGAGGGAGAAACAGGGTGTTGAGAAGAGGGAATGATGCTGGAAGCTGATTTTCAATAGCGAGTTGGTCATCCGAGAAGAAATGAGGACTTCCCTGTTTTTCCACCCAGGTAAGAAAGCTAAGGAAAGCCCTGAGCAGTGGGTTCGCGTGGTGCTGCCCAAGACCATCTGACACATACAGGATTCCCATGGTGTCCCTCACTGCTCAGGGGACCCTCTGCCGTTGGTACTCAGCAAATCCAAGTCTGGGATGTGGGGAGTAAAACCCTGTGGATATCATCATACCAGCACTTCCATTTCTGTCTACTGTTGAGTAACTGCAGTGGACTTTTCTGGCAGGAGGTACCAGGCTTGGTGCTGTTTCTGGGATTGCTCCGTTTATATTGGAGAACACTATAAAATACCTAACTTTATGTGCTGATAAAGTCCAGATTTATTATCAGTGTCATACTGTCGGGATGAGAACAAGAAACAAGTGCAGGCAAAGATTTAGGTGAGGAAAGGCAGACGCTCGTTGATGTTCGACAGCGTTATCCAAAGTAGAGTGGAAATTTTAGAAAAAAAAGTGTTTTAATCACTATATAAAAGCATTAGCATTAGCATTAGCATTAGCTGCTCCTTTTTAGTGATATTCACACCAATATGAAAGGAATTATGAAACAGGAGGAGAAACCTTCCTTCTGCTGTGGCAGTGCTGCTTGGTTTGTGCTCCAAATTCTTGCAGCTGACCAAAATCTCAGACTTTTGAGATTTTTCTGCACCTTTATTCTTTATTAATAAAGAATAATTCTGCACCACTAACAGCAGCACAACCTCCTTCCCTCTCCGACCCTCCCTTTTGTAACGATATTGGAGGAGAGAGTGGGTTCAAAGACGCGTTGGGAAAGATGGGAAAACAAGAAGCAGTTTCAAAAGGTCTTATGTCTAAAAGAAAAGTTTAGAAAAGGGAGACAAATAAAGAGATAAGACAGATGCTGTTTCCTGTGGAAGGGGAGACGGCTCTTTGGCAGCTGATGAAGAAGAGGTGGGATTCCCCCTTCCTCTGATCCCTTCCATTTGGGGTTTCAGGTGTCTTCTTCAGAAACCCGAAGGTCACGCAGGGGACAACCCGCTCACCAGAAGGGCCATGGGGCTGCCAACGTGTCAGCGATTCAAAGACCGCTGACGGAGATAAGAATGCAGGAGAGGTGTAACTTAAGTGTCATCTTATAGCTACTGGGAGCTTAGATACACTTCAAAGGCAGGCGGCGGCGAAGCGGCCGCTCCGAGAGAAGGGAGCCAAACAAGCAGGCTTGAAAGCATGATTATGACTTATCGTGTTCCACCATGAATGTGTGAAAACAGGCAGCAGGGAGGCTCAGGCTGCAAGGAAAATGGCAATGATTTGATAATTTTTTCCTCTAGCAGTGACTGCCCTACCAGTAAATCTCCTTTAAAAACTGGAGCGGCCTCTGGAAGACGATGAGATGCTCCATTTGTGAAGGCATGGGCAGGCTGCTCTCCTCTGCACGAGGGTCGTGTGAGAAGATGAAATGAAGCAAGGGGTGCTACCAAGAGATATTCAAGATGAGAAGAGGCTCCCCAGGGTGCCTTCTTCCAAGGATATCAGTTAGTCCGAACAGAATAGTTATTTCATGTTTCCCTGATGAAACGTTGCAGCTGGTGCCGTTATGGAGGTGCAGGACAGGAGACCTTGCTCACCTTGGTGGCAGGTCACTAGCCTTCAAATCAGAGGAACAGTATATCCTGTTATCACATGCCCAAACTCTTGATTTCTTCCTGTTTTGTTTTTTTTTTTCCCCTCATATTTTTTTTTTTTTTTTGTGTGCGCCAAGTACATCCTTCAGCATCTACACGCTAGCCCCTGGACTTTTCAAAATAGCAAAGGAAGCAGAAATGACTCCAAGCTTTTATCTATGCTTTCAAAAGAATGCAAATCAGGAAACTCAACCTTAAAAGCTCGGGCTGGAAAGAGCATCCTCCCCATTGCAAAACATTTCACCTTTAATATATTCGAATCAGCCTATGAGACCATTTCTCTTGCCAAGACAACTTTTCCTCGTTAACTGTTGGGTTCCAGGAACCTCTTGGCTTACTCTGAACTTTTCAGCACCAGAATACTAATGTCCGGATTACATAAATGAGAAATTAAATCACATTTCTGTAGCTTGGCCGATGCTAAATGCTGATAAGGAGGAAAATCCCCAGAAAGGATCACCTCCTCAGCAGGGACTTCTGAAAGCCACTTGCAAAGGGAAAATCCACATGACTGCATGTATTCGTGCATGGCTTGAGTTTATACCTGTCCCTGTGACCCCACAGCTCCCATCGCAAGCACAATCCCACGTTAATGCTGACCATCATCAATTTTAACTCGTATTGATGGTCTTGGCTGTGAACTGAGGCCACGATTAACAGTCCTGGAGATCTTTAGCTGTGATAACTAAGTCTAGATGTGATTGCTAATCATTGTCCCGGAGCTTGGGCTTATACCTGATTCCTGCTGATGGGAGCGAGGTTGGACCTGAAATTCTCTGGGACCCCTAACATAAGAAGGACATGGAGCTGTTGGAGCAAATCCAGAGGAGGCCACAAAAATGATCCAAGGGCTGGAGCACCTCTGCTATGGAGACAGGCTGAGAGAGTTGGGCCTGGAGAAGAGAAGACTCCGGGGAGACCTTCCAGCAGCCTTCCAGTGCCTAAAGGGGCTACAAGAAAGCTGGAGAGGGGCTTTGGACAAGGGTGTGTAGTGACAGGACAAGGGGCAATGGCTTTAAACTGAAAGAGGGGAGATTTACATTAGGTATTAGGAAGAAATTCTTCACTCTGAGGGCAATGAGGCACTGGAATAAGTTGCCCAGAGAAGTTGTACCTGCCCCATCCCTGGAAGTGTTCAAGGCCAGGTTGGATGGGGATTTGGGCAACCTGATCTAGTGGAAGGTGTCCTTGCCAATGGCAGGGAGTTGGAACTAGATGATCTTGAAGGTCCCTTCTAACCCAAACCATTTTGTGATTCTATAATTCTCATCAGCTTGTGCTCAACTGGGCTGAAAAACTGGAGAGAAAACACTCTTCCTACCCCGCTGGTGATGATTTATCCACATTGGCACTCACATGTCATCTGATGTCCACTCTCTATCGTGGTATGAGAGGCGAGTTGTGGGAGGAAAGTGAAACTGATGCCTAAAACCTGATTTCTAACTCCATACTGAGATCCTTCCATGAGTTGCCTAAATTTCTGTGCAGGTCTTTAGTAGATAGCTATATGCTGATTTACCACTTCAACCAGCCAGTCCTAAAAATCTTGGGCAAAGCTTCTCCATACCTCAGTTTCCCCAACCTGCAAAAACAGGGCAAGAAAGAGAAATCACTGGGGGGCAGGTGCCATGCAGATGCTTTTACTAAAGGTCTGGGGTTTGCTCGCGGTGCTGGGCAGGGATTTGTGCCGCGGCGGCTGCAGCGTCCGCGCCGTGGAGGAGGAGGAGGAGGACTTGAAATCGGGGCAGGGCAGGAAGCTGTGGGAAGCCTGAGTTTAATCTGCTCCGTCTGTGAGTCAGAGCCTTAAATCTTCACATCTTCCGAGGCTTTTGCGCTGTTGCCACGTTGGCTGTGGCCAGCCAGCTTTCTGCTTTACCCGACTTAGTTTATGTCAAGGCCAGTTTTGGTCTTTTTCACATGTATTAATGGGATAAAAGCGGTTTGTGTTGCTTCATCCTTTCCCAGAGAGGTACGACAGCAGCCAGTGAGAGCAGGGCTGGCTGGGTCTCTCTTTCCATCGAGGCAACTCTGGTCAGGGAAAAGACAAAGAGAGAGTTTGTTTAAAGTGGAGCAATACGTAAACAAAGTCCATGTAAGTAAACTGGAAATAAAAACGCCAGCAGCCAGCTCGCTCTGGCTCGCGAGAAGCCCTCGCGTTCTTCTCGGGTTTTTTTTGTTGTTGTTTTTTTTTTTTTTTTTTTTGTTAATCTAATTTTGCAACTGTAAAAATGTGGTGGAAATGAGAATCTGGCCAAAAAACTACAGGCTCGGTCCCTCAGATAGGGCGCTGAGAATGTCTGCGACGATTAGACGTCTATAAATCTCAGCGTGTCTCTCCTAATTACTCCGACAGGAAAGCATTTAATTATGTAATCAGGATACCCTGTTTGACACAGGCACACAAGTACCCTGAGCACTAACCTTAACCTGGTTATCTCGCTTTGTTTCTGGACTAGTTAAATATAGATGCAGACAGACGGACCCGTCTGCGCAAACAGGGAACACGATGTGTGGGAAAGTAGCCTGGTGGTGAACCTGCAAGAAGCCGCTCAGTTGGAGCTGCATTTTACGGACTGTTTCTTCCCAATCAGATGCAATTTGTTAATTTATTGTCTTTTACTTGACTGATTTGCCTTCTTATCCAGGCCTGGGTGTGATTTATTTCTAAAGGGTATAGCCGAGCTCATGCCACTCTCCTCTTCTATGGGTTTATCCTACTTAAACACAGCTTTTTTAGGGGATATTAGATGCAAATAAATCCTGTAACAGCCCAGTAAGAAGCAGACAACTCTTTCCAGCCTTGATTATAGCCCTGATCCCAGTTAAACACGGACACACTGAGTACCTCAGTTTGACCTGTTGTGTTTTAAGGGCTTTCCAGGGAGAAAAAGAGGTTGTGCCATCCCTGGGTGCTAAATCCTCAGTGCCACCTGGGTTCCCTCTAAACACGCTTGTCCTGGGTTGTGTTGCTGGCTCACCTAGGCACAGCCTATGACCCCCTGACCCCACCTTGGGAGCCCAGCTCTTCCTGGGCCTTTTATGGCTCCGTTTAGCATCAGTCAAAAATTTCCCATTGAACCTGCATCCCAGCCCTGCGAATCCTCAACCCCATGAGGAACCCAATCGCCTCCCTCCGAGAAAACGCGGAATTTTCTTGCGCGGGTGCAGGTGGGACTGGTGCCAGATCTGCGATGGGAGCTTCGCCCATGGGACTGTTTTAATTCCATTTTGGCAAAGAGCATGGTGGGGTGGGGGGTAAGGAGTGACAGCTGAACCGTGTCTGTTTGGGAGAGGGTGTCTCTGGAAAGCGATGCAGGAGCAGGGACATGGGCAGCCCTGCTCTCACGCTGGTGTATCCCTCCCTGAAGCTCTGCCACTTGATCTGCTGTCTGGGGATGATCTGGGGAGAAAACAGCTCTTTATGATAATGTAATAATACCCTTATGTGTGCTTTCTTCTATAAAGGCTTTATGCCAGTCCTTTTTCTTGCTTTGGATTTCCCCTAAGATAGATGTAAAAAGTGATTTACACTGAAATGTATCTGCCCACAGCTTGTATAGAGATTAATTTAACAATAGGAAAACTTTCTGAAAGTACTAATGCTCACCTAATAAAAGCAGTTAGCTTTTGGATTTTTTTGGACATGTTTCACCTTCCTCATATTCTCCCTTTTATAGGGACATCCCAATAGATATGGTGTAGATGGTACATAGCCCAAATTATTAAGGTAACATTTATATGAAATAATTTCTTTAACTGTGATTAGTGACATAAAAGTAGAAGGGCAGTGGAAAAAGAAAATTGCAAGAGGAAGATCTTTCTGTTCAGTGCCTCGTCCATCCTCTCCTCTGCTCCTTCCCCCCTCTCCCTCCTCACATCCCCACACCCATCTGGTTCCCTCTCAAGAGCCCGTGCCAGTGGAGGATACGACTATCAGTTGTATTTGATCATACGGGTAACTTCTTGAAATTTTTACTACATTTTTAAATTAACAAAGCAAACAGCAAGAATCAGAGGGTTTGGCAGACGAAAAAGAAACCACATCTCTCCCTACCCTTAGCTACATGTCATAACAAAACACTGGGCCAGATGATAATTAAGACAGTTTCTAAAAATGTCCCCATGATAGTTGCCAGGGTATCTGTCTCTCCGAGCATATACATGAGCATATCTGCAAGAGTTGCTTTAGTGCTTTATTTTAAAATAAACGGATTCATTTTTTTGGTGATCCAATGCATCAGCAATAAATGGTGCCTTTGCTCCTGAGAAAAGTGAGAGAGATTTTCTTTTCCTTAGGAGACGAGAAACCACTGTAAATGTATATAGAGCCACAAAAGAAGGTATCTTGCCCCTTTTGAATTTGTTCAGTAGGACATCTGGGTAGGTTTATCTGGTTGCAAACCGTTGTGGAGGGGGTTAGCAGGTTACCAGCCATCAGCTGAGCCCAAACAACCCACAGGGCACTGCAGCACGGCTGTGCGTGCTGCCAAGAAAGTGGTTTAATGTAACTCAGGGCGGCTCAAGACTGGGAAAGAAGCTTGTAAAATGATATTCTGGGCTATTTCACTTTTCTGATTCCTACAATTATTTACTTTTGGTTTTCTTCAGTGTTTCTACAGATGCATCGTCGTTTCACTGGGACCAGTGGAACAACTGCGCTAACGTCAGTGGGCTTCTCAGCAGCCCCTAACCCAACAGAAAATGCTTCTCTGTATCACATACAGTGTGTTTTTTGAAAATAATTGCAAATTCTTGCTGACAACATCAGAAAACTGGAGAACTAATTTTTAAATAATATCATCCATGGTATTTCAATGAAATCTTACTAAATAGCATCCTTTGCGGCCAGCTTAATGTGTCATAACGCGGCTGGCTTTCTAACAGCCAGCTAATATCATCTCTTAGGAATTTATTATGAGTGTACTGTGTCCTGTAACATTTTTTATGTCAGGTTGTTAATCATGGCAACTAGGATGTGTTGAACTCACGTTTGTAAATGAAAGATTAATTTCCCACTGATGTTTGCCACTCAAAGGGAGGGAAAACGAGTACCGTTATCCAATGCCATCAGCAAAGCTGTTTTTAGTGCACAGAAAGGGCTGCAGGAGATAAGAGAACAAACATTTATAATAAAGCCTTTTCCAGCCAGGAGGTGACATAAACTCTTACAAGTCGTTTTTAGGAAAAGACATGCACAGCCCCCATGTTGCATTTTTTAATGCCCAGCATACATTTCCCTCTGATCCATCTTTCCGTCTGTCTGCTCAGTTTAATTGCTCCGTCGTGGGTTTTATACTCTGTTTCTCACTGTATTATTTTAATGATCCTTTGACTGAGTCAGACTGGAAGAATCCCATAAACTTTAGTGACACTGTGGGTGATGTAGATGGGCACAAATCAGCCTCTGGCCTTGCTCGCCATTCTTCCCGGGGCTCCCAAGGGAAGGCAAACAGTTTCAAGATTTGACCCAAGTCCTACAAAAGCAGGCACGGAGGAAGCACCACAGATAGGTCTCCACGGTCCAGCTGATAGATGGTTTCCACCAGCTTTTTCTAGCTTTACCATGGCCATTCTCACTTGAAAAGCATAAAACATCTCTGCCAGGGGCCAGTACCAGGCGGCTCTGCGGGGTGAGCACCGGAGACTGCAGCAGAAACACCAGGAGACAGGAGGGGAAGGACAGCCAGTTAAAACATGTTTTCAATCAGCTTGACTGTTCAGACGGGGAGATGCATGTTACATAAATGGCCTGAGCCAACCCAGAAATGAAAACACTTTCGGCGAGGGAGGGAAGGAAAGAAAAACAGTTTCACCTGCTGCTCTCTTTAAGCCAAAGCTGCTGACGGAGCGGCGCGCGGCACCTTGGAAGAGGCAGGTAAAGGCAGAGCTGGAGCGGGTGCTGTGTGGCAGGTTGATTCGGGATGCTCCCGGCCAATCGCAGTGTTGCATCATCTCCCCAAGCATTAATGAAATAGTTGTTTGGCTCCAGACACGCATGGGATGTGCTCCTTAGAGCCAGCATCGAGTCAGCAGCATCAGCTGTAGCACCCAGCATAGCTTCGTTCCACAGAATTATCTATCAGTTATAACGAGCATCTCTGCAACATCTGTGCCTAATTACTACCCCCCCCCCCCCCCAAATAGTTAGGGATGCCTGAGAAGTGTGGAGCCTCCAGGATTCATGCTGAAGTGCCAGGTTTTGGGCATCCCAGGTGATGGGGCAGGGGGGGACCCGGAGAGGCACGTGCACGTGCTGGCAGCTGCGGTGGTCCCAGGAGATGTGGGGAAGGTGGGTGGCAGCCCCCGTGGGAAGAGGGTTTGATCACTCTCTGGCTGGATGCCAGGGGCAAAAGGAGGGGACGGTGCAACCTCACCTGGTAGCTACGACTTGTGCGAGGCTGAGCCTGGGACGTGGTGCTGGGGAGCACCATCGCACGAGCGGAGATGTGGTGGGTGACACCGACTTTGGGATTCCTGGCGGGATCTCGGTGCTGGCACCTCAATAGCTGGAGAGATGTCGATCAAGGTTTGAGGATTTAGTGCTTACTACTAGTTAAACATTCGGGAGGAAGGAGGGGGTGCAACGCTGGTGCAGCACACACTGATGTAATTTTACAAGCTCAAGTAGAGTTTATGTGCCTGGTTTATACCGACACAGTTGAAATCTGAATCACGCCTATTATTGATGAATCTGTATTAGTAGTAATTTTGCTTCTTTTCCCCCTAAAACTCATCATAAAAAACCAGAAAGATATAAGCAATCCATTTCAAATGTTCTTTCTTAGTGAATTACTTGGCCTGACATTGGAAATGAATTATTTTCCATTGTACCAGTGACCCCTGTTGTGTGTTCTATTAACACCACATGTTAAACTTTTATATTTTTAGTAAACCATGACCTTGTACATTCTCTGTCATTTCCCACTGGCATAAGTACAACACATGTGGTATGAAAGCTAACGGTTTTCATTTGTATACAGTACTTTTATATCTTAGGCTTGTATGAAAGCACACAGGTCATGGTAATCAGGGCATCCTAGGATTTTACCAGTTACAAACAGTCACAACAAAGTGTACATGTTTTCAAAAAACATATTTTTGGCATAATGGTCTCTTATGTGTTGTGCAAATCCAGATGAAAATGGGATCTTGAAAGGCTGTGTTAAATTTTTTGATCGTGCTAATCCAAACAACTGTCTCCAACACATGCACAAGCAGAAGGAAGTCTATAAAATGTCAGGTTTGTTCTAAATATCTGCAGAACAAATGTGGCTCGGGATCATGACCAAGTGTGCAGAACTCCTAAGATAAAAGATGATGTCACATAGATCCGATATTTTATTTCATCAAACGGTAACATTGTTCTAGTCATCTAAAAAATTATGGATGATTTATGAATAGAGCCCAGGGTATGGAAGAAAGAATAATTCCTTCCAGTTGCCCAAATATTTCTTTTCATTTTTTCCCCCTCTCTTTTTCTCTTTCTCTTCATGTAGCCTGGACTTTTTAGATATGAGTTTTAGGAGTGCTGGTGTGCACTCTCAGCACATGCCTGCTCGCACACAGAAATGTGGCCACATGTGTAAACATTGACCTATGTGGTCATTTGTGTTTTTTCACTGAAATCCTGCCTGCTCTGTAGGCGCTTTCCAGTACTGATCCTTCTCCTTTTCTGGGCTTTCTGCATAATTATTGTTTCCAATAAGAACTTATGTTGAAAAAAAAAAAAGTTTAAAGTCAGGTTGAGGTTATCCTCAGTTGCTCAAGGTCAAGACACGCAGCGTCATCCAGAACCGAGAACGTTGCAGGTCTCCATGAGCCAACATAGAGCAGTGGTGAATAAAATGGAAAAAAAAGACCAAAAATGGATGATTTACCCATCATACAACAGCACTTTCCCCTCCTCTCTGTTGAGCCTTGTGGTTTCTCTGCCTGGATATCTCAGATCTGTGCCTTTTTTACATGACGAACACCAGGAGCTCAAACCTCTTAAGACTGGCTCTTGCAGTGTAACCAGCCTTGAAGCCAAACTCCTCTTGGAGTCCACCTGCTATTTGCTTTCCTCTGTTTTCACCCATCACCTGCGTGTTGGTAGCACCACTCAGAACTTTTGGACTGCTCTTGGTCATCGGTGGCGAAGGGGCTGCTTGTCACCTGTGTCCCATGCCCCTGAGATGCTGTCTCAGACTTCCTAGCTGGCAGCTCCACGTTACAACATGACATAATTGTGTTTGCGATGTAACACCACGTCTGCCAGGACTAACTTGCAAAGTTTGGCTCGGGATCAGCCAGGCTCGGATTTTATTTATGACCAATAACTATTGGCTCAACAATCCCTTAAGGATTCCTTTTTGTCTTCTCCTTGTGCTGTGGCCATTGGGTAATGATCAGAGAGTTTCTAACATGGTAGTAAAACCTTAAAACAAACTTGCGTGTACAGTCATCCTGTGTGGGAAGGCTTTTCTCTTCGATTTGCCTATTAGGATTTCTCCCAGAGTGGTGTTTACAGTCCTCCCAGCACTCAAGTCAGAAACCAAACCAAATTTACCTTGTGTTGCACGCAGAGGACCGGGTAAGTGGGGAACAAATATATGGGGAAAAACCATGATTGTTAAGAGCAGTGACCTCTGCCCGGTGCACAGGTATTGCCCTATAGCCACCCCATGCAGCGGGGCTGGCTGGGCTGGGAGACGACTTTTTGAACAGAACTAGCTCAGGATTCCTTTGTACCTTGTTCCTTTGTGCCTTGAAGGTCCCCTTTCATTACCTGCTCACAGATGTTGAAGCACGAGCATGGTTTTGACTCATGGGGACCATTCCTTGTGATTCATCCTGTGCCGTGCTCTTGGGATTGCTCTGGTTTTGGGGTGGTTCTCCTTCAAATCCTTTGCTGGGTTCATATTTTTGCTTCTGATTTGCCAAGAAAATAACAATGTTGCTCTCCTGAGTCCCTTGCAGTCTCTGAAAGTCCATAATGGAAGAGGAGAAGTTGATGTACTGGTGAAGATAACCAGAAAAAGAGATTCTTTCACGGATCTCAGTTATAATATTCAATAAAAACTAATAAATAAAGAGATTTCAGTGTGTCTTCTGTGTAATGGCAAACAAACAAAACCAACTCCATTTATCTGATGGGTTTGGAAGTGTGACTTGTCAGAGATGGGGGGAAATCTCCTGTCAGCAGAGATAGTGAGAAGGATGGCAGAGAGAAAACAGCCAGGAAATGATGGAGGAATGAAGAGGAAGTGTAGCAGAGAGAAAAAAAACCCTCAAAACCAAACGAAGGAGATTACAAGGGGAAAAAAAAAAAAACCCAAAGCCCAAACAAAAACAATGCCAAGGAGGAAACAGGAGACAGAACTGTGGCTACATATGAAATGTAGGAGTAGGGTACTCATCCCCTCCAGGGTGTATATTTCTGTATGTAGGAGGGGTGATAAGAGTTTTTCATTTCCTAATACATGCTGCAGGTTGCCTGTGATTGGCAAATGGATATTATTTTAAAAAAAAAAAAAAGAAAAAAAGAAAAGAAAAAGCTGAATCATCAGTGACAAAAAAAAGGACATGGATTAAAATTATAGGAAAGAACTGTTTATTGAAGGCAGCTGGTCTGAGGGACCAGATAAATCCTTCAGCCAGGCCCAAAGGCTGAGATGTTGTCAGCTGCTGAGCTACATGAGTACCTGTAGCAGATTGACCAGGGCTTGTTGTTCAGACTTAAAAGACTGCTCAGCAGTTGGGGGTCTCTGGGAAGAAACAGAAGGACATGAAGATCTTTTTACTGGGTCACTAGGTCTATAGAGATGCTCACTTACGTTGCAGCCTTTCTGAAAGTCGTTCCAGAAACAAAGCCTGACACAAATCCCAAACTGCATCCCTTGCCCACCTTGACCTGGTCCTGGGGACCGGTGATGACGGTGTTCTCATCAGACAGCAGCTTCACTGAGGGCTTCCCCCTTGTCTGGGGATTTTCCTGTCTCGACAATGCCTCGTGGGATGGCAGAGCCAGCCCCAGCGCGTCGCGTTGGCGGGCTGGTGGGTGCTCTCCCAGGGCGGCTCGCTGGCTCCCGGCGAGCGAGCCTCGAGTGACACAAACCACACTAGGACTTGATGAATAGCAGAACATCAAGTCAGACAGACACTGGCTGGCTTTTCCACTGTAGCTCTCCCCCTGCTATTATTTAAATACCATTTCACTTGCTTACACGTAACCTAAAACCAGCCCAATGTCAGCAGCCTGATCCAACGGTGGACCAATTAGCCTGGAGTAGCCCTCATTTTCTTTCTTTCTCTCCTTTTCCCTCTCTCTCCCTTCACTTTTGCACACAGGAATAAGGCTGGCTACTGTTAGGCATTCCAGGTCTCGTCCGAGAAAAGCCTGTGTGCCAGTTCAGTGGCTGAATATGGGCCCTGTTTATTTTTTCAGAGTGGCAATTTTCAAGGGGTTGGAGTAGTTGTTAAAATTAGTGTAAAGAATTTAAGCCACAGAAAGGTCCTTTCAGCTTATTCTTCAAAAAGCCAGTTGTTTTCCAGAGCACCCACCCCTTCCAACCAGCCTGAAAGCCTCAATTTCCATCTGGGAATAAACATCACAGCCCTCGGACCCCAGGGTGGCTCTTGGGCAGGTTTTGGTGGGATCAGGCTCATTTCCACGTGTCTGAATGGCACCTGCCAGGGTGGGAAGAACATCAAAATCCCATCCATCGGAAAGGCTGAGCAAACCCAGGCGAGCTGAAAAGCAATTGGAGGGCATGGCATGCTCTCGTGCTGCTCGGAGAGGATGCCAAGCAGATAACAAATCTCTACTTGGCCATCAGCAGAAGTAAACATCCCCTTCAGGACTGACGGCTTTTGACATCCCGGGGTCTGTGCAGCGTCAGGATGGAGGGAGGTGATGCCTTCTGACAGCTCCACGTGACGGCTGGCCAGAACCCCTTCCCATGGGTGGAAAGAAATAGGGATTCTGTAGCAATATTCCATCAGTAAAATGGAATCTTTCATATCTTCTCCAAGTCCTAGAGACTTTCTCTCCTACCAGGAAAGCTTTGCTCCGTACCAATCTCTTAGCGAGTCAGTGCTGTGGGCAGAGGGTTTCGTTTTGAGTGAGGCTGTTTGCTTTGTTTTGGAAAACGAACGGCAGATAAGCAGTCTGGAAACGCAAAGGTTTGGTCCAGTTACTCCAAAGTTGCTTATTTAAATTCTGGCCGAGGTCTCTTGAGTCAGCAAAACTCAGCGGGAGCGCTCATAAAAATAGGGTCTCTTTTGAAAATTCACATGCTTCCTGTTTGTGCAAACGCTGTGAGAACTGGCTTTCCCATGGCATGTCTGCGCTGGAACCAGGAAATAGACGGGAATTTGGAAACAAGAAATAATTGCTCAAAAAAAAAAAAAAAAAAAAGAAGAGAAAGATAATTGCATTTCTTTTTCCCTTTTCAAGCTGAAAGAAAGTTTCTCATCCTGTTAGTCAACTGCCCTTAACCAAGTTGCATTGCTCCAACCCAGACAGTCATCTAGTTCCAACCCCATGGCGGGGGGGTTGGAACTAGATGATCTTTGAGGTCCCTTCCAACCCAAACCATTCTATGATTCTCCCCCTCTACTCTGCCCTCGTGAGACCTCACTTGGAGTATTGCGTCCAGTTCTGGAGTCCCCAGCATAAGAAGGACATGGACCAGTTGGAGAGGGTCCATCTTCGTGGAGGGCCACGAAGATGATAAGAGGGCTGGAGCACCTTTCCTATGAGGACAGGCTGAAAGAGTTGGGGCTGTTCAGCCTGGAGAAGAGGAGGCTCCGGGGTGACCTTATAGCGGTCTTCCAGTACCTCAAGGGGGCCTACAAGAAAGATGGGGAGAGGCTGTTCAGGAGGGCCTGTTGTGATAGGACAAGGGGTAATGGTTTTAAAATAGAGGGAGGTAGATTCAGGTTGGATATTAGGAAAAAATTTTTTACCATGAGAGTTGTAGAACACTGGAACCGGTTGCCCAGAGAGGTGGTGGATGCTCCATCCCTGGAGACGTTCAAGGCCAGGTTGGATGAGGCCCTGAGCAACCTGATCTAGTTGGAGATATCCCTGTTCCTTGCAGGGGGGCTGGACTAGATGACCTTTGAAGGTCTCTTCCAGCCCTAACGATTCTATGATTCTATGATTAGCCAGTTCTGGAAACTGCATTAACATGTTTGAGCAACACCGTCCTAGCAAGGTGTATGACTTTCTCCATGAGTTTGGAGCTCATGGAGAGTGGATCCTTCTGCTATGAGAGGGGGATGGAACCCACCGTTGGGCCAGTGGACCTCTGATCCACTGCAACCATCGAGAGCACGTTTGTAGAGCGTGAGCTTCATCCACACTCACTCATGCGTGGACACCAGCATGGGGAGCTCATCTTGCCCATAGTCTGCTTCTGGATATGTATCCATACACACACTTCTGCAAAGGTGGCAGAAGTTGACTTGTGCTGGCACTCATCTGACTAGTCTTGAGGCAAACGGGAGATCCGCCCAGCTGGCATTTTTCCTTGCGTTTAAATAAAAATTTTCTGAGTTTTTTAACAGCCTGGCAAAACCAGGGGCAAATGAAAACACCCTGCAAGGTTTTATCAAGTGGGCTGGCTTTAAATTCAGAGGGCAGATTCTGATGTAAAATCCGAACTCTGCTCTGCCCAGTCAAGTTTCTCCCAATCTCCTTGAAGATAATTGACATCATCTGTCTCTTTTCCCATCATCACGAATATCTAGACGATTAACCATCAAGTCTGAACAAACATATAAACCTCAGAGCACTTACATTGTTAGGACAGATGATTATTTATGAGTATTTTTATTGTGTTTTCTTTTTCTTTTTTTTCATTTCCACCAAATTTGTGCTTGTTGTGCTACTCACTAAGGTCTGAGGATAAGTATTTTGATCAATTCAAATGTATAAGATGAAAAGCATTTATGTTTTGGCAAGATGACCTTGGGTAAATCACTAACTGCTGTTGTTGTTTAGACCATAGATAAAGAAAATATGTCCAGTTTAAAGTCCCAAGGCCTCTGAACACGTCAGTTGTTGGTTTTCTAATTTATTTTTCTGAACATTTATTCTTCCTAGATGTTTTCTAGAAATTATGTCATCGAGTGACTGCACAGACTATGTTTCTTTTTCAAATTCTGCAAGGGAATCCCCCAAAAGAGCCATTGATAAACAGTAGGAAAATACAAATTGTGACTTTCCTGACATTAATATGTGTAAAGCTATGATTTTGAAAGCGCCATGGGGATTGAGAAGGTGTTATATAGCTGCTCAGACCCTTGGCAGAGAGGGGCTCAGCACCATCCAGATGTGCCTGGTTACTCAGTGCCTTAGTTTTAAGGTCCAGGGTGAGAAAGGGCATTTACCTCGGACACTGTAGCATACTTCCATATGAAACGTGTCCCATAATAACAGTTTCCTACCACCGCCTTCCCATGCACATAGAAAAGAAAATGCCCTAAAGGGTTTCTAGGGAAGACATTAGGAAACAGAATAAAACCTAACCTAGATCTTCTTTTTTTGAGGTTTAGAAAGCAGCAGGTTTTGTGATACAGAAAATATTTGGTCTCACAGCAAGAATTTTTTTGCTAAAGTGTGACTGCTCTTCAGCACAGGGGGGCAAAACATCACAAGGGTTGCCATGGCTCCACCGACACCATCGATTTTCACACTGACGTTACCCATGGCTCTTGCTTCACCCTGAACCCTTGTTCAGTGCATTGGTCTCCTGCCTTCACCCGTGGGAGGGTTCATTTTTATCTCCCCAAAGGTCTTGCAGGGTCCAGAGCACTAGAGGTTCCTCCCTCTGGGAACCCAGAAGGGATGGGATGGTGATGGATGCCCACCACATCAGAGCTATTTAAGTGTCTGGTGATGCACAACGGCACTTTGAAACAAATTGACTGTTACTGATGGGAGCTGGCACAGAGCCACTGCTGCTGCTTGCTGAGCCTCCTTAGAAACCCTCTGCTCGTTTTAGAGGTCAGATCTTGTTGTTTTAGTCCTCAGATCCACCTTCCCTCTGGGCTGAGTCAGGTTGATTTGGCAGATCTCTTTCAAGGACATCCAAATCTGATCTGACCCAAGGGGACCAGGTTGCCCATACATCCATTCCCAGTGGCAACCTGGGGCACCTGCATGGGACTGGTAGATGCAGCACAGAAGTTATTGGCAACTGGTGCTCTTCTGGAGCAACAGCTGGTGGCCAGATGTTTTGTCCCACCGTGCTTAAAATGCTCTGGGGACAACTTAATCCAATGCCCCATGGGTTTCCAGGACTTTTTCCCCCATCCTTCATGCAAGCTTTGCCCTTCTTTGCCTTTCATATCTCCCTGCAGCCCGGCTTGACCTGGCCTCGGTGGTCCATCTACATGGCAGGGAGCTCGATTTGCCTCACACAGCTCTGACAACAGCCACAACTTCTGCCCCTTCAACAGCAAATTCAGTCTCAATGAGTTGCAACCACTGAATTTGTCTGTGTGTGAGGGTTCGTGGGGCTGTTCCCTTGCTTGTCTCCAAAATCTAACATGAACAAAATATTTTTGAGCTCTGTAATCCCCCTGGCACCGACATGTGTCCCACTGCTTCCAGCAAAATACCCGATTTTCAGCTTGATTTAGAGTCCACTAAAGCCTGTGGAAAACCTTCCATCTAGGGACTCTGGGATTAGAAATCTCTAAAATGGGAATGAACTTTTCAAGCCTGTCTGCTGCATAAGGATTCAATTCTGCTTCCATTTGAATCCCACGGGGAGCTGGATTAGACGGATATAATCACAGAGCACCGAGTCCTTAAGCAGTCAGTTGTTTCACAGCAGTGCCTTAGTGAGAACTAAGGGAGTCTGGGAAAGTAAAGCTCATACTTTGGATATATAGAGATAAATAAACGGATATGTTGCATGTAAAGTAGTTTTTCTCCTCTGCCCACTGGTTATGGTGTTCTGTGGGCATCATAATTTGAGAAAGCTATGGAGATCTGAGACCAAAACGGACCATGACAGCAGAACTGTGGAAGGTTTGGAGAACTGGACCCTCAAAGGAGCTCTGAACTTAGGATGGTTCACTCCGGGGCAGCAGTTTTCAACATGTCTGTCCAGTGGACCTGTGGACCTTTGGTGAATATAAATCCATGAAAATCCTCCTTTTTCTCAGCTGCCTTATGAGGAAATCTCAAGTCCAGTCCAGATGCTTTTGGATTAGAGGTTTAAAGACAGAAGAAAACTTACATGTGGAGGTGCTTGCTGCAAAGAATGCTGAGAGCAAACGTCTGTTTGGCAGTAGGAGACATTTTTCTCCTGTCACGATAGCTCAGTGCTGGTAGCCTCCCTTGCCATATTATTGCTATGAATGTGACTGGAAAGTTGTTCTACCAACCCCGTAGCTTGGCTGCCAGTGACTAGAGTGCAAAGGCTGGGGAAAAAGAAAGAGTCTCTCATTGACCACGAATATGCTAATCTACGCACTCAGAGGTGGTAGGGGATACCAGAAACATTACTGAAACCTTTCCTTTATTTCAGCTTTCTAAATAACACTCTCCAACCCAGCCATGATCAACCAAAATTTCTAAGATTTAGCAATATCCACCCTTTCCAGTGGCAAAAAGAGAGAGAACAAGAGAGAAACTCTATTTTCACTGTTGATTGCCACACCAGCTATCTGGCTGCTGTTGGAGCACATTGCATAGCATAAACTTATGGGTGAGACAGACTTTTTCCACCCTGCAACCCACCCCCAGAGCCCTGCGAGCAGTCAGAGGGAATGAGAGTACAGTAGTTAGCTGTGCTGGTTTGATAAAAGTCACTAATAACACCCTGGATGCAAGGGTGGGTTTTACCTTCTCAACTCACACCACATACCAGCTTGGTGACACACGTTCCGAATAAAATTGGACTCATTTTACTCCTAGAAGGACATTGTTTGGAGAGGTGGGGTACACCAGCGAGCTCCAGCCCAAAACTCTGCTGTAAGGCCATACAGCAAAGCTCTTGTCTTAGAAGACATGTTAGTTGAAGCACTGAAGGTGCTGTTTTCCCACCAGCATGGAGATGCACAAGGACCTTCCTCGTCTCTCAGAGATGCTTCGGGTGCTGGTGGTGGTCCTGGCATACTGCGGGGAAACGCTTTTCATCTGGCTGATGCATAGGGTAGTAGGTTATTAATGAGGGCATCAGCCAAAATGATACCATAAAGCCTTTTTATCTAGAAATGCAAACATTTCTTATAAATGACCCAAACCAGCAGGTCATCTGCCATATTGTCTAAACCAATGGCATAAACTATAAAACTGTCTGAATTTAAGAATAAGAGTAACCTTAATATCATGCAATCAACCAATAGCATAAACTGGATGTCTGCAAATCATTTTGATCTACTTCAGACTGATCCTGTACCTTTGCTGCTTCGGATTGTATTCTGATTCTTTCCTTCTCATCTATCTTCTTTCTCAGGACATCATCCAGGATCCACCGAAGGCAGGGGGAGCTTTTCTGCTTAAATGGAATCTTAAGTAGACAGTATCTTGGGTTTTATTGTGAAAGGACCAGAAAAGCAAGAATTATAAACCAGCATTTCAGCAACACAAAAGCCAAATAGCTATTTGGTGATTCAAACATCAAATTACAAACACTAAAAAAAAAAAAAAAAAAAAAAAAAAAAGGGAGAAACAGTCCCTACAGTCATTGCAATCACTTGAAGTGTGGAGATATTGCAAATGCACTTAAGATTCTTTATATGTGCTGCCATCAGGTGTTTGGTTCTCTATGTCAGAAGCAAGCTCCAAGTTTCTCCAAGTTTTTTTTTCCTGGTGAATAAGGAAGGCTGAGGAGACAACACTCATCGTATCACCAGATCTCGGAGCTCTCATCATAATTTTACAATTCCAGTAATCTCATCACTGCCACAACTCCACGAAAGGATGGCACAGAAACAAGGTGTTTCCATCTGCTCGTCCATGAAAACCTTCTATGGGGGAAAAACCCCATGAATATGATAATGAGCATAAATTCCCCCATGGGTTAACTTCTTTGCTGGAGTCCAGGGAAAGCCTACAGGAGGGAAACCTCAGAGCTCTGCTGTACTCTGAAAGCAGCAGGAACTGAAAAAGCTGCTGAATAGCTGTTATTTCCTAGGTGTTGACAGAAGGGACCATCTTTCCTCGTTTTCTCTTTTCCTAAATGCTGCTGGAGCAATCCTTGAACTTTTTACTCAAATGGTGAAATTCCCACCAGAGGACTGTGGGCTTGAAAGGTTCCACCCTCTGTTTTTACAAGGGAACAAATGGCAGTAGTTTTTTTTAAAAAAAAAGTAAAAAAAAAAGAGTCAAAAGGAAAAGAGAAACCTTTTCAGCCTCTACTTTCTTTAAAGACAGTTATATGGGATTTGCTTTTCTTCTTATCTTTCCCTCCCGACTTTTCAAAGCTGGGGTTAAGTTCGGAGGGTGGAATTTGGGACTTGGGAGCGTAGGTGACCACCACCGAGCCAGACCTGGGGGTCTGTCTGAGCTGTCGTGCCTGCCCAGCTGGTTAGCGTTACCGGTGACCGGTGGCCAGGAACGGGGCTGGCCAAGTCAGCGTTCTGTTATGTGATTGCCGTGAACTTTACAAAGTGCTGGGCGCACCCCAAAACCCCGACGCGGGAGCAAAAGACTGCAAAGTCAGCAGTTTTGGGTTCTCACTGGGAACTCGCTGGGAGAAGGAACGCGTTATCAATAAATTCATACATCCAGAGGAGCCGCGCGCAAAACCTCAGCACACTTTCAGCTGGCCACAGTGGAACATTCATTCTTAAAAGGAACTTAAGGAGGCAAAGCTTCATTTCCTGAGATTTAAGGAACTTTATTAAATTTTTTTCCCCTCCCTTTACTGCATTAAGAGTTGGCAGAGGCTTTTGAGCAGGAGAGGCAGCCGCAGTGTGAAAGGGCTTTTTAGAGGCGAATCCAAACAATCATTAACCTAATAAAGGGAAACCCGAGGGGAGGAAATTTTCAAGTCGTTATAGTCTCACTGTTATCTAAGATGTACAAATAAAAGAACTTTCGCCTTACCTATTGCACAGTAACAAAAAGAGTTTCCTATCTCAGAAACCCCATGGACCACGAAAGGAAATGGCTGATGGCCCCAGGACGTGGTTTGGCCCGATTTCTGGTCACCAAGCCACTGTCCAAAGCTCTGATTGCCAAAGGGTATTGAAATTAACGTGCGGTCAACAGAAATGCTGTTTGGATAAACAGTAACATTTAGCAAGAAAAAAAAAATAACACTCTTGAAGAGCTGAGTTTTAATGGTGCCATGATCTTCCATTCATCCCAGCAAAGAAATGTGGGGGTTTTATTTCTAATGTGCTTTTGGGGTTTGGTTTTGGTTTTTTTTTTTTTTTTTTTTTTTTTTTGCTTAAAAGTATGAGAAGAAGACAGAGGTTCTTTGAGGTCAAGCCTGTTGCAGGATGCAGGAACCATATAATTGACCTTCTTGGCCAGATTGTGCAACCATGTGGGTACCTGGGAGAACAGGAAGGGTAGAAAGAAACCATGACTCTCTTCAGCTGTAGCAGAGCATGTTCATAATGGACATGTGTACATTAGTGGTCAGGAAGTCCACCTACCCTGACATAGGCCATGCTGAGACGATATCAAATATGTGCATACAAAACACAGCTTTTACTGTAAATGATGGATTTTTTCGAACATGAACATGTAATTAAGATTTATCCATGTGAGCTCTGCAAAACAACTCTTTCCCTCCAAGTTGTCGTCAATGTGGAAGAAACTCTTCTTCTGAGCGTTATTTAGGCAATGCTCCCACCTCTTGCATCACCGGGCTGCTGACACCGGGTGCAAGCTGCAAAACATGGGAAACTTGTGCTTTTTTTTTATGTCCTGCTCCAGTCACTGGATCATAAAGCTTCTTGTCCCATTATCTGTTTCTAAGGATATTTTCCTGCTAGATTAATGTTAATAAATATAATAAAATAATAAAAAGAATTAATAAATCAGTAAAAGAAAAGTAATAAAATTAATAAAAATTATAATAATAATAAAAAACCCCATACCCTGGACACTGAAAGACAAATTGAAAAGCTTAACCTTGAGCTTGCTTTTTCTCAGCTTAATATTCTTTGAACTGTAAGGCCAGTCTGCTACAGGTATCACTGCTGATTTGTAGGAGGAATGGGATGCATCAGGGCTGTGGTGTTTTAGGCAGAAGGAGACAGTACTCTCCACCCACAGCAACATCCTTTCCACAGCAGAGCGGCCTTTATTCTCACCCAATTTTGGGTTTTCCTCCCTCTGATTTCAGCCTCAGCTTAAGGGCCATCCACCTGCAAAAAGGAGCATTTCTGCCAGTTGCTTACGCTGTCAACAGGTAGTTTGGCATCAGTTTCTTATTAAGAAAAAAAAAAAAAAAAGTTTGTTTTGAAAGTTTGTGGCTGCATTTGCTTGCCAAAGCTTAGATAGGTATCATGGCAATTAATAGTGCTGCAAGTCCCCTCTGGCCATCTCTGCACCTCTGAATCCCACTCCATGTGCTTTGGTCCACAGCTTTAGCTGGAGGAAGGGAGTCAGCATATGTGTATCATTAGTCGTTTCCCCCCTTGTGAAAGTAATAAGGTTTTTTAGCATTGTGAAATGCTTTTCTCTAAGGCTGGTACATAAAGCTTTGATTATCCCTCGGTGCATTTCACTCCATCAAATATGAAACCCATAGATTTCCTGGGCTTTAACTTGCAGGCGATTCAGAACACTTAACCAAACATTTTCTGTAATGAAAAAACATGCAGGCTAATGGTTAAAGGAGGGGGCTGGAATCGGGTCCTTGGGATTTTGTTCCCATTTCTGCCACTGACTTGCTGTAGCTTTGGGTGAGTTATGAGGTTTTTTCCATGTCATCTTGCTGAATCATAAAACGGACCTTACGGATGTCAGGAGAATTTATGTTTGTTGAGTTTCCCCAGCAAACAGCACTATAAAACACAGTTTGCTCGTTGCTTTATTGTACCTTGCACAGCAAACGTTGCTGTTTATGGCCATCCCAGCCTCTTTCCCTGTGCCTGCTGCTGTAAATATTACACATCTCCAAAGGGATAAAATAGATCCTAGCGAGTCCTGAATACGCAACTGCCAGGAGGTCACGCTGGGATCCTCGGCGGTGCAAAAGCCATTCTAGCAGCCTGAAAACATGGTTGCCACCAGCCAGATGACCAGTTGCAATGAGACCTGTGAAAATTACAGCAGATTTCAGGCTCTTCCCATTTTTTCCCAAGCAGCAGCTCTCCCCTTACCTGGCCTCAAGGCTGGGGAAAGGCAAAAAGTGTTTGTTTTTTTTTTCTGACTCCCACCTTCAGCAGAGCGATAACCCAGGACCACTTGGACTGCACTAGTCTGCAATGAGTTTGTCAGTGATTCATTGCTTGTGCATTCAGAAAGAACAAGTGAACTGTTAACTCACTAGTCTAAATGAATATCCAACTGGTCACAAGCTCGTATGTCTTGTGTGCTCGTAGGTCCTGCTATAATGTGTAGAAATATTTTACTAAAATTGCAGCATTTGGTAAAGAGTGTCCCTAGGACAGCAGCAGAAAGAAATACTGTATTTTAGACCTGTGAAATTCTGGAATGGCCTTTGACAGTGTCTTACATCCTATTAGCTCTATAAACTATCTGCTGTTTGCCACTGGAAATAGTATTTCATTTAGCAAGTATTTATTTTTTTTATCTTATTATCTAAATTTTAAAAATGCCCGTTGGAATTCTAAGTTATTATTATTAGAAAGTCACTGAGAAAAGGAAAATGTCCTTGTTTGGGGGTTAAGCAAAGTGATGGTAATCCATTCCAGCTGAAAGCTGGCGAGAGATCTCAGCCTGCAAGCAAAGTCGGTCATTTTTCCCTGCAGATTAAGAAAAAAAAATACATTTGGCTGTGTTTATCATAGCAGAATGCAGGAAAAAAGGACAGGGAGAGAGTAACAGAAGAAGTAAAAGAAATGTTTGCATGATTTATGGGAATCTTGCAACTGCAAACCAACACTGTGCTGTGACCTGTTGTCATGAAAAGAAAGAAACAACAACAAATAAATCGGATAAGAATTAACGAGGTTTATCACAGCACTTTTGTGCAGCAGCTTTTCATAACTTGGGATTGCAGTGAGAAGTCCCCCATGGCATGTGCACAGTTCCCAGCACGATGGAGTGCCATTAAAAGCAGTATTGGGGTACATTCCCAGTGGACTTTTACTGCCTGTGTAATTTGGGTTAGAAATATCTGTTGAAATCGATAGAGCTGCCTTGTGTTTTGGTCCATCCCATGACACAGGTACTTAAAATCGCTGCGTATGATTCACAGACTTTGCTTTCCCATGGGCTTATACGGTGCCAAAGGAGGTTCATCTGGTTTGTCTCCTAGTAATAGGCACATGTTTTTTATTTTTTATTTTTTATTTTTTTTTTTATTATTTTTTATTTTTATTTTTTATTTCTATTTTTATTTTATTGTATTTTTATATTTATTTTTATTTTATTTTTATTTTATTTTATTTATTTTATTCTTATTTTTATTCTTATTTTTATTCTTATTTTTATTTTTTATTATTTTCATTTTTTAATTTGTATTTTTATTTTTGTTTTCTTCATGCTACTGTTTAGAAAGAGAAATGTATTTCTATCAATCTGCATGCAGACAACTAAGAATTGAGCATTTCAAGAGATGTCCCAGTGCTGGGCACGCTGGTGTGCTATGCCATATCAGCAGACAGGAAGGAGGATGTTCTCTGACTGCAGTTTGTGTTGCCTTACTGGTCACTTCCAGGTTTTGACAGTGTGAGTTGGATCCTTAGACCGTCCCCCCTCCCAAACAGTCCTTCGTCCTTCGAGCTGGCAGAGCAGCTGATGCCAACAGAGCAGGGAGCCCAGGACAGTCATTGCTGCTGCCAGAAGTTCCTACAAAGGATTGCAAAAATCTTTCTGCCTTTTCCTCCTTTTCCTTTTCCTTTTCCTTTTCCTTTTCCTTTTCCTTTTCCTTTTTTCTTTCCCTTTTCCTTTTTCTTTTTCTTTCCCTTTTCCTTTCCTTTTTCTTTTCCTTTTCCTTTTCCTTTTCCTTTTCCTTTTCCTTTTCCTTTCCCTTTCCCTTTCCCTTTTTTCCTTTCCTTTTTCCTTTTCCTTTCCCTTTCCCTTTTTTCCTTTCCTTTCCTTTCCTTTCCTTTCCTTTCCTTTCCTTTCCTTTCCTTTCCTTTCCTTTCCTTTCCTTTCCTTTCCTTTCCTTTCCTTTCCTTTCCTTTCCTTTCCTTTCCTTTCCTTTCCTTTCCTTTCCTCTTTCCTTTCCTTTCCTTTCCTTCTCATGGATTATCAGAGCTACAATCTTACATATTTTTATGTAGAACTAACTAACGGAGCTGAGTTCTTGTTCCTCCCACTACTCCCAAATTTGGCTCAGACGGACCGTTAGGCAGCGCCGGGCAAACCCGACCAAAGTGATCCGTGACAGTTCGTTTGACGTTTGAGATAAACACACTTACAGCTTCGCTCTTGTTTGCCGCCGTCGTTCCTTAAAAGGAGTTTTTGGCAGCGAAGTCTGTGGGAGCTGCACATTTCCAGCAGCCATGGGATTTCCATGGAGGAAGAATCCCGCGTTCACAAGCCAGAGTGTTTGCATCAGGAACGCTTTTTCGCCCCTCCGCGATTGCACTCCATCAGAATACAAGACAGCCCTGAGGGACCTCAGCGTCCAGTCAAAACAGCTCAAATTGCACATTTCAGCGGGTGGACACCCAAAACAGCGTTCGCAGCAAACTGGAAAAGTTGCTTTTTAGCTGGTAAAAGAGTCATTTCCCTGCTTGGTAGGAGGAAGTGGAAAGATTCTTCCGTGCTTTGGGGTCAGAGAGGCAGAAAGCCCAGCGCTGGCGCGGAGAAATGGTACCAGTAAGAGAAATGGAAGTGATTTCCCTGTATGCACGAGCCTTCGTGGGAAATTCACACCAACACCAGCATAGAGGGGGTTGGCTGATCTCGCCAGGGAGCTATGGGGGGGGTGTCTCTGACCTCTTGACGCTGTTTTTGGGTTTCTTGCATCTTTTGGGACTTTTGAGCCTGTCTGAGTCACTTGGCTTTAATTTGTTTAATAGACATTTGATAAAAGAAGTATGAGCCTGGGGTTTCTGGGGGGTTTGTGCAGCATCGTGGCAAGATCCACCCATGACCCACTCTTCTTGATGTCCCTGTTTTATTCTGTCATTCCTACGGTAGAGAGGAAAAGCCTTATTTGTGCCCTCTTCCACGGCTGCTTGTGGCGTTTGTGAAGCTATAAATAGGTACATTTAGGAGAGAGAAACACAGACACACCTTTAAAGTCCATTGATATATTTTGGACCGTGAGAGCTTTCAAAGAAGGACAGAATGGAAAAATAAGAGATATTTTGCTTTAAAAAAATAGAAACTATCCTTCCTAAATAGGGACAGTTGGCATCTGTACCTCCTTCTTTGCTACAAAAGCCCATCTCAGCCTTTGCTTTCAGACCAGTTTCATATTAAAAATAGCACATGGAAAATTTTTCTCCCAGAGTTTCTTGCCAGCTGACTGCTCCACTGACTGGGCTGTTGCTTTCAAGTGACTAATTTAGAGCAAGACTCTCCTGGAGAGGGCTAAGTGATGGCGTCATCGGTTTCCTTGTCACATCCAGGTAAAATAACACGATAACCCGAGAGGGAAGAGGTGGGACAAGCTCAGCCTGAGTCTAAAAGGTGAGCAGACCTGCTGGGATCAACAGTGTACTCCAAAGAAAAGAGCCAAGTAGGTAAATTTGGGAGAGATGTTTAATCATAATCAGGGACAGGCTGAAATTAAAAGCATCCAGTCAACATGTTCATGCCCAGTGGTGCCTGAAAACAGCTTGGCTTCAGAGCAGAGTCTTGCAAAGTCTCAGCCTGGGCCAACCCAAAATCCTGAGATGCAAATGTCTCTGAACCTTGGAGCTGCTGAGCCTCAGATGTGCCTTATGGCTAATTTGAGTGATTTAATTAGCGAGTCTTGCAACATATGGTACCTGCCTTACAGCTGCAGCTCTTGGATGTGATGAGAACCCCAGCTTTTATCCAATTTTATTTTTCAAGTCAATGCCTGTCTTTTACGTTAGCAGAACAAAACGTGGTGCCGTGACATCAGGTGATGAAGGAAAACAACCCAAAATTTGGAGTTTCCTTTAAAATCTCAGCTTACCTCCTCTTTTGGAGGATTTAAGCAATAATTCAGCTGTATTACAGTCCTGTCTACAAGATCATCGGAAACACCCTAAGAGGACAACCCTGTAGCTAATGTAAATACGTGCAGCCCCTGCGTGCCTGAAGCTGGAATTTGGAGAAGGCCAAAGGGATTGCATATCCATGTGTTTATCTGCCCTGTCCCCCCCACAGCACAGCTGGTTCATCATCGCCATCAGCTGGCATCATCATCAGCAGGCTGGGAAAAAAAGTCATGAAATCATCTGAAACAGCCACAGGACAAGTGCCCACCAGCAAACCCTCTCCAGCATCGACAGGATTAAACATTATCCTACTTTGGAGCGACGTTTTCTTGCTGGTGCTGAGCCCTAGGGTGTATGTCAGGTGCTGTTACGCTGCTAATTGGCCTCCGTTAATAAGGGAGCATATCACAACACTATCCTTATACTGGCAGGGATGAGGCTGCTCCAGTTTTTGGGGAGGGATGTCATGTAGGACACCCCTTCCCCATCCCAGCATCCCTGCCAGCACAGCCACCACCTCCTGGGGATGTGGCCTTCGAAGGCAGCCCTGCGTGATGGGCCGCAGAGATAACACACAACTGTTGACTCAGCTGCTCACACCTCTTTTCCCAGCAAATTAATCGGCGTTTGGGCTTCTTTCTTGTCAAGAGGTGAAGGAGCTGTTGGAGCTGGGGAGGGGGTGCAGAGAGGGAAGAAGTGAGAGGTGCTGTGTTTAGTGCAAACTGGGGGCAGATAAAGCCCTGTGGGCATTACCCAGCACAACATCTAAACCTTATATTATTCAAAACACACTTTCTTTTGCTCCTTTAGACTCATTTCACCTCTCTCCTCATTTTAGTACGCTCTCCTCCTTCGCAGCATCAGTCAGAGGTTATTTCCAGGGAGCAGGGCATTTCTTTTTCTGCCCGCTAAAGGCTTAACCATCAATAACTGGAGAGCTCTAGATCAATCACATGTATCTCTATTTTTGCCAAAACACAGGAATAGCTAACAGACGTGATTTATGCGAATGATCCCGGAGCCCCGAGATCCCAACGTACACAGAATTTCAAAGATATTCCAGGCTGTGAATAGCCACGAAGGAGAATTGTGAAAACCAGGTTGATTTTCACAGAGAGATTTTAGTGAGGATTTTTTTTTTTGCCGGTGCTTTCTGATGTATGAACAGCAGTCGTTTCCTTTCCCATCAACAGAGGACAGTATTCTTATATTCAGAGACTACAATACTTCATCACACAGCAGCAGGCTACAGCACAAATGTAACATCACGCACTTGCAAAGCTAAAGAGAAATTAAGGCATTTATCTTACACTTCTCCTCTGGGGAAAATCCACCCCGTCACAATTTGGATGATGGAAACTGGATAAATGGACGCCAAGTCTTGTAAAATCTGATTTACTCAACAAACTGTCACAAGATTTGGAATTACCATAAAATCTCATCATTTCTCCAGTTAATAAAACACTCATCGGAAGGGACTGTTATAATCCAGCCTGAGATCTGGACACAACCATTCATTTAACAGAGCAACACACATCAGTGCTTTCGATAAATAGCAGAATTGAAAGTAGCATCCCAGTTATTTACAGTTCTCCATTAAACAAAAATCCATCTACGGCTCCGGGGACTTTATTTCAGGAAATAACATGGTGTGGAGAAAACTAATTGAACTGAATTCCGGGAAGTTTTTAGAGATTTCCAAGCAGAATGGCCCTTCGCACAGGATCCCTGTGTCCCTGGTGTTCATACACCCAGGAGGAAATTCTTGCCAACAGCAGATTTTTGGCCTCCACGCGTGGGGCTGTGCGGGGATGCTCCGGGGTCGGAGCCGTGGGAGCCTCTGTGCTGCAGGTGGCCTTTCTGCAAGAGGGACAGAGGAGCACGGGGTTAGGGTGGGACGGGTCTCTGGGCAGAAAATGTGCAGACGCTTTTCCAGGCCATAGGCTCGAATAACAAAAAAAAAATGAGGAGTTAGGCTGAACCCAGGATGGGTGGGAGTAAATTCCTTTCCTCTAAGGCCCCGTAGGATTCCTTGTATCATGTTTCGTAAGTCCTGGATGTGAGCTGGAAGGGAGGAGCTCACGAAACCCACTCTCCTTATTTATTTGCAGTGTCTCTTGCCCCCACAAATTGCAGCTCTCCCAATCCATCCAGTTCACCAGGCTCCTGCCGGGCTGGTTCAGCTGACAAACATCAGACAAAATATCAGTCCTTGCCACCAGCGTCGGGAAAGTCAGTTGGCTTGGGATGGATTTGTACTTTTAAGCAAAGTTCAGCTGAAATCAGTGTTTCTTCTCTTTTGAGGTGGAAATACATTGACTTATTTGCTAGGACCATGTCCATGCCCATGTTGGAGCTCCTGGACCTATTCCTGTGCAGCGAAACCAACCTTCTGCTTCTTATCCGATGACGACAGCAAAAAAACTTTAGATAAGCCTCCGGAGTTTGGGATGAATCCCTGACCCAGTGGGGTGGCTCACTTAGTGAGTGGGAAGTATCCTGTCCTCTGCTCAGCTCTGTGGGAACTCCTGGCAGAAGCAGCTTGGGGCAGCAGTTTCCAAGAAGGAATTAGATTTAGCTTATAAATTAGTTCCTAAGCCAGGGGCCAGGGTCATTAAAAGAGGAATCTGCCCTGAGGAGGCCCATCTATGTCCAGGTTACTTGTACACTTCTAGAAGTTGCTTACTCACATTTTAACCATGGGTTTGACACAAAATACGTGGCCCGAGCCCAGTGGAATTCAAGCTTAATGGGTTTACCCAAATTTCCTCTCTGCTGAAGAGAAGCAGCAAAAAAAAAAAAAAAGCCTCAGCCATGTTCCTCCAGCAACGCTCCTAATGTGTTCTTCAGACTTTGCAGCCATTTATCTCACGGCACTGCAGTGCTCTCAATTCCCCAGGAAGGTCTCCCTGTTCATCGTCTTCCAGGGTTCACTTGCTCCTTGAAAAGTTCAGCGCTGGACCATCCCGGGCGCATTCCAGCATCCCGGCTCTGGATGAATACCTGCCCCACGTCTCCCACCGAGCCGCTGGCCCTCTAAAGGGCTGATGATAAATGGTTCCTCGGAGCAGTGGCAATTTCATGGTTCGTTGGGCACAACCACTCTGCATTTTCACCCCCGAGATAATCAAGCTATTACCGGACAATGAGGAACAGATTGCATCTACCGAAGCATCCCTGAACAATGGGCCATGTATCTCTGGCATCTCCCACGCTGGGGATGAGGAAGGGCATATTTCGAAGGGGGAGAGGAGGACAGGTCATCCCAGGTATTTGAGCATCATTTTGTCTGCCCCTTTACCTGCTGCTGAGGGAAATCACGTCCCTGGTTTCAGCCAGGGCTGGGCTGGAATGAGCGGGGATTTCAGCCCTGGCATTTTCCATTTATTTTATCTCACCTCTCACATTCCAGGATCTGTTCCTCCTCTCATCCTCCTCCTTTATGATTTACAATAGCCGCAGGCTTTTGCAGCTGATAAAAGGCGCTAGGACACCTGAGCTCCCCACAGTCCTCGTCTTTCCCAAATGCTCCCTGTTCTCCCACCCCAAACCGTGAGATAAGGATCCATCTCCACTGTGCAGCAGGGAAACTGAGGCACACTTAGCTGTACCAAACAGCTTCAAGGCACGCACCACCACAACCCAGCCAGCCTGCTTATAGGCAGGTTTATGGTTGCCCATGGAGAACCTATACTCTCCACGTGTCCGTGGGCATAGAAAGCATCCACAGAAAAATAAGAACTAAAATGCAGCTCTCTGATAGTCTATATTAATCTCCTAAACTTTAGGCAGCAGATAGCTGTTTGAAGGGATGTAAAATAATTTTCATTCCATACCAGAACTGGGGCTCTTTCGCTGCCCTCACCTTCTGCCTTTGCCTGCAAATCTGCTCTGGTGAAACCTGCACTGGCCATAACATGAATTTTAAGTTAGAAATACAAAACTTTTCTGAGGGGACTGTGGCACAGCAAGACTTACAAGATTTTTCAAGTGTAAAGACGGTCTATTTAAGACAGCTAATACTGACATGCAAATTTGTTTGTTAGAAGTAAGGTTTGGATATCAGGTTACTTCTTGAAAGAAGCATAGGCATGTGCACACGCTGCACTAAAAATTATTCTAGAGCTTCCACAGTAAAGCAATATGTTACATCTTTCCAACTCCATCTGTTTTATG
Source organism: Tauraco erythrolophus (assembly GCF_009769465.1). Taxonomy (NCBI): domain Eukaryota; kingdom Metazoa; phylum Chordata; class Aves; order Musophagiformes; family Musophagidae; genus Tauraco; species Tauraco erythrolophus. The sequence continues at coordinate 19,889,156 of NC_141479.1, read as the reverse complement.
GTTTTCTTGCTCTTTTGCTCTTTATTTAGGTTTCTGAGTCTGAAATGATTTTGTGCTCTTTGACTTTTCCAGCCAACCATACCATGTCCCAACATTATCCACGGTAAATAAAATAATAGCCATAATTAAAAATAAACAGGGCAAAGAATGAGATACAAAGTCCGATGTGCCACCGAATCACTTAACAGAGGTAAAATATTGCTGCATCTTATGGAAAGTTTAATCAGGCAAAGAATTTCATGCAGTTGTCTCCCTTTAACCTTCCCACCCCCTTCTTCTCCCCCCCAAAAAAAACACCCCCTTGAAGTGAAATATTTATGATTTTAATAAATTAAAGAACATGGCTAATTAGCTCCATCATCAACACCCACGAGGCTGTTAAAGTGGCTGAGAGTGCTGGAGTTTAATATCTCTGGCCATGGAAGCAGCGGAGCGTTGGGTTCACAGGAGGCTCCGCACACGTTGTCATTCGGGGTGTCCAGAGAGCAGCTCCTCCCCGAGAAACTGCGGGGAGACACAGATGCCATCGTCTCGGTGGGCATGGGTTGTTGCACTGGGAATTTCATCAAGCACCGTTGTACATGGAAAAATATTTAGCACCTAAGTGAGCTTCCCAGGGAGCAATCCCGCTTCAAAGTGACTGGTCTTACCATGTGTGAAGAACCATCTTGTCCTTCCACCAGCGACCAGTTCCATTCCTGGCTATGCAGGTTTTACCCAGTCTAAATGCACCCTGGCCTTTAGTGATAAAAATTTAATAGACTCAAGGAAATTATTAATATTTCCTAATTTGAGTGGTGGAACCGACTAAAATTCTTACTACGTTTATGCAGAGGTGATGTTTTTTCTCTACGCACCCTTCCACCAGACACAACAGATCAAATGGCAAATTCCTCACACTCCTAGTCGCTGGGCTGAAGTGACGGACGTTGTTAATTGAGGGTGTCAAAATAATTTACTGCAAGTAATTAAATAAAATGGCAGGTTCCAAAGCCTGCTGAATTTTGATCCAAAGTCCGTAATCGGGGCTATAATTTAAAAGCACCTGACAGAAGCTTTAATTAGAGAACAAAAATGCGAGTAGCAAGTAAAGCTCTGTGATGGATGGTGGAAAGTGGGGGGAGATACCTACTCATGTCTCTTCTGCGAGACCTCAAACAGCTGGCTGACACACTATCACACGCAGGCGCTGGCTGCTCTTGCTTGAGGATCTCAGCTCCTGCCCCATGCAGTGTGAGCCCATTCCGGGAGCCGTGAGTGGCCCCACATCTGGGTCTTCCCATCAAGAAAATTGTTCCAACCTTAGCTCATGGCCCTTGGTTTTCCTTTGGACCACCAGTTATCTAAGAAAGGGGTATCACTGGTGGCTGATAGAGCATGAGAACATTTGCTCGTGGGCTCCCAGGTGGTAGAAGTACGAATTTTGTCACAGCACAGCTGCAGTCGTTGTTTGCAATGATTTTTCAGAGGGCTGCAAACCTGGGGTTAGTGACACACCAAGTTGGTCTGGCTGGCTTTGCATATGAAAACAAAAGAATAGGTCAGCCCCTTTTGCTTGTGCTCCTCAGGCATTTTGTGCTTCCTAAATGGTTCTCCTGGGCACGCTAAGTTGTGCAGGCTGAAAAACAGTTGTTAGGTGTTCGGAGCTGGGACCTCCCAACATGCAAAGACACAACATATGGTTTATTCTTCATGACAGCCTTGGCACCAGGGGGTCACCACCCATGTTGCTTTCTAATTCCCAGACACAGCCCTAAGGCCTCCCCCTCAGGGAAAAAAGGAGGGGAGGGAGGAAGGGAAGGTCATGGTTTAACTTTTTTGTAAGTTATCTAATATACCACTGAATTATGTCCCTACTAAGGGCTGTCAAGACCGGTTATGTCAATGTGGAGTTGCAGCTAACGGCCTCCTCTCTGGGGGATACATCTTTGGGGAGATGAATTTGTTGCATTTGCATTTGCTGATGCCTCTTGGCTCATCCAGCATGTGCAAATTGGATCTAGCCAGCTCTAAGTTAATCAACTGATAAAATATACCACATCCAACCTGCAAAGTTGTGATACCCACTCTCCTTCTTCCCTCAGCTTCTATCAGGATGAAAGCAACCCAGTGAGCACAAGGGCACAATTCAGTCCAAACATTGGGAAGGAGAAATAATACCATGCTTTGTGCAAAGAGAAGAAGGAAAGGAAAGGAAAGGAGACCTTTGCTCTTTCTGCACCTTGTATCAAGATCAACGCTTGTCTGAAGGCAATGCTACTTGAGATGTTCGAAGTGCAGTGTAAAATCATGACGTACTCTCAACATCAAGCAAGGGAGTGCAAAGCCAAAACTGGGCCACCTTTTTGCTGCATGAACAATCCGATGCTCTCGTGACTAAACTGCTCCTGTTACCTGAGTGAAGTTGTTTAAGGCTCACTGGAGCACCTCCGTGTCTCACAGCAATGTCAGCACATCCCCAAAGACAGAGTTACCGCATGGATCAGGTCATTATTAGTTTAGTTCCTATGAGGCTCCGTAAATTCTCTGTTCCTGGCTCGCACGTTCAAAGGAAGGATGATCTCTTTGATGAAGGCAAAATCTGAAGGAGACAGGAGCCTGCAAACCAGGTGATAGGCTCATTTGCAATTTCAGCTCTTCCTTAGTGGTATCAGCTGGGAAAGGAGCGGAAAGAGAGATCCTGGCAGCCCTGGCCAGTGCATTTTTACATACGTCAGTGGAATAAAAATATTGTTTCAGCAGTTATATTGACGCTATTAAAACAGAGTTCAAGGAAGAGTGCCAATCTTCTGTTACCAAAACTATAATGCACTAAACCATCCAGTTTGAAGGATAACCAGGGGCCACTCAAAGAGGGAGCTTATGCCAGAACTGGAAGTGCAATGAGTGTCTGATTGCTGGTGAGGTTGAGAGAGGCTGTTTCCCTACAAAACCTCTGCTATTGCTCTCAAGAGAAAACATTTCAGCAGAGAATGGAGATCCAGTACAATGGCCGTGATTCATTAGTGCTGTATCTGTGAATTTATTTCCTTTAATCCTGTGTACGGAGGAACCTCATTGGTCCTAATTCGCTTTGCAAAAGGAGGACAAAGAAGACAAATCCACACTTTTTCATGGCATTGGTCTGATTCAGCTCAAGATGAAATCCATAGAAATGGATGGATACTCTTGTGTCCATCTTTAAGACCCCCCAGAAATTACACAGGATGAGAGGAAGAAGCATTTCTACTCTGGCCAGACCCTTAGGAATATAGTGGTGACTATTTTGATGGAGTGCAGCAAGTGCACTGTGATAATGGAAAATAATTTTAAAAGATGAGGAAAAAACTTTCTTGCTGAGGCTTATTTTAACTTAATGATGTTTAATGAATTGGCAAAGACCTGCTTAGGGAAAAAAAAAAAGCAAACATTATATATCTGGATCTTAATGATTAATAATTCTCCACGGTTAGGATGCCAGAGTAAACATAATTAACACTTTTCTTTTTAACCAATTGACTTTAGTTTTCCGTGGCCAATAAAGTTTGAAGAATTTTCTTTGGATCCAGTTACACCATCATTGCCTGGGAGGGATGACAGTCCGCCATATATCCACAGAGCGGACAAAGTAAATCGCCTAGAAAGCTCCAAAATGTGTTTTTCACATCAGTAAAGAGGGAGATTTTTAATGATGATGTAACAATGTCAAGCATCATAAACAGTCCTTGGAGAAACATGCCTTAGCTCCTCAAACTTGCATGGAAATGGAGGCAGGGAGCTGTGTATTGTGTGTTGACTTGAAACTTTACTGTCTGCCTAACTTACAATAGCAGTGCTGGAGACCAAAAAACAAATGAAGGACAAATCAATTCTGACACCATTTTAAAAATAAGACCTCAACTGGTTTCAGATTTTTAATATCTTCTGACATTTTGGAGGCTTTTGCTAATTCTCTAAAGTCTTAAAAACACTTTTCCTCTCACTGGCCTATTCTGATTTCCATTCAGATGCCACTTCTATTATTTAAGAGTCCTACTAAAAATGCCAAAAATGTTAATCAAGCCATGACTCATGCCAAACAGCTCAAGTGATTTGTATTATATTTGGAGACTGGGAATTAACCAACCATTCAACTCGATGCAAAAAGAATGTTTCATGTTTAGCATTAATGTTTTAAAACAGAAATCTTGTTGATTTTGTTGGGGTCTTGTGTGAAGTTCAAAGTGGAACTGTGTGAGAATAGCTATCTGCATCTGTTGACCTACTCTCGTTCCTGTAAACACTGGGTTTTTCTCAATTTTTCTCCTCTCCTAGATCTTTCTCCTGGCAGAGATGGCCATGTGGGCTCTCTCAAATCCAGGTCAGGCACGACGCAGGGGCTTATTTAAAAATGGATGGCTTGGGACAACTCTAGTGGAGTTGCTGGACGTAGTGTTAAGAAATGGGCAGCAGCCTCCATGTAGTAGGTGACTAAGAGCAGAAGGTCACAGTCACATCTGGAAAAGGCACATCTGGATCTGGGACAGGAGGTCCCTCTATTTACACAGATGGCTGTAGACAAACCTGTCCACGCTGTCATCTGGGCTGGATATGTTTCTCCTGTGCCTGGAAGCCACATGGCCGTGTTAGGGTCATGCTATGCCCAAACTAATACAGTGATGCAACTGTGCAACTGGTGCAACTGGTAGTCTCTTCCGACCCTCAGAAGGTCTGTATTGCTCCCTCAGAAAGATGGTCGGAAGGGTGGTTAAAAACACCAGAGTGTTAGAGAAAAAGTCAGGAATTGCTCTCCTAAAAAAAGCACTAACAGATTTTTTGTTTGGACCTACTCTGATGCAGTCCAGCCCCTTTAACAGAACCCAAATGACATATTGCTTTTAACGTGCAATATTTCGTTTTCCTTCCCTACCTGGTGCAAGCAGGATGCTGTTCACTTGCATCGTGTCTCATAGTAAAAGTCCTGACTTTGTCTGTGCAAAAGCACTTTGGATGCTGCAATTTCCACCCTCCTCAGCATCCGAAACAAACCACACCCCGTGTTAACAAGAAGTGTTGAAAAGCCCAACCTTTGCAGGTTCACTCTCGGCGTGGCAGCAGGCGTAATATCTGTTTGATAACAACGACTGGGCACCGATCCACGTTTGGCGCACGCAAGGCGTTATTGTATGACTCCCTTTGCTCCTGTTCCTTCTTCCCCACGCTATTTTTTAATGGATGGCAGAGGTCTGAGGAAATTGCAGGAAATTTGGCAGCCTTAATTTAAATGCTGGGAGCTGATGGAAAGGCAGAAGGACGTGCATACCTATAGGAGCTCTTAAAACCTGCAGCAATACATGGATTTCCTGGAGCAAAGTGAACCCAAAGGGACTTGTTCCCTTTTAGCCCATCGCCTGCTCCCACGCCACAGTACAAGCTCACCTGTCTTGCTTTAACGACACCAGTGAAATGCTGGTGTAGGCTATGGGGATCCATCTACTCCTGAATTGTTAGTCTCCTGGGAAGGTGGTTGTTCCTAGCTGTCCTTTCCTACTAGTGAACAGGACTGGTTAGGGAGATTTCAACAAGATATCCGCTTCTTCAAAAGTTGTGTCAGTCTTGGAAGGAATTTTTAAAGGAAGGGAAGGAAAAAAAAAGAATTAAAACTAACTTCAGCTACTGACTGGGGTCTCCATTCAGCTGTGACTTGGAAACCCTATTCTTGTATGTCATTGTGCTGCACATACAAATCCAAGAGTAAAGAGATCTCACGTCTCTTCGACTCGAAGCGAGAACTGAGCCCTAAGCCCGTCGTGTGACAGGTTCTTTATTTACTCATCTGATTTGCAGGATCCCAGGATGACTTGGATGGCTTTATACAATGACTCTTTGTAGGCTTTAGCAACCTGTTCACGTGTGTTCTCAATGCTGGGCAACCCTGCACTCCTGAGCATGAGTTCACTCCTGGGCTTGAGCCATGGCTGTCTTTCCCCCAGGACAATCCCGTATGAGCAGACAGTTCCTTCGAACAGACTTCCTCATTGTGCTACACAACTGCACTCGTGGCAAGGGAAATGCTGGTGATTTGGAACATTTTTTTCCAAGAAAAACACTGATTCAAGCTCATCGGCTTGGAATTAACTCATCTCAGGATGTGAAGGTTGGAGCAAAGCAAAGATCAGAATTAACAAAAGATCATCGACACGGGTGATTCCTGCTGAAACAAACTAAACATTCATACTCTCAGAAACTGAAATAAAATCTACAACAATCTGGGCCAGGGTTGGCAGGAAAAAGGTATTCCAGACCTTCAACAATGGTTTTTCCATGATTTTACAAGGAGTTCATTGTCCAATAAGCACTATTACGCATTCGAACAAGGATTACTCTTCCAAGCCTAAAATGCATTGTTCTTTTATTAGAGGCACTTTCTGTCCATGAAGTCATGGCAAGGCGCTGAGGCTTCAGACTAACAGCAAACACTGGCTGTGATGTGCTATTTCCACTTGGCTCCCCTCCCAATGGCTCCTGCTGGAGCCATTGTTCTCCTTGATGGCCATCCATAAAAAGTGACAACAGCAAAGCACCTACTTCCCGAGTCCCTCACTAAGTCCTACACATTTGTCATCTGCATCTCAAAATGGTGAAATGGTGTGCCCAAAGCACTCCTACATTTTTCAGAATTGTTATTGTCTTTTTCACCAGGACCAATTTTCTCATGCCTAAAACTCTGGTTGTAATTATCGCTCTTTGCTTCAGCCCGAGATGTTTCAAAATGCTTTGAGTGGTTGAGAGCTTATGTTCTACCAGTGCAGCTCCTATAAAAAACCCCAGCTTATCTCTACAGAAACTATTCAGCCATGTTCCAATGTCACTTTATTCATCTTTCAAACACTCCTAAAGGAAAGCAACAAAACCTCCTGCTTCATTTGGCACTGGAGCAAATTCTTTAGCATATGCAAGCCGCAAGGAAGCTCGCCGGGCTGTGCCAGCTTGCACCAGCTGAGCACTGTACCAGCAACGGTTTCAGAGTTTGTGGACTTCCAACCCCCTGCTGTTTGCTTCAAGTTTCAGACTGAAAGCGCACAAGAAACTCAACGCAAAACTCAGACTGTAAATTTGACTTTCCCTTGGTCTCCAATCAGAACCATAAATCAACTCCAGATTTGCTTTGAACTTGGTCGCGCTTGCCCCAGAAAGTTCAGGAACTTTAATGATCCTTTGGGACAGAGTCAAGCCCATTTTAGAGCATTTGCAAAGAAAACATCGAACTGGAAGAATTTTGTGTGGTTTTGCTACATGCCTTTGGCACAGCTCTGGCAAACCCTGGCAAGGATCCATTTCAAGTAAAAATAAGATAAACTGGGCATCTGACTGATGTCATCAGACAACAAGCAAACAACCAAGCTGAAGGCATCTTAAGGATTTATTTGGTTTCACTTTGCTAGAACTTTATCAGCATAATGTTTCTCCTTTCCTCTGCAATGATGTAAATCAGGAGTAAAGCCATACTTTAGCTGTGATGGTTATCAGGCTCAGATAAAGCTTTTCAGATCTTTTCTCTGTGGACTTGAAATGTCTGGCCAAATGCAGTTCTGGATCCAAGTTAACAGTCTCTGTGAAAATGCTGGAGAGCCCCGAAGGCATCTGTATTACTCTGCCGAGCTGGGACAGAGAGGGTTTTGAAATACAGCTTTGCTGTTTGAATAGGTTCTGCTGTCACTTCTCAGGTGATGCTCGTTGCTTTCAACCAGAGAAAATTGAAGCAATCGAAGTAAAAAGATGCCCCACAGTGAGGTGAACGGGCTACTCCCAGATCTATTCTCTAAAAAGCAGCTGAAGTTTCTTATAAGCATTTTCAGTGCAGCTAACCATCTTACATTAATGTTGAGACAAAACAAGAGATAGAATGTGTTTTTTGTGGTTTATAAACACACATTATGTCCAAAAATCTTACAGCATATTTAAAAGAGGCTTGCCAAATGTTCATAGCACTTATCTTAAAATGTGCCTTTAGACTTTACAAAAATTCTGAAATTATACAAACACTTACAGACATTTATGCATTTCCTAGTCAGGTGGGACCTTATAATAACCTCCTTTTATTGTTAGGTGACTTTTAAATTTGTGGTTTTTTTTTTTCTTTAAGCTGAAATATCACAAAATGCTGCATAGAAGGGCTCTACTGGAATCATCAGCTTGGTATCCGAGTGCGGATATTGCTAGTGAGTGGGGTCATGCTTCTCATTTCTGATTTGCCCCAAGCATTCATACCTTGAAGTGTTAATAAGTTGTCATAGAACTGTACTCGGTAACGAGCCCGAGTTTCTGGAACCCTTTATGAAACACGAAGCTCATGGCATGACATCCTGGTTCATAATACAAAGCATATTATTCCCCTTTACAATGTCAGAGGGCATATTTCAGAGTAGCTACCGTAACATTATTCACAAATGAAGTGGTGGAAAACTCAGATCATCTGAATTCACATCTTTACAATGTTTGGACCTATAAACACAGGGTTTGTGTACCTGTCTATCACCCTAATATCCAAATATAATCTAAATTATATCGGTAGCAACGGCGACGTCTCTGGTGGATTTAACAGAAATTCTCATTTCCTATATCTCATGGGTAAATATTGTGATTTGGGTAATTTGATTGATTTATAAATCATCCAGCTTTCCCCTGTTCATTTTTAGCTTTGTACATATTTCACTCGTTTATTTTACAAGTTTTATTTTCTTGGTTTTCTGCATTTGTTGGGCTACCGACTTTTGGTGGTATCATGCTGTAAATGACTGGTGGGAATTGGTGGCGATCCCTACATTTCAGTAGAACTATGTAGATCTCAAAACTTATAAAAATGGTCAAGAAGAGTCACGTATAAGGTAGTCACCAACTCATAAATCTCCCAAGAATTGCTTATAAGCACAGTTAAGGCTAGTGGGGGAGCTACATGTAACAAAATCTTTCTATTAATATGTACTTAGGGGATGCAGGGGATTTTCATCAAACTGCAATATTTCTATTTAAGTTTCTCCTCTGAAGAGGAGAACTATTTTTCACTGAAAAATAAACTTTAAAGGAAACAATCTGTTCTTAAATTTAACACGAGGAAATTAAGCCCTGAATCTGAAGATATGTGACTAACTCTGCTTATGTGAACGTTTCCATTGATTTCAACAAAGATCTTCACACAGGAGAATTACTCACATGGATAATTGCTCATAAAATTGGGCAATCTAGGTTAGTTAACAAAATAAGAGTACTAAATCATTTTCTAATCTATATTGTTCTTTTTGACTGCCAAAGTGCTGGCTATATTTATTTTTTATAATCCTGATAAGGAAACATTCCTAAAACATTAGCAAAAAAAATCCAGCTTGAGTGAAAGGACAAAGTGAAACAAACATCTTTCAGCCTTTCTCCACTGTTGCTGATCTTTAAATAGCAAACTTGATCTTCTGTCAGAGCAGATTTTGGGTGGTTATACAGCAAGTAGCTCGACAAGATGGGATTGGAAAAATCCTTCAAGGCCCTTAATCGGCATTCCCTGCCTCTTGCTTTGAGCTCTTCCCCTCCTCTCACCTTTGGAAGAAGTCATGCTTGAGAACGTTTAATCCGCTGTAGCCCTTAGCACTGTCCCTCTGGGAGCTCGCTCATGCTCGTTATCACATGTTCACCATGTCAGAGGTTGGAGGGTATAACGTGCAACGTAAGCCAATCGCCGGCCCCTCGCTCGGCCGACACTTATCTACGATCACAGCCAAGGCAGCATCGAGATGGAGCAAACTCTTTCTATTAGCATGTGGTTTATAGACGGGGAGCAAAGTCACACGCTGCCTTCTAAATATGGCCAGAATTTGTTTGAAACTTTAGAAGATGTTTTCCATTCCCACGTATTGACTTTGTAAATGATACTTTCTAAAGCTTTAACAGGCGTGAGAAATTTAAATATACAACCCCCTTCGACCTGAAAAAGGAAAACAGTATATTTTAAACAATTGTGCGAGGAAAGACAGTGGCGGAAGTGAAAAGGAGCTTGGTTGGACCTCTAAAAGCAGTCACCCTGAAGAGAGGAAAGTTAACAATACCCACCTATTTGAAAGCAAATATTTCTGGGAGCAGAGCTCTGGGTAATGTGAACCACACAGATATGGGATAGCCCAGGGGGGCTACAGGAAGTTTAGATCCATTCCGAAAAGGTCACGCTACTGCACTTCATTTTTACGTCCTTACAGAGAAACGTACTCCTCCACCTAAATACTGGCCACTCTTATTTAAATAGCTCCTCACTGAAAGGAGGTTGAAATAATGAGCATACTGAATGGTTTCCAAGATGTGTTGCTGTTGTTTAACCTCTGCTTTTGACTCTCCAGATACTGATTGCTTAATTCTCATTTGCCACGGGGGAAAGATGCATCTTCCAAACAATCAGGAAAGCTCACGTTGCTTTTGAGAAACATTGGGATCAGATCTTCCAATAAAGTTTTACTGAATGTAAGCAGTTTGTGGTGGGCATGTGCTGATGTAGAGCATAGGATTGTTGCCCTCTCTTTAATGGCTTATCCATACAGGGCAGTAGCAGCAAGTAAAACACTACCATCTTGTAGAAGAAGCCTTCTTCCTTCTTACCTTTAACTTATAATGTGGTGAGACCATCACTTGTGCTGTTGATAAAGCAGCTTAGCTGGGCACATTGTCCACAGTGAGAAATTGAGGGGTTTGGAACATTTAATGCTTGTGCTTAAAATAGCAAAATTTCCTTTGAGGAAGAGATCTAACAATTTATGTTCCATAGATCGATCAACAATCAAGAAAACAAAATCCATTTTACAGACAACCAAAGCAAGGGAAAAATACACTCAGCACTTGCTCTGTAAATTGGTGACAAAGTCAGAGCTTGAAGCTCAATAACCTGATTTTGATTGGGCTAATTTCACTGTTAATCCACATTGCTCTTTCGTGTGCTGGGAAAGATAGGGATAAACCGAGGTTCTCACCTCTGAAACTGTGCTGCCATCTCCCAGAAATAAGCAATCCAGAACCTGAAATGGTTTCAAAGCTTTCCTTAGGTTATTGATGGCTAACGTTTTTGGTTGCACACGATCAAAATGCATTAATGCACATAACAGACAGGGAAAATACAGAAAGGCAGTCATGAGGGTGTTGCTCTTCTGACAAGCTCTCATGTGGTCCTTCACCTTGCTGAGATAAGGAGGGAAGGAATAACACCCTACACAAACACAAACACCAAGACTAGCTGCAATCCCTCGCCATCTACCCTGGACCTAATCCCCATCTGCTCTGAACAGCTACAGACACGAGCACCACACATCTTACATGGAAAATGAGGAGGCAAAGGGTCTGACCTAATACAGCGAAGAGCCAATACTGCATTAAAATAATGGAATTATACTGTGAATGCATATTTCATTACCTCTGAAAATATATACTTCACCAATCATCATGAAGAGTAGACATGCTCAGCATGATTTATTCAAGCCTTTATTAACTTGTCCTACACTTAATGCTGACAGCTTGATGATTTTTTCCAAGATCCAGTGGCTTCTTCTTGAAAAGAAGTCAAGTAGGCTCATGTGTGAAAGATTAACTATATATGCATCCCAGAATTTAACCACTGTTAGCTAGTGAACAGAGCTAGGCAATATTTTGTTGGCAAATAAACCGGTCACCAAAAAGTGCAGTTTTGGAGAAATCAAAACAACCGGAAAATATTGTTTCTGGTCAAACAGAACTTTTTGGAAACACTAGCATTAGTCATTTTAACATTTTAAATTCTTGCATTTTGGAGGACTTGTCAGAAAAGGCAAGGTCTCTAAAACATGTTTGGAAGAAGGAGATACCCAGCATTTCAGAAGAAATGACCACAGCAAGTAGATGTTTTACATGCATTTCAAAAGCTTGCTCAAAGTGCCCCACTTGGGAACAGTAACCAGTACTTTGTCTCTGGATGTCTGTTAGCAGGGATGACCTGGGTCCCATGAGCACCACTGTGCATTATCTTTCAATAAATTATTTCTCTTAACTAATTTCCAGACAAGATATTTTTCTGCTAAAGAAGAAAAGTAGCACATGTGCTGTTAGATGAGACTTTTTCTTCCCAAAGCCTGTGGCTAAGAATCTAAGAAATGAACATCTGAAGTTCAACTTCTGCCATGAATCCATATTTAGACTCTGTTTTTGCAAAAATACATGTTTAAATGCTGATTTTAGGGAAACGTTTTATGTTTGCAAGACAGGAGAATCTTCGAGTCAGTAGCCAACAGGACTAAGCAGGTGCCCAAACTCTGGGCACATGCTGAAATGCTTTGCTGCTTTCTGACCCCAAATGAGCGGGCTGACAAGCAGCTATGTTCAGGGTGGTCTTAAATCTCTTACTAGGAGCTGGTTTAAATCAGAGGGAGGGATGAGGCTGGGGAACATAAATGTTCTCTGGGGCCCATTTCGGTTTTTATGAGGTAGGTATTCCAGCCAGAAGGGCTAAGATCAGGCCAGCCATCTTCCAGGTGAGACTCCATCCTTTAAAACCCTTCTGTGAGGGCCCTTAATAACTTTGCCATGTGTAAACATGCCTGATGCTTTTCTTGTGAGCTCAGAGTGACAACCAGAGCAAGAAGAGAGCGGCGGCTCAGCACTTTTTGACGTCAGTTCTTATAAGCCCAAGCAGTTGATTACCATGACACTCAAGAAGCTGGGTATCACATATCAGTGGAGAGCCACATGAAGCAGCACGATAGGTTTCAGAGCTATCTCACCCCAGCTCTGAGTTTAGCCAGGATTTTTTTTTCGGGGCTGTAATGACCGAAGCACAATTTAACCCCTTAACCTCTCAGCACACGGGTCACATTTCAGTCCAATAGAGGACACACACCAAGTGGCTCATGTTTATTTTCCAATTGTCATTTTCAGTTTACCTTGAAGAACCTGATCTTAAAGTTGGTAACAAATAGCTACTGAAACCAGCTGAGAATTTTTTTTCCAGCTATAAACCAGTCAGCCGCAAGAAAGACCCCGTGAGACTGTAGAACATTTGCTTCTCCTGTCAGCTGAGAAGCTCCCCAAACCAGCAGAAGACAAAGTACATCAGATGGCTTGTGTATTCCCACTTTGCTCTGGCCATGCTGGGTCATCAGGGGATATAAAATATATCAGACTCAGCTAATTTAATTTTCAGGCAGAAAGAACATTTTACTAATGGCAGTCTGACTTATCTGTGCTGTTTCAGCCTGACCCAATGGACATCAAAGCCAGCAAAGAGACATTCATCGATTGTCCTCAGCAAACCCCAGGGAAGGTATTTAAATTCTTTAACGCAGTTTTAGGAACTTTATTTACACTCATGAGCACAGTTTCTCAAGTATATCTAGATTAAGAAAGGTTTCAGAGGTAATACATTCAAAGTTCTGTCCAGAGAGCAGATGTATATCACACTTTGAAGAGTCTGGGTTTTTTTTTTTCTGTGCTCGAAAGTCCTTCTTAACCTGTTCAATACCAGAAATATCCATAAGGCAGCTTAACCATCCAAAGTACTATCTGAGCTATGAACTGTCTAGACAAAAATGAAGTAGATTTTGTACATAATGTGCATTGACCTCTGACAGTAGTAGAATGTCAGGAAAATCTCTGTGATGGTGAAGACACTCTTGTGTTGAGTGTGGTTAGTTCACTGACTGATGCCCAGTGAAGAACATGGTGGCAGTACCAAGAAGCAAACCATAGCATCTTGTTACTGTCCCATGGTCTCAGCCACAGATCCAGCTGCCCTCTTCCATGTACCTGGTGCTCTCCAAGTGTTCTACAGAATTTATTGTGGTGTGCAACTCTTACACAGAAAAAGAAAAAAAAATCTTGAGGCCCTGAGCAACCTGATCTAGTTGGAGATATCCCTGTTCCTTGCAGGGGGGTTGGACTAGATGACCTTTGAAGGTCCCTTCCAGCCCTAACGATTCTATGATTCTATGATTCTATGATCTCTAAGTAATCTGTGATTCCACAGCTCCAGAGTCCTGTCCCAGTGTCAGGAACTTTGGAAACTCATTCTGCATTAAAAAAATTAATGCAATAAGAAGGAAAGGTACAGCAGTATACAAACTGAACAATGTGCTGTGTATTAGGAAAAATTTGGGTGCATTTATACTCTGAGATTTATGGATGCTGTCAGAGCAAGTGATGGTGTTCCAATTATTAGGGAAACAAATATTCATGTCCGTGTTTTTATCATACTCAGAATGTGGTTCACAAAAAGAAAAAAGCTTCTAGACAAGTCTGATTTAATCTGGAGAACATGTTTACATGGATGGTGAAAGATAATTTTGCAACCAAGCCTAAACCCAAGCAGTCTCATACCCGAATGCCCAATTTTTGAGGCAGAATAAACTCGGACACAGTTTTTCACACGTAATCTCTCGTCAGTTGTGAATCCCAAAGCTACATTGAAAATGTCCTTTGCCATCTGATTTAATGGGACCCAGAGGCAGATGTTTCAAGGCTATGTGTTTTGTGGTACTCCCGAGGCTTTGGGACTTTTCCTTTTGCTCTAAGGCAAAATTAGCGCTTTATAAAAATCCCCGTTGGTGATTCACTGTTGTGAGTGCTTCCAAATTACTCTCCCACTTCCTACCACGCACAGAAACTTCTATTTTGGGTGCAAGTTTGTGTAGTCAGATACAAATAGTCAAGTCAGACTTGCAACAAGACCACCCTGATGTCCTCCCTGCTTCGTGCTGCTCCAACCATCGCTTCCCGTAGAGGAAATCAACAGGAGCCCAAAGAGGTGTGATAGTACAAGAGCTGTCCTGAGCTTGCAAAGACCTCATCCTTTTGGGGAAAATTGCCATGCCTGGTCACAGGGGAGCTTTTCCTCTCTTCCAGATGCTTTGGCTTTGGTGGGTAGGTCAAACCCAAAGCTTTCCAAGAGGTGCATGAGGTTTTAGCCACACAATTTGCTTTAAAGTCAGAGGGAGCCACGCAGCTAAGCCTTGGCCGGCAGCTACAGTATGTGGCCTTTCATAACTACAGCATTTATTGGTTTGGTGAGCACTATGAAATGCTCTTTGGGTGGGCTTGAACTTCCCCCCCCCCAAAAAAAAACCAATTATAGTCTCTGGGCTGGTAAACACTGAGGCTCTTGGCTCTGCCGTTGAGTTGGCCAAACCTCTCTCAGCCCTTCGCCACGTAGCGGCAGCTGAACTCCGATAGCATCAAACGCGGGATGAGGTCACAGCTCCTGAAATCCCACTGATCCTTACCCAAACACCGTGCAAAACCTTCAAACTCTCGGAATCGTATATAAAATATCACGCTTAATAAGGCTATTGTATCACAGCAGGGCCTCGATGTAAGCTCCCTAAATCCTGGCTGTTTCCTTAGGCACCGATTATTTGGTTTTCTCTAACGCGGGATTCTGCGCGGTGTTTGTACAGCACGTTTATGTGCTGCACCTCCAAGCAAATTCTTTCTTCTAAGGAGCGGAGCTGGAAGGTTTTGTGCCCCTGAATTTCTACCCTTTTTTTATTTTGTGCACAGACAATAGCCGTGTTGCTTTTAACCACGCTGTGATACATCAGAGGAGCTGCAAAAGCACGCGTGTCTACATGCCCTCGCGTCTTTCTCTGGGACACTTGAGTTTGTTTGGTGTTGCTGTTTGGAAGGAAGTTCAGCCAGTCCACATCTATGCCCTTGGCCTTTGCTTCTCTAATTCTATCCTCACGAAGCCCATGAGAAATTTGTCTTTTAAACCATCACCGTTAGCATTTCACTACCCGGTTTCTACTCCGGAGCAAGACACACTCTTGAGGCTCTGTTGAATACACTTTGACTGAGACATCAAAGTTCCTAAGGATGTGTTCATGTATCTCCTCCAGCAATGCTGGTAGTGGCTACATCAGGACAACCTGATGTAAAAATGAAACAACAACAACTTCAGGACGAGAAGGCAATATTTTGACCGCTTCTTCTTATTTTCTGCCTTTTAACCAACACAGGAAGAAAGCTGAGCAAACCAGTGTAAAAATAAAGAGAAAAATTCATCCCTCCAGCCTCAGCCAACCTCTCCTGTTGTCTGGGAAAAATACCCCCTTTCCCACATCTGCCCCTGTAGGCTTCCATCTGTAATTTACTGCGGTGAAAAAATTATTCGGGTACTGTTGGGTCAACATAGGACTTATAAAGTAAATGAGAATGACTAATGTGACATTATACCCCCACTGAACTCTTTCCAGTGGCCATTTGCAAGCAGCTGAAGCCAATCCATCAGCGGATGTAACAGCATTTGTTTCTGAAACATCTGGTATGTATCAATATGTAAATCAGTTCGGCACAGAAGGAAACACACAAAGAGATTTTGATCTAAACGCCTCGTGTTTTTCTTGTTGTTGTTGTTGTTTCAAGGAACTGTACCCAGCCACCACTCAGCATCATTTTTTATTTTCTTTTTTGACTTTTGCTGTAATATTACTTAAATATTCAAATATTAGCTTGTGATGATTATCCCAGGAGTATTTTTAGCCTTTTTTTTTTTTTCTGGAATCAGAGTATTTTCTTACCAAAGGAATTTAAGCCTGTTGAATTCTGAATTAGACCTTAATTGTATCCCTTGTCAATCACTTCTAATCCAAGTGGCAGTTAGGGCAAGCAGACCTCACATGTTTTGGCAAGTCAATGGTAAAGCGACTTGGAAAACACCAAGGCAAGATGATACTGTTATTAAATAGCCAGGAAGGGACTCGGTTCCCATTCTTTGAGGGAACTTTCTCCAAAATGTGCCAGACCTCTTTTCCAGAAGATGATAAATACATTTCTGATGCAAAAATATTAAGGCTTCCATTTTAAATAGGGCTGAAAACTTTCTCCCTGGTAGTGAATGCAAAGCGCTCAGCTTTTCTGAAAACCACATTACTTATTTTACATCTTAAATATTTAGAGGCTCCTCTTTTGTCATATTCTTGACTTGGACATTGAAACAAAAGAATGAAGACACCCAGATGTTCATGAAAAAAGAAAGTAACCAAAATATATTAGGCAATTTTTTTATATATTGCCAGTTAGGACCTAGATGAGGGTTGAATAGTATTCAACTATTCAACCTGTAGGCACAGGTTTTAAAAGGTTTTTATTTGATTTGAAATGTTTCTCCTTGTCTTTAAATATTTCCATCCAGTACTTTCAATCCGAGAGAACTTCTGAACTAAGCCAAAGCCTGAGAGCTGTAAAAAGTAATTCACAAGAAATTATTATGATGAGGAAAAAAAATACGGTGCTGATGAGCTGTTTTTCCTTATCTAGAGAGAGAAAAATACGAAAAGGAAAGAAATTATTTTCTTGTTGAAAAGCAGGCCCTGGGAATTACTCCTTGCGGGTAGATTCCCGCGTCCACACCAGGCTCTGCAGAATCGCTTGGAGCCGGGGTGGGGAGGGGAGGGAGGAGGGAAGATGGGCACGAGCCTTTGGAAGGATCTAGGTGACCTAGAAAAGATTTTTAAAATTCCTTCAGTTCTTACAATCAGATAAAAGCCCGGACAAAAAGCGAGTGACTCATCTTCTCTTGTTCCCTTCTAATAGTTTCCTAATGAAGTAATTACAGTGTACTCATTTGGAAACGCAGAAAATAGAAGACAAGACAAGAAAAATCAAGGGGAGGGGGGGGAGAAGTCTAATGGGCTGATCACTGCCTCCCCGTGGAGCTCTTACCACTCTAACACCCTACAAAGATGCTACGATTTTCCCCAAATCAGACTTTTCTGTTGACTTTACTGGTGCACACATAAACGTGTAGTTACCTGCTAGTTAGTGCGATCGCTTTTGTGAAGGAACAGGTACAGTTTATAGGAGGAGGCAATTTCTTACTATCTGTCATTAGTCGAAGCTGGAAAATCAGACAGGCTTCCAGGCACACAAATTTGAAACAGAAGCAGCAAATTTCATGTCTTTTGCCCCAAACCATCACAGCTACAGCAAAATGCCACCAGGAGCACACTCTTAGGAGACCTACTGAAATAAGGTCTCGGTGAGCTGCATGGTTATAGAAAAAAAGTCCTCAGGAATACATAAATGAATATAGCTGGGAAACGTTTGTGAAATTATGACATGGACAATTTGGAGCAGAGGGAGAAAATCCTGCAATGATGTACTTGAACATATACGTTGTACTTGATCATTGTTTTTAGAGTTTTGAGAGCAGGGTTTTAATTTACCTGTTGTAATCGATCTATATGCAGTTTTGGCAGGAGAGGGGACTCTCAGCTTGCACACAAGGAGCTGGCATCACCCCTGCCTGCTTTTTCACCTGGCACAAAGCATGCCCAGAGCAAATAAAACCGATGGGCCAAGTCTTCTTCCTCGCAACCACGTGTCCAACTGGCCTGCAGCGTTGCTCCCGCTGACAATACATCATCTGTAGCTGACAGAGGAAGCACTGTGTTTTGGCTTGCCAAGCGAGCAGATGCTGAAGATCCACAGGAAACATGCAGCTAAGTGCTGGAAAATTTATCTGCATGGGCCGGTGGCGCGTATGGCCCGGCTGAACGTGTACAAACCAGCCTGCAACCAGTGGGACAGACCCCACAAGTGCTGGTAGCGAGGAGCATGGCCAGTGGCTCTGCATGTATCTGCGGGGTGATCCCTCCCAAGTCCTTTTACAGCAGTGGGCATCTGTTTCCCCATCTGCTAAGGGGGTGGATTTGTCTTTTGGAAAAAGCTTTGGGATACAGGAGTGAAAAAAATTCTTGGTGGCCACTAAATCAGAATTATATCCTTTGCTACCTGTTTTGGCTTTTCCTTTGCAGAGGTGGAAACAAAGACAAGAATAAACAAAGGAGGAGACACAGTTTTTTACTAAAACCATAAATGTTATTTTCACCATCCAACCATTAGTTCATCTGTCCATCCATCCATTCATCCTTCCTTCCATCCATCCATCCATCCATCCATCCATCCATCCATCCATCCATCCATCATTAAACCAATAAAAATATTATGTATCAATGTAAATATTTATTCAGCCAGAAAAACCACTGTCTTAGCAAACAAGACCCTTAAATCTTTTTTATCTCTCCAAGTCGAATGAGACAAAAATCTAATTAAAGATGAAAAGTAAACCAGCCCCTTAAATTCTCCAAGGCTGGGACAGTAACACAAGTACGTCTTGCTTAACAGGGGAGTTTTATCATGACAGCTACCCTGCCAACTTTTTATTAAGGCTTAAACCATGTCCAAACAATTTTCTTCACAGGAGGAACCCACTCCCTTCATGTGTCTACTGAGAAGAAAGCCCTTATTCTCCGTTTTCCATCATCTGTGTACATGGTCAAATTCTCCCTGGGTAACCGAGTGTGAAGCTGGCACTTTGGACTGAGTTGCAAATGGGAAGTGCTCTCGTAGATTATTGTGAAGAGCACACAGGTCTGGTGGAGCTGGTTGGGGATTGCACCGGTTTCTGAAGCCTTCATCCACCCTCCCCCCTTTTTCTATCTTCTCTTTTCCCTTCTCTGTTGAGTTATCCTTGCAGAAGAGCCCGGCGTTGCCAAAATCAGGGTCTGACGGGGCAAGGAGATGAATGTTGTGTTTTTAAAGTTAACAGAAGTTGGTTCCTCAGAGTTCATGCCGGTGTCACAGCGCGTGCCGAACTCCTACACGTTTTGAAACTTGATCTTACACCTTGCCTTTTATGAAGATGAAATCCTTGGCAGGTGATTATTTTGCTTTCTCACATCATATCAGACGGTTTAAGCACCAGTCTGCTTGCTAAGAGCCAGCTGTTGTGGAGTGAAAAAAAGAAAGAAAGAAAGAGAAATTCCCTCCTGAAAAGCCCAGGCTTTCAGAAATCCCGTAGTGTCAAGCTGCTGCTGCCGCTGCTGCTACCTTTGGATTTTTCATTAGATTTCATTGCGAATCGATGAATGCAGGTGTTTTAAAACACTGGTCCCTATATCAATGTTAAATTAGGAAAATATAGAAAGAAGCAGGAAGCCAAAACTTTCTTTTCCTGGAAAAACAGAGAAGATTAGAGGTCAGTAATGGTGCAGCAGCAAGCCCACGAGCAACATCCCATGTTTATGACCAGCCGATCTCCCGAGAGCATCGCTGCCTCCACCACTGCCCTCCGCACAACGGCAGGAGGAGGAAAACCAACCAGCCGGTTGGTTGCTGGAGGTTGCTCCCTCCCGAACCCTCCATGGAGCAAGCTGGGAGTGACAACTCCCTTCAGTCCCTCCAACCCTGTTTTGAGCCCAGCTGGGATTATTTAGCCAATATCAGTTCACGTAATGATTTATATCTCCTTGTAGAGGTGAGCTTGTGCATGCTCAGCTCAAGGGAAGGGCTATCCATAGTGTCCAGAGGCTCGGAAACAGGAGCATCTCCATATTGCCAGTGCTGCCTTTCGATGATTGTTCTTTCTAGAGTCCTTGTTCTGGTCCAAATGAGTCAGATGGGCAGCCCTTTCCTCCAGGCAGAGGTGAAGGGCAGGCTCCCAGGGATGGTTGTGCCTTGGGCACAACCAGCTGACCGACTATCCTCATCTTCAGCACATTGGCTGCAACCTGCAGAAAAGATCTCAAATAAATGTCCCTTGTACCGATGCCGTGCCATCTAAAGCAGCACATGAAACAGCTGCTGATGGGCTCTCCCTGACCTTGGTGACTGCTTTAAACAAAATCTTCCTTTTCTAAGGACCCTTTTCTCCTGCCATAAACCAAGGGAGACGGTTCTGGACATACCCGCCCAGAAGGGGAGGAGGAGAGAGATGACGCACTCTCCTGGTGAAACAGATGTGCTGTGAGAATTTCTTATCAGGAGCAGCGGGGCTAAATGGGACACGTCACGCAGCGTATAACGTATTGGCAAGGGTTGCACAGTGTTTCTTTTGCTGTTCAATAAAAGTAAAATTTTTCGTTTGCCAAGACTATCAAAGTAGCTGTTTGCTCTTCGCTATGACCAAAGGAAACAGTGTTTCTTCCACTATCAACAAAAGGAATATATTTATGTCTCAAACCGGCTTTTCCACGTGCACACACCCCCTCAGAAGGCCGATTTTAAATCATTCTGAAACAAATTCAGCGTCTCTGCGCTGGATGCTCGTTTCCAGCCATGGGACGATTTTTCCCTAGTGCATCTCTTGAATTTGGCCCAGCACACGCTGTTGAATTGTTTTTCCTTCCTTTCCTCCCTCTAATGCAATTGCTTGGTTTCAGCTACTGTGAGCCTGACGCAAATCCCGTTGCGGTCCATGGAAAACCTCAGCTGGGCTACAGTAAGCACTAGCCTGGTTGTAACCCAGCCTTGCGGTGAAAGGGAAATGCAAGAGGAAGAATTTTGGGACAGCTGGACTATGTCTGGTACCAGGTCTCTTCATTGCCTGTCTTTATTAGCTCATTAAGCACGTAACAAGAGGCTACTGCTGTCTGACCATAGCAAACCTCACGTGCACACTGTTTTCTCTAGAAAAACACATTTGGACACTGTTAATAAAACGAGCAGAACTTCCTGATGAAAAGGTTTTCCGCCCTTATATGCATCGTCCTCAGCTGTCACAAGGAAAGCTTGGTTGCTGTCAATGTCCTTTACAGCTTCAGCACACCTGGGGGTGAAAAAGTTGTTTTAAAGATGCTATAAACATAACTGATTTTGATTATAAAATAAGAATAATGCAGCCACACTGTTAGCTCCTAACTTAATCCAAACAGAAACGTAAGGGCATTGGAAATGTGGTGTGTTTGAACATCAGAGATGCCAAATGCAAAGTGTTTGGCATCAATAGTCTTGCATGAAACAAAAAATGCAAATAAGTTCATTTTTTGTTTTGGCAAACGTATGGCTAAATTGTTTTTCTTCTTTTTTGGGACTAATATTAATGCATCATTGACATGTCAAGGAACTTCTGGTTTGTTGATCCTAGATTTGGGCAAGCTTGGAATTGCTTGTAGGAGTAGTTTTGCCCCTACCTCCAAGATCATTATTGTCCTGGTAGTAATTAATCTGTCTTAATACAGAGGCTTAGAAGATTACCTGAGTGTGAGTAGGAAAAATATGTATGGAGTAAGTGGAGCTGGAATACAAAATCATATGCCGAAAGCTGTTATTTTCTTTGCTTAGATAAGCAGAGAGATCAGTAATGTAGAAATCCCACTATACATTTGGTTATGATCTTCAGAAAAAAAAGTAGGTAGACAAGGAAGCATTAATGTGATATATTATCATATTCTAACCCATCAGATCACCATATGAACATATATTTTCACTCTACATGAACGCCTGTTCATCCTTCCGTTGCTTAAATAATATCCACAGTTTTTCTTCCTCAAGTTTGACCTTCAAAATGCAAAACCGATGTTTTCTATAACTGTGCCATCTTGTTGCTTGCTGCCAGCATGTGCAATGATCTAACAGTACCCCGAAACACAAATACACACCCGCACGCATATATACACCCACCCACATATATAAATAATAGGAAAACTGAAGCCCTGCATTTTCCAGGGGCAGCTACACCCTTTTGAGAACTGTTTACAGCTTTTGTCACAGTTATGAATGTCTATAAGAGAAAGTCATTTCCCCATAAAAGTCCTGGGGACCCAAAACAGGGCATTGTAACACTGTGATCGGCACGTGCCATCGCATCTATGAGCATCTGATGGGCACATCCATCTCTAGGATTTTTGTCTGTTTGCTTTAGGAAGGAACAGAAACAGTTAATGCAGCTCTAAAAATTACTGTGTTATGTTGATTATCAACGCAGAAACACAGCCATTTAAAAACTGGAATTGATTAATTCCTTCGTATTCATAGTCCTATATGTGTGTGCATAAGATAGTAATATAAAAGACTCAGTTAATGCTCTCAATAGGGAAGATACGAAGTGTCTCTGGTTCTTGTGCAGATACTGCACGTAGGACTTCAAGAAGTTCTTGGTTTCTTGCTGGTTCTGACATTCATTGAGATTGGCTTCAGGAAAGCAGAATTAGATGAAGACAGCAGTTTCAATCTCCTACACTATACAGCTAAAACTGGGACAACTTGTCATAACAGGCTAAAAAAAAAAAAAAAAAAAAGCTTGTAGCTGAAGACTGACCCCCAAACATCAGGAAAATAAATTGTTTGATTTCCAAGATACAGTCAATATTTTCTTTTGCAAGAAGAAACAAGGATTTCTCCTAAAAATGAGTACAGAAGACCTGGGAATGCTGCACAGAACAATACGTTTGTAGGTGGCAGGCTCATTATTTTGTTAACAGACGGATAAATCAAGGACTCCCTTGTTATTTTATTTTTGCAGTGTGCTTTAAAAATACTCACACGCCCACTTAGTGCTTCCTCATCGATAACACCAGCAGCAGGGGGGAGACGGTGTCACCTTCCATAAACAGGTACTGTTGACATACAGCTTGTAAAATAGAATAATTTCAATAGGGTTCGAGCCAGCTCAGAGAAAAGGTGCAGATAACGCTGCCTTATCTGACAGTATTAGCCAAAAAATATGCCTGCCTATTTGAAGTCCCATATTTGTCCGATCCACACATACTCTGTTGACGCCGGGCCAAGACTAACAGCGGGTCTAATTGGTTGTACAGATCAGACAATGATGTTCAGGAAGACAAAAATAATATTGGCCCAATGAGAGGTGCTTTGTGTTTAAAGGTTGTCGATTTTCTGCTCCAACTTGGGCTGGAGTCACAACAGCTGACCGCGGCCAGCACTTAAATGAGATTTAATGATGCTGTTTGGCTCAGGGCAAGGTAACCAGACACACACATAGAGCGTGGATGAGAGCGCGCCGCTAATGCTCCGTAGAGTCTTTCCAAAAAAACAGATTGTTTTTTCCTTAAAAACAGCATGGAGATGATATAATTCCTGAATTTTTACGAGCCTTTCCCAGGGGTCTGGAGATGGTTTCGTATGTAACAAACACGAGTTCGGAGAGAGGAAAATGCGAAATACTGAGAAACCCACCAAACCAGAGAGCGATTATAAGAAAAAAAAATTGTGGGGAGGATTAATGCTTGAAAAACGAGAGGGGAGAAGTGGTGGCATCACAGGTTTCCAAATCTCATTAAATGTATCTTACTCATCCAGCCAGTAGCCCAAAGCTCAGACACTGGGGTTAGCACTGTGATATTTCATCACACCAGAGTCGTGCCCGTGCATGCCATTTCGCCTTCAGAAAACGCTGCCTCTAAAAAATGTATCCTGCACTTTTTGTTGAGTTTCCAACCAATCCTGGACTGTGTGGTTATTGTATCAGTCCAACTTTCCTTTTCTTTCCCCCCACTTCTCAACCATTCCCTACATCGCTGATGGCTAAATCACTCTGGAAATGCCCCCACATCCATCAGTGAGAGAATAGGTTTTCTGTCTGCCAACGCAAACCTTGGCAGACAGCAAAATATCTCATGTATTTCCTAGGTGAAATATCTAGATTTTTGTCGCAGCATTCAACAGAGGTATCCACTCATGTACCAGCATTAGCTGTGCCCAAAGATTAGTTAATGGGATAAAAGTCTCATAGAGAGGAGTGAGAACAGCCTTTATGGAACAAGTAGATGTCAAATCAAAGAGAGCTCTGCTAAAAAGCAACACCAAACTGAGATTGCTCGTATCTGTGAGGATTTTATCCTGCACGGGTTTGCATCCCTTAAATTTCACCCTCGAAAATTAGTCTTAACCACGAAAAATTTGCTTGGCTTAGGCTCCGAGTGTGGTTGAACCACCAACTTCCATCCCTGAACTGATAAATTTGCCAAGACTGTCTCAAAATTGGACACTGTTCATTAAAAAGTCAATCCAGTTTAGCTTGAAAGATTCCATCTTACAAATGAGCATGAACTAAAAAATGTTTTGTCCCAGGCCTCCCAAACTTGATTATCCAGTCTGCCTCTTCTTTTATTTTCTATTCTTCCCCTTCTTTATCAGCAACTTTCTTAAGTGAAATTCATTGCTTTGGGGTTGGCTTTTTTGAACCACACACATTTCTAAGAATCACTTGCCAAGAAATGTCTGTAAAAGTATTTCTAGATGTTTGGAATTTCCTAGCAGTAGTATGGAAGTTTGGTTTGTTTGAATCTCTCGCTCAGCAGGAAGAAAATTGAGCTCAACATGTTTATGAGTATAAAAGCCATCTGTTTGATAGAGATCATGGAAGAAGACTGAAGGTCTGACTCTGAGATGATGAAGTGAAAAAGAAAGGTTTCTGATTGCTGTTACTGAGAACTAATTAGACTGTTAATAGCGTGTTAGAAGAAGTGGGAGTGCTCTAAGTTATTACTTAAGCCCAAAGAAATAAATACGACCTTAATGAAAAGTTTTCCTGAAGCAAAATCAACCATAACTTTTTAGACAGTTGGTCATATACCCAAAAACATTTGTGTGCTGGGATGCTTCTCCATAAATGTACTCCAGCAAGTTTTGTGGTTTTTTTTTTTTTTTCATTTCTTTAAATCAAAACAGTTTATGGATAAAATATTGGGATTTTTTGAAGGAAGTGGCTACCTCATGTGCCTGACCATTGTGTGAGATCACCTGTAGACAAACTTATACAAGTTCTCATATAAAGACCCTTGATGTCACCCACCTTGCTCTTCAGTTGCATTTCTCGTAATTGTTGATGCTTAGTGGCTTCCCTGGGATTCACCCCTTCAGTGGGAGTGGACGGCCGGAAAGAGAAATGGGAGATCCCTCAACAGAGCTGATGAAGTAGTTCAACAAAAAAACCTTACCCAGAAATCATGGGTGAGAGCTGGGCAGCTCAGAGCCACTTTTTGGAGGAACCAAAATCCCTCTGCTCTTTTTAGAGTCTTAGAATCACAGATTTAGTGGGAGCCAAGGGAGATGAGGCTCTAATTTTACCACTGGAGTCATGTTCCTTATGCGTGGGGCGAATATCCCCAGTAATCCCTCTCTGGGACACTGTTTAGATATATCAGGTCAAAACCTCTTTACCGTATAATGACTTTCTGATGGTTTAGAGTAAAACAACATAGCTGCCACACGTCTATAGCTTTGAGAAGTAGCAACAAAGCACAGATCGAGGAAGCCACTACATACCAACAACTAAAAAAAATTGGTACGACACAGGATATTTGCAAATAGGCCACTCGCAAAGTCTCCTACATGGGGGATTGACACCTCAATATCTCTGAAAAGTGCAGAAATCTCCCGCCCTCTTGCCCTCTCCCCTCTGGTTCGCAGCCCCGAGCTCACTCCAGCTGCAGGATTGCTCTTTTAAAATTCAAATCCTCAGCGAACGAGCTGAATAAATACCGAGGGCGCAGGCGGACGGGTCTGCTGTGCTTGGGTACACACCGGCTTTGTCCCTCCGTGAGCTGGCACGAGCGCCGAGCCCGGGGTTTTTGGAGGGCTGCCAGCGGGGCGAGATGCCACCGGTGTTTTCTTTAGTGCGCTGTAAACCCCAGGTGAGTTTTGACACCATCCGTACCCTTTGGCGGACACTCACCGCGTTATATATGAACTGTTTGGGGCATGTTGAGTGCGGAGACTCCCGTAACGTCCAGAAGTATTTGGGTGTACAAAGAAAAATACAGCTGAGCTAACAGAGCTTTAAAAGATGCTGACTTGGGTGCTTGATAGCCCCTGCGTAAGTCTTGCTTGTCAACATTACCGGGCGAAATCCATGAAATCTGTGCCTTCAACCCGAAAATACAAGGAGAGCCAAAATAACACATTATGAGCGTTAATGCAGTTGAAAGTAAAACCGCATGTTTTCCAAAGGGTTTAAAAGCTCATTTGAAGTCGGGCAAAGGGTCAGAAAAGAAGGAGACCCATTTATGTAGCTTTGGCAAGTGTTTAAAAATGAAGAAGCCCCACTTAGAACATGTACATTTCATTATATCACTGCTGCCCTTGTCACCGGCAGGAAAAGCGGAGATGCTCGCCCTTGCTTGGACCTTGCAAACTCCGAGAGTTTCCTGACTTCTCCCAGAAAAAAGGGAAAGAAACGGTTCTTTGTTAGGAGCGAATGGAAAGAGTGTAAACCCCAAATGATTTCTGGTTTTTTAAGGGGATTTTTATGCTTAGGCAATAGGAAAAAAACCTGGGCATGTTTTACGGTTCTGCTGGGTGACCTGGTGTGCTGAGCACCAGCTGGGGCAGGGAGGGCTCAGCACCTCCCGCTGCAGGACACAAGAGGCTTGACTGGGGGCTGTGCTGATGAGGAGGGGGCTGCGTGGGGCAGTCCTGCTCCTTGCTATGTCCACCTCTTTATCCCAGTCCTAGCAGGGAATTCATGGCTTTCCGATCACACTTTTGCTTTGGCATTTGCCTCGTTGCACTCTTTGCTTCTGTATCTCCCAACAAGTGATGTCTCTTGCAATTATTCAGAAACTTGTCCCCTGGCTCTGATGTGATCACTCAAATCCCCCTCCTGACTCTGCCACCTGTAGCTCCCAAGGCACTGAACCTCTTTGGGCTCTCCCTAATTCAGAGCAGCAGGGAATGAGGGACCGGTGGGATGCTCCATGTCCTATACCCTATATAGCTCCAAAGTCTACAGCCACCAGAGAGGACCAGGGTCTGGAGAGGCTCCATGAACCTGCAAAGAAGTGTTGGAGAGAAGCTGTCAAAATACTTGCCCCCCAGGACCATTGCAGCTTGCTTGCCAACACACCTGGCTTGTTAAAACAGAGCAGGAACACCAGCGTTTTGCCCCTCAGGGACTGGTTTCCAGTAAGTGCAGCCTTTGGTGTGAGTTTCTTGGTCGCATTCATAAAGGACTGAAAATCAGCTGAGAGCCTGAGTTTACTCAGAGTGAATCCTGCCCATCTCACTGTCCCAGCCTTACGACAAATCTTGGTGCCTTGAAGGTAAAATATTTGAAGCAAATTCGTCTTCTTTTTCTCGAGGGATTTGGGGAAGAAAAAAAAAAAAGTATTTTTGTTAAAAAGAAACACGTCCCTGGTCCACAGGCTTGAGCAGAGAGCAGAAGGAACATTTTTGTCTGAAGTTGGAGTTAAATCACTGGCAGGACATCACTGCTTTTTGAGCACTTTAACTCAGATCCAACACAAATCTATAAAAAGCTGTTAAGCTGCGATGAAGGAGAGCCACAGTGGTAATGAGTTTACTGCAGTCCTTGAGGGTAAACTTCAGACTACTGCAGGGTGAGGAGCCTGACTGCTGTTCCCGGAGGGCAGGTGGGTATCACTGCAATGAAATGTCCTTCATGGACCTTCAGCCTCCTCGTGTCCCTGCCAGAAACCCTGGAGCAGATCAAGAGTAGATCAAGAGTGAATGTGAGATGTTGATCTGTGTCTCCATTACAACGTTCAGCTCTGTTCGTAGGTTGGAAAGGGCTCTTGGCTGGAGCAGCAGGTTGGGCTGGTGGTTTTATGGACATGAATAGGACTAAAAGGTGAGAGAACTGGAGTGACAGAGCGCGCTGCGGAGTGGGATCAAAGCTCCCTGGGGAGTATCTGCTGGGCACCAACCAGAGCTTTAGGAGGTCTATGTCCTTCACGTTCAACAGCATTTCATTTGCCTTCGACATATGCATGAGGAAGAAGAGAAGATGATGTAAAATAGTAGTGTATTATTTTACATTACAAATAATGTAAAATTGAGTCGTTTCAAGAAAGACAAAAGTTGTCAGACACATGGGTAGTAATACAGCGATCGCAGCCACAAAGCATCCCAGAAGCCTGCCTATGAAGAAAAGGAGGAGAAAGAGTCAAAGTGTGCATCACAGCTGTCTGCAGATGTCACTTCTATTAGCAGGGAGGAACGAAGATCCCTTTTTTGGGGTTGTGAGCAATATAAGAGACTTTGGAGACCAGAGACTCCTGGTAATGCAAGTGGTGGGAGACTTTTCCCAGGGAGGAGAGATGATATCCCTCAAACATCGTGCAGAACCTCAGCCTCGCGATAGTTTCTCTTATTCCTGTGGGGACTTCATAGAAACTGCCTTCTGCCATCCAATATCCTGCATTCTGCCAAATCAATCCTGGTATGGGATTGATTTAAATTTTTGTTTCAATATAGAAATAGCTTTGAATTTGGGGACCTTGGGGGATTTGTGGCTTCAGAAAGAATAAGGCAGCAGAACAACCCACAGGTTGCATCCTGTAGAGCAGTCCAGAGGTGTGTCTGAGATGTTCCAGGTTTATTTATGGAATATGGGGAGAACTGGCAGACAGACTTTATAGATAGTGGGACTGATAAGAGAGTGACAACGAAAGCTACTGCTGATGGTGGCAGCTCCAGAGATGCGCTGGTCTCTCACTTACACATGGGTGTACCTTTTCTACAAGCCAGAGGCGTTCAGCTTCTTGCAGCAGCAAACTCTTTTCCATGTCAACATTTCTCTCTTGCTTTTGAAATTAGAATGACTTGAGGGTCTTTGCATATGAGAGTCTAAATTAAATATTGACTAAGAGGTTTCATGTGAGCTTGAGTGTTTTTAAAAAATCTGAATGAATCCCACAGGGTGAGTTTAGGGCTCTAAAATGGATTGGAGTAGGATGAAGGATGTATGAGTTAGAGGCATAGAAAAAGCCTCAAATGGCACATAAGTCAGCAAAAAAAAGAGACCAAGAAGATGCAGAAATAATATTAGGGATATAAAGAGACTGGAAGTAGAGATAATTTCCTGCTACTAAAGTAAGGAAAGAAAGTTTATCTAATATTCCCCAAATTGCTCCTCTCCAAATACTTGTTGGTTGATTTGCTTTTCTCTTCCAAAGCCTCAACAGGCTGATTTTATTTTCCTGGCTGTGTGGAGAACCAGGAACACCAGCAATATAGATTTCAACATGAAATCCTACTTGCTGGCTCGAAAACCTATACCTGGTGTTGAAGGGATACAAGCATCAATTTTTATTGCAGCTTTATTTGCTACTTTTGAGCAATGAAGCAAGTCTGCTACAAAGTAAAAACATATGTCCCATGAAAAATATTGATGTGCACAGATAATGCTGTACATCCCTTGGGTACCAAATGGATGAAAAGGGTCAGAAAGTCGTTAGCAGGGAAGGACAAAATAATTATAAGACAGGTTGAATTAGGCAAATCGCAGCTGAACCTCTTTAGTTCCCTTTTTGCTAGTCTGAATTTCAAATAATCCTTCTGTAACACACTAATGATGGACTCCAAGTCTAAAGCAGAGAAACTAGAATATGTAAAATCTTCCCCAGTAACATAGATATAGTGTCATGTATTTGTGTGGCCATACTGTGTAAGTGCAGTATGTTAAAGCTCAGTAAATATTTACTGACACACTGCTCTTTCCAGTGGTGAGCACAGAGGACTGATGCAAGTGTGCATTAAATACATCTTCACGTCTTTAGCTTTGTTTTCTTCTCCTCTCACAGTATTAAAAATGGGAAAACAACATTTGGAATATCATGGTTGTAAAATTCGAGAGGAGCAGCAGTCTTTTCTTCTGATTAAGAGTGACCATGTTTTAGTACAGGCTTATAAAAATATAGAAAAACAGTTTTGGTCACTTCTGCACCTAGCCACAGAGAAAATCAGCAATGCCTGGGATTTCATATGTTTTTGATTAGCTTTTCCAGCTCATTCTTCTTATTAAAGTTCATTTTGAGGTTTGACTGATTCTCCTTTTGCCTCTGCTGTTTTGGTCCTCCCTCAAAATTCGGGTGGTTTGGGATGCCTTTTCTCGGGAGCCCTTACTGATGGAGTGGTGGGACCTTTCCTGGAGTGGGTGTAGCTCTGCTGGCAGCAGGGATGAGGGATCGTGACTCTCACTGAGATGAGGACACACACAAAAACTCTCACACCACTGCTTTGGAGCTGGCACAGCACTCCGGGGAAGCCAGAGGTGCATTAGTTAGTGTCACATCTGAAAAGCGGAGCACAGGGTATAAATATTAACATAAAAATATATTAATATCAACTGAAATTCTAGTGCAAAATGCTTTAAAACTTTCATGCACTTTTCTTGCTAGTTGTTTTCTCCCCTGTCCTTCTCTCTGACAAACTCTGTTGATGATCTCCAAGAGCAGCAGAAATGAAGGGAAAAATGGAAGAAAAGAAAGTTTTGTGCAATGAAAACACCTTCAAATCGCAGAAGTGAATTTATATAAGATTTCCACTTCCTTTTAGGTTAAAATCCCTTTTAAAGCAAGGAGCTACACTGTCAGTACTGGATCCAAATTCAAATCATTCCAGGCTGGACTAATTAAAACAAAATCTCCAGGGCTGGTGTCAAGGGACCGTTCAAAAGTCTAAGGACAGAACCTACCCCTTCATGGGAAAACAAAGAGAAACCCTGAATATGCATGAAGATGGTCAGGAGCTTTCCCAAGCTCCCACTCCTCTAGTTGGGAAACCAAAAAGTATCAGCTTCAAATCTCGTTGGTGCATTTGTGAGACACAGGCAGCCATTGTACGCGAGACCCGCGGAATTAATCGCCTCTAGATTTCCCTTTCCTCTTTCTGAAGAGGGGATTTTCTTTTTTTTTTTTTTTTTTTAATGTCAATAAATAGTCCTGCCTGAGATTAGGCTGTCAGGGACATAATGCCAGGAAAAAAAAGCTGAAATGCCCCAAACTGGAAGACCCTGACCTGTTTCCAGAGTCAGCGCTCAGGAGGTGCAGGTAACCGCCGTGGTTTTGCCCCAAACGCTACAAGAACGGCTTTATGGCACAGCTGAAGAGAGTGATGGTCCCACCGGTCGGAATATGCAAACAGCTCTAGATTAAAAGAAGCCAGATCACCTCCCAAACCAAATATTGAATTAGATCTGGGATTTTTATTTTTTTTTTTTTTTTTCCATCCCCTTTTTCATCTCACATTTGTGCTGCTCTAGTCTCGGCTGTGTCACTGGCTTCTTTGTCCCCACGTCCTGCAAAAACACGGAATATCTCAAGCTGTTGTTTGTGTTTGGATTTCTGGTCTGCTTTACCTGTGACATTAACTCAACATTTCACCAACAAATAAGCTTCTGACCATAGACCAATGAGTGCTTAGGTGTCTTTTGGACATATCTTCCCAATAACATTTTTTTTTTTTTGCTGTGTGCTTGCTTGGTATGTTTTGGCTGTATGTCTCGATGAGAATAGATGTCTTTTCCTTTCTTATTTTTTCATTTGGCTGTAAATCTGTCTCCTGCATGGCAGAGTGGAACAGCTATGGGTGACCCTGCAAAGATTCTCATCAGGATGTTGAACATCCAGAAGGTTTGAGTCTAATCCTGCTCCTGCCCTACTCAATGCCACCCATTTTATTACTGACGAGATGGAAGAATTATGTCACACAGGAAGGAAAAAAAAAATTTAAAATGTATTCGAACTTTTCAGAAATGACAGATTAATTCAAAATTTGACTTCTTTTTAAAAGGAGGGGAAAGGGAGTGTTTTTCTGATTACCAGAATTAATCTTGTGTACTCAGTAGCTGGATTGTTAAGGGTATCCAATCTGGAGCAATCTTCTTTCACCTCCTTATGTTTTCTTATTGGGGTGTGAGAAAAACCTGACCCCTTGAATTATGACAGCTTTGTGATAGGGCAAAATTTTCATGCTACTGTACCTTAATATCCTTCTTGACAATGACATCTTCTACTCATTAAAGGTAGGTCAGTGAGTGAATCTAATAACATATTTGTGGAAACAAGGAGCTGAAATATGCCCTTGGCTTTTCAGGAAACAGAGGTCTTTCAGAAATGCCAGAGAAATGAGATTCTATTTTTCCAAGGCATCAATTTTTTTTTTTTTTAAAGCAGCCCAAAATGTGCATAATCATATTATAGGCAATCAGGGTGCTATTCAGCTACTATATCAAACGGGCATGTCATTAGCACAGCAGGCTAATTGCTTGAGCTTTCCTTGACCTGAGACTTCAACATTAAGGCTCTGGGTGGCCAAGCGATTTTCATAACTTTGTCTGTACTCCATGAGTCTAGAGGAAATCAAGGACTGTGATTGCTTTGGTAATTTTCCTTTCAGAACAGATTGCTTGATTTGACATTTTAAGTACAGTATCTTGTAACTCACAGGCAGGGGAACCTTTCAAAGAAACTGCTGTGAGTGCAGTCTCCTGTTTTCCTTGCTGAAACGCTCTTCTATGTCTTTAGAAGACTTATCTTTGTGAGAACACAGCAGCAGATCATGAGAATTGAGTTGCCACTGAGATAAGGTCATGTTATGTAGAAATATGAGCTCCTTAACCTCTGATCTTTCCCCCCACTTCCAATTTTGTAACCTTTCGCCACATGTAGTTCACAGTGAAGTCAGGAGAAACGCCTTCATTCCTCTTGATTTCCCCATCAAGAACAGGGAAAATGTACTTTTTTCTACCTCTTAGGCCTTTTGAAAATCCACATTGTGCCGCATTACAGGTTTTTAACTGGCTTCCACCAAAGAGAATCTTCTTCCAACTCCTTGGACATGCTGATGACAGCATCTGAAATATCTGCCATTCCTAAAACCATGGTCAGAAACTTCTGCCCAGATCAGTAGCCAGCAAAGGCAGCTGTTGACATTTAAGCAGAGGTTTGGGATGAGATATTGTGAAATGGCTGCATCTCAAAAGCCACAGAAGGGAGCAGAAGTCGACAGTAAACTTGGACTGAACAGGGTTTTTTTTTCTGACCAGAACTTCAGTGTGAAATACCAAGTCAACCGAACCAACGAAAGAGGTTGTGATCACTGTTACCTCTCTTGGTGTAAAATGATTTGAACCCAACACTAGACCGAGAGTTTCCATTTCCCATGTGTGTGAGATGGGGAAGAAATGAGTGGGAGCCACCTTAGCTCCCTGCCATAGGTGCAGAAAGGGAGGAAAAGGCTTCCAGTTGGCCGACGTTGGGAAGGTGATTTGCAGACGCAGAAAGAGCAGCTCAGTTTAGATGTCTCCAACTCACTCACTACTTCTGAAGCTCTGAGTGTTTCTCCTTTCCCTCTAACGTCTCTGCTGGTATGCAGTAGACTAGGAAATATTAAAACAAAGCATGTGAACTGAAAACATATCTAACAGACACTTGGCTTTAAAATAACCTTGAGCAGCTCGGTCAGCCGTTCACCCTCTTCCCTGCTCTCCTGCCCTGAGCTCTGAACTTTTTCAGGAAAATTGGGAAGTTTGGATCCACACCACAAAATCTGCAGCTGGAGTTACATGTGTATAACATATACAAATCAATTTTCACCTTCGTTCTGTTTGCTAAATTTCATTAGTAGAAGAAGAATTTTAACAGCTGTTATAATCTCCCTTTTCTTGCTATTCCCTAAGAGCAATTAGATCGGAAAGCGCACTACGCAGACCCATTTTTCAAAGTGATATCACAGAAGGAGGAAAATTATTCTCCTGAAGGCTTTGTGCAAGTTGATGGCTATGGAAAAATTGTTTTAGTGTTTAAAGCCGTATGGTGAGGTCACACAGAGACACTTACTGTATGGGATTAAACCTGAAAACTTGTATTGTAATGTTAATTCATAGTAATATTTTGCAATGCCTGATTTGAATCTTTGTGGTCTACCAGATCACTAATAACTTCTCGAACCAGAAAAAAAAGTGTCTCTAGGAACTTTTCATGAGTTTCACCAATAATCTTTTCTGAACACAAGATATTCTTTACGGTTTTATTTTCACCAACATTTAAAAAATATCAGTTTAACAATTAATGACCTGTGGTATTCCTCAAAGCAGGAATTTTCTGAGCTAATTTGTAGATTGCAACACTGGAGAGGGTGCCTACCTTTTCCTCAATATTGGCCCAGCCAAGAGTCAAGACAGCACATGAAAAGTTTAGAAGAGTTTTAATTACAGGTGGACTATTGCAAAGGAGTGAATAGCAGCCATGGCCAAAGGAAAATCTTCACTGCAGGAAACATATTTCCTTGGTTGTTGCAACAATTCTAAAAGTTATTAGGCGTACAGCAATGGGGACTGGATACACAAGGGACTTTGCTGACTTGGATTGTTTGGAGAGATATTGCATCATCTGCTTGGTTACTCCCCTGATATACATGAACTTAATCGGAAGCTGGATTGGACCTGAGAACCTGTCTGGAGATATGAGGATGGACATCACGCTGTGGTCAGCTGTGGTGTGTGTGCACAACCAGAGCAGCTGGTTGAGTGAGCATCCCTGGTGCAGGTGGAGGCAACAAGCCACAGCAGTGCCTCGTGCAGTGTTGCAGCGCCTGAAATGTGCACGGAGATTTCCAGGCTGCTATCTTCCCAATCCTGCCTCTCAAATATAAATATACACTTCAGATACTTAGTTCAGCCGGTTCAAACGAGCCACGGCACTATCAGTTATTTGGTCTCCGTGTCGAAAATCTTACCCCATGAGAGGCTCAGATTGCACATAGTGAGAACGGTTTATCCTTTCGTCTAACAGGATAATCTTATAGCTCAAGCAATAAAGTCTCGCAGCTCTGGATCCAGAGGTACAAGAGGTCTCCAGCTCTCAACTGGAGTTCTTTTTATGCAAAAGGATATAAAACCAAGCACGTGTATGCTGTGCCTTGGCAAGGAGAACGCGCTCTCTTCTCCAGGCGACATGTGAGTCTGCTGCTCTTGCCACTATCTTAGACAGTCATCTTCTCTGTAGGAAGAATGGATTTAATTATATCACAGTTTCCAGTTTTATTAATGCTCAAACAATACGAGCATTAAAGTGGAATAATATGCCAAGTACTGTAGAGGCCACTGAAACGTTTCCTGTTATTGTGTTGTAATGGAGATTGCAGTAAAGCAGAGCCATTCCAAACGACTGCAGCAGAAAATGTCTCTAACCTTCTCCAAGCTCCGCAGCTCAGCGGAGCTCTCAGGACTACGGCTCTTGACAATAAGAGTTTCTAGGAATTAACATCTGAGGTGGCAAAGAATTTGCCCAGGAGGATGGGGCACGGCTGAGGCGCTTCCTCGCTTTCGGCAAGCCTTCCAAATGGAAAGCAGACCTCATCTGGCAGGGCTGCCTTTGATAAAGGGCTACAACTTTCCCTAGCCACAAAGAAACGACCGAGCTCGTGAGCAGGAATTATTGACAAATATAGGGTGTAGAAAAGCCACTACTGTTATGAGAGCGCTCAGCTGGGTGGTGAATTTCTCGTAGGAATTGGCATTTGTGCCCACCTTCCCTGAGGGGCTGTGCTCCCGACAAAACAGTGTTACTCAAGAGAAGAATGACATGTAGGAGTGGCCATGATTCCCAGCAATGTTCTTCTTGGAAGAGGAAACCACC
Source organism: Tauraco erythrolophus (assembly GCF_009769465.1). Classification (NCBI taxonomy): domain Eukaryota; kingdom Metazoa; phylum Chordata; class Aves; order Musophagiformes; family Musophagidae; genus Tauraco; species Tauraco erythrolophus. The sequence goes on along the minus strand of NC_141479.1, from coordinate 19,853,025 downwards.
CATCCATACAACACGCCTGTGAGTTTTTATACCAGCTCACAGAATTATTTACTCCATCTGAAATGAGCAAATTAAAGCACAGCTGTTTAAAATCTGCCGGTCGTCGCTGTTAGTTCGGGGTTCCTACCCCTTCTGGAGGACAGTGTCCCTTCAGTCCAGGTGTGGAACCCGTTGGAGATCCTCACCACCAAATCATCTCCAAAGCAGGGGTTGTGCTGATGAGAGATGCAGCTGAATTTCACTACTTCAATGGCAAAACTCCACGGGGATAGGATTTCTTGCAATGTGATTTAACCGAATTCACACACAGAACCTCTAACAGAGAAATGTGTCTCTTCATTTTAGTCCCGTTCTTCTACCAGACTTCAATGTTAACTTAATCTCTGCCTCCTATCTGACCTTTTTTATTCATCCACCTTTACTGCCATGAAAACGAATCCTTCAATCATTTCAGCTCAATATATTGTTCTGGAACGAATTCAGGGAGACGTCCATGAAGATTGTTTCCTGCCGTAGACAGCAAGTGGTTTCTATGTGCTTGCTCTCGTGATGCTTTTCCAAGAGATTTAAATTCAGTTAGAATAAATCACAGGCCTTTGAATATAGCACTGGAATACAAGTGAAAATTACAGTGTTCTCATCTATTTACATGGAGACTCTTCATAAATAATGAGTCAGTGGTTGCTCTATCATGAATTGCCTGGACTACCCGCAAACCCTTTGGGTGGTTTTTTGGGATTTGTTGTCACTACCTTAGCTAAGAGTGACTGGGTATGGCTTAAACCCTGATTTCATAGAGTGAAGCTCCCAGTGATAAACAGAAATGGAGCTGCTTAGAAAAAGCAGGCAGTTTGGAAAAAAAAATAATGTCAACTTTTATTAACCATTTCATTTTACAATAGTTAGTCCTTGGCCGAGTGGTAGCTGATGTCAGGGCTATGCAGGTGAATTTGCCATCACAGGAGAAAATAGGAAAGCAGGCTCAGGTTATATGTCTACTGTAACACGTTCTTCTTATAAGATGTTTTGGAATAGTGAGGGTAAAATCCAGACACCTGAGACACGCCAGGGCCTTTGGACACTTTCAGAACATGAGTCATCTACATTTCATCACCCGTGGGAGCCAACAGGTTTTTTGAGCAGTTGGGAAACTTGGTAATAGACTGCATAAGATTTGTTCTCTGCAATAAGTCACTTCATTGCCTGCACACAGAAGTGCATCTCATTTTTTTGTTTCCCTTCTTATACTGAAGTACCACAGAAATGTTGCCTGTGGGCAAAGAGTGAAGAATTAAGACCTCAAGCACTGGAAACAGTGGGGGAACTATCCTGTCACTGGATTTTTGCAAGTTGTGAATAGCACAGGAACTAACTCTGCAAAATTCACGTTTATAGACGAATAAGGCCACATCTTTATGTCTTCAGCTGAAGATATAAAGTACACACGAAGAATTAATTTCTCCAAATCCCCTTTCCTTCCAGCTGGACGCTTACTGGGATTATATAGCCAGTGTTTCACTTTAGGAGAGAAAGAATTGGAAAGAAAATCAACTGCAGACAAAACAGAAGAAAATAAGGAGATAGGCAAGTGCATGTGCAAAAGAAATCACATTTAAGAAAAAGGGGGAAAAAATCATGAAAGAGAGCCAGGCTGCACACAGTAGTCTCAGTGTTTGCACTGGTTAAACCTCTTTTATCTCACATTCATAAACACAGGCTCTCTATATGATATAAAACACATTTAGCTGTCATTGAAATGCTGTGATTTATGGAACAGGGCTGTCCCTGAGAGGGTAACAACACTTGGTGCTTATTTTGGCAGGTGCACTAATTCAAACTGCTGAGCTGCTCAAAGAACAGCTAATGCTAATGACAAAAGGTTAATGATTTTCTTTTTTTTTTTTTTTAATATTGGAAATATTTGTTCAGTTTAGGTACTGCTTCATATGTGACCCCAGCTCTAGCCAAGCAGATGTCAGCTCACTTTGCATTTGGCAAAGGCAGCATTTGAAGAAAATATTATTTTAGTTTCAAACATGACTAAATAGTCATCATCATCACTGGGCTAATGAAGAGACATTTACAGACCTTTGCCTTTCCTTCGTGTTTGCATTTAACAGGCGATAAGTAACGATCTGTTTCCTTAGTAACTCGGAAATGATATGTCCAACAGAAAAATCAGCATTAAATATATTAACTGGTTTGTCTGTCTGTCTATCTGTCTGTCTATCTATCTATCGACTGTGGGTTATGTTTTAAAATTTCTCCATGGCCCTCTAATGCACTTGTTACCTGAAGCTCCTTTTGGCTTAACAGATTTGTAGGCTGATCTGTGACATCTTAAATGAGTCTATGCTCTCTGCTGCTTGCTATCTCTCTACGTTATCCCACCACATACTTTACAAGTGTTTGTGGTCATGTTTAGCAAGATGGAAACCCACATAGTCAAGTCCCAAACCTATTTTCAGCACACATCAAGACTCCGATTGATGAAAGCAGGGCACAAAAAATGGGCTCTCTGAGCCTCAGACTAATGCTGGCTGCAGAAAGTGTCCCTGCTGAAGTTTTTTAGAGGAACAGCAGCATCCTTCACACATGACATATTTATTGGTGCAGGAGATACCTGTAGTTCAGTTAACTGGTCTTGGAGACCAACAGCAGGTGTGACTGAATCAGGGATCTCTCCAAAACTATGTTTTTAAAAATATAAGACAGTGATGGAGTTTGACATCGTTGCTGAAGCTGACGTGAGCTGGTCTGAACAAGGAGATGCCTGCTCTGTCCTTCCCGTGGCATGGGAAACAGGAGCCGAATCGGGGTAGACCTGACCCGGTTTGGTGAGTGGATGGAAGGAGGAGGCTACGTTCCTGGGTGGTATGTCAGCCATTCTTTAAACTACGTGCCTGGGCTGGGTTCCTTGGTGGCTTTCATGGAGTACAATTACCTTTCACTTCCTGCCTTATGCTGGTAGTGATGAACGTCAGACATCTGCCCATCCTGCACTGGGAACAAATAGGTGTAAGAAAAAGTTCTGGGAGCTCTGCATACTTACTGGGCACAGCACTGGGAAAGTAATGAAAAAGATTTTAAACGCTTCTGGGAGCTACTGGGAAATATCCCTCAAGATGCCATGCTTTATTGTCATTATCAGCACACGAGCACTCAGAGGAGTCCTGTACTCAAACACGACAAGGCCAGTCATCTGCCATAGGACAAAAATCTCATGAGCAACAATATCAAAAGCAGCAGAAAAGTCCAACAATAACAACAAAGGAGCAAAATCCTGGCCAGCAGTGAAAAGTAGGTCATTCCGAACGCATCCAAGAGCTGTATCTCCACAAGGAACTGGACGGAAGCCAGAAAAACATTTGTCAAATTAATCATGGAAGATCAGGTGCCCGTCCCCCACCCTGCCCTCTCCTCATTAACCTTTGGCACAAAGGCAGGTTCAAGACAGACCTCTAACAAGTGTGATTTTTCCTACATAGTCCAACATTATTATTATTATTATTTTCTAAACCACAGTGTTACTCATAGTGAGGGCCGTGTTCTCTTTGCTCAGCCAAGTTATCTCTGATATGGGAGGGGAGCTGGGGGACTGGTTACACCACTGACTCTTCTGGCTCTTGCTTTAGCCCAACACATGTAAAACTGCTTAAATTTCAACTCTGATCCCAGCTGGATCATGCTGAAGACCAGCAGAACACCAAGGTGGCTCTTAACATCATGAAACAAAGCTGTCCTAGGCCTTGATTAGAGCTGGAAAGCCCTACAAGCAATTTCAGCTGGAAAGTCCTACAAGCAATTGCAATGGCTTGGTAAGCGTCTTATGCCAGGAGAATTCTCTGCTGGAAAAATTGTGTTAGATTATCCCTTTTTTATGGTCTTTGAATAGGGCTGTATCTAGAGTGGTTGCGTTAGGGGAAGTAGAAGTGAACAAAAAGCCTCTGGGATTTAATGAGTAGGTGTTTGATCAGAAAGCTCGAGTCCATCAGCTATGTGCTAGGAAGGAAAGTAGGAAGCCTGGAAAGCATTAGGAACAGAAAGACCACCAGATATGAAAAATAGTGTTTTTAATGCTGAAGTTATCAGCAGAAGAGTTCCTCAAAGTTTACACAGAGAGTTTTAACAGTAACATCACAGCAGGACTCCATAAGTGAAATGTGCATCAATTTAACATATTTTTTTCCCTGCCATTGGTCAATATTTCCCTCCCACTCAAGTCAAGAGTTATTTTGGCTTTACTTCAAAATTTTCTGAAGGACTCCTCTCTGAGAAAGATGAGTAGATGACAAAATATGTGAAAGGATGACTAAAGCACTGGATGAAAAAATAGATTATGGGCACAGGGTGTAGTATCTGGTAATGCTGGAGAGCACAGATGCCTAGGAAAGAAAAAGACAGGCTAGCTGTTTTACTCAAGAGCGAAGAGAAGGATGGAAATCTGGATGCTATAAGCGAGGCTTGGTCCAGGACTCCAAATCCATAAAACACATTAGCTCGAGGGTGAACATAGAAAAGAGTCCAGTCCAGGTTAGCCAAATATCTGTGGCTTCAATAGAAGCCTTTAGGAAAATATGCAGCCACTAAAACATTTTTGTTCAATGTCCTCCAAACATAAAATACTTTTTTAGCTGTTTAAGGCTAGTTTTTTTTTTTTTTTTTTACTCCTATCCCTCCTGATCTGCCTTACAGGGCTGAGTCAGGAGCAGAATAGAGAGTCGTGAAAATTGCCATCTGCTTTTCTAGCCCCTATGACCCCAGTACTCGTTGTTATGCACTGGCCACGTTTCTTCCAGCTTGTCCATCTAGGTAAGAAAACCTGTGACATTGAATTCACCCTATGTTAAAAGAAGAAATAAAAATAAAGAGCGTCTTGCATGAGTTTTTTGCATGGAAAACCCCGGGGTGAAGTGTTTGTTGCCTCTTGGAAGGAAGATACATCACTAAGCCACTGTAACTAATAATCGTGTGATATTGAGAGAGCGCAGAATTTACTGGCGCGGTGGGATTACTTTTGTTAAAGCAATAATGCCTCATTTGTTCTTATGACAGAGCTTTACAACAGTTACACAGGCAAGTCTTTAACATCCATCAACATTACTGTCTGGATTGTATTATCTAGGAAATCCCAGAGTCACTAGCCTACAGGTTGAATTAGCTGCAAATTCATTTCAGATTAGAATCCCTTTTGTAAATGCGGCAGTCACTCAGGCAGTACCTCGGAGAAAGCGGGGGATGTTATTGAATTTTGTGTCAATAATTCTTTCCCAACCTTTTTTGGTTGGTGTTGTTTTGGGTTTTTTTTTTTTTTTTTTGGTAAGCGCTGCTTCTTGAAAGGCATTAAGCCATTAAGCCGACTTTAAAATAACTTTTCCACAAAAACCTTCCTTTGTGTCCCTCTTGCAGGAACGAAAACCTTTCGAATTTAGTTTATAGCATATCTGTCTTTCATTTCAGGTGTTTCAAAAATCTGTTAGTGTACAGGGCTAGAGACAGTCATCCAAAGACTCCTTTCTGTTTTTTTTTTTCCATGCTTCTGCAGCAGGTTTCCCAAGCAAGTTTTGCCCAGGCACCTTCTCTATACCTGCACTTACCTAGTACATCTCAGCCAGACCTCATCTTGTAATGCACGGAGCAACTCAACTCTTCTTCTACCAAAGCATGGTGGAAAGATCTCAGGAGGGGTGAGATGGTCTCTTCCTTTCTGACATGGTTCTTTGCACTCTGAAAGCCTGCTTTTTGGGGACTTGGGGGTTTTTAGACGTTGCTGCAGTGTGCATGAGAATTAAACCAAGAATAAGAGTCTCATTGCAGGTATTCTGGTGTAAACGTGGAACAGCATTGCTGATCAGATCTGGATTTAGCCCTGGCTTGCATTTGAGTCTGTCTTGGATTGGTTTGCAAGTGGTGCTCCAGCAGAGAAGCCTACAGGCAAGAAAGAGTGTGTTTGACTTGAGTGTTGGAGAATGTTCGAAGAAAATGAAGTTTGAACTCCAAACCACAAATATTCATAACAGATCCCTGATTTGGAGGATTACACCGAGCCAACCGCAGGGCAGAGCCGCCACCACATGACTGCTCGAATGTCACCTACAACATTTGGATTTCGAATCATCGCTGCCAAACCCCTCCCAGGCAATCCTGAGGCCGGCGTATCTTTGGCTAATAATTCTGAACAAAGGCTGGATCTGAAAATTCACTTGTTGCCCACATTACTCATGCGAATCGTTTGCTCGGTGTCTTGTTATAGAAAGAATAGAGAAATCCAAATTAAGGAGCAGATCCTTACCTTTGAGGTTCTTCTTAACGGATCCCGTCTGTGCAAGAGAGCTAGAGCTTGGCTTAAGCACCCCATTAAAGTCTGCATTGATAAAACCCAGGTTATTGCCATTTCGATGCTTTAGATTTCTAACCTGTTATGTTAACATTTTTTGTGCAACATATACTGCTGCCCCCAGAGAAAAAAAGGAAAAAAAACTCCTCTCCACCCTTTTTATAGATTAGCTTAAAGCTTTAACAAGCCAGTTTTATGTTCTGATTGAAGAAATAGATGATATTGTGCAAGACACTATTGAAGCACCTGTTTAACTTGAACCTTGTGCTGAAGCCCTGGCCCATTCTCACCAGGGCTGCAGATACCATATCTAAAGGCAAATGTGGGTCTCATCACCTTTTTCTTACCAAAAATCTATTGATTCTAGTAACCCTCAGAGCAGATTTTAGCCTGAAATTTGAAGACAAAGCTGCAGGTTTCCTTCTCCAAAGAGCAATTGTTCCCTGATTTGGTAGGTGCAGGTTTCAGGCAAAGGACTCTGTTTTCGGGGGACCATAAAGCCCCAGTTCCTACCCAAGACGGAGGTCTCTGTGACTGCCACCCCTTCCCAAGACACACACACTTGCAGACACAGAAATAATGGCTATTTTAGCCTGTCATTCTCTGCAGCCAAAACCTCACCTCTCTTCACTGAGGTCTTTACATAACCTGACCTCCAGAAGCCAATTACATCTGTTTTCTTTGTGCTCATGTGTTTCTAGTATTGACACCAACTTCGCTTTCAACAAAGGGTGGGTTCCCATGAACTCCGTCCTTTATTACCAGCTGGTTCTTATTAGAGATTAACCAATAAAAAATGAGTAATACAGTCAGCAGTGTGTTCCTACATGTAGCACTCTTCCATGTGTTTCAATTTACCAATCAACCAATAAAGCCCTGCCCTCCAATGAACTGCATTCCATACCTCACATTTTTTGCTTATTTTGATAAATGTAGCTTTTCATAGATAAAAAGGGCAAGAATCTGGCTAACACTGTCTACTGTTAGCTGGAACACTAATGTTGGTTAGATGAATTAGAGAATGCTACTTGATCTTTTCTCTGACAGCTTATTATGCTTTGGTTCCTGGGCTTCTAAAATTTCTCTTGCAAAGCTCCCTGTCACTGGGCTTAGTTAAAACTTGTCAAAAAATTAACGAACCCAACTTCAGGCTTGTTTTGCTTTATTTCCTTCAGCACTGAGCAGGCAAGGGAAATTTTGAAAGCATACACTCTCCTTGCTGCTGTAGCAGAGCTTTCTGCAAGCTAAAATTCCTTATCCAGCATTATGTGCAGTATTAAAAGGTTCAAACCTGCAAACAGCAGTTCATAAAATGGGTCATTTCTAGTACAAACTTTCGGGAGAGAAAGTGCAAAAAGCAAACGGCAGCTTGATGGACTCCTCAATGAGAGAATCTGGGAGCGAGTTTGTAAAGTTATTCTTTCCCACTATATCTTCTCTCCCCAAAAACCTTACACACATACTTTATTTCAAGCATTTAAGCAGTTGCACTCAGGCCAGTAAATAGCTCGCATGCTTAAATATAAGCACATGCATAACTATTCATTAATTTTCATTGTTTAACAGTTGAAGCCCTGACTGAGGCTCTGGTGTCCTTGGAGAAAGACCATGATCCTCACTGGAACCAGGCATGCAGGACTGTGTTGCCCTTCACAGGCAGGAGAAGAGCCTTTGGTATAAAAATACCCAAATGTGAAAGTTACAGAGTTTTGTTTAGACTCCTTTGGTACATTATGAAATTTTAATTTCAGCAAGTTATTTTTGCCATTGGCGCAATTTTAATAAAAGTGTGCCCTACTTGTACCAAACTGCAGTCCACGTCTCCCACCCTTAAAGCAATCCAGGTGGCACGAATGTTATTAGACCCTTTAATTCTCTTAAACAGACCTTCTTTTTGACACTGATTTCTGAACTTGGCTTCATTATCACTTTTCAGCAGGAGAATGAAAGTACAGTAAATCTTTCCATTAAACCAGGCTGCTGAAAAGGGAACTTTATTGTTTTAAGGTAGTTCAAAGTAGGCTGAAAAACTCCCTGTAAAACCAGGCATGAACTCCTTAAATCCCCCGAAGGTATAAATGTGCTCACTCAATGCCTCAGTACCTCTCGCTCCTTCACTACCATTTTCCCGTTGCAGGCAGGGAAGGTTTAGCTTGTAGGAGCACATGATCCAGAAAGTCACTGAGAGTTCACCACGTCAAGATACGGAAACTTGACCTTGATGCCACCCAGCTATCAGTAAACCTGGAATTTCCCAGGGTGTCTCGGAGACATCTTAACTCCGTTAGACCTTCCTGATGCAAGGCACTAAGATGGTCAGCCATCCACTTCAACGTGACAACTAACCTACAGGCTGCAGACCTTTACCCAGTCCTAAAGACGTGGGGGCTTTGCATCTCACAGGGCTTTATAGACACCAGGGTTGTCTCATCGTTTAGCTGGAGACAAGCAAATACCATCTGCATATGTCGCTAATAGATCTGAGGGCTTTTGCAAAACAAATTGCTCATGTAATTTGCATAGAAATATCTATTCTGCATCATTCATGCAGGTATCATACCAACAGGCTGCATTTTCTGAGGTTATTTCTCTGAATAGGCTCTAGAATAGTTGCTACAACTTCAGCAAGCAGTCGTCATGAAATACCAACTAGAAATAAATGAAATACACTGAAACGCCTTGACCTTTTTTCTTTTCCTTTCGGTATTTTTAGGGGACACTCCAATCCCATTGGAGTTGAGGACAAAACTTTTACATCCAAGGAAGCCCCAGCAAAACAGGGAAAGGTGTGGATTTATGTCTCTACAGTGATCTTGTATAAATCACTGCTTAGACACTCCTTCCAGAATGGAAAAGTTTTGGCTCTGCTTAAAGCACTCCCCTGAACTGTCAGCCTTGAAAATGAGTTTCTCTTGCTGGCTTCTCTTCCCTTGTCTTCTCCTAAGGCACAAAATGCTCGTTCTAGGTGTTTTTCTCAAGGAAGCACAGCCCATCTCCCAGCTGCTGATGTGACAAATAACCGAGACCAAGAACCTGGAAGGATACAGCCGATGACCAGCCCGTTGCAACTTTTGCAGGCACTTTTCCCTGAGCTGCTGATGGGCTCAGGCAAGCCAGATGGATTCATCTCCCTGGTGCTTTTCAGAGGGAGGTGAAATGTTCATGGAACTGAATTCTTCATTTCTAGTCGCAATTAAGGGAAGAGGTCAGGAATGGGCTATTTCCCATCCTTGCTTCTTCCAACACAATCCTCAGCAGTGAATTTGTGTCCTGTGCCCGAGATCCCACAGCGTTGCTTTCCATGAACCATGTGCTTCCAGCTCCCCAGCAAGCGTGCTGGAGCCCTGTGCCAGGGCTTCCTCCAACACACAAGAGCAGTTTCACTTAAGCACAACAGTTATGTGGCAAATACATTCCATTTAATAATTGATTAAGTCTTACGTGAAAAATAGAGAGAACTGCAGAAGATTCATTTCCAGAAAGGAATTTTTTTTTAGTAATTGGAATTAGATTCTGGGCTGGAAAGCTGGGGATGGCTGATAACATTTTGACAATGATGAGTGAGGCTTTAGGAAATAAATACAGCCAGGATTATTGAAATCTTTTCAGCAGCAGAGCCTCCAATTCAGTGGAAGCATATGAAAAAATATTTGCCTTTTTCAAGTCACCTAATCACTCTAGAAAGCTGGCAGCAATTCAAGTGATGTACACTTAAAATGTCAGGTCAAATTATAGATTTCAACCTTCAGAATGTGCTGTTAAGAATAATTCATTTGTGTTTTCGGCTGAAAAATCTTTGAACCTTAAGCTCCTTTCTGTGTTACTTGCAAAGTTTCTGTTGTTTGGTAACAAAGTCACTGTTTAGTAAGTCAAGGAAGTACTAAAATAAATAAATAAACGAGTAACGAGTGAAATAGAGGAGAACATGAAGCGACCAACACATTTTCTGGAAATCAGCAAATATAAAGGAAGAAAAAGGAAATATAAAGAAAGAAGGACCAAGTTCTGCTCACAGCATTAAGGACGTGTAGTAAGGCCCTGGTAAAGCCACAGCACAGCAAAGTGCTTGAGGATACCCTCAAATTCCAGCACAAATCTTTTCCATTTCAGTCCATGAGACTCAGGACTCAGGTGTCTCGCTGAACGGGGCTGCCAGAGGGCACTTGGTTTAATAAACTCTTTTCACTGCACACAGAATTACATTATCATTGCAAAAGGATGTTTTGTGTCCTAAGGGATGTTAGCACCATCTCTTCGAACAGAACTGGACATTTTAAACCTCTGTTCAGACCACCAGGCAATTCCCAACTGGTGTGAGCTGTTACCTGGGAGTGGTGGGGGAAAATACTGGTAATACACCATCGTATGTATGCTCAGAGCTGCAGTGACGTCTTTGGTACCATTTCTCAGCACCTCCTGTGAATGGAGATTGGTATCTCCTTTCTTTTGCTGATTGCCCCGCTGGCTCCAGCCTTTACTCTGATTTCTTCCAGTTGCCACCAGCAGGAATATGCACCCCTCTTCTAGTCCTGCAGCACCCAACAGACCTGAGGCACACGCATCTCCATCTGAGGTCCCGTCCATGTGACATCCTCTTCTTCCTTCCCTTCTACAGTTCAATCTGTATTACACTCTGAATGAAAAATAAAGCAATTATTATTAATTGTTATCCTACAGGGACCAAGAAGATCTGCCAAACGCCAGTTTTCTGTTTGACAAACACAAAGTCACTACCAGAAGAGTTTTGTTCCAATATACAACTTGTTAATTACTGCTGATTCTGTAAAGGTAGGATGATGTTCTCCACCTGCGAATTTCACATCTGCAGCTGGTTAGGAAGTAGCCATGGGTCTCTGTGCACCAATCATGAGGTGGGGAAACGTGTTGGGCTGTGATACACAACAGCTCTGATTAAAATGTAATTGCTAGGATTATTGCTCCTGGAGAGAAGGAGAGGGCAGAGTGAAATGCATGGTCAAAGGCTGGTGTGCTTGGCAGTGTTTGCTGCAGTCGTTTATCTTCCACAGAAAGAGTCTAAACTGTGAATTCTAACAACTTAATTCCTGCAACACCATTGAGAGTCCTCTCCACCTCAGTCTAATCTCTGTCAGATTAAACGTTCTCACAGGAGAGAACAGTTGGTCTAGTTGTTGGCTTCTGCAGGAGCACCTAATGACAGGGCAGCTCCTTTCCTATCTCTGCTTGGTTTGCATAAATCCAGCTCTGTGTTCTACATGCCCAGAATTCCCCTTTCTGCTCTACAGACCTAATCGCTACAGATCAAACTTGTACTCGGCAGAAGAAACTCCCCCCCTGTTGTGGTGACCTAAAGATCTTTGCAGTCAAGTCCAGGAGAGAGCAAAGAGGGTCTTGCAAAATACCTCTGCATCAGAGGGAAGGGACATGAGCCTGGGATATCAAATAAATCGTGCCAGGCCTGGGGGGAATTGCAGGTGGAGGGAGCAGGGTATGACACATGGTCCTGGGAGGTGACCACTTGGAACTTCCTTGTGTCTGGGCCATGGGCTTGGCTGAGGCTCTTCCCCGTCAATGGTACAGTGCCACCAATTGAGACGGGCTCTATTATCAGTGCTACCTCACTTTTTTTGGGTTCCTGCTCCAGTCGTTGCTTCACATCCACTCTGTCGTTTTGTGTTTTCCCCACAATCCCTGACCCTGCTGAACCACACCACCCAGAAAGGCTTTCGTTCCTGACCGCTTCCATTACGCATCCTTGGTTGTGGCATTGTTTGTTGTCATTGTTATCCAACCTTGTTCTTCCCCACAAAGGGAACAGAATTAAATGAAATGCTTCATTTCCAATTTCAATTCCTTTGGCTTTTTCTTCCAGCCATTGGAATTCAGCTGTCCTCTCTCGGCTAGATAAAAGAGACTTCTAATATATGTTATTTTTCCTCTGTGAAAATACTTATGTGCTGTAATCAAGTCTCTGTTTGATCTTTTTAATAAGCTAAACAGACCAATTTCCTTAAGTCTGTTCCTATCAGACTCCTCCTACACTTTAAACAAATGCTTTTACGAAGGAAAGCTATTTTTTGCAAAGCAGCCTGCTCTACTTTCAACACCCATTCAAGACTTTCAATACATCCTCTCCAAAATAATACCCTAAAGACGCATTTTGAGGCTTGATTGCCTCAACGGCTCTCCATCCCTCCTGCCTTCAAGCTGAAGAGATGCCATCTAGCAATGGAGTTTTGGGTAACGACGTCATGTAGTTTTTCATGTTCTTTTGGGAGTTGTTTGTGAGATGGGATTGACTGTAGTTGCGGTGTCCACACTTGGAGTTTCCACCAGCCCCGATGCCTGTGGTGGCCACGGCTTCCCCAGCTGCCCCTCTGGAGGTCAACACTCTGCATCTCCATCCTAGGGGCTACCAGCATCCATGGTCCACAGTTCTTTGAAGAAGGAAGACCCCTCCCTGCAAACAAAACTAACACAACAAGGACCTTGTGGCCCCGAAAGTACCGTTGTGCCTTTGCACTGGTCAACAGCAGGGTCTGAGACAGCTGTAAAAAAGAAAAAAAAAAAAAAAGAGAAGGAAAAGCCCTGGCGCCATTGGGTTTGTGTAGGGTCACCCCACAGCTGCCTGCCCGAGATGTTGGCGGTGTCCCCCGTCTTGGGTCTGGGGGGGCTGCGGGGGGCAGCTGGGGAAGAAGCGCGGGGGATGTGGCGGGCCAGCAGAAAATAAATCACAGCTCCTCGGCGCTGCCACTCTCTGCCCCAGCTGGTTTCGACAAACAAAACTTCACTGTCCACTGACAAGAACAAATAAACCGAGTCGGGAGAGACTGAAATTCACAGGGGATCCGAAATATTTACCTTGATACCTTATAAGGCTAATAACCACTTTGCTGCTTTGCAGCCACTGACAGAATTAAAAAAAAAAAAAACCCAAAACCAAAAACCTACCTAAAATGTTTGGGGCTTTTGACTAGTCCAACCTGTCCTGGCAAAAGCATCAAAGCAGGATTAGAACAAGGTTTTAATTATACACGCTTTCCCCCACCCTCTCCCTTCCCCTTCTCCCCTCCAAATCTCTTGCGTTTGATTATGGAGATCGGTGGAGTCAGCCAGACATTGCAGCTAATATCAATGATTTCATTCAAGCTCCTCCACCAAAGACACAACGAGCATTTTAAAAGCCGTAGGTAAACCTTTTGCTCTCGGCCGTGCGTGTTCACATTCTCCCAAACCACGTTTTGCAAAATTACCTGCAAGAGGCAGAAACTCATGCACGCCGACAGCTCCAGACAAATAAATAATCCACCCTGGGAGGAAATATCCGTCATCTGCTGGGCATCAAATAAATCTTGCTCCCCAGCGTTTCGCTGCGTTCTGTACTGGTGTTGGCCGATGCTCCTCAACGATAAAGTAGTGGTAAATAAAAATGTGGGTACATTCACTTATTTAATAAGTATAAAACACGGCGAATGCTACGGTAGGGAATATTTTGATTTCTTGGCGTTTTTCCTTGACTGCACAATTGCATCAAGGCTTTAAGTAGACACTTGAAATAGCTCGAATCAAAGTTCCTGAAGCAGAGCAGTGATAGATTTGCGTCATCTGTGAATTGGACACAGTGGGTTAATTGTAGCACTGACACGCTGGGGATTACTTACTCCTCTTGATCAAAGGAAACTCATCCGAAATGGGTGAGGCTGGAAGGGATTTAAATCGTGGATGGGTCTGACAGTTCAGACTGATCTCAGTGGAAGAAGTTGGGTGTTTCACTTTGCTGTGCGTTAAGTAAATATTCAAATGTGGAGCCTGACGCTAAACTCCTGATCTTTACAGTTGGGGACATATTCTCCTTCAAAAGAAAGTCAAAAATTTTAGCTTACTGGGGCTTCAGATCTGATTACAAACTGAAAACTAGCTTTGCCAAAATGCCACGTTTTAAAGGCAATCTGCCTCCACTAGTTCAGAACCGAACTAGTTTGGGATCGTGCTCATGAGGATGAGGAAAAGGAAAATTCCTGTCTGAATAGTTCTGCCAGTGTCAGGGTGACCCTGTTTTCTACCGCCACAAAATCGTGTGCCTGGTTAATAAGAGGTGAGAAATTTGACTGCTCGAAACACAAGAACAAAATCAGAATTAAATATGCTTTTTTGATTGCTACTTGTCAGACCCCTCATATATTTTTAAAAATAAACTTCTTCCTTACAAAGTTTCTCCTATTATTTTAAAGTGTCTGTGGCTCATAGTTGTGCTGGACTGCTTTTACCCTGAGCGTGAAATTGTGGATTATAGGGCTACTGTACATGGATTTATTACTGAAAGTACCAGCTCTGCCTATGTATCCTGTTTTCATTAGCAGTTAAAAAGAACGAATTGCATGTGTGTGTGTAAACACATTTAAGAAAACCCACTTATTTTCCTTCTTTGTTTTTATTTTCTTTTTTAATCAGAGAATAAAGTTTTGGTTGGCTTCCCATCCCCAAGCCTCTATAGATGAGCTATAAAACGCTGCCAGCACACTGGAGGTTTGTTACTGCCATTTGTCATTACCAGTCATCCCAGATTAGAAGAACTCCCTCCTACGTGTTTTCAAGGCGCCCAGCCCAAAGGTCTTAATTAGCACCACAGTAATGGGCTGGGCAACCACAATTTTTTTCCACTTCATGATTTTCAAATGCTTGACTTTTCAGCTTAACGACATGACTTTAGTACATCTGACGTTTGGGTTGTTTTATTTCTTTTTTTCTTTTTTTCTTTTTTTTTTTTTTTTTGTTGCAGGAGCACAGCATTTTTACATGGAATTCACCTTCATAAAGGATGCTGCTGCTGCTGCCAGCCTGTCCTGCCCTGTCCCTTCCAGCCAATCGTGTGTCTGCCTTGGTGCCATTGATTACACCCCTACATCCTAATTCTCCAGTTCTTTGTGGGTGGGTGGGATGGCTTTCAAATTTCTACCAAATTTCCCCAGATAAAGAGTGTAGGTCCCCATATTCACAATTAGGAGTTCCTAATTATGAATACAGTGAACAGTTGAATATTAAAAATAATAATAACTCAATGATGCATTAATGGCGAAGGCTGAAAGAATCGTGAGACTAACTTTATTTTTAGGGTAACAGAAAACAAATAACTCGTAATTTTTTGTTTAACTGAGATTGCAAAGTCACTGACTAATATACATCTTGAACACACAGAATTACTGGAACAGGTAGGAAAGTCAAGAACTGATCAAAAGAAGCAGCTGCCTAACAGCTTATTTGGGGCATGAGGTTTTACTGCTCTTGGTACATACACGGTGTATGGGATCAAGTGATGCAAAAAAAAGCCAGGATGCTTAGATTTAAAAAGGATGGGAAACATTTTGCTGAATAAATTTTTTTTCAGAAAATAATTTTTTAACAAGAGCTAGTTTGGGAGGAAAGTCCTCTGGGGAAATTTCAAGAACAATTATTCTTTTCTCTTTTTTTTTGGTGCATCTCCAGTGGAAAACACTGTCACTGGAAGATGGCATGTGTGTTAGCCCCAAATGCCCAGCTGAAGGCTAAAGAATGTGCCTCAAAATCCAGCAAAAGACCTCAGTCAAAAGAAGATGCTTTCATTTACTCTGAAATTTATAGGGCATATTTTCTCCCCAGCCCACAAGCCATTTGGGGTCATCCCACAAGCCCATCCTTTAAATTTACGGTCATTATTCGGTATTTGTGTTGCATGAGGGCTGAGAGCCAAATTTCTCGCTCCAGGGGCTCGTGGTGTGAACTTCTCCCAAGGAAGGGAACATCATCGGTCCCAGGAGCACCCATCTGCCTTTAGCATTTCCTTTTTCCCCACTGATTTGTTTCTCTCCAGCCCTGGTAGGAAGGCTGTAACATTTTTTACTGAGGAGGCTGGGAAGGCGAAGGGGATCAAATACCCTGGGACAAGCTGGAGAAAGAGAAAGTAGGCACAGAGTAGCCCCAACTGTTGCACTAAAGAAATTGGACCAAAAAAGATTTGCAGACCTTCAGCAAGAGCCGTCAGGAGGAGTTACACTAGATCATGGTCAGTGTTGTATATCACAGCCAGCACAGAAGAAAGGCAGTCTGTGATGTAAAAATCTTACAGGTTCTTACTTTAGGAAGCCTTATTTAATAAAATGACAGAATGCTTAATGATGACAGCTTGTCTTATGCTGTACATAAATGAATTACTGGGGTAAAAACTGCACGCACAGAAAACTCACAGTGTGATGGGCAGCCTTCCACGGGCACCGTTTCACTGCATTTCATGTGTCATAGTACCTGGGAGCAGCTTTGGGTCATGTAAAATTATCTTACTGAGGACTATCAGGAGAGAAATCCAGGATCCCCCATACTTGATATTCAGGTGTTTGCTGTTGATGCCAAACAGTCCCACCGGCTGCTCAGGGGCAAACAGGGCTACTTGGCCACGTGGAGATCTGGGTGAAATTTAAGCTAAGCTACAAAGGTGTTAAATTTAAAATAAAGTCCATGTCTCCTTTGAAGCCTGCCTGACCCTTTCCTTTGCATCCTTTTGATTTTCCACTGACAGAGTTCCTAAGAGAGAGGGGTTCAGGGCTCTGCCAGCTCCATGGCCCAGTGCTGGAGTCTGCAGCCAACTGATTATTTGCATGGTCCAACTGGGAGCCATCTTTCAGTTTTCCCTGACAAGGATCTAAGCATCCTTCTGCAGACGCAAGGAGGCAAAGAGTCCAGAGGTGCAATTTGTCCATCACTGCAACCTGTTATTAAGTCATCCATTGCACACCGCTCCTCCTCTCTGCTGTAACATCCCCTCTCGTTTTCATGCCTCTAATTTGTCATTCCCAGACCAGCTGAGAATGCTAGGGAGTGGGGACTTTTTGATTTGGCCCATCTATTTTCACCCTGAAGCCTTTCTGCCATCATGGCTTCCTCTGAAAACTCCCACCACACTCGTTTCAGCGGGACAAACAAAGCCGGATCTGGCTGCGCTGGCTCACGCCGCTCTGATCAACCAGCTGTGAGAAGACATCACCTAGAAGCAAACTGCTTTGCTGTAACGGAGACAGCCACAGGTAGTCAAGAAGAGAAAGTCTGGCTGCCTTTGCTGCCCCAGAGTTTGCTTTCATGATGTGCAGCATCGGGTCACTGGTCTGGGAAAGGGCCAAGTCCCAGCAGAATGATGCTTCTGCTACCAAGATTAAAAAAAAAAATAAAAATCATTCCTTGGATTACTTTTTCTTTCACCTACCTAATTCTCTCTTACCCTCTTTAGTCTATTGATATACCCCATCGGGATACAGACTGTTCCCATCTTATTAGATCCCCTGATTTCCTTTTCCCACAGTGTGGGATGGGAGGTGAATAATTTGACTTTACAACACATGCTGCTGCTGTTACAGCCCCTCATCCTGCAGACGCTCATGGGAACTGGAGTTTCAAGCAGGTATTTGAGGAAAGAATTGAAGCAGGAATCAATATAGTCTCAATGGCAGTCTTTACCCCTCATACTTAGCCTAAGACAAGCAGCGAGGTTAAAGTGACTCTGACTATACCACGCATCTTCTAACAGCTCTGTAATATGCCATCTCGTGGGTTTCATCAATAAATTAAAAAAGCTGAGTGACATTTTATAGGGGATTCTTTGGTAAAAATACATGGATGCTTCTTTGAAAATGTGACACTTGATACGCCTCCTTCCATGCTCCTAAGGAGCAGCAAATGTCTTCTGTCCTACGATATGAATAAACCGTTTGCATAAATTAAAAACAGACAAGCAAATAGCTGGATCACATCCTGAAAAGTTTCGGAGGCTGAAATCAGTGCTTGAGAAATGGTCCAAAATTCCACGATTGTTCACCAAATGGCCAGAGCTTCAACCATCTGGAATTTAAAACTTTTAACATCTCTTCTCCATAAATTTTAGCCACCTCGAGGTCTTTCCGCCACAACTACAACTTTCCTGACATGTTTTAGTGCTTGAGGTTAAAAATCACACTTTACCTCAGCTCTGTCAGGGTCAGATTTGTGGAGGGTAATTCTGTCGGACAAGATATCTTTGAGATTCCTTAAAAATCTGTCACTTGGGGGAAGAAATAAGACTTTTCCGCAGACCCTTTGAAGAAGCAGCTATTCAAGTGAGCAAAAAGGGCTGGCTCAGCTTGCAACAGGGGAAAGAAAAAGAGAAGCTAAATTGCCTTAAACAGCATCTCAGCTCTTTGCAATATGGCATTGTCTTGCAGCCAGATAGAGCGAGTAGATTAGAGTCCATGCCAGGGTTAAGAACAGTCACATCAAGACTTGAGCAAAAATTAGCCAGTCAGCCAGTTTTCCCAGAAATCTCCAAAGACTAGCTTTAGAAATGATGACTTTTCCATTATACTTAGCACTCCGCAGCACAGTTTCACAAAACTTTTCAGTCATTCCAACATCCAGCTTTAATGGGTGGTATTTCCTATTTTTGACTGGTACAGAGCTCATCTATACATCTATCAACGTGTGAAAAAGGTCTTTTGCCAAAGCCTTCTTTTCTCTCACCCTCCCTTCACAAGGTTTAGTGCGAAGAAGAGATGTCCTTGCTCCCATGTCATGGTCCATATGCCATCTTTGCTTTTTCTCAGCATTTTGTGTATTTCTCCCATGAGGCTGTAGCCTGCTTAAATCAAAGCAAGAAAGTGAACTATTGGCATCTTAAATCATGGTTCAAACACCTGAGTTCTTAGCAAGGAAAAAAAGAAAAGTCCAGCTCCTAAGGAACAGGATTGCTCTTAATGTAGCTGACTTCCAAGAAAAACTTGAGGTGTGGTCTTTATGGAGAGAAATGTTCAAAAATTATTGCCTCTGAGTCTGGTTAGGGGCACGTTAAGAGCTGCCATAAAGTACATTTGTGTTGTTGGAGAGATATCCAGTAGCTTGTGCTTCTAGCTTGCACATGGCATGAGCCCAGAGGTGTCCTTTATGTTTACTGAAATTCACTTTTTTTAAAAAAGGAAAAATCTTAGTTATCACTTGGCTGTGTGTTTCTTTAAACTCTCCTTTCTCTTTGCTGGGGTGTTGGATTCTCGTGGGCTGCAGCTGTTTGTGTCTTTGGTGCTCTCGTGGTCCTCTTCAGCTCTCTCAGAAGGTGGACTATCCCAAGCAGATGCACACTGTCAAGAAGAGTGACAGCTCTGTGGCAGAAGACCAACAGCCCTGGGCTGAAGATCAGCAGCGTCACTGTTTGTTTATTTGGTTCTGGTATGTCGATGAAGACGTATCAGATCTTGCTCCTACCCATTGTGCTCCTCCCTGGCCTTGGCCCGGGCGGGAACTTGCGTGCATTGCATGTGATGGCCCAAGCCAGGAGGTTTCAGGGAAGTTCCCTGCATGTCTTCTCAACTCGGAGAGATCCTCAGCTGCTTCTGAAGTCCTTGTGAAGTTGTGATGTTAACCTCAATGCCCTGGCCAAATTCCAATGTAAGTAATTACAAACTGCCTATCTTATTTCAGCCTCCTATGTCAACTACATGGAGTGTACTTTGGCTTTGACATTTTTTCTCCATTTTTCTGTCCTAAACAGTTGTATAGCACTGCTTTGTAGAATTGCCCTTCTTCCACCTATGATGCCTGTCCAGTTTGTCATGCAAACTTTGCTCCACAAAGAAACCGAGAACAAGTAAGTCTGTCCAAAATCTCATGATACACAATGCTTTTCAGACAATGGAGACATGACTTGTCCACTAGGTCTCTGCCTCCTGACAGAGGATGGATGGGACTGGGAAGTTCGCTGCCCCGTTCCGACTGTTTTCAGTTGATGGATGGCTCTGTGATGCTGTTAACAAAAGCCATCATTCAGAGCCCTCCCAGGAGTACATCACACCACGTAGCTGCCTCCAAATCAGAGACCTGCAATCAGCCTTCTACCACCAGATAACTCGCACAAGATAAAATCCCTCCCCTACCCAACGGTGAATCACAGTGTTTGTGATGCTCACCAAGTCCCTGGGAGGAATGGTGCAAGAGAACATCTCGAATAGGTTATGTGTATTATTTCCAGTTGCAGTTCAGCTCCTGTCCACAGCAGTCTATAGCAAAGTGAGAAAAGTGATAAGCTGTCTTCTGAGTAGCCCCAAAATTGGAATAAATGCCACCTCTTGGTAACAGAGAAACTTTCACAGCCCCTTCTGCTCTGCCAAGCCTTCCCTGCCACAAACCGGCCCGTCAGTCTGCCTTATCACACCCTGATCCTGCAGTGCTCCCAACTCCAGATTTCCCCCAGGTCTTAACATCTCTGACCCTCGGCCAGACAGTGCAGGAAACGCCTAATAAAAAAGTTACTGGAACCACTCAGCACAGTAAATGCGGGGACATTTGTGCACCCTGAGAAAAACCACAGGCGCAGCCGCCTAAAGCCACGACATTTACTCACCTTCAGATATTTATTATTCCTTTCTTCCAACCTGCTTCCTCGCTGCCATCTGTCTCCGAAGCAGGAGGAGTGCATTCCAGATTATCCCTGATGTTTAAAATGCGGAAAGACGATGACACAAATGGCAAACTGTCTGCTCGGAGGTCATGCGCTTTTCTGCACGTCTCTGCTGGCCACCTAACCTCTCTGCCTCCCACCCGCTCCCAGTTTTATAGCATTTCCAGAAGGTTTCTTTAAAAATGAGGGATTTCTACTTCAGACCCAGCTCTGGTAATAAAACTCCATCTTTATGCTACCGTAATAGTGGTAGAGGTGGGTGATGTGGCAGGATTCAGTGATGCTTGGGCATTTGGTATCTCTGCCCCGTTGTGACAACATATATCCAAGTACATTGGAGTCCTTGAGGGGTTTCTATGACCATACATCTTGTTTCTACTTCATTCACTTCTGCTCAGCTTTTTTTTTCTGATTGATGTAGATGAGATCACCTGATACAGTAGTTTTTTAGGGAGTAAAAGTTTTCCTCTCATCCACCCTGCCTTATTTTGACCCACAGCCATTTTGAGAGCATGGCATCAGTGGGAGACCCTACAGCCAAAGCAGAATGACACATTAATGTCTCTATAGCTTCAGCTTTGGAGGGATAAGTCTTCCAACTCTCAACTTCAATGCAATTACATGCTATCGTCATGTAAGGCAGTACTTGAAACAGTAAGTGACTGTGTTTTGTTCTGGAGGAAACAAGGAGCCTGAATCTTTCCTCTCCCACATCCAGGCACCCCCAGCCCATGTCCCCGTTACTCTGCAGAGGCACTGAAGGCCGTACACATGAAATCTTACACTGAACCTGCTTCCTTTTTCCACCACCATGTAATTTGCCACATCAATGCAGCCCCCACCCTAGGATCTGGAAATTCTGTATCCCTTTTCAGAGATGGCCCTTGGATTTTTCTTGGACCCGGCTGTGTTTTTAAGCCTTTCTAAGATATCTGCCCAGGAGCAGGAAATTCTGTAGACCCCACTCTGTCTCAGGAAGAGGAGATGGAGCCAAGCTCCTATTAGCTCTTCCTTTTCATTTGTGAGCATTTGAAAGGAAAAAAAAAAAAATCATCAGAGACAGAAGAGTGCCAGGCACAGGCATTTAATGTCTTTATTCCTTTACCCTTTCTTAGAGTGTTCAGCACAAAACTTTTCCATGCGTGGTCCGTGCCCAGGTCGATCGCTGCCGATGGGCGGGCGGAGGGTATCTCTCTGCAGAGCAGCCTGTGGGAAAGCAGAGCAATTGTTAGTTCTAGACAAGTTTTCAGCTTCAACGCGGTGAATCAAATACCTGAATCGAATTATTATGTGCAGCTGTGAAAATTATGATCGTGAAACCTGATTACAATTCCTCCCCCCCCCCCCCAAAGGTCAGTGACAATATACAAAAGACCTTCCCTTCTCTAATGTAAATATTACATGAAACAAAGATGACTTTCTCCATAAGCTTCTCATTTCTCAGGGAAGGAGGCTGGACAGTGCCAGCAGAGTTCAGAGCCCGCGGGAGGTCAGGACAGAGACGTGCTGTTCTTTTGGCGATTGGTCACTGATTTTTGGAAACAGTTTTTTCTTTTGGCTGCTTGTCCCTCTCACCTCACTGACCATTTCAAGATAACCAGTGCTAATCCCAAAAGGACTGTGTTTTGTTCTGTTTTCTACCAAACAAACTTTTAATTTGACCACGACCCTCTCCACATCCATTTTCCACGCAGTGAAAGCCACACAATCCTCTACCTTCCGAGATTTTTTCACTTGTGGGTAAACAAGTACTGTTGTCTCCCTGGAAAAGGTATGTTGCAATGAGATATCTACAGAACACAGAGACCTCCTGCTTGTTGTTTAACAACGGTGCATACTTCAGCAGCCCAGTGCTGGTTAAACTTTCATGCTCCAGCCAACAACCCGTTACAGAGGATGCAATCTGAACCAGATGGGCCCAGGTCCCTCACAGTGAGGTCCAACCTTAGGTTGCATCTGAAGTCTTATTCGTTTGCTGGAGTGAATGGGTCTACTTGTTGGAGTAGAAGAGACTCACACAAGTAATTAGCTTTTAAAACATGTGTGGGGCTATAAACTGCACTAGATGCAAATGCTTTCCTTATGCAGAACATCTGCTGCTGCTGGGCTTTCCAGGCGGTCTTTCCTGACAAAATGTCAGCTTGGTCTTCTGGTCAGGCTGCTCTACCAGGAGGCTGGAGACCTGAGTTCAACCCTTTGCATGGCACAGACTTCTCTGATGCCTTAGGGAATAGCTGTCTGTAAAGACAGGAGTGGCAGATAGAAACATGGAAAGCGTGGTAGGGTGGGACCTGCTGGAGACACAGAGGGATGCTTTGTGTGTTGTCCCTGCTTGGAGGAAGGACAAGCTTACTTTGCCCCATCTGCTCCATGGCTCCCATCACCCATGGGAGTAGCAGCTGATGAAAGTGGTGGGACAAAACGGGAATGGTTGGGTCCATCTGCAGATCATCTGCAGGACCTTAACCTAAGGACTCTGACCATACGCAGAGATCAGATGTGGAGCACGCAGGTAGTAAAGCAGCACGATTGAACAGGGAGGAGCGGTACCACCTCCACTGCCCTCAGGGTTTTCTTGTTACAGGATGAAAGCCCCAAAGCTGCTTGTGAACTTGGGCCTTTGGATTGGCAATTTGCTGGGCTCTCTGCCAAGCCACGAGGCCAGATGTTCCTGACGTCGTTTGAAAACCACTGTCTCAGTCAGTAAACATCACATCAGTCCAAGCTCAAACCTGATTAAAGGAAACTTTGGATTTTCCACTTAATGAAGGAGGGGTGAAAGGTAGGAATGTACAAGAGATTGCTCTTAGCCAAGAATGAATCAAGAAAGTCAGTGTCTTTATTTGACTGACTACAACTACTGTGTAACTTCAGACTTGGGGCAACTTCAGTGTAACGCGGTCACCGGCAAGTCTGAAAAATGTTGGGTTTCAGTCAGAGGATCCTCCCAGAGTTCATCTGGTTCCTGAGGATTATAAATACTCACATTTCTTAATTTAAGTTAAGAAACCTGGGCTGGAAAACTGCACCAGAACAAGCTGTCTGTGGGAAATTCCTGCTCCTTATTGCTTCCATTCCTGATGCTACAAAGATAACTGCTGCCTTCACCGTGGTGCGACATCTACTTGAGTCCAAACACATGCCAAAAAAAGGTATCCAAGTATTTTATAATGACAGAAAGATTAGCTGCTGTTTCTCTTTTGAAAACCTAAATAAATCTGCTGGCAGTTCTTGTTGGGTTTTCCCCCCTTCAACTCTTCATCCTCTGTCTGTATCAGAATGATGGGGATTGAACATCCTTTCATGACAGCATTGCTTTGAGATGATGTTGTTGAGGTGGGCTTCACATTGTGGCTTTTCTCCTGTTCTTATAGAAAGTCTTCTGAAGATGCTGCCTGAGAGGACATACATGTATGCATATTCATGAAACGCTCCCAGCAGCAGTAAGTGGGAGTGTCTGCAAATAGTACAGATCGAAGATAATCTGAGCCACTTTCTGCAAAGATATTGGAAGATTTAAGCTCCTAAAGGGCATTTTTTGTGTTGTTTTAAAGTGTATTTACAAACACACCCTAGACTTGGCAACCTCTGCTTCTGAAAGACCATCAAGAGAGCTTTCCAGCTTTTCACTGGGACGACAGCAAGTGGAAGGGAAGTGGATTGTTAATGTTAATATCACACCAACTGTCTGGATGGACTTGCTGTGTGATAAGATGTAGGACTTGGATGCGGATTTATGGTAACTGATCCCAGAGCTTGAATTGGGTCCAGCACGTCCAGGAAATTTAATACATCTCACTCTCAAAGGTCTGCAAAAGTGGCCGGGAGAAGGGAAGCTTACATATCAGCCCGATATCGCTGCACCGCCTACCCTCCCGGCAGTGTTTTGACTTTTTGATTCTGATAACAGTTAAACTTGAAAAACTAAATGTTTTTTTTTCAGTGCAAATTGCCATGAGTATCAAGTAAAAACAGAATACGGGAATTTTCATGTGTGCTCAGCCCAGCTTGCACACTCAGATGGGATTTCAGTCAATGTATGCTTGGTTACATGCTGGACAGAAATTGTGTGCTGACAGCTTGGACCGTATCGAAAGGACTTCAGTACGTGATGGGCAAGGCAAGGAAGCGAGTAGCTGGGCAGGGCGTTGATTCCATTTGCTTCATGCTCAGCTGAACTCTCAGCCCCTCTGTCCTGATCTTCCCTTAGCCATGAGCAGTAAGACATGAGATGATGATTAACTGGCTTTTAATGCACGCCTCAGGTGCAAAGGGGAATGACTTCAACCACCTGAGAAGTTCATTAATGTCTGGTAATAAACTAACAGGGGAATGCTCCCATGGGAGGACTGAGAGAGGTGGGGAAAAGGACAAGCATCATTGCTAAGTGCTGCAGGGGCTCAGGAGTCATTCCAGGAGCTGAGGAGCCCTATGCAAAGTACTTGTCATTTCCCACCAAGCTGTTGTGGGTCGGGAGATGTTGCTGGGATGTGAAAGGAAGGCAGATCATGGGGTCCTGACTGTCTCATTGTACAAAACCAAAGGGGATATGAAGCCCTGAAGCCCTTCATGCAGAGCCCCAGTGCTCTACTTCAAGTTGTAGCAGCTGAGGATGTGGCTACCAGCTGGAAAGTATCTGCAGAGATGACTGAGAGAGCAGCTGATGCTGCTGTAGCACTTTGACCTTGCACAGACCAGGCTGTGGAGCATCTCCTGTGCTGGTGAAGCTGATTTAAGAAGTTCCCATCCAAACCTTGGCTTTCCTGCAAAGGGAGTTCTGGAGTCATCCAGACCAAAAGAAAGCTCAGAAATGTCTCTCTTAAACTCAGATCATCTCACTGATACTTCTATGCCAGTGGTACCACTGAGAAAGACGTGTGGTACCTCACTTGTTGGCAGGTATGGAATTAATTTGTAATAGCTCCACTGAAAAGTGTAACAGCTGGGAAGAGAGAGGCTGGGGATTACAGCTGTTTAGGTTTTATTTCTTTATAGAGGTAGATCATTGTACAGACTTGTGCTAGAAACGGATCCTCAGAGAATTGACTTGGCAGGAGGGCAGGGAATGGGGAGCAGGGGCAGGAGGGCATGGCAAGGGCTCAGGAAGAGCAGGTAGCTGGGTTTGTCCTCACCACTGGGAAAATCCCAATGTCCAACTGCAGATTGTGTGCGAAAGAGCAGCCAAAATCACATCTGAACATGGACTTCATGCATTAAAAAGCGTGAGCAATTTCCAACCATTTTCAAGGCTGGAAAGATGGCCAAGTGCGCGTGACGGTGTGTTTGCACAACC
Source organism: Tauraco erythrolophus (assembly GCF_009769465.1). Classification (NCBI taxonomy): domain Eukaryota; kingdom Metazoa; phylum Chordata; class Aves; order Musophagiformes; family Musophagidae; genus Tauraco; species Tauraco erythrolophus. The sequence goes on along the minus strand of NC_141479.1, from coordinate 19,826,973 downwards.
ATGCAGGTTGGGTTAGTTGTTGTTATGGGGAAAAATCCATTACCTTGTTATTTTTATTTTTTATAATTTTCTTCCCTTTGAGGGAAACTCCTCCAATGCAAGAAACCCAGAAATGGTGATATTAGGTAAATTACTGAGTATAAAAGTGAGATGTTGGCAACTTTATCAAATCTCATGGAATCTGTAGGCAATTCCAGGTGAGAATTCACATCCCTGATGTCAGATAGCCCAGGGTGATATGTGGTCCCGTGACAGTATGTATTAACTGCCTTAACAGTAGATCATGGATATAATTTATCTCACTTTCATTTTACTGCATATGATGCGAAATACATTCTGGTCCCCAAATGAAGGAGTAAAGCAGATGAGAGTAGATCAACTACTTGGTGGGAGTTACAAATGACCGTAGGAACACTCAGAGGCATTCAACAAACCATTAAATGCTTTTGTTCCTGGCAGCCCGTAAGGGTCAACCCGATAGTAGACAAGTAATTTATTGAATTACTTTGTCCTCCACATGCACATGTGTGATGTAAACAGAGAGATAATAAACAGCAGCTGGGGATCCCTTTTTCATGCAAAAGGGAATTTGTTTGAAATTTTTCTTGCTTCCAACTATAAAAATGTTTACTTTTTTTCAGGCTAGGACAATAGCCTTGGTATCACAAAACAACGTTAATCATCCTGAGTGATGGCACTGAGGCAGAGAGATGCGACAAGGGGTGGAAGCTTCAGCCATTTGTGGTGGTTTAAGCTGATCACTTGAAATCAGACGATGTCAGTTCAGTTTATTACACTTTTTTATGTAAGTAGTCAACGCTGCTATTAACAGTTGGACTTCAAAGTTCAGATGGAGCAGGAGCCTTGAGGTCTGTGCAATGTTACTTTTTTCTCCCCCTCCCCATCCGTGTAGTCATTAACAAGAGTTGGTTTACATGAACATCAAGTGCTGATAAGGATGTCTGAGTATTGACACAGAAATTGCTCAGTAAAGAGAGCAATTTATAGGAAAGCCAAGTGTAAGACATTAGTCATGCACTATTAGGGGACAGCGAAGTTTTACAGAAGGATCTTTTGAACTCGATTGGACTTGAACTTAATAAAAGCAAATTCCAAAGGAGAGGTTTGCTTTATGTTGGCCAAACAGACTAAAACAATATTGCTCTGAAGGTAATAATAGCAATTCAATTAACCTAATTCTACCTTCATTGGAAAGACAATTATTCTGAACAATCAGAACTTAATTGCAAGCTTCTAACTATTAAAGAAGGTTGAAAAAGGATTATTCTCTAATATGATATCTGCTGATAAATGAAAAATTGCAGATGATTGCAACAAAATAATTGCAGTGGAATAATATTTATAATACAATAGAATTTAACAGAAACAATAATGTAAAAATAGAAATGGTGTAATAATAAAAATATTTTTTGCAATTAATTGGCATCTTAAGAAAAGAAGCCAATCAGAGAAACTGTGTCTGATTAACTCTACTTGATTTTCATGGTCTTGAAAATCCTGTGGATAATTTCTTTAGAAATTACCTTCTACTAATAAAAAAACAACATAGATTTAAAGTCACGTTTAATAGTGAGATTTAGAACAAGGTTAAGTACTTTACACAGAACACACTATTAACTTGTAGAACTCATTGCCACAGGATTTTGTGGAGACCAGAAGAAAAAAAATAATTTAAAACTGAAACAAAACACCCATCAATGACTATTAAAGTCCAGAAACAGACTCCAGAGCAGGAAACCCTGTACCTGCCAACTGCCAGCACTTGAGAAGGTCCAGAAGGGAAAGATCATGTAATATATCCTGCCCATTGCAAATTTTTTCTGAAGGCATCTGCTGGTCCCTGGTAGAACCAGACTGGCAGGACAGACAGACATTCGTTCTCATCTGGAAAAACAGGTTACAATTTTCTATCACTTGATGTGCATTGGACTTGCCCCTTCCGGGCCATGAATAACAAGTGTGGAGTTTGTGGATTAAACAGATGCAAAGAGGCTTCCCAGCATCCTGCACTGGAGGCTGGACCAGTCTCTGTGTGGGCATTTGTTGGTGCAAAGAGCAAAACCAACAGCCAGTGGTTTAAAAAGAAAAAACCTTCTTGGGTCCGTGCAGGGACATGGGAACAGGGGTGAATTTTGGAATGTGAGGGACATCAGGCTGGGTACCACGGCACGGATGTGGCTCTCCTGATCCTGCGCTGTGCGGATGCTACTCAGGGGTTGCTGCTGATGGTGCTCCGTGTCCCCGAGGTGCACCCGCACACCCAGGCTTGGATTTTCGGTGTGACAGCACCTGTTAATTGTCCAGTTAGGTATTACCTATTAAACATTTACTGCCTGTTTCCTGTACACGTCTGGTGAGGCTAGCAGGAAATTTAGAACAAATTAAGCGGCAGCTGTAATCCCTCACGCTTCCAACAGCCCCCGATATTATAAAACATCAGAAATTGATGTCACAAGCAACAGACACTTTTAAGGCAGCAAACTTCCACTGTGTCCCCAGCCTGGCCAGCCCAGGAGGTTAAATTACTCAGCTGGTATCTCTCCGCTTACGCTCCCTGTCTCTCCACCCACACTTTTGGTGTGTTTGATGGGGCTCTTTCATCCCCCCCCCACTGTTCCCACACAATTTCACATGTGGTCTGAGTGGGGCACTTCCTGCCGTTAAAAAAAGCAAAACCAAGACCCCTGCAGAAACAGCCTGCATGCAGAACACCCAAGTTGACAGAGTGTGAGAGAGGAGGACTAATCCATACCAGATGAGCAACAGCAATAGCCCTCCTGAGCCAGGCCAAACACAGAGCAGAAGACAGAACAATCCTTTTCTTCCCCCCCCTCGCTCCCTCCTTCCCTTCTCCCTCTTCAAGTGGACACTTCAAAACACTAGGAAAATATTCCAAGGAGCATGCCCCTAACTTTAAACCGATATTGTTTGGGTTAAGTTGCCTACCATGCAATGTTCTTTCTTCACTTTCAAAATAAACCGTAGGAAGCATTAATGCAAATACTATATAAACACACATTCATTCCTACATTTTAAAATCTGCCCCGGCGCTCGGGCTCTAGTTGCTGTTTAATTTGATGCGAGAACCAGATGTATCTTGAAATTGCAGATCTTCACAACCTTCTTACATGTAAACAGGAGGAAATCTGATCCATATCTGGGACAGAGACCTCCAGAAAGCAGGCTATCGAAACCTACTGTTTGTCCCCAGCTTTTGGACGTGCTTATCATTGGTTTTATTTCATTCTAACTTCGAGTTATCAGACCAAAGAAAGGAAGTGCACCAGAGCCAGATTTTTTTGGACGAAGCTCGGTAAAAGCTTTTGGATTTTTTTTTCTGACAGCAGTTAATTAGCTAGGACCTGTTAAATACTTTATTTTTCATTGTCAGAAAAGGAGAATTACACAGTTCTACTGTGTTTTCAGTAAAAGAAGGGAAAAGGACCAATCTGAAATCTAAAACTAGTTGTGATGCATTCTTTAAATAACATTAAACAAGCTTTGAATAAATACAAACACATACAATGAGTATATTTATTATCAGATATAATTATTCTAATACCAAATTAATCTTTCAACTGTCTTTCTAGAGAACATTGTTCACCCCAAATTAATTTTTAGTTCACTGAAAACAGATCTTATGGCTTTGTCAAAATGTTCTGTTTTTAAAAATTAACTTTTTACCTAAAATCTTCAAACTTGGATCTTTTTTGCAGCCCTAAAGTGTCATACTTTGGGTATAAGATTTTATGATAAAAAATTTGCAAATGCAGTGGAAAGTGATCATAGGAAAATTTTTTAGGGAAAGGCATTTTTTAATTGAAAGAAACCTCTCGAAAACATTCCACCACCTTCCCATAATATGCTATAAATTAAATGCTTAGTTGAGCATTTAAAAATTCAGTTATTCACTTGCAGATCGAGATGTATTTTGAAAACTCTTCCTTCCCACAGGCACAATGGATGGGCTGTCACATCCCTCCTGGGTGCTGGTGCTCTGGACCCTTGGGCACCCGGAGCTCTCCAGGACATCAGAGGAGCATCTCAGTGTCTCACCTGGACACTGCTGCAGTTATAAAGGAGCTGCTGAATAGCGATGTGGACCTCCACATGATCTTTCACTTTTTGAAGCCCCCACGTTAAGCAAATTCAGGTCTCTCTGTACTAACCCACGGGGTAGAGTTACATCGTTTGCTACATTGAGCACTGAAGGAAAAACCTGACCCACTTTGAAGAAAACGAGCCTCTATTTTCTGTAGTGGCTCAGGACTTCACCTCCCTCTTGGGCAAAACCCCAGCCTCCAGATGAGGCACTTATTATCTCTGTGTCCCTCATAGGTCCTCACTTCTACAGGGCTGAATCTGCTCTGATCGCTCTCGGATATGCCAAAAATGATGCATTCCCGCAGTCGTCAGAAGGAGCTAAATAAAGCCTATTGGGTCACATATCCACTTCCATAAGAAGTGCCTGAATATATGTTTACACAATACTACACCCGATGACAGCTCCAGAGCTATTACACTCTAACGAGCAAACAGTTCACATTAAAGCTCGGCTTCGCTGTACGGTCGTCACAACAGGCACAGTAACGATCCAAAATCCGCTTTCCCTTTCACATCCCCTTTGTGCTTACGGCCAAAAGGAGGATGAAAATTCCCCAAAGGAAGATCAGAAGCAGCAGGAAACAACATTTATCATGTGTAACGACGGCTGGGAGATGATGTCAGCATGCTCCCTCCTCCCTGCTCCCCGCCACTTGACGAGGATGGAGACACAAAAATCCAGCTCTTCGGCACTGTTGTAGTAACATTCATGGCAGAGCAGCAATTTATTCTCTGTTCTTGCTGTCTTGGTGCTGGAATCTTGTGACTTTTTAGAGCAACACTACATCATCTCTCCTTTCCTCTGTATGAACTTTTCCTCCCTCCTTTGGATCCTCCTTTGGATGGGAGATGTCACGCTCAGCCATGTGGACAGCAGCTACAGGAATGCTTGACCCACTCAACCTGCTCGTATGCCCATCAAAGTCATGTCTATAGAACAGCAGGGGTTAACGAGGTCTGTCCGAAACAGGTGGCCTCTTCGGGTGACTCGGTCATCCAATTCTGGCTCATCCAGAGTTTGGAGGTAAGGGGAACAGCTGGGATGGGAAGACTAAATGGAGGAATTGGAGAGGATGGGACTGGCCCCTCTATGAAGGAAAGCAACAGATCTTCATTGATTTCAATGTTATACTGACAGAGAAACGGTGTGATTCATTTTTTTCCCCATCACCATGATGGAATAGGAGTCAACCTCTTCATGCTGAAGCACTGCTTCCAGAAACGCTGTATTAAAAAGTATAGATATGCAGACGTTTGCCTAATATTACTTCCCTGGGTAAATGTTCACCGTGTCTGCCCCAGAGAAAATGCCTTGGTTTGAGAGGAAGGGGACACAGTCCTGTACCTGCTCTGCCTACAGAATTGATCTACATGGGGGAAAAGCTAGAAAATCTCAGCAGTTTCTGATCCCATGGATAATGCCCTACAGGTGATGTTGGCAACAAGGCTGAAATCTCCAGGTAGGCATTATTTCTGAAATTTTTCCACTCGTTATGAAGACGACTTGTTTCTGTATCTTCTCTTTCTCCTCTCTTTTTTTCCCTAAATGCAGATGTGCTTTTGCTCCTGAAAGCCCTGAAGACACAACTGTGGTCACTGGCATACTTCGATAGGTGATTCACCAAAACATGAGACATTTGCATGGCCAGATCTTTCACTGCAGATTTTGATGTACGAAGGTGCAAGTTTTGAGATTATTAAAGCATATAAATCGCTCACACAAATGGGAGCAGATCTGTACCCTGAAACCGAGGCACAAAAAAACTAGCCAGCTAAATATTGCATATGTGCATACATACCTTAGGTCCCCCTTCTCTTACCATTGTTTATTGTGCTATCCTACTTTTATGTAAAGAAGGAAAAAGTTCACTGGCAGTTGCTCTCTCCTATGAACAAAACCCCTATTCTACATTTTTAAAGCCTGCAGCTGAATAAACGAGAGAACCTGGCCTTTCTTTACAGGCAGGGGCTGTCAATATTATATGATGTTGGAGAAACACAGGGAGAAGTGAGGCAAGGAATGAAACACCAAGATTTTCTGTTTCAAATACCAAATGTCTGAAGCCAGTGTTAGGCTGTGCCAACGCACTGAGGAATGAGTGAAATGTGAAACATGATCTCCCAAAGACGCTGGAAGACATAGAGGCTGGATTCTCAGAGTGTTGCTATTAAAAGCCCATTTGAAACTCCGGGTTCTCCTTTGGGAGGATAACAAGCAAAAAGAGTTTGCTGGTAAAGATTATATTAAATTCCGTGTTTAGGATGCCTGGGCAGAACATCAGGAACAACAATGTATTCTTGGTGTTTCTCCCTTGTTGGGCTTTCTGCAAGGTTTGGTTGTTGGTGGTGTTGGTTTCTCGGGGCAGGGGGTTGCCTTTCTCCCTTGGGTGCATGAATGGCTGAAACGTCACTAGTTGCAATAATTAATCTTTGCTTCTGTGCAGTTTTGAGAAGCAGTGGCTTTATTGAATAGCCTTCTATTTAAATGTAAGCCAGATGCCGTTCCCGTAGCCATCACAAACACAAACTATTAGTTTTAGTTCAGGTCACGGCCAGTTTAGTTATTTGAACTGCTCTAAATGGTCGTGCCTCCCAGCTCTCCTGCTCCATGAGGCTGGGGCACCGTGTCTAAATAAGGCAGATTATTCTTTAAACTGAATTTTAAAGCCAGCAGAGAGCCATGTTACTAAGACCTGGCAAAAGAGTTAGAATTTTCAATTAAATCATACCAAGCTACTAACCTTTTTTTAACTACTCGTGTTTTTGCTCAGCACGGGTGTTTGCAGCACATTTGCATCCAACGGTCAGGTGGAGCCAGTCTTTGCGTTACAAATATTCCCTCTAAAGGCAGGAGAATGTTTTTTGGGAGCTGACTTGCTCCACATGAGCGAAGCCCACTCAGCTGAGGACCTGGCAGATACTTAGCTGTGTTTACACGCACATATTGCACAGACACTCTTTATAATCTTTTTGTACAGCTCCATACCTGCCATGCACGTACCTGACTCTGATGAATAAAAACATTTCCTGGTCAAAGACCTGCCCCAAAAGTTCTGCGTGGAGCTTGGTTTGTGGGGTGAAGACACTGAGTCTCTGCCATTCCTCTGAGGCCTTTGATGAAAGTAAAACTTGGTCTGCGAAGAGCGTTAGCTCCAGCCAGATCTAGGCTCGTGGTGGGTGATTGCAGGACAATTGCTGTGCAGTTAAGATGTGCTCTGGGGTGGTGGTATCCACAAAAAGTTGAGCTCAACAACCCGGATTTAATGACGCAGATGCCTTGTGTCCAGAACTCTTTCCACGAGCCTTTCTTCGTGTATCTGGATATCCTCATCGAAGGAATGACATGAAGGAACTTCTTCCTTGCGTTTTGTCAATACAGGCTTGCAGCGAAGCAGCATGCATGGAGGATCTGGCTCTGGAATCAGTATTCCTCGAAGCATGTACAATATTTTCCGATTTCCTGATGGGTTCCATGTAATGCAAACAGAGTTTAACTTTTTAACTAGATCATTAAAAGTGTTGGCAAGAAGGTGTCGGTCATGTCACTGAGCTGGTCGCTGCATCACTGTAATTGCTATTAATTGATAGCATCTTGGAGCTGTTTTGCTCAGCTAACAGGTTCCAAATGGCTTGATGCCGAAGTGAAAACAAAGAGATTTCCCCCCCCCTTGTCTTCTTTTCGCACTTTATACTGCACATCAAAAATCTACTTTCTAGATCCTGATATCAGAGAATCTGTGTATAATTAATGCCTGAGAACATTTGTCCCCAGCCTTACTTTTACAAGAAGGAAGTGTGATATCCAGATTCTTTCTGTTATTAGAATAAAAAAGAAAATATATTAAATTTTAAAGTCAATAATTGGTGGAGCAGTAGCTATGAGGGTGTCAAATTCTGCGAAGGATGGAAAGAAAAGGAAGCCCAGGGACTTCATCCCCAAAGCAGATCTAAATCCAAGTGTTCAAACACTAACTTAATTACTGTAACCCCTTATTGAGACGAAGTGATTTCATCCTTGCTGTCCCGTGAAACAAGACTCCCAGCTACTGAATGGTGAGGAACAGATGGAGGGGTGTCAAGAATGACAAAAAGTTCCCAAGTATGGATGTAACAAAGAGGTTAACAGAAAGGAATGGCGCCGTGCATATCATAAAACCCTGCTGGGCTTCTCATGTTCAGATAAATCTTGATTTTGTGATGGGGTAACATGGGAGCCCCCTGCTTTGGGTTTCACAAGCGATTAGATCACTGATGTGTGGGGCAGGGGATGGGAGAAGGGAGGAAAGGACATCACCAGGAGGCCTTAAATGACCTCTACTAGCTGCTCTTTGGTACGGTGAGAAAAACCCAGCTACACGGTGCAGGATTGTTATTATTTCATTGTAAATTTTGTCGTAGCCTCATTCCAAAATGAGTTAAACTGGAAACGAACCTACTGAAGCCTGTGCGAGAAGACCTGATGGAGAGCCTGGAGGAGTGAAGAGCACATCAGGAGGATGGAGCAGCAACTCTTGTCTGTTGATTTTCCCCAAAATCGGGCTGTCCACCTCCAGGCATGACAGGGTAAGGGAAGGACTTTGGCAGACCCTGGGGGTTGTCTGTAGAAAGCTTGGGAAAGATGTAAAACATCCTCTAGCAGTGTGATTGAACCCCAAAATTATTTCCTCATCATTCCTGAGTAGGAACAACAACATCTTCCTGCTTCCCTGGGATGGGGATCACCGTCCCAAGTTCAGCATTTGTAGTACCATTTATCCATTTCTACATCCCACTTTCATCCCCACTTTTTTCTTTTTTATTGCGTTGCAAGACCGAAGCTTTTTCTCAAACAAAAATATCTCTCGAGGCAGTGATGTATAAACAAACGAGGCCTCCTTTTAACAAGTGAGAAAAAAGCTAAGCTTCTTTTTGGGCAAGTCACCCACCTATTCGTCTTTCTTCGAGCTGTTCCTTTTAACATGGAAAATACCCCCGAGCTCTTGAAATCCTCAAGGTATATTGGCAACGCAGAGGTCAGTAACTTGATCTCAGCGCTAAAAAGACACTAACAGTTCTTGAGGGTAAAGGAGAGCTCGTTAATGATTTTAGCAGATGAATCAGAGGAGGGGGGAGGGTCAGCTGGTAAATCCCATACTACCCTACAAAAGATAACCTTTGACTTCTCCTGACTCTCTGAACTGCACTGCCAGCAATACCCCGAGTCCTTGTGGGACCAATAAATCCTTGGGTGTTGGTATCAGAGATCCTGTATCCCGGCTGTAAAACATGAGAATTCCAACACAGCCCAGTCGTTAAAAGTCATCGTTGATGAAGCTGCTGGGCTTCGTTTACCAGCAGGCTGGGATGTGGCACTGGGCTCCCTTCCTTCAGAGAGGAAAAAATCCATTTCTGCCCTGGGATTGCAAAATAACCAAAACAACACATCCGTAGGCCAAGCGCTGCCCTCAGATATGCGCCGGCAGCTCGTGGAGAAGTCAATGAGCATCGGGAGTGTTTATCCGAGGGCAGGATTTGGCACCGAGCCCCCTCGCTCCATTTATTCAGGCGCGGAGCACGCTGCCGAAGGCGGCCGGCCCCAGCCATGCCCCAGCATCCCTCAGAAAACCAATTCTATCGAAAGGAAAATAAAGCCTTGAAGCAAGCGGTGTTTGGGTTTGGAAAAATCAAAAAGATGCTGCTATTTTTATTTTGAGGAGCAGGCAGCATCCGCAGGGAGCGTGGGATGTTGCTGTTTGGAAATTTGTGTTCAAAATGTGTTTCCCTTCCCAGAATGAAGCCGTGAACGTGATGCAACTGTTCCGACCAGCGAACGCTTTCGTGCCAATGGCACAACCTTTCTGTCGCAGGATGGTGAAAATGCTTCTTCAGTCTCTGGTCAGCTTTTGCCCGGAGCAGAAAAGCCAGTCTGAGACAGAGACCTACCGCTTAGTCCTGGTTGCTCTCCTCCCAATCTGCCCATGACTTTGAGGGCTGAACCGCTCTGCCTTAGCTGGCATCTCCTTAAAACAAACTTAATAATCACTTCCCTTTCTAAGCTGCAAACATCCATTCTCTGGGGTTTGGTGGACAATGTGCAGAAAAAACGCACGGGCATTTCCACATTCTTGTCTGCAGCCAATGTCTGGTCCATGACCGCTGTCCAGATGTGCCCAGAGGCACAGGGAATGTAGAACCCAACCCTAACTGGTTTCAAGATGGAGCTCAGCAAGAGTGATGTGGTAAGCTTTGATAGCAGGCAGTTTGGTCTAGCAACGAGAAGGTCTCTTCAGCCTCATGTCTTCTGCTCACATTTGGGTTTTTATATTCATTTAATTGGATTGAATACACACACACACACACAAACCCAGTCACGTACATGGAAGAGAGGTAGTGTGATGGGTCTTGCAGGTAATATTGCATGAATTATGCAAGAGTTCCTCTCCTTTATTTAAATACATTAATATAACAGTGAAATAATTGATGCTGTGGAGAACAGTTCTATCCACTTCATAGCTCTTTTATTTCACCTTTTCCAAAGAATTGTATACCTACTTCTCTCAAACTATTTTTTTTAAATCCAAGAGAACCTTAAGAGTACAAAAAAAAAAAAAAAAAAAAGATCTGTTTGGCAAAGGAAAATAAGACATAATGAGTGGTAATTTCAGTGGTCTTAGTTGTTTTATATCATAAGGTCTTTTTTTTACAGTTACTTCTGTCCTGGTAAAACAGCTCAGTTTCACCAAATTAGCATTACTAGGTCACCAGTGGCACTGTTTGTGGAACTGGGAAAATAAAAATCTTATTCAATTTTATGCTATTTAATAATGATGGTAACGATGAACCCTGTTTTATTTCATATAAATATGCCAGATTCTTGTCCAACTAATATTTTCCAATCTTCTTTTTTTTCCCCATTTTCCTGATGATCATCAACATATGAGCTAAAATGGAATGAAGACGTTATAGAAGAAAGTAAGTATTAAGATCAAGGGTCATGAGTATTTGCTCTTGCACTAAACCTGAAAGGAAATCTTCCATAAAGGATTTTTTTCCTGAAAGGCCAGTGGGAAGCTAACAGGAGCATTAAGATGGAAGATAGGACACCTATAAAAAGTTATGTTTCAAAAGAAGGATATGGGAAGAAAGGGAAGTGGGGAAGGAAATGGTATTTTAAACCATATTGAAATAAGAAGCAAGTTTCCTAACTCTGAAAGCCTTAATGAGTCCCCTTTTAAAACTTAAGCAAAATGGATTAATCCCAAAACGTTGCGTTAAATTTGCCACAGTTCCTGCCCTTCTATTTGTGTGGGTAGGAGTTTCACAAAAGACCTCAGTAATAACAATCATAAAACAAGGACAGCAGCCCAACACACAGTGAACAACCCATCAGTAATAAACTGGAGCGTGTAGCTTGGAGCCACTCTCCAATAACAAATTAGTTAGTGTGCGCGGCCCAGCGCCGAAGGACAACCCAACAATAACAAACCAGTGTGTGCAACCCAAAGCACTCCAGAGCAACCCAACAATAACAAACCAGTTTGCATGCCTGATGGGAGAAAAGACATTCAGCAAGGAAACGGGTTTCAGTCTGAATTTTCCAAGGGGTTATTATTATTAACAACAGAGAGTTAAACTATTAATGTTTAAATTAAGAATAATACCTTCTGGAGCCCAATCCTGCTCCCATTGACTTTAATGGAACTAGGACTGGACCCAAAGTACCCTTAAGGGATTTAGCCAGTGAGGAGAACAAACTTTTACCTGTAACTAATGAGCCCACCATGGCAAATGGAAATTTGTCCATCTCCGCTGGATAATGTGAGCTGGTCTTTATGGAGAAATGGAAACTGTTTTAAGTCCTGGCACCAGGACTGTGCCTGTGGTAACCAGCTCAGAGGCTACTGAGCTGGATTGGGGTTAGATCACCTAAAGCAAGGATGCCTTTTCACCTTGCTGTTTTCCTACTATGACGAAATTCCCAGACAGGTCTTCAGATGGGATAAAAAGAGGCTAGATCCTCTACGCAGCCGACATAAATCATGCCTTATTGCATGAACCCCCTTCCAGCATTCCTTCACGAACACACACACACTCCCCATTATACACATTATGGTGTAAATATATTATGGTTACATTTTCAAGTCCAAATCCATCATCTGGGCCTCTCTGTGCAGAAACCCTCCCCGTCAAAGCTAGCTCCCCCACATCCCACTGAGCAGTATCTGACTCCTGAGGTCCTGAGCACAGCCCCGAAAGCTCAGACTCAGCCAGCCTCTTCGAACTTCACAGCTTGAGCTCATCTCCGATACAGTTTATACCTCCCAGATGCAAGTCAACTGAAACAGCAGACGTCTATCAGAACTGATCCTTAGGAGAAGGCATGGTTAATTGGAGATAGAGTGCTATCCAGCCTGAAATATGTTCTTTAGTAAGTGAGGATGTTACCCATTCCCTTGCTGTCTTTCTTTTCTCAGTGAAAACAAGACCAGTTCCATGTCTTCCCCTAGACGCATGTCTCAGAAATAGCCCCCATTGTGAGACTGGGATTCACGGGGAAGAGGGTGGATGGACCCACCCAGAGATGCAGGAGCAGATCCAGCATCCCATGACTGTCCTCTGTCCAACATGGCCATTCTCTTGTCTCGATATCTTCTGATCAAGGGAAAGCACCTTCATAAAGAGGACATTCTGCTGATAAAGAAAATGGAGAGATCTGGATTACTAAGGCAAGGTAAATTCTGCAGAAATTATGTGAGAGCTTTCTTCTTGCTCTTGAAAGACATAATCCCTAATGTTATAAACTGTGGTTTGGCTCCCCTGTCGATTTTGCCCATTGTGATTACTGCAGAGTGAGTCTTGATTCGGGCTAGATTAGCTGGAACCAGAATACATCTGAAGGTGTTTGGAAATTACTTTCAATCTTCAACACTCCAGAGACCTGGCTGGGAATGTAGCAAATAGATCAAGGAAATTAAAAGGAACATTGAGGTCACTAGTAGAGGTCAGGCGAGAAAAAGAAGAGTTGACCCTGATTAATCAGAAACACGATGCTGTTGAGAAGCGAAAATATTTTGGGGTTTAGACTCCTGGCAAACAACAGCAAAATACCAACAACTGCCATTGGCTGGATTTTTTCCTTCCAACCAAACCAGAGGAAATTCCTAAACTGACAACGAACAGGAACAATGAGTGAGTCAGTACCCTCAATGCCAGAAATTCTCTGGATTTCCTAGCCAGACTGATGTCTTTGGAAGGTCATAGTGATACAGAGATACATTTCTGTAAAACTTGGGGGTTGAAGATAAGCCAAGCCGAGATGCAGATAATGAATGCAGAAATATTCCAGCTACACATAAAACACCATATTTTTGAAGAAAGGGAAGACGTGCTTTCTCTCTTGTTCTTCTGTAAATTGTTTGTTCATTTATAGCATTTTGTTGCTATTAGTTTTAGGTGAAAGGTGCTCAGATGCTGCCTCCGATGACAACCCTGCAAACCACCCCAAAAGAGCTGTGAGAGGATAATGCTAAGAACTCCTGACTACTGTTACTTTTAACCCATCTAGTCTGATCCCAAGAAGATTTTTTTTCAGTTTCTCAAACGGGGTCCTGGCAATATCTGACACCAAAGATGTGTAAGAGCCAGAGGTAATGTTAATATTACTTTTTTCCAAGAGTGCATATGCCTTGCTGTGCTATGTCCTAGATTTATTCAAGCTTACCTCTAATACTCATCAACATAATTGTGGACACAGGATTGGAGTGTAGGGTTATTCTTGAAACCAGATCGAGCACAATCGCACGTAAAAGTGAGTCTAACCAGTATAATTGGCAGCAGGGGTTCAAAATTCAGCCTGCTAGTGACTCGTGTTGAGTTCGGGTGGACCAGTTGACCTGCTGCACCTAAGGAAGGCACAGATACACGTTGACATACTGACACCAGCTCATTAAGTGCTCTGTAAGTGATGTAAGCGAGGCAGAAGTGGGCAGCCAGAGGAGAATGTGATCTTTAAATCCCAATGGGAGTCTGTCCTCTAGGCAAAAAGTTGTTATTTTCACCATACGTTACTCATCTGTTTACTTGCTATTAATTTAAGTAGAAAACTATGAGCATTATCTGTGGGACTTTTTTTTCCTCTGGAAGCTGTAAAGTCCCCAAAATCCCAGCTCCCAGTCCTGATCTCACACTGTTAATACCATTACTAAACACACACATGATAGACAGAAGCTCTGAAGATATCCAGACGCACAAAGCAGATACCCAACGCGATATTATTCCTGCCATGCCACGAATCTTCTTGCTGTCAGTGAGTATCAATGGAGAAGTGACCTCCTTGCAATGCGAACACAACCAGAAACCACAGCCCCCAGGCCCTTTTTCGAACCCAAGTTTCCTAATCTCACACTACTGTACCAAACACACAAATATGCAACAATGGATGGAAAGAAAATAAGGCGTCTCTCTATGCGAAAGTTGGATGAGAAAGGAATGGCTGGAAAACCTAAATTGTAGTACAAGAACATTCCAGCTTGGGGATCTGATGACACTGGAGCTGAGCTCTGCTCCTGCGGTTTGCAGTACCACCAGGCTGGATAACCTTGCTCTGAAGCAGCTTCATCCGTGTTATCTGTGCAGGTTATTTTTCTCTGCCGCAAGCAGAGCAGCTACTGTTATCGTTAGATAAAGATGAAAAGTTAACCTGGGAAAAACAAGGCGTTTTTATTATTATTATTTGTTTATATCTAAAATTTCAAAGGGTACAGTGGGAGCCGAAGATATCCTCTGGAATACACTGTCAGGAACTGCGAGTTGATACAGATGTACTGATTTAATCAGCCTGTATGACACCATTTATTTGTGCAAAACATCTGTGACAAAAATGTGGTACTTTGAAGGCACAGTGATACGCGCCCGCTCTTGTCTTGCACGTGAAAACGCGTGATAAGAGCATCCACGTAACGTGGAAGGGTCAATTTTAGCGTGTATTTTTTTATGTATCACCTATATGCACGTCATGCAGGGTAGTTCAAAGCCCAGGGAGGCCATAAAAGCCTTTTCAAGGACTGCAGTAAATTTCAGATTTGAATTCAAAATTGCGATCCAGCACACCGGGTTGAAGCGGGCAAAGAAACTGGAAAGCACAAATGTAAAAAAGAGGAAAAGATAAAGAGTGTGTTTTTCTGATATATATTAGATATAAATTAAAGAGCTTTATAGTCCACGGGAAGGTAAAATTTGTCTGCAAATTTAAAAGATTGCGTGATTGAGGAGATTATGGGATTGTCATCTCTTAAACAACGGTATGAGAAAATATTTGGAGTTCATACGTACATCAGCAAAAGTTTACATGATAAATCAGTAGCTTGAGTGCTTCCAGAATACTAGTACATATGAATGTGTTGAAACTATTGTTTCTGTTGTCTTTTTAATGCTACTGGGAAGCTTTTTGTGGTGAAGCAATAGAGTCATTGCCAGCTACATTATTACAGTCTCAGTCTAACATCTGCAATTACTATGGAGCAAACGGTTCGCATCCCATATGAAATATAAAAAAAAATGAGGAACAGATTTCACTATTATTCTCTCTCTCTGCGAATTCTGTGACATTTTTTACTGTTTAATCGTGCCTGGGCAGTTTAAAGGTCTGGGAGAAAAGGAAGCCAAAGTGCTCATTTACAATTAGTGATGGCAAAACATCAAAAAAAAAAAAAAAAAAGGGAAGAATTTGGTGGTTCAGAAAAATGTCAGAAGAGTTCAGATGATTATCAGAAATCTGTTGAAATTCTCTCTAGAAATCAGATTGAAACACAATGAAAGGGGGCCCTTATACTGTGTTTTCTGCAAATGCTTCTGAAAAGGTCCTGACCTGAACGTGTCACCTCGTTTTTTTAAATCCCTTGATTGTATTCCCCTTCTCTATCCCATTCAACTCCAGGGGCTAGTTCTTCCCTTCCATGCAGTTCACAGCCTGGCACTCTCGTGTCTCTCATGATCAAGCACCCACTGCTACAGCCACCCACTCTTAACAGCACCATCCATCACCCCACTTCTTGCATTTTCTTTCTCATACCCTGTTCCTCAGAGCTGGGAGGAGATTCTGCCATAAATATCCATCCAGCTAGCGTACTTCCTTTCTTCAAAGCTCTCCTTTAACATTTTCTTCTACCGCAGTGCCTACAAAGAACAATAAAATCCATAAAAAGTTGGGCTTCCTGGAGTGAGGAAATAATTTTGCCAATATTTCTGACCAATACTGACTTGCCTCTTTCTCTGCTCAAGCCGTCTTTGAAGGAAGCCCTTCGGTGGGGTTGCTCGGAGAGCAAAGGACACTGAGTATGCCAAAAACTCATCCTTTGCCCTATTTAAAGTGCCTTTAGGATGGGCTGTGGAGCACAAGGTGTCCGAGAAGCTGGACCTCGTGATTAAGTCCTCATCGTTGCTGGGATGGTTTGGACCATTCAGCGAGAGACATGGTGCTCATACTCACTTCTTCTGGCACAGCGTGGCCTTGAGGCAAGGTTTAATTTGTGGGAAAGCCTTAGCCAACTAGGGTGGATTCCAGCCTTTTAAAAAATATATGAAAATACTGCTTTTATGGAGCTGCCAAGATATGTGTTTCTTCTGAGTTGCCATCGCAACCCCGGATAGGCAATAGACAGCAAGCCCTCTACGTGATGCAGTAAGCCCCGATTCCGTGCTGGATGTTTCTAATGCCAAAAGCTACTCTGAAGTAGCCAGTGCAGGCCTCAATGCGCACAGGATTTCCAAAACGCTTTCACATCTTCCAAGCACTATGCAAACAGGAGCTAATTAAACTTTAATTAGTGTCTTGACAGGCAAAAGTTTTCTCATTTTGCTTTTTGCTGATGCTCATTCATCGGCAATGGAAATCACCTAAGACCCCAACCAAAACACTCTCAGGGTAAACAGGATCTGATTTGCTGCATACATTTAGCTAAGAGCTGAGTGAACACTTTTTTGTAAATGTATTTACTTACCTTTTTTTAAAAAATATTATTTCCTTTTTTTTTTTTTTTTTCCCCCTGCACAAAGATAAATAAATAACAAGCTGGAACGAAATGACAGAATATATGTAAAACAGAGGGGAAAGGTTAAATACCAAAGTGAAATTGGGCATTAAAACAAAAGTCCATTCTCAGGGTGTAAACGAAGTGTCCAATCCTTTCATCAAAAGTGTTTACAGCTTATTTTTGTAATATGAGTCTAAGTGGATAACAGCACACAGTCTGGGTCTGTGCATAAATACGTTCCTGTTTGTGATTTTAAAAACCATAACATTCTTTGAAATATGACAATCCTGAGTCTTGATACAATCCATATTATCGAACGGATGCCAGCTACCTATGTGTACTTGATTAGCTTGCAGCAATTCAGGGATTTGATAAAGACCTGTCTTGAGAGCATAGCCTTCGTAAGGTGGTGATGAAATGACACAAACTGTGCGGTGATTCAAAAAGGTGCTGAGTGCTTCCTCCTTGCCTGCTTAAGCTTCAATGGAAATGCTCAGTCTTCAGGTTCTTTGGCAAATCACGTCATTTAAGAACAAAGAGATGATTTTCAGAAGCAAGCAGTGACTTAGAAACTCAAGACTCTCAAAGTAAAATACTGATCCTGCTGATATTAGCAAGAAAAGGTCCTGGTACCTGGAGGAGCTCCAAGATTTCTGCTTTTTCTTTGTATCCAACATCACAGTCCTAAGAATCTTCTTTCACTTGTTCATGGCCGACATCAAATTGTAGCACAACAGATTTGTTGAAGTCCTCTCCTTCGGTCTGGTTCCTGTTGGAAGAGAAACCCCCAAGAACACCTCAATTAGACGATCTTATGCCCTGCAAGAGACACAGCACACCATGACCCACGCTGTAGCATAGATGTACTTGCTCTCTGACTCCTGTCGTGGAAGTGGTTTTATGTTAGGAACATGGGCCCCAGTGCCAGGTGGGAAGTCCATGTTATGTTGTCTCCTCCCAGCTCTTCATGGCTTCCAGTAAGAGAGCTAGACCATCCGGCAGTGTGGACGTACCACAGTACATGTAGACTCCACCTGCGGTTTGGGTGTACCACAAAGACAACATGGGAATTGGTACCCACGTTGGGCACCTCGTTTGGAATTCTGGTCAAAAATCACTTTGAGAAAACTAAACTTGGACCAGCGTGTCCTCTATCACCTGGTGTTTGTGCTGGGAGTGTAGCTGATGCTCCTTCCCTGTTTTATCACACCTCTCGTGTTCTCCCAACTACAGCACATCGGCGGTGTGTTCTGGCAGAGTTTGCCAGGAAATATTTTGAAACCCTAGAAGGAGGGAGGATGCAGCCATAAGCTCTCAGAAACCCATGCTCATTTGTGACTGAGAGCTTTTTGGATGCACGCACTACATTTTTAATAACGAGAACACTGGCAGAACTTCCTGAAATCGTTGGTCTCCTGCACCAGGAAACAAAGAGCCAAACCCTTTCCATTGAGTTTGCTGTCAATTGTTCTTGCTTCTTGCTTTGCTGCAAGCCAATATCTTCAATAACTCATATCCAAGCAGTTTTTTCACATCTCCTTGGTGTTTTGTTTAGACCAATTTGTACAAAAAGTTGTGCAAATTCTGATCAAGTTTACCATCAGGAACAACTCCTGTTATTCATTCAACATTTTCCTTTGTTTAATTTAATCTGATTTCTCCTAAATCTCTTCTTAGGCCAATCAACCAATTTTTTTTCCTTTCCTAGTGGTTTATAGCCCTCATACACATGCAGACAGTTATCATATTCCTAGTCATAATTTGGCCAATTTACACATATTTAGATCTTTTAATCTTTTCTTCTAAGCCAGTTCTATTTGGCTCTTCATCATTTTTATTACTTTTTTTTTTTTTTCTACGTTTTCCTTTTTCCCCCTGCTCTGAGCAATGTTGTTGATACCTTGCTGAGGTTCCCTGAATGGAATAGCATTCAAGAAATTACACAATCACCATTATCACACTTTAGAAAACTCTTATCTCTCTGGGCTATTAAGCTTCATCTCTCTTTATGGAGTCCCCATAAGTGACAAATTTTCCACTGCCGTATCATACAGCCAGCAGAGATCAAACGTTCTGCCCTGTTGGTGGTCACATATAGTGACCCCCACATGCCTGTAGACTCTTTTTGCTGGAGATTACTTAGTCTGAGTTACTGAGGACTTGCCAGTAGTTCAGCTCCAGTCTTTTTCACAAGTGTTTTCCATCCATCTGCAAATGCAATGAACATTTTATTTGCTGTGTCTTCCAGTTTATTAATGAAGAAATTAGATAAAGTTAGGCTCAACTGCTTTTCCTCTCCCATCAGAACCTCCTTCATCTTCTCAAACCTGATGATATATCAAAATTCATCCTAGCTTATGGTATTTCAGCCAACGCAGTGACCACAGGCAAGTACTTATATCCAGGCCAGATTGAGTCAATCTTTCAAATAAGATTTTATGAGACTATCAAATGCTTCATTAAAAGACAGAGATATTTGCCCAGAACTCAATATAGCTATTTTAAACTTCCTGGGCAGGCAATCAAAGCTGTCACTAGAGTGTCAATACCTCTTATGGAAGTCTTCTGCTAGTTTAGAGTCAAAAGTAATGTTTTTAAACTAGCTTTCCTCCCTGCTGAAAGACTCTGAGCTCTGACTGCTGTATCAGCACATCAGATTTGTTTAGTAGTAGGAGACCTTGACTGGACAGACCTTGACTGTGATATTCAGATGCAAAGGCAAAGTGAGCCTAGACACCACATCAGTCAGTGTCCTGCTGTGCTTTAGCTAGATTACCTTGTCTCTTGGCTGCTCTGCCACAGGCATGTGGTGAGAAGACCGGCATAGGACATTGATGTCCACCCATACAGACATGCACAGCACCTGCGGGTTGCTTTGGGTCACCTTAGCATATTGCAAAGGAAACCAGGAACTGGGAAAGGAGGAGTCCAAGACCTGAGGCCACTATGTGTTGGCTTGTCATCACCTGACTTAATAGTTAACATTATTATTAGATTCAAAAGACAGCATAAGGAATGCATTTGTCTGGAATTATTTATCACTTCAAAGCCTAGGCTTACAAGAAGAAGGTCAGACTAGAAGTCCATGCCAAATAACCTCCTATCTGCAACCGTAACGAGAGCCCAGGAAAGAGTACAAATGTAGGTCAGTTCTACAGAGATACTTCCCCAGAACACTTGCCCAACCTACAGTGGTTTCTGGCTCAGGCACTTTCTGAACCAGACGTGGCGTCTTTCTGTTTAATACAGAACCCAGATGGATTTTAAAAACCTCTGATGGGTTTTTCTTTCATGAATGTGTCCAGTAAACTTTTAGCACTCTCAGCATCCTGTGGCAAGGAGTTCCATAAGATGGCTAAGCATGGTGTCGAGAAGGGTTGCTCCTTCTCGTTTTAAACTGCCAGCTACCAGCTTAATTCCATGCTTCTGAGTTTTTGTATTAGAGGAAAAGACAGTGAACAGCTGCTTGCTGTTCTCTCCTTGTCACTCATAATTCCTGAGAACTCCATCATATCATCTCAGTCGTCTCTTTTCTGCCTCAAGAAAACCAGTCCATTTAATTGTTCTTGCACTGAAGCCTAGGTCTTTAATTATCCCCTGCACCCTCCTCTAAGCATGTTCCAGTTTGACTAGTTCCTTTAGGAGCTCAAAGATTTCAGGCATTTCAGGTGAAGATGCACCTAAGATTTATAAAATAACTCCACTTTTTTTTTTTTTTTATAATATTCTTCATTTCTTTCTTAATAATTTCTGACATTCACTTTGCTTTCTGAGCTGCAGATAGAATCTGTTTCACAGGATAATCAGTTTTGTAGGATTCTCTGTTATAGCTCTAACTCTTCTCAATTATTAGAGTCAGTTTAGAGCATAACAGAGTTAGAATTAGAGTAGAGGATTTCCAGGACCCTCCTCCCCCCTGTACATTACTTGACATTTATCTACCCTGAATTTTACCTGATGTTTCCTCGCTCAGCCATGTACTTCCAGATAGATTTTTGGCATCTCATCACAGTCAGCCTTCATCTTTCACCCCTCAATAATTTAGTACTATCAGCAGCATGCTCTCATCAGTCTATCTCCATTCTTGTATTATGATTTCTTTTCATATTTTTCCTAGGATTGATGCTGGGTCCCAATCTATCTGTCGAGTGGAGTGACCCATACAGATCTAGAGCACTAGTGACTGCTGAAACGTCTTGGAAAGCATCTTGCCCTGCTAGGATGAGTGATGTGGGAAGAGAAGTAGAAAGAAATTTCCTCTTATTCCTGGAAATAAATTACAATTGTTCTTAAAGCCTGCAGACGTCTGGCTATTACATCATCCAAGGCTCTGGTGTTTCTAGCTAACAATCACTAACAAAGGAGATGCGTTTCCTTCAAGGAATTTCACCATTTACACATCTGATGTTAATTCTTGTTGGGCCAAAACAAGAATAGGAATAAGTGACTTTTTCAGTTTATGTTTACTTTTTCCCAGGCCACAAAACATCCATTGACTATGAAACTTAAATTTACTGCATAACAAATGCCTGCTTTCGTAATAAGTTAATAAAGCTGTTTCATAAATAACAGCATGAGAAGCTACAGATGCTGACCTAAGAAAAAATACTAAATACAAGCAACATTCGGTTTTAATCTGTTTCTTTATTAAATATTTATCACAGCATCTGAGAACTGAAGATATTGGTTTCTCCCCAGTTGGTCACTCTGCGATGCTGAAGTCAGAAAAGAGATGGCAAGAGGGATATCTCTTGCCTCCTGGGAGTTATAAATTGCACTTTGAGACTGTAATTTGGTTGTTTGCCTCTATTTCCCCATCCCTGAAACAGGGAGGGTATCTCCTTGCTCACTTACGTGACAGAAAGTATTAATTTAGACAGCACAGTGGAAAACACAGAAACCTTGGTCAACAGTAGCCCTGCCTAAGCTTGGTGGTTATAAATAAAATGAGCCAGGAGCAAATCCCTGGCCCTGGGGTGGCACGGCTTGCAGCCCCATAGCATCCTCATAGCACAGCATAGCATGACATAGCATCCTGCGCTAACTTCATGAAGTTCAAGAAGGCCAAGTGCAAGGTCCTGCACATGGGTCAGGGCAATCCCAAGCACAAGCACAGACTGGACGGAGAATGAATGGAGAGCAGCACGGAGGAGAAGGACTTGGATGTGTTGGTTGATGAGAAGCTCAACACGAGCTGGCAATGTGCGCTGGCAGCCCAGAAAGCCAGCTGTGTCCTGGGCTGCATCCAAAGCAACGTGGGCAGCAGGTCCAGGGAGGGGATTCTGCCCATCCGCTCTGCTCTCATGAGACCCCACCTGGAATACTGTGTTCAGTTCCGGGGTCCCCAACATCAGAAGGACATGGAGCTGCTGGAGTGGGTCCAGAGGAGGCCACAAAGATGATCCGAGGGTTGAAGCACCTCTGCTATGGAGACAGGCTGAGAGTTGGGCCTGGAGAAGAGAAGACTCCGGGGAGACCTTCCAGCAGCCTTCCAGTACCTAAAGGGGCTACAAGAAAGCTGGAGAGGGACTTTTTACAAGGGCATGTAGTGATAGGAGAAGGGGCAATGGCTTTAAACTGAAAGAGAGTGGACTTATATAGATATAAGTAGATATAAGAAACAAATTTTGTACAAGAGTAGCAAAACACCGGCACAGGTTGCCCAGAGAAGTTGTGGCTGCCCCATCCCTGGAGGTGTTCAGGACCAGGTTGGAAGGGGCTTTGGGCAACCTGGTGTAGTGGAGGGTGTCTCTGCCCGTGGTAGGGGGATTGGAGCTGGAACTAGATGCTGTTGAAGGTCTGTTCCAAGCCAAACCATTCTGTGATTCTATGATTCTATCCAGGCCATTGGGACGGTCCCTGGGATGCAGGCACTGCCTGGGAGCACTGCTCAGACCCACGTGTCAGCTCACCTCACCCTGCGCGTCGGTCGCGGTGGATTTTCTTGACGGGCAGAACGCGTGGCTGAGCAAACATGCACGTTGGGCCAGGAAGGGGAATAAAACACGATGCTGATCACTATCTAAATATTATCCCTTTTGAAGCGAGCAGGTCTGTGTTTGGGGAGGATGGGATACTCTTTTCTCACAGCTTGATGCACATCATGAGCTATTTTGTGTTCTTGCTGTTGTGGACATTATTTCACTATGGCCTATTGCAAAGGGCTGAAGAAGGTAAAGGGCAGGGGAAGGTGTTAGGGCATGGATGCTCCATGGTCTGCAGCCTGCTGTCTGCCTGGAAAATGCCTATGCTGTGGCATACCACAGCCATCAGCTGTCTTCCCATGCAACTGCTGGGTGGGGAAGGCAGGAGGGTCAGGCTGTCTTTGGTGTCCCCTTCTGCACTGCCCCTGGCCAGGCAGCACCAAGGGGGGTCCCGCAGGCAGCAAAAGGGTGCAGGTGGGATAACCATCCTGGAGAAGTCTCTCCGCAGTGCACCGTCCCTCCTCACTCCTTTGTTGAGTTTGAAAGGCTGAGATTTGAGCTTTGTTTCTGCCTGGGAATGTTTTATTCTTTCCCTTTCTCCTTATTCTCCGGACAGTAAAGTAATAAATTCAGGACAAGTGGACTTGTACACGTGAGGAGTCTCGTCAATGTTGTAGTCAATCCCCGCCACACATGCGCAGTGTCCTGTATTTAAAGGATGTGTTTGGAAGTCGGCCTGCCTTTTTCTACTCTTTATTCAGTTTCTCTCCTTTTTCCCTCAGCATCTGTTCCAGGGAAAAGTCAGTGGGTGTCAGTGTCACTCAGGATCAGGCCGGGACAAGCAGGGCTCTCCTACGTCAGTGCTTTTCAGGGATTTACTGCATTTGGATGCAGCCCGGAGTCAGAGATGTGGGAAGAATTGTTCTTCTGCATCTTCTCCTTGTGCTGCTAAGATAGAAACCAGAAAGCATCGGCTCGCAGTAAATTCACAGATGTGTTAAGTAACACACAATGGAGGTCCTTTCAGCAAACTGTCAAAAGGAAAAGACTACGCTGGGAGTAGGAAAGGGCAGGCTGCCTCTCCGCCGAATTTGGCAGATTGGATTGTACATCTGCTCCCCAAACCTATTACAACCTCATTTATCTGCATCATCCCCATCCCCTGCCCTGCCTCTACCGCAGACAGTGGCTGTGCTAAGGCACACGTAAGGATAAGGAGCTGCAGCCTCTCCAGGGGTGCTGGAGCTGCAATAACAACGTCAGTGCTGAGGAAGGTTTCGGAGAGTTTCAGGATTTTGGCAGGTACTGTAACAAAAAGGAGGGAAGCTTTCGGCTCATGCAAGGATCGTTTTCTTAACCACAAATAAATCAGATACTTGGCATTTTCTGAGTTGCCGCCCTCCAGAAAGAACAACATATGACTGGCTGTGTCAGGATCAAGTGTAATGGATAAAGTGAAGAAAAAGGACATATCTATGGCCCCAAGCCTGCAGTGTGCATTTCCATGCCATGCTGGAGACTTGGGCTGGTATGTCCTCAGCAGAGCTACTGAAAGATATGCTTTTTAAGGCCAGAGATCATTTTCTTCTGAATATGAAAAAACAGAGACAAAAAGGTCTTTATTTACAAGTGTTAGAGCAGAGATGTTGCAAACTGCATACCCGAGCCAGCAAAGATTTCTGTGCTGGGGTGGGAGCTGAGTGGGAAGTCAGTGGTACTGGGTGTGCTATTGGAATGGTCCACCACACTTTGTTCCTGACATTTCTGACCTCTTCTGCAGTCTTTGCCACTGGGAGCCTGTGAATTATACCAGCATCAACCTGTAGAAAAGAAGACAAACAAAGCAGAATCCAGCTTTAAACTTCCCATATGAGCCTGATGCTCAACCATCTCTTCAAATGACATTTTGGGGTGGCCCACCTAACTGGGAAAGTTATGGGGCACAGATCAGGGAGAGAAGTGCTGCAGTGCCAGCTGCCCTTTGCACAAGCAGCAATAAGACCCTCTGTGTATCCCCAGATGTCCAGGCTGACAAGCCCAGAAGCTTTCTGGCTCATAGATGGCGTTACCTATAGCATGTGCAAAGAAGTGCACCCACCAATTCCCTTTTGGGGCATTTAAACAGGAGTCATGTTTTCAAAGCTTTCTGTCTGAAAAATAACCTGGAAGAGGTTTCTTATAGGAATGAAACGCCATAACAGGAGCTTTCCTCCCATTATTCCTACATACTGGGACAACAAAGCTGTCTAGCTGGGAGCCTTGGCACTTCGCTTCCTTCTATGTAGAAATAAGGGAAAGGTTGAGAACTGAGGTTGTGAATCCCTGCTGTACCCCTGCAGAGTAATAATAGCAGCATCAGCAATAGCTCTTAAATCAGGAGGACTCGCTGCAGCCTGCTCCCACGAGGCTTGCATGACAGCATTGAACGTTCACGGGAATGACATGTTCCCAGCAAGAACACTCTCATTTGCATTATGGCAGGACATGGAGACCCAAGTCAGATTTTAAGTGTTGAGCAAACCTGATGTGACAACATAGTCCTTGTTTCCATACGATGTTTAGTCTAAGCTAACCCTTTTCAGACCCTCCTCCCTGCTCCAAATGAGAGCTTTGTGAAAAGGCACGCGCAACGCAACAGCAGGGAATAAAAAGTGTAAAAGTGAAAGAAAAAAGGAGGCAAAAAGCACTTGAGCCTTCATTGACTCCAGAATTCCTGTAAACCTTCAGGTTTCTCCATTTTCTAATCAAGGTAATGAGATTTAAGGCTTCTCTGTTAATTTCCTGAATGTGGAATGAACTCTTACGTGAGTAACATCACTGTCTATTTTTGAAAATAATAAAATCAAAGTCAGGGTGAGAATTCATTCGTTTTTTTCTACGCAAGCACTATGCCAAAGCACTGTGTTTTATTAACACAAGGGTGAGAAATAAGCTGGCACATGTTGCGTTAGCCACAAAGCTGGTGGTGAGTCCAAAGTACGTGGAAGAAGATATCATTATCAGACCATATAGTCTAAACTATTCCATGGGTAACTATTCCTGATTTTACAAAATGATAAAATTAGTGTGCTTTCAGAAAGTACACTTTTTGAATCCAATTTGAAGGAGTCCAGTGTTCGGGTCCAAGTCCCTTTACAGCAGATAGAAATGACTCATTAACTACAACATGGCTCAGATGAGTCTCCTATCTGGGAAACCCCTTAAAGCAGCGATGAGATTTTACATATGTACAATCTACCAAATTAATCTGATTTATTTGTATAATTGTGTGGGTAAAAGTTGAAAAGTAAGGAAGCTGATCTGTTCTCAGGAGATAGAAAAATGAGGCAAAAACTGTATCCTAATAGAAAACAATTAATTCTCCTTGTGGGACGAACATTTTGAAACAGAGGACCAACTTAATGCACTTAATGATTTTAGGAGCACAAATCCCAGAAGAGATAATAAGACTTCACTTTTAATTTAGCTATACACCTTTAAAAATGCTTTCCCTAATTATAAAGTTGCTCTTATGGATACGAAGTGTGCACATTAGGTATACACAGAGGAATGATAATGTCCTATACTCATTAAAACAACCAGAAAATATTATGCACTTTAAAGAAATAATTTCATGTATTGTCTTTGTTTTCAGCTTGAAAGTTGCCTAGTAATCATTTTAGCTACAGGAAATTAGAAGTAAGATTTTTTTTTTCTAGGCTTTTTTGCTTTTTTGTAAAACAGAATAGAAAATTAAGATCTATATCTTTTACTGCAAGAAATATGTCATTAAATATAGTAATGTACAAATAACAGGCAACTAGAAGTAGGCTCATAATAAAATACAATGCAATGTTTCTACTCTTCAGAAATAAGTATGACGTAACATATAAAATATTTTCACTATTATTGATTTTTTTTTAAGGTCTAAACTGTGATTTTAAAGTGGATCTGATATCTGCAACCTCGACAGTAAAATAATACCTTTACTAGTGTTTGTATCACTGTACCGCACCGAGATGTTATTTTGCACCGAGGAACGTTTTATAAAGTTCAATCTCTACGTCGTGTCTGTTAATGTGTTCTGTGATTTGCAACCAATTTTGTTTTTCAGATGGAGAGTTCTGTGTTTCAGAGAAATATTTTGCCAACGTTGTTTCTCGGTTTTTAAATTCCATTTCAAAGTTAATGTATTTTTAAGGAGCGAAGCTAAAGAACAGAAATAGAACATATTTTTCGAAAACTATACAGCCTTGTATAGTTTTCATATACAGCCCTAACATTCATCATCATCTCCCTGCTGCTTTATAACCACTAATGTTATTATTCCTTTTTTTTTTTTTTTTTCTGCTAGGTAGAAATATTAATGAGATATCATTTCCCTGCTTTTGTAAAAATCTCTCTCTTGTTGCTTGTTCAGTGGATAAAAACTCACAAGGCAATAAGTAGCGAGACCACCGCTGAAACCCCACACCCTGGCTTTCAGCTCAGTAAACTCACAAAACAAGCTTCACGTTTCACCCTTGTTCCCTGCTTTTCCTTTAAGCTGCACCAAATTTCAGAAGGAAAAATCCTCCCCATCCCGCGCTTTCACCATCAAAGACTCCACTACATTACGACTGAGGCAGATCGCAAAAAAAACCCACAAACAAACACCCGAGCAAACTGATTAAAAACCAGCAAAAAAAAAAATAAAAGGTCTTAGACATCAGATTTCCTGAGTTTTTCCCCTCTCTCGCTCCACTACTTACTTGTAATTATGTCTGGGGCCATTCCTTCCTATTGCACAGGATAAACTGGAATATACTGCTCGGCAGTTTTGTCTCTAGCTCTTTAAACACGAGAGACCTTATAAGCAAACAGCTTTTTTTCTGCCTGTTATGAAATTTTAATGATCTTCTAAGGCTCTCAAAATCAAACCAACTTTCATCCCTCCCCCTGCCCCAACAACTTGGCTTCTTTGTACCTTTTGTTTCAGAACCGTGCCCAAACCAAATATACTAAACCAGGAGGGAATTATAGCTTTAAAATAGGGGTTAAAGTGCCCCTTGTTTTCCCGCGTCTCTTCCCGTTCTTGGTAAACTGTGGGATTGTGTTTGGGGAGCGTTGGAAAAAGCAGGTTGGGGAGTGGAAACCGGAGCAGAGATGCGGTCTCAGGACAGAGAGTCCTCAAAAGGGGTTTCATGGAAGGGATGAAGGTGCCAGCGCCGGCGTACGCCCAACAGCTTTGTGATGGATGTGTTTATCCCTAAAACTAAGCTCCCATTCAACGCTGCAATAGTCGGGCTCGGGCAGGCGGATGGCAGGAGAAACGCGCCGGGCGAAGCCGGCCGGTATGTTAAGGTGCCTTGTTTAAGCACTCCCTGATGTGTCAATGCCACAGCTTGTATTAAAGGTGATCTGTAGACCTTAAGGATCACCTTAAGGGATCCCAAAAGGGTTTTATTTTGCTGGGAGAGAGGACAACCTCCTTCCACAGCTTTCTCCACCCCTGGGCACGGCTGGGCTCAAAGGACCGCAATGTACTAACAGGGAAGCTACGAGGTGATGATAAATGCCCTAAATAAGTAAAATGCCTGGTTAGTCCCTGTTGCTGGAATGTGTTTTCTCAACTCAGTATTTGCCTGGAGATCACGGATAGTGCCCTAAACTCTGCCAAAAGTATCTTTGCAGTTCTTTGTCGACTCCCTTCACCTCAACACCTCGAATTTCGGAGTATTTGGTAATGGCTTCTTTAAAACACCTCCTGCTCCAGTCCTGCATTGCTCAGACGTGGGTGGAAATTGCAGCCTATCTGAGCATTCCCTAATTTATGCCAGTGCTTTTAGCCAGAGGAGCTGGCTGGGAGTCCTTAAAATGCTGTTTTGCACCCCTGAGCTACAGCAAAACAGTCATTACCTGCAGAGTTAGCAGGTTGCAGCCCAAATTGCTTCATTTCAAAATCTGACATCTTGAAGAGCACCAGCACAAAACATGACCTTACTGGAGGCTGGTAGGAGCTAACGTCACTGCAACAACATGTGGAGCCCTACCTGCTTCCAAAGACAGGTTTTGGGGATGGGTGATGTGCAATACTTCATGTAATTAGTAGAGATGTGGGAAGTGTGGCATGAATTTCACAACCTTCTAGAGCGTTGTGTTGTCTCCCGGGTGAGGAGATTCGACTTATTGCCTTGGTTGCAGAGGAGGAAGATATCTGGTGGTAGTTCCATCCCCATTTTATTGTCCCCATTAGTCCATCGTTGTATGGATGGGGAAGAAGAGAAGAAATAGCTGTAAGAATAGTCAAGGGAAAGCATTTGGGGTAAGAAGGAGAGGAAGAATCAGAGGCAGTAGGGTAGATCATGGGTTGGAAACTGGAGATTTTGGGGGTGCTCAAGAAGCCCCAGAGCATCCTGGTCTCCAACAGCTCAGGGACAGCAAGTGCTGTGCCCCTATATAGGGGGGAAGGGGCTGTACTTCCAAATTGTCCCCCTCCCCTCATTTAGCATTTAACCTACTGCAAGGGGATGGTGCACAGCTGAGCAGCGCCGAGGACTGGCCTGGGAACGGGGTCCGGGTTGGGATTCACACACATCAGTAACTCACTCCCACGGCCCTGGGCAGCATTGTTCTCTCAAAGCAGACATGTTTCCTTCCAAGTAGCAGACATGGAAAGAAAAACACACACAAAACAAATCATCTCGTCCTTCCTTCTCCGGATGGCGAGCAGCCCGCTCCCGCTTGTCACTGAGGCTTGAGGTGGACGCGATCCCTGTCTGACAGAGAAGATGAGAGGATGAAGAAGTCTCCCAAGTCCCTTTTGCCTGGAAAATCCACTCCTGAAGGTGTCTGACTCTACCAAGCTTTCTCCTCAACCTCTCCCATGCACATCTCCCTGTTACCAGCCCATCTGAGCACATCTCGAAGACAGACATGGGCTACTCAGTGGTTTTCCATGTGTCAAACTCCGTTTCTACTCTGTTGGGAAGGACCTGAATTAGCCCATGGCTCTGTCAGGCTTCCCTAATATTCACCCCAATGCCACTCCCTTCCTCTCTGTAAGGTCTGGAGCTTTCCTAACATCTTCAGGGTTTTGAGGCTGCAAGGAAAGAAACCACTGCAGAAAGAAACAGAAACAGCCACGGGCTATTGCACCCCTCCTCTCGGGCTGCATCCAGCCCTCAAGCCCTGAAGACATTGAGACACTGAGTAAAGCTCTGAAGATAGAAGGTCTTGGGTGTTTTGAAGGGGATGAACCCATCCTTTGCCATAGGATCTTCACCACTTGTTGCCCCAGCTCCCTTATCTGTCCCTCATCAGCTATTTTTTAAGCTTTCCCTCCTCACAAAATAATCAGTAAATCATAACAGGTTAAAAAAACACGGTTGGGCATCTGTCCTGCTGCTGGGGCTTTTGGCTGCTCTTAGATCATTAAACGGGTCTGGCTCTACACAACCTGACAAATACGAGGTGAACTTTACCCCCGGGTCTGCCACCTTCACACAACAAGGGCGCATATTCCACAGCTGGGGAGCTGTTATTCGACTCGGACTGTACCACAGGTCAGGATTTATGACTTTGTTATTATTATGTTTGTGAGTTTTACGGCCACACGGGTCCCGCGGGAACCTGCAGCACTTTCGCTTGGCCATGTCGGTCAGACGTTCCTAACGCACCGAAGGGGGAAGCATTGAAAATGCTGGGAATATCCTGTCTAACACTGTCTCTCATCTCTCTGACCCTCAGGTAAGGGCCAGACTTTGTTTGCACCCGACAGCGGAGGAAGCTGATAAAGGGCATAAGAGGAACATGGAGGGGGAGCGAATGGCAACGAGCGCCTCAGCAGCGTTACAGCCAGACACCTCTGCTGCCCTGTTTGTTCCCTCTAATGACACATGTCCCGAATTTCCTGATCATAACAGTCCATCACGTTGAGCTTGGTGTTTTATTGCCCTCTGATGTGGAGCCAGGAGCTTCACAATGGGAGTTAACCTGATGGTTAATGAGTTTAACCACTCCAGATCATCTGCTGACTCCTCGGAGCGTTAATGGCTTTGGGGGGGCACACAGAGGTGTTTTCACTCGTGGACGGTGTGTAAACACACCACGCTCTGGCCAGATTTCACTGTGAGCCACTGAGAGCAGCAGCAATGGCTCAAAAGGTTTGAGTTTTGTCTCGTGGATGCCCATGGTTTGTCAGGGATGGTTATCACTGGTGGGGTAAAGTCGGGTGGGAGCCTCTCCCCCTGCACGTGTGACAGATGGATGTCGCTGAACATCTGGCAAGCTTCCGTCTGGGGACTGCATAGAGAGTAAATTTTCTCTTGCAATGTAGACTGTAGGGCCGGTGACATGGTGGACATCTCCTACTGGTACTCAGGTTGAAGGCCCCACTGAGAAGGACCAAGCCATCAAGTGCGGTTAGCTGACAGAAATGCTTGTGTTTGTCTTTCTGACCAGCCGCTGCAGCAGCATGGTCATTCTCCACAAGCTTGCCTAGCCCTCAGGGGATCTTTACTCTTCAGAAAAGTCAAAAACTTCGCAAGCAGTGAATACCCTCACTCCCAAGGAGCACTAGCATGTCCCACCATCCACAGCCAAGAGCTGATAGTGGCTG
This sequence comes from Tauraco erythrolophus, assembly GCF_009769465.1. Lineage (NCBI taxonomy): Eukaryota > Metazoa > Chordata > Aves > Musophagiformes > Musophagidae > Tauraco > Tauraco erythrolophus. Next base: position 19,795,336 of record NC_141479.1, on the reverse strand, counting down.
TTCCATCGCTTCCCTCTCTGGGGACATCGGGGACAGGGTATCTGATGGAGATGTTGTAGGCCAAGTCTGAAATCTGCCTGAGACACCGGCCTCTGAAGCCATGAAACAACACGGTCAAACTCTCCAGAGAATTTTTCCCTTTTTCCCCGCTTCCCTACTCCCTCTCTCACCCTCTTCCAGGCAGGACAGTAACACTCAGGCCTCCAGGAGCCACCTCTCTTAACAGGCATCATGTTAAAGGCAACAACAGCATTGTATTTTACAAGACATGGGGTTTGATATTCCTCACAGGTGAAGGCAGAAAATAATATTCAAACAATGTCATCCTTTCATTGCCTGCCCATCCTGGACCAACTGGGATGTGCAGATATGTGTAATTACCATTGGGATCCACAAATCTCCTCTTTGTGAACACACTGTGCAAGCTAAGCTTGTAATTATACAACAAACTTGGAAACCATATATAATAACAAATGTATAACTCCCTAGTATCCAGTGAGAGGGTTGTTCTGTAGAGTAGGATAAACTTTCTAACCACTTTTATTTTTTTTTCCCTCTTGTCTGAAGAAATGATTCCCTTCTCCACCTGTCCAGAGAATATATCATCTTAATTCAGCATACCTCAGCACCTGCTGGGCAAGGGGAACGGGATACCCACAAGCAAAGGCCAAGCAGGAGTTCTTTAGCTTAATAAGGCAGGAAAAGCCTCAAAGGCATCTATGATTCCCCTCTGTTTTTCTCCAGGGAGGCAGGTGCTATCTATCCTTGAGGAACACCAACATCTGACATGGCCATGACTTTGTGTTGTGCCTTTCCTTTGCTGCTGGGCGTTTCTGCCCCTATGGCAATTGCTGGTTCTCTTCCAGAGATGCTGAGATGTTTGGCAGCAACTATCTGGAGTACCTACAATGAGTGGGTTAGTGTTACCACCACCTGCCTCCTGTCTGCAAATCCCTGTCTCTGTTCTTGGCCGCTTGTGCCAAGGATGACCCTAAAAGCCATATGCTGATGATCGTCTGGCCTGTGTGCACCAGAAGTTGTGCACAGCCATAGGAAGTCGTGACTGATCCACTTATCTTGTGTGACCACCTGTAAGTCCTCGGCAGCACGTGGGATCACGAGAGGGAGTGAAGCACCCAAGGAGGGAACGGGGATGCTGCCAAAATGGCAATGTGAGGGATTTGTCGAGGACTTGGGGCTGTGTGTTGGGAGAACAGGAGAGATTTGGAGTCCCTGGAGTCTGCGGGGTCTCCCACGTGCACTGGCAATTCACACCCCGGCTTTTACGAGGTGAGAGAGCTGCTGGAAGGCATTTCCCCAGCTTGTCGGGAGGCTGAAGCAAGCCCCCTGGTGAGGACAGCCTCTGTGGCCCCAGGTGTGGGGGGTCAGCAGAGCTCCTGGAGTCCCACCGTCATCCTGGAGATGGGCACAGGGAAAAGGTCAGCTCTAATTTCATAGGAAATGTACATCTGCTTTATCAAAAAAAGAAAAACCTTCCTCTCCAGTACATAGATGCTGCTCTGCACTAGGAATATTTTTCTCTTTCAGGAGCTTCTGAATAAGAGAGTCAAGAACTTCAAAAGAAAAAAAAAAGAAATAGAAGGAAGATGCAGATAAACTTCAGCTCCGACGCTGCGGGCAGTGATTGAACAAATGTAATCGCTCTTCTGCCACTCAGCAGAAAGAAAGGCAGAACAGAGCAGGAAGAAAGGAAGATCTGATTTTCACGTGTTTCATCTTAAACGAGCCCAAAATCACACGTGCCTTTTACAAGAAGAAAATGCTCTGTAGGCACTCGAATGCCTGCGTATGGATTCGTGCCTATGTGTGTGATACAGTGAAGGGCTCCAGGGCAGAGCCTGGTTGTTCAAGCACAGCCCTCCGCTTGGGCACGGAAATTAATCCTTGCGGGCGCTTGGATTTGCACTTCACACTCTCAGCGAAACGTTATACGTTGTGTGCTGCGTGAGAGGGAGCAAAGGCAGCGTGTTGCCTGGCAGTTCGGGGCGACCTGCTGTTATTTCGGTCCTGGCACCACCAAGACCCACTCACATTTTTTTTTTTTTTTTTATTCCTCGTTACATCCTGCGCAAATTCCTTCTGGTCTGAGAGTTTCCATTCTTGATCTCTGTCCAAAGGTGAGCGCTCGCTGTTGAAAGTTTGCTCTAAATTGATTTAACTATTTTTAAAGTTACTCATTGCTGAATAAATATACCTTTCCCCCTGCAAATGTATTTCCCTGATTTCCTCCTCCGAAGGGAGCAGCAGGAATATAGTAAAACATTTGAGAAAGAATAGTCTAGTTGATACCAAGGGAGCTAAACAAAGAAAGCAAACAGGATATTTATGGCAACTCTAGAGAGCTCTCTGCATGTAGCCATTAAAAATAGCCCTCAAATGAACAATATTGGCTTTCTGCTCTATCCTCAATTACAGAGAACAACCTCTGAAAGACCGTACGCACATCCAAAACTTACGTGGGGAACTGTGGATTGGCAGGTGAAAAGAAATAATCCTGAGCACGTTCTTAACCAGTGTAAAAAGCAGTTTGAGTGTGCATGCACTGGATAACACGTGCTGGTTTGGGTTTATATTCAGCTTAATCCTTCACTGTGCATTTCCTTGGAGAAAGCTTACAGTCCTTTAGAGGAAAGCAAAATGTAGCAAAATTAGGCAGCTCCTGTGCCTTTTCCTGCTTCAAATTTTGAGTTGTTAGCCTTCCTTGCAAAAAGTGAGTAAATTATATAGTCCCACAAGAAAAAATTACTATAGTTTTAATTTTCCAAATAAATACAAGAGAAAAACCATACAAAGTTTACGTAGTTTGCAAGTGCCTCTTAAAAAAAATAAATAAATCACAATATTTTCCCAGTTTAGGCATCACTAATTCACAGCAAATAGATCTTGCTGCATCAGCAATTTTCATCTCAAGGAAATGCCTCTGAAAGGGTCCTACACTGCCCAAATGTTCGTTTTTCTGCCAAAAAATAAACTGCTGTTTCCCTTTTGTGCACAAGCATTTGTCATTGATACAACCCAAGGTCTTCCACCGTTGGTCAGAAACACGCTGAAGGAAAGTATTGCCTGAGATCCCATCTTCCTTAGACAGCTTTGTCCTTTCTGCTCTTTTCTCCAGCAAACATATCAAATACTGCTTCAGAAAGCTGGTTGAACAAGGTAAGCCAGTGTTTCCAGCATTCGTTCTATTTTTCCAGCTGAATTTAAATTTTTTTTTGAAACATAATGGCTTCATTAACGTCAATTTGCGGATCTGTTAAGACGTAGGTGGTCCGAGGCCTTAAATATGACTGTACATTTGTTCCACTCCACCACTCTGTGAAAAATGCATCAGTGGGCTACAGCGTAAGGGATTATCATTCACTTTTTTTTTTTTTCTTTCTGTTTTCAAAAACAGCTGTGTCACAGCTAGCCCTCCCCTCCCTTCGCTCCCCTGACCTCTTATTCTGCAATCCTCCTGGATTCCCTCCAGGGAGGGCAAATCTCCTCCACCTTCCCCCAGAATTGTGTGTTCTTTTAACCTTGGAACACTCTTTAGCTGCTAAAAATAGACTCGCAACTCCAAACTTCGCCGACTCTTCTCGTGCCACAACTGCGTTTTGACATTCTGTTCTCCTCGGCGGATCACATGTGCTGTCCCTGCCTCCTTGCCAAGGCTGACAAAGCGCAACGTGTCACCAGAATTTTGAACAGGAATTCCAATGACCAGACGTTTCTGGGAAAAAAAAAAAAGCAAACAACCAAAAAAACAACAAACAACAAAGCCCATCGTGTGGAGAAGCCTTTCATATAAAGAGCAACAGAAGAAAAAAAAAAATATCCCAGAATTACAGAATCATGGAAACTAGAAATGGAAAATCGATTAGGTCATCCAGGCTGTTTCTTGGCCAGTTCAGGATAATCCCCTGTGGAACTGGCTGGTTTAAAAAGTCCTAATTGAGGGACCTCTTACAAGTATTTGAGATGACTATTCATAACTCAAGATACTTCCCAGTATTTCTGACATATAAATTGAACTTCTCCTTTCAGAACAGCATCCTGTCCCTTCACATCATAGACATCATCACCACCAGTCTTTCCATCCCATCTTCATGAAGAGACTTGAGATACTGACACTTTCTCTGTAAGAATGGCTTTGAGCAACCTGGTGTAGTGGATGGTGCTCCTGCCCATGGCAGAGGAGTTGGGCTAGATGATCTTGAATGTCCCTTCCAACCCAAACCATTCTGTGATTCGATGATTCACAAATTATCCTTCAACCCAAGATCCACAGGAACAAAGATGCAGCTGAGTTATCTGTCTGTCTGAGACGACACTGATTTAATTGTTTCACAGCCATAAGGTATCCATAAAGACTACACATAGACAGAGATAGCCCCAGAGAAAATGAAATCAATGCAGGAAAGACCCCTTGGATTTTCTGGATTTGAGGCATGAACAGAAGGTGAAATTGAGTTTCCAAGGTGTTCCTTTTGGCACCAACATTATTGTATCCCATGTCACCCCATCTCTGCTTGAAATCAATCACTCTGACACCATCAATTGCTTGGAGAGATAAAATTCTTGTGTTAATCAGGCGCTCTGTAGTGAAAAAGAGGGTGAAGGAAAACAATCTGAAAACACACAGTGGAGAGCTCCGGCAGGTTGGTGGTCTGGTGTGGCTATAATGTTCTCTTTCTGTGTGTCTTTGCTGCTGTGAGAAAATCCTCAGGGATGATGGCCCAGAACTCCAAGCAAAACTGTTTGTATCAGGATCCTGGTAGTGCCATACTCACTTTCATTCGCGAACTGTCCTCACAAACCCTGCTTGTTCCTGATCAATACTTCGCTATGAATAGAAGTGAACAGAACAAATGGAAAAGATTTATTAACCCTGCTGATATGTTAAAAGCATTCTGTCAAAGAATTTGAAAAATGCTCTCATATTTAGTGTCAGAGACAGAAATCCCTTTGAGAAAGGAAAGGTATGTAAAATACATCAGTACCTCAGTGTGGAAATCCAGACCTGGCTCGCTCTATACATTACTGATGAATAGGTATTATTGAAACTGCATTGTGGTTCTTAGCAGGGAGAGCAGCTCCACATAAGAATGAGAAAGCAATTGTCAGCACTCGAGGAGAAACAACTGGTCACATCGTTAAGGGGGTTGAGAGAATGGGAGGCTTTAAGATGGTAAAACACAAGATTAATGGAATTGGGAGAAGCTGTTGACAGAATTTCTTGAGGGGAATGAAATTGGAAAGTGATACTTGTTGGGACGCGGCCCTGGAAATTTGCAGCAGTCTAAAGCTATATACAGATCCACTCGCTGTAATAAAGTATGGTCTGAAAAGAAACGAGTATTTGAACCGCATGTCAGAAAGTCACTGCTGGAGTGTGATTCCAAAAAGCACGTTGCGATGCAGTGCGTGAATCGCAGACCACAGGGCACATAACAGATGCTAAATGAATCCAACGTGATGCTCTGCACTACAGGGCAATCATCACCTTCGGCTTGTCGTCAGAAAGCAATAACCAACTTTGATGCACCCCCTTCTTCCAAAGCATTTTTCAAAGGTTAGGCCAATATTTAGTGCAATTAGGGATGTCTACAGAGGAACGAATAACATCTCGGCCAAATCACTTTCCAGTTCGTGCCTTTGAGATGTACTGGACCAGCATAAAAGAAGAGGGTTAGCCTGCAGCCCAGTTCAGACTAATGTGCTGCTACTGGCATGGGGGAAGAAACAAGAAAATATGTCAAAGGACACACTGGTTTTGCAGGCAGATGATATTCTGGTAGTTTCTTAGCAGTGTTAGCAGCACGAAGGAAAGGAGAATGGCAATGCTGAAACATGAAGCAAGTTCATGGCCAGGAGTTTGAAGCAGGTCTTTTTTCTGCTGTGGCCTGGCAAGGAGGCAGGGTAGTTTATTGGAAGCAGACATAGTTTCCATGCCTTTGTCAACTCCAAATTAGGCTGTTCTTCTGGAGAACACCTTTAATCAACTGGAAGCTGGTCAACCCACTTCGTGGGTTGAGTTGTCACTGGAACAATATAGTAACACCAGAGGCCTGTGAGCTGTGCTCCAGTTAGAGTTCTGACATTTAAAGCCTTAGATGGCTTCAGCAACGCGCTTTTTAATAATATAATTTCTGAATAAAAGGTAATTAGTAAGGCTTTTCTCCATAAAGAACCTTCAGCTTTGGAAATACCTGTCCCTATCCTGGATGGAAACACCCTCAGATGTTGACAGGATATTGGAGTGAACAGGCACAATGCTCACATAAAGCCATTTGGTGAAAAAGTGGTCAAGATCTTGAGAGCACTCAAGGAAAGCAGACCCTTCCAAGAGCAGATCCCTCTCCTGGGATGCTGACCACAATACCCACTGAAGCTAAGAAGCTATTTCCTCACTGAAGGGGCAGAATTCACCACTGACTGTAGGAGGTCTTCCCTGTGAGGTCTTCCAACACTCTCGTGGCCATGTTGAACCTATCCAGATTGTGAAAGCCAAAACCATTTCAGACACAGTGAGTACAGAGGTAGGAAACTCATCTGGAAGTATACTTTTAAAAATTTCACAACATAAAGTTCGGTCATTTCTTCCACAGCACCAGCCTGGAATTATCAGGGTTTATAGATTGATACAACATGAAAAGCATTTTATTGCATTTTGCATCTTTTTGTCCTCTTTAGGGAGTTGGGGAGGAGGATTATGGAGAACACAGAAAAGATGTAAGTGTAAGAGAGTCATCTTTCTTACAATGACTTGCTTGATTTCCTGAAGTGTCATTGGAACACTTCACACTGAATGGCATTTTCTGGCTCTGTGTTGATGTCAAACCCACAAGTATGTCTTTCCTCTCTGCCACATTATAATCCAACACCTAAGAATAAGCAGCCAGCTGGATCATTTTTTTGGGCAGGCTGTTCCAGTAAGTCCTTCAGAAAACAGATGTCAGGTCAGGTGCTGGAAGGGCTAGTGAAGACCATCCTCCTCACCACAGTTAGAAGAAGAGGTTGTTTAGAACAAAACAGAACAAAGCAAGGGTAGGGTTTTTTTGGGGGGGTGTTTTTATTTTTTTTTTTTCCCTTGGTTTTAGATTTAGAGTTAAAATAGGAGATGCAAAAGAGAGGGGCTGGAGAAGCATTTGATGATTTGGACAAGTGGGTCCAAATCTTGGAACATGTATTACATTTGGTCTCTAGCTCTCAGTGTAGACTAGAAAAGATGAAAAGGGCTATGGAAGAAGTATCTGTATGTTTTGAATAACAGAGATGTGTTTTCTTGGAGGAGATCAAGCTTGATTTTTATGAAGGAACTAGCAAGTGAAGGAGTAAAGTGGGTATGGGACAGAAATTCCTCAAGAGTATCAAATATTCAAAAGTGACTCTTCAGTCTCCCGTCACAACTCCTCATCATCAAGACAAAAAGAAATTAATATTAATATTTCAAGATATTTTCTGAGAGAAGGGTGGCCTAATTTCACACAATAAGTTGTCAAGGTGGGGGTGTGAACCCTCTTCCGTCTGGTCTCCCCAGTTGCAAGGGGCTGCTGTGGTTCCACACAAGGAAATATTAATTACATGATCACACTGTGTTTTTTCCATACCACCCTCTACTTCATTCAAAGCCTTGGATGGAAAGTACAGCAGGAATGAATCCAGGCTGTGCCTCGAAATGGACTAGTTTTTGCAGGTCTGGCCTCTTTTTCACAGTAGTTGGAAGGGGCATGAACTTGTAGCAATTGGATATTTAAAGGCTTTATAGAATGGGGCCAATTTAAGGTTGCTTGGGTATTCTGGATCCAAGCACTTCCTAATCTTCTCAGAGCTTGACTTTATAACTTAAACATTCCTTAAATGCTGATTTTAGATGTGCTGCAGAGCTAAAACAAGGCTGGCACTGTTGGAGATGGTAGTTTGGTATTGCATAAAAAAATGACAAAGAAAAGAGCGATTATTTAGGATAATCTGCAGGGATTATACTCAGCAATGGAAGTCAGAACTGACTGTCATACTTAGCTGTTACCCTAAGACCTGCAACGGAGTATTTATGTAAAGTAGATGGGATAAAGATGAAAGACTTCATTGTATGAAATGGTCCTACAACGATCCCATTAAATGGCAGGAAGAAGATGTGCCATATCTTCATTTTCCTTCTCGGATAAATGATGTAGTGCTTTGGTCCTGATGCTCCTTCTGACTTTTTACCTTCCACCTAAAAATGCCTTTTGTATCATGGGCACGGAAAGTCCTACCCCGTTGAGAGTGTGAAAAGACATCGGGATCTGGCTCTGTAGGTTTACAGGAGCAATTAATCAATCACCTCTACACTCTCAGTGAGCTGGGCTTGCACCAGCATCGCCTGCCAGGTTCAGCCAAACAAGTATTTGATCTGAATACGCTGCAGCAAAACCCAACATTTGTGTATGATTACCCAAATTACAAAGCCATTTTGTAACATGCCCATAACGAATTAAATGGAAAAATATGTACAATAATGAGGTCTTTATTTTCCAACTTTTATTTTCTATAGCAAATGAATAAATTGAATGGTTCAGGCACCAAAACCTCCAGTCCACCTTGCCCTAAACAAACCATGGAGTGATTGCAGAAATGACGAGGTAATTAACTGGGAGTTAGCTCAACCAGCTGCTCTCTGTATTACCGAGGCAGACTAAACCTTTGGCAACTTGGTTTGGTAACACCCCTCAGCAATTTTCAGCATGTCTTTTCTCAGAGTCTTTAACGTAGCCAAAACCCCAGGAATCCACAGGTTTTTAAATGATCAAATCCACAATTTTGCCCGCCTGTCATGTTCATGCTGCAGACTTAGCGGATCTCTTAGAATAAGGTTTACAGCACGTCTTCTGGATTTCATTAGAAGAAAATCTGTACTTCATCTTGACTCCTCCACTTTTTCTGCCCTAGACCTGAGGAATGCAATATTGGCTTCTCCCTCAGCAACTCCCACGTTTGTAGCAAACATTATGGAGCTGGGTTTCTATCTAGAGTGTACTATTTTAAAATGTTCTTATTCCCACCTGAGCACCATGGCATTTGTAGCATTAAAAATTGGTATTAATTCATATATGTAACTATTAATGATATATACTTTATAGTTTGCTTTAAGTTTGGGAACCTATCATGTTCAAAACTGCACTGTCTTCCAGGCTGCATTTATCAAATTAATTTTGCACACTAAATAAAGAAGTACTGATGGCAAATTCCCTCCCTCCACACAGAATATAAATATAGGTGATTAAGTAAAAAAGGTTTATTCATTAAAATTTGGTTCTAGAGATTACCCAAGAGCTTTCTAGTTGATTTAGACATGTAATACAACAGAATACATTAACATTCTCTTTTCTTCTGGCACACAATTGTGTTACACAATTTTTATTGTGTTATATGCACACATATACATAATGAAAAAATACAAATCAAATTGATTTGGATTGAAAATCAATAGCCTATGGTAAGTTAGTCTCCCCCTGGATTATCCATTTTTACTTTAACATATGCAGCCTGTTTAGCAATGAATATCAATGTTCCAACAAATACTAACATGAGGGTTTAACTAATGTTAAATCTCCTCTCAGCAAGTCAAAGAAATTTTTCTCTGTTTCTGTGGCAATATATTTTGGTAGATCTCATGTAATCGGAGTTTTCAGAAGTTGTGTCATCCTCCATCCTAATATTTTACCTGTTATGCAATTGATCTTATTTAAACTTCCATAAGCAATCCCCGTATCACCAGTCATGTAAATCACATCTTATGTGCACGGAGAGCACGGGTGGGAAAATTTCCCCCACAAAAGTTGCAGACATGTTGCTTGGGAAGGATTTCTTTGCTCTCTGCTGATAGCAGCCACTGGAAGTGAGCGGAAGGGGATGAGAGGCGATATTAGCAAAACGCAAACAGATAAGGGAAGAAAAATGGGATATGTTTATCATTCCTGGCAAGGATTCAGTGCTCTGTGCTCTATGAGATGGTTCAGATTCCAGGAAAACTACTGCATAGGTGTAGATTGCCCTGAAAAAAAACCAGACTTGGCGTCTTTGATTTCAGCTTGCAGCGTATCTGAAATATCAACTACTTTTTCTCGCTGCGGGTGAACTATCCAACGGGGGGTCCTGAAGTCGACGGAGCCTTTGGTAGCTCACTACTCAAATTATAATTGCAAGATTATGGGCACTGAAAAAAGACCCGCACACATCTGCAGCTGAGTTGAGACTGAAAATGGCTTTCGTTCTATTTTTCTGCTTTTTTATGTACCCAATTTGTCTTGCTTAGCACTTACGAGTCCTACTCACGGGTCAGGAATTGACCACTAACAATGGTGCTAACACAGAGCAGAAAAAGGTGACCCCTGAGGAGTTTTCTGAAGCTACTAGTATGAAAAGAAGGGGTAGACGTACTCATTTCTTCTTCTAAATCTGAAAGAGACTTAAACTATGCTGGCTTTCAACAGAGAACTACTGTTTACTGAGATGTATTGATCATCTTTTCCTCAGTTGAAAGATTTTGAAGAATTAAAAAAGGAATGATTGCTTTAGAAAATAACTAGCTCTGTTTATTTACAAAAATCACATCAGGAGTCCGGTTGATTTGATGGTGAATGTTCAGGGTAGGCTTCAATTCCCAGTCAAGGCAATAACAGAACTAATTACTTCAATGCAACCACAATTTCATTTCTCTGTAACTTGATTTTTTGGTATCAGTTAGCATAAATCTCAGTTTGCCTTTGGTACAAATGCCACATAACCCGGAATTTCAGGTTTGTCTGCAAAAACGAAACTGAAACTCAGAGTCCACATGATTTCCTATGATTTTGTCATCCAGGTCCAGTCCTCGGCAAGCCTAGGACACTTAGTTGGAAACTCGAAAATCTGATGAACTTTGGTTGACTTTTCAGTTTCAAAAAAAGCCCAGATCTGGTCAATTTTTACCTGGTTTCCAGTTTCATAGGTACAGCTGGTTGAAATTTTTCAAATCAAACAAATCATGAACACTTGGCTTTTCTCCAAACATTTGTATTTTTTAATGCAAAAAAAAAAATCGTTTTTTGACCTGACTACTTTCTTTGGAAAAATTCAAAAAAATTCTTCAAGATCAAAAGGAAAAAAAAAATAAGGGCCTTCTCAGTGGCCTACAAAATACATAGCTGTTTACTTTTAGGCATTTTTTGGTTTTATTTGGACAGCCACAGCAAGTGTTTTGATGGTTACCTCAGATTGTCGTGTGCTTTAAATTTCCCTCTATTCATAGCTGAAACACTTGGGGTCTGATTTTCCAATGGCAAAGCCAAAACTATTCTTCTGGTCATCATCTCCCAGGTTTTCTGGGGCAATAAAAATGATTTATCACAAAACAGAATAGGCTGAAAAACGTTATCACGCTTGTAAATGTCCCAGGAAATCTTCAAACCCGGCTTTTCACCCTCTGCTTTTAAGGAACGTTTTTCTAAGCATTGGTCAGGAAGGTCACAGCGTACCGTTGTATGTGGCTTAGGCAAAGATTAGCTTCCATTTCTTGAAGAGTTCGTTTTAGAGTATGTAACAGATGCTGCTGAACATCCAAAAGGTGCAATAAATACCCTGGTCCAACCTCAAGAGAAAATGAGTTGAGTGACCACAGACAGTGAACTGAAAGGTCTCTGTGTTGCGCAACCTCGTGGTGACTGCACATTGTCGGGAACAACCTCTCCTCCCATGAAACTACTCCTCCTCCTTCTACGAAGACTGCAATCTGCACGTTTTACGAGCCAGTGCCTGGACCCCCCAACATGGGACTTGATCTGTCCTTCAGGGTCCAGTTGGAATATTTTCAATTAATGGGTACTTTGTAGACAGTTGACACCTCGGCAAGCGTGTTCTCTCGAGCTGCTCTTAGCCAGAGACACACAGCTTAAGCTTTTCAACAGCTGCTTATCTCTGCTTCTCACCCCTACCCCCACCCCAATTTAAGATGAGCCTCCACCCCCGAAGCCCACGATATCTCACTCCAAAGTCCTGTCAGAGCCACAACCAAGGCCATAAATTTCCCAGCTGGGTCACAGTACTCCCTATTCATTTACTGAAACATTATAAATGTGTTCAGGCTCCGAGTGAAACTTAATCCCGACATTCCCCGCATGGCGATTCCTGCAACTGATGGCAGGGTCATCTGGAATTACCATCACCTTATCTGATTGGAAACTCATCACCTTCGTTTCAACACCAAGGGCTCGGTAATGCCTCGTAAAACTGAGCCCTCTGCAATTTCAGGTCTGGTGCTTGGTGCAGAGCAGGCATCAGCTCTTCGGAGTTACGTGGGGTGGTTGGTCCTGCCTGGCCAGGGAGCAGCAGAGATGAGCTGGCAAAGAGTGATGCTGTCTCTCAAACACATCCAGGGAGGGCTCAGAAGCAAGGAAAAGATGTGAAATGTCATCCCAAGACAAAAAACAGTTGGAGTTTGAAGCTTGGCAAAGCCAGAGGTCTTGAGGAAGGGGGCAATGTGTTGCAAAACAGCATCGTTTCACTGAAACTAATAATTTATGTTCTAGTTTAGTTTGTATGGGACCCTCACCATGTCGTATCTGAACATCTTCTGGTAGTGGTTATATGACAGCATGCAACATATGTCTTTCCTTTCTCTCATCCTGTCCTTGAGGGAAATTGAATCTGAAGTGCAGTGGGTTTTTTTTTTGGTTTGGCAGGAGAAAGGCTCAGATACGGGTTTTTTTTAGGGTTTTACTTCCCTTTCACCCAGGGAAAACAAAAAGCCATCAGGAATCACACCTCAGACTTCACGGTCTGAGTACAAAGACCTGCAGGGCGATCCACGTTTGAACCGTTCAACTTAAGCCCACAGTTAAACACTTGAAACACTTTAAAAACCACTCGAGGCCCTGTGCAGGTGCAGAAATCAGCTCCAGGTAACAGCAGATTGAGCTGCAACCCCTCCATCTCCCCGTGCAATGCTATCTGTGTTATTTCCATTCCTAGATATGAAACAGCAAGTGCCTCCGAGCCATATGCTAAATAAACACAACCCAGGGAAAAGCTCAAACCAAAAAGCTCCACTTCCAGCCAACATTCCTTCCCCCGTGCCAGCCATTCATTCCTGTAATATTTAGTGGATTGCAAAGAGATTTTGGGTTTCCTGTCAGGTTTCTGTCCTTCAGGGAGTTAATTATGACTTGGGGCTCGAGGAACGGGCTCTGCTGCGGTGCCACGCTCGTGCGTGGGTTGCTGCTGTGATTTATCATTGTTCTTTTGCTTCCCCAAAAGGTCCTGTGCAAACCTCTGAAGAAAATCAGTGAATTCGCTGAGCTTGGCTGATGGATCAGGAGATAGGAGGGGACAGGAGCTTTGATGACTTGGTCTGGACTGGTAGATGCTTCTTATGTGGCCACAGGGAGAAAAGAGGGGAGAATGCAAAAAAACAGATATTTTAGTGTCACCACCTCATACCCAGCTCCCATTGCATAATTTGGTGTCCTGGCCGGTGAACCCCTGCCCACAGAGTGGGGAGCGGGCAGGAGCAGGCTGCAGCCACCACCAGCCTCCAGGACACAGCTCAGCTCCTGGGTCTGCTCCAGCCTCCCTGCATCGCCTTGCACCAGTCATTCAAACCATTTCTACCCTGCGGGGAGTGCAAGTAGATGCACTTAAGTCTGTTTTCAATGAATTAGCACGGGTACTCCTGGCATTGACCGCTGAGCTACTTGCCCAAGTATTTACCCAGCTTCTCAGGTGGGTTTTCCAGCCATGCTGAATTCCGTTCTACTCAGTGATTGCCGTGAATACATACACTTAAGTCTCTCTGTGAGTAACTTCCCCAGATGTAGAATAGGGACAGTGTATCTCTACATTGCAGGAGTGAAAGGAAAATAAATACGCTAAAGCTTCTAAGCGGCTTAGGCATTAAGAAAATGAGATACATCTGTGGCTAAAATTTATAGGTAGACTGTTTGGATACAATTTGATTAGATTATCCCCTAGTAAAGCATTGTAATTTCTGTAAGTTCAAGAATGTTACTTCTGTCCCAGTGAAGCAAAAATCCCTGCCAGTTCCTAGGCTTAGGCTATGTCAGCTCCTGGGAAATATCTGAACGAAGCAACTGATCCAGGGAGCCTCACACACTTGTTTTCCACCCACACGCATGCCCATCCTCAGCCTCAGGAGTGATTTCCCACTCACTGGGGTGATGGCTTGCCATGGGTCAACACGCTGCAGATCATAGAACATAGAATGGTTTGGGTTGGAAGGGACCTTAAACATCATCCAGTTCCAACCCCCCTGCCATGGGCAGGGACACCCTCCACTACACCAGGTTGCCCAAAGCCCCATCCAACCTGGCCTTGGGGACAACACTTCCAGGATGGGGCAGCCACAGTTTCTCTGGGCAACTGTGCCAGTGCCTTACCACCCTCAGAGTGAAGAATGTCTTCCTTACATCTAATCAAAATCTCCCCTCTTTCAGTTTGAAGACATTGCCCCTTGCCTATCACTATATACTCTCGTAAAAAGATGCCTTCAAGCAATAGATACTGGCTGTGGGTCAGGTGTGGATTCACTGCAGCGTTCCTGTCTTATTTCCCAGTTTACACTGGATTGGTGCTTTGTGGATTATGACTGTGGCTTTTTAGATCTGGTACAAAAAAGAAGCCAGAAAAGTGTATTTGCTGTGTTGGTGAACCTAAGCTGTGACTGCAGGGGCTGGGGAAATGAAATGTAGCATTTAATAGAGAATGTCTCACAACACTGGGACAGGATTATTTCAGCACGTAGAAGGGACTTGAGGGAGTCAGCCCTTCAGGTAAAATTCATTGTTGAGGCAATCTTTCTGAAAATGCCACTATTTGCAACAGAAATGACCAATTGCCAATACTACATTTTTTCCTGGGTTTAGTGCAGAGTTAGCAAAGTCATGCCCCAGACTAAATGAATACCCATCAGCCAGGATGCTGGTGAACTTTTTAATCTCCCTCTTTTACTGGTACTGGTCACCTCCCTCTGGCTCACCATGGCCTTGCACTGTGGTGGCATTGCTGAATCCTTGACCCCACTCGCAACCCTCCTCACCTCCAATTTGACATTAAGTTTCATGTTTGAAAAATAATAATTAAAAAAAAAAAAATAGCACTGGGGAAGCCTCAACCATTTCCCATCCTAGTGGGTCTTTGTCTGTCTCTACACCTCCAAACTTTCTCTTCCACTTCTCAGCACGTGCAGAGCCACCTTCATCGTCTTCACTACAGTAGCCCATATCAGCCATGCCAGGATTTTGGGCTGTTTAATTGCCTCGTGGCAATTCCCTGGGGTGGTCAATCTGTGGAAACCCTATAGGAGGCATCAGCCCAACACGTAATGAATCTGTCTGCAGCTGGGGAGGTATTTTGTACAGAACATGGCAGTTTGACTGAATCTGTTGGCCATCTCCATCATACTGTTGTTTTCTTAATCATAATAACTTTTATTAGCACTCAAACACACTTCCTAAAGCAATTCTGTCATCTGAAGTCTTTGACCTATTGAAAAGTTTATTTTGAATATTATTTTCAGACCATTAACAAAGGAATCATCATCTTTTTGAGGAAAGCAAGGTGCAATAAAACGAGAAACTTAGCCAGGGCCACAGAGATACTCATTGCCAACACTGAGATTAAACTTCCAAAGTCAAAGACCACCTCTTTTTCCATAAGGCCATGTAAAAATATCGAAACAGACTTTAGCTGGAAGTGGGTTTGTAAGCAGAGGCTGCTCCTTTTCTTAGACAAATTGCATGTCCTTGGATCCTTGCAACTACAGCAGAAGACCTCTGGAGAGGGTAGACTTTGACAGCAGTAGCGGAAGGTTTGAGTGATCTGTGAGTAATCAACCTCAACTCCAAAAATAATACAATTTACAGGATTAGTCCCTAATTGTTTTATTCTCTGACAAAAGCTGAAAGAATGCTGCTGTCTCAGGCAAAGTCTCGGGCTAATTGATTAGCGTTATTAAGTTCAACTGGAAATTATTTTTTTTCCCAGAAATTAGCTTGAAATTTCTTGCTTAAGACCCAGAGATCTGGCCTGTCTGATTTTCCAGCTATATCAGCCTGGTTAATAAGCACACATCGCCTCTTGCTAAAACCTTGTCTTGCTCTTGTCTTTCTCCCATCACAGCGACAAGAAAATGTCAACATTTGATGTATCACAAAATAAACTCATAATCCAGCTCCTCAGACATGCTTTGCTTGAGAAGGTGTTTGAGCAGGTACAAGAAGGGTCTGCTGACCTTCAGGTGGATCTGATCCACCCAGGAGGTATGCGACTACCTGCAAAAAGCAGCAGAAATTGCCATTTGCCATGAAACTTCACAAGTAGAGAGGTTTTGCCATTTCACTTTTTCACTTTCCTGCCCTGTAACTCATCCACAGCAAGGCCAGACACGCACCTCTGCCTGCTGCTGTCCTCGGGAGCATCCGACGCAGCTCTGTCATTGCATTACCTTTCTTTGGCCACATTTAATTTGTTTGGAGGAAAGCAGGGAAAGCCTTTCTCTGCAGAGGTCCAACGAACTCATTTGGATTTTAGAATCATAGAATGGTTTGGGTTGGAAGGGACCTCAAAGATCATCTAGTTCCAACTCCCCCCTGCCACTGGCAGGGACACCCTCCACTACACCAGGTTGCCCAAAGCCTCATCCAACCTGGCCTTGAACACTTCCAGGGATGGGGCAGCCACAACTTCTCTGGGCAACCTGGTTCAATGTTTCACCACCCTCATTGCAAAAAATTTCTTCCTTAGATCTCATCAAAATCTGCCCTCTTTCAGTTTAAAGCCATTGCCCCGTGTCCTGTCACTACACGCTCTTGTAAAAAGTCCCTCTCCAGCTTTCCTGTAGCCCCCTACTCAACACCAAAGGCTTCACTGAACTCCCACAGAGTTAGGCACACCGTAATGAAGGAATTTCTAGCAATGCTACATAGAAAATCGGAGCAGGTGCTCTCAATAAAGAAAATTCTTAACCCTGCTCATATTTATTTCAGTTCCTCTCTGTCTGGGCATAAAGCCACCATTTCAGTTTCAAGCTTTCCTGGCTTGCTGGAAAGGGTGAAGGATGACCTTTTTTTCTTTATTTCTTTATTTTTTTTTTCTTTCCCCCCACAAGAAAATGTGGAAACAGACTTTAACATCAGCCCTGGAAGAAGATTAGGTGACTTGCCAGGAGTACTTCTGAAATGAACTGCTAGGCCACCTAATTAAACAAACTCTTCCAACATTTTTTAAACTCCTCTCTCCTAGAGTGCACGGAAGATCGATTTTGTCCCTTCGGAGGGTGGTATGAAGAAGGGAACTCAAGCAGCCTGACCTGGTTGTCTCCCAGATATGGATTTATTTCAGAGACAAATACCACCTGCCGAAATTACTCCTGGATCCAGACTCCGACTGCAGGAACCAGACACTGCATGTTTGAGCACATCCATAAGTAGAGTCGGAGCCACTGGTGATGGAGACAGCTTTTGCATTTGGGTTATATTGGGAAATGCCCGTTTAATTTTGGCCAATTAATTTTCATGTTTAAGCATGTGAGGTGCCCAGAGTCATGTGTTTAGGAATAAAAGCAGTTCCTTGTCCTCTACCTTTTCACAAAGAAGAAATTTTTGCAGCTAAAGATAAAATAACCCAACAAAGTGCCAGCACGCAGAGTACCAGTCAGCGGAGCCATATTCACATTTTCATAATTCATGTGAGCTCTCATATCTGCCAAACTGCTCTGGGGCACCGGACAAGTGTGGGGTGAAAAAGGAAGGGAAAAAATAAAATAAAATAAAATAAAATAAAATAAAATAAAATAAAATAAAATAAAATAAAATAAAACAAATAAAAAATAAAAATAAAATAAAATTAAAAAATAAATAAATAATAAAATAAAATAAAATAAAATAAATAAAATAAAATAAAATAAAATAAAATAAAATAAAATAAAATAAAATAAATTGGCTGCCAGGAGAGAGACAAACAGGCCATTCATAAAGGCATCACCGCAGCGCTTTATGGCATTTCACTCTCACAGAGTGGAACCACTGGGAACACTGGAAGGAGGCTCCACGTTAAGCATGGCACAGGTCTTGAACTCTCCTGCTGTTTAAAAAAAGATGTGTGCCCCCACCCCACGACTGGTCTCTTAAGGTGGACCCCACCGAGAGATGCACTGGGTGGGCATTGAAGAGAAAAGTTTTGCTTTTCCCCACTTTGCTGAAGTGCCCAGGGCATGTCTGGAGTCAAATCATGCCTGCTATTTTTATTATTTCTAACTAGTTAGAAAGGAAAAAAAAAAAGCCACATAGGGGCAAAAGTAAATAACTTCTATTGATTTGAGGCACTGTGTATGAACACTGAACTCCCCTAAAGCAGCTTTTCTTACAGTTTCAACAGTCTCCAGGTTGGGTGACTTGAAGGAAAATATTTCTTGCCTGAAATTATTATTTGAAAGATTTCACAGAAATCTTTCTTTTCTCCCCCGGAATGGATGGGCAAGTTACCAAAGCAATAGTATCAGCTGGGAAAGAGATGAATATCATTGTAGTCAAATCATTTAGTAAAAGACATATTGTAAAATCTGCCAAAAGCATTGTCCTATGAATTTATTCAACAGACTCCAATCACCGGTGGATCTGATGGCAATCGAAATACTGCAAGGCTTTTTTCTGCCAATGAAATGGATTTTTGAAGCAATTGGTTATATGCTGCTGAAAAATCAGAAATTGCTTATCTGCATAAATGAAACCTAGCACTTGTAGCAGAAATAGCTTTCTACTTAAAAGAAACAAACAAATCACAAAAGAGTTAAGAAATTTAATAGGACAAAGAATTAAGTACTCCCTCCTGAAAAAAAGATGACGACCTGACACAATTAGATGCAAATTTAAAGCAGAATTTAGGAGTCCAACCTGTGTCTCTGAACTCTGTCTTATGTTTGCGTCATTGTATTATTCAGGCTTACAGAAAAGCTTTTTTTCAGTAGCAGTATCTGAAAATTAAATATAAAAACTCCTCACTTATTAGAAAATAGAACAATAAGTAAAAACATAGAAGTTTGGATAAGAGCTGACTAAGTCTAGAACTGTGAGGAAAATGTTATTCAGAGGAGCTGAGAGAAATTCAAATATTGAGTGAATTTGGGAGATTTTAGATAAAAATATCTCATTAACAGCACTGAAATACAACAGTGTTGTTAAAAATATAAAATTTTTAAAACTGCTTGCTTTGATCAGAGAGTGATGAGCTAGAGAAACTGTTTTATCTGTACCTTTAGTTCACTTTTTTTCCTGCCAAATTCTGCCCTATTGAGAGTGCGCTTCATTAAAGTGGTATTTAACTTTATTTCATGTGAAGATTAGCTCGAAGGTCTACACATAGTACCTGACACAGGCACCACACTGTCAAGATATCAATTTTTTTGTTTTCTCTAGAGAAAAAGAATCAAACCCAGCAGATCCATAAACACACAACTAACCAAACTACTCTGATTTAGAAAAAAAAAAAAAAATAGCTCCCTAAATACAACTACCAACTTCTTAGTAGTTGTACACCTAGTTAGACATCTCCAACTTCTTCACTAGCTAAAGCCTGTGAAATTCTGCCCTTTTTGATAGAGGCTACAATTCTGTGCTGGAGGAAAACAATGCCTCAGATTATTACCCGTATTCCCGAAAATTCAATATACCTTTTGAATTTTGCAGCCAAGCTGTTCAGAACAACTGAAACCCCATTCCTGCTAAGCGCTACAGAACTTGTCTGATTTCATGGTGGGGGCAGCCTGGTCATCTATTTATAGCGTTGAGATGAACGTTTGCTGACATACACATGGAAACGATTGGGAATGCAAAGTGGCTCACGCTGGGTCACAGGCTGACACGCATTTGTTAATCCTCAGTTTTGCCTTCACCTGGAATTGGAATGAAATGGGTGATCACACTTGAAGCTAAACATCTCCAGAGAGGGTTTCCATTAGAGCTGATAAGACACTTGGCGTGGTTCGGTTGAATAGTGAAGGCACTGTAAAAAAAAAAAAACCTAATTAAGTTTAATTGTTGTGCAACGGTTTAATCAATGGGGCTGGTAATTAAGTGCAAATTATGCACATAATATATTACAGATGTGGAGCCCTACTTTTGAAACATAGAGGCTATTATGGGATGTAGGAAGGGTTGAAATTTGTTGCTAAAGTTGCAGTGGAGACTTTGGTTACCCAAGAGTGAGGTTATATATCTCTATATGCCACAGCAGTTTTAACATCAGAACTTATTTTATCAAGAGCTTGCTTTGTTGTTAGGCTTTAAACCAGCAGAAAACGTAGAAAACTCAAGCCCTAAAATATGGGATGTTGGTGAGATTTGTGATGGTTATTAGTTTCCTCAGAACTTGAGTAATACTGTAAACACAATAAACCCAAGTTGAAAGAGTCATTCCATTCTAACCTACTGTTTTTATATCTTCCCACATAACTTTCTCCAAAAAATTTCCTTTCTGGCTACAATTTCTCATGTTTAGTCTGAACTCAGAGGTGACTTTTGTTCCCCTCAAAGCTGAAATAAAATTAGGCTGGCTGCTATGAGGCTTAAGACATAAGGAAGAAGATTGTTGGAATGGACTACCTTACTCTGTATATGCTACTGGCATCATATAAATAAAAAAATAGCGTTTTAAAAAAGGGGTTATTAATTCTTCCTTTTGAATTCAGTCTGGAAAGAGTGAAAAAATGTTTAGCAACGGCGTGTGCTACAGTGAGGAAAAGGCTTTTAGCAGCTCTGAAGAAATTTGGTTAAAACAAAATTATTTCAGAAATCTGGTTTTGACTAAATTGAATTGGTTTTCAATTTATTTGAAGAATAATTCATTTATATCTTTTGCATTTGATGACCTGAAGTTTACCACAAACTGCATGTTCACAACTCCTTGAGAAAGGGAAGTTCAATAAATCCTATTCTACAGGTGGGGAAACTGAGGCACAGAGGGAAAAAATGAATTGCTTATGGTTTCTCAGGAATATATTATTATCAGCCTGACTCCCTAAACTTCTGCCATCTGTTTACCCTCAACACTTTTTTCTTCTCATATTATTTTCTCCACTTTTTACCTGAGCTAAGTCAACCGAGCAGCATCCATACGTAACACTAATTCCATCATGGGGCACACTCGTGATCTTAAGCCTTCTGTCAAGCTCTATAAGATTTTTTAGCCAGAATATGAGGTGTGAATAAAAAGAACTGTTAAAACAATTGGGGTCAGAACCTGCCCACTGGATACGAGAACTCCTGTGGACTTTAATGGGATTATTTGCGTGAATAAAAAGAGCAGGGATACCCCATGGCTTCCTCATTTATTTCCAGCAAATGGAAACCTGGTGTTATATGACCAGAAGAAAATGAAAAAGAGGTGGTTGGAGTGTGGTCGTTCTCCAGTGATTTTTGTAAGCAACTGAACAACCCTGAATTTCCACAGAAACGTTCTTGTTTACTGACAAAAACCCCAAACCTAACTCTTTTCCAACTTTTAACAACTGTTCTTCAGTTACTTCTGGTTTCTGAAAATTAAAGCATCTTGAGATATATCCGTATTTTTCTCTCTTTTGGTTTTCAACCACTCTTTCCTTACAGAATCCAGTGACTAAATCATCTTTGCAGAAATACAAATTTCAGCCAAAAAATTCAGTTAGAAAAAAAAAAAAAAGGCCCTTTTTTGTTCCAAAGAAACGCTGGAAGGCAGCTCGACTTGTGATAATAATTGTAATATCAGACAAAGGTTCAATGTTGCTGCAGCCCAGCCCAGGTAGAGCTGTGCAGATGCCATCAGTAATGCACCCCAGCCTGCGTAGGGAAAGGTCAACGGGAAAGGTATCCCCGTGCCCTCCTCACTCCATGGGACAATGAGGTCCATATGTTGTGTTCGCTCCCGAGACCGTCGCGACTGGAAGAAGGTCAGCAATGCAGAATTATGGGGAGGAAAGTGAAAAAATGAGAAGAGGTTTACAAAGGCCAAAAAAGCAAGGCTTTCATTTTATATTCGATTTATCTTTTCGCCTCTGAAAAGGGCACAGAGGTTGGAAATTATGATTGAGTTTTTTAATTTTATTAATGGCAGGCTTTGTGGTTGCTCGGGGAACTTGACCCAACCAGGGGAAAAAAATGGCCCAATGCAGTATTATCAGGATTAATCTGCTGCCTTGAAAGAGTTGGATCTCTCTCCATTGGCCTCACGAGTCCTTCCTGCTCTGCCTCTATCTCCACGACCACCTTGTTGACATGAGCCTACCGCTTAATCCTTGGAAGGAAACCTAACCCTTGGCCTCGGAGAGATGTCCCCAAGAGAGGGTGAGCAGAGTGCAGCCGTGCAGGAGGTGAACCCCACCGGAGCCGGCGTTCAAACCTCCGGGCGGTCGCTCCCGTCAGACAATAAAGCCGCGAGCACGAGCGAGACGCTAATTTAACGGGAGGCTTGATTACACTGCGATAGGGCCCTGCTGGTTGTTTCCAGCAGACCCCTTTATAGTATTAGTATTTATTACACCCCATATTATAAAGCACAGGGATTTGCTTCTGTAGGGCAGTTTGGCTGAGCAATGAAACATAATGTTTCTTTTATTGCTCAATAAACACTGTTCTCTCTTTCGCTGTGGCTCCAGCCCAGCTTTTTCAAGCCCGTTAAGCCTCTAACATAATAATCTTACAGCCCAGCAATGAGACATCGCAGCTTCTAACCGTTTTTGGTTACTCCTGAGGCCTCCTAGAGGCAAGATTCGTGGATAAATCGGTCTCCGGGACTTTTGCGATCCCTACCTCAGGTTTTTTTTTTTTTGGAAAGGCTTCAGTCTTCTGGATGGTGAAGTTCAATGGGTTCTCCTCATCCTGCAGAAAGAAAGAACCCTAGTGTTGATCTGGAGGACATTGCTGTGGAGCATCTAGTGTTTTGTTTTCTCATCCATGTATATCCATGTGTGGTTTTGCATCCTATGATTTAACATACCTGGTCTGGGCCAGGAGAAGTGCTGATAGGCAACCTACAGGCATCTTCCACACTTCTCAGCCAACAAACCTCAATCTTTTCCTGTGACATGCCCACCTCTGAGCTGTTACCAAGCTGGCCTTTCTCCTCTGAGGAGGCCAGTGTCTGTAGCATATTAATTGCTAGTGTTATGAAGTGTTCGGCTGTCCCGCCACAGTCAAGAACAAGATTTTCCAGTGTCGACTTCCCTTCTGCATTAGTTAATGTTTGGAAACTCGGTACATCAACACACCGGACTCCTGCTCCAGCCTCTCAACACCTTGTATGGCTCCTAGTATGCCAGACCGTTATCCCTCATGCTGTAAGGGGATACAGCGATCACAAATACACCTCCTCGCAATAATATTGTGAACCGGTAGCACTTACGGCGGTGAAATTGAGCCATTTTAGACTTTGGTTCTGTAGAACAAATGATTAAGGACTTAAAAAAAAAAACTATACAAGCTTTGAAGGCACGGCCACAGATTGCAGACAAGGATGACAGGGATTACTAGAAACTTTTACAGGTTGCTTGGCGTAGAACTATCTTTCAAAGTTCAGTTTCACATTTTACACCCAAAGTAGTGGTCAGCTTCTTTTCTTTTTTTTTTTTTCTTTTCACAGAATCACAGATCTTTGGGTTAGATTGTGTCAGAACTTTGCACAGGATTTGTGGTTAGTATGATGTATCATGAATGGAGACAGCAGCACATGTCACTGGAAACCCTCTTGCTAGCAAGTGGCTCTTTCTCTGAAGTTCTCCTTGAAACATAACCTTTGGTTTTTCCTTCACTCTGGACCACTCTCATTCTCTGTCTCCCTCTTTATTTTCATCATCTTAAATAATTACTCTTGATCGCTCTTTTTCACATATTTGTAGATCACTTTCATGTCCCCATAGGTCAATGCCAAGTATGACTATGGTTAGTGGTTTTAATCTTTTCTCTTTTTCAGTCCATGCAGCTATCCCAGCAGGAATCTTATCCATATGATTATGTTTTATGACACTGTCCCTCTCATCTGTCGAGTGATAGGGGTTTTGTTTCAATTAAATACTGAACGTATAATGATAGAATTATTGTGCTGTCTTCAATGAATGTCATGGCAATTTTCGTACCTGTCATGATGCTGACAGCTTGTTCTTTCACAGAGATTATCAGGATATTAGATTTCTCTTTAAATGCACATACACATATTTATATAAAATTCTACTGCCATGTTCAGCTGTTTAAAATGATTTCTATAGTTTTCTGTGTTGAAAAAAAGTTATATTGGGAGAAAAACTATACAATCAACATTAGCGTAATTCAGGAAGAAGAGGGAAGACTTAAGTTTCCAGTAACATGTTTTCTGGCAAATGTAACATGGTTTTGATTTAAAGGTTTTTATTGATAAATTAAGAAATGTTAGTTACTATAGCAGCAGCTTCTCTACTCGCTTCTAAGATGATTTAGTTCTGCGTTGAAAACTTTTCCTTCAGACTGTGCAGGTGGCTCAGCCCTTTGATTGCTAAATGACTCTTTAGGGGGTGTTTGTTCTCATTTATTCCTCACTGTAATTAGAACTAGTGGTTAGATCCTCTCGATGAGTCTGATCCAAAACCCACAGAGGTTGGAAGATGTGCATTGACTTCCCCGGGTCTGAGTGAGCCCAAATTACCCTCACATTTTTCTTTTACATAACATCTTTAGTCCCAGCCCCCAACCACTTTTATACATAAATGTGACCTCCTGGACCAGCGAGCAGCATCATGGCAAACACTCCTGCTCAGAGCTCTTCCTGCTTCAAAGAATCCCAGCAAAGGGTTAAAAAATACACATTTTGAAAATAATCCCTTTGAAACATGGCATGAGAGGGAGCTCAAATATTTTCTCAATGGAGAGTTAGTGGAATTTTCTATAGATCTGGGGTGAAAGAAAAGTCTTCAGAAAGTCTCAGAAGAAAGATCCTTTGAAATGGCCCGACTTCTGTTATGATAAGCGGTTCGATAAGCCCACCCATGGTAAAGTTATTAGGAATTCATATCATATGGATCCCATTAACCTAAGCGTTTGCTTTTAAAGTAAACTTCTCGGTACATGACTACCACTAAGTCCAAGCACTTCAGGTTTGAGGATTGTGTTTTTACAAATGAATCTAGGGTTATCCAATCAATTAGCTGAATTCCCTGTGTAATTGTGCTTTAAATGAATCACCTGGTACTAATGAGACTGCTTACCCATTAAGGAAAAAAAAAAAGAAAGAAAAAAGAATATCACTGCCTTTAAGGGAACACTTTCAAATCTGTGGAAAAAAATATCACACTGTATATAGTTAATCTTTTGCACTGACTGCCTTGGGATATAACCAAAGCAGGTAGATTTGAAAGATTAGGCAGAAGGATTTAGGTCATATGGAAGTCGAAATATCGCTCACGCAATTTTTAATTAATTATTACAAGACCATCTGAAATCATTATTGAGATCAAGGCCACATTATTTAGGTGATAATAAAAATATACTCTAAGAATAAGGTTGTAGCTTGTTCTTCACGGGCAGGAAGCAGAGCAGTGCCATCGAGATGACAGATAGAAGAGGAGGAAGGAACTGAGGCTCGCTGAGGCTGAATCACTGGTTACGCAGAAATTCAGCTTCAGAGCTTGGAAGAGAACCCAGTTATTTTAATCATCTTGCCTGCTACACTCTGTTGCACTTTGGAAGGGTTTAATACATAAGCTTTTGCCATGAAATAATTTATCTCTATGCTATATTATTGCACTGTTTAGACATATTATAGGCCTTATAGAAGCATAAAGGATTCCAGACTAAATGGGCTATTTGTCTGTCCCAGTCAGGCAACACTTAGCTATCAGTGGTTTAGTGAAGGATTTCATCATTAACTCATATTGTGTTTCTAAATGAGTTCAGTTGAGCAAAAAGAAAAAAAGAGTAAAAAAAGCAATTAAGACCGTGCTATAAACAGTGAAGTCCTCGGGCAGGAGGCTGCAGCAAATTATACGGAGCATACTTCTCCCAACCACAGCTTGATTGAAACAATTTACTGGATGTGTGCATTGAACAACAGTGGATCTGAATGACTGATGGGGGAAAAACATCAGCCCTCCTTCCTCCTGCCCAGCAAACACTTGATTCTCCTGTTGGGAAAGGGTCGACGCTCTGTCCTGCTCCATTTCATCCCGCTACGAAGTGATGTAACGCATCAGGTCCAAAGGGGCCTCCAAATCAGATATTAAGCATATTGTTGAAATGATTGCATGGGCTATTTTTGGTTCATTCAGAGGTCGGTGTCCTTCCATGAACAAGGGAGTTATTAGATATTCCCCTGGACAAACAAAGAGATAATTACTCGTCAAAATAAAACGAGGCTCTTAGAAGTTGGCAAAGCAGAGAATACTTTTGTTCGAATTTAGAGAAAGTTCTGATACATATAGCTGGGATTTCTGGCGTGTAAAAAGGGTCCGACTGAATGTCTACCCAACTGTTTTCAGTGAAGTGGAAAAAAATGAGAAACATGCAAGAAGTACCTACTTTTGATCACCAAGGTGTTTTGATCTCATAAATTATGTCTGAAATTAGGCATGGACTGGAAAATGTGAGTGTGTTTTCTCTTGGTCTGGGAGCTTCTGGTTTTGAGAGAAGGAGCACTGTTTCTCTACCTTCATCAAATACCTTTTTTTTTTTTCCACCTCTGCTTTCTGACAAGTAGGTTTCTCTTACCATTTATCAGAGTTGTCATGAGTACAGGATGGAGAAGCACCGCATACCTCCATTTCTTTCTCCTCTGGGATTTCCTCAGCCTAAAACTCCAGCTTAGATCCAAAGAGACCTGAAAATGTTCCAGTCTAATGAGCAGGTTGACCTGCAACCTAATCTCATCCCAACTGTCATAGCACTATGTTAGCCATGCACAGCTAATAAATCATAATAATGCGAACTTAATGGACCAGGCTTTGACAGTGCCAGGATTAGAAGGGCATACAATAAACAAAGACTTTCTGAGTAGAGAGGTACAGTAGAGCAGTGAAAAATCACCAAATGATGCAACAAATCTTCAGCTGGCATTTCCATTGGCTTCTGCTATAGGCGGTGCTGGGGGGACCTCAGCTCCCTCCTGCTGTCCTTCTTCTGCCAGACCTTAAGACGAGGCATGAGAAGAAGAGGTTTGGTGTAGGAGCTCAGCCTGGTGTGACGTGCAGCTGAAGAGGCAGGATGGGCTGTCTGGAAGGGTATGAGAGGAGGGAAAATCACATCAGAAAAAGATGCCCATTTGTTAAAGATTTCAGAACGTCTTACTGAATAGACATGTGCCTAAAGAATTTCCCCTGTAACTTCTACTTCTGAAGCAAATGTTTGAATAGGCTGAAAAGCTACAGAAAAACTTACTATCTTTTTACTAGAATGCTTTTGGAACTGAATTGTGCATCTCTTGGATCCTGAAATAGATTTTAACATTGTTTTCTTAACCCTGTCACGGGAAAAAGGGTGTTTTTTTCAATTGTTAATGATGGACAAGTCTGAAGACTTTTGATAATTTACTTTACAATGGGTAAATAGCCAAAGTAACCTTATCTGAACTAGCCAGGATCATTTGGTCTGAATAAAGAAGCTGAAAGTCTCATGAGAACGGGACTTCTTACAAGATTTCCATTATTTCCTCTTTCCAGTAGGAAAAGTGACACAAAGAGGATATCCTATCTTTCTGTATTTCAACACCTCTGCTTCTCCTCAGAGCTGGAACCGAGACCCTGCAAAGTCATGTGAAACTAGAGATTGGGAATCATTTAACTGACCTTTTTGAAAAGTTTAAATGTGGCTGTAGGTTTGTCTGCATAACCACATAGTGATAGATAATCGACATTTCTTTGCTGCATTTCTCCTGTTAAGTCTGTTAATTTCAATTGTGTTATTTCTTCACTTACACATTTTTGCTGGTAGAACTGGGGCTTTCTTAGCAGAGAAGAAATCTTAATTCATCTTGGAGTCGCCCAGAGAGGTGAAAGACGGATCTTAGGTTGCAAGTTGAAAGAGTAAATTGTCAACTCAGAGGATCTAATCTTAAGCCCTAGTGAGCAAAGTGTGGTTTAGCTTTCAAACATGAACTTTTGGAATTGCTAGAAACATCCCTTTGCTGCAAACCCTTGGATTTCCAAGACAAAATTTCTAACAGTACAGGAGTTAAGTTCTGCCTGATCTGACTACTAATATGAAAACACACCATTTGGAAGAGGTTTGAGCTAAAAGAATAGAGAACCTGACATTAATTAAAGTGTGCACCTCCAGACAACAGTGGGACTTCATGCTTTAAATTATATATACTCAGGAAAAAAGAAGGAAAGGAAGAAAAAAAAACAAAGGAAAAGAAGGGCCATGATGCACGCTGATGCCTGCATTTTTGTTATTAGTAGTGGCCCTGTCACATGTAGAAGTCAAAGTTAACTGTTGAGCAATACATTGAGGGGCTGGGAGGTGAAATCTCCATGTTTGGATTTGCTCCAAGGTGAGAAGAATAGTGAGATCTGGATCCCCCCACGCTTCAGTGGCTCCGACAAAATCTGTACACTGGGCTTTTGGTTATGGTACATGCCAATGACCTAAAGCTTTTTGAAATGAGTAACTTTCAGTGACTTCCTTGGTCTTTGGATCTTGCTCTTGAAACCATCTTTGACCTGCAATAAACGTGGATGTCTCCTCCAGTTCATGCAAGGAGTTACCATCAATGCAATGGTTGCAAATATTTATAAACTTCTCTGCTTCAGGCAAATTGATAAATGTCATTTGTTAGCTGATTCTTCAATGATTTTTTAACGTGTGGAACTGCTGGAGGCTGAACCCTTGGCTTGCCTTGTGATGGCTGTGCTCCTGTAGCACCTATGTATTCCTTGGCCAAAATAGATGTACAAATCAACTCTTGAACATCTGTGGACATTCTGATTTCTTGCATACTAACTTTAGCGTGGATGCAGAAAAGCCTGAGTTAGCTCCGTGCAGATCCAGACTGACTTGAGCTGGGCTTACTGGGCCAGTACAGCTCTGCCTCCACCCAGAGACAATCAAGGCTCAGGTTAAACCCCAGCTAGTCAATCCCAAAGGCTTGAGCCCCTGCAGATGGTTATCTGCCCATTTGCAGTGGTGCTTTCTCTCATCCATCCAATACTTGAGAACCTGGTGAGTTCATTGCCCATTTTATGAGCTATTGAGTGGAGCGAACATGTGACTTAACTGTAGTTGAGTTTTAACTGCTAGAAAAATATTTCATTTCTATTTGGGTACTGAGTTTATTGGTTTCTCAAATTTTTGTCAGTTTTTTTTTTGTGTAGCTCTGACGACTACGAAATGGGAGAGAACACTGTGAATTAGAAAACATAAAAAGGAGGAAATATAAATTAGTGGCATTCTCTCCTTCCGTAAATGAATATTTGTGATTCCATCAATAGGTTATCCTACTTCAACCTTGTATGAACACTCTCCAGTAGAAGTAATCTAGATTTTAAGCCCTATGCCCTCAGATGCAAAATCCCGATTCTCATTGCCTGGAATGGGAGTTAGTGCAACTCAGCTTCTCGCAGCTTTAAGACTCTTTGATGGTTGAAATCCATGTCCATGTACTTTGCAGGCAACTGGGAAACTACTTTATGCAGATCCATTTACACAATATCTTCTGAATGTTTGCAGCATTAGTCTTTGCAGTTGCTATCTTTGAAATTTATCTGAACTCTGAAGTGAATCGGTACGATGTCGCTCAAATTCCTCAACTCCTGTTCCCTCAATACATATCTTTACTTAAGAGATCCTGTCCCTTCTCTCTCTCCTTTCCTTATGATGTTTCAGACCAAAGTGAAACGAAGACCATCCTCCTGTTGACATTCGGATTTTGGTTGTGAAGAAGGATGTTTTTTCTGCAAGAGCTGGAGTTTCCACAGGCAGTTAGGTGAGCTTATTTATTCCCTGAGCATTTCAAAGCCTGCACTGTCCAGTGGCTCCACGTCATCAGGGCAGCTTTAGCGCCTTACAAAAGCACCGAGGAAAACCCCCTTGAGCAACTGGATGCTACAACCTTCTGCTGAGGAATGACCAACCACCTCAGCCTCCCAACATTTGTGTGCCAGACCACGCAGCGCTAAGATGCTAAAATATGTTCTTTCCTGGCAGCGCTCGAGAACGGCCGATTTAGTGGGAGAAGAAAGTTGGCAGAGCTCTGTCCGTAGAAGACTTTGAAATGTTATGATTTTTATCAGAAATGACAACAACAAAAAGAGCGTAAGCCAAGCGCACTCCAAGAGCCACGCTTGTCTACTGCCTCCCTCTCCTCTCACAAACGTCATGGGGAGAATTTCCTTAGGTTTTCTCCAGGAGACAAGCGAGACTCTGTATAAAAGTTTGACTCAGTTGCTGCAAACATCTTGGGTCCTTATATTTCTAAGGGACAACGCGTGTTTTGAGTAAGTTATTAACAAAGCAAAAGTGTGACTCTTCTGAGGTCGTTTAAGTGCACGAGGCTACATTCTTTCTCGCAGAGCTGGTGAAAGTAAACAACATTATTATAGATTTTGGTCATGCCCTGGCACCAGTAAGTATAGTTTCTGTGTTTGCCATATGCTCGCATTGAACTGGAACAGCAATGCGTACACAGGGAAATTGCTTAAAGAGCCAGCTCAACCTCAGCACTCGCTGTCAAAATTGTGATGTACACGATTCATTCTGCTAACCACAAAAGAGTTTTTGTTTGTCAAGTGAAATAATGTGTAATTTGGTATATCATTTAGGAAAGCTTTTTTTTTTTTCCCTTTTTTTTCTGGTTTTCAGTACCCCACCGCAGGCCTGGAGACTGCAGCATGGGATTAGCGGAGAGCATCCTGCAGCTCGCCGGGACGACAGCGGCTCGACGTGAGATAGGAGACAGAGGAGGCATAAGCCAAGACTTTAAACTGTGATTGCAGAAGGCGGCTTGCTGAGCCAAATAAAGAGAAGAGGGAAAATTGACACCCCACAAGACATGGACAATTGTTGCCACCGGCTGGGAGGCCTTAAATTACAAATCCATTTTGTATATCCAAAAGCTTACACTTTCTATTTATATATCCCACTTCTTCTGTGCACCAAAAGTTGGATTTGGCAAATGCAGCTATTCCCTGCAGGCATATGGGTGAGGTTTTCTGCAGAGAAAATAAACTTGATTGTTGAAAACCTGTGTTTGCAATTACTCTGAGTTTCAATATTCTGAGGTCAAAATAGATCCTTTAAAAAATCATGATGCTTTGAAACAGATTCATTTTCTTTCTGAAACGGTTATTGGATTAAAATGAAATATTGAAACATTTTTGGTAAGCAAGTTATAGCAAAGCCTCTCAATAGAAAATATGGAAATATGGGAATATGCAGACAAAGAAAAGAAAAGAAAAGGAAGAAAAAGAAAGAAAGAAAGAAAGAAAGAAAGAAAGAAAGAAAGAAAGAAAGAAAGAAAGAAAGAAAGAAAGAAAGAAAGAAAGAAAGAAAGAAGAGAAAGAAAGAAAGAAAGAAAGAAAGAAAGAAAAAAAGAAAGAGAAAGAGAAAGAGAAAGAAAGAGAAAGAGAAAGAGAAAGAGAAAGAAAGAAAAGAAAGAGAAAGAAAGAAAGAAGAAAGAAAGAAAGAAAGAAAGAAAGAAAGAAAGAAAGAAAGAAAGAAAGAAAGAAAGAAAGAAAGAAAGAAAGAAAGAAAGAAAGAAAGAAAGAAAGAAAGAAAGAAAGAAAGAAAGAAAGAAAGAAAGAAAGAAAGAAAGAAAGAAAGAAAGAAAGAAAGAAAGAAAGAAAAAGAAAGAAAATGTATACAAAGTATACAAAGTCAAGAGCTTGGAACAAAGTCTTTTTGGATTAAAGACGACCATTTCTGTTCAAAATCATTAGTTCTAAAATGACAACCAGCTACATTAATCAGTTCAGCTACATTGAACAGGCCAAACCAGGTTTCCAGTACATCTTTTGGGAGATTATTCTATGGTCTGAGAGATCTTTGCTTGGCAAAGGAGTTGCTATAAATAGTAAGAAAGGTTTTCTTTGGGGACTTCAGTAGACTGGATGAGAATTTTACTTCATAAATATTGTCACAGAAAACTGCGTGACTGTCTTTGGACAAAAAGTCAGATTTTGCAGGGCTTTTAATGCACCTTAATTTCCTTAGGAGTGAAGAACTCAGACTGGCATTTAAAAATAACTGAGAGATTCTAGCCGGGACTAAGCCAAGAAGGTCTCAGAAGCTGGGAATAATCCTTAAATTCTAAAGCAATCATTCAAGGGACAAACTATTTTTAATCATCTATTTGCTATTTATGTTGTAACGATATTTCCAGAGCGTGTCAGCACAGCTTCCACCTTGGACAACCAGCTCGAGGAGACTTTTTGTCTTTCTTGGAAAAAGAACAAGAAATCAGATCTTCATTAGCAGGAATTAAAAAAAAAAAAAAACAACAGATCTAGAATAAAAAAAAAAAACAACAATCAACACATAAGTAATTCTTTAGGTCCTTTAGGCATACCAGTGCAGTGAAAAAGGGTTTCAATAGGACTAAGAGCCGGAGCCTTTCTCCTCCACCTCGGACCAG
Source organism: Tauraco erythrolophus (assembly GCF_009769465.1). NCBI lineage: Eukaryota > Metazoa > Chordata > Aves > Musophagiformes > Musophagidae > Tauraco > Tauraco erythrolophus. The sequence continues at coordinate 19,762,741 of NC_141479.1, read as the reverse complement.
AGCTACATCTGGCATTTCACCCTGTAAGAAAACAGTGAGGGGCTTGTTCCAGGGAAGGTGCAAGGAGGGTAGGGAGAGCCCGCTCTGCACGCTCTTTGCCATGAAATATTCCTTCACTGCATGCCCACTTGAAGGCCCCTTTATGCGAAGGAAACTCAGTGTAAATAGGAATCAGGCTCCAAGAGCCTGGAAAGCAATAGGACGAGAGTTCAAACCTTTTCAGCTCAAACTCTTTCAGATCAGAGCAGCCCTAAACCTCCACCCAGGTTTCACCCCACCGTGGAAAGTCGCCGTGTGCTCGTTAGGTCTGGCTGATGAGCTCTGCTAATTGCCTTCTGCTCGGGGCTGCCGTGTTATGGATAGGGAGAACACCAAGGGTGTGTTTTTGGAGGAGGGAAGAGGACGTCTCTTAGTTCTCCTCGATTTCTTGAAAAGAAAAAGCTTTTTTTTTTTTTATTTTAACCTTAAAGTGTTACTTGTAAATGGAGGCCAGAATTTAATTTCAGATAGTGTTACTCCACCTTGTGCAAGTGATTTCTCTTGACACTGCACTGACTGCCCGTGCACAAAAAGCCCTTTATGACTTACACGCCAAAGAGCCTGAAGTATTTTTTGCCGCTCCGAAAATGACATTTCATTCCCCCCCCTCCTCCCTTTTTTTTTTTTTTTTTTTATCACCTGAACACTGGTCTTAAAACCACAGCGTGCAAAGGCCCCATGTGAAGTAGGGAAAGGCATTCAGCATCTGCTTATATCCCCAAACTGAAGCACCAGTGTGCCTAAAAAAGCTTGTATTTAAAGGCATTGCAGCTGCATCAGCTCATATTTCATCCAGCCACCAATTTCCTTTTCCCCCTGACAAACAGGCCTCAGAAAGAACCCAGGCCAGAAATTCTCCACGTTAGCGAAACATTTCCTCTTTCCCGTTCTCCCTTCCATTAACATTATTACGCTGCTCCTGGGAAAAGATGACTTTTCCAATCCGGGCAGCATATTTCTCTCTTTTCTTTTCTTTCTGTCAATTTTCTCCCTCTCCAGGCCAGTGGTAAGGAAAGAACTGGGGTGGAGATAACGTGGGGAGAATGAATATGGGGGTGAAAGGAAATGGTGTTTCTTCAGGAAGCAGACCTTGAAATCTGCCTCGTTTTTTGTGTGCAAATGCAGAGGGATAGCAACTCCCTGTTCTTCCCTCCTCTGGGTGTGGGATACAAAGAGGGAGAAAAACCCAATGTTGGTGACAGCGTCCATCGAGGGTCAGATGTTCCCTCTGGGATCAAGAGCTGCTTAAAGCCCACTTGACTGAGCCAGGGGTTAAACTTATCCCGGACCTGACTGCAGCCAAATCCCCCTACAGCTAGTTAATAAGTCAATATTTGCAGCCTTCGGGATATTGTGTCTTTCTCCAGACATCCAACAGCCTTCATGATTTGTGCAAGACCGGTTGCCTACGTCCCACCTTGACTGAGGGTCTCTGTCCTCCCACCGTGCAGGACCAACCCTACGGCAGCTTCAACTCACGCGCCTTTACTGCCTGACGTACATCAGGACCGTAACAAATGTGTTCAACCATACAAGACCAAAACCAGATCTGATACAAAAAATGAGTGATTATACTGGGTATCAGGAGAGTTGCGCTCATATCAAGTCTGATTTTACCATGTGCGTGTTCGCTGCAGCCTGGTTTTATTTTTCTTCTCCTTCAAGAAGTGGAAGGCAAAGTCCCAGAGGACAGAAAACATCTCCTAGAAATTAGTGGCAAAGGACAGCCAGGTCATAATTCCTTGCCGCAGAGCAAGCGTGTCGTGACTGAACCATAAACTTTCTGTTATGCCTGTAAAAAAAACGTGAAGAGCAGCATCTGCTCAATCAAAATACCCTCTGGCACTATTTTAAAGTCACTTTACCATATATTCTAAGGTAACTAACTCAGGAAACCCATTCTTGACACAATTCTTAGGAGTTCTAATGGGGAATTATTTATTCTTTATCATTTTGCCTAAAAGTTCTAAAATACTTTAGGTTCGTCATGTTTGGTTTTTTTGAGAAGTCAGCCCAAGCAACAGATAACCGAAGGGAGTAATTTTCCAGTAAAGAATAGGCTTGATGGAAAACTTCCTGCAGGTATTAGTTGCTTACTCGTGTACTAGAGGCTGAATCAGGTATTTTTGATCAATTAAGTTTTACGTAGTGTTTTAGCAATTCTTGGCAGTAAGTACAAAATGTGGCTGCAGAAATGAGTGAAAAATCAAAATTTAAACAAGTCCAGGAATGGTTCATTTCAAGAGATCAGACAGAGCAAATTTACTTTCTGTTGTTCCATTCCACTTTGACTTTGTAATTTTGTTCTAAAAAAAAAATTTCTGCATAAATTACCCTTTACAGTGAGAAAGGCAAGAATCACATCAAGCCAGACCCCTGAACTTCTTCCTCCAGGATTGATGGAAAGGGGCAGTTTCTCTAGCTGCTCTTTGTTCATCCCCTTTTCTTTTTTTTTTTTTTTTTGTTTTCTTACTTGCTTTTCTGTTTTTGCTTTTCACTCTGAGTTGGGAGCTTTGTTCAGACAGACCTTCCCTTGTGAATGGTTTCAGTTTCAACAAATTGCCATTCTGTGACACCCCGCCAAATAAGTACCTTGGAAAATTCCCAACCACCTCTAGCCTGTACTCTGGAGCACGTTTCATTTCCAAATCCTCGGCTAGCTATGGACCAAACCATCCATGGGCGTAGCTCCCTTGACTCCAGGGCATCCCCTCTGGGAGGGAGCTTGGCCCCACGTTACGGAGAGGCATTTTGTATCAGAGGATTGCAATTGTTTTGGAGGTGAGATACCGACTCAGATTAAAGCTGGGGAGGGTGTTATTCAGCAATTTTGACAAGAACAGGGTGATGATATTGTGTCTGGTTTTGATTTAGAGCTAGTTGCAATGCTACATTTAAAAAATTAAAATTATTCCTGTTTTCTAGGGCTTGAAAAGATGAATTTTTTATTTTTGAAGATTAAATGCAGGCAGCGCCCTCAACTTCATGGCTTTATCGTCTTCAAATAGAGAATCTTGTTCTATTTAAAAATGTTTGTAGAAATACAAAGTCAATAATTTTTTAAAATAAAAACATTGATAATGCCAACTTTTTGTAAAAAATGTCTTTTTCCAGAAAGGAGAGTTTCTCGATGATAACATTCTCATAGTGAAAAAAGATAAGATGAACTTGTATTATTTTTTTTGCTAGGTGTAAAAATAGATCTATATAGTGCAGAAGATACGTAATAAGAAGCAGAAGCATTAGGTACAGATGGACTTGCTTAGACAACCCAGGTTTACTGTTTAGTTGCATATTATGCACCTCTTGATGACAGATTCTACTCAAATCCCCTGAACGTGATCCTTGCCTTAATTTTTTCTCTTTAAATTTACACTGGAACTGCTTACACAAAAATTTTGAACCATGTTTTGGCTGATTATTCTTTTTTACCTTACTCGGTTTCTATGGCCTATAAGAATAATAAAAATAATAAAAACAATGTTAAAGCTATGCCTGGAGAAGCTTTACTTTAGCAGCCCACCAATGTCCAAATACCATTTTTAGCAGTCATCATTCCCTGTCACGTGGTTAAAGATTTTTGCTTCATGCCTTTCTGGTTAGAGATGTCTTGTTAGAGAATTTTATTTCATGCATGTCATAGAACAAGTATGTTTTTTATGACATTTATGAATGTGACCAGTCTGGGAACATGCTGTCTGTCTGGTCGGGTTTAAGCCAAAATTTAAGTCATTTGTAACTAGAATTTCCAATTTTGGTGATAGCTGATACATCAGCTGGGGTCAATAAATTGACAAAGTCATGTTTTATAGTATGAAAAGGTAACTTGTCTTCTGCCTGATAGGAATTGCTGGGGCAAGGTTTTAATTATCTGAGATATTAATCAGAATGACTCCTTCTACCTTCCCCTGCCTTTCCTTTTCGTTAAGCTAGTTCTATAAAATTTACATTAACTTCTGTATTAAAGAAAAAAAAAAAAAACACTTCCAGATTCTGAATGCCTGTCACAGAAATCAGTTTTGTCCTAAAGTGCAAGAATCAAGCCTGTGGCACCAAAACATCAAAGAATTACAGTTTTATGTTGTATTAAGCCTGCCTGTCTTATTTCAGCTATTCTAACACTCCAAAATACATGATTGAGAGCTGTTAACTCCCAACGATAGCTCCTGGCAAGCGGACTTGAGGTTTTTTTAATATTTTATTTTAATTATTTTTAGTTTATAGCTCAGCAACTCGACTGACCCAGGGGAACACTTAAACTAAATTTGATAGATGTCAAGTTAGAAAAAATAAAGACAGCAGTGTTCTTTCTCCCTGCAATTACAAACGTTTGCTGGAGACTTTTCTGACAGAATTAAGCGTAGCAGAGACCTGGGGAGAGCAGGGAGGGACGTCGTACCCGTTCGCTGAGGTCAGTTGGGCTGATGTTCTCCAGAACCTGGAAGGGGAGGAGGACCAGGACATCTACCAGTAGCAGTTACTCCTAACTCAAAATTCAGTGGATTTGCCTTTTTTTTCCCCCTCCCATTTGCCTGAGTCCTGATGTGTCTCGCATCAACTGGAGGAGCTCAAAAGAGAGTGCTTGTTTTTTCAGCTGACATTTGGAGCTGTGGAGACCTGCGAGATCCTCATCCATGGGCTGAAAAACCCCCAACGAAAACAAAAAAAAATGGAGCTTAACGAGCTGCGAAGAAGTGAGGAAATGCTCCAGGAAACTATGCAAAAGCCTCCTTTTGACAGTCTACCTGAAAAACAAATATCAGAAACAGCCAAACGAGAAAGAATAAAAGTAGATCTGTTTTCTAGTCCATTTTTTTTCCCTTGTAAACCAAAATATATGAAGATACTGTAAAATGCACTGATGCAATCAGTGAGAAAGAGAAAAATTGGTCTTCACAAAGTTCTATAGGAATTATTCAGAGGGGAAAAATGTTGCATATCTCCAGCATAAAATGCTGGCTGGCTGCATCAGGGAAAAGGAATGGGCTTTCCAGTCTTTTATCATTAGATCACTGGCTCAAATCTCTCCTAGGGATTTCATCCAAAACTCAGTGAAATCAGTGGGAGTCCCATTACTCTGAATTAATACCCAGGTACACCACAAGAAAGGACCAACAGAAATTATTAGGAAACAAAATAAATTTTCATAGGTTGTTTTGAAAATATTCAGAGCTTTCTTGCAACTGGAATTAGGGGAGAAATTTCATAATGGTCTGATGTTTCTGTATTTCTTATCAATATTTGTTTTTAGATGATCCCTACTTCTGTAGATTTACTTCTTACATTTTATCACTGGAAAAGAAGGGGAGGCACGAACTGGGAATGAATAACCTCCACATACCAAAAATTAGGTTTGGTTTGAAGGTTGGAAACCACTCCTTTTTCGCTGCTTTTCTCTTTGTAATGAAAAAATCAGAATTATATCTAGGAGAGTGAAACATTTTTCCCTTTGAAAGAAAAGTCTGAATGAGAAATGCTGCACAAATCGCTATCATGTGAAGTTGTTTCATGGTTCATGTGAATTCATCTGATGCTGGCCCAATTTGGTGAATCTTCTGAGTGAGACAGATAATATTGTCAGAGGGGTGCCCACAGCACAAAGGCCAACCTCAAAAATGCCCTGAATCCTACGATTTTCTAAGTGTAAACCTACATTTTCCTGCTGGACGTGTCCTTTCCATTGTGGGAACCAAGGGTAGTACTACACTTGCTCATGATTTAGAGTGTTTTCACTATCTATTTTCCAGTCTTATTAATTAATTTTGAGGAAAACCTTCTACTGAATGGACAGATATTTTTACACCACATTAAAGAACATATCCTTAAAGTGAAATACAAGTTGATTTGTTTCTATAACCATAGAGGGCAACAGTATTCCCTCCATATTTTCCTTCCCAGCTTTCAGAGAAATAAAACAACACACATTTATATGCATTTACAATACTTGGGTAAAAAAAAAATAAATTGAGGTCATCTGAATTATTTCATAATCAGGCAGGTAAAATGGTTTAGCAGATTATGAAACCACGCCGCTGCCAAATTGTTCCATGATGATAATTATTTGCTTCTGTTCTTTAATTCTGGGTGGGCAACACTGCTTTTCCTCTGTCTACTGGAAAAAAAAAGCAGGATGGCTCTCCCTATGGTTTTTGGCTTAACTGCACACATCTGGGTTTCGTATCAAAAGAAATAAATATCAGACCTAATTAATCCTCCGAGGCTGCTGGGTACTGACTCCTGAGCAACACAGGCTTTAATTACAGCTTCAACCAGGCATAGTGATGGAGTCGGTTGTAGGAGGCTGACTGTTGATTTAATGCAGTATATCATGTCTAAAAGTATCTGGAACAACACTGATTTACATCAGCTGAATATTTGGCTCATTTGAGACTCTCTAGGGAAGCAGGGGGGGTACCTATATACATACATACATCCTCATTTGTTCAGATGTGGTGTGCAGCGAACTGTATTGCAATATGCTTATGAAATCCAGATAACTTAATAAATGCAATTTGCTGAGATTAAAATGTTGAACTTGCTTAATTGGGAAAATATAATGTGATTATATGTTCTCTCAAAAAATGCAAGCTACTTAATTTACTAGTGCTTTGTAAAAGGTTATTTATAACTGATAACACATGTAATGATTCTACCAGCTGATAAAGTTCCTATATTTCAGACAAAGGAGTATCTAGACAGCAGTATTCTGATTAGTTTTACATCTTTTCTAATTGAGCTAATTTAAAGATAGACCTGATAGATTTAGTTGAACAGTAATTTAAAGATAGACCTGATAGATTTAGTTGAACAGCAGTAGAACTTGTCGGGAATGGGGTCTGTTATATGTTTTACAATTCAAAAGCTGTCTTGCTGTCTCTCTTTTACTCTCCCCCTCCAATTTTTTTTTTTTTTTTTTTAAATAAACTTTAAAACCATTTTGATGGCAAATATATGAGTGAATTTAGCACAAATGAAAGTAAAGAGACTGTTAACACTGGCCTCGGTACAACCAGGCTTTGCACAAACTTCCCCTCCCTGCCAACGCACCTCAAGTCTAGCTTGCAGCAACCCTTGTTATTCTAGTCCTGGATTTATCTGGCCAAGGGCTGCCAACGGCACCAAATCATGCGGTTGACTCTCGTAACGAGGACTAATGAGACCACCATACTTATTTTCCCTCCCAACCAGAGCCTGAATTGGAACCAGCATCCCCAGAGGTGCAAACTTGGTGCATTAATCCCCTGCAGAAGTCCTCCTGCCTCCCCGCTACGCCATCTGAAGACATACCCATGAATCCAGGCTGGTTTTTGTTGTGCTAGGCAGCGGTGTGTTTACATGACTATCCATCTATTACAGGATATTATTTTTCCAGTGGAGAATATTTCAAATATTTCCAATGAAGCCTTTTTTTTCCCTGCTTTTTTATTGGTATTATTAAAAATAAAAAAAGGAAAGAAAGAAAATCATACCCCAAAAATCTATGGTAAAGTAGGAAAACAGAGAAAATTGAGAATTTAAAGATGAAGCTGATGCTGATACTTGTGCCACTACATGATGGCCCTGGTTGATGCACAGATCCTAATCAGAAATCTTTAATTACATGCAATATTTTTTAAAATTCCTTGCATATGATTTAATTTCACACTCTTACATTCATATGTCATATGAAGACAAAGCAAGAGAATCCTTTAAATTAATAAATAATTAAAATCATGATAATTAGCATCGGTGTACAGTCTTGCTTTCTAAAAGTATTTCATAAACACTAAAGGCCGGATTCATTGGTGTAACAGCAGCAAATCAATGGCATAAAGAACTAATTCAATTGTGGAAATCTTCCAGAATCACTGCTTTCTTGTACCTGGTCTGTACATATCCTTTGTGGACAATCCAAGATCTGATGCAAGTTGTAATTTCAGTTTTTAAAATCCTTCAATAAAAGGATGAAGTAAAATCACAAGTATCTAAATGACAGTCCCCACTATTCTTGGGCTACCAAAGCCCTCATAACAGAAAAGCAATGGCTGCAGAAAGGTTGTTACCAGGAAGCACACAAATGCCATCAATCCTCCTCTATCAGTCCTTGCCGGCTGATAAGACTCTCTCTAGACCCTTAAGTCAAGTTCCTCTTACCCTGATATCTTCAAGTGGTCACTTAGATGCTTCTGTTCTTCATGTCTGTTGTAGCTCTGGAGACAGGAGAGTGTGGCCTCATTGGCTGTGCTCTGCTCTGTTAAGAGTGAATCTTCTACCAACAAAGACCAAGGGCAACTGTTTTAGATGCGTGTGTAACATCCATGTTTAATGGAATGTTTTAAACATTCATTCTGCATTTGTCAATGATATAGATGTGTCCAGTTTTGGCACATGCAGAGAATATGAAATTATCTCCTGACCATCTTTCTCCACGAATGGCATCATCAGTTGTGCTTTCACTCTACTCATGCCTAAAAGTCCGTAGATACAAACGTGTGTTTGGGCACTAGGGCAAAATGTACTCAAGACTGCATCATTTAATTTGAGATTTTTTCTTCCTACTTACTTATTTCTCCAACTATTTACTGGATTGAGCAACTCAGGATAAAAGCTTTAATAATATGGGTCCTGTAGTAGTTCATTCCACCTACTCTTCATCATTCTGCTGAGCTAAATGAAAACTTGTTATACTGATGAATAACTGTATTTGGATTCTTTCTAGCTCCCCATTACAACAATATCTGAACACCTCATTGCTTCTAAACATGTATTTGCCTGACAAGAAAGATGAAAAGACCCAATTTCACAGGTGGAGAACTGGAACACTAGGCTAACAGAAATATTATTTAGCTCAAATATATATTTGTAAATGGATTATCAACACACAGCACAAACACTTCTGCTTGTGGAACCACAACCTAAATTCCTTGTTTGTTCACCTCCAAAAACCCCCACAAATAATTGCATAGTCAGAAAGCATCCTTCCCTCAGTACCATGTTTTAACTGCGGATTTCTCCTCCCTTTTATCCAATATACCATTTTCAACAACTATTCCACATGTTTCAAAGGTTGGTACACAGGGAGGGAGAAGTGGTATGAATAAAGGCACAGAAACTTGTTCATGAAGTCACCTATCTTCAAAATTAATTTTTGACCCTCTGTTTTCATTTCCTCTTTGTCTTTAAAAACAGCACTGAAAGGAGAGAGCAAAGTTTTGAACACTTTCATCTAATAAAGGAACAATGCAGGTTTGACTTATGTAAGGAAAAGTTATGCCTAGCACAGTGAAATATTCATCAGAGACTTTGTGTTTCTCAGAGCTGCTTAAATAGCTCAGAAATCCCTTCTGATTAGGCACTTCGCAAATAAAAAAAAAATCTTGTTTGTTAAAATAGGCTTTAAATGTCAAATTAAAAATTTATGACTCAGAACTGAATACAAATAAACAGCTGGCTGCATTCTTGGAACAAATTCTTTTTTATTGTGTAATTAACATTGCTGAGATTGCGATGTAAAATGTGAATGAATTTGCCTTTCTGGGTTACGTGTTATTGGAAGCAATGGTGAGGGCAGCACCGAAACCCTTTGCTGGGATATAATTTTGGCAAAAGGCAAAACCTGGGATGCGAAAGGCTGGTTGAATACTCTGCACTCAGTGCTACGGCACTGAAAGCTCTCGATTCTGCCAGCAGACATGACCATCGGTCCAATTTCATCCCGTTTATTCAGCTCACAAATATGTGGTTAAGGTGGGACTGGCCATGATCTAATTCTTCTGAGAGCGCCTTGTAATATTATTGCCAAAAGAAGCAACGAGAGGCACGGTTATCGTTGAAAGCTGGTAAGTTCTTTGTCAGTCGTGCAAAGATCATCTTGAGAGAACATATCAGGCAGGTGGATGGTTCCCTCAAGGTCCCGTTTTAACAGCCCTCAGGCACATATCTGAAGCTCAAAGGCACGTTCAACCATTTGCTCGCAGTTCAACACGTGCTTAAATAATTTTCTACATGAAGATAGCTCGCTGGATTGGAGGTGGAAAAAAAGTCAGGCAGCACTTCAGTGTGTTTCTAGAAAAACTATGCAGGAAATTAATTGATAACTATTTTGTAAACTGCAGTCAAGGATTGCAGCTGACGTAAATCAGCATCGCTCCGTTGGTTTTGAGGATGGAGAAGTTGGCTCAGTCTTTCTGCTAGTTTATCCACCAGGGATAATTAAGGACAAAATGGCAAATCTCTGGTGTATAAACAGGCAGTTGTTTTAGATTATGCCATGTTACCATGGGGACTTTTATATGTCATAACGTAACAGCATAATAAGGTTTAGAACAAATATAGTCTTTCACATTTTCGTTGTGTTATCCGTACAGAAATTCATCTCAACCAGATGTAATTTAGAAAGCGGAGGAGGGTTTCATGGTTATTGGTTACATCATCCAAATCCACTGGAGAAACACTTTGTGAACGTCAGAGTTTGGCACAGATTTGGAAAATTTCATATCCCTTTGGCGGAGGAAGCTGACTAGAAAAATTCAGTGATCAAATTTTCAAAGATGCTGAACCTCTGCAGCTCTTCACATTTCCATAGCCGTGTTCCAGGGTTCGACACAGCTGAGAATCTGTTCGTTATCATCTATATGTTTCTTTTGTGACTCCTTTAGAAAAAATGACTCTCTGCAAAATGCATCCCCCAAGGAAGAAAATATTCCAGCTCTGCCTGTGCCCTTTAGGAGGACACAAAACTTAAATCCATACTCACGCCAGCCTATACATACTGGTATCCCCAAACCACTGCCTGACTTCACAGCCTGTACCAGTCTGAAACTTGCAGGTCTTTCTACTCTCTTGATATATAGCTATTTTTTAAACACATAGTTTTTTTTGAGAAAAAAATAAGGATTTGTGCTGTGAGCTTAATTTCTTGCCGTGTGAATTTGCATGTGATTTCGACAGCATGGAAATCCACTCCAGCTTTCCCTTTAAGGAGGACATTAAATCAAATTTCTGCCTCTAACTATTTTTATAAAACATGCAAGAAATTAATATTTTGGGAGACTTGCCTCATTGGTCAAATTTGACAGATGGATACACAGATATAACACAGACACAATGATTGCATATGCCTGAAATCCCGAAGGAGACCAGCTAAAAAACACTTTGTGAGAAGCAGACTCACGTATTTATCCACCAGCCGTCGCAGAGCTGCAGGTGGGGTTTCAGATGGACTGTGTAGCTTTGGCTTCAGCCAGGAGTGGTTTGTCTGTGTAAGTGAAAAACAAAATGGAAATTATAAATGTATGAAATGGGAAAATCGGAGCTTTCAGTAATTTATAATCAGGCCAGAAGAGATGATTGCACACTTCTAATGTGCCTGCTTCGTGTGTTGCGTGCTCCTATTTGTCTGGAATGTATGTTTTGAAAGGAACGCCCAATCATATTTAAGAATATCTAATGATAACTTTGCCTTTTTCTATTGCTTCTTTTTTTTTTTTTCTTTTTCATCAAAATCAATTCTTTCTTTTCTCTTATGACTTGATTATAAACATGGCATTTTGGCGATAGGCGACAGAACCACTCTGGGCCAGATGTGCTGGCTGCCTATGAAGGGCTTGGCCATAGGATGTTAGTGGTTTAAAGTAACAGGAAACCTGAGGAATATCATAAATCAGGCTTTTCTGACTAGGTTTTTTGTACAGAGTATAACAAAATGTATTGAATAACTTAAGTATGTGTGAGCCTCCTGCCTACCAAATTACTGGGGTCCGCCAGTGGAAAGCACACTAATTTGATGTTGGCCTCAAACAGAAAATTGTTAAATGAAAATTAGGTTTCAGCATTTTAACGAAAAAACAACTTGGAGTTCAGTGTTAACAGGAGCCTAAGGATTTAACTAACTGCAATGAAAATAAAGAGAGACAAAATTCTTGACTTTCTAAGCTCCAGTCCTGATAAAAGATTTCTGCTTCTGGATCCTAACACAGCATGAGGGACAGAGCATGTACCAAAGGGTGGGTTTTCTTTCTTTTGTGTCTACTGCCGTGGATTTCATAAGGTCATAGGTTGACATTTTGTACTTTTCCACACTTCTATTGACTTTTATTAACAATAAACAGAAGGTACTGGGCCAAAGTCATCGAATCCATGACAAGAGTGTTTTAAAATATTAAGCCTCCCGCCTGCAAGGACATCAGAAGGGATTGAGTTCAGAGGTCCTCTCACCTGGTGTCCTGGCTCTGCCCCGACCAGTGCAGGGCACTTAATGAGAGGTATGAGAACCACATCAGAGCTATTCCCCATCGGGGAGATGTTTCCAGCCCCAACTGATGTAAACAATCACATTTCAGTGATACCCCTGGAGATAAACCTGTCTGCAGCAATGCAACTCCTGCTCTAACCAGCTAAAATTAGTTATTGCAGATTGGTTCATCCAAGGCCTTAATTAAAAGATGATCTATTCTTATTACCCAATTAAAGGTCTGAAAAGGTTGCTTGTTTCTCTTCCAGCTTTTCTCTACTCTAGTTAAATAAAGGAAGTGCAAGAAGACGAATGTCTTTATTTTCCATCTCATAACCATTCTTTTTGGGGGCAGAAGTAATTCTAAACTTCCTTCAGTCTCCTCCTTTTGACTGTTTTGTGGAGACAGTCATGGCATGCTGAGGTTTTCTCGTTCCCTGAAGTACGGGTGCCTTAGCATCTACACCTTCTCAGATGCCCATGTTTTCCCTTTCCGAAACCACTGCAAAGTCACTTTTAAACTTAGTAAGTTAATAGACCTAAAGTGGATTGGCCCAAATTTTACCATTTCCTCCACACTGTAGATGGTTTTTGGTCAATCTGAGGTGTTCCCTTTCGCTGTGATGTCTCTACATGATACACATGTATATGGACCTCCTCCTGTACCAACTTCTTACAGCTGTGAGAGCAGTGAATGCACTAAATGTTAGAGAGAGCTCCTACTTGAAATGCATCCGCAAACCTTAGTCCCGGGCCATATTTCTTATACTTTTTTTTTTTTTTTTAATATATATTTTGGTTTCTGGCAGAGCTACAGGGAGCGAGTGTGGCGTGCAGCGTGCAGCGTTTCCCAGACTGTGTAGCTTGGCACCAGAAAATAATTTCTTCGGAGTTCAAAACCCGTCAGGATGCTCTCTCGAAACCGCTCCACGTTTCAGACGTGTAACACTAAAATGTCACTTTTGGAGCCCAAACCAGAGTGCCTTCAGCTTTCTGATTGGCAGAAAACTGACGGTTAAGCTCCAGGGAATTTCTACTACAGCTGTAAACTTTCAAAAATACTTTGCTGCTGCAAAAACTATAGAGTGTGGTTTAAATGAACAATATGCCCTCTTCATACCCCATCACCAGAAAGAACACGATTTCGAATTCAGCATGAACAACTCGTGGTTTGATTTTTTTTTTTATTTTTTTCACCCACACGAAACAGGTTAAGCAGTTTTCAGCTCAGTTTCTACCTGTCACACGAAAAGGACTGTACTCCAGACATCTCTGGGAGGAGGAAGAGATGATACAGATGCTTGTGCAGATGTTTGGATCCTGTTCTCTTAATGCTCTACGCAGGACAAATTTAACCTCCTTGTATGCCTCGCAGAAGACTAGATCACGGCCCTGTTTCATCCCTGGGATCTCAGAGAAAGCCAAGTCTCTAGCTAATATGTTTATGTGACATTCTGAGCTTGGCTCTCCTCCGTCCTTGTGGGCCAAAACCTAATATGACCCAGTGCTCTCTCACATCAACTGGAGTTTTGCCTGAATAAAGTAGAAGTTAAAACTGAGCAATGCCTCCAGGTTTCAGGCCAGCGATTCCATTTCACAAAACCTCATTGTATTATAAAAAGATACATCGGTTTCAGCCCACTGCGGGGCTGTTATTTTTTGGAATTTTTGTTGTTTTTTTTTTCTTTTTGGTGATGATTTTTTAAAATCTGAAACAAGAGAAGGCAGGTCTCCTCCTCCCACTAGCGGGGCTACACCCTTCCCTGAACAAACCTGCGCTCAGTGGGACCTGAATCCTTCCCGAACCAGTTATGTCTCCAGGGGCCAGAGCTGGTTGGCACCCTGCCCCATTGCGATCGATAGAAGGATGTCTCTTGAGGTTGCCAGGGGATGGGTCTGGTCCTATTCAGTTATAAACAACCACCAACTTTTATTCCAGTCTCATTTTAACATTTACTCCTATATTCTCTCCCTGCACTTCATTCAAATCCAAGAAATGACTAATGGTTTTGTAAGAACAATCCTGACAAGCAACGTAGGAAGAGCTAAACAGTCTTGGAGAAGATGACAGCTCTCCAGCTGAAGAAAAGCTACTAGAAAATACACAGGCTTGGGGAAAGGCCTTGAGCACCAATTCCCAGTGATGGTTTCATGCCTTGGGTTTACCTTCACAGTGTTGCCTTCACAGTGTCCACACTTCTATAGCAAATTCTGGCCATATATCTCATGGTTCCCTATATTGAGGCTCTCTGGACAGCTGGGGCTGCTGTGGGACATCTGGGCTGCCCTTTGCAGGGAACTGTGAGGAAATTTGCTGGAGAACTCTCTGCCCCTTGCATGATACATCAATCCCAGTTCAAATTAGCAGAGACCCCAAGCTTGAACTCACTGACTGGATGAGCTGCTTTTGGTTGTAAGGGGTAAAAACTTGAGATGGCATCACCTCTTTGGATGGACCATGGATCTGTAGGCCAGGAATCATTGTGTGCATGGAGATATCCCTGACCTGTTGGGTATAGTCCGACTATATGGCCTCTGCGTGGGAAGATGTGCCCCCTTGCATGGGGGTCAGCTTGCCCTGAGGCTGGATGGGGCACAGTTTTGCTGTTTCTGAGCTCTCTCACCAGCAATACTTGAAATAATTATGAGCCCAAAGAAGACAAGAAACTAGTCAAATTCATCTTTGATTCCAATCTCTTATACGTATATTTTGGAGGTGCCATGGAATCTCTAATCACAGTACTTCAATGTTTTAATTGTGCCTTTTGCTTTTGAAACACATTATAGCCAAACGACTGAGTAATCATCACAACCCCATGAATGAGGAGGACGAGTCAGATTGTGCATGGGGAAACTGAGAGAGAAAGAGAGACCACACAGCAAGTAGTGTGAGCCATGGGATTAGAAATCGGGATTTCTTTTTCTCTGTGCACAATCCATGCTACCCTGCATGATCTCATCAAAGAAGTATATTTTCCATCTGCGAGCAACTCCTAACAGTATCAGCTAAGTGCAAATTAGTATGATCATTAGCCACTCTTTGAATGAGACGGCTGCCAGGAAGCCTGTGTGTATGTTTGAGGAAGAATTCCTAATGTCTGTGTGTCTGGAGGAGTATAAATTCTTCTGTTCCCCTCCAGTAGCCTAATTAGATTTTACTCTGTTTATTAGAAGAGTTCAGTTGCTAGCTTAACATGAAATAAAATCCGCATGATTAAGCAGTCACGAGCAGTAAAGCTTACAGTATGCTGTTAGAAATTTTCCTTTCATATCAGCAAAGATGAAATCTTCCAGTGTTAAGTAAAGTGAAGGCAGGAGTGTGTTCAGATCCAGCAGCCAGGATCGAAACAGAGTGTCAGGGATGGAGGGAGGGTGGGAAGAGGGTATCATGCCGTTCAAATGATACCTGAAATGAGAGGATCACTGGAAAAGCTGCATTTTTAACCACATAGCAGACTGGAAGAAATATCCTCCTTTACGGATCTCCACTGTAAAACAAGGATAGGAAAGATGCTTTTGCATTTGAAAATATGTTCTCCAGCTCTCCTCACCTCCTTCTCTAGACATGGCAGTGTATCAAGAGCCGAGGGTCATAAGAAGATGGAGTAATATCTAGATCTAAGTCTATTTGAACATCTTCAATAGATGTCCAGATCTAAGCCCTTCAGGAGTGGGTAGCCTCAGTGATGTAAAATATCCTCCAGGAGCAGCTTTATCTATTAGACATTAATTTTTCTAAAGTGAGGCCTGGTCCTGACCTTGGAATAAAAATCCATTGAAGGCAATGAGATGTTTATAGTTAGGATCATATCCTTGCATGAAAAATGCAGAGGTCTATAATAAGCAGCTAATAACCATCAAGATTTCTGAAGTTCAGAGCTCGCCTCCCAGTTTCTAGATCTGTGGTGACACTGAAACCCAGGCATGCATCCCTCAAAACCTCCATGTAACATATTGAAGGCTGGGGAACCAGAAAAGAAGACAGATATTCTGTTTCCAAAGACTTTGTTGGGAACAGCTGACAGTGTGTCACACACGAAGTCATTAGCAACCTGCAATAAGGAATTTTCCAAATGATCTTTGAGTTGATGACCCCAAAATCCTACTTGAAAAACGTCTCCGTATTCACTTACCTGTGGAAAGAAAAATACAGAATGTTTTTTCCTTTCCCCTAATAATCTGAGAAAGTAGGCTTTAATTGCAAGGTAGGTCATTCTTCTAGAGAACCTCTATTACAAAAAGCAGCTGTGTCTAATGTAGGTTTGCACCCATGCTGGGCTATACCCACAACCTCTGAGTCCAGACCATCCTGCTGGTGGTGGTAACCTGATCCATAGCAACAAACATGCTGAAGTCCTACTTCTTGTGGATCATTTTGAAACACATTAGGGCTCAGAGTGAGGGTGCAAATCTGACGACAAGGTAGGAAACCTGGTGTGGAAAATAAGCTCTGGAGCCTGAAAAACAAAAGAGCAAGCTCAGAGGAGAAGCTGAGGAGTCAAGGGAAGGAGACTCGAAACCTAAAGCCTTCCCAAAAAAGCAAAGGGATTCATGTAACCCAGGGGACTCAAAGTACATTTTGGCCCATGGTCTGGTTTTCCTCAGCACGTGCCCAGCCACAAGAGTCCATGTGGTTCTTCTGTTTTCCCAAGTCTTTTGAAATTTAGAGGCAAGAGTCTCGAATCCTGCACTTCCCTGCATTCCTCAAGAAATTGGCCCACCAAGTAGTTGTAATTCAGGATACCACCATACACCCACGTGTAAGATTCCTTAACAACTATGCACATTTTTAGGCTGAAATATTTTAGAATTGTTTTCACTGTGCCTGAGCTGTAATTGGCTCAGCTTCCCAAGTGTTGGATCATCTAACTAGAGTGATTTTTGACTCGGAGCCCAGGCACCATATCAAAACATTTATCAATTAATCATAAAAAGTAACTAACATTGTTGTCCACCCAAGAAAAACTGTCACTTACAGACTCATGTATGTTATTCCTTATGAAAGAGTTGCTATATAGAAGTTGATTTCCTGCACAGACCAGGTGGAAAATCTGCTAAAGGCAGAGGTCAAATCTAGTTTAATTTTATACCCTTTGTTAAGAATGTTCTCTCTCTCAAAAAAAAAAACCCACCCAAAAAAAAACCCAAGAAAAAAAAAACCACCCTTGTGTTCCTTTCCAAGTTTTCTAAAGTTAATTCATGTGGAAGAAAAAAAGATTAGGATAAAATTTCAAATATTGAATTCAAATGCAGGATTAATGAGTTTTATTTCAAAGCCCCAGAGGTTGTCTGGAATTTAGGACATTTTTTTAGTAGCAGACACGAGACATAGCCAGATGCAGTCGTGTTTTGGACCAGCTCAGCACAAATTTAGCACCTTGAAGGAGAAATTTTATGTCTGTTTTGTAAAGCAAACATTTTGACTTTTCCAAAATCCCTTGTCCAGAAGATATTACTGTTGCATTGGATGAAAGAATGGATTTAAAATAATGCTGACTTGTTGCTCTAGCACATAAAAATTGCCACTCCCATCACCATCGCTGTAGGTGATGTAGGTCCTCTGTCCCATGCAATACATACATATAATTCTTTTTTTTTTTAAATAGTGTGAAGCAACCCAGATAAATAAAAATGGATTAACCTTTTTCTGAAGCCAAATTCGAGACAGTCCTTGCAACACTCTGCAGGAAAGAACTTTTTGCAACTTGGTTTCTTAAAGACCAGCGGGGAACAGCTTGGCAGAGGTACAAACACAATTCTTCCCACGCCCTTACAGATAGCATGGCAAACCCATGGATGATGAGCTACTTCACTTCACACCCGGTCCCTGAGGCAAAGGAGTTGTAGGCCAAACCCGTCCCTTCATTAAAAGATTTTTTTATCATCACAAAAATTAACAGCATTCAACTTCCTTCCCAAACAGGGTTGCTCCCAAGAAGCACAAAATACCAGTAGTGTTTTAGGACACCATTGCTAGTTTGTTCAACCGAGAGAGAAATTCTTGCTTTCAGTCAAAATTGCACTTTACTGATGACTCAAGAAAGCCCAGTAATACCTGCAAAGCACAGCCTGCAGATCAAGAGCAGGTTATCTGGACCACAGTGTCTTTGGGACAGCCAAAAGTGTTCAGCATTGGCCTGATTGTGCTCCACCAGAAATCAGGGAATAAAATCCCTGTTGAGTTCAATGGAAGAAAGCCGTGGCCAACATCAGGTTTAATGCTTTATACATCAGCACTGAAAACTTGATGGGAAAGGACCAAAACCTTGCAGTGCCCACCTTCAAACATTGGAATCTTGTCTTGAAAGAGTCCAATTATAGCAAGAAGAAAACACTGGCGTTTCAGTTTCAGATTCTGGCTTTTCTTCAAATTGGCATACCACAGTCTGTAAATAGAACCAAAACTGAAAAATCATCCTGTTTAAATTCCTTCATTGCCTTAGAAGTCCACATCACCTATAGAGAATCAATGTAATTAGCTGTAACACGAACAGGTAATTAGGACCTGGTGACAGGCAAGCTTCAGATGAACTATTCCATTTAGAAAAGCACTCACAAATGTTTTTTTCTGATTTCTTTTTTTACTGGGAATCCTACAAGAACAGGTTTTTCTTTCTTTCCCTTACCCCTGCTTCCCCAGTACAGAACAAAAATAGTCCATGGAAATAGCCTTGTCTCAAAGTATTTCTGTTCATGGTCCCCATCAAAATCAGTAACTGTAGTGGCACACAAAAATATTATGCAAAGTAACAAACGTACGTAAAAAACTCTTTAAAAGTTTTGTTTGAGTTGCAACTATATTTTCTGGTCAACAACAATTTTATTCCATCCAGTTGCTCAGAATCACATCCCGTCTCTAATCCTTTTTAACAGTGATGGAAGTTTGGATTTGAAGCTTCATTTTCAAATGGATTTCTTTCATTCATTTGATTTTGGACAGAATGAGAGACGCTGGGTGTAATTGTCAGGAATTTTAGATTATAAGTGCCTTGAGCTATCCTGAATGCTGAACCACCACCGAAGGAAGCAAAAAACTGTGCAAGGCAATGGCAGCTGCTCTAACTGCAACAGGATTTTGCTGACACGAGGTTAATGCCTCTTCTGGGCCTTTCTCATCTCTGAACTCAACCCCTGATGTTTTCTCAGCATTTTAAGCTGGGAAATATCTTAAAAGTCCAAAATTTGGTGAAGGCTTGGTGCCTTGCCTGGTTTAACAGACAGAGCCATGCTATGTGGCATCAGTGGCACAAGTTGACGTTTCACTTTGGATGTATTAAGAAGTGTTTTACTCCTAGATGCTGTTTTGCACACACACAATCAATACTGCCCAGTTTCACCCAAAGCACTTGTGTCCAAAAGTCGCCCCCAAATCAGTGGCATCACTATGACTCGTTGTCCAAAGACAGCTAAACTGGAGACTCTGCCAAGGGAAATGCTATCCAAAGGAAGGCAAGGATAGCTGAAATGTATCCAATGCACCAACAGGATGTGAACTCTACACAATATCTTCCTTTTTTGAGAACGCAAACTCTTAACACAACAAAAATATTGGGCTGTGCTCCCACATGGACTGTGCAAGCACCTCATAAGGTGGCTTAGCTGAATAGACTTGATGGTTTTCCATTCTTGGCCTAGACTTCAGCGTGAAATATTCCCACAGTCAGATGCTCATTTACACAGTGCACAAAGAATGAAGCGTCTGAGTGACCAGAAAATAGACCCACACGAGCCAAACCTAGGACTGGGTGGAAGCCTGCTCGGTGACCAGTTGCTCTACACCTGGCTTGAGGGCTTGGGGATTTCGTACATGGTGCCGTGAGGTTTTATGGGCACTCCATCTATCATTACATTGGGGAAAAAAAAAAAAAAGAAAAAAACCAGCAAAAAGAATAAAAAGAGGATTTTTATGGGCCTAGGAGGAGCTAACCTGGAAATACCATTGGCACAAATCGAGCTGTTCAGCAGCCAATAGCACCGTGATATTGCCACAGGTTTGTTTACCCAAACGTGGCCATCCTCGTTGTGAATTCCCCACCCTCCTGGTCCCCAGCCTGGTGATCGTCCCCACCGCCCTCCGGCTGGTGGAACACAAGCATGGCTGTGATTGCCATGCTGACAGCTTTATTGCCTCCCTGACCTTGCTATTTTTAAAGAAACAGGTTATCTCAGTGATGTAAACAGGTCTTCCTCATGCAGTTATGTCATCCCGTTGCAGGGAGCTGGAACCTTTGGTCCTCACTCACTTGTACTGTCGAGTCAGCTGTTCCAGGCGCCCAGGAGCTTATGGCACTGACTTTACTGAAAGCTACCTAGACTGGCAAAGTGATTTTGTTTTCCCAAATCACTGAGAAATTACAGCTTCAAATCTCTTCTTCAAACCTAGTTTACCCAAATTGCTAGAAAGAGTTAAACTACCCAGATTCTGACAGCCAAAACTTAAAAGAACATCCGTGCATCCTGGCTGCGGGATGAGGGGGGACGCGTACGTGGAATGATGGATTAAGCAGGGATCAGTTAACTGTGTACTCTTGTTAGAAGTGAGAAAGTGCAAGTACAGGTTTTAGTGCATGAATGATTCTCCGGATTAAGTGTAACAAGCAGGGAAATGACAAAAAGGGCATTGTGAAAAATGGCATCGCTCTCCTGCTTTGAAGGTACTCATTGCAAAACGGGAGTGGACAGAATGGCTAGACGCTCAGCTAGGGAAAATAAAATATTTCAGCTGGCTGAGTGCTACAGATGTATTAAAGACTTGATGTCTAGATTATCTTTTCTGGGGCAGAGATGGACAAGGTTTCAGAAAATGATAAAAGCTTGGGTTAAATTTAAAAAGCGCTTAATGATTCAGTGACTCTTTCTGCAAGATCATCTGTATGTAAACTATTTACTCAGAAGGATAGAAATAAACCAGAAAATGTCACAGTCTCTCCCTAGTTATTCAATTCTTGCCTCCAGTCCTAACTCCATAAGCAAAGAAGCGCCCACAGCAAATGTTAGACCAGCTCCATCAGGAGGCCTTTCTCCAGCTCCCACGAAACAAGACATCTTGTTCAGTCTAAGATGGAATGAGGAAATTAAAGAGAAAAAAAAAAACAAAACAGATTCTTCTTGAACTAATGCAGTCTGAACATGGCCAAAGGTATCTGAACTTCTCCAAATCATTTCACCGATCTCTATTCTTGTCCATCCCAGTGTCAAGAAGATTGTGAGACTCTATCACAAAACTGCCTGGAAAATTTCCTTGGTGCCTTTAAGCCTGCGGAGTAATCTTGAGGGACACGCATTAAAGGAACTGGTGTCCTCTCCTACTCCGCTGCTACCCTGGGGAATGGGAAGAGGGGCCTATGGGTCACTAAGCACCTATGTTCCCCTTAGATATGATGGAGACAGGGACATCTGAACCCTTCAGGGAGTAGCCAGTGTGTGTAAGCTGCCCAGTGACACCGTTCCCATAACGTCAGAGCAAGAAGAGGTGGGTTGGAGTGAAAATGCAATTCAGTTGCTCACCACTCACCCTTCTATTTTGAAAGAGTTCCGATAAGCAGACTGCAAATGATGTCATGGCTCCCATAGGACACTGCAATACGTTGCCATTTGTCCAGCCAGAGTACAACTCTTATTAGTATGATATAACACAGTAGTTGGGAACTCAATAGGAAAAACAAAGCTGGAATTTAATAAAAAAACCCTATAGCTTTTAACTCGTTGCCCTTAACACGCAGAGCTACTGTAAGTGAGTGCCTTAACATGAAAACTCTGAAGACCAAAGAATTAAAGTAAATGCAATCAGCAGATTACTAAATACCAATGGGAAATTTAGAGCTATAGAGCAAAATCCCAGAGCATTAAAGGATTTACCGCTTGGCATTGATGAGAAGCAAATCTTTGGATTTCCATTTCTATCCTTAATTAGTAACTGAGGTTTATTTTAGTCTACACTAAGTCACCAAAGATAACACACCCTGAAAGAAAATAGAAAGCAGTGTGATAAACTTCATAAAATGTCTTATTAAAAAATAAGAAGAAAAAAGAAGAGATTCAAATGGAAAATCAATTTCCAGCACTTCCATTTCCTTTTGTTTTCTTGTCTTCCCACCCATACTCAGCTCTTTTCTAACAACATTCAGCTCTTTGCTAGAGAGGTTACCACGGGTGGTAACAAAGATAGCATTTTAAACCAAAAAGGGAGGCTCCCTTTTAAAAGGGACATTTTAGGAGTGTTCTTGCTCCTTCACAGCTTGGTTTTTGAAAGTTTGCTGTCTCCCTGCCCAGTTCCCAGGGCCCCTCACTGGAAGCAGGACCTAAAATGGATGATCCGTGCTTCTACATGGCTTCAGCTCTGAAAAAAACAGCTGTGTCTAATGGAGCAGTTTTTATTATAGATGCTTTGGGACAGGGAAAAGATGAGGTCCTTCTGGTTAATCAGGAGATCCCTAGCTTGGTTATCTGATGTCCCCATTGGCCGTTTGTACCACCAGTGATGTATTCCTACATCATGTACATACATTTCCTACATAATGTATTCCTATTATTGAGCTCCTGGAGCGAGTCCAAAGAAGGGCGACTAAACTGGTCAAGGGGCTGGAAAATAAAACTTATGAGGAGAGGCTGAGGGAGTTAGGGCTGTTTAGCCTGGAGAAGAGGAGGCTGAGGGGAGACCTGATTACGGCCTATAAATACTTGAGAAAAGATGGTGGGGAGGTAGGGGAAGGACTCTTTACATTAGTGATGGGTGATAGAACAAGAGGAAATGGGCATAAGCTTAGTCAGGGGAGGTTCAGGTTGGATGTTAGGAAGTATTTCTTCTCTGAAAGGGTTGTCAGCCACTAGAATAGGCTGCCCAGGGAGGTGGTTGAGTCCCCATCCCTGGATGTGTTTAAGAATAGGGTGGATGATCTACTTGAGGATATGGTTTAATGGGGATTAGGGATGGTTGGACTCGATGATCTCTAAGGTCTTTTCCAACCTAGAAATCTATGAATCTATGAATCTATGAATCCTAGGAGCTGGCTGGGCTGGAGGTTGCCCCTGCTGGGATGCAGCAGGGATTTGGTGTCTGATTTCCCAAACTGCCATACAGACTCCGACTGCGACATTTCGAGCACAGCTCTTGCTGTGGCTTCAAATAAAGCTGTGAAATATAAGCAGCTTGCTTAGGAGCAGGAAAGGAAAAAGAGTAAAATTTGAAGAAATATGTAATAAAGAGCCCAGTCCCCCCAAAAAAACACATGCTTCAGCAAGAAAGAAGCCAAAGTACCATCTCCCTGCTGTTGTCCACTCCCTGCTTTCCTCCCTTCCCCAGTGAACCCAAGATTACATTTGGTCCCTATAAAAATTTACTATGGAGTGGGCTGCATTTGATTCCTGGGCTGAGGCTGAAAAGCAATGCCCAGGCATGATGGAGTAATGAAAGGGTGGCATGCTAGTGAGGCTAAGGCAGAGAAAATAGGCTCGTTTAAGGAGAAAGATTTAAGGAAGATGCCCTGTCTGGGTAGATGTGGGCTTAGTGTATGCCTAAGGTACCAAGACAGGCAGCAGAACACATCTGAGCCTCTTGTTTCTTTGTCTTCCATGGTCAGAGGAAGGCCGGACATAGGACTGGAAGGGATCTCTTGAGTCATCTGATAAATCTCCTTCTATGGGAGGTACTATGTCAAATAATTCCCATCATAAACTCACTAATCTCCTTCGAAAAGAATGATTCAGTTATTTGCCCTGTCTTTACCTACTGCAGCTGCACCTGAGCCTCATTTCAACATCTTCTACTGCTTTCTACTCACCTGTGGAGACTGTTAGGAAAGATGATAGAGACATGAGAGGATCTTAGATAAAAGGATTAAATACTTACAGCACAAAAGCCAAGGTCAGCAAGCTTTGTCCGAGAGTTAAAATACTCATAACAGGCTCATATGTGCAACAACATAGCCTCTGGATTCATCTCTTTAGCTTGGGATGAATTAGGCCGAATGCCAGTGGCATCACTTCTGTGCTAAGCCCAGTAGATAAAAGATAATCTTTTGCATGAACACAGCCTATTTAGCTCTGTTGCATTGCATTTGCTGACTTCTTACCTCAGTACTAAGTTGTCTGGAGCCCAAAATGGACCACAGCATAACTGCAGTCATGGTTTTGAGTTCCTTTGTGTTTGGAGGCTGAGGTGGGACTACATGCTGTCTCCTGCCCATATCCTTTCTCTCTTCTGTTCTCCTCTGCAGTCACTATGACGTGAAAGAGAGCAACGCTGGCTCCACCTGAGAAGTCACCTCTTTGTCCCAGGATTGAGCCGTAGTTCAGATATTATTTATAGAGGTCTTGCCTGGAATTCAACTTCACCTTGCCAAACATGGCCATAAATTTCCCTCTGCTCCCCTTCTCTTACATTACACTGTAGCTGGACTGACCTTGCGCAAACCAAAAGTGTTGAGGCCAGAGGAAGCGATGAGGGTTCACTATTCCCTAGTGCAATCTGGATGGTTGGGAGAGCAAAACTGGGCCCACCTCATGGGTTTGCCAGTTGGGAAGGAGCCAGCAGACATGTGCAGTGCCTCGTGTGGTCCATGGGCTCTTGGGGTATGAAGACCCAAGGTCTAGATCTACAAATTTGTCCCTCCAGCACCAGTTACACATTGCTTCACAGTCAGAGTTTTGAGTCAAATCCAACCCCTGCATCAAATAGGTCCTCTTAAGCTTATGAATCACCTAATGAGCAAAACCGCACTAAGCACGGCCAACCCCAGAAGTTTCAAGGTTGGTATTTAGGACTCAAAAATTATTGTTTGGCTTAAAATGATGACTTAAAAAATACCTACTTTGAATTTATTTATTTGTCTTGTAGTTTCTAGTCCCTTGGGTTGAAAACTGGACATTCAATGCACATTGTCAAAGCTTTCATTACAAGCTAAAAGAATTAGACAGATACATCCGAAAATGAACACTGAGTATAGTCATATGAATGCAGGGGCTGAGCCTTAAGATAAATCATCAAATGCTATGCAAAGTAAAATCACAAGTAAGCTCCCTTTCAATCAGTTCATTCATGAAAAAAAAAAAAACAAAAACAAAAAACACAACACCATCTGTTTAATGAATTACTTAACAAGTGGCGATATTTCAATTTATAGTCATTTATCAGATCTTTGTTCTCGAGGTGGTGTACTCATCTCGAGATGTTGATGGATACCTGCCCCTCTGAGTTAGCACTCCTCTTTATCTCAGAGCTTGAGCAGCTCACAGTCTTTAACGTATTTTGGTTTTGTGACACCTCTGCTATCGCCAGGAGGAAGACTACCCCGGGGCAATGTGATGGACAAACGTGGAGGAGCCATGAACTGGGACTATATCTCCCATCTTATGGGTGCCCTGTGCTAGCTCAAAGAAAGGAGAGAAAGCAACTCCCTCACTTGTTTTTTTAATTTGTTAAAATAACAGCTCCGTATTCCCAGGGGCAAATGTCAGGAATAATTGCATGCAAATTGCACTGGAGTCATGCTAAGGCACCCATTGCCACCCAAGGGCTCCTGAAGGGTTAACATCTAGGGCTCGCTGGAGTTCAGTTAATTTACAACTGGAGACCTTTATCGGCTCACACTGACATTGAGGGCTCACATTTCGCACTTAATTACTTGTTCAGCAATCACGCCTGGAAGAGATAGATGTGTTTCTGTGTTTAGCCCGTGCAGCTGTGAATTGTTTATTTACTTATCGTCAGGCCGGGAATGGCTGTAATTTAAAGGTTCAGATCTCTGCTACCCTGAGCGGTGCAGGTCTTCCTTTAAACACTTCCATATTGCCGCGGTGGAATTTCGCTGGAGATGCCCGTCTTCTCCTCCTGTTCCGGGTAATGGGCCAGCAGGTGTTACCGGTTATCGGCCACCGTGATTATTTACCCTAAACAACTGCTGCCAAGTTCACAATCATAACGAAGGATCTGCCGAGATAAATTTTGGAAGGTAAAAAGCAGGCCAAGGGGATGAAGAGCGATGAATTCCAGTAACTCAGCTTCTGGGGAATGACTCGATCCCTATCTCGGCGCTGGAATAGCTGAATCACGGCAGCTTCAAACAGTGGCTCACAGCAATTCATAGGCCAAATGGTGTAATTACAATCTAAGCTGTCAAATGGTGACCAGATGGCTTTATCTTTCACACCAGAGGCCTAAGAAGTGGGTAGGTGTGACCTTTCCGCATACCGATCCACCTGCGCGGCGCATGAGGTCTGCGAGAGCCCGCCTTGCCGACGTGCCCGGCCATGTGCACTGACGCCCATCCTTGGCTTTGATAACTTCTGAGCAAAGCGGTGTAAAATCAACAGCACTGGTTTTCACAGGGCTCCCAGGTTGCATCACCCTTTCGTGCCCAGACAACCGCCACCAGCAACGTCATCGAGCTACTTCACCGCACATGGATGCGAAGGGTTACTGGAGCACAAAGAAGGGGTGATGTCCCCCTTTATTCTCTTGGGGCATGTAGACCTCCCATCTACCTAGGAAAGAAAGAGTTGAGCAGGGCAAGAAAATCTCACTTCAATAGCTGGCTGACAAAATAAGTCTCAGAAGGAAAATTGGTGAAACTCCCTTCCAAGAGGGAGCAGCCAAAATGGTCTGTCCCTCCAGGTGACACCAGCTCACACGTAGGTAGAGCTGCAAGGCAAAAATGCCATATTGCATGTCCTTGTGATGTGTGTGATGGAGGGGAAGTAGTTAGAGGAAGGAGGCTGGATGCATCACTTAAAACAACCTAAAGTAATTCCTGAAGAGTAGCCCTGGGCAAACTGTAGTCCAGTTTCCCGGCAGAGAGCATCTCTGGAGGTTAGGTGCCTGCTCGGGAGAATGTCCTCATGACCTGTCCCATCACCAGAGGCAACTCTCTCCAGCCCCCAGGAACACCCAGCCTGGTCCTGCACCAGCTGGACCCCGCAGGAAAGCACACGGCTTTGCAGCAGGTCTCTGATTAGAGCAGTATTAAAAATAAGGACTTTGAGTTTGATCCTAACCCCCGTGGATTTTGCCTGTGGGCAGGTGGAAGGGCTGACACATACCACCAGCAGCGAGCTTCTGCCTCAAGACTCTTGCAGAAGCCAACTGCTTTTGATTTAAAGAAAAGCCTTTCCTGTCCCACGTTCTTATGAGAAACACACATTTCTCCCAGTCCCAAGGTTATTTCCATCTCGCAGATGAGGAGAAGGGGATGTGAGCTGACAGGGAGCACGGTGAGGAAGGCTAATCCAAAGAGGTGGTGCTTCCTAATATTTTTTTCTATCATCACCACCGCGCTGCCACAACGAATTACCGATCGCTGAAGATGGGGCATCATTAAAACGGTTTAATAATAATATATAACAAAGAACAGAGCAGAACTTTCTGGTTTTGAAGAAGTGTAAGAGATATTATTGGGTGTACACAAACAAAACCGCCGATAATTCCAGGGTGATTTGAATTCACTCAGAAACAGAAATGTGATCTTGTGGGTCACTTCGGTGAAGCCGAAGAAAGAAGAAAAGAACCTAGAGAGATATAATTGAATTACACAAAATCCTGGAATTTGATGAGAGATAAAGTTACCACTAATTCTCTCAAAAAATAAAAAAAAAAGAAAAAAGAGAGAAGATGAAATTAAAATGTCAAAAGAGCAGTGAGCTGCTTGATTGAACATTCAGTTTTTGGGTGCGTTCACGGTTGTGTTGGCAACGCATCCGTGCACGCACTGAAGTAAAAACACGGCAAAAATGGAAAACCCCCAAAACTCAACTTTTTACAAAGGACTGAAACAAACAGCTCAGAACTGCTGCAGGAGTTACAAAAGAGCGTCGCAGGGCAGGAACAATCACCAGCAAAAGCTGAGCTGGTAACAGCCCAGTGCGTTCAAGCATACTGGGACTGAGAATTGCTCTGCGGGCTGGATCTGTGCGGAGCCACGAGCGAGTCGCACACAGCCAGCTCCCAGGGCAGCCAACTCCGCAGCGACCCAGGGCCACAGAAAACGAAGAGAAATACTTGTTTCTTTCAGTATTTTGCTTTTTTTTCCCTTCCTTTTTTAACTTCTGGTGCCTCTGGCCCGACGGCTTGTGGCAGCACTCATGTCCGGGGTCGCAGCCTCAGCGAAAATGGGGATTTTCAGGGAGCTATGAAAACTTAACTCAGATGAATCCTGCCCTGATTTAACAGATGCAAAATGACAGAAGGTAACTATGGCTGTAAATAAGCTTCCCAGGCAGTCAGAGGAATTATTGCTGAGCTGCAAATAACCTGCAAGCATGGAGATTAAAGGCCATGGGTGCAACGAGGTATTTCGAAGGCGAGCGCAGAGGGGAAGGGGAGAGCATCCCTTCTGCTGGCTCCCTGGTACCCCAGTTTCACTTGGGCTTTTCCCACACTTCACAGGGAGCAAAAAGTTCCCCGAGAGCTTGAGGGAAGCCGAGGAGGCAAAGGTGGGCTGGGAAGGATGCGCCAAGGTCCTGCTGGGTGCCATAGGATGCTGGTCCAGGTATAAAAATTATGGGGGGAGAGGGAGGACCCCACATTGCCGTGACATCCGTATTATTTTTGCTCCGTACACACAAAGCAGTGGCAATCACAGTCGACTGGCTCGGTAATAATTTTGTCCTCCAATTCCTTTTTTTGCACCAGGTGTTTGTAAAGGAGAAGATGCATTTCTGCAGGAGATGCCCCTTCAGCTCTGGGACGTGGGGGCAGAGGGGGGATCGCCTACTCTGACAGTTGCTCATCACCATCCCGCATTTCAAAGAGATTTTATCTGCCTGGCATGGAAGATTTCCCAAACTGTTTATATTAAGAGCAGCTTTTGATGCCAGCAGTGAATATTACTCTATGACTGAAAGGAATCAAAAGCTAAAGTGCCTGCGTGTACAGTTAATCTATCCAAACAGAAAATGTTTCTTAAAAAATTAAGGCACTATTTTTATAACAAACCTCAGCCAAACTCAAAACTGAATAAATATAATATGTTCTTTTAAAACCAATTTATTTTTTTAATCATGGGCAAAAATACTTTCCTTACTTTCATTCACCAGCTAATACTCCCCCCTCGCTCTCCCATATTTGAGCCCGGAGATTTGCCTGTGATGGGATTTCTGCTCCGGCGGCATTCGGATTGAAACACCTCCCGAGGCTGGTGGGAAGGCGGATGCGAGCACATTAAGTTGGCATCCCTGCCAGCCTGTGGTTTCTATCTCTTTTTAACAAAACCATGAATAAGGCAAGAAAATGCCTCCAAGGGCCCAGCAGTGATGGGAAAGGCAGCCACCCTAAAGCCCTGATCCATCAAGAGCCTAAAGAAAGAGAGAGACATATATATTTCTATAGGATTATGCAAAGGCATCTATTCCTACTGACATGCTATCAAGGCAAGAATACAAAGTTACAAACTCCATGTCATTAAAACTTGGCCTGTATGGTCATTACTACAACGTAATTTTCACTAGAGCAGCTCACAGCAGAGTTTGACCCTTCCATGTTTTTTTTTAAATTATTATTATTACTATTTTATTTTAACTAGCAGGACCGTGGCGTTTTCAAGCATTTATTTAGATTTGCATCGTTGCCCAAGACCACAATTTGGATCTCTCAAGCCTTATCCCACGATCTCCTACTCCCCTGAAGGCTGCGTGTGTTTGACTTTCTCATTACGAGGAGCCCGACCAAACAATTTGTGGGGTGCAAGTCCCCTAAAATGTCATTAAAAATTACTAGAGGAGACAGCACACGGTGATGAATAGGCAAGTGGGGTAACCTGACCCCTGAGAGCTTACACATCCCCTTTTTGTTTGTTTGTTTGTTCTGCTGGACTTTCCAGGAGTTTCAGCTGCAATCAAACCTTACCGTGCCAGCAAAAGCCCCAAAAATGTTTTAATTCCTATCGCCACGTGGGCCATTAGTGCATTTATTTGTTAAGAGGGGATGATTCGGGCTGCAAGCTGTTATAGAAAATTAGATTTCAATTTCTTCCTTCTGATTTTCCCGTATGAAAGAGAAACCGTGTTCGGGTGCCGCGCCGTTCCCCCCAGCATTTGCGTGCTGCTGATTCTGCTGCCCTGCTAAAGGTCAAAAGCAGGTAATGTATGTTGAAATTTCCACAGACTGGGGTAAGCTCTGAGGTTGTTGACTTTGATATCAGTTTTCTTCCACCCAGGGGAAAAGAAAAAAAATAAAAAAATCACTCCAGCTCCTCATTGATTTTTCATGGAAATTCACCAATTTCTCCTAGTTTAAGATCTGGTTTCTGATTTCTCCCTGATTATCATATCCCTCTGCCCCCAAAATGAAGTCCTGCTTTGTTTCAGCTCGGGATGATGATATTATTACTGCATTGAGCACAGGGAAAAAAAAAATCCAGTTTGCTAGAACGTTGGTGGTGAATGACAGAGGTGACTTCAGAAAAAAAACATCTCCCCCCAGTAAACACACCTCAATAAGAAGGGAAAATAATGAAAGAAAAAGTTACACAAAGCTTGAAAGGGGAAGGTGACGTGCCTGTGTCTTTGTGCAGGAGATGCTGGTAAGCTCAGCATTGCAGAATTAACCACAGTTATGACTTTAAATGCCACTTTTGGAAATCACCCTTTGCTCCGGCTGTGTTTGTTTTGTTTTAGCTGACTGTCGCTCTCTTCCCTGGCTTCAGCCCTTCTGCTTTTAGCTGCAGGCTGATATAAGGGGGAAAAAAAAAAAAAATACAGTTTGTATTTCTATGCCTTTAGATAATAAAACCTGAATTGTTGGAATGAGCCATATAACTTTCTGGTCTCCTCCCTCCAACTCTGCAAGGGTCAAAAAGGACCTTTAAACAAACAAAATTCTGGTCATCAACATGTTAATGGATGCAGAACTGGATTAGGACGTTCCCATTGGGCTCCCGAGAGTTAAAGCCACTTTTCTTCAGATGTACCGATATAGATGTTGATATTAATTCACCCTCTTGGGCTCTCGCAGATGTTACAGGGAAAGTGTTTAAAACTTACACTTAAAAATGTATCTGGGACACAAATAATGAATTTATTACTACCGCAGTCTAGAAATTTAAGGTATTAGAATTAATTTTTTTAATAGTTGTCACTGACTCACATATTCAAACAGAACTGCCCTTATGTGCCCACTACATTAAAAACAAAAAAAGTTTTGAAAACTTCAGTTGTCAAAATAGTCAGAATATTCCCTCCCATGAGAGCACAGGAAAGCAGTATGGGTTATTAAAAGAAGTCATCCAACAAATCGGACTTTCAACATTTGCTCACATAATTAATCCAGGGAAAGAAAAGTGAAGAAGACAAAAGTGGAAAACTATTTGTACTCCGAGAAAATTTCATAGCCTAAAATAAAAATACTTTTTTTTTTTCTAGATAAAATGAAACAAATGCTTCAAAATCTATTTAGCCATTAGTATGTGTAGATATTTCATCACACATATGTATATATACATATATATACATCAAGAAAACATTTCTGATACTGCTTACCAGTCCTAACTGTGACAAAATACACAATTCAGTCTTTGTGAATCAGGATGTTTTAAAGTCATGCAGGGAAACTCCTTCTTTAAAGACAGTGGCTTGAGATTAAAATAGAGATTTAATTCTTTGGGATATTTTTCCCAAATGAATATAAATGTGAAGTCTGCCCTTTAAATTAAATGACAGCAAGAAGTCAGGGGAAAAAAACAAAACAAAACAAACAATAGCAAACAGTGTGGGATTGATTCTGCTCTTGCTAACCTCGTTGTAAATAAAGGACTGGCTCTAATTTAGTTAACGAGATTTCACCAGTGTAAATTAAATTAGGCTAATTATTTTATGATTAAAGCGATCTCTGTCTTTGCAAACAAAATCGACCTTTTTTAACATTTAGCTTTTTTTTTTTTTTAATTTAAAGGATTTTTTTCAAATTTAAAAACAATGCTGGCATGAAATGTAAAAGCAAAACTCCCACGGACGGAATGTTACTATGAGTAGAAAAAATATTTTTCTCAATTGATTTTTTAAAAAATAATTTTAATTATTTGTATTATTTAAAATTGCATCTTTAACCTCTCAAATCAAAACAAATTGGTGCTATATATGTTCAAAAAGTATTTTTTTCTTATCGTCATCGCGTCTTTGCGCAGCGTACAACGCACCCACACTTTGTAAGTGTGCAAAATTAATTTGCCAATGCACAGAGCTGCCTACCTTGCGAGATAAGGGCTGAGTTATCAGGTGTTCGAACCTTTGGGAAACAGGAAAGGGTTGTGTGTAATCTGTTACATGTTATGTTTGATTGTTAGGGGGTTTGAGTCTTATGTGATTAGCAATTATTTTTATAACGCCTCTAATTGTATAAAAAGCAAACGCGATGTTCAGGGCAAGAGAGTATGGATTTTCATTCTCAAGACAGAAACCTACCCGATAAAATTATTAAACTGCGGGTGGATAGAGCAAATTGCACTACCAGTACATAACAAGTGCTGAAAAGATAAATACGCTTTCGATGGCGACGCAAAGACCTGCCCCGGCAGGAGAAGTCGACGGGTCCCCGAAGTCCCTTTTCTCCCCTTTGCAACGCCAAAGTAGCAATGCCACCTAATGGAGAGCCCCCACCTAACACGAGCCGAGCAGGCCTTTATTTTTCTCCCTGATAGCAATCTTTGCTTAGCTGTAAAAGCTTTTTTTTTTTTAAAAAAAAAAAAAAAAAAAGAGATTTACAAAGCAATAGTTTCAATGGAAGAATAACAAAATCCTGTAGCAAAGGCTGGACAAATATTTTGATTGCCTTGCTAGATGTCAACGCTTGAAACGAGTCGCGTTGTCTCAACCCATCCCTGGGCTGCTGCACGTGGCCCCTGATGTGCGAGTCTTGGTTTTATACGGGGTGCACGGCCCATGCAGTAGCTTAGATTTATGATCTTCGCCGAAATCCCCCCGTTCCTGTCCGGCAGAAAACTCGGAGACGTGACCCGCTTGCAACGCAACGTGAGAACACGCTCAGATGTGCAGATCTCTGCGCTCCGACGCGCGGTCCTGACACGTTTTCATCCTCCCCATGGCTCACGCACCCGGCTACGCACACGTGGCCGTTGGCACAGACAGGGAATAAAGATGCCCTTGCCCCAAACTGCTCGTCCCACGCCGATATCTGCTTTCGGC
Organism: Tauraco erythrolophus; assembly: GCF_009769465.1. Lineage (NCBI taxonomy): Eukaryota > Metazoa > Chordata > Aves > Musophagiformes > Musophagidae > Tauraco > Tauraco erythrolophus. The sequence continues at coordinate 19,729,362 of NC_141479.1, read as the reverse complement.
AGCGCTACAGACATCCCTGCGTGCGTTACGCGCCTTCCCGGGAATGCTTTTACCTACAGGTTCACAGGCAGGCACGCGTGAGCACTGCCCAACTCACACTTTGCTATTTATAAGCAGGTATGTAAGTGTAGAGGGGGGCACTTGGGGCACAGAGCAGACCCCGTTCAACTGCCCAAATCCAGGGGAAACTCCGATTCAAGCGAATTACGCTGCGTTTTTCACTGGTGCAGCTAGTAAAGTCTGACCAACTTTTAGGAGCGGCTCCCAAACCAGGCCCTAACTTGAAGATGGTTTAAGGTTTCCACCCTAGTTAAATACCGTTGGGCGTCAGACTATCAGAAAGCAGTTTGGATTCTGCTCCCCCCCTTTCCCGGTTGCAGCTGAACAAAGCACCATTCTCTCTGACTCGTATATGTTTTCCTTTACACTCTACCCAGGATTTTCCTCTAATTTATTTCTCTAGGGCCTAACCCAAAGCTCCTGCTGATTTCAGGAGGTTTGGGATAGAGCCCAGCACATCTTCAGCTCCTGACCTGCTGCAGACATGTCTGAAGTCAGTGCTGATTTGATGGATAAACATCAGGCAACACAAAATAGTTTAGAAGTGGGGCTGGGGGGCAAAGAGTGATTTTCTGTAAAGTGTGCTATGTTTAGGTCAAGGTTTACACCCCCTCCACCACCTATTTCAAGTATGGTAAGGTTAGGGATAAAAATCAATGACAAGAAAGATAGTTTTAAATGCAGCAGGATTAAAGGCAGCAGTAAAAGCCAGCAGAGCAGAAAAAAAAACCAAACAACCAAACAACCAACCAAAACGGTGCAATGGGCAGCTTTGCTGCTCTCGAAATAAAAAGTCGAAATAATAGTGAAACAAACTCAGACAAGCCCAACAACAGAAAACCCGAAGCAAATAAAAGCGAGTGGAACAGATTTCCGTGTTTACTTTTCTTTCTGCAGTTGGATCCCTTGTCGTAGCCACAAGGATAGGACGCAAAATGGGAAATAAAAGACAGGAAAAAAGAAAAAAAAATATTTTTTAAAGCAATTTAAGGCAAAGGAAGCAAACGCAAAGCCTCCAGCCTGGGCCAGCGGAGCTGGGGGAGCAGCAGCTCTGCAGAGCAGCGGTGCCGCTTCCCCCCTGCCCGGGCTCTGTCCCAGGAGCCCGGCGGGTTTTTGCAAGGCAGGAGCTCGGAGCGGGGAAGGGGATGGTGCAAACCCCGGGCTCAGAGGGGAGGAAGAGGAAGAGGAGGAGGGTTTCGGGACAGGGAGAGGAAAGAGAAAAATTCTAGTACATACAGCTCGATGAGTCCACCAGCCCCCAGCCTCTGCTTCTCTCTCTCTCTCCCTCTTAAGTCAAAAAGGAAATGCGGTTCTTTTTTTTTTTTTTTTTTTTTTCAGAATCAGAAAATGAACCATCAGGAAGTTGGCAAAATCTCTAACTAAACAATCAGTCGAGGAAATGCAACAAATTCGCGCGGGCCGTGCGTTTTGGCAGGGAGGGGAGTGAGGGACGGCGGGCGGCGCGCAGCCCCGCGCAGCACAGCGCAGGCAGCGCAGCGCAGGGAGCTGCGCACCGCGGGCCGTGCCCCGACCTTCAATCCTCGCTCCCTGCTGCATTTTTACCGCACGGAAACTCTTCCCTCGGGGCCAGGTACGCGGCCGCGGATCCCCAGCATCTCCCGCGGGTGCGGCCGCCCAGTTTTGCTTATTCCAATGGCTGCGGCAGAGCACGGGGCAGGGGCAGGGGGTGCCGGCAGGGCTCGCCCCCCACCCCGGGGACTGTCTGCAAGGCAGAAATGCAGACATCAACCCATCTCTCCCCAAAACGAACGAACAGGCAGCTGCAGGGTGCGCAGCCCCTTCCGAGGAATTCTCTTCCCTTCCCACGGGCTGGGATAAGCAGGATGGAGAAATGAGAGAGTTCCGTGCCGGTATTTCTTCTAAAACTGCATTTCGGATAAAGATGAGTGTAGCAAGGAGAGTTGTTGGTATTTTGTTGTTTTTGTTGTTGCGTTTTGGGTTTATTTTTTTTTAAAACAGCTTTTCCTAAGTTTTCCACAATTCACCAGTTCCTCCCTCTTCCCGTTTCGAAACGATGGTCTCTGCCTGCGGATACGGACCGAAAGGCTACCCCCTCCCCATTCCTTTTGTAAACCAAACAAATACATGAATAAATAAAGGCTACGCGAGCGGAGCAGCGCGTTGCCGTTCGCCGCGGGAAGCGCGACAGCATCGCCCGGGGAGGGGACGCGCTCCGCGGGCAGCGGCAGCCGCCTGTTCCCGGGGGGTGGGTTGGCTTCTTCAGCCTCCCGGCTGGGCGAAGGTAACGCACCAAATCCCCGCAAAGGGATTTTCTCCTGGGGGGTAGCTGCTGGAGGAGGCTGGAGATACACACTCCCCCCCAACACACACACACACTTTCTCCTGCCGCCCCCCGGAGGGTGCGGGGCGCGGGGAAATCGGGGTAAGGGGAGCTACCCTCTCCCAAAAATGCGGGGCACGCTCCGGGGTCGCTGCTAAAAGCAACACAACTCCGTATTTTTTAATAAAGAGCGTTCTCTTGCGAGTTGGCTGCTTTCCACCCACCCCACGGATGAGCTGGCTCTGTAAACACTGAATAGAAGATTAACACTGCTGTTATAACCTCATAGGGAGATCTGTGCCTTAGGAAACCTTTTACTGCTGCTGATCTACGGGCTCCAGAATAGCCCTTTTGTTTTAAGGGTGACAACAGCCCCGAGTCCTGCCATCCTCAGCGCAGCCCCTCGTTCAGCAGCTCGGCTCTGCCCCGGTCCCCCCCCCCCCGGCCCCTCTCCATCACCGTCCCTCCCCTGCCCGGGAGCCGCCGAGGCTCGGGGATGTCCCCACAGCAAAAGAAGCGGCTGCAAAAATTCGGCCGAGGGTTATTTATTATTATTATTATTATTATTATTATTATTATTATTATTATTATTATTATTATTATTATTATTATTAGTCTTTTTTATGGGTGATGTCTATAATTTGGCAGCCGCAATCCCTGGGAAGCTGCGAGATGCGGGATGGCGGGGGGGAGTTGGTGCTTATTTTTTCACTTTTCCTAAAATAACACCAGGCTGGGAGTGAATGAGGAGTAAATCAGGGGAAAAATCTTGGAGGCAGAGCCGAGTGCCCGGCCCGGGTGGCGGCTGAGCAGAGGCGGGCAGCAGCGCCCGGAGCAGCCGGAGGACCCACCGCAGCCCTCCTCCATCCCTCACTGTCACCCGCTTGCGCTCCCACCTCAGCCCCCAGAAAGTGGGTTTAGTTAGCGGGAAAGAAATTCAAATGAGAACAACCAGAAGGAAAAGAAAAAAAAAAAGAAAAAAGGAAAAGGAAAAGGAAAAGGAAAAGGAAAAGGAAAAGGAAAAGGAAAAGGAAAAGGAAAAGGAAAAGGAAAAGGAAAAGGAAAAGGAAAAGGAAAAGGAAAAGGAAAAGGAAAAGGAAAAGGAAAAGGAAAAGGGGAAAGGAAAAGAAAAGGAAAAAAGAAAGAAAAATGAAAAGGAAAAAAAGAAAGAAAAATGAAAAGGAAAAAAAGAAAGAAAAAGGAAAAGAAAAAAGAAAAAGAAAAGAAAAAGAAAAAGAAAAAAGAAGAAAAAAATGATAATAAAAACAACGATTTTAAAAAACCCAGTTCTGATTTCCCCTCTATCTCCTCGAAAATAAGATCTTCACACAGTAAAATCTTCCCTTGGGTAAGGATTTTCCCCCGGATCGTTTTACCCTCTCGATCCCTTTTGGTAAAGCCCTGTACTGCACGATACGTTTGGGGGTTTTTCGCCCTTCGTTTGCCCTTCCCGAGTAGTACTGGCATGAGCTCGCTTGAGGATGAGGTTTGACTCGATTTGACCACAACCCCTATGACAGCGAGACTGAGGCGTTTAAACCCGATATTAAACCGGAATAAAACAGCAGATCGAAGTTGGAGCATCCGGAAAACCGTCAGACAAAACACGCTGTAGCCAGAGTGGGCTTTACCTTTATGAGACGCTACAAATTGCTGCTATGGACACTTTGGAGACCTTTGAAATCCCTTCATTAGTTATGTGATGCATTTGACATCCGAGCTCATTGTACCCCCGAGGCTCCCAAAACCTTGAAAACCAAATTTTATTAACCCAATAAAACGCACGCACACAAAATTCGGGGGAAAATTCAAGAATCAAGAAAAGGGGAAAAAAAACTCTCTGATGAGTTTTTTGTCATTTTTCAAGGTTGGTTTAAATGTGAAGGAGACGAACTATTTTTTGTCAGAATAGGATTTTTTTTTTTTTACTTTTTTTTTTTTCACTTAGACTGTAAGTTTTACAGCGAAATTGCTTTAAAGAAGAAATCGAGCTCTCCTTTACATTTATAACTGACAAGCTGTCTTCGTTTCCATCTTTATGATCTATTTCCCCTCTTCCTTGATTCCTGCATTATGCAATAACTCAGTCATTTTTATGAACAAAGGGGAAATATAATGAGAAACATTACAGCAGCAGTGTGCATTTTTTGCCCACTAGCAGAGCGGTTTGCATGTAATATATTTTGCTTCCAGCCAAAACTAACCATCTTAACGTCTAACATGATGGGAAAGGACGTATTTACAGTGTGGCCATTGTACGTCGGGGTATTGAGAGTTGGTGGGTTTTTTTGTGCCATAAACATCACCTGGGCGGGGGTCCCGGCGCCGCTTTCCACCCCTTTGAGAACAGCATCCCTCCTCTGGCAGCATGTGAGAGAAGGGGTCCAGATGTTTTCCCCCTGCTCTTCTTTTCCGTAAAAAGAATTGTTCCCGAAAATAATAATCATAATAATAAAACAATAATTTTTTAAAAATCACCTTTGTGATCTCTTTGACCCAAGAAATCTAAACAAGCTCCAAACTCTCCCAAACGCAGCTGGAATTCAGCTGTGGCCACCCCTCCCCTACACGGCGATTTTAATGCCCAGCGCACACGTTGCTGGCTTAAAACAGTGCCTGGCGTGAGAAAATCCCTTTTTTTTTCCTATCAGACTCCCCCTAAAGAGCTTTTTTTCCACCAAGAAGTCTCGTTTGGGGGTCCCTGGGGCACAGCGTGCTCCCAGCCACAGATCACCGGGGCTGTTCGCACCGTAATTGAGGCACAAGTGCCATAAACCCAGTAGCCATTAGCAACTGGTAAATAAGTGTGCGGACTGTAAAGCTAAGTGTTATATCCTTTAGATAAGGGCTTATCTATATAGCCATTAAACCCACACTTGCCTCTTTAGCATGGAGAGAGGCTGAGGGTGTCGACTCCTATAGGAAAATATTTATTTAGTCCCTTTCGGACAGGAGAATTTAATCCAGTCTGATTTGACTTGCCAGGAGAAACTCATTTCTTGTTTTTGTTTGATGGGTTGTAATGCTGTGGATTTAAATCCTTAAGAGCTTGCAGTTTGCCCACAAAACAAATAGAAGATAATCTGGGTGGAGTGACAGGGGTTTTAATATATGGTGTCTTTGCTGTGATTCCTGCTTGATAAACTTCATCATTTCACCATATGCATGGGCTGTTGATGAAAGTAAGCTTTTCCAGAAAAAGAAAAAAAAAAAAAAAAGGAAAATAGGACAAATCCTACCAGCTGTCACTGAGCCTGGAGCATGCAGGATCAGGTCCAGCTCAGCTTAAAGTAAAGCCAGCACCAAGTCTCCCTTGAATCGAAGCATCACCTGGATCTGGTCCTGGAGATGGACACAGCGAGGGAGCAGCTGGGGAGAAATGTCTCTGAATTGGCACTGTTGTACACCGTTTCTCTGATCCACCTTGTTAGGTCGGTTCAGGAAACATGCGAGCTGTATGGATTAAGTAAAATTAATAAGATTTAGGTCTTGATCCTGTATCCTCAGTCTTTCTTCTCAGCAGTTTTATCTACTTAAGGATGCTCTCATGCAGTATGGACTGCAGGGTACCACAGACCTCACGTACCAGACTTTTATTAATGCAACAACAGCAGCAAGAACTAGTCTACGAGGTAACTAGAAAGTTGTTTTTCCTAGTTCTTTTGTAATTCCTGTAAATTTCAAAGTCTAAGACAAAGATTAGTAGCACTTGTTTTCATTTTTATAGGTAAGGAAACTGAGGCACTAGGAAAAAAAAGGTGCAATTTCAGGGGTAAAGTGCTGGATTAAAATGCAGGTTACTTACAACCTAGCCTGGCTTGTTTATACCAAAGCCATGTTGACTTTCAAACAAGAGCCTCTCTCTGAAGTTGATGGAAATTTTAGCACCGTTTTCAAAGAAAAGGCTGAGGAGACTGGTAAATAGTCATTTGCTATCGATCCCCCCTGTTTGGAGGATTGGACTAGATGATCCTTTGAGGTCCCTTCCAATCCTTGACATTCCGTGATTCTGTGATCCTTTCTGAACAGCTCTCTTTTTTTTTTTTTTTTTTTTTTTTTTTTTTAACACAAGCAAATCTCCGAGCCTCATCTGGGGCCTGGCATTGGGAGTCAGGGGGCTGTAGAAAAATGGGAGCACTGGTATGCTTTAGTCCAGAAGGCAGGAAAATAACCAATCTTCCAAGCAGCATTTTCGAACAGGGGGCAGCTGCAATCTGAACCTTTCTCTCAAATGAAACTGTACATTTTTAGAAGAACACCCTTTTTGATCCATCTATAAAAGGCTAAAATATGACAATTTTGCTGGCAGCAAAATGCTTAAGAGCAGCAGACTGAATTATTCACGTGAAAGCCAAGCCATAACTTTCCGTGATACAGCGCACACAAAATTCAGGGCTTAGATGTGAGTAGAAATCTTACACGCCTTAACTTAATCCCAGTATAATAGAGCCAGATTACAAGAAAGAAGGTTTTTCTCAGTAGCTGTCAGCTTTGAGGCTAAGCCTGTGGATATCATCTCACTATCTTCCTGCCTCCATAAAGAAGCTAAAATCCAGAGCCCCAGAAAGCCAGGGGAATTTTGCCACTGGCTTAAGTGAGAAGAGATGAAATCTCTTGATAAAATAATAATATTCCATTACTGTTGGCTTTGGCCAATTACTGCCCCGTGTTTGCAATCTGCCTTGCTTCAGCAATGGTCATTTGGGTGCAGGAATCTCTTTAACTTCATCAGCAAAGCCACATAAGCCAAAATTGCAGCATCGGGCCATAAGACAACCACTCTGCTCCATGCATGGCATCCTCCCATCCCACCAACGGCAGCGAGATTTAAGGGCAGCTGAGTCTGGTGCAAGACAAGCTTTTTTCAGGCCAAACCTTTAAAAGTATTCTCCTGAGAGCTATGGGAAATTAGATGCCCAAAGGTGGTGGGCACAGCCATGTGGGTCTGCTCCCCCTGCGCCTTCGTTTGCTGGTTGTTAGTGTGCATTTAGCTCTGCCTTCCATGGGGTCCCATCTGTTATCTCAGCGTGTTTACCCAGCACTCTCATTGCAATAAACTGGGTGATTGGCCACTAAGATTGAACTACAATAGGCTTTTCTTGCTCAGAATGTTATTCCTGGGGGCCTCTGACAGCTCCCTTTTGTGATCCCGTAAAAGCCACCACCCCCCGCTCAGTTCTGGTCCTCTCCTGCATTTGGTCTTGGCAAAGGTGCTAAAAAAGAAACGAATGGGCCAATAAGTGCTTTATTGCCGTCACTCATTTGGGATCCACAACGACCCTGAGTACCCCCTGCCTTGTAATCGCATTAGGCTGTGTTAGCCCTCAGCCTGCCACAGAAAGGTCGATTTCATATATTTCTACACTTTCAAAAAGGAATAAAAAAAAAATGTGCCAAGGTAAGACATCAGCTTTCCTGCCACTCAATATTTCAGGCTGTAACTGCTGACTCGTTCAGTGCAACACACGCCAGCAGTAATTCCAAAGGCTCCGGATGATTTTATGCTTTTTTTTTTTTTTTTTTTCCCCTCCTGGTTTGTAAGAAAAGTTCTCAAAACTAAAACAAAGGTAGGTCTTCTTAGGTAAAGTTTTGAAAGACTGGAGAGGTTTCTAACAGCCAAAGGAACGAGCAGAGAGAATTGAGCACAGCCAGAGGGAGCAGACGTCGTGGTTCCCGTAAGCACCTTTCTTCCAGGAGTATCTAATCAATACGAATCAAAGAGCAATCGACCCCTTTATAACGATCCGTTTATTCATTAGGAGAAATTTCCCGACTGGTCTCTTCCTTTCCTCCAGATGCAGGTGGTTTCTGACCTGGAGATGGGGTTCAAGTGGCATCCAGCCAGAAGCAGCGAGGGCTCCGCTCCACCTGTCAAGCAGAGAGCATCCAGCCGGGACGCAGCCGTCGGGTGCTGGGCTGCACGTCTCCGAGCCGGACCCTCTAGTGGACTCCGTGTGCATTTTCTTCTGGAAAAAAAGAAAAAAAATGGGAGAAGAGTTTTATATGCAACTTCCATCTTCCTTGAGCGTGTTGCTCAAAAGCTCTGCAACACCTTTCCTGGTGCACTGGAGGGATGGCCTCGTTGTTTCAACATCTTACCCACTGAATAGGCTCCAGCCTGACATTTTTAAGAGAGATTTAAAAACCACAGTGTAAGAAAAAACCTCTCTGAGGCAAACACCTTTTTCCCCTCTTGGGAATAAAGCTGAACGTCTTTTTCATCTTCCAGGCGTGAAAGGGCAGAGAGAATTCCAGCCTAAAGCAAAGGACTAAAGAAGAGTTAATGTATTTTGATTATAACTGTATGGATCTTATTAAAAGTAATCTTCCTAAAATAATTCCTAGGCTGAGCACTCATTTTGTGGGGGAATATATAATGATAAAATAGTCTGGTGAATGGAACCAGCTCCAATATTCAGGGATATGAAATTTAAACAGTGAATGAAAAAAAGATGACAAAACACTTTCAGTTTACTCTTTACCATCATCACACTGACTTTTAAGCTGGTCACAGTTACAAAGAAAGTATATAAAATTACAAAAATTCTGCCCAGATTTAAAACAATGATAGTGACAGCACTTGGTTAAGGAAAGGAAATCACGCATTGAGGGAAAAGCTTATATTATGTGTTAAAATTTCAAATAACTGCTTTTTTATCCAGAATTGCCTTGGATTTTACTGTACATTAAATAGTGTAAATTACACATATGGCAAATGTAGAGAAGGCCAGTTCAGATCTGAGCACTTAATAATGTACAGTAGGGAGAAGGAGAGAGGAAAAGAGTGATAACTTATATCCAGATTTAAAAAAAAACCACGACAAACTAGTGTTATCACTTCTCCACTGATCCACAACCAGACAAAAGCTGTAAATTCCTCATCTCTTGGGTTTATCCAGGTAGCTCAGCTCCACAGCCAGCCCAAAAACCTGACAGTTCAAGAAACTGTCACTGTCAAATCACTCTGGGTCAGAAAGACCCAAGAAGATTCAAAATAGATTCAGATGCCGATGTGATTTTCCTGGGACTTTGCAAATACCAGGATCAGCTTATGCCCACTTGTTGGGCTGGGATTTTTTTTTTCCCCTTTTATTTGCCTTTTAATGTTGGATTTATGCTCAGTAAACAAGACACAGCGTGTGCGTGGGGCACGCGTGATGGGTGATACCCTGTCCACGGTACAGCCCGCAGCCGGGCAGTGCAACCACCTCTTCCCACTGCGAGCACATGGCCTTAACTCCACTCCCCAGCCCACACGAGGCATTGAATTTCACTTTTATTGCAGCTGTGCTGGAGGTGTCCCACCAAGAGCCAGCATGGACCAGACCACGTGAAATGATGGCCAAGAGCTAATAATCCAACTCTTCTCACCATCTCTTTGACCTGCTGATCTAGGGAAGGAAGGAGGCAATGCAGAAGCAGTTCATCTTCTTTCCCAGTTCCCCCTCTTTCCCAGCTCCCCAGTGCAGCCTGACAGGTATAATTTTGGGAATGCTCTCAGAATAGTCAGATGCACCAACCTTGGAAGTTGCAGGATGGTAGCGGCAGAAACAACCGTGTTATAACTACATCACTTTGTGTTTCCAAAGGTCTGCGGTCCAAAGCAGCTCTCCTTCTGCAGGCATTTTGCATTAAACATTCCTATTAATTTTATACTTTGTTTATTTAATTGTAGGAGGCGAAAACCAACACGCTTCCCTGTTATCAGAGGAGAAGGAACAGTGGCAGGAAATTAGGTCAGTGAAATTGCCCCACTGTGCAGAGAAAGGGTTTTGTTCCTTAAAATAATTTCCACTGGAGAAAACGGGTATCCCATGCAGCAGAGTTGCCTCCTCCATTTCATCTCAGGCTCCTTTTCCAGCTTTTTGCCATGAATCCGATTACCCTGCCCTGGGAACAAGATTTGGCTCTAAATTAAATCAAACCATTTATTTGTCTGGGGCAGCTTGGCTAAGATACATTGTGAGGTTTTCAGAGAAGTTACTGTCATCTGAAAGTATGAAGTATGTCCTTGCAGTTGTCACTCCTCATCAAGGAAAGGAGAGGCACGGGTGCCTGTGTCAGATTGGCATTTCTATTCGTGGACCTTTTTTTCCTCTTCCTCAAGGAAAATGGTCTCAGCCAGGACAGGTCTTCCATTTTTTCATTGATGCTACTTTCCTGTCGTTACTCATAGTCTTCTTTTTGAAAACTTTTTTTTCTTCTATGCTGGAGACATGCAAATCTCCAGGTACCCCAAAACATCTAAAGTTGGGTTTCTTTCCAGCCTCTCAAAACAAACTCTATTCAGGTAAAGACCTACGAAGTGTGTTCTAGGGAAGAATCTTGTGAATCCACCTGTGTTTTTTTCCAGGCTGCAAGGAAAGAGGGAGTTTTCTATCTATTTTGAGATGGAAATGAGCCAGGGCTTTGCACTTTTGCATTTATCTCCTTGATGCTTTGCTCAGGTCCCTGTACAGTAGCTTCAACAGGGCTGCTTTATCTCACGTTCCCACAGGAGGAAAAATATCTGTATCTTTGTTATCTGACCTGAATTTACAGATGAGAGGAGCATGGAGGGCCATCATCGATCTTCTTCCCAACTTACACTTGCTGTTCGGCCCCTCAGTGGCTGTCCAGCCTTTCTCACCAGGGAGATGCCCCAAAACCACATCAGAAGGTTCTGCTGGGACTTTAGAACTTCCACCTTTTTCTATGTATAAGGGTGTTTGGGACGCAAATGATGGGATTCTCTCCCTGCTTACCATCTAGAATGGTTTTTCTTTTTTTATCCATACAAGACATTCATGACACTGAGCTGCTAGAACAGCCATGGTAGTTGTAGGTCCTGGGGGCACAGAAAGGAACGCATCAGACCCTCCTAAGAAGACTGCGGCTGCAGAAATTCAGAAATGACGGATAAGGGAAGCATTTGAAGTTTGTAGAAGGAAAAGGAGAAGAATTCATTAAGGAATGAGATGCAAGAAAGTAATGCAGGTTTTTGGGGATGTGTTACTGGACGTGAGGCATTGTTTATGTCACCAAACAAGCGGTCATACACAAAGACCTTCAGAAGAATTTCCATTTTTTAGTATTGTAGTGTTTCCTGTGATCTGTTAAAAAATAAGTGCCTCTTCTTTTTTTCGGAGGGTGAGAGATGGAGAGAGATAGAGAGAGGATGTCCAGACAGCAACTTTCCATTAAGTCAGAACCATCCTGAAGGCAAACAGGCAAATCTGAGTGAGACAGAGACCTACAGTTGAAAGGGTTGGCATTTTAGTAGGCAATAGCCCTCCAGGGCAATAGGGCAGATGTTGGTGGGACATAACATCCAGTTTTGCGTCTCATTCCTTAATGATAGGAACTCTTCCATATGAGTGTTTAGGACTCAAATGATGGGGTTGTCTCCCTATTTATAATCTAAAAAGGTTTTTAATTTTTGATCTATACAAGGCATTCGGTGATTTTCCTCATCTCTAATCCAGACTTCTGCAGACTTGCAGAAATGGTCCCCCAGTGGGATCCCCCCGCAGCGGGTCCTTGCCACAGCCCCTGCTTTACACACGAGCCATTGTACCGCTGTAAACACTGAGTGATGGTGAATTAGAGACACATTTTGGAAACGGGCTCCTGCTTCTGTGTTAGGTTAATTAGTGGTTTGCTAGTATGTTAACTGCTCTGCACATTGACCTCAGGCTGGTTTGTCTCTAATGAACAAAAGCAGTTCTCCAGCAACAGGTAACCACTGATTTCTCAGGGACTATAACTTAACTAACAAGCGTTGAGTTACTGAGTCTCCCAGCTGGCCAAGAAGTGAGAAAATCCTTAGGAAATTCACCCTCTCCGTCCCCTAAGGAAAGAGGTTATTAGAATGATCTCGAGTCTAATTTAAAATCTGAAGCCTGAGATTGTTTGAAACCTTCCTTGTTTCTTTTCAGTAAATTCCCCCAAAGCTGAAGTGACTTTTTGGACTGTGGTCTGACGACTGCCAATTTTGTTTCTATGGTAAAGTTCATCCAGAAAGAATTCACCTTTTGTAGGAAACCCTATTTTGATCAGGAAATGTATTTTTGCCAATGTTAAGTCCAGCTAGACAGGCTCTTGTCAGGAAGTAGGAGAGAGCCAGGCTGAAAATCCAAGACTTTTTCCCTTTCCTGTTAGGATGTCCTTGCATTGACAGGTTATAAAGCTGAAACATGCTCTGAAAAAAAAACCCCAAACCCAACAACAATGCACAGAGATGGCTCTTGGGTGACCCAGTGGCCTGGTTCCTATTTTTTTCCACGGGATTTAGGAAGAATTGCAAAGGCTGCAAGCCTTTACAAAAGAAATGCTGAAAGTTGCAAGCAACGCTGACCGCGTTGGCTGCCAGGAGTTTCGAGATGATCCCTGGAAACACATTTGGTTTTAATCAAGCCCCTGCACTGTGGAACATCCTGTTTGTCTACACTTATTATTACTGACAAATTATCCTCCTCCAAATCTCAGGGAGCATTCACTTTATCCTCGCATTAAACCTGATTGGAAACAGTAGGTTTAATTAGACTCAGCATGAGGCCCAGTCGTAAACTGCACCAGTTCCTTTTTTATTGTGGCATTCACGAGATGTGTGAAAATACTATATTTCATATACAGACCCCAATTTGCTACTGCGAGGGCTGATCAAGACAATGCACAGATGCCCTGTGCTACGTGAGCAACCTCTGCTCACCCTTGCCATACCTACGGCTGGGAAAAGTTTGCTGTTTGCAGCAGTCTGGGTATATAATATGTCGTTCCAGAGGAAAAGATCTGGCCCCAAAAATCTGAGAGGTGTCTTTCATCACTAACCAAGCCCTGAGGTTTGCAGGTCTGTAAGAGTCTGTTTTGCTTCAGCCTAGATCCAGAGTTTGAGAGAGATGGAGGAGGTGGTGCAGGGTGTTGAAGATTGCCCTCTCTTTGGTCTTACTGAGAACAAGAGCATCTTCTTCTTCCCCTTGTTAGCTGGAGAGTCTTTCCTAGGAAAAGCCTATTGCATTAAGCAAACCTGAGGGGTTAAACGTGTATGACTTTAATATTTGGAGCTTGTGTGGATGGTTGATTATACAAGAGAAGAGCTGAAACCCTTATGTCTGATGGAGCCCGCCATTGTTGGACTGGCATGATGATTGAGGGTAGGGTTACGTATTTGGCCAATGTTCTGAGATCTTTCCAACGTCTCTCATTTTCCTTTGCCTGGGTTGACCCTCCAGCAGATGTGCCTCATCCAGGTGTGCATTGCAGGGAGTGTCAAGTGTTTCCAAATCAGTGGGAAAGTCCAATGAGGTGTCATGTAGTGGCAATCTTGGGTGGAAGCCCAGAAAGTAAGCTCGTGTCCCACATCGTCAAGAGCTGCTGGCAGGAGCTGAGCTATTAAGTAAGCTCTTTCCAATGTCCTGGGTGTGGAAAAGCATGAGACAGCACGATCTGTCTGGGTTTCAGAGGAAGAGGAAAAAACAAACCAGCAGAAGACAAACAGAGAACCCAACCTTTTTGCTCTTCATGTTTACACAATTTGGGTTTTTTATTCACAAGGATCTGAAGGTGGAAAGGGGTGTGATCCGCCGAAACGAAGCTTTTCATGACAATATAGTCTTTCCTAAATTGGTAAAATAATACTACTGGAGGGATTATCTTGGGTTAGATATTATTTTAAACTGAATTTAAATTGCATTGACATGTGCCATGCCTGCATGTACCTTGCTCTGGAAGCAAATCTAGAGTGCATTTGGTATGTTGCCAGTTTGTGAGCTATTTCTCCCTGTGTTTTGCCAAAAAAACTGTTGGAAATAATAAAAGCATCACATGGGTTGTTGGTTAAGGCTCCCTACCAGAAAAACAAATAGAAAAGGAATTGCGAAGGTAATGAATATGCATAAGATGGAGACTTGTCCCAAATCATGCCAGAGCACAACTCTTAAATCTTTCTCCAAAACTGCCTTCGACACAACCCATGCCTCTTGCTGTCTGGCAAATAGTGTCCCTCCTTCCAGTGACACAAATTTTTAGCCGTCTATCTTGACAATTAGCTTTGTAGTTTAGATTACTTTTTTGATCACCTGCTGGCTTCTTTTTGGACACTTTTATTTATATTTGTTTAAGGGAACTTTTAAACGGGTCCCAGCAGAAGGCTTGCTTGTAGGTGGCTGTGATATTGAGCAAGTTCAATGCTGAAAATAACGCCCATCTGCTGTGCTGTTAAATATCAGCCTTGTAAAGGTATAAGCAGATGTGTCTTCCCGGAGTAGTAAATCCTCAGAGCTTTTCTGGAGGCCTCACGGATGTAGATCTGTAGCTGGTCCCTGCTGTCCCTCGGATCTTCCTTTGGTGCAGACCGGAGATGTGCAACCAGGGTCACCCCACACACATCCCACCGGGATAGGGTCAATAAACCAAACGTGAAGCCTTTTTCCCCCTCTGCTTCTCATAACCTGGAGTATTAATTTCTACCACGTCACTTTTGGGTACTCTCTTCTTTGCTCACCTTATTTTCCTTGGCTTAGTTGCTGAGGTACACGCTTGGTATGTGTTACTTTAGGGTATTTTTTAAACAGATAAATCTACAAGTGAGTTAGGGCTGAGACACCGACGTGTGTCACAGAGTCGCGGCACTCGGCTCTCATTGAAAATTGCTGATATCTTTCTCGATGCAGTATGTTTCCTCTATGATATTTTGAAAGAAAACACGCTGCAGTGGCTAGAAGAGATGTGGAGCTTCTTACCAGATGGAGGTGGCCTGACAGCTTGTAAAAAACCCCTTTGCAAACAGTTAGCAGTGACCTCAATTACTGAAACCTTTCATTTCTCCATCTGGGTGACGCGCTCACGATTGCGCGATGCCGGGGTGATAAACAGGCTGGAAGGAATACGGAAACGATCTGTGCAAAACCATAGTCCTTTTGAAAGCATATCCCACAAAAAAACCCTTTCTCATGCTGCATTTCGCCCCCCCCTCCCAGTTCAGCTTTGGTACTGAACTTTCCATTTTCAACTGACCAACATAAATTAAAGCCAAACATTGGCATAGAGAGGAAAGATGGAGAAAGTTGACCATTTCCCTCAGGAGGTCAGCCACAAATTCCTGCTGTTGTCTGAGAAATGATGAGCTACTCTTTGGAGACATGACTTCGATCATTTAGTGTCACAGGGAAACTTTTCAGGCGTTTCAACAAGGGTTGAAATATGTAGTCTTTTTTTTTTTTCCTTCTCCTTTTTAAAAAATATAGTTTCAGACTATATATGTGTTCTTTTTTTTTCTTTTTTTTTCCCTTTTTTCTTTTAATATAGTCTTCTCTACAAAAAGCCAGTTGTGCATGGTGCTATTTCCTTTGGGCAATCTTACAAGAAATGTTCCCAGCTCGCTTCATGCCACTACAAATATGTCTTTACCTCGGAGAAAAGGGCACATCACTCACTTTGCAGGCCTAAACAAATTTGACTGCTTAGAGCTCTAACAGCTCTGGGTGACAAAGTATGTCAAGGAAAATATGTAATTCCCCCTTCATCATTATTCTCACTTTCGTTATTCATAAATATGGGATATAAATCCACTGCTGGTAAAAGGGCCATCTGTCACGGGAGACAAGCTAGCTGGTGATTGCCTCCCAGCCCACCCCGCTGAGTTTCGAGACAAATTTCCAATCAAATGGAGACTCAAAGTGTTAAGGATGGAGGATTTAGAAGATCTTATAGGTGACATTTCCAGACAGAAGGAAAACAAGCTTTCAATTCCACCTAACATGATAAATAGGGAGAAACGATTTCGAACCTTCTGCAGAGGCTTTTCTGGTTTTCACATTTACGACGGCTCCTTGCTGACTGACTTAACAGATGCCACCCGTATTTAGAAGGGATGAGTAAAATGGTTCAAGACGCCGTAAATGTTCATCAAAAACTCACACGAAGCCTGAAATGAGCTTTCTGCTGAGGTTCTCGAAGCTGACTTTTTTAATTCCTCTTCATCATGTGATGGCTCTGGCCCCACTTTCATCCTTGGATTTCAGCCAGGGAAAGAAGTCAAAGAAATTTCTTCTGCTGAGATATTTATTGCATTTGCTGTTCTAGGAAGTATTTGTAACTTGTTCAAAGTTCAAAAAATCACCTCAAATCTTGCAGACTGACCTATGAACCTGTTGCAGATTCGTTTCTGAGAGCGTAAAATACAGGTTTGAAGCTTTTACAGTTATTTGGGGGAGGGATGAAAGGTATAAATAAGTGCTCTTACTCCTAATTCTAAGTTTTTATGAATGTCTAAAAACAAATAAATAACTCCCCCAGGGCAATGATCTTATGCTGGTCTTTTGCTAAACGAAATGAAATCATTTTTTTCACCGTCTCTTGTAATTATAACAGGCTTCCACTTCATACAAGGGATCTGGATGCCAGTTGGGATCACCTTACTTTTCATTTGCTGGTGAGTAGTGATAAATCCCATCGGTAGGATTCCAGTGGATTAGCTAATAACAGCGGCACAGTTTTTAAGGCACATAGTCTTTGACTTAAATGATAATTTCCAAACCAGTTGCTGTAGAGTTTTCCTTTTTGCATTTTTACTGTTACAGATTTACTCTTCACTCCTCGATTTTTTAAGTTATCTACACCCAGTGTAATTTAATGGTACGAAAATCCACCAGCAGTTTTAGAGGCTGCAGGTCATTTAATTGGAAGAAACATCTGGGGACAAGTGGAAAATCCCTCCACGAACTCCGAAGAGACTGGTACCTACCTCTGATAATAGGTTTGGAAATATATCAGTGCAAGGAGATGATGATCCTACATCCCTAAACATGGATATTTCTTGGAAAGATTTTTTTTTTCCTGCTCATTAATATTTCCAATGCATTTGCTTTAGTGACAGAAGCAGCATTTGCTGCAAATAGCATTTCTGGGAGTAGTTTGTGATGGCTCATAGCTGAGCATGGCTGAAGAGACAGAATAAGGGAGATGGATGTTTTCTGTTCCATTTGTGAAAAATTTATGCTTGCTGTGTCAGGATGCACCCCATCATTCCAGGTGGGAAAGCTTAGTCATAATAAAAAGGATTATCTGAATCAGCATATTAATACATAGCAGAGAATGAGCAAATTCATCAGCTGTGGACCCTACTTGGTTTTGGGTACAAGAATGGACACATACTCTTCTGCAAACAACCTTCTTTCCCTTTCAACACAACGCCTTAGCTGTGGAAATATGGGTTCAATTTGGTTTAAAGATGCATTATGAAGCTGGAGTTTGAATTTAGGCATTTACATTTTCAAAGGAAAAACATCTTGGAGAGGGGAGGAACTTGTAATTTTGTCAAATTACACAGAAAATGAAATTGGAGGAGCAAGAAATTGCCTGAAATGAAGTAGTGAAAAGTTTCACAATGAAAAACCCCTATGTGCTACACACACAAAAACACGCTTCTGTCGCCTTTACTTAATTCTGCATATTTCTCCACAAGCAATAATGACATAGTCTTGCTTTCACTCTTAAATACATGGCTCTTTGTTTAACATTTTTTTTATGTTAAAATGGGAGGATAACCATTCTCAGTTGCATTTTGCCTTTCCCTCGGCCTTAACTGTTCAAATTCAAACAACATAATTTGATTCAGACAGGTAAATAATCCTTATTCTTACAAAAAAAAAAAAAGAATAAAAATCAGCTGTCATAAATTAAAACCCACTTTTCCCTAACCCCAAATAAACATTAGTCAGCCTGCATTTGATTGTAATAACACACTTGTCATTTCAGATATAACATGTTGGAGGTGGATTTTTTTTTGTAAAGGCTCTGTTGGAATTCCTTGGACTAAATTTGCTGTGGGTATATGATGGCTTCATTAAAAATTAGAAACCAAACGGATGTGAAGGACTCCAAAGAGGCTGTAGTACAAACATGAAATAGAAATAACTTGCCAGATTTTTCATTTTAAAGCTGCTCCTGTTTCAGATGCCCTTGAAATTTGTCACAATGTAGTAATTTGGGGCCAAAAGTGAACTATTGAAGCACTTACTAAATTGTTGCCAGCTATAGTTGAGGTTCATGTGCAATATTGCTTCTCCCTTACTTGCAGTAAATCCAGAGTAAACCTGCTCAAATGCTTAAGTTTTCACTGATTTTACACTGATACAGTAGACATCTCAGGGAAGATCAGAATGGAAATTCCACTCATTAAATAACAATGACATATCTCCAGAAAAGAGTTTTATTTCAAGTGATCACAGTTTGTATTTAAAACTGTCCTGACACAGTTATAGTCATTTTTGTAAAGTGTGATTTTTACATTCTTTCTTATTTTAATTGTGGAGCAGAGCAGAGCCTTGAGGGAGAAACAAGGGCAATAGAATCTGAAATTACAGTTTCTGGTTGCCTTTTTCTGGTAACTGCAGACTAAGAGCAAACTTCAGGCTTTGGCTTCATCCTGAATCTAGTTAAATTGATGGCAGGTGCCTGTTAATTAGCATGGGACTGTAATCAGGCTGTTTTCCTTACTAGCAGTGTTTGAAGTCTGAGGACCTAAAAGCTGCTGCAGAGAGGATGGAGTGGTATCTTCTCTGTATCCTTGAGCTGATGGGACAAGAAGAAATGGGATTGCATTACAGCAAGGAAGGCTCAGATTAAACATTTAAGAAGGTTCCAAGCAGCGAGGGTGACAAAACGTAGCCCTGTGTGGCTCGGGGAGCTGGGGAGCCACAACGGCTGCAGAGCTTTGAGGAAAGGCTGAACGTTGCTTCTGACTGAATGTTTTCATTTTGCTATTTTTGGGTCACAGCTTCTGGCTCTGACCATTTTATAGGTCAGTTTTACCTTGTCTTCCCATTTTGCAACGAAGTGGCAAAAGAGTACCCAAACATATTCAATAACCAAGGAGTAATAATGTGAGTTGTAACTCATTGCAGGTACTTGGATGGCAAACCGTCGTGACATGAACCTTTTAAGGCATAATCAGTAGATGTGAAGGGGAACAGAAAGTGAGCAGAAGTTAAACATGCAATCTTCTTCCTCAATTACCTCCCCAAACCATATGTCCGGTATTCACCAGCTCTCATTTACACTAGAATAGATCCATTTTACTTTCCCTTTCATATTTTACCCTGCTGGAAGGTAGCCCACTCTCTTATGTCAGACCTGACAGGATGTGGATTATCTCCATCCAGCCTTGACACATCTTTGTTCATGGTGATGTAATGCTCCAAAAAGTCTAGTTAAGAAAAAAAAAAAAAAAAAAGAGATGGTACTTATCAACAGGAAAGGAAACAAGCCTCTGTTTGACAACCAGTGGCTGAATAGCAAGGAGAGCTTTCTTAGGGAAAAAAAAATATCGTTTATGGCCATATGAATTACTATTATTTATTCAGAGGGAAGAAATGGCTATTGAATTTTTAACTAGAATCAGCTGGCTAAGCAATGTACAAGGACCAGGCATTTGGACACGACTTCCAGGTAGGTTCAGACAGGAAAGGTTCAAGCCTGTTCCCTCTGGGATCAATAAAACAACCAGAACTTGAGCGTGAGCTGGAGCGAGCAGAGCCTGCAATGTGCCCCTGCTCTCCCCTTCCCCTTCCCTTTTGGGGGAATCTACCAGAATAGCATTACCCCGCTCCAGCGGTCCCATTTCTCTCCTTTTTTCCCCCCATCTCCTCTGGGTGGAACGTGCTCGTGTGAACCCCCAGCTCTGTCACTCCCTTATCCCTCCTGCTCCGAGCGCTTGCAGCCAGGGCTGCATTCCAGCAGTGCGATCTGAAACCGTATCCCTCCAAGTTCACGAAGTATTAGGCGTGTGTGCTGATGGACTTGTGAACTTTTACCTCTTACCTATCAGCAACGCAGCCCACTTCACCCTTTCCTTCCCTGGAACTGGTCGGAAAGTAAGTGCTGGAGATCTCATGTGCACTGTGTGGTGGAAAGGTCTCCAGCACAGCATCATGGCAAAATAGCTCCCTACCTACGTGATTTCCTTGCTGTGCTGCTCACCCTGCGCTGATTCTGGAAATATCGAGTATTGCAGGGATCTCAGGTGGGTTTGCAGGTCAAAGCAGATTTGGCACAGTGTGGGTGAGCCCGGCAGCCCCAGCAGCTGTCGGTGGGTGTAGCATCCCTCCAGGTGATGGAACCGAGCAGAAGAGGAGACAGGAGACTTTCTCCAAGAGTGGTTTGAAGTCTGTAGGGTTTGTGGCAGCCAGAGCTCAGGCTGAGCTTGCACGAGCAATATCCCTGGCACTGGGCCCAGGGAACGTGTTCAATCCAGGGAGATGGAGGGAATTGATCTTTTTTTTCAGGATTCCCTTCGCTGGGATGAATCACACACCAGCTCTGAGCCCGATGCTTTGGGAAGCGGGAACCACAGGGCACCCTGACTCGCAGCCCTGCCTGCGAGGTGCAAGAGCCCGTGTTTAGGGACTGAAACCCAGGGATGATAAAAACCCATTTTGTGCCCATATTTTGCTGACATTTCTTTTTTATCCAGCAGACTGCAGACACCACCTGAAGCAGGCTGTGAGGTAGCGACAAAAGCCTGAAGCAGCTTCTTGAGCTGCCCTGCACTTTTCCAAGCACACTTTTATTTCCTTTCTGTTGAGTTCTCACCACTGCAGCCCACTGTTGAGTTAGCTGATGGCAGCGCGCTGGGCTGTCCCAACCCCAGTTATGTGGCCTCCACCACGTCCATAGCTCCCATGGGAGATCTCCATAGAGCTTCTCATGGAGGCATGGTGGGACTGCAAACCTTGAGGGACTCCCACCAAAGCATTGTGGAGTAACTGGGCTGTGGAGGTGGCCAATGACAAACGCACGTTGCGAGTGACAGAGACACATCTGACACACGCCTGGGTGCCACTGTGCGCTGCTGCAAACCATCTTGAGTTACATTAAAGGCATCAGCTGCAAGAAAGTAGTGCAGTAATGAGTGTTTCTGTCCAGGTCTTTAGTGAATATGTCCAAAATGGTCTTCAACTCAGGTCTTTCAAACCTATGGTTATACAAGAATACCATAGTGACGGGTGATAGAACAAGAGGAAATGGGTATAAGCTTAGTCAGGGGAGATTCAGGTTGGATGTTAGAAAGAATTTCTTCTCTGAAAGGGTTGTCAGCCACTGGAATAGGCTGCCCAGCAAGGTGGTTGAGTCCCCATCCCTGGATGTGTTTAAGAATAGGATGGATGATCTACTTAGGGATATGGTTTAATGGGGATTAGGGACGGTTGGACTCGATGATCTCTAAGGTCTTTTCCAACCTAGAAATCTATGAAATCTATGAAGAAAGAGAGCAGAGAATCATGGGCAGATATCCTACTATTTCTAATCTACATGTATCATTTCTATTTTTGCAAGCCATATTGATGTTCCTGTATCTGTGGGTTTTATGGAAGAGATGGTATGTGTGTCTATATATACTCACATGTGATTACACGCTGGACTTTTTCTTAGCTACAAACTTAGATGCCAGTTTACTTTTACTTTCCCCTGTTTAATTACGAGATGAATTTGGTTCCTGGGGAGGTCAGTCTGACTGCAATGGTTACAGCCAGACATATCGCAATGTCAAGCTTTCCCACGCAGAGCCCTGCCAATGTCTCCCAGCCTTGACCTTGAAACACCCTCTGCCATTCCAAGCCCTCAGTGAAAGCTGAAAAATGTGCTGACACTGAAAACCCTGCTGTACACAGATGTGCAATATCTGGGGACATTTCAGAACAATCACGTTCGTTTTGCAAACATGCTCCTTGGCTCCGGGTGCTGGGTGATTCGGGAAGAGCTGAGTGCCATCATAACATGTTTTGTCACTATGTTGTCATTTACACACTAACGACACTTAAATCCAATTGAGCTCTATTTATCTCTACTATAATCTAAAGTGGACTGGTCAGATTTCAGTCTGGTTCTTTTTGATTCATGGAGAAGTGAATCAAAAGGAGAGGGACTTTTTACAATGGCATGTAGTGATAGGACAAGGGGCAATGGCTTTAAACTGAAAGAGGGGAGATTTAGATTAGATCTAAGGAAGAAATTCTTCATTCTGAGGGAGGTGAGGCACTGGAACAGGTCACCCAGAGAAGTTGTGGCTGCCCAGTTCCTGGAAGTGTTCAAGGCCAGATTGGATGAGGCTTTGAGCAGCCTGATCTAGTGGAAAGTGTCTCTGCCTTTGTCAGGGGGGTTGGAACTAGGAGGTCTTTAAGGTCCTTTCCAACCCAAACCATTCTGTGATTCTGAGTAGAACTGCTGCAAGTTTGCACTGACTCCAGGGTGACTCTGGGAACCTGGGCTGTTATCTCTTGTCAGTCCTCTACAAATGCATTTGCAATCTCAGGGTCCAACTGGAAACATTTGTCAGTGCCCCTTACATAATACTGGGCTTTATGGAAAAATTGAACCCTCCAGTACATGTAGAGGAAATTCCAGAGCGAGCTTACTGACAGACATGTCTTGGAAGTTAGCTAGTTATTTTGGCAGAGACCCAGGATTATTTTTTTTTTCCCCTTCTTCCCCACCACTCTTGAAAAAAAAAAAAAAAAGGAGAAGAAAATCTCTTGGAGCAGAGGGTCTTGAAACCCAGGAAGCCCCGCTGGTGTTTCGCTTTCAAATCTCTTGAGGATGTTTGTTGTGAGTCAAGATGGTGTGTGCAGGAAAAAATGTCATTTTTGGGATAGCAAACTGCCAATAAGAGAAGCCTTCTAGAATAGCAAGGCTGGCTCTTTGGTGTTTAATGTATGAAAATACTGTGGCTTCTTTGATTGAATTTAATGGTTACTGAAATATTGCAATCTGGCTGGTGAGTCCTCAGCAGAAGTGGGCTACAGCAGTTCAGGGTGTATTTTAAGGAAAGCAGAGATGTGATTTTGCTGTGCAAGAGAAGGAGCTGCAAAGGCAGTGACCAAAAGGCTCTTACCTGGTGTTTAACCCAGAAGCTGAATGGCCACAGGAATGAAATGCTGGGAGCACTGGGAAAATGAGTCAGTACCAGCTACAGGCAAAACGTGCACTAAATCCCTGTGGATGGATGTGCAGTGGGGCTGGGAACAGAAACAGAAAAAAAAGATGTTTTTTAAAGTGGAGTGGAAGAAGGCTCTGTCTGTGTTAAGGCTATAAATGCACCAAAAGTGCATTTGTTCTGATGTTTTGGAGAATAATCTAAATTCATTTATTTGCAGGAACTTTTCAAGGTGACGTCCCTAAAACTCTGGTTTAAAAGAGCCTTTCCATTGAATGCCTGTGGACTTTGATCAGGCCATGTAAACATGAACGAGACTTGCCTTGCAGCCCCACCATCCCAAAACGCTCCCTACTTCAGGTGTCCTCATTTTCCAGGTCAGGGAAGTGGGTGCCCGAGAGCTGAACGCGCTGTAGGTACAAATCACTTCCAGCTGAAAGGGACATTTTCATCCTTTCCTGTTCTTACCTCATTCCTCACCTTAACCAGGGAGAGTGAAAGGAGCTTCATGTCCCCCCGCAACGATGCCTGAGATGACACTGCTGTGGCTGGTACCCCTCTGGTCCTGGCGTTGGGCATCCAACAACGCGGGCGACCAAATATCAAGGAAAGCGCACAAGGCGTTTTTCATCATTTTCTTGCTCCCCCACTTCAGTCCTGGTCTGTGGCTTTTCTGAGTCATCTTGTAAATACCAGTCTGCACAGCGAGCAGGACTAACAGAAAGGAAAAAAAAAGACCCCAAAAAAAGAGAGAAATTGAGAAAAACGAACCCCTCCTCCTGCTTCCCACCAACGCCCCTCACATTTGTTATTGCATAGGATCTTCCTGGCCAGACTTGACCTGCAAACAGTGGTCACCAGTGAACCATCAAAGGCCTTTCACATCTCCAGCAGCTGCAGGGAGGGTTCCTGTAAGCTCTCCTATCACTTTGACACCTCCAAAGCGGACAACGCCAATTGTACGCTGTCATGGGCTGTGTTTCAGGGACCACCTTCAACGCTTTGGCTCCAAAGAGCTGCTTTTTTCCAATTCATTGACACAGGGGGATATATATCTAAAAACTTGGCTGCGGCAGTGAGTGCATGCCTTGAGGATT
Source organism: Tauraco erythrolophus (assembly GCF_009769465.1). Lineage (NCBI taxonomy): Eukaryota > Metazoa > Chordata > Aves > Musophagiformes > Musophagidae > Tauraco > Tauraco erythrolophus. The sequence goes on along the minus strand of NC_141479.1, from coordinate 19,704,992 downwards.
ACATAGCAAGTGAACTTTGTCAGTGTAAGCCCTAGTCAATAGGAGGAATTAAGTAGAAAGACCTCTATTGTTCCAGCCAGCCTTCTGAAGGCACTGATTGGCAGTAAAATGTCTTAAGTGACAGATGTAAAGTAAATATTACCTATGCCAAGTCTCTATATTACTTTGATTACCCAGCATCAATCAATTTGTTCTTTGCCTTGTAACAATAGCAGCTGCTGTTATACTTTAGACCCCTCTGATGAAGCCCCAAGTATAATTGATTAACAAACTGAAAAGAAAGGTTACACAAATGACAGCAAAATGTATCTCGGGAGAAAAATGAGAGTATTGTCTCTGTGCACAGGCATGTGCTTAAGTACCTTGCTTATTAGAAATAGAATGATATATCTTCAACAAAATATATATATATATATATACACACACATGCATACACATATATCCCTTCAAGCCAGCCAACTGCCTCATTAAGCATTAGATCAGTATTTGTAATATCCCCACGGCTTCTACAATGGCAAAATGTCAGGAAGTACAAGAAAAACTGCAGTACTGAGGTTACCATGTGAACGAAGGCAAAATTGGAGGTGAAGAAGCTGTACGAGCAGGAGATACCTGATGCGTTTCATGCACAGCGATAAGTGTTCACAGTACTTCTTGCTTCCAGGGGTTACTTGGGGCATTTCTTGCTTCCAAGGTTACTTGGGGCACTTCTTGCTTCCAAGGTTACTTGGGGCATTTCTTGCTTCCAAGGTTACTTGGGGCATTTCTTGCTTCCAGGGGTTACTTGGGGCACTTCCTGCTTCCAGGGGTTACTTAGGGCCCAGTGCAACATCCCTTTTCCTCTTCATTTATGCTAAAATTAACAGACGCTCACAACATTGCAGGTCCTTTTGTGTTACTCACATGGTAGGGGAGGGCAAAGAATTTTCAAATCCCTCGAGGTGAAGGAAAACAATTTTTTTTTTTGAAAGTAAAGAGTGCACGTGCTCACTTGTGGTGTTTCTCGAGGTGGTCCAGGAGTGGCTGTGCCCAAGCACAGCGGGAAATACTTTATGCACACACTGCTTTAGCACACGTTCCCCAACACCTCTAGCCCTAAACCACCTTCCCATTAAAAATGACAGCAAATTTAGGGCTCAAAGCATTTGGCCATGTGCAAAGATGTAAGAACGGCCACACAGGATCATGTTCTCTTCCTCTGATGGGACCGGTAACAGGCGCTACGGGAAATGCCACAAAAAAAAAAGGAAAACTAAGAGCAATGTCTTGAATATTCTCCCAGTTTATGGCCAGTATCAGTGCAGGGATTTCCTCATCTGGAGGCTGCATGTGTGTCATTGCTATTCATGGTCACTGATGGATACATCCTGTGGGGATTCCTCTGAACTCTTTTTCAAGCCGCGTCTACTCTCCGATATCCTATGGCAAGGAGCAGCGCACGGTGTGAATTAAACCCTACCGTCTGGATTTGTCCTTAAGCCCAGCTACCTGCTCATGTCACTGCGTGCCCCAAGGTCAGCGTGAGCCCCCGGGGTTCCCGTGCTGCTCCCGGAGAGATTGCACAGCTCCACCAGTGAGCTGGCGGTGGGCCAGCTGCCTTCTCCCAGGGGCACATGGGGCCATCGTCTGGACTACCTATAAAAGTATGTGACAGAGAGCTGTAACTTTGAAATATAAGGACAGGAAGGTAGAAGCAGCCGTTTTGCAGGGCTTCTCGATCTCAGAAACCTCACTGCAACAAGAGGAAGCCCACCATGTTCCGTAAATAACTGGTACTGGGTAGTTTTTGACCCTATATTTGTGTTTATGGTGTGTTGCAGCACTTAATCATCCAGTGAATCATGACAATCAGATACCTGGCTTACTAATACTGAAAATGAAGCACATTTCAGGATTTACTTCACGTTTCAGGTCTCTCTCATGGGTTGGTTTGGGATGAAACAATGGAAACAGGGTCAGAATGCAGTATTTACATGGCTGTGATTTTATACCTCTTCTCAGCACTAGCAGCCTTGGTTCAGCAGGTGTCTAAGTAATGGAGATAAATCCTTTCATATTTCATGGTGTTCTTGCTCTTAACTCAGGGTTTGTAGGGGTGGTGCAAGTGTCTTTGATAAAGAAGTTTCCTACTTTTCCCTAATATATGGGGGACCAGGCAAGTGACAGGCTGAGGAGACAACACAATAAAAGAAAGATAAATTTGGGAATACTGAAAGATCAAAGAAGAGAAAGCAGGCATGGGAGGGCCATTTGGAAACAGGATTAGATGCTACTCTACAAGTCAGGATCACCCTTTGTGCCTGGGTATCCACGGGGACTTCTCACAGCTGTCATTCACAAGATGGTCCTTCATGGTCCTTAAAGACCATGAACCTCAAAACTTTCCATAAAGCTCCAAAGGTCCAGGAAAGCTGTAGGAAAAACACCTCTATGTTGCAATAGTATCCCTGCAATGAGGGGGGTGACCATATACTGGGGGGGAAAGGACTCCAGATGATATCCTATGAACCTCTAGCACATACTATCTCCTTGGCTTTCTCTCTGAGATGAGGTAATGTTAGAAATGGCATAAAAATCGAGCTTCCCGTGTGATTTTAAACAAGGGCACCACACTGGCATTCGCGCCAAGACAATTTTAGTAGCTTTAATGTTGCTGCTCTACCACTAATAACTGCCTGGTTACTATATTGGTTCGTACATGACAAATCTAGCTATGGAATTAGCTGGAGCGCCTGATATGTGTATTTTTGGAATTACTTTTATGGTAAAATCATTAAGGCCACCCACCAACCAACATATGATCTCCCTATTGGCTTGGCTTTGATTAAAGGTATTACCAATAAGAAGCTAAACATTTTCCTGAGAATAGCTATTGTTCAGTGGCCTTCAGCAGCAGATGGCCAGAGCAGCAAGCACTTATTTATGGCTGTCATGCAGTAGCTCTGCTGAGTTAACTTGTTGAAAGCTTATTTTCCAGCCAAACTGGGAGCCCAAATGGCTATAGAAATGGTTGATTAGGTGGCCCCAGCTATGTCTGCTGGCAAACAGCTTTACTGCTGCCTGGCTTGCGTAGGTGGCAACCCAGAGAGCTGTGAAGTGCGAAAAAATAAATTGCTGAACAGTTTTATTATCGGTGGATGGATTTAGCCTCACCGTTTTGTGGGTGGCTGCATTTTTCCTATGGCCCACATACCCAAGGCGAATTAGGAGAGGGGGGTAAAGTGACAGTTTTCATCAAAGCTTAGACAGATTTCCTTCTGAAATAGACTCTCTAGGGGATGGCCCCGCACAGTGAAAAACGGCTGCAAGTTCATATAAATAAAAAGGCAGCATGCCAGAGCAAACAGAGTCGCACAGCTCTGCCTGCGACAAGAAATTCTTCCCCCATCCCTGCCGTTCTCCCACCTAGAAGCCAAAATCTGGTTTTGTTCTGGCAAATGCCAAAGCCAAGCCTGGTGAATACACTTTGCCGCATTCAAAGACCCGTCTGTGCACCGCAGAAAGGAAGGTGAGCTCAGGCTGGATCTCTTTTTCCCTGTTCACTCTGGTGAAAAATGAATGGTTCAAGAAGGATGCTTCTGTATGTCACACCTGATATTTTCCTTATTCCTTTTCCTGCGAAATCTTCTGACAATGGTGGATGAAGCCTCCCAGCTGTAACGCTGCTCCATGCTTTGTTCTTGGGGATATTTGCTGCCATATGAAGACGTTGAAGGTGACACAATAAAAAATACAGCTGAGTTACAAAATAGGAAGGTAAAGACCAATTGTTTAGCCTGCATTCTTGCACTGCCTGACACAAAGGTGCCTGCAGTTATGTCTGAGGCTTCTAACATGTGCTGGGATACTGAAAACATAATTAAGAGCAACAGCTTGATTTGCTGACGTGAAGCACTAAATCACCCATGTGCACACTTCTGATCTGGAGTGTGTGGAAGAACGTTAATTTCTAAGATGTAAGGTCAGAATTGGTGCTCCTTGGAAAGGTATTGCAGTCACAACTGCTCAGGAAGCTTTAGCACCTTCCCTAATCCAAGGAAAATAATGTATTCCTACTAAGGCTCAGCCCAAGCAGATGTTGAGCATGAGCATTAAACTGGCTTTTGAAATGATAATCACCCTCAGATTCAGACTGAGACCTATCTCTGCTTCCCGTAGTTGTAAAATGAAAGAACTATTATGGTTAATCATGTAGCATGGGACCGTGGTGGTTGTCCTTGGACAGGTTATGGAGGACACTGGTTATAGTCCAAACGCAAATGAAAACCAGCCCAGTGAAAGATTCAGAATGAACTTACACACACTAAAGCACTAACACACCAAAGAAAAACTCCATTGTTGTTTTTTTTCAAATTTACAAATCTTCAGTGGATTAATCCCAACATTTATTTAGAGTCTAAACGTTAGGACACCTGGCTGGAACACCAGAGTCCCAGCTGACATTCCAGGGTATTGGGTGATTAGAGAGGATTTTTCTTCTTTTTTTTCTTTTTTCATGCCAGTGTGATGAGATGGATGCAGTCACGATGAGTAAAAGCATCCGGAGGTCAGCCACAGTAGGGTGACAGAAGAGCAGGCTCAGCACCGTGTCCCTGCCTGGCTCAATGGATGGTTTGGGGTGTGCTATTTCAAATCAGCTGGGAAGTGAGGAAGGGTTTTGAGAAAACTAGTTGAAAAAATTGCAGATTTTACAGTTGTGGGCAAATGAGCTACCAGGTTTTGACGGTAACCCCATTACATTGTGGCATGTATCATTTCTCAGCCTTCATTTTGCCAGATAGCAATCTGTTGATCTAATTTTGTGTTATAACCCTTCGTTATACCTAAATATATCAAGTACATGGACCTCAGCATTCCAGAGTCGTAACTCATGTCAAGCTAACCAAAGTAAGCACATTTAGCTTCTTGTGGCCCACAATCTATCTCAAAGGTCACCACAATCTCCAGGGTCTGAGGAAACCCACAGTTGCTGCAATGTCTGTTTGCTGTGAAATACAGAAAAACCCTCTTCTCCTGAAAAATAAGGATTTTTTTTCTCTTTTCTTTTGTTTTTTTTTTTTTTTTTTTTTTGTCCCCCTCAGCCCAGGTGATCTGTAATCCCAGGTTTTTGGGAGAAAGTAAAAACAAACTGAAGAGTAAGTATCAGATAAGTCAAGCAGCCCAGTCTTCATTAAGCAAACACAGTCTGCCAAGTTCTCCTAGTTGTACCTACTCCATGAAGGGGCTGAAATTCAGAACAGCAGGCTGGAAATGAAATGTGAGCTCTAAATTTACTTTTGGTGCCAATCAAGGAAATTAATACAACTTGGCTTGGACAGGATTCTGTATGGCAACGGCAACATGAAAATAAAAATGTGAGCATGGACCAGAGATTGCTTGTTTTTCTGAAAAAAAAAAAAAAAGAAATAGAAAAGAAAAGAGATTGTCCTCAAAATATGGTGCTGATTAAAAGTTCTCGTGTGAGCTCCTCAATAGGGTGTGTAAGCAGAAGGGTAAGAGGTGTTTGTGCTTCACAAGGAAAATATTTAGACCTTGTACATAACCATAGCTGAGAAAAATTATTCAAGGTCTAAATAGCATGACTACATGAATTAGACTGATGGCTGTTCTGGTGGGCAAAGGGGATGTTTGGAGGGGAGAACCTAAGGCTGCAGGAGATGCAGTGCAGCAACACAGAGCTGTGAATTCCCCGGGCAAGGGGAATATAAAACTCTGCCTTTGTAGTAAAGCCATGTGCCACTGGGAGTCGTCAGTGTTTTTGCCTGTTTTTATAGCAAATTACAAAAATGGTTCTTCTTCCTCTTGCTGAAGAATCTTCCTCCTCTCACAGGAGGTCAGCTATTTCTTTAGCATACGCTCATATATTAATTTTTTTCCTTCTAGAAGAGCAACTTCTTTCTCTAAAAATTAAGATCTGTCGTAGGAGGAGAGATGTAAATTAAAGATTATATGTAAATGTAAAGGGGAAAACATGTACATATGTAAATGACCAGGCGGCAGCAGCATCTTCCCAAAACACTGCTGTCATGCTCCCCACTTTTGCTGGGGCAGCGGCTGAGGAAGATGAGAACGCCTCCACTGCTAAGGCAAAAACAGAGGGTGTCCAAGGGAAACCTGAGATGTAAGACCTCGTGTTTGTTAAGCAGGAGAAACATGGATATGAGCAAGAGAGGTCTCTGCGCGAGTTGTATCAGTGGCGAACAAAGGGTTGACTCCTGGCCCTTGCAGCGGGGACTACTCAGTCATGCAGCCCGTCGTGATGCTGACAAGTCTACAGAAAAAGAACTGGAAATAGATGGGGAAGCCAGACAGCTTATAAACATCAGCACTTCAAGTCAGAGAATGACGGGAAGGGAGTCAAGATTTGTTCCCCAGCCCTGCAGCTACACGATAGCTCACACTTGACCCTCGTTGGTATAGCTGGAGGAGTATTAATCACCACCACTTTGCACCAAGGACTAACCCAGAAGTACTGCTCTTGGATCAACTGCTTTCAATGCTGATATGCCTGCTGTACTTGCTACTTGGATAGCAAACCTTGGCAGAAAGACAAGGGACACTGTAAGGGTCAGTGAGATCTCAGACAGCAACAACTAAACTTGCCAGAGCTCCTCCAAATAGTTTTTTCAAGTGATGGTCATACAAGACCTCTTTGGTAGGGCCATGCCATGGGTTGATCACTGCCCGAGTTGAATAGCCAGTTGGGGTGGCTTGAGTTTCCTTCAGACCTGGACTGCTTGGTCACCTCTCTCCACTGTCCCACTAGAACAGATTCCTCCCTTCCATAAAGTCCAATTTTCTTGTGATTTCCTACCATAAACCTGTCAAACCTTATTCGGTGTTAGATCAAGTAAAGCAGCCACTCTAAAAAGATGTCAAAATGAGCGACATATTGCATATGTATGAATGCATACTATAAAAAGTCTCGAATGGACCAAGATTTTTATTAAGTAAGAAAGTTACACAATTTAGCAGTCTGGCAGCCTCCACCTGCTGCCATGCTCTGCGAGTTGTCCTTCTGAGGTTTAGTCACGGATGAAAGTATTATCAAGCAGGAGTGAGAGAGAATCCAGCCCCTGGTATCCTCAGTCAAAAGGCTGTGTGCAATGCAATCACCAAGTACAAATGCTGTTGTTTCAAAAAGCTTCAGTCACCCACTGCTCCTTCCCATTTGCATCCTGCAGGACACCCTGTGGGAAGAGGTCCCTTTTTCTCAGCAGTAACGTCAGACTTTAATCTTTTTAAGTCATGGTTGAAATGAAAAAAAGGGGGAAAAAAAAAAAACAACAGAAAAACAGTTACAAGTATTGAGATCGGGAATAAGAGGGAAAGAGAGATGGATGCCAAGACATGATGAAAAAATCCTGTTTCTTCTGCCCGCTGCTTGTACTGAGACTCATGTTTCTCCAAAAATAGAACCGAAGCTAATTAAAACAGGTTTCAAACATGGGCTTCATAGCTAAGGCTTGCATGACAAGACATGGAGATAGCATGAGGTAGAGCCCCTGTGCTAAGGATCACACTCTACCTTGGAGCTAATTTCCAGCCAAGTCATCGGGAATCTTTGCTCTGATGACTGGAAGTGCCGCATCCAGCCCCACCTCACCCCAGGAAATTTAATGCAAACACGCCATTCACAGCAAGTGAGTGCTCCTCAGGATCTCTGGCACCACGGCAGATGCAAGAATGACTTCAAAATGAATCTTTCTGAGCCAATAGCTCAGGCATTTACACAAAGGACTGACTGATCCGGATCCACGTGTTAATGTTCAAACTTGAGTGAAAAAAATCATCAAGACCCATCCCCCCAGAGTCTTCTTTTCGTGTAGCCCAATTCTTGACATCCTTGTTAGGAAAGCCTTTCTCATCATCCCAAAGACGCTCCAGTGAAGAGGTTAATAGGAATCAAGGATTACAAAGACATCTGGCTTTAAAAAGCCCCAAACTCTTCAACTTCAGCCTTGGCAGAAAGCTGGAGTCCACTGGGGAGGATAGTTTATAAATTGGTTGCAGAGCCCGGAGTCACAGTGCCAGGACTCGATGCTGCAGCTCGGATGTGTAAAGAGTATTGTACAAGTGTTTGAGCAGTCAAGCAGTCAGTGTGCTTGTGTCCTGAACAAATCTTCTCCTTCTTTGTCAGAAAGCTGTTATTTAATTACATACGTGTGACACAAAATGAAGTTTTCCCAAAATGTCTTCAGATCTCCAGTGTTCTCCAAGGGACCTACTTGGGAAACTTGTTTTACTCTTTGTGTACCTGTTCATTTGCCTCTCTGAGAGGAAACAAAGGCAGTGTAAGTTCTACGGATGAAAGGCAAAGAGCATTTAAACTGCTTTCAGTGGGTGTGCGCTGTTTTTTAACTTTCTGTGCTATCATCTTAAACAGTTCCCCTAAGAGCTATGCAAATGTAATGGCTAATTTGACAAGCTTGAATGAGTCATCGTTCAAAGCCATTATCGTACACAACTTAACGTGGTTTGGAACTGTCTCCCCTCCATGTAAAGTGATATTGCTTCTTTTTGACCTTTTCCTGAATCAAAGGCAGATGCTAACGTCGTTTCTTCGCCTATACAAATGCACACATACAATAATACCTCCACTTTAAGCGCTGGGATTTGCAGTTGGAGCTACAGACTCTTTGCAGACAGTGATTCATAGGCAAAGACCCACTCAGGGTTCTCTTCCAAGGCCATCTTTTCAAGGAAATAACTGTAGATGAAAAGTACACGATTTATTTTTCAGTGTATTTTGCCATTAGTACAAAAATAAATTGTGGTATATAAGTCGACGGGGTCGGAGAACAGGTGATGTTAAAGCAGCCAGTTAAACTCACTGAATACTAAGAGGCATTTCATTGCTGCCAACCTACGACGAGTCCAATGGTACATTAGTGTGGTGTAGTTTTTGGACCTCCAAAAGGAAGTGTGTAGCAAATTCCTCGCGTGTTGAATGGAGTAAGAGGGAAAAGGAGGAAGTGCTGAGTGTTTGGTAGAGGGATGCCTCTTGTCCCAAGTATAAAAGAGAAGTCAGCACGGGAAGGGAAAAGTGGACTCGTGCCTTTGCATTTCAAAGGAAAAAGTCATAAGGCAGTGAAGGGGGGGGGGGGGGCGACTTCTGAATATCTCGGTGTAAAATAAAGTTCTGGCATGCATATCGCCCCTGCCAGGTGTCAGAGGAGAGACTCTAAGTAGGTAGAGCAAGAAGTGTGAAATCAGAGAGCTGCTTAAAAGACAACTTGAAGGTTGCAGGTGCTGACAGAGGGGATGCAAAGACAGAGGTAGAAATGTGACCCTGAGTTGACGTGCGGAAATAGACTCCACAACTCGGAAAGCTGCAAAGTAGATAAGTTTGTTGCAGCGCTGGGTGCGCGGGGGATCGCTCCACCACAAACGTGCACACCGTATGGCAAAACAAGAACCAATTCATAATGCAAAGGCATACATGGCTCATGACCGGATCATAGAATGGTCGTTAACAGTTCCCATTATCTTATCTGCTCCTTCTAAGGTCGTTACCTACAGACAATAGTTCTGGTAACAGTTCCTGTTACCTTTATGGCTTTAGATGGCTTTAGATGGCTACTTATCTATAGGATCTTGCTGGTGACAGAGCTTCAGTATTTTGCTAAACTATTTGCTGTGTTGCAATGCCCGACTAAGTGTTATTCTCCGTATCAGAGTTAGGAAGAGGTGAGTTTTATTGTGTGGCAGAAAAGAACAAGTTGGATTTGATGAGCATCTACTAAATAGAAGGAACAAATAAAGAAGGAAAAGGAGGACAAGAGAAGATTGGGATGTTTGTCCAGAACAAGAAGAGACAGTGTGGGCAGGACTTCTAGGTGGGAAGCATATGAAGAAAGATATTTGCTAATGCGTTTGCTAAGGCCTTAGCAAACATGGTGATAAAGGATGTTAAATAATTGATCTTAAAAATCCTGGGAGAATCGGAAGAGACTGAAGAGTTAGATGAGCAATTCCAAGAGAAACAAGCCAAAGAGGGGATCAAGAGCATGGAGGAAAGGAAATGCCAGTGGTAGAAAGGGCATAACAAGGAAACATCTCCATGTCCAATGTTATTTCTGAGAAACCCGGAGCGAGAGCAGAGCCAAGGCTGCACAATGATTGCCTATAAAATGTCATCCATATGGACAGTTAACGACAAACATAGCAACAAGTTTGTCTGAGATACAAAACAACTCATCCACTGGTCTTACCTCACCATGCTCTGCTGCCCAGGGAAAGGCAGATTTCCACTGCAGGGTGCCAGTCCGACCTGGTTGTTATTCTTGAACATCTGGAAATCCCAATGAGTGGTACTCAAGGGGTTAATCCGTCCTTATGGTTTGCGACTGGATTAGTCAGCTCAGTTTATTCTTGTCCCCATACCTCCCCAGTGGTACCGTAGTGTGTTTATAAAAATAGCAAACAAATCATTTGACAGCAAGGGTTGGAAGCAAAAATTAAAAAATGCCATACTTTCCCTATTAAATTTTGATAGTCTCCCAAAGGCTTTCGATATATTGCACACGTCCAAGCTCTACCGCAGAATAATTGAATCCTAAAGACTAATTCCACGTGTCTTTGGAGCGTGTACACAGGTTGGGGAATGCTGCGGGCGGGCGCGAGGGTACGGAAGGACATGGCATGGTTATCTTTGAATTTCCTCAAGTTGGCAAAAGAACAATACATGCTCTCTTGCAGTCCCAGGGGCATCTTCTCTCCGAGAAGGGAACTCTGCTATGGGTTCAACCATTTTTTAAAACGTGTTTCCTTTGCATGGCTCAGATATTTTAACCCTTCCTAACAGCCAGCAAAACAATTTTTTCAGCTCTTCACAAGCTGTTTTTGGGGATACTCTCAGGTGAGGTGAGCTGGTAGTTGCACTGCATCCACGGAAGAGCAGTGACAGATCTATAAACTGCCCAGGGCTGTCCTCCAATAGTTCATGTTTTTGAGACACTGGTCTGAGCTGAGTTTCAGCCCCTGGAAATTGGTATCTGGCTGACCTCAGTCAATGGACGCAAGTTCCCAGATCTGTAGGGAGAAATTGGCTGGATTCAAGAATTTTTAGGCCTGGGCTCATGCATGGGTCCTGTATGGAAGCAAAAAGCTGAAAATAACTATGGTAAGGTTATAAAAAGCTGCTATAGCTGGGCACGGCAACGCTGATGCCAGTGCAGTGACACCAGTGAGAAACCCATGAGAGGTGAGAGCCTGCCACAGAGATTTCCACTGACGAATAGCAAAGCTCGCTCACCCTCTTAGATGAACTTGTTGGCTCTGTAAAGGATGACAAATGAGAGAAAAGAAAAGTAAGAAAACATTGGGTCCAGAGGAGGGCCACGAAGATGATAAGAGGGCTGGAACACCTTTCCTATGAGGACAGGCTGAAAGAGTTGGGGCTGTTCAGCCTGGAGAAGAGGAGGCTCCGGGGTGACCTTATAGCGGTCTTCCAGTACCTCAAGGGGGCCTACAAGAAAGATGGGGAGAGGCTGTTCAGGAGGGCCAGTTGTGATAGGACAAGGGGTAATGGTTTTAAAATAGAGGGAGGTAGATTCAGGTTGGATATTAGGAAAAAATTTTTTACCATGAGAGTTGTAGAACACTGGAACAGGTTGCCCAGAGAGGTGGTGGATGCTCCATCCCTGGAGACGTTCAAGGCCAGGTTGGACGAGGCCCTGAGCAACCTGATCTAGTTGGAGATATCCCTGTTCCTTGCAGGGGGGCTGGACTAGATGACCTTTGAAAGTCCCTTCCAGCCCTAACGATTCTATGATTCTATGATTAGCAGTTCTGTTACAGTCAAGAGGATCGTGTTCCATGAGTCCAAGTTGGGTAGGTTCAAAGCCAACGCGAGGAGCGGGACTTCCCTTTCGCTTAGACCCCTAATAAAGCAAAACTCTGCAAACATCTCCAGCTGATCCTGCTTTGGAGCTGCTTTGAATTTTCCCTAAAGAAGGAGGGGGGTGTCATTTTTACAGTCAGTGTAAAAGCTCTTCACATTAGAGAGTCTAGAAAGTCTGAGGGAAGCTTTGGCTTCGGTCTAAAAGCTTCGGTGCTTTATTCCAGAGATGACAACACCCAAGTACAATGTGTTTGCAATGGCAACACTGCTGGTTAACAGGACAACGAAACTCTTTCTCTGGAGCTGACCTTTTTTCATTGATTTCACTGAGCTAAGAGCATGGAACATCAAACGAAGCTTTCTGAATATCTCTTTTTTTTTTTTTTTTAATATTTCTGAACAGAAAAAGCCTAGACTTAATACAAAACCTCATAGATTTTTTTTTTTCACATGCCTTATGGACTTTGCGATCATTTCAAATAAATTTCACCTGTAACCACGCACTGCCTGAGGCTGTAAGTGTTGGATGCTCCATTGTATACTGGGTTAAGCTTTTTTCCTACTAAAGCATTTAACCCTACTAAATGCTGAAATGCAACTTAAACACCACTAGTTTTCACAAAAGCATGAGAGCACTTCACCAATTTAATTTCTGCATTTGTTATCATGAAGTATAAATAATTCTAGCTTTGACCTTTTGGGTAAGGGCCAAGCTATAAGTGTAAGAGGTAAACACAATAAATAAATACATATAAAATACAATCCCTCTGCTCTGAAAACAGTAAGCATTTTCTGCATTTCCAAACTAGTTGTGAGAGAGTTAGCTGAACACTCATGCACTTCATAGAGTCACGGGTTTTAATTACTAGAATAATAATGCAGGGACTGTAAATAGGGTTTATGACTTTTTATGAGAAAGCCATGTGATGCTTTTACAACTCTCACAAGTAATAAATGTCTACATCAATTTGATTGTTTTATGTGGGTTTTCTTCTTGCTTTGCACTTCGGAATGGGTTGAACTTTACTGGAAGTCCACTTGAAATTTTGACGTTTCAAAATTTGGTTTAGTGCCAAATCAGAAAAAAACTTTTGAAAACCACATTTTCTCTTCAACCACATTAAAAAAAATTATTTGAGATGAACTAAAATAGCCTGTTCTGATAAAACTGAATCAGAACAAAATACCTTCCTTTTTAACATGCATTATTCAATGCATAAAATTAAATCACTTTTGTTATGAACTGACACTTAGGACAAAAAATCAAGTCATTTCACTCCAACAAGGTCCAAACACAATACTTCAACCTAGTCAAAACAATTCTTTTTAAAAAACTGAAACAAAACTTCATTGACAACAACGTATTCTGATCGGAAGTCTTGATTTCCACTGGATGGCATTTTCCATTGAAAAACTGCCAGGGAAAGGGTTTTTTTTTCCTGCTCGCTCTAATCTGATGTTATCATGTACAGCAGCACTTGGAGTTAAAAATTACAGCACGTTTCGAGGTCTCCCAGAACATATTTTCTCCGACTCCAGCAGCACTGCTGGGCTTCGCCAGCTGTGAGGCAGAGCACTAAGCAATGGAAACTTCTCCGTCAGCAGCCAAGGTGCTCCTACACATGGTTCATTAGTTGGTAAGCATCACTTTACTGAGCACTGGCATGAAGTTAGTCCCACCACGGAGGGAAGCTTTCCAGGAGGGTCCATGGTTTGTTCTCCAGAAGCAGATAATCTGTGGATACTCTCTTCAAACACCCCTAACATGAAACTTGCAGTCCCCACTGTCTTTTCTCATGCTATGTCCCAGCAAATTTCCCATAAAGAAGTGGGAAATGGGAGCTCAGTCTCTGGAGCCAGGGACACAACTTCTCTCTTTCCTCCTGCTTGGGGAAGCCTGTTAGATCTGCTACCAATAGGGCATTATGTGCACGGATGATGACTGATCCTAGAAAAGTTTTACTATTCATTGCTAGAAATCATCCAACTGGCTTGCTTTGCTGACCATAAAGGGACTTCACCTTTAAATTACAACTCATTAAAATTGGTGGGGAGCCTACAGCCTTGCAGACAGGCGTGTACAGAAAAGTTGTCAGGGTCTATACAAAGAGATATTTTTATGGTTATATCAGGGAAAGAGGTATCAAAGTAGCGTTTCTACTTTGGACAAAGACTGGTAGGGTATTTGGTGGTCCTTAGCTCCTATAGAGCTGTAACATCACATCAGTTGTCACTAGATACATCTGTCTGGGAAGGAGGCACAGCTGCTTTTATAAGCAAACTGTTGTATTGCTGAAAAAAAATTCCAGGAGTTTGCACACCTTTGAGCACTCACACCAAGCACTCTTCGGCAGCGTTGCTCCCGAGGTAGGTCTTGTTTCATGCCTTAATCTGAGTCCACATGATGCTGGGTTTGAGACAAGAGTTTATTACTATAACTAGAAGCCTTTTCCTACAGAAATTAAACTCGTTGGCGCACACGAGGAGCTGGAGTCGATATTTACCTTTTGAGATCACAGTTTTCCATGCAAAGGATGCTAGATGGGATGATCCTTTGGTGCTGGCACAGCTCTCTTGGCTTTGTGGTGAACCTGATGCTCCACAACATCCTTCACTCTGCTCAAACGCACAAGGATGCTTGGAGACACCGCAACTGCTCTGGGTCTCTTGATGGAGCAACTATCCAGAAAATATCCTTGGACAAGTGCGGTAGCCCCAGGCGACCCACAGGATCCCACACTTCCATTAAAAGCTCAGCTATTGCTCAAGCCAAAGCTCTTAAGTTGCCATGAAAGGCAGGGAAGGATCACAAGGAAAGACGAGCATTGTGGGTGGGAGAGAAAAAGCCCAAAAACAAATGGAAAAAAACTGTCAAAACATTTACAGACTCCCTGATAATTAAGCAAGAGTGGGGAGGATCAATTAACAGATAGTGTCTCTTTCTCTCCTCACTTCTCCCTACAAGAAAATAAATGATGAACTGAAAAGGAGAGCGAGTGAGAGAGTAAGTTTTGGAGAGAGTAGCCAAGAGTTTTATTACAAGCCTGTTCCTCATTAAGGCCTTAGCAGCCTCACACACAAAAGCTAATTACTGTTTTTATGTCATGTTATTTTGATTCATATTTCCTGTCTGGAAAACAGACGGGAGTTTTGGGCACCCAGCCAAGGCGAGGGCCACGGTATGGTGCAAGTGGGAACCTGCCCCAGCCGTGGAACAGAGGAGACCAGAGCCTGACTTTTTTTTTTTTTTTTTTTTTTTTTTTTTTTTTGTTATTTTGAGGAGGAAATGGGAACTTTCCATGTAGGCGTAGTTTGCTCCCAAAAAATTGTTGTTCTCTGGGAGTAGTGGAAAGAAAGAGATGTCCCACTGCTCGTTTCTGGTCAGGAAGTGCCCCTGCAGACAGGGACGTGTGGCTGTTCAGTGCTGGTCACGTCTGGCGTTACACGCGCTTGGATGAAAGGGAAAGTGCCAACTTGGGAACCGGTGCAGTTTTTAGAAAATCAATTAATTCTCCGAGGATTGAAATGCTATTCTCGTCCCTCTTATCAACACACGGATACCATGCCGTGCTCTCCACAGGGCTGTGTCTATGTGCTGAGGGGGGGAACAACAAAAACAAGTCGCTCTGCTGGTGCCCCGGGCTTCCATGAGGTGGCGGCAAGGAAAAAAATAAGGTCCCTTGAGTTACTTTTGTCCTCCACAAGAAATTCATCCCAGAATATTTTCTGCCTACGTAGAGTAAATATTTCACCCTTATTTATATGCTCATGTCAATAGCATCCATGTACTTCACAAGCAGACCCGAAGTCAACCTCTTCCCCACCTTCAGGGAACGGAGCAGAGTTAATTTACAGTTTAGGAGAGAAGGAACAGATTAAATGAGTTGTCCGAGGCCACATCATTTTGTTTTCCACCCTATCAACCAAAAAAAAATCTCAGCCTCAACAGTAGTGGAGGTC
Organism: Tauraco erythrolophus; assembly: GCF_009769465.1. Classification (NCBI taxonomy): domain Eukaryota; kingdom Metazoa; phylum Chordata; class Aves; order Musophagiformes; family Musophagidae; genus Tauraco; species Tauraco erythrolophus. Next base: position 19,689,187 of record NC_141479.1, on the reverse strand, counting down.
TACATCAGCAATATAGCATTCCAGATAAATGCAGGATACTGTGCAGATTTTTAGAGCTCCGAATTTTAGCTGAGAAATGGTGATGGCTAGGAAACCACTGGTTGGAGCTATTACAGATATCTGCTATAAATGGGTATCAATAAAAAAATCTTCTATACAAATTGAAAGATGTTATATATATATGAGCTCATAATTACTCATTCCATTCCTGAATGTCACCTCCATTTCTGTTTGCTTATTTTCTGCATACTTCTTGCTTAACTTAAATAATTAATTACTCCTGCTAAGTTAAAAAGCAGTTTAAACATACTATTCAAAATTCATGGAGTTTTAACTGAACAAATAGATCACAAGAGAGGTTTATTTTTTCTGACCTGAGAAGCAGAACTCTAATTCAATAACTTCTAGGTTAAACTTTCGGTGTACGTATTCATCACCACCTGTTGCCTTGCAGGATATATGGCTCAGAAATTCATCCCTTAGGCTGATGATGAAGAGCAGGCATACAAACAAGTTCTCTTTAGAAAATGTACTTATTATGGGAATTTTTCACATTTTTTTCCCCAATATTCCTAATAAAGCTATATGTAATAAACTCATTCAGAGTACAGAAGGCACATTACAATGCTTGAGGCTAAAGTGAGCTTTGCTCAGCAGATTAACAATAGCTGGGGAATCAAAATGAGACAAAATCCCAGAACAACTCATGACAAAATAACTTGCATCTTCCCGGAGTCTCCTACAGCTGCTTTCTAACCTGGCCTAGCAATGGTGGTTAACGACATCTTGGACCTTCTGACCAGACAGTGGGGTTGCCCTATTACCACCATTGCATGGCTCAGTGCTGCTGCCGAATTTCTACCCTCTTCTGACCAACACGTGCCAAGAGGAAAAAGATGGTATCTAGGGGGGACCTTTTTCTGTAATCTGTCTGCTTACAGGTCAAAGCTCATCTCTAGAGGAATTTAACATGATTTTTTTTTTGCATCCCCCACCAAAATACTTCAGCTCTGAGGTGGAGCACACCAGCTGTTTGAGTAGGTCCTAGGGCAAGTGTCCAGCACAAACCAACAGGCAAATATTTGATGGGTAAAATATCAAATTACCCATGTTGTCACCTGGCCAAACATCAGATGCCATTTTCTCACCCTCGCCCTAAAACACCAGAGGATATTTAATGCTTTGTAAGGAGTCAGGATACGAGCTTTATTTCTGACTTGAAACGTGGAGATGTGATCAGTGTATCACCTCTAAATACCATGCTCGCTTACGGGAGGTGCCATGTCATGGCTTTTGTAGGGAAAACTCATCCTTCCTCTTGAACCCTTCAATCTCTGCCTGCTGCCTGCCAGACTCCTGCCAGCAGAGAGAGGCAGTTGCCACGTGCAGAGGAGGCATCCCAAGGAGCTGAGGTGGATGTCTTGGGGGTAAAAAGGTAGAAACAGTAAGAAGCAACAAAATAAATATTACAAGGATCACATTGCAAAAATTAGTATTTGACCCTTGTAGCTGTTTTTCTCGAGTCTGAGCCCTCACCCCCTTTGGAGACACCACACTGTCTCCCAGACTCCATCCCTGTGAAAGCTGTGGAGATGCCATGAAGCTCAACACAAAAATTGATACATTTTACACCAGAGGAATAAACGAGTAATTTTCTTTTCTTCCCCAGCTATTTCTGTTGCTCGTTCCTCCTTTCTCTTCTTGCCTTCTCCCACCCTGGCAGTCCTCGGCGAATTGCATCACCCTTTCCAGCCTGAGCTCTGCCGCCGCACCGAGCAAGTGCTTTACAAGCTGACTCCAACACAGCGAAACGTGGGCCTGCAGAAAGAGAAAACTCTGGTTAACTTTAATTAAGTTTGCATTACTTTTCCCAGTAGGACCTCAAATTTAATGGTATTACGTTTTAAGCTGTTTGGCAGGTCTTGAGAAAACAGTTTAGCGTATTTCACTAATAAAAACAAAAGCTGTGTAATAAACCAGGCCTCTGCTGAACCAAAATAAGAAGACATTGATCCTTTAGAGCATGCAGAAATTTCTTTTGAAAGATGACACTGTTGACTGTGTGCCGGGGCTGAGGGCTTCTTTCCCAGTTTGTCCTTATTTTCTCCCAACTCAAGCAAAATTACCATTGGCTTCATTGTGAACCTGACTTGAGAAAGTGGGCAGGAATTTCACCAGCGCCTTAGAGAGACAATCTTTTTATTTTTTATTTTTATTTGCATCCCCCCCCTCCAAACTTATCCTCTGCTTGGGATCATGATAAGAAGGGGATGAGTAAGGAAAGATGCGTTTCTGGCAGCCTGCTCTCCTCCCTCCTGCATGAAGGGCATGTCATGAAGCTCAGAGCCCTGGATATGCTGGACAGGGATGGAAGAACTCGTTTAGAGGTCAGAAATGCCAAATGTAACCACTGGATGACACCCCAGCTATCACACTTACCCTATACTGGGAACAGGAAATAGCTGGAGGCCTCAGATATCATTTCTGGTAAATGCTGACTTGTTAACAGTGACTAAGAACCTGGTCCGAAGCCCGCTGAAGTCAATAGAAAAGGTGTCCCCTGACTTCAGTGACCTTTGGATGAGTCTCTAACACGCTAGAGCTGTGACTCCTATGACTGTTGGAAAGAGAAGGGAGACGGAGGCTCATTGGCAGGAACACGCTGCATCTCTGGCAGTGGCTGGGTACAGAGATTTATCGACTTTGTTTGCAGGTCAAAACGGCCTCAGTTGTTGGAAAGGACAGAAAAAGAGACCTCAGAGCCTCACGTAACATCTGAAACCACTGCAGAGTAATGGCAAGGCAAGATGAATGAAGGTGGCTTAGATTTTGCTCCTCCCTGGTTTGTCCATGCTATGCCACTGCCTTCATGGTCCCTGGGATGCACAACCTCAGATAACGTTGGGTTAAGGGAGAACATTTTTTCCTGCAATGACCTTGGGTCCATCCCATGAAATGAGATACCCAAAGCCGTGTGGGGCCTGATCCAAAGCTCACTGAAAGGAGCAGGAATGTTTCCATTGGCTTGCATGGGCACTGGATCTCTAAATATTTGGTAACTCAAATCTAAAATGAAAGCTTTTCTTGAAGCTTTAATTAAATTCCTGTGCTAATTCAGAAAAAGGATCATTTCAAGGTCAAGGACAGTGCAATTATTTCTTTTAAATCTTGTTATGACTAACTGTTTACGGGGTTGACTCTTCGTTTTCTCCCTTTTTTTAAAGTTACTGCAAAGATCCTTATTTAAACTATAAATTGAATTAAAAACTCACATTTAATATTTAGTTATGATGTGGTTAAAAATTTTATGTGCCAGGCAGTTGCTCTTTTATTTGCTTACAATGTTGTCTTTAATGAATGCCAAAACCATGCAGCTCAAATGAGCAAGCAGATGCCAAGTTATTAACAATTATTACCTTTTACAGTAATTTTTGGCAGCCTTTCACTTTTTTGGTGGTCTAATAATTTCAAAACAGGGAACTTTGAAATATTACACCGAGACCAAACAGCACTGCGGATTGGTTGACTTCCTCTTTTCTGACTTATTCCAACTTGTTTCCTATTGTGAAATATTTTTCCACCCAACATTTGCCCAGCGTGGAGCGAGGTTTACCCCTGCAGCTAAAAGCCATCTTCCTGATGAAAAATAACAACTACAGAGGTCTACAGACCACGTCCAACTACTGTGTAGGGCACACAGAAAGGACAGTCAAAAGCACAGTGAAGGACTCAAAGGGAGTCCTGAGCTCCCTCTCAAGGTAAACAAAGGTGCATGAAATTAATGAATCCTCCCAAGTCAGGATTAACTCCGCTGTGTCAAAGGCCAGATTTAGAGCCCCAGGTGAGGCCCCTTTTATTCTGCTGAAGCAAAGCAAAAAGTCCCAAGGTCAACACCGGCGGTGCTGCTGAAAGCCCACATGCTTTTCAGAAGAGAGAGATGGTTTAAAGCTGGGTTGAAGCTAATTGCTGCTCGCAGCTTTGATGTATGAGCACGGCCACGTAGTACTGTGCTGTCTGCAGAGGCTCTGAGGATCACTTTTCCATCCCAGGATTTCTAATGTTCTTTATATGGTCTTCAGAGCTGTTTTTTGATACCCCGTTGGTGTGCTGGCTGGAAGCAGGCAAGGCTGAGTCAGGCTGCACCAAATGTGACACGTATCTCATCTTCTGCCGTGGAATTATTTTGCTGTTATTCCCCCACGTGCTTCTCAGTTCCTCACTAAAAGAAATTTCTCTGCTACAGATTTCTTGTCTTTTCAAGGGTTTTGCTCGATTTGTTTGTGGTTCTTAGATCTTGTTATGGAAACAACCACCAGCAACCTTACCGTGCCTTCTGCTTACTCTTGGGTGTTGCATCTTTGTAAAGGAAACCTTTCTCTCTTAATTTCTTCTTGGAAAAAATGAAAATTGCTTAAATGTACTTACTTAATTACAGACAAACCCATTGGCCACTATACCATTCTATAAAGAATATTGTTGATAATGGTCAAAACCTGTGGAAAAACCCTGGAAGGCTGTGGTGGTGCCATGCTCACTGTGGGGGTTGCTCACACACGGGTGTTTATGTGGGCAGTGATATTTAACAACCCGCTTTTCAACCCTTCCTCCCTCCTCCCAATCCTAAATAGCAATTAGCATCCCCTTGTCTTGGGACCCATGCCCAGAAACCTTGTCTGTGAAACCGCAGCAGAATGGAAAGCAGGATCCAGTGCCTTGTTGAAAGTCACAAAATAGTAGTGTTCACTCACGAGTGGCTGAAGAGCTTGTGCTTATTTCTCAAGAGCTCAAGAATCACGGCCAAATTCAGGCTTGGTCTTAGTGGAGGTACGTCTCGCTTTTCTTAGGTTTGAATTTGACTTATACTGTTTACGAACTCTGGTGGCGATGTTACCTTGGATCTACCAATCTTTTTTATCGTGATGCTCATTCCTTTCAGTGCTGTGTCTTGGTTTCCCTAGGTTTCCATAGGTTGATTAGCTTTCCATCTGCCTCTGGAGTCATCACAAACATCTGTTTCTCCGTGATGAAGACCAAGGCTTTCTAGTACCATGGCCATCGCTATAAATACTTGTGGTAGTAGTCACGCAAGGCAGAATAGTCTCACCCACAGCCCCAGAATTTATCACCATATTGGCAGAAGTAGCTATTCAATTTTTGATCCATAGCCACCTACAATAGACTAATAGAAGGGCACAAACAAGACCACTTTAGAAGACTAAAGACGAGTTGTCATTTGGCTTTGAAGCTTTCTACTTCTCATCTTCAGGTCCTGGGCACTGACATTTACTGAGAGTCTCATTCTGGGTGAGAGTCTTGTATCACAGTTGGAATAACTTGATTCTTTTTTCTTCTTAATTTTCAGATGAGAAGATTTCAGTGCAAAACAACTTTTCCAGTACTTCACTTTGAAAACTTAATTTGTCAGTGTCATAGATACTGGATTTTCAGGACAAAAAACAGATGCTGAATAAAATTAAAATGAAATACTGACCCTTATTATCAGCTATCAAAGCTGCTTGTCTCCCTTTTGTGTGTCATATTTCATCCTGAAGAGAGGGTACATTTTATTTATTTATTACACTTTAAAATAACTTGAGTGGATTAAATTCTATTCCTCTAACCTAAACATTTGAAGGATGTTTCCTATTGCAAGACGATGTTGCATAGCCCAAGCAAGATTTAAAAAGTCACTGGGGCAAAGTCTGCAAAATTTATGGTGTAATTTATTAAAGAGACATAGTCTGCTACTTTTTATAGCGATGTGAGTATGTGTCGTGTACAAGGGTAGCAGCACTCCAGTGAGCAGCTCCGGGTGGGTATTGAGAGTCAGCGAACAGTTAGCATTTACATATGGTAGCAGTTTATTAGGAAAGCAGTTTATTAGGGAAAGAGATTCAAATATTTAAAGTTCCACTGGGGCAAGCCCTGAAGATCTCTTTCCCAGATTTAGAAGAGAATTAGAGAGGCAAGCTCGGTTCCTGAGCTCTCCCATCCTATTTGGACCAGACACTTTCCGTGCAAATTTGTCCTTCCAACAAAAATCCTGTAGCCATCAGGACAAGCAGTCACTGCAGATCTGTCTTCTCCAGAACATTATGTGACCAAGGCAAAACCTTTAAGTAAAATCCCAGAAGAAAAGCAGAAATGCCAGCCACTGGGTTCGTGATACATCACTGGACATTCATTCTTCTTTTTTCATGCCTTTAACTGCTCAGAAGCCACACAGCCTGATTTCCTGAGAAACCCCTTCCAAGGTGAAGCTCTTCTACTTAACAATCCCTAACTAATATTGTTATTTTTACTATCGTCATGCTCATCAATAACAGTGCTCCCACACATGGTGTAATTAGTTACCGTGTTACAGTAGCACCTACTTAATCCAGGATTAAGGTCTCCTTGTGCGAAGCGTTGCACGGACAAATAACAAAGAGGTCCCTTGTAACGATTCCTTTGAAAATAACATTTCCTGTTTCTACGCTGGGCAGAAATGAGACCACACAAGATTTACAATGAGGGAAGAATTGATTACAGAGCTTAGCAGCCATTTTCATTTTTAGGTTTATTTTTATTGTTATTGTTATTATTAGTTCTAGGCTAAATAACTCAGGAAGAATATACTTCTCACTTGGACTTTTTAGCTCACAAAGAGCTTTTCATGGTACTGATAATTTGCAGGAGTTTAAGAACAAGCTATACAGAGTAAAATACCTACATTTCTTTCACATGTGGTGTTTGCACCCTACCCTGTACCCACTGGAGACTTACAAGAGGTCAGATTTGCTCCCGGGTAAATTCTTCAGCTTCCCTAACCACTTACAGCTCTGGAAGACACCAAGATTACAGCCTTGACAAGCCTAGAAAAAATATTTTAGACGTTTTTATAGAAACAGCTCTTTCTGTAATTCTGAGCCCTGTACACTTACGGAGTCGTGAACTCCCCTGCAAACAACAAAAAATTTACCGCTGGCTTCAGTAAGGGCAGTATTAAATCAAAGGTTATTGGGGGTGTTGGCTCTCTTGGCAGGGTTAAATGCAAAGTAGTTTCAATAGCTCTGCAGCAACCTTTGAAGACCTCCTTAGAAACGTCCTGCTGTGCACACTGAGGACTCGTGTTGGTTTGCTGTGCTGTGGGAGAGCTCCGTGCTTTTCAGATCCCTCCGCACCCCCTGGATGGTTTCAGTGTCTTAACTTGCGTTTCCATCCTCATCTCGCCAGCGTGCCAAATCCACACCCTGGTATCGCTGTGTCCTTCCAAATACCCGATATCTGTTCTCACCCAGTGACAAACACAGCCTGTGTCTCTACGGATATGTTCGAGATCCGTGTTATAGGAAAAAATAATTTCTGCTGTTACCAGAATGTGAGGTTTTATTTTAAATTTATATTTTCCTTAAAATAGTTATTTCTCCCCCTCTCATCTTTGGGGTCATTGTGGACAGAGGAGTCCACCAGGCAGCCTGAGCTCATCAAATTTTCTTGAACAATTGAGATTTGGACTGTTTCTACTTAGAGAAAGACAGATTAAATTAACAGCAACGGTATGAGATGGGAGCAGGAGGATTTGTAGTGTTACCCACAGGTAAAAGCACAAGAAAATTGCCACTAATTGCTCGTTTGTGTCCCTGGCATTTTTCAAAACCCTTCAGAAACGGAACTGTTTGAGAAGGTCTCTGGTTTGCAAAAGACAGATATATTTAGTGGAAATTCTCCTTCTCTGTCCTGTTCCCAGGTATGGACAGAAACTTTCTGCCTGAGTGGCATTTTTAGTCTCTAGCAGCCACACTCTGACTCTTCTTCCTTTTTCTTCTCCTGCTTCTTTCTTTTTTTTTCTTCTTTTGCTTGTTTTTGTCCTCTTTTCCATGAGGAGGGGATAAAAGGGAGAAAAGTCCTTTCAAGCCAGCAAAGTATGTCGCATCACTGTATTCACAGGCAGAAAGGGAAGCGAAAAGACTGACCTGATACTTTTACATAGCTGCTTGCAAGAGGCAGAGTGGATCTTCAAGGTAGAGTGGGATCCACCACACCATCTCCCTCCAGCACTGCAGGGACATGTCGGAGGGATTCTCCCTGTAAGGTCCATCTCGGCATCCAGGGAGAGGGGAGAGAAGCAAAAGGGCAGCTCCTGGGGAGTCTGTTACAACAGATTTTCTCTGGGGCTGAATGGTAAATATCTTATCATGCTGTATAATGGTGGAAAATTGTTTTGGAAGCCAAATGGAAGCATCCTACTGGCTGCTTTCAAAGCACTGGCTGCCAGATGGAAAAGGCTGGCTGCAAATACACCAGTGCAGTTAGAATGGAATAAGCATTCCATATAGGCAGTTGCATCTGTGCAGATTATCCACTAAAACAGGGGAGTAAGCTGTTGTGGTGTAAGATACGTGTAAAATAGCACAGACACAACGAGCTTGCAAATGCAGCTGTGTGTTGGCAGAGGCTGGGGAGAGAAGGTGGAGATGCTGCAGTGGTGTGATGGGAGCTGGAGCTTGAACTGGTGCTAATCAGAGGGATTAAACTAATTAATTTTCCCCTATAAACTGGTCACAGCACATTAAGACCTACTTTTACAGCAGTATTGGTAAAAATGTGCAGATCCATAACCCATATTGGCACAAAACCGCAGGTTGTCCAGATCTTAAACGTTGAACTAATCTTTTTGTGTTAGAGACTCTGACCTTAAAAGAAAAAATGAATAAATAATAAAAAAAAAAAAAGTAGTGCCAGTTCATTTAGAAATGAAAACAGGGAGCAAATAAACAATTAAATTATTCAGGTATCCAAAAATCTATATGCAGTACTGAAACTTTATAGTAATGCTTCCTTTTGTAAATGGCTTATAAATGACAAATAAACATTTAAGAGATTTTTATATGAAAATGGCAAACACGACTAGAATGTGTCACACATCAGTTCAAACACATCAGTCTGAGTTTTTATAGCTAGTTATAAACCAGGGTTATAAGCAAGCTTCTGGTCTCTATAAAAATTATTTGCTGTTTATTAAAATGGCTATTTCGTACAGATAAATAAACTTGCCCTTTATTAACTATTTATAAGTGCATCATTAATAGACAGTGTTACTGTATTATAGCAGAAATGTCGGATTTCTGACGCGCTCGCTGCCAACGCTCGTAAGCTGTGAAGGACAGCAAAGCGCATCTCCTTGCCCTGGGAGCAGGCTGACATCTTTCCAAATGGTCCTACAGGCTTGAAACTGAGGGACAAACATCTCTGGCCTGCATTTTGCCTGGGAATAAAAGGCTGACCTCCAGCAATGTGCAAAGCAATCTGATAATTTGTACGTCAAGTCTTAGGACCCCAAAATTTGCGGTGCTGGGGGATATAGGCGTAAGGCATGGATGCTAGGTCAAAATAAAGCTAATTCCAGCCCATAAGGATTTATTCCCCCTGGGAACAATGGCCAAATATCATTAATTGCTGTGTTTTTGAGCAGTTCTGCAGTGTTTTTGCCAAACTTGCCTGGCGGTGCTTGCAGAGGAAGGGCTGTGGATAGGAGCTCACCCGTGTATTTCAGGGCATATCTTTTGCCTCTCCCTAACCCCCTCCTGATCTGGAAAGCAGCCCTAAGGGCACATACCATTGTTCTGAAGTCAAGCTTTATTATTTTTTTTTTTTTTTGTAAGAACAGGCTACTTGAGACCTCGTTTTCTTTTGAACTAGGGAGAGCCCATCTGTGAAGTAAAAAGATCCTATATATCACCCCGCTAATAAGTTTTCCTCAGCAGTCACTAAAGTCAAGTGTTAGTCTTCAGCTGGATTCTCATTAAAAAATAATAATAAAATAAACAAGTAGATACCATTGGCTAGGAGATGAAAAGTATCCTTTCAGCCACGTTATAAACTTACCTCCCACCCCAAAAAGAATTACTATTTCAAGTCATGTAGCAAAAGGATTTCAGGGCTGCACATGGCAGAGAGGGGTAATTTAGGTCTTTTTAGACCCCAAATAAAAGTATCTTTTATATGTAATTCTACACAGCGAAGCAATTAACAGTATATTAATGTAATTGCTTTTCCTACAAATCTATCATGTGAAATAACACGGAGAAAATATTTTTATGATGAGCAGCAGCTTCCAATGGAGGGGGAGGTAGGAAGGTCATTGAGATAATATTTTCTTGGAGATGTCGATGCATTAATTTTTACAGGTTGGATGCTGGTAAGAGGAAAAGATTGAAGTCTTTTTTCTTCAGAGGACCTTGCCACCATCTGATTTCTGTTGTTAACGCAAACACAGTTTTGATCTCTCTGACATCTTTTTTTCTCTCCTCCATTTTCTTTGAGGGAAGTCCAAGTTTTTAGTGCTGGGCTGTGAATTTGGACTCTGTTGTTATGTGAACTGCAGGGAAACCTATGGAAAGGCTTAGTGAAGTCTCCAGGGTTGTAAATCCCTCTCAAGCCCATCTTAAAAAGTCCTCGTCTTAACATCTCGTGCTTCATGGGTTCCCAAGGCACAGTATGAAACCCTTGGATGTGGAGCACATTTCAGCACATCCGTTCAGATACCTCTGAGATGATGTGCTTGAGCTCGCCACCGTTCCCAGTTTGCTTTCGTTGATGCTTTGCAACTGAGAAGTGAAGCTTTTAATACATTTCCACTATAGAACTAGAGAGGACTGACCTCATCTTGAAGAAGAGTCTGGAAAATGGGATTAATATCTAATATACTAATATTCATACACATCCCCTTGAGAAAAGGATCAGGTATCTTTAGGAACTGAACATATACAGAAATTTGTTTTTCATTATGGATCACTCCCAGAAACACTGTGTCCTTCAGCAGCATCTGAGCAGGCAGGTTTCAGATGTTCTTGAGCATCGTGCACCCTGTCATACATCCCCCTTCATGGACTCCCACACTGTTTGTGCGGACAGTTTTGCAGGCTGGGACTTTTCTGCGAAGCAGACGGTTGGAGCTCATCAACTCTCCTTGGAGGGCCATTGCATGGCGGCAGAGATCCAGTGGAGCAGTGGGACTTGATGGTCAGCACTGAAACAAGCTGCTGTAAATCCCAGCAGACAGTCCTGGGAGCCTGTACAGGAGCTCGTTGCATATTTCTCCAAGCTATCATTTATCTTACACTGTGGATAATACTCCTGTGTTACCTCCTCGAAGAAACGCAGAGCATAATCTTTCCTATGCCCTATATTCGCAATGTCCTCCCCAGGCTGCTCTGTCCCATAACTACCCTCACTGTTGCCAGACCTGCTTCAGGATAAACCATCTGCCTGTAAATTCAGACTGGAAATTTCTAGCCGTTACAGCAGGATCTGCCTTTCAGTGGGATGTTTGTGTCCTGCTTCCCAGATGATGTTGATGTTAGGGATGGTGCTGTGTGATATAAGAAGGTCTCCTGAAGGTTTGGACTTGTTGACTCTGACGAGCAGCAGATCCAAGGTGCTCATCCATGGCTGAATTAGGGCTGTAATTAAAAGACAACCTCTTATGTAGTACAATCCCATAATTACTGCTTATAGTCACATTTAGCCATGGCTCATGATGTCAAACATGTAACATGCACAAACCCCAACAGTTACAGGAGGCATTTATAGCCGCTTGTTTGGCTTTGAAGGTAGAAGATGTTGGGTAAAACCATCTCTTCCACTGCGAATGGAACAAAGCAATAAATAACCTGATGAAAGGAGTGGAAAGCTTTCTGGTGGGACGTGCCACCCGTCGGGCACTGGAACAGCACAGGCTTTTCACTGGTGGGGGGCACTGAGCTTTCCGGGTAGGCGTTTGCATGAAAAGGGACTTGTTTGTGCAGGCAGCCCGGAGAACCCTCCACTTGACTTAACAGAGAGATTTCTGTCTGTTGCAGACAGGTTTCCAGCCCGTAACTCCATCTGTCACAGACACTGCCCCGGGGGCCCGGTCCAGTTCCAAAACTCCCTTTCAGCTGGGGTGGACCCAGCACCAGGGAAGGCAGACAACAGTCACGATGGGGAGTAGGCAGAACACCTCCCAGCCCCAAAAGCATGGAAATCACATCAAAAATAGTTACCCTTCATGGGTGCTGCCTCTATCTGGGCTATGAAATGTGGCAGCATTCACAGCAAATCATTGGTGTTGAAGTGAGGAGCTTCCTTGTCCCAGGTGGGCTGTATCTCAGCAGAAGCACGTTCTTTTTTGTATTTTAGAGTTTGGAAGAGATTTAGTGTGAAGATGAGCTCTGGCCCCGACACCTGTGATGTGGCAGAGCTCATCCTGGGTCTCCTCAGTGCCAAAATCTCCCAGCCCCAAGATCTTGGGGAAGGTGAAGGACTATGCTTCCTCCCCATTGGGTGACTACGGGGGAGGAAAGCCCTCTCAAGGAAATAACATGATTTTTTTTTCATTAAACAACTAAGTTTGCTTACTGGTTTACCTCTCATGGATGCACCTGGTGGGAAAGGCTTAGCAGCACCGTTCCCCTTCTGGAGTACCCCAAATGGTCATGAGGTTGCACACACATCAATAAACTTCTCTTCGCACCTTTAATGCATGTTTATTTGAATAGGAACACAGCAATATAGGGACATGAAAAAAAATACCATCAGCTGCGCTGCAAGAAGGCCACCTAGCTCTTTTGGCAGGCTCCTCTTGCTGTTGGCTGAACCCTGAGGTCCCTGTTAATAGGATAGCACTATTTATTATCTCACAGAGATCATTATAAATAGATGCTGTTAAAGATAATGCCACATTGTAAATAAAGGCGCCATATGAAATCACAATATTTAACTAGCTGCCGTCGAGGTATTTCTTTTTCAAGAGAAAAATATTCAACAGCCAACACTTTGCTGAGGCGAAACCATCCAAACCATCTTGGTGACAGATCGTTCACAAAAATGCTTTAATTTATAAAAAAAAATAATTCTCTGCATGGTTGTGTTTTTTTTTCCATCTAGTTCAGCGGATGTATTAATTTGGAACCCCAAACTGATACAAAACTTGTCATTTTTAAACCCTACAAAACCTTATATCAGAAACTTGCTTCCTCAAACGGGAAAACTGAGACATGGGAGACATAAACAGGTCATGTTGGCACCAGTTTTTTACCAGGCTGCACATTCGGATTCAGATTTATTAGTCTGGAGACAAACGTCTCTTTGGGGGGAATGGAAACCAAATGTTGCTGACATTTTAGGTATCACATTCACTGCAGAAAATACAAACTTAGCAAAAAATAGGAAATGTACCCCGAAAAAAATTGCTCCTCCACTTACCTCAGAAGTGCCAGACTTCATCAGACTCCCAACACACATCCTCTCCCTTCCTCTCTGGTTCCTAAATAAGCGGAAACCAAAAATTACTTGCAAATTGCCCCTTCCCCAGGATTTGATGGCATTCTCCTTGGTAGAGTCACTGGCCTGGCTCAGCAAGCAGCTTAGTCCCAGGCAGCCCTTTGCTTGCCAAGGACATTGGTGAGGATTTGCCCCAAATCCTGCAATTCCCATTGCAGTGCTCCCAGAGAGATGACAATCGCTCCAAGAAGTCTGATAGGGCAGAGAGGCTGGGGACAGAGCAGGGGGGAGGAAAGGTTAACTCTTGCGTCGCCTGAACCAGCTCTAGAAACCTCTCTTGGGGTCAACAGATGACAAAGTTCATTTGCATTCAGAGTTTTAACGTTTGACTTGAGCAGAGCCGGTGCCGCAGCCTTTGGTTTGCGATGCGGTGCATGTAACGGGATGACTCCTAAGAAAATGCTGGAGTCTGCACCCTGGCGTGAGCTGTTTGTATCCCTGATATGTTGAATGGAGAAGGGGATTCAACAGTACTTGTCTTCTATACCAAGAAAATTTCAGCAACAAAGGAACAGAGCGAAACCACCACGGAAAACTGCTTTGCTGCTCAGTGAAGAGCCATACGTAGGTAGGACATATCTCAAACTTCTATCCTAGCCAAGTGATTCCCACATCAACATCTGCAGAGAACAAAATCCCCAGCTCACGTTCTTTGAGCTGTCAAAGCAGCCCTCAGCATCAGGATGAAGTTATAATTATGCAGGATGAAAGATTTCACTTAACAGACCTTAGAGGAAGCCTGACTCGGGCAGAAGCAGCAGTATGATAAGTCAACCAGGGCAAAAGGTCCAATTGCTATTTCCCTTCCAGAGAATGGCAATAGTCATCTGGGCAGGGAGAAGCACTTAATTGTCCTGAGACAGCCTGCAGTTTTTTCCCTGTAAAACATCTACTCCAGCAAGAATTGACAGATGTTTCATGTAAATCTGCCATAGGACAGAAATGTCCAGAAGGTCAGATGACCAGATGTACAGATAGGGATGGGGAGACAGAGGAAACTGCCTTTCCCCTGGAGGAGTACCAGGAAGGAGTTTTCATTAGCACTTTGGATGCAGGAAATGCAAAGCCTGAGAGCTATTAATAGGAATGGCCTCTTCCTTGGATGCTGGAGAAGAGCGGGCCTCCAGGAATGAGGAAATGACAAATCATTATAGGTCTGCAGAGGGTGTTTCACTCATGAGTGAAGCTGCAAGAAATTCCTATCCATGCCCTTCCACCAGGAGCGATAGACCAGGCTGCTGGCATTCACTTCACTTTGCAAACTCTCCCACAGGTTGATGTCCAGCAAAGAAGGAGAAGATGCAACTTGGCTATGGAAACGCTCATGAGAGTATTTATCCTGTGAGGCTGAGGAGGGTTAATGCAGTCAGGCTTTTCTAGAAAGATATCTGTCTTTGGGGAGTGAAGAGAGTGTCCCCGAAGATGGGATGGGAATTTGGGGGCAGTAAAGGATGGCTTTTCAGGAGTGTCGGCATGGGTGCCATGGTCTTGCTAACTCACATGCTTTCTACAGCGCTGGATCAATTTGGGTGCTGACTGTAGAAGGAATTTAATACGGATTCTTGAAAACTGAATAAAATCCTCTGCTTTGCCACAAACACCTTTGTAATTGCTGAGGTTGTGGGGAAGACAGGACAAAAGCATGTTTGGCTACAGCTGAGTATAACTGATAATTCCAGAGACTTTTATAAACCATATAGCATCTCATTGCTTAGCTTTCCCTTCATACAGACATGTGAGAGTAAATGCATTAAACAGAGCTGGGAAATCAATTGCCCAGTTTTGCAGAGGGTAGAGAACTCACCATGTATCATCCCTGTCAAGATCCTGAAGCGGATTGATACGCCCGTGCCAAGACAAAAAAAGAAAAGCCAAAAGACTATTTTACCTTAAAAATTGCATAAGGCAGTAGAGCATCCTTAGGGCTTGTCTTCTGAGAATACTCTTTGCCTCCTCCCAGCTGCATTGTAGCATTAATGTTCTTTATGATCCCAGACATTTACTCTTCTCCTTATTTTCCCAGTCTGTAGAATGGAGATAATATTTAGCTACTGCAGAGACGTAAAGCCCTCTGCTAGTACTACGTAATTTCATTATTATGGTCCTACAATAACAAAGGCAAACCTATTTCATTTAAGTGTTGGCAAGGGTAACATCCCACTGCACGCAGAAGTTCATTCAATTTCTTTCCAGTCTGCTAAAATGGCAAAATAATTCTACCTATTCCCCGTGGCAGTAACATTTACAGTAGCTAAAAATAGCACAGCAAAATTAGTTGAAAATAATGAAAACAGAGCATTATATTGTAATGCTACTTACGTTGCTGTTGCTGAATAGCTGGCATTGAGGAAGAGAGAGAGGAAATACAAAAAAAAAAGAATTGTTTGACGTTGCCAGTAAAATGTAGATATTAAAGACCTTTTTGGGCAAAGTTTCAGTTTTCCATTATTCTGTGTACACCACTTGTTTCAGCACCTTAGCTCATCTGATCAGAGAAAATGACAATTTTATGTCATTCCCAGATACGTCACCATTTCCTTTTGTCACCTGTCCATTGCCTCACAGACCTGAGACCACCCAAGCTAAAATCATACAGGTGTTGTAAGGAGGAGAAACATGATGGTGATAGAGACTTCTGTCCCCTCCCGGGGTGGGTGGGGATCCAGGGGGTGAGTGAACAGCAGTCTGCCCCACCACCATCCTGCCAACTAATCTTTGATTCATCTCAAGTCATAGAATGGTTTGGGTTGGAAGAGACCTTCAAGATCATCTAGTTCCAACCCCCCTGCCATGGGCAGGGACACCTTCCACTACACCAGGTTGCCCAAAGCCTCATCCAACCTGGCCTTGAACACTTCCAGGGATGGGGCAGCCACAAGTTCCCTGGGTGAACGGTTCCAGTGCCTCAGCACCCTCAGAGTGACGAATTTCTTCCTTGCATCTAATCGAAATCTCCCCTCTTTCAGTTTAAAGTCATTGCCCCTTGTCCTATCACTACAAGCCCTTGCAAAAAAATCCCTTCCCAGCTTTCCCACCCGGGATGGAAAAAACTGTGCAAAGGGGAAAATTCTGAAGGACAGGTTTGCTAAAGCTGATTAATAGAGGACACCTTCTGCCTGGTTGGTGTAGTTAACTTCACAAACACTTGTCTGTGCCCCGAGGAGAAAATGATGACTCATACAGAATAAACCAGCTTTCTCCAACTCACAAGAAGACACAAGAGCATGAGAGTGTGAGAATAATTCCTGAGAATTTTAGCTTTGAACAGTTTGCACTTGTCATTAACTGTCCTCATTGAACTTTGAATCAACAAGTTTTTTAGGGTATTAGTAAATAAAATTGTCTCTTATTGATTTTTTTTTTCCTGGTCATGAAGGTGTTAGTTAATATTACCCAGTTTGCACAACGTGAAGAAGCCAAAAGTTTATCTGTTGGCGCACAAATAATGCCTTCAGGTATGATTTATAACTAATTTAATTCTCTGGAGGTGTTTGTCACTTAACATCTGATGTTCCTCAAGCCAAAACAAGATCTGTTGGACTTCACTTCATAGAAGTCAGTCCACTGAGGACCACTGTGGTTTCACCTGATGGGGCTGTGGTTTTACACCACTGAAACATACCTGCAAAATCTGGGCATCTTGCATACACATTCACACCAGGGAAAAAAGAAAAAAGGAGAGTGGAGAAATATGGTAGACCTTAGGAAAAATAGCCTGAGTATTTTTCCATCTTGGCCTGGTCCTGTTCAGAATGTGTGATTTTACTGGCCTATGCCAAGGGCTCATTTTTTGGGGGTTATTTTTGTTTATATAAAAGGAATATATTTCACTGTCAATATTATAGCAGAGAAGAAAATCTTGTGGAAGAGACATGTGTTCAGTTGCTGGGCATTATATCCTCTTCTTTTACTTGCTTTCTACTTCCCAGCAACATCTGTGCTCTCTCGCTATTGGAAGTCACAACAGCTCTCATGCCAACAACTAACTTTCTTTTTCTCCTTCCTGAGGAGCTTTCAGCTTTTCTCACTGTCTCCAACAGCTCAGTCCTATCAGAGGTGAAAAAGGCCTTTAACTGCTTCCTCTGCTGTGGTGGTATGATTGAAGGATGCTCCATTTGAAGAGGCATCGCCAATCATGCTTCTTGGGTAGCTGATTGACATGGGCATTGTCAGCTCCCAGCTGGCTCCGGATGGACAAGCACCTGAATTCACCTGCGATCGAGGAACATGCATCAGTACTTGACAGCCTGAGCCCCATTAGCAGAGGAAGGGTCATTAAAGAAGCAAACTGCTGGCTTGTTCTTGCCATGACCGTGTTTCACATGGTCCAACTAAAACAAATGGCTGAATTGACATTCCAAGCATAATAAAGAGGTTTCCATATCCGTTGCACTTTCATTGCACAACACCCTTGAATAGAAGCGTTCAGCTAATGGAAAACCAAAAAAAAAAAATTAAAAGAAAAAAAGTCATCCATTTTTCCACCGTTCTCCCTGCTTTCAGATGAGAAAGGAAAGGGGGGATGTAGAGAAGAATGCAAAGAGCAAACATCTTAAAATGCCAACGAGAGCCTTTTGGAAGCTGATTAGAACCATTTGTGTGTGGCCAACAAAAAAAATGGGAGTTTGCAGAAAATGGAAGGGAGACAACCTCTGCTCTGTTCCGAGTCAGAGAACAGATGCCAGCGTTCCTTCTGACTTTACAACTTTTTCTTGGCCTATCCGGGTGAAAGGCTGATTAAAAATGGGGGCTGAGAACGCTTGTTGAAAAACCTCCCAGATTGTAATCCTAGCACAAGGGCAAACGCAGACTTGCACTAAATTATTCCTGGCTGTCTGGATCACTTATCAAATACAACGAGCAAAGACACCCAGCCATGGCCATAGGAAATTGCATGTCCAGTGGTTGGGTGCTCACAATGGGCCTTTGCCTTGTGTTCAGTGGGAAACAGAGGGCAGAAAACAAACTATCTGAACTACAGCTGAAGGGAAGGGGGGAAAAAAAGAAAAAACGAAAAGACCAAAATTTTCTGTAAAAAAACCCATAGACATAGATGGAAAGAGATTTATCTACTCCAAAACCATTTTTCCTTCAGTGGTGTCTTAGGTAAAATGAAATAAACCAAGAGGATTGAATTTCACTGGGAGAATGACTGTGAGGTCTGCTGTGCAAGCCAGATTTTCCAACCATGCATTTAAAAGCGGTTACTCAAGTTTGGGTAAAAAAAAAAAAAAAAGAGAAAAAACCCAAAACACTTACCCAATTTCCGAGCAGTCTGTGAATCGTGATGTTCAGAGATGCAGAGAAACAGAGCACTTATTTACAACTCATACGGAGATCTTTCCGAAGGATGATCGTGTCAGGACTTTTTTTGCTGCCCTCTTGACCTCTCTGGGGGGTTTCTGTTGCTGCTGTGTTTTATTTTTCACCATCAGGAGCTTTAGTGAACATTAAATTCCTTTCCCCATGAACGTTCCCAAGAAAAATGGGCAGCCAGCACGAGCTGCCAGAGGTCTGCTGGGTGCAACAGCCATGAGCCTTTTGAATTACTGGAGTGCCAGTTAATCAAAGGCAGCTCAAACTGGAAATATCGTGCTCATGGTAAATTTAGCATCCATTATACCCACTAGCAAAACCAGCAGCAGCCAAAAACACTGGAGATGGAAGCAAACTTCAGAAATCAAGGAATCTCAATTCAAGAAGAGTGTCCTTCATAAATGCAAGAAAGTTGAAGTCTGGAAAGGGTAAAACTGTGAGCTCAAGGAGCTTTCATTTACGAGCTGAGACACCCATCAAGCACAGGGAAAGGAAGAGCCTTTATTGTGTTGTTGGTTTTTACAGAATTAAAGGCGGTAATTAATTTGTTACGACTTCAATCAAAAGGAAAAAAAAAAAAAAAGAGAGGTTTGGCCTCCAGAACTAGTGATAACAAAGTGGCTGGGAATTAATACTGATCCAAGATTCAGGCCTTACAAATTACCCATGAGGTTTGCTAAGTTTTTCATGAGCAGTTGGTAGTCATGATTCAGTTATAATGGCTCAATATTAAACCAAAATTATATCCCTGATGGGGGTTTCAATCTATGAGACCTTATTAACCTCCAAAAACTAGCTTCAATTTTTATTTGGCATGACGATTCCCCTCATAGCACCTGTGTCTCTATATGGACCAGTCAAAAATTGCATTCATTTTTCTGGTTAAATGCTATTTCCCAGCAAACCTGGTTTCAGCAGCATCACCACACGTTTTGCTTTTGTACTGGATGTTTGTGACTTTTTGGCATATCGTAATCTCTTGGCACACCCTAATGCTTCTAAATGGTGCTAATATAAATCACTCCTTAGCCTTTTGAATCCAAAATGCTTTATGATTTGATCCGAAATAAGGTAGTTGCTCAAACTACCCTGTGGTGTTGTAAAGTACAAACCAGAAAAAGAAACTCAGAATTTGAGGAGGGGATGATATTCTTCACCTTTTTCCCATGGCTTTCCTGCTAATAGATACGGGTCCAGCAATGGTGAGAAGCAAATATATTGAAAACCAGAACTGCACTATACAGAGAGCAAGACAGGACATGGTTCAGCTTTTACTGACAGAGAAAAACTACTATATTAGAGATTTCTGAGCATGTATGTAGCTCTGTTGTAGAAAAGGTTCTTCCCAAAAATATAGGATAAGTTACAGGGGATGCTTACTTACCTTCTAAGATCCATCACATGACCAAACTCCTCCAATATCTTGTACTTCATTCCTGAACTGATGTAAAAGTGATTATAGTGTTTGAAATTTGTCTGCTATAAGAAGAAATCCAGTAAAGAAAAGTTATTAATTTAGGAAAATCTATTACTAACACCTCCCTCATTCTAAAGCTCCTTAAAGTTCACCCCAAATACCACAGTAGCAAGGCAGTGGATATGCTCATCAGGCATCATTATTTAAATAATCAGTAGAACTATATAGATTTATTTACCTTTTTTTATTTCAAACCAGAAATTGCCTGGCTATTCTCTAGCACAGAAGCTTTATTTTTAACCAGAAGCATAGGCAGAGACTTTTATTTGTGGAAGAGCTCCCCTGTGTGAGACTCACACCTGAAAATACTTCAGGCAGGAGGAGGGGGAGGACCATCCATCACCAGTGCATGCCCCACTGGTAGGTCCAACCCTGTTAACACCAAGGGTGCTTCCATGACACAGCAGTGGAAACCACCACTGATGCTAATTTAGTTAATCAAACAGCAAGAGCTTGGCATCAATAGGCACTACTGAAAGAGCAGATGGGACAGGTTGGCAAAATAATTATGCCCTGCACATAGCTGCATTAATGGGGATAAGGAAAAAAAAAAGGAAACCAGGGCATTAGCTTTCTGAGTTTTCTCCATAATTTCTGGCTGCCCAGGTGTTAATGGGGTCTTTACAAATTTGCTCAAGTCTGTCTTTGTAGCCTCTGCCCAAAAGAGCTCTGGTGAAGTTGTGTTGCTGCAGGATTGCCTTAGCTGAGGGGTTTTGTCTGAGACTGCCCTTTGATTAGTGCCAGGTAGTTTCTCCAGGGTCAGGTACCTTCTCCAGGCTTAGCTGATAATTAGCTCTCAGCAACCAGGTAACAGATCTACTCTCCTTTTTTTCCTGACAAAGGAAACTACTTCTATCTTCTGTCTCCAAGGAAGTGGCTTTATTTTTATGATCTTATTGAGGAAAGCTAAAACTTTATAAATTTTATTTTTATGATTTTACTGTTATGGAGATATTTTGTCTCTTTTCAGCTTCAACCAATTTGCAGCAATATTTTAACAACCAATAACCTCTTTGAAAGATATTTTTTTCAAGGTTTTCTTTTAGCTGCTGGGGAGTGGAGAAAGAATTCAGCTTTATCTCTTTATCTTCACAGGAAGGAAAGAAATTAGACAGATATATTACAGTTCTTATCTTATTCCCTGTGTCTCACACATACGCTATTGGAGGGAAATCTCAGTTCAGGGAACATGCTAAAAGTTAAAGGAGGGTAACTGTGCTCAGGGGACAGAGATGAGATGGTGCCTGCTGGTGAGAGTCTGGCTGTGGAGACGTACAAGCCCAGGGCTGCAGGAGGAATAATTTCAAATTACTGCTCTTATGCAAAGAAGAAAGAAGGAGCTGCTCCTTCCACCCTTTCCTCTTTTCCAGTTAGGAAGAAATTTGCTCTCTCTCTTCCTAACTCATCAAGAGTGCAAAGCAATGCCTCTCAGCAAAGAAAATTAGTGAAAACATTTATTTCCTCATAAAGACTGCTGGTAGCCTCACCTTTTGTAATGAACCCTAGCAACATCCTCTTCTCTTATTCTTCAGTCCTTGGCTACAAAATTTGGCTTCTATTAAACGGACACATACGATGCTTGCAATTATACTGGAAAACAGGTTTTGTCCAACTGTCTTAATTTTACATCATAAAAACAACCCTCTGAACTGGAATATCTAAAATAAGCCTGATATGAAAAATGAAAATATTGGCATGCTTGAAGATTGTGGCATTTATTCTGCCCGCCAGCTCAGAAGCACCCTGATCTATAGCAACACCTTCTCAGCACAGTGTATCCTATATACCAAGTTTGCTCTCCTGAGGACAGATATCTTTGTTGCTGTCTTCTTTGAAGAGAAAAAAATATTTTGCTAAGGGATATTAAAGTCAAGCCTCTGATGTTTTTTTGCTCACTTGCTGAGAATTCAAGAAACCTTATTACTGCTGAGGAGGGAGTCACGGATATAAACTGCAGAACTATGCAAGTGTTTGAATAATTACAGCCAGGGGTTTCCAAATGCACCTCCTTTTTAATGCTCTGCAGAGTACTTCCTATTCTTTATATTGAATATTTCAGAGAAATTACTCTGGAAGTGAGTGAAAAGGGGGGTGAGGAAACAGTAGAAATTAAGAAAATATCTTCATGCCTAAAGAATTTTAATATTTTTATCTACGGGGAAAAATGTGTTTTATGTGAGCTCTCCTTTCCTCTTGAGTTCTATGCTGTAATGTAGAAAAATGATGGAAAATTTGGAATTTCTGCAATGAGGATTGGCAGTTTTCATAGACGGGTTTTGATGCTCAGTACCAGTGATGAAGGGGACTCGTTTGCTTCCAGCCAAGGCACCCCAGAGGTAAGCCAGGTTTCAGAAGCACAAAGGACAGGATCCCTTTCCCTTGACCTTGTCATCTTATTAAAAAGCGGATCTATATTCAATCCCCTGTTGACTCCTTCAGGTCTCAGTTTTCCAGCTCTGGCAGGAGCTGGTACTGATGCCAACTTCTGCATTGACAAAGATTTGAGCTGACACCAGTGGCGATGCTTTTGCAGTGAATTTGACATCAGAAACATTTGCCATGAGGCAAAGCTGCTCTCTGTCTTACAGATGCGGACAGATCTCTTTTAAAACTGTGTCAACTTCCACCTCACTGTAACTTCTTTTGCAGTAAGAACACTTTCCTGCAAGGGGAAATCCAGCAAGTGAGCTCTGATTGTGGTGCACTGTCAGCCTGCAGTGGCACTCCAGAGCGTGTGTCAGCGTTTCTGTGTTCATAAGCCACCTGATGTAATGGTAATAAGATGCTAACATGAGAGTCCTCCTCAGTAATCTGCCAGCTGCTGGCTGCTCTATCCCTTTTTTGGTTCAGGAGTTTTAACAAGATGTTTCTGGTCTGTAATCAATGTAAACTTCCCATATAAAATCCAGGGGAATGTCCCAACTCCCGACTAAAACACTCAGTGCTTCATTTTCTGTCTAAGCATAACGTTGCCCTGCTTTAGCTATGGCTCTGGAAACGGAAGCAGTTTCTAATCTTCCTTTGTCATCTAAAATTTGTTAAGACAGGATGGAGCTGGCAGGTGAGATAGCAAATAGAGACTGGCCAGCACAGCTGGAGTATCTTAGAATCAAAATGCATCTCACAGCCTTATCAACATTGGCAGCATCTCAGACAAAGCCCTATAGATACATACCCATAAGCTTTGGTTTAGGTTTCTCTAATGCCAGAAAGCTGTCAGCCTCAGTGGGACTGAGGCATACAAGAAAAGTTATTCACTTGCATAAATACTTACAAATGAGACCCTCAGTGTGTTTGCAGATGCTGGGTTTTAGTATTGTTGTCACTGTCAATAAATGAACTAATAATTAAGCAGCATTAAAAATATATATTGGCTCTGCACTATATTTAAGCACAATTTATTTCAACACTTTTGCTTCAAATTATTGGAAGATGTGCCAGTTGTTTGGCGGAGCGGTGTATTTGATGGCATAGCCCAGCCTGACCCCTTGGTCGTCACAGGTGTACGAGGGTGAGATGTGAGCAAGACACCCCTGAAAATAAAGATCACAAATTCATCAGTGATTTAGAAACAAAATCAACGGCGTGTCAGGAATACGAGGTTGACCTAAACCACAAGGCTATGTTTGTATTTGGCTCTTGCAGGCTTTTGTGATGAGGATGGACAGTCAACAGCGTGTGCCCAAAAGCCACAGCTGCCCACAGTGTGATACCCTTTGGCTTTCCTGGGGAGTGAGAGTCGCTCCCTGGGCCATTTATAAATCCCATGAAACTTCCAGAAATGATCAAGTCAATGCTGTGCTCCACCTCCCTCTTAGTCTCATACTGTACTTGACAAAGTCATATCCTTTCAGGCAGGTTTCCAGAAATAGGTTTGCTTTTGTGCCTCCTCCGAGGGCTCAGAGGAATAACTGCTCTCCCAGTTTGGAGGACAAAGGCACAGAAACCGTTCGAGGTCTACCAAGGTCCCCAGCAGTGATGCTCTCCCACTGTGAGCTATTGTAACACAGAATTGACTTCTTTCTCCTGAGTCTCAAGCAAAGCAACTTGGCGTTGCAATGTTGTCCCCTCTCTTGACTTGAACCCAGGCCTCCCAGCTGCAAAATTCAATAGAAAGTGCCTTCTTTCTCCTGAAAGCTGCTTAATTGGCTGCTGTTCTTGCTCCTCCAGCTGAATTTGCATTAAAGAAAGACCTGCGATCCTTGGCGTTCCCTATACAAACCTCCATATTTAGCATATGGAGCTGGCGGTTCTCTTAACGCCCACATCTGTCTCTGCTTGCCACAGCTGATTTATGTTTAATATCTCGAAGGCATGTGGTGCCAGTCCCACGTTGAGCTCTGGATTGTGGTGGTCCGTCTGTATTTGTTGAAATTGGGCCCAAAGAAGCTGGCTTGGAGCAGAGACTGCGAGGAATGCGAGCCAGTGGCCGTCCAGACAGCTCTGTCAGCAAGCTCAGGAAACTGGCTGAAAAATGCTGGGAAGAGGCCCAGATTTCAAACAACCTGTGGAGCTCTCATGAGAACACACTGTTTTAAAACAGAAAGTTGAGTGATATTCTTAATTACAGATTTTTTTTTTTTTTTTTTTTTTAAAAAAAAGGAAGGTTAATGATGTCCCTGCCCTTGCAGAATGCGAGGCATGTTCCCCAAATCACGGTCATCAAACCAGCCACCTTTATCCTCTTGTGTGGAGACCTCTATTTTCATGTGCTGCATTAAAGATTTTTACTTCCCAGGCAGAGATAAAGATCAAGATGCTCTTGGGGTCCCACAGCTATGGGTTGACCTGAACTTTACAGCAACTCTGGCCATATAGAGAAATCTTGGCTCAAGGGTTGGCATCCGTGTGGTTGTGCAGGCATTCCGCTCCATCTCCCATCAGTTACCACAGAGCTGGTGGTGGGTTTTGCTTGTTAAGGCTGCCATCCCATAAAACAGAAAGCTGCAGCACAAGAGCTTCAAGCCCAAAGGGTGGTTTTATCTGCTGAACTCATGAGCTCCATGGTCTTCTATCAGACACGGGATACCTTGAGCACAGATACCAATTTAACTAAGGACTTGCTTCAGGGCAATATTGGAGTAATGGGGTGAAGTGTAAGAGTCTGGATTGTTTGCTACATGATCTAATGGTCCCTCTTGGTCTTAAATTTTAGGAATTTAGGCCCTGGATGGAACCCGGTGTTTTGTGTCAGTCAGAGTCTGGCCTGAGAGAATGAATTACAGCTTTTAATCGTGAAAAGGCACCTCGTAGCCTGTCTGCACAGTCAAAATAGCATTGAGATGCTTTCTCTTGAGAAATCCTCACTGGGATTTTTCTGTCATTTATTGGTCATGTGATTGGGTCAGCATATCTGGAGTTTAGGAAATTGCACAGTTTTAATATTGGGCTGCATTTAAGTCTATATATGTTGGGAGAATGTTTCCTTGCTTTTCCAAGTCAGGAAGTGACTTGACTTGTCAAGCCAGTATCCTGACTTGCACAGGGCTTGCAAAGAAAGATCAGTTAAACCTGTGTTCCTGGGATTTTATTCAGGGTTCACTTGATTTTAAAAGATTTTGTCTCAATTAAAAACTACCCAGAAGATGAGTTTTAAAGCGTTGAAAGGGGCTGCTCATAAAATGTAAATTGGGAGAAAATGAAAGCAAATTTTAATTTGAAAATATTTCATAAGAATTAAAAGAGATTTTTTTCCTGTGTTTAAATACTGATCTTCTCTTTATTATTCCACATGTCAATGCTCTACAGACTTTTTTGAATGTCAGTGATGGCATTAGGGAGTGGAACAGAGAAAAACACATTAAAAATAAGCTCTTGATAGTGACTCAGGTTAAACAGGATAAAGCCTTCCTTGTAATCTTTGTTAGAGGCTAAAATTATGTGACTGTAAAACTATCGCTCTGTTTCACAAAGATTATCTGTTAAATATGTGCTTCTTTTGGTCAGCAGCTTGGTGGCAATGATTTATGCCAACTGGCCTAGAAACTGTGAAAATTAGTTTATGGCTCGGTCCTGATTCTCTGTTAAAAGTGTCTATTTGAAAAGTAGGGTTGGGAGGGAAGGACAGGACTTCACAAGTTTCAAGTGGAATGGAAACGCAGTGTAACAGAGCACTTCTGCAGGAACTTTGTTCCAGAGACTCTTGCTGCCAATGGAAATGACTTGGTCTGAAGAGATCACCAAATTCAGCAAACTTTACATTTTCAGATCATTTATTTTCCCTCTAAACCCGTAAATGCCTTTCTGGCCAGCTAGTGCTGTGCATGCCAATATTGTTCTTTGTCCAGAGAGTTCTCCTTCCTTGCCAGCGTGTTTCCCTGGATGCAATCTCAGGGGACAGTTGTGTCCCTGCTCCATCTCTGGTTTGCTAAGCTAAAGAGAGCAAGGTCTCTGTTCCACCAAACATCCTCATACCTTCCCACTGCATCCGTTCAGGTTTGGACCAGATAACTGAAGGCACGTGGTATTCCAAGTGAGAACCACTCTCTTGCACCATCACTTTCCTGTTTTCCTCTTCTCAGTGCATGTGTTAGTGTTTCACCTGCCTCCTGCAAAAGCAAGTCACACTAGAAGCTGGTAGTCTCATTGAGAATGACTATATCCATCAGATCTGTCTTTTCCTCTGTCTTTTCCCACCAATAAGAATAGAATAGAATAAATTCTCACTTGCAGAAATTCTCACTCTCATTCCCTCAAATCCATATCTCGCAGTCTCTAAATCTAATGTCTTTTGCAGTTCTTTCTAGGTGTTATGCCCAGGCTCTTTTGCAATGCTTAGGTCTCAAGGCTTAATTTTCTTTCTTTGCCTGACCTCATCTGAACTTTGGTGCTATGGTTCTTGAGAGCACCACATAAAATTGATCTCAGGATGGATCTTTGAGAATTGCCTGTAACCTCTCATCACCCAACCATTCCAGAAAACGATCGGCTCCCACTTAGTAGGTTTCTTACTGGGTTACAATTTGGTGCAAGCTCCCATCTTCTTTTTAACCAAGGAATTCCTGTGAAGCACAACGTGCTTTTTTACCTCACCCTAGAGAATGCGAAAAGATCAGGGAAAGACTTCATGTTAGAACCACCTCAGGTAAATTCACATCATGCTTTGCTCCTTTTGATGTCTGTTATCACTTTTATTCTCTCCTTTTTTTTTCCTAAAGCTTTTCAGATTACCAAGGACAGCTGCAGGCATCTGTAGTTGCTCAGGTCACCCCAGTGGGAGACATTTATTTCTATCCTGGCCTGGATTATTTTTTCCCTCTGTACACTGATTTCAGCATATTGAGTCCTCTGAGTTTTCTTCCCACCTCAGATGTGGTAACTTCCATTCCCAGCCTCTCATGAGCTGGCCAGCCTTTACCCCATATTCTATATGCTCTTCCTTACTGAAAACACATGCAATGCATTCATTTAATTTTGGGAATTATACTCAGTTTCTTTTATTCTCATCACCATCCTTACTGCATAGCAAACCCACATCTTTTTTTCTGGTTCTCTTTTTATTCTTCTGGTTAAAGAACTTCTGTTGTTTATTTTAATATCCTTTGCAAGGTCTAACTCAGCTTGACTTTTGGCAGTTCTCACTTTACCCCTATGCTTGCTGACCTCTAAAATGCAGCTTCTTTTGCAGATTCATCTCTTTTTCCATTCTTATCCCTAACAGACCTTATGAAGTGAGCCAGTTAGATCTGGACCCTTCAAGGTTTTACCCTCTTACTTGCAATGTGAGACGTAGATCAGTTTTCCACTTCTGGTACACAGAATTTTCAAATACCCTGCAAGTAAAAGTCAGCAAGAGCTTAACTGGAGCTGATTGCCCTAATCAGAACCTTTAATAATCAGAGATCACTTTCTGAAATAAAATTAAGCAAGTAGACCTGATAGCTACAATCTGCAGGATTTTTATTCCCTCTCCTTCTTTGGGTCAGCTCCCAGTGGCTGAAGTTTTATTCTGATTCTCAATCTCCTCTTCCAGATTATATCTATGTTCCAAAAAACCAGGCTTAAAATATATTTACTTTTTCCAGTTTTCTGGTAAAGGTATCTGCTAGTAATTACATCTCAGGGTAACCAGGTCTTGCCATTACCAGTAGTGTTTGTCCTACCATCTGTATCTGGCATTTATGGTCTCATGTGTTGAAACAATTCCTTGCGGTAGCACATTTTCTAACAATATTTCAGATTTTTATTCAAACCCTAAAATGTGAACAATTTGCTGAAAATTAAAAAATGTGGCACTACTTTGAGCTTGACAGTACTATCATGATGACGAATAACATGATGTACCTTAATAACAGACCAAGGTACTTCAAGGGAATGAACTAGGCTGTTATAAAATAAATAAAATAACGCTATCTCTGACTCAGGAGCTCATAAAAAAAAATCTAACAATACCAGCATCAAATCTGGGAAGATTCTTGAGATGATTTGACTGTTTACATCCACAATAACTCGAATCTTTATGTTTAGAGAATAAACAAAATTACTCTCTAAATCTCTCATGTACACATATATCACAAGAGCAAGATGTATGATTTTTGACTTCAGAGGTGCTATAGCACTTGAATGAAAGACTGTCCCACTGCCTGAAAGCAGGAACAACTTCCTTGTTTGAAAGAAACTTCTATGATACTGTCTACAGGTTTGATCCCTATAAAGAAGTAAAGAAATGAAAGTTAATCATTGCTTGCGTTGCCTGAAAATATTCCCCCAAACCATTATTTAACCAAAAATTAAAGGTTTTAATTCAGTGAGTTTTTTCCAAAAGGTGTCTGCATTGGTTGCCTTCATTTTAAATTAGAAGCTTGCAAGGTTTCTTCCAATGCAAACTAAAAGATGTGGGCTTTCTTAGTAATTTTTCAATTTTTGCACTTACAGTAGAATATTATTTTTGTGGCTAAAATTTGTAAATATGTGAGTAATTTTTACGAAAACTAACTTTTTTTTCTCTCTCTTTTTTTTTTTTTTTTACAAACATGTCCCTGGGATAATAATGTGCCATTGTCCAAATTCTGTACTGAAACAAGCTCCGTTTTTCTTTCCCAGTGATGCTAGCTCACACAGTGTCCAACAAAACTTAGAGGAACATGCAGCTGCTGTCCTACAGAAACATCAAACTGCAAATGAAACTGAACAGCTGAAACTCCCATTGAGATACGTGAGAGCTGAGGTTGCACAATCATGACTTAATCCTATGTTACTATTTGTTTTATGCTTGCAAAATCTGAATAAATATCCAGAGATCATATTTATTCAGCATCTCTGCCACAGAATGTCATGGGGGCCAAAAGAATGCGCTCAGGAAGGGATTAGACAAATTAATGGTGGATAAGTTCACTGGTGGCTACCAAACATGGGCATCTGGATGCAATATCTGGTTTACTTAGTGCCTAAGCTGCTGGGAACTGGAAGGACAAGTCAGGGAAAAGATCATTCTGTTCTTGTCCTTGTTTTTAACCTCTTTTCCCTAACTGCTAGCTGTCCGCTACTGATAAAGCATTATCATTATTATTATTATTACTACAAATGATCAATGTTTAAAACTAAAAGAAGCTGCATCCTGCTGCATCTTCAGAAGTATTTGTATTTTATCATGCCTCTTGAAAGTCAGAAGTCTTCAGATCAAGACTAGATTCTTCAATCAAACATAATTTTCTCAGAAAAAAATATATTCACAATAGCACACTAGATAGCCTCATAATCCCATGTGACTTCTAATATCTGTTACTGCAGCTCCAGTAGAAATAAATAATTTTCATCATTACTCAACCATGGAAGTGTTTAGATGGAAGCCCTTTACTGATTTTGATGCCATCCATACATTCTTGAAAGTTACTGGTCTTGATCCTGCTGCTGTTATTTATGTTGCTTACTTCACTGATTTTACTTCCACTGATTGGTGTTCTGGGATGAATTTCTCATTGTCCAACTGGGACAGTCAGCTTACCATGACATTTCACTTTCATCTTGACTTGATTTGATCTAAACATTAGTATGTGGTGGAATTTGTTATGAATGTGAAAATTCTCATTTGTTTTAAAAAGCTCTCCTTAAGTTGGCTTTGAGAAGGAGTTCTAGTTGGTGGCAGGTATGGCATTGGTGCCTTGTTTTTCTTTTTAGATCAGAAGTCAGTATTCAAGAAGAATCAAATTCACCAAGACACAACTAGAATGTAGTCTGGGGGAGGAATGCCTTTTTTTCACTGAATGGAGTGAGTCTTTTAAATTAAATTTCTACAGACATTTTGAGTGAATTATTTCTGAAGCGTAGAACATTTTTTTTTGTTTATTTGTGTTTTAAAAGTACTTCTATCCATGTGGGTTTTTTTTCCCCTAACTAGTTAGAAAGTTTATTGATCTCGGGAATACCTTCTACACTACTGCAACTCTGTCAACTAAACAGTAGAGACGTGATCCAAACCCACTGGAACTGAGAAACATCAATGCAAAACAATGGTAGACACTAACTCACTTGGTAGTTTGACTATTCAAACTGGATGAGAA
Source organism: Tauraco erythrolophus (assembly GCF_009769465.1). Classification (NCBI taxonomy): domain Eukaryota; kingdom Metazoa; phylum Chordata; class Aves; order Musophagiformes; family Musophagidae; genus Tauraco; species Tauraco erythrolophus. Next base: position 19,658,590 of record NC_141479.1, on the reverse strand, counting down.
TAGAAAACAAACAAACAAAAAGTCATTTTCAGCCAGCTCACGTGATCCTGTATTGCACCAGCTTCATTCTTCCTCCCCAAACATTTAAATGTTTGCAGCACTTTACTCAGATTATTAGAACTGCTTTCAGAATGTGTAATCAGTAAGTTGGTTTCTGGTTTACCAGACAAAAACAGAGCAGAAAGAAACCCCTTCTTTTTTAACTAACATCCAGCCAGACAAAACTGGATTGATGACCATAAAATACAATTATAATCAAATCTGATATAAACAAAGATTTTTTGTTTGCTATATCCCACCAGTAATTTCATACCCACCACCAGATAAAAGCTAACAACAAGCATCTAATATGTCTGGAAAGTCACTTTTGTACTGGCTCATGGAATATCTGTGAGCAGTTTGCAGTGCCCTTGAATCTGTTTGCTTTCCTGCTTTGTTTGGTGACAATCTGTATGGATGTTTTATTTCATCAGACCCTAAGTTTGTTCAGAAATGTTGGAATTAGGACTTAGTTGCTCAGTTTTGACATATCACATACTATTTTTCACTGAAAGAGTATAGTAAGGACATTTGAACCTGCAAATTTAGGGTCTGGTTTCTATAATACCTTGCAAATTGCTTTCTACACATGTTTTCCCAGTATACTTCAATTCTTACAGTCCTTTATAAAGTGAAGTGCTAAAGGATTTATTTAGATGCTGAAATGTGTTGACGAACAGGAGATTGACTTAAGAACATGCTTAAAGTTAAGTAAATACTTTGCTGAATAAGCCCAAATGATTGCAACGTGTGATATTTTTCCCCCCTTTAAATTCAAATGAATACTCAGGAAATATTTTTGCATTAATTTCCCATATGGTATTTGGACAAGCAAGCAGGGAGGCAGCACAGTCTACTGTAGCCACAGGAAAACACTACACAGAAGGTTTCATGCTCTTCGCATGGGGAGACCGTTTGGGGAATGGGGAGTCCAGCAGGTTTTGGCACCAGAGAGGAGCATCAGCCCCAAGGGACCTGCTTAATTACTAATTACCTGACTGTTGCCTGTTAAGGAACATTAGCTTGATCCAAAGAAGACACATGCAAGGATTTCCATTTATATTAAAATGCAAATATTTAAGAAGACCCATTTAAAGTAATGATCATATGCATAAGCATAAATTTAGATAACTTGCTTTTCTGGGAGCTAATTGTGTAGCTAATTATCATATTTCCTAATGCTGCTATGATATAGTTTCCTGGACCATTGCACAGCAGATGTAAAATCGTGCCCTTGCTGAAACAAATCTGTTGGTCAATGAACTTGGTTCAGGTTGTAATTTGATGGCCATGGGCTCACTAGTGTCATCCTTATTCAAGTGACCTTTCTACTGGCTCCAGAGAGTGTTTTTCCTTAGTAAAAGAAAAATGAAGAGCTTCAGGATCAGGCCCAGGGCTGCTCCCAGGCAACGCAGCGAGTCTTTTCGGATGACTTCCCCTGCAACATCAGTGTGTTTTGAAACCCCTCTGTGGAAAGAGAGCAGGAGGAAGGATTTTTTTTCCAGAAAATGAAGGATGTCTCTAATCTTTTTCAGGTCTGCTGTGCCCAAAGCACGACAGCTCAACAAAGCTCTTGTGCTTTGGCTCCTACGACTGGGCAATGGGCATTCACTGCTTTCCTTTATTAAATTGGAGACCTTGGTGGGCTGCTGGGAAAAAAAAAAAAGGTTGGGAAAGGGGTACCGGGGAGGGGAGGGCGAGCACGTGAGAGAACCACATGTTAACGTTGCCTGTGTATGAACAGCAAGCTTTCTGGCTTGACGTTTATTGAAAAAATAGATCTTACACTGTATCCACCCAACACCTGTTGAGAAACACTGACCCCATTACAGAGGTTGGATTTACACTGGCTCTGTATAACACCCTATAAAGGAGGCCACTGGTGCAAAAGATTAAAGAATGCTGTTAAGTAAGTTGTTTTATTTCTTTTGAGACTGAAAGAAAGCTGCAAAGTGAGAGAAAGCTTTCCTCGGTTATTTACTCTTCATTACTGGGGATCTTGAAGGGCCTTGTATAAACTGCTCTAGTCGGGTCATGACAACACTTTATAAGGTGCAAATGTTGAGGTGGAGCCAGTGCTATACTGCCGGGGAAGCAAATGGAAAGGTCCCTCCCGACTCAGTGGAAAGTTAGTGCTAATAAAAGCTCACGACTTTGGCACGGCTTCCCAGGCACCAGGGGCCCGTGAACGCGGGTCTGCCGAGCCCCGGGCGAGCGTCCCGGCCCCGCGCGCGGCCGGCGGCGCTACGTGCCGCCCTCCGTGAAGTTCCTCCACGTGAACTTCGTAAAGTCCTCGTTGGAGCTAAAAATCATATGTTTAAGGGCTGGGGGGGTGGAGGAAAAAAAAAAAATCCCTTCTTTTTTACTAGCTGCTGTATAATGAATAGCCCGTTTCAAGGAATGTGTGAGTTCCTATTAGGGCTGAGTGAATGCTGCAAAATGTTTTCAGCCCACGTGCGTCCCAGTTTTTGAACAAATGGCTTTCTGTGCATTTGCTCCCCTCTGCTCTCTGCCTTCCCCAGTCATTGGTGGGTTCTGGTTCTACCTGGGCAAAGGCTGACAGCAGTGGTGGGTGAGGCTGTGAGGCCTCTCACCCCCTCTCTGTTCAGTGAACTAATGCTCTTGATGGGAACTTCCAACATTTTGGGGCCAAGCAGGTGAAGCAAGGCTTGCAAGGGGTAGGGGACACTGAGTAGTTACGTCCAAATAGGGCCATAAAGGATTGACCTTGACCTGGCTATAGACTTTGGGGCTTGAACATATTGCCTTGAGACATTCTGAAATATCTGAGGCACTTACAAGGGGCTGCCAGATTTGATGCAGGACCTGTGGAAGACCCATTTCCTTTGGGAATGACTATCGGGGCCAGAGAGACCACTGAGGAGACCCAAAAAAACCGTTAAACAGCTACATGTGGATTGATAACTTGAGTCCTTTAATAACCCTCTATCTGAAGACTGGCTGGAAGCATGGAGACTCAGAAAATCCCCAACTGAAGAAGATAAACAGAAGAGAAGTGTGTTCTCTGCTTGAAACAAGAAGACACAAAGGAGACACAGAAGCAGAAGGTATTTACTTTCATCAGCAAAGATGAAAACTCCTCAAAGGGCTGAGGACCCCGGTAGGAAACTGCTTTGCTCAGTCATCGTTCAGCAGAAACCTGCAGCTCTTCTGCACTGCCTCAGAATGAACCCTTTGCTTTAGAGAAGATATGATGCAAAGCCTGAATCTCTCCTATTTTCCCACATCTGAAAAAAATTGAACGACAGCTACAATGAGCTCTGGCGAAGTGGGCAAAGCAGCTCAGAAGTCTCCGGAGGTTCTTTGCTGGCTTGGGTTTGAGCCGTGACATGTTGCATTGAAAGGGCCACTTTTGGCAAAGATTTCCTCTCCCTTCCCCAGATGCTCCTGTCACCAAGCACTTGGTCTGGCCACAGGCAGGGATGGATGGGCTCTGGGCAGCAGATGCCAGGGTGTGAGAAATTCTGTCTTTATTCAATGGGCTTTTGAGGCAAGCTTCTTTCTCACTCCACCCTTTCTGCAGTTCTCTTTGGACACAAACACAATTTTTGTGTAGGAATAATTCCTTCATAGCCAGGAAACATCCTCTCAATGAGACCTTCTTCTTTAAAAAAATAATTTTTTTTTTTTTTTTTTTTTTTTCCAGTCCCTCTGGGCTGGGAATAGTCCCTGATTTCCCACATAGAGATGTAAGGCTGGCATGTGCTCTGCATTTGCAACAGGCAGAGCAGCTGCATGGAGCTTGCAGAGTTGGGCTCCTTGTGTGTTAGGAGAACTAAGCCCTGCAGGTTCAATTAATAGACCTTGGAAATGAACCAAGGCCTGACGATCCCCAGGCTTATTTTAAGCAAAGGAAGGTGGCTGTCGGAGAAGAATTAGACCTGCCAGGGTCTTAATGCAGCTGGGACACACAGCAAGAGCCTGAAAAGCCAAGAGTCTGGAACCTGTGCTCTGATGGCTGCCAAGCCAAGAAGTCCCATTGCTGGGACAATAAACAAACAGGAATGGTCTGTGCAGATGAATGCCTCGTCTTTGGGTTTGCATGGGCTGTAAAATCCATATGCTTCCCGAGTCACAAGCCCCAGCATTTAGCTCTGAGGTCTTTAATGAGAAGGATGAACAGAAAACAGCTTCACAAAGTGGGAAAAGGGGGAGATTCATAGAATCATAAAATGGATTGGGTTAGAAGAGACCTCAAAGATCGTCTAGTTCCAACCCCCCTGCCATGGGCAGGGAAACCCTCCACCAGGTTGCTCAAAGCCTCATCCAACCTGACCTTTAACACCTCCAGGGATGGGGCATCTACAACTTCTCTGGGCAACCTGTTCCAGTGCCTCATGTTGAAAAAAATAACAACAAAAAATCCAACAGTGCTTTTCAAACATTTAAGGGCCCATTAAATTAAAAAATCTTTCCATTACTAATTTCAGTTAATTACCATCTTAAACAAATAAAGATGTTGGTTACTGAGATCAAAAGCTGGTGCTTCAAACTAAGGCAAATTCTCTCGAAGTCACAGATTTGGAAAAGCACCTAAACGCACAGTGCGGAGCTGGTGATGCAGAAGGCCAGGGCAGGTGAGCACCACGAGAGCTGATGGGGAAGACAGACCCGTCCCCGCACCCCCTTCACCTTCACCTGGAACGTGGGCATGCTCCCCTGTTGTTTCCACCATCCAGATCCAGAAGCAATCACAGGGCTATTTGCCGGCTGCTGGTTGGCTGGATGTTTCTGTTCCCATCCTTCTCGTTAAGCCTCTGCATTTTGGCTCCGGCAAAGCCCAAGGTCAGAGTAAAACATACTTGGTTGCTGATGACTGATGATTAATTTGGGGTGAAAAATCCTGCATAAGGACTTTTCCATCCAAGAACCTAAACTCTCCACTCTAGCACTGCTTCTTTTAGAAGAAGCCCATTCAAAAAACAGATTTCAGAAAGAATCAACCAAGCAAGAGGAAACTGGTGTGACAATTGAATATTTAACTGTTGTATCTGTGCAAGCAGTAAGAGACTAGGAGGAGGGAGGCTGGGAGGGAGGAACAGAAATACTCTGAGATGACCGGGAAACACACAAGTTTTTGTTTATCAACTCTGTTTACTTTAAAATACATCCAACTGGAACGCTAGGTGCAGACATAAAAATCAAAATAGAAAACATCCTGGGCCAGGCTCTTAGAGGATGCAAATTGGCATGGGAGTTCCCATGGCTTCCAGCAAAGCCTGCCGCATTCACACCAGCTGCACTCGGTTGCTCCCAGTTAAGTCAAATAAAGTCAACTCCACCTCTACAGTCGATTTTGCAAGGGGAGAGAGAGGGAGAAAGAGATGAGGTCTCTGAGGTACCCATGAGCTAAACCATTTGGGGCATGGCGGGTCTGAATGACACCAGAAACGAAGGGGAAGCCAAGGCAGGTCAAGGAGCGCAGGTGTGCTCCAGATATGATCAGTGCTGTGGCTCGCTGCTGTTCATGGGTGGTCCAAAGGTGTAGTCCCACCAAGGGCTGGTTGCAGTAAGCCAAGCCCTTGCCTCCTGGACTTGCCATGAACTCGAGGGGAGCAAGTTCGAGTGAGGTCAGCAGAACGAATATGATCGTTGAGTGGTAACAATGCATACAAATTACCAACAGACTGTGAAATTCAGCCTCAGTCTGTTAGAATTGCTGGAAATGCAGGAAAAAAAGAGTGCAGTTAAACTTCATCCACCCAAAAAGTGATGTTGAGGTCTTTCTTAAAGTCTGCAGGATACTTGTTGCACATTATTTGTATGGTATTAATAGGAATAATCCCATGTTTCCTTACTGCATGGATTAATCCCTTGCTGAAGCCTCAAAACGGCTGGACCAGGCTGTGATGGAGCTCTGCAGGGCACCAAAAACACCTACAGATCCGTGGCAGTCCTGGCAGATTTGGGTGACTGCTAATGGCCAGATGTGAAACTGGAAATACATTTCCCCTCTCCTCAAACAGGCAGGAGTCTCTGGGAAGACTGGAGGTGCAAAAAGACCATTTTCTGCAGTAGACTGGACAGTAAATCATGGTTTAGTCCCATCTGGGCATTTCCACCAATTTATAAATACTTTGCTCTTCTCCTAGCAAGGGCTTCAAGCTTGCTGTGATGTGCTGGAGAGATTTTTCACAGGGAACAGATGGACCTTTCCGGACTATATGCTACTACGTTGGTGCTAGTGGCTGTGAAGAACTGAGACAGACACCCAAAAAGTCCTTTTTCAAATGAAGCCCCTCTAGTTTTTAGGGAGGGAAAGCAAAGCAGAACCACTTAAAACTGAACAAAAGATGTAAGAAATCGAATACTTACTTTACAGAAAAAAAATCAAAGGGAATTATGGTCAATGAGCATTTGATCAGTTCTGCTTGCTTAATGCACCTTTATTAGCTGGAGATAAGAGCCAGCCGACCGCGCTTGCGATAATACCGTCACAGAAAAATGCCCCAGTGAACTCTCGCTGAGATAACATCTTCAATAATCTTTCCGGAGTTAAATAAACAGCCAGAAAGGAAAACAAGAATGGATCCAAATATTCATTTCTCCCTAGCAGTTGTGTTTTTGGGAGTGGAATGGTTCTGGATGGAGGATCCTACATATGGCTTAGTTAATGGATCGTGATATGAGTGAAAAGCTTCCTAAAGAGGAATTTAAATATGAAGGCTCAAATAAGAGCTGTTCTTGTCGTAATTTATGGGCTGAACGCTTGCTTAAGGAACGCAAACAATCCCTAGCAGACATGACTGCCATGGACATCTACGGGAGCAGGGAACACGGGGAGTTGGGTTTGGGCTGCCGAGAGAGAGGAGAGAAATGTGGCGGCATGTGGTAGTGCCTTTAAGGAAACTATTAGCTGAGGAAACGAGTCACATTTCTCTAATTTTATTAGTATTGGCCAAATCTGGGAGTTCTCACCTAGACTTTAATTGGCCAAAATTTCTCTTGAAGTCAGTTGGAATTTGCCTGAGTTAGGGGCTCTGTAACAGCTGAAAAAGGTCTTCAGGACTAAAACCCACTGCCCTGTCTTGTACCAGATGCTCTGATTAAGTGTCAAGAAGTCCCCACAATGCAGTTTATGGGCAAAGTATATGAGCTCGAAGCCGTACAACCACTGCAGCTGACAGTGAACAATATTTTCCCTCCCATCTGAGCACTATTGGAGAGAGAAAAGAAGACAGAACCGCGCTTGAAATTGTGAAGCACAAGCAAAATTGTAGATGGAGACATCTCTGGGTCTGCCAACATCATTAAGAGCACATATGTTGCTGTTTCATCTCCATTTCTACCGTTTTCCATAAAACAACACGTTAACTTATTCTAGTCCTCAGGGGTGAAGGTAGAGAAACAACCTCCACGAAAATGAACCACTTGAGGAGCAAGGGCAGTGATACTTGCTTTGGGTTTTTGTAATGGGCTTTCAGATTTTAATGTCTGTGATGAAAAAGTTACTTCTCCAAACAACACCTTCAAAGTAGGAGAGTCAGAGAGCATAAGGGAATTAAGCTATGCCCATGATCCTTTGAGCACCAAAGGTAGCTTATCTGCGGATGGAGTACAGATTGCTGCTGCTTAGGCACATTTGTAGAAGAGGACAGCGTGTGAGGTTCATGATTTACCCAGTCCCTTCAAGGATTCCCTCTGAACTGGATCTGAGTCAAGATTCCATATATTTATGATGGAGCCAAATTCTCAGCCATTTCTCTAAGCAACATGCCGAAGTGAAGGCTGTTATATGTTTGTAAATGAAGGCTCTAAGATCAAAGCACGAAGATAAGCAGCCATTCAAAAGTAAAGAAAACTAATTATGGAACGTCTACCAAAGAGAAATCTTGATGAAACCCGGAGAAAAGATTGAATGAAAATTATCAAGTTTTTCTTTTCTCGCCAGAATTGGTTGTAATTTGGTGTTCTCCTGGAAGCCACTCACATCTGAGATTTGGGAGCCATGGAAAATGATCAACAACGAATCCAAATGAATGAAATTTGGAAGGAAAATGCTGTGGATACATTTGGGACTTGCGATGGAATTTTTAAAGAACCTTTAAAATAATGATGGGCGCCGTTTCAACTCCATTAAGCTCTGCTACTTACACCACTTCTATGCTTGACCTAAACAGCTGTTTGATAGCTTATATTTCAGCATGTTTTATCCACTCTCTATTTTTTTTCATTTCCCCATAGATTTTTCTTATAGAAACATCGGTGCATGTGTTTTGATTTAAACAGCTAAAATGCTGGTTAACATTGGTTATTTTAAATGGTTGAGGCTTGTTTAAATACACGGAACTTTCCTGTTCTATGGAAAATTGCAGGAAATGAAGAAAATATTCTTACCTTTGGCTCTCTAAGCTCATATATGTTAAGATTTGGGTGGTGGTCATATATGAATGAGTAGACACATACATACATATGCATGTATGTGTGCATACGTGTGTGTGCATGAATGGAGAACAACCTTGAAAACATTGGGAATTTCCCAGCAGTAGTAGCAGAAGTGATAGACCATTTCTCTTAAGACTTTTATTGGGATCTTTTTTCAGACTAAGGTGTGAAAATTGGCAGTTCGTTGCATTTTTTGACAGACTGCTGAAGATTGGCTAATTAGAAATCAAGTCTGAATCCAAGTCAAACAAGCTGAGGCCACTAAGTCTTCATAGGATGTTTGTCTGAAACATTTCAGTGGGCGCTAACATTTTCAGAAAGAACAATATTGTTAAGCCATGTTCACAAGTGCAATACAGCACTTGTTATAAAGCAAAACTGGTATAAAATTTGCTTTATGTGAGTGATCAGTCTTCACGCTCCTTCCAGCCAGGAAATAGAGCCCAAGCCATATGATTTGTTTGTTATTATGTAAGTGATAACACCAGTTTAAGTGCAGAAGCTGGCTTTTTAGCAAGTGTTTAATGGTTTATTCGATTTCCCAACTGGGGTGGTTAAGGTCAAAGGATTTCCCAAAGGTCACAAAATTCAGTGATGCACCAGCCCCCGTAGAAGCGCCCCATCCTCCACCCCATGTCATTCAGCCAACTCCTCTGTGCTCTAACAAGCACCACACCGGTGAGGCTGAGGACAGAATTTTGGCCCCGTTTCCTCAACCTTATTAATTTCAAAGTGCTCTTCTACTAAATACACACGGCAGGCTTCACGTATCCACATTCCGGCCCGAGAGACCTGGTAGACAGTGAAATAATTTTCCCCAAAGACATGATGGAAGCTTCATAACTTAAATCACGCGGAATTAGGTCTGACAAAGCATGGGCGAACACGCTGGTGTGAACAGAGTTGCTTTGGCAGAAGGAGTCAGAGTGGAGGACTTAACACGCAATGCTCTCTCATGCACCATTACTCAGCCTGTGGTCTGCAAACTGCTGGTGGTCCATGAGGCAGCAGAACACAGCCCAAGAGATGATAACCATTTCTTTATCGTGTTGTTGTTGTTGTTGTTTTAAATAAAAAAAACACATTCTGAAACTAAAATAGATGAAAGGGGAGAAAAATGTAAGCCCAAAGCACTTAAAACTTGCCCTCATTTTTATTTTGTTGTAAAGGAAAGCCCTCACGGCAGCACCACACAAGATGGTCCTTGGATTTTACATCCTGCAAAAGCGAGGTTGTCCATGGATTTAAGGGTACTGAAAAGCCCTAAGGCAGTAGATGGAGATGAAGGCTGGAATGAGAGAAGCCTTCTGCTCTTGTTCTGCACTGGGGCACCGGGAGTGAAAGCCAAATGATTTGACTTGTGTATTTTCCAATTTCCTTATCATATTAAGGTGCTGGATAAAATACTATGTCTGCTTTGGGAGTCAAGAGTTCCACTTCCTTCCCACCACCGCAGCTTTTACTTGGCTTGTCCCTCTACATAACTTCTTGCACCTCTGCTTACCTGTAGTAAAATTAGGATCATTTTAGTGACTGTCACATCCTTTTACTGTTTTGAGGACTGTCTAAGCCATGCAAACCATTTGCAAATGCCTAAGATGCTGTTGGAAAATCTCTTCTGATTGTGCTGCCTGAATCTCCGGCCCATCACAGCCCTTCAACATTACGAACGATGCTGGCTGAAAGGTTTGTGATGAAAGTCCAGTTTTGGTGGACAAGGCATGGGTACTGTGAAAAGTGAGATTACTGTGCAAACCAGCTTTGACAGTGTGCACTGCCAGGGAGCTTTTCCACAAACTGGCAAATTGATAATTTCATGAATTATGAGGCTACCTGGATCCAAAATTGCAACACAGAGGGGGATTATCCTCTGTGTATTTTAAGAATGAGACAAGACTTTGGAAGAACACAAAGAGGCAATTCTTCGTCTCTGAAATCAGCTATCTTTGTTCATTCCATGTTGAGACTGGACTCACACAGAAAGGAACATCTATTTTTTTTCCACTGTGAACAGTTAACCAGAATAATGTCAAAAGAATGGGAGCATCCCCCATCCTCTCACATCAGAACTGTTGGATTCCTTAGGCTTTGTACATCAGCATGATGTTGAAATGATATTAAAGCATCTGTGATTTCATGGCCACCATGGAGCCATGCTGAGGTGGCCTCAGAGGCGATCTGCACGCCCGAGATGTGTGGTCTGTACCATGCAGGCTTAAGAATGCTCTTTGTGGTCCAAACCTTAGCCCTAAGCCTGCTTTATTTATTCTGACCATTTAAACCACTATCTCTTTTTGAACATGGCCATTTTTTATAGATTGTGGAGATCATTATTTGTACAGTCAACTGCTCTGTCTTTCATTTTTTACTGTTTTTCTTATATACATATGAAGTACTTTGGATCCAGCAGAGTTCATAGAGTACAAAGACTTGTGCTGGAAAAAAATATTTGCCTTTCGCTAGTATTCAAGAGAAAGGTCAATAAAATAAAGCAAGATGAGAAATCATGGGGTGAAATGCTGGCCCCACTGTAGTCAATGGGAGTTTTGCCATTGACTTTAATGGGGGCCAAAATTTCACCCGCGTTGCCTCAGATATGGTGAATGCCTCCATTTTGTTCACATATGTCAAGCCTTAGGAGGCAAACGGAGTAGAAATAAATCAATATCCCATCAGAAATGCAGATTTCACCTTGTCCTCTCTGTTTCTGAATCCATAAAACATAAATTCTGGGCAAACTTTGATCTCTGTGTTTGACTTACTCAGATTTTTGTTATTCCTCCGGATTTCAGGAAGGCTGACTATTACAGAGGTTGCCTGGATGGGTTCTATAGGTGGAACAACCTGAAAGACAGAAATGCACAGCATTCTTCTAAGATGAAAGCATCCCTCGTATAGATCCAGGACCGGACAGGCTGTCTGCTCCACGCAGTAACAAAGACTGAAACCATATTGGCGTGGTGCCTGATACAACACTAAATGCTTCCCTGTGGCTTTCTACTCCCAGGGAGAAAGAGCAAAGAAGTCAGCGGGGAGACCAGTGGAAGTCATGGTTTGACAACATCAAAGAGCAGCTTGGACCCTATCCTTATAGAGAGAAAAAGGTTGCCAGGATCCCATGAGCTGGCTGACTAATAAGTGAAGTGCTGCCAATGCTCCGATTCAGGATGACTTGGGGTGACCCAGTGAGTGATGGCCATTGCCGGTGGAAGAAGAAAAATAACCAAGCACATACAGGAATTGGGAACGCATAGGAGCACAGGGGGAGTCTCCTCTCGAGTCAGAAACGTCTGTGTTAGTAGTAAGGTCAACAGCGACTTCTGAGAAGGCATTTGAAGCCTTGGTTGCCGCTTCCGTCCTCTGACAGAGACACATCGGTGTGTGGTGCTATTTGTCTTGTCCACACTGGTCAGGATAACGGACAGCACTGGGGGGGAAGGAAGAAAATGCATCACTTAAAAAACAGGACGGCCAGATGTACGTTTGCACTGGGATTTCACGTTTTGCATGCAGGTCAGCCCCTGCTAGTTATTATAAATGACCTCGTGCTCTTTTATGAAGACCAAGTCCCCAGTGAGGGCTGAGTGACTTGATAGGCTCATTTGTGGGAGAGAAAGCTACTACAGCGTGTGCGGTCCAAGGCACGCTGCTGCAGACACGGGACAGGCAGCTGCCTTTGGGCAAGAAAAGGCTTAGTGACTTTTTATTGGGTGAAGGACTGCTGAGGGTGTACAGAAAATGTTTCCTAGTTCTCCTAAGGTTGAAAAAAATCTATAAAATGGATGAAAAGTGTCATAATCTTGAAGATTTTCTGAAATGAGATATTCAGAGGAACACGATGAGCAGGGTGGCTCCCAGTTTGCTGTAAATCATTTCTCCTTCTACAATATGCCGATACGCTCCGTCCCTGCAGCTGCTGAACTTCAACTCACGCTGAACAACATTGCAAGACCTTGTTTTCTCCAAAGGGGATCCCAAGGTGGTATTAAAGTCAACATCTAAGAAAGAGGAATGATTTTGGCCACAGCTATACCTGCAGCAGATGGGTCTCATCTCTAGCTGGACCGTTGGGTGACCAAAACAATAGGGAAGGAGAGCCGCTCCCAGCCTCCTCATCTTTTTGGCAAATCGTTTCCCTGTATTTCCATACCTCTGATTTTTGCCTTAGCTGTTTACATTTTCAGCTCTTCAACAATCCTTGCAACAGGACCCTGATCTCTTCTAAGGCCTCTGAACACTGTGGTAATATAAATAATAAGAAAGCATTTATCAAAGCATACAAAGGAACCTCTCTGTGCTTTGATTTAAAGCATGTAAAATGAGTCTTGGAAAACATTCCTCCAAAGGAGTGGAGGATTAATTAACACTTGCCCAGCCCATTGCAACCACAGGCTGTTCTAGGAGCCCTCAGCACTCACTGACTGGCCACCAGCATTAGCTTTTGTCAAGACAGGGTATAGACAGGCACCGGACCTATCAGGGCATCGCAGATAGAACATTATGGTTTTCCAGCTTTTACGCTGGGATAATTTTTTTGCTTTATTTTTTTTAATTTTAATTGTAAAAATGGTGTAAATCCATCAAGTCACTCTTCAGAGTTACAGAGCCATAATAAATCCTAATCTGTTTGGACTCAGTTTCTGATTCATTTTTTTGCCAAACACCCTAATAAAAATGGATTAATTTAAAGCTATGTGGAGAAAATACATATAGAATTTTAGAGCAGCCCTTTCTTTAGCTGGACTACCCTTTTTTTGTGTGCATGTTGGAGTCATTATAATGCAATAAAAAGAACTGGTAATTACATTAGTAAAAATGTAAAAAAGTAAAAAGTCATTAGACAGGAATGGAAATTTATAAAAATATATATTATAATTATATTTTTATAAAAATATATAAATTTCTAAAACCCCACAATTAATGGTAGATGAGTACATACACACTCATAGACACATATGTACCTGAAAAAATATTAATCTAGAGTATAATTATGGGATATGGACAGGAAAGGAGACTGCTCTGAGGTTTAAATGAGTTATCTTCTAGGTTTGCAGGATTCTAGCAGTCTTGAGGAGTCTCACACATTCCGTAAAAATGAATGAAATTCAATCTGTGCCACCACCAAACACATCCCTGTGGCAGATTCCTGGGCAAGGAGCGATGTGGGGTGCACGGGGATGAAAGAAGGGTGTAAGGAGCATCCTACCCTGCAAAGCTTACTAGATGGGAATGCCCACATCCACAGCAGATCCAGAGAGCTGGATAGATGGGTTAAAATGAGAAGGGACTTTGCCATTTCTGTAGCCAGCCATAAAAGCAACCTGTCCTAATTTCTCAAATGAAATTTGTATAGAGCTATGAACACCAAGGTTTGACATTTATTGTCTGCAGCCCTGGTCACTCTCTCGAATGAGGGACAGCAAATAAACACTCCTGGTTTGAAAGAATCAGTTATCTGCAGGGACTTGAGTATTTATCTCTGATGGTAGACCTCACCTGGTAGAGATTCCCCCTGCGGTGCTGTGTTCAGCTCTGGGGTCCCCAACATGAGAAGGACATGGAGCTGTTGGAGCGGGTCCAGAGAAGGCCACGAAGATGATCTGAGGGCTGAAGCACCTCTGCTATGGAGACAGGGTGAGAGAGTTGGGGCTGTTCAGCCTGGAGAAGAGAAGGCTCCAGGAAGACCTTCTAGCAGCCTTCCAGTACATAACAGGGCTCTAAAAGAAAGCTGGAGAGGGGCTTTCTACAAGGGTGTGTAGTGATAGACAAAGGGCAAAGTCTTTAAATGGAAAGAGGGGAGATTTAGATTAGAGATAAGGAAGAAACTTTTTACATTGAGGGTGCTGAGGCACTGGAACAGGTTGCCCAGAGAAGCCGTGGTTGCCCCATTCCTGGAAGTGTTCAAGGCCAGGCTGGGTGAGGCTTTGAGCAACCTGATCTAGGGGAAGATGTCTCTGCCCATGGCAGGGGAGCTGGAACTTGATGATCTTGAAGGTCCCTTCCAAGCCAAACTATTCTATGATTCCAGTGTGACAGTCGCTTCCCGGACAGATAAAAATCATCCTTTGGATAACCTGGGAGCGAACACAGCCTGATGCAGGCTTTTTTAGCCTAAGGGAAAGGAAACACTGCTGACTTCGTGGGACCCCTCCACAATTTTCGTGGGTGTGATGTTGCAGTGTGCTCTTGCTGAGCCTCCGTTCCTGCTCTGCTGCTGGGTCTTTCCGGCATCCTGCACATGCAGATGACGGGAAACCTCAACGCGGCATTTTGGTTGTGGTTATGGGGCAGCAGGGCTGGAGCGGCCACCCACTGCCACAGCAGAGGAAGGTGGGAGTTAAGCTACATGTCTTGGGAAAGAAGAATCGGTGTCGTCTCTGTTAAACTACTCAGCTTCCATCTCCCCAGAGAAAAGCGCTCAGGAAAGATGGGGATATGTATTTCAGGGAGCGAAACGGTGGAAAAAGGTGGGATCCCGTCACCTGGGAGCAAAGCAGGGAGACCTCTGAGTTATACCCCACGTAGGTGGTCTGCACCAGTCTGAATGAATACACGGGAAACAAAAAGAAAAAGGCCAGGGGAGAAAACCATCCCTCTTTCACTCAGCCATCGCAGTACAAAAGGATTATTCTTAAACTTATGCTTTAAAAGCATTGTCAGTCCTTGAGGACAGTTATCAAATTTTAAAAGGAGCAGCAGATGCTCAAAAGTTGAACATGGGTGTTCACTGACATGCTCAATTCAAAGAAAATTAAAAAAAAAAAATCAATCTTCAAGAAAAATAATCTCAAGCAAGTGAGATTTTCTTGCCAAATTCATTCAAAGGATTTTTTTTTTCCCTCCTATCAGCTGCTCTTGTATCCAAGGACAATGTTATTTTCCCCTTTTTTGGAAAAGCTTTGAACTGACATTTGTTTATAATATCTTACTAGAATTTACTAAAATATTTTCGGCATAAGACCCATGGCGTCAACTCATCTTTCCTCACTAAACCAATAAGCATTAAGGCGCAACGCGTTGGGCTTCCTGTTTACATCCGTAGACGGCACATCAGTGCGTGCTCCTTCCTCCCATGTATTAATCTCGCCTTTTCCCACATAATCCGTAAATGAAGCCCAGATGGAAAGAATTAGCTTGAAATCTCTCCCTCCTCCTGTCCCACCCCTCGAAAAATGTTGGGAGAGGGGTTTTGGTAGCACTGATGGCGTTGCGAAATTGCTCCGTGATTCCTTGAGTATATTGGTATCTCCCAATAGCAATATAGGATTATACTGCTGATATAATATAACACATGATATATTATGACTCCTACTCTACTTCCCTGCTTACAAGACCAGGGGTATTAAAAAGAAACCATCGAAAATTTACAAATCAAGTAGCTAGAAACTAATAGACACTAATCTGAGCTGAGTGAATTCAGTGAAGAGACTTCCAAACAATAGACATGGGATTATACTTTTCCAAGTCTTACAAAGTTAGACTGGGTGCAGGTTGTAAACTCTTACATTGTTTATATGCTTTTGACGGTGGTCTTGCTGGATATAAGAGTATGATCTATATTCCTTATTTTTCAAGAGGAAAACTTTTCATGAGATGCCTACAATGCCTTTTGTAGATAGCTGCTTCGGAAGCTTTGGATGGCTGTTTCTCATGGTATCTTCACCAGGTGACAGACTTACCAAATCATTATTATCAGTTGTGTTTCAATTACACTGGCATTTGAAGTTGTTTCACTGTGTATATCTATCTGGTAGTTGACTGGACTAAAAGCACAAGTGCAGGATGGATGCCTTCTCCACGCAATTTGGAAGTGGAGGAACTACCACATAAACCCATGCCTTAAGGAGATGGACCAGCAAAAGAGTCACATCCAGCACCCTCTCCTCCACACCAAATTTCTTGTGCCTATTAGGACACCCCTACCTTATTAACAATATTCACCACTTTCCAGGCTTTGGAGACATTCCTGGACCTCTCGGTACTCTTTCCCCACTGACTCCACTCGGTCATCTCCAGCCCCATAGATGTGTCCATCAACACTTTAAGGGTGAGGATATTCCCTTAGCATTCATTTTCTGCAACCACAATTACATCATGGCCAATTCCTGATCATCCTGCTGGGAAGAGCTGAAGCTCAAGTGCATCTGTGCTTACACAAAAGCTTTCCAAACTGACAATGAATTTTACCTGGCCAGTGCGTATCATGGGAAAAACTCATCAAAGGGAATTAAAGAACTGGTCCAGCTACCCATTCATCTCACTCTAGTAAAAGCAAAACCACAGATACATTATTTTAATCCCCAATTATTAAATTGCTTAAAGGAGTTGACTGGGAGCTCTGAAACATTTTAGACACGTTGCCAGCAATGTGTTTGAAGCCCTGCGTGCCGCCGCACGCACTGAACTGCCCGTGAACTCGGAGCGGCTTCGGCATTTCTAACACCCAGGTCATGCAGCATCACTTCAGACAGCAGAGGAGCCTGAATCCCAAGCGGAAGAAATCGTTTTGCAGAGAATGCAGGAGCAGGCACAGCTCCGAAACCATGTGCCAGAGGTCGAGTCGACAGAAATATAAGCCAAGAAGCCTCTTCTTTTTGGCTTCGTATCACCATAGTCACCTGAAGGCATCTTCCTGCCCAAGGTGGCGAATTTGATGGAGAAAGGACTTTCTCTTCAGTAGCTAATGAATAGGAAAAGCTGAAAGATCAGAATTAATTGCCGTGAAAATTGCAATGTTTTAAAATTTTTTTTTTATATGTGTGATTTTGGAGTTCTTTGGATTTTCTTATTTTATTTTATGAGCACTGTAGTAGTCAGAAATGTTATTGTTCTGTTTGAATGAGAGTGTTTTATTTAAAAAAAAAAAAATTTTTAACTTGAGAAACACCCCCCTCAGTGAGGAAACTGAGAATCCACGAGGGCAATGAGGAAAGCAGATCTGAACTGAAAACCAAATGAAGAATGAGAATCAAAACGAGCAAATGAAAATGATCAAAAATATAAAAGTGAACCCAATTTAATCATGAACAGTGACCTTTACTTTAACCTTCAAGAAGGGGAAAAATGTCTAGACAATCACAATGTTTGCAAGAGAATTTGCAATAAAAATACTCAGCTCTACTCCAGGTAGGAGTCGGTGGAGGATTCGTCATTTTTTATCCACAAATGCTCTGGGAAAAACAAAAGAGTAAAAGAAAAGAGTTGTGCAATTTTTGTCTGAGCAGTTAATTGCTCAAGGAAACAGAGTTTCCTCCAAGATTGATAAATACCATAGGCTATTTCAAACAACTGAGTAGTAAATCAGAGAGTAGTGCTGTTACATTATACAATGAAATCAAAGTGATTTGCAGAACCCTAAAATGTTTCTTCATTACCCTTAATCCTATACCATTAAAGTAATGAGGAACTCTGATAAGGTTTTCAGACAGTGACAAGGGAACTGGAAAATTATGGGCATTTTTATTTAAAGCATTTTCTTTCAGTGCTCTGTTTAAAATACGATGAAATATTGTAAATACATTTATGAGGTTGTAATAAAAAAAACCCTGTAAACGAACCCAAAACTGTAAGCTTTGTCAAAAGTTGAGAACAGGACCAAGTCATGCTGCTGTCCTGGATAAAAAAAAAAAGAAAGAAAGAATTATATTATATTATATTATATTATATTATATTATATTATATTATATTATATTATATTATATTATATTATATTATATTATATTATATTATATTATATTATATTATATTATATTATATTATATTATATTATATTATATTATATTATATTATATTATATTATATTATATTATATTATATTATATTATATTATATTATATTATATTATATTATATTATATTATATTATATATTTTATGGCTATTTGCATGTCAAAAATTCAGAATATTTAAAAAATCAAACCATTACTGTTTAGTGGCACACAAGGCATATTCAAAATGTAGATAGCTAAAAACTAGGTTTTTGTAACCAGCATAGAGAAGACAACTGAATAATGAGTTATTTGTTTCCTTAAATCACAGATGTCACGTGGACTTTTGACACAACAGATAATACAAATGTATGTTACACTAGATCACTGTCATATACAGACACGTACAGGATGACTCGTAAAGATATGGTATAGTTACTATGTGTAGTGGATGTGCCAGGATAGACATCACACCTATTTTTATACAATCTAATTGTGTGTATGGTCACAGTGGGAATAAATACATTGTGCTTACTTTATGCTACAGACTCAATGACATCTGTACCAACATTTTCATCCATACAGCTAAGCACACGTGTACAGTGACATGGGAAGAAATTCAGAGCATCAGGCACGACTCTACTTTCCTTTATTTTTCATAAATTCGGGCTTACTTCCTCGGCAGGAGAGCACATCGCTTACTTTCCTTTTTGATTTGGGCTTTGCCTGGGAAAATGGGAGATTTTCATGATGACAGACGATTTTCTCCATCAAATGGCAGCGGGATGTGCTCAGGTGTGAGCATCTCCTCCGCGCGCAGCGAGAGGGGACCGCGAAGGGACCTTGGCGGCGACGAACCGGCCGCCGAACGCCGCCTGGGCAGACCCGAATCTGGAGAGTTTATAAACCACCACGCTCCCCGATGCGGGGAACACTGCTTTAATTCTTCTGAACTGGATTAAAAGAAACATATGCTAATAGAGGGGTTGCTGTTCATGCAGCTGCTGTGTACAACCCCGCGTAGCAGTGACAGAAAAGCCATAACTCACGGCTACTAGGGAGCTTTCTGCTATTTATTTATTGAGTTCAGCCAACAGACTTCTAAGTGATTTAGATGTTCCTCAAGATAAAAACAGTAGAGTAAGTCAGGATTTTTTTACAAACCTCGCATTGCATCAGCAACGCAAAAGGACCAGGGGGGACACATCTCGGGTGTAAATGGACACGGTTTAGTCTTTCTGCTGCCCAGCATTAGCAAAGAGCAGGAGGTTTCACGGCTCTTCAGGCGTGTCTTTAGTTTGTTTTCAGTACAGCAAAAGAGACGCTATGTGGATGAAGAGACGGAGTAGCACATTAATGGAATGGTGACAGTTCTCCGAGATGCCAAGTGAAAAGAAAAGTAATAAATGGCAAGAATCAAAACAAAGGAGGCTCTGGGGAAAAGCAAAAAAATCAGTTACTAAAGGGAATAAAAATGTCACTGTCAGAGGCTGACAGGAATTCCTAATACAAAGGATTTAGCGGTGAAGCACAGATTCCTTTTTTTTTTTTTTAACTTAAAGGCAAAATATATGTTAACTCTGACGAGCATTTTTGAACTTTGAACTCTCTGACCTTTTAAGCCTCCAAAATAAACCCTGACTGACTCCGAAGAAATGGCAATAAACAGCAGAGTTGGTCCCTCGGGTGACTTTGGCCGCACACTCGCGGCACCGTTTGGCTGTGTCCAGCGGCACCGCGGTGGCGGTGGCTCCTGTGGACAGACAGACAGACAGTGGCCAAACTCTCCTCCTGCTCCCCAGCCTCCAACCAGAGTCACCCACTGGATTTTTCCAGGATTATCCCAACATTACAGTAGTGGGTAAAGAATTGGGCTGGGGAGACAGGCTGTTAGTATCTCTGCTTTACAATGGATACCAGAAAAGTCACATTTTGCCCCAGTTTGCACTTTCCCTCCCTCCTCCAGTTTGCCTGAGTGAGGTTACAACACAGTATTAATTGCAGAATTATTTATGCCGAGGTGTAAAACACCGAGAGACATTTAAGAGAGACCTTTAAATCCAGCCCAGCTGAAAAAAAAGCTGTTTTAAATCACTCCATAAGCACCCGTGGCTGTCAGAGGGATAAAAATGTCCCCCCTTCTAGGCCAATTTTAGCAAGTTTCTGGGAGAAAATGACCTCATCCACAGTGGTTTGCAGCGATTTGAATGTTTTCTGAGCATATTTAGCTAGAGATGTTTAATAAGCACAGGAATGCATCTCTGCCTTCCCGTGGCAACGGGAGCTTATCATCCCAAGAACCCGAAATGGCAGAGATGGTCCTCAGACCTTAACCTTTGCAAAAAGCTCAGTACAAGCCAAGGGAAGAGAGGAAATCGCACGGAGCAAACCTCTCGCCTCTTCTGCACCGATCTTGGGGACCATTTTTGCCCTGAGTGAGGAAGAGGCAATCTCTGTTTACAACATCTGAGCTTCACGGCTCCCTCCCTACCTGTCCTGTGTCCTCATAATGTATAAAATAGTGCCATCTACTGACATCGCATTTTAATACTCTCCCCAGACGGTTGAATCGGTCCCATGCACTTAGCACGAGTCCTTGAAAGCTGATTTTTCCCTCCCTTCGTCATTGTATTGACTCTCTAACCAGGATGTGCTGCTCAGAGGGTACTAAAGCAGCTGTAAACTGATACTGGAAGAAAATATACTAGTGCTAGCAGGGCCGTTGCAAGGAATTAAACCTACTGGTGTCAACACAGTGACCCGAATAATAAGGAAAAGATATTGGGCAGGTCTGGATTTTCCTCTGCAAAATGCAGGAAGGTGGACTAAAGAGTCATGAGGCATGCAAGGATGGTTAGCTGTCTTCAGCAGTGCTCAAAAGGCATGTTGTTGAGCGAGGTGCGCACGAAATCCCTTGTCATGTACGTACCTAATACTGCTGAACAGGTATTTAATTTGAGATGTACGTATAACCCAGGTTTTCAAAGCATATAAACTGCATAGAAAACGTGTACACATCTCAGGACAGCCTTGATTTGGGAACAACTTTAGCTTGCAGCACCTGTGGTAGCTTGTCCCAGAGGGTGATGTCCCAATTCCCAGCAGAGTTCTTTGAATCCAACGTTTTCCTGCGTTTCCCATGCTGGGTGAGGTGCATCCCATGCCTGCCGGCACGCCGTCCCCCTGCAAGCTGTCCACGTTGCTGCTCCTTCATCCTCCCACCCATCTAATTGCAACAGGCTTTGGCTCCTTGTCCAGACGTCCCTGAGTGACAAATGAATCCGTGTAACTTTCCATTTACCAGCCTCCTCGAAAAGGATATGCAAGCGCTTGATTGCAGCTCGTTATCAGATACCAGCACTGGGATTTTTCCCTCTCCTGTTGTTTTTACGATGACGATAAGTTGTTACAATCTTTATTTTACAAGACAGCGCTCATTGCCCAGGCCGACTGAGCGGGGTCGCTGATTGCTGTGACTTCCCTGCAGGTATAAAGGCCGGTGATTTATGGCAGAGGAAATTCATATTAACCATAAATATCTTATTAAGTAGCCATCTGGGAGAGAGAGCGGGCTATGCATCCAACCCAGACTAATTGCTGTTTAATGGGCAGCATCTCTGGCACTCTGCAAAACAATGCTTTTAGCAGGGGGGTGTCGCTGAGGTTATAGAAAGGGCTTTTAATCTGCTAGGGGAAATATGCCACAGCGATGCCAACTGCTGCTCTCGGCTCAGCCCTGCTAGCCTGCCTCCCACAAGAGCTGATTATCTCGTATTAAACAGAGAGATGAGGTCTCCCACCCCAGCCAACAACCGGATCCGAAACACCCAGCCCCAGGAGGGGCTGTGCCTGGTCTGCCATCGGTGTGGCTGTGGCCACCCTTCAGCTCCCACGTGCCCAAAAGAGGCCTCGCATCTGCCAACCTCAGGATGAAGACTGGAAACTCACCTAAAGGCTCGCTAATTTTGTAATATTTTGGGTCTCCTTCATCCATAAAGGCTTATAGGTAGGTTGGTGCTAAGTTGGAAGAGGAGGTGGAAGGTGAACACCGGAACGCTGTGGTTTTCTACAGGAGCTTCCTGCACAGTAAGATGGGAGGTCTGGAGACCTCTCAGATTTGTGTGACCACTCTGTGGACCCCTTGTCCAAAAAGAGCTGCTTCTTACCAGCTCACCCGTTGCTATTTTGTTCTTAACCCAGGAGAGACTGCTCTTTGCAGTAACGCCTTCCCCCAGATATCGGCCTCCCCACTCCTCTCTTAACTCAGACTTCAAAGGAACCAAATCCCTGTGGCACTTTCACTGCAGGGGGAGATAAATGAGTCTGAGCATAGTTCTCATTTTTTTAACCTAAAACCCATAGCTTTTGGTTCACAGGTTCTCTTTCAACCCATAGGGAGGTTTCATCTGTATCGCATCCTCTGCAGAGGTCTAAGCCAAAGGACCTCCTCAGAGTTTACACCCAGCTAAGGTATTAATGAAAATAAAACGGCTGCGGGGTGACCCGTGGTTCTGTCTAGATGTAGGATCATTTACAGTTTCTTTGAGATCAGCTGAGGTCTGGTAGGAAACACTGTTCATGTATTAAATGTGTCTCCTGCCTTTCTATTCGGCATCATTGTTATGAGAGAGTTCTGCACAGAAGGGAGTGATGAGGAGCCACAAATGTAGTTCAGAGGTCTGGCCATTTCCCTGTTTAGCCACGCTATTTGATGGAGTGTAGATGAAAACTTTATTAAAGTACTCTACAGTTTTAGCAAAACTCTTTAAAATTCCCTGGACCAAGAGGAAAATAGCTTTCCACTGATGTTCCCTTTTCTCAGGTCTGATGAATTTAAAAGCAAGAGCTATGAAATACTCGATATCGAATTTTTTGGACTTCAAAATTACTCTAAAGTTCTGAAAATAGCCTACCAAAAAATTGTTTAGGTTACTTACGGTTTATGAACACTGTAGGCACTGAAATAACTACATTTTGGGGTGATTAGAAAAGCCCCTATACAGGAAAAAAAGAGAAAAGAGAGCCAGTGCCCCCTGGAGAGCACAATATGCCCTTTGAGGCATTCACGAGGCAACAGGTTTCTGCAAGCTGATGGTCAAAACGAGATGTCACCAAGGCGTCAGGCAGTTGGTGAAACACTTGTGGAAGGTGGCAAACGCCCCGTCGTGCTGTATTTATTTCCCAGCCCTGCAGCTAGTTTGTGCTGGCTGCACACAGCCGCCCCGAGGCTCCTGGGCAGCACGCTGGAGCAATCAACGTGGGCTGCAGATGCTGCTTTACACAACACTTGCATAAGCCCAACAAATCCCTTCTGATAAATTCAAAAATTGTGGACATGTTGCTCCTCCTTCTCCATTCCTCTGTTTTTTTGCTACTTGTCACTCGATTCTCACTCAACGCTTTCGCTCTGAGCATCGCTATCAACAGACAGCGTGTTGGCTGCAGATAATTCTAATTGTTTAGTTGTTCAGATCCTCTCATGGTCTCCTCAGCATCACCCAGAAGAGTTCAACATGTCAGAACCTGATAGGAAAATCACCGCATTCATCACCACGACATACAGAGCCAGCCTCTTCCACAAACCACCTGGAAAAATAAAGCCCAGATCCAATCTGCCCAGCACAAATCAGTGTTTCCTGCAGAGATATCGGTGCCTCATGTTGCTCTCTGCAGCTCTGGCACATGGGATGGCAGATGCTGCCACACCTCAACGCTGGTTTTGATACACTAAAAAGCAGCTTTTTCAACTCTTCTGGAATCAGGATGCAACGCAAAACCTCATCAAGCTTTGACTTCTCCAAGTGAGGTGACTTGTCTATGTTGAAGGTCAGTTACCTGCACGAACAACCCTCCCTTCAAAGTTGTTTATTGGAAACAAACACATCACTCCCCTGCCCCTATTTAAATGATCAAACTGGAAACTACTCCAGTGCAGTTGCATATTTGCCTTTTGAAAGCAAAGCCACTGCAAGAGCACCAAGAAGAGACTTAAATCACCCAACGTGCTCCTGTACCATGGTGCACACACTCGTGTGCCAGGAAACAAAAGGGCGGTGAAATCATACCGTTTCAGGTCACAACTTTTTGGCTGGGTGCTCCTAGACATCAGAGGATGTGTGGTCCCACCCTGCTATAAAATCACAGCTGCATCTGTGTCTGGGAGGTGCTGTGATTGATGGCATACCCTGCCAAGGGGCATCGCTGGGAGCGGAGGGTGGAGGACACACAGCAGTGGCACCTTGGATCCACCTCTTACCTAAAGTCTGGATGAAAACCCAATAAAGCACAGGCCACAGGCATGACCTGCACCTTAGCAAGTACATCCTCATTGTTTTGTCATCACAAAGCTACCACAGACCTGGAACCGAGCTGAGAGGAGAGGAAGTCAACGCTGCCCATGAATACACAGCTTGGCTGGGCTGAGGTTTCAATCCTCCATTACCTGTCATCCTCCTGCCTCCCTCCAGGATGACCTTACCCATCCCCTCTCCAAAGGTCACAGAAGACCTCCAAGAGGCAAGTTTAGTCTCTGGCATTTGAAAAGCTGGCAAAAGCTGATTTCTGAGTTGTCTTCTGCTGCACAATCCTCAGTTCTTACTGTGGGGGTCTGGGGGCAGAGGATCTCACAAGGCAGAGACACATCTAGACCATCAGGTGTTGGCACAGGGACTTCAGCCTCCTCATGGTCTGTTCTGTTTTTAAACACTGAGATAACATTATCACGCTGCAAAGTCTGAAACAGAGGTGAAGGAGGCAGGGTTTGTGGAGAGAAGAAATGGATTTTGTAAGATGAAGTGAGGAGAGGTGAAGCTCCAGATGTGCTGACCGTGAGCTCCAGCTGGGAGATGGACCACCACCATAGCTGAGTTTACTTCACAGAAATACTGAATTTTCTTGTCTCTAGTATAGTTTCACAGCGGGACAGCTAAGGTTTAGCCAGGGGACTGGAAAACCAACCATGCCACCTTCCCTAGCCAAGACAAAGACCGAGAGGTGGAGGTTTACCAAGCCATTGTCTTTAGATGTCCTCCCAAATCTGTGTCTCAGCAGATCTGGAGGCTGCTTTTCGGCGCATTGCCTGAAGTCACAGCACACCCCAGCTACCTCCCCCAGCTTTTCCTCTGTCCTGCAGCCAATGCACAGCAAATGCACGAGGCTACGCAGGGTGCCTGGCATAGGGTGTCTGTGCAGGGTGCCTGGCACTGTGCGTTAACCTTCTCCGAAAACCTCGCCACAATTTGAGCAGTTTGTGGCCCACGCCTTGTTTCCTTCTTCGAAATAAATTCGAAGACTTAAAGAATTGCTGTGGTAAATGAAGAAGCAGACTCGTGGCACGGAGGGTAATCCTTAAGAGGAATGGAAAGAATACAGCTTGGTAGTAAAATGCTGGGCAGTTGATACATAAATTTTTCACAAGCATGAAGACAACTGGCAGGCAATGTCAAAGGCATTAACACCTACCATTGAGGGTAATTATTTCAGTCTGTTACCAGTCTTGGGGTTAATATGCATTTCAAAAACTCTGCGAGAAATTAAAGCCTGGGAGGTCTGCACAAGCCATTTCAGGAGGCTGTAAATTTTATCCTAAAAGGAAGAATTTAGAATTGCATAAACAGTCAACCTTTTTCTACCAAAGAGCAGAGCATTTTACAGCATCAGCTCTAGCCAAGAATCAAGTAGTCTTTTGCATTAAAAAAATCTTGACATTCAAAATTGTATGCCCATTTCAGGGGAAAACACCTACCGTAAGAATAAAACACTAAAGGAGAAAGTCTCAACAAAATGTCCTTTTCCACATACACACTTTTTCCTTTAAGAGCAGTGTGTGGATTTTGATAAAACCTATTTGTAGATGCTTTACTCGTGCAAATCACTCCTGTTCCCAAAAAACCTTCTCAGATACAGCCACTTCAGCTACTTATGACCTCCAGGGACTTCACGAGCAGCCAGCTCATGAAAATGTCTTCTTCCAAATAACAGCAAAAGTATAACACATTAACAGTGATAACGGGAAAAGCTCAGTTGATGGCTGCAAGTGAGGATTATCTACACTGAATGTCCACGCTGCAGGGAAGAGCTACTCTGCTGTCAGTGTTTTGCACTAGTGTTTTACACCTGGAGTTCAGATATGCTTAGCTACGGCCCAGTAAAGCTGAGGACAGGCTTTAAAACTGCTCTGAGATGCAGATTTTGGAGTTTAGTTACTGAACAGTCCAAAACTGACACAGTTACGGCTAACACCACCGTGATCACATCCCAAGGACTTCCTCTGTGACTGTGATCTTGAAGGACTTGAGCATCCACTTCTTGGAAGACGGAGATATGCCCTGTGGAAATTCCATTGCCAATAAGTTCTTCTTTCCTCTCCTTGCACTGTTCTTGTTGATATTTCGAGATTTTTAAAAACTGGGGATATTTTCTGCCGGATTATGGTCAACTTTATAAGAGCATTCTGTCATTGCAACAGGTGTGCAGGGAAGAGGGACTAGATGTTCAACAGGTTCAAAAAACGATGGAAACCACTCTGTTTTCTCAGGAAAAAAAATGGAAAACAGACTATCCTTTGTACTGAAGGACAATCCAGGATGATTTCTGAAGAAGTTTCTACTTAGAAGTGACACAAACCCTGTCAGGGATGAGAGTGGAGCACAGGAGCTCCAAACAGCAATTTAAATGGTGTTTAATAAGCATACACATGAGGGGAGAATGGCCAGTGGTCAGAGGAGACTGTATTTTAAATAGAGAATTGAAAGAAACCCAAACTGATATTATTTTTCCTTTTCGAATTTGCAAACAACACCCTGACACCTTTGTTGTAAGACACAGTACTCTTCCTCTCCCCTCTAACAACAACCTTTTTGTATGCACGAGGGAAAACCTGTCAATTCTGTAGCAGCCTTCCTGCACTTTGTCCTCTTGGAGTGGGGAACCACGGAAAGGAACAAGAGAAATCTTTGTCGTTCTCCGAGACTCTTATCTTGGTTTCTCCACCTCAATTCTGCCACATCTTTGCCCTTCAATATCCGCAGCCCCAGGGATGCCAGTTCAAGGCTGCAGCACCATCAGTAGCAAAAAAAAGCTGTATTTATTAGTCTCCACATAACTTAATTTCTCAATGCCAAACACAATTTTACACGGTTCAGAGACCACTTTTCCAAATTCCAGTTTCGTTGCTTTTTTTTTTTTTTTTTTTTTTTTTCTCCCCAGCCTAGGACAGCAATCTGGCTGCACTTAAAACGCTTCGCTTCCCATCTTTTATGCCTTGGAAGGGACTTGGGAGAGGTTTATTGCATGCTATGATCTTATCAGCAGTTACTCCAGCACAGTCCTTGGCAGTAAATGGGAAGGGCGTCCGGGGTGTCCCGTGGAGGCTGTGATTGCACCGGGGCACCCATGCAAGGGGTCCCTTCCCACCACGAGCTTCTCCAAAGTACCTCTACACAGACATACATACATATATATATATATATAAAATCTTTTTAAAGCAATGTTGGCAGTTTATTTCAGCACTGAATGGTCACTGAAGGGTTTTGACGGGCTATTGATGACGGGTTTTAAAATTCTTTGTCATAGTAATGGTGGTGTTACAACATGTGCTGAAAGCCCTTCCAGCTAAAGGCTGTTGGGCACTCGTAGTGCTTCTGGCAGCTACAGTAAAAAGAAATTCATCTGCTTTTTAAGTTATTTCTGACATTAATTGTTGGCATAGCCAGTGGGTTGGGTAGCCCTCATATATCAATCACCCATGAAATAGGTTTAATGTCTGAGAAGCAGTGCTGGGAAATGTAACAAAATAATCTGAAAATTATTTTATTCCGATGTGTCCAGTTCCTATCAGGATCTGTTTATGTGGGGGAGGATATAATTTCACGTTTTCCAGTGTACAAATTCACCAAGATTAAGCACCACGAGCTAAACCTTTGTCTTATAGAAGCCAACTTCTGCGGGATATTGTTGATTTACACCTGCCCAGGAGCCAGTCCTCTGAATCCAACCAGAAAGTTTTTTCAGATCTTTGAGAAGAATAAAACCAACGATGGCTACTAGCTCTATTAAAAAAAAAAAAAAAAAAAAAGAAGAAAAAAAAGGATAAATAGATTAAATACACAGGAGGAGAAAGAAGTCCCCCATCCAAAATCAAAGCTCAAGACAATAGCTAAAAAGAAATGGTATCGTTAGGGGCAGATGAAAGAACACGTAAGTTCAGCATGATGTCATGGCTGTTCATGCAGTTAAATTGCTCTTTATCATACACCAGACACAAAATGACTTTCTAAGGCTCCCACTGGACGGATGGTCTGTCTCTGTAATAAATGTTGACAAGTTTTATATAAAACTGTATATCATTTTCAGTTCCCAGTGTAGCCATTTGAACCTGTGATTAATAACCTCGCAAATCTTATCTGTTTGAAAATAAGAGGAGCTGGGTTTGTTTCCTTCAGATTAGGGTTCAGGGCTTAACAACAGGAAAATAGCCTGCTGAGATCACTCTGGTTTTCATGGCACATAAAAGTAAAAACCAAGAAAATAGAAACCAAGAAAATAGAATTTAAAAATAGGCGAAACATTCGTATCGCAAAGCAAATAAGATACTTCACGAGTCGTGATAACATTGATTCATGAAGTCTGTAACCAAACAATTGTTTCATATCAGGCAGAATAACTGTGAACAGAGAGATAGGCACTTGTACATTTAAATTAAAACACTAATTGGCTGATAAGATGTACCACAAAAAATAATATCCAGACTCAAACTTCTTGGTGGTTTGTCAAACCAAAATGAGAAATCTTTAGGCAAAGATAGAGAGCAAAATGAGGCAAGAATTTGGGATTGCAGATCCATGTCTGGCCTGGGTACAGCTGATATCCAAGTTTTCAATAAAAGAGAGAAAAAAAAATAGAAATAATAATAATTAAAAACCCCACTACCACATTGCTCCAGTCTGAAAAATATCCAGAATTTTATTGTGAGAATAAGCTGATTTACAGTCAGCACAGAGACAGGAATAAAATAAAAAGTAGTGTTAAAATTAAGCAGGTGTAGGAGCTGAATAGAACACCTGCTGAAGAAAGACATTTCCTCTAAAATCCACTTATGATCTGCTTAGAGCACAATATTTAAAGCATTCCTGGCATGGTTTGGGGAAAAGGAAAGCTAGCTCTGAACCTCAGCTTCCCAGTTCCCCCATTAGCACTTTGCACCTACAACCAAAGCCACGAAGGACGATGAAAAAGTACTGCCAGGTCCTTGTCTCTGCAGAAAAATGATATTAAAAAAAAAAACAACTAAAAAGGAAGCATCCAGTCTGTGTTTTCCCCCTGACAAAAATCAAAGTGTGTTCAGCTGAAATATGTCCCGCTCGTTTGGTTTTCAGCTCTCTGGTCCGTCAAAATTTTCCTGTGAAATCAGGCGCTTCCTGCCAAGATTTTAATTTATTTGGGAAATGTAGCTTTCTGTCCAAAATTGTCAGCGGATTTTCTCTCAAAGTAGCTTAGTCTTAGTGCAATATTAAAAAGAAAAATTACCTTGCCTTTGACTTCCACGCAGCGGGCTGCTCACAAAGGCTGGAGATAAGCACTGAGAACTGAGTGCATTCTTTAATCATATCCCCTTAAATTAAAACTTTTTGTCTGCCTTTAATTTTAAGGCACTTTCATGCGAAGCCAGAGCAGTGAAGAAAAACAACCATTTCTCCTTATGCTTTTCGTTAAGTGCAAACATCAAGGGTCACCAATAATTCACCTAAGCGAGGAAAGGATGGAACTGGAAAATGAGGCAGATCGTGGAAAAAAATCAAATAATCTCTGGAGAAAAAGCAATTTATCTCTGCATTGGCAGATGGGTACAGACATGTGGATTTTGGTATAACACTCGTCTCGTAGGAAGCACCTCCTGGGGCCTGGACCCAACCAGGTTAACACATTTCTCAGGGGAAAATTTTGAATTTTTTTCACCAGTAAATAAAAACTCAGTTGGTGATTTATTTCTTATTGAAGAGTGGTGGGTTTCAACCATTCAACACCTCCTGCCAGCCTGAGAAATGCTCAGTAACCCCAGATTTCCCTCTGGTTGATGGAAACTTTCTGCTTGGTGACAGAAGAAAAAACTGTCTATAAAAAATGGGAGGGAAAAGTGTCAATAAAATCAATGCATTTTGATAGATTTTTAGGACGAGAAAAAGAGCACATTCCAAATAATTTCTGGTCTACAATAAGCACATAGGAATAGAACTTAGTGTTGCTGTTTTAATCCTTCCTCCTGTAGCATCTATGTTATCTGACAAGTGAAAATATTAAAAAAAAAAAAACAAATGCATTTTGTTCAAGAGCAATAAGGCAGCTACGTGAATTTGAAGGATTTTCACTGCCACATACCTTCAGAATACAGAGACCCTGACATAAAAATAAATCACAGAACAAGGCAAAGTGAGAAAGTGGATAAAAAATATTCAAAATATTCTTTGCTCAATCATCACCATAGGACCAGATTCAGCCTTTGCGTCACCACGGACCACTAATAATACCACACTGGGTTAAGACGTGGGAAATAAATGCAACTATCCTGATGCAAACATATAAGGTGAAGGAAACAAATGTGTTTGTCCACGAGAGGTCTCTAGAGCCCTGTAGAATCACCGGATATTTCCATGGATTCCTCTTCTTCTGCTTTGAAGTCAGACAGATGATGGGATGCTCACGTCCCTTCACCAGCTTATGTGTGTCCCCTCTGAATCCGGCATATTTTGGCCTTCCTCAGCCAGGAGAAGGAGGAGGAGGAGGAGGAGGAGGAGGAGGAGGAGGAGGAGGAGGGGGAAGATAGACAGAGCATCTGCAGGAGGGATGGGCAAATGTCTCCGAAGGGGAGAAAGAAGAAATTTGTGGCAGCAAGGGGTTGCATCCACGCTCTCCCTGGGCAGAAAAAATATACGTTAGCCCATGGCTGATGAGAACTGCTAAGGCAAAGAGCAAGTATCCCTTGCTTATCTCGTAGATCAACAAGGGAAAAGCATTCTTCCTTGTGAAAACATCTTATCAGGTACCAAACAACTGGTCAGTCAATGGTGGCACTGCTGGCACTGCAACCTGGGGCGAGGACAAGAAAGTGTCAAGTACTTTTTTAATAGTTTTAACTGCAGACCTCTAATATGCTGGAGGATATTTGCAAAAGATGCTATTTTAGCAAATGAGCAGCTACTTCAGCAATTTCTCTGCTGAAATAATGGGAATTCCTGAAAAGTTGTTGACCTTTCTAGACTGTCAACATTTTTAAGAGTTTGCCCAACTTTATTGTTATTATTATTGAAATATTAATATCAACTTTGACATCCTTACAAATATTTGTCCTATTCTTGCAGAATAATTATAGAAAGTACATTTTGGTTCAGAACATTCAGAAATCAAATGAAATTACATTTTGGTTGTACAATTACCAACTATCTCTGCTTTAGTCATTTACTGATCGGGAAGCAGAAGAATTACCAAATGTTTACAGCACAAACACTTTTATGTGTAAATCCCATTCCAAGAAGACTTTGTAGAACAAATATATTCTGAAATAATTTATAGATGATAGCAGACGCATTTGGAGAATTTATTCTCACAATCTCACAAGAAAAGATTGTTTCTTTCTGTTTGTCCAAACGATAAGTTGCAAACTGTTGGCCAGTCCCATCATTTACTTTCTGTGGGATATTGTTTCTTCAGTCTCAGTAACTGCTCTTCTGGAGTAGAGGTAAGATTAAATCCAGTCTCTATGTATCATTCCCATAAAATATATGTCCTTGCTGAAAAGCTGGAGCACTCTCAGCACCTGGTCATTCCTCTTACCACCCTGTGACCAGAGCCTAAAGCAGAAGACACGTATTAAACAGCTCACTTAAAGGCAGCAGACTTTCTTTTTGGAGCTCTTCATTTTTCTGTGTTAGTCACAGTGATTGGGATTCGCAGAGGGTACGAACGGAGAACGTGAAGGGAAGACAGAAACTGCAACACACTGAAATAATGCTGTTTTTCCCAAGCACTTCTGAAAATCCCAGCAACCAGTTTTGGCTTGGCCAGCCTTGGTAACCGTTAAGTCTCATCAAAGGATGTCCCGAGGAGAGCAGAATTCTACTCCAGGAGTTTTAAAGAGGAATAAAATAAGTCTTTACCTCTTCTAACACACATTTTACCAAATCCCTGTTGAGTGTCACAAGCAGGGCACAAATCTCCATAGCAAATACCTTTGCATATTCTTCCTTGGAAGTCTTTTTGCTTGCTTCCCTTACCAAAAATGGAAACATCTCCCTGAAAGATAAACACTGTGTGCCTGAGAGCGGACCGCCCCCCCAGCCCTGGGTGAGTGGGGTCTCGGA
The DNA here is from genome assembly GCF_009769465.1 of Tauraco erythrolophus. Classification (NCBI taxonomy): domain Eukaryota; kingdom Metazoa; phylum Chordata; class Aves; order Musophagiformes; family Musophagidae; genus Tauraco; species Tauraco erythrolophus. Next base: position 19,626,086 of record NC_141479.1, on the reverse strand, counting down.
GTCGGATCTCAGCACAGACTTCCTCAGATCACGGCCCCGTGGAGCCTCCGTGAAGACGGCGACTCCCAGAAGATCTGGGCTTTGAACAATGAATGCCTTAAGTGTGGTTTTCAGCTTTTTTTTTTTTTTTTTTCCTGATTTGTGGACCATTAAAAATGTTCCAGCGGGGATACAGGATACCCTTTAAAATATGGAGATTTCTGTGTAGCATATGTGAACTCTTCTTCCTTACTCCCCTTTCATGGAGCCCCAGGGAGCTGCTGGGAACACCAACCCTGGGAGATCAAACAGGCTGAGGCTCTGTGAATCAGACAGGGGAAACAAATTCAAGACACAAGGTCCTCCCGGAAACACCCTCCGGAGTCGCTCGAGAAGACAAATTGGAAGTGCAAGTCCCAACAGACGGAAAGGGAAGAGACTGCAAAACCATCCCAACCCATGAAAGGAGAAAGCAGCGACGTGAAGCGAGCGGAGGTGGCCAAGGTGATGCTTTCCTGTGAGACTGCATCACCGAAAGATGCAGAGGAGCTTTCCACCAGGAGCAACTGTGCTGTGTCAACACAGCTCCAGCTAACGTGGAAGGCAACACACACATCTGGGTGCTTTCCTGCTCCTGGCACAAATTCGTCCATGGACTTGCACAAAATTGCCGAGGGTCTTTGCTCCTCAGTCAGCCTGAATCAATAAAGTGCCATGAACTATATGGATTTCTATGAAATACTGCTAAATAATGCGAACAAATAGCGTTGAAATCAGATGTCTGGTGATGAGTGAGGAAGGATGTAAATAAAATAAATGCAGAAAAGAATCTCCACGTAATGATTTGATATTTCTTCCTTGAGACAGAGTCAGTCAAGTCCATGTAAAAAAGGGTGTAGAATCACGGCTCATCAATGAAGCTGAGAAAGCCTGAGGGAGAACGTGCTGGTTAGAAATGAGTCTTCATTATCCAGCTTATACCAGTTACAGAAGCGCCTCAAACATCAGCAGAGCTTTTCTGTGCTCCAGCACTTCCCAGACGTTACCTGAGCCTCTGAAGGGCTTGGCGTTGGCCAAAATCAGGATCTAAGAGCTGAAACCAGACCGCATAACCACTTCCCACAGCAGGAACATTTAGTGTTCTGGTTATATCAGGACTGGCTTGTCCACGAGGAACTGCCGTGTTTTGGAGATCGTAAGTGTGAATGCAGGTCCTGAGTCTTCTCTACTCCTTGCGTGTAGAGGTAGACTTCCTTCACATGCTTTGTCACTTATGTCCTTTTCTCTCTGAGAGAAATGTAAAAAACATGGAAATAATGTTTAAGGAACATTTTATCCACACTTCATTAAGGTGAGGGATAACTGAGCTAATCATCCCTCATTTCAGTGCTTTTCCATCATTTCCAGAATACCAAATTATCCAGGAACAGGGTGCTCTGCATAAATATCCAGATAATGCTAACTGTGCTGATGGAGCTGATCCAGTTATAGCTACAAACCCCAAACACTAGCAGTGATTGGAAGGAAAAACCTTGGTATTATGATCATCACATATTCATAATGTATATTAAAACTGAGGATCCTTCATAGCCATTGGGCTCTTCATAGTCCACAGCAACAATTTCCGACCTACAACACGCAACATGACTTCTGCAAAAAACATTTCACCATTCTTTGCAGTCACAGTTTTAACTCTTTCACGAGGGGTGATTGCACAGCATTTCCATGATGCAACGCACAGCAGGTATCTGCAGCGGGTGCTGCCTTGTCTTGTTCAGGGGGTTGACTGAATTTTGTTTCTTTTGCAGACTTTGCCCTCTTCTTCACCTGGTCTGCTCCATGTCCCACCTCCGAACGTGTACAGGCTGCTGTAGGTCTGGGCAGAGCTCACAAAATGCTGCAGGGGCGTGTAGGAAACAGCATGAATGTAAAGTAAACTCTGGGGTGAACATTTAAAGAATGCTGCTATAGAATTGGCCAGACGATTTCTTCCTCAGAGTTTTCCCGTGGGTAGAAGACAGACCATAGCTCTTCCTTCCCATGAAAGGCACTTTGATCTCCCTTAATGAAATGCTTTATGTATTTTGGGAGTTTAGCGTAATTGGCTCTGATGGCTCAAGGCTTTTCCCCATTCCCAAAACTTCTCTATGTCGGTGTTTGTTCTGAAAGCCTCACACAGCACACGGCTGTGTTAAGTGCGCGACAGATCAAGAGGAGCATATTTATGGCTTTGGGAAAATCCCATTATAGACCATTTAAAATACTCCTTCTTCGCTCTGAAAAGTGTTTTGTGTGGCTGTTTTGTATTAATGGGAGTCAAACCCCGTGTCGTCAGAAAGCTGCCCGACATGTCCAGTTACGGATTGCTCAACAGCGGCTGCAGAAGGACTCGGTCATGTCTGATGGGACTTATTCTTAGATATTTGGACTAAACATTATGTCACTCTCCTGTCACAGCTGAGGGCTGCCAGCCCAGCAAAGCAGTGGTGCGACACCACAGCTCCAGCGAGGAGAGCGTGTCAGGAGAGCAGAACATTTCCCATCAGCACCGAGAAGCACAGCTACATCTTACGTCGCGTTTACGCCGAGCGACTCTTATTTTCTCACCTCTCTGCAATTTATGACATTTGTCCAAAACTATTGTTTTGGTGTGGAGAGTATGGTAAACAGGGCTGTATCTGAAAAGGCACTGATTTTGTTAATCTAATAGAGGAAAGAAAACATGCCTGGCGTTATGGTTTTATCAGCTTGTAAACATGTCGTAGAAGCCTACAAGCCTTAGAATAACAGCAGAAACAAGACTGGGAAAGGAAACATTGAGATCTGGATGCTTTAGTAAAGACAATGAGCAGCACAACACATTGTGTAACCTCAGAGCTTTTCCAGCTCCTCATCTCTGCAAAAAAGCTATTAAATATCCTTGAACTTTGGGGGCCTGTAATTAATTTTTTGAATCCCTTATCAAAGGGCTTTTAGGATTGACAACAAAAGCAACAGAGAGTGGAATTTCCCATGCCCCATCCAAAAGAAAGGTTTAAAAAGTTAATAAAAATGTATCAAGTGAGAATAATTTGAGTCGTTTTGCAGAAGGAAAAAAGTGCAGTTTCCAAGCAAGAAGTGAAGGGAGCAAAACCCATCATTGTCTCCTTGCCTGGATAGTTACTACTTTCCCAGTCAAGAGTAGAGAAAAAACACAAAAAGCATTTTTGACTTTCACAAAGGTGTGCATCAGCTCCCAGATGTCCTCATGGTCAGTTCTTCTCTGTTTATAGATACACACACAATATTGGCTGATGTCACCACAGGCGTGTGCTTGGCACTATGCCTTCAACCATGATATTGCTCTTGACTCTGTCCTGGCATCTTGGCTCACCAGGCTTTCTGGGCAGGCCAATTTTTATCCTACTAGTGTTGAGCTGCATAGTCCTGTCTGAACACGTAGTATCCTATGGCCATGGGACCTGATCAAACCTGTCCTTAATCAACTTAGATTTTATGGTGGAACTCCTTCTGAAAGAAATAATCACCGTTTTCACTCGCACCCAGATATCCGCGTATTTAGTCGTCTCCAAAAGCACATTTTCTGCACTGGATGCAATATGCAGAATGCAGGTCTGTTCCTTCAAGATGCAAACAGGAAGAGACCAAAGGCCTTTCATTGTTTTCGCATCCTTTTCATGCTCTCATCCAAAAGCACTCATGCCTCCTGACACATGGAAATTTACTGGGTTTGGTGAAGAAACTCAAATGACAGAGTCATATAAGGGTTGAAACCAAGACAGCATCTGTGCTGAGGTTTATTTGCTTATGAAAGTCTCTATTTTTGATGGTTAAACGCATGACCTTAAGGCTACTGCAATTATCCAGTGCTGTTTGCTCCTTGTGTGGGTATTTTTTTCACCAATGGTGGAGTTTGTGCTTTGGCAGAGACCAGCTAAGAGCCCCTTTCAGCCCTCTTTTGAAAATTCAAACTTTAAAGGGATAGGACAGTTATTTATCCTTGCAATTGAAAACTTTTAATTAGTGTTTTATAAAGCCAGTTTCATGGGGTAAGCTCTCCACATGCTGCAGAAGATTCCTCTATAATCATAAGAGCACAAAGGCTAGAAATTTACAATATATTTTAGAAAAAGACAAGACGAACAGATGACAAAACATCAAAGCAAAACCAAGATGATGCTTCAAGCCAACGGGATGAGTGGGAATACTAAGGTCAGCTCTCAAGCAGAAGGAAAAAAATGAGGCCATAGTGTTAGTTGAGGCCCTGGGTCCCAGATATGCCAGTGATGCCTCTGAATGTAGAAACCAAAGTCACTTGGTCACATGCAACAGAAGTCTCCACCTTGTTGAGTCCCTCCGACAAATACTGTTGGAAAGACAGTAGAAGTAAAATTTCACTCCCCCATGCCCCAGCCCTCCAGGGCTGACACAGCCATGGGCTGCACCCAGATCCTCACTCCTGTCAACATCTTCTCCTCAAATGGCATCTAATGGACCTCCTTCTGCAAATCACATTCCTAACACCTATAGCAACCAGAAGTCTCTCACCAGCCTCAGATGTCGCACGGGCTGTGACGAGGATTTCAGCCACAAACCATTCCAGGTTTATTGTGCACCAGACCATTTCTAAGTTACTTTGACCAGAGCATTTGAGGTCAGCACATAAGACATGCTGTCCCATGCACAGCTACCAAGCCATGTAGGACAACTTTCTGCAAGGGCATGTAGTGACAGGACAAGGGGTAAAGGCTTTAAACTGAAAGAGGGGAGATTTAGGTTAGATATAAGAAAAAAATTCTCCATTATGAGGGTGATAAAGCACTAGAAGAGGTTGCCCAGAGAAGTTGAGGATGCCCCATCCCTGGAAGTGTCCAAGGCCGGGTTGGATGAGGCTTTGAGCAACCTGATCTAGGGGAAGGTGTCCCTGCCTATGGCAGGGGGGTTGGAACTGGATGATCTTGAAGGTCCCTTCCAACCCAAACCATTCTATGATTCTCTGACACACCAGAAGAGCATGGCACTCCTACTTTACGCTCTATATCTTTCCTGGAAAACATGATAAATAAGTGAGCGAAGCTGCTGGGACATGTCAGATTTGCATCTCCACCTCCTTGCTGCGGATTAAGAAAAAAAAGTTATTCACCACTCAGCATATTTGGAAAGTCTCTTGTGCACAGAGCAGACACCTCCAGACGTCTCCATCGGTGATGTTATTTATAAGTGGTCCAAACAGCTTGTTAGGCTAATTGCTCCTGGAGGGATTTAACTCTGTTGAGAAAGCTTGAACAGGGCTCAACTGTTCCAGAGCATTAGCTGCCACTCCTCCCTTTGATTTACATCCCTCGTAAAATTTTATGGCCAGATTAGAATGAACTTCACTTGCACTGTGTTTTTATTAAGGGTTTTTTTTTCGTGCTGAATAAAAGCAAAAACCAACGCTGTAACTAATTACAGCCTCAACCAGGAAAGGAAAATACCTCAAAATGGGGGAGGAGGACCCAAAAATCCCCCCCAGACGGATCCCTTTGGAGACCTTGCTTCACACACCTGAGCTCTGAGACTAAGTATGTTAGAAGAGAAGCAGCAATAAAAAAGCCACAGTTTAGGGAAGAGCAATTTTGGGTGGAGAAGGACTGATGTGGCTTTTTATGATAAACAAGAGAGAGCGTGAGGCAGTTGGGGTTCCAGTAAATGGGAGAAGGGAGTGGGTGGTTATTGGTCCTTTTGTCTGGAATGTCTTTGAGTCATTGGGTTGCTGAGCTTGTTCTCATGGAGGGAAAAAGTCTACTTTTGAAATAATTGGTTGCTTTGCAGAGATGATTCGACCATACAGTGCATTTTTTATTGATAAATTACAGAACTCCCTGGGCTACATTTTCCCTCATCAACTGTAAAACTAGGACATAAATCCAAACAGAAAAAAAGATTTTTTTTTTCCCTTCCTTCCTTTCTGCCAGTGAAATACAATGTCACTGAAAATGGCCTTAGTATCTATACTATGAATACGTGAAAGATTGCAAAAAGGAAGGAGAATAAATAAGCCTAGTAAAATATTTACCATTCTAGACATCAGTAGCCAAGGCCAGATTGATGGGAAACGCTTAGTTTGGGGCTAAGAGCCTTTAAATGACCTCTTTACAAGTGCCTGAATCTTGAAATTCAACGTGCATGGGAGCTCCGGTGGGACGTGCAAGTATTTTTGTGCAAGCATTTTGCCGTGTCAGGCGCTGGCCCGTTGACAGCAGCAGGAATTACAGGTGTTCAGTTCCTCCCAGATGTGCAAAACGCAGATGCTGGAAAGCAGCTCATCCCGACGAGGCTCCAGCTGCCTCCCTTCATGCCGGATGAGAGCAGATCATATGCTACATTTCACTTCTGGCCAGGACTTACCTCCATTTACTTCTTTTTTTTTTTTTTTCTTTTTCTCAAAATTAATGCTTTTGGGCTGCAGAAGCGTTCCCCAAGCTGGATTTTTCCACCGAGAAAGGAGCCACAAGAGAAGGACCACTTCACATGGTCAAAGCGTGGGGCTTGGTAGATTTATTTTAAATTAAATAAGTTATTCCATGTGTCCTGGACACAAGCTCACTATAAACTAATTTGAAACCCAGGGAGAAAACCCTCGACAGTCAATTTTTCAGTCTTTCAAGCTGAAATACCGTACCAGTAGTTCATCACCTGGCAAATAAACCTGCCAGCTCAAAACTTTGTTAATCATTTTCTGTACCCTGCTTGAACTTTTCCAAACTGAACTCGGGAGCGCTCTAATTCTCCCTCCACTGGTACCAAAAGAAACAAGAGAAGAGGACAAAAGGAGAGCGATGAAGGCTATGTCATCCTCCTCTGCCTCCTCCACTGGAGGAACGCGAACTTCAGAGACTACGATTCGGGGGAGATACCTGCCATTTGCCCCACAGAATCCTTAGCTGTAGCCCAGTTTCTGCAAATCAGAAACAGCCAGACCAATATCTTCCCTGATGGGATGGATTTTTAATTTTTGGCCTGGACAGGGAAATTTTTTCCAGCAATTTCTTGAACTATCACTCCAGAGTAAAAGTTCCCAACTTTCTCATTACCTGCATTCTCCAACAGAAGCACACACCTCGGAAGACCTTGCTCATTATGTGCCTATATATTCCTTTTTCTAAAGGTTAATGTTTTAGTTTTCAAGAAAAAAAGCAGAAAGATGTCAAAAACTGCACAGAAAAAAAGGAACAGATGTTCCTGAGATCACAGCAAAACAAGCCACATACTTAGTAGGAACAAACTGTACTGTAGAACGTTGTTATTTTCCTAACCTTTCGAAAATTACCTATTTAACTGATTTCTTATGTGTAAAAAGAGGCATAAGGCCTTTCCTTCTGTCAAAGTACCATTGTCTCCAGTAATTTAGAAGCTCCCTGTTTCAGCACATTGAGACTTCCAGCACACGGACAGATTTAAAACGTCTTTAAATTTGTGCAAGACTCACAAAAATGCGTTTCTTAATACCCCTGTTAACTAGAGAAGCATCTAGAGAAGTCCAGCTAAAATCCAAAGCTCTGAATCAATGACTATCCCAAAAGAAATGCAATTGTAAGTCTGCTTGCATCATCCCAGCCTTGATCAGTAAAGGCATCCCAAATTTGAACATGCATTCGTTGCCGATGAATAATTTTACACTCGGGCACCTATTCTGCATATAATGCTGTTATAGTAATAAGTAAGAACTATCTCAGAAAGGAGAAAGTCTTCTTTAAAGTCTATGAATGTCTCCTCCAGTGTCAACCTAAGCAGAAATTATACACTTTTTTATATATGTATACACCCCCAGATTTCACTGCTTTCTTAAACGGGGTGGAGGTACCATTATAACACATCCTTATGATGCTCCCAGCAGCTGCACAGCATTGCTGCCTGGTATAGAGAATGAGGCATCTTTCCTTAACTCCTTCTGTCCAGATCTCCCACGTAACTATTTTTTCTTGACATATTTTAATTTTTAGTACTGAATGGCAAGATGCACGAAGGTAGGGAATAAATACACTGTAGGCTACCTTGAGCCAGGAGCTACCAGCGACTAACAGGGATGTAGTGATTAATATGGCATCTAAGTTCAAGTGAATGATGAGAAATTCAGATTGTCTTCTAAATTGGACTACCAGACCCCAGCTTTCCCTCAGACAAGGGAAAAATGTGTCTGTATCACTTATTTCATTTGCCATTAATGCTATTCCTAGAGGACACCTCATTTAGACGTGCTTTCTCCTGCTTCTTCCAGTTCAGCTCTCATACAGTTGTAGACAAGACTACCAAATCAGCGTCGTTTCCTGTAATAGCTTTTTCCCATGTTTTAATAACAACCAGAGAGTTCAGAAAGACAGAGCTTTTATTTCAAAAACAAATCTGAAAGAACAGAGAAGCTGCTAAATTGGGTCAGTGATCCACGTAGCCCAATGTCCCGGTCTTCACGGTGGGGAGCAATTGGCAGTTTAGGAAAAACAGGGAAAGACAGAGCATAGAGCGGTCCCTCCCAGCACACTCTTCCTGCAATCAGCTGCTCAGAGGTTTCCTTTAAACTGCCTCCAGACCACCATGGTGAGCAACCACTAAGAACTGCACAACTAAAAACGTTTCTAAGTTCTCTCCAAATCCTTTTACACCCTTGACCTGCATATGATGAGTTCCACGCTCGAAACTGTGCGTTTTGCAGGGAATAACATTTTTTTCTTGAAAGCTGCTGCTTGCTAACGTCGCTGTGACAAGCTTCCAAACGCTCACCGGGGAGAGCCGTCGGTCACAGGGGACCAGGAGGAAAGGTCAGGTCCTTTGGCTTTGGAACCAAGCTGCAAATTGGGCACTGGCGGGGCAGCTTCATCCCTGCAAGAAGAGCAGTGACGCTGAGTTGGTGTTTGGAGCAAGGAGGGAGAACCAGACCCTCATCCTTTAATTTCTAACATGGTTTTGATTTGGAAGTAGATATGAGATGGGAGCCTACGGGAGAACCAGACCCTCACCCTTTAATTTCTAACATGGTTTTAATTTGGAAGTAGATATGAGATGGGAGTCTACAAGAATTTTGCCAGCATTGCCAAATTAAGCCTTCCTGGGGCAGACCTGGAAACGTCGAGGACTGCCCAGACTTGCAGAGGGTGCTTTGTTTGGGTTTTAGCGGAGACTTTCCGTGCTGGATCATTTCCTCCACCGTGCAGGTTCTGACAGTCAGTGACGGAAGTGGAGCAGGTACCTAAGACCAGCTACAGGCCAAGTTTTCAACTTTAACCAGGGGGCATTTGAGGGTTTAGTGACCTATTTCATGTGCTTTAAATGTGTCTGGTTTTCAGAAGAAGCTGAGCTCTCAGTCTTCTAAAAGTCAACTATGGTATTTTCTCCAATGGCCAAGAATCGGTGTTTATTTTAAAAAGCAAACTAAATGTAAACAACCAAACTTGCCTTTTTTTTTTTTTGGAGAGAGAAAAGAATCAAAATGGAAAAGGCTCCAGTAAAAGACTGTGACTGTCACTGAGGAGCACACATTTTGTTCATATAATCCTTTCCCCTAGAGGAGGCATTCCTGGATCGATCTTCTGAACATGTCTCTCTTCTGTGCTCCAGAAATTTGTGGGAGCAAATTTCAGTCTGTAAACGGTTAGTCTGCTCTTTGGGGGAGAGGACTCCTTATTTTCATCATGTGACAGGTTGCCTAAATAAGAACAGTCTTCAGAACGGACTACCCACCAACTTGTAAACCTATATGGAGATCTATATAAAATCCGAAATAAACCTGTATAACAAACAACTGAACAAGTGTCTGCATGTATGAAGTGCTGGCACAATCATCCTTTTTCAAATAATACATATCATGCTTGTCAATTTAATGAACACATTAAATTAACAGCATTTCTTTACGTCACATCAAAAATTTGTGCATTTACACTTCCAATCTCTATGGAGCTGTAACCACACAGGTCAATATAGGAGGAAGGGAATTCTTTACCTCTTCTTGCCTGTCATTATTTTACCTGTAATAAAATTCAACCAAGCCCCAGCCTCGTGTTAACCCATTCAGTCGGAAATCTGCAATGCACTCGTGGAAAACACCGCTTCCAGTCAGGCCGTTATACACCACGGGGCAAGCCTGCTCATCCAGCCTTGCAGAGACATCCAAGTACTTGCCACCTTTGATAAGAATAAAAAGGGAAGAATGTCTCCAACCTTCAGGAGTATTTTATCTCAAAAAATCCCAAGATGTGTTATTTTTGCATATGGTTTCTTCTTACGCTTTTCTAGAAAGCAATAGTTTTCCTGTCTGCTTTGTAAATTAAGTAAAATCTTTGATCAAGTTGTATTTCCAGAGCAGCTGAATCCACCTCATAACATACGTTTTGACCCTCCAAAAGTGAAAATCGTATCATTTATCTAGATTGGCATCAGCAACAGTCACCACAAATAGAAACTGTCACTCTCCCTCTGATACAGCTGCTCGTGGCCCTGATCCTGCAGTGGGCACGCACCGTTTCACCGGTGACACACGACACGTACGGCTTAAACACAGAAGTAAACTTCTCAGGGTGTAAGATGATGCATTTGGCTTTCAAATTCGCTCCAAGGAACACATGGAATTTCACCAAATAGTCTTTCCTCCGCTAAATTAAATGAGTGCAAAAAGGCTGAGAGCAGATGCAGACAGGCTGCAGTTGGCTTACCAGCAGTAAAACTGACGCCGTATTCATCCCCGATAACCCCGTCACCGGCCATCTCAGCCAGCGAGGCGTTGGACCACTCGATGCCAGCCTTCCTCCCATTGGGGAAAAAGACATAACCTACAGCGAGGCTGAAGGGGAAAGAAATGGAGCAGAATTAAAGCTCAATTTAAACTCAAATGGACCAGCACATTGGCCTGCCAGGGGAGCTCAATGCTGAACATGGCCTCCACCCCTGGAAAGCAGCGGGAATAAATAAAAAAGGTTACATTGTGGGATATTGCAATTGCTGAGCGGTGGAAGCCATGCATGTAGGAAACACGAGGCTTGCAGGACGGATTGCCATCCATCCAGATTGCCATCCATGCCATCCCAGAAAGCCAGCCGTATCCTGGGCTGCATCCAAAGCAGTGTGGGCAGCAGGTAAAGGGAGGGGATTCTGTCCCTCTACTCTGCTCTCATGAGACCCTCCCTGCAGTGCTGCGTTCAGATCTGGGGTCCCCAACACAAGAAGCACATGGAGCTGTTGGAACAGGTCCAGAGGAGGCCGCGGAGATGATGCGAGGGCTGGAGCACCTCTGCTATGGAGACAGGCTAAGAAAGTCGAGGCTGTTCAGCCCGGAGAAGAGAAGGCTCCAGGGAGACCTTCTAGCAGCCTTCCAGTACCTAAAGGGGCTACAAGAAAGCTGGAGAGGGGTTTTGGATATGCATGTGTAGTGACAGGACAAGGAGCAATGGCTTTAAACTGTAAGAGGGGAGATTTTGATTAGAGATAAGAAAGAAATTTTTCCTCTGAGGCTGGTGAGACACTGGAACAGGTTGCCCAGAGAAGTTGTGGCTGCCCCATCCCTGGAAGTGTTCAAGGCCAGGTTGGATGAGGCTTTGAGCAACCTGATCTAGTGGAAGGTGTCTCTGCCCATGGCAGGGGGGTTGGAACTGGATGATCTTGAAGGTCCCTTCCAACCCAAACCATTCTATGATTCTGATTCTATGATTGTGGCGGGCAAGTGGGACAGGCAGGTCACCTAATCCCACTTGGTCAGAGGGCCATGAACACTGGTCTTGAAGCTTCTGGATGAGAGAGCACCAGTCAGGAAAGTAAGGCTCCCTCTGAAATGCCCCATTACAGACAGACACACCTTCCTGAACAGCTGGAATTGCTCAATTTGTACCTCTAAATCATCTAGACAGTAGGACAGGCAGAGCTGCATCAGCCAAACAGTAATTGAATGGAAAGAAAGTAATTTAAGGTAAAAGCTGTCCTTGTGACTAATTGCAAATGGAAAATTGGATGGAGGGAGTGGGGAGCAAGAAGGTGTGGACGGAAATCGGGCTGTACAGATTCAAAGCAAGAATGTGCATATAGATGTCCTGCAGAGCAATTTCTGCCACCTTTAAGACATACGTTTTTAGCAGCACGAACTTCCCTGGCTACTTACTTAGTTGTGGTAGCTGGCATATTAATAACTGTTAAGTGTGCTGCAGTCCCATCCTGTAAGAGAGCAACAAATTAAAATCAGACTAATTGGTGTGGACTCATTTGTGTGGATCATACACTGACTTGATCAAGAAGACGCTGGATACAACCCAGGTTATGCAGCGTGCTATGACCTTATACTTTTAAATCTTCTCAATACATGTTCCATGAGAACCTGGCTGCAAATGAGAGTCCAAGAACACAAACCAGACACATGAAGGACAAATTAAGGACATTAAGGACAACAGAAAGTCTACAGCAAGCAGATATAAGAGGAGGAAGGAAAGAATATATGCAGAGATGTCAACTAGTCATGCTCAAAACTGATGGGCAACCCATCAAAGTTTGCCCTGCTTTGACCAGACATCTCTTCTAATTCTATGCCCGAGAGCAGCAAACAGGAAAAATGTTAAATAAGAAGGAACTGGAATCTCATGTTTTTATTCATTGCTCTTCCATCCTTGAGTCTGAATCCTTTCATGCTCCACTTGGGCTGCTCTAAGGCACAAGCCTACGCTGTGAAGTTACATATGTACAGACACTAGGGGTGTGAGGACTCCAAACTTCAAACAGTGAGAAACTTAATTCCTACTTAACAAACAGTAAGATGGCTTTTAATTAGGAGGGGAAGAACCCTAGTTATTTTCAGTCCTGAATAACTATGAAGAAGAAGGAGAGGTTACTCCTGATTATACACCTTATAGTGCCAAAGCAGAGTCTTATTGAAAGGTACACAGGCATATCTTAAATCAGCTACTGGATTAGGGCATATGTAGGATTTTCCAAGCTGTGTTTTTGTGCTGGCCAGGAAAAGAACTTTTATTCTGAATTCAGTCTTAACTCCTGTAATTCTGCCTATAATAAAGAGTTTAGATTTCTTCACCCCCGTGTTGGCAAAGGAAGTGCCTTTTCAGGAGCATCTGTTCGGGTTCCATGCCAGCGTTCAGCATTTCCCCATGCTGTGTGCTCCCAGCAGCCACGGCACATTCGCTCCTCCAGCACAGCCACGATGGCAAAGCAGAAAATTAGAGCTGAGCACAGGCAGAAATATTTGCTGACTGCTGCCAAGAAGGCTCAGGATGCCTTCAAACACCTCAGGCTCTCAATTAGTGTGAATCAGCACTGCATCAGCTCCACCGAGTGCTGGGTGTTTGCAGCAGCCGAGAATCTGCCCTCTAAAGCTGCCTGTCTAATTTTTCTTAAAAAAGCCAAAACAGTTTCAAGTTACAAAAACAACTTTTGGTTCAACCAGTGTTGCAAAATCTCAGTTTTTACACACAGGGTTCTGCTTTTGAGAGCTGCCCCCAACACTGATATGTGCTCATGATGGCACCAATCAGCACTTCTGATTGCACACCGGGGATGCTCCCAATGCCTTATTCCTGGTTATTTAAATAGGACTGACAAGCTCAGGAACCCCCTCATTTTCATGCTTAAGTAGCATATTGGCATGTCAATACCTACCTCAAAGTGTGCCAAAATCATAACGTAACGGTAAATCTCAGACCAGTCCCGGATACCTGCAAAAAAAAAAGAACAAAATCACACAACTTCAAGTTCACCATTGCTGGAAAGTGTGAACTAATAGTACCTGACCTGACGTTAACTTTGGATAAAGAAACATCCAGTAATTGGTAACACAGTAAGCATATGCACGCCCCTCAATCAGCAAAAGTATTTCCTCTGAAATATCTTAACCTCATGCTCAGTCATGAAATAGGTTATTTTTATAGATAATCCTTAGTCCCACTGCCCTGCCAGGACCAGCTACAGCGCAGGCAGCCAAGTGGGTGAATTGCTTCTGGTGCTATTACCGTACGAGTGGCTCCGAACGCCTTGGAGGGAAAGTTCAGTTTTCTCATGATTTTCTATTTCAATTTCTCCAACAGACTGGCCCCACTGCTCGTGTCGGAAATGTTGTTCCCTTTGTCTGGGAGAAAGAAAAGAGTGAACTGACAGCCAAAATCAACACGGCAAAATCAAGGCGGCCCCAGTGCCGATCGACTTATATCTCAAAGTGAAGGAGAGAATTCAGAGCATCTGGATTATGCCAGGAATCACTTTTACATTTCCCAGTTACTGCTACGTAATGTCTATGAGACACCTGAGAATGAATCAGCAGCAAATTCCCACCATGACAGACTACAAAAATGCCCTTTGTTTGAAAAAAACACCCGGTATTACCAAACAGGTGCTGCTTCGAAGTCAGCAGGTACTACCAAAGACAACACACTATTGGTACACGTATTTTCTGCTTGTATTAAACCACATACTTCTGATCTTCATATTTTGTTCCTGCATTTTCAGCTCTCGGAATCTTGTATATTAATTAAAATTCCCACTTCAGCCCTCCTTTCACACGATTATATTAGATCCTTTGCTTAGATATATCTGCACTGTTGACTTTGGAAGAGGTCTAAATCAGGTTATTAGCAATGAAAAAAAACAGAATAAGAAATATTCTTAATATTCAAGGTTTTACAGATCAAAACTGCGGGCAGGTCCCTCCACTCACATATCTGGAAGACCCCATCTGTGTGCAGGATCCTCCTTAGAGGTTGCCAGGTCTGGTGTGGCAATGAAACCAGGAGATACCTGATAGGAACCGTGTCTTTTATTAGCTCACTTCAAATTTACTTCTAAAATCACCTATAACAACACACGTCAGACCCTGCAGAGATCTGCAGAGAAACTACTATTAACCCTTGAAGAAATTAATCTCGCCTCTCACTTTTTGACCCTTTGGAAGAACTCGATGGTCCACGGTTCCTGGGCAAAAGCACGTGCAAATGTGCTGGGGTGGCTGTCGACACTAAAGTTAAAGACTTCTGTGAAGTTCTCCCAACTAGGAAAAGAGGGGGGGAAAAAAAAAGATGTTATTAGCTTTCAGGTTATACTCGGCCAAGTTGTGCCCTTGCCACTCTGACAATGGCAATCTTTGTATTTTCTCATTATTGGAAAATTCTGATTTTTGTCATTTTAAATATGTTACTATTCAAGGAAGCAAACAAAAGGAAACCAAGAAGGGTTGCAAGGGTCAGCAGCTCATCGAGGAAGGGAGGCTGGCAGGGCAGAGCTGCTTTCTCTCCTGTGGTCTGCTCAGAGGCACAAATGCAGCATTACTCAAAAATACTGTGTTATTTTGACAGCAAATCATTTTTTATCAGACAAATTGAGTAATAAAAAATAAAATAAAATAAAATAAAATAAAATAAAATAAAATAAAATAAAATAAAATAATATAAAATAAAATAAAATAAAATAAAATAAAATAAAATAAAATAAAATAAAATAAAATAAAATAAAATAAAACAAAAACAGAAAGAGCAAGCAGAGGCAAGGGCCTCAAGTGTTACCTTGTGCACATGACCCTTGGAAAACAGTAACCAGTTCTCTAACCATTAACTCACTACACATCCCAAAGCAAAAGGGAAATGCTCTTACTGGAAAGAGAATTTCACTGGTACAAGTTCGCCTTCCTCCTCACTCCAGTGCTGTCGGTAGGGTCCTTTCCTGTAAGGCAAAGTGCTACAATTTTGTATCACTCCTAAACAAACAGCAAAATGTTTCTTACATGTTTGGAAGCGGCTGCAGTAGGAGATGCTGCAGAAGAATGATGCTATATTTTGTTAAGGTAGAATAGTAATTGCTATATTACAACCCTACACCGGATGCAGGAGTTACTCTCTGTATTTTCATTCCATAAAAATCAAAGTGTGCTATTGCTACAAAATAGCTTTTGGTTCGAGTCAGTTAAATATATCTCCAGGTAGTGTCCAAAAAGCCTTGGTCTTAAGAGTTGATAAATGAAGCTATAGGGTGCTGCAGTACCTGAGCAATCCATCGAAGCTTATTTTCCAGCATGTTTGGGACTCTAAGTATTCAATAGTGAGCCCTCCACCACTCCAAATCTCTTCAGATTCGTCACTCACCATCATGTTTGGATGTTGTGGGTGCTAAAAAAGACATTTCAGGAAAACATTTGCTTAACTCAGTTGTGAGGATGCAACGCAGGTGAATTCCTGCTCTGATGGTCCTCTGCAGGAGGATGGAATTGGCTTTTCAGTTCTACCTGCTTCTGGTAATCAGATTATTAGAGGGTTATCTGAGTTTTGAGATAACACATTATTGTTTCAGATAACACAACTGAACTATTTGAGTGAAGGGAGGTCACTGCAAGAGCTCAGCTCCTTACACCAGTGACTCTATCAAGCTTACAGCCAAACTGATGAAGGGCTTCGGGAGTAATTTGGTTTGAAACTGAATTTGATGAAACTCTAATTTGGAAATTTCTAGTGCATGCAAGCTCCCAAAACTCTTCAGCCGCTCTTTGAAAGCTATGTCTTGTTTTCTAAAGCTGACACCTTTCTAAAAGAGAGCTTGTGCCTGTTGCTGTAGGGAAGGATCTAAGGAGGTCCTGAACTTGGCCGGCAGTTCTAAATGACAAAGCCGCGAAGTAGTATCGTTATACTAAATACTACTAGAAAACTAAATAATGCACATCAACCTTCTCTTTTTCAGTTTTCTGCGAGCAGGATGTCTCCTGATTCTTCTGGTCATGGCTACCTAGCAAAACAAAGTTGTGAGCATCAAAACAGTTACTTGGGTGCAAAGGGATTTACGTCAGATTTTCCCTTTTCTTCACTATGTAGGCAGCTATCAATGAAAAAGAAAATCCACAGGCAAAATACATGATTAGCGGTGTTTTCTTTTAGCAAGAATGAAGCAGATGTTCATATAACTCCCTAAAATCTTGCCTTTCCCTTTGAAAGAGGCAATTCCACAATGGTTTTTATAGCATTCACTCATTCAAAAAGGGGGAAAAAATCAACCGTAACCATACAACATAACTTATTAACCACGTGCTGCACATTAGCAGAAAGACTGAATGCTCAGATTCTTCCTAGGAGATTTGCCAAGATATTTTTTAGAAGATACACTGTGTTTTGTACACATTATGGGAAAAAGGGAATTTATGTCAGATACTTACTCAAAAAATCAGACATAAACAGTAATTTGGCCAGTTCTACCACTGTCTTTAGACACAGCACTGGTTCTTACTGTAGTGAAGATGCAGAGAACATTCATTTTTGCTCGGGATCCTAATGCAGGTTCAAGATCGGAGCTAAGCACTGCTCTTGAACGTCATCCACATCCACCACTTACTTCAAACTCTCCTATTCCATCCACCCTCAGGAAGAGCCACATCTCACAGATCCCATTCGGACGTTTTGCAAGACGAGCAATCACAAAGGTCTTGTTGGTCTCTGCAAAGCCGGTGAAGTAAACTGAATCAAGCGCCTAGAGAAAGGGAAATGGATTTCAGCTCCAGCTGCAGGCAGGAAGGGAGGGGGAGAAGGTGAGTAATTCTTTGTTTTCCATGGGTATCTTCTTAAGAATTAAATTTTACTTTCACTTTTTATATCCAATAGCAGGCAGCCCAGAGAACAGCCAGAGAGTTTTGCTAGCAGCAAAATAAGCTCATAAGACAGGACAGTCCATGTGCTCAGAAAATATTTAGTTACTCTGGCATACAACACTCACATCATCAACACAAAAGCACTTTTCCTTTCTTGTTTTCCCATTTTCTCACCAGGGTAGACACAGAAAGCAGAGAGGGAGCAGATAAGTAGTTTTAGAGAGGAAACAGAACTATTGCATCATAGTCATGGACAAGGTAAAATATTATCTGAGTTAAGATGATTATTTTGCAACAAGAAGTTCCCTTGACCAAAATCCTTATGAAACACCTCCTCAAAAATGAATGAAGAAGGAAGAAATTGAGCCATGAACATGCTGTTTCCCCATCCAGCTCCAAATTGTACCTAGGACAACTTATACTTAAGGGAAATAGAGAACTAAGAAGAAAAATGGAAGAGAAAGAAAGAAAGTCACAGGAAACCCAGGACTTTACCAACACCATTAGCAGCTGGGCTGGTGTAGGGCCAGTTAACACCGCAAATCTCAAAACCTATTAGGCCCATAAGTCCACAACTTCAAATCAGGGTGTGTATTTTTACGTATTTGTGCAGAACTCGCTCGAAGTGAAGTTTTAAAAACTGGAACACGGAAATTAAGATTTATGTACGCCTTTTGGGGCATGGATGAAGTTCTGCTTCTGAAAAATTATTCATCGTAAAACGCAAAATAATACTAAAATCAGATGATAATTGCCCTGGTCCATACAGATAAGGGGGGATTTTGAGGGCACAGAGTCTGGAAATGCACACAGAGTGAGCCTCTTGGATGCCAATGCAAACATTCAGAGACATCGTTTCTGGAAGTATTTTCCAGATCCGTTTTCAGAACTTTCTTGCAAGTGTTGCTCCAGTGCTGCTGCTTGGAGGAGTGAAGAGGAAATCGCAGACCCCTTGGCTGCATCTCAAACCACTCTGGATGTCAGTTTGATTTGGAAGATGGTGCCACTCCTGCCCTATCAGATTTGGTCGAGATTGGCAAAACACTTCCAAATGCTCCAAGCAGCAGCTTAATTAGTAGAAAGGCAAAGCTAGAGAAAACAGCTTCTTTTTTTAAAGGCTAAGCAGAAGCCTCAATGCATTTGTTAAATAACATGACTTCAGGATTCCCAGAAGGCTCCAGGAAATGTTAGCAAGAAGTCAATTTGTGACAAAAATGCCTCAGGATCCAAAATCTCAGCTGGCATCGGCAAGCTGAATCTTGATGAGGGAAGGAAAACCGAGGGAAATCCTGTCTCATCAGCCTTTCTGCTTTCCCCTCTCACCAAATAAGACAGCAAAGCCCACCCAAACCCCCCCGTTAGGCACAGCGAGTATTTTGACAGGCACATGAACACAGGCAAGGTTGTAGACAGAGAGTTTATTATTTATTACGCAGACAGATACACCTGGAAAACGAGATTCAATTCACCAAGCGTGCTAAAATAAAAGGAATCTGTGTCCCATAGTGTGGCTGCTTTTTCCCACTGATACCAGCTGGTCTGATTTGAGGGAATCCTTCTCCCTGCAAGGGGCAGCCAAGGTGACATCCCCACCCCGCCCTCCCGGGGATGTGTTGAAGGATGTGGGTGCTGAAGCTTTATGGGTCCAGCACTGGTGGTACCAGGCACCAGGATGCAGGAGATGGGGGTTCCTAAGGGATGCTGAACCCAGTGGGATGCAAGGTGGGTTGCAGGGAGGGGTGCAGGTCCCTTAGGGACGTGGGCTCTGCAGATGGTGGTGGTGTGGGTCTGTGGGGGTAGGGATCCAAGAGGAATGGGTGTTGTGGGGGAATGCGGGTCCCAGGGGATGGAGGTTCCAGGAATTGGGGGGCAGAGGGTGCTGGGGTCCCAAGGGAGCAGAGGGATGTCAAGCATGCAGGGAGATGGGGGTGCCAGGGATGGGGCAGACAGAGGTGCCAGGGAAGGGGGTGTCACAGAAGAGGGTCCCGGGGAAGGCGCTCCCAGGATCGGAGGTGCCAGGGGGGTGGCGGGACACTCACGTGGGGGTCGGGGCGGAGCAGGCGCGGCCGCCGCGGCTCCGCGGGACCTCCGCCGGCCGCCCGCTGCCTCCAGGCGCCGTGGAAGAGCAGGAGGCAGCCCAGGGCCCAGCGCTTCAGCGGGGCCCAGGCGCCGGGAGCGGCCGCCGGCCGCGCCCCGAGCAGCGCCAGCAGCGCGGCCGCCGCCAGCAGCGCCAGCAGCGCCAGCATCGCGCCGCGGAGCGGGGCGCGGGTCGCGGAGCGGAGCGGGGTGCGGAGCGGGGTGCGGAGCGGGGCGCGGAGCGGGGCGGGGCGCGGAGCGGGGCGCGCAGGCGGAGCGGGGCGCGCAGGCGGAGCGGGGTGCGCGGCGCTGGCTCCGGCCGCCGCCAAACCCCGCCTCGGGGCCGCTCAGCCCGGGGGCCGGTGACGGTCGTTTCCGCGAGGGGTTTGTCCCGGCGGTCGGCGCGCTGAGGTCACTCTAGGAAGTGGCATTTGCTCCTTTTATTATTTTTTTTATTATTATTTTTTGGGTTTTTTTTTCCCCCGCGAAACACGATCTCAGCGCGCGTTTCGCCCAGCTGCGTGGAAGCGCTCAGAGGGAAGTTCAGGCAGTTCCCCCGCAGGCGCTCAGCCAAATTTCTAGGAAATCCTCAGGGTTCAGTGTTGTAAGTGCAGGAGAGGTGGGTTTGGGGGTCTCCTGCTTGGGGCTTATCGGGGGGTATGAGGCCTATATCAGCTGCTCTTCCCCGAGGCTGATGGTTGTGGATGTTCCCAGCTCTTTGATTCGGACCTCAGTTCCCATTTTGGATTTCTGACCCTGTTTTATCGGGCTCTCCATTTAAGCGGGTCCTTCGCTTGCTCCCGCTGCCAGCTCCAGCCGGCAGGCAGGGGACAGGCTTGGCAGCACAGTTCATCCATGGCACAAAAGAAAAGAAAAATCACAGCGGGCATCCCATCGGCATCTCTTGTAGGTACCATTTCTAGAAGCTGTAAACTTTTTGAAGGCTTTTGGCTGGCTGCACAATAGATCTATTTCTTCCTTTTGCAATTAGCAAGCGTTTAGCCTCATTTCCCTCTCAGGAGTGGTTGAAGTGTAGCTTTGGAGAAGGATGGGGCTCTGGGCACCCATGCTTGCTTTTGTCTTCTGAGTGTTTTGACTCTGTTAGCTCTACAGACTTCTCAGCAGACTTCCTGTTACTTGAAAAAGCATTTATTGTGCGTTTTCATGCCTTGTCTCAATTGTCCCTCAATTTGGTTTTATAACCACCTCTGCTGTGGTTTGTGTTTAACAGATCAGTGCTTATGGTTCTTCCCATTTTCTTCTCTGGAATGCAACTTTATTTTAATAACTTCCTTAGTTCTGCTGCTTCTTTTTGTCCTTCATCTAGTCTTTTCTGCTACTGATGTGCCTCTGTGATCGTGTTTCTATCTATCCTTCCACAGCTCTTGGTGTCTTAGATGTTCCTTTTACTTTCTTGAAAAGCTTCCTTATTTTGACAGAGTTTCCCTTTTCTGAGACCGGGTGCAACTGTTCCGTATTGCTTTATTGCTATCCATGGACCACACCAGATCAAAAGCTGAAGGGCAGGAACTAAAAAGCAGAAGCCACCAGAGATAATTAAGACAATGAGGTTCAGAAATTTGTTTCTGTAAATCGCCATTTCTCCAGTTCATATTGAAGGGATACATCTTAAAGTCAACCACACAGAGTAGGCAGAGAGCCAGAGAGATAATAAGGCTCTTTTCTTAACTTCAGATTGTGTCGTGGAGGGACTGAAAATGGTCTAAAAATAGGAGATGTGTCACAATGTTATCACCCTGCACCTGCAGCACAGCGGATACGGCTCAGTCCAGAGAAAGGCTGCAAAGGGAATGGATTATGAAAAACGGCTTTTCATTTTTAGTTAAAATTTAAACATAGTATTGACACAAAGCCGTATTCAGTGGGGAAAAATCCACACAAATGACAAACCTTTGGGACTTCACAAACATCCGCATAATTAAACCTTCAACAGCAGCGCTCGGCTGCTTGAGATGTAAGGGCTTGTGGCAAATGACATATTCTTGTAAACTCTTTCTTTTTTCTCTAATGGCATCCACGAGCAGCTTTGCCAAACTGTTGGAGTCCCTATACAAATCATCTGAATGTCAGTATTTGTATTTCTGAGAGAAGGATAAACGGGGCATGAATATTTCATACGTTCCTCTGATATGTGGAGTGTTCACAAACTCCCATAGTCTAACCAGCGCATCCGTGAAGGTATTGTGGGTGTCTCTATGGAATCTGTAACAGAGATAAGCTCTGTTCCTTCCTACGAGGACGGGAAGCATGGAAACAATTTGCTTCGTGCAGCATTATGTTTCAATGTTTCTTAGGTAATTTGTTTGAGGACTTGAAGTTATCTCTGGCAAACAATTTATCTTGGCGCTACTGTTTGTTGTGCAAATAGGTTCCAAACCAGCAGGACTTGCAGAAGAATCGAAGTCCTGACATGTCTGGTAGTGTTTTTAGCATGGCAAAAACAGTGCTGTGCACATTAAAACAAGTCTAGGATCTGCTCCATATGCTTAGTAAAATGTGGGGAGGGAAATATTCCACTGATTTGTTTTTAAGTTCAGGAGGAAATGAGAAACCTGTGACTGATGCACAGTGCTAAAAATACAGAGAACAAAGCAAGATGAATTTAAGAATTTCTGGTTAGCATAAATTTGCTAATGTGCCCTCAAGCATCTGCAATATTGACCATCAATTGCATAGTGAACACTTTAAACAACACTGCCTCTTTTAAACCCAGCTGCCTGGCAAAGGAAATTGGTATGTTAGGACTATATTCCATCAGAAAAAATATTTCAGCACCCTCAGAAATCAAGGGCCTGCAAAATCAGGTTGAGTGTAGCTCCGAGGTCCAAAGGTTGTCAAAATCTTTGCACTGCAGTGAGCACTGACTGTATTTGCTGTGCAAAGCTGTCCAGTCTCCCTAGCAGTGTTTGAGCAGAAATCAAAGCCAAGAGAAAAAAAAAATATTTGCAGGTCTCTCCTCCTCAGAGGAGAGCTGTAACTCTATTTGCAGAATTACATCCAGAAATAATGGCTAACTCACAACTGTGGTGTGAAACCCAGACATGCCTGAACTTCGAGAAAGCTCAGATCTGGGAGGGAATTTCCTGGTTTCAGTCTATATTTAAGTTACATGTCATTCTTTGTGATGTTTCTTTTAAAAATTGTCAAATAGCTGCCGTGTCTGTACACCTTTTCTCCCTGCATTTGCATCTGGAGATAGGTTGTTTGCCAATGTCATAGTTAGTATGACTAAGGCTATTTAGGCTGCCCCAGGGCTGCGAAAATAAGTGAGGCACCGTCGAGTGGACACATGCACTACTTACACTGTGGTGACAAGTTACTAAACACCAGTTCCACCAAAATCGATTGCAAAACTTCCACTGAATTACAAGCTCTCACTGATCAAGCATGTGTGGGAACTGCTGAAGTCTACAGCCTCCTGGGCATGACAACATGCAGAATCCCGTCTAGTTCCTACTGCTAAAAAACCCCAACACAGTACCTGACTTTTTTTGTAACTGACACATGACAGTTACCCAGAAGTTACAACAAGAAGTTGCTACAAGTTACTGAGATAAGAGCACAAGGCAGGCAAAGCCTTTTTGTTTTCTCAAGGGTTAAGCTCACTATAATCAGCACTGCGTCCCCATAAGTATATACTCAAGAAAAAAATTCTTTTCTTCATTTTGTTTTTATTCCTGGATAAATGACATATTAGTTATATTGAGGGAAAACATGGAGAGAGAAGGAAGCTTTAGAAAAAGATCAGCTCTTACGATTTTGTGTCTGTAGGTGTTTACATACTTCCGTTTGAGTAGCAGAGACATGGGCATCAACTAACTGATTTCTTTTAGGGTGTCAAACCCAGCTGTTGGGGAATAGACTACACGCACAAAAAAGCTTTCTGAAGTCCCTAATATTTCAGCACGGAAGCGGATGGAAATGCAAAAAATCAGAGTAGAAACACACAGACGTGCGGGCAGCTGTATCTTATTCCACTCACCAGCATCCACAGCCCCTCCCGCACTTGCCTCCCGTGTCCCACTAGATGGTGTTCACGTTACAAGGGAAAAAAACAGGATGCAGAAGCGTGCCCGAGCTGTCGTAATTTGTTCGTCATCCTTCAGCTTTTTTTCTCTTAATGTGTTTTAAATGCAGCCTCAGCTCACACACGGCAAGGCTTGCTGTTTTGCATCTAATTTTTAAAGCTACTGGGTATGTATTTTTCCTAATATGCAGTGGAAAAATCTGAGTGTTATGCAGTAGTATTTCCATATAAAACGATTTGCTTAACTACTTATGTTGAAGCTTAGGTTGACCAAATTTAGTAAACGGGCACAGATTGGGCTCTTGACTTAGGTGCAAACCACCCTCCTGAGACTCCCTGGAATAATGAGGGACCGAAATGAAGTACCACCACGAAAACGTGTGTAGACATAAAGCAAAAACCCTTCATGGACTGAAGCAAAGCCCACTGGATCTGTATTCAGTTACGGCAGGTGCAGCCAGATGTGCCGCTGCTGGACTGCAACACTGCTGGCGAGGAAGACGCCGCAGGGACGGAAGCAGGACTGTCCCTCGGGTGTCGGCTGCCCCAGGGAAGCAGTAACACGATGGCTCCACACTTAACAACCTGGCTGCTTCCAGGGGAGCGCGGGGCAGAGGCGACTGCTTCACTTCGGCGACTGCTTGTGACTGAGGCATAATACAATTATATATATATTATATATATTATATTTATGTATTTATAATTATATATATCATTTTAGCCGCAAATCACGATTCTTTGAAAACCTGCGGGGACAAACGCCCCGCTGCAGCCGCCAGAGCGGGCACAGCTGCTGGATGCGGGCGTGGCGGTGCTCGGCGCTGCACGGCGCTGCGCGCATGCGCACCAGCGGACTTTCCGCCGGCCGGACAGCCGGCGCCAAGGACGTCCCGCCGGGGCCGCGCATGCGCAGTGCGGGCCGCGCCCCCGCCCCTCCGTTCACGGGCGCCTGCGCAGTGCGGGCCGCCGGGCTTCCGCCTCCTGCGGCGCTGCCCTTCCCGCTTCCGGGAGTCCTCGGCTCCGCGGAGCGCCCGGCGACGGGCACGGTGGCGGCGGCGGTTCAGCGGCGGGGGCTCGGCCCCGGGGGCTCGGCCCCGGCTCGCCCCACCGCGCCGCCGGCACGGCGCCAGCCGCAGCTCTGAGGGCAGCGGGGCCGCCGCCGCTGAGGTAAATCCGCCCCCGTTCCCTCCCCGTGCCGCCTTCCACTCACGGAGCCGGTTCCCCTCAGGGCGCCCGGGGCCCAGTCGTCGCGCTGCCGCCGGCCCTCGCAGGGGCCCAGCCCCGCGGGGAAAGGCCGCGGTGGCCCGGGAAGCCCTGGGGAAGGGCGAGCGAGGAGGGTTGGCGGGGCTCTCCCGGGGCAGGGCGGGCTGAGGGCGCCCTGTCAGGCTGCGTCCCGGCCGGTGTTCGGTGTCAGCTCCTAATGGGGTGTTTCAAGGTCTTTGCTGTGCTTCCGCCTTTTATTTTTTATTTTTTAAAAAAATAATAAAAGCTATCATGTCAGCAGCCATGGAAACAAGCGCATGGAAGTGTCTGTGCGCCCCTGCACAGTTGTGTCGAGTCTCATCTGGCGCCGTGGGAAGCCGAAAGGGAACAGCAGCCATCCGATACGCCTGGCTTTTCCCGAACGTCCCGGCACTTGCGCTGGGGAGTTTTGCTGATTTGCCTGGTGCTAGTTTGCCTTGTTTCCAGGAGGGAAGAACAGCACTGACAGGAAGTGGGAATGCAAATAGTTCGCGCTGTGAAAAATGAGAGGGTGGACTGGTACTGGTACAGCGCAGCACGGGTGTGATCCGTGCCGTCCGAAGAGGATTGGGAAGGCATTGGCTGTTTTCTGGACTGCACATACAGTTGTGTAATGGTATCAGGATGCTGAATTACAGTGATGTAACTGCTCGCTTTGCTGAAGGCGTAATTAGGCTGAAGTCGCCGTGGCTGCTCACATTAACAGACTTAAATTAGATCTTTGAAGTGGATGCTCTCCGACTTGGAGAATTTACAGATAAAGTAGAGCTGTACTGATTCATTAATAGATTAAACTGATGTAAAATTTCAGCGGTTTTAGATTAGAGTTAAATAGCTGAAAGCTCTTTGTGGCTAAAAGAAATTGTCAGTGCTTTTCATCTCTCTAAAACTTCCTTGGGTTTGCTCTAAAGCCGTATCTTTTGTAGTATATATGTGATGGATTCTTTTTTTCGTGCCTTTTATGAAGACCAAACTTTTAAGGAAAATAAATTGATGAGAGTTCTGTAGCAGTTGAAAGGCTGAAGATGGAGATACGTGTTTCCAATGTAAAGTCTCACTGCGTGCCTGCAGTGGAGCAGATACAGTATAAAGGAGGACTACAAGGCATAAACAGGAAATTCAAGCGATAAATATGGTACAAAATATATTAAGTTAAAGCAAAAGCAACAAGGATTTAGAGAGATGACGAGGTCTGTCCCTGAGGGTATGGAATAGATTTGGGGATAAGTTAATAATAGCACTTTGGGGTTGTATCATGTGTTGCCATCACAAGCTATTTTAGCTGCTCTTTTCCAGAGCTGCGTGCGCTGTTACTTGTGTCCCGGATTGCTGAAACTGGGCATATCTCTTTGTAACTACAGATAGCAAAAGTTGAGTCTGTCAGGGCTAAACTGGGATTCTAGTTGATGGACTGGTTCTTCTGAATGCTTGCTGCCCTAGTAGTTCTTACATGTGTGTGGTTGCTGAGAAGGTTCAGCCTTGAAGCCCTAGTACCTCGCTGAGTTTCCTTGCACGGAGCTGGGCTGTTGGTGGGACTGAGCTGAAGGGTTTTCAGTGCAGTTGCTGGTTGATGTGTTTACTGGAGTAGGTTTTATTTGTTTGCTGTGAGGTCGTTTGTGAGACCAGTCGCTGCAAAGAAGATGAAACAAGCCACAGTTTACTTATTAAATGGCTTTGCAATTTGTGTCTGTAATAAAAAGTCGGTTACTCATTTGAATTAGGTGTGATTGTGTGTAGACATTATCTGAACATTGTTTAACTGTCAGCAATGAATGGTCCAAATTGCCCTGGAATGGGATGCAGTAGTAGATGTGCACATTTACTTAAAATTTTTGCAGTTATTGAAGTTAAGGTTTACACTGGAACCTTTTAATGAGACTACAGTTCTGTGATTTTGATTTGCCATCAATGCTATGCTTTCTACATAGGATTTAAATCCATCACGTATAAATGCTGCGGCATTATTACTCCAGTGTGTAATATCTGTTAGTGTCCCTACGACTGTTGACTTACCAGTATGCAGTCAGAAGTGTTGAAATAAAGGCATTATCTTTACTGTGTTGTAACTGAAATATGAGGAGTCTTAGGAACTGCTCATTGGAAGAAAAAGCTACCAAAAATATCTGTATATCTGTTTAAAAAAAAAAAAAAGATTTTTTTCTGTTCTTCCTCAAAAAATAGCAGGGAAAAGGACTGTGCTTAACCCTGAAGTGCCCTGTTTTAAATTTATTTAATTGACAACACAGGGACCTCGTGATATAGTTGTATTGTATCATTCATCTTCCTAATGCCTTGGTAACCTTCTTCCAGTAAACTTGGAGAAGGGAGATTTGCTGTTGCAACGGATCTTCTTTAGCGCTATTGGAAAACTAAAAGCTTCTTAGACACAGCCATTTTACAAGACCATCTTTCAATTATCATGTGTTTGTAATGTAACTTCTTCAAAAATTTTTTGATTCCAATATTTCGTTAACAATGAGGTGCAGGTCATTCTCAACCTGAGAATTTCAAATAATGCCTCAGAGTGTAACTGCATCAGATTAGCTTTGATGTAGTCACCTGTGCAAACAGATGACATTTTGCATGAAACACTGAATAATTTAGTGTTGTATTCCCATGCCCGATAAAGATTTTTTAAAAGTCAAATTAAAAACTGTTGCTTGGCACATTAGAGGTTGAAGTGTCATGCTTTGTCCTGGAGGTTTGTGCTTTAAGTGTACAACAAAGACTCTAAATTTAGTTGGGACAGGCCCTGAAGCAAATAAATTAATAGTCTAGAGGAAAGCTGTGAGCATCTCAGTGGGGATGCTTAGCTCTTCATGAAGTCTAAGTGCTTTTCAGACACTGATCCTCTTCCCCTTGGAGGGGACCAGGGTGGGGGGTAATGGTGTAGGCAGCTGGAGAGGGCAAAAACATACGGGAGCAGGGGAGGGAGAAATCACACGAGAATGACTAAATCTATTATTTTCATGAAAGCTGAACTGTGGTGGCACTTCCAGGTAAAACACTGAGTGAGGCTACAATAAACACAGAAATTTTGCACAGAATTTCGTTTAGGATTAGGGAACTGACTGACCAGATCATGTCCCTGTCTTGTCAATGAATTCTCTGTTAACAATTTTGAGTGATGACTGTGACTTTGGTGTTTCACCTGCAGAGGCTTAGCACATCATCTTCTAGTGCTCGTCATCTTCACCTGGGAGAGCGGGTGGGTGACATTGCAAATTAATGGAATACACTCAACCTGTCGTCTTTTTGTCTGTCTCTACTTAGCTTTCACAAAATGCCGTGTCAATGACAACTTAATGATTGTGGGTTTCACAATATTGTGAAAACTTGTCTAACAAAAGTATAAAAGCTTATTTATAAAGCAAAACAGAAAGCAATCAGTAGCTTCGTGCAGTTGTATGTGTGTAATAAGCATTTGCATTACCTTTTAGGCTGGCAGTAGAATATATTCGTTTGTTTAAATAACACAAGAGGCTTCTCATTTTCAGGGGAAGTCTGCATTGGTATAATTCCCCTTGAATTGGGAAAATGTGAAAATGTATACCGAAGAACCCCATCAGCAACGTTGTATTTGGAATATTTTTTTGTAGCAACCTAGCAGTAGAAGCTTTCCCTTAGAAGTAAGTGGCTTCGTATTTTCTATAGCTGTTAAATGTCAGAATCCTTGCAGTACTCTCAAAACATATTAATTTAAATGAACCTTCCAAATAAAAGGGTGAGGCTTCCATGTTACGAGTCTTATTTTAAATACTAGAAAATAAAACAGCTGAAGAAATAAACCTAGCTGGTACTTCAGCCAACCTTGATCAGACACAAATTTGGAATTCTGACTCCAAGCTAGTCATTTTCTTCTGTACTGTATGAAACAAACCAAGAAGATTTTCCTTAATCATGTATTGGGAATTTACTCGCCAGGTAGATGTTACAGTTTGCAGTGGTCACGGACTTTTCCAGTCAGAAATTCAGGCCCACACCTCATCTGTTCTTCCCCAGATAGACATCTAAGTCAAGGTTTTGTGCTGCAGTCCTGCTTCAAATGCCATGTGGCGATTTCCAAAAGTCAACTGGTAAAATTCTCGAGCTTTGAAGTACTTGATTTTCTAAATAAAATAAGTTATTCTTCCTCTTCTTTGATTCTGAAAAAGGAAATCTTCTCTACTTTTAAAACTACTGACGCTCTCTTACTTTGCACAGTCTGTGTTGAATTTAAGTGTTATGTCCTTGTGAAAAAGAAGGAATATGATTCAAGATCGTGGAACGTTCGTATTGTAAAATTAAGCATGGTTAGAATGATTTATGCTAGCGTTTCAGTCCTTGTACTGGTTTGTATGTCATGAGTTGTATGGTGATTATTTGCCTATATGGTGAAATTCCAGCAAGAACTTCGTAAGTGCATGTTCCCTTTATTGTGGGACATTGTGGGTCATTTAGGGGTCATTACTTTTATAGAGAGGTTCTGGAATGAGTAGCTTCTTTATTTTAAATTGGCCATAGCTTGGTCTAATAATCAGAGTTAAACCAATTTTTTTCTATCTCATCTTACGATTATAAAAATAGTAGTAGGCATGCATACTATCCCGCTACCAAAAGCCTTGCTGTAAGCTCTGAGGACAGTCAGGTAAGGTTATTAATTTTTGCACACTCTCTTAGTCATACAGGAGTGGCAAACAGGAAAAAGAAGAAGGTTTTTGGATACATTAGTTTATAATGCTGTCTGTGTGTATTATTTGTGCTTAACAGTGTTTTCCTGATGAAGCAAAAGTGCTTACTAATGAGTTTGTTGACGATGTCTTTTCAGATTACATCAGATATGACTATGTGAGTAGCCTAGGATAGCCCAAAGGAAGGACATGATGTCAGAGTAACGTATGAAACGTTTGTGAGGTATGTGGGTTTTTTCTATTGTGGCAAAAAACGTCTTGGCTGTCTTTAATACAATTAAACAAAATGAATACAGTAATTTTATGCCATTTATGCTAAAGGATTTGTTTCCAGAATTGATCTAAAATTCGCATTTCTCATGACATACACAAATACTGATTTATTTTTTTTCAGAATCTTGACATCTGTTGTGATTTAAGGTAACTTGTTGATTTGAGCAGCTGAAAACTTGCTTTGATTGAAAAAATAATTGTATATTTCGTCTTCTGTGGTATTGCAGCCTAGCTGGATGGAATCCCAAATTTCTGTTCTGTAGAAAGCTTCAGAATTGGGAGATTGGTTTTGATTCAGTGATTCCTCTCAAACACTTCAAAACATCTGTGCAGCAGGAGGTCTAAACAGTCCTTTGGTGGAAGAAAAACCCAAAATATTTTGTTTAAAAAAATGTTCCAAATTACTTACATAGTGACTTTTTTAAACAAAAAGATGAACTTGGGGGGGGGGGGGGGGGGGGAACGAATACTAAAAAAATGAGAAAAGCTAGTACTTTTGCCATTGTGAATTTGGTTGAATTTACCCTAATTCTGAGTTAAAAAAGACAGAATTGGGGAAAAGTGTTTTGACACAATCCTAAGATGTGAATACACTGTATTTGACTGTTTCTGTAGTACTGCCATTAATATCTTTAGAAGTTTGGCTATTTCAAGCATTTGTTGGGTATTTAGAGTGTGTGATAACTTTGCTTGGCTGTCAGCTCTTTGTATACTTCAAGGCTTAGTTGAAAGCTTACTGTATCTACTTTTTTTGTGGGTCCTTTTTTATTTTAAGAGAGAAAAAGACAATAATGTTTCTTAAAAGTTTTGTGTGCCCATTTTTGAGGAAATAGTAGCTGATTTGCCTAATTAACTTCATGTTCCAGCTGCTCATTATGTAGGCTTCATAAAATTTGACTTTTCTTTTACAAGTCTTGACGACAAGACAAGACAAGGTCTCAAGACATAAACTGAAGTGTCATGATTCCTACGAGTCATATATACCATTAATACGAGGGAAGAACAGAGACTTCTGCGTGGCTGTCATCAATCAATATAAAAGCTTTCAAGTTTCTCTTAGGCATGGCCTTAATAGCCTGGATCAATGTGATTTTTAGAACACAGTATACTTTCAAAGTAGCAGGCTGTTCTTGTTGCATAATGTTTAACTTTAATTTGTTTCCTGTTTGTTGGTAGCACTTCAGTTGTCCCATTCTGTATCTTTACTTGTTAGAAATGCCTGGAAAACAGTTCTGGTTTTATGAAAACTATTAAGGTTTCAAGTTTTGTTTTTGTTCCACATTGGAACAACAAAGCCCTAAAAGAGTTTTCATTAAATTAAGTCATGTCCTTTGAAATCTGATTCATGTAATCCAGTGCCATGCTAATTTAACCACTACCTTTTGTTTCCTTTAAGTTTGGTCTGATCTGAGACCCATTTGTAAGTTATTCAATGTATCTTTGTAACAGGTTTGTGGGTTTTTTTCAACACAATAGCGCTTTTGTCAACAAATTTAGCTACTTTCTAACTTGCTGTGGTTTCTGTTGTGAACAATGTACTAGAACACCTTTATTTCCATTGTTTTTTTCTTCTGCTCTTCCCTGGGTTGCTGGAGCAATATGAAAAGTCAACAGTGTGGTGCCATAATTTACTGTTTTCTGGGCGACATGAGCTGTAACTTAATGAAGACTTTGCCATTTTAGTTTGAGATAAGAGAAAGATGTTGCGTTTTTAGCAAAAGGGGAAGAATGGTTTACGGGCACAGCAAGGTGGAGATGAAACCATTCTAAAATCCCTTTGTCAAGCATTAAAGTTGCATGATTGAAAAAGAGTTAGGAGATTATAAAACTCAGTAAATGGCTTACAAAATTTTTGATGAAACTTTGTAAATTAGTATCTTTCGATTACAGAAACATTTCATCTTTATGTAGTCATAGAATTGTTCAGGTTTTGATCAAAAATATCTCAGTAATGTATTTTGAACTTGGATATGTTTTGTCTTACAGAAATAAAACCCAAGAGCCATCCATATGTCCAGTTTCCTCGTGCATAATAATGGTATCTTTTCTTCCTGCAGGGCAAGGCCAGAAAACCATGCAGTCATCAGGGCACAGATTCCGTGATGTTGAGCACCACCCACTTCTTGCTGAAAATGACAGCTATGATTCCTCTTCCTCAGAGGCCGACATGGCAGAGAGGGTTTGGTTCATCCGAGATGGCTGTGGTATGGTCTGTGCTATAATGACATGGCTTCTGGTTGTCTATGCAGACTTCGTAGTGACTTTTGTCATGTTGCTGCCTTCCAAAGACTTTTGGTACTCTGTCATCAACGGTGTTCTCTTTAACTGCTTGGCAGTGCTAGCTTTGTCGTCGCATCTGAGAACTATGCTAACTGATCCCGTAAGTATGCGGTCGTTCCTTGACATGGGGTTGTTCTCTCCTGTAGCTCACTGTCTGCAGAGAAATTTGGAGAAGGGCTATCCGTCTCCTCCTGCTGGGAAAAGTAGTATTACATGCAGAACCCTCAAGTTGAAGGGATGATATCTGTACTTTTCCTGTTGTTCTGTTAATGAATCCATCAATAATTTTTGACTTGAGGAGCAGGCAGTATAAAATTAATTCACAAGGGAGATGTAAGCTCAAGAGAAATACAGTTTATTTGTTAAACCTTTAACCCAGGTTCTGAAGAAGCTATTACAGCTTTAGTCTTTTTTGTCTTAACTGTTCTTACTTTTTTTTCATCAGATATATTTTAAAAACTTCATAACAAGTTGTAGCTTCCTCCTGTTGTATCGTTTGAAATGTATCTTCCATTTATGGCACATGGAAAAACTTTGAGAGGTAGATATGCTGAAAAACCTCAGTCACATATTGACATAAAGTAACAATTTCTGTACTACATCTTTCATGTGATGTTGCGTTTAGGTGTTTGGAGTCAGTGGGAAGGGAGATTTAAGTTGCACCCCCATGCAGTTTGGACAGTGGAGGTATGAAAGGTCTTAGAAGTACTCATTTCTTAGACTTTACTCTTCAATTCAAGAGATGAAATTGCTTAATTTTTACTAAAAACCATTACTCATTTTAGGGAAGAAATTTGGGGAGATAGGGTTTGAGGGGAAAACCATCTATGGTCTCCAAAGTTTTGAGACATTAACAGTGTATATAAAAGTTAAAAAAAAAAAAAAACACCACAAAAAACAAACAAGTTAACGATTTGCTAGGTCTTTGATTTACTTCTGAGCCCACCCCCAGTGATCAAATGTTAGGACTTTTACAGACTGTGACAGCTAAAAGTTAGCGATTTAAAGACTTAAAAATGTGTCCTGGTAGAATTGTGTGTCTTTCTGTACCTATGTTGTTCTTTATGGATAAAACATGGTAGAAATTGAAATGAATCATTACTTTTTTGCCTCCACTCCTCTCCTGCTGACTGCCAGAACGGAGGACACGACTATGTGATAGAAGCTAAGATTCAAGAAAAAAAGAGTAAACTGCCTCAAAACATATGTGAATTAAATATACTTTTATAACTATAAAAATAGACTTTTCAGGAAGGAACTGGTGACAGCCTGAGACTATGAAAGATGTTTTTGAAATAGAACATATTTTTATCAGCAAAATGCTAAAAGCACAGCCTGAAGTTACCATCCTTAGTGACAGATGAATAGGTGAGTTTGAGAGATGTGTTTTATAAGCATAAATTTACCTGAAACAAGACACGTTTGTGCTTTAGGAGTTCTCTCTGAGAGAATTCACCGTGTTTACACCAAACTATTAACTTCACTGAGAACATTTATGTTGCAAAAACCACTTCAGCAGTACAAATGAGTGTTCAAGGAACACTCTTTGAGTTCGTATCCTGCAGAGGCCAGCTGGCTCAGGTGCGAAGCACCACTTAGCCGAAGAGTTCTTCTGGGGCAGAACTGGGGCTGTGTCTTGGGCTGTACAAACACAAGGTTGTTATTCCAGGCAACAAAAAATTTCTGCCTAAGTAGGGAGGTGTTTTGGAGTTGAATCTGAAGTGCCCGGTGGCGGCTTAATTCTGTCCCAAAAACTTCCTTAAGGTGTCTATAAAGTGATGATGTTGCCAGTGGGCTTTTTCTGAATGAGAAATAATTACAGAGTGTTGCAGAGGATTTAAGCTGGCCTGGAGAAGTCTGTCCCTGTGTGAAGTCAGTGCTGGCCTGGAGGAGTTGGTATAGGAAGGCCATTTTATTTTAAAGCCCAGTTTATTTTACGATCACCTCCTTTCACAGATCAGCCTTTAGCTCTGTAAATAAGCAAGGTGTCAGCAGTACTTTCCTTTATTTTCCTCTTACTAATCCAAAGATAGATTTTGATCTCACAAGGCTCTAGGGTAATATTGTTACTGGAAGAAACAATCCTGCCTACTGTTCCTGTCCATTCATCATCATCATCGTTGTGTTGAAACAGCTGCTAATGCAGCTCTGTGGTGAACAGCTCCGAGAACTAATCACTAAAAAATAATATATTTTCCTGATGGATTATTTTTCTTTTGGATCAGTTCCTTCAACTGTTTACCATGTAGCTACACAAACTTTCACAGTAGCAGAAGGGGATACTAGATACAGAATAAAGCAGCTGGTGGTGGTTCGTGCTGACAATGTCCAAGCTAAAAGCTTAAACATAAAGGAAAAGAGGATGACTGTTCTCAAAAACTTGCATACATGAGGCAGATGGCTAAATCTTGGATTCAGAGAGTTGAAATAATGTCTTTCAAGTAGTTGTTGCTGATTTAACTTTTGTGGATGGCTTGGCCTGATAATTGAACATCAAAACAATTAACATCTGCTGCTGTAAGAGTTCTGTTCAGAGTAACTGCTCAGCAAATATTGTACCTGTAGTGCTTGTATTTGCATGTGAAGATGTATCTTCCTCTTCATTTTATGTATGCTGGTGACAGCAGATTCTATCAGGCAGATTCTGTCAGAATTATGCTAATACTTGGCCATAGATGAGTCTTGCTGAAATGAAACTGAATTTGAGGTCAAGCAGAGGTAATTTATTCATTTGGAAGTGATTCTGGCCTATGTCGGACTGGTTTTGAGTAAATGAACTTATTTCAGCAATTATCCTGAGATTACTGGTATGAAGCCTATAAAATGTATTCTGAAACACTCTCATACCATTTAAGAAGCTTTCTCTCCTTTAATTGAAATGATTTCAGGGGGCTGTACCCAAAGGAAATGCCACTAAAGAATACATGGATAATTTGCAACTGAAACCAGGAGAAGTGATTTACAAATGTCCAAAGTGCTGTAGTATCAAACCTGAACGTGCACACCATTGCAGGTATGCCCAAGTTTTCTTTAAAGCAGTTATGCCTATTGAGTCTTGGAATAACTAAAATAAATAAGATTATTTATTCCTGATATTTGTGTTCATTGTTTTCCTACAAATTTGTTTTGATATCCAATGAACTTTCAAATTCATACATCGCAGAGTATTTTATAAATATAATATCCTATGGCCAAAAATGAATGTGGATGAGAGGAAAGAAGCAAGAGGTTTTTAAAAAACAATCATATTGTGGTGCCTTAACTACTTTTTGATCTGTAAATATTTTTTCTGTGTGTCATTCCAATTCTTGTGCCATACTGTTGATAATGCAGGGCAAAGGGAGGAATCTCAAGCAAATTTCTGATAGAAGCTGGTTTAAGAAATGACTCCTGTGATCTTAAATTGAGAAAATACACATTAGTTTTAAACTAACACTTCAGTTTGTGTCTTCTTGTCTTCGTAGTGTGTCATTTGTAGTTGTGTGTGAGTTGGCACATTATTTCCCAAAGTTCTACGTGTAATTGTCTGAATGCACTTCTGCTTATCGAAGATTCATTTTAATAAGGACAGAAGTGATAATAATTTGATCTAAACATGCTGTGGAAGAGATAGTAAACGTATCCATTTTTAATAAATTCTCAATCTGTTGATTTTTCAGGCGCTGTGGGTATGCATGTGTCACGTTTGCTGCGTAAGAGTTGCAAATAGATATGTCTGCATAATTAAGACATACATAAATATGTAAATGTTTCTGGTGGCTCTCTCGAGGTGTGAGCAGTGATGTATATTGAATTCTGTGGCACATTGAATTTAAGTCTCTGAGTTAGTGCCCATCAAAAGAACAGAGTGAAGTCTTGTCAGGACTCAAATTATTCTGTAGATTTGTGGTTTCTAAATTAAACGTCTCAGTGTGTGTCACTTATCTGTGTGAAAGTTACGGCTGAGAAGCTATTTCCAGCATAAATACTCAGCCCTGGCACTGAAATCGTGCTCTTCTCTCAGGTGTGAGTGGGTTTTTGTATCTGGAGTGTGAAGGGAGAGGTTTCATGTGTAAATAGTCAAGTGTAGCATTACCCGCCACTAGCTTCTCTGTGGTGCAGGTTCACTTTTGCATGGGTGCGGGCAGCAGACCTGCCTTCGTGTGCAGGGAGTTTGGTTCTGGTGGGCTTTGTTGGCTCTGGTGGGATGTTCCAGGCCCACAGCTGTGCCGCTGGCTCGCTGGGCCTTTGGGGGGGGAGCAGTGCAGCTGCTTTCCTGTGGCAGAATGAAAGCTGATAAGGTCTGGGGATCCGAAACAGCTTTGTGCAGTCTGTTCAGATGTCCTGGCATCGTGTCCATGGGATGCAGTAAAGGGATGGCCCAGAGCCTCTGCAGAGTGTAGGTTGGATCTTGGTAATTTTCTCAGCTCGGATTTAGGCTGGCTCCTACAGAGACTTTGCAAGTATCTTTGTAAAGTGTTTCCCACATCTTTAGTCCTAATAGGATTCACTAATTTGGAAATAGCTCTAAATGAGGACATCTCATCTTGAATTCTACCTTTGAGTAAAGAAGCTAGAGCACTGGAGAGCCTAGAGCCCCTGCAGCTCTGTGCCCTGCAGAATCTCTTGGGAACATCTGGGTCATCAGTATGATCTTGGATGTTCCAGTAGCTTGTGA
This sequence comes from Tauraco erythrolophus, assembly GCF_009769465.1. Lineage (NCBI taxonomy): Eukaryota > Metazoa > Chordata > Aves > Musophagiformes > Musophagidae > Tauraco > Tauraco erythrolophus. Next base: position 19,589,283 of record NC_141479.1, on the reverse strand, counting down.
TTCCAGATTAGGTGGTGTTGATTGAAAAATTACTGTTTCTTCATGAAAGAAGAATAAAAATAAGCTAAGTAGGGACTTTGAATACGTTGTTTATAGCAAGAATTCGAATGGCATTTATTGTTAAAGCAGAGCAAGGATGGATATTGTCTAGAATGAAGGAAATCTGTGATACTTCCACAGGGTTTTTTTCATTTTAATTCTTGCACAGTACGTAACGGGCTTCACAGAACGTCCGAAAGAGAAAGCCAGAGCCTGCAAGTGTATGTGCTCTCCTTCTGTAAGCTTGCTGTCCTGTTTTTCTCAGCATGTGGATACATGGTTTAATTGCCTTTGTTTCTGTTACTCGTATATGCTACTAGTAGTTGCTATTAACTTTTGTTAGGTAGAACAGAGGCTTTTTCTGTAATTTTTTTGAGTGTTTAATACATGCTGCATAGACCAGCTGCCAGAATCTGATTCTTTGACATAGATTCAGCACTGCAGAAGTTTATTGAATAGAAAAAAGGTTGGTTTGATTATACTGCCAACATTTTATTGGCTTACAAACCCATTCCAAGGACATTAAAAGGACGGTCTAGTCCCAAGTAGTCAAAGTGGCAATTTGCTGATAGAAGAGACTTGAAAATGGAAATTGAAGTTGGTTCCTGTTGGGAAATACTTACACTCCAAGCCACAGTGCATGTTTTGAGTAGTAAATTATTAATAAAGAGACTCTTATGATGTAGTTATGAAAATTGTTGTGCAACACTGCAGAAGAAGTTCTTTTAAGGAAGAAAAATAGTTGCATAATACACATTAATGATGGGAAACCAAGAAACTTTTATTTGCAGCTAAATACCTAGCCTCAGAGAAATACATTGAACAGAGATTTTACTAAGCAGTTAACATTTTCGGCATAAGAAAGAGGCTTATCCGGAGTGAGTACTATTTCATTTTCACTGAAAGAGCACAGCTGTCATTATTCCTAGCCTATTCTGAGTGCCTGCGTTTGTGTGTGGGGAACTGTTATTCAGAGTCGAGTCACTGAGATGTTGGCATCAGTCTTCCTGTGAATTTCTGTTATCCAGACCAGTTTCTCTTAAGCCATTAGCTGTGTCTTTGAGTGTTGTCTTCGACGTTCAAAACTGTAATTGCACCTGCAGTGGCCTGAGTGCATTCAGCAGCAGTGCCAAGCTGGAGAAGACCTTCCTTTGTCCACAGCTGCCTGTTCTCACTACCATGTTTCTCCTTCCTCTTGTGCAAGGCGTGAGTATTCATGCACAGTGAAATGACCCAGGCTACAGCTAATGGAGTGGCTTCCCTGAACTCTTGCCACATGAACATCTGTTCTTGGACAAGGGGAGGAGTAGAATACAAGTAATGGAGGTAGAAAAACAGCAGAACCGCTGTTTTAAGCGTTGCTGTGAGTTTGTTGGCTGGAAGCGTTCGTTGAATTGTGGTGTGACATGAGAAATGAAGGCAGGGTTCCAGACGTCTGATGTCTTGGAGAACTCTGCGTGGGCTTGTGAGAAAAACTGAATGAGCAAAAGTGTGTCCTGCCCACCTCACATCCTCCAGTGTTTGGCTTGATTGAGTCTGGATGTGACTTCACTCGATACTTAACATTAATATTCTTTTTAGAGTGACAGAGTATATTCTGTGTTACGTTAGGAGCCGTGCATGGTTGTGGCGACTGGAGTTGGCTCACCTTCCCCCAGAGCTCGGGAAGTTAATGCCAGGCTGAACTTAGAGGCAGCAGGCTGTGAAACTGGAGTCTTTGAGAGCCTTCTGATGCCTTCTCTTGAATGATACCTGTTCCTCTGCACTGGAGAATGGTTGTGATGTTCAGTTGTGGTATTGGGATTTTCAGGTGTAACTGGCACTATTTAAATAGCAATTTGCAGCAGAGGATGAATTGTCTTTATTGTCTATGAAACAAGAGGCAGTGGGATCGTAAGGGCTGGGTTATAATAGCTCGGGACAAAGGGAGCTTCGGAGGAGCAGTGAGAGATTTGAGATTCTCTCATGCAACCTGCACAGGAGTATCTTCTGCCCCTTGCTGAATTACTTATAATCAAGCATATGTGATGACTTAAAAATTATTTTATGCCTCGGAGCATCGATTCCCACCCATTCCCGCCCTTCCTTCCCTCTGGTTACAATCATCCAGCTTTACTTTGTGGCTTGTCACTGCAGCACGCATAGATATCATCCATAAATAAGCATGTGCTAAAACCAAATGATTTTGAATAATAGTGCCTGCGTTTTTAAGCCTTATTTGGCTTTGTAACTGCTGAAATGAAAATGCTTCATGTTTTGGACGTTCTGCAGGAAAATCTGAACCACTGAGTGTGTGGCTATCTTAAGTACAAAGCTAGGAAATAAAACATCAGCATTACTTATGCTATTGAGTTATGAAGAACTTCCATGTGTGTTACAACTCTTCTGTTTCTCTTGTTTAACCATTCATGTTTGGCTGCAGGTGGACCTGAATATAAGAGAAATGAGCCCTCTGGTGCTATGTGGCCTACCAGCTGTAAAGTGGATTTACTGAAATATTTGAGTTTTTGTTCTGGAAATAACCTTGACTCAAACCTGGGCAGAAACTAAGCAATTACTTGCAGAACTAGCAAAGAACAGTAGTGTTTAAGTGTTGATTAACAAGTATGCAAAGAATGTGTGCTGCTTATAGTTTCAATATTTTTGTTTTATGTTGAGGAAGTGAGATGTGACACTGTAAGCTGTTCTGTAGTTGAGATTTTGATTACATATCTTTAGAGTTGTATGTCCGCTTGAAACCTCAAGAGTGACAATTTGTCTCTTAAAGATGTCAGTTTCTTTCTTGCTTTTTTTTTTTCTGGTTCACAAAGTACATTTACAACTTGAAAGTCTGTAAACTTGACAGAATTACTTTGTCTAAAAAAGCTTCTCCAGAAAGGAAGGGGTTTTTTTAATATTGAATGTAGGAAGAACTGAAACCTTGCCCATTAAGTGCCAAAATTGTCTAAAGTTACTGGGGTCACTGGGTTGTGTGTTTGGATATGTAAGGATTCTCATATTAATACTGTTTTTCTTATGTGAAGAGTATCTTATGTGCAACAAGTGAAAGCTGAGTTTTAGGCGAGCACTTAAAATGTTTGTAAAATCACTGTTTGCAGTTTCTCAGGAAAGTAGGTTTCAGCACATCATCTTGTGACCACTGGATAGCCTTGTTTCTACATTAAAATGTGAAGTGTTGTTTTTCAACAAAAGACTTTCTTCCTTTCCTGCAGTATTTGCAAACGATGTATTCGAAAGATGGATCACCACTGCCCGTGGGTGAATAATTGCGTGGGGGAGAAAAATCAGAGATTTTTTGTTCTGTTTACGGTAAGTGAAAACCAAGAGCAGCTTGATCTCAATATGAATCTACCTTAATTATAACAATTTTGGTTGTGCTTAGTAGTGAGTAATGGCTTAAGGTCACAATTGTTTTGTATGGTTGGTTTGGAGTTTTTTGCTTCTATGCAAGATACTCTGAAGCAGGAAGATATTTCTGCTCATATTTTAATCTTGTGCCGTTATTTTAAACTATCTTAATTTTGCTGTGCTTTATGTAGTAACAATTAGTGAAATGGTTCTGTGATTCAGGGACCTAATCCTTAAACTTTCATTGTAGCCCACATTTTTAGATTCAAACTTAATTAGAATTTGTTTTTACATCATTGTATTAAATTAAAAATTGAAATAGGAAAGTATATTTGCTGTGCAGTGGTGAAGGCTGCCTGAAGGGAATGTCTGGTTTACTATCTGGCAGCAGTCAAAAATAAGCACTCTCTCTCATTTCCAGATGTATATAGCCCTAATTTCAGCTCATGCACTCGTACTGTGTGGGTTTCAGTTTTTCTCCTGTGTCCGAGGGCAGTGGACTGGTAAGCAAATACTTAACTTTCACTGTCATAATCTAGTAGATATTAAGGGAAAGTCATAGCATTCCACCTATTTCCATCCCGTGTATGAAATATTACAGGACTTAAATCTTTTTAAAGTGAGATCCTGAAAATGTTCCATACCTGTTTACCCATATCTCTTTCTTTCTTCCTGTTTTTTTTCCTACTTTCCTTTAGTCATTCACTGTGAGAACTGTGGCTGTCAAGAGCATTCTCACTCCTTTTCCACATAGTAAAAATTTACTGCCTCTGTAATAGGAAGGAAACAGCTGGTCCTCAACCACCTCAGCAGTATATTACCTGAAGCTGCCAGCTGAGCTCTGTGTGTCCCACCACAGTTCGGTGAATGACAGCTGAAATTTAAACATTTTTCTCCTTCATTCTGTTACTGGAGCCAACTGTGGGGATCCTGTGGAAAATAAATTTCCTGAACTGTCGCAGTTGTTTGTTCAGAGCTCTGACTTGCATTTCTTAAATGTTTCAGTGTGCCAGAGCTTGTTCTGATCCTGTGCTTTTGGTGGAAGATGGTTGATCATGTATTCTTCCTGGTACCCCTGGAAGCAACAGGGGAATCCACATGACTGTTTTTTGCTGAATATTCTGTTAAATGGATGCAATCTCAGTCCTTTTTATACTTGAAACGTTCTATTTCCTGTATACTATCCTGTTTCTTCTTTCTTTAACGATAATTGAGTTAATCAGTTCATCAGAGGATCTCCAGAGATGTGACTTTAAGTGTAAGTCAGAACCCAATTGCTTTGTCTGGTGAATTAAAAAATAATGATAAAACAATTGCAGCAAAATGGAACATCTGGATTAACCAGCAAGTCAGAGCTGGCAGTGGTGATGGTTTTTACAGTGTTTGCCATCTTCAAGCTGGTGTCATCTTTATGTATGTGCAGTTCTGAGTACTTAAATGGTCTCCTGTGCAAACATTTATTTGATATTCTTGAAATACTGAGGCAGGATTGCAGCAATGCAGTACCATGTGCTTTATAGGGAGACAAAAGTGTTACTTCCTTAAAATCCTTTTATTTCCTTGGGCAGCAAGTAAAGCTGCTGCAGTGCTAGAAATTAGAAGTTTGTTGTATTGTGAAATGTTGTTTCAGGTGTCAGATATTTAACTTGCATTGCTGTTTGTTGAAAAGGGGATATCTCAGTATCAACATGCTCTATAGATATTTTTAAATTATTTTTTTTTGTAACTACGTATGTCATTTTCACAGAATGCAGCGACTTCTCCCCACCTGTAACTGTGATCCTGATGATCTTCTTGTGCCTTGAGGGTTTTCTGTTTCTCACTTTCACTGCAGTCATGTTTGGCACCCAAATCCACTCAATATGCAATGATGAAACGGTAAAGACCTCTGCTTTGTGTGCTATAACAATTCTTCTAGGAAGGTGTGATTAGATGTTTTATTTTCGTGAGGGGAGGCTCTTGTTTTGGAGAAAACCCCAAATCTGAAATAGCTCATTGTTTTTATTTTCTACAGTTGTAAGGATTGAATAGTTTCTTGAGGTTTGCTAACAGAATTTCGTGCGGTATTTGCTTTTCTGACATAAATTTTATAATTAGGTTTTCAATTACAAAGATTGCGCAGCTTCTGACTTCAGTTTGGACTTGCACTTCTCAACTATCACAAACTCCTGATATGTGTCATGAGAAATGCCTGGTCTTCTCAGGTTTACAATTAAACTAGCTATCTTGTGTCAACCCTTCACACTTTTCTCTTCTCTGATACACTTTAGTATTAGATTATAACCATAGTGTGGCTATTTGATTCCCTTGCCTTTAGATCTGCAGCGTTAAGCCTTTAGAGGATGTTTCGTGTCAGGTAATTGACTGGAAACAAAAGGAATTTGAATCTCGTAGCTGTTCAGAATTTTCTCGTGTAACACAGAGTAACTGTGGAAAAATAGTTGGTAAATCTCCAGCTTTCATTAGCAGGAAGTGTGAAAAATGATGGTCAAAATAATGCATTTGGGAGAGTGAACCTACCTTCAGTAACTGCAGCATCAGAGCCGCCTTGGAAGCCTGGTTGTCTGGTTTCATTAACTGAGTAAACAACTTCTAGTGCAGGTGCATTGGCTGCAGATCCTCTATTTTAACATCAGCTTTTCTGGTCATTTTGTCTTTTAGTTTGAGGAGAGAAGGGCTAGAGGTAGACCAACCTCCTTGTGCACGTTTTGTGTTCCAAGTCTTGTGCCATTCTTATTTCTTCCTTATTAAATGACAGTAAGGAACTAATCAGATCACGGGGTGTAAATTAAGAGTGCGAAATAGTCGTCAGTTTTGATAATTAGACTTCACTAAACTTCAGACTTAAGTGTGTCACTGTATGTCTGTTTATATACAGGAGATTGAAAGACTGAAGAGTGAAAAGCCGACATGGGAGCGAAGACTACGTTGGGAAGGAATGAAATCTGTTTTTGGGGGCCAGCCTTCACTCCTGTGGATCAATCCTTTTGCAGGATTTCGAATCAGACGGCTGCTACTGAGAACAAAGAAGGGAGGACCTGAGTTTTCTGTTTGAGTCTGGTTATGCTGGAACTTGCAAGAATACTATATAATATTTATTTGGGGCCAGAGAAGGCTGTCTACATATAATCTGTGACCAGGTGAAACTGATATCAGACATTTGCTTGTAGCAAGCAGAGTTTTATACGTTTATCGTCACAGACATCTCATTAACTTTCAGAGACGCGAACTGGATCTGTAATGATCTAACAGCAAGATAACAAAGGAGAAGCACGTGGTCACACTAAACAAGCCAAATGTCATGCTACTGTAATTTATTTTATGAGATTAATTATCCTTTTTTGTTAAACCCTTTTTATTTGATAAATGCTTCGGGAATTACCTGTGTGTTTTTATAAAAAGTATATACCTAGGTGCAGTTGTCAATCATGAGGAGGAGCATTATGGTGAAAGTTGATCTCAAATGAGACCTAGCCTTCTAAATCCAGCTTTCAGGGAATAGTAGTTGTTCAGTTTTAATTTCTATTTCAGCTTATCCCAACAAACAGAGCTGTACTCGTGTCCCACTTCAGGCACACATTCCTCATATGCAAGTGATTCAAAGGACTGGTGCACAAAGCAGCATAACACATCAGAGGCACTGTTAGACCCCTGCCAGATGTCTTCCCAGGCTCACAAAAGCATGTCTTGTGTTTGGCAGTATTAATCTCATACGGCGTTTAGGTAAGTTCTAAATCTTCAGTAAGCAACACTTTTAACTAATCTCCAATTCTTAATGCATTGATTCTAGAGGAACTTAAATGTAGGTGTTTGAGGATTGCATCTAGTCTTCTGTGCAGGGGTAAGTGGGACCAGTGACTGCATCCTCCTGTGTGAGATTAAAATGAATGTACTGCAGATTTGGGTTAATTTGACTGAAGACGTTTGTTTTTGTAAGGTCTTGCTCTGCCCCTTTTTTATCGTACAGACCTTTCGATGGAAGGAAAGCTGTTAACTTAATGATCCCTTGAACAAAGACATCAGAGGAATGAGGGCGGTGTCCTTTTTCTCAAGTACAACAGATCTTAAGTGTAGAAAGATCTGCAATAGAAGGAGTTATTTTGAATTTAACCGTTTTCCAACCAAAACTACTTTCAAGAAACGAAAGCAATATAGATCTCGAACTGCTTTACGTGGGCCTGACAAACAACAGTAGTGCTAAGAAATGTTTATAAATCTCTAAGTAATGAAATACAAGCTGCAAGTAATGAAATTCAGCTAAAATTGAGTTCTTTAAAAATTATATTTAGGCTATTTTTTTTGTTGTTAATCTATTCTATAAATTACTGACAATATAAAGGATAAAGCAGGAGCCTCGATGCATAGCTTGAAATCGTGCCTAGAAAGTAAATAGCTCCCTGTTCTGGGGCTTGCCTTAAAATTGTCCTGTTCTTGCTTTGCTTTGCCAGTAGCACTGATGCTCTGTCCCACCTCAAGCAGTTCAGCGTGCTGAGGAATCTCACGTTACAAAGTTTACGTACTACAGAAGCTGTACTTTCTTTTTTCAGTGAGTTGCTTCTCCATTTATTTGTAACTGTGGCATCTTGATTCCAGCTTCATCAGGTTTTATACCATTGGGTGAGTGAAACTACTAAGGGATCCATTTCTTATCTATGGCCCCACGAACAAAACTGTGCAATACTGTGTAGTATGTTCACTTTGCTTGGGGAAGATGATGGGTGACACTGGAGAGTTTCTAGGTGGACATGTCCAGTGAAATTGCAGTCAGATGAACAAAATACTACGTCTCGTGTAACTGAGGGGGAAGTTGGGAGTTCCACAAGAATCTTTGCATATTCAGTTGCACATCTTAAAGATTGGGAAAAAATGTGTCAGGCTTTGTCATGAGGCTCTTAATGTGTATATTGTTCAACAAAATATCCTGATGAAAATCAGAAAATATCACTTCAGACAGTTGAACCCTGTGACTTAGCAAGTGTGTGCGTGTGTGAAATCAGGTTTACTTGGCTTTTCAAACCCTTGTTATGTTGTAATTTTTTTTAATGTAAAAAAAATAAAGTAATGAAGTCTTAAGTTGATTAACTTCTGCTCTGTATGTCACTTTTTTTGCACATAAGCATGCGTATTCCATATATTTAGATCATCACTTCGGGGTAGTGGTCTCACATCCTTTGGCTTGTAATTTATATGTACACGTATGTCAAGTAACAGGTGACACTGCTTCAAATTAAAGATGCTACTCTGCGTACTAAGGGTTTTAAGCTATGCAGACTGCCCAACTGTTCTATTCTCAGGCATTTTCTTTTCTCCCTCCTCTGGTGTAACTGTGTATCTCATGAGGACCTGTTTGTCAAAGGTGAGTGTGCAAACATGTGGTGAATACTCCCTGTTTGAAAACTCTTCACAGGGCATCTCAGGCTTTGCCCTCAGAAGGTATTTGTGTGAAATACAGGTTTGGACTCACTAGTTTCTCTGCACAAGCATTGACTTTCTTCATGTAGTCTTACACAAGCTTCATGTAGCTGTAGCTTCAGCTGCAAAGACAGCCGGTTATGCAGCGTGGGCAGCAGCAGTTCAGGTAGTTGTCAACAGAACAACTGACCCGACAAGGCTGAGGGCGAGGAGGAAACAACGTTTACCAGGGCAGTAAAGGGTGGAGGGACTAGGAGTAGTTTATTTCCCGTTTGCAACTATTAAAAAATACTTTGATACCTTTCCTGGGTATAATATCACACTTCTGTACGCTGCTGTTTCTAGGGAGAAAATAGCTCCAAATACATATATATATATAAACTTTACACATATACGTGTAAACTAATAAATACATATACATATAAACTTTGTGCCACTGCTGCTTGTGTTTTGAAGCAGGTTAATGATTTGATTCTGTTTGTGTGCCACAACAATTAGGCTGTGCTGTGTTTGCATTTATTTTAGAGAAGAGCTTGTTTACTCTCCGAATGGAACAGATGGATCCTGCTAACTTATCTCCTTTTATGTTCTTGTTTAATTTCTAATAGTAATGTCAAGTTGTTTCATGAACCCATTCTGAAGTCTTAGATGGCAGCAATGACAAATGAGAATTTGGGCAACCTGGTGTAGTGGAGGGTTTCCCTGCCCGTGGCAGGGGGGTTGGAACTAGATGATCTTTGAGGTCCCTTCCAACCCAAACCATTCTGTGATTCTATGATTCTTTATGCCTATCCTGCGCAGAAGTGTTGTGTTTCTGAGATTGTTCTCAGTTCTTTCTATTTGCATTGTGTTAATATGTGAATGTATTCAATGCTATTGGAGAAAGAAAGTGGCATAAGAGGTTCTGAAATACAGAAATAGGACTGGAAAATGGTTGTTTAATCTGTTATTAACACTAAAATGAAATGCACCAGCATTACAGTTCTATTTTTTTAAGTGTTGTTCCTCTGAGCAGAGTAACAGTTCAATTCATGCAGTGTACTTTGTGGTTGAATATGGATCGTAGAATCATGGAATGCTTAGGGTTGGAAGGGACCTTAAATTGGTGCTTCTGGATGGAGGAGACTGAAATTTTTTCACGCAAGTGAAACTTTACATGTGTGAAATACTTCTGCAATTTCTCTTAGTACCGTAGTGTATGATAAAGTTAAAATATGACATAGATTCAATGTTAATAAAGCCAAATGTTATAACTGGCAAGGAAATTGATAACTTGCAGAGAAATAGGTAAGACTTTATTACCTGAGAGGCATGGTTCATGTCGTCCTGACAGAGCAGCTGGCATCTACTCTGTCAGGACAACATGTAAATAAATAAAGATTAAAAAATAAAGATTTTTAAAGGACAGCTTTGAACCTCTTTTGTTTACAAAGTCCTGCTTCCAGTAAAGCAGAAATCTAATAAAATAGTCACTTCTGAGGTATGTTTGTGTAAGAATATTGGTTTAATTCAGAGTGGGGTTTGATACAGGGAAGCCAGAAAGAGATTATTTTTTTTTTTTCTGTGAATCTCTTCTGACCCTTGCTAGAGGCCTCTTGTAAGTCAGTAAATTATTCTTGCCGTAAACCTTCACCAGACTAGCTGAATGCTGGAGGCTGGGGCTGATATCTGCTTGTTCCTGGACAATTTTATTTTCTTCTGTCAGATAATATCTTAGATTGTTAATTACATCAGTCTGAATTGAAAGCTGGGCTTTGCAGCCATGAGGATTCTTTTTTATGAAAAATAAATCCCTAAGGTGAAAATCCCAAAGGTATTTGCATTGGAGAAACCAACAGAGAAACTTGAAAACTCGATTTTGAATTAAAGAAAAAAGGCGAATGGTCCATGTGAAATATGAGAATATGGAATTTATTTCCCCAGTATATTTATTTTCTTACCATTAATGAGTATAAATGTACATTTAATTTCTAAAAAAGTAATATAATCTATGTGATGGAGGAACTGGAAGCAATGTCAGGTAAGTACAGTTGCGTCCGTTGTGCAGCAGGAATGCTTGCAGTGGAACCTGGTTTCCAGATATAGCTGTTCCAAATCAAAGTTATCAGCATATAATGTCAGATCAAATTCATCACAGACAGTAGAAAAATAAAACGTTGTGATCCTCAGTGAAATTCAACCTGGTCTTCAGATCTCTTGTGCTGTAGGGTGGAAACTCTAAAATACCTCCTCAGTGAAGGAAAGGTAGCCAGAGCACAAAGTATTCCCCTTTTGATGAAGGTTCAGCTGCTCTTCTAGGCAGTAAGATTGTGTTTCCATGGTGTCCTCTACCCGAAGATCTCAAAGTGCTTCACGAGCGTCAATGAAATAAACCCCTCAAAGCCATAGCTGGTCCTGTCACCTCATTTTTTGCCAGGAATGGGGATGTACGTGGGGCTGGCAGGTTTGTGTGATACGGCAGAACTAGGAACTCTCCGTTGTGTCCTGCTCTTCAGTACAGCCACCCATAACCCCTCAAGAGCTGTCTGATGGGGGTCGTTGGGCTCTTACGTGGACAAGCATAAGCTTTGTAGAAGTCCAGCAGCCTGCTTGCTAATGAGGTTCGATTTCTGCAAATAACCACCCCAGTGACCGCACTTGAGGGAAGTGTGAGGTCGTACAGTCGTCTGTTGGCATCGTTTCAAACAGTTGTAGCGTGGGTAGTGGTTGGTCACCTGCTGCCGAGTACGTTTTAGATGAAGTGCAGAAGCACCTCATGTTTTAAGTACAATTGTTGAAATGCAGGTCTGCTGTGAGGTGTGTGTCTCCCTTTTTTTGCTAATTTAGAGCTTTTAAGTTGTGGACATTACAAAGATACATAAAACTACAGCAAAATCATATCTGTACTGGGAAAAGGTGGGGTTTTTTTTTTTTAAATTTTGTTAGGACTGTTGCTCCTTGGAAATATGGTGGCAGTAAAAGTTTGCAGAAGATATGAAGCAGTGATTTTTTTTTGGTAAGTCAAGGGCTGCTTGAGCTTCCTGCCTCTCGGGGGTTTTACACACATCAGCCGTGGCCTGATGCAGAGGTCCTTGCTGCCTCCTCGGAGCCATGTCAGATGTGCACACAAGAAACTTGCACAATTGACTCACACCTGGACTCTAGATATACTGAAATGATGGAAAATAACAAAACGTTGCCATTCCTGACCACAAATAATAACTGACCGACATTAAACGTTAGCTGGCCTGTGTGGAGCAGGACACATCTGCGTGGAATAAGAAAGTGTTGATCTGCTAAGGGTTATGAAGATATTCTTCCTAAAGCTTAACATGCAGCAGGAGACATGGGAGTGTAATTAAATTTTTAAGGGGAATAGACCTTTTCATACTGACAATTCTGGACATGCTGTACTCATTAATGGTTACCAGGAGCTGTGTAAAGCATTTGGGTTTATGAAGGCTGTGGCTGAAGGCTTTAGAAGGGCCGTAATCACACAGAGCTGGGTGACAACAGAAGAGCTTATGGTCTTGGTCCTACTGAAAAAAGCGTTAACCCCAGTTGCTTGTGAAATGAGCAGTGGGAAGACCCGTGGTGAGGCTCCTGCTGCAGTTTGGTACCTGGTGCTCGACTCATGGATGGGGAAGAGTGTGACCGACAGACCCGGCTACAGGCAGGGGGTTGCTGTGCTTCACCTCTGCAAAGAGAAAGGGCCCGTTTCACTGCCAGCATGGTCTCCACATTGCTCCCAGCTTCTCCTTCCACCTCTTCCTATAAAATCTCCTGCTTGGGTATCACTGTCTGAGGCAAGAGCTGCGCTACGGCGTTGGGTCCTGCGCTAGAGCTGAGTTTATAGTCTTCGCTGCCTGTGCTTGTAGAAGGAGATGGAAGGGATGTATCAGGAGATGCTGTGGGAGAAAAAAGAAACAGAGTTAAAATGGACTTGGACGCTGTTCAGTGGAGCAGTGCCCAAATAAAACCAGCAAACCATCCTAAGGAGCAGGAGCTTGGGGGATGGGGCAGGGGATCCATCCCAAATTCAGGCATGTTCTTCCTTCCTGTTTGTGATGAGGCACAGGATGGACTGGTAGGCACGGACCGACTCTTCTTCAGTATTTTCCACTTGGGAAATGTGCCCAACTGCTTTTTAATCCTTTATTTCCTCATCAGAGGAGAGCTCAACCTGCTTGCCCCTATTCTTCATTTACAGAACACAGCCTCTCTCTAATCTCCCTTGCTGCAAGGTGGCTCAAAACAAAACAAAAAAGCTAAAATACGTGGTGCCAACATTTTTATGGCTGAGAAATAGCAAAATATGCTCCAAGAGGTGGGGGATCGTAACTGGCAGAAGGAGACTGTGTATGCAAGACATTGGGATTGCATGGCAGCAGTTGTTAAATTGCAACTCATGTTCTACTTATTTATTTTTTTTTATAATAGTGTGTTCCGTTTGCTGCTATAGTAGATAAATGCCTCAACAAATGGCTGTTGCCCAGCAGTGCTGCCCAGAGTGGTTGAAGATGGTTGTACACTCAAGTCATGTTGAGTTCTGGTGGACAGCAACCAAGATGCTTTACATAAGGCAACGTACCACTAATAACTGCGCGGGCTTCTTTGTGGTGTTCCTGCGTTCATAGAAACACACTGTCACCAGTCTCGATTTCTCTTTTTTTAATCTTGTGATGTTAAGTAACATCTCAAAATCCCCCTAGATCGCGCTCTAATGTGAGAAAATCTCCGCTTCTCTTTTGGAAGCGTGTTTCCAGACTTCATGGTAAAGAATGCAGCGAGGGGGGCTGTGAACTCTGGTTCAAGTGTAACACTTCAACACGTAAATAAACCTAAATCTTTTCCTTATCTGCTTCTCCTGGTCAGTCCCTTCATTACGCTGACACTAGTGGTGTAAAAATGGAGACGTACGATTTGGAGCGGTGTGAATCACAGAGCTCATGTTGCTTGGGAGGACGTGTCCTGGCAGCGGTTCCATGTTGAGGCTGGGAGGTCCTGACTGGTACTGGAGATCGATGGTGGTTCCTGCAGTGGAAGTGGGAAAAGACATCATTCTTTGTATAATTACTGAGAAGGCAGATGCTCTGGGCCAAGTCTCTTTTTTTCAGAGAATGTGGGAGACCTCTGTGGGTGGGGGTTAATGTCCTGGCTCGTCTTTGCTTCCTTCCTGCTCCACTGTCTTCTTTGCTCTCAGCCTTCTCACTGTCTAGGGACAACCTCCTGGGATGGATGGGCTTTCAACTAATAACCGTCTGTCTCTGTGGGTGTCCCAATTACTGCTCTTCGCAGAGTTTCCCGTATGGTTATAACTTGTGCATGTTGCTGACAAAAAATGTGTTGTTTTCCTTGCAAACTGCATCAGTTTGGTAGCTTGCCTAAAATCAGAGTGCCCTGCTGGTGTGAAGCACCACAGAGTGTAGCCATTTCTGTAAAACTGGTCCTGGGTCAGACTTTCAGCGGTAGGCTGGAAAGAAATGTCTTAGGGATTGGACTGGAGTGAGAAGGACCCACGCTTAAGCTCCAGTTCAACCTGAACCTTCACCTCCCTCCTCCCAAGACCAAGTTCTCTCTACCACACATCCTCCAGAGAAGGGCACAAACTCAGACATGAAGCCCCGTAATAGCTTAGAAATAAAATAAATTTGTTGTCCTTTCTCAGCAGGGTTTGTACCTCCCAGCAGCATCTCCTGCAGCAAGCTGTCAATCCTGGCCACACCAAAGAGCTTCACAAACTGGACTTGCTCTATCATCTGCCAGGTGATGCTCTGCAAGGGGGGCAGCAGGAGGAGGATGTCGCTGAACCGGCCTCGGGAGTCGTACTGGCGATCGTTGATGTAGTCCTCCAGGTTGACCTGGACCTGGAAGCGCATGTTCTTCACCTTCCCGGGCTCGCTCAGGCCTTTGCAGTCTGGGAGGGGGAAAAAAGAAGGTAATTGCTGGTCCGTGTAGCCAGAAAGTGTTACCCTGTCAGTCAGGCTCTGTAGAGGGAAAAGGATGAGATGCTGGTGATCCTCTGACATTTATCTCTGAGACTCCAAGTTTATCTGACAGATTAGCATTGGGCTGCTAATGTGGAATAGGGAAACAGTAAAGGGAATTAGAGGGAAAGAGCAATTTGAGGGGAATTTCAAGGGAAATACTAAGAAAATAAGAGCTTGCTTCAGATGGATATGTCTGGCTACTGCCATTAGTGAAGAGGAAGCATTTAGAAGTTGAACCATGTTTGTCCTTCCAAGGAAACGGCCTGGAATTTCCCCCTGAAAACTCTAAGTCCCAACTACTGCCACTAAATCCATGCAGGTTTAGTGCCTGTCTGTTGCAAATACACCCACTGCTACATCAGATTTTTGTCTTGATTTCCTCCTGGTTTTGGCCTGCGGTCAATCCAATTTTCATGGTCCACTTTTGCTTAACCATCAAGTAAACGTGCACTCTGGGTAGGATGGAGCAGCGGGATCTACAGCTTTCCACTCCTGCCTCTCCTGCTAGCTAAACCTGAGATTTCTGGCTCGCTGAACCATTTCCTTCACCGGTACAAAGAATCCACAAGCACCACGTTTAGAGCCCACCATGCCAAGAGATTAGACAAAGCGGTTAACGAATTATTGTGTGTTGATGTGTAACTCCACGGACGTGCCTACGCGTTAACACGGCCGAATTGCACTTCTGTAGAGCTTCACACTTTTTCATTTTGGATGCAATCCCAGCGCCTCACTGTCGTGATGATCTAAAGCTTCGCTGAGATACCCATCAGCCGAGAGGGTGATTTGTCAAACCCGACGTAATAACGCCATCCTTGTGCAGATTCGCAGCAGACTCTTTGGCGAGCCAAAGCTCATGATGTTTGTAGAATTCCTGTATCTCGATTCCAGATCAGTGAACGCAGCAAAAAAATAACTAACGGAAGGTGCTCTAATTTCTCCATGCTAATAGATGCCAAAGACAAAAGGGCGTTGTGCTGGATTTGGGATCGTTCCCCCATCTCCTCTCCAAGCTGCACGGCAATAGACACTAAAGGGGCTGGAGTGTTGCACTGAGGGGGGGTTCTGCGTGTGCTGTAGGCACGTAGAAACAGGAGTTTTTGGAGGAAACCTGGGCTGATGCAGAAACCCCCATTTTTGTGGAATAAGAATGTGGCAAAGGTACAAAACAAACTTTTGTGTGTTTCCCTGTTCTCCATCCTGCAGGGATCAGCCCGGCCCTCGGTCGGTGCTGGCTGCTGGCAAGATCCATTAACAGACATCCTTGATCTTTCTGGGTACTCCGAGCGGCCCAGCTCTCTGGGGTTTTTAGTGCTGCTTTCTGAACTCTGATGGATGCTCTACGCTGCTGCTCGCTCGACTCACTTCACTTATGCCTAAATCACTATAGGTATGTGTGTCCCTGATAGTCATCTCCTTCGTTCCAGACTGATGGGCTTTCCTGAAGCCAAGCTAAAGAAACAGCAGAACTCCTCTAGGGTCTGCAGAGTCTTGCACATGGAATTAGTTCTTGCTAAATAGTAAAGTGTTCAGGAATAGGTCACTTCTAACCCGTCCTTGCTGCACTGCTAAGTATTGCTCATTACAGCAGAGGCAGGGTGAAATGTGGAGCCTGGGGTTTTCCTGGTCATCGGAGAGCCCTCAACTCCTTTCCAAGCCCCATGCTTGGCAGTCAGGAAGGCAGCTTACCTGGATCGAAGAAGATGATGGCTTTAAGGCAAGCGTACTCATTGTCATCGATTTGGATGTCCCGCAAGGGCTTCACCAGCTCGTCCAAGATTCTGGTGGCCACACGAGCGATTTCCAGTTCTGGGCAGTGCATTGGGATGATGAAGTCGTTCCCTGGGGAGACAAGAGGAGTTTTCACTCTAGCTCTGTGGACATGGTCTCATCCAGGAGTTACCCCAAGGTACATTGCCACACGGTCCCAGCGCCCATGTGCAGCAGATTTCCCGTGTGCAGCTTCGTGCTCAGATTCATGACTGAGAAGCTGGGTATGGATCTCATTTTTTGGTCCTAAATTATCTCGTTTGCGCGTGTCGATGCACCCACGATGTACACAAATCCTGCTTCACTTTCTGCTCTGGTTTACCCTCTGTTATACGTAGCATCTGTTTGCAAGTGGTGTTGCATCTTTATTTTTGGTGTCTTTTTTTTTTTTTTTGACAAAACTCTCCCTCCCTCTTTTCTTTAACGTGTGGCTTTCAAGGTCAGTATCCTCATTTTTCCAAGAATAATCCCACCTGTGTTTTTGGTGGCAGGAAGCTACATGAAAAGGAAATACCTATTTGCACTATAATTCTTAATAGACCTTTCTGCTAAGTTTTTAGCACTGATACCCAAACATCCGATCGCCTGTGTCCTGGCAATTTCAGTTAAGAAAACGAGGCAACGCGGTTTGAGATGCCATTTAAATATTGTGGGTTTTCTCAGCCACAATTTCAAAGCATTAAGGAAACAGTTTTAAAAGTCCCAGTGAATTTGCTTGCTCCTTTTTACACTTCTCCAGAGACCTTCTCAAGGACAAGCCAGATGTGCTAGACGTTAGCCAGGTGTGCAGAGAGGATTTCAGGCAGGCAGGATACTTGGGAAAGACTCAGGTGTGGGAATTATAAAAGCAAGAGTGTGTTTCAGTACTTTACCTAATAACAGAAAATCGGTGTATGGGATGGATCGCTTGGCTACCCCGAGGAGCAGGTGTTCCCCTGCGTGGGCTCTGAGCAAGGCAACCTGGAGATGGCACAGAAGAAGAAATAATATTACATTTGAAAAGCAGCGAAGAGAACGGTGAGCTGTTGCTGTTTGGATTAAGGCAAATTTGGTGTTTGCTTAGATATGCCAGATCTACAGATAAAGTGCTAGTACGAGCTAAAAATTATTGGTATATGTTCGCTTTTCAGAAGCGCTACTTTCATGGCAAGCGAAATAAAAAGTTGTTTTATCTGAAAGAGCAAAGAGAGGCTTGAGTAATTTGAATTCTTAGGAAATAAATGGCTTTTATATTCAACTACCAGGTATCAATAAATGAAAAGCAGTCTTTTTTGATTAGATCCTTGTGCAGACTGAAGTGACCAACTGTATTACGCTTTGGGGCACTTTGACTATTCAAATTGGTTTTAATCCATCCCCTGTCCTTCATAATTCTTTCTCTCCTGCTAGTTTATTGCTCTGCACAGGGCGATCTATATGCCAGCATCAGATTCTCCTGGCTGGGAATTCCTCTTGAAGGCGCTGGGTTTGCAGGGAAGAGGCATTTGCATTCTACCTGATCGTCAAGAGGGAGCTCACAAAACGCTGGGATGTATTTTGCCCATTCAACCAGCACCAGAAGCTGCTGTTTCATGGATTCGCACACATCGTTGATGGTCGCCACCTTCTTCATAGCGATGTCCGCGCTGTGCGCCGGGCTCGGCGACGAATACTGAAAGAGAAACAACCCGGTTGCACTCGGACCAGATCTGTGCTGTGTTGTCATCCTCGACAGCAACGGTTCATTGATAACACGGGGAGCCCTCACGGACATTGACCTCGTCGGGTCGGTGAGAAGATGCCTGCTGCTGTGGTCGCACGCCTGGTTGCTCAGCGGTGTGTCCTGTCCAAGGTACAACCTCCACCAGGTGGTGCTCGGTCCCAACAGACACCCCTCCCTCCTCTGCCTCCTTCCTCTCTCTCCAGGCTGGCTCAGGAGAAAAATCTGATTAATATTCCCATTCCTAGCAGTAGCCAGCAGCACTGGGTCTCAGCTTCCCATCGATCACTTAAGCCAGCCAAATGCACGAAATGCATCCAGCCTTCTTCCCCTCTGGGACATAAAACACCCATTTTGATCTCCGAAGAGCCACGTGGGGAGGAGAGGGTTAAAACATAACCATGTTTTGAAAAGGACATGGAGGCATTGCTGCATGTAATGTGCAACATCTGGACCGTATGTTTCAGCAGAGAAAGGGTATTTGCATAAGAATTTAAAGGATGTGCAGGGTGAAATTCACTGTGGAACATCAAATAAGAAAGCAATCAGCTTTAGTTGAAGCCCAATGATTTTATTAGCTTTATTTTTCTCCCCTAATATTGTTGTCCTGGCAAAGAAGTTGCAAGGAAAGATATAATCGACCGTGATGGGAACGTTATGTTCTGGGAAGGACAGAGTGTGAGCAAGGAGGGATGAACTTCTGCATGAAAGGCAATGAGTTTTTAGGAGCACAGCAATGATTTAGGCTGGGGGCAGAGAGGACCTGGGGTCTGCAACATCCCTCAGCCCTCGGAATTTCAGCTTTGCATCTCCCATGCCCAAGGCTGCATCTGCTCCTTGCAGGACACGTTGTCTTGATAACGTAGCGAGGATTTTTACTGTCTGCTTTTGGACATTTCCAATGCATTTTCTTCCCTGTGGCTTTGTGCAAGAGCCATCCAAGGGCAGAAGAAGATCCAGCCCTGGTTGGTTTAGTGAGTTCATAACCCCATATGGAATAGCTGAAGGTCATGCACCTGTTTGGAGGGTTGCCCCTGCGTTTCATACCTGCTGTGCCATGGCCTCGGCCTGAGTGAGGACGCTGATGGAGAGGGAGCCGTTGTCCTCGTAGCTGCTCCTGCGAATGCTGATCCTGTCGCGCTCGTTCTGCACCGCTGAAACGACAGCGAGCAGTGGTTGCGTTAGCAAGAACCTTCCCACACCACCGATGGCTGCTGGTACCTGTGGTCCCCAAGTGTGAGTGGATGGGCCTTTAGTGCCTGAGAGACCCTCCAACCTTGTTGGATGCTGGAATAGGGTTAAACAGGCACCAAGGAGAGGAAAAGACCACCAGAGAGGGAGAAGACTGAGCACAGGAGCAACAGAGGGAGATAAGGCCACTTGGCAGTCAGAGCAAACCCTGCGGGATATTAGCTGGTCCCACTGAGCTCCTGGTATGGTGGGATGCTTTTGAGGTTACATCTCATCTCACAGTGGGACTGGAGAAACCATCCTCTGATCCCACCTCAAAGCAACCTGGAAGTGTCCCCCGCCCCTGCGGCATTGCAGGCAGTGGTCTCCAGGGGACATCTCAACGGATCACAAGGGGCAGAAAGAGTCACCTTGTTAAGGAAGCCCCAAAGAAAGCTTAGATCTGCTGACCCCCACCTTAAAACCATTGCCTCAGCCTTGCCCATCATGCTGCTGGTTTCAGGGAGCCTGTAACCCCGATGGCGATGCTGGCACCCGGCTGAGGGAACAGACCACACCAGGCTTTGTCTCCACCTCTGCTGGCACCCCATGAAATTGCTGCTGCAGATCAGTTCAGAGCATCCTGTTCAACACCACTGATACAACACACCTTGGACATGCTGTAGTGACCACAGCAGAGTGAAGATCAGCCCTGGACTTTTTGCAAGCAGAAAGGTACAGCTATGTCACGGTGAAATAAAAAGAAAATACTGATTTTTTTGAGGTCTATTTCACCCTTTAAAGCATCCTTTTCCCTGAAGCACAAGCCACATCTAGCCCCGTTCTCTGTCCACCCTGCGTGTTGAACACAGGGGATTTATTTCTCTTCTGCAGCTTATTTTTTGCAATAGAGGGTCCAAGAATGGACTCTCCTTGCTGCAGTCATCAGGTAAAACAGCAGCAGCATCCCTCCTCCTTCATACAGAGATTCCCTGCTCCTTTTGGATTTATTTAGGGGGAATGACTCAGATGGAGCTGTCAAAACACGGCTCGCTCTGCGCTTTAACCCCTTGGATGTGAAACAGCGCGGTTTTGTCTCAAAAGTGCCCACTGGAGAAGACTTCTTCCAGCAAAGATTTTTCGCTGAGTCAGCAAAACCATCTTGCCGTCACTCTTTGGGGACTTTGCCTCAATTCTGGGCCTCGCTTCCGAGCAAACATCACTCTTTGCACGGGGCACGTTTCTCTGGATTCACGGTCAGGAGGAGACGTGGGCACCGTTTCGCACGCAGGGTGGGAAGGTGGGGGGTGTTTGTCAGCTCAGGTCCAACCACCCATCTGTTTTCCCAACCGGCCTCTGATGAGAGGCCAACAAAGTGAAAGGGCAGAAAACAAGCTACGGTGACAAAAATCAATATCTCCCAGTACTGGTTTATTTTGCAGGATCTGGGGCTCAGCCTTGCTCAGGTGCCCGGGGGGGTCTGCTGGGATCCGGCCACCAAAGCCATTTTGCACCTCGGAGCCAACTTTGCCTAAATGGCTCCAAGGGGCTGGTTGGGTACGTTGATTTGTAAAAGATGCAACACACTTTGCACCTTTTTATTACTGGAGCCTTTTCAGGCCGTGGACACTCCGTAGAGGCAGTTAGACACCAGTTTGTAGAAAAAGCAACTACAGACTTGGGAGGTTGTGCTAACCTACCTTGGACCACAGCATACATCACCCTATGTGTGGGGGGTGATTGAAGAGGCTGTTCACAGCCTCCACCAGTCTGAAGGTGAAGGTGGTTATAGGAACCATAGTCTGTGATTAATCTTCAGAACAGATTAACTGTCCATGGCTGTTTTTGGTACGCCAGAAAGCAGCAGCATCCAGAGTTGAGTAGAAATGAGTCCTCCTGAATCCATCTCATCGCTGACATCCTTGGAAAGTCCCCACCCAACCTTCTATGCCTGGTTTCATATCAGATGCTCCCCCACGTAGCTCTCTGGGGGTGTTGGGGCTCTTTGTGCCCCATACAAATTTTGCTTTTCCAACCAAGTTACGCATCTTATTTTACGTGAATCCTACAAACCCAGGCAGACAGGGTCCTGCTCCCCGATGGCAGACTCCTTTGAGAAGCCTCAGCCTGTTTTTCTCCCAGGTCCTTTTATGGCACATATTTCAGTGCTTTCCCTCATGCTCTGATAAGCTCAATCTTCAAGTGCAAGTGGATGGCACAGACTGACTTCCTCAAGGTGGTTTGGGTGTTATCACTGAAAGTACCCAAGATGTGATGGAATTAGATACAAAAAAGGAGTTAATGTTTTACCTGCCACAAAATTAATCTATTACTGTGTGGTAATTATATTGCTATACTTATTGTGCTTGTAAAAGGGAAGGGACGGGTCACTGGTGGTGAGGCTTCGGGAGTGCTGGTGCTGGGGGTGCTCGAGATGTTGGCTTTGTAGTCAATAAAACTCAGAAAACTTGCAGGAAGGACTAAAATCCCAGTACTGGGTCCCACTGTCTCCAGGGACTACTATTTCCAGTATATGCCTGGCAAAAACGTTGCTCACTGTTTGGTCGTTTTTTTTTTTTTTTTTTTTTTTTCTCTAATCCTATCCTCTGTGCTCCAGTTCCCAAAGCCAATAAACACCAGGAAGGGTCATCGAAATCCCACACGAAGGGATGGCAGTGGGAGCGAGCCCCCACCATGCCACCAGCCAGGGACAGCGTGGCCCCAACCCAGGCTCTTCCCAGGGAAAGGGGAGAGAGAGCGAGATGATGCCCACGTCGCTCTCCGGGGAATTGTCCACAGCTACGGCACGTCCTGACTTTGGGAAACAGCCGGGAAAACGAACTTATTCTCCATCTGACACGGAGGAGCCGTCGGAGGGGTTTGGTTGTTCAACGACCTGGAGCCTTTTGCCGTGAGCGCATCGAGGATGCCGGGAGCGGGGCAGGCTGCGGAGCACACGCAGCGGCTCCTAAGCAAACAGCGGCGTGTTTGTGGGATTGCAGCAAACCCGTGGTTCCCAAACATTTTGTCCTTGCTGCCTTGGCACACAGGTGGAGATCTTGCCATGAGGAACCTCCGGGGAGGCCGGTAAATACGGGCACAGGCGTCAGTTGGAAGGGGACAGCAGCAAACCAGTAACTTTCCACGGTAACTGCAGAGGTTAAAGCCCTGCCTACGTGGGAGTTACCGTTTCCATTATTATTCCACTGAAACCATCCTCGTTTAACACCGATGGGGTTGGAAATGTAGCAATAAATGGCATAAAGGAGAGCAGGAGGAGGGAGGTGTGAGTGCCCCAGCACAGTGCCGGCATTCAGCAGCGCTCACAGTGTTTGTGTCTCCACCGATGGATTTACCCCTTCTGCTGCCTGGTTCATTTATATGCACAAATAATTCTTTTCCCCAAGCTACTTGATTTTGTAGGTGTGGTGTATTTTATTTGCAAATAAATCCCAATGGTACATGCACAATTAATGGGCTTTTGGCCTGATTTATGACTATCACAAAATAAGGAAGATCCTTTAACTTTTCCACCCATCTTTGCAATAAACTGCAGTCTCAGCCTTCTAAAAGCTGGCAGAAGAGATGTGCAAGCAAAAGGTATGAAACAAGACAGAGGTCCTGTGAAACACTAATAAAACTGTCTTATAAACCTGTCCAATTTAACAAAAATAAATAAAAAATAACCTCAAATCCTCCCACTGTGTTGTGGCCGTAAGAGATACATTAATTCTTTTTACATCTGCGTGAAACTAAAGGAGTTCGTGCACATTCATAAATTACTTTGAAGGGGATGAGAGGTTAAATATTAACCCCTCTTTTTTCCACCAGCAAGCTGAGTGCTGACAGTGCAGTGCTGGCATTTTAAAAGACTTCCAAGTTTTCAGCTGCTCAACTCCATGTTGACCTGGCTCACTTGAAAACTCACACCCTGCAAATTTATTCAAGGTCAAATATGATCTCAGTAAGATGCTAAAAATAGCATCCTGCTGTTTTCTTTGGATGTTTAAGTATCTGGTGCACTCCTCATTCACTGCTGTTGTAGTGACCAAAAACCTGTCCGGTGGCATTGTGGAAAACAATGGAAATCGAACCTTCTCCTGTGCAAAGAGAGCAAATCGGAGAGAAGAAGCCAGAAAATCCCTGAAACACCCAGAGAACCCTGCGGTACAGTCCCAGCCTTAACCACAAAACAAGAATAAAGGAGTGAATTTCCTGTTAAAATCTCAAGTTCTGATCATAGTGGCGTTTCAGGACACAAGAAGGAACCTGCGTTCAAGCAAGCCTTTTCCTTTCCTCTCGTTCCCAACTTCAATGATTGTTTACTTGTAGTTATTAAAGTGAATTATTGATACCAAAAATGTAATTGAGTGTTTCTGGGTGAGCTAATTTCTAAGAAATCTGGGAACTGGACTTTCCACAAGACTCAAGTTTTGGCCCTTTCTTGCTCTTGCTGGCACTGATGGAACCTGGAGCCCATCTCAATGCACAAGCCTGGAGGCACAAGGCTCATGTGGTCCTGTGCCCTGGTCCTTTCCGAAAGCAGGATCAAATACAGAGCGTCCAAACACGACAGTTTAAAGGACCCCACTGGTGCTTTTCTCAACAACCTGTGCCCAACTGCCCCAAACCCATAGTGAACCTATAGCCCAACTGCACTGCGCTCCCTCAGCCCTGCACCTCCACTGCTGCCCCTATAGACAGCCAGTTTGAAGCTAGCTTGAGTATTTGCATCATATGGCTTCTTCTTTAGGCAGAAATTTCCCTTCTACCAGGCCAGATAATATAATCCCTCTCAATCTCTTACGCACTAGAGTTGTTTCCAAGAGGGGAAAAAAAGAGAGAAAGAAAGCTCCAAATGTGTCACATCATGTCTTACAACACAGGAAGACTGGAAGAAAATCACTCTGGGTCCAAAATTCCAGTTTCTCAGTTAGTTTTGCTGGGGAACAGCAAGTTTTCCAATATCGAGCACACCCGTCAAGCAATGGGTCAGCAGGACGTCGGCAGTGGGGAGCCCATGAGGGTGACACAACCCTGCTAACCCCACCCCAGGTGTATTGTCACAGACAGGCTGGGAAAAGGATCGTTTCCAGCTTCTTCCCCTCTACTGTGAACAAACAATGCTGTTACCACACCCTGGAAAGTCTGATTGCAGTTATATGGGCTGGCTGAAAGCAAGCCCATATGCGTGCCAGAGAAAGAGAGCGTCAAACTCCTGCGTGCCAGTGCAGGGACAACGGGACACACAGAGTGTGGAGCTGTGGTCTCCCAACATGAATAGGTCCATGCCACCAAAAAATGATGCACAAACATTTATATCACCCTCACGCTGCTCTATCCCAAGACACGACTTCTCTTTTTCCCCTAACGCTTCGCAATACTGTTTAATATTAATCTAGAACCACCCTAAAGCAAATAACCGTGTTCTTTTCTGTGCACACAATTGTGCAAGAAAATTTCTTTCAGTCCTGCGCACGTGCTTTGGATGCAGCTCTGGTCAGCTAAGCTAATTTTTGCAAAGCAGTTGCTCAAGGTGCTTTAAACTCTTCCTTACCAAACACAAACACAGGAGCAGTTTGTGAGCACACAACCTGACCGTGCGCTCATAAAAAAGTTTCAAAGAATGTGACTATGTGGAACTTGAAATGAGTCATCTTCCATCGAGCTGCAATCAATAATGAAGGCATGAGCCAAGGTTTTATAACTTTTACCATAAAACTGATAAAAAAATCATGCTTCGGCTCAAAGAATGGAGCTGATAACCAGATTTCAGCCTTTCTGAGCTGCGGAGCTTGCTGCATCGGCAAGTGGCTTCATCCCCATCTAGAACTGACCAGATCAGCTTTGGTTTGGTCTTTATTAATTTGAGGACTATTTTTTTTCCATCTGCTGTATTCGCTCCATTTCTCCTAAATTAAACCAGTAGGCACTTCTGCTGCATCCATGACTTATGCCAAATTTCGAGACACCCTTGTTCTCCAGGAAAACATATGGTCAGAAGGTTGGAAAGATTTTTTTCATCACCAGTGAAATCTTATGAATTACCAGAAATCAGTGACAAATTTCCCCTTGGTTTCAGTGGAACCATGATTTCACCTCTTGGGTAAGGGGGGTTTCACTCAGTGGCATGGAAAGAAACCCTCAAGTTCCTTTCTAGCTCCCTCATCCTTTAGCTCTCAGTGGGTTGGAAAATAGCACAAACAAAGGGTGAAGAGTGTTGAAAGCATCACCCAACTGCCTGCACGTCAGGAGGATGTACCATCTGTTGTGAGCTGGGCCTTCACTTTGCTAAGGACTCAGCTCACATAGACAGTCTCTGCCCAGAAAGCTTGGAGTAAGTAAGATGGTATCATCCATGTTCTCCAACGATGCAAACACTGAATGATCAGAGATCAGAAATGCTATGATAGGTCTGAAACTTTCCCCGTTTTCTTCAGTACTAGTGCTCATAATGGCTCTATAGTCGTGCTATACCCACTGTGAGGACAACGCTACCAAAGGGTTTGACTTTGACTCAGGTCCCAACTCAGGGGACACCGGAGTTGGCTGCATCTGGGTGCGCTGCCTGTGTGTCTTGTGCCATAGAGGAGCAGGTCTCACACCGTAGGACATTGTGTTCAGGCTGTACCTTGCCCTAAGGGTTGCACCAAGCTACATGAGCATCAGCCAAGTCAATTGCCAAACGCTATTCTGCAGTAGTCAACTGTTGGCATTTATGGCAGGTCCTGGCTGAGATTGTCCCAGCTGGGATTAGGAGTCGCTCTAGCGTGTACATAGCAAGGGAATTGCTGTTGTGAAGCTCTTGGAGACCAAATAAACCCTGAGGAAGCCCATCCCTTTCCCAGTACAAAAACATCCTAAAGAGACCAGCCTCCCAGAATGGGTGAATACTGAATTAGAGCCCTGGTCTCAGGGCTCTAATTGAAATTCCCATCGGATAAGGTAGGAAATGGGTCTTTCAGCTGCAACAAGAAATCTCGCACTGCAACACACAAACATCATCCCCCTGGGCCAGGGCTGCTGTTGTTCTCCACCACGCTCTGCAGTGGGAGCAGGGCCAGAGACAGCAGTGGGCAGTTTTGAAATGTCTCTTTGTACCTACCTTCTTTCTTCATGCCAGCTCTGAAGCACTTCTTCAGCCTGCAGTACCTGCACTGGTTCCTCTTGTCTTTGTCTATCACACACTGTCGGCTGAACCTGGGAGGAGATGGGAAATAAAACATGAAGTGACCAGCTTGGCATCTGCACCCCTCTCAACCCGAGAAGCCCAAATCCAGTCCCAGACCTCACTGAGCTACACATTGTCTGAACCCAGAGAAGAGCCAAAGGTTTGCAAGAAATGGATTGAATCAACATTGGCCTGGCCCCATTCCTCATCTTCCCCACACCGCTCCTGCCAGCTGGGAGCACAGCGATTTCAGATCACTCACCCTGCAAGGACTGTGATGGTTTTGGCTGTGAAAGTGTGACTGTGACTCAAGTTGTGCCAGTGCCTTGGCAGTGTAGGAACTCCATCTCCCACTTTCAGACAGTTATTGGGTGTTTGGTGTCAGGACTCATTTAATCCCACTTTTTAACACTATCCTGCTTTGTGTAGAATAATTACACTATGGACCACAAGCTCTTTGGTGTCTTCAGCCTAGTTTTGAGGCACATGGCCTCCTAATTGCTATTCATTTCAATGGGGGATTCAGGAGCCTACGTGCTGTTCAAGGGGTGGCCCATGTAGACTTGGCAGCTCTTGCCATGGTGGGCGAAGTGATGGAAGGGGAATCTGCCACAAAGAGGAGACGACGTGAGTGACTCTGGGACAGTCATCAGGTTGTAAAAGCTGAGGCACTTTTCCAGACTGGTGAAAAAGCAAAGGTACAAAGGAAGACTTTCCAAGGAATTCACGTCTGTGATAAACAACAGAGCTCCGAGCTGAGCTAAATACAGCACAGCTCACCAAATAAGGAGTTGAAGACAAGTGAGCCTCTGCCATTTGCTTGGCTTCGATGCTGCAGATCTTCCCTGAGCTGCCAAATATCACAGAGATTTGTGGATTCTTGGGAAGAGGCAACAACTCCTCTCCCAGGAGACTTGCAGCCAAAATTTCAAAGAAATCAGTAGTAGCTGTTGCCTCCTCCTGCAGGAATCCCACAGTTCCTGGGATGGGCACCGTGTGGGTGGACATTGCTGTCAAATCGTGTGTCTCCCAATGGCTGGTGAGACCTGGAGTGATAAGGACCCCAGGGGTATTTTGAACAAATAGAGTGACTCTCATTGCAAAAATTTGGAACGCCCTTAAAGGAGGAAGAACTCTGGAACAGAAAGAAAACTTCCAGATTTTAATTAAAGATGAAGGTCTTGAGGTATTTGGGGTTTTTTCCCCCCTTCCTCCTGTGCTAAAATAAACACCGTTTTTCTAAGGTCAACCAAGATAGCTGCTGTATAATTTATAGCCTCCTCGTAAAAAAAATCTCTCAAACGTATCCCTGTGTGCCAAAGTGGACATGAATCATAGCTGGTCCACGCTAGGTTCTCAGAATGATTGTAAAATCATCGGTGATACGGCAGCGTACAGTTTGATGTATTTCAAAACAAAAATAGAGAAGCTGTGGAGGAGGTGGAGACTTTGAAGGTAATGGCTTCTGGATGCTCACTACTTTTTACCGGAAAAAATCAAGAAAAACTGCTTTTGAGTCGAAATCTCTGGAGTTTTGGTCCTTTGCCACCTTGGCTTCCCCTCGCTGAGCAGTGATGAGGTCACAGTGTCACTCCACACCCAGACTCTGTACTTATGTATTATACACACCACTCAAACCTCGGGTCTGTACGTTCCCCTTGATTTACACTGTGGGGAAAACAGCGACACTGAACTCACCAAATGGTCTGCTCGGTGCCACGAAAGGTGTCAGGGTCCAAGATGAGATGGGACTTAGTTTACTCCTTGGCTCCCTCTCCTCCAGCCATAAACTAAACTGCAGTGTTACTGTTAGCATTCATGGCATGGTAATTTGGCATTTGGTACAAGGGCCCCGTTGTACAACCTGATCTCCACCTCAAATTATTTACAGCGTCAATAAATTGTATTTATTTATTGCAGAAAGGGCAGGTACCTGCAGGAATAGACATGGTTCTTGCGGACACTCCTCCTGAAGAAGCCTTTACAGCCGTCACAGCTGGATGCCCCGTAGTGTTTGCCGGTCGCCCGGTCCCCGCAGATGGAGCAGAGGGAGCCAACGCCGTTGGTGAGCAGGTTGGTGTTTGTCGATTCTGCTGCGATGGCCTCTGTGGGAAGAGAACAGGGACCATGAGACCCCTCTGTGATGGAAACCAGAATCAGCTGACAGCAAGTTGCTTTTTCTGAGCAAAGCACACTCTGAGCCAGCCCCACACGGACATGGGCACAAGCAGTATGTGTTGCTGGTAAAGCCTCCAGACTGATGGTCATGCTCTGCTCAACCTCGACTGAGAGTAACTCAGTTGCTTTGCTTCTGGTCTTGGTGTTTGCCTTTGCTTCAGTGGAGAGATTTCAAGCTGCATAACCCAACGTGCTCGTGAGAATTTAACAACTACCACTACATTTCTTGACAGATGCGGAGAAACCTTACTGGATGTGAGGTGTATGCTTTTGAGGGATGAGGAGCCACCTCCTCCGTTAGGCACCTGGAGAACATTGTTCAAAGCTGGTGCCCACAGAAGACAGCGGAAAGAGCATCATTAACGTGAATGAGTAGAAAGAAGAGAAAGGACAGCAGAGGCAGGAGGGATGAACTACTTCATGAACATGACAGAGGTGTTGAAGATAAAAAACTGCTCTTGAGAGCTCCTCTGGAGCTGGAAGACAGAGACAGCAGCTCCCACACAGGTCACTTTAGTTCTCCTAATTCTGGTTCCTGCTCTGAATTGCGCTCTGAAGAGGCTCATAGCTTTCCGCTGGAAAGCAATAAAGGGGTGCAGGAAGATGGACCTTCTAAATTAGGGACCTAAAATTAGGTCATATGAATGCCCCCTGTCATGTCCTCTGTTTGCACCCGCTCATTTGGGGCAGGAATAGCTCTGCCCTTGCCTGGCCTGGGCCACGTGTATACACCACTGAAAACTCCCCTTTCAACTTCTCCTTTGGCTTTAACCACCAGGCTCACTGCCCTCTTAATCCTCCTAATTTGAGGCAGAGCTTGGGGAAGGAAAAAAAAAAAGGAGACACTTGAGAAGAGGCAGATGACAGTGTTTACATCTGGCTGAGAGCAGGAATGTTTGTGGAGCCTGTCCTGACCTGGGCACTCGCTGCAGGATGGTTTTATGAATTTATCGCACCTCTGGGAGCTTGTTCTTTGCTCCAGGGAGGCTGATCTCGTGCTACAGTGACCTTGGCAAAGTCTCTGGGATGAGACGTGTCCTTCCTCATAGGAGACATGGGGGGGATGAGAAAAACTCAGCTGCTGTTGTATTGAGCAACGACAAACCTTAGAGAAAATGACTCAAAGTGGGGGGGAAGTGACACCCGAGCTGGACAGTCTAGAGAAAGTTTTCTAATGCATAATGTGTAAAAATAGCTTTGGGTAATCCACACACAACACATAGATACACACAGAGAGAAGGCTATTTTTGTACACGAATACACATCAAAAATTTATAGCGAAAATATTTGCTATGCAATGAAAATTGTAATCAAAAGCCAAAAAAAAAAAAAAAAAGAAGCCAATAAAGCTTTAGGTTTTAAAAAACTGGTAAGATTTTTACCTAAGGCTAAAACTAAGACATTTTTAGCTACGACTTCACAAATGTAAAGTTCAGTCTTCCTTTCATTCCCTCAAAAAAACCTTTTGATCTATATTTTACCTTCTAACATATGGATGAATAAATAAAGCAGGTGGTAGCAAGATGGGAGCAACATGACAAGAAAGAATGACAGCATTAAAATCGTTCTTAGGCTGTAATGACCAGAATTGAGATTTACTTGTTCCCAAAATCCATGTAAGATGCTCCCAGCTCTGACATTTGTTAGTGAGAGTGCATGCACTTGGGTCCTTTGGGAACATTGTCTGCATCAGAGGTGCATAATGGTAATTTACATAGATTTCTTTTTTTTTTAACATTGACTCTTAGTCTTGTTTTTCTTAATAACTCAGTATGAAATGAGCTGTGCTAGAATACTCCAAGAGTAACTGTACTGCTAAACATTCGTGCATCTGTTGCTCCATCTATTTTTTTGAAGGAACATGTGACCATAAACAAATGCACCGAGCGTGCTGGATTCCATTTAAAAAATTGCACAACAAAAATAAAAATAAGGCAGCCAATTTTCTCTTCGCTCCACTCATGCTTTCTCTGCTGACTTCAGAGGAATCAAGCTGAGGTGATACAGCTTGGGTCACCAACAGACCCTGCGTCCTTCAGCTGGGTCCAGGTTGCAAAATGTTCCCTGATGCTGGAACGCCTTTACTCACCAGAGATTTTTTTTTCCCTTGCTGATGTAAAGAAGGAATTAATAATCTGGCCTTAAACCAAGTACTACTGGAGGAAGAACCATCAGCACTGAGCATGTGAGGGCCTACAGAGTTAGCAAATCTAATTTTGCCCTCACTTGTACCCAGGAAAACACAGACAAGCCCCCGGGCTACAGCTGAGCTGGGTGGCTCTATGTTAGGGCAGATACAGAGCTAAAAGTTCAGTCTCTTTTAGGCAGCCACATGTCCTTTTCAATTTGGTTGATGATGAATAGAAATTTTTAAAAAAATAAAGAAAATGAAAGGCCTAAGATGGGATGCACATGTTAATTATGATGATGAATTTTAATTACAAAACCCTGTCACCAACTAATGATGAGTTCCAAATGAGAGTTAGCTGGGAGAAGAGCAAAGGCACAAGCCATATCACGTGCATCAGAAGATAGTTTCAATGTGGCTTTCAAGCCTACCCAGTATTTGGGGAATGTCTGGGTTTTTCCTGGACTGATCACTGCGAGGAAAGGCAGAGGAAAGCCGGGGTCCCTGCCAGCACAGTTACCTGCCTGTGGAATCAGCTGGAAACTGCAGACCATGTACTTCAGCCCTGCCCAACACAAGTTGATAACCTGCTCAGAGCTCCATGTAACACCTTGTGCCTCCCTAGAGGGGCTGCTATCGGGAGCTCAGCACCACACCGAGATGGGCTCGAGGGCTGCTAGGGTGGATCTGGTCAGAGCCCAGCTGGCTCACAACAAATAAAAGGAGCTCACGACTGTCCTCACCACCCTGGAGAGTGCTGCTCAGAGATGTGTATCTGTTATAGACACCCATCGCCATGATCGAACAGAACAGCTCCTAATCTGTGCCACCGTGCCCCTGAAACATCTTCTGAGCAATGCAACTCATAACATTGTCAAAGCAGAAACTAGAACTCATCTTGACCTTGTGAGGGTACCAGGCTGAGCTGAAGACCTGTGGTTGTGGCCAGACTCCTCCCTAGGACTGTCTCGGACATTCATTGGCAGAAAAACGTGAAGTTTTAACCATCTTTTGGGAGTACTATATAAGCAGCATGCATATTGGGCACTACAGCCTACCCAATGCCGACAAGAGTATCCCAGCGGCTTCACAAGAGTTGGGGTCAATCATGCTGGAAACGAAATACATGCAAATTTCTGTTACCTACTGCATCTGTATGTAAGCCATTACCCAACCAAGGCTGAAATGAAGGTGCCAAGGTTTACACTGATAAGAAATGACAGTGAAGATGGTCTCCATGAGGGTGCTGCTGGGGAATGTTATCAGGCTTCCCTTCAGTGCTGGAGCTCTGCATGATACCTGACCACTGCAGAGCTCTTCGCTGCTTTTCCTTTCAGTTATGTTACCAGCTACATCTCTTCTAGATGCATATCACATAGGAGAATTACCTTGTGATTCTTTCCAGAGTGGTTTTTACTATTATCCACTCAGAAATCCAAGCCAGTCTTGGCTCATGGCTCTGGTGCACATGATTTGCAGCTAACAAAACCCTGAATTACATGTGCTGGGCTAAGAGATCATAAATGTGGGTTTAGGGCATGCCCACGCGGTCAAACTCGGTGGTCAAAGCCAGCGTTGCGAAACCTGTGCATACAAACGTAGGGCTGGATGGGGGCTAACACTGAAGTCCTGGCCGTGTGTGGGTCAGTCACTTTCTACATCAGCTTTCAGCAAATAGAGGAGGAGTTTTTGAGATATGAAACATAGCTTTGATTTAGTGTTCCCAAATCCTACAGTAGCCATGACAAAGAGGCCAAACCAGAAAGGCCAGAGCTCCTTACAAGTACGCGTGCAGCTTGCGGGATGGTCAGGCACTGTCAAAATATCTTTGATGGCTTTTTCATGGTCTGAATTGGGTCATACTGCAGAGAGGTTGGGAACACTGTTTTGCCAATATTGTGCCGAAGTCCCAAGCATCAGTGTGGTGTCTGAGTGCTGAGACGCACCACCGTGGGAGAAAGCGTTCGCCGACACTCAGCTAAAGAATTAGTGCAATATTTCGATAATGCTTCATATTTTAAGCAAAATGACAACTCTGACAAGAGCATGAGGAAACGAGTATTAACAGCACATAAAAACGAAGTGAGAATACGGCTTGTAATGCCAGCCAAAGAGAAGGAAACAAGTTTGTACCAAATGGGAAAAATTCTGCAGTTACAACACATATTTTATAAAGGAAAGACAGGATTAGCATTGATTTTTGCTCATTTCCTTTTGCCATTCCTTCTATTTAAAACAATTTTTTACACTCCTCTGCTACTCTCATAATGGATTCTGTTCTTTATTTTGTTAGTCTCAAAATATTTGGCAAATCACGGTGTACTTAAAAGTGGAAAATCCAAAATACACATCTAGGCAAATCTCAAAACTATAGCAGCTTCCTGAAGCAGAAAGCTTCACATAGGAAGTGCTCCACATCATTAATCAAACCAAAACATTGATGAGATAATATTCCAGGGAAGGAAATCTAAGAAAGCATGACCTTAGTAGAAAATATTCTAATTTTCACTTTAAAAATTGTTCAGAATGTAAGAAACAGTCCCGAGTCCGTTAAAATAAACATTGCACCCCTTCCTGTTCGTGTTTATACAGAGGGCAAAGCTGCCGTTAGATTTAGTAGGGGAAATAATACAGAATAATCTCGCACGATGGGAAAGATATGGCTTAAACCAATCGAGTATATTTTTAAAAAGACTTAAAATGAGATCATTTCTTGAGTCTAACAACTTCAAAAATATTTCTGACGCTACAGAGCATCTGTGTGACCTGTTATTTTGGGTTACCTGTGGGAACCGAACGCGGCTGGTTAGCAATATATTTCCATGCATGGACATTTCAGGTCTTTTTTGAAGTTATTTTTACAAACTGTAGAAGAGGACACTTACCCAAGACAAACAAGCTAATTTCAAAACAGCTAGTTCCTGAGAGAACCGGTTACTCATTAACAGCTAGACAAATAACACAATACCGATCTAGATAAACTTCAGAAAGAACTCAACCTGTCAGTTCCACTGCATGAAACAACAAGGAGCCCCAAACAGGTTTTGGTAGTTAATTTGCAAAATTATATTGAATTTTGAGGAAATTTGTATCACTCTAAAAAGTAAAAAATATCTTGTT
Source organism: Tauraco erythrolophus (assembly GCF_009769465.1). Taxonomy (NCBI): domain Eukaryota; kingdom Metazoa; phylum Chordata; class Aves; order Musophagiformes; family Musophagidae; genus Tauraco; species Tauraco erythrolophus. The sequence continues at coordinate 19,555,279 of NC_141479.1, read as the reverse complement.
GTTCAGCAGCAAGTGACAAAGAGAAACATCTGTGTTAAATAACATTGCTGGAGTAGGATGGCAGATGGAAACCTTTCTGCAAGAATAAGATCCAGTCTATCTGGAGCTGGCAAAAAAAATATATTGACAATCTTATATTTAGGGACAGACAGAGCTTTCCTTGAAGTCAACTTTAAATTCAAATTTCTTTGGGCCTTTTAACTCTACTTGTCTCCTGACATTCCCTAATGTCCCACAATAATAAGTCTAATCATTTTATACCTCAGCTATAAAACTCTGATTTCTTTCGATGAGACACCTAACGAGCAAACGTGAGACTCTGAAAATCCCATCTTAATTTCACCCAGCTTCTTAATAAATGAAATGAAATGCTGCCAAAACTCTCCAAAGGCATTGCTAACATTGGAATCTCGTTCAGTTACACGGTTGGTTTCACACTATTTGACTAAAATGTCCTTTATTTTTTCACACAGTAAACAGTTCACAGAATAGTGAAATGTCAGAGTACTTTTGACTACTCAAAACCTAAATATCATGCAATATGCTTTATTTCCGTGGACAAAGTGAAAATCTCTGTATATAAACACTCATGCCTTGCAGCCAAGATCTTTGCGTGCTGTAAAGGCTTTTAGACCATCTTGGCAGCCAGAAAAAAAAAATATAAGGCAAGTAATTAGATATTTCTTCTCAACTCAGCACCTAGGAACAAGTTAAATTTGACACATGGTGTATTGTCTGAGTAACAGAGAAATGCCGATCGAGACGGCATTTTTTTCCAAGGATTAAATATGAACCTAAATCACAGACGGGAATGAAACACACATTTTAAGGAAGAAATATTTGTAATCACTTTTCTCACAAGGCATACAGGGGGGCAAACTTATGGTGTGCCATGAAGAGCTCTACCAACATTTGCAATACTTCTGGACTCCTCAGGACACGACACTCAGCCCACCAAGGGAAAGAATAACTCAAAATAGGATCGACAAGTCAAGGGGTCCCATTTCAGCCCAAACATAACCGCGGACGCAACAGAAGTTGACAGGTCAGCTGCTTAAATATTACCTCTTCCACCCTTTGCCCCTCACCTCCTACCTGCCCTAGGTGTTGAGCTTTATAACAAAGGTAGTGGAGGTTATTCAAGAGGAAGCCAACAGAAATCTCACCGGTGTTATTGGGGAGCACCCGAAGGCTGTCAAATTCCAGCATAGTATATGAGGAATCCAAGGAGTCAACGTAATCTGGCATATCCATGTCCATGATGGACTGACAAAGCTTCATTATTACTAGTCAACGGCACGGGAAGCGGCAAAAAACAGCCCTGCTGTCAATCACGGCCGAGGTTTCCTCCGCAAAGAGAGACACCCCAGCCCTTGCAACGACAAATCATTACCCAGCTCTGCCCGCAGTCCCCTCCCCATGCCAGGAGAGAAGGGATGAAGCCATTCCCTCTCGCGCACGCAGTCCCCTCCCTTCCCGGGGTGCATCTGTGCTCTCTCGGTCCTGATAGTATGATGTAGATAAGGCCTAGACTGAAACGACTTGGATTGCATCTTCGGGTCAATACAGCCTGGTTTATGGCCGTTCCTGCGCAAACATTTTGAAAAGGGCTGCAGAGAGGTGTTGGCACACATGCACTGCTCTTCCAGGGCAAAGCAGTGGTCACACCACATGACACCCATGCCGATGTCACCTTGCTCGGCTACCAGCCCTTGGGAAAAGAGCAGACGATGTCACTTGAAGCTAGTGAAGGCACTGAGTAAGTGTCACCACTGGCTGAAGACCATCAAGATAGGACAGCACTGACAACCTGAGATATTGCCGTGAGACACCAGCAGTGCTGCACAAAGGATCACACCTTGAGTTACTATTGGAAGGGAAAAATGAGGCTTCATTACAGCCATCCGCATGATTTCATCCTGCTCCATAGGCAGAGGGGAGGTGACTTGCCCTACCCACCATCCCTGTCACCTCTGTCTGCTCCCTCCTGACTCCAGGCAGCCCCAGTCTCCCAGAGCTCCCATTGAGAAAGAGCCAGGTTGTGGTTGAGAGTTGTTAGGGTAGAAGGTTTCAAGTGATGGCAAATGATGACAATGGAAAAGGCTGGAAGGAGCTGGGCAGGCTCCCTTGCAGATATGTGGTGTTGCATTTCACATTGACCCATGCCTGGCTTTTCTGGGAAAGGCCTGTATTATGGAAATACAGTTCCAGTTTTTCCCCACAGGACTGTGGTTTGGTTTTTTTGTTTTGTTTTTGTTTTTTTTAATTTACTGAATTTTGCACAGAAGTTCTTTCCTTGTTAAGCCTCATGAGCTGTACTGCAAAAGACCAAAAATAAAACTGAGCCATGCAAAGCCATGCAGCTTGAAGTGCTTGGTTTATTCCCAGTTTCATCTTCCAGATGCCTTCTCTGACATTATAGTTCCCTCTCCAGTGACGTTGTTTTGTGTCAGAGGGCCTTTCCTTTCCATGAGCTGTTCTGCGAGATCCAGTTCAACATCCTGTTGAATCTGGAGGAAAAGAAGGGTCTTGAGAAACAGGGAGAGGTGTTGCCAGAAAAGGAGCCTTGTCCAAAAGAAGAGGATTGCCAGACTGCCTGAACTTTCACTGAACCGAGGAGAAGGGCGGTCCCATGTATCCTAGCAATCTCCAAATAGCAAGAAATATGCCAAAACTGAGTTTTGAAATGTCTTAGATACACTCATTTTGATTTTATCCCCACTTAATTTTTTTTTTAAATGGATTTTTCCATGACCTGGAGACTTACAATAGACATTGCAATGGGTTAACTCTAGATAGGCTTTTTGCCTAGAAAGACTGGGTGCAAGAGCACTTAGCTTTATTTTCTTATCATTTCTGGGATATAAAATAATTTCATGTGCCATAGATATTTTTTTTTCCTTCTTCCCTTTTTTTAAGAACATGTCGTAACTAGTGGTGCACAAATGACTCCTTGGTTAGATAAGACGTTATGTTTTTATCCTTGGACTATGCCCCCAGGCTTTCAGTAATGCCAGCATCAGCTAAGTTAGCATCTGATTAGTCGTTCTTGCCTCTTACTCAATGTCAGTCTTGATTATGCCTATTAATCTGGCACATTTTTTTTTTTTTGAACTGAACTACGGGCACAATCCTGCCTGATCCTCAGCACTCTATGACTATTACAGCTAAGAGTTCTCACATTTCTACAATTCCAGGTGGTTTTGTATGGGTTTCTCACCATTAAAATAGCTGTATTGGTATTCACCATGCTTTTGGGCAGCTGTGGCCGGAGAGAAGAAATCTGGGCTCTTACTCTGATACTGTTGGCTTTAGAGATCCCTCGATGTTCTCGGTCTCACAGTCCAAAGTGAGGGTTAAGCCTTATTTCCAAAGAAAGCTGGGCGATGAAGATGCACTTGGACAACTTTCATTCTGGGAATGAGAAAAGTGTGTTGGGAAGGAGAAAGGTTCTAGGGCAGATTTCATAGCTGAGGACCAGATTTCAACATCGTGTCAATATTGATAATCAGGACTGACTTGGTGTGGAAGGTGGTCTTGGAGTGATATTACGCAGCATTTCTATCTATTTCAAACAGATGTCAGCGCCCTGTTCCAAACCACTCCAGCACAAGAGTAGCCCTGGAAAATACTGAAACTTTGCTGAGGGTTGAACAGTTTCTTCTTTTCCTCTCCTTGTTTTCTTACATCATCATCATCTCGGGCATTGACTCACCTGCACAGGCATCTTAGGTGTATGGATAACCAAAGACAAAACTGGACAGTGTAACACAGTCTTCCCAGTCTGCATATTGATGGCAATCCTCCCCCATATGGGCATAAACCTTGCTTTAATATGTTTTCCATTTATTCCTTTTTCGACTCAGAGAGGCTGAATATAGCTGGAGGGTGCAGGGGAAAGGGGAGAAGGGAGAAAAAAAGAGAGTTATGTTTAATAAAAATAGTATGAATGTTCAAAGGCAGTGCTCTGGGAATGAATCAATATGGTTTCTCATCTATACCACAGAGAGGACAGAGGGCAGGCTCCGACGAACACATGGTCCCAATAAGACAACACGCTTATTCCTAGAAATACAATTCAGATGCTTTTGGGACTGCTTGTTAGACAAGATGAAGTGTGGAAAAGATAAGAACTCTGATTAATTAAGAGAGAACACGAAGTACTGTGAGCAAGCCATCAGAAACAACGTTTCTTTGGCGAGGTAAGCGGTGGGAGAAGACGTCTGCAAGCTACATCGATCTCTGGAGGCTGCTTTTTAAAGGAAAGTAACTCTATGCTGCATATGGGGAGAGGTCTCTGAGACACTAAAGCCTAACAAAAGACTTGTTGCTATGCAAAATAGTGAGGCAGACTTAAGCACTAACTATTTTTGGCACAGAAGCTTTCTTCTTTTATTCTTAGAAGCATATTTAAAAGGCTTACCACCGTTTTGAAGATTTTCTCCATCTGAAATGCAGCAATAATTATGTTCTTTCCTGGCCTTGCAGGGATTAGGGAGCATAAATCCACCAATGTTCAGGTGGATCTCAGGTACCAGAAGCAATGATGGCCATGAAATTACCTACCTGGAGAGAGAGTGTCTGGATAAAAACAATAACTGAAAGACAGAAGCCAGTAAGCCCTTTGTTCTGGGTAATGTGAAATTAGAAACAGTCTGCTTCTGAGATATAAGCAGTGAGAAATCACATCATTAGCATACAATTACAACGGCAGACATGACAAATTTATCTAGACCAGATGTCTATTAAATCAGTTCCCTCCTTTCATGGGTGCAGTTTCTTACTGTATATATTGCTGAATGGTATTTGTGTTACAGTTAGCAGCAAAATCTCATTACACTGTCAGCTATTTCTTATTACAATGAACATCACACTTCCACAGTGCTGTGACTTCCACGGTATAGCAAGGGGCTGCTTGTTCTTCCAGCTGCTACCTCTTAAAAGCATTTCCTCTCTGTAGTGATTATTCATAAAATAAAAACATTTTAAGAAATTTCTTGGGTAGCGTCTTTCTATTTTTCCAAAAAGCATCAGGACAACTAATTTATTGTGTTTTAAACTCACTGTGTGTTTAAAAAGCAGGACAATCATGCAGGTACTTGTTAGGAATATCAATGTCATGGCAGCAGCCTAAGATGAAGGTCACGGGAGTGATTGCGGAGGATGCTGATGAGCTTTAAGGCTGACCTTCAGCATCCTGTGGTGTTGAGCAACAGCCATACAGACAACCACCGCTTCCAGCCTCATCCACTCTCTGAATAGGTGGAAACCCAAGAGAGGTAATTTACTCCATCAGTGATCCTGAGGTTGAACAATTTATTTCTTCCAGAGCTGAGGAAGAGCTATGTGAATGAGGAAGGGAAATGAGATGTGGCTGCAACCCCCAGCTCACTTCTCTACAGTCCCCAAAAGACCTCCAGGCATGACAGAGGTCCTTTAGAGTCCAAACCCACCAAATCTGGGGTTGTTTAGAGATATACCGATTTCTGGAGTAGTCATGAGTCACACTCTGAGGTGGTGAACAAAATCTGAGTAAGGACACAGGCTTTTCTCTGCAATGACTTGACAGCATCTCCAGTAGGGATGGGCACACAGCCCTCTTCAAGTCCTCATAATGGACATGACATGATGGACAATGATGTGATGGACATGGGATAACACCACCTATCATACAGGAGGATGGACAGGAGAATAGCAAAAGATCAGGACTTTCACCTCCTTTCTCCCCAGACAAACTTATTTTGCTTTACCTGCTGCCAAACACTTTCATTTAACATTTACTCATTTTGCTTGTACATCAACTAGATTCAGTCTACGATAACAACGCCCTGGGGAAAATAGAAAGTTAAGCAAGCTCCAATCACTATGCTGAAAAATTCCTTCAGGATGATTTAAAAAAAAAAAAAACACAAAACAACAAAACAAAAAAACCCCAACAAAAAACTTTTCCCACCAGATTTGAGTGAAGACTTCTGGTCTTCACAAATTGTGAAGCACAACTCACACAAAGACCCTACTGTCAGCAACGACTTCAGGTTGGTTAATTTGTGAAATTCCCAGTTATTTCACTGACGTACTGACTGTTCAGCACAGATGAAACCTGAATTGGATTTGGGGAATAAATCTAAGATGTTTTGCGTTCTTCTGATGACCAAATGTTAACCTGATGGCTTGTTCTTTCTGAGCTCATATAACTTTCATTCTTGGCTACAGTGTGCTTGGCCAAGGCCAGAATTTCAGAAGTGCTAAGTGCTTATTTCAGTTTCTAAAAATGAAACAGCCTGAATTTCAGATCTGTTGAGAAGCGGGAGCTCCCACTGGGAATAACAACTGGATTTGCAAAGATATCTTCGTGCAGCCACAGGCCACAGGTGTTTGAGAAATAAATCTCCTTCTTTGGACGTCTGAGTAAAATCTCATTTCCCAGTCTGCATGGGGTATCCTGGAGTCCAGTGCCCTTTGCAAACCTGTCCCTTGCTGGTGAACACTTCGTAACACCTGATGCCTGCATGCACCAGTTTGAATTTCTCTTCTTTGTTTTCCATAAGCAGGAGTAAGTTCTCAGAAAAATGAAATACCTGCAATATTTTTGAAATGGCATATTTTTCCTCACATCAACAAATATCTCTATCAGTGGGTATTCCTTGGGGATATTTCAGAGGAATTCTTGTTTCTTTTCCTTTCTTGGAAAAGATCAGTTGATCAACATATGAAATAATTATGAAAAAAAAAATGGCACAAACTTCTTGAAATACTTTTTTTGGAAAAGAATATTTGTTGGTTTCAAAATGATTTCTCATTTGTAATTGAACTTTGACAGTCACAGAAGAAGGGAGGGAAATAAAAATATTTAGTAATGAACAAAATGAAAAGTACTGAAAGGACAGAAACAAAATATTTTGGTTCTTATTTTTGTTTGCAAACATCAGTCATGATACCAGCTTCTGACTTAAATTTGAGACCTTTGGCAACTTGCTTTCTGCTCAGTGCATGTGGCTGAGATTTCAAAAGTCATAATCAGCTTTATTTTACCTTCTACAACAAAGAGGAAAGTTATGTCCCAGCTAGCAAAACCAACAAATTTGGGGGAAAACCAAATTTTGTCTGAAAAGATCAGAACTTCAGAATAGATCGTATCTGACACCATCAACTCATAAAAGCATTAATACATTTGTTAAACTGCAGCTCACTCACCAAAATTAACACATAACTAATTTCAATTAATTTGTTTTAGTGTCTCACAGGTGAGATTTTTCACAGTGTTTCACTCTGAGAGGGAAATGCTCTGTTTCCACTTATTTCCTACAAAGATGACGTCCAATTCTTTTCCATGTGAGTCTTTCCTAGGCTGGTTTCCATGGGAAAATCCAGACTCAAATAATCGCAAGTGTCTGGGCTCTGTCTTGGACCAATCCAGCCCAAACTCCTCCAAACTGTCAACATGTTCAACGTTGAATAGAAAGCGGAAAACACACATTGGAGAATGTTATCCAGAGAACCAAAAAATATGAAGAAAACCAAAGGAGAAGTACCCGACCTTCCAGTCCTTCCCTCATTCACCCACTTCATTGCCCTCAGGATGAGATGTTCCCCACATGCTAGTTCAGATTTATGCCAGTCAAATATGGGGTTGCAGCAGACCACCTGCTCCAGATCACCTTCTACAGCACTGAGCATCTCAGTTCTAATTTTCACCATCCCAGACTAAGGCTTCATATCTGGATTGGAAATGTCAGTATCTCTGCAGCCACTAAAGAAAAATCAGTATGTCAGAATCATTGAATAACTTAGGTTGGAAAAGACCTTTAAGATCACCTAGTCCAACCATAAACCTAATACTAAGTCCATCATTAAATCATGTCCCTAAGTGCCACATCTACACATCTTTTACATCCCTCCAGGGATGGTGACTCAACCACTTCCCCGGGCAGCCTGTTCCAATGCTTGATAATCCTTTTGGGGAAGAAATTTTCCTAATATCCGATCTAAACCTTCCCTGGCATAACTTGAGGCTGTTTCCTCTCATCCTATGTCCAGAGAGTGTTTCATCCCAGACTAAGAAGGTCTCCAAGGGACCAGGGATGAATCGCATAGCGAAGTCAATCTCTCTAGATAGAGCTCATGGGGACCGTAGGTGACTTACATTCAATCGGCAGTTTTTTTGGAAGGTGAAGTCACATAAGATGACTTTCCCCTGCCAACAGAGAGAATGACACACAGAGCTGTCAAGAATTAGACTGGATTCCTTGGCCACGGATGACGTCGAACTCTGACTAAATCAGACACCCCAGCCTGAACTGGGGCTGGCAGCAGGAGAGGAGAGAGGAGCCAGGGAGAGGAGAACGACATTACCTCATCTTCTGCTACTTGGAGTAGGCATGGGACTCATCTGGAGCACTCTGCTGCCTGTGGGCAAGTTTTTTGGCTTTTCTTGCTGTAAACGACACGCCATTAGTCAGGAGTAACCAACCTTGAAAAGAGTGTTTGCTATGACTCCCACCTCCCCTGCGAACCACATTCCTGCCGTTTCAAGCTTTTTGGGCTGCAGTGTTGACACTTCTTCAGCTCTGTCATTAGCTCAGCTGAAGAGAAAACAGAAACACTATTCAAGACCCAGATCCAATGTGGGAGGTTAGGAGTGCAAATTCACACTTTGCACAGAAAACACGATGAGTGTTTTATGTTGCTGCTCTTCTTTCTATTCTGGGGGATGCTTTTATTGTTTTATAAGCCCTTTTCTATAGGATAAAGCACCCTTTTTAAGGTATTCTTCTATCAAATTCATGCTCCTATATCTTAAAATGTAATCTTCCACATTCCCCAAAATTAATTCAGGACTTAGATTTTGGCTCATGTATTACAAATTCCTAGTTCTGGGTTTAAAAGCATTTACCTTGTTCCTTGGTTTTCTTTTGTGTTTTTAGACTTCTGTGGTGGAATCTAGATCCAGCTTTATCACTATGAGGAGTCAAATTTCGCCAAAATTCACCTTTTCCAGTTGTAAGCTTTTTGTAAGCCGTTCTCCTCTGTATCTTCACATGGTATTTTTGTGACATGAGATAAACCTACAGATTTTGACGCAGTTCCGGAGAAGCATCAAGAACGTGTTGCTCTTTGGTTGTGACCATATGAATCGTCATCTGTGTTACCAGTAAATGGAGGAGCTGAAGGCAAGGTTCCTATCAGGGAAATCGTGCAGCATTTTGTTGGGTAGTTTTGGTTTCTGTTCCCGTTCCCTAGATTTTATAGCTTTGCTTTTTAATTTTTTAATTTTTTAATTTTTTAATTTTTTTTTTCTTTTTCCAATAGTTCAGGGCAAATACAGAATTCCTCCAAACTACTCTGTTCAGTGTTGTTTTCTAAGTAAACCAAGTGCAAATATAAAAAGCTCAGAAAGAATGGAAGACATGCTGCTTCAAAACCACCAGGTTAAATCCACTTCAGCTGTAATAATCCATTATATATTTGCACATCTGATCTTGCAGCTCTTGCACACACCCAAAGATCTTATTGGAGCTCAGCGTCAGAGTAAGAAGATTTTCAGCCAACATATGTTGAGTGCTCTGGAGAAAAACCTTCCATTTATGCAGGGGACTGGAGAGCTGAAACAGGCACAAACCTAAAGAAATATAGATTTTTTTTTTTAAATGATGGATTATTTGAAATGGTTACCCTATTGGAATTAATGAGGCTTTGGAGACAACATCTATGAGTCTTAATGGATAACTTCAAAGGGATAGCAAAAAGGAAAATACAAAAATGAATAGGAAAAGATAGTTTAATCTAGAGAACTGAGACACAGGAGCAGCCCCCATTTTATCTGTTTTTAAAACAGGAGATGAGAAAATCCAGTAGTTCCTAGGAATCGCTGCCTGTCTCTGTTCCACAGCTATGCATTCAGAAGTAGTCATTATAAAACACCCATCTCAGCTAGACATTGAAAGATAGAAGACGAGAATCATCAGCAAATATTTAATCCAGCACTGTCATTAAGTAGCTTATGCTGTGGTTCCTTCATGAACCAAAGCTCTGAGTAACGTTACTGGCACTCCAGTCTCTGGGAATGCGGGAAAGAAATGCTGGTATCGGATGAGATGCACATTTGTACCCTTACAGTCTTTAGCACCATCCAGTGTACCTGTCATCTCTAACAAGCTATCAGTCCTACATCCCATGGAGACTTTTCCTTTTTTCTTATTTCTCGGAGGCATATCTTTTAAAAATGCCTTAGTGACCATGAAGAAACGTGATATAACATGGTGATACAACAACATCCATAAACCAAGAAGTGGTTGTTCATCAAAATTAATGAATACCAGATGCCTCTTACTCAAGTCCCAGAGTTTCAAGATGACTGCATTCGTCTATAGGCGGATATATTCCACCTTCCTCATCCAAAATGAGAAGCTATTTCAGAAGTATTTGGGGCAAATTCAGACAGATTTTTCTTTCTGAAAGATTCTCCCACAAAAAAGTGGTAAGTACACATATTGACGTGTTGGAAAGATGCTTTTTATGACTTTAAATTGGAGAAATTATTGTAAACATCAAGCTATATTTTCTCCATAATATCCATTTTTGAACACTTCAGTCTCTTCCGGACTCCCTTACTCATAATTGCTGCTCTTAGACCAGTGGGTATAGTAAAAGAAAGTGACTGTTTACTGAGTGACAAATACTCCCATATACAAAACTCCTAGTTTCACAGATGTTTTCAGGAAGCTATAACCCCTGATAAATCTCTGCAGACCACTGAGATGAATAATATTTGTGGATACATTTTTGAGGCTACCAAACTGGAGAGGTATTTGTGGCTGTGGGCTTAACCACTCACATGGAGAAGTATGTTTTTATTATATCCATCATATAGGCTATATTTTTTTACATCTGTCTTTAATTAGATGTATTTCATATCTTAAAGGGTATATGACGTCAAATGAATGATTTAGAAATTGGAATTAATCAGCAAATGACACAGTTCTCCTTTTTCTCATTCATGAATTGCCACAGTGTCAAAATTCCCTCAAAGCAGAGTTTTCAGCAAATCTCCTGAACCTAAACATGCAATAAATGTCACAGTCTCAGGGACAGGTCTGAGATGCATTTTTATGCCATGTACCAATTTACATGACCAGTGTTCACCCTGAACCAGTCCGTTTATTAGGAAATAGCACTGAAATTGGGAGGGTTTCACAGATCATGATCTGATCCACTCAGTTCAGTAAGACTACATGGATTCAAAAAGCATTAGGATCTAGCCTAAATTGGATTTAAAGGGACACGCTAGCTGGCAAGTTGCACAAAAATCTTCTTTTTATCAAAATGACCCCGTGGATCTGAATCAAGTTTCTCCATCATCTACTTTTCAGCCCAGTGCCAGTCTTCTGGCAAACAAGATCCTTCCTAACCTGGAGACCTGAGCCCATCCAGAGGCACATTTTTACTGTAACGTAAAGCTTTGGGAGGCAGTTTGAGAAGAATGCAACAAAGCAGGAAGCTCAGCTCTGTTCCTCACAGACCTATTTGGAAAGGGATTTTTTTTATTAGTGCAAAGAATATGGCCACAATGATTTAGGCTGAATGAAATATGGAACATCCCACAGCACCCTCCAGCCAGTTCTCTGACTCAAAAATCACCCCCTGCAACCTTCCACATACCGAAGTCGTTCTCGACCTGAATCATTGCATGATGTTTGCCTTTGCCCAAGAGTAACAGGGGGGCTAAAAATTATGTCTCATGCCAAACTTCAATTTCTGAACACCAACAATGTTTTGGAAAATGTCTCTGTCAATGCTGCAGCCTGTGCTGCTAAACAGTGAATAGCAGGAAATAAAAAAAAACCCACGATTTTTCTCCTTTCCCTTTTCCCCACTCCTCAGCTTTGGTCATGCATTTGTTCATTTTAATGAAAATTCCTAGAAAGCTCGGCGCTTGCTTACCTTGGTAGTCAGGGCAGTTACACTTTTGCTGTTGGCAGTTCTGCTTGTGCAACAATCATCCCAGGGGGAAAAATCCCACCAGTCTCACAGAAATGGTGTCACTGGTTTATCTGTCGTAAATCGGAGGGAAAAAGGGGGGAGAAAAAAAAAAAGGCAGTGATATTTACAACATATTTTGAGAGAGAAAAGAGAGAATATCTACCATGTTACAGGATTAGGATTCTGCAAGAAACTACTAGCTTATATATGTGTGTGTATATACTGTATATAATATATAATACATATAATGTGTATATATATTGTGTATAACATTTATAATAAACATATTATAATGTTGTGTTATGATAATGCTATTATTATAGTAATATGTTTATTATATATGTATCTAAGTACACACATGGGCTATAAAAGTCGTCTTTGCCATCCTTGCTTTGCCTGCTGGCTTATCTGATGGCCCAGAGCAGAAGGGACAGGAAAGCCCCCCCTTGCCCAGTCCTGGATTTACTCTGTGGTTGCCAAACTCTACAACCAGTTGGCACATCTGTCGTTTTATTTGCTGTCTATCTCACTTGCATCCATCCTGCCTCCTCACGTTACGTACAGTTTTGAAAGAGCGAAGGAAAAATTTAACAGAGGAAAAAGTAACCAAGGACCAATGAAAGGTCTTCATGGGCTCTGAAAATAATCACTTTCAGGAGCCCATGCACAGGGAGAAGCTCATCTGTGCTAACGAGATGATCTGTGGGGGCACAGCTAGAGTGCATAACCTGATAATGCACTCAAACCTCCAGTACTACAAATATTTTTCCACTGCATGTGGAAAAACCTCATCTCTGTCCTCCTGTTTGTTTGGTGGTTGATTTCCCCCCCCCCCAGATATTTCAGGGTGGGGGGGAAGGGGGAAACCAGCCTTAAATCCTGGAGGAGCTCTCAAACCCTAGCTTCATTTCTGATTTCAGTTATGTTTAGAGCATAACATGGGTTTGTTATTCTGTGGTCCCTTGATGAAATAGGTCAGTGTGGCCTCCCCAGTTAAAAGCTGCCTGCCAATTATACTTTACTCTGGGCCAAAATTCTGCCTAAAAACACCCATGAAATATTAGCACAGGGAAAAGGCCCTTTATGGCTCTTATTTATATTCCAGCAGCATTTAGGGGATGGATGCTTCTAGACCAGGTGCTGTTCAGAAATGCAAGAAGAAACAGTCCCTGCTTGTAATAAACAAAGTAGACAGGAGGTAAGAAGGAAAACTGAAGAGTGAAAGCAGAGGCCAGATCTGCTCAGTCCCAGATTCGTGTCTTTCCCAGCAGATCATGCTGCTGCGTTGTGGGATACACCTGAATCTGGATCTCACAGTGTGGGAGAGAGTTTGATCGTGCACCTAAAGATTTTAATATAAAGAAGCACCAAGGAGGTGATGCACAGTACCGATTTCTTTATGCAAAAGAAGAGAGATTGTGGCAATTACTGAAAATTATTTAGCAACATCTTACGAGCCAAGAGACTGTCCATGATCTTAAAGTGAAACACCATCACCATGAACTGAAATCAGTCCATTTGGGCCAGAATTTCTTTGATGTGTGTAAAAGATCCACATAAAAGAAGGTAACTATCACTCTTGGATCCTGTTTTCCCAATTTTATAAAACAGGTCATCTCATCTTTCTCCAGGACCTCTCCAGCTCCACTGCTTGTTTCCAGTTAGGACTTTCTAACCTACATTGGCCCCCACTAATAACCAGCCTGGCAGCAGTAAGCAATTTACACTTCATAGTTGCAACGTTCTGTTTATGCACGTAGTTTTTTGGCCCATTTTTCTCCTTAGAATAACATACAACACTAATTAATTTTTTTTTTTTTCAGGACTGTTGATAGAAACACATCTAAACGACATATTTCCCTAGGCAATAGCCTGCCTTAATAAATTCTTATTGCATTGGAAATATTTGTATTTTAATCTGTAAAACAGATTAGACAAAAAGAGTTCTAATATTGCTTAAGCACTTCATGCCAAGCAACAATTTCATTCTACTTTAAATTAAAGAAAGAATGTGATTCATTACTTTTTATCATACTAAAGGAGGCTGGGCATGTTTCTTCACCAGATGGAGTTATTCCAATTGCATACTGGCATAACTGATAGATGAGTTTAATTCAAGATATTGAGAAACCAACCAACATTTGCTGTATGCGCAGTAGATGACACTCTGATATACATTCCTAAACCTCACGTTTCTGCTCAAGTATACTTAATCTTTTTACAGAATTTTAGTCTAATCCCTGCTTGAAAAATAAATCTCAGACATGAGCAATAATGACAAGGGGCTTCAGAGAACGCAATACTTACTCAGCCAAGACCACAAGTTGGATAAATTAAATAATGAAGTCCACATCTTCCAAAATTATTTTTATGTCTATGTTCTGTTAGCAGTCAGATTCCTAAATGTCATGCTAATCTATAGACAACTAGAATCAGGCTGCTGGCTAGTTTATCCCAGTGAGAAATTACCAGAACTAGGGCAAAATCGTTCTCAACTCTACATATGTAGATCTACACCAGGACTATTGAAACAAGTTCGGCTAAAGCAGGGCTATTCTGGATTTACCATAATTTTGAACAGAAACCAACTCAAATAAATACTGGATTTACCATAATTTTGAACAGAATTCAACCCAAATAAATTCTGGATTTACCATAATTTTGAACAGAATCCAACCCAATTAAATTCATCCAGAGCATAAAGAAAATCATGAAAATCACGCTGGTAATAATGCATGAGGCAGGCACAAAAAAAAACCAACCCAAACCAAAGTGCAGCATTTACATTTCATTTGCTCTTAGTTTTCACTAGCAAAAGGACCCCGGGTGTCAGCCATGGATACCCTGGAGCACTGCTGAACATAGTAACCTTTCCTGGTGCGAGCACAGACTTTACAACACGTTGCACACCAGGTGTCAGTTTGGCCCGGCTAATTTAACAAAATCCACTTTAAGCAACTTGATCAAACAGGAAAATGTTGATCTGCTGCTCAGACTTTCCTCTTACTCAAGATGGCAGCAGAGATACTATGAGTCCCTCAGCAGAGCTGGCCCCTGGGTTTATTTTCTGCACCTTTAACAGGACTGTTCTCGAGTCACTGGAAACAGATTCGTTTTGGGTTGGAACAAGGCAGAATCTAATAGAAAATAAAACAAGAGAGTCAAGAGATGTTGCCGGATGTTACTTACTGCGTCCCATTGCTCCTGGCCATCTCCACTTCTTTCCACAGAGGAACACATGATGTTTGCACAGCTTTGTTAGAGAAACGACTTGTCTCCAGGTTGCAATATCAGAGAGACAAACCAGAGGAGTATCCTGGAAAAGAAGAAATGGATGATATGAAACAGATGTTTTCCTTTAATTGCTTACTGCAGATGCAGCCCAGTAACTAATCCACCTGCTATCATCCCATAGGGATAATTACTCACTCCATGATCCTGGCCAACTGAATTTATGTTTTCTATGCCTCATTGTACCCATCTCCACTTTGCCCAACAACACGCACCAAGACGCTGCACCAGTGCGAAGATTTTATGAACAGTTACATCTTTCTGCACCTCTGTATAGAGTTAGGAAGCTTTTCCCAGCTTTCCTCGTGTCATCATTCAAAAGCAAAGCCTCTCATACAGCTCTTCTCCCAAAGCATTGTACCTGGTAGATCTTCTGGGCCCACGAAGGTTTCGGAAAAAGGGAAAATGTCTCTAATCATAAGTGAAGTACCAGTAAATACAGACATTTTTGGTGTGGTTAATTATATGCATAGATTCATATGGCAAGCAGGGTTTTCCAGAGAATCTACAGGTGTCAATTGAAATTAGTAGTGGTATTGTGACAGTTTATGTGAGAGCAGAGCTTACATGTCACAACAGTATTAAGGGCACAGTTCATGTCTGAAATCGCTGTTTCTTCGAACATTTTTGTCATAAGAACTCATCAGAAAGACACAGTGAACATTTTTGAATATCCGGGATGATTTTTAACTTGCTCATATGTCGCTATTCTGAGCCACATTTAGCATAAAGCAGCGGCCAATGTTTACCTCTCATTTTCCCCACACATTTCAAGATTCGCTCTCAGTAATGCTGGTCACTGAGGACAGAAGCCCTTGATAGAGAGTTCTGATTGTGCTTAAGGTGTAATTAACAGTTAAATCCAGCTAATTGCATTAAGAACAACACAAGATTCAAGGGATCGCTGCGTGTCACCTACACCAAGCCACTCCTTGGAGCAGAAGCAGCTCACGTCTCTAACGGTGACACCAGCTGTCCTGCTCACTGCCACAGCAACTGGGCTTTGGTGGAGTGGCTGCTGGGCAAGTGATGGCAGCTGAGAAATTACCATTGACTGAACTTGGTAGGACTGGGAAAGGAACATGACCTGAGGTACAAGCTTTGTTATGGTCCTCATTAAGGCAGCCTTCATCTTTTCTTCTTTTCAAGGGAGCGGCTCATTTCTGTGCCTCAGGCAAGAGCCAGAGCCAGCTGGAGATAATTTAGTCCTACTTCACTAATGTTGATGTCTCTGGATTTAATATTGGCTTTTCTGGAACCCGACTATGACTCTTTGGCTTGGCGAGGTGGCTCAGGTAGTTATCCTGAGCATAATATTTTGTTAACCAACCGGCTGCAGATCTATTTCAAATATGAAACAGAAATCTGGTTGTCCAGGACTAAAAAACCTCCTCAAGCTCTTCCACTGTTTGATGCTCAGCAGCCCCCAGCTCTGGGGAACATCTTCAAAAGCCTTTCAGTGAGCAGCTTAACTAACGCCTGCTGGAGAAACACAGAAAAGCAAAATGATGTCTTCAGAGAGAAAATCCAGTGGTTGGAGAGATGGGTGGATGGTGCAGGGAAGGGCGGAGAGGGAGCTGCAGAGAGCAGGCACAAGTGTTGAGCTTTGTCAGCGGAGGCCACCATGGACTTTGCTCAGCAGAAGTGACACCCAGATTCAGCTGGCCCCAACTCCACTGCTGTCCCTGTGCCTCATGTCTCCCAGCACCCCTGGGGGCCGGTGAACACCTGATTCAAAGGACCTGAGCAATGGCCTAAGGAGAAGCTGGGAGAGAGCCCGGATGCAGCAAGTCTTAAGAACAGACAATAAAAAGCCGAGTCACGTCACAACAGCCTTCATTCACGCTGTCGTGCCTGGGGAGAGGCATGAAACCATGCGTTGAAATCGCTGCCAAACCAGCCAAACAGAGTAGAATTAAGAAAATGTCCCATGCAAGATTGTTTGGGTAATATTTTACCTGCACTGTTGCTCGTCAGCACTGTCGAGGGATGGAATCAGCCTTGTGTTGCCCACTGTTCTTCCTCACCAGCAAGATAGTTTGGTACAGAAGGACATCGGTGATGGAAAGGAGATAGTAAGTGTGTCCTCATCAGTGTTATACAGATGGTCTATGCTATCAGAGGACCAGGACAAAGGAGGAGGATGCAGAGACGTGGTGGTTCACAGCCCATAGAAACTAAGCCCCTGTAAGCTCACAGTGACTTTAGCTTGACCTAACAGCATCTAGACCTCCCTCAGACGTGTTCAGCAGAAGAGCAAAGTCAAACTTAAAATATCTTTTTGATTTCATTTCAAAAAGTTCAGCTCCAGTTTGATGCCTGACCTACACACAGGTCTGATGAGAAATGTTGGTCTGATATATATCACAAATTGAGATCTGTTTTTTTAATTCAAGCTCCTCGAAATCTCATCTATTATTTCAGTGGCTGTTATTACACTCACTCACTAACGCAGGTAACTGTGGTCCCATTATTTGCCAGTGGTGTGGAAAAGCCCTAGACATAACCCAGCAGTTTTGATGTCTGCAGTGACTGTACTCTACCTTCTCTTTCATGAAGAAAAATTTGCCACAATACTTGAGATAACAGAAATAAAACAATTATGCAAACCTATCTAATCGCATTAAATGAAAGTAGCCTTTCAGAGTGCCTGATCTGTGAACAACCTTATTTTCATGTTTACTATTTGACAGAAGTTTAAATTATCCCACATTTTATCAGAATAAATCAACTAAAAAAAAAAAAAAACCAAAACCTTTCTAAAAAGGACAGACATCCTTAATAGCCATCTGGAACACATTATTCCTTTCCAAGTAGCATTGTTGATACTGAAAGTGTTGTAACAATATCCTTTTCTAATGTGGTTCTGCTGGGGCTCCATCCATAATAAAACTAGTCGATGCCAAAGAATCCACTTAGCATGACAAGATCCCCAAAACCTGGATTGTTTGTTTAAGACTTTAATTTGACATTCTGAGTTTCATGGTCCAACGAAATTTTTTATAATATTTTTAAAGGAGACTGAAAAATGAGGACCATCTAATCTGGGGAAATGTTTTTGCTGAACCATACACTCTCCAAATTTTTGTAAATCCTAAAACCCACTAAGGAGAGGTGGAGATTGAAAATGAGGAAAACCTTCCCTGTTTGTTGTCTTGAAAAGCCTAAAATAACCATAACTTCTTTGTTTTCTGCAGTATTTGATCAGCTCAGCAGTATGGCTGCAGTCAAAGTTTACCTGGATATTAAAGAAAAAGCATAAAATACATTACTCTCATGGATGAGTGCCACTCAAAGTGCAACAACTTTACACCAAGATACTCAGAAAAGTCTAATAATATTGAGAGCTCAAGCAGAGGCAGCTGAAACAAAACCACCCAGCAGAAAAGTCCGGAACACTCACCGTTTTTTAGCTCAAGTACATCAAAGAGTGGCCTGCCAGGTTCCCAGATAAAGGTATATCTACCACATTAACTGTGATCAGTGCTGGGAAGGTGTCTTCCTAAAAAACATCTCCACTTCTGCCACCTTGCAGATATTTATTTGTACCTATGTTTCATTTCGCAGCACTGTTCTGTGCCAATTGTTATCCTTCCTATACGCTTTTCAGAGCTTTGTGGGGAAAAAGAAGAAATGATTGCAAAAAATAAAAATCATCATAACAGAGCCTGTTATGTGCTGGAGATTACCAGTTCCAGCTGTTCTATCAGCCAAACCCTTCCAAGCAATTTAGCCCACAGCAGCAAATCTCAATGAAAAGTTGCTCAGAAAAGGGGATGAGAAGAGTCAGAGCCATTTCAGAAATACTTTGAAGTCTTAGTCTTCTGCTCTTCGCCGAGGTCCCTTTGCTGTGCTTCAGCCCAGATGCCATCCCCTCGCAGGGAATTACAGAGCCCTGGGTGCAACTGTGCATTGTTGTTTGCCCACACCGAGAAATGAAGCCTGTGATTCACGAGAAGCCACAACACCAGCCAGAAAATTTTGTCCATGTGGTTGTTGGCAACCGCTGGGACAAAATATGACTCGAAGTCATAACAGGACCTGGGGTCCTCTCCCTCCACCCCTGCCACCCTTCCTGAGATCCAGCTGTGAGCTTTTCTTCTTGTTTTCTTTATTCTCTGTGTTGCCTGATAGTAGAGGTCCTGCCAATCTACAATTAGAAACAAGAGAGCTGCAGCTTTGTGCTCCGACTGCCCAGAGATAGGGCAGTAATTTATCTAGCCAACGTGCCAAACTCTTGCCAACAACGTCAAAAGTGAATATGTTATAAATGATTCTTCTCAGGGCATTTCCTTCACTTGCTGATGGAGGAAAAGCAAAGAGAAATGACAAAGAGCGCCGGTCCTTTTCTTCGGACAACTGTGATTTATTACAGGCGAACCGAGGAGGATTCCAAAAACATTACTCCTATAAGGGAAGGTAATTCAATCTCCAGCAAAAATAAACAGCCATGTTTAAATAAACCTTCTGAGAGTTGTTACTGCTCTTTTCCCCAGAAGTCGGGGTAGCATTTCTTTCCTGATATTGTGCTACTGCGCACGACGCTGGTAAGTGGCTGCTCTGAAGACCCAGGGATTGCCTCTGCTTTGGGTGGCCTGCAAAGCCATCAAAGGATAAAAGGCAGAGAACAAAGGGAAAAATTAAAGTATTATGAGCTGCAGCTGAAGCGCCTCACAGATGGTTCGCTGCTTATGGGAACTGCCTTTCTGCACGGGAGCAGAGGTTCACCCAGCTCGGTGCTCAGGCTCCTGTCTCAGCTCGCGGTGGGGTAGGGAAGGGTAGAATGGCAAGGTCTTTCCCCAGTACACCCTCCCAGAGGGCAGTGGTCAGTGGGTTAGAGACTTCCCACAGCTATTCCATGAGTAGTGAAACCAATAAATCACACTAACATTGAGGCCACATACCCTGCTAGCATCTGAGGAATCCACAGCAGTCAATGATGTCCATCACGGAAGCCTTGGGAGAAAAGCTCAAGCCCATGAAATAGAAATGGCAATTCAAGTTTCTCATTTCACTGATGCGCAGAACTTCAGCCCACTCCCAAAACACACATAGAGGTAGCAGCAAGCCCTGCACCATAACCTTCCTGACTCACTCGGGAAGCCGGGCACCTTCTTTTAGCTCTCTCCACAACCAAGAGCCAAGCACCAATTTCTGCCCATGGGAGGATCCCATCATTTTCTGGGCTCTGGGCTTTTCTAGTTGACACCGTGCAGGAAAAAAATCACACTTCCCGAGGTCAGGAAAAAGAGCATTAGTAAGACCACAGTTGCATATTATCAACTGAGTTGCCAACTGGGAAGACGGGTGTCCTAATCTCAGGCACCACTCCTGATACTCTGCGTTTCATATTGCTCCTTAGTCAAAATTCACGAAACGAAGGGAAATATCCCCGTTTCCTTTTCTCTATAGAAGGACAATGCTTCAAGCATTGCTGAGGAGCCACATCTCACAGTTGGGGCCCAAGCACCCTTAATGTAGGGCCCTTCCAAGCATCAGGGTCCACGCGGACTTTAGAGCTTTCATCAATACTAAGAAACCTGGAGACAACTACCTTCTTGTGGCTCAGAGGGCAAGATCGAGCCCCTCTGCATTGAGATCCCCAGACCTTCTTCTCTCCCCTGTGAGAAAATGAGAAGGAGAAGGTTACATGACACCTTCTTTCATCTTCTCCTCTTTTGGCACCACAGAGCAAACTGCTCAGCATGATCAACAGCAAATGGATTAATAAGAGTCTGAAAATAAATGCAGATGTTCAAGAAAAGTCAAGTCACGGTGTATTGGGTTTGTGTGACGGGGTTTTGGTAGTGGCAGAGGGGCTACAAGGGTGGCTCCTGTGAGAAGCTGCTAGAAGTTTCCCCGGCTCCAAGTTGGACCTACCTCTGGCCAAGGCCGAGCCGATCAGCGATGGTGGATGTGCCTCTGTGATATCATATTTAAGAAGGGATAAAAAAAACCTGCAGGGAACCTGCAGTGGAGAGAGAGCTGCCAGGGTTCCTTGGGCCATTTGAGTCTGAAGTGGTGGTGGGGAGAGAGGAGCGAGATGTGACAGAAACAACTCCGCAGACACCAAGGTCAGGGAAAAAGGAGGAGGAGGACGTGCTTCAGGCACTGGAGCAGAGATTCTCTGCATTCTGTTGTGAAGACCATGGTGAGGCAAGCTATGCCCTGCAGCCCATGGAGGGCCACGGTGGGGCAGAGATCCACCTGCAGCCCGTGGAGGACCCCACACCGAAGCAGATGACTGTGTCTGAAGAATCTATGACTCCATGGGATGCCCGTGCTGGAGCAGTCTGTTCCTGATGGATAACACGCCAGGGAGGGACCCACGCCAGAGCAGTTTGTGAAGAGTTGCAGCCCATATGGGCATCCAGCCCGGTGAATCTTACAGAGAAATGGCATCTACCTGTCAGTAAAGACTGCCCACTGCCATTTAGGTCATGCTTTTCCTTCTTATCATGCATACACAACCCCAACCTCTGATCCCATGAGGCGTGGAGAGCCCCAGCAAATTGCCACGTTCCTCAATGCCCCTTGAACACCTCATTGTGATTTATTGCCTTGACCGAGCGTGTTCAGGTTTTCGAGGCATGCCTTTTGTAACTCCTTCCTTACCAGCCTTGCTCTTTGCTTTGCTTTCTTTTTTTCTGCACTGCTTTTTCGTTAGCACAAGCTGTTAGGAAAACACTCTCCATGTAATGTGAATCCCATTCTCCCCGCCAAGATAAGACATAATTAATGACGCAGGGCAAATTAGTCATATAATTCCTGGGGATTGTCATTGTCTTAGATGCTGTGAACTTGTCACCTAGACTCAGGGCAGATGTTTTCTTACTAAGCTTATTGTGCTTTACGAAGTTGATTCCTTCACAGTTCATCAGCAAGAGAAAGGTAATTACAGCAGCCCTTTGTACTGCGCTTAAAAACCTAATAGGATAAAGAAGTGGGGAGAAACACAGCAAGCCCTCTCTGTACGGGTTTCTGTGATGATGAAAAGGTTGGCAAGAATAATTTACTCCTGAATTACTAGTGAGCTGAGCTGAGAACCAGGCCAAAGACCTGAGCTCGCACATAGCTTCAGGCAAATCAGGCAGAGTTAAATCCCCTGATGAGCCGAGGCAGCTGGGGCATCCCATGGTGCAAAGCAGGACCACTGCTGCCAAGGCTCCTTTTCCAGCCTGTGGAGACAGCAAGACACCTTGGCCCAGGCTTCAAAATAGCTGGCATGGGAAGCAGGGAGCTGCTGGCCAAGGGAAAATGCCAAGGGAAGAAGTATGCCTTCAGCTTTAGCCCTCACGGGGAATTAGGTGCTCCAGTTGCTGGGTCCCAGTCTCACTGTGACCATCTCCATGGTGGGATAAATGCCCCAAGGCAGACTCCTCACCCAAATCACAGCCCTCACCTACGCATTCACTAAGCTATGTTGTTAGAGGACATCTCTTTCATCCTTGGGCCAAGAATTACTTCAGTATCTTATGGTAAGTGTGTGCTGGATCACAGATGACAGCTCTGGTCTCCATGTTGGCTGGGCAGTGCAGTCATGTTGACAGTTGTTCTCTGGCTAAGCACACAATAAACTTTCCATGACTGAGCTTGATGACTACAAAAGCCTTGGGAACACCCTCCCCTTGTAGCCCTGGAGAAGAAAGGTCAAATGGAGGAGGATCCAAATGCTTCACGGAGGAATGCCCATGGTCCAAGAATGGGAATGAGGAGAGACAGACATCTGTATTTCTGCTTCCACCTTTCTTGAGGGCAGTGATAGTCTTTGCCCAGAGACATCAGTGGACAGGATTCCAGAGGGGACATCCTGATGCCTCAGGATCCCCATTGTGGAAATGAGGGTTCCAATGGGCTTTCAGGGGCTTCCTAACAGGGCAGCAGCCAAACAAGGAGAGATTAAGGATCTATACTTTGGACTGAGACATGCTGAGATAAGCCACCATCAAGCAAGTTTCCTTTTGTGGCTCCAGCCCTAAGTGCCTAAATTGTTTGCTTATGAGTTTCAGGTCATCATCCTAAACCCCTGTGAGGCACGGAGGTAACACCTGAAACCCTCTGCAGTGCTCCCAAACCACGCAGGCTGCATAAATAACCCTGCAGAAAAGCTCCATTCCAAAATATTTCGCAGTGAAAGTAAAATACTTCAGCATGAAGGTACAACATGTTCTTCGAAGTACGTTCTTGTAAGTACATGTTGTTGTGATCTTTTTGTATCCTTTTCCAGATTGATTGAGAATGTATTTATTTTTTAAAAAATAAGATCTGCAGAGTGGTTAGAAAAGCCCCTTCTGAGTTATGTCCTCTTGCTTCCCAGTCTGGGAGCGCTCAGTGGTTTCTAAGATCAGCGTGAATTGTCTCATACTATCTAACAGAGCTTCAAAAAAACCACTTGAAAGAACTCAGAAATCGTCATCATAAACTGACTAAGGGAGTATTTTAAGAACTCAGCTCAAACATCCTTCAGAGACAGATATATCGCTGAGCTACAGGACATTTTTTTTCCACGGGATAGGTAGTTTTATTCCCCCAAAAAATGGAATGCTAATGTTTTTGATCTCAGTTCTCTCTGGCAGTCTTCCAAGTTTTCATGATTTGGCAACCTAGCAAGGATTAAGAGACTTCCTGATGTCTCCTCTTCTCTGAAAAGGAGCACATGGCTGACGTACCCTTTTTTGCTCGTAATAATGGCCACCCAATCAATGGGGATGTCTTACCTGCTTTCTATTTGGTGTTACTTCTTGTACTTCACCTGCTGCACTAATTTGATAAAATACAGTGCTGATGGAAGAGATTTGTATCAGGGAGGACTTTAGCCTGGCAATTATCATCCTCTCCCCGTATCAATTCCTTACTCCTAAGCCCTTCTAAGCCTGTGAAAACACGGCTTGGAGCTCCCAACAGGGAGAACAAAACAGAAGAAATAAACCATACGTCTGCACATGGTAGCAGATTTATCATTTTGCTGGATTGCTTACAACATGGAGCACATCCAGATTATTGTGAAGAGTTGGTACCTCCTTAACAGTTCTGGTTCAGAAAGTACCCCTTAGCCTGGGTCTTTTTTGAGCAGATCTGCACAGAAAAAAATGAATGGAAATCTACTGATTAAAGACTATATGTTTGCAACACCAGAAGATACCAGCCAACCATAAAACTACTGTAAATCATTATTTCATACCTGATCACCTGAATAGTCATAGTCCATTTGTGGCACTCTCAAATCTCTGATCCTTGGTGTCTTTTGTGGCTTTATCTGCAGATATTCCCAGTATCCGAACAAGCGGGATGTTTTCCAGCGACATCAGGAAACCCAGACCCAACACCTTTTTGCCAGAAGCAACCTGCATCTCCCACCAGCCAGGCTTCGCAGCATTATGGCAAAAGCACCCACTATGGGAAAGACAGACGTGTGGGTTTCGTCCCTCTGCCAATAAATACTTCATACAAAGTATCTGAGTGCCAATCTGAGCATGGACTCAAATGGAGTCTTCTTCCACAAGTGTCCTTCCCTCTGTGTTCCCACCTCCCCTAGGCCACCCTTTGGGGATGCTCTGAGGTGGTCTACCAAGTAATCCCTGCAGGTGAGATAGCATTCTTTTATGGTCCTATTACTAAGTTTGAAACTTCCAACTCCTCAACACTGTCATATTTTAAGCAATTTTAAGGTCCCAGACACTGGTATTTAGCTGTTTCAGAACATCTACACGTGGAAAGTTAGACTTCTTTGGCAGCTGAGCATGGGTTTTGAAGCTGTAAAGTTTAACTAAGCCCCTTTAGGAGTGGTAAGATAGGAGTAATTCTTCTGCCCCAGCTTAAAGTAACTTGGCAGACATTGCTTGGGCAGCAGACAGAAAAACAGGGAGCTTGACACATCTCCCACACTTGGCTGAAGACCTTGGTGCAAAAAAGACAAACTCCCCGTTGACCTTATTGAGTCTGTGCACTCTCCACATCATGAACAAGAACACTAAAGTCGTTCAGAAAACTACAGATCTACCTACCCTCGAGGATGATTTTTCTTGTTTAATTTGACTGCCCTAAAATTTGGAAGTGTAGCTGCCGTTTCAAACTGGTAATTACTTGGCAACTAAATAAACTACAGCATTGCTGGACCCTGAAAAGCGACTACCATGTGAGCTTTCATTATATACTTTGTTCATGCCCACATTCTAGAGAAAGCTCCCAAACTTGAAATAAAACCAAAGGGAGAGTCAGCATGTGGAGAAAGTGCAAACTAAGTGCATGCTATTTTTTTACTTTTATTTGCTGCATTATGGGCGAGAAGCCAGGAGCAAATTATTCAATAAACATCAAGCAATGTTATGCTTTTGGTGTCTCACTACAATGATTTTCAGACATAAAATAATCCCACATCAAACCATAATCAAGAAATGTGACATGTTGGTTTTAACCGTTTATGATGTCTCCCATCAGGTATGGTCCAAGAGAAGCAGATATGGAGGAAGTGGTGAAAGGGAGGATAAGTCATCTAGCCAAAACCCACTCCCAATTCATCCAGTTCATTCCAGTGGGTAGGGAAGATTATTAACATCCGTACCTTGCCACTGAGCGATATTTTTCAGGATATTCTTCAAGCAAAATTCCCAAAAGTTCGCCACTGACAGAAGCATTCTGTTGTAAAGCAACATCAAAGAGCTGCGAAACAAACTGGTTTTCCAAGAAGATCAGAAGCTGAGATGGGCAGGAAGATGCTGCAGATGAGACTTGCTGTGCTGAAGATAAGACCCCCAGTAGGAATTACTATTGCTCAGAGGCACAGGGATGTAAACTGCATTTAGATGTAACCAACAGAGATTGACATTGACATTGCTCCTCTCATTGGAGGAACATCAGACAAGAGTATTCCTGCAGGTCCCATCAGATCATCGACTAATCCAAAATTCAGGTGATCAGGGTTTGACAGAGTGGCAACAGAGAGAAGAAAACCGAGGCTTTGGGCAACCTGGTGTAGTGGAGAGTTTCCCTGCCCATAGCAGTGGGGTTGGAACTAGATGATTTTTGAGGTCCCTTCCAACTCTAACCATCCTATGATTCTGTGATTCTAATTGCAGGACAAGCCTCTATTCACTTCACTATGAGAAAGCAACAGACACTTTAAACCCTTAGAAGTCCATGACTAACACTTTGTGACATTAAAAATCAGCTTTCATGTTCCCAGTTGCAAAGACACCAGTGGTCTTCTGTTTGTACTAACTTTTACTCCAATGATATAAACAAGAAAGAGTGGCTGGAAGCATTAGGCTCCAGAAAGCTGTGTTTAGAAACAACAACAAAAATGACCCACCTAAAAAACACTGCGGAGTCTCTTTTTCAGTTGTTGGCTTTCCAAACATGTTGTGGACAATGAACGTGGTTGATAGAATTGCTACATCTGCTTCTTGACCTGTTTGACTGAAAAGTTACTTAAAAGAACTCTGAGTCTCTTTATTCCCACTCATTCTTTCCCAGTATTAACAGAGACCTATAAATTACAAATGACCAATTTTCAACTGAAGCACAGAGGATGAAAAGAACATATTCATCCAATGGTATGTTACAGGTCAGATCTTTAGGGCAGGCTAAATCTCTCCAAAGTCCTCCACTTCCAAAGTCAGATTTCTGTATTTGCAAAGGATTTTTACTCCTTTAGCCATGACCATTAAAATGACCTGGACCTGGACCTCCTGACCTGGAGGTACTGATTCAGAAGAGGAATGTGAATTCCAGTAAATATCAATGGAAGAGCAGAATTCCTGTCCCACCCAGCTGTAGGAGACAAAAGCCAAGCTGTGTCTATTCCAGATAATCGTTTCAACACTTCTAGGAAGCAAGTTACCCATAAAGTTAGGCATGACACTACGACATTCACTTCCATCCTGAAAAAAAAAAATAACAAGAAGGAATTTCTTGCCTTACCTTTCCTGAAATCTGAATCGCTGTTAACAGGGCCTGTTGAGCAGCAAAACCATGGTCACACCACACATAATATCTCTGGCTTCAGCAGAAGGAAGAAGGAAACCTGTGATTTCTGTCTCCAGAGAGGTGTTCACTTCTGACATTCTCTTGCCAGCCACAGGATACACCATAATTCGTGTTCTTCACCACAGACCTTTTAGGAGCAAAGGAAGATGTTTCTCCAAGACTTGTGTCTTCCAGGAATGAAAACATGAGATCAGATTTATTCAAGAGGTTCTTCCAGGGATGGCAAAAAAAAGAAGGAGAGTTGGAAAGGAGCGAGCATTCCCAGTAGGTGAGGTCCCTTCTGAAAGGTCCAGCATAACACATGTCAGTATTATCCTAATAACATAGCTCACATTGAATACTTCCTTTTAGCAACGAAACTGAAGGCTCAAATCTGAGCTCTCATATCCCTGCAAGCTTGAATGCCAGAATAAAAACTCAGCTCTACACCTGCTCTTTTTTTTTTTTCAGATATGAATATGAAATATGAAAATTTGAAATTGCAACCAAAATGCTGACCTTACTCTGCAGGTAGCCTTTCCTCTTTCAGGTGTAGAAAAAAAGGAGTCTCCCTGGAAACCTTCCATTGTCCTAACTGCTTGAAGATAATCTAGCAGACCACCTCCCTTTCCTTATTCCGGAATTTTGTCCTATGTGGCTGGTGAGCATGTGCCAGGGCAGGTCTGAGGGTTGTTCTGCTCCAGCTGACATGGAGGACTGTTGTAGCCGGTCTCATTGTAGTTTCATACCTTGCATGCTGCATAAGAGATGTGCCCTCCTTGGTTAGCCCATGTCCTCAGGTTGGCAGGTCTCCACCTCATGACATGGGCTGAAGTTAGCAGCAGGAGCGTCTCCTAGCCTGGGCGTTTCTCTGCCAGGAATAACCACTTAGCAGAGGTGCTTCTTGGGGTTAAGGAGCTTTTTGGAGCAGAGAGTGCCTCTTTTACTGCACAATGGACAAAATGAGTCCCAGCTCTCAGGAATCTTCTAGCCACTACAGGCATGCAACACAGTAAATCCTTCATGTTATTTAACCTCCTCCGTGGGGTGGCTGGAGACAGGAACAAGAGAACCACAGTGGGTGTGCAGGAAGAACAAAGTGACCTACAGCTCTTCTAAGATGGGTGTTTATGACCTTCCCAATACGATAAAGCTGAGTTCAGTCCCTTTCATGCCAGCACTAGTGAACTATTGTTGTTTCCTGCGTGTGGAGGTGGAAATGTCATACTTTAGCCCTGATTTGCCTTTTTCTTATTTTGTGGTTTCCATGCGCTAAAGCTAACGAAGAGGACTAATACGTCCCCTGTAATGGTGAGAAGCAGCTGCTTTCATGTGATCTCATAGCCCATTAAGCAATGCCAGTCTTGAAGGTGTTATTGCAGGAAGCATTTTTATTGCCAGGATTTCTCGTGTCTCGGGGGTTGAGGCACCAGAGCAGACTGTTAC
Source organism: Tauraco erythrolophus (assembly GCF_009769465.1). Taxonomy (NCBI): domain Eukaryota; kingdom Metazoa; phylum Chordata; class Aves; order Musophagiformes; family Musophagidae; genus Tauraco; species Tauraco erythrolophus. Next base: position 19,526,599 of record NC_141479.1, on the reverse strand, counting down.
CACTGCTCCGAGCATCAGCAAAAACCTCCTCGCAGCTATTTAGACCAAAACTGGCAGAGTTTCATGTTAAAATGGATTCGTGTGCCTTTATGATCTGCATGGGATTTTATCACAGCATGCAAGTCTTGGTTTTCTGCCCTCAGTGCAGAGAATTCAAACCCAAACACACATCTCCTTGTCTGCTTTGTCTTTCTGGAGCCAGCGCTGGCACAAACAACTCTCTTCCAGTACTTTCGTTACCAAACCAGTAACTTATACTCGTTTTTTTTTCAAACCAGCTGGCTTGGGTTTGATTACAGTAAGGGCTGATTAACCCAGCACTCACTGCTCTGCACTTCCTAAGGGCATGAGGCCAGCAGTGACATATGATAATAGCAAGAGTCACCAAAGAAGGTCTGTGCAGAAACCAACTGCCAGAGATAAGATTTCAAACCTCAGCATCAAAGTTATTCTCCTGCAATACATGGAAGTAGCTTCACGAATCTGAGAAATACCACACAAGGGAGAGCTGGACGACGAAGGCCCTGATCCAGTGAAAAAAACTGACCAAGTGTGACATTATAATGACATTAGCAACTATTATGACTACGTCAGTAGTTTTACTACGGAGATGATTTCTACTTCTCATCATGACCAATGCAAAAGGTAGACTTCAATTTATCTGCTTTCAGTGACAAACATCTCTAAAATGGCAAGACCTTCAAGGACACAATAGATAACCTATTTACACGTACAAATCACCAAGAGAATGACCCACATCTGCACCTTTACATAAGCAATTACACAGTATCTGGCCAGCCAAATATCAGCTAACCTGTTATCAGCACACCTTTGCTCTCGGTGGATCTCCTATGAGGAAAGATCAGACAAAAAAGGACAAGTCTGGCAGTATGATTTCTTTCAGATGCCAGTCAAACTTGCAGTGGGGACCAGTATGCACAGCAACAACAGGAGAAAACCCAAGGGCTTCACAATGCAGCCACCGTTGCCCTGATATAAGGTGAAATCATCTGATGGAAGAGAGAAACCCAAGCGACTAAAGTCCTTCCTTGTAAACTTACAGCCCAATTAGGGGAACTCCAGGGAGACAAGACAGCTCTTCCTGGAAGAAAACCTAGCAACTAGTAAACCCCCAGCAAAAATTACCAGACTTTCAAAGTCATATCATGTAATTTAAAGCATCTGTTTGGATACTGAATGAGGGAAAATCTTCCATAAGAAATAGATCAGGAACAACTTATTTGCTGCTTTTTAGAACTCTCCAAGGAAGAGACTTTCCTAATATTCTTAATTTTTAGAGTATTATATCCTCATCAAAAGCTAGAGTATTTTATCTGGAAGTTTATTTTTCTCCAAATAATGATTTAAAAAAAAAAAAATTAAGGGAAGAATTTTATATGCCTAATTTCTGGCTGCTTTAGTTCCTTTAGTCTTCCTGAGATGATATTGCAAGAGTGGTTTACATGTCCTTTAGCATCTTCTAGAAATACGAGAAAATCAATAATCTGCCTTCCAGGGTTGTTGTTTTTTTTAAGCAAAACCAGAAATAACTCCACTTTGCCCTCTACTTTTGCCAAAGTACTTCAGAAACATAAGGCTTCCTACAAGCCCAGATGAGGTGCTAACAGCAGAAATAAATAGAAGTGCGTTAATTACATCGCAAACCTAAATCAAACAGTGACTCAGTGGTGGCCAAGATGTCACCAGTGATGGGCAAATCTCTCAGTGGCAGCAGAATCGATTGGCTCATATATAGCACGACATGATGCAGGGCCTGAAGTCAGGACCAGCGCGGTGTGGCACGGTGTACCCTCGAGCTGTGGCACGGTGTACCCTCGAGCTGTGGCACGGTGTACCCTCGAGCTGTGGCACGAGCACTTTGAAGGCCACCCAGGCAGCCCTGGGGCTCAGAAAGGGCTCACTGCAATCAATGCAGCCCCCATCACTTCTCAGGCTGGGCCCTGTGCCAGCACATAGCTGAAGTCATTACCTGTTTAAACTACAAGGAATTTCTCTTGGTCCAGCCAGGAGTGCTCAAATACTCTTTCTTTTTTTTTTTTTTTTTTAATTTTTGGTCTGGAATTCCTCAAGAAAAACTTTGCAATGACAGAATGTCTACGGGAAAAAAAGAGTCATGCCTGTTCCTGCCAGGGCTGAGGGAGACCTGAGCAGCCACTATGGTTGTGAGGGTTTCTGTGTCTTCTCCCCCTCCTATGTCTCCATACATCCCCATTTGGGTCACCTCCTGTCGCAGGGACACACACATATAATTCCTTTCCCCATGCACTGGAATGCCTATGGCAACTGTCCGTCACTTTCCAGAACCAGCAGGTTTAGGAGTGTATGGATGCTGTTCCTTCAGGAGCCAGAGATCAGGGATATAAAATCTAAGACCACTTTTAATTGAAAGAGTTTTAAACTAAAGTCTCATTTCTGCAACTAGATAAATTAGAAGTTCTTAGGGAACAGGAGAGGGCATCACTATGGTCCCTTCTGGAAGCCTGGCTAGAGACAGTGTGTCTGTTCGCTGAGACACAGCCTCTTCCCATCCTCTGCAGTTTCCCTGAAATAACTCCAACCAAGCAGTAATTCATGGTTCTTGACTAAGCTATAGAAAATCTCATGGGAATGTAGGAGATAAATGGCCTTTGGTTTTCCATAAATAGAAGTGATGGAAACAGAACGTTTATGTTGCCTTAGACACTGCCAGGAGGGTTTGCAGCTTCTCTGCAAATCTGTAGGATTATATTGCTCTGTGCCTAAAAACATATTTACACTGGGAACAACAGACTATGTGGAAATGGCATCTTTTTATACTGACAAACCACTGGAAAATTAAGCCACAGTCCTTGATAGACTTTTGGATCACATTGAAAAGTAGAGTTTCGGAAAACATGATGAAACCTGAATTGACAGCAGTAACGGTGAAAACCTCTGGCTTTGTTAGCAAGTGTCTCTGAAAAGCAGCTCCTAATTGTGTCCAACCTCCCACAGCCCATTGCTTTGGTCTCCTCCGATTGCCCCCTGTGGAAATCTGGTGCTGAAAGGATAGAAGTCAGATATGACCCACCTCTTCTCTGCCTATTTTTATCTTTCTGGGTAATACTTGGATTATTCCAGCTAGGGAGGCTATTGGAGCAAGGTTAAGTCTATTAGATACAACTGCCCCTGTGGTTGCTCACAAGATGGGATTGCTATTGCGTGAGCAACACTTCATCCTTGTTGCTACAGCCTTAGGCTTCCTTTCAAATTCACTATTTGGATTACAGACACAAAGGATGGTTTTCCTCAAATTGCAACATAATTTCTGTGTACAGAGTACATATTGGGCAGAGATTAGTATTAGGTCTTGTAGACTATGGGAAGGTCAATGTGTGCAACACGTAAGGGGAGCAATACTCACTTTTGATTCAGTGCTCATGATGCTTCACTGACCAGCCACACCAGATGAGCAAATGCTGCATCAGATGAAAACTGACTTCAGGTGACATCTATGTCTTTGGATGGTGACATGTAAAGGAGAAACCTGTGCAAGCAGCAGAAGACCGATGGTGTTATCTCCCCTGACCCTTTGTCAGCAGTTGCAGTTATGTGAAGGATACAAGAGGTAATAAATCAGATCCTTCCAGTCCAGAAGCTAAAACAGAGAGCTCTAGTAAATAGTTGCAGCTCGTTGATCCTCAGCACTGATTCATGCATGCAGCCTGGATGTACATCAAATCCTCCACTGAAAAAGCTGTATTAGTCATTGTTTCCCGAAAAAATAGATCTTGCAGCAGACACCACAACGTACCTCTTTCCTTCTGCGGTTACTCATGCAATCATTACTTACAGTCTTCATTGGCTGATTTTTTGAAAAATTCAAACATGAGATTAATTATGTCGGTCATTAATTACCCTGATCCTGGACAAAACTCCCACATACACAGCAAAGGCTACAGAATCTTGTCTGACATGACTGGGGGAGTCTATTGCTCCTTTATAGGGTTATACAGCTCTCCCCAAGGAAAGGGGTCAATCTTTCTCCAGGGGAGGGGAAAAATACTTGGCACGAGGGCAGGAAACACTGGGTTTTCTTTTTATGTCACATCCCTCTCTCTGGGAACATTTCCCCTCTTCCAAGGGCAGAGCTGACAATGTTCAGCCTCCAGGTTTCAGCTGTAATCCCTCTTTGAACAAGCTGCCATTACCCTTCACCAGGACTGTTCTTCCTGACACTGGTAACATTTATTTGTCATGGCTGAGGAAAAGAAGTGAACTGAATCACACATATATCCATTTCTAAGGAAGGCTTTTAAAACCCTCCAAGACGCTTTCCTCTAACTGTTCATATGTATCGTCTGAACAGCTGCCAGACCACCAGCCATGAGGCACTATCAAGTGTAACAACTCTTTTGTTATTTTATATATTCCTCCAGTTGGAAATAATCAAATATTGCTAGCGTGCTGTGGAAAAGCAGTCTTGAAACATTAGTGACGCTTTAAGAAGGAATTAAGACTTTCATCACATAATAATGGGGAAGATCATCTTTACATCTGTCATTCCTGCCACTTTTCCTAGAACACCACTGAAAGGAAATGAATTCAAATTCATCCTAGCTGGACTGGATATCAACACCACCTTTGCTTCCATCACTGCTGGACTTGAGTAATGTTTTTTCTGTAAGTATAGCTAACAGAAAATAGGAAAAATGCAAAGATATTCACAAATTCTAAGTGTTTTGGATCGCGTGAGCCCTTGGACCTTGATAAACATGCATAGGGTTACTATTACCATGACAAAAGCATGCCCAAAACTCCATCACTGCGGGGAAGTAGACACTGCAAAGATCATAATTTTATAAATACGTGCCTATTTCCATATTTTTTGGTTTGTTTCCACTTGCATACATTTTGCATACATATTTTACCATTTCCTCTGCATACCTCAGAGGCTGCAGTCACAACAGCTCCCATTCCAGAGCCTCTGCTTTTGGCTACCAAGCTGTGACAAGCTCAATGAAATCAGTATGAGAAGAGGTAGGTCTGTTATGAAGATCTCATCCTCATCCAGTGCAGGATACTGCTGATTCAATACTGCATTTGGATTTTCAGGTCACCCAGGTGCTCTGGAGAGATTTCTTGGATGATGGACAAACCACAGGAGTCTCAATATGTTTGGGCATTTAGTTGGTTCTAGCTGGTTGGAGAGACAACCAAGAAAACATCCAATGGTGATGGACAGCTGCATAGCAGAGAGCTGAGGAAGATCAGGTTCTCCTGTCCTTAAGTCACACTCTTCTTTAAAATGCAAACTATTAAAAGCCACAGTTTCTCTAAATGTGATCTTACATTGAGCAGAAAGTGCGTCTGCTGCTTTCATTCCTGGTCTTCTAACTCAGATTAAGTCAATGATATCAAAGACTGCCAAAACGTAGCCCTCTTCTTCACCCTGAAAAATTTACAGCTTAAGCTAGATTAGGAAAAAAAATTTATGAAAAGAATGAACAAGACAGATAAGATAAGCAACAATTCCTGGGGAGAACGTGAGAAGATTTTTAGAGATGGTATTAAGAGGAGATTTGAAGGAAAGGAGAATATACAAGGTATTACAGCTGTTAGGGAAACGAACTGAAGACATTTCTTCCCGCTGCAGAAAAGGTTACCCCTTTGTTGAAAAACATAAAAATGAAAACAAAGAACCTTTTGTTTTCAAGCTGTGTCAAAAGCACTTTCACTGGTTTTGACAACCTTGTGAGGAAAAGGTTTTGACAAATCCCATGCTCAGCCTAATGAAGAGGGATGAAGGAGCAAAGGAGAGCAGAGGTGCTGGGGTACGACACAGCCATTAATGGGGGGCAACAGTGAGTTGCTGCAGAGAGACAACACCAGGAGGAGATAACACTGAGTTCCATGTGGCCTAGATCCTGGTTTTCCCCCAATTTTTTGTCTTTGGAATTTGGAAATAATCTTAAATCCTCTCTCTTTTGCATTTTAAGAGGTGAGTGGTAGAAGGATCCCCCCAGCATCTATTCCAGCCACTCCACCAGCCTACAGAGCAAAGAAGCCCCTTAGTCCAACAGCTCAAACTCTCACACACAATAATGCAGCATGCCACAGGAAAAAAAAAACAACAAAACCAAAACCAAAACAAACAAACAAACAAACAAAAACCAGAAAGGGAATGGCCAAGTGCTTGGTTCCTCACTACATGGAGATGTGAAGGTCTAAAAGTCAGCTATGGGGGAAGCCAACAGGGTTTCCCTTTGCTGCTGACAGCCCCATCACCAAAGCAATGTGAGGATCGCAGGAGACAAAAACAGTCCTTGCATCATGGCTTTGATAAGAGGTAGTGAGAGGATGGACAGGCAGCATTTTGGCTGCTATAAAGAGCACTTCAGAAAGGGCAGGTTTAAAGAAATAAACTGTTTCTGAGGGTGGGTGCAAGATAAATCAGCTGAGGGTGGGTGAAGAAAAGCTGTAAGCTGCTCGGTGTGCTACTTTTCAGGTTGTAAAAAGAAATACGCTGCACATGAGAATTTGTTCTTACCTCTGCTTCATGAACAGGCACCAACAGCCTTAAAGAAGTCACTGTTGTTTTTATAGAAAGAATATTTTCTATCAAGACGTTCTGTCCTTAAACAGAGGCTGTTCTCTGCATCCCTGGGCACCTGATCCCCAGAGCCAAAGCGAAGCGTGTGGGACTGGAAAACAAGCAGAAGAACAGCCATGGCCTCCCTGTGGCACACCAGTTGCCAACAGGAACTGCTGAAGTGGACTTTTGTCTTGTCAAACACAGCACAAATCTCTGCTCCTGAAACAGCTCCCTGAAAATTGGCTGTTTGTACCCCAGCCCACGGGGCCCTGAGGCAAGGCAGCAGGGAGCATCGCTGCCAGGGACCAGGTCCATCCATTGGGCGTTGGATACATCTGCCAAACCATTGACAATGTCCCTCCACTGCTGCTACCTCCAAGCTCTCAGCTTGGAAAACAAGAGTAGCCCTCAGGATAAACTAGGTGCTTTCCCATGCAAGAACACTTTCTGCCTCGGTGACTACATCAGGTAAAGTGTTGCTGGAGTCCAGCCAGTCTCTCTCCAGCCACCATGTGAAGGGCTGATGGACCCATCAGGAGATTAATTAACCCAGCAGGTCTCAGCAATGTGCCTATCTTTCCCCCTGTGTGAAGGACAGGAGACGGATTATTCTGCTGCCAGGCTGTAACACGGGGTGTTAACAGGCTGGATGGCCTGCCCGGATGATCGAGGCATCATCCCTTCCTCCCTCTGGGTCAGCCACTCATTTCCTTGTGCTGTGGGTACAGCCAGCATCCTTGCAACACCCCTCGGAGATGCTTATTCCCCTTTTAGGGATTAATAGCCTAAATTTCCACGCTCAAGGGCAAGCTGGCAGAAAAGCCACATCCTGTGCATCAGGTTCAACAGTGCATGTAAAATGTACAGTGACCTTGTGATTACATCAGCTGTGATGTGATATCCTGGGCAGAATCCTCCTGCTTCTGCATGTCCCATGTTTATGAATATGCCAAAAGATAACACTGTCCCAGCAGCCTTCGCCAGACCCTGTAAGCTCTTCAGAGTTTTGGAAATGCATATAAATACACTTGTGTTCGTTCAGAAATAAATATAAATAAACGTGATGTTTTGCTTACTGTTTCTGGCTTTGGCATGTGTAAGACTTTCGGGTGGTACAGCGTGATACGAGGACAGTGATGGGACCGTCCTGTGGGACCCATCGGAGACAAAGCATCAGCCAGAACATTTGGGCAAAATCTGCACTTGTCTCCAAGCCATAGCATTTCTTCAAAGCCCAGTGTAAAGGTATTTTTCTTTCCAACAGCTCATGATTTGTGCTAGATTATTGTTGGCTACTCTGTATTTGAAGATATTTTCACATCTGTTACCCTGTCAAGAGAGACATTGTTCTCTCCTCTCTCTGTTTCTGTAGGTGAGATTGTTTTGGAAAGGACACCTTGTAGGTTAGATAAGCTTCACCTTGACCTCTAACCATGTCAAAACTCAGGTGGCCAACATAACATATATATATGTAAAAGAAAGAGCCAGTTTCAGTTTTGGAATTTTCAGGGATACCAGCACTTTTTTACTGATGTCCATCTGCAGAGTCAAAACCCTCTTGGCCATTTTCACCAATTCTCTGGGATGACCAAGAGCAGTTCAAAAATGACAAGAGCAAAGGCACTTTGACTGCAAGATGGCTTAATTTTAACCGGTAGAAGTTTCAGGGGGAAAAAAAAAAAAGAAAAATAATTTGGTGACATGAAGCATGGGGAGTCACTCATCTAGCATTGTGTAAGGGCTATAAATCTGTCTGGAAATGAGGCATGAAATGCATCATAAAAAGTCTATAATCAAAACTATAAGATCAACATAAAATTTATGGCAGGTAACTTATGGAGAGCATTACATGTCTGAACTTTCAACCAAATGTTCTTCAACTGTATATTTCTGCAAGCTGTTGTATAAAACACTTCTCTCTTCTTTCCCTTTACTTGAAATAAGCCTAAGCATTAAAAACCTGATACGGTTTTCTATAAATTCAGCAGTGAAAACTATGTAATCTAAAAGACAATACAGAAAGTTTCAGTAGAAAGTTTCAGTAGAAAGCATCACTGATTGAAACTTTGGGGAAAAAGGTCATTCAATAACATAAAAGAGAATTCATCCTCTCCTGCAAAGATTGACTCAACTCATGTGTCTCTCTATTTTACTTATTACTTTAAGATGTTCTTCTGACCTTTATATCCCCGCTATAATTATCTTCTTGGTGTTAGTTTCTCTCTCTTCCTCTCCCAGAAGACTACTATTGTCTTTCTGTGAGCAGATGAAAACCAGATGGGGAGAATAGGGAGGAGATACTGAGATCTGGGCTATCTACCTGAATTTTGCTGTGCTTGGTGAGTATGGGTAATCATTATCAAAATTAAATTATTAAATTACTCTCTAAAACCTACTAGAAATCTTTCCTTTGGTTTTAATATTGTGCCAAGGGAACAGTAGTCATGATCCTTCCAAAGTATATGGGGCCAGCGTTTTATCTCATCTAAATTTCTCTGCACCACAAACCAGCCAACAAATTGCCCAGCACAAATATACAGGAGATTTAGTCTGCAATGGTTCACCAAGAAAAGGCTGCAGCGAGCAACGCAGGAAAGATTCTCCCACCCATAGAAGAAACACAAGAGCAATTTCCAAAACAAATCAAAGGCTCGTCTTTTCCAGCTGATATCTGTTGTAGCTAGACTTCTTGATGCTTGTCTGGTAATTCTGGAAAGATTCAGTGAACCACAGTCCTTACACCTGGTACATGGAGAGGTTCATGGCAGGTATAGAGAGAGAGAGTTATGAAACTGTTTCATCTAGATGCTAGTTGTGACGTATCTGGGATGCTCTTTGCCTTTTCCCTGCTGCTTGGCTCACGGGGAGATAGTGTTGTGCAATCTTTCACGCGCAGTTACATTTCTGCCAGTTATAGTGGAAAAGTTTTAGCAAGGAGAAGTTCCTTGGCTAGACACCAAACACACTCTTAAAAATTAATCTCAGGGTTTCGCTGAGGCTCAGCACCGGTGGTTAGAAAGAGCTGATGTGCCTTAGATTTCAGTGCACCAAAGGAGACTGCTGACACCTTCATCCATCCTTCCTTAGACTGTCTCACCATGCGTTTCTCTGCAGGGGTTACCCCCTGTTTGCTTCTGTTCTCCAGAAGGCTACGAGTGAAGTCTGGTTTTGGTTGAGTATTTCCTTACTTCGACAGCTAATCTGTACCTTACAGTCTGATGTTACCTCGCGACGAGTTTATGGTCCCGTTAGCATCATGTAACAGCATCTTCCAAGGAAACAGAAAGGTCCCTTCCAACCTGGTATTCCATGATTCTGTGATTCTAATCACCATGCCAAAGTCAGGTTTGCAAGACAAAGAGGAACACAAAAGCCTCCACTAGACAGCATAAAAACTTTGTGAGTAAGCTAATTCTGCGTTCCAAAATGAATACCCATGTTTGAGTTAGACAACATGAAAGCTGATAAAACCTGACCTATTACGAACATGTAACATATGAAATAAATTTTGCTGAGTAGTTCCAGAATAAACTGGACACTGCTGCCACTGGGCAGTACAGATGGCCCTTAGGATTAACAAGCAATCCAATAAGTAGAGCAGAAATTTGGAATTTATAGATGAGTAGTAAGTCCTGTGCAACCACTGAGGAAGAAGATAGTGTGTAGTAGTGGTGGCTCAGGAGCTGTGTGATCCCAAGACTCACAGGCTGGTGCTCAAGGTCTCTCCTGGACAAGGTGAAGAGGACCAGATATTACCTTCATCCCTTGCTCAGCTGCACTGGTGGGCTTCTCAGTCTGGATACAGAGGTAAAGGCTTCTCAGCCTTCGTCCACCTCCAGCTACACATGGGAGAAACCAAAGTGGTTTCCCAATGCCTCTTCTTCCCACAGCTGTGGAAAAATCTGGATAGAGGAGAGACAAATGGCCCTGTGATCATAGAATCATAAAATCATAGAAAGGTTTGGGCTGGAAGGGACCTCAAAGGTCATCTAGTTCCAAACCCCCTGCCATGGGCAGGGACATCTTCCACTAGATCAGATTTCTCAAAGCCTCATCCAACCTGGCCTTGAACACTTCCAGGGATGAGGCAGCCACAACTTCTCTGGGCAACCTGGTCCAGTGCCTCACCACCCTCTGAGTGAAAAATTTCTTCCTTAGATCTAATCTAAATCTCCCCTCTTTCAGTTTAAATCCATTGCCCCGTGTCCTGTCACTACATGCCCTTGTAAAAAGTCCCTCGCCAGCTTTCCTGTAGCCCTTTTAGGTACTGGAAGGCTGCTAGAAGGTCTCCTCTTGCTTGATACAAAGGTTATCCTCGCCAGGCCCTGGAGAGAAGCCGGCATGGTCAGCCAGGGTCATAGCAAGTTTTGCTCTTCTTCAAAAGACCCAGGAAATACTAAAATAAAGTGAAGATGAAACATAGAAGAAAAGCACAGGAGCACAAACAGGAGGCAGACTCAGGGGAAAAAAAAACCAAAACACCACAAAAAACCAAACAGCCACTAAATTGCCAAGAGTGTAGTCTGTATATCTTTTTTTACAGACTCATTACATTATCCCCTGCCATCTGCACCTCACACCCTGTCACTCACTCTCTACAGATTTACACGGGGGATTTTCTCCTGAACGCTTTTGGCGTTCGGACCGATGGGGCGACAAGTATTGATCTCTCTGGAGTGACTCCTGATTCCAGGACACAATGTCCCGCGCTGCAGTCCAAGGCTCCGGCTGCCTCTTTTGTTCCACTTTATCACTGATGTCTTGGCTGCATCTTCCGCCTTTTTTTTTTTTTTCTTTTTGCACTTTTGCCTATTTCTTTTTTTTTTTTTTTTCATTGAGCTTTTCTCTAGAAATCTGTTGAAATGAATAACCCCCCTGCCGTTAACGTCAGCTGGAATAGCGTTGAACGTGGAGCTGCGATTTATACGGGCTGAAGGCTCAGACAGTTGTTTGGGATGGAAAATTTTAACCTTCAGAGTCTGACAGTTGATTTTAAGCAAACCTCTCTCTCGAATCTATTTATATGAACCTTCTCACTGCAGCACCTTTACATGTAAATCTTGTAGATGTGTTCACCAACAGCCACAGCACTAGGAGCTGCACAGACTAGCAGCTAGGCTGGGAAGTTGAGGCTTGAGCCCGTTGCTCTGCTGGCACCACTGGCTGTACCCTCCCAATGCCTCAGTTTCCCCACAAGGTCCCTGAATGAGTTTGGGGCTGGATTTTGCTGGGTTCAAGACTGTCCACAACTTCTACAAGCATTTGATCTGCTCAGGAAGAAACCTAGCTCCAAGGTGTGAGGTGTTTCAGCACTTTACAGCCAGGTTTTGAAATGGCTTGAGATCAAAAATATTTTTCAGGTGCCCTAATGACAGCAAATACTTTTCAGTCCAACCCAATGCTCACCCGTCACAGTCATATAACCCTAATGGCTGCAGCACTGGAGATGTCCCTGGGCCCTTCATCTGCACCAATCAAACCCCCTGCAGAAAAAGGGGACCCACTGACGTCACTTCTCCTGACCTTTCCAGGCACCTTGGGACCTCTGGCATGTCAGGGTAGCCCCAGGTTCTGGGAACAAATTAGCTGACACTTGCTGGTTTGATTTTGGGTTGTTTTCTTTCCTTCCAAAGGATCTTCCTTGGCTTTAAAAGAAAAATATTAAAGAAGGGAAATTAATGTTTCCCCAGGGAGAAAACACTGTCTAGCAAGAACATAGAAGTTATTAGATGTTAAAAGAGGTTTACTCCTTAAACCTTTCATTTGAGGGCTGCAATTGCTCTTGTTATGCTCAAAGGTGGAAACAGCAGGCTCAGAAAATTCAGAGTAGAGGCAGGAGGATTAATGACTTCAACTCTCTTCTCCCAAAGGGGTATTGCAAAGCTTGTTTACCTTTTCCCTCCTTCTTTCTTAACCCAAAGCACTTGAGGTCACTTCAGCAAGTCTGAGTCGGGTTGGATAGGAGGACATTTGCAGGAGAAGAGCTCTACACCGGTCACAGGGGAGAAAAGTTTAAGTAAATGGATTTACTGCTTTCCAGGGAATGAATGGGGCTGCAAAAAAAGGACTGGAGGAGTTGTCACTTGTCTGCCCCACTCAACGGCATGCGGGTCCCACTGCATGCTGCAGAGCACAGGGAGCAGGAGGCACCCTGATTTTGGGTGAGGAATGCCTCGGGGGAGCTTGTTGCAGGGCCTTGAAGGAACTTCTCATGTTTGCAATTCCCTTTGCATGAAATAAAAGGCATCAAGACTGACTCTGGCCTGAGCTTGGCTCTTTGCCTGTGGAAAACATAACAGTATGTAATATTCCTGATGCCAGTGGATAGCCCAATAACTATTTTAATTACTGTTTATGGTAACTGAATCGCAATAGAGAATTCAATAGCACATTTTTAGGTTTTTAACTCATAGTCAATACATTCCTCCTACATATCCTGGGTAGGATGCTGTATTCAGGACTATGCTGGTTCAGAGACACTTGAAACAGTTATGTCTAAGGGTAGTCGTGGCACACTTGCCCAGTCTTAAGCAAATTCTACCCAAGATCCTCCCAAATAGTTCTGGTTAGTTTGAAGGGCTGATGGGACCAGAAGTACATTGCAGCTCCAAGCTTTTTCAATGAGCACAAAAAGCAACCACGATGTTCTAACAACCCCTTGAAGATCAGCAGAAAAATTATTTTAGAAGGATTGTGGAAAGCATGACAGCTCTACAAAACTAAGGCAATTATGTGAAGCTCTGGTGGGGCTGGTGAAAAGGAGATGTGAGGCAGAACTACTGCACTGTCCTACCACGATTGACTGTCAAAGCCTGCACAGACACAGCCATGGTTGACAGGTTGGTGATTAACAGGCAGCAAACAGAGGACTTAGCATTACCCACCCCTCCTTTCCTACCACTTATCCTCATGCTTTCGGGTTTTAATGTTGTCACCCTCTCATTTTAATTAATTAGAGCCAGCTACAGTGCAAACTTTCCACCTATTCCCCTCCAACTGCAGTGAGAGTCCATTAGTAACCAAAACACAGGACACACATGAGCTTTCCAGCAATGAAACAAAAGCCTAGGAAATACCTTGATACCGTTGTCCCAGGGAACACTGACTTTCATCTCTGTTCCTTTCTCTAACATCTGGTATGAGTTGCTGGGGAATGATGCTCCGTTCAGCCTTGGACTCCTTCCACCCTGTGGGTTCAGTAGCAGAGTCAAGACACCTGTACCTAAAAGCAAAGCCGTCCAAGGCTGATCGGATATGCCGCGGAGAGATATTATTCTTTTCAGATGAGAGGTAACTATTAGGCCCTGGCTATACTGGGAAGACAACACTATTTCTTGCAAGAACTGGGATATTAATTTCTGGCACAATTCAGAGTCAGGACATTTTTTCTCTCCTAAAATTCCCCCACCCTGAGTTTACAGTTGGTGGTATTAATCTTTATTCCCCCACCAAAAAACACAAACTCAGCTTCTGTTGCCTTGCCAGTATCGTCTGGCTGTACAGCCCCAACCCAGAGTTACAATGGTGAAGGAATGTGCTGCAATGCCGTGTCTTGCCAAGCCTGAGGTAGGATTGTTCTGGCCTCTCCAGGCCTTTAAAAACACCCATATTTTGCTACCTACCCCACTTTCCTGATGAAAGCGACTCTGCAGCAGGCAGGAGGCCACGAGCTCCCTCAGATGTGTTGCCAAGAAGGGGATATATGCTGCACCTCAGCTGCTGAGGTGGTAGGACTGATGTCCAGAGAAGGTGGGATGGCAGTGATGGATCAATCCGTGCATTGGCACAGCTCAAACAATACACATATTTTTGAAGTCGCTGTTCTGGGGGTCACCCTGGGCTGTCTGCTCACTGTAGACCCAACGGTGGCTGTTGTGGTGGAGTAAAGACTAAAAAGAAGAGACACGGCAGTGACAGCTCAGGTCACAGAGCATCTGTGATGGAGGAGCTTTGGCCACAGTCCTAGACAGGTGGGATCATGAGCTGAAGCTGCCAAAGCGACATATTTTACTGATGTAATATTATCACCACATAAATAACGGTGCAAATAGAAAACAACTTCATTTATAACCGTCAAAAACGACACTCTAAATCTCAATCTGTCTCCAAGTAAAACCTCTCAACGCCATTGCTCAGATATGCGCTCTCCACCGCAGGCTTTGTCTTGCAAGAGCTCAGACTCAAATAAATACCGCTAACGCCAAGCTCACAAAGCGCGTCTTTCCAGTCCGAGGCTTGGACCACCCGGGCCAAAAGGCAAAAATCATCTCAGGTAGATCTGAAACGCCTACAGGCATCGAGCAAATGGCTTTGCAAGAGCTGAGCACAGCAGACAGAGCTATTCATCATAGGCGGGGGCCAGACACGAATGAAGTGACCTGTAAAACCAAACACTTCTGCGGCTCTGATTGAGAGCGCGCAGGATATTCCCGTTCCAGGATCCGACACAATGGCTGTGTCTAGCCGGACATGCCTCGAAGTGATTGAACTCAAGCTCTGTCTGGGCAAGGCGTCAAACTCCACAAATCTCTATCCAAGCCTCACACCTGATGGCACTTTGAGCTAGTCCAGACAATAATCTGGAGTTTATGTTCCACTTCTTCGAGCCCCTCCGTCCCCACTGCCAGGCAGCCTCAGCGAGAGCGGAGGAGATCAAATGCAAGCAGAGCATTTCGAAAAGCAAAGAAGCCCTGTGAAAAAATCAGACTTCTGGCATCGGTGCAGATCTGAGACTGCGGAGGTGTGAAACCATGCGGCCAGCAAGCACCTCCTGGCTGCAGGAAATACAGCGTCACAGAGCAAAGTGGGATCAAAGGGGCCTCTGGTGGGATCAACTCCCTGCTGAAAACAGGGATAACTTCTAAATTACATCAGGTTGCTCACGGCCTTCTCCATCCAAGCTTTGAAAACTCCAAAAATGGGGATTTCACAGCCTCTCTAAGACTTTGTTCCAGCATCTGAGTGCACTTGTTGAGTGGCCTCCTGTCATTGTTGACTCTCATGCGGATGCAACAGCATCAGTTCCTGACGATTCTTGTTCCCACTGGACATTACATTACGTAGAAATATCAGCACTGGGCATGATCTCTAGGGAGAGAGAATTATGTAAAATTTGAAATGAGGCCTTTATTGATGGACTCAAACTATTCAGAAGTCAAAGATATGCTAGTTTGGTCATGATGACTCTTTTGGAGGTTCCTTCTCTGACATTACTGAAGTGTCAGGATTGCCATCATCTTGGCAATAACACAAAGTCTACAAATCACTGTCACTGTCACTGCATTTAGCAGAGACACAGGGCTTCAAGGTGAAAGGAGGAAAACACAATTTCCCTGTTGTCCCATTCACCTCAGAGATATAAAAGAAAAACTGAAGTCCTGATTCAGAAAAAAACATTAAACAAAATCAGCACCTAAGTTGCTCCTAAGCAACCTGCTCTTGTTGACCTCACTTTGAGCAGAGATTCCCTCCAACCTCAACTATTTTGTGTGATTTTAGTGGAACGTCAAATAATTTTTCACATTGTTTTGAATTTAACTGTGTTTAAACATGCATTTATGTGCATTCCTGAAATGCAACATCGGTGGGTAACTTGTTGATAAAGCCATGGACCAAAACCAAGACCTTTTTTTCCAATCAGATTTTATGTAACTCCAAGACTGGTCTGGAAACAAATTTAGTTGCTTTAGCATTTTTCTGCGTCAGCTCCCCAACTCAATGTGTTTACCAGTGTGGCTGTATGGATTTCATGGGAGCAGTTATGATTTACATTCTCTGAGACACTGACCCCACTTTGTTATGCCCACGCTCGTGTTGTCTCCCTACCAAAGCCATGCACCTTCTTTACTTAATTTTTTGCACCAATCTCTGAATCCATATAACTCCCCTGGATTCTTTCTAATGCCTTCACACAGCTGACTTTCAGCAGGAAAAAAAAAAAAAAAAAGTCAAAGAAAAGGAAAAACACTCTTCTCACTGAGGAAGAATAGCCTGCAATCTTATATATGTGGCTTCCAATTTTTGGCAAAAGTAAGCACACAATTTGCATATTCTAATCTGCATTATTTTGATAGTAATTACACTGCCTGAGGTGCACTTTGAATGAGCCATCCTTGGTGTCCTGACACAGTGAGTTTCCAGAGGGAAATGTCTGTTGTATCCCCAGCAAAAGACGACCCTTAAAATGTATGAAATGTTGTCTAGACGTTAAGTTCTGGGAAGGGATGGAGGTTCAGGGAAGGGTAAGATGGACACGGATATGGATTTAAAAAGGGAGAGAGGAGCAGAGGGTGGGCAGCTGGAGGGTCTGGGCATAAATGCACAGAGTGCACAGGTAGTGTTACTGTACTGGGGGACATCATCTGCCCTGTCTTTTGCTCCAAATGTCCCATCAGTCCCACATTTAAGTAAGTTGCAGACAGAAAATGCTAACATTTCCAAAACCTAAACCCTTCTGCAGCCCAGCTCATGCTAGAGAATGATTTGGTTCGGGAAGAGATGGGAAGAAGATGGCTCACAATCAGAAGGTCATCTCAGCCTTATTGTTAGAAGGACTACAAGGCAATAGCTTGTCCCTGAAGATAATCAAGTCCTACAACTATGACAAAAAAATGGGAATAATGCTGGCAACAGAACAGACAGTCTCTTCCTGGGGACAAAAGCCAGAATACATTGATTTATGGTAAGAAGAGCAGGGGTTTTATTTTATTTTTTTAACCCAGCCAATCTGAATCATTGTGGAAGCAAGAACTTAAAAATAAAGGCCAGATCCCATGTCCTTTTCTCAGTTTAATTGCAGTCGTTTTAACAGGATTTTGTTGGAACAAGGATGCCTGATATTATGTCTACCCTGAAAAGAAAAAAATGTTTTTATTTCAGTTTGGTTAGCCTCAGTGAGCTAGCCCGGGTTAAAACAGAGGTAAAAAGACTTCAAGATCACAAGAACATATGGACTGGTTCAGATCAAAGGTCCGTATGTACTCAGGGAGGAACACATAAGCTTGGAAAGCAGTGACTATTTCCCATACTATATTCAGCCCTTAGAAATCCATAGTTTGAGAAATGGTTGAAGTCAGAGGTCTCAATCAATGGACATAGAATCATAGAATAGCATAGGCTGGAAGGGACTTAGAGATCATCTAATCCCTCGTGGGCCTGTGCTTCATATGACGGCTCAACCTTCTCAATATCCCACAGAAATAAGCTCCTCAGTAGGGTGATGGATGGTGGGACAAATCACCACTTCTCAATTGGTTTAAACCTGCTGTGTGGACACCCCAGCTTCTTCAGTTATAAGAGTCAAGGGGTGATTTGGGGTTTAGGTTGGGTTTGAATTCAAATTGCTGAACTGAATCAAGGCCTATGATATTTTTCCTCCTTTTCCTTCACCCTTAGTTTCATTACTATTAATTAATATGAAATGGTTAACTGGTATTAAAAACATATTTTTCTGTTTCTGCACGTGTATAAACATTCCTTACATTAAACCAGAATCAGGATCCAAGCACACTCTAGGCTCAAGGAAAGCCCATGCTCCAAACTCCATTTTCTGCTTGAAATCGAGAAAACACCCCAGAAATATTTGAGATTAGTGAGAACAGTTTTTTAGTCTACCTGGTTTTTATTTTAGCTGAGTCTACATGATTGCAAGAAGGATGAATGATTGCTTTATTTTTTTTTTTCTAAGGCTCCAATCCAGGTAGCATACAACTCTTCATTTTTCTTTCTTTTTTTTTTTTTTTTTAATATATTTTTGGCAAATAATTTCCTTTTCTGGCTTCTTACACCATATTTTGTATATGAAGGCTAAGGACATGCCTGGCTACATGAAGGGGTCACCATCCAGGTTACAGATTAGGAAATAGTACAGTTTGTCAACATTTGGCCCTGACAAACTTTTAAAATATAAATACAGATGGTTTTATTTAAAAGAGAAAAAGTCCAAATTCTACTAAAGGTTGAGGCTTGTTTTCTTTCCGATCTCATTTTTTTCCCCTGAATGTTTAGTACATTGTGTTCCATTGTTATCAAGTTTAATCTCATTTATATAATAAAATGTAATTAGGAAATGGAAATAGAAATTGAGAGTCCTTTGGTTTTGTGGTTTATTCAAGAAATTCCTAGCCCAAATTGAGCAGAAATCATATATGTCAGGCATTCCTGGGAAGGTATTCCTATGTGAGGAGGGAATACAAGCCCCAGTAGATGAAAAAGGGTATCTCACCTAATTGCTATATCTGTGGACCAGACAATTAGTTCCCTTCATTCAGAGTTTGACTCCGAACCGCCGTGGCTGAACCACTCTTCGTGTGAGCTCTGATCCTGGCCAAGTTGCACAGTACCTCGAATGCAGTTCATGTTTTAGCAGTTCTTGCTCAGGGAGAGATTTCTGCCCCAGAAAATAGAAACTGAAGCCTTTACACTCCAGCTCTGCAACATATCTCTCTGCATCAGACTTCACAGGCTGACAGTGGGGTCCTGAATTACCCAGCGAAACTGCACAATGAATTTTGCATAACAAGAACAACCTCTCCACCAAATACCTATAGCTCAGGCCAACATAATTCATGTTGATAACCTAACAAAAGGCTTTCAATAAACCGTGTGACCCAGCTCTTGAACTTCAAGAAATCAGTCTAACATGAATCTCATGCCTGACACTTTCAGTGACCTTTGGATGCTACTACTTTAAAAATACCATGTCATGCAAACTTCATGCCTCAGGGCTAATAATCCAATAAACCCACATCTTGTCATTGCTTCCTGTTTTGTTGAAGCTTTTCATCTCTCTCTCCCCTAACAAAAGCAAAGGGATTCATTCGCTATGTGAAGCTCAGAGTAGATGATGGGCCTGCGTTGAATAAAGTAAAAAGTGTTATTGCTCAAAAAAGGGACACATTGAGCAGTACAGAATCAACATCATGAAGAAAAGGTCTGGTTTAAGACCACTGCTTTTATCAAGAGAGGTGAAAAAATATGGCATTCCTTAGCTAAGAGCTACATAACGTTCATAGCAGAACACCAGCAAGTGTGAAGCAGAAACAAAGTTTTGGAGATTTATTTCCCTGGGAATCTTACTGTGACTCTGCGTGACATTTGGATAAGCTAACACGGGTAAATGTGGTGGAGACAAAACCCCTTTAACATGAACGTGAAACTGATTAAAACATCCTGCTCAATTTTATCAGTTCAGAGTCAGGTCTTCAGGGTAGACGCATGAATCTGTTCTAGGTAGTATTTGTGCTCAGGACTTGGATAAAGAAACAGAGAGTGAACTTGCAAAGGCTGAGATTGTATCACAGCAGGAAGGTTTGCAAGAGATTTACCAGCCAAGATTAAATTCCAAATATTCTTGGCAAACTAGTAAAATGGCCCGGAATGAAAAATCACCGAATCGCACAAAGAGAAGAGCAAAGGATTGTACTTGGAAAGGAGAAATCAAGTGTGAATGGGGAGCTGGTGGCAGGGGCTGTACTTGGGTGTGAAGAACCCAGGAGCGAGGTGAAGCCTCAGACCTGGTGAGTCAGTGGGATGAAGCTGCTTGAGACAAAGCCAACCTCGTGCAGGGTTGCAGTAATGTGAGTGGTCCAGGGTCACTCCATCCTGCTCAGTGCTACTGGCTCTGAAACTCAACCATCACCTTCATTGGGGAATGGGAAAAGTGATGAGAATAAACACAAAAGAAGACAGAAGAGAACAGTTGGGGAAAAAAAGACTTTGGAAAACACAATGTATGAACAAGAATTTAATTTGTCTAAACTAGAAAAGAGACAACAGGAGATGGGAAATGTGTGTTCACAGCTAAGCACATAACGTTATCAAGAAAAGAGCACCCAGCAGGTCTCCAAGACTGCTGCGAGGAGCGCACGAAGCAGTTGGCTTTCTTTGCAACAAACAATACTGAGGTTGGGTGGCATAAAACATTGCAGATCCTAAGAATAGCCGTGGACAGGCTCAACAGTGACAGATACCTGTCCAAGGTAAGTCAGATATATCTGATCCTGCCTCAGAGCAGAGAGGACCAAGCAGCATTTTGCCACCCTCCTCAGCCAAAAACATATTTCTGGAATTTCTCCAGCTGTGAACCCTGAATGTATCTTCAGATTTAAGCACTGTATGTAATTGTTACTTTGATGGGATTTTTTTTTTTTCCCCTTTACATCAAACATCCTGAAGGCAGCAGTAAATATATATTAACAACATGCTGGCTTAGTCATCCCTCTCGCAGAAAAGCTGGAAAAACTTCAGTTTGGCACAGATGCAAAGACACTCCAACCTCAAGAAGAACGTGGTCTTTTTTGCCACGAGGACACTTTGTTTTCAATGCAATTTTTGTACTGAGTCCATAATAACTATGATACCTGTCCCCTAGGACCAGTAGCTGATGGAGCAATGAGTTACACATTGAATTTTCTGTCATCAACATATAAAGCTGGTTTGTGTTATGCAGAATGCATGGTCCAAATGCATCAAGCAGCACAAAGCAGGAGCATTACTTCAAATTTTGATTAAAATACAGTTTTGATTCTCTTCATGATTTTGAGACCTCAGTTTTAAAGAAAATTAAAAGAAAAGTGGATCGGAAGGGGTAGGAGGCAGCACTTACTAACCTGCAATTTGGAACTGGAATGTCAAAAGCAAAAACTTGTGTTTCCTGTTAATGTGTGAAGAAACATCAGGGTTTGTGATTCAGCTGTGATTGTGCCATCCAGTCTGGAAAGAGTTATTTATTTTTTAAAAAGTGTACAGAACTGGAAGCCACATTTGCTGCAAGAAAGGCTAAAAGGCACCATGACAACCCTGCTGCAGCCAGTGGGAACAGGGTCAGTAGCAATGTCGGCTGGAAGGGCATGTAGTGATAGGACACAGGGCAATGGCTTTAAATTGAAAGAGGGGAGATTTAGATTAGATCTAAGGAAGAAATTTTTCGCTCAGAGGGTGGTGAGGCACTGGACCAGGTTGCCCAGAGAAGTTGTAGATGCCCCATCCCTGGAGGTGTTCAAGGCCAGGTTGGATGAGGCTTTGGGCAACCTGGTGTAGTGGAGGGTGTCCCTGCCCATGGCAGGGGGGTTGGAACTAGATGATCTTTGAGGTCCCTTCCAACCCAAACTGTTCTATGATTCTATGATTCTAAGTTATTGTCCCAACCGACTGTGGGCACTGCCTTTTCCTTCTTCCACTACCCTGCCCCACATCCTGCTAATGCCCTTGAGGAGCACAATGACATTAAGGCAACATATTCACCCTCACTATCTGAATGGAGACAAAATGTGTCACTGAAACGAGCTGAAACTCCCCTGAAGCCTCAAAAACCTCCAAAGCTTCCTTTGCACAAGATGCATCTTCCCCAAAAATGCTCATTTTGTCCCTCGTTGCAAAATTCTTGCAACACCTGCTCTCCTGCAGCTCCAGGCAAACCTCAGGGGACATTCCAAGCTCCCAGCATAGTTCCTAAATAGGTTGCAAACAATCAAGGTTTGACTCCATGACGTATGATCGCGTAGGGCAATGTTTCCCGAAGCGATCTGTCCCCCGAACCAGACGGGAGGTGCTCTAAAAGCTGACAGATGCTGCAGCTAGCAAATCATACTGGAGATTTAGGAGACTGTAGAAAACATTCCCGAAGCTTTCAACTCCATGTGCAGCTGCAGCACGGAAGGCAAACAGGATATCGGTTGCACTGATAGAGGAATGTAATATAATTGAAAAGATTTGGTTATTATTGGATGAGGAAATGATAAGATCTTGTGCAGAGTATGGCTTGGTCAAGAAATGATATGAGAAATAAATTATATCAATTCTCCAGGCTTAAGACAGGAGAAACATTCAGGACAATGGGCTTATTCTCCTTTCTAACAGATAGACCAGCTATAATGTTCAAGAGAATGATGGTTTGTGTCTATTTGCTTTGTCCAGCTGCCAAATGTGAAGAAAGCTTTCAAGAAAAGTCTCAAAAAGTTTCCCATCCTGTGTCAGCACAGCTCTGCAACCACACACCCAGCCCCACCAGTGCTGCCAGAGCCCGCTCCAGCATCCAGCGCTGCAAAGCACCTCTACCCTGAGCAGACTGCAATGCAACGCCACCACAAATAGTCCCAAGGACAACCTCAAAAAAACAAATACAAGGAAGAAGCTGTCTCTTAGCATAAGGTAACACTCAGGGTCACCTCTGGTGACGTGACCTCAGACAACTCTGGTTTTCGTTTGCAGATGTCATGCAAGGGACTGCTCTCCAAAGATCTCTGACGCGGCAAAGCGTTGCCAGCTTGGGCTTCACCTGGAGCTACATTTCACGCTTTGCCACATGCAACCCAAATATTTTGCAAACATTACTTCAGCAACTCACCCATGCAAGAGAGGAAAAAGAACAAAACAACAGCAAATGACGTAAGGTTGATTAATGAAAGAGGGGATTACTGCACCATCGGCCTTCTGTGAGGTCAAAACCAGAATGCGTTTGTTGATATACCTTCAAAAATAGATGTAGCAACAAGAACAGATGTACTCACATTCATGAAAATACAGTTGGGGACAGATGTTGGCTTTGCTGGGTCAGCCGCACACGATGATTTGTCAACCACGGCTCTGAAAAAAATTCATAAAGACACATACTTCAACCTGTACATCTCTAATAAAGGCAGAACAGCTCTTAGGTTTGGTTATGGAGAGAAAGCAGCAATGACGACACCTGGAGATATCAAATCCCACTTTTCAGATGAGATGACAGGACCAGGAAGGGCTTGTGGGATCCCTACAAACTCTATATCTCCCTTGGGGCTTCTCAGACAGCCAACTCAAACAACATAACCTGAGTGGTGACTGCCCTTAAAACCAGTTTAAACTGCCTTAGCCTCCTTGTTCCTCCATAACAGAGACTTTCCTTACCTCAATTAAGAGGTGACCTCTTAAGGACAAGTCTTCAAGCAGCTTCTAAATAATGAGAGATCCCATGTAAGGTAATGAGCTGTCCTCCTTCTCTGGTCTCTCAATCATCAATGGAAGACCTTTGGGATCCCCAGGGATGTTGGTCTTTCTTCAGGGATGCAGAAGCAGACCCAGATGCTCAGCATAGACGTCCCGACTCTCATTAGGTACCGGAAGGATGTATGACCTCATGGATCCCCATCCAGGCCACCAAGCCATAGCAAGCCCAGTTATAACACTGTCCTGGAGTCTTTGGTAATAAATGTTTGTGCTATTGAGTTCACTTCAGGGAGGAAAGTCACCAAACTGTGCTCTTCTCACTATTATCGGGCGTTTTTTTAAAAGGTTTGGTGTTTCAGTGAAAATGCTGAAGTTCAAGCAGCTGTCTAAAACTTTGTGTCTACCAAAGCTTTATTGGGTGATAGGTGCCAGATTTTAGATCCCTTATTTCACCCGGGAACACCTGACAATAATCCATGGAAATCAGTGGAAATTATCATGGTGTTGTCTACTGCTTAGTGATGTTGTAATCCAGTTAAGCATAAGAGTAAACTTCATCCTCCTTCTCCATTTGACTTAAGCACAACTACTTCTTTTTTCCTTCTCTTCCATATTTCAGTCCCTGTTTAGATGATAAAAATGGAAAAGGAAAAAAAACCCAACTCAAAAACTAAAAACAAACCCCAGAAGTATAGGCAGAGACACAGAGTTTTCTCAAAGCCTCAGTAGGTTTTTTCCTTACTTTTACTTCTTCTGCCTTTTACATATCATCTCTGGTTCTTTTGGAGTTTACCATGATTGCTTTACACATTTTCACAGTAGCAGAGATTTTACGCAAGCAGCTTGTGTTTTCCAATATCTTCCAGAAAAGAACAAAGAGAAAACTATCCGTGATTTTTGAAAGATTTCCTTGTGCTCTAGTTTTGCAAAAGACCAAGCCAAATTTCTGCCAAAAAAAAAAAAAATCAGCAAATGGAAGAGATTTGAAGGAAACTTGAAAGTGGTAGAATAGAGAAAGAAAATAAATTAAGGAGATTTGTTTTAGTCCATTTTTTCATCCCCCAAGTCTTATAAATGAACATTATTTGACTATAGACATAGAAACAGCGAATTTTTTTGCTAGAGCATTGAGCTGTTTATCTTTTCTGCTCTGTGCACCATGATATTTCTGGCCAGAAAAAGGCTGTATATCAAATTCATACCTTTCTACTCATTGCTTAATAAAAATCAGCTAATTGCATCACCTTCTTTCCCTGCCAAATGGAGACTCGTTTTACTTGGCCTACTCCAACTTGTTTTCTGTAGAAGTCATGATATTTCTGGATGTTTCTTCCTCATTTGAGAAAATAAACTTTGCAAAATGGCATAAAGCTTCCACAAACACAAGCTGATTTGGACCTGAAAAATGTTCAGACTGGGACATTTCTACTGAGGCCAGTGGAATTATTACTCACTGTTTGCCAGTGACACGTTAAAAAAAAATAAAATAAAAAAGGCACATGTTTAATTCTGTCTAAATCTCCTCAACTTGTATTACATTGGGCTTCAATATACTGCTTCAATATTTCAATGAAGAAATTGAGTAAATGGAAGTGTTCAAGGCCAGGTTGGATGAGGCTTTGAGCAACCTGATCTAGTAGAAGGTGTTCCTGCCCATGGCAGGGGGGTTGGAACTAGATGGTCTTGAAGGTCTCTTCCAACCCAAACCATTCTAAGATTCTATATGGAAGTATTTGCTGACTCAGTAGATCTTATCTTGCAGACCCACCACATGAATTGATGCAAGCACAATCGTGCTTCAGAAAAGAACATCCAAACTTGGCTAAATGGCTTCTCAGATTATACAACTTTTTTACCTCTTCCACACAAAAAACACACAAAATATTTTGTGTTATCACTATTACTTTTACCCTTCCAACTAGCAGAAAGCCATGTTCCTTTCTGCATCTCAAGGCTTTTGGAGAAACATTCATTAGAAGAAAAAGTAGTCTTAGAGGATGGGGTTTGCCTTGTACCACCTTACGAAGGACACCTCAGCTACCCCTGATTTGTTGCTGCTTGAAGGAGCACAAAGTGCTGCTGAAAGACAGGCTTTTGCATGGACCACCAGAAGTACATACGCATGTTATCTGCACGTGTGGCTTCTCCTCATGGCTTTTCAGTCCCTCAGATCACTACCAGAAACACAACCATTGCAGTCTAATGATATAGTTCCCTATGAGCAACCATCAAGCCTGACAGACATCTTCAATTTGCCATGCTTGATCTTTCGTGTTGGCTCTTTTTTTTCTAATTATTATCTCTAATGCTGACACCTGCCCCACATGAAACATGGCAGACACTTACTGCACATTTGTATTTGATGAGTATCTGTTCTGGGAGGCCATCCCATGACTGAAGTCTTCTGCAACTTCTACATGAAATGGCAAGACAAAAAACAGTGGCCATACTTCCCCTGCAAGGCGCTGAGCTGCTTTATTCAATTACACACAACTGCTTTGAATAATGTGGTCCTGCTTTTTCCTTTGGGAAAGTCTGGTCTGCCTATATCCAAACAGGAACCCTTTGATGCTCATGAGCTGCCATGGCTTTGAGGCTGCCAAAACCAACTGTCGAAGTGCAAACAAGAATAGATTCACCCGTCCCACCACAGTGCCCTGTCTGCAGATGTTGCCCTCAAAGACACTTTCTTTGGGCTATGCTCTTCCCTCGGTTACACAGCCTGGAAGAGAAGTTGGTTTGCCCACACAAGGGCTGGGCAGCAGAGGAAGGCACCATCTCCCTCTCCTGCCATAGGGCTGGTGGTAGACCCATACGAACCTCTCTATAATTAAATCCCACTAAAGAGAGGCAGGATAAGCAAACCCTCAGCACAAGCTGAGTGGAGGTTAGGCTGACTTCCCCCTTGGTATCTCCCTCAGGACCTCCACACAGACGTGAAGGGCTCCCACCAGGCACAGAGCTGCAGTCCACACTGATACATCCTCTCTGTGTCTATCCCTTTGGTTCCCAGCCCTCTCAGCTGCATCCTGCATCCTCATGAACAAGCTGGAGGACACCTCATTAACACTTCAGCAGTAGGATCCAAGTCCACAGACCCTAGTTCCAGGACAGGTTTCTTTCTGCAGGAAGATAAGAAGAAAGAATAACAAGAATGCAAACACCACTCAGCACTTCCAGTGATAATGGAAGTATCCACTTTGGGGATAAAGCCTTTCCTTTCTAACCCAGACGCTGAGAGGCTGAATATGATCTGCTGCTGGGAGTTCAGCCTGATTTTCTAAGGAAACAACAAATCAAATACTGCAAAAGGCAGTAAAGGTTGGCTCTGGGGTTGTGTGGGTGTTTGGCTGCCTCTGTCTTCCCCTCTTTGCCTCCCTCCAACTCCAATTTCAGCTAACTCCAACAATGTGACCCACGCCATCTGCCCTGGTTGCTCTTCCAAATTACAGTCTGCTTGCAAATATGCTTAAATTCTACTCTTATTGATTGGCAGTGTCCAAAAGCTTATTCTGCAGGTGATCCCTGCACCTCAGCATGTTCAGCTCACCTCCATGGGCACCTCTGCCGCTCCCAGCCAGTGGAGCATCCCAGCACCAGCCCTCATGTTGCTACTTCTTTGTGCTGCATACTAGCAAGAGGATTTGGCCCCAGAGTTTCAGCCAAAGCAAAACTCTGTGCAGATGCCCAGAGTGATGAAAAACACAAATGGTTTGCATTGGCCTGCTGAAACGTTGGCCATGTTGTATAATTGTACCTTTGCACACCAGTTTCCAAGGAAAAAAAAAAAAAAAAAGCAACTATGTGCATTTTATTGCTGAGGTCAGGTTCCTGTCTTCCCAGTCCTGTTTCTCATTCTTTAATCAAACCATTACTCTTAATATGACTAGTTCCTAAAAGCCTGTTTTGCCGTAAAGTGCTTTAACTTTAGGATCGTATTTACTATGACCTTAATTGAAGGGTTTATTCAGACTTAGTCTATAAACTGTTCTGTGTGATCAGCCAACAACTCGAGATCAGCAGCAAGTCCTGGGCCTAGAAATCAGCTGTGCCAAGCCCAGCCACTCTCAAGGTGACCTTAAACTGGGTTGAAATAACACTCTTTGGAAGTGTAGAACAATACAGTAGACTACAGTACATTTTAAAGAAGCCATCCCAGCTACAGCAAGAACAAAAAAGCCTTTCATGAGGACGTAAGGCTGACCTGGAATAAGTTGGGTCCGGACCACCTCACTTTCAGATCTAATTTTTCAAGTTCTCTCATGGTGAAGCCAGGGAGAAACCCACCTCTCTGCCTCGCTTGGGAAAAGGGACCAAGTATCAGGCATGCACTCAGAAATTCTCCCAGTGAAAAGGCAAGATCTGATAAATAGGAGCTTTTTTGTGATGATTTCATGCTGCTGGGAGCAACATAGCAGGGACATTGAAATGCTGTGCTCTGGTCACCCATTTCTGAGAAACGATCATCACGAGAATATCTTACTCCGGGCCGCTGTAGTGCATCTGAAGGTACGATTCTTCCCTATACATCTCAAGCTATTGGTTTGATATATGAGATGGTTTTTGCTGAATTTAATAAGAAAGAAACCAGATTAAGTCTCTCGTGCAAGTGGCCTTGCAAGGTTCCAGTGTCTTTTTACAGATCACACATTGGTTCCCATATGGAAGGAAGCTCTTACTCAGCACGAAGCATTCAGCATCATGAACAGTCACGTCTTTACAGTCACAACTTGAACTTTGCACAGCTTACTTTAAAAAAAAAAAATAATTGTGCCCAAACTTTCATGTTTGCTAGAAACATTTTGATTTTTAAACTATTTGGGTACTCTGAAACAAGAAAAGTACTTGACAAAGAAGAGCTGTTTATTGAAAGCACTACTTGATTCATATTTCAAAGAGAAAATTGAAAACACTTACAAGGGTGTAGCTATTTACCAGTCAAGAGTGTTCTTATAAACAAAATAATATAAAACACATCCTCTTTGCTGTTTTGCTGTTTAATATCTTCCAGTGTATCACCATGTAGAGAGCAGAACAGAAGAGAAAATAGAGTCTATTTCCAAGAAGCCGTGCAATGGTGTGGTGGGTTGACCCTGGCTGGGCACCAGGTGCCCACCAAAGCCACTCTGTCATTCTCCTCCTCAGGGAGACAGAGGACAGAAAATAAAAGGCTTGTGGATCGGGATAAGGACAGGAAAAGATCACTCACCAATTATCGTCACAGGCAAAACAGACTCGACTTGGGGAAAAACAGTTTAATTTATCACCAATCAAATCAGAGCAGGATAATGAGAAGTAATAACTAAATCTTAAAACACCTTTTACCCACCCCTCCCTTCTTCCCAGGCTTAACTTTACTCCTGATTTTTCTCTACCTCCTCCCTCCCAGTGGCGCAGAGGGACGGGGAATGGGGGTTGTGGTCAGTTCATCACATGTTGTCTCTGCCGCTTCGTCCTCCTCAGGGGGAGGACTTCTCACACTCTTCCCCTGCTCCAGCTTGGGTCCATCCCATGGGAGACAGTTCTCCATGAACTGCTCCAGCTTGGTCCGTTCTATAGGATGCAGTCCTTCAGGAACAAACCGCTCCAGCATGGGTCCCCTGCGGAGTCACACGTCCTGCCAGCAAATCTGCTCTAGTGTGGGCTCCTCTCTCTCCATGGGGTTACAGCCTCCCTCAGGCAGCCACCTGCTCCATCATGGGGTCCTCCATGGGCTGCAGGTGGATCTCTGCTCCACCGTTAACCTCCATGGACTGCAGAGGCACAGCCTCCCTCACCATGGTCTTCAACATGGACTGAAGGGAATCTTTGCTCCAGTGCCTGCAGCAACTTCTCCCTCTCTTTCTTCACTGACTTTGGTGTCTGCAGAGTTGTTTCTCTCATGTGTTCTCACTCCTCTCTCTGGCTACAATTGCTTTTGCACAGGTTTTTTTTCCCCTTCTTAAATATGTTATCTCAGAGGCCCTACCACCATCACTGACTGGCTCTGCCTTGGCCAGTGGCGAGTCCACCTTGGAGCTGGCTGGTGTTGGCTCTATCAGACACAGGGGAAGCTTCTAGAAGCTTCTCACAAAAACCACCCCTTTAGTCCCCCAGATAGCAAAACCTTGTCATGCAAATCTGGCACAAATTGATAAAAAGGGTAAAGGACTGTAGCATGGCAGCGATGTGTTTGAGCTTTATACGCACAGGAATCACAAGACATGAGACAGATATCAATTTTACACCAGGAAAGCTGAACAGACTCTCTCATTACACCTACCTGCAATTCCAGTTGGGTGCATCAGGAAAAGTGAATAAACTTGAAGGCCAAGAGGAGCTGAGTTCATCCAATGGACAAATGCGTGTAGGAAATCCTTGAACTTCTTTGACAACCTCTTCGGTGAAACTCAGCTCTGGAAAACAGAAGTTCATCATTAAATTATTCTTGTTAAACAATGTTTCCCATTTTATTTACAGCTGTTATGTTCATTGTAATTGCTCTACTCACATAATTTTGCCCACAAAAAGTCCTGAGACTATGAGAAATATATTCATGCCCAAAGCCTAAAACACATCTCTCGCAGATGGGTTTCCAGCAGTGAAAGCATGGGGAAGATATTTGTTCTTTCTACTGGGGTGGAGAGGCTGTGACAGTGCTTAAGAGACTGCATGCTGAAGTGAAGGAGCTGGTTTGTTTCAAAACCAGACAGAATCAAACGGCTCTCTATCATTTCACATCTGTAGAACAGCTGCATTTACCCAGTGCTCCATCCAACCATTTTATCAGGTTTCTGTTCTTTGTAAAAGAAGCAAACTTCTAGAAATAACATTGTAGTAAGTGAAGAGTGATGCATTTGCTGACGTTGGTCTCTTGATACACCGTATACCTCGGAGGAGCGAGCAGTCAGTCAGAAGAAACGCCGTGTGAAGTTTATTTCTGTTTCCAGGCCCGTGTGATTCCCTGGAAGAGGGCAGCTCTGCCTGAATCCATGCAACCTTTCCAACCATAACAGGAAACCGCCGTCAGCAATGGCATAATTCATGACTAAGACTTGCAAGCCCCACCAGGTCATGTTCCGAACCTCGGAGAGTGATGAGATTGCTCTTAGTCTAACTGCTCTGGAGTATAGGGTTGGGTTTAGCATGCGTGACATTATATATCTTACTCTGCTAGCAGCCACAGTGTGTGGGTTTTGGGGCTGCAAACACCCACAGCCCAAATGTGAAGTAGGTCCATCAACTGCAGTGAGGTCGTGCCAATTTACACCACCTCGGGTACTGCCGACGAGGGCTCACTGTGCCTTGCAAAACTGAGTGTCCCATTCAAACCCTGAACAAGTCCTTTACAGTTTCAGTCTCATGCAGAATTTACAGGCAAGAACACAGTCTGAGCCACGTATTCAAGTGCTGCAAATCCAAAGCAGAAAACTGGTCTTCTTCTATTAGGGAAAAGGAATTTCTAAGATTAAACTTTCCTTTAAGATTGTCATTCATCTGGCTAAGAAGTTGGATTACAAATCCTATTTTTCAGATACCTGAGACAAGTTATACAGATTCTCCAAGACATCAAAACAGATCAAAGAAATTATTGCAAGGCAGAGAAATTGTGTTTAACAAGGACATTCTCCTACAAAAATCAGAAGTACCCCAGTAGTAGTAGTAATTGTCAGAGCATAATGCAAGACCTCTCTCTCCTACTGTCTGAATCCATACCATGTGATGGCAGAAGTCAGGCTGACACGTCTACAGGACAGATTGGAAGGGTTTTCTTTAAGGCAAGAGAGCAACACACAGCAACTGCCCACCAGCTTCCTGGAGCATGGAAGAAGAGTTTCAAGCAATATGTGACTTCCTCTAGTATTTAGATTGGGCATGCTCTCATCTTCCTCATGACAGAGATAACTAAAATTTTCTGGAGAAAAAGTCAACTTCTTACTTAAAATGCCACAAAATTCAGATGTTAGAAGTCCAACTTTCCCAACAGAAAAATGTGAATCAGAAAATGGCCATGCATTTGACCAACAATGGTAAAGCAGGCACCAAAGCTCTCCAAATGACTTGTGCATCTCTGTTCAGTATTATACATAGAATCATAGAATGGTTTGGGTTGGAAGGGACCTCAAAGATCATCTAGTTCCAACCCCCCTGCCAAGGAGTTAGTAGCATAGAGCTACTGCATGCTCTGCTGTCCATTGACAAAAACCCAGTTGCTTTCTCAGGGCAAATAGTTCACAAAGGAGAGCATAAAGATACGCTTACCTGCTTTATGTTCAAAAGAGTGTCCTGAGTTAATATATTTTTTTGGAAAGGTACTAGACAATCTTATCTTCATTCCAAAAATAAATCTCATATTGATACTAGTGGACATTGTGTCAAAGAGGACAAGACTGGTGGAGTAAAATGTGCAATATTGAACTGTTTGCTGTTTGTATCCTTTGATGACTACTGATAGGAAGTTTTAGTTGGAAATCATCCAGAAAAGAAACTTGAGAGTTCAACGTGGTGGTTTGGGTGTAGTTGCTAGCAGTTGGCTTTCTGAGCAGGCAATACCTATTTCTCTTGTTCCCGAAGCCATGAGTCAGGCTGTGTACTGGGATCCAACACAAGTAAAAGCACAATGAAGGAAAATCCAGTAAGCTTCAAAACATGGCTGCCTTTTCTATGTCTCAGGACATGGCTCTAGTTTCTTTGGCTCAAAAATCTCATGGTTAAGATTAGTTCCTCTGGGTGAACAAGGATGCGAGAAGCTCTTGCTTTTATTGTGATGAGGCACAAATACTGGAAATCTTGAATCAGTAATAACTTCTTTGACGTTACTGGAAAGATGTTTCATGTCTGCCTTCCTTACTCCTGGAAGGGAATAACTGGCCTCATTACTAAGGAGACAAGCAACCTTTCTTCTTCCCAGCCCTCCTGTCCAGAACCCACATCTCACTGACCCAGAGCAGTACGGGCTCCTGCTGACAGGCAGTACTTGGAGGCTGATTTCACCTCCTGGCCGTTTCCCATGGCACATCATGAAGACCTCCACGTCTGCTCTTGATAACAGTCAAGAACTACAGTAGTTATATTACTCTCTTGAGACTTTCTTGCTTTTCTCATACATATTTCATCAAAATGAAAATAGTCTCTCAAAATAGTCTCTCTTCCTAAAAGTTCATTTCATTCCCTCCTACCTTGTTATTGGCTACCCAATACAAACAAATCTATACCCATGTCTCTAGAGCACTAACTCTAAGCTCTGCTATGATGAGTTTGTGGGCAGCTGTCCCAGCTGGCGTGAGACAGAAGGGTGACTGAACATCTAAGAGGATGCAACCAACTGTCAGACTCATCACAGTCATATCCTGTTCCCTGAAGTCAAGGCATACTTGGAAATGTCCTTCTCACTTTTGCTATGCACCACAGGTCATCTCTCACAATGCCTTGATTTTGAATTTGGAATAGTAAACGCCTTTCCTGCCCCGTAACTGCCGCTCCTGCCATAAATCAGGTTAAGACACCAGAAGCTCTTGTTGCACTGTGCACTGGGGCTGCAGTGTAAGGTATGATGCCATCTCATCACCTGCTGACTCACTTGCCTGAGGGCTGGCTCCAAGCCACCCCGCTGCCAGCAGACTACTAGGGCTTAAGGAGGGGTGCTTATGTTCAGGAAGAGGAACTACCATGCCTAGAGGGGACCGACTGTGCAAGACACTCCATTCACACACCAAATGATGCAAGACCTCCACATTGCTCCACATCAGCCCACCAACACTCTGCAATTGTTTTAACGATGGGCCTAAAGCAGACCTCAAAAAAATAAACGAGGAAATGAGCATCAGGACAGTTGGGATTTAGTCACAAAACAGCGCATCACGTCTCCGTGAATCAGAGCAGCGGAGTTTGCAGGCTGGGATTTACGCAGCTGCGGTTTGAGTCTGTGGTCTTCCTGTGGCACCTCTTTTTTTTGTCATGCAACATCCTCCAACAAATTTTGAGGACCACTCGTGACCCTTAAATTAGAAAATCCATTGGTGAGTCTGTGTCGCAAAGCCCTTCCCACAGCCCTGTAGATTCCCACAGGAGACATTGCCCATACCCTTTTCTTAGTGCCAGCTGTAACAGCACAGCCATCAACAGCCAGAGGCATGGTTCAATGCCGTCTCCTGTCCTGCTTCTTCCATGGTGGAAATCATTTGCTCTGTGAAGACATCCTCACCAAGATTTAGTTCCACCCCTCCTGCCATGGGCAGGGACACCTTCCACTACATCACATTTCTCAAAGCCTCATCCAACCTGGCCTCGAACACCTTCAGGGATGAGGCATCCACAACTCCTCTGGGCAACCTATTTCAGTGTTTCACCACCCTCATTGTAAAAAATGTCTTCCTTAGATGTAATCTAAATCTACCCTCTTTCAGTCAAAACAGATGTTGAAATCTACAGTAATTTTCAGTACACTCATTAAAAAAAAGAATCAGTGGTTTAATTTTGCTTCCTCTTCTAATAGTTTCCTTGCCACTCTGCTCTCCCAGGAAGAATTTCTCTCACTGCTAACGTGACGCTGTACTCTCAGCACAGCCTGTGCCTACAAGTTGCTGCCTCTGCGGCCCCTCTGTGCTCAGCACAGCCCCACCTGCCCCTCTCTGCCATCGGGGAAGGGAGAGGGAATGCAGAGGGGGTGGAAGTCCCAGGGGTCTCCAGTCTGCTTTTAATTAAAGGTGGAGATCATAGAACACTAGACTGGTCGGTAGGCGATAATGAGAAGGGACGGGAGAGCTCAGCACTTTGATGAGAAGTTCATGTCTGCCAAAATTACTGTGCCCAGAGGGCTGGTAGGTAAAAGACATTGGTGGGAAGAGGATTTCTCTCTGTTTTGCACGCCTCAGCTGTGGGAATGACTCCTTTACCTATCTACCAAAAATGAGATGCTCCCACGGATGGGACGCAGCTTATTGAGACACAAAGCCTTGCTGTGCCCCAGTAAGGGAGCAGATCAGCATGCTTAAACCGGGTCTACAAATGAAGTAGTTACAAGGGATCATCTGCTTGTCAGTCATCAAGCACAAAACTAATGATATCTGTCACTGACGTAACAGCAGAAGTTGGGTTTTTGTCCAGGCTTCTAATCCTCAATAGTTTTCCTGGTTGCATGTGTCTCAGTGCCATTTGGCCAGCTGCATTAGCTGTTCCACGTCATTTTCTCTGGGAAGCTATGGATACGAAGAGGTAGAAACAACGTCCATGTTTTCTGCCCACCCACCAAGCTGGAAAACCATCCATTTCTAGAAAGTCCGAACGCTAGCTCAGGAAAAGCTAGGCTGCTTGTGTCTGTCTTTTCCTTGTGAGATATTTCCTTTACACTGCATTTAGCTGAAGTGAAGAGTATCGTGGTCTGGTATCTCACAGAAGATGGTTTTCCTGGAAGAAGGCAGAGCAGATAGTGATACTCTTCCATGTGCTTTAAGGGGAAGGGAGAAATGTGATTTCTCTGCATTTTTTGTCCGCATTTGTCTGCATTTTTTGGACAATTTCAGCATCATATGAGACCTTTCAGTAGAAACCATCCAGAGCAAGTTTGGAAGACATGGACTTATCCCCTGAGACCCTCAGGCTAAGATGAAAGAGGAAACTGGCTCCATGTGTACTTGCTGGCCTCTCCGTGCCAATACAGCTCTCAGCTCAGTAACAAGTATTTTTCCCTAGAGCCACAGTGTGCCTTTTCTCTTTGCGTTGGACCAGATTCAGGGTCAGAAAGCAAAATCTGAAGAGCCACATCCATTCTCTGTTCCCGTAAAGGGACCTCCACCTGCACTGCCACACGGCATCAAAAAGCTACCACCAAGAGGTGCTGACCTTCAAGCTAATGAGTGTGCTAATTAATGAATCAGCTGCTCAGATTGAAAAGCTCTCACGGAGTACTTGTGAAGCTGAGGTTTGGCTTAGAGGAGTTGAGGAACAAGAAACAAGAAGCAATTTGGGACCACCTAAGTGGCAGCAGGCTCCCCACCGCCGCGACGGACCAGCTTCGGCAGGACGGCAGAGCCAGGGCACAGCGTCATTAAATTAGGCACCAATGATGAAACTGAGTCTTTCATAACTGGCAGAATAAAACGCTTTTCTTTTGGGGAGGAAGAGGAAAATGTGTTTGTGGCAGTTCAAAGCATCGCGATCACCTCACATCCTGGTTTCCACTCACCCCTCTGGTTTCTGGGGACTGGCTTTCGTTCAACTTCCAAGGCAAAAACCGCCCTTAGGTCTGACAAAAATAAGGCCTTAGACTCCAGTTTGAGTCTTCATCATAGCCTCTTGCTCTTCACTTCTCCTTTTGCTCTATTCTTCCAAGAAAAGCTTTTCTCCTTCGCAGTTCCACCTGGAATCTCTTTTTTCTTTTTTGTTTTTTTCCAGTTGACACTCTTTTTCAATTTCAACAAAGAAAATTGCTCCCTTCTTCACCCAGACAGCTCCTCAGTCTCCACCATGAGTCAGCAGATGACAGTTATACACCATGGGAAACTGAAAAAAAAAAAGCCAAACCACCTAATTAAAAATTTCCATTAGTGCTTTTCAGTGCCAGCAAACATTTAAGAAGCCATGCTTTCAAACATGAAAAGAAATGACTGAAATAACTGCAATTTCACTTTTTAAAACTCTATTTTTTTTTTTTTTTTCATTTTGATCAACAAAACCACTTTTTACTTAAAACTGCCTCACTAGAAAAATGAGAGGTGGCTCTCACTCAATTTTGTTCCTTAATGTGACAAACGTGTTTTGGGGGATTGGGTGGTTGCATAAACTTTGCATAAATGTGGTTGGTTTGGGCTTTTTTTTTTTTTTTTTCCAGAGGTCAGTCTGGCAATGAAAAAAAACCTCCTCATATATCTGCAATATGTAAGTATGGAGTCAAACCCTCCAGTTCTCCAGAAGTGCCCCACTAGTGACCCATGGTCAAGGAGAGCTGCTCAATGTCCTCCCTACTTGGACACCTTCAAGGCAAGCTGCTCCCCTCGTGGGACTGACACCAACCATCTCCGCTGACCCAAGACCTTGGAGCAGCTCCAAGCCCGCATCTCAGATGTGAAAGGTTGGCACAAGCAAGACAAAAAAAAAAAAAAGAGGAACACATAACCAATTCTGCAATATTGCACGTAAAAAGACCTGCCTCACAGATCCTACTAATATTTCTGTTCCCAATGTATGAATTATTAATATTTAGTATCTGAGACTCACTAATATTTACTTTAGGAAGTATTTTTATAAAGTTTGACTGGTTTTCTCAACGTAGAAGCTAATGGAGGCTCCTGCTGTCACCGGCCAGGGAGCCCTCCCTGAACAAACTTTCCTGGTCACTGTTCAAACTGGGCTGCTGGGCTCTTTTATGGCCCCGAACCTCGAACGCCGAGCGCTGAGGCTGGCACGAGTCGCTGCCGATGGCTCTGCCGAGACACAGCTAATTTTAAATCTGGATCTCACAGCAAGGGAAAAAACCTCTTTTTTACTGGCAAAACTGTCACAGTCGAACACTGTGTTCAGATTACGGGAAGCGACTGCGAGAGAGAACACACACAATTCCCTTTTTTGGGTACTTGGAATTAATTTTATCTGAAGTCAGGGATTATATAAGAGAAGAGCAGAGACCTCACACAAGCATCTTCTGCGTCAGCGCGGGACACCCGGGGGAGCCGGGAACCCCCTCCGCACCGAGCCCGTGCCATGCACATGGCCGAGGGGCCAGTGCTTGACCACTTTTCCAGTAACTATCCTAAAAAGAGGATCACAAAAATCTTCTGGAACTGCATCCTGAGCTGTCCACAACATCAACTAGAGTCGGCTTTTCAAGTCCTTTTCTTGGTCTAGACTAAAGGGTTCCGAGCTCATCAAAACTCAAGCGTTCTCCTAATTTTATTGCTCTCATTAAAACGGTTGGCATGCAAACAGATTCCTATTCAGTGCTTTGGATTTACAAAAAGTCATGATTTTCTGATAAAGAAGCTGTTCCTCAGAAAACTGTTGACCAGCAATAGGCTACTTAACGCTGTGCATCTGTTTTGCTGTAACGGTTTAAGGCAGCTTGACTTCACTCGTGTGTTTGGAAAGGGGAACGCAGCCTGCTGGGCTGGCCGGCTGCCCTCAGATGCCTGAGATTGTTTCATGACTCTGCAGATGAGAAAATTTCCATGGTCTCCATCTTCCCACCGAAAGCCTGTCCTCAGATGGTGCTACATGCCTGGCACTGGTACGAGATGCCTCCTCCGCATTTCAGCGGTCCGTGCTGCTCTGCAGCAGCCAACGCTCAGTCTGTTACTCTGCTCAGTGACATCCCCACTGGGATGCCCTAAGCCACCCCTCGCCAGCATTTCAGATCAACATTTTTCCAGCTTTGTCCCCAGTACTTTACCTCAGACGTGGCAGGAGGTCCACAGGTCCGTCTGCAAACCCACCTCAGGATCCCACAGGACTCTCTTGTCTGCACCATCCATCCCTGTGCAGATTTTTAAAAAGCACAGTCTTTATTCCACCAAACAGATTATTAATAAAAAGATCGGTCAGAATCAGGCTGAAATTTTGCCTGCAGAGGACAGCTCCCCACAGATTTAAACAGATGGAACAAAACTATTGAGAATTACTCTCCAGATAGTCACAGTTACTGATCCAGTTTTGGAGCCCCTTTGCATTCATCTAAACCATGTTTTGGTCACAAGTACTTCAGGGAGATGGTACCAAAACCTCCCCTACAGTCTATATCAGGTTTTTAATCTCTTTTTCCTACTCATAAGGCCTGTTAAGCTGGTGGAAAAGGAAATTAGCCTGCTTTTAAGATTTATTTCTGACAAACTTGTCCTCTGGTCCCTTGGCATAGTTCACAGATGGTGTTTTCTCAGCTTCCACGAGTGCTGGGAAATAAAAAAAAAAAAAAAAAGAAATAAAAGCCTGAGGATCAGTATCAAGCAGTTCTCAGGACAGCGTACGTGTTGGCAGGTCCTCTCTTGGGGTCATGGTCACCCACAACCCAGAGGATCCCCAAGCCTGTGAGAAGCAACACTACTTGCAAGGCATTCTTAAGCACTGAATTTATTTGACAAGCCTGTGCTCCCTTCTCCTTCAGCTTTCAGCTATAACATTCCACCTGAGCCTCCTGGCTTTCAGCCCACTATAAATAGCCTTCTATTCAATTTGACACTCAATAGCACCACGATGTGCTCGGCTACGCAGCAGGATGATGAGGGAAACTGCTTATAGCCCTTGCCTGCTCACATGGCCCAAAGGGTGAGGAGCAAACACTGCAGAGAAGAGTCCTGCATAAGGGAGACCTTGTCTGTTGATTTAACTCCATAACTCTATTTGAACCACTGTCAACAAGATAGAAGGGTGGTTTCTGTTTACACTGAGGCTTCTTTACACTGCTCTGTCCACACCCGAAAGTGGCATAAACGTCTTCTAAGTGCCTTAAAGTAGGTCCTTAGTATAAATGAGAACTAACCCCCATGGTTTGCAAAATGGTTTTGAAAACATTGCCTGGGTGCATCCTATAAATGAATGTGGGTTTTTGGAAGAACACCCGTCCCAAGGTATGCCCGTGCTATACATAGCCTCTGATGAGCTCTGCATGGGATGAGGAGCAGAAGGCAGAGCAACAGGCAACAAGACTTTTCTCCTGAAACAGCGAGCAGGGAGAGCCCTGCATCCTGCTCATCCCGGAGGATTACCAGCAAAGTGGGAAAACAAGGTTGTCATATCCGTGCCTTTTGTAGGCTGCGTCTGCATTGGTTTCTCTTTCCTTTCCACTCTACTTACATTCAGCCTTCCAGTTTTTATATCCTCTTCACTAAAGCATGAACCTGAATCGCACCCCTGGGGGAAAAAAATAAAAAATTAAATTGTGCTCCTACCTCGTTGTGTGTTACTCTCAGTCTTCATTTACCTGTTCTGCATATCTGCTGTATAGAAAGAAGACACAGCTTTGTCTGCAATGTTCATCACCCACAGCACTCCTGATAACACTTTTTTTTGTTGTTGACAAGCATAGGGTCAAGTACATGGCTCGAGCAGGAGGAGGCAACAGCTAGCAAAACCACAGCCAGCATCAAAGGGATGGAAGCTAACACAAAGAACAGGAATATCAGCCTTGAGTTTTGGGTGTTATGCTATTGTCCTCCCTACATCAACCAGGACCCAAATTTTGCAATAGTATTTTGGGGCATTTTGTAGTGCTAGCAAATAGGAAACCAAGTAACTGTTGCAATTAATAGGACAGTCTAAGCAGCCTCAGCATGACCATGAGCATTAGTCTGTATATCCCTCTCTGCTTACTTTTAAGCTTTGCTTTTGAAAATCTTCCCCAACATTTTCAGCAAGGGAGATGTTTTTGCAGCAGTGACAGTGAGGAAAATCAAGCACAAATTGGGCTTGAGTAAGTTCAAATGTGCGGTTTGTAACTGTAGAGCATGCGATAGCTGCAAAACTTTCTGTTTGCAGAAATCATTGGCTGCTCAATAACCTTGCTACCATGTCAGTCCTTGGTTTGGGTTTTACAGGAAAATACTGTTCGACTATAACTGCATCAGGCCAGCCCTGGAGTAGTAAAACATCTCTGTATTTTATGTTGATCATCTTGTATATGTAATGGAAAACACAAAATTTCATGATCTTCCTGTCAATCAAGACTCCCTCCCGTGGCTCAGTCTGCATTTCTGGTCAAAAGCCATATGGTGCTCATTGCTGGAGGCTGAGTTGTAAACCTCCTTGTCATGCTGCTCCTTTAACCAAGATGGTGTTGAATTACCATGAAACAACTCGGTTTGATTTGTGGTGCTGTCGGCAAGTAGAAGCTTAGAGAAAATTTCAGAGGGAATTAAAAAAAAAATCTGTATACTTTTCCCTTAAAAAAAAATAAAATTATACATTTAACAACAGCCTGGTCAGGTGAGGAGGAGTTCATCTCAGCTGTATTTTGCAGCACTACTTCATTAAACATTTTTTCCAACCCATTAATCTACTTCAGTCCGTATATTGCAGGGGTTTAGAGACAAATGCTGATTTTCCCTTACTCTCAGGATGTTTCAGGGAAGGATACTTCTTATTCTTGATGGGCATAAAGGTTGAGTTTTAATGCCTGGGTACTGCCCAGTTGTATTTATTTGTTTGTGGAACAGACTCTGCACATCCCGATCTCGCTTGGGCTCTCCAGGGGATGGATACTCCAGGATTAATCCCAAATAGCTCTTCTAAATTCAACCCCAGCTCTGGCTGAGCATTAAAGACAAGGGAAGTATTCATTCTGGGAAGGTTTTATTTCACAAATAATTCAGAAATCAAATTAAAATGGAAGGGGAGGGGGAGATATCTTACAATTCTGTATTTAGAAAAAAATTATAGTTTATAAACAAACACACGGCCCCTTGAAAAACATGCAAAGGCACACAAAAATTTACAAGAAACTTTTATACATAGGAAGTAAAATACATCATTTTTCATAGAAAAAAAGCAACTCTATGAACTGGCCCTAAATATTTAGAATGGACAACTGACCAACTGGAGATTCCTTGATCAGTTGTTGGCTGAACGTATTAAAATAAAGAAATTAAGGAAGCCAATGGACTTGACAGCACACTGGCCGTTGAAGTGTCGTGCTTTGATTTTAGCATTGGTTGTGTTTTCTGGAGATTTGGTTATGCTGAGCCAGATGTTCTGCAGTGGCAGTGTCTGCCCTGGCAGTCTTGGATTTGAAAATGTATTTACTGGAAAAAAAAAAAACAACCAGGCAGCACTGGCTTTCCTAGGGCTTTAACCAGATGCTCCAGTAAGGCTACACCTGGGTGCTTCAAGTTGGCACGTGCTTACTAATCTGCTGAGCTGGAGTCCAAGAAGGAATGGATCTGGTGATATAAAGACGTGCTGCATCTTTAAGCTGCATTGAAACATGTTAGGCTGAGAAATGGGTTGGTATCAGAAATAAAATCAGTAAATATTAGGCTAAAAACTGGTACTGTCCCACCTATATATGAATAGCTAGCGCACACGGTTGCGAATAATTGATATATCATGACTGCCTTGGAGGACCTGATCACCCCTAATTCTGGTGGAGGTATGTTTAAATTAATAGCACCCAGGACCTCAAATAATATTTGTGTAGTAAAGTCACAATTTCTCTTTTGTACAG
Source organism: Tauraco erythrolophus (assembly GCF_009769465.1). Lineage (NCBI taxonomy): Eukaryota > Metazoa > Chordata > Aves > Musophagiformes > Musophagidae > Tauraco > Tauraco erythrolophus. The sequence goes on along the minus strand of NC_141479.1, from coordinate 19,484,978 downwards.
CAAATATAAAAATAGACAGATACAGACTTAAATTAACATCGGTTTCTAAAAATCCAAACCAGTTGGCTGAAGATAAAAATATGCAATCGTAACTTGAAATAAGCGTTTTAGGATATTTCTGTTGGAATAATAATTCTTCCTTCTCCCCCTTTCCTTCAGGTAGATACATCCCAAGCTGTTTGGATTTTTATGTGCTCACGATAATCCCCTGGACTTTTCTTGAAGAGTCCTCACATTTATTTCTACCACTTTACAGCATATGTAATCGTCACGGGCAGCGTATCAGAGGTGGGATCCTACGTCAGCATCGAAGTGTTTTAGGTGCTTTTGCAGTCCCCATACCCGATTGCATCTCCTACACCTTCCAATTCGGTATATAGCACTGTGGCTACCATTTGGCCCACGATGGTCCTAGACTCATGCTGCAGTATTTCAGGGGTTTGAACCAGACCATGTATAGCACAACTGTTCACAGAGGGCAGAAACAGGGAAACCTTATCCCGCTGCCGTAATCTCAAACGCTTCCAACCAGCAGCTTTTCTAAGATATAGTCCAGCTGTTTGTAACATCAATTTACCTATTGAGAAAACAAAATAGCTCAGTTTTCCTATCTGAAGCAAATACTGTACACCTTGGAAGACGATACTATATAAACAGAGACGACACATAGAGCCATTTCTCTCTATCCACCTCAAAGGTAGGTTTGCTGTGCAGCACTTTTGGAGATGATGCAAAGCAGCTCCAATTTCGTCATTTACAAAAGGGCTCTTTCCAAATTCAGATTTCACAGAGAAAGAAACCCCATCGGTGAGACAAAGTGAGTGATAAAAGTAATTTCCTTGCTGATTTCACGGTGTTCGCAGAATTAAAGAAATGCTTAATCATATAAACGTTTTTGATCTGCGTTTTGAAACAGTTTGAAGAAGAGATGGCTTTTACATGTCTAGATTAAACCAAACATAGTCTGACTGTGAGAGCAGCTATGAGACATCTGTCAAATAGAGGGAAATATATTCCCATTTGTTATACAATATTACAATCAAGTTACTGAGCGGAAGGACTATGAATTTAAAAGAATTGAAGAACTAATGTTTACGTTGTCTTTTCATGAGCAATGGACGTATGTGCATCAAAAGACAACCAGATTTGTGTTTAGACCAATTCTAAAAATTCATTTCCAGAGAATACTCTCCTGCCTTAAAGAGCAGGTTGTGCTAGGCTCTTCTCTTGGCTTTGAAAAGCATCTGGATGTATGTTGAGACATAAATAACAAGATATTAAACAATGTCATTACAACACCACGGGTTTTGCAAAGCATACCATCCTGGATGACAAATGCTCATGAGTACAGAGTTTAGACTGGAAGCTGGGATCTGTTGATGTTACAAATTGGACAGGAAAAATTCATCTACCTCAATTTAAGCCCTGTCTTTAAAGTCTCAGAGCTGCACACACCAAAAAGGACTTCACGAAGATGAAGTGAACGTGCCTCCTACGGATGCCACCATTCTTAGCAGAAATAAGGTTAACTTTATAACTACTTAACTACTACAGATAAAACAACCAGCACTGCTGTATAAAACAATACACTGCATTTAACTGAAATCTTATTTGAAATGACGGGTAGCATAGGTGGAGATGTGCCAGCACAGGAGCCCCGATTCACTGACTTCTCAAAGGTCGCCAGACTTGCAAAACACCTGCCAATGTTTGACCAGCAAACATGAAACCTGCCGTTTGGATTACCTGGTGGCCTCATTTTCTGCAGCAAGGATCTCTGCCACCACTTCACACGTACTCCAGTCCCAAAACACCTCAATGTCCAGCCGACAAGAATGTCCTCTCCCCAAACACGACACCATCCTACAACGTAGCCTAGCGCGATGCCCCAGCGCATGCTGCCTCGTTAGGAAAACACCAAATTTCCTCTTCGTTTGCACAGAAAACATCAAACATACACAAAAAACACTCTACCAAAGCCCAGCCTCTCCTCAAAAGACGCAAATTTTAAAACAGTTTCTCATCTCAAAGAGTCCAGCGCCTGGACAGCCGCCCACTTCTGAGCCTGCTGGGCAGTGCATGTCCTCACGCCCACCGCAGTAGATGCTTCACGCCCGAAAAACGCCGTCCAGGGCCAGGCTGAGATCCCTACGGCTGCTGTACACGGAGCCACCACCGTTCTGTGTAGCACACCTCTTGTAAATTGGAAGTTAGAACAGTTTATCTTTGCTGAATGCCCCTAGAGAAAGAAAAACACGAAACGGGAAGATACAACGCTGAACGGGTGCGATGAGATGCGAACAGCTGAGTCAGAACCTGGTGTCTTTTTTTTTTTTTTTTTTTTTGCTTTGTTTTTCTTTTCTTTTTTAATTCCCTGAAAGAGATTGGCAAGGAGGGTATGGTCAGAGCTGATGCTGTTGGAGGAACCTTCCTGTCTCTGGAGATCAACAGAGCCCTCTCCCAAAGAATCCTGCACCTTCCCTGGGAATTTACTGCTTCACAGCAAAAATTCGGAAAGCGTTTCCATCTGAAGGATTCTTCAAGCTGCAGAAAAAGGAAAGAAAAAAAAAAAAAGAAGAAACATGTAATTAACCAAATGCAGGCACTGCAGGACCCAAAGCGTGATAGACTTACAGGTAACTCTGAATTTCTTTGCTGTGCACTGCCTCAGCACGTTGGCTCTGTGCTGATGTGGCCTTACCAGGAGAAAGATAAAGGAAGAAAAAAATCCACAAAATCCACGAGTTCACTTTTGGTTTATGCTTTCATCCAAATCGACAGTGCTAATGCCAACAAAAGGAGCTGGGAAGCAAAAGCCTCTCTCAGAGTGCCAGGTTTTATCCAAGGAACACTGTGCTCCCTTACGCAAGGATTCAGGCACAGAGAGGAACGTGCTTTCCTAAAAACAGTTGTCAAACAGGCTGGCAGGTTCCCAGGGCCTGGCTGGCCAGTCTCCTGCTGCTGGCAATGGGAGCAGCCGGATCAGCTCATGTTAAACGACAATAAATACAGATATTTGTTTCAATCTGCAGAGGTGTCCCCAACAGCTCTGACTCCAAGCTGCTGGCTATGTGCACAGAGACAAGGGGTTATGTCTGTTCCCAGCCCTTATTTCTTCAGCCCTGCTGGGCTGCGAAACCCCAGGAAAAAGGCAAAATTTCATATTCCTGCAAAATAAACATTCCAATGAGTGTAAAGATTCAGTAAATCTCAAAGGCAACATTTTCCCCGTACCTGTTTGGTTATGCATCTTTACCAAAGGTTATTTCCCGTGTCCTAAAGGGTAAGGTTTCACCTTGATCTTTGAAAAGCTATTTCACTGTCTGGTGGATCTCACAGCACGAAGGCGCTCCGTATTGCTGAGTGTAAATAACACCTTCCAAACCTCCATGCTCATCCCAAACGTCTTTGGTTTCCCTCACCTCCTAGATCAGCACATGGTGCTCATCTTGCACGTCACTGCTAGCAGTAGAGTTTATTCTCGGGTGGCAAACTCTGCCCTAGCTAAGTAAAAAGTTGTCTGGCAGTATAAAAGATGAGTGAAAGCAAGACAGAGAGAGAAGAAAACTCAAACGAACGGGAGGTTTGTCACCTAAATCCAATCTACCGAATTGCAAATCACACAACTGCAAAACGCTGACCCTGATAGATCCATACTAAATAAACCCATAGATAATTCCTATGGCTTTCCTACAGCTTTCCTGTCTTCTCCTATTTTTGTTTTCTGAGATGCTCTACAGCATTCTGGGATATTCTATATATTAGAATAAAACCAAGAAACTTGCTTGTATTTCTTATAATAACTATAAAACAGGAACCACATAGAGCAGACAGAGCCATGTTAGTAGTGGCCAAAACCTCGCACGATAGTGGGAAATTCTATGTTTGCAAAGAAGCTCTGAGAAATCAGTACCATCACACCAATATCTGAAAAAAATACATCATAGACTGAAACAGAAGTTTCAAATTAGAAGGGATTGAAGGAGCTGCGACTCCATCATTGCAATCACCTGGAGGTGCAGGATTTGGGAAGCACTGATTTGCAATTGTACACTGAAACCAGCAGGTTAGCCCAAAAGAAACTACAAAAAATTACAGGCGTGGCCATCCCATCTTTGAAAACTATTTTATCTCTCAAGAGGTTAATTTACTCACTCTTCTTTCGAAGAGAACGGAGGAAATTAGTTCACAAATACAAACGCATCCCACATCCCAGAAGTGAATGGAAATCCCAGTTATAATCCTCAAAGCATGGCCCAGGCTGAAAGCTGCAGAAATACCTGTGCTTATCTTTTAATGTGATAAACACATTAAAAAAAAAAAAAGTATTTATATCGGCCTGTATTGTAATAAAATAAAACAAGGCTTCACAATATTTCAGAGCTTTCACACCAATCTGAAAGCAGAGACTCACTGCAGGAAGGTAAGAGCAGGACAACACGCTCTATTTCTTTGCATCCCAAAATTCACAGTGACGCTGTTAAGTCACGTATTTCCAATCCACCAGCCTTTCTGGCTGATATCTGCTGACTTTGACATGCAACTGAACACACAGTCGAGAAGAGGAAAGTACAAAGAAAAAAATCCCACCTCTCAGACTGGACTCCGTTCTTTAAGGAACCAACATAAATTTTCTTCTTTTCTACAGGCATCACGTCCACAAAACCACCTCTTTCATCTGGAATGACTCCTGCGTGCACAGCAGTTTTGCAGATACTGGAGCTCTGAAAAATATTTGATTATTTCAACTTATAAAACGCCTATATTTTATATCTGGAGATTTACTATTTCCATCAGCATCAGGGAAAACCAGGGAATCAAAAAAAAAAAAAAATTTAAGAAAGGGTGGAGTGAAAAGCTATGAAACAATTCTGTTGTTCTTATGGACAGACAAAGGATAAAAGATGTCATGGACCAAATCCTGCGGGTATGTCATAAGCCCTGGCTGTAAAAAGATCCACCACCACTGCAGAGGACAAGCTGCCTTTCCACCACTCCCTTCTGCGGTGGAGCTGTGCCTGGGAGATTATCCAGGGCCAAAGCTGAATCGAGGACAACTTTCCAGCCCATGTCTCTTGGGTTTGCACCAGAGAAACCGCTGCAGTGAAACCATTTGCTAGTGACCAGTCACCTCAGCAAAGCTGATTCACCCAGTTGCTTGAAAAGCAGATGCTTTTCCTGAATTAAGGTAAGTGACCACTGGTTATCCTGGACAGTTCACATCCTTCTTTCTAGGAAAAACAGAAGGACTGCACCTATCGAGTGGTGTAGTTTTTGGACAGGTGTTACCCCATAAGACAACGCCGAGAACGGAGGGAGATTAACGTTCCTGAAAAGACTAAAGCTTCTCTGCTGCACGTCGCGCCGTTACCCCCCTCTCCGAGATGTGCAGAGTCAGAAGAGCTGGAGGAACCCAAAACACTAACAACTGGTGACTAAGCTCCCTAGGCATCCAGAAAACAGATCAAAAGCAGAGAAGGCTTTAAACCTCTACACGGTATAAACTTGGCCATCAACCCTCTGGAGGATTTACATACAGCAAGCTGGAATAACAAAAAGCAAAAATCACAAAAGCCAGCTTTGCACAGGGAAGTGCAGCAGGTGAAAATCCCAACCCCATAAGCTCCCTGATCCCTAAAAATCAAAGTACCACAAAACCGGTGCCAAGGGCAAACATTCCCGTCGCGTGCGTACGTAAGTTACGGATCGTGCTGTTTCATTCTCGCAGCCATATATGGCAGGTTTGCTTTGTCCCCTATATATTTATCACCGTGGATGGCCTATCTCTTGGCAGCCCTCTGAGGTTTGGAGTGCCAGTTTGGTATTTTGCTTCTATATATGGTCAAGGGAGCACGGGAACGCTGCGTTTGGAAGATACGCTGCGAATTCCTCCTTGTACGCGGTGGGAAATCTGTATATCTAAAATTGGCTCGTAAAACTAAACTGTCCTGAATCAATTTGCAACACGCTCCGCTGGGACACATCCTAAAAGATGTTCTTTTCAAGGCATTCCTGTTTTTTTTCCAGTACTCACTGTTCTGCCGCTTACTCAAAGCTTTGGCCAACGGGCTTTTCATTGCCTTACTCCAAACCTCCCTGTATCGCTCGGTTGGCTTACAGCCCTCTTCTATCCCAGGCTGGGCTCTGCTTTGATGGATTGATGACAGAGCTTTTGGAAAACGAGACATTACGAGAATAAAGGTCTTGCTTGCCCTCACATTCAGAAATACAAGAGCTGTCTGGGCAGTGGAACAGTTTTCCGTGGCGTAGCCCCTTGGGATGCTCTGAGAGCGTTTCCTGACGAAGTGGGCTCTGGGTCATACATCACAGAACGACGACACGTTTTATAGCAATAGTCTGTGACTAGGAGTTTAACCACCCATCATTTCCTCATTAGCGTGTGACCGGTTTAATCGCTAAGTTCAGATCTCCTGAGAGCTGAGCCACTTGACTTGGTTTGCTCTGACGATAAACAGCTCCCTCCTTATGAGGGTGATCTCTCCTCCTCCAACTGATTGCCATAAAATTGTGGATAAAAGACCTTATCTCAGAGCAGAGAGCTGTTTTCTCTCCTAGCTCGACAGGGCTCCTGAGCCGGGATGGGGACATGTCTCCCTTGCATTAAGAACCAGGCAGAGCAACAAATAAGTGTCTTACGAAACTTAAAAACTCTTTTACAGCCTTGATAAAGACCCGAGGTGTTCATGCAGCTCCAGCATCACCCCAGAACGGGTCCTGTCCACATTAGTGAGAGCTGAGTTTGATTTTCTAGGTATAATCATGTGTTCATAGAATTTTTATTTTTTTTTAATTTTTCCCCTCAATATGTCACAAGGGAAAAGAGGCAACAAACTTTCCGTTCCCCGATCAGGTGCTTCTTGCTACTGATTTCAGCGCTGGGAGGATGCTGGATACATTTCCTGCCCCTGTGCCTCCACGTGCTGCTTCCATCTGCAAACCCTGCACCCGGGCAGTGAGTCCGTTCTCACCCAAATGTAATGCTGTTCAGTGGGAAAACCTGGGATTTGGGCATGAACTTTTCCCATAGCATATTTTCTTGTTAATTTATCCTAAATTTTAAGGGTCTTCTATGTCCCTGTTCCACAGCCTTACTAATTTCGCCATGAACAATTTCCTGCACTGATTTTTAAAGCAAATGTCACCAATACCTCTTTGTGCTTCAATTCACCAGGGGTATCCAAGAAAGATAATCCAAGATAATTTGATAATGATGAGTAAAAAACCTCCAACCAGAATGCATTTAAAGTGGGCGAAAATCCCTTAACATACACCGAGATAGCGGCGCCTATGCCTCTTGAATAAAAATCAGGCTTATCTCATAAAAACTGCCAATTCTTCATGTCACAGCTTTGTTCTTCAAGGCAAAACAAATTTTCACGTGCCTTCCTGGCATCATGCAAATATGAACACTGTCTCAGGTCAAAGCATGGTGAATCAGCTCCAGTTATCCAAACTAGCCAAGCATTTTTGTCATCCCAGCTTGCACTATCAACTGTTTACTTGCCAGAGCATTTAGCAAATGGACATTTTGGAGAAGGTACTAAAAGGCCAGAGGGCACCTTGCAGGGAGGGAGACTGGAAACAGGGAAAGATGCTTCATTTTCTTTTAGATAACTTCTTGAAGAAGACACAGTTGGAGCACAAGTGCCCCCAAAGCCATGAAGGTGCCACTCCAGACGTGAAGCTGAAAGCCCTCTCAGAAGACTAGCACTTGTCTCATCCAGCTTATTCTCTGCTTTAATCATTCCTCGGGTTAATTACCAGCATTTCCCTCAGGAGAGCATCCTGCACAGCCCGTGTTCCTGGGAAAAGCCTTTGCCCAAACTCCCCATGCATGGCACGCGTGTTCCTCTTGCTGGCTTTCCCAGCCAGGGCATTTCTCAGCATGGATACCTCTGCCCTGGCAGTGTGTTCCACAGCCTCCCCAAACTCCTTCTTCCCAGCTGGTTTCACCTCCATTGCTACCAATCTCTCACTCTCCCAAAAATCCTAAACGCTTCCCTTACTACACCCGCACCACGCTATTAGTACAGTCAGCCAGACAAAAGCTAACCAAACCCTCTAGGAAGCGGCCAAATAATTTTTTTTTTCCTTATTTTATTTTCCTCCAAATCACAGCCCATGCCCCCATTTATGAAACAATTCCCAGGGGGTACGGTAGGAAACAGAGCTTGCGATTCATTAAAGGACACTAATCCTTCTGCGTCAGTACGAATCGGGAAACGATGCTGGTCCTCGCCTAATACCCTTGTATTTCCCATTTCCTGCAGGTTGGAGCATGCACAGAGGTACCATGGGGTGGCAGCTGCCCGAAGAATTTACACGTGAGCTAGTCCAGGCTGAGCCGTTTGTTTAGCTCTACCTTCAAAAAAATGGGTTTCAAGTAAAATAAAAAAAAATTGAGGGTTTAAAATTTGCTTTCAGAATCGCTCGCCCCAAATTAACATTTGATTTCTCCAGGATGTTTTTTTTCCCCTCGAGAATCTGCAAAGCTCCACACCAGCCTCGAGCTGGGGGGTCCATGATCTGCTGACTGCTTCCCCCCAGGCCTTCGGAAAGCACGTTGCTACACGCTACGCACCAGCCAGGGAGCTGGTGTTTCTAAAGACAATCTCTGACAAAAACAGAAAGGAAAAAAAAAAAAAGATTTAAAAAAAAAAAAGAAAAATAAAAAAAGAGGCACCCACAAATGGAAAAATGTTGAAACCCAGTTTTTAGAGGCCTTATATTAAGAGATTTCAAAAAAATGACTCTCTGCCTAGTTTTAGCATCACGTCTCTGCTCATCGCCATAAGCAGAGTTTAGAAAAACAAACCCACGAAACCAACCCGCGTGCTTTCTTGCCACTGCTCTGCGCTGCGTCCCAACAGCTCAAAACCTCCGTTCAGCTCCCAGAAAGAGGTGGACAGGGGAGGGGGAAGAAGGTCTATTTTTGCCAACTATATGGTGTGATAGTTTTTAATAAAAAACCCTTTGGTGTTCACCTGTAGATCCCAAAACACTTGGGGATCCCAAAGCGCTAAGGTCCTTTCACAGCTGTAGCCCCTAAGGCACGGAGCGGTTAAGTGACATGTCCAAGTCCACAAAAATAGGTCAGTGTCGGAGCGTGGAAGGACTCCCCAAGCCCATTGACCCCAGCCCGGTGTCGTAGCTGTTGCACTTTATTGGTGCTACTTCTTCCTTCATCCCCGTTTACCCCATCCCCACGTCACAACGATCACGGAGAGGGTCGCTGCCTTCCCTCAATCCCGGGATACGACCCCAGCTCTGCGATACGGACATCGTGACACACGGGGGCAACCGAGAAAGGAGCATACTCACGTCTGCATAAACGTTTGTGCCAAACACTGGTGCCCAGTACGACGGCTCGTCTTTACAGTGGGCTGGACAATAAATCCTAGAAAACAATTTATTCAGATTTATTCTCTATGTCAAGGCTGAACAGGAAAGCGAGCTGCATTCTTGGGAGATTTCAAGTGCCTGCATCTGGTCTGCAGGTGGCAACAGTGAATTTAATTATTCGTTCCCCTCAGATGACATTTGGTAGAGAGGGGTTTAGAGCAGGAAAAGAGGGATTGGACTTTTATGACATTTTCCAAGGGGAGTACCTATATTTTTGCACGATGCTGTGCACGTAATTATTTGCATGTGTTTGTGCCCCCCCTGCCCTGCCATGACTTGCACCTGCACAAAGCAGCTTTCTAGAATAAACTTCTTCAGTTCTTTTAAGGCAGAAGGGAAAACCACATCCAAAAAAGCAGCGAGTGCAGGAGAATAAAGGGCGAGTGTGAAGTTGCACACTTGTGCACAGGGATGTGCTGAAATGGGATCGTGTAGCCTGACTCACGTGTTGTGGAAGCAATCTGAAAACTTAACATGGATCTTCTATCATGATGGGATCATGTGCACCCTCAGCACATTTGCTGATGACACCAAGCTGTGTGGTGTTGTGGACACGCTGGAGGGAAGGGATGCCATCCAGAGGGACCTGGACAGGCTCAAGAGGTGGGCCTGTGAGAACCTCATGAAGTTCAACAAGGCCAAGTGCAAGGTCCTGCAAAATCCCAAGCACAAGTACAGGCTGGGTGGAGAATGGATTGAGAGCAGCCCTGAGGAGAAGGACTTGCAGGTGTTGGTTGAGGAGAAGCTCACCATGAGCCGGCAATGTGCACTGGCAGCCCAGAAAGCCAACCGTGTCCTGGGCTGCATCCAAAGCAGCGTGGGCAGCAGGTCCAGGGAGGGGATTCTGCCCCTCTGCTCTGCTCTCATGAGACCCCCCTGCAGTGCTGCATTCAGCTCTGGGGTCCCCAACACAAGAAGAATGTGGACCTGTTGGAGTGAGTCCAAAGGAGGGCCACAAAGATGATCCAAGGGCTGGAGCACCTCTGCTATGGAGCCAGGCTGAGAGTTGGGGCTGAGAGTTCAGCCTGGAGAAGAGAAGGCTCTGGGGAGACCTTCTAGCAGCCTGCAAGGGCGTGTAGTGACAGGACAAGGGGAAATGGCTATAAACTGAAAGAGGGGAGATTTTGATTAGATCTAAGGAAGAAATTCTTCACTCTCAAGGTGGTGAGGCACTGGACCAGGTTGCCCAGAGGAATTGTGGCTGCCCCATCCCTGGAAGTGGTCAAGGCCAGGTTGGATGGGGCTTTGGGCAACCTGGTGTAGTGGAGGGTGTCCCTGCCCATGGCAGGGGGACTGGAACTCGATGATCTTTCAGGTCCCTTCCAACCCTAACCATTCTGTGATTCTGTGCCAAGAAGAGCACGGTGGCAGGAGGACACACATCATTCCCAACCCCCTCCTCCATCCATTCCCGCCAGCCCTCAGATCTGGGGACCTCAGCACCCTCCTCCCTCAGAGCAGAGTGGGCTGAAGCTGAACATAACAGGCTCGTGCTGGTGGCACGTGGTTACCTGGGGCAGTGGGTCGCCGGCTTTTTGAACTGGCACAGCTCAGCTACTGTCGTATAGCAATCCAGCGTCTGTGCTGTGGGAATAAACACGGAAAGACAAATTACCAGACCTAATAGCTCAGGCAGCTGCAGAAAACACAAGTCACGGTCATGCAAAGCATCTGGTGAGACCCACGTCCAGCTGAGGGTACCAGGAGGAAGGCTGCTCGCTCCCTTACCAGCAGCGTGCAACCCAGGAGAGGACAGAGCAACTCTCCAGCAGAAGTTCTGCTCCTGTACTGCAACGTGGCCTTTAAGAGGTCATAGTTTTCAAAAGAGAAAAGCAGCAGACCCACAAGATGGTGTATTTTTGCTCCAGCTCCAGATGGAGACTCCAAATAACCTGACACTTATAGTTTCCCCTGAAAGTGGCTCGAGTGGATCTATTTGAAATTACCATTATATGGAGGAGAAATTATTCATAGATATTCAGAAAGTGGGAATTGTTTAAAAAGTAGAAGTCCACAGTACTTATCTATATGCTCATCATAATTATGACAACTGATTGTTATAAACTAATTTTGTATGTATGATGTGTTTCATCATACTATTGCACTATTATATCAGGTGCTATTTTTTTTTTCTTACAGTGTTCACACTAGACTGAGGCTTTCATACAAGGATGGCTCATCTTCCACCACTTTATTATCAGCAGCTTGTGACATTGCAGCTGATGTCTGGACCCGACTGTGATCCATCACCAGGAGATGCTGCTGGAAATGGCCCGTTTAAATCTTTTTCTACACCATCCTCTTATATCCTCACAGAAAAATGAGGTGGTTGATGGTGGAATTGCCCATAGTGGGTGACGGATGACCACGCTAGGGTTTAGTTGTGGTACTGAACCCTTTGACATGACCACTTAAAATCAAAAAGAGTGCTGTAAGGAACGATGTTTTCAATCATCCCATAAAACTCTAGCAACAATGGTTTCTTCTCAACTTTTAAAACTTAACTTACTTGTGACTTTGGAAACCATGAATGCATTCGAAGGCTTACTTTTCCTGCAAAACAAGCAAAGACATTTATTAAAAAAAGAAGTATACTAGAATTACTTGAATCACTATGTCTACCTATGAGTAACAAAGACGACTGAACATCTGCTAATATTTAACTCAAACACAAAACCGCTGTCGTGAAGGTAGTACCTAAAAGACTCCACACCGTTCCTGGTAGACTTCACAAAAGTTGTTTCCCTCCCCTTCCTCGTGATATCCACCAGTCCTCCTTTATTGTCCAGGATGCCGTAGTGAATTGCAGCGCGACATATGCTCGACGACTGACAAGAGCACAAACACAAACAGTACGTGAAATAAATCTCATTCACAGAGCAACGCTCACCAACCGCTGTGCAAAAAGTGAAGAAGAAATTAAACCACCACCAAAGTGTCAAATGGAAAATGAGCTGAGTACACTCCTTTGGAATCTGGTTGTTAAATCTTACTCCTACCAGCACAACCTTATTCTATTATTATCATCATCATCATTTTAAGCACTGCCTGGTTGAATGGCAAGGGTTTTTTAAATAACAAAACCAGACATTTAGATACGATTTAAAAGAAAAGCAGCATTGGAAATTAACAACTAGTATGAAATATCTCCAGTTCTCTACAAAAATCTTCAAAATATTTCTGCTGAAACTACTCAGAGGAGGAGACTGTCTGCAATGGCAGAAGTCGCAGGGCGAAAGACATATCATGGGCAACGTGAGGATGGGGAAAGCAAACACATTTTTACACTAAAACTCTTAATTTCAACCTTTCTTCACCCCAAAAGAAATTTAAATGGGAAAACAGCACCATGCTTTATTTACAAATTATCTTTTTAATTCCAGATCGAGCAAATCAGCCCAAAAGATTATTTAGTTACAATATTTAACAGTGTTTTTTGTATAAGGTTTCTGTTCAGCATGACAGCTGCCCATGCTAAAGAGAGCTCTGTAAGAGCTGTCTGTTGATCCCCATCTCTCATTTTCCATGGATTTCATTGCACATTAAGGGCATTCATGACGAAGCCAAGTCTGGAAAGACAAAGTCTTTTTTTCATCACTAAGATGAGGAAAAATACAGATAATCTTTATTAGCACCGTTTTACAGCACCACAATCACAGAATACGAAAAGCCAAATTACACTGGAATTGTTGGCATTTCCCATTTCTGTTATTACCGCTAACTCCCCACAAATCACATCTAGGAACTATTAAAAGGTACTTACACTCTCATAAGAAAATGTTCCAAAGATCTTTCCCTTACTGTGTAAGCAGCCAGCTGGGCACAAATACCTGGTAAAGATATATATCTTTGAGGGTGGCGAAAAAACAATTCAAGAAAAACAGACTTCGACTCTATTTCATTTAATAGTCATTCCATTCATTTCACGTAACTCTTCCATTTAAAAAACATGATTGCAAAATAGCTACTTTTTAAAACAGTTTCTCCACCCTCCTTAAAAGCCTGACCGATATTTAGATTCTGTGGATTTGGTTTTTCTCCAAGTGATAAACTGTCCTGTTCTTTGCAGAAACCTTAACCAGAAGTTCTCGACTGGCTGGGAGGGGACAAGCCATGAATTATTGGTCTGACTTAGACAGCGGTGGAATGCATGAAAAAGACTCAAAAATGACTCTTCCAAAATTTATTAAACTATTTTGGACACCTGGAACTGTGGGTCATCACGGCTGAATAAAATAAACTGAGTCACCTTATTGCTAGGCTTGGCTGAAGGCTTTGTATTATGACAAATTCAGGCTTTTTTTTTTTTTCTTTCTTTCTAAAAAAACCATCTACCTAGATAGTCACAAAAAATACACAGTATCACCTATCCTGTATTTGCAAGAACCGGACAATTTTTAGACCGCTTTTTCCCGCAGCGCTCCAAGAGGTATCAATAAATAAACCACTACCTGTTGCATGTTGAGCCTCTGCATTTGTCTCTCATCTTGGTTTCACAGGTAATGACTTGTGCTGGGGAGAAGAAATAAAATAAATAAATATTTTACAAAGAAAAGCCTGCTCTCGAGCTACGGAGATGAGCAACCACCACGTATCTTTCCTGGAGGTCTTCGGTGCAGCGAGATAAAAATCTTATCATAGACCAAGGCAGCCTGGAGCAGTTTGTGCCTCTTTAGCCCTTCACCTGAGACAGGTGTCTTTGGAAATATGAGCAAGGAAGAAACATCTGGCAGCTGAAGGCTTTGATTTACAGCCCGAGGTCTGCAGCCAGAGCTCTCGTTTCCGTTTAATTACAGACTCTGGAGATGCTGGTAGATAAACTTGAAAAGGATGCGTTGGCTTGCCTCACCTTGTTTTCACAATGAGTCTCTTTTAATTAACAGCGATTAGAAAACAACTGAGGAAGTACTACCAGCCCCACAAATACCTTCAGCAACCTTCCCAAGCAAAAAAATAAAAAAGAAATAAATTTTTTAAAGCTCCAGAAGCCGCAAAGGGGGTAAGTGCTGAGTGCAGAGTACTTTAAATGGGAAATAAATCCACCATTTCCTAAAGCTATTACTCATCTGGGGACCTTCACTTCATCAATACTTCCCTGAAACGGCTTAAAGGAACAAATAATTACTGCAGATTGAGCTGCAAAAGGCATGAGAAGCTTTTGAAAGCTTTGCTCCCCGCTTCTGGCAGGCTCCTGCTATAATTAACAGTGAATTTTTGCACAGATTACCTCGCCCTCCACTCAAAACATCCTCCCAGTTAATTTTTCACCGAGCCTCCTCGTTGCTTTCTACACCTTTCCCCATAAAGGTACTTTAAAACTCACAGGAGCTGAAAAAGAAAGAGGCTGTCTTACTCATGTAGGAGTCTGGGACGATTTTCTTGGGCTTGATGGCTCTGCTGGGCTGGCTTTCCGGAGGGTAGAACCGCACTGGATTTTGCTCCGCAACCTGCGAAAGCTCCACTTCGTTAGTCTCATCCGTCTCGGCGATGACGGGATCCTCGTAAGGGTAATCTTGTTAGAAAAGGAGATTAAAAATAATTACAGCCTGTTCGCCTTAACGAGGAAGTCAGACAGGTTTGTGTTTTGAGGGAGATGGTTTGGTTCGACCAGGATCTACTTATTAAATAGTTGGAAACTCAAAAATGCTCCTTAAAGGCAGCGCAGGGCTATTGCCAGGGTGGGCACGGCACCGGGAGGGGACATCGCTCCTCCGCGCACGAAGTGGCGTTTAGAGCATCCTACAACAGAGGTTTGAAATGATGCCCACCAATTAGCAGAAAAAACCCTCCAATATTTCTTCTCCTGTTTCCCATACGGCTCTCTCTCTGGAGGAAAACACAAATTGGCTGAAGGAGGGATGCAAAAAGAGGGTCTTAGTATTTGGGAAGGTGGTGAAACCTCTCCTCCTCCCACCTGGGTTTGGTTCTCCAAACCACCCCATCAGCACAGCTTCAGCCGCTCCTCCAGCATGGCCCAGTTCCTGCTCCAGCGCCAGGTTTATCCCTCGGCTTTACCTCCGCCGGAGAACAGGCTGCCTGCTGTTACAGCCGGGCAAAGGGATTTTGGAAAGGGTGCCAGCAAAATTCATCTTGCTTGGCCAGTCCTACCTGAAACCCTGCGCTGCTCTCCTCCTCGGCAGTGAGGAGAGGAACGAAGGATGATGCACACAAAGGGATGATGATGGTGGCTCTAAGGGTTTTCTACCACCAGGACATCCCCTCTGCACCCCAGGGACCTCCCCCCGGACCCACAACCCCAGGCTAAAAACATTAAATACAACGTCGTGGCAAAATAAGGCTCCGCTTTGGGCGAGTGTCCAGGGAACCTGAAGCAAAACACACGGGAGAAGAAAAAAAGCCCTCAATGCATGACCCCAGAAAATCCTGCGTGAGGCTATAGAACAGCTTCACCGGAGAGCTTTCAGCATGAAGGATATATTTTAGAAATTTTTTTTCCAGGAAAAACCATCCACGATTCCTCTCCTCTCCTCCAAGAGACACCAATCGCTACATTCATCCCGCAGCCGTGAAAACCAAGGTGGGGAGAGAGGGAAACGCTCCGTTCCCGGCCCCTGGAGGAGCGGGGCAGGCGGCCAAGCTCTGCCCACCCACGTCGCCTCGGGTAAGCGCCGGAGAACATTCCCTTCCCAAACAAACCCCGCGAGGACGGGATGGCTCCTACCCACAGCCTCCCAGCACTCAAAATCCTGCCGGAGCTCCGGAGCCAAACCCACAGCAGCTCAGAGCAGCTTCCCCCAACCCGAGCGCTCGCTCTCTTGATTCCACCAGGGAAAAAGTGCCAAATTCCCCGCTCCAGATTTAAAGGAGTTCGGGGCTTTTCGGTTCCAGCAGCGGCCACTGATTTACCACGTGCCGCGATGGCGAAATATTAAGGATGGCTAATTAAAAGGCGCGTAAAGCTGCTTCTAATGCAAAGCTTCCAGGCAAAAGTTGGCTCCAGCCTTTTCCCCCCACCCAGGGAAGTGCCAAGGAGCCCCCAATTTCCAACCCCACGTACCTTTGTAGCAGAGGTTGTTCCGGCAGCCTCCCCCGTAGCTCGGCGGGCACTCGGAGCAGGGGCGGCCGGCCTTGTACGGGGCTTCTCCGATCCAGTTGCCCCTGCAAGGACAGGAGCGACGCGCACCCATCAAGACACCCGAATCCCCATCCAAGCCCCCGAGACCACCTGGCACTAAGGGAGTGGGGAAATGGGTGTTTCTGCCATGCTTATTCTTGGATGGAGGGTTGTACATGGGAAAAGAAGGCTTATCCCAACTCTTCCATGCCCATGCTGCCTGTTGTCCTCCAGCAATAGCTCCAAGGGCTCAGAGCAGCCCTTGCCATCTGAAAGCTGCTCCATTTTCCATCTGGAACCCACCAGAAATACATGGACCATCACGCCGGATAATCTGGGAAGTGGAGCAGCACTTCACGCTCTCCGCTCATCCGTCCTGGCCATCCTCAAGTCCCCAGTTTTGCCTCTGAGGCCACAAAAACATCATCCTGACCCACAGCAACTAAACAACCAGCCCAGGAAAGTCTTGCAAGAAAAACATTCCTCCTCGTTTCACCTCCAAGACAATATTTTTAGGGGTTTTGCTTAAATAAATTGCGTGCGATATGGCTTTTACATTAAACTCCAACATAAATACTGTGATCTTATGTAAACAAAACTAAATCAATGGATTACTACATTTCCTCAAGAAACTACCCAGAAACAAAAGCCCTTTTTGGCACTCTGTGCTGCAAAATTTAGGTGCTGAGGGGGCTGATGGAGCCGGAGTTCAGCTCGTGGCTGCGAACCTTTCGGTTATTGCTCTTTCAGCTGTCTCCACCTAGAAGGCTAGATGAGGACAATGGTCCACTGACGCCAGAGAGAAAAGATTAAGCAGAAACTGCAGAAATAGAGTATTTTTCCATCCATCAGCCCTGAACGGATGACGTGGTGCAAACAGCCCAGCCCTGCTGTGGGAGCTCCGTGGGAGACGGCGCGATCCCGTACGAGGAGCAGGTTATTAAACCCCACCAAACCACAAGCATAAGGTGCTCAGCAGCTAAAATAGGGAGGGGGGCTTAGACAACCCACCCGTGGGGCTCTGCCTGGATCGCGCCATGAGCTGCCGGCTCTGCACCCACATGTCTCATTTCTCTGCGTTACTCTGCCCTATGATCTCCAGAAGTCCGACGCTCTCCAAGCCGCTCCGTTTGCACATGGTGACCTCCCCATTTCATTTTGCTGCTAAGATTTAAATGGCTGAGGACTCAGAGTGGGAACGTTTCCTCTATTAGCCATCAAAGGAGAAAATATTAATTGCCATTGCCAGGGAGGAAACTTCTCCTGGATGTATGAGGCAAGAAACGTGATTTTTGTTTCGAAATTTAGTCGAACCATTGAGTTCACTGCATCAGTCGAGATTTCGCTATTTCACTTTTTTTTTTTAAACCCGGGGGAGCTCACTGGGTCTGGGGTTTATCTCTTCACAGCTCCCACCAGCACCCGCTGCAGGGCTGGCTTTGCACGAAGCAGCCTTGAGTTTAAACCAGCAGATTTTGCAGGGAGGGGGGCAGTGGGGGGTGTGAAAATGTGTCGCGATACCTCAGCCTACCTGGCTGGGTTCGGAAACTGCTGCTGGAGCGGCACCCACCGGCGTTAATCTCCCCCCATTCCCTCCCACCCTCCCAGCAGCAGAGAGAGAGCAAGGCTCGCTCGGAAATACACGCCAGCTCCATCCTGGCCATCTCCTGCTCCTCCTTCCCATGGCAGGAACATCAAAGCTCCAGCCTGGCCCCGGCCCCTCATTCAGTTTTCCAGGCAACACTCAGAAGTCTCAAACTAGCTCCGTGCTGCCGTCTAAAGCGAAAATTTAAAGCCACAACCACCAGTCTAGACTGCCTGAAATCTCTTCCCCAGACCCCGGGCTAGTTAAGCAACCTGCCAGTTTCAGGAAAGCTGGAGGGAGCCCAGCTCATCCGCCTTACTTGGGCGAGTAGTTGCAGACCAGGTAGACAGCGTTCTCCCAGATTTCTCCCCAGACGTTCATCTGCTTGCAGGTGTTCACGGCACAGCCGATCTTGTTCGTCGTGGCCCAGACTATCTGCAAGCACAAGGCAGGCGTTGAAAACCAGCAAACTCGCCCTGTTGTGGGCACACAACACAGTGACAAGTGGGACACGGAGCGGGGACGGAGGGTGTGGAGGTACAAAAGCCCTTTGTCTCCATTACCTGGGTGTAATGCGTGCACATGGCACCAGCGCATTGCTCAGGGCACCACGGGTCGCACTGGTGAGGATACGGGTACGTGTAATCTTTAACTTCGTCGTACCAAGACTGGACGTGGAAAGCTGGAGACCGGTACCTGAAGGAGCAAAGTTTAAATCATGAAGTTCTCACAGAAGTTTTCAAACAAAACCTGGAGCCTCCTGCCACATTGTAAGCTTAGATTTTTTTTTGATGCAAGTTTTGCTAATTTTTATATAAAAGTTTCTTAAGGCAACGTGCGCTGGTAGCCCAGAAAGCCAATCATATCCTGGGCTGCATCCAAAGCAGCGTGGGTAGCAGGTCCAGGGAGGGGATTCTGCCCCTCTGCTCTGACCTCGTGAGACCCCACCTGCAGTGCTGCGTTCAGCTCTGGGGTCCCCAACACAAGAAGGATGTGGACCTGTTGGAGCACGTCCAGAGGAGGCCACGAAGATGATCTGAGGGCTGGAGCACCTCTGCTATGAAAACAGACTGAGAGAGTTGGGGCTGTTCAGCCTAGAGAAGAGAAGGCTCCGGGGAGACCTTCCAGCAGCCTTCCAGTGCCTAAAGGGGCTACAAGAAAGCTGGAGAGGGGCTTTGGACAAGGGCGTGTAGTGACAGGACAAGGGACAATGGATTTAAACTGAAAGAGGGGAGATTTCGATGAGATCTAAGGAAGAAATTTTTCACAATGAGGGTGGTGAGGCACTGGCACAGGTTGCCCAGAGAAGGTGTGGCTGCCCCATCCCTGGAAGTGTTCAAGGCCAGGTGGATGAGGCTTTGAGCAACCTGATCTAGGGGGAAGTATCCCTGCCTGTGGCAGCAGCGTTGGAACCCAATGATCTTTAAGATCCCTTCCAACCTAATCCATTCTATGATTCTAAGTTCCATTCATCGAGAAGGCATTGCTTAAAGAACTCAGTAACATGGTCTAATGATTAGGAAAAAAAAAAAATCATTGAAAACGTTAAAGATTATTTTTTCCCTAAGATTCGCAGCCCGGTCTGACTTCTTTCTGTATTATTTATAGGTTTGACACGCTCTTCAAGTGCCACTGACCTGAAATGTCCTCCTGCCTTTTCCACTCAACTACAAAAAACCTTCTAGTTTGGCGCAAAGTTGTATTTTGAAAGTAAACAGCAGTTAAGGTTTGCCAACCATCTGAAACCGAAAGCCATCCTGTACCTATTTTACCACCAGGCAATTTGCTAAATCTGGAAGTCGGCGAGCAGCTCACACCATCAGACCTTTGGAAGCAAGTGGGCTTTTTCACACTCACATGGCACCAAGAGTTGGTACAGAATAGCTGGTGCCCTACACACGGCCCCCACCTTTCATTGCAGCGATTTCCCACTGCCCCAAGCCCCCACGTACTTTGGGCAAACTACGCACCAGATACCACCTGTTGCAGCACTGATGCTACTTGTGGTGTCTGGGGCAACACAAAGGGTGTTAAAACTACCTGTAGGAATTCATAGGTATTTTGGATGCTACGTCCATGGTAAGGGAAGAGAGCAACCTGCAAGCTCGGTACCAAAGCGGGGCAGTGCTTCAGACCCGCTACTTTTTATTGCTCTCAACAGCTCACATGAAGCGAGTGGCCAGAAATACAAATGAGATCATTACCAACTGGAGTTTGTTCTTCAAGCCAGCTCTTCATTAAAAAAATCATTCATTAGAGGCATTTGAAAAACATTAATCTCGTGATGCCATTAAGTGAATACTTTCCGAATCCCGTTTTACAGGAGAGGAAATCGAGGCAATCAAGTTATGGCCCGTTCCTGAAAAAAACTGAGATAAATCTGATTTCTTTTTCCTCTCAGTGACTGCAAAGGGAGCAAGATTGGATCTACGTCCATCAGTAACCCATCTCGAACGCTTGTAGGAGAGCCAAGAACAACCCCATCTTTTGACTTTGTTTCCGATGGGTTAACCAGTCTACTTTCCAATCGTTATTTAATTCTGCCAACAAAAACGGGCCTGATTTTTATATCAGGCCAATTTCACACCAGCAAATTTCCATTGCTTTCAAGCAAGTTCTACCTGATTTACAACAAGGATAACGGCATTTCCACCCATGGGGGCTCCTGAGCACATACAAAATGTTTGCTGTAAAAAGCAGACTTCACCTATCACAGGCTTAATGATAGGGGTTTAACAATAAACAAATTTCACCGTGAGATGGAGACGCAAATCCATTTGGAAGTCTTAACATCAGCTTTCCTAGCTGGGTTAACAATTCTAGGTTAAAAATCTTCCCAGAAAGTTGGAAAAAGAGAAATCTGTAAAGTAGTTTCAGTAAAGAGAAATTAGGAGCTGGATAAATATTTATGGGAAATACAGCAAAAGATAATTGAAAAGGTTTGCAGCAATGAGTTTGGAACTCGCAGCTGAGTCCAGACATTTTTCTGAGAAGCTTCAGCTTGCAGCCAGAAAAATCACCCGGAACAGCAGATCTAGGAGCAAGGATTATGGTTTCTGTAGCTGTTCTCCTTAAGGAGTGAGAGTGACCTCAGGCACCTCGCAGCTGCAATACCCGGAGACACGGATAAATGGAGTAACCTACATCGATGTTATTTTGCTGGGAACAGTCAGCTGGAGATGGCTGCAGATGTTACTGCAGTAACCAATGCAATACCAACCACTGATGTTCTCCTTTTCTCCCATCTCCCCAGTGCTCTAAGCATCAACAGGGCAACCCTTTCCAACTGGCTCTAAAGAAGGATCCATAAATTGCTCTTTGCAACGAGCTTGTAGCACCCCAACTCTTACCTGCCCCAGTGAACCGCCAGGTTCTGTCCAATTGACCTGATGAGGGCACTAGGCCCATGGTCCCAGATGCACTGCTGAGCCCACGCGTGGGCTGATCTTTCCAGCTCATCATCCCAGGTCTGCAGGGGGCGGGGAAAGAAAAGAACAGGTCAATTTGTCATCTCAAGCTTATTAGATCAAGAGACTTAACCAACAGCAATCAGAGGAGAAAGAGAGACTAGATCACAGCTCACCCTGGTGCCTGTCCTGTCCTTGTGAAGTCAGCACATTTTAATGATGTGCCCTGACCTAAAACTAGTTTCTCAAGATGTCTCCCGGCCATGGAAACATGGGGCATTAAAGAGTCTATCATTTTTCCCTGCTTGACACCATGCTTCTAGGAGATGCCTTGCATAGGTCAGCAGAAAACAGACCCGGTAGACCTCAAGAACCCATCTAGACTATCCACCCTAAAACACAACAAGACGTTCTTCACAGGTGTTTTTCTAATCTGTTAGAGAAAAAAAACAAAACATGAAGGATGGAGATCCCAGTACTTCCTCGTGACACCAATTTCTGAGATCTGCAAGACTTCTAACAAGCAGTCAGTGCTCAGTAGTAGCGGTAGTTCAGTGGTAGTTCAGCACCACTTTCCGTCCATCATCTCTACTATCAGGACATTTCCAGGTTTTCCCATCAAGGGGGACTCCAACAGCAGATGTGCTCCTGCCTTCCACTACCGACAGAGCTGGAGAGTTTTGGCCCAATCTCTTAATCAAGAGGTGTGGGTCTGAGTCTCCTGATCCCATCTCTCCTTCTCCTTCCAGAATAACTGCCGAGTCCACCGATGGGTCCAGTCAAATTTGACAGAGGTGGCAAAGTCCCAGAGCTGTTAAGCTAACATCCCCCTCACTGAAACAGGCATCAGGTTAGAAGCGACAAATCCCGTTCACGTTCCCGCTGAGGGAAGGACGTTGGTATGAGATCAGTCCTCACTGAATGCCATCCAGCTGTCAGCCAAACGAGAGCTCAAACACGGCACAAAGGCAAATAGCAAAGCAGGCTCCATTGGCTCTGCTGCCCAGGAGTGTGTTTGTTTTAAAGGCCAGACTTGCTGGACCCAGTAGACAGTGCCCTGAATTCATTGTGTAATTACTGGCAGATGGTCTATTCAGAACAGACCTTAGAGGATAATTCATTGGGATTAAAACATTACCGCACATTCCTACAAATAAAATCAAAGCGAAGAGAGGTCTTGTAACGTGTCTCCAGCCCATCCACGTGCTAGTGAGAGATTATTTCCTCTCTGGACATTCACCATCACAACCAGCTGGTCTTTCTGAGTCCTGTCTTCTCCAGAAGAAAAGCAACTCCTGATCTCAAACATACCAAAGGACACGTCAGAGCCCATTTGAAGGACTGGAGGGCACTTAGGCTCTCAAACACATTTAAAAAGCATCAAGTGCTCATTCCAAGTAAGTATCTGAACACAGTCTTGGGCAGTTATATCTGGGATGGGGAGGGAAAGCATGTCCCTGGCTAAGGCGACAGGAAAACGCAGCGTCTCCTGGAACTTGGTGTGTCTACGCTATCTTCGTAAGGCAAACATGAGCTCATCTAACTGAGCTAACAGCCCAGACCTCTGAGAACAGCTTATCATTAAGCATGCTCAGCAACCCAAATTCCAACAACATCCCAGAGCCGCTCTGAGCTCATCGGCTTGGCTTTGAACTGACCAGCGGCTGAGCGAATTCATGTCAGTCTGCAAAACCCCGTGCAGACACGGCTCTGATGGAGGGAAGAAAACCATTTTCCATCTCAGCCCTCCAGCTCCTTGAAGGTGTATGGGACCCGCCTCGCCACACGCACGTTTCCAAACCTCTGTTCAAGCAGACTGTTGCGATTGTGCCTAGACACACAACTTCTTGTGGTCTCCCACTTTCTGCACCAGGCAATGACCAGCCACAATCCACCTTCCCATCCAACACATAAGCCACAGAAACTCTCCCAAGACGTTACGTGCTGCTCATACTTCAGACTTTCTAGCAGAGCATTATTCCCTGCAGCCCCAAAGGCAAAGACGTTCCAAACCTCCTAATTTAGTGCAGAAACGTTATGAGCAATAGGCCATTAAATGGAAATTGATGTGAACGTGTGTTACGTCTTCCTTTGATGCCTACGGATAAAATAAACAAGCTTGGACAAAAGATACTCAACAGGCAATTGGGAATGAGCTACATCTTTGCATGGCTTTGTGCTTGAGTAGAAAAGCTCATTTCTATGAGCGTCAGATTACAAAGCTGTCCCATTTAAATTAGAGCAGCTATTTGCCTCTTGCTTCTCAGATGTGAACACAGTCAGGAGGCTGGAATTATTTCAGAACAATAAACATATAAAAAAAAAAAGTTATTTCAGACTTTCCCAGCTACACTTGCAAGAATTCTTTATGCCAACATTCAAAGCAGTATCTAGGAAGACTACTGAAGCCAGAGGGGCCAGGCACATCTATGCTCTGTTTCCTTCTCAAGCAGAGATTGAGAAGCCTTCGGATACGTGCCATTCCAAGCGCTTTAACACATGGACTCTCTTTTTTACTCCTGTAGATTTGTAACAGCCTTTCAAAGTACAGTATACACTGTATATGGCATACACACGCTGTACTACAATACGTAGGTTTGGATTGAATAGGTGTATACACCACAAAGAGTCTACTTACTCAGCCCAACTAGTTTGTAAACCTAACCCTATACCCCTGAATCGTAGCAATCAGGTTACTCTCTCATTTCTCTCCCCAGCTTAGACTCTTCGTAATACTGACAATTTACTCTTAAAAGCGGCATGAGAGCCCAGGACTGATGTACTGGCAGAAGCTCAGATATTCTTTGCTAACCCACACGGAGATACCATCCCATCCTGACAAGGAAAGTCGCCACCCTACAGTTCAGGGGAAGGATTCATACCTTATACATGAAAACAGAGTATTTTCCTTCCAGTAATTTGTACTGAGAACAATTTTGGTTTACCCAGCTGTCTTTGAGGAGCCTGCAAGAGGAAAGGTTTCTCCTTTCATCACTCCTGAAAGCCACCTGACTACACCACCTTAAAAGGTCGAGATGTCTTAAGAACTATTATATCCTTTTTACTTTGGGTTCATTAACGAGGAGTTTGTTGTGGTCTTGGCACCCATCCACTGCCGTGACCACTGTTACAGAGTCCAAACACACACTGGAAGTGTTGGTCACGAAGCTGTTAGAGGGGTTAAGGTAATTCTGTGCTTGACCAGCTTTGTCAGGAAGACACATGCTGCTCACTCATTTTCCATTAACACTGAACACCTGTGCTAGCTTCCAATTCATTATACAAACCCAGCAGCAAAACCATTTCTTTCTTCATTTCTTCACTCCACTTTACCTTTAGCCCATATGTATATAATTCTTTTGATCTCCAGATAAATCAGGACTCCAGGATAAATCAGAGGACTCACCGTGTTATTACCTTCTTATTAACACTGACTAATGTTCAGCCTGTAGAAGATAAACACATCCCTTTCTTGGAATACATTAGCCCCCCTTGCCACTTTAGATCGCTTAAATACATCAGATACGGAGCTGGGAGAAAGGACTTTCACAAGGCAGCTTTGGGAGGTGGATGGGCAAGAACAAGTTCTACCTACTTGTCCTTAAATTCACACCGCACGTCACCAGTGACGCTCCACACTGGCACGAAAGGAAAAGGGAAAAGTATCTACGGTACTAAACACAGACCGTCCTCTTAAACGAGTCCAAATAAGAAAAGTCCTGCACAGAACAAAGGATGAAAGTGAAATTCACGTTCAGAATACACGCAGCGCTTCCAAGTAACACTGGGTAAACACAAATACGTGAAAGACCAATTATAGCCTTTCCAAGCAGCACCATCTTATACTCAGCTCCTTTCTTCACAGCACACAAGGCCCTTTCATTCACCCTCAATCGCCCATAAAAACCACTAGAAAAGCACACTGGGCAAAGGCAAACACGAAAGCGTAACCACGCTGCAAGCGTAAACAGCGGTCGGCCGGCGGATGCTCCTCAACGGCAGCCCTCTCAGATCCTCCAAGCCAACCAAAACACGTTTGGCTTTCTCATGCTTTGGGTTTGCTTTCTGGAAATCAATCAAGTCACCTCGTCTCTGGCAGCCCGCAGGGTAACGGCGGAGCCCGCTGAGAGAGACACAAAGCGCCGGTTCTTAGAAAGGCACGAGATTTCCAACAAAAGAGGGATGAAAGGCCAGGGGTGTGAACCCTAATGGGGACCAACTGATGGGACAGTTGTCCTTCCGTGCTGTCCTCTGCTCTCCCTTCTCTTTTCCTTTTCCCTACAGTCACAAAAGGCAGGATTTTCCATTTGCGGCGCTCGTTTCAGCACAGCTGGCAAACGATTTTATATTACATGGAGTGTACTCTCAGCCTTTTAAACACAAGTCTTAAATTATTAATCATTGAATCTGTCAGCAGGAGCACACAGTTGAAGGCAGGATAGTTTCGGTCGTAACTATATTTGCACATTGGGAAAAGGCACCAAAAAAATTAATTATTTGCCTACATCGTTTTTGGGCCCCGCAATATTTTGATGGCGTGTCAAAAATAGCTCAAAGTGGGGTCTCTGGCATCAGGTGAAAAAAACTATTCATCTGAATTGTTGCTGGTAAAGGCATGTTTCGTACTCCTACTTTTAAATTCTCCCTCTGAAGTGGGAGAATACATTGACCAAACTTTTATTTTGGCTTCTTGAACTATGAAAAGCCAATAGCACTGACCCATCCACCCACGAACTCCCAAAGTCTTTCCAGCGAATTCCAGGGACTGAACTTCTCTGCAGATGAAGCCACGTTCCTCAAGCCCTGTTCCTCTGCGGTCCGCAGCAGATTCCCAGCAGCATCACGGGCACTTGGCTCACATCGATGATCTCTGGTGATCAGTGTATGACAAAAGGACAGACACTGCCTCCAGCGTTGGGTGGTAACTGATGGCAACCCAACAGACCATCAGAGGTCTCTGAGCAGGTCGTGGTGTTCCAAAACACCAGTCACAACGGTCTGAAAGCTTTCACAGGGAGAATGGGGGTTAAACACAAGGGAAAATTTGATGCTTTTATGACATTAAGGTAATGGAAGAACCTGCTGAGGCAGGCTGTGGAATTGCCATCACTGGAGATGCATCCAGGGCTGGGCCAGACGCTGGTTTATGAATAATGGAACCAGTCCTGAAACTATGCAGCGGATGGACTCGATGACCTGTTAGCGGCCCTTTCCAACCAAAACAGTCCAATGATCTAAAGCATCTTTCACTCCGGAATGAAACTGCTCCAGGAAACCTCTTGAGAAAAAACTTACTTGAGAGGAAATTTGCTACACCTCTTGCACAGCAAGGAAAATTAAAATAAAGTAAGAAGAACAAAAAATCCCTAATAATAAAGTTAGGTATCAGGAGCTGGACTCACCATGTATTCCATGTTAGAGGCTGCTGGGTACACTTGGCCTCTCAATTTATTGTGGAGCATCAATATTTCTTGTCTATCTGAGAATAAAATGGCTCTCTTGGATCTGGAGTGAGTTTCCCCATCCTGATATTTACTCAAAAGGCTCTCCAGGTGACTCGAGTTGGGCAAGATAAAGCACTCGGCTGCCTTTGTCAGGAGCAGTAGCCATCCAAGAGGAAGGATCCAAGGTGAGGCAGGACTCATTCCTCCTCCTCCGCAGCCAGCAGAAGTGGGGACGAAGATGCTGGTAGGTTTTCTTGCAGGGACTCCTGTGTCTCAGCGCGGATCTGGATTTTGGGGAGAAACAGGCAGTCAGAGCAGTGCAGAGCAGCTCTCCGTGCATCCCACCCCCACCGAGGAAGCCACGCAACCCAGATTTTTGCTTGAAAAAGAGTGATGCCCACGGTCTAAGCGATTATCGTTCACCCCAACGACAGCAAGACCTGAACACCACCGTAAGTGATGGGAACTCAGTTTATTACACCAGGGAACTCTGCTGATATCATGCTGGGAGCGAGCACGAGCCAGGCAGCACCCAGGCATGGCAGTGGATGCCCTCTCCTCCAAAGATGCCAGGGGTGCAGGTGTCACCCAGCAACACCCAGCAGCTCCGAATAATCCCAGCTCCATCCCTTCACAGGCAGGAAGGGGAGACATTTGAAGCCATTCACCTGAAGAGCAGCTGTTGAAGTGAAGAATGGATAGGAATAAAAGGGAAAGTGAAGTTCCCAGCAAGCCAGATGGCAGAGGTCAGCCATCAGCAAGAGCTATTCCGGAGGCCCCGCTCTGCCAACCGACTGCAGCAGAGCAGCTGCCAGACACTGTGAAAGCGGCTGTTTATGGGAACCGTCACCGTAACGTCGCACACCCCAAATCCCCGCTGGAGAACGACGCTCCGGGGCGTTCGCACTGACACGTCACTGTGCGACGGGCAGGAGTGTGGCCAACAATATGAATTATGGCAGATCAGGAGAGGAGCCGGAGCACCCGTCCCCCCCGGCTGGATGAGGTGTTCCCACGCACGCTCGGTAGCCACCAGCACCGAGGGCTCGGAGAGATGGTCTCCATTTGGTCATCGCCGGGTCTGAACAGCTTCATTTAATCCCAACCCCCTCCCTTGCTCAACGGTGCTCCCGCTCCAGCTGCTATTTCCAAACTCTTCCTGCCTTTCTCTCCCTCCCTCCCCAACTTCTCTGTCTGATGAACCTTGTGTGTCCCGGCTGGTTTTATTTAGATCATGAGCTATTCAGGGAAGGAAATATGTGCTGCTGCATGGCTCTGCAGCACCCAGTGCTCTTTAGGTGGGATCTAAGAGCCACCAGAGCTGGCTTAATCCATCAGGGGCAATAAGCATCCAAACAGATGGTGCAAGCACAGCATCCTCTCTCCTTAAGGCTAAATTTCAGAAGAACGCTTCCCCATCCTCATCTTCAGCACTAGGTGAGGAAATGGTTTTGACAGCGTGGTTAAAAGCCACGCTGAAAGCATTCCTACGCAGCATCAGGAAATAAACCCCAAATTTCAGGAATCATTGGAGAAGTTTCAGCCCAGCGACATGGGATTTGGACACACCGAGAGAGGATGAGTTGGAAACCACCCAAGGCAGGGAAGCACCTTCCAGCTCCCAGCTGGAAAAGCCACGCTCGAGCACCAAGTCCCAAACCTCCTTTCTGCAAACCCACCACAACAGCATCTGCGGAGGACAGCAGCAAGCACAGAGGTGCTTTGCACAGGTGGGGATCCCAAAAAAAACCTGAGGCCATTGAGAACCCCTGAAAACTTGTTGGCTGTCTACACAAAATAGCCTAATTCCCTTTTTGAGGCTTGTCCCTTGTACTGCATTAAGGCAGATGAAAACCAGCTGCCCTCGGTCTCTCTCCAGGCAGAGCATTAAGCCTTTGCCTCAGCAGGACAATGTAGGGACGTAATTTGCTCAGTTTAGGTAATGACTTCTCATTATTTCCTGCTCTGCTGAGCAAGTCAAACACATGCCTTGTCCCCAGCTCCAGGCACACCTGAAAGACAGGACGTTCGGTGGCATCGGGACAAATATTTTTTAAGCTCATCCTCTTCTCAGCCCCCCCGAGCAGGAGCCCAACTTTCTAACCCAGCTACGGAAGGTGAGAGAAGGCAAAACAAGCTGTTGCTTTTGTAGACCATCTGACCCAAATTCAGGGAACAATTCCTACTTTGAGGCACTTCCCGAAGAGTTTAAAAATAGATGCTCTGCCACAGCCGTTTACAATGTGGCCATTTAGCAGAAGCAATTTTGACTGCAGCCTGCCCCGTAGGTAGAGCGGGCAGGAGCAGCTCTGCCAACACACGCTGCCCTTGTACCCCTTCGTTTGGCCAGGTGCCCTCTGCTAAATAGTAGTTCGTATCCATGACCCATTTAAGGCAAACACTGAACTTACAGAAAGGGCAGCTTGGGGGGGGGAAAAAAGAATAAATAAAAAAAGATCAGCTGTAACATCTGAAAGCCTGGAGGAGCTGCCCCACTCCTGGCGGCGAAGCCAACGCGTCTGGTTTCGTGCTGGAGCCAAAACCTCGCAACAGATGGTACCTTATTCCTCGGGATGTTCTTCCCTGTATCCTGTTTGAGAGCAAGGGGATATCAGCACCTCTCTAAAATTAGGGCACTTTGGCACTGTCTTCTTTTTCACTTGGGCTGTGCAGGTCCCTTCCTCTGCTTTGGCTGGAGGTGGGGAGCGCTGAGCATCCAAAGGAGGGATGAAGTGACCACAGAGGGGCAGGGAGCAAAGAGCTCCACGGCCACATTGATTGATAGCAGCAGAAAGATGCTCACGTTCCAGCAAGCTCTCATCGATTTCAGATGTCCATCCGTTCACCTCTCAATATCCTCATACCCAGGTGCAGTGAAGCACTGGGACACACGTTAAAGCTCGGCCAGCCCAAGCGCCTTGCAGAGCTGGGGCAATGCCTCGGGAGCTGCTCATCGGGGAAGATTGGAATCATGCTGCCTTCGAGTGGGATTTGACATGATTCAGAAAAAATTATCACCTGACAGTCAGCTGAGGAAGTCTCTGCTGTTGTTTTCAAGGGTTCGAGAGGAGCCTTAGCACAGCCTCCCTCGAAACGCACCAGGCCCTTGATACTGGTGCCAGGTAAACATCTGGGAGCGATCAGAAACGAGTGAGTCAGCAGAAAGCGACTCCTCCATCTGCTGTAAAGCCTGTCCAAACTGGGGACAAAGGAGAGGCCTTCTTCTGGGGTCTGAGGAAGCTAAAAGGCAGCCCTGGACTTTGGAAAAAGATTATTTTTAGAAAGCTATTTCCCCAGCTAATGGATGGTGTCTGCGCTTCGCAGAAAGCAGAAGAGCCGGTAGCGCCCGGCGCCTGGCACGGCGCTGCCTGCGAAAGCCACGTGCAGGCTGACTTCTGCGCCTCGGCGTGTCCTCGCCTCACCTTATTCCCCACGGCTATGGATCGTTAATTGCCTTCCCAGTAAAGTATACCAGTCAGGGTCTGCTCCTTGGTTACGGATGACACTGGCAGGTAAAACATCCCGGGACCTGCGGGGTTATATGTGGAGCAAGCTGACAAGGCAGGAAAATGCACGAGTTCGCAGGAGATGCCAGCAAAGCATCTAAAACAGCAAAGCAGGAGGGAGTTAGCGTGGGATCAGCTTTCAACCCGAGTTGGCCTGGGGTCAGCTTCTAACCTGTGCAAAGAAATCCAGCGGTGAAGCCACAACACACTTAACACATTAAATGCCAGGTCACCTGTTTCACTGAGACACACACGTTTCAAGCTTTGAAGAACTGCCTTGGCTTCAAAAGAAAAGTGGGGTGACAAGTCCCTTGACACGGGGCTTTACACGGTCTGCACAGAACACACCACGCATTCAGCATCTTCGAGGCCATGGGCCAAAACATCTGGATCTTCCATTACAATCCACTTCCACAGAAGTGGAGCGGGTGAGTTCCTATGCAAAACCACACGGAAAACCCACTGGTAACAGACACACCATGTGGCAACACTGCGAAATTCCTTTTAGACAGGACTTCAGAGAAGAGTTGCATAAACACAGGCTTCCTGGAGCAGACTAGATGTGCCCATGAGTAGTCAGCTATTAGGGACTGCTCCAGCATCCCTTGGATATTTTCTATTTGTGTAGAAATCCACTCCTGTACCTGCAAACTCCTCCCAACTCATTCAAGATTCATTAATCTTGCATTAACCTCTGCAAAGCACACACAAGGGAAACTCAGACAGTATTGTGCTGTTTTATACCTTGCAGGCAACTTTTTGGAGAAGTTACTAAAATTGTGCCTTCTTAACAGAGACATGTCTTGCACACACACACACCCCCCTCCCCCATAAACCACATTTCAGAAGCAAAGACCAAAGTTTACACTCACCTCGCCGAGTACTTCCAAGTCCCCAGGAAACTGCAGCTCCTCCAAGCCTGCTTGTGGAAAATAAATCGTAGATCTGAAATATTTCAACTAGGAGGAGGCAGGGGGTTAAAAAAGCTGAAATAAGCCTTAGGAGGTGCGAGGAAGGGAAGGTCTCAGCTGAGCAGCTCCTACCAACTGCAGTCGCACAGAGCTCCCCAGTGGTATTTATGCTCTCCAGGCAAAGAGGATAACCCTGGATCGTCCTGTTTGGCAACGGGCCTGTAGTAATAACGAAAAAGTCGGGGGGGGGGGGGGGGGGAGAAGGCGGGGAGGAGGGGAAAAAAAAACCCAAAACCACGGAAAAAGGGGCAGGAGGAGAGGGATCTGAGCAGTTTGAAGATGGCCATTGGGGCTCAGCGAGTGAGGACCACCCTCCCAAAGGCTGTAACCCAACACCCGGGGCGGGGGGAGGAGGAGGAGGAGTGCAAGCGGGTGATGATATAAAAAGGGGTGTCTCTGCTTTCCGCTGCAGGCAGTGGTCGGGCAGAGCTCGCAGCCCGGCGGGTTCCCGGGAGCATCCTCCCCCCCGCCGCGGTGAGGGGCTCCGGTGATGCAGGAGGGGGGAATCTCACGGCAAAGCGGGGTCCCCCGGGCTGGCAGCGGCGTTCAGCCCCCCCCCCCCAACATGGCAGCCCCCACCCCACCCCCAGAGCTGGGTGTCCGCTGGGAAAAGGCAGATTTATCGCTCCGTGCTTTGGTCCCAAAGCTCGCCCAGTGCTGCCGTCCCGCCTCGCTCCGGCCCCGCGGCTCCAGGAGTTACAAGGAACAAGGAAAATCAAAAGGGAGTGAGGCGTCTAAGCGGGGCTCACCTCTTCTGCCGGGTGGGCCAGAAAGCCCCGGCTTTCGCATCCAGCTCCGTGCCCTCAGCCCCTGATGAAACAGTTTTACTCGCTGAGAAAGGAAACGATTGAGCAAAAGATGAGTTGAAAGTTCCTCTTTTTTTTTTTTTTTTTTCCTCCCCTCAAGTAAACAAACAGGAAAAAATAAACCAGCATCATGAGTAACAGCATGAGTGTATTACAGCACCTCTGCTGCTGCAGCCACAAGCCCGCCGGGATGCTGCAGTTCCCAGCGCCCGGGTCCAGGCACTGGCACCCACGGGAGACTCTTGGGGTCCCATCCAGCAGCTCTGCGGGGTGGGCACATCTGCTGGTCCATACTCGGGGTGACACAGCACAGAGGGAGGGGAACACCCATCTCCTCCATGTGGCATATCCAAGCAAAGCAGCTACGATTTTTTCCAAATTCCACTGTCTATTCCTTTCTCCAAAGTTCTTGGGGAAAAAAAAAGTCCTTCCATTCTTCTAAGCAGTCAATGTTTGTTTGGCGTTTTTTGAGCAAAACACTAATCAGTTTGATTTACTGTTTACAAGAAGGGAGCTTACAAGATCTGCTGCCTCCGAGAAGCTTGTTTAAACCCAGCGGTGCTCAAAAAGCAGAACGACATTTATCAAACTTGTTCAACAGCGCGCGAGCAAAGCAGCAAATATTGGCAGCTGGTGGAGCAACTCCACGAAGCAAAGATAACAACCCTTCTGAAGTCAGCTCCAAGACATATCTGCTGATTTTAATCTCCTACACCGTTTTCCTGAGATATTTTTTCTGAGAAGTAGCAGGTTGTCATCACCTGGGGTGTATCCTCAGCACCGTTCCTCATCTGCGTCTTGTGAACCGAGTCGTAGCTGGGGTACGGGGAGCCAGTCCTCACCAGCCAGTCCCAGTCCTGCAGCCTGGCACAGCAACGACACCCTTCCTGGCTGCCTTTCTCCACCAGCCACATTCTCCCAGCTGTATTTACAAAGAGTTTCTATTTACTTCAAAACAAACTCTCTATGTGAACCAACAACATATGGTCCATCATTTGGACCTGACTCTTCTACCCTGCCAAGAGCCATTCAGTGCAATTTGGGCAGCTTGCTCCCAAAAAAAGGCTCAGGAGCTGCCTCCAACACGGGCAATTCAAAGACCACACAGAACTGGGCTGACAGGAGGTTCTGCGCTGCTTTACTTTAAAAAAATCACTGTATCCTCCTTTTTTTTTATTATTTTTTCTTGCTGCTCTGATTCACTCCAGATCGACGAGTTTGTTTTATTTGCAGAAGGGTTATTTCATCAGCTGAAAGATGCTGATTTTCTAATTTCCCTGAAAAACGAGGGCCAACAGTGGTGAACCACGGTGCCCCCACACAGGCTGCCACCCCGAAACCACGCAGCTCCCCAGCCCTGACTCACGGGCCTCAGGTGCTATTCACCCCAATTACCAGAAAGTTGAATTAACTCATTTTAAATCTCACGTACCGACATGCAAATGATTTCCAGATCTCAGAAATTCAGTATTTTGTAATCCCCACAAATGTTCCTATGGGAAATTAATCCCTGTAGGATGGTCTGGGCTGTCTGGCTTCTCCATCAACCCTGCTGCTTTACAAAGATTTGATTTTAAAAATACTATTATTTTTTTATATACACCAGTATGGTTTCACTGTACAAGGCATACACGGTGCACAGTTGTGCTCAGGGATGAGCACAGCCCAGAACGAGATTTTTATCCACCTCGTTTTGTCTCGAGTCAGCAGTTTCAGGTCATACATTCGAGCAAAGCCAAAACAATCAGAAGTTACTTTTAATCATTCCGCATTATTACCGCCTTGATTACAGCGTCTCCATTTCGTATGTGGTAAAAGCCACATAAAGCAGGCTGCATATATAAGTATATATTAGGAGAGAAGGCTTTTAATGTAATGGCCAATGAATAGGAAGAAACACAGATTTCACTATACCCTCCTAATTGAACACGCAGACAGCACGTCTTGATTTTCAACTTCAATTAAATTCCCCTTTATTTCGAATTCAAACAGTTTCTCAGCAATAACAGCACCAAACACGAGCAGGGGCAGAGCAGAGAACGGGGTGAGAGGCTCAAAGCCAACTCCTGTTACTATCCGGTTTTGACTCCTGCTCCAGCACAGAGGGAGCACAAGGGCGATAATGGGGACGAAACAAACCTGGTGACAATAACAGGGTGATGTTATGGGGTAGAGGTGGCCAAGAAACCCGTTCCACGTCCATCATGCCCTCCTGCAGGGATGGGATGGAGATGCCCCAGACTCTTGACCCTACAGCACGACGCTGCCTCGGCATTCTACAGAGGCTCCTCCAGCAGATGAACTAACAGCGCGGGGATGCTGGATCGTTGGAGTGAAAGCCAGGCACCTGTAAGATTTACTCCCAAATATAACTAATATTTGGCATTGTGAACCTCTAGTTATTCTTTCTCGCTGCTCCCCTGTTTTGAAGCAGCCTGGACTGCAAGCAGCTGGGTTCATCTGTGGCTTCTTTTCCTCCTTCTCATAATAAAGCACATTTTCCCTAATGTTTAATCTGCTGATGATATGCAGGGAAAAAAAAAACCTCCCCACAAAACTTCCCAAAGCCTCTGCTGTTTTGTCAGTGATCAGGTAAAAGAATTAGGTCAGTAAGACAAGGAAATAATCGCACAAGCAGAAATTTCAGAAATTAATTGCTGAATTTTGGGGGCACTGCTGACCACTCCAAAAACTACAACCCCCCTCACCTTGTTCTTGCAGCTCTCCCCATTTCCTGGTTACACGTGTGACAGCAGATGCTGAAACACATTTTTTTAATAATAAATAACCGGTACAGATCTGCAGACTGAAACAGTTCAGGAACCTTAACCCAAGACACTGATCTTTGGAGATTTCACCCTGAAACAGAGACGGTGAACTGCAATCACAAGCTCCGCAGCCATTACGTCTGGTTATTTGCTAATACAAATTCTTTCCAAAATCCTTTGGGTCATTAGAAATAGCCTGGAATAAACCGCCCCGTCGCTTGAGTCCCCAAACATCTTGGGAACATCCACTGCATGTCAAAGGCGCCTTCTTCGTTCCTATTCAAAACAAGAGAGATTTATAGCGGATTCATGGAGATAAACCCCTTGCCGACAGCCCGGGAGCTCCCTGAAGCCCTGGCAGCAATTTTGGCAGCAGCTTTAGAGCTGTAACACCACAAAACTCCCGTGTGCCACCACTGCCCTCTGCTGCAGCGCGGCTCCGGGCCCGTCCCGCCTCGGGAGCAACATCGTCTCAGGGGGATAGTCTGGAAAACCACACAGTTTCTTAATTAAAAAAACCCACGACACCCTCCCCTGCCAAATACCTCGTGGTTTTGAGCATCCTTCTCCCCCCGCCCCACCAAACCATCCCCCAGGCTGACCCAGCTCACAGCGTAAGATTTTTGTAACAGCCTTTTGGACTCGCACGTCCAAAGTTTCCAGTTTTGAAAACTTTAGGTCTTAACGTGCTTTTTCAAAAACGTTTCTTAAAACCTGGTTTAAAAGTCAGCAAACAGCCACCAGATTTATGGTGTGTTGGGGGGGGGGTGGTTGTTTTGGGTGTTGTGTTGGTTGTTTTCTTTTACATAATCACTCACAGACAAAGCAATAATCAAAAGGCTGCAAAATCCCTGTTTTGCAACAATGGGAGGAGTTTAATACAGAAAATAAAAACTGTGGTTATGTGTTCACATCAGACTATTGCCACATACTCTTTACTTTTTTATTTTTCCTTTTGAGTAATAGACTGCAAAAGACAGATTTTAGCAACAAGTGCATTTGTAATATCCTCAGTGAAAAACCAAAAAATTAATACCATCTGAACAACTTCCATTTCATACTAAGAGGGGATTTCAACACTTGCTTACTAAACCAGCAATTGCTCATTGCCTTTTCTTTAAAATAATTAATAACACTTGTAACCTGCTCACATCAAGTGAAACGTAGAACTGACTATACAGGGTCAGAGTGAACTGCATCGTTGCAGCAGGAGCTCCTCTTGCCATCTTCTCCAATCCTGATAATTTTTATTAAGTCTATACATTTATGAACAGGAAAGGTTTAGGTTGTATACCAGAACTTGAGTTCCGCTATAAAATCATTTTTTTTCTTTTACCCCAGGGGATAACGCACAGGACATAGGAAAAGCCCTTGGAGCTTCCACAGCTCCAAAGGAACGCAGAACCATACATCTCAACACCAAAAACTTCCCGATAGCAAAAACCATCAAACAGGATGTTCTTAGGGCCAGACTATATTAGGTAAAACTATATTAAATTACTAAACTGTAATTTAAATACTGTAATGTTAATCCATCACGTATGCAGCAACTCTAAGCAAACCTCAGCTAAACGAAACAACACCAAAATCTCATTAATTGCACAGCAGTTCTTTCTTTCTCATCCTACTCTACATTTCTTTTTCTCCTCTCTTCTTCACTTTACCCTTTTCAAGCTCTTCCGGCTGTGCTGGGCTCCACTCCAAACCAGTCATCACAAAGAGGCGTCCGCTCCCAGCTGAACACCGCCAGTTCTGAGCTTGAAGAGTCACCTGTGACGGAGAAAACTCGTTTCGTGATCCACAGCGAGACTGAGACTAACACAGCGCTTCCTTTCCAAAAAAACAGCCGAAGACAAGATTTCAGGTAGCAAAAACTTGAACTTCACTTCACTGCACATTCCCAAGCCCTGGGAAAGCCTTGCAGGGCTGCTTGCAAGCAGCAACCATTCCCCAAAATAAAGTTTAAGTATTTTCTCACACCTGTATTTTTAAGATACCTGTATTACAAACCCATCCACAACGGGGCAAGATATCTTTTACTATTTAAAGCTTTTTGCTAGAAAATTCCTCACCATTAAGAGCCCTGTTAGCGCAAGAGCAGACCAACAAGTCCGGTTTGTTTCTATTCAACATACCTGACGTCCTACCCGCAAACTTGAACCCGTAATTGTTGAGTAATGTGGGTCAAAACTCATCAGTTGACAATCTTGTCCAGTCAAAACCAAAGTCAATCGCACAGGACCTGATATCAGGGAATATATTAACTACTGATCATCTGCAATTTTATCTGGAATACTCTGCTAAGTTCTACATTATCAGAAACATACTTGTTCACAATCCACTGGAGGTACAGGCAAAAAAAACACAGCCACAAGAAAACAAAAAAGAAAAAAGGATTTCTGCAGCGCAGAAAACTGCTTCAACCGGGGCGCAGAAACAGGAGGTGAATAATAATCAGTTTCAGTTCAGAAAAGTAATTGCAAAATCTGGTTTCTTTCCTATTTGGAACAAGCCGCCCCTCTACTCTCCCCAGATTTCAAATTCTAAGCAGAACCAATGTCTCGCCAGCACTGGCTCTGGGGTAATTCCCATCACGGTATTGGGAAACCCTGGAAGCCCCAGCCCTTCGGCAGCCCCAGCTTCGGGGCACCGCACCCAGCAAGCAGCCAGGAGTTGAGGTTTTCCCTGCAACTGGCCAAAATCAAAACAAGCTTTGGACAGAAAATTGTTTCAGAGTTGGTGGAATATCACCAAAATGAAGAACAGTGTCTCAGTCGCAATTTTCAGATCAGAAAATACCAATAAAATTTGCTCATCGACAAAAAAATAGCTAAGTTTGCATATTCAAAACAACTGACAAAATACTGTGAAACTTTCTCACCACCAGGATCGTGGTAGTGATAAAAAGTTAAAGCTGCCTAATATTCAAGAATGGATCAGAAGATCATCCATCTGAAGATCACCCAACTTTGAGCAGGGAGAGTAGGTCCACCCCAGCCACGGGGCTGGAGGCTCCTACTTACTGCTGGATCCCGGGCAGTACGCTCCCTCCTGGCACGGGAACAGGAACGATTCACGGGCAGGAAAGTCCCAAGTTCTCCACCAGCCGGTGAGAGGGTCAAAAAGGCAGAAGGTCCATCAGCAGGGCCTTCTTCAGCAGCTCCTACTGCTCTTCCGACAGCCAGGCCTGTCGCAGGAATTTTGTTTCCACACATCCACCACAGCTGCCCTACGCAGTTAAACGGTGCCAACTGCACCGTTTAACATCTCCACCTCCAACTCCCTCCAGGCAGCAGCCATGGACCGACCTTCCCCTCTTCTGTGAAGTGATGTGGGCAGAACACACAAGAATTAAGCCCGCGTCGACGGGCACGTGCTGAAACCCAAGGTCTTCCCAGGGCTCCTTCCGTCTCTTGGAAAAAGCTAACGCTGCTGTCCAGCGCAGACCTGCGCCCATCGCTGGGGCAGACGGGCCATCCGAAGTAACGCGGAATCGGCAGTTTAAAGAAATGCTGAAGGAATTTATTGGAACACTGACAGTCTGTGCTAAAATCGGCCCCGTTCCACTGGCCTTGTAAGACTTCTCC
The DNA here is from genome assembly GCF_009769465.1 of Tauraco erythrolophus. Classification (NCBI taxonomy): domain Eukaryota; kingdom Metazoa; phylum Chordata; class Aves; order Musophagiformes; family Musophagidae; genus Tauraco; species Tauraco erythrolophus. The sequence goes on along the minus strand of NC_141479.1, from coordinate 19,446,406 downwards.
AAGGATGCAACAAGCACGTAACACCACTATCATCGAATTCAAGATTAAACAAGGTATAGATATTTTTATCATCTTCAGCAGCAGGAAGCTGATCAAGGGAATACTTTTATGGAACATTCCACTGAAAATGTCAACAGGCTAATAGAAGGGAATATCTTAGTTAAAAGCAAACAAACCAACATCTACCTCAAAACCAACCATGCAGGGCTTTCTGGTAGGACACAGAAGGGATTCAATTCCCTTTTCTGGCCAACAGGCATTCAGCCCTGGGACTATCACAGGTCGGGTGTGGACCCAGTGTTAGACCTGTAGCTGGTCTGGGCTGGCTGATCTCCTTCCCCTTGATATTCAGTTCCATCTCAATGCTGAACGGAACATTTCTGAAGTTTCAAGAAGTTGTAGAAGACAAAAATCACCTGCCCATCACCTGGGGAACATCACCTACGCCTTGTAAAAGTGCCACAGAGCAATTTTTCAAGTTTCTCAGATAGAATTTACACTGGAGGAAAAACAAAACACACACACACACCTTAAACCAACTTTGTGACTTTTATTGATGGGCGACAACTTTATACTTCTAGATATCACTAAACTGTGTACAATTAGGAACTCAACATTATAGGAGAGCAGACAGCAAAATTAAACAAAGCAGACTTAAAGAAATATCAATCTTAATTATTTTGCCCATTTTTTTTAATTTCATGTACACAGAAGCATAAATGCAGTTTGAAATTTCTTAATAGCAATAAAGTTACAATCACCCATCTATATAGACTAACATCTTAACTCCAAATATTTGATCTGCAATGTGTACTTAAGCAGTTTCTCATCGCACAATTATTAAAATGTGTCTTCCTATTAGGAACCAGCAACTCTGCATTTCGTACGTTCGTACATTTTTTGAAGCACATAGGACCATCTCCATCTCATACACATCGGCTCATATTTCACCACTTATCAAAAACTATTGGGGAAGCAGAGAGCGCTTTTTCTTTTTTTTTTCTGTTTTTTTTTTAATTTTTTTACTTAAGTAAAGATAAAACATTTTCACAGAAATCTACAAGTTCTGTTGCTGGTGCAGGGTTTTCTTCTACTATGCAATTAGAAAGTGGGAATCAAACGCAAATCCCCTTTTATTATCTTAGGATTCAGCATTAACTCAGATTAATTTTTTTTTTTTTGTATTTTTGTGATTGACGAGACTGAGTCTTTCAACCAAGTGACTTCATTCCACAACGTCAAAAGTCAACACAAACTATGTTGTGCACAAACCCAGGGTAGTTTCCTTTATCACTCTATCTCATAATTGCAAGGGAAAAAGAAAAAGAAAAAAAAAAAAGAAAAAAGATTCACTCAAGAGAGCATTTACAGGAGGAAAAAAAAAAGTTAGTGATAGCTGGCGTTCTACATAGCAGGAATCTTGCACACAGAGCGTGAAAGGGCGAAGTTTCACAGCAGGTCGACTCGGCGGTAGTACAGGAGGTAGGCTGTGCGTTCTGCAGACGGCTTCACCACCTGGTACTGATTTATCACTTTGACTGCCTGGTCATCGATGCGTAACCAGCCGTTCAGACCAATTTGGAAGACGTCCGTAGTGTAGTGGCCACCAGTTGCGCTGTTTCCATGATGATAGACAACTGCAAAGAGAAATTCATGATGCACAGATACCCTACACGTAGATAAACATCCGCTGCAAAAAGTAAATCAAGGAAAAAAGTCACAGACTGCTTTCTTCGAGCATACTCATGGTTTTGCAGATGGCTTGATCTACCTTAGGCGAGAATCTTTTAAGAGTTCAGTGCCTGCTTGCTTACATTTGATGCTATGTAATGTTAGTCATGTTTCTCCAGCATACCAAATCTCATCATTCTAAAAGGAGGTTTAAGATAATGAGATTTGAGTAAATTAAGAATCAAAAGCATCAAATTGATTTTTGTAACTTCCTAGAGGATTTTACGGACAGGATTTGCCTCACAAAGGTCATCTGCAACACTGTGTCACACCCTTCGGCGCCTCCAACAGGTACTGCCACGCTTGGTGAGATGTTGTAAGCTACACATTCGCTCTGCCTGCTGACGACAGCAGTATTTTATTGAAAAGTCTTTGTAAAAAAAAATAAAATTAAGAAGTCATGTAAAACTATGTAGTATATTAAAAAAAATTCAGGTAAAACAATGTAGTAGTCTAAAAAAAAAAATCAGGTAAGGCTTTTCAAACTGCATTGATTACAAACGTAAGCCAGTTCCTCCCCTCTGACCATTTTTTTTCATTTTATTTTAATCATAATTTTATCCTGAAAACAGGTTCTATGAAGTACAAATCTACAAGTTTCACATTTATCAGTTCTCAGTAACCTTCTTAACAAAACCAAGAACTAACACCTCTGATTAATTGCTAATACTGCCACTTCCAAGAGACTCAAACTGGCTTCTCCCCTCCATTATCTCTGCTGTCAGAAGTGCTCTGCAGAAAAGACGTCTCAGCTCTCCATGCACAAACCAAACCCAAAGCTTACTGCCGAGCTCTGGTGCTCGGTGTGGCAACTGCCTCCCAACGGAAGAGATCTTTTACATATGGAATTCTAAGGATGCGTGTAAGAAATTGCATTTTACTGCTTCTACGACCACGGGAGCCCTAGCCACATACTTAAGAAAAACAAACAAAAAACGGAAGGAATTGCCATATTTGACACAAGAGCAGAAGCATATAATTATGAAATTGTTTATGTTCTTTCAGATTAGAGTCACGCTTCAAGCTTACTCAGATTTTCATCACACTTTGATCAAAACAAATGTTGAGCAAAGCAAAAAGGCAGAATATACCTCTCTACACATCATTTTTTTTTTACAGTAGCTTATACTTGAGTTATTGATGTTCTAGAATTTATTGTTAGATAATTAGGCAAATCCTGGATGGTGTCCAAAAAAGTTCTTCAAAAGTTCATTTTCGTAATTTAAAATCCAGCTAACAAGCTCAGTTTCTGTGGATGAAAAGTCCTAGGCTGACAGAAGTATTGTACTTTTCCATAGAAGAAGTTAGAAAAAGTTACAGAGGTAACACATTTTCTTCAAGCCACCTTAAATACACTGTCTAAACTTGTCCCATGAAAACCACTATTAATTAAAAAAAAATTCACACTGCCAGAAACAGTCCTGAATTTCCACAAGAGACAGGTATGTTATTTCCTTCTACAACCTCCGTGGTCACAAAACCGGATCCAAACCACCGAGTCACGTAAGGCCACCAGTACTGGCACAGATTTGCTGACGTAGAAGTTAAGATCTCCGGTTCTCCAGTTTATTATCTTCTCCTGACGCCAACACAAATAAGCAGGTGCAAATTGTAAACTGTGCAGGAGTTTCAAACTTCAGGAAACTCATTACTGCCCAGAGACTGTTTCGTTCAGTATTAAAACGTTGCTTCTGAATTCTTACATGAGCTTCCAATCTGAATCACCAACTTAGGTGTTTCGTGTACATCCCAGACACTCTTAAAAACATCATTTCCTCACACAAAAATCACCATCATCTCCAAGTGAAACTTTTCCACCTCCTCTATGCTATTCATACCTTGCCAGCAATACTCATCTTGAAGGTTCAAAGGGATGCAAAGCCAGCACTCAAATAGCCATGTCAAAAGACATTTGAAACATTATTCTCAGAATACGTGGTGGATTTCAGGCATAGTTATATTACAACTGCATTTCAACTTCTGCTGATTTTTTTCAGGGTGGATTCATTACAGAACTCTTTTAACCACAAGCTTCAAGCTCGATCAGTCAGATATGCAAATACAGATACAGCAATATATGTTTATATGCGCACACTCAGAAATCACTAAATACAAGAATCCGACACCCGCAAGTTACTTCAGTGTAATTTTGAAGAAAATTATCTTATATAATCCAGGAAACTCCAGTGTTTCTAAAATTCTATATGCAGAATTTGTATTTGCAATAAAGGGACTAGAAACATATAGACAAAATACCTGCAAAGAGCCGGTAGGTTCTTTGGCCTTTAAAAATTTTACTTTTCACACCAGGAGATAGTAGCTCTGGAAGAGGAAAAAAAGGCCACAAAGGCAATAGTTAGCAAATTTAGGAATTCAATTTCAAAGGGATCAATTATCTCTAAGAGAAACCAACACTACCATAGTTTAATTAAAATGTCTTCGCTGCCTTTAAAGAATGGTCAAGGTTCCGATACTCGGTTTGCTGACACTAACGTTCACAAACAGTTTTGAACCACCACAAAAAAAAAAAAAACTGAGGGAAGGATTTAAAAAAAAAAATATATCAGACTATTCATTTATTTTCCTTGCATTTCTGTTGTCAGACAATGACAAAAATTGATTTCAGATTCCAAGTCATACTAAAAGCAGTTTCGTCAGTCAAGGCAAATCGAACTAGTTCTACAAATATCCATTCGTTAAAGAATTTTAAAAATAAAATATTAAGTAAAATAAAAGTGTACTGTCTAACAAAGTACGTACTTACCCAAGACTTGAGCAATTATTATTTTTATTTATTTTTTTCCTATTTGACCTACGGCATGGCTAACAGCCCATTTGTCAGATCAAAATAAATTGCATTTAATTTGGCCAGCTTCAGATGCTGGATTACATGAAAGCTTTCACGCTTTGTAAAACCGGTATCTGTTAAGACACTCGTTAAAAAAAAGAACTTTGTTGTTTCACCTCCGCACTACAGCTTACTTGTCTGCCTTCAGGCTGCGTTTTCTATAAAACGCCAGTTTCCTTTCATCAGCCACCGTTTGTTACAATAATTTGCCACTTTTCTGAATGAAATGATGTAAAAATATCTAGTACTACTTGGCAACAGCCTTGTGCAGGGACATACTCCTCATCTGAATGTTCGTCCTCAACAGCCTATAACCTTACTCCTGAAATCTGCATGAAGCTCTGACTTGGCCAACTCAACGTCTAGGATGTGCCAAAGGTTTTAAGATCTTTCACCGTAATGTTCTTCGCAAAACGGATGTCTAAAGTCATGCACAGGGAAGACTGAACCCAGAAACTCAAATATATTCTTTTCATGAAAAAAAAAAAATCCTCCAACAAACCCAAAACCCCAATACAAGTTCATCCAAAACACTAAGTTTCTAGACAACAACAGCAAAGAAATTTTGTGCACAAAGCTGGGAATGAGGAAGAAAACTGAAACACATATTCCTAGGAAACACAACATTACCTTTTCCCTAAAGAGATAAAAATTCTGTTCAAAAATCTTTACCTTTACTAATTTCCAGATCAACAGGATACTCAATATTCTTGATAAGCTTCTGACATCCACCAGTCTTCTCGTATACAAACCGCTTGAGGTGTAAAACAAGAACAGGGGGCAGCTCTTCTAGTGTCACTCTTCGACTGATCTCCACCTAAAACATACACAGAAGATGAAGAAAAACTGTAATTTTTTAACTGCTCAAAATTACCCCATTAAAAGAGGAATAAGTATTTAGTTTTAACTAAGCTAACAGAAAAAAACCACAAAAAATTATTTCATTAATATTAATTTATGATAAACAGTGCAATTTATGACTTGAAGCACACTGGATCTTCCAAGTGGTGTCTTAAAGGAGAAACTGAGTGCCTTTTGGTAGAATGGAACACATTACAGTGAGCACAGATATTTAGGTACCACAGTATTAAAAGCACTGTGCTGGAGATCCCTTGAGAGAAACTCCTCACCAAAGTTTAGTGATTAAGAATTCTTAGCGAGCTATTATACTCTAATCAAAGGTCAGTAACTCATAACACAAGCTGCTGAATTCAGAGAACTCCAAACTGCAGAAGACAAGAGCACCACATCCCAATACCTGAGGCAAAAATTTTCATTTCCAAAAGCTGACGCTGTTTTACAAAAAGCTGAGTAGAAGGATATACAAGAACTAATCCAAATCACTTAACTTTCAACATGGAAATTAACTATAATCAAAAAAGAACCTCTATAAAACAAAGGCAAACTACTAAAATAAAATATTTTGGTGTAGACACCTAAATCTACGTTTACCTTGAGAAATTTCATTGAATGCTGCAGAAATGCAAAAGCAGTATTGCAACTGCTTTGCTAAAAGGCTTCAATGCTGTGTCACTCTGTGCTGAGCATACCTCACAATCCCCACTGAAATACCAGTTTCTACAACAGACCTCTCCAGTTTCAACTGGTACTACCTTTATTCCTCCTTTTTCTCATCTAAAGAATCCTAAGACGCTGTTGAAAAACACCTTCTCACAATGGTATCATTAAAATAAGACATCTTTTCACAGGGGGGATAGCTGGATTCTTGAAAAAGGTTCTGAAGAAAATTCTGAGATAAAAATATGAGTTATAACATGTTTTCTACTAAATTTGCATTTTTCTATAGTTATAACAAAACAATCCACAAAGTTACTGTCTGAAAACTGGAAGCTAAACTCAACTGAAGAACAAAAATGTTTTGTGGTCCTAGAAATTATGACATAAAATCGTGACATATTTCTCAAAATAACTGCTTTAGGTTTTTCTCTATTTTATTTTACTGAGAAAAATCTTTTTGTTTTAAATCATCAGCCTAGTATTTTTCAATACAAGGCCTGATTCTGCTAGAATCTACTAAGTGTGGAATAGAAACTCATGGGGAAAAACTATTACCTCTTTCCAAGCTCTTAGGACGCTGAAGCAAGCAGTAATTCTACATGTGAAGCAGAAATAGCCTCGACAAACTGTGTAAGATTTCACCTGCATCTTAAGGGTTCAAAATATGCCTTTCTGCATCCAAAACCCATCAAACCCCTGGCAAGAGCAGCAGCTTCACTGAGCACTGAGAGGACTGTTTTGTGTTTTGTTTGTTGTTTTTTTTTTTTTTTTTAAACTAGCAAGCTAAACAGGACCTTGTTCTTTTCCATTCAACAAGCACGTGCCTGCTCGTGCCCACCTCCTCGATTTCCAGAAAATAATACGCAGAATAATAAGTTAGAAGGCAATCTCTGAAAGTAAAGGCAACAACATGAGGTTCACACAATTCTCCCATGAACTCACGAGAGCATGCACCATCCATGAATCTTAGCATGGAATAGCTTCTGCTTTTAGGGAGCAAATCCAGAGAGGCTTTATATGGAGAAAAAAATATGCACTTGATTGACCTGGTTATTACTGACTCAGGGTTTTCATGCACTGAGTCTTCCAAATATCAAATCTGAAGTCTTTGAATTCAGAGTTTTGTGCAAAAAGAACTTAACAGCTCCCAGCCCAGCCTAGGAACAGAGTGATGCTGAAGAAGGTCCCTGCAGTGGTTTCAGCAGTTGCGTTCTCCAAGCTGGCACACGGGAACAGATGCCTGCACCTCGGCTACGCGGCTCCGTGTTAGCTTAAACCACGGATCAAAGCAGTTTTCTGTTACGGTGCCAGACTGAAGAGCAGCAGCTGAGGAAGCTGTGCTGACTGCAGGAAGGAGCCTCCATTTCTGGCAGCAACATGACCAGCTAAAAGCGCCACAAATGTTTGTTTGGTGAACATGAGTCACAGTCTCAAGAAAATACTCGTAAGACGCTCAAGGAGCAGTTTGAAAACTCCAGGGGATGCAAAGACTCCTCCTAAGGAGCATATGGAAGGTAATCCAGAAAAGTTAAGCGAGGTAAGGCTAGTTTATTACTCAAGAGTCTTCAGTGAATTTTGTTAGAAAACATGAGCAGGTCTGCAAATAAGAATAAGAGACTGAAAAGAAAAACACTGCAGTGAGGATAAAAATTAAGCCTTTTTTTAAAAAAAAACCCAACATATTAACTGTTGAAATATTCAAGATTTAACAAACTGATCTGCAGGATCAGAAGGAATCAAACCAACTTTCTTCAAATGCTAGTGAGCAAGTGAAATTGAGTCAGAAACAGCAAGAGAACGCCACTCCATTTTAAACACCTATTTTCATTGAAAACGGCTCTTTTAAACATTGCACGAAAATCTGACTCATTTCCTGTTTATATTAATACACATATAAAATTCACAATCAGCTCAAAGTGCTTAAAACCCCAAACTTTAAGAGAAATCATTCACATATATATGGAAGGTAATTCTTTTCCTATCTATTGTTTATGCCCACAATTTGTAAAGAACACAATCGAGATTAAAATAATCAGAAGACAGTAATAATTTAATAATATAATATGATTTTTAGCTTTATCAGTAGTCCTGAGTTTCCCTTCTGCAAAATGGAGATCAAATACTTCTTCACAATACATTTTGAAAAGTACTATCTGCAAAGTTCTATGCTTGCTCTACAGCCAACGTGATCAGTGTTTCCACTACAATTTTGATACAAGAACAGCTATTTCAACCTGAATTTCTTTTGAAAAAAGATCTAAAAGACATTGTAAATGCTTGTATTTCCATTCAGACTCTAAAACGTAAGCCAGACCAAACCTCCAGCACCTAATTTGAACACCCATTTCTTCCAAACCCCATAATTGAACACTGGGTTGTCAGTAAAGAAGTTAAAACCATCTGCAGTAAAAACTAAAAAACGAATGACTAGCAAAACAAAATCTATGTGGTAAATCATGATGAGCTTGCATTGCAAATGTTTCTTTCACACGGAAGACAACTGGAGAAGTAAATGTTCTCTAACACTCCCACCGAGTATAAAAGGCAGACAAATTTCAGCTGTCCTTCTTTAGCTTTTCAAGGAAAACGGTCCATCCTTTCTTTATCTAACCATATTCTCATTTGGAATATTTAGAAGACTTTCAGGTACAGAAATGAATGTCCGAGACAACATCTACAACTCAACTACAACTTTCCATCCTGGCCTACTGAAAGAAGCTATGAACAGTGTACACAAAATTTCCATCTGAGCAACCCACGCACACCAGAGATGACGTTATTTACTAATGCACACCTTAAGAAGTAAAGCAATACCTTGGTGGGGAAAAAAAATTAATTTATTATCCTATATCACAAGTTTTCAAACTGTAATGCCAAAAGCACGCTTTTCTTCCTGTGCAGTATTTTTCTATTGCAATTATTACCATGATGTATTGTATTATTTGAAAAATAAGCTAAAAAAAATTTGCAGAGCTGCATGAGAATACAGAATAAAATGTCCTGGTACTTAAAGTGACCGAGAATCACAGGGCTTGGAGATCTCAAAAAGTCCTTCATTCCATTCCCTCTGAATCAATTGTAAGGATTTGTGTAAATCCTGACTGGTGCTTCTCCACCCTTCTCTTAAAGCAATGAGGATAACTCCACAAGCACCCCAGGTAACACCTGGTCTAGGTCCTATTCTTATTTACTGTTTGAGTATCACTGAGAAAAATAAGTCTCTCCCTTTTCAGACATGACTTTGACATATTAAGTTTTACATCTGGTTCCATCACTCCTCTTCATGTTTTTTCTTCTTCATAGAATCATAGAATTCTTGATGCTGAACAGCTCCTCCCCTTTATTTGTTCCTTGTACATCGTAACTTTTATACTGCCATTCATTTTGTTTACACTATTCCAGATATTCTCCAACTGTGAAGAACATTTTTTCTTGAACTGATGACATAAAACTGAATACAGTATTACTAACAAGTTGTTTTTTTAGGGCTGCGTACAACAAATCAGTCAACTATGCAGTGCCAAGGACACTGACTGGAGGTGTTACTTGAAAGGATTCAGATTATTAATCTAGAGAGAAAGACAGTGATCATGAGATGTTTTAGTGAGGTTCTAGATGGACTTCTACCAGGCCTATCGCCAATGAGTATCTTCATTTTTGATCTGTGAAATGTGTATATCAAAATCCATCAAGGAGAGCCACAGAGACCACCGTGCGAGTGTTCTGCTACAAGAGTTTTCTTCTTAAAAGAGCTTTCTTCTTAAAGCTACAGCGTGCTTTCAAACGATACTCTGAGGAGCTGCTCCTTTACTAAGAGCATCTGGCAATCCCTAGGAATCAGTAAGTTAAGATTGGATAAAAGCCATTTTACTCATAATAGCATGTATTATTACCACAGTTCACTCTGTTAATTTAACATACACTCCAGTAAAATCTCCAACCAATTACTACACCAACTCAGAAAACCTACCTATTTACAAGTATGGTTTTGTTGGAGAGCTAGTTCTCTTCCTTTCAGTGTCTGTGTTCAAGTGTAACACATTTAACCGCTGCAGGACTCTCTGAAAAGGTTAGTACCTCTTGTGTCAACAAAAGTAACCGTGTTCAAGTAACTATTTGTAAAGCAAGAGCTGTATAAAAACCCTTTTAAAAAGTTTAGTATTTGACTTTAAAAAGGGGTCAACAGAACACACCTCTTGCTTGGTTTTTGTGGTATAACCCTGGACAGACTCTCTTGCCACCAAACTTTCCAACGCATCCTGAACTGTGCGTATCTTGTCTGACTGGATGTCCAGTTGCAGGGTGAAGAAAGGTTGCAGTGTAGCAGACTCCTTAGAACTCTGCTGGTAAACAACAGATCTATGGAAACAAAAAAAAGTTAAAATGTAATAAAGCAGAGTAATTTTCAACAATACAGAAACTTAAGTAAGAAAGGATTGAAGTCTATTTTAGTAACTCAATTTCTAGTTAATGCAAAACACCACACACAAACACAAAGGTTAAGTATAAGTTTCAACAGCCTGAATCCACTTCACTGCAATTTAAATGATTTTCACATCCCACTGAATGGGATTATACTTGAATTGTTTTGTCTATGCAAGGATTAAAAGTTATTGAATAAGCATCAAAAGTAACAAAAAAATACTGAAATTTTTCATAATGCATTTGAAAAGATTCTCCTCCAGACTCTTTTCACGTTAGAGTTTTGAAATTATGTTTTCCAACAGATCTTCAGAAGTGCAAAACAGTAGTGTTTATCTACCTGTTCTACTGAAACAACTACAACTGATTCCGGATAATCCAGTAAAAAACCACAAATTTTTTTAGCCACTTCACTAAGACTAATTTCACAGTGATTTTAAATTGTTTGCTTAAATCTTGCCATAGGAAATATAAACCATGCTCCATCGAGGACTGGCATTTCCTTTTCCTCCCATCATTTTCATTTTCTGTGTCAAGACTTTGTCCATGTACTCCTTTGTACATAAACTGGAGTCTTTCGGAAAACTGGCAGAAGTAACAACCTAGGGCATGAGAATGTGTTTCCTGTTTTTTGGGATTTTATTTTTGTTTGAAGTGTATTCAGTTGCAGCTTTTACGTAGCCTGGCTTGGTGATCATTGTTTTGTGCAATGAGACAGTACGCTCTTCAGCCACAACGTCACTGCACTAAGTGGACTCTTCCTGATTTTCATTTTTCTTAAACTTCGCTGAAAACTTAAAACCATCAAACATGGCTCAAGAATTTTTTTATTTTGAAAGCAGTACTTAAGTTAAAAAGCCCCAGCTGCTACAAAAATGTGGCTTTATACAGCCAAAGGAATCATTCATCGTATCGTTACGCTTGTTACAGCGCCTTACAAAGCCTGGAAGCGGGAAGATAATTAACACAGCTCTAATCCATGTAGCCACACTGAAAATTTCTCCAGGTCATGTACAAAATGTTAACGCGCAGCTTTAATGTCTGCACTGCAAACTCCTAGCAAGAGTCCCTCTGACTCAGGCAAAGCACCAACAGAAAGCCAATGCATCTTTATGTTGGCAAATATATATCCCTTAGAGGAAAGGGAGCGTAGAAAATACAGAAGTATCTTTATTTCAGCTTAACACTTCCTCCTTGACTATATTTAAGGACAAAACCTTCAACACATGGCAAGCACAGTGTTTCAACAAACAAACCCTTCACTGTTAAGTCTTGCTGCTTTTGGATACGCTTCCCAAACCTTTTCTGAGCTAACAATTATTTAGTGCAATAAACAACAGAAAAACGCTAACTCCTCCAACTGTTTCCAAGTCCATGCATTAAAGATTTAAATAAGGACACAGGTAATATTTTGAAGACAAATGTTAAGGAATTTTTTTTTTTTTTTGTATTAGAAATTAAAATTGTAACATTTCCTAAAAACATTTTCTTCAAAAATAGATTTGATAGCAGAACCTTTGCTGGGCTATGACTTTCTGTAACAATATTACTTATTAGAATAATTACAAACTTCACTTGGTCACAGGAAAACACATCATTTTCAATGAATAATTATTCTCAGATACTGTAAGAACTCTACAACAAGAATCTTCCAAGAAAATAGACACTGCCTATTGCTACCCTGCTTAAACTACAATAATGCAATTGATGTATTTTCTTCTAAAGTAACAAATACATTTGAAGGGAAAAGTTGGTACTACTTACGGAAATTTTTAGCAGACTTCTAACTGGCTGGTGAGCTAGCTTGTGTAACAAATATGTGAAACGCACACGAGCTCAAAGTCAAAAGGGACTCCTGCACATGAACAAACCAGATCCTGACAGAACTGTCAATCTTCACACTTACACATAAGCCTTGTAGTGCTTAAGCAAGACTTTTTGGGTTTGTTTTTTTCTTAAGCAATTATGCCTAAATAGGCATTTAACAGACAATTAAAGCCTCGAGAAGACAGCCTAAAGTTTCCCAAGCCAAAAGATGCCAATTCAAACCATGTTTTCCTAGCTGCTTTTTCCATTTGATTTTTCCAATTTCTGATGCTTTCATTTAGTGGAATTCTACTGGCAATTCTGTATTCAGTCCTTCCTATCTCCACCCTCAGCCTCAGAGGGTGAAGCTTTCCAACATCACAACATGGGATACTGTTTCTGCGGTAAACTGTATGATCTGCTTTGGAGGCTAAATCAAGTGGGTGTGGTGACAGCAGACAACAGATGTGGGATTGGACCCTGTGGTTCTGTTGCTCAGTGCAAGCTTTTGCCTTTTTTCAGTATTACCTTTCCTTTATGCCATTTTCTGTGGACTTCTACAGAAGACAGTGTTCTCTTAGTATTCCTAACTTAAAAACTAATGGAATCAGGTAGAGAGATCTAAACAATTCTGACCACAATAAATATACTAAAGGTATTAACAATACCTTGGCTGTGTGAACATACCATCAACACGGAATTTCATCAATACATACAATCATCTGCCAAAGTCTATGAAAAATATCATTTTATTTGCCAGCTGTTTGACTCAAATCCCAGAAGAATAATTTCAGTGCATTTCACAGGCAGAAGGCACTAGTCCACATCATTCACACCTCTAGACTGAATACCTGGCAACACAGGGAGTCAAACACTAGCAATTAAGTGTCTGTCTCCAATTTAAAAATAATTCTTAAGTCTAGCATTTTTGTTTTAAAATGTGTTTTTAGCAAGTGTTTACCTTGCTTTCATTTTAAATTATACACTTCTCCAAACAAACTATGAGGCTTCCTTTCCAAAAAAATATTCTTTCAGTATCTACTTTCTGCCTTCATCTGGTATCAGACTTGAATGTAAGTATGTTCCACATTCTTCTCATTCCTGTAACATCTTGCAGTAATTTACATTTTTCCGAACTTCTTTCGCCTTTAACATCTATTAACTATTACACATATGCTTCCCAGAGGCAGCAAAGTCAAGTGTCTAAATAACCAAAAGTTTACAATTTTTAATTTTATTTCATTCTTTCACTGACCAGATTTAACTGTCAGCAACTCTCGCTATCCTTAGTATCCTTATATACAAAATAAATCACAAAAATTAGGTAGTTCTAAAGTTCTTTGGCATTCTTAGACATTAATATACAAAGCATACATATTTAAAACTCCTTCTCTATATGCAATTCAGGGCTTCTGTTCTCTAAACAGTCTGTTCTTTTAAGACAAAATGATTCAAACTACAGTAAGTCATAGAATTATTTGATCATTGATCAATTCTTTGATCATTCTGGTCCATCTTCTGAACTCTCTCTTGCATAACAAATGCTTCATGGCAGAACGTTCACCTCTCTTGGCCTGAACAAACTGTGTAAGTTTCTTTCATCCAATTATTCAATAACAGCGAAAAATACAGAGAGCAAAGTAAAGAAAAAAAGTTATTTGTAAAGGCAAAGCAGTCTACAGTCTCCAGAACTTTGACGAAAAAGCACTGTACCTTATATGACCACCAAAAATATCAGTAATTGGAGTCTGAACAAAGTCAGCCTGTCGAGTGACTGATGATTTGTTGCGAGGTCCGACTTGCTCCCATTCATCCTCACTGCCTTCCCCTTGTTCATCTTGCTCCTCTTCTTCATGAACAGTCTGAGCCTCGGGGCCATTGGAAACTGAGAGTTCTTCAAGTGAAGAAGGAAAAAAAAAAGCATTGATTTTTTTTACAATAAAAGATGGATATAGATAAAGAACTTGGAAGGCAAAAAACCCAATATAAATAATTTTCGGAGGATAGAATGTTTTCATAGATCATAGATTTCAGAAAGTAAATGAGAACAAGTGTATGCCAGGCTCACTCATACCTGGACACATCCATGTACTAAGAGAATGTAGCTCATTGATGACTGCATGTAAACAAAGTAGTTTGCAAGCATTTTGATATATTTTTAGTAGTAAATTCATGGAGTAGAAAATTAGAAAGTCAAGGGTTTTTCTGGAAACATAATTATGGCGTTATTAAATACAACTTCTTTTCTGCACAGATATTTTACAGGGAACCCAAGGCTTAGCAAATATTTTCTTTGCAAGTGCCAAAGTCAGGAGGCTATAAACTGCACGCAGCTGAAGAACAACATATGGAATGATCCTTTTGTACCACAAAATTACCCTACTAATGAGAAACTGGATAACTACTGATCTTAATTCTATGCTCCGCTAATATCTGGCTAAGATTAACAGTGTTTTGTTTCATTTTTAATAGGGGACTCAAACATAAAGTCACTGTAAAATAAAATGGCATTTTATCCTGCACACAAATTCTAATACTTCTTCCAAAGAAAATTTTTCTCCAACTTTGTCAGTAAGAATTTTAAAACAATACGTTCTGATTTATATTAATTAGTCATTACTCTAGAAATTTCCACTTCGAAAAAGGATCTTTACAGTGGTTTAAAGATAAATGAAAAACCACACTGATACATTTTTGAACTACCATGGATAGAGCCAAAAGCCCAGTAAACAACTGACATTGCAGGATTAGAAATGGCAGACAAACATGCCTATGCTTAAGACACGACTAGTCAATCTGAGTTAGCCTCAAATAACGCTCAGGTGAGCTCAGTAAAAATTTGTGATCTAGAAATTTGTTGTTCAGGAAGATCAGGTATATGATTTATTATTATTGCTATTCAAAGTATTTACAGAATGATAATGCTTTTCCAAATACCCAGTAGCACTTCTGATCATTCGTAAATTTGACATAATGGACTCATTTCATCCTTTGGACAGATTTTAACAAAAGATTATTTGTTAATGTCTTTGAGTGTCCCAAAATATGGCATCCTACGCCTATCTCAACATCTACTCCAAACATTTCTCTGTATTACAGAATCATCAAAAAAACACCAACGGAGAGTACTGAGAGCACTTCAATCTGAAAGAAATTTAGTTTGCCATCCCCCTCAAAAAAAAAAATCCACTAACTTTCATTATGTGGAGTGAGAAGTTTCTTTAGGGTCAGCATTTCTTCATGTAGTCCATTGAGGATAAATCCCAAGTATTCTTCAGCATCCTCTTGCCTGCCCTGAATAAAATTGTTTTTTCAATTATGATATGACATCTTCATGGTTTTGTTTGCTCATGACATTGAACATCTAGCTTTCTCCTATTAGTTTAGCTAATTAACCAACTACTCAGCCCAAGTCGTAAAGTCAAATAAAGTTTAAATTTTACTATAACAACTCCTCCTTTTTACCCATTTCAAAAAAAAAACATTCTAAGTGATAACCTGCTGTAAGCAGTAAGTACACACAAAAGCTTAACCTGGAAACCAGCATTTCTGCATTCTTAATACAAATTTGTTTCAACATGTGAGTTGGCAATTACTTGTGGGGTTTTTTTATGTCTTTTAAAAGTAATACTAAAAGTTGCTGTCAAATCAAGGGCAAATCAAAAGACAGTTTGAACTATTATCTTTTCTTTGAATTGAAACTAAACCTGAAACGGTTTTTTGAAGTCTCTGTGGACCTTCAAACATTCCAAGCTGAATCCCAAGAAGAAACAAACAACTGCTCATTTCTCAAATACAAATCATGAGCTATCTTCCTTATAAAAAGGGATGTTCTGTTCCAATAGCAATTTTTTCACTATTCTGACAAATCAAACTGCCAAACTTGTAATTAAGATCTTCCCATAATTTAAGTCCCAAGACAGTCTAGGTTCATTATAATGAGCAACCAGCTAATTGATTTTAGTGATGTTTAGGCACAGAACCTGGTGCATGGCTTTACACTGTTTTCACAACAGTGACTGCCTCGCAACGCAACTACAAAGTCAAAGATTTGCAAGTCACACCTTTTCTGACAGACTTGACTTTATAACCGTCAGAAGTCTATAAATGTATGTAGGTTCAAAGGCAGCTCCTGGTCGGATATCTCGCACAATTTTATCACCTAAAGCTGCAAGGCAAAAGAGAAGTACACATAAATAACAACATATAGAAGTTTTTCTACATTATACCTTAACATTCTCTATACATATCACCAGATTTTGGAATCCAAAATTATTTTTTTACTTATAGTTTTATTACAATGTTAGTGACTTAAGCTCAGAATTCGTAAGATCCAACTCTTATCCACAAACATTTCTTTGAAAGCATCTTACATCACCCTACATAGACTTACAGATGGTCTGGAAAAGTCAGTACTCTCTTTTTACATTCAACACTCTGAAGATTAACAAGAATATCCACAGGCATCACAAAAGAACAATTCTAGTTCTGTTTAATTTTTTGTACTTTTGTATTCACAGAACTCGTCCTGAAATTTTTTCTATATTTGTAATTCTAATAAGATCACTTTCCCTCACTGCAGAAAAAAAAACAAAACAAAACAAGAAACAGTTTGACAGAATGTTCAACCTAATGGCAAAATAAGGTCTCAAACTATATTTGATAACTACACAATACAATAAAATGACCTAGAAGTATAATAAGTTACATAAGACAGTAAGATTTGTTTTACAGAAACAAAACTTAAGCAGCAAACCACAGAAATGTCTGAACTGTTTGGAAATCACTGGAACAACCAGCTCCTCATGATATTTTCTTATAATGTTACATAAACGCATTCCTGAAACTGCTTTTTATTTCTATAAGTTTGTAATACAACAGATTTGGTTTAGAGATTAAAAAAAAACAAGCAAACCTACAAGAGAATTTATTCACATCAAAAAAAACGTTCTATGCATCACTACATAATCATCATTGATCCTAAACACGTATTAGCAAAAATCAAACATTTCTAAAGTTTTCACACTGAGAAACTGCATAGGATGGGGAGAAATTAAAAGCCATGATAACATGCCTGCAGCCAATCTCTAACTGCAAAAGAGACCTTTTATGGCCCCATTTTGTTCCAAAGGAATGTGTTTAGTACTTAAGGAAGAATGACAGAATTGAGCAAGCTGATAAACCAAGCAACTGGAAATACGTAAGGAAGGAAACAGAGTAAAATACAGTGAATAACAAAGGATTTTGCTAGAAAGGGCATGTTCTTAGAAGACATCTTAACAATTAAGCTAACCTTCAATAAAAACCATTCTTATTGCACACCAAACAAGAAAAAATACAAGGTGCAACATCTATGACTTCTTGACATGAATCACCAATAAGAAAAAGTGTAACACTGGCAGAAAAGCAACAGCAAACTTAAGATATCAAGAAACCCCAAAAGTCCAAAGAGCCATGAAGGGGATCAAGCACCAGTATTTAAAGGTCTTCAGTACACCATACAGTGCAGATCCTTATCCCAAAGCCTTCTTATCATGATTTTCAGACTTTTCTCCCCTTATTCCCACTCACCTTGTTTTGCTTTAGGAGGTACAGGCATATTAGTGAACTCATTCATTAAACGAACACTGAAACAGAATGGAAGGAACAACTAGACATGAGCAGCAAGTTCAGACTTAGGAGGATAAATAATAAAATTAGATCATCATTAACTGACTGCCAAAAAAAAAAATAGTGATGAATATCATAATGAAGTCTGAGTACAGTTCAGACATAAAAATTAATTTCATCATTGCTAATGAAACCCAAGTGTTAGGTTAGTTCTCGCAGCTCTCACGGTTCATTTTTGCATATCAAACACTAATTAAAACTGATATTCCTCAGGCAACTGGTCAAGCAATTGTAAAATAGCAAGTTCATTATAAAATCCACGTATCATAAAAAAACAAAAAAACTTTTGGATACTCATCGACTTTCAACAAATGCAGTAAACAATCATTTGTTAGATATTTCTGAATGAGCTTAGTCAGATCACAGATATTTTATTTTTTTTAACAAGCTACTTACAAACTGTCTATCATTGGTGTTGAGGTACACGGCCGCTGGGATTTTGAATATATTGGAATGGACTTCATTAAATGATACATTGGAGGGCAAGCGACCAAGGCTTGCAGGGTCTATGCAGTGGTATTAAGGAAATATTCAGAAAATGTAATCTGCATATTAACCAAATATTCAATCATATCTCAAATTAGAGGCAAACCAAAGATAACTCTTTATTATGTCGACCAATCCAATAACTAAATTGGAACAGATGGATGGACTTTTATCATGACATTAACTACTAACGTACAGAAGTTACACTAAAAGACCCTGGCATCTTCTAACATGCAGTGGTTTCACTGACATTTTAATGATGTTAAAATCATTAATTAAAAAGGGGAAGGAAACATTGAGTTTAGGAGCAGGAGAGGAAAAGAACTTTCATAGGAAAGACTTTAAAAAACTACCAATTTGAAAATTGGCAAGTGATAACCTGTAACACTTTTTCTGAAAGGAACGGAAGAAGCCAGACTTCAAATTTAAAGGTGATGACACCCCTATAAGCAAATCAACCCAACCCACTGCAAAGTGAAACATTCTGCAGCCTGAAAAAGGGTTTGGAGCAACCAGTAAAACTACAGTGTATGTTGGGAGAACACGCTTTTACAGAATCACAGAATGGTTTGGGTTGGAAGGAACCTCAAAGATCATCTAGTTCCAACCCCCCCTGCCATGGGCAGGGACGCCCTCCACTACACCAGGTGTAGTTTTTAAGACATCAAAATCTGTGCTACTTGATGAGAAGAGTGAACAGAGGAAATGTACTAAAAGACCGGAGGGGCAGGGAAATGACAAAAAAAGGCAGGGATCTCGACAGCTAGAGACATATTCACTTGATCTCTCCGGTGCGCAGAGACTGAGGAACAAATTCCCATGTAACATCTGAAGACTGAAAAAAATAGGAGCCAATACACACAATCAGCTGAGTTCGGAACTGGTTAGGTACGATAGAAGTTGAAGTTTAAAGCACAATCGCTGGTCTGGAAATAGGTTATTAGGTTCTGCAATGATCAGTCTTGAAACCAGTCTTAACATTTTTCAGCAGCAGTACTAGCAGTTAGAGTAAAAGCATCCTAATTGTCACCTGCAGTGAGCCATTGCTAACACAGGCAATACAGATATATTAATAAAAGAATTATTATTAATAAAACTATCATAATACAGCACTGAAGGAGGAAGATTTCTGTTACCCAAGGCAGAAGTTATTTTTGCAGGAGAATACAATTCTAAAACATTAAGAGCGAGCTAATTTAATCCCATTGTAAAAAGATAAACACTGCATTTACACAGATGATATGATGGCTCAACAGAAACCCAAAAGATCCACTTACCAAACTGCCAAAACAAAACCTACGAGTAAGAACCATTACTTCAAGCACAAAAGAGAAATAACCACTTAAGTTGATGAACAGTCATGAGTAAACGTAACTAGAGACTACAAGAAGGTTTTCAGCTGTGAGAAAGTTACAGTTCTGAAATATTTTGACAGAGGTAAGGGAGACAAATCGCAAACAGGACCGCGCCACAAACTGCAAGGGAACCCTGGACACAAAGTTCAACCATCCAAAATACCCATAGATTTCTAGATGCTACCCTGAAACATTGTAACCACGGGAGCAGGACATGGGAAGACAAACACTTTTTACAAAATACTTACCAAAATAATCCAGAACAACTTTGACAGATATAATATACAAATTTTAACTTAAGTGTACTAATTTTTTCCAACGTAAGGATACAGCATTGATGTAGCACCAGTTTCCTTTGTTGATCAGCCCTCGTGGTTGCAAAGACACTGGTTTATGTATTAGTCTTACATTTTCCAGTATTTCTGCAGAATGAGAAACAGTAAATCAAGCATCAACGAAATGCACATGCTAGCCAGGAAAACAAGTATCTATTGATGCATTACAAAATAATTTAAATCCATTAACAAGATTCCTAGAAACTTCAGCAAATAAATTTTCACTCCACTTAAAAGACATCTCGTATTTCAAGTCAGACCTATTTCTTCAACCGAAGACATTCCGGAATTTGGGTCAGGAAGAGCTGGTACAGAAATCATTGTCATTTCAAAACTGAGAATATCTATTTGGTTTTATTTCTGTTTTCCTACAATCAGATACTTTTATTTATATAGATACATAGGTATAATATCTCATTAGCTGTAATCTCTTGCCACTAATTTTACCAAGTATTTCCCAAATTCTTCTGCTTTGAAGAGAGATGAAGCTGATACAGCAGTCTCAGTTTAAAAGTTTCAACATATACTATAACAAAAATATCTTAGTGCAAACAGGACAGACAGATGTTAACATGGCCTTCTGAACAGTATTTTTATTTATTGGTTTAAGACTTCCAAAATCTACAAGATAATAGGCTTACATAATACGTTGTCTACTGTCTTCCTGCTTTCAAAAGCTTCAGCAACGGCCCAAGTTTAAAAATTAGAAACCACTGCACATAAATAAGTGTCCCAGTTAAGAAACTGAGAGCAACAGGGCGAGTTTTTCCAGGAAGTTTGACCTGTTATTTAGTCGCTTAAATAAAAACTGTTTAAGGAAAATATTTGAGTTGGTATATTTTAAATTGGCAAAATAAGGACAAGAGGTATACAAGACAGAATAAAAAATGCAAATAAACATAGGAATTGTCTACCAAGGGGGTTATTTATTTTTATAACAAATGTGAGGGCCTCTGAAGTCCTTATACACTCCACTGCATAAACTTAAAAGAGTTTGAGCTGTTCACTAGAACGACTATTTAAACAGATAAGATAACACAAGCGGAAAAGCAGAGGCACAAAGCCGTAACTAAGCAGAGGAAGTGGCAGAATTGCGAACAAAATCCATATCCTTCTACTTCCAAACTACCTCAACCTATAAAATCATACTTCCTGCTGATACCACCAGTTCTAACCAAATAAAAATATGCCAAAACCCAGAAAATTGTTAAATCAGTCTTCTATTACATAAAGAACCTGACACCTGAAAGAGCAGACAGCAAAAAGATGTAAAAGGGAAGACATTACCACCTAGCATAGATGCAGATGAAAATTCTTCTGAGTGCTGAAATATATTTATGAAATTATTAATGCTCAAAGTATTTCAGAATATAGTGTTAAAGCAGCAAAGTTTGAAACATGTTTTGAATACAATCTTCCTGTTAATGTAACAAAGTACTGTTGAAAATTAGGATAAAAATAATGGAAAGAGTATTTATTTTTAGTGTCTATCAATAACTTTTTATGTTAACTGTATTTTTCCCCGTTTTTGTCTCATACTAAACAAAAATATTATTAGGATCTTTAGCATCCTCTTGTGGTCATAAAACTGCTTTGTAAACAACGTCTAGAGCAATTACAGTGAGTTTTGTTTCTTTTAACATACAGAATTATTTTTGTGTCGAGCAGTTACATTTAATACCATTTTCATCTCACATCTAACGTTTACGTTAACAACTAAAAGAATTTTTACAAGAGTATCAGAAGAAAATTACACTTACAACCATGAGAAAACTTCCTTAAAATTTCAAAACCTGTTATAAAGCACGTGTCACTAACCAGAAAGAATTCACGTTCCCTTTGGTGGATACCGAACTGTGAAACGCGGCCTTGATTTGAAAACAAATCCAGAACAATATTACCATGTTTAGAAAGTTCTGATGGTAACCAGGAAACATTTTGCTACAGTTGATTCACTACGTGGTGTTACTACACATACTTGTCAAATTAGGAAAAAAAGAGTAACTCCCCAATCAATGACAGTCCAAAGTTTAATGAAAGAAATCATGGGGATATGGTCTCCACGCTGAAGTTAGCAATTAAACATTTAGCTTGAGCCCATTATTTGGCAAACATTACGTATGTCACTCAGATCTTTTTTGTTGCTGTAGTCTGATACTACAACAGGCTACATTTCTGAAGTTATTTAAAAAAACCCAAATTTTGCACGCCTCCATTCCGCAACTACTTGCTCTAGTGCTCACCTTGCTTAATCAATAAAATTTTTTGTTATAAATTAAACTCGGTAATTCTTGTCTTGTCCACTAGTCTTGGGAGAGCAGCGCATCACCATCTTTATGAATATTTTACGTATTTGGCATTACATCCATGATAACTTCAACAATCTCATCTGAGGCAAAGTAAATCCAAATTTTCCATGTTTGCTGCAAGAGCATGGTTTTCAAATCTTACTTGTTTTCACTGCTGCACTGTTACACCTTCCTTGAAAAGCAATGCCCAAAGACTGGCATTTTTATCAAGTCCTCAACAGAATTACAGTTATCTTCTATCTTTTCCATGTAAATTAGTATTACCACACACTGGGAAAAAATAAGGACACTTATCAAACTCCCTAGAACTTCCAGATCCTTTTATTTTCTAATACTATTACCAATCCTTTGTTCTTCATACTGTATACTTGCATTTGATTCCTGTTCTGCTGTATCCTTCCATACTTGCATTTACTGGATTCCCCTCTTCCTAATTTAAAATCATTCCAGATTTAGTCAGATCTTAAATGTTCCTGTTCTTCATCTGAAATTCTGCCTGCTGCAAACAAATTTTACGTGCACTGTTAATTCCATCACCCACAATGAAAACACTGCAAGAAAACATGATTCAGAAAATCTTTTTAGATCCTCCCATTGAAATTTTTCCTAAAGTTATCAAAAACAGTTAAAAGTACTCAGAGAACAGCTAGTTTTCCAATCACTTATTTCCCCAGCTTACTTAGAACATATATAAGGCATTATTAACTATCATCAGGTGATGCAGAGGGTAGTAACTGAAACATAGCAAGTGAAGTCTGAGAAAGAGTCGTATTTTTTTACAAATATGGACCATTTATAACCTTACTATCCCTTAGATATCAAAATGTTTGTCCCAGCATCTAAATTAGGCTAAGGTATATAATTTGTACAGTTGCCCCTTTCTAAATATGCAATATATTTGTACTTCTCCACTATTCTGATGTTATCTGCCTGGAGTTTTGCCAAGTAAACATCAACGATTCAGAGTTTGCTTTGGAAGTCCCTTTAACTTCTTGACTAGTGTTGTCAGTAAAGCTTCTCACCACACCCCTTATCCACTAGCTAAAATTAACTATTTAGTATTTATTTTCTCATCAAGATTAACATGAAATTTGCTTGTCTGTTTTATTTATTTCCTAGTCTTGATCTTCATCTCCTCATCTTGTGTAACTTTTGTTCACATTTGAGGACTAAGAAACCACAGACCTTTGCTGGTTGGATCAAGTAACATCAAACTATTTTCAAAGTTCCTATGAACCATTAATAACTTGTAATATATAATATAAAATACACATATAATACATATAGTTTTGTAATAATCGGTGAAATTCAGGCATGAACTAGCACTTTGTCCCTGGAAAAGTAACTTATATTCTTGTGTCCTGAGCACTGTACAGAAGATCCTCAGAGCTCCAACATTAATTCAGAAGATTTGCTAATTTTGCTTGCTAAACTTGAGATACTTTAGGTCTAGATTTTACCAGTGTTTAGCACCCTATGGCACTTGTGTTCAAAAATTCATTCCCATTGGCATGAGTCGAAACTGGCAAATTCCCAACAAACCAAACAACAGCATCTCAACTCAGCCACACAGAAAATAAGCAACACCATCAGCAGCTACCTATGAAAAACACACCAGATTGCTAGATACCCTCATGTGTGACACGAACCAGGGCAGAAGATTTGAAATGAAATATGTATGGAATGGAAAAACTGTATGGAAATCCTAAGTTGAAACTCATTCAGCACATTTTTTAGTGTGAGTGTATGAACAAAGCACTAATGTACCTACTTGCCAAAAAGAACAGAGAACATTAAAAAAGACAAGACAATGAAGAAAGTCACCTCTTTCCACACAGCAAAGCACTGATTACACGGCATTCAGATCATCAAGTGAACATTTGATACCGAAACCAGTAGCATCTGAATTACCAGAATCGCAGCAATATAACTCCTGCCAAAATCAGCTGCAATGAGAAGAATTCCTTCTCACTGGAAAATGATCTATACTCAGATTATTCCTCTGCAAAAACAGCTAGCTACTAGTGAAGGTGCGGAAAAAAAAAAAACACCACATAAAAACTACATCACTATTTTAACACATTAAAGACAAAATAAAAAGCTCTGCTCCCACCTGGTGGCAAAAAATAGTACAGAAACAGTAAAGTCTAGAAAGTTAACTCAAAGCTGAAGCAGCTTGGACAAGACCAAAAAAAGTTTTTCCTCTATGCCAAGCAGTTCTAGCTTTGCAGCTGTCACAAAATAGTTTTAAGTCAGAATTCATTACCAAATGACAACTTAAGATTTTCAGAGCACAACATACTCCACGTGTACGGATGGGTTCACACAAACCGCAATCACTAACTTACACACTTTGTTTTAATAGTCAACTGCATTTTCGACATCTAAGTGAAAAATACACAGAAATATGAATTATTCTGACAGCTTTCCTCTCATCAATTTTAAGTAACGAAACTGTTACTTAAAGGAAGGGATGAGAGGCAGCATATACTTCTGGGTACTCTGAACAGTAATCTCCTGGTCAGCTTCTGGTTAGAGTAGAAAGCTTTAACTTGAAGCCGTCACACACAAAACGCCATTGTACTTGTAAATCAGTTGTAGCATAAGCAGCAGGGCTTCGCACAAGTCTTTTCACACACAGACTATTTCACAGATCTAAAATAACCACTTTTGTTCCAACACTCAGGAGTCAGTGACACAAAACACAACCAACTGGATATTTTTCTTCATGTTTTCTGATTGAATCTGCAAAAGCGATCTCATGCACATTCCAGCATTTCTCATTAGAGTCACAAATATGACAGGACCAAAAGCCAAAGCCTCTCCTGATGTACCCTCTGGACAGTTTCTTATGGTTATTCTTGAACAGGCAATAGCTGTTCTGAATTGTTTCTGAATAAAATAATATTGTTTATAATGCTTAAGAATAATTCTTCAAAATTTGAAAGACAGACCTCTCAAAGAGCAAATCAATAAATATAAAAACTATTTCCTGAATCAGAATTTCTGAAGCAGGACCTACTTAGATGTTACATTTTAGCTACTGTAAGTGTCCAGGAATTTCAGCTACTTTGGCATAAATACACTAATACTCTTCTCCTCTTGTAACAGAATGCGTTACAAGGTCATAAATACTGGATAATAGAACACACCATTTTCCTAACAACCATTTCCACGTTCTCCCTACTACAGCAGCACACAGCTGAATGCAAGCAGCCTATTTAAAAATCACAGATCACTTAAACATACTGTTTGACAAGTAGCAATAGTTTCACAGGATAATGACGTAGTAATGTCTCATTGGAATGTTTACTCAGGGAGATCCAAAACTAGTTTACTTAAATTACATCTTTCATAGCACTGTTTGAACAGTCATGTTATTAAGAACATTAACAGAGGAATTTTCTCTATCAATATTGCACGCTCCTGTTTACAAGCAGAGTTAATACCCTTCCAGTGTAACATCCACTCGTGTGTATTAACTATACCTGCAATCTTTATGGCTACAGGATCCTCTGAAACTGGAACAGGTCCCTCTTTGACTTCAACCTGTTTTTCAGGGACCAGAGTAGATGTGGCAGGAGGGGTATACTTAGTCTCAACATAGACCACAGATGTGGAAGCAGAGGGCTTGGAATTGTGAAAAAGACTAGCCCACGATTTTGCAGGCTGATTAACAGGGACTGATCCTGCAAGCGGGACTGTTGCCTCAGTAGTAGGTGAAGCTTCCTCAGGCTTAGCTTGGTCTGAGTCAGTGCTTTCCACAGTGTGCAACTCTACCCCATTGGCAGCTGTGTCCTCCCCAGAGGATTCAAGTGTTTGTCCATTAGTAACACCAAGATTTTCAGTAGTATCAGTACCAGCATAAGACTGTACAACAGCTGTCCTTAACGGGCTATCTCTGCCAGTCTCTGAGGGGATGCAAAACTGTTCAGAATTAGTAACACGGCATACCTCAGGCTGCCCTGCAGTCCTGCTATTTTCTAGTGCGCTAGAAACAGAATCATCAGAGACAGCTTCATTAATGAAGTCCACAGAATTGTCCGGGCTGTTGCAAGTCCTTGGTGTGGCCAGGGAGGGTATGTCTGCCGCCAGCTCCGCATCCTCCGTGCTTATACTGTTTAGTCCCGACGAACTTGCATGGCCATTTACAAGAGCCTCTGCTGGAGCGATGCCATCGCTAACATCTTCCAAGTAACTGTAGTATCCAGGCGGTCTTTTTTTCTTCTTTTTACGCTCCCTTTGTCCAAGGCCTCCAGACAAGCCGTCGTTTTCAGCGTTGGAACCGCTGTCCAAAGCGAGGGTTGGATCACTGAACTGGCAGTCAATGGAGTTGTAGTTGGTTTCACTGAGACTATTAGGGGTTTTCTGCGCAGGTGCACAACTGAGAATGAATTCTGGAGCCTGAGGATTCAGAGTACTGGAAATACTGTAGTCGGTGTTATTTAGTACAGACGACTGCGTCTCAATAACTTCATTAACACCAAATTCAATTCTCTGATACTCTTCCCCTAGACAAGAGAAAAGCAAAACAGAGTTAGTAAATGACATCTAATCAAAAAGCTACAAAAAAAAAAAATCATATTCTCATACAACTCAGGAAAACAAACAACATTCTCTCAAACTAAAATAATTCTTATTCTCTATGTCAATCCTGAAGACCATTTCAAAACATCACTTTCTTAAAGACAACAGGGTGTGATTCAGGTTTTCTTAAATGTTTTGAGTATGTAATTTTCCAAATTACTGCACATAACACCTATTAAATTCACCTATTAAAAAAAACTATTAAAGTCCAAAGACTTTAGCAATATTCTGCATTAAGTTAATTACTGGATAATTACATACAAAATATGGTGCAATATTTAGCTCCACACTTCTAAAGCCAGTCTTCTCCATTGACAATTACAAAATCCAAGCCTTTAGCTGTTTAACACTTCAAAATAATTTCCACATGTGGAGTTTGGTTTTTGGTGGGTTGGGTTGGTTTGTTCTTTGCTGGTGTGTAAAGATTTATCATAATCATTGACAACTGAAAAATATTTTAATTAATTATATGGGAATGCTGCAATTACAACTTTTTAAACTCTAGGCTCGTCAATAACTTATTTAATTTTATGACAGTTGAATTTTTTACTATATGAGAATATGATGCACATGACTATGACTTTATGACAGAAAATACAATCGATATGTCTCGACACAAGTCAGTGTTCAACTTGTACATACAAGCAAAAATACTGAAAAATTTGTGAACAGGGTTGGGTTTGGGTTTTCTTTGGGTTTGTTTTGGTGAGTTTTTTTTGTTTTTATTTATTTATCCTGGAACTTTGACATGCTCTTTAAAGAAACACTAAAAAATATTCTCATGGCAGGCTGCACCGTCACTGAAAATATTTTGTGATAAAGTCCTGCAATTTCATGGAACTTAATCAGTTTTATAACAGATGCATGCTAACTAGTAACACTGAATACTTCAGTCAACTATTTCCGTAATTGTCAAATAAAGAGGTAAAATTAATGAAATAATCTCAGGAATGTTAAAGCTAAAGGTAAGCTCATATTTTAGTACTTAAAAGTTTTGCAGGTCTTTCTAAGATACGAACGTTACTGTTTCAAAGACATTAATTCTAATATTTTCTGTTTCCTCAAAGATGGGGGTCAAAAAAATCCCACAATTCAAATTTTTAAAGACTCTTACTAGAGAACCAAACAACACTAGATACTATTTCCAAAGTATACATCACTAAACTTTTGACCATTTTGTGCAATTTACATTATGTATGACACATCAACAGATGCACGTTTGTAAGTCTACTACAGACACTCACTAAAAATGAGTGGTTTTTTAAAACACAACAAAAAGCAAGCAACAGTTCCTATAGGAAAAAAAGTTATTCATACACCTAAGGAAATAATCCTAAGGGAGGACAGTCTTGTGGAGAATATTTTCATATGTAACTGCCAACATAACTGTTCTGAAACTCTCCAAATACTTTCTAGAAAAGTCTGCTGACAAAATTTTTAACTTTTAATAAAAAAAGTGACAGAAACAAGATCTACAAGATATGTTTGGGTTTTTTTTTAATATCAAATGAAGAGTAACAAAACATTCAATGTGTGTTGAGGTCTGACTTACACATGCAATACTAAAATATTATGAATTAATGAACAAAAATCAGTCAAGTAACATATGTTTTACATGGTTTGTAGCTCACACAAAATTTTGGAATATAACTTCATGCCAAATCACATTAAAAATGTAGATACTGATGTTAATTGCTCTTCTCTTAATGCTCTGATTTATTAATCTAACTAAATGAGAAGTAAACACATCTGACCTATACATTTCAATCTTGCTGCCAGTCAGACTAAAGGAAACTTAAAAAAAAACAAAAAACAAAAAAAACCCCACCACCACCAAAACTCTCCATACACATCTGATTTCTGTAAATCATGTTAACAAGAGCATGTATTACAAGTTTTCTTCACTCCTCCCCTATGCCCATGAGAAAGCATTTTATAACACCTTGCCTATCAATCCACCGTTCACCAAGTACTTCTGCAATCACCAACGAGCTATCACCAACCAGAAAAGAGGGCTTACTTTTCTTATTAAAAAATCAGCAGCCTAGAGGCAGGGAGATGGAAAGCTGCTGGCTGACACCCTCTGAAGAGGGAAGGGCTGGGAGATCTCAGGCATCACCTAACTGTCAGCAGCAACACTAACCAGCTACCAGTGCTGTGCACTGGATGACCTGTCAGGACACACACAGCTGGAAACCAGCCATGGCTGCAATGCAGGACACGGGGTTTGAAGGGATACGGGACTCAAATCCACAACAGAATTATTCTTCATCAGTTCATCTGCTTATGGAGCAACTTGTTAGCTCAAGCATGAACCAAGAGCTAGTTCTTTACCCTTTGTTACAACAGTAAAAAGCACAAGCAACAACTGGCAACATCTAATATTCCTCCAACCATGATAAGAATGAATTATTTCAAATCCGTATCAATTCAAAATAATCTGGGACTTCTGCTTCTTTTCCAAAATCTCAGTTTTTAAAAAAAAAATTGCTTTGAAACAAAGAAGGTGGTTTGCCTTTGCTGGCAAATTAAGTCTACCACAGCCAGAAGTGTCCTGCTCCTCCGCACTCCAGCACTTGCATTACTGAAAGCCAATCCAGAAAAAAAAATAATCCAAGTGAGTATTTTTTTTTCTGTTTTCGTGAACTTACCAGCTTAGTCTACACTAGACAATCGTAAGAGCTAACTCAGGGCAGTGGGGAGTAGAAAACAGAACACATCCCTCATAACTATGGCACAATGGTAATTTAGCTGAGAGTGCAACATGAACACTGTAGGCTAAAATTTTGTCAAGAGCATAACTGATATTCTAGCATTTAACATACAAATTAGAAAGTTACAGCTGAGGAATTAAACTTTACACCTTACAGTAGGATTAGAATAATAAATAGCAGTAGCTACTGTATACATAGTCTTTGAGATGACTGGCAGAAGCTCATTTGCCATAAGATCGTGTTGAGTTCCTTGGAAATAAACGAGAGGTAATTTTTTCTATTTGTTTTGAGTTTTCACTTTGCTTCTGGGCATCTGTTTCAGTCTAGATCACAGTGCTATTTCTGAATGGACTAAGCAGATATATCTGTCAGGACAAACATGACAACACATATTGAAACAAGTATCAACAGATGCTCCAAGGAGCAAGTCTATGTACAACAAAAGCTGTGAATACATAGTACTAATTAGTCTGAACAGAGTTCTGCATGTCAGAGCTTCAGCGCAATTTGATTACTCCCAGTATGAACAGCTCTTTAATTCCATAATAATATTAAATACTGAAGATAATTATAGGAAAAAAAAATCAGACTACAGGACAGGGGGGTGACAACATGGTCAGTGTGTGTCATCTCATTGTAATTATAAATATTCTGCACAAGTGTAGCATTTCGTTTTAGTTTCCGCAGCTTCTTCTGCAGCCATCACAGTGATAATACGATAATAGGCATGCACAGTACAGTGCAAGCTTGTTATAGACATTTTCAGGCAAAACCTAATGTGCTGTCATTACCTAATCTCAGGGCTGGGAGGGTTTCTCTCAGGGTCTAGGAATGATCTGAAAAACATTTGTACAAACCAACTTTCTGCATGGCTTGTGAACATTAAAATCTCAGTCTTAAAGAACAGAACTTAAATTCATAGTTAGACAAAGCAATATATGACTGTCATCAACCACAGACAATTTGTACCGTATGGTGCTTTGAAGGAACATTTCAAACTCCTACTAAAAGATACTCAGGGTCCTAAAACTGGCCTTGGACTAAATAAAGCTCCTGACTTTTCAGAAATATTGCACATCTGCTTTCAAATGGGACGACTTCTCCTTCTTTCTGACTAGCTATCTTATTTACCTTTAAATGGAAGGCCAAAGTCACTAAGTATAATGATCAGCTGTTCTTAAACATTAATATCATAGAATGGTTTGGGTTGGAAGGGACCTCAAAGATCATCTAGTTCCAACCTCCCTGCCATGGGCAGGGAAACCCTCCACTACACTTGGGTCCTCTTAAGTACTTTTGAGAAATGGCCAGTCAGACACTTGCATTATTTTGAAGGAGATCTGGATGTCATTCATATCATTCTCATTTAGACCTGAGTAAGTCTCAGCTTCCTTGCTCTCCCCTGGTTCAGGGAAAAAAACAAACACTAATTTACCTTCATGGCAACTCCTACTGAACTGTCAACTTTATGTAACTATGCAGTAAGGCCAGGTTGTAAGGTGTGTGTGTTGAGACAGAGTAGACGTGTGACTATTACAGCTTTAAAACAGGAACTCTGTAATGCATTTTTACATCAAGAGTCATACTTTCACCAAAAGAAAAAAAAAAAAATTCCAGAAGAATAGCTGAGCCAGACAGAAACAAGCCAAAGGGAACACTGAACAGAGTACTGCTTGCAGGTTTTAAATGCCAGAAAATACTCATGCTGTGGCTCGTACAGGAAGGCCAGCTGAACACCACACGAGTCACTTATTTCTTCAGTACAAGGTCTCTAGCAAAATTCAGCCCCCCAGATTTTTACAGCTACATCATACAATATTTCAGCAAGATGTTAAGATTGTGTGGCAGCACAACCAAGGAGGAGTAAGCATGTCCACCCTAATTAGTTGAAGTTCAATGCAGTAACTTCAAATACTCTCATGGATGTCATTCAATAAAGGTGTTTAAAAAACCAGCCTGCCAAAAATATACATATATACCTGTGGAGTAAGTATCTGAAGATTAAATTTAAAGAGAGGTTGTAGTAAATCTAAGGAGTGTCACAACCTTTAAGTTTAAAAAAAAAAAAATAATGTTGTTTTCTTACCATTGTGAAACTTACCTGTGGACTTAATACCACATGAAACTGTTTCATTGTATGGGGGGAGCTGTGCAAAAAAGAAATGAAACTTATTTAAAGACAAGGCATCTCTATTAACATTTGATATCACTTTCATTTGAAACATCATTATTAAGGTTTGATTTTCCAACAGTATGTCTTGAACTCCTTCTATATTTAACAAATCCCACACTGTAAGTTCAAGAGTTCTTGCAGATTACCACAATTACTGAAAGATAAAGATTATCGTGGTTACACACCATAGGCTCATCAGCTTCTCAAGCAATTTACCTCACAGCATCAGGATCTTCCTTCATAAACAGTAACTCACCACAATTTTTAAATGAGGAATGTATCTTTTTTTAGACAAAAACTGAAGATAGACCAAATTATCTGTGAAAGGATGAAACAAAGTTTTGCACACCTACACCTTTTGACTCTCAACCTGGTTCAGCTATAGCGTTGCCCTTGAAATGTTTCAGCTAAGGTGTATTCTTAACCATATTTAACAAAAACTTCTTTACCATCAGCCTAAGCATAATATAACGACAGGATATAGTTTCTATCTGGATTGTAAATATGTCCAGTATAAAACACTGGCATCATTTTATGTACTCAGAGGTTGATAGAACCCTCTGCTATTGGGCAACCACAAATGGGCCATTTCTAAACCCCCCTTGCCTGCCCCCAAACTACCCCCAGCAGCTGAAAGCCTTCTCCTGTGCCTGTATGAACTGGTAGCCACTGCAGTCCAACAGCTGCCTGGAGAACAGCTGAACTGTTTCTGCAGGGGGAGATAAAACTTTGAGAGTATAGTGCAGTTTTATAACGCTGTTGTAATTATAATGGTGTACAAATATCAAAGACTTCTCCATTGAAGCCTTCAGTTCTCTAAAACTACAGACACATATCGCTTGCTTAAAGCACTGTAGACAACAATGCATCAGAAGTGGCAAGAAAAATACTCCTAAAAATGCCATTATAAAAAAGTGCACAAAAAGAACACATACTGTAAATGCATTTATAAACCATAATACATCTGAATACATCAACTTTCCAGGTCAAAAATGAGACTCAACGGGTCACAAAGATGCTCTGAGCTGTTAAGAACATATCCATATTAATACTGAACACAGATTCAATATAATTTTACATTAGAGCTAGAAAAGTTACTCTAAAAGTCTACAGTAAACAGTGTAGGATAAAACTTGTAATTCTTGTTTTTCTCCCATTCAAAGGGCTTCAGAAAATACAAAGTAAAAAAAAGAAAATAATAAAAAGATAAAGTAGTCCACCTATTGGTTCCCTACATATCTGGTCAATCGACAGCACCTTTGTGAAGTAGATATTTTTGAGTTGGCCTGTTTCATACACCAGTGTCATCTGAATCTGCTCAGTCAACAGGTATCTGATAGAACACGTATTAAAAATGTCACGTAAAAAGAGACATTCTGGACCACTTTTACCTTTAACTAGTCCCTTCCCTCAGTCCACAGGTAAGGGACTTCAGAAGGACACCTGCATCAACGGATCCTGGGACTCCCAGAATTGGTACCACTCCCAACAGAATGTATGCCAAACACCACTGCAGTATTATAATCTCAGTCTTGTCCTTCTTGAATTTCATCCTATTTTTTCAGACCACTTTTCTCAGAAACATCTCCACAGTGTAAAACTAATAAGCATAATTTTTATTTCATCATCCAGATAATTAAAACATTGAAGTGAACCAGATCAAGGACAAACTTAGGGAACATTGTTCAACACGGGGTTTTTTTTTTATTTTGATAGCTAACTAGTAAGTAGTACACTTCAGACAGCTCCAAAATGAAGTAAGACTGGTTCGAATGCTACAGGCTCATGTTTCCCCAACTTACTTTACAAGAATATCTTTATAGAAATCAAGATATGACAATTTTCATCTTCCCCAATGTAAGCATTAGAACAACTGATGTAGGACACTTAAGGTGACACTACATAGGATGCAAATGTCACACTGCTACTACTGTATTTACTGGTGGGAAGCAGCAATAGAGACAGAAGAAACACGTATTACCTGAAGATCTATTCTGCATTACTTCCCACCTACCAGAGAAGATCCAAAGATCCAAAGGCAAGTAGAAGATATCTTTTCCTTCCTAAACTTCCCCTACTCTCTGCTCCACCCCATGCCCTTCTTGTACTTTTATTGTTTAGCAGTATATCTTACTAATCAGACTTGGAAAATTAAGCTACAGGAAACTAAGTTGCATTAACAATGGTTGTCAGATTTGTAAAATGTGACAAAAGGATTTCCCCAGGTTGAAGTGTTCATTTCCTTTATGTTGGGGGGGAGAGGACTGAAGCATGATTGAAATGTTTGAATGGAAATTTCTGGAGGAAAAACATGGAAATTGACCTAGAGAAAAATTATTTTCCAAGTCTGGAGATTAAGACAAAGGCATAATACTTTTTCCTACAAACTGTTTCCATTCTGTGGTTCTCACTGCCTCTGTAACTAGTTCATTATTGAATGATTTCTCAACGTTGCACACAGTCTTCCTCATGGGCACAGCTTTGATGGTCAGCAGTGCCTTACTTGTCAGAAAACAGTAAGGATCCTTGTGCCGCAAAAGCTCACAAGATTTAAAAGCCCACCTTACTTAAAACAAAGAGCACTGCTGAAAGTTTTCTCTATATCTCCCTCTAAAAAAATAAAAAATAAATCAAAGCTAAGGTAATAAGAGCCAGATAACTCACTTTTAACATCCTATCACTACAATGTCAGCTACTGCAGCTCGGAAAGATGATAAGCAGAATGTGGAATAATTAATTTCTTATTTCTAAAAATTGACTTAACATCCACATACATGGAAAGAAGGCTCCTGTTCAGTATCTTCAGTTTGTAAATTAGCAAGCTAAGAGAATGATAAAAAAATCATTGTATTGTTATATTTCAAATTTACACAAAAAGATAGAGCTTTAAGATGTTATTTCTAAAAGAAGTTTAAAGTAGACCTTACCTCAACAGAGCATCGTGGAGTCACGAAGAACTGATTAAATTCATCAGGGCTGAACTCCCCAAAAATATACTAAAAATAAAAGAGAAGGATCTTTTTTAAAGAAGCATTCATATTCAACACAATTATCACCCTAATTCATTCCCACTTCTTTAGCAAAGTACTTTAGGCTCTAAAACAATGCATTTTCCTTCAAATTTCCACTAGAGGTAATCACAGCACAAATTGTAGCCCTTCCCATGACCAGTTTTAAACCACTATGTAGGGTGGGAAGTTGCACCAGTTCATGTAAGCCCTAGATACAAGCTGGTTTACCTTCTAAAACAACACAGATACCTACCCTTCACACCAGAAAAAACAAGAATTACTTTTCCAGAGTTCCGCTAAACTAATGAGTTACACAAAACTAATGGTACTACTACCTGAGCGCACAAGCACAAGAACTGAAACTGCTTATGTATAGAAAAATAAACAAGATCTAAGTATCATTGATATATCAATCTCACAGGAATTCTGTAACCCCTGTGCCTGAAACTCTGCATAACAAACCTAAGATGAAATGTCTTTTCCCAACGTTATATTCCCGCATCCTTTAAATATTTCTACAGAAAAGAATAAGCACCTAACAAGACCACCAAAAAAACACACTAAAATGAGAGCTTGTATTTAGTTTACAGAAAATTAAACATTCCCAATAAAAAGACTTGACATGTTGGTATTTCATAGCATCTGGAAGTTTCTATAAACTTCCACCAGCAGCTGTAATTAGCTGAACAGCATCTGAACATTCAGGACAGCAGAGAGAAACTGGGACAGAAAGAAGCTGAACAAGGAGTTGAATAAACTGACAAAACAGACAAAAGGATTGGAAAATACCACTACCAACACATTCTTGGCATGTGGAAGGATATTCACATTAACAGTCACTAGTCACAAACATGATGGCTACGGGTAAAAGCAGGTCAGTTTGGACCAGTATCTTACACTCTGATGGTCATTTAAGAGAAAAGCTGGGCAGACATCAGCTTTTCCTCCGTGTCAAGTCTTGCTCAAAGTCAATCCTTAGCTCGGCTGTAACAAGATACTACTAACTAGGCTGGGAGTTGAACCATAGAAAAAAGTTTATGAAATTCGAAAAATCATCTGTAGTGAAGTGTAGGCTGTTGCCACAAACTGTAGATAGAGTAATTCAATCACAGTTATTATTTTTAGACTTTAGGTGGTTTATTCCAACAAAACTCATGTACTTGCTGTTTGCATGACTCATAGCCATCTACATTCATAAATTTCAAAGCTTAAGTTTAAGCTAAATTCCACAGCAATTACAAAATGTTATTTTCTTACACAAAAAGTGATTTATACACATATCACTTACGCCTGGAGTTTACCATTTTAATACCCTTCAGTGTTTTTAAACAAACACTAATATAATCTGCTTGAATTGACAAACAATTCTAACAGTCAAAACAAACCAGAACATCTGTGATACAAACGTCTGAAGCACAGTGAAACAGTTAATGCTTTAAATAACTTTCACATAAACAACTGCCTACTACCAGCTGTGACAGTACAACACCTGAACAGAACAGGATCCCTACAATGTACTGGAGTAAACGGCTTCACAGCTCTTGGCACAGGCCTTCAACTTGGCTTATGCTCTCAATATAACCAAGTCATTTTTATTCAGTAACATACCAGCTAGAATTTATCATATTCCAAAAACATGCCTAAGAAAAACACTTGCTGAATCATAACTAAACTGGTTTTATAAGATATTTTGATACATTCATGCAACAAAACAATAATCTCAACTATAGACGAAAAGTTGTATAAATCCAATCCTTGCTCCTCCATATAACAACACAGAATCACAGAATGGTTTGGGCTGGAAGAGACCTTAAAGATCATCCAGTTCCAACCCCCCTGCTGTGGGCAGGGACACCTTCCCCTACACCAGGTTGCTCAAAGCCTCATCCGACCTGGCCTTGAACACTTCCAGGGATGGGGCAGCCACAACTCCTCTGGACAACCTGTTCCAGTGCCTCAGCACTGAGATACCACATCACTTTAGGAGTATAATAAACTCTACAAACACAGATGCAGATGCAGAGGAGGGGCAAGCTACTGCAATGTAAGCAACTTCACACACAGTGCTAGCTCCCTGCCTGCTGTCGTCCATCCGTCCCACATCCCCATGAATCAGTGTGCCTGGCACTATACGAACCATCTCTGTGTAAGAACATACTTGATTTTAGCTGTGAAACAACTTTCAAAAAGACATCACTGTAGTACTTAATCTGAACCATTAACTCAAATTTAAAAGGTTTTTCTGCAACTGAAATGCCTAAGTAGTAAGCATTTTCACCCAAGAGAAAACTGGGATTTTAAAAAAACAATACACTTTTGCAAGAAATAATCTCATCAGTATGAGCTTTTGGGGACCTAGCTTATACACTCGAAATTATTCTACATAATTTCAAAAGCCTCAAAGTTAGGGTTTTTTTCCAAACTGACAAATGAAATCAAATACTTGGAACAGTGAAACAGAAATTTAATGAAATTATTTACACAACTGCTACACAAGCTGCTCACAATCAGCATTAATTTACTCCAGACTCTGTAAGTAACATTTAAAACACAGTGGAGATACACTAGCACACGTTAAAACTTCGCCAAAGTCGTTTCAGACTATTTCCATTCCAATTTTAATATTTTCAGGCGTGCATTTGCGTAAGAACCAGACATACCCATCAGGACTACCTCAAATTGATCCCTTCAAATGCCAAACTCAAATTTTCCCTGCACTGTGTCAATCTCTAAACTTGTATGCACATCACAGTACTCCAAGGTCCCAGTTATGAATAACAGACTGGGACTTCACCATACAACCTCTGAAGAAGCTCTTCACAAACAGTGAAGAGCTGTTTGTCATGTCGACCATCACCGTACTGACCATCACTGCAGACGTTAGCAAAATCCATGCTTGTTATCATCAATAATATACAAAGTATGTGTGGCAATGTACAAACCCAAAATGTTAGAAAAATACTACCACTGAAAAGCTGAAGCTTAATTAGAGCTCTAAAAAAAAAAAAACAAAAACACCACACACCACAAAAAAAACCCACAAAAATGTTTTAAGCAAAACAAATCAAGCTTTAAAAATACTGTTTAGCATTCAATTACATATTTCAAAAATTAATTTTTCTGTATATCCTCAGTCAAAAAGCATCCGCTTGAAATGCATGCCAAATAGCAGTCAATGGTTTAAGTGGTAACTCACAAGGTAGAGCAGTAATGATGCTTAGAAGAGAGAGGCCAATCTTACACCAACACTGGATTTGGAAGAAAAACTCAAAAGAGGATACTGAGGGGAAGTTTTGAAAATTTCTGATGGTAATAGTATCCCTAGACTTACTTTTAAAGACACATAATCCCTTAGAGGATACATAAGAGAGGCTTAATTCAGTGTCAAATCTGATCTCCCTCTGCTTCTCAAACCATCTCTGCAACCTACATAGAAGTTTTCCGTTCTGGCTCCTGGAAAAGAATCCTCTCTCACTTTTCTGGAAGCAGGTATTTCACACTGCGCTTCTCCCGCTACTCCCCAGATTATTTAACTCCACAGAGCAACCCCTAACCTTGCATTAAGTGTTTGTAAGGATCCCTTAAGACACCTCAGTCTAGTGAGCTTGATTTCTGCCACAGATTAAGAGCAATGTCAAAACAGTATGACATGAATTTCAATGATCTTCCACTTGCAGCCGTATTAGAAAACCAGATGGAAAATAAAAGTCTCCTCTGAGGGGGAGGCAGAGGCATGGGGTTGTGGAGGGGACAAGGCTTTGTGGAATTCTGGAGACAAAGAAAGAAAAAAAAAAAACACACCACACAAAACACACCAAAACAAAAAACACCCAAACTCTAACTCTACTATCTTCCCACCTTCTCATCAGTGTTTCCAAACGTCTCCTTTGGAATGGAAAAACAAAACAGTAAACCCAAAACATATTAATGGATCTATTTCATTTTGTAATTCACAACTGTAACCCAATTTGACCATTTACCAGAGATGTACAATGTTATTAAACATATTAAAATTAACATGATTTTAACCAATGTGAGTAAACATACACCAACACAATGAAATGCCTTTCTTACACTGCATGATCAGAAATTGATGGGGATCATCTATTATCTTCCATATTGAGGTTTAACAACCAATCACTTTGAAAATAGAATTATTCACAAGGGTTGGCTTCCACCTTTTTTAAATGCTAGTTTCAAGATAGACAAGTTCTGAACTTCTGGGTGTTTTCAAAGATGCTCACATCTGTGAGACCAAGGATGAAAATAAAAGCAAACAATGTTCGAATAAATGAGATAGCATTAGGTGGGATGGTACACAACATACACAAAATCTCTTCTTTCAGATACTGATACTAACTAGCACATAAATAAAAAAAAAATCAATATAAAATTAAATATACTTTGTGCAATTCTAAAATGGTATCTCTTTGTGCAATTCTAAAATGGTATCTCTTTTCACATGAAGCTGCTGGTGGCATGGGTGCTCCAATTTTTAATAAAACTTTCTTACATTACCAGTAATTCGGATTTAACTTACGTGTCTTATTTCCACATATCAAGACTTTGCAATTGAAACCTGGGGACTGAATTCAAAACAGTCTCATACAGCTTTGGAGAGTACCAAAAAAAAAAAAGGTACAACTAAATTCTTGAAAATAAGTTTGAGAACCAGATCCAACTGTAATACAACTGTAGTTCTGAACTCCTTCCAATGTGACTGGAGAGAGGACATCAGAAGACCTGTATCTTTGCCTTCTTCTTGAAGAACTCAAAATTGTGAGACTAAAATACTATACAAAAGCTCTCCAGATGAGAATTTTTTTTTAAAGTATATCACATTTGCAATATATTTTTTCCTATAATACAAGTTAAGAACAGTGACTGAACGAGACTGTGGAAGCTGGTTCAGTGGAAAGGACTTTCAGCCTGAGTTTCCAGAACTCACTAGTGTGCTGCTGTCACCAATGTTAGTGTTCAATCTGACATGCTGTAAGGGATCACATTTCCCTGTGTCGAGTATCTGCCTCCTAATCTTAATTCTTTTTAAAACAATTACTCATGTTACATACCTCTCTTAGAGCAACATCCCAAACCCTCCTCATTGTCAGTGTTTCCAGTCACAACAGAACCGGAATCCGTTTCCAAGTTAATCTCTCTAACATGATGACAATAGCATAACATACGCCTGACTCCAGCAAATTCTACACCACTTTGAATAAAACATTTCATCAATGACATCACCTTTACAGTTTCGAGATACTAACTGCATCTAGATTATAACAAATTATGTAAAACAAATTAACCAAATAAATCCACACAAGAAAATTTTTTCTATCACAGGGGAATGAAAGTAACAATACTTTTATATTTGTACAATAACTCTTGATTACCATAACTGACCAAGTGACATCTCAGCTATGCAGACACAGGAAGCAGCAACAGAACTAATTCCAAGCAGCAGGGGAAAAAAGTTCTCTGAAGAGCCCAAAGGATTAAAATGCCTGACCTGCAAGGTCTCATGATGTCAACCGTTTTTTGCTGTGCTTTCCTTAACCATTTAAAAAACGAATGCCGATGTTACCCCACTGCTTGTAATGAAATCGCCACTGGTATTCCAGCCTAGCAACACGAATGCGCTCCTGGAGGAATACAAGGAGGAGGAGTACGTGTTCCACAGCTGCTTGTCCTAGAAAAATGGGTAGAAATAGCACTGCTGATGCATCATCATCTTGGCATCACCTGTGCTGCAAGACAGCCAGGAAACTGAGGTGTCAACTTCTGCTTTCAAGAAGCATTAACGTGGCTTTCATGTAATAACCAACAGCTTCAGATCTTCCAGTCAAATGAGTTTAAGCTGCAAATACTCCCACTTCAACCGCTCTTCCACAGATGAGTTAAAAACACAGCTTTTACTTGATGGTGGCACGGAATAATTCACCTGCTCTAAGCAGAAGGCCTAACAAGTCAGAACTAGCTCACAAATAAATGGAAATGATTTATGGGTTTGTGTGTACCGTAAGCCACACAACCTCGCTCATCGAGCTACTTCTACAGAGCGTACTTATTCTCGGAGCTGTCAGGATAGGCTGGAGTAGAGAACAAAACTGAACCATTCCCACAAGTCTGTGTTCTGGCGAGGAAAAACGGCACATGCATCTCACTGCACTTGGGTTTTATTAGCAGAGAAAATGCTCTTGCATTAGTCATCCCAGCAGCAAACAAGGTATTTTTCCCTCACTCTATTTCTCTTTCATTTTGTCAGGGTTTGTCAATTTTTTTTCTGGAAAGTGTAAGGAAAGACTACCTTCCCTCAGGTTCTCCTTCCTTTTGAGCTGAAATCCATCAAGTCTTGGAACACAGATGATACCTAATTTGATACAAGGTTTTCTAACTTCCAAATCCCAAGAAATTTATTGGTAAACTGCTTATAAAAACACAGGCAAAATTATGAGACTGAAAAACAGGTTGTTTTGGTTTTGCTGTGGGTTTGTTGGGTTTTTTTAGATTCTAAATTTGCAAGCGACAAGCCAAAACCAAACGCTATGAAGACCACTGGGCAAGTATCTACAGCCTAAATAGTAGTATTTTAGTCAAGTCCATTTCTGAAAAAAATCCTACGCTGATCTATCCTCTTCATGGAAAAATAAAGTCCATTTTTATAAATAAAAACATATGGAAATGAAGCTGTACTTTAAGGCGGAGTGGTTGCGTATTAAAGCTTTTAACAGTTGACAATGCAACGAATCACAAGCAAACCCTTAGTACAGCTTACAGTCTTTTATCACTAGCGTGCAGCTTAAAACTAGAACATTAACAAATCTACACAGTGCCTGGAGAAAGATCAGAGCTAGGTAAATGTAGGTCACCTAAGCCCATGAGTCAGTGCAACTCTGCCTGCCTACCATTTAAGCAATCAAAGGCTCAAAAATACAGTGCATGACTGTACCTTCCTTTTTTGTTCCCCTCCCAATTCAGAGTTTCTTCAATGTTATTACAGAATTCTTACAGCTGAAGAAAGTTAGGCTTTTCCATACATTTTACACGAATTAATCTGAGGGGAATTTAGACCATTAGGAAAAAAGAGAATGATCGTTCTCCAAAGGTCATTTTCTCATCAGAGGAAAAACCAGATGAGTGGCTCGTATGAAAGCCTAAGTGGGTGAAATTTCGGTTGCGGCCATAGCATTACTGGAAGGGCAGGTTTAACAAACAAATGGCCCCTACAGCCTGACACTATCATGGTGTTCAGTTCATCATGAAGATTGTAATCCAAATATTCACAAAAGCAGAGCAGGTTGTGCTCTTTCATTATGATGTTACATAATTGGCAAAGACTAATATTTCAAATAAGAGCAACAAACCAAACAATAACCATACAAAAAACTGCCAAAACACCAGCCAATTTCCTACACTCAAAAAATTCTGTTTATGTACTCTCTTCATTCTATTGCCAAAAGTGATATGCTTGTTGGCATTTTTCTATTTTAAACAAACAGCAGCTGCCACAAAGTGCAACCAGCCCAAGGAAGCTGTCTATAAAGTGCTGACTGTAGTTAGTAGAGGCGGGGAAGGGAATAGAAGAATAAAAAAATAACTCATCATCTTACACAGACACCACTGCATTTACGACTGAGGCACATACCTTCCTCAACTACAGAAATATTCTCTTATCTTCTGGTCTCCAAACCAGGATTGCCTCAGGAAAAAGCCCACTTCTGCCATTTCACATTTAAAGCTTTCCCCAATTGATATTTCATTTCTACTCCACAAAACTAAAAAAGAGCATGCCCAAAAACTGCCA
The DNA here is from genome assembly GCF_009769465.1 of Tauraco erythrolophus. NCBI lineage: Eukaryota > Metazoa > Chordata > Aves > Musophagiformes > Musophagidae > Tauraco > Tauraco erythrolophus. The sequence goes on along the minus strand of NC_141479.1, from coordinate 19,403,637 downwards.
CAAATTTATTTCGTACACAATAATAGTATAAGGAGGGCAATGCAGCTGTATCACCTACATGTGATCATAAAGCAATGGCCCAGTGACAGAAGGACTGTATCTACATTTTATATACCTTTTAATTTGCAGCCTTATGAGAGAGCATCAGGCACTCTTGCTAAGCAGACATCTTCCTTGCATCTTCCACTGGAACTCAAGGTAAGAACGTAAGGACACACATTATACAAACAGGAGCTGCAGTGACGAGCAGTCATTTTGGGACTGGAGCAGGAACACCTGGGAAGTACGTTCCAGACAGCAACCAAGAGGGAAGGTAACTGAATTGTCCGAGCTGATTGCATCAAATCTTAGCTCTCTGGAGAGCAAAAGATGGAATTTCTGACACCTTTACACCAGCAGCTCCACCAACACAAGCCCACAGAACATCTGCCAGTGATTCAGAGAAGTAACATTTTCCAATCTATTTTCTTGCAATGTTAAATCAAAATAAAAGCCAAACAAAAATACTTTCTTATTACATTCTGCCAGCAGGCAGTCCTTGCAAATAGCCAAAGAAAAACAAATACTTCTAAAATGGGTAGATAGGTCCTCCCTCAGTTTTGAATTCAAGAACAGTGGTCGGTAAAACACCTATTGCTAAGCCTCTATCTTCACACCTCCAAAGAGTCTGAAAACACCAGCTTCCAGCTGGTTGCTCATAATTGAACAAACACATTTAGTTCAAGCTCTGCTTGCATGGAACTAGTTACTGAGTCTAATGTGCAAATTATAAACTCTTCCTATGATGAAGAACAAAAATAATTAAGACCTGAATTATTCTGATTTACTATAGCATGATAAGCACTGAAGAGAGAGAAGCTGGAACACGAAGTTACTCAAGAACGCAGCCAGTTTAACTACTATTTTATTATAGGTGGGGCAGGCAAAACAATCTCTTACTAATTTTATCTAATACTTCCCAGCAGAAAATCCTTGCTGTCTGCCCTTTTTTTCGGTGCCAGACTAAAATCATTAGGGCTACAACCTTTTGTGCCAGATACTTACAGCAGAACAAATTTCTAAGAACACAGTAGTAAAATCAGTTTTGCATCTGGAGAACACTGCTTTGGCCACATTAAGTAGGAAATTGTCTTTGAACACCTCGCAACAGTCCACCCAAATTCCAGACGCTGTATAAATCAGCATTTTTCTGAGGTTTACAAAATCTTTATTTAGCAGTTATTTCAGCAACTAAGATTTTGAAAGATTGCTTTCAACAAGCTTCTCTCAATTCCTCCAGGTGGAAGAATAGCACATGCAACATCTTTTCTACCATCCACATAGTTTGTAGTATCGAGGAGCCAGTACATTCCTACCTCGGCAAGGCAGGATGCTCTGGGCTACCAGAACAAAGACAGGCTTTCCCTGAAATGGCTTCCAGCTAGCAAGCTTCAGAGGTGCTCCGCAGTGTCCTGGCAGAGGAAAGCCTTTCTGCTGTGCTCACTATACCTGTGTTTACCTCATAGGCAACTTTTACCCATCAAATCCATGATTTAAAAAAGGAAAACTAATACACTTAGACTTGGATTAGGTTATTAAAAAGAGAGAGTACTAGGAAGAAAAAGTGCAACAAGACCCTAAGTTTTAAGAAATTAAACAAGTTTGACTGTAAGTACATTTTTAAAGTGGTTCAAGGAGATTACAATTGGCTTGATGAGGAACAGGAGTTAGATGAAGAGATGACACAGGATTTGAAGTTATTGACAGAGATAGCACAGGGGAAAAAAAAAAAGAAACGGAAAGAACTGGTCTGTGCCTGACAGATGAGTTTCCTCTCCAAAAGCTGAATTATCACCCAGAATCACATAATCCTTCTATGGTTAGTCAGAAGGCTCTTTAATTCAGGTACAGCAGCACATATCTCAGCTCCCTCAGTAATACTCCCTCTCTTGTGAATTGCTCCATGCGCTGGAATAGCAGCCGCCCTTTCCGAGTACGGAAAGGTGCTAACCTTGCAGATACAGCATGTGAGGTTCAGGATGGCACCCTACTATTTAAGATAAGGAAATTGCACTAAAATTATGCTTCTAAAACCAAGTAAACAAAAGCAAAGTTGCACAAAAATTAAGACTGCTTGTAACTTCATTGGATTCCCGCTAGTTTCTGAACGTTCGATATTTTCTTCTTTTTATTTCCACTACTCAGGTCTTCACAGAGGACTAATACCTCTCACAGGATCGATACAGACCCATCCCAGGGGACAATTCCACCCTGGGCAGTAAGGACACCGTTGTTTCAGTTTATCAAGCAAGCTGAAAGGTACACTGGAAGATAAAGAAAATTAGGAAAAGAATGGATAGCCTCTGAATAACTGTAGCTAAATGTTGTGGAAAACTAAAATCTATTCCTAAAAGCGCCACGGCTGGACAAGTCACCTACACAATGCTTTTCACAAGCGATTACTCAGGGCAGGATTTAAGATGGTTAAGATTAGGTGAGGTAAAAATTAGCTATCTGGACTCCATCCTGACAAGGAATACGGATTAGCACCTTCAGAAGGCAGTTGAGCCCACCTACCCATATGCCTCTTCTAAAGGCCTAACCTCACACCTCAACCCTAAATTTCAGAAGTGCTGAATGCCCAAAACTACAGCTGAGTAGTAAGATTTAACCTAGAAAGTTTAGTATTCATCTAAATGTGGTGCAAAGTCCTATCAAAACCATGCCAGCCACCAAGAATTAAAAAAGACAACGTGAAAACTAATCATGCCCAGAGCTTGTACAGGGGTAACCACCCTGGCAAGGCACCACACATTTAACAGGGACAGCAAGAGAAAATACTGGCTGATTGTTAAAAACAAGCACCACCTGCTCCATTCACCAAGGCCACACACTTTTTACTCTCCTTTTCCTCTTGCTGGATTCACAATCCCACCTCTTCTCCTATGCCATTTCTGGCACACACTGAACAGATCAGTGAGACGATTAAATTCAAACAGAAAAAATGATCCAGATAGTTTGGTTGGTTTTGTGTTGGTTTTCTGTTTTGTTTGGTTTGTTGTTTTTTTTTTTCCACTGGGAAAAGGAGGGTTTAGAGAAGGTGAGGAGCCAGTGTAGCGTAAAAGATGGAAGTAGCCTGGAGCAAGGAAGAATGAGACTTTCTCCTTTGCAAGTTGCGACCTGCCAAAAATGGATGATAATCTCATAAAGAACCAGCCAAAAATAAACCAGATAACTTGTGAAAAACAGAGTGATTGGTAATGACTCAAGAGAGTCACAGAAACGACAACTACCACCATACAATAAAGTCTCCTGTATTTTGAGCTCTGTAACTGCTGAATCATAGAATCATTAGGGTGGAAGGGACCCTCAAAGGTCATCTAGTCCAACCCCCCTGCAAGGAACAGGGATATCTCCAACTAGATCAGGTTGCTCAGGGCCTCATCCAACCTGGCCTTGAACGTCTCCAGGGATGGAGCATCCACCACCTCTCTGGGCAACCTGTTCCAGTGTTCTACAGCTCTCACGGTAAAAAATTTTTTCCTAATATCCAACCTGAATCTATCTCCTTCTATTTTAAAACCATTACCCCTTGTCCTATCACAACTGGCCCTCCTGAACAGCCTCTCCCCATCTTTCGTTTGAGAGTAATTCAACTCTCTCTGCAGGAACTCAAGCCCCTTCCACTACTTCACCACGTGACAATGGTGTATGCCGTGTCCCCCGGCAGACAAAAACTGAGGCTACCACCTATTGTTTTGATTCTCAGTACATACACAGCCATCCATCTCCTCCATCAGCCCGATGCGTGATAAGCAGCAGGTGGAAACCTGAGAGGATCTTGCACTGCCCACGACTGCAACTTTGTATTTTGAAGTGGCACGCAAGTCCCAATGAAAGTTGGGACACCTCACACATGCTACCTCCTCCTGAGAGTTTTAGAGCTGAAGTACCTGCAACACAGTTTTATACAGATGCAGACAGCCGTTAAAATGAAAGCACAGACAGACTGCTGCAACCGAAACACAGATAGTAAGCGTATTAAACAACCGTATTTTTAAACGGCAGCATTAAAAATTGGGTACGAATATGGTAGTAGGTTTACTGTTTAATAATAACGCTGTCGATTTTAACTTTTTTTTTTTTTTAGGTAGCTCACTTCAAAATAACACTGATAGTGGAGCTACTTGATGTCTTTCCTTATACAAGATCTTCTGTTAGCATTCAGATTTCTTTTGCACGTATGAATGAACAGAATGCAAAACTAGAGCACTCAAGACATTTCCCAACACATTTATGATATTGACGATACTGAAATTCTCCTGCTTTCTGAGGGCGAAAAGCAGCTATATCAGAGTATACTCTGACATACTATTACTGAAAAAGCCCACAACATTATGAGATCAGCGTACACAACCAATAGGTCATGCACGCCCTCCATCCAGGGAGGAGCTGGAGTCACCACTCCTTGGCCTGCACACCCAGCCATCTGCAAACACCAGCGTGGATACACAGCAGGGGAGACAAACCCAGCACGGCACCGGCTCCTCAGCTTATTCACTGCAAGGACAGAGGCAGAAGCAGCTGCTGTCTGCAGTGCCCCTGCTCACACCCCTCACCTCCACCAACATCTCTGCAAGCCCAGCACTTTCCATCCTCTCCCTCATCCACCGGCAGCATAAACGAGCAAGAACATTTTAGAGGGCTCCAGGTAAACACCAGCAAATCGCAATCTAATCCGTAATGCTGACAGGCTTGAGCAACAAGGATGAAACCACACCCTCGTATTTCAGCCTGCGCATTGAGAATTTGTAACACTCGCCACTTTCAAACAACACCAATTTAGGCAGCTTCTGAAAGAACATGCTTCTCATGTGGCTGTACTTTGCTTCCTTTGGTCCCAAATCCAATTAAAAAATCTTGCAAATAATAAAAACATTTGGCAAACGCAATCAGTCACTCGTTCAAAATGGCTGTTTTGCAAATAAAAGAGAAAATACAAACCAAACTAAGTTTCCAATTAGTGATGGTTGCCATTATCAAATGTTGCGACCTCTGGCTACTCAGCAAACACACTAGATGTGCTGGACACTCATACTTGGAGCCAGTCTTCAAAAATAATATAATAAGCAGTTGTTCGCTAATTACCAGCACTTTTGGGTTTTTTTAAGCGGTCATAAAATAAATTTGAAGCATAAACACACAAAATTTGGTATGCAAATCAAACAGCTATAAAATATCTCAGCTCTTAACGAAGCCGTAGGATTTTCGGCTAGAAAAAAACTGTGAAGAATTCAAACTATAAAGTCATGCTATCATGAAAACACCGTACGTGCCCACGCTACGCGGCTCAGCACACAATCGAGCTGCTTCTGGGAATGAGGGATCCCTCCAGCCCACCGCGACTTCTGACCACGGTACCCACCATCACTAGCAGCAGCACAAAACAAAGGAAAAAAACGTTCACGGCTGCCCTAATGCATCACTCCAGAGGTGAACACTGAAGAGAACTCGGGGAAATCTCTATTGTAAGGATGCAATTACATCAAAGCAGAAAACCATAATGGCCTTTACGGGACAATCATTAGTACTAAGCATAATGCATGTCCATCACCTTTATTCTCCCCAATTAAGGAAAATCAGGAGTCTTTAGCAACATCTGAAACATCCCGTGTCAGCATCTGGTATTTACAGTTGTGTTGACTCACAGCAACAAGAATGACCACTACAATTCAGTGGTGTGTTTGAACGAAGGTAAAGTTCAAAAGGCTGAGAAGGCAAACCTGTTGACATGAGCAAACTCAACAGCTTTACTCCTTCTGCTCGGAAAGTGACTACTCCTCTTTCACACTTGCATGATGCTGCTGCACTTACATTTTCTGCCACTTGCAATGCCAGGATGGTAACTTTATGCATCTCATTCTTGCTTGCTATGAAAGCGTATTAACAGCATAAACCCTTAAGTTTTGTTAGGGAGCTCTCACTCTTTGTGATTTGTGGAAGCTTAAACTTATTATTAAGGGGCAATAGCCTATGGGCACAGCCTTTGGCTGAGAAGAAGAAAATGAGTATTGGGAAGCGCCTAAATAAGTTGTCTTTGACTTTTTTCCAACTTTGTATCAATTAACTACAGTGCTCCACAGAAATTTTCAAACAGTGGCAGCTTTGGTTTTGTATCCCAAAGGCAGCAGAGGAACAGAAAGTGAGGTTTTCCATGCTTTAAGGACGTCACAGCACTATTTCTTACTTTTCTTTGGTAACAGCTAACTATTATTACAGCCTGTATGATTTAATGGATAGACTGAAGTAGACTAGAACTCCAGAGAACTTGATTCTTCTTGCAATTCAGCTGTAACTTGTGCTGACAATGACTCTTTTTCTCTCTGCTTTATTTCCCCTCTCCTTTTATCATACCTACTCATATTTAAAGTGACAAGACCATCCCATATTAGGTACTGGTACAGCACCATTTTTAACCAAATACCCTCTTACGTAGCATGGTCTAAAAGCACTATTTGAATATGATTAATCTAGTTGCCTGTTGCTACCATTAAAATTAGCAACTGAACTTTTTCCATTTCCCTCTCCATCCATCCTAATGCTTTTAGCAAGAATTAAAGGGATTATCAATGTTGCCTCTATCTCCCCTTTTTTTCCCCCGTCAGAGTAATTTAACTCCCACCTTGTAAAGAAGGTTAGCTTTGAATTAATTTCCTTCTTTAAAACTTACACTCAGCCTGTTCAAACAAGAGCCATGTGTAACACAACTCTGCTTCCCCAGACAACCAGGAGCAAGAATACCTGTGGTTTGATACCACGCACAGCATGTGAAGTCTTGATACGTTCACACAATGAAAGTCAGCACTTCTAAAGTCACTCTTGTCATCTGAGACCTGGTAATCTCATCTGTGTTCTAGGTATTTTCTATGCTGATAACAGGTGATCTTCAACCAACTTAAAACACGCGTGTATTGCTGCAATACAGGCTAAAAAGCAAATTACATCCATGTTCCTGCTAAGACAGGTATGTGCACATGGCAAAGCTGTTAAGTACTCATGAAAACAAGAACATTACCTTGATACTGTAAGAATCACTATTGGTAACACATTGTTACACTACCTACAAAGGAATCCCACTCCAACAAGACAAAACATTTTCATGACAAAAGCCTTCACTTCTGTGCATGAATGATATACAACTTCTGTATTTTAAGTTACACTGGGAAATCCATTGCCAGTCTGCAACATTCATGGGGAAAAACAAGGCAGGAAACCTGTGAATCACTACAGCAGACTCAAAATGTTGTATGAAAAAACACACTGCTGCACTGAGGGAACACAGCACTGCTATTTCTGCTAGTACGTGCAGTTTGGTTCAAACAAAACAGAGAGAGAAGTCTTTCATACACAGAATTATTTCAAGAAAATCTACTTTTTTTTTTTTTAAAGAACCTTTTCACACAAGCTTTAGAGATATGTGGTTCTTTAGAGTTGCTTACAGATAGGGCGTTCTTCTCTTCCACCTCAAAGCTGAACCCAAATCAGGGGGTTTAGTTTTTGAACAAAGTAAAAAAGTTACAGAAACCTTAAGCGATTTTGCAGTTTGCTTTAACACTACAGTCAATGGAAGCTGATCTATATCCCTTTCTTTCCTACTACAATTGCAATGTAAATAATATACAATCCTTCTTTTAAAACTTCCATACACAATATGGATTCACATACAACACTATAAGCAGCAAAATTCCCAAAAGCACTCTCACACATTTCCTTCAGTTTGCGTGGCATTAACACCTATGACTATCACAGGATCTCAAGAAAGTTGGTTTTAATTTTGTTAAACACATGCTTTTCCATCAGGTGTATGATTTAAATAAGCCTTGCACAAACACTTTGTTAGGGCTACTGTGATTAAAGCTGCCTTCTGCCTAACTACAGGTGAAGAACAACAGACCTTGTAGCACGCACCAAAGATCGATAAATCTTATGCTGTCAAACAAGGAGGAAAAGTTCTTACATGTATTTAAAATATCAAGAACATATGCAATTAGGTATTAGAGAGTCAAATACAAAATGAAAAAGATTAATGTACTTCAAAGTTTTACTCTATTAGAGTGTTAATGAATATATTAACATGAGCGCTAATCTAACAAAATCCTTTAAAGTGTTTTAAATATAATCAACATGGCACCATTATTGGGAATACTTAAAACACATAGTCTTAAAAGCATACGTTACCATTTCATAAAACAAACACAGGGTTTAGAATTGAAACTTTAATCAGACTACTCCATTACGGAGTGTTTGTGTCTATATATGTATATACACACACGTACACACACACACTTTTTTCCACTGTGAAGCATAACCCTTTGTTCCATAATCCCCAGTTGTATGTTTAATGATCACACAGAAAACACTTCCATCAAAAAGAAAAACCGCAGTTCTAGCATGTTTAATTCTTTGGAAGTGAACATCTCCATTGCTGAAATGGCATTAGAGTGACAAATGACTATAATCCAATGGCCCAAGGCCAGCGACTTCTCTTACAACAGATTTGGCTGTTTTGTACGACACAGCACGTCGCATGTGTATCACTAAACAGAAATCAGACTGCTTCGTTTACCCACCAACAAAACCTCACTCAACTTTGCAAGCGTTTTAACAGCTAGATGAACAGAAAAAGCAGTGCGTCTAAGCAACTGCCCAGCAAAACTGGATTTCTTAATAGGTAAATGGCTGGATTCATTTTAAAAGTCTCTGAATCACTGCCATAGTCTAGAATGCACAGAATAAATAGCAGTGATTCACAAAAACTGTGGGGTTTATTCTATGATTTGCATGCTACCATATCGTTCCAAATTTAATTTCTATGTCAGCCTTTCCCAGACTTCCTTTTTTAAGCTAACTAGCACACATTCACCCACTGTACTCGACGTGGATTCACCACTCATGTTTTACAAAGACAAGCGATACCTTCCGGCTACCTGAACTCACAGCTTCAGCTGCAGCCCCGATTCCCGCGGCCACGGAAGCCTAGAACAACTACTCTCTCCATCGGCAAAAGCTCTAGCAAAAGGACTGATCCAGCCCCTTCTGAGCAATCAAAGTGAGACTCAGAAAACCCAAAACAAAATCAAAAAAAGGGAGACAAATTCAGCTTCTTCACCCTTTTTGGAACACACAAGAGCAACTGAGCAGGACAGGGCAGAAGCAGCAGCTACGGCAAGATGACGCACTCAGACGCCTCTCTCCAAAACCACCCGTTGGCAGCCCTTGCCCACTGTCGGATTTCATTCTGTGTTCAGGGTGGTCCCCACAGTTTTCAGTGGATTTCAGGAACCTGACAGACAGATTCCACATTGCTCTCTCTCCAAACGCTTCTTTCTGCCTGTAAGGATACAGTCACATTAGACACATCTGCACGGACGCAAGCAAACTAGCACAAGAAACTCATCCAGCTGCGTAAACCCCTTTTTTTTTTTTAAAACATTATTCTGGAGACAGATCGATTTCCTAATCAAGGTCACCCACAAATGTCAGGCAATACACTGCAAAGGCAGCACCGAACAAATGCCTACAGATTGCTTTTTTTTTTTTTCCTTCCAGAAACAGCACTGGCTTAAGGGAACATCAAACTACACCCTGCCAGGGAGCACAACTCCAAGCCAGCCATAAAAAAGGTAGTTTGCAGTGCAGTATTTCAGGGAGTCAGATTGCATGCCACGTTCCGAGTTCCAGTTATTCTGGTTGCCAGGCCAGACACAGGCTTGGGTGAGGATGAGTAGCCTACCAGCTTGTTCAGCTCTTTCTGAACGCAGACTCTACTGGTTTTTACTTCAGCTGGGTTTGGGGCAACACAGTACATTTAAAATGGCACTAAGTTAATCTGACACCACAGTAATGGTGAAAGAACAAAATAAGCATAAATGATTCATTCTGCTATGGTATCCTTTCTTCTGCTTAACTTGTTTTCACAAGATTTATAAATGATGCGTTTGTATTAATTCTTTCTATGAAAAACAATAGGAAAAGTGGCTAAAACAACTGTTTATACAGTTCCTACAGAGTATTACTCTTTCCAATCAGGGAAATAGTTTTTAAAACGTCTGTCTTTTTTTTTAAAAAAAGATTTTTAGATGACCTTGATGACAAATGGTTTCAACTATATCCAGTGCTAAATCAGCTCAGCATCTGTAGTGTCATACAAAACCTGTAGTGATAAGACAGGTTTACTTCTAGCTAATCTTAACAACAAAAAAAAAATCTTACAGATTTTGAATATACTCAGAACACGCCCAGAAAATTAACAGCAACACTTAAATATCTCATTAAATGATTACGAAATAATGACATGGAATACAGAGGTACAAACGACCAGCAATATCTAAACCATGTCACCATACACTCATGTGCTTGCTGACTAGCTGGTCGTCCAAAATTAATCCCCCTTTGAAAATATAAGATACGGTCATGTTCATGATTCATTTGTTAGAACGTGCAAACTGACTGACGAAATACTTCTGCCCACTATTACATGAATCTATCAATTGGCAGAAATCTGACTATCCGTTTTGGCTAGGAGAAAAGTGTGATTTTCTGGAAGACTTTCTTTTCCCCCATGTGACAAAAAACATTTCAATTATGGTACACACAAATTACAGTCACACGGAAAAATTAAGCACTTTTGCCAAAGACTCTGCATTATGACATGAACATAATGACTAAATAATGTCATTTAGTCTTGTGCTCAGAACAGACAATTTTTACCAAAACTCTCTGATTTTTCTACTGATCTGCAACACTACCATCCCCCAACAAAAAGGAAACACCTACATGTAAAACTGCATCCCTGAACTTACTTATAGGTTCCCCATCCAAAAAAGTCCAAAGCATTGTTACTTCTCTTCAGCATTATAGCATCGCATTGCTCTAGAAGATGTATCCACATAAATCCCAGACAGCATTTAAATAAAACTGTTTACATTAGGGAAAAGAAATACACAAAACACGAAAACAGGCTGTGTTTAATGACGCGAACAAAGCGTTAACTGAAAGATATCTTAGAGATTTGCTTCCAAATTACATAAATTTAAACAGCAATCCTCACGAGACCTAAATATCTACCTTTACATATAGAAGGGGTTGATTTAAAATAGTCTACGTACAAGTTGCTACTAAAGATGATTTTACAGTCTAGCTTTAATTACAGCTATGCAATGCTTCACCATAAACTAAATCATCATCTGAAGTTTTTTTTTGTTTCAAAGTACACGAACTTAATTAAGAACAGACAAGGAATTGTCCTTAATTCTTCTGAACAAAGGAAAAAGCTGCAATGTAAAACCAAGTCTTATCAAACTGACCACATGCACTGCTGCCTAGTACTGAGGGGAAGGGAGAAGAGCAAGGAAGACAGCCTCCAAGCTAGACACTGAATCCTTTTCATATACTGCATTCTAACTATCATTCATTAGGGCAGTAAAAAAACGTTCAGAACTAAGTGATTTTTCCTTCACTCTGAAAGAAAAGTTGAAGACTACAAAATTTTATAACTATTTTAAACAAACTCCAAAAACTGCAGTCGCCCTCAGAACACTCACGTTAACAAAATTACATCCCTCTTTCTCTCAAACATAAATAAATCAAGCTGGACAAGGAACATCATAATAGTTTACAAAGTTTTCTTTAAGAAAAAAATCACTGTCAGTGCCACTAGTGCTCAGCTTCAGTAATATGTACCTTAACCGGCTTTCAGAAAAAAAAAAAATTACAGAATTCCGAATAAAGCATCACCTTGTTTAAAACATTTAAATTTTATGAAAGATAATTTTCCACCACAAGACACATGGTTTCTTAACAAAATCATCTTTAACACGATCCAAGTTTTATAAACTTTATTATTTGCTAAAACCAAAGTTGCATGAAGTCTCGCAAATAAATACCTCAGCGCACCGCACACACAGCCCGAAGTTTTTGCTTTAAAGCTTTTTGGGAGAAAAACCTTACAGGAAAGAAATAGCGAAGTTAACTCATTCAATCGTTTGCTTCAAGCACACGCTAGATTAGAACCCAGGAATGGAGCTTTTAACTTCCAGTGAAAAACTACTACGGTTGCATTTTTTTTTTTTTTTTTTTTTTTTACTCCGTGCACAAATCTTCTGGCTCATTTGGGAAAGAGGGAAACTGCACACGCATCCCCACGCACAGCAATCTTGCAACACTCAGCCCTTTGCACCCCAACGCACTGAGGTTTATTGAGTGTTTCGGCGCGGGGGGAGGATTACTTTACAAATCTCCTTATTCCCTTCTCGTTATAGAATCGCTTCTGCCTCTCTCCCCCCTCCCTCAAAAAAAAAAAAAAATAAAAAAGCAGTCCAAGCTCTCGCGTCTCTCCCAGCCATCCCCTCTTTGCGAGGGCTCAGAGCGGGGTGCAGCGCCGGCCTCGCCCCGCAAAGGGCCCCCCTGCAGGGCCGCCGCCTCTCCGCCCGTTCCCCCTCGCCGAGGCGCGGTGACACCGGCGCGACGAGGGGGCGAGCCCAGCACGCTGGGCCCCTCCGCGGGGCAGGGCGGCCGCCGGGAGCGCGGGAGGCCGCCGTGCCGACCGGCGGCGAGGCCCCTCCACCGCCCTGAGGAGACTCAATGAAGCTGCAGAATCACCCTGGGCCTACTCCCGGCCGCCACGCTCCCCCTCGCGCCGCGCCGCAGGGCCCGGCCGCCCCTCAGGGGTCCCCGCAACGCCGCGGGAACGCAGCGCGGAGGCGAGCGGTACCTGGGCGCTGTTCACAGCCATGGCGCCCCGCGGCCGTGGGAAGCTCGGCGTCTCCCAGGCGCCTCACGCCGCTGCCCCCGCCGCCGCCATCTTCTCTCGCACGCACCAGCCGGGCGGGCAGACGGCGCGCACTGCGCCTGCGCGCGCGGCCGCCTGGGAGGGGCGGGGCGGGGCGGGCACGCCTCTGCGCCTGCGCGCGGGCCAGGCGGCGGGGGCGCGCGGCGGCCGCGCAGGCGCGGTGGCGGCCGCGCAGGGGGCGGGGCGGCCCTGAGGAAGGGGCCGCGCGGCGGGAGCGGGGCGCGCTGCGCGGCGGGGGCGGCACGGCGGCGGGCGGGCCGCCTCCCTGAGGGGCGAGCCGCGCAGCCCGAGGCGGGAAGGGGGATGAGCTGCCAAAAAACTTCGTTTTCAGCACCCCCCCAGGCGTAGCTTGGGGCGGGGGAGCCGCCGTGAGGCGGGCGGCCATGAGGCGGGCCCCGGCTGAGGCGAGGCCGCCGTCTCCGGAGTCGGTGGCGGGAGCTCGGTCCCACACCGTGCAGCCGCTGATCCCGCTGGGTAACCGAGGGGTTAATCGCGGGTTCACCTCAAAAGTCTGTCGAAGGCTGCGTGGCAGGGGTCGCTCCCGCCGGTGAGGCGTGCTGCGTGGCCATGTGCCGGCAGAGTGAAGCTGTCCCGTGTCTGTCCCAAATAACGAGTGGGAATGGGTTCAGCGTTTGTATCTGGGGAAAAAAAAACAACAACAACAAAAAAGTGACTAAGCCAATCTCATGATTTTGAGAGGGCTGAGTCATAACTGAACAGTGAAACCCCCAGGCAAGAATCCGTTAAATTAATCGCTAATTTGCTCCCTATTTTTTCCTTAAACTACTGAGTCCTGCAAGTCTACGGTTGGGGACTGTTGGAGAAAGCGTAACGTCACTGCGAAAGTTGAAGAGAAGAAGGAGAAATGGAGAACTTCGTGTCTTTGTCGGCTCCGCGGGGAGGATCGCTGGAAGTACCCACCTCTCCACAACAAGGACATTTCCCTCTCGTTTTATGAAGCACAACACTTACCGTGTGGCTCATGGCCGCAATGGGAAGGAACGACAGTAAATGATTTTCTCTATCAGCTTCTGTCCTTTTGGTTGACACACCCTGCTGCCGCTCCCTTCCTTTTGCTTCTAACAAGTGTGGCTCTTCTGTCCTAAGGCAGAGACCTGGCAGTGAAAATGGCTGTTTAATATTAAAAGAGAGAAACAAAAAAGGGAGACAAACATATAGGCTTTTTGCATACAGCATTTCAGACATCTGAAACCCCCTCTCCCCTCGGGAGTCTAATTTACAAGGTAAATAACGGAGTGAAAGCCTGTGTGTAGCTCATGCAAAATTCCCTCCTGCCCACAATACCGCCTGAGTAAACTGACTGTTTTTGCTTGAAAAGCTGCCCCTTCAGATGGTTGAAAATACAAATGAGCACAGTGCCTCCTGCCTGGAAACCACTTAATTCAAACACCCTTAAAAGCCGTAGCTGATGGTGAAAACTGGTGTGGACAGAAAGGATGTCACTGTCTCGCGGTCCAGCAACATTTAAAACACTTTCAATTTTATCCTGTCTCAATCGTTCATTCGTTGTGAAGTCTGTTGTTAACATTTTACCACAGTATTTTGTAAACTGTGAGTTTTTAAAGTTTTACTGTAAAAGCTTTCAAGAAACTTACCTGCTGGAAAGGTTCCCCGTAGTTCAGTCTTACCATTCACTTTTGCAGTTTTTCGTGGTCTGTTATTGTGTTACTGCTCACTGCATCGCATCAGTTTTATTTTCCTCTATCCTTTATGCCAGTGGCCAGGAATTATAGCTCCCAAACAACATGTTGCTTTTTCCACTTTAAAAAAACAAACAAACGGTGCTGTATTTTTCTTTCTGTGTATCCATGTTCTTAAGATTCACGGAGTAATGTTCCTAACAACATGGTACTGAGAATTATTTTGTGAATTGATCAGCAACAAGTGAAGTCGGTGGCTATGGAAATAAGAAAGGATTGTCTGATATTCGCTGGTGAGCTGAATAAACTACACCAAGTTAACCACCTCCCAGTAACTATTGTAGTTGTTCTTATCCTAATGTAAATGCAAAGTGCTTGGGAATGGCTCACCCTTCCAAACCAAACTTCTTGTGATTTCACGAGATCCTGAGACCTGTGCTCATGACAGCGCCCAGGAGGGGAAGGATTTATACGTCTGACCTCTCTGAAGCAACCAGTGGGACCAACGCATGCGTTCCTCCAGGGGCAGAAGGGAATATCTTCCCGTAGCGTTGCAAGAACTGGCTGATCACTGCAGGAGGTTTACTGCTGTCCGTGCAAAGCTTCCTCCCAGTGCTAAGAGCTTCAGGAGCTCTGAAGACTTTTTCTTCAGACACTCCGAACTTTTATCCCTCTAGTTTCTAGGTACAATAAGGGCTTTGCTGCTTATCCAGTCATTCTGGTAATGAGATTCAACTGGGAAGAAAAAAAAAAAAAACAGTCAACGCTATACTGTGAAGAAAGAACAGAAGTCACTCTTGATGTTTTCCCAGCACCTCGTACTTCAGAGTGCCCTGAGTACTGAAACGAGCTTGCAGAATATCAAATTTCTAACTTTCTGTGGCCAGAATGGCAGAGGCCAGCAGCAGGGATCCCGGTGTTGTTTGCAAGGGGACGTCGGGACAGCAGCAGGGCAGGAATGGTTATGCAGGTGGAAGCGATGAGTAGCATGATGCAGTACACCAACAGGAGGTGTTCTGCTCCAAAAATGCATTAATGCAAACCTGACTTGAAGCTCCATAACCCTAAATTTGCTGAAAATTTGTAACAAATACATTTAATTTGTTGACTTAAAGATAGACTAGTTCGAGTTCACCTGAAACAATCTGGATAAGCCTTTAGTAGATCCTGTGGCTGTTTGACTCAGTGTGTTCTGTGTTTCAATTCTCTGTGCAGCCCTTTTGGCTGAATTATTTGTGGCTTATTCATCCTTCTCTCTTCTCATGCAATCATCTATTTTTGGGCTGCACCCTCAACCTCCAAGTCTCTATCCCACCTTCCTTTCAAGTTCTGTCACCGAACGCACCATGATAAAAACAAAGGTTCATTTTTCCTCTGGAGCTACTCTTGAGTTCCAGAAAGAGCCTACGTGATGCCAAAAACCCCATGTGGTACCAACGAGCCTGCTGCTGGGTTGTGTGTCTCTTCCTTAGCAGTGGAGTTACCAGAAGGAAGGAGGAAACAAAGGAGCTGGAGCTGGAGCTCCTCTCTGCTCTGACCCGCACCGCGTGGTGACAGAGCATCCACATCAGCAGGGGGATGCAGCTGCCCTGACCTGGTCCTCAGACAACTCAAAGCCATGAGTTCAGGGAGGTGTAATGAGCTGCCCACTCATTATTACATTAATGAGAACTGAAATACAACAAGAACCTGAAATAAAATAACAGATAAAGCCTGTCACACTGGCTTTTTTTTTTTTTTCTCTCCATACAAGCTTCTTGCTAGTCAGAGCTTCATTAAGACGTATCAGCAAGGTAAGAATCACGGTTAGAATCTGGACTTTTTTTCTGTGAGTTAAATTGCTTCTCAGACAGAATACTGAAGGTTTTACTATTTCCTCAAATTCCCTAGACATGAGACACTTTTTTGCTGTCACTTAAGAACGCTGAATCCTAACCAGCACATGGAAAATCCCCACTATTTGGAAGAAAGCGGTCTGATCTCTTACCGAGGCAGACAGACATGCATGCTTAAATTTTTCTCAATTTAAGATTTCAACTCGAGAGCAAAAACATTTCCAGCTTCTTTCTCAAGCCTTCAAAACAACTGCATCTCACACCGCTGTGCAATTTTTCCGCAGGGCTATCTCCAGGGATTTATGTTATCTAACGCCAGCGTTACAGGGAGCAGCTCCTTGACATGCTGATGCCAAGATCCAGGCACGGAAGTGTGGGAAGAGAAAACCTGAGGTTTTCAGGAACTGCTTTGTGTCACGTAAAACAAGCTTTCCCCAGAATTTGGCACTAGGAGCCTTTTTAAAAATGAGGTGGAGCAGTAGTTCTTTTCCCCAGGGCAGGAAGAGCGAGCTGTGCTTCTCGACAAGAAGTAGAACGTTTCACACGGCTTGCGGAGGAAGGCAGCGGCATGCAGGGGCGCAGGAGCCAGGGCGATTCCCGCCGAGCTCGGATCGGGAGGATACGTCTTTTCTCTACCGATCCTACTCGCTGAGAGGGCTGTTCAGCCCTCAAAAATCAAAACGGAAACCCACTCCTTTCATTTTGGCACAATTCCCGCACGCCGATTTCACAAAGCAGTTCAGCACTTGGGAGCTGAACTGATCTCCTGCTACCGCTTCCCGAGGGTGCCCAGCACCCAAAACCAAGGGGCGTTCTGCCAGACTGTGCTTTTCCCAATGCCTACTACCGTGAGCCTCCTAGGTGCAAACGATCATTTGTTCCTTTAGTAACGGAGAAATGGTTACGGCAACAACACGCAGGATAGCCCAGTGACCTCTGACAACACCAGAGATGTCCCACACTCACCTTCAGCCTCTGTTTTTGAAGGGACCATAAGTGGACTGCACGGAATCAAGCTCACTTTGATGAGTACTGAGGTTGTATTTTGCCTGTGCAATTCAGTTTAATGTTTCAAAGTCATAACTGTGTTTATCTACTCCCCATTAAACACTACCTTTGAAACCACTGTAAACTGGATTTGGTCTTTTGTCACAGCTGCAAAAGATGTGAAAAGTAATTTTGGACTGTCTGGTTCGGAGCACGACGTAGGAAAGGTGGATTAGCCAAACAAGGTCGATTTCTGCTCCACTTCGTTACATTTAGCTTCTGCCTATTAAAATGTTTGCACCGCTACCAACCACCTAAAAATAATTACAAACTTAATTCTTTCCAATTTATCAGAAAGAAAAGCCTCAATGAAATCAATCCACAAGTCAGACAGCGATGAATACAATACTCTAAACTGGATTTATTGTTTCCAGACAATAATGTAATACATGAACACATTAAAAGGGGGGATATAGTAACAAGCAACCCGTTAACAGAAACAAAGCAAGTCTTTGAATTCTTGTTCTATACATACACATGAAAATGTCCCAAAAAGTTAAGTAGTTGTCAGTCAACATAGCAAGGACTTCAGATATAAAAAACCCCAAACAACTCATTAATGAGTTTGTCATAACAAAAATGTTTTTTAAATTTATTTTTAGGATAAAAAAAAATAACCATTACCTCATGCAGTGTACAAAGGCTTTAAAACAAATCCATTAATGCAAATGAAAGACTAACTCCTGAGGCTTTTGGTTTTTTTCTCTCCCTTCAAACACCAAAAAAAAATCCTCAAGGAGTTTCACAAAATTTTTCAACTCGTTTTCTTAAATCCTTTCTTAGCACTGAAGAAGAAACCTGTAACTTCCTTGCACTCCAGAAATTTATACAAAGGTACCTCTTTCAATGCGAACATGTTCTTGTAGTCTAAGAGTTCTTTAAAGTACAAGAGCTTCAAATGAAATTAAGTGCAAAAATGTTTTCTTAGTGTTTTCCAATTAATGAGGTAAATAGCTGCCAAAAAGGGAAAAAAAAAAAAAAAAAAAAGGAGGGTAGCAGGATAGCAACTGTGTTTACACCAGATGGAAAAAAAAAAAAGGCAAATCTGAAATACATGGTTGTGGTGCCTAAGGAGCTGTGGAAGAAGGACTGAGGAAGACCACAGTTCCCCAGCAGAACTTTAAATCAAAGCCCTTGAAACCCCCTCAGGAGATCACCAATAGTTGAAAATAAAATGTGTTCACGAGCGCGCCCAGCGAGCCGGGCTCCGGGAAGAGGCCGTGCCACAGTCCCAGTTCCAGCCGAGCGCCGGACCATGCTGGGAGCGCGAACGCTGCTCTGACAGCTGCGTCCCATCCCCACCAACTACCCAGGCACTAAAAGATCCACCAAATGACGAGTTCCTGACGGCAACAACGGGGTCACATTCACAGAGCAGGAGCTTCATAGTAAATAATATACGGCAAACGAGAGACAGAGTTAGCAAAACACGTTATAAAAAAGTATAAAAGTTGCTTTTAAAAACTTGCTAAAAATTTCTTTTGGGAAGGAGGAATATTCATCTGTGGCCTGGCATTACTACAATAACCGGAGTGGTTGTATCGGATTGCTGGTGATGGACTTCTTGCAAACCAGAGGGGCATTTGTAGAACGCCCCGGGTGAATGAATGCCTGAGAGCTGGCCAGACAGTCGGGAATTTTAGTATCTGCAGCAGGATCAGCTGTGTTTGTAGAGGGCAGACTAACACTTGGGTCGGAAATCTCTTTACTTGGTATGAAGAGGATAATGTGATGCAGAGGATCTAACAGATGCTTTTCCATTCAGTCCCACTGTCTGGATCCCAAACACAGTCCTGAGGATATTTGGGGTTTCTTCTTTTGGAACCTGTCTCGCTGGGGAAGGTGCTGGCTCGCACGCCTGTCGAGCCGTGGCTTCGAGTCCCTGCCAAACCCACCAGAAAAGGCTACTCTCATGAAGAGACATTTTGGACTTGTAAGAAAAGAGGAAAGTGAGAACTATTGGCTCAGGTGAAAAACTAAGTCGCTGTTTTTCAGGATGACCGAACCCCAATTAATCATCCTGGGTTAATATCTGGGTTAATAATCCTGCTTTCTGACAGCAGACGAGTCCAGTACAGGCCCCTGCTCACGCTGGCTACCAGCCGTGACCACTGTGAGGCTGGAGTTAAATGAAGTGGATCCCAGCTTCTACAGCCTGGTAGGGCTGGGGAGGGACATCTTGTTTCAAGTTCACCCAAAGGATCCTCCTGCCATTTCTCCCCGCTGTTACCCTATTCAGCAAACCCCAAACTCACAGTGAGCTCTGTCAGTTTCATCAGCTCTGAAGCCCCAAGGCAAATTGTACAGTTTCCATCCAAATCCTCAAATCTTCTTTCAAGTTCTTCAAAAGATTTTTTTTTTCTTCATTCTGGGACATGTTTAAAGCTCAAGAAAAACTTGCTATTGTGTTTAGATACGAAAAGTGCCACAACAAAGGATGAAAAAATCATTTCACCGTTCCCAGATTTTAAAGTTCACAATGCTTTCAATCCATGCCCAAGTCAATCCCATCTATTCTTGAGCCACACAGCATAGCTGTCTTTACCTTAAGAGAACAGTGGAATTATCTGCTCTTCAAGCTGATATGACCTGCGGTCACCAAAAGCAATATTCTCTTTGAACTCTCATGTGTCCCAGAAATCTGATACTAACACCTCAAGAATGTCTTGCAAATGAAATTTAACATTACAAAAATTCAAGATTTACATCGACGATTCATTATTTCTTCTTAGCAGTTGCTTCTGAACTCCCCTCAACTGCTCTGTGACTTCAAACCAGACACTGACTACTCTGCCTCCTCCCCCCTGACATTATCATCTCAGCCACAGATTCAACCTCTTTTTAAAAGCGTCGATATAATACGCTGTATGTGGAAATGCCAGGAACCACAGAATTAAGAGACTAAGCCTTAACATTCCGGAGAGCAGCATAACCTCTCTTGCCATATCACCCCTTAGATTGTAGGAGGGGTGGGGTTGGGTTTTTTTTTTTATTATTTCTTTTGTTGTTTTTACCTTAAATATGAGCTTAATCCAAAAACCACATTCAACCGGACATTTTCTGAGGCTTCAGAAGATGCCTTTCTCCCCCCCCCCCATTTAAAAAGAAAAAGAAAGAATCAAGGTTAGCTAAAAATGATTAAATACAAGGTCCTTCTGGAGTCCACTATGAAAGGGCGGTCATCCAGCAGTAGTCATCTTCCTCGATCTTGATGTTTTCTTGTTTTCGTTTTTTTCTTTTTGTCCTCTGTTTTGGGTTTCAACGCACAGACGCACGCAGACACACCAGCGATCGCTTTGGGTAAGTCAGTTCCTTTGTACCACTTATTTTTCTCCTTATCATAAACCTGGACTGTTTTGGAGAAGACCGTTTCTTCCCAGCTGTAGCCTCCAAGGATATAAATCTTGCCTTCCCAGACTGCCACCCCTGACTCGCTGTTTGCTTGCAACAGAGGAGCAACTCTGGTCCACTGGTTACACTGAGGGCTGTACGACTCCACGCTCAGGATGTCAAAACGAGCCATGGTTTCGATGTTGTCATCGCTGCCACCGATGGAGTAGATACTGTCCTGTAAGGTGCACATGCTGTGCCACCCTCGGGCAGTGATCATTGGCCTCTTCTCCTCCCAAACATCCGTGCGATAATCGTAACACAGCAGGTTTTTCCTATAGGGACCGATTTGGTAATCGTGGCCTCCTGAAATGTACACAAATTCCTTGTAGACTGTTCCAGCATGGCCGTAGGTAAACCTGGGACAGGCAAACAAAAACGACCCAACTTAGTACTTATGGATTTTATCAAAATACACAAAAATTCAACAAGGACTGGTACTAGAGAAGAAAATAAACAGGAACTAAAGACAGAAGAATCCCTAATCCTGTTAGTTACCCAGTAACTACTCTTATTCATACTGCTGCACCCTGCGCTGCAGAGTGCTGAGGTAGGACAATCACTTTTTAAGGGATCCTTTTCATACCTGGTCGCTACAGAGCGCTAAGGTATGACAATCACTTTTTAAGGCATCCTCTAGAGTGTGTCATACAACAGAAGTAACCCATCCTGCTCTAGTTGGCATGGCCTTCACTCCCATTTTCCTGCTCCAGTGCTCGGGTTGGATCAGTCTGAGAGGGCCAGAGAGGAAAAAAATCCACATCTCAGCAAGGGTTTCTATGACAGAAAGAGGAAATAATCATGATACCTCTCAGACTTACCAGTAGCGATTAACCAAGAGAAACCAACAAAAAAACTACTGCTGCCTTCCCCTTCCACAGCTTCAGGATCATGAATCACGTTGCTTACCCATCGGCGTTCACAGCCCAGTTTATCTGCAGTCACGACACATGTAGTGTCCTTTTCATGAGCCATCCATCTGCTCTACCACTTCTGCTATACAGGTGACAACTTCTTCAGTTACCCCAAGATGAGGCAACAGACCTCAGTCAATCATAGCTCAGAGCCCATGTTTGAAATAAGACAAAATGAGATGGTAGAAACCAACATCACGCATGCTGTTTCCACAGGGCAGAGAGAAAAAACCTTTTGATCAGCTATAATACAGCCAACTACAAACCTAATTCTTGAGGCTGTTCTTAACTTCCCATTTCTGACCAAACCCTTTTGAGCTCTTAGAAGTGGTGTGCTAAGGCAAGCGACAGCCTCAGCTTCTTTGAACATACCCTTCCTGCACATGCCTTTTTTTTTTTCTTTTCTCGGGCATGGGAGGGGATGTCAAAAGGTGTAGCTGCAGCACCAGCCACAGCAAACTGGCTCAAACACTAGTACAAAGAGCCCAAACAATTTAACACCTATAGAGCTGCAGAGCAACATACTCATCATGTTGCAGTCACTACCTCTACTACCATCCTCTGTAGTCAAGGACTCAAGAGAACTCAACGTCTACAGCAGACAAACCTGCGTCAGCATTGCTTTAGCCTGGAATGCTTTTGAACCGTGCCTGGACGTGCTCAAAACTCAACGTGGATAGAACCTTGAGCTGTTTTGATTTTGCACAGTAATGGTTTGTCTCAGCTACACAAACTGTATCATAACTTCTTCAACACACCTAAGTGCCAAGCGCTTCTGTGCCAAGGGAAAAGGTGGAATAGAAAAGAAAACCTGCATTTACCCCGAAAGCACAATACTTCTGAGAAAAGCTAAAAGATGTTTATTATTCTGTATGCCTATTGAAGCTTCTGATCTCTGACCAGTGTCTGAATCAGATATTTTAACAGGCTCCTGCTACAAGAAAAACAAAAATCTTTCACACACTTGGCCTAAGAATGCTGAGTGGCCAGGACAGACCTTGCAACTACAGGGGCTGAAGCACCATCCCTGAAGACCTTGAAGAGATGACTTCAGAGCTGTACTGCTTCTTAGCCACTCAGGAAAGAGAAGGAAAGAAAGAAGAGAGGACCAAGGCATAGTTATGACACTTTATCCTAAAAGGCAACTCAAAAATTCCACAGCCGACAACCTGCCTAACCATGGAAGCACATAACTGATGCCCGGGGCTTCTGTTTGACACGGAACACCCTGAGCACACACACTCCAGCTTTCCCACCTGCCAGAAATGCTACGGCAGGTGTAGCGTGCACAGATGCTGCTCTGCCTTGTCTGTGGTCTCTTATGGACAAGAACTGGGAGCGTACATCTCCAGCGGCACCCAGTCTGGTTGGTAGAGTCTTTGCTTCTCTATATACACAGGAATGGGTCTTAAAAAGTAGACTACTTATGTGGGAGGTGGGATGGACAACTTGAACTCATTTCCTTTCTCAAAATGCACTAGATTTTAAACCCATATCTAACCAGCAAGCTACCTGGAGGACGTGCAGGGCACTCCACTGTGGAGGTCATGTCAGATAACAGTTTTGAGGACTCAGAAGGAGAAGAGCACAATGACATTGAATCCAACACAAAGCCCAGGGTTATTGCACTGCTGACAGTAATCACATTACATTCAGCATTTGAAAATAAATAAATTTTAAAAAAGACTGTAAGTTAAGAAAAACTTGAGTGACCTTTGAGGAAGTAGGTTAAATGTTTTCCTACATATCTGGAAAGTGGAATTCTGTACAGGTAAGCAAGTAATAGGCATTTTCTCTCAAGCACATGCATGCAGTCTAGCATGGACAGCTAGAGAAAAAGCACTGATGCTTTTCTTTTCGCCTCAAGCAATGGGTATGTCTGGTGAACAGCGATAGCTGCAAGAGTAATTTGAAAAAGGCAATCATATTTGAACCATCAAATTGACCATCGATTTGTTGTTTTCCACTACAGGCAGATTACCTGTTGAAATACTCTAGAGGTGCTTCACTTTGCCTGACTTCTGAAAAGCTCATCCAAAATTGCACACTCCCTGCCCCACATTAGTAGAAAACTGCGTGAAATATAATGCACAAATTGAAAACAATCAGTAAGAATCCTTTCTGCAAGCCCTGTGGTTTAAGCAGGGGCATTTCTAAATGTGCAACAGAACAGGACACTTCAATACGGCGGGTCCAGACATCCTAGAAGAGTGGCCAGAAAAACACAGAGGTATTAAGGAGAAATAAGTTTTGATCCAGAACATCTGCTAGAACCAGTTGCTTATTTTGAATAACCTGCTGCAAAAATTACAGTTTCTGACACAGTTACACCACTCAGTAAATGCTAGAAAATCTACCATTTATGTTCTTATTTATGTTCTTAAATAGAGGAACACTTGGCCTAACTCAATAAAGCTTTGGGAATCCCCTACTCCAACCAAAGTCCAGGATGGCTGTGGTTGCTCTGAATCTCCGTGTCCACCTGCTGCAAACCCTGCGAGATTATTCATGACACAACTGGCAGAGCAGATACCATCATTCGTTAACCTGTTCCAACACGTTTCCTCATACAACTGCTTTCAGTTGTTCTGCCAAACTTTAACCTGGGGCCACTCAATTAATTTCGCTGATGTCTACAGCAGACTTTTTCACGGTCTATTCAAGATGAGAACACATTGCACCAACTTCTGCTCTGCCAAGCTTGTCAGCCACCGCTGCTCCCTTCCGGGCTGGAAACTATGGCAGCAACTGCTCCTAAAGAACCTGGGAAAACAGCAAAGAAAAATAATATAGGACCTCTCTGAAGAACGGAAGAGGTATCCCACAACCAAGGACCCTAATGAGAGTCAGGCAAAATTCACTTGTAGCAGACTTGGACCAGGTCCACCTTTTAGATAGCTTGGCTGGTGTTTTCCACATTAAGCATCTGCCTCAAGATGCTGTTTTCTCCTCCAGTAAGACAGCATTATTTCAGTCAAAACAGCTCGGCTCCTTCCAAGAAAGTGGTTAGGGAAAACAACATGTTGTTTTGACCATGTTGGGGTGGGAAGGGGGTGGGGGGAAGAAGAGATAAAAAAGAGCTTGCAAAGCTCTTCCTTAGAGGAGCATGACTGTGCCCGTGTCCAGCAGCACGGACACAGGATTTGGCAGAGGACAGGAGGTTTGTGTATTCAGGGACACAACCACTGCCCTTCCCCTGAAAACCTCCACGTGCGTGGCAAGCTACAACCCTTGGGAAGGAAAAAAATTAAGCCATTTTCTGGATGTTCAGAGTAGAAGCTCTAACAAATGTAACCTCTGAGAGTCCCAGCCCCACACAGCTCAAATCGAACCACGCCAGCCTACACCCCAGAATGACCTCAACGCGTGCGTATCGCTCCAGGGAATCGTCTTCCAGGCAGCTCCTGGCTTAGAGCAGTCAGAAACACCACCCGAGCTGCGGGCAGGGAGCCTGCTTCTGGTGGCCATGTGCCCAAAAGGACAAAAAATCTGCACATTTTCTCTTCAGAGGGAAGAAGACAGAAAAATGCAGGAAACAAGGCAACTATGCAGGGACATGTTGCCTGATCAGGCAATCATGAAGCAGAAGATTGGAGCTTCTGATCTCCTCTACACGAGGAGAAAAGACTTGCTGCTAGAATAGGGCTGGGGAAGATGTCATTTGGGTAAAAATAGTAACTAAAATATGCGTGAGGAACAAAAGCACGCGGTGGGGAGGAAAACAGACATCAGACCCACAGTATGTTGAAGGGAAGATAGCAGCACACAGAAGGAATGGTAGCTAGCATGCTTTCTTCTAGTCTTGAATAGATCACAAAAATACTCTCTTATCCTTCCTCCGCTGTCAGTAAATCCGTTGGAAGTAGATCAGGAAAGGATGGCCCAGATCCCTTCCAGCAGCCACCCACACCTGCCAGAGCCACTGCCCTCCCAGCTCACGCAGTGTTCGCTGGCCCCTGCATTCAGAAGGCTTCTCTGCTGTCCACCTCGGCGCTGGTATTTGCCTTCTGCAACCTGCAGGAAGTTCTTTTAACTTTTTTTCTTCTGTGCTGAAAAACAGTTGTTGCAAACACTACGCTACCCAACGCCAAGCATTCTCCAACAGAGAAAGAAGGCTGAAAAGACAATCTGGAGGTAATAAGAGTTCATTAAGATCTAATTAAAGACATATTAACATGCAAGAGGGCAGCTACGTGGCAAAGTAGGAGATGACCTCGTGAATCAGTGCGCAGCTGCACAAACACCTGAGCCGGCACAAGGGACAGTTGGCATGGGACGATGACAGAGCAGGCAGGAGGGGAGGATGCAGAAATATTTCTTGGGGATGCAGCAGTAACTCAAAATATTCGCTGTACTACAGCCTAACCCTGCAGCTTAGCAACCAGCTAAGGCAGTGTAAGTGGGATCTATCCCATAAGGGGGAGTTTTGCTTAGTCCAAGTGGATCAGCTACGCAATCGAATAAAAAGAATAACATCCCCCCACTCCCTCAAGTCAAAATTCACTTTTAAATGCTGCAGCTGCAAAATTCCCAAAGCCAACACACAGGTAGCAGGAGGAACATGTAGACAAACTGCCCCTTTTCAGACAGCTGACAGTCTGGTTGGCTTAAGTGAACCATGCACACTTCCCCAGGATCATTTATGAGCAAAAATATCCACACTTGTTCTAAGGTGAGTGTTTTTCTAACAACATACAAGGAAATCAGGTCACATCTACATCTCTTCGAAAAAATGTTTTTAAAAAAGCTGTGCTACAATTTCTGTGAGATGTTACTGGGATCTCACAGGTCACCCCAGTTAAAAGAAGGGCTTAGGAACTGAAGATACTCTCCTACACAGCTTCTCAGGAAAGACTGCGGTGTTTAACCTCAACTGGTAGACCTGCCTGTGCAAGCAGAAATAAAACGAGAAAAAGCATCCTGCTTCTGAGGAGCACTCGAGCCCAGCTGTTAGCCTGGATCAGGCTCGCATTGCAGCACCTGCCCAAAATAGAATTGGGCAACAGGCTTCTGTGCCTTCACTGGCTGCCTATGGCTCTGCAGCTCTGCAGCTGAGGGGGTAAGGGAAAAAACCCTGAACTCTCCAATCGAATTGTGCCTTATTCACGGAGAAAGCAAGCGCTGCTGCTGTACTTGCAGGTTTCAGCCACCATGAAAAGCCAATCCAAATAGACAATACTTCTGTAATTTCCATGAATGTGGAACATAACTAAATCCAAGCAGCTGTTAGCAAACAAAATGCTGTTTTACCATTCTTACAAAGTCACCACCCAAACGTTGATTCAAAATACCAGCAGTGTCCTGTGCTGCTGTTACAAGAGCTTCAGTACTAAAGCCTCTCAAAAGTAGAGAAGCTAAGTTTTAACTCTGAGAGAAAGAGAGGTTCCATTTGCCAGGGTTGTCTATTTGCAATAGGGGTAAACGTGGTTTACCCGCAACAGCCAACCTGAGCAGCCAAACAGAGAGAAACACTTCACAAGGAAAACGATCACACCAAGGTGATAAAGTGAGGCCAAACAAATTATAAAAGCCTTTGATCAAGATCTAAACAGCGCCTCTGAAAAGATTCAACTCCACGTGACCTCAGGAAAAATATTTTAAGAATAGTAGGGCGGAATTACAAGAGCTCTCCCTCCCATCCTTCAGATGTACCTCAGGACAAAAATCCAAACCAACCATGAGGCACGCTGCCTGGAAGAGATGGTTGCTCAAGTACCAAATGCTGATCTGGTTTGTTACTTGCTGATACCGTATCGGCTATAGATCCCCTTGCCTCCCTTCCAGGGATAGCTAAAGTCCCACAAGCTCCCTCTATTACTGTTCTTCAAACATGGGATAACTTTCCAAACATCTCTATTACCTTGGCAAACCTGCTATATAGGACCAGGAATCCTTCTGAGGACTGTAGGTCTCAACTGAAGAGAGTGCCCCGTTTTCATTCCTGCCACCAACAGCTACCAGCATGTCGGTAATAGCTCCCAGGTAGAAATCTACACGGCGTTGTCTCATGGAGGCAACCTGTCAAAAAAAATAACACGCTGACATCTTCAAACACCTGGTAAGCAAGTTAGCTTAACGTTTATTCGTGCCCGAGGACAGAATTTGCTTCTTCCCATTTATTCGAAGAGGACAACTACTGGTTTTGATCCAGTATATTGATAAAATACTTTTGTTTTTCTGCTGTAGCATGCTACATAGCACTCCATTTCAAAAAAAAAGAAGACAGCAGAAAGCATCTAGAAGACAGGCCACTCTACATAAAGGTTTGTGTTACGTGGGCCTCATTCCAAAACTCTGCAGGAAAAATAAATTGGAATCACTCAGAAACACAACTGAACCACACAGGATGACTGGTTCAAAATATGGGAACAGTGTAATATTTTACAGGTCCTGCACTGACTGCAGGGTTTTACAGCAGGACTGGAAGGGAATAGCTTGTTCTGAGAGGCATTTAGCAAGTGTCAGAGCCGTTTCCTTTTTACATCAGATCCTTTTTGTATTTACATGTGCTACTGCTTGAGAAGGATGAACTAAGCAATCACGTCTGTAAGCCCATTGTAGGATTATTCCCAAAGTAATCTAAAGAGTCGCAGGTGGCTGCTGACCAGGAATTTCAGAGATGAGGTGCCCAATTCCCAAATGCAGCAGAAAATCTGCCCCAAAGTCTTTCGCTGCGTGTGTAACTTACGCATTCCCACGAAGGAGTCAAGTAGCTGCTTTTTCAACTTAAATAACTCGATTTGCCACTTGCAAGCGTTGCTGCTTTGGCTGTTCTAACAAGCCCTGTCCTTCCACCAAAAAGAAGAAAACACTCTAAACATTAAGGACTTTAAACAGAGAAATAATACAGCTTAAGTCTCACCTTTATCCACTGGTTACAGCGGGGATCATACCTATATAGGAGATTTGAAGCTGCATCCCCTCCATTGTCCCTTGAAAAGCTGCCTCCGGCTATGAAGATGAAGCCTCCCAAGACTGCAACACAGTGGTGACTTCGTCTGGCTGGGAGAGGGGTTTCTGCCACCCACTGCCCCTTTCTGGTGTCCAAGAAGCAGGTGTCATCGCTCAGTTCCAGGCACCGTTCAGAAACCTCCCCACCCACAAAGAGGAGCCTCTCCTCGCAGGTCCGCAGGGCCGTCCGTTTGTTCTGCAGCACCGGCTGAGCCGTCACGCTGTTATGGTAGGTCACCGCTTCCTCTATGAACCCCTCGCAGTTCGCTTCCTTGGGAAGAAGGGAGCAGACAGCAGGCTTGACCCGATGGAGGAGATCACTTTTCGGTATCAGGGGAAAATGAATGTTATCCAGAACCTGATAAGCCTCATTCTCCCTTTCCGGGTACTGGGTAAGCCACTGCAAGGCAGCCTGCAGCAAGTCGTGCTCACACTCCTGCTGCACGTTGCTGCTGTCCAGGTATTGGCACAACTTCTGCAAGGAAATGTTCTGCAGGAAGTCCGGGGTGAAGGAGAGCGTGCCGAAGTTCTGCAAGATGAAAGAATCGATGTAGGAGTCAAGGCGCTTCAGGTTGTAAATGGAGGCCAGCTCCTGCAGGTACAGATAGTTCTCCTCGCTGACTTCATTCTCCAGATACTCGCAACAGAAGTCGACCACCTTCCAGATCTGCAGCAGGTGAGCTGTTTCGAGCACGTAGTCGATATTGCCTCCGTCTAAAGACAGCTCACTGCCGTAAAGGAAATCCACCACCGCCTTGAGACCAATGTAAGAGGCTCCGAACAGTTCAACCTCTTTTTGGTGGGCTTCTCGCATACCAATGGTGAACATAGAGTTGAAGTAGTCACTGCAAACGGCGAGGAGGTTCCGATGGGCAGGGACTCTCTGCTCGTCCACCACGAGGACAATGTCACAGAAGAGGCCTCGGTGCCTCTGCTCATTCAGGCTCTGAAGAACGAGACTAGAGTGGTCATCCCACCTGTACACCTGGAACGAACAAACAGTGTCAGGCAGACGTTATCTTCACCAGATAAAATTTCAGCAGGCACAAAGTGTGTTCCCGTTAGATGTAGTCATACATGAGAGAGAGAGAGAGAGAAATTACTTGTTTTGCACATTTATAACAAATTCTAACTCGGAACAGCTGGCAAGCACCACAGTACGAGCCCAAGCTCCTCACCTTCACTTTCAAAGGCCTATGCAGACTTTACTGCTTCCTACTCCTCTTTTTTTTTTTTTATCATTTACTCCTACCTCCTCCACAACGCTGCATCCAAACCTCCTCCCTGATGATTTATACAGGCACAATTTTCTGAAACGCTTCCACTCATTGTCTTGGAGACATCTTGCTGACATTTCCTTTCTTACTTGCCCCCCAAACGACTCCTTACAGAGTTCTTCTCAACTAAGCTACTCGTTAAATATTTGGAGCAGGGGACACACATGCAGCAGCACACTGGATTTTCATTCAGCCCATGTATTGTTTGGGTTAGTGCTCACTTGACAGCTACCCCCTCTCTTACATCTTCTCAGAACTCTGCATTTCTAAGCTCATTAGGGTAAAATCCCTCTCTTTCTTTTCATATTATTCCAGGCACACACACTGCATTCAAAAATAATAGCTGTTTATTTATGTGCAAAGCCACGCATGTAACTTATTCCCATAAGACTTCTACTTGCTTCCAGAAGCCGAGGTAGTTTTTGTTTTAATGAACATGACTAAATATTTTTCTTTTAAAGAAAGTGGAAAATGCCCTCAGAACATGTCCATTAAGTGCCCTTCTGGGATGCCTCTGGTCCAGACATTTTTCCCACCAGCTCTGTACATGCCACAGAGCTTTTGAGGCAACCAGTGTTGGCCTCTTTCTCACAGGCTTGTGTTACCAGTCTTAAGAAGAACCAAAATGGAAACGTTTTGTTACCCCTTGATTGTCCTGCAGAACACGTATTGAAGGGGCTGGTCACCCCAGTATGTCAAGTGATGCAGCTTTTAGGACCATCCTTCCAGAGGAATGGAATGCTTGATGGTACAGTCAGTTACCTTGTGATCTCTCTTCATAAAAGCCAGGTTAAGTTAAATGCAAATACATAACTTTAATTACCAAATCTGAAACAGGCAGAGTTGCAGAGCCTGTAAGAACATGTAAGAGAAATGAAAGGAGGTAGGAAGGAAGCACACCTTTGTGTCGTACCTAAGTCAGCTCTGAACAGTTCTGGCTGTAGGACCCTGGGTCTTGCCTGGTTCTACACCCTCAGGCTACATTCCCAGAAGTGACACCCTGAAAAGGTGTCTCAGTCCATACATACATCGAAAACAGTCACAGATGACCTGAAGTTTCTTCAAGCCTCTCAGGCATTCAACCTTTTCTTCCCCAAACTATTGCTTCTCCTCAAAATCCTAACTATCCGTGGCTTTCCCAGTTTCCCAAACAGAAAGCACACGATCATCGCTGTCTGGCTATGGGTTGGTTAAAGCATGGTGAGACAACTTCTCTGCCCACCTGGATGGGAAAGGTTCAAGTCCTAGAGCCAAGTTTTCTCTCCCGCACGCAAGCCTCACTCTAGATACGCACTCTGTGTACACAATTTGGTAATCGCGCTTTATACGATGAGATAACCGGGATTAACACACGCAGCTCACCACTGTCCAGACGTGATGGCACCCAACCATCCCGAGCTCATACCACCCTTGGCAGCCTGACCCGACCCCATCTGCCTTTAGCAGTCAGTGGCACAGTGACAGGCAGTCCGCCAAAGACGAGACCCAAATTAATAACCAAATGTGCTGCTCTTAGCGTGATACCCCAGTGGCTTGTCTTTAGTTTTGTTTATGCTCTTTTCTAAACAATAGAGACTAAGCTGCCAAAAAGCCTCCTGTTGGAGTAACTTTGTGCATGCAAGTGTACAGAGTTAAACCAATCTAAGCGAAGAGGCTTCAATAATTATAAGTTTTCTGGGCTCAAACTCTTTAATTTGTCTTATACCCATCGCCTCACCGTATCTCTGAACTTAAAAAGGGACCTATGGCATAGACAATAAAGTAACTTCCACTCAAGAATAACACTGCCAGAGATCTGTAACATAAAAAAAAACCAACCATGGGGTTTAAGGACTATGAAGATTTTTGTCTTCATTTTTCTGAGGTTGAGAAATGCTGGCATCACACAGGAGCCCAAGCAGAGACCAGGAGATGGAGGAGGTGGGAAGAAGAATAAATATGGTAAAGGACAAACCACACGTTTGTGGCAACCATGATAAAGGAGAGTGGATGAACAGAAAATAACTAACATCTTACAGCACCCTCTTCTGAATCTGACTCATGGGGACAGTTACTGCATTAAACCAAAAACGTATTCCCTCTTGTCTCTGTAAATTGGCTGATCGTTTCTCTGTAATATTCTCTAATACCACCACCATGCATAACAAGATTACACCAGAATATAAGATTTGCCAGAGATCCCTATTTACTTAGCTGGCTGTTGAGTCAGCAGCATAATCCTGACCGCAAATACGCCTGACAACTTGTACTCCGAAAATCCTTGTTGCCATGTAGAACTGCTGCTACTTCAGAAATCAAGCATACAGTCATTACGGATGGCATTGGATGGTCTCGGAATATATTAACATATTTCAACCACTCAGCAAGTCCATTCGTTCACTGAGCAAATAACAGAAGCTGATAGCTGCACGTTTCAAAACCAAGACTAATTTTATACTAAACACGAACATCTTTCTCAAGCTATTTATATTCTGCAGAACAGCTTTAGCATTATCTAGTAATTCCAAGTTTAACAGATAGTGACAGCTGCTGTCTAAGCAAGAAAATAAAACAATGCTGTCAAGTTAATTAATTTTTAATGTGATGAATTATTATTACATTCAGACTAAACCATTTAAATGGTAGATGGCATCACCACTCAGGGAAAGATTGTATTGGTAGGGATACATTTAAAAATTAGTTCTGTTTATGTTTTATAAATTGTATCAAAGTAGTATTTTAACTTCTTTTGGATTCAAATACCTAATTTCTGTCAGATCGTTAATGCAGTACCACTACTTATCAGTGATGCAAAAGAAAATGAGATCTGTCTCATTCAACTTTGATAAGACAGATACAGGCACTGAAGTTTTTCTCTTCTAGCTGTTGGTAGTACAAGCTCTGCTGCTTCAGTAAGCTGGTGCTCGCACTAGAACAGAAAAGCAGTTTTCACTGGTATGAAACAAAGTGAACAGAATTATTATAGCTGATATTAACATCTTATAAATCTTAGGTCATCATCCTGATGACCTGCATAAAAAGCTACCTAAGATAGATTTCCATGGACTCCCAACTAAAAACAATACATTCAGAAACATAGAGATTCTATGCGAAGAAAATTAATGTCACAAACCTAAGAAAACATCTCAAGTTCACCAGAATAACTACTGTTCGCAGGATCAAGACTCCCACCTTTGTACAAAACAGAGACTGAATCCAAAGAGTAATCCCAGCTTTGTTTCTGTAACTAGCTTGGATTTTATGAGATGGATGAGTACAAAAAATAAACGCATTGCATTTAATGACTGAAATTTGGTGTAGAGAAAACACTGTGCTGCGATGATGTGGGTTTCTTTTTTAAGTTATGAATCATGATGAGTGCCTGCCCATTTGCTGCTGCTGCTTTTTTTTTTTTTAAATCACTAGGTAACAACTTCTATCAGAAATATTTGAACAGGTAAACCACCCTTTTCATATCTCTTTTTGAAAGCTCAGAATATTCACATTCCTGCAAACTACTGCATCGAAAGGAGAGCTTTTACCCTAATTATTGCTATTTCTGTAACTTGTTCAGGCAACACAAAACGTACAAACCTTTGAGGATTCACTTATCTTGTGTGGACGACAAATCCTGGTCTGCCTGGTTCCCTCCATGACAGGCTGATCCGCAGCACTCCTAGAACAAAAGCAAAGCAAGATGTTAGCAGCACACCAACCCTCTCAGACTGCCAAAAACCATGTCGTGCTGAATAACCAACAGAATTAAGAACACCTGCACATGCTAACCTGCCGCTTGAAAATGTTTCACTTAAAAAAAATTATGTTTTTCGCTCCGTGATGTTGCTTTCTTGTTTGTGTCAACAAGTTGGGTGCACGCTAGGGTGTAATCAAAGCCCAGCGAGAACATTATTGATGGCAAGTTATTTACTTACTGCTAGTGCCCGCTACAGCTGCCGGGGGTAAAACCATCTCCTTCCCATCGCCAGCGCGGCCCCGCTTTGGCCCGCAGACCCCTCCCGGGGCAGGTGTGACCCGAGCGGCGGGGCCGAGGCTGCTCCAGCGCGCAGCGCCCGCACCCGCGGGGACCCGCCGCGGCGGCGCATCCTCCGCCCGCCGCTCTCCGCGCCGCCGGCCGGGAGCTACATCGGCTGCGCTCTTCCTCTGCGTTTATTAAGCCCAAAAAAAACACACACACACACAAAAAAAAAGCAAAGCAGCAAGAAAGGAGCCCGGGGGAAGGGGCCTCGCAACCGCCTCGCAACCAGCCGCACCCTCCGGCTGCTGCAGCCGCAACTCCCCCGCGGCGGGAGCGCGGAGCTACCGCAGCGCGGAGTCCCCGCGGGCACCGGGCCGCCTCCCCCGCGGGCCCGCCGCGGCCATGGCCGGCGCAGGAAATGCCGGCTGGATGCAGCGGGGAGGGACCGGGGCGGGGCGGGAAGCAGCGCCGGGCAGCCCGCGGGGCCGGGCGGCGCCGGGGAGGTGCCGCGGGGCCGGGGTGACCCCGCCGGCAGCGAATGGCGACGGGGACCCCTGCAGGGGGCGGGATGTTTCTGTGCCAGGATGGTGCGGGCAGGGCGAGGAGGGCACGGCCCGGGCGCAGAGGCCGGCTGGCATCCCTGGCGGAGCAGCCAGGGGTCCGTCGGGGTGCGCGTTACAGCGAGGGCGGGTTGTTTGGCAAACGGCACAGAGCGGATGTGTGTTTGCGTGTGTTACGGTGCAGCGAGAAGTGCGGTCACCGTCTTGTCCTCCTTACCCGCACGTGAACCTGTCTGACCTCAAAAATGCCGAGCCTGCAACTGGCACTTCTTCAGCAACACGTGCTGCTGTAGGGCTTTTTCTCATTGATTAAGGCCCTGGAAGCTTAAAAGTTAATAAAAACCATCTTGGTGAGCAGCAGGGCTGACACCACACCTCCTTCAGGGATGAAGTGAGAAGCAAAGACTGTAATCAGACCCCACCGAGTCCCATTTTAGGGCAACGGTCTTCACTAAAACACTACAAGTGAAAAAAAAAAGCCCTTTGTTAATCCAGCACTCCTGGGTGTCTTCCAGAGGCTGTCGTCAGGACAGCAGGAGCCGGCAAGATTGTGCCTGTGTCCAAGCTCCATCTGCTCTCACAAAGGCCAGCCCAGCTCGGACACGTGTCCCACGCGGTGACGGGGCAGTTGTCACTGGCAGAAGACGATGTGTGCGGTGTGGAGCAGCAGCATTTTAAACGAGGGGAGCGTGCCAGGGCTGCCTGGGATGTTGGCACCTTCACCTTCCCCAGCCGTCGTCCAGCCCTCGGCTGCAGCTAACAGCTCCGGCGCTGGGGCAGTAGCATCCGGCCGGCTGTGTCTGCTCTTCAGCTACCTCAGAGAAACGGAGATGATGATGGGCTTCTACTAATCTAATTGATTATTGAGACTGAAAATGAGAAGCATTGTTGATGGCTTTGGTCTCTTCTGTAGCCCTTGTGACGGTGAGGGCCCAGGATAAAGACCCTCAATTCCTGGACTGTCTTGAGTAAAAAACCTACTTTGCTGACAACCCTAATGCTAACTGTGATCTGCAAATTGACAGCAGCCTCTTCCTTAAAGAGGGTATTATTTTCTCCATTATTTTCTCTGCTCTTGCACAGAAACGATACAGATGGAGAAGCAGGATTGGGGACACCCATATAGAAAGCTCAGAAAAGAAGCAAAAAGAAGCCACAGGAGCAAAGCACTGCAATATATTTTAGGAAAACAGCTAAGCCTCCTGGAGGGCCATGGCCATGCAGAACCATCCTGTTTGCTCAGCTGCCTACACGTATTCTGAGACCCTGAACTTCATTAGTGCAGTCTACACAGCTGAAGGTCAGTCCAGACATCCAAGACTTCATGCTTGCTGGAGACATTTTTTTGAGGAAGTCTGTAAATCCTTCTTTAAGTCCTTTCACTTTCTCTGTTGCTTGCGCTTCCTCCTGCAAGATGGACAGATGCTCCTGCAGGGTAGTGACATCTTCCTGCACAGGAAGAAAAGACCCATGTGCAGAATGTGGAAGTCTCAAAACTCCCATATGAAAAGCAAATCAGAGTTCCCTGAAGCCAGAAAAGTAGGTATTTTCCCCCCTCCAGTTACAGCCTCATACAGCCAAGCACAATATTTATACCTCCACGAGTTAAAAGAAACAATCCATGAAAATGTGTCAAAGACAAGGAAGAGAAGCAAAGAGAAGAGGTTTGGTCCCGTGAGGGAGGTATGCATTTCTGAGGTTTGAATCTGGCACTTAAAAAGTGTGAGGCACAATGTTCCTAATGAATATAACTCAAACACTGCAGCCACTGGGTCGCAGAGACCTGAACAAGGTTGAGGTTTTCTCCTACTGAGGGAAATGCCATTCCAGCCACCCACCTCTCCCCTAGGAAACATCGGGAGCTGAGGAACAAGCTTGAAGAGACAAGGACAACCAGCAGTTGCTACAGGTATCAACAGCGGCAAGGTAGTGCCAAAGGATGATAAATGCAGACTATGAAAAAAAATGTTTATGAGCAGATAATGGCCAGCATAAAGGCTTTAAAAAAAAAAAAAGTGTTCCAAAAGAAAATCAATAGAAATTCAGACCTATTAATAAGTGATTGTATTATCTAGAGCCTGCAGTCTACAGAGATATTGAGTGTGATTCACCCAGATGCCGTGTCCTCCACTTGTACCGATTTCAGAAATATTTCTCTCTTCCCTATGACCTCATCTATATCACAGAGGTGCACTGCAGCAATACGCTGATGTTTTGGGCCCTGATGCTACAGGGAACCTCGCGTCATTCAGGACTCTCTCTGGAAGAAGCTTCGTGCAGGATTAGGGCTTCATATTGTATGGCAGCAAATGGCTTGTCTTACAATTAACACACGTTCTGGTGATCTCGTTCCTCAGGATATCTGGAAACACGGGATGTGGTAATGAGGTTTCTTACTGTTCAGACTTCACAGTTACAACATATCGATGTGAAATAAATAATTAACATTCCATCGCAAACTTTAAAAGAAACAAAATGTGATACTTCACAAAAAGGAATGTAGTTTTTTATTAAAGTTGCGATACCCAACCCGCCAGGTTTAGGGTAGAAACCCACCAAGAGGCACAAGGACTGTTTTTTAAAACTCGGGTCCTTGGGCACAACGACATCCAGCGACATTCATTTCAAGCAGAGTTCTGCAAAGCACAGGACCTGTCTCTACTTCGGTGGACGCAGAACCGAAGCGCGACCTTACAGACAACCCTTATCCTTTTGCCTAAAAACCAGCGTCTCCCATTACCGTATTGGCTTGGGATCGATTTTATATTTTTAAATAGCAGCGCTGAAGCGGAGCCCGGCAGGGGGAGATCGCTGCCTCTGAAACGGGGTGAAACACACTCACACTCACTCACACTCACCCACACTCACTCACACTCACTCACACTCACCCACACTCACTCACACGCACTCACACGCACTCACACTCACTCTCACACACGCACACACAGGCACCCCGCGCCTGCACGCACACCAGAAGCAGCAGCGGGCTGCCACGACTCCCCGCCACCCCCACAGACCCCCGTTAGAGGTCCGGGCCAGCCCGCACGGGCGGACGCGGGGACGGTCCCCCGCTCCCACCCGCGGTGCGCGGGGCGATGCTCCCCGCCGGCGGGCTGACGAGCAGGGGGCCGCTTTGCCCCGCTCCCGCCCCCGCTCCCGCACCGCCCGCATGCCGGCCCCCAGCCCCCCGGCTCCCCCTCGCCTACCTGCTCTCGCTCCTCCTGCTCGGCTACCTCCCGTGCGCCCGGCCCGGCTCCCGGCCCCTCCGCGCAGGCAGCGGCTGCTCCATCTTGCGCATCGCTTCTCCCTCCTTCCTCCTCCCGCCCGTCAGGGGCTGGGAAAACATCGGGGGATCGGGGGGGCTGGAAAAACATCGGCGGCCGAAAAGCGCATCACTGCGGTGGCTTCTCCGCACCGCCACGACCCCCTCGCCCCCCCCGCGCGGGCAGCGCCCCGGCTCCGCATCCTCAGGACAGGTGCCCCCCGCCCCCCTCCCCGCCCAGTGCCCCCAGTCCCGCGGCTGTTGCATCACCCCGAAGCCCCCGCGCCGGGGCCGGGCGGGGCGGGCGGGGGCCGGCGCAGCGCTCGCCGCGGAGCCATTGGCGGCGGGGCGGAGGCGGGCCCGGGCGGCGGGCGGCGGGCGGCAGCGGGCTCGGCACTGCGCGGCGCTGCGCGGTGCGGTGCGGCGGCAGCAGCGGCGGCGGCGGCGGCGGCGGCCCCCACCCCCAGCTCCGCGCTCCCCCCTCCCCTCCCCGACGCGGCCGCTCGGCCGGCCGCCCCCATGGCCACCAAAATCGACAAGGAGGCGTGCAGGGAGGCGTACAACCTCGTCAGGGACGATGCCACCGAGGTGAACTGGTAGGTGGCCCCCCGGCATCTCCCCGAGAGGCACCGGTGCTCTGTGATTCCCCTCCTCCTCTCTCCTCTCCCCCCCTCCCGAAAGGGTGACTTCTATAGACCTTTTTCCCCTTCTCCTCTCCCCCCCTTCCTAAAGGATGTTCTTTATGGTATATCCTTCCCCATCGCCCTTTTCCTTTCCCAAAGGCTGTTAAAAATATTATTCGCCTTCCCTTTCCCCATCCCAAAGGGTGACTTTTAAGTGTGTTATTCCCCTTCTCTTTTCCCCTTCCTAAAGGGCGACTTTTAAATGTATCATTCCCCTTCTTTTTTCCCCATCCCAAAGGGTGACTTTTAAATACAACGGCTCTACAATCGTCCCTGGAGACCAAGGGGTAGACTATGAAACCTTTAAAAGGAAGTGCACAGGTAAGCCCCGTCTTGATTGCTTTGGCACCTACCGTGTTTCTTGCTGCCCAGCGCGAGGGGGGAAAGGACGGGAGAAAACTTGGGTAAACTGGAATTAGTGCTGCTGCTCCCCCGTGTCTGCCCTGTCCTGCATGATCGGGCATAAAGCCGCACCGAGCGCAACTCACTGAAGTCCATAGTCCAGCTGGTCCTTTGTCTCGCCCTTAGACTTAAGGTCCTTCGGACTTTTTTCCCCTCCTTTACACAATTTTCCATTGCTTCCCGGTTATAAACAAGATAAAACGCTTGATTAGCATCGGTCTCCTTGTTTAGCACGGCAGTTTCAAAGCATTGCTGAAAGAGCAAAAAAGACCGCTAGAAAAAACGCAGTCATACAGATCGTTTTGCAATAAAATTCTGCCGTAAATTGTATTCGTAGCGCTAAAGTAACTGCGGTGAGAAGGCTTGCTGGGATTTTTTAGGAACATGAAACCTGAGAAGAGAGTGGTTATGCCAAAGGTTGGCTGGAACAATACAGCGCTGAAAACAATCATATATGTGGCATTGCACAACCGCAACAGTTGCAGCTCTGGGTTTAAACGTGGCAGTTGATGGTTTAACTGTCAGTTGTAGAACATTAACAGGAGAAACAAAGCCTGGGGAAAATGAAAATAAATTGAGGAATATTTAACTTCATCTGATCTTAACTTTTGACGTGTTTTACAAAAGTGGACTTTGATTTTTCTCAAAATAACTTCTAGAGAGGAATTGTATAGCTTTTCCTCCTGTCTTGGCTGCTATTTAGAAATGTCACCAAGTGACGTGAGATACGAAGCATTTGTAACTAATACTGGACTGTAGCAAAGTCTTCCTCACTCATCTAGTTACTCTACAATCACGCATTACGGTTAACCTGTATTTTTAGAATGATGTGTCTGTACTGCGAAGGAATTGTCTTTTGAGCAGCTTCTCCCTTCTCAAGGTGGGGCGAGACCCGGAGGCACCATAGTCAGAGTCCCACAGCTACTGAAACACCAGTGCCTGTCCAAATTGGTCTGTCAAGTCCAAGGGCTTGGCTGTGTTACACTGAGCTGGAGGGGACGACTTCCAGTAACTTAAAGGAGGGCAGGGCTGGACTGATATTTGTCAGTCAATAAATATCATAGGAGAAAAACATGTTTTAGCCCTTGGAAAGCAGCCACTAAATCAAAAGGGTTTAGACTGCTCTGCTACAACATTTGCAGTGAGGTCTTGCTAGGATTAACACAGCTACTCCTTTCCAGCTGTTCTTGAGACCTTTGCAGGGAAAATTCTCAAAACTGAAAATGATCTTCTTGTAGTTGATGTTGGAAGAGCTGAGACCCTGTACCACAAGAACTCCTTCCCACCCAACTCTTCTTAGTGGGCAACATAAGGAAAAAAGTAATTCCCTGGCATACGGGGAAACCCAGGGCTCAGCGCTTCTGAAGTTCATGCCAATGTTATCTAAAGGGCTAGTAGTTTTCCTGGGATGTCAACAGCTTCTTGATCTCCTCTTGTGGCCAAGATAACTGAGCATCTCCAGCGTGTCCAGATATCTGAGGCTTGCAGAGGAACCATCCCCATTTATTTTCTCTCCTTGTTCTTAAGGAATCCATGTCTTATTTTGTCTGAACTGATTTTTAATGCTTTGTCTGAGCAGCATCCTCTCAAGAACAGTTCCTGTCTTCCTTTCTGTAGCAAAGGGAACACTTTTATCCAGTGGCTAAGCAGGCAGAGAGGCTTTGGCAGAGAGCAGGCACTGGTTGGGCTGGGTAGGGTGCGTACAACAACTAATGGAAGCACATATTGCACTTTGGAATATGGCCGGTTTTGTTTTCTTGCCATCATTTGCATGTGCCAAACCCTTATTTATAAACAGAGTATTAAAACAAAGTTTAAGGAAACCTTGTTTTATCCCAGCAAAGTGCCAAGCTGGCCTCAAAACTGAAGCATTTTAACAGCAAAAAGGAAATTTTGCATATTTTATGCGTTAGCACAGTAAGAGGAGAGTTAAATAAAGGGCATCTGTGGGGTAGGCAGTGGCCTGTTGTTAGCCTTTAATGTGGAGTCAATTCCCTTATAGCTGCTCCATCACTCCCTTTCCCTCTTCCTTCACATGCCCCTGGGATGGGCTGCTCTTTGGCAGACCAGGAGCAAGAGGCTGTCCTCAAACCTACCTCTGGAGCACAGTTGTTGGAGGCTTGAAGAATGAGGCAAATTCAGGTACTGGGTTCTTGGCCAAGTGTTAGAAAGGAACTTCCTCCACCCACAAATTGTGGTGCAGCAGTTGGGGAAGCAAGAGGTGCAAGTTTCAGTGCCTCCATCTGTGCAGCAACCCTTCGCCGGGACCACTAGACGTAGTCAGAACACGAGGCTTGTGCCAGCAGTGAAGTTAGAGCTTTCCTTCCCATCTGGAAGAAAGGTGCCAAATGAAATAGAGCTGGCTGGAATATTTCTACTGAAGCAAAATCAGTAAAAAAGGGTAGGAAGGGATGGGAAGAGCTGCTAAATATTATTCCTTCCTATTGCTACATCTCTTCCCGCCTGGTCCACACCCCATCTCCTACATTCTGCTGGAGCGAAGAACTACTATCAATGTGAACAGCTTCAGAAAATGTGATTAAAAGAGGAAAAAACTAGCATGAGAATAAACTTACTTCTTTGTTTCAAATTCCTGTTTTGTGAAAAACACTGCCCTGAAAGCCACAAAGTGCTGCAGCTGCCTCTGGTAGAAGCTGAGCATAATTTGGTGGCTGAAGGTGAGAGCGGGAACTGGAATTGAAAACCTCAGCGTGCAAAGTGTCACCAAGCCCCTCCGTCAGAGCTCGCTCTGTTCTTTCTGCACCATCTATTTCAGTGCCGTTCCGAGTGGCAAACATCTGTGCCCCCGCTTTCTTTAATAACCATTCTTATTAAAAGCA
Organism: Tauraco erythrolophus; assembly: GCF_009769465.1. Classification (NCBI taxonomy): domain Eukaryota; kingdom Metazoa; phylum Chordata; class Aves; order Musophagiformes; family Musophagidae; genus Tauraco; species Tauraco erythrolophus. The sequence goes on along the minus strand of NC_141479.1, from coordinate 19,362,031 downwards.
CCTTCAGCATGTGGTACGTATTGCTTGCCTCCAGGGCATTAAATCACAGAGCAGGCGGTGTCAGTGTGTGCTAATTCATGTGGCTCCGAGACCAAGAAGGTCTTTTGTACCAGTTGGGAAGACATTTGCCTGTGGTAGATATCCTGCCTTGCGCAATGACAGAGGTTAGAAGGGCTGAAGGGGGTTGTTGGTAGCAGGGCTGTATTTTTTCTTTTTCTTCCCCCCATACATAACCCTTTTCATACAGACCATGGCCCAGCTCATTACTGATTCTGCAAACCTCCTCAGGGAGCAAGAGTGGTTGAGGACAAAAGGAAAAGCAAGAAACTGGAATTGCTTCTTTTAATGGAAGTAGTGGTTCAAAAAGACCATGTTAGCAACCAGCTCTCTGCAAGCCTCCAGCAAACGCTCCGTGGGCTGCCCTTGAAGGAACGCGTGACGGGCTGAGATGCTGAGCTCCTGGGGCAGGGAGGCCCATGCCCTGAGCCAGCAGCTGCTGCTGCACCCAGTCCACCTTGGGCAGGTTTCGTTGCTCTCACTGGTCTGCTCCCAGATGCGCGTTGCACTTCAGACCTACGTGTTACCTATCCTGGGGTGGAGGCTTTTTTCTTCCTAAGCTCTTTATTAAGCTTTGTGTACTAGCAGAAAAGTTTAAGGAACTGCGTGATCAAGCTATCATCCTTTTCCCGTCCCACTGTTTAGGGACAGCAACTGCCACTCTTAAAGGAAGAAAACATGGTAAGAAAAGCTCCTTCAGTGCCCTTTTGTTCAGGGTCCCAAGATTATGCTGCAAACACAGCCTGAACCCTGGACTTCTGCGGATCAGTTGCTGTCACGCTGTTGCTGTCAAGGTCTGTGTCGGGCCACAGGACAACTCATACATTTGGCTGGAGGATAGTAGGCACTGCTTGAGTCTCAGGCAGTAGTCTTCTCTGTCCTCCAGAGACCAGCCCCAGATGTATGAACACCTCTCCGCCAGCCTATCCCAAACTAAAGTCAAGGAGGTTGGTTTAAACTATGAGCACAATAAAGTCCTTCCATGATTAGGAGGTGGCCGCTGGTGACACTTCTTCTTGCAGCCCTGCATAATGACCGGCGTACGTGACTGTATTGGCCTTTGTCTGACCCAAAGAGTCTGGAGACCAAAGTTGAGGACATTAATTGTGTCAGGGTCATTAAACACAGTGTAGACACCCGCTGTGTCTTCTGGCTAAGGACTGTTTTGGTTGGGCTTAACAGCACAGATTACCTCTGCATTAAACAAGGACTTAATTCAAGGCTTTTGATCCATTTTACTTCACAGTTACAGCTCTTGCCTCTGCAGATGGCATGGATCCAGATGTAGCATTAATTTGGTGTTTAGTAGTACGTGCCATCCGTACGCTTTTAAAAAAACAGCTGAGCTGGTGGATTTGAAGCCAGAAACACAGATAAGAGTTGAAGGTTATTCTATGGAAGGATGTGAAGGCGCTTGTTGTTTTTTTTGTTGTTGTTGTTTTTACTTCTGAAGTCTCATAATGGGACTGGTGATGCTGTTGCTGAGAAGAGTAGAATGACATACAGCTGAGATACTGAACTAAAAGTTTGGTCAAAAACATCTGCTTAGACTTTTGTGTGTGTCAGTAAAACCTGACTGCACCAGACAGCTTGCCTCGGTTTCCGTATGACGAAGCAGCAGAGCATTGCGTTGTCTCTGTCTGTGGTTTACTTTATTTTTTTTTAAAGTGTGCATTCTACCATTAAGTAACAGAGAGGTCGGAAGACTGTGCTTCCCCCCAATGCCACATGTGAACAGTTGTTTTTCAATGCATCTCCAACAAAAGAAATAATGAGGCTTTTATTTGGAAAGCCCAGTCCAGATAAATAATTGCAATGACAGCATGAAATGGGATAGTTATTCATGTGTCTGAAAAGATCAAGCCAAAACCACACTGTGCATTCAGCACGAGTAGGAAATGAAAATCTTTGGTCCGAAATAAATACCCTATAAAATCATTTCTGGTTGACATAAAATATTAGGCAGAAAAAAGAAATAGAATCGGCTCCTAAGACAAACGCAAGCTCTTTTGGGCTTATGACAATTGTCCCATAAATCCTGGCCTGCATATAAAATTTAGGAGGGAAGAGTTGAGAGATGACCAAGATTATGTTGGCACCTTAGGTTGTAGGAAAGATTTGTAAAAATGCATGAGGACATATAATGAGATAGGTGCTTATCTGTATTTGGCTACATCTTAAGTTGCTAAAATGGGCTTTGTAAATCAGTCTCCCACTGCTTTTGGTTTTCCTCTTTACTGTTCGTCTTGCCTGCTTTCCCTTAACATCCATTTAAAGGGAGACCTGGGTGGCTTATGGGAATTTCACACTGTCTTTGCAGTGTTTCCCTGCCCTGTGCCCTCCCCGCTCGCTGTGAAAGCCGTGCTCTTGGGAGGGTCCGCTGGAATGGCATGTGTGCACAGCCATCTCCTGGCTGCCCGCTGGAGCTGTGCTTGGACTGTCCCTTGCAATGAACAGGAGGTTGGTTTGGGGAATATTCTCGTTAGATTTTGTGGAAGTAACACATCAGGTCGAGTTCTGCACTGAGACAGTAACTCTTTGCATTCAGTTTAGGTTTGTGATGCTTAATTAAAATAGCATGGCTGTGGGTCTGCATTTCACCACCCTGTGCTGGGCAAAAGAACAGGTAAAGAGCAGCATTATATCTTTTGCATGCCCTTTGCTTCTGGCTGACTAACTCAACCATTCCTCCTTCAGGGAAGGGGAACAAAGATTAGCTGTATCCTCTGTTTCCTCCCATTCTGCACTCCAGGATATACCCAGGGCAGGAGAGAGAAACCACCTCAAGACCACTGGCACTGGGGTAGCAGCAAGTCGTTCTGATAAAACACTGCTGGTGGCTTCATTGGGCCAGAGAAAACCAGACAAGTCAGCGTGGGGTCGTCCTCCCCATGCACTTGTGTCCCAAGTACCCTCTACTCGTATCAGCCACCCTGGGTGACATGGAAAAGGTTTGGTGTGCCAGCTACAGCATGCCCTGTGGTTATGGTCCTGAGGTCAAACATTTTGTATTTGTCTTAGGTGACTTAATGAACATGTTCGCATGGTGCAAGGCAGCATTGCCTCAGAGATTTACGGGCTTCAGTATAGGGAAAAAACAGTGTAGGGAAGGTGTTCTGTCTGCACTTCTAGCCATGTGGCTACAGGGGTGACTGAAGAGGTGGACAATCGACAAATTAATCTAAAATGAATCCAATTGAAACAAAGAAAATAAATCCTTCATGAAACGTGTCGTGCTATCAGTAATTCATTGTTAGAAAACAAAAGCAGATGATTCCATCAGCTGCCTTGCTGTGTGTGACCTTGGTTTAGCAGGCAGGTGAAGCTGGGAGCGGTGGCCTTATCTTGGCATGTCTCTGGCTTGGCCAGTCAGAGTCAGTAAGACTAAGAATGGTGAAGCTCTTAACAGTGTATTTCTTTCCTGCAGCTATTATGTTTTACTGATGAGTCAGTGCATTTTAATCTAATGGGGAATTTTTTAGTACAGCTGAATCAAAAGGTTTGAGTGGATGAAAAGGAGGAGAATATCATCAAGGAAATCTCTGCAGCTTGGCATCGAGCTTTGTTGGCAGCCAAGGGCAGCTTAATCAGTATATTTGGAAAATCCTGCTTCCTGATAAGTAAGGGGTTTGGAGAAAAATACTCAGTGATGCTCATTGAGGCATTCATTGTACATTTCGTTGTTTGTATAGCCCTATTGTCTCGCTGTACAACCGTAGTTAAAGGAGTAGTGCTATTAGTAGGAATTAACGTTGTTAATTTCTGCTGTTGTAATTTGTGAGATCTTCTCAAATAAAGCTGCTATTTCCATTCTACCCAGATCTATTATTTGCTTCTCTCTGCCCTGAAATTCATGGCTTAGTGACTAGGAAGGTGATTGCATAGAGCTAGGCAGGATTTCCTCTTTCAGAGGAAATCTACTGTCTCTGTGATTTGTTAGACTCCCCCACACACTCAGCTATTCCTAAAACCACTATAAGTGGGTTTGTGTGAAAAGTTGGGGGGTGGGGTGGATATTAATGCCTTGAGATTTCTGGAGGAGTTGGCAGTGATGACATTGATGACTTCCAGCCCAGTGAGGTGATCTGGTAGGGTAGAACCGATTAACTGTGAAAGAGGAAACCTGGGAGTACAAAAGAACTCGTGTTTTGATCCCATTATTGCTCTGAATGTGCTTCAGACTAATTGTGAAACTCAACTACTTCTGCTCAGGGATTTTGACCTGCAGTTGGAGGGGCACATACCCAGGTAGAACTAGTGTTAAAAATCTCCACATCTGTCCCCGTTGCCCTTTAAGGAAAAAAAGAGACATGTAATTGCTAAGGGCTCCAATTCACGTTCCCTCTTGGCTTTACCTGCAGCTGCTGAAACGCTCCTCAGCTGCTGCAATTCACAGACTGGCACATCAAGTTAAAGCATCACGTATCGGTAGTTTATATTAAACACACTGGACCGAAAACTGGCAGCTGAAGAGCCTGTTCTGCCAACGGTGGGGATACAACCTCCATGGGGAGGCTGGGGGAGAAAGCACGCAGCTTGGGTATAACCCTTCAAGCCCCCCCAGGTAAACCTGCCCCAGGTAAATTCTGCCCAAGATAGTGACTCAGAGCCCCACATCTAACCTCAACTGCTCATTAAACTTACTGAGACTTAACATGATGAAGTAAGAGCTGCTCATAGCCACTGAGTTGCAGGTGATGTAATAGATAAAAGCCCACATGGAATTGCTGTGTTTGGCTCTCTTTGGTGCCACTGATGAAGCTGCTTTCAGACAGGATGGGAAAGCACCCAAACTCTTCTGCTGAGAAGCAGATCCTGCTGCTGCCAGTGATCTGTGAGTTTGTGTCAAATTAAAGTTCATGCTGACAAATAAATTCCTTTAACCTCCTTTCTACGTTGCTATGAAAAAGCCCTGCAGAAAAACCTGGAATTCTTCACATTCATGATAGTTTTGCATTATCTTTATTATGAAGGGGCATATTGCAAAGCGGTCTTCAGGATCTGTAACAGCCTTTGGTAGAAGGGGCAGGGATGCAAAACCTACATACTCAAGGTGGAAAGTGATGGGTCCATGGGAAGGGCTGTGACACGCTTACAGTATAGTAGGGGCCAGGACTCGATGACATTAAAGTGCCTCCAGCACTGTGTTCCCATAGGAACCACAGTACAATTCTTAGCAGAGCGTGGCCTCCTTTACAGTCAGGTCTGGGAAAGCAAGGTTTTTTCATAGAACTGTTAATAGTAACGTTAGGGGATTTACAGTCTCTCTTCACCTTGGGTATTTCCTGGCTGTCGGTTCATTTATGGTTCTAATCAATCTTGGGAAGAGGATTTACTGTCAGAAACAGGAGTCTCTCCATGCGTTTCTTGTACTCGCCGGTAATAGTGTATCTGAGAGAGAAGTTCTGTTTGCCTGCACTGTTGGTACACGTGACTCTTACTCTCCTTCCAAAGATCCATCTGGATTTTTCTTTTGAGTAAGATCTCTCTTTCTCTTTGTTTCAGTTTTGAAATCTTCAGAGCAGTTCGTTTTAAACACTGTACTGGCTCACACACCCCCCTACACACATTTTCCAGTTTTCCTCGGTAGTCCTCTGTCAGTGGCCGAAAACTACATAGAGAACAAAATAGGGAGAGCATAGGTGGGGTTTTCAGACTTAAAAACGTCTTATCTTTTATCAAAGGGAAGTTGTCTTTACTCACACTTTGGCAAAACAAAGTGTTAAAGAAGCTCTGAGACGTGTCATCTTTCAGAGAACATCCTGCTTTTTGTGCCTTGATTTCTAGCACCTTGTTTTCTGGGGATGAGCAATTTAGAGCTGCGTCTCGCCTAACCCCAGAGCTCCTGGGGCTGTCCTGGCCATTCATGGAGCGTGCTGAAACGGATCCAAGGATAGAGATGTTGGCAAACATTGCTACACCTGGAGCCTGCGTTTTCACCTGGCAGTAGCCAAGGCAGCAAATAACTATAAAACATGTTGAACTGGTCACAACGAGTGTAACCAGGATTAACACGATTCTTTTCAAACAGCAATTTGTTCTTCTGTTTTGAGTCATTTCATTTAAAAGGTCTTGAGTGACCTATAACAGATGAAGTAGCTATGATTAGGTATATTCCACGATTGCACAACTGTCCATCTGCTCTGCTTTTCTGCATAATCCTGGTTGAAAGCTCCAGCACTGTGCACGCCACCGAGGCTGGGGATATGAGGGGATGGTATCACACGCTTTCTAAGTGCCTGTGATCATGAAGGCGTCCAACTGCCTCGGTTGATGAGTCACCCTGCAATGAAGGAAGGAACTCTTCGAGAGAAGGAGTTTACAAGGTTTTTACACATATGGCCAGACTAAATAACTCTAGTCTGGTGTGATATAGCAGAAACCAGCTGTGAAACAAAGATCAGAACCTTTTTAAAATCCAAAGCCTTTGGAAGGAGGAGAAAAGCACATCTGGGGAAGTAATTGCAGATTTTTCTTTTGCTCCTTCTCCCCTCCTTCTTTTAAACTCATACCACAAGTGAGCCAGAAATGTTGCTAAAGGGAAAGAGAGGAGAGGATCAGATTTGCACAATGGCCAGTTTCTGGGTATATATTACAAAGTGTGACCCTAATCCTGCTATCCTGTAAGAAAGAGAAGCTCGGAAATCACTTTCTTCCCTTCTTGACCAGTGACCTGCTGATGAATCATCTGGCTCAATGTAACTGGGGTTAGTTTTGTGCTCTTGAGCTGCCTATTGACTGTAGTTTAGCCATTTCCAAACTTACTAGCAGCACACTGATGTGGCATGGGGTGGTCAGCACAGCCAGATTCCTCCCAGTAACTCAGAGCACCCCAGGAAGAGGCAGACCTAACACTGGGAAAGGGCACCTTGCAAGTGAAGGGCATGTGAGCAGAGCCTCTGCATTGCCCTGTTAATCCAGAACGCTGCTGTTGTAACACAGGATCAGTGCCTTGACTTGGTCTTTAAGTTCACAGCAATAGTCTCACCACAGAAAATGGCGAGGCAGGAATGTTTCTGTTTTCAATCACTTTACCCTTGTTGCTTTGCCTCTCCAGATGATGTTCGATTGTTTGGCTTTGTCCGATTCACCACCGGTGATGCCATGAGCAAGCGAGTCAAGTTTGCCCTCATCACTTGGATTGGAGAAGATGTCAGTGGCCTGCAGAGAGCCAAAACTGGGACCGACAAGACTCTGGTCAAAGAAGTAGTACAGGTAACCTCTTTCTTCTGCTTCTAACCACCAGTTCTCATGACTTTTATCTCTACAAACAACAACAGGAGGTAAGAGACAGGGAAGGGCTGGATCATCCTTCAACTTAGTAGTTAGTCCTTTAAAAAGAAGATGGTTTCCTATTGCCTGTCTTCCTACTAGGAGGACTTAACATCTGCCCTTTGAGCACTCAAGCATAAAGAAGCACCTTTGAGCTTAAGGCTGTCTTATGCACTCCACACCTTGTCACCATTAAGATGTTTCCCATCTCCTTTCTTGATATGGAAATATCATCATATTGAATGGTAAAGAACAAGGCAGTATTAAGCAGGTAAAATTAAACAGAAAAACCCACGCCTTTGTTTAAACTTTTCCCTCGAGGCCTTTTGTCTCAGCACAATGAATTTGGGGACCTAATCACCTGAAGTCTGAAGTCCCTATCCTATTAACTAACAGCTCTTAATAGCTAACTAGATTTGAATAGTCTTCTGTTTGGCTTTGGGCGTATCAGGGAAAAAGAGAAATGTGCTTAGTACACACCTTGGAAGGGCTTCACTGGGATTTGCCTGCCCCAACTGAGCTTATCATTTAACTCTGTCACGGCCTCCCGTGGCACTCTGGGTCGGACTTGCTCTGTTGGGCTCCAAGCTCAGTCCAAGCGAGTGAAAACGAGCAGCAGCCACAAGAGAAGTGAATTGTGAAAGGCTGCAAAGAACTGCTGCTGAAAAGCTAACGTGAATAAGGAAGATGCTAACATTTAGCGTGTTTCCTTTGAAGAATTATTTAAAGCAAGATTAGCTCTTTCAACTAGACCTAGGGCCAGCTCTCCAATGAGAAATGGTCTTTCTTATGCACTTAGACAACAGACTGACCATTGAAATGATCTCCCTCAATAATTGTGTTCTTGCCTATGTAAAGAAATCTCCCAACAGGGCAATATGAAGGATGAGAATAAAGTCCCTCTCAATTCCGTGGTAGTTTGTATGACACAGAAGATTAGATTTAGATAAGAAGCAAGGAGAATATAATAAATTCATATCCTTCCAGAAGATAAACACTGGTGCTAAATCTTTCAAAATGACACCTACGCAGAGGGGTCCATTCTGAATAGAAACTTGTGTAATGACACCTGAGAGACAGGAAAGCAAATCTCTGCTCATGTGAAGCAGCTGAAACTGTGTAATTGTAGCTGAAGATGAAATTATAGAGTACTAATGAATGATTCATAAAAGAGTCACTAAGCCCAAGATTTTTTTAAAAAATATGTTTAGACAATTTATTCCTGTTGAGTTGAATAGCACTCCTGAATGCTGTTCTAAGATCTGTCCCTTTGGTCTGTTACATATAATTTGCAATTTCACTTGTTTCATCTTTGATTGGTAGTCTGTATGAGTTAATAATCTGCTGGAACATTAACCATTCTTGACTGTTACTTAAAAGCTTTCACATTCCAATTAATCTGTACTAGAATGTGAAAAGAATACGACTTGTGCTTAGTACACTTCTATTGAGCAACCATGTCTATAACCCACTCCAAAGCATTTCTGAGTGTAACGTCAATGGTGATCTCCTTTCCATAAGGAATTATCTTGACAACTGTTTTGAATAGTTCTACATGTGCAACTGAATCTCTCTGAGTTCAGTGGGATAAAAACAGAACTATTTTCTTCTTTTTATGCATGTAACCTTGCAGATAATCTGTCAAAACAAAAGAGGACAAGAAAGTCCAACTGAAATGTAGAGAAGGGAATTTATCTCAGAGCTATTTCACTCTTACTGGTTCTCCTGACCTTCAAGTGCACTCCCAGACACCCCACTACTGCTCATTTTTACAGATTATTTGAGATGTGAGTTATACATAGGAAAATACAGTTGCTTGGTTGCTGTAATGGTCATCTACAAATCTGACTCAGCGTTGGTTCGTCATTTGGAATAAGTAGTACCCTAAAGTGGGAATTTTTTTCTTTACAAACCCTGGAAAGAATCTAAGCTATCAATGCAGTTTGGCTGTCTGCAGTGTTAGTTGTGTGCATAGTCCATAGGTGCAACATGGCTCTTCTTCCAAGGAAGGGTGGCGCAAGGAGGCCTTCTTGTACAGCAGATACCAGCTTTGATTTTGTGATCTGTAGAAGTGATTTGTTGGGATTCCAGAACAATAGCTCTTCGGTCTTAGAAGCCCTCACCAAAAGGTGAAGCACTTGCTGCCTTGTAGTATTTGCAAAAGCTAACTGTGGCTCTTTATTTAAGACGTGTGAGGGGAGGCCTGCTTTACATTCTCTGCTACGTCCTAGATGCCTTGATGAGCTGTGGTTGAGCTCTGCTCAACGCCGAACACATGCCAATAAACATTGTTCTTCCACCGAGACACTCAAAGTGAAAGATGGTCAGCTTGAATACCTCCTAACAAGTGAAACCCCCCATGTTGCGTCTGTAGAATAAAGGGTATTAACACATGGTGATTACTAACGGTCTCCTAGAAGCACCTGCCATATGGAAAACGTACAGGATATTAACTGTTGAAGAGTAGATTATGGGCTTGTGAACAAAAGGATGGAATATTATAAAGCAAGGAGAGGAACTGGGTTACCCTCGCTTTTGTATTCCTCCCTTGGAAGGGGGAGCAGGTGCTGTGAAATCTATAGGGAGGTGGCTTGGGAAGCAATGCTGATAGTCAGTGGAGGAGGTTGCCAGAAAATCTCTCAGGAAGAAAGAACAATTGATTTTAGCTCTAATAACTGTAAAATTACAGGGATGGATCTCATCTGGTGCAAATAGCCATAGTTCTCCTGGTCTGTACTAGCTGAGAATCTGGTCTTCTTGCTTATTTGGGACTATCCTTATTATCTCTTTAATGCTGTTGTAAAATGGGTTTTGTGTTTATTGTATTGATTGTAGAAAAATGAATTTTGCATTTAAGGAACACTCAGTAGGTTTTTTATTTTATTTTCAGCCATTTATTTTCCATTCTTTCCTCTTCACCTCAGCTGGAAGTCAAGCCTCTGACCTGAACCAAGTAGTTCAGCTGAGAGCAGGTTAGAAGTAAGGCCAGGACAGGGAACAAGTGTTTATCTATAACTTTTTAAGGGTGTGTTTATCTATAACTTTTTAAGGGTATAGCTAGGTACAAATGTGTGGAGGCTTTCCTGTGTAAATGGAGACATGGAGTAAGGTGATGCAGTATCCCATCTTTTCTCCACTGAGCATCTGTCTAGGCCAAGGACAGACCTGGGAGGGGGGTAGCAGCACACAACATCCAATGCTTAAGATGTTTGGGAGGTAATTTCTGGGGTTCAGTCTAAACCTAGATCTATAACGATCTAAACTTCACATCTGGGGAACTTTATGCAGCAGTAAGCCAGGATGACTTAAACTGCAAGGCTGCATCTATTTTGTCATCAGCAGTAGCGTGTCTTGTCTTGTGCATGTGGGTGAGCTGGCAGATGCTAACCATGAGCCACACACGCAGCAGCCCCACAGCGTTTGTCCCCTCTGCACAACTGCAGTTTGATCACTGGGTGCCACTAGTTGTCATGCCAAGGTTGCACCCAGCTGCCAGTAGATACCAGCTGAATGGAAAGGCTTTAGGCGTATTTTCTACTTGGCTACAAAGGAGATCATCCAAAGCTGGTCTTAAACTCATCTTTTATGTCCCTGGCAGTAAGGATGGTTCTGCCTTTTACTTCCTTTACATGCACAAGCTGTGGCTCATTCAGCCTTACTACAAATCCATCCAGGAGACTCTCTCTGCTCTGAGGGCTGTTGTTTTGACCTCCGTTATTCCAGAGACCCAGGAGAAACAGATCGGTCAGCTTAAGCCCAGAAATCAAGGGTATTGTAAGCTGCTTGTCATGGCTAGGAACAGCTGCCAGCATGAGGTTCAGTTCAGCCATAAAAATTCCTACAAGGTGAAACCTGGCAGCTGTGGGTTTTAAATACAGGAGTGCCAGGCCTTCAGTGAACAGCCCCACTCGCTTTGAGGAGAGGCAGGGCGATGATGTTACGGTGCTCTTATTGTAAGGACAAGCCCAGGCACAACGGTTGTGGGGCTGGGAGTGGCAACCAGTGCCAAAGTGGTCTGGTTTTGATGTAAATGCCGAAGAACTGAGAGCAGGACTTGGTTTCCCTCTGAGTGTTGCTTCCTCTCTGTGAACTTGCTGCTTTTCATGACTGCATTTCCTTCCAGGAGACTTTAACATTTTATTATGCAGCGTGGAGGTCTTTTTCCTGATGGGACTGAATTTCCCTGCTGGGCTGTCTCAGCAAAGAGACTGCCCAACCTTTCCCAGTTTGTCTTATTTTCTGTGAATTTTGACTCTTCTCTGTTTTCTTCAGCACCTCTGCCCCCACAAAGTCACATGCTCTATTGTTTGCCTACATCATATTCAGGGTAAAACAGCTCTGTTTCTGTGAGCAAATATTCGTGGCATTTTATGCATTATGATTTCGGGTGAGGAATTTGCCTGGCTTTGGTGATGTCAACAAGTTAGTTACTGAGTTCCTGCTTTGGAGCTCATGGCCGGATCTCTTTTTGTTCACCTTTCTCTTTTCCTCTGGATTCCTCACTGCACTGATGCTGGTACCTCACGAGGGAAGACCCACTTGCGGGGTGACCGTCCCTGGTCTTGAGACAGATACAACGTGTTGTAACTCCATGTATGTGCATTAGGTTTCTCATGTTAGTACAGTGGCCTAAACAAAAGATGGTTTAATAGCTTTGTTAGAGGTAGTGAGAAAATCAAACACATACGGTAACGGCTATGACCCACTGGCTTTGGGATAGTCTTTCTCGAGAGGGTGAGTGAGATCCTGCTGGGGAGGCAAACAGAATTGTTCTTTCTGACTGTTTTTCCTATTCTGGTTTACAGTAATGACCATACCAAATGGATATGGATTTGCAAGAAATTCTAGTCCTAGCCTAGAGAAGGTGGTAACTTTATAAGTAGCTTCTTCAGGCCGGAATAAGCAGTTTCTCATCATCCCACATCTGACACACAGCCCTGTGACTTTTCCAGTGGGATGCAGCACAGACAGGAAGAATTTGCAGATCAGCCGAAATGTAGTTCCCATTGCTGAGAGATGTGTTTGCCAGAGGTTTGGGCTGGTTTGAGCTGGCTTCTCCCAGCAGCTGAAACTGGTCCATGTAAAAATTGGCAAGGAGTAAATTTGAAGAGAGGGGTTTTGCTGATGGCTTAGAGTCTGATAGCTGAGGCAGGACCAGGTTTAGTGTAGCCAGAGGACTGTGGAGGGCAGTGGTACTGTACTGCTACAAGTACTTGTCACTTTATAGCTCTCCTTGCATTCAGAGAAGACCTGCTAGAACATACCTCAGCTATCCTTTCTTCCCCATGACCGCAGGTCTAAGCCAAAGAAACATGGAAGATGTCATCTCCTCTGTACCGCATCTGCACCGGAAATAAGATGATCAGCGGATGGGAGTAGTGACATTACGCACAGTGGGACTGGGGATTTTGAACATCAGTGGAGGCTGCTGCAAGGCCCAACGTAAATAAAACCAGCAAGAAGCTGCTCAACTATCTGGCACCGTCCCTAGCTGCTAAGAACCCATGTGTCTGTAGACGATACAAGGATTTTCCTTCTGGCTTCAGGCCTATCCGTGCTGGAATTTAAAAGGGCCTCTGCAGACCTTTTTGGTACAGTATCTGCACTAGACAGATTTTCCCTTGGCCAGCTCAGGGAAATTTTATAGCCCCATGTGCTAAACATTCAGGGCCTGGAATAGGAAGAAAATCTGCTCCGCCCTTTTTCTTTTTTCCCCCATAAAGTTGTCTGGAAGAGAAAGGCTGGACTGAGCTTGCTGCACAAATTTCATGCTTGCCAGGGAGAGATGCAGGCTCACTTTTTGCAACCTGACCTGCGTGCTTGGAGCCCTTTTACCTGTGTAGTTTTGCTTGGGAGTTGACACAGGGGATTGATTTGCAAAATTGTGACCCTCTGCTACTCAGGCACAAAGTGAAGCACGTGCTAGATAGGAATATTGAAGAACCATGAGTAAACCTTACTTTTGATATCGTGTTCAATGATTCGAGAGGCAAAGCAAAGAGACTGTGGTCACTGTTGCGTTGTGAGAGCAATAAAGACAAATGGCATCATTGTTTTGGTTATCGGTAGGCTGCTGGTGACTCTGGGGTGAGTACAAAGGCTAGAATTCACTCGCAGGGCGGTTGTAAAAAGCTTGGGAGTGGGGGGAGGAGAAGAGAAAAGGAAGTGGAGGACGTAAAATGAAGACGCACGTCAGCAAAGCGAGGGAACAAGCATCAGAGTTATGCTCCGTGCCTTAGGCGGCTCTAACTGTTCTGCAGTTGTCTTGAAAGGCGTTGGATAATGGTATGTGTGAGAGAAGGGAAAGCAGGGACTCTCCCCACCCCAGGCTCTTAAGGGCAGAAGGAAAATCTGGTGGCAGACCAGAAATCTGACTGAAGTCGAATGCCTGTTGGCATTGCTGTTAGCCACTTGAACTAGGATGTTTCCCGGTGCTCTGCAGGAGCTGGTTTGCTCTGAACGGTTACTTACAATTGCAGATGACAGTCATGCTGAATAAGGACCATTGCCTGGTCTAGCTAACATCAGACCCAATTAAATCAGTTGGGAGTAGCTTTACATTCTGGCAGTTTCAGTGGAGACAAAAAAAGAGTGAACTCTGGATAGAATGGCCCTCAGATGAAAAGTGCTGCTGTTGATCATGAGTGCTGAAGCTTCTGGTCTGAGAGCCAGAGTCCTTCCTGTCTTCCTGCCCTGATGACACAAAAGGCAGTTTCAACTGTCTCTGAAATACTTGTATGCCTCCCTTCATCTTATGATTTGCACGCTGAACAAAAGCTCAACCCCAAAGAGCTCAAACAGTGAATTCCGAGCGATGAGGGAGGGTACGGCTGAAGAAGGGTCAAGCAGGATATTGAAATCGTGAGTTGCAGGCAGGAAACTCACCCAAAGCATCTTCTCTCCTTTGGGCCAGGCTTGATGAGACATCCTGGTGAGTAAGAGCGTGTGAAGAACCAAAGAAGCCCCTGACAGCACCTGCCAGCAGAAAGGAATAAAGCAAAGAGTTATTAATAGCAGTGACCCAGATTGCACTCCGAGGGTACAAATCTGGCACAAGAGGTGGCCCAGTCAGCTAAGAGGATATTTAAGAGTGGCTGGGAACATAACCCATCTGGCCAACTGCGAGGGGGAGATCATTCAGACCTTGCAAGATGTCTCAGTGGCATTGACATGAAATAGTGGCTAGTGCCCACAGAACATCACTCAGGAATCATCTGGATAACTGTCTATTTGAGAAGACATTTGAGTAATTATAATTACTTTGTGATACATATCATGTAGCTCCCTTCTGTTCATGCATTCGTGCACTTGCAGGTTTAAATTCAGAATCAGCTGGATTCTGCAAACTGGGCATTGAAGGAAACCCTCCCTGCATTTATAAAATACACACAGAACTGAGGCAGGCCCATAAAATAATTTCTGAGAGGGACATGGACTCACTAAAATCAGGGAAAAGACTAGCACTGAAGTCAGGTAGTCCTGGACAGTCTGCTTCCTGAGTTGAGGAAAATTTGTTAAACCTGTTAGCACGTAGAAAAGAAATTGAAAAGGCTCAGCTCAAAAATCATGTAGGTAGCACATTCCACTGAGCATCAAACAGTTGAAAATAATTCGCTTGGTCTTAGCAAGAGCTCTTGCAAAGATCTCACACAGGAGATCTGGGAGTAGGACACTTGTGAGCATGACCAAATCTGATGTTTTGGGCAGTTTGTCTCTTCATTTCCCATCTCAAAAAAAAAAAAAAAAAGGATTTTTTTCTCTAAATAAGCAATTTCTTTCCCTTTTTCCCTGAACTCTGCTAAGACACGGGTGACTGCCTGTAATGTCTGTCTGTCCTCACACCAGAAAAGCTGACCATTACAGCGTGGAGCAAAACAGTGCAGTGAAGTAGTTGTTATTTTTTAAGACTTTGTCTAGCTGCTGAGAAACTAAAGCAGAGCAGACAAGGCTTCTTGGAGCTGCTTTGAGCTTTTTTCCCCCCCTCCTCTAAGCAACCCTTTGGAAGTGAGCATTTCCTACAGTGTGAAACAGGATCAGCCGCAGCCTGGGAGACTGGTGTGGGGGAGGGAGCTGTTTTGCTCTCCCATTTTTTCCACCGCATGAAAGAGGTGCTGAGGCTCTTTCAAGCTGAATCCTTCTCCACCCCCTCCTTTACCCGTCTCAGATCCCAAACTGAGACCCTTGAGATGCTGCCAAATAATGAGTTCTCCCATGGCTTAGAGTCTGAAACCAATTAGACCCCCCTTCTCCATGGTTGTGCCAGGGCTGTTCCAGTGCTGGGAAGACCTGGACAAGATGACTGCTTCTCTCCCAAAGCATCGCCTTGTTCTCCCAGGCAGCCTCCGTCACCTTTCGGGGTGCTTGCTGCCCAGGGATCCAGGTATTGCAGCTTTCCTGAGACATTGCAGCAGCGCTGTTGGGATTTTAATTCATTTTTTTTTGTCCTCAGTTTGTCCCTGGCTCTGCAGAGTGCAATGGATCCTGCTGGTTTTCATGCTGTCTGAAACCTCGCTGGGTCGGGGGGAAGGGAGAGACACAGGCAACGCTTTCAGTTGTGGTTAGGAAGGGAAGGAAACTGCTAAAGCAAGAAGCAAATGTGCATGTTTGCTGAAAGGTCTGTGCACACACACGCATCCCACCCTTGGTCCGAGGCAGGAGGGACAGCGTCCACAAAGGGAGAAATCCCTGACTGTAGTGACAAGTGCCCTAAAGGCACCGTGGGATCCCATTCACACCATCTGTTCCGAGAAAGGTTTTCTCCCTTCACAACCTCGCATCGCAGCACGCTGCCTTGGGCTTGCCCAGCTCCCCTAAGTTGCAAAGGGCACTCAAGCAGCTAGATAGCTGCCCAGCAGTACACAAGTGTATTAATAAAACGTGGCCATAAAGGTCACTTTGGATCATTAGACTGCAGAGCATAGTGGAGCTTATTAACAACATCAGCAGCCTGTCTAGTGCAGTATCTTTGTTTTGGCCATGATGCGTGTTAGATAGTCGAGAGGAGGAGTCAGTAAATCTGCTGAAGTAGACTTGTTTGCCCCTGGTACCATCTGTGTGTTGTTCAATCTTTGGTCGAAGCATCCTCCCGTCAGCCGGTGGGGTACGGTACGGTAGCGTACTGTAGTGTAGCATTGTTCTTGTTTTGGGAGAAGGGCTTCTAAAAAGGGCTGGGGCACAGATAGGATGAGTGACTTGCCAAAGGTTATGCTGAGGGTCTCTGGCAGTTAGAAATTTTGAGCTTTTTAGTTTTCATACTACTTAAGAAACTTGACTTAACCTGTGCATTTATCGCTAGGAAGAGTTGTTGCATAGGGCAGGATTGGGTCTTGCAGTCGGTGACTGTAGAGGTAGAAACATAAAATTTTTCCAGGTTGAGTCTTGGGTTTTGCTGTCACTAGTCTTCTGTCTCATCCACAGCATTTTATTTATCATCCCTACCACAGCAGATAAGGGTGTACAGCTCATACAGCCGTGGCAGCTGGATAACGCTTCTTCGTTCAGGTACTTGGACAAGTATCCCCTCTTTTAACAGGCTTTTTCTTTATCCCTTGCAGAACTTTGCCAAAGAATTTGTGATCAGTGACCACAAAGAGCTGGATGAGGATTACATCAAGAACGAGCTGAAGAAAGCAGGGGGGGCTAATTATGATGCACAGACTGAGTAAACGCACGAACCTCCTGGCACCAACACCTGGATCTCAAAGGGAGGGGAAAGGCACAACAAACTAACACGACTGAGAGACGAGGCAACTGAAATCCCCAGCTTTCTGTGTGTGCACCTAAGAACTCCCTTCCTTTGCATACAGTGGACTCTTATTTCCCATTCCATCTCATGAAACATCCCTCTCTGGGGTTCTGTGTTTCCCCCCCCGTCTATTTTTTTACTCATAACTCTGTCCATGTTCTTGCATCTGTGGAATTTAGGTTTGGCTCTGCTTTGGTCCTATTCAGCATTGTGTTCATAGAGGCTTGCCATTGTGTCCTTCTTCATATGCATGTCTGTGTGTTTTAGTTGGGCTCAACCTGGTCTCTGAGGGGAGAAGGTTTTGGGGGAGTTCTGGACATTGATTATTTTCATTTTTTCAAAAATTTGTTCTCACTGATATTCTTGGGAATAATATTTTTTGTGGTTCTAGGCTCAGATCAACTTGAGTTGACCTCACTCAAACTTTGGTTAAATTGTCTAAACTTAAATGTCCAGCTGAGATGTTATCTAACAGCTTAAAAAAAAAAAGGAAAACAAAGAAAAAACCTTTAACTCTTAATAAATGGGAATAAACTTGCCTTAAACATTGCTTGACAGTTGCTATGCTATGTGCTGCATCTCTACCCCTCCCTCTTAAAAATAAGATCCAACACGATCCAAATGTGGAGGTTTTGTTGTTTTTTGGAGGTATCATGGTATCACAGTAAAGTGAGGGGCTTAGAAATGTCGGGACACTCGGTCACTATTTTGTGTACATTGGTCTCTGGGTTTGTATTTGACTTTCCTAACGATGGGGCTCAGGAGGTGAAACTGAAATGCATAGATTTTCTTTTTAAATGATGTCTGCAAAAATAGCAGCCGCTGAATCCTAGCAGCCTTCTCTGCCCATGTCCCCCCTGGTTTTTTGCAGTTCAACTCAACATCTTCAGTTATTTGGGGCCTTCAGGCAGTGAACCATCCTGCAGCTGTGACCGAGGGACGGAGCAGGGCAGCTCTGTCCCGGTTGGGATGAAACAGTCAACAGTTGAGGCTCAGAGATAACCTGGGCACAGTTTGTTTGGTACAAAACTGTTTGTTTAGGGGGGCTTCTTTGTATGGCTTTTTTTTTCCATCAAAGGTAATTGTCCCCAGAATTATGTGTAGGGGGAAACTGTGTTGTACTGGGGCGTGGAAGTCAGCGCTATAAACCAATTACAGAAATAAATGTTTTTCAAGAACAGTTCTCAGCGACTCTGTTGTTCTTTTACCTTCCCTGCAACAACAAGCCTATATTTAGGAGGTCTCTTAATCCTGGGTGTAAGGCTTTGAGCTCTTGCAATCTTGGGGCTATTAGGAGAATTAAACACTGGCTTAAATGTAAAATGATCTCAGTGCCTGCAGCCCTTGCCTGCTCGTCTCTGCTCTGAAAGGCAGAGGTGACCACGGTGCATCTGACACACTTTTTATTCAGCCGCGTTACATCTAAATTCCCAGCGCCAAAACACCAGGTGGGAATTGTAATTAGGTCAAAGAGAATTTCACACCCACGTAAAATGAATGTAGACAGGTCAGGAACAGATTGGGGAGCAAGAATGACACTTTCAGAGTGAAGTTTTGCAGCTTCCTGCACAGAGCATTACATTTCTGGGCTGAACTTAGTAAAACTTGCCCTGAAAGAAGGGAAAGGGTTATTTTTTGAAGGACTGACAGCAGGGACAGGCATAACTAACGGGGAAAGAGCTTTGCAGAAAGCTCACGATGCTCTGAGGCTTTGCCTTAGTGCTTCAGTGACCACGATAAACTTTTATTTGACAGCTTGTGGGGTACAGAGACAACAATCTCAGTCTGGTCTTGAAGCCTGGCAGCAGTATCGCAAAGAAATTCATCAGCACCAGCTGTGGTGTGGGGTTTGATGAACCGCTCAAGAGCGAGCTCAGCACAGAGGCAAACCAGCTTTCTCAGCTGCTCGAAGGCTCAGCAAGACAAAGCAAAGCACTCGTGCTGCCTTCAGTGAGCTGGCTCCAGGGATGGAGGAAGCGAAGGCATCACCTTGGCCTCTTCAGTTGCTTTGCTATCCTCAGTCAGCACATGCCTGCCACAGAGTATTTTTCTAAAGACTTTCTGAATCTTTTATAAATATTTTTCTCCTCCAGGTAACTTCTCCAGGTGTGTCTGTTCCGTGTCCTCTTCGGCAGCCGCTGTTGGGGCCATCTCGGTGCCCTGCATCCTGGGCTGCTCACCAGAAGCAGCTGGATGGGCTGGGAGAGGAGACACAGGGCTTGTCCCTCTCTTGGATTTTCTCCTGACTTCTTCAGTGGTTTGAAGTGGAACGCCAAAGTACTCATACAAGATAACCATCCCATTTGCCGTTAGTCAGACCAGTTCGCAGAACATTTACAGTCCCGTATTCCCTCTTTGAATTGCCTCTGTGGTGTACCAGCACATGTGGTCCCATTTGGATCACGGGAATATAGAGCTTGCAGCTGCTAGTAAAGCGATTGCATGAGCAATGTTAGATACATATAAGAAAAATGAAGAAGAGAAGGAGTTACTTATTTGTGACAAAACATCAGGATGAATCCTTATGGAAAAAACTAGCCTAATGAATGATACTAAAAACAGAGAGTTAATAGGGTTTTGGTTAGTTTCCAGCCTTGATTTCATCTTTTCAGGCAGGCTACCTAGCGATACCATCTTGCTAAAATGCTCTGGAGAACGTTGTGGGGGAAAAACAGGATAAGATGTACAAAAGGTCTGCTGCTGGCCTCACTGGAGTGCAGTTGGGTCAGTTCTGGAAAACCCACTGGGGAGTTCTTGTTTGTACAGTCCTGTTCCTCTAACAACACTGCAACAGGCAAGTTAATCAAGTCCGTGCTTGTCAAACCCTCAGTCAAATGTAAGATTATCTTTGTCACAAAGAATGTCTTGGAAACACACCCAGCCCCGACCCCAGCCCCAGCCCAAACTGATGATGTACACCCCAGGTGGCTGCCTAGGAGCGTTTGGGGCAAAATGTGTTTCAAGAATTCAGTGCTTCCCTCCCTCTCTACTCATCACTTCTGTAAGAGTAATCTGAATTAGACATTAAACGGCTTTGGTTTTCAAGTGTTGATTATACTTCAGCATTACCAAACGGTCTTCATTTTCCTCAAGAGAGTGACTTTACTGGTATTAAGTCAAACCCTTCTCATGTTTGTAATGCGAGCAGCTCAGCTAGTCACAGAGGCTATACACGCCTGATATGACTCATAATCTGCTTGGCAAGCTAAAACTTATCTCTGGGGTCTGCTGTTGCCTGGCTGGAAAAGTATTAACCCCACAGTATTTGCATACGTTATCCTTCCTTGCTAATAATTAAGAATGCAAGAAACAATTGACGAAAATTGAGCAGAAGAAAGACTGGGACACGAAGAGTAAAAGCATAAGACCAATTATTTGTGGTGCAATTGGGGTCTCACGCTTGGCATATCACAATAACACAACATAAATTGGAATGGTCTCTCTTTTAAAAAGACTCCTCAGTATCATCCTTGGCAGCACATTAGCATAGCTGAATGTCTGCAAGTGGCTGATGCTCTGATCAGACGTATTAGGGACTCTATTATACACTGGATTTTGCACCCGGAGTGGTGGAGACAAAGAAGGAATTAAGAATATCTGGTTTTATTCAGTAATACTTCTCATCAGGAGGTCTCAGAGTGTTTCAGAAAGATTAGTATAAACCAGACTGTACTGTCATTCCTGGAACACAATACTCTTGTTTAGGAAAGGGCCTTTTACCATGGAATTGAAGCAGAAATAGCAGCCCCTGTGTTACAGGGCCCCACAGCCCAGCCTGGGGTGTCAGCCTCTTAATATATGCATTCCTCACCTTATAACGGAGCAATGCTGATAACGCTCCATCCTGGGATTTATGCTAATGACTGTATGAGACATGGATTTTCTTTTCCATTTTTACCGTATTTTTTTGTAAAGTCGGGTGCCCTGTTTTGTGTCCACTTAGTATTCAAAGCTCGTTTCTTTTTCTTTATCAGACCTTTCGTCAGACTTTGAAGACCTGCTGCTGCACAAAGGCTCACGGGCTGCATTACAGGAGCCTGCGGTGTTCCTCGGGGCTGGGGCTGGGCAGGCTCTGCTCTGTCTCCGACAAGGCGAGGGAAAGAGCGAGCGGCAGCGACAGCACGCTGGGGGCTGTGTCTGGCAAGGAGCAGACTGCAATGGTTCAATGGCTGCTTTATATTTGGCATCACCAAAGGATTTTCTATTCCTCCACAGTACGAGTGCAGCAGATACGAGGCAGCATCCACTTTTAGCAGAGAGGGAGAAACAGAGTGCAATATCCTCCAAAATCTTGATTAATACAGAGAGTCAGACACAGCAGATGACTTCATTTTAGTAAGCCCAGACTGAGGGGGCTTTTATGTAATGCAGCGAGATGATGGTAAGGGATGGGCTGACTGGGTGACCCCCCAGGACGTGTTTAGGAGGCCATGGTAGCCATCAGAGAGAAAAAGGCTCTGTACCCAGGGGCGAAGTCGTGGTTTGAGCACGGGAGACAGCGAGGCTGCTCTGAGTCACAGCAGGCTGCAACACGTGAACAGCAAATTCTCACTCTGGGCAGTAAGTGGGCCTTTGGAGAACAGAAAATAGCTGAGCCAGGCAACCCTGCCTGCACGGACCGGCCCGTGGAAACCACCGGCGTGCTCTGCCTGTGTTTTTATAGACCGCTGTCCCAAAGGGTGCCTAATGCCAGATTACTGCCTGGCGTTAAGTAGGCTCTGCTGTACGGACCCCTGGGGAGATCTAATCTCTCCAGCTCGAATCGTGGCGGTTATTTAGCAACAAGGCACCGGAGGAGCTGCAGAGAGGGGTGAAGGGGAGATGCCAGATATTTTGTGCATTGCAGTGGGAGCCTAGCTCAGCTCAGTGCCCCACAACACGGCACAGAGAGGGACATTGTCTAATCACCGCCAATACAGGAGCCATAAGCCCCGTTCCGGGCGTGACGACAGCAGCTCGTTTTCTTGCCTCGTCCCCGACGGACACGCTTCTGCTTACTCCTGGCACTGCGTCTCTTACAGTCGTGGTGGGGCTTGGGTGGATGCAGGGAACTGGGGGATCTGTCACGGATTTCCCCAGGTTGGAACAATGGATTTATGGAAGTGGAATCTGTATCTTCTTGAGCTATGAAGCGAGACCTCCTCCGCACCCAAATCTCACACTTTTGGGACCTCTCGGGTGTATGAGAGGGACAATTATTAATGCAGTTCTCATCTAAGGCTTGGCCTCATGGCCCAAAGAGGCAAAATACTGAAAAAAATGGTTTAATTGCAGCATGATGAACCACGTATTGCTTGGTGGGACTGAGACTGATAAAAGACCATTTACAGCCCACTCAGGCCTTAATCCCTGGAGTGGTTCAGCCTTTCCTAGTGCTGGCAATCCATCTGCTAAAAACATGGTCTCTTCAGCCTTCAGACATCTGCTTCTGGCCTGGAGTAGCTCGCTTTGCTCATCTTACAACAACTGATTGATTTGTGTAAGTCTATCTGGGTTGGGAAACAAAGAGAAACCTTCCAAGATATTTCACTTTTCTCCTTCCCTGCCCCATCAAAATGTCCAATAAGGTTTTTCATTAACCTTAAGACATCTTCGGAATGAAAGTGCATTTCAATGCAAATGCAGCTGAAGGGGAACAAACAGCATCTGTTCTGCAAATATTAAATGCGGGCAGTAGATGAATAGACTTATCTCCTTTATCATGATTAGCCACATTTCTGCCTTGTAATTTTGGCTATCACTCCACAGAAACTATAATCAGGATGTAATACATCCTATTGGCAAATTACAACATTGCAGCTGTTCAAGGCAGCAGCTGAACCCTTCAGCAATTTAAACTAGGTTTTATTACACCCAGGGCAAGACTCCAATAAGTATATTAGTGACATGATTTAAAAATAATAAGAGTTGAATCTTGTCCCACTGAAGTTAATTCTGATGTCAGTTTTCATGGGAGGAAGCTGTGAGATTTTTTTTTGCCAAAATCAGAAATCGAACAGGTCTCAGAGGTGTCCTCAGTGGAGTCTGAGACTCTGAGAGCAAAGGAGCTGTGGTGAGATCACCCCTAAGCAAAGGTGTGATTGCTGCCTTCTCACTTTGATTTCTAGGTTACTACACACCAAGAAAAGTTTCATGTGGGCAAAATTGTATGAAATCTGGCTACAATACAGGGCTCAGAAAGGACTTAAAGTGTGCTCTGGCAAAGTCTGAATTTTCAGCTCTCTTCCATCTAGAATGTAACAATGAAGGGTGTGTTATCATACCAAAAGTGTATTTAACTTAATATTTCAATGTTTCAAATCTGCTGAGTTCCAAACCAAAATAAAAATAAAAGCTGTCACAACTCCTGAGAGCACAAATCCTGCAAAACTCCCAAAAGTGCTACGCAAAAATGACTAAAATTTTTTCAGAAAAAAAATCACAATTCTTTATCATAAAATGATATTCATGTTACAAAGTGACAAATTATTCTGCTATCCATAGGCTATTAAAAGCATTTGAAAATAACTAGTAAGAATAGAGAGAAGTGCTATACTCATATCTAGATGAAAAGTGACTCTTGTCTATTTTGCAATGAAAGTATCTGTCTCTGTATAAATGTATCAGTATTCACTGTATTACAAGACAAGCAGCTGTTTTCAATATCCTCGTGTTGGCTGTCATAAGATACCATATTCTGTTTGAAAATGTTCTCACTTTTTTTTCCCCAAATACCTTCAGTTCAGGTGGAATTATGGGGTTAAAGAAAACCATTTCAGACAGAATCACAAAAAAACTTTTAAAGTCAGAAATAAGCACTTCCTTTCTCTTTTAAGCTGCTTTCTGGGAAGCATCTAGCATCAAGCTATATCCTCCTTCTAACACACTTGGGCAACCTTTCTGGAGAATCCTAGAGCTTTCAGAATTGCACTGCCACTGGGGTAATATGGATGCAATTACGCAGTGATCTAATCGAGAATCTCAATCATGATCTGTACAGAGGAGTTTATCTGACATCAGAGCTGTAAATCACAAACACTACAAAATTTATTATCTTTGTCTTCCTTATTTAAAAGCTAGAACCTGTCAGATGGAACCATACATCTGATAGGTGGCCCTCCTTCCATCAAGCCTCTTAATATTCCAGTTCATGTTTGTTTCTGAAAACTCTCTGCCAACATTTCATTTTTCTCTCATACTGATACTTAATGCCTTAAGTGCTTGGAAAGATAAACACTGGCCTTAAGCAATACAATCTCATGATCAGTTTATCTGAGGATTATTACACGAGTGCACGGAGGAGTCAGTCATAAATTGAGCACGTTTTTGCCCTCGCTGGTGATTTAATTGCAGTGAATGGGATGGCATATTCCAAGAAGAATCACGGACCTGAGACGCAGAGGAGATTCAACTAACAATTTTATCTAATTAACAAAACCCACCGTGATGGGGTTTTCGAACTGTATAAACGTGGCCCACACTACCTGGTGCTGGGGGTGAAGAGAGAACGTGATGTTTGCTGGGGGCTGAACTGGTATCTTGTAGCTGAGCACAGCATGATAGGACAAGAATCAGTGGCTGAAGGCTGAAGACAGACAAACAAGAAGGCTGAAACAACAAACTAGACATGCATTTTTATAAGGGAAGGTGATTAACCTCTGGAAGAAGCGGTCAAGGCAATTGACTGAGTCACCATTTCTTCTACTACACAAAGCAAGAGCGCTCTCTTTCTGGAATAGATGCGTGAATGAAACACCGATTACTGTGCTCGACAAACGGGGGAAATACAATTGCCTGCTGTGCACAGATGATTAGATTTGATCTCATCTCTCTTCTGAACTGCAAGCATCTTCACCGTCTCAGGTACAACAATACAAGAAGCGATTCGAACTGCACCTTCACTAACTCGGATGCATTTGCAGTCACGAGGCACAAACGAGCCAGCTCTACTCTAGACCGAGCGGAGGGACAGAGCAAACAGCTGGATTAGTAACGTCTTAACGTGTTACAGCTGGATCCAAAGACAAAACTTGTCTCTCATAGCCGTAAGGTTCTCAGCCTTAGATAAGGATACACAAGCCTTTGTTCACAATGGTGCTCTTTTTCCCTTTCAGCACCGTTTTGAATAGATTAAGTTGTCTGAAGTAGGGTTTATGAGCTATGCCAAATGCTACTTTCAGCACAGCCAGAAAAGCCAAGCCTTCCAGTGGGAAAAGAATTTAAGAATTGATGTGGAATTAAATTTAACCAGCACAAGCTCATCCTCTTAAATTCAAACCAGGCAAGAAACCAAATTGGGTTTAGTGCACGTTGGACCAAAATTAAGATAGAGTCTGAGTGATGTGCTGGGAAAGAGCTCCGATAGAGATGTAGGGGCAGATTAAAAAAAAAGGTATGTAACTGGTTGCTGGCCCCCAGCCTCCTGCTCTGCCCTCCTGGCAAATGCTGTCACCCCAAACAACCACCTCTGAATCTGCTTGTAGATCACTGAGTTTTCTTCTCAGCAGATCAATAGAAACTGAAGGTCTCTGAACAGGATAAACAGCAAGAACACACAAAGCCTTTACTAAACCCAGAGGTGTAAAAAGGAGCAGCAACCCCAAATAGTGCTTGTGGAGCTGGGTAGAGAGGTTCTGGTTATGCTCTTGCTATGGGCACCACGAAGTAGGAGCCTTCACTCAAGACAGGAGGGCACAACGCTCAAAAATTGAAGTAAAAGCAGTGAAATATATGTTCAAGTTTCTGTCTTTTCCATTTAAGCATTTAAACTGCTCCCTGCAGGTTAATCACACTGTTTGTAGAAAGAGTGTCACTTACCAAACCCTTATGCAGCGTATGAGGAAGAGGGAGGAGGTTCCTCACTAATCATTTTGCATAGCAAATCCTGTGCAAAATGATAATGATTAAATCTTAAACTAAGGTCAGCAGAGTCCTATTTGGGTAACTGCCAATTAATTATTGTCTTATTAATGCAACTATACTTAACACTAAAGCACAGTTTAGAGCTTTTCATTCTGTAAGGTTATTTTTTTTGGTAAGTTTTAAAACCTGGTTAGTGGAGAAAGTCCACATTCTGCATTCACCAGCTTGCAAACACCCCACACGGGCCAGAATTCTCCTGGGGTTTAGCTTTATAGGAAATGTAAATCACAGTAACAAAACAGCTTTCCCTGTAAACTTCCTTTCCAAGCTTGACTGTTCCCAAGGTTGCTCCCTGGTGACACTTTCGTACCAGTCTGCAATTTGTCTCTTTTATTTGGTTGCAACTTGTAAAACCGATCTGCAAACGTGATCCAACAATAATTATATTGTTCCTTTATGCAGGATTTAGTACTCGAATTGAGTACAGCTCTGCATTTACAAGCAGGTTGTCAGAATTATTACCCAGTTATGAATTATCTTCTCAAATATACACAAATAATTCTTCTGAATTCACATTTTACTACATTATTTATACCAAAAGATGTCAAGGCAAGAACACACTTTAGTCCTTCCTGAAAACTCGTACTAATTTCAGTTCGGGAATATGTTTTCCTAATGAAAAACATGTTGGAGGCAAGGATGTTTTAAAAGCAACTAGTTCTGGCATGTTACACTTTGAAACTAAAGATATGCTTTTTTCTAAAAGGATTCCATAAGATTCATACATACTTGGGAAAACAAAAGGTCTTTCTGTATGCGTGTGAAAATTGACCCATTGCTGGACCAAGAAATCTGAGCTACCAAACAAATCTGCGATGGCAATAGATCATCTGGGGACTTCTTCACAATGTAGGTTCTTGGACCATTCATAGCAGTGATTTTTGAAATTCTTTGCTTTTGAAAGGTTCTTTGTGAGGGAAATGTGGTTTAGATTGAATCAGGGATATGGGAGCTGGAAGAGAAACAAGAGTGCACAATCTCATTAAACGGAGTACTTTTCATGTTACAAGCAGGACAGACCAATATAAATCGCAGATAGGCCTGAAATTCAGTATTTGAATCTACAGCCAGATTTGAACTTCCACTCTGTTTCAAGGGAAGGGAGAAAGACACATCCACATTTTACTTGCAGATCCAGTTCAGAAATCACTGAACTTCAAGAACGGCCCCGAGAGCTCCTGCTTCAGCAGCCTGGTATACGAGATGGATCCGTGCATGAGATGGATTCGGCATAAACCTCCGTGGAGCCCTGAAAGTACCTGAGAGAACTCAGACTCTCCCAGGGACCTCCAGTATTTTCCAGGACAGAACTGGTGAACTCTTATCTGTCTCCTCCTTCACTTACTGCTTCCCTGTGTACGTCGCTGCAGTGACCAACTAACGTACTGCCACAATTCCTTCATGCAAGTAAGTCACTGCAATGTCTCCTGTCCTTGGGGTGTCTGATACAGGCTCTGTTTGTTACCCCATGACTGAAACGGTACCTCACTTTCCTATTCTACAGAACCACCCCCTTTTTCACTTTACCAGGCTTTCCCATCCAGATTGTGTTCCAACAGTTACCAATGTGGGGTGGTAAAAGCATCGCCAAAGAAAATATCTTGTAAATAGTAACAGGGTACTGTGTTACCCGCTCACTCTTTCAGAGAGAAGGATGATGTTCATTTCAGCAAAGAAGTACAGAAGAAATTATAAAGACCTTTTGTTACTCTCTCTGTTCCTGTTGATTAAGTGGAAAGGAAAAAAAAAAACCAGACTCAGAACTGTCATTTTTTTTTACTCTACATTCATAGTTTTACGTTGGATGCAACTACATGAATTATTACTAAGCTACATCTGTTAAAGAACACTGTCCGGGTAAAATCAGCATCTACTGGCTCCTGCTCAGCTGAAATCAATAGGCTTTTTGCCATCAATTTTTATAGGACCAGATCCAGAGATATTGCTGTGATGTGTAAGGGTAAAAAATCTGGACAGGCGGACAGAGACAGTGTGTCTGTGTAAACTGAAGCCAAAGCTTTTCAGCCTCGAGCAAGACCGTGTTCTTAATTAAGTACAAAAAGAAGGATAATTTGATTCAGAAGTAACATTATCTTTACTGTACCCTCTCTCACACCAGAAGGTACATTTGGTTTCACCATAATAAATCAATCGCACCGAGCACCGAGCATACATCTGCGATGCTGCAGATGCTTCCCCGCTCTGCTGGTTCAAAACAAGATCGGATTAATCTAAAGCACAGGGCCAGGTGTCCTGCACCAGTTTTCAAGCAGTGAGGGCCACAGAAGAGATGGCTGGAGGCTGGGCACCATGCTGGGTATCTATTAAATTTAAATGGTGTTTCTCAGCAAGACCACCGAGCCAAGATGTTCTTCTTGATGAACTCAGGAAGAAATGATCACTAAAAGGAATGTATCTAGCGCTCTGGCTTTGACAGCTCCATCGCTGCGGCGTGGCTGCGTTTTTACGCCTTCCTTTCAGCGTGACAGCTTCACATTGACTTCAGGAGCAGCTTAATATTGACAATGGCTCATCTCCACTGCTGTGATTTCTCTAGTAGCTGTAATCTCCCCTTTGATGTAGTTCCTTGAAAAGTATCCTACATGATGAAGCAATTTTTCAGGGTAACTTTCGAATGTACTAGCGATAAGATGTTTTTTGTTTTCTTCAGTCATTGATCTTTGCAAGGCCTATGAGAAAAACTTTAAAAAAGAGAAATATTTTCTCTATTTGCTTGCTACCCAGTGATAAAGGAGAGGACGTACAGAGTTCCTATACTTCCATCCCACTAGGAGATCACAGTGCATCAGAGTACAAATGATGGCACAGACTGGATCGCCTTCCTGTCTAGTTTTTATCTCCTGGAGCTCACCCATGGGTCAGCAGGGAGAGGTAGCTGAATTCAGAGGACACAATCAGAGCCTCTAAATTAGCGTTTCACTTTTCTCCAACTTCAGTGCTTGGGATAATCTGTTTGGACATTGATATGGTTAGGGACCAGTTCATTTCCCCAAATTGTTGAAGATGCATACAGAAAACAAAGTTCTCATCACAGTATATCAGAAGGAAACAATCATTCCCTTCAGGAGCAAGAGGCAACACACAATTTTATCAGAGGCTTGAATTATGTCCTGTCCTAAGTTCCAGATTAACTCTGAGCAATCAGCAGGGATGTCCTGAGTGGCCATTTACTCAATTGTTCTTTCCCTTCATAACACAAAATCAGTGAGAAAAAGATACAGATGAGTGATGGCAGTATCATCCATACACCCACAAATCATAAAAGCAAACCACACTCCTAGAAGCACACCCTCTTCAACATCACCACAGCAGACAAGTGTTGCCCTAGGACTCCAGCTGCCCAGTGTATGCAGACACTTCTACCAGCTCACCTTGAATATCTTCTAAGTATATTACATTAATTAGTATGACATAAACGTACAGCTGCTCAGATTTAAAATGGAAACTTCCACACCACACTGAAGAAAGACTGTGGCTACATAACCAGAAATTTGTCTCTAGGTGTCTGTATCTGACATCTTATATTGTAAATTAGGTTGTTAAGCTTAGGCTAGGTGGAGCAGGTCTAGGGTTGGGGTGCTCGTTGGGGGTTAGATCACAAATTCCATGGTGGAGGCACTGCTTTTCTACGGTTGTACAATGCTTTAAACCACATAGGCCTTGTTTGTGAGCAGACTTCCAGGTGCCTCCACACCTGACGCGTGTTTTCAATGGAAGACACAGCAACAGCTGCATGTGAGCAGCCTGACAGAGGAATGAAATGTGTTTGAAAATAACTGACCCCAAAAGCATCACCAAAGATGATCAAGCAGAAGATGAAAGGAAGGTTGGTTTCAAAGACAAAATCATCAGAAGGCTTTTGGAAACACAGATGAGTAGAGGAGACTATTTGGAGTTAACTAGAATATTTTTAGTGAGAAAATTAATTCAATAGCCACAATTCTCTGTGTGTCCAACACTCTAGGAAATTTCACATTAACATTTATGAACAGGCATGTATTTTCTCCCTCATTGAAGCATTTTCCCTCTTCTATTTTCAGAGCACTCTGGAGTGCTCAGATAAACCAACTCTGTAACTCAATCCCAGCAGGAGACTATTTAATAAGAATCTTTTTAAGATAAAATTTTTCTACAGAAGTGGAAATAATGCAATACCCTACCGCCCTTTTCAAAAGAAACAGCATCAGAGAAGTTAGATGCGGAAAAATCCTTTTCGATCATCCTGGTCCCTTTCTCATCACTGCAGGATACAGGACTCCAGACTATCTGCCTGAACCACAAGTGACAGAGGTGCAGCTGTGGTGTGTGATATATGGTTATGGCAATCACTGAGGCTCATCTGGAGACCTCTACATTTCATTATTCTTTTCCACATCATTGCCACTGACCCTGCCATGTCCTTGCACCTACCCAGATCTGTCTGAGGGTGGTTTCAACTTCTTTCGGTTGCTAAAGGGCCACAATAAGAGCTGGGACCTGTGCTACAGCTATTATGTTTGCCTTCCTGCATGTCTTGATGGTAATCGCAAGGGTAAGTAACAGAGGAACCTGCTTTGTCTGCTCCAGTTTAACAGAAAATCCTCTCTACTGGTGTATCCTCGTGTGTCCAAATATACTTCTCTCTTGAATGGACCTGACTGTTGAAAAATAACCTGAGAGCTTGGTCCTTCCTCAGCTTTTGTTGTGTTCTGCAGTCTCCTTTCCTCATGTGCTCAGGAAACCATCTTAGTTGTGTTTTTATCTTCAGACACTAGGCACTTCCCTGCCATTAAGAGTTTTCCAGTTCCACCCAGTGCTAAAAATCAGTGAAAAGAATACAATACGTCTGCAGGAAATAAAAAATTGAACATTTTGTATCGTCCACTTACTTAAAAATGATCCCCCCCTGGCAGAGGGATAAGAAAGCCGTTTTGGCTTACAGTTTTCTCCACATTACGAGGCCAAGTGACATCATCTGTGTCTCTAAAGTGATCTGCTCTGATCCACTGCAGCTGAGATAAAGATTGACTCCCTGAAAGATGTTGATGATGAGGGAGGGTAAAGATGGTGAAGAAGCACTGGGTGAGGAGAATACGAGAGAGCAACTAAAAAACACGGATTTGGCAAGTGAGGCACTGCCAGGGTTGAGCTGTCTGTCACCCTGCCTTTTTGGAGTGACAGGTATTAGCCAGTTTCTTTTTTCAGATGATACTCCACAGAAACAGTCAAAAAGCAAATGACCACAATTAACTTCCCTATCAGCACAACATCCTGCATTCCCCAGCCCTGCTGTTATGGCTGACTGACCTCACTGCCATAAACATGAATTTGAATTCCAGGATGCCTGGACAGGAGAATCCTCCATGCTTATCCTTTTCCAACTCAACTTCCTGGCATGATGCTATGCTGTGGTTTGAGGGGAGATAGTCACAAGTTACAAAAAAGGAAATTCTGATCAAATCTAAGGGGGAAAAAGTGTTCACAAGGAGAGTGGTGAAGCACTGGAACAGGGATCCAGAGAGACTGGAATCTCAGTTCTTGCAGAATTTCAAAATTTGTGAGGACAAGATCCTCCACAACCTGATCTAACTCAGAAATTAGCTCTGCTTTGAGCAGGGGCTTGGGCCACGTGGCCTCCAGAGGTCCCTTCCAACCTCAGTTTTTCTGTAACGCTGTAATTCCAAATTTGTTTTGTTCCAAACTAAAAATAACACCACAAAATGTTGTGATGCTTCTAGCAAAGCAAAATAATTTTTTTTGACACAATCAAATCATTTTGTGTTGATTTCAATACAACATTTGGGTATGTATGAAGAGCTGTAGAAATTTTATCTTAACAGTGACATTTCTTTTATTGTTATTTCTTCAAAAAGTAATAAATAATGAATTAAAAATTTTAAACAATTCATCTTTTTTTTTTTTTTTTCTCATTAATGCTAAATTGAATTGTTGCATTCCTGGGGAAGGTTTTAGTATTGCAAAACCAGCATGTTTCAAGGATTTTTTGTCCCACAGGGAAATTTTTATCTACTTGCATCCGGTAATTGTTCTATTTTTCACATTGAAAAGACCTCAGTTTGATCAGTTCGGCTTTCCTATTCTGGTTTACATTTATCTCCAACAGGAAGACATATCTGTCAACAACTGAGTATTCTGCTAGTAATTGAAAATCTGATCTAATGTGCCATATCTTTTTCTAGCACATTGCAAGAATGGAAAAGGAGCATTTCGGACAAATAAAGGTATTAATATGAATGTTTCACATACCAGGCATTGTTGAATTGCCATGACAATTATCTCCATGGAGATTTCTAAAATATCGGTTCCTGGGTGCAATGGTAAATGTTTCCACTATTAATCAGAGACTCCTCTGGAGGCTCCCAAATTTGTTGGTAATATGTGTATCTTAAGGGCCCTGGGTTTCAAAGGAAGTAGAATTAGCTTGGATGCAATTCCTGAGTTGTAAGAATTGGTCAAAGTTCACTTTAATTCATTTTCACAGTTTTCATTCAGCATGAAAATTTTAATTATTCCATTTACTTTAGGCAAAAGAAGATGACAAGAAATGAGGTGGCTCAGAATTTCTGCAGCTGTTAGTATTTAGCGTAAATATCCAAAAAATCCTGAAGACCAAGAATGTACAAAGAGTCTTAGAAAGACAGGCTTTCAAATTGTAATTTGCAGACACCGAGGATTCCAAGGACTACTCCTAAGGGATCCATGAAACACTGCTAAGAAAAGCAATCTTATTGTTTGTAGGCTTAAATTCACTATTCAGGGAGCACACATTTAACAGAAAACCTACAGCTCAGCAAACAGCTGCAAACCTCTGCATGGAATAGACTTGCAGCTAAGGACGTGAGCAGTACGTGTCTCATTTCTGCGAACGATGATTTATTTCCTAACAATCAGTCACGGAGGGAGTGAGATCCCGTCACACCAGTGTGGGAAGAAGCTGGCTTTGATTCTATTTCTGCTGCTGCCACTAAACTGTTGTCTGACTTGGGACATGTTGCTTCCCTTCTCTGTGCCTCTGTCCCTCCCCAGCATCTCCGAGTCTTGCCTTTCGGAATAGAATTCCTCCAGGCTGGGGACTGCATCGTATTATGTATTTATGTAAGACTGAACACAACAGAGCCTCACTCCTGACTAGAATCTTAACTACCCAAACATTTTTGTGATCTCTCCTGTCACAACAATCCTATGCATTTGTCTTGCTTAAAAAAAGAAACTAATCTTGATTGTGATTACTTTACACACCCAGGTATCATTCTCCTTTTTTTCTACCTCTCCGATTTTGCGTTAGTGCCTGGAATCTATCCATTCCAGGAGTTCTGTGATTTTTGTGGACTCCCAAGAAATTGAACTAGTGTCTTTTTTTACATGCTTTCATTCTGTTTACTTTTGGAGAGGTTTTTTTTTATTATTAAAAGAAGAGACAGCAGTAATAACTGACTAGAGACTTCGCAGCAGAAGCAAATACCCTGCGTGGTTCCGAGCAGCGGTGTTATGACGTGGTAAGGTCCCATCTCTGGAGCTCTCCTCCGTGGGTTGTTGCAGTGGGTAAGGCCTGGGGGTGTGCTACATCACGTGCTCTGCACACAAACTGTGCAAAAAACAATGGGCATTATCACTAATGAATTAATTACCATTCTCCCCTTTCAGCACAGATTGTATTTAGCAGCTATAAAGACAAAACAGCTGAAGGACAGATCACACCATAGTTCAGAAAGGACTCTGTCCCCAAACACATCAGTCAAAGCCTGCAGATTTGTAAATGCTGTAAACATCCATGTTCTCTCTCCATCAGGGATGACCTGCAGGAGTACTACAATAAACTGCTTCAATTCTCTGCGGCTCATGATGGACTGAGCTCACTGTGAAATGACTCTTTCTGGGAAGCCTCTCCCTTGTTTACTGCAATTCCTTGTTTTCTGGAAGAGACCGCAGGATTGTTCTGGCTATTGTGAATGTGACCTCAGATGTCTTAGTTGTTATTTCTGTCACCAGGAGGATTCAGCAGCATGGTCAAGGGACAACAAAGAAATGTCCCTAGTTAGTGTGAAACGTTCACCTGGCACACGTGTCGCACAATGAAGTTACTCCTTGAGTCAAAGTGCTCAAGTGGAAATGGGTAATAAAACTTCATTTCACAATACCATGTCTCACAGTGAAAAGATGTCCTGTTGAAATACTGAAGGCAAATGCATGGATGGCTTTGGGCCACAAAAAAATCAGGGAAAACTCAAGCAAATTTGCAATCAGGGATCAATTCTTTTTCTCACTAGGAACTCAGTGTGGAACTGCTACACGCTTGCAATGAAAGTATAATTTATTTCCTTAAAATCAGATGCTATTAGCCAAAGGAATTTATTAAATAAACCACCTTGATTTGCTGAGCTTTTCCTTGCTGTGACAAAGTATTTGAAGTATTTCAGGCCTGACCACTTCAGTCATTTACTGCCAGCGAACGCTGAGCAGGGGCCAGCTTGGGAAATCTTCCCGTGATGGACTGGGGAGGAATACCTCTCCATCCCAGCCACAGCTGGAATGTTTCACAGCTGCTTTCTCATTCGGCGTTATCTCATTGGACTTTCCAGAGCTTAAGGGAGAATTCTTTGCAGTGATCTGCCTCTGCAGCTTTGCTCACGTCTCTGATGAGAGGACCAGAAGAAACGTGTGCCCTGATCTTCTCTGAGTGGCTCTGAAAAAGCACTATTTCTTTTTTTCAAGCATCTTCCCACACTTCTGGACTGATGCTCTGGTTCTGTGATCATTAATACCAGACCTCTGCACTGCTGATCTGCCAGAAGTACACATTTGAGGTGGATCAGATATTGGCACATGATCATATTTCTGGTGAAGTAGCTGGAGTCCAGAACACAGTGTTTATGCTAATTTTCTGCTACCTAGAAGAGGGCAGACAATTTCTGATAGAGTAAAAATGTCGGAGCAGTAGCTGCAAAAGATGCCTCAGCTAGGAGTGAGACTTCTGGTCCAACTTGTTTATTTTTTAATACATTTGAATAGGCAAGTGTGCTTACTCTGGATCAGTGCTTTGTGTGATGTGATTCTGTGCCATGGCTTTTCTCATCCGACACAAGGAGCCCTTAAGCTGTATTTATTATATTGTTGAATCATGACCTCAGGGATTTGTAAGAGAAATGAGCTGCGCCAAGTGCCAAAGATTTTAAGGGAATTTACAAGTGGAATCTTGGCTATGCTGAAGTCAACAGCAAAAATCTGTATTCTCTTTTGGGACAAAACCACTTGATTGCTGAAACATGAACTTTCTGTAGGAATATATCAACCAGGCTCTGTGTGGCTTGAATTTCTGGCCTGAGCCTCCAAGGAGAGGAGTATTCATTCTCTCAGAATGATGGAAAGCCCATCTCACCTTTCATCTGGGAAGGGGGCTGGAGCAGACCAGGATCCTGAGCATCCCAAACACTTTCCCACCCAGCTTCTTCACTGACAAAGCCACTCTGCAGTATTTCTGCCTCACTAGTGCAATTTGTGGCTCCCGTGTTTACTTTGGTTCAAGCATTAGCTAGGAAACACTAAAATGATCTTTCTTCTGCAGAAGGTGTTTAAGCCTCCTATATCCCTCATAGGTGTCCTTCCAGCCAGTGACTAAGTAGTCTGAGCTGGATAAAAGCATTGTCTCCTGTCTCTCCTTCAGATTCTTTTCCTAGACATTTTGAAAGGCCCAAGATCCATTCTATTGCAGAACAGAAATATTTTGGAAGAGGAAATATAATGTGGCTTATATATAACTGCAGGATGTGGAAAGCACCCCCACTCAGATCCAATCAAAGTTTTCATAAATATTGACATCCTTAGCAAATTTTCCACTGCCAAATTCTCAGAACCACTAAACCAGTTGAGTTACTTTTTAATGTTACTTTGATTAAAACACGATTTTTTTTCAACCAAAAAATGATCTTAGCTAGAAAATTATTTGCATTAGTAGAGTGTACTGGCTGACTCAAAGACAAGCTAATTACAGAATACAATGCAGGAAACCTTTGCCTACTTGAAGGAGACTGCTACAAAAAGGAAAAAAAAGAATAGATGTTATCTCTTTTAAAATTAAATTGCCTCTTACAGGGGATGGTACTTTATTCAACATGAAACAGAGCTTAGATGAAATGAGGAAGGAAAAGAGAAAAGATGACTGAGAAGACACTAGGAGAAAAAGAAAAAAACACACTAAACAAAATTAAAGTCTAAAGGAGAGAAAGAGGATTTTTTGCTGTAATTCTTCAAAAGGGTCCACCAAAAGATGCAAGAAGGAAGAGGACGGAACTGAACTGTGCTCTAAATTCTGCTGGTTTAAGGGAATTTCTGCTCCAGTTGCAGCAGCTAAGTCAGAGCTGGGCTCTGATTTGTACCAACAAAAGGAAGTTCTTAACCAAAACAATTTCCAGGCAGCTGCCACAGACTCCCTTGTAATTGTGCTTGAGAGAAAGGCAAAACCAAGGCCACAGTCTGAACAGGCTCGGCCGAGCCTTGCTTTCAACTCAGAATATCTTCATGCAGAACATATAATTTCAACAACTAGTTTTAAACTCTAGGCTGATAGAACTCTGCTCTGTGTTGATTCCTTCTGGATTATATATGTGGATGTTAATTATGCAAATAAATTGATCATAGACGCAATTAATTACATGAATTACACATGGTCATGAATATAAACATATGTCATGCCAAAGGCCAGGGAGAGAAGCAGCTGAAATTCAGAACTAGACCTTCTGGTCCCCTTGTAGTATCACAAGAGCCTCT
Organism: Tauraco erythrolophus; assembly: GCF_009769465.1. Taxonomy (NCBI): domain Eukaryota; kingdom Metazoa; phylum Chordata; class Aves; order Musophagiformes; family Musophagidae; genus Tauraco; species Tauraco erythrolophus. The sequence continues at coordinate 19,325,271 of NC_141479.1, read as the reverse complement.
TTGGTAAGATCTCTGGAGAAGTCTTTCTGCAGATTAGAGCTACTTATTTCAGTATGGGACCATTCAGAACTGGAAAGTATTCCCAGGCTTGACCTCTGAGGTCCGAAAACATGGCATCACTAAAGGTATTCACCCAGAAAAGTAAAATATAAAAATTGCAAGATAACTTTTCCATAGCCATGTGTGCAGTGCATGCTTACAAAGAGTTCAATCATTTTCAGGGTCATTCTGTTTAATTTCACTGTACAATCTACCTCAAAAAAGCTACAGGATCTGAAAAATACATGCGTGAATTCTGATCAATATAGGGAACAGCAGGTTGTCATCGGTGTTTCCTGACATTGCTTGCACAGGATAGAAAATGATAACATTACAGTTATAATTATGCTATCAAAAGCATTCGATATTGTGAGATAGCTGGATACCTGCACTTTGCTCCCTTATTGTTCCTTCCTCGTTCAACCTTTCATTTATCCAATCTGGAAAATGAATAGCACATGAACACCACATTTGATATTCCTCCAAAGCTCCGTATAGTTTGATTCATTTTTGAATACACCTTCAGCTCTAGGTCAGACAAACTCTGGTAATGACAGCTTTTTAGAATCATTTCAGCATCTCACGCAAAAAGGGATTTAAGTCTGTACTTCTCCCAGTACATCACTCTTATTGTCTGTATGGCAGGACTGGACGTGCCTGAATTCTCTGCCTATCAGCCAGCCCTGTTCTAAACCACTATTTGTGATAAAGGAAATAGTTCCTGTAAATATGTGTTCTTGTGTGATCTGATCTAGGTGGTCCTGCTCAGGCAGGGGGATTGGACTAGACGATCCTTTGAGGTCCCTTCCAATCCCTGACATTCTGTGATTCTGTGAAATATCTGGAGATTTATAGAGGTCTAGGAGTGCAGTGGACTATTTTTTTACAGTGCATCAGTACATAGTTTATGGTGTAACCACCACACAGACACAACACTTTTAAAGCCTTTCCAAGGTGCATGCATTTTACACACTTGGATTGTCCTGTGTTTTGCAATGACGACCTCCAAGAGAACCATTGAACATTAATTTCCACATGCTGTCATGTCTGTAAAAGATTAATAGATAATCCTGTAATCTACGTGATGGACAACATCTGTAGATGCATTTGCCTATTTAAGCTTCACGAATCAGGAATATCTTCATAATTAATTCTCTGAAAACAATAAAATGATTCAAAGATGTCATTAAAGAGATAATTTCATCTAAGGAACCATCATTACAACATAAAACCTAGCTTGGCTCAGTAATTATTGCCAATTTGCACCTGAGTCTAGACTTCCCTGGTGTCTATATTGGCAAGGCAACGCGTAGGTGAAGGCTTGAGGCAATTCAGCGAGATTTCCCCCGTGGAGAAGGCCAAGTCCATGCTCTCCACTAACGTGTGTCCAAGGGGGCTTTGATTTGCCTCAGTTGCAATGCTGCTGTGGGGCATCAGGCTCTTTCTAAAAGGACTCTGACATTTCCCACAAGGGTAGAGGGAGACTTTACGTGGGTAAAGTTTGATGAGCTGTGAGGGATTTTTTTTTTTTTCCCCCAAGAACTAACTTATTCTAAGGAAATTTTAAACAAGAGCAAAACACCCAGCACATATGGACTCTAAGCTAAAGCAATGCTGTTCCTCACTCAAACAGTGCTCAGATGTTTAAGATCTGAGAGCTGACCTCCAAAAAATTTATCCAAGAGCTGGTGACTGAATAGAGTTTTCACAGCCAGTCTGGTGTCTAGCTGGGATGCGCTGGCCAGCCAGACATAAAACCAACCACGTCTTAACTGGTGCCAGCGTTCACATGAGTATGTAGGATACTGCAGTGGATACAACGCCTGCTATGTTTACATACTCCCTTCGCTTGTCACTGCTTACCATTGCCTAATTAGCAGCCTTACAGAATGCCTTTGGGACATTCTTATATCTGAGCAGTGCCATAGAAAAGCAGTGTAGGTCTTGTATAGCATCAAAGCTGGAGTAGAGCTGAGGAAACAGAGCACTTTAACACTAATTTTACACATTATTAAATTCAAAAAGGACAGGAAAAAAACATCCTTGTGAAAGGGGACCACGATGAGTCTTTTTTTTCCATGACCTGCCAACACTAAATTAGTATTCAGAGCTCTCCGAAGGAGGAATGCTTTTCTTGTGCCGTACCACTCCAAAAATGGTTCTTCAGAAAGTGTTTCTAAGCATGCAGGGAATAGCTGAAGATCTTGAAAGAAAAGAGGGCATTCAAACCAGCACTTGGCTCTTGCAAAGATTTTAGCTTTCTATGACCCCAGTCCTCCTCTTCGTCTATAATCACCATCCAAAAAGAAATATTTTCATCCAACTGGCCTCCTCTGTAAGAAAATAAGCCAGAATCTTTGTGACAAGTGCTATGTTAATTTGTAAACTGGGCACTGCTCTGGGATTTGGGCGCTCCTAGCTCTAATTTATCCCTTCATTGACATTTATTCCCAGCATAGTGATATTGGCAAGTCACAGAAGGGCTGCAGCAGGGCTGGCTCTGGCCAGGGCAAGGTGGGCAGTTACCAAGGAGAGCCATGAGCTCGCTGCCCTGGTGGAAGGTCTTAAATGGCCACTGCAAGGGGCTGGAGGGAGAGCAGTTTTCTCTGCACCAGCTATTGCCTGTCCCACTGTCAATGAAAAGCATGAGTCCTGCTCCCCAGGGATCTCAGCTCAGCTCTTCGTATAGTTCTGTCCTTTCTCTCTTCCACCCTTTCACCAGACAAGGGCCTCCACACCTAGACTGTATTAGAGAGTGGTGAAATTCACTTTTGCCTGCTAGAAATCTTGGATAGAACCAAGTTCCAGCTCATTTCCATTGCTTTGATTTGGCTTGACATCAGGTCTTTAATTCCCCTTAAGCTTTGAATTATTGTATAAAATTAAATAATTTACTTATCTGTTACTGATCATTTTCTTATTTTCCTTCCTGAGGAGATTAAGTGAGATAGTATCCGTAAGCACTTTGAAGATGTAAAAGTGCTTATTACTGTATTTGAAAGTCAATAGAATCATAAAGTTACAGCCTACAAATACTTAAAAAAAAAAACCCAGACACCACCTCCTGCCTCACCAACACTGCTGGATGCTGCGTCCTCTGACCCCGAATTATCTGCTGCTCTTTATCACACCGCACAAATCGCACCAATTGTCCCAATGAGGACAAAAAGAGGCAACGTCTAATCCAGGATCTCAGTTTATTCCTAAAGACATCCGCTGGGATCCACAGCTTTCTTTTCCCTGAGGCAAAAAGGGCATTTTACATCACCAGTTTCTGGCCTTGCATATGTAAGGAGACAGCTCTGGTTTCATGACTCGAGTATCATGGCCCACAAACTACAGCATGATTCAGGATGCTGCTTCATATGTGGTTCATCCGTCCCTTCTGCAAGACTATGATTTCTGGGAGCCAGACAGGGCAGACTGCTGGCACGTGGTACTTCAATTTAATCTGTTAGGGCCTGGGAGTCAACATCCTGAGGGAATGGAAAGGAGGTGCAAGGTGGAGCCTTTCCAAATTCAGGTCAGGAAGAGTCATAAGGACACAGAGCACGACAGATGGATTTCCCTGTTCTCCAGTCTACAGTAATTGAAGAATTATTGTGCAATTAATGACAAAACAACATCGAGAAGAAAACAGATTCAGAGTAGATGCTAAAATTGAGGAGGGGATATTGAAGGGGGCGAAAAGGTGTACCATGATGTCACTTAGTTTGTGTCCTTTTATCTCCTGGACATAATCAATCTTGGGGAAAGGAATATACTTGAACAGGGGTCTTGCCTTCACTCAGCAGTTTTTACAGCCAGGCCTTTGAGGGCTCCTGTAATATGAATCCTCAGTCACCTGAATTGTATTGACGTCCCTGTGCATTTTAAAAACTTGTTTTCTTCTTACGGATCTCCCTGCTTGCTTTTCCAGAGCTCCTTTTCAGACTTGTCCTCTTGGAAAGATTTCAGTCAAACCAACCAGAAAAAGAAAGAAGCCTCAATTAGAATTGTTTTTCATTGCTCGTATGTGACATGTCTTGCTGACCTTTCAGTGAATCTATCAACCCGGGTCACCGTGACGCTTTAATTTCCCCAAACAGCAAGGAGAAATTAATAACCAAAGGGCCTCAGCTGCAAAGCTTCCCAGCACCGTGCACTGAGGTTGCAGCCAGGTTGTGTATCTCCGTGAGCTACTGGAGTGCAAGGTTCATCCCCCAACCCACACTGCAACCGCGTCCGGAGCGCATCACTTCACCTCTGGACTCGGGAAAACAACACACGTTTAAGTCATAGGAGCTAACAAGCATCAGGACCCTGTCCTGAACCTCACAAAAGTGCAGAGAATGTGGCAAAGCAACAGCAATGTCTGCAGAACTTTGATTCAGGTATCTTGTACCTTCTTTACAAAGCTTCCAGAGCTTTTCTAGGGTATTAACTGTCTCCAGAGTGCTCAGTTAATGCTTTTACAATCCAAATAATATATTTTATCTGATTATTTTTTGATCTCTTGAAATTAGGTCTTGAAACTGCAACTGCTTTTACAAATGAGCCATCTGAGCTGATAAGAATGTGAAAAATTAACTCGAGTGCCTTTCAGAAAAATACCCTGACAGTCAGCTGCTGCTCTGGGAGAAACGACTGTACTAAGCCTAGAACAGGAAGCACCAAGATTGCTTTAGCCTCTTTTTTGAGCCTAAACAGGAAATTGTGTTTAAGGATGGTTTAAGGAACAAAGTGGAGAGCTCTGAGATCTCTGCTCAGCCTGAGATGGTGGGGCTGAGTCCGCATTCTTGGTTTTCAGCAGCTTGGAGGAGTGTGCGTGAAACAGATTGTTAATCAATCTTAAACACAAGGATATGGTCAGCAATCCAGCACCTTGTCTGTGTGCAACAGAAGCAAAAAGAATTGAACAAGAATAGAAAAGGTGTTGGTTTTAATTCTAGATCAGTGATGAGGAATAAGGAAAACAGTTCTAATGTGCTGTCTCTATGGTAACTGTAACAGCGCACTCACTCCCTGTGTTTGCTCACTGCTTGCTGCATTGCACAGGAAGCATATGCCTTCTATAGGAACTCCAAGATATGTTGATTTTATTGACTAATCTCATGAAAGACAAGATGATGTGCAAAAAATGGAATTAAATTATCTAATTTCAGATGTCAGTTTCAGAGCTAGACAGCCCCCAAATCCCCATTTTAACTAACCATTTTTTTTTATCAGTGGGAAAACATTGAGTGGGAGGGAAATACTCCCTCAGTGAAAAAGTCTTGACCTTTGTGGGCAGGAGAAGAAATTTTTATTTTGTCTGTGCCAGAGCTGCCTCTACTTTCTCTTTCCTATGCCCACTGTGCCTCAAGCATGGAGGTAAGAAGAAGGTGAGATTTGGTTCCTCTGAACAATGATTTCTCCCTGGCAACATCCAAAGGCAGAGTGCTTTTTGCTAGCTCTGTCTGCAGCTTATCAGTAGGGTTGAGTGCATGGTGTGATAGGACCACTTGACATGCTTTGAGGGAGCAGAGGGCACAGCCTTCCTTTAAAGCCATCGCCTGCTCTGGAGACACAAAACATGAAGCAGGCATTCATATTTGAGTTTTCACTGGATCTTTTTGAAATTCATGGGCCTCATCTGGACTTCCATAATCTCTAGATCTGGCCCTTAGGGAAAACTTTTGATCTGCAGATATATCAGCTTCTCAGCACTTCAGATCTTTTTTCCTCACCCGACTGTGGTATTTCACATCATTTCAGAGTGACAGAGATGGAGGGGTGAGAGTGAAATCATACATAAAAGCAGTGATACAGACAGACACAACTGTAAGGATGAAAGGAAGGAAATGGTTCAGGAGGACAAGAACTTCTTTGGCTGCGTCTAACTTTTGGTGACAAAGCATATGATCTGGGATATCCCCAGAACGGCCAGGAAGAACTCTTCAGTCTAAAATCTTGACATTTTCTTGTTCTGTAAATGTCAGATAATTTGCTGTGGCTAAAGCACATCCCAGCATAAACAAAGCCTCACCATATAAAAATGTGATTTTTACTGTGAGGTAAATTGAGGTAAGCACTGAGTGACTCCAATTCTATTAACTACACTATAGGGAGAGTTATCTACTCCAGGGTAGTGCCATGAAGTTTAACAGTGAACATGTGTGTAACATGCTTCCAGCTCATCAAAGACAAAAGGCTGGAAAAAGACAGTGTCATTGTGGTAACGGTTATTATCATTAACCATTTAATGATGATCTAGTTCTGAAAATGGCACTGTGAAAGTTTTCTTCTATACCACACTCAGCAGCAGCAGTAACACGGTGGACTTTTGACCCTTTTTGTTATATGCTTCAGTATGCACTTCCCACTAAAGAAAGCCTCTCTTCTCTCTCAGTTCCTCTCAGAAACCAATGCCTACCTCAGGCATTGTGTCATCTCAAGTCTGCTTACACAGAGAAAGGGGCTTTACGCAACATAGATCCTGGGAGACCAAAGTTCTTCTATCTCCAATGCTTCCCAAGGCTGCAGCCCAAAAACAAAAGTGAAAAGGAGCAAAACATGATAACGCTAAGAAGCAGACTGAGTTAAAGGCAGATTCATCTGCAAGGAGCTTTCCTACTTTTCTTTCTATTGAAGTAAAAAAAAAAAAAACAACCACACAAACCAAACAAGCCACAATTAACCTGCTTAACTTACATCCTGAAAACAGTAAGAAAGTGATTTTATCATCTCTTAATTCTTGTAACATCGCTGGAAAACAGCACAGTGGGCTCCACTCTGGGTTCAGACACTCACAGAGTGGCTGCAGCAACACAGCACAGTAACTACCAACTCCTCTCCAAAATCCCAGGAGTGCTTTATTCAAGGTACTAAGCTGTAGACTGCAACCATTCTTGTGCTTGCAAGTGGTTTTAAGTATATAATGTCCTTATTTCAAGGAATCAGTGGCCTCAGCTGGCTCCAGCATTCATAACTCACATTTCTACTAGTGACAGGGAGGAGTAAATGTGATTTTAAGAGATTTTGGGTCAAGTTCATCCATGTTTAATGCATCAGGGAACGAATCTGGCCCATTTAGTGCATCTCAATTTGTTTGATCGTTTAAAATGGCAGCTGTGCCTGTATCCAACCAAAGAACAAGATTTATACAGTAAAATATATACGATTCATGGATTTTACTGCACTAATGAAAACGCAGTGGCTTCGTGGCTGTGACCTGACATAAAACAATGAGTTTTTACTGTGAATGGCTGCAGCTCAGTTGAGATGTTACACTGAAAGAAGAGAGAGTGGAAATGTCAGCATGGCTGGGGCGCTGATGAGACCGGATTTTCGCCAGCTTCCTCTTGGCAGTGGCTTTGTGCTATTTCCTCTTTTACAGTCCCAGGCCTTGTCCTTTCTACTCATGGCTCCATCCTCTACTCTCTTTTCTCTCACCCACTGACACTCCACCTTTCCACTTTCCGCTGCGGAGCTTTCTTACACGTTTTTGCTACATTTTTTCGCAGCAGTTTTTCCTCTCCAGCCACCCTCCTACTTCCTGTCCTTCCCATCCTTCTTCAAATCTGGGGTTTTGACACTGATTTCCTTTCTGATCCCTTTCTACACATATTTCTTTGTTTCCTGTACTTACCCCTGAAATGCTGGCCCCACCTTGCTCTTTTCCTGTGCTTGCCTGGCTGGTGAAGGGACCCTGACCAGCTACGTGCCAGGAGCTCAGGTCATATATCAAAGATCTAACAAATGCCAGCATGTGAAAAAGGACAGGTAAGGTCCAAGCACCAACTGAAGGATGAGGTTTAGTGAAACGTTTTTGATAAAAAACACAAAATGGATAGCACAACAGTGAAAGCAGTGCATATCTCACACTCAGAGTAGGCTGAAATCAAGATGTGGAAGAACGTAGAAAATTTAGCTAACGTTGATTCAGCTGATGTCCCCAGGGTGATCCACTAGATCCGCTTTATCCTTTTGCAGTTTCCTTAGTCCATTGCCTCATCTTGGAGTCTTCATAAAAAAAAAAAAACACAACAAAGAAACTCACAAACACACACAACTCCTCCCAAAAAAAAACCAAACAGGGTTCATCTGTATGTATGTTTTACTCTGTGCTCCATGTGCTGGTCTGGGCTGAGCCTTCCTGGAGGACATGTAGTTCCAGGAACCACTGGTGTGTTTCTAGTACTGGCTGACCAGCTGGAACCAGGAAGAACAAGCTGGAAAGGTTCAGTTGAAATTCTCATTACCAAGTGTTTGGCAGAATTATGAGCATTCTTTCTCCGAAGTCAGTGATAAATGCCAAGAAATTTTGAAGTTCGAGGAATGCCTATTAAGTGCCTACAATGACCACATCACAGAGCATGTATGTATGCTAAAATATCTGATTTAACTTAATACATATCTGATATGTATAAACAAAAATATTTTTAAGTAGATGCTGTAAAATGTAAATGAAATATATTAATTCCTCTCCCACTTTATCCCTAGAAAGGGATTTTGAAGTTTATAAACAGACCACAACTTACCCAAGACACACTGTATATCCCGTGATACGTAGCTAACTCAGACGAAACACAGAAAGCCTTGAAGAGTGCACATCACAGCAATTGCTCATTTAGGATATCAGACCAAGAATAGCATCCACTTGAAACACCAAGAAGAATTTAGGTCAGGAGAACATAATTACCCAAGTTGGAGTTTGTCCAGGTTACCTGGATTACTATGGCTAAAAAAAGCAGAATGGGACCATCAGTGAGCACAAGTGATTAGGATCTGTGTTTAGCAAAGGCTTTTAAAGATACTAATGTGAATTAAGCACCCTGTTCCAATCAACTTTTTATACGAGTTGTGCACCCATTTAATTAAAATCTCCCCTTTGTGCTGTGGTATTCAGCTGCTGCTCTCTGGCTAGTCACAGCAGTAAATGTAATTTATTTTTCCTTAAAGTTTAAATGAAAAAAATTACATATATTTGAGGTCTTTCGCATTATAATATTTTTTTAAAAAAGGTACTAAATGCTAAGCAACTGACAGCTAGACATCTCTTTTTGCCTTTTGGCTTTGGCTTCTGTGTGGTCTCAGCGTTGCAAGGACCTCCAGATTGAACAGGATTAAGGACCCTCCTTCCTATGAGCCCTAAAATGGTATCTCCAGCTCTAAACCTATCAATCAGTTCCCCCAAACCTGCTGCAATATGCATCTGTAAAGCACGTTATATTTCCAAACGAAGGTTAAAAGGGTAAACTGAGTAGCAGTCTTTGCACGACGGGTCATTTGGTAGAACATCATTGCGCACGTTCATGCCAGCTTGGGCAGGCTGACCTGCCTCATGATAATCTGTCACAAATCAACACTTCTCTTTGCCTTCTGTGCACTTCGCTTCCAAAGAAATGAAGAGTAACGAACCTCTCGTTCCCAGAACAATAGCTACTGCTAAAAGAAACAGAGGCAGACTTGGGCATGTTCAGGGTTGAATAATTCCTAACAATTTTCCTTTCTGTGCTGGCCTGTCCGTTGCAGACCTATTTGCTGACTCACAAATCCTTCCATGTGGCAGACTTAAAAGACTTTATTATAAATACACTCACAATCTGAGCTGTCGCTACTGCGAGCTGCTAAGCTGCTGCTTGGGGCACTGGTAATAACGAGTTCTTATATTCTTTTATTTTCCATGAGGGAGAACTAAACTGAATGGATTTGTTATCAGACATCTGCCCTGTAGGATTCTACAGCTACTTATTCCTACTTCCACTTTCTGGATAATGGATGGATTGCCTTGGTTATTTCGCTTGTGGATAGAAAAAAAGCAGCTCACGCTCCTTCCTTTGTCTGTGTGAATTGTGTTATCCACCAAGAACTGTTGCAGTTATTTATTCTGGAGGGCTGTTTACTTAACACAAGGGCCCAGGGAACACGTATCCGTGACTCCGTAGCTTGTCAAGAAGCAGAGCAGTCGTTTCTCCGTGCCTTTTATCACGAGCAATGAGAACAGGGCTGCACAAGCTGCCTTGTGTCCTGGAGAGAGACTGCGACTCCAGTTCAGGAAGGAGGCTGTGACTGGAGCTTTGCCATGAACAAGGGGAAAGAGTCATGCCAAGCCTCCAGCTAGCAAAAGTTCCTTACCAACTGTTCTATCTGCCAGGCTTCGCTGCCCACCCCTCAGCCCTTCTCTGCTCCTTCCAGCTCCTCCGCCTAGAATAGCTCCCCCCATTCATATTTTTATTCTGGGATGCTAATCAAGTAGGCTAATTCTATACATGCCAGGGTTGACATTGGCAGGAATCCTGAAGTTAGAACCACCTCCCACCCCCTCACACTTCTCTTTTGTTCAGACTCGAAGTATTATTAGTCCCCTAACACCAATCCAGCTCAATTCTGTTCTTATAGCCATGGCAAATGCATGTGCAAATTAGACTTTTGCCCCTAATTTGCACATCCACCTGAGTTTTGAACATTATGCCTCTAGAGATCCCCTTGGGAAAATGGGTCAAAATTCAAGGACAAAATATTCTGCCGCTGCAAAACCTCTGTTTTCTTTGAGAACATGTAGATTTTCATGTGTTAGCATGTAAGAAAGTCCCCCAAACATGAAATACTTTGATGTGGCTAAATTATTCTGCTTTGGCTTTATGCCCAGCAAATATTTTGGGGTTTTGCACATATAGTTCTCTTGAGCATTTTAATTCAGAAAATAGATTGATACTATAATTATTGCTAGATTGCTGTGCCCTGCAAACATTTGCTGTGCTGTATGCTTGGGATAGAGAGTGGGTAATCACTCGTGAGCTATTTCTGTGGGAGAGCCTTCACGCTGCACCAGTCATTCCACAGGCACTACCATTTTTTCATTGTCACATCTCCAGCTGCTCAGTCCTGGTATCAAAACAAAAAGGAGGAGAACTTCCCACAGTAGGCACCAAGGGCACTACTGAACCAATCTCATTATTTAACAAATATATTCGTAAAACAATCATATAAGACTGTATGATTAAATACTGAACATTCCGTACTTTAAAGCTCAGACAATAACAATATAACCCCTCACATCATTTTTACTTTCTTTTAGTATTTAGCAATTCCTCAGATTGTTCCTATTGACATTTGGCCATGCTGATCTGCTACTTCTGTTTAAAAATAAAATAAAAAATTGAGATCTCTCTTTTCATTATATCAAGTAAGTACGAGACAATCAAAGCCAGATATTTGTGGAAGCTCACTGAGGCACCTTCTCTAGGGAACTGAAAAAGTATTTTTGCCAGAATTCTCCCTGTTTCCTGTTTCAGCTGCTGTGATCCAGGAAATCCTCCCACCCATACAGCTGGTTCCCCTTTCAGCCAAAGGATGCAAGTGCAAACGTGCTGTTCTGTAAGTTGTGCACACCACATCCATTTGTGTAAAATCTTGGATGGACTTAGAGGGAGTTGTTTCAGCAAATGGTCAGAATCAGATGAGATAAGTCTGGGAAATTCAGTTTCACGCCTATGAAAGTCCTCCAGTTTCTGTCAATCGATAGTCTCGTGATAAGCTCTAGGCAGGTGGCAGAAAGGTGAATTGTGTAACCATGGAGCCACTGATAACATCCAATGTGACTCAGAGCAAATCAACTTTTTCTCGGAAACAGAAATATTTGCAGTGTAGGAATTCCTCCTGTCTACCAAGGGCAAGGACATGAAGGTCAGTGGATTGAACAGAATTGCTCTTCACATTTCAATTTGAGAAAGGAAGATGGTTCTGATGTCCATTCAGCATATAGAGAATCAAATATGATGAGAGACACCCCTAAGCTATTCTCCTACATTGTGGGCAAGTAAAGGAATTCCCCAAATCTCCTGCTCATCACAAAGCTCATCTGATGGATGGAGCTTTGTGTAAACATGTTATTTGCATAAGTAGGATAAGGATAGAAAAATTAAAGGTAAGGTGTGATTATGCCACTGCAAACAGATATCCAAGATGGGACCAAGCGAGCAGCTAGAGAGACAAAACCATCACACTCCAAGAAGTAGCCAAATAAATTCCCATCCATGGGAGGTCACAGTGCTCTTCTAAGCTGCGGTGAGATGTGCAGGTAGCTGTTGAGTGGCTGCTTCTGCAATCAAGTCACTAACCTTTCAGAGCAGGGTGTAAAGAATAGATGAGGCAATAATGTCTTACACCACTCCTGCAAGATTTAACAGAGCTCATCTCCTAAGGCCTTAGAATTTTGGCAGACAGAAAATGCACCAAAGCTTTCCTGGCTGTAGTAAGGGAGAGTCTTTCCAAACAGATCAATGCAAGACCAGCAGTCACAGACCTCACCCCACCAACATATTCTGGAATGGAAAAGAGCCACTGGCCTAGGTGATTTCATTGCAAGGATCCTGCTAATCTAAGTAACTGGAAAACAAACACCTGATATTCCCACTGACTCCAAGAGCAGCTGCATTTGCTCAGCCTTGAGAAGCTGGAGAACAAAGGGCTCCCAGTACACAAAGGGTCCATGATAAAACTACTAAAGGCCCATCTGCTCCAAAGTGATTTCTGTGATGGAGAAAATAAGAAAGAGGAGAAGAAGAGAAAAGCCCTTAAAGCGTGAGACTTTTTGGGTTTTCACATGAATCCTTTACAGTTTGTGACTGGGGTTGCCATAGCAATCCTGAGCCTTTCTGAATAAAGGTAGGCCTGAAGCAACATACAAGTGGGCAGTGTTTGTGCCCTCTCTGGTGTCTGCACACACTCAGAGCAGCCCTCTAGTAGCCACCTGGGCACCCACAACTGCCTGCAATACCTGCCTGCATCACAAGCTTTGGATAAGGATTAGTACAATTAATCAGCACAACTAAAAAGCGCCTTTTAAACACAAATTCTTAGTTCAAAGCCTGTTCCCAAAGCATGCTAAGCCACCTTCTTCCTTTGGAGAGGGACAGGGAACAGAGGTTGCTGGGCACAGGCGCTCAGCAAAGCTGGGGCTTTAGAGCAGGTTTTCAAGGTCTCATGGGGTCGTCTGGCTGGGGAGATTCACGGCACAGCAAACCTGGGATCTAGACCCTTGCACAGTGAAATCAAAGTTTGAAGTTACCTTCAGACAGCAGGACTGAACCTTGGATGGGGAATGGAGGGGAAGGAGGAAGAAACTAAGCGGCCCCCTCCTGTCGTGTAACACACCAGTGTTATTTCTCTAAGGTGCTGGGAGTGACTAGCACCCATTTGCTTGCTAGAGCACACCTGGAATCCCAAAGAGGACTTTTAGCTCCCAGGATATACAGAGGGTGAGCATGTCGCCCTGCAAACAGTTTCTCTGGGATCATATACAATAGAAAGCCTGTAGCTCCGCACTGTTATAAAGGAGAAAAAGATCCCATAACAACTTTTATTCTGCAACTTTGAAGCAAATTTTTACAGCAGGGAGAAGGAGGGCATGGGAGGTGGGTGTAAAACCACAGCCATGACACATCTCTCTCCAGGGTATGTGTGTTTTGCTCACATTTCTTGGCTCCTGGTTTCACTGTTATTTGTGTGGGAGCTGAAGCCAACATTTCTGCAAGTCCTTCTGATCACTAGCAAAGGCACTAGCAGCTACAGTTCCAGCTCAGCACTGAAGAGAAGCAGCTATATATTAAACCAAAAAATAAAAAAGGTCAAAGCAGCCAGCTCCACCTAACTGTGAGGCCCACTGGGATTAAGAGGAAATATTTGCAAGTGAGATGGTATAGACCCAGTCTTCTCAGGCAGGTTCTTTACTAGTCTGAGACCTGACATTTGTTAACACAGCCTGGTATACCCCTGGGGTTACCTGCTCTCTAAGAAAAGCGGAGATGGGGATGCAGGAAGCAGCCAGATTACCCTAGTGCCTTTGGAGAACTTTGCAATGCAGCTGGTTTTGGTGCATAAGTTAGTTTGTGTTAATAGGCCAGGGGGGCAAACACATTGACTTGTTTCTTCTCAAATAGAGATTTTGCATCTGATTTAGACAGTCTGTATTAAGTGAGGGTTCTCAGCTAAGTGCTATTTGGAGGGGTTTTCCAGAGAACACATTTCTGAAGACGTTCTGAGGAACTCCTGGGGGTTTAGTGACATTGGACTAATAGTAAGATACTGAGTAAAACAGCTGCAAGAACCAGTTAAGCATGATCTGGAACCATCTCTTCTGCTGTGGCAGAAGCAGCATCTGACTGTTTGGATAAGCCAAGAGATGGGAAAAAGCAGGCTATATTAGGGGGGAGGGGAACCCCAGACAAAACCCCCACAAAAAACCCATGCAATCTTTTTTTTTTAAAAAAGTAAGTTTTCACATAACAAGTTCCACAGCACTGGATGGTCAACCAGAGAGGTGCATAAGCTGGCCTTGCCGCTAAGACAAAAACACACGCCAAACTTCCTCTCTGGCCTTTGTCCAGTTACTAAATCTTTGACCCATCACAAGTCACGACAAGCCTCATGGACGGTGAAATCCACAGCCCTTCTTTAGGCTCAATTTGTATAAAGCAACGGGATCTGCTTCTGGGATATGGGTGTTAAAGAGGCAAACTATGATTGCTGTGAAAACTCTGGCAACTGGGACTGGATTTTGTCTCTCTATCCATCAAGCACTTGGGAAGCAATGTTCTCAGTGAAAGTGCCAGGACTTTTCATGATGCTAGGAAAGGGAAAGAGTTCACCTCCATAAGCCAAAAACTGCAGTAATCTTGCTTGACAAGTCAGCACAGCATGGCCCTTCAGGAGAAGCTGCAAGAGAGCAAGGCTGAGTACAAGAACTTCTCCTAAAACTTGAGACAACGTTGATCTTTTATGTGGACTGCAGAATATGTTTTCTTCTATAGACTCACATGCATTTTTGCCCTGTTACCATAGAGTTTACCCACTTTTGACTCAAAAGCCAAACAGCCTGTGTAGCTAAACCTCCAGCTACAACAAGCACAGCTTTTTAAGCTGGGCTCGTTTATTGTTAACTCTGGTTTAGTGGCTTTTTAATAACCCCCTGGATTCAGTATCCCTTGTGTTGCTGCATGCTCTGGAAGGGCAGTTATTGTGCACATTATGGTGAGTACTGCATTAAACATCTGCTGTGTGAAATCAGCAAACTCTCCAGCTGAGCAAATTGCTGGGTGTTGTTGGGACTGTGCTTGGTGCTGTGGTCATTTACTTGACTGAAAAAAAAAAAAATCCACCTCTCATGCAAGCCTTAACAAGGGACTCCAATTCGTGCCAGCTGTCAGGGTGGGAAAAGCACTGTACTTGGAGTGATTAAAAGCTCACAAAGGCTACAGACATGCTCCTCCATTTAAGGTGGAGTGAGTCTGTCTTATAACAGTGACATTGCTGCTCTTGTACAGCCTGCAAAACTGTGTAAGTCATCTTTGCCCCAGTATTTTCAATCTGCAAAGCTCATTCCTGCAAGTTGTCACCTACATAAACACTTCCAATAAATACTGGGAAACTGAAGCACAAAGGGGTCTGTTTATCTCCAACATTATGGATCTGTGTTTTAAAAAGATCCTACACTTTCATATATTATTACAAATGTGGCAACTTTGGTACCTAATCAGTGAGGTGAACACAGGAGGGCTCTTACTCAGTATCACAGAAGGTGCAGGAGCAGTGGTCTGGCAAGGAGAAATTTCCACGTGTATTTGATAGGACTCAATAAGATCTCAGAGATAAGGATCCAGAATTCTCAGCAGAAATTTGTGCCATCCAAAGCAACGGAATTAGAGTTGACTTAAACTGACTGCACCAGTGGGCTTTTGCAAATGAGTCTGCCTCTTCGTCCCTCAAAGAGCTGACCCAAACAGCGTGGGTGTGCAGCATAGCTGAAATATCACCTAGACTTTCCAGAAAATATAATTTTACCTCTCCCAAGCATAAAGGAGACCTTGAGGAAAAACAAACAGTGCTGTCCTCTTATCTCTGAATTCCTTCTCTCCATGCACATTTCGTGCTGGATAAAAATAGCTTTAAACCCTGGGTTAAGTAAGCTTCTTATATTTGAAAAAAATCTGTTTCAAGTGGACAAAGGAGGCACAACTGAGACACCATAAAAAGGCCTTTGGTTTCAGTGTCTGCAACTTGAAATGCCATCCTGGTAGCATTTTATGTGCCCAAGAGGGAACTTGGGGGAACTAACATTGAGACACTGATTGCAAAGAGCAGAGTAAGCATGAACATGGAGGTGTGTGGAAACGGGGTGCGGCTGTCTACTTCTCCTTTCTACATTTTTCTCCCAAGCTCAGACTAAGTTCCTTTTCCAGACTAACTGGAAGCCACGTGAAAAATTATTCACAAGGAAGACAAAAGTCTATTCTGCATATCTCAGTAATACATCAGGAAAAGATAGTAAACTTACAAGTTGGTCAAGATCTTGGCTGCAGAAGAATCATTTGCAATCAGGCCATTTTCATAGCTTATAATTTTGAAACACACACTTTGCTTATTTCTGTTGTAATTATTTCTGAGTTATAGTTCAAAGGAAAGTTGAAGAAAGTCAAAGCACACGATAGGAGATTGCTTTGTGCATTTTTAAACTGTAGTGCATGAAGCACTAGAGGTCTGTAGCTTACTCTGAAGGGACTGAGGGAACTAGGAAAAGCAAGCCCATTGTCTTGCTAAATGTATTAATCGAGGCTCCACAAACAAAAAAGAAGAGGGGAAAAAAAAAGCTAAGCAAGATATTTGGAAACCTGATTCTATTGTCCAGTTCTGCTAGTCTGCTTCTAGCTGGTTACAACATTTCAGGCAAACTTGTTTGCTTCGGCATGCCTCAGTTTCCCCTCAAACACCACCCTCCCCAAATGACTCACCAAAAGAAGAAGTCAAAAGGCTAATCACCTCCTGCAATTATCCACACTAAGATCACTTTGGGGGATTATGGCCAGAGTGCTGAAATTTCATCTTTGCAGGACTAGAAACTAAAACATTCTTATGAATTATTACTATTCCCCAAAGAACCCTTTCGACCTAAAGCAGAGTTTCTACTTCTGCCTGGGAAACTCCCACAGGACAGGTAGCCAGCTAATGGAGGCGACTCATAACCATCCTAGAGCAAACTATTCCCACGTCTGAATCCATGCCTTTTGTGATGGGGTCCAGCTTAAAAGTGAAGTCTGTTGGATTCCTCATCACACCCACTTAGTTCTATGTACTACAGCTTGTGAAGGCCATGGTCCAGCACTGGCCATGAACAGATCAAAGAAAGGAGAAGAAAAGTTGGAAATAGTAGCCAGAATTACATCTACATTTTTCCAGTTTCTAATGTATCAACACAGCAAAAGTACTTCACATTAACAGATAAGATCTTAAAAATATAGATGTGCAAGAAACAAAGAGCAGAATCTGTCTAGACGCATGAGAATGAGACAGAGAAATTCTTACTGGACATGTAAAGAACTTACTCAGTGCAGAAACTGGTCTTAAAGGATTGCAGAAGGGAATCACTGTCCCAAACCCAAGGGTTTATGGAATAGGGGTTTATGACCTTCCAAGATACGGCTTCCTTTGAGGGAGCAAGTCTGCGTTAGCAGTGCCAAAGGAATCCCAAGTCAGGTCCATAACCCACTGAGCCCAGGACTTAATGAGTACCCCAGTGCAACAGTCCAAACTGACAGTCTCAGCTAACTTAAAGCAAAAGTCAACCCACAATAAATTCACACCATCTACCTGTGCAAAGAGATGCTCCCAGACCCCACTCCCAGCATCACATGCACTTGGCATTGTTACAAACAAGGTCACAGCCCAAACGAGCAGGAAGCGGGATGAAAATAAGGTGGGTGGACAGAGTTTACATGTGCTCTCTTCACAAAACACAAACTGCTTCTCTAGATAGAGCTGCACCTTCCTACCAAACAACCCTTCTTAGATTGATCACAGTGTTGTGCTTCCTTTTTGTGAGTGTCTGGCCTCTTAGTGAGACGTTAACACAGCTTTCAGAAGAGCTGCAGTACTTGCAGCAGAACAGACAGCCCAGCCAACATCACAAACACGTCCCTCAGACTGGATTTGCGTGGCTAAAGACTCCATGTCACGTCACCAGCTCATGGCAATACCACCCTTTTCTTCCTCGTAGGTGCCCAAGAGACCACAAAGTGAAACTGTCAAAGACTGATCTGGCTTTAAAATCAGGTGATTTTTAAGCTGGATCAGTTCCCTGATCCACTTTGCTGTATAACATATTCTTTTGACAAAACCAAGGGCAGGACAAAAGCAGGAACAAGTGAAAATAGAAGAAGAAACTAGAAGGGCAGGAATGCAGTAATCCTGCATTACCACTGAAGTCATTCAAGTCATAAAATCACTACAGAAATCACATTACTGTGCCTTAGGCAGAATTAGACACTACTACTGATGACAGGTAGTTGTGGAAAGCTGCTCGTGCCCTCAGCTTGAGAAACCCCCTACTCAAGAACGCTACAGAATGCCTTGAAGCAGAACAAGTACATGCAGCCGTTCTTTCTCAACGTGACAACATTTAGAACACCTTAACATATACACATAAAGCTCCTTAACTAAGACTTTTACATCCCAGCCTGATTCACAAGATGTGTGCTAGCTCTGGAAACTCTCAGGTAGGGATTTCAGAAAGTTCCATGGTTTATTTATTTATTTTAAATTCCTTCTCTTTCCCCTAAAGAGCTTAATGAGGAAATATCTTAGAAATCCTGGAAAAGGACAGGCCTCCTTTGCCTATTCTGTGATGAGTCACGGGCCAAGTCTGCCTGTCTGTTAATAAATGGAGAGGGAGTCCTGCTCCCATCATGCAGTCCAAGAGTACATAATAAGGAATTATGGCTAATTTCACAACATACCTGAGTAAGCCAGAAGCAGTCAATGCAAAACTGTAGCTCTTCCTTGAATTTTCTTTAGAATTTTCCATAGGAGATTTTACCAGCACGGAAGAATCCTTTGAAGAAAAGGAACAAACGTGTGAGTCACTTAAAAAACTCTCCTTTTAAACAAAGGACTGAATTACTCACCCACGCTGGTGGGGACAGGTATTAGGCTGAAAACCATAACTCTATTGCTTCAGTATATTGGTGTCTTCTGAGACACTTCAGAGGCCCAGAATTGTCTCGGAAGACAATTTATTCCTGTTGTCCAGGCAGGCTGGAAATTGCTAGAGAGTAGGGAAGATGCCCATGCAACACTTTTCAGGACCTAAGAGTGGAAACAAGGGAAGTACAAGATTGCTGAAGATGGACACCCCACTTCCAGACTTATTTATTTCAAACCATAGACATATATTCAGCAGGATTATAACCCAGGATCACATCAGATTTATTAAACAGATAGGACATGCCTCTTCCCTACAAAAATCAGCGATGATACTGAGCAAGCAAAGCCAGCTGAAGATTGTTAAAGTTTTCAGCACAGGAATATTCATACAGCCAGGGACAATCTGTACCTTTACTTGAGACAGTAGCTTCTCAGGGTGCTGCCTGTTGCTTTAGGGATGCCAGCCTGCCTGGAACTGATTGAGTAATGCGGCAGCTCTGCACAACACAGACATGCCTACAATTGCTAAAACACACTATCTACTTGGGAAAACTAAAGAGTTTAAGGACACACTTGTATTAGGAGGAAAAAGAGGGTGTTTATATAATCTGGGCATGATTCTTAGGCTCAATGCAAGAATTACTGGGTGAAACTTTGTGGCCTCCGTTATGTAAAAGGCAGGTTGAAGCATTATAATGATCTCATTGGCTTCAAAAAATTAACACACTGTAGGGCAAACGAGGAAACAGACTTATGAATGAAAACACACACAAAAAAAAGCACTACACACATTCAACAACTATCACAGTCAAGGTAACACAAACATGACACAGGCAGCGTTTCCACACACTACACTGATGCTTTCCTAAAACCAGAACTAAGTTCTCTCCCTCAGGCTCAACGGGACACGAGAACTGATTTGGATTTGAGCTGCATATCACACATGGTATAAAGATTATACTGGTGAATGTATTTTGTACCAATTCCAAAACCCCAGTATAAGACAGATTGTTCATCTAATTTCTTTTCTTGCATATTAACAGATCTTTTATTTATGCTTTTAAACATTGCTTTCAATGGGAATTTCACCTTCAAAAGCACATGGCACAGGGTCTTTTAAGAATTAATAGGATGGGGTGTATACTACAGCAATGAAGAGGCAGACAAAATGACAGGAAACAGAAAATTTATCAGAGGAAAACATAGACTGGACAAGAAGTTCCTAGAGAAAGTATTTGATACACCTTCATTTAACATTTAAATCAATAGCCTTTCTATTTATTCCTAATGCACACCATCACAGGGAAAGCATTTTGACTATTCCCTCCCTACTAAAAATTGCAGGTGGTGAATCTCAGCTTTGAAAATTTTATTCCCGAAGTTGTCACATAACTGCTCACTTTTACAGAAGTGTTTAGTTACTAGAGATAGCCAGAGAAAGCTAATTTCCAACCTTGATTTTCACCTTTTGCATTTAAATGCATAACTAGGAAGTGCCAGGTATTAGCCAGTTCTAGAAATCGTCCTATCAAGAAATCTAAATACTGTGATATTTGAGAAACTGCCACACTGTCAGTTTATACACCCATTACTCCCAACAAGCACAGCCTACTAGCAAGCTAGGATTTATTTATTCCAGAAATTTATAAATAATTTCTAACAACAAATCCATCTAAGAATTTTGTAATTTGTCAGCAAACAAAGGAAGTGGCAGAATTTCTCAGATAAATTAGTTTTAATGAATTATTCACTAAAGCTTCCTGTATAATGAAGTAGAGAACAGTTCTACATTGACTGACAGAACTAGGATGACAATCTAACAGATATTTTTCATATTTTGTTTCTACAAAACGACAACATTCATATTTGTACCCTTCATCACTGCCTTTGGCACCACTATGACCCAAAGCCAATTTAACATACAGCATACGATGAAATATTTACTGACACTACATGGCATCATAGACTTGTACTTTTTTTTTTTTTTCTAATAAAGCAAAAAGGCACTCTTAAAAATCTAAAGACAAATCACATCAAAACATCACTAAAATTTTTAAAAGACACTGTCACAGACTAGCTTGCCAGCAGAGCATTCCTTCTAGCAGCCTTACCCCGGGGCTTACTCAAAGCCAATCAATCACTCTCTGCCCTCATCCTCATCATTTCCTTTTAAGCAATAGCTGGAAATAGCCCCATCTGCTTTAAAAATCAAAGAGCAGCAGCTGGCCATCAGTCCTCTCTATAGAAGTCTGTGGGACTTGAGGATATTGTCCTCAGCAACTCAGTCAAAATTAATTATAACCTAGATGGAATTAATTAGAGGCTATCTTTATTTCATCTCCATTGTTGTGCAGACAATTGTTTAGCTACTCCTCACGTGACTTGGTAATTACAGTAAGATGAAACCACTTAAAATGAAATGTCCTGAACGGACTTTAATTTAGGTTTACAAGAGCGTGTTTGTGGAGGTAGGGGGAGAAAGAATGCTGCTTGTTAAACGTGTAGCACATCTACAGACACACACCCGCAAAGATTTCTCAGTTCCTGTTGTTACTCAGTTGTGGCATCAAACCAGAAAAGATGCTTCAGAACAACACATTTCAGCAAAGGCACCTGAGAAGCACAAACGGGTGGTTGTGCAGCTGGAAGAACACAGGCCCATAACTATGTGGGTGGTATAAACGACCAGTTCGGTACAACTCAAATCATTCATATGACTGAGAACTTGGTTTATCTGCTCTGAAATTAATCCCTCAACACATCAAAGAAAAAAGAAGGATATATCTATCCAGTATATAAATATACACAGCTGTAATGGCATGAACATGTGTGTAGATGTGTGCTTGTAACATGGATGTTTACAGTCACATTCACATCCATGTGCTAACGGGATAGCATGTGGGTTTTTTTTTTTTCTTTTCTGCCAGTAGGCATTCATTTGTTATTTATTAGGTGTTCTTAATAACATGATGATCAGATGTTAAAATGCTTTGCAGATGGATACGATGAAGGTGCTAGTAATTTGCCAAACTCAGTGAGGAGCTGTCTTAAAGCTCGAGGAAAATCCATTCTTATATTCAGAAGTGGCTTTTTTGTTAAAAATAACAATAAAAAGACTAGCTAGGAGAAAGTTATCTCTGTCACAGAGAAACTTTGATGGAAATCTGTTTTAACATTGAGAAGATTTTAGATCCAGGAAACCTTCCCCTTGTAGTTGAAGGTCTAAGAAACCTCCCAAAACCCTTGGCATGTGAGGCAGCAACAGCTTTATCTTGCACTGTGGGAGGGAGTTCCTCCAGGCACTTCAATACCAATCCAGATCAAATGGCTCTACTTAGCGTTTCCACAACCTGCTATCAAGGTAGGTGTGTGCCTACAAGTGAGGTCGATGATTCCCAGACAGGCAGATTTCAGACACAGCTAAAAGGAAAGAGTCTCATCAGGACTGAAAAGAGACAGTTTTTTATTTGGTTACTAACCACTGTTCTCATTACTAACATCTTTGATTGGGTTACAGGAATCAGATTCTCTAGTTTGCCAGTATAAAAAACATTTGAGAACAGTAAGAAAAAAAAAACACCTTGTGTTTAAGAGAGGAAATCCCACCCATCTAGTCATATTCTATTGAAGTGACTTCTCCCTATAAATATAGAAAAGAGAAATTGTTCTAAAATAATAATGTCTCTTACACATGGGCTTATGGGAGCCTAAATGCAAGGTGACTCTCCCAATGGACACAAGTGCTTCATGCTTGTAGGGGTAATAAATAGTCTCCTTTGTTGTAGCTGGCAAATGCATGCCTGGTAGCCCTGGGAATTAAGCTAAGCTGAGTCTATAGCACAAAAGTGAAGGTGGAGCCGAATGCTTAATTTATATGGTGCCTGCTACTGGGAAGACCTAGAGGCCCTAGGTCATGAAGACACTATTTTTAGAGAATGAAATCCTATGAAATTATCATGAGTTTCAGATGTATAATGCATGAGGAGGCAGGGAGGTCCAGACTCAACCTGGCTTTTCTTATTCGTTGTGGTTCACGACAGAATTTTTGCCTCACGAGTCCTTTGGCAACCTCAAGAGAAGGAAGGAAAGGGCAAAGAAAATTGGTTCTTCTTGATAGCTGCAAACTTTTCTAAGTGGTCAGCTTTCTCCTTTCCGAAAAACTTCTCTCACACAGGAGCAACATATTCAGAAAGCAAAAAATCAGCTAGTTCTTGGGACAGGTTACAGTTACAGGTGGAGGCATTTCAGTGGGAGCCCTCCAAGGCATTCCAGATTAATCCAAAACTTTTCTGAGAGCAATTCAGGTTAAAATGAACTCTCTGCAGCAGTGCAGCCCTCTCTGGTACTGATTTTCCCACGGATGTACAGAGTTATACCCAGTGTTACGACTTTGTGTACTGAAATGTTGCCAGTTATACGAGACAAACCCAAAATGTTCAGAAAAAATTTAAACTGAAAAAATTACACGACTTTTATGGTTGTCACTGATACACAGGAACAACTAACTGTAGCAATAAATGGAAATAAAATGTGAAGAAGCATTTTTTCCTTGGACTCTAACAATCCTGTGACAATCTGACTTGATTTCAAAACATACATATTTTTCCCCTTTTTATCCTCTGGACAACAATTACTGTTTACTGAGTTGCCTCCCAGAAATACTGCAGTAAAATATTAAAATTACCGTAAGCAGGAAAAGGTCATCAATTACATTATGTTCAGTAGAGCATGGAAAAAATTGATTAATCCAAATAAAATCAAATATATGTGTTTTTAAAAATTACATCTTCCCATTAAGTAACTGGTTTGATGAATAGGCATTTCAGTTTAAATCCTTACTGCCCACAAAAAGTTTTCCATAAATTAGCAAAAAAATTGTGATTTATTTATGTGCATACAATTGTAAACATTTCACATACCACTGTTCAAAGGTATTTTTCTGTGACACAAGTCTCATTTTAATCTTAACAGCACAAGACAGAGTATTTACAGTTTCTCCTGCTCTAGAAGAAGATTTAAAAACCTTGTGTCCCAACCAGCCACACTATAATTTCCCACATTTAATTAGAAAATAGATGAGATCAGTTTATTTAAACTGGTACTTGAAGTAAGCAATTAAGTGCTTCACTGGATACAACTACATGCTGTAAATCTGGCCTTTCATTACATGTACAGTTCCTTGCACAATGGCTTTCCAGTACCAGACAGAAGCTTGCAGGCATTGCTTCAATAAAAATATGCTATTTAAGAATATCGTGATGTATTTCCACCGCCTCTGGGGGACTTACACTAATACAGCCTATTATCTGTCCTTATTACATAGAACTAAGTGTGCAATTAATTGGCAGTCTGTAGTGGCTTATGGAAACATGCCAGCTGGATGGGGATTTATCACAGTATTTTTCAGCAGCAGCTACTGTAATTTCCTAAGTTTGGGACGCTGAATTTACAAGAATTTATTTCTTTGTCAGCTAGGTCTTCTGAGCAAGAATTTCCATTTCCTTTTACATCGCGTCGGAGGCAACGGCTCAAGATGCAGCACAAAGCACCTGTGAGATAACACGACGCTGCCACAGCAGACATGTCTTTGTGATCAGACACGCAGTAGGATGTGTGGGCTGAGCGCTCCCTCAAGAAATGAAAATGCAATCAATTGACTTAGTTAATATTTTGCTCTGTGGGAAAAACTCCACCAGGCAGTCTGGAGTTTCATTAATCTGGGGCATTGCAGGAGCCGTGGCAGCCTAAGCGAAGGAAAGGTGCTTCATGTTTTATTCTCCCTGTGCTGACCCTCCTGAGCAAGCTGGGGACAAGGGGGGAGTTGTTGACCTTTCCAGCCTTGCTCGCCAGTGGTTACGGGTAAGGCAGGATAAAACTGGGATGACATATCCGGAGCTGTGTCGCAGATGGCTCTGCTGTCACGGGGCCTGTGGAACCTTTGGAGAGAAAGCTCTCCTGGAAGCTGAATCCAGACCAACCTCCAGAGGCGGCCAGCAGGCCTTGGCCATACATCACAGACTAGGGTAGGGGCTTTGAACACACCACTCTCCCAGGGACTGTTCTTTAAGGCATTCAAAGAGGATGTTATTGTTGTGCACCGAGATTGTCAATGTAGTCTTTTTCTTTAGGGAGACAGAAGGGAAATGCATGGAGAGCTCCTTCTGCTCTTGTTTTTTTCAGCCATTTTGAATCTACCAGAACATGAACTCCTGTTAGCATGCGCAGTGTCTATGCAGCAAACAGAGGGAGAGAGCACAGGAATAACCCCTCCCATTGCATCACCCCTTGGGGAAAATTCCTATAGTTCCTTTTCTACAGATAAAAGGGCACCTTCAAATAGTACTCATGTTATACGGCAGCTCTTACTCCATGGTCTCAAGACTTCTGTTTTTTCTCCTCAGCATAAATACACAAGAAGGTTACTAAAATGTATGGATGAGAGTTATATTCTTGTTTGTCTAGGTAAAGTATAGAGTTCCCTAATAGTGAATAGCTTCCTGCTTTTTCTACACACTCAGCAAGTACCAGAATTCTTGTGAAGGTTTACAAACGCGTACTTGCACAGGCCACAGTTCAGCCAAGTAACCTAATACTCACGTGAACTGCATGGCTTGCTGTAGGAATCTTCACTTTAATGGAACTGAAGATCTGCATCTGACTGTAAAATAAAATATCTATTTATTCTTTCATCTATACATAAGCCTTCTGCTGATTTCTAGTCCTCTTTGGCACTTGCCACTCTCATTTATTTTCAAATTGATAATTGCCGCCTTTACATTTCCATTAACAGACCCACACACATCCAGTGAATCTCCAAATTGCTTTTGCCATGTGTTAGCATCAATAATTAATGAAACCAGCTGATTGTTCCAAGTGACCCATTATCATGTCAGGGCAGAGATGAACCAGAGAGAAGATAGGATTCATTTCTGAACCTCTAATTTCGGTATCAAAGTTCAAAATCAAAACACCATCAGCAACATAAATCTATTTCTCTCAAGAGGTCTACTTTTTCTGAGAGGTGGCCAGAACAGCCCCACAGCCTTAAAAGCAGATATTACCATGCTCAGGGCTTTTTAAACATAAACTATTGTGTTCTCCTCCAGTATGTGACATTTCACAGGGCTTTTCTGACATTTAAGTATCATCCAGGCATTTAATAATAATCAAGAAGAGAAAAAGAATGGGAAAGGGAGACATACATTAGCATGAAAGATTAAGGGAAATTAATATGTATAGGACACAAAAAAGAATAAAATGCCAGTATACAATGGGATGCCACAGAGCAGTGTGGGAGGGCTTCTGTTCATTAAGTGTTGATATAATGGATTTAAATAAAATTGAATAAAATCCATTTCAAATGCTAGAATAAAAAGGCTCCAACGACTAGCTAGGGAACAGAATGGGCTTCTACCTCTCAGAGGTCAGATCAATGGTTGACCGACAACAGCTGCAGATGGTCTGACAGCAGAAGACTGCAAAAATAAAAAATTACAGGGCTAGATCAAGTCTGCTGCTTCTTTTTAACCCCATTCTTTGCTGTTCTTCTAACATAAGAGTTATCCTCTAGCACACAAAAAAGTACCTATCACAGATGTCTTAACAGAGTTGGTATCTTATTAATTTTTATCATGTCTCAAATTATGTTCGCTTCTACGTGCACGATCCTAAGACAGTACTGTTCAATTTTACAAGAATAATTGATACTTCAGCGACCCGACAGTAAATTCTCCCACTGAGAAAAAGCAAACAAACAAATAAATGACAGCTCCTAAATTTATTCCAAGTCATGAGAAAAGCTTTACTGGAGATAGCACTGCAGAGCTTATTATCGGCCTGCTGTTAACGTAGGGCTCCCTGCTTGAAGATAATTTAAGGATGACTAACTCATGTTATATTTATTTCCTCTAAACTTGCCCTGGGCAACATGAAAAGCAAGAATCAGTTAACTATTTGGAGGAACTTTCAGACAGTGCCACAAACGAAATTTAGAAATTCAACGCAAGACTTCTGTGGGGTGCAATATTTGCATGAAGCTGTACTGCAAGAAATGAAGACAAACCCATGTAAAAATCATGTCTTTTCCAATGCACTGGGTTATAAAACCATGAAAGTGTGATACCAATTTAGAGAAGGAAACACTGACATCTGAAAAGTTAAAAGTGCAATTACGCAAGTTTCACTGTTTTCTATTGTGTTCACTTTCTATGCCCTTGCTTTAGTCAAAGCAAAATTTATCCCTCACCGCTCATAATTAGCCTTTACAGAATGCAAGAGCTTTCTTAAGAGTCATCCTACTGCCACAGGACCAGTACATTTTCCAGCAAATGACTCACTTTTTTTAGTTCCCCCATGTGTAACAGCGGGGCACAGAAAATGAGCGCGTTTATATCGTTTCTAGTTGGATGTGCTGCTAGAAATTGCACTGCTATGACTTCACTCTCACCGAGGGACCTGCTGTTACGGCAGGCTGCTCATCCTGGGAAAACCTGTGCATGGTTATTTAAGGCAACCACTAAATCACTCTTCTGTTGTGTCTGGTATTGATTCACTCTTAACTGTGCTTGGCTTTCACTGATGCTTGTGTATGGTCAGCAATCTCAGCCGCCCATGAGATGCATCAGGTATTGCAGAGTTGGGGACTACTTGTTCTTTGTCTAGAATTCAAAGATTAGCCTCGAATGTAAACTACAGATATGCTCTCTCTTTGCACTGGTTACAAAAGTATGGATAAAACATACCTAAATGAGATACTCCTGCAGTCTGTCTTACTGGAGAATACCTAACCCACACGTGGATCTTCTGCTCCAGAAGATGGGCTGGAAACTCCAGCATTCAGATTAAACACTTGGAGCAACTCTATACTGTCTTAAGGAACAGCTAGATGATTTATCATGCTGCTCCCAGCTGAAATGCAAATGAGATTATAATGCCATAGTACAACGAGACCTTAGACATTATGGTTCCATAACATCTTTTATTCACATAAATTAAGAAGAACTCTATGGTAAGCAAAACACAAACATTTCATCTACAACTTTTGTGGACTGCACATTCAAAGGTACTTGCTTTGTGTATACCACAAAGATGTAGGTATAGCATGATTCTTCTCTGCAGGAAAAGGGAACAAAGACCCTCTCCAGGGATTTTCTGAGGAGTCTGCAAAAACCGCTTTGTTGTTATTTTACAACGGCAGTTACTAAACCACTTGTACTAGGAAGTACAAGCAGCTGTCTATCTTATTTTTTCCTGGAAATGTTAAAAGTGCAAAAAACCACTGGAATATCCTTGCAAAGCAGCTGCTGATTATTTATGATGCCTTTACTGCCCACAGTCTCAAATGCACTGTTTCACATTGAGGGAATACGGTTGACCTGTGAGTGATCTGTGAAAGAGAGAGTCCTAGCAGTCTATTACTGAAAACGGGATCTATTGAGGGGAAAAAATACAGATAGGGAGAGCCTGTTTCAGACAATAAAGCGCATTCAGTAGTAATTCAGTTATAAAGTTACCATATCAACAGACTGGCTAGATGCTCTTTGTTTGGTTACTGCCCTGTGTGCCAACACACTGCTGCTCGGGGCTACCAGATCAGTTCGTTAGGTACCGAACAGTGTGCTGTGTGACTAGATTTCCCAGGATTACACATGCACTTGACTTTCTGCGTACGAAAATCCGACTCGAGCCCCTGCTAGGTTTGCGGTGCTGTTCTCATGCTTTTCTCACTCGTGTTTCAAAAACCTGACTGAAGTGTCTAGTTTCAGGTCTGCAGATTTTCCTTCAAGGCAATCATTTTGCTTGCTCATCGCACTGTTGCTGGAAGGGGACAGCAACTCTTTCCCACCCAAGATGAAGTAAGGGGAAGAAATAGCCTCAGAAATCAGACCTGTTGTCATGGAAACCAGAACAAGGATTTTCGAGGCCAAACTGGATGCATTTATAAACCAGAGACAAGGAAAATCCTACCCATTTATACCAACACATTAAGTGGAAAATGTCTTTATTACAGCAAGTCGGATATTTGCTACCTCAACAAATGCTGCAGTGTAAAGCACTGTATAATTGATTATTTTCTGTAACACAACATGGTCTCATCAGAACCAGTGGTACACATGTTTGAGAGAAAGGCAGCAGTAGCCATAGAAACAGCCTGCTCTTCCTGAGTGGCACAAGGTATCGTGCAACACACAGTTTTGGTGGTGGCCTCACGCTCCTGCCAGCTGTGAAGGGATTTACGGTGCATCTCAAGCCACTGGAACCAGCACATTTTATTCTGCACAACTCCACCGCTTGGCAGGTGCTCTGGCTCTGAAAGGAGGTACCTAAGGGCGGGGGATTCCTTCTGCAGGATGAGAATAAAAGGTGGTTCCAGGGGTACCTGTAACAACAAGGCTGTTTTTTCCCGGTGTTGTTAGAAAGCACATTGCTACAGCACTTCAGTAAAATCAGAGCCATCGTGCCTTGTGCTCTTTCAATACTTGTACAGACCATCCCTGCCACAGCATGCTTGCAGCGTGACTCCACGAGCTAGAGAGACCTACAAGAGAACAACGAACCTGCCTGAGGCCATACAGCAAGACAAGGACAGACCTTGAAAAAAATTGCTTGTACATTTTTCACTCAGAGTTTTCCCACCTCTTAGTTCAGGAGCTTATTTTTCTTCCCCAGTGGCTCCCAACTATTCACACAGAGTGTTTCACCACTTCACCTTCTTTTCCTCCCCACCTTGAGTCTCCTTTTCCCCATGTCAGCTGGCAGCAGAGCCCAAGCTAAAGCCCTGGCAGAACGTGTTGGTTTGGACTCTGATCTGTCACATAACTCCTGTTTAATGTCGGAAATCACTGCTTTAAACTGCAATTTGAGCCATATCAGGGGACACACACGCTCTGAGTCAGCTCTAACAGCAGATGACTTACACAGCAGCCCTTCAAAGCTATCACAGCTCGCTAGTATGATTGTGATCTCACTGGTACTTTAGTCAGTAGAAAAGCACGTTATCCTCTTGCTTGTGTAATGCATAATAGAGCCCAAGCTGTAAAAAGTGAGTCTGACCTTCAAGATGGCTCATTATACTGTGGAGAACAGTCGGATTTACAGTTTCAGATTGTTTGTTGTTAATGACAATTTCACTCTAATGTTAGAAAGTACAACTTGAAAACAGAACGTAAAAAGAAAGCTGGTATGTTCTATTCTAGAAAGCATCCATGAGACACAGATCTGCCACATGTGTTTTGTGAAGGTACTGGACTACTCACACACGGGATAAACACAGAGATGGAAGCAATTTACTGCCCCCGCTTCCTCCCAGAGCCTATAGCCAGGACAGCTGGACCACACAGGAAGCTGCTCCAGAACCAGGCTTTTATAGCCCAAAGTTCTGAGAAAAAAAAATGCGACTGATTAGAGTAATGTGGTGATGCTGAAATGTTTGGGGACGTGGATACATACTATTGTTGCAGCCATGGAGGCAGAAACCTCTGGGAAAGGCATGAGGCAGGAACAGCTTCATCTCTCGCACTTTAATCTGGTGTCTCACCTTTTACCAGATCCTCTTGGAGCAGAGATCCCAGCACTGAGCAGTCAACAACAACTAGGTGCTCCCATAATCTTCACTGGTTTGGCAAGTATTGCTTTGGGCAATAACCACTCCATCCTGGGTGCTTGTTTACTCAGTGAAAGGAAGCCAAGGACTTCGGACTCTGATGGACACACTCCACTTAAGGTGGACAGAAATATGGGAAGCAGTCAAAAAGATGAGCTACACTGGAAAATAAACTGCATTGCACAAAAAGAAAATTAATAGAGAAAATCCAGCCCAGGTGGTAGGGAAGTACCTAGTGATATGGGAAAAGAAGTTGCAAGTAACAATTAAAGCAGTGCAATGCTAGTTGCACAAACACTCTAAAATTGCAAGAAATTTATTAGCTTACTTAATGGCTCTTAAAATCACGCAAGCCTTGATCACATTTCCATCACTTCTTTTCAAAACTTAAGAGTTCAACATACAGCAGATGACAAAACACTGGTTTCTCGTTACATGGTGGGTGTAAATACTGTATGGTGCCAAGAAACACAGCTGTCCTCCTGAAAAAGGCTTCCTTCACTAGTAACTACAAATCTAAGATGTTTGCAAAGGGTTTTCTCCCACTGTTTGGAGAAAGAGAGAGAGTCTTGTACGCATTAAAGAGGTGAACAAGGGTGAAAATGAGTTCAGGAATGTTACTGAGATTTTCCCATCTCCTACTCAAGCACTTTTTTGTTTGCCAGATACAATGCTCTAAAACGGTTTGATTTTTTTCCTGTATTTCCACCTTATTGTCTTGGCTGGTGTTAACACTTCCAGGGTTTTGGATCGGTAGACCAAACAGTCTCACCACAAGAACACGATCGTGACAGCACACTGTGAGACTATCTGTGTTCATATCCAGTTCAAAAAATCTGGGCCACAGCGCTGTTATGCGTAGTGTTGCCCACACTACAATGGAAAAAGATAAAAGGCAGGCTGTGCTCTGAGGAAATGAGACCTTCTGTTTCCATCTGGAGCAAAAGGATCCTCTGCTTTTCATTCTGAAGTACTATATATGGAAACAGCTAAAGTTATGAATTGTCAGACTTTGTGGAAAAGTTCCTTAATAGAACAAGTACCCTGAATAAATCAGAAAATTCCTTCATGGAAAGCAGCTTTTTTAAAAACCAAAACAATACAAAACAAAACCAAACAAAAACGAAACAAAACCAAGCACTGTTGATATTCAGTGAGAGACAGAATTCTCCCATTGGACTTGCTCTTCTCCTCTACAGTTTTTACAAAACACAGCTTACAAACCTTTGCAAACAGTACCAAAGAGTGAGGTAATGCAGTGAGTAATCTGGTGTATTTAATTCAGACTAGGCCTGGGCTAAACAGAAAATAAGCAGAAGTGGTTGTGTGCAGTTTCTAAGCACGACGGATTGCATATTTCATGGAGAAGGCTCCCTTGTTAAGGATTATTTGCCTTGTTAAATTTACTCTAGTTTACACAAAGATTATAGCAGATGGTTTCTTAAAGTAAAAGATCTCATCCTCCAACCTGAGCCATAGGCCTTGTTATGAAATATAAGTCAAACTACATTAAAAGCATGTTAAAATGGCCAACACGAGCATCCAAAAACTGGGAAATGGCAGAGCTCAGGACAGCTTGTCAGCCAGTCATCACTGGATGAACTGGGACCGTTTCAGAGCAGCACACACCTGACACCTGGGGCACATGAAGGCCTCAGAGTTTCCACCATGCAGCCTGCAGAAGTGGAGAGGACTTTGGACCGTATTCTCTCTGCCAAGCGAATCCCCCTCGAGTCTGAAGTAGATGGATATTCTTCCAGTTGAATGCACAACCCTATTTCTCAGTGGCATGAACAACCCCAGGTGTGTGCACTGCAGGAGCAGCTACATAGACAGCTGTAGTGCTTACACGTATATCTCGTGAACATCTGACCCAGACTATATTCTCTCACATTTCAGCTGCCCTGCACTTCCTACATCCCATAAACTGAAAGCAAGCTGACTTGTAAAAGACATTGGAATCGGCTTTTTCTTTATGTAAACCTCTTCTAAGAACGACAAACTAAGTCCTAGTTCAACATTTTGGATTGTTAAACTATACATGTATTTAGGCTAACTGATAATTTGCAGTGTTTTTTATAAAGAAAATCTGGATAACAGAAGAGTAATGTCTTCCTCCAATTCTCCCAAAGTGGAGGCAACGAAAGTATCTCTTCCCCTCGCTCCAGAGAGTTTGTTTTTCATTTCTTTTAGTTCTGTGCACTCCGGAAGTCAGCATGGTCAACATCTCATGTCTTCATTAGTGCTCCACACATAAGCCCTAGAATGTTTTCGCACATAAATTATTTCCCCTTTTGACCACTTGACCTAGCCATGCACAAATTCCACCTAGTTCTTCCCAAGAAACAGCTCTGAATCACGGAATAATACAGGATGGAAAGGACCTCTGGAGCCAACTCCCACTCAAAACACATGCCACATTATTTCAGGGAAGACAAGGCCAGCGCAGCCTAGGAGAACTTCATATTTGTATTGTGCCCTCACTATGGGTCAGGCAGTTCTTCCAGTCACCAGGATGTAGTCCACAGCCCCAGGCAATCTCTGTGATCTATACACACGCAATCCATAGTACAATTTAATTTAGTAAAGTTAGCTATTGCAGTTTGCTGTAGACATAGAGGCTGCATCTTCATGACATTTCCTCTGCTAACAGGCTCTGACAGGAGGCTTTTGTCCCACCTGTAAGTACGTTGTCTAAGATGTACTGCATGTTATTATCTCTACCCATAATCAAATTCACCCTTTCCTCTTTTATAGAAGGGAGTTGCTTACTAGCAGGCAGAGGTTTTTGTAAAGGGAAGTGCAACGTCTTGCAAACCCCAGAACTTCCTTTGTGACTAAGGAGGCAGTTCTAATTACAGTCAGACTCCTTCTTTTAGCCATATACGGCAATCCCATAAAAACCAGAAGACAAAGCAGGTAAGGAACTGCAAGGTTACAGCTGCCACAGCAGCCAGTTAAATGCAGAGCTGAATAACACGTATATAAAAGGGCATCAGTGTGTAGGCTTGGACTATACCTTTTAAAGTCAAAGGAATTTTGTGCTGAGGTCATGCTACAAGATGATCAGTGGGCTGAGCCTACGACTAGTTTCATCAAATATCAGTGTTTTTGTAGGATTTCACTTACTGTGGCTGTAGATGGCTGGTAAAAATTCAAGTTTACATCAAAACAGGAACTACAGAGCCTAATGGCATTAAAAAGAGGTGCAATGACTTGTGTTCACCAGACTCTTAAAACAGGAACAAAGGTCTTCTATAATTTAACTCAACTCTTTTCAGGAGGTCAGTTTGACCTCTTTTGCAAAGGCCAGAGTCCTGCAACACAATGTAACTAAAATGCTGAGCAATAACCAGGACGTTAAAAGTATCAAACGTGTTTCCTCCCTGTGACTTAAAAATACTGCTCATTTAGGCTACGGGCTGGAGGGAGAGATTCGAAGCCCAATGGCTTGTTTGGAAGCAGAGTCACAATCTCCCCTTCCCAAAAGGGGAATATACCCCAAAAAGGGAATATACCCCAACAATACCTGCTGAAAAGTGCCACTGATGTGATATCACTGTTCTTAGGATTTCACAAAACCCTCTGATGCCTGTGGCCTGGGAGGGCTGGTTTTGTGCTCAATGCATGTGTGAATGCAGCTAATTATAAGCTTTTTGGAACAGAAACCTTCTGTATCTCTCCACCAACATAGTCTTTGTGACAGCAGGGTCGCATTCTCAGCTGGCCTTTAGTAAGAACACAGTGGAAGGTACGTATCATACCAAAGGTGAACCAGAACGATTCTCTGCATCACCACCACCAGAGGGTAACAACCTTAACATATGTATAAAAGACTAATGAGCAGCAAAATTTTCCTCTGTTCTAACTCAAGGTAGGAAAAAGAAATAGTTTTAAAGGAACTAAAAGATAATCCAGGTAAGACAGATGTGCTTGATATAAACACACAGCTGCTCAGCTCATCATTTACATTCTAGGCTGTTACCTTGCAGTAATTTCCTTTAACTGAAAGAGAGTATTATTAGAATCACCTGGAACTAAGGTCATTTAGATTTTCTACAGTCTTGGCAAACTAATAAAACCAAACCTACTTCATTTTATGCAAGTCAAGAGTACACAGTGTTTTCAATAAAATAGTTCAGGGTTTTGTGGGTTTGTTTTCTCACTCTGCAAAGAAATACACATCTATCACTAGTTCACAAAATTAGCCACAGCTGTTTCCACAACCCTCTTACGTTTTCTTCCTCTTTTTTATATACCAGTATAATCTTGAATGTCCTTAAAAGGCTTCTTAGCGTATTCTGTCTTTCCTACTGGCAGAAACAAAGTGAGACACCTAACTAGCTCAGCTAGAGCATCTGAAAATACTCGTGAGGAGGTGACTAGTCGTTTAAAGAGTTGCAAACCCTTATGGACCAGGTTTCTAGCTTGACTTTATGCACTCTCAGTGCAGCTACGAAAGGGTGTTAGCCTGTGACCTGGAAATTCCCCCACAGCAGGAGCATAATCTGTACGATTTAGCGTTAGTATCTTGTGGCTCTTAAGAGTACGCCTACCCTGCAGATTACAGCCTAGAGTTACAGGCAAGTGACAAAATGCCATCCAGCAGCAGCAGGAAGCTCGGTTCAGACTGACAGACAGGGCAGATAAACGCACAGTTTGTAGAGTGACCCCCGTTACAAACGGGCAAGACTGGAATGAAAGAGGGCAGAGCAGCACGCATCATCTTTGCAAAAGCGGCTGCTCGGAGCTACGGAAGGCCACGTACCCTCGAGTAGCTTTTGACTGTTCTGAGCTCAACAGTTAGAGAAGAGAGATCACGAAGTCACCATGTGTTTGTGAAGATGATACTGGTCAGTCTTAGCTGGCTGGCTGGCAGTCAGTCTTAGCACAAGCTCAGACTAGAATCTCTAGTCCTGTACTTCCAGACTGAAAAGCTATCCTACGTACAGAGCTACAACATGAAACGCAACCTTTAAAAAAAAAAAAAAAAAAAATCCAATTGCATGGGAAACAGTAAGTCCACAGAAGTATTAGCCTTTAAAAATAAAGAAAAACCACCTAACTTGAATTCAAAAGCTTTGTTTTCCTTATTATGTATGTTTCATTCTTCTCCTTAGGCATCAACTGGAAACCGACTAATACTGGTATAAACCAAACCATCACAGCAGACTTTTTCCAGGTTTACACAGCCCAGGGAGGGAGCTTCACCAAGAATGAGTTTTGTTCGTTATGGTCTGTATTGTGTTTGCAGACTTAATGGGAAAGAGATGAAAATAACTTCATGTCGGAGCTTTTACTTCTACACACATGCAGTCTACAAACGTGGGAATCTAAACACACTTTCGCGTGTTGAAGCGCTCAGTGTGGGCTACACAGATGATTTTCCAAACATACGATGCCACCGTGTGGACAAACGAGTCCCAAGCAGTTTCCAGCTGAGCTTTGCTGAGTTAGCGCTCACATTACATGACCTTCCCACTCATTTCCTCAGGTTTTACTTGCTATGTCCTGATCCTGCAGGTATCAGCTGGTTAACTTCTGCGGCTCTAGTGATGACCATCTTGGAATTCTGGTCAATGCATTTCTGACTCTGAGCTGGCAACAAGAAAAATATTCTGCAGGTTTTTATGAAGTTTTGCATACCGTGAAGATTTTGGAAGTCAGCTGTATCAGGATTTTCACTTGGTGCAAAAGAACAAAAAATGAGATCTCTGCCATGCGAGTACAGAAGATTTTTCCTTCTTTTGTTCTTACAAAGGAACACAGATGCTTTCGGTTGAAAGCAGCACACTGACCAGGCTATAATTGAAAGTTAAATGCCAAAGCTGCTAACCTGTTCCGTGGTATCGGTCGCAGGATTGCAAACACCACCAGCTCTGTGGGAATCCGTGCATCTCTCCGCCGGCTGGAAGGAGGCTTCACACTGAGCTCTGGCTGCAAACAGAGCAACCAGCGTCAGACGAGCCATGGGCAAACAAGGCATGACTGCTAGGAAGGCAAAGGCCTCCATACATGACAGGAGCCAAACCCTGTGGCCGAAAGCACAGGAGGAGCGCTGCTGCAGTGACGTAACGGAGGTGGAAAGATGCTGAGCTGGAAAAAGGGAGTTCTGAGACCAGTTTGGCAACCACTGAGGCTATGTTTTTTCCTATCTCCGACTAAAGGCATGGCTGATCCGTAAGCACAGTCCCTGTAACCTGGTGTTTGTCCCCCAGCCCTTGTACAGCCTTTACTTCCCAGCCTGCAGCTTGGCACGATTTTGCCAGCCACAGACCGAAGTTTAACGATTCATTGAGAACTTTTTGTGTGTGTTTTCTCTCCGCTCCGTTGCCACAGAAATTCACCAGACCCTGACTGCGTACCGTGAAAATGACACGTTTGCGTGTACTTATCACAAACAGGCACACACATCCTGTTCCTTCCCCAAAGCCAAGAGCTCTTTCCAGCACAGACCAGAACCAGCAACACCTTCTCCCCCAGACCCTTCGGGCACCTGCGCGGGCACTTTTTAACACTGCTTCAGCGCCGGGCACCCGGGTGTTTGGCCCTCTCTGACCGAGCCGCCGGGGCGGCCCGTCTGCCCCTGCTACAACTCTGAATTTTCACCGTTTTTTGAGTCGCGTTTTAGGGCCAGAGGGCGTCGGGGAGAAGGGGCCCCTCAGGGAGGAGAAGGGCCCCTCGGGGAGTACGACCACCGCAGCCTCGCTCGGCTCCGGAGCTCGCCGGCCATCACCTCACCGCTTTCCACAGCGCGCTCCGACACCGCCCGCCTCCCTCCTCGGAGCCGCGGCCGCCAGGCCCCTCCTGCCGCCACGGCCTGAGGGGCGGCACCGCGCGGCGCCATTCCCCGCCGCGGCCGAGCGCCCTCCCCCGCCGCGCTCCGCCCCAGCGCCTGCCGGGCCGTGGGTAAACGCCCAGGGGCCGATCCGCGGGGGCGGCGAGCGGCCGGGGTGCTGTGTCGGTAAGCGGAGGGGTGGGCCCGCCGTGCCGCCCCGCCCCGAGCCGCGGTGCGGGGGACGCCGGGGCTGTTGCTCACCGGGTGGGGAGGGAGGGACCGGCAGGACGGCGAACCGCGGAGCCTTTTGCTGTACCGATCGCGCCGGAGCGGGGAGAGCGGCGTGTGGCCGGGCCCCGGCCCCGCTGCCGGGTTGCGGCCGCGGAGAGCGCCCGCCGGGCGGCCCCGGCGCGGCGGGAACCTCCTCGCGCTTGTGCTGCCCCGCGCTGAGGAGGGGGGTGCAGGCGGCCCATTAACCCTTTGGTGTTTACCCCGCGATCGACGTCTTCCTCCCAGGGAAGCGGCTTTCGGGCCTGCGCTGGGCGGTGAAGCTGAAGGAGCCCAACCCAGCCTCGCGTTTGTCAAAGGCAGCGTCAGTTCGTGGCAGGAGGGGTTCGGGCTCAACGAGGAGCCCTTCCGAAGGGCTGTCTGCGAAAAGGAGTTTCTGTGGAACGGGGAGTCCCAAACCAAACGTGAAGTGCCAGAAAGGATGTGGGATTTGTGGAAAGAAAACCACAAAAGGGTGTTTTATTCTGCTTCTCGTCTTGTCCTTGCATTGTCCCTGCAGAAGCGTGTCTGCCCTGGGCGGATGGGAAGGCCGTTAGTGGTGGCTGTCATTGTGGTCCTGGTGGAATTTGGGATTTCAGGCCCTGCTGTAGCACTGTTAGGGCCGTGCCGTCCTGCTCCAGGGAGAAGGCTAGAGCGTGTGGCCCAAACAACACTAAAAACCCCTGAATTAGTCTCCATAGTGCAGGTGAATCCTGAGACACTGAGAGAAATCATAGTTGTACTAATAAATGTGTAAAACAAACAAAAAAACCCAAACCACACACACCCTCCCTGCAGCTTTAATTCTGTAAGTACTAGCACTGAACAATTTATTGACTTCATACAACGCTGTGTATTTTTGATGGGCGTTGAGTCATCTTGCTAAACATTTTCATTACTGTGTTTCTTGGCAGCTTTTGGAATGATTTTTGTATTGTGTCCTTAAAAAAAAAATATTATGTCATCTTCAGAGACTTTATAGTGATGGTATTTTAATGCCACATGTTATTGACAGCTTCAGTCCATTAATGCATTAGAAAGATGTAGCATAATCTGTCATAAATAATCCATAATCAGGCTAGTCCTTCCATGTTACTGATGTATTCCAGCTGACAGACTCACAGTCACTTTGTACAAGCTAATTTAATCATTAAATCATATTGGTTTTTCCATTTAATAAGACTTAAATGAGGTTTGAATTGGTAGACAGGGTGGTTTTAGCACAGAGCTGACACATTGTCATTTTTTAAAGCACAGTTACTGTTCACGGATATTCTTCATAAAGTCGCAGTGACTACAGAGACTGAACAGTACTTTTAATAATAGATTCCTGGAAGACTAGTAATTTGCTCCTCTTGTAAAACTTGCACTGGTATGTTAATCTGTTTGATATGTCTTTCATGGCTATCAAGATTACCTGTGTTTACTGGTTTGTTTGGTTTTTTTCGTTCCTTTTCCTTTGCTTCAGGTTGAAAAGATGGGAAATGCAGAAAGCAATGCCTATCGGAACCACCTTTCCAGATTTATTCCTGAGGAGCAGTCTGACATTGATGGAGTATTTGATACCTTATCAGGATCGAGTGACTCAGCTGGAGCAAAAAATGACAAAGCTACAAAGAAAACTGTGACTCTAGCAGCACTACAGGCAAGACAATCTGTTATTCCTGATCTATCTGGGATGTAGTGCATTGAACGTAATTCCAGAAAGAAACTAAAGATGTGGCAATAGTTACTTTTTACGGATTGCTCGTCTCAATTTAATACTTAATGTTTTGGGGCAGGATGGATATTTAACTTTTTCTTACAGTTTAACATGAGTAGTGACTTTCAGATTTGTATTTATCTTTTAAATTGCACTCTTGAGTCAATTTGCAGCTTTCGTGGTTCTAAAGTGAGTTAGGACATATGAAAATATTTTTACAGACCTGAAAAACGAGAATATTCTTCCCCCTGGCATCTACAGCGTGTGATTATTTACAGATTTTCTTGAGAAGCTGTCACAAAGTCAGTTTATATTTGGTTATATCTTTCTCGCTCAATTGCATCACCATCTCTAATCTTTTCACTTGCATTAAAAGGAGAGAATTCAATTTTGCTTGATTAAGCCGTGGCTCCCTGTTTTAGCTAACTGACGTACGTTATGCTCTCTGATTGACTTTGCATTCATTTTCTAATCAAGAAAGAAGAGGAAGATGATTTGTGGCAATACTTGATACCTTCAGTTAGGCAGGAACCAAGTGGCCAAACGAATGTCGTGTTAGAAGTGCATTTTTATACATGCTACGCAGTTAATGGAATCAAATTAAAACTCCAGGAGAGTATTTTAAGGTATTTAGCAATGCATCTGCATACAGACTAGCTTTAGCCTTCCTCCAGCCTGGCTGTTTATGAGCTGTCACCAGTTTGGAAGCAGTGTTGCTGCTGCCCAGCCTTTCAACCCTGATGCCAGCAAGAACTTGGTCCTTGGTGTCTGTTATTTGATTTGTACCTGGACGGAGTTCTATCTTTGCCCCTAGATCAGTGCCATGTTTGATGAATGTTTGTCTTTTCCCTTCCTGCCTTTCTGTTTGCCAATTTAAATTAAAATCTTTTGGAAGGCCACCTGTAGGTGCTTAATTCGTTAGTGCAAGGACTACTGTGGGGGCATGCCTGCCTCGTAGGTGTCTATGCTCATGTCTGAGGTTGTTGTATGACAGATTTGATCTAGCAACAGTCTGGTGCCATTGATGGGGCCCCAGTCATAACCTCGTGTACTCTGCTTAGTCTCAGTGCTTTCCTAGAAGGAAACTACGTGGCTTCTGGACCAGAGCAGGCTGCACTGCATAGCTTGGAAAGCAGGTAGAGCAGGTATGTCTAGATACTTTCTTGAAGCTGTTTAGGACAAGGGTTCTAAACTGTCAGAGGTGTGAGTTTGTTAGATATTTATTAAAACTTCCCTTTTTACAGTCCTTCCCAGGTCTACTTGCTGAAATAGCTATAAGCATAACAGAACAGTGCAACCAGGTTAGTGGTGGGTGTGAAAGGGTAGGGAGTAGGTAAGCAATACTGCAGTGTGAAGTAAAAAGCCCTTGAGCATAGTGTTTTTAATCATGTTCCCTGCTTCTTGTCTCACTTTAGGATCACGCAGCACTTTTAAAAAGCCTCTTAAAGAGGCTGTACCCCACATGACCATCCCTCCCTCAACATGAAGCACTCTAACGTGCAAGACCGTGGCTGCTAATTCTGCTTCTGCTGAGATCAATGAGAGTTTTGCCACTGACGTCAGCAAAAGCAGGGTAGAGCTTGACATATTGGATCTCACCGTATACACACAGCAGCAGCCATTGACATCAAATAGCAACGGCGCTGGTGGCTTCAGTAAGCGTGGTGCCGAGCCAGCAGTGGATTGGGAATGGCAGCTCCAATGAACAGAGCTGGAGGGCTTCTATGCAGGTGGAGCTCCACTGGGTTTGGCGCAGTCCTCGCTGGGCTACACCCCTGTGCATAGGAGGCAAGTCAGGAGTTCAGCTTTGCACCGTGAACACACTGTGTAATCATGTCCCAGAGCATGGGTGCATTTTATATGATTTATTTTTAACCCATGTAATTATCTTGAACACCGAAAGTTTCTTGAATCCAGATCTTTCCCACAGTGTTGTGATGCGTGATGATGTACATCAGTTAGATTTCAGTTCAAAGGGCCCTTCATGCAGTTTAGATGAAGAAGTTTTGATTTCAACCGTCTTAACATCAGGGATGCCTTATGAAAATCAGATGATCTCATTTTTTTTTCTGGGCTTGAATTAGATGTTGCTATGCAGAGGGAAACATCTCAGAATTGTTTCTACCTGTTCTTGTAGGGTTAAACACATTGCCTGCGTTGTCTTGTGGCCAAAACTGAGATATGGAAAACACTTTAATTTCTCTTTAAGTATCTGTGAGCTCCCCTATCAAAAGCAGGGTTAAAATACAACTTTAAATGTTGGGCTGGCAGAGTTGTAAATCTTTACGACAGAGTTATCATCTAAAAATCCTTTGCTAATAACCTGTTAACACTTTACAGTGTTGTTTTTTTTTTAAAGTCCATGGCATTTGTAGAAAAACAGTGTCAAATCACTAAACTGTATTGGAAAGGAGATACTATAAAAATAGAGATTTTTTTTTCTCTTGGGAAACTAGTCCTTTGACAAAAGTTTGTTGCTGATAGTAGATACTTGGTATTGAAGTCCTGCATTCACAGCGGTGTATCTCAGCACAGATTCCTGAAATATATTAGTTATTCTTCATTTTTAAAACGTGTTCTTTACCGTTTTTCTCATTGTAGGTGTATATGCGGGAGCCAGTACCAGAGCCAATGACTGTTCGGATATACAACGGAATGAAAAGTATCAACCTGACTGGGAAATCATCTGGGCTGAGTGAAGAGATTGCCAAGGAGCAGTTTGTAATTTTTATGTCAAACCTCTTAAAAGGGAATGCAGATGAGAAGGTTGCCATAATAATGAGAATGATCTCCAAGACAGAAGGGCCTGTGAATGGCAAACAAATCCAAGAGGTAAACAGGCAGTTGAATGTGTGTTGGGGGGACAGTAGAATAGAGACTGGAGTAGGTAATTTGAAGGCAATCTTTAGAGCACAAGATTGGGAACAGGGATTCCTGACTTTTGTATTGTTTTAATCTCTTTACCACTGACTTGCTGATCTGGGACAGCATAGGCAAACCAGGCTAGATGGGATGGCTGTTTCAGCGGTGGGCTTTTCCATGCCGACTTTCCTACTTTGAGAACCAGGATCTGGACTTTGAGGAGTGAACTGACTGTTTCCTCTGGTGATTCACAGGCTCTCTCTGAAGGGTGAGACTGGCTGTATTTAAGGGCCAGCAAGGGGTTTGGGTGTGGCTGGTGCTTCTGGGAGCTGAGCAAAATGCTTTCTAGAGCTTTGTTTGCAGGATAGATGTGTGAATCAAGTATGTAGCTTTCAAGGTGGCAGAGGGGGATCTCACAAAACAGTAATTCACTAGCAGCTCCTACCACTGCAAAATTTGGAACATCCCCTCCTCCACCCTTTCATGCCATATGTTCTGGAGATGCTTTGTGAAGTAACATGTACAAAATGTCTCGAAAAAGGACACTTTTCAAGACTTGTGAGACTGAAATAACGCTTCTGTTATTTCTCACTCACCATAAGAAGAGATGTTTCTGCCATTGGGATTACAGCTTCAGTACTAATTGATTGTATTTTCAGAAAGTCATTTGAAACTCTTGGTAATTTTATTTAAGAAATGCCAAAACGGTGATGTTTTAACCTTTTAAGTTCACAGAGGATCTGATCATGTCTGTAGTCCATGTACTGAGCTACAGGAAGGAACTGAAAGGTTGGAATTTGGAGAATACTAGGGATTCTTCAAGTGGAGTAAAGGCTCTGGCTTCTCAGCTGCTATCAGAATTGAAGCTTGCAGGTAAGCAGCACTGAGGTAATATATCCCAGAATGGCACAGAGCTCATGTAATCACTGATCTCACGAGAATTTTTCTCTTCAGGTCACATCTTTGAATTTAAATGGTGAGACCAGTATTTCAAACCTAGTGCTTTGCAAATGACTTTGGATTTTTATTTATTTTACCTTACTATCTTTGTCCTCTAAATTCAGGAGAGCTTGGGATTGAAGTTCCAGTTTAAGTGGATATACAAAACTATTTGTCATGGGACATGTCTATTTTACAAATATCTGACCTGCAGGTGACACATGTTTAGAGGCATGTGCATATGTTTATGACTGTATGTCCTTTTACAAAGCATAAGTTTATTCTTGCACTGTTGTAATAATAGATTTTGCTGTCTTGCACAGAACATCTCATCAGTTTTAGCTAGGAGTCTGTGTTTCTTAGTCATGACAGCCCGACCAATGGATGTCACAGGGAAATGTGTCTCAGTTCTGTGGTGTCATGGTTTTAGGCCGATCCAGCATCTGCTTTATGTAGTTGACACTTTACTGTCGCTGGCTGCTGTCATAGGTGGTTTCATGTCCATTAAAATAATGAAATATTTACACTTAAAAGATTATTTTCCAGATTGGGAGACTTACTACTGTTCCTGTGTGTCTTATTATTTAGATGGGACAAAACCTGTGGGTCCTCAGCTGATGGAGACAAATTTCGATCAAAGTGTCATTGAGGATTGGGTGTACCGAGTTCCACAGATCTCAGTTTTCCTCAATGTTGTTATCAGGCACGGCCTCCACGTTCTGCATTCTCTCCCAGACCAAACCAAAGACATACTCAACCTGGTTCCAGGCTGCAAAGGCATCAAAGGAAGAGGACTTGTCAGTCTCTTCGACATCCCATCCATCATATACATCAACTCCCATCTGCCTGCAGAGCTACAGCACAAGTGGCGGCTTCTGTTTTCTTCTAGGCTTCACGGAGAAAGCTTTTCACAGTTATGTGGGCATATAGTGAACAAAGGTCCTTGCATAGTGATCTTAAAGGACTTAGATGGTTATATCTTTGGTGGGTTTGCATCTCACTCCTGGGAGGTGAAGCCACAGTTTCAAGGTAAAACTCACTTTTCTTATTCTAGTATCTCATAGCTCTGGTAGACATTGCCTGTTCTGTACAGGTACAAGAATCCTGTCCACTTAATGGGTACTGTCATTTTATTTTCATGACACGCAGTATTTCTTATACTTCCAAATGTATTTTCCTGTGGCAAAAATAACACTCATTTTTGAAAAATATAAAAGACATGCTAAATTATTCCTGCTTTGTACCTGATCAGACACATTACTGATTAATGGTTATAGTTTGTCTGTTATTTGATGAGACTTTTAAAATTGCAGGACTTATTGATAAGAAGTTTTCAGTGAAATCTGTCGAGCCCTGTAGCTGCATAGGTTGAAAATGAAGTGAAAACGAAGGAAATACAGCATAAACGATGAATTAGAGTTTAAATAAGACTTCCAGCAGATGGCAATCTTCCATCTCCCAACAGCTGAGCCAGACACCAGGTTAAGCCTCCTGTTGCCCTTTGTGTAGTGTCTGTCTTTGTTTCCCTTTTAAAAATC
This sequence comes from Tauraco erythrolophus, assembly GCF_009769465.1. Taxonomy (NCBI): domain Eukaryota; kingdom Metazoa; phylum Chordata; class Aves; order Musophagiformes; family Musophagidae; genus Tauraco; species Tauraco erythrolophus. The sequence continues at coordinate 19,280,605 of NC_141479.1, read as the reverse complement.
CAGCAGCAAAAGGGTCCTTTGGACTAGCTAAACTTTTTGTTCCCTTGAAACCTCTAGGGAGAAGAGAGTTTTTTTGTAACTCTTTGGAAAGAACTTTTGTGATAGCTTTCTGAAAAAAAAAAAAATTATGGATTCATGATAATTTTTCCTGCTGGGAATCCTCACTTTGGCTACATTAAAACCTCAATTCCTATACTTCATTAGTATTCGATAATTACCACTTCAGTCAGTTAATACAATGTTAAGTTACATGGATTACACAACAATTTTCCTGTTTTTTTTCCTGATAGAACAACACATGTAGCGTATTAGACAAGTGCCACACAGGCCTCTCTGAATACCAGACTGGGTGTAGAATCATAGAATCATAGAACCACAGAATGGTTTGGGTTGGAAGGGACCTCAAAGATCATCCAGTTCCAACCCCCCTGCCATGGGCAGGGACACCTTGCACTACACCAGGTTGCTCACAGCCTCATCCAGCCTGGCCTTGAACACTTCCAGGGATGGGGCAGCCACAGCTTCTCTGGGCAGCCCGTTCCAGTGCCTCACCACCCTCAGAGTGAAAAATTTCTTCCTTAGATCTCATTGAAATCTCCCTTCTTTCAGTTTAAAGCCATTGCCCCTTATCACTACATGCCCTTGTAAAAAGTCCCTCTCCGGCTTTCCTGTAGCCCCTTTACATACTGGAAGGTGCTGGAAGGTCTCCCTGGAGCCTTCTCTTCTCCAGGCTGAACAGCCCCAACTCTCTCAGCCTGTCTCCATAGCAGAGGTGCTTCAGCCCTCGCATCATCTCCGTGGCCTCCTCTGGACCCGCTCCAGCAGCTCCATGTCCTTCTTGTGTTGGGGACTCCAGAGCTGAACGCAGTATTCCAGGTCGGGTCTTACAATAATAATGAAAGTTGTACTCTAAATCATTGACCCTAAACTGATCTCTGTATCAGAACCAAGGTATCTGGTCAGAACCAAGGGTGTCTGCACTCCTGTCAGTTTGTACGGGTCGAGCAGCTGGCCAGTTTTAGGTGACAGAAGGCAAGCCCGTGATGGGGCACCCTTACTTACACAGCAGCGTTGTGTCCTGGTCACACCTCTGACTGTGCCCTTGGTCACACCTCTGACTGTGCCCTTGGTCACAGCCATATAATCCATTGATTTCTGGGACCCTGCGCAGAGTTAACGGAGAAGAAACAATAGATCTGAATCCTGGTGAGAGATAGGTACTGGCTTGCTGAGATTGCAGCTGCTGTCTTTGATTTATCCAGCTGCACTTTCACAGTATTTTATTCCTGTCCTGTTTGCAGGCAAGTTATTGCTTGGCCAGTTGTCTGACCTCGAATGCTTTTCTGTTGCAGGTGACAACAGATGCTTTCTGTTTTCTGTGTTCCCCTCTCTCGCTGTGTACACATACACAGGGTATAATGACCACTACATGTATTTGAATCATGGCCAACAAACAATGCCAAATGGACTAGTAAGTATTAAGAAATGACAATTTGGAAATTGAATGTGTGGCTGGTGTTCAGACTGTTTCGTGGTTTTTGTTTCTGTTACTGTGAGCAGATTTATTTCACTCATTATTCTCCAAGGAAGTTTACAGCCCTTCTCTGTGCTATTTGTGCCTACTTTTAACAGGAGGATTTTTTTCTTTTTTTGCGTTAAAGCATCAATGTAAAGTGTGAGCTGTGGATAACGATGGAGAAGCACTTATAGCACTGATAGAGTCTTTGCTTTTCTTTAGAGCTGATACGTGTATTGAAGTACTGAGTGAACTAAGATGGAATGTATTTGTGTCTGACCCAAGTAGGGGGGCTTTATGTAGGTCAGATTTATGGAGGTTCTGGGAAGAAATCTTTTTGCCAGGTTTGATTATCACACAAGCCCTTCTACCAGTCCTCCCCATTGTCTGGAAGTATTGACTGCATGTGTCCCCATCGCTGAAGCAGCACAAGCTCGCTGAGCTGTGGAACTGAGGATCCTTTCACTGGCTCTTCTCGCTGCCACACTAACTGCTTTTTAAATTATGGAAGGCTGGGAAAGCCCAACAGAATTAGAGTACCAGAGGTGCATGTGGGCTGCTGCTGCTGTTGTGGCACAAACCCCTTTTGCTCAAGTTCATGAATGAGCTTTCCAGATGCAGAGGAGCTTCTGCAGCACTAGAACACATCGCCTGTTTTGAAAAGTGCTTTACAGTTTTGTGCCATTATGTGCCCATAACTTTGGGAATGGCAGCAATCTGGAGTAAATTTGCTCTAAGAAAGCAAACAACATCAAATTACATTATTTGTTTCTGTAGATACTTTTTTAAATGGAAAAGAGGCAGCAAAACTGGGCACTTCCACTCTGTTTAAAATGGATCTGTTAGTCAATAAACAAAAGCCAGTGAGCTAAATTTCAGGCACAACACACTGCTGAAGTGCTTGCAGACACTGGTGTCCTGTAAAGCATAGAGGGAGGGCAGCATCACTCAGGTAAATTCTTGTCTGTCTTTAGGAATACTGGATTTGGGTACAGAAGCCCCAGTTCACTCAGAATACTTTTTCACCTACCCACAGAGGTGTGGCATAAATACTGAAAATACCAATTTATACTGCAGGTTTTGTCACTGGCCCAGTCTGTTTTATCTGTGCAGCAAGTGTTTAGTGTGCTGCTTTGGTTCACAGGGCATGGGTGGACAGCACGGCTACTTCGGGCTCTGGATAGACAGTGACTATGGGAAGGGACACAGCAAAGCAAAACCTCGATGTACCACCTACAACAGTCCCCAGCTGTCAGCTAAAGAGGATTTTACACTGGATGCCATGGAAGTTTGGGCAGTGGGAGACCTCCCGGAAAGTTCAGTGGTAGGTGAACAAAATTGAAACCTGCGAAATTGTCCAGATTCTGCATCTGGTCTGTTTCTGGGAATGAGCAGAGACCTCTGTCCAGTCTCCTCTGTCCCTGCAATTTATTCTCTTGGTAAACTGCCTGGTCTGCACATTTTGGTGTTGGGTTGTTTTTTTTTTCTTAATTTTTATTTCTTTTCGTGCTAAATTCATGTGTTCTGTCTGTTCAGAGGACACATCTCTAAATAGAAACAGAACAGATTGTTTACAAAAAACACTGAATTCTACTTGAACGTCTTCTTTATGAAAAAGTTCACATCTGCACTTGAAACTGAGGTCAGGTTCACCAGGATGTTCTGGCTAGCTTGTAACCTGAATAAACTGGAAATAGTTCACTGTCTTAGGAAAAGTTTATGACTATTTTGTGTAACTGCAGCGATAAAAATAATTTGCTGTATCCCAGTGAATCTTCCATGCCTTACTTGGAAAGTCTGTGTACTCCATTGTGACAAGCTTGCAGGTTACCTGTGGCTTCTGAGGTACCTTCACTTTCTTGTAGGCTGGTATCGATTCATTCATAACGACATTTTAAATTGACTATGTTTATTTTGTTTTGAAGACAAAAGGTAAGAAGAGTATCCTGGATGTAGATCCTGAGGCTCAGGCCTTATTAGAAATGGCTGGAAAAAGTCGTCACAGCGAAGGTCTACGAGAACCCATTGAAGAAGATGAGGATGGTGATAACTAAAAGAATCACAGTAACATGAAAAAAACTTTTTTTATTTTTTCTCCTGAGCGATAATGTTCCTTGGACAGGATATTTTTTTCCTTACCTTTATCTAATTATCTGGGACAAAGCTTAGGCCTTGTACTTATGTAATATTTAGGTCCAATACAATATCCAACCTGAAGGGTTATGTTTGAGGAGGTCAGGAAAACTAATCAGGTACTTCATCATTAGACATCTCTAAGCTCTGGCTGAGTACGAATTTGCTGGCATTCCCTACAGATCCTGTCTGCAATACAGAATTGAAACCAAAAGACAAAGTTACTGACAGCACAGCTGGACTGACTTGGAGAATTAATGTGTATTTAGATAAAGACTCTTCAAGATGCTGACGAGGGCTCTTATACCTCCACTGCACATACTTGTTTGCATGCATGGTCAGTGGAGCTTTTGAACTGTAATGATGTCTTACACTGGTAAACATAGAACAGTCCATGTGATTCCATATGAAGGATGCTATTAATTTGCATTGCTCCAGTTAGAAAACACAAAAATTAATGCTTTAAGTCAGATTTTCAGCAAGTGACTTGATATGGGCTGTAAGAGGTCCCCAGTGCTACGTATCCAGCAGTTTTGTAATACTCCATTACACCTTAGTGCATTTCCCTTAGGATGTTTCTGCAGAAATTTGCCTGTTGCTTTTTAAACTTAGTAGAACAGAGCCATCGGATTCATTCAGCCATATTTATCCTAAGAATGGGCCATACCTCCAGCAGAAATTCTCTAGGGAAGTAGTCTAGTAGTCTCTCGTTAGTAGTCTCACTTGAGACTGGAGGAAAAGATCAGGCTGTAAAAAGGATGAAGTAAGAAGCATCCACAGTTAATTCGGAATAATATCTGCAGATACCTTGTAAAAAAAAAAAAACAAACACAAAATCCACAAAACCATACATCAGAGCTAAGTCTGTAACATGTTTAAAGACGACTGCTGTACACTGTATTTCCACATAATTAATTATTACTGTATTATGGAAAAAAATGCCCACAAAGTGAAATGTAACTGGTTGGTTGGGGTTTTTGCACTGTTTTGTTGACTGTTCACCAGTCAGGTCTCTCATACTCAGGGCTTTTTCTGCTTCAATCTGTTCACGTGTCTCAGTAATTAGTAGTTTGACCTTGCTAATTCTTTGTGTAATTAACTTGTTGAAAATAACCCTAATTTCTACCAGGAACTGTAATTTCTAACTCAGCAAATTGTGTTTTGTTATTGGTGTGTCTTTCTCCTCCTAAGGAAAAGGACTGTATCAGTTCCCCCTTGTCCCAGCATGAGTTCGTCCTCCGTGCTGCTTAGAGCAAGAACTGTGCTGTAACAGTCTAGAAAATTCCTGCGACTCCTGAGCATGTGGCCTTCCTTCAAATTCCTTCCCTTAGTGTCTTCTTGTATGTGGTCTTTTTTTTCCTTTTTCACCTGACCTTTTTCATAGAGAGCCAGATTTGAATATTGTGACTAATCTGCACTTGTGCCTTAATTTAAACCCCAATTTTAAAAAACTTATTAAACAATATGAGTTTAGCCTTGAAAGGAGAGCATGAGGAAATGGCTCCAGCCAGACATCCTGGAACTCTACTGCATTTTGTATGCTGCCTGAACTAATGATTGGGGCACGTGTGCTCCCTGTGCCAGCACAGAGCATGCTGTGAAAGGCCTGAGCTAATCTCCTTTTATCTTCTACGTGCTTAAATAGACCAGATGAGAATCTCCCAAGTTTGGAACACATGGAAAAAAATGTAAGCATTAAAACCATCGCACTGATACTTTTGTATAATTTTCTTTTCTGTATATTTTAATAAGCACTTTCACTGGTACAAAGTACCAGCCTGGAGAAGAGGAGGCTCCGGGGTGACCTTATAGCGGTCTTCCAGTACCTCAAGGGGGCCTACAGGAAAGATGGGGAGAGGCTGTTCAGGAGGGCCAGTTATGATAGGACAAGGGGTAATGGTTTTAAAATAGAGGGAGGTAGGTTCAGGTTGGATATTAGGAAAAAATTTTTTACTATGAGAGTGGTAGAACACTGGAACAGGTTGCCCAGAGAGGTGATGGATGCTCCATTCCTGGAGACGTTCAAGGCCAGGTTGGACAAGGCCCTGAGCAACCTGATCTAGTTGGAGATATCCCTGTTCCTTGCAGGGGGGTTGGACTAGATGACCTTTGAAGGTCCCTTCCAGCCCTAACCATTCTATGATTCTATGATTCTAAGTAGGACGTGCTGTACAGACAGCAGGTAAGTACCTGATGCTCTCTGTAAGCGTGGTGATGGTGGCTTTTGTTTTAACATTCTCACGCTCCCCCCACAAGTCTCAGAGGTCTCTTCACTAAAGTGCTGACTAAGCATATGAAATACTGCTGAGGCGGATGGCATAAGGAATGAGACGTAGTTTAATTTCTGCAGTTACACATAAAACAAACAACTAAACTTTCTTTTCCTTCCATTACGAGGCAGACACTTTTCTTTGAGGACTGAAAGCATTTGAAAGGATTTTTAAAAATATAGTGAGCAGACACCTTTGCAGACTATATCTGGGGAGGGTGAATTGCACAAAGCTACTCTTCACCAAAAACATTTTAGTGGCCAATTTTTCTTTGATTTAAAGTAAGTATCAGTCTAACTGGTTCTTTCATGAATCCGAAATGTAATCCTGTTTAAATATGATCTTGTGGAGATCAGCGGAGCATTTTGACCTCTGAATTGTGTTTTTATGACAAGTTTGTATCTGACGCTCTTTATCTTCACTTTGAAGTGAAGGTGTTAAGCTGGGGCAATAAGAAAACTGACACTAGGGCACTTTTACCAGGTGTATCAGAGAAGTGTTATTTACTGGGAAACTGCTGATCCACCCAGCGGATGGGATTATTCAAAATTGTTCCTCAGATATAAAAATGAGCTTGGAAGAGACTCAACTTTTTTGTTGCTGAACCTAAGGATTAAGCAGTCTGTGCTTCGTGTTCGTGCATCTGAAAACATCCAGAAAGCGTTCGTCAGTAGCGGGCTTAGCTACCACCTAAACATCTTTGAAGCAGTTTTATGCAGCTGTTGATCCAACTCCAAACCTTAACATCCCCCTTATTCCCCTGTGCCTGTGCACGTGTGTCCCTTCCCCATAAAATCCATCCCCTACTGTGCATCAGGTCAGATCAGCCTTCTGCTTTGCTCCTATTAGTCACATAGGTACAAAAAAATCACTGCAGTAGCGGGTAGAAGCCGACAGCCAAGGGTTGACACTTCAGCTCTCTACTCTTTGCTTGACATGTCCCCACAGTTTCCTTGGGAGTCTTACTGAGTCGGGGCTAGATGTCTGGGAATGTCGAAATGCTATAAAGTGACTACAGGAAAAGAAGTGCTAGTGAAGGCAGGTCTTTTCCTTTCTTCTAATTTAATATAAAGGGACGGGTCTAAATCAGGAGTCTCATTCAGATACTTGTCAATAATATTTTGAACTGTAGATTTTACTAATAAAAATCATTTTGATTTAAATAAATAAAATTTCCGTTTATGCACAACAGATTTTTCTGTACAGGTGTGAAACTGTGTTGTCTGGGTCTGTCACAGCATTCCTGACATATAGATCAATGCTATAAATGTGTACCTGATCTTGGCTTAAAACAGGAGCTGCTCCGAAGGGTTCTGTAGACAGCTCAAACAGCTTAGGGAGAGCACGTAGAAGGAACAGACTTTGGAGTAGGAGGAATTGTTGGAGTAGGAGGAATTGTTGGTACAGATCGACTTGAGTATCTTCAGAAAGGATGTGCGGCATCAGAAAATGGTGGCTTTGGAGTATCCAGCATCACGGCTTCGTTCCAAGTGTATCTCTAGAGAAAGTTTGCGTCAGTTGCGACATCCCTTTGCGTGCTTCGGTCGGCAGCAGCGTTTTTCACAGATTTTGACAAACTCGGACACGACGAAAACAGAGGAAGCCAATCCCGTGAGAAACAGCAGGTCTGCCGAGAGGAAACAGTGGAGGTGAACACAGTGGACAGGACTGGATTTTGTGCTGGGCAGGAATCTCTTGTTAAGGGCCCTCCTGCAGCAGGCACTGTGCTGGTGTAACCACAGATGTATCATAGAATGGTTAGGGTTGGAAGGGACCTCTGCAGAATTAGAGGAGTGACGGCGATAGACAAGGAATACCCGCACGGTCGGTTGGTAGAGTCCACTGGATGGTTGGGACCCCCACGTTAATCATTTGGGATCACTGAACAACGTGCCTAATGTAGGCGCAGTACAGCGGAGTTCGCTTGGACTGATCCAAAGGGTAAAACATGCATTGCATTTCAGCTCAGAAACATTTCTCCTGCTTCTTCAAAACAGCCTGACTGCATCATGATCCCGGATGGATTTCTCTACAGAAATACCATCCTACAGAGCGCATGGAAAATCTCGGCATGGCTGCATCTACATGCATTTATGTGCACTCAGTCAATCACCATTCAGAACGGAGGCTGGGATAATACCATGGAATACTGCTACTATTTGTGTATAGCTCTGCGTAGGGATAGAGGCAGAGGAGCTGTTGATTGATTTCCCCTACTGGCAATCTGTTGGGAGCTATCACGTAACAATCTGGCAATCTCATCTGCTTTTTAAAGTAGCTTTAAAGGAAAAAAAAAAAAACCACAAAACCACAACATTAATTATTTTGCAGCTTACCTAGCACTCCTAAGTTCTCTGTCTGGAAGATCTTTTGTAATGGAGGGATGTATATAACAGCCAGCTGTCCCAAAAATGACCCAAGCACAGAGTACAAGAACATGCGGTTTCGAAAAAAGCCTATTTCAAAGATCAGCTTTGTCTAGAGAAGGGAAAAGAAAGAAAGAAAAAAAAAAAAGTAACATTTCCCAGTCTCCTGTTGGTACTTGACTCTCACACTGTTTCTTTGCAAGTAATCCCCATTACTTTTTGAATTTATGTGACAATTTAGGCAGAGCTACGTAGTTGAAAGCGTAGTTACAGTTGAACTATGATGGATAACTTCATAAAGAAGATAAAAATTGTGCTGCTTTAAATGACACTTAAAAAAAAACCCTCTTCCTATGCAAAATGCCAGCATTTTAGTGTTCATGTTAGTGTTTTGCTGACAGAGTGCTCTCACCTGAGAACGGCACGTCAGGGCATTGAAGAGGTCAAAAAACACAAAGCAGGTAAAGGTCATTGTTGTGGTTCGAGGAGTTATGCCACTTTTTGGATTCTGGAAGCACACGTAAAAATTCAGGGGTTAGTTAAGCCTTACAAAATCATGTCAATTCAACAGATGAGTTAAATATTCCCTTTAATGGCCCCAGTCAACTTGAAGGGTGGTAAAACAAAGGAATAAATCTAGTTCTAACCATTATAGATGGCACTAATTTCTCTCTGCTAATTGTTGAGTTTGTGATCTTATCCACCATGTTTTAACTTCTTAAACTGATGTGGAATTTGAGTAAAGACTATTCTTTTATAGTTAAAACTTTTTAAATTACTTAAACTGTTATAGTAACAGTCACTATTTACTGACAGCAATCCATAGTACTAATGTACTTGGCATTTTCTACTTACAGGGAAATCCAGAGGTGAAAAGTACCTTAAAGCATTGACATCATATCAAGGAATAGTTTTCCCATTCTAGATAGGATGTCCCAAATCAGAGGCAACACAGGAAGGCAGAAGCTGAGCCAGGGGCTGACCCTGGTTCCTTAACTCTCTGCCTGTACAGGTCTTTCCCCACTGGATGTATTTCAGAAAGTCCTTCTCATGTACTTGAGGAATTGCCCTTCACTTTGTTCTCCACCCTGATGGAAACAAGATAGGATTGCAGATTTTCCTCACCTCCTTCCAGAAGACAAAGAGGGTTCCGCTGATGATAATTAGAGCTGACATGAAGATTTTCAGGATCAATGATTTGCTGAGTATAGTGTCTGTGACACATCGGGGTGGCTGTTTGATAGTATCCCTATCCACAGGTTCGACTCCCAAGCTGCCTCAAAGAGAAGCAGAGGGATGGTTTTGGTTAATGCAGGTTGTCCCAGGCTGGTACTGCTGATAAAACGGGAGGATCTGGAGGATGAAATTCTTTGAAGTGCAGCATGAGAGATATCAGTGTTCTGGCAGGGTTACACAAGGCCTCAAATGTGTCTACGAGACTTACGGCAAAGGTCTTTTTTGCATAATGAGCTGTGAAAATGACCTGTTAGACTACTACGGTGCATCATACCGGTTTCCCATCCCAGAGGGAGAGCTAGCTATGAGATTGTGGCCAACATCTCTTCCACCTTGCGGCAGTAGTAACTGTAGTTAGCAGTCGTTGTAATTAGCAGTTGGATGAGGTTCCTGAATCTTGTGATTTTGGGGCATATAACCTCTTTCCTACCCAGTATTCCCTTGCCAGGCAGATCCACAGGGCTACTAGCAGGTGATGCACTCAGGACAACAGACCTTTTGTAGTCAAAAAGTGGAACAGTTAAGTGATTCCATCACAAAATAGGAATATGTAAAACCTCAAGTAAACCTGAAGTAAATGCTTTTGGAGGGACCAGGAGGGAACAAGAATGTAACTTGTCTTATCTAACCACCAAATGATTGACGCATTGATAAGAAATCATAATGGCTTGTGTTCCTAAGCCAAATTCAGACATATTTAAACCAAGAATTTTTTGCTCATTTAACTCTTCCATACCTCTGGGCTGGCGGCCCATCCATGATGATGTTGATCCATAAGATCTGCATAGCATTGAGCGGATTTGGTAGGTTGAGCACTGTTGACAGAGTAATTAGGCTCAAAGCTGAAATGCTCCTGCAAAGCACAGAAGGACATTATTCTGCATGGCCTCACCCAAAAGGTGCTTTCACTGGAGTCGACGCAAACAGAAACTTACGTGCTCAACTGGAACCGGACGAAGTTTTTAATGTTGTAAAATATTCCCTTTCCCTCTTCTATCGCATTCCTGGAAGGGAGAGAAGAGTTAAATAACTGGCACTCATACTATTTACATTGAGGTCTCTGTAACACAAGACAAGTTGTCTTCTCTAGCACTTATTTCAGTTGAAATTCAGACTCCAGCTTGAGGACATCAATGCAGCTTCTCAGTCAACATGACTTTATCAGGAATAGCAGAGCTGAAAAGCCTGGTTTATATGGCCAGCTCTTGGTTCATAAAGCGGGCGTGTGACCTATTTATATCCTCACTCTGCTCTGCCTACTCTCTCTGTTGTTATGAACCAGCAGGGCATTGCAAATTATGTCTTTCCTCTGAGCTTCCTGGATGAGGCAGAGAGCACGAGTTCTGAACTACACAGACTTCTAGGCGCTTTCAAATCCCCGCTTAGCTACAGCAATGAGAAAGCAGTGCATTCAGATGAAAGGTAGCTTTGTCACCACCACTTGAAACAAAAAAGTCATTGCCATGTGTGCAACTGAAAATAAGCCAGACCCACACTAGGCATCTCCACTTACTGCCTGTTGACTTACACGTCCTGTGTCTTGTGCTATTTCCAGGGCAAGTCACACAACAGGCTTGTTGCAATGGATAGCCAGAAAGTATCTGAAGTAAGAAAGTGTCTGATAGTAAGAAAATCGCTAGACCTACATCACCGTCGAGAAGTCATCATCCACGAGAATCATGTTGGCAGCCTCTTTGCTGACGTCTGTGCCAGCCCGTCCCATTGCAATCCCGATATCGGCAGATTTAAGGGCCACGGCATCATTAACGCCATCTCCTGTCATCGACACGACAGCACCAGCCCTCTGCAAAGCCTGTGAGAGGGGAGAGATGGGAGGCTCTGAAGCCAGGAGAAGATAGGCAAGTCCTGTTGGCAATCACAGCACTTGCACGCAGTAGTGGAAGAGCAGAAGTGCTATTTGACTTTGAGGGTCACGCAGACTCAGCAGCCCACTGAGGACAAAACTCAGACCAAGGATTTTCAGGAGAGACTCTCACAATTCCAACAGGAGTTAGAAGAGGGGAGTAAAGTCCTCCAAAATAATTCTCTCTCCTGATACTAAGTTTGCTAATATCTCACTAGTGTCTTTCAACTGACTCAGGCCAAATCTGCAAGACATGCTAATATCTGCAGTGTAACTTGTGCCAAAGCTCCAGCTTGGGTTTTATGGTCCTTTAGTTTGAGCTGATCCTGCCTTGGAAGACCAGGTGGTCTAGAGTGCTGAGCCCCCCCGCACCGCGCCTTACAGCTTGTTTTTGTGAGGCACACAATGGATTTGAGAGCCTTAATACCTTTATGATTTTTAGTTTGTGCTTTGGACTTGTTCTGAAGAAAATGGAAACCTGAAAAACAAACAATACCATCTTGTGTTAGGCGTATGCTATTGGAAACAGGCCTTGTTTCTGTAGTCAAAACCATTACATTTTTGACAGTGGATGATAGCTCTGCCTCTGCCAGTTGGTCCAGCTCTTCCCCGGACATGGCTTTCAGCTTCCCATTGCAGAGACCGATATTCTGTCCTGCAAAGAAAAGCCCAAAATGAGACCTGCCCATCAGCTCTGGAAAAAGCCAACTATTTCTTGACTCAAAGAAGAGAGGCAGCAGTTAAAGAATTTACTGGGAAACATATGTGAAGCTGGGGCATCTGACAGGGCACACAGCTCTGGCTCCGAGCGGGGCCGGTCACCCTGTCCTTACTCAACCGGAGTTACGGAAGCAATACAATATCCAGAACTGGAGCTGATGCTAAATCTGTTGCAAAGATGGGAAACGCAGAGATACTCACACTCCAAACAGTGGAGTCTGTAATCCCAGCAGTGCAATATCTGTCTCATTTAAGGGTCTTACACTGAGATTTTGCCATTTTTGTTCCTAAAATAGTGGAGTTAAGTTACTGAAATTTGGCCCATAGTTCATAGCTGCTTTGTTACTGCATTTAATAGCATTTGTTTCAATGGATGATTAAGAACACAGTGACATTTAAAACCTCTATTGCACCCATAAAAGGATTGATAACAATGAATATTAAGTGATGTAACATTTGACTGATCTGACAGACATAATACAGACCCCCAGGAAAGAAGCTAATTTTGCTACCTATAGCCACAGCAGTTTCCAGGGCATCGCCAGTTATCATCTTTACTGATACACCAGACTCAAAAAGGACTTGAACAGCTTCTCTCACTCCAGCTCTCGGGGGATCAATTATTCCAACCAGGCCTAAAAATGTTAGTTTGCCAAGTTCTGGACCTGAAGCCAAAGCAAGTACTAGAAACAGAGGGGAAAAAAAGAAGAACAAGACTAAATTATTAATAATGTGTTTCCATACGTGAAAATGAACATTTAGAGGAGGCATTAGCTTGCCAGTTTTCCAGCACAAAAAATCATTAAAACCAGATCTTCAGTCATTATATTCAGATCATGTATAGACACAAAAATGTGGTCCACTGAAATAACACCAGTTTATCTGAATCAGAGCATTTCTGTTTCACATGTTTCTCTTAGGGTTTATTTCTTTCTAACTTCAAGGTGTCTACCACGTCTGCCCTAAATGCAGACGGATTAAATTGGGACAGTGCAATGTTAGACCAGGCACTGTTAAACTACTACATTAAATAATACCAGTCTCGTAAAAACATGATTATTTTTCTTTAATCTAAAAACGTGAAATGTAAATTCAGTTCAACCAGTGAAACTTCCATCATGTAAACATCAAGGCTCTGAACATTTTGTTTCTGTTCTTGGCGCCTAACCGTATCATTCAATCGTTCTTAAATCACTCAAGGATGTTTTGCCAGGGGTTCATGTCAGCGTTGCTTTGATGATTGAATCACAAGCTCGCGGCAGCTGCCTGAGCTAATCGCTTTTCCCCAGAGTGGTAATTTGCCACTCACAACGGCAGATGATTCAGATATTGTAAAGCAAGCTCCGTACATCGGTTACTAACCGCAAGGCACCGAGCTGAGAATATGGACATCAACTACACCATCCTCCAGGCCTGGCTGCCAGGTCTTGTTCCCATCTACTTACAGCCTGGGAACACACACAGGAGATGGTGTCTTTGTTATTGTGTGAAAGCCCAAGACGTTTCTGAAAGGATGTTTCTAGTGATGAAGGAAATGACACACGTACAAAAACTTCTGCGGGCTGTGCACGGACACGCAGTCAGGATCAAAAGGAGATCGTTAGGTTTGGTCCTAATAAAGAATTGAACTAAACTTCAAATAAAAATCTCAGTGCCCGAATCCATGTTTTGAACCCCTTTCAAACTTGCTTTTTGTTGCTCTTGAAACAGCTTCTCCAAAAGCAAAACTTGGCAGAGCAGCGCTTAGATCGGGTTCAGTGCAAAGCTTTTCAACGCAGCATTCAAACTGTAGCCCAGGCAATCATAATGCTCCACAGAAGAAAAACATTCACCATTCCCAGTACTTATTTTCGGCTCTTTTCAATCTCACTAACTCAAACACTGGGGAAAAAAAAAAGATGAGTGGCAAGCAAGCAGCCAGCAGACCCAAGACATGGCCCTCGGCAAACTCTCACAAGTATTAGGAAGATGGCACGAACGATGCTGAGGATTGAGCCTCTGTCCATCCCAACCAAAACAGAGCAGGGAAGTATTAGGGCACGATAACGGATAAGCTTAAGGGACACAGAGAGTAATGACTGACCTCGTAGACCTGAGGAGCCCATTCGTTTCTCTTCCTGCTGGTAGAAGGCTTTCTGCTGGGGTGTGAGTGATAACGAGATGCCACCGCTGTTATACAGAGTGCAATATCGAATAACTTCTTCAAACGCTCCTTTCATAAAGTAAATATCTTCCTGATCCTATAAAGTAAGGAGATAATACACTTCATCACAAAAGAAGAAAAGAGCAGATTTTAAAAATACCGACAATGCACAAGGCTTTACATCCTAGGTGAAAAAGATCTTTTGTTTGCTCTGTTACCTGTTTTGTAAAACGCCCAGGTGCACGTAGTTTTTATAGGATGTAATATTTTTGCTCTGGCTGTTTTTCACGTTCAGCCATCACAGACAGAACGGTCATGAAAAGGTTGGTGAGTTTTTAAACCCGACCATAGTATCAGCCAACATGAGCTCCTTAACCCAGTAAGGGAAAAATGGCCAACATTTTCTTCTAAACATCACACCTTTCTTCCCCTGTCACTTCTCTGAAAAGCTTTTGTTCTCCTGCTCAAACCACTATATGAAAAGTATTATCGTCTCCCATTCAAACACACCTTTACAAGCTAAAATTACACCCAAGTGGGGAATTCTGAGGTTTGTTCAGTTTTCTCCTGACATAGTTAACTTCTGAAAATGTTATTTGCTGAAGAGATACCATTTCATGCCCATTGTTGAGGTGCACAATTAGAAACATGAAACCAGCCAACACCACTGTTTGCTTTACCTGATTCTTCGGCGTGCATTTCACGGCCATCCACTTTTGTTCAGAGCTAAATGGAATTTCCTTCTTTCTTACATAAATATCTTTTATGTCAGCTAATTCCATCTAAAGCAAGGGGAAAAAAAGAGCACTGTAATGCTGAACAATGCCAAAGTTTGTACCATTTTCTATATTCTAAGCACTGACTGTTGACCATGTACTTCCAGGCAGTCATATACCACAGAGCTCAAGAAGCAGCACGGGGAGAGCAAAACTCGTATTTCAAACCCATCTTTTCCTTTTGGTGGCTGATATGGGATAAATTAAACTGGAGTTTGAAGCTTGATCCCCGTTGACTTTTGCAAGAACCAGGGAGCTGCACTGCTGTCTTGGTGGGGCTTTGGGTCAAAGAGGCTCAAGTTCTTTCCCTAAACCTGCGGCAAAGCGATGAGAAGAGCAGATTTCTTCCAGCCCGAGCTCAGGCTCCCCCACCTCGGTTATTTCCCAGTCAACTTATTGGGAAGAAAAAGGAAAATTGCAAATAACTGAATGGTCAGTCATGGATGTGGTTTCAGATTATTTCCTGAGGAGTTAAACTCACAAAGCGATCCACCACAAGACGACCCTTCAGCTGTGAGATACAACCATCCAAATCAACACACGTGCCTGCCTTAGCAGCACGAGTCGTGCTCTAGCTGCTAAGTGGTAGTGATCAGTAGTAGCTTCCAGTCTGTCTCTCCTCCAGCCTCCACCAAACTAAAAAAATTTAAAAAAATAGAAGAGAGAACCCCTCTTTTATTCTGCTATTGCTTGGCTAGTGAATGGCAGAGCAGAAGGAAGATTTTAATTTATTATTTAGGGAAATAAAATGTCATTGTTCAAAAAAAATAAGTAAAAAAAAACAACCCATGGTTTCACTGTTAGAGTTAGAAGCTTAAAAATAGGAGGTAGGAAGAGATATTTGCAGGTGCATCATTTCATCAGGCACCTTCTGTGCTTTAAGCCCACCTGAGGCTGTGGACCACTGGCTGTGGAACGCTGATTAGATGATACCTCGAGGTGTTTTACAGCCTTCTGCCTGTGAGCATGAACGCAATATGCACAAAATATCTTGGTTTACGTAATTATGACTAGAAAAAAGTAAAAGCTGGCAGATGACCCAAATTGAGGACGACCCTCTGCCACGCTTTCTAGTACGGCCTGTTCTTGCTCATTTTTTCACTTTCATGTCTTCCTCCTGAACCCTTAACTGGCATGTGCAGAAAAAAGAAAAAGGGCAGTTCAGTCTGAGCCCAAAAGAAACCCATTGCGCAGCTTAATTGCAGCGATCAGCCAAGCACAACAATTATTGCTGTTAGCACAGAAGCTCAGGAAAGGTGTTTGTCCATGGCAAGAGGTTTACATGGGATTGGTGTACATCTCTGACCTTGGGGAGAAGAGACAAAGAAGGACTAGAACCTGTCTGGTGACTTTAAAGAAGTCTGATCACTGCTGTCAGACTTAACAGTTCCAGCTCTTTTTTAAAAAAACAAAACATTTCTGGAAAATTGTAAATCTTAACAATTTTACCTTCATTGCAAGGGCAATGAGAGCTCCTTCCGTGGGCTGTCCCATCACATTATTTTTCCTGATGATGGCATTATTGACTATACAGCCAGCCTAGAGAAAGGGATGTGTTTACATGGTTTATTTTTTCGTAACTAAATTCATACCTTTTTCATCTCTTTAGATGAAATAATGAGAGATTGGAGAACAAAAGCAGCCACATCCCAACCCTTAGCAGCATCTCTTGAGATCGGTTCTTGCACTTTCTAAACCCACTTAATCCATAGGATACACTAATATTGTGGTAAAATGTTACATTTTGGATAAATTAACATCAAGTCAAACATGATCTAAGCAGCTTGATAAATTGTGAAAATGAAAACGTAGGCTCTCCTACTATTGCTTCTAACGTGTTGTATGGATAAAATAAGACCTAATCTCCACTTGAGATTCCAGCTCAGATCATTTCACCACCCAAACGCTTCACTTTAGCCTTTAGCTCAATGTGCAAGATCTTATTTAATGTCAAGATGAAACCCAGAGACCATCACAGTACATTCATAAATTGACTAGCTAAAGTCCAAAATCTGTTCACATTCAAAATCTGAACATGGTAAAATTAATCAGTCTCTCCTCTGCCAGAATTGTATTTTTATCTAAAAAGTCCTTGAAGCGTTAAGCTGATGACTCTGGAATCTCTTTACATGTCTTATGAGTGCTCCCTTTCACCCATAAGCTTCAGGTTTTACATCACAATTACTCAGAGCCTTTCCACGAGAATGCTCTGGCAAGACAGTTCATTTTATAGTTACAAAAGTGGCTTTTTTTCATCTTCATAACCCAAAGTGATTTGTGCAAATGAAAAGTGCATGTGAATAGAACAAGCAGGTTCATAATTTATACTTACCTCCACTAGTTTCCCAACTGAGATGTTGGAAAATTCTTTAAGAATCTCCTTTGACGGCAGAAGATAAACGTTTCCTTCTCCATTGTAGCCCACTCCACTGACCTGAGGAATGGAGAGACAGAAAGAGCAAATTTCCCAGTGCCAGGCAGGACTATACGACATCTGTCTACATTGGGGTGCACTTGAGCAAATTTCTGATTTTGAAGGCCTGCTGGGATTGTTCTTTCTAGCTCAAAGCAACGCTTATAGGAAAGGCTGCAGATACTAAAAATATAATATTACAATAACTGTATAGGAACAAAAAGAATTAGCTTGTCTTATACGTAACTTGTTCGCCATGAGTTCAAAAGCCTCTTGCAGCTCAGTCAGGAGATCCAGCCCTTTGGTAGCGGTGGGTTCACTGGTTTTATCCTACCGATGACTGGCCCGTGTCTCCACTGCCTTACATTTTGCATGCCTGCATTTTTCACCCACTTTGCACACAGGTAAATGCACCAAGCAGAAAGATCAGGTCACTCGTATGATAAACATTCCTACAGAAGATGGGCCCGCAAGGGTCAGTGGCAGGGTTCAGTATATACAATAATTGCAGAGAACAGCAGATGATGTCAATGAACATCTTTGTTTATGGTATCTGAGCAGCTTCTGTACACTCAGCCCCACCTCTGCCTGTCGCCAGCGCTGCGAAAGTCTCGTCTCTTTAATGGAACCAGTGACGTGCAAGAAACTGCTTGGTTTGGGACTGACTCAGCACCCCTCATTTGAGTCTAATAGAACTAAAAGCAATTTGGCCCTGCTGAGCTTGAACAGGAAAGTCCATATCGCCACCTCATCCATACCTCTGCCTGGAACCCATCCGAGGTCACGAGCCGAGTCACTGTCATCTCGTTGGCTGTCAGAGTGCCTGTCTTATCTGAGCAGATGACATTGCAGCAACCTGATGCAGGAAAGTTTTTAATCAGAACCCATGAATAATCCAACTGAACAATGAGTGTCAGGGCCCCAGAAGGAGAACATGTTTCCCTAATGTTACTCAAACTGCACCAGTGAGAAAACAGAGAAAATATCAAGAAATGGATGAATTTTCAAAGAGGGTGTTGTAAGGAAAGGATTTAAGTGCACGACAGGGTGTCATGCACATAATTTGGATGTGAGATGTGGTAGGAGACATAAGAAGAGGGCCACACGGTCTTGAGCATCATACGGTGGGCAATTAGAGAAGGCACCGATTTCCAGGGAGTTGATCAATGTTCCGAGCTGCAGGATCACACAACAGAACAGCCATTATATTCTGAAAAGACGTATCAAATTCCCACTCCACCACGTGCTTCCTCAGATGGGCCATTTAACCCTCGCTTCTCTAAATCAGGAAAACCAGCCCTACCCTGCCTCACCAAGGGACTGCGGGGGTAGATGTGTTAAAGACCGTTACAAAAAAATACTTAAAAATCCACAGCTAAGAACAGAAGCTGCCCCACTCGTGCTCTGCTTTGTGACAATGCTGCTCCAGTAAATCACGTTTCTTCCAGGGCCCATTTACACCACAAAACAGCCAAGGAGTGAATTAGCAGAGTCACTACATTCAGGCGAGTTTTCACTCCCAAGAAGGGGAAAAAACAACTTTAATGCAAAAAAGAATCAGACTCCGGCTCCCTTCTAAGTCTGAATATCTTCCCTGGCTCTGGAGATGACCACGCTGCTTAGGCACAGACCCCATGAGCGTGATGACCACCAGGTAAAAGCCTGGGGAGAAGAAAGAAGATTGGGCTGCAATTAAATTAATTGCAGTTTTCAATCATAGATTCATAGAACGGTTTGGGTTGGAAGGGACCTCAAAGATCTAGTTTCAACCCCCCTGCCATGAGCAGGGACACCTTCCAGTACACCAGGTTGCTCAAAGCCTCATCCAACCTGGCCTTGAACACTTCCAGGGATGGGACAGCCACGACTTGTCTGGGCAACCTGTGCCAGTGCCTCACCACCCTTATTGTAAAAAATTTCTTCCTTAGATCTAATTTAAATCCTGTCACTACACACCCTTGTGAAAAGTCCTGCTCCAGCTTTCTTGTAGCCCCTTCAGGTACTGGAAGGTCTCCCCAGAGCCGTCTCTTCTCTGGGCTGAACAATCCCAACTCTCTCAGCCTGTCTTGAAGGATTAGCACAGGGCAAAGCTATCACTTCCAATATTTTGTTTGTAGCTACTGACAATTAAAGAATCAGATAAAAAAGGATTATTTTTCTCCTTTTCGGAAGTTTAACAGACATGGCACAATCAATGGGTGGCAGAGCACAGTTTTTGCCCTGCTTCGATTGCCTTGCAGAGTAGCAGGACATCTGGCAGTTCCACCTATTTGGGCGCAGCCCTACCAGAACGAAATTCTTCATGAGCTCGGGCTATTTCAGATGTGCTGGGTCAGGGCAGATCCAATAAAATAAGGGTGATAAGATTCCCTAACCGCAGAACAAACAAGGGCAGCTCAAACAATAGCAGCAATTCCAAGGCGGGTGGATTTTAGCCGAAGGATCTGGCTGTGGAGCAGATATTTGTGCCAGTGCAGGCCAGGCTTGGCATTTAGAGTCCTTTTTAATGAGTGGTGCTAAATACACAACATGTCTTCTCCTTCACACAACTGCCACACTGACCAGGGCCAGCAGCAAAGCCTGGAATACAGGGACCTGGGAATAAGGGCCAATTTGAAGATAAGAGGAGGTGGAAGAATACTTTCATTATAGTTTGTTCTGCCCTGCAGTTGTGAGGATGGGCTGGATGCCTTCTCAAGGTCCTCTCTGTCCCTGTTTGCCATGGATCTTTGGATGTCACGGAGATGATGACACAGGCTGTGGAAGGACAAATGGTTTTGTTTATGCCACCAGGCTCCACTTGAGCAGCTGCAAGTTTTTTTAGCCAGACACTGACAAAGTGAACGGGATGGACCTGCAGAATGATCCTACAAAACAGGGAGGAAGGAGAAACCAAGACATTCAACTCCAGTGGGGCAGGCATGTCTGCAGAGGGGCTCTGTTCCCCACTGGTCAGTGCTGTGGGTTGGCACCATTCCTAGCAAGTTAATATCACTAAAATAAGAGAAAAGAATGAGAAACACAGGGTAGAAATGTATTTAAGTCCGAGTGGATTGCTCCAGCCCAGTAAACATATTCCAAATTTATTTTTTTTTTAATCAGATCAAGACTCACTTGGCCAGCCCACTGCTATTCAGTTCAGATTTTGAAGCCTGGCAGATGACCAAGCCGCGTGGCCCCTTTGCAGCCTTACCTAAGGTTTCTACTATGGGCAGCTTCTTCACAATCACCCTTTTCTTGGCCATCCGGAGAACGCCCAGCACCAGTGTTACGGTGACCACGATGGGAAGGCCCTCTGGGATGGCAGCCACCGCCAGGCTGGGGACAGCAGAGACACAACAGCTTCAGCACAGGGTCAACCTACAAGTACCGACCAAAACGCATCGAAGGGACATTTCCATGGGGTGTGTTTTCCTGCTTATATGTGCACATTTGAATGGGAGCGGGCAAGGCTAACCCCTGGGACTGCTGGCACATCACAAATATGAAAGTGGAATAATTATCCAACCTTTCAACTTTTTTCTGGATAATTTTGACAGAGCAATTACTTTCCTTTTTTATATTTCCAAAGAGCATTAATTTCTGGCTAAGCAGGGATTTAGGGGTTGGATTCCATTTCATTTATTTAACTTTCTGAGGATGTAAGTTGAATATTCCTTGGCATCGCAGCTCACACCTTATCTACTGGCTCCTGGCCATCCACAACCCCTCACCTCCTCTCTTACATGTGGGTACAAGCTATGGCAGGACAGAATCTGCTCCCCAGATGTCCCCACGCTGCGCACACTGAATCAGAGCAGCATCAAAACCTGCAACGCCTGACACGCTAGAAGAATCCCAACACAGTCTGTATCTGTCCCATAGTTATTCCTTGGGTAACTCCAAACACTTCTAGGTATGTGCAAAAAGTAACCAAAGAGGTCTTTCAAAACCATAGGCTGCCCTCCAAAATTCAGGCTTAACCACTTCTCTTTGCCACCACATCCCCTCGGGTGATGGGAAGGTGGGCACTGAGCCACTTGGCTTCTCCGTTGTCTCCTCATCTTTGGTTTTGTTTATATTTCCATAGAAAATGTCTTTTTTTTAAAAAAAAAAAAAAGGATTGATTTTAGAGCCATGACAACACCAATCAACAGGTTTTATGGGTGCTACTAAAAAGACATGGTTTATTATGTTTGATTAAGAGGTTGTGCACGCTTTTTATGCCGCATCAAATGCGCATTCCTATCTTTAGACGTAAATCCAGTAAGAACAGCAAAGACTAATATTTGCTGTTGCTACACTCCCACTAAATTCATAGTACAGATAGGAAAGGATATTCACAGCAGGATGGGGTGGAAAAGCCAGTGAAGATTTTCAAAATACTGATTTCCAGAATTAAACTCACCAACTTGCTTTTTTTTCCTACTAAACTCTGTTGTAAAGCTCACACTAATTTCACCAGTGCAAGATCAATATGTGTTTATTAATGTTCTTACTCAAGTTCTCTTTTGTGAAATGTCCATTGTTTTGAACAGGGAATTCCCTAGGACATGTTTCATTAGAAATCAAAGGGAAAAGTGCTCTCCAGTCCTCACCTAACTCCAATCGTGAACATGCTGAGGAGATGCTTCCCTTGTAACCAGCCAATAAACATTATTAAACCTGGTGGGAGAAAACCATCCGATCAAAAACTGCAAGAAATTAATAAATCTCTAACCTGCTTTAGCTGTCGTTGGGGAACAGAATATGGAATGAGGCCCCCCCTTATCCCTCCTTCTGAGGTGTCTCTGCTTGAACCCCCAAAGTCCAGGTAACCCACACCAGCAAGTGCTTTTGAAGAAGGGGCCTTGGAGCACAGGGGCTTTCACAGCTGACCACGCAAATACGAGCGTTGTGTCCTACTCACCGATTATGCCAAAGGAGAAAAGAGTGAGCTGCTTGCCCAGTCTGTCCATGCTTTTCTGGAGAGGTGTTTTGGGAGTCTGGAAACATAAGAGAACAGCCAGTTTTCTTTGCTTGTTACATAAGATAAGGTGATGACAGCCCAGAACGACTGATCCACACAGTTCTGGTTATCATTACTGTGGTCCCTACAGCTGCCCAAAACACCCTAGTGCTTACCCATCCCAAACCCCAACGGGGTCTGCTGGGCACAGACCATTCCATAGGGAGAGGGTCTCTGCCTCAGTGCACTCAAGACAGGCAAAAAATGGGAGACAAAGAAGAATTATATTGAATTATAGCTGAGAGCCAGAGTAGAGACTGACTGAGGGCTAAATTGGAAAAGGACCTTAGCGATCGAGTCCAGGACTGGATGATGTGTGTGCAAAGCCTCTGGGACAGGGATAAAAAGTGTGGAACCCCATCTCTGTCGCAGAGGCTTTGCACACACATTACCCAGAAGTGTTTACTTCTGCTTTGCTGTGGTTTCTTGTATTAATTGATCAAGAGTTTAACTGGTTTCTAGACCCTCATCTGTGTTAGCTCAGAGCTCTGGCCCATGAAATTTTGGCAAGGATGGAAGTTAAATTTTATATACATAGTGGAAAGTCGGGTGGGGGGGCAGAAGAAACCCTGATGTTTGGTTTACTACTGCATTAGATACAAGCTGAGAATCACAAGTCTGGATTTAGGAGCCTAAATCCTACTTATAACCTTTTTTGGATACAGCACTTTGGTGTCCCTCAGTCACACAGGCATTTTGCAGCAGAAGTAGAAATGAACCCAGTGTAATAACTCTTGGAACCGCTCCTCCTCACAAACTTTCATCCAGAACATCCACCATGTCCAGAGACACACAGAGACTTCTTTACCTCTTCAGCTTGCATCATTTTGAACACCTCTCCAAACTGTGAATTTTCACCCGTCCCAATAACTACACCCTGAAAAGAAGGGGAAAAAAAAAAAAAAAAAAAAAAAAGAGGGGGAGATGAACGATCTAGAGATTCTGCAGCTAATGTGGAGGAAAAGATTGATGCTGACAGGACTTACTTTCCCCTTCCCGTATCGCACCAGTGTCCCCATGAAAACAACATTGCTCAGCGTGGTTATGTCTCCAGCTTCCAGTAAGACACTGTCAGTCTTGTTGCAAGGCTCAGCTTCTCCGGTAAAACTGGATTCATCCACCAGGAGATCTGTAACCTAATTAAAAAGGCACATTTCTGGCACTGTTAAGGCAACAAATTTCTGAAACAGGCTCTTGTACGTACAGTTGCATTTACCTCGACCAGCCTGAGGTCTGCAGGAACCCTGTCGCCAACAGACAGATATATGATATCTCCAGGCACGAGCTCTCGCGCTAGAAGATGCTGCAGTTTTCCTTCCCTAAGGCTATGTTAGACAAATGGAAAAAGAAGAAAGGAAACCAGGCTGTGAGGTTTTTATTCCTTC
This sequence comes from Tauraco erythrolophus, assembly GCF_009769465.1. NCBI lineage: Eukaryota > Metazoa > Chordata > Aves > Musophagiformes > Musophagidae > Tauraco > Tauraco erythrolophus. The sequence goes on along the minus strand of NC_141479.1, from coordinate 19,256,796 downwards.
TGCAGGCTTGGGAATGTGGCTGGCAAGAAAACAAGAGCTCTGACCTAAAGAGTTTCCCATGCAAATAAGAACCTAAAATCTTCGTAATGATGAGGAGAGAAGATTGTGTTCAGTTTGGTCTCAGTTTTAATTCATAAACATATGGGCAGGTTATGGAAAACTTGTGTTTCACCAATAGTCAACTTAAACAGTAGCTTAGAGTGACAAGAAGATGCACTTTCCCGTGGCTCACGCTTTAAATAATGAAATGCAGAGTCTTTAACCTATAAAGAAGCTTTTTTAAAGCCAGAATTACCACTGGCATTTCAATATCGTATTAAAAATACAGCCTTTCAAGAGGTTAGATGCTTATGGTGTCATACCCTAAACAAATAAAGAACAAGCAGTGGCATTTGTAAGATCTGAACCTGGGTGAACTTCAGACCAGAAGACGACCCCCTGCTGCTTTTGCAGTGCAAGGTTTCTCTGAGCCCCACAGCTTGCTTGTGTTGGCCGTGACGGAACGGATTTGCAACGACATAAATAGGAAGGGCGTTTTCTGTAACCTGAAGCACCAATATGGAACATCAAAGCAGCCAGGGAAGCAGTGTCTGATACACCCTAGGCCTGCTCCACGGGCAATGGCACGACTAAAAGTGCCGAAACACCTGGTTGGTGCTGGTGTGCCCGTGCCCAGCACGAACATACAGCGATGGGCAAGTGTGGATGAGGAAACCCAGCCTGTGTGCACCTCCACACATAAGCCATCTAGTGCCGATTTCCCAGGGGCAAAACTACCCTAAAGCCAAAAAAAACACTCAAGTGAGGATTTTCCTGCAGAGGGAGTCATCGACATAGAAGAGGCTGCACAGACCCTTACGCAGGGCACGGAGCAGCACATTTTTGGGACCCTCCTGTCTCTCACCATTTATTCAGTTCCTCTGGGTGCCTACTTTACAGTTCAGAGTTATTTCATCCCCTTTCACTATGTCTTACAGTTGCACCCACACATGGTGCCAACCCCTCCAGACACCGGGTCAGGTCCTCATTACATGTGAAGTAATTTTCTTCACCCATCGGTTGTGCCCTCATAACCCAAACCCTGCAGAAACCCACCGACCCAGGCAGCCCTCACCAGTTGCACTCGGGGGGTACCAGCTTGTTAAGTTCTTCCAGAGATTTTTCCGAGCGATATTCCTTTTAAAATGAGAAAGGAGAAGAAAGTCCAGTTACAGAAGTGAGCTCACCCACGACAGCCCTGGCTACGGAGCCACGCTCCGGCCGACGTACCTGGATGAAGGCCACGGTGACCACGATGAGCACCGCCTGTGAACAAAGAGGCATTACAGGTGTGGGCACAGCAGTTCCAGAGAGCGAAAGGTTGAGCTGCAGGAGAGGTACCACCTACCATGGCGATGCTCGCGGCGTCCTCATATTCTTTGGTGATGACGCTTACCAAAGCAGAAGCCAGCAACAAGAGGATGAGGGGATTTTTAAACTGAAAAAATATTTTAAAAGATTGCCATATAATGTTAAATATGGAGCTGCTGAAGCTGATCTGATCTGGCCTCAGATCTCATCAGAAAGGACTAGACCTGGTTTTGCTGCAGGGACTCTCCTTGGTTGTGACAGCAGCACCACTCTGCCCAGACAGAACGGGTGCAGTACCTGTGGTCAGGCTGGTGCCAGTCTCTGCACCCATCCGGGAGCTGGACAGCATCAGGGACCAGCAGGACAAGGCTCACACCAAAAGACATGAGATTCCTCTCTTTTCACTTGCTTGCACAGGCAAGGCTCACCTTTACAGACATGCAGAGCAGGATTGAATCTAAAAGCTCTTTGGAGCCAAGAGGTACAAACAAAAACTTTATTGTCTTTAGAATTTGAAACCAGAAATCCTCTTTCCTTTTTTTCCCTTTTTTTTTTTTTTCCAAATTAATCTGCTAAACTCTGCACTGGACCTAGTGTTGCAGGAGTCAGATCCTCATTTTTTTTCACTTTTAAACACAGATTTTAAGGACGTTTCTCCTACCTGAGAAAGTTACAGCTCTCTTCAGCTACTGTGGGAATTGAAGTAAGGGAATTAAGTCAGGCAAAGACAAGATTGTGTGTTTTGGGTAACGAGCATGGTGATGCACGGCAGGAAAGCTAAGGTTTAAATTTATTCCTTGCTGAAGCAAAAGGTGAAAATACCTTCATTTCTCTTTAGAAAGACTGAGACAGAGGGAATGTTTTACAAAAAGAGCAGCTGGAAGAAGCCACTACAAGCGTCTGCTAAGGGACAATGCTCAAGTGCAGAGGTGGGAGCGGTGTGGGACTGCAGGCAGCAATTCCAGAGAGACCAATAGATTGTGGAAGGATCAGAGAGGCACTAAAGAGTTCCTTGGGTGTCCCCGTAGGAGAAACAACTTGTTAAGGCTGAGCAGAAAAAAAAGCACCATTTCACTTTTTCTTAAAAATAAAAGAGTCCTTGAAGAGATTTAGTGATGACTGCAAAGTGCTTAAAGAATATTGATCACATACATAGGAAAAAAGGGATATCCCATGAAATAAAAGTAAGGTCTTTCAAAGCAACTAAAATCTTCATGATCCAGCTAAGCAAGACAAAAAATCAAATTGCTGGTTGAAAATAAACAAAAAAAGACCCTTCTTGTTTGGTTAAAAGCTCTAAAAGAGAGGCGCACGATGCATTAAACACTGATGAGAACCAGTTAATAAAAGCAAAACTCAAGGATAACTCGGCTGGGGAAAAGAAGACAAAAAATACCACCTGCCTGGCTTTTTGGGGCAGTTTGAAATAGTGGATCTTCACAGCCAGTGGCACCATGTATGAATATATCCGTTACTGATGTCTTGCTAATAGACACTAACATGCACCTGAGCCCCACAACTGCCTCCGCTTTTGTGGGAGGTTCAGGTCTGTCCTTCACTGGGGTAACTGAAATCAGAGCGGCTTTCAGCTGCTACTGCTTTTCCTCAAACCTTTCATGATTTTATCACTTGCCTTAAAGGGAATAAATATGCTCCAGAAACCAGGTCACTGATTTACTGCTTTTGATTTGTGGGCTGTGTGGAGATAAAAAAGTTTATTTTTATTTTAAGATGTTATCTTCACATTAAATGACCCCGTGTCTGAATCTCACAGTGGCTTTCCTGAGAGAACAGACAGTTTCTGTATCTGGAGCACACAGCCTGTTCCAAGGCTGAATCCCTGGAAGGAGAAACCCTGAATATTTCAATGTAGAGACATGCTCAGGCCAACCCAGCCAGGGTTTTTTTGCCAAGAAATGAGAATCTGTGCAGAAAATCCTTACCTGGTCTAAATATTTCTTCCATATCGGCTCTGTATTCTCTACTGAAAATTCGTTCCAGCCATGTTTTAACCTGCGCTGCAGCACAGAAAACTCAGAGAGTCCAGTTTGTATATCAACCTACAGGGAAATTTAAAAAAAAAGAAAAAACAACAAACATCACACACTGTAGAACAGTTACAGAAAACTGCTTAAGGCAAAGTTATGTTAAAAAACTGTAAGCAGACTTGGCAAGATATTCATGGTTCAGTTCCCCACAAAAAAAATAAAGCTATCCACCGTTTAACTGTTCAGGTATTTATTTTTGTTGAACTATAAAACTTCACCATCAACCATCACAGAAACACAGAAAGCAAACACAATTTAATACCCGCCCCCCGCCCCCCCGGTATTTCCACGAGTGAGAAACCATATAATAGATGACAAATTAGAAATCTAAAACAGTAAAAGAAAGGGTTGATTTCTGGTTTCACTGTACATTTAAAGAAAAAAATAGAAATAAAAATACTCTTGCAAAATTTAAAGAGAACAAATGGAGAAGGAATAAGATCTATTTTGCCTGGATTTAAAAAAATAGCAAGCTCAGACAGCAAAATATTGCTAAGCATTGTAGCTTTCCCTGGTGATGAGGACTCAGCCTTTCTAAATTTCCATCTGTTTTCCATACGGGGGGTGAGGCGTGAGTTATAACATCAGATTTACTTTTCCCAAGGGCTCTGTGGGGGCCAAAGGTCTCAGCACTTTTGCTGAACTGGGTGATGGCTACAGCTTTGCTGTTTGCTGGGGGCGGGACGGTGAGGTCAGTTTCTATCTAACAATTCCAGCTGCCAGCAAGCCCTTGAGAAGTTGTCCAGGGCAATAAAGGTGATGAGCTTTGCCTCTGAAATGAAGCGCTGCGTGCATTTGCACAGCATTTTCCAAGGAGCTGCCGCCAATTTGAGCAGAGCAGCTGTGCAGGCTGCGCCTGGGGCTCCTCTGGCAGCCTTGGCAGGGCACTGCCAGGGCTTTGTTTTCCAGGTTGGACAATTGAACCCTTTCACCTGCGGCTCACAGAGCCGCTCACGCCACTGAAATCCTTCCCCAGGACAGAGTGAAGTACAAATGCCCGATGCCGAGCCTTGAACACGGCCAGCGTGAGGACTCATCCCACATAAAGGCAGAGGCACTGGACACTCCAGGAATTTGCACGTGAAACCAAAGACCAGTTTTGCTGCTCAGTCTCTTCCCAGAACCACCTTACACAGACTGCATTACCACGGTCACAAAGGCCTGGAAAACCCCTTACGTTTAAAGCTTTTGCCAAGTCTTCTTTATGGCATTTACACGCGTCCTTCGGGGGCAGCACTGCCACCTCCTTCTCCTGCTCAATTATTTTCAGCTCACACTTCTCCTGGGTCTGAGGAAATGAGATAAAGCAGTCATTAGGCAAGAGCCCAGTTAAAAGCATTTCAGCATCTCTTTGCTTCTTCCCTTATTCCCATTCCCTACCCTCCCCTTGCCAGCTGTGCAACTTCAGTTGGCTAAAACGCTCCCTAAATCACAGCCCTTTATACCATTCACTAACTAATCCTCGTTACAGCCTCGCAGCCAGGTGCACATTCTTGCAGTGGAACAGAGGTTATCAGGAGCTGGGTTACCAAAAGCAGCAGCACACGCCACTGCCGTGCTCGGAAAAGCGTGCTGGGCTCTGCTCTTTGCAGGTATCCTGCCCGAGCTGAGCATTTTTTCAGTGCCAGTGTCTCACAGCTACATGCTCAAAGCTCAGAGCAAGGAAAAAACTTTTTCTCTTGTTAAAGACAGAATTCATGAACAGCAAACTGAGACAGAAAAGTCCCTGAGCCAGTGGAAGAAAGGAAAATTCTCTCCTGTCTCCACAGCTGCTTTCCTCCGTCGCCGGCTCTGCAAACACCTCTGAGCATTCAAACCCTTCCTGCCCCATCCAGGCTGCCCTGAGCTCCCAGCACCCAGGGACTCATCACCCTGACCTCTCTTTCTTTTTGGGATTCCCTGTCTCCTTTTCCAAAATGCTTTCCAGAGCAGCAGCATCATCTGAAACCTCAGCCAGGCACGTGACGGAGGCGGTGTGACCGCTATTGCAGGGTAAGTACGAAGAAGGAGAAACCTCACCCTTCCCAAGGGATGGGAGAATCTGTTCCCATTTGCTTTCATTCACAAAGCACAAGAGCACAAGTTCATTAACAGAGGGATCCCGAGAGCGCACGGTGCTCAGCCCCCGGCACAGCTCAGCCCTGCAGCCAGCTCCTGCTCGGCAAGGTGCGAGGAATTTGGCACCAGCTCCTGGCTACCAGCACCCCGGGGGGTTTGCTGGGGGAAACCTTCAGGTCCGGCTCATCAGTACCTGAGCAAGGGTTTGGAGAATGTCAGAGGTGCCTGAAGTGGTATTTGGAGAATTAGCCCTTCTATGAATATTCAGGAGGTTTCTAGGAACATCCAGTGTTTTGCAATCTAAAGCCTGAGATAAATGCAGAGAATCTCCTTGGCTGTTCGCTCATGCCTGTGCACAGAATTGGTTTCTGTCTTGTGACTTCTGGAGAGCTGGTAGCAGATGAGATAGGAGCATCTCTAAGCCCTGCTCCTTAGAAAGGCTTTGGGCACTTCCACGAGTTTCAGCCCTCTCTTTATGGCTGTTTAGTGACCCGCAGCACAGCTGCTAACGTGAGATACCAGCGCCAACCTGCTCCTGGCAGAAACGCAGAGAGTTTGCTGTGATCCCTTCCTCTGTGCAGTGCTCATCTGAAGCCGTTTCATCCCAGGAACAACCCACCTTTCCAAAACCCCAGCAATTTGCCCAAGATTTCCAAGAATTCTCCTGTTTCCATACATCCCTCACACTTGTGACCACATTTTGCCCAAAGAAGCTGCAGTATTTCTCCACTGTTTTGAGGTGTACTAGCACCGAGCATCACCCTTATTTCAACTTTTCCTTAACAGACATCCCTGGAAGTAACCAAAAAGTCCTTCCATGTTTAAAACCAACAATTTATTCCTACTTATGTAAACTCATCAGTTCTCTAACTTTGTTGACTCCCAGACACCGCAAGGCCGAAAGCCACCCATCCATCCAAGGAGAGGGGAGGAATTGCTGGGAAGAAAATACAGGGCTGTCAGGTACCGAAACACACCTCAAGTTAATCACTGTGCTGGTCTGATTCATGCAGCTTCTACAGGCTCCTCCGTGCTGCCCATGGCACGTGCAGGTATCAAGGCACAGCATTGCCTCAAAGGAGTTTAAGTTTTAATTAAAGGAGCTGGAGGGTGAGACAAGACCCAGGCACGAGAGTAACGTCCCTACAGTCCCCCAGAGGCAGCGGGGGAAGCCAGGGCCTGGCTGTATCCCTAATATTTAACTTCAACAGGCACGGAGGAAACGAATGACAAAAGCACATGGATGTGCCCGAGCCGCACACAGCCAGCGCTGGCACGAGTCAATGGAAACGCTGGCAGCTCCGTGCTCCTTACTGCCATGGGCTGTTGCAAAATGAACAGCTTTATTGGGACGAGTTAATTTGCATTGATTAGTTTACACCTGTAAGTAGTTTCCCCTGGATGAACGAGGCACAGCTTTTCCTACCAGACAAACAGCTCCAGCACAGGTTGGAAGTGCATCAGTGGAGCCTCATCTCCCTCCTCCTCTGCAAAGTGCTGCTGGCGCGGAGCCCCTTTGCCTCTAAACCCATCCCACCCCGCGTCTGTCAGGCACCAGGCAACGTCCTGAGCAAACCTCTTCATGAGCTAACCCCTCCTTGCGCTGTACTTCCTTTTCTATTTACATCACAAACCAGATGTGGGCTGCCAACATCATCCATTTACATTTTTAACCTTTATCCTTTAGACGTGACTCAAGCGCAAGAGTGCACGACTCCATTACAGCAGGGCAGAGAGAAGTGTAAAAAAAAATAAAAATTATTAGTTTATCTCTTTCTTTGCAAGATGCGGAGATACTGGGGGCTGTAAGGAGCAGCTGGTGGTGGCCAGGAGCCCGCAGCTGCCTGCCCAGCACCCCCAGGAGCCCGGCCAGTGCTGCCGGTACCTGCGCTGCTGCCTCCGCATCCCTCGCTCCGAAACAATCCATCAATTGTTGCGCCCGGCAGCCCGTGCGGGAAGGAAGAAAGCGTGGGGCTTTCTGCAGAGTACACAGCCCTTTCTGTGTGCTCTGGCAAACAGCCCAAAAGATCAGTTCTTGGGATTTCCCCCCCACCTCTGCCTTTACTGAGGTTTTGCATATTTTTTTCCCCTGTTTTAGATTACTTTGGACCAGCTAATGTATTGTAATCTGATCAAAAGTGGGCTGGGTTACTTAGTCTAACAAGAAGCCCTTTAAAGCACGAAGCAAATAAAAAAAGAAACTCCCTTCTTTTATATTCTTCATCCTTACTAAAAGAAAGAAATCAAACCATTCCCTCAAAAGCCCTTTGCATCCCTTTTTTTTGGGCGTGTGGCACGCATTGGACCTGCATTTCAGGGGTGCAGGAAGCATGTGGAAACCAACCCAGAGCAAACCACAGCCCTGCAAGCGAGAGGCTGCCTCACTGGGCTTCCTTACCCGAGCCCCCAGTTGTGGTTTCAGCTCTTCTCACAGGGTTTCTCGCTCCCCCATCATGCATCTATTGCAGAATTGCAGACTTTCTACATGCAACAAAGCCTCTGGTCTCCCTGCTTGCAGATATAAGCCTCAAAACAGACACTCTGATTGTTCACAAAGCCAAGGGTTTTCCAGAAAAGCTGCTTTAAAATGATTCCCCAGATTTCTAAATTGCCCTCAGGGGTATGTGAGGGCTGACTCAGGCTGGGTGGGCAATGCCCAAACCTCGGGCTCATTGCTCCCAGCTGTACATCCCACTCCCCTCACCCCCATTGCTCTATTGCTTCTGCTCAAACCTGGCTTTATTATTTACATTTTTTTAATTAAAAAGAAAATATCTCCCAGCTCCCTTTAACCTAAAGCAAAGCCCCTTGAGCTCAAAGATGGCATTGCCATCGCTGCAGGAAAACGCCATCACTGCAGCTCCACAGCTGACAGTGATCCCAGCTGAGAAACCTCCTTGCCCACCCAAACTAGTTCCACCCAGGCCAAAAAAAAAACCCAAACCCAAGAGTTTAAGGCAACTTCTTATATAAGGTCTCCTGGGAGGGAGGTGCTGCAGCCCTCAGCCTAAAAACCTGTGGGTGCTGGAAGGAGTTAACTCCTTGCCTGCTGGAAGATTTCATAAGTGAGAAATTGAGTTTTGAGAGACTGAAAATACATGAGTGTGTCAGTCTGTGTCACTGCTGTGCAGAGGCAATCCCAAGGTTTGCCTTTTATCCCATGGAAGGAAAGCTGAGGCTTTGAGCAACCTGATCTAGAGGAAGGTGTCCCTGCCCACGGCAGGGGGGTTGGAACTAGATGATCTTTAAGGTCCCTTCCCATCCAAACCATTCTATGATTATTTGGTTTTGAGGGCATATAAAAAAATAGGTTCCTGCCTGATACTAAAACTATTCTGATAAGAGTGCTCTGCATATCCAGGAGCAAACGGAGCCTGTGAAAAGTCTCCAGGAGATAAATGTTCATTGGTGTGAAACCTGAAATGGCAAAAAAGCCTCGGCCCAAACTGGAAGAGTAATTTAGCCCTGAATGTAGGACAGGGCTGGGAAATGCCCATACTCTGTCTCATGGCTGCTGAATCTTGAATGTATCAGGTGTTGTGGGGGAAGAGATCAAAAGGAGATTTGGTGAGGAAAAATGGAAGAATTGCAAAGGAAAAGTCCTGGGAGCTCTGAAACTCTGAAGATCTTAATGCACTAAAATCTACTACCCAGACATGCCTGGGGTAGAAGCCGGCTCTTTCTAAAGCCCTAAATCTCAGCAGGTCCCTGATGGGCTGGCAGCAGATCTCTATGACGAACTCTTCGCCCATCCTGATGCTCTCTGAAACCTTAAAGGTGCTTCCCTCTTGATCTGGGATTCAGTTATTTTGGGATGAAGGAGGCAGAAGGAGGCCTGTGCCTGCATGTATGGCTCCCGCAGGGCCGGGGCCGAGCATCACCAGTCCCAGAGGCAGCATGTGTGGAATTGGAGGCCAACCCCAGTGCGGAGGTGGACAGATTGCCCTGGATGGTGGTACAAAACCCACCCATCTCATCAGGTTAAAAACTATTGGGAGTGGAGGGCTGCAGCCCCCTGGGAAACCTGTCCTTGACCGTGCCCATTGGGTGCACTGGGTGCCACAGGAGTGACCCGGGTACCTGGACAAAAGGAAAAGGAGATGTGACCCACACAGTGCCCAGGGTTTTTTTTTCACTTTCAAACACACATGGTACACACACACACTTGGATGCTCAGAATAAAAATCTTTGGATGGTCTTCAGATTTCTGCAGGAAACACATGGTTTTCATAAAACACAAACCGGCACCACAAAAATTCCCTGTGATTCTGAATGGGCCATTGTAGGAAAAGAGTTGAAACTGTATATGGCAGAGTCTAGACACAGGCTGTGCCTGTGCTTTGCTGTGAAAGCAAAGTGTTCTGCCCTCTCCAAGTGACACCATGGCCTGGTGAGCTGGCCATCACCCCGCAGCTACCAGCAATGCAGCTTTTCCTTCACAACCCACAAGTTGTCCATTTATCCTGGCTTGAGTCCCATCAGCTCACCTGGACTCACATCTTTAAGGCCCAGGACAACTTTTTGACCAAAATACTAAAAATCTATAAGATTGAAAGTGCTCTGCAACTATTTTCAAGAAGCAAAATATCATCCTTAGAGGAAATGTGAGTCATTTACCAGCCTACACCATAATCTGAGAATACGTGCTTTCTTTTATCAAGTTCCTGTTGTCGTTTTGCATTGCTGCCTACTCCTTACGCCTGTGCCAAAACGCCTTACCCTGGCCTTTTATTGTAAATGCATCACGCTGCATGGACTAGAGCTAAAATTCAAGATGGGTTTATATTGGGAAGTAAATATGTAGCATCATTTATTTTGGCGCAACACAAATGGAACCACCAAAGAACAAGCCAGACTCATTGCTGGTGGCGTCCTGCCTATGCACGATCAGAAGTCTCGGCTTCTCATCAAAGTGAGGTTACAAACTTTCTGTAACCTCAAAAAGATCTTCCTTTCTTGGGATTTTGAGCTGTGTTTGAACAGTGTAGAGCAGCATCGCACAACGCACTGCGTGGTGCATGGGGTAAGAGTTCAATGTCTTATTGTCTTCTCCCTGTAGCACCGACCAACCCCCATACCAGAAAGACGAGACTCAGAAGAGAGCAGAGGATTAGCTGAAATGACATCTGAGAAAAGACTTCAGTCAGACGGTCACAGAAAAGAACACAAATATTTCGAAGTGTGTGGATGGTGCTTGTTGGCACGGGACTAAGGGCCAACCTCGCATGCTGAAGGAATTGGACAAATCATGTCTATGTGGGAGGAGACCCAACCAATCTGTCATGTGGGAGAAAAAATGGGTCTTGAGTAATGGCAATCCCTGTGCTGAGCAAATGTGATAATAAGACATAATCATAGAATCGTTTAGGTTGGAAGAGACCTTGAAGCTCATTGAGTCCAACCATAAAGATAATCCCAAACCTGAAGGTTTTGTGGTGAAAAAAGGAGAACAGCAAATGTGCCACCTAAACCACCACTGGCCACTCTTCGGTCTGTCTGCACCGAGGAGAGGGAGTGAAGGGGGGAAGGAAAACAAATCAATGTTCATACATCAGCATTTTTCAAGAAAAGAAAGCATTATTTCAAAGTGGACTCGACGGGTCTGAGCTAAAGCTCGTCTCAGCCATTCACTACCAGTAATGACTCCAGCAACAGAACAGAGGACAGCCCAAGGGGTCAGAGCCCATCCACCCACTACCGGCACTGGTGGCCCATGGTACCCTGGGGACAGAGAGCACCTCACTCCTCATTCACCCTCCTGCTGGGACAGCGTTTGCGTTTTGTACAAGCCCTGCAGAAAGCCTCACACAGCATCCATGGCCCGCACAGCCATTGCTCTGCTACGTGTTTTGGTCACTTGGAACCTCCTCAGAGCTGAGAACTACGTTCCTGACCAGGACTTTGGCCTGAGCTATACGTCCTGGGAGTATCGCATAGAAACCAGTATCCCCATCTCACCCCGCTGCCTGGTAAACATCATTAATTTCGTTCCCTGTTGCACAGGAACGACTCGGCTCAGCGAGAGGAGAGCCCAGCGGCAGCGATATCAAGTTACCGGTGGGACAAAGCAGACAAAGTAGACAAAATTAACCCCAATTACACAAACTATTTCAGCAGGTCCAGGCAAGAGGCACAAGCAATCCTCACCTCTTCTTCCGGCTCGCCGTTTCCAAGGGGCTGATATTTCTGCGTGAAGCGGAAAAACGACTTTTTCTGGAAGAGTTTGGCGAAACCTCCTTCTACCATCTTCGCCGCACGGCGGTGGGAAGCGCCCCGGGGGCCACCGGGACGGTGCCACCCGCTGCCGGCAGCGCTGGCTCGAATTCCCCTGCAAGCACAGGGCTATGGTTACGGGAGGAGAGGTTTACCTGCCGCCAAGTCACGCCTTCGGCCGCCCATAAAACCCTGCCGGGGAAAACCTGCCTGCGTTGCAGACCGTGGCTGATGGAGGAGTGAGGTGGCCCTACCTGTGGGCACCTGAAGAGCAGGTTGAGGTCTTGCAGCTCTATATTTTCCTCCGCCCTCTGAAAAATTGTTGCGGGAGGAGCGTCGGCGGGCGCCGCATCTCGGGCGGGCAGGGAGGGAGGGCGTTGTGCCGAGGCCACTGCGTGCAGAGGCAGGACAGGTTACACACACCGCCGAGCCTGTTCGTAAACTTCCAGGCTGGGGAAATCCTTCTTGAGAAACGCTCCAGTCAGCACAATGCTGGTATTTATAAGTATTTGCAGCAGGGAGAGGGCACGAAGGCGTGATGTGTGAATTTGTGATGCTCGTTTATTAAAAAAAGACAGTATTTCATGGGGAGCGCTTTCATGGTGGATCTCAGCACAAGGCTGAAGTTAACCAGTTACATCCTTTCTGGAGATTTATAGCTGCCTGTCAGGGAGCTTCGTGCTCTGGTTTGCACCAGAACACCTACATCCTCCCCCAGGCATCATGACTACAGGATTCACTTAGGCTTAAATTGTCTCTAAGGTGTAAACTCTGAGACTAAGATCCTCCTTTGACAGTAAAAACTGCATTGAGGGAATAAATGTCATTCCCCATCAGAGAAAAACACGTGCAATTTTCTGCAGGAAAACAGTTTTCTCCTAGGACATCCAGATGCCAACTTCACAGCTCTGGAGCAGTGAAGGTGGTGACATCTGGACCATGATGGGGCCAAGACCCCAGACTCTCACCTGTGTGACAGCCCAAGGTACCCAAAACCTGGCCAACTTCCATCAAACTAATGCTTTCCCACGGAACACTTCAGCATTGCCTATTTGCACCTCCCAGGTCCCACCAGCTCTAGCAAAAGCTGATAAGCCCCGTGGGACACCCCACCAGCACCACGTAGCTAGCAGCTACAGACAGTACACTGTGTCCCACTGGAGTGGTGTGGAGGGAGGGCTTCTTTCCAGCCTGAGGAGAAAATGGAGCGATTGGGAAACACCCTGCAAATAGCCGGGCTCTCGTAAGACACAGCTGGGCCTTCCTAACTCCCTCAGCTCCTGATTGAGAAATGTTTTCTTAATGACCTGACCTGGATGCGTCACGCAGATGAAGGAAGTTCCTGCACCGCTGCATCAGCCCTACTTCCCATGGGAAAATGTCCAGGGCTGACGCTGGGCACTGACTTTCAGGCAGCTCACATCCAGGCCCTGCCCAGGGTTTAAGTCAGGTGCTTAGCGAGGGCTCGAAGGCTCCTGGAGGTGTGTAGAGATTTAGACCTTACTGAGATGTACAGGAATTAAGTGGTAAAACATCTCTGAGCTCACATGCTTTTGAACAGGTCTCCTCCTTCTGCAGCTTTTGTAAGGATCTGGAGCACATCCAGCTGGCTCTGTCGTGGTCCTGATAAGGCAAAACAGGCACTGCCTGGCAAGGAAATACATTCTTCTGTTCATCCCAGTGTGTTCATAGTAGTCATAGCCTTGGGATCATATCGAGTTGCTCCTGCCTTTGATAGAAAAGCGGTGAAAAACATCTTCCTCCTCTCTAGACAGGTGGGAAACAAGATTTCCTTGGATTCATTCCTCCTTTTCTGATCCCAAAACCTCACTCATCGTCCATGCAACCGGCACACGGCAAGGGCGGCTGCCACCAGCGAGGAGCCTGGGCGTCCTCCTGGGGCTCTGCTCCGCGCAACGTGGACGTGGACTGCGCAGCCTCGAGCGTGGCTCTCGTTAGCCGAGCGTGGCTCTCGTTAGCCAAGTGCTGCTGACACTACGCCTTAATTGAGCAACAGGCTCTCACCGACAGTTTCCTTATTTAACTTCCTCCTCCTTGGCAAAAGGCTGCTGCCTGTGGAAACACATGGAGCTCAGTGTTGTGTACACAATCCGGAGAAGAACAAAATCCAGAATCTACGCAACGTGGAGACGGGCCAAGATGCCACATCCCGGCTGGCGCGGAGACACTCCCTCCTAGCCTCGCTTCGGGAGGGGGAAGGATACAGCGAGGTGTACGACAAAAGTACACAGACAAACAGGACACAGAACAGGAGAAATCCGAGTTAATGAGCATAATAACGCGCTGTACTAATTGCATTGTGTTGTTTGGGCTCAGGACCATGGCCCTGTCCGTCATCTTTATGTTCATTCAGTTCTGTAACGTGAAATTACGTTCAGCACCAACAAAACTGAATAAATGCAGAAAGAAAATGCAGCTATTGATGACTATTGGCCACGCATTCCGCAAAATTGCTGAACAGGATGAACTTTTGATTTCTGCCTGGTAGGAAATCTAATGGAAATTTCATGTAGTTTGCTATTTCATGGCTCAGTAAATGCTGGGAATAAACTGAATCAAGACTATAATGTAAAGAAAATGACATTAATCTAAATTGTATTTATTCATTCTGGTATAAAACATGATTTTCACACTATAAAAACATTACACACAGCCCAATTACATTTATAATATTTCCTATTTATTTGGATAATAAAGCTTAGGGTCAGACTGCAGTTCTAGGTAGGTTATTTGGGATTTTTTTTTTTTTTTGGAAGTAGAAAATATCTGTTAGGAAGACGCATACAGCAAAGCAGCTGTAATCTGAGATTACGTGAACGCAAAAGGTGGCCGCTGTGAGGGCAGGGTGCTGCTTTCAGTTCCAAACTCACAGCTCCTTCACCTGCTTCCCTCACCATATCCCAGGCTTGTCACACTTTTGTTCCTCTTGTGCCACCTTGAGGGAAAAAAACTCTGGTGCATGGGCAGTATTTACTGAGTTTGCTGCTGCCCTAAAATTCAAATACTCTACTTTCATGTAGAGTGGGTTTTTCCCAGGCCCCTGGCCAGAAGATCCACTGCTCTTGGTTATAAAAGCAAAAAGCAAAGTTTTGGGCCATGGTTCCTTTCTGTCTTATTGATGCTACTGATAAAGGCTAGGTAAAATCCTTAGGTCTGTCCCTAGGTGTGTCAGCAGGAAAGAAGGAGGAATTTTAACTAAACCTCTTAGTTTCTGTCTGCATAGCCTCCCCTCTGAAACTGGAGACTCATCTGGTGGGGTGGCTCAGGCTGGGTGAAATAAGCCCCATCATCCACATCTCTGTCTTGGAAACTTTCAAAAGGTCTTTTTTGTTTTACACAGGTTCTTGCTACTTTGTCTACATAGAAAGGTAACAAGAAGGAGAAAATAATGAGAAGAAATAGGACTCACCTGTGTAGACTCACCAGCAAAAGGTGTCTTTTCATTTATCTTTAAAGGCTGCTAAATGATGCTGTAAATCCTTTTGCCATGGACAGACGATCGATGCTCACCTGACACCACCTCCAGAGAAAAATCTATCCTGTGTAGACAGCGTGAGGCAGGAGAAGTAAACAACCCTCTGTATGAACAAATCCCTGCTGTGTAGTGGGCAAAGAGAAACCATCAGTCTCCGAAGACTCTTCTATGGATTGTCTCAACCTTGTAGGCTTCTTCACCGTTCATGAAACTATGGAACAGCTTCCTGAAAGTAATCAAAACACTTCTGCATCGTAAAGCTTAATGGAGCTCTGAACTATGCATGTCAAAATTACACTTTTTTTTTTTATTTATTCTTGTATTTAGAACTTCCACAGATCACTGACCTAAAGATGCACGCCATGGTTTTAATGCAGACCTCTGAATTCTTGAAGTTCTGTTATGTTTGTTCTTCTGTTGATTCCAGCTGTTGGATTCATGGATGCACTAATAGCACTTCAGTGTCAGCTGCAGATGGTGCCTTAAGCCACACAACGTGTCTTTCACAAAGACCATTAGCCAGCTACATCAACAGAAACTATACCTGCTTGCATTAACATGGAAAAAAGTTGAAATCAAAACATAATTTTGTGGTGTACACCAAATAGATCCTTCTCTTCAAAGCCAAGGTACTTAGTCCACCTCACACTTCACAGCAGGAGGCATGAGTTGTGTACAGACATCTCATAATCTCGCCATCCAAACAGGCCACATGACCATTGCCATGAGAAGTTCCAGTCATGCAAAGGATAACTTCACTGCCAGACTAAAGATCTACCCTGATACCTAGTGCTAGCTGACATCTTCTCAAAACCCACAGAAAATCTTTCCAAAGCAATGAAACCCACTGCTTTTCCCTTCTTGGATAAATTACAGGCAGTTTTTTTATGTGGCTCCTCTGTTACGGTTCCAGGGCACAAGGGAAGCAATGCAGAAGGACTCCTGCCCACTCCTGATGAGCAGGTAGAGCAAGACTGGTGTGGGTGGAACTTGCAGGATGGTGAAGTCTCACCTGCTCCTGGAAACACAGTGCTCAGCAGCCCAACCTCTCAGCTCCAGGCTCCTCTTTCAGCTGGTATCCTGCAGCGGGCACCAGCCCAGTGCTGGCCTCTGACTTGCTTTACTTTTCCATCCGTCAAGCAATCCTTGGCCTCCTGCAAAGTTGTCTGAGCAGCTGCTTGTGCAGCGCAAACCACCTGAGCTGCCAGCTGAAACCCATCCAGCTCTAAAGCAACAAGGAAAATGCCTGGTCAAATAAAAGGGTCACCTTCCACTTGGGTCACCATCACTATCCTCTTCACAGTACTGTCCATCAGCTCCTCTTTGGGCAATAGAAATGAAGGGGCCAAGAACTGAGCGAGCATCTGACCCACAAAGGTGCCCCCTCTGAAAGGGGATGCTGGTGGTTGATGTGTTTTGGGGATCTGTCACCTCCCTTCTAGTGGACAAAATTACTTTTGTCTCCCTGTGCCTATGAGCTCTCCCAGCAACTAAAATTCAAAAGATTTGTCCTTTTTTTTTCATAATTCGAAGCCAAGCGTATGTCAAGAACACACAACTGGAACTAGGCAGAGTTGAAAAATATACTGGTCACTTTTTATTGAGCACCGAAGTGGCAGAACCTGTACAGGTCTAAGCACCAGGGGCACAAACTGGGAAGGGGCTGCCCAGGGCTGCCGCGGATCCTCGGCTGCTGCAAGGAGAGCATTCCTGCTCGAGGATCCGGAAGGCCATGGGCATTGCTAGCACACAGCGATACACGTAAAGTTTATTATAGCACCAAAGACGCTTCAAAGTGTACATGGAAACATTAAAAACAACTTACATTGGTGATTTCCTACTGCGCTTCACAAGGCTGTCGTTAAGCTGTTTGTCTCTGGAGAGAAGATAAGCTGAGGACAACTCATTTGGTCTGTGTGTTCGTTTCAACATCTGATGGATGTCAGTGTTGAAAACGCAGCATTTAGACAAGTCTTCTGTGGCTTTTGTTTCCGAGTTTGACAACTAATAACTCGGGAAGAATTAACTTGAAAGAAACCCCAAGCATTATAGCACCACGAGGAAGGGTGATGTCTTTGATAACACCCAGTAAACAGAAAGTCATCAACAAATTATTAATTTGTCAATTTTCCTTTTTAAAAATTCCTTTTGCAAGTAGAAAATATCTTTACCATCCCATCCAGCAAGGTGGTCAGGTGTGTGCTTTTGTAGCTACAAAAAAGCAGCCACTGAAGAGAATGTGGCTCAAATCTCACATGAATTGACATTCATTTGAGAACGTCCGCTCAAATTAAGCATATTTTAGGATGCTTTGCAAGATTAGGTTGAGATCTTAAGTCTTCATCCTGCAAATTTGTTAATGCTGAACACAAGTTTTTCAGCTAGATCCTCACAGGTTTTTAGGCACTGAATTTTTTATTTTAAACTAGAACGATTTGGCATTTGCTTTTTGGGGCTTAGCAGCAATTGCTGAAGGGCTTTGACCATTTAATCAGGACTTGATTTTTCTGCAAAAAGTAATGCTGAAAAAAATCAACCCGTTTCACTGAGCAGCACCTAGGAGCAAGGCTGCATTAAGACTTTCATCATGAGCTGTGTTGCTTTAAGTTGTCAAGTAGCGACAGAGGCAAAGCGGCAGGTTTCCACCCTACACTGAGATCGGAACTATAAAATATGGATGGACTCCTGTCTCTCAGCAGGACTTAAGTTATCATTGTATGAAGTTGCATATGATAAAATCCTAGAAATAGACCTGTCCAAACATGGTGTTGCATTTAACACCTAGAACTTGGAACTAAGGCACAAAGAAGTGAACAGAGCTCAGCAAATGAAGACATTTAGGAAAACGTGGGGCCCTTCGTCTGCTCCTTTGCTCTGTAAAGCACCACGGAACGTGCCTGTTTATGACAGGAAACAGAAGAGCAGTTTGGCATCTTTCATCTCTCCAGCTGCAAATGTCATATGCAAAGTATCAAGTGTTTTATAGGCATCTCAGCTTTGGCTTAAAAAATCTGGTGAGTGGAAAAAAAATCCTGTAGTTTGCGGGTGGAAGCAGGCACTTGCATTTGTGAATTAGGTATTTATACACACCACTACTACTCTGCATATTAAAATGCTAATTTTATGCATGCAGATGGGGACAGTACTAAACAAGGGAACAAACGTGGCTTCTTTTGCCTAGCAATTCTGGCAGATTTGCCAGAAACGCAACTGTCCCTTTAGGACTGTCCCAGAAAAGGAAAGCAGTCATAGAAAATGTTTTCCATTTTGTAATGCTAAGCAGCTAAAAGAAGCTGTAAGGCCCAAATACAAATAACTCGACCTTAAGGATTTATGGAAGTCAACATAAAGGTATAGGACTTCTAAAGAGCAGTTGCCCATCTGCCAGACAATCCTTTTAATCACACGAATTTATCCTGCTTTTGCTTTTCTAATACGCACAACAAATAATCCAGACTTCAGCCCTCTTGCTGAGATTTTGCAGGTACAAAACCACAGATGTACATTTTGTGAGCATTAACTGGGCTGGCTAAAAACAACAACTTAAAAAGACTGGCACGCATGTGTGTCTGCTTAGATACCGTAGAAAGAAATCTATTCCGGCGTTAGCTCTTTATCTGCAGCTCACCAGACTGAGAAGCTAAAGGAAAGTAACTTAAAAAAAAACATTCATAAAACTTGTTTTGCTCCTAGCTCAGAGTTCCTCAAATTCTTCAGATTTCAGGTTTGGGCTAGAAGACTGGGTGTCAAACCTGGTGATCCCTAGGTATAAATAGAAAAAGAAGAAACCTGCAGGTTTCTTCAAATTTTAATCTTATGAAAAAAGGCTTATTTAAAGTAATTGTTCAAGATATGCAGGCACTGGGTTTGATCCAGAAAGCCCCTTTAGTCTTACAGTCCTGCCTAATTGAATGTGACTTAGATATGCTATTTAGGTACAATTCTGACGTCATTTCATTTTTATCATACTGAGTTATGTTCATGGTGGTGAAATCTCAGTCAGACACATAACACACACATAAAGGGCAGGCTCTGTTCCAGCAGCCTGATAATGGCACTGTGGCTTATAGGGATCCGCTCGGAGCTATATCCGTGTCATTGGTAGAAGGGCAGCTCAGAACCAGTGTGGTTTCTTTCAGGGGATCACATTTCTCCCCCTCCTGATAGGCTTAAAATCTAGACTCATCCTGTTCCTTGATTAGCAAAGTCTTTTTATGACTGACAGGCAGGGATCAGGGTAATGCTGGAGACGTGCTCATGGAGATTTGGGACCAGAGTTCTTCCAAAACAGAAAACTGTTGGGTAAAGCATTCCTTGACAGCTGCTTAACAGAGTGGTCCAGCTGGGTGAAAATCAAACAAAAAAAGAGGAATTAAAATATTTATCCTTCCTGGGATGTTTGCACAGAACTTGTCCTTATGTAGCTGTGTAATCTTAACAGTCAGCCTGACGTAGGTACGTAAGAGACACACCGAACTGCTTTGTTTTCATAACTGCCCGGTAAGCTCAAGTTAGTTTTAAAGTGAAGCTGAAAGTGTTGAGAAAACCATCTCGGGACAGAACCTTTGTTATAACAAATATTTTCATTCTTGCCAAATTCAAAGGCTGATAAGATGATTGGAGCTTTTTCAGTTGGCTTCGCTCTGGCCAGATACACCTACATTTATTCACATGAGTGGGTCACAGCGTTCAGTGCAACAGTTCACACACAAAGTCATTCCATAAAATCACCCATGTGCCTAAGTATTTGCAAGACTGACCCTTACTACAATCATTCTAGAGTAAAGAGCTTTTTAATTTCTCTTGCAGGAGCAGTTATACCTGCATTAGAAGAAGCCCCTAAGCAGAGAGTTTAAAGTCTTAAGGGACACAAAGTTTTGCAGCATTTATTTTTCATCCTGAAAAATCATTCTAACCTCTAAACATGCACAAGGCAAAGGTTCTTCAAAGAAATCAGGTGCATCTTGTGAAATTAGAATAAAAAGTGGGAGAGGAAGAGTAAGAGTTGGGAAAGACATTAACTTCTCCATGGACAGTTTGCAGAGCTCAGCCTCCAATGCCACAGGTTCTAGGGATACTTTTACAGCACTGTTTGTCGGCATAGGTGTTCCATGGAGCCTGAGGTATGCTCCTGTACACAGCTTTAAGGTGCTGTCCTCACACTGGAGTTTTGATGCGAGGTAGTTTCACCCTCAGACAACCATTTATTTAAATAATTGTATATTAAGCACCAACTGTTTTCACCCAGCTTTCCCTTTATTCACAGCGCACTTACCTAGACACACCTCTGATTAGCCTAAATGCTTCTGCTGGTTTTTCACATAGCCGACCACATTGTTGGAATTGCTCCCTGTAAAACAAATATTACCAAAGTCAGATTTTATGTTAGTCTGTGGCAAGAGTTTTCTCAAGATTCTCTAAACAGTACATTTTACTGGTCTCGTTATTTAACAGTTCTCTGGGAGCACTGCGATAGCCTGCTGGACAGAGGAAAGGAAATCCTGTCATAGTTTTATCAGCTGAAGTGGCCAAATTCAGCTACTCGTAAATCTTACCATATCAAAGATGTTGTCTAGTTGTATCTGAATATCACTTCCGATCTGATCTGACTGTCCTCCTCTAGGATCCAAGAGTTAGCAAAAAGCAGGAGATTTGAAGCCATGAGAAAAGAGATCTTCTGGAAGACCCTCCTGCTTTCTCTGAGACACATCTCTATCAATTTGTGCAAGGGACCTGGCACCTCTTTCAGCTGAAGATAACAAGAGACTGATTCGTTGGGCTCCAGTCATCTCTTATCACATACCACAATACAAGCTCGTGGCAAAAGACTTTGCTTTCAACAGAGTTCTGTGTTCATTCTGCAAGGAGTCCTGAGCCGTGAGCAAAGCTCCAAAAATATTCTTAAAAATTACAAAAAGTTATTGGATTGGGCATTTCTCACCCCTTGGGTAGGAACCCCTGGCAGAAAGCTGCACCATTTAACACGTTGTGTCACAGCTGGAGATTGCGATTCTCAAGAGTCCACAGTCAGGGCACTGCAGATCTTAAAATCAGATCTTTTGACCATGGCAAAGAGAGTTGAGGCTAAAGAATCTCTTCTTCCTATGTACAAACCTTCATTTCATAAGCAGCAAATTCATTGTAAGCAATGCAGTAACTATAAAGCTTAATAATAGTAAATGCTCCATGCCAGCGGCTTACCAAAATATTCCTTGTAATACTTGTGCCTCAGGGTGCGTCCATCTGAAAAAGAAGGTACGTAATGAGAACATTTCCAGTCATCCCTCGTTCTTTGTGCTAAACTCTGGCCTTCTGTGTACAGCACAGAGAAATTATGGATGTGGACATCAAAACCTCACAAACAGGAAAATAAAAGATCTCTGTCGCTGAAGTAGTGTAGGCTGCTATAAACCTCTTATAAAACTGTTTAGATTATTGAATATGTGGACACAACTCACTTTCCCTGAGAGTGGTTAACTGCTGGCCACTAGTATGTCATGTTCTTTTCAGTAGGTATGAGTCAAGGAATCACAGACTTTCTCAAATGAAAGAAAGTTTGGGTAAAATTTCAGACCATCTATTAGTGTTTTACATAATTCGAGTTCCAGCTAGGTCTTTCTCTTTACCCTTTATGATGATTTCTATGATTCCACGATTTATATAATTATTTAAGCTCTTAGAAATACCTCATGTCCAAGAGCCATACAGCTATGCATTACTATGGATGTTATTGAAGAAAAAGTTGTAAAAGAATAAAAGAGGTGATCAAAAAGCCCTCGGAAAAAAAATCTTAGTCTTTTATGGAAGCAGATCAGAGACATGGTTTGATGCTTCCCCTGGGTTTTACAGCGACCAAACGGCAAAACTGTTGTCTCATGTCTCTACACTGAGATGATTTGTATCCCAGTGCAGACGTACACATCCTACTATTCAATGACGTTACACATACCTAGATATGAGCTTTCCTGGAAAATAGCTTGGCCTATATAAACTCCTTTATTGGGCAAATGTGTCAGCAGAAGAAATGGAATAATGTTTTGGATGCAGAAAGCAAAGTCAGAAGTCAAAACTGGAATTTGAAACTCATATTTCTTAGCTAAGTGTGTAGCAGTACATAAATATTTCTATTTTTTGTGCTGCGTAATAATGGCACACACAGGTTACTACCTGCTCGGCTTACACAATCCCCGAGGACGCCGGCATACAGAGCAAACAAGAAGTGTGTCCCCTGCTTTGGGTATTTCACATAGCTCAGCCAACACCAAGGGCATTAGAGACTTGAGATTGCTGCACAGTGGGGACTGTCTCCCAGCCCAGCTCTCACACACTGCCTCGGACTTCCCAGAAAACCCAGCAAGCCCATGAGAGCAGATTTACCACCAGATCTCCTTCAAGGCCAGTGAGAGCACACCGTCCCTGACCGGTGTTTGCATGAGAGAACAAGGAAGGAAGGGAGGTTTCCAGTCAACTGACCTGGATTTCCACGCAGCTTGATGCACTGGCCCCTGTTAGGGATTCCCTCAGCCGTGTTACCCGGGTTGATGATATGGCATTCATAGCCTGTGGGGCAATGCAGTGGCTCATCTCCATCCTCAGTGGTACTGCAGGCTTCAGCTGTGAAAGAAGCCTGCAGGTCATAAATCACAGCTCGAACACCCACAGGTAACCAAACATGGCCATTTTCTCCTGTATCTCCTCCCAGACAGCATCTCGGGCCACTTCCCGTGCAAGGGTAACAAGGAGCTAACACCTCCAAAGGAGCCTGGCAGGGCAGGTGATCCAGTTCACACCTTACACAAAATCTGACGTGTCCAGCCCGATGTGGAGAGCGTAGGTCAGCCCAATTACTTGTAACGACATCCTCCCCACAGCCTGTTGGGCAGGGGCTGTGCGAGGGCTGGAGAGTGATGAAGACAGACCACCACTAGCACCATGCTCACACTGACAGATGGTCCCTCCATGTAGCTTTTCCTTCCAAGCAGCCACAAATCTGTTCCAGCCAGAGTTTCAGGGTGGATTAGGACTCAGGGAACATGACCAGGAAGCTGGCAGTTCACCACTTTGTTCTTTGCTCCACACCCATTAATCTACTGATGAATCTGAACCTCAGCTGTGACTCACTATGGAGTAAGGCAGTACCACCCCCTGTTACAAACCAGGCCTTCATCACCTTGACCCTCACTATCCAACAAGTACAGAGCAGAATAAGAAAGTAAAGCAGGACTCACAGGCAGTGCTTGTGTCCATGCAATGTACAGACTATGCAGGGACACCCCACCCTTTCATTTGCCAGGATTTTAATTTCAAGGACCTCTGCTGTAATTCTCATGTCATGACTGATGGTTCTTATTTCACTAATTACTCCCTCAAGCTGAGATGAAGGTGTTAAGATAAGAACAAATAATATAAGCATGACAAGGATGGATGAGGAGAAACCTATTTTATCTTATTTCTAGCCGTGCAACTCCAATGAGCTGGAGGCAGAATTTTCCCTTGAAGAACTAGTAGTTTCCATAATAGATGAGAGTCAAGGTTCAGTGACTCTGATACCATCTGTGTAAGCCCAAAGAGGGTAATTTATTGGCACTGCCTGTGTCCGACTAAAGCTGATCAAAAGCTGGAAGAGCCTTTCCATGAAGAAATTAAGAACTTCAGGCATACATACATCCGGGAATGCCTCGTAGAAGAAAACTTCTCTTCCCACCTCTCTTCTACCTCCTTGTTTCAATTTGAGGTATTGGAAAAAATTAATTAAAAGACGTTTCCCGATGGAATTAACCTGAGAAGTCCAATCTCATTAGCAGTTCCCAAGCTTAGATGGTCCCAGCTCTATGTCAGCTTTAAACAACTCTGCAGCAGTTTGCCAGGGCTCTTGTTCAAAGCAGCCTTCAGACCCAAGGGCCACAGCCCCAGCCCAAGGCATCTGTGTGATGAGGCCACTCTGGATTAAAAGATCTCCTAATCCAAGCCCGCCCACAGTCTATCAGGAAGCTGGCAGAAAATATATGTACGCTGACAGAGTAAAAAGAAGGTACATTTTTACTTATTTCAAGAATGAATACAAATCCAGTTCCCTGGAGTATTCCTAGTGCTCTGGTGGGTAATCCGTATCCATAAAAGCAACTGATTTACTACATCAAAAACCAGCTCCCCCACACCAAACAGCGTTATTCCTGCGGAAACTCCAGACGAACATCAGCAGCCCCAACATCCCCAGCAAGCCCTGTATCTGATGAATATATTATTCAGTGCCTTTGTATAATTACCGATATTGCAGAGAAGGCAGTGAAACGTACGGTACCTTGTAAGACTTCCTCCGGGCCATCCAAAAGCCACCCATTTCCTCCCAGCCAGCGGGGCTTGGGCTGGACCAACCAGTCTAAAACTGTAAAAGACAAAAACAAGAAACCAGAGTCAAGGTGGAGTAGCCATAGCACACACAGTTATGGAAAAGTCACAGATTTCCTCTAACAGCGAGTGATGAGGCTGTCTCCCGTAGGTTGGATTTGAGTTTTCAGCAAGATACTTATATTCATGCTATTGTTGTCCTAGTGGCAAGAGAGCCATGGATGTTATCCAGGGCCACAAAAACCTGGTGTCGAAAAGGCCAAAGCATGTGTTGTTTCCCATCCTCCATTCCCATGGCACAGAGCAGATGAGATGGCTGCCTTGCTTCTGTGAGCACTAACTCGGATCAGGATTACTTCTTTTCCTGAATATATAATCTCAGGAAAAGAACCAGCCTCAAGCGACTTTTACCATTTGTGCTGGTGAAAATTGTGCAACACCAGCTGACTTTAAATAATTTTTTGATTCAGCAATCAGCCCAGAAATCAGAAGTGTGGAACCGAAGCTTTATCTTCAACTCACACTCAAATCACACCTTCCACCCGCGACCCAATGCACGTGGGGATGACTACCATCACTTCTGCATGCTTCTCTCTACCAGTTTAGTCACTGGGTTCACTGTACCTGGCGGTGGTTGTACGGACTCCAGGCAGGCATAGATACACCCGTTGTAGCAGCAGCGCTTGTGCCTTTCACACTCGGAATCCGACCGGCAACTGGGCACCTCGCAGGCTCGGTCAGGCAAACTCTGGGGTGGTGGGGGGCACCGGTCGTTCTTCTGGTAGTGGGAACTGTGAGAATGAAGAGGGTACTCATAATCCTTGCAAAGAAAAGAAAAGGAAACAAAGGTTTGGCATAGGGTGAATACCAAACATCCCATCGGTTGAAACAGAAGAGGGGTTTTCAAAGCAGTTTTCGAGTATTCATTAGAGAGGAGAATTAACTGTTCAGCTCCCCCAGCCCTGTCTGCAGCACAACGAAGAGAGAGTTATATGATCGCCTCACTACACTGCTTTGGAAACTCCAAACCACTAAATTATTGTGTGGAACTCATTTTCTAATTAAGGTTATTGTAATGACAATGAGGAGGTAAAAAAAAAAATCCTTTTATAAGTTTTTTTAAGTCTTTTATACTTGTCTGGGAAACAGAGAGAAAGACTCCAGGCATCCTCGTGACAAGGACACCAAAACACTTTGATAGTAAAGCAGTGAAAATGATGAAACTGTATTGTTTTGAGGGTACGTCCCTAAATGGGACAAGGAACTCATGTCCCAGGTAGCACCTGTCTTCTCCATAGGCTTTATCATCTTCTTCTGGACCAGAACTTGCAGGGGAGTCTTTCAAGCTTTCCCACTGCAAGGTCCTGGGTTGTTAAATTAGAAACAATTTCTAAACCATGAGATGATCTGGGTGAGATTTGTGTGGGTGCTGTCAGTTTAATCCCAAAGAACATGAGGCTGTGTTTGACCACAGCAGAAAGGAGCCGAGCTGCTCACTGCACACCAAAAGGACAGGGGAGATTTAAAGTGGATTAACGGGCACAGGATTTTCCCAGAAACATTTGCAAGAGCCAGCATTCAGATATCACTCACGCTGGCGGCGTTTTAGCATGGAGCCAGCTCCCTCCGACAGGGAGGTGAATCACCCAAGCCCACTCCTTTCTCACCTACGGCTGAACTACTCCAGGCTCGAGCAGCACAAAGGACTCAGAAAGGGCAATCAGTTTTCAGGTTTATTGACAAACATTAATAAGCTCTAATAAATCAAAAGATGGATTCTGGATTTGCACCAGAGGTATGAAGTGAGTGCTGCCCTGCACTCGCTAGCAGGCTGTTTAGGAGTCCTATATATAGTTGGCCCGATCACTCTTGCGTTACGAAATCAGTGACGAACAACAGGGGTTGTTATTCCAAGAAACAACATGGTGCAACTGTCCCCGAGGGGCTCTCTAGGAAATTTCACCATCAGGCTATGGAGAAATTTGAGGTGAGACTAATATCCCTCTATCTATGTGCTGCTACATCCTCATTGTCGAAACCTCCCAAGGGCTTCTGTGGAGCATGCGTGCCTTTGCGAAACAGCACGTCCCCACATGTACTCTCCAAAAAATGTCCTAGGAGAGGCCTCAGGAGGTCCATTGCCCTGGGGACTGATCGCTGGCCCACACAGCCTCAGCTGTGACATGTGGCGGAGCAGCAGTTATCCATAACGGTGAAAACAATATCATCTTCACTCCCTTGGGATAATTTGTAATGTAGAGAATGAAGGCAATCCCAAGGGAGAACAAAAGAAATAACGATGCACGCTGTTTGTGGTACGGCTGTGAGACGTTCTGCTTCTGCACCGTACCTAGCGTAGAACCGGGCTGATGCGGTGGTGGTTTTTACACCAAAGCTGATCTCCGTTCTTTGAGCCATAGCCAGGGGGAAACGGAGAGCAGCGATTGAGTGTCAGCCAAGGCAGAAGCATTAAGAAAAGTCAGCATGATTAGAAGTTTTAATTTCTGTTACGAGGTGTACGTTAAAGAAAATCCATGTCCTAGTTATAGCTGTAACTGGTGAAATAATGTGTGTGTGTGTCTGTGTGTGAGAGACAGAGAATTCCTACTATTTCCACAAATGACAGCCTCCTGCGCTGTTCCCAGTATCAGCCCGCCCTGTTCCCAATATCAATAATTTTCTTCTGCTTTTTCTTTAGTTGTTTCCATTCAGTGAACAAGAAACTGCTCAAAAACCCTACTGTGAGGTTGTTTTCCCACGAATTGATAGGCTGTTTGAACGACAAAATAGGTTTGAAAATAAAATATTTCCTAATTTTGATGATGTTTTCAATGTTAATGTGTAAAACAAGGTGTAAGCTATCACATCCTGCCATTCCTCAAAAGCTGAAAACACTCCAGCTTTGGAATAACATGCTTTTCAATTTAAGATACTGCAAGTTCCACTTCTGCTGCTGCTATTGGATTTTAAACAGAGAAAATGCTTCGACCAAGTACAATTCTGGGATATAAGAGAGCATTTACCAGTAAATCTATGCAGTTCCAAACATTTAACAGGTCTCCTTGTTGGAGGGAGCATTCATCCTGGAAGATCACAGTTTACTATTCTATTATTTGAAATGTCAGCTGCAGACTGAAATGTGACCAAAATAATACTGGCAAATCATGGACAGATTAAAAAAAACCAAACAAACCCTCAAACAATTACTGCAGTTGCTTCACAGATGATTCAGAAACCAAGAAGCCAGAATTGCAATGAACAGTTGGCTCAATGAATGAGATTTCCGTTTGGGAACAATATAACATTTTTAGCCAAATAACTTTGTACCTCGTGACCTCCCTGCCCATTTTCTCCGTTCACATTTTGCTCTGAACCCCTTTTTTTCAAAGCCTCATAGTCAAAAAAATATTTTTTGTGCATTTGGTCTAACAAAACCATTGCCACTGGTTCATGTATGCATAAACCATCCCAGTGGGAAACAGTATTCCCTCATTCCCTAAATAGCCTGCTTAAGGATGTCTCCAGGTATGGGTTACAAGGTCTTTTCAAAAGCTCTCCCAGGATTCACAGTTTGGCTCTGAGCATGGTTCGGATTTATTATTTCTACTGATTGTGACAACAGTCAAAATTTTTTCCCTTAAGAAATTTTCTCAAAGCAGGAGGCAAATTGCTCCTTCCCAGGGAGACTTTTTAAATCATTTTAATGACAATATCTGCCTCAGAGATATCCAGAAACAGAGTAAGGGGAAAAGTTCAGAGTTCAGCTGAGGAACCCCGGAGGTCAGTAAAGATGATGAGGAAAAACCTGAACACAATCACTCACTCCCAACCTGTATTTTCAATAGTAGCTGTGGGATGCAGTCTGCCTCCAAAGAAATCCCAGATCTGTGCTATTATTTGTGCCTGAAACTGGACCCTGGGCTTGTGTCAAAGCACAATTCTCTGTTAATTTATATTCGGCATGGCCACCCCTGAGATCACTCATGAAGTTTATTCCCAGCCTCCAGACACCAGTTCTGCCCCTGGCAGGTATTTCCAGACACTGGCCATAAA
Source organism: Tauraco erythrolophus (assembly GCF_009769465.1). Lineage (NCBI taxonomy): Eukaryota > Metazoa > Chordata > Aves > Musophagiformes > Musophagidae > Tauraco > Tauraco erythrolophus. The sequence goes on along the minus strand of NC_141479.1, from coordinate 19,228,230 downwards.
CCACCTTTCCTCTGAAACAATACACAGTCAGGAGGAATTTAGAGCCCTCCAATATTTCTAGCAAATACCTGGAAAAACACAGATCACCGGTGATCAAAGCTGGAAATATCAGACTGAAGGAAGGTTAAATAATCTGTAGGGCAAGACCAAAACAGTAAGAAAAATATTCTTGTGCTATCGACTCTGGATTAGTAATTTTGGTTCTGGTGTCTGTGGTACTGGAAGACTGTTGCAAAATTAGGTGGGCTCAAAGAAGATGCAAGATAGCGATTAGAGGACTGGAAAGCAGAGAACACCTTGCACATGTGCATGCAGGTTTCAAAGGGGAGGCCAAGGGCTGCTCTGCTTACACGTTACTCTGAGGCATATGTGGGACAGAAATCTCATGGGAGGTGTGCTAATCTGGTAGATGAAGAATATCTCAGTGTTGATTTATGACAGCTGGAGGGTAAATAAATTGTTGGAAGAACATTACAGCTGCAGTGAGGAATTCTTCATTTCTGGAAATCTTGAAAAGAAAGCTGAATTTTTTTCTAAAACACTTGAGGTAGTTGACACTGGAATAAAATCAAGACTGCCCCAGGTTTTCCCAATAGACATGTAGGTGTCTTGGTAACGAATTGAAGCCTACTCCCAAGTAGCTCCCTCCCTCTGCCCTTTGGGAAGGGGCCACAGACTGTGTGGAGGCTGCAGAACACCAGCTGCAAATCACTAAACTTGACAAGTGTCCCTCTGGCTGTAAAATACAGGGATTTGCTAAAAGCTGGAAGCCCAGCTCCTCCATCCCACTGTGACTGCCAGTTTTTTCTTCTCACTGCATTCCCTCTCCTCTTCCTGCCTTCTCAGTTCCCACTTGACCCTTCCTTGCCAATCAACACCCTTCCTCAGAGCCCAGACCTCAAGCCAGCTCCTCATCGTAACACCTGCTCGTCATTCTGCAGCCAGTAGTTTGGTGAATGCATTTCTCCTATGGTGGACTCGGATTTTTGGGACTCAAACAACAAATCTCAGTCAACTCCCTACCCCTCACTGCCCCTTCCCCCAACAGACCTTGCCTGTGTCCTGCTGGAGGTCCCACAGCGATGTCTACAGCCCATCTCCCTCATGGTTGAATGTTGCCATGAGCACCTCCATCTGTTATCCCTCTATCCAAGTGACTCACAAATCAGCTGTTCCACCCACATCCTCTGATTTTTGAACTGTAGGGAACATACAGCATTTGGTAGAAAAGAAAGCACCTCTCTGAGAAACAAGAGGGGCTGCCAAAACAGACTCTTGGCGAGTAAGAGGATGAAGAGTGGATGCCTTCCTCCTTACAAGGATTTGAGGAGAAGGAAAATAATTTTCTGTTTTCCCTAGATAAGATATGTTTGTCAATGTGAGCAATTCTAGCTGAGCTTGCCAGATCAGTAGCACTTGGATTCATGGCTGCCAGGAAAAACCATCCTTTGAGGAACTGCAGATTGCAAGAAGATATATCCTCAGGGGAGTGGGCTCTGTGCCTCTACAGAGCACGTTATCTGAAGATCAACATGTAAATTCCTGTTATACTCCTGTCCTGTCTCTCTGGGTCATTTACTTCATGGCTTCTGTTGAATCTGAGCTTCGCACTGAAATAAGTCAGAAGAACATACTAATAAATACAATTTCCAGGGAGTGATTTTGTAGGAAACACAGTTCTTTGCGTCACCATTTTCCAATTAAAGCGCAAACCAAATGATACCCTATCCCAAGGGAGGCTACAATGAAGAAAATTTCTTGTTGTAAAATACTAGGGTGCCTTTCAAATATTAGCACAATATTTTCTGCAAAATTTCAAGGAGACAAAAGCATCGTATTTCAGTTCATTCACCATGGGCAAAAGTCGTGTGTCACACTTCTGAGTCAGCAGTTGCACAAACCAAATGTAGCTGTCCCCATCACTCTAGATGTCTTGGGCAAAAAAGCACCTATTTTAGATTAAAAGGTTTTATATGTTTCTGCAGAAAACAGGTGGAGGAATCCTCCTGTGACACCAAGGAGCTGATTATGCACATGCAATGGCTGGAAGAAGTAATCAAACCCCAGCATGAGAAAACCAACTGGCTGGGGCTTCTACCAAAGTGATTCAAGGGGCAGAAGCCTTGGGTCAGTGCTGGCTTCTAAAGGGACTTTAGTGGAGTAAGTCAAAATTTCAATTTTTTTTTTCTTTCTAAACAGCAGGTCCTGAAAATCAAGCTATCAAATTATTTTCCTATTTTTTTTTTTCTAAATTTCCTCCATGGCCATCTCTAACAGTCTTTTGGCCCAGACACACCAGAACAAGACCCAGCACCATCCTTTTCTGCACTCACAGTAGCTCGTTGCAGCTTCAGCTTCAATTCCAGCATTACTGCTCTAAGCACCACCGCAGGTTTGGAAGCGGTGGTTGCGCACGGTACCCCACTGGTGAATAACCACATGGCTTTTTTTCCCCACACTGGGCAGGCACAGCAAGTGCTCCAGCACTCCCTGGGCGCACGGGGGACACTGGAGCCTCCGCAGCTCCATGCTGTTTGCTAGCACAGCAAGTCCCCATGATTGCTTGAGGATAAGAAGGTGGCTTAACACGCGATCGGCACATTATTATTATCCATGTTGTGGATCCGGAGCTCTCTGTGCTCCAGTGATTTACAAAACCCTACGCAACACCCCCATGCCTCTAGTACATGTTATCACTAGGAGTCAGAGACATTTACCTAAAGTTACCCCCAAAGGCAGTGGAAGAACTGGGCAGGGAACCCTGCTCTAAGCAATAAATCACATTATCTTCTTTTTCCTTTTGGATCCCCCTTCTCTCCATTCACGCTTCCCTTGCTGCCCTATGAAGTTTCCAGGAAAAGCAGCGACGGCTGCCATCCCAATGTCTTCCCACCGTTCGGAGCGTGCTTTACCAGCTCCCCCTTGCAGCAGCTAGGTGGCAAAAGTTCAGTACAGCCTGGGAAACTTAACGCGACCCTTTTATAAAGAGACAGCCTGTGGATTCAAGTACTTCTTATTCTAAACCGATACACGGACGTAAAGAAAACTCCCCTTTCGCGGGGAGCACTCCCCGCTCCCCCCGAATCACCCCACCGCAGGTTACTCACATCGTATTTCTCCGTCATTTTCAGATGCAGAGCACGCTTCCAGAGATTCCTTGCACAGCCTGAATCTGGCAGCAAAACTAAGAGACACAAGGCTGCAGCGAAGATCTTTTTACAGAAATGCATCTCTGACAGCACCCTGGAATCCATTTTCCTGAGGAGAGATGAAACGAGGAGCACGGCTTTCAGGATCGGACGATTCAGAGTCTTGGCAAGGAGGGAGGGAGACGGGAAGGGAGGGAGAGCGAGGGCTGAGTGCTGGTGAGAGCTGCTTTTCGCCGCGCAGCTGCTGGGAAGGGAAAGGGGGGAAAAAAAAAAGCAGAAGCCAGGAGCTGCTGTTGAACTTCTTTAGTCAAAGTTAGATCAGGTTCTCGGCTCACATGTTCACACAAAGCACATGCTCTCCCTGGATGATAGATGGGAATATTATTTGGAAAGATTATTTTTAGACCTTTGTTCCCAACATCTCGCATCCTCAGAGCGCCCCATTCAAAGCCAAAGCGTGGGATCAGATGACAGCTGCCGCAGAGGGAAATAAAGGTCTTAGAGGGGTGGGCTCGGCAGCTTCTAGCAAACAGCTCACCCAAACTTTCTGAGCTCTTCAGCTCTCCCTTTGTGTGCTTCCCACTGCGCCCTGAGCTGTGGTTTTGGACCACATTTTGACAAAGTGATAACTTCCTATGAAGATTGCTTGAAGGAAATGATTTAAAGACACAATAAACATGCAGGGGCTTTAAGTAAACTAAGTTGACGTTAGCTTTCTGCAAATGATTTTGAAGAAGGGGAAGATGTGGTCATCTGGGAAAAATAAATCCATATGCATGGGTGGGGAAGAGGGAAGGAAGGCGGTTTAGAAATGACATGACCAAATGGGAAGTGAGGAAGGGGACGTGAGTCAGCCTGTCCCTGACAATGGGAGAGACGGAGAGACTGGACGTGGGGTATTAGACACCTATATGGACATTCAGGCACCCAAGAGCCTGAAGGACAAGAATGGACTTATGAGATCAGGCTGAAAGCATCCCAGCATCCTGCCTGGGGCAGGGACAGAGGCAGGTGCCAAAGAAAAAGTATGAGAACAGGGCAACTGTTACACACACACGAGTATAGATACATCTACACATATCTCTATATATTTGTACATGTATATACATATACATCTCCACTCAAATCTCACCCAAATGTCATTTGAAATCAGCAGTTGTGCTGGAGTTAGTGAAAAGCACGCTGACATCTTCAGTACCTCCAGAGATGAATATATCACTACCACAAGACTTCAACTTATGCCTTTATTTTTTCATTGCTCTGGGAACTTTGTCTGACACAACAGGATGCCTCCAATTCCTTTTAAAAACAAACCTCCTCTGTTTCTTGCAATATTAATATCTGCACATTGATAAAGCACCTTTCGGGTACAACCAGGAGCGTCTACCAATGTCCTGACTCCCGTGTTGTAAGGTGACAAATTACATGGCTGGTTGCACAGAATAAGGAAGATTTTTTTTCTTAGCCTATTCCTACTTAATTTATGTCTTTGTGATGATATTTCACTTGTCTGTGCTGTTTCTGAAACCCAAACCAGCATGAAACAACAACTGTTCATGATAAATCTCCCTAATTTAATTTCAATTTTGTTGTTTGTTTCATATACTTGCAATCTGGACTTGGAGCAACTAATTCTAGAGATTAATAGCTACTTCAGACATCATTTACTGGCCTTTCTTTAGGCAGATATACGGCTTCGACATTTACCCGGGAGAAACTAGGGTCTGTGCATTACAGTTCATGGATTGTATAGCGAAGAAGGGAGAATTCTCCTGCAGGACCAAACTTCAACAGCTGGTCATGCTCTTCACATAAAAATGAACGTTGATGTTATAACACTTAGGCCTCCTGCACACAACCATTTCACCTTAACTTCCCAAAGTACTGCTGGACTGGATTATTCCTACTATCAGCTGGGGAAACTGAGGCACAGGGTGTGTGATTTGTTGAAATTAGACCTTCTTCCCTCTGCATGACCAAACTGCAAGAGTTACAACAGCTCAGCCTAGGCCAGGGCTCTGTGCTTCAATGCTCTATACTCACATTTAATAGGGAATTCTTCATGTACCCATTTCCATTCGTCACATGCTTCTACCTCCAGTCTGTCTTGGAAACTAGGCAAGGGATTTTACATTTTTATAGGATTAAGAAAAAACTGCTTTAGCTGGCAACATTGAAAAGAATACATTTCTCACCTTTTCTGGATATTCTTCTTGGTGGTCACTGGCAGGTCATCACAGGACGACTGCAGGACAGCTTTAGCCCATTTCATATCCACGTTGCCCTGCCATTTGGAGCCCAGTGCACACCTAAACCAATCTCCACTCAGTTATGGAGGCTCCTCGCTCCCGCTACAGAGCAGTTCATGTCTTATCGAGAACACTTTTAAACAGTCCATTCAGAAAAAAAAAAGGGGGAAAAAAAAGAGAAGCAGTTTGACTTTCTGAAGAATTTCTTTTTTAACAAAGCAGTTCTCAGCAGGTTTATGGCTTCAACTATTAGTAGAAAGCATTCTCAGCAGCCTGTGAAGCAATTATAGGAATCAGGCACAAATCAGGCACAAATCCTTAGCAAACACAGCCACTGGCAATAATTAGAAATTCAAAATTTTCTGCTAAGCAGATTTCTAAGCGGTGTTACTTTAAATGCTAGGTATTTGATGATGTATGATGCTTTCAAAACGATTATTACAAGAGAGAAAATTAACTGCCATTTTCTCTTAAACTACATCTTATCTACACACAACAGTTGGGCTGCAGCCATTTACTGGGAGTGGAGTAAGTCCCTCACTCTGGTTGTGGTTACATCCATACAAAGTTGCTGTATGGCTATCCTATGCAAAAAGGAATAAGTGATGCTGGTACAAGGCATTCTTGTTTTATTATAAGGTCTTGCCTAGATTTGGCTCCTGCTCGTCTGAAATCACGAGCATTCAGCAGGCAGGCAGGCAGACTGACAGCTGGAGAGAAGCAGTGAGTACAGTAACGTATGTAACTGTACCCACGCCGGGCACTTAGCCCAGTGAAAGCACTAAAGTGAAAAGCCACACTCCCAGTCAGCACATCTGGCCAGGTGCAAAACGTGTGTGAACCAAGCAGTAAGCACATTACCTGCGAGTGAAAGTTTGCAGCACACTCGATTCTGTCACTCACAATAAACCCATTTTTTTCTGTATGTTTGTCCAGGGAATACCCAGCACATCACTAAGTCAAGATTTTTCTGCTTCAAGATTTGTGGTGCAGTTCCTCACACAAAATTCCCTCTGCCTTCAAGGGCGTTAAATGAGATCACTTCATCCATCATCACTAAAGAGTCATCTTCTGTGCATGAATCTGTGCAGATTTCCATTCCACAAATGGTTTCAATAAGGCAAATTCTGCAGTAACATAAATTACAGTCAGATGATACTGGGAGAACGTGGCTGAGACTTGAGCAACTCCCCAGGACCTGTGAAACCTTCAGCATTATTTGTTACGGTGAGGAAGATGCACCTGAATAAAAGGACAGGCATTTTATCAGGCTAGGAGAATAAAGTCACTTTTGGAACCACCATTCGTGCTGCCTGATTAGAGTGAACTAAATAATGTTTTTTTAAAATGTTCTCAGGGAGGTTCTGAGTGAGAGTCACAGGGTGTTTGTGCAGCCAAGGAAAAATGTCTTTCTCCAGCCAAAAACAAGTGAGGTAGGTCAGCCTAAGCCAAGACTTCCCCTTTCCCAGAGGAAAGATCTGACTTTTAAGGGAAGATTAAGTCAGAGAGTTTCCTCAGAGCACAACTCCAGCAGCATGAGCTGACTCATTTTAGCTTGATATAATCACAGTACCTTCATGCCAGGGGTTGCTGCAATTCCTTATCCGCAGCGCTTCCAGCCTGCTGTTTCCTCACCAGCTCTGTATAGGTTCTGTTGCCAATAGCAAAGGGCAATGGTTTTCTGGGGTCAAGCAGGTTGGAGATGGTTGATATTATCTGTTCCAGTGGGAAGGAAAGGTTACAGCTGCTCTGCCTCCCCCATCTCCTGGAAACCCAGCTGCTGGTGGCCAGCCTGGGGGGTCCTGCCTGATGTACCACTCAGGAACAGGGTTCATATGGCCTGAGGGAGACCTGAAGGTGTGTGCTGGGATCAGCAAAGGGTGACAGAGCACTTCCCAGGGCTTCTTATGGGTCAGGTACATCAGCAGAACAACTCCACTGATCCCAGGGACAAAAAAACAAGCTAATGATCCTCTCTTCTACTCCCAGCTGCCATGTGAAGGCACAGCCCTGGGGGCTTACCAGTTGGACTTCCACTCAGTTTTAGGAAATCAGCAAAACCAAGTAAATCCAGAGTGGTTTTGTGGTGAATACAAGCACAAAAACCCCATGGCCCTGATTCAGCTTCCCTCAGCTAAACCTGCCATGTGAAATTCAGGGAAACCTACAGGATGTGCTGGGCTCCCCAGCAATGATAGATGGCATCACTTTTATCTGTACGGTCACCCCTCCAACCTGTGCTTTTTGTAAGATATCCTAAAGCAGCAATATTATAATAGTTACTTTTTTTTTTCCTGCCTAAAAGCCTAGCCAGTGATTGGGATTGCTCACGGCATGGACCAGCAGCAGCAGGAGTCCCTTACATGTGCCCACCCAGGTGGGTGAACGTGAAAAACAACAAATAAAAGAAACTGCAGCATCTCGTGAGGGATGACACTGAATGCAGATGACACACCCCCTCACCCAGGGGGTTATTTTACGGCCAGCTCTACAGGAAGACACCAAATCTGAGTTTTCAGTATGGATTCATTCCTTCCCTGAGCAGGAAAAGCTGGGTATTGTGTCTGGGCCAGATGTTTGCTACCAGTGAACTCCACTGGGAATTTATAGGACGAAATAAAAGATCAAAAGCAATTCAAAACACAGACAGGTGATTCTCTTTAAGAATCTGGCCTCAAGCCCTCACAAAGCCCGGCAGAGATCACTGTTAAGTGGGCCCTGACCATTTGGAAAGGCCTATAAAGAAGACTATAAAGTGTCTCTACTTCTAACTAGCTTTATTGCATATGAGATATAAGCAGATGAATGTTATTAGCGAAGCACTCTCATGAGTGCTGCATCCCACTAACAAAATTAGCAGGAAGTCTTCAAATATGGGATCAAAACATTGTATTAATTACGAGATGGAAAGGTAGCTAGCCTGGGGGAGAGGCTTGCCTTTAGGATGCAGCACGCTGCCGTGCCTCCGCTGCGATGCCGTGTGCCCTGGGGAGACCACTGAGAATCCCAAACAATTCCTCTGGGTGGGACAGCCAGAGCTGTGGTTCTGTCTCATACCCTCCCGTGTGCCAGTTCCCTCTGGGGCATTGCTGTCCCAGGCTTTTGTCACCAAAGAGGCCTCTGTGAGCAGTTAGAGTCCTGCAGGGAGGTGGGAGAGGAGGTCAGAGGCACTGGGGGGGAGAAAGGACCCCTTCCCTCTTGGGCCAGTGGGGATTGTTGCATGTTTTGGATGGGGGGGACATACCGTGAAGCTCTCACACTGCGACTGCCAAGAGAAGACGAGGCACGGACTGGAAACCTCAGAGAAATCTCCCAGAAGACAGTTTTCACCCTGAAATGAAAGACACGAGGAGTTAGTCTGTGGATTCATATGGATTTTACAGCAAATCTGGAGCCCTTTACCATGCTCTGCAGCATTCAACCATTCTGCTCTTACCACTCAGCCAGACTGAATTCCCTGAGGGTAGCAGGACTGCACTCAGGGACTCCTTGCCCTAAAAAAGCAGATCTGTGCTCTGGGGGCTCTGAAAAACGATGAGGCACATGATATCTTGCTTGGACCATGGTAAGGCACAAGTCAGGGCCAGGGACCATGCAGTCATGTCAGCATGGACACTAATAAAACCATCTAAAATGCATGTGCCATTAGCAAATTCACAATTTTACACAGGACATTAAAATGGGTTATTTAGTGGCTGGTTCCCTGCACTAACCCACGAAGACTTGGCCAGGGCCAAGCAGTTTGGTTTGGGGGCTGCATCTCTCTGAGTTTGAAATCTGCCTGCCTATGGCCCCAGAGACTGATGGTCTCCCATAACAAGCGTGTCCTGCCTACATCCAGAAACAGCTATTTAATAGATAAAGTGCCTGTCAGTAGCACCTGCAAACTCCAAACAAGGCAGATGAAGGACCAGATGTATATCAGCATTGTGCTTGCATATGATTTCCTTTAGGAAATCTTTAACCTTCGCTTCCCACACACTATTATTGCAGCCTTCCAGTACTTAAAGGGGGACTACAGGAAAGCTGGAGAGGGACTTTTTCCAAGGGCATGCAGCGATAGGGCAAGGGGCAATGGATTTAAACCAAAAGAGGGCAGATTTAGGTTAGATACAAGGAAGAAACTTTCACTCTGAGGGAGGTGAGGCACTGGAACCGGTTGCCCAGAGAAGTTGTAGATGCCCCATCCCTGGAAGTGTTCAAGGCCAAGTTGGATGAGGCTTTGAGCAACCTGGTGTAGTGAAGGGTGTCCCTGCCCATGGCAGGGGGGTTGGAACTGCATGATCTTCGAGGTCCCTTCCAACCCAAACCATTCTATGATTCTGTGATTCTATTACAAGTGAACTCCCTCCTCTTTGCTGTGGCTGCTCTGAGGCAATGAGTACTTTGGCAAGGACACTAAATGATTTCCCAGGTCCAACCACAAGGCAATTGTCTTAAAAGCTCTGAAAAAACTATGGCTCCTTACATCAGCTCTCAGGATGTGCCAAAAATCTCCAGAATAGCTGTTGATGTGCACCTTGAGCTCTGCCCAGCCTCAGCACACTGCAGGAACCAGCAGCCGTGCGGGGACCTGGCAGGGCAGGGAGCATCACCGCGGCTCATCAGCCATACAGGGATATTGAGACTTGCAGTCAGTAATGTTGCTTCAGAATTTCTTAGAAGAGATCCAAGGATTTTAGAGCCTGAGAGTCACGTTTGCTGTATCATTCCATTGCTCTTAAGGAGCTTGCTATGAGAAGGCAGATAGTTTTTTTTTTTGTCTTATCGAAGGAGCAGGGTTAAATAAGCTATAGAAAATCTCACTTGCCTTTGACCTCTTGATAAAGGTCTTATCTAAAGCTTGTTGAAGATTGACTGCAGCATTTTGAGCTGTTGCAGACTGGGCTTATCTGGGAGCGTTCCCTTTTATGTCCTTCAGCAGAGTGTCTGGAAGCTAGTACATGTGTTTCTATCATCTACATAGTTTGAAGGGGACATGTAAGCTCTCTCTTATCCAACAGCTCTGCTAAGTGGGCTGGATCTCATTCACCACTGACTCCTGGTGCCCAGATGGAGCTCAGACTCTGACTTCCATCCTTGCACTCTCTCTAGGAATTGTTTTGAATCTTCTCTTGGCTCAGGCATTAAATACAATAAGATGTCATTCCAAAATCAGAAATCAAAAGATGCAAAACTGGCATTGCAAACTAAAAAAAAAACCTTCTTGTTGACATCCACAGCTGCCCTTGAACACCTGGGGTTAAGCCCTTTCCCAAAAGCCCTCTGGGGAGGCAGACAGCTTTTACAAGCTTTGGTGTGGCAGGAAAACACAGGAGACCTCAGGTAGTGTCCTTTTTTGATGTATGCACCCCTAATTAAGAGGATACATCTCATAGCTTGTGTCTTGGCCAATTTCATTCCTCAGCTGAGAGAGGGACTTCTTTTAGCAGTCAGACATAGCTTAATTTTTTGAAGGTGCTGGAAGTATAATAGAAGGGGTTTCTTCCCCTTGTATCTCCGTGTGAGGTCCTGAACCACAAGATTCAGTATTCCAGCTGAATTCCTTCTGAGTGGTTCAGCAGGCTGGGAGAGACGCATGGAGAGTTTCCACCTTTTATCTCAGCACAAAACTTTCCATCTGAATAGAGCCTCTTTAATGGGAAAGTTATTGTCCTCCAGTGAGCCACTCATTTTTAAGATGACAGTAACTTGTATTTTGCCACAGATATTGCCTATTACAACGTTTCCCATTCCTGACATAAAGGGGAAACACAAGGTACTTTGGATGCAGCATACTTCAGCCGCAGTCAATCGATGCTTTGCATTCTCTGCCACATTCCGTTTGCTTCCACGGTCTGTTCTCGTGCAGCTGCAGGAAACCATTTGGGCGAGGCAGAGAAAGGAGAACAGGGAAGGGTGTTTACATGATGGGAGAACAACAGCATGAGAAATGGTGACATCTCTCTGACAAAGTCAATGTTCTGAATATTGCACGGAGGCTTCAGCAGCGGGCGTCCCTACTTCTGCAGCAAAACAAGCTGGATGTTGTTAGCTAAGCACAAAGCAAAAGTCTCTGAACACCCTGTTAGCACCAGGCAGAGATGAAAAGCCGTGCCAGAACCCAGACTGCGTTACAGACCTGGGTTCTGTCCCTACTTAGCGCGGGATGTGGCTTCAGAAGATGCTCACATCTCTAACTCTCATGAGAGTACACTCCCAGCTCTGTACGGCACAGCTGCTTTTGCCATTCACCATGTGAATTTTGTACGCTGGAAAATGTTTCTTCAGTTTTGGTTCAATGTTCTAGTTAAATATTACATAACTCTATCTGTTATACAAAAAAAAAATATATGTATTTCTCTATAATTATATATGTTCACATATACACAAAACCTTTAATCTCTAGCACATTTCTTGTTTGTTCATAGCCCCCAGCCTGCCCCCTCAAAAGTAACGGAGCAATATCATCAAATCTCTCTGCTTGGCACATTGTAGCTCTTCCTAGTACAGGCTGCTTCATACTTGCAGAGTGGATGCAGGGCTTGCCAGAGCTTGACTTTACATTTACACTTAAGTTTTGCCCCACTCGGCAATTTTTGGCTACTTCAGGATTAATTTATCTGAGATTTCCAGTGCCCAGCAATTCTGGAAATATTACAATGCAAATAATTTCTACAGAGCAAGTAGCTATATATTTTGTCCAGCCCGAAACATGGCCACCTTAGTCCTCTGGGAATAGGTATCTAATTAGTAGGAGCAGGAAAACATTCTTAAAGTATCGTAGAGACCACTGAACACACTAGTCCCATGGGCCAATTCGGTTTTTGCGGACATTGTGCTGTTTTTTCAGTGGAATCATAAATGTTTTGCAGGTATACATTGAATGGTGTGACTCAGGTGTTGACGTGAGGGGCCTGCCCCCAGCATCAGGTTATGAGACACATCTACACACGGAGTCATACGAAGAGTAACACTCAAATCCCACTGTTCATTCAGGTGACAAACAGGCCAAGGTCTCTGCTTCCTCCTTCTTTGCTGAGGTTCCCACTGTTGTGCCTCAAAACAAGAGAGGGAAAAACCAAGACTCTCCAAATTATTACCAGGACACTGCAGGAGTGTCCAGGCCAAACTAGAACATCTGGTTTGCCTGGACCATTTTTTTAGCACATTTTCATAGCAGGAGCTAAACATTTACAGTTGATTTGGCATGAGTTCCAGATCCACTTCCAACTCTACCTGTCTTTCAAAGCCATTGACCTATTCTTGAGTGTAACCAGCCCTAACAAATCACTTTTTTCTGCCTAGTCTTCCCAAAGGAGCTGCATTATTTCGTCATTCATGTTTTCTGCATTCTGAGAGTGTTAAGGGAACTGGAGGAAGTGAATAGAGGAATATTGAAATACTTTTTCACAATATCTCTCCATCTTCTCTTTAAAGTCTTGAATTTGATTTTTTTTCCCAACTTAACATCCAGCAAGCTCTTCAGCAAGAGAAAGCTCAGACGAGGCTTGACTCCTTAATTACATTATTGGCAGACTGTGGCATTCCTTTGTTACTTTCTTGATCTAATTCCCCCAAAGAGCTGCAAAAAGGAGAATGGTGGATTAATTTAATCATAGCTTCTTGTGTGGTTAAATACCAACAAGAAGTGTTCTGAACTTCATCTCTTCCACCCAGAGTGAAAGCCTCTTCCCCTGTACATCTTTTCCCTTCAGAATTTATGTCAAAGGAGTGATGCAGACTGAAGCCCATGAATTGGGAGTAAGTGGGGACTCCGTAGCTGGAGTAGAGGATTCGAAGCATTTCTTCAGAGACAAAATGGCAAGGCTAATTCAGCTGACAGCTGAAGGACACCTCCCATGGCTCCCTGGAGCAGCTGTAGGCACAGGAAAGATCCTTGTAAGGAGGATGCATTGCAGTATCGAAGTCAGTGTTGCAGCAATGAGTCTGCTTGAGGTTTTTTGGGCACTGAGGTTTGCAAGCCCCACATTTCTATTTTGCTGAGCATCTATGCATATGTAGAGGGAAAATCCTTCTCATGACAAGGTAATGGAGACAAATGCTGTACAACCTCTTTCATCTGGGACTTCATTTCAGCAGAACCTGCAGTTATTACAAACTTTCTCTCTCAATCAACTCAACACTTCTGCCAAAGAAACCCAGGACATACTGTTTGCAGCAGGGCAGATTTACTTTTCTGTGGAAACTTAAACAGCTGTTTCAGACTGTGACTGAAAAGTTATGGCATTTACAGTTGAGTTTTTCCAGACTCTTAAATGAAATGTAATAGCGGAAGTGTTAGTGGTGTCTCCTCATTTCTGGATGCATGTCCCTCAGACGTGAGGCTTCTGTCTTTGTCTCAAGGGGTGAAATCACACTTCTCCCAAATTAGTTTTGTAAAAACCCATGTAGCTCCATCCAGGTTGCCATTTCTCCAGCTCTTTCCTTTGGGAGATGGTCGTCAGCCGTATGTCGGAGGCTTTGCAAATCAAAGTATCATTTAATTTGAATATAAGGTTCTAAAGGGTGAGTAGCAATTAGCACCCTCTGCATAGCTATTTATTGGACGATTACCAGCTGGATCACTGGATAGCCCTGCTTCTAGAAACTTCAAGGCAGCTCTCTACCTGTTTCAAGCATCTTTGAATGTTTGCTTGAGCAGAGGGCCCTTCATTCTCCGTAGTCAACTCCGCCAATGTTGACAAAGCAAGCTGCAAAACTCGGCTGAAGTAGGTTCTTCCCAACCAATAGCTTAGGATTCACTGCTGAGCTGCCTCAAGGAGAGGTCTTGTTTGGAGCTGTGGTCTTGAATTCCCATACAGGCAGTTTTTCACACAGCTGTTATTAATCTAAACTGGCATATTTAAACATCTCAATAATCAGCTTATATACACTAATTGTGCATTATTACAAAGCAACTCCTCATTCTCAAAGAGCTATCAAGGAAAAAAGATTTAAACACTGTTTGAATCAATAGAGGGAAGTTACTCAAATTAAGGGAGAATGAAGACTAATAAACCACTGCTGCAGTCAATGCTATAAGAAGGCACTGTTATATCCATGAGAAAACACAGGAATCTAGGTCAGAAATTCCATAACTTCCACACAGGTTACACATGACCTGGCACAGCAGCCAACCTCCTACAGTCCTCCTCTCTCTCTAAGGAAGAAAACGTGCTGCTCTCTCCCCTCTACACCAATTTAGATTTATAATTAATTTATAATTTATAACTTATTAAATTATAAATAATTTTTATTTATAATGTAACACGGTGTCATCCTGATTGCTTTGCAGGTACTTGTTTGCTAAGAGATTAGAACAGATAATGACTGAGAACATAAGCAACTTGTAAAACCCGCCCGTTAGTGACAGTCATAGTCAGCAATTCCCAAGCAGTTGCTGGGACAAATGTGAAGTCTCAGGAATGCATAAGCAAACGCATTAGACACAATACATCTACTGGAGCAGTGACTCATTAAACATAGCAGCTTCTGGAAACATGGAAAAAACATGTTCAACAGAGGAATAACAAGTGGGTTTTCCCCTCAAAAGGAGAGTAATTGTAGCAAGTTGTCACTACTTATGAAGTGACCACCGAAACACGTATACTTTGCACTCTTAATAAAAATCTTTTTGCCAGGTATATCACAAACCCAAATACCAAAATATTTAATCAGTTTCCAAATTGTGAGACAAAAAAAAATCCTAGGGACTTCAACTCTGTTTGCCTGGAATGGGAACTTCAAATCAAAAGGCTGAGAGTGTGCCGACCAGTTTCGTCAAGAGACATTCCAGCTGGTTTCACCTTCTCCTTATTATATACCAGCTCAAAGTGGTTTCAACTTCCATACTCAGTGGAGAACAGATGCAGAGAATAATTCCTAGTTTCTCTGAAACATAAGCAGCATATTTTTGATTGAGGGCTTTGTAAACGAGCTCCTTCCAGATCGGAGGTTTGGGGCCACCATGAAAAGAGGGGCTTGCTGATCAGAGATGGGCGAGTGCCCTAATGCACTGCTCAGGAGATGAGGGATTACTGGCAAAACCACCGAGACCTGGAAAGGGCCCCACGGAGCCCCACTGGGCCTGCAGATCCTGCAGAAATCTTGGCCTTAGCGCTGCATATCTCGGGACATGAGTAATGTCTGCACTTCTGCTGCTGCTCTGGTCTAACAAATGCCAGGCTAAATAGCTAGATCATTATCCTTCCTGGTATGGGACTGATCCAGATCCCACTGGAGCCAGCTGGAGCTTTTCCATGGAATGAAGTGGGGATAGATCAGCCCTATTGCTGCTGCTGTTTGTCCTTGTACGGTGCATGCTGCCTCCTTCCCACTGCGTCAGGAGGCAGTGGGAGACGGAGGTCGGGAGACGAGGGCAAATCCTGGAATCTGCGGCTATTCCTCAGAGGGGATGAAACTCCTATTTAAGGAAAGAACTAAACTGAGAGAGGGTTTTATGATTAGGTCTGGAATGAGGCAAGGAAAAACATCACTGTCAAATCAAAGCAGATGGTTTTTATGTTTTTTATGTTTCAGTCAGCCAGAACCTTGAGAATTACACCGCAAAACATGTCCCTATGAAAAAGTTTTATCTGCTGACACTGCAAGTTATGGGTGTAATACTGGGGATGTCTCATTGCAGAGCAAGACTTTGCTGGTCCAGCTACCATACAAAACGAACACAACGATGGTCCCCACCCCAAAGCACAATTAGCACTTGGAATTGCAGTTATCCTGTGTTCGCCAGTCTGCAAGCTTTCACCCTTGCTGGGGTCATGGACCAGTAGAAAGGGAACAGTGAAAGGCTAGGAGAGCAGTGATGGTTGACAGCAGAGCAGTGTTGACAGCAGCCGAGTGTTTCCAAGAGGCAAGGATGAGCAGGGGTTGTGTTTACAGGCTCTGAGGGCTTCTCTGGGTCAGGGCACTCTGAAATGTAACACAATCCCACCCCATCCCACCCGGGTTAGGCACAAAGGGTTTACCAGAGTATGAGTGAAATTCTAGTTTGTAGAAACGGAACTTCATCAGAGGGCTCTCCATTCAACCATCTGCGCTGGGCCTCCCTCTTTGTACACGGGAATATTTTGGGATTGATTCTCATTTACGACTGATTGCTCCTGCTGTTTGGGTGTATTTTGCCGAAAACAACAGAGAAAAGAAAAACCCTGACCCTGTAAAGTAGGAATGTGGGGAGTGTAAACTCAGAAAACTGACAACAGGGAGAGAAGAACTTGAAACTACTTCTAATTCACTTTTCCAAGTGGCAAGGTTTCAAGTTATGTCCCTCCTGCTTTGAATTTCCCACTTGGTAGCAGATTCTCAGCTGGGGTAAACTGCTCTGGGACCATTGTATTTTAGGATGAAATCCTGTTCCTGTTGCAAGTGAAACTGCTGTTGATTCTCATGGCACAGGGATTGCAGCATCTGTGCTGAAATCTGTGGGTTTCACACTCTGCAGGGGGGCAAACATTGGCTTCAGACACAGTTTTCATTGAGGATTTTATGCAAGGAAACATTCCAATTGTTCAAAGGCTGCATTAAAGAAACGCTGGTTCTGCAACATTTTAATTCAGAGCCAAGTTTAAGTTAATGCTTACCCTTTCCCCATGTCAGAATTAGCACTATGAAAAAAAATGAAAAAAGATTTCTTGTTAAAAATCTGAGAAGTGAGGTCACAGAGGTTAAGGAGCTCTGGAAAACAGGAATCTTTAAGATGCATGTCTGGTTGTTTTTGTCTGAATGGGAAAGTTGCTTTGTTTGAGCATTTCAAGTGACGGGGTTTGCAGAATGGAAACAATGGCTGCTGATAGAGATGAAGAAAAGCCCTACATCTGAGAACAACAATGAAACTGAGACTCCACCTCAGGGCAGCAGAGATACCGAGTGCCTTCTGGTTTGGAGGAACTGACCCCCCGGGATTCGAAAGTCAAATACTTGACCCCAAAGAACAAACATAAAGATGTTACGTTATTATTTTTAATTACTGCAAATATAAGGACCACACATAAAGACGCAGATTCACATGGCTCTGCTGATGAAGAGACACTGCAGTCTGTCCACTGATGCTCTGCGAAAACCTCTGATGGGGCATTCACTGTCAGTGCCAACACACGCAGAGAAACGTACTCAAAGTGTTTCAAAATATGGGGGAGTGAGAGAAAATACCTTGCCTGCCTCCACAGGGGGATGTGATTAGCTTCAACATGTCGTCTCCTGCATTCTGTCCTTCTCCTGACATTTTGCTTTTTCCTTCTGCTTTTTTGCCACTCTTTCTCCCCTCCCTTGAAAAAACAGCTTTCTTATTTCTTCCTTCACAGCCCTGGGCTGCTCAAACTGCTGGTGCATCAGGATGGACAGGGATGTGCCAGTGGTGAGAACTTTAAAGGCAGGAGCCCCTTGGGTGCCAATTCTGCAAAAACATCAGCACCTGTTCCATGGCAATGACATGGAGCTGGGTCACCAAACTCTTTCCCGGACTGGGGACAAAAGTTTGGGGGATGTTTCTTTTAAAGAATGATCCAATGTGCATTCCTCTTGGATTGCAAGCTAAAATGTCTTTCGAGAAAAAAAAAACAACACGTTGGTTGTTCTTATTTTCTCTAGGATATGTTGCGTAGGAGTATAATAGGAGTATAATTACCTTAAATGAGACACAGACCATGAAGGAAACAGATGCTTATTTCTTTTAGAGATTAGACAACCTCACAGACTGCCCAACAGCAAACAGAGTAGAAAACAGGCAATATACCTCAGAAGTATCAAGCAAATTAAAATATTGCTCAGGAAATAAGTAGATTTTATGACTGATAGGAAAAAAAAGCTTTTTTTTTTTTTAATGCAGGCTATAGCAAGATTTCATTCAAGTTCCCGCCTCTCTAGCAATCGCGTTTTGGCCAGCTACACCTTCTAGTTCTGCCTGGTGGTTTGAAAGAGAAGAAAAAAGTTTTTTTTTCCTGAAACTACATGCAGCATCTATAGCACTACAACCAGCAGTCTTTCCTGAATTTGCCATTCAAAGATTTTGGAGTTGAGGATTTCTCCAGAGCTGCTATCATCACTGGCATGGACTTCAAAGCCCAAATACCTGTGAGGACCTGGGGCTGCTCCCCAGATTGGATCAGTCCCAAAAGTAGTATTTTTGCTTTCGGAGTTGACTGTCTGTCATCAGACCAGCTTAGGAGAGGTGGGAACCTCAAAGCATCCCTCTGGCTTCTGCTTGGTAGAGATTTTCCGGTTCATTAAAGCCTTGATACATTAAGGGCCTGTGCGTGATTTCACAGACTGGTGCACCGAACTCCTGCAGTTCAGGCCTGGAGCTTGTTAGTGTAATTTTCTAAAGATTAGCAAGCATTGATTCCACTGGGAAGCCTTGGGGAAATGCCGTTAATCTCTTCTGACTGCTGCTGCAGTGCGTGGTTATAGAGGGAGCCTACTGGGGTTCTCACTGCTGCTGGGGAGATGGGATTCTTAAGGAAAGTTTTCCCTTTAGAAAAACTGCATCAAGTGCAACCGAGAACCATTAGCTAATGGTAGCTTCACTGAGTCAGACACTTCATTTTGCTTCACCCAGGTCTGAGCCCTGGAGGCCTTCCACAGAAGATAGATACTGACTCAATTCTGGCTTCAGTTTCACTAACATATCTCCTATTAACCTCAACGAGCTTGGACAGGTATGAATTAGGTGGAATTTTATCTGTTGGAAGGACATTGTATATATTTTAACACAGAAGAGTTGTGTATTATTACACAGCGGAAAAAGACAACCGACCTGGCTAATTTAATTTCTTAACCAAAAGGTGGAAAGTACTAAAATTGAGTAGAAGAGGTAATTCAATTTTCTGGTTACAAAACAGAACATTCTTGGTAGAATTAATGAATGAAGGCTGAATCCTGGGCCAATGTTTACAAATTAAACCTCACAGTACACAGGTGGGAAGGGACAATAAAAAGCCTAATCCTACGTTAGGGCCACCAAAGGAGGAGCTTAGATGCTGGCTTATATTTTTAATAACTTTTAATCAATTCTATATGAGCCATGGAGTCAGGGATGTGAATGCTGCCCTTCAGTGCCCTGTTCCGAATGCAGAAGGATTTACGCTGTTTTCAGTTTTACACTGGTGTAAAGATCAGCAGAGCCTTACCCCAGGGAAAGTATTATCAGTTGTACATCAGCAATCTCCAAAACAGGGAGACAGTGAAACCTAGAAAGAGAAAAGCAAAGTGCCTAAAGAAAGACAAATTGTTTGGATAGACCAGGCATTGTTTTCTTATCTTTAGCTGAGCTGGGGAAGTAGATTTGTTCGTCCTGACAAAAAAAGGCTTTGCACATTGTAGGAGAAGGAGACCCTGGGGGACGGAGAACAATAGGTTCCCTTTGACACAGGGATTGATTACCTTCAGGAAGTGCATGTGGATAGCTCAGGGTGATTGAATTCCAGTATTGCTTTTTCAGGATCATCTAATTATATTACAGACTCTATCATGGTCCCTTAAATGGCCACAATCTCTTTTACCACAGTAATGAAATAACCACTGCTTAAAATGATGATATTTTTTTTAAAAATGAACTTAGCAGCCAGCACTGGAGCAGTTTCCTCTTTGACAGCGAAGACAGCTACAAGGATGTGTTGTAACATCCATGCTGGCAGTGTGGTGTGGACCCGGCCCTTCAGTTCCCGTGCTCCAGAGCTGGCTAAATCACGTTTGCAGGAGTCTGTAGGAGTAAGACCGCTCCGTGCTGCTCCTCGTCGTTCACAACCAGCAGTGAAATGGCTGCTGACAGACGTACAAGAAGAAAGAAGCAACGGGGCAGTGCTGGGTACTCATTGCATCAGCAGCCGTGTGCGCTTTGAGGCCATTATGGCCATTCAGCTTTGGAGGAGACGTAACCAGCATAAAACTTTTGGTAGTGAGGTCAAATGCAGCAGCAGATGCCACCGGCACGCAGGGAGCCCCATGCTGCTTCCCCTGGCCCGTGCTGCTTTACAAATCAATGCAAAACTTTCTGAATTTGCCACCAAAACACTGGGCTCGCTGCTCATCCTCACACACCAGCTTCTTGCAAACTGCAGACTTCTTTCTTAAACAGCCTGGTTTAAGAAAGTTTAACATTTCCCTCTTCCTGACAATATTTGGGTTTGGGAGGATGTCTGTTTGCCCCGTAGCGGTGGCACTCATGGAAGACCTCAAATGCAGAGATCCTCCATGGCTCGAGGGCTGCCCTCCCCACACAGCAGCTATCCAGCACACTGCCCAAGCAAGCCCTTGGGAAGAACAAAGGAGGTTCATGGCTGTTTGCTTACAAACTTCTAAAAGCACAACTGTAATTTCTGGGAGATTTCCCTTTTCTGTCATCAGTGCTAGACCTGGGGGAAAGCTCTGGGTTGCCTACAGCAGTTATCTATGGTTTATGTGTGCACGGTCCTTCAATGCTGAGCTACCAAGGACACATTTCCTGCACAGATGCTGTTTTTTTTCTGAAAGTGATGAATTCCAGAGATCACAAAAGCTAGAAAACTGTCAGCAAAGAGCTTGTGGCTCAGGGAAAGGAAAGGCAGCTGCTGAGAGCACCTCTCTCTGCGGGGCCCCTGCCGTGACCTCCACCTCCGGCAGGGAATCATTGAGGAAGAACAGTATTTCAGTGCACGAGCCAGCTCCCGTGTGGGGGTCATGGAGAGCAATGGCAGAGACATTTGGGGACGAGGAGGGCTCCCAGAGTTTTAAAGGCTTGTGAATAAAGACCATGGGAGCGGTTTACAAAAGATGCTTTACTACAAAGAGAATCCAAACTGCCAGAAATTCCTCACCGCCATTGCTTCCTTGATATCATAACAATATGTCACAATCTACTTCAATTAATTTTTTTCTGATTCTGTGCAAAAAATGTTTGTGACTTCTACAGCCTGAGGAGCTGCTCAGTTCTTCTGTGAGAGCAGAGATGGGATCTGTGTGTAAATCATTCCTCCTTTTCAAACTGCCCTTTTGCTAGGGTGGATTAAAACCTCCGCTTTATTTACAAACATCAGCTTACTGAACAAGCTATTGAGGGCTGTTACTGCTGATCGATGTTAAGGCTGCCTGAAACATCAAAGCAAAGGCTATTTATGAGGAAGGGTTGAAAAAATATGGCAACGTGCCTCTCTTCCTTTCTAGCCACGTGCAGCAGCGATGGCTCAGTCGGTCCAGCTTCTGTGACTGTATTTTAGAAGTACGGGTTGCAACTTTTATGGGTTGAAGATTAAACACCAAATGTAGACTCGATGGCAGCAAGCACAAATCTCCTGATTCCTCAGAGCTGCAGTGCCATTTACTTCTGTGCAGCCAATAAATATGGAAGTGGGGGCACGGGAGATGACGGGGAGCTTGGACCTGGGTTTTGAAGCAACAGGGTTGGATCGATGTTGAAGACACTGTGTTAGCATAACCCTTCGGGCTGTCTTAATCCAGCAATTAGAGTCACTGGCACAAGAAGTCAAAATGGCTTTACCAGTATCATCAAAATAGTATAAAATTTCTGCTCATTCCTGACCTTCTGTTAGCAGAGTGATCTCTTTATCCCCTCAGTTCCAGGACCTAAGTCAAAGATGTCCCCTTGAGACTATCTCCCTCAGTGTTCCCAGGTTGCAGATCCCACAAATAACACCAACCAGAACCTTCCCCCCATCAGTTTAGATTTTCCTCAGTCTCAGTTGAATCAAACTGGTTTGCTGTTTTTAATTTTTTTTTTTTTTTTTCCTGGTAGGTTGAAAAGATTAGGAGCAACTCATTTTTCAGATAAAGCATTTCACTGAACACCTGGTCAAGAATTGGGACGCTTGTAATAGATTTCAGATTCACACAAGCAACTGCTCTCTATTTTTCTTGCAGAAAACAAATAAATATGCAAATCAAAGCTATCAGTGGCTTACATGCTCATTAGAAACCATAAATAAACATGCAGTTTACTCAGAGGAAACACACTTTGGAAAAACTTTCAGCTTTCAAAAAGGCTACAAAACAGTGCAAAAGGAGAGGAAAACTGGGCAGTTTCCTCTTGCTCCCACTCCTTTCATTATATTTCACCTTGACATTTCCCATTTAACAGATAAATGATGTGCACCAAAATGGGAATACTTCCATTGATGAGAGAGGATGTGCACAGTCCAGAAGAATACTTTTGAGGGTGGTTCCCTTCTGTGTTTGGCTACTGATCTCAAAAGGCTATTTTCAACTGCGAATGACACTCAAATATAGCTTGCAGGATATGCTTGGCTAAATATAGCAACCCAAAGCCAAAAAAGGGCATTTTTATAAAAATGTACCAAGACATCAGTTTCGCCAGGCATGACAGCCTTTCAGCTTTGTTTTGTCAACAAATCAGTTGACAAACACATTCTTATGATGTTGACCGCTGGACAGTAATGTTACATGGTCACTCTAGTTTTTTTCCTTGCATGTGGGCAACAGCTCAGATCTGGAAGAGAACACTGCATTTCTGTTGTTAGTTATGGGATGGAGCTAAGCCTAGTAGACCTGGAGTTGGTTCAGAGCCTTTACCTCTGTTGGAAGCTGTTTTTGTGGTAAAGCTGCTTCCTGGAACCCAGGGGCAGGTGTTAGACGCCCAAAATGGACCCTCCCCAATACTGTTGGGAAAAGCAGTCTGTTTGGCTTGCAGCCACAAGTCCCAAATCACTTCGACCCTTGGGAACATCCTCCCTCAAGTCCTCACACTTTCCTGCACCTCAGATCCCTCTCTTGGCTACATATCTTCCTCTGAACTTAGACCGAGCCATGGAAAGAGAAAATGAACCTGTAACCTCATGGAGCCAAAGAGGAGATAATCTGCCAGACACAATTTCTTACAATTTTCTCAGAAACTCTCAGCTACGTCCTTGTCTTGCCCTTTAGAAATAACGTCCTAATTTAGGTCCTTATGTTTCCATCACACATAAATGCCAAAGAGCCTCCACATCTTCATGTGAAGACTGCAGGTATTTTTCGCTTTTCTAAAGCAGTCCCAAGAAAAAAATCAAATCACAAACCCATTTCAGTAATCTTCACGTGAAGGTCACTCGTAAGTGTACAAAAGCAGAGCACTTCATTCGCACAGGGCTTTAAACATATGCTTAACCTTAAATGAGTAAATCTCGTAGAAGGAGGGCTCATACGCTTAAAATTACAGATGGGCTGTAGGGTTTTGCTGGTTTGGGATCTTGGACCACAAAACACACAAAGGAGATCTGCCAGGCTTCAGATGAACTGCAGAGGCAAATTTAATCTCCTTAGAAATGTGCAGCTGACTTGATACAGATTTTCTGGTGCACAGATCAAAGAAACAGTTGTACTCTGGGCTAGCTTGTGTCTCCATGTGTGAAATCGATGGAGAAAAATGGAACAAATGTAAGAAAACAATGAATGGGCTTTCAATCTAGGAAAGATTCCCTACACTTGATAATGAGACTCTGCCTGTTGGCTGGTAGCAAAGACTGGGGAATGCAGGAATCTTGTTGCTGTCTTCTGACTGTTTCACACAAACCCCACAAAACTGCTACAACTACTGGCTGAGTAGTTTGCTGCCAACTTCTGTCACCTCCTTGGAGAAAATGGGTTCTTTTAGCCTCCTGGGAGAAGTGTTTAGGCATAAGTGATTCCAGATGGGAGAGGACGGGATGGCTTCTGTATTCACAACATCTGTACGGCATATACGGCATAGGACAATCCAAAGGGCTTGGGGAACCAGGTGACAAGTTGTGTGGCTCTCTGGGGTTGCTGTTGAAATCAAAGAGTAAAGAAAAAAGCTGACTTTGAGGCTTCTGATCTGGTTAGAGTGTCTCTGCTGCAGGCATGTGACATGCTGCATTGCTCCTGGCATAAAGGAGTCACAGACACACGCTCTTAGTAGCGTAACTTCAGACGACATGGCCTGACCAGCAGGACATTTCCATCAGCCTTCTTGTCCCAGAAGAGATAGGGCACAACTTTGTGCCTACCTGGACCACTTGATCTGGGGAATAAAGTAACAGTGTTTGTGGGAGGATTTAAGGGGCAAGATTGAAATGTGCTCAGAGCAAGAATTTGAAGATTCACTGTTTCTGTGAGCTGTCATAAACCAGGATTCTGTATGCTTCCCCAGACAGGACCTTGACAGCAATCAATAACTAGAAAAATGAAGCCAATTGCTGGCAGCAGGATTTAATATCTCTTCAATATGGCACTTTGTTTTACTTCTGTGTCTGCCTGTCATCTGCTGGGACAAGATCTGGGGGAAGTGAAACAAAATCCAATTTTTGTTGCGTCTTCCACGATAGGAGCAAATCTGGTTTGCACCATGAGATGAGATTGCACGCTCCACAGAAAAACTGCTCTGTCCTCTCTTCGTCCCCCATCCCCAAATTCTTGAATTCCTCTGAAAGGTTAAACATAGTTCTGCTTTGACCTGGAAAACAAGATATGTCTAACGGATTTTTAAGGATTAACTTTTCCAAGGTGCATTATTTAACTCATTACTTCAGTGCTCAGCTGAACTGTCAGATTTGGGTGCTGTTGTGACACGTGGAACAATCTCCAATTAGACACAACAGATTCTGCTTGGAAACCAGTCATACACCAGGTAGTGCCGAGCACGGAAGCTAAAAGCAAAACGCACGCTCGAGGGTCCCCTGCCACTCTGCATGAATAGACATGATGAGATGTGCCAGGAGGTATGTGATGTGGGCCAGCGGTGGAGTGTAGGTGTCAAATTCTCAGCACACTCGCCTGGCAATGAGAGGAGACACCAAGCAAACCCCTTGGATTTGTACAAAGGCAGACACTGGCACTGCCCACCTCTCTGCTGGCTCCGTGGAAAACAGCTGCCTCCTCCTGCAAAGTCACAATTTCCTTGCATCGCTGAGATGCTGGCATTGTCAGTACTGGAGGGCAACAAGTGGCACAGAAGCATCTGCTTGTTCAAAACAAAGCAAGATCTGAGAGCGAGCAGCTCCTCTGCTCAGAAATGATACCGTGAGCTATTCCGGCTGCGAAGGAGCTTCGAAGCGGTGCTTACTGCGTGCAGGGAGGGACAGTGCATCCATAATCGGGGCTGGTTCACAGAACTGTGCAGGATCTTTTTGTTCCGAGAGTTTAATGGGACAATCCCTGCTTAATCCTAGACTGCAGTAATTTTCAGATTACTAGTTGAGACTGTTTATCCTGAGACTTCCAGGACTTCACAATACAGTTGTTTTTTGTCGTTGTAATTTTGCAGTCAGCCCTCGAATAAAATGCCACTGTAGGAATAAGTAACAGATGACTTGCCGTACAGCACCGGGCATTCCCAGCTATCCTCCCACTCGGTACGATGAGGTCTCTTCTCATGGCACAAGTAAGCAACAGAGCAAGCACACGTTTATCCAAGATCTGGTATTGGAGGAACAAGACTTATTCCCTTGACTAGTTTTAAACACGAGTCCTCACTTTAAAATAAGTGTTACTTCCCAGGGTCAAAGAAGTCCTGCTATTGCAGACACTAATGCTAATCAATGCCACTAGTCCGAACCAGTGTCAACAACAGCTTTATCTGGAATTCAGGAAAGTGATAAATAGGTATTCTCATGCTTCATTTACAGACTCTGTCCTCTCTCCGTCAGGAAAATGTGTGTTTAGTAAATACCACTGATGACATGAAGCACTTTTTATCGTTTGAGTTAAATGAATGTCACAGAATTAATTAGTTACACATTTCCCTAGCAGGAAATGGGAAGCCATTAAAACTACTACATTAAAATATCCCTCAATTACTGCTTCTTTGCAGATTATTTCAATTTTGTTCATCTGCCTTTTCTCTTTGAGTGGTTTCAGCAGAGATGTTTGAGGAGCAGCAGAGCATGAACTTCTGCACCACAGCAGTGCCATTTGCAGGTCCTGCTGTCCTGCCATGCGTGCCAACATGTCCCTGGGCTAAGAGTCCTTCCTGTCCTGGTCCTCCCAATACCACCCTTTCCAACAACGACTGTCACTCCATGCTCCCTCCATCTTTTCTTGCCTCCCAGACTGATGCCTCCATTTAGTATCCCAGTTCCCCAGTCCTACAGTCCCTAATTCACCCCAGTCTGTACCATTCCTCTGCTTCCAGAAGGAAAACTGTACCTATTTCCAAAATCCCCATCCTCTGGTCACCTTGTGTGCCCACACGCCTGCCATTCTGGCCCTCTGGTGTGCTGGTTCTTTGCTGTCACCTACAACTCAACAGGTAACATTCAGCCTTTCAGCTTAACGGTATCGTCTCCCAAACAAGAACAAGCGAAGAAATAGAAAAGGCGCAAAGAAAGCGGATGAGAACACAGAAAGCTTCTTAATTCATGTGAGTTCAAAGCAATACGCTCAGAGGGTAACGACTATGATGTACCGCTCATTTCAGTTCAGGGCCACGTGGAAATAAGCTGAGCTATTTAATTAATGAATATACTTAAAACAAGAAATAGAGGGATAAAAATCTCTGAGAGGTGCAATTATTTTGAGAGATGCTGCAAATAAGGTCCTGTAATTCCTCACGGAAGGATTGCATTGAGCTAATTGTAGCGATTCTACAAACAGGCTCTTTTTGGGGACTCTTGTGCCTTGATCATAAGGGCTAGAGTTGGTCCTTCATTGAGACTTCATTCAGAGGCTTCTGAGACCTCATCAAAAGCTGAAAAGTGTTGCATTATGCTGTCATATATAAAATGGAGCAAGAATGACCATCGCAGTCTGGAGCAGTGAGCTGAGACAGGATCTTAGCATCGGACTCTGCTTGCTTCAGCTCCTGATCTGCTGCTGCTGAGCACATGAAAGGTGCATCCAGACAGACACAAATGTAGCCCACACCATCCCAGGGATGGTGGACGCTGTAGTACCTCCGCAGTGTCACGGTCTGACAAATGAACAAGGACAAGGGCTTGTGTATCCTTTTTAGTCAAAGGTCATCGCTGAAATTCTTTAACTCTCTGCCACTGCAGACCGAGAACAGCACATCTGGAAAACCAAACTCTTCCTCAAAACAATTATCTACAATTTATGTCATCTCTAGCTTCTAATCCTTTTCATATGTCAAAATACATATTTTTCTCATTTTTTCACAGTACCCTAGATTGTTAGACAAAGTTCAGAATAAATCCTTAAATTCCCCGAAATCCACCTGCTCTGAGATTCTAGCTTTAAACTCAAAACCCTAACCCTAAACCCTTGCTTGCTTTGTGCAAGTGTAAACTGTAAGCTTCTGCAGCGGGGGCCTAGAAGTCAGGGCTCAAACTTTCCTGAGAAATTTGCCATTTGAGGATGAATGTAGAAGGAATTGTTCATTTTGAGCGAGGTCTCATTTTGTTTGGAAATTAAATCTATTAACACAAGCCCTTTGCAACTGAACAGCTATAGAATCATAGAATGGTTTGGGTTGGAAGGGACCTCAAAGATCATCCAGTTCCAAACCCCCTGCCATGGGCAGGGACACCCTCCACTACACCAGGTTGCCCAAAGCCTCATCCAACCTGGCCTTGGACACTTCCAGGGATGAGGCAGCCACAACTTCTCTGGGCAACCGGTTCCAGTGCCTCACCTCCCTCAGAGTGAAAAGTTTCTTTCTTATATCTAACCTAAATCTCCCCTCTTTCAGTTTAAATCCATTGCCCCTTGTCCTATGACTACATGCCCTTGTAAAAAGTCCCTCTCCAGCTTTTCTGTAGACCCCCTTTAAGTACTGGAAGGCTGCAAAATGGTTAAATCTCTTGTAACCTCACACAGCATTATCACAGCTGTTTGAGTAAGGCGCTGGAACCTGCAAATTCACATTTTCTCATTTCAGAAGCTTGTTTACTTTCTTATTTGATAGCATCCTATCTTTTCAGCTGCTTCACTTCTTCCATTTCCAGTTACTATTGACTCTTCCACTACTTCAAGACTATCAAATACTGCAAAAGATGAATTACGTGGAAATAGATGTTTGGTACTTTGTTAATACTACTCAGCAGTAACAATCCAAAAAGCATTCTAAAGACTCTAAAAGCCACTCAGAAAAACAGATAACATTCATTTAATTTATTTTAGTGATGCTGTTAGTGTCATCCTCAAATGTCATAGCATTTTCTCTTCTTTTAAAAGCAATTGAGAATCTGCCTGCAATTCTGTTAGCCATTTTGCTACAACTGTTGATTTAACTTGAAAGGATGAGTGTTTTTATTGCACTCAAAATGTCACAATAGAAACAGCCTTGCTCCAGAATACAAAGATCCTCCACCTTCTGAAAGCATGGCACAACTCTGCAAACTGGGACTGGCCTGGAGGCTCAGACCCACTTCAGAATCAGACTGGGAGACGTCTTTGTCAAGACATTTGAGAGCATCTTAGTAATTATTTAAGAATATAATTGTCCCAATCAAAATAAAGAATTTTTTAAAACGAAGACATTGTAATGCTCATGCAAACAATGCTTTCTTAAGAGGAGGAAGAAGATGTACAGTCTTTGCTGCTTGAATACAGTTGCCCATGTAATGACTGGTGAAAACATGTGGATATGGAAACTGAGATTAAGGAGCTATCTGAGAACCCCTGCTTCCAAATGGCAATTGATACATAAAGTCCCATGGTGTGGAGACTGGGCCCTCAGCACCATCTGGGTCCTTAGCCGCAACTCAGCTCTGCAGACTGGTTCCTGTTTCACTGCACTACTTGCTAGTGTAGACACTACAAGGTACCTGGGACACCAGCTATTTTTCTGCCTTTTACAGCACTGATTAATGTCAGCTAAAAGGTTTGCACTGACTTTGACATCCCATTGACAATCTCTGAATCAGATTTATCTCCCCAGACATAAACCACAGGTTCTACAGAAGAAAATAGGACAGATGAAAGGCAAGGGGATTTTTTATTTTTATGGCATACTGGGTCTTCTAAATGTAAAACCTGATATTGATGTACTGCTGTTTTTAACACCAAATATCCATCTGAGAATAGAAGACACCACGCAGACATTAGGACACCTCTTAACATCAGCTGGATGCACAAACTGCTAAAGACGAAGAACTCACAGAAACCCACATGGCCTCCCCTACATTAAAAGAGGAATCGATCCACGTTCCGATGACAGGCAGAAGCAGCACACCTGCCGCCGTTACAGCAGCTGCACTAACACAACACCATAAAAACCGACTTCAGATAAATTCCTACAACAGCCGTTGCCCTTCCTCACGCAGCAGTCACACTACAGCTCAAACGAAAGGACTGTTGTGATGATGAGCACGCAGTGACGTTCCACAGTGGAGTGCTGCAGACATCGGTGTGGCAAGTGACCTCTCTTCAGAGATACAAACAGTCGACACAAATGAAAGGGAAGTATTGGACAGGTTTGTAATTAGCCAAACTAAGCGCTACAGGTTAAGGGCACACATGTCCCTTCAAATGACGATGTAAACGAGCACTCAATTATGTTTAAAGCATAACAGAAAAAAATAATGATGTAAGTGAATACAGGAAATGCACTTCAGAAAGAGCTCATATGAAACAAAATATTTACTAAGTCTACTAGTGGGAGAAGTCTGACTTCCAGTATCACCAAGGAAATAGCCTCTTACAAGCTCCCTGGAGCTGGTGGGGACTTTCCAAGAATATTCTTAAAGTCAGTCCTGGCCTAACATATCTGCTCTTCAAACTAACGCTCCTCAGCTTCTCCCAGGTTCCCTCATTGCCCTGTACAGCCAGCAAGGAGACTCTGCCTGAGACCTTAATCTCCGAGTACAACATGGGAGCAGCTGATAGGGACACATTGAAACCTGCATAAAAAAACACAGCAAAGGCGGCAAACACACTGTGGTGCCATGAAAAGTGACCTAATTATATCCTTTTTCATCTGCAATTAACCTTACAGATGAAACAAGAAGGTATCTAGCCCAAAACTGCTGACGAAAGGTAAAACATGGCTAGAAAAGTCTCCTTCGTTGCAGTGCAACCATGAGCAAATCAGAAAATCAAGAATCCAAATTTGATACGTTCAGTATCTGCCCTATTAGCCTAACACATCGTGTGAATGGTCACTAACCGAAAATTCAGTTTACACCAACAGGCAGGCATTTGGGCACACATTTGTTAACCTACACTGCAGTTCTGAAGCAAAGTTTTAGCAGCTTAGGGGAGAGAGAAATAAAAAGAAGTGGAAAATATGTTGCTTTAGAAGCTGAGCATTTAGAGAACTTCTGTTCACAACAAAGTGCAGAAATAAACAATTTCTTGTAGATACTGCCCTCGTGCTGCCTTTTAATTGAACTACATAGATCAGGGAGTGCTACAGGGAAGAGAAAAACAAACCAGTGAGGAATTTAAAAGAGTTTTAGGAAGGAATTAGGAAAGTCACAATCAAGCCAAGACACGGTCGTAAATATCACAGATCTGAGCACAGCGATGTAATGGGTTTCACATACATTGCTGGCAGCAGCTCTCAGAGACGCCTGTGCAGATCTTCCCCCCCAAGCCAGACCCCACATTCCTTACTCCCTTCTCACGTGTTACGCACATCATCACAGACCCCTCTTGCGTGAGCCCCTACTCCTGCCGCAACACCCATCCGTGTGGGTAACACCTACCCGTGTAACTCCCGCCAGGATGTCTGGGCACGTCTGGCTTTTATACGAACCACTGAGCCCTTCTCATTTGGGACTGATAATTCTTCTCATTAGACTCAAACATACATTTCTAAAAGACTGTCCTCAAAGAGGGCTGGCTGGCCCCAGGAATAAATCATTTGACTATAAGCAGGCACTTCCGAACATTTTTACCCACGGTGAAAGGAAAGCACCATGTTATGTTTTCTAATAAACTATTCACTGTTATGACAAACTTTGTTAGTCTCAAGGTCTGCTCCCTCTCCCCACTTCTTGCCACCTTGCCTAGCTGTTTCATTCAACAGCTGCTTCTGCTTGTCACATTGAGTATAACGACCTAAAAAAGAAATAGCCTCTTTACCTGACCATTGCCACGAGGCCTGAGCTTTAACTGGAGATCCCAGATGGTACCAGATAATAAATAACTACAATGATCATCTTCAGAAGAGTCCTAAACCCAAAAAGCAAAATTTGAGTTCCACTGAAGTCAATGGGAGCTTTGCCAGAAAATTCAATGCTGGCAAGATTTCATCCAACATTTCTTTCGCATTAGATTTAATTAGTGGTCAGTAATGAGGCACTCTTAAAATTCTCCACATCTAGGGAAAGAGAAACACTATTAGATTAGAGTGTACAGTTATAATTCACAAATTGGATTGTTAGAACTAGTTTTCCTCTGCTTTTTTTCCCCTTCTTTGCCAGGAATAACACAATTAAACTCAGCGTCTCCACACATAATTCAGTCAGGAACGACTAAAGCAAGGTGGTGGTGAAGAAACCTGCTGCAGACCACTGAAATGGAGGCCTGATTTAGGGTTCTTGTTTCAGATTCCACGAAAGTCACATTACTTCACATATGGTGCCTTAACAGAAGATTACAAATTAACCACAAGCCATCCAAGAACATGCCTTCAAATGGGAAATAAATTGAGAGGAAATTAGTCAAAAAGTAAACACCTCTCTTCTTCCATCAGGTTGATGAACACGGATCATTTTTCTTGCCAACACTGTCCTCAGCTGAATCAAATGAGGTTGTGCTCCTGGGAAACCAGCACCCCTCAGAAAATCTCAGCTGTGAGTACACCAGAAAAGTGTTTCTGGTCTTAAGACCAGAAGCCAAGATGGTGACACACACCCTGCAATGCCACGCCACACCACTGCCTGCTCAGTCCAAGTCATGCACTGGCTTAGCCCTAATAGCGAGGCTAGTTGAGACTTATATTCACTTAACACAACACAGAATTCCTGTTTGATTTACAGAGTCTGCCAGATCTCTCCTCTGAGGACCTCCAGATATTAGAAACTGAATAGAGGACAGCATCTCACTTATTTTCTGACACTAATCTGCAATAAAAATGTACAAATACACATCCAGAAGTAGATGTTACATTGGAATTACAGCGGTGGTTGTTCCAGAAAAGGGATTCTGGTGAGAGTCCACTCAGTGGCTTTGTAGGTCCATGCAGGGATGTTCATGCACTGAGGAAGGAATAATTAACAGTAGAGTGGGGTGGCATGGCTGACATAAAAGATGATCGTGGGATAAGCCCAGCAAGAAGGCTGCACGCATCCAAAGAAGAGGGAAAATGGAGTGATAAACAAAGGAAGTTTAGAAATCTGGCACGTAATTTTCTTATTTCTTGGAAAGAAAATACAAACAAAACAAGTTTGTTTATAGTTGAGGATTCCACAGAAAGCTGTTTCTTTGATTCCCTACGAAAGTACTTTCTTGGTTGTGTCAAACTTCTTTAATATTCCAGGTAAGCAAAGAACAGAGACTGGAAGCTGAGCTGGACGTAACACTGCGACACAAAACCAAAGTCAGACCCTAGCTGTAATAATGGCTGGAAATGGGGATTTTATTTCCATTTGCTTTCCTGAGTAAGTGCTTCCTGGTTTTCATTAACATTTGGAAGAAATCATGTCGACTCCAAACCGATTAGAAGGGGAAGCCAGTAAATGTAACATGGATTATGGGATCACTGTTTGGATTAAGCTGACCAGAGAATGGCTACAACCTTCACTTTCACAAAATACAATAGTTTCCATTTGTGAATGCAAACGAGTGAGCAGCATAGTCACAGCTACATTATTTTATCCAGGACTATTTTTTCTTTCGCTTCCCAGAGGATTAGTACTTTTGCTTAGAATAATAAGTCATAAAAATGAGTAGGCTGTGAAACCCAGTGATCTGGATGGATTTACTCCCAACCTCCTTCAAAACAGCTAACATTCACGATCCCTGGTCAAGAATGCCAGAGATAACGGACCATGGCCAGAAGTCTGCAGCAGTCCTGGGAAGGACAGACATTCACAGACTTCCACTCTCACAGGATGCAGAAGGATGACTGTATAGGTAGACTTGCTAGTGAAAATTCACATTTTAAGATTGTTTCTGCCCTTCAAACATCCTTTGCTACATCTGTGGGGGTGTGGGACAGTGGCATTTGTTTCACTATACAGCCAAGAACAAGAAGTATTGAGTTTCTAACCTGCTTTTGCTCAGTTAAACCAAAATGCGCAATGACATTCAGCGTAACCGTAAGATCGAATGTCATAAACAGCCCGGTGCCTTAATTCTTCCCTGAAGATATCATATTTTCGTCTTCATCAAGGTATAATAGTGCATATCTACCAATGTCACATCCACAGGGAAAAAAAGTCGACTTTGCATTTTACACACAATCTGAGATGCTGTTACCGATGCTAAAGAAAACTTCTCTCACTGTCTTGGCTGTTTAACACAAACAGGCTCCCATAGAATTTATGTGAGTCTGTTATTAGCACGAGCCGAAATCTCACTAAAACCACAGAATAGTGGGTGACCTTGTATAAGCCTTTTTCTGCTTAAGAAGTACTTATCAAGAATACATTTGCAACGAAAAGACTCATCTCACTTCTCCAAAATGCTTCTGGAAATACGCAGCCTTCAGAAAACAAGGTGATACTTTATGCTCTGAGACTGATGAGCAGCTAAGCAAATGTTATTCTAATATTTCATGTTGTTACTAGAAAGTGGCACTTCGGTACTCAGACTTCCTTGAATTCTTGACTGCAATGGTAAATTTGGGGACTTGATTCTTAGATACATCACGAATCATATCAAACTGTTCAGGACAAATTCTGAGAAAGGTCCCCCATATATAAATAAAGTTTCTCCCTGTAGAAACCCGATACATATTCATAAACCTTAATCCATCCACTTGGGGAATGTTGAATATATAGCCAGTATGTATTACAGCCTTTCTCTTTCCCAGAACCTGGAGCACCCCAGGGAGCTGTATATATAATTTTACTGATTCGATAATATTATATTATGGAATTGTACTCTGTCACTGCCTGGCCAGGCTATATGATCCAGGGGGAGTGAATCTCTGCAGAGCCTATTTCTGTTCCAAGCAGAGGAACAGAGCTGTTAAAAATTAAGTGCTGTCGGTGTATTGGCCTTTTCTCAGGATCCAGGTCTGAGAACAAAGATGTTGCCCTCCAGCAGCAGAGCAGTCTGAAACTTGAACAATTGCTTCTTTTTTTCTGCAGGACTTTTCCACTCCAGTGTAAGAGCATGCCTCTCTTTCCAATTCTTTTTTAACTTCTCAGAGAGCAATCACCTCTTCTAATGGAACTGATGCCAAAACTCCTGGGAGCACAAGCACAGCCCAAAAGAATATAAATCCTTCTCCCACTTTCTCTCTTAATCTCCACTAAATCTCTTTATATTATGCTGAATTAGATAACAGGGAGGGCATTAATATTTCTGCAGATAAGAAACAAGCTGCCCTCAGTTAAACAGCCCCCATTATTTATATCCATGCGAGCAAAGATGCTGGCTTCCCTGGCCTTTTTTTCTTTCTCTTTTTTTAAATCCATTTCATATTTCAGATAAACTTGTGAAACTGGGGACAGAAGTTATTAGAGTAATGGGAAAAGCCTGATGGAACAAAGCTGATCCAGAACGTGGATTGAGGAATATTATATAACTATAAAACGTTTCCCAAAAGCAAGTGAATAGTGCCCTGAATCTGCGGAGATGACATCACCGCCTCCTAAGAACTTAATTCCCACAGATCCATTATATCTTATTATTATTTACAGGGAAAGCACCGAGCGAGATTGTCTCCAAAGCACACGCTGTGTGCAGCCATTAGGCTTAGGAAGTGCTGCTGCCTGTAACGGCTCCAATAACTTGGTTTGTGGGCTTCTCTTATTGTCGGTGCCGCCGCAGCGCGCATCGCCTTCGCCTCCATCTGCTCCTGCGACGGCAGAACCCACTGCTGTTGATGGCTAGGGTTTTTTTGAGCAACGCTCACCTGTCAGGAGAGAGTATCTGAATGAAGGTGGAAAAGGATCTTGAAATATTTTGTCTGAGCCACAGATGGGAGCATTAAAAACCCAATTATAAAAGCACATTTTTTTATACCCACTTGAGCTGAAAGGTTAGTCTGAACTGAAAGTATGGGTGACACAACCCCAGGTGAAACAAAATTTATGTAGCAATTCAGCAGGAACTGTTGATGTTACCAAATAAACTGCCTGAATCTGCATTTCTGCCATTGTCTGGCACGTAAATCAATGGCCAGTTGAAAGCTCAGTGCTCAAAACGATTCAACAGAATATTCATTTGCCATCGGTTAACACAGACAACACGACTTGGATGAGAAATTCCTTGTACCTATTGAAATTAGCAAGATCTGGGCAAACTACCTGTAATAATTTCTTTGATGAAGGAAACTTCTCCCCCTTGGCAGAGAGCACACGTCGTAATTTTTCTGAATGTGCTTATTATTTTAAATTGCTTGTTCTATCATCGTCCCAGTAAATGAAAGGAAATAGACTCACGGTAAATAAATACCTGTAGTTATTCAATCTGTATGTTTAGTCACTAAAAGTGAGTAATTTTTGGTTCCTGAGTGGAAATCTATTCTTCCCCTGCAACCTTTGCTAAGTTTATTCTTGCAAAACGGAATTCTTTGCAAATAAGCATAAAGAAGAAACAGAAATAAGCAAAACCAGGGTTTCCCAGTCAGATTATTGCATACTTCCATTTTGGTTCAGGTAGCCACTACATTAGGCAGTCCTGCTGACACGCCTCATTTCCAGCTACGAATTGCATCCACTACTCTCAGTCTATCTCACGTATCCAGACTGTTCTTCCCCTCAGTCATCCTTATTGTCCAAGAAATGAACCTGTTACACCTGTAATTCCTATACATTCAATATAAATCCAGCTGCAAAGATTTCACAGCATGGGCCAGATTACGTGCTCAGCTCTGGCTTCAAACGTTGCTGTGCGAGGAAGCACCATGTCAGACGAGCAGAGGGAAGGTGTCTTTCCTTGCCTCCTCCCAAACGCCGCCCTCTCCCCTCCCTCGAGAAGTCCGGCCATATAATCGATTTCTCCAAACCCTGGAAAAGCTTTTTGTGTAGTCAAGCGAGGAAATAGCCTGACAGACTGCTCCCTGCGTCTAATCCTGCAAATCAGGACGAATAATCGTCTTAACTGTTCAGCAGATCTATTTTTAATGAGGGCCACCCACTATCTGACTTTCGGCTCCTGATTCCAGATGTGAAGCTATTGGCTGGTGGCTAATACTGGACTTTCACTGGGACTCTATAATCCATTGGGATTATTCAGTGAGACGCTTCCCTCTCCTTACATAACCAAGGGGACCTTTCTTATTCATCACCAGAATCGAGTGTTTTCTAAATTCAGGCCAGAAGAGCTGTTCTCTAAACTCACCCACTGTGCACCGATATTTATCCATTTATAAATACAAGACACTGAACTCAGATAACCAGGCTCCTAATTTTAGGGTTTTCAGCTTTTCAGTAATTGTTGCAATTAAATCTCAAATAACAATATATTTAACTTTTCACTAGATTCAAATTTTCCTTGGAAAAAAACCTCAATTTTAATCATAGCCCAAATTTTATATAACTCTTCAGGAGATGATTCATAGTACAATTGCATCGGATGAGAACTGCATTTTGAAAGATACACACATAGACATTAATGTTGTCTGCCAGAATATCAATTTTCTTTGAAACATAAAAACTCACACTGCCTTCCTTTGACTGAAGGAAGAAATCTGTCAATGTTTTTAAAGTTCAACGTGAAATACCTCCGTTGCGACAAGAACTGAGTGGGAAGATTTTTCCTGTTCCCTGAAGAACTGTAAGATTTTGGAAATGTTTCATGTTGTGCATCAGGACAATCTATCAACACTTTGAAAATCTTCAAGGAACAGAAATCAGATTTCTCGTCATCGGTTCTGTGCAGCCCAAAAGTTTCATTCCTGTAATTTGAAAACATTTTGTTCCTATTTGAAGCATTTACATTTTTTGAGCTGGAGCTACTACCTAAAATATTGAAATAAAAAATTATCATCTTCTAGAAAAACACCAATTTTCTTATTTTGAAAATTATTTTTAAAATCATTGAAAATCAACCCAAGAAATTCCTTTAAAAATTCATCATTTACCAAAGGAAAAAATCTATTAATTTCAGGTAAGAATTTCTCTGGGTAACTATTTCTTTAGGACTCAATAGGTCTGTGGACTCGGTTACCTGTGTTACAGTGTCTGAATTAAAATGGTCAGCTTGAATAAGAGCCAGGGAGATCTACTATACCTTGGCATTGTATTACCAGTGCAATATCCAGGGGAAGACAGGGAACCGTGGAGGGCAGCTGACTGTGAGATCTGTTTAATGAACTAGACATATGTTTCTACCCAGGAATCTTACAAATATTAAATATTCCTGACAGTTTAAATAAGGAAAATACTGCTACATGATTTTATGTTATGGAAATAGGAAGTCTATAGAGACAAAAGCTGTCTCCATTTTCACTATAATGTTCTTCTTTTTTCCTGTTACTCTCTAAAATCTCAATCTAAAAAAAGTGGGATCTTTTCTTTACATCCTTTCTAAAATGAAATATTTTTTGAAAACACAGGATAGTTGGAAGTGTAACAACCAAGGGTTTTCACAAAGCATTAATGAAATATATGTGTCTGGGTTTGACTTTTGTAATTGAAAACTGAAAGCACTTCTGTGATTTCTTGACTATACCTATACCATGTCTTTCCTTCACATCTTCCTCCCCATTCTGTCCGACCAAGTACTTCTGCAGGGACCTGCACGTTGCTGATGCCAGCCACAGACAAGAGCCTGCGGAAATGTAACACATGCCCTGCCCATCAGAGTTGCTGTGAAAGCTTCGTAACTCCATCAGTGGGATCACTCAGCCAGCCGTTGGACACGGACAGACTGGGTGATTGCAAAAACGTGTTTCCTAGGAAACCAGAAAATCCTGAAAATGCAATATCGCTTGATGAAAATAGTTCATTCAGTGATTTAACTACTTCCTCTAGATTTACTTTGGTCTCAATGACAAATTTTTTTCATTTTGACTATTTAAGTAGAAAAAAGCCCTCATTTTACTTTTATCCACATTTTTAAAACTATGTCACAGATACTTCATAGGACTTGGGCAAAGTTACAACAAAGTTTGCTGGCAGGACTGGAGATTGATCTTTGATCTCTTGACCTTCTAGACCAGTGCGTCAACCTTCCTATAGATGATTAATTTCAGATATTTTTTCATCATTCCTGTGGTACAAGCTTTGTTATTATCAAGTTTCAATGATTGCAGGGGATTTCAAACCTATGGCATGTACATACCAGCTACTGCAAATTAGTCACACGCTGAACGCAATGAGATTGCCCTGTGCGCTTCGTCCTTGATTGTCTCCACATTACAGAGTTGGAGATCTTTTAACTGATGCATTTTAAAAAACATTTGGTTAATTTCAAAAGGTCAAGTAAAATGTTTTCCCATTCTTTGCATTTAACGTCATTTGAACAAAGGCTGGAACAATTAGGAGTTGCAGCAAGAGATTATGGGTGTGCAATCAGTGCCTGCTTAGCAAGTCTGGCTGGGGAAGAGCTGGAAGCAGACGCCACGACTCTTGTTACGGTGCTGTCTGAACGAGGTATCACATACAATATCCTTTGTTACTTTAGGACAATCCCTAATGGACTGAATCACTACATCACTGTAATCTGATTTAAAATGAGAAATAGCCATAAACATCTGCTGCCTCACCATCCAGTTTGGCTTTACTAAACTCCTGGGTGTATTGCAACGAAGAAGCCACCATCTGTTGCTGAGGTCTTGCCCTTTCCATCTTCTGTGCCTCTACTAACAACCTCCAAGAACAAGAAAATCCATAGAACGACTTGGAGGTAGAGCAGGACTGAGACCAGAGCTCAGTGGCAGATGTCACATTGCATGGTAGGTCAAAACATCCATGCAGTCACTCACAGCTACCCACATACTCCCACATAAATACATGAGTGTACTTGGAGAAGCTCTGGCTGTGGAGTCATCCCACAAACATCTGTGCTATTTGCTACACGACCTCCTCCAAAAGAGTATGGTGATATGGGTCATATTTGGAGGAAGTTAATTGACTTTTCTGAGCTCAGAGGGGGATGAGAGAAGACTGTGAATCTGTACTATGAGACAGGAACAAAAGCAACCCTAGTTGCTGTATATATTGGCATGTTCATGTCATCTTCTTGCTTCTTGTTCTACTGTGAAACAAAATAAACCACAGGAGATCCATCGGCAGCTTTCTCTGGCTGCTTCCAGCTATGCTGTTATAAATATTATGGATTTGGAGAATGCACAGTATTTCCTGACCTTCCCCGTCAAGGTCCAACCCCAGTGAAACTCATGGGCCAGAGCAGCAAGTAGCAACATAGACCACTTTTGGGGTTATGAAAGACCCTTTGCCCTGACTGGCCCAAGATTTTCCCCAGTGTTTCAGTTTAGCCTCAAATATTCATTCAGGATCCCAGTTTTCTCATTTTCCAGCAACTTTTGCCAACTATAGACCTCAAAAAGTAATCAGGGGCATTGCATTGTAAAAAGAAAAACAACCCAGAGAAACTCCTTGGCAAATAGTCTTCTAAAAAAACCCTGTTATCTATACACTGAATTAAAAATAAAACACATGCATGATAGAAAAAGAGAGAAAGGAACAAGTCACTTGCCTTCACTTGTTTGGCTTGTGCATTGGCTTGTTGTACAGGACATATTATTTAACCCCCTCAACAACATTTCACTTTCATGGACCTAAGGGCCTTAGGATTTCAGCAGACAGTTCTCACACAGTTCTTGCAGTCTTAAAATCTCTCTGCTAAGTAAATTTACGTAATCCAGTGACAGATTGGACTCCTACTGTGTAGACAGAAGAAATAATCAAGTACAGGACAGAAAATCCCAGACACTCGTATGACTTTACTGCCAGAGAAACCAGTCGGTTTCTTAAATTACACAGAACATGTCAACAAATAGCAATAATGTAGTGAACTATGGCACGAACGGCTTGGTCCCTCTTCTAACACAGTGCTCGGCTTGTCCGGCTCGGGTCTAACCTTCTTTCATCTTTGTGGTCAGAGATAAAGGAAATGTAAAGTTGGCACGAGCCTTGCAGAAAGATTTTAGGGACAACAGAGATGTGTTTCCTCTCTGTTTCTTTCCTCATTGCATGTTCTTTGGTAGTTGAGTGGGATCGGTTGTGGAAGGAGGACATTTTTCCTTCTAGTTTTTCATAGGCTGATTCTTTTTAAAATGCCTGTTTATACATGTTACAGCTCTCTGACCAGTGGCACACAAGTTAACACAGCCATAGCGCAGGCAAGGCCAGAGGCTCCGTGCCAGGAAAGGCTGCTGCAGCATCTTGATACCAAACTCACTCTTCCTTCCCGTTGAGGAAGTCAAGGGACTCTGCTCCCTGCTACATACTTTCTCTTAATTACAGTGAAACCCAGATCACAACATTTTATAGGTTTCAAATGCCACTTTACAGAAATTCTCCCTGTGTCAATTAACACAGACTCCCCAAAACCTGTGGAAGAAATCTGCCTTGTGTAGATGATTCAATATAGGAATGGTGACATTGTGCAATTCAACCTCCTTCTCCACAGAACTCAAAGGCCACCCCCAGAGAAGCCGCCTCTCTTCCCAACCATGCCTACAAGAAGAGAATGGAAGCTGATCTTAGCAGACTGATCCAGAATGAGCATTTCAGCCCAAGACTCTGAAGTCTTGACTTTACTGAAATAGGTAACAAACCTCTAAAGAGCTTAATGAAGCCGAATCTCAGCCCAGTTCACTGTTTTCCAAGTCTAGGGCCATTACATTAGTCTGGGATACTTGTAAACAAGAGACAGTTTCCCACAGATGAAGCATTCAGCCATAAGAGCCAGCAGATTGGATTTACCCAGGTAACTTTCCTTCTCTTCTCAACAAGCATGTGAAATAATGGATGAGCAGATACCTCTGCTGTTTGCATTCACTAACAGAGCGGCATTCGTCACGTTGTCCGCCCCTGCCTCGTAGTCACTGCTCCAAGTGAGAAAAGCACATTCATCTGGCCAAAGCCTCCACGGTGTTCAGAGAGAAGGAAAATTAAAAAAAAGCAACAAATCTTCAGTGCAAGGGTTCAGGACACGATGATACAGGGCTGATCCATAATATTCTGTGACAAATCACAGGCTCCAGCTGTCCTCCAGGAAACCAGAGGGACTTCAGTGTCTGTGCAGCAGATACCTGGCACCTAAAAGAAACTAATTGAAAATGCTTTTCTCTGGCCACCACCGACTTTGGGTTAACATCTACCTTCCTTCCCAAGTCCTGTCTGCTTTTTGGCTTTTATTTTGCCATGTTGCCTTGTTGAACTTGGATGGCTGTAGGCTTTTGCAGCTTTAGGCAAACATCAGCAGATCTCTCCTCTGTTTCCATCCAAACTAATTTTTTAATACTTTTTAGTTGGGTTATTTAGCATAATGTCACAGAATTACATTTTCAGCTAAGAAATAACAAATATTTCAACAGGTTTTGTCTCTCTTGCCTTGTTTTTCATCCCCTGATCAGCAGTACCTTGTTCAGTGCCTTATGGAAAAGATGTTGCAGAAAGGTTACTGCATCCCTAAGACACTTTCAATGTTAATTTTTTTTTGCCCTCGTTTTTCTCTATCCCATGTGATTTTATTTTCCTTCTCTTCTTCTCATTTTATTCTGTTTTCTTTGATTTTCTGTCTTCTTTATCTTTCTCCTTTGTCTTGAGCTGCAGGTGCCCTGCAATACCCCCAGTCCTTCCAGCTGCTTTTGTTTTTCAAATCCTTGCAGCTGCAGCCAGGAAAAAACCAAGAGGGATGAGAGTCTTGTGGTCATGTGCTGGGAAGCAAGAGGGAAGCCAGAAGCCAGAGGTGGGTAATCTGACCAAGGACTGTGAGGAACAACAGCCTTGAGAAACAAACATCCTACGAATGTAATTTGAAAATGTAGCTAAAAATTGTAGAGAAACTGAGGGGGCTGAGGGTGAAAAATTCCATTTGATTTCAGTGCCTCCTGGACTCCTCACTCCCTTAAGATCCTTTAAAATTGAATTAAATCCTGTGGTCCTCAGGCAACTTTCCCACTGACTATTATTGAGTATCCTGCTTGCACACCTCCTGAAGGAAGCATCAGGCCCTGCTTCCACAATGAAGAAATGATTTATTCCAAACTGACACACCAGATGGACATACAGATCTCCAAAGATGTTAATTCCAACACCCGGCCTCTAGTTTGTTTGAGGCAACCCCAGTAATGAAAATAAATGCCTTGGGCCTGACAGAAAGCAGGCGTTTGATTACATTAACAGCTAGTTTTGCAGCCAAAAGTGGTAACAAATTAAATAGCCATCTGAGATATTGAATAATAAAGCCATGTATTGTGGCACAAATTGCCATCTGTGGCTCACTCACTGAGGACTCAGTCTTCAAAGGCACTGAGTGCCTCAGCCCGGACCCAGCAGAGCGTGCGTGGTTTGTTTTAAACATGTGCAGTAGCAGCAAAGCCCAAGAAACAACTCACATAATCATAGAATAGAATCATAGAATGGTTTGGGTTGGAAGAGACCTCAAAGATCATCCAGTTCCAACTCCCTGCCATGGGCAGGGAAACCCTCCACTACACCAGGTTGCCCAAAGCCTCATCCAACCTGGCCTTGAACACTTCCAGGGATGGGGCATCCACAACTTCTCTGGTCCAGTGCCTCACCACCCTCTGAGTGAAAAATTTCTTCCTTAGATCTAATCAAAATCTGCCCTCTTTCAGTTTAAATCCATTACCCTGTGTCCTGTCACTACATGCCCTTGTATAAGGAACATTAAGCCTATGCTTAACTACTTTGTTATAATAAAGCCAGAAAATTCAACTGAGCATTTCACGTATATGCAAACACTTAATATATACGTGAACAAGCACCTCCTTATGTAAAGCAAGTGATGACTCACTTCAGATTTGCACTATTAGGAATAATATCCTGCAGAAGATACGGAGAGCCTGTATTACCTTACAACAAGTTAATATTTAAACCTGAAGCAATAACATTGTGGTAATTCAGTGAAAAGATTGGACATGAAC
The DNA here is from genome assembly GCF_009769465.1 of Tauraco erythrolophus. Lineage (NCBI taxonomy): Eukaryota > Metazoa > Chordata > Aves > Musophagiformes > Musophagidae > Tauraco > Tauraco erythrolophus. The sequence goes on along the minus strand of NC_141479.1, from coordinate 19,184,785 downwards.
TTCTAATATGATTATTTTAGCAGACCCCACAAGCAATGTTTCTCATAAAGGGTGATTTCATGTTTCTGAGGTTCACAAGCTCCCGTGCAAACATTTGCTCTGCACAGCAATGCAGTTGAAGAAATGTCAGTTCTGAAATATTAAATCCCACTTCTTGAGGTCTCACAGGTTACTGCCCAGGTGTTCAAGCTCTCTCCACAGGAGGTAGCTTTGTGTGAAAATGTTTCAGCTAAAGCCATTGCTGCTAAATAAAGGAAAAAGCCAGAAATCACCAGCTCCACAGGTGTAAACTACCTGACTGGCCTACAAGTCACATTTTCATTGCAGCATCATTGCACAGAATATATCCTTTAAGATCTCACAGCAGCAACACACAAGATTAAGCCATGTAGCCAGTCTTTCAATTTTATTTTCCACTCTCTGGTGCCTTCCCCTCTTTCTTTAAGTTTCAGGTCCACTAAGTTGGTGGTTCTGAGAGTTTTAGCCTATATTAAATAAGAAATTAAAAAAAAATTCAACACTAATAATTCATGGTTACAATGAAAAGATTAAAAATGTAGCCTCAATATGCCTTTCAGAATGAAACAGGTACAAGTAAAAGAATATCTTCATTTTTTTTATAAACCACTAATAACTTAGGAAGTTTGATTTGTGATTTAATGGCAGGTGTTGACAATACTATCATTAAGCACCTGCTCCATCCGTATGAAATCCTGCTGGCTTATTTGACTCACTGACTTAAATTTAAGTACATGAACAAGTACCTTCCTAAACCAGAGCTGCTGGCAGGAAATATCCCAGCAAGACTGAATTTTAAGGTAATTGGTCTCCAAACCACTCCAACAAAATTCTCTGCTCTCCTTGCCTACACAGTCAAACTGAAACAAATTCTGTATTAGGAAAAAAAGTGATTGTAGATTATTTCCATCATCGTTTCAAGTGCTGAAGAGCAAATTGCAAACCACTTCCAATAGTTTCAATACTGAAAAAACGCACTTTTTCTTTGTATTGGCAGTGTGTTCATTCCACACCTAAAATCGAGTGCTCTCTAGCGGGAATGTCTTACGAGAGTGCAAACAGGACATTGCACAGACATGCAAGGAGACAACAATTTTGTCCAGTAAGTGCCCATGGCAGATGTTTGATTCCCCAGGAAACTGTGACATCAAGAGAGATGGAACAAGGGAGCATGCTGATTGCTCATTGCATGAGTGTTCGTGTGTGCTCCTGCAACACACTGTGTCTACGGAAGCTGCAATTAATGAAGAGTTTTTAGTCATCTGCTGCTGTACCCACTTCTGCCATCCTGATTTTGCACTTAGGTTAAGTAGCCCCTCACCCGAGGGCCTTCTTTCTGCCGTGCTTCCGAATGAGGCACTGACTCGATGACTCGTGAGGAATGCATTTCACGGTGAGGCCACACCAGCTGCCTGCTGCTTCACTCCTCACCACGGAAGAACTTCTTCCATTCACTGCGAGCAGAAATTTCCATATTTGCAAACATCTGTTTCTGTTCCAGCCCAGGGACAGCTGATCCCAGCAGACTTGTGCAGAGGAGGGCTGGCAGCTGAATTACCATGTCAGGAAACACAGGACATCCTCCTTTGACTACTAGGATGGGCCAAAATCCTCTTGGCTCACCGATAAATCCACATGAAATACAGAACTATCTTATGCATCAGAACATCTTCGGGGTTCCTTTGCACCAATTAATACTATAATGCTAAAATAAATTTATAGTATTTTCTTTACAAAGGCTTTGACAACCTGACTCATTTGTCTGTCTATAACTAGGGTCACGCAGTTGGATTTTGCTGACTTTCTGCACTCGTCAGCCTCTTGATTGTCTTCTGCTACTTCATCATGTGCTTTATGGTGTTATTAAGAGAAAAAACTAGTAAGACCTACTAACTCTGATGTCATCCCCTCTGGCTTTATATTTAATTTCCCTAGAATTAAATATACCGTTTGACTTCTTTGAAATGTTGAGAAGACGCCTTGAGGCAGACTATGGGACAAAACTTTTCTTTGTTATAAAAAAATACCACAGTGACTACGCTGCATGTTTATCATATCACCAGGCAGATAGATGATACTGGGAAACGCTGGTCCTGCAATTTCTCGTGATCCCATGGGCAGGGCACTCAGCACAATTTCATTTTTTCTATGCTGTTGCATTTTTTTTAATAGATGGCAGTTCCAGATGTCTATAAAAACTAGAGCATCTGAGTAATTCAGTTCTCCCAAGTACTAGCACTGTGTAAGCAGAACAGATGGCCAGTCCTATGGTCATGGACATACGTTTTCCTGACGTGTGAGATGGAAACTGCAGCGCAGGAGAAGTGAGCTATTGGGCTCTTTATTAGCTTTATCGGGTGACTGACATTTTGCTGGAAGACAGTCACGCTATTTCTGGTTGCCATGTGTGCTGCTGCTCATGCCTAAAATGGAGATGAAATTGTGGAGAGATGTGAAAACTGTCAGCCGACAGCAGAAGGATGAAAGTCACTGGTCCAGACAGATTATGATAGAATCACATATTTTTAATTTAACGTTGAAGGACATTTCTATCAGCATTGGCAATGAGTGGGCACATTCCGCTCCAAGACAAAATAACCAATTGGCTCTATACAAAGAAGTGGTATTATGCAAGTAGTAACAAATGACAGTAAATATATAAAGAGATATTATGGGCTTCTTGCATCTAAATATGTAGATGAAAAGCTGTAGATTGATATACACATAAAGAAATAATATCTAGATGGGCAATCAGCTGTCAAGATTTTCATACCTTGGCACCTCTCATTAAACACAGGCCTAGAGCCAAATTTTCTCCTAATGTTCATATTATTGAAACAAAAATGACAGAAAAATAAACTCGGCCTTGCCTCAGCTTTGTGATTTAGCAGCTTTGATCAGCAACAGTTTTTTCACAAAACCTTTCAAAATCTCTGCAGAAAGAAAACCTAAAATTGTGGCCGCACTGGTTTATTCCATGATTAAGTAAAAACGTCTCTATTTCCAACGTAGTTATAGTACAAGAATAACTTATTGTCTGATACATTACCAGAAGCACATAAATTTATATAACTTTCATATCCTAAACTTAACAAGAACCAGATAAGCAGTTGCTGCCATGATATTTCTATCTTTCTGTCCACATAGCAGGGATCAGCTGGGATCTTTGCAAAGACGCTGAGCTACACGAGTAAAAGCACCCGTCTCATGAGGTGGCTCGACTTTGCAAGGCAGGACTTGTGTGTCACTGCTGCCTTTCACCTTGCATTTAACTTACATCTTCAGCTCACTGAAGTGTTTGCTTTCTCTGGGAAACCACGTCATATTCTACATGCGAATACCACGTACTGCTGTTTATATGTTGAAAGGAATTTTTTTGTCTGCCAATAACAAAGGTATTAGGATATTTATCTTATTCCTCAAAAATATGTTGCATTGATAATATAAACTACTGCAACAGCATAACTCCATATCAACATTCTCATCTGACACGTTAGTCCAATTTCCTTTAATAATCTAAAGGGACGAAAATGTGTGTTAAGTCACCTTGACGCAGAGTGACATCTACACAAGTTATTTGTATGAAACTCTGGTTTCTAATTTCTGATGTCTTCTGCTGGTTTTAACTCATATTCACTCTAAAAATGGTACACTTCAACTGAAAAGCTGTAGAATTCAAATTCTTCTGCTATCTTTCCAGAAAGGATGACTCTAAATCTTCCTCCAGTGCTCCCATTAAAGTTGTGCTGACATATGAAATGAATGAATGATACTTTATGTTGTCTTCCATACACGATACTTGGCAACAATATGTGGGTTAATGTCTTCAAGGCTGGGAAAGTGAGTACTCCTGAGAGTGCTTCCAGATCCAGTCACAACATACATTCTCAGTTGGATCAGGGTCAGTTAATTTTATAAAGATCATTTACAATCAAGGGGCTTTCCTGCCAGCTATTCTGTGTTCAAAAATTATCACATTACGCAAGCCAATCCCTTCTTTTTAGACTCAGCATATTGCTGGGTTGCCTGAACTGTTGCAAACACCATGCAAACATCCTCAAGGGTTTGATCCTTTCCTAAGTTTGTACCAAAATTTCCATTATTTCCGAAAGTGTGGGAAAAAGGTCTAGTTTTGTGCTTGTGGACCCCCAATCAGACTGCTACAGTTCCCATCTCTACAACCTGAACTACTTTGGTATGTGTAGCCCAGAGGCATAAAGAATATTATAGTGTGTCTCTGGAAAGAAGAGAAGAGTAATAAAGCTGATGGGAGAGCTGGAAAACACCACTTACAAGGAAAGAGCGGAACTGGGAATGCTTAGTCCAGACACTAAAAGAAGTTACAACAGCCTTAAGCTACACGAGATGATTTTGCTGACTGCTTCTCTCTTTGCAGCTCTCCATATCCACTGGCAATGGGCAAGAAAGAGTGGGCTTGAACTGCAGAATGGCAAACTAGAAAAAAAAAAAAAAAGCTATCCTTCTGCTGTTGGATGGGGTTCAGCACTGGCAGCACAGGAATGGATCAACACGGGACGGTCTCAATTTGCTGTTACGGCAAGAGAGGGGGAATCAAGCAAGGGGATCAAGTTAAGCAAGTATCTGTTAGAAATGGGATAGAAATAGTTGAAGCCTGCTTTGGGATCAGGCTTATGCGGCCTCTAGAAATTCTTTCCCTCTCTATTTTTTATTACTCTTTGTTAAGTATAGCGGGAAGACTTCTGCAGTCCCTCTAGGCACAGATGATTCTGCAACTGCTCAAAGGCGACAGTATTTCTCCCAAGGAGAGTCTCGCCCAGCAACAGGGGATATATGGGCTGTGTTAACTATTCCTGTGTTCCTCAAGGAAGTAATTCATGTAAAGTGCAGCATTAAGTACCTCCTCCCTCGATTTCTTAACAAAAATGGATGTGGTAAAAGCAAACTGTTAGGTACTCACAGGTCTGTGGGACAGTCTAAAACTAAAATGCTTTACAATTAGACTTATCTCCTACTTATTCCAATTCACAAATAATTTTCAGTCCCACCTGATGTTTATAAACCTCCACAGCCACACTGTTCTCCATCCTAATGAAAACAACTACAGTACATGCACGTTTTTCCCCAGCATGTGTATTTTTTGCCAGTGTGTAGCTTATGATCTGGGTACTTGCCAGACTGCTGGCATTTCAAAATTTATCACATTCCCCTTGTTCTGTCCCTCTGAGGTACTTGCGTAAGGCTGAAATTATAACCTAGGTATTTTGTTTTGCTCCATTATGTCACTTAGTTTAGAAAGACGTCCAAATCAGGAGGGGGAAAAAAAAGAAACTTTTTTTTTTTCTATTTGGAGCACGTCACTGGAGCAGACAACGTACTCTTGATCTGCCTGCGTCCTTCGTTCTGTTTTACAATTTCATTATTTAGTTTTTATATAATGCATGAATAGACACGACAAAATCCAATGAGAGATTTATAGCAGCGAGAAAACTAACTGCTGAGCAAACCTGCAGTGAGAAGAGTGAACGCTTTGGGCGGCCACAGCTAGTGGGATTGACACAAGACCAAGGGAATAATCAGGGTTTTGACCCTGTTACGCAGATCAGAATAGAGGCTATAGATCGCTTTGGTTATAAAACTCTCTCCAGTGTCATGTATGCATGGGGGCATATAGACATGCATTTCACACTTCTGTTCCATGGAGCAAGCTGAAGTTGCTCAGCTGATCTTTTAGAACGGAGTTACTAAGGACAGAGCAGGATGGATGCTCGAAATAGTACTAATGCTGGGGGACTGTCACATTGTCTGTGTTGTAAGTACTTAAATTCTAGTACGCTGCAAGAACACCATGTATTGGAGATGAAAAGTGTTGGCTGAATCATGCTCTGCAGAAGCCTGTTGACAGGTAAGAGAGTGGCAGAATCGGGTATCAGATATAATTATACTTCTTAGAGTTAACTGTAGTCACACGACTCCATTCAAAAACTTCAGTGAAGTGTCACCAGTGGTTCTACTGAACTGCAAATGAATGCCTGGGCACCCTTTTTATTCTTTGTCAATGAAACAAATTCTTTTCTATTTAATTATGGCAGAGAACTGTCAGAAGAACACGTCAGACACAGAGAAAGGTAAGGATTAGTTTCTTTCTGCTTAATGAGCACTGCGTTGCCAGTGTCAGGTATACAGAAAACCAATCTGGAGATCAGCTCCACATACAATACGGGTCACCAGAAGCTGCAAGTAACCTGAAGACAGCTCGCTGCCTTGCAAAGACAGGCTGTAACTGAGCAGTTGCACTACTTAGCAGTGCAGTCACAGGTTATCTTGTTCCCTGCTTATAAAGCTGGAGTTTGCTTGTACATCTGTTTTTCCTTTTCCTTTAGAGATCTGAAGTGGACAATAATGGTTAAAAATACAATCCCTTCCCCCGATATCAAACAAAAATTAGCACTAAAACATACTCTCAAGTTATTGCAAAGGCTGAGTATTACAGCTACCACATAAATGGACTCCAAGGCTGCTCAAAACTCTGAATTCAGACCAGAAACTGTGCTGCATTATGTCACTTATTGTAAGAGAGACACGACAGTTGTAGCAGTTTGATGAACCTGACAAACAGCAATTTAATTAACTTCTGCCTTGCTCACTATTCAGCTGTTCCTGAGACTGCTGGCATCATTAGAAACCTCTGAGCACTGTAAATCAGAATAAATGCACCACTAAAGTTTGCTTCTCCTCTGAATACTCAGAAAAACCCCACTTAACAGGATGGCAGCTTGACTAATATCCACGCTTGGAACAACAACCTGTCTCTGAAGTGTCTCATTACTGCAGTCCTTCTTGGGTTGAACAACAGCTTTAGATGAGCAGAGATTTTCTACCGGACCACACAGCAATGAGCTTGCTTCTAGCCCTCAAAATTATAATATACCAGATGACACTTTTTTAAAGAAGTTATTGAATTTGTTTTAAAATTTAAAACCTGTGACCAATTTGTCCTGAGTCTTAAAGAGAGGCAGCTACAAAAGCTACATAATAAAACCCACTAGGAATGTTTTAAAATCCTCAAAATGTTTTTTTGTTTTGATCTGTGCTGGATAACGCAGGTGCAGAGCAGGATCCTGGAGGTGCTGGCTCAAACCTGTGGTGACCACAATGCGCTTAGAGGTCCCTGGCAGAGATGGGACTTCAACCTAGTGAAGCCCTGGGCTACTGCTAACTGTGGTGGCAGGGAGGTCTGGAAAGTGAAATATCTTCTTCCACACATTTTGGGCAACACAGCGAAAATCAGCAAGAACACAAGTAGAAAGTGAGACCTTGCCCTTCCAAGAAAACCCATCCAAGCAGCACCACAAAGTCACCTCCAGTTTCTCAGTGGTCCTGAAGTCAATAAGAGTTTTCCATTGGTTTTATGGACTTATGCTTTAAAAAAAACTCATATTCATAACACTTTCACATATGTGACATACACATTGTCACATCATCTTAGACACTAAGGCCTGCATGACTAAAACTCCTTTCAGTTAAACAAACATCACCTAACAGTATAATCTCTAAAATGCTGTGATTATTTTGCTAAGCAAGTCTGTAGCTGCTGGACCCAGGCTCATGACAGTCTGAGAGACAGGCAGAAGTACATGTTCCTTTTTATTCTTTTCAGACTCAAATGTAATTCTGAAGATACTAAAATATTCATGATGCTAAATATTTAAATTCTTCCACCCTGCTGGCCTGGATACTTCTACATTCAACAAAAAGAGAAAGAAAGAGAGAGAGTTCTAACACATGCAAAAAGCATATACAAAAAGCTAAACAGATAAAAAAAGTGTGTTCAGCAAACAGAGGTATTTGGGAAACAACAGCTTCAGTCGAATTCACAGCATTCCCTACGAATCAGAGAAGAATATATTTCAAAGGCAAGACAATGAGAAATGCCCTTTCTCACTGTACAGCAGCACACAGAGAACTAAGGGGCAGGGGCAGCTCATTTTGCAGACCTTAAGGGTTAGATTTAAAATTTAGACCCAGATTTTATTTTAGAGCTCTTCAGGGTCATACAGTCATACGCCAGAGGCCTGCTGTATTTTATGAACACATACTTTTCTTCCTTGGAATACCCAGCCGTGGGGGTGGAAGGCATTAGTTAACTCACAAACAGGCAATGGGCAGTCACATTTGGGTTTGACTACAGGGCAGACCTACTGAAAATACAAAACTACAGATCCTTTCCCTTTTTTTTTAACCATTTGTTCACAGAAAGTGGAGAGGGGAGAGAGAGGTGTGAGATGGTGCATTAAAACAGACACTATTGGAGAAGCCAGATACAGGGAACCCTCCTCGATGGGAATTTCCAAGCCAGGCACTGGTGACTGCCATGTCCCAGAGGCAGGCTTCAAACCAGACCTCAGACAACTTGTAGTTGCTTATGAAGGCAACTGCCCCTCCCAGCCAAGAAGGATAATCTGAAGCCTTGATGGGTGACCTTTTAACGGGGATCATATTTCCTTTATTAAATACATTTTAAGAACCAGTAGATTGAGTTCCAAATCACCTCTTCTTCTTAGATACTTATTAACTGAGACATCCAGATCCCCTCTCACACTGGATTTTTACTGGTCAACTTTTATGTTTTCCAGAAACACATGAGCCAGAATTATCCATAAATCCATGAAAAAAATGTTGATGTTGGTATGCTGAATATAAAAAACACATGAGCAGATATCTTCCAGATACGTTATTAAAACTAAAGTAATAAAGTTTATTGAACTCTGAAAACATAAAGACACAAAAAAGCCAAGCAAATGAAACACTAGTTTAACCTTGGCAGTTTTATTTTCCAATGCAAAGCCAAAGCATTGAAAACAAATGGAGCATTTCTTTTGTTTCATGTGAGTGATGCTGAATTAATATATAGGTCGCGTTTGAAAGGCTTTGCTCCAACACTAGGCCTTTGAATATAATTTTTTATTCCTTATTTCTTTCTCCCATTCTCTCTTCTATAATCCTGGGCTATATGAGGTACTTTAATCCTTTAGATCTTCAAGGTTTTATTCACCTTGATACAGCTGCAACCACAGCACCAGGTCACTTTATTGCAATACCAAAATTCTGTACTATTACTCATTATGCTGTGATCAGGAACAAGAATTCAGAGCTCAGAGGAAATAATTAATCAAGAATAAACCATCTTCTGGAATGGTTTAGAAATGCACTTCTCAGAATTTGAAGTCACTTGGAGTAAATTGCCCCAAGTTATGAAATTTCAGAGATAATTTCAGTTTTAGGATTTTATATGAACTCAATACACGGTTTTCAGAATTCAGCTTTTAAATCTAAATATTCAGCACTTTTAAACCCCATGTATTTTATGAAATGTTTAGAGTACAAAATTTAAACATTATACAATGTATAAAATACGCATATAGACACAGTTACCTCGAATATGGTGATTTTTTTCTTTTTTCTCTGCACAGCTCTGTGGTGCCCTGTGCTTCACATTTGCACCCATGTGAGCAAAGAGCTGTGCCGAGGAGAGAGGACTGCCCTCTGCACTGGAGTGAATGCCATTAATGCCTACATGAAGCTTTTTGGTTTTTTACTTAATTTGGTCTGCTGGAACTGATTTTGCTCTGATCAGCAGAGCGTAGGCAGGAAATCAGCTTTTACCAAACAACAGACTGATAAAAAGCTGATGGGATAAGTAGTATCCTGAAAAGCAGCTCTGACGGTGGCAAGCAGCCACACGATCAGCTCTGACCCTACTGAAACACGATGGCAGGAACCTGAACCACTGGATGTGGCTTTGGTTCTCAACACAGCCAGTTAGCATAAACAACACCACCAAAAAACACAGGGAAAACACGCTGAATCTCACCCTTTGCATAAAAAAGTGATTTCCACTTCTGGTTCCCTGTTGGACTTGGGCACGGGGTGAAGAAGCAGAAGCAAAGCACTGGGCTCCTCAGGAGACTTAAGAACTCAAATAGCTACAGGGGGCAGCTACCTCCAAAGGAGGATGGAAACTGACTCTCGGTTTTTAGGATTGTAGTTCCATCATCCACTGTCCATTCTCTCGACCTCAGTCTCATTTTCAGTATCGGTATCATCCTTTCTTACTCTGGCTCTACCTCTTACACAGACTGTGGGAGCACTTCCACTTTCCTTGATCCAGGTGTTGCCTCTGGCTGTGCTGTGATCCCACACTGCAGCAACGTCTGGCAATGTGGAGGACTCCTCCTTGAACCATGGCTTCCGAGAGAGGAAACCTCCGTGTGCAGGAGGTACAACATGTTCTATGAGGGTTCATGGTCTGGATAGGGAGGGGATGAGGATCCAGGAGTGCACCACAGGTCACTCCAATTGGAAAGGAAAGGTGTAATCACTGCACCTCTATCCTCTATAGAAAAAATGGGGATAAGAGCTCCTTACCCCTTCTGAGATTGCAAAGGCACTGTCATTAAAGCTGCTGAGATACTCAGATCCTCTGATAACAGACCCATACAAGCAACTTAGACGGGAAGAATGTCATTTCTAGACAGCAATCTCTCTTTACTTTGTTTTCTATCAAAGATAAGCTTTAACTTCTACACAGGCAGTTCATTCATTAGGACTTTCTATGCAATTTTCAAAACCTTTCCACACTCTGCCCCGGAGATACTTAACACAGGAAAGCGAAAGGGGTGAGGAGCCAGATTACACTAATCTCTTTCCTCACCTTTCCTCAGACAAAATGCTTAATATGAGCACAATCTGCCAATGTCACCCACACGACAGTGCTCTGCATCTGTGTGGCCATATGACAGCTTAATCTGCCTGTTTCATAAGATAATTAATGAATGAGACATTAATATTAGCCATAAGCTGTAGCCTCACCAATTGCAGAGGCTGGTGTTTTGCTGGCCTGTCTCAACTAGTTAAATCAGACATACTTTTGCAAGGAACTTTGAACTCTTCACTGAACATGAAAGGTGAAAGGACAAAATTAGGACTGAGGCTGAAATCTGCTGCTTGTGAGCTCCGAGGCCACAGTCAGTACAACCTGTTCGGTTGTTAGCACCAGACAAGCAGCTGGGAATAACCCATCAGCCATGGAAATAACTTGCCCATGACTTTCCTTACTAATAGAAGAGCACTGGCACTTTCAGAATAATTGTATGGAAATAGAAAATGTTGTGAAGTATGTTAAATCTCTTTACAGGAACTTATAACACTGAAATGTTATGCAGAACATCATTTCTGCATTTTGTGAATCCGTCCTGCAGAAATGTTAAAGAGAAAACTCCCCATTTTGGTTCTAGTGAGAGCTTGAAGAGTTCTTAAAGAACACCGAGCAGTGATTTTGGCTCCCCCACTTCTCAAAATTAGGTATGATGTATCATTCAGCATGTGGGACATGTCTATATCCTACAGTGGGTGTGCATATGTGTATTTACTTACACACACAAACATGTTCAACACAAGTAATAAGACTTAAGAAAATGAAGTCATGCAGTGTTACACAGCAGAGGTTAACAGGAATTCTTATAAAACATACATGAAAGTGATCCGTACAGAAATGCCTGTGAGGAAATGTTCTTTATGCATCGTCTTCTGCATATACACTGCCTGAAAATAAAACGCTTTTGAAATGACAAGAATATGAGTATTTGTTATATTCCTCTCTCAGTAAATAACTGATCTTGCCAATGCAAGAAAAATACTTGCATTCCTAACAAAATGCTGCTTGATGTGTTTTCTTTGGATATATTCTGTAACTGCTACCAAAACCCAGCGCTGCTCCCCGTGATCCAACACCTGGCGATGCCGTTGCAGTGGCAGGGTGTGCAGGAAGCCCCAGCCTCAGGTTTCAGCATTGTTAGGGGACACAAAGGCAGGCAGGAGGGACACAAGGACAAGGCGGAAGAGCAAGATCATCTGCTGGGCAAACAACACCGAACAGGCTGATTCCAAAACAAACACGATACCACGGAAGAGATGGGCTCTTTGATGACAGACTTCGAAACTCCTGGAATGATTCTTTCCATGACTCAGTCACTAGTTTTAATGATGATCTCTAGCTGCTTGTGACCTAAGAGAAGACCTAATCAAACCACTGCTGTTTGATTAAAGGACAATCTTGAATTCAGGAAGGTGAAGGGCAGCGGGGCTGGGTGAGATGGTCACAAGCACTTTGCTATGCCAACACCACTAAAACGTCCGTTAGTAAATCAATGTTCTGTATTCTGGGCACGTTTACGATCAGTAATTAAAAATTGATTTTTAAAAACTTGAATTTAATGGAAATACAAGGAATGGGAATGCTTATATCTCCATATTGCATCTCCAACCAGAAGAGTTTGCCCCTTATAACAAATTCACTCCAGCTTCCATATACTGGGCATGTAACATCAAAACACTTCTCGAACAAATGCTGTGTTGCACGTTTAGAGTTGCAAATGTAATGAAATTAAAATCTTTTTAAAACAAGCTATTTTGAAGACTACTGAATCATTAAGGTGTGCAAATTCTGACTATGTAACTGCAAACTGCTTTTATTCCAAAGACACTCTAGGAGAGATATAGGGTGTGAATCTAACAGCACAAAGCTTCAGAAAAGCAAAGAGTTACCAATGGAATTTATTATTAAAGGATAAAGTTCAAACATATAACCATTAGCCAGTTAAGTCCGTTGTCAATAGATTCTGGAAGGGACTACAATTCAAAGGACTCGTTAGCTTAAGATGTGCTAATATCAGCCAAAATGTCTTTTACTGCCCGAAGTGAATTGGAAGTTGAAGACATGAATGACACTAATGCTTCTTCTCTAAAAACATTTCTGCACACCATCTACAGCTTAGCAGGACTTTACTGGAGTCTGAAACATTCAGCTTTGGCCTTGGCCTGCAAACATATGGTCCTTCTTTTTCTCCAACAAGTGCTGACAGATTTTGCTTGTCATGTCCATATGAACATTTTCTACTCACAATTAACAGGACAGCATCCAGTATGACTGAAATGAACAGAACAATCCTGGGGCAGAGGCAAACAGGATTTGGCCTTTAAATTATATGTACCAGGCAATTGGCCAATTAATGACAATTACGGGAACTCACTCAAGAGCCTCTCAGTGAAACCAGAGACCCAATTTTGCCTTGAAAATGTAAACATTTTCATACGATACTGAAGTCCAAACAAACCCACAGTGCCTGGCTTAGTCTGTTGCATCTATTTCAAGGGTGAGCCTTCTGAGACAACAACCATCTGTTTGTCCTGTGTTTTCACCAAACGAGAGGGTGTTCAAGTCTACTCTTTGGATTCTTAAGCTCTGCTGCAACACCACTAATGACCAAGTAATAGCAAAAACAGTCTTGTTTCAGACACCAGAAAGCCAGCATTGATTTCTAGACAATATTCATGTAACAAAAAAATTTTGCTGCAAATCATAGACCCATAACATAGCAAAAACATCACAGAAAGTACCTGGCAAGGCAGACACGATACAGAGGTGGTTGTATTTCAATACCCTGAAACACTTCTTCTTTGGAGTTGGAATATAAATTATGAGATAATATAGTTTGCATGAAAATAATAACCATTCTGTAACAGTAAAATAATTATCAGCACTACCAGAATGTGAATCTGGAATCTTCTAGTCCTTCCAAAGCCCTGCAGCCAACCAAAATATGTTAGAATATGCAGCTTCACAAAGCTATTTCTTAAAATTAAGATCTCATCCTAAAACCAGGAGACCATTATATCGCTTTTGCCTTTTCCAATCAGCTTTAGTTTTTTCCTTTTCGTATCACCGGTAACGAAGAACTTGCAGTCCCAGCTATGCCCTCCGTGCCCTTGGGTCCCTTTTAGCTCTTGTTCATCACCGAACTCTGCCTGAACTTAGCGATCAATTCTGTTGGCAACGCACAAAAAGGAAGATGATTTAGCTGATTTTCACTAGCAGGATTGCATCCCCAAAGCTGGAGGAAAGGAGCATCGTTCTGCCTCTGAGTTCAAGTCGGGAACCGGGGGTGCTGAGTAAAGTAGTACAATTTTTTCCTTAGTCATTGTTCAGAGTAGACTGTGCTTTCAACTGATGCCCTGTGCTAATCTTGTGTTCAGATCACATCACCTCAAGTACTCTCCTTGTTTTTATCTGCTGATGCATTTACAGATGAAAGGAGTAAGTATCTGCATTGATTTTACAAGCTTGTGCAGTAGCATATGATCAGCAGGGCTCAGAGGAGAATACAAGCAATAATACACTATACTGTCACCTAATGAATAAAAAGATGCATTATATTGCCTGGTTCCATCAACATGAACTGATACACCAAGATGACTCCTGAGACGAAAAGAGTCCGGTGAAAGTTTCTTCAAAAAGGAAAATTACCGCAGTAGCAGTACAAAACAGCAGCACCAACAGACCACAGCAGCAATCAGAGTGTGGAGGGTTATGAAAACTCATTAGGTATACGATTAGGAACCAGGGAGTGGAAGGAGAAAGCTTACGGATGCTTCTGCTGCCTGTGTTCCTTTATGATCTTATGACAATTTGGGTTATTTCATTCTAATCAAAATCTTTTCATACTTCTAATCCCTTCAGCAGATTAAATATCACTAGAAGGAAAATTGGCACCCACGCACAAAAGCTGGACTCATCCATTGAGTTTAGTTATCTAATTGAGGTCGCTAAGGTTGAAAGACAGTCCCTTTTGGCCAGCTATATACCCAGTAGAGAAGGACAAGCAACGGGAGAGAGTCAGCCTTTCTGAGATCTCTATCACCCTCGAAGTCATTTCTTGTTTTCTGCTATCCAAATAAACAGTCTGGAATAAATACATTTCAAATTAGTCTCCTTCGTTAAGTGAGATGGATCTATGCCAAGTCCTGTCATTTACTTAAGTCATTCTACAACACTGTTGAAAAGGGAAATTCTAAACAGCAGCATCTTGGAGACAGAATTTGTCCTGTGCACAGTCTGTGAACAAAATGTATGCACTAAAGTAAAATTACCAAGGACTTAAAGGTTCTGCAGCCCATGTCTAAATCAAGGAATTTTTACTGAAGGCAAAAACACTTCACCTAAATATGATGACAATTTCTGCTTACCTCGAGAAAAGAGGTGCGTGGAGACATGTCTATTATGTTTTTCCATGTGAAATGTTTAAAATGAACTACAAGAATTTTGACTTCAATATGTGAAGAAATATTACAGCCACAACGAGCCTTCCAATTCTCTTTTCCCTCTCACTTGCTGCCCTACATTTACATGCAACACAACTGCCTGGTTGTTTCCCAGGCAAGCAATAAGAGACCAAGTGGAAATTCAGTTCCCTCACTCAAACATCCGGTGCGTTTCGAGTCACGGGAATGTCTCAGCATCTCACAGGCCTGTCATGTCCTGTTGTTTAATTATCAAAGGAGCAACGAAAAGGAGGACGGTGATGAGGTGTAGATGAAGATGAATTATTGAAGGGACCAGGAAGAAGGCGCTGCAGAAACCGGCTATCTCTCATTTAAGCTCCACGTAAGAGGTTTCAAAGCACAAACAAGAGCAGTGAATGTGGAAGTGCTCTGACTGGTGTTTGTACCGCTTAATAGAGAGGAGGGGGGGGTCTGAGTTCCCTGAGTTCTCTCCGCAGCACCGAGAGATCCAGTACTAGGGGAACACCCAAGAGTAGCCAACAAGCGCAGTCAGCTTCTACACAACCACCTCCTGTCGTCACAGCTTCAGCAGGCACCTCACTGAAGGACTGGAGGATACTGGCATTTTCCAGTGCCTCCTCTCTGCCTGACCAGCCCTTCAGGACCATTACTCTTACAGTTGACAGCAGTTTTTCTCACCCTTACTTGACCCAAGGGTAAAAATCCTTCTCTCAAACGACGTTCTCTCCTGCTTACACCAAGCGCTTGCACTCACCCAGACCAGCCGCTGGCTGCTAACACCTCCTGGCAGGACAGAACCTCTGGGTAGAAGAGCAGCTTCACTGGGAAAGCTCCCTTCCCTCCAGGAGCCTAAGTGACCTTTTTATGACATTTTCCATTGTCTAGCCCAAGGATTCAGACCGGAATTTTTGCCTTTACCTGAATCGTTCAAAACAGAATTTCCTTTCACTTCATGTTAACACCCATTCAACAACCGCGGATGGTTGTCATGTCACTGATAATCTTTTAAACTCTTTTCTTTTTCTTTCTTTTTTGCCCTTTTTTCATAAGACAAAACTTTCATGTCTTTAAATGACTTTGCCAACCCCACTCCTTTCAAATTCCGCAAATCTTTTTCAAACAATGAAATCCAAAGCCACAGAACTTTCATTTAATCCACGATCCATAGCATCATCTTTTTTAATATCTCTACAGGCACCTTTTGATTAGTTTGGCGGATGGACTACATGAATGGAGTAATTTTATGTTTTGCTTTATGCTACTCCATCATATTACAAAACCAAACAGCATTTCTGCTTTCCAGACACTTGCTTTTCATTGCGTTCATCTCTTTTCCTACTTTATGGCTGTTTTCCTTTAGATTAGTCCTCCATAGTGGACGTATCAGTATCTTTTTCTCCAGGTTCATCCCATTTTTTTTAACACCTACCATTTGCTCTAAACTCTCTAGCTCCGTCTCTGTCTCTTTATCTATCCTGCCAGACATTCCCCTTGATTTTATCATTAATTAATGCATCTTTGTAGTGTTTACAACAAAAGCTGGGTTACAAATGTGAATCACATATCCATTTGTTGCCCAGCCACTCAGAGTCAGACCTCTTCTGAATCAGTACGCTGATAATTTTAAGATTACAGTGAATGAAACACTTTCTGATTATTTTTCTACTCCAGTATCTCAGCACTTGCAGATGATAAGTCTTCCTGACTTTGTAGGATAGGAGGAGATAGGGAGCACAGATTGAGAACAGTGATCAGTTTGGAAAAGTTAACAGCCCAGAAAGAGACAGCTTTGGTTAGGGAAGCTCACAAGGGGCATTTGCACCTTCCCAGTCTTTGTGCCATTGCGTGCCAAGCCAGCTCTCTTATGTGCCTTAAAGCAATTCAAAAGTTCCTCTACATGAAGGGCTGAGGAAACAGCCAGAGGTGGGGGAAAAGTGGAAAATACTCAGGAACTTGAGCCAGCCTGTATGTTTTGCAGTACTGCAGGTTTTCACTGCTGAAGCCTTGCAGCCCTGTACACAGAGAGGGGTCTGTGCCTCGCTTGCTGATGTGAATATCCAAACAAACGGGGAAAGAGTTTGTAGGGAGCAAAGTGCAAACCGAGGGCTTGCTTTTGAAAACAGCTCTGCAGCTCTTAATTCACTTTTGAAATATGAACCTGCAAAGAGTAGGTGTTGTCAGGTGGATTGAAAGATGGGTCTGGTGAGGAATTTTGAGGGAAGAGCTTGGTTTCTCACCTGGGGGTGGGCTTTTAAAAAAACGTTCAGTGTCAGTCTAATAAAGTTGTCCCCAAAGCAGATGGTGGAACTCCCAGAAGGAGGAAATATTCTCTCCTTTCCCCTCAAAGGGAAAAGTGAAACAGTTATTCAGAGCTCAGTGGATGGGGATCTTCCCACAGGTTTGCAGAGACCACAATGCAAGCACATTGTCTCTTTCTACTGGTTTCATACTGGTATGATCAAATCGTAATATCTTTGTACTTTAGCCTGAATAAAGCTAATATGGATTAAAATGGATACAGATCTCAATGAGGAACTAGCTAAGTCATTAAGAAGAGCTTAAGGGTACTTTTTAACAACTGGGTGGTACTATATGCACAACAATGTCTTTTATGTATATTGCCTTTTAACAGAAGGTCTCAAGACTTGGGAAGAAATATAATTCAAGTGTGTTGTTTTTTGGGTTTTTTTTACATTTAATGCATCATAAATGGAGAACCAGATTTGTATGGTAATTCATTTGAACAGTATGGTGTTAGCAAAAACAAGATTAAATAATCAATCTCACCAGTAACAACTAAAAAAATTCCCAGACCTTCCTTCACTAGTTTTAAATGATTCAAGAAATAAATCCTAAGAGGAGAGGGGAAAAAAAACCAACAACATTCAGTATTCAAACCCACCTCACCTGCTTAGCAATTCACATTTTAATCTGGCAGTTCGTCACAGCAGCTAATGTAATTTTAACACTGTTTCTGCTTTCTATTTGAAAACTGAAAGCATTGCTGTATTTTATTCTTGAGCTACATAACTTCAGATAATCAGTCTTACTAGCAACTTATCCACCTATTAAAAAAGAGTCTTCTCCAGCACAGTTAGTTGAAGATCAACTTTTTAATATCTCCTGTCCTTCTTCCCGAATGGGAGCCTGCTGTCATATCTTGGTATTATAAACAGAGACCTCCTTACAAGACCACCATAAATTTATTTGATTTATGACTAGGAAACCAAGGCACAGAGATATTAAGTGATATGTCTGGGATGACAAAGAAAGAATTTTGCAACGGTAAGAGATAAACAAAAGACTTCTGGATTGTAACCACAATATTACCTTGTCTCTTTCCATACTGCATCACCCGATGGCAGACCTTTCAGCGGGCACAGTAAGTCAGGTGTGTGTCCATACATACAGATAGACACCCACTGCCCTCTGAGCTCCAAAACCAAGGGTACTTATAGACATATGTATCCCCCAAGCAAGCATTCTCCTTAGCATGTAACAACAGTGTTCACGCTACTTGAAACTTCTGGCTAAGTGTTTCTTCAGCTTTTCTTCCCAGCAAATTTGCACCACCTTCTACAGCCCATTTCCCTCTTCAGATTCTGAAACGGGTGTTATTTTTCCCTAATGCATGGCGGCACAGATACAACTTCTGTTTCCTGTCCCTGCACAGATACCCTTCAGATGGCTTCTCTTTGAAGCAAAACTTTCTCTTTCTTAATCATGTCTCTTGTTATCGAATGTAGAAAGGCATGAAAATGGCAAAAAAACTTCCTTATATCCAATATAAATCTGCCCTCTTTCAGTTTAAATCCATTGCCCCTTGTCCTGTCACTACATGCCCTTGTAAAAAGCCCCTCTCCAGCTTTCCTGTAGGTCCCCTTTAAGTACTGGAATGTGCTGAAATGACTCTTTTAATATCATGAAAACGGTGTGATTCATAAATGCTTAGGAATTTTGAAATGAAAAGCACTTGGTAAGAAAAATATTTATATCATTTCCAATTTTTATCTTGCCAAAGGTTTTACACGGTCAAGATGTTTTCACCTTTGACAGAAACATCAAAGTTCACAGTCCAAATCCGCCTGCAGAGTAAGACAGAAAATGGATGTTAGTACTCCGGAAGAAAACTTCCATTTACCAACAACAGCCTCATGCTGATTATCACCAGGGACTCTATTTTAATTCCTTCAGTTGTTGAGCTCTTAGCAAGGTAAAAAATGCAAACCAAATTTTTTTCCTGATGTGCACACTGTTAGACAGATGTGCCCTTTGGTTTGGACTCAAGGAAGGGAAGGTTGCATGTGTTTCCCATAAAAAATTTTGGCACCTCCTAATGACCAGTGCTCACAGATGGTAGAAAAACTTCCTCAAATGCTCAACTTGCGTGTGGTGCTCAGGTGAGACTGATCACTGGAACTTCAGTCAGGAGGGAACTATTCTCCAGAACAGGTTATGAAAGACTTCAGATTGTCTTCCTCCAAAGCATGACTCTCACATCAACTGGGCATCTCTCACTTAATCAGTCTCTTGCTATGTGGAGACATAACAGCACTCAGCTCTAAGCTGTGGCATTCAGCCCTTTGCTTCCTCTGCCCATGCCACACAACACTTTAATCCCTAAAATCTTTGAAATCTAAGTGATTCAGTCCTTATGCAAAATTAATTTGGATGGACACAGGAATGATATCCATTTGAAATTAGTTTTCTTGGTATGTCCATTAACAGATATAATTTTCTAGAAAAACTAGAGGAAATGAGCACAGAAAACTTCAGGAAACTTCTCTGGAGTTAATTCCTAGGTTCAGCCTTCACACATGGCAAGAGTGAAAGGATACATAAATTTGTTTGTCCCATATCATGAACCTTATTTCACATTTACATGGCAAAGAAATGTTCTGACTAGTCCATTTGCTTTAGTGGTAATTCGCTTAAGAAGTGGCCCTGCTTGGCTTTCATCAAACTCAGAGAAAAAAGAAACAACTTTTACAAAGACACGGATGGAAATCAGGATTAAAACACTGCCAACAATATGTGACTCAGTCTCCTAAGACAGTTTGTGGCACATCAGGAGCATGGATCACGACTGGAGTTTCTAAGGGCTGTAACGAGCTTGCAATATGTTACAAAAGTGCTTAACGAATCCAAGGTACCCACTGCCTGATTTACCACATATTCCTGGGCGATTGCAGAATTATTCTACTGGAATCAATAATGCTGCAACTCAGTAAGACTTGAATAATGAAGAGGTGAATCCAGCCCTTTACTGTCAATTTAATTATCCATACAAACTAGGTATTTGCCAAGAAAGGGTATTTCTATTGCTCCATAAAGACAAATTATGAGGAAATAAAAAGGAACATGAAGCTAATGTTGTTGAATTGAATAAAATGTTGGCATAAATCCTGAAAGTTTACCTTGCAATATATAATGTCATCACTAAACTAAGGCGGCTAAGTTATCCTTTATGCCCAATGAGTAACATAGGGATCTGAAAAGATGTTGAATTTCCATGTAACAAGACTTTCTAAACCCAATTACTTCCAGAAACGTTAACCACCTGTGAACATGATGGAAGCATTTAAACTAATTTTTGAGTGTTAAAATGCTCCTTTCAATCCATGTCAATTACTTTGCAAATAAATGGAAAATTATTTTGTTTATCATGAGTTCATATGGCACAAACATAAAGAACCCAGAAGAGGCCAGGGCTATACATTAGCTGAGGCTTAGAAAATAATTTGTTCTCACAGACAAAGGCCATATACTCAACTGATAAACGAAACTACGCCCAATAATTTTGTGATGAAATGGCACCAATTGAAGATTCAGCACTGGCTAATTTTTAAGCCAATGAATGAAGACAGTACAGGTTTTAAGAACTAATTTCTTTCATTCATATCTTTTCTCCTCTTTTTCAGTGCACTCGTATTTCCTTACATAATTAAATTGATTTACACTTTTGTTTTCTGACTTTAAAAGCTTGAAATGCGTCTCCTGTTACAGACGCCAGGCAAAGTAATTACCTTTGCATTACGTTTAAGAGTTACAAAAAGCCCAGTTGGGAAGGAAGGAAGATTGACAACTGTGCCTTTATTAAATTACATGCCTGCTCCCTGCAGAATGATTGGAAGACCTGCAAGCACATACAATTTCAGTGTACAGTCTACAGTCTACCCCTTTGTGAGATTGCCCATTATATACAGACATCATTAGTCTTGAATATATATACATATATAATCAGAGTTTAGTCTTCAGCTTTTTTTTTTTTGCTGTTCTGGCAGAGAAATACTGTAATTTAAGTAAAGCACAGACAACCCAGAAACGCAGGACCAACCTAGTAGAGCCAAGGTCACCCTCCTTGGGTTTCTCAGCACAAAACCACCTCTATAGGGTCACACGAGGGTCTGTGCAGCCCCCCTGTACATGATCTATCAAAAATCTAGGAAAAAAATAGAACAGGGCAAGCATATACGTTGTGGCATTTCCACTAAAATATTTCCCTGCTGTCCAGTAATATGTGGGTTACTGACTTTCCATGTCAGACATTGGATCTACCTGATGGACACTCCTTGCATAAACTTGCTTAGTCCTTTTCCGAATACTTTACACTTTTGGCCATCACGACATCCTGTGCAAATTAATTCTACAGGTTTATTATGTGCTTGGTGAAAAAAGTGCTTCCTTCTGTATATCTAAATTCTGTACTTATCTGCTGCTTGACGCAGGATTCTGGCATAATTGCAGAGAACAAAATAGAGGACATGAAATCACAGGTAAGCAAGTGATGGTGAATGTCACCGGCTTCTCCATCTTCTACTTAACTACTTAACTATTAAGTATTTAACTATTATCAATACCTAAATACTAGTCCTGCATTTCATTTTTGAACTAAGAAAAATCTGCTCACTGTAACGGACGTCTCTTACCAGGCTCTCCTCTGCATGTCACATGGACATGATAACTGCACCATCACACCCACAAGGTTTCAAGCCTGCCTAGTAGATCTCTGCTGTGTGTGTTGGAATGGGAATTCAGTGGGAGTTTCACCATCAAATGCCACACAGTCTGAACTGAAGCTTTAACCTCAGTTTACACAGAGCTAGGCTTAGTGCAGCTGAGAGAGCTCTACAACAGTGTGCAATTGCTTTGTCCCTGGAGTCATCTGGATAAGAACTACCTCTTCTGCTCAGCTTCCTTCTCAACATAGCATGTTGCCCTTGTTGTACAAAAGGGGGAACACAACATGGAGGAGACAGGAACGTCTTTCGTGTCAAGGAACAGATAAAGCATATGGAAACTGCATTTAAGGCATAAAAGGCATGTAAAAGAAGTTGATGCGACCAGATGGCGAAGGAACAAGGAGAGAGCAATTCCAGAAACTGTAAGGGAAATAGAGAACAAGAAAAGGGAATAAAGATTATGGACTTCATACTGAATAGGGTAAATCCAAATGTAATTTAACAGAAAGACTACAGCAGCAGTTATGGGAAAAAAAAAAAAAAAAGTGAAAAAAACAAGTCAGCAGAGCTCTGAATTGAGCCAGGAAACATGTCTTTCCCACCTGGGGAGAGATTTCAATTTTGTGGTGTCAGTATTAATAGTTTTAGATACTCCACTACTAAGGAGGATCTCACACAGACATGGTAGTAGGGTCCAGGAGAGCAGAAGGCATAGACTGGCCAGGGTGGAAGGACAGCTTTGGGAGTAAGTTACATGTTTAAGACCTTCAGAGCTGGGTTCAGGACACCAAATAAAGTAGTTCTCCTTTCTGTGCCCTCATATCTTGTTAATAAAATTAAGATAAAAGTATTTCTATCCTTTCTCTGTCTCATTTATGAAGACAGATGACTCCTAAGGACTGACTGCCAGATCTTGTCTGGTTCTAGCTGGCAATGGGGTCCTGATCTAGCTACAGACACAGCTGCAGATCCCAATAAACCAAATATTAGGGTGCCTAGTATTGGAAGTGAGGTCTTAAACATTAGAATCCATGTATCTCTTGATAAATAAGTATAACAGTCAAATTATTCAATTATGTACAATATTTCCTCATTGTTTTGGACTTATCATCATCCGGTTTCAGAAATATAACCTTTAACACCACACAAGGGCTTCACAAGGTAAGAAGAAAATGCTAATTGGTTTTATCCTTTTGTAAAACAATCCATCCAAAGTTAATTAGAACAGGTTAGCTTTTCTTTGCAAAATAATCCATAAGGGAGACTGATAGGCAGAGCAAACTGCATCTTGCACAAAGGTGGTAGGATTTAAGTGCTTTTGAGCCATGCTCCCAGAACTCAGTTGCCTTCAGGCATCTATCTGGTCTTTGTCTGTGGATGGCATAATTAGGACTTGAGTGAAAACCCCAGCAGTGAAGCCTGATAAGAAGTTAATCTTCTGGGCACCACGTGAGCCAAGAGAGATGTGCCAAAAAGTCCAATTAGCAAAGGCTTCCTGTCCTAGGCCGTGCCATAGCATTGCTCGGCGCAGATAAACCCCTGCAGCATCCGCTTCCGAGGTGCACCCGTTCAGCAGTGCATGTCCCACACACATTACAAGGGTTAAGGAGCACAGGGTGAGCAAATGGCGTCACCTGCACCTTGTACCCTCTGTGTGAATGACAGGAAAGCAGCTCTGCGATTCAAGCTCATAACACTTCTCCACACGACCTTCACACTCACAGTGGGACGTGTAAATCCTACAGATTCAGCTTCAGTGCTTCCAGCCACACTGGCTATAGACATAAGCTAAGGCATTTCTGACTGCATTCTGGAGTACCACAGAGGGTACCTGTCAATAGGACGTGATCGTAGGTTTCTTGAACCCTCTGACTGAGGCCAAAGAAGTAGAATATGGGCCAAATCCACCTCATCCCAATTTTAGACTGAGGCACTCCAAGACCTACTAACAGTACAGAACTCAAAAGCATTACAGCAAGCTTATTCACCCTACAGGCATGTATGACAGAAGTGAGAAAAGGATTATGTTTGATTTCCCATTGTCTGTAAAGAAGAGATGAGAAAGTTCTGTGTTGGAAAATCACTGCAGATCTGGAAAAGATAGTGCTCAGCAACTATCTGAAAGCCAGAGACCCTTTCTTTTACAGGAGGAAAGCAGGTCCCTAGTAGCTAAAGGAATGCTGAGGCCCAGCATCCATGGACCCAACAAACTTACCTCTCCACCTAGGGATATTTAAGAGCAAATCTCAATTTCAAGAGGGATATAGGACATGGAAACTGCTCCTGAGGAACTTGACCAGTGTCTCCAGAGCAAGCAACTCTGGTATGATTACAGTGGAAGGAGTTAATAGACGTTGAAATTGTTTTATTAAGTAGGTTTGGCAGAATTTACTTATTATTAAACCTCATTAGTTGGAGACTGTCCTTGTACTCCATGTTCTTACCCAGTCACTGCCTGCTGCCTGCTGAATAGATGGAGGGATGCCGGAGAGATTATTTCTAAGCCCTTCCCCCTTCCCTCTCCCCTCCTCTTCCAGGACCACACTGACAGTCCCAAGGGAAACAGAGGAGAGACAGGGAGAGGGCAGGATCCACCAGCTCTCACGCAGCGTATTTCACCAGGAAGCCTCAGGAGTCCAGAAGAGAAGCTGCCACTTAGGACATCGTCTCCTTTGCAAAGGATCTCTTAGTACAACATAAATTATATGAACACATACGAATATTTTCCTCTTCCAGAGAAGGAGAGAAAGAGAAAGAGGAAAGAGACTGCGATCTCCAGAGTGCTATAGTGATTTTTCATGTGATCAATACTGTCAAATACCCCCAGGTCTTTCTGCTGGATTGTAACTCAGAGGACAGCTGATCAGTTTGCGGCATGTGTACTTCACCTGCGGGGAAGCCAGGCACCGGGCAGCAGCCCGTGGCACGGTGGTAAGTAACTTTGGGCAAGTTTCCTTGCAATTTTTGCAGTTCACTGACTTGGGGTAATAAATGCCTTTGACTCTTTAGAGATTATGAACAAAACCAGAGGTTTGTTCCTGAAAGGGGGAAGTGAAGGGAGGTGTCTATCGATTGCTCCCCCCCTCCCCTGAGCTGATAAAATACTTTGCTTTCAGTCTGTTTACCAAAGTTTTCT
Source organism: Tauraco erythrolophus (assembly GCF_009769465.1). Taxonomy (NCBI): domain Eukaryota; kingdom Metazoa; phylum Chordata; class Aves; order Musophagiformes; family Musophagidae; genus Tauraco; species Tauraco erythrolophus. Next base: position 19,159,549 of record NC_141479.1, on the reverse strand, counting down.
CCAGGGTGGGCAAATGTTCCCTACATCTTCTCAGCAATTTGCAGTGACATGAGACCGGGCTGATAAGAACAGTCTGTTTATATAGCACTTTAGCCCTTAAAGCATTTTACAAACATCTACTAGCTAATCCTTGCAATACCCCCGAGAGGGAGGCAAAACAGGCGTGCAGTGAAAGGAAGAGGAATTGCAATCCGAGCATCCGAGTTAAAGCAATTAGGAACTTCACATCCAGCTGTCGGCAGGTAATTGACCACTCGAACTCCAGTAACTATTAAGCAGCTTAGTTGAGTAAGTGTGTATTTAAGGGTTTACAGAAACAAGACAGCAAAGCGACACCCACCAGAACACACAACAGTCTAATGACGGCCGAGATCTGCTCGGAGAAGAGAGGGATCTGTTCGCACGGGGGTTTGCAGGCACCCGGCAAGTCTGATGAGGCTCTAGCTCTGCTCTGTGTCTGCGTGTTGCCAGACAACCAATGAGGCTGCAAAGCAAATCGCGTCCACAGCCTGCAGATTTCGGCGAGAAGCAGAGAGGTGACTTTTATTTAGAAAACAGGCACATGTTAATTTTGTGATTCAGGAAAGTAGCCTGAAACACCTTTTCTCTTGCAATAACCTACTATGTTTTCTCCTCCTTCCCATCTTTTTTGGCTGACAGATAACCCTGCTCTGATGCCATTTCGGATGTCCCAGTGAGAACTCTTAGAGATGCCTATTCTCTCCGGAGGCAGTGACCAAGACTATAGTAACATTAGCAACACTTCTTGTAATTCCTTGAGCCGCTTCTTTCCTGTCTCCGTTGAAACCCCTTCTGTCAAAGGGGTCCATTACCAAAGAGCCAGGAGGATTTACCATCCTGATCAAGTCTCTGCAGTTGATCTAAAGACAGAGATCATGATAAATGTTGGAGGCATCAAGTACCTGCTACCTTGGAGCACTTTAGATGAATTTCCCCTGACCAGACTGAGCAAACTTAAGTTTTGCAGCAGCTATGAAGAAATAATTCAACTGTGTGATGATTACGATGAAGACACCCATGAGTTCTTCTTTGACAGGAACCCCAACGCTTTTGGGATGATTGTCAGCTTTCTAGCAGCAGGGAAGCTGATGCTCTTAAGAGACATGTGTGCCTTGTCTTTTCAGGAGGAGCTGAGATACTGGGGGATTGAGGAATCCAACCTGGAGAACTGCTGCTTTCGAAAACTATTTCAGAAGCTGCAAGAGTTGGCTGAGGTACGCAAAGAAGAGGAGCTCCGGAGGAGCAAAGAAGCTGCATGTGTCTTGGATGAGAAAACCAAATTTGGACAGTTTATGAACAGACTCAGAGATATGGTAGAAAACCCCCAGTCAGGACTCCCAGGCAAAGTCTTTGCTTGTCTCTCCATTCTCTTTGTGGCCACCACAGCTATAAGCCTTTGTGTTAGCACAATGCCAGACTTAAGAGCCGAAGAAGACAGGGTAAGTCAGTCCTTTTTAACTGGTCTAACTACAGAATTAAAAGAAATTTGTCTGTCTTGCTAGAAATACATCATTTAAAAGATAAAAAAGATACAGAAAATCCATAACAATGAGGTTGAAAGCTGTTGCTGGTAATGAAACACTCTATAATGGAAAATGCAACAATGGCTTAAAATTAGTTCTATCATTTTCGAAATGATATTCAATTAAGAATAATGTGAGCAAAGTATTTTACTAATTGTTAGGTAAAATACAGGAAAGAGCTTCTGGACAGAACAGATATTACAGCTCTCTAATACAGCATTGTTTTTCCTTCCTAAGAAGCAGTTGCCAGTGTAAGTTATATTAACTTGCTAGCACTGAGACTTTCAAACTGACATTGTGGAGTTCTCTCTTCAACATGCTTTACTCTCTAGTTACAAGCAATCTCTTGTTTGGATACATCAGCTAAAGAAATATTTTCCTCTGACATCTTTGCTTTTAAAATAGCCAGGTATCTTCCCTTATGATAATACAGACAAACCTTTACAGAGGAAGAAATAGTCATTAATTTTTATAATGATGTTACATTTCAATAGTTGCATAGAGATTAATGGATGAGAGACAGATGAAGTATTTTCGCAGATACTGATACTTAAAAGCTGAGCCTCCAAAAATTGTAAATCCATGCAAATAGAATTCTGTAGTTGCCCACATGTATATGTACATATTGTAGGAGTAATGCCAAATACTAGCTGAACTGCTAACTGCATTGAAACTCTTCTCAAGTCAGTCATCCACATTAATTCGGGGCAAATAAATCAAGCCTGCATCATATATGAAGGATCTTCTCTATAACATTGTAGTGAGTATTTCAGCATTTTAAATATTTGTTATTCTAACAGTAAAACAGAGGAAAGTAACGATCCAAAGTTATTTCAGGTGTAGTAATGTCCAAATTCATCAGATAACCTTGACTAATCTCTTTAATGAATCCTGCACTTCATTTGCAAACTGCCCTTCTGAAAGTGTTGAGGAAATCCAGGTCAAACAAGCTCCTTGCCCAACCACTGCTGTGACACCCCTCAGAGTGTTGTGTAGTGGTGTATAAAGTCGTTTTTACAGTTGCAGCACAGCACGGCACGCACGATACAGAAATCTGCGTAAATTTTATTGCTCGAGCAGCAAGTCAAAGCAGCATGGTCATGGTGAAGATATGATATTTGATGTCTTTAAATAAAACTGAAGACTGCACAGCAGGCTGAAATTTAAGATCATTCCCTGTTCCATTTAACCCCTTGAATATTAACTTACATTTGCACAGGAAGACTATTACCTTTCAGTAATATAGTCTGGTGCTCTTACAGCCTTGCACAACTATTACTTTTGGCAGAAAAAAGTGTTAACACTGTTCCAATGCTTCTTCCAAGGAAGTGTTTTAAATATAGAACATCCTTCTTACAGCTAGATGTAAAAGCATTGCAAACTTCCTACTAACTTTGTTAATGAAGTCGTCTGATGCATTTTATCTTAATTTCCCGACCACTGCAGAAAAAGCTTTTATAAATACTTTTCATGCAAAAGAACAAGCACATAATGTTTCAGAGCTCAGCTAGATGTAATACGTTGTGTATTTTAAAAATAATTAACCATATGTTCGAAAGGGAAGCATGTTGAGGGTTATAAGTATCTCTGGTAGCTGCAGTGAAGCTGCTGTTCTTGGATTTCCTATAAAACACAGATGACATTACTACTTAGAGATATGCATACAAATCACTACTTTAAAAACAGGCAAACTCGATTAAAACAAGCTCAAAAGATGCAATATTTGAAGTGCAGAGGAGAGGATGAAGGATGAACTTGAGCAAAGGACCACATTTGTCCAAATATGTGGAAACATTACATAATTTACACTTACAGCACCAGTCTAAGGCACTTTGTCGTTGTCTCCCAGAAGCACAGAACACAGTATTAAAAGTCCTGTTATTCAAATCATTTAAAATTATGCCAGAGAAAACATAGGGGAAAATAGGAGACTAAATACCTTGTGGAAAAGCAGAGAATACCAACTACCAAATAGTAGCTTTTCTATCCTTAGGGACAGAAAATTTCCTAAATTTTCATCCCTAAGTTCGTAGCCTGCAGCACCTAAGATTTTCTGACTGAGATCTCAAAAAAGCGTTTTGGCTAGAACTGGGCAAATAACTTTGAGAACTTAATTGACTAAAAATGCTACATCTTGGCTGCGGCTGAGTCATACCCAGGCAAATCACAACTCTGTGTTGATTCGTATAATTCAGAATTGTTCACTGGCTGACCTCTGAAAGTGATTCCAAGATGGGGCTGCATTTACCAGCCACCTGGGACAGGCATGCAGAATCTGAAATTTTTGCTGTTTGGGCTGAATAAAGATCACAGGATATCTGTTTGCTCAGACACAAAAACCTGTCAAATTCCTTCGATAAAGTTTCTGAACAATCTGTACGTGCACAGCTAAATTCAAAGATGCCCTATCCTGAGGTTTATTCATTTCTGAGTTAAAGCTTGGCAAAACCTCTCTGTGTAAATGTGCTTACAAGCACTGCAAGGATCTGTTTTCCAATGTCACTGACACTGGATATTGAATTTATCCATTCTGAAATACAAATAAAAAAGGCTTTACCTCTGCTCTAGGGTCCTTTTTCTCATCATCACAGTCACATTAAGAGAGTGTGAACTGGATGGACTCCAGCTCAAGCAGAAGGATCAGAGTTAAAAAAAAAAATAAAAAAGGAAAAATAGTACAAGGTGACTTCCACTTCACTCAGAGGCTTGGCTGATCCCACCCTGCAGGCACATGAAATCACTTGTCCTTTCAGTAGTTGCTAAACCAAGTCTGCTTAGAAGGGAGACTAGCTGCCTGAGCAGGCAGAAGAGCAAACAGGAGTCCTCGCCATCCGAGGGAAAGTGAAAACTCCAGTCTCTGGGAGAGGGATGGCAAGGAGCCAGGGCAAGAGCATCCGCATCAGGGAAGCCCAGTCACCCTGGCAACCAGAGGGGAGGGAAGGAGCCATCGCTATGGGCAGCAGAAAAGGGAGGGGAGGGTTAGCCTAAAGATAGGACTACAACCAAAAGTAAAAATAAAGAACGAGTTATTATAACAGATACCATGCACACACCCTAGAATATGTCAAATGACATTTAGGAACCTCCTCAATAGAGATACGAAAGAACAAGACAGATAGATGGACAAACAGTTCTGTAACTATATAACACATAAGCACTTGCCATGAATCCCAACCCAGAGGGAATAGCCCCAGGCAAAGGAGGACAAAAGTTCAGGAAAACTCTAAAGCAGTAAATGTATAGCTCTGGTGATCTCAAGTTTAAGTCTGACCATGAAACAGATATACAAACGGATCTATCACACATGGTGCTAAGGAATGAGGACTCATTAGTCATAATCATGTTATTTGGGCATAAATCAGCTGAAACGTCACATCCTCAATGGTAATACATCCTTATCGAGGGTATTTGCAGCTGTTCTTTGTGGAGACCAAACTGTCTGCAGTAAGGAAGCAAATATAGTATCACCAAAACATAGTAATCAAGGCACGTGTGTATGTAGAGATAGAAAAAAGGCATTTTTGGAGGTGAGGAACTCCATATATCATTGATCTGAACCAGTAGCCTGAGAGAACTACAAATCTAAATCAGAGATCACGTATACAGGATAAGAAAGCCAAAGTGACAAAATCTACCAGTATTTCCCTCAAACACAGGAATTAAGATCATCCCACTAGAGACTAAGCAAAAGTCCCATCAAACTCCCCCAAACATCCCAGTCCCACATCGGAGTTACAATCAGAGTCCAAGAGGTGTAACTGAAATAGTCACTGCTCAGCACATCTAACCCAAAGGAAAAAACCATAATTATACCGGAGAACTACAGAATAAAACCACCGCAGAAGAGCCTGGACAGGGAGACTGCTTTGAAGCACTCTTGGGATTTTCTTTAGGAAGAGTTATTTCTTTTACTGAGTCCCTAAAATTGGCATCCTCTAGAGAAATGACTCAGCAGAACCAATACAGCAAGGTCTTTTCTTCAGGAAGGCAAGCAAATTAAGGTCAGAGGGGGGAAAAGAAGAAAAGGAAACCCCAGATATTTCCACTCCCTGTCCCTCAGCACCGGTAACAACCAAATAATTTTCTCCCAGTGTAGACGGCTTCCAACTAATCACGCTTACATGATGTTGGATTTAAGTGTGGCTTAAGAGAGAAGGAAACATCTGTTCTCGGTTCTCTCTCTTCTCAGGTATCAGTAAGTCAGACCTCATTACTACTAATTTTTGTATTTGGTCTTAACTGACCTTGAAAAGCTCGTGATCGCTTTATGTATTCTGTGTAACCTGGTGAAACATCACCAACATAAGCTGCAACCAGTAGGGGCAGATTTGATGATTTTATCTTGAAACTTAGAAAACTCATCTTTTTAAAGCTCCCATCCCTGGGGTTATTTGATTATGCAAAAAACTAATTCCTTTTAAGAGAGTAAGTTTTTAGTCTGTGGTTGGCCTGAGAATCCAGAAAACATTAACAGAGGAAATGAATCCAACATCTAACACGTAGTTTTTCATTTTACACCATTATTCGGAGGCCTTGACTTATGGTTTTTAATGTTTGATGTTGCTGATGTTGTCTCTATGATATTAAAACCAGCACATTTGGCTTGTACACTACAGGAAACTGACGAGAAACACATTTTCTTTAAAAGTGGAGTAATTTTACTTTCTAGGGGAAAACCCAATTTATTGGTCTTACTGTGAAGAGAAAGAAAATCAAAGAAGATATTTGTTTCATCAGGGTTACTACTGCCACAGCTAAATGTGTTAATTATAAAATTTCACATTGACTTGTATCTAGTCAGTTCAGCATGTGAAGATACGTTTGCAAGATGTATGTGCTCAGTACTCAAGCTATTAAATCCATTACAAAAGCATTAGAACATAAAGCTCCAACCCTGCCCACTACCCGCAGATAACATTAAATATCCCCAGTGAATGTATTAAAGGAAAACCCAAAGAACTTGGGAATGACTGGAGGAGATAATAATCCATCCAAAGAGTGTCAGCAAGAGGAGTGTAAACTCACTCAGTCTGCAAAAACTCTTCACCAAAGTGTAATTTGGCCAACTGTTAGAAGCAATCACCTTTGGTAAATTAAATACTGCAACCAGATTTTGGCAGATACTGCCAGTTACCATTTTTTTTAATAAGGGGGTCTAAATATTGATCAAAAAAAGAATTTTCTAGCTGACTAGCCAGGGCAAAAAGATTCCTGCTGAAACACCTTTTTCAATGACTAGTACGGAATACTTCTAAAGTTGAGGACCATCAGAATATACCTGAAAAAAGTAGGAGTATTTCACAGCAACTTGCTGTTCAAACTTGCCTTCTAACACAAGCACACATCACACAAAGCACTGCCCAGAATGACTTGCTCTATTGCAAAGAGATTAATGAAATCCTGGCTTTCAGAAACACTTCTAATGCTCATTTTAAAGTGTAAGACTATAAAGGTGTATGTGTCCAAGCCTATCTATAAATATATTGGTATATGGGTACGACTTGAAGTTACTTGGAACAAAACAAAGCTGGGTGTGCTTTGGTTTTATTGCATCTGCTCAGTACATTTTTCTGTGTTCTAAGCAGAACACTTAGTGCGGACACTCGTTCTCCTAAATTATCTAGTCATCTAGTACAATTCTGATTTCTTCTAACCATTTTGATCAGCAATGAATGTATCGCAGCATTTTAAAGCAGGAAATGCGCTTCAGTGAAGCACCAAAAAAAACCCAGTCTACTAGGTGTATTCGGCATGGTAGAATCCAGCTGACGTGTCTGCTTTGTGGATTGAATAAGTTAAATTAATAACAGTTGAAGAAAGATCGAAGAAATAGAAAGCTGTGAAACAACAGAAATCAGAATATTCAAGCCTGAGACTTTGATGTCTACAGAAATTCCTGCTTTATGGGATCTGCCTTCTTCTGAGGTTTGCATATCTGCTCAGTAACAACAAAAGCTTTGACCTTGAAATTGCACCATTATGCAAAGACTCTGATTTCATAGTTCCACACTATTAGTAATTGTTTTCCAGGCACAGGCAAACAGAATTGCATATTCCGGCATTAAATCGAATATGTACAACGTTGGTGAAGTTCACATGACTTAAGCCCTGCTCTACATAACCAAAGAGGGGCACCAGTGGAGGGCAGACGCTGCCGAACATCTGTGTCTCAGCTTACCCTCCCTGCCACAGAAAACAATTTCCTTTCAAAAGTCTGGACACTCCACTTCAGTGATTAAATGGATTCTGCATGGTTTTCAAAAGCTGGCTCCGCCAGTACAAGGTCCAATGTTCAGAAAGCACAATTAGACATTATTAGTTTGCCTTATGTTCATCCAGTTTTGGCTGTTTCCCAAGCGCACTAAGTCTCCGGGCTTTGCACGCTATCCTGGGGGGACACCCAGCTGTTCTAGCTGCTCTGCAACAGGCACTCAATCAGCTGCTAGTCCATGTGCCAGCACGTGTGCTCCTCACTGGAGCTTTCTTCTCCTTTGGCTGCTTTCAAGTTTGTAATACCCACACTGGGAAAAATCTTGTTTACTCTCCTCACCTGACTCATCTTAAGGGGTTCGGCACAGATGATTTTTTAATAAAAGCCTTCTTTGGGAAGATGGGTATTTCCTCTGAGGGAGGCACTGTTTGAAATCAATGCATCCTCCAAGTCTGTAGCAATAACGCAACAAGTATTAAAAATAAACAACCACCTAAATTTGTATGTGTTTCAGAAATTGCTCTTTGAACGTGATGGAAAACTTTTAGGACTCTTCAGTCTACTGCTGCAGTCAAATTCACAAGCTGGTATTTTAAATCTCAGCAAATCTAATTGCTAATTTCATTGCAGCATCAGGGCTATGAACTGCATGTGTTGTGTTTATTCCCACAGTGTCAGCACCTCCTGTTAGCACCAGTATTTTCCCTTACAACAGATTCAATCATATTTGGGACCCCACTGTACACCCTGTACTACACATGTACAATAACAGGTAGTTTCTACTCCAAAGAACTTACAATGCAGTGAGGAAAGAAGCAGAGAAGAAACAGTAACAGGGCAACTGATTTGACCAGCAGGAAAACTGGAAATTGAAGGTCATCCTCCTAAGTCCCAGATAAATACCTTGTCATTTTGACTATTTTGTTCTTCACAGTTACAAAATTAAGTCTGTTAAACTTCTTATTAGAAAAACAAGGAAAAGATAATACTTCCACATCCTTCTCCTAACACACGCACTCTGGGGTCAGCAATTGGTTTAAATCAAATTCAGAATCTTCAGACTGATTCTCATGGTGTTTGCAGAGTAAGGACTCAAGCTTAAAAGTTAATTGAAATATGTTTTTTTAGTTACACTTCTGCCCCAGAGGAGATAATTATGTGCTGGATACAGAGATAATCATTTCCTTCTATGTTCTGTCTAATGTCCACATTAATATAATCTTAATATTAGTTTAGTTTCCTCAAATGTTCTAGTTGTAGTAAATGTTTTCATAAGTCCAGGCTTCTTTCCCGTAAAGCAAAGTAAGTGGGAACTTGTTCTGTGATCGGAATACGCAGCACTCCTTTAACAAGCTCATCATTCTGTAAATCAGGTTACAGTCTCTTTCTCAGCAGGCTGTAAACCTTTAGATTTTATTGCACCAGTCTGTAACCATAAATCCAAGTACTGAAGTGATCCATAACGTCGGGTTTCCACGTTCTGCCTAACCACCACTCGACTCAGCAGAGCATGGTTTAATTATTCAAACAACAGCGGCAATGCGGTTGCAGTGATTCAGCAGTACCTGCAGCACTGCAGCTGGATCCCGCCGCTCCAGGTACGCAGGGAACACGGATTGGCACGACGCTTCCCGACCGAGTCATCATTTTACAGCCAAAAGGGATTTCTCCCCTGCATCTGTTCATTTGCTGCTGCGAGCAGGGCTACGAACAGCCGGGAGCTGGCTAGGTATCTCAGATCCCTACACCGAGGTCTGCACCTGCTTCACTACTCTCTAGACTTGCAGCTTCACCCAGTAGACCCACCGTCTTGGATTTGTGGACAGGCAAGAGCAAGAACCAAAGCTTGTTTTTTTCACCATTACATTAGCTTGTATTTTTTTCCACAGAGGGAATTGCCTGGGGAGAAGCTGTAGACCAGGATGCACTGCCCATGTATAACCTTGAGAAGTGCAAAAGGCTGGAAAACAGCACCCTGCCCAGGAAATGCCAACCTTGAGCTTAGAGAGGAAAATTCCTGTGAGTTTTGCTTCTAAATCCTCCACAAAGAGGGCTGAATGTTTTTTCTCTGAGTGGGCCAAAAGGCCAGGCTGCAAGAAGAGCAGTCTTGCTGAGATAAGCCTCTCTACTCAGTGCTGGACAGCACAAGCAGGCAGAAGGCAGGTCAATAGCCACAATACAGACCAATCCCATCTGCTCCTGCTTCAGTGGACACTGGCCTCTGTCCACAAACTGTGTGTGGATCAGAGGGAAGGATCTGAGCACTGACAGCCTGTACTTGAATGTGCCAAATAAAACCTGGACCTGCCAGGGTAAGTTTAGGAGATGTGAATTGCGACCTTGCATCAGTCATGCTGCCAGACATGTTTCTGGTGTTAAAGATGATGTTCTGGCAGCCCATCCTTTGACTGCAGAGTGCTAAACAGGTCCAGGTCCTCTGTTTAAGAAAACTGTCCTTTAGGACTCCAACAGAGGTCTGAATCAAGAAGAGTTAAGCATATTGCTTTATGAGTTCCTTCCCTGCCTTGTTCTGAGACTGCTCAGTGGGTGACTGAACACCACCAACAGCCCTTACTCAGAAGCAATTGCTACTGCATCTAGGGTAGGCCTAGCTGAGAAGAGGTTTCAGATCCTTTATGTCCATTGCTCATTTGTTTGATGATGATGAGCCAACTGGTTTCCATAAACGAACCCCGGGAACAACAGTGTTTGCATACAGTGGTTCAATCATGACTTCTAGCTGGGTTCAAGGACTTTTATCAACTTGGATTCATAAATAACATTCACTGCCTTTTGCATGTAAGATATGTATCTACATATTGCTGAGGTAGATGTTGATTTCCACTCTAAAGCTTTGAAAATATTAATCTCTGTAGGGACGGCGTGAATCCCAAATAATCCATATACTGACGTAGCAGTACTTATTAGCAAAGTGTTCTACAAGCTTTGGTGCAACTTTCACCATTTAACTAGGAAACAGATTATGTGACACAAGAAATACTTGAAGTCACTCGTGATCATGGACAGTGTTGACTGGCAAGCACAGAAAGGAGACCAGGAGAAATGATGCAGGTTTGCCTTTCTTGCATGCCAGACTCCACCCTATTTAGACATTGTGTGAAATCTCAAATGACACACCACGGAAAACAGGTTCAGATTGCTGCCAGTGACTTCCACAGAAGTTCAGTCAGTCAGACCATGGGCAGAAAGGTGGTACCTCTCCCGTTCCCATCCCAATACAGCTGCAGCACTGCACTTCCAACATAATGGGAATAAGATTTTCCCCCCAGTTTTCCTCAGTTTAAGAGAAACTTTGCATGCTTTCCCTTATATTTTTGGATCATTTCAGTCCCCTTTTTACACTCCAGAAATTGCTTACAAACGGTTTGTCTGGGGTTTGTTTTTTGTTTGTTTTTAAGAATCTGTAACAAAACATGAAGATCCCAAGGCCACAATATAGAGTTGGTGGGGATATAACATCCCTTTTCAGAAAAGTGCCAAACTTTACTAGTCTGCTGCTAACTAGTCAGCCACCACCTTACCATCAAAATGGCTCCACTGATCTCCATGGTGCTCTACAGAGGATGAGAAACTGATCTGTTCCATTTAATACTGGTGAGGGGACCAGAGGTAAAACCAGAAACCCTTTCTATCAATGTGCCACACAGCCTTCAGCTGCTAACAGGCCAGACAGACTCGGGTTCAAAAGCTCAGAATCCTCAAACAGTTTTATAAGAGAACCACACTGAAATGTGCAATGTGCAAAATACAAGTTATCACATAAAATCTTCAGCTTTTATGAAAAAAAAAACACCTTGCAATGGACTAAAGGGTAAATATCCACCACAAAAGGTAATGGGGTAAATCTTTGGCAGTAGGAAATTAGTTGGCAGATCAGGTAATGATTCAGAGCAAGTTTTCCACAGTATATTTTAATTACAAAGTGTCTTAGAGTGCAACCAAATGGGACACAAAAGGTCAACACGGAGCAGATCCCAAAAGCGTAAGAATAGTTCCTTGGTGTTCTCATCCAGTTATCTACAAATAATACATTTTTAACTTGTCCAGAAAATGTAACAAAGTGAGTTGCATCTGAAAACCAAGGTGAATAGACAAGATATATATTCCATAGAAGAAATTCTGATTCAGTCTCTCTGGGCATTGCCACAATTATTGATGCGTGTAAAGATATTATTTTCACTAGATGAGATTTATATCTCTTGTAAGATATCTTAGTGCAGCATAACTCTGAGAGTTGGTTTTGTTTATTATCCTAGATGTCATTATGCCTTAACTAATGTTTCCTGGTAAACTAAAAGGGCACTCTGCCAGGAAATTTATCTTATTTACCTTATCTCGTGAGTGGCACATACCTCAACTTCATTTAGCTTGAATTCTCAGTGACTACATTACTCTTCTGTAAGCTCACTTGTGCAATTGAAGTCTGAGATTCAGCCACCACCACACACTGCCCTGGCCAGTCCTGGCCTCGGAGGTGCTGAATCCCTGAACTTCAGATCCTTTCAAAAAAGGTGCTCCAAGATTGTGACTGGACACTCAGCAGAGCCACACAATTTCTCACTATTAGAAATATTACATTCTAAGCATTGTCCTCGCACAGATCCAACTTGCTTAAACTTTTTTGAAGAGTGCACAATAAGAAAGCAAAATTTATTGAAATTCTTGATCACAAACTGGATATAAATTTGAATATATAACCCACAGCTCACCCACACTTTAAAACTGCAGTCTCAGTCCCTTCATCTCAAAAAGGAAAAGGGCCAGAGAAAGGTAACAAGGATGGAATGACTTCATGCAAGGACTAAGGCAGCCAGAATTCCTGAGGATGGGAACAAGCTATGACAGTGGCTGCAATGGAGGTCTACAAAATCACAAACGGCAGGAAATGAGTAAATGTCAATCAAGAAGTCAGCGCCCCTTCCAGGGACAGAGCTTAGGGACATTAGATGAAACTAATGGGAATGTAGTTCAAAGCAAGGAGGTGAGTCTCCATGCAACAGGCAGCCGACAAAAGAAAAGCCAAAATTCATAGGAGAGCAATTCAGTTTGCTTACACGAACACCACCCTCAGCTCAGGAAGCTCTGGAGTGGAAAAGAGGAGCCAGGAGATTTGCCTCGGGCATCCGTTTTCTCAGGCTGTTGGAACAGGGCACTGGGCTAACTGGACTCAGTACTGTCATATTTTATTATGAGACTGTTTTTTCACATCTAAAGAGAAGTTAATACAAGTATCCTAAAATGAGCAATTTTATTGTAACACTATAAACATTCCAACGCATAAGAGAACCCAGAAAATGAGCCATTGCCTTCTACAGCAGAAGGCAATCATAAAAAAGAACATGAATCCTTATTATCTCTGGTGGTACAGAAGTTTGAAACAGCCACTTTGCTTCTTCGAGGTGGTTTATAAATTTTAAAAATCACTCAATATTTCAGGCACCAGGCTCAGTATACATCTTTTTACATACAAAATATTGTTTCCTTCATTGCTGAGCCAAATGCTCTTTTCATACGCAAGATCAATATCAGGCACTCATTTTACTACGTTTTTATCATGCATTGTAGAATTTCAGCTAGACACAAGTTCCATAAATCCTGATAAATTCTTGCATTGTTCAAAAGTAAATCTGCAGGACAAATAAAGTACAAAGGGTTGGATGCTCACTCACCACTGGCTTTGGGGTAACTGTTTTCCCGTCAGAGTTGATGACACTTTGAGTACTGAAGGATGCTAAGGCAGTGTAAAACATATCAGAGGGTTTTGGTGAAAAACAAAATGCTGTGGTCAGTTACAAATCAAACCTCATCTTCCCCTCATGTTCACAGTCAACACCACACTGGCTTGGAGCTTTTACAGGTTCTTCTACACCATGGTACTTTGGATGCAAAAATTCAGTCAGGAGGAGGAAGAAGTCAGTGGCAAATTTGACTCAAAGATGCGGAAATAAAAGCTCAGAATCCTGTTCTAGTTAATGGTGAGGTCAAGAGAGGGAGTTGTTTACTGCGTTTTGCATTGGCAGGCACTAATCAGTAGAATTTCCCAAATGGGTTTCCTTTGTTCAGAAAGAGGAAATACATAGAAGCTGTTGTGGCACAGAAATTCCTTTATTGGCTATTTATGCAAAAAACTCTTTCATGGAGGAGAGTATTGGGCCCGTAATTTGGCAGCTCACTGACAGTAACTAACATCTGATGTGAATTTGGTGATGACAGCAAAAATTTGAAATCTACCACTGTCAGCGGCATCAGTGTTTTGCTAAGAACATAGCATTTGAAGTCAGTGTGTTATTCTACCTGCACTTTGGACAACAGCTGTAAGTGGAACATGAAGCACTTTGAAGTCTAAAATCATCAAAAATACTGGGAGAAACAGAAATTGGCTTTGGTATTTAATATTTCCCCTTTTTCCCTCTTATCATTGCAATATTTGCTCCTTTTGAACAGGATGTTCAAAATTATCAAGAATCTTCAAAAAGACTGACATTAGAGAGGGATATTCTATAAAAACCATGCCACATATATAACAGTTTATAAAAATATTTCTAATATATAAAAAATTCACATACAAACTCACTGGATGAGCACGTTCTCATTAAATCCCATAAAGCCAGGGTCTTACACTCTCTCTCCAGACACTGGGACAGAGAAATAAGCAGATAGGCAAAGAAAGAGGCTTGGAAGTTTCTGGCAGATGTTATATATGGATTGACTAAATCACCGTACACCTACACTGTATAAGGGAGTGCAATTGCCCTGCTGTGAGATGGTAGCCCAGCTGCATTATTTCTAGGGCTTGAGTTAGTCGCCTCCGCACAGAACTACTGTGCTGCATGGATAAATCACTTCCCTCTGAGACACTGGGCTGGTTTTGCTGCATGCCTTCACCAAGTGTAGGCATGTCTGAAGCAAACACATCCTTATTTTTCTGTCTCTTCTGAAAGAAAAAAAAAAAAAGCACAGAATTTTCTGCTTTAGTCACAGTGTCAGAGACTGATATTGTCGTTCTTCTGTTTGCTGCAGCAGAAAAAGGGACTGTGGTATGAATCACATGCAAACGTTTCTGAAATGTTTTTTGCAAAGTACATAGAAAAGACAGTGTGTTAACAGGGGAGAGCTCACCGTCCCTTACATCCACAACTATGCACAAAGGAGAAATAAAATGCACAGTAACATTCCTGAAAAGTTTGGTTTGAAGGATGCTCTTCCAAAAAATGAAATACGCCTTTAGGAAGCTGACTGCATAAATTGCTTGCTCTAAAAACATAACTTTCCACGGGGAATACTGAGGCAACCAAGGATGGCGAGAAGGAAAAAAATCTCCCAGCCAGTCCTTACAATGCCACACCTTGAAATTTTGCACTTAATTCAAAAGACACCCTAGATCTTAATGGTTAAAACTTCCAGCAAACAAAATTTCTTTTATTCTATTTTCCAAGGAAGGAAGAGCGAAAACTACATCATGATCTAAGAGCAACGTCACCTGTAAATGTATAAAGGTAAATAAGTAACAGATGTACTGGAAATTCAGCCCCGTTAAGAAAAAATAAAACAAATCTTGATGGGAAGATGAATAATTCACAGGCCACATCACTAGAGTGACCACAGGCAGGTCTGTGCGGAGTCCAGGCTGCACTGTACAAATCATTTACAACTCAGAAAAAGTGAACACTGCCTAACACAACTGCTGATTGCAAGCAATCTCATCAGGCCAAGTCAGCAGCTCTGCTAACATCAAGGCACTCCAGGCACTGCCATGGCAATGACTTCAAACGGGGCCACAACCTCATCCTGTACACGTAACTCGAGCAGGGTCAAGTCTCCAGCACCTTTTGCAATGTTACTTTAAGAAATAAATTATGACATTGACAGTCTGCTGCACAGAAACAGGAAAAATCCCCAAATGGTGCTACGGAGCTAAATTGTTCTGAGGTTTACACAGGGTAAAACATTTACATAAGGGATACGTTACCATTTTCCCCGGGGAACCTCAGATAGCCAAAGATATAACCACTGCCTGAACAAAAAGACTTGTTACTCCCAGGAATAGCAGTAATTCTACCACAAGGGACGACCTAAAAAACCAACACCGCGTTGCAATGCAGAGGGCAACTGAACACTGGGAGTAAGTTTAATTAGTAGTAGGGGTATGTGTTTCCCATGGTGTTTTTAATCAATATTGCTTGCGAAATTTGACTGAGAATGGATAACTCAGTATGAGAAACTGTTCCTCTAAATTGCTGAGTTTCAGAGACAGGCTCTCAGGAAAGATGCCGACAGCAGCCTTGCCTTCATCCTACAGAGGTGACAAAAAACCCATTCATGAACCAAGGGTCTGCAGTTATTCCTGAGTAACACATGGCCACTCTGCTCTTCCAAAAGGAGGTTCTTTCTCTGCACAGATCCTCCTCATCGTTGCCAGTTGTGTTTGACCTGTCGCAGTTGTGAACATCTCAGAGGTGCCAGTCCCTGCTCAGCAAGAATACAAGGAGACTCTCTAACTTTGCTAAGCCTTCACATGCAAAAGTTGTAGCTGGACAGAGCTATTTGCTAAATATTAATTTTCAAGCAGCTTAAAAATCTGAAATTAAATTACTGCCTTCTACATTTGGCGTTTCTGGAACATGCAGTGACAATCTATATTCTGGGTCCAGCCTGGAATTTCAGAGGGTTGTGATACTAGTAATCCCTTTCTCTGGTGCTCAGTTATAGCTGAGATTTCTCATCTTCACCAAAAATTCAAACACTGTACACTTCATATGTGAGTGTGTAGACAATGTGCTCAGCAAAGAAAAGCACACAAGGCTGCTTCCAAGTCAGCCAAAGTCCATGAAAGACTCCGGTTCTCTCAAACTGATGCAAGAACTTAATGTAAATAGCAGCATGTCCCTGTGAAAATATCATGCAAGTACCTGTCAGGTGGCATTCTTCAATAAACTTATTCACAATGCTTAAAAGCAAAAAACCAGCGTTAGTCTAATCACAAGACCAGGTTTCTTAAGAACATATTAGTTCTCCGTACGGGTACAGGAATGTATTTATCAATAGAATGGATAAGGTGTGTAAGAAAGCAGTGACACCACTATTTAAAACCAACGTGTTCTTTTCACGGGGAGGTGTCCAGCTGCTGAGCAGTACAAACTGCTGTGATCGCCATTTCTGATCTTCTGTAAGGCAAAAAATGGTGGCAATACATGGTTTGTTTTCCATCCCTTGAAATACAACAAGCAGACCCTGTGCATACGAAGGAGGCAGCATGTTCACCTCATCCCTGTCATCGATGTGTCCACCTATTAACTCACTCTTTGGATGGATGTAGCCTCGTGGCTGCCCATCACTAAAGGACAAAGCTCAGTGTAGTCTCTTGCTTACCCAGTTACGAGTTAATTTACATCTGTCTCTTTTTTTTCACTGGAATAGGTTGAAAGAAGTTTCATTTTTTAAGCTTAGCTCAGGAAAATTAAAAACGTGAATCCGAAGTAGTTCAACTAACACAATTGCTTTGATCACAGAACTCAGAAAGCATTGCTTACAGCATGTGGCCTCCATACTGGGAGAGGATTCTTCAAGGCAAGTTTCACCTTGGGTGGATATTTATTTTCCTTTAGATTAAAACATTTGCATGTACAGAAAGAAATGAGATTTATATATGGCATAACTGAGCCAAGGATGCAGATGACTTAACGAATATCTCTGAACCACTTTTAATTACACCAGAGTACACAGCATTTGTGAAAGCACCATGCATTGAACAGCACCAGAAGTTTATAGAGACATTCAAACATTAATCTTTCTTTTGAAGAGAAACTGATTTTTGTACAGGCTTATAAATCAGTCAAGGTTAAATTAATTTCTATTTGAGAGCAGAAAGTGGGACTTCTTTGGGACCTACAGGCTTCTTGCCAAGACTTTACACTGAGAGGAGTTTCATTCATTTAGACTGGAAGAAGCAACATAATCAAAATAAATAGGTAGATATATCTGTTCATTCACATATTTCACACGCTCATTATCATCTATACACCATTGAAAGATGGCTGCCATATGACTACCTGTTAGCTGGGATTTGTTCATTTCTGATACCAATGACTCAAGCAGACACATATTGCTTCTTCCCTAGTGTTTTTGGATGCTGGTTCACAGACTGTTCTTTTATTTAATTCTCTTTTTGTTTTGTGTCAGGGCGAGTGTTCCCAGAAGTGCTATTACATCTTCGTCATAGAGACCATCTGTGTGGCTTGGTTTTCCCTGGAGTTCTGCCTCAGATTCATTCAGGCGAGGAGCAAGTGTCAGTTCTTCAAAGGACCCCTAAATATCATTGACTTCTTGGCTATTTCACCCTACTACGTTTCCCTCATCTTCTCAGAGGATGACACAAACGAGGAGGACGACAGGCCAAGCAGCAACACATATCTGGAGAAGGTTGGTCTGGTGCTACGGGTTTTACGTGCCTTGAGGATCTTGTACGTAATGCGCCTTGCCCGACACTCCTTGGGCTTGCAGACTTTGGGCCTCACAGTTCGGAGATGCACACGGGAATTTGGCCTGCTTTTACTCTTCTTGTGCGTGGCTGTCACTCTCTTTTCTCCTTTGGTCTATCTCGCCGAGAACGAATCTGGGAAGGTGCTTGAATTTACGAGCATACCTGCTTCTTACTGGTGGGCTATCATTTCAATGACCACTGTAGGGTACGGAGATATGGTACCACGGAGCGTCCCAGGCCAGATGGTGGCTCTGAGCAGCATCCTCAGTGGGATTCTCATCATGTCTTTTCCTGCAACATCAATATTCCACACTTTCTCCCATTCCTACTCGGAGTTGAGAAAGGAACATGAACGATTGCAGTCTCGGTTAAACAGAGTGAAAAATGCCAATCACTCTGGTGAAAGTGACACCTTCAATGAGACAGACAGCTTGATCCTGGAAGATCAAGCATCACCAATCAAATACATTTACAGAGGGAACTAAGCCCAGTTGTACAGCGTTCCCAAGAACAGGAACAGAGATGTACACATGTGTGTCACCATAACACACAAAGCAAAGCAACAACATAGGTTACGATGCTCTTTTTCTCCGCCAGCACAGGTATAATACGCAGCCAAGCCAACGCAGCTAGCTCCAACCCATTGTTATGGAGCTGGAGGTTTTGAGAATGTCCAAAGTCAGAGTTTATTCAACAATAAATATTCATTCTTCTCCATGACTAGTAAGAATAAACTTTGTCCCTGCCAGTCACGTATCTTGCTGAGTACCTAATATTGAATGAGTAACAAACAAAACAGCTTCTGTTGGCACAAATACACTTGTTATTTTATTTGCCTTTGAGTTTCCAGTGTTCTTGCAACTAATATCTTGAGCCAAGCATTAGAATGGATTCTTTCGGGGCTACACACCAGTGTTGTTTCTACAATGCTCATCCACCAGGTATACAGAAGAAGCCTCAATACAAATCTGAATTCTGTATCTAAAGCCACTTATAAGCTTGAAGTAAAAGCACTGTATGTGAAAGCTTTCAAAGTCTGCCGGCAGCCAGATGATCCATCTATAAACAACAAATTGCACTGCTATTGTATGAAATACATAGTGTTTGCAAGAGAACTTGCTTGAAATGCAGTTGCAGTCTGCAAACGGTAAACATTTCACACTAGACAGCAAAAGTTTTCAAACTTCTTTTTCATATACTTATTTAAAACAATAATGAGGAATAAAAAACCCCCAAACTTACTGACCATATCAAAAAGAGTTGGTGTTATCTTTTTTTACTGAATAGCGATGGCTTCTCTGGAAGAAAAAGAAAAAATAGAGTTATTGGAAGTGAGATGACAGCTCAGAAGTATCCAAATGCATGGCCAGTAAAGAGTGAGGTGAATGATTGCCAGAGAGGCAGTGGGAGTGATTTCCTAATGCAAATGGAAGATGTCTCTTTTGGGATATCCAAGTATAGCCAGAAGAAAGCGACAGGACTACACAGAAGTCAACAATGCTACTTCATGGGATAGTTAAGATGATCCTCCACAATTCGACCCTTTAGATGCTGTGAGTTAGTGAGAACCGACACCGAGACACAAAGGCCAGGTTCGTGCAAACGCCTGTGTGTTTAGAGCCTGCATCAGCTCACAAGTCCTCAGTTTGTAAGCCTGGCGATAAAAAGGAGAGTTTATGACCTCTGGATGAAGGTGCAGGCCACTCAGTACCGCAGAGATGTTGTGAGGTTATGCACAGAGAAAATCAGAAGGGCCAAAGCCCAACCAGAACTTAATCTGGCTACTGCCGTAAAAGACAATAAAAAATGTTTCTATAAATACATTAGCAACAAAAGGAGGGCTAAGGAGAATCTCCATCCTTTATTGGATGTAGAGGGAAACATAGTGACAAGGGATGAAGAAAAGGCTGAGGTACTGAATGCCTTCTTTTCCTCAGTCTTTAATAGTAAGACCAGTTGTTCTCCAGGTACTCAGCTCCCTGAGTTGGAAGACAGGGAGCAGAATGAGGGCCCCATAATCCAAGGGGGGTTTATGAAAGCCAGGTCCTGCTCGACTAACCTGTTCTCCTTCTATGACAAGGTGACCCACTTAGTGGATGAGGGAAAGGCTCTGGATGCTGTCTACCCAGACTTTAGTAAAGCCTTTGGCACAGTTTCCCACAGCATTCTCCTGGAGAAACTGGCTGCTCATGTCTTGGATGGGCATACGCTTTGCTGGGTTAAAAACTGGCTAGATGACCGGGCTCAAAGAGTTCTGGTGACTGGAGTTAAAACCAGTTGGCAGCCAGTCACAAGTGGTGTTCCCCAGGGCTCAGAACTGGAGCCAGTTCTGTTTAATGTATTTATCAATGACCCGGACAAGGGGATCAAGTGCACCCTCAGTAAGTTTGCAGATGACACCAAGTTGGGTGGGAATGTTGATCTGTTTGAGGATGGGAAGGCTCTGCAGAGCATCTGGGCAGGCTGGGCTGATGGGCCGAGGACAATTGTATGAGGTTCAACAAGGCCAAGTGCTCAGCCCTGCACTTGGCTCACCATAGCCCCATGCAACACTACAGGCTTGAGGAAGAGCAGCTGGAAAACTGCCTGACAGAAAAGAACCTGGAGGTATTGGTTGATAGCCAGCTGAATATGAGCCAGTGGTGCGCCCAGGTGGCCAACAGCATCCTGGCTTGTATCAGAAATAGCATGGCCAGCAGGACTAGGGAAAGGATCGTCCCTCTTTACTCCACACTGGTGAGGCCACATCTTGAATACTGTGTTCAGTTTTGGGCCCTTCACTAAAACCAAGACACTGAGGTGCTGGAGCGTGTCCAAAGAAGGGCAATGAAGCTGGCGAAGGGTCCAGAGCACAAGTTTTATGAGGAGTGGCTGAGGTAATCGGGATTGTTTATCCTGGAGAAAAGGAGGCTCAGGGGAAACCTTATTGCTCTCTACAACTACCTGAAAGGAGGATGTAGCGAGGCGGGTGTCAGTCTCTTCTCCCAGATAACAAGCAATAGGACAAGAGGAAATGGCCTCAAGCTTCACCAGGGGAGGTTTAGATTAGGAAATTGTTTGGAAAAATTTCTTCACGGAAAGGTTCGTCAAACATTGAAACAGGCTGCCCAGGGAAGTGGTTGAGCCACTGTTCCCGGAGGTATTTAAAGAAGATGTGCAGATGTGGTGCTTAGGGACAGGGTTTAGTGGTGGCCTCGGCAGTGCTAGGTTAACGGTTGGACTTTATGATCTTAGAGATCTTTTCCAACTTAAATGATTCTATGATTCTACAACTCTAAGCAGTCCTGTTGATACCCGTAGAACTTTGACACGCTAAACATTGGGCATGTATTTAAGTACTGAGATGACTCAAGGCCTAAATTATTTTTTAATCAGATTTGCAGCTTTCAGTATTCCATTTCTTAAATCCTACCAAGGTCCCCATGACCTTGTGGTGGAGCAAAGCTCAGTTGCAGTTTTCAGCAGGCACCATTCTCGCACAGTACGGTGCAGTTTGGAGCCCCAGGGGTACTTCCAGGCATTGTGACCCGTCTCCCATGTGGACACACACACAGAGTCACCTGCAGAGTTACGCAACTTCATGTGGGCATTTGGTTGTTCTGGGTTTTAGATGCTATCCTCACTGTGCTGCGCAGCTTAAGTACAGAAAAGCACAGTTGTTGGCACAATTTGGATCACGTGACTCAAATTAATCTCTTGGATTTGTCTTGCTATTGACCCTATGATTTAAACCGGAGAAACTGTAGCGGATTATAGATGGGATGTTCCAACACAATTGGAACAAGTCGACACTAGATGACAGGCATTTATATTTGCCACATACAGGGTGGAATTTCTGCTGGCTTATGCATAGGTCCATCTGATTTTTTTTTTCTCCAATTAGCATTTATTTTTTTGCCAGCAATTCACTACAGCAGGACTACTTAGATGGTAAAACAGACAAAATCCAACCCAATCAGGACCATGACCCAGACCTCTCCAGGATCTCATGTATGCTGATGCCTCCCATGTTTCTCTAGGAGAGTCTGTTATTTACTAATAATTTACAGTTATTCTCGTTTCTTAGGAAAAACAGTTGCACACTGCCACAGTACTCAGCACAGCCCACTTCTGCCCCTGTGGTCTGGCAGACCCAAAGACAGTGCTTCCTGCCTGCTGACTGATCCCTGCTAGAACATGTATCCTGATGCAGAATATCCACATCTTTAAATAGACATTTTCCCCCACTGACACACTCTTTGGAGAGAAAAACAATTAGGTAGTGCAACTGATTTGCTTTTCCTAATTAAGAGCTTTCTTGCTAGTTCAGGCATTAGTTCAACACGATCCCACAGAAAATTAGCCCAGCCACATTGCTCTAAATATGTAGATAACTGGGAAAATATCAGAGCTTTTACTGCCCAAGTGCTTATAACAGTTTAATGTCCATCGGGTTCTGTGACGTAGGTGGGGTTGTGGACATAACATGAATCCAAATTCACAGCAATCCAAACCTTGACTCAGTCGAGCATTTAAGCTTGTGTAAGCTCTTCCAAAACACAATGTAAGAATGTGCTAAAACATGGGGGTAAAACGAACAAACAAAAAGTCACCAGTGTTTAACAGCGAAGTAAGTGCTTGTACTTTTAGCAGAATCGGGATCATAACATAGATTTCTGTTTCTAACTTCACCTCTTCCTATAGCTGGGTCTGGGCTGCACCAGCTTTCATAGAAAATATCCTTCATGATTCATTGTGGTACTAGGGAGGGAAAAAATATGTTGAGAGGAACATTTAGTTCCTGTATAACTCAACTGAGTAACAAATTCCGAACAAGCAGTTACAATTAGCAGATATTGTTGTTGCCAAGATCATATCATTTCATAACCAGACTTAATTGAAAGAGCAGTTTAGGTGCCTGGCATCCAGCTTCTCTTAGTTCAGAGCCATTTCCCTGAATCTAAAATCCTAGAAGCAGCAGAGGAACAGCACTCGTTATCTAGGGGAAACCACGTTGTTCAGCCCTCACCAACGCATTACATCTCTTTTTAAGCTTCTAACCGCTACTCTGATATGGCAACAACTCTACTGCATAACGAAAGGACCCACAAAACTCCCCGCATGCTGCTTTGGTTGGGGAAGTTGAGAGATATCCTGCTCTGCAAACCAGCCAGGGACACCAGGTCGAGAGTGACAGAATCCCATGAAAATGCAATACAGGACCCTTCCAATTACTGGTCTGACTTGGAACCAAAACATAGTGAATGGGTTTTGATCATGGACTAAATGCAAATTTTCTGGGATGTTGAAATAGTACTAAGGGGCTAAGACCTTTGCTTTGACCTAACTCTCACTTCTTTAGGGATTCTGCAGTTTCAAATTCTCACTGCAGCCCTCATACCTCGCAGCTATTCTCCGGCTGTTTCTCCTCTTTGACTTTCATCAGCTCCTCTGCTAGAGAAGCATTACATAAGATGGATGTATTATTATTCCAGTAATGAACTCCCATTAGTTACATAGGTTCAGGATTTTATTATTTCAACCTACTGTTAGATCTCCTGAAATTTGCTTTTCATCTGTTCTTGGCAATCTGAAGTTTGCGTCCAGTCACTAGTATTCATAATATAAAGTTTCCAGGTTTATTATTTAAGTCACGTAAATTCATTGGAGGGAAGAGTACATTATTTTAGGGGTAAACTGCAAAAGAATTCACTAAGTGTACTGCATATCCTATGCAGAAATTACAGTAGAACTATTTAAAACTTGTATTGGTCAATATTTTTATTTCAAACATACCCAAACAGTACTCTACAGTTATTTTGAACAATTAAGCACATCTAATGATAGAAATTACACTCGGCATGCACCCTCTGATTTTATTCCTAACAATAGAATTTTTTTTCCCTTTCTTTTGTTCAGAAAATTATTTAATACATTGCAGTAATCTATAAATAATGATGAAAATCTAGAAGGTCAAGGAAATGGTAAGTACAGCATATTCCCTAAAAGAGTGTTAGAAAGTTTTTACTTCTACAAGTAATAAATTATTAGCCGTGTGTTAAAGTTAAACTGATAAAAGGCTGATATGAGATTCATGTTTCCTAAATGGAATCTCTTTTCTGCATGGTAAAAAACTAGATATTCTAGGACATTTTACTGAAAGTATGAAATTCCTTCCTGTAAACTATTTCACTTCTGTAGCAATGGCTTATCTGAGCTAAACGGGGCTTTCCCTGCTTCCCTGAGCCCTAGCCATGGCACACCACCTGGCAAAGCCCTAAGAACTGGGACAAGGTTGTGAATATATCAGGTACTTGATATGCACACTGGGTTCTCTGCTGGCCTCTGACATGGGACATTAAAACAGGTTTTCCCAGCAGGCAAAGCACAGACACTGAGCTGAATACCCCTCTCTCCTTACAGGACACCAGTACTCAGCTCCACCGAGGTCTGCAGAACTCTCCGATCAGTCTGGGCAAACCGATTGTTGCAGCTTGTTAGGAATCTTCAGTCCTTAGTTTGAAGTATCAGGATGAAATCTAATACTCTACGTTACTCTATTTTTTTTCTAGATGACTGAAATGATACACTCAAGGAAAAAGATGACAAAGAGAAAGAACTAGGGTGTTTCCCTTCCCTCTGTGCTCCTGTCTTTACTATTTTACTTCCTATAGAAGCTAGTTCTCAAAAACTTACTTTCCCCAAAGTTTAGTGTTCCTGTAGTTCCCTTATGCCTGTATCTGATCTTCACAAAATGCTCACATAGACAGTAAAAAAACCTTACCCAAAGCTACTTCACTGTAAGAGACCTGCATTCAGACTAGTACAAAGGAAACTCACATAAAATCGCAGGCCTGGATCACCAGCACCAAGAAGAAGTGCTTAAGAAGCACCTTAGCAGAATATTGCAGAACATTCAGCACATGGGATAAAAATCCAGCTCGGATTTCACTATGTCCATGCTTGATTCCTGCCACAACTACACCAGCTGTAAAGTTCAGCCATACATCTAAAAGGCAAAAGCTGCAGAAGACCCTTCGGGTGTTTCTCTTCTGAAAGTTTTAGTCTGTTATATCACTAGTAATAAGTACCGTAACTAAGTAATAAAACTTAACCATCCTGAAACAACACTTAAAATTTTTAAATCTTAAATGAAAAGGTCTACTGCTTCATACCTGACAATTTTGTTTAAAAAAATCCTTTAGGATGTAATGTATCAGCGTAGAACTCTACACATGCACATAATAAAGTCATAACATCTTCCAAAATTTCCTGCTTGCCAGTTCTAGCATCCAGCCAAATATTAGTCAGTTAGACACTAACTACGAGTCAACAGGTTTGATCTCGGCTTCTTCAAAATAATTTCTTTCCATTAGCTTTCAAGAAACTGTGACCATTCTCGGTAAGAACAAACGGAGCGGTACAGAATCTTTCTTCTGACTAAAGTTAAAGTAGAAGAGGTACAATTCAGATGGACCTTGCAGGCCAGCGAAGTCCTCACAATGCCTCTGTGAGAATCCCATAGTGTTTCACTTAATTTCAGACAAACAGCATGATCATTTGCTGCTGTTCCACCATTTGATTTAACTCCACTTCCCAGTCCACATCACTTCCCACACAGACAGGATGCTGATCAAGTACCCTCCTAGTTCCACAGCTTCTTTTGTTGTCACCTGCCCACTTTAGAACCCCACATCAGGAATTGTTTTTTGCTATACAAAAAGCCATCTTGTTAAAGAATTTTCTTATTAAAATTCATAACCTTAAAGGTACCGTGTGACAAATGCTCAAGATAATTGGATTGCACTCATGAACAGAGAATATTAATAAAACAAAGGAAGTGCTTTTATGTCCTTCAGTCAACAGGTCTTGTACTGTCCTTTAAGTGTCTTACACTTTTAGGAAAATATCCGTTAACATTTTCTAATTAAAATTTCATTTGCAAATCACTGTTCTTGAAATATGTTCACCAGAACAACAAAGCAGGTAACAATCATAAAACTTTATGCCTTGAGGATCTACTTCTCCAAATTATATAAGTTTTCATTAGTCTGATGTTTTACTTTTACCTAGATATCCTGAAGCTTTCCCAACTGCCTGCTTCCATACCAAATTAGTCAGAGCTATTCTACCTCTGAAAGATTTTTATATTAGAATTTCACAAAATCCACCTCAGCTCAAAGACAACAAACTCCAGGAAGTTTCAAAGCTTCAGACAGACAAAACGAGCTATGAGCTACTCATGATTAAAGAAAGAAAAAAAATTACACTGTTCAGCAAAGATACAGTAATAGACTCATAAAGCACAACTACTATGTTTTTTACAGGATATTTTTTGGAAGGAGAGGGTGAAACCACATAGGTCGAAACCAGCTCCATCTGTAATTCCAAGTCTGATACATAGGGTCATACCTTGAACGGTGCTTGCAGTCACTAGGATTTAGTACAGTCATTTCCAGAGCTGATAAAGATAATGCTATCAGCTAATCGCGGTGTAAGTATGCATGCTTAAACAAATTAAACTAATTTCATACTGATACAAAGATACATAAGGGAAATTGAAGGTCAAGGAGATTCATGCCAGAAGTGATTCAGAGATTGTGAAGTGAGTTTAAAACTGCATTTTGTCTACAGAATTTCGCATTTCTGAATAAAACTGTAACCAAGGGACCAATCCTCAGAGTTATGACACAAGTGGCATTAAAAAAAAAACAAACCAAAACAAACCCCAAAAGCACAGAAATGCATTTCAAGAGCAAGAATACTGGAGGGAACACGCCACAGAACAATAGATAAATAAGTTTCAAATTATTTCTCAAAAGAGCAAAACCTGCCAGCAGGACAGGATAACAGGTTTGCTGGTCCTTAGTCACTGTTGAAATAACAGCAAATTAAAGGCCCATTTTTGCAGGCTGTTGGATAATTCCTGTAAGCTGCTAAGTGCCTCTGGCTTTGTGAAAGTCTAGGGAGTTTGAATCACCCAGTATACTGAAAACTCTAAGAAGTGCAACTAAATATTATGAGAAGGTAGTTAAATTTTATACTTGACTATACTTTTATTTCACTGAAGTAACAGAGATTCTAACTGGTTTTAGAAAATATCTGTTTCACACTGCCTGTTTCAGTACCTCAGCTTGGGATACCAGGGGGAAAAAAAAAAAAGAAAAAAGAAAAGCAGCCAAGATGTGGTGTAAATCAGTATCACTCTTAAAATCCTTAGACTTAATCCAACTTACCACAGCTGAGAATAAGGCTGTAAGCACTTCTAACACTGCTGTAATATGTTCACTGTCGTTCTCTTCCTTCATCAAGTGATTCTGAAAGGTAAAAAAGTCAATCAGCTGAAGAGAAAGATCAACCTTCCTTTTACCACCAGTGATCAACACTTCAGGCTGCACCAGTTTTGTTGGACTGTGACCCCTGCAACCAATTGACAAGAGTTGCACACCCAGACACAAAACCAAGCCTTTGTATTTCCATTCCTGTCTGTGCTCCTACCGCTGCATGCTGCAGTTTGATCTCCTTAAAACCACTGACCATGAGCTCTCTGGAATGGCTACACCAAACACTCCCACTCACTCACATTTACAAAAGAGAGGAAGTTTCATAAGGCCTTCAAAGATCTCCACATGGCTGATTCTGGGTGGGAAACTAGAAGAAAATGGATGACACTCTTGATTCATCCTGATTCCAACTGTAAGAAGAGGAGCCACCACAGGGTCTCTACTAGCAGGGAATGTCCCAACCTGTAAACCACTTAGACAATCATTGTGTTCCTGTGCATGAGAGAGAATGCACTCCAGTTATAACTACAAGGAGGTCCTGCTCCTTAAGGGCATGCTTATTTGAGAGGAAAGCTAGCACAGTCATAGCTGTGCTCGCTCAACTCTGCCTTAAAAGCAGCACAGAGCTTGACCCTGCCAAAATTTATGCACAGGAATTGTCCCAAGGAACTGTATTTGCATGACTGGGTCTTATGAGACAGCAGCAAAGCAGCTGTAGAGGAACAAGTACTAATGGAGTTTTTTCCTCAGGAAACCTGTGGGTTTGCCTGTAAGAAATTACTCCAATTTCCACAGCTCACTGGTTGCTACAGATAGAATCTCCTCTTACTTTCTTACCGTTCCTGTCTTTTGTGCTGCATGGAGGCAATCCATTTTTTATTCATAAGCTCCAGAAGGATCAATAAAAATGCTGTGCCATGGCAGACAACTTTTAAGCTAACATCTCCCCAGCTGCGACCTGCAGTCACACATCTGAGGAGCTAAGCGTATCTCTGTAACATTCCATTGGCCTGCCTCCCAACAGTCACTCCGGGTACTTTGACTGACTGAAGAAGTGTCTTATCAACACATGTGCCAAATGTCCAGAGGCGCGTAACTGAACCTACAGGAACACTGCTTTGGTGGTGAGCCAGTGTTAAGACAGACATCAGTGTTCAATCTTTTCTCCCACTCTTCCAGTCCATGAAGGAAGCAGAGCACACATGGATGGATGATGTGCTCACTCTTCAACCTGTGTTCCAGATCTGTTCCAGCCAGATCTGAGGCTAAGACTAGGGCCCAAATAGGACCCCCAGTCAAGTCACTGTGCTGGTTCCCCTTCTGGTTTAACATATTCCCTATTTTGTTACCGCTTTCTGAGACAAACACTCTGCACTGTCACAAGGCAGCTTCAGGATACACTTCTAATGCTGTTACACAAATTATAAGACTAAGATGAAAAAAAGAAGATGCTTCAGTGATCCAGCTCTTTTTGCCTCTGGGACCTTCTCTCTCTTCAAAATATGAACTACTAAATCAAAGTTTACTTAACCTGACGCCGGTGGCTCACAGAGATGCATCCAGGCTATGAAACCCCCTAGCAGATCAGGAGCACCCTGCCTCAGAATTGTGCTTTCCAAGCCAAAACATCAGTTCATTTACAATTAACAGTGACAACTTGCATCATACAAACACAATTCAGCACGATTAAGTCTCTCCTCCTTCTCTAAAACTTTCTGGAAGTTAAGCCCCACCTCAAAACCTGTTTATAAAGATCCTGCATTGAATCCTGATCTGCGGTGGATGCCCTCCCAGAGGTCCTCACGCCTTCTGTCTGACAGCCATCTAGTGGTACCTGCACTACTTAGCAAGGTAAAGGAGCAGCTAGCTCAGTGCTCGGACCGATGTGTCCTCTCCTGTTAGAACCAGAAGCTGTTCTGGGAGGATGGAATGCATACTCTATACTTTCTTGATTTTCCACTATCCTACAAAAATTACTATGTCTTTCTACACCTTAGACACATCACAATGCTGTTTGTGGCTGTCAATTCTTTATGGTTACCAACTGTACTCTCCAATGCATCCCACCTCTGAGGTGAGACAAGATAACAGGTAACAGGGCTAGCACAGCTTCTTCCTTCAAACAAATGTTGGTGCAAGACCTCCCTCCTTCCTGCAGCCAGGGCTCTCCTCCTCTCCAGAGCGAAACTAAGCACGGGATATTCCTGCCTGCTGCCCAACAGGTGACTGCCCCAGGACATATACAAGACATACAAATGGTTCAATCATGGACACAGACACTGAAGATACCACTGTAGCCTCTCTGAAAGTCTTGCCGGAAGGTTTTCATTACGAAACGCATGCGGCAGCAATTCTGACAGCTGCCTTTGGCTGCTCAGCTGCTGCATACTCCTCCTTGCTGCCCCTCTTATCCCTCCCCTGCTCTCAAGCATACATTTGTGCAACTCAAAAGCTGTCAGATTCCTGCTGCAGACTAAGCTCCTTTCCTTGCTCACATTCCAGTTGACTCAAAGGACTTCCTGCCCACCGTGACAAAAACAACCTGAGCTTTTCTAGTTTCTTCCTCAGTTACCAGTTCCATCCTTTTGGTATTGTAAATGCTCAGATTTATGACACCTGCCCAGAATCACCTGGAGATCTTTGTCATGCTTTTGTCTTCACATATCCCCTTTCGTTATCTCCTTTTTTCTGAGCCTTGGTCTGTGTGTTCCCAGCAGAAGCTGCGAGAGCTAGAACAAATCTACGAGATACTTTGCATGACACGTAACGCTGAGCACATTGCCAAGCTCAGACCATTGCTCTCATTCTTAACTATAGACATAGTTCACCAGGCTTGAGGCTTTACAGGTGCTGCATTGCCTCGAGGTTCTGAGAACTGTGAAATTAACAGTAAAATATCTTGGGTAGCTTAGCACAAAGACAAGAAGATTGCAAATTAACATTAAGTTTTAGTCAGATTAACCCAGAGGGCAGGAACGTATTCCACTGTTAAGAGAAGAAAAAAGGAAGTGAGATTTAAAGAGTCAGCGTGAGTATTCAGTCAGGTATGATTATTTCATGTATTACAAGCAATCCAAAGAAAACCAACTGCCTCTGGTGTATGTCTTTAGCTGTACATGCAGGGGTTAGTTTATAGTAGATAGATGGACACAGTTCAGGGGAACATCTCATTGCGAAAAGCACAATTCAACCCCAGAATACAGTAGCTAGTCAAACTACTATCCAAGTGGCATCAGGCAGATTACTCAGCCCAGGGTTCCTACTAGAAAGAAATGTTGTAAATAGGATTTGAAAGAACACAAGTTCTGGTCATCTACAAAAATAAAGATATTGGCAGATCTCAGCATATGGGACTTCAAGCTTGCTTTTCCTCTACCTTCAATATATTCAAGCCCTAACTTAATTAAACCCCTCAGCTTATCTCAGCAGAGATGCCTTGTAGAGAAATTGTATGGAATATTTTCCTCCAGCACTCAGAACTGATACATGAAACCCTACAATCAATAAATAATGCAAGAGAAACTAGTTCTAACTTTAAAGATTGACAGAGAAACACCCCTCCCTTATTTCTTCCAGCCTGAATTCCCTATAGAAAAGAGGATACCCTTACCCTTACTGCTGTCTGCCAGCATGCCGAGCACCTAGCCCCAGCTGCCTGAACTTGCCATGAGGCCCAAGTGCTGCTGTTCCCAGCAATTTATAATGATCCCCAGCAGGCCCTCATCCCCCAGCCTGATTAACTAACACAGAGATATTTCTTCACTTGCTCTGGCTCTGTGTCTCTTTGTGAAGTCCTGCAAGCAACCAAAAGGAAGAAGACAAAGAGAAAAGCTTCAGCTGGCACTTGTACAAACATATATCTTCATGTGGAAGATAATATCCATAGGGAGGAAAAAAGACACAATAAGTTTCCCAGGATATAGTGCAGAAGAATAATGCTGTGCTATGAACTAAGAATTTCACTTTCAGCTTCTTGGCCCCTATTAAAAAAGGCAGTGGGTTTTGTCATAGATGCTATACCAGCTCCTTTCGCAGTTCAGAGGCATCAATCACAGAGAGGTCTCGGGACCAGTCCTCCTTCACAGTAAATTCACACTGAAAGAAGTAAATAGACTTGATCACTGATGTGCACCTTTCCAGAATGGAAGATCCAGCTAATAGTTCAGAAGCTACCTGCGAGCTCCTACTTCTTTTATTAATGTATCAGAGCAAGTGGACCAAGTTACAGAAGTATTAAAAATCAGGCTGGTATTTTGTCATATGCAAATGCAACGTGTGCAAGCACACAGAAAAGCAAACAAATTACTCCCTATCCCTCTGAAACTTGAAAAGGTGAGTGGGAAGAAAACATCAAAAAAAATGAACTGATCTTTAGATCTCAGCCTTTTCCCTGCAGATAAATCTCTGTTGAAATTAAATACAAGCAAACCAGATTAAAAAATCTAACCACAAAACCAAAATACAATTCAAGTTACCAGTGTAAGAGCAACTGGAAAATAGGGAATATTGAAAATAAACTCACGTCTTTATATCGGCAAAAGAGTAACTGCTATGTTTAAAAGATCTAAATTCCTTCATCATGTTTTTCTATTACATTGAAATTAATTAATCTCTAATTGTCATATTTTTGAGAATGGTTTGTTTTTACACTGAGTAGTGTGATATTCAATGCTATTTGAAGGGCAGCATAAAATTATTATTTTAAATAGTTAAAATGATTATTCTTGAACACAGTGGTCATTACTGTACCATGACAAGCACCTACAAACGTGGTGCCACTGAACATGACTTTGACCACCCAGTCTGGCCACTGAAGTGACAGAACCGAAGACTGACACAGGGTTACTCATCACTAATTGTCTGGAGCTCCAGCAGCATCGTATACTGGTGTGTCACCTGTACAGAGAATTCAGATGTCTGCTCAAAAGAGTTCACAGTCCATGCAAAAGGCAAAGGAGGGAGAGTAATTTATTATGAATGTTTTCCATGTGTTTCAGTGGTTCCACATTTTTATGTAATGTTCTTATTTTCAGCCATTCATTATTAAAACGTCTCAGAAAGATGTCCCTGTAAGTGAGTCGGTGGGAAGAACTGAAGGAGGCAAATTAAAAAGAGAAAAATGAAGCACAGTGGACGAGGATAAGAAGGCGATTCCACGCACAGGGAACTGGGCTGGGACACGAACGATGCAGGAGAGCTGTCTCACTGACATCAAAGCACATTTTGAAATGTGGCTTTAATTGCAGCCCTGAAGCTTGTCATCGCCAGGGCTCACCGATTTTCACTTTCTACTGACTTGTCAAGCCTGTATTTTGTGCGGAATGCCCCAACAATAAAAACGTGACCATTTCCGCTCCCACACGACAGCAGCGAGTACGCAGGAAGGTTAATAGAAGCAGTATGTTCATTAGTGCTATTTAACAAGTTGATTTTCTCTGCTTCAAGAACTGTGCAAAATCATTAATTACGTTACTGACAACACGTGAAGATTCCAATTCTGGGAGAGCACCACACAAGATTTTCCCAAGTTCCAGCTGAAAACCAAAGCTGACACCTGGTTTAAAGTTACAAAGCTCAATCCTGACCCAATTCTCTGCCTCTTGCATATTAATGTACTGAAACAGCCTCTCAGCTGTTCAGATATCGCACACGAAGCAGCACAGCAGTTCCATGAACAGTGGCGTAAAATGTGTATCTCAGTCCGTGCAGACATTCTGCTGTTGGCCTGGCAGTTTTTAAACTCACTTAAAGTTATCTTTTCGCCAGCTTGTACAATTGCTGCTGCGGAACTTGGAGCCTTAGGATGCTTTTTTATGCAGAAAATGAGCACAAAGTGGCAGATTAGGAATCGATATCTGTTGAACTAGCAGAATACTGCTGAAATGTCTTTAAGAGAAATTGTTGATGAGACATTTTTGTCTCAAACTGTTCTTTTTTCAAAAAAATATTTTTCCTCATATCAACAAAAAATATTCATGATGTTTTGCAGGTTTTTTTTCTATTTATAGATTTTTTTTTTTTGCTTTTTTCCAAACAGCTGGTTTTGTTCCCAAGACAATTCACATTGTTGAATTACGTGAAGCTAGATCAGATCTTTAGACATAAATATCACCTGTAATTAACAGGCTTTTTTTTCTTACTTGTTTACTGAGGATATGGAAGGGCAGATCTTTGGTCTGATCTAAGAGAATATAAAATGAAACCTGATAAGAACTGACCGTCTATGATGAGGATGCCTGAAATAACTGAGAATACCACGATTACAGAGTTCACTTTAAAAAAAAAGAAAACTGAGGAGGGGAAAAAAAAAAAAGAAGACATTTCATTTTTTCTGTAACAGCAGAAATTTTAACATAAGCTTTTAGCTGGCAGCCGTAAAACATGAATTGTTTCTTAGGCTGAATTATCACTACATGTTTCCTAAGGATT
Organism: Tauraco erythrolophus; assembly: GCF_009769465.1. Lineage (NCBI taxonomy): Eukaryota > Metazoa > Chordata > Aves > Musophagiformes > Musophagidae > Tauraco > Tauraco erythrolophus. Next base: position 19,125,601 of record NC_141479.1, on the reverse strand, counting down.
AACTCGTATGTTGTTATTGGAGTAGTCAGTGATTCAGTATGCCAGAAGATTGGAAGATTAAACAAAAGCTAATCTCTAGAAAAGTAGGACAAAATCCTTTGTTTCTTTTTCAGGAAAAAGAATTCACAGCTTGCAGGTTCTCAAAAGCTGGCTTCCCCCTTCCTGTCTCGATAAGATGAAGTTTTTCTCACCAGCAATTCTTTCCCATCCACCTCTCCCAGAGGAATGCAGTTTCCAACAACTGTGGATTACAGAACATTAGGGACCAGGAAGCACCAGTGTTGTTCACTTTTTTGACAGCTTAGCACTAATAACAACAAGTTTTTCTATAAATCAGGCAACTGTTTTGTTGCACTGGTGGCCAGACTTTGACCCAACTGGGAAAGGCTGACACATTAGACTGCCACAAAGTTTGAAGAGGTATTCAGCAAACCACTGATACACAAAATGCTGTGAAAAGTGTTTATGTGTATTTTAAAGAATATTGTTGGCAGATTCAACATTTATTTTAACTTGAATGCATAGCATAAAGCATATTTCAAGTTCTTGTCACTCACTTATCAGTCAGATCCATCTTCTAAGAGAACAATGAGACCAGTTTGACACATCGTGTTTCACCAAAAATCCCTTACTACAAAGGGTATTGTCACTCTCACGTAACTGTGAGCGCTGCCAAGCTTTAGTTATTTTCAAAAGACAGTAACAATCCGAGTTTTAGATGCAAAACCTGAAATCAAATTATTCCGGATTATAAGCAATACTTCTTTATTCTTTTCTTGTGTTTCCACGATGGCTTGTAAATCTAATCCAAGGCAGATGCCAGTTCAAGCTTTTGGCACTCTGTTTCTAAACGTAGAAACTATGCACTATGGACATATTGATGGAAAAGGTTAAATCCAGTTCTTGCCCAGGCAGCAATGTCACATTCTTCAAAAGAACAATGAAATAGATAAGTTTGCATTTAGCATGATATTTAAATAATGTTAATTTCTTATATGAGAAAGATGGTGAATTTGGAGCAAACCTAATACAATTATTCAGCAGGTTTGCCTTTTATATCTAAGTACTACATTTTCAGCAGCACCTCTCACTAAGTTCTCTACTGGAAATATCAGGGGCATTCAGGACTCTGATAAACACGTAAAAGATGACAATGACAGACACAGTTCTTGGTAACATAAGACAAAACCAGAGAGCACCTGATATGCCTCCTACACAATATTTAAGATTTTCAAAGGTGGCTTAGGTTCTGGACATTTTAAAGAGATTTTTCTTATTTAAGGGATCTTTGACAGCTATCAACAAAAATCTGGGAGTTTAGCACTCCACTCACGCAGATAATTATGAAAAGGGTCTAAAATAGCCTTTGAAACATTCAAATATCTTCAGTAGCTCTGGAAAATATTTATTATCATGCTGTATGACAGAGAAATGCCACTTACTAAGTAGATCTATTGGATACTTCCATTAAATATTCTCCTGCACTGGAAGAAACTTCCTGTCCAAGTGCAGGAGACCAGCCAGGAACGTCAGGAGTACAAATATTGCAGTTCCTGGGAGGATTTGTCCAGAGGAGAGTGAAGCTCTAAAACATTTGCAATTCATAGCCAAGTGATCTCTCACTTTCCTCCAGGCTCCCTCTGCAGTCATGTTCTGCTGAGAGTCCCAGTTAAACAGACGAAGCCGCTAAAATTAGTTATCTTAACAGCAATGCACTGGTTCACGCCTCTCCTTGGGATCAAAGGCACCTCACTGGGAGTGACTCTCTGACAGCTGGAAAGGTCACCTAGGAAGTTCCTGCTCATCTGCTCCGGGGTCAGATCTTTCCCGTGGCAAGGTCTGGACCCAGCAGTTGGTAGTGGGCACGTTTTGCCTTCAAGGAAGTTCTGACACAAACGCGGTGATCTGCGAAGGAATTGGCAGCAGCAGGACTGGGTTTTGGGTCCGCCCAGTATATCCCTTTCAGTTGGAGTACGTAGGAAAATGTAAGAACCAACTTTGACTTCCTGAATTAATTAGCTTTAATATTTCTTGTCAGTCTTGCAGCACACAACTGTCCATCCTTTCAGACTGAAAGTCAGCGTAGATTGATAAGCCCTAGATAGTGATAATCTGCAGGAGAAAAATGCTACCACCACTTATCAGAAATAAAGTACCCAAAACATCCATCTCGACAGGATCGGGCGAACCACAACAAGCTTAAAAGTCCTTGTTCCTTTTACCTCTATTTTGCATTGCTCTCCATCACCTACATATCCCATTTACCGTACTTGACTTCATGTTGCCTTGTACCTCTCTCAGGAAACATGAACCAAATCAGTTTTCAGTGAACCCATGGGAGGCCTCGTACGGATTCAGAGTTTCAGTGAGGTCCATGTGTCGATCATTGCACAAACAAGTGACAGTGTGAGCTAGCTTTAAACTCAAGATACTCCAGGCTAAGGGCTAGCATGGAATCTTATTAGTCAGATCATACATTCACTTAGTAGCCTGTTCTGTTCCCACAAGTTCCTCTGTCCAATCCCTTGAAGTCAGAGTAACCATTCCTCAGTAACGAATAAAATTCCTACAGTTTCAGATCTCACAGTAAAAAATTAACTGCTATCAGTGTTACAATATTCAGCATCTGCTGCAAGTTGCTCACGGCTAATTATCAGCTCTTCTATGGCTCCCTAATGATCTTCTTAGAGAGGAAGAGGCAAGGACACACTACATTCCATCTACAGTGAGACAATTCAGCTCATACTGGCAGGCAGATCTGGCAAATGTTTCTCCTGAGCAACATTTTTGATGGACATTGCTGCAGTGACACTGGCCAGAGCAGCATCTGTCAAAGCATAAGGGATGAGCGCATCTATATTCATATTCTGCGCAGGTCAGCTGAAAAAACCTGTAAGGAAGAACTTACCAGATGTTACTGTTTGCAAACAGCCATTTTAAAGGATTAATAGCTCCTGTAGCCTGAATAAAATGGCATAGTTGTTTTTTTTTCCCACTGGAAAGTAACTTTCCTAATAGACCCAAAATCAGAGGGCAGAAGATCTGTTCAGAATCTTACATGCACCTCTCTAATTTCAGTGGATGTTCCATTTCAAAATCAAAGGTATAAACAGCATCATTTCCAGGGTGTTTTGGCCAAAATGCACCTGTGTATGTTTGATAGGTAGGGCCTAGAGTCCTTGCACACACAACGTACCTCAAAAAGCACACAGTCGGAAGTTTTTATTCGGATTCACAGGTATGTATTTCCGAAATACTGTATGTGCAGTGATCTGTGGACGATCCAAGGAAATATCCATCATCTCCTCAACTGATGTAAACCAGCATAACTCCACTGCAATAAATTAAACCAACTTCAAACAGATGCAGCTCATAACTTCTTAAAGGAACTGCAGGAGATTGATTCTGTGCAGTTCACTTCTAAGTGACAACAAAGATGTCACAGTGATGTCTCGTTTTTAACAGGCTGCAAAATGAACCCTGAGCACCTACCAGAACTATTGAACAGTGATGACTCACATCTCAGCAGCCGACCCCATTCTGCGACTCAGGTATGGTTACTGCTCTGCTCTGTTACTTCAATTCCCATGGAACAATCATTTTGGTTGGCACCAATTCCATCACATTTTATTATTCTAGGCTCACCATCCACTTGAAGAAAGAAGCTGAAAAATTGGCTATTCGTGTCAAGACTTACGGAGTGATGTTACAAAGTGTTTTCTTAACTAAACACATGTCGAGAGTTAGAGATACGGTGACATTCTTGGTTTTCCTGAGACAGCTGGAAACTAAAAGAATGCAGAATCTGGAGACTTTTACGGTCTTTTTACTAAACATGAATTAGACATGAAAAATCACCTTCTACATACTAATTTACAGGAGCCTGAAGATTCAGGCTTGAAAATAGGGATAATTCTTAAAGTGCCTTTCAGAGACATACTAATTGTTCTTTCTCAAACCAGCTTGTTTCCCCACATGTTAACAGCTCCTTGGTGAGCAGTTTTTTACCCCAAACACAGCGCTGATTTCTAATCTACTTTTGTACCTCCATACAGTTAAATGCCATAAGAAGTTTTTCTGTTTACATCCAAAGTTGCAGTGACTGGTTGGGACCTTAACAGACACAGTAGGACAGCTATCCATCAGGCATGCCTAGCATGGCCTGCAGAAGATGAAATATCAGAGGCAAAAACCAGTAGCACATCCCTCCCCCAAAACCCAAGTGCAATCTTACACAACTGATAGCTTTTGGAGTAGATCTGACCAGTGAGAGAAATCCCACCAACACACCATATCCACATGAAAGGAAATGGTAAAGTTGCAGAATGCCTTATCCAGTTCTCCCATTTAGCTAGGTAATTTGGGTCCCAAATTATCACCATTTCCACTAATACCTTGTGTTTTCAGTATTAGAAAGGCTGAACTATTGTTTATGACTGTTAATCAGGGCAAGGTGCATTAATAAGGCTCACAGTGAAAGGGCATTAGAAACCAAGAAACCTGACTTTTATTCTTTGCATTTGTCAGAGGTCTAACAACAGGGTTATTCTGTACCTGGTCTACTAAACAGACATGAAAAGAATTACAGTTCCCTGTTGTGAATGATTGATTACTCTCCTTGATTTCTAATTTTGTCTGAGTAAATATTTCAGGTTCTGGTCTTGAGGTCATAAAATAAATCATAATATAATTATACCTTGCCAGTGTTTCAGAGGAAAGAAGTGCATGAATTTATTATTTCTTATAAGCAGTCTTATAATAACAGAAGCCTGAAGTTTACCAGCAAGATAAACAAATTAACTTCTTTTATCCATGCATTTCATTCCAGATTAAAATGGCTAAACTCAGAATTTAAAACTGACCTACTTCGTTCTGGAAGATGAGCAGGCTGGTGTTTATAGACACAAGGATCATGCAGCAGGACAAGCACTTGTACCTTTGGAAAGCAGCTAGTTTCAAGCCATCAAATACATCAGGCTAAACGGTGTGCACAGAAGCACCGTATCTACTGTCAATGAATATAAATTGCTTTATTTTACATAATGAAAGTGCAATTTATAAAGCCAGTGTTTGGAAATCAAGATAGTGAACTTATGTTGTAAGCCACCTGATTTTTGGCTGTCAAGCTAAAAACCCGCCTGAAGAGGATGGATGTCAAAGGCTGAGATTCACTCAAATTCCAGAGCAAGATTCCCATGACAGATGGACATAAAATGTGTGACAGAAGAGAAAAACACTTAAATCGTATGAGATAATTCTGTATGTTTGCAGTTGGGAGTGTAATTTCCTGGTAACGTCATCACTGCCTAGCTCCAGAGATGCCTGCCTCTTCCTTTCCTTTCCTTAGGCACGTAGGTAGTAACTCTCCGCCAGTACATAAGCAGGAGTTGGCCTCAGTCAGCATGCAGAAGCAGAAAAGTGCAATTTGGAAAGGCTAAATAAGCTCAAACACTTTTGATTTGCCCAAGCAAGAGCATAAAGACTCATCCTTGGGTGCAAGAAGCAGACACTTCTCTTGGCCACTTTCCTACGCACCCTGTTGCTGGAAAAACCGGGCCTGACAGATAATAATCCAGCTACTGGAGCTGATGCGTACTCACTCAGCCAGAACAGCACTCTGCTTGGCAGCAATCATGACCCAGACCCAGAACAGCACTTCATGTCACCAGTCATCTAAATTTATGTGATAAATGGAATATTTCAGTGCATCCCTAATGAGTACAAAAGGCAGAGACCTGAAAAACTGAAATCACACATCTCATTGCGATCTGAATGGCAATAGCTCTGCTGCCTGCTCGCCTGGCACGCGGAGTGAGCTCCAAGCTCTCACTATATTTCTTTTCTCTCACCCATTTTTATCAAGCAACACTTGATCTGGGAGACATTCCTGTCACATCTGGCATATTATCAGAAAGCAAAAGGAACTGCAGCTCGAAGAAGCTGGAGTCCATGCTTGCTCTGGACAGTAGGTAGCCTCTCAATGTGGATTGCTATCAGCCCTCTAGTCTTTCACATTTTTTTCTCTTTTGAGAAGTTCTGAATTATCTACCAATATCTTTTTTTAGCAATGGAAACTTATTTTAATCACTGTGCTTCCTAATCTCATTGCAGTTGTAGCATTCAGGAATGAAAGGGTCTCAAACTACATTAAACTCATCAGGAGACACTCTGGGAAATGCTATGTTTTAAACATCAGATAGCAACCTGAGCCATAAATTCAGGACAACGGACTGTACTAACTAGATAAGGAAAAGAGAGTTAATTTCAAATTACCTGATTTAAAAAGATATTCAGCTGTAGTCTTCCCATAATCACCAGACTAATTCTTAAAGGACTTAGCTCAGTCAGAGCATGTCATCTACCCAGTGTGATTCCTGCCGTACTTTCTTTCTCGTTTCAAAGACACGGGATTGTTAGACCAGCTCTGTGAGATTTTTATTACCTACCATCAATGCTTCAAGAGGAGAAGGTATGCTAAAAATTAGGGGGATGGAGCCCACACCCTTCACAAACACAAGAAACTGAATATCTCAGCTGATGCAAAGCAGGGGCACATTGGCATGATCATTGCGGGAGAGAAAGTGAACTCTTGCCTCGGTGCTGCAGGGAGCCTCATTTCTAGCTGCACTTAGAACTTATCAGAAGACATCTCCTGGTGCAGGCAAGATCAAGAAGATCATGCTGATCATGACAACAGATCTTGCTCTGCACTGGCATTGGCTCAATGGAAATGTCCTGGAAGGAAGACAAAAGTTCAGGAAAAGCATGATCTCTCAAAAAAATAGGATCCAAATGTACTTAAAGCTCTAAAGCTCAAGTCTAATATATATGAGTTTGTTATTTAATATTATTTGTTATACAGATATCTAAATTGAGATAGGAAATGATGTGTTGGGTCAAATCCAGATATCTGGTGAAAATACTCCAGAGTTTTGGCTTAGGTTGCATCCAGTTTGAAATTGTATATACTTAAAAATAACCTTTCACAAAAGTAAAGGAAAAAGGAGAAAATCCTCAACAATACTAATTTTGAATGCAATAAATTTCAAAGAACTATGCAGTCATATACTAGGAGACTGAAATTTACTCACAGAGCGTTGCAAACAGAACCTAAGAAGGACACTGATGGAGCAAGGCTTCATGACAAGCCCTTGCTCAAGGCTGAGTTCTCTCTGAATGTCTAATTCACTGTAGTGCACACCAAAAAATTCTTGCTCATCCAAGGCCTTTAAAACTCAAACGCTCTCTGAAACGGGTGATTGTCCTCCATATTCAAATAATTCCCCAAATATCAATTCAATTCTCCCTGTTTGCTTCAAAACTTCCTGTTTTGACAAAGACTGCCCATTTCAGAGCACCAACATTGCTGCAGTGATTGTCACCAGCTAAACCATAAAGAGAATTTCTCAGGTGGTGGTCAGACTGCCACAGCGACTCGGGATTAGAAGACTGCTATGACTCACTACGGATATCTATTCAATTAATTAAGAGTTCTATGCACTGTATCGACCCAGATTTAAAGCTAAGTGAGTGGGTTTAACCTGAGGTTAACATTAAATGAAAAACAAAGGTAAATGACAAGGCATTTGATGAACAGCAATGCCAAGAAATAAAAGTTTACTCCGTGGAAAAGGAATTTTAGAACAAAATCTTATACTAAAAAGCTATTGACTATTCGAGGATATCAAAAAAAGATTTCATACAAGCTACTGCTAGGTAATGTAATTTCATAGAAAAGCCACAGTGAATTGAAAGAGTTCATAGAGTGGCCAATGGAAGATTAAAATAATGAAATTTTGACCCTGCAAGACATTTTAAAGCATATGATTGGGATAAGGCAATCCCATTATCTGGTTCATCATCTGATATTATTGAGGAAAGCAGCTAAGAACATTTCAGAGACTGGATTAGATGCTGTGAATAAGGACCTCGATGTCTGCGAAAAAAGGCCAGGGTGTGGAAATCCGTTCCTTCATCTTTGCAGCAAGTCAGAATGCTGAAAATAACATATTTGGAGTGACACTGAAACTCTTAGATGCATGGAAAGGTGGAAAATAGATTAAGATCCCTAATGATTTCCTTAATGATTTCCTGAGACCTGGACGTTCTGTAAAAGCACTGGAACCCATGAGGATGAGGATATCTCTTTAGCAATGATCATCAATAAAAGCATGTAGAATAAATAATAAATGTGAGATCCTATAAGCAATCAGACATTCAGAACTCTTGTTTTCCCTTATGGGAACTACTAACATAATAAAAAATTCAAAATGGCATTACACAAACAGAATTTTGCAAACATGTCTGCTACAGAGACAGATCCTATTGACTGCAGAAAATTCCCAAGGTGAGACACGAGTGCATTCCTCCCCAGATGGGTATTCAGGAACACCCTGGTGACCAGAAGGCTTCATACTAGCAGAATCTGAGGCCCGTGATACTCAGCACAAATTTTGCTGTTGAATGAAGGCTCCTTCTACAGAATATCCCATCGAAGAGAAAAATTCTGCCCCAAACTGATGACTTGATTGCCATTGAAAGCAGTCTTTTCACAACAAGAAAGAGTTTTTATGACAACAGGTTTCTGGTTCACAACCCAGGCTACTCTGGTGCTAGAGAAAACTGACTTCTCTAATTCCTTCATTACACTCAATGTTTATGAGAGAAAACAGAGCCACGCTTCAAACTCCAAGAAAAAGAAATTTCTTGACAACCACCAGAACTGTCTATGCTTTCTTGAAAGAGAAAGTTTGGGACATCATCTCATCCTTCCTGTTTTTCTTGCTTTGTTAGTAAAGCTCCAACGTTCACTCTACCATACTCGTCACTCCTATTCAGCTTTGTATTCCAGATAAGACTTATCACCTCATCTACACATCTGCGCTAGCATTGACAAAGGATCTTCCTTTTCAGTGCACGCACAAAGTCTGCAGCAAGCAGCACTGATCACGCTACTATCACTCTGTTACGCTTAATTTCCTCTTCATCTTTCCCGTCAAACTCCATCGACAGTGGTGGCAACACAAGGATGGATTGCCCCTGCCTTTGGCAGGCATGCATGCTGCAGGTACGTTGCAGGATCGCTTGTGTGTTACCCCAGCACAACTGAGCTCTCTTAAACCATTCAAAGAATCAAATCAACAAGTGCATTGCGATCTTTCAGCACTCGGATATGACTTTCTAACAAAGTCTCTACCAAGAGGAAGACTCTGCTGCAAGCAGAAACCAGCTTCAACATCTATCTGGGCAGCTCCTTGTCTCAGTTCTGCCCCAGACAGTAACAGGCAGGGCTCAGGTGATCTTACCCTTTCCTAGTCGTGCAAAGGAGGCAGCAGGACTGCAGGACAGAAAAGCAGGGATAGTCATTCAGCATTCTCCATTCTGAATAAATGAAGGCTGAGAAGAAAATTAAACACAAGAAACTTTGTGAAATGAAGCAACTTCATCATCCTTCTAAAGAAAAGGAGATTTTGGGAAGGAATGTCCCTAGAGTTCCTCCTGACAGTAGCAGTAATTTCCTGACGAAATCAATGGTTGCCACTGGCTTTGGTTTAGAGAATGGAAGAAGCACTCTTCCTCTTTCTTCTCCATTCTAGATCCAGCCAGACCACCAGCACTCACCACATCCATAGCCCAGCCAAAGGGTGTCATTGTCCTATGGCCCCAGAATTTAAATTACTGAACACAGTGGACATTGGGATTATGCCTGTAAGAAATGCCACTTAAAAAATAATCTTATTGTCTTTTCTAATTCCTTGAACCTTTGGCATTCCAAACATACTCAGGTTGTTATCAGTAACCTGATTTGAGTTTACCAACACAGCATCTTTCAAACCGTCCTGCACGACAGCAGTCCATAGATATGCAACTGCAAGAAGATCAGAAATGGAACAGCAGATCAGCAGCACAATCTTGTGGCCCTTTCCTCTCTAGCTTTGTGAAGCTTTTGTCCCCTCATGTGTCGCTGTGCCGGCTAAAGCCCAAAGCAGTGGAAGTTTGCTTCCCACAGAAGAACAGGTTTTATCCGCAGATGCTGCTTGTGAATCTGTGCTGCAATCTGCCAACAGTGGCAAAGAAGGGAAACTGCTCTGTTCTGACATAAACCAACTCAAAGAAGAATATTCCACAAGTTCCTTGCCACCAGAGTGGAACCCTCACTTGCAGACTGTAATAAAGAAAAAAGTCTTTTTTAATTGCCATCATTTTTTAACATTTTTAGAACATTTTAACCAATTTTCTTAAGACATCAGCACCTAATAATTGTAGTATTCCTCAGATGAGTACATGTGAAAATGCAACGCCCAAATTGCTAAGAGTAATTAATCTATCATTTATCAGCCTCAGTGCATCTCTCCCATGCCTGCCTTTTCTTTATGTGGCCTACCTCCGTACAATACGAACGAGTTACAAAAGCATTTGAGAAAATTAATTAACAAGAGAACTTTTGCTCCATTTTTTCTGCCAAGGTCAGTTTGCTAATTTGCAGTAATAATTACAGATGCTTTGATTCTACTACTGTTTGTGTTCCCCAGGCACTACTGGTGCAGATCTGAGCAGAAGTGATAACTAAACCAGTCAGCATGCATTATTAACTCTGCACCAGTTTTATTTCAATAGTCTTTGATTATGGAACGTGCAGGAAAATAACCACTAGCTTTAGATGGAGTTTTATTCACGGCTGGCTGGATAATGAAATCACAATGTGCACAAATAACGTGTTCACAAGTACTGATTCAAAAGTGTTTATCGCATTGTAGGGTTGGTTTCCAGTTCCAATTTGTTTTCAAAATAGGACTCCTCTCAGTTTCCACCTTCCTCTTACTCATGATTATGTGTTACCAACCCTGCTCAAGTCATGCAATTTGACATCTGAAAGTAGGAAACTTACAGTAGAGAATCTTAACTCATGCAGTCATGCACGCACATAAAATTTTTGAAACAATTTATACGTGGGTTGTTTTTTGGCCCACGTAGCCTTAGAGCAGGGAAAGGAAAGATGACGTCATGTCCCTTTCAGGTCATGCTTCTAATGGATTTCTTCTACAGCTTAAGATACAGTAAAAGCATTTCTAAGATAACGTAACCAGAATTATAAGAGTTGAATTTTACTGCCATGCAATTAGGGTGTTGTTAAAGTTTAATTGCATTTCTTCTTAAACTTGCTGGTTGTTTCTTCCAAATGGACTATGACTATGCGATCCTCTCAATAAGCTGCTGCTTGGCACAGGCTTCCCATTTTTGCGCAGACCTAGACAAAACTGTACTAATGCAACAGGAGATTATAGCAGTAGCCCTGCGTACACTTTTATAGCTTGACATTGTATATTGTTACGCATTTTACTGCATAAAAAAGCACTCACTATCGAATATCAGAGGAAATGTGTGGAAATGTATTGCATCCAAGAGCTGAGAATAATCACGTACTATCAATGCAGCCTAAAAATAGGCAGTGTTTTGAGACTGAGGAACAGATACGTTCTCTCACACGCAGACAAGTGTAACACTCATTTATCACATGCTCTGAACATCTTTATACAGTTTATAACAACAGAAAGAACAAACTAGTTCCAGTATTAGCCACTCATATTACTGATATGAGAGGAAAAGAGATTGAGATGTTAAACCTGGTTTTCATCATCTCTGGCAAGGAAACAGTCCTGCTGTGTACTCTTAGCACTGCGTCACAGACACAACACCACACCAAATCCAGCATGAAGAACACAGCTTCCCATAGGAAATGCTTCCTTAGAAACAGAAGAAATTTGGATCAGTGAACATTTTTTCACAGCCATGCACTGTTCCCCCTGCTCTGAGAGTCTTATTTATCTCAGCAGAGGCATAAATGCAGTGTTAGGACCGACCTGCTGTTAAGTCCACGGGAGGAGACCTTGTTGCAATATGATGAACAGAAAGAGAAGAGCATTGACGCAATCTGAGACTAAGACACCAACTGATGAGATGTGGCAGCACAGAAAAGATCTTTACACGGATGTGTGTGAGACTGCTAAGGAGTAAGAAAGTAATTTCACAGCACAGCTGAGGCAAACCGGAGGGCTGCGTGCAGCCTGGCAGCCATGTTTGAAAAGGATATTGAAAAATCATGAAGTGATGGATGAGCTGCGGCTGGTACCCGGGATTCTGCCCGACTGTTGCGTGGCAACAAGGGGTGCTCCCTTTCAGCCCAGCTCTTGCTCTCAAAGGAGCACCTTTAGAGGGAACACATCTGCCAGCTGCAGTCTTTCCTACAAACCCTCATCATCGTCTGACCGAGGATGTGAATTGTCACAGTCAGGGTCAGGAACATGGTGAAAAGTTTTCAGACCTCCTGCAGATGAAGGGAAGGGGCCAAAAAAAAGAGACAATCTGGGACTGTTATGCTGATATGAGAGATCACCTATAATTGAAGCAATTTTTTTTCTTTGAAGCCCTTCATACTGCCAGTTATGACGTGCTTGAAGAAGTACTTATTTTTCACTAGTGGTATTTCTAGTTTGTCCATTATATCAATTTTCTGTATTTTTTCTACTGAAGACACTTCAGGGTTTTCCTGAGGAAGAGAAGAGACTAAAACAAATTATGTTTTTTTCCCCAGCACTAAGGAAAAAAAATAAATCCAATCTCCTTGGTGCTATCAGTTTTTGCTGTATGGTAGAACATATGGTATGTATGTGGCTTCCACACCATATTTACAACTTGAGGAAATCTAAACCTCAAGGCTTAAATTTTACAGTGCTATTTTGCCATTTTTTAAACACACAATCTTCCCTTCCTGTGGCAGGGCAACAGTACATCCTCCAGACCATTCCTTATCCCCTGACTCTCGGGATGGAAAAATAAATCAGTCTCTCACACTCAGGCCACTGATGCAGTTAGTGTCTAGTGCCAGCAGCTTGAAGACTGAAAAATCCAAAGTCAGACTCCAGGATTTACATGACTGCCTCCAGACGAAACATGTTTTACTGAAAAAAAAAAAAAAAAGATGCTCATGTCTCCAAATGTATTGTGTCTTCCTGCCCCACTGTGCTGAAAAGGATCCATGTGAGCCCCAAATCCCACCAGGGGTACTGGAGAGACCCCTTTTACTGCAGTGGTTTCTGGTGTGCATTCTTGTGAACAAACGGCCTTTTCCTGTTCTGATTCCTGCTCATTCTCACCCCAACTTGACCTCAGCTGGCCTACGGGCAGGGAGTGCACTACCATTAAATGATGAGGATCTTGCCTTCACTTGATTGATGCCTCCCTTGGGAGTGCTAAGGACAGACTGGAAGAAGATGATCACATTATCAAAAGCTCTGTTCCTCAAAGAGACATGTCTGGAGAGTTTGTTTACATCAGATATAGTGACTGAATTTCACTTGACATGTCACAGGCATCCAGTCTGCTGGCCACAGAATAAAGTGAATAATTTATCAGAGAACTGCTGTGTGCCAAGCAAACAGGTTGTAAAACAGTTCTTCACAAAATCTGGGGAACCAGCTGTCCAGATCTGAGGCACAGAACAGTGTTCATCACTTACCCATCACGCTGAATTGCTAACAACACGGCCCAAAATTACAAAAAGGATGATGAACATGGAGGAATTCTTTTTTGTTGTCCGTCATCAAAAACTCTTTTAGCACATGAACAACTACAGGGAACTGCAGGCACGACTTTTAAGGTTGCTGACGTTTAAAGATGTGTGTACTTACAGCAGAGATATTCATGTTGCAAACAAGAGAATATCACAGCCTACCTGTAACAGATGGGCCAACTGCAGATTTTCATGTGATGAGAGCACTGGTGCCCAGTTTGGGCAGGAAATTAAGAAGTCACTGTAATGAGTCATTTGGGAAGCTAAATGCAGACCCATAATTGCCTGGATGTTGCAGATAGAAAACCTTTCCTTTCCTGTTATGATGCTGAACAAACAAATGCTGGTTTTATTCGTTCCTCGGTAGGTGGATTTTCCAAGAGCTTTGGAATGACCTAACTGTGATTGTGCCAGAATCAACGGGAATTTAACATCAGGTTCAGCCAGAGCAGGAACTGGCCATCACTGCCCCGAGATGTCCAGTGTTACGGATTTACACATTCTGCAAAGCCTTTATAATTACCCCATTACTCAGAGTGGCTTCACAACCACGGGACTGCCCCTTTTCTGGTCTGGCTTTCCTGCTGGCTTTCCTGGTTGCCCATTTGTTTTCCCGGTCCATTTACAAAAGACACCTTTCTCCTGGCATTTAGAGTTGAAATTGGAAGGCAACATTTGAAATTTCAATGAGGAAAAATTTCAACTGTCCTTAATTTTAGCCTAGGATGTGTAGTTGTAAATTTGTGATTGATCGACCAGACTTCTTTAACTCAATAACAAACGGAAAAAATATCTTAGTGGAGCAGACATTGAGAATAAATACCTATTCTCCTCCACACCTGAAGTCTTTATAATTAAATACATCGAGCTCTGTCTGTTCGAAGCAGCAGACATGCCAATGAATTCTTTAAGAAATATTCAAGGAACTGTCATCCTTCAAATTTTCAGCTAATTCTGGGTAGATTGTTAATATTCAAAAGGTAAGACATATCTAAACTTAACTGCTCATCCAGAAGAAGGCAAGAAATAAAATAAAGGAACATTTCATTATTGTGCATAAAAATCTAAAACTGGGAAATAAATCATTATATTATCTTTGTGGAAAGAAATGAGGACTTCAGCAAACAAGTTGTACACAGAGAGATATTAAACAGAGACAACAGCTGTAATTCAAGCAGAAATGTATAATCATCAGAGCAGAGAAACTCTCTTAATAGAATGACAAATATAATGAATGGAGTTAGAAGACATGAGAATAACGGTATTGATGTCTCTTGGAAAACTCTAACAATTAATGATCATTTTTCAGGGAAAAAAGGTGAAATCATCTTATCATGAAATGATAGTCATCGTTTGGACATAGTTAACAGCACTCAAGCCTCAGCGATCATTGGATGGAAACTCCCCCCTCACCCCTTGGAGTCTGTAACCTCCAAAGCACTTCTCAGATCCCACACAGGGTTTTTGCACAAGAGTAAAGCAACATAACTTGTGTCCTTCACTGAAGCTGCTATTATAACCTGGTATTATTTTTTGCTCTTCAAACTTTCCAGAGGGGATTAAATATTATCACCTCTTTTGTAGCTGGACATCTCTGAGAGCAATTTTCCTGTTTAAAGCAGAAACTGGCCAACATTTACTTAATGTCTGGCACACTCTGTAACCTACAGAGTCTTCCCCAAGGAAATGACTGTAGTTTTGCAGGCTGTCTGACACTGACCTAGCCCTGCAGAAGAAATATGGTTCAATCCTGCAATGTCCTGAGGTGCTCAGCACCTGCAATTCCATGGGACAGCTGGGAATAATCAGTGACTTGCAGGATCAGAGTCACATTCTTTTTTTGGCACAGAAGTAGACAGGACTAATTAGCAGGATAAACTGCAAAGACACAGGCTTATTGGTCTGTGAGTTAAACCATGAACTAACTTCACTGTACGATACCCTTGTGAATCTTCCAGTAATGCCCTGGCTTGACTGATTAGACTCAAAATGCAAAGCCTGCAAAACCAGCATTCAGTTGTTCTAGTGGTTATAATTTCAATTTAAAGCTGCAAGTAAACCAGCCTGCTTCCCAAGTGTAATTCCAGTTCCTCCAGCTCAGAAAAACTACTGTAAAACTAAATGCATTATTTAGCACTTACTGACTATCCTTTCCTTAATTTTGGAGCGTGAATAGTAGGACTGTGTGCTCCAAGTCAAGTTCAAAATGGCTTGGCCACATCTTCAAAACCAACAAATGTTCACCACAGTGGGTCAGATGTTAGTTTGACCTCCACCCTTGAGCACTCAGCAGCAAGACTGGAATATCAGCCTGACGTCTGCGGATAAAGCACTGAAATGTCCCTTGATGATGTTATGTTTCTTCGTGGTTAAAAGCCAATTCTTCTCCTCGCAGTACAATCTACAAAACAGCTTGGTCTGTCTCTGCTCAGAAGGTGCATCAGCAGGAAACGCCAGGATCCAAGACAAAGGAAGGTTACTTCCCATGATCCCGGATCCAAGTGTCAGTGGTATCTCACTGGAGCACTGAAGCTCCTGGGTTAGCCACTCAAGCACCTCTGGAAGCAGCCCATTAGTGACTCTAACAGAGGCAGTGATCTCTGCTAAAAAGCATCATGAACAACCATCTACACCACAGCCAGACCCAGCAAGGTACAAAACATTTCACTGGCATCACTGCCTGGAGAAGAAACTGAATCTCCATGGAGAACTTCTCTCTTTCTGCACTGAAAATCTCCTTTTGCCGCAGATAATTTCAACCAACGTTCCTACTAATGACTTCATTGAAAAATCCAATCACTTACATCTAATTAGCACAACAAAATTACTCCTCATATCTGTGGCATGCTTGCTCTTTTCAGGAACCTTAAAGAGATGCCTTCTGCAATGCTTGCTCTTTTCAGGAACCTTAAAGAGATGCCTTCTGCAATGCTTGTATTTGAAGGAGAAAATGGACTTCAAGTTTCTAAAAATTAAGGTCTTCAGGCACTATAGGTCTTGAATGTCAATGTATGTGAGAAGAAAGTATCTAATTTTATCAAGGCAGAGTGAGAATTGAAAGGTGCAGTCTTCAAGTCAAGCCTCTTTTTGAGGTCCACCCTTCCTCACCTCTCCCATCTTGCAGCCTTTTCTCATGCTCAATTTACAATATCCCCACATATCAAACACCAAAATTCAAATAGCTTTATAAAGTTGCTACACTTTTTTTCTCTTGTGCAATCATACATTTCTCTTGATGAATTTTATTATGGCATTTAATGAACTGCTAACAAATGAATTGTATACACACTGATCACATGGATCATGTATATATTTTTAAGCATGTGCTGATGATGGATTTTTGACCAGCATCTCCAAAGTCTGAATCTACCAGAGGACAGATGGCTGTGTGAAGCAAAACATATCTTAGTAGCTTCTTTTAAGGCTCACCTGTCAACAATGAGAGTATCTATATTTAGTTGACTTTTCTACTAGCAAAATGTCTGGTTTTGTACATACGACTTTTTCCTCACAGAACTATTTGTTCCACTAAAGATAACAAAGTATAATCTTATAATCTCTTCAATGTCCTCTTACAGGTTGTTCCTTCAGCACAGTTCCCCTTACCCCGGCCTCAGAGATGCCAGTAAGCAATACTATACAGTACCATGAATTACAGAGCAGTTGTTATTAGCTCACTGATATTGCCATGCATTGTCACACTTTGGCATTGTTTCTGATTGCTTTCTGCTGCTGAAAGCTCAGTAAATCCAAAGGAAGAACAGTGTAACATCCTTCTCCCTCCAGCACCTCAGCAGAAGTTTTGGAAAGGGCTTTTGGCTTTGAGGTCATTGACTATTATCAAGCTTTTCCCTTCAGGAAAAATCATAGAATCATAGAATCCTGGAATGGTTTGGCTTGGAAGGGACCTCAAAGGTCATCTAGTTCCAAGCCCCCTGCCATGGGCAAGGACACCTTCCACTACACCAGGTTGCCCAAAGCCTCATCCAACCTGGCCTTGAACACTTCCAGGGATGGGGCAGCCACAAATTCTCTGGGCAACCTGTGCCAGTGCAAAAGCTTTTCTTCTCTCAGTCACAGAGAGTTTAGTAGCAATGCTAAGAAAATAACATTCTGAAGTGTCTGTGTACAAGAATGAAGTGGGAGAGCAAGGAGGAATGAGACAATGAAAGGGTAATGTATGAAATACGATAATATCCCTCGTATCTCCATCTCTTACCTTGCTCACCTGCCTCTGGTCCGACCTCCTAAAACGAAGTCTGTTTGCCCTTCATGAATCGCTGCTTGTCTTTCCTTCCCTCTTCCCTGAAGCACCCGGGAAAGTACTCCTTGAGCAGCTCTGACGGCAGGTAACAGCAAGATAACCAAAGACTGAAAATACAAAATATAGGATAAATTACCAGAGGAGAACTACTACAGCAAAAATAATTTCACTTTGTAACAAGAGTTAACTTCATGTGAAAACTACTCATGCAAAAGCTATTTGTTTTAGTTGCTGAAGAATAATCTGAAAAAGCACAGTGAATTGCTTCTGGTTTAATACAAATCATTTTCCCATTTATCCTAGACCTCGTTTTGCTGTTTCCATAATTTGTGCTTTATCCAGTTAAATATTCACGAGTCATGATATTGAACATTTACTTTTCCCTTGACAGTGGTTTTCTAAGTACAGTTCTTTGTTTAATATGTCCCGACCTCATGTATATTTGACAGCCTCTAAGGAGCGTTACTCCTCTGGAAGTAATAAATTAGTTCTTTTTGTTAAAATTTTATATTTACCCGAGATTTTCTGCCAAGGTCCTCTGGAAGAGTTGCTATTTAAAAAAGATGTAAATATGGGAGCACAGCTCTTTGAGGTCATTACAGAATTGACGATGTTTTGGTAAGAACAAGGTATTTTGCAAAAACAATTGTCTTTACAAAAATTGCCTTTGGGAAATGTTATTTTGCCTTTTTAAACTTAAATTTCATTAGAAAATGAAATTATGTGTTATGATTACTGGAAAGAAGGCCTAACAACAAATATACACTTAATCCTGCAGCATTAACTGCTTGAGGTGATTTTGGCACTAACTGGCACAAAAACCATGCTGTTAAATTAATAGCCTTTTTTTTCAAGTTGTCGAGCTCTAATCCTACTTCATCACAGGAAACAGGAACTGAATCAGACCTAAAGACACCAGTCCCAGAAATCTCTACCATGTTTCCACAAGGCAAAGGTTGTTTGGAGTTCTCTGGAAAACTGAAAATGTGCCTGCTTTTGTACAAAGCCTGACCATGACATACTGCTATATCAGGTCCAACCATTCCGCATTGGAACTGCGTATCCCTGCATTTTAAAGGAGTTTCATTAACTGTTTTTAAATTCATCTTTGTAAATTTCCCTTGATTTTAAGGAAAACAACAGGCTCTTTGTAAATTTCAAAGGTCCTCCTTCGCTGCATACTTTAAATTAAGACTTTGTCAGTAAAAAGCTAGCAAAAGAATTGAGCCTTCTTCAGTTCCATTCATTTCAGTAATCTCCAAACATTACTGTGAAAGGATCATTAATCCCACCAGTCCTCCTTGCATACCATTTTCTTTCAGTCCAGTCTCCAAACGGAGACAAAACCCTGCAAATTTTCCGTCAGTCATTGTTTAACTATGCCATGCTAGGAAGCAAGTGAATAACGAAGATGTTTTATCCTGACATGAAAAAAATTTCCTAAAATTATGAGAACAAGTGTGCGGCCGTTTCACGCTTATTAACAACCTTAATGGCCTGAGGAATCATTTTGTTAGTCAGTCTGACTCCCTGCACAGCAACGACTGTTACAGCAGTTTAGCAGAGAGACATTTCAAGCGATATGTCAAAACGAGCCAGGGCTTGTCCATGCTCTAGAACGGACCGTGGTATTGGGATGTTTGAGCTAGAAGTGGCACCAGATGAACCTATAAAGCGCCTTATCTAAACTTGCCATGACTGGTAACAGTATGGTCCCAAACTGGCTAAGTCAAACCAGTAACGTCTCATTCAAGCTGCCACAAAAACATCTGCAAGAAAAAAGCTGGAGAATCAGGCCAATACATCATTTTTTTCTTGTTAAATGATGGAGAACCAACAGAGGCATGTGCATTGTCACCTGCCGAAACCTTGAGGACTGCTGCAGTGAGAGGGCTTTGGACCATATGTCTTCTCCTGGCAGGCATCTAGCCTATGGGCTGTAGCCCTGACATGCTGGTCAGGAGGCTAGAAGGGACGGAAATGGCCTCCGATAGCTTAACATGTCCCGGTTTCCTGAGAGGTCCCCCCTCTTCTGCACTAATAACAGCAAATACTATGAAGGCAATGGGACAGAGCAATTTCATTTACCAGCAGAACATGTAATAGAATAAAGACCACCTTCCGCTTGGAGTGAGAAGGCAGAAGCGTGCCCGTCAGCCCCCTCCTGCTCTGTGCACGTCTCTCCCTGCTGTGTTTGCACCTGCTGAACTCATGGCAGAAAGCCACGATTCCCAGCTGAGCAACAGACTGTGCACCTTGGAGAGAGTCCCTGCATGTGAGCCCGTGGGCTCTCCCTGCGCAGTCATACGCTCAAACACATGCTGGGGAAGACACGGTCCCCAAACAGACACTGCCATGCCACATCCTTTGGGGTCTGGAGCAGACGGGCAGCAGCCCCAGCGGCACCCTGTAAGCACCACTACCCGCCACAGGGCTCACACCAGCATTCGAGAGATCTACGCTTTGACAAGAGACCAGATGTGATGACCTTTCCAAAACAATAGTTTACCTGATTCAAACAGCAGTCATAAAGACAACCACCTTTTGTAAACACGGCAAACAAATAAATGGGAGCTAATTTCTTGGCAGTTTTCAAAGCTATAAGCCATATTTACTTTTAAACAGACAACAAAATTTCCCCACACCGGCACTAAATTGTTTTTTTATTACTACTGCAGGGCTCCAAAAGGCACATTAATAATGCAAACGCCTCGCATCTCACAATTGTTGCTAGTTATGGGATAAGGCAGAGTGTGTCAGCGCACCATATTGGCTTCCAGGCAAAATGAGACGTTTGAGAATCATCTGCTGCTAATGGGAAACATTCTTCACCTACAGGTTCACATTCCATGTTTCTGTTAATTTCAGTTTAGGTTTTATCTCAGCATACCATAAACAAGCTGAGTAAAGATCCACTCAGTTCACAAACGGAAACTACAAATGAGTACTTTTGGCCTAAAAAGCCTATAAACTCACACTTGGGAAATGCTTATCCTGTGTCCATCCCCACTACAAAAATCCTGTGCACAAAGCTTTACAGGATCTCAAAGTCCATGTCACTAATCTGCGGCAGACGTGAATTTCACCCAATGCATGCAACTTTGCTGTTTGTGCTTTCTTTCATGAAGACAATATGCCACAATAACATATTCCTTTTAATCATCCATCCACTTACGTAACATTCCCGACTCCCAGCGCCAATCCGTAACGCCGCCTTTCCTGCAGCGAGCCCCTCTGCAGCCAGGTTACCTGCGCCATGTTCGCTGCCCGGCCTCAGCTGCTCATTCCCTTCGGAATTAAATGCTAAAAAGGGCGAAGGCCTTTAGCCAGCACCATTCCCTCAGGCTGGAAAAATACATTTGGAACCTCCCCAGCTTGCAAAGTTATTTTTTAAGAGCATGAGGATATTCAATCTCCCTGGGAGGAAGGCTTTTATTCTAAGTGTAAGATTAAACGTAAGATTAACGCTCTGAGGGGAAAAAAAAAGATGTTTTAACACCTTCCCTGCCCAAAGAGCCGGGCCAGTGCTGTGTTTGTACAGGACTCTGCCCCTGTGCTGGGTCACCATACCCGGGGGCAGCCGACACGCAGGCCCAGGGCGGGCCGACGGCAGCCGCAAAGGCGGCGGGAGAGGAAGAGAGCCGAGCGCGGGCCGGCAGGGGCAGCCCCGGGCCCGCGGCCCCCACAGCACGGGGCGGGCGGGGCGGGCAGCCGCACACGGGGCTCTCAGCCGGCGTTCCCCAGCGCCGCCCCGCAGCGCTCCGTTCCCGCCCGCCCCCTCACGCCCTGAGGCGGCGAACTACATTTCCCAGAATGCCCCTCGGGTCGCCTCTTCCCCCGGGAAGGCGGGGCGGAAGGCGCGAGGCGCGGCCCGGAAGCGCCCTGCCGCGGAGCCGGGAGCCGAGCGCGCAGCGAGCCCGCCATGGCCGACACCGACCCCAAGACCGTGCAGGACCTCACCGCCGTGGTGAGGCCGCCGCGCCCGGGGCTGCCGCCGTGGGGGGAGCGGGGGGCGCCCGGCGGGCCGCCGCCGCGGGGCGGGGGCGAGCGCGAGCGGGCCGCGGCCTCCCTGAGGAGACGCCTCCGGCCTCGCCCCGTTCGCGGGCCCCGGCGCTGCCTCCAGGGCCCGGCGTGGCCGTGCCGCAGTGGCCCGCGCCTGCCCGCTCTGGGAGGGGCTGCTGCTGAGCCGGGTCCCGGATAAACCGCGTCCATCGCGGAGCTGTTTGTGCCGCGGCCCTCGGGGGCGGCCCAGGCCAGAGCGCGGTTCCAGCTGCGTTCCCCGTGGCAGCACTGGTGCCACTCGCTTACCGGAGTGCTCTGCTGGTACCACCGGGCTGTGCCTTGCGCAAGGAGGAGTGATCTGTGCCCGGGAGCGATGTGGTTGGGAGCGCGGGGAGGAAGGCTGCCGCTGTGCTGCCCAAAAAAGTGGTGTCGTGGCTATCAGAGCAGCAGCAGTTGTGTTTAGTGCTGGTTACGGAACGCAGGCGTTTTGTAGATGTTAAAATTGTTTGCCGTGAGCCTCAGTTCTCCTCTGTGTACATATATATGTAAAAATGTTACCTGAATATGGAATTATACTGCCCAGGTGAGCTCAGCAATGAAAGAAGACATTGTACTTATTTCATTATCTGAGTTTAAATACTGTGACAACCTCTTTAATGAAAGCAAAACAGACTCTTTTTTTTTTTTTTTTCTTTCTATCAGGTGCAGACATTGCTTCAGCAAATGCAGGACAAATTTCAAACCATGTCTGACCAAATAATTGGAAGAAATATCCTTTTTTTTTAAAGTTAGATAGATACTATATACAGATGCACAGGTATTTTTACGTATATTTACCAGTGGGATTTGGAAGATAAGTGACCAAAAGTGTTTGAGCAAAGTTGTAATAAAAAACCCAAAACAACAATAACAAAAAAAAAATCCTAAAAAATAACCCAAGCACTACTAGTTGCAGTCGTGGTCCTTAAGTCTGTCGAACTTGATGACATGAGCTGCCGCATCGATGACCTGGAGAAGAACATAGCAGACCTCATGACACAAGCAGGAGTGGAAGAACTGGAAGGCGAGAGCAAGACTCCTGCTACTAACAAGAGCTAAAGTGAGACAATTGCTTGCTAGCCTGGAAACAAATCCTCAGACCACTTGAAATTACTGGCTTTAATGCAGATAGCCTTTTTCCTTTGATTTGTCAGGTAGTCTGAAATTCATGCAGACCAGCGCTTGTGTGTAAGACAAGAAGTTTTAAGCTCTCCTCAGCAGGCTGCTACTGACCTCTTCTCCAAGGGTGTTTTCCTTGCCAATATTGAGAAGAGGGTTATTTAGAATCATAGAATCACAGAATGGTTAGGGTTGGAAGGGACCTCAAAGATCATCTAGTTCCAACTCCCCTGCCATGGGCAGGGACACCCTCCACTACACCAGGTTGCTCAAAGCCTCATCCAACCTGGCCTTGAACACTTCCAGGGATGGGGCAGCCACAGCTTCTCTGGGCAACCTGTGCCAGTGCCTCAGGGAAGTTGTAGATTTTCTTTATGCCTAGTTAGTTTTGAGGAAATGCAAAAGCTGTATTCATCTTCTATTCCACACTCACTCTGGTACTCTGAAATAATGACTATCATTGCAGCAGGGGAAGAGATGGGAAAAATATCAGTAGCAAAGCGAGCTGTTCCCTTCTGTCATCATGTCTGAGCCTTCTGGAAAGGACCATGATCTCATGCCATGTCCCTCATGCTGCTCTTCCATCTTTGCTGCATCCTGTGCACTTCAGCTCCCACTGAGCTTCTGAAGACTGCAGACTTGCTGCTGTGCACAGGGGCCAGGAGTGAGTTACTGTCCATCAGCTGTAAATTCCTCCTGAGTAAGTTAGGAGCTTGCTGGGAGTGTGTGACTTGCACATACCACTGCGAGCAGCAGGTCCTGAGTGTGAGACAACACTCAGGCATGAGGCGAGGCATAGGCTGGGGCAACACTCCCTGGAGAATGTCTTACTGAAAGGTGAATGTGATATTATGTATTCTTCTCACGTAATTTCTGAGTTGATAACCTGCCCCCATATTACACAAAACATTGGAGAAGTAGATGTTTCAACTGCCTGGCAAGCAGCAGTGCAAATTCTGGTGCAGAACCATGTAAATATGTTCATGCGATCGAGTCATAGAATCATCTGGTTGGAAGAGACCTTCAAGATCATGGAGTCCAACCATTCACCCTGCACTGTCGGGGTCCCTAAACCATGTTGCTCAGCACCAAATCTACATGGTTTTTAAACACCTCCAGGGATGGGGACTCCACCACCTCCCTGGGCAGCCTGTTCCAATACTTCACAACCCTCTCTGGAAAGTCATACTGCACACAGCATTCACAACGATTGCTGAAGGCAGTTCAGGGGATGGGGGCGGTGCAGGAGTGCCCGAACTGCCACAGCATAAACAAGGGGAGTGTGTGGTGCTAGATTAGAATGTGAGCACTGAGGTTTCACTTCAGGTCATGTAGAGCTTGATTTTTGTAATCCATGGAAGGCAACTGGTGAATAAAGTACTGGATGTAGCATGTTAAATTAACTTTTTTTCTAAGGTGGCTAAGTGAGACACGTCTCAGCTTCTCCTAGGCTTGAAATTCTGGGGTCACCTCTAGAATACTGTGCACCCTGTGTAATAGGTGTGTGTGTTTGAAACAGGTGTGCATCTTGCTTGTTAAGCTACCTACTTCTTGTGATACTTGGGTAGAAATACAAATTATTGTGGGGTTCATTGCCCTCAGTGCCAGCTCCCTTAGCCTGAACCTACAAAAACAAAAGTTTCTGATAAGCATGATTGCCTTAATTCTTTTCAGTAACATTTTATTTTTTGTTATTTTTCCCCAACAGGTTGCCCAGAAACTGAAGATGAATCCTGGAAGACTTTTTTTTCTACAAATGCTTGGAATTACAGAACAGCTTTTTGCAACTACTGTGTGTAAAAGCATTTTTATATTGTTACAGAGCTTGCATTCCTAATGTATATTGTATAGTTAGGGGTAGGTTAGTTTATATTTTGATTTGTGTACTGTAATTTCCCTTTTTGAATTCTTGTTACAAGGATCAATTAGTTGTGTTATTAAAACACAGATCTTACGGATCTCAACTACTGGGTGTATTTTTTTGTGAAGTCACTTTTTTCTCTTGTACCCTTTTCTAGACGTTCCATTTTTGATAGCTAACCGTCTAGTGACTCCCAGTAAATGGAAACCTTACCTTGTCCGGTGTAGCTTTGTGGAGTGAGTCACAAGATGGAAAATTAGTATTAATCTTAGCTCTAAGCATCAGTCACTCCACCAGTTGAGGAGTATGTGTTGTTTTCTCGTAAATGTAATAAGGTGATTTTGGAAACATAAGACACTGAACATCAAAATCATCTCTCCTACTCATGGTATTACCTTACCTGGCTGTTCCTAGAACATAACCCTCATTAAAATAGAGATTAAATGAGATCATAAATCTCATTAAAATAGAGATTTAACGTTAGAGTCATTTGTACACAGTTGAGCAAGCACTGCCGTTCAAATCTGTGATATTTAGACAGACCAGGAACTACTGACTATGAAAAATCTCACCGTGGGATTTAAGATTTTTAATACTGTAAAACTCTACTTCGAAACTGGCAATGTGTCATTTAGCATCACCTCTGATCAAAGATTTTGGTGAAAATGGTGATGCTGGGCAGCCAAGTGATGGGACTGGGGAGTGTCTGTGTGTGGTGGTTCAGTTTAAAGCACTGGCTCATTGCACAAAACAGTTTGCTAATGAAGCAGTGAGATATGAGTAACAAAAAAGGAGAGAACCCAGTTAGGATTGTAAAGCCTTGCTTCTCTTTGAACAGCAGCTAGCCAGAACTCTTCCAAATATTTGGTTTAGAAAGGTGTTTGCTTTTAGAATCATATCCACATTTGTGGGCTTGGACCTTAATGGATTACATCGGAGTATTTTGGCAATGAAAGTGTGTTTGTAAGAGTCTGTACTGTGTCACTTGTGAAGAAAAATGACCAATGTGGGATATTACTGACAATCATGGCAGTCCTCCTCCAGCCTGAAATAAAAATTTAAGGAAGCAGTAGTGGCAGCCAGCAGTCGTGCGGGCCGCACTTACGACACCGGATTAGCACCTGTGCGTTACAAGGCAATAGGACAGGTCGTTTTTCAAAATGGGAAATTGTGATAAAAGCTCATAATAGGGGAATTTTGTGAACAGAGGGAATGTATCAATTCACCTTGTAGCACCAGCCTTAGGCTCTTTGTAATGTTATTGTAAAAAATCTAATAAACTGTTATGTGGTAACGAATAGTCATATATATTACAGCAAAATCATGGTGTATAAGATTGTAGTTCCAAGTTGTAGAAAGACTTTAGCACAGCTCCTGCTCGTAGAATAGAGGTGTGTTCTGTGTAGCTAATGGTGAGCATGATTCCTGCCTTGTCACACCTGGATTTTACGAGGTAATTATAGACCAAATTCACAGGCAGTGTATTGAAGTGGAGGAGCGTTTTGTATGGTGTTCATAGCTATAAATTCTCGTCTGGCTGCCCTCCTCCTGTGGCAGAAATGGTCCTTCTGGAATTTGCTGGCACTGTCCTGTGTAGGGCAGTAGCAGGCCTGCTTTCCTGGAGGTCATTGTGTCAGAGGAACTTACTGGGAAATTGTTTCAGCTTTGAGAAGCGAGGTTCTTCAAACCTTGGAAAGATTCTGAACGCTTTTCAGTAGGGATAGTTTTCCGTCGTAAATTTTACACATAACCGATTTTGAAAAGTAACAATTCAGTTCAAAACAAGCCTTTCAGGCAGGAAGGTAT
The DNA here is from genome assembly GCF_009769465.1 of Tauraco erythrolophus. Lineage (NCBI taxonomy): Eukaryota > Metazoa > Chordata > Aves > Musophagiformes > Musophagidae > Tauraco > Tauraco erythrolophus. Next base: position 19,098,940 of record NC_141479.1, on the reverse strand, counting down.
GACTTGTAGCTCTTTAAATCCTGCATCTTTTTGAGAAACATGTTTTATTATGTTATATAAACAGCACGTGCAAGCCAAAGTAGGATCCATTTTGGCCACAATTTCCTAAAGTGCAGTTAATTTAATGCACAAAGCAAAGCAGAAGGTGACTGTTCCTGTTAACTTTGTATGAGTTTGATAACACTTAACAAAATAACAGCATCCTGGGGTTTTTTTATGCTGGTTCACATCTTATCTGACAAATATTTGTCCTTTCCACTGGGCTGCCTCACTTGGAAAGGAAAAAAAAGTCTGAGGCTCAAGCTCTTGAATAGGGACTGGAGTCTGAAGAAAGCTGTTCCATGTGTTTATTTAAGTCAAGCTGTGTAGTGCTGTGATTTGTTTAGGACCATCCTTTGAGACTGCAGCTTGTGGTTTTTTAGTTATTTATCTCTATGCTAAAGTCTATATAAGCAATTTCTGCTTTTAAGAGAAATTTTCTGCTACCTGCCATCGTGGTAACACACACTTGCATTTTATGGTTGATGTGTTTTCCTCCTGCAGTTTTTTTTCACAGTTACAGATTAACCACACCCTACTCTGAGTTCCTTGTGCAAGCAGGTGTGGTGGGTGCTGCGTTTTCCAGTTTGCAGTTCAAACTGGTGTAACTCCGAGCAGACCTGCCATTATTCTCAGGCACAGCAGACCCGTGCTGTGGCATCAAACTGGTCTGCTCTGCCTGTGCGAGTGAGCATGGGCATCTGCTCCCCTCCTGCCTGCCTGTAGAGGGGAAAAGGGTTTCTGGTGTAACGTGCCATCTAGGAGGGTGTGGGAGAGATGGAAAATGCACTCCCTTGAGCTTGCCACTCCATTCTGTCCTGTCCCAGCCCAAGCGGCAAGTAAGGGGCTGGCAAAGCTGCTGTTCGTAAGCCAGCACGAGGTGTGGAATTGCACAGAACGAGCCTGTGGGTCCTGCCAGCTGAAGACCACTGGGCAACAGAAATAAATTTGAAACCTCGGTCTTGTCTCGTCTGGTTTCTTTATCTTTATAGCAGGAATGATTCTCAGTACAGAGGAACAGTGTTATGATAAATCCATGCTTTGAAACTTAGGCCCGCTGATAAGTGACACAGAGTTACAGTTTTTAAGAGGATTTTGCGTTTAATCTCTGCCCTAAAGACAACACACGGTAAATAAGACTGGACACAGTTAGCTCTTCAACTGGTACCGTCTGGTCCGCGCCCTCAGTGAAGCTGGTTACAGGCCAGAGAGACACTGAGCTGTGACACTCGCTGTCGCAAGAGCCAGTTTGGAAACCCTCCTTTCCCTGGTTGAACCGGGTCTCCCCGATGCCTGGCAGAACCCTTGCCTGCTTGCTGCCTGCTTTGGGACGAGCTCCTGAGAAGTTACTTGGACGTCATCTTGCAGTTCTCGCAGTGTCTTGTAGGCAGAGGAGACAGGGAACGTTGGTGCAAATTTGTGTTATCTGGCCTGCTCTTGACTCGCCATCTCAACACTCCCGATAAAGTGCTCGTGGTTCCTTTCCTTAGGTGGAACAAGGCACAGAGAATTGGTTTGCCTGAGATTACTGTGGAAACTGGTAGAAGACCTAACCCGCCTGTCTTCCAGACCCTGGGGAATGCTGAAATCCCCCACCGGTTCTTCCTCCGAACTTGAAAGCTCCCAAAATTCATTCCTTCACATTGTAAACACATTTGACGCTGTACCTTCAAAAAGAGAATACTTTTGATTCTGTATGGTTTTGCTGTGAAACTCCTGTAACCAAGGCCAGAGATGCTCTCCGTCCTCTCTAAAGTTCCATCTGTAGTTTTCCTGGAGATATTCACACAGGATTCTTTAATGAAGATCTTCACTTTTCCTCAGGATTATAACTTTCTAGCAGATAGTGCCTTCTAGTGGGCACACTCTCACTGACAGGAGCACCAACTACGCAAGTGAATTATTTGATTACCTTTAATGTACAAGTTCGGACATTAGGACTTTAATGAGCCACACGCTGTTTTGAAATGTGGTTATTGCACAAGACATGAGGCTTTGTTTACAATTAAGAAAATTAATAGGATGCACAAATCCCTTCCTCGGCTTTGAGCCTCACTGATGCTCACTGAGATTCCTTTTCTGACTCTGATGTAGAGTTAATGAAATTGGGTCATTAGGAAAATAAAACATGGGAGTAGAGACTTTACGTCATATGAGCACTCCAAGATAAGAATGGTTAAACAGGTGTTGTCGCTCTGAAAAGTGGACATGTATTACAGAAAATGTTCTTTTCTGTCATTTTACTACAGACCTGACATTTTTATTTACAACGTTCTTGTAGTTAGACACATTTGTAAAAACGTCTTCAGTTTACAAAGCTGTAGAATATACAATCCTTGCTCAAGAGATTAATTCCCTGTCAAAATAGCAATGGGAAAAGCGATGGAATTAAGTGTTTCTCAAGTCTCAGAAGCACGGGTGTTAATACAAGTCTGGACAAAGGCCCGGGGCCCTTTTGTACAAGTCCCCATACAGATGTGGAAGGTACAGCAAAATAATCTATCCTTTTCAGGGCAAAACGGAGAAAATATGCAAGGAGCGACCTGAAAAGAGGAGGCAAAAAGAGATGAGACAAATTACTTAAGGCTTTGTCCAGTTCTGGAGTCCCCAGCATAAGAAGGACATGGACCAGTTGGAGAGGGTCCAGAGGAGGGCCACAAAGATGATAAGAGGGCTGGAGCACCTTTCCTATGAGGACAGGCTGAAAGAGTTGGGGCTGTTCAGCCTGGAGAAGAGGAGGCTCCGGAGTGACCTTATAGCGGTCTTCCAGTACCTCAAGGGGGCCTACAACAAAGATGGGGGAGGCTGTTCAGGAGGGCCAGTTGTGATAGGACAAGGGGTAATGGTTTTAAAATAGAGGGAGGTAGATTCAGGTTGGATATTAGGAAAAAATTTTTTACCATGAGAGTTGTAGAACACTGGAACAGGTTGCCCAGAGAGGTGGTGGATGCTCCATCCCTGGAGACGTTCAAGGCCAGGTTGGATAAGGCCCTGAGCAACCTGATCTAGTTGGAGATATCCCTGTTCCTTGCAGGGGGGTTGGACTAGATGACCTTTGAAGGTCCCTTCCAGCCCTAACCATTCTATGATTCTATGATTCACAGCAGATCAGTGGCTGAGCCGGGCCTTAAATTTAAATGTTTCTTAGACAACCTGCAAAAAACGCTTGAGACAGACTATGGAGCACCTGCTTGTCTCCCAAAAGAGGGAGGCAGGCAGGTGTACTTGTGAAATAAGGGTCTGCTCCTTGGCATCAGAATGTTCTAAAGAGTTTAGATCAGAAAAAATCCCACGCTGCACAGTCTGCTTATCTTCAGCAAAAGGTATCCCAAATGTTGATGCAGCACAGCGTGTTACATGTAAGTGTTGAGCGGAGAGTTGTTTGTCCAAATGCCATCTCACGGGCACGCAGGAATATCATCAGCTCAGGCCAGGGGTTACTGACAAGGACCTGGCCGGTATTCTGCCAGCTGACATTGCCAGGTGCTCAGGCTCAACGGGATTCACCTGTGGGGCACCTCTCTTTTTACTTGTAATATTCCTCCTCAGTCCAATTCCTCCTTCTCTAAGAATAGGAATTTCACAAAGAATAACAGTTTCTGATTCCCACACAGCTCTTACAAAAATTTCACTTCTTTCCATCGCAGACCTGTTTGGTTTGGAAGACCAAATCCCTGTCCCTTTAAAGCATATCAGGGAAGCTTTTTGCACTTTAACCTGCACCACCACACTGGAGGAAATCACTGATTTCAGCTGTTCTCTATCCCCTGGAGAAGAAATATGTTCCTTATGAGCAAAACAGGAAGGTTTCCAGGATCTTTTTGTTTGTTTATTTTTACATGCCCTTTGGGAAGTCAGGAGGCCAAGGACATCCAGGACAGACATTGTGTAGTTTGGAAAATTAGAGCAAATTATAACGCAGAGAAAAAAGAGACAGACTGTAAGACATGAGGCTAGCTGCTAATTTCTAGGCATTTAAGAGCCCACGTGCAACGACTGTGTGTGATAAAGTGTCCCCCATGGTCTGAGCTCTGACATAAGACACATCGCAGCGTGGTAACGAAGGAGCGTTCGTTAGCTTCCCAAGCGGCTGCTCAACGGCAGAACAGCAATTTGTTCAGTCTGCCAACTGCTATAAAACAGGAAAGTTTTGTATTATCCAACAGGTGCCCAATCCAGTTAGACTGTAAGCGGCTGAACCTCACCCAAATCCTCTCTTCAAAACATGTTCACTCTGAAAAGCATTCTTCAGAGCTAAAAGGCAATAAGAAAAAATCAAAAAGCACCGCAACAGTTTAAGATCTATTGCCCAAAAGTGCAAACGTCATTGATCTTTGCAAATAGATTTATTCTGCAAGGATTTTATTCACTCGTGATGTACTGGAAAGACGATCCTTCAAAGCTCATCACCAGATCTTTTAGGAAAAAGTATTTAAATTTCTTCCTGGCTTTACAAAGCAGAAAATTTTTAATGCAAATGACTGGTCACCAAAGATAAAACAACCTGAGTGCTCGTTTGCCTAAATTCATGTTGAGAAACACAGGTACAGGACCTCAGTCACGTTGTTATCTTAAAAAAATTACCTAGTTCCAACAACTGAACAAGTGATTGTTAATGAATGTCAATGTGATATAAGGGGGGAAAAAACAAACCCAAACCTTACACTTTTCAGTGAAGCCAGCCCCTCCTGCTAGCGACACACTGTGCTGGGTTTACGGGAGGGGCTGCAGAAATGGCCCCTGGAAGTAGCTGTGAAAAGAGTGTCAGGAGTCCTCCTCCTTTAAGAAATTAAAGTGGGATGAACTGACCTGCAACCCCCCATTCCCCATCGCCCCGCACCACTGGGGGAGAAGGCAGAGCCAGGAAGAAGGGAGGGATGGGGGGAAGGTGGTTTGGTGTTTTTTTTGAGATCTGGCTTTATTTCTTGTTATCCTCTCTGAATGAGCCATTAAAGAATTAAATTGATTTGTCCCCAAACTGAGTCCATTTTGCCCGGGGCCGAATTTGGTGGGTGATCCCTCCCTGTTCCTGTCTCAACCCTCAGCCCTTTTGTTACGTTTTCTCCTCTCCACCTCACCGAGGGAGAGGGGTGAGCGACCTCGTGGCAGCTGAGCTGCCAGCTGGGCTGAACCACGACACGCACAAAACATATTATTAATCAGATCAAATATTCTTAAAAAAAAATTAATGGAACTGCAAATATTAAAATTAATGACAAATACAATCGACATTCATTAGAAGGGACGTCATTGGAGTCTCTAACAAGTCAGGCAAAAAATTTAATCAGGTTCTTATCAGAGGGTTACAAATAGATGTGTCATTTTAATGAATTCGACAAGTGTACCATGCAACTGAGAACTGGGTGCCTCTTGAAAGAGAATTGACCACAGATCCTTGAATAGGATTCACCGCTCTGGAAATCCTTTGCAAGTTTTTTCCAAACTATTAGTGTTACCCTGTCGTATGAGAAGGTACAGAATCGTGCTCTTCTTCATGAGTAGCCCCAATTCTCACCTTTTTAAGTGAACATTTTTATTAAAAATACATTTAGAACCAGTAGAGCTCTTCAATTCTTTGAGTGTTGCAGGGGGCAGTGGAGGAGATGATTGGGGCACCTTTTATAATCTGGTTTTAAATGTCTTAATTACATTTTTATACAAGATCTTCACATTGCTTTTCTTTCAGGGCAGAACCACTTTTAAATAAAAACCAAGAGATAACAGTTCAAGACTTGGCTACCGAGCAACTGTGGAAGTGAATATGACCACAAAGTTTCAATTGCTTCACAGAGATCCCAGACACGATCAAAGCCTTCTCCCCTACATCCCCACTGAAGACACTCTTTGGGATTCCAGGTGATTGACAAGTTAGGTTATTAGTGCCAATCATTAGTAAGAAAAGTACTACACTGAAGACCTTGGAGGAAAGCTCTGTCACTTGCACAATAAAGCTCTTTCTTAAATCACATTTTGAGCACTTCTAAAACAACAGGCAACAGTAAACAATGTCTAGCAGAATAACACCATCTGCATTTTTTGAAAAAAATCATCTTTCCAGTGTTTTAAGCAAGGATTTGGTTATAAATACCGACAATTGGCACTATAAATTATGATTTTCTGCTCTCTGAATAGTGAGGAGCAAAAACAAATCAAGTGCAGATTTAAATCTCAGTTTTCACACGTTATTGAGCTTGTGAGATGTGTTTCCAGATTAACCCGCTCCTGCCTCATGTTCCTGGGAGGGGATATGGACACTGCTGAAGCACACTCACTGAGGTTTGTAATCGGTTCTGCATTAGGTTGGACCACCTGGAACTGGGGCTAGGGCTCTGCTTCATGGAGATAACGCTGAGATGAATGGCTGAAAGAGCGGAGCAAGACAAACCAGTCACCTTTGCATCTTTATTTGGAGGCTCTTTATGTCCCAGGGCTGTTCCTTCTAAGGCTTGGACTAGCAGAAGTGTCTTGTTCTTCCAAAGACTGCAAAATTTATAGGAGCTCTGTGTTCTTCCAGTGATACAAGACAAACAGAATGGAAATTTGTACTGTCTTTACACATTTGTAGCCTCATTGATCCAGAGTGTTTTAGGAAATCTGGCTCCACCCCCTTGGAAAGTGCTGAACAAAATCACTGTTTCACACATCACACAAAATTAAAAACAAATTCACTGAACCTGAGGCGTATTTAAAAATCAGGCGGCTTTTCATGCCGTAAGTTATTTTGAAACTACTCCGTGGACTGAAGTTAAACAATTAAAATGCATAATCCCATTTAAAAAGCAGCACCAATAATGTAAGTCATTTTGTCACAGAGGCTGCTCCAGAGTGGTTTGATTATTTAACGTTATGCTCTAAAACCAATTTATACCCCATACCCTTGATCTCTGTTTCAATTTCAGGATGTTAATGCATGCACCAGTGCTGTATTAGCTGATAGGGCAGAACAAATACTTCAGGAAAAGTCATGATTAGAATTTGAAATCTCTCTCAGCCATGTTTACTGCCCAAACGTACTCACCTCGCTGGCTTTTCCTGCAGCTTTTCCCCACTGGAACCCCATGTTTTATACATGGAAGGAATGATTATTTAACATCAGTAACAGGTGAACGTAGAGCTCTATAGGGAGTATATAGGTGCAGTCACTCCTACCAGGAATGCTAAAATTATCAGGCATCAACTAAATCTCTTCAAACTGAACCATTACACAGACAAACAGCCTGTCTCTTCTGGCAGGGAGAGGAAGCAGAGCCAAGTCTGAAGGTGCCAGAAGCCATTTGCTCGTTTTCCTCTCTCCATCTTTCCTCTGCACCTCCAGTTCCTGCAAACTTCCCTCTATTCTTTATGCTGACTTTGTTTTGCTGTGGATGAGCCTGCAATGAGAAGGTACTATGGGGTTTGGATCGCTGCAGCACACCGCATGTTGGGAAGCCTCTGACACGGCCCCAAGTTCCACTCATTTCCTACTAAAGGAAACAACATGCTAGATAAACAAGGACACAGAATCGTTGTTGCAGGACAAATGATTTTGTATTCCGAGCATTGGCAAAGAAATGAGTGAAATTTGAGGAGAAGCATATTTATAGGAATTTAGCTGGCAGGCAACATTAACACAGGGGCTGCCATCCCTGTATTATTAATGCTTTATTAATTGCATGCATACAGCCGTAAAGTGATCCATTACCTTTTCTTGGTCGAGACCTATTGTGCATAAATACAGTCCACCATTGGAATATGCATTCCCAAACATCTCAGACTGACTACTTGTCTAGAAGGATATAACACGCACTTGTGCTCTTTGCAGAAGGCACAGGGGGGGCAACTGTTTGCATCCTCCCAAATTCCTCCAAGAAAGGAGGGATATTGCAGATGTTTGCTTGAAAGGCACAGGGAGATGGGGGCAGTGTAGAGCACGTGTACCCATGTCTCAAAACCCAGCTGGAGTAGATGCAAGTCTTTGCCCCTTGGAATGAACGAGTAGATATGGTTCAGTGCCAATTACCCACAGGGCAGTTGCCATTTCAGGTAGCAGAGGGATTTGAACTGGAACTAGGATTTACAAGGCTGCCTTGGAGAAGCCAGAAGCGTAGTGCAATGCTTCATCGTGCCACAGCAAAGACCACAGCAACCTTTTCTGTGTCTGCAACAGGGCTGTCTCAAAAATCCTGCTAAATAAGCCTGTTTCCTATAAAAGGAGTAGATAATTTGAAGGAGACAGCTTTGGCTAGAACTAAGTGAACAGTTATTTTCGCTGCACACTCCAAATTCGCTCTTAAAGATCTGCCTGGTGTTTGTATAATGAATCTTCATTCTGAGGACAGAAAGCTTTCATTTTTCATATCAGTTAGTCTTTTTCTTACTGTTTTACAGCTTGTCTCAGAAAAGGATGGAAATCTTTCCCTATAGCAACCTCTTAAAAACCACTGAAACAAATGGCTCATTCTTGATAGCAACACCCATATATTTCCCAAGGAAGGTTTCCCGAGCAAAGGGACTGTGACACTTTGCAAAAGTTCTGCAGTTTTTCTTGTACAAGATGGGAAGGAATGGTAAAAGTAGAGAGTTGTCCTTCAAGTGCCCTTGCCTAAACAAAATGAACAGCTTGAGTGCCTATCATTAGCAGGCAGAACACCTCTGCAGGAGGCACACAGCGAGGAACCTAGAGAATTCTGCATGATTACGGCTAAGTAACACAACAAAAATCAAGCAGAAAGTTTTCCTGAGGGAATTTATCTATGAAAAACTGTTTACACTAAGGTTAGCATGTATTAACTGAGTCTGAGTAGAAAAGTTGTTATTTGGAGATAAACAGGGAATTTCAGCTCTCAGAGGGAGAAAGGCCCGAGGGCACATGCCCTCACTGCAAGGACACTGATCATACATGCTTGACCTCCGGGTACTGCGAACAGTATCTCCAGCTCCAAGGTGATGGGTGAACACACACTCACAGCATAGCAGAAATGTACAATTATTGGAAATTCTCTTCAAAGATGGGAAAGGCTGTGCACTACACAATGCGAGTCTACTTGAAAACAGTTTCTGTTAAATGGGAAATTTGAACTGCTAACCATAATTATGCCACATCAAGGTTTTTCTGACTCTGTTTGCTATGATTCTGTCTTTAGAATCACAGAAAAAAAACTAGAAAGTACCTTGAGAAGTCAGCTATCTCTCAGTCTGCTCCAAAGCATAACGATGCTATGAAGTCTGACAGATTCAGTTTAACTGTTCTTACAGATGCTCAGTGATAGAAATTTCAGCGGGGTTTTGTGATTCTGGAGCACTCCCACTTGACCATCCTCTTGGACCAGACTCAAGGACGATGCTCAGCCTGTAATTCTATGGGCTTTGGATGATGCATGCCAAGGTGGAAGACCAGAAACAGTGAGAATAGGTCAACTTCTTTGTGATAAACAAGGCTCTTGTACTTCTGTAGGAAGAGACCCTGCAGGTCAAGCTTTATCACAAGCTAAATACACACAACATAATTCCTCAGAATTATTGCACAAATGTCACTAGAATTTTTATTTAACTAAGGAATTTGAATCCATGACTAAAAATCCTCTAATCTTCACCCAAATATCTACTGCTATTTAAACATCAGCCCCTTTTACTTGTTACAATGACCATTTGTTAAATCCTAGTCTTATATAACGTTAACTGATTAGATTCCCACTGTTCTCTAGTGCATAAAACTGAATTGTCAACTGGGTGGCAAAAATCTTGCTAACAGAGGAAATACTTCTACAGGTTCAGTAGCAGAAATACTTTCATTTCCTGAGGAGACTTCTTCAGCCTGGTTCTACGTTTCTGTTACAGCAGTTTATTACAGCTGAAGTTTTGCTCCAGTGTGAAATTAGTCCATGTTTCTGAGAGTCCAGGTAAACTGGCTTGTGTGGGAAGTACATAAATCTACTTTAGTCATTGCTTTGATTTTACCACTTTTCAGGTATAGTTGTTGGAACCGATTAGCTTCTGAGGAGATTCCATCAGTGAGCAGACACATAGGCCAGACTCAACCTAGCCCCTGAATTTTGGTAAAGTTCAGAGCCAAACTTCCTTCTCTCCACAGCCTTTAGCAAGATATTTCAACAACTGATGAATCTGCAGTGGTTACACTGAACTCAGAGCCTTGTGATGACAGCAAGAACAATCCCTTGGTTTTTTCTGTTCCAAAGAGCAGGAACAGATTTATTGCCTGAAGGGAAGGAGTAAAGCAGCACTAAAGCATTTACAACTGTCAAACCAAGAACCCATGGGATAGCAAACTCCCAGGTTACATGCAAAGAGCAAATCTTGTCCATTTTCCCCTTTAGATGACAAGTGTGTATAGTCTGGACAGTACTATTTAATTCATTAGCTATAGAAAACCTCCAAGTTTGTTTAAGAATCAATCTCCATTTGCTGTAGGATTCTGGCCCCCCAAGTAGATCCCATATTCCCTTCCTCTCTCAGAACAGCCCTGTTCTGCGCATGTTTGTCCGTATAACTGGGAAGCTTTCGAGTAAGTGGCATATGCAATAATCGTTCACAAACAGCTGAGAGTTCAAGAGCTATACAACTGTGAGAGAGTCTAAAAGCTGGTGGAAATATATGTGATTTGGATAAAGATCAGACGTTTTCTACAAAACCTGTCAAATAGTCTTCCAACTGACACAAAGCCATACAGGAAAGTGGTTGGAATAATGTGATTTCGAAATTGCTTGTGTGACTATTCTGTGCTACTGACGCTAAGTTGTTGTCCGTTATTTATCTTAGGTGGAACATACAGGAGGGCTCGGATGGAACCGAAGGGGCAGAGAGGGCTATCTTAAATGAACAGTCAGCAGAGAGCACTGGGAGAAATCCATAAACGTACAGGATCGTCTCACGTTTTTGAGGCAGGCACAAACCCACGCTGTCAGCCTGATGCAGTAGATGGCACTCTGCCCTCTGTAATGAAGCCACACGTCAGCACGGTGCTAAGGGAAGGAGCAGGTTCTGGGCGAGAAGCACAGCTGAGATCCTTACTCCTTGTCGTCATTAGATGCTCGGATACCACTGCAGTAAGTGCCACTGATAGGCCTTAACAGATGGCAGGATCCAGGGTGCTTTTCAACTCCTGGCTTGATAGCCCAATGACCCAGTTGTAGATTGGGTATTGACAATCTGCCTCCCAAAATTCCTGTGAAGTTGAAATTGGGGATAATGGCATCAATCGTTTCCTGTCCTAAACTCCTCGGTCATTTCAGGGCCACTTGCCAACTCAGCAATGCATCGGATTCCAGTCTGTGCTGGATGATTTCTGGATGGGGATGTGTAACACTTGGTAATCCACTGGGGATAAAGAGACACCTCAGGTAGTAAAGATATTTTGCTCGGGCTTAGGAGAGGTGTTTTACAAGTGACCTAATTAAGCAAATTAAGACATAGTCCTTCTGTTTCTCACAGCCTGTCTCCTTCATGATATGTTTCCCTTTTTTCAGCTCTTTCTTTGCTAAGGGAAGTAATTCTCTGACCTCAGACTAAAAGAGATAGACTCATTTCAATAGTAGCACCTTTGTGAATAGGACTTCTTGTTGCAGTGAAGGGTCATACTGCAACCAAATTCCCCATGGTGTTAAAACTGGCCAGAATGGTATCCTTTACATCACGTCTTAAATAACTGCTGCTAGCAGTATTCCAACCCAATATGTAGGCTGCATATCAACTATGAACAAAACCATCAGGCATACAGGGACAGCATTTTAGGGATATAATGGGAGTGGGAAGGTACTGCCAAATCCAACACAAGAAGTACAACAATCGGAAGGTCTTTTACGTACCCTAAATGTAGTGACTGAAAAATGAAATGGGTCAGAAACTTAGCAATGAGGTTGTGTTGGTGATCAAATGGTAAGCAGCATTTCTGGCCCACTTTCTCCTACAAAAATAGATAGAGAAGGTTTTGAACTTCTTTCTAAGCAAAGCAAGAATCTGTAGAATCTCTGTGTTCCTCTGCAAAAATCTCGTTCTCCTTTATTATGCCAGCACAAATCAGAAACAATTCACTTCAATGAGGCAGAATCAGAATGGTATGAGGAAATAAATCTTTTTGTTCCTGAGGGCTGGCACCATGAGTGAGGTGGGATGGATGGGTGCACTACTGATGTCCTCCTCCTCCCTGCAGCTCAGGGGCAGTGAGGCAGGGAATCCACAGATGAAAGCCACAGATCACACTGTTATCTCACTTTTGGATGAAAATAACAACCTTCTCTCTTCTTATATTCACTTGAATTTCATACCTCATCTTGACAAAACCAGGAAAATTTATGTTGTACTTTTATGCCTGCAGTGTTCCACTCTCATAAGAGAATATATGGTCAAGAGAGATGATGTTCCACCCATCGTGCTACTCCCATCTACCACGCAAAAAGAGGAGAGAATGGAAAATTCAGCATTCTTCTGCTGAGAATTCATCTCTGTCCCTCAGTGTTGGTGTTTCAGATCAAAAAAAAAAGTCTCATTTTGAAGAATGATTTTTCAGAATGAACTCATTCTGCCATGATCCTTCTCATGACATTTTCCATGTTTTCTCCACATCAGCAACCTTCTAATAGCAGCAGAGAGGGAAAGAGGAGCTCCATAAAACACTATTAAACAAGGAGGCTCCTTGGTAACTAAAGTGGAAATGGAGATAAAGGAACACTGGGTAAAGTCTGCTGGAATGCCTCTTCGGGATATTTCAAACAGTTTTTTGAAATAACATTTCTTTCTTTCTAGAGCTAATTATACATTTGCTGCACACTAAGCAGAAGGCTAAATTAATTGGAAGAACAAAGGTAATTTTGTTGCGGGCTGGAATGAGGCCATGGATGCTTGTTTCCCTTGTGGGAGAAGAACTGATGACCTACTCTAGCTTTGTCATCGACTAAAGATGGGATGCAGGAGCAGAACGTGCATCCCACCCAGCCCATCAGGTAGCAGTACTACACTCCAGCCTCCTCTTTGCCCCTGGCTGTGGCAGCCACTGTGACTACTGACTGGGTAGCAGCAGGTGGAAAGTCCCTCCGCCTCTCCTTCCAGCCTCCCTCCATTCTTTCACCATCTGGCAGTAGATTGCTTCAGCAAGAACTGCCAAATTCAACATGTCAATATTAATCACCAAAGTCACAATGGAGTATTTGTGAGGCCCATACTCATGCTCTGCCTGTCAAATAGATCATCTCCTTTGCGCTGGTCCTTCATAAACAGCTGGAGATTTTTAAACACCTTATTGAAATAGAATAGATCATCAGCAGCTGGAGCATTTCAAAGATGAATGGGCTTTATGCCAGCAAATATGGTACTTGCCAAAAAACAGGTGGCGACTATAACTGCAATGCTCTGCGAGACTGCTGCCCTTCCTGTTGTATGTATTGATTTGGACAGGCTGTACCATGTGGGACAGGTATTGAATACCCACCTCCTTCTCCCAGCTTGTCAAAACTTGCAAACATAAAACATGTATTCTCAGACTTCCAGAAAGTCTGCTTCAATATGAAGCAATTCAGTAGTTCCTTTGTCTGATTAAAAAAAAAGGAAGTATGATCGAAAATGATCTGCTGAATATTGGCAGAAAATCAATTTCTCTAAGGTACAAGACAGCCTATATTGCCAAACCTGGAAGCCATTCAAAAATGCATGTTTCAGTTCGAGTGTTAGTGCTTTTTTTGGCAAAACATACACATGCATTTGGTGTCTTTAAACCCAATCTTATTCTCCCGTGAGAAGGATTTAATTGGCTTCAAATAAGAAAACACTATTTTACATAGTACAATCTTTCATTTAATACCCAAGAATCCATGTCACGTATTCAAATTACAACTAAAATACTTACTAATGAGCTAATGTTTTGCAAACACCCACAGAAATATTTGAACTTAACCACTTTCCTTTGAAACAGGACATGGTGCAGAGAGGGAGGTAGAACGTAACCACAGTGTTGCTGGGAGAACAGGGCTGTTAAACAGAATTGTGTCCCTTCATTTTACTCCTAGCATTTCCCTCTAATTCGCTGTTTAACTTCGGGAAAGACACTTAACCTCTACACGCCTCAGTTCGCCCGTCTGTAAAATAGTAGATAAGTCACCTAATTCACAGGGATGTTATGGAGATTAATTAACTAACGTCTGGAAAATGTCTCAAGATCCTTCTGTGAAAGGCATTATAAGGGCAAGGGATAGCAGTATAACCACATGCAAAGGGTTTTATCACTTGGCACAAGACAGTTTGGTTTTATCCTCTCTCTGCAACAGCGCCGAGTGTTTTTACAGGGACCGTTGGCTAGTGGCAGCCGTACGTGGCTTTGCAGAGTGCCATTCTCTGAAGTCAAAGGACGTGTTGCTTCAACCTAAGGAAAACTGTATTGAGTCAGCTCCGGACTCTGCTTCAGGATCCCCAATGAGATCAGAGCCCTGGCAGGCGAGACGCTGTACACACAGTCCTTGAACACGTACACAAGCTGCTTCTATTAAACAAAAGAGATCTTTTTAGGCTGATTTAATTGGACTAACAAACGTGCTACGCGGGCTGCCTTTAACAGCGGTGCATTTCCACGGCCAGCTCTAGGCAGAGGCAAGGCAGGCAGTTGCCTTGAGCTGCCAACTGCTGCGAGCAACAAAACAGCCATGGGCTTCCTGCCAACTTCACCTGTGCCACATCCATGAAACATCTGACCACCTATTGCTGCTTCCTGACAAAGGAAGAGTTGGGATGTGCTGGGGTGTTAGTTAGTGACTCCTCCTGCCCCAAAAATCAGCGGTAGGAGGCTCCTCCCCCTTTGCTTTTCCTTTGCCATTCTGAATAGGTGAAGTTTCATTCAAACCGCAGGAACAGATCACAGCTCTCCGACATGAGCTCCACTCAATCAGTTGATCTGAAGTCAGACCTCACATTAATCCAACTGCGGTACCCACAGTCACTGTTCTGTGGTGCTTGCCACATGAGTAGGGAAAAAAAAAAAAGGTGGAGCAAAACAGGGACAAAGTGGGGAAACACTACGCCCTTCAACAGCATAGGGAGAAATAATTTCCAAAGTCCCTCATGCCTGGTGTCCTAACTCCCAGATCTAGCTGGTTCCTGATATGTATTAGTGATTTGTCTTGGTCTACCTGCTTTTCCATGGACACTTTCTTGTATTATCTGATAGAGCTTTTACCCAGGAAACTGAATTCCACCACGTCGTCTCCTCCACTGAGCTCTGCATGCAGCTCGACATGCTCCGCTCCCCTTCACTTGTTACCTGCTCTAAGAGCCAATTTTAAAATAGAAAAGTATCTGTCACAACTGTGTTGCCTTCAACTGCAGCACAGCACATTGCAGTAAATTTTTATTTTAGAAAGAGAACTGGAAAACTTTGTTTCAAAGCAGCTGTTTATCTTCCTTAGCTATTCTGATTCAGTTTCCTCCTCAAAGAGCAGACCTGGAAGGGCAAGGGAATGGGGAGAAAGAAAGGTTTGGTCACAATTTAGAGTCATTTGTTCCTGTCAGAATTTATATGAGCTAAATCTTAAGCCTGGACAAGCCTTAATAACTATCATATTTAAAGTTCAGCTCTACAGGGAAAGACTGTGTGGCCCAAGGGGATAAGTAATAGAATATAGAATAGTTCACCTTTCGTATGCCCGTTCATACCCAATCCAGCAAGGAAAGGCTGGCACTGGCCTTTCACTGGCACACACGACATGAATTTAGCAGTCTGTAGCTAATCCCATTGGACTAAACTACTGCTAATTGGTGCCTTTCTGGATAAAGTCACTCAGTAGGTCACTGAAAGTCAGAAGAGCTAGCTTTAGTGCCGGAGGGATGGGGAAGCCTCTACTTTCTCCTGATAAACTGATTCACCCAAGCAATTTTGAATGTTCCTATACATACTTTATGTTTACGATCAAGCAAGGTTTGTTTCAAGAGAATGCACCCTACTGAGACAATAATCTAAAAATGAGAAAAAGCAACGTGTGGACAGACAGGTTTTCTGTGGAGCGAGGTGCACTGTGGACAGGAAAGACAAGAATCAGAGCCAAAGATTCTCCTCCATTGAGGTGTCACAGGTCACAAAGGAAGCATCTTCACAGAAAACTTGGGAATAGCTTTAGCATATTTTACCACTGCAGACTGCTAGGAAATGAACGTGGCAGAGCAAAGCAATAATCTGCCAATTACTTTCTCAGAAATTTGCCATAAACAAAGACATATCTTCCATTATCAGCCTCTCAAGTTTAGAGCTTCTCTGCTCAAGATTACAACATTATGCATTCTTGTTCCAGAACAGAGGAGAGCTGACACAACCAGAAGACCTTTACCAGAAATATTTCTATTTTAGCTGATAGGGGCCAGTGCTTTCTGCATGGAAGGTCCCAGAGTTGGTCCCTGCAGACTTGTTGCTGTGAATTTCACAATCAAGAGGCATTAAGAATATTGCTAAGAAATCCCCCTTGCTGAAATCACCTCTGACACTAAAGCAGGGTTCAAAGCTAGCGTGTTCAGCAGTAACCTGTTTCTCGTTAGTGGTTCAGTCACACGAGACATCCACAGCAGCAGCCAGTGTTCCCTGTGGAACTTAATGGAAGAGGCAGTTCATAGACAGGGTTCTGTTCAAGAAGGGAGAGAAGTAGAGGAGAAGAGAGAACAAGACTCAGGGAAAAAAGGCAGCTAGGATTAAGCTCAGTTGGGCAACAGCCTTGGTGGGGATGTGGATGGATGCTAACGGGCTTGAATTATTCACACATAATCTGGTGTGAGGAGGTTCAGCCCAAGAGCCTTTTGTGGTGTGTCTCTCTGGAGCAAGAAATCTCATAAAAACAAGATCTGAGACAGACACTTCTCTGGTCAGAAAACAAGAGCAAGAGGATTCTCCAGTAACAGCTGTAGCTAGAGAAGACATATTTCTCCAGCACTAAATTTATTTTGGCAAAAAGACAAACACGAAGAAAAGGTCTGACATTCTGCATCGAGTCTTTAACCTCTCTCCCTGTGTCCCCAGCTCTGCACATCAGGCAGTACAGAAATAGATCAGGTGAATCCTGACAGCACCTTCCACATGCAAGTTCAGCACCGCACCGTGCAGCCACAGCCCAGAAGTGCAAAGTTT
This sequence comes from Tauraco erythrolophus, assembly GCF_009769465.1. Classification (NCBI taxonomy): domain Eukaryota; kingdom Metazoa; phylum Chordata; class Aves; order Musophagiformes; family Musophagidae; genus Tauraco; species Tauraco erythrolophus. The sequence continues at coordinate 19,081,815 of NC_141479.1, read as the reverse complement.
CTCGTTTCTTATCGATGACCAGAGAGCTCCTTCTTCTTCTGTGCTGCCAACCACTTCTGCTGAGGAGCAGCAGCAAAGCCTGAGGGCTGCAGACCACTGAACCTCGGTGTTCGTCACAGCCACAAGGCAGTCCCAGGGCATCTGTCACACAAAAACTTGCCCATTTTATTGGTCTGCTGATTGGAATCCTTACTTTGAATCTCCCCAGATAATATCCTTCAGGTGGAAGCTGGGACTGTGTGAGGAGCTTTAATCCATAATATGCTTACTATTAGTGGGAGTCCACAGTGAAGAATACATGTACAAGATAACATAGGGGAAAAGAATATTTCGTTATTTTTTAAAATTTATCTCACCACTTGTTCTGTAAGTTGAAGCTGAGGCCCATTTACAATTGGTAGCACCAGGTTTGCATAGAAGAAAGAAAGAATGCTAAAATTAGAAGGCTAAATAATCTGGGGCTTAAAAGCAGCACGAATGCTGGTCTTGTAAACGCTCTCATCAAGAGAGATACAAGTATGCTTGCCATGTAATTGCATATTCAAAAATAATATGGAGAGAACATTTTGTGAAGAAACGCAAATAGAGCACTCATGAAAGGTCCTGCCTGGACAGCCTACGGAATGAAGCTGCTCTGCCGACTCACTACGGAGGCACGGCAGTAAAGCAGGTCAGTCTCCCTGCGGTTCTGCTCAGAATGGAACAAAGATCAGCGCAAACAGCCCCTCGTTTACACTTGGTGTCCCTGCAGTTCACTCCTCTTGTGCCAGAGAAGGTTTCCAGCCTCTCCTTACACCCTTGCAGACAGGTCTGTAAGTATACAAGTTCACTGATGGTCCTTAGCCATTCTGCCCCAAGAGACAGCTTGTCAACGAAAGACAGAAAACTACTTTCTGTCATAACTTCGTTTCCTTAACCCTCCAGGCTTCACAATATTCAGACAAAATCCTTGCTACGCCTCTCTGACTGCGGGTAACTCATTTTTCCAAATCTTTTTCTCCCTAAAGAAAAATGAATAGGGATAGGGAAAAGAGATTTCAAGATGAGAGGAAAAAAAAAGAGGTTAAAATAACATCCATCTTGAAACACCCCAGAGGTCTGGTGTAGGCTGAATCTGTCTCCAGATGCCTCTAAGACTTCTGGGAGGTTCAGGATCCAAATATGAATCTCAGTAACAGTCAGTCCTGTCTCTTCAAACTGGAATACATTTCAGTTCTTAGGAAACTGAGATGCTGCTATTCCAATGATCTAAGCCCAGACACTCCCACTAGTGGGTGCTCAACCTTCAGACCCAAATATTGCAAATTTGAATTATCTTCAGTTTTTTCACCCTTACATATAACATTGGGTAGGAGATCTACAGAGCTGCTGCTAAGCACCGAACAGAGAAATATTAGGTTTCTCAGAAAACTTTACTCCGTAGCTTTGATGTCTCCAAAGGACATTTGCTAAAATAAACCAAAACATCACAATTTTAAACCTCTGCTTATGGCTTTCACACAGGTCTAGGATCAGCACAGAGCTACCAGGTGGTGTCATATGCACTTACTGAGCTGCAACCCAGGGACCAGACCAAATGGTCTTAAAAAGCAATGGAAGAAAAGCCCTGATTTGGTGTAAATAATAGATTTGCAACTCTTGCAGCACGATCACACACCGACGTGTTCTTCAAATAAAATCTGAATCTCTGCTATAATCAAAGGATATTGAGCGGTACATTATGCAGCTTAAAAATAGACCCAGAGGCTGGTTGTACCAGTTACTGTAACTTTAATCTGCAAGAAACTTTTTACCGAGGCATAAATAGTGCCTGTCAAGAGCATAATACAAATCCTATCTGGTAAACCTCAGCATTTAGATCCCTTTTGAATATATGACCTCATTTACAGTGTGTAAGACCCAAAGCGAGTCCTGCTGAACAATGTTTTCCCTGTTAAACTTGAGCACTGTTCTTTCAGATTCATTTTAGTAAAATATTGACTTATCAAGGGAAACTACAAAAAGAGATGGATGCATTACAGTCTCATTGACTTTATTCAGATACTTTGGCGGAGGCATTTTCAGTAAGAGCAAGATGGAAGCAGGGTGGGAAGCAGTACGCTTCCAAAAGGCACTTTGAAAATACTTCAGTGGGCACTTTCTAATGAGGTTCATGTGATAAGATCACTTGTAGCTCAGTCTCTGCAGCTGTGTCAGTCCAAAGTGATAGGGAGTGATAACTGCAGCAATGGTGGTCTCCAAGTGTTTCCAAAAGGAATTCTCTATTTCATCACTTCCCATGTGATATTACGTGCTTGTAATAGTGCCCAAAGACTTCAAAAAAGCTGCCCCAAGGGCCCGCCATGCTAAATTCTCTAGATTTTCCTAGGAAAACACACACCCTGAAAAGCTCAGTCTTATTTAGCCTTGCCAGTACCGCGTGCAGTATCTGCATTGGGAACGGTAACACAGGATGAATACGGGTTTTACTGACATGAATAAGAGTTGACCACCTTTTTGAACAAAGCAGCAAGGTTATACGTAGCTGAGAGAGTTTAGCAGCATCTACCACGATTAATCAGGGTATGAAGAAGGGGCATTCTCACGCCTCCAGTAGAGGTTAGCACCATCTAATTATGACAGAGAGCACCCCAGGGAGTTCAGCCACCTCACCCTTAAGGCTCTTCCATTCAGACAAATAAAACCAGCTTCCCACTCTGCAATACAGCCACTTGAAGAAAAATTTATGAGTGAAGTTCAGCCAGTGTTTGCTTGGCACTAACAACCGACGTGCTTGCATCCGAGCTTGGATCAAACGTAGTGCGGAGTATCTGCACTCCCTCTGAGGATTAATCATCAAAACAGGGCTGGAAGAGAACCTCAAAGGTCATTCAGTCTATCGTCCTGCCTAAGGCAGGCTCAGCTACACAAACTATTCTTGACAGACATTTCTCTAATCTGTTCTTGAAAGTCTCTAAGGATAAGAGACTCACCACCCCTAAGGAAATCTCTTCCATGCTTAACCACCCTTGCAATTCGAAAGTTTCTCCTAGTAAGTAAAATCTCCCTTGGTTTAAGTGACTCATGAAATAGCGAAACAGTGAAAAATTAGGTCAGAGAGACCTTCCTGTCTCCATCTTGCACATTTCATTGCAGTGATTTTTTACTTTTTTTTTTAGACAGAGCACATGGCCGTGACATGTTTGATAGATAACTATCTTGTCTGTCTTGACGCCAGCCAAGTGACAGGACTGTTGTGACAAACTTCCTTCCAGTTGTGACTTTCAGATTGTAAGGGAACAATAGAAAAAAGTTTGAAGTAGTGCCTGTGAAAAGAAAGCATCTATGAACCAAAATGAATTTAAATTTTCTCTTATCCTAACTGTTAATTGAGCCCTCTCCACATTTAAAGACTTCACTATGCTTCCACCTGGTTTTGCTGTGACATAGGTAGAAGAAAGCATTGATTCAAAAGAGATTATTTTGGAAATCATGTGTATATGTGCTCAGTTTTTAAAGACAGGCTTTTCATAAGGTTTCCCTTGACCTGAACCAGCATCAATTCCACTCACAAATCTCTCCCAAATCTCAAGTCAATGATTTAATCTCATATTGGACCAAAACGAGGCCCTTCAGACAATTTCTTCTTTGGATGTTCAGAGTATTTCAGAGGGACTTGGATTTAGTCAAGATATACAGATTTTAAAGGTCAGAAAGCAGCACAGAAGAATGAAATCAAGGCCAGAGCAACTAAACAAGAGTCCAGAAAAGGGATGTCTCTGGAAGAATATGATGAGTAGCAGCACCACGCAGAGAAGTACTTAAAGCCAGCCTAGAAATGCAAGGAATTCTGAAGACCGTCTGCAGCTCTGCCACTAATGAACAGGTCAGAAGTCCATGCCTGGGAAAGCAAGTGAAAATAGTCCAGAGAGAGCTTTTGCTTAACAGAAAATGACAGCGAGGCCCCCACCAGGCACGGGTTTAGAGGCTTTCACTTCTCCATAGAGATCTTCCCCTTCAAGAGAATTTAACTCAACCGCAATACTCCCAGAAACGGGGAGACGTGATGCCCAGGAGATGGTGCTCTTGGGTAAAGCACAACTTCTGGACAAAAAAAGGATTCTTTAAGATTCCCGTGGCTTTCATGGTACAGCAAGGATTCCTGCGCATTTTGTTCTTAATTCACAGAGGAAGCTCATGTAATAATCACCAAGCAGCAGAAAGGCAGGCAGAAGGAGGCAGACAGATTAATGGAAATAGCACTGTGCCATTGAGAAATGCCCCTCACCCCTTGTGAACAGAGACACACACACCATAAAACAGCAAAAATAAACAATTTCGCCAGCAGTTTGATCAAGATCTATTCAGGATCAAGGGACTACTTGGAGTCCTCCTCTAAAACCCAGAGCAGAAGATATGGCAGAAATTGTGTGCGGAAGAGAAAGGAATAAAACATGAAGGCCATGTCTAGCAATTCCCTCAGTCATCACAGAATCTTTCCTGGGACACTTATCAGGCACTCCAGTGTGCAGAGAGCATCACCTCTGACTATTCCCCACAGAGGAAGGGAGGTTACTCCCAAGGAACCAGGAAAGAAGAACCTGTATTACGGAAGCCTCACGAATCAGTATTATTTACCCAGTATTTAATTTTTAAATGCATTTCTCAAGTAAACAACATTTTCTCTCAAGGATGTCCAAGTATTTTGCACAAAAAAATAAATATAATTATGTGGAGATGATGCATGGGAGTAAACTACTGTGCCGCCTTCTTAGATTTCAATAAAATATATGCACAGTCCAGAAAGAAAATATATATTTATGTCAATAGATATCTAAAAGCTTGATTTGCAGGAGATCTAGCTGTGCTTGCATCTGAGGCATAGTGAAATCAAAAGCAGACAGAAGACAATGGATATTAAGGTAAGCTTCACACGACTTCCAAGGCCAGAGAATCAAACTGGCAGTGCCAAGGGCAGGGCATCTCGCATTCAGCTGAACCCTCACCGCCACCTTCTTTAAGCCCTTTGTTCCCAAACAGGCAACCACTTCAGACAGCCTTATCGTGGGCATACCATGAAGCCTGGGCTGCTTTTTTGCCAGAATTGGGCCACCCAGTGAGATGCTGAAAGTAGAGTTTCTCTATTAATCTAAAAAGAAGTTAATAACTCTCATCTTTTTATTTCTTTGGTTGTTTGGGTGATTTTTTCTGTGGTGTTGGTTTTGGGGTTTTTGGGGGTTTGCTTTTTTTTTTTAAAAAAAAAAATAACCTTGTACCTCAGTCCTGGTTGGAAGAAAAAGACTTCACCAAAAACAAATTAAGATGAGACCAGCAAGCTCAGAAACCTCTATTCCCTAAACTAAGAGTCAATTAGTTATAATCAATTAAATAAAATTAAGGAAAACAAAGTCACATGGGCTTGGGAAAGGAAAAATGATAAATGAACTACCACTGTAGTCACTCGGGGAAAACATGTCACCATCAAGGGGAAAAAAAAAATGGAAGCAATTAAAAAAGTTAAAGACTTTCCTTATTGCAGGGAGACAAGGGAGCGTGCCAGCCCTCCAAGGTTTTCATCGAGACTTTTCAGTTCATTTTTGTGTCTTTGCTGACAGGTTCTGGTGGGCTGTGGGAAGCACTTATGTCATGGGGCCCAGAGCCGTGCCGAGTGCCCTACTTTGCAAAGCCAAGCGTGCTAACACTGGCCAGATGCTTACAGCTGACTTCAACCCAAATGTTTTGTCCCCATTACGTTTTAACAACGCCCTCCATGGGCAAAGAACAATCCTAGAGTCTACACAACTGTCTATTTGAGAAAATGGACATTCACAGCCAAGAAAATTAATAATTCGACTCTCTAACTGCTCTACTAGCTGCATTTAGTAGACTTGAGATAAGATCCAGAGAGAAAATATTTCAGATGAGGCATGCAGATTACAGTAAAAACAAACTCAGAACTAAACCCAAACTGCTCAGGACATAGGGCATCTTCTTGATGATACCTTTGAAGCCTGCACTGTCTGGATTTGAGTCCGGCCAAATCTGACAAGTCTAGTATTAATACATCTCACTTTTAACATAGATGGAGCTTCCATGACACGCTGCCAACAAGAATGTCAATGAATAGCAGCCTTGGTGGTAGGTTTCAAAATCAATATAATCAGCACAGTGTTCTATTCACAGCTTATAAATTGCTGTCACAGTGGCTAACTTCACAGCCCTATCAGTTCCAGAAGCCTTGTTAAAACTGCCTGTGAAGGCTGCTGGACGCGGTTTTGTCAAAAGGTATTCTGCCTGCAGCTTAACACGGGCACACTATTCAGTCTCTGCCCAGAAACTGCCCACGTGCCAACAGCAGAGGCCACAGGAGAGAAAGAAAACATGCTGACAAAATTTCAAGAGATAAGGTAGAAACAGAAGTGGAATATTTGAAAACATAAGTTGTTTCATCCCCCCCCCCCCAAGAGGCATTTTTAAGGCCAAGAATTTGAGAATTTTCAAACAGAAGCAAAAGGTAGAAAAATAAAGCAAATATCATGTAGTGTTTTCTACTTCAGCAGTTCACATTAACACCACGGACTTCCAGAGATCTAAAAGCACATCAGGGCTGAAACAGGCTATTTGTCTCCACAGGACAATCCTACACCCCCACAAGGCAGAGATCCTTTTGTCATGAATTCACATCGTTATCAACCAAGTAATGTAGTCTTTCCTCTACCAGGTAATTAGGTGAAGATGTCACCATCCGCTTTCAGTAAGCTCAAATATTATTTCAGGGTTCCTGTGCCAGGTGCCTTGGATCTGAATTTCACAGTATTTCCTAATCTTTTCTTTCACTATTCCAGAAGTATCTTACTTTTCAAACAATTTGAATAAATCAATTCTTGGTATAGCTCCCTTGATTCCAGTTGAGTTATACCTTTCACTTTCAAACTTGTCAACATATTCTTAACGATTTGAAGAATAAAATGTAGCTCTTCCTCCAGACAATCCCTTAAGGCCATAATGTTTCATGACCTTTAGTAGTAAAGTGTCATTTATCCAAATATTTTTCCTCTATTGTATGCTTTATCCTGCTACTGTTAAGATCTTAAAAACAAATCAAACCACCACCAAAATAAGATGGAAAAGTACTATTGCAAATCTACAGAGAGAGAAATAGACACAGACATTAAGTGATTTGCCTGAGACAGTTGAAGAAAACTGTATCAGGGCTGGGAAATGAAGTGGTGCCCCTTGGCTCTTCATTCAGCACTTTATTCTTGGGATCACTCTTATCTTTCTCAGCTTCAATAGCCTGGAAAGACAACATTTAAGTGCCTTGGGTGGTGTCATCTTCTTTCATTCAGCCCTGCAGCTCCTACAGCAATGACAGGCTCAGAAAGCATGAGTCACTGCCATGGACAAAGAAAGTTTTTGGTTTTTAACAAGAACACCTGCCTCAGTAATAAGTTTTAGTTGCTTTCTTACCAAACGATTTCAGGAATTTTAAACCACAGAGATTAACCATCATTATTCGGATTTTCTGTTTTCTTCATAGCGTTGTTGTGAAACAGATGAAACCTGTTCTTGTCAAACTCGTGATGCCAAAACACCAAGTTGCTACAGCTATAAGCTTTATTAGGTGATTTGGTATTTTTGCTGAAAGAGATAGACCATATAGGAAAAATCCAGTATAAAAAACCCACATGTATATTAAAAATATATCTATAAAAATATTGATGTAGTTTAGATTCTTAGTATATGAATTTGGAACGGAACTGTCTTTTCTCCCTTTCTGTAGATAGAAATCCTTGGAAAAGTTGCACAGAAGTGCAAAAGCAGCTTGCTGGAAAAAGGAGATCACTATCAGCAGATCACTATCACCTGTCCATCATCTTTCCTTGCCTAAAAGACTGTAAACATACACGGTCCTTATTGGTGATATTCTGCTCTAAAAGCAGGAACATCTCACTTCCTTTCTCCCTGCTGATTTGTTTACCAGCACCTCTCACCTGCAACAGATGGACAAACACCACCCGTTTTGTGCTTAACTAAGTGAAAAGAGAGAAACAACCTGATTAGAAAGCTGAAAACCATACTCCTCATTTTCACCTCTTTCATCTCACTTCTGCACCATCTCTTATAAGCCATCACGTATCTGCTCTGAATATTCTTGTATACATCTGCCTGCACTTTCTCTAATTTTTCTGGAATATTTTACCACATTTGGAATGGAAGTCACATCGGTGCACTTTGCTCAGATCCTTCTATCTATTATCTCACGTAATATCACGAGCATTAGTGACAGACTCAATACAAATGCTTTCAAACATCAGCTGTCACTGTTGAGAATATTAAATCAGATGAAAAAACAGATCTTGCTAGATTTTTACCACCCCTTTTCTATACTATCACCCCTACTTGCTCACAGATCTGTAGAAAGATTGTTTTATTGAAAGATAAACCTCCACAATTTCAGCTATAATTATCCTCCCTCTTCCCCCAAAAAATACAAGTTCTCATTACTTCAGAGCTGTATTGCTGCTCATTTTCAGTGTGCTGGAAACATCTGCCATTGAGATCTTTCAAACAGACCTGGGTCTAGTATGGACAAAAAGCTATCTCCATTTCAGCCTTACATTGCATCCGCAGTCACACACAGGTAGACCCAAAGGCCTGTCTCTCAGAAGGACCATATCTTTTCAACAGGAATGTAGGACATTCTTTTTCCTGGTGAGTATTACTAACCTTGCTAAGTTACTCATACCGTCTAGCTACAGATAATTAACTTCAAGTGCATGACACTGCATGTTTGAACCTGACCCCACAGCCTTCAGTAAGCAAACCTTCTGACCTCTGTCCCTGCAGGCACCGATGGATGCTCCTTACAAGTCGTGTTGGGGATCAGACCTGGCAGACAGGTGGAATGGAGAACTGCTATTTTCCAGTCACATGGGGCCCACACTTGTTAAAACGAGTTTACGGTCACAAGAAAAGCTCTGCTACATCCTCCTACCGTCATCTAAGGCATCAACTTCCAGCACCATCTTTTAGTCCCTACATGCTGTGAGCCTGCATACATATAGTCTCACCACCTTACAAACAGAGGTACTCAAATATCTGCTTTTTCCACAGTGTACACCTCCAAGGAGGCTTCTAAGCATTCTCAGAAGGGATGCCAGAACTGGGCATGAGACTGAAATACTTGAAATCTCAGCAGAACTAAATTCTACCTTAAACGCCAGCTTGATTAGCTTACTGGGAGCTCTTTCACCACTGACTTCACAGAGCATGAAGACCTTCAATATCTCCTTAGGGTGAAATTCAGCTCATCTACTCTGCTCATCTGAGTCGGGTGTCAAGGCTAAGGTGGCATCTGTGCTGCTTCACAGCAAGAGATACAGAGGGGCCTCCAGGGTGCAAGTCATACTCTTAGCATGGAATAATCACCTTCTGGGTGTGCTCATCTTCCCATTTCCCTATAGAGAGTGAGCCTAAAGAGGACACCTATCTGAGGACAACTAAAGTTAGCTGAGTGACTCCACTTAGTTTCACTTTCATAGTGCATCCTCTGTATGGTTCACAGCTTTCTGCAGTGCTGAACACAATAGTGTACATCAACACAGTACAGAGATCCGTTTTTCCAAAGGAGTAACTGAGGTAAGATAAAAATCAGTGTTCTTTTGCCGGGTTTGTGCCACTGATTGTGTACGTGACCCTGGGCAAGTCACCCTATTTCTCTTAACTGAGTTAGTTTCTCAAGTGTTTCATATAAGTGAAAGTAATAACAGTGCCTCACAATAGCAGTGCCCAGTGTAAAATTAATGTCTACAGAGAACATTCAATCCTCCCATGAAAAAGGCAAGATCAAGACAAGGCATCACTTACATGGAGATTTTTAAAGAGGCAAAGGCTATAATGCATCTTATTCCGTTTGACAGGTATCACGGATTGCGATGAAGTTACCGTGGGTTCCAGCACAGTACTTTTCTATAATTATGTAAATTACTCTGGTTACAACCACCGGATATATTCACATAAATGACCCTGATTTTTCAGAAACACTCCTCTTTTTCAGGTGTAATTTTGCATGCACAATAAACTGTGTATTTCAGAGAAGCACTTTAAGCATCTAAATATCAGACTGTGCCTACAAATTGTTTAGACAGACATTTTAATACTGTAATTTGTTAGTGCAATTACTTAAGTAGGCAAGACTGTGTGCAAGGAGGCAGTTAATAATTAAGACCACCAAACTGGAGCCTAGGGCACCATTTTAAAATCTTTTATCTAATGCCTAAATTAGGCAAGTGGAGGGAAAAGGTGCTTAAGGAGAACACACATAGACAACCAGCACATAAGCCTCCCACTGCACCATACAATCTAGTTTCACTTATTTCTGAAGATTATTTCTGAATGCTCTGATTCCAAAGTTATCAAAATTGGCTGTTGTAAGTAGTTGATGCTGCTTGGCTTTTCAAAGCCTCATCAAGTTTTTAAAAACACAGATGGCTGTTCTACAATAAAAAAGAATCTACCTGCAGTGATGCGTTTACACCAGAATAATCAGGCTGTAATAAGAGAAAGAACAAGTCGTATATTCAATATGGAAAGTTACATTCATGAACTCTGGCGCTGTCAGTATAAACAGGTGTTATGCTGAAAATGTAAAGCTTCATTAATGCATCATTTAATAAAATGCCCCATTTTCATATATTCCAGGTCTCTTTACATCTTCCATAAAGATTTGCTTTTCTAAGTTACTCATCTCAGCCCAATGATGTGATAGATCTCGAATCTCAGAAATGGTTCTGACTACAGCAGTTGACAACATAAAACGCCATACAAAAGAAACACTAAAACCTTTATGTATGTGATTAAGGCTACTCGGAATGCTCCATCTATAGCCCTGAAAATAAAAAGCTTCTTGCTGCTTGAAAATATTCCTCTGGCAGCATTTTAACTCAACAACGTTGTAGGGAAAACAAGAGACGAAAAGCCTTCAACAATCCCCCTTGCAGAAAACCCATTAAACACAACAAATTTCACAATGTCAAATCAGTAGCTTGCAGCTTTTTCACAGGCTCGGTGTTTGCAGTGGGGAAACTGTCCAAGCCAACAGAGCATGGTACGAGAGGGACAGAGAAACCTCGCAGAATGAAAGCAGGAGGAATCCTGGAGCCAAAGAAAATGAGAGGCAGTGGGGTGGAGATAAAACCACTGTTTGGAAAGTCATTTCTCTGCGGCAAGCGGAGAAATCCCTTTAGAGTCAGCAAGCTGACAAAACAGCTTGTCTTCCCTATCAAGACGAGGTGGGCAGTGCAGTCTCTGCCTGCGTGCGGGCACAGTAACAGACTTTCAGCCTCTGGACATGAGGAGGAAAAAGACAGCTGGGTTGCTGTGACTGAGACTGTTTCTGAGAAACTGATCTCCAAAAAAAAAGTGAATTGTGGCTTTAAAGTCTTAATTTTTCCTCACCTCCTCAGGTTAAAATAAGTTTCTAAACTGCTTCCAGATTTCTCAACTTGAAGGCTTACAGCCTGTAAGGCTCAAGAACTCTGGGGTATGAGATGCAAGGATCCCCAAGGATTTCAGATCTTTAAACAGAAATTTTCCCAAGAAGTTTTGCCGTTTGCATTTTCCACAAAATCTTTGTATCAAGATGATCAGTAACTTTGTGCAAGTATATCCCAATTTCACAAGGCTTAGATTTAATTGCCTGGTAGAAAATTCAAACTTAAATCCTGCATTCAGATCAGCTCCATTGTCTGACAGATCTGCAACACCTAAACAGGACCCGCTCTTCAGTTGTCTCTTGCTTTGTCTTTCCACGTTCTCCTTGCTGGGTTATGGCTCCACACGGGCCTGACGCATGACGAAGTTGGACTTCTATAAATTCTCACTTCTATCATGCCTCTTTTCCCACCAAAGTCAGAAGCAAAATTCCCATTACTTCATCTATGAGTTATACTAAGGACATCCTCAAATTCAGAGAAAGACAAATACGACAAACCTGAGGAAACGGAAATACTTCAGAGATGAGTAGCACAATAGCAGATACCTATTTTGGCAAGATAGTGTAAGAAGTCTATAGAAGAACTAGGAGCAGTAGATATGTCTGTTGTATCTGCATAAAAATACTTTATCTTGTTAGCAACAGTGATTGTTTCTTCATGAGGCTTCGTAAATCTGGGTTACCTATACTGCCTTGTGTAGATTCACTGATGTCTGATAACGTGGCTGAACTTACATTGCAACATCTTCCACTGTAAGGCCATCCCCTTGGCTTTCTTTTCCCTGCCCAACTGCCTATTTTTGCAGAAGTGTTAACAGAAACTAGCATTGATGCCACCATATCTCTATCAAGTTTCACTGAAAATAGCTAATAGGATCAAAAGTTATTAGAAGAACAAAGAAGAGACAGTGAATTCATAACTCTTGTTTCTTTAACAAACCAAAATAAAAGAGATAACATCCTGTATTAAATAAAAATTCCTGTACTAGAAATTGAATGTTTCACTTGTTGATGATAATTGATAATATGTATTTTAAGAAGTGCCTTTCAGTCAATTTCCTTGAGGGGGTGGTTTCTCATTGCTTAAAGTTATCATTTTAAGCTGTGGTGTCCCAATAATCTCTTAGAGAGCGGCTTCTAATTTAATGAGCTAAGAATCTTTCATTGAAATGAGGATAAATAGATGGAACAAAAAAGAAGAAACCTTTTATTTAAACAGAGATCGCAATCATCTAGCAGGTACAGTACAAATATTCAGGCACTCCTTACAGCTGGGGACATATTCCTTTGAAGTCATGTTGCACAGCTCCCTCTAGGATATGAGAATTTTCCTTCTGTTAACTCCTTGTGTGCTGCACCCTTATAAATAAGCAGAGATTGATGTTTTAAACTGTATTCTCATAATAAAAATTCTGAAGACTTCTAGAGACAAGCATACCATTAACTCATACCCTAATACTTAATTGAAGAGTCAATTAAATAATGCTGTTTTAAGCTGGGGGGTGGGGGGGAGAAGCCAGAGAGTTACCATTCGCAAAGTGTTCAGAGATCTTAAAAGGAGATCTAAAGTGGCACTGCTTTACTACAAATTTTGCCAGCCAAATCCACACCCACCCTTTGATGAACGAAACTCACAGTTACATCGATAGTGTTGCTTAACTGTCAGACTACCTAAAAGTTGTCAAGTTGTCAGATTTTGCACAGTGTGCTCGTCATGTTTCTCCATCTTAAAGTATACCGTTCCCTTTTATCTTCGCATCTCAAGGTAAAAATAAAGAGAATTCATATACCACTCACATAACCTTTTCTTCTCTGTTAGAGCAGGTGTCCTTAGAACGTTACCACCTACTCACTGCAGCCAATGAAAATATCTTCTGGCAGTTTGTTGCTGTTTTTTTTTTCTGGGTTGTTTTTCGGTTGGGTTTTTTTTTTTTAGTATCATTTATTTAGGGTCATCCCCTTGTCCTCAAAATAAGGCAAGAACATTATATGTTGAAGCTATCAACCTTTTCTTGAAAATGATCCAGGACAAATTCCTGCACAGCTTTTTCATGTGCTTTCTTCCTTTCCATAAATGAAAAAAAAGGGGGGGGCACCTTTAACACAACTGAAGCCAGTCCGTAGCTGGCTGTTCTGTGTGTTCTAATGTATAGGAAACCGTCAGAATCAGGTCACATCATGTTAACAAAACCTCATGAGAGAATCCTTAGCCCCAAGGAGCCCGTCATATCAGAGGAAAAACATGAAGAGGAGGGGGGAAGTGGATACACTACAGAAAGATATAACATGCTTGAAGGAGGAGAAAACAACACGCTGCAAGAGCTTTAGGGTCCCTACAAGCATTTCTGGGAAATTCTTTTTCACTAGACAATCCAAGAATAGTTTGCATCTCTATTCCACCTTGTAAGAATCGCCTCAGTCTCAAAGCAGCAGAAATGCTTCACACCATTACCTCTGCAGGGACGTTCCGTCGTGCCACTACCGGCTGAAAAGGAACAGAGAGGCCAGTACGTGCTATGCAAAACCCATTGCTCCAGATAAAGCAGCAATTCTATTTTAGTGCGAACCAGTCATGTTTTTCTGAAATGGAATAAAAGATGTTTCCTTAAAAACAAGGCTCTTAAAAACAGAGAGCTGACATGTGCTTTGGTTCCGTGTGTGATGTTTCTTGGCAAATTTCGGGAGAGAGATAATTTTTACCTTTTAGCTGAAGTATTTGGGGATGGGGGAGGCAATGAAGCATCCTTAGCACTGATAAATCCTTCAAGTAACAGTAGCACAAGCAGAGCTGCAGACAGACTTCAGCACAAAGACGAGACCCACAACAAGAACAATTCTTGCTGAAGTGCAAACTCTGATGATGACTATTAACAGCAAATAAACACAACAGGAAAGGTTAATGCCCCTTTTGTTGGCATTTTCCTGAAGTTTATTCTTTTGTGCAAAATGCTTAAATCATGCTGAATGCTATTTTTACTTTAAATATAATCAGGGAGAATGAGAAACTAATATTCTCAAATTGCAATTATGAAAGAAAGCATGTAACATTTTAGGTGCTTCATTTAGAGAACGCTCCAGGTTAATTACATGATTTTTCTAATGAAGATATTTCCATGAATACTTAGGATTGTTGCATTCATCTCATTTGGTAATGAATAGATTGATACGCAGATGATTTCAGCATTTCATTAAAATAGCTGCAGAATAAATGCTGAAATTCATTCAAGTGAATTGAGGATGCTAGTTCCAATTATACTGCTTCCCAAGTTTAATTAATAAGTTGTATTGTTACAATTAATCATAGTCAGATGGTTATGAAAAGCGAGTTTTTATGACCCGAATGCTTTCTAAATGCACACTGTGATACATCTATATCATTCAAGCCTGCATGCAGTAAATCAAGCAATAGCTACAATAATAAGTACCTGATGTAACAACCATGCTGTGAAACTCTTTATGCTGAACTATATGCTAACCTGATTTTTGGAACAATTTTATCTAGATGCCCACCTTAATGATGTCATTTACCATAATATGAAGTTGTATGTAAAACAAGCACAACTGGGGCCCCAGGCTCAGCTCCTGCCAGAGCAGGATCATAGAAAGCAGACACAAAGTTTGAAGGATCAAGGGGTGGAATAATTGAAGATGTTTGTATTGGGCTGCTGCGTTTGCCCATGTACACAAACAAGCAGAGGAACCACGATAGGTGGATGAACCCAGTGTCTCATCAGAGCACTGATGCAGTCATTGACCCTGCTCCTCCCTGAGCTATCAGAGGAGGATGGTCAGGCCATGACCTGCATCTGTTACTCACCACGTGAACCAGCAGTAGAGGTTCTCACCAGTCACACGTAAGCAGGTGTCTGGTCAGTACACTTGCATGGCCATGCCCTGCACCTCATCCCAGCAAACTCTCCTGCCTTTTCTTCAGCACCATTTCTGTTTATTTTCCTGGGCAAGGGGCTCTCAAATCTGTGCACATACCCAAGTTTAAGTGGCAGTCACTGAAGATGGGGCCACGGGCCATACAGGTCCATGTGCTTCAGGCACCAGCAACTGGAGAGACCAGAGTACATACACATTGTGTACAGGTGGGTGTGCATGTTGTGTGCCTATTTGCTAGCGAGCACCACATCAGAGAAGCCAGCAAGAGGGTAAGAGGCTTAAGCACCAAGTATCAGAATGGCCATAAGTCTGGGCCGAATACTGGAGAAAAGAGGTGACCTAAGAGGAACCAGTGACATGCATTTGCACATCTGTGTGTGCTTCTGTCTCTGCATGGGGCAATGGGGAGATCAGAAGGTCTAGGGGCTACCTACAGGATAGACTGTCTAAGCAAGCTACTGAAGGGATTTATATCATACATAGGCATACATTCCCAGTAACAGGCTTTCCCCCTCACCAGTGGTGCTGCTGGTGTTGCTCAGGGGTGGTCAGCCGTTTGCACACATGTGTAGTGGGAAACAGGCTCAGTGTCACTCCTGGCTGGACCTGGGGACACAGAGCCCCTATTAAGCTACTGCATTTGGAGCTTCTAACCCCAGTTATTTCAACTGGCCCTGCTCGAAACAGATCTAACTGTGTCTAGGGGGACAAGCAACTTGTACGGATAATACATGCTGAAGGAAACCAGGAACTCTCCCCTACAGGTTTCTTTTCTATTATTTTCTCCAAGCACACGAGGAAGCAGGGAATTTGCAATCTCCCCCCAGCATCTGCTAAAAACCCTGGCTCACCAAACACGCCCAGAGCCTGGCTGTTTCCAGGCACCTCCACAACTCCAGCTTCTGGCCTTCCATCTCTAAACCAGCACCTCTCACTATTTCTTACCCATCCGATTCCTCCCCTCCCTTTAACTCATGTCATGGCTATAAGAGTAGCAAAAGCGCTTCAGAACAGTTTACACTGATACCCACTACTTTTCTCGACTCGGAGCAGTAAAAGCCTTACTGTCACTCTCAATTGAGGGTTTATCTCTAACTGTAAAACAAGTGACCTGCTTTTGACCTGCTAAGAAAGCATTTGGTTTTCCGCTTCACCTGGTCATTCTGCAGCTTTCTAACCCTCCGTTCCTTTACGGTGTGTTAAAAGAAAACCTCCTTCTGACACTGAAAGTGAGTTTTAAGAACTTTTTGCTGATAATAAACCAAGGGCCTGATCTAAGGGCCAGAGATGTCAATAGCAAGACTTCTGTTCGTCCATTTCAGCAGGCTTTAGGTCACAACTTTGGTGTACCAATAGGTTTTTAATCCTTTCCGTGTGTACTTCTGTCATAGTTGTGCATAACTGAGGGACATGCATTGTGAAGAACTAACATTACCGAAACTGGAAGTAAAAATTTGTTACTTTTTCCTTAGAGTTCAATCTCCAAGACTAATACAAGTGAAAGGGATTATTTCAGATTCCCTTCCTTTTTTATTTCCAATTACAGTTAAAATATTAAATAACACCAAACTGCAGGCTCTTCTCAGAAGATCAAAGATAAATTGCTTTCATTGGATTCTGATTGGCTGAATACAAAAACTGTGCTAATGTTTACACATTCCTTTATCTGCAAAGAACACTGAGGTTTCATTTCTACACCAGAGTGATACACGGTTTTCTAATAATGTTCCTTGAAATGATGTAGTTTGTTCTTCATTTCAAAACTGTGACAATTTGGGAGCTCCTCGTCCTGTAATTTCTTGAAGGATGATCTGTTAGCAATCTGTTGTTTTGACATGCTATTTATTTTGGAGTGAACTTGGAAAAGCAAAGATGACTTGCATAACTAAGCCGAAGTTATTATCTGATAATGATTTTTCTTTGAAGTTTTAGGCTGAATTAATTTAACACCACTGTGATTTATTTCTGGATCCCTTAATGCTAGATGTGATCATATTATATCTATAAAAATATTTGGTGATGAAAAATATATCTATTTTTAATAAATCGAACTATCATTGGCAACTCTTCATTCTGGTCAGAAATTACTTGATATATTTAATTTAAATATTCTTAATTTTTGCCTCAAAACTGACTATTGAAAAAATAAATGGAGACTACAGAGGGGTTACTTCTTTCATAACTGTGAAAATAAAAAAGTTACATAGGAAAAATATTGATCCTTTTATGCAAAACTTCAGAGAGGACAAAGAGAAGGAAAAAATCCCTCCCACCCTTTCCTCAAGCCTGGCTGAATATACACATCTTATCTACCTTCTTGATAAACTGCTCGAGAGGCTGAGATTTTTGGCCCATGTATCATGACTCTTTGCAAAACATGACATCATCATCATCATCTTAAGATCTCCACAGAAATGCTGCCCGACTAACTGGTGTGCAAAGCAACGAGTTTTAGTCTTGCAGTCCTCGCAATTCCCTTTCATCTTTTTTGGGATCCTCACGTCAGATACGTTAAAAGTGACCCAGCTGAAGCGAGGCTTTGCTGCGTGACACACTTCTCCAGTTCTGCATCGCTTCTGCAGCGTTTTGGAAGAAAATGCTTGCTTTAAAGTTGTTAGCATATAATTTAAATTCCCATTATCAGATTTGCTACTTGAACACACCTAATAGGTATCTGGTTTGGATATTTCATACACGAGTGTGCTGAAGGTCAAAGCAGAATATTTTAGAACAACTTTAATATATTCCAAAGATCTGACTAAGACAATTCCTTGGCTAAAGTATCTCTACCAGGACTTCTAGATTAAAATGCTGATTCACAGGAGATTCTAGATGAAGCATTAAGCAAGTCTGAGGAGGCAGAAGACATTTCAATAAGACCTTAAACAACTATTCAGTCATAAAAATACAAGGCAGAAGTGAAGTCCTTCTTGTTCCTAAGTGAAGTGTCTTAAGACAGTTGGAAAACAAATGTTCTGTAGAATACACACCACACCCAGTCTTGCCTAGGTGCATTTTTAGATACACAAAGTAGAGGTAGTTTGGCAACAAGGCAAACTTGCTTTCAACATTTTTCACCCATAGGAAGGGAACTCGATGTTACAAAGTTTGGTATTGCCTCATTCAAGAAATAGAGTTTCTTCTCCCTAACAAGCAAGGGCAGAACAGCAAAACCACCATTGACTAAGGTGACTGGTCTTAATAACCACTTCTCTACATTTTACACTAAGTAATGGGGACCTAAGACGCACAGTCAAGTTCCAGAAACATTCAATCAAGTCCAGGAAGTGTAGCACCTTGGTCATCCCAAAATGATGTAAACTGAGAATTTACTTTCTACGGCAGTTCCTGCAGGTCATTTATGCTAAAACACATTCCAAACGATGAGTATAGTATATGAGAGATCATCTACATTTCTGGGAAGCTCCATTATAAAAAATAATAATAAAAAGTGATAGTTTTGTGATGGCTCTCCACATTAACTGGTTGATGTAGAAAAGGATGTGCAATCAAACCACATCACAGCACTATGATTTTTTAATTAAACAATAAATTAACAGTGTGGAGATCAATACTCAATTCCATTTGAAAATGCCAGATGGGTCCAAATTTAGAAAAGGTCACACACGTCGTAGATTAGCTCTCCCGAAATAATTAGTAAAAGAAAATGCAGTCTAGCCTCTTAATTTGGAGCACATTTTGAAAAATGTGAGTAATTACTTATTTTCAGTATTAGGAAATTAACACAAAGATTATTGAAAGGCTGGAAATTTTACAACAGCTTGAAAAATGTGAACTGAGGGTTGCAAGACGGATGCTCCATTTAAAGGAAAAATTTAAAGCTAGCTGAGCAGAAGTGGGAGAGGGATGAGGGGTTTTCATTTTTGTTCTGATCTCCTTTAAAAGAACTGTCCAGCATAGACAAGATGCAATTTCAAGCCCTGCAGAGTTCCTTCTTTTCAGAATTGAATAGCCAAAATCAAGCAAAATAAAACGTAAATAGAAAAGTGGCAGGAAGGAAGGTAAGTAAAATTATAAACAAATACCAGCCGTGAGATCTCAAGTGATCTGGCTACCTTATTTTTATAAGCATTGAGACTGAAAATGCAATTCTCCTAGACGCTACAGCATTTGATATGCTAAATTTTGCTACCTATATAACGGCTACAAGGAAAATCATACCACTAACATCAGTTTTCCCACCTACTTGCACAACCAGCATTCTAGCAAAGCTGAGATCCAGAATAAAGATAATTTGATCCAGAGATGCCAAAAGCACCAGGGGAAGCTTATACCAAGTAAGAATTTACTCGGGTATCTTCTTCATCGAAACTGCGTGTGGCATTGTGCAGTTTGGTCTGATGTTTCGATCAGCTGTGGGCAGCTAAGCCCACCTCCCCCTGAAACAGGCCAAGCACTACTAAGCCCTGCAGGCACTTTGGGGGGTGAGATCAGCCGCAGCAGTAGGTGGATGCAGCACTCGGGTGGTGCTACAGGGGAGAAACAGATGAGCATCCACCCCACGGCAGTCAAACCTACACAGGGAGTTTTCCTTTGCTCAACGGCCAATAATGAACATTATTGCTCTTTTGTTCAAAATCCTGAGCAAATCAGGAAGTCGTTCTTTTAAAGGAGGCAAAATGGAGAGACCCGAACCATCTGCTCCAAGCACCCAAGTCTGGATTCCAGTTCCCTGGAAGAGAGTAGGTTCCTATATTAGGCATTTCAGAGCATGAGCTGAACTTCAGAGTCCTGTTCTGTACTTATCATATTAGGAGATTAGTTTCTCTAAGCTTCTAAAATACATTGCTAAAATTAGGCAGTACTAATCTCTGCCTTTCCCCCATTCTCCCAACTTTTCCCTGCTAAAGTCTCATATTACTTAAGCCTCATGGATTATAGATGAGAAAGAAGGTCTCGTCCTAGCAAAAATTTCCCTAGCATAACTGACAGAAAAAGAGATGCCTAATTATTTTAAGCAGCTGTACTAAAGGGACTATGCTCCAGAATACCCGCAGACTTCTGAAGCTCAAGCTAACCTGGGAGGACTTCAATTTACTCACATTAAGAACCCAGCTCAGAAGTGCTGAGCGTAGATTAGCTTTGTTACTGAAGATTCCTTATGTTATTGATGAAGAAGATACTATACTCTTCCACAGAGTTTAATAAGGGTAACAAATGGCAACGGACACCCTGTAGAGGATTTCTTGTGTTCCAGCAAGCTAGAAACACATTTTCCACCTCTCAAGTATCATTCTCTCAAAATGAGTATGAGCCTGCAATTGTCAGGAAACAGTCCCTGCAGATAATAAGAGAAGTAACAAGTTGGAATTGCTCCTCAAAATGGGAATGACTAACTTAGCAGTAACTCCATCATTAGTACCCTGGTAGCCACAGGTCCCAATTACATCCAATATTTTGTAGTCTATTAAGTATCTGATGCAGTGTTGAAAGAAAAGTGCAAGGAAGGACACTGAAGCCAATGCAAACACACAAATGAAGCATGCATCTTTTATGAGAGCTTTTTTTACTTCCTCTTTGCAAAGCAAACTCTGCTCTACAACAGATTGGAAGATTGATTTCACACAGCAGCTGATGCCCTTTCTTTGTTTGGATTTTTTTGTTTTTCTTTTCAAAAAGAAAACACTATTCAACCAAGAAGGAGGTGCCAGTCTGTCTGACACCTTTGGCAGAATAAGCACTCTTGCTCTCTTGTGCCCTTTAATGGCCTGAAAAGAAAACACAGCTCTCAGGTGGGAGAAAACTAGAAGGAAAATGTAAGCACTCACCTAGAAGGAACATAGAGTTCAGTCTAAAAACACCTATACTATAATTCCAGTTCTTTAATTTGTACTGATATAACAAGGGCTTGAAAGAAAACACTTTTATCCATGGGGCACCTCAGCATAGTATATGAAGGAGCTGAAATTCTCATTAAATAGAATTAGCATTTAAGAAAAATAGCAAAAATCCATGAATGAAGCTCCTAACAAACTGACAGAACTAGACACTTCTCTGTTAACTACAAAAACTACAGGCTTTTCCCTCGCCTTTATTGTATCACTGCAGTGGTATTTAATGGAAAAATCTCTCTTGAAAGTTGCTGCATTTTTAAGGATACTAAAAAACGTAATTAGCTCAGCAAACAGGAATATTCGAGAATGGGCAGAAGGAATCCGTGCATCTTACTCAGGCTAGTAACGTCCGCACACGCCAAACAAGAACCTGAAGCAGGATGTGTCAGATGTTCCATTTCAGCTCAAGCTCTCGAAAGGCCAGTTTTCCTTTACAATTCTGTTCCTAGGTAACCGAATCCCTGTCACACACATCTTCCCACGTTCTCACAGAGGTCACTGACACGAGCAGCGCAGAGACCACTGCCATCAATAGGTAATGCTATATCTTTATCTTTTTACAAAATGTCACAAAGATGTAACGTGGCATTGTCACCTCTGCCTGGGGGTAGGACAGAGCCGAGGCTGCACACCTTCACACAGCTGCAGTAAACCATCACATTTCTGTAAAAGCACTTCACAGGGCTGGAAGGCAGCAACCTCAAGACGTGCAAAAGCGTTCTTGGTTGAGGAGAACCATGCTGTCACAAGGATTAGCCTGAAAGCTGGGAGCCTGGCAGCCTTTGAGCTATTGCCACCTGCAGAATGAACAGACCGATGAGGAAGCAGCTGGGACGTCAGCAGTCACTTTGTATGACAACGCCAAAGTCTTGTAATAGCAGCTTTCTCGAAGGGATGACAGTTCTTGCAGACAGTTACTCAAAACCAGAGTAGCACAAGGACTGGTCTGTAAACAGCAGAGACGGCAATTCAGCAGAGGATGGCTAATTGCAGGTTTTGGGGGCTGACTGATCTGACCCAATACATGCAGAGCACAGCATCACCTCGGCTGCAACACAGCAGAGTTTGCTGCACCAAACGTGAGGCTGTCCCTGCAGCACAGGGCCACCACAACCCAGGGTGAAAGGCAGCGAGTGGCTCAGCTGCATCCCAGCACGTCGGCAGAGGAAGAAGAGGACACTGTCAAGAAATTCCTTGTGAACAGTGGAAGCAGACACAGACAGAGTGGAAGGGAGTGAGGATGAATAACCCACAGCAGCTGCATGTCCAACAGCTGTGCAGCTCAGAGCAGGCCATTCTGCAGCAGTGTGACAGCCCTCTAGCTTCCCTGCTCACCCACTCACCCACTCCCCTCAGGTGCCTTTAAAAATTAATTCTAAGCCCAGCAGTAGTACTCATGCCAGATACAATACTATTTTAGATGGCCTTTTCCATGAGACATCCAGTGCTCTCCATAGAGGCCTCAGGACAGATGATATCAGCAGCTGATAATCCTCACATTAGATTCTCAAAATATCATCATGAATTGAAGTCCCATTGTGAATAGCATCCTTTAGATGGGAACATTAACATGTATACAGACTGTCTGTATTTTAAAGAGTTACCGCACGCTACTATTCTTTTACTAACACCTTTTTAGCTTAAAATGAAAATAGCCAACAAAAAGAACTACATTTCAACCAGGAGGCATATAACATTTGATTGCTTTCATCTAAGCATCCTCAACAAGCTCTACAATTGCTCAACACAAGGCAGTTCGTCTCCTACTCTTAAGATAGTATCTCTTTTAATACTCATTTCTCAGAGAGATGCATCGAGGCACAAAGTAGTAAAATAATAAGCCAAAGATTAAACTATTCAGGCAGTGCATGGACCAAATATCGAAGACCTATTTCCTGGCAAGTAACAGAAAACTAAAGGCAGTAAATTAAATTGCTTGAAACAGACTTCCTTGCTAGTCATATTGACTGGTTGTAAGTTTGGGAAGAATCCCCAATGCTTACGTCTTTCCTACAAAATTATTCTTCATGTGGATCTAGTTGAAAACTGATATACCAGAAAAATCCCCACAAGCTTTTAACCTCAGCATAAAGACGTCATTACAATATACTCAAATTGTAGATTTCATAAGCTGGAGGTAAATGTTTGCTGAGAAGTTAGAATGCCTTTAAAAATGCATCAGAACTGGGTCAAAGAAATTCAGTGATTTATTGATGAAAGTTATGTCCATCAAAAAACAATTACTTTGTACTCAAGTCTACATGAAAGCCCAGGAAGCCATCCCTGTTTCTTACAATCAGGTGGTTAGATCTATTTTTAAATACAGACAAGAGGAACAGAAATTATCTTAAGGGTCTTGACATCTGCTTCAAAGTTTTAAGGCTCTATCAGTAACAAAATCCTAGCTTCTCTCATCTGTGATGCCCTCTCTCTCTCCCCTATGAGTTGCACCAAATGATTGGTTGTTGACATACCAGATGATGGTTGGAAGACAGGCTGACAAGTGGGGTGGCATTTCAGCCCGAGTGGAATGGACAGATTGGCTGGAATAACAAAGCTGCCAAGCGAAGTGTGGCTTTGAAGAAGCCCTCAGCTTTAGTCTAGTCCTGCTATCAGTACTCGTTGCTGCTGCACGTGCCTGAGAAGAGAGGCCGAGATGAAAGACAGCACGGGCTGGAGCCATCTGACACAAAGGAAGGAAATTTGACAGGGGATGAGCTGCCTGATCACTGTATCATTCAGCTTATAACCCTTAAATATTCGTACACATACAGCTAATAACTGCACTCGTATCACTCAGCTTGAAAGTCACAGTTCGACACCTAGCTTCAGAAATCTGTTACAAAACATGTTGTCTTCTTCAATTGGTCCCAGGACCTGCTGGGTACAGTTTAAACAAAAAAAAAATAATATCAG
Organism: Tauraco erythrolophus; assembly: GCF_009769465.1. Taxonomy (NCBI): domain Eukaryota; kingdom Metazoa; phylum Chordata; class Aves; order Musophagiformes; family Musophagidae; genus Tauraco; species Tauraco erythrolophus. The sequence continues at coordinate 19,057,680 of NC_141479.1, read as the reverse complement.
TAAGTCCACAGATTTAACTAAGAAAAAAATAAATCTATCTCTCATTTTATTCTTGCAGCAAGTTACAAAGCTTAACAACTCAAACCCTTTTAAAACTACTAGAACAGTGAAAGGTACCTTTAAAATGCTCTCATAGTGAGAGTCTGAATTAGATTCTTGAATTTTCAGCTCACTCACAGCCTGTCAGACATGTCTCCACCTCTTGCACTAGTTATTTTATTGCTCAAATTTGTATTTTTCCAAGATAGATCTCTCTGTTGTGGCCAGTTTTCTGTCTGAATATTCCCATGATTCTGCTGCAATGACGACAGATATCTTGCGACATATCTTGGTTTATAAGCATACCTTTTTTTATTATTTATTTTTCACAGCAGGCCGACATTTTCTTTGCTATTTCTCTTATTACTTGTATACTTCTGTGATCAAACTCCTATCACGTATCTACCCTATTTACAACGGACTATCTCTTTCCAATTGGTCTAGAAGTCAAAGCGACAGAGCTAGAACAAGTTATTTATGTCAAAGGCTTTAAATTGCTGACCTCCTCCTCAGACTTTTGAGATACTAACACTTTGCCATGCCCTTTTCCTCACACACTGATCCAGTTACACATGAAATACGCACTGCCCCCTGCAATTATTTCACACACAGGTGGAGTTTACTAACATGGCAAATAGCACTAACATCTGCACTGCTTTAAAAGACAAATCCAGAACAAAACCTTAGGAGTTGATATCTACAGGACAACAGCAGAGTGAGTGGGTAACTTTGTGCCTTCAAATTGTCCAGTAAAGGGTTTGAGTAACAGATGCAGAAGCTGCTACTGAGAAACACCTGGCGAGGATTTGGGTTTGCTTTGTTTTGTTCTTCTAACTACAGGAACTGATGTGATATTTAAATAAAGTTTCCAACAATAAACAACTCCATTCTCAGTCCGGAGAGGTTATTTACTGGAAAATAAAGGTGAATTAAAAATGGTTTCAACTCCTCAAAGCCTAGTCATATACTACTGTAACCATTTAATGCACAGAGTATAGGAGATTTGCTGTTTGTAATTTGTGTTTTCCAGCTCCAGGGTTTAATGTGATTATTGTGTATGCATCACTAAAAATGAAATGACTATTTTTTAACTCATGTGAACTCAGGGCATGGAAAGGTGCTGCTTTGGCAACTGCAGAAACCATTTCTCTGTTTATGCTAACAAATACAACACTGAAAGCAACTTGTGAATCTCATGGGTGGCCCATCCCTCCTCACTCCACCTTAAACCAAGGTTTAACACTAAAGCTGCCACAGCTTTCCATTTTTTCCTTTTCTTCCATTCAGACTTAAATTCATGAAGATCAACAACTTTTCTTTTCAAAAATTCATGCCAATTTCTTGAGTACTTCAACACCACAATGGAGTATCTGGCCAAAACATCCAATAACGCCACAGTTGAGGAGACAAATTCAATTCCCTGTTGGACTAGATTGAATGCAGAACCTCTGCCTTCCTACATCAAAGGAGGGTCCAGAGTACAGAGTAATCAGATTTCTGTCTTTCTCAAAAAAAAAAAAGACATCTCATTTTGGTCAGAGCAGAGTAGTTATTTCAATTTTTTTTTCTTTTTTTTTTTTCAAGAGAAGAAAGTCACTCCCTGCCCAGGAAGAAAAGCAGCTGCCAGAGGCTGGCATTCACACAAATATTTACAAATATTTACAGCCAGCTTGTCTGTCTGGGTGCAGACCACATCAGCTAGAGCCAAACAGGGTGATGGGTGCACACAAGCCTCAGGCAACTGAATCAAGACCAACAAATTCATTTCAGATGGTCTAATCAGAGGTTAATGGCAACTTCACAGCTGTTCCAATGCATTCATCTGCAACTATAAATTAGTGATTCCAAGGATCAAGGATTCCAATTATATCTGCATTTCTTCCACTCCTGAGCAGGGTTTACACAGGCAAAGCACAACTATATATCACTGGTACACGTCATATAAAAAATTGCTGAGGGAAGGTGCAAGAGTAACGAGTGAGGCTAATCATATAACAGTATGTCCCACACACCTCATGTATAGAAAGGGAATTACTTTGGTATTTATAAAAGGACTTTCCTTTCATGGTGGTATCAGATCTTCTGTTTGAAAGTTGCGTTCTAGGCGATATTAGCAGCATTTGACTTTTTTCTTAATCCTAAATCTTTGAAGCTATAAAAAGTACATATTTTAATCAGTACGTTACATTAAGGAGTATTTTTCTGCTGAAATTATGGAATCATTCCACTAGCTTTCCTTATTCAGCTATACGGTGACTGCTATTACAGTAATGCCATTCTGTCAATTGTCCTTTCATCTCTTTTTTTCTTAACATAGATCCATTTTAAACCTATCATAGGTTTTATGACACATCACTTTAATGTGTCATTTATGCTCTTTCCACTTGAGTTTCAGCCTTTGTCCATGACTCCAAAGCTACATGATAGTCTGTTCAATCTTAGAGCAAAGCAAAATAATCCCATTTCACTCATACAGGAGCAACCCATTTTACTTTGAAATGTAAATAATTCTAAGTGCTGGAGAAATGGGAAAGAAATTTCCTTACACAAATTTCCTATTTCTAGATTATAAAAGAGGTTCTTTCCCACTGCCACTGAACTCTACAAATTCTGGCTACTGCTCAGCAGAATGGATAACACACTTAAATCCTGCTGATCAATATGGGACTTATGTGCTTTGTCAGATCAAGATCTATGCAAATACAAAAAAAAAGGTTATTGGTAACTCTCTATGCTTCACATTAAAAAAATAAATCTGTAATTCCAATCCACAGACCAGCATATAGATAACTAGCACACAGACAACTCTAGGGGAAAAAAAAAATCATTCACATGAGCCAATATTTCATGGATTGGCGTGTTTTTGTGTTATGCTGTAACAACTGCAGGGCAAAGTTATTTATTTCATCACATAGCAACAAGTGTGCTTACAGCTAGCTGCAGTTGTCCTTGGGGAACAAGAGAAGCCCCAACTGATCTCAATTAAACCAGCATCAATTCAGAAGAACCCCAGTGAATCCAGGCTCTAAGTGGAGATGGCATTTAGTCGCTTTGATACAGGCAATGCATTAATAAAACTTGCAACATTCTCTCTTCTCTAAGTTCACAATTTAATAGAATTCTGGAACAGTTTTTGGAAAAAAAAAGCTGTTTTAAAACATATTTGTTCTTAAAACACAGTTTTCATTGGAGCTATAAAATCAACAGTTTAAGATGATTCCAACATGCTCTGAAAAGCCACTCAAGTGTAATGGTATTAATAAAACAAATGCTACTGTTATCCTGGAAACACCACAAAGTAGTTTTGGGAGCTGTTGTTTTCCCACAACATATTTTTGCTTTTAGTCCCAATCACTATTTACTGTCATTGCACTCAGATATGGAAATACAAGCCTAACAGAGATTGTTTTACAGAAAAATCAGAACAGGCACCACATTATTTATCCAGATTGGCATCCAGTTCTGTGTAATGTATATAATACATTCAGAATACGTCTTCACTATAAAGCAAGTTGAATGTTCCTTAAAATCAAGTCAGATTATTGGTTGGAAGGGTTTTTGTTATTGCTCCTATGCAGAGAAATACTGTAACATTTTATTGCTTTTTCAACAGCTGAAGGTGGTCCTGTTTCCTCTGCGCTTTCTAGTATATTATTTTTCAGATTTTATGAGGCATTTCATTATATGAATTATGGGTGGTAGATCTGACCTTGTTGCAATTTAAAGTGACCAGTCACAGGTCAACATTTTCAAAAAACGCTGAGCATCTGAAGTTTATATAAATTTTTGAAGCAAGTTATAAAATAATAAAATTAGTGAAGAGCAGCAGCATTTTTTAATTCAAGTTGAAAGAAAGATAAAGTGGAAAATATATCAGGATTGATGCTGCTGAACCTAATAAAATTTTAATTTCTTCTCTCCACATGCATTACATTTTGTTTAACTTTGAATCAATTGCTTAGTTCATGCAAAACTCAAAGGATATGCAATTACACTACCTGATCTGAAAAATGCTCAAAGCTTATTATACATGAGAAAAATCAGCAAATTGGAAACTGTTCTGTATAACAACACCCTCATAAACAGTACCTTTATATTCTACATATCAAAGGCCAACTAAAAATGCTCTAGTACACGTTCAGAACTTACTTTGACAAAGCTCTAACATTTTAGATCAAACCTCACGAAATTTTTTTTACCCACCTGTATGAGGATGTATCTGCCACATCATTATAAGTGGGGGTTACTCTAAGGAAAAGCTCAGGGATTCCACTTTCCCACCCCTACTCATTGTCCTCCACATAAACAACTACTATTACACAGGTTCAATATAAAGCCAATTAAGATAGTAGAGATACTTCAATTATTTTCATAACCTTTAGATGAGAATTGTGTATGTATATTCATGCCAGAAAACACTTTTATTACAGGATTTATGAATGAGCACTATTCTATTTTTAGAGGAAGGCATGAGGTATGAAGGGAAGGCAGTCAAAAGATAGTTTCAAGAACCTTTAAAATAAGGTATTTTCCTACTACTGACCTCACTCACAGTTCTTTTATTAACTATTAATTACTCTATAGCAGATAACAACTTGCACGTCTGAGTTAAGGTATTAAATTTTCTTTTTTAATACACTACCATCAGCTGATTCGGCAGTAGGATCTCTTGGAGAAGATCAATTACATCACACCACTAAACTTGTTTCAGTGGCTAACCTGATTCCAAATAAAAACCCATACTGAAACAATTAGTGCTCAAAAGCTCATTACACAAGACATTAAGGCCCATTGATCAATAATGTCATCAAGTAGGTGATTACCATCATAAAAAAGCTTCATATCCCCCGGCAGCCAGCCAGAAGCTGGGGTGAACAACAGACTCTGGTTTTCTAGAAACTTCTATCTGATACCATTTTCATATTTCTTCTCCTCCTGGCCACAATTCGTAGTAGAGGAGGTAATCTTTCTACAGACACCTACTGGGAGCCGTTAACAAGACAAGAACACCTCTAGGGGCTAAATAAAAGAGGGTTTTTTTCCACCCTATTACCCATGGCAAGGATGTGATGTGATCCTAACTCCCAGAAAGACAAATCCTCAGAATAGGAAAAGCCAAATGCCATCCAGGCTGTTTCTGAGTGTTCTTTTATTTATACCACAGATAAGGAAAAAGCTAGAGAGATATTTGTCACATTAACCTATTTCCCAGGCTAACTTCAATATCAAAGGAAATTATTCGTATATGAAATAATGATTTCTCCTGGATTTTACTGTTATTGAAATGAAGCATAATGTCATTGCTGGTTTTGTCTCTGCTGCTTGATTTCAAAACTGCCTAATCGATCTATGATTCTCATCTAATCATTCTATGATTCTAATCTCTACCCCAAAATAAAAGCAATCACTTCTGGCACACACACCACACTTTACCATCACTGTCAAATTCAGCTTTCAAAGTTTTGTATGCAACACTAGGTCAAAAACTTCATAAGCTTTTCACCTCTAAAAACCCAAATAGCAGAAAATGACGACTTCCAGGATTATGCTCAGACTGCCAAATATAATGAAAAGTGAAAAGATCCGGAATTAATGTAATCTAATTCTGTAGTATGGCATTAATAACAACTTGTCTGTGACTTGGCACTGATGTGACTTTTGCAGCTGTTGTTCTTACCAGGCAACTGATGCAATATTACTAAGAAAAATGTTTCATGAGAAACATGCCCTGTAAATAAGTATTGCTCCTTCAGGTAATGCAGCAAATTAATGCTCAGAGCACTATGATGCCACAATCACTAAAGAAGTTTTCCTCTGAAATGTATTTCAATGTGCATAGCAGAAGGTCAGCTAAAGAAAAATGCCTACTTAAAATACAAAGTAATTATTAGGACAATAGCACAAATTTGCAGGTTGTTTCTTTTTCTTTTAAAATAAAACAGAGGTTTTTTATTAAAGCTTTATTCTTGCGTAAGTGTAAAAGCCCTGGAAAACCCTGGGGAGCTGAATGCAGGAAATGTTTAATCATTTTTCAATACAGAATATTCTTAAACTGATTATTATGCTAAATCACAGTGGGTGGTTGAACATTTAACAATGATGGGCCATTTGGATGCAAGTTTGTGAAATTACCTTTGAACTTTTCATAATCACACAAACAGGGGAGAAAAATACTCTAGACACAGGTCATTGTATAAGCCTTGAATATTTTCTTCAGAAAAGGTTCGCCTGGTTTCAGCACCAGATTACGACTATAGTTCCTCCAGTCTGACTGTGCCACTGACTCGGGGCCCCATTGGGAAGTTGATCTGCTTTTAAATAGTCATCGCTCTGCGCCCTAAGGTAGTAGGGGCAACGGCAGTATTGAGGAGACAGTGTTTTTATCCTGGACTCATTCAGGATAAAACACCCCAATCATCCTACAGGATCCTTAGGCTGGACTGGTCATTCTGCCTGAGCTAACGTGGCTGCAGAGTGCTGATAAATACTGATTTATAAAAAGCTGTAAGATTCAGCCATATGTAGCAACTATGCCCAATTCTAACACTAACGTACCATTTCAAGTAATAACAACCTAATCTCAAAAAATACGGAACTGAATTTGGAAGTTACAATTCATTTATATGACTGTCATCCATAATCCAACTTCAGAAAGTTCAGCTTTCTTTTACTTGATAAAAACCAAGAAAGTAACCATAGATTTATTTACACGCATCCCCTTGCGGGCAACAGTTACACTAAAACATGATTTGGGACCTCTGAATGAGAAGAGAAGGAGGAATCACGAAGGACATTTACAGCTACAGAGCGGGGTTTAATTTCATCATTTTCCCCTGTATGCAGAAAAGAGTGCAATACACAGATGCAAAATGTGCACAAAAAAGCAGATTTAAACTGGCAGAGTAATAGTAGTACGCAGCCAAACAAAAAATCTCATCGTTATTACAGCGTGAGGCTCTAAACATCTGTACAGTGCAATGTGATGCTCCTCAGTATCAGACAGTAGGAATATAGGTACAATAAGGCTTGATAATCCACAGGGGCTCAGTAATTTGAAAGGTTTTCCCATTCCTTGAGGCAAGAAGTGTAAAGTGGTGCTTCAGTACAGTTCGAAAATTATTGTCAGCATAAAGACGGCACTGGTGCATTGAGGGTGAGGGCAGATGGAAAGTTCTATCATGTTTGAGGTGAGGTGGGACAAAACAAAAAACTGCTTCTACCTTAAAGCTGGAAAAATCTAACAGCTAGACTGGAAAAAAAACGGCAGCTTAAATAAGAAAACTAGTTTTTATTTGCTCATTCAGAGCTCTCCTAGGCCAACCATCTTGTAAAGAGTTGCCTTTCTTCTATGGATGTGTGGGGACACCACCACAGAATTAGGAGGCTTAGATTTGTTGGGTCTGTTCTGTCTCCTACTGTTTCTGCCACCATTCAAGAAAGTCACACAGTACTTGGCTATCCGGTTCTCTATAATCAAACCACCTCTTGACAAGGCCCCAAAATTTGGAAGGGAAGAGAAAAAGAAAGTCTATCTATGAAGGAAATAGCATTTTGAAAAGGGAGGAGAAAGCCAAAGTACTTTCAGTGTCAAGCACTAGCAATGCTAAAGCATTTGGGACCAAACCTCAATTACAAGGTTTCATACAAATCTGAATTCACAGGAGAAGCTTTCATCAGAATCTAAGTGACGTCTACATCCTGGGAGATGTATCCCTTAGAAGAGGTGTCCAAAGTGTCACTGGAGTTAGATCAAGGAGAGAAACTCTTTTCCTTAAGATTGGAGGAGTTACTTGCAACAGACAAGTCAAGGGTAAATATTAAACCAAGTTTGCTTCTTACCTGGGCAATACAGCTTTTAGCTATGTTCACTGCCAGGCCTGTGACACCAAACAGGCAAGTTCAGGGGTAAATAAAAGTGAGTAAATGGCCACTTCCTATCCTCACCGAGCCTGTAGGAACAATCCAGTATGTCACACTTCAAAATCTTTCCAAATAAATACAAAATGGTTAAGCACCATGTGCTGACTGTGCTGGAATCCAGAATAACACATTAATAACTGCACTTCTTAGCTGTTGTCATAAGAGTCAGGAAATTCGCTCTAAGTGAACAGCTTGAAAAAGTGATTAACATGAAGCTGATCCAGGAATAACAACATCCCTTTGTCTTCCTCATTTTAACTCTGGGATGAAAAGTCCAAAAATTGCTAAGTCAGAACTTTGTCCATACTGAGTTTCCAGGAACTCGTTTGCCTCATGTCTATCAGATTTGATATTGATTTAGTGGAATAACCTGTATTTCATTCAAAAAAGTGGCAGAAACTGTCCCTTTACAACTCTGAAACAATAAATAAAGGATATCAAAGAGGAAAATGTCTGCTTTGCTTCTTGTCTGTGAAAATAATTTGGGATTGAATACCTACTGAATACTAACTTGCTCTAGGGAAGAAATCCAAAACAAATAAATACAGGTGGAATGTTATCTACAGTGTAAGAATTTAAAGTAATTCATAAATTCAGGGATCAGCTCAGATATTAATTGCAAATAGCACAGATCAGGAGAAGAAACATTATGAAACAGATGCAAATATGTGACTAGCGAATGCATGATGAAGAGCAGACTTCAAAGTAGCTTATTGTGTCTCAGTGAAGCTGGAGGCTGATAGAAACAAGTCCTCACTTGGGAAAAAGGCAACTTTTCACTTTAAAAACCTCAAGATCCTCCACTGAGATAGGAAAATGATTTTCTTATTCCCCTTACTATGCACTGAACGACATCTCTGAAGCATAGGGCTTGGAGTCCAGTTTATCTCCCCAAACACTGACACTGCAAATTTCTTTTAAAAACTGTCTCAAAAGTTTCTTTGGAAAACCAGAAAAGAGCAGCCACTTGTACTTCAAAATACATATTTTTATCCTTGGTGGAAGACCAGTAGGTTGGCAACTAGGACCTTGTCTTCACTATGCACACTTCCTTGTTTGTTTTTTGTTTGTTTGTTTAAAACTGTACCTCCAAAAGGACAAAGGGAGTGTCTCAAATACAGATGAGGCATCTCACAGTTGAATCACAGTCAGCTCTTCAAGTTCTCCTTTCGCAGTGACTTTCAAGTTTAGCCCAAAATTCACCTCAGTGCTATTTGATTTTTTTAAACATCCTTACCAGGATTTCTGAATTTAAGTCAAGGTAAAAGGAATGGAAAGTTTCCCCACTTTTTTATGAAGAGCCCTCCACCCAAAACACATCAAAAGCAGCGGTGTATACATGAAGAATTGGGAAAGGGGATTCTTACACTCAGGTGATGGAGCTAAGCATTTAACTGTGTTTGGAAATAAACTGACAGTAGAGCATCACATCATTCAACTACTAAATGATAATGCAGAAAGAAAGTGTTTACAAGTGAGTCCTCCAATTTGAAATGAGTAGTACAATATGTACTAACCTGGCAATGAACTCTGGTATTTATGGGTAATTGCTTTGTGAAAAAATCAAAGCATATTTGCATCGATCGTGGGTGCTGTATGGGGAACACAATTCATTTCAAGAGATAATAGCAGCAAGTAGCTGGAAAGAAGAATTTTAGTCCGCTCCAGTGGAAGAAGAGAAAATAACTACAAGTAGTAGAGTAATGCAGGAAGTGATTTGAAAATTATTTTATCATAAAGTATTGCAAATTAATTATTACTATACTTACATTTGTAATGTCTGTTTAAATATTTTCTAATAGATATTGGTTTGACTGAAAACATTTATGAACCCTGAAGCTGCAAGAATGATATTTAATTTGAAATACATTTTAGAATTGTGCTTTTCATCTTTCACTTTTCTTTAAAAAGACTCAGAGAGCCAAAACGTAAAACAAAGACCTTTTGAACTCAGTAACAAATCACACAGAAAAGTCTGACACCCCAAATGGGTAGTTTGACCAAAATTCATAGTTTGGAATTTATCTGCAAATGTTGACAGTTAATTAAAAATATCAATTAATACTTACAGGTTTCCTCTTCCTCATGAATGAGAATGTGGAAGACTTGCAAGATAAATTACTAAATTAATAATTATTTTATTATACAACATGATCTTTACTCATCTTGCTCTAACACAGGTAAAATCCTTAAAGTCCTTATAGAGGATACATGATTTAACCCTCTCCCTGATTGAAGAGACACACTTGAGTAGCAGGAAAAAAGTCAAGGTGATAATTTATGGAATAACAGCAGCTGGACCTGAAATGACCACGGACACATTGCTCCCAGGAATTGGAAACATAATTCTAAAGCCAAGTAGTAAGGATCCCAAAGCTCATTACCCTCCTGCATAAACCAGCATTAAAATCTCTGTCAAATCCTTTATGCAGGTAGATTCAGACCATCAGAAGCTCTGCCACTAAGAAAACTGGAGATTTGGGTGTCCTGGACAGAAAAAGTTTGCAAACCTTGACCCAGTAACTCAAGTACACACAGTCTAAGTGTACCGTGTTCAAGCAACTGCTTTGTATCCAAATCACCGGCCTGAAATCCTGCTGGATTTCAGCACTGCACAGACTTTCTCACGTTGGTAAAAAAAATAAATACACCTGACCTTGTGCCTACGCGTTAAGGCTGCGCTGTCTGGTTCAAAACCAGCACATTTTAACGTGAGTGATCCTGACTTGGCAATCTCAGCATCCTCGAACACTTTCAGTAGCCTGGGGAGTCAGTTCAAACTCCGCACGCCACAGACAGACGAATCCGTGTGGTGTCTTGGGAGTTGGACTAGATGACCTTTAGAGGTCCCTTCCAACCCAAACTATTCTATGATTCAAGAGTTTCTTTTTGAAATGACTAGAACAGCACACGCAAGTCTTGGAATGCCAGACAAGAACAGGAAACTGAGTACTCAGTGAGTAAGTACCATAGCAAGGCTGCTAGCGTTCATGCTAAGTCAGTGCTGAAAAAAATTCAGCTTTCTGAAATGGAAAGTAACAGATTATCCAGAGAAAAATACTACATCTTTTAGGTATTTTATCTGCAAACGCTGATAAGCGATTGATTAATCTAACATTAGGAGACAAGGTTTTCCTCTGTCTCGTGTTCAGGATTTTGTTATTTGCTTTTGCTCTACAGAAGGATTGCATGTTAGCATTTTTTTCCTCCATCCTAAAGCCCACTGAGAATGGTACCAAAGTACTTCTCCAGGTAGTTGGTGAAATACTTCACCAAGTCAGTTATCTGCTGCCACAGCTAATGGGAGAGGCTTTGTATTAATGAAAATATTTTTTCAGAGGCGTTCGCCATTTGCAGCCATTGACCCATCCATTAAGGCTACTGAAAGCACGAACACACTCTCCAGTTGCACGCCAGTCAAGCAGCAGCAGCAAATCCTTTATGCCAACATAATTACCATAAAAGTGGTTTTTTCCTCTAACAGTCTGAATGGTTTTGATTAAATGACATTTACTAACTAAGCACTTTCTCACTGGATTGTGGCAGGTTTCAGTGCTGCTACATCTGTGGAATGTTCTCAAGTTGTTCTCTTAAGTAAACATAAGACTATAAAATGTAAATATAAACATAACACTTCTATAGCAGTAAAGGCATAATTTGAATAAATAGGGAAGCTAATGAAACACCATTACATGTAAAAGACTATCATCTCCCTCTATGCACTAAGCAGTGAACTTGCAACTGCAAATTCAGAAGTAAAAGAATTCATTTGGCTCAATCTTTTGATTTTTATGAGAGTCACAAAAAATTTGTTGCTATACATTAGCCATTAAAGCTACCTCACAATTTTCTTATTGTTATTAGCTCTTCAGCCCTGACTTACCAATTGAAAGCAGATACAAGAGGTGAACCTTTTACCTGTAAACTAACAATCAGGACAGTGGAAACAAGCAATCACTAACCTGAACTGCAAAATTAGAACAAATATAGCAAAATCTTTTTTTAATACAGTTTAATGAACAGTTAACAGGTTCTTCAGTATTGTCAAACATGTCCTATCAATGACAGGTAAGCTTTTTCAAGAATGTAAAAACAATGAAGTAACAATTGTTTATTAAAAATAAAGCCAAATATATATATGTAATTTTTTATCTATAAGCTATCATTTAGATTTAATTATGCATTGGGATCAATACTTGCTCTGATTTGAGCACAACAGTTCCATTTGCCTATCCTTTATCACATAAAGAACATCAACTTTAATTTTGAGTCGAGATTACTTTTGAACCTTCCTTCATTAATACATAAAAATTCAATGTTCTCTGCTATATACTTAAGCCTTTAGATCCAGTTGTCTAGTTACAAGCAGAGCTGAAAAGTGACATCTGCAAACCCAGAGAGCATTATAAATGACATCTCTAGTAATTCTGGTATTCTTCAGGCCTAAGATCAGTCTGGTCGAGGGGTTTGATAATTCTATTTATGTTTTTGTAGCCAGAAAACATTAATCCACACAGTTTAGTAAAAGTGCACTGGAACACTCTCCTTACAAGAAATGATAAATGCATGAAAAGAGAGCATCGAAAGAACAAGACATCTCACTTTGTAACAAAACTTTCAGGATTCTCTGTTACCACGTTTTGATTCTGCTGACAAAGCAAAGTGGTAGAAATCTGCTGTTATGGGGACGTTGGGGACTGTTCAGGGAAAAAAAAAAACCAACAAAAACCACAAGCCACAAAACACTGCAACTTCCAGTTATACAAAGTAATTTAAATATGTAGCAATAATTAGACACGAAGTACTAAATATAACTATTTCTCCTCTTGTTTTGATAGCTTTTATCACAGTGATAAATTTGAACAGAGGTAAGTGTACTCAAATGGGGTTTTTTAAGTGTAACTGTGATTGTCGATTAAAGAAGGTATTATGTTGTCAACAAAAGACAAGTGAGTCTCTTAAATGGCAGTTTGCATATGTTTACCCAGAGTGCTGAAGAATCTCAGACTAGATTTTCCTCATTTGAGTGCTTTACTGTTAAACCAGAATGTAAATTCTAATATGTAGTTACCATTTCCTTCCTTGCTCTTTCTCTCACTTTAATTTCAAAACAGAAGCATTCTCTACTCATCCCTTAGCTTTCTTTTTTACTCCTTTAGATAATTCCAGTCTCACTTTAAGTACAGACATACACACACATAGGAAAACCTCAGGAAAGGAAAATGTATTGTGCTGCCCGAAGTCATCTATCACGTAACAACCACAAAATGTATTGCTCTAAAAGGTAATAAATGCAGCTTTGCTTTACAAAGCAACCGTGAAGAAAAACCAGGAGCTATAAAAAAAAGCGGAATCTTTTGCTACCTCATTCTCTTTGCAGCCTTGCTACATTAAGACAAGTTTAAGGATACTCCTTTATTACTGAATTCTCAGACATGAAATGTTTGGTGGGTAAAACAGGGAAAGGGCCTTAACTTTCTGAAAAGTTGAAGAACAAATCAAAGCCAAGAACAACCACCTTTTCTCTGCACTGAGACACAAAAATTTTTCCAAAACAAGAGAGCCTGGGCCTCTGCTATCACAGAAGTTAAAATGCTCACACATGGTTCTGCACTGAAAAACCTCAGTTCCTCACCTCAGACACTCGGATGTCAGGTTGCAGGCACAGAATTTACAGTTGCATTGGGGTTCTTGCATCCAACCACAACTCCCTGGGCTCTTATAGCTACCCAAGAGCCATAAAAAGGCCTATTTCCAGATCAGGACCACCTTCTATCACTACTCCAAGAGGAGCGGCTGCTCCAGGGAGGAGGGAGATACGGAGGCAGCAGCCTATTCAACCAGTGCAACTGCTGGATGACAATAATGTTTATTTCTTCATAAACTTCTGCTGATTGATCATGGACACCGCACCAGTTCAGGTGACACCTATACTCATTTTTAAGACTCCTGGGCAGCTTTTGTGACAGCATCCTTTCCTAAAGAGGCGTATCTGTGCAATTGCTTAATTTCTGTCTCCAAGCCTCACCCGGGGCCGTTTGAGGCATTTCCCAGGTTGGCGTTGACATACGGTTTAGATCCTACAGACAGCAAACATATTCCTAGCTTGGAAGACCCATGCTAGTAAGCCAGTCTGTTCAGACACATTTTGTAAAAACCAGAAGTGCACAATGTTGCTTTTTAGAGATGATTTTAAGAAAGCAAGGATACAATCTCTTCAGTCAGATCCACAGAGACTGACTGCAAAGAATAAGAGTGAGCCATTATGTATTGATTACAAAAAAGATTTCTTTCAACTTTTGAGTAAAAAGAATGATTTTCTTTTTGGAGAATTCCGAATATCTGTTCGGAGGAAACAAACTGTAGCCAAAGCAACATGGCTCCCCGATTTCCCACTGGTTGGAAAGCAAGGAAATGTGTAAGACTCACAGCTACATTTTTCATAGCAACACAACTCCAGTAACAGTTCTTTCTCCCCTTTTTATGCTTAGGTGATAAAAGTGGATTATTTAGTGGGGTTTTTTTTGCTAGTTTAGTACCACTACTTCTACTCATTACATCTTTTGTTGTGAGATTACTATCCTCTGGGGGGAGAAATTATAACTCTTAGTCTGGTACTAAAATGCTTTATGTAAATTGAATACGAGACAGCTTTTGTATTAGGTATAGCACTTTCTACAAAATTAGAGCAATCACGAGGCAAGCCTTTTATAACTCACTTGGCTTCACTTCCCTAACTCTCTCAGGGATATTATTATTTTTATTTGTTTTTTAATCTCCTGAACATCATGATCATTGAGGCTACTGCTCTCCAAAAGTCTTAGTAACCAGCACCTTTGGAGAAAGGTCTCGTGAACATTGCAAATTATGCTAAATCAAGGGATAGTTTATTCCCTCCAATTCCAAACCTCCATAAGAAACTTAACTGTCTCTGCACTTCCAGTATCTGCTCCTTTCAAATCTTAAAGCCTAATGGGACTTAAACTGGCAGAGGAAACATGATTTTATGACTGAATCAGATCTGTCTTAAGAAAATTTCACTTCTCCCAGGAGAGGTCAGCTAAGCTTCACCAGGAAAACACGATTTATTCACCTGGATTTTCCACATTATTCTTCCCCCCTGCCCCAATCAAAAGCAGTTCCTGACCTGAATCCTAGCAGACCAACTATTATTTACTGCTATTTCATCATTCCCTGATGATGTATTTTTTTCAGAGAAGTATAAGGAACTAAAGTATTCAAGAATAAACAGCTCATGACAGTTTGAACAGACTCAAATGACAGTTCTGGATATATGACCACCCTTTGACTCAAAAACAAATCACCAGTTAAATTTGATATTGCCTATTTGAAAACAAAAAGAATGGAAAAAAATCCCTGTTTTTTTTCTTTGGTGATGATTTTGTTTATAGAGGTTCATTCAGCCGTGCTTCTCTCCTCAAAGTCTTGAAGTGGAGATTGTTCTTTTTGTGCTGCCATATTTCAGCTGAATCAACACTCAATGATAAAATTGTATACACCAGCTGATATTTCCCCATCACTTCCATTAGCAGAGCATGTTTTTCCAGTCAGAAGCAATTCTACTGCAATGGGATCTCTTTTCAGCTGAACACTTTAGATAAAAAATAATACACATGTATTTCCAAAGTACACATTAGAAACTTAAAGAACTGGAAATTCAATTACATGAAAATGAAGTTAGTAGCTACTGACTTCACAGTGCAGATTGGTGGCATTTTCACCTGCTCTTCCTTTATTTTATTATATGCAAAATAATTTGCAGAACAAAGAGCTTCAGAGAAAAGATGATATGTGAAATAAAAAAAGATTTTTACGAGTGTTTTCTACACTATATTTAGCTTCATGAGATCTGAGGAAGCCTAGTCTGAAGAAGTCCCTTGATGAAACAGTATCAATGTACATTCTCCTCTACGATCTAAAACCAAACTCAAATTTAAAGTAAACCTGAAAGCATTAGAGTCATTTTGGTGCCTAACATACTTGGCCATGTAAGAGCTATTCCCTTGCTGGCATGATTAGCGCTGCATTTATGGCAAGGATTACAGCAAGTACAGGCAGAGAAGCTTTGGCAGTCATATGTGAAAAGGGCACAGGGGAGTTCTGACTTCACCTAGCCTGGGTTTCCTTCACAATTCTTAATATCTTATTGTTGCATGCACTTAATTCACTCCAGACATACTAAATGTTCACTGGCAACGATTGTGACAAACCTGGCAATCTATGTTTAAAGGTTTAGCCTGATGGCACAGCAAGATATGAGCTCATCCTTTTTATTAGGTCAAGAACAAGACATTTTGCAGAGACTTTAAAAATCAAAATATATGGTTTAGTATTAGCTTTCGGTTCAGTGATTTTAAAATATTAAGTACTTAAGTACATGGTATTAAACACCATGATAAAATGTTCGCACTTGAGGTTTAGAAGCAAGAAAGCCTCTAAAACGGAGATAAAAAGACTAAAGACAGAAAAAGCAATGGCTTTCTGACATTGATGTCAGATGGATTTGCCAAATCTTCTTTATCTCCCGTTACTGCATGTTCCAGCCACTCTTTGCATCTCTTCACCCTAGTTGTCCTGCATGCCTTGCTGTATCCTTTCAACTTTATTCTGTTTAGCAACATGTCACTTGATCTCTTCCTGCTTTTTTTATTTTTTTTAAATACCTTTGCCCAAGATGTGAATTTCACCCAAAAATAGCCCAAACTCCTGAGGAGCTTGTACAAGACTGTAAGATATTCTGGGTTTTAGCCCTGGTCAAAGCCACCAAAAACCTTCATTATGAAACCAATTTTCATCCCCATTCTCCTCTAAATTTGCCACTGAGTTTCCTATAAAACTAACAAGTTAGGCATTTTGAGTCAAGAGAAACATCTGATTTCAGTATTATACTTTAAAATACATAGTATAAAAATCCACACACTCGGAAAAACCCTGGAAGTTCTATCAGAAATGTTTTGACATTTATTGAAACGACTCATTTTGACTTCTGTTTCACAACTACTTTTTACTGAAGTTGGATGGACTTGTGGAAGACTTCCATTTTGGCAAAACTGTTTTCTTGTGAGAAAGTGTTCTGTTGGAAAGGTTTCAAGTAGTGATCATTGCACTTGCCACTTTTCACCTCAAGCTGCCTATTTGGATTCCCAGCTCTGAAGCAGCTATTGCTTGTTTTTGTAATGGAATAGTCCCAAACCTCACTGAGGATCCTAAATACTATGCTCATAAATAAATGATCATTTAATAGTAATGAAAGATTAATGGCCAACGAGATGAATATGAAACCAGTTCAAGAGTGATGTTTTTACAGGAATGTGTATTAAAAAAGCCTAGACAAAAGCAGGTAGAAAAAACAGGCACTGTGCAAATCTAGAGCAATAAATTCCTTCCTAAATTAACATCTGAAATAAAACCACGTGAAGGAATGAATACATCCATAATTTTGCCAAAGCACAGTATCTCCAGTTTCATCCTTGTATTTAAAATAAAAGCGATTAAAGTGGGAGCTGCTTATTCAAGCTTAAATATTTGAGTCTTTGAAGCCTTTAAAATTTAAAAAAGTACTTAACTAGAAGTATTAGTTTTAAAAAATGCTCAGCAAGTTCTGAGTTTCCATGTCTCTATAAGAATATCTTATGACAATATACTGTCTTCATTATACATTGTTTATAAATGCCACAGATACAATTAGCAAGGGAGCCACCCTTTTGCTTTAAAAGAGCATCACAGGATTACAACAGAAATAAACAAAAAGCCAGAGGTAACAGGCTGTTTGCTCCATTGTCTGTTCTGCAAAACAACATTTTTCCATTTTAAAATCAACAGTATCTCTTAATCTAATAGAAAAATGCCTGTGGATAAATGCGTTTATCACATCACATAAATATCACATTGTCTGCAATGTACTACAGTATTTCTGAACTCCCAAATGCCAACATGTAATAAATAGAAAACATTTTTACAGGAGCTAATGCTTGTCACAGTAAGATGGATTTTACACTAGATTTATACTTTTCAGAAAGTTCCTTTCGTGCAATTGTGTAGAGAAGCTTCTTATTTTATATTGTTATTAAGATGCACTTAACTGGAGGAGTCAAGTCTTCCCTCAGCCATATTAACAGTCTCAAAATTCTTCTCTAACTACAGAAACCAGCTTTGTAAGGCTGTTGATGCTGCTTTCTCCTGCTCTTCCAAAAGCCTACGGAGAGCAACAACCCCAAATCATAGCGCAAGAGGAAACGTGCTAGTCAAAATAAGAGTTAGAACAGATACTTTTACAGCCGTCCTACTTCTTGGCTACAGCCAATGCCCTGAAGTCAATGTCGTGATTATCAGGATTTCTGACCTACACTGGGATTAGCGTGGTAAGTCTATGACAGCTTGTGCTACTACAGCAGATGGGATGCTGCTCTGTACCAGGGCTTCTTTAGAACTTTGGCATTGCTAATCGTCACACACCATTTACAAAAGCAACAGAAAATACACTAGGAACTTCAGTCCAGAATCTCTCATGTTTTGCTTCAGCCTCAAGAAGAGAAGGCTCCAGGAAGACCTTCTGGCAGTCTTCTGGTACTGAAAGGGGGCCTACAAGAAAGCTGGAGAGGGACTTTTTACAAGGGTGTGTAGTGACAGGACACAGGGCAATGGCTTTAAAATGAAAGAGGGGAGATTTAGATTAGATCTAAGGAAGAAATTTTTATAATGAGGGTGGTGAAACACTGGCACAGGTTGCCCAGAGAAGTTGTGGCTGCCTCATCCCTGGAAGTGTTCAAGGCCAGGCTGGATGAGGCTTTGAGCAACCTGGTGTAGTGGAGGGTGTCCCTGCCCATGGCAGGGGGGTTGGAACTGGATGATCTTTGAGGTCCCTTCCAACCCTAACCATCCTGCAATTCTATGAAGTATTTTTCAACATCTCACAGTTTCTTTCACTCATGTTTTAGAGCTGCAGCTGGAAATACAAAATAAATTATAGTGCCACATACTTATGTTTCTTTCACAGCATTTGGATTTCCTCTCATCTGGCGCAGAACATGCTAACCACTTTTACACACCTACGTGTACCTAATACATAGTCTGGACGTGGTCTGGAAAGACTGATGGTGATTTCAAATTAACTTACACACATCTTTCATCTCCAAAACAGCCCTTGGCCTCTTTTCTCTTTGATCTCTTTGGTCAGAGATGAAGTCAGAATCTTTAGTTTCTTTGGTTTTGAACTGGAACAATTTTAAGTTTTGACAAGAAAGGAGAAAAAAAAAAGTTGTCCTTTAAAGTAATAATTCTGTACTTCATAAGGATCAAACTCTTTAAGATTCCTGCCTGAAAAAGGGAGGAACAACACAGGAAAGAATCGAGGTAATGAACATTTCTGTCACTCACCTTACAAACTTTTTTTCCCCCCTACATTTTATTAGATGCTGCCTTGCTCTCCTCCTTGAACACAAATGACAGATTATATTAGATGCATAAATTATATGGATTATATTTCTGTCACCACTAAATTAGCTGTTAAATTTAGTTTGCATAATGCTATTGACAGGTCCCTGATTTAAGAACCTCTTTTCTTTTTAGTCATTTTTTTCCACCTTTTCTTCTTTCCTCTTTTGTCAAGATCTCCATCACATTTTGGAAGAACTCAGTAAAAGTCGCAAATATATGTCACAGACTTACAAGGACAGAGAGGCTAATTTTCTCTTAAAAAGGCGAGAAAAAGGCGGCTTGCAAATGAGTGTGTCAATTAAGTCAATATTACATAAGCATACTGGCCAATAAATGCAGCTCTCAATGCAGTTAAATGTTTTAGTAGACTTATTTTCTTACTTTTTGTCCAAAATTGTTCTAAGCGTAACAAGCGGTTCAGTTCCAAGTAAGATTCAGACAACCGATACATTTAAGGAATTATTGAGATTTAAGCTTTATTGTTGGCTTCTCGATTTGATTTTGTTTCCAGACCTCAGGAAACAATCCCTCTACTATCAAACCATTTTGACAGACCATGGGCAGCTGAAAGCTACAGCAAGCTCTGTAGCTGCAAAGTTCTGCCACGTTAAGCGCAAGCAAGTCTCAGCAGGACGCATTAGCTTCAGCACAACGAGTTGTGATCCAGATTGATTTTCACTGCTGAACTTTCAAAATTCAAGTACATACTCATTATCACCTGTGGTTAAATGTCACAAATGCAGTAAGTATTTTTTGAGAGACTCGGCGATTTGCACAACATTTTCCAATTTGTTGTGGTTCATGAAGTACTTTAAGAAGAATACAGCCAGAAAGTCCCACTCAACTTTACAGATAAGCTGTTCTGTTGCCATTCCTGCCCAATTAGACAGCATGGCTATGCCTCAAGTTCTTGGTTTAATAAGTCATCGAGAAGAGGACAAGCTCTCATCTGAAGGGGCATGCAATGCCAGATGTGCTGTAATAAGCAGCTCGCTTAAGTCCAGCAACTTGCAGTAACACATCATTCAAAAACTTACAGATTCAGCTCACTCTGCATTCCAGTATTTTCCTGCCAAATCCTCAAATTACCTCCCCTTTAATTAGATTGTTGTTGTGGAATCCCCAGGAAGTTATTGGCATCATCGAGCTTTGCTGATCCTATTATATTTGTGAACTAATAGAGCTTCTATATACACAAAATTATAACCAAAAATGATTCTGAAGATGAATAGTTTCTCCTGGGGTTTGCTTTATCAAAAGTCTTAAGTATTTCATCACAGTAAATTCCAGCAATTGACAAACAGACATTCCATGCAGCTCGCTCTTTACTTGCACAGAAATATCTATTTTTACAGGATTGGTTCCTGAATTACTGTATAACCTTCAGGCAACCGTCATCTACAAGTTCCATGAATAAAAAGATGTTTTAATGCCTGGGTTGAACTCTGGTTCCAACACACAATAAAATTCTCAAGCTACTTCGTAAGAGGGCAACTACTAGGAACAGCCACATTGTCAAAAAGTTCACAGCACTGGTGTTTCTGAACAACAAGAGTTATCAACTGGTCATTTGACTTCTGGGTGACATTTAGAACCATTTATGTTGCCTCTGGTTTACCTAAGCAGGGAAATTCTGTGGCATGGCACAGCAGGAACACAACCACCAGTTCCCTTAGGAACACAACATCGCAAAACTGGAACTTTCAGAATCACGATGAAGGATCCGTGCTCCAGGGCTCTTCTTGCAAGACAGCCCAAAAATGCATTATGAAGCAGGTAACTAAACACTGGAGGGTGAAAATGAGTCTTTTCTAAAGCTTTTAAAGTTTTAGAAAACATCAAGAAATCTGTTTTAAAGGTTTGCTCAAGAAGTATTTATTACAAAAAAAATTAAAGTTGGAACCTTAAATGTGTTTTTAGCATGAAATAAGTGCAATAAAATTTTAAAACAAAATAGCCCAAGCATTGTTGTTTTGTCAATGCCTCCACAGATACAAGTATTCGCTAGACTGCGTGGAATTCAGCATGCTCAACTGCATAATAATTACCTCAACACTCTTTTAGCTTTTATGTTACTTTTTTCATCAGAAGGAGTTCTGCTTGAACTTGGAACCAGCCAATAGATTGTTTTTGCTTGCACAGAAAAACAGGGGTAATACAGGGCTAACAAGTGCTAACTAAGCCTCTCCTGTCATTTAGCTTCTTGATCCTTTAACATGCTTTACAGTATTAATAGATATCAACACACTGTAGTAACCACCCAAAGAGTCATCAGCATTTAACCCCTGCAGCACAACAACCACCATCATCTTACTAGTGATATGTGTTCCTTTCAGGGGTTTGGATTGTTTTAGGGCTTGCCAGATTTTGTTTAGAAGCAGTTCAACAGCAGAATCAAATTATATTTGACAGAGAGCCAATTAAATTATCAAACCAGAGGTACAGACAGACATTTCTTAAAAACCTCAAGTTTCCACATCGACTCTAATCTCCTTACAGTAGCAATTTATATGAAGGTTAAAAATAAAGCATACATAAATATGTCTTTTGAGCCAGACTCAAGTTTTTGCATTTCCCATTTATGTAAACATGAATTCTAAGGGGATTTACCTACCAGAGGTATAAGAAAGGAAGCTTTGAAGAATCTGGCCCCACCAGTTAATCTTAAGTACCATAAATTCAAGAGGAAAGCCAAAAGAGAAGAAAAAATTTGCTTCTCTTCTTGTATGCCTACTTGGTTTCCTGTGGTCAGAAGCAAGCTTACAAGAAAGTGTTTCTATTTGCTAAAATTCATAAGATTCCCACTCCCACTTCCCTTTCAGGCCCTCTTACAAATTCTCATCTTTTAGGATTTAAAAAGTGAGTTTTAATCCCTGGCTCTGCCAATAATCTTCTGGATGACCTTGAGCAAATCGCTTCGCCTCTGTTCTTTCAGCCTGGCTGTAAAGCTGGATGAATTCTTACCCCCTCGTACTGGTGTAAAACAAAGGATTGTCACGCAGTATTGAGGCACTACAACATGCAGGAGATAAGCAAGATGTATACCAGGCCTTGCGTGAACTTTGCAAAGATAAGCTTAGAAACAACTGTCTGAGGTTTGAAGGGGAACTATCAATATTCTTATTAAAACGGGTTTTCATTTTACATTCCAAACAAAACTCAGCTCATTTTTATTGAGAGCGTTCAAAACAATATACACATTTGTCAACAGGAGTAAAAATCCTTATTACCTCTTTTTCGTCTTTTTGTTTTTCTTCCTTTCATGACATTAGGCTCTAGACTTAACTAGAAGTATGCATTGCTTAAGCCTTGTTTCAGTAGCATCCAAAAATCTTAGTAAAACATTGAAATGGCTGAATTTTGCAAGACTGGTCATGCAAAATCAGACCACCATCTCACTGCACCTGTAACACAGCAAGGCACCAAGCAGTGCAGGATGACAGCACAAATGCCTGCTAATCTCAGTCATTTTTCTAGCCAGTAACCAATTAATTTATATTTTGAAATACAGTCACACACTTGTTTTCAAAATATTCCTATTAAATGCAAAGCTATATTACCTAGTGCTCCCAACAAGAATTTTAATTAAACTGTCAGCTTTTTGTAGCCAGAGTTATCTAAAGACTGTTCTTTTTACTGGTCTCTTATTACAGCTGGATTTTGTTTTCATTAGTTTCTTTCTTGTGGTGGCTTTATTCTCTGCTCTCATTACAGTGAGGATTCATAGATCAAAATGACACTTTTGCAGGAAACTCCCAATTCAGCCAACACCGTGTTTGCTCATAAAAGATACAAACCTGCTTATCAGGAACTTATTTCCTCTGCATAAATGAGCACACAAAAATCACAATGACCTACAGCAGCCAAATTATTAAGTGTCAATCGTTTGCATGGGCAGAGAAAAACTGTTCCAAAGGATTATAGGGCCTTATTCCTCAAGTACTTTTTCAGGGGAATAACATCCGTGTCCATGCAGATGTTTGCAGGGATACAGCTTTTCATGAATTTAGGGTAATTGACTTCTGGCTTAGCTATTTGTTTGTTTCTAATTAAGAAAGCAGTTGCAATGTATATCAGAAAACCAACCCCAAATTTCCTACATGCATGGATTATATAGTTTGAAACAAAGAGTTTATCTTCTCACCTCTCAGCATGCAGAACCATTCACGTGCTAGATTCCAATTCCAATAAACACGGAACTGTCATGTGATTAAAAATCCTCTTAGCAAGACTTGACTCTCATTGTTCCATTGCATTTTAACATCTACTCTCTCACTACACTGACAGTATATCCATGGCAGGACACACCTAAGACAGTCGGTGGGCACGCTGGGGATTGTTTACTGAACGAGATGCAAGAAAACATTCGTAAGGTGGAGAACCTCAATAACCAGGCATCTTAACGGTTGCATTAAAAGGTCTTAAGACTAACACCATGATGTTCCCAGGTAAGTTAGCAAGATCTCCTCAGGCCCTAAATTAATATATCATTTATTTAAAAGTCCTTTAATGGGATCTTTTCTATACGAGTCCTTGGGACTAATTAACAAAACATTGAAGTCTTGTGCAGCTTCATACACTTTGTGAAAGTATTCTAAAATCTCAAGCAACACCACCTCAAGGGAACAGAGTGAAACCATCGTTAGGACTGCTCTTGTGGCTGCAACTGAGCTGAGCTCAGTTTTTTGTTTGTTCGTTTTATTTTGTTGTTGTTTTGGTTTGGTTTTTGTTTCTTTGGTTTCTGAAAAGGACTCGATACTAGAAGCGGACAATAGTTAGTTGAAACAGGAGTTTTTGAAAGCCACAAAATCTTACAGCATTCTGTGGCTCCTCATTAAATATTCACATGCCTAGGAAAAACAACACTGGAAAAATAACAAAAAGGATCAAATAAAAAATTCACTGAACAATTTTGAGGAGGTGACCATCCAGTGGCAATGAAACCAACAGACAACACAAAGCATGGCAGATTGAAAATAACTTCTCATGATAGACCATCACATAGGAGCCTTTTACAGGCTGCTCTGTGTATTGCTGGTATTCTCTATTCTGCCAAAATATGGTCCTAAATCTAAGGGGAAAGTCTTTAGGCGACATGTTTGATGCAGCCTTTCTTCCTGCTCTGGTTAAACGCTGCTGGTCTCAGTATTTCAACCCCAAGATATCCAAGACGGGCACTGTGTCCATGCATACACATAAAGCAGCAGAATTACATTATTCAAGCTATTCATCCTGCACATGTTGTACAAGCTTTTGCTACCTTCAAACTGTAGAAAGAGGAAAATAACATATTTCTATCAGTTTCTGCTCATCAATTCAGTGGCCTTCCCCATCTGGATGTCCATTCTAGAAGAATGTATGCTTTAAATTAAAACTTTCGTAGCGCAGCTATCCATCAGCAGAGAGACTAGCTTGCCGGCAGCCCAGCACTGGTTTGCTATGAGTAGTAGGAAAAGCTCAGGCTTACAGCAATAAATATGCATTTATTCCCTAGTAAAGCCAACCAGTACCACACTTCAGTCAGTGACTAAGAGGAACAGCACTGAAAGATGTCAGAGTACATTCTATCAACCTGACAAATTGTCTAATGCCTACATGAACCGAAAAAACACAGGAAAAATGTGAATTCAATCACAAACAGAAGAGGCCAAAATAAACAAATGTAAGGATATCAGACCATAGACTCACAGGATACCTACATGAGGCTAAGTACGCACTTGTAGTCAGAAACAGACCTATTTTCAGAACTGCTAAGTTTATTTCTGTGCTGTCACAACATCATATTGTTAAAAATCAACTTACCTATGCTCATGGCGACCTGCTTACTACAAGGCTCTACATATTTCATTGTATAATCAGAAAAAAGTTGTTTCTGGTCCATTTATACATCATCTTCAGCAGGTCACACGCACACAATTAACTGTTTAAATAAAGGATTTGGGTGAAAAGGGGTTTGCTTTTCAATGAAGATACACAATAGGAGACAAAATGCAGAGTATGCAAAAAGCAAGTTTTAGTTGTTTATCTAACTTAAAGCTTCCAGAAAAACATTACTTTGATTTATAAACACGTATTGCACAACACCATTTAGAAGCACACCCAAGTGCTTAGTTGGTGTGAGCACTGTACACCCTTTTTAACAATATAACCTGTCTACAAAGAAAAATAATTTTTTTGGACTATGAAGGAGTAAATTAATATGAAAAGTACATCACTTAAATACAATTACAGTAACTCATGCAATATCTGGTAAGTAGAGACAGCCTAGACTAATACAAACATTGGGGCATCACTACATGTATTCTCCACAATAGTTTGTTTTATGAAGTCATTTAAACTGCACACAAGGAAAACCCCAAAGAAATCAATTAAATGGCAAAGGTAACATAAAGGAGGTTAGAAGAGCAATAGAATTTTAAAATTGTGGTATTAACAACTATAAAACTACAGAAGGGCTAATAGTTATGCAATTAAGGGGCTGAACTTCAACGTTCCGGGCTGGGAGATATACCAGCTCTGTATTTAGATATCACTTGGACTGCAAATTCCAACAATTTTGGAGTCAGGAAACTCAGCTACACTTTTCATGTGGACATGGCTCAGGGGCTGCAATAACTGCAGTAACAACTCACCCCGAAAGGAGAAAAGTCAGATGGATGTTCAGTGTGATATCCACAATTACCAAGATGAGGTAATTAGTCTCTCCCCACCCCCCTCAGTCTGTAGAGCATAACGAACACGAGGCCATTTTAGGTTCAAAAACGCTACAAACGGGTATAATGGAGCAACATCAGAGGTTTTGTTATTGCAGAACAGCGGAACAAGAAGGTGGTTTCAAAAACCATCAAATGACAGGAGGATAACAAACCATTATTGATTTGCTGCTTCAGGAAGCAAGCTGAACTCCAGTTTAGTAAATTCAACGACTGTGGACACAAGAGTAAGTCCTGTGTTAATCCTTGGCCCCAACTCAACATTGGGCTCATGTGGGAACAGGAATCAGACAACACAGTAAAATGTCAAACTGGGATTTAAATTTGCATTGTTTTCAGCTAGCTGTAGCTTAATTGTACTTTCAATTAACGGGCATTTCTAAAGTATTTCTGTTTACTTGGGGTCAATGGCATGAAAACTGTGAAAGTCACTAGAAATCTCTGTGTACTATCAATACGTGTGGCCTCTTGCAAGCTGCTTAAACTAAGCTTTATTTTTACAAAAGAGCTATTAATTTTCCCCTTAGAGCTTATCTGTAGTAAGCTGCTGAAGACAATGACAGGTTTGTAATCATCATCCGTGCCTAGAAATATTTCAAGCTGAATTTAGTGCATTTTGAAATAAACATTTAGGAAGAAGACAGCTATCATTTAACTTTATGGCACACAGTCACGCATTAATCCCTAAGCAATGCCCTAGAAGATCTCGGAAGTATGAAAAATGTATTTCTGGCATACTATGTGTGTAACTGCTTTTATGATGGCTCTCCAGCACAAGCATCATAAACCACTGAGTACCTAACAAATAATTTATAGCTAGTAAAGGTACATGTTGACCTAAACTGCAGCACAAACTTATTTTTTGTCCAAGTTTGCTTGCCAAAGTACTGAAAGAGTACTAAAAGTGGCTAAAAAAAATTAAATAATTTTAATATGACTGGCTTCACAAGTATCATACAAGGAAATCTGTATTTTTCAGTTTACAAGCTGCTTTGAAGGAAAGAACATGTTTTCCTTTTTTTTTTGTTCTTTAGGTGTGTCCTTGGGCTTGAGTAAAAATAGTCTGTGTGTCAGTGAGTCACTACAACACTGTCATTTTTTTCTATTAATGTATTTAATGGTGCCTAGCAGTGTAAAAGGAATAAAGAATGGGACACATTTATGAATTGTTCTTTCCCGTACAGCATTCAGACCATCTTAACACACTCCTGCCTGGGTTGCCTCATATCTCAAGCACAGCTCTCCTTGAGGCCACTTGCCACAGTAACTATCAAAAGTGTCAAAGAAAATTACATATCACAGTCCTACACTCACTAAGTGAAAGAAATACTTGTGTTGTTGTTACCACGATCTGATATACAGCCAGAATGAACATCAACACTAATAAAATATTTAACAGCTTAGATTTAACTTGGCTTGCTATAGGGTGCAATGGAGCTTTTGACTTGATTAAATATTCCACTTCAGTGTGGGCTGCAGGTTTAGCTTTTTTTTAATTCTTCCCCAGAGCACCATGCCAGGTTTTCCTATAATTAAGTGAGTTCACTCCAGACTGTTTACAACTGGGATCCCTGATGAGACTACTGTCTGAAAACTTTATGTTCTTTTCAAAACTACATATAGGCTGTCAAGTTCCTTAATCATTTCCTTTGTAGTGGCTGTTTCAGAAAGAGACTTTGGCAATATATTATTAAGGAAGTCAAATAGATGCTCCTCCCCTCTTTTCATTTTTGATTATTATTAATTTTTACTTCCTTATTTTTTTCTCTGCTATGGGTTTATGAGTCTTAATTACAGAAGTAATTGAGAAAAAGCTGAAACAGAACTAGCTTAATTTGAGGCACAGAAATGAGCCCATTTACAATATATTAAACTGTGGAATAATTAAAAAGCAAAGGAGAGACCTTTAGTTCATTTAAAAAGGGTGACTGACAAAGCAATAGGAAGAGAATTATGTTTGATACATTAAAACCACACTAAATCTGAAACACTGTCATCAAAATACCTGCAACTGCAAGGAAATAGCCTAATAGCATATAAAACAGTTTTGGTTTTTTTTGTTTGGGGCACAAATTTAATAAGATGGAACAGCTCCTTTATTTACAGGTCTTCATGCTTTACCAGTCTGCTACCACCTGTCACATCTTGTTAGGACACAAGTAAAAAAATCAAAAGGGAAGGGGGTTCCAAATAAATACTTTATTAAGGTAAGCACAACAGTAGACAAGGTAGGAAGTTGGTACACAGAGCAAATCCTACAGTTAGAAAAAAAAGACATTGCTACCTACATTGTCTTTGCTCAGTGACACAGATGACCCAGACAACATTAAGCGAATTTGTCTGCTCCTACACATCTCTTCCTTAGCATCCATGAGAAAATATAGAAACCATGGAATAAATTGCACTTGAAGTTGCAGGTGATGAATTCGCAGTCCAAGAAAGCAAAACAGAAGAATATAACAAACACTTCCTATAAAAAGTAACAAAACATCATGAAAGAATCACAACACTGAGCCTCATTTCTTCTTTAGTTTCACACAATGATTAGACACCTTGAATGCCACTTCAAAAGATCTTTAGCAATTCCAGACATACACTGCTTCCTAACAAGGATCTTAAATTTCCATGTGCTGATCGTAGCCAGAATACCATGTAAGTAACAAATTCATCTGTCCTTCCTACTAGCCATCCATAGTGCAGACATTTTCTTATTAAGTATTCTGAAGATAAAAAGTAAGAATTCTATTAATTATAAAAATATCATATAATTAATTGTTATTCTGCAATTTTATCTTTAAGTGTTTTCTTGTCCTGAATGAATATTATACAAAGTATTACAGTTCTTTTATTTTTTTAAACTCCTATACTAATCTTTGTTAATCCATACAAATTCAACTTAAACTGGGGATAAAAGCTTCTGCTTTGAAGAAAACATCAAATAGTACAGCAATTAGTGTGTAAAATAAGGTTATTTCATTGGTTCAGCCTCAAGTTCCTACATTATTAATCACTCATAACCAGAGCATATAAGCCCCTTGATCCATGCAGACCAAAGCTTGGTGACTCCAGGTAGATTTAAGTACTCCATAGGCAGGAACAAGGATCACTTGGTTATCAGTGCAAACGTGTTGTGAGCACCCAAGTCCTTCGAACACATGGATCACCAGGAATTCAGTAAGTAACATCCAGCATGACCTCACCATCAGGTATAAGCGTGTGACTGTGCACATCTACAATTAAAATCCTGCACCACAACTGCACTGTAAAACCCAGGGAAGTCACTAGCCCCAGTCTCTAACCACTGTACAACGGAAAACCAGGAACACTGCACCAGAAACACTGCATTCCATTACAAGGGCAGAGGTACAGCAGCGCACCAAGAGACACTAAAATCACAGTTTCTTCCCGAGAATTGCGTTCCCCCCAAATCCTTGCAATTTCTAATTTTGTTATGCTGTAAATTGAGGTTGTGGCCTTGACTGATTTTTTTCTATCCTTTGGAGATTTCATGAGCCGCCAGTACAGTATTTGCAACAAGCCATCTGCAGCATCAGAAAAGCCTCCCTAAGATTCTTCTCCCTCTTGTATAACTATATTTACTATCATATGAAGTGAGATACGCCTCTGCACAGCAGAGGTTTTCATGCTCCAGTTTGTGGGTAACTTCTCTGGGTTCAGTAATCAATAAAAGTTTAAAAGAAAACTACCAACTATAGTCCAGCTGCATTTAGATCTCTAAGTAATGGCACAACAGCACTTTCATACACGTTAGTATAAAATTTGGAAAATATTCCTCCCCCCCTCCCCTTCTAAAGCTGCAGACAGACATTTATATTTCCATTTCTGCTCACAAGCCTCACGAGCGTACACTAACTGCACCAGCTGCACGCAGTGAGGCTTAAAAAGTCAGACCCAGGAGTAAGGACTACAGCAGAGCCCAGCTTCACTCCAAAGGAGCTCCCTGCATTGAGTGTGGATTACATTGAGCCTTGGAGTGACACCCAGAAGCCTCTGGTTCTCACCATGATTTTAATGACAGCACAACGAGCAGTTTCACTGGAAACTCAAGTGTTTGCTGGAGATACTTGCTCAGGCTTACAGATATGCTACTATTTCATTATTGAATGTGCTCACTGTTTATGTGAAGGCTTCCTCTTATGTTTCAAAGGTGCTTCCTTGCCCTACATCAGTGTCACTGACTGCAAGACTGCTCCTAAATATTGTTCGCTGTAAAGCAGCGAACGCAGGCCTGAAGGTAAAAATTGTTCTGGCAACTACGCAGCAAAAAGGGTACTAGGGACAAGCCACTGGCATCTGCTGTTCCAACTGCTGCAGCGAGCTTCTGAGATGGGGGAAAATCGGCTCGAGTCTGATAATAAAATTATTTGAAACTCTTGGAAGTAGGCACACCAAAGCACTTTTAATCTCCAAAGTGCATTTTATTAGTACATAAACTACGAGATCCATTTTTGGCAGGAAAAACAAATCTACTAAACTAGAAAGATATAAAGCTTTAGGAACAATTACTTCAGTGCCTGCTGGGCCTCGGCTGATGGGTCCGTACCTGCAGTGCTGCTGACGTTCAGTAACTTTCCCTGGCTTCCTGACACAGGCGCCTCTGGAGCTTCGGGAAAGCTTGTCCCACTGTCCACAAGGCCTGACTGTGGCATATTCATAGGAATTACGAACATTATATGAAGTCTCTGCCCTGTGATCTGAAGGCATAAGGGGAACAAATGCTAGCTAGTTTGCTTGGGTAATGTTGACTACAGACACCAGGATCTCCTACTGTCAGTGGACAGAGATGAAGACCTTTAATTACCTTAAGAACCTCTCTCCTCCCATCCACTATGGGAGGAAACATAGTGAGATCAGCAGAAGAATAGAAGCTAATCTACGTATTTCCCACTCATCAGTAATAGCTCCTTTGCAAGCATCATTTTAAAATGCTAGATTAACTGGCTGACAAAGCATTGATATTTTTTTTTTTTTAATTCCACAGTCATAGCAACTTTAAGGAACTAAGCAAATAGTATGTAGTAAATGCAGAGAAGCAATAGAAATGACCCAAATAAGCATCCCCTTTTCCTCAGTGGCGATTCACACATGCATAACTGTGGAAGTAACATGGAGACACCTCAGTGGTAACTGAACTTTAAGAGGCCTTTAGAGTTGGTGACAGATTAATAGGTTGGTACCGTAAGTTTTGACATCCTTGCAATTTTAGTATTCTTGGTTTTATGCACAAATGAACTAAACACTGTAAAGACTTCAGTGCATCAGCTGTAGCATCACACCTGTGATTAGACCCCTGGTAACTTTATGAACTAAGACCACGTGTGTATTTCCATGTCACAGAGCACGTCAGTGTGCAACAAGAGAACTGAGTCCAAGCACTGCAACTATTCCAACCAATAGTTTTCAAAAATAATTTCCTCAAGGAAACTCCAGCAATATTAAAAATCAGGTCTATTGAAGACAACAACCTAAAAGCATTATTTTCATTGTCACTAGTAGAAAAGCAAAAGATTTTAAAAATACTTTGTTTCCTGAATATCATGTTCCATGCTGTGTAAAGCCACTATCACATCTCTCAATTTCCCAATCCTTGCGTTGTTTTATTAAAACTAATGAATGTTTTAGCATACAAGAGACTAAATATATTTGCATAGGATTAGAACAGCCAGGCGACACTCATCCCTGTAGACTTAAATACGAACTGTAAGAAGTAACATTTACACAGTAAATAACTACGTTGCATCCTGAACAGCTCTTTCACATGATCAGGTAAATCCTTTAACTCAGCAAATGCCTGAAGCTGAATTGGAGAGGGCTGGAAAAACCACTCTAATCACAGAGAGAGAGACTGGCCACCCAGGGCACTGCCAAGGTCACTCATGGACAACGCTTGACACATAATCTAGTTACAAGAAATCAGGCCTCTGCTTCAATAAACGACTTGGATTGTGGGTGCTTGGGGTCATTCATTCCCCCAAGCACTGCTGAGCTCACTCATTGGGCTGTATTGAGCTATTCATCTAATCTTTTATGATGGAGGAAAAAAAAGAAAAAGGAAAGCAATAAAAACTAGAAAGTTCATAGCGTTCCATGCTGTTCGCAATTTAAGTTAGAGCACGGCTCAGTTCAGTTCAACATCTACAACCCTGTCAAGACAGATGGAAAGCTATATGTCCTCCCCAGAAGAATCACAAATATTTAATTAAATTTCTTATTCCACTTCTATGACTAAACACATAAATAAAATACAGATTACTTTTCATATTCCCTCCATATTTGAATAGTGCAACTTTCCCTTCCTGCTGACCTCTCTTCCTCTTCCTCCTTGCTTTGATCCATTATGTTTAAAAATCTAGTAATTTTTACTGCAAGCAGGGAAACAGGGAGATACCTTCTTACTCTTACATCCAACCTTATTTCTGTAGGTTAGGAGGTAATTTAATTAAGAACTTACTGCTTTGACATCCAAATTCACACAACTGTAAAGTCTGGCTCAGCAATCAAGAAGAAAAATTACAAACATTGGTTTAGAAATAACTATGATAAGGAAGAATCTTCTACTACACTGTATGATATGTGCTATAACAGTTTTGTGCAGAAAAGATTAGGTTCATCTGCTGGAGGATTTTGTCTACCTTACACTAGAGGCAGCCATAATTATAAGTATCTGCTTAAATCTTTGGCCTCACTTTCCTCTAACGTGCCATCTGAACTTTAACAACAACTAATATCAAGGAACTGAACGAAATAGGAAAATGCTAATAGAAGTATTACTTAGGAACTGAATCATAAACTAAGACTTCCCAAAGTAAGGAAAAGACAAAAAAATCAAGAAAGAAGGAAAGAGCTATTTAAGAAGAGGCAGAGAGAACAACAACTTTGGCTAACATTCACCTTCTATTCTTCATACGAAAACAGAAGTTAGAGTTTTGTTGCTGTTTCTCATGAGCCCAACATAAATAGGGGGCGAAGAGCAGCTTGAAGCCTGTATGCTGCCAAACTCCATGCTAATTATAAGGATTTTGTGGTAACAAGGGTGAAGTATGTTGACACATAAACCTATGTGCTATATTTTACTTTTACTTACTATCAAACCCTGTAAAAGGAAAATCAAGCGTCAAACTACAAAGCAAATCAAGTCAGTGTTCGTAAAAAAATCAGCAACTTTCAACATTGTACTTAGGACCATGACTGAAAGTAAAAAAGGACCGCATTCATTTTAACTGTAGACTGAAATGTTAAAGACATTTCTTAAAATCTCCAAGATCATTTTCTTCCGTTTTAAA
The DNA here is from genome assembly GCF_009769465.1 of Tauraco erythrolophus. NCBI lineage: Eukaryota > Metazoa > Chordata > Aves > Musophagiformes > Musophagidae > Tauraco > Tauraco erythrolophus. Next base: position 19,024,247 of record NC_141479.1, on the reverse strand, counting down.
AAAAGATAAAACATTTGAGGCAGAGAAATAGACTCAGTCCACTGTCAGTTATAAATATTCTTAAAGTAGGTAGAAAAAGTAAGACACATAAACCAGAGTTTTATCACACAAGTTCTAATTCTACAGACACCTTAACAAAAATCCTTAGCTTCATAACCATTATTTCGGAGAACTTCTCAATATGGAAAGATTAATCATTTGAAACTAATATCACCGTGATCTGATCTCACAGACAGACACTATCCCATTCAGCACTTCATTTCATTACCTGGCGAACAACTCACTGCAGGCAAATTAAACAAGCATCAGAAGATCTGAAAAATCAGGAATGAAACACTGAAACCAGCTAGCCTTAGAACAGAACTCAAACAAATCAGTTCAGTTGCCACGATAGAATTTATTCTGTAGCCTCTGTGTACAAGCCTTATGTGTGTAAAGCCAGGTAATGCTATAAAACAATATCATATTTATCTAAAAATAAGATTAAAGCTAAACACTGTACAGCTCTGACAATCAAACACTGCTATCTAATTTTAAACAGACAGCTTTGGGAGTTGTAATAAAACAAGCCTCCCAATTGTCTTAGAGAATTGTCTGTGTTGAGGAACTAAATAATTGAAGACCTAATGGGAAAGCTGAAAAGATCCTGCTTTTTCCTAAGTAACTACAGCAGATTTTCTTTTTGCAATACCTTAGGAGATTTATGAAATCTTCAAAATGGGATACTCTCTCATTTAAAGTAATTTTGCAAACTCTTTTCCGAGCTATTACAAAACACAGTCAGAGCCTGCAACACAGCTCACCACCGTGCCACAACACTGTAAGCACTGTTAATTCCGCAACCTTGAGGGAAAAAACAGCAGAACAGGCCTTTTATGAGCTCCCAGCTTTTTCCTAATACCAATTGAAAAGGGCTGGTTTTCAATTAAACAAACAGGTCTTTTTAATAAATTCTCCACCAGCTATTTAAAAAAAAAACACCTGTAGTTTGAGAACTGTGCTTAGAAAATTTGTGTATACACCTCATTGTTACACGCAACAACAAAATCTTAGTCATGATACCCTCATGATAGATGGGGAATAATCTTTCCTTCTAAACCTCTCTAGGATGAACACTATGTAGGGACAAACATAGACCTCACTGAAAATGCATGGCTCCATCTTGTTTCCTTTGAAAGCAATTGAAATTAATTATGCTTTTTAATAGCAACACAGTCTGTTCCTCAGTTAAGGCTTGTGTCCTACACACACGTATATGGCACTCCACACATAAGTGCAAATACTAAAAAAAACCAACCACCAAAACCCAACCCACAGAACTATATTCACATCTAGCATAAACAAATTTGTCTTCATTACAGTGAATTATTGAGCACAGAACCCAGGACATGTATTTTATTTTCACTTAACAATTGAACAGATTAAAGGGAAGGAAAAAAAAAAAATCAGGTTGATTTTTTGTCTTTTATACACTTCTCTTTTTGCTTGGAGACAAAAGTTACCATTACCCAAGTGTAACTAGTCTAAATCACCAGTTTTATAATAACAATGTTCAGTTTTCATCAAAGCCAAAGCAAAGTTTTACTTTATAAGAATATACTAAATTCATTTCCAAAGCTTAGCAAGGTCTTTGTTATTTCAAGGAAAATAAGTTCTTGGCTGTGAACAACTTACCTATCTTTGGATCAGGGGTCTCGTGCATAGGAAGTGCAGGGAGCTGAACAAAGGCTGCTCCCTACGGGACAGGGAGCTGAGGGTGGGAACACGGCCCCACTGTACCCGGGCACGGCGAGCAGAGCACATGGCCCCACCATATCTGAGCAAGGCAGATCCAGAGTCGGGCCAGCAGTCAAGTCGGCAGTTTGGGATCCAAGAAACTCACAGCGAGGCACAGGCACGGCTGTAGCTGAACTGGAGACCCACACTCCTACAGCACAGCTTAGGAAGGGACTGAAACTCTCACCAGCTGAGCTGAAATGGGTTCCTGGGACCACGGGAGGGTGCGAGAAAAGGTCCCAGGTGAGGCTGGTCAGGATCATTGAAGTCTGTTAGAGCCCTCAGGTCCTGACAGAAAGAGACATGTTTTCATTTTTCAAGCAGCAGCTGAAGCAGATAATCGTTTTCCCAAGGGCAAAAAAAGCAGCGGTAGAAGATTTCAAAAGAAATGTCTTCCTTTACAAAGCCTTATAACTTACACCACTGTTTTTTCCTGTCGATGAACAATATAGGTAGCCAGTTTTTACGGCCTGTGGGCTACGCAAGAGAACTATGCTGTTGTAGGAATCATAACCAAGGCCAATCTGAGACAGCTGTCAAAATGAAAAGAATAGAAGTGATTTCTATGTAGGATTTTTAAAAGGATTTGATCCTGAGAAATGCTGACCGTTTCCTGGGAGGTCGTAAGCTTTCAACTTCCATCACCACTCTCTCTGTACTAACATCTCAATCTTGGGCTTCTTGAATTTTCCAGGAATCTCTGAATCATACAGAAGCTGAACAGGTGCATAAGGCTTTCTACTAATATTTCTGTAAATGTCTTAATGCTTTGATTTAATTCATTTACACAGAGTTACAGGAGTGCCTTAAGACACTAAAGAGACACTGACGTGTCTTCCTGGGGATATGTATGTGCATAAGGGTATCCAGGTTTTCCAGCCGAAAGCCATTGTTTTGTCCTAATGGTTTCAGAAGGTGATGTATATTAACTAAAACTGCTGCAAAGACTAATGCGGCTCATGGAAACTTTCAGCACAATTTTTAGGCTTATGTTAATCAAATCTGCATTACGGGTTGTAAAGAAGTTTCTTATGTAATCATAATACAAACAAATACAGTAGATTAAAGATTATTATTAAATATATAGAAGGAAAAGTTTGATTTCTAGCTACTCTTTATTGAAAACAAGTGAGTCTGTCCACCTCTTGTTATGAAGCATTGTTAAAAAATGTTTTATTTTGGTTTTCAAATAGAAAAAGTTGTACTTGGCTAATGGATACCCATTTAAAACTGCAGCATGGCTGTCTATAAACACTGCACATACAAATACCATCATGTTATTTGGTAGAAGTTCTTATTTACCCATTTCTCTCTCTGAAAATATTAGCTTGATTTGGCAGCCCGTTTTCTTTAGAGGTGAAGCAGAAGGACTAACCAGCCAACTTTTGAGAGCTTTCGCTTTTGATGAAGTCATAAAGTAGTTAAAGGAACTTACGAAACTTAATTCATTGTCTGTGGATTCAAAGGTTTCTTTAAAGGTATTTTTCATATATCATAATGCTTCTGATCCATGCTTTCCCTCCCTTAAGGGTATCTTAGCTTATTTTATGACCCTCAGTTCCCCAGTGCTATTCTGCTGACATTGTTTGTTTGTTTAATTTGCGTTGGTTTTTTTTCTTTCTTGGGAAACTAACATATTGTTCTAGAAATTCGCAATTAGGTAATGCTCTGCGTTTATGTTTCTCTTTTCACTGGAAGAGGGCTTGATTCCCTCCTCAATTCTTAGTTCGATCATTGAGGATCATGAATTCCTTGTGTTTCCCAAGGCCAGGACAGGCTGTGCTCAATCCCAATCTCCCTGACATCAATCCCCACCTCTGCGTTTTGCTTGGTTTGACGGACATGTAACGCTCGTCAGGATGGAGCACGCAGTATGTCAAAAGGAGGCAAACACTTTGCTCAGACTGGACTTAGAGGCCGCGGAAGCAGCACGTTCGTGTTTAGGTTTGTTCCCGAACGGTCCTGCTGAACTTCAGAGAACTTTTGAGTTCGTCACTGTGAGGGAAAGAGGTGGGGAGGGGAAAATGAGAGACACAGGAGCCAACGGCTGGTGCAGTGCAGGCGCGGGAAACGCGCACTCGGAGAGAAAAGTTCCGAGCGATAAAAACGCGCCGAGAACGCCGTCAGGCAGAGCAGCGACCCGCTCGCCTCCGCGCCACTCTCAAGATGGCGACCGACACCTGCCCAACCCCGCCACACTCTTCTCTCTTTCGATTGGCTGGGACGGCTGGCAGTCTCTGCTGCCAGCCAATCAGCCTGCCTTCCGCGGCCCCGAAGGCGGTGCCGCGGCCCGGCCGCTGTGGGGGTGTCTTCCCGCCGCCGCCAGAGGCCCGGAGCGGGATGAGCCGCCTGGGCCCGGTTCTGCGCCCGCGGCCGCTCCTGCGCGGGCCCTGGGCAGTGCCGCGGGGGCTGCGCTGCGCTTCCGTGGCGGCCGCTCTGCGCCGCGGCCTGGCAGGCTCCAGCACCGCCTCTGCCGCGGGCATGGAGGAGCTGCTGAGCCGCACCGTCCCGCCGCTGCCGCCCTACGAGACCAAAGAGAAGGCGCCGCCTCCGCCGGAGCTGCGCAGCGCCGAGTTCGTGCGGTACTACCGCGCTCTGGAGGCCGGGCCGCCCAGGGCCGAGCTCCTCACCCGCTTGGCCCGCGACTTCGGCGTGGACCACGGGCGGGTGGCGGAGTTCAGCGCCAAGGTGCTGCAGGCCCGGGAGCAGCAGAGGGAGCCGGGGGCCCTGCTGCAGGCCGAGGACCGGCTCCGCTACTACCTCAGCCCCCGGTACCGCGGTCTCTTCCAGCACCTGGGCCGCCTGGAGGGCGGGCTGCGCTTCCTGGTGGAGCTGAGGGGCGACCTGGTGGAGGGGTTGGCGACTAAGGCAGTGGATGGGCCTCATATCAAGGTGAGGGCAGGCCTGGGGGCGGGCGGCTCGAAAAGGGAGTTGGAGGGAGGCTGGACAGGGCGTGGGTTGGGGCTTCCGACTTACGGTGCTGCTCATGGAGCCATCACATTGGGCTGGAAAGTGTCTGGTGAACCCGATTCACTGTGGTGTGACATGAGCAAAGCCCCTTCCCACAGCCCGTGGCAGCAGTGGGAGCTTGGGAAGGGAGCGGCCCGGGGTGTGAAGCAGTGGGCTTTCCAAGTCATCCAATGGCTTTTCCAAGGGGCCGCGGGCTGTGAAGGACTGGCGTTAGGTGGTGGAGGAAGTGCCACACTGGCGCGGCATGACATGTGCAGCTGATGTCGGGGCTGTGTCAGGAGCTCACTGCAGGAGTGGTGTGTAGTCGCGTGACTTCGAAGTCCGATAACGGGCCACGAGTGACACAGCAGCTGTGTCGTCCCAGTGCTGAAGAATATCAACAGGAGAGAGGAGTTGTCGTGGCTTCTCTCAGCAGTGTGTAGAAAAGGGGTGAGGTGGAACATCCCCAGCTGTTACATGGTGCAGTGAGGTGATGTGGGTGTGGAAGAAGGAATTGTGCAACAGATTACAGTGGCAGGAGGTGACAGGACTTCCCTGAAGGCAATGAAGAAAGACGGCAAGTTGCTCAGATGGCGCTGACCGTAATTTGTTTGTCAATATTAAAATGCAAATTAAGTTTGACAAGAAAAGGATGGCTTTTATGTCAGTGTTGTCATTTAACCGTGGTCATCACATAACTGGAGTAGCAACAGCCCTCATAAGGGGGGTGTTGGATCATCTTAAGTAAAAACAGACTGAATTTGCAAGATAGAAGTGTGTAAAACAGCTGAATGTACATGCATGGAATAATACAGTATTTAAGAAACATGCTAAACCCATTTGAAAGTAGGAAAATATTGTCTGTGAAACTAAAGCTTCAATAAAAGGGCTGTCATAAGCAGTCTGTTTTGTCTTCTCAAAATATTTTTTGAAATGTTTGAGTTCACATGTAGAACTAAACCCAGTCATACAAACTGTTCTTGTAGTCTTTTTGCACTTGTTTATCAATTTTACTTTTCCAATGTCATATCCTCTAAAAATAAGAGTTAGTGATAAATAGCACACAAGCCAGAAAAGGTCAAGTGAGGATTTGGTTGGTTTTTGTTTGTGACCATGTTGGTTGTAAGGATTTACCCTGGATACTGTTTCTTTCCAGCCTGGCATTTCACTTAGGTCATTCTCATCTGCTTTCCACTTCAACTAAGACCTAGAACTGTGTGTTCTTGCTGGTGCGTCCGGGAAAGCTGTTATGTCTTGCTCCCGAAATACCTGTCTTGCCCAGTGGTTAAAATCTATTTGCTTATATTGCCAGTCAGCGTAACTATGAGCACCCGAGGGAGCACTCAGCCTGCAGGAAGTCTGGGCAGTCCCCACAATGGAGTTGATTGCTGGCTGGTGCAAGTGGTTTGTGAGGTAGTGGTGTGAGGGCATGTGTATTTATTTTGGTACCTTGAGCCACAAGTGTGAGATACTGTATTACCTGTTCCGAGACCAAATGTCAAGAACAGAGAAAACTGTGGCAGAAAGTTCAGGCTGTAGGTTTGTGGAGGGGGGATTGTGAAGTTGTGGGTTTTTTTCTTCTTTTTAATAGAAGAATAATAGAACTCTTCTCATGATACAGCATGTATTTTGGGATCTTTTAGTGGACAATTTCAGAATGGTTCTTTGCTGGTTTCCCTAACTGCAGGAAAGAGACAAAAAAAGGTATAGAAAAGCTCTGGAACTTGGGATAGTTGTTATTACTTCAGGATTCATTGTATGATGAAGTTCCTGTCTGCCTAAATTTCCTAAGCTATTATTTTAAAACAAGAAGATGCAAATTACCTGATGATTGTTTCTCCATTGGTTTCACTATTCCCGAATCATTAACAAAATAGATGATGCACTGCAAACTAGTGCAGCATTGTCTTCAGTTACTCCCGAGTATGCACAGCTTCACAATGCCCTCGGTTGGCTTTCATAAATCACCTCTGAAGTTGAACTGATGTTTGAAGTAAGTGAAGAAATGCGAATGCCTAACTTACTCTGCTTTTATGCACTGTGTGACGTGTGCCTAGCTGCACTGCGCTCCAAAATGCGTCTCATTATTAGACTCGTGAAAGATTCTGAGCACTGAAGTCACTGAACTATTTTAGCAGCATCCATTAAATCAGCAGCCATAGTGCCTTAGCTGTCAGGATACAATGTGAGGCAAATTGGGTTGGAAAAGCTGACTTTAAGGAATTGAGAAGAACGGTGACTACCTTACTGGAGGAATTTCATAGATCTTGAACATAAACCCTGAACGACGTGTTGGAAATACTTAAAATGATGGATTGTGCAAAGAGAGGGCACATGCTGTAAATTAGGTTTAGTTTCTATTTAAGTTAGTTATTAGAAGGCAGAATTGTCACCCAGACAGAAAAATTAGAGGTACCCTTGGTAAGAAGTTGTGACATGGTAAATGGCGGGAGGGTTGGAAGTAAAGGATCTTTAAGGTCCCTGACAGCCCAAACTGTTCTATGATTCTGTGAATTGTCTTTCTGTGGGTGTGTAAAAGATGATGAATACTCTCGACACACGTTTCTTGATAATCAGAAGGCAAAAATTTAGTGGTAAATTGTATTTTTGAAGCTATACAGCCTTTTTTTCCAAAGAGTCCACCAAAAATAGGTACAAGACATACAATGAAGAGAAATTTTTCTTCATAATCTGTCCCAGAGGTTGGTTTTCTTTTCTATTAAATATGTGAATCAGTTATTACTATCGTAAGCCTCATGGGTAATGTGAAGACGGCCGTTTCAAAAAAACAGTACTGGCACATAGTACGTGGTTTGAAAGGTTAAATTGCAGTAAAGCTGGGCCTAATTCTTACTCATTATACTGTTTGAATTTTTTCCTTCTGTCTCGTATGTTCCTTTCATGTGTTCTGTTCCTTCCATCCACCAAAGGGCATGAATGTTTTCCACTGTCTATATAAGTGAGTTGATTTTCTGAAGAGCCCTTGCAATGCACAGAGTGAAATTTGCTGAAAACGTCTTTCCTGAGCATAGTTCTTATTCTTACTGTTCAGAGCCCTCTCACCTGCAGTACTTCTTTGTCTCTGCCTGCGTTTTCCTCTTGAAATTTTTTTTATATTTTGCTTGCTTACTCAGTTTCAGCATTCGAAATACAGGCTCTGGTGAAAAATCCACATCATTATAATTTCACGTGTTGTTTTATAAAACATTATTATTTACAACAGGTTATTTGAATTGAGTTATAATTCCCCATAAACAAGATTCCTTTCTTCCAGAATCATTACTGGAAGCACATCTGCTTGACTTTCTTCTTTGGTTACAATTGCATTGCTTTTATACAGCTGTGTCTTGGACCCAAAGTAGCTGTCATGCGTTTTTGTCTTGAAAAGTAGCCTCCAGTTCAGTTGGGCATCACTACGTCCCATCGTATGGAGCATGCTTGCTAAACCTGTAGGTGCTTCCAGGGAGCAAAAGGCATCTGATTCCAACGTCTTCCACTTTTCTCAGTTTCCATGTGGTATAACTGGCTTTCTCCTAAGGCATGCATTGCCATCCCAGCCGTGTTACAGCCAGATGCAGAGCAGTGTGTTCCAAACCAGGACTAGCAGGAGTGCAGCCATCAGCAGTTTCCCTCTGAAAATGGTGTTCCAAAAAGCAGATGGAAGACAAGACAGCCATAGGAATCTGTTCGTTTGACCCCGGATCTCACAACTCTAGCTTATTTTTCTGGCTTACAGTGTGCCCCTACAAAAGAAACCAAACCAAACCATTCTGAAATAGGTGGAGACTTTCACTGCACCAAGAGATATTTGACCAGAATGATTTATGGTTATTCTCTAAAAACTTCAGAGCTGTGCAGAAGCAAGGATTGGCAAGGGAAGTACCTTAAAGCCAGAATAAACAAAATAATCAGAATATACTTGTTTAAGACACTTATATCTCTACAGTTCAAGAGGAAAAATGTATTAAAAAAATAAAAGAGAAGACAAGCAAATGTGGGTATGAGAGAATACTTGGAGTAAAATTCAGCTTTTCCCAGTAAAACTGCTGCTGATGCAAGCCTTGCAGAGATTGCAGACCAGTGTCTGCCCAGTTGTGCTGCCCAGGAGTTGCAATTCCTGCCCAACGTAGCCGTGCCAGAAAGAGCCCTTTTGTGCAGATGCTGTTGCGCAGACAGTGCTGGGCTCTGGGATGCAGCTTGTTCTACCTGCTGCTTTCTCTTCAATCCACTAGCCCAGAAGCACCAGCAAAACAGGTTTTGCCAGTGTAGGTTGCGGTTACTGTAAACGCAGTTGGGTGACTGATTGTCAAAGTGTGTCAAGTGCCCCGAGCCAACAGTAATTCCGCGTTTTTCACCGTAATGTCATACTGTAGAAATAGTCGGCTCTTTTGAGGGAGTAAGGGAGCAGAGGTTTAACATACGTGTCCGGTAAGCCCCTCAGATCATCAGACTTGCTATAAATATGCTATAGATCCATTTATTAGGCAGAGGAAGGTATACTGGTATGTCCCTCAGCTGTCCCAGTGGGTTTTTTTAAGAGGTTTCTTTTCATGCTGGTACCATGCATTACCTGGCTTCCATCGTTTTCCAGTGGGGATTGCTTACTCTATAAATGTGCTTCAGGTGAATTTTGTTTGTATTTTTTCAGTTTCATATTCATGTAACAACTTTTTTTTTTTTTTGGCTAGCATATGCAGACTTTGTTCACCTTGTACAGGTGCAGGTAGGAGTACAATTTGTAGAAGACTTTCAGCACAGTTTATTATATATCTGAAAGAGCGCTGTACTGAGAAAGACTAACAAAAAACTAATTTACAGAGCTTGGGAGAGTTGACCTCGTGGAATAGTTCATGGATACCCCCTGTATTTGGAACAATGCAATTGACATTTTCACTCTTTGAAGTGTATGTCAATTTATGGTTCAATAAGTAAGCTCTTCTTTTCTTACAGATTTGAGGATGCTGCTGAAAAAGATACAGAAAGCCAGGCTAAAATTCTTGTGTATGACAGAATTGTTCTATGCAGATGAATGGCTGTTTTCATCTAGATGGTTTGTAGAGTAGCCATTTCTGCATAAACAAACATAGATGCCAAACAAAAGCCTACCTATTTCACTAACACAACTTAGTAAGCGTAGAACGAGTAGGTAGGAAAAAGGGAAACTGAAGGAAAATCTGACTCTGCACTTCAGGTATGGAAGAGAACCAGGATTTGATAGGAATTTACCTTGCAAACTCCATGACTGTAGTCACTGTTGTGGTTTTTGAGTTCTGTGGTCTATGCTGCTGCTTTTGTTTCTGATGCTCAAAAATTTTCATACTTGTAAAGAAGAGAAATCCTGTAAAGCCTATGGTTTTTATCTCCATCCTCTTAAAAGAAACTTATTTTCTAATTTATCAGCCTGAGTGAGCATCTGCAGCTCCTGTGCTGAGCTGCACAATCCATGCTAAAATCCAAACTGAAGCAGTTTTGTTGTTTACTGGTGCCTAAAGGTGCCTGTATGTGTTCCAGTCACCTCCAGTAGATACGTTATGTGTCTTGGAGATCTGCCAAAAGTAGAAAGTTCCATGTGTTAATCATGGTGCAGGAGCAAATAGCTATTCTGTATCTTTCTCATAAAGAGCAATGGAAAAAATGTTTGATAGAGATGACCAATAAAATATGGTGAAGAACTGGAAAATTTTAATTTGGTGAGTTGCTTTCTTATATTAATAAGCTAGTACTGATAGTCTTCCTAAGGCATGAACTGCTGAATACTCAGAAAAGATTCAGATGTAGAAAAATATAATGAAATTCAAGTTGTTATTTTCATCAGATTTCCCATGATTTTTTTTTTCATGGTATTTAAATCTGAGCACCTGTGCAGCTGCAGCCTTATTGTCAAGACTGCTCAAATACTTTGTTTATTGTCTGCTTTTCATCTACATTGTTTTGTTTTCTTCCATTTCCTTGTCTGCAGTTTGCCATAGACAATGTCTTTAAACATTGTCATTGTTTTAATCCTGTGTGAGGAAAGCTGAACTATTATGTGGTTAATCTGTTCCAGCAGATGCATTAGCTTCCTTGAACTTCCCAGTGTTGTAGTTTGAAATAGTCAAGGTTATTTTTACTCACGTTATGTTCTACCTCGTTTATTTAGCAGATAAGTTCACCTTTCTTCTGTTTGCAGGAAATGAATGGAGTTCTAAAGAACATGCTTTCAGAGTGGTTCTCCACAGGATTCCTAAACTTGGAACGGGTCACTTGGCAATCACCTTGTGAAGTACTCCAGAAAATTAGTGAGTAAGTGCTAGAAGTTGCTAACCCTCATTGATGAAAAGGTGATGACTATTTTCAATATCCTGCTTTTCAATACTGAGCCACAGGCAAAGTATATTTAAGAAATAGTTGCATTTAACACGCCAAAGAGCACACTTTAAAAACTGAATCAAGTGAATGATGAAGGGGATAATTTGTCCCATAATTTGATCCTTTAACTGACACATTGCACTCTAAAAGTGTGTGTTCTCCCAAAAAAGTGCGTTCTAAAAGTGTGTGTTCTCCGTCTTTTCTCCCAGCCTTCTCAGTTACTCTTCCCGCATTCCCAGAGGTGCTGCTGTTACTTTTCCTACAAACCTAGATCTTGCAGCACTGCCTTTTTGTGCTCCCTTTCCCCCTACGGGTGCTGCTGCCACTGCTACCTCCACCGCCACTGCCACCTTCTTCTCCCCTCAGTCTGCACCAGCAGTGTTGGTGGAAAATCAGTGTTTGAGTCTCATGCAGCATGAGGTGCCCAGCACTCAAGCATGTTTTACTTCTAATGTGGTGAGGCTGGAACTGGTGAGGTGCACAATATTACTTGTAAATGGCATGTGAAGAAAACACCTTGTTTTTTATGAACATTCCTTAAAATTTACAACATTTATTTCTGAATTTCTGTCAAATATTGAAAGTTGTAGTGACGAAGTTGAAGATGACGGAATCAAATTATGTTGTGTGGCATTTTGTCATATAAAAGACTTGAAGAAGGATGAATCTCTAGAGTTCCCATCCCTGGAAGTGGTCAAGGCCAGGTTGGATGAGGCTTTGAGCAACCTGGTGTAGTGGAAGGTGTCCCTGCCCATGGCAGGGGGGTTGGAACTAGATGGTCTTTAAGGTCCCTTCCAACCCAAACCATTCTATGATTCTGTGACTTAAATGAATCTATACCTGACTTAAATGTTGATGAAGCAAAGAAAAGAGATCTGATACAGGCTAAACTTTCAAAATAAAAATGATTAGTAATATTCTACTTAATCTTCAAGGTGTTTAGGCAAACACACTAGACTTTAGATATGTAATAGAGAAAATAGTATTTTGAATGATTAGTTGAAGACATGGCTGTGGGAGTGCTAACAGACTACTTTGTAGCTTAGGAAAACTAGTTCCTTAGAGGTATATTCAGGCCCGTTCAGTGACTTAGTCATCTCAATCCGATGTGCTGTATCAACAAAAAGTGCAAGTGAAGTCTCCAATACGTAATAAGCATATCTTGACGAAAACTAGAGAGAGTGGGTATGCACTATGGCTTTCCAATCTCCTTTGTCACAGTTTGCTGATGAATTTTACTTTTTTTGCTCACAGCCTAATTCTCCTTTTTTGATTGGAGAGTAATGTCACTGACATCAATGGGAAAAGTACTGAGCTTGTAGGGTTGACAGCCGACCTCTGTTTTTAAGTGGAAAAAAAAAAGTAATTTTACTTTTTTTTTTATTTTCTCATTGAGTTCTGAAGCTGTGCATCCTGTTAGAAACTGGGTTGATATGAAGCGTCGAGTTGGGTCATATAGAAGATGCTACTTTTTTTCTCACTGTGCAATCCCAGGCGAACCATTGATAGTCTTGCATGTTGCACTAACCAGTGATATCTCCAGCAGCATCCAGGTACAGTCACTGATGCATTTAGTAGACAGCAAAGTGCTCAAATTGCAATGTACTTGTCTTAAAATCTGTAGTTCCTTGTAATTTGAGGATATTTGGGTTTGTTTCATTTTTTTAAGAGATGAGAAAATTGGCACTTACACAAAATATCCCTGTAACTTTTTATCTGCTGTGTTACGTAAGTTGAAATTTTGAGGTTTTGCTCAAGTGCAAGAAGAATAAGAAAAGATAAGAAATGTATAAGAAAAGACAGCAAATGAGATGAAAACTTCAAAGTGGTCATGATTTCTTCAGAAAATTTTAAACCACATTACGATTATTTCCTGCACTTGCTAATGGATAAGCAGCTCTTTCTACTTTTTGATTAGATTTTTGTTCTTCCTCCCAGAGGGTAATGAATAAAATGGTGGGGAAAAGTGTTAACACATTTGAAAGCTGAAAGATCCCCTCCTCAATAATGATGGTAATAACTACTACTAACTTTTTTTTTTTAAATCCTTATTTTCCCAGGCCATAGTGAAAGAAGTGCCACCTTTAGAAACAGAAGATACAGACAAAATTACAACAGCGATTTTCTACTCCATCAGTTTGACTCAGCAAGGACTGCAGGGTGTGGAACTTGGGACTTACCTCATCAAGCGGGTTGTAAAGGAGCTGCAGGTAGGTGTGGAAGGGTCTGCTGAAGATGCTGTGCTCCCCTACCTTGGTGTTTTAGTTCCCATTTCATGTCATTGCTCAAGGCAAGGAGCTGCTTCCCCTGCACTTGTAGCTTCTTACCAGATCAACGTTTGAAGATGTGTAAAGAGTTGGAAGAACATTTTCTGCTGTTCGTTAGTGTCTGCCAGGTACAGATACCATTACATAGTTGACGTGCTGCATGAATTACTTGCATTTGCCTGATCATGTGCATAGGTTGCTCAAAGTCAAATTAGTATGTTTCTATTGAAGGTAGCTTTCGTGTAGCTGTATTTTGGAATTTAGTGTATTACACGATTCACTACTGTTTCTCAGTTGAGTGGGTGGGACATGGTTAATGCATGCTAACAGGCTCCCTTCCAGGCCCCCAGTTAATGTTTTCTCTCTTCAATGTAGCCGACTGTTCCTTTTTCAAAATCTTACACCTGCTCCAAGAACAAAAATGCTTCTCGTCCATTAATTAATTCATTCTCTTGTTTGTTATATTGAATTGCCACTGGTTATGTATGCAGTTGGCATGCTCGTGTTGAGTATGTTTATTAAAACAACAAAAAAAGAGGTTTCTTTACCCAGGCATTTCTTGCAACATAGTAAAGATGTCTTTAACATTTGAAAGTCACAGGAATCAGTTACTTTGTGCAAGTCAGTTCTATGAATTTATATATCATTGCATGCTATGGGATTATTGTTAATAGTTTTGGGACTACTTCCTGTAGAACTTTCTTCCAAGCAGCTGGAGAAAGGAATGAAAATTAATTCATTTATATACAGAGCCGTGTGAAAGAGATAGTCACATTTGTGTTTGAGTAAATTGTTTTATTCAATAGTCTTTATTACTTAAATTATTAACAAAGCTACCACTTAAAAGTAATGATCACTACTTGTGTTTATATTACTTGTTCCGACATCTGGATTAGTAATGATGTCTGAAAAATTGTCTGTGATGTAGAACTTCAGTTCTACTTACAAAAATAACAAAATTGGATGCACCGAATTTCCACTACTACGAAATAATTGGTTAGTCAACTACTGAATCATAGCTGACTGCCCTGAAGTTTTTTATTTTATTTTATTTTTAATGGCTATTTTGGCTGAATTTTGTTGCTTCTTGCTTTTGGAATGGCTTTTAGATTAATTGTCTAAAGTGCTGTAGTCCAGGTATAATTAGGCTGTGCCATCTGTCAGATCTCGACTGAGGGGAAATTGGAATAAATTCATGCAGTTATCTGCTTTCACATCTGAAAAATGATGTCTGGATAATTGAGTTGATCTCATAAAATAACCCTATTGATAACATATTTGTCCATCACTAAATTGCTTACAATTCTAGAAAAGTTACGAATGAGTTATGAAGGAAAATAGATATACCATACTTAGATAACCTGCCTGCAAGTTTTAAAATTTGATGTGTCAAGAGAAGAATGTGTTTCTTATTTAAATTTATGACAAAGTTTCTACATTTCAGTGTTGTAAAATCCAGCCTTTCTTCAGCATTCATCAAATACATGATGACTAGAAAGCACTTTGGCTGAGATGCCTTTAAATACATTCTAATAACAAAATTATTGCCTCAGGCTTAAATAACTTATTTAATATTTAAAGGTAAGTCTTTAAAAGATAGAGGTCTTCCTCCCTGCTTAAATTTCGTACACTGCTTTAAGAAGTTACAAAGAATGTGCTGTTCTTAGTAAGGTAAATTGGGTATGTGCTTAGTTGACTATGAAGATGTAGCAAAACATGACCTGGCTATTTGTATTTATTATATTCATACAGGCACAACAACCTCCATGTGTTGTCTCTACGCCATTCCTTTTCTCGATGATAAACCTCGTTGGGGTACCATTGTAGGGCTAAGAAATAAGGAATAAAAAAAAAAGTTATGAAGGATCCATGACAGATATGGTTCTCTAATCGTTCTTCTTCCACTCTTTTTGATGTCGTTAATATTTTTTCTTCTCTCCCTACTTTCTTCCCACTCATTTATGCCTTCTTCCTCTTCATTCCAGAGTATTGTTCTTGAATTTGTTGTCTTGAATTCTGCTGCATCTGTGAGGTGACCCTAAATCATCATACTGTTATCAGAATTATTTGATGCACTTTGATAATGCCTAGTCATTCTGCTTTTCGTGTAAATGTTGTGACTCCCATCTTGGTGAACTTCATCTTTCAGTGGAGAGAAGCCCTGTGTATTTCAGTTTCAAAATAGTTACACTGTGAAATTTCTCCAAAGTTAGATTGTTCAGGGTGAAGGTTGGGCATATGATGAGTAATACTCTTGGCAGCCTGTTTTACTTGTCTCCCAAAATTCCGAAAGTCCTACTTCAGTGCATTAATTGCACACATGTGTTCTCTTTCTCTCTGGTCAGGTATAAACAAAGGACTTTCCAAGGTTGTCTGTGTTCAGGTTGGACATAATTCTTTGGAACAGTATTGTAGTCACTTACTTTAAAAGGGACAAATGGTGTAGCAGTAGTGCTGAGTTGACTTGGTGACAGCAGCTGAAACAATAAAGCCTGAGCAGAGAAATCTTGGGTCAAAAATTACATCTCATTAAGCAAGCTCCCAGCAGCCTTCATAAAAATAGATAGTTGAGGTCTCTGATAGGAAGATTTTTTTTATATAACCTTTGCATGGCTTTGCCATAAACAAATTTTTATTTAAAGTGCTACTAAATTACCAAGTGTTCCAGGTTACTTAAGTTGAGACTCTCTTTAATTTAACTGATAAAATGCTTTGGGAAGAGGAGACCATTTGAAGGGGTTGAGGATTTTGTTTTTCATTACACTTGAATTGTTGATGATTAATACACTTTCATAACTTGCTGTTTGTTTGAGTTAACTTTTGTGGACGTCTGTTTGAGCTGCAGAATGTTATTTGATTCTTGTTTTCCCAAGGCACTGCAAACTCTTAAAACTTTTTTTTATTCTCTAGTAAAAATCCTTTATCTGACTTTGCCTTAACTTAACCTGCTGTGACACTTCTACTTGTAAGTGCCATTTTAACCTCAAAACTGAATTCTCAGCTGTCATTCTTCATAAGGAAAACTCCAAATTGGACCTGTCAGGAGTGTATATCATTAGATCAGAAAAAGACATGCACTAAGTTAGAAATATGCTAATAGCCACTCTTTTTTTTTCCCCACCATTGCAGCCTTTATTTGGCAAGATTTTTAAAAACTGTACTGAAACATTGATCTAGCAGGTATCTACACTATAAGGTTATGTCTATAAATTCATTTAGAACCAGATTTGTTAGAATCTCATTAATAGACAATTAAGAGCTTAATTTTTTTTGAAATCTTCTTGCTATTTTTCCTGTCACGTACCCCTAAACATGCACATGTGTAGAGTAGCACTTCTCACCTTCAAAGAAAGTCAAGTACAGGTTCCCTCATGAAAGTATTTCTTGCAAATGGGTTTTTATTAGGACCGTTAGGAAAACTGCAGCAGTGGAGGCTCTGGCAAGGATTACAAGCCTCAGTGCTAAGCACTGCGAGTTTGAGGCACTGCATGGGAGTTAATGGCCCCTGCTTTTGAGTCTTTCACTAATTTAAGCAGATGGAGGACGTATGAAGTTGAGTCACAGAAATGGGTCCTCAGTTTCATCTCTTCACATGTGCACAGTTAGCAGTTTGAATCCTTAATCTCTACCTAGACACTATGATTTGGCATTTGGCACAGGTATTGTAATACACTTGGGCAAAGAGGAGGGATGTGATGGAGATCAGAATAGGACCGTAGGGATGTAGCTTGTGCCACATACAAAGGGCATCCTGGGAGAAGATGTGCTGCTCTAAATAGATTTTTCTTTTTTTTGGTTGTTGCTTGACAAAAGTTTGCTGCGCAAATAATATAGAAGGGTTTTGTAAACAGACTTCTGTTGTTATCGGAGCATCTCCTGTTTGGATTATTTTGGGTAAGCAGTGGGTAAGCGTACTGCTTTGGTCCGAGTTCTCCCTCTGCAATGTGAGAATAGGCTACCCGTGCATTCTGTGTAGTCTCTTGGTTATATTAATGTATATAAAGCAGGGAACAGACAACAGAAATAATCTCTTGTATTTCTTAAATTTAAGCTTGTATTGTTCCCAGAAATGAATTGGATTTTGAAACAATTTCAGACAACTAGTGAGAAAACAAACAAACCCCAAATTGAGTGCTGGAAAACAAGCAGGCAGATTCATTTCTAGTAAGCTGGTAGGTGCTGGTGAATTTGTGGACAGATAGATTTCTCATTAGACAGACATTTAATTCAGAATGTGTTTATAGCCACTCTAAATGGTCTGTAGCTCCGCAGAAGGTACATCACAGCAATTCAGTCTGCAGATGACAGACACAGATAACTGTAGTGAAGCCTTTGAGAAAACTGCTTAGAATTTTATAGCCTGTGGCATTCGGGGGAGAAAACTGATAGCTACTATGTGACTCAATAGAATGCTTAACAATTGGTGGCAGATTTTAGCTTTCTGCTTGGGCTGTTGATAATTGCTACCTTAATTTGATCTGGGTGACCTGGGGAGATCATAATTTCTAAAACAGGCTTTTCTTTCATTGATGAAAAATGTGACCTTGGACTACAGCTTTCAGAGTGCAGGACAGTTTCAGATGAGATACAGATAACAGGAGAAATCTGTGTTCTTCTGCAATGAAAATACAAAAAAGTAAAACAACTAAAAGATGACCATACTCAGAAATCTACCCCGAACCAAAATGAGCAGCTGTTTCTGAATGATGTGTGGGTTTCTGACAAGAAAATAAACATTAATGAATCTCCACCCATAGCCTTAGAAACTAGCACATCAATTTAGCAACAACATAAATGTTCACCCTTCGCTGCATCTATTTATTTTTCTAGAAGAAGTGGCTGCCTCAGATAAGCTCCTAAACTCAAGCATTTATCAGATATGCAGTAGTCCGTACTGTAGCTTCAAAATGGGGTCACTTTCCCATGTCTTATCTGTCCTAAGAAGTAAAAAATATGCACAATTTCCCATTTTGTATTTATTAATAGAGTAGGAGCTACTGACTTCCTGATAAATATTTTGAGTTGAGCTGGGTGAACAGGTCACTCCTGAGAGTCCATGATAAAGAACAGTCAACATCACAAGGAAACAAAATGTCAGCTACTTAATTAGGAACTTCACAGTGGTTACTATTAACACACAAATATGGGAAGAAATTGTTCAGTCTCACTTTTCGTCGTTGTGGATGGTGCATTGGTACCCTGTCAGCTTTGCAAGCTGGGAGATGAGATTGGAATTGTTCCCCTGTGGAAGCAATGGCCATGGCTCAGCTCTGGTGTGGAAAGCCCTGTTTGTTAGCTCTGTGCAGCAGCAAAATAGTGCTTTCAAACACTGGGCTTTCTGAGCAGAGAGAATGCAGAAGACTTCAGGAATTGACTCCGTGGTAAGCAGCTTTTTCTCTTGATCCAATCAGTTTTTCCTGAAAGAAGAATTTCAGCTTCTCATATTTCAACATTACCTTCCTCCTTCCTCTCTCAGGTTTTAACCCCAAACATCTGTGAAGAATTCATGAAAGAGACCTAAGCAATATGTTCTCAAGGGCACTATCTTCTATAAGATGAGTAATATAGTTAGAAAAAAAGGAAAACCTTTAAGGAATGTGATCCCATCTTTGGGTCAAAAAGAGACACATCTGTATTCCATGAATCCCTACCTGCAGGAAAATAGCTTCTAACAACCTTTTTTTTTTTTCTTTTTTTTTTCTTTTACTTTTTCACCACCACTGCAGAAAAGTAACAACTGTACACCCTCTAGCAGCACATCTAGGATTTCTCATTGATAGGTCATTAATTTGAAATCTTTTACTGATTTATCCCTATCTCTCCTGTTCTCTGTGTTATGGACTAAAGATGAACTTTAAAGCACGACAGGGAACAAAGACATAGAAGAATGAAACCCCATTTTGAAAGCTGGTGTCTTTTGAGGGGAGCTTGCTGCTGCTTAAGGATGCTGACATGAAAAGGGTGCTGCTCATGATAGATTACAGGTTTGTGTTTCTGTTCCACAAGGTTCATTTGCAGGTCTGTCACATCCTAGACAGTTGCTGAGTTGTCATCCATCATTACTGTGTGGACAGGCAGAAGGGTACTGGGTCATTGAGTCTTCGGAAGGGAGTTGTGGCCCTCCCTTTGAGGCAGAAATTCGTCTGGCTGCAGTAAGAGCTGCCTTGCAAAAGGTCAGATACTTGACAGCAGGTTGTCTCAGTGGCTGAGCCACGGCCAGTCACAGCAGAGTCACGGTGGTCAGCTTTCAGTGCGCTGATGGAGACATGAAGGTAGCAAGTGATGCTGCTCATTACCGTCTTGACAAAACTGAAAGCTATCAGCTCTTCTCCAGGAACAAGTGTCTTGGGAGTGTTTTTCAAGTAGCCTTTAGAAATTCACTTCTGTGCCATCTTTCTCCCTCTTTCTTCTCCAAGAGACCTGTGGTTTGGTGCTAGTTGTGTTGTCTTTGGTGGGAGCTAGTGTTGGGTCAAGGAAAGTGTAGCTGACAAGGGGGCATCTGAGCATAACTCTCCTCTACCGTCCTAATTGAGATCCTGCTGCTTTAGAGAAAAGTAGATTGCAGATGTGGTGATTAGGTATACTTCTTGGTTGAGAAACACTACAAAGAGGCAGATGAAAGGTGATCAAAGGAAGATTTAGTGAGTGCATTTGATTCTCTATTAAAATTTGATCAAGTTGTTTTTAGTTGATTTGTGGATAAATAGTCTTTATGTCTGTGGGGAAGTATTTAGTGTAGGGTTGGAAAGGGAAAAGATTTTTGAAGTCTATGGACTCGCTTCATTCTGTTCTCATTTTTGCCCTCAAATACGTATTTTTTTAATTTACTGTGGTCATTACTCTCTTTTTCAGAAGCGGAGGGGAAACTTTTTCTTTCTCCAAGAAACATTGTCTTAATTAAAACATATTTTCTATATCCATGCCTCTTGTAGCCATGGTCCACAGTAACAGCGCAACCCTAATAAACTATTTTGTTTTATAAATGCTTTATTCTCTAAAGTTGTACAAAGAGGTGCTAAGATATCAGCAGAAATTGCCTTCTACAGACATCCCTTTCTGTAGATTTACAAAGAATGTTTTTTCTGTTATGAAATGCACATGCAACGAAACCTGATAGTTATATTCACAGATCTTGTTACATACTTAAGCTTCAGAATTACTCTTAAAAATAAAATATACTGTCCTTTAGTGGAAACTTGAAAAAGTCACAGGAGATCAACGCTTTACCAGTATTGCACTACCTGACTGTGGCAGCTGTAGCAGTTGAGAATATGACACAGTCAGGATCTCCTGGGCACTCTGATTACAAAAATGGTTGTTTTGTTCAATAAGATACAGAAATGAATGTTTCTATTAAATAACTTGCTTTTTCTTTATCCAGTTCTCTAAGAAGATGAAATGGGGTGTTTCTTTGTAACTTGGTCTGCCTTTCTTGTTGCTGTCTGGTCCCAAAAGAAGAATTCTTTGGCTTACATATCTGTGTGATAGTCAAAGAACTTCAGATAAGGGGAGCAAGTGATGTTATCCAGTTTATGTAATTATAAGTCACAAAACTTCTAAAAAAGAGATGACAGACCAGCCAGCTCAGGTCTGCCTCAGTGCCAGAAGCCAGCAGAACAGCGGTAAGCTATCTGGGAAGCTCTGTGCTGGAAGGAAAAAGGTGTTGTAAATAACCTGCTGAATATTATTCGAGTTATGGAAGTTATTAGAAATGGTGCTTGGCTCCAGTCTGTAACGGCAGTGTGCCAGGCCCGCGTTCCCTGGCTTCTGCATCCTCCTGAAGCAGAATGCAGATGGCAGCATTGTGTGGAGCACAGCGATGCCTGATCGTGCAGGTGCAACACAACCAACCTAGCAGCGTGCATTCCGGTAGCGTTTGCAAGTGTGAGGTAGCGTCTGAGTGATGATGGCTTTTTAATGGTTGTCTTGGTAATACTCAAAGTACAAAAAATGCATTTCATAGTCATTTAAAGACAATTTTCTGTTGACATTAAGATGCTCCTGTAATGTTGATAAACGTCTTGGTTCTTACCACTTCTTCCTGTATGAACAGTGATTAAAACAACTGTGGTTGTTTCAGTTCAGCTCCATCTTCTCTCTGTTCCTCCCCCCACCCCACTCCTTCAGCAGGGATGACTGATGTAATTTTTGTTAACTCCAAGTGACAGTGACTTTAACAACCTTCTCTATTCTTCATCTTGGTGTGCCCCAAAACTGACACAGTTTCCCTTGTGTATATTTTGCTTTATGCGATTACATAGCTAGCAGTTTTTACTCATAAATTAGCAAGAGAAGTTGTTTTATTTTGTTAAACTTATTTTTAAATTTAATTTATATTAGACTGCGTGATTAATTTTTTTACTGCAAGTATATATTTCTTATCTTACTATTTTATCAATGTATTTGATAGTTTGGGAATAGCATGAAAAGTAGCTGACTTGTAAAAAGAAGCTCTTTCAAAATTTCCGGAAATACTTCTTCCCATTAAAATCTAGAAGTCCAGCCTCTCCTGATTATACAATAAACTGAAATAATAAACTGCCCTGGATTTTGAAAAATGAAATATGAAAAATAAATGGTATTTTAAGGTTTTGAAAACTAGTATGTTTACTTTTTAAAAAAAAAAATCTTACTCCTCTGATTAACTTCTTTATGGCATGCGATTGTGTGTGTTTATTTCTGCCTGTAAGATGGTACACCAGAGCCTGCTGTTGGTAGGTACAGCATAAGTACTTTTCTACAGATCGTGTGTGTGGGCTGTAATTCAGTCTGTTAAAATTTTCTTTGTTCTCCCAAGTGCTTTCTAGTACTAACCTATTACTGGCAGGGCGATTATTTTTTTTAATTT
Source organism: Tauraco erythrolophus (assembly GCF_009769465.1). Classification (NCBI taxonomy): domain Eukaryota; kingdom Metazoa; phylum Chordata; class Aves; order Musophagiformes; family Musophagidae; genus Tauraco; species Tauraco erythrolophus. Next base: position 19,002,059 of record NC_141479.1, on the reverse strand, counting down.
TTTTTTTTGTCTACATGTATCAGTTAATACTCAGAATCCTTAGTGAAGGTATCAGCTATTCTTTCACTCAGACTTCTTGTTGTGAATCATGACAAAACTAACGAATTTCTTTTTATCTCCTTTTGTCTGCAGAAAGAACTTCCTCAGATAAAAGTTTTTTCTACTCTTTCACCTATCCCGGGATTCACAAAATGGCTTGTTGGTCTCCTCTCCTCGCAAACAAAAGAACTGGAAAGAAATGAACTTTTTACAGAATCAGAATGGCAAGAAATCTCTGAGATCACCGGAGACTCTACTACTGAAACACTAAAGAAACTCTTAAATAACAATGAGTGGGTGAGGTCAGAAAAATTAGTTAAAGTGCTCCATTCACCGTTAATGAGACTCTGTGCGTGGTATTTGTATGGAGAGAAACACCGTGGCTATGCTCTTAATCCAGTAGCAAATTTTCATCTTCAGAACGGCTCTGTGATGTGGCGGATAAACTGGATGGCGGACACAAGCCCTCGGGGCATTGCTGCTTCTTGTGGCATGATGGTAAATTACCGATACTTCTTAGAGGATACGGCCAGTAACAGTGCAGCATACCTGGGGACTAAACAAATTAAAGCCTCAGAGCAGGTTCTTTCCTTGGTGTCTCAGTTCCAGCAAAATAGCAAGCTTTAATTAAATATGAAAACTAAGAACAAGTGTTTCTCACCTATAAAGAGCTGTAATGTTTTGCAGTGTCTATATTTAATGAGAATGTCTGTTGTAAAACAGATTTACTCAGCACAGCAGGGTGCCAAGTTATCGAGCTTATCAGTTGTCTTGCTTACATTGCTGTATATCAAAACCTGATTTGCTGTGATTGAGTCACTGTAAGTTCTAGACATCTGTTACGTGCAAATGGCTTGGAGGTGTGTATTAAAGGGGGAGTAAAATACTCTCAATCAGTTACAACTCAGCGGTAACTTGAATGGAAAATACTTGAGCCGTACCATTATTCCGTTGATAATAAACCTGTATAAACTGTGTCTCTGAAAGGAGCTGCACTCACTTGTCGTGATACGATTGTAGCTAGTTCAGTACCAAAGCACCTGGAAAGAAGTACTCAGTGAAGGTAAATTTCTGGTCAAATATATTGGCAAAACAGTAATCTGCACTTTTATTTCAATAATATCTGTCTTTTTCTCCCTCAAAAACTCTCATATAAAACCTCATGGTATTTTCCTTTTTCAAATCCACTAAAAATCTCACTGAATCCTCGCTTTGCTGGAGCATGGAAAAACCTTGCATTAATATTGTTGAAAAATCAGGATGTCTCAGTGCAGCAGGTATGCAGTATTATATTTGCACTTTTGTCTGCTAAAATATAATGAGCAAGAAGGAAGCTTTCAAATAGGAGAGGGGAATAAGAGACTGATACTTAGGGATCAGTGGAGAAGTTTCCAGATAAGTATATTATACTTTGGCTCTGGTAATTTTTTAAGTTGATAAAGAGCTTTTTTAATAAAGAGGGGGTGTGATCTGTAAACCAATAAAATTAACTTTCTCCATAAATCATGTCTTGTGTATTTCAGCGTGTACCTTCCTTCACTTAACAGCCCTCCTTGATAACAGTGTCACCTCAGCAGAAGGACCGTCTTAACACAATTTCATGCTGTTTTGCAATATCTGATTTATCCCATGTCTGGTCAAATTCCAGTACTGTTTTCAAGAAAAGAATTATACAGAGGAATTGAAAGTGATAGAGTTCCTGCTCGTGTATGAAAGCAGAAGTGAAGAAAGCTGTAAGTGTCCAATTAGCCTTTCTCCTAGAATGAAATTATGTAATTGGATACACTTTTTTCACATTCATTATAAGAAAAAAATCCCATCCTCCAAGCTGGTAACCTGTTACAGGAATCTGTTACACATATCTTCTAAGCAGAGAAAAGCTTAGCTTGACTTCTGTTCATGGTCAATATTGCAGCACTGCTGGTTAAAGGAGAGAGTATGTTCACTGCCTGTTATTCCCTTGAGATCAAAACATTTTTATACATTTTATGTGTTGTTTTCAGTATGTTTTTAAGAATAGCTCCAAAAATTGACAGCTTTCTCACACATCAACAGTTTAGTTTATTGATTTTGATCAGATATGATTTAAAAAAAAAAATGCTATCATGCCCTTGCAAGCAAAATGCGTCCAGCAATTTTTTGGTTGCCAAAACCACTAAAGAGAAGTTGAGTTCCCCTTGAAACATGGTGGTGGCATTCTGGTGCATATACCAAAGATAATATGGTATAAGCCAAAATATAAATTGGGTGCTTTGTTGTTTTTGGTTTTTTGCACCTCTGGATAGCTTGCTGAATGTGCACTAGGGGGGCATTGTAGAAGTATAAAGAAATTTAAAGATTATTTGTTTATACTTTAATTATTCTCAACTGAGGAGCTAAGGACTAAGGATGAAACACTCAAAGTATTGGAAACTTCTAGTCAGAGACTTTGAACAGGCAACTCCTCCATTTTGGCCAACCTGAGGAAATAACTTCAGCGTTTTCAGTAGCTTTTGCTTTTGGATCAGTAGTTACGGTAAGTAGTCTGCATAACCACATGTATGTATAGTGTTTATAGTACTTCATATGGAAGGTTTTAAAATTTAAGTCTGTGATTCACCCTCAAGAAATGCTGAAAGTTGATCACAGGTATTGAACAATCCCATGTCCAGAGAAGACTTCAGGCTGGAAAAGAGACAGAGGTTGAAGGCAGCTGGAGAATTGGAGTCAAGTGTATATAATTTTTTGGATTAATTAAGACATATCTTCTCCTGGCGTGGCATTAGTACATGAAGAACCTGGTTGCCACTTCTATTCCAAAACCCATGTTTTTAAGGCATTATGATAATTTTGTTGAAGATCCATCTGAAATTTGTTGTGCAAGTTTTAGACCTGGAATGTGAACATATGGAGTACACAACAATGTGTGTGTATACATGTATATTTAGCACCTTGTGTGAAAAGCTTCCTAAAAATTAGCTATCTAGAGTTAGAATGTCAGACGTCTACCAGAATATCAGACTGAACAAATTACTCACACGCTGCCTTTTCTTTTCTGTGTAGCATGTGCATTCTGCTAGTCGTGTTGAACGTACATGCGTAACTGTATTGGTACAGAAGTTTTCACCATACGAATTACTAAAGGACGCACTACTTCTGTTTTTAACAGTGGTTGGAAGATGGCTTCATTCTCCTGTTGGGTTTTCTAAGCTTTCTGAACTCCTACAGAGTTCAGATTTCAAGGTGAAATTTAGCTACTTATACAATATGTACAAGCCATTCCTGGCTGGGAGGAATAGACAAAGAGAATCCACTTTGTTAGGTTAAGCTCTTCAAGTTTGAGGATACAAGGTTACTAACTTCAAATGAAAGTTCTGAAAATGCAATGATTTTGAAAGGTGTTTTTATTTTGAAACAGGAGGAGCTGTGAGGGCAATTAAATGCGCATTCAGCTGGCCATAGTTCAAAAAGAGCTAACACTCCTGCTTTATGGAAATACAACATAATCCTATATTCTTAACAGCTGGACTCAAAGTATAATGAGATTTTTCCACTTGGAGCCCCAAACAAGTGTATGAGAATTGGTTCACTGACGTGAAGTGATAGTAGCTTATAAAGGAAGAAGAAGCAAAGCTGCTAACGCTTTAACACTTTAGTTATTTCCCTAGACCTCTGGCTTCCTGTGTCTCATCAGCCACTACAGATACATAGATCTGCCCTCAGCTTGAGGGAAACAGGCATACCTTTTTTTTTTCTTCCTACCAAACATAAAAATGGGGCTGAGAAGCAGATCACAGGCAAAGATGTAGCAGCATCTTACTGGAGCTATTATGGATGGGTACATTTGTTACGTGACATCTGTTCTCCATCAGAACCCTAGCACCTGTGGAGTTATTTCCTTTCCAACAGTTGTTATGGTTTTGGTTATTGGTTGTGTTTTGCTTTCTGAGGTTGCTTCATCTGTTATATTGATAAGTTAGCAATGTGAAGCCAGAAATTCCTACAGCGAGTTCTGTATCAGAATCACAGTACAAATTTAAGTGCAAAAGGATTGTTTGAAGATGAAGGTGGGACAGTCTTCTCATAAAATCCATCAGCTGTTAAGTGCTATTAGTTTTCTTTCATTGGTCATTGACTCTTAACTGTCTAGCAGTGCTTGGATTTTCCAGCTTGCTACTGAAAAGCGATTTTAGCATGAACGGTGCTGAGGAGAAAAGAATAAATACCATCTGCACTAATTACTAGGACAACAGCTATGTCACTTGAGAGGGATCTTTTTCTATCAAAGTGGATCTTCACAACGCAGAAAGAAAAGAGAAGTCTTTCTTTTTCTCCCTCTGAGTGTGTAAAAATTGTTATGGCATTTCTGAGGAGCATGCCCATAATGTTAAACATGAGGTAACTGCCTATCCTTTAAGGAAGCTGAAATATTAAAGATTCTCGAAGTCATTGCTTCCTGTTACTGTAGTAATGTGTTTCAAACAATGTATTTTAAGATTAATTTAGAGTATGTAATACTGCACTGTGTTTCACTTTGAAGTGCCGAGGCTGAAATCCTGAGTAAGTTTTCCCTTCTGTAGGTTGTTCTTTGGATAAAAAGCCAGTAAATACCATCCCATTTTTCTTTACAGCTTCTTAGGTGATGTTGTTTCATAGCATGTACTGTTTTGTCGCTAGCCATTGAGGAGTCTTGCAGCCACGTGTGGGCCACGCTGCTTCCCGAGCTCTGAGCTGTCCTGCAGGAAAGCTGCCGTGGTGCATCACGACACTCACAGCTTGAGTTCATCAAATCCACGTTGCAGCCCTTCCCCTTACCGTCCTGAATATTAGAGGCTTCCGAAATGTGCCTCTTGAGAGCCAACTGGTTTGCAATTGTTACATTAGCCGAAGCATCCCTATAGTTACTGAGGCTTAAGCTGTTGGAACCGATGGTATTGATAGCTGTAGAATAATTCCCAAAGGTATGTCTTACAAGTGGAAAATGGACATGAATAAAAGGGCAATACCTTAGAATTTATCACTCTTTCCATTGTTAGGTTCTAAAATGAGGCATAGTAAAGGCTTAGAATTATTAGGTAAAGTTACAGCTTTCTGCTACTGGCTTACATCTACTTTTCAGCAACTTTCACAGTTCTAATTTCCTTTCATTCTAGTATTCGAACAGGGCGACACGCAAGTTTCTGGGCAGGGTGCAGTGGTTTTGAGAGCAGGATTTAACTAGTACTGCTGAACTGAACGTGACGTTCTAGGTCATGGTGTAACACTGAGGTGGTAAACAGCAACACTAAATGTGAAGTGTCTGGACTGTTACGTAGGACTATAGCCGGTAGGGCTTGACTTTTAAGCCAGAGTTTATTTCAGCTCTTAAAGCCTTGGGAGGAGGCGTACCATGTTCAGGTCAGGGCCTGCTTTGTTTCTCCCATCATTTATTTTCTCAGCTACTCTACTCAGTGCAGCTGGTAGCAAACAAAATATTCCCAAGTTACGGTGCCATTCGTTCCTCATAGGAACACACCTGACTGCAACTCCTGCTAGAAACCCCTCCACAACGAAGTAATGGGATTGCCTAGTTAAAAGCACAAGTTTTGCCAGTAGACTTTGCCAACAACCCTGGCCCTTCAGCCTACTTCCCTGACATTTTCGGGACGCTTTCTGTTACCATGGGCCTAGAAAGAAAAAGTGGTGGTTGGTTTCAGAGGTTCAGTTCCTCAGTGAGCCATGGCAGCTGCTGTGCTCTTAGGTGCAGCATATAAAAGCATCGCAGTTTCACAGCTGCATCCCACTTTTGAAAGCAAATCAATAGAAGTGATGTTACTTTGTCACTTTTGCTTGTTTTATGATCAACTTACAGCATTTTTCTTGTCACAGGCGTAGGACCTCTCTGTACAAGTTGTGTGGAGTTGAGTAGGACCTGTGTTCTCACACATGCCCTGATGGGTAATGAGATTGCTTGAATGGAGGATATTCAGTTCATTTGCAGACGCTGAGTCATCACAAAGTCCTGTTAAAAGAAAGGAGTAAGTGTTTCTTGAATCAGACAAACTTTCCACTTATGTCACTGTAGTTTATTTTAGTTATTGACTGTCATAACCTACAAAACATGCCTCCTGTGATCTTCTTGTAGAAATGAGTACAAAGGTTTTTTAAACTGGATAGAGTAAGGTAATAGTAGTCTGATTCTTCAGCCTGTCGATAAGGACACTGACCTGGGAAGGGGAAGATGAGGGTTATGGTCAGCATGCCAGGAGCAGTTTACACATTTTTAGCATTGTTTAGAAAATAAGGTAAGCAATCACATTTATTGTCTTTTTTACTGTTTCCAAAAGCATTCGAATTTTTCAACAAATTTGACAGAGTCAGTATCTTTGAGATACCTGCTGTTCTAAACACAAAAAAGATCAGGTGGAAGAAAAAGACTATGTTGGTATCAGTCAGAGGTCGAAGCCCCAAACGTTTCTCAAGCGAGTGTGCTAACCACCAGGATGTTATGTGGACGTTTGTCACCATTTAGTACCTGTCTTCAAAAGAGGACTCATAAATGGACCTAAAGGGAAGTCCTATGTCATAAGCCTCTTCAGATGTGTTCCTGCTTTTCCTCAAGTGACTGATGATTGATATTTTTCCACATGCAGCTGCCATAAATCTTCCACTCAGGCATTGACTACATGGTACACAGGGTACTGAGACAAGCTGAATTGCCTTGATGTGTCACATCCAAGCTAGATGCTTATACTTGAGGTACTAGGCATAGTGTGAGTTAGATGCAAGGTACTTGGTAGTCAGACTTAGGTTTTGTTTTTATTGAGGATACCTGAAACTGTTCAGAAAAAAAATCACTTCTTGGCACATTGTATCTAATAAATGAAAGCATACTCATTCCTCCTAAAATAAATCTGTACCAGGACTGATAAGTACTTGGAGAATGCTGAGATACAACAATATGTAATCTGACATGCTGGATAAGTTGTTAAACCTTATACTCAGATTGTAGCTGAAAGCCTGAGGGCAGCCTAATGTGGGATTCTGTCTTCCAGTCACTGTTTTCAGCAGTGGTTTGTTATGGCAGTGCCTGGAAGCTGTTACCCACCTGACAGAGGTGCAGTAGAGGGTAGTTCACCCAGCACATGTTAAACCCTGCTGAAGTTGTCACGGTTAGTTGGCTTCTTCGCATTCAACACCAGCCTACTCATTAGCTCCTACTCCTGGAAAGAGCTTGGGCTGGTTTCCTGAGGTTCCCTTAATTCCCTCAGTGGTGCAGGGCTGGAAGAACAGCTTCCGGCATTTTAGCCAACTTTTCTCTTTTATCAACAAGTCTGGTATCAACTCCAGAGGCTTGCCATCTATGCAGGCTGCTTAAGGTAAGCCTCAGAAGTTCCCTTTTAATTTGGTTTGCTAAATGCTGGAATCTGCTGATCTTGCCTAAGTGTTAAGGTGTTGGAGTCAATGGGAGCTTTGTTTTCTGAAAAAGTGTGGGATGTGGCTTGTATTGATTGTTTTGTCACAGTGAAGTCTTTACAAATGCAAGCTCAAGATCTATATGCTGCCAAGGCTACAATGAACATGTGCAAATACAGTCGTTTGCCTTTTTTTTTCTTTTTACAAGGAGTTGTGTTCATTTTGCATGTGGCTGTTGCTGGAGATGCAGTAGCTCCCTGCAGGATGCATTAGCTCACTGCAATAGCTCACCTATTGAAAAGCAGAAGAAGGTTGTGTTGCATTTTGGTATTATGTATAGTATCTATCAATATTTATCTCTTCCTCTTTATCATCTCTTAATTGGGGGTAGAATTAACAATTGTAATCTCTGAACAACGGCACCTGCAACTAGTAGCTGGAAGAGGTAAACAGGGCAGACATTGGGTGGGTAGGATTGTGAGGAAATAAAGATATTCTGGTTCTATTTTTAAGAAACGGTAAGAAAAAAGCGATTTTTACTGCAATTGTTTAAACTAATAGACCCTCTTTTTTATAAAGAATGGGAAGTATAAAGGAAAATTAAGGTAGCTCATTTGCTGAAACAAATATGTGAAGTTCTTTCCCAAATGTGATTTTTAAACTAGACAACTCATAAACCCAATTACTGGGGATTAGGCTGGAATCATTTACTGAATCTTAACCAGAGTTGGAATTTGAGAGTGTTGAGAGGAGTGATGGAGAAAGGGGAAGAATGAAAATGACCTAGGTTGTTTCTGGTTAATTATAAAAAAGGGAAATGATGCAAGAACTTTAAATAGTGGAAAAATCATTAAGTTACTACAGTCTGTATCTAAGAATATACTTAGATAGACTTTATGTTCCAGAACGATATTTAAAATGCAATTTAAATATTTAAGATACGTTTGCTTAAATTTTTTAAATAAATGTTGGGTTTTTTTCCAAACAATATTCTCCTCACAAGATGGCCTTGAAAGGTCATATATTTACTGCAAGTGAAGCTTTCGTAATGAGTTATATGAAAGCTAAGAGGCTGGCTTTAGGGAAAGGATAAAGTTTTACCTGGATTTTAGAATAATCATCTTTTGAGTTCTAACCAAATTTCAGGTAGTTCTGTGTTTGAAATACATTTTACACCCCAGATCTTTGATCTCAAAATCCGAACCTCTGTGCTTTATTTACGGCACCCTGTTCAAGCCTGTCTTGAACATGACAGTTGCAGACTTGGGGGTGAGACGCGCGTCACGGCGGAGCTTGGCGGCATCGTTAGCTCTGCTGCAGCAGGAGCAGCCTAACTGCTACAGAGCCGTGCCTGACAGGAGCATCCCGCTGATTCCGAGAGCCCGGCATGACATGGCTGCATCTCGATTCTACCTAGTGCTGTGGTAGCACATTATTTGTGCAAAGTGGAGTTTCTGTTTATTGACTGTAGTCCACACTGTTTGGCAGCTTCATGAACTGGGACTCAGCTGTGTTTTGCTTGAGACTCAAAAACAATGGGGGAAAAAATCTCTACTGTGCTTGTGAGAGCCTGGGTTGGGGCTGGTTCTTCAGAATCCTAGAGAAAATATGGAAAGAGGCCTCAGTAAAATTCAGCTCTGTGGGTGGACATCGGATCTCTGCTTCTCAGCTGCCCATTGACCCTCTTACAGCGTTGCTCACTTCCCTGCTTTGCTTGGGTTAGGCTTCCCCCTGCCCTTTCTCCTTTTTGTGACCAGCAGCAGAACTGATGCTGCAGGAGACACTTGCATCACACTGAAGTGCTGCACCCTGCTCTGGGTGCCAGGGACCCAGGTCCCTGGGGACAGCTGCAGGGGAAGCTCTTGCTCAGCCCCTGCTCAGCCCCTGCAGTCCTGACATGGGGCATGCTGGGTCCAGCTAAACGCTTCAGAGAATTTAGCTGTCTGATTATTTTTCCCCTGAACCTCTGCAAGCAAAGATTTTCAGAGGCTTAAAATCAGAACAGATTTGTCCATCTTTCACAGGAACAAGGTGATCTTCCAGTTTCATCACCAGAGCACGGGGAGGTGGAGTTGGGGAGGGTGCTGAAGCATCCCTGTGAAATAGCAGCAATATACACTTGAGCAAAATGATACCTGTTCTTCATAACTTTGTTCTGAAAGAAATATCTATGGTTTTTCTCCTTGCTGAAAGTTTTTACCAATAAACAGTTATAGCGGTGTAAGACTTGCACAGGAACTTTCAATCTGAATGGACTAAATCGACTTGGACACAGGCAAATGAATGTACAGTATTTTAAAATAATACTGGGCTAGCCTGATTAGGGACATCTGTCCACTGTTTCCATCCCACCTTTTCTGAGTCGGCCTGTGGAGGGATGCTTGACAAATCCATGGAAGGTTATATTTGATTATAAGAAATTATTCTATGAGTTGGAGCAGCGTATGTGCATTTCTCTGCTTTTTATTATGCATCTGATTAAGATAAGATCACTCAGAAAAATTGTAAAACCAAAAAAAAGATATTGTTGTAGACCCCAGTTACACAGGTTGATCAGGAGCCTGTGAAGTGTTAGGTGAGAAAGGGCACTAACAGAATGAATGATGAGGCAGTGAATGGTTTTGAAACAGAAGAAGGTTGTTGTCACTTCTACATAGATTTATCATTTTTTTTCCGGAAAGAAATGATTCTGAGGATTTGAGTATATTCAGGCTGAAACAAGTGGCTGAGAAAGGGAGTATCGAAAGAGCAGGTTTTTGATATAAAGTATATTGAAGTAAGATATCATGTGAGCGTTTTGTTCTTCCTTGAAGTGCACACTTCTATGCTTAGGCCATGGTTAATGTAATGGGATTTATTAAAAATAATTCATTTACTATGTTGGCACTTCTCTTGCTGTTTATTCTCCCTCTCTAACGCAGAGTGTGTATATACTACCAGTATGTGTTCGACAGGCTTTGATGCATACATGATAGAAAAGTAGGAGGAAAGAAAACACTCATGTTGTCTTATTTGTAGAAAAGTTCTTAATGAGAATAACCCAATGTTTGAGATGAATACATGTCTGGGTCTGTTCGTTGAAGTAATCAAGCCAGTTCCTTTCTGTAGCCCCTAGTAAACTCTAGGGTAGTTACAGGTTTATATGAGGAAAATAAATATTAGAAATATTAGAAAAGAGAGTGAACCAAGTCTTAGCATGTTCCACTTTTTTTTTTTTTTCCTCAGTGATTTTATTTATGGGCATATCAGTGAGTATCATTTGCCATAACCAAGCTTATAAAAGTGAATGAGAAAAGAACAATAATTAGATAATCTCTCTGACTTTTATAGGATTAAAAACTTCCCCACAGATAGACAGCTGAAATACTGGTTCTGTTGAAATCGACATCAAAACTCCTAATGACTTTCATGGAGCCAATAGTGATTTGTCTGTCTGCTTGCTCATTTGGTCTATCTTGATTTATCTCAGGTTTGCTCTTCCTTTGTGTGCTTATTGCTCTTGATGCAGCCTATCAAGCCATGCAACCTCCTACGATAGCTCTGTGGAGATATATTTAATTTGATTTGCTGCTGTCCCCAGGAGTTTATTCTCTGTCAAACAGCTGCCTGTTGCAGTGAAACCTCAATACAGAAGAGCATAATGGTTTATGAATGGAGCATTTAACAACCACCACTCAATGGCATATGTCTGAAAAATATGTTCAAAACATAGTCGTGGCATATGCAAAGGCCATTGTTCTGCAACACTTATAAGGATACATCTACAAATACAACACAGCAGAGAATTACCTGACAAGTGTATTCAAGAGTTTACGAACACCTCTTCTATTTGAATGTTGCTGCACTGAACATTTGAGTCCATTACTTCTGATCAGGTTTTTAATATAAGAACAAGGTAGCTTCAGTATTCATTGCTGTGCTTTGTTACGCTGCCATTCTTAATCTCTCTCCATCACTGCTTGTTGCTCTCTTTTCCTTCCATCTCAAAAGAAAAAAAAAAGATGAAATAAATGTCTACTGAAGATGACAAAAAAATCTATGTTAACAGGGGATTAACTGAGGTTGCTAAAGCAAAAAAAGACACAGAAAGGCACATCATTTGCATGTGCTAACGGGAATAAGGAAACTAAAAAATAGACGGTACCTGTGCTCCATCACTGCCAGAGCAGTCATTTGTAGCTACCCTGACACTGATCTACTGCCACTGGCTTTATGCCAGAGTGCATCCAGTAAGCGACGTCCTGCCCTTGGTGAAACTGCTTTGATATTAATTTCAATAGGGCCTGGATTTTATGCGTTTATTTTAATAGAGTGATTAATTCCTATTATACCTATTTGTAGGCATATTTGTTGCTTCTCACACACTCTCAGGATCATAAAAACGGGCAGTAAAACTGAAAATGGAAACACTAGAATGTCATGTCAGAATGACATTTTCAACTGGGCCCGAAAATGTTACGTTAAACCTTAATGAAGTTTCATGGGAGCTGGATGACACATTCCCTAACAACTTGCCTGCCCACCCTCTTCTCTTGAGGTCCTATCCACTCATGGTACTCCTCATCACTTTAGGCAGTTACTTCCCCCTAAGACCTTCCAGCTCAATGGCTGCCAGGAATATTCATGGACATATTTTGAGGCTCTGAAGACCTCACTGGCATTTGAAGTATTGGAGCCAAACCAGTTCATTGTGAGAAAATCTTTCCCCAGATGGCATGCCAGAAGGGGTACCAACCTCCAGCAAGAGGATACCAGCATGCAGCTGCGGGGTTCAGATAATAACCTCTTTAGCCTAGAGATCTGGAATACAAAAAGGTTGTGTAAACAGACCTTTATTGTTATTCTTTGGACATCCTGATCCTGTGGATCAAATCCTGACCTCACGTAGAGTGGAGGAAATGGTCTGCATCTACAAGGACCCTTTTGAAATTAAGCTGAGCATCACATATGTGGAATCAAAGTCAAGTTTGCCTTGCCTGACTGATTCTTCCCAGTGTAGTTGTGTTGCTGTTTGGCCCCAAGTCCTTGCTGCTCTCCTCCAGCCAAGTTATCACCTGGATTTCTGAAGCCTGCAGTAATGCAGCTCCTCACACAGTGAGGAATTAGCAATACACAACTTAGGTACTCAGGCGCATACAAGTCTCTTCACTTTTAGGAGCATCTGAACAGATGTGAAAAAAGTCAGGCTTAATTTCTAGATCCCAGTGTCATCTCACAGGCTGGGCAGCTGGCACATTGACAGCTGGCACATTGACAGCTGGCACATTTACTTATTAAATGCCAAAAATCCAGAATTCTAACAGATGCTCTTGAAAAAAATCCAAAACAACAAGACAGTTTGTTTTTAAAGAGAGAACTTCTTCCTCAGATAATCCATTACAGAGTGTTTTACTTGCGTTCACTGGTGAGTAAGGTAGTTAAGGGCAGCTCCGTGCTAATCATTGCATGAAGAAAATAGCCTGTAAAGCTACTGGGGTGTACAGGGATATATCTCCAGTTTAGACTCTGTTAGCTTTCTTTATAGGAGGAGTCAACATCTGTCCTCAAAATATTTTGGTTTTGAGGACTAAATATCTGCATCTAGCATCATAAGAACAAATTTGTCATCAGAATATCATTGGGGTGAGGAAGAAAAAAATCACAGTTCCTCACATGCTGTCAATCAAGTGACTGACACTTATATTATGGTCTTAGCTGAGCTCTTCACATGAAACTATGGCATATTACTGCAAGCTTCCAGGGAATTGCCCTTTCTAAGGAGAAAAAAAGAAAGGAAAAATGATATTTACCTTCTCTCACTAGGGTATGTCTGTACACAGCAAGGAAATTTCATAAGCTTGTTCTGTGAGTGACAGACTTTCCTAGAGTGGTCACACGTGTTTTAGCAATAAGAGACATCAAGACATTTTGAGGGGAAAATCTGCAGAATAACTAATCTAAGTAAATCAAAACATAGTCATCATCAGTAATAGGATTAAAGTCCTCATCTAGATGTTCTTTCATAATTTCTGTGAGAAACACTGTTGCAACATTGCATCATTCTCATGCCAGAATACAGGTGTGGATTAAAAATTAAATAGTAACAACAACAACTTTTTTTTTTAGTTCTTTTTAATTTATAAAAAATTAGTATTATTTTAAATGTACGTGAAGGTACCAGCTGTCAAGTCCTCCTCTTGTCTTCTGGAGTCTTAGACTGGTGACCATGTGCAGGTTTCAAACAGGCTGCTCCGAGACCTGCTGTGTGCTCCTCGTGGTGCCTCCACACCCATATATTCCTGCTGGTTCTCCTTTCACACGCCGATATTCGCTTTTCCGTTGCAGTTCTCCATGGTTCTACCCCAGATCTCAAAGAGGCTGTCTTAGTTGACATCCTCAGATGTCTATAGGTTGTTACAGTCTGCAGTCTCCATGGCAGCCTTTACAATTCTCTCGTGTGTGCAGTGTTTTGCCATGCACTGTGAAATACTGCATTGCTACTCTTACACCCAGCTTTAGTAATTGTTTTATACAGTACTTCGGACAGTAAATCTTTTCTGTGGAATAGTAATTCAGTGTCATCTTCTGGAGAATTATCGACTATATTGAATCCGTTTGATGGGACGTATATACCTTCCTGAGAAACGAGACTGTGGTCTGGGTGTTTTCAGTTGAGTTCGATGCCTTGGCCTTCAGGTGTTCTTCTGCTTCTCAGAGAGTACAGAAGCTTCAGGAAATAGCAAAGAGGTCTTAGGAACATTTCAAAATAAGAACAAAGTTAACAGAGGAGAGTAAGCAAAAGGTGGTTGTAGGAGAAAACTGGATTAAAGGGAAAGTTACCACAGGTCTCACTTCTACTGGGTCAGTATCAGTCTGCCCTGGATGTTCTGATGTCCTTGAAGTTTTTCTTGAGGAATTTGAAATGTTGTTTTTTCTGTGCTCAAACAAGAAATGTACTTATGTATTTTTAAACAAGGTGTTGTTTTGTTTAGATGTATTGTTCTCTGAGTAGAATGTTGCTGTGCATTTCGAATGGGCAAACAATCCAATTAGAGAAGCATGAGGTCTGATAAATACTGCTTGAAGTGGAAAATGAAAAATGTCTGGAGGCACCCACAAAACATGTCTTTTGAATGCTAACAGAAAAACATTTAATGCTTTATGGTAAACCCATCCACATCTCTAAGATTCTGGAGAGGACACGAGAACATGTTTAGGTTTTGTACATTTATTACAGATTATAATAGGAGCGATCTGGGTTATATTTTGAAGCCTTTCTTATGAATAGAGAAGTGTGGAATAATGTAATATGTTTGGTTTGTAAAAATACCAGCTGTAGAGTGAAAATCGGAGGAACCTGTAGAGGAATTAGGAATTACCTTTTGATGTCGGACTTTGCCAGCTTACCCTGGCTAGGATATAACTCAATAGGTGTAAAAAAACACTAAGCCACATGAAGATATCAAATAAAGCAACACGAAGATTATTTTTGCAATCTTTCCTTAAGTGGCTTGGGGTTATTGTTTTATGAGAGAAGGAATTTATCTTGAAATTTGTCATCATCAGAAGGGAATATGTAAAGCTTAAAATTCCAAACCTTCATTTTTCTTTTTAGCTTCCTTCTCATGAATCCAAGTAGTCTGCTTCTCCACTTATTTGTGTACCATGACAGTACTTTGTTGATTGCCATATGAACCAAAACATGCACACTACCTGTTCGTAGGTGTTTTTCCTCCAATAGTGTCTGTAATTCTTTCTAATCTACTTAAGGGATTTAACCAAAAGTATTAACATGAGCTAGAAGGTATAATGTTGTTTTTCTGTCATACAATAACATGAATATCCTTTAATATAGGTAATGTCTGTGCTTCAAACCTCAGCTTTTCTGTACTTTATCATTTCCTTCCTTTCCATTCTTTGTTTTCCCTTCGGAAGTATGTCAGTTCTCTCCATCTCTATTTATTTATATCATCAATAATTCAACACGAGATATTTCCCAAACAAACCCCTGAAAGAGATCTAGGTGAGACTAAACACACTGTCAAGGGATCTTTCAGATTCTTCATTTTATCAGCTCCAGTGCAACACGCCATGTAAGTGGGTGCCAAGTCTTAAGCCTATGAGTGATTCCATTTCTTTGACTTATTTGCTGATGTAGCCTGATGAATTAGGACTGTAGGTTATAGCTGGACAAATGTGGGCTAGCTCTATGTTGGAAACCACACAGCATATTAATGAAATGGTTGGTTGAGGCTCTTAAGCTTTGTCGATGAGCTAACGGGGACGAGTCTGGACCCATGTGTTTAAACGATTTCAGATCAGAGCAAGCTCACATCCTACTAGTTATGCCAGGGACAATCCATGTTTGCCATTCTCTTACTTTTGCAAAGGGGAAATGGTCAGATGGGACAAGCAGCGAAGCCAGAGTCAATGTGTACGGATGAGTGCTTTACCCAGGGCTCTGGGTCTCCTCTTCAGCCAGCACCACTGGGCCAAGAGCTCGAGTTTGTGTGTCGTGTTTGTTGCAGAAGCTGGACATATGCTGACACTGGTGGCCCTGGTACAGCATTTGGCTGCTGGCGAACTGGGAGGGTTCTAGACCAGTAGGTACTAAGGCTTCTGATCCACGCCTTTTTAAACCACCTTCAGAGGCAGAAAATACGTCTGTGCTTCATTTCAATGCCCTCTGCAAAAGATTTACTATTATCCTTGTTTGCAGTAGACAAACGCACCCAAAGATTCTAGGTTTGATTTGGCAATTGAGCTTATAAAATAACAAACATAATCCCTCCATCCTCCGCTGTACAGCTGGTGCAAACTTATTAAATGGCAACCTCATTTTGCACTGGCTTCTGTTGGGTTTTCAGTTATTCTGCTCTCTGTGTAGTGTGTTCACTGCACATGTTCTTCTTTCTTTTCTGTATTTCCACTATCCTTTCCTCTATTTACTTATTTGCACCTCAGTACCTGCTGTTTTGTATGTTTGATGCTTTGCTTCAGGTAGTATTACCTTCGATCTAATGACTGCTCTTGCCCCAAATGCTGTCACCTTTCCTAACTTCTCACTCTATGATATTTCTGAACTACTTTTAAAATCAGCACTTTGTAACCTTTTCTAATTACATTCCCTCTCCTTCCACGGTGTGTTTGAAAACTTCTCATATTCTTATTATGGCACACATCTTCATTGCTGTCTCTTTCCATCTGCTCGCTTTTCTTTGAGACCTCAGCCTCCTCCATACGCATTTTTATACAGCTGATCTGTGTTAGTGTTATTGGTCCTCTGTGAAACAGCAGGTATTTAGAGAGCCTTGATGTTCAACTTTCCTTGTAGAAGATATAAGCAATAAGAATAAGGTTATATGGATATTTTACTTCAACTGTGCATAGGAACAACAAACTCCTGGGAAGAGACAGTCACTGCGAGCAATCACTGCAGTAATTAACCCAGATGCGAATTCCTGGCTCCTACATGTCAAAAGTTTAGCCCAACTCTGGGAAGAGTTTACCCCATCCTGGATACTCACTTGTTGCCTGCTGCAGTTTTAGCCGTAATACTTACGTTAATTTACTACTTCTTGACTGAACAGTTCTTTCATATATTAGGACAAAATTTAAAAAAGTGTAAAAGTGCCGGTTAATGGATTTCCCATAGTGGTGTAAGTGTGGGTGCAAGTGTCTCGCTAAAGACATAAACATAGATAATCCTTGCTTTCTCTTTTCTTCCAGACAACACTTTTTTCCTTTATAACTCATCCCTGGAGAAAGGTTCATGAGTGAAAAATCATTGCTAACTTCATTTTTTGCCTTCGCTGTGAATTTCTTTCCTGGGGCAATAATAAGAAATAATGGGTGTAATGCTTTCCTTCACAATCCATAGTACGTAACAAATTGTCTGTTGTTTTATTTGTTGTTGCCGTATTTAATTTAAGTGTATCAATTTTTCTCCTTGGCTTATCTATTTTAAGTTCAGAGGGCCTTCCAAACCTTTATGTAATGTTATTTTAGGAGCCAGCTCACTTTTGTAGTTAGATGTAGAAACTAAGGTTCTCGTTTTTGAGCAATCACCAATAACCAGTTGTCGATGTCCATCTAAATAGATCGTAAAGAAAAATCAGCCAGAGGCTACAACTTAAACTGGCCTAAGAAGAGAGATGTTTTCTTGGTGTCCCCAAAAAGCAGGCCAGCTGAGCCCCAGAAATCAGTGTTTTGTATGTCTCAGTTTACTTTTCTGTAAGATGGTTGTAATATATAACTCACAAAGAAGGAATGTTCTGTCTATTGAAGCTGCTGAATCGTTGCGCAGGTCTAAGTGGATTGCGTTTGATGGGTGCTCAGTTAAATGATGATGTTGTCTGTCATTGTGAGATGGTTCTGCTTAGAACAGATTTGGGAAAAATGGCTGGATGGGCAGATTCTTTCGTCGTATCTGAGCCAATTTAGCAAATCTGAGGATAAAAAAATTTCCACAGTTACATCTGTTTTCTTCATTAGTTCGTTAGTTAGGAGAAGAGACATTTGTAACTGCACATGGTATGAATAATAGCCTGGTGTTCACTTTTTGGTCTGTAAATCCAACTTACTTTGACAAGTGAGGAGTCTCATTAATTAAGGGTGGGAAAATGGAGATGAGAGAATCTTAATTCTGCACTGTCTGGGTCAGACTTGCCGAGACCTGGTCTATGTCCACCTGGACCAAAGGTTGGAGGACAGAGTGATAACACAGACTACCTCATCCTTCTAAGCACTTTGGGAGTGGCTTCAGCTGAGTAATGCCCTCACAGAAGGCAGTTCATGGTCATTCAAGGCTAAAGTGGCCCTCAGGTGTGAGATTGAGCCTTTGTGCTCTGTGTCAGCAGCACAGGAAACACCTCACTGGCCTTTATCTCCTGCTACACACCATCCCACCATGCTGCTGAGATCTAGGTCTACCTGTTGTCCAGTCTGATAAACGTCAAAACACAGAGATTTTTTATGTGTGTTAAGGAAAATAGGGTTTGTAGGAATACAAATTATCCTTTGAGAGCTCTCTCAGAGTTCTTCAAGGAAAAAGAAGGTATAGAACACATTAAAACAGTTTAAAAAGTCTTTTCAATATCTCTTTAGATCTGAAGAGAATGCATCTGTTGTCATTTTCTTTTCTGCTCCTTTGGGTTTTTGAAAATACACAACTGCTTGCTCAAGAGAGGAATGGATTTGAGGACAGATGTTCTTGATTATGCTGCAAATAATTGAAGACCTTTCTTCTCATGGTATTGTTAAAGGTTCAGTTTTACAGAATCACTATAAATCACTGCTTGGACATTTCATCCGGCAAATAGGAGCTCCCATTTCATGGACATATTAAGCAGTGAAATGTAGTTTTAGAAGCATAAGCATGGGAATGATGACTGCTGAGCTCTTTGGCTGACAGGTGCAGGTTGACATGGGGGTGTTTGTTTCCTCAGTTCTTTCTGGCTAATATCTGCTGAGTGATTTTTCAGAAATAATGTAATCCCTTTGGGCTCCTTTGCAAAACGGGTATCATTGTGTTCTTACTCACAGAAATGCTGCCTGATGGTACACTGAGATCCTGGAATGAAAGCTGCTATGTAACTTCAAAACATTGTCATTAAGCTAAAAGTGAAGCAGCATCATGAAGTATGGATTCAGCTACTAAAGCTGGAGACTGAAAAAATGCAAAGGCGTTTTATTCTGATATTCTAGATCTAGTTGACTTGTTAGAGCTCTAGTAGATTGTTCCAAAACTGACAATATTCCAGTGCCTACTCTAAGCAAATCCCCAACAAAGCAGGGCAACGGTTTAAGCAGGAGAATTTGAGGTCTTCATCTGCAGCATAGTCTTTGGTATAGATAGTAATTTATTTCTTCTTCTTTGGCTTCCATTCCAGATGGGAAAGTTTTGCCTAGCCAGCTCGGTTTGGCTTGCCAGGTAGTTCTCGCGTGACATTCTTTTGATAGTGGTAAATTGTATTGCAATTGTAGTTTGCACTATGTGAAATTCCTATTATGTTTGCAATCTTTTAATTTCTAAATTTCTTCTCACAGCTGCAAAACAAAAAGAGACTGTCTTTTCTTGGGGAAAATTAAACATACCTTTTACTCTATTGTTATTAAATGCCAGTTACGTTATTCCACTTGTTCTAAGCAAAGAATAGACCCTTTTAAAAATAATAACAATAAAAACTTACTTACCCTTGCATCCAACCTATGGGTAATCTATCCTCTGAATTACAAAAAATATTTATAATAATCTTTAAAAAATGTATGCATCCCACCAGTATTCACTTCCAAACCCAAGCTCCACTTTTTTCTTGTCACCTGTACATACTTAATATACTTTGGGACTTATAAAACAATATGTCTTAGGCCAATAAGCACACAGCTGTTCAAAGCAGGTTGTAAATTATGTTCTTGGTCTGTAGCTAACAGTATGCTTATAATATACAATAGTAACAGTAAATAAAAGGCAAAGAAATCACCAGGAAATATAATCAAGAAAGAAGAAAATAATCTCCCTTAATAAAAAGGAGATTGCATTACATAGTCATGACTCCAAGTGCCATTAGGATGTTGGGTCTCCATTATCTACCTGAAATATTTAATTTGCAGCTATGAGCAATCTTTAGCATGCAAAAAGGCAGGGCTCATGCGAAAGTAATTTGTAAGTAGTCAAATGCCCCAACTTTCAGCCTCTTTTTATCGTCTGAGATAAGATTGCTGCACTTGAGAATACATTTTTCACAGTCAGATTCCTTATTTGCTTTGTTATGCAACTTTAAGATGTCTTCTTTCCCCCTCTTTCTTTTTTTTGGGTCTATAACAAATTCAGGGCTGGTGAGTTGCCGTTAAGGGAAAGACTGCAGTGTCATAAAGAAAACCACTGTGAAGTCAGGGACTCAGTCACAAGATATTAATGAGAAGAGTAGGTACAAAATCAGGAGATTCCAATCGAAGAAGCCATCTTACAGGATGAATATGGGTGCTGTATTTTCCAAGGATGTGTTATCAAGCCCTTCATTTGCACAGCCAGGAAGAGCTGCACACTTACTGAAGTGCCTCATTACATTCCCACCCGTGGCATCAATATACATATATTCATTGGCAAAATGCAGCTCTGAACAATAAAATATTCTCAGAGAGATGTGGAATTTCTACCGTACTGTGATATTCCAGATTTTACAGGCTTGAGTAGATTTGGAGCTAGACACCTTTTGCAGAACTAATAAGGAACGCATGCATGGTAAATAAAGAATAAGATTTCATGCTGCAGCACTGAGGCAGAGTTATATGATATGGTGTGACAACTGTGCTGGTTTGTCCTGAGGATCCACAGGCTGGCCCCTAAAGTGACATAACACGCCTTATTTCTGTTGATGTCACTTGAATTACGATGGCTTACTAAAGCTGAGGATCTGATCCTATAAGTTAGTGGAAAGATTATTCCTCTTTAGTGACTTTGAGCCAAAACAGAATAGAACTGTGACAGTGGGAAACTGAATTAGTCACAGGTGATAATTCAGGAGCGCTAGCCTGAAGCTCTGCACGGGCACAAGAGGGGATAAGGAGAGATATTCCCTAGTCCAGGGCATGAACATAAGTCTTTATGCAAGTTATGTTGCTGGGAAATAAAGCTATGCTAGCGACGTTGTGTGCTTTCAACCTTCAGTCCATTAATGTGAGAAAGCAGGGGGAATGAAATGTGTAAATGTGCCTGTCAGAAACCTTGATCAGTCTGGGAGGTTTATAATATGCTTGTAAAAATATACTGTGGTCTATGGCTTTTATGTGGTAGTTCTTAGGGCAGAAGCACAATTTTTTAAATAACTGATACTTAAGTCATAGGAGAGCAAGTCATAAAGAAAATTGTACTGAGGTATTTTTCTCGTGTTAAAAGGCTGTGTGACTTTAACAAATGAAATGTTTCAGCCTCCATCAGGCAGCCTCTTATTCTGTACATATTTATTCATATGCTTAACCTTGGGCTCCGTGAATTGTCCCATTAACGGCCCCCCTGATGCCCTGCTTTAATATCAGTTAGTTAAGCTGGGTAACAGCAAGGGACCCTGGAGAGAGATCAGGATGCTATTGCACTAAGTGCTGCACAGACACACAATAAAAAAGACAGTCTCTGCCCCAAAAGTCTTTCAGGTAAAGCTGAGAGAAAACAGATGGATACAGAGAAGCTGGCTCAGACAGAGTATAAAAGTGCTGAAGTGTTGTGGTCAGTCTGAAAGTCCAAAGCCTAGCCAGGCCTGGCTTTGGGCAGGCTTGGTGTTACTGAGCAGTTTAAAAGAAGAGAAATAAGTTTTTTCAGAGGTTCTCGAAGAGTGCATGCCTTAGGGGTGAACCAGTGAGAGGACAAATGAAAGTTCTCCCTCGAAAACTTAAAACCCATGGGATGAAAATTATGCGTATCCACAAATCTTTGCAGGACTTGTGCCTATGTACTCAGGGTGATTTTTCTTATGTTTCTCATTATGTATTTGGATTATATAGTCAAATCTTATATGCCTAGCTCTGTGGGGAAAATAATTAAAGATTAATAAACAGATTCAGCACAAGAAAATTCTAATTATGAACAGGCTGAGTTCTTCAGCTTGGAAATATGTAAGAATAGATATATAGGAGCTATGTGAGAATAATTTCCATAGGATTGGTATTGCTTAAAGGCAAATATAGCTTTCACTATTTATGACTCTGCTCTTGGACGGTTGCTTTGTTTTTTTAAAAAAATTTGGTGTTTCCTTAATTTCTTTCTTTTCCTTCCCATTCTCTCTATGCCATGGTTGAAGAATTGCCACCATTAATATTTCATAACCTCCAGAGTACGTGCTAAAAACATGGAAATGTAGAAACAAATCACATTTTGGTATTAATGCAATATTGCAGAGTGTAGTTCTCAAGGCTGTGCAAAGAAAGGATTAGACTTTACAGGGGGAAAAAAACCTAGCAGTAAAAATGTGTCTGGCAAAACACACTGAGAGTTTTTAAACAGTTTAAACAATTTTATCACATCCTGTAGTGACTTATTAACAGTGTCTTCAACCTTTATATATTCCAATAACAACCTGATGTCTTCATCTTATCTTATGGAACTATAATTGGCTGAATCTAGGTACCAGTGCCTGGAGGCCATACAGTCTTATAGCCTTTAATGGCTCATTAGGTATTTATTCACTTTAACTTAAACAGCTCAGCCATTTGTGGAAAATGAGCCTTTAAAATAGAATTAGGGTTTTTTTACCTAAGTATAGTGTATAACCTGAACTGCCACTGAATTTAAATTTCCAAATCTGCCAGTTTAATTTGGCCTTGCTGTCTTCCCTTTTCAAAATGGGTTGTGGCTTTGTAATAACTTCTTACGCTGAAGAAATGTTCTGATGGTACTTAAAACTGCTTGAATTAAACAGAATGATTCTTTTAGTTAAAAAACAAGCCAACCTCCACTAAATGTGTGGTTAATGTGTTTTGATAACTCGTGCTGACAGGTGTCATCTCTACAGGCTCTCTCTAGCCTTTAATCATCAGAAAGCAGAGACTGGAGGGGTCCTAATTAAGCTGAGTGTTAGCCAGAGTGGTGGGTGGTTCCACTTCGCTATTCAAAATAGCACGAGCCTCAGCACACATGGTGCACCTTGTGCTGTGTCCAAAACCAGGAGCCTATGAGGGAAAGAGGCTGTAAAAGATCACGGAGGATGGGGAGAACGTGCTGGTGAGTTGCCTTTAACAGTTCCAGCTAAAGCCTGCGCTTTGCGTGTTGAACAGCTGTCACATAACAGGCAGATCTAGTCTCTTCTTTTTCTTCCTGATCTGGAAGGAAGGCCTGGCGCAGGGAAAAACGTGGTTCGTGTGCAGGATTTCACAGCTCTGGGCAGGAGGCATGGAAGGATGCTGGGCTCACAGCAATCCCTGCCTGGCGATCCACAGTCCTCTCTGTGAAAGGTCAGCTGTGCTACAGCAGGTAGGGGCCTGCTGGTGTGTTAAAACTGATCCTAGCACTACCAGGAGCGGTCTGGGAGAACAGCTCTGCTGGATGCGTGCTCTGACTTGTCTCCCTTTCATGCAGATTCTCCCTGCACACAGGAAAGGTGATGGAGAGTCAGTTCCTTCCGTGCTGTTGGGAGTCTCTGTTTTTTTTCCTGAAAAATTAAAGTTAGTTCAATGAAAATGTACCATAACTATAATTTTGTCGAGTGGTTCTCTTGCAAATTACTATGCAAGGAGACATGTTCCTTAGGCTTTATGGAGCAGTCACTGATTGTATCTTGGTGTGTGCAAGTTTTGCTAAAGAATTCTCCTGCCCTTCACTGCCCGATGCTGCCATGCCAGGGGCAATGACAACATGGGCATGTGGCAGGTGAAGAAGAGAGCATTATGTGAAGGACACCATCAAATCTATAGGTGCATTAGGCTTTTTGAATCATCAGGTTCCCTGTAGAAAGGATAAGGAAGGCTAGGGAGAGTTCTTGCCCCTCGAGATGCTGGCTCTGGTAGATTAGTGACAATGACAGGTGAGAGTTCTGTTCTAGAGCCAAGCTACACAATTTTCCATTCTAGTAGGTCTGTTTCTTTCCGACACCTATATCGTTAGGCTCGGGCTTCACAGCCTAAAAGAAGCTTTATTTTATGAATGTGTAACATAATAATATCTGGAAATTCCTTTTAAGCTGCCATTTTTTCATGTTTCCTTTTTTTTGTGTGTGTTCGTTTCTCTTATTTATATGGTCTGAAAATTTCCATATTTGCCTATTTTGTTGAAAAAGACACTATGTATTTTTCTGGGGGAGGGTTTGAATTGGTTTTGTAAAGGGGAAAATATAAAGCTCTTAAAATACTTAAGAATCAAACTGGTATCTTTAAGATGAACAGATTGTGATGGACTATGCGTGCTTCAGACCCATGCAGGCATGGAGGTGAGGGCTGGAATACAGCATTGTTAGAGTTGTCCTCTAAAGAATGAACTGGATGATCCTGAGGAAAAGCAGGTGTTGCTTGTTCCTCCATTTAGAATTAAAGGAGCAGTAAAAACGCTGAAATATTCTGTCTCTTCCAAAGAGATCATTAAGGTTAGTTAGTTGTTTTAATTCACTTAGAGTGGTGCTTAAGGACAATTTGTTCCTGAATCCCCCCTGCCAGCTGAAGCAAATGATTTTCTTTTATTTTCTTTTTCTCCTTGTTTACCTGATGAGACCACAAAAGACATTGTGAAGAGGGAAGGGTCAGAGACAGGAGCCTGTTTTTACTCATGCCATGTCCCCTTTTCGTTATCCCATGTCTGTTTTCTGCATGCTGGCCAGCATCTACAAGTTTTAATACCCAGTTTAAATTGATTTCAAATAAGCGGCGCAGGAATGCCCAAGCAGTGAGCTCTGTTTCATGCCAGGGGACAGCCGAGGCAGCAGCTTGGTCTTCCTTTCTTTCAAGCTTCTATAGCCTCTGCTGCTCCATTGCCACCTCCATTGATCAGCACCTTTGACAAACGAGCCCCTTATTGTCTATACGAAATGTTTCTGTGAACCATTTTTTAAAAAGCAATACATCTACAAAATTAACCCCTGGACAGCTTTTAAGATTGTCCCTCTCCCCCAATAACATGGTTACACTTAGAAAATGCAACCTGATATTTAATTACTGCAGAGAACTGGGATGATGTCAGTTATCTGTGCTGTTGGAAAGATAACAGGGATAACGTTGTTGGGACTGAACGTAGCTGTGATGGACACAAACCGCTGCTGTATCCTCCACCGTATCAAAACCACATAGTGAACAGAGCGGCCACGGTCCCTTAACCTCTTCTCTTTCCTTCCCAGTTGTCATGGGTTTGGTGTAAAGGGGTTCTGGTGGCAGAAGAGGGGATTTGCTCCCTGAGACTTCCCTGGTTTTGGAACTGGGTCAGACCCGGTTCTGGCCACCAGATCGGACTCCCATCCCCCTTGGGGTTGAGCCAGTCGTGCCTCTGCGAATTGCCCTATTTAAGTGGGGACAAAGGAACCGGAAAAGGTGCTTTGCCCAGGAGCAAGGAGAGAAGGGAGGAGGGCACTGCCCCCGCTCCCTGGCTCCCGGCAGGGGGCTGCCCGCGCCAGGCCGGCACCACCTGCCGAGGATGGCGGCGGTGGAGCCACTTGGGGAACTCAGCGAGCGCCCTGTTCCCAGGGTGCCTGCTGGGCTGAGTTCACCCAGAGAGGGCTGAGATCTGAGAGAAACAGCCGCACAGACACTGGGTCAGTGGAGATGGAGCGGGATGAGGTGCCGGAGCAACCGGTGGTGAGACGGCAGCGGCCCCCCTGCAGCCAGGATGGACTCGGCGGAGCAGAGACCCATTTGCAGCCCGTGGAGAAGCCCACGTCAGAGAAGAGATGCCTGGGCCTGAGGACGGTAGAGATGCATCTAGAGTCCGTGGGATGACCCATGCCAGAACGAGTGGCAGCAACTCCCTAAGAATCTGAGACTGGTAAAGCCCACACTGGAGCAATCCGGTGGAGGAGGATTGCATCCTGCGGGTAGGACTCATGCTGGAGAAGTCTGTGGATTTTTCCTTGTGGTAGGGGATCCACTGGAGCAAGGGAAAATGGTGTAAGGACTCCTCCTCCTTTAAGAAAGGAGTGGCACGAACAGCATGGGATGAACTGACCTGCACTCCCCCATTCCCTGTCCCCCCGCGCCGTTGGGGTGGAAGTAGAGCCTGGAAGAAAAGGAAAGGAGGGAAGGTTTTTGGTTTTGGTTTTTTTTTTAAAGATCTGACTTTGTTTCTTTTTATCCTCTCAAGTAACCATTAATGTTTTTCTTTTTGTCCTTTCAAGTAACTGTTAATAAACAGTTTTGCTTTATTCCCAAGCTGAGTGTTTTGCCCGGGACCATGGTTGGTGGGTGCTCCCTCTCCATTCTTGTCTTGACCCTCAGTGCTTTTATTATAATTTTTCTCTTCGCCACTTCACTGGGGAAGGAGGGAGAGAGTGGCTGTGTGGAGTTTAGTTGCCAGATCGGCCTAAACCACGACACCAGTAGATCCATCCCAAGCAACGTTATTAGGATAATGGTTCTTCTGGGGCAGGATAGTTACTATTAAATCGATATTATTTCCTAATGAATCGCAGTTTTTCATGGAGCTCTTGAGCTGGGCTGAGCTCTGCTTAATTTAAGTCGCTGTGTTGACATAATATATTTAGACGTCTGTAATGTGTTTGACTTAGCACCGCACAACATTCTGATTAAAAACAATTATCGCTGCACAAAATCGGCGCCGCACATACTAAACGGCTCCCGAACCGCCTCGAGGACGGCTGTGGGAGTTCTGAATCGGGAATTAGCGCTGGGGGAGGTTTCCAGTTCTGCCGGGGTTCTGCGGCGGGTTCGGGAACACCGGCGAAGGTCCGCTGGCACGAAGGAGGCGAAGCCCCTCTGGGTGAGGAGAGGCTGCGCTGCCGCTGCCAGGGCGCCGGGCAGAGCCGGTTCCGGCAGGGTCTGGGCGGTT
Organism: Tauraco erythrolophus; assembly: GCF_009769465.1. Classification (NCBI taxonomy): domain Eukaryota; kingdom Metazoa; phylum Chordata; class Aves; order Musophagiformes; family Musophagidae; genus Tauraco; species Tauraco erythrolophus. The sequence goes on along the minus strand of NC_141479.1, from coordinate 18,975,193 downwards.
CTGGGCGGTTTCACAGCCGCCCCTCCACAGGGCACAGCTGATACTCTCAGCGACGCCGGTGGAGCCTCTGCGGAAACGTGTTTAGGAAAGGGACAAAGCGCTGCCTGGGAGCGAGGGGAAAAAGGTGTGAGAGCGCAGTGTGAGCCTGGGGGGGGGGGGGAGGAGGAGGAGGAGGAGGAGGAAGGGCTCTGGGTGCTGGAGCAGGGATTCCCTGCAGCCCCTGGAGGACCCCACACAGGAGCAGGTGGGCATGTCCTGAAGGAAGCTGCAGCCCATGGACAGGACTCACACAGGAGCAGGGGAGAAGTGTGAGGAGGAAGGAGCTGCAGAGAGGAGCCATTAGGTGCTGGCTGTAACCCCGTTCCCCGTCACCCCGTGCCGCTCGGGGGCAGGAGGCAGAGGAGCTGGGAATGAGGGAGTGAAGCTGAGCCTGGGGAAAAGGAAGGAGATGGAGGCACAAGGAGGGACAGTAGGGTTTTAATCTTGTCTTTTTCTCACCATCCAAATCACCTTTAATTAGCAATTAATTAATTTTCCCCAAGTCAAGTCTGCTTTGCCTGTGATGGTAATAAGTAAGTGATCTCCCTGTCTTTGTTTTGACCCATGAACTTTTTAATCTGATTTTCTCCCCCCGTCCTGTTGAGGCGAGGGAGTAAGAGGGCGGCTGTGTGGGTGTCTGGATGCAGCCCAAGGTCAACCCACCACTGCTTCCTTTCTGAAAAGGTTCAGAATAAACATACAGGAATTTAATGTGGAAAACTCCAGGTGATCAACATATCGATCTGGTTGAATTGAAGGTTTTGATGTACTTTGATTAAAACCTATGTGAGGGAACAGCTTGCGTGAGGTACAGCAGACATTTCCTTAATTTAACAAGCAAGTCAGGATAAGATTCAGTTAACTTCGCTTAAACAATAGTGACTTATTCAAATTGAAGATCTGGCCCTATAGGTCAGTGGAAAAGAACCTGACCTGTATTGACTTTGCGCCAAAATACAGTAACTTAGCAACTGATGGCAGGATGAGACCTGGTGGCAGACAACTGGAGCCAGGACAAATTCAGGTCAGACTTCAAGTGCTAAAATTTTACCCAGAAAGTAACCAAGCATTGGGATGATTTGCAGAGAGCTATAGAAGAGTTTTCATTATTTCACTTTATTATCTTTCTAAAAATCTGTTCTAACTCCTACCTCAAAATATGATCAGGATGCAGGAGTTACCAAGTGACATATTTTGACCTGGATTGTACTGGAAGTCAAATAGATAAATGTAGTATTCCCTTTTGGTACAAAAATTCCATGAGGCTGGATGAGATCATAGCCTGCAGTGATAGTGTTCCCTGTCTCCTAGCACCACAAATGATTAGAAGCAGAATTATAGCGTGGTGATTTCATGTCAGAGGACAATGCTTTATTACTGTTTGATTTACTTAGTAATATAAGTACATTGAATCAGAGCAGGGGAAACTGCTTTAGAATTAATTCTTTTGTTAGCTCAGTTATTTTTGTTTTGTTCTGTCTTTCTAGTGACCTTCATCCGAGTGTAAGGGATCCTATAAAACAGGAATATGATGGTTTTCTTTAAGTTATGATATACCCATATAGCACTAGTGAAACAGCAATCTGCCAAGGGGACAAAGGAGATTCCAGGGACTTGGCAAAAAAGTGACGACCTAAATATTAACATGGAATGAATTCTTTTTGTAATTTCCATGAAGATGGTAATAGCTACTGTTGATTACTAGGTAGCCACTGGTGAGTCACGTTTATGTACTCAAGTGGGAATTTATACCATTTAATTTTCCCACATATAAGGTAAATCTGGTCTATTTTAGGAATGTAGGTTCTCTCTGCAGTCCAATGGAAAGAATTAAGCCTCTCCAAAGATGATCACCCCATCGTAAGATAAGTTCCTGAGACAGGTGGACTAACATAACTTCGAGAAATACCTGTATTCCTACTGTCATTCTAAACAGGTGCCTAACTTTTAGACTCCAACAGAAAAAATGCTTAGTGCTGGCTTGAAGAGCCTGTGGTTTCTCATTCCATGCTGCCCGTTTAGTAGCACCAGCCATTTGAGGAGCTGTTTGTGGAGCTGTCATGAATCACTGGGGAGCTGTCCTACTCCCTGATGCAAGGGCGTGACAGAGAGGATGGTGAGATGGTGGGGAATAATTAGAGCAGGAAGGTGAGTAGGTGGGGATTACTGTCCAGGAAACCTTTGTGCAGTTGTATCCTTGAGCAGCTAAGGCAGGGAGATAACCATTCTTGAGTGGTCACACTGGGCCAAATAAATAAGAGGATTTACCTTGGAAAACTCAGCATTTCCTGTAATCTGTCTAGATCAGCATGGGCAGCGTAGGACAGGGACTAAGATGTGTGGCTGTGATTTAATGAAGGTGGTGATCCCTAACTTTCCATTAAGGCTAATTCAGTATTTTTCATGGGCACTTAAGTTCACATAAAAATACATTCTTCGTTATTGTAAGGTTTCTGCCAAATTAACCCCCGAGTACCCCACCCTCAGAGGTAACACTGTTGTATTCCATGCAGTACGTGGTATGACATATGACATCTTCAGTGAATTCATTGCCCTTGGGTACGTCAGGGGTTAGTTAAGCAGTATTTCTAGATGTTTGATTACTATGTTGAGTTAATTAATGGGCTACATGTGATCTCTATTAATTAGACCATGCTCAAGCCTTGATAAAGTGTATGTCCTTATAGTGTAGCAATACAGTTTCACAAATCCTCTACAAACTGTGGTTAATTACAACCTCATCATCATTTCAGGATGTAAGGGAAGAAAAAATTATAAAATACTTTTTTTTTTTTAATGGTTGTAAAATGGTTCTAAGAAAAGTCTTCCACGAAGTGAAAGTAAGGATGTGTTTTTTGAAGATGAAATGATTTGGTGGAAAGAAAATTTCTCTTTCTATCTTTTCTATCTTTTAGATAGATAGTTTGACTGCTTTCATCTAACTACATTATCTGTGGGAGGAGCAAGTTTAGGAAGGAAAAAAAGACAGGGAGAACACATTACTTCAAAGAAGGGGAGGAAAGACAGTAACCTGTAGTTGCTATTTCTTTAAATTTGCTAGTCAGCTCTACTCAGCATGTAAACTCCCCTTTCCAAATGCTGTGAGAGCACACCTACCGATTCTAACATCACCAGCTCCCCTCACAGAAAACCTCGTTCACTCCTGCAATTTAGGTTTCATCCCAGTTGTCCGTGGTTTCAGCCCATTTGCCACGCTCTCATGGCAAAGCCATATGACCACATTTGCTAGCAGTAGACAATCACTAGCTGCCAGGCGACTTGTATGTACAATTCTCATGTGCTATTAACACATTTATAAAAAAACACCTTAAAAAAAACCCAACTAATTAACTTTTCACTGATAGCATGTGTTCCTTTATTTTGATGTACCTGCCATTTGAGCTGTAAAGCAGTGCACTCCCACAAAGTTCTTGGGATTGGTGTGGGGTTCAAAGAGGAGCTTCCTAGTGAACGTGATTATTTGTGTTGCATCTGTAAAAATGTCCATATTTTTTCTGTTTGTATTGATCCAAACCCTGCAGTTCTTTGCGTTTGTTCTGGCACAGCTGCCCTTACAGTCTGCAAGAGTTTAGGTTGAGCACAGAGAAGGACTTTGTCCCACTGGGTTCCATAAAAGTCTTAAAAAGAATAACATGTAATATTAAATATAATATTTAATATATCTATTATATACACACATGTATATTACATATAATATTTAATAAAATTAGATGTTAAATTTGATGGGCTCTGTGGAGCTATGTTTCAATTACAATTTTGTTCTTTCCTCAGTTATCTGAAGAACAGAGTCCTTCTGCAACATTAATAATTGCATGCTTCCACTGATTTACTGCAGCATCAGTGACCTCTTCAACCGTTCCTCTCCATGGGATGACAGCTTATTGCATGGAAACACCAATGCAATGGTAAGTGTAAATATAAATTTTAAAAATATTACCAAAGGAGATTAGAGAGTATTTGCTCAGTTATTGTCTGTCCAAGTAATTTTGCAGGACATGAAAAGCAATCAGCTTCATTTTAGAAGTGCTGTTTCACTTAGCAAGCACCTTGATTAAGATAAATGCAAATGCAGCTCTGGCTATCCTTAAAATGGTGGCTGATCGTAACTCTTTTAATCTAAGTCCTCATTTAAAATTGCTACAGGAAATGTAACAGTTGCTGGGGAAAACGTAACACGCGCTACCCAGAAAAAGCACTTGTCTAGGTAGACAAATTTTAAACAGAAAAAGAGGAGAACTGCCCCCCCCCCCCCCAAAAAAAAAGCTGAAAAAAGGAAGAATAAAGAAAAACCCCACTTCAGCAGGAGCTGAGATAACTCAGTATTTCTTATAGCTAAGCAGGAAGAATGGATTCTCAGCTCTGCTGAATCAAACATCATAAAAGAAGTTTTGGTGCATTGTAAAAGCAAGAGAAACTTCTTCATTTCCCTGCAGAAACAAGCAACAGTCTTGCAACACAACAAATTTCTGCTCCTTTGACTTCCTTTTCTTGAGATTCATGGGAGCGTGGCTGGTGGCAGGACACGCACCTCGGTAAACCACCTGCTCCCAAAAGACGGGGGACCTGTGCCAGCCCCGCTGGAACACGGGGATTGCTTCCCTTCTCCCGTACCGGATAGGTGGCAACTACCCGACAGGGGTGAGCATTCGCCTGCACCCTGCAGCACAGGGAAGGACAGAATCCCAGAATGTCAGCGATTGGAAGGGACCTCAAAGAATCATCTAGTCCAATCCCCCTGCCGGAGCGGGACCACCTAGATCAGATCCCACCAGAACGCGTCCAGGCGGGTTTTGAACATCTTCAGAGAAGGAGACTCCACAACCTCTCTGGGCAGCCTGTTCCAGTGTTCTGTTACCCTTACTGGGAAGAAGTTCTTCCTCATGTTTAAGCGGAACCTCCTATGTTCCAGCTTCTATCCATTTCCCCTTGTCCTATCATTGGATGCCACTGAGCAGAGCCTGGCTCCATTCTCGTGACAGCCACCCTTTCCATATTTATAAACATTAATGAGGTCCTCCCTCAGTCTCCTCTTTTCCAAGCTTCTCCTCAGCCTTCCCTCCGCTCCGTCAATAACACAGCAAGCAGGAGAGGGATGCCACAGCGGGGTCAGGTTCGGGGCGCGGGAGCACGCGGCTCCCAGCAGGTGGCGCTGTCGCACGCCGGCCGTTCCCGCGGCTCGCGCGCCGCACCCCGGCGCGCCGCATCCCGGCGCTCCGCCCGCGGGAAAGGCGCGCGGGACTTGGGGCGGCGGCGTCGAGCGTCGGAGTCTGTTTTGTTATCGCTGCTGTCCCCCCGCCCCGATCGCAACGCGCAATTACGGCACTGCCACGACAACGGAAACTCTCACCGTTGAACCCCGGGACACGGGAGGGATCGGCGCTCGGTGAGCTGGTAGGCTGAGTGAGGGGTAATAGAGTTCTGCTGAATTGTTGGTTGCACATCTATTCAGATAAAATTTAACAAGGCCAATTAAAGCCTTTTGTTTAATGCAAGGTTACTTCACAAATGGCGTTTCCAGTTTCGGAATTTTTGTTTTGTTTTGTTTTTTTTTTTTTTTGCGAAGAGCACAATATGGGATTGATGACTCTTGTTATTTTGCCTATAAAGAGAGGTCTTAAATGCTTGCAAATGCCTGCCAAGTGCAGCCATTCGGTTCTACACCACAGAACTAGATGGGTTTTGCTCGAGTTATAAAATGCACTAATTTAAGATTATACCCCTGTATGCTGTGGAACATATGTAGGTACAGCACAAAGCTGACAATTTGTCAGGCCCTTCTCCAAGACCTTTTCACGAAGAATGAGATCCTGTTTGGATCAATTACAAGTGAATAGACATTATACACTCAAAATCATGCCTTTGTTGCTTAACAGTGCAAAATATTGTTGGTATAATTATTTTTGTGCAGTCCTCTTGCTCTGTGGCATCGGTCCAAATGTGATTCCAGCTGTACCTGGCTCTAACCCAAGACCACTTCACATAAGGCCCTCAGGATCCTAATTCTCTGGTTCAACTAACTATGACCAGTGTCTGTGTGTTTTTGGTTCAACGTACAATGGTATGTGCAGGGAAATCCAAACATTGTTCCAGTTGTCAGTGGCCTTCTGCAAAAGGCAGATCCCACAGAGTTTCTCTGATGTTTTATAAAGAGTTGGAGAGGAGGAGTTGGGCGCCGTTGTCACAGGAAACCCAGAGGTTTGGAGATTTACGCTTCGGTATACATCTTTAGAGGACATGAAGGAGGTGCTTTTCACATTTACATGCAACCTGTTGCAGCAACGTGGAGGATACTTTCTCTTTTATCATACGTTACAAACAGATAATTGAGTCCAAGCTTTTCTCAGAAATAACTTGCAAGAAACAGCTCTTCATGCTACATAACATAAAGAATTGCTAAAATATGCAGATCAGGAAAACTAATAATATGCAATACTGTAATGTTTTGAATGTCTTAATGTAGTTTATAAGCGCTCCAAAAAAAAACCTCTCAAGGAGCCAAGCATCAATAATGTGAGCCTGTGCTAGCTGAGTAATTACCTCTCGGTGCTGAATCCTTAAATATTCATTTGCTATATGCTGTTCATCACGTGCAACACTAATCTGCGAAGGCAAGGCAAAATTGAGACTCCAAAACGAAAGGAGAGAGTGATTTTTTTCAGCCAAGGTTCAGAGTTGCCAGCTCTTCAGACTTGCATCTCCCCCACTTCTTGACAGACACCTATATGACATAGTTTCAGAGTCTGTTTTCATGGCAAGTACAAATACTGACATGACACCACTACATACTCTTCAAAGCACTGCTGTAATTAGTTGCAGAAACCAGCTTGATGTGATGTAGCAGGGAGAAGATGTGGATGCCTGAGACTTTTACAAGTTTACCAATTTGCTCCTAAATTACTGCAGCATTACTTTTGTTTCCTTGTGAGGTGGCCAAAGCAATACTCACGGGTTTATGTTTGCCCTTGGCACGGAAGTCTTGTTCCTGTTGTTGGTGAGGTCAGTGAATATCTTTGCAGAATGACTTCTGTGTAATCCAATTAGGGTGTGTTTGCATTGCAAAGGGCAGTGTAGTAACAGTGTAGTAGACATCCGAGCTGAGCTCAGATGCTAAAGGCACTTCAGCTGCAGTAGTATGCAGCAATCCCAACTAATTTACTCTGTCCCGTAGACTGTAAGGAAAAAACCCAAGTATTAAACTTTGAATCCGGAAATGTCATATTTAAAATGGATCTAGCATTGTATCCCATGTTTTTCCATTAGGAAAACTTCACTTCTTGGACTTCAGCTCTTGTTTGTCCTATGAGAGAGGCAATCTGTATCTAAGACAGGTAAACATTGGGGAAAATCAATGGATTTCCTGTGCCCTGCAAACAAACAAAATTGATTTGGGGAATTTTCTGTGTCGGTTGGGTAGGCAGTCTTTTAGTGCAAAGCTGCACTCTGCTGCTGTGGTTCTGGTCGTGCTGTCGTCACGCTTTGTTCTGGTTGTGCTGTGGTCACTATTGCTCGCTGGAGCAATTACCAGGATAACAGATTTCTGACGAGAGAGAGGGAAGCTTCAGCCCTGATGGAAATCTCTAGTTCTGCTATTAAGGAGATTGCTACAAGTTCATGTGTCTAATAGACGATGCCAATAAACACTGGGCTGGAAAAAAATATTCTGCTTTTACTACTTATTTGGTGTAGGATTCTCGATAAGTGATTTCAGCCACTTGGGGCCTCAAGGGTCTATTTTAAGTGGCAGGTCTCCACAGAGCCTGTAAAGTTACAATACTTAGTGGCAGGAATAGGGATAAAAATCACTCCTTTTTCGTTGTGCTTCATGTTAAAATGTGTTCATTTGACAGGAGAGATCCATCAGGGCAGGTGTTTTCCATCATTTGGAAAGCAGTGGACACCCAAAACTAGGCAGAGAGCATGCTCACTCCTTTTTTCTCTTTCACAATGGTTTATCCAGTAGTAAAATAAGGATAAGAGGAGTGCAGGAGTTTTCCAAAGTCCTTCCAAATTTATGGGTGGGTATTATGTGTTTGCAACTGTCTGAAAGGCTGTGGCTTTCTTCACCTTCTGGGTATTATGAAGTTGAGAGTGTTTTTAACCCTACGAGAGGACAAAACTTTAGGTAAAATCTACTAGAAAAAATATCTCTACAATGGCTTGTTTTTAACACCTGTAGACTTTCAGCCAAAAATCAGAACACATCTGTCAACCTTTGCTTGTGCATTCCCTGTCTGCTCACGCTTCCTATCACAGCCTTCTTCATCCCGAGCCAGTGAGAGCATCCCAAGAGCATGTGTCCGTGTACGCCACAAAGACGTGCTCTTATTAAGGAGCAGCTAGTGGAGAAGGAATGATGTTCTAGTTCATCAGTTCCTCAAAGAGCAAAGTCTCCTGGAAACAAAGACTGTGAAATGAGACAGCATACTCAGACCTGAACTTTCACCAGCTGATCACAGACAGACATACAATGTGCTCCTTGGGCTGATCCTTCAGGGAAGGACATTTTCCAGTCATCCAGTTTGAAAGTTGTTTACCTTTTTTAACATGAAATTTTTAAATGATACTTAATCACACCAAAGAGCTTGCTTTTCCTCAGACAAATTATGTATTTACATACAATTCTCTAATTGCTTACAATATGTTGTCTTCCAAATGTAACACCTGCTTGGGGATGCTGCTATTTTAGATGTAACAAGATAAACAATAGAGTTCTGCATTTTATAAGGCAGGGGAAAAGTAATTTAAAAAATGTAATTAATGAAGATTACATATTAATAAGTATCAAAATAATTATTTTTTTCATATTTCATAGCAGCCTCTATGGAAAATGATTTATTTTTCTATTGATTAAGGGTATATTTCTAGGAAAATTTGGTTTCATTATATGACAGGAATGAAAAGAAATAGCTTACCTCCTATTTAAAAATTAGAATATTTTAAAGACATGCAGCTTTGCAGCAAAAAGAGGGCATATTATTTGGCATATGCAAATCAAGGAGGAAGAACTCTCATTCTGAGAAATTGGCTGCAGTTCAGCGCAGGTGCATTACTTGTCTGCAGAGTGGCATCTACACTTCTGAAGTAGGATTCTGAGGTGAGATTTTGTCCTGGGCTTTGCAAGGGCACTGCATAAAGTTGTTGGTTTAGGGCAGACAGGGGCTTTGCATCCTGATTTAGTGCTCTTGTAAAGGCAGACATCTCTTTGCTGAGTGACAGTGTTGTGATGATTCCCTCAGCATATGCTTGATCTGCATCTGCCACTGTCACTTTGCATCCTTGAGTCTTTCTTCATAACTGCCACTATGCCCACCAGAGCTAAGATGGAATATGCTGAGTTTTCTCTGACTCTTCTTTTTGCTTTCTTTCACTTTCCTGGGTCTTACTGCAGAGGCATCTCCAAAACCTTTTTCTTGCATTTGTGGCTACCTGCACAGTACAGTGGGGAGTAAATGTTCTTGGACCATGGGAGCTTCATAGGAAAGGTTAGGTAATTGTTGATAGGTAGCACTGTCTGTCCTAGTGGAAGTTTTACAATCTTAGAATGGTTTGGGTTGGAAGGGACCTCAAAGATCATCTAGTTTCAACCTCCCTGCCATGGGCAGGGAAACCCTCCACTACATCAGGTTGCTCAAAGCCTCATCCAACCTGGCCTTGAACACTTCCAGGGATGGGGCATCCACAACTTGTCTGGGCAACCTGTTCCAGTGCCTCACCACCCTCAATGTAAAAAAATTCTTCCTTAGATCTAATCAAAATCCTCCCCTCTTTCAGTTTAAATCCATTGCCCCTCGTCCTGTCGCTATACACACTTGTAAAAAGTCCCTCTCCAGCTTTCTTGTAGGCCCTTTCAGTACTGGAAGACTGCTATGAGATCTCCCTGGAGCCTTCTCTTCTCTAGGCTGAACAGCCCCAGCTCTCTCAGCCTGTTTTCACAGGAGAGGTGCTTCAGCCCTTGGATCATTTTTGTGGTCCTCCTTTGGACCCGCTCCAACAGCTCCGTATCCTTCTTGTATTAGGGACTCCAGAGCTGAATGCAGCACCGCAGATGGGGTCTCACCAGAGCAGAGCAGAGGGGCAGAATCACCTCCCTCAACCTGCTGGCCACACTTCTTTTGATGCAGCCCAGGATACGGTTGGCTTTCTGGGCTGCCAGCGCACATTGCCGGCTCATGTTGAGCTTCTCATCAACCAACACCCCCAAGTCCTTCTCCTCAGGGCTGCTCTCAATCCATTCTCCACCCAGCCTGTACTTGGGATTGCCCTGACCCATGTGCTGGACCTTGCACTTGGCCTTGTTGAGGTTCGTACAGGCCCACCTCTCCAGCCTATCATGGTCCCTCTGGATGGCATCCCTTCCCTCCAGTGTGTCCACCACACCACACAACTTGGTGTCGTCAGCAAACTTGCTGAGGGTGCACTCGATCCCACTGTCCATGTCACTGACAAAGATGTTAAACAGCTCGCTGGTCCCAGTACCAACCCCTGAGAACGCCACTCGTCACTGGTCTCCACTTGGACATTGAGCTGTTGACCACAACTCTTTGAATATGACCATCTAGCCAGTTCCTTATCCACCGCTTGTCCATCCATCAAAACCATGTCTTTCCAGTTTAGAGACAAGGATGTTGTGTGAGACAGTGTCAAATGCTTTGGACAAGTCCAGGTAGACGATGTCAGTTGCTCTTCCCTTATCCACCAATGCTGTAACCCCATCATGGAAAGCCACCAAATTTGTCAGGCATGATTTGCCCTTAGTGAGGCCATGTTGGCTGTCACCAATCACCTCCTTTTTTCTATGTGCCTTAGCATAGTTTCCAGAAGGATCTGCTCCATGATCTTGTCAGGCACAGAGGTGAAACTGACTGGCCTGTAGTTCCCTGGGTCTTCTTTTTTCCCTTTTTATAAATGGGGGCTATGTTTCCTCTTTTCCAGTCAGTGGGAACTTCACCAGACTGCCACAACTTCTCAAATACAATGGATAGCGGCTTAGCAACTTCATCTGCCCATTCCCTCAGGACTCATGGGTGCATCTCATCAGGTCCCATGGACTTGGTCACCTTCAGGTCACCAAAGGTACCTTTGCCTTCTGTGACTTGGGCAGTGTGGCTAGAGCTCTTGCCGGTGAAGACTGAGGCAAAAATTCATCCTGGGTAACCAGGTCTCCTATTTCCTTCCAGAGAGGGCCCACGGTTTCCCTAGTTCTTCTTTTATCACCAACGTACCTCTAGAAGCTTTTCTTGTTGCCCTCGATGTCCCTGACCAGATTTAATTCTATCAGGGCTTTAGCTTTCCTAACCTGATCCCTGGCTGCTTTGATAATTTCTCTGTATTCCTCCCAGGCTACCTGTCCTTGCTTCCACCCTCCATTTCACTGTGGGGCATTCCTGCTTCTGTAGAGATGGCTCTGTTGAATCTAGTGCAGTGCCTTTGACGACTGTGCTGTGACAATTGTAGTCATGCCACGCAATGCAGTGCTGATTCCTGTGGCCTGAGAATACTTACAGAATTGTATCAAGTCACTTCAGATTTTTTTTTCCTGAGAAACAAATTTCATTTTCCATTTGGGTCTTACTAAATCCTAGATGAGAGTATATGGAAGGGACCAGGAGGGGGCTGTGAAATAATAGAGCCTTTTCCTTTGTACTTGAAGTCCACTCTGTGCTGTAAGCAAGCAAATAGCTTTGCCACCTGCAGCCGTTTGCAAGCCAGAATGAAATAAGCTGATGTTCTCGATCCCATTCCAAGCATACAGGTGTCCACTGTATGAGAAGTGTTATTGCTGTTGGCATAATCGTTAATAGTGTCAGCACAGAAACCAAATGGCTCTGTTTGGAAATTGCCCTTTACTCTGAACTGGGGCATGCTGGCTGGCAGTATGGATGGGCTTTGTCACAAGGCTGTACCTCGTTAACAAGGAAACAGGATTTCAGTCTTTAATGTTTGTAGTCCAATGTCAGCACTCAGAATATGATTCAAAGTTCGTTAAATCACTGCGGTCTGTTTATTGAATGCAAAGAGCTTTAAACAAGGTCTTGAAGTGCTTTTTAGAAAGGGTACAGAGCTTAAATTGCAAGGTAGACCAGACTTCTATCCTCACCCATCTTCTCATCTCTGATAGCATTGTTAGCCACATTTTATTAGAATCATAGAACAATTTGAGTTGGAAGGGACCTTTAAAGGTCATCTAGTCCAACCTCCCTGCAGTGAGCAGGGACATTTGCAACTAGATCAGGTTGCTCAGAGCCCCATCCAACCTGAACTTGAATGTTTCTGGGGATGAGGCATCTACCACCTCTCTGGGCAGCCTGTGCCAGTGTTTCACCATCCTCGTCGTAAAAAATTTCTTCCTTATATCTAGTCAGCAGAACCTGTTGGAATTTTGCTGTGGCAAAAACATAGTGCTGTTGAAACACAACCTTTTCATAGGAATATATTTGCTAGTTTTGACAGGAAGGCTGTCTCAAATCTAAGGTAGAATTTCATTAGTGTACTAGCCCAGGCACAAAAGGAAACAAGGCAGAGATCAGGGCACTCCTTTGCCTGCTTCATCCATCAGTCAGGATTCCTCTGACTGTGGGGGCAGGAGGTTACCATGTTGACAGACCACAAATCTTTATTCATATATGCTTAATTCATAAGCATATTCACACACCAAAACAACCTGCCTTGCCCCCCTTTTGTTGTATCCAAGAATGTGAACATTTTCAAAATTTGAAACATTTTCAAAAGGTGATGAAACTGTTCTCCGCAGCACTACTGTATAATTCTTGCTCCTGCCCCACCCCAAAAGTCTTGGACTTTTTTACTGCTGTTGTTATTTTTTGGAAACAGAAGGGTAGTTACTGAATTCAGCTCTGAAAGCCAGAGTTTTAGAAGTCTTGTTCTTGTGTCTCTTCTAATACTGTTATTCAGTCTGGTGAAAGGTGACTGTGATTTCAGCTGCCGTGTCAAAGCATCAGCTAGTTTAGTCTTGCTATTTGCTTCTGAGCAACGCTGAAGAACCAACACAGACTGTGAAAGCAGCATCAGTCGAGAATCCCCTCTGCCTGAATTCTGGCCCAGTTCAGAGGTGAGTGTGAGAGAACTGGAAAGTAAAGGCTGTGCAACAGTGAAGGTGTCAGTAAATAAGAAAGCCTGGCTGAAGCAAGAGGGAAAAAATAGCGACGACGCAAATCAGAGCAGATAGGCAGGTGAAAAACACACACTGAGGCAGTCGAGTTAATAGGGACTCAGAAAAATCATGTTATCATTTGGTTGGAAACCCCATCAAATGTACTTGGCGGAAGAAATTTAGATATAACTTCAGGAAATCCCACAAAGGATCCATTCTGACATGTGAATGCCTTGCATTGTCTGCGAACACACAGGTGGCTGTAGGATGCAACATGCTGCAGAACAGATGCCTTTGCCTGTGTCTCAGGAGCCACTCTTTGTGCATTCATTTTGAGCCAAAACACTTCGACAATGCAAAAGATTTGGGAAAGGCTGCTTGGCTGATGCTTATGTTGCGAAGTGAGCATTTAAACCAGAAAATCTGGATTGTTTTTGTTGGTCATTAGAGGGCAGTTTAACTAGCTTACTGCTTTTATTCGTATAAAACTACTGAAAATAATTGTGGAGACTGAACCATTGCAAAATAATCCTTGTTTATATGTATGTATATTGACATCACTGTCCAATCTGGTCTTTGTTACAAATTTCATTAGCACAGAATGCATAAACACGCGTCTCAAACAGCAATCAATACTTCACTAATATGCCATAAAGTGCTACATCATACATTTACATAAATGATTAAAACCTGTGCTTTGCTAATGCATGCAAATTTGGTGCAGTGCAGATAATAATGCTGCACACCCAGCATTTGTTAGTATTGTCTTTGGCATTACTAAAGTTCAGAGACAGGACTCAAGAAACTGCAGCTATACGGAGGCATTTAGTAAGAACTCTCACCTGCAATGGGAGTTCTACTCAAAGGAATGCAGTGGTTTGTTTTTTTTTTTCCTTTTAGGGATGACAGTGATTGTGAAAACAAGTCAACCCCCTTGTCAGCTGTATCTGTTTCTAGGCTCTAAGACTTCTAGGGTTTAGTTACTTCCATCAATTCTTTTGGAAGAACAATTCTATCATTATGTCAGTGATTTAAAGGTGTAAGAGAAGTGACTGTTATGCTGATGGCCCACAGAGATGTCTGTAACTTAAAATTTCCTATATATGATATGGGAATATTGTAATGATTATTGTGACCTCATGGTCCTGTATTTTGGGTGACACAGGTGGGAATAGATCCCATGGGACATTATCAAATCCATGTACCCAAAACTGCAGTTCTTTGCATGTATTTCAACCGGATTTGGATTAGCTCCTCAAAAGAAAAGGAGTTTATCCATCTGTATGCAGAGCCCCCATCTCCCAAAATTCACAGCATCTCTCTGAAGTATTTGTAAACACTTCAATATTTTCATTGCTATGCTACTGCTTGTCCAGTCTTTTGCAGAAATACATTCTTATTTCCCATTTCTGGAGGGATGTTTGCTTATCTTCTTTCAACTGTGTTGGCCTTCAGGAAATTGAAACAGAAGGGCTAAGACCCCCTGCAAGAGATTTTGTTTCACAGTTCTATGGTACTCTTTATTGCTGAATGATGAATACCAATTTAATTATACTTGGGAGCCCTGGCTGTGTTTTCTTTTGTTAAGTCAGAAGTGTGGAAATGAGTTTCAGCTACTGTTAAAAAGTTCCTACAATACTACTATAAAATACAGAATTTGCACTGTATCTGGCTTGTATTGAGTTCTAAATTGAACTCCATTAGGCAACATGTCTTCTTTATTGTCAAAGATATAAAACTGCTACAGTCACACATGGGATGTGGTAATGCATTAGATCAGGAGATTTGTCAATACCTCTGAACGGTGTTCTAAGGTGCCCTGTACTGAAGCTCCTTTTAAACTATTGCAAATGACTGCAGGTATGAAAATACACCTTTATCTATATTTAAGATATTTATTATGGAATGGAACCAAGGGTATGCCAGAAGACAAAGAGTTTTGCCACTTCAAGACTTGTGAGCAGTGTTTGTGTGCATAAATGGATAAATGAGTGTGATCACTATAAAATTTCTTTTGTAATATGGGTGAAGAACCTTCATATAGACACATTATGCTTGAGTTTGATCTTTAGTAGAAATATTATAGATGATAGATGTCTTTGGCATAAGCTGGTGCATTTACAGAGATTTCAGTGAAGCTTCACCACTTAACATTGGCAGGAAATTTGACCTTGTTTTGGAGAAAACAAAACAATGCAAAACATCTAAGAACCTGGTACAAAATTCCTTTAAGTTCTCAGAAAGTCTCAGTGACCTCCATGGGCACTTCATGAAGCACTAAAATTATTCATAATATCTGCTTTTGAGTAATTTTGTCTCTGTTATTGCTGGTTCTTTCCCCACCCCCTCCTTAAACTTTACTAAGCAACACTGGTATTGAAGTAATATTTCCTAAAATATGTGCTCTAGCTGACAAAATGTCAGCATACTGTTAAACAAGGGAAAAAAAAGAAAAGAAAATGTATTTATTTTTCCTAAAGAAGTGAGATGAGATGAAAAGCCCCATTGTCAGACACCTATCGGAGCAGGCAATTAAGAAGCAGCAGTATACTATTCACATTCAGAGCATAATTCAATAAATACATACTGCATGTTCACATTCCACACCTAGTAATTACAAACGGATGCAATCAACAGGTCTTTTCCAACATTTTTACAAACCTCATCGAACTGTTAAGCAACCTCAGACAGGAGTTAATTCAAAAGTACGCCCACACCACACAGTCTCTGCTCAAATGTCTGTGCTTTTAGCACACTTCACCCCCAAATGCATAAATAAATAGAGAAACAGAAATGTGTGGGCAGGGAGGATTTATATGAGGAGAGAATTAAAAATTCAGCGAGATTCCAATTACAGGAAAGGTGACAGATGTCACCTTGTAAAACAGACTGGGCCTGGGTTCTCTGTCCCCATCACTCCCCATTGGATGTGTACACTGCAGCACAGAGGGTGCCCCTAGGGAGGACGTAGTTACTCGGTGACGCAATGACAAGTCGGAAGCTGTCCCTGTGGTTGAGCTGCTCTGTAGTCAAAACTCAGGGGAAGAAAGTGTTGAGGAAGAAGATACGTGCAATAGGAGGTTTCCTTCTTCTTCCTCTTGGGTATAAAGATGTTATTAAAAATGCCACATTTGCTCGATGTGTGGGAGTGGCAATTCAAACCTAAATATTATTTTCATGCATTTTAACAGCTGTTGAAACACAGCTAACACTTGCAGTTCCACCTGCAGTTTTCCTTCTGCATCCTCGGACAGCATCAAACAAGAAATAGTGCTTACAAGATATGTTGTTTGTTTTTCTGAGTGGTGTAGCAGTTTATGTCACAAGAGGCATAGTCTAAAACATGGGGGAAGTCCTGGAAAGAACAGCAAATATTCCTGTGAATAAGCTCAAAGCTCGTTAATTGACTGTATATACTTCAAACCAAGGACATGGCATGAAAATGCCCCTCACAATATCAACGTAGTTATCACTTAATGTCCCAAATAGAAATCAACCATATACTCTGTAATGCCCTTCTGTTTTTCTGCCTTAAAAATAGGATGTCACAGCGTTCTCTGTCAGCACTGTGAGCAGATCTCTTGTGCAGAGTGAGAAATCTCAGATCCCTCATTATGAGGAGAAGGTGAAAGATATAAGAAGTCCTGGTGACCCTCAGCAGACTGGGAGGGAGTGATCCGGAGAGATTCAGATTTAGTTGCCGTTTTCCTTGCCATAGTTCTGAACATTTGTAACTTCCTTATTGCTTTCTTGGTTCCAAAAAGGGCAGGGAATTTTCCTCCCCTCTACAACTTCCTTTGCTGCAAGAATTGATATAAAATTGTAGCGAATAAAAGCAGGATCTATGGAACATAGATAGATAAGGCACTAGGAGAGGCATCAGGAGCTCCAACACTGATTTATGGGACAAGTGACTTGGGGCCACATGCAGTAAGCAACTTGAGCATTGTTGACAATCTTTAAATTACAACTCCTAACTATTCCAGCTGAATACTGTAATCACCAGGCCATGTCTTCTAGTGCTCCCATTTCTGGCTTAATGAATCTTGAATTCCTCTCTGCACAGGGGCCAGCTTTAAGAGGACATTTGGAGGGTATTCCTTTTCTGACAGCTCTTCCTCCTCTGAAATCTCCTCTTTCGGATTCTTTCCAAGTCCCCAGTTTTCCAGTTCTGGGAAAACTCATTGGACTAAATCTCTGAGAGAAAGGGCTAGGAGAGATCACACCAATACAATCGAAGAGATCATTGGTGAACATCTAATTTCTGCATCTGATCATGCTCAGTTGCAAGTGGGAGCTGTTCCTAGGGCAGGGGCTGAAAATCTTTCACAGTAACATGCAAGACTGTATTTTTTTTTTATTTTTCCCAAATTATAAGTACGGATGGTGTTAGAAATGTAGAGGGAGCTGGGACATAATGTATCTCAAAGGGATAAGCTACTACCAATCAAGCGATGCGCAGTATCATTACCCTCTCTGCAAGGCAGAGGCTGTCTTGTTGCCAGGTTTCGCTGAGTTAAAAATTTTGCTGAATGCTGTGTTTGTAATCATGTGTGTAAGTTGTTCAGCCTGAAATAGGAGCAAGAAATCCATTCCTCTTAAAAGATGATTCTGCACTATATGATATGAAATATATTTTTTAGGTACTCAAGAAAATTTTGAGTAAACTTTCTTACCTCTGGAAGGATGGTCTCAAAGGACAAGAAGCAGGAGCACGAGTATACATTGTACTTAGGTTCCTATATTCTGATTCAGCCTCTTTTTATAACCTTAAATAATTCGATATACTTTTTCTCCATGTCTAGAATACTCATTTACCTTTGGAAAACATTTTGTGATCAATGGGTAGAACGTGTTTATTAAGCACGAAGTATCATTTTATTTAGTTGATGATTGAGCTGAGGGCCTCGTGCAGGTTTACAGCAGAGCATAAACCAAGGCAAAGAGAAAGAAACAATCATTCGGTTGAATTACAAATAAAAAGAGGCATGGCTTTGCTGCTGATTTACTCTAGCTGCATGAAATGCACATCGTTTTCATTATCTCTGGTAACAGAGGAAAGACACTTGCTTTTTTCGCATATATAAAATATACCAGTCCCAGAGTCTCCTGTAGCCTTTTCCACCTCAACCATCCCACAGCAGTTTCTGTATTGAGACTGTGTAGGGGAATCATTTTTCTGAGAGGAAATTCCCCATGGGACAGAAAGTGGCAATTGCTCGTGGTGAGCAGGACTGTTTTGGTGTCTGAGACAGGTGAGATGGCCCTGAATCTCAGAGTTACTCAAGGGCGAAACTGGG
Source organism: Tauraco erythrolophus (assembly GCF_009769465.1). Classification (NCBI taxonomy): domain Eukaryota; kingdom Metazoa; phylum Chordata; class Aves; order Musophagiformes; family Musophagidae; genus Tauraco; species Tauraco erythrolophus. Next base: position 18,956,722 of record NC_141479.1, on the reverse strand, counting down.
CCCATTTTAAAAAATGAACAATTAGGGAGATCTTCAGCCTTCTATAAAGAGGCCATTGCAGGTTTGATCCTGATTTCTTTCTGGGTGATATTCACCAGACCAGCTAGAAGGATGAGAGAGCCTCCAGGGTGTTCGTGGTGATGGCACATGATCTGACTTCACAATGGAGCACCAAATCAGCTATATAGCGAGCAAAATTCCCACTGATTTGAATTGCTACAGGACAGCTCCCAAAGGCTTTTTATATAACATGTTTCTGGAATGAGTGGTAATCCTATTCTCCTCGTGCTGGCAGTGTGGCCACTGAACCGTCAGCGTCTAATTTGCTAGAGCTCATCTTTCCTCCTCAGATGTGCACATTCATCCAGCACTCTGAAGTTTTCTCATTTCACTTTGCTTCCCTAAATGCAGCCCGTCATAAGCTCATAGACTCAGCCATACTCTTTTAAGGAACCCCCTACCTATGCTGCTTCTGTATTCAACTAGACACAAAGGTCAGTAGTTTTCCCCACCATCATTTCTTTCTCATCTCTTGCTCTGCTTCTTCGAGCCTGGACCAATTTTTCATTAAGGAGAGCTCAGCAGTAGAAAGAACACGTGGCAGCAAAAGCAGAGTGGCTTTTTCCATTTCCTACTGCCATGCAATTTTTTATTTTGAAATCTAAGCACAACATGTGGCGTGCTGTTCTTCAACGCAATGAATTGGTAACTTGCTTCTCTGTATGTTGTCACTAGCAATCATGAACTGGGGAAAGGCAATCTCTCCCAGTGCTGTTGCTTCCTGGGCAATGGTAATAGAAGCCTTGCCTTCTAGATGAAAGATTATTCATACCCTTCTACTCAGACAGTCTCATATGGCGATTTTCTTTGGAGAATACAAAAAAAGTTAAAAATTGTACCTCCAGGATACTGTCTAAACACTGCAGTTTATTTCATGCCTCTAAGTCACAACTGTATTAATCAAAATGCTTGCCATAGAATTTCTAACCACCACTTTACTGGCTAATCTGGGGTGCTCCCTGAAATGTTCACGTGTGGGTTGAATGAAAGATAGAGCAACAGGGCTAAATTTGTCTTTGCAGACTTTTATTTTTTCTCTGTGTGAGGATGGTGAATGGTACGTTGTTAACTGGAGACATTTCAAGTAATCAAGCGCCTTATTTGCAATCAGAGGGACTGGAGCTTGAAGAGGATTTGCAGGTATGGTCAGATGATCAGAAGCAATTGCATTCACAAGCAATGCTGCCCATCTTCTGAGGGTGGTTGGTAATTCTCAGCTAATGAGTGGTTATGTCCTAAGATGCACTAACTTGGTTATTGTGGTCATCTGTCCACGTTCTTACTCTTGTTGAAAGTACAGTGTTTGAAGGTTTAATTAAGTCCCAAGTCTCTTAAATATTAGGGAAGGAATTCTGCTTCTTTCTACAGTCTTTCTACTCCTCAGCCCACGGTGCTGTGGACAGACAACAAGGTGCCCGTAGTGTAAGTACAACCCTGGGTCACGGTAAATGGCCACATTCAAATTCTGGCATAAGAGGGAGACATGTCAAGAGGTGATCTACAATGGGATGAAGCATAGAATTAATCATATTGTGGAAATGCCAAGCTGTACCAAGCTAGGAGGTAGCCCACAGGCAAAGTCTGAATATCTTAACAGGAAGAATAGTGATTTCAAAGCACCTCTCATGTACTTTGCTTAGGCCTCCTGGAGAATCCCCTCCCAGAAGTAGATGCTGCCATGGGAACAGAAAGAGCCCTTTAATATTCTGTGCATTATGTAGACTAGCTATCAATATGCTTTCAGGATGGTAGCATTTCTGAGTTTAATGATTAAAGATGCAAAAGTATGGTTTGGTTTTGTACTTCCCAATGAAAATTAGACCCTACAGAGATTATGGATAAATGACTAGATATCCCAGAACGTAATTTGAGCAAGTTCCAGATCGCTGACCAGAAGAAAATTCAACTACTGAACACAAAGACGCATTTGCAGCCATGAATACTATCTGACAGGGTAACTAGATTATGTCAGACTTTGCTTACAGGCAACCGAAAGTAAATAAACCTGAAAAATTACTTTACAGTGTATGACCGTAGGTGGTGAAAAATACCACTCATGAAGAATTATGATCCAAGCCAGAATTACCTTTATGTCCCTAATCTGCTCTCAAGGCTTCCTTTTTGTCTTTAAAATAAAAAAAAAGCTACAACCTTAATATTTCTTACATGTCAGCTCAGACCCCCTTGGGTTAATACATTCCACAGTCTTGTTGTTTACTTCTCATTAAGCTAAATGTTTTATGCAAATCATCTGACATAAAGCCAGACGACCAATCTAGAAAGGCTGTAATTCCATCTGATGAGTTCATTCAACTGAAATCTGTACTTAATTTCCATAATTATACTACCCTATTCTCATAATGTGAACTGATTGCTGCAAAAACACAAAATAACTGAAATGCATTCAGATTTAAAATATGAAAATGATATGTCCCTTTGGGCACAAGAGTTATGTTTTACAAACAGTTTCTCTATTTTCTTTTTTTTTCTCCCACAAAATATCTCTTTATTTAAGGCTGTGCCAGCCTAATTTAAAGACTATTAAAATGATAAGAGCAATTTCTAATGCAGTTTTGGCTTGATAGTGGAAACAAAATCGAAGAGAAGAAAGCAGGAGGGGAAAAGAAAAGAAAATTGAGAAAAAAAATTACACCAAGCCATTAACAATTATATTAATGTGTTATACTCAGAAGCCTGAAGATTGCTATCTTCCTTGTCATTCAGCTTCAACTTAGAACAAACTGGCTGTTGTTGCTGACAAGTCTAAGTATCTTCTTAATTATAGAATAAACCAAATTAAGTCACTGCAGCACCAACCAGGCTGTAAAAGAGCTAGCATAGCTGCTTTTCACATGGCTTGAAGGAGCTGACAAGGATCTGAGCTTTCTTTTAGGAAACTCATGCCTTTCAAAACTCATGCCCAGACATCTTCTTTGGTTGCCTAGAACCAGAAAGGAAAGCTGTGCTGCTAACTTTGAGTTGGATTTATTGTGATATTTGGAGGAATCTAGTCTAACAAACACTGACGTCTTTTCAGCATGCTCCATCCAACAGATTCCTAAAGTATTTCAAAGTTTGAGCTCAGCATAACTCTCCTAAAAACTAAGTCACTTAGTAACCAGAAGGTCAGGCTTTTTATCATTTTATGTCTGGTTCTACAACCACAGTCATCTTACTGAGAACAGTTGCAAACAGTTGTACTTTAAAAAGTGGCACAATACTCAGAAAACTTGATTCAAAGGGCAGGATGCAAAAGTGGCATTTGAAGAGGTGAAAGGGCATTAACGAGTCGGTGTTACCAACCCCTGTTGGTGAACAGCCTTCACTATCACTGATCCACAAACAGCCTTCAAAATTAAGCTTATGGCTGTGACTCCTAGAGTAAGAGCAAACTAATCACTCCATCTCACACACGCTGTGTAGAAAGGTACTCTGATGTTGACAAACATATGCTTCTGTTCAGTACAAAGCATCTTATTATCGTTCTGTCTCTGACATAAAACAGAACCATTTTTTTCCTTGGATTACTCAGAAATGTAGTGGCTGCTTTTGGTAAAAGTCACTGACTCCCTCGCTCCGCTTCTGCCAGTTACCCATGTCCTGCATGGTCTTCCTTCTCTAGGGTAGGCTGAGGGTCCTTGAGTATATCATGATTTGTGACTCCCATTTTGTCTGTCATTTAGGATGTGTGGTACCAAGTGTGGTGGGTTGACCCTGGCTGGGCGCCAGGCACCCACCAAAGCCACTCTATCACTCCCCTCCTCAACTGGACAGAGAAGAGAAAATATAACAAAAGGACAGGGAGAGGTCACTCATCAGTTACCATCATGGGTAAACCAGACTCAACTTTGGGAAATTAGTTTAATATATTACCAATAAAATCAGTGTAGGAGAATGAGAAAGAAAACCAGATCTTAAAAACACCTTCCCCTCCCCCCTCCCTTAGTCCCAAGCTTAACTTTACTCCCAATTTTCTCTACCTCCCACCTTCCAGTGGCACAAGGGGATGGGGAATGGGGGTTACAGTCAGTTCATCACACGTTGTTTCTGCTGCTCCTTCCTCCTCAGGGGGAGGACTCCTCAAACTCTTCCCCTGCTCCAGCATGGGGTCCCTCCCATGGGAGAGAGTTCTCCATGAACTGCTCCAGTGCGGGTCCTTCCCATGGGATGCAGTCCTTCAGGACCAGACTGCTCCAGCGTGGGTCCCTCGTGAGGTCACAAGTCCTGCCAGCACGCTCACTCTGGAGTGGGCTCCTCTCTCTCCATGGAGTCACAGCCTCCTTCAGGCAGCCACCTGCTCCATCATGGGGTCCTCCATGGGCTGCAGGTGGATCTCTGCTCCACCTTTAACCTCCATGGGCTGCAGGGGCACAGCCTCCCTCACCATGGTCTTCAACATGGACTGAAGGGAATCTCTGCTCTGGTGCCTGCAGCACCTTCTCCGTTTCTTTCTTCACTGACCTTGGTGTCTACAGAGCTGTTTCTCTCATGTGTTCTCAGTCCTCTCTTTGGCTGCAACTACTGTATTGCAGCAACTTCTTCCCCTTCTTAAATATGATATCCCACAGGCCGTCCCGCCGTCGCTGCTTGGCTCAGCCTTGGCCAGCAGTAGGTCTGTCTTGGACCTGGCTGGCATTGTCTCTCCTGGGGAAAGCTTCTAGCAGCTTCTCACAGAAGCCACCCCTGTAGCCCTGCTGCTACCAAAACCTTGCCACACAAACTTAAAACGCCAAGTCAATTTTTTTTACATAGGTAGACATCCTTGACGGGTAATCTCTCATTAGGAAGCAATGCGACAGCAATTCAGCTCTGCTAATGACAACGGTATTACTGTGCTTTGAAACCCAGGCTCCTTCTCTGCAGGGGGAAAAAGTAGAAATTGCTGCAATTTTATTTCTATTATATTTTTAATCACTCTTGTCTCAGATATTTCTTCTTGATCTAAACTTCTTTTGTGTGTGGTAGCTGGTTTTAGGATTTGCTTGAACTCTGTGTACTCTTAATTTGCAAGGAGCTGAAAACTGTAGTTTAATTTTTTGAAATATTCCAGTTTGAGTGTGTAGTAGACAGTTACATATGATGGATGGTGAAACCAGTTAAATATGCCACACCGCTGTGAGTCTGTACAATAATATTGCTGCAGGAATTCTGTAGAATGCAGATAATTCTGGTGTTACCATGATGACCTTTCTGGGGAAAAAAGAAAGCAGAATCACATTACAGCTTTCTAATAAAAATAAGAAGTAATCCTGTTAAATTCAAGCTCATCCAGCTAAATCACTTTAGCTTTCTCATATCCCTAGTTTAAATATCCTCAGCTGCCTGCCTTGAAATGAGAAACACTCGCGGATAAACAGCATCAGCCATTGCTGTGTGGGGAGATGGATGGCAGCCCGCTTGTCATCCTTGCCCAATAATGTTGAAATATCCAGACTTACATCCTTCTCTGGTCAGAGAGGAGTTCATAGGGCACATGCATTTGGGAAGTGATGAAGGAACTGGGCAAACATGGTACTTCTGTGAAGTTGCCTGAGCCTCCATTTAATGGTTCGTTCTAAGAAGATGTGCGTAGTTCAACAGTGTGCCTTCCTGCAACACTTGCTGGTTATGCTTCAGAAGAAAGAGTGTCACTTACTTAATTGTCAGCATCACTTCCTGGAGCAACTGGTTATTCTGGAAGAATGAGTTCTCACTTATTCAATTAGTTTAATGGACTGGAAGTGTCTAAACCCAAATGCTCACTCCAGCTAACTGAAAAGCTTTCTGTACTGAATACAAAGGTTGTTCATAGCCTCACGGATTATTAAGTTTATACTTTTTAATCAGTACTCAGAAGAAAATATTGTTCCATAAGCCAAGTCCTATGAATTTTACAGTTGAGAGAAGTCCCTTTAAGGAACTAAACTGCATTTTACCTGTATGCAGGAAAGGCTAATGAAGCCAATTTGAAAAGGATGTCATTTGTCCTGAAAAGTCTCGGCCATTGTAGAGTCCTTCATCTACTGGAAAGAAGGACGTAATTTTACACAAGATGAGCCTAGTTCTGGATCTAGCAGTTTGGATTTGCATGCACTGGATGAATCTACTTTTCCCAGGCTTATTTTCATGAAGCAATTTGGATGCAGTTTGGTCATAAAAAGACTCTTGTCTGTATCTCACTGGTGTTTTCCAAGTGGTAAAGCGTAGTAATTACTTGATGAGGAATATAAGAATATTTTTTCAGTGTCTATGACTCCCTGGAATTTGCCTTGAATTGATCTCAGTATGGTACTGCAACAGTGTTCACCAAATAGATATTTTGCTTGTTTCTCTCCTCCCTTCCTATTCCTGCCACTCAAAATTACGTTAAATCAGATGGATTGGTTTTATTTTACACAAAATTTCCATGGGTTGCAGCACTGATTTGCATACCAATTGAGCAGACAACAATTAGTAGTATTTTTATTGTGGTTGTAAGTACTACCACTTCAATTTACTACACAAATATCACCACTTTGGTTTTTATCTTGGATTCTCTTTTAATGAGATACCTGTGTGTGTTACAGCACTTGTTTGTTTGTGTGTCTGAGGAATGGAGCAAACTAAGCTGCTGTGAGCACTCTATTGCCATCGCTCTTCTCCTCCCAGTATCTTGTAGCTTGTTTACAGCTAGCTTCTCTCTGTACACTGTTCTGCAGGCTGTAGCACAGGCACACCCAAGATTGTTTTGCCAGTACAGCTTCTCGGTATATTGATACAAAATTTAGGAGATAAAGCATTATAGCTGCAGATGAGTGCTGCTGGAAATACCGTTTCCTTGTTCAGTCAATTTACAAAGTGCCCAGTTAAAATAATATCCAACAATTAATAACAGAAAACGTGGATCTTAAGGCTTAGCTGCAAATCTTCTGAATATCAGACCTTGGGAGCAGGAGGAGTTGAATGCTCACCAAGAAAATGACTCAGAAAAGGATTTTCAGAGTGACTGTTCACTGCCTTCAAGACATCAGTTCTCTAAGCAGAGCCTTCCCACGGAGGATGCCTTGAGCCATTCTCCACCCAGTGTTCATCTACGATGATAAAAGACCCAAACTCTATTGGCTTATGGAGACGTGAGCAGGTTACTTCATTTTCTTAACAGCAAAGCGGTTAAGCATGTACTTCTGCTTCATTAGAGTCCAATGGTGCTTTAAACCTGTGCCTTAAAAAGGAGTTTTAATGTTACTTGCATCAGGTGGAACGAAAATAGTTAGGATGAAATAAACAACTAAAGAGAGACTTGAGGGATAGCAAGGGAACACTATATAGAGAGAAAACGTTTAATATGAAAATAAGTATTTACGATCTTGTGCAAATATTATTGCATTGTACATGAAGCACCTCTAGTAACAGCTTAATATTTTTCTAGGCTACAGGGAAATTCAATAGTAGAATCTTCCCTTTGCTAGAAGATCTTTCTGTGAGAAGTGGATAAGAATGCAGCAGGAAGGGAAAAATAGGGCTGCCTCTGGGGAAAGAAAAGGAATTAAATTGAGGGCTGTGGGTGGAAATGTGCTTTGCAGACTCACACCACTTTTACAGACCCCCGAGTTAATTGAAGAGATTCAGGGAAGCTTGAACTATTGGAAGGCTTTACTCACTCTTGGTCTAAAAGTTTTCATTTAAGATATACCCCCTTAATACCAGATGAGTAATTGGGGTTCATATACTGGCTACTAATTGAATGGCTAATCAAAATCAATTACTTCAGTTGCTCCCAACAAAAAATATGTTCTGGAATGTGATTCAATGCAAATCATCTACCATGTCCATAGATTCAGCTCTCCCAATCTTCAGAGAAACAATTGTGCAGCGCAAATATTGACATGTCATGTACATGTTAAGTTGTCATTTCCGTTGCTCTATTTTTTTGCATTCTCTTTAAAAAATAAACTTGATTTCAATTTTTCCTCTAAACCTCATATGATAATCCACTCATGTTTACTTTACAAAGAAGCTGTCTAATTAGTAGACTTCTAATTAAATTCATATAGAAAATGGTTATATTAGATCAACGTTTCAAGCAATAGGCTTTTTGGAGTTGCCAGAATTGCTCGTGGCCCTGAGTAGCATCCCCATTTGCATGAAGCAAACAGTGTTTCCAAGTACTGACTAAGTTCACGTGCTTTTGCCTAACAGATTTAATAGCAAATCTTACACTGCTGTTACAAGTGTAGCCTGAAGAAGCACGATCGAGTTAAGCTGCCAAAGATCCTTGGCATGGTTATGAGACATCAAGAGGATCACTGGGGTCTCAATCTGTCTGTAAATTAACTGACAAAACTGACTCCACGCACAGGATTTTGCAGGTTTATGTAGGTGAAGTCAAACATCTGCCACAAGTCACAATCATGGGCACTGTTACTTCCTCAAGAATAAAATTAGAATTGGTAATTATTTTATTTTCATCCTGCTAGCACATTGCAAAGAGTGGTACCCTGAGTGGTACGTTTGCTCGGCAGAGCAGAGCACCAAGTAGATATGGTAGCTTAGGTCTTGAATAAGCAATGTTGACACATCCTTGTGGTGCAATCCCTGTGTTAATACCTAATCCTGCCTATTCACCCTGCTGGAGTGAAATACCTTGCTAGCAGTTTCCTGGTGTCAGAACTTACTCAGTCTGCACTGCCTAGAGCTGTGCATTGTGCTGCATTGTGCAGAGTAAATAAATAAATCCATTATCTACTTAGTCTCAGTGTCGACAGTATGCCCATACATAGTGAGAGCTGAATTTGGTTGTTAATCCTTAAAATGCAATTAATTTCTCTTCCATGTATATAGAATCATAGAATCATAGAATGGTTAGGGTTGGAAGGGACCTCGAAGATCATCTAGTTCCAACCCCCCTGACATGGGCAGGGAAACCCTCCACTACACCAGGTTGCCCAAAACCTCATCCAACCTGGCCTTGAACACTTCCAGGGATGGGACAGCCACAACTTCTCTGGGCAACCTGTTCCACTGCCTCACCACTCTCAATGTAAAGAATTTCTTTCTTATATCTAACCTAAATCTGCCCTCTTTCAGTTTAAATCCATTGCCCCTTGTCCTATCACTGCATGCGCTTGTAAAAAGTCCCTCTCCAGCTTTCCTGTAGGCCCCCTTTAGGTACTGGAAAGCTGCTATAAGATCACCCTGGAGCCTTCTCTTCTCCAGGCTGAACAGCCCCAACTCTCTCAGTCTGTCTTCATAGCAGAGGTGCTCCAGCCCTCTGATCATCTCCGTGGCCTCCTCTGGACTCGTTCCAGTAGCTCTATGTCCTTCTTGTGTTGGGGACTCCAGAGCTGAACACAGTATTCCAGGTGGGGTCTCACGAGAGCTGAGTAGAGGGGCAGAATCACTTCCCTCAACCTGCTGGCCACGCTCCTTTTGATGCAGCCCAGGATACGGTTGGCTTTCTCCTTCCAAAAGCCAGTTTCTTCTTGAGTCCATGTAAATTTTTGGCATCTGCAAAGAGTTTCCCAGATCTGCTACCTGTAGTGGTAGGAATTACCTGCTTTCAGTTGTTTTGAACATGCCTCCCCCTTACTTCACCTGATGCCCTGCTCTTAAATGAATGAGACAGTGAACAGTTAGTAAACAGTTACTCCCTCTCCATCCTTTCAGAATTTTGTACACTTCTATCATATCCCACCAAATGATTCTTTTCCTGGGTTGAATAGTCTGAATTTACTCTATTATCGCTTTTATGGAGAGTTATTGCACAGCCTAGTTTCCATTTTCTGAAATTTTTCCACTTCTAATGTATTCCTTTTGAGATGAAAGAACCAGCTCTCTGCACAATATTCAAGGTCTTTCTATAATGCCTCTTTGTACGGTACATATCATCGTGTCCTCCCTTTTCTCTAGGCCTGAGATGTTCAGGTCTTTTAGATGTCCCCTTCAAGGGCTTTTAGACTAGCTTTATAAGAGTCTGGCTTTATTAAGTCGTCTCTTTTGTTTCCTCCTTTATAGGCCTCTCAAGAATATTCCAGAAATATGGTTATGTCTCTTTAAACAATTTTCCAGTATGCTTTTTGTGTTTTGTACACTTCAACAAATAACTGTAGCAACAGGACCCATAAAATAATCACTTGTCCACCATTCAGAGCATCCAGCAATTCACCTCTTTGTGAATTGCTAAGGAACACAATTTCTTGGAACCCAGCTGTGTCTCTGAGGCTTCTCCTATTATTATTGTTCACTGAAAGGCAAAAAAAAAAAAAAGAAGACAATATGAAATTTGAGACTTATTTTGTTATATCAGCCTGAATCTTGGATTTCCTCCTCTGTCCTGCTTTCAGCTGAGATAGAGCTGATTTTCTTCTAAGTGACTGGTATAGGTGCTGTGTTTTTGGGTTTAGTACGAGGACAATACTGATATCACACCGATGGTTTTAGTTATTGCTAAGCAGTCAAGGACTTTCAGCTTCTCATGCTCAACCAGGAACACAAGTAGATGGGAGGGAACATAGCCAGGACAGCTGGCCCAAACTGGCCAATGGGATATTCCGTACCATATGACGTCATGCTCAGTATATAAACTGGAGGAGTTGGCCGGGTGTGGCCCAATTGCTGCTTGGGAATGGGCTGGGCATTGGTCAGCGGGTGGTGAGCAATTGGATTGTGCATCACTTGTTTTGTATATTCTTTTATTATCTTTGTTGTTAGTAGTAGTAGTAGTCTGTCCTGTTAAACTGTCCTTGTCTACAAGTTTTGTTTCAGTTCTCCTTCCCTTCCCATTACGGAGGGGAGCAAGCAAGCAGCTGCATGGTGCTTAGTTGCAGCTGGGGTTAAACCACTAGTCACTCCTTGTCATGGATGCAATCCAAATGCCATATAAATTCCAGCTCATCTAAATCTGCAACTCCATCGATGGCAGATGCGCATCCACCTTCATTTAAATTGGTAGTTTCTGGATATTTGGCTGCCAGTAGGGCCAACAGTTGTGCCCCAAAAGGTAAAACAAAAATGTATCACCCACTTTTCAGGAGTACCTTCCAGATTACCTTTGTTAGGGTTCTCAGTGGTGCTTCATTCACTTTTTGTGAAAGAATATTCACCTGTGAGACTGTAATGAGCAGGTTATTAGAAGCCAGAAACATTCTACTTTGATTCTTTGGAGAGACAGCAAGCTTCCTGCATAATCGGAATGGCTTGAGCAATCAACCTCAGCAGGAGCTTATTTTCTAGTTCTAGTCCATTTATAATCCATACAATATATCACTGTACTTTCACTAAAGACATATTCACTCTTTTATGTATATTTTATATGGACTTTACATTATGGCTTCTTAGATGAGAGTCTTAATGTAAGATCATGCATACATTACCCACATACCAATAAATTATACATGTTCTATTAATTCTCATTTTTCTTCATCACCTATCATGTGTGAACTGAGATACCAAAAATATATATTAAATGGCTTGCAGTGCTGCTTAGGATATTCTTGCTTTTCCGATACTTTACTTATTTCTTTTTATTGGACTAGAATGAAGATTAAAATTGGAAAATATATTTTCATAGTTTTTCTACTTGGGAAGAGAGATCAAACAGAATTAACTGATTACTGTGTCAATGGGTACATAGATTTAGTGCTAGCTTGTAGGAGAGGGACAGTGATTGGAACAAGCAACGATTTTGTTGGTAGCTTACATTTATGATGGAGTATAAAATACAATGATTTAGTATTTAATGCAGGGGGAAGAACTGTGACATTCTTGAGCTTTGATTCAGCGAGAGAATGAAATATTCACACAATTTTCAGCACACGAGTGGCCCATGTTATTCTAATAAAAGCCCTCATAGGTTGTAAGTCAGACACCAGCCTTAGCTGTAGGTAAGTCTTTGTAGTAACTATGGTATCACTGACTTTTTAATAGCAGCCACTGGAGTAAGAATGACGCTAAAGTGAATCCCAGGTGAAGCCTCTGTCGAATGCCTGGGTAATTAAGTACCCCTTTTCTGAACATAACATTCTAGAGGACTTTAAAACATTAGAAGGACTTGCTGCAAAAAGATGAAGAGCAGAAAGAGCTTGGAGTTGTGATGAGCAGCCTGTAGTAGTTCTCCCTGTAAGCACAAATAAGAATCTTGTTTTTCCAGTGCTTAGGTAAAAAAACCCCAGTGTGGTAGATATCCGTAGATTCTAGGTCAGCATTTCCTCCCAGTGCGATGCTCTCATACCAGTAACTGTAGCCATCTATGAAACGTGATGAGCACAGAATGACTGTCTCTTCCCAGGAAATGCATTTCAAGATGTTAATAAGAATTCATTAGTGAAGTGCATCTACACTGCAAAATATATTTCCTCCCCATGCGTGTTCTGGAGTTCGGATCAAGAACGCTGAGGAAAATGGCATGATTTCGATGCCTGACTGCTCTGTGTACTAGACTGGAGGCTGGTAGAATACTCTTCATTTTCCACTCCCACCATGCCTCTTGAATACTTATTTAGTTCTGAAAAGAACTTTCATCAGAATTGCATTCAGTCCTTTTTCAGACTTCATTTCTCGTGAATCTTCCACCAAGCAATTGCAATCAAAATAGCCAACCTAAGAGTAATTTTACCTGAAGGCACATTTGTAACTGTCAGTGTTCTTTCCAGAAACCTTGATCTAAATGTTAAATTTTGGGAAGTACAAATATACAACAAATTCCATGTATGCAGCTGAAACAATTTATATTCTTAATACTGAATATTTGCAAATGAACACTCAGCCAATAACTATTCAAGTAAATTTGTTGGCACTGAAATAATGTCAGAAACTTATGAGCTGTTCATGTACAATTCAGCAGAAAGAAAGAGATGAATTAACTTACAACTGTAGCTTGAATTTTCTGTACCAAGACATTGTCTCTTGCTCTTTCTCTTTCCCTCTCTCTCGTTTTCTCTCTCTGTCTCTCCCTGTCTTTCTTCCTGTCTCTCTCTATTAGTAGCAAAAGGATGAATCCTTTCTGGAGAGCTTTTCTCAGTGCCAGGGTGCCAAATATGTGTGATAATGCACTGAGACATTGCTAGTAAGGAACCAAGCTGACTCCTTAGATCTGATTCCTTAGCGTTGCAACCAATTTGGGTTGTGTCTCTGGTGTAAAATAGCTCATTTTCACCCTCTCCCTCTAGACATGAGTTAGATTATGACGGGAGGGGAAATCCAACTCAGAAGGGGCTTCCTCCAGGGAAATACTTCAGTGAATGTTTACCACTTCCCTTTTGACACCGAATGTGGCTTAGAGAAATAGGACTGTGGTTTAGAGGAATAGGGTGTGGTCAAAGCTCTCCATCAGACCAGTTGCCCAGACAGGCTCTAGGTAGCGTGCAGCCAGCATGGTGCTGGCAGACTTAAACCCAATTGAAGTTCAGGGAATTTCAAACACAATTTAAAGCCACCTTTACTCATCACTTCCTGTGCTGCAAGGTGTTTTTCTCAGCAACAGCTGAGGATCACGCTTCTTCATAAGTTACTTTCAATAAGAGACATTTTGATCTAAACAGATTGTCCTCAGTTCCCAAAGCAATCCTTGAAATAAAGGTCCTCCTCATGCATTCACTCTTGGCTGGCAGCAGCCACACAAGACCTGACAGCACTCGTTTCCTCTTCATCTGCTCTGTGGCATGGCACTGTGGATCTAATCCAAATGCACTGCCACAAGTGGTTTTGGGAGTAAGCTCGTAGCATAGTTACGTAAATAGGAAAAATTACATTTCTAAGATGGGTTAAAATGCTGTAGATATAAAATGCATTTCCTTCCTGTAATGCCATTCAATAAGAAAACAGTCTTCCAACATGTCCCGTTGTACTGTATGCAGTACAATGCAGTTCCGTACACTGCAGTCTTCATGCACCTACATCCTTTTCTCTGACCTCATTATCTGTCTGTCAGCACTCTAGAATTAAATTTTCAGCCTTATAGAAATAGACTGTACTTCTTACAGTGTGCATTCCTTTCCAGTAGAATTGTTGAACACCTTTTCTTTCTTTTCTTTGTGTGCAGCAGTAGCTGGGATCAGTCTATTCACATCTGCCCCTAATTTAAAAGGCCCATCTCCTTGTCAGATAGTATTCCCCTTAAATACTCAAGTCTTTTAAAAGAATAACTGTGTCAATAAGGACCATAAAATAAACTAGTGTCAAATGCAACATGGAATCTAATGGCTTTATTCCAAGCTGCAGGGTAAGGTCAATCGCAGATGAGTGGATTAGTCACACCAAGGTACAAGAAAACCTACATATTTTCTTAAATTTCTTTAAAAAGCATGCATAAATCAATTTTCAAATATTTCGCTTTTTCCCAAAAGGGTAAAGATAGATGTCATTCAGCCTCGATCCCAGTTTTGGATGTTCCACTTTCCCTATCCATTAGCACAAATAGAAAAGCAGATAAATGGAGAAAAGTTTTTGCCTTGTTTCCCTTTCGAAGGAAGCAAGGTGAAAGAAAGACGTGAATGAGACCTGTGACAGTCTCCTCCTGGGCTCGAGTCTGAGAGCAAGATTTGAACGGCCTTTGGTGGAGAAGGATTCTTGTCCATGCAGTGTAATACTCCATGCAGAGAGGTTTTGGCTGCTAAAGCAGTGTCCACTGCCTAGAGGAACCTATGTTTACAACCTTTGGAAAAAAGGTAGCAGGCTAGATGACAGTACCTTGTATAGGTCGGATCTGACCTATGACTGCACCTGGCCTATACTGATCTAAATTTTCCATCTCTAGTATGAAAGATTGAGGATTTCTCCCATGATGCTTTTGCTGAGGAGTGTTTTACTAAAACATCTGTAAAGACACATCCAAATGGAATCTGACAAAAATTATTTTAATTTTTTTGGGCCTCTATTCCATTCTCTTATCTTCCTGTCTTTTCCTCCGTTAGATTAAAAAACTACAGGACGTGGCATTTTTATCTTCTTTTTCGTCCTCAAGACATTTTTTTTCTTTTTTATTATAAGCTAAATAAAGTGAGCTTTTGAGCACCTTATTGTAAAGCATCCATTTGAATGTAAGAATTTCTCTAGCAGACTCTTGAGTGTTCGGTGAGGAGATAAAAATCACATTTATGTTTCTACTCACATTGCCTCTGTTTGTACAAAGATTTCATTAGTTCTTTTTGTACAGCATCATCCTGGAGACTCATCCATTCAGCTCCATATCCACTCTGAGTGGCAAATCTTTTTGGGAGTAATTTCTTTCCATGCTATAAATCCTCTGTGTGATAGGCATGGCCAGCATTCCTTGTATTTAGCTATGTCCAGTTGCATTTGGCTGTCTATAAGTGTCCTTTGAATTCTCTCAGTTTACCAAGCAGTTCTTTTCAGATTTCTTACCAATTTTTCTCTCAAGCAATAGCTACAGCTGCCATCAATTTTCTCAGCAGTGATTTTATATTTAATTCTGGATCACTGATGAAAAGATTGAGTTCTAGTAGGCAGTGATGCACTAAAAATCCATTTTTCCATGACAACTTTCCTTGAAAATAGGTTTGTAAAATCTGCCATATGGCTGGTTATTAATCCATTTAATGTTTATTTTAAACAGACTATTGTGCATTACAATACTCTAACATTACAATTTACCAGGATATGAAATTAGGTTAGTCTGGTTCTGGTGGAAAGTTTCTTCCACAGAACCAAGGTGACTCCCAATCCCTTTTAATTCTTTACCAGGTGAATTCCTTTTCAGATTTTTCATGATAAACTAACAAGCCTTTGCTTGAGCCATTTCATTTGGTCTTCCTGAATACTAGCATGACATTTGCACTTTTCATAGAATCATCCGGTTTGAAGAGACCCTCAAGATCATCGAGTCCAATCATTAACCATTAACCACTAACTATTAACCATTTTGCACATTTCCAAAATTTTTCCATGGTTTACTTGAGTAGTCTAGGTATCTCCTAAGCCTGTCGTCATTGAACATGCTCTTGAAAAGTATTTAATAAGCCTTATGACTAGAGAACACTTCCATCCTTCTTTCACTGCAGCATAAAAAACCTACTTATAAAAATATAATTTAAGTAGAATGCCGGTTGCTTGCTGTTGAACCTTCCTTGCATTTGTGAGTTTTGTTTTCTTTCTTTTTCCTGACCAACTGAAATGCAAATATAAGAATTTGTTTTGCCAAAAGAACTCTTCTGTCTCTCAGGCTTTCTTCCTGCTTGTAAAATTCCACAATACTTGGTTTGGAAAGACTTTTTGGGTATGCTAATTTTGCTAATTTCACTAATTTCAGTATATACATACTATTTGAGCTGAAGTCAGCTGGGCACTGGGAATTTAAAAGAGAAGCTACAGGAACAAAAGAGTTTGGGAAAGAGAAAAAAAATGTATCTTGAAAAGTATAGAGTTCTTTTCCTAGTTTTCCCTGGATACATTTAATAATAAGAAAAAGCCTCTTACAGAGACACCTAATTGCTTTTGCTCCTGTATATTCCCTCTGCAAAACATTAAATGTTGCAGATCTTTTTATGAATTTGAGGACAGTTGTGAATCACTTTTCACTGGCACAAAGACAAAAGATCACAGCCCACTCCATGCGAACAAAATTTATATTTTATATATTTCCTGGCGCGGTATTTTTTCTATTTCTGGACAGACACTCATTTCATACATCATGTTACCTCCATCACCTGTCGGATTTGCACCACTGGGTCAAAAAATGCCCCATATCGGATGGTCGCCCTTCAGGTGACAAGATGTGGCAGAAGACGGACTTGCCAGCTGCAATAGTCATCTCATTTGGCAAATTGCTAAGCAAATAGTCACAGTTCCCCTGATAACAGGCTGCATTTCTTCCTAAACTTGAATATGATCTTGTTATTAAAGCCTTCTTTATGCCTTGGTCTGCATGATGCTTTTTTCGAGCTTTAATATTGGTCTAGGATTGAAAGGAAAACAATGTTTACTTGCTAATTGCCCTACTGATTCTTAGTTTGATCTCATTTATTTGGCGTTAAAATGAAATCTTTCCAAAACAACTGCTCCATAAACCAAAGTGACAGCACTTAACACTGCTCCAGCACATATGTCTGTCACTCAAACAGACAGCCGTCTGTAAACACATATAAGCAACTTCATTCTTCCATCAGAAACCTTGCTGTTCCCAAGTCAAAACGGGAACATGAGTATAATATAATTGTTTTGAGAACTTATTGCACAGTTTCTGTGCTGTGATACTGGCCTAATTTCACTGGGGAAGAATAGAAGTTTTATGGAGCTGGAAAAACCAGTGTTCAAAAATTACTTATAATTTATATGTGCCAAATGGTACTTCTGGCACCTCAATTATTCCTTGTTTCATTATCCCTGGGTTCATGGTAGCAGACTGGTTCATAGCTTTCACTTTTTCTCACTCTAAGACAATACAGGGAGAGGCGAAGCAGCTGCTGTTCGCAGCAGTATCTGTCACCGGGGAGACTCCTGAGTTGCGCCTAGGGGGGTCCTTTGAAGGCGGTCTGTGTGATGTGCTGGTCTCTTTGAGGAGTTGTGGAATACTTTGAAAGGTAGTTTAATGATGCTCACTATTTTGTGGGAATGAATCACCTGAAATTGCGCAGCAATAATGCCTGTATTCATAGTGATGTCGTTCTGCAGCACATCTCAGCAAATGGCCTGCAGGTGAAAGGCAATGCCTACATGAACACGCTGCCAAAGCCAAGCAAACAAAACAAACAGGATCATCACTTTTACCAGCCATTGCTTTTTTTTTTCTTGTCATGAGTGAGCATCATCCATGCAGGCTCAATTTTCCTTTCCAGTTTGTAATGGTATTCTGCATGCAGCCACTCTCTACAATGTACATGTACACAGCCATCGAATTACAAATTCATCAGCCTGATGTGATCTCTGTCCCATTTTTCTGAACATCACTGCTTTATGGCTCAAGCTGTAAGGTTTGGTTTTAAAAGCCGGAGCCCGTGGTAGACACAACCACCATGTGCACAGTAGGAATGGCAGCAAGCAATGGGATCTCAGCATGCGGGTCCCTCATGATGCCAAGGTACTTGCATCAAATCTTCCACTTCACTGTGTTTGGAGGTGAGGAGTTTAAAAATGCTTTGGTCCAGGAACTTTGAAGATAGTTCATTAGGCTGGAATGATTGTGCTTTGGAAAAAAAATAACATGCTCATTTTGAAATTCAGAGTCAGTGAACAAATTCGTCCTCCAAATTCTGTTACGGATCAACAAGATGTGTTAGGTATGCTCCAGGAACTGGGAAGAGTGGTTCTTTAGATCATCATGGCCTTGCCCAGCCTCCGCGTGTGTCAGTCGACTGTGCTGCTTTGTAGGTAGACGAGTGAGAGTTTTCTGGAGGCTGACTGTATTTCTGTGGCTCTGTATTAAAAATTCCACTCATGGCTGTCATAACTCAGCTCAATTTAAACTGGATAACACCTAACTACAGAGAGAGTGACACGCTGTACTTAACCAGACCTGGCATTGCGTGGTGGCGTTTGTAATGAATGCCTCTTTTCCTTCATCGCTCACTCCTAAATGCTTTCCTGCTCTAAACATTCTTTTTATTTGCAAAATTGAGTTGAAATGTCAGTGCTTCATGCTGACATGCTTCAGTTTCTGATGGATTCATTTCTTCTGTGCTTCTCTGTGTTTCTTTTCATTTGTTCTATATAAGAAAAAGGTAATAACTAAATTAGATTTCCAGGGTTAACATCTTGTGTATAATTTGTATTTCGAAGGACCTTACGTAGTGCTAAATGGGAATAGCTCATTGGGCTGTTTGAAAAGGTTCTCTCATGTAACTTTTTATGATTGTTTCCTTGGTGATTGTTGGGATTTCTTTGCCTTTTTTTTTTTTTTTTAAGGAAAAGCGTGTTAGCAAAATATACTAAATTTTGCTGAATACTTTCACTTTCTTGTTAATAAAATACATTCCCTTTTTAAAAAGAGCCCAAAACCTAGTTAGAATAATGAAAACAAGAAAAAGTAATTTTTAAAAAAGAAATTCTGAAGTGCCTTATGGCATAGGCATAGCTATGCAGTCTCATTTCAATACTAGTCCTTGAAACCATTCAGTGAAAGGTGCTCTAAGAGGGCAAATTACAAAGAAGCTGCAATTTGCAAGGCGTATTGACACCAAGTATTAATTCACTGTGTGAAGAGTTGGGGCCTCACTAAAACGAGATGAAAGCCGGTCTTTATAAGTTTATTTGTACTTTTTTAGTTATGTCCAGATTCCAGCATTTATTTTTCCATAGCATATTATGCATTTCTTGGAATGTATTTCCACTATCATTTTTTTTCTATCAGAAATTATCCACTTTCTTCTATCCACAATTTAGTTTCATGTTGCAGTTGTGGGAGGCATTGATTCTATGTGATTTACATAGGAGTTTGTTGGGGTTTTTTCACCTTGTACTCAAAATTCTCCCATTGTTAATCAATAGGTAATAGCAAGGACAAAGCATGCTAGTTATTCCTCAAGTTCCTTTAGTAGTCTTAAGTGATTTGTCCCTCTGTTTTCATTAATTCCTTTAAAACCTGTAAATTTTAGACATAATGAGTAGAACAGAATATTTTTCTCATTTGCTCTGGGCCTGTCACATACAAATGATTTAATTGTAGTTAGACAGTTCCATTTCTAACAGGGTAAAAAATATCGATCACATTAAGCGTTTCCCTTTTAAGTAGAAGGACAATTTAGATTACAGAAATCCCCAAGACTATGTATTATGGATGTGTGACCTGGTGAAGAAGATAAAATGCGAACTAGACTCTTCCTGGAATGTGAGATGAATCTGGAAGAACAGGTTTAAAACAGCTCAGAGATCTTGCAAGTATTCACTCTCTTACAATCCTCTATTTCCTCCTTCTGTGAAGGGCAGTGGACCTATTTTTGGGAGCTGCTTAGCCCTTGCAACCTTCTCTGTGCTCCCTGGGTTTTGAAGCTGAAAGGTGAAATTCACCTGTACAATGAAAGCGAGCACTTTTTTCTTCCTATTTAATGTGTCTACTATATAGGAAAAAAAATTAAAAGCATGTCAGATTAACTTTTCAATCATGTGTATTCTAAAAGTAGAAACACCACAAGGATTTTTTGGTATTAAGGTAGAAAGCTACAACTCAAAAATCTTTTTATGAGCTTTCCAGCCAAGCTGAGTAACCCTGAGATGTCTGCATAATTTATACACAGTCAAAACTTTTATAAACAGTAATTATAAAGATTTTATTTATATAATACCATATACTCCCATATCACTTTGCAGATGGAGATGACAAGGCCTCCTTGCTAATAAACTTACTGCCCAAATGAGCAGCTAACAAGGTTGGATGCAGCTTGTCGATGCGAGGTAGCAGTGGTTTTCTCTCATTGCATGACATTTTGCATGGACCTTTTCAAGGCTATGTCAGTTGCAAGAATTACACTTTCCTCAATCGCCTGCATAGATTCAGGTCTGAAAAACCCACAATATATAGATGTTCCTGAAAACTGAATCGTCTCTTTCCATGAAAGTCATCCTTCATTAAGGCTGCGTGTTGTTGCTGTATCCAGCAACCAAGTAAACTGACACACAGCCAACTTGTCATGATTTTTAAATTATTATTACTCTCTTTTTTTGTTGTTAACTGAGCGCTACAATCCTCACTTACATCAGTAGTCTTCCTCCTTGTACCCAGGAGCACTGTCAGGCATTTCACTGTCCTAGCAGAAAAAATGTTGGAGAATCTGACTTGTGGCTGCTAAAAACTGACACTTTCAGTATTCTTTCCTATGCAAGCAGAACACAAAAATGTGTCATTTTCACTTGCTGCTGAAATTACTTAAAATTTCATTTAGACAATTTTAAAAGGTGCAAAAATGTAATCAAGAGCTACCAACCCATACTAAATTATTCAGATTCTCCACTGGAAGAGGGATGTGAAAAAATAAGATTTGTTAATGTTTCTAGTTTGCGTTGTCTTGCTGTGGCAATTATACTTTCAAATCTGCTGTGCCTGGCTACACAAGGACTATGTGCGTAGCTGATTGATTAGAGAAGCTCTGAATGAGCTACCTGTGCTGTGCTAATTTCATAGATTCATAGATTCATAGATTCATAGATTTCTAGGTTGGAAAAGACCTTAGAGATCATCAAGTCCAACCATCCCTAATCCCCATTAAACCATATCCTCAAGTAGCTCATCCACCCTATTCTTAAACACATCCAGGGATGGGGACTCAACCACCTCCCTGGGCAGCTTAATTTGAGACACAGAAGGGTCCAGAACGGCTCCAGGCTGGGTTTCGCATGGCACGTGCCCAGGGCTGAGGGTAGACCTGTGTGCCTTCAGGGGCAAGTCAGCTCTGACAGATTTCCATGTATTTTTATTAGTTTATACTAAGGAGCTTGTGACAGGAAGGAAGATCTTGCTGGTAGTAAACCAGATGTACATCTTGAGACAATTTTTTAAATTAATTTCATGACTTGTTATGAGGGGATAGGCTCTGTTTTGGGTCTCTTTGCCTCTTGTTCTTCAAGCAAGCATACCGAGAACACCAGAAGGGCTTTACAAATTCTAGAGCTAGGTCTGACTGGAAAAGAGCTTAGAATAATGAGCTTTTAAAAATAGATAAAATTTCTTAGTGAAATAGAGTTACAACATCAACAACTTATCCCCCTGCATACATACCTTGTGGCTTTGCAGCAGATGCCCTTCTGTTCAGGTTTGCTCTCAGCCCAGCAATCTCAAGGAGCTTCCTGGGCTGCCACAATCTCAATGCACTTTTGTTTCATACCTTGAGATTATTTTTTTTTGTTCTTTCCACTGCATCTAAAGCTTGTTTTGAGTCTCCTCTCTTTTTCTCAGACATCTCCTTCTGCATACACTGCAGGGTCCCTGCTGGCTGTATCTCTTTTTCCTTGCCCACATCATTCTGCACTGCTGTGTATTATTTCCCTGGACATTATGATTTCCTCTCAAAGAAGATACAGTGGTCTCCCCACACTGTGTGCAGTAGCCATCACAAAGTGAAAAAGAAGGCCTTCTTTTCTGTGGTCCAACCACAAACCCTTTAGAAGAAAATTACACACAGTACAAGCGGTTGCTGTGAGCAGATGCATTAAATCATTACAGTCTACTGCAAGCAATGTTCAATGTCAAATCAACGGTGCATGTTACACAATCAAAAGGAAATGATGGCATTTAGAGGACTTCCAGCACAGAAATTGAAATTCGTCTGAGTGCTCACCAATATTTTGAGATGCAGTTTACCAGGAAGAGAAGGAAGGAAGGAAGGAGGAAAGAAAGAAGGGAAGACAGGAATAAAGCTGTTTTTCTAGTAAAGATCCAGAAAACGTGACACAGTAAAGTACTGCGTAAGAAGTGGCCTTGCTTAGGAGTAGCTGGAAAAAGGTGCTCTGTGGGGATGGTTTCTGTCTACCCTTCCACCATTTTGGAGGCCTTCTCTCTCCTTCCCTTCGCTAAGGGGGAGCTGCACTTGAATTTCTTTTCTCCATCATGCAATCACTGCATAAATTTATTTTCTCATGGATGCAATTTCAATGCCAGGCTTCCTTCATATTTTGTTCTTTAAAACGTGTATAAATCCTGGCTAAATATCACAGGATACATCCCTCTTGAGCTTGGTGAGAATGTGAAGCTGGAATACACACTCTCACATTAAAAATCTCTTCATATTTGTTTTTTGGCATGTATTCCAGGATGCATTGCAAGGAGCAGACCCACGTTCTTCTGTCCAAACTAATCAACACATAGGGACAGAGTTTCTTGGATGCTGAGGGGAAGCAAACACCCAGCTCCTCCACAGTAATTTACCGATTTAACACCACTGTTACAGCTCAGGCTGTCTCCGTTGGTCTTTTTGTAATTGTTCCTCAGAATGTTCCTCCAAATAAATGTCTCCTGTGGCTTGCATTGAAAACAGGTAACACCTGATTATTTGGCTCTATTTATATGTGAAGGGCCAAATTCAGCTGTTTTGCAAGTGAGTACATTCTTGGAAATGTTGCTACAGTTCCATTCACTGTCACAAAAAGGGAATTTAGCTCATCATCTCTTTCCTTAGAGAGAAATCACATCCTGGCTTTTGTTCCTCCTTGATGGATTTATTTCCTTTCTTGCCATGTGTCCTGGCAGGTAAGAAGCAGGATTAGGTTATAATGAATACAAATGGATTCACATATTGAGGCTGCTGGACACAGATAGACTCTGCTTTTCCACCTGGCTTTTCAAGCTGCCAAAAGGACTGCACATGCTGGTTCTGGTTCGTGTCACCACTTTGAACATCCATCCTGGAGGCAGCAGTCACTGGATGGGTGATGCCACACTTTCAGCTGCTTGGATTCTGCCAGAGGACTGTGGCTTGTCCCATATCATTATTCTTACTGCCTGTTTGGGGAGATTTAGCGTATCATGTTAGACTTTTTTTCACTTCTCTCAAACTGTCAGGGATGCTTTTAATAGAAATGGAAAATTAATTTCCGCTTCAGAAGTTGCTTTGAAATAGACAATATACTGCAATTTGATTTTTGGTGTAGCATCTTTCCTACATACTGAATCCATATCTCTTCAGTGATTTCGATAGAAAAAACAATGGATAGTATAGTTTATCCATCCTCCTCTCCCCCTCCCAAATCTTTTTAAAACTTAGAAAATAGCCTAAGGAGTTCGTTTTTCATACCCACCATTTAGAACCATTACCATCAAGTCTTTTACAAGCTGGACATTATCTTGTCTTAGCATCACTTCCCAAGATATAAACCACTAGGGGGTTAATAGTGTAGAGGAATGTCTTGCCTACCAGAGCTTATGGACAGACTAGTTAAATGACTCGGTTATATTCTCCATAAAAAGAGATTTTCATGCATTACTCCCAGCACACTGAGACATGAATGTGTCTTACTGTCTACATCTTAAGGTGTCCTTGAGAAAGTTTCCTATGACAGCAGTGATTTGTTCTACAAGCCTCAAAAATTCGCAGCCAGGAAAAAAGACAGAAGCAATGGCAACAACGAATACATACTTGGTATTGAGAGAGCAGATACAGCGAATGAGACTTGTATTTTCACAGATGCACTATTTTCCGGTAGGTAAAGCTGAGAATGCAGAAATGGAGAGTTGCCCTTTCAGCTATTACTCTTTCTTAGCCCTTAGTACTTCGATACCCAGCCTCAGTTTCTCTGCTACATGGCAGCAGTAGTACTTGCATATTTTAAAGGTGAACTTGTAATTGGGTCCTTCACAAGACTTTTTAAGAGTACTTGATGATATGAACATGAGGAGAATCTTTACTGGTACTTCTCAAACTGCAGCTGGTTGTAATTAATTTAAAAGACCCAGTAACGCTGTGGTTAGTTCCTGGCACTTCTCTATTTTTGCAACACAGGTGAGGATTTTTAAGGTGGATGTTTGTGTATAGGAGAGACAGAAGTGATGGGGAAAGCAAAAGGAACAAAAATCCAAGAGTTCAAATTCTGCATGATGTAAAACCATTGTGGATTGGGACAGCAATAGAAAAGAGTGTCCTGAAACCAGAGCTGGCTTTTGGGCATTCAGAAATGAGGATGTATCGTGGTATGCATATCCAAAGCGAGACAAATAAAAGAGCAAATCAAATACTTGACTGAATCACGGAGGAAATTCTGTAGTGTGCGTGACTGTCATTGCACAATGGGTGGGCTGCCCTCAACCAAAGCAGTCAATTCCAGTCATTGCATGGGAAAGATTATGACACTTGAAAAAAGAGGAACATGAGAGCAAAGCATTGACATTGTTGCCTTCAGCTTTAAAAGAATGAGTTATGAGGACTAGTTTAAAAACCTTAACCTCAGAAAAAAAGTTGAATAAGGGAATCTAATTGAAGAGCTCAAACTCTATAATGGTAGAGCTAATGTCAGCATTATTCATAACTGAATGCAGAAAATTTGACAAAAGAACACAAATGGAATTTAAATTGAAATAAAGACACGGGGGAGCATCTTTTCTGTCTGAAAGTAATAAATGTTTGGAGCAAACTACCTGGCAAGGTTTAGGAGGTGATGACACCAAGGGCATTTTCAAGAAGCACCTAAATTTAACTCTGTGGAAACAAGGTATTAATATGGATGAGCTCAGATAAGCCAGATAGCCAATTCTCATTCTCATATGTTTGCTGCCAGCACCAGCAGCTGCTTGATCTCTAATGAGCAGGAGATTGGCAATGGCAAATGGTGTCCTCTTTCAGCCTAATGGCATGAGCAAGACCCTATCATGGATAAAGGCATGTTTACCTTGGATTCATGTTTGATGTCTTCTTTACTGTAATTTTTATGAAAATGCTTTTCTCCTTGGGGATATACTGGTTTTCCTGTTGATATATATCTGCCCCTGAAATATTTTATAGCCAAAGGAAAAAATGCTAAATTTCTTTCACTTGCTATAGAGTTAAATTAAGCCGTTTATTGCTACTTGTTCATAAAACGTAATAAAAACGAAGAAGAAAACAGGAGGAGAATGGTTTGGAGCCAGCTTTACTAAAAGATATTTTAAAGATCAGGTTTTACCTTTTGCTGGCCCTTAGTAACACCTTTTCTCACACATTAGAGTTCGTCATTGATTCCAGATGAATTGCTGCTCACATTGGCATTTGGGCTGTCTCTTGAAATGCATACCTTTATCGTGGTTTAGTATGTCCCCACTGTCTCTGGCCTGATGAATTCTGTTCTCATTTTGATCTGTTTTTTTTCTTTTTTCTCCCCCCCAAACTCAGGCCACTGCTAAAATTTTATGAGTCTCATAGAACAGTTTAATTCCGTATAATGACATGATAGTAGTTGTTTTGACAGCTCTTGGAAGATTCAATATAAACACAGGTGTTCTGAAGGAATTGCACAGTTTCACTTTCATCCATAAATGCAGTGGAAATTAAAAATCTTTAATCAACCGTCGCACTGGTCCTTATGAGTTTCCAAGAGAAAAGGACTGCATGGACCATAAGGAGATCTCCCTCGTATTTTAAGGTGCACACTGCTCCTTCTAGTTATACCTTGAGAAGATATTTCTGGTGACTGATGATTGTTTCTGGGTACAGAGTCTGAATTTTGTTCATTGAAAGTATAAACTTATCTCTCTATGCCAATTTCCATAGAAATGCTCCCAAAAGTCAGCTGTTGTTGATATAAAGCCAGGCTATCTAGTGATTAGCACAATGGAGCATGAAACAGGTTTTACGAGTTCCATTCTGGATTTTGCCACCTAACTGTTTTGTAACTGTGAATTATTTGTGGATTCAGGGACACGTATCAAAGCCTGGTAAAACCAACCTGTGTCTTTCAATCTATTTCAGTAGGCTCTGAGAATGGGACCTGTTCCCATTTGGATGAACTGATCTGTTTTACACATATCCAGATTAATCAAATTCTTTCTGTAAACTTATTCTGGATTTCATGCAAAAGCATGAAGTCAGTGCCTTGAATTTCTCATCTTTTTTTCAAGCACCCTTGCATGCTTCATTAAATAATTGACTGTCTAGGGAAAGTTTCATAAGAATCATCAAAATGCCCATCAATTTGGGAGAATTTAGGCATTTACAATGGTAGTTTTTCTGGCAAAAATTAACATACAAGTAGAATACATGTGGTTGTTTTCCTGTGTCTTTTCAGGAGCCCATTCTTAATCCTCTGGTATAGAAATAGCCAGGAATCTGTAGATCCCAAATATATGAACTCCCACAACTCCTGTAAGAAATTAAGGTAGATTTTAATTGGGTCCTTGAGAAGCTTTATAGAAGTACACATCACGTCAGTATCAGCTAAAATTGCATTTGTTATGGTGCTTTCAAATTATGTTCTACAGTTCTGCTCTTTTTGGAGAAATTCCCCATAGCCCTAAACACCAAGTTTAATTGTATCCTTGTCGCCCAGGTCCTTAGGGGCTCTATGCAATTTCACTACTTTTGTAAGTTTGGTCCTTTATGAAATCTTTTAGATTGCTCAACAGAGTGGGAGATAAGATGGTGTAAGAAACAGCTATTTTAACAAAAATTGTTCTTTTAAAATAATTAACTGTAAGCTGTATTTGTTGGGCAGGCAAAATGTGCAGAGGTCTAGCTTTCCAAGAAAAGAAATGAAGGTCCTATAGAGAAATGAAATGTTGCTAAGGGAAGCTGCTAACATGATAGAAGAACAACTTCCTATGGCTGGTTTCTATTTTTAGCAGATTTTTACTTTCAGTTTGCAAGAGCGGAACTGTCAGTTCAACTAGTTCAATACTTTGAATTTAAGGAATTTAATCACCTTAATTTATTCACATTGACCAGAAACAAAAAGTACAGGGTTCTTTAATTAAATAATAGTCCCGCAGAATGTTGGAAAAAAATGATATCCATAGGGGATTATTATTCCACCTTCTTTCAATAAGGACTTTCAAAACCCTCAAGAATCACTTATGGTCCTTTCCTATTAATGAAATGATTAATAGAACATCCTAATTACTCTTTAACAAGGCAAGACATACTTCCCTCTGAGCCAAGGGGAAGAGCAAAACAAGGATTATTCAAAAAAAATTGGTCAAACAACTGAGAGGTAAAGAGAGGAAGAAAAAACAAAACAAAACAAACCCACTCAAATTTCATCAGGTATCAGATCCTTTGAATGCTTCCTTTGCAAATCCCACACGAAGGTAATTGTTTCATGTAACCACTCATATTTCTGCAGGATGATATGAATTATAATGAGGAATTAACTTTTAACATTTACTAGAAATTGTGACATTTCCCTGCTATTTCACCCCCATTTTATTTGTTCATTTTTTTATTAAAGTCAGACTACATGACTACTTAAATCCATGAATTAGCAGTGAATTTGAGCTTTAAAGTGATGTCCTGACAAACTTTGAGAACATTTACCTACCATCTGTAGAGCCAAAAGTTTGACCTCTAGGAGTTCTAAGAAGACATAATCTTGTTCTACCTCACTCTGAGCTTACCAGAAGTTGTTACTTTATTAGTACTGAGCTCAACCTAAGAAACCTGCCACGCGCTCAGGTATTAAACGTGCTTTTAGTCAAGTCAAAGGGTTCCACACTCCACAAATACTTTCACTACAGTCAGTGAATCCAATTTCTGCGGTTGTAAATCAGCACAGCTTCAGGGCAGTCGCTGGTACCCTGGCAGTTTATACCAGCTCAGGCTTTGATTCATTATATCAGGAAATCACAATCTTAACCATAAAAAGCTGTGTAAGAGTTCTTGCAAAGTACCCTTTGCTGATTGGAGATCTCCAAGCATAGTCCTGTCCATGCCATGGCTAATGGAACTTATGCCATGCTACCATTAGCCTTTTCAGAGTTTGTAGTGCAGTATCACCCTGTGCTGTGCTCTTGCCATACCAGCTATGATGGGTTGTGCTGGATCAATTACTGAAACTTAATACCAAGATTCTGAAAATCACCTAACTGTCCTTAATGCCTCGGAGACTGAGTGTTCTGTGATATACAGGGTAGGACTGCAGAGATCTGTGCATCCAAGACGGTTGCAGAGATGCCTAGAAGCTGTGATGTGCTAGGCTGAGTGTAGAAATTAGGAGACTTCAGCAATCAGGCAAATTCTTCTGCTGTCTTGCTGTGTAATTTTGGGGCAAGTCACTTAACCCCTTCTGTCTGCTCTTGTCATCCATTGACTGGTAGTTAATGGCATTAAATAAAAAATTCTGGTGCAAAGAGTATTATTTAAAATAACACAAGGGAAGAGCAAGTTAGCTCAGACATTTCATGTATTTTATTCCTGGGTGGTGCCCTACAAAAATATCATGTCTAATAGGCAGTCTGTCTCCAGGAGTCACAAATTACCACAGTTAGAATGGATTATAAATCTCAAGTAAAGCCTAGTCAATTCTACAAGTGATATATTTCTTTTATTACTGACCCTTTATTGCTTCTCTCTCTCACATACATCTATCTTTTTTTCTTGGGCAGAGGGGGTGTCGTGCTGCATTAATATTCTTCTCAGCAGCTTTTCTAGTCAGCCCCATTTTCTTTACTTCTTGCATCAGGAAACTTGAATCTCTCTTTTTTTTTTTTTTTTCCTTATTAATGCTTGCTTGGCTATGTAACAAAATACAGAGATATGAAAGGTATATAAAAAGGCAAGCTGGGAAATTCTGACATTGAAAAAACCCTTTTTTCCCAGAATATAGGGATTCATTTACTATCACTATTTCTGTTAGGAGAGAGAAATAGAAGGTCCATTTCAGTTTAATTTTGCATCAGAAAGACAAACCTTCAAGTTAGGGAACATTAATTTAAGTGGTCTAGGTTGAAATTATGAGAAGGAAATAATCTGCCGTTTCTAAATAAACATTCCTAGAAACATTTAATTCCCTGAAAAGTTTCTCTTTTCCAGTTTTCATCTTCACTGATCTTAGGGAAAAAGAATTGGATCATCTCTAGATGTTGCAGAGCAGCGCCCGTGTCCAAGTCTATTAGCTGCTTATAGTGCTTGAAGGAGTGAGTTCCAAGGGATGTGGGGGACCGGTGTCAGTCCAAATCTAAGCGCGAAGATCTCGGATGTGATGGCCTCTCTGGTAACTCTGGTCATGAACAATAAGCTCTGAGTCAGTTATGCATCGTTGTTTGACAGCCAGGTTGGACACTAGACCTTCAAGCCTGAGCAATCAGAAAACTGCTAAATTAAATCCACTTAGACACTGAAAAAATGTGTGTGGTCCTGTCTCTACCACATAGCAGAGAAATGGGAGAGATAAAACCCCTCATGCCAGGTGCAGGATGTTGAGGGACAATACAGACTCTTTATACTACACAAGTAAATCTTGATCTGCTCCTGGTAACAGGCAGGAAGGTTCTGCAGATCTCTAAGTCTGGGCTATCTTGATATCTGAATATAAAAATCTCTTGAAACAAATATACGAAACACGCTACACTGCAGAGAGACAAATCTCTCTTCCACCCTCAGGGACTGAATGCAACTTACAACTACTGAGTGAATAATTAGTGGTAATTAGCACTAGAAATTGATGCCTTTGGAGATAGTCTGCCAAGTTTTTAAGCACTTTAATACTAATGGATTTTTTTTTTCTCGGGTATAAATCTTTATAGAGGAAGCAAGTGCAAATTGATTTTTAAAGAGCCTGTCCAACGTTGAATTTATCTTACAAAAACATTGGGTTTAAAAACAATTACATTTACCTTCACTATATTTTAATGCTTTTCCAGTGGGTTCATTTCTCTTTAAATATTTTGCTGTCACTTTTTGTCTAGTTCCTTGGAAAATAAGTGTAGGGAGTACATTTGCATCTTTAGAAGTTGTTGGGATAAAATATGACACCATGTCAAGCTATTTAGTTCCTAAATCATTCTTCAGTTATGAAAAAAGATTCTGCTTTAGCGATAATGGCAAAATAATGACACTTTGAATCGTGAAAGTAAAGTTCGCTGAGCAGAGCAGGGGCAAAGACCTGAGCATTAAGAAAATTGTGCATGCAATTTCATGCCTCCTCTGTCCAAACAGCTGTTGACTGAACTCAGAATCCCTATTTAGTTTTCTTTTCAGATCCTTCCAGCTCAAATCAAATAGTAAGGCAACAGGAGCTGAAACAAAGACTTGAAACTACCCCTCTAACTTTTAGAGCATGTGGGATTTGGACATTTCCATGGAGAAATAAACATTAAATACGTAACCAGGGCTTCAGAGCTGGCATGCTGACAGGTCAAGGACTTATGTTGACAGATCAGACTCATGTTGCACTGCTGGCTTTGTGCAGGGATAGCGATGTGGGTAGGTGCAGAGTCTGGTTGCAGTTGCTTACCTGATGAATTAGACTGAATAGTCAAAGATAAATACAATATCTTGATTTCCAGAAGTTCTGGACACCTTGACTTCTCGCTGAAGTTTCTGAGAAAGACATATATATTCAAGACCTCAAAATTCTGATCAGTGAAAGCTTAGAGATTTTTGCAGGCAGTTGATATGAAAAACCCTGAAATAGCATAGAAAGCAAGCTGTCTTATTACATTACATGGTAGCCAGGAGTTGGAGCATTAAATCAGTTCAGTAGTTTCTTTGTTGTTACTACCAGCAGTACACTGAGGATAAAAATAGGCATATCTGGAGAAATCAGAGCTGAAAGGAAAGTTTGAAGCACATACATGCTAAATATTAAGTACATTAATTACAGCAAAAGTATCTAACTTTTATAACAGGTGGTATATGGATGCCAGGTTCAGCGAAGCAGTCTGCTGTGCTTTTTTTAACACTGTTCAAATTGTGCAAACAACATACAAATCAAATTAATTTCCCGCAGCAAGAAAGAAGGACCAATTTTTATTTACAGGGAAAAATAGTTCTTTTTCACTGCCAGCTTGAGATGTCAGGATATTTGTTCACAGCAGTATAAATATGAGAGTTACAAAATGAACAAAGGCAGATAACAGCCTCTCTGCTCCTCCCTCCCTTCCACTTTTAGAATAGAGGTATTTACTTACAGGTCAAGATCCGAAACCAGCCCAAATCCATGAAATACCACCAGTGATTTCCATAGCTTTTAGATGAGGCTGTCTGAAAAAGACTGCCTATCTCACAAGAGTAGATAATTCTGAGCGCACAGGAGACCTGTCTGGACAGGTTACATTTGCGTTTGCTTTAATGCCAAATTGAACTTTTGTTCCTGAAGTGCATAAAAGGAAGTCAAGCCACAGAATTTACCTTGTGGACGATAACAATGTTGGATTAAAACCTGCCACCAAAGTCCAGAGGCCATTCTTTACAACTTCGTTTCTAAGCACACCGCGTTTACAGATCGGAGGTTTTTTGGATAAACATGTGTTTTGGGATTTGTCTTCTAGATGAATGTATCGTGTACCACAGTCCGGGTTTCTATCAAAAGTTACAGACGTGTGGACCATAATGTGCTTGTGACAGAAGAGTGAGACTGGGCAAGTATGTGAGGCATGGAAACACGGATGATGTATAGCTGGCCCAGGCTGTGTGTCATCCCTGGGCAAAGGCTAGTGTTGGAAAATTCCATCCAGAACCCTCTGTGCACATTTTCACTGAGAAACACAAACATTTTGCAAGTGGAGAGGCCCTTGAAAGTCTTCAGATTTACATTAAAGTTTGATTCTGAGATACATTGAGATTCTCTATATTTTTAAATCCTGAAACACCATAATCCTTTATGACAATATGTGTAGTTTTAAGTTGTGTGTATACTTAAAATAATGCCTTCCTTTCCTATTTTATTTATTTTCCCTCTTAAAACCTGCATACAGATAGAAGTGACTTATTTTTACTGTGGATAAAAATTCATTAATATAAAAGATGTTTTGCCCAAATAATCCCTGCTTCAGATTGTACATAGATAGTAACAATACAAAGCCCCTGCATAGATACTTTGTTCATCTCCACCGTTTGTTATCAGGAGATATTTCAGACACACAGCTGTGAAGATGTGCATTTGTTTGGGCTCAGGATCTGTAAGTTGTTTGCTTGTGAACAAAACATTAAAGGAGACAAACAGTGGCTATTGAATTATTTTTGTTTATGCCAGCTAACACCAGAGACTTTCAGGATCACAAATATGTTGTATGCTGCTGTTAGGAAATTCACTACTTTGTCAAAATTTTGAGTTTACAGTCTTCGTGAGAGTGTCAGTTTTTCCTACTTTCCAGTGAAAAATTGTACTGAGATCCAATACTTTTTGCTCACACCTTTCCCTCTGCTGCACCCCTCCTCCTCCCCCATTCAATAACGCCCTTTACTCTCCAGGTATGTTAAGTACAGCGTGATTACTCTAGAGATTATTTTCTTCTTTTTTATTGCTTTTGACTCTTTATTACTGCTCATTAGAATGTTATTAACTTGGCCTCAGTTACAACAATATTCAACACCTGCTTCATATAACAAGCACATTTCCTTTCCCTTC
The DNA here is from genome assembly GCF_009769465.1 of Tauraco erythrolophus. Classification (NCBI taxonomy): domain Eukaryota; kingdom Metazoa; phylum Chordata; class Aves; order Musophagiformes; family Musophagidae; genus Tauraco; species Tauraco erythrolophus. Next base: position 18,923,797 of record NC_141479.1, on the reverse strand, counting down.
CCTAGCACTGCACACCTGGGCCCTGAATTATTCCCTTTGGCTGACTTGAAAGAAGGAGCGAGAGAGGGAGAGTAGGTCCTTGATTTTTCTAAGGTAAGAGGCTTTTAATTTGTGACTCAACATGGATCCTGTTATTATTGATTCTGCGGTATGCTTTTCATCCTGACTGTATGTAGTGACTGACACCAACAATTATTTTGGAAGAGCAATGACGTGAGTGGTGTTTCAGTGGAAAAAAAAGAGGCAGGATTTAGTCTGCTTTTAACTGAACTGGGTTATTTGCTGAAAAATCTTCATAGTGTGAAAACAGACGTGTACAGACCTGGCTGTGGCTTGACTGGAGTGTGCAATGTGCCAAAGGCCAGCAGTCCTCTGGAGCTCTAGCTATGTTTTACTTCCAACACTGTTATCAGCAGGTTGGAAACAGAGGGTCGTTGCTTTGTTTTTACTCAGAGAAGGCTGAGCAAAGCCAGGTTTTCTCTCCTTCTGAGTCATGTTTCTGAACCTGATGCTACTAAATTCCAGTGAAGCAGAGACCTATAAGAGAAGAAAAAAAGCATGGAAGAAATGGAGAGCATCAGATGAGATTATCCTGTGATAACATGTGTTATCTGAAAACTGAGGAAAGCTCCATTTTTTGGGACTGTATTGTGGAGAAATGCCTCCCCACCTCTCTGGTGATGGTTACAGCTTACAAATAAACCGCAGGTGTTTTCAGGGTTCATGCTTTTCCCTTTATTTAGTCTGGGTTTTGCAGTTTTGAAAAATGTAATGAAATCACAGCAATATCCCGCAGAGAGGACAGTGAGGGCAAGGGAACAGGGACAGGATATAAATGTATCCATACAACTTAAATTTTGTTTTTACTGAATTATGAAGTACCAGAGCTTCTGCACCTTGTGTACTGGTAATCCTGAGCCAATGTTGTGGCAACTGTAAGCATTTGCAAGGAAATAAGAAGCCATCGAAAGTTTATTTTTACTAGTGTGAGACACGAGGCAATTGGAGAGCAAAGTTGTGATAAAAACCAAGTTTCATAGCCCCTTTTATGCATTAAAATTAGCTATTTACTTAAACAGGTTTTGGATCAGGGCTGAACTCCATTATGTATGAAACTCGTATGTATTTCTTTTTCAAATACAGTTCTTCTGTGCCAAAATTCTTTAAATCTGAAGAAAGCTGTCTTTCTTCCCAGGCTTTCTGCTATTTTTTTTTTTAAAGAAAAAATTGAATCTAATTCAAATGTGCAAATAATGACTTTCTAAATGTACAGTTTGATAGTGTAAAAGTAGAAAAAGAAATTAATTTTACTGTCTTCTCAAAGGGCCGTGCTGTCAAAGGAAATTTGACATTTTGTTGGTAAATTGAAAAGTATAATTTGAAGTCATTGTAGTTTATCTATTATGAATTAGGTTACCTTTAATTCATTATAAAAATCTTAACTAATCAACATTTTAATTGAAAAATCATTTTGAGTTGAAAAATAAAGCATATTTTGGGGGAAAAGTAGCCACTAAATGTGTATTTTTTTAGTGTTCAGAGTGGAAGGGTTGAGGTTTATTCAAGAAAAAATTAGCAAATGGTTGTTTTGGTTGTCTTTTTGCCAGTTTGTATGCAACTGCAGAATTTCTCCTAATAGCAAAAGGATATGAAATGTTATCTGTTTCTAAAATTGAAATAGAGAAAAGCCCAGGGACTCCAAAATGAAGTGCCACTGTGGAATGATTCAGGCAATCTGATTTCACTTGCACCAAGAATTCTGTGAAATCTTAAAAGAAGCGGGGAGGTTAAGTTTAATGTCTTTTATCAAGTAGGTAGAATGTGTTTACAACAAACAGCAACATCGAATCTTGGTATCCTTACAAAGACCTCAAGTAGAACCCACACATCTTTTGTGGTTACAACAAGCCTTTCAAAATCAAGGGGATGCTCCTTTAGTTTGTCTCCTTTTCCGAAGAGCTGAGTTTTCAGAACTCAGCTGAAGCTACTGATCATTAGGTAACTCTGAAAGTCGGCATCCTGCAAAAACTGCTAGGAGGAGGAGGAGGACTACCTAATCTTCTTCTGTTGATATATGGTTTGTTTTCTGAAAGGGAAGCTGATGGAGTTTACTGTTTGTCTGTTGATGTCATAGGAAAGAAAACAAAATGCATGACCTGTTTGCGTATATATACATCGTGAATACAGGAATTGTTTGAAAGCAGTGCACATGCATGCATGGCATCCAGTAGACAGAATTTTAAATTTTATAGCCAGTTTCTAGGCTGCTTTTAAATATTCCACTATTTGTGGATACATTCATTTTCTAGGCACTATAAGATGATAAAAAGATCAGGATTTTTCTTTATAGCCTCAACTCTTTGACCCAATCTGGCTGTATATCTTGATGTTTGGAAGTGTGGAAAGATTCCAGGCAGAATATTTTCATCCCAGGTCAACTTTCTCCTGTACCTAATGCATACAAAGGAGGCCTTCAGGAGATTTCGCACACACTGGAGAGTGATATTGAAAAGCGTATGCTTATGACAGCTCTAAATGTAACATTTGTCACTGAGAATCCTTCCCAGTTGTGCCCTATTTTCTGTTGTGTTTCAAAGGGAAAGAAGGAAAAGAAATTCTCAAATGACCAACCCAAGATAGCATTAATGTTTCCTCTCCCCTGGGTTTCATGAGAGCAACTGCTGTTGAAGTTACCTGTGTAACTGTGTTAGCCATAACTATTAATCAATATTTGTCCATCTGAACTAAAAAGGAATTAATAGTTGCCTTTAAAATAGAAATCTGTCTCCCATTAGATACCTTTTTTATGTTATTTTTGTCATCCATTGATCGTAACGGCTATTTATGTACACAGTTTTCTTTGCGTTTCTCACCACCCATCTTCTGTCCCTATTCATTCATAATAACATGATTATTGGTCACAATAATAGCTGGAGTAACTGATTATGCTGCTGGAATTCAGGCTATACCGATTTTTCTGTAATGAGTTGCTTTTTTTCAATTTTTTTCTCAAAGCTGTAAGTCATCCATAAAATATCTAAGAGTGAGGCAGCAGAAAGTCATAATTTGGGAAAGCTTTTTATTTTTAAAGAAATATTGATACAATGGAATTGATTGTTTTGAAGTTAAAATGAGGCAACAGGCAAATTTTTGTTTATTTTTTCTTTTGGATGAATTTTATGTCCCAGCCTAATAATGGCTCTTTTCTCCACAGGAAAGAAAAAGTGACATTTTTAGCCTGAAATGTTGTAATGCAGATTGCTTTAAAAATAAAATGGATGCCTGTGGAAGTAAATTTTTTGAGGTAGAGATGAATGGAATGATTATGTGATATTATTAAAAAATAAATTTGGAAACAGGAGCGACATCTGTATTTCAACATCATTACACAGCCTGCAATTTGGCAGGGCAAGGCTCTGAAACCCGGGAAGCCTCAGGAATGTGTTTTATTTGACTGTTCCAGCATCTTTAGAAGCCTCTGATTCCCTTGCTCTCCCTGGAGAGAGGAAATGCAAAGTTTACTCATTTGGACTTTGGTAGGGCTGCCTCAAGCGCATGATGCTGGGTTGGTTTTGCACTTTTATTATGCAAGGGAAGTTACACAAATCCCTACATCCTTGTTCTGGTCAGCAGGGCTGGAGTGTGAGGTGGGTTACAGCCACATCTGCTGCCCTGTGGTATTACAGGCTGATGTCTTTTTGTCTTCTTTAAATGTAGCTTTTGTAGTGCCTTAGTGAATCTTATAGCTGTAAAAGTTACCAGTAGGCACCACTAAAACACAGAAACGAAACTTCTCAGTGGCTTCTGCTTGCATCAACTGTGCACTCGTGGGCAAGCAGAGGAATTGCAGGGGCTGAGCAAGCATGTTATGAGCTGATCAGTTCTCAACAACACACACCGAGAGGTTTATGCGGGGAAGCGTAAGGATAACTCTGTGTCTCAGCAGGATCGAATCCTGCTGAGATGCCCAGAAAACAGGATTGATGATTTTTTACTCGCTTGAGCATGTACAAAATACTTGAAGTAGCAAAGGTGTCAAAGGCAGCTTTCAATTTGGAATCATGCTTTTCTCCAAGACTAAACTGGCCAACAACATGATGATAATCAAATGAAGAATGACTTGGTATTTCCTTTAGCAAAAAGAACTGTCGTGGACAAGGATCTAATCTGATAAGTATCATCTATTTCAGTCATAGGAAACATGCAGTAATTACACAACAACCCATATGCGTCCTTACCATGAAATTTATCTGATTGGTACATGAAAGGCTGAATGTACCTAAATATTTGTTAAGAAAAAAGAAAGAACATTAAATTTGTGTTTTGTAATGCTTGCAGTCCAGGCTGAATAATAAACAGCTGTCATTTTAAAGTACTTTTGTACATTAAAGGCATATTTTGTGTCCATTCAGATAGAATTGTATTAGCACTTTTGACTGTGTGCCAGGATCGCATATTGACAGATAGATTTGTACTCGATTGGGAAAGCTATTCCTGATTTTCATGAAGACATTCCCTGTACCTTATGTTGTATCAGAGGAACAAAAGGACACCCAACAGACTGCTGTTTATTATTTTAGTATTTCATCTTGATGCGTAATCCACTGGTTTTGGGGGGTTTTGCTTTTTTTTTTTTTTGGGTGGGGAGTATAGTGATAAAGTGGTATGTATTTTTATTTAGTTTATTTTTAATTGGTTTCAGTAATTAGAGTATAGCATAAAATCATCGTTTTTTTCCTTACTGTCCTATTATGAAATCCTAGTTTAAGGGAAGCCTTTGGGAGTTATGCTCACTGGAAGGGGAATTTTACCTGAGGTGTCCAGAAGTGAATGTCTTGCCTAGAGAATGCAGCAAACCTCTCACCTTCGATTCCAACACCAGTGAACATCTCCCAAATATCTCAGTTCTCCAGAGCTGCTGGTTATATTCCACATTAGGCAAGGTGTGTACTATGAGGCTAATCTGCAGACCGAAGTGACTGACAGTTATGTATCATGGGAAAGAGAAAAGAACATGACATAAGCAAAAATTAATTTAGAAAACCAAAAAGGGGGGTAAAATATGAAATAAGATATACTAGAGACATGCTTATTCAGAAAGTTCCCAGAAGGGAATCCTTTCTTTTTTGCAAAAAGTCTTACCTGAATATTGTTATTCTTGGAAGATACTTTCTGTGAGTCAGTTTGAAATCCTGCCTTTTTTGAAATCCGTATGAAAACTGTTTGCCATGTATAAACTTTGCCCATTAAAACCATGATGTGAATCTACATTACCGCTACTGACACATCCAAATACAGAAAACAACTTCTAACTTAAGAAAATGGAGGAGTGATTTAGAGAATGATGAGCTTTGTGCCACCGTGTGACTGAGGTCCTCCTGGTTCCTTAAGACCTACTGATTGACAGGTTTTTCTAAGTTGTGATGTCCTGGATATGTTCCACAAATTGAAATGTTTTGCAGTCCTTCTTAGTTTTACTACATTCCAGTATGTTTTGTTTAGAAGGCCCAGCTGAAATATTTGAGTTAAAAAGGATTTTTGTTGTAGATTAGAATACTGATGGTTTTCTGTTTTTCTTTGAAAGGACTTAGTGCATTTAAGGACAGGTGGTTTGTTGGCTGGTGCCTTGATGCCGAAATAGAAGAGCAACTAACAGTCATGTCTATCTTCAGTTTAAGAAGCATTTTTGCTTTCCCAGCTGTATTGGTTATGGCTTTTTCCCAAACACCAGATTTCCAGAAGATCGCATCTTTCTAACTACTGCCCCTGTGCCTGAGTGTGTCTGAATTTCCTTCTTCTTCTCTTGAAAATACGTCTTTTCAAAGATCATTATTATATTGGAGATGGGTCACACAGAAAACCCTAATGATCTTTTTTTCAGGGTAGACTTTTTCATACAGTACCCTGTGCCTCCCATCCTCTGCTTCACTGGTATTCCAGACTATAGAAACTACTCTTCCCATTTCTGGGCGTTGTGAACATCAGATGACATATAGCTCATCCATTTTTCCGTTCAGAAAACTGGTATCTTGTCTGTGCAGTGTCACTTTTTTTTTTTTTCATAATTCAGTGGAAAATAATTGGTTTTCTGCATAAAATACCTGCATATTTCTAAACCAAGGAAAAAGTACTTCACAGACCAGAAGGCTTTGCTAATCAGTGTGTAATCTGCAACATAAAAGCATTTGCCAGCTTTTGCTCCTGGAAAATCTGAAGGCTGACAGCATTATGCCATAACTATCGGGCCTGAATGGTTTTGTTTATTTTCTATCTTTTTAATATATTTCATTAGGTTCCACGTTATACAGACATGCAGAACAAACCAAGGAAAATGGCTGGAAGCCTAAATCACTAATGAAGAGAAATGTTAGTTCTCTTTATTCTGTAAAAAAACAGATGTAGAAGGAACACCTTAAAGATTGTATTTTGTTTGTGTCTTATTTTTCTCATTGTTCCTCTGACTCCACAGAGAAAAATCCATTCATTTATATTTTATTTTTTTTACATTTTTGTGGGGTTTGGTTTTGGTTTCTTTTTTTTTTTAACCTGGAATATATGTCTGTACACAGCTTCATGTACGATGTTCACATACAGACAAATCCAACCCCTCCTCCCTATCCTTAACTGTATAGTTCATACAACTAATTTCTACCACTATATGTGTATTTTCTAATGATATTTGATCACAGTACAATAACGCTTTCCCAATAGAAGTGTTCATGGCAAACTATATTATTGTTACAGAAACAATCATTCTATTTTGATTTGTATAAAGAATTGACACGTTTCCTGCAGACTTTATTTTCATTTCCCTTAGATATCATGAAAGTCAAATCAAATCAAATCACCCCCAATTTATTACTGCATTTAACACCAACACAGCAGCAACACCCACTACACACTTGTTTGAAACCGCTTTTTAAAAGACAGTTATGTCTCTTTCCCCCCTCCGCCCCTCCTGCCTTCCTTTGAATAAAGCAGGAACCATAAAAGAAACAAGGATTCTAGTACAGGAGGATAATTTGAACAGCTTCTTAGTCTGCTGCCTGAAAATTGGCTCCCCAGCCTATTGAAAGGAATTGGAGTCTTCCCAATGCCATTGTGTGCTCTGGGTCAGACCTGAATTTTCTGGAATATGCCATCTCTGGTGAGCAGGCAGGCTAGATTTGCATGGCAGAGTTTCATTTACTGTGCCTTAACCATATTGTTTGTCAAGCTTAATATTTTTTCCTACATGTTGATATGTTTGAAGTGTTTATCAGACAAACTTACAAATTAAATTTTATCAGTCTTTCAAATGCCAAGACCTTTTGTGTTTTCTCTGCACATGTATACAGAATAAAATTACTGCAGTGAGCAATGCTGGGAGACAAGCCAGAATATAGCTTTGATTAATACTTTGAACTCATTCCTAGATTAAAATATATATAGAGATACGAAAATATTTAATAATAACCTTTTTCCTGGCTGAGATGATGTGCATAGCATTTTATTCTCATCTATTTGGGGGCTACTGGTTTGATATCTGAGGTTAGGTTTTGAATGCTGCATTTCTTAAGCCACAGAGATATGGACATTGTTTTAGTTGATGAGCTACAGGAAAATGTATTTGCAGCTGTACTAGAGTGGTTATAGCAGCAACACAGCTTATTATTCTTGTGGTCAGGTGGTGATGTGGTAAACATGACTATAAGTTCCTGTGCAGTAATCCTTTTTGTCAATGCATTTAGCCTGGAGACATTAAAGACTCACTGCAAAAATAATATGTAGCATTTCACAGCAACTACTCTGACTTGCACGACTTGTATCAGCACTGCAGCTCATTTTACCTTGCTTTCCAGCTGAAATGCTTCGCAGCATTATCACTTTAAACCAAGGCAACCAAGAGAGGAAAGCTCGTGGTCTGTGTGTACTATATAGACATTATGGAGCTGGTTGAGGGAATTCGCTGGCACAGGAAATCACCTGTGATTGGATGGATTTAAACAGAAGATTAGGTCGTTATATGAGAACTTCTTTACAGTAAAAACTGTTTCATGTAGCATAGTTTAAGCAGGGAACTTGCAAATACAGTTGACGACAGAGGTGAGCAAGTGTTGTCTCAATGCAGGGCCAAGGCAGAGAGACTTTCCACCCGAGTCATGAATCAGAGGGTGTTTTTGGAGCTGGAATATTGGATGTGACAGACTCTTACCAGAATGACAGGGCAGCAAGGCCACCACTTGGAATATGCTATTGCACAACAGACAGTTTCCTTTATTAGATATTCTGGCTAAGAAGTGTTGTTCTCCTTTCATGAAGTACGCTGATTAGTGTTGCATAATGGAATGTTTATGCGTAACTGTCTGTACATCCAGCTGTAACCCTGGTGACTTGGAGGTGCCTAGTGCTGACAGCACATGAACTTTACAACTTCTACTCTGCAACTTTTGAAATGTTAAAATATTAGACAAATCCAGCTAACACAAGGAGCTCACAGATTTAATATGAAGCCTGAAACACTTGCAAGAAAGAAACCTTAACAATATCCTTTCTTCATTGATAAGCTCCCCAAATCCCTTGCAGTTGAAAAATTACAGAGGATTTAAAAGACTTCGTGCTCCAGGTTATAAACTGACAGTGAGCCAGTCACAGAGAGTTCTGTCTTACAGGGACACTGAACCACTATTACTTCAAGCTTTCTAATTCTCTGCAACCTAAGTCTTGACAGATGACTGCAAAGAGAAGCCAGAAATGTCACTTGTTCCACCTCCTATCATGGTTTAGTTATTTACTTAAATGCTTCCTACACCATCCTCCCAGAGAGATGGAAAAATAATGAAAATGGAAAGGAAATCTGTCTTGAAAACACAGCGAGCTGTTCCTGAGAATCTGCTTCACTGAAGCACAAGGGTGATTCCTGAGGGAGAAAGCCATCTGGTTGCTACGTTGATGGGGAAACCACAGAAAAGAGGGTGTTCTGCCTGCTGGGCTGCAGTATCCCAGGCTTTGGGACAGGCAAGCAGAGAGCAGGGTCAGTGCTAAAGGCTGAAGCCAGTTTAAAACTCAGTAGCCACTAAAGGACTCAGTCCCATTAAGAGTTCCTGGTGCACCTCTTCTGCCCTTTAGATTTTGCAATTTATGTGGTGATGCCATCTGCTTCGAAACAACCCCTGATCTGTTGTGGTGGTGGTTTTAGGAGTGCTAGTGCCGGCAAAGGAGGGAAAACAAGACCACACAGCCAGCAGCAGAGAAAGGAACATTTCTGGTGGGGATTGCACAGATGAAAGTTAGTTTACTTCGTGCAAGCGTGCCCACTGACTGCTCTGGTAGAATTGCCTTGGAGAGGGTATTTTCTCCATATTGCTTCAGCTGTGAATTCTGAGTTATGCTGTTCAGTTACATTGCACAGAACCCAAACGGCTTTCAGCTAACAAAAAACAAATTTCGATGGCATTTTCATTATAATGGACAAGATCTGCAAGAAAGGCAGAGGAAGTTTCTAGAAATAAATATTTACTGTAGCTAACTTTCATGCAAGTGTCCTTTTCAGTTCATTCATTTCAGATCCCAGTAGGTTTAATAATAGAACAAGTCTCTTAAAAGAATTTTTGCAGATACCTAGACTTTTAAAATGTTTTCAGGCCCTTTATTTCCTGAAATAACATCAACCCCCAATCAGATTAAATGGGTCCATCAACTGCAGACCCTAAGCTCAGGTGGAGGTAAGCTGCAGTCATTACACTGAAATGAAAGCAGCTGTGCTGACTTGCACCAGCTGAGAATCTAGTGAGGTGCGTAGAAATGGTTTCTTTAATTTAAGCAGTATCTGGGATAGAAAAACCCTCACTACCCTGGAGACAGCCTAGAAACTCAGCTAGGATCATTTCTCGCTGTAAGTGCAGGGAGCTATTCTATACTGCATCCCAGCTGCAGTCCCTAAAGCACAGCAAGATCTTCAGGCAAGGTCTCTGGTGTGTTGAGTCAACACATCAGAACTCATGGGTATGTTCAAGAAAGCGTAACTTAATGAAGCAAAACTGCTAAGTTCCGCATTTATGAAAAGGGGAATGCTAATTTAATGAGTGCATGTGTCTCGTATAACTAGTTTCCTCCATGTTTTTTTTTTCCCTCTTGATGTTAGTTACACTCTAACTGCCTTCTTGAGCTTATTCTTACTGTAAGTCCATCAGGATGGTTTTATTCACAAATGTTTTGCATTTAGCTATTTCATATGTATATAGAAAACCAATGCAGGCCTCCCCTGAGGAAAATAAGAGCATTATTTTGTCTAAGATACTCTTTTTCCACATGGATTGCTACCCACAAGCAACAGCTCAGCTGACTCATGATTTCAACACTTTCATAAGGGTTTTCAGCACAGCCTGTATGTGTAAGTGCTTTCCAGACCTTAATCAGGGCCTCTTAACAAGTGTTTTCCCCTAATGGAAAAGAAAAAACACATGGATCAGCCACCTGAAAGCTATTAATATGTTCTGGAGGGTAGTGCTTCTGGTGTAGGTAACAGGCTGCATATGTAGCAGGAGGTTATGGGTGTTGGAGCAGGAAGTGCTACAGACCTAGAGTGAAATCCTTGGCTCGCAATTCCTCTCCTACAGGCGTGTTCCTCTAAGAAGTGTCTGGGCTATTGTGGGACTCAACACTTCTGTTTCCTGCTACTGGAAGTCTCAGATGAAAGAGCAGGTGTTTGGGGTGTGGATTTCTTCCCTAGCTCTCCATTAGAGGTGAGTGACATACTAACTCATAAACCTTCACTGTCGCCAGTTTTATAGTTCACCAAAATCAAAAAGCTGAAGCTGGGAGCGAGGGGCAAAATACTGATTAGCCCTTCAACTGTTGGCATTTTTTTTTCTCATTTCCCTCAGCTTTTTCTGAAGTTGTTTGTGTGTTGTTGTTTTTTTTTTCTTTCTTGGGAATACAGAGATAAAGTTACTTATGGATAATTCATGAACTAGAAGCTGAATATTTGGATTAAAGGTTTAAGATTTTTCTAAACAATTTAATGAAATGAGCAAATAATATATATTTTTTTTCCATATGTCAATCATTCTCAAGCCATGTTGGCATCTTAAATCTTTTTACATGTTAATGACATCCCATTATCCCATTAATGGACTGCAGCAGGATTATCTGTATTTATTTTCCATTAGTGCTTGTGCATCTTGGTACGCCTGAAAGTATTAGAAAGTCAGGCTTCATCTTTCCTTGGAAACTTGGGAGAACTGAAGCTTCTTACAGACGTTTTTTTAATATGAATATTTAAATGTTCTAATTTTTATTTGCTTTCTGTTCCTGTAAGCTTTATTCTTTTAATTTTTCAATCACTGAGTGATTGAGAGAATTAAGAATCACTAGAGCTCTGCTTGCTTATACTGGTTTGTAATCTGACTCCACAGCTTTAGTGAAGCTGTAAATATTCTCCAAGTCCTTACAATCTGCTGAAGTAAGTTATCTTTATTAGTTATGTTTGTGGAATATTACTATTAGGAAGAGGTTGAATGAAGTTGCTAATTTTGACTTGGGCAGTAAAAAAATGGAGCATTTTTCAGCTTTCTTTTGCATTTATTGCTGAATAAGCCTCTGGAATCCTAGCTTTCAACAGTATAGCGTTCTCCCTTGTGATCTCCTGAATGAGTGCTTTCCTGACTCGGTACAAGGTTTGGCAAGATCAAAAAGCTTCTGGAATAGGTCCACGGATTGAAGTCAGTGTTATCCGCTTGAAAATATTTTCTGAGTTGTGAAATAGTATCTGTTGAGAAACAATTGTGCTAACACATCTAGCACAAGAAGGTGAAGCTGTTGAATATATCAAGCGTGACCAGTTCAACTTGGCAATACAAACTGGTGGTTAAAGATTGTCATGCAGGTGGTGACCTGACCTGTCCTGTTGTCACTAAAGCAAAGTAACGTGTCACTTTAGAAAATAAGGGGCTGGTGACTTTTCCAAGACTTTAATAATGAATTGTGACGTTTGATACATGGTTCTTCTGCATGTGGTTCCTGAGCTTTATGTCCCACAGGTGAATTAAATTACTGACTTTCAGCAAGAACACAGACTTTCAGGTGAGGGCCTCTTCAGTAAATTTTTCACATATGACTTATTTTTAGGCTTTTATAAAAACAGGTTAAGCGGTTTCAGTGGTACTGTTATAGGAAATCGGTAGAACACAGTACCTGTTTATTTGTTTGGTTTTTAAACTTTCATTTTGTTTTCGATTCCTTTTAAATATTTCTCAGATTGTCCTTCTTTCTCCTTCCTATGTTACATACTGCACTTCCTGCAAGCTAACCAGACAGTCATTTACTGTGGCCCAGCTGATTTGTGGTATTTCTATTTTGTGTGTAAGCCGTGAGGTTCCTGTGATGCCTTGGAAAATCATGCACCTTATTTATTCTGTACATTTATCAAATGAAGCCTACGTGAAGTCATTGAGTTTGAAAAAAGATTTATGATGGTTTCAGTTGGCTTTGCGTTAGCCCCATGATATTCTTTGACAATGTGTTGAACAGAAGTAAAGGTTTGGGGTTTTTTTTTAAGGCTTTCTGTCTCATCAGGTCTGTAATAGAATATTCGCACTCCAACCCATCTAACTCCGATTAAATTTGTGAGTGTAGTACAATATTTTGTTGGCTTTCCTTCCAACTTCTGTGAAGTGAGTTCTGTAGATTTTTATCTATTGCTAGTCCTTCTGCTCCCCATCTTGGCACTTGACCATGAGTTACTGTTTCCCCCTCTTCACTTTCCAGCTTCTGCTCACATCTCTCTCCAAAAATAGTCTGAAGCCTTGGAGAAATACATGTGAAGTTTGATTTTGGCTCTAATAAAGTGGAACAAGCAGTGGTGGAGAGAGGGATGGGAAAGAGACAAATATAAAGGACACAAAGAACCACCATGCTCATTCATAGTTAAGTCCTTAACCTGTGGTGACCCTTGTGAAGGAGTGGTGGGCATCATTGTTTTGCGAAAAGATTCAACATGATTCTGACTCTGACCTTCTGTGAGACCTTTTAAAGTTAAAGCTGTGTAAGAATAAAATCAGAGATGTTAATATCAAACTTTTTTTTTTTTTTTTAAAAAAAGCATAATCCAAGATGCTTTGACCTTTAGCTTAGACTAGCCAGCTTGGAACAGTTAACAAGTAATTGCAATAAGGCAGCAGTCAAAAAATCAACCAAACAAAAAAATCCAACCAAAAAAACCCGACCCTCAAAACACATTTTGACCTTGAATGTAGACTTTGAGTGCAAAGGCTACCCTTTGTGAGCACTTAGTGTTGGCTGCAGTGCTTACAAAATTTCTGTGCTGTAGAACTATCTCTGTAATCCCATAGAACATCAAGAACTGGTCTGATAGATAATTCAGACTTTCGCTAGGGCTTGGGATAAAGAAAGTCTGAATTTGCTTTCTATACAAAAATATCAGAGTTGGATCAAGGCAAGCTGATGTATTTTCTGGTGCCTGTCATATTTCTGGTAATGTTTGGATCCCATCTGTGTCTAATTTACCTCCAAGAAAGTGAATACTTCCTTCCCTGCAGCATTATACAATATCAGAAAATATTCGGCTTGCGTTCTTGTGTGACCTTGACCTGTACTATAGTTGTGTCTAATATTTGATTAGAGGAATAGCTAATTTGGTTTGGTGGTGGCTACGTTTAAGGGCTGTCTCTCTGCCATGAGGGATAGCTGATGTTTTGGTGGGACTCAGTGGAAATTTTGACAGAATGGAAGTAAACGTTACTGTGCGAGGTGTCAGCTATGCCAGAATTTACAATACAAATCTAGCAGTCTAACTAGTGAACTGTTCTGCATGTCTAGTTTTTTCCCAGTTTAGGTTCCTTCATCTGCCCATTTGTCTCTAGATGTTTTGCTGGGTCATCAGGAACATGTCAAAAATGAAGTTGCAGCAAAACAGGACAAATTCTACCCTGAAAAGTTGCAAAACTTTGTTTTATACTGAGTCGGATTATAAAGTCATCTTCTGAATGTTGATTTCTTTACTTTCAAAATGATAGAACTGCAAAATATGTCCTACAAGTCAGCACCTCCTGCGTGTAAGGATGACTTCAGAGAGAGATGGCAAACTATAAATGCACGACAGAGCTACCTAAGGTGGTTCTTTGACTGTGATGCAGTAAAAGAGTAGGAAAAAAAACATGTATTCAACATAGAAGTTTAAGAAAAATGCTTTCCTGGTGGGGAAAAAAAAAAAGAAAAAGAAAGATTGGCAGTCTGTCACTACACCACACATGCATCAGCCAAACCACTGTTTTCAAGAATATCTAAAGGATCTAAAGTTAGATTTGCCTCTCTCCCAGCTGAATTCATAAGGCAGACTTCCTTCCTCACAATACCCTTATGGGAAAGCATGCTAGAAAATACACAAGGAAAAACCCGTAACTCTGTTCCCTTGGTGCAACATTTGAATAACTTTTCTTGACTACAGTGGAAAACAACCTCAAATTTATTGTACATTTCAAAAGCCCTCACCACGTAGCCTTGCAGCATTCATTTATTCAGTAGCAGCAATCAGTTGCACCACAAATTTATCAGAACATTTTACCTTCCTCTTTCTTTGGCTCTGTTCTACATTACTGCATTGCATTTACTGGGAGATGATTTTTATCCATCAGTTTGCAGAAGGTCCCACACAAGTTGTAAATAAAGAGCAGGCCATAGGGCATTGTGGGATAATTCTACCTTTACCTCCTGAGTAAGGAAGTCAACCTAATTAATGACTTCCCTCCAACTGGAGAGGTGCAGAATAGTAATTTGGATACTGGCAAACCAGGGATTTATTGTCAATTCAGAGGACTGTGAGTGCCAACTCTGCAGTTCTCTACGTCTCAACTTACAACTGGGATCAATACTGCACTTGCAGCTTCCACTTGTATATTTTATTTATGGAGCACATATTTTGAAACTTTTTTCCCTGTTGTTTTTAAAGAATTACTGCCACTACCTAGTTTGATTTAAGCTAGCCACAATTTGTTTTGCTTTCTTTTGAAAGCGGGACAACAACTGCTGGTGATAACAGGATGTGTCTGGGTGTGTATGCACCTTTCCTTGTGTGTAGTCAAAGGTAACAGTACATGTAAATCTGTCAATCGGAATTTCGTTTGATTTAATTTCTCCTTCAGCCTCCCCTGGCAGTGCTATTGTCATGAACAAATATCACGGCCAGCAGAATGGAATAAAGTCTTTGGTACGGGTGAGAATTATGCTTTGGATATATCTGGAAAACTCCTGTGAGCTTTCTGTGGGGAGCTGCAATAGGTGGTATAGAGGTACATTTAAACCAAGATCACAGATCCGAATATCCCTTTCCTCTGGAGCTGAAGTCACCATCTCTATTCAAGTGCTCCAGCTCAGTCCCTGATGTGCTGATGCTTACAGGTTATGCTTGATGTTATATTTACTGAGGAATTATACACTAAAATGGGAAGTGCTACTTCCCAATTCTCCATGTGCACTTTGTGTGTGTATATATATACATCTGCAAACAGAGATTTTTCTTTGGGTAGACACTGGAGGTGTCCAGGTTCATAGTGTTCTTTTTGAGTTACAGGTGCAATATCATGGTAAAAAGATAGTGTAGTTGCTCTAATGGGCAAGAAGATGAGATAACACATTCTTATTTTTTTTAAATGTCTAGTATAAAAATTCATGGTAAACTATGTATAGACAATGGGAAAACCAGGGAATTTTTAATATAAAAGCTGAGTGATGTAAACTGTACAGTTAAATAGCAGAATGACACTTTGAAGAAAAGAGGGAAAATACTTTAAATTTAGTCGCACTTACATTACCTGGCTGTACTTTCTCAATCAGTGTCACTGATGCTGAAATACGTGAGTAGGGATCAAGCTGAAATCATCTACCAGTTTATCTCTACGAGAACTTTTCTTCCTGTTGTGTGGGCAGAGGGTACTTTGCAGTCCATCCTTAATGGCTGTCACACACCAAGCAGTAAACTCTGTTTTTCCGTCTGTCTGCTCCGCTGCCTTCTCTGATGGTTTGCCAGTGTAAGATGAAAATGAACACATATGCAGAAAGATTAGGTAGCTCTAATTATTTGCTGTAACAACTTCTCAGGGCAACTAAGGTTTGACTGTAGTCTTCCAGTGAATCTGAGAGCCTATTTGCTGAGAGGCAGGAGTCCCAACTACCAAACTCATTTCAAGTTTACTGCTGAACAGGCACAAAAAAGAATCAATGTGGGCTAGATTTCAAGCAATAGGACAGAAATTAACCTGTAAACCATTATTCTTCCTCTTTACTCTCACATGATAGTGATTTAGAGGGCCTAAAATTATTTAACAGTACCTCTGTTTTCCACTTCTCAGCCTTAATTTTACCTTTAAAAAAGGTTATGCAACAAACAATTATTGAATAAACCCTTTTGCAGAAGGATTTCCTGCGTTTTAAGTTAGTCGCATTTACCATCGTGCATCTGTATGGGGGTTTGTTCTCGATTAAATGCCTGTGAATTTTTTTCCTTCTTTTTGAGCAGGCAGAGAGTAATAACAACTGAATAAAATGGAAATCAGGCAGTTACATTTTTCATCCTTTGTCATTAACACATTCACATTCTCTGGATTTCGTGCTTTACTTGTGACCACGACTCTGTTCGGGCTAGTCACAATATCCTTAGGTCTCAGGGCTTCAAGAAAAACAGCTAGAAAATTTTAATTAAATCCTTCTTTTACCACTGGACAAAACAATCCCCCAACCCTGTAGGGCAGTTTTTGGGTTTCTGTTCTATAAACCGCAGACTATCAGTTTAGCTGTTGCCTAAAAGGTAATGTGATGGAAGTCTGGCTATAGATTTGATATATTACAGGAAGGCTGCATTCATGAATTGCGAATAAGAGCAACAATTTTTCAAATATATATTGTCAAAGCCTTTTTCTCTCCAATAACATTGCACATAAAATGTTACAAGTGTAATGGCTATTTTACTTGCAGTTAAAAAGTGCATACAATTGTAATATATCAGCTGTTGTTAAAATGACATCTGGGAATATATGAAGGTTTTTTCTTATCCTGTTTCAGACTTCTTTACTACCTGTATTTCCTGTTAAAGATATTAGTATTAAAGAATTACTAGAGAGAGGACAACACCTACATACATATATGTGTCTGCATATACACACACATATATATTTATTTGTTCTTGGCAGATCCTAGTACCTGTATTTAATGTACGTTACTGTCTCTTGAATGATGTAGTAATTTCTCTGTGTACTTTAACTTGCATCTGTCCAATACCAAGTGACCATAGTTGACCTACGGTCGTTCAGACTATCTGATTGTTTCCAAATCTCATTGAATTAAATGGTTGATGCTTGTGCTGCTGCGAAGATCGCAGAACTGTAGGAATGATCTTGATTCAACTCATCCAGTAAGGTCAGTTGCAGTAAAATTAATTCTTCACTGCACTTCAAAGGTATTCTAATACAGGTTGTTAAAAGCTCTAAAGGTCTGACAAAGAAATTCAAAGTGACTTATAAAGAAGGATTTCTCTATTATAAGCAGAGAGCATGCAATCCTTGATCAGCTGAGGACAAATGCAAAGCTTTCCTTTTGCTGAGGCCAGGATTTCAACCACAGTATGGATTTTTTTAAAAATTCTTGTCATAGATATTTGAAGTCTTTAACAGGAATACCAATGTTGAAAATCCCTCTTAATATGCTGTGCATATGGCACACAGAGCATCATGTTCCTTCTAGCCATCTTTGAGTAAGTCATTGCTTAAACTTAATGCCTTATTTCTATGGTTTCTCCTTGATCCTGCACAGGAGTCTGTACTTGCAGAATACAAGCCAGAGTTTCTGAAGGATCTGTGTTAGACACTTCTACTTTGGACCAAGGTTTTAGAAGGCAAATCCTTGAGAATAGGAAACTGCACTTATTTGTTTAGAAATCTATAAAGCTCCTCATCTTAGTTTTAGGACTAGTGTCTGACACTGGGAAATGTGGTCTGGAACTACTGGATTACCTGGAAGATGTTTCCCCAAACTGCCCCTGCTTGACCAGCAATCCTGGACTAGCAAGCACAGTGTCTTGCATAAGATGACTGCAACCCCCTTCTGTTGTCTGGGATGGAAACACAACTGAGCTTTTGTGATCAACCTTATTCCAAGCCCTAGAAATGAGGAAGCTAGAAACAGGAGTCTTGTATGAAAGTTAATATAGTTGAATATTTCTGCTTAGTCTGAAGGGGCTGCTTTGTCCTTCTGCCTGCATTTCCTGAGTTCTTTGATGCTGCAGCATGCACTTTATCAAGCTCTCTTCTGAACTGGTTACCTCATTAGGTTCAATGTTTGATTAGTGAGTCATTAAATACTATGTAAATCAGAACACAAACTGTGTCCAGTTCTCCTTTTGTTTCCAGTGATGATTTGAAAAATGTTCAGAGTACATCTGATATACCTTTGTCATGGGCAAGACAGAGGGAATGATAGTTTCTAAAAATCAATTCTAGCCAAATATTTTATAACACAATATGTCATCCAGAATTTATATACTGAAACTACTAATCAAAGGACTTTGTTATTAAATTTCTAATATTATATTTGACAATAAGTTGTAAGTAGACCTTTATGCTTTCAGTCTCTGGTCAGTGCCTTTTCTGGTTGTGTTGAAGTGAAGAAGTTCACTTGCATAGGATTCAGTCCTCCTAAGAGAGAAGTAGCAGAGATTGAGGTAATACTGTCAGGGATATGCCACAAAGTAGTTTATTACTGACAGCGTTCTTAAGGTTTAATTGTTCTTCTCCTCTTTCACTTGCTACTCCCCCCAACTGATTTTTTTCTCAAAATCATTTAATACCAGCCATTCCTAGTATAATCAGGCTGAAATTATGGAAAAATATGATCAAAGGCCTGTGAGCTTTTTTCCTCCTAAGCAGACTGTAGGCTACTTTTGATAATAAAAATACGTGTGCCTCTATCAAAAGGAGAAGTTGCTGTTCTGTGTGATGTTATTTTAATGGTGCCACTTAAAAATTAAGTTTTGTTGCTGAAAAACAGTAGCTGTGACTAGTATTTCCTGTGCTCCAGTATGTCCACTGAAGACGCACCTCTTGGGAAGCGACCAGCAGTAAACCTTGAACAGTACGCTTGTTTAACGCAGAGATGGCAAGCTCAAGAAAAACGATCCACTAAATCCAAATGTAATAAAAACAAACGTGTGCTGATGCCAACTAATGTGCACGGTGGCGCGTGACTGTATGAATGTTGTTGATGGGCAAGTGTTCCTCGGCTCCCGTTCCTGTGGCGCAGGAAAAGCGAGGAGCCTCTGACAGGATGGAAGGTGCTGTGCGCCTGGTTGCATCCTGCTGAGCAGCGGTGGTGCCTTGTGCTGCGCTGTCATTAGCAGGGCAGAGATTAAACACTGACAAACGTGACTAATCCGTTAGGTGAGAGAGAAGAGCATACGCTGTACCGTTATTTGAATGTTATTTCCTCTTCCTGAGTAGCCAGAGGCTTTTTCTGGATCGTTTGTGGTTGCTTCACTGTCCACATCGGTGTCCATTTCTGTCACTATATTACATTCAGTGCGTGCTTCCCCACAAGCAGTCCAACCAAAATTGTTTGTACCTAACCACTTGCTTTTTTTTTTTTTACTTCAGTGGGAACAGGAAGAGCAAAATGTGGGTGCTAGTGGGTTGGATAGTGAATCTCAGTATGAGCGTTAATAAAACGTGTGAAGTGCTAGCTCAGGCCACAGAAGCCTCTGGCAAGGAAAAGAGTATGTTGCCTTGCTGTAGGGGTACTTGCTGTCTTGGAGAGAAAAATCCATTCAGTAATAAGCATTCGGAAAAGTTGTTACTGTGTTACTTGCGTAGAAATGAAGCCTCTTGAATGACTTTTGTTTGTCGTTGTATTGAAAAATAGAATAGAAAACGTTTGTTCCTGGGCAGCTGAGATGCAATAGGTAATTTGTGCAGCTGACGGAAGGGCTGATGCAGATGGAGCTGTGCAGGAGGGGAGCAAGGAAGAAGCAGCATGCCTCAAATTCAAACAGAGGATCTGAAGGAATGGGTTATAGCTGGACATGGCAGGATGTCCATTGGCTCTGTAATTCTCTATAGCAATCTTTCTCTGACCACCCTCTAGCAGTTTGTATTGATTCTCCTCCAGCTACCTGCAGGAATGTCTTACATGCTTATAGGATCAGTGCTCTCCAGCATTTAGTAATGAAGTAAAAAACCCAATCTGTGTATTTAATTATGTGTCCTACAGCAGCTGAAGATAAGTGTCAAAAGTTCAAAGGTTCCTATCAAGGGCTCAGTCATAGTGGTGGCAGTGACAGATTCACCAGGTGTCACCCCAGGCTGGTAAAGGTGCAAACCCAAAGCTGTGGCTTTACAGTGTAGCCTGAAATGAGGCAGGAGAGCTGTGAGTGAGGGAAGCAGAGAAAGAATCTTTGGTTAAAAGGAATTTGGCCTCAGTGAGTATTTGGCTACTGATTCAGTTTCACTTCAAAAAAACACATTTATGTCTTTTGAGAGTTATTCCTACAATTTTGGTTTGTTGTTAAAAATAGCAGTAAAACCCCTGCTGCTATGGTTGTAAGAAAAATTTTGGAAAATGATATAACCAAAGCTGAGATGTTTCTGAAAGTCTAACAAGTATGAATGGCTTTGTGTGTTTTGGTAAAAATATCAGGTAATAGCCAACTTTCCACTGGTTTTAACTTTTTTAGTCTTCACAGAAAAACATATACTGAGTCACCTTTGTATTTATGTGAGATTTCTGAATTTTAAGAAAACATGACGAATCGCAGAACTTTGTGGCTTTACTGTGAATGCAACCTCATTTTTGTATGTTTGTCCTTTCTTTAGTATACCGTTTCTCCAAAGAAAGGTTTTCCAAGTCTCATGACACTGTCCAGTCCCACTCATCTGACAAAAAAGTTCAGGTGTTCACTGGGTCTTCTGTACCACGCAGTATCTTTTGTTGAACATCTGAGAATTTAGTGTGATTATGCTTTCATTTTGATGCCTTGCACAGCCACAGGTCTCGTCTTAAAGGTCAGCTATACTCCCTTGATTCCGTCCTTTCCCCCAGTCCAATTCCTGACTATGTGTGCATCTTTCTTACGAAAATCGTTATTTATTTATTGTGGATCACTAAAAGATGAAAGCTACAAGTAAAAAAGGAATACTTCAGTATCCTTCTTAATGTTGTGCTCATGGTGACAGAGTCTGGGCAGCAGGGGTGGGAGAATGAGATTGGTGATAATTCAATCCCCTCTTTTCATTGTAGGAAAGACACTTGAATTTTACAAGAACCGGCTTCATAAAAAGGACAAAAAGTCTGAGTAGGTAAGGGACATTAAATTACTCTACCTATCACCAGCAGGCAAAGCAGAGATGAGTACGACATTTCCACGGGGAATCCTTCCAGCAGTAGCAAGTAGTGCCAGGAAAAATAGCCACAACGAATTCAAAAGTAGGTTCTGGTCAAAAAGAATTAAGCACATACTTACGATCGAATGCACATCCCCAGGGAAGATGTGGTTTGGAAAGCATATGAATTGCAGATAAATACTAGAGAAGGATGTAAGGTGTGTAAAGAAGTTGTGATGCTGAGCTAGTAGAAAAGAAGATATTACTAAATATAACTGGGTACAAATATGATGCTGACGCTCTTATTTTACATATTTCATAGACATCACATGGGGAAATGACATGCAGTGGGATAAGTGCTGGGTGTTTGACAGTCTTGCATTGAATCTTGCTTACAGAAATAATCTTGTTACAGTCTGTAGGTAAGGGCTGTGCAAAGGGAGTAAGAATTGCAGGAGACATAGCTTGTGATTATGCACCTGGCCCATAAACAGCTGCTTCCTTAGAGGGAAAGAGTAGAGATGTGTTTTGAACACAAAGAAACCTTTTTCTTTTTTTTTCTGAGTCGTAAACCCAAACTATCTTTTCTTTGCTGTCTTTCTCTAAGTTTTGGTAAAGCCTGAACCAAAACTTACTCTTGCTTCCCTATAAATCCCAATGACTTGAGTTTAGTACGCCTAGGTGAAAGAGAGGGTAGAGCTACCAGTACTCCTGTCTGTCTTCTATTCTCTAACTTTGCTCAAGTGGTAATTTTTAATGTTTGAAACAGCTGCTACTGCATAACCTTTGCTGGTTTTGACAGGTCCAGATGGTGGGTAAGACAACTTCATCTTGAAAGGGCCAGAGGAGCTTTAGAGTCCACTGTAATAGCCCTCTCGAGTTGGCAGGAAAGATGCTCTGGAGCTACCCGTGCATTATGTGCCCCTTGTTGAGTTTCTGGCTCCAGGATGACAGCTGGTTCAACCCCGCAGCAGTATCCCCTGCTGGCTTGGAGGCTGCCTGTGGTGGCCATGAAGGACATGGGTTGATAACTGTTCTCTTTTGTCCCCTGTTTTCAGTCAAGGGGATGGAGTGGTTAGGGTCAATAAGGAGCTTTCTGAATCAGTTCCTTTGTGTCAGAGCCTTTCTGGACAGTCAAAGTGCAGCAGCAAGAGTGAGGAGGATGGAGACCTGCCTGGGTCTGTGGGAGGAGAAGGCGGGGTGAAGACAAAAGAGCATCTTGAGACCCTTGTAGCTGTGCACGAAGCCCTGCAGCAGATGAAGAGTCTTGGGGCCGTACTGCAGAAAGTGATGTTGGGTCTTGCAGGCTTTCTGGGGGAAGCGCTTCCTTACTCTGAGGGAATTCTCGGAGGGATGCTAATTAAATGAAAGGAGGGTTTACCAGCAGTTCACCGAAGGAGCTGTTAATGCTGTTCGTAACTGATTAGGTCTATTTGTACTCTGTCTCCTCTCCCTATAAGTTTATTTTTCCTGCTAGATTGCTGTAGCCTTCCTGAGTGTTCAAGCAGCAGTTTGGTGGTGACACGACATTGTGCCTCAGCTAGAGAGCTGCAAATTGGCAGCATCAGCATTCTTAATCCCTACCCTAGGCTGCTGTGCAGAGCAGGGGAAGTCAACATTAATGTCATGAAAATGTTACAAATGTATATTTGTTGGAACCATCCCATTACCCTGATACTACCTTTTTTCCCCCAATCTAATGACAGATGTCTGCGTGGCAGCACGGATATATTCATTTTGATACCTTCTTTCTCATGAAGCCTTTTTTAACCTCAAGGATTCTTTTTCTGACATACGTTCAGATTCCAGATTACTACCTTAATCCTTTCCTTTATCATTCTTGAGTGCTAGGGATTGACTAACAGCTACTTGGCCACAAGGGACTGGGACTAAGAGAGTGATACTGCTAGGAGGTTCTGCTCTGCTCCAGAGATTGAGTATCTCGCATAGTCTTTTTGGCACTATGTGGCAAGCACAAGCTAAAGCAGGGGCTGTCTATTAATTGAGATTAATTTTTGGGTTTCACCTTCACTTGTTCCTTGTTTAACACCAGTAACTACAATGGAGCAAAGGCATTTCAAGGCAAATTCTTCTTGAAGTTCCTTGAAGTTCTTGCTTGATGGGAAGTTTAGGCTCTGGGAAAAAGAGCCAGGGAGATAAGCAAAAGCATCTGAATTGGACTGGAATCACTACTGCTGTGAAAAGAAGGGAGCTAAGAGCCTATAATTAAGGAAAAGATGTGTAGCTTGGAAACTTATAATGACAGCTGAATAAGCAATTCTTTCATATCTGCCTTAAGCTCAGTGGTAAATGAGGACACAGGTATCTTGTTGAACAGTGAATTAATAGCACATAGTCTTTTAATATGAATATCACATTACAGCTTTCCACTCCAGAAAAGCAGAATTTTTGGTGACTGACAATATAAATGATAATCTCAAAAAAAAAAAAAAAAAAAAAAACAACCAAACAAAAAACCAAACTTTTAGGAGTAATCAGAAAGAAATATAATCTCAGACTTTATTTAACAAAAAAAAACCCAAACAACAACCACATACACCCCCCAAATAAAAACAACAAAACCAAAGAAAAGAAGACAAACAAAAATGTCTGAGAATATAAGCAGAAAAGTACATCTAAGACACCTGCACGGAAAATCTTTGCCTTATTTACAAAAGACACTCAGATTTCCATAAATGTAGACTACTTTTCTTCACAAATAATCTGATGACTAACAGGACGTTTTGGCTGTCTCACTACCTGACATTAAGACTGTTTTATCAAGGCTGTTTTCTCATTTGATTTTACTATTGATCTTTTTTTTCCACACAAAGTTTATAACTGACATGATGTCACTCTTACATTAAATAGTAACTGAATTTTTGTGTGGATTCCTGTGCAATCAGTAATGCAGGTATATTCTGGTCCTGACAAAGGATGAGATCAAACAGCATGTAAGTGAATTCTTCTTTTAAAATTCAGAATTGCAGTTCTAACTGGTCAGGCCTTAGGCACAGGTCTGCAACAGAATATAGAGCCAGTACTGTTAAAGGTGGGGTGTTGGTTGGTTGCTTGTTTTCAGGACTCTACAAACTCTGCCGTCGAGGTGTTTGCTTAAGGTCAACTGTGGGAAGGGAATGACAGGGAATAGTATTTCAAATCTCTCTTCTGTTGCAGGGAGCATTGATAAAAATACGCAGTGTGAATTTGATAATTTTGATAAATGCCTGAATTGGGGAGATTACACATAGAAAAACTTTTCAGTCTCCTAGTTCGATGGGTGACTGCGGAGTACTTGTGTGGGACTGAACATACTGGTGATGCATGAAAGATGAGGACAGACAGAAAGAACTTGTGTTCTTCAGAGGGTTTTTTTTGTTGTTGTTGCTGGGTTTGTTTGGGTTTTTTTGGAAAAAGAAAAAATCTAGCACTTAAGTTTAATGTCTAAAATATTAACTTGAAGTGGTCCGGGCTTTGGCAAGAAATACAGGCTCCAGCTAACTGACGCTGAAACACTGATTGGTGAAAGTTTGCATGCTACAGGAGGAAGAATGATTCAACTTACTTTCTTATCCACTTTTCGAAAGCATCTACTGTTTTCTGGTAATGAAAACAAGTTCCTGGGTTATATGAATCTTCTAAGCAGCTACACAGGAGAAGAGTCCTCTCATAAAATTGGAAACAAATTTTTCTGCAACTTTTTCCTTCTTTTGGATGTGAGGGAAGGTTCTTTCTATCCTCTTTCCCTTTGTCCATTTTGATACATGAGAGGAGAAATGAAGGACAAGGAAAATAACACAAATTTTGAAAAATGAAACACTTTAAAAGCTTCCCATGGTAAAAATGTCTCTTTTTCATCTTGCTGTAAGTAAGGGACTGAGCTGGTATGAAGTTTGCTCGTCCTTGCTTTACTCAGAGTCCCTGTCATGGGATCAGGAGCTAAAGACTCTTTACCTATTGAGATAGTGGCATATTCTATTTACTGTTGTCCCTTGTACAGCTAGGGCAGAAGGGAATGAGAGAGGATGGGATAATCTCTTGGAAGGCAGCATTTAACACCTGCCTGGTAGGAGATAATTGCTGCTTTCCAGGGGGATTAGCACAGTGGAACTTTATTATAGTGTGGTGAAGACATACCCAGCTCTCTCACCAGATGGATGTCAGACTGTTTTGTCGCAGAAGACACAAAGCACAGAATGAAAGATGCATGAATAAAGCATGTTTGTGCAGATGAAATGTTTGTGCCATCCTCTCTGCTTCAAAACTGGATAGAGATTTTTCTCACTGCTGTCCAACTTCAAAACTGTTTGAGGAACGCTTGGGAATGACTAAAGTGGTGTCTATATTGCAGTCAGAGGAGTGATTGTCTAGGAGGCACAACTATCTGTCATCTAGCCTGCTGAGCAACAAAAGCAGTGTTTGATAGCAGCGTGGCTTTTGGATTGGTAGCCCAAAAGCACAACCTCAGTCAGAAGGCTGGGTCATTGTACTTGTGTTGCTTTCCACTGAGCAAGCAAAGTTAAAGATAGCTTGGGAAACATTTGTGGCTTCTCTGGCTAGTTCCTGCTGACATCCCCAGGAATTTGTTGATACTGTGAGCTATAGACCAGTGTACCTGAACCACTGCAGAAAAATGACTTTTCATCATCTGTACCTGAAGTAGTATCCCGGGTGTGTCTCTTACTTCTGCTGTGTGCACAGAGCTTGGCAATTTTGTGCTGACCGTCCTACTTTTCAGTGGTACCCTTTAATGTATATTGATTCTTGTGTTTTACACATAAAAATAATTATTTTCAAATGCATACTTAGGAACTGGAGCTTTCCTATAAGAAGAAAGGCTCCTTGACATCTGATGCTGTAAATTAGAGGGTGTTTGTGTGTGTTCACTAATTGTAGTTTGCTTATAGTTGAATCCTCAGCATGGAGTTTGAATTGTGTTAGATAATACACTAAAAAGCAAATAAAACATACAAAAGAGAAAGGAAAAGATGATGAAAACTTAGTACAGAGAAATTCAGGAATTGGCATATACTCTGTAACCTGCAAATATGCTCTGCTAGTCGATCTGAAGGCCAGTTCCTTGCATCAGCTGGAATAGCAAGTTGACAGCTTCCTAATTTTGCTGTTCATTTGCTCTTCATTTGAGTCTGTCCTGCACACAGGTTATAGAATGCTGCATTGCTTTTCTGTAAACCTGAACGTAGAATTGCATCACTTGTTTTACTACACAGGACACAGAATTTAAGTCTCCTGGGGAATGCTGAGCCTTTAGTCTGATTATTTAATCATACTGTGATACAAAGGAAAATATTTTGTAGTTTTACTCTCTGCCCTACAATGTCTTCGTACTTTGAAATTGGGTGCCTAAAATGAGAAACTGCTTAAAACCTTGCTTTACAGTTCACATATTGTGCTGGAATGCTGCTTGAGCAACAAAGGTGTTATTTCTGACACTTAATTTGCAGTACAGAACTATTTTAAGAATAGACTTGATTTCATCTACTTAATGACCTTCACCATATATAACAGTCTGAGAATTGAAAGTTACTGAGAGGTTTGTGATAGCAGCAGAATTCCAGGGGAGAGGAAAAATTGTTTACTAGTTTTCTGAATAAGAAACCCAGAGCACACAATAGCTGGTGTGGAGCATTTTAATTTAGCAATGAAACAAAATTCCAGTAAGATTTACAATTTCCGTTGTAACTGTGTGACCGCTGTCAATACAGAGCACTAGTAGTACTGTGTAAGGGTAACGTTCTTTGCCTGCTAAAAGAAATACAGGATTTAAATTTCCACTGTTCATTTGTCCTGCAAGGAGCAGAGGGTTGGGTTCTATGATCTTACGAGTCCTTTCCAACTTCATATATTCTATGATTCTATGGTGCTGACTGTGTTCTTCCATTGTAATTAGCCAGTCCAACCTCATAGACTTCATCCTGAACTTGACCTGCTATTTAATTTCATGATACACAGACTTGTATCATTTTATAGCGATCCTTGTTGGATGAAGTTATGGCCTCTGAAACATAACCGAAAATCTGAACACAAATCTTTTACTGTGATAACATCTCAAATTGAAAAATCTTTGGATATATTGGGTAATCCATACATATATATATATATTTAATATATATCAATCATTTCTAATGCCATCTCAAGTGAAATTGCAAATAATTGTTGAAAATGTCTCAGGAATAATAATTCTAAATCATCTTCATCCTGAGAGCCTCTGAAAATTGTTTTCCATCTTGCTAATGTGTCAGGAATTGCCTCCTTGTTTAGCAGGCAAGGTAAGTCATGACCCAACATCCTGTCACGGCCAGAAAACACCTGACATTAGAAAAAGGATTTAATCACAGTGGGGAGGCGAAAAATGAACTGTTTATGTTACAGTTGCTTTCCT
Organism: Tauraco erythrolophus; assembly: GCF_009769465.1. NCBI lineage: Eukaryota > Metazoa > Chordata > Aves > Musophagiformes > Musophagidae > Tauraco > Tauraco erythrolophus. Next base: position 18,896,035 of record NC_141479.1, on the reverse strand, counting down.
GTCACGCAGTGTGAGTGGTGTTAATAGAGAGGGGACCATTACTACCAAAGGTATTTTCAGCTGATGCATCCTGCTTTGCATTTGTAACAGGCAAGGAATATGCGATAAAAATGGCTTATTGCATCTTGACTAAATATAGCTTCTCTGAGGGCATCAACTTAGTTTCTCATTATCACATGGACGTAAATGGAGAAAAGCCTTATGCCTTTGTATGCTTTGAATATGTTGGCTTTTTGGCTTTTTTTTTTTTTTTCAAAAACACACCTTCTATCATGTTGGAAACCTTCAGCACTGGCACTAATTTCCTGTGAAGCCAAACGATCAGAAAATAGTGAATGATCTAGTAATCAGAGTCAGCAAGTGGAGTTTAATTCATTTGCCTGTGGAATGCTTGCCAACACTGTCATGTAGAGCTCACTGCTGTTCCAAGAGCCACTTGTGCTTGTAATAATTAGAGTTCCAATGATCTGGAACTGCCTGATTCAGCTAAAGTTTTGGCAGGTGGTTGACACACTGAAGCATATTTAAACACTGTGCTAGCCTTGAAAAAGTCACTTCAATTTTTTTGCGTGCCTGTAATACTATTACAGTCATCAAAAAACGAAAAAAAAAGTGGCCAATCTATCAGCAATGGATGTGTGGTTATCATTTTATGTCACATAAAACAGATGAAGTACAGATTTTGGGGAATAAATGGATTGGGAAAGCTCAACTGGTTAGTTACATTAAAAATTTCGCTTTTGTAAATTAAATTGTTCTTCTATTTATTTTGATGTATGATAGCTCATGCACACTTAGCGCTATTAGTAAGCCTCCGTAGCTGGAATCATGCCTGATGAGCAGGTTTAGATGTCAAATTAGCAGAAAATGGATGAAATGTCTGTACTTCCTCTTCTCATACCAAGAAGCTCGTGAAAGACTTGTAATAAAACCTTCATTTCATTTTTTAACCTTCTCAAATTTTCAAAGCCTTATTTATCAGAAAATGTCAAATTTGCCACCAGATGTCAGTTAAGAATGAAGGAGCTGCTGTTTTCCTAGATTGCTAAACACAAAGGTGCTATTGAGATAATTTAGTCTATATCAGTTTTGACCAAATGCTAATGGACTTCTCCAATTTTTTTTTTTAACCTAAATATTAGAATAACTTTTAGATGAAGTGTAGAATAACAAATTTTTTCGTATGATCACTGACCATTCAGTTAGCTGGTTTTGCCACTGTGTCTGTGTAAGGTTGTCTCACAAAAGCTTTGAGGATTTGCTTCATCTTTTGCCATTTTTTTTGTGCTAGTTTGGGGAAAAGATGAATGCAGAGCTATTGTGCATGAACGTGCACCTCTGAACTCACCAAAGTTTTACCTATGGAAGTTAGATAGGCTCTGACTGTGATGAATATCATACACGGTTTAGGAGTTTACTAGACATAAACTCACTATCTGCTCAAAGTTTCTGGGAATTTGTGTTCAGATAGTAATGTTTGGGCGCTTAATTAATCTGTCTGGAACAGAATTAATGAAATATTGGTTAGACAGGAAACCAATGTGATAGCTAAAGTGCAACAAAGTGTGTTTCTTTAGGATGGAAATGTTCATGCCAGTTATGGAGGAGTAGTTGGCATAAGACACAGAAAGGAGAGGAAACCATTGGAAAGGAACTGACATGAATTGAGGACTGACGGCTTTTTACTGGTCACTCACTGGCTTTTTTACCCTGTTCATAAACTTTCTTTTGTTATCACGTGCAGTACCTGCATAAAAGTAGCTGCTAACAACTCCTATTGACTTGAGAATCAGGGTTTTTGGCCTTAAAGGATCTATCTATTTCTTTGTAAAACTTTGTACACCATTCCCTGTGATTAATTCCACTATGTCAAATCATGGTACTGTTTCATCTGCTGTCAACATCCTTTTGTGATATGTTATTTGCTTGTCACGAGTTCTCTGGGGGAAGAGAACTCCAAGTGCTTTGCATTTCTCATCCAATTGATTTGTTAGCAGCCATAGATGCTTATTTAGGAGAACCATAGGCAGAAAAGAAAATGAAATAAGCGTGTGGGTTTGTTTTTCTTTAATGCTGTTTGTTTTTTTTTTTCTTTTTGGATTTTTTGCTGTTTTGTTTTAAACTCTCAAAAGTCAATACTAAGCCAAAATGAAAGCAACACATATTACTACTTTTCCACCAAGAAAAAGAAATTATAGGCAGTTTTTCATAATAAATGTTGAACCGCTGAAAGCCAAAAACCAGTACAAATAAGAACTTGCATGCAAAGATTCCTGTTTTGTCATGACTGAAATATCAAAAAGCCACATAATATCTGCTTTGCAAACTGTTGCTGTCCACACATATTTTATCGGGGTCCAGTAGGAATGTTTCTTGCACCCATTAACAATGTATCTTTAGTAAAAATTGCCCTGATCTACTAATCACAAGCTGTCCCCTCTGTCCTGGTTTTGACTGCGACAGAGTTAGTTTTTCTTTTGGTTTTGCATTGTCGGTGTCTTCCCTTTGTCTAACCCTTCCCTCCCTCGCTGGCTGGATCACAGAGAGTTGACAGAGATGGGAAGTTAACTACAGTAAAGGTTGTGAAATACTTGCACAGCTTCTATTGTGACAGTGTGTAAGTACCTGAGAGTGAGAGACAGATACACATAGGCACAAGACCTCATGACATACGTACTTATTTTTTGGCGTTAGTAACATCTAAGCTTCATTCTTTACAAAGCCTGGTTGTGTAGCACAGTAGTTCCCTCAGTCTTTTAGTCATTCTGACTCTAGTACTCCCTGAAAAAGAAGTCACTTATCCTCTGTCAGTGTCATACTCCCAAAGGAAGAAAACTTAAATCATGCTTCAGTCTTTTCAGCAATAACACAAAAGCTGGCTCGTAAGAGCCTGGAATGAGGTTTGCAAATGGATTGTCTGTAGAGGTGCGTGGTGATTTTTGTGCACATGAATGTCCGGTTCCACATTACACGAACTGATTTGTAAATTTGCAAACAAAGCACCAGTGGGCTTTCCGATGTGCAGAGAGAGGGCTGAAATCATCTTCTGCAGTGATTCCTCTCGACCTTGATACCCAAATGTGAATGCACACAAGGCATTCCATGCACTCGGTGCAACGAAACTGGAAGCGAAATGTGCATGTAGGGAGTTGTGTATGCACGAGTAGTGTCAGAACCAGATCTCTTTGAATATTCAGTCCTTAATGTGTAACATTTAATCACTAAATACTGAGTTTAAATAGAGCTCTTTTGATGATGAAATGATTAATAAAGTGGTCTGAAACGTAGTTCAGAGCCTCTCTCTAGGGAGTCTTGCTTTGCCAGTTTTGGCAAAATGGCCTCCTACAGCAACAGAATCAGAAATGCCAGTTGTAATTGAAGTCTTTAATTACATTTCCTGCTTTATTTCAAGGTAACAAGCATTCAGGTGTTTTTTTATCTTCTTTGAATTTTGGTAGTGCTGAAAATGTTTATAAGCTTCCTGTGAGCCCTTGACTTTCTGAAAATAATAATGGATGAATTCAAAGAAAACATGAGTCCCTTCCGGAAATAGCTATAGTGTTTTGAAAGCCTTTTCAAAGTTTTGTCAGTCACGCTACAAGTTCACTTAAATATAATCTTCAAATTTCACTTCATGTTAAAGGAAGATTTGAGCAAGTAGAATAGTGCAGCTGAACGGATAGTAAGTGCACAGGCTCTTCAACCCTCACAGCATCAGCTATGTCTCAAATCATAAATCATGAAGAAAGGGCAGAAGGAGACAAAAACAACTAAGCCATTTCTTAGCGAAATAATTTCTTTACTTTTTGTAAAAGGTTAATGCTACCATCATCCTTGCCAACAGAAAGCAACACAAAAGGGCTACTGAAGGATGGGTGATGCTACCAGGAACAGACCAGAAGAGTGGAGGAAATGACTCGTACTGTGCATCAAGAAAACATTGCAGCCTGGTCACCAGATGCTGAGCGTACGCTGCTTTTATGGTGCTTTAGCCTGCAGACAGTACGCTGGCCGGGTATCTAGACTACACTTTGCTGCACTTAGTCATAATGTCATGTTTGTGCCAAATCAGTTCTGATGGAGCTATTCGGGATTTGTGCAGCCCTGGAATAAAAACAGTACAGTAAAAGGCAGGAGACTTCTCCCCAAATTGTTTTTTTCTCCTGTTGCCCATTTAAGCAATATTCAATTAAATTACTTTAGTTACAGGCAGTTGCTTTTTGCAGTGATGTTTTTTGTGTCTAACCATTTTATTAATGTCCTAATGATTTAAAAAGATCACTGGTGAAAAAAGAAAGCAAGTTGGGTTTGGGCATTGTGTAGATAACATTGAATGTCTACTTCTCAATAGACATCAAGTTGGCTTGATGGATGTCAATGGTGCTCATACGTGGACCTACTTGATAGGTTGCAGGAAGGACCATACTAGTACTTTACTCTGGTCTGGTATTAAAATCCTGAGTTGCATCTTTTTGTTTCCTTTGTGTAGAACTGAACAGGAAGAAAGCAGAAAAAAAGCCTTTGTTCTGACCTTGCTTCCCCCTGCTTTCTTCTGGTGCACACAAGCTGTCATAGAATCTCTCTACTTTGGAGACATCTGCCATATCTTGTCTTCAGCAGTAGATTTGCTGGTGTTCATAAGTCGTTGCTCTTCTCTTTCAGATCTGTTTCTGTCATACTGTTTCTTCTGGAGATTAGTACCATTCAGTACTGGCATTACCAAGTGTAGACCACGATATCTGCTCCTTGCTACTGCCATGATTAGCCTTTCAGATGGGTGTAGTTTTACTTTTCCTATTGAAATAGAGCAAGCAAGCCTGAGGCTTTGGCCTGGAAGCCTACTGTTGGACACCTTTTCTGTTTTATATTTAAACACAGCTTATTATTATGCTAGATGTCATTCTGACAGCTGGTTGGTACTTAAAGCTAATGCATGTTCTTCCTGAACAACTCCTATTAACTTCTTGTATTTCGATTGGCCATGCCGTTCAAACTGAAGATGTGATTTCTTTCCTTAAGGAAATGCAATGAAAAGCATGGCTTCTGTGATGGTTTTGTTTGTTTGCAATAAAGCTGATGGCAGTTTTTCTTATACAGAGTAGGGTCAAATTCCTCCTTCATGTGTCTTTCCACCTCACAGATGTTACAGCAGAAATCTCCTTCAGGATGTGTTGTCAAAAGATCCCCTATTTGAGAACTGAAGTTACCCAATTTTCAGAATATATCAACACAGCAAAGACACTTTGCGCATGGAGTATCTGTGAAAACATCTGGAGTCTCTAAAATTTTGTTCGTTTTTTAGATGCATAAATTGTAGCTTAGCTTTTTAGAAAATCTCATCTTGGCAACAGTGTTGACAATGTTAAAGTCCATATTTGAATGTCATAAAAATTAAGCTCTATCAACTTTAGTCTAATTAAACCAATACCTGTTTTTTTTCCACTAGAGATTCCTGTAAGTATACACTTATTCTAAACATCTCATTTAGAAATATAAAGTAGGAATTTTGATAAACTATAAGTGGTTTTTTTTTCAGGATTTTCATAATGCAATTTTTTGCTTGTAAAATAATTTTTCATTTCCAATTTACTGTTCCTATTCAATTTTTACTTTACAAGAAGCTTTGAATCTTTGAAGTTTAAACAATTTTTTTATATAGAACTTAAAATTCTTGATTTTTAGATCATGGGGGGAAAACAAAAATCTATTTTGAAAAGGAAATTCTAGCATGGAGGAAAAATTAAATTTAGAGTCCTTAAGAAGCTTTTAAAACTTCTAAACTCTACCATGTCTGAAAACAATTGTGAAAAATTACTTGGTATTCCTTTAAATATGAATTTGTATAACCAACATTTTTCGGATGATATGGAGAATATGGTTTTCTGAGGACTTGAAAGATAAAAATATTTCTATCCTTTTTTTAAGAGAATTCAAGCTTTATATTTACTTATTTTTTATGCATTTGGTTTTGGCTTCATTGAGATGCCAACTGCAGCTGAGGCCCTGGAGTGCTTTGTCTGTGTTTTGTTGGTGCTTGTTTTACAAAAACTGCCTCTTGCATAACAAAGATGATTTGGGTTAAGGCTATGGAAATTCTGTCCCTGGAGAGGTGGTCATTGGAGAAAGTCTTTCTTTATTCCAAGCATATGTATTTGCTATACATGGCTTCATGTGGATAAACCACATTAGCGACTTCACCACTTCCCCTGGAAAACCACTCTCTGCATTCTCACCAGGGAAATAATTAGTGGCTGCAGGGGGACATGGCAGTACTCGAAGTGCTACGTACAGCAACATCTGTAAGCTGCTGCTTGCTCGTCCTCGCTGTCTTCTGCCGAAGAGTGATGCAGCACTTCAATGTCGGTGTAATCCTTGACGTGCTTTGCTGCTGATGTTTCTTTGCCTTTTTTTTTTTTTTGCGTTTCGTTTCTTTTTTCTTTGCTGTGAGAGGAGCCTGGGGTGGGTGGAATGCTAAAGCCTGGGGAGCACAGTGTTGTCCTTGCTGGGCCATCGGTGGCCAGCAGGTGATTTGGCTGGGTTGTCTGCATTGTGTTAATAAAAATCGTCTGCCTTCTCCCTGGTGCACGTGCTACTATTTTGTGTGTGGGAACATTGATTACTGCCTCTTTAAGATCTCATAAAGAATTTCTCATTTTCAAATAGGAATTTTCTTTGGAGATGAATAAAGACATAGCTGCCAGCTTCTTTCTTCCTTGATGATGCAGTAAAGAAATATTCATCAGGCAGCAAAAGCTATTTTTATTTGCTCATGTTCTCCTTTCCCCAGAGTTTGTTGTGCCTCATTTGTGCTGTAAGCATAATTATTCTTCCAACTGAAATGAAAAACCAACTTTATTTAAGAAATTTTCTTCATGTGAACACAATACTCTGTCCCAAGGCAATAGTTACAGATTTAGGTTTAACTATGACTCAATGGAAAAGGGAGAGAAAGAGGCTGCAGGTTGTAAGAGAAACTTATAGAGCTGGTTGCAAAAGTGAATGTTTTATAGCTTTTTTTTTTTCCCTGTTATTTTTCCTAAATTCTTACTCATACTTAGCTTGAATGCTCATGTTCTTTCTCTATAATGTGTCTGGAATATACAGCCTTTCCTAGCTATCCTTGCAGCTAACATTCTCAAGAAGGTTGCTATATAAGCTGCATCACTGTCGCTTGCTTTTCCCTTGGTGCCCATGCTTGAATCCATTCTTTTGCAAAGATGTTTTTCCTTATCTGCCCCTTGGACCATGTCACTGCTCTCTTTACATTTCTTCTTTGCCTCTTTCTTTATCACATCACATCAAATCTCTCAGGTTAACTTCTAAAGCTATTTGCAGCTTCTCTTTGCCTTAACCTTTATCTCAAGGCTGGTATCAAAAGTCATCTCCCATATCTGATCAGCCTCAGATGCCAGCCCCTATATCCCAGCTGTTAATATTATGAGCAAACAACTTTGTGCTTCTTCCTCATCCTTGGGAAAAGATTCCCGTGCTCACAGCAAAGCCATGTCCTGGTTCTCCTTCAAATTCCTCTTTTAAAACAAATTTCTCTTCTAAAACTCTATTTTGTTACAATGCCTTCAAAACTCCCCAGTGGTTAGCTCCTGCTGCTGAGACAGACCATTGGAGTACGATGTGGATTTAGTAGTGGCTTGCTGTTTATTCCTGTTCCTTTATCTGTCTAAATTCATCTGTTTTCTCATGTGTTGGATTCTTGGCATGGCCGTCTTTTTCTTTTGTGTCCGTATAGGCTCTAACTGGCCCTAAGCTGTACAGAAATGCAAATAATGTAGTCATGTTATACAAACAGAAAGGTTTGTCCTCTTCATGTTATCCACAAACTCATGTTCCTTAAACCATCTTTAACATTAGAAGGTTAAGGATGTTCTTTACAGCTTGAAATTTCTCGTGTTTCTTAGAGATGCTGAATTTCTCTGTTTCAAGTACTTAATTGCTTCTAGCTCCATTTGAAAACATCGGTATAAAACAATTCATCTGCACTGTGTTGGGAAGGTAAATATGAGCAGCTTTTATTCATCTGTCTTTGTTTATTTTCAGAGTATGTAGCAGCAGATGGAAACTGTGAGACAAGTACGGGGTGAGAAAAGCTGCCTCCTTTCTTGTGCCGTCACCACCCATGTAGCTGCACACAAGTAATGTAAATGATCGGGCTGAACACTGACCCAACAAAACAAACCAAAAACACAACTAAAATGAGCAATGGCCATGGAAACTCTCTGCTGTGACTTGCCAGGAGGTGGTGTGACTGGCACAGGCAGAGGGGTGGTGGGAAGAAAAGCACCAGCCAGAAGGCAGGGGGCTAGCTATCTCTCAACACCAGCCAGCCCGTGGATTACAGCTGCAAACTAGAATGCTAAAAATTAGAGAAAATAGAAACAGCAGAATTACAACAAACAAAACCAGCAGAGTTATGAGCTGGATGGTGTATCCACTATTGCAGTTTTCCCATGATGACAACTAGCTGGAAATGCCCATCTTAGCAACTCGTTATCCCCTCTGTCTCTGACAGAGCAAGGTTCCTGGAGAAAGAGCCCTATTTCCAGAGTTCACATGCGTGTAGTCATGGCCTAAGAACTAGTTCAGTATAGTATGAGTTTTGAGACCAAATCCAAAAAGTTTCTGTGAGCAGGACTAGGTTAATCTCAAATGGGAAACTGTTTTAGCAGACTGGCAACAACATCTGTGGGAGCTTGAGAAGGTGAAAAGAAAGAATGTTTGAACAGAGATTATCGCAGCCTTTTTATTTATGGGAGAAATTGTGTTGCAGTTTTATTTATTTATTTGTTTAGGTTGCATATGTAGGTCATCCAGAATAAATCATAAGTTAATGTTGAGTCTGTAAAAATGTCTCAGTCTTGATAGGAAAAAGGTTGAGAACACTTCTGAAAAATTGAAAAAAGGTTTATTTTGACACTCTTTAAAATTTTATTCTTTTGAACGACAGCTCCTGCAATATATATTTTTTTAATGCAAGTTTAACAACCGGAAAATAAAATCAATTCGTATTTCAAACTGACTGATGTGAGTTTGGAACTGGATGCTGTGAGTTTGGAGGCTAATGGAAGTATAAGAAAGGTGGTTTGGTCTTAATTAGTAGATGGAAGAAGAGTTTTCCCTCTGATCATAGGGGGGACACTTCTGGAGCACTGTACAAATGGGATAGAAACCCAGTACCTATTAGACCTAAGATAGCTGTGAAGAAAAGGGAAATTGGGATGTCCCTATATAACTGCAGACCTAGACTAGATCTCAAAAGGTCGTCCTGTCCATGCTCTTTCCCCATCAGGATCAAGTATGCTTTCAAGATCTATCAGAATCTGCAGGTTCCAGAGGCAGACCGTTTCACTATATTGCTTAGTCTGAGAAAGTATTTCTTATTACCTAATGTGACTTTTTTCAGTTTCAATCTACCGCTTTGTCATAGACATGGATAGAACATTTCCCTCCCCAGTTTTTATATATTTAAAGATCACTATCAGTTTCCCGTTCTGTTTTTTCTTCTTCAGGCTTCACAGCCATATTTGTCCTCTGAGGATGAATGGGATGTGTATTTGAGACCTTTGAGCTTCATTGGAAGTTAGTATTGATGATTGTTCTGGTCTGTCTTCACCTTCTGAGCTTGTGTAAGTCTTCATTCCCTCTTTTCTTCTCTGAAGACATACACACACTTAAAATAATATGCAACTTCACAGGGAATTTCTATGTTTCTGCTGAAGTCTAAAGCTTTAATGAGTAAAAAAAAATTAAATCAAATTTATTTCCATATGCAAAAATCAAAGAATCTTCTAAGTTCTACAATTCTAAATGGAAAAGTATTTCATTGAGGAGAAGAGTTTCTGCAGTGGAGGGACAAATGGGTGATTGAATATTTAGTTAGGAATTCAATCACTGTATAGATTCTCAGTAGACCTTAATTACACTCTTCCATGCATGATCCCGCAAGCCTTGCACAAACAACTTTTCATTAAAGTTGAAGAGGGATTTTTATTGCTGGAGAATTACAGATTTAGTCTGTTGGCATGCGTTGATTTGCTTGTTTAGTTTTGTGTAGTTTAGGTGTGTATCCAATACTTAACTTTTTTAAGCTCTGTATTCCGAACATCCAGATCTGCCTGACTTTTATGAGGTAAATAAGGACAAAACTGTGCTTTTCAGAGCAGTGAGGTAGAATTAATACCTGCCTATTGCTGCTGATCACTGGACTGCGTGTCTTCAGAAAAAAATGCTCGAAAGTGTGTGACTTCTTATTTTTGCCAGAAAATTCTCCTGATAGAAGGAGGCAGTAAAGCAGATAACAGTGGACAAGATTCTACATAGCTATAAAGGCAACAAAATCTTAACAGGAGTCTAAATCAGATTGTAGAGCTGGAGCAATGTGTTTTATGTTGTTGGAAAGGTCTTACTGGTCTTCATAGAGGAAGCCTAAGTAGTGGCAAATGTTGCTAAATATTCAGCCTCACAGGGACTGCAAGCCAAATGGACAAGTTCCCTGCCATGAACATCTGCAGGAAGCTAGTTGACAAGCTTTCCTTTGTATTCTTACATACATAAGATTGAGAAAAAGTACTGAAAACCCCTAATTTTTTCTGTATTTTAGGATAGCTTCATTAGCCCCTGTGCTACCTGCGCCCCGCCCCCCCCCAATATAGAGGTGGCCTTATTTTCCAAAAATGCTGAGGAGAAAATGATAAAAAGCCACTGCATCCACTTTCCATAATGATGGAGGGGGAAATCTTTTATAATCTGTCTACAAATCTTCACTGTCAGTGAATTGGCTGTAGGATTGTGGGTGGGTGTTCAGGACTTGAGATGAACTGCTGGGTTTGATTGCCATGATTCTGTTTCTGGTTTCTGATTTGGACGTTGCATCTGACAGTACAGCTGAAGCAGTAACAAATGATATTGAAGTTCGAGGTGGTCTGGTTAAAGTTCACTGCCTGTGCTATGGAATGAGTTACGCATCCTGTAGCATTTGCAATTGAAATAATTTGGAAATTATTCACATAAGTAATATCCAAATTGTGTATAATTGAATGTATTCAGCAAGATCGTGATTAGAATTAGGTAATTTGCAAAGAATGAAGAACAGGAAGAAGGATAAAGGTTTGCTTGTGAGATACATGCTCCTCTTACAGCATTTACTTCAGAGAAATGAACCCAAGGATGGGGCAAGGGAATAAAGTGTCTGGTCAGGCTAAGTACACAGATCTGGCTGCTCTGCAGTGACAAGCGTTAGACGAATAAATCCATGGCTCTGGCATTTGGATTCTGCATTGCTAACAACAAACTTTTCTGCATTTGTGCCAGCACTTGTGAAGAACATTTTTATTCCTGCAAGTTTGTGAGGTGCCCCATCACTTGCCTTACCTGAGATATTGTCCACTCCAAGGAAACATGTAAGCTCACTTAGTATTGAATTAGCAGCTGGTGGTTTTTTCCAGAGGGCTGTGGACTGAGACTTGAACTAATTAGAGCTAATTGCTCTTCTGCCCCAAGGAAGCAAACATTGCCTGTTAGTCCCTGGTTTACTAAATCAAGCTTCCAGAGACTGTTTGTTTACATCTTTAAGTAAAACAGAACAAATGTTTCTTGTATACCAAGAAGGAAATATTTCTATTTTTTACCATTAAGTCAAACTTCAAAGTGGAGGATAAAAACTTAATATTTCCTATTATTTCTTACATTACCTTTCTAATCTTTGGTAAGCCTTTTGTGGAACCAATGACTACCTCTATCACACACACATAAAAAAAGTTCCTAGGCTCTCCTGAGAGCTCCTGTGTAGAGATTTAAACCATGACATGGGGGTTTCAGGCACAAACTGCTTTCAAAATGGTACACAGAGAAAACTGACTTCTTTCAAATATCATCAGTGTTTCTTAGGACAGAACTGCTTGGTGCAGCACGTAGAAAGTCATAGCTACTTAATCTGTGTTTTAGTATTTTATGCATTTTCATTTGGAATAAGGTAGAGTCTGTTATACATTCTCCAAAGATCCTATGTCTCCAGATTGGACAGCAAAACACGTAAGAGGGCATAAATTTCTGGCAAGAAGAGTCCCCTGTATTCAGTCCTTGTAAGGTGTGTGTGCCTGTGCAACAGGACAAAGGACATTGTCACCACTTATGTTGGAGTAGAGAGGGAGCAGCAGCTGAAGGAGGAAATGGGAAGAGATGAGCAGTGAAGCCCTGTGGCGTTCGGGTTGGTGCATTCCCTCATGTCCAAAGGAGAGCAACGTGCATCCTACGCACACTGTAGTGCAGCCTGTGCGCACGGTAACTAACCTGGGAAGTGCAGCCTCACCAGGGAACACTCACAGAAGTGGTCTTGGTTTAGGACATCACTATGACTCAGTCTCTGCAGTACCTTTCTGTTCTAATGACTACTTGAAAGGTGCTGGAAATAGATGCCTGATTCTTCTCACTGCACTTTCTTGAGGGTTGTTTATTAATCCAACTCTTATTCCCAAACCTCAGGAGATGTTTGGCTCTGACTGAAGCCTTGTAGTGTATTTACTCATTCCTCAGAAAAGGTCCTGATCCCAGGCTAGCTCTGACAGATCTGCTTTATTTATGGTTATAGTCATTGACAATTACTTTGGTAACTATAACTACAGACTAATTAGGAAGAAGTATTATTAAAACGCTAAATAGATAAGGGAACTAGAATTCTTTTAGCTTGTCAAATTGGTCCATTAAATCTGTGTGTGTTGTACCTGTAATTGCAAAGCTCCAATTATCATACACTTAGTGAAAGGAGTGATAAGGTTTTCTGGAGTGGAAAGTGATAAGAGATAAAAGTGAAAAGTTGTCTAATAATAACTTTTACTAAAAGCTATCAGCGGCAAATGCATACTTCTGATAAGAACCAGAAGCCAAGAACTTTTAAATCCTGATATCTCCAAGCAAACAAAATGAGGGAAACTAAAAGTTGAAAGGAAATACCGTCACCTCGTTTGTACAGGTGTTTTAAACAATGTTAGATCCTCTGGCCCTCACAGTCTACTCATATGGCTCCTGATAAGTGTTATATTGATGTCTACGCAGCACTGACATGAAGAAACTATGGCCTTTGGACAAATTTAGTACTTAATATTATCTAGGATAGAGTCATCTTCCAAAAAAACATTAGAGAATGAAGGATCTGACCTAAGGTGACATTTTTGTTTCTTGCTGGGGAATGTTTTTGACTATAATAATCCCTGGGATACAGTCAGCTCATAGGGATGATTAAAGTTTGTTTTGAAAATAGTGCTGCCTTACAGGTTCTCTTGAAACTCTTTGGAGTAAGATGGAGAGGAATGACTGAAATACAGGTATGAATTCAGGAACTGCTGATGAAGACTGGAGTTCACAGAGAGGAGATGGGAATTAGAGGTGCTTCTATTTCCACCATAATTCACAATGGTGGAAAGTTGAATAAAGGTATATCCTGTCTCAGTACCTTTCTGTTGATCTGAATCTTTGAAGTGGGAGCTGGAGAGGTTTTTAGAAAGCCTGGAATCAATTTGTGAAGGGGTATAAAGGTGAAAGATTGTGTGAGGGACCAATAATTTTGAGAAATACATAAAAGGAGAAAGGTGGCCTTAAGAGCAGGCAAGATGGAAAGGATTGTTGTTGTTAAGCAGAACTTACTTCGCAGAAAAACAATACTGAACTCGCCACTGTTTGTGAGAAGGGAAGAAGAAAAAGAATCATTCTTCTCTGAGAACCCAAGAGGCTTTATCCGTTTTAAAGCCAATTCTGTGCAAAATAAAGGCAAGTGAGCATATGTATTCTAAATAGCACTTCAACATCTATCTCGGAAAAATTATCAGTGTTAAAATAGGCATCGTTACTCTGTGGTGTTGCTTGTTTGCTTTCTTTTTCTGTTAGTAGATTGGAAATGACAAGTCTGACTTCTAATTGGTTTCTGGGATATTGTTTGCAAAGTTTTGCATATAAAGAGAAGGAAGCTGAATTTTCCTGCTTGTGCCAAAAGAGAAAATATAGAAATGATACTGATAAAAGACGAGAAAAGGGTGATCGTTTCTGCACTTAGAGAGGCTTTGGAAATTTGACTTTAAATGAAGGAATGTTTTCTTTTGAATGGTTGAGGTAAAACATTAAAAAGGTTTTGCCTCTGAGAAATAAAAATGTTTGTTCCAAATGAGGGAAGGCTGACTGTCAGATGGTTAAATTGATGCTTCTAATGACTTCTTGAGCTGAACTGCATCTGCTCAGTTAATGGCAGTCACGCATGATGCTGGGGGTTTACATGCAGTTGGAAGGAGAAAAAGAGCTGGGGAAGAGGAAAGGAAAATCATGCAGTCAGATTATTGTATTTTTCAAGATGTAAAAAGAAACTTGTGTACCACTTCTCCAATGTTTGTTTTGCAAAACCTCGTTCTGAAAATAATTTTTTTTTTGAAACTTCTAAATTTTATGATAAGGCTTAAGAAGGAGAAAGGAAGCAACAGTGGCCTAGTGCAGAAAATGTAGTAGGTGGCAACAAATGAGTCTGCTATGTCAGAAAAGGAGGAATGTTTACGCTGACATTGTCACTTATGGTAATTGAATTAGATTTTGGTCTTGAAACCCATGTTTGTTAAAATGTAGGGTATACCAGCTGTAGAGCTGAGAATTTTAAGGGGAAAGTCTCCATTCTAGCTCTTCTGTACTTGAGCCTGGTGATGTGCTGCCTGGGTCTCCTTGTGACTGCTTTTTCTCTTCATTGTCAAATGCTGAGAGATGTAAAGTGCTTTACACCTGTTCCTGCAGGAAATGGATGAAGGAGAAAGAATAATTGGTTGAATGCACCCTGGAGTATGCATGTTTGAACTGGTGCTGACTGTCCTCGCTGTGGTAGTGGATGTAAGCAGTTTGAGAGGAGGTGTTACCAAGGCAATCACCATTTAGTTGCTTCAGAGTGATTTTTTTTTGATTGGCACAACAGAACAGTCATTTAGAAAGTAATCTGGCTTCATAATAGAAGCACTTCAATAGCAGTGGTCCTAAAATTATAGTTCAGCTGTCATAATATTTATCTCCCTGTTCTTGTAAATATATACCAGTTTTTCAAAGGTTATTAGTAACAGAACAGGTTAAGAATTATTAGATGGTAAAAACTGTGAAACCTTAAATTTAATTAAATTTCCTTAAGTGGTGCGAAGATCTGATCACGTTGTGATTTATGTTTGACAGACTGCTAACATCTGATCTGACAGGATGAAAGGGAAGGTAATTACTCAATGTTAAAAAATTTATGATACCTTTTCTGTATCTTGGGCCATAGCAAAGAATTCTCGTAATATCAAAGTAATAAATGAAGAATTTAGGCACTGACAGAAGGGGTGTGTGGGAGAACTGGCTGAAGATTTTGGCTGTGTGGGTGTTGACCTCAAAGAACACACCTTCTCAATACCAAAGACTATGTTCAGACCACGTTCCCCAAGAAGCAAATCAGTATTGGAGAAAGGTACAAGCTATAGCTGTTCCAATATTGTCTTGACTGGAAGCTTTCCACATGGAATAATCTTGCTGAACTTCAACGTGAACAGAAACAACCAAGCAATATCCTTCTGTAAAGGACAGCAACAGCTTTCACTGTGGTTATGCCAGGAATGTGCTTTTGGCTTATGCAAGTGTGTATCTGCTGAAACAGGCCGAGCAATTTCTACTAGCTATTGTAAGGTATGGTGTCTTGTTATTCCTTTCCTCACTGTGAGCCTCAACGCCTCAAACTTTTTAGGGACGTGCTTTACCTACATGAGTAACAGTGCGTCTATGGTTTAAGATGGAATCGTGGGATCTACGGATGCAGCTGCTTATCTACTTCTCTTTCATCTGAAGGAAGCAATTTGTTTATTTATATGTTTGGAGATTTTGTGGGATAAAATACAAGAACTTCATAATAAAAATAATAATACCTGAGAGGCCACAAGTATCACTGGGGACTTTGATTTTATTAGCTAACGTTTATTAAGTGTGAATTAAAAACTAAGCACTGCATCAAACGAAGGTCTGCAGTGACACTTGCAACAAACACTTATGCAGGATAAAATAATCCATCTTGGCCAATTTTGAAATTGAACAAGCTTACATTTAAATCCAGGCACTTTGTTTGCACTTTTTTGAAAAACATTTTTTTTAGCTTGAGAAGCGAGGGATGACTTTTGAGCACATAAAGAGGTTTCTTCAGGGAAATCAAACGTTCTTGGAAGACTACAAAATCCCTTCTCTGAACTGCAGCTGCAAAAGGAGAGCTTCATACTACTGTGTCATGTTAAATGTTCACAGCAGGAAGAGTCAGGTACTTGAACTGACATGATGGATTCCCCCTTCACCTGCTGCCTCTATCTCATTAAGCTGCAGTGATTAAAGAGTTATCAAAATATAATACTTCAAAATGACTGCACAAAAGCAACTTCTCCCTATGAGAAGCTCTCTTTATAAACTGTTACCCATGTACACAGGATTTCTCCCACAAATCTTTTCCTCTGTGCACTCCCTCCCCTGCTACACATTCAGTCTTTAAATTTATGAGGAAGTGGGGAAACCTTTCGCCAGCAAGAGCCACTCCTGAGAACAAATATGGGCTCTAAATTATTTCAGCCCATCGGGCATATTGGTTATTAAACGTCATCTGGTGCAAGAGGGCAGATGGATGTGCTGTGTCATTGCCAGCTATATTAATTGCATGCTAAAGATTTTCAATTTTTTAGGTAGAAATATGGATCGGAATTATACCAGGATTATTCCAGTGACTCTGACAAGCTGTATCTTGAGAGATATATTGAAACAAATTAGGAGCAGCTCAGTTTTGATCAGGCATTGAATGTTGTCACCTTGCTGCTTTTTTCTTTCTTCTGTGCAGTCCATGCACAGGTGAGATTAGTCCAACAGAACACAGTCATTAGATTTTGGTGCTAAAAGCACTAATTCTTAGCACTTTTCCATCAGTAGATCTCAGTGAAGTAGATCTGCCCCCACTCTCATTACTCAGGAGGAAATGCTAAGAGCCAAGTGACTTGCCCAGAGCCACTTGGAGAGAGGTGTCATTGTTACATACAGAGTCTGTTTGTCTTGAATCCCAACACATTGTGATGTTTACTAAGCTGTGCTGTTTCCCCATCTATAACCCACTGACATGAAAAAGTACCTTAAGAGAACGGTGCCTGGCCCAAGCAGCAGCACAGACTGTGCCAGCTAGTGGCATGGCCCCTGGGCAGTGCTGTTTGCTCATGCCAATGAGGGCAGCTTGGAGCTCTCACTGCATCCAGCTGCAGAAGAAAGGGGATGAAAAAGTGAGGGGGAAAAAAGCTTTGGATCATCTAATTCATCAAGTCTGCCTGTAGCTGAAAAAATGTGATTTTTTTTTTTTTTTTTTTTTCCCTGGATAAAAATAGATCCTGTGAATCATGATACAGTGCCTGGTAAAATTCAGCTCTACAGCATGGGTACTGGTAAAGCCGACAGTCAGTGTAGGATGGGGTCCCTCAGTGCTATTCCTTGTGCACTGCAGTTTGTTTTACCATTTTGAGGTCAGATGGCTTCTGTGTTTAGGTGTGTAACACTTTCATTAACCAAGTTCCTGGTGGCAAATAATAAAAGAACAACTTTATGTAAGGAGACGGAAAACTTCCTGCAGATACCCAAATGTAAACAAATATTACAGTACTGCTTTTGTAAGCAGCAAAAGCATCAGTATTCAGCAATTCACAATATTAGTAATGGATCTAAAATATTCAGGGAAGTATTTTAAATTACGCCTTAAAAAGTTCTAGGTTATATTGCAGGAGTTACTGTAAAGGAAACCCATGTTTAAACGAAGCTTTTAAAATTAGTGCTCTGTAAGCTATTTAGCATCACAGTATACTTATTTGTTTTGTAAGTGTGCTAAGACCCTCACTCCTGCAGTGGCTGGGGTGGGTAGGGAGTGTGTGCAAAGATCTCTGGCCTTAAAAGCTTGGAGCCTGCACATGGGAGAAGAAACAACACACCAGTATAGGCAAATGGTGGGGAAAAGGGAACGCGGCAGCAGTGTTGGTGGGGAAAAGGGAACGCGGCAGCAGTGTTGGTGGGGAAAAGGGAACATGGCAGCAGTGTTGGCGGGGAAAAGGGAACGCGGCAGCAGTGTTGGCGGGGAAAAGGGAACATGGCAGCAGTGTTGGCGGGGAAAAGGGAACATGGCAGCAGTGTTGGTGAGCCTGACGGACAGCGGTATTGGTACGTGGCTGCTCAGCTACTCTAGACTGAGGCATTACAGACAGGAAACTCCAGAGAAAGGTGGTAACTCTACACTTTTGTTTTGATTGGGGTTGATCTGGCTTTCAGAAGTGATGTCAAATACAGAAAAGTCTGAACTGTGTAAATCGGCTCAAAGTTGCATTAAAGCCTGTATTTTAACTGCCTGATGTAGTTCAGCTTATACTTCAGATTATACCACAGTGTAACATGATTATATTCTCACAGATTAGTTTTTAAGGAAAAGGAAATAATTGTATAACGCATGTTTTTGTTATTTGAATTTTGGGGGAAATAAGGTTATTTAATAAAAATTAGTCAATCTGTATTCTGTCCTCCATGACAGACTTTGTTTAGCAACTCACTCTTCTATATGAGACAGGGAGGATCATACTTCTGCTTTTATATAGATTATTTCCTTACTAAAAGATTATGTTTAGTTCTTAATTTCCTTTCCAGTTTGTTATGTCCCCTTGGCTGACTCTGTGTTACATATGTCAAAATGTTCCGGGCAGAGCAAATAAAGGTTAATTTAGGAGGTGCAGTAACTGCTGCAGCACTGAGCTTGCAGGTCAAAAGTTCCTGATATAATTTTTAGAGCATAGGAGTGTGTGAAAGACAAAGTAGTTAACTATGACACTGATCAGAGGCAGCACACGATAGCGATGGCTTGGGATATCTGTGGGACGTACACATCATACACAAGCTGATGATACAGTATTTTTTTGACCTGGTGGAGACAGAAGCCCTCCCCACGTTCACTACCATATGTCAGCTTACATTAGAAAGTGCAAATGATAGCAGAGACACAAACAGTGTGAATGGAGTTCACTGTTATTTATTTCATGCAAATAACACGGATCTAAACAGCTTGCACAAGGATTAATAAGCAGCGGAAGGCAAGAAACGTTGGGGAAGCAATGGCTACATCTATAATGAGAATGAGAGATAACGAGTTTATTTCCAGGCAAACTCTACAGCTGTTTTCATGATCTGCTGTCTCTCCATATCACACAGTGGTGCGTTATTCTTTTTCTAACTGATTGCACTTTTTTGTTGTGCAGGCTTAAATGGCCATTAAGACAAGATGCCCGTCCCCTGGAGCTCACAGTCAAGGGGCCTGACCTTGTGTAGCACTGAACTTGTTCATTCTCACATAGATACTCACGCTTGGTCCAATTCAGTTCACTTGCTGCAACTGCAAAGATGAAGAGTTTGATTTGTTTGTGCAAAGGCACCTTTAACACTACTCTAGCAGCATAGAGAAGCTTTGAACATGAATATAAATGACCTTGTACAAGACACTACACCAATATGCAAACTCTTGTTACCCTTGGAGAAATGCAGCTAGTGACAGCTTGTGAAGTTTCTAAAGGCCAATGTTTTCTACTGTAATGTAAGTGAAAGTTGATTACAAATGGTGGCCAAGATGGCCGTCAAGATGTTTGTGTCGATGCAATGCTGGAGTTGCTAAGTATGTTGCCTACTTGTGCTGTAATTTGTTTTAATCTTGCTAAAACTGAGGACGCTGCTGTTAACTGGATATCCCAATGATCTCAGAGCTGCTGACTGTGGATATGGGAGTTGTAGCTCTTCTGCGCAATAAGGAGCTGCACAGAAGCAGGAGTGATAATGATGGCATGAATATGCAAGTAGTTCTCAATGCCAGCATCATCATCACAGATGTTCTCGTGCATCTGGGGTCCATGCACAATTCATTCATTTTGCACATGTTCCCACTCAACCAGCTCCTCGGAATGTTTTCACCCAATGGGGGATGGCTGATTGTTCAGCCTTTATCATATTTTCCTCAAGTTTACTCTAGTAACATCTGTGTACAGTCATTATAGACCTGGCGCTTGTTCTGAGCCAGTACTGATTTTCTCTTTTGGTGACAGGCAATGCTCTCTTTTTCTGTCCCATTGAACATGGAGAGAAAAAGCGACCAATGCTGTCAGATACTGTCAGGCTACATTTGTTCCACAGGAACCCTGAAGTGATAAGTCATCTTATCGCTTTTGCGATAAGCTGTGGAGCACTGGCCAAGCTGATGGCAGCACCTATTCTACCAGAAGACCTAGGCTGTACTTCAGGGGGTGTTGCCCTCAAACTTAGTTGGCTAGCTGGACACAGTGCTACAACATCAGACCTCTTTCTTAGTTTTGAGTGCTGAGATACTCCGCCAATATACTGATCAGATTTTATACCGCTGCGTCTTGTTTCTAGCGTATCCAAAAAAGATGATAACAGCCTCTTAGATAGTTACAGAACTCTTCTGGGCTGTAGGTCGGGTGGAGTCAATCCTGTTTTGGGTAAGGAAGGCCTAGAGCCCTGTTTCTGTTTTTTGAGAGTTGATGAGTGATTTACCTGTGAGGTAGTTGTCCAAAAATTATCTGCTGCTTCTACCACACGATGTGGAGAAGTGAATGCAATAGCTGCCAGCTCAGCAGGACCTTATCCTGCTCATTTTTGAGTTTTGGAGCACCTCCGAGCACATTACAGGATCCTATAAAATCTCACAGTTGAGAAGTCAGATGCCAAACAAACTGATGTTTGTAGGCTCTGACAATGTCTATAAATCAGATTTGTAGCATTCACCTGAAAGCTTACTAAGGTACCTGTCTTCCTCTTGGGCAACATAGAAATGGTTTAAATGAAGGAGCTGAACAGCTGTGAGAATTCCCTATTCCTAGGAGCAGGATTGGGGTGAAGTTATTGAGTATATAGTGAAATTTAGTTATCAAAATACATTTGCAACAGTTTGGAACTGTTTGGAAAGGAAATTGTTCTTGGCTTGCTTGTTAGTGGTGTGTGCTTTCCGTGAGCAATAAGTGAGATTAAACATTCTCTAGGGAAGTATGTAATTTATTTTGTAGTAAACTGATATCGGTTGATATTTTAACATTGCTTAAATTATTTATATGTAGATTTGCATCCGTGAACTGGAAAATATAATCTTTTATTTCATAAGAAAAGTAATTTAATGTTAAAAATTTAATAAAATATTAATTACATATGAAAAGGCTTATGTGGCACAGAACACATTGCATGTTATTACAAGTTGTTATGTTGAATAAATTGCTTTGCAAAGGAAATAGGAATACATTAACACAAAATAAAAATAATGGAAGTTGGCTGTTCCGTTTCGTAGATCAGCAGGTGTGGTTAAGCAAGTTGCATATGTGCATTTGTCTCCTGTACCCAAAGACAGCAAAGCAGGAGAGAAATTGGTGTATCACAGCCATCTATCCTTGCTCCTGAAAAGGAGCTGCTGGCTAAAAGCTTCCTGACTCCCATGCACGATCTTACTGCAATACAGAATTGTTTTATGGGTTTTGTTTTTGTGTTTTTTTCTCTCTCTCCTGTTGGAGTGTTTGAGAACCTGCAGTTGGGAAATTTTGGACTTCCACAGTGCAGTTTTCCAGTTCATCAGAACCCTAACGATTCAAGCAATAGTGTAATTGGGCAAAGAGCTGGATTAATGTTGTGACAATTAATTGAAGACTTTAATTCTTGTCAGGCAAAGGACAAGCTCAGCTGGCGCTGGGGAGAATGGTTAAATGGTGCTGGGGAGAGCGGTTTGTTTCATTGACAACACCAATATTCTCTATTAGCAACAGATTTCATTGCAAGCCATCAGCACGCAATTATCCCTGGATTGCACATTAATTTCTGTGTTGAGTCTTGGCCTCACTTAATGTTTTATGTGCTGAACCAAATGACATCTGAAACAAGGAACTGCTTGCTTAGATGGATCATCTCCTGGCAGTAAATGCAATACATTTGAAAGCTGTTTGAATAATGTCCACGCTTTCTCAGGCAGAAAAACCTACCTGACTTCCATATGGTTGAGAAAAGTCGTGCCTTTTAACTTTGCATTGCTTTTGGTCAAGGTGATTTATTCTGAGGAAACGCTCTTACCTCGTGCACTCTAACCTTTGCGAAGCTTGTTCCATTACGCGTTCATAGGCTCTTCTACAGGAGTGGTAGCTCTCCTTCTAATGTGCACTGTGGCTTTATAAATGGCAAGGTCACATCTTTGTAGGATTTGCTACAGATGAAAGTTCTCTCCAAGCCTCTTTCCTGGGAGCTAAATCCACCATAAAACCAGGGCTTTCAAGATTTTTCTAAGCTGAGAACCATTGAGCACTCAGATAAAGATCATACTTTCTTTCATTGCAGCGACTGTACAAAGGCATATGTATGCAGAGTGTCTGTGAACAGAATACATTTGGGATTGTCCTGCAACTCCCATCGCTTTTCTCCAACCACTGTAATACTGACTTAATTCGAGTAGTTCTTGTCCTTCTTATATAAGCTACATGTTTCTGTGGGCTGGCTGTTGAGCAGTTAATAATTAATACTGTGTACATTTCCTCTGAATATCTCAAAGCTCCTGATTTTTGCAATATCCTTGAGTGCTTGAGGTTATCAACTGTCAGTTAAAGTTTGTGCACACAAAGCAATTGAAAAATTTATGGAATAAAGCCTGAATATTTGGACTATAACTAACTACATTTTAA
This sequence comes from Tauraco erythrolophus, assembly GCF_009769465.1. NCBI lineage: Eukaryota > Metazoa > Chordata > Aves > Musophagiformes > Musophagidae > Tauraco > Tauraco erythrolophus. The sequence continues at coordinate 18,873,269 of NC_141479.1, read as the reverse complement.
TAATACTGTCCACCAAGTGATAGGATAGCATACATTTTCAGTGTGTGGCTGTCATTGCATGTCTGTGCCCCATGTTTTCCTTGCTTTCTAAGGGCCCTTACGTCGAAGACCCTCTTTGGTGCCTGCGGTGATGCATACATTTAAAGTCACCATTGTGAAATGATTTTCCTAATATTTCTTTGTACATTTGATGGTAAAATTCTAGTGCACTACTTTGTTATGATTCAGGATGATTCCTGCTTAGTCTTCTCTCAAAATGGTAAATATATTTCATCTGTATTTCTTCCTTGTCTTTCTGAGCATCCAAGAACAGTGATGGATTCCACTCTGTCAAAAATAGGCTGTCATCTGGCAACACAAACACAAAAAATAACATTAGCCATATAGAAGATTAGGAGTTTGAGGAGAGTGCTGCTACGTGTCACTAGCTGCCCACAAACTATGTTCAGGGCAGCTGTGATGGAAACGGTATATGCCCTTTTACCAGCTGAAATTCAGCTTCTGTATGGTTACAACAAATATTGAGTTACTGCGGATAAAAACAGCAATTCCTTTATTCTACCATGTTCTCACGAACTTATTAAATTAATACATACCTCCGAATCAAGATGTTCAGGTATTTTCTCATAGGCATGCCATTGGGATTCTGTGTGCCTGTCATAACATTGATCCAGGCAGTCTGCTCCAATGGATTTGTTAAACAGGTTTTTATATCAGCACATAAAATCTGGAATTTATGGCTTGCCATAAGGCATACAAAGTGAGATTTCAGCTCCTCGTGGTGCACAGCACATCACGCATCAGGAATGTCACTATTCCTTGTAGCATCTATTACTCCAACCTGCTGCTATAATGCAATTCTAGGCTGTGCTTCATGTATTTCAGGAGCTAGGATAAGACAGGAAGATGGATAAATTGCTGTGGGGTGATGGCACACGGGTGGTAAAGCCTATCATTCCCAAAACTTTTTGTAATTTTACTTCTGAACATGACCCTTTCTAAAACCACTTTTGATAACCCCTACTGTTCAGATGCCCACAAACAGAACAAACTAAGTAGAAGTGAGAAGTCAAAGCACACTTAACACACTGTGAAAATCAAAGTGATGGAATTTAAAAAGCGCAACAAATAAATGATCAATTATCAGCCTGAAATGAACTTCTGTTTCATGCCAACAAATGCCTTTGTGGTCCATTTGTGTATAGCACCTGATGTCAATCGCTGCTGGGAGTGCTGCTTGCACTCTCCTCCAGTGCCTCTCTGCTAAAGGGCTCGATTCAGTTCTGAAGGGCAATTTTTGTCCCTTTGTCTCATCCCACTTGGTGGGCTAAGGGAATACTCCTGTGCGACACCCAGGAGTCACGACAATGACCCAAGAGGTTTGACTGAAAACAAAGATTTGATTGGGATTCAGCAAAACTGCAAAAGATGGTAACTCCAAACGACATTACTTTCAGTGCAGAGTGGTTACAACAGATATTGACTTGGCAAAACTTACGACGATACCAGTTTCTCAAGGTGGATGTTTGCAACAATCGCTCGCTCTGACCCGAGGTTCTACACCCCCGTACAGCCAACAGCAGTTACCCAGCAAGTCCTTGCAGGGTTTCACATGCTTCCACCAAGACTTTACAATTTCCTTTCATCTACTTGTGATCGCTAATCCCAGTGTTCTCGGTGACAATAGCAATAATCACCAAAGAGGCAACAAGTATGGTGGTGCTTTAGCTGTCATATAAAAATACCCAAACTTAATATCCTTGAAACTGATGACTAGCAGCTAGTGTTACAAGAGCTTTGAACACAACAGCCGCTGCTCCAAGGTAGGTCATAGTCAAAGTGAACCTTTTGTTCTCTTCAAAGAGGTGGAGAATCTAGTGATGGTGGTACTTTGGGGTTGACCGGCATAAACTCACTTGTTGCAGCTTTTGATTGCCTGCGATCTGTGCTTCTCTTTGAGTCAAGGCATCAAATCCATTGTCACATGTATCCAACGAGCCTTTGAGCTGACTCCTCTTTTGCTGGATGAATTTCAGCCTTGTTCCATTTTCATTTCATGCACTAGTGTACAAATTTCCTATCAGCTTCTTGCCAGAGTAATGTATGCACCATGCTAGAGAACTGGATGACAGGGGAGTGTAAAAATAAAATTGTTTTTCATTGGTTGGGCTTTGGGAATGGATAGCAAACTGAAAAGCCTCTTACATCCTGGTCTTCATTTCATACACTTCTCATGTAAATAGTGACCACAATTCAGTAGTTGCCTGCTGACTGCTTGATACCTGGTATGAGGAGGAATAGCACTGACTGCACTGATAGTTGGCAAGTCCTGTGCCTTTTACAGATATGATCATCACTGTCCTTGTAACCACTCATCAATAGAAGATGCCAGTATATATGGTATGCTATATATACTTATGCAGCCAAACTTCTCAAGAAAACCACTACTCAGTCCCTCCCCCATCACATCTCAAGCTTTCAACCTCCAGCTCTTCCATGTGATCCAATGTAACTCTGGAATGGGGCGGTATATAGCAATAGGGATACTGGCTGAGTGCTGTCAGAGCTTCATCTAGCCTTCTGCTTCTCAGCCTTGTGGGCTCTTGCAATAACAGAAGTTTGCTTTCTTTCAAGATGCACACACCCTCCCTTTTACTCTGACAACCTGTCTTTCAGCTGGAGGAGAACAAACCTTGAAGGGAGTGAGGGCTGGATTTTGTGCCATCTTCTTAAGCGGGTGAGGGTCAGTGTTGCACAGTTGGCTTCCTTTAGCTGATCAGGGCTTCTATCCAAGCATTAGCAGCCATCCTGCTGAGCAGAGAGCAGGATCTACCCACATTCCAGACTGGGAGTACGTTTTTCCTGCTATATTTACTATTCCAACTGCATGTGCTAAAGAGGCACAAGGAATTGTAGCTTTGCCCTCTGAACTGTGGCTCCAGCCTCCCACATTAATGGAGAACACAGATAAAAAAAAAAAACACAACCCATTTTTATTCAGCATTATGTAACTTCTGTCTCCCTCATTTATTTTGGCATTGATAAAAACTGCGGAGAGGCTGCTGTATCGCTGTGTTATTATTTGGCTCGGTTTCAAGAGCAACCTCGTTGATCGAGGTTTCTGTGCTAAAGGCAGCTGGTCTGCCCTGCTCAGAGAGATTTCAAAATAGCCTACCAGCCTTTGCATGGATCCGTGCTGTGCTTCTCAGACTCCAAGGCCATATTCCAATTACTCCTTCAGAAGGGCTGATTTAAGAATGAGGATAGGCATGCCAAAAAGGCATTTTTTAACTTGCTAGTTAAAATCAGCAGGTCTGATGCTGTTCTGTTGCTTTCTGGCTACGTGGCACAGAATAGCTTGCTCCAAGAAAGATCAAATATTTCCTTAGTGTGGCTAACAGTCTGTTTTGTACGAGGCAGGGAATAAAGAGGACTGGGTTCAAGCAGCAATACAGGAGGGAGAGAGAAGAGGGCAAGGTTACCAGTTAGGCTGGATCCTATCAGCCTTACCTACCCCTGTAGCGTAAGCTACAACACAGAGCCAGAATGCCCGAGGTCCAGGGCTATGAGAAACAACTAGTTTTGCCACATGCTGCTGGTTTCTGTTGGCTGCTGCTTTTGCAGTGCAACTCATCTGAACTGATGCTTTTGTACAATTTTTTCAATGTTTATACCTTGAGATGGAGGAAGAGTAGAGCTGTAGGGCAGAACTGGCATAATGAAAGATCAGTCAGAATTTCAGTGGGCAGCATTTAAGTGTCTAAGAGAGCTTATGAGGGATTGGCGGCTTTCATGTGTCTAGTGAAGTTGCATAAAATCAAAACTTTGTCCAAGATACCATCCGTTTGAGAAATGGGAATTCATCTACTTCTCAATCCGCTGGAACAGTGTCTTCAATGCTGTTTTCAGTAAATAGACAGGAAGAGAAACTCTGGGAAGTGATGTGCTGGCAGAGGCTGGGTGCCAACATTCCACACTTGATTGCTCTAACTTCTGTTTGCAAAAGTTTGGTCTAAATAACGTTAGTAGGTAGCCCTATGGGTAGAGGAGTTAATGAAGCCTGCTTTTCCATGTATTTGGGTCTATGGTTCATTGAGCTAGAAGACTTCCCCCCTCCCACTCTTTAAAGTTGCATTGTGGCCGCACCCTTCATCAGACATCAGAGCCCACTTGGAGCAAATTCTTGGGGTGCTTTAAATGGTTCTGTCAAAGTTTCCTCTCACTGGAGGTGAGAGAACCCTTAAAAGTGGATGACCTGTTGTCCAATAAAGGTCGGCTCATAGTGCAATCTTTTTCTCGGTGGATAACCTATATAACCTCTCTCTTCTCTATGTGCTTCCTCTTTTCATAAAGCTTGCAGGAATTTTGTATCTTTGAGACCTTTCCCCCATCAAATTTGATTGAAACTTGATGGATAGGCTTAAAAGCTGTTTGGTGGAAGACAGACAGTTGTATACAATCACATATCTTATTCCCTGATAAGATACCAGGCTAAAATCTATAAATCATTAAAGAGCCACCCTAAATTTTGTAAGTTAGGCTTTGTCACAAGAGGGAAGAAGGGATAAATTTATTTGTTTATTCTCTGGATAGTGTTTCAGACATCATTATTCTTGGAACCCTGTAGTTTGCCACATCAAGCGAAGCATCAGTTTCTAGGCACCCTGCTGACCACACAAGGAAGAATGCCAAGTCCTTCCCAAACTCAGGACCTTCACATAGCAAACAGATGTGCTGCCTGCAGCGCTGAGCCACCGAGTAGGAAGGTTGAATCAGTTTCTAGGAAATTAACATTATTTAGCCTTTAGCAGAAAAATCTTATTCCTAGTTCTCTTTTTAATAATTTTTCTAGTAGCCTCTGTTTCATTTGAATATATTCCCCAGTGTCACATCGAATTTTCGTATCTGTATAGAATCCATTGCAGAGGATCAAAGTGCAGAGGCTGAAAAAGCAAACGTATGAGCATGGGTGATATGGCACCCAAGTGCAGTCTCCTTGCTCCGTTGGCTACTGCTCTGAGCACCACAAAGAAAATCACTTTCAAAATACAGTACAATGACTGTCTGAAGCCCATTCAAACCAGTGCAGGACAAACCTCAGAAGGGCCTGAGGTTCTGTTGGGCTCAGATAAGCTTCAGAAAGCATCCAACTGTTTTGATGATTATCAGAAACTTGCATCTGCCAGGCTGGACTGGAAAACTTGTAAGAAGCTCCCAGCTTTCTTATGAGATTTTTGATATTACCTGCTTTGGGCCAGATGTGCCTCCGGAAAGGCCTCAGTAGTAAAGATGAGTGACACACTAGAAAGAACTAAAATAGACAGAAGCATTCGATCTCCAAAGAATGTGGCCCTTCGTTTTCCGATTACAGCTGGGAAGAGATGATAGAAAAGTATGTAGAAAAGAGGAACAGCCATTGCCTTTTAGATCTCAGTAACGGCAGTAAAATGTCCACTCTTCCTTCTGGCTGCAAGGCTTTTCATCTTTTCGGGTAGTTGTATATCCCATGCAGACCAGAGCAAAGAGTGTAATCTCCTCCTGCCACCTCTATAATTTTAGGTGGAACAAAGCACAGATCCTGGCTAGCATTCTTACAAAATACTGTAACGTGATGTTAATTTAATTGCTCTCTGTTTCTTCCCTTGAGTCTAGTCATCTTCATGAGATTCCTAGTCTCATGCAGCTGATTTTTATTTTTTTTTTTTATTTTTGTATGTTGAGTCTGCTTTTTTGCTATTTGCTGCTCCCCTTTTCCCTGGTAGCATATAGAGGAATTGACAAGATAATAGAAGTCCAGGTGTTAGAAATGAACATCCTTTTAAGAAAGTACAAAAAAAAAAAGATTATTCTGAACCTCATGTAATATTTGTCTGTGGGAGTTGAGCATACACATATTCTTGAGACAGTGGGAGGGAGACAGTGTTCTCCAAAGAAAATGTAAATATTTGAAAGTAGCATTTATCTTTTCCAAGGCTTTTCTGTTCACTGAATTTCAAAATAGTTCTTTCATTAGTTAAATTTGTTATTAGGCTTCCCATCTTAGTGAAGTTAGATACTTGAGAAAAAAGGAAATCAGTGAGTTGGCCCTACTGTCTTTCACACTGCACCTCTGTGCTTTATGAAACTGTTGATAACCAAACTCCCCTGGGAATTTTGGTGTTACGGTGTGAAACTGAAGGATTTACCTAGATTTGGCCTGCTCTGAATGGTAACAGACCTTTGTTCTCTGCTTCTGAAAAATCCACAAGATCTGAGTTGCAAATCCACAGGTGGTGAGAGTGTTCTTTTAAAACAAATGCGTGTAAATGGGGAGTTTGGGATGCTGACATCCCAGAAATCTTCAGAACAGCTTGCTTGCTTAAATGGTTAGAAAAAAATTTGCCAGGATCCATCGACATCAAAAACTTTTTGTGCTAAAGCTCAAACATTTTGCTTAATGAATAAATAAGTAAATTAGCAATTAACAGGTTATATTACATGTGATGAGACTCCAAAGAAGCCTAGATCTGAGAAAGAAGTTAATTATATGCAAGTATGAAATTGAGATGGTTTTGCATTTGTGATTTTTTCTGGCCTTGCTTGTCAGGTACCTGATTCTAGAGGCAGCCTTTACACTGTAAGCTGAAAAACGCATTTTGAGACTCAAATCCCTAAAATGTAATGCATGTCAGACCTCAAAAACAGTCTAGGAGCTATGTGAGCGAATTCAGAAAGAAGCACTCAAGGGATGAACTCCTAGTTCTCGTCAAAAACCATGTATTATGGTTACTTTTGTATTTCCGTTGTGGTTTCCGTGTTATCTGTGTTAATTTTAAGTAATTTTTGTGCAAAGCGATATGTTGCTGTATCTCTAACTGTGTACCTCGGTCACTCCTGATGGAATTTTATTCCTTATTACTTCCATTGTCTGCATTGCATTACTTGAAGATGACCAACAGGTCTGATCTTCACATTTTGGATGAACACATGCTAAGTGACTCGGAGACTTTGCAGTGTAAAAGTGGTAAGAGGAGGTACGTTAGTAAAGAGGAAGGCTAAGATGAGGAATGGTAACATGAACGGACACATACTTATGAGTAATAATAGAATTTTTACATTACGATTGCTAAATTTGGCTTTATTTTCTTCTTTGTTTGGAACAGGGATTTCTGTAGAAGTTACAACAATACCATCCTCAAAAATTCAGTTAGGGATTTTCTGCTAGCACACTCACAAGGACTGTTTATTTTATTTTTCATTTTTAGCTCTGCAACACATCCTCTATCAACTCAGACTGAAATTAACTGCCAGAAACAAAAATTCTAATTTAGATTCTTAATTACCTGCCTTCAGGTATGCTCATGGATCATCGGAGGCTAAGGAAAATCTGCAATGACTGTGTAATAATTTCGGACTGGCAGTGCATTAAACAAAATGTGTTCAGCCACAGGGCTTTGCTGGAGCAGTTACCTTGAGGACCGCTCCCCACGCTGCTTCCTATGTCTGTAACCACAAAGGCACTGGAATTGCTGCAGGTCTGTGGACAAAACCAGATATGTACCTGCATAACAATTTGGTCAAGGGGAGGGAGATTCTAGTCGTGATGTTAGAATGAAAGAAGTGCTTCGTAGGGTTTGTTCTGTTAGTGGAGAAGAGAGGCTTTTTCATAAAAAGCACAGCACCACGTTCAATTATACCAACCCACTAGCTAGTTATGCCCATTCGTAGGTCTGGTGAGAGGTGGGCAAAGTTCTACACTGCTGTCCCTTAAGGGAAAGCTATGTAATCAGCCTATTGTTTGGGAGAAAAATCTTGCTAATTTTGTCCATGCTGATAGCCTCCTTATCCTTAATGGGACAATTTCTGTTGACAATAATTTGTATTTTTTTGTTGTTGTTTCTCCAAGAGAAAGATAGCAATGGCTCTACAGATCTTATTTCACTTAGTTAACTGCAGTAGTACAGCGCATTACAGTTTCTCTGTCATTTTACTGGCAAACTTCTGTTTTGATAGATTTTAATTTACATGGTAATTCTAGTAACTTCCAGCAATCCAGCAAAACTGTTGGATCGAGAGGATCTTAAATCTACTGCTGCAAGCTAGCTGGTAGTGCTAGTGACCTGACAACAAGAACAAATAGTGCGAGAGGAAGCACTGCACCGGTGGTAGTGGCAGCTGCACAAAGGTCCTTTCTTCAGACTATTGAATTCTCTTGTTTTTCATAAGAACCAATCAGATTTGGTGCGTGATATTGGATGAAGGGTTTATGTATATTTTATATCTTTTCAGATTTGGCAAAATATTTAATTGAGGTAACAGGTTTTTTTGTTTGCTTTATCAAAACAAAGATTTTTTTTTTAAATTATTATTATTTTCTTTAGAGTGGACTCATTAGCCAGTATATCTCTGCTTCTACACTACTATGCTTTGTGCTGGGTTCAATAAGAGTATCTGAAAAGTAAAAGGCTGAGATGCAGGTTTGCTTTGTTGAGAAATTAAATGAAGCTCCAGTGAGGTGAGTTACTGTATTTTCTTGTATCTTGCATCCTCTGCCAGTGCTAATTTATATGGGATGGTCAGTGACGAAAATGTGCCTGTTTCATAATTGCTGTGTGGCACTTCATGGAAATCGGCTAGACCGAATTTTTGCACTGATTTAGTGAAGTACATTTTAAAACAAGACAGCTGATTAAACCACGTCAGCTTAAGTGAGAGCGCATAATGAGGGTCCAAGGTTTAGGATGTGCTGTTAGATGGTGATTAAACATAATCCAGCCTTGCAGCCCAACCAGGAGTGAGGCAGCACTGAGAAAATAATGCTCACAAGGACAGAATTCCTCCCAGTCTCTACAGAAGGTTGGCACCCAGTGTGCCGAGATGGTTACCCATCGTGCTGAATGGCACTGCCTGCTTTTGCTCTGACTCAGCTGCAAGATAACTACGTGATTCTGATTGAATTGCTGTCGGGTGGGCGAACTCAGTTTGGCATGGAAGAGGAGCGGAGCGAGGTTGAGTGTTGTGCGATGGCTATATGCATACCTCCAATCTTTTTGTTCAGTTATTGTCTTTTAAAAAAAAAACACTCCAGGACTGGAATTAGTGTACTGGGGAGCTGTTTATAATGATGCTTCCTGACCTTGCTGCAATGCAATAACTGTATAGAATAATATTTTAGTTGCAAATGCTTCCCAATCGAATCACTTGGCTAAATTGAAATTAAGCCACTGTTCAGTGTGAGTGAAGATGACAGAACGAAACCATCAGAGAATAAAAAGATCTACCACAATTTAAATTGTACTTTCTACAACTTTCCCACATTTCTGCAGGAAAATAAGCTTCCCCTGTTGCCAAGAATAGTGTTCTCCGAGATATTCCAGCGGAAACATGTAATGTGTGAGTCAGCCTGAGTTTGCCTTTGAACCAGAAGGTTCATTAAAGTCTACAAAGTGGTGCTGAGTTTCAAACAAAACCCAAGGAATGAAACAGGGCAAAACTCTTCAGTTTTGATGAGTTCTGCTTTGAATTTTGGGTGCATCTATAGAGCTTTGGGTATAGGAAACCAGGCAAAGATGAAGGTTACCAGATTAATATGAATCCATTCATTAATAAGCTTCCCTTAGAGAAGTAATCTTAAGGAAATGTCACCTAATTTAAAAGTTTATCCAAAGGCCATTAGAGTTGATTGGAGTTTTTTCCATTCACTTTAGCAGGCTGAAGCGTCTGAGTGTTACAGTTTAATCTGAAAATATGTTTCAGTGAAGCAAGCCATATTTGCTAAAACATGCCAAGTAGCTTTTTACCTTGTTAATATAATGAAATATTCAATTTGAACAATGGTTTAGTTTAATTGAGCAGTTATCTGATAATCTGCACATGCTTAATGGGGTAAACGTGTGAGGCAGGTGCAAAAAAACCTTCAGCAAATTAAACTAATACAACATTCAATGAACTAATGAGGTGCTGTGGGAGTTGCATTTCAATTAAAAAATCTATGAGGATATAAGCAACTTATGAAAGTTGTTTGTTAGTTTTGCCTGCTTCCAATGGAAGGGAGAATCAGTCAAAGGCTCCTTAAACACAGCTTAGTTGGAAATGAAAGCAGAATATATGTTTTAATGAAGATATAACAATATATTATATATAGAAATATAACATAAGTAATATATATTTCTCTTCCCGCAGCATTTGGCAGCCCTACTTAACAACCTACCTGCCCTTGCTTATGTTCCACACCGAGTGACTTGGATTTTCTCATAACACTTTATGAAAGGGCCAGCTGTAGAGAAGGACCAATATCCATCTCAATTCCTACAGGCACAGTAGAGACTAGCTGTGTGTCTGAGAAAACCATTAGGTTTATAGACTTTAAGAATGAATAACTCCTGATGTGCTTGCAATAAGCTAAGGGGATTGATCTTCAATAGTTTTCCAGATATGTTGAGAGTTATTCAGCAATTTGAAACTCCAGAGGCTGCAGCTGAAGTGGCCAAGAACAGATTTGATTGTCAGCCTTGCAGAGTTCCAATGAAGACATAGATCATTTGTGAGAGTAGAGTGTTACAAATGGGCTATTTGAAGAGAAGCAAAGCTGTAGGGAAATGATGTACCAAAGGGAGGGCCATCAGCAGGACTTTTGGGAGCCTCAACCAAAGTTTTTTGAAGTTTTTGGGACTCTCTTCTGTTAATTTAATAAATATTAAAGCAGTTGTCATCTCTCTCTCATGATGGTTTAACAACACTTTAATGAATTGTAATTACACCTCTTGAATTGCAATTGCAATAACATCAATTTATCACTAATATCTGTCTCTGCATCTTAGACAGGAACAGCCAAGCTGAGGCAGAATTTCTCTTTGGCTTTCTGTTCTCCTTATTTTATAAAATGGGAAAAATTCTTCTGCTTATTAAAATTCGTGATGTGTTGTTATATGTGCTAAAACAGCACAAAGAGCAAAAGGATTCTGATTCAGCCTAGAGATCTAACTAACAGTAAACAGGATTAACAAACCTAGTGACAATATCCCCCTTCACATGCAGAAGGCCTTACTGAGAGAGATGGATGCCTAGTAGTATCTCAGAACTTGGATTACTGATTTTGATTTTTCTGGCATTTTGCTAGGGAACAGATCCCCAAATAGCAGTAAAATGATGTTCCTGTCTGGTCTCATCTTCTTGGTATTCCTCCAGACATCAAACCTGTAAGTTCCGATTACAGATTTGGCCCTACGATAAAGTAGAATTAATCTTTTACAGTGAATCTAGCAAAGAGATTTTCACAAAAAGGATGCAAATACTCTTCTAAACCCTCAAAATGATAGGGACATCTTTTTTTACTAGAGTAATTACCAATCACGGGGTGGAATTTGATGTTATTTTTTTAACCTGAATGCTTATACATGTCAATCGACATAGGATTATTCTTGACAGGTGGGCCTGTAATTTAGCATATCACTTTCTTTTTCTTGCTATAAAAATAATGCTTCATACTAGGAAGAAATTATTTGTCATACTCAATGTGTCAAAATGTTTGGAAAGTTGCCCAGAACACGAGTTAACCAAACACCATAGAACATTAATTTTAATGTAAATTACGTTAGTTGTTCAATAAATTACACAGTGGTTGTATTTCCCATTTCTCTACTGGCTTGTCCCAAGGAGCATGTCAGCATGAAGATTGTGTTTGTATGATGCAGTAGACAAACTACGCACAGATATTCAAAAGCTGTGCTTTTGATGAAGAGGATCAGCCCTTGGGCTGCAAATGGTTCCCATTGCGTGTTCTGCGTGAGACTATTTCCAAACCCACTGAAATGAAAACAAAAACTTCTGCTGACTTTAGTGGTTATTGAATCCATGTAACTCTCTCAAAATAACTCAAACCCCTACTTTTTCATGAAATCCGTTGCAAAACTCTCAAAGTCTTCATTATGGCTATTGTTTTAGACTCTGATTTTGAAGGTTTTTTTCCGCTTGCGTGTAGATACCAATTCAAGAACGAATGAGAAGTTCCTGCAGCCATCAGCATCTCATGGCGTGCGCCGTTTGTTTAAAGATTTGGTATTGCATTGCATTGTAGTCATCTGTTGTTTTTACAAGTGCAGCTACTTCTCTCAGCAATTTTTTAATGTCAGATGGGTGTTTGCATTGTTATGCTTAGAACCAACATTTAGTCCTTCTTAGTATGTTGTGTGACAAAAACAGAGTTTAAAATATCGATGGGTTTTGGCATTGTCGTTGTGGCAAAGTATTTTAGAGATACCTGCAAGTAGTCTATGAAAATAGGTATTTCAAAGGAAGCATAATTCTCTTTGATGAAGTGCTTGCTTTAAAGCAAAGACGTTATCTGTATTGCAAGCTTGTATGCTTTAGAGGTTTGCATAATTTCTAGTAATCTCAATATCTGAATTCTTCTCCGTTACGTATTCTGCTAGTTAATTTATGAAGTGTGAGGAATAAAGCTGGTTAAAAATAAATTTACTTTAGTGATACTTAATCTTTTTTCCACAATACGTGCTGTAATTAACATATCGATCTGTAACAAATAGCAAAAGTTTCTTCCTAATTGCTTTGCCATACATTTTGCTTGACATTTCAGTTATATTTCGCTGGCTTGCCCTATGAGCATAAAGCGATAAAAAAATTCAACAAAATCGGACACATTCATACTAAGAATCTGATTTTTGGATAAGATTAATTTGATTTTTGTGAAAAGACTCCATAGTTGGGAAGAATGTGACTTACATGAACAAAAATACCATTTGCTAAATGCCAAGAGTGGGGAATAGAATAAGAAATTGAGAATGATTATGTAACATTTTACATACATCGCGATAGCTCGGAGTGAAAGTTAAGTGAAAAGCATTATGGAGGCACATTAACTTGCATCTTCATGGAGAATAAAAAGCTTACAAATCACAAAACCTGCTCTACTCTGGAAATGAACGTATAAACATGCTGGCATCATACCATGCTGTGGGTCAAATTTCTCTCTCAGCACAACAGCCCTACTCAGTTTAACTTTGGGAATAGTTTGAAGAACTTTAGTAAGTTTAAGTGGTTTGTTTTGTTACAATGACAGCAATATTTGGGATTTTAGTTTTTCCTTTCAGTGTTGGCAATTAAATCCGCAGTACCGAGCTTAATCTGCAAGAGTTATAGAAGCAGGGTGATTACAAAAATGCCTCATGTAGTTTCATCAGTGTCGAGTTGTATCAGCTCCTCTTTCTAATGTCTGAGAGCAGTTTGGTAGACAAATTATTATAGTTATTTTATGGTTTGTATTGCAGTAGCTACTTAATGTGCTAGTCATGGACAGCGTTCCACAGTGATAGACATGGCAACATAAGATCATGATTTGGGGCCTGCTTCAAGTAGTTCATAATTCACTGTAACACAATCGTAGGAAACCTTATGATAGAGTACTGAGGTGGTACTTATGGCATGACATTCAACATGGTATACCTAACTAAGCAAACTAATTAATCTATTTATCAATTTTGAATCAATTCCCTCAAAGCCTCTCTAGTAGATGTTCTGTTTGTGACCCCCTCTGCATCCTTTCCGGAATTTCTCCTGGCTACTCAACTTGTCATGTTATATTTGTGTGTTTGAATTTTCCGTTCAAAATGAAGCTATTTGCATTTGTCTTTTTAACAAATTTGATTAACTTTGGAGTATTTGTTTTATTAGCTCACTGATAACTCTTTATTCCAAAGTACTTATTAGTTACCTAACTTTGCATCGTTTTTGCAGTTTATGCCCAGACAGCCCCTCTGTGGCCCACTTGACATATGACTGCTCTTGGAGCAGGTTTATTCAGCTCATGTCCTTCCTCCTTACAGTAGTTGAATGGATGGGAAAATGCATCCATGGCCCACCAGGAATGTTCAGTGCTCTCTGTGTCCCCTAAAGCACTCTGCCTTGAGGAGCTCTACTTGGGGGCACTTGGTGAAGAGTAGCCTGGCGAAGGCGGCGCCTGGATGCCAGACAGTGGCATGTCCAGGTGCACATCAAGCAGTATCTGCAGCATAAACCCTTCAACAACACCTTCAATAATCTATGCTGCTGTGTAGGAATTATTGATCAGAAGCCCTACTAAATTTAAGATGTATGACATCTACGGCTCTATCCATTAGGCAAGTTACCTCGCCAGAGATGGAAACCAGACAAGTTTGACGTGATAGATTCTTGAAAAATGTCAGCTATTTCTTGTCACTTACTTATTCCTCAGGCACTGACAAATTAATTCTTTAATAATTTGTTGTAGTATTTTTCTGGGCACTGAAGCTAAACTAGTTCGTTTCCAGTTGTCTGTATCTTCCTTTTCACCTCTGTGTGAAGTTAGGTACTGTATTTGCCCTTCTTATTCTTCTGGGGCCTCCCCTCTTCTTTGAAAGCAAACCTGCTTATGGGAACTGAGTTAATCACCACATTTTGGCGTAGAGTTACTGCTGTGGCATGACTGGCATTTGATTCAGCCCTTCTCTGATAGTAGCTTTTGAGAGCATACAGAAGAAACTGCTTGCTCTCTTTTTCTAGTTAGTATTCAAGGAATGTCTGGAGCAGAATAGACAGAGATGTCCAGGCTTAGCGAGATTATAATTAAAAGAGAACAAAGAAACTGAGACAAAGTTGAAAAATAAAATGGAGGGGTATGAAAGAAAAAAGAACCTAAAGTGTCAAAGAGTAATAAGAAGCGGATCTCTTGATTTAAATCACTGATATGTTTTCAGGTCATTTTTAGCTTAAAGTCTTACTGTCTCTCCTTTTTTCTCTTAAACAGTAAAAGGAAGTTTTACTGCGTGAAGTTGCTGAAAAATACGAACATTGGGATTTCCTTCTGCCAGGATATCAAGGTGTGTTGCATATGCCTGTATGTATGTGCGTTTTATAAATAATTAATTACATGTCTGTATACACACTCACCAAAACTAATAGTTGCTTATGACAGTGCTAAGCCTCCAACCTGTGTAGAAATAGATTTTACTTGGGATATTGCCTGCAGTTCATGGTAGTGACTGCACATGAGATCCCAGTGTTCCTGAATTGTAGTTGAGTGGCTGAAAGAAAATATTATTGCAGCTTAGGACTGGACAGCTGGTACAACCCATCTTTGGCAGTATGTTGTTACAAATCTTCTCTAATATTCTGGTTGGAAGATGGCTGCTAATGTACCCGGCATCAGACCAGAGACCAGAAAAAGCTCGGGTTGGAAGCCCTCATCTCTTATGTGATATAACACACTGATAAGTGATTTGGCTCTCTGTGCTTCAGAGGAAAAAAGAATGATTCTGTAACTTGTGTATTTGTAACCCAAATACATTCTAGTGAATTCACCACTGAAATTCTGCTTTGTTCTTGCACTAAGAACACTAAACTGCTGATTTGGACGGGTTTTGTTTTGATTTTTCTTTTTATTTAATGACCTATTTTCTAGACAAGGTGAAGTAAATAGCTACTTTCTGTTTTCCAACCTGTTTTATGTAGGTGCAGTGGATAGACTCATTCTTCTAAAACATAGTGAGGTTTTGGGGGGTTTTGTTTGGTGTTTTGGTTTTTGTTTTTTTTTTTTTAATAGTTGTTGGGAATTCAAAGACCTTTGCTATTCTTTTTTTTCACTTACAGTATACTGCATTTACCAGCTGAAGGCCACTTGTTCACTATGGTTTAGAGGGAATATGCTGTATATCTTAAAAAATTTCTGTTAAAAAAAGGGTAGCCTTCAAAAGGATTTTGGAAGAGGAGAGTAACATATATAAATTATCCACTTATCCTCTCATCTATGGTCTCCTATTGTTTTTTGTTTGAATGCAGAAAAGGTTAATTTAATTATACCTAGTGTTTTTGTTCTACTTAATGACATCACATATGGGTTTACTGTAAACAGAGTAGAGGATAATCTAAAAGCATCCTCACAGATTTATTTTCGAAATACGCATCATACACCTTCTAACAAGAGATGCTCAAACAGCTTTGGAGACCTGCATTGCCTGAACTCCGCTCTTGCATCTGCATGATGCTTCTGGCTTATTTGCGGAGACGTTTTCATCATGCTGATAACATCCCCTTTTGTGGCTGGCAGGAATGAACCACACCATAAGATCAGGAGTGGTTATGCTGGGTTTTTAGGGAAGGTGGCTGATCTGAGATGAAACAGGAAGGAAAGATGTCCAGACAAAAGGGAGATGCTGGAAGTGCTGCTGGGCTGAATCAGAGGAGAATGATGCCTAATCCAAGCTGTGCTCTGCCTGCACAGCCAGGCAGTGAGTGCTCCTTCCTCAGTGGAGGGGCCCACTGTCCAGGGCAGGACGATGTCTGTAGCCTGAGCAGCGTGGTTGCTTGGGTTCCCTCTGCTTCCTGGAGTCCCAGAAAGAGCAATTGTTTTCCATTCAACTTTCCTGAACCATCTGCATTTGCGCTTACTCCTGTCACACATCCTTTATTACTAAACTGAAGAGCCCTGCCTTATTTAACAGCACAGGAGATGATCCGTGCCTCTGTACTAGGTGCCCTTCTCTGTACGTGTCTAATCCTGCTAAATCCCTCTGGTGAAAAACAAGGCAGGGAACCAACCTGCAAATCAAAAAGGAGAAGATAAAGGATTGATGACAGAATGTCTCGCTATGGGCACAGATATGAATTATGAAATTATGGCTGTAAAGACAAAAATAACCTAAAGGAGTGAGATCTGGTTCTTGAATAACGGGGTAGTGCCAAAGATTTTCATGTAGCTGGAGCAACTCGTACCCTTGGGAGGAAGTGCTGTAGTGTCTCCTGGGTGGAGACAGAAAATGGATAAAAATTCTAATGTGATCTAGTTCACAGAAAAAAAAAAAAAGATGAAAGTTGCACACTACACAGAAATACAGTGAAAACTGAGTGTCATTGAAGGCACAGAGAGGAGGAATATCATTATGCAGCTCCTGGGAGGGAAAAAACAAAGCCTCATTATCCTATTGGATGTGTTCAACAGCTGCTAAAACATATACCAGATGATCAGAGATGAGTATATTATAGTACTGCATATGCTTTCAGATGCTGGTTATAGACTGGGGAATTTATGAAAAAGCTGCTGTATTACCAACCAAGGGAAACTATAATAAAGGGCAGAGAACAGCGCGGATAAGCTTTTAAGGAAGTTAGGTGAAAATTTATCAGCATATCCATGTAACAAGTTTGGAATGAGGAAAGAATAAAATAAAGTAACCAAAATTTGCCAGCGTCAGGTCATGGCCTGCCCTTTTACGTGGTTCCGCTCTGCACGGTACCTGTGTCACCAGGTAACGTTATCATGGGGCTTCAGGCAAGTTAATTCTCATCACCCTCCTAATTCTCAACTCAAAGACACTGCAGAAAGCCTTCAGGCTGTTTGTGAGAACGTTTTCACTTTATTAGGAACTTGAACCAGGGGTGGCAGGATTCTCTTATCTGAAGATGAGGGATGAGGATGCTCCACTGGGATTGCTAAAAGGCAGCTCTGAAGTGGAATCCACACAGTTTAGGAAAAAAAAAACCCAAACCATCTGTCTAACTATACCAAACTGAAAGATGCTGGACAAATGAAAAACCAACATGTCACTGTAAAAATCAGTGGGAGGAGAGGAGGATAAAATGAACAAAATAGTTTTGCAGGTGATGGAGCGTTCATGTGTGTTTTTGAGGGATATTTTTTAACAGATTATTATAAACACAGCTCTATGTTATCTCTTTGGTGCATCCAGAAAGCATACACATGGGACTCAACGATTTGTCACGTGTGTATTTATACTGAAGTAGGTCACAGATCTGGAGGTTACTTAATGTAATAGAAGAAAGTGAAAATGTAACAAGTGCAGAATTTGATAATAGAGAATTACATCAACAAAGAGTATAGTTACTAGTAGAACATAAGAAGTGTGTGGCATTTATAGGTGAAGACAGGTAAGTAGACAAAGTTATTTGAAAAAATATTGATGTGAGGATTGTAGCATCTGATATATTTTTCTTAGAGAAGGCTCTTAAATACGAAAAAACCTGATGTCTTTGGGGAAAATTCATATCTAACATAAATTGCTATACCTGCAATGTTTCATAAGAACCATGACATCCTGTATCAGCTAAAGAATCGATCTAAAATTGTGCCGAAAGGAGCATCGGAAAAGAAAAATAAGTCATTCTGGTATTCAAACACACCAAAATCAAAGAACTGCTATGATCAAATGTTTAGAAATTTAAACTTGCTGCCAAAGTATAGCTCATTAAAACAGTTATTCAAAAACTGTTTCATAGACACAGTTGTAGGATCTGAAACTGATCTGATTTCTTAATTTTGCACCAATTTTTTAAAATCTTTTATCACTTTAGCAAATACTTTTATTAAATTGCATTAAAAATTAAAAAACTCACATTAATTATCCATTCTTTTTCCAGAAAAATGAAATTATAATCAATGTTATCAGAGGCTAAAAAAATTTACATGTACTCATGCATAAGCCCCAGTGTCACTGTGCTATATTCTGCAATGTTAAAAATCTGGAAAAAGTTTCTGGCAGCGTTGCAAAACTGTCAGAGATGTTGCCATTTTCACAAAACATTCAGTATTCAGGGAAAAGCCGTTTATCATAGAAAACACATTGTATAACAAAGTTACAATCTCTAATTAATACAGGAGATTTTCCCTGTGCATTGAATCCCAAATTTGGAATTATCAGAGAGAAAGGTAATTAAGGATAAAGCTGCTGGAGATAAGTAACTCTTCAGCCATCTTCTGGGTGACATATGAAAGCATCTAAACACCACTGTGAGCAATTAATCTTCTATAACTCCCATAATAGGCAGATTAAGAACAGATCTAGTACTGAGCTACACAACACACGCTGAAGTTTTGAATCTGTACAGATAGTCAGCACCACATTCCAAGTTTTGCCTTAATGGGCCTTCCATAAAAGGTTAGCTCTGGAGAGAAGAAATATAATATATGCTGTTAAATTGTTTATTAGCACAAGAACTTCACACAGTGGAAGAAATGATTGTTTATTGAAACAAGACCTTCAAGGGAGTCTTTAATTATAAAACAGCTTGATATTTTAAAGAAAATGACACAGACAACAGAAAGAACAATTTACTGTGGGTAGCAGGTTGAGTATAGCTTGGGGCCTATTAATCAGTCATGCATAACAAGTATCCTATAAAGAATTTGGAAAAAACATACAGAAAATACTGCTTCTGCAAGAGGATTCAAAGAAACACTGCTAGGTTTTAAAATGTACTTAACAGTTGCATCATATTACATTAAAAGGAGCAAAAAGCAGTATCCATCTCTCAAAAATAGATGAATAAAATGAAGACATCAGTTCTCCAGCTTTGGAACCCTCTGATAGCAAAATAATAGCAAGTTCTAAAGAAACTGGACCATGTTAGCTACATACCATCACCAGCTGCAGGCATTGGTACTGAGACACCAAGCAAGGCTTTGAAGCAGATGGTTCTTTGCTGGGCATTTCCAGTTTGAAAGCCAGAGACATAGGAACAAAGAATTTTGTCTTGAAGTTTTCTAGAAAGTAAACACAGAGCATAGCTGTTATCTTTTAAAAAACATACATCTGTAAATATGCATGAATGTGTAATGATGGAAAGAAGATGTTTTCCCATCAAAATTGTGTGCAGTGAGGTAATAAAAAGAAATATGGAGCGGGGCAGAGTTTTCCACCTGTGAGCTATTGATGTGGATTATCCAAATTGCTGTTAGTGCAGGGCCCAACAAGGTTATTCAGTGGGCTGTGATGAGCTCTGGAGTCAGCCCTGCAGAAACATGACATAACCCTTTCCTGCTTTTGGAAGATACCAGAGGAGTTTTCCATTACCCCAGAGCACTATTCTGAAAAATCAGTCTTTTTAAAAGCATTATCTGTCTGATCATCTTGCCCAAACACAAGACATTGGGCTACTCTTTGACAAAAGGGCAGTAAAATTTAGTAAACCTAGTAATTTTTTTTTTTTTTAAATGAATGAGGCAAACAGAACAGTGAGGTGGTATGATGACAAGCATATTATTGGATAGGTGAGATTAGGTGAGGTACGTGGCATGAGGCCTCTCAAGATATTAAAGAGCTACAAATATTCAGATGCATTTGATTCTAGATTTACAGCATTGATGCTGGTTTGTTTCATCCCTTGAATTGTAGCTTAGCTATGATTTTTTGGTACCTGGTATGTAATTGTGTCTAGCTTGGCTGTGATAACACTTAGGTTTTCCTGCCCTTCCATCTTCCCACTGGCTGAGTGACAGGGCAGCCGTTATTTACAGCAACAGAACTGGGATCTGGTTCTCTTTTGATTCCCGGCTAGGCAGGTAATGTTCCAATCAGTATCATTAATGGTATAGCATTTGGTTGCCAACTTTAACACCAGAGGTGTGCATGTTGAAGTGTCTCTGCAAAGTGTATAAACAATGCTAAAGGAATTTCCCATGTTGCAGCAGGTGGTAATGGATGCATAGAGCAATGACCTAATGTTTTGCAGTGGTAGGATGTATTTCTTCTGGAAATATTTTTGCTATAGCCATCAATAAGCTGGGCAGCTAGCCTAATATAGTCCACAGTAAGAAATTGGCCACTTCAAAGGGCAGTTTGTCCTATCTTAAAATAAATGAGGTGAAGTGACTCACCCTGACTGCAAAGGAAGGCTGGATAATTAGCCTAGATTCAATTCTTGGGTTTTAGTTGTATGAAGTTAAGCTGGGCTGAATGTCTCTCAGATACTTTTCTGAAAGGGAACAGAGTCATAGAACAGCTTCTGACAACAGCTCCCCCTTGATTATCTGCATTCAGTGAAAGCAGCGCTAACATGTTGAGCAAGTTGTGAGATTCTGTGGCTTAAGAGTTTAAGTGCTGGCAGGTAAACGCTGAAAATACCGTTTTTGCCTGCAATTACACATTATTCAACAAATCCAAACAGTCTGATGCATGCATCAACATGTGGCGGGTGATAGTATGCATTGCAAGTTACGTGGCCAAACGTAAAAATAAGGAAACAGTTGTCTTGGTCTCTCCAGAGACAGCGGTTAGTCCTTTTTCAAGGCCTTAAAGAATTTTGGAGATAGAGACCAGGCTGCTTACAGTGGTGCTTACTCTTTGTCAGGCTGGAATTTTAGCCCCTCTTGTTTGCAGCATCTCCAAATTAGATGCATTTTACCTCGTTAATCACTGCTAGGAAATACCACATTTTATTCACCCTGAACCCAGAGCCTGATCCCCATCATTAACTGCTGTCTGCTACTTTGTGATAAAGTTATCCTCAGGCTTCCCCTGTCTGAGCCAGGTAAGAATGTCAAAATGTCATTAAGAAAATTGGAAAGTCTGTTTTGTCATTAGCATGCACAGAATAAGAGATTGTACATAAAATTAGTGGGTTAGGCTGTTTGCAACACACAGTTTGGTTTTTTTTAGTCAGAAACTGTAGTGTCAGACCCCTCTGACTTTCAGTCTTTTGGAGACCTGTTGCTGAGGCTAAATCCATGTACTTGCTATCCAGAGGGACCTTGATAGGCTGGAGAGATGGGCCTGTGCAAACATCATGAGGTTCAACAAGGCCAAGCGCAAGGTCCTGCACGTTGGTCGGGGCAATCCCAAGCACAAGTACATGCTGGGCGGAGAATGGATTGAGAGCAGCCCTGAGGAAAAGGACTTGCGAGTACTGATTGATGAGAAGCTCAACATGATCCCGCAATGTGCACTGGCAGCCCAGAAAGCCAACTGTGTCCTGGACTGTATCAAAAGAAACGTGGCCAGCAGGTCAAGGGAGGGGATTCTGCCCCTCTGCTCTGCTCTCGTGAGACCCCCCCTGCAGTGCTGTGTTCAGCTCTGGAGTCCCCAACACAAGAAGGACATGGAGCTGTTGGAGCGGGTCCTGAGGAGGCCACAAAGATGATCCAAAGGCTGGAATACCTCTCCTGTGAAAACAGGCTGAGAGAGTTGGGATTGTTCAGCCTGGAGAAGCCTGGTAGCACGAGCGAGGCTGCAGAGATAGCCCCTGTAAGAAGCTGTGAGGGGCGGGGGGGGGGAAGCAAACAAGCTTTCCCAGCTCCAAAGCTGGTTGGATCGGTATCTGGACAGGTTGGACCTCCCAAAGAGGGGCTGGATCTACAGTGAAGAGAGGGAGGAGGCCGGGGCCTGGCTCCCCCCAGCCTCTCAGGCACTGCTTGTGCTGGACTGCTGACATTCGACTGGAGATGGCTGCAGCAGCATAGCTGTGACTCGGTGGGAAAAGCCCACTCTGAAGCAATCTGATGGGTAAGGATTGCATCCTGTGGAAAAGACTCACATTGGAGAAGTCTGGGGACTATCCCATGAGGAGGAGATCCATTGGAGCAGGGGAAAAGACTGTAAGGAGTCCTCCTCTTTTAAGAAAGGAGCAGTAGAAACAATGTGTGATGAACCGACCTGCAACCTCCCCATTCCCTGTCCCCCTGCGCTGCTGGGGGGAGGAGGTAGAGCTGGGAAGAAGGGAGGGGTGGAGGGAAGGTGTTGTTAAGATCTGGCCTTGCTTCTTGTTATCCTCTCAAGTAACTGTTAATGAATTAAATTGATTTGTCCACAAGCTGAGTCTGTTTTGCCTGGGGCCATGGTTGGTGGGTGATCCCTCCCTGTTCCTGTCTCCAACCTCAGGCCTTTTGTTACATTCTTCTCCTCTCCACCTCTCCGAGAGGGAGGAGTGGTGGTAGCTCAGCTACCAGCTGGGCTACACCATGACAGGCTTTTCTGAGCATCTCAATAAAGAGAGGTGGGTGGTTTTGGTTTTGGTTTTATAATGTTCATTTGTAACCATGAGCTGTCTTCTGATAGGAGGAGGATAGAGCTTGTCCTCAAAATGCCTGAATATGTCCACTGAGCATCTGAGGTCTCTCTTCAGTTGTCTGAAGTTAGACACCAACATATGCGACAGGATCAGGACCCTGAGCGAGGTAAGTGGACACATGTAGTGAGTCTACCCAGTGCTTTGAGGGTTTAGCATCGATGCTCTCCTGCAGCTATACCTCCTGAGAGTTAATGAAGATTAGATCTCATCTAGATATATATCTCCAACACACTGAAACTTCCTTAATAAATTTTAGGATAGACTTTAGTGCAGAATTACAGTGTAGGTCTCCAGCCATTAAAAAATGAATTATTGTTACTGATGTAACTCAGCAGCAGAGCACCCTGACAGCAATGGCCTGAGCTAATTCCCCCGAAGATTAGTCTCTGTTCCTGCAAGATAAGTGCTCTAGCCTTGTTTCCTTATGTTGGATTTTTATATAGTGCCTTCTGTAGCACTGCACCGTTTTCATTTGCATGTACTGTACAGGGCTGTATCGGCACCATCAGAGAAGGTATTATATCACACCTCGTTTGGAAAGACTCGGTGAAGGTTATCTCTGCCTGAAGCAAAGATACTACTAGGCTGAATGTAAAGCTGTTAGAGTAATTTCTAATGAATAATGTATTACACAATTTTACTTCCCCTCCCCCTCCCTCTGTGCATGAATTGTGTGAGGAGTTCTTTTTAAGATAAAAGGAACTATTTAATAATGAAACTAGAATAATGTTGAATACATAAGTTAGTTACAGGTGGCAGATCCAGAGACAGACTTTAGTCTGGTTGTATACTTTAAATACTCAAACTATTAGCTACTATTCTTTGCTGGTAAGTTTTGATTTATGGGTCATTTGTGAGTGAGTTGTTATAGGCATCTGGCGTTCCAGTTTCAAGCTATTTTGACTGGAAGCTCAATCACCTGTTGATATTTTTCCTTCCAAAACGGCTAAAGGTAATTCATAGGATCTCATGTTTTGTACCCTTTATTTCTCAACTTGAAGATGAGATTTAGTTTATACCAACAAGCTGAAGTGTCCATTGCTCTGATAGCTGTTCTCTTTTTAGTATTTGTACTTTTTAAAGCTGATGGAAACAAAACATATGATGGGCAAGAGATGAATTTTTTTCGGAATACGACCCTTTGTTCATGATGATCTTTGTAACACTCAGCTACCTGTTTATAGGAAGATAAACATAAGACGTTCAAAGAGAGAAAACATCTATGGAAAATATTTGTTCAAGTCCTCAAGAACGTATTATGTTTGCAGAAATTCAATGATATGTAGGAGTAGTCTGTAACATTCCTGTTTTTATGGGAAGTCTTTTCTGTATCTTTTCATTATGCCATTTTGTCATCAGTGATGATGTGGTCACCAAAGGCTTTGGTGTCCTGGTGAGTAACAGCTGTGGACTGACTGTTCAGCTGGATCTCTTTCGTGCTTAGGTACAGGCAGATCTGGGAGACACTGAACCTGCAAGACCACATGTTCCCTTATCAGAGCTCAGTTCTCTGAAAGTGTTTTAGATTCTCCGAATTTGTTTTTGAGGAAAAATTATAAAAAAATAAAAAGGAGGGGAGGGGGGAGAGAGAGAGAGAGAGAAAATAAGTTAATGTATGAATAAGGAGAAGCTTCTCTTCGCTCACAATTTTGCCAAGCTTGTTCAAATGTAACAACCTTATTGAACACAAGTTGCTGTAGTTTTCTTGAGGAAAACCAGCAAAGAAACTGTCTTCAAAGAAGTAAGTAAAAATATTTTCATGATATCTTCCTATTCTAGTATTCTCACTTTTATTTCATTAGTGGCAGTTTCACAGCAGCCTTTACTCCTTTATGTCGTTATCTTTTTTTTAAAAAAACAACCCAAGTTTAAAATTGCTAATTGCACCTATCCTTGGGTGTGTGTGGTATATTTCATAAAGATGAGATAAATTCAATTAACATAGTATGCAGACAAAGCTCATAATGTTTGAGCTCCACACACACAGCAGGTGCATGCTAAAACTTCTGATATTTTTTTAATAAACAGAAAGGCAAATCATTTGTGCATGGCTGATATCAAAAGAGAAGGACTGAATGCACAATTCAATTGAACATTTGTTCTTAACTTTACTCAGGGACATTTAACATGAAAATTCTTACCATATTTGGCAGGAAGTCCCACTGATTTCACAGAGGAAACCAGTTACAGGTATCCAGAGCTAGATGGTTTAGGGAGATAGTGGAAGATGATTGTATATTGTACAACCTCCCAGGCTCTCCAGGGCAATTAGAAATTCAAGCCTGTTACCCTGGCAACTGCAAAATTTGACAGGATTTGAAACCTCTGATCTCTTTGGATAAGGCAGCAGCATTTATAAATTTTCCTCATTCACCTTACTATAGTTGTGATATTGAATTGCATCAGATAGCCTCTCCTCTGCTGAAAAGACCTCATGTGACTGTAGAGCTGATAAATAACAGTAATTGTACAGAATAGAGGTTCCAAAATGTCACTCCGTGGACCACTGGTGAACTGTTGAGTGCCAACCAGCTGCAAGATGGCGGTTCACTCCCTCTGTTTCCAGCTGTTAATGTTTCACCAAAAGGCAGCTAAACATGTTATATGTTCTCCTAACAGCTCCAGAGAAAAATGAAATCAATGGCAAATATCTAAACTGCCAATACTAAGCTTGTTCTCTCATAGGTTCTCTCTTCCCCATCCTCTCTTTCGTTGTGGTCACACACTCAATTTTCTTGAATTTGGAGGCTTGGCTGCACTCGAACACGATAAAGTAATCTTTATATAGCTGCATATTTCTGTTGTAAAATTGGAAGTGGTGAACTCTGCCTTGGATGGAGCTGAATACTCTCTCGAATTCAGCACTGCTGAGATTGATACCAAAGAACTCGGTTTAGTTCTGGTGTCTTTATTGTTTCTTTAGGTTTATGGCAAGCTTAGGGACAGCAGAAAAAAAGTAGTACTAAAATGATTTTTGAGGACTGGAGAGAAATAAAGGTGTTAAGTAACATGTAAAGATGACAGACAACAAATTCAGTTACCATGTAGAAATAATTTAGTGAGGGAGGAGCACAGTAGGTACAAAAAGGTGCTTTTGCTAAGAAAAGAGATAACAGGAACTAACTGCTAGTTAAACACAGAGAAATTATAGAATCATTAAGGTTGGAAAGGACCTCTAAGATCAAGTCCAACTATCAGCCCAATACCACCGTGCCCACTAACCCGTGTCCTGAAGTGCTGCAAATTAAGAGTAATATAAAAATTTTAAGCCATAAGACAAACACTGTGCATAGGGAAGCTCTAGACTGAATTTCCTTTTTTGTGGATGGTTGACATTAGTTATTGGAATCAATACAGGAGTGATATTACAGGAGTTTTCTTATAAAAATTTCTGACAAGATGAATTCGTATTCAGAACATTAGTATGAAAATGTACTTCACTCTTCCTCTGGTTTTAAAAAAAATAATCAAAAATTATTCCCACTTAATACTCCACATCATCGTAATATTTTTTTTTTTCAGTTAATTGGTCTACTTTAGAGTGTGTTGTATAATATTAGGAGGCTGATATGGAAGAGTTCACTGAAAAAAAATTGAAATGTTGAAGTTTTTTGCATATCCCTGAGCTTGAGAAGGGCCTGTGTTCTCTTTGCTCACTTGAAGTGGCTCCGTATTGGGGAGCAGTTTCTTGAACTTCAGTTAACCTCTGAGTGTCCTGGGTGAGATTTGAGAAATGTCGTATCACTCACCACCACTTCACTGGAGTCTGTCTCAGATCGTTAGTCCTGCCTTACCCTCCAATAGCTGATAACAGCTCAGCCAGCTGGAAAACTCTTATTCTCCTAATTAGCGTTTTGAATTTGACTCGTCCTCTTTTCCTTCCAACTTTCAGCAGATTTAGCATTTGTGCCCAGCACTGGTTCATAGCCTTAGGAATAAATCCTTCTATGCAAGGAACTTTCTTATTGCCTAATTTTCTCTCCCTCATGGGGAAAGAACCACCTGCAAACTAAGGTGCTAATTACGTCATTGGCTCGGTGGTACAGCTGCTGACTTCACTTACTCTTCTTAATAACTAGCACTAACTAATGACTTGGCTGCTATTAAGCTCTGACTGGCATTAAGTGGCAAACTCAGTGAAATGGCTCTGCATGCCTGCAGCTATCTAAACCCCTGTAATTTTAAAACTAGATTGTACTTTCATCTGCAGAAAGAAGTTTCATGTAATGACGTTTACTTTTCTTGCAGATGTCAGTGAAAGGGCTGAAGGATTTCATCCCAGCTGCATCATGGTTTCATTTACTCTTTAGAAAAAATGCACATCGGGGATTTAATCTAGTAGCTTTATCCAGAGGCACTAAGCTTACTTGTATAAAGATTGAGATGGAAAATTCTGTTGTTGTATTTTGTTTTTTTTTTCTTTCATTTGAGGTTCTGTGCTTGTGGTATGTCAGCTAATTAGTTTTTGGGCAAATTAATCTTCAAGTGACACTAGGAGGTGGGAAGTTAATTTTCACTCATTCCTTGTTTCTTTATGACTATCTAATTATTCATGAATGTTGTAGGGGTTGTGTTCTAAAAGGCAAGTCAGCATGGGGTTAAGCAGTGCCCAAACAGAGGAAGAAGGGTAAAAAATTTACATATTTGACAGGCATACAGCTGCTTTGAGATTGTCATTCTCCAATTTTCATTTCTGTCCTGTTGGTATTGTAAATTATTAATCAAACAATGATTACATGTACAATCCTCTGAATTTCCAAAGAGCTTTGTTAATATGAACTAAGACACCTGTCATGTGCTCAAGAGAAGTTATTATCTCAGAGCCAAATTTTCCCTTGTGTCATGCTTATGCAACTTGCTTATGAATCAAGGAGTTTGGCATGCAGGAAGAAGCATAATTTTGCTGTGAATTAAATAAGACAAGGAAAGACTTGTGATATGGGTTGGGATAAGACCTTTTAAGAACAGAGAAAGAAATGCTGGCTCAGGTGATCGTAAAGAATTTGTACAACGTAGAAAAAATGTAAAAAGAAAATTCTGCAGGCACTATGGTTGGAGGGACGAAACTGAAAGTAGATAAAAATAATAAGGAAAGAATTTAAATAGAAGTCTCAGGAAGAGAAAGGAGGCCTAGAGGTAATTGTGGAAGAAATAAAGTAAACGAGGCAAAAAATTTGTCAAGTCTTAAAACAGTGTGATTGAATTTCAGGGATACCCAATACAAGAAGTAAACATTTGTGGAGGATAAGTGACATCATCAGATCACAAAAAAAGAAAGACAGACTCAGCTGCAATGACTGAAGGCTCTCTGGAAAGAAGCAAGATGAAGTCGGACAGGTAGGATTGGGAAAGCTTTACATGACTTTATCTTTTCCATTTGCAGTTGTTAGAGTTGTATTTGATCTGCAAGGAGTAGAGATGGTCAAATGTGTTCAGCAACTGGCACAAATAAGGCCTCAACAACACAGGTTCCATATTACAGTCAGAATGGGGAGGGGAGAAATGCCTCAATATAAAATAACCTTTTCCCCAAAGGTAAATATAGAATAACCTTAGTAATTTGGGCAAAATGTGTGGTGTATTTGGTTTGTTTGAACTTTTTCAGAAAATTTGTTGACTTTCCTAAAACTAAAATGTATTGTTTTAATTTTGTTCCACTTGAAGCTTGGAGTTCTTCAAGACTGAAAGAGCAAATGTAGAAAAATGTTTTCCGCCCTCTTCTTCCCTATTAAACTTTTTGGAGAAGAAAAGGAAACTCTGAGAAGTGTTGAGACACCAAAGAGATGAGATGTGTAAGAAAGAGACACCAAGGATAGCAAAAGGGGTCTAAAACTCAAAAGCCAGGTTTTATCTGAATGCAAACCAGAACAGAGCAACATTTGAAACAGAGAAAACTCAGCAAGACAGATTAAAATGACAGATCTCTCGCCATTTTCATGCCAGACCCTTGAGGACTTTTGCAGTCCAGCAAGTTTCAGTGCATTTCTTGTTTGCAGCAAGTGCTACTTCAAGTCCCTCTGGGACATGGTGCTTCCTTCTTTCCATCACTTCTAAAGCTTGACTCTGCATCTGCTCCCTACCAAGACTAGCAGATTTGTGTTGCAGGTTTCTTGTTTTCTGCCTGGTTTTCCCACCTTGTACTCTGAAATCTGCTTTTCTTCATTGATTTCTGCACTTTCAGTTGCTTTACAAGATATAACAACTCCTGTTTGTGCCAGAGGGTCTCACCTTGGCCTGAGGCACATAGATGTAAACACAAAGTGTTCCTCCCATCTGCCCCACTGCAGTCTTTTTAGCAGAACATGGCATACAAACCAAACAGATGCTATCCATGTTAGAAACGCTTCCCATCCTAATACCTGCTCCCTCCTGCCCTGGCTTTTTACACCACTATGAAACACGTTTGGAATATTTTGTTTAAAAAAAAAAAAAAAAAGGACCAAATTAATAAATGAATAAAACTTTCTGTCATTACTTGGTCAAAACCTCACTGTTCATGAAATGGTTTACACTGTGATAGTTCTGAAGCTGGTATTAACTGTAAAGGTGCTGAAGAATGGCCACGTGCTGATGGCTCTAAAGAAGCAGATGAGTTTGACCATCTCAGTTTTTCGGGTAAACAAATGATGCAGATATTAATAACATATTTGGCTGTTGGTTCAGAGAACGGACAAGACAACTGGATTTTCAGTGATGACAGAAGAAAAGCTGAGGATCCAGTACAGGAGGTAGGATTAACTAAAATAGGTGAGGAGGTAGTTAGCCTTCAAACGTAACAATATTTCTAAGAACTCTAGATAGGACTAGAGAAATAAAGCAAATATTTCTAAGAATTGTAGATAGGACTAGAGAAATAAAGCAATAAGTACTAGCTTTCTCTGTATCATTTTATTAGGATCCATCCCAGGCAGAATTTATTTTTCAAATTATGTGTAACCAGCCAATTTCACTACATCCTTCTCCTCTTGTTAAAATCAAAGCAATATAACTTTCTCAAAAAAAAAAAAAAAGCAGCAGCATAATATCTTGATGATTTCTTAAGAGATCTCTTCTCACAGTTATAGGTATGTTAGAAAGGAAATTGATGTATCTTCCTTTCTTCTTTGCGTGTTCTTGGTACCACAAGCTGTGCACAGCATGCTTTCAATTAATTTAAACTAACTTTCCATCTGCTCCAACAAATGTAGGATTTGAGTGAAAGACAGTATGATGGAGTGACATGAAATATGCTAATAGCAAACACTAATGTGAAAGCCAGTCTTCTGTGGAAAATGTAATATCCATAGTGCACTCTTTTTACTCCATATTAAAGGCTCACTTCAGTGAAAAATGATTATTGTTTTCAATATTTGCCTAATCAAGATGGGAAACGAAAGCTTTAGCGATGGAGATCGAGATTTACATTTTACAGAGCATGGTAATGTGAAGAACAGAATGTATCAGATCGATTCCTTTTTAATTGCCACTTTCATCAAGCTTTATGTTATGGAATTATTTCATTATGTTTCTACACTTAAAAGAACACAAATGCTGAATATGATTAGAACTCGAAAAGCTTTGACTTTGTTATCAGTTTGATCAGAATGCTGTGTATTTTCCAAATATTCTATTTTTTCCCCAACAAATTAAAATTCCAACAAAGGTATTTAAATTAGACAAACTGGTGCCACAGCAGAACATGTTTGAGTAATGACATAACTAAATTATAGTAACTATGTACAACAAAAGCCTTTTGCTACTAAATGTGTGCACTTTACAGACAATACTGTAGTCCTTTGGGGGGGGGGGGATGTATGTTGTTTTTGGGTTTTTTTTTTTGTTTGGTTGGTTTTTGGGGTGTGTTTTTTAGTATAAAGTAGGAATCTAACTGATTCTGGCACCAGCCTTTCAAGCAATAACCATTCAAAGCCATGTGGTAATTAAATTCTACCTGCAGCCCCATTTTGTTCCCAGTTGAACCCTTGAGAATATGGCCTTTTTTCCCTAATTTAAATTAGCATGTGAATTTACAAAGTGGTATTTATTTTGGACCCTGGTTCCTCCTCCCCATACTTCTTACATTAAGTACTGTACTTTTAACCCTGGTTTGACTACTTCAACTGATCAAATAAATGCAAATCAAAATTTTAGACTCGATGAGATGCACAGAGAAGCATGGTGGCAGCATTGCTGTGAGCAATAGCAAGTAAAAGACAATAAGCTTATTTTTGATAATTTGTGCCTCAAACTCAATACCACTTGTTCTTAGAAGTAGAGTTCCGTAGGGGATAATTCTCCATGACCTTGTGCAGACCCATGGAGAGTGATGCCATATTTTCATGGCAATTTTATACCTGAGTCCAAACTTGCAGTAAAGACAGATACTTCTCAACTGCTGCAGTCTATAGCTGCCACCTCTTTCTAGGTTAAAATTGCTGAAGCACTGACAGTTTTTTGGTCTGGGTTTTTTTTTTGTTTGCTTGCTTTGTGTGGCTTATTTATTTATTTATTTATTTAAGACATGTCTGGAAGGCCTTCATTCTTGGCAAGGCTGAGCAAGAGCTGAATTGCAGATATCCTCATAGTTTACCTGTCGATCAAAGGGTATAAAAGATACCCAGTGGATGTAAGAGAGGGTCCTTCAAAGTGAGAAAATGAACACTACGTTTCTTTCTTTCCCTGGGCCTATATAAGCATCTAGCACCTAATGCCTAGTGTTCAGCAGCAGTGTGCCCACATCACCAATTTATGGCAATTTTGGGGAAGACATTGCTTGCCGGAGCTGTTCCATTCTGCAGAAAAGAATTAAAGATTTCCCAGGGCAAGATGATATTTGAGTAGAAGCTGTTTAATTTCTTTTAGTTCCTTTTCAGTTTGCTGGAAACAGACCCAACCAAAGAGAAGTCTGTTCATTGGATAGCTGCTTTTCCTCATTGGATATAATTTAGAGGTAGCAATTGTTTCAAAGATAGAAGGATATGAGACAGGAAAGATTTATAATACTTTTATCTGACCAGCTGGGACAGGTGAGTAAGAAAAAGATGGATATTCT
Organism: Tauraco erythrolophus; assembly: GCF_009769465.1. Classification (NCBI taxonomy): domain Eukaryota; kingdom Metazoa; phylum Chordata; class Aves; order Musophagiformes; family Musophagidae; genus Tauraco; species Tauraco erythrolophus. The sequence goes on along the minus strand of NC_141479.1, from coordinate 18,841,426 downwards.
TTTGGATGTGCAGTAAAATCATTCTTCATTGATATTAGGCAAAGGTCCTATGCATCCAAAAACTTGTCCGTTTTTCCCAATGATGTCATAAGGTCTAATAAAAAGTATTAGTTTTCCCTACAGACCTTTCCTCCCTACAATTCTACAGGACATTTAGACACCTACAGCAGATAATGTCCTCAAGAATTTGTATGCTTAAGCTGAAACCCTTGTAAGAGAAGTAATTAGACAGGCTTAATTAGAGCTGGCATAACAAAATATATGTCGGTAAACCTGCACAATTCTGCCTAGAAAGGCCTTTTCAAGGGGCTCTGACTGCTGTGTTAGTCATGCTCATTTTTCAGCAACTATATACAACGGTATAACATTTAACCACCATTAAATGTTTCTCCAGTTGAGGCTGTTTCATGCGTAACTCAACCATTTAATCGATCTATCATCTCATTCATTGTTAGATTACAACTGGTGTAACTGCAAAGAAGGAAAGAATGAAGAAAATGAGATGCTCCGTTAGAAAATACCATCAGGAAGTAACAGATTAAGCCATTTGAAATGAAGGCAATCATGAATGGTTTCAGGAATATTTTATTTCATGCGTAAATTGGATCATTGGCTGAAAAATAATCACTTGTTCCATCAAAGATATAACCCAGAAATGAGGTGGAGATAGAAGTTAACAGAGGATGAGTAATAGAGGTAAGAGATCAAGCATCTAGCAAGGCAGGGATGATAATACCAGTTATTTAACAGGGGAAACAATGGCCACTAATGGTAATTAGCAGTAAAGCAAACACGTTTTCTCCTCATAAATCTGGTGTTGGTGTCAGTGTGACTTGCCTGAATGCAGATTCAGGAGAGAATATGGCTCCGAAATGCCAACAAGAAAGCAGGAAAGAGTTATCAGAGCATCACTTTTGTGGTGAGAAGGGGAAGTCCAAGAAGATTAGGTGAATAAAAATCTGAGGAATGTATCAGGAAAAATGTGCAGTCTACTGGTATATGTCTTTCTAGATCTTTCCTGCCTCCAGCAGAATAAAAGTCCCTTATGAATATAACTCTAGAGATCAAGCTATATATTTTTAGCCTGTAGGTTCCAAATTACACATTGAAAGTCATTATTGAAGGAAAGATACCTTATTTTTGGGACTAATTGCACTTCTAAATGCAGTCCCTGACATCTCTTACAAGATGAAAATCGTGTCCTTAAAACTATTCCTGGTTTATTATATTATCAGCCAGAATTTCGTATCATGTTATACAGAACCTGGTAGCTGCAAACATTCACTGTTACATGTGAGTAAGCGTAAGCTGACAGAGATGAAGCAATATTTTATTAATATTATATATTATATATTTATTTTTATTTATATTATTATTTTTTTAATTTAAAAATTTCCCTCGGAAGTGCAGGAAAAAAATTTCTTCTGTCTCATGTATGAACATACCTGCCTGTACATACAACTGCCGTTCCTAAGGCCTCACATCAGCAGAGGAGAACTCTTCAGGATTATCTTAATGTTTGACAGCCATAACAGCTCCCTGCTAAAAACTGTTCCTGGCTGTGATGGAAGAAAGACTTTATGAGGTTTCAGCATTCCTTGCATTGTTGATACAACAGTACAGGTTTTTGCTGAAATATGAGGAAAACATACTGAGTAATAGCTCAGATGTTATTTTCAATAATGCTTTGAGGCATGATAAAGAATAACATATATTTATAATTTAACCTGCCTGTTTATAAGGCAAATTACCTGGATTCATTATCTGGCTTTTCTGCTTGTTTCTCAGATGCTTAATTTGAAATGAACCATACGTATATTTGTATATATATTTATATATGGGGTGTGTGTGCATGCCTCTCAATTGTTATTTGAGCAGTCTCTATAAGTGGAAAATAGTTTCAGATACAGATTATTCTGTGTAGCATACAAGAGACAATAATTCAGCTATCAAGTATTTGATATTACTCATTCAGACATGTGGTGGCAAATTATCTCTCTCACCTCCCCATCCCTAGGAATGCTCATTACTTGAAACAATTTTGTGTCCCAGTCCTGAAGGATGTGAAAGATAGGATTTAAGATTAAGTACAGCTGTTTGTGACTAGAAAGACATGTCAAACTTGAAGCTTCTAGATTCAATTCAGGAGTTAAATTTGTCTAGTATGATCATAAAATAAAATACACCATCCTACTGTCAAAGTAGTTAAATATTCAGGAATAAGATCATGGTTAATAAGACATTAATCATTAACCATTATTCAGAGATAGTTTGGATCAGACTGGAGGAATTACAAAAAGTATAAATGAGCTCTGAAAAAGCCAGCTGAGTTTAGGTGACAAAGCTATCGAGTGAATGGGAAGAAAAACCTAATCTGTAGCTAGATGAGACTTGCACAAGTGACAGGCCCATGGACTGTAATGAATTAACAACTCTCTGGCTGATGGATTTACTCAGATGTTAATAAACAGTTGGCTCTCTAGGCTTGTCCACAGTTGCAGCACACCACTGGTCTCCTGGGAGTCATTTGTTGACAGACTATGGTCGGTCTGTATGGCAGCAGGCTGGAGAGGCCACTCTACTTCAGCATAATTCATTCTTCTGTTCAGTGGAGAACATTCCAGCCTTCCAGAATGACTTCTCACAGGGAGAATGTGCTGCCTTACAGGGGCTGCACGGGTGTTGTGAAGGTGTGCACAAAAGCAGCCGAATCGCAGACCTCGCGGCAGCTCCCGATGGGGGCATGGAACTTCTCCAGAGTGGGACAGTCCTTCCGTGTTAGTGCAGTCTAGAAAATGTGTTCCCTCAGAGTGCCCATATTGTATGCATCAGTCAGAGCTGGAGGGTTTTTTGGGTTTTTTTTTTTAGGGTTGCAGATCATTCCTGGGCCAATAAATGAATATAGGTGTATTTTCATTTTATAGTAGGCTATTGATAATACAAATTTATTTATAATGCAGGTAATGGTTTAAAACGTGTAACACTTTTAAAATACTTTTGGACATTAAGTCTTAACTTCCCAGTCTAAAAATGTTGACTGTAATTATTATATGTTTAAGGTATTTCACTCTTAAAAGAAAGATTTTTCTGGAGTACTATTTGCCACTTTCTTTGTTCAGCTTAATTTTTTTTTTTTAAAAGCAAATCTTACATGATTATAATACCTTATAGGTAATTATTAGGATTAAACATCTGGTTTATATAAATTGTCATCTCAATTCACATTAAAGTAAACCAGAATTGCAACAAATGGAGGTTTTTCTAGAATCCTTTTAAAATACAAAGTTACTTGTATACTCCAGTTCTTCGTAATCTCATTTTTGTCTTGGTTTGTGAAGTTGGTTTTAAATTAGTAAACAGACTTTCAAGGCCTGTGATAGATTTTAGATAAGGTGCAAAAATGATGCTAAAATATGCAGTGATAATTGAGTGTCAATTTAAGAACATGTTCCCCATTGAACAGGTGCCTGTTGTCTCCTGTGAACTTGAGGTTATTGTTAATACACTGTTAACAGGTTCCCAGGAGTTTCCATGCAGTTCATTTCACGCTTGGAAGTTGCAATATTTGCAACAATTCACAGAGTTCAGAAATGTCCAGGAGACTTTGGCAGGGACAGCCAAGCAAAATGCTAGTAAGGAAAACAGAGCAGAAGCCTGAGCCAGGTTTCGACTGTTGCCAGACTCCATCAGCACTACACAACGTTGTCATGAAAAAATGAGTTCTTTCATCTCTTACAGCCATAAGCCAATGGGGACTGTATTTATTAGCAGAGAAATAACAGAATGAAATACAAGGGAGGGCTTGAAAGCAGCCCATTGTGTTAGGCCAGTGACATCTCTCTCAAATGAATGAGTATCCGTGAATGGGCTTTGCTTCATAACAGCCGGATAACACAGTGATCTAACAGTCAGATCAGTGTTTGTCATCCTGCAGAGTAATTTACAGTTCTGCAAACTGGGAGGAAAATACTGACGAGTCAAAGCTGATCTGGTTTGTAGTCTTGTGCTTTGGTGTAAATGCACCACTTGTATAAACACATACAAGGTGTAAAGCAACAGAGTCAGCCAACTGGACTTCCCAAATCTCGGTTCAGTCAAACATCAGATGCTAAGAATGTCTTAGACCTGTGCTTTACTTCTGGTTGGAATAGTGAACAGTAAAGTTGTGTTATGTATTGAAAGCCTGACCTCCAAAGGGCAGGGATCAGAGTAGGCTGGCTTGTGAAGCTCCCACTGAGGCATGTAATAAGACCCAGACTTCTAAGGAAACATCTCATAAGCACCAACAGCATCGTCAAAATTTAGTTTGGCTTTTAGTCGGAAGCCCATCCTGGGTTTGGGTGTAAACAACTACTTTTAGCATATCTCCTCTGCTACTTAACTGTTTGTGTGATGCTAGTACTTTAAAAAGTGGCAAGTTTTCACAGCCTTGACTCATATAACATCCTACTTCTGAACAAGTGAACTTTTGGATTGATTGCTTGAAAAAAAACCCACCACAAAACAAACCGAGGCTAGCAGGCATCTTCAATGGCATTTCTTTAGAGATTTGGCATCCTTTCATCTCAACTATGAGGAAGACAGCAAGATACTTTTCAGAAAAGTCTGGTTTATAACTGGTAGATATCTTCCGACTCACAAGAAATTGGACAGCTTGTAGGAATGATTCTTGACACAGTGGCCTTCGGTAAGAACAGACTAACAGGGATCTCCCATAGGGAAAAGATGCTACATGACTGAGGAGCTAAGCAGGCGAAGAATTTTATATTATTAAGTCTTTAGGGTATTTCAAATTTATTTGTACAAAGGAAAGATGCAGAGTGCCAAGAGCGAGCCTCTACAGAAACGAAGTGAGAGTTGATTGTGTTATGAGAGTAAGTAATATAGGAATCTATTATCTTTTTTTTAAGAGAGTGTTTTTCCAGACTTTGTGAAGACTCACATTAGAGAACATTCCCCCTGCCACCCCTCTCCCCCCTAGATTTCCTTTGCAACTAAAACCAAAAAATAGAATTCTCAGCAAAACCCTAAAGTAGCAGAAAATCCATCTGCTAGGCTAATGAAGACGACTGGCACAAGTCTGTGCTGCCTACTGTCCCCGCTTCCTTCTCTTTAAAGGTATTTGAATTGCCCCAATTCCCATATTAATTAGTCTGTAGTATAGTTTAATTGCATTGTACTATTTTTTTCCCAGTTAACTGAGCTTTTAATTAGTATTCACTGTTTAATAACCAATTAAAAAAATAGCCTATTATTTTATGTGTGTGAGATAATGGAACTCATCACCTTAGCTGTTTATATTTGTATATATACAGTAGTGTGATTTGAACAATGAATCTATTATATCCGTGTGTCCATCTTTGTTACAAGTGAGTTATACCTTCACTGAATAACGATGTTTAAATGCACATACTACCTCCTTCTCTTATTTAGCCCAAGCAGGACAAGAGATGAAGAAGAGCTGCAGTAGCAAGAGAACTTTTGTTTAAAGTTGAAGGAACTGAAGAAAGCGAGGCTTGGATTGCATCCACTCAACCCCTGAAAACAGTTGGGTACAGCACACATTTTCATTAGCTTCAGGTACTCAGTGCTCATTCGCTAAAGAACAAAGTACACGGTGCCAAGGAACAGAAATTGAGAGTGTGAGAAAGTACCACAGCCCACGAGTTGTGTAAATGACAACAACTACAACTGAAGGAAAGTTTATCATGGAAGGAACTGGTAAGAGTGAGCCCTGATGGCCCTTTAATAATGTGCCAAGCTAGAGCATCAGTGCAGGAGTGATGGCCGGATGTCCATGGCCAGAAACCAGATGATGAGAACTGTCTTGAGAGAGTGAGAAAGAGGGAGGGAAAACCAACCCAAGACAAGCCGCCCCTTGCACTGCTGCTGGCAGCCGGGCAGTGCGTGGGGCCCGTGCACATCGGGACTGAGAACAGGATCGTGTCTGGCAGGAGTCTGGGGCAGAGGCTGACGGTTGTTCAGCTGCCACCTGGCGACAGGGCTGCCTGAGCTCCCCAGCCCTGTGTCTGGGTGGCTGCAGATGTAAGTCCTTCCTCTGGGAAGGGTTCAGCTCTCAGGCTGGTGCCTGCTGAGGTGCCTCTGCACCCCGGCTTTTTGGTCGTTGTGCTGGGGTGGCTGCACTTGCCAGGAAGGTAAGTCTCCAGCTGGCTCTGCTGCCAGGATGGTTTTGATCTGTGCCCTCTGACTGTTTCTATGTTTCCATCTTTACGTTGCAGTTCTGTCCCTATCACTGAAACAGAGGGAGAAGAGGGCGCTTTGTGATCCGATGGGAGCGAAGCCACGAGAGAACGCAGCTTGACGAGTACATGTAGGTCAAAATCCTGCGGTCAGCTCTGCCAGCAGTGGTGGTGAGCAGCTGCACTAAGCCCTTGGCAGGACTGGGCATATCAGGTCTTTTGCCCAGCTCATAGGATTTCTCTCTAGAGCCATTGTTGTTTCGACTTCTCTGCGCAGGATCCAAGAGCAAGCCATTTTCATATGGATTAATGCAGTTTTTGCCATTGGTAACATTGGCAAAACTTGTCAGGCACCATGACTGGGCTTTCCAGCACTGCTCTAGTTCTTACCTGGTGTAGCTGGTAGTTACAGCTTGCACATGTAGACTTTATTCCACCAAAAAGCCTAAATCTTTCCTTTAGACTTATTGTCTCGTAATGAGGGTTATTCTAATTACCACAACATATTGTTTCTACTTTTCTTCGTCTGTGGACTCTGTCACGTTCTCTACAATCCCGATATGAATTAAATATCCTCAATCTTGTTCTTTTTTTTTTTTTCAGCAATCCAGTATATGAAAGGCTGAGTATCTGTTAATTGGGGCATCTGTTCTCTAGAGATTTTGCTGGTTTTGCTCAATATGAAAGATGATGACAATTAAGTTACCTTGGTGATATGGGAAACATTTCAGTGTATATTAGCTCATGATGACTTAAAAAAAAAAAATAGTTTACAGTTCTATAATTATTTTATCAGTTGTGGGGGGAGGAGTTTCAACTCTTAGGTTTTGGCTTTTTAGTGACGCTGGTGGGAACTAGGTGTTCAAATCCCAGCAAAGACTGACTTCCTTGGTGCTAGCCAAGTCAATAACACAGGTTGTAACCCCAAGGCAGGTTATAATCCCTGTTTTATGGCTAGTTGGAAGGTGTCTCACAGCACTGTTGCTTTACTACAGCTGATCAAATAGCACAAAGAATGAGGCACAGCTGATGTGATTATTTATTTATTCGTGTACAAAGAGGCACTATTTGATTTGCTGTCATTTCCAAGCACAGGCTAGACTCGTTATCTTACCACTGTCCCCAGCAAATCAGTTGGAGTGAGGGTGAAGTTTGCAAGATAACAAGAATGGCAAAATTAGCCCAGTATAAAATTTGTTCCGAGGTGGCTGCTGGCATCAAGCAAGAAAACAGGTGTAAACAACAGTGGACATTTTTATAGAACCTAAAATTTTAAAAACTCGTTTGTGACATAAAGATTTAATCCAGTCCAGTAGCTATGTTTTGTTATCCTTCTGGTAAAAATGTATGTGGTCAGTTTGAAAAGAAAGCACTGTGAGAGGTTTTTGTTTTGTTTTTCTTTAAATGTACCAGAAGAAGCTGTTTATGACCATCCCCTTTCCTAAATCAATTACTGCAGTATTGTAACCATATTGCAGAGAACACCGGTTGCAAGCACTTAATTAATTGTGAGTGTCCAGCTCTATTTTACATTCTGACTTTTCGGCATGCCTTGCAGTAAACAAGTAGCATAAACACTCTTCATTGTCTTGTTTTGGACAGTTAGTCATAAAAAGTACATCCAGCCACAGCAACGATGGTGAGTATCCCACAATTGCATGTGGAAACAGTAAGTTGCAAAAATGAGTCATAAGTAATAAAATATCCTGTCATATAATGTTGAAGTGTACTGGACCAGAGTAACTTACTTGCTGCTGTAACCACAGGAGCGGGGAAGGTCACCAAGCACTGGGAGGTGGATGAGTCCAGCCAAAGGCGTGGCAGTTCAGGAAGAGCATCCCGATAGTTCCACAGCAGGAGCAATGACCCTTGCTTTGTCTCTGCAGGTAAGGAGGTTGTACTGAAGCCAGAAGGGACTGTTCTGATTTACTATTGCTGGAGAAAAAACTAACTGGATGGAACTGCGCAAAGTTACTGAGTAACAGTAGACTGCAATCCAGAACGTGTGGTGTTAGATGAGACAGAAGGAGGTTGAAAGGGCAGTGAAAACTTTTACCTGGCTAAAAACCGTTCAGTATTTTCTATCTTTGTTAACATTTCCTTGCTTACGATTTAACTTTGTACTGTTTCAAACACCTCTTTTAAGGTACGAGGCGCAGCATTAGTTTAGGACAACGATCTCAACTGAGACCAAAGGAGGTGACGTTTTTTTTGCTGTGACTTTCAGGCAATGGCCTTTTGCTCAATTACACCACAAGTTCAACATATGCTCTTTCATCCTCTACTTATTATGGAGCACATTAAAAAGCCCCCTTTAGGTTCAAAGTCTGATAAAGCATCGGCAATAGGCAAAAGCTGGAGGTGAGTCTCAGTGAAAGCAAGCTGCCATGGCTTGCACTCAGTCCTTCAAGTTCTGCCCTCCCTCCCCCAGCTTCCTCTGTTCTCAGATGTCATAAAAGGCTATTTTCAGGGACAGTCTATCTTTATGTGTGTCTGTCGCTTTAGATAACTTCCCAGAAGATCTAAAAAAAACACTTGTAGGAATTTCAGAAAGCCAACAGGCTCTAGTGTTGTGCTGGAAAAGAATTGCCTGGTAAAGAGGCAATAATGCCATAGTGCCATGGTACCAATTTCCTGCAGGAGTTTCATTCTACCTGGCCTTATTCTTTTTTCTGCCCTGGATTCTGGGACAGAATTATTACCTATTTATTTATTTCACTTACTGGGCCCTTCTGCAAAGTCTGGAAGCAACTGACAGCACAGGAAAGTACACCCCACTTCCTTTCCCTTCATAATCGTGTATTCTGAGAGCTCAGCGGAAAAAGAAAGTAGTATCTTACAAACCTGAAGTCCTGCTACTGGGAACGCAGCATGCTGAAGCGATAAGCCTTGCAGTGAAGTCTGCTGTTCCTGGTACAGAAGGGCATTAAAGCAGCGCAAGCTCTTTGGGGCAACCTGGCCCAGAGCAGTTTGGGCTTGAAGTGAAGGCAATAAGGGCTCTAAAATTTGGACTGAGACTTTCTGAATCAGGGCAACACGTAGACCACATCTGCATACACATCCTAAGGAGGAGTTAAGCACAGGGAGGGAGCACATCAGGCAGGATAACAGACTATGGCAGCAGCAGCTGTTAAAAGCTGTCTTGAGATCAGCCATGACAGCAAGGCAGGGCTGTTGTGCACGGTGGTCCTCGCTGACTGACGTTTGTTCAGCCTGTCTCTGCCTTGTTCCCAGTGCTCACTTTTTGTGGCTGTGTGCTCTGTGTAAGCTGAACTGACGGTGGTAGGTGGGGAAGGTGGCCAGGTGAAGCAGAAAGGAAGTGCAACAAAAATCCATTAAAACTCCTGCACACAGTCCAGCCTAGGGGCTCCTGACCCAGATTTGGCTCAGTGCAACTCTTTGTAGCGAAAGTGGGGCTTTAGAAGGCAAATCACTGCTCTTACCTGAATGGATGCTGAATATCTGCTATTGCTTTCTTGCGTGGTCAGACCTTATCTACCGTTCTAACCTCTAGGTTTCTCGTTCCATGACTGTGGCATAGTGATGACGAAGGCTGCAATTTATCTCTTTTTACTTAGAGCAACGTAGGAGTTCCTTGTATTTAGCTGAGGCTATTCCAGCCCTTGGGCAGTCTCAAGGTCATTTTGTAGTCCTCTGTTCCTGCTATGTTGCATCAGGAAGGTCTACGCCCAGACAAAAGGTAAAAGCCCATACATCCTTTATTTGAGCATTTCACAAATAAATTACAAGTTTCTTTGCAACCACGTCATAAATCAAAACGTTTATTTACACCTCAGAAACAGCAAGCAATTCAGCAACTAGGGCCCAAAGGAACAATTTACTGAAAAAGTAGCTGAATTAAGTAGCTTTAAAATCAAAGTATTTTCCTCTTTGCATGAACTTTAAAAAAAAAAGAAAGAAAATCATATAAAAATATCTCGTTGGTAACTTAGAGAGAGACAGAGTTTGTTATGGGCAAATATGATTTTACAGGAAGGTTCTGTCTGAAATGGCAGTACCAACACAGCTTGTTTGTACTGAAATCACCATCACAGTCCACCAGACATGCTCTCATTCTACAGTCCCGGGCAGCGTGCGCATGCAAGTGCACACACATTGTCTTTAGGCTACATTCATTTTAACCCCAAGTCATCAGATACAGTCATTTGCTGATGCAGAGGTGGAGTGTGATGTTCAAAGGATGGATGAAACTTTCCCAAATAGCTGTCCCACTGAAAGCACAGTAATAGAAGAGAATTCTGGCTATAAACTCTTCCCTTCCTGCTACTGGTGACCTGCTGATACATAGACAACTAAAAATGACTCAGTAAAGCATTATGTGTATCTTCAAATGATATAACAGTGTTAAGAGGGGACAGCTAAAGGTAGCATAACTACAACATGAGAGTTGGGGTAAGCCTGGGGTTTAGTGTGTGGTTTTTCTGTCTTGTTTTCTTTAAATCAGACTAGTTTGGCATATGTAACCCATGCTGTCTCTCAACTCATTTATTCATCCATAATTCATGGAATCAAACTGCTTATTCCAAGTCCCCACATTGTATTAGTCTCCCTCCATCTGCATATATATTCTCTCTATATATATTTATATGTGTATGTGTATATCTCTATATATCTACATATATACACATACATAGCAATTGTGCAGCTAGTAACTTTCCACGGAGAGCATGTGAGCGTATCCATTTCATTTGGACAAATATAAATCAACTAGCGTGTCCTGATGTGAGGCAAGAGAATGGTGCAGTCAATGGGTTATGTGTTTTACGTAGTAAAATAATCAGCTGTATCTGCTTTCAATAGAACAGTTGTAATGATAATTACTAATGTACTTTGCATGTTAATTCTAACAATTAGAGAGCACAGAGTTAATTGAAAGAAAAGAATTGCTATTTGAGTTATTTTTGTTAGCATTGGACGATGTATCTCAGACAACAGAGTTTCTAGAGATGCAATAAAGGGAAGATAGGATCAAAGTTTTGCCTTAGACTTGGTGTTCTCAAGCTGATGTAACTTTAATATAATTTATCTTGTGGTGTTTTTTTTTTAAATTAAGACATTATTAAATCCACTCGGAAAGAAACTTAGCCTTTAGACAAACAGCGATGTAAAATTCTTTGTGTATAAAATTTTGTTATGTTTCAAGTGGCTGAGTGCATTAGTAGCAATCGAGAAGAACGGCAGCTTTCTCAGTATTTCAGACAGGAGGTCTTTGCAAAGGAAAGACCGATGATGTGAAAGTTGTTAATATAACATGTATCTGTCTTTTAACAAATGAGATTTGCATTATAGTGATCCATAACTTAAATGACTACGCAAGAGACTAGAAAAAATTGACTACAGAACTCAGCCATTTCAAATAAAGGTTAAACCAAATTATGCTGGGTGCCTTAAAGTGGTCAGTGAAGGGAGTGAGTCATCTGTGGGAGGCATCTAAGCTGTAGGTTTCTCTGTACATCACACAAAATACAGACTTTTAATAATATATAAGCAGTAAACAATCCTGTGACAAATATTGCTGCTTTCCTGTTCACAGCAGACCAGGAAAAAGCAACATGTGGGGAGGTTTAGATGAAAAAATTAATCTAAATATAATTAACTAAATCTCAAACAATTCTAGTAATGGAGTTGCTCTTTGATTTACACCAGTGTAAACGTGATGAGAACAGGGCTCAGAAAGTGTATCAGCCAGTGTTCCACTCTTACCCAATTTTCCTCGATACCCAGTAGGAAGTTCAACTCATTTGCCTTTGTTTTAATCTTCAGACCTACAGTTACTGAACAAAATGTACGTCAATAAATGCACGTAGGCATATTGCAAAAGCATACACGAGGTGTACAGACAAGGGTTCAATTAGTGAGTGCACCACAAATGAGACCTTCGTCTTGCTAATAAACTCCTCTCCCTGATTGCTATACCCAATTTGTGTTTCAACACCAGATACTCTTTTCAAGTGAAATAATTTTTGCACAAGATATTTTGTGCACGTTACAAAATGAAAATCAACAAATTTGCTGCCTTTCTGACTCTAGACAGCACTATATGTCTACAAACATAGACTGTAATAAACGTTGTAGTGACCAAAATAGCTAGGTAGAAATAAGTGCTATGTTAGAAAAACAGCAAGCTTGGCTGAACAGATATTAAACATAATTAACTATTACAAAAAATGACAACCAATTTTGTAACTTCTCTACTTTTTCATGATGTTGTAGGAAACTAGAAATTATTGTTGCTTTTTTGTTTCAGGAAACGAGCATCATTTTTTTTGTGCCAGAGCCAACAATCTCACTCAGGTAGGAAAACTCAGATTCTAATATGGTTCCTCACTTGTATAATGCTACAGAAAGTGCCACCATCACTTGTTAAATGGGATTTGTTCTCAGGTACAGAGAGGGGGAAACATTAACATGGCAGCTTCATCTTCTCTTTGCATGCTTAGAGTGATTAGCTCCATCCAAAGCCTAGAGACACACAGGGAAGGCTGGGAGGCTTTAATCTAGGTGCAGAAATAAAGTGATAATGGTGAATGAAGCTTTGATGCATCTTGATTCAGAGTTTCAGCCGTCATACTGACCTCTCTACACGTCAAAAGGGTGCAGTATTATCCAAGAAGAAATATCTCTTGTTCTTGGGCATAAAGTGGTAGAAAGAGTCTTCCCATTGTTAGTGTAGTTCCAGGTAGAAGAGATTTTGCTTTGTTCCTCATGTCGGATGCCCTTGGAATGATCCACCAAATGCTCTGTGAGCCTTGGTTTAAATGAGAAAAGGGTAGCTTTATCTGGTACTCGATAGAAATGACACTAATGTCAATGGGTGTCTTTCCACAGGTGGGTTTTGCTGGATAGAGAGAGGAAAAAGTGAGTAGGAAAAAAGTATTTGTAGAAGAGGATATTGTAATTTCTTTTATTCAAGATAAAAGTTTTGTAGATGAAAGCATAGGGTGCAGTTTATCTTTGGGTGCGTTTGGATGCATTCATTAAATATACATGTTGAAGATCCAGTGGTCTTATGCATTTGTTGATTTTTCTTTCCTTTTAACAAATTTGCCCGAAAGCTGTGTTTTTTTAAAAGACATGATTGTTGATGATAAAGCAGCAGCATATGATTATTACAAGGCATGGGCAGAGGAAGAGAACTAGAAGCATACCCATGTTAATGTTTGAGATCAGGCACTTTCCTGCTTAAATGCCTGCGGCTGCCCCGCAGCCCACTCCTAAGCCCTTGCTCCACAGAACCTCCTGCTACCAGAGCTCCGAGTGCCACTTTGGTGACTGCAACGCCTGGAGTGTGCTGTGAGAGAAACAGGGCTGGGGGGAGGTTTGGCTTGGTCAGGACCACAGGAGTTAAGCTGGAAGAGAAAAACAGGTTCCTGTCTGAAGGCAGCTTGTATCTTACCGAGAAATCTACTTGGTTAGGAAAGTTCCCGACACAAATTCATTTTTCCTCTGTCGCTGTTATTACTCCTTTTGATTTGGGAGAAAAAAATAAAAAAAGAGTCCAGTTTCATATTTGGTACAATACAGGAAGTCAGAGAAAAGCTATTGTACAGCATTTTTTTAACCACCAACAACATTTAATATCTAGTGTAGCATTATGGAAAACTAAATGTATGTTTGGACTCTTTAATGCTTCCAAAAGCTTTACTATTGAAACATATACGTGGTGTGGAAGATATGCTCGTAATCTCACTGTAGGAAAGACAACATACCGTGTGACTCATAAGTACTGTAAAAATGCTAACTAAAGAATGCAGCTGCAAAGTTCTATTGCATAAGGAAGCTTTCTTGTTTAAACTTTAAATAAGCAAGTTTATTAAAATATTCTAAGACACTTACCTTACCCTAGTTACTGGCAAGCTCTAATAAAAGCCACAGTCTGTCACTAGTATACTTTTAGTGTTAATTTTATAAAAATTTGGTGTGAGCTTTGATGGATCATTTACAATTTATTAACAAGATGATCATCTTGATACAGTTAGAAGGGTTTTTTTTTAACCTTACATGCTCACAGAATAAAAAAGGATTCGTATTCATATATAATGAACACCCTTTTTTTCCATGTTTGCAAACAAGTGTGGTAAGTTTACACACACAAAGAAATGCTCTTGTCACTCTTGACTGCAAACTGTGTGTACATGTGTATGTATGTATATATATATTCAAAACCATGTATATGTGTGTGTGAGGATATTTATAGAACAGGGCATCCATTCTCCTCTCTGTGCTCACGTATGGAATGGCAGCTGCGCAGAGGCCGAGGGAGAGACCAGTGCTTCTGAGAAATACTTTGCTTTTGCTGTTCTGATCAGCTTCTCCTGCGCAGACATCTACCTGCTGCTCTGCGTCTCCAGAGCTGGCGAAAGACTTAAATTTTGTCAGCTGCCCCGGCAAAGAATTCCCTGCAGGAGCTATACAAGGGAAGCTGCCCTCAGCCTCTGACGCCAGGCGCAGCGCTCCCGTTGCCGTAAATCGTGCCCCGTGCAGTGCCGGTTGCGGCGGCCGCTTCCCACTTGCTCACAACTCAGAACCTCCCAGCGCTGCTCCCACCGAAGCGGGGAGCGGAGCGCCGCTTCCATTTGGGGCATAAGGAAAAGTGTTTTGGATCAGAAACAAGGCAGGGGGACTTACATTTCTTGTTTGCTGAACCTGAGGTACCACAAGCGGCACTGCAGAGCCCCGGGCCGCTCTGCTGGGCGCCAGCAAAGCGGCTGTCGTGGCGCTGTGACTGCAATGGGCTCTCTCCTCCTGGCCACGCTACAAACAGCAAATACAGTAGGTTTAGCCGTGGTAGAACGGTCACAATTCATCTGTGGCTGTGTTAGTCTGCTTCGTCCTTCGCACGCTCCAGATGAATGTTTTACAAAAGCTAAACCTGTCGTATAACTCTTCTCTCTATATAAATATATATATACATACACTCATACATATACAAATACTAACCCACAGACAAAATATTTTCTGAACAGTTGAATAGCGACAAGTCAACAGATAGAAAAAAAATGGAGTCAATCTGTTTTCTGCTCCCCCAAGGTCCAGTTTAGATGTCATGGTCTTTTAACATTCAGAGAAAATTCGCATAAACCTTGCGTCCTGCAAGAGGAATCCGTTAATAAACGGCGGTTAGGGTGGAGGCTGTCAAACACCAATGTACAGTCGGACAGATTAAGTGAGGTTGCAAATTAAACTGAGTCTGGAGCAACTGAGGCCTGGTAGTGAAGAACAGTAACTGTAAACTGCAATCTTCAGATCTGACGTTTTCTTTTTTCTCGTTGCCATGGCAACTCGGTAGGACAGCTTCAAATGTCGGGAGTTCTTACAGACCTAAACGATGGGAAACGCGTGTGATTATTATTACTAAGCAGATCACAGTATCTTTTAACTTTTTGCTTTTTTCCCCCCAATCAAATTACTGATTGAGTACATGCACATTTGTCAGTAATTAAATATAAATCATCCAGGTTCAGAAGCAATTATTTTTGAAGACAGAGGTCTCCAAGAGGAAACCCCAAAATGTCACCTGGGGCGTTCAGAGACCTTTGTAGTGCAATGCAGGAAGATGGAGAGCGGAGGTCTGAGCATAAATCTTGAGCCAGGACCTGATTCTCCCCATTTGACACCTTGATCATTTATGGTAGTGCAAGTAAAATGCCAGTGAGTCACTCCCTGGCGTGCACACACGCTGACAAGCAAAGAGCAAACAAACAATAGCTTTTGAAAAATAGCACGTTTATAGTGCCTTATAGTTCGTGAATATGCCAGGGAATAAGAGAGCTGGCATATCAGATTCATGTTGCTACAGAAATATAAATCTTATATGGACTTTTTTATTTAAAAAAAAATAAAATGAAGATGGCACAACTTGACAGATTTTACCTATTTTAGATGGGCATGCTGATAATACAAAGGTAGTAAAGAAATTCAGAAAAACAGATTAGGAGCAAATGTAACATTAGTTGTAGCTAACGGGTCACTTTCCTCCGGTTTCACTTGGACTCTAGTAAACTGGAAATATTTGGCTTTGCAGTGAAACCTACATAGGAATAGCAGGAATAATATTAGCAAGACACGTAGCTAAACTGGATCTGGCTCCTCTCAGACAAATACATCTGACTTTACTGTGTCAGTTTACTGGTTGTAAAAGCTGGGGGAAAGAGAGAGGAAGGAAGGGAGTTCCCCAGTAACGTTTACGTGTGGTGGAGCCCTGCTTTCCTGGAGATGCTGAACACCTGCCTGCCGATGGGAAGGGCTGAATGAATCCTTTATTTCGCTTGGCTTATGCATGCAGCTTTTGCTTTGCCTGTTAAACTGAATTTCTCTCAACCCATGAGTTTTCCCACTTTTCCCCTTCTGATTTTCTTCCCCACCCCACTGGGGGAGCGAGCAAGCCAGCAGCTGTGTGCCGAGCTGCCTTCCAGGGTTAAACCACAACGATGCACTGAAGGATTTATGCTCTCTACCCTGGGAGGAGGCAACTGCGGTACCAAAACACAAAAATGCGAGTTGAACATACACATCAAAACTCATAAACACTCAGGAAAAGTCTAATATATGTTGCATTTGGACATGTAAATGATGCAATACCGATAGTTTCGTCACAACCACAGACACACACAGCATAAACACTAAACTAATGGTCATTATTGGCTTGTGCTCTTTACTCATTGTTAATTATCTGCTTTTCTTTTTGGGTGAATCAAGTTTAAGATAATTATTGAGAAAGCTATTTTACTTTATCTATGTTTTGGGTTTTTTTTTCTTCTTGTTATCTTGGTGTCATTTAGATTGACTTCAATATTAAATTCTTCCAGCTAGAGGCCTGTCCAGATGGGCTATGCAGCAAGGCAGGCACCTGGATAGCACGCAACAGCCTGTCTTTTCCCCTGCAGCATGACTTCAGTTCTGTTAAAGAAAGGTAAGTAAAGCATATTCAGTAAGCGTAAGAATCCATAGAGGGACTGATGGATGGGGCTCACTGAAGTGAGAAGTATCACTGAGATTTCCAAATAAGATGAATTCTGGAATTGCTTGTCATGTGGATTTTTAGTATGCTGTTTAAAGAAAAGGTTTGGCCACAAAATTAGGATCCAGACTTACATATAGGAAATTTGTGATCATGACTGCCAAAGTTTGGATACGTTTGGATTAGGGATTCCAGCAAGGACTAAATTCTCATAAACAAATCGATCTCCTGAGGTAGTGAAAAGCAAGAGTTCAGGACTCTGATTGCACAGACCTTCTGAAAAATAGCATTTCCAGGTCACAATGAAGCTTAGTATCATTAAAGAGCATTTGTTCAATCCTGACTCAAAGGAATTTTGAATGGCAAAGCTACTCTGAATCTTTAGGAGATCCCTGGAGGCCTTCCTACAAGGACAGGAATTTGTATATGATGAATGAACAGCTGCTGTATCACTGAATTTCTGTACAATCCATAGACTGAAACTTTACCAAAGGAACCCGTCAGCAGAAAATTTATAAATAACACAGAAATTTGAGCAGGTAGTGACTGCTTCACCAACATCTTGTAAATAAAAGGCAATATATGTTGATTTATGTGCAGACCTGAAGAAAAGCTTGTATATTTTACATCATATTGACAGGTATAATGAATGTTACTACCTCATCATACACCTTGCCTTTTCTGAGTAAACTATGTATTAACACTAGTTAGTTCAGCTTTAATTATCAATGTGCTTTTTCCTATGCCAGTTTTTCATCTGTTGAGGGCGAGCTTCTCTGTCACAGTAGGAGCATGCTTTTCATTCTGCCTCTTATCGCACTTGCCTCTTCAAGCACCCCAACCCTTCCCCCTTTCATCTCAAAGCTCTGCACTCCCTGCCTAGACTTTCTTTCTATTGAAATTGCTTCTCAACTTCATCCTTTCTGACCTATCAGTTGCCTTCGACCCATTTAATCACGTGCCTGGAAACGTGGTGCTTCCCTTGGCTCCTGTGACTCCTCCAGTCACTTTTCCAGAACGTCTTTCTGTCTCATTCCTGCCGTCCCCAGTTTCTGAGGAAGCCTTCCCCCCTCCGCCCCCAGCTTAATTTCTTGCCTTTCTCTGTGACATCATTCACACGTGTTCAGGAACCCCTTCAGTGGGAACAGCTCAGAGATGTTACTTTCTTTACCGGCTTTTCCATTAGACTGAAATGTCAACCTCTAACTGATAGCTTTTTGATGTTTAGCTGGCAGCTCTGCACAGCTAAAACTCACCTCTTAAATCCTTCCCCTAAAGCACTCCCTTCTAGTTCTTCCTTTGACTGCTCAGGACAACACTATCATCCTGCCTCTTATTCAAGCCTAAAAACAGAAACAAACTGGAGAAGGTTTTTGTCACAGAATCTCCTTTCTAGGTCTGTATATTTAGGTTATGACTTAATCTAGTGGGTTCTTTTTCACACACGATCTCAAAGGGCTTTTTGTAGCCATTCAGGCAGCTGAATCTCCTACCCAGGTTCTCCTCAGCTGGCAGTTTTGCAACATCTTTTCACAGCCCTTGACAAATACAAGCTACCGAGCTCGTAACCTGCCAGTCTGTTGCTGCACAGAGCGTTTTCCTCGTCTGCCACTTTGACAAAACCTCTGTTGCTCTGACTCCTTCATGGCCTCTTCTCTGCTGCACATATTTTGCTGGATTACCCCTACATGACCTGTTTTTCCTCTTATTCATAGCCCATGATGACAGCTCTCATTGACGTGTTTTCAAAGGAACCTGTTTGGAATTTTTCCCAGGCTTTCCCATGTGATAGGAGGAGCTCACTGCAAGCATCCATAAAATGCTGTCTCTTTAACATCTGTTTTTGCTGACACATCTACAGAATATCTTGGCATTGGCAAAGGGTGTCAACACTGCTATGAATTCAGCTCAGCCCTTTCACTAGTCTTAACTGAAGTTGCATTAAAAGAATTATCTTATTCCAAACGTTTTTTGGAAGGATAGCATATACCCTTCTGCTCATTAATGATGACTTGACCCTTTTGTAAAGGTGGATTGCTAAAGGAATAGTTTTTGGCTTTAAAAATCAGATTCAACATTCAAAATTATGGGCTGTAAAATATCAGTAGATAACCATCTTTGGTAGATCCAGTAAGAATATTCAAGATCAAACCTGTGTTTGTTCTTTCTATTGCACACAAAGTTGATACAGAACTGCATACGTGCAATAGAGAAGTTAGTCTACCTTTAATCAAAGTTTATCAGTTACAAATTTCCTTTCTAAAAATATTCTGATATAGTCGTATAAGGTGTTATTGGAGAAGCATTCTGGCCAGTAACTCCCTAAATACAAAATCTACAGAAATCAAGACCAACCAAAGCATTGTGCAGAAAACTCCATGATGAATGTAAGGAGATCTACTGAAATCAACAGAACTGCTCTATTGTAAATTCTTCCAGGATCTGATAAGCATCTTATCCATATAAAAAACCTCTCTGGTCTCTCAGCTGGACTTCCAATGGTCATTACTGTTTTCTATTTGGGAATTGTAGTTTTCTTGCTTGCCTTTTTTTTTTTTTTTTTGCTTTATTCTGCCCATAAAGAAGGAGCAAATTAAAGTTCCAGAAATACACACACACACACAGTCAAATTATTAGAGTCTACTTCTTGTTTGAGTCCCATCTTTGAACTTAAAGGCTACTGGATTCTAGTGCTTATCCACTGACCGCAAGAGGATTGATGGTTTGGTTTGGGTTTGTGTTTTTTTTCCTTCTTTCTTTTTGGACCGATTTTTATGTATTTTATATCACGCATGATTTAAAATTTGCAGCTGGCAACAGCACATAAAAAATATTACTATTTAAGGAATACTGAAAGCATAAAATGTGCAAATAATGTATATGTGCAGGTAGCACATTTGCTGATCCATGCTAACTGTCTCTTTTAGGAACTTAATGCCCTGGTAAGCCTGTGCCTGGCAGGTTTAGATGTGTACACTAATGATCATTATGCCTGGTAATTATTTTATTGTCTTTGTATTGGCTGTTGAGAACAACACTGTGGCCATAGCTGGTCTCAGCACTCAAGAATTATTACACACCATGTGTTGTTTTAAACGTGATTTCTACCCACCTACAACAAGTAATTTGCTGCATATGGCTGCAGGCATGAAAGCCACAAAGGCAGTGGATGCATCACTGTTCTGACGTGGCCACCCCCCCTTTTCTTTTAAGGTGTCCAGGGCATGCACGAGCAGCATAAAGCTAACATAGCTGTATAGAACTTCTTTCTCTAGAAATCACTCTCACTGAAGTCTCTAACATGATCTTCACCATTTTTATCTTGCAGTTCTCCTCTGCTCTGCCTCTTCGACACTCGAGAGATACATTCAGTCACGTTCTTTTTAAGATAACAGTCAAATAGTGAGATAAGAGTGAAAAAGGCAGGGTTGGTTTTATGTACTTGCTGTCTGAATTATTACTAATATGGCTAACGAGTCTCAGATAAGAAAGCACAGCTCGTCACTGTAAACAGATGGTGTCTGCTGGCATTAGTACTTTGGCACTGGAAGATGATGTTTGCTTTTGCTGGTCAAAAAACCTGACAAACATTGTACGTGTTTATCTGGATCTAATGTACTAATGGTGCAGAGTGTAGTAATGCTATAGCAATATAGGTCTAAGTGTGCAGTTTAGGGTAGGGAGATTCATGATGTATGAACTTAAATGGAAAAAAATCCCTTTCTACTTCCATTAAAGTCTATTGATGTTGCCTGTATTTGGAAGGTCAATAGAGTTGTTGATGCTGGTGGCAAACACCACAGGACAGATCTGAATTGTCATCTCGCCATGGGGTTTTGGATGCTAAAACGGTTTGGAAAAGGAATGAGCCCCCTAATACAGACTAAGTGCCTATAATATTGACTTCTGCAATGACTATAGCTACCTCTCTACTTACAGTGGGCTAATTTAAGGTTTATTCCTTATGCTGATTCATGCGATAGAAGAAAATGGAGGAAAAAAATGCACGTAGCTCTTCAAGGCAAAGATTTCATAATGCCCCATCCTAGGAAAAACACAACTGGTAGCATGTAACCTCATTCACTATGGTTCGGATTGCCAAGAGCTCGTATTCCAACAGAACCCTTCTAATCAGCCAATAAACAATCTTGTTTGCAAAACAAATTCTCCTGATCTCAGAAAATGCTTTGGCATTTCCCAGGCACTCTAGCTTTCCCTGTTGTAGCCTTCGCTTTCTCTGAACATATTTACATGTTAGTGACCCAATTCCCTGCTTATTTTAAAGAAACAAGTCTAAATTGAGTAATTAAAGCCTTTGAAAGATGTGTTCCATACGAGACCAAACTTACTTCCCATTACACAGGCTATGCTTCCTATGTTGCAGTTAAAATATCATAAAATTAAAAGCATTTAAGTCTCGTGCTGACCCTCTGTACAGGAATGAACTTTACCCAAGAAGCATTCATCCTCTAATTCCCATTTAACATAGAGAAGAGAGTTAACACAGCTGGAGTTTGGAGTTCAACTCATGCATGCTCCATTTCCTTCAGATTTCTTTCAATTACCTTCTCATCAGAAACATTACATTAATCTTTGCATAATTAAAAGTCTACATTACATCATGGACTTTATTGAAACCTCAGTAGTGTTTAAGAGGTAATGTGAAAATGGTAGAGGAGATCAGAGCCATGTTTCTGATTAGGCAGCTAATCAACATCCACGTACATCTTTCCTGGATTTACCATCTATAAAAGGACATTAATTAGATACACAGTTATTAATTAGTTTAGCTTTCATGTAGAACTTAGAAAAAAATAAATGGTTTTCATGTACATCACTGGTTGATTGTCATGGGTAGTTTTCAACACCAAAAGTGTGTCTGCACTATATGCCTATAAATGATAATATTTTGCACTTTTGTGTAAAATAATGGTTTAATAGCTCTGCTCTTCTGT
Source organism: Tauraco erythrolophus (assembly GCF_009769465.1). Lineage (NCBI taxonomy): Eukaryota > Metazoa > Chordata > Aves > Musophagiformes > Musophagidae > Tauraco > Tauraco erythrolophus. Next base: position 18,819,290 of record NC_141479.1, on the reverse strand, counting down.
GACCTTGTCCCTGGTCCAAAGCACTGTCTAGGCTTTGCTCAAATCTAACAGTCACTGGTTTTTGACTTTCCTGGTATTGCCTTCTCAAAAAACCAGAAGGGAATCTTTTCGCCCCAAATCTCACTGAATTGGAAAGGCTGAAACAGCTGTCCTCAGACAGATACCGTGTGTCCTTTCTCCTGCAATTAAGAAATTTGGTTTTAGTATCAGGAATAGCAGTAGGTATGCTCGTGACGAGAGCAAATTAGTCATCTCCCTAAACAGTAACACATTGTGGAAAAGTTTATAAGGAAGAGAGAAGTGAATGAGTTTATCCTGAAAAGTTGCAGCTCATAGCATCATATATGGTTTGTTCCCCATTTATGTGAGGAAATTATTTCAAAGTTCTTAATGACAGGAAAAACACAGTATGCATTAGTATTGTTTGTGAAACGAGTCTCATAATTCGACTCAAAGCTCCAGCAGACTCTCAAATATCAATGTCAATATTTAACTTCAGGAGCTAAAATGCTGGCATGTACTATGCAACTGGCCAGAACTGGCAAGACAGTGGAGGAAGATGCCAATCTAAACTAGTCAGCTTGCACAGGGGAAGAAGTTGCTTGGGCTGAAGTAATTTTGAAAAGGTATCTGTTTGACATCAGCAGGTGATATTTCCAAGACTGTCTCTCACACTGCTAACTTATTTATTATAAGACTTTACTGGCAGATCTGAAACGGTGCTGATTTACACCAAAGTGCTCTTGCTCTTCTGACTTTTGGCAAGGGCCTTGGTCCCTGTTGAATCCTTGTTTCTGCTTTGTCTCTTCCTTGACGTGTACCCCCATATGCTCCCACTGTAACGGGCTGTTCTTACGAAGTGCAAAACGTATGTGCATACAAGCAGCATCACCTGAGGGAAAGGTTTCTCAGAGCCACCAAGACACTAGCTATGCTTGCTTAGGAATTCAGAAACACGTAGTACCCAGTCCAATAGTGCTACATTTAACTAATAAAGCCTCTTCTAATAAAATTCCTGTTCACTAGAGATAGGAAGTAGCTTACTGAGGATAGTAGTGGTTTCCAGGGTAAAGCAGCAAAGATGTCCTATATTATTATTATTTTTTTAATTGATACGAATTTTAGCTGGATACGTTGCCAAAGCAATGTCACCTTCATTTGTCCAGTAGGACATAAACGCTTGCTTGCTTTTCCAGTTCTTTCAAAATAAAACAAAGTAATTGCAGAGGTGGCTGCCTGCAGTCTGGAAGTAAATCTTTTCATGCTCTAATCTGCTAAAATTTGGTTGAACAGTTGAAGATATTCAGCAAGAGAAATGAATAAGTGCAGTTTTGAAGCAGTAGCATTAAAAAGTCTCCTAATTTTTCATATTTTTGCTGAAAATGAAATGCATCAAATGTAACAGCTAGCCAACCATTTAAGCAATGTAGAACTGCTTCTGCAGTCAGATCTCATCTTCGACAGCAGTACAGCTTAGTTTACCCTCAGTTTTTAATAAGTAGAACATGAACATAAGTAGTCCAGACACATTCAGATCTGTAGGCATACACTCATCCAAGCTTGAAATACTAAAAGAATTATCTGAAAAAACTCTCATTAAGCAAGAATAAAAACAAGAGAAAAGTATTATACTTAGAAGCCATGGAAAAGGAGAAATCAAATTAGAAAACTGCCAAGTTTGGCTATGTTAATATCAGCTTATTTCAAAATTTCTCAAGAAGAACTCGTAAGCATGACAGCTTACACAAGTACTAACCGATGCCATACACAAACCAAGTGTATGAAGATGTAGTCTGGAACACTCCAAGCATTAATGGCATTTTAAAGGACTGTGTAAGTACCAGCTGTCTAGTAGAGAAGCAAGAGCAACATCATCTGACCTGTAGACACAACAAATCTCCCCCATTCATCTTTAATATCCCATCGAAAGCTGAATAGTAAGCTGTCCGCGCCGAGAGCACGTTTTGAGGTGTTTGGATGTTATAGAGTGAGGAAGTATCCAAGGACAGGGCCAGTTAAAAGAAACAAAAAACCCCGTGGTGTATAGTGGCCATTAATGACAGAAAAAATATTTGAGCTGGTAATTTATTCGGTTCCAGTTTTCAGTTATGGTCCACTCCAGAACAATTCAGATGATAACTATCTGAAGTTATATATTTATGTGATTTTAAGAGGTTGTTCAGAAAAGAAATACAAAATATCATGTATCAACTGTTACTGTTGAGAAAATGAAAACATAAAATGTTCATTTGAATTCACAACACTGAATGGTCTATCAAACCAATCTCTTTAAATGTTCATTTCATGTCTACAGAATGACCATCAGGAACAATATTACAGCTCTTAGGGAAGGAGCTGTATTTGCTACTAATGTTTTTCCCTTTTGCATTCCAAACACACATCTTCTAAACTGTCGTATTTTTTCATGTCTATACTTCTGGAACATGTTTGGACGGTTTAAAATGTGCACAAAATGCTATTTCCCAGCTAATTGACTCAATAAAATGTACTGTCATTAGGTACATTTTAAATATGCTGATGAACAATTGGAGGGCATTTCCGTTTGTCATGTCTATATGACTAGGTACATAAACATCTTGTCTCCAATTATGTACATGCATATGGACTTCTGTGCCATTTCAAGCCCCATTAACTTTAGGTGAGCTCTCAAAGCCAACTGCACAGCAAATTGCAGGACTGAGTACACCTGCAGACAAATCAGAAGACTGGACACAGAGGTCTGTGTTAAAAGTGAGATTCAAATCAAGACTGCCTCGATTTGAATGGAATCCCTTAACCCCCAAAACATCCTGTCCTTACTAGAGTCTAGTCAACCAAAATCTTTATGGAGACAAATAACTATGGTATTTTTCCCATACATGCATTTGAGAATGTGTCCATGTTCCCTGATAATTTAGCAGTAACAGTGTTAATATGGACAAAAGCATCCGTAACAAAGATGATAAGTATTAAAGTAATAGTTGATATTGCTGCTGTTATTACTGGTTTTAGGAAGTGAGATTTATATCACTGGAACTCATTAAATGTCAGTAATTTCCAATTACTTGGGTAGCATCGTTTAGCTGCTACTTTAAGTACCCACATGGTATATACTCTAATGCAAGAACATAAATTAAATTAAATAGTGCAAAAACACCCACCAACAAAGCGATTTTCACAGCAAAACTCAACCCATCCTGGTAGTTTTTTAAACACTAACCAATATAGGGATATTTTACTTCTCAGAAATGGGAAAATTTATCTTGTAAAATTTCCTAGTCTTGCTAATTAAACTGATTTTTTTTTTTTTAAATTAAATGGCACTGCTCTGAAAAGTAGAAAATTGCTATAGAAGATGATTGAAATGTGCTAAAACAAAGTAAAAGGTTTAAAATAAAACCCTATTGTTTTTTGCAAATGCACCCATTGGTAATGGTTCCTCTGAAGCTTCCTCTTTGGAACTGTACAGAACAGGGATGAACTTTTCCTTTTTTTCTTGGGAAAAACAAAAATTCTACTGTAAGAACTGAATTGTAGATGAACCCAGAAAAAAACCCAACTCCATGATTGTCTAAAACTGAGCCAAGTAACACAATAAAACTGGGAATCTGCAGGTAAAAAATATGCACTTATAATGGAAAGAGCAATGACCCTAAAGGTCTCCCATTTGAAAGCTGCTATGATTTGTCTCAGTTTTATGCCATTCAGGAATTCATTGCTTCAGTCTTCAGACCTTGGATGTTCCGGCACAAATAACATAGGATGTACAAGAGATGCAGATGCTTCTGGTGCTTTAAAAAATAAACTAAGTGAGAGATAACTCTGCAGCTTTAAGTCTGGCTGTCTACGTTGAGGTAAATTCAAATCCACCAGATTAACATAACATAATTTTTGTAACGGTTCAATACTAAATATGTCATTTTCAAGGGTTCGGGGGGAATTAAAAAAAAGACATTTTGTCTATTGACCCTGAAGCTGCATTCCTCAAATCAGAAAAACATTATGGTGGGGGACAGCAGGCATTAAAGCAGGAAAAGTTAGTGGAAATTAATAGGAAGTTAAACTCAAGGGTATCTCTAAGGCTTCTTTGCAATCGCAGTACAGACATCTGTGCGAATTTCTGTTTTTCAACACACCTGAGGCCTTTCGCCCTCAGTTTAACAAATTAATTTCAATGTAGAGACCTCCAGCTTATTTAATTTCTTCTTAGCAGTATTTCCCCCCCCACCCCGAGTTTCTCCCGCTACTTTCTGTTCATAATAGAATACTTTACTTATTTAAGCGCAAGTCAACTTACAACTTTGTAGTCCACTGGCCAGGTTAACCAAAAAAAATTTCTTAACAATGTTTGACAGTCAAGTAAGATATCAATGTATTTTTTTCTTCCAGCATGACGTGTTTAAAGTCCATTCTTTTTCTAACAAGGAAATTTAAGTATAATATTATTGCTAATGTAACTGAGCTACTAATGGAATTGCTCTGAATTCTGCTTGTTCAGGACATGACTATTGTGCTTTTGGTGATTCTTTTAGTTCTTTGATTCAACACATTTGAATCTATCTTGGTCTTTTATGTTGGTACAATATAAAAGGAAATATGAAATGCAATTATCATTTTATGATTATGCAATTAAGTGAAGTAATTCCTGTCAAATCAAAAGTCCAGAATTCAAATACTCCTTTAAATAATAATACTATAAGTAAGTAACTTGTAATTGATATAAAGCCTATTTCTACCAGCTAGAGTAGTTCTTTCTCGGTGTCCCACAGGGCCTGGGGCAGTTTCTGTTGCCAACTTCATTATGACAATATACACAAATTTGTTTTATATTTATATTTTACTTTTTTAGCTGGTTTTGTTTTCTCAGTCACCTGCATGTAACCTGATTCCTAAAAGTTCTTTGACATGTGCCTTTGATTTGGCTTGTTCTGACCAAGTCTCTTACAGAATCATAGAATGGCATAGGCTGGAAGGGACCTCAGAGATCATCTAATCCAACCACCCTGCCACGGGCAGGGACGCCTCTCAACTAGATCAGGCTACTCAAGGCTCCGTCCAACCTGGCCTTGAACACCTCCAGGGAGGGGGCATCCACAACCTCTCTGGGCAATTTATTCCGAAGTCTCACCACCCTCGTACTGAAGAATTTCTTCCTAAAATCTAATCTAAATCTGTTCTCCTTCAACTTAAACCCATTTCCCTTTGTCCTATCCGTGGACACTCTTGTAAAAAGTCCCTCCCCAGCCTTCCTGTAAGTTCCCTTCAGGTATTGGAAGGCAGCTATTAGGTCCCCCCGAAGTCTTCTCTTTTCAAGGCTGAACAATCCTAGCTCCCGCAACCTGTCCTCGTAGCAGAGGTGCTCCAGCCCCTGGATCATCTTTATGGCCCAGAAACTGCCATGTCGTTGACGGTGGACAAAAAGAACAACTTTACTGATCTCAATATATCTTGAGAAGAGATTGGTGTTAAATGTTTGTTAAACATATATTTACAGTGATTTGTTGTGAAATTGGTGATACTCAAGCAGAATTTTCAAGGACAGCTATTCTCCTTTTTAGGTACTGGTTCTTGCTTTTAGGTATTGTTAAACCAATAACTAAATATCAGCAATCAATTTTTAGATAATCTCTTACTAAAAATGTTCAGGACCCTTCCAGAGGGAAGTTGTTTATAGTTTTAATGTTGTTGAGCACATCACTGGTTACATTCATTCTGAACAGAGTTATTTCAGCTGTGTCAGTTGAAAACCTGAGGTGACCGAGACACTACAGCAGTAAGGGACAACATGGACAATCTCACACCCACCACCAGACATGCTGCATAACACACTTTGTCTTCCTCCCACTTCTTCTCTTCCTCAAGTAACTGATTTCTGCAGTTCCTTACTAGGAACACAGATCTATTTTTTGACCTGTTCTTTTTCCTCAATATGAATTACTGTATTCTAAATTATTTCTGAACATTTTGGTCCTATCTGGTCTCCAGCAGTGGCTAGAAAAAGCTGACAGAGGACAATATGCCACTGCAGTAGATCTCATCTTAAACATGGTGTCTGCATTAATGACAGATAAGACTTTATATTCTTTCCCATACTTGTTAGCATTAACTATTATAACTTTGGAGGGTCCTCTACCTGTCCACTACACATCTTTCCAGCTTGACTTCAGCAATTCCCAGTGGTAATTAGTTAGGTTAAGTTCAAAATAAGCAAAGATACTCCTTTTTTCAATCAACACTGTATCCACCGTCATTTAATTCCATCAAACACCTTACTGTTTTGTTGTGGAAAACCAACACTCTGCCCATACACTTTACATTTTATATTTTCTATTCCTGGCCGACAAAGAACTCCTAAAGTATTCTTGTTCCAAGTACATCTACCTTTCCAAGGGCTTCTGGGCAACTCTGCAGTCTGTATCCCATTATCCCTCAATATACTGAACACAGTAGGGCAGCTACAGAATAGGCAAATCTGCTGCTTTTTGCATGCATTACAGTTTTAATCAGGCTCTTCAGTTCTGTGCTCAGACACTTCAGAAATCTACCACATAGGACTTCTTCCATGATTTACAAAGGAGGCACATATTCTAAGTATAGATAATAATTGCAGCATTTAAATGATAATACCAAGATGTTTCGTGCGGGGAGGAGATTCATGCAGGGCGTTTTTACCATGAACAGCTCTTTCATAAGGCTATCCATCCTCACGCCAGATGTCAAATACAAAAAGAAATACTTTGGCATGTGTAACAAAGTTCATTTGACTGAAGGATTTACCTCCTAGGAACAAGAGCCTCATAAAACATAAACATTGGGAGCAAAGTGAGCCACGCAAGGGCTTTTGCAAAAATTAAACTCATAACTTGCCACTAGAAATGGGATATTTCATCTGTTCAATACGCACTAAACTTCTGTTTTTATGGCATCGTAATCTTTGATTACTCTGATAAATATTTGGACTATACAAAACATGGCAATGGAACTAATCGCAGTTATAAAAAACTATGTGTGAATATGAATTGGGAATGCAATGATACCAGCACATTTTAGAGAAGTTCAAATACAGAACCACATTATTTTAACTGGCTCCTGGCCTCATTCTTTTATGTCTCCATGTAGTCATTTACACCTGAGGAAAACGGTTATGAAAGTTGTTTCGCTTGCTGGCTTTGCATAAGCACGATCAGGTAACTGTACCAGACATGGAATATCAGCCTTCCTCTTTGGGACTGGGAGAACCCAAACCACACAACTGAACGGTAGCAAATTTTAGCAAAAAGCCCTGTGTTGAGGATTAGGTTTCTCTATGCTGAAGTCTATTTGTGGAATTCATGCTCTCAGTCACAACTGTGCATAAAACAGCCTCTGTCCCAAGAGGGAGATCTTTCCTTCTCCTTCCTTTCAGCTCACCCACTATTTCCCTGTGTTTTATTTATTGCTCAGACAACAGACTGGAACATCATACGGCTGGCAGATTGCGTGCGTAATCTTACTCCACTCTGTTTAAAATTACAATTATCTCCATTCCTATTACAGTACTCTGAACAAACATGAGGTTGCAGAAAGGCTCTAGACATGTATTGTTTCACAGTGTAAAGACTGTTCAGTGCCATTTATTCTTCTGTGGTAGGAGAGGGAATCCCTCTGTCACTCAGAGCACCACACACCATTCAGGGGCTTATATTCTGCTCACAGTTAAGCTGGAGAAAATCTGTAGTCAAGTAGAGCAACTCAAGGAGAGGTTTACAATACCTGGAACTGCTTTTTTTTTAATTCAATGTAAGGAAAATGATCAGACTTCTTTGGTGGCTTCTACAACATGATTACTTTCAAAAGCAAAAAGCTTTTGTCTACCTCCTTGTATTGTGAGCAGATGTATTAATGTAAATAAAGTTCAAGTGCAAATCATATCAGATAAGAAAGTACTTCCAGTGGAGAAAGTCATACCTAGTATAGCACCAGCAACATTTATGAAGTGGTAACAAGAATACATTTGATCAATGGGCTGCACATTTATATCTCTGATGCAATAGTTCACATACTGTTAAATACCTTTAACATATTACTTCTAACAGCTGAAGTCCGCGTTTGGTTCCAGCAGACTAAACCCAGAATAACTGAATGGAGATACTTCAGATGCCACCGATTGGAACAAAGAACGTGAATTTGCACTTAGCATTTATATAGTCCTTTTCCTCTTCAAAGAGCATCACAAGCATTAGCTAGTTCTAATTGTCTCACAATGACCTTCCCGCTAACCTTTTGGGACAAAATTAATATACTGTAAGAAAAAACCTGACAAGACGTGTAATGGAGCATACACCAAGCCTCAGATGTGTAAACTATCTCTGCCTTGACCTCTGTCCCTGCCTCATGGTAGATTTTATCTTGTCAAGAATACAAGGCTTTTCACCACGGCTCAAGTATTAATTCACCGTACAATGTATTTTACTAACATAAGATGTCAGCAATAATCCTTGAATAACAGATTAACTATCATAGTTATAGGACACAGCTATTCCTTTTTAACAAATAAGTAACTCAGAGTAACACTGCATTAAAAAATTTGCTTGACGCTGTAACAGGACAAGTCAGGGACTTATCTAGGTTAGATGGTGGGACTCCACGGCATTGAATTTCCTACTCTTCAATCATTCTGGGATTTTTTTTTTTTTTGACTTCTTCCAATTCAAATTAGGAATTTTTTAAGTCTCTTTTAGAAAGCTTTCTCAGAAGATTCCTTTACATATCAGTTCTCTCTGCCCTCCAACCCAGACTTGCAATTTGATTTTCTCTTCTGGGTGGCCCTAAGCCCAAAATCTTGAATAAGTTCCTCATGTTCCAGTTGCTCATGCACTTTATAGAGAGAAATAGATTGAAGCGGACAGTACTCATTTTCATGGTGACCCAGAACAGCTATTGTTACAAGAACACCTTTAATCTCCTGTTTCTGTTTTTGAAATGAATTCAACTCGGGAGAGATGAAAGCAAGCGTCTCACAAATGTGCTACTACAGCTAGTACTTCTTAGTTTATCATATGCTAGCTCTAATTCTCTTTGATTCTTCTTAAAATTATTGCTTCCATTTCTTAATTTGACAACCAGGCATTTGTTGCTATTTTTTGACTATGAAAAAACGCTCCCCTCCCTCTTTCTTCTAGCTACTTCCTCAGGAAAAAAAAAAAAACCAAACCACACAAACCAAACTTACTGCATGATGATATCAATGTATGAATTTAACTTCTCCCGTGGTAGATTTTCTTATGCAGCACACAAATGAGCAGCTAAACAATACTTCACTACTTACAGTTCAGGAAAAGACTTACAAAATAAACTGAAGAGTGAAAGAAGGACAAGGGTCATGCTGATATGAAGGGCATCAGTTGCACTGCAGTCCATTTTGGATTTCTTGCAGGAGCACACTTGTAATTTCAGTTCTGTGTTGTTAGTCAGAGGTGGTTTTCCAGAATCTGTCACTGAGATTGGGATGTTGTAATTGGCCTTTTTCAGGTTTTGAAGCAGGATGACCTGGGCATGAGTATCTGCAAAGGATAAGGTGAGAATTAGTCAAACAGCAGCTGTTTGGGAGGGAAGAGGAATCTGCAAACAGTATCAGACATGCCACAGCTACTCATGGAAATTAAGAAGAAAATGAAAACACTCTGAAGGAAAGACTAAAGAATTGAATTTTAGAGGTAAGAAGAGGCAGTACAGAAATTCTTTCATGGACTGAGAGCTAATTGCAAACTTACTCCAAATCCCACCAAAAGACAGGCTTTTAAGAGCCCTTTGTGTTTAAATACATTACTTGGTCTCCGAATTATTGGCAGAATTTGCCTGTAGAAACTAATATACCAATGAAATACTAAGGCATGTTATTCCCAAAGCAACACAAGAGGGAAGAATATATTTGTTTACCAAAGGAAAAAACCCTTCCTGCAAGGAAGTGCACACAAAGCTGCTTGACTGCTCCCCCAGTTTGACTGAGAAGGCAGTGAAGGGAAGTAGTGCCCCTTCAAATCCACAGATCTGCTCCACCTGAGCAACAGTGGGTCATAACAGCTGTTGGTATCCAGGTGAGTGTGCTAAGTCTTTTAAGGGGTTTAACAGAGTGGTGGTTTGATGTTTGGAGAACAGCAAAGAAAATGACTTCTCTACTTTGTCCATGAAAATCTGCAGGCAGGTACAGACATCACATCCATCTTTATTTTTTCTAAGCATATGAAATGAACTGCTAAAAGATTTGATAGTGACAGAGATAAATAACACATCCTAGAAAACAAGTAGAAATAATCTGCATTAAAAAGAAATTTAGTGCTTTGTGCCCACAATTTGCCTCATGAGCCTTCTGCAATTGCATAGCATGTGCTTTGATCCTCTTACCAACGGAGTACAGTCCCAGGCATTCAGCATTTTATTCGTGAAGAGTTCAAGTAGTTAAAATCAGGAAGTTTTTCACGTACATTGCTAAAGCCCACGCAAAAGTTTCATGCTGTCCTATAGCAAAGACTTGTGCATCTCCTGCAAACTAATTCCACGCCATGAAGTATGGCAATCTTTACAAAACTGTAAGTCATTAGTAGCCTTTCTTTAATGCAAAGCTAAAAGAGAAAAATTTGGTCAACATAATAACAAGAGGAAAAAAATTCAGATTTCAGAGAAAGTGCAGACAGACTATTACTATGTCCCACAAGGCAGCTTGTCCGAGCAAAACCAGCCCAGTGTAAAGCAGAAGCAATGGGTCCATCCTGCAGGACTTTCATGCACAACTGCTCCTGAGTTCACATAATGGGCAGCCTCAGGGTGAGTATACTGAAATGCAAAGGCGGGAGGACTAAATACATAAGAAAAAAAAAGTAATAGACTTACTGTTAAGCTTGGTGATTCTCCACAATTTTTCTGGGCCAGATTGCTTACTCAGTTCAAATTTGAATGGATCTGTGTTGGGATGAAGGTCTTTGTCTGATGCTCCTAGTACCACTACCCTGAGATCTTTTGCATCATCACAAACTTTTGCCAGCGTTGGATAAAGGGATGGGACGTTGTCATTGACATCCTCCAAGGTGATGTGTAAAGTTCCTGTACCTGTAGCAGGAGGGTTACCTATATGAAAAAAGGTAATATTAATTAAATCATACTTCCAAAAACATTTTCTCTTATTTGTACCTGCATGCTTGCAAGGAGAAATAATTTTTATAGTTCTTACCTCTGTTATATGAAAATTATTGCTTTAAATACCTGATGAGTCATTATTGTAAACTCGTTGCTGTATTTTCAGAATTTCAACCTGTCTGATTCTCTACAGTATGGATAATTATTCTAAGGAAACTTCTGGGAGAGGAATATTTTGAAGTTAAAATGAGATTAGGACATGAATAGGTACCTGGAAGAAAATCTGCTCCTCAACACATACTGAGAGAAACATAGTAGGAAACATCCCCTAGTCAGATAGCATGGTATTAAAAGAATCAAGAACAAGACAAGTAAGGGGAAAAATGACAGACAGCAGAGAGGAATCAATGTGTATGGCGGGTACCCAAAAATAGAACAGGACCAGATCAATCCCAACAACCCTTAGGGCCACAGTTAGTTATGTCAGCAGAAGTGAAACCTGTCAACATGCAACTCCGGAAAATGAGATCTTTTATTTACCCAGAGCCACCCTGTGTTAGCAGTGGAGTTTCAAGCTTTCTCGAATTATTTGCCAGCCCGCCTCAGCCCTGACCTGAAGGAGCCAGCTTCAGAGGTGAGGATGTTGTTTATCCACCATGGCACCACAACAAGCCTTTGCGCCAAGGCTGTGCCTGACAAACCAGCCATGGTGCTGGAAGTGTGCGTAACGGAGACGTCTGCCCGCTGGGAGCTGGAGTGAGACTACCACCTCATTTCACAGAGGTCAGAGAGGAGCTGACAAGTGGTAATAACTTTCACTCACTACAGATGTGTGCCATGGTTGAACCTACTGCTTTCAGTCTAAAGCTCGATATCTTATTACAGATCCCTTTGCCATCCCATTTTAACCAGTCTCGAAGTTTTCTAAATGCTTATCACTTCCTTCATGCTGTACCGTACTTCACAGTTTCTCATTTGAAATGCTGCACTTGTGGGTTGTGTAGCTCGTTTTTCTGGTTTAGTACCAAGTTCTACGATCTCTGCACTTCCCTTAGCTATAAACTCGTAGCAGGTGGATTCAAGAGGCTGCACTTAACCTGTAAAGCCGTAGTGCAATGTGTCATGGTAATTTTAAGTTCAGCACTGAAAGAGGTACACTTTAGCATAATTACCCTGCCTATAGCAGCCCAATAAACTATGGAATTATTGCTGCACTGTGAGTGCATCCTAAGGGAGAAGTAAATACCCTGTGGTCTGTATCTGATAAACTACTGACTGTATCAGAATGCAATTAGTCCTTTCAATAACAAATGTTATTAATGGTGACACTTCATCTGTTTCATGCACACATAAATGCATGACAAAGGCAGAATCTTCATAGTTCTTTAGCTTCCCCCTCCCCATCCTCATCTTGCACTTTGTCATCAGAAGGGTTAGGGCTGAGTTCTTTTTAATGAAAAAGAAACTATTTTTCACTTTTTATTGGACTAATTGAATTTGCAGAAAGACTCCAATACATTTTTTGTTCTCGATATATTATTAAGTAAAGTCATATGGCAGAATGGATGAAAAGACATTCGAGTATTTGAAATATGATCATAAAAGCCAGCCTTTCATGCACTTAATTAAACTGCTGTCTTTAATTTTGAATGCATTATTTCCACACTAGACTGATAACGTCTTATGCACTGCCCTTCTTATCTTTCTCTGAAGCCAGTGATATTAAAATCTGCCTTTTGAAATTAAGAAGCCAACAGCATTATGAACGTACTGTTATTTTGTCAAACACAGATATGGCTGCATTTTCTCTGCCGTGCTAATGTTTCACTATCTTTGTACGGTTTATTACGCACAAATAGGGACGTAGAAAATTGCTGCTGTCCATTTCAACAACTTGTTCTCTGGTTGGTTTATTTATAATGATTTAAACAAAATCTCTCGTTGATTTATAAAGACCTTCAAAAGAAAAATAAGCAAATGTCAAGGTCATAAACTGAAGATTGCTAACACGCATGTCATAAAAAATGCAACAAAAAAATGAACCGAGGAAAAATGGTCTCGGCATATCCATTGGGAACGCATGACTTTTATAAATTTGACAGTATTATGCCTTTGAAATAACCCCCAAATCCCATGATCTTCAGACAGCTTTGGTTTTGAAAGATTTCCATATCATATTTTAATTCTGAAATAAGACTTCACTTAATTTGTATTGTAAAACCTTGCAGCTGAAAGCAGAATTAATGTATAAACCAAGACATAAAGGGCTCTGTCCAACAACCCTTGGGAGCAGCTTTTCAAAAGAGCTCAGCTCCCATTTTTGTCACTGAACTGAATTGGCCGTTCCTCCTGAGGCTGAACACTTTAAACCTCTAGGTGCCTTGAGAGCCATTTGGGATAGAGACAATTTCAAATTCCTGCTAAGGCTCCCGCAAGTGGTGTAGCTGTGGATATCCATGACAAACATACGAATGAAACAGCATTACTCATGTGTGTAAAAGCTGCTAAACTGGAGGCTGAAGGATGTCTAATTTCAAACTGAAAGAAAGTGAAAGCTTGGTATTGACTTCTGATTTTAATAATCTAGGGCAAGACTGAGAACCTTAATGAGTAATCTTCAATGAGACCGAAATGTAAGATCTTTCAAGTTAGTTAAGGTCTGTGGGACTGGAACTCTGATCAGCAACACTAAAAAAGTACAGATTCATCTTAGAACATGCTGCAATTGGAAATGTGTGATACACTTATCTGAATTGGATCAGGACTGGTAATGTCTTTGTATCCTGGCATTAGACTGCAGACAAAGCTTCTACTATCAGTCTTCACTTAGGCAATAGCTATTGCTGTTGTAAGACGCAACAAGTGAAAAATAGACTAACAAAAGTAATTCTATTTCATGAGTTAGTGCCATAGAATGTGATGGGGTCCACTGACTGGGAACTAGAATCATAATACAAAGGACTGTTACTAGAAGATGATGTAGATGTTAAATTGGATTTTAGTGCTATCAGCATAAATGACCAAGTTTCTAGCTCTTCTTTTTTAAAAAAAACGTTTCAAAATAAATATTATAGAAACAGATACTTTGTATACTCCTGTATACTTGCATTTTAAGGAAAAGCCATGCAGAATCACATTGGAATTATTAGTGTAAAGTCTTAAATTATAAGCCCTCTGTAGAACCGTATGGCCAAGAAATTTGAAAACTGGCATTCAGTTTTGGTCCAAAAAGTTCCCTTAGGAACCATGACGGCATTTAGTCACCTAAGTGCTCAAACGAGACTGCCAATCAGGTAGTTTCTTAAAAGATACCAATTACGCACAATGATGGCCATGGACTAAGATGACATTTCTCTTAATTGTCAAGACTTGCATAAAATGACATGTCTAACAAGCAATCATATGGTTGAATGGCTGATGATGCATTTAATCTGAGCATAACATTTTTACGGACAGGAAGAGCCATTTCATGTTCCACTTTCTAGTTTTTCTACAGAAATATGATGCTGTTGTGTACAGATTTCTAATGTGGCTGAGCTGTGCCCCGTGAAATTACAGACAGTATCTGGACTGCTTTGAAACTGAATTAAGACATTCCTAATAAGTGTACGTTCAAATATCAACAGCTTTCATTTATGTGAAATGACAGCAAAAACACAGAGTTAGGAACAGCCCCACAGCAGGTGAGATTTTCTGATATGTCTCCCACAATAAGAAGCCAAACACTTCCAAAAAGTCAGTGAAAGTTGAGGATGTAATTTTTGGGGGCACCCAAAGAAAAACTCATAGTGTGACTGAGGGTTGCCTACACAGCATCCTATTTCTTTGCATGAAGTAAACACACCTGCACCTCCATCTTGTCTTCCTACTGTCAGCATCATAAAAGACTGATAGAAGGATTCACACTGCATGAATAAGTCTGCAGTCGTGTCTCAATGTCTCAACACATCTTGTGCAGGCATATCTACAGAAGCTTTAAAATAGTCAATGCAGATGCTAATCATTATGTAGACTCAAATCATTAATATGAAATTTGGTTTTATATGTTTTAATTCGAAGTATGACTTCCATGGAGCATTTTGAGTTCATACATTTTCTTCACTTATTGCTATGGAAGCTTTGGGGAACACAACACTGGCTACACTGGTATCTGGCCCATGTCAATGTGCTATTTTCACGTTCAGTAGTGGTTTTCTCTGCTAACTGAGCTCTATCAACAAAGCAACAGTGGAAGAAACAATTTAGATATTTCACTGTTGGAATCACAACAGGTGTCACGTACCTACATCATAGGCTCTTCTTGAAGTACAGCTGAGCATGAGGGTAGTTAAAAGCAGCCATCCATCTACACTAAATTGCCAGTGAGTACTTACAGACGCTGGTCAGAAACGTTTTCTAAACTGGTAGAACATTTTCAAGATGGAAGAGTTGTTTAAATGCACCTCACAGAGAAAAAAAGTCATGAAGATTTAATCCTTTTCTTCCAGCTTTCCCCTTCCAATTTGCAGCAATTCTCAAGATTAACCTAAATGATGCTGGTTAAATTTTTGAAGCATTCAAAAACATATTCAGAACTTACAAAATGAACAGATTTGGACATTTGAGATTACAGTGAGTTTAGGTTGCCCTAGAAAACGAAGATGCATATTCCTTAAAGCAGTGGAAAGGTTCTTTAGAAGATATTTAAGGAAAAAATTGAACGTTGCTGCTTAAAACATAAAATCATACTCTCTGGTCAACAGACCACCTAAAAGTAAATAATTAAACTGATGTGCATCCTACCTTGAGCTTTCTGAGTTCTGAAAATTTTAAATCTGTCTTTGGAATAATTGAGGTGTATTTTTTGTACTTTTTTCTTTTAGAGTTGGGTATTTAAGATATTTTTCTTTCAAGATTTAAAGGCTATTATAAACTAAATAAACTGGATATAATAAGAATATTTGTTCAGATAAATAACATATCATTTAATTTTTGAAAACCAACAGGAAAATCCTCAAGAACTATTTTCCCTTCTAGTTTGTGTTTTTTTTTTCAGTTTGACACCAAACTTGACTTGATCTAAAATAGAATAAGTTGCACAAGAGAGAACAAGGATTATCAAACAGAAAAAAGTACATTTCCACATGCTACGTAAAAATAGGCTTTGAATAAATCAGATGAAAGTCAGTTCACTTGTAAATAATATAATTTCTTTAGTGGCGCAGCTAAGGAACAAAGCATTAATAATCAACTAACTGGAGAAATGCCAGACATACAAATCAAAAAGTGTTAAGACAGGGAGACAATGAGACTGCTTGTTTTCACTTATATTTAGAAAGTTCACCTAAAGGTATGAAAAGCTAAACACAGGAAATCTTCTCTTTTTAGAACTCTAATAGTTTGTATCATGGTCATTACAGGAAAGGAATATTTATCAAAATGGCTTTACATAACAAAACCTAATTAGAAACAAATATGAAAAGAAGGAATTTAATTTGAACTACTATACTTTTTTTTTTTATTTTTTTATTTAAGAACATCAGAGACCTTGGATTCTCGCAATGTTTGTCAAATTTCCAAAGAAAGAAAATCAACCGTTCTAGAGAATCCAGCTGCCACACAGATCTAAGATGCAGTGTTGCTGGAAGCCAGAACGGTTTTTAGGAAGACGGAACACAAACTGTCCCTTTTCACATGCTCATTATGAATAGTAGAAAGACTTCTCTACTCATTTCTTCTTATTAAATTAAGTTTCCAGCACCATCAAATTAATACATATTATCTATGCCCTTCTATGCCATGATGCAGAAATTACAAGGCCATTTAATTCCTAGAGCAAGCAATAGGGTTTCCATTGCCATATCGATTTCCTCTCAAGCTGGCAGAGTGGAAATTCATTTATTCTAACTTTTACTAGAGTATTTATGATTGACCATCTAGCAGCAGTTTTTAATCCACTGCACTATCACTTATGTAACCCGGAAAGCTCAGTTCCAATTTTTTTTTCCCCACATCCACTTTTTTACTGGCTAACAAAGTTAAACAGATACAAAATGAGTGAGCACTGTAGTTAGAACAATTTTTCATCATATTTGAGCAGGAAAAAAAGCCTTTGAGATTGTGGGTTTGCTAATTTCTGACACAATTACCTTTCTTCTCAAGCAACATGAATAAATCCTTATCGCTTAAAATTTCTATAAATTACATGTGAATCATAGTCATATCGAGGTCAATTTGGAGCTGCAATGATGCCTACAGAATTTCCTTTATTTTACTCCCATGTATCTAACTGTAAAATGTATGACTGCCTAAGATCTCTCCTTGGATACAGATTTTTTACCAATTTCTCTATTTTCAACTTCATATTTGCCTGAAGGAAAATACAGGAAGAAAAGAGGAGACTAAAGAATGAAAAGAGCATTGTAGAAGTTTCCAAATTGTTTGGAGGGACCTATGCAGCCAGACGGTACGAGTACGTGGTTAGGCTAAGTAATGTGCTCTCTCTTTAAATTACTGTACTTCAAATATGGACCGTGAGAAATAATACTTCATGCTTTCTAATGATATTGCTATGAAAATATAAACACAAATTTCTTTCTCCTCCCTCATGTTTTTTGTGTTTGTTTTTTTCACTTCCATATGCTGTTTTTCTCATCAGAAAATGTGTGCATACTAGGTGATTTGGCAGCAGGTACCCTCTCTGCAGGCAGAAATCCCATTCAGACAGGCGTATTCCATTACATTTTGTGTTCAAGTTGAACACTATTAATGGTTCAACCAAAGTAAATGGAACCGGTAGAGTGGTAAGACACCAGGATTTGGGTGTGCTGCTCAGAATTTGACATATTTGAAAACTGATCTCACAAATGCCATATGCTGACATCTTGTATAAAAGAGGTCCGAAAATTCCCGAGTTGAAATTTCCTGTGCATTTTCTGTATGCATTGGCATATAGATATTTTTCAAAATTTATAAAACATACAGTCTTTAAAAGTTACAATCCTTCATTCATTCACTCAAATAATATATTCAGGTCCTATTTTTGAGTAATTACATTTCAAAAGAGCACAGCTCTGTCGGCATATCAAATTCCTACTGACGTATGCCATCCGTCTTAAATACTGTTTTCAGCATTCTAATTTCTTTTCCTAATCATGAGTCCGTGATGACAAATTAAAACAATATTTTGTGTGCAATTCATATTTTACTGAAATTTAAAATGGCAAGAAAAGGATGAGTATTCAATTTATTTTCTCTTCTCAATTAATACAGCAATTAAGATAAGGGGTATAAAACTGGCTTAATTGGGTTGCCATAGCAACTAATTGCCAGATTTCTTCAAAAATAGCATGTTTTAGGTGGAATCAATCTGTAGTAATTTAATTATGTACATCATGAAGCAAGAAGACAGGTTAGATACATGTAAGGAAAAGTTCTAATTGCAAATTGTTACACATCTCTTTGTAACTCCAGTTTTTTCTAGATGTTGTCTGTTACTGTTCATTACACATAGTACAGAATGATAATTTTTCTTTTTTATGATTAGGAGTATTGAGACTTGCACAATAAATGAGATTTGGAATTGCTTGTGAGAATTGCAGTTCAGCTGGTCCTTGGAAACAGGGAAAAAAGCAAAAACTAGACCCTGACTCACTTCTTCCTCATTTTGCTGTGCATGTGCAACAGGGAAATTGAAATAGTGCTGCTCCGCTGGCTCATTTACAGATATCTAGGTGGCCGTAGTCAGAGAAGCAATATCCAAGTTGTGGGTTTGTTTTTAAACAAGGCAAACACTGAAATCACACCTTTTTATAGTCCTCCATATCTCTTAACCTTTACCTTGCTCAAATGCATCTACTCCATTAACTAGAGGTTACTATTCCTGAAATTTCCTGCAGCTCAGCCCTCCTGTTGGACATCCTGCCCGTGACTGCGGATGGCTGCCACGCAAACGCTTAGAACGTCAAACACAGGGGATGGTGATGTCGTGTAGTGAGCAAAACACTGTCAGAAAAGCAAACTGTTGTTTTCACTCCTGCAGCATTGCTGTAAGAAACAGTCCTTACAGTGATTTAGTGCATTTAAAGCTACATCAGTTAAGATTATGAACCCTTAATTGCAGGTATCTTTAACAACTGGAAGAGATGTCCTATTTTTAATGACGTTTATCCTCCTCTCTGTTTAATGAAATAGAAGTGCTTACATTCCCAGTTTTTGTCTCAGTAGCCCCTGGCGATGAGAGCAGCAGGGGAGGAAGGTGCCACCCTATGCTAGATCAGAGTACCGGCCTCAGTGGGAGAACATTGCTGCCTGGCTTTGCGTGGGTGCTACTTCACCAGGGCGGCGTGAGAAAACTGAAGTGGGTAACTGCATTTAACCAAATCAGCAAGACTGGGTATTGGTGTTTCATCACTTGGCACCACCAGCTGGCATATTTGAATGGCACAGGTAGTTTTTCCATGTATGAGGCAAAGGTAACCAAAGTTTTTCTTCTGAAGAGATACAAAAAGTTACACAATGGAGACATTAACTAGGGTATCGCATCCCTCTGCAATAAAAGGAGTGATTATTGCATAATTAAGGTAAGTCTGGATATATTTTATTATTCATCCCTCTCAAAGGGAAGGGAGAAACCAATTTTAGGGGTTTTTTTAGATTTTGCATATTTTCCAGATATTTTTTTTAGCTTCACCTCCAAAATTTTCATGTATTTCTCCTCCCTTACTTTTTCTAAATTGTGACTCAAACTCTAAGAATACAGGGGAAAAAAATCATTCCTGGAGAATTTTTAGCATGACTGACCTTATGACAAAAACATGCAGGTATTCTGCTTTACGAGAGTCATCCCAAATACTCCAGTGTATAATAGAATCTGTAGGATTCTATTTTTTTTATATGTATATGTGTATATATATAATATACTCTATTCTATATGTAGGACACAACATGGTCACATAGCAAATTTGCAAGGTCTGTTCTAAGCAGATTTCTCAAACTTAAATGATTTCTTGTCTGTATTTAACATATGTGTGTTTTGCAGATGTAACCCCAATAATTGCACTGTATGCTTGTGATATTGCATTTTTTTTTACTGATTAGAACACTAAATTTGGGAAATAAAATGCTGAACATTATCAGCACTTTTGTTAACTGAGTGAAACCTCTGATGTTTTCGAAGTTTGCATAAACCTGACTTTGTCCCATAATGAGCTCATTCTCAGATTAAACACAGTTCATGACACTTTAATGTGTTAACTCAGCTTCATGATATTTCCTACCAGTGTTTAATTTTTTCTTTAATAGACCAGAGACTCTATGTCCACACAAGTCTTTAATAAAAGTTTTCAAATTCTAAAGACACTACCTTGACCTTTACTGAAATCAAAAGTACAGAGAAAATTAGGATATTCATTCCAAAAAGTCCTTTTTAAAGTGAAATTTCCCCCAATAAAAGGTCAAACTTTATTACCTATAAAATTAATACTATGTCCATCAAATTTTCTGTTACACATTGTTTCAATTATGTTTGGGAAGGGACAGGAACTGTTTAGATCAGAAATAATCTAATTCATACTTAACTACCTTTTTCTGCAGTTAATTTGACAATGCTGAAAAACAATATCATAAAGTTCAAAAAGAATATCATAAACAACTAAATGATTTCCTACAGCGCAATGACTCCATTTTCTGTGGTCAATTCATGGTTTCTGTCCTACTGGTAAAGAATAGTTCTGTGGTTTACTGAAAAAAGATAAAGTTGTTATGGATTTATATAAAGAACTACTAAGCATGAAGCTCCTGGTTTTACTTCTGACAGAAATTTTCGACATTTTACACATAAGAAGAACGCCCTGGCACTCGTCCCCTGCACTGAAGCGTAATAACAAGAAGCCGGTGCCTGCTGAATCCAATGACAGATTCCCTACTGACATCCGTGAAAGGGTATGGAAAAAGTGTCACCGTGAGTTTAGTTTTCAGCTGTCTCCACTCTTCACCCAAGACAGCACATGAACATAAGGTCATTTTAAAAAGAGGTGACCACGGAATACGACAGGACAACACTATCTTTCCTGTAATCACATAAACTCTATATGCTGTGAATACTAATAGCAAATTACATGTTTCTCTACTGGTTTAGTGTATGTCTAAGGTCTTTTAGCAAAGTCTAAGGTACAAGGCTTTATTGATTTTAGAACCTTACCTTACTACAAATACTGTTAAAAATTAGTGCACAACTCACAGACACCCTTCCACAGAAAGCATCATGTTTGTAAGCCCTCATACTGAGAATTAACCCTGCTGAAACTCCTGCTAGTGCTGTCAGAAACCGAACTTGGGGGAAGATGGATTAGATGTTGCTGATGTGGCCACCCGGACATGCGGACCTCTTGTGAGCTGGCTGATCTGGGAAGCCTGGCAAACACTGGTGCGGTGCTGGGGCTGGGCTGAGGTGCTCTGCGTTATGCCCAGAGCTGTGCTGGGTACCAGTTCACACTGCTGTACCGTGCAGTGGACATTACCTGAACTCTCCTGTATTCCCCAATTGAGAAAAGGAAAGTCTACGGCTCATGTGCATGTGCCAACACATCTCAGACCTGACTTGGAGATGCCAGGCCAAAGGAAATAATAGCTGACATTGAATGCTTTTGAAAAAAGTATCTCTGACTAAGTACGGGGTTTTTTTTCTCTCTTCCCTTTTTGCCCCATGTCTGTTAGCCCAATTAAATGGGCTCTACTGGGAATGCCTCTGAATTTTCAATTTACCACCCTATCTCATTTGACAATTCTTAACTCTGCCTTTAGCTGCCCTCTCACATAGGAGTTGAGACCATATTCACTGGCATTCGGTAGGCTGCACTTCCTAACCTGAAGAAAGAAAATTGCAGTTTGTGGACAAAGCTGTTTAAAAGAGAATGCATACAGTTATGTTCAATCTGATTTTTTTTTTTTTCAAGTTAACATAACCTTCTTTTAAAGTCCTGAAAGAATTCTGTATTCATTTCATATTATTCTACCACAATTTGGCTTGTCATCTAATGTAATATCTCTTTTCAAGATGGACATTAGCTATGATGGCTAGAAAAATGAAGTGGGTTTTCACAGCTTTGCTAGCTGTCATTGTCAGTAGCCTGGAAATAAGCTGGGGAACACCTTCCCAGGAACATCTGGGATATTATCAGTCCCAGCCATAACTGCAGGGGACGAGGCAGACCCTCAAACATACCTGTTGAAATCAATTATAAAACTTCCTTGGCTGCTTTAGCCACAGAGTCTGGACTGAGACTTCAGACTGGCAGCGCCCACACGCAAAGAGAGCAGTGTTCCCTCTGCAAATGGAAGCAACCAAACCACAAGCAGACCCTGGGTGAACTGTCTTTTCCTGCCCACAGTGAAGCCATGCTCTCCAGCAGACCCCAGCACTGCGCTCCGGGCCAGGTGTGAGCAGAGGTAAGTGTTTGTGCACGATTGAGGTTGAGGTTGGGGCTCCAGAGGAGCTCCTGCTCCTCTCAACTCCCACAAATTCCACTCTTACATATTTATACAGACCAGCAGATAATTTTTCCAGTTATTACCCTGCCTCTAAGTTTAATGTGTTTCATAAGCTGTTTGGTAATTAATCTGGGGGTGATACAGACCACAAGGTTAATACCAGCTATTTAAGTTCTGCTATTTATTGCTACTTCCACATGTGGCTGTGCTCCATAGAGTGAAGTAGGACAACACTCCTGAATGATCACTATTAACACCTTAGTATGACAGCAGTAAAGGCACACACGTGGTTTCCAATTCCTTCCTTCAAAGAAGTCAATAGTGTTGGAGCAGATTAGCTCCTGTGCTGACAGTGCTGCGGAATCACAAACACACACAGCAGCAGCCGTTAGATGCTGACTCCGCACCTCAGCTGAACAGGATTCCTTTTCTCTAACCCGTGCTAAATATCTTCTCTTACTCCGCTGTTCAGTGCACAGACCCCTTTCTCTTCTCTTGTTTTTCCAGAACGGAAAAAATTCTGGGAATTAAGAGGCGTCACCGAGCAGTGAGGCTCCTGGCTTAGGACAGATGAGCAATGTGTGTTACTGCCCTAACGCGGTACCCCAAAATCCACTTTCATTTAGACTGATTTCCATAGTTGGAAACATTCAGCTGCTTGTTCCATCTATTCTCTTTGAGCATGTTTGACTCTACCTTTAGAACACATGCAACTTTGTCCCTTTGATAATCCCCTAATAATAATATAATGACTTTACTTTCATTGTAAGTTGACATTTCCCAGTGTACCAGATTTTAAGACACACTTAAAAAATCTTTATCCAATAGCAAGTAAAAGACAGAAATAAGTTTAGTACTACATTTTTGCATGGAAATTTCCCCAGAAAAATATGTGTATGAATATATAAGTAAATCATCATCTCAGCAGAATTTTTTTTTCTTTTATACTTGAGGCGATATTTTCTTTTTCCTGTCAGGCCCTGCAAATGTTCCGAGTCATGTGGTTACAAAAATGTAGAATTACTCTCCTAAAATGAACATTTTACAATTCATCACCAGGGATAAACCAGCTGCAGCTGTGAAAAAGCGTTAGCATATTAGCTGTTATATTACAGACAAATCTTTTATTTATTTTGTGCCTTTAGCTCTGGAGATCTGGAATGTTCAGGATTTTCTCTTTCTTTCTCTGCTCCAAAGTCACTCACTGAATTTTCACTAGATAGTTGAATTTTGATTATATTTGACAGAAGGAAGTTTAATCCACACAATATGTAAAAAATATTGCATTTTAACAAGGATTTTTACTTATGTTTTTATTGTCACTGTCATTGTATTGAATAGAATAGAATTCAGCGTATTAAGGATGAGTTGTTATTGGTGTTTAGGTGCCTTAGGCTTACTAACTGCTCAAATATTATGAAATTGACTCTGATAAAGATGATTTATTAATTTCTGAGAATGCTCATAAACTTTTTGCATCTAGCATTAAGATCTCAGTGTAGGAATACATGTGTGAGACATAATCTTAAAAGAAAGCTGGTTTAAGTTTGAAGTTCATTCCTCTGTTTTCTGTTTGCCACAATGATCTCTAATACCTTTAGGTGGCCACCTAGCAAAGTGCTGAAGCATGTGCTTAACTTTACACACCCACCTTTCTGAATAGACAATTTCAAGCAGGGAAAAAAGTCATACACTTTAATGAATATGATCCATAACAGTTACTCACCACTGTCTATTGCCAGGAAGAGAGCCGTGTATATATTGTTCTGAACATAAGGAGATTCCCGATCCAGGATAGCAGTGGTGCCAATGGTACCATTGGTAGGGTTGATTTCTAGCCAGTTTGCTGGATCCTTGTAAACTGAATACCTAAATAAAAATATAGAAATTGTTAACAAATTATATATCTAGACATAAAAAAATGACATTTCTACAAAAGCATATGGCTTTACACGCACTTGCTTTCTTGAGGTGGATCGCTCAATATTCCAAAAATACAATTTAGACCTTGTGCCTTCCCTTTGAGGTAGTTTGTTATTGTTGGGCTTATCTGACAGGTGGAGATATAGAGAGAGGTTTGACTCAATTTCTTTGGATACATATGTCTCAAAGCATAGTAGAGAAATCAATATTTAAAACAATGAAGAACCTATTTCCTACGACTGTGTTATACAGCCAGAGTACCTGAACACTTTCAGGGGACCTCTGCATCAACACTGGTATGTCCAGACTTCATCAATCCTCTCACAGTTCTCCTTTTTCCAGACTCAAAGTTCTGGCTGGAATAGGAGTTGTATTTTTAATTTATTTTTTGAGCGTTTTTCATTTTTTTTCTTGCAATCAGTTATTTTGGCTGAGGCTGGAAACGGAATAAATTGCGGGATATGGTAGCAAAACCAGAGTTAGACTGTGGTTTCACTAGGTCTAACGGGAGCTGGTTATATGCAGACCTGGTTTGCATCAATTTGTTCTGCAGTCTGTGGTCTGTAGTTTTCCACTTCTGATGATTTCAATCACATTCTCAGAATCTTGGAACAATTCAACCACATACATGTTGCCTAAATAAGGATTTGAAAATGCTGTCTGTCAAGATCCCTCAATACAAAATTCACAGTTGTGCTTTCTTTGCATTAATTGGCACAAATATTTAGACCCTGATACTGGAAATATTTAGAGACATCGTGGAGTTTATGCACTAAGAACTACCCTACTTGACTGAAATAATAAACATAAGAATTTTCATGATTAGGGATTAATTCTATACTCAGTTAAATATATTAATATAACAACACAGAGCTGAATTAACTGGTGCCAATTCCCTCTCCAATGAAATGTGTTAATATTTTAAACCAAAACTCCAATCATATAATCAATACTTAGTATAACAACCTGTTTATCTCTTTTGGTAGTGAATTGTTATGGGTCATAAACAGCCATATAATCTTTTATAAACATTTTAGATTATAAGCAATTGACACGAAACCTGTTATTATTTAATAAGTTTGTGCCTAGCCAGTGCCTCACAGTGGCATTCATCTGAAAGGTGTCCCATGGAATAATGCTGACAAAAATAATTTATTCCTGAGGGAATAATCAAAAATAACAGGTTGTTAGAGGGGTAAAAAAAAAGTAAAGGCTACTGAATGAACTGAAGAATGTATCTCTTCCCTTCCTCATCCCAGGAACTTCCCCTCCAACATTTTAAACGGTGCCATGGGAAGGTGTCATTAAGCAAAGATGGGGACTTTTTTTCTCTTATAAGTTAGGAAAGATTAGAACGGGTTTGACTTATAATAGCCTTTGAATAATAAATTTTGGGCACGGACACCATGCCATTCATCAGGAAGAAAACTTAATTATTAAAAAGGGAAAACTTCTGGGCAAATTGGTTTCCTCATGCATAAGTAGAGCAGTGCACATACAGGTATTCAGGCCTGAGAAACACAGGACAGAAACACAGACGTATTTTCCCAGCCCACAGATCAGGTATCCATAATAACTGGATCAGTTGGAGGCAGAGCAAGGCTTGAATTTATGCCTCAGAAAGCACAGGGCTCCAGAATCCCTGTGAATTTGCCATGTGGCCCACAGGTCCATCTAAAGAAACTATTCCACAGATTGACATCATACTTCAAAGATCAATGAAGCGCTCTTAATTTGAAAGAATGACAGTCCAAAGAAAATAATACTGAGTTTTGTCCTTGAAAAACAAAATTTCTTTTAGCAGAAAGCCTTCTCTTAATTTGTCAGAGAAATACTTCTCACCAAAAAAATCATTTGCCTCCAAATCCCTTTGGTGTACCTCCAGGGGAAGTGACACTATCCTACAGAAGACGAACATGGCTAATTTCAGAGCTGCTAACAGACAACACTGTCCCTTTTCCCAGCCCTCCGTGGAGGGACTGGCTCTGCTGTTCAAGAAGCAGCTCAGGTTAGGCAGGCCAGGTAGCTGCTGCATCCAACAGAAGCTGCTGGATCCATGCTTCTGCTTTTTCTGCAGTCTTTAGAAGAATACTCCGAGTGCAGTGACTCCCTGCATTCCTGGCCGATGCCTTAAGGAGGAAAGTCAACATGTGTGGCCCACTGCATTGAACTACGAGAAATTAACTGCGACCTGATGGACTCCATCATATTCAGAGCTCTTCTTCCTTGTCTTTCCACCTAAACTCCAACATGCAGAGACTGCCTTCTTTTAGTGGTTGAGTAAAATGTCGGACTCTATGGTCTTAAAGCTCTTTTCCAACCTAAATGATTCTATAACTGCTGATCTTTACCAAGACTTTGCTTGGTAATGCAACCTCCTCGGGGCTGCTGAAACAGTTTGACTTTTCCATGGTACACAGGAACACACCAGTGTTCAGGCAGCCAGTTCCAGGATCAAAACCTCAATATATACAGCCATGAAAAATTCCACATTTTTATGAGACATTCAAATAAATTCAAGGATAAATTTGGAAACCAGAACCTTTGAGAATTTATGAGAGACACACACAAATATTGCAAACACTTGGCTTATTCATGCTTCAACAAAAGTCACTCAAGAGTTTCATCACTGGCTTTCCCCAGGAGCAGAAATTACCCCTTAGGAAATAGGCAGAAAAGAATCAAAGGCAAATGCTAGTGCACAGTGAGACATTCCATCAATCCAACATGTCCTTCCACTTAATAACCATTTAAACATTAATCAATACCTGAGCTTTATCTCCCATAAAAACGAGTTACTAGAATAGTAACAATGCAGATCATTATTTCATTTCACCGCGTTTTTTTTTGTTGTTTTTATAACTTTGCAACAAAGGTATGCACAAAAACATGAAACAAGGGCAGCCTAAACAATTCCAAGTCTATTGTAAAACTGCAAATTCTCAATTAACCCTGAAACAATTTAAGAAGATTCAACACTTCTAAAGTAATGAGAATTTAAAATGGATTGTATTATCTTCCCTGATTGCTCTGCAAAGCACTGTTGGCTGTGCAAATAAAAAACTGAATTGTATAACCTGTGATTTGGCACAGGATATTGCAAAACTAGTACTTTGTCTTTCCCACCACATTTTGTACTTATTGTAAGAGTATATTGCAGTACAGTTAAGATTATTATTCTTTGTTCATTTTTTTGAGGGCTCTGCTAGCAAAAGGTTTAGAATAGACTCATTAAGAAAAGCACTATAAAAAATTGAAATATAGACTACAAAGCTTCACTTCTAACTTTTGACTTCAGTGGGATCTGCTGATTGCACAGCAGTTTTGAAAACCAGACCATTTTTTTTAGGTGGTTAAACGTGAACTTACGTGGCTGCTTGTACCTACTCAGTTTTGAAAATCGTAAGCACATTGATACATCTGTGTAGATATACACAGAACTGTGTTCTCTGGTGTGCCAATTACTGTTTATTTTGGACTTTTTCTACATTGCAGTAGTGAAATTTAGTGCTGCTTTGTGGAGTTTCTTTTTTTTTGTTGTTTTGTTTTTAGATTTTAAGCCATGCCAAGAGCTTACAGTTCCCAAGGGCTTATATGACAACAAGGCATGGGCAAGCGGGTGTAACGTATTTTGATTGTGACCTCCTTGCACTAAGTTCATGTTCTTCCACTATCTATAAGCCAGGTAAAGCAAAGAAAGCAGAAAAAACAATCCTTTAGACTGGAGATTTTCTGCTGCGATGTTCAAGTATACCCCTTAAATATAGACCTACAAACATGCAAAGAGGCTGTAGATGAAGAACAAGAGAACACAAATCAAAATATGCACTTGGCCTATTTGGTGCAGAACTAAAATAAAGTAGCAAATATATGGAAATAATTTAAAATTTATAAATGGCATTTTCCCCTTCCTGTAACACAAGAAAATAATTCACAGAACACCTCCTGGGGTTGCCAGCAGACGTGCATGGTGCCGGTGGCTGTCAGCTTGATTAGCACAGAAGATCATTACACAGAACAGTGCTGATACGATGGACACAGAAATCTAATCAGAGCCACAACCTTGCACTAGCCACAAAAAGAATTTCACAGCCAACAGTGCAGTAGCCCAGGGTGTCATAGGAGAGCAGCCAGGCACCGAGACTTGGCAAGGACTTCCAGGGCTTGGTAGTTGCCAGACTTTTTCCATGTGGAGTCAAGGGGTCTTCGCTCTTATGCTTTAGCAGAAAGAGAAGGAAGGCAAAATGAAGCAGTGCCAAATCTGCACTGAACGACACATCTGCGCCAGTTTGATGTGCAGCAGCGACAGGAGTTAAGATGAACAATTCAGACAGGCTTGTCAGGGTGGCGGTGTTCAGCCTTGCGCATCTGGCGACTGCTGAGTCGCATGTGCAGAGACTGTACGACCAGAAACATGCAACAGAAAGGAAGTGGCACAGTGGCACTGGCCCCATGAAACATCTGTCTGATTCTGCAATTAGGCTTTGTGTAACAGGGCAAGAGACGGCGGGCAGCAAGTTGACACTGTGGGAGACTAGTAAGCAAGGCTGGTCTGGCTGAATTAAGACTTGGAGAATTGGACTTTGAGTCCCAGCTCTGTCACAGTGGAATTAGGGAAGCCCTTTAATTCATGCTATGCCCCTAATTCAGCTTTGAAATGATGAGGATGTATTTCTGCATTGAAAAGCTGTTAAAAGGATAAAATCTGTAAATTGTTGCAAAAAGGACTGAGAGCATATAGCAATGAAGGACATCAAAAGTCTCAAGATAGATAGAAAGAAATAATTTGAATAGCTTTCTAAAGACACAGAAAGATATTTACTGATATTTTCAAATTGCATAGTTGCTCATCTCCTTAATTTTTTTTTTAAACTAAAATAGAGTTAAACCCAGATGAGTAAAAATTCACATTCTCAGTGATACATACATATGTATATTTTCATATACACTTACTGGTCTTGGGTGAAACTGAAAGTGTCAAAATACTGATAGTAACCATTTTCATAGCGTTTCAATCTGACTGGCAGGAGTAAGCTTCAGAAATATAACAAAGCTTATTCATACATTAGATTTCCATATCATATTTGCTGCTTTTATGTATCCTGGTCTCACTGACATAAGTGAAAAAAATACCAGTTGAGTAGACCCAATATTTCACCAAAGACGTATAGATACATTTGTATTTTGAATGAAAAGCATTCACATCACCCACATTTCTGAATCCATAGCTGTTCACCTACGATTAGGTAACATATTGAAGTTACTGCATCTTTCTTGCTCTTGCTGGGACTATCCCATGTAATGGGAGTCTCTGAAATTTTTCTATACACTCTTCATGAACTATTCGAAATGATCAGTGGAAGGTAAATTTGTATTGTCTGTGCCTAAGAGCTCAGCATGAGAACTCCCTTTTGCCTCTGAACAAAAAAAAATCTCTAAATACAGGCATTATGTAATCTTTAGATCAAGCCAATATGAATTTCATCTCATTAGATGAAGTCCACTGGAAAAATCAAGAGTAACTACTTCTAGAAGAAAGATTCACAGGTATTTGGGAGAGACCAGTGTAGCAATTACAGTATAAATATACGCACCCATGCAAACAATAGTAGTTCTGAGAGAAAAACACTTCCCAAAATATAAATGTAACACTAAAAATCTGGATTAAGACTGCATTGTGCTTCATACGCTGTAAGTACAGATGACATCATGCAGAACTTTAGAGATTAACCTGCTGCCCACCGTGCTCCATCTTTTCCACTGTGCTGTCATTACCTTTTGCCTGCACTAATTATGGCAGCATATGGCCCCAGAAAGAGTAGGAAGGAAACCTTATTGCAGTGCAGCAGTTCTCCAGCTGAAACACACTCCAGACTCATTAATGATGACCCACTGCAATTCTTCTGCTATTTGACTACACGATAACAAAGGTATTCCTTCTCCCATACTGGTTTAGGTTACAAGCTTTGGGAGAGCAGCTTATGTTTCATGTATGTACATTTACAGCCTTGCACAGCAGATCTCCAATTGCTAACCCGTGCTGAACGAAAACAATAATAGTAATTCTCTAAAATAAATTACATCTAACACTCTCTAACTATATTAACATTTGATTTTATAAAGATTTTTTTTTTATGTAATTTCCAGGCTTGTTTTTCTGTTTTAAAAAGTTTGTGTCTGACAGGATGTCTTCACATCCTTCCGTACGAGGTAGACTTAGAGGCTGGTACCTTACCGTTCCCTTTGGAAACGCCTGGATCTGAGCCTGCATGTGAGCATCACGCCGCTTCACGTCTCCTTCAACAGTCGGTGACGGTCTGTAGACCAACAAAGTGCCGACACCGACCACTCATCTCCAGTGCAGTTGGCACTGGTCTGCCCTAAGAGCTTTGTGCCTTCTTTTGCACCTCTTTTTAAATGAAGACATGCAGTTAGTGTGGCAGTGTTGTCACAACTATAAAATTACTATTTGGGGCACAAGATCACGACAATTTCAACATAACTGCTGTTGCTTAAAGTGTTCTATTATGCAGGCGTATCTGAGTAATAATTCAAAACTAAGCCTTTTCTTCATAACTGATTAGCAATTCAAGTAACACTGCCTGAAATAACACAAGCATGTCAATAGGTAAGCGGCTGTGTGTTAGGAGAGAGGGGCAGAACCAGATCGGTACTGGTTTTCATCCATACACTATCTATGTTGCTGTTGGCAAGCGGATATGCAGCACTACTCCGGCACTTGCTAAATCCCCTATTCCACACTGGTTTCAACACACTGCTCCGTACCTGAGCACGTGCCTTGTGCTTCCCGAGGGAACGCGTCAGGCAATTTCACTCTATTTACAGACATATTGACTGCTCAATGTGCTGCTTGCAATAGGTCTATGGTTTGCACACAGGAGAAATTGGCTACCAGGCAATTCAGGTACACATGTGACATTTGAGGATCCAGAGTAACAGTTTGGCAGTTTTGGGGAACATTAGGCATTCATAACAGATCTAATGAAGATCCCTGTTGAATAATGGCAATGGGTTTGTCATCCAGTAAAGGATGTCCCCCATATCAGTACAGGACACTGATAAGATGATCTACCACCACATGCAGCCCTACCAAGTCAGTCAGCTGAACTGGTTCTTTACTTGTAGCATTTTTCTTTTCACTCTAGAGCTAGCCCAGAGATCTATCCACTGTGCTGCAGACACAACCTAAAAAAGCCTTTCCATTGCAGGTAAGGACTAAGAAACAACTGGAGAATTTCGTATCACAGGGAAAACAGAAGCATAAGTGCTTCATCAGAGAATGTTATTGAGACAAAATGTAAGTATTTTATTCATCTCAAAAGCTACAGGCCAGCCGCCTTCTTTCAGTCACCCTTTTAGTTTATGAGTAATATACAGATATTTATGGCAAGAAAAGGAGTCTGCCTGATGCTTTGGAGGACAACTTGTCTATGCTACAGCCTTTCCT
Organism: Tauraco erythrolophus; assembly: GCF_009769465.1. Classification (NCBI taxonomy): domain Eukaryota; kingdom Metazoa; phylum Chordata; class Aves; order Musophagiformes; family Musophagidae; genus Tauraco; species Tauraco erythrolophus. The sequence continues at coordinate 18,787,318 of NC_141479.1, read as the reverse complement.
GGCTGGTATCTGTCTTATGTCAATAAGTCACAGGAAAGTGCTGAAAATGTAAACCAGATTTTTCAGAAATATTTAAGCTATTAGTTTGTTGGGTTTTGTTTGTTTGTTTATTTGGTTGGGGTTTTTTATTTTTACAATTGAAAATGTAGCTTTTTGGATACAACATATTAAAAAAGGCAGACAAAATAATGAAATAGAAACTCTAGATACTGCTTTGTTCTATGCCAATATGCCATTTCACTCAGAAACACTGTAACGTTCTATTTCCAGTTTACAAAAGTTCCAATTTAAAACTATAAATTTTTTAAAAATTGGTTAAATATAATAAAAATTAAATCCCCATCTCCCCAGAATATATTTTCTATAAGCAACAAATCTTGGCAGGAATAGTTCTCCTTTAAAACAAACAAGAAAACTTGTTTACTTCAATCTTTTTTGCTGTTAACTGGGCTGCAATATATTGTTTTAAATGGGTGGGAGGAGATTATAATGCTGAGCTATCCCTATTTGTGGAATTTTCCTTTGGCTTCACTCAGAGCCAAGTGCAGACTCAGCAGGCAGAATTAAGCAGCATACCTCTCACAGAAACGTTTTTGTCTCATTCAAGTAGAAATGAAGTGTTGCCAATACAGGCAAACTGGAGCATGTGGGACAGCATGAAAGGTCAAACGAGAGCACTTCAACCCCTTATCCTTCCTGCAGATGAGAGATCGATAAATACCCAATATTGTCTCCTGCTACTCACTGAATGAGAGGGAGCACAGTGGGAATCAGAGCCCGTGTTACAGAAAGCAATGTTGGTGCTGTTCTGCATCAGGCTTGGGCAGCAAGGAGCTGCTTTGCTCAGACACTAGTGATCGCGCGTCGTTCAGGCTGGGGCTCTGACCTCACCGATTTCAGCACTGGAAGTGATTCCTGAGCCCTGAGAGAACAGTTTGCAGGGCTGTGACCACATTACAGACAGCATTTGCTTCTGTTTCCATCTGCATGGCATTTTTTAAGCGATGCACCCCGCCTCACCATCTGAGCAAAAAGATTCATCGTTTCGGCTTTATTTTGCTTGTCACATCAATGATTTAGCAGGTTGGCTTTCATTGCAATTCTCCATCTACAGTGATATGATCAAAACAGAATGAAAAATTAGATGAAATTCAGTTTCTAGTCCCCTGCCACTGAGAAATATCAGATGAGAAAATGGTTGACTAATTACTTATTTGCGTGGTGAAACAATAGGAGTAAAATCCTTGGTAAACATGAAGAAAGTAACAGGAGAGTCATTGCGACTAGAATAATAATAAAAAACCAACATAAAACCTGCAGCAATTAATCAATTTAAAATACTAAAATTGTAATAATGAGGCAGTTAAACAAAATGTTACGAAAAGGAAAATATTTTTCGTTATTATTGTACACTTTGTCAAACATTTCTCTATACCAAGACCTAATTTTCAGGTTTTTTTTTTCCTTTAGGGTAAAAAAATGCTAAAAGCTGAGGTGTAACAAAAAAATTCCACAAACTCATTTATGTATTTTTTAATCAGAAGTGATTAGGGCTATGGTTAAATGAACCCAGAGGCTATAACAATCCGAATTATTCCTAAAGCTAGGGAATAATACACCATATCTGGGACTAACACACTAATATAATCAGGTTGTTACTGTTGGAATAATTGTCGACACATGCAAATCAGTAAAAGTTTTTTTAATTGTAGCAATTGTGCCTCAAAAGCTAATCAACGTGAGATGAGCTGGAGGTTCTTTTACAAACTACCCAGAGAAGGTTTTGGCAGTAAAACTCTATCAAGTTTCTGCACATGCCAGTTCTTTGCAACTATGCTTCCAGCAAAAGCAGCTTCTCCCCCTGCAAATCCATTTGCTGCTTTCTCTTTCAGGCCGGGGTCTCGGCAACTCTTGAAAAGATGGGAAATTTTTTATAAGAGCCCAGCAGATTCACTGCTAAAATGTCACTATTGAACATGGCCACGAAATAGCACATTTCTACAGATTCAGCATGAGTAATTTTTTTCTAAGTGACGGGCAGAAAAGAGAAGTGGCTCACTACTGTGCAGCATTAGTCTATCCGGATCGATACAACTCCAGTTGGACTGCGGATCCTACGGTCAGGAACTGGCTGGTCCCAGCAAGTGATTACTTCTGCCAGCTGCCATAAAACCTCAGTTTTGCCCTGGCTACTACTAAAGTCACAAAGAAGCCCTCTCCTGGAAGCAGTCCCCCAACAGGGCAGAGCAGGGGAGCCGCAACCTGAGCCTGTGTGATACAAACACATTGACAAGATCCCGGCCCGGCCCCTGTTAATGTATGTTAACTCTGGGACTTGTCTTGTAAGGAGGGAAGGGAATTAAGGTTTCTGCAAATTAATTTCCAAAAGGAAAGTGTGACGAATTAGTGAATACGCTGAATAATCATTTTAGCACAGTTTATGTCCTGTGCCAATCTACGGCCTTTGCAGCACCGATGCCTTTCAAAGCAGAGGTTAGTGCAGCAGGCGTCCCCGTGGGCTACTTTAGCTGTTTCTTTCACACTCACTTGCCTCTTTTGTTCCCCTCTTGTTGCCTTTTTCTCATCAAAACTTCAAAGAATTACAGTCCAGTATAAATCTAGAAGACGTTGGGACTAGGTTTCCCCAGAGATGAGGAATAACTCCTTGTCATCCTGAATATAACTGAAAATGAAGTCTAGAACGATCATAGGCCATCCTCCCTATTGCCAGAGGAGGAAGCCATACCAAGGAGGATATTTTTTGAACTGGTTCCTGCATATTTAGTAGAATGACTTCCTTTGATGCTAAATATCCACAACTTTTCCCATGAATTGCAGATGTTCACTGTGAAGTGAAGAATGTTCACAAATGACACAAATGGAAAGAACGGTGTCTAAATGGGAACATACTCATGTGGGATCTCTATGACCACAGCTTCTGGCTATCCTCAAGGCATTCAGAATTGTTAATAGCATGACTTTCCTCTATCTTATCCCTTACTACATATAGTAATTTTTACCTTTTCAGTGCTAGCGATAATGCTAAGAAAGAGTGCTGAAACTATGAATTTCGTATGAACAAAACCAGAAATTCTCCCTTGATTTATGTGAGGGAACCTACACTGGACTTTTAAAGAGGAAAAAAGTGAGGTATTTTTGTCATTCTTGCTAGTAAAGAAAATAATTACCTCTAGCAGAAGATTAAATTATAATCCTCAAGGTAGAGGATAATGCCTTCGCCAGTGTTGTTCTTTTTTTAAACACTGATACTTTTACTAGAGAAATGTGCCCAGTATTTATGAATTATAGCTTTGGGTTTGGTTTGTTTGGTTTGTTTGTTTGTTTGTTTTTAAATTAATACCTGGAAGAAATTAAGGGGGGAGGGGGGGTGTTAGGGAGGGAAAAAAAGATGAACTACAACAGAAGTCAGGAAATACGTATTAGCCAGAATGACGCAATTCCAAATAAATTCTTATGAATTGTTAACGGAGTTGAAAGTGACTGTAAACATTGCTGAATGGACACTTACATAAAAGTTAATGAGACCTTGAAAATGTAGTAGCTCAGTGAAATCTACTCTACCACAGAAATCTGGATCATAGCCACGAAAAGCAAAAATATTAACAAGATAGAAATTTTGTTAGAAAATAAGTTCCAGACTCAGAAACCTCAACCTTGAAATCACCCATCAACATTAGTTAAAGTTGTAGAAGAGATGCCACGAAGGAAATATCTGCTTAGTCTGTCAAGTCAAGGTCAGAAAAGACAAAGTGAAAGGTTCCAAGCAATGAAGAACAAGAGATTGAGTCTCTATCTTGGATAAATTGGAAAATACTCATCTCTTAAACCAGAATGTGAAGTATCTGCTATGAAGAACATGTAACTACAGTAAAAGATGGGTCCAGTGATTCACAGAAAAGATATCACATCAATCATGTGGCAATTTTCTTATTCCTAAGTAGCCTGGTGAAACAAAAATTTCTTTATAAAAGCCAAATAATTCCAAGTTACTTGAGACTTGGGTCCTAATTCCATGAGATTTTTCTTCAAGAAAAAAAAATCAAATTAGGGCTCCCCAGTTATAGCAAGTATTTCAGCTAAAAAATGAACATAAAAGTATATTTACTGTAATGAAAAAGCATAAATATTTTCACTATTTTTTTCTTAGCTTAGCAACAAAAGAAAAAAGGAGCTCGCATAAGAAAGGACAAAATTTAACACACAATAAATTGACTGTGCAATAAGTAGCAATTCAGAAGGAAAATCTGTGAAGAAGCTGATACTGCCAGAAAAGCAATCAAAGTAGTTTCCTGTGCTGACAGAGCCGGGGCATTCCTGAGTTGGCTGAACTTGCAGAGGACTTATTTCTGAGATTCAGCTATTTCTAAGGCACGAGCTGTAACACAGAGATGATAGGAGAGCAATAACATTCTGCTGACTTAGAAATGTCTCTGAGTTTCTTGGCAGGTTGCAGTTAGGGGCCTGACAGGAAAAACAGCCCCATTCCTGCTCATTCCCTCTCCTTCCTCCATCAAGCGCACAACACTCTCCTCCAGCCCTGTTTAAACTGCCTGTGCGTGACGGCTGGTGTAAAATACGCAGCTGGTGGAGGTTTCCCTCTCCAGAAACTGATTTTGGTGAGATATTGGTTGCTAATCCTTTGATTATAAGAGTGTGTTTTCACTTGACAGGCGTAACCTTGAGTGGCAAGGATTCATGCTGGAATCCAGATTTCACTGAAGTAAAAAGAAAACGCTGATCCTGAGAGTTGAACTGAACCTGATTAAGGTAAAAAAACCTGGCTTGAATCTTGTTTTTTTTGCACGTTAGAGCACTGCTTGAGCCATTATTTGTAGTCTTTGCTGAATGCGGAGCTGATCCCCAGAAGTATCTTCCACGTTACCAGTTCACAATAACAACGGAATTAATAACTGACATCTCTTAGAGAGGGTTTGTTCAACAGGGAGAGCAGTGCGAACCCGCGGCAGCCTGCGGCATCACCCGGCGACATCACCCTGTGGCATCGCCCCGTGGCATCACCCCATGACATCACCCTGAGGCATCACGCCATGACATCACCCTGTGGCATCACCCTGCAGCCTCTCCTGTCACCCTACAGGGCCACATGCTGCTCTTGCTGCCCCAGGCTGCAGGCTCCCATCAACCCCCTGATCCCCAGCGCTCCATTACACAGACCCGAGCACATACTTGCATTTACACATTTCCCATTCCTGTACCTCTGGGATGGGTGCTTGTGGGTAGAGCTTTATCAGCAAGGCGGGATGGTTTCACTAACCCGTCTCATGTACCCAATACAACATCAGTGCCAGCTCTAGACCAACAAAATGCCACTACATCTCTCCTTCTCACCACCAGATCCCTGAAGCAGTGAGCTTGACAGAAGCAGCGTGCTGGAAATTCAGGTACCTGCTGGGTACGTGGCACTGGGAGGAGGAGATGGAGAATAAAAGGCTTATCCTGGCTCAAGCCTCTCATGTGGGCTTCCTAAATGCTGCTTTTATGGAGGAGATTTGAGGAGTTCCAAACTCAGCCAAAATATTTTAGAATGAAACTGAGTCAAATCAGAACAATTTTGGTCACAGATGAGTGCCAACCAATGAGCTAGTGAGGAGTTAGTTATCTCCTTGTTCCCTATTTAATCTACAAAGTACCTGTTATGAAGGTTGAATTCTTTAAAGGTCAGTGCAAGAGCAGGAAATAAGGATGTGGGTTTTTTTAAGAAAAGAGTTAGACTTTTATTATTTTTTTTTTTAAGTAGCCTGCATTTTCCAATTATTTCCTCTAAATTCCTAGCATTTTTTTCATGAAAAATATTTTATATGCACGTTAGCACATGCGAATAAATTTGTCCATGAAGGATTTGTCAAGGAAAGTCTATAAGTTATTCACATAGATATGAAATTATTCTGTGTAGGCATTACTTTTGGAAAATTATAGAGGCACTTATGTAAAAGTTTGTGCTAAATTGATGTCCCACTAAAAAACAAATCTTTACCATTGCTTAGCATCAGGTCCTGTTTTCAGTTGCATATTACAATACATGAACATGATAATGTTAATTTCACATCAGTGTTTATGTAAAAATGTATGCAAGGCTGTCTAATGTTTGATTAATGGTCTTACTTTATCTGGAAGAACTGGAAATTCTCATAGGGTTTTATAAATCAGTGATGAGCCAATAAATTAATAATTTTGTTTCCATACAAATAGAACTCAGCTAATTCCATAAAATATGTCACTGGTATTATTACTGCAGCAATTAAGATATTTTACCTTTTAGTTCTTTTGTTTAGCTTTGTATAAAAATAACTGTATTTGTAGTAGGAAAATAGACTGTCTTGATGCTTTTATATAGTTATGTAGCCCAGAGGAATTAATACCCACTGAGTAAAAACACTTCCCAACCTTTTAGTATTCTATAACAAAGCAGGAAAGGGTAGGTGAGAAAATTGGTAGCACGTGTGATAATGTAGGAATAGAATATTAAAGAAAAATTCACACTGCCTTCCAATCCAATGATATGAAGAAAAAGACACATTTATTCCTGGCTAATAATAACACAAATTAAGTTTTCATTTTTTCCAGCTGATTTGGAATACACTATGCACTTCATGGGTGCAATTCTTGCAGAAGAAACTTAATTAATTCTGTTTCATTCTTTTTGTAACAATAGGCAATCTCCTGTCTGAGGTTTATTTGACTGAATACACTGAACTATACAAAAAACAGGCAACCACTTTCTGTCCTAACTGTTGGAACAATGTGTGATGTCATGTCATATATTTTCCTTCATTTTAGGCCAGTTTCTTTCGTTTGCCTAACTCACTATCTCTAATGACCACGACAAATGAAAAAGGAAGTGTGATTTACCTTTTCAAATCTCTATGAATTAGATTCTCTGGCATTCAAGCTGTCAAACACACTTCAAAATCCATGGATTCCCTCCTGCCTGTCCAGCCCTTATCACTTTTCGAAACTGAGTATAACCATGTCTCGGTTGTTTTATTTATAATGTCATCAAGTCTAGACTGTTGCATTTGTTACAGGTTGCTGTACTGAATTCCCCTCCCACCTCTCTTCCTACCTGTGCCTTCAAGGGATGTTAGAAAAATGAAATACTACTTTTCACTTGTTGAACAAAACCATTAAAAGTCAGATTCTGCACTCGGGGATACTGATCGTAACATCCCTTGTCTAACTGATGTTACTGCAAAACAAATTTGGTGCTGTACATGTAAATATCGGTAGTGAATACTGACAGAAATTAAATTCTGCTAGGTATTCTGGAAAGCATGTCACAAGGTATAACGGGATTAAGAAAATGGCCCTTTTATATATATTTCAATATATATTATATGACCTATGAAAAAACCCTGCGTTTTTTAAAAAATAGAAAATTAAAGGATATTCTTTACAGGAAAAACTATCCTTTATTTGCCAAAAGGTGAGTTCATGCTGAACGCTCCTCAGTAATATTCCTTTGGAAGTTAGAAAGCATTTTTTTCTGTTGGAGTAAGTATCCTGTGCGCATTTGAATGCTCGCTCTGATATACTGCCTGTAACAAATCTGCTCTATACAGCACGATTTTTATATCACGTTCATCATCATAATAGCCAAGCCCCTTTCAGATGTACATTAAGCAACATGATAAATGGTTGTCATTTAAGAAACCTGCTGGCCAGTGATGGAAACCCTGAAGAAGATGGAGGAAAAAACTCCACAGAAGTATTCCTTTATGACACAAAGAGAGCTTTCATTAGATGTGATGGGATTAAGCACTAAGATGACAGGAAATAGAAGTACAGTTGTTTGTTTAACCTTAACCTGCCAGGTTGACAGTTGCTGATAAACTTTAGATCTAGACCTTGTTTGACTGCAGTGTGGTACCAATGAGGCAAATGTTTTACCAACAGTCTTCTACTTTTTGGTCATATATAGCTGTATTTTCTGCTTGGCACCTGTTGCACTCAGCACACACAGTATATAGTGCTCTGTAAATGGAACGTATTGAATCATCTTCTAAGCTTCTTGTCATAATAGCTATTATGTCTTAGTTACTCTATGCTATTTAACCCTAGATTGGATACCCAAGAGTTAAACTTCTCATGCACTTTTCCCTTGCCATTAGGGATCCGAATGTTTTGCCAGTCATCCTCACTGCATGTCCATAGCATCGCTGTGGGATGAATTTTAATGTTTCAATTTCACAGACAAAAAATGGAAGCCTCAAGACCTGTAAAACTAAAACTGTCTGCTATTTTTTTTTTTTTCTGAAATGGCAGAAGCCGAAATGAAAAAACCCACCGAACTGCACAAAGAACTCGTATAAAAGGGTTACAGTTACACAATGATTAAAGCTATCATGGGCTTTTTCTTTTTTTTCCTTGTACTTAAAAACCTAAACACCACAACAGTTTCCACAGTCAAACTGGCAACACAATTGACACGGAGATATGGAAAAGTGAGATAGTGGTGGTGTTTTTCTCTATTAAAATGTGTTTTAAACACTAGTTAAATTAGAAGCTTCCAGGACCAGAAGCAACTTTTGAGTGCTCTATTCTGAAGCTGCAAACTTTGTGCTGTACTAATACAAAAATTTCTTGGTTTAGCCCTGCAGCACTATCAGATAAACTCTGGAACTACATTTGTTTTTTGTTTATAAAATGCTACCAATGACCCAGGGCTCAATCTCCAGAGAGGCTGGGCCTTAGGCAGGTAGAATTCTATTGGAAATTTCCCATTTGAAAAGAAAAAGAGGAAACGCTATTTTGACAGGCCCATTAAGATAGGTAAATGTGTAAAAATCTCCAGGGTTTGGAATATTCAATGAAATCTGGGTGAGACAGGTTAGGATCTCCAAGGCAATGCTATGCTAAGTACTACCCAATGGAGTTGCCCCAAGGGATCACATGGATAATAATTATCCAGCTATACGTAGAGTAGGCATGCTTGTCTCTGTAGGCATAGTTACCTGAAGCATAATGGTCATAAAATTAGGAAGGAGTCAGTCTTTAGCAATTCACATTTGAACCAAAAATGAATCTGCAGGCTTACTGCTGCTTAACAAAATGCATAATTTCACTCTTACGCAGAAACTATTTTACAGAAATTGGCATCCTTATTACTAAGTTAATAGAAAAATTCCAATTGAACTCTACAAGACTTTTTTCCTATTACAGTAGCATTGCAGAGCTCCATTTAGTAAAAATGAGCGCTTAAACCTTTTTACAATTTTCTTACTGAACTTAAATTCCACTCCAAGAATAACTGTCTGTGAGCCTGAAAGACGATGGGTTTTTTTTATGCCTTGAAATGTACAGACTAGGGATTGTCTTGTGGCTGAGAGGTGGCTGTAAACATAAAACATAAGTTCTGCGTATTCAGGAAAGCTTTTGTTCTGAGATGAAATCCTACACCCGGATTCAGTGGGAATTTTGCCACTGAACTGAGTGTGTCCATGGTTTATTCTGTCCCTATTCTGGAGATGGCAAATTAATGAAATGTAGCCATAACATTGGCACCTCATATCTTCACAGCAAGGCAAAAAGCTCTGAAAGAGTTACAGCTTTTCCCTGTGCCATGTCAGGAGGTAAATGCCAGACAACATCTGCTCTAGTGTCATCTGAGATCTACACCTGCTTTAAAAACAGAAGTGCTAAACTCCACAAAAAGAGCAAGAATGGCTTAATTATATATACTTCCACTTGATGACAGGATTCCGGCCTAGATGCATTACCAGTCTTCCTGGAAAACTTATTTGAGCGCTTGGTTTTTTATCTTTTACCCTTGTATAAAACAACGCTGGTCACTGGGGCTACAATCTTACATATCACCAGTTCAAATAAATTTCTGTCAAAATACCACTGAAAGTTGTAATTACACTACAGACATGTATTTGCAATCTAACGTGGCTGAGTGGGACTCAAGAATTCAATGGATTTAAAATATTAGTAGAAATTCACAGCATCCCCATCTCTGTCAACTTGCCTCCTCACACGGCATCCCAAAACTTCATAGCCAACTTACTATAATCAAGATACTCTTTACTTCTTCCAGAGGCAAATCCTGCCTTTTCTGAAACTGGAGGAAAAGAGTAATGACAAAGTGACTTATTGTCACGATCTGACTTCCACTGCAAGCATAACTTGTGACTGATATATCCTATTGTTATATTTCTCAAGAAGATCTGCAATATTGTTTAGTCAGTGACATGAAAAATGTGCCCTATAATTTCACAGTTCACAGCCATTCATTCCGAGTGCTGACACGGTTGAAATCATAATGTGGCATAATATTGTTATGCAGGATAAAGACAGAGGGTCTAATTATACTCCCCTTAAATGTTACATTCATCCTAATTAATCAAGAATTTGAGATTCTTAAGGTAATATCGAAGGAAGTTAAAATTGGTTTCTATGGCTTATTTGATTACATGGAAACACAAATTCTCAATTCTATCATCTATAGCTTTAATATCAACATATTAAGTATGATTTATGCCAACAGAGTAGAGCAGATGGAGAATTTTAGGAATACGATCTTCTGACAAGTCTGGCTTCAGGTAGCTGGGTTCCCTGCAAAACTATGGATCACTGGATTGAGAATACCTGGGACCCCTGCTTTTGGTAGTCTTTAATAATTAATTCAGACACTTCTGCTATTTCAGGGACTAATGAGAGAGAGATTAATCTTTTTTTTTTTTTTCTCAGAAAAGGAACACTGTTCTTCAGGAGAACTGCCTCATTCAGTCTGGGGAAAAATTTGCTCTCTGCACTGCCTCCTTTTCTACCAGGAGAGGCTAAGGAAAAAATAGGTGCTATAGCAACCTGTTTATGTATATTAATCTTTCCACCAAACCTTGGCAACTGTTAGGAAGAACCAAGCAGTAAGATGAGATGTTAGCATCCATAAGGCAAGGCAAGCATGGAGTTTCCCCACGTCCCTGCGAGGCAGAAGCCAGCATACCAAAGCTTAGCACCAACCGATCATCTGGGATTGACCTTAAGCAGTAAAAATTTTGATATACAAAAGGGCACACAGAGATAAGAGACCTAACGTCTGCCCCAACGCAGAGACACAGCATATCAGTAAGAAGAGAGCAAAAAGAAAATACAGGGGAGGCTTAGAGGCATTCACCACTAGGAGAAACACCAGGAGCAACAGAGATATTGAGGACTCCAGATAACTCTGCAAGGTGCAAAAAGGGAGGTGCTGACAGGTTGGCTGTAAATCAAGCGAGCCAGGGAATGCCTATGAGTGACAAAAGGGCTGAATAACAGTCTTCAGGATGCAGATTATCAACATCTGTTCACTACTGTGAGGAAAAGAAAGCCCTGTAATAGCATAGCTCCAATATCAAAGCTGACAGAGTTGGAAGCAGCTTTCCTGAATGGTCGGTGTTAGGTGCTGTCCACAGCTTCTATAAGACCTGGCTTCCAGATCTGGCAGATGTTTTAATTCTCTCAGCACTGGGATTTTACTCCAGTCATTATTCTCTTCTGTCTCATCTCAGTAGTTCCAAGCAGAGAACTGTGGTTTGTTTTTTTTTTTTTTACCACCTGCTTCCTCCACATTAATTCAGACTCAGTGATACATTTGCACAGTGCTGGCCAGTTACGAATCATCTTCTGAACAGGAAAAATGGGGCCTGATTTTACTCTTAAGCAATTTTCACCTTTCCAGAGATACATCAGCATGGTCATGGGTATGAGAGGAGAATAAAGGAGGTACAGTACCACTGCAGAAACAACTTTGCTCCTTTCCCATCTTACTGTAGGCTTAAAGAGTTTGCTGTATGGGGAAGGAGAGGTTTGTTTACTTTGTTCAGTAAACAAAAAGTTGAAGGAAGTTTAGTCAAACGACACGAAAAAAAAAGACAATGTATTTTTTCATTAATTTTTTCCCCTTCAGATATTAATATTATGATAGTAACATATATATATCACAGTGATTACCTACACAGATAGTATTAACACTTTTAAGAAACAGTTTCAGTAAAAAGACTGTGTAAATTACTGTTGAGCTAACGGTTGACTAGTGAGTACCTGCAATTACAGGTGGTAGTTGTGCAGCATGAGGGAATTGACCAAGTTCATTCTTTCAGAAGTGATTAAATCTCTTCTGGCATTGCTTGCCAGACATCACAATACATACAGCTCTCTAGAGTTAGTGTTTCTGTGATTCAAAATTTCGCAGGGAAGATAGAAGAGGAAAAACTTTTTGCTTCGAGCAGATTCCCTCTCTACTTGGCTTTCTTTCTAACTAAAAAAAGAGAAAGGAAAAGAAAAACAATTTGCACTGTCCAATATACAGCAACTTCAGATCTAGAGATGCACCACAAATTCCCAATGGCTGGGTTCAGGCAGGCCATAAATAAAACTGCAGAGCCAACTTGAGATGCTCTTGGGTGTAACTTACAGTGAAAAACTCTGGTGCTGCATGCTGAAAGCATGGTTCAGCCATTCATTTATAACAATAGAACTATTCTTCTGTCTGCACAAGCAAAACAAATCTCCTGTTGTTAGGAATCAAAGACAAGTCCTTCAGACTCTAGGAGACATATTTAACAATGACTGTGTTACTTCATAATCATTCACTCTTTAAAAAGACTTTCTATCCCTCTCTCATTATCTATTACCCTGTGATTGTAGTGTATCCCAAAAAGAAAGTTTATTGACCTCCCCACCTGCCACAGTTTAAAAGGGCTTGACGTTCAGCAAAGTATGCAAAATTGATCCCTTGAGTGTTTGTGAGGAATGCGATTTGAGTCCTCATCCTTGTTCAGAGGGGGTTCAGGATCTCTGAAAAATTCTGGTGAGAGACATGAAAAAGGCTTTTTGAATTGTCTTTGCCATTCATGGCTTGTATATTCACTGCATGTAAGAGTGGTGATTGGCAGCACAGAGAAGTGACAGAAGTAAACTTTCTTTTTCCCCGTGAATTCTCCTTAATCTTCTCAATTATTTGAGATTTTGAATTAACTCACTGAACTATAAATCCTACTTCAGTGTAGTTTCAACACTATTTTACAGAATTTTAGGCAATAATTTTTTTGGACAAAGAATATGCAGACCCTGATCACCACCAATAAGAGTTTTGAACATTTCCACTGGCTTCCACCAACTCCATAGGCACCGACCCCAAAGATGATGTAAACTAAAGCAAAATGTGGCCCAGTAGTAAAAGTTCCTGTTCCCAAAGTCAATGGCCAGTCTGTTGTCCAGCGGCTCTTGGTGAAATGACAAATAAACAAACATGGTTACTTTTAATTCAGTGTCTGTTAGGTTCAGCCTTATCTCCCCATGGTCTAATGTTGAGGGATGAAGCCTCATTAATATATACACTTAGTTTGCAGTATAGAAAAATGCACTTTTTTTAAAGAGAAACACACTTTATTCCCCTTTCAGATAGACCAGTAGCTGTTATTTGGAAATGATGACAATAATAAATATGACTTTGCCCCCATTTGCAGACTAGCAGAGCTGTCAAACACACAGCCAGCATAATGGCAGTGCTGTAGCAGCTTCATAGGCAGCTGGGGAGCTGCATCCATCACGGGCTATTCTAGTCTGAAATGATTCATCTCAATCAAATGATGGTTTACTGGTTTCATATTTGTGTAATTCCACTAAATTAATCATATGGTGATATAAAAGGAGACCAGAATCAAATAAAAGGATGTCAACTTCCAAGCAAAAAATTGGCTTTCAAATTACAAGAGTTGAGATTTCACCACTAAGATAATGTACCCATGCTTCCAGAAGCGACTTACACTATGTGGGTTCAGCTGGATTCAGGTGCATTCCACATACACACACACAAATATTTATCTTATTTACATGTACTGCTTCAGATATTTTTGGTAATCTTTCATATTCCCATGAAACTCACTGCAGTTTGGGTTCTAAGTACACCAGCTTCAAATACTGCATTTTAATTCTCCTTAATGAATTAGTTATGCTTTAGAGCTATAATAAACTTTTCTTGTGAAGATATTTCTGAAGCATTGAGTCACATTGCTTACTGAGAATAAATACTGCAATAATATATTTACATAAATAATTTAAAATCCGAGAGCACAGTAGGTAATAAAAATATATTGCCATGATAAACCATGAAACCAGAGAACAACGTTGCTTTAATTAAAAATTACAAATACACTGCAGTAAACAACTTATTTACACATAGTTAAAAGTCTAACTATTGAATATCCTGGACTTGTTGAATCCAAAAAAAGGAAAAAATACTGAAACCAATCTCTTCACACAGACAAAATATCGAGGACAGTAATGGTGTTTAATTAAGATCTACTGTTAATAATGGATTTGAGAGAGTGAGGCTCTTCTTTTAATTTCCCAAGGTAGAAAATGTTATTAAATTTGGCCTTTAACTTCTCATTGACATATACACTTGAAACTTCTGATTAAAATTTCAGAGGTTGAGAAGAAGTACCCAAAATTAAACTCTTAAATCTGGCACAAAAATAACAATGATCCCTGATTAAGAAATCAAATTTCAGAAACTTCATTACTGTTCTATTAATAAATTGTTGTGTTATAATTAAAATGGGTCCTGCTGGATTGCTTTCATTTTTTAATTCTAAAAAATTTGAAAACTGAAGAGGGAATTAAACATTTTTTAAAAAGTAGGCTAATGAATCTAAGAAATGCGATCCAACTTGAACAGGTTCCTTTTCTTTCTGGGAGTGATCACAGAAGAGCAAACATTAGTTTCCACCTAAAGGTATGAGTTCAGGAAAAAACACTGGTTCTGTCTGCTCCTTCCTTTCTACAACACCCATAGCCCAAAGATCACTATCCACATTGCAGACTTTTCACAGGAAATCATAGATCTGGATACAGGTGTGAAAGTCTAGTTTTAAACAGGTATAATTAGAGTCAGATTAAATTAGATGCCTACACTATTTAGCTGGTCAATATAAGAATGCAGTTCTTGTTTCCAGGATGGTGTTTCTACCTCTACCTTGAGTTTCTTTGATACATTAACATCAGCAGATCAGAGGAGAGCTGGCACTATGACAGCTCACTGCTAAACGTGTGTAGACAAATAGCTAGAGCTCAAGGTACATGCTTTTGAGTCTTACAAATACTTGGAGTCATGTTTTTTTTGGTGTAATACATTTTTGCCAGCTTGTTTGAACTTTTAAATGAAATTCTTTTTCAGTCTGCAAAAACACTTCAAGCTGAAGAACAAGAAAGAAAATTGCTTCAAAAATACAGCTGTCTTTAGGAATTTTTACAAAGTAACCCACATTTTTCAGAGAGATAAGTAATTTGAATCTGATTCAGATATGGAATGTTCAAAGAATCAATTCAATCTAGATATGGACAATGGCATGAAAGGTTTCTATGCACTATTCATGGTTCTTGAAATGCATTTATGATGTTATAACTAGTAGAGTAACTAAACTCCCTGATTACAAATAATCATCAGCCCCTCCTATAAGTTTTACATAGAAAACTAAAAATATTCCCTGCAGTTAGACGTATCTCAGTTGTTACAGGTTGAAAATAAAAAAAAGTAACATTACTGATTCTTTGTTGTTCTTATGTTGGTATCTGTCTGCATGTTTTGAACAGATACATACTTTTTGGGGGGTGATGGACATTGTTCACACAGCACAAACAATACGAATCTGGTATTGGTTGCTTCTTGCAGACACAAAACATTGCTTACTCATAGTCATCGATATTTAGTGTAATATCTCGTTTAAAAGTCTGTATTGTGTCTGCTTGACCTTTATTTTACCAGTATAATCATAGTAAGGACTCTGATGATATTATTTATAGCAGCACAGCCTGAGAACCATATAGTTTGGTATACGTTCTCCACAAAAGCCCTGGACCCAGGCTCAAACTCTAAACACACCTGCCTGTAGGAACTTAGGAGAAAATATTTCTGCCAGACTCAAATGAGTGAGTAGCTTTGGCCTTTATACATGCAATTTTATACTGTCCTTAATTGCAGATGCTGCTCTCATATACTACAGCATTCCTTTTTCACTGCTAGTAGCTACGTGTTTCAATAATACCTGTCAGTGTTAAAAGTATCATTTGAAAATATTATTTTATGCTTTCCTGTTATTTTAGCAGAAGAAGGGCATACAGGTAGTCAAATTAGCCTTTCCTGAATCATTGCACTATTTCCTGTATTTCCATTACATTTGCATTATTTTGTTCTAACTTACACAGCCACTCCCTTTTAGTAGGTCAAGGGGAAGAATTCAGATAATAGTTGCTAGATTGTTAGTTTTGATAACTAAATCCTTGTATTTTCTTGGCTTTTCTCTTTCAGCATCACAAAATCAACTGTTACATTAATTAGTATGACTTTTCTTATCTCCCATGAAAATATGCAAAGTTATTGAGAACTTCAATAATTAAGTTTCTTAAACTCAGCCCCAGTCACAAAGGGAATAAATATCTTTTCCCTACACAAGCTGGGTCCCGAGTAATGCTGCTGAGGGTCATATTGCTGTACCTGACAAGCAATAGAAATTCCATTGGTTTTCCATCCATAACACAAATCTGTGTGACCACAGTGAATGAAATAAGGGCTGTTTGGAGCAAAAGCTAAAACTAAGAATAAAAATGCATTCTGTAAATAAATACCTTTAGAAAACAAGGGGAATGACATATGCTAAGAATCATCCTTAGAATTATCTGCCTTGCCTTTTTCCCCCTTCACTGGAGATGAGCACACTCACCTGCACTCACACATTCACCTTCTCATCACTTGAATCCAAAGCTGCCAGCATGGTCCTTTGGAATGGCATGCTTACTGACAGTTGTTACTGAGAGAGAACATCTTCAAGATCAGTAGCTTGCTTTTTTGTAAAGCAGTATATATGTCAAACCTTCTGTAAGTGCACAATCACTGCTAAATAATTCAGTGATAGTAGAGAAATCTACCCCTATGATATAGATTGACAATGCCCATTGTTCAGGTAAAGCTCTGAAGTCATTTTCACAAAGATGTTTACAACCTTTTATTTACATTGATATCGAGGGGAAATGAGACTTCCAAGTAAGAACGAAAAATTAAACACAGATGTAGATTTTAGTTGTAGTGCCCAACCTGCAGTTCTCAAATGCTGAGAAAAGCTGTCTGGAAAGTCAACTTAGTACTAGAGAAGAATGTGGTTGGTCTTTCATTTTTCAACAAATCTAAAGACCAGACCAGGTGGATCAAAATAGAAGACCATCGCACCACTTAACACCTAGGTTTGCTCCTTGCAACACAGCACATGTGTGGGACTACATTAGCATAGCACAGAAACAATAATTTTCTTTCACCTATCAGGACAAGCCCAAATCTTAGCTTACTGTAACTTCAGTGTTTCACTGGGAAATCTTTTCTCAGCCCTTGAATATGGACAGTTATTACTTCACTGAGGGACATTGTAAATTATCATAAACTGACTTAATCCATATGTAAAAGAGATAAATTATTTCTAGACACATTTGCAATTTTTACACAGTTTCTCTGGTTCTTATGAAGGAAGAGTAATGAACAAGCTGCTTAAAAGTCATTCTGAAACACTAAGCAAAGCTCCGTCTATTGCTCGTGACATTCAATTGCTCTTCTGCAGTAATCTCATAGCTGGAAAACTATTGCCCCCATCTAATGCAGTTCTTTGTTTTCACCGTACTGAATCCCTTCATTGCAGAGAAAAAAAAAAATCCACTTTTTATTACGTAGAGCCCAAACAACTTTAATTTAATTCTGTACTGTCACAGAAATTCTCAGGCACAAAAGATATACTCCCTTTCTGATGAACGAAAAGTAGAGGGTACTGCACTCACCTGATAGTCTGATGTTGCAAAGTATCTGGATCAGTAGCATTTACTGTTAACACGACACTGCCAATAGGGATGTTTTCTGGTTTTGTCACTGCCATCGGGTTTGGGTGGAAAACTGGGCCTTCATTCACATCCTCGACAGTGATCTGAACTGTTGCCGTGGAACTGGGGCCATAGGCTATGTCTGGAATCAGTGGGTCTTCATTTTCTACTTTGATCAGCAACGTGTGAAATGCCGAAATCTCATAGTCTAAAGGCTGCAAAACATACCATAAAATCAGAATGCACGGAGCAAAGACAGCACTTGACAGCTTTTCCTTGCACCCCATTGCAAACTTGCAGAAGACAGAATTAGCCAGAAAGGGACGACAGCATTCATCACATCTGATCCTTGGTCAGAGTTCAACATCAGACACAATGGTTGTTGAAGTGCATTGCAGATAATGAATGTGATGGACTTGATGTAAGATGGAGATGTCCCTCTATCCAAGAGTACATACTTTTTTGTCACATCTGATCCATATAATTTGATTCTCCTATATACATGCTTATTTTTGATGTAATATGCATTTAGCAAACAAGTCACAGTCATAGTTGGTAGCTACTTATGATAAGTAACATAAGGCTATTTTCTCAACTCCTACCTTGAAATCAAAAGCACCACCATGGAAAAACATTCTGTTTGTCTTAAGAATTGAAAATGCCTCTTCTGAAGTCAAACAGAGAAAATTCTGGAACAGGCAGCAACCAGGGCTTATGTTTCTGATATATGAGATATAGGATTATCTTCATATAAAGAGAGATAATTTTTTTTTCATGAGACTTTAGAAATGTGGGACCAAAGGTGGCTCTCCAGTTCAGTTTGAAGCCACATCCCTTACTTTCCTGACATTTGCATCTTTGTTCTTCGACTGAGAACAAAACAGTGCCCTTGAATTCTAATCGTACCCTCAGTCACAAACCAAACTTTGTTGTAAAGTCTGACTATTAATTGTGATGCTTACCACAAAACTAGCTGCTGTTTAAGCACAAGGGCAATGTAGTTAACAAGAGGAAGGTCCTTAGGGCTAAAGAAGTAAGGTTACTGTGACAGAAGAGGTGGTTATACCTATTGCTTAGACAAGGGCTGGTAGGCCACTATATATTTTTGAGAAACTTATCCTTGCTGTGTCTTCTCTTATGCAGTAAATCCAGTGGGTGGATCTTACAGCAATAATAGGGTACAACAGCAAGTTGTTCTTACTTTGACAACAGAGAGCATTCCCTCGTTAGTCTGGGGATTGGTATGGATTTCAAAACTCTGCCCTGGATTTCCATTAATAATGGTGTAAACAGCTCTCCATGCTCCAGTTGCTGGGTCATCTCGGTCACCAACGGTTAAGTTTACTATTACACCTGTGACTCCTTCCTTTACTGTGGCTTGAAACTGGAAAAAAAACACAGAGGAAATTGTTACTACTTTCAATTAACGACCACATACACACACATGAAATACCCAATTCAGCATTAATTATTTACCACAACAGGAGCAAGATGTAATCCTTGACTGAAACTGAATGTTATAGGCTCTAAATAATGCATTCTTACTCATGAAATATAAGGTAGCACACAACAGCTGCTCTCTGTTTAATAGATGGCAGACAAGCAGCAATGTTATAGGAATCAAACTTGGGAAGATTCTGATCACAAGACAACAGTTCATCTCATATTACTGGAAAAGTGAATCCTGAAAATATATGTGTGTTGCACAGATGTGCATGCTGTCAGAAAGGAAACCATACTCATAGCTAAGTAGAAGAGGAAGGTGACTAACAGCCCATTCTTGCCCTCAAATGTTCTATTATTTACAAATAATCCAGTTTTACATTTCAGACTATTATTTTCATAAATTACCCAACCCATATTAATTTTTCACTACACTGTCATCAATACATAAAACATTTTTCACAAGAAGTGTTCCCATATCCTTTTTTGGAGGGGTTGCTGTAAGAGACTCAAAAATAATTTGACCTTATGCTACCACTTTGTCTGCACAACCAAAAGTCAGTGTTACTTTCTTTTTTTCAGTGGAGGAATTTTTTAATGACCTTGTGAATTTTGTTGCACCGCTGTACTATTCAGTTGGCCAAGCCCTAGGAGAAAATTCTAATTTACTCTCCAGACAAACAGTGTATAACATCATTTTTATCTACGGAGGAAAAATATTAAGCAAACCATTGGAAAAGCATGTAAGGGTCAGACTTAATAATACTGCTCACCTTTCAAGTACTTGAGGCTGACGTGCTAAAAGCATTGTATATAAGAGTGATAAGATAATACCTGCTTTATAGGTGGATAAACCAGAGTGATAACATACCTAATCCAGAGAAGTGCTGAACATCAGCAGTACCATTATAGATCATTAGTAAATCTTAGCGTTTCCAGGGATTAAGTCTTCAAAAGTCCAAAATTACAAACTTTAATGACACAAATACGCTTTGCCGTACGTGCACTGCTTAAAAGCTACATCATCGGTGACAATATATCACTCAAAGACAAAAATCACCCGAGTGGCTTCAAAAACTGAACAGACTAAATGTCTTTTGCTTTGTCTTATAGACCACATGAAGCCATAACACTGGAGAAGATTCTGTGAGAATATTGAATCCAGAAAATGGTATTTTATTAATATATAGATTTCACAATCTGGACAAATAGTAGATAAAATGGATTTCCTCACAGTAAAAGGCAGAGGAGGCAATTATATCTTTTCCTGTGTTCAGTTATTTCGTTTTTCATTTCTTCCTATAGATTTGACTTATGTTTCAAAACTCTTTTTCAATTTACTTGTATAATTTGAATGTATGCATTCAGTTCAACCTTTCCAGCCTCCAACTTGATTTTATAAAAGGGTGACATTAATGATTGGCTATTTCTATATTCTTTTGATTTCAATAGTTCATATGTAACAGGTTGTGATTGATCTTTGTTTCAGACAGATCATTAAGCTAATTTGCAGTTTAATTAACTCTAAACGATAGTAAAACAATATTTTCACTTGCTTTGAAACAAATCAAAAGAAAAGCTCTATTAAGAATCTTGGAAATAACAGAGGAACGATTACCAAGATTGCATTCCTTTCTGCTCAGCAAAATGCCATCACTGGAAAGCACACTTGGACACCTCTTACTCTAATTGAAAATAAGCAATTAGCCTGATTGATATTTTTGTATGATTTCATATTGACTCAGCTTAAGCACGTATAAAACGAGACATCAGAAACATAAGGGGCCAGAACTTTTCTCAACAAGTCTTCCATACCAAAGAATTCCTATTTAGCTTTGTAAAAAGGTGACTAGACTTCAAGGAACCTAATGCTAAAGAATCTAACGCTTAGATTTGACTGGGTATCTGCTCCTAATTCATATTGATCCTTCTGAAAAACCTTTTTCTTAATCCGCTAGTCTGATTCAATTAAGTGTTCAATACTCCCTGGATCACCTTGGGAACAGTAAGACCTGTTAGGGTGAAACATTTAAAGATCTGGCTGTTTTAATCAGATTCACAATTGTGAAGCCAGTGAGATAAATTTATTATGGTTACTCCACCAGTGCCAGACTATGATGGAAAAGGTTGCCATGACGTGCCAGCTAGTTCAAAAAATATTGAATGTCAGTTTAAGGATATCTAATTCAAGGATATCTCATCTGGGGCTTTCTTCTGCATTCCTGTTTTCTCCTTATTTAGGAAGGGCGCTCAGTAGCTTCGATTGCAGTGAGCTAGTGGTGCAGAAAGGGCACACAGACTTGCTGGGGGCATAAAGCTGCAGAGCTCCTGACACCTGCAGATCAAGGAAATGACAAGGTCTAGAGGCAAAAGCTGTGCCAAGCCCAGTAATTCCTAGTGTAGCAGTACACTCACCCCTAGCTTTCTTTGCATTTTAGAAATGACCACATAAACACGCAGAGTATTTGCAGCTGTCTGGAACATTAGACTCAAATCTGTTCAAGATGGATGAAAAAGCAGAATGATCAAATCACAGAAGTTGGCACATGGGTCTACTCTATATTTATAATGTGAAAAGTGTAATAAATCACGGATTTATCATTGCGAAAGACAAATATCTACTATGAAATAGTGAGGCCAAGAAAAATATAGTGTATATTATCTAGAAGGTGAACTCTCTTGCCTGTTCAGCCACCTTTATATAAATAATAGACTTCCTAGCATTTAGAAAAATCTATTATAGTTATACTGGGTCCCTTTCAAAAGAAAAGTAAAGAAGGGAATTCAAAACCTATCAAAGGACAAAAATAGGAATTAGATTTCAAAACAGAGAAAAAGTAATGACAAGTTCATCATATTTCAAAATAAAAGGTTTACATTCTCAAAGCACGGTGCTTAACTGGGAGAGTCTGATCCAGTGCTCTAAAATAAAACCCCATAGTGGCTAACACAAATAATTGGATCATAAGTTAATTGATTTCATTCTTTTTAAATATCTGCACATCCCTTAAGCACCACTATAAATTAAGAATAAAATGAGTTCAGTACTTTATTTAAACTGCTATCATCTCGACTCACATTAAAAATAATAACTTAGCAGGCAAATACCCTGGGCCAGAGTTGCATTTGGCTGGAAGGAGCTTTGCTACTACTGAGCATTTGAATACGTAAGGCTAACTTGCTCTGTGGAGTGCTACGCCATATTGTCATTTATTGTGCTTATCATGCATACAGCCTAGAAATTCTAGTAATCCTGTAATATTTGGAGTTTTATAAACATAGGAAAAAACAGACCCGATTCCCCTTTTTCTGCACCCAAAAGCTTATGAAAAAAAATACAGAAAGACAGAGAACAGACTGATAGCAACGTAGAAAGAAACAATGAGTGAACAGCAGCCAGCAGTCTACTCTTTATCATCATTTATTTTGTAGACTAATGAGACTTTTAACAGGGAACTGAAAGACATCAAGGAAATATAGTGATGGATGTAGATGAAGAGTTCCTCCAAGAGTGTGAGGGCAGCTTGTGAGGCAGCACAAATAGACTTGGAATTGTAATGAGTGAGCAATGTTCACTGTCAGGATGGACTGATGGGGAGTAGATAACAGCAACTGGACGTTCTTGTGAGAGATCACAAAGATGATTCCACTAGGCATGGAGATCCCTGAGAGTGAAACAAGCAGCTTGTATTTTTTAAAACAAAAGAGTCAGTAAAGGGATGGCAAGGAGATGAATAACATTCAAAACAATTGTGTTAGAATGCAGCCTGTGTTACAGCACTTGGCATAGCTCTGAGCAGGAGAGAGAACCTCAGCTCAGCAGTCAAACTCTACTCCTCCCTTCCCTGGATCTTGCAAGCCTGCTCCAAACTATGTGCAAAGCTTGAGAAGATAAAATGAAAAAATAAAATTCCTGCCAGCTTGGAACCATATCTTACTGAGTACAGGAGATTCCAGATGGCAAGTATCTACTGACAATAACGAGGCCTGCACCAAAGGCTAGCTAAAGGGAGAAGTCAGGTGGGAAAACGAACAAATCGAACCACAGGTTAATTTTAGTAGGTGTTTCCTGGCAGAGCCAGAATATAACACAACACTGAGCCAAATCCTCCTCCACACTGAGCTCTATGGTGAACTGGTAGGACACCAAAGTGGCTCAGCAGGGTCTCAGGAAAAATCAGTCTTGTCAGATTTCTGCCATGGGGCAGATACATGAAAAAATCACTTTGTAAAACGTTATCACCTGAGAATTCAGGCACCAACCCCATCTCAGCCTCAAACAAAACTGGAAATGGTACCTAACCTGTGTAAAAATTTGGTTCTATCTGACAGCCTGTTTAAAGTTTCTGTAGTAAGTGAGATTTTATTTACTGGCTTCTCAGAGCACAGAAGAACACATGAACTTAACTGCATCAGAATCACCTGAACATCTACTGTCCAGCAACAGCGTGAGCATGCAGTGGCAACCTTAATACCTTTATGAAGCCACTGGAAAACCGTTGCAGCGGGGCACCGATATACCCAAATTAAATAGCTGCCACAAGCAGCAAACACCAGGCAAGATAAACGTGCCTGGGATCGGCGATCGCTACCCCATGGCTCATTAAGATTCTGCATGCTGTGATTCCCAGTCAAGAACAAACAAATTAAAACCGCGTGTCAGTCTGCATTTATCAGGGCGACATCCCAGTTGAAGGTATTTGTGCTACTATCATGTGTTTGTTTCCCCATCTACATATCATAAAAGATGAAAAATAATGGGATATATCAATTCACATGTCTCTATTAGAAATTCCCCACGGAAACTGTATTATTGTATTTGTCCTCCTCCACTGAAGTCCACTGCTTTTGCAACCATATTTTTTCTATCTACTTTCTTGAAAACATGAAGACAAGCTTATACAATCTCCTGCAATCTGCTTGCTCTTTGTTTCTTTTACTCTGCACACTGTCATCCAGTATGTGTGCACCTGAGCGGCCAAAATTTATTTGTCAAGGAAACAATGTGTTTCCCATAGCTCTGCATCTGGAATATCTCCAAGGAAAACCAAATTTTCAGAGTGATCACAAAGGTTTGTCTTCTCACGCAATCAGGAATGAGAATCTCCTAAGTGTCAGTAGTGGACATTTCTCACAGAATTCACCAGGACACGAAGCCCAGCTTGCTGCCTAACAATAAACCAAGTGATCTGGTGCTCAGAGCTCATCAGACTCACAAACTGGGCAGGTGAAATACCAGGTGAAAATATTCAGCATAATGTTTGTGCCTCAAACAAAGTGATGCTGTTGATTCAGCAGTCCCCTTTCATCTCAGCACCGTGACCAAACGTGCTGATTTGCTATCAGCGCCTCTGGCAGCCTGAAAAACAGGGGACCTGACCACCTGAGTTTAAATTCAACTACCCACATGAGCAATTTAATTGCCAATTTTGTGGTCAGGGCAAATTGTAACTTGCTATTACATTATTCCTAATCTCTTCCACAGATTTTGAAGGTATTTTGCCTCTTAAAACCGTGCGTAGCCTTTGCTACATGGACACAAACAGCTGCTGTATTTCACGACAGAGATAGCTGCATTAACGTAATGGATTAAGCTGATGTAAGTTGTACACAGAACAACATATGAAGCACTTTGGGAGCCATTTAGATGAAAGACACTATTTAAAGATAAAGCATTATCATAGTATGACACGGATTTGACGGTGTAAACTAGATGCAAAACACAAATTAAAGCTATGAGTCACCTTAACAATCTTTAGTAATTGTCTTTGTCTTACTGCCATAATACTGGCTCGTAGGCACTATATTATTTCTTAACTTAAAGTGTTTCTTTCAGCTTATTCTATATTTTTTCTAAGTACCTAATATTCTTCCATTTCCCTAGTGAAATTACAGAAAGAATTCAATTGTAGCTTAGAAAAAAATCTTTCTGAATATATGAAATTGACCATAATAATTTCAGATGCATTTTCACTTTTTACTTTTGAATGAATTTCACAGGCTGTGTATTGTAAATGTCTGTGATTTTTCAAGGCACACATCAGTTACTTTACAAAATAAAAGTATTGCTCAATAATGAAAGACTGAATGAATATTTTTGTCCACTATATGCAGCAACCTATAACAAGGGCAGCAAATCCAAAAGACTAATTAGCTAAATGAAAAGCCAAAGATTAAATTCTGCTCTCTGTAACACAGCTACAAGTTCTGCAGGCTCTATAAATTGGTGCCTTTTTACTGAAAAAAACAAAGATGGTTAATATCACTGATATTAATCATGAATGGTGGAAAAAAAAGGCAAGCAGAGCTTCAACATGACTTTATCTCATTTTGCTGCTCATCAGTCTATTTGGAAAAGTACTGCTAAGGAGTACCAGTAAAGCGACAAAGAAAGAAACAAGAAAGTTTTAATCAGGCGGTTTCCCATGCTCCGGGTACGAGTCCCTCTGTGAGCAGTTTTCCGTTGTGATGAAGCCAAGCTGCCTTTGTGATTCCGTGGGACCACCTCAAGAACTCTTTAAGTATTAGGATTCATGACTGAGTAGGGCACGGACAGAATGCAAAAATAACGGGGTAAAATGGATGGATGGATGGATGGATGGATGGATGGATGGATGGATGGATGGATGGATGGATGGATGGATGGATGGATGGATGACCTACTGGGTGCCACAAAAGTTGCCTGTAAAGTTGCCAGAGTGGCAATGCAAAGAGTCCTCCTATCCCTCTTGCAGACATCAGGAATCTTAGAAAATTTTGGACTATCTCCAGAGTAAGATCCATGAATGAACTTACAGAACTTTTCTTTCTGCTTCTTTCCCACAACAGTGCTGAAACCTCATTTATAGTTGAGGTTGTATTCCTGTCCTCTCATTTATGTGCTTGAAGAAGACTAAAAAGGCATTCAAGAACCATAAACGTGATGGTGAAGAGTACTTGAAATTAGACACTTTTTTTGAATAATTTTGAAGACTTTTGTTTACATTAGTCTTTGACTCTTTCTCAGCCAGCTTATGGCCTTACTGAGTGAAGGCAAAAAGATAATTCTTACATGTATTAATCATATGTTGAATGCCTACTTCAAAGCCTGTTATCTCCAGGGTATACATCAAATGTAGTACAGTTGTCTGAAGACTCAAAGAATAAACATCTCTCTCTTTTTTCAGAACATATACATAATTTAGGAAGGATTAGTTCTTTTTTTTTCAGTTGTCCACCTATAAACGCGAGATGCATTCAATTATTTCTAGAGTAAATCAAGTACCCACGAATACCATGGATGCTTCTATAATGATGGTCTTATCACAGAAAAAAAATGCTTTTTCTCCAGGTCGGCAGAGGAAAGCAAAAGGTTTCTACAATATTTACTACACTTCAGGTAATTTTGAGAAAATCTCAAAGAAATAATGATGTTATTTTTCTTATCTATCAAAAATTCTTTCCCTTCAGGTAGAACAAACCTTATATTTAAAACAAAAGCATCATAGAAAATGATGATCAGACCAAACCTGAAAGAGCAAACTCCATCTATTCACCCGTTACAGCATCGGCGTTGCCTAGGGACCAGGGAGATACCTGCTTTTCACATTTATGAGACCACTTGCGCTGTATTCAGCCAACCCAGCTACGCATTATTTCTTCCTCGGTGCACTTCCCATCAAGAGCAGTGTTAAGCTTATCTTCTTTTAAGATGCTGGATGTCTGCTTTAAATAGAATGAACTTTAAATAGAATAAGCTTAGATGGATTTTTCTTTCTTTTTCCTCCACTGCATTTTAGGAGCAGAAATGGGGCTTTTTCCCCCATCAATCCACCCAGTTCTCACTTATGACAGTCAGGAGGGAGGGAGGCCTCGTTAAATGCTTCTCTTTCGTTTTTAGCAGATTATTTGATATCCAAACCAACTTTTGCTGAAGATTAACATCTGAACATATATGGCTGAGCTTACTGATACCGACTTACTAATAGAAAAAACTATGGAAGCCACCTCCTCATGTTACAAAGAATTTATGCACACTCTCCTATGACTGCTTCACATGCCAGTCCCAGTTACAGATGGGATGCATCTGCTCTATGGGGCAGAACACTAAGCAACAAATTCCTCCTACTGGTTCCCAGACTAAGTCACATTTTTGGGGTTTGTGTGAACGTGGAATGGGTTCAGAAAAGATGTCCTCTTTAATTGTTGAAGTTGCTACTTGTACCATTTTGGCTCCTTAAGAGCAGGACAGATGAATTCACTCCTCTCTGAACATCAAAGTGGTAGATAAAAGAGGAATTTTATCACAACAGAAAGACTGTTTTGACAGCCTTGACTTTAACATGCACATGCAGAGGGCAGTCAATTTGCTAGAAAGTCTGGGAGATTTAGAGGAATGAAGGAAAAACTACTCTAGTGCCTTTAGTCTCCTCCCGGGTATAAATAAACGCAATGTGGCCTCTGTACCGATGACGAGGGAGCTGGCCAGCAACAAGAGCTTCAGTAGATGAAAGCTGCTGCTGATTTTTAAATTATTGTAATGTTTACACTTAGGAAACTGAGAAGGGCATTTTGTGACTTCTCTTTAGGAAGGTAACTTCCAGGATTTCTTTTCATACGTGTATGAAAACTGTATTTTAGTGCTATACAAAAGCAAACTAATGGAAGAAGTTAAAAAAAAAAAAAAGAATGCTGCATTCTAAATAGATCAAAAATCAAAAATTTCCTAGATAAAATTCTAAAGGGATCTTGTTCAACTGTATAACTACTACTACAGTTACGAATGAATGCTCTGTGAAATCCTAATTTCATGACTTATTACATTTTTATTTTTTAACACAAATCTGCTACTTCCTTGTTCTGTTATTGGAGAGCTGAGTAATGAATAAGATATTCCTGAATACTTTACCAAACATGCTCTTAGAACTGACATGAGCTATGACTGTGCACAGATTTGATGACAAAATACAATGCCAAGAAATCCATTCTGACTAGCAAGGATTTATATATGTCTTGATGGGGAAAAAGAAAAAGTAAAAATAAAAAGCCTTTTATGATGATGCTCTTATTACTCAGGAAATCATTACCTAAAATGGTGTAACCTGTTCTGGGAGTGATTTTTCTGTGTGTTTCTTCTGCCTTACATGAACACCAAATAGGAATTGCATTCACAGTATTTTGAACGCACATAGTCTAATTTAAGTGAATTCTCTAATGCTGTTGGCTGTTTTAGATATTTGGCCACACACATTTTGAATAGTCATCTCCAGTGACTCAACATCAATATTGACAACTTGAAGTTGAGCACAATTTTCTCAAAAAGCACCAATTCCAGATTTAAAGAACCTAAGTGATAACCATATTATTAAATTCTTTGGCAATCAGCTACAATGGTTATTTGTTCTCTATTTAAAATTATGACGATGATTACCTCTCAACTGTGTATAAATAAGGAAATAATAAATTAGTCTATGCAGCATTTACATTTAGACACCAACTCCATAGCGACTGTCACAACGTTTTGGAAGCCAGTTAGTTCAAGATCAGGTTTAAAATGTAGGTTAAATACAATTTGATGATTGAACAGTGAACTCAGGCACAATTTAGCAGTCTTTCCAAATAACATTGCACTGTCCAAGGAAGTCACAGATTAACATGGGGCTTTTCAAATCTTTTCTACACTGCTCAGAACACCATGAAAACATTTTATTTTGGCAAGCTAATATTGCAGGACTGAACCATATCCTTACCAGGTTAAGAAGTCAACATGTGTTTGCAGAGAGGTGGAAATCACAATGTAAATGAGACTTCGTCAATGGCAGAAACCTTGGGCTCTTTGATAAAAAGCAGCATGTGCATCCAGTGAGAAATATTGCTTTTTCTGCCCTGAGAGGACGTTGCTTCCAAAGAAGATAGTTATTCACCGTGCCAGTTTACAGCTGATCGTGACCCATGCTGCCAACAACAGATGTTTTGACAGTGGTTAAGCTTCTTCACAAGGTCTTTGGTGAGCAGTGCCTAGCAGCACCGTTTGAAGCATTCAAAGTAACTTGTATCTCTAGAATATTTTAGCAATGAATTTCATCAATTCCCCAAACTTCTGGCATTTTAGGTTGTGTCAACCGATGGGGATGAGATGCCCTAGATTTACAAGCCCCTCCAGCTGAGAGCTGTCTGAAGTTAGCCCAGTTGGAAAACTCTTTTTTGGAAGCACATAAGAACTCTGCAAGGTTTCACACTGTTGTGGTGGAAGCAGGAGGTACAGATGGAAATTTACAGACAGTATTATCTGCAGTGATATATAATTTGTCTGAATTTTAAAAATGAAATCTCCAGCCAATGTTTTGTTTTCTGTGGAAAACTGGGTGGAGAAAGCAGAATTTGGGCTGAACATTTCATATTTCAATCTCTCTGAACACGGTAAGTCTTCCAAGTCTGCCGACAAAGTGATGAATGAAGTCTACTGCACGTAGTATCTTCTACTGGATATACACTATTTTTTTCTCAAATTATCTAGCCTACATGCTGTTTGCACAACACTAATTGAACATAAATATTACTGGTATGTCAAAAAGCTATGATACAAAAAGAATCATTTAGAGATCATAGACGTAGGTGAACTTTCATGATTAATGGTCTCTTTCCTTTTCTGTTTTCCTCCCATAGCAGAAAAATCTTTATCGTATCTTGAACATCCAGGTAAGCACAGTGCTCTCATTACTCTGATAGGGAAGGTCCTGGGGTCTCCAACCCTATTAGCACAGAAAAAGTCTTTTCCCAAGGTCAAGAAGAAAGAATAATAGAAATAAATGCAACCTATTTAACTAACGAATGTGGAGTGATCTGAGCCTCCCCATGCAGCACCGTGACAGAGGTTTCAAAAGGCAGTTTCAGAGGAGTTCACTCACCGCTGGGGTGGCCTGTTTTCAACAGACATGAGATATAAGCATACATTGAGACACAGAGTGCTGAACAGCGATTGAAGCATGGAGGCACAGATGTATGGTTTGGCATTGCACAGATGTGGAAAAGGTCAGGAAAAAAGCCAAGGTATGCTAAATGAATTTATTGGCTTCTACTTTAAGGATACTCATGGTCTCCATCTCCCACTACCCAGCTCCTTTTGCCAATGCTTATTTCATCTTTTCTTGAAAGAAAAATATTTGTAATAAAGGAAAATGAAACATTCCTTTTGTAAGTGCCCATTGAGTGCTTATTTCCTGTCTAGAATGTTGCAGAGGGAACATTCAGGGCCTTTTCATTTTCTCACCTGTAATTTGTGTTTTCCTAACCATACATTCACTGTGCACATAGCCTTCTTGAACACAAACATTGTTGCAGCTTCAGCTGGGTATGTTTTGCTGTAAACAGGTAAGTATCCATTTGATCCTTCTTAGAAATAGGGAGAATAAAGAATGAACTAAGGATTTTTAGTATATCCTGAGTATATAGTATATCCTGATATACTATATCAAGTATATCCTGATACTGAATCCTCTCTAAGCCAGTTGGAGAATGTGAATGACTACAAGTTTGATGGTAGCGCTCTCCTCAGTCTGTGTCTGAGCACCAAGAATTAGGAGGCAGGTCAAGACAGGCCAAGGCACTACACTTGTGCTTTGGACAGAAAGATGTTCATGTACACCATGAAGCTTACACACAGTAAATCAAGCCTGTCAATCCTACCTTGTATGGGCTGAAGCGATGGCCTGAATGTGAGCAGCAAACGTGGCCTGTCCCAGCGGCACATCATGGTTATTGTGCCTGTGAAGACTATCACTGTAATATGTTGATGGAAGGTGAGAAGCATCATGCCTAACACAGATGTACTCCATGGTCAGTCTGGGCAGGAGCAGAAAGTCCAATGCACCTACACATCAAGTAATCACTAGAGCTGACTTTTGCTGGGATGTCCAGAATTCACACAATTCCTTCACCCTGCTCACAGCTAACGCTGTGGTATGCTTGGAAATCCTTAAGCAACAGCTTAAATTCTCCAACTCCAAGCAGACCAAATTTCTAATGCAAATAAAGGCAATTCCCAGGAAATACAGGTGACACCAATAAGATAAATAAGCATTTGTTATTATCATTGGGATTTATATCAAAAAAGCTTTTCCACAGGGCTGAATGCTGATTAAATCAGGACATGCATGAAGAAAATTAGTTTACTAAGCAACTGTGCTATTCCTCTCTCTTAAGACTGCTCCTCCTTCTTCTGTAGCAAATCTCCACATAATATGCTAATACATCTGCATCAAAATTGCTGCACTGAGCTCTTCCCAAGGAAAGCAAGCAAGTACACTAGCAATTAATTGTATCCTAACACACATTTCTAGATACAGATTTTTCAACTGAGCTTGCCAGTTCTAGGGGAAGTCATTTTAAGGGACAATAAATATCACTTTATTTCTATACACAGCAGTATGATACACTGTAAGCAGCCACTCCTTCTTCCCTCAGAAGGAAGAAAAACGCTGTGCTTGCAGGTAGCTTGAAACAGATACTATTTCTTGCTTCTGAGTAAGCTCATAATTAGAGTAGAAACATGAGGAACAATTTCAATGGAGCTGTAAACTCCAGCAGGAGGAAAAAATCTATTTGAGGCTAGAACAAAATCTTTTTTAATCTGGCTAATGCTACTTTTGTGCTGATGCCGATCATTATATTTATTACTAAACTGTGGGACTTTCCAAAGCATTGACACCTGACTTCACTTACTAGAACAGCAATCACTTTCAGATATTCAGCTTTGGTGATTAATATATAGATACTTAATTTTTAGTGAATTAAACCATGTTGTATCACTTTGGTGGTCTTTAGGATTTATAATCAAACCCTGATGACATCTGATTAATGCCAGCACAGGCTCCCTGAACCTTACGATATTCTCGTTCCTTTGGAGCTCAGATCACGGCAGGCTGATTACCCCCCTGATTATCCTGAGTAACTGGGGTCAGAGGTTAGCTAGCACCACAGAACACATTTAATTCAATCAATTCAGTTAGTGAAGCAGCTGGGAAAAAAAATTATTCCAATTGCTGTTACACTGCATTAGAAAATTTGCCCAAGATTTCTGCGCTCCAACTGATGAGCATTTTTGCTTAATTTCTAATTTAATATTCTGCTGGGGTTTGCAACTTCAATTACTCGTGATATTTTCATGCAAAGTCAGGGGCATTGAGCTTGGAGGGGGGAAAGAAAACCAAAGGAAGAAGAGCTGCCTGTATTAACCTATCTAATAACCTTTCTCACAGACACACACACTTTCATAGCCCAGTTGTGGTTTTCCTGATTACACACTGCAGTCGTGGCTCAGAAAAGTCCTGGTTCTCTCCATTTGTTCCCCTTGTCACAGCCAGATTTTACCTTTTCTTTTACTTTTGGTAGAATTTTAATATTGTTTAGCTGAGTACCACGTCATTTGTCTCATAAGCAAAGAGACTTTGATCACTTGTGGTACGCCACAGCCCTACAACTCAGACAGGCACAGACTTGGCGCTGGAGACCCAATGGCTATAAACAACTCACTGACGTTTAGTTCGGGAAATGCCCACCTGGGGCTGGACAAAACTGATTTTAGGGGCAGCAAAGAAAACGTATCTAACAAATGTAAAAGGCATCATATATAGTATATTTGGATGTAACACGCAGCTTCAGACCAATAAAGAATGAGCAGTACGTGAATGCATGTTAGCAAATACATAAAAATGACCTCAAATGATCCCAAAGAGAGGAAGGAGAAACAATCAACAAGAGTGTCACACTTGTCCTGGCAAAGGACTGCAGGTGCTGACAACTTGCCAGAGCACCCCTGTCGCAAACACTGGAATGAAACCGTCAACTTCACGACCCAGAGGAACCAGGAAATGGTGAAAGTAACAGCAAGAAAAGGGGTAGAGGCTAAGAAGGATGTGTACAACAGTTTTATAACTGTCATTTTATCACTATTGAGAATTTTTCTGACTAGAAGAATTATTCTTTTTCTGCAGTAGTTCAATCAGGATTAATAATGATTTTTGGATGAAGATGAACTTGGATTAGTTTTCAATTTTACTAACAG
The DNA here is from genome assembly GCF_009769465.1 of Tauraco erythrolophus. Taxonomy (NCBI): domain Eukaryota; kingdom Metazoa; phylum Chordata; class Aves; order Musophagiformes; family Musophagidae; genus Tauraco; species Tauraco erythrolophus. The sequence continues at coordinate 18,753,948 of NC_141479.1, read as the reverse complement.
TAAATTCTTCACTTTGTATATAAGGTGGGCTTCCCCTTTGCCCATCAACAAGATTTTGAGTCTAACAATACAACACTGGGGTAAGTCATTATTTGCAATGCTTCTTGAGAAATTAAAGCAAGTACCTGAGCAGGATTCTTTAATAAAGGAAACAGTCTTACACCTCCATTTTCCCTGCAAGCAGCAGAAAGTTGTAATTTAATCTTCTGCTTGCCCATGGAGAGGATCCATTTTCTGTATGCTCCTTTGGGGTTCTTTGGAATGAAAAATGCTATATGGTTATAAAACATTCTCTTAATGAAACTCGCTCTGAACTAACTCTGGAATTGATGAATCTCCTTCTGAGCCCCTGTGTACATTTGCCCACAGCACAAAGTCTGACGCAGCTGTCAGACTCCCTTACCTTAAGAGAAACCCAAAATAGGAACTGCAGGATAACTGCAGGTCAGAAGCTAGGTGCATTAGCAGAGAGACGTGGAGAAGATCACAGTATGCCTAAATGGGACATAAAGCTCCCTATCCAGTGCTTAGAGACTCTCATTGGTGTATGAAATATCCTCGGCCTGTTCTATAACAAAACTCAAAACAAATAAAGCACCCTAATGATATAATGAAATTCTCCATATTAAACACTAAACCACATGTACAGAAGAAAACAAACAGCAGCAAAACCCCATCATATCAAAATGCTCAAAATATATACACTCTTCTCCTCCCGTGGTGAAGATGAAAGAAGGAGAACGCACGTAGAGCAGATGCTCGTTTTGTCACTTACTCTGCTACTGGAAAAGAATCGTGGACAATAAAGGCAATTTAATGTTGTGAAAACAGCAAAACTGTGTTGAGATGTGTAAGCAGTTGTACTGTGTGCAAGACAGAAGCAGGAATTCTTCCATCTGCTCAACACTGGGGAGCCCAAATTGTATTATAGCACCCAATTCCTGCCAGCGTGGAAGGCAAAGAGCGATTGGAGACGCAGGTATCTAAAGCTCGTGCTCTTGAACAAATCCACATGGCAAATACACACAGGGCTGTTGTAGATAAAAGTATTGTCTGTGCATCGGTTTCACAGTGGATGAGGCCAAATTGTGATGGGCTTCGGTGGAGAAGGGAAATTCTCATCAGAGATGAGGCAAAACGTGCTACTGGCAGGAGAGCTGAAGTACTGTAGTAGATTGCTGGGAGATCCAGACTGTATCTTCACAGCACTTGAAAGAAAAATAACCAAATACTGGAAATTATATAAAACGGAGGGAGGGACTTGAGGATACCTGGAGAACTCTTCCCCTGCAGATGTCATGATAAGCCCAAATCCAAGAGTCTACATAGAACAGGAAGGTGAACTAAACACTTTTACATAGTTTTCTAACATTTTTAAGGTCCATGGTGCTCATTAACTTCCACAAAGCTCCCTGGATTGCCAAAAAAACCACCCCATTTTCTGTGCCCAAAAAGAAGTGCCAGGAAGGAGTCCCTAACTGAGATTCCAGTTTCACACTCCCCATCATACAAGGCTCTTCATCACGGTGGATTTGCCGCTGACAGCTAGAGATACTGGGTGTAACTGCAAAATCACATTTGCCTTCTCTACTGCAGATAAAAGATGAAAATTATGCCTCTGGCATTTGCTTTCCTAGCTGGTCATATTATCTTTAGGCAACAAAACGTAAGGAAAAGGGAGAGGAAAATAATTATGATCTCAACTTGGGGAAGTATTAAAAGGGAATAAGAATGGCAGAACTAGATACCCAAATTTAATTGTTTTGAGACTCTCTGCAATGTGGCCACTGTAAAAAAATACCTGCTCCAGTTATCCTCCATTCTTACTAGTGAATTAACAACTCTTTTCTAGCAGTCCAACAGGGACAAACTGCTCTGGCCACTGCAGGGAAGGTTTCTGAAGAAATTCATGCTTTTTTACAAATCTCAACCATTCCTTCGTCATTTTCCCGAATTGTCTGGCGAAGATGTATTTAAAGGCCTGCATTTAAACTCCAGAGCAGCTATGAAATGAAGAAACCAGATTGATTCACATTCTGTTCCACTACTCTCTTTGCCAAAGTGATTTTTATCACAGGAAAAAAAAACCTAGAAAAACATAATCTGAACCTGAGAATTCTGTTGTCAACTTCAAATTATTGAAAATTTTTACGGCTTGCTTACAATATAAACCCTTAGCAACAGGGTTTACAGAAGAAATGCGGCAAGAAGCCGTAGGGCATATTATCCACTTGTTCCTCACATGGAATTAGTACAAAATATCACCCTTACGTTGCCCACAAACCTTGCCAACAAATAAGAATGGCGATAGGCTGAGCATGCTGTCTGGGATTTTTATACTCATTTTTTTCCATGGCAACGTGTCTGTTTCATGCACTTTTAAGCCTCCATAATTTTATTCTATCTAATCTCTGCATTGTCTTGTTTTGTTTGTTTATCGTTTCCAGGGAACACCTGCCATACTCCTAGGCTGCCACAAGAGAAATAAAACACATCTTCATGAGTGGTTGGGGCCAGCTGACTCGTGTCCCTCTGCTGCAAATTTCACCACAATTACACCCAACCTCTCACCTCTCCCACTTACACCAGTCATTATTTGTCCTTTGGTTTTTCCCAACTTGTTGCTAAGAAATTGCATGCCTCCACTAGCATTGTAAATGCCAACCAAAAAGATTAAATGCAGCTGTGTGCCACCTCATTCTGTCCGAGAGAACAGATAGTGTCCTCGGAGTCCACCTGCCAATCTTCAACATTGATGGCAAGGGAGTTTTCCAATCGGATCGTGGGTGTTCCAGTGCCTAGGTTTTGCTGAATAGCCTTGAAGAGATGGGATTTAAATTGTATTGAGGATATTAGTCTAAAATGAATGAAGTGGAGAGTATACTTCTCGTTTATATCCCCAGAGTGATAAATGTGAGAGCGTAATTTTTTTTTTTCTAAGGCAAAGAAAATGGGAAACCAACATGGATTTCAGACACATGAGAAATAGCTTATGAATTTAGATGATAGTTCAGCAGAAATAAATTGTACATCTGTTCATTCATTTTAATAATGCAGGGAAATGACACAATGCTGGAGACCTTTGAGAATGCTGGTATTTTTAAATTATGAACCTATAATAGTAGCATTAACATTTGTAATGCTGCCCATACTTTATGAATTTAAGAAAAATAAATTTATGGAATAAGTGAGCTTCAACCTATAGTCTGGACGCTGGGCATTTGAAGACGAATAAGGTGCTTCCCGAATACTTACAGATTAGTCCAAGAAAGACACTACAACAGCTTTAATATGTAACACATATAACCCTCTGTGTATGTGTTGACAAACCATGCCTATTATGTCTGAATAAATAATGCAGATGTGCAACATGTGGCTGAATGCCTTTATTTCTGCAGACTAGAACCTAGCGTTTGCATTAATAGGCAGCTACAGTTTAGTACTTCCCTTTGAAAGGAGTCTTTACAGAAACAAACTAGATGCCTTTCTTGGCTGTACGTGTGCATGGAAACAGGTACTACCTTCTGCTGAATTCAGGCAGGAATATTACCTTTCTCTTGCATCTCCCATAACACACAAATGAGAAATGGGAAAAGTTATGAGCTGAATACAATTACTTCATTGTTTCTATTTTACCATTATTTACAAAGATGACATACATATTTAAGAAATAAACAAGTGAGATTGCAGGGGATGTCAAATTTTAAAAGCTTGTGTTTTGATTTTTCAAACTGATCGCCATGGGAAATCATAAATTAAGAGTTCAATAATAGCTGTCATGTTTCCTTTAAAAGCACAATTAGTGATGTTATTAAAATTCCCTTTTAATCGATCGCATTAAAACAATTGCTACTACAGTAAAGAGAATCTAAAACTGATTAGTTGCTCAGATATGGCCTCATTGATCAACTGGATAATCCTCACTCAAGAAAACGGAAAACAGGCAACCCTGACATCCTTGAATAGTGGTGAAGTTCGGCTGAAGTCAGATGTCAGAATCTGAGACCTGTTTTTGTAATCCACCCTACACTGTCTCCCACTAATATGCCAAATGAACGAAGAGCGCGTGCTCAAATATTTAATTTTCCTAAAGCAAAGCCTGCACAGAGGCTGTGCTGGAACCCAATATTGCTAAAAGAGGTACCTTACTGCTAACATCTATATCTATATCACCCAACACGGGAGGGTGTTCATGTGCCCTGTATTGCTCACTCCAGTTCCAGCAGGAAGTCCAAAAACAATCTCAACAGGCAGTCTAGGTAAACAGGACTTATTGTAATTTGGTTCTCTTGTGAATACAGAAGAACTGAAGAAAAGAAATACCTCTGGGACACAGAAGACCCCTAGGCGAACACTTACCATTGACAGAAAGCGTACAGATGTATCGATTGGAACTGCATTTTAATCATATGGCTGGAGGAAAGAAAACAGTTCCTAGAGACTGCAGTCAGCCCCAGCATGGGGCATGATAAAACTGTTTCTACCATTAATACCAGGCAGTGGCTATGTCAGAGTGAAAGGACATTAGAGAGTTCAACATCTGCAGGCAAAGTTGAATTTATTTACTCACGGCTTCAATTATTATTTAAGATGGAAAACTTGAAAAGGTCAGAGCTGCTAACTTAGAAAGCATGCCCTTCATTTGTCTTCAAACATACACTTTTTTCTTAGCTTAGTTCAACACTGAATCAATTAATCAGGTCCAGTGTTCTCTATTTTCAAAAGTGAGTTGTGTTATTTTCAAGTAAAACCAAACCAAATTTCATTTTTGTTTCAATCCATATTAGAAAATGCAATTTCAGAACAATAAAACATCTGGTCCTCAGTTTAGGTAGGTAAACATCTGTGGGCCTGTGTTTCTATGTCTATAGATATGCATATGTATAAAATCCAGATTTACATTGTAGTCTAATCCTGCATTCACATCTCCATGAAGCACTCTGGATGGGAGCCATAGCTTGCATACAGGCAGCTAAGAATATCAATACTACAGATAAATCTTTTTCCGTGATATTATTTCAGCAAAAGACAACTGTTGGTTTAGATTTAAGTTTATTTAGCAGGATTGATTTTTCTTATGTATCTTTGGAAAGTTTCTCACATAACTCCTTAGATTTTTCAAACTTTTTTTGAACTAAAAGATTGTTTTCAATCCTTTAAACTTGTTGAGGACAGCAGCACTCTCCTTACCATCAGTCTTCTAAATGAAGAAAAATCATTGATCTAAGAACATCTGACAGTACTACATAACATATGGGCACTGCTGGCCTCAGTGACTGAAGGCGGTCAAAACAAATGAGCTGAGGAGGAGGAAATAAACCATAAAAGAAAAAAATGAGATGATGTGTGGAAGCAGACAGTGATGGTACTCGATTTATAGAAGGCAGGCAAAGAGTGTACATGAACTTTTGCGAGTCATGAGCAAACAGTCAGTTTAAGTCATGAAAACAGGAATTCTCAAGGGAAGAAGGTATTAAGGGGATAAAGAACGGTTCACCGGGAGATAGCATCAAGTAATGGAAAAAGGAAGATCTTCCAGAAATACTACTAAAGGAGTAAAATCAACAGGACTGAAAGAGGATCATGAGATGATGAAGGTCAGAAATACAGCTTTTGATAAAATACTAGAGGAATAATTTTCCATACAAAAAGACAGTGGGGAAAGTGACAAAAATAAGAACAGAGAGAAAGGGAACGTCATAGTCAGCAAAAAGGAGTTGATGGATACATCACTGAAATTAGTCTTGGCAAATCTGAAGCAGGAACTGGAAACAGGATCAGAGAGGCATTTAAGGGATGCTAGATGTTCAGGCTCTGAGAGTCAAATGGCAGACTCAGCGAGTTCGGAGAGGAAGGAAAAATTAAAGTTAATTATTAAAATTCAGAGAAGGCTTTTTACAGGCTGCTGACTAAATACTAGGCTTGAAAGGGAGAAAAAACAAAAGAGAAGAGTTTTCTGGTTGGTTGGCTGGTGGGATTTTATTTTTTTTTTGTTTGTTTGTTTGTTTGTTTTTTTTTAAAAAAAAGAGAATGATGAAGCAGGCAGCAGGGATTTTGAAGGATGATACAAAAAGACAACAATAAATTTCAGCACTGGGCAAATTAAATATCAAGACAACCAGACAAGTAAGTAGCTGGAAGAAATCTTCCACAACATTCAAAGAAGTGAACAAAAACGTCTCTATAAAAGCCGCATCAAGCTATGTGGAAGAGGAGCCTAGGAGTTACAACACAAACTCAAAAGGGGTTGGAACGAGATGATCTTTGAGGTCCCTACCAACACAAACCATTCTATGATTCTATAATCATAGTGTTGGAGGGAAACATAAGGTCAGGTGACAAACCGGGATTCAGTGACTCTTCATAATGGGGTCAAAGTCAAGAATGGGAAAGCTAGGATAAAGTCAATACTCTGTAGTGTTGGGATTATACGTCTTCTTGTGACATATGGACTGGGAACACAGGGGAAAACATTTGTAAAAACAAATAAATATTAAGTGACTGTTAAACAGCCGGCTAGAGAAAGGGCTACCCTTTAAGCAAATAAGCATCTGGGACTCTGAGGCAAACAAGTCCTGGAAATAAGCCAAAGTAGAAAGTACAAGGATATGAATAAATTACACTCCTGGACCATTTTCCTCAACAGAGACTACAACTGCAAAGAGTTCTGTTTGAATCCCCTAATCTGTTTTTTCCTTGAATGTATCAACACAATTTTCATTCCAGTAAGTTCAAGAGACAATCAGCCCTATAGAATTTTATTGCATTCCAAATTACTCTCTTTCATAGGCACTTACTAACAATTTTACTCAAATAAATGTACGTCTCCTTTTAGCATGTTGATTTTTATCGGTTCACTATTTTAATGTTTCAGAGCAGAAGGAAAAAAGATATTTTGTCTAAATAATCCTGACATTTTGATTCTTATGCACAGATGGTTCGCAAATTTTGAAGTAGCCAAATCAGTTTTAGTGTTGCTAACAAAAATCTTAAAATCTCACTTGTCAGTGAAGAAATTGATAAACTGATCATAGAACTCATTCCACTGTAGTGGAATGACCTAAGCAGTCACATAACTATTATTTTAGTATGAATATACTTCAGCTTTATAAATCCCTTCTGCTCATATAAACTGCAACTATGATACCAGCTCACACATATTGTGTGATTGCTATTAAATAGGGTTTTGTCTGGTGCAAATTGAATATGTTAAGATCTATAGTGTGTTATCTTGTTTAATCCTACTTTTAAAATAGGACTCCTACAGATGCCAGAGGCATATTACCAGTGTGGGTTTCTTAACTCATGGGATTAGAGTGATATTTTGCAACACATCTAACAATTCCTCTATTTTTTACTCCTCAAATCAGCTTTGCTGTGTCAGACAAGGAGATTTAGAGTTCTTGGTATTTCTGTAAAGATTCCTCATTCCACATGTGAGGAACTGTAACCCTTTATCCACATAAAAGTCCCTCCAAGCCACAGAAAATTTTTGCTGGCTGCACCAGAAAGGTAATACCTGCTAATCTATTCCCCACTACCTGCCCACCAATTTGCATACTGTCTAGGCTAATGAGATAATGATGATTTAGGAGCCACTCTGCCATGAATACCATGTATGGAAACCATAGTGTTTCCACTCAGAACTTCGGATTTCCGTTAATTGGATGTTACACAGGAAAATGAAATATCCCAATACAGAGCCCAAAAGTTAAGCTGAGAAAAGAGATCCATGCATTCTTTCATATCTTGACCTGAAAATAATTGTGTGAAGTTTCTTTGAAGTCTGAGTGTCACCTGCCTGCACTCAGTGTTGAAGGTGGAACTCCTTGGACTGTTAATGAGGGACAACATGCTATAAAACACTCTTGGAGAAGAGTGAAATGAAAGGAAATTTCCATGGAGTGCTCCAGCAGCACATTCAGAGGAAACAAAATCAATTTTTCAGGCAAAAGACTTAAATTTTAAAGTTTATGGTGAAATTGAAATCTCTAGAAAGCAGTCCTAATTTGATTCCAAGGCAACTGCAAAAATTCCAGCTGGAGAGAAAAAGTTTAACTGGAAAATCATGTAGCCATTCCTAGCAATGACTGCTAATAATTATGTTTATACAGCTTCCCTGAACAAGTGGTCCAAGACTGGGTCTGGAGACACTGCATTATCTTTGTTTAACTTGCGCTTCTCTCAAGAGTTTTCCGTCCTCTTTAATTTCTACTATCCGGTTACTCATCCAAACGTATTTGTGCTAGATGTAGTCAAAACCCTTACTGCTGCTGTTTGCTTTGTAATTCAGACCTTAATATCTATGGTAAAGTTCACACTTCATAGACCACATTGAGGAAGCATATTAACCTTCACTTCTTGTAGAAGAGAGCAATAAATAGTGGGTTTATGGCTTTTTTTTTTTGTTGCTTGCCGTGTTTGGATATTTGCTGTTAGCAGAAGCAGATGGAAGAAGTCTTCAGAGGATAGTCAGGATTGGTATGGTTTTGTGGTGAGAATTTACCAGCTGCAGTGAGAATTGCTGTTATTACCACTGAGTTGCAGCTGACCTTCCAACATAACCAAAGGGTTACAAAAGGCAAGGACTCACGCAGAAGTTTGCATCAGGACTGCTCAGATCAGCTGATCATAACAAATCAAGGAAACTAAACGAAGGGCAGGAAAGGAACACAGAAAATAAGAAAAGAGAAAAGAAAAGCACTGGCAAAAATACAAGTTTACTATGTGAGCTGGCTTGGGGAGCAAGAACGCTGGGAAAAAATCAGATCTAGGGAAGCAGTGAAGTGCCTTTGTGTTCCTCCTCAATTTCGCCCTGTTTGAATGATCATTTCTATTCATAGAACCTTTCCTGTACTTATACAAGTGTTTCTCAGCTGCTTTCAGATTATAAAGCAGGCACTCTGTTGTTTTATGTACTACTGAAATGTGTTTATCTGGAGATTAAATAGACAACTTCATGTATTTCATGACCTTGGTGGAGAGAAACAAAGCAATGAACTCAACCCTCACAAGCAAAGATAAATGTGGAAGTCTGCTGCCTGCTGCTATGCAGTGTCTCCAGCTCTAATTATGCGATAAGTGGATGGACTCAGTGTTAAACATATTTTGCAAAAGTTCTTGAACAAAGTGCTTACACTGGTTATGCAGATAGCTTGCTGAAAGCCACATGAATACAAATCATTACGCACACAGTATGAATCTGGATGAGGACAGGAAACACTGGTCTTCCAAACCCTGGTTTTTGCTGAACGGTCCTCTATTTCAGTCAATGCACAGAAGGAACGTGTTTGTTTTTCTTTCTCTCTAAAATGATTCCATTCTTATTTGCAACACTACAGCAGAGTATTTGTTTTTAAGGTCATTCGTGATTCAATCCTGAGTGGTGCTAAGCATTTCTGATTGCGTAAGTAACCTCAAACCAGCTAATTCTGATAAGAACTGACACACAATATTGAAGAAGAAGAAAAAAAAAAAGAAAAAGGTAATTTCATTATCCAGATAGCCAGATTGTTTAAATAAGTCTTCCAGATGTCCTTAGTTTGGTACCACCACAACACAACTCAGAAATCTTAACAAACATTCTTCTTAATCACAGGCATTTTTCCAAGTTATTTGAAAGTGATTCGATTTAGAAGACAGACAAACATTTGGGATCCTAATTGCACTGAGAGTCAAAGCAATCTATGCTCCAAAAACAAGCTTTTTAAACTCCAGTGGGAATTCGATGCCTTTACACCTATTTTTTTTAAGCCAAATAAGCTTTTCTTTTTTATCTTTGACATCTAATATTATTTTTTTGTGGAAAAAAAAAAGCGGTCCAAATGCCTATGCTATTTAGATACTTAGATCCCTAAACTAGTTATGGGATTTTGAAAATCTGTCATGCAGCTCATGACAACTAAAAAAACTCCAAATGCCTGACATAACTGAGAGCAGCGACCAAATATTGACCATGAAGAAATGGTACAGTTAATAGAACTTTACTGAAAATTTCAAATATTGTGTTATTTTTGCAGTGAGAATAGAACGCTCACAGTCTTCATTTAGGAAATAAAATATTTATCACTATTTAAATGCTTGTTTCATATGGATTTAATGAATAGCTTTTCATTTGACTAATAGATATTTTCTAAACTAAATCAAGAGATACTTTGCAATGGGACTCTAGTAGAAACACATACATTACATCTTTGTCTTGGCTTGAACATGAAAGAATGTGAGTCAGTTATAGGATAACTCGATCTCTTCTGTTTTCACTAAAACTGCTGGGTTAACATTTGTGGGAAAAAACCCGTGAGTATCACAGGTTTAACACAAAAGTTATTTATTTAAGAAACAGCAAATATATCCTGAGTTGCAAAGTTGTTTTCTTCATGGATGGTCCTGATTATATGAGAATAAAAAAAGATATGAAGGGCATAGTCTGTACTCCGTATCTATAAGGATAACAGAAGATGCAATGATTTTAAGTTCCAGTAAAGGAAATTCAGATCAGGCTATGCAGAAATTTTCATTGTTAAGATTTGTTCAGAAACTGACTGAGGAGGCTTTTGATTTTCAATCTCTGGATGTTTCGAGAACATGTGAGAAGACAGATATCTTACAAGGATGGCATAGGAACAGCAATCCTGCCTTGATCCTATTTCCTCTATTTTCCATGACCAGAGAAATTATGTTTGAATTCTGCCTTTCACATGTGAAAAATTTACCAGGCAATGTCTTTCATTTGTTTTCAAGGAGTCTTTTGGGCATCTGGAGCTTCAGATACGTCAAGTGTGTTAGTGAACTGCTACAAGAGTATGAAGTGGAAGCAAAGCTGAATGAAAAGGTCAGTGCAAATATTTATCTAGTGTAGGGGGGTTTCTGAAGGGTAGGATATACTTCAGGAGCCTTGTTAGCTGTATTTACAGCTCTAGAAAAAAACAAGGATGGCCAAAGAGCTCATCTCTGGTGTTCTCTAGCCATAACAAATCTGTTCTCTATGCCAAAGTTTACTAACAGCTGTAGAGGCTTTGTCCTGCTCTACTGAGTTTCTGTATGAATTCTGTTTTCTCTGCATGTAAATTGTCTTGCAGCCCAAAAATGAGAGCCAAATGGAAATTCTAATATGCATTTTGTTCATGTGATTTTGCTAAAATGGTTTTATCCATTCCACAAAACTATTTATTGTGACAAAGCAGTACTGGAGACAGTTTTCTCCATTTTGAACAGGCTGCTAGAATTTAAGACTGGTTCCTGTAAGATTTAGGCCATAGTACAGCTCTATATCTTAACTCTTAGCCTAGCAACACAGCTTCTTCTCATCTGTTCAGATCTGCTTATTGCTGCTCAAGAACCTCAGCTCAGTCATCTGGCCTTCCAACATCCAGCATGAGCGACTGGTTCGTGAAATGGGAAAAAGCCAACTCAGCTTGTTCTCACCACCTTTCTGAGCCATGCTGGCAGCTCCTGCTAGTCTTTTGCGTCTGTTCATTCTGGTTTACACACTGACTTGCCTCCCAACCGGAAAGTGAAAGAGGGCTGGTACCCTGGCCATGCTCCTGAACTGCATGTTAGTCAAAGGACAGCACTTTCTTGCTCAGTTTTGCAGACAACTATGGTCCTCACTAGTGATTTCTCCAAACCAGATGTAAGAGTCTAGAGGAGAGAGTTGCAGGGGAATCATCTACCATTAATAGAATTGTCAGTGTTCAAAGATAGCGTCCAGCCCACTGGCAGGACCCACAGAGAAAGGAATAAGATTGATTGGGAGTCACAAAGGGCAACATCTTCCCTGCAAGACAAGATAATAAGGACCAGGGTTGACTTTCAGATCACAGAAGAAGGGGAGGTGAGATTTGCTGTTGTTTTTAAATGCACAAACTGAATGGACAGATCTGATCTGTGTCAGTAAGGCATGTCTAGTATGGAAAATAACAACATCATGCCTAAGAGAGAAATTTTTGTAAAACAGGTATGGAAAAGAGAGCCAGGAAGAACCTTAAAAATGCTTTTAGCTCAGCATTTGGTCCTTGATATGATTTAGCCAATACCAAAAATCAAGACAGGGACTATCAAAGCTACAAGCGTATTTCTCAACAGCCTGAGCTGAAAATAAATCTCTCCAGATGGTACTCTGAAAGTCTCACATCCTCTTTGAACCGTGAGCAGACGGAGATACGTATTGTACTCCAGGGGCTGTTTTACCCCAGTGAGTAGCACAACTGAATCACAAGACAGTGCTGGAAGTCATCAGAAATCAGGGTGACAACCAACCCAATCACTTACAGGTCTCTATAGGAATTGATGAATCACTTATTAAAACACACATTAGTCATTTATTACTCTTTTATATACTGTTTATAAGTAGGTCTTCAAAATGTAAGCAAATAATACTTTTCGCTTAAGACTCACAGCACTAGTATCTCAGATTTCACTGTAGTGATGTTTGGTCAAATTACACAAACTTTATTCTGTTCACAGGAGGCAAGCTTCTTCATTTAACTGGAAAATTCATTTCTAAGAACATATATTCACAAAATCTAAACTAGGAAAAATATTTCCTAGTTATTTGCCTTGCCCTGAGAACCCAAAGAAATATCTGCTAACACATATAAGACTTTTTGGGAACAGAAATATATAGAAATATAGAAATTGTCAACTTTGGAGAAACCTATGAAAGAAATTATTATACTTCTGTCTTGACATTAACATTATTGAAATCATACATATCTTCATTATGATATATATAACAAGGCATTCTACATTCTGTAAAACACCATTTAGTGCACAGTCTGGGGTACCCGGTGTCGTACTTATACAGTGTCCAGACTTTTGAGCAAATCCAGCTCTTGTAACTTCATTTGCTTTCACCGTGTCAGATCAGGAATGAATTTGGCCCCTGTCTTTACAGATTAAGAGAATGCACTGAAAACTTGGCTTAATTGAGCTACATCAACAGCACATGACAAATAAAGCCAGAGCTATTTCAGTAGAAATGATAATATAAAGAAGAAAACACAGACCAGTAAATAAGCATTTGTCTTACAAAAGGGAAAAAGGCATTGAGAGAAAATATCTTTTTAAAGAGAAGGAAGATACCTGGGAAAACATGTCAATACCATAAGAACCAGTCTCAAAGTAAATAAAAGACGATGCGCTCTGAAATCACACCTTCAGATTTACTGAATTTGAGCTTTCTACTTCAAAAGTTATTTTGTAGGATATGTCTTTTTCTTTCAAGTCTTCTTCAAATCAATAGTGTAGCAGCATGTGGTATGACTGGTATGAAAGTACAGTAACGAGGTACTTTGAGCAGTAAGCCAAATAAAGTGCCGTTAGCTCTATTAATAGACACTCTCCCTCCTCTTACACTACTTATTTAAAACGGAACACACGTTTCTAAAGGGGCCTGACATCGTACACCTGAAGACTGATTTTTCCTGCCTTATTCATGGGATAAGAATATCATTTAGCAAGGCAGAGGGAAGATTTCTGAGGTCATTAACATCTCTAAATAGCGAAAGGTTCAAAATCATGTCACAACGTATTAAAAAGAAGAAATGTCTCTACAGGAAAATTTGTATGCCATGTAAAGTGCAAGGAAAATGCATAAGACCGAACTTTTCAAAGAAAGCGACATAGTGCTGTGTCTTCAGACTTGCTATTTTATTTCTATTCTGAAACCACCAGCCTTTCAAGTTTGTAGAGCACCTTTTACTATCATTGACTGAACTGAATTTATAAACGTTTCTGAATTTCCTCAGAAACAGACAGTGTCTAACAGTACGTTTGGGGCTAAGCAGGCACCAGAGTTTTTTAACATGCTTGTCCAAATTACCAGAGAAAAATATTAAGTCAGACAGGAAACACAATTATAAAAAGATTTCTTCAAAAGAAGAAATCTCACAGTTTGGAAATTTAAGTAGACAGGACTCTGAATGACATGAATTTCTATCAATATCGATTAATAAAATTACTTCCTATTTCTAAACACACCAAGTTGTCCTTTTACATTGTTAAATTCCAGAGGACTAAAAAAAAGACAATATTTTAAATCTATTTTAACTATTGATTGTCAGGAAACAGCTTTCAGACCATTAAAAGCTTGATCTAAAGGGTAATTCTAAGGGAATTAATAGTTTGATCAAAGCCACTTAATTACCATCTATGCACTTGTAAAGGTTTGGATCAGGCTCTCCATGGCACTTTTTAGGTGACTGAAATGCTCTTGCCAAAGCATTTTACTTAAGTATACCTATTGCTACTAAAAAATAATACTCCTGTTGGCAAAATTGTTATTGTTTCTCATTTCTTCTTTTTTTTTTTTAAACCTTCTCCATCCTTTTAAAATCTGATCATCCAGTTTGCAATTCTAAAATAAATAATTATTCAAGTAAAATTGCAGTAACTTATTTCAAAAGATTCGTTGTCAAACCATTAAAATTAGGCCAGAGAAAACAAACAAACAAACAAAGGTAAAAATATACCTTAAGGAGAAAACCAAGGCTTTATATAGCAATGGGCTTTCCTTTTCTTTTTCTAAAATTACCTTAAAATCAGCATCCTTCATGCTTACTACTTATCTTTTGGGAATATTCCTTGAAATCTGCAGAGCCTCAGGAAACTTTTATAGCAATATCCAAACCAGCTGTTATTGGGTAAAACTTTTGACACTCCCTAATTCTCTTCTAGATACCAGAGGCAAAAAAAAAAAAAAAAATTAGACTAATAGTAAATGTAGGGGAGGGTAGGGACCAGTGTGGGAAGGGCAGGAAATTTGGTAGATGCTTTGCCTTAAACCAGAAACTTTGCTGTAGCACTGTTGCACTCTCCTGTAGGCAGAGAATAGCTTTTGTTTTGGTTTGGCTTTTTTTCAGACTTTTCAGCATTCCTCAATGGGATTCAACTTGCAGGGGGAAAAAAACTTTCCTTGCAAATTCCACCTGTAGGTTAAATTTAAAGCTTTTAGGACTAGAGCTTTTGTTACAGAACTCTCAACACTAGCTGTCTCACAGGGGAAGTACTGAAAGCAAGGACAAAACGTGTTGTTTTCATCCATGTTCCTGACCATCAAAAGTCCTAAGCTAGACCGTAGGCAGGAGGCAATTATATATTTTACTCCACAGAAGCAAAAGGAGAAAGTTACCACTAGCAAACTTATTTTACAGTTTTTCATCCTGCTAGCCAACCTCTGAATTATATCACTTGACATAAATTTTTACCTTGTGGTTGCATTTTGGTTTGGAAATGATGCATACAAATTTATTAATGTAAAAGAAGAAAAGAGCAGCTCCAGGAAAGTCTGTCACATTGAGCTAAAAAGATGTCTTTGAGTATTTTCTTCCATTAAGGAACATTTTTATTTTTAGAAACAAGCTAATTGCAATTACACGCACCGTTTCGTAGAACACAAATGCCAAACTCTTACCTCCTTCTTGGTAAATTCTGGTGGATGGTCATTTTTGTCATCAATAAGAATAGTGGCAGTTGCTGTGCCAGTTAGTCCCACATCAAGACCACCCATATCCTTAGCTTCTATAACTAGCTCATATTTCGGGCTTTCCATAGTCTGAAAAAACAACAGAAAAGGAAAGGTTAAGAAAACCCTCATAGATTACATACGACTTTTAATTCACATTAAAATATCAAACAAAAAAAAATCTAAAACTTAATTTGGCCTCATAAAACATAGCATAGAAATGGATGTTATCACAGTGTTTTATCAAAACAACACAGCTGTCTATAAGCTTCAGCTGCTAAAATGGAAACCTTATTTGGAATACAGTATGAAGGAATAGAGGTGAATATTGGTAAACAGTACATAATCTATCCTGTTATTGAAAGAGATTAGAAAAGAAATTAAAATATACCTGCTCTTTAAGAGTAAGCTCTCACTTCAGTGCACTAATATTTAGCAGCTTGCTTCATCAGTGTTATGATGGGTACATAATTAAATACTAATGTCACAATCTACATATAAATTCACTTTATTAAATCACACTCATTCTGTGTATTAGCATTTAGAGCAGTAATCTAAGTTTGCTTCACTGTAAGAAACAAGCAAGTTTCTAAAATGGGCAACTGCCAGTTATTGTACAAAGCTAATGTGTATAGTAACATTAATGATTTTCATCTATAATATCTGATTCCTATGTCATGGTGACTTATCTGCCTGCCTACCTACTGTAGAACTGGAGAGCTTAGGTCCATAGAAAAGCCATCCTTGATTCCCTTCCCCCAAGAGACAGCCATAACTCAGGAAAAAAAAAATTGGGGCCACTGCTCTGCAATGGGAATGTTAGAGCATGTCTAATTCACCTCTCACATCAGGCACGAACGCACATCTGTTTGTAAGCTGGACAACGGGGTAGTAATACATCTCATCAAAGGGAGATACTATCAGCATCAGAACCTGCTCCCGTGGATTTCACTGGAGACAAGACTGGACATCTAATTAAAATGAATATTTTCCCCATTTGTATGGCTGCCTTATATGGAACCATCTGCCCGAAGACCATATGTGCTGTATCGTCAATGGAGGACACAGATGGGAAAGTGCTGCAGTCACCTTTAAAACTATACGGTAAGAATATCCCATGTGCTCAGGAATGTTTTTTCAAAACATTTTCCTTCCTTGAAAAATAAGTCTGGATCTCAGGGGTAAAGCGACATCAGGGTGCCTGAAAGGGTGGCCAGGGCACCAGTGCTAGAGGGCTTTTTTAACCTCACACCAGCTCTATCAGTCAACTGTGTCTACAAGAACCAAGGCTACACATCTTCGACATCACTCATCCTGTGTCCTTCATCTAACTTTTCCAGCTAATTAACACGCATGGAGAGAACTGATGTGAAACTCCATACAGCAACACAGTGATCTCTGTCTACCACCCATACACTGCCTCATAAAGCAAAATCAAGGAAGCTGGAGCAGGGCTTATCCCACAACAGAAAACACAGAATCAGAGAATAGTTTGGGTTGGAAGGGACTTTTAAAGGCCATCTACTCCAACCCCCTGTAATGAGCAGGGGTATCTTCAATCAGATCAGGTTGTTCAGAGCCTCATCCAACCTGACCTTGAATGTTTCCAGGGATGAGGCATCTACCACCCCTCTGGGCAACCTGTGCTGGTGTTTTACCACCCTCATCGTAAAAAATTTCTTCCTTGTATCTAGCCTGAATCTTCCCTCTTTTAGTTTAAAACCATTATGCCTTGTCCTGTCACTACAGACACTATTAAAAAATCTGTCCCCATCTTTCTCATCAGCTCATCAGAGCAGAGTAGAGGAGGAGAATCACCCCCCTCATCCTGGTGGCCATGCTCCTTTGGGTGCAGCCGAGGATATAGTTGACTTTCTGCACTGTGTGAGCACATTGCCAGCTCATGTCCATTTTTTTTCATCCACCAGTACCTCCAAGTCCTTCTCCATAGGGCTGCTCCAAATTCATTCATCCCCCAGTCTGTATCTCATCATTTAATTTTTTTAAGGACACTTCTCATCTCTAGCTTAGCAAAACAACCACTTGGGTCACACAATATTCTCTGTAGCCAAGCAATTTGAAAACATTCACTAAATAGTGCATTTTAAATCATGCATTTTCCTGGACACATCACACCACCTTTTTTGGAGCATGTGCAAGAAGAAGATCCCAATTCCTTAGCACGTACATTTTGAAGCATTTTTAGGCCACGAGAGAAGCAACCATATCAGTTGCTCATCAGATCAGCTATTATAAAGCAATATATTTGCAGGTACAATCAATGAGTCAGGCCAAAACATATATTTAGTTCTAAAAACATGGACTACTAGAAAATCAGATGCCACTGCCACTTAGGGGATCCTAAAAAATGTATTTCCTTAAGTCTTACAGCATTATTGCATGAAATTCATCTCAGAAGGCAGAAAACCCAGAACAGGATTTTGATTTATAACATGATATAAATATACACAAAGAAATATTACTGACATGTCTCCAACACAAATTCTGATTACAGAGTGGAACAAAATTTATCGTTTTCATATATTTATTTTCTAAAATATTTTCAGTGTATTGAAGCCTGAATGGAGCTTCTCTCCCCTCTCCTAGATGCGACTTTTTCATTATTTTGATTAGGAAGTTGTTATTATTGTATGGAAAACTTGCAAAGCCATTTATTGCTTCATGTTTATAAGCCTCTTTGCTCAGAACGAGACCCATTTTTACTCACAAATTGGCCTTTTTTCCTCTGAAAAGTGTCCCATTTTCTATTGAAAGCCAGCCCATTTATGCTAGAAATTGTATCTGCTGCAGCAGAAATTTCTGTGACAGGAGCCCAATGTTTAAGCTCGCAACAGAATGTGAAAACATTGAATTCCGA
The DNA here is from genome assembly GCF_009769465.1 of Tauraco erythrolophus. NCBI lineage: Eukaryota > Metazoa > Chordata > Aves > Musophagiformes > Musophagidae > Tauraco > Tauraco erythrolophus. Next base: position 18,735,607 of record NC_141479.1, on the reverse strand, counting down.
GTAGTATTTCATATCATTATGAACACTTCACACTTTCCTGCTATGCAGCACTTTCTACATCTAGTTCTGTCACCAAATATTTGCTTTGTTAGAGAAAGCAACTCTGAACAGATCCAAACCCGAGAGCAGAGGCATGTTCCCATCAGATGCTCTCTTTACACTAGGAAATCGCATGTAGAAGACTTTTTAGCATTTCTCATGCTTTTAGCCCAGTTAATTCCAGCACTAGTAGCAATTATTTGGATCCTTGTGGTTTATCACACTACTGGCAAATCCTGGGACACGGGAGTGGGGATCTGTGGATAGAGCATGGGTCCCTGTGCTCCTACAACCCCGTTCCGCAGCTGATGAGAGTGCGGAGGGCCAGGGTCTGCGCTGGGGCACCCCCCAGGGTAGGGGCTGCAGTGCCAGCTGTCATGGCAGCTCCTCGTCTTTTCCCTCTTCACAGGGCTCAGGCCTTTTACCCCAGTACTGTCACTCCCAGAATTTGCTCCCATCTTGTGAGAAACAAGTGCTCCTGGAGAGGGAAGTGGAGCAGAAAAGCAGTCGCCTTTCGCTTTCTCCATCCCTGCTACAATGTGCAGGTTAGGGACAAAGGCAGCACCCACTATTGGAAGCATTTTGGGATCTCTCAGTAGCTCAGACTATTGTCCCACCACGACATTGCCTGTCCCTAAACCCAGGCCCCTGCTTCTCGAAGCAGAGACCCAGCCCCTGCAGCACACTCTTGCAGAAACAATTCAATTAACGCCATTTGGATAGTGAGATGTTTGCCATATAAATATGCAACAACTCTCAATAAAGTGCATCTACAGCTAAAAAGGATAATGTTCATTTATTTAAATAATCTATTAAGTCACTGTTTGTGTGGCTTATCATTTATCAGCTGTGACTTTGTGGAGTGTTAACACTGTTGAGAAGGTTTGTATAATTACAGCAGGAGAACTATTTCTTTCCCCATAAATTTTCCCTCTAGTCGTTTAGCCACGGCAGGGGTGACACTGGCAAATTGTTTAGTTTGCCGAAGAGGTGAGCTCTATCTTGAGCATTTTTCTTTGATGGTCCACCCACTGCCATTCTCACCAGTGTTAACATTCCTCCCCTGCCACCTTGACACACTGGTTCAGCACTGGGAAGCAAGGAGAGGCCAGAAAGGCACTTTTTTTGATTTCAAACTCCTGACAAAGCCAGCAGGATTTAATCACAAGAGGGAAATAAACAGTTCAGTGCAGACACACACAGGTGGAACAAACCAAGTGACTACTTCTAGGTAGTGCTGAATGAAACCAGATAATGACGGTTTTCTGCTAAGTCTTAATCTTTGAATATTTCCTACAGATACAATTAAAAAAAATAAAAAATCAACAACTTAAGAGAAGAAATCCATGGCTGGTATTTCACACCAGCAGCAGTAACAGTGCAAGTCTTGGTATGGGCTGTCACTTGCTGGAATTGACAGCATCTTCAGCACAGTAGGACTCAAAATGTAAGATAGAAACAAGTGGAACTACTTGCATGATTATGAGAAAGGTTTAGGACCCTTAGGTGACCACTGGTATTTTCAAACATGTCCAAGTCCTGAATTTCCAGTTACGCACATGGACTCTCAGAACCTTGGTATTACTATAACAACAACAAATCTTCTCTCTGCAACTTCAGATGTCCAAAGCTTTTAGAAGTGCAACCAATGCAGGAAGAGAAATCACTCAGGAAGTTGATGTTTTCAGTGAGGCTTGGCTTTTTTCCATCTAGCTTTAGACATTCAAATTAAGTCTCTACTGCCATAGAGTCGAAGGAGACAAAACCATTTCTGGTTTTGTCTGTACTGCTGATCTCAGGAGCTCAGTGCACCCCAGTGCACGTACTCTGGTGCACGACTAAAGCTGGTCGAAGATCTTAATGACTCAATAAGGACCACAAAAAGTAGCACCAAAGTGAGGAACAGAAATCGCATCTGCCACTGTATTAAAGAAGCATATCCTAGCAGAGCATGATTAATTCTTATCTAAATTCGATGGCTCTGGTAACTTTACCTTTGCAGGAAGAGGTAGGAAAAAAACTTGTTTTGCTTATCTTCTGAGGTTCAAAGATTTTATTCAGGCTTTTTATTTGAATATAAAGAAAAGCAAAGTAATACAGATTCACCAGAAAGAAGAGCATGAGAAAACTCTTGTAACAAAGACTTCTTTTTGCCATCAACACCTGAAACAATTATGACTAAATCTAATCTATAAAGTTGGCATATAGACCACATATGTATGAAAATTCTGGCTGAAAATTGAAACCCTGGTCACTGTCAGAGTCAGTCAGATACAATGTCCATTGGGAAGCCTATTTACTAAAATAATGTTTTCTGATTTTCCAACAGAACTATCTACTTATTTTCAGGAGATAATATATTTTCTGGAAGGACACACTACGGGGTATTTGTAAATCCATTTGCAACATTTAAGCTCAACTAAGAAGAATTTGGATCAAGGCTTAATCTCTTTTGTAACATGTGAAGATGGACTGGGTTCAGAATTTCAGGCTGCTTTAGTCTTTTATTTAATCTGTAATTCAAAGACGTTGAAACAGAAGTTCAACATATTTTCTTGTAGATCTTCACAACATTGTTTTTACTACCAGTATTTAAACTATATGTAGGGGAGTTGAAAAAGAATCATTTTGGCAAACATCATTTTTTCCTTCTGTATTTATTCACATTATCCGCCTACTATACTCAGTATATTTTGTACTTTCTCTTTTTGGTGAATTTTAAGATCCTGCTAAGGGTTTCGGGCTGTGAATCCTTGCCTCACATCAGCACCCAGCTAAAAGCTGCAGATAAGCACCGAAGTCTGGAAAACAGTGGGACTCCAGAAACTGTCTTCAGTGTTTCCTCCTGGCTGGGTGACCCCACGAAGTGGCTTTAGCTAAGTCGTCATCCGGTGCTCTCCAGTCACTGTAAGATACCTATGAATTGCATGTCCAGAAAACAGCACACTTAGTATCACAACACTCAAGCCTTCAACTGGTGCTTCAGTGCTCCATCCAAGAAAAACTGGGGAAAACAGAAATTCCTGAATTCACATAAAGTACTCAGTTGCTAAGATCAAAGCAAACAGTTTGGGAAGCAAAACAGAATGTTCAAAATGTAAGAGTTTTAAGTGTCTTTTCAGGCTATCTTAATACTTAATACCAATAGAGGAGTTTTTTACTATTTCATAGATATTAGTATTTTGCATAACGATGCAACAATGCCTCAACACTTCTATTCATAATTCTGTTTATAAACTATGTATCCATTCATGATACTCTATCAGTAGTGTGCTACCACATCACAGTTACTAACGCCTTTATAATATAATGCTAAACAGAAAGAAAAATTCTTAGGATTTAAATAATTTCAGTTCATGCTAAATAAATGCTTGTGTTCATTTAAGATGATAATTGCATATAGCATGTACTGAATATGTCCTATTAAGACATAATCAATGTTCTTGTTGAGTAACGATATCAACATTGAATCTAACATTGTTCCAGAATATGCTGTCAGGATTTTGACAAATGTAGAATAAAAAAAAATAAATGAAGCAATGTGACTATTAACAGCTCTAACAGACACAATGTTTTTATAATTATAATATCAGCATTTATTTGAAACACCAATTGCTGCTGCGTAAAAAGGGCGATATACACAGAGGCTTTGCATTCAGAGCTTGAATTACAGTTTGATGAATACAAAAACCCAAACAACTTTGTAACGTAAATCCTCTTTAGCTCACTAATTTCCAAATTTTTTTATTTCATAAAGGAAGGTCTACAGTTTAATCACTGTAATAATGTACTTATGAAGAAAATCAATATCTATTTACTACCCACAGGAGACATATAGTTCATAGGTATATCTGGAAGCAAAAAGAAGACTAAATTCTCCTCTTCAGTGGTTGCTGTTAAAAAAGGAAAGAAATTGCTCCAAAATGCTTGATACAAATAGGTTTCCTGGCCAGATATTTGTTTCCCATCAAGAGGAAATCTGTAACTATTGAATACATAGGATGCACAGGATCAAGACTTTAATTCTTCATAATGCTGACGTAACTCTAGGCCTGATATACGTGGATATGTTTGTTATATTTTACATGGAAATACAGGAATTGTATGTGTTTATTTCCAGCATTTTGTGTAAAATTTTCAGTTTTGACTGATATGCAAATTAGGATTTAGAGTTGCCATTGAATTTATCTCGTTTTGGAGAAGCCTGCCAGCCATGATAGGGTGACAAGCTTTCCTTTGAGAAATATGAGAAATCTGCAGAGAAAAACGACCTGTTTACTGCTCGCTCACTCTAAACGTGCATCTTGGCTCTTATAGACAAGCCCCACAGTATTTGTGCAGGTGTTAACTGCACTTAAGAAAGTATCCTTATGCTGAGAAGGTTATTAATAAGGATTTTCTCCCTGGGTAGAGATCACCAATTTCTAGGACAGAGCAGTGATTGAAGCTCCGTTTAGCCCGAGATATCTCCATTTAAATTGTTATTATTACTCAGGCTACTACCAAAAATAAGCCCCGGAAAGACAGCGAATATTCACTATTCTAAACAAAATCCTTAATTATCATAAAAGGCATAACACCATTGAAGTTAGTACCTCTACACTGATTTTTACCAGCCAAAAATATTTCCCTGCGTATAATTTGTTTGGAACAGAGTAGCATGTTGATCTGCAATAGCTATTCACTAGATGCTCATGGTTTGGGAAAAGAAACATTTTCTATGTCTGCTGTGCTAGAAGGATAAAGTACTATAATAATTTTGAATAGCAATGAAGAATAAGAATCACAATGTCCCAAGGAAAATACTTGCTGTCAAATGTCATTAAATCATACTACTTTTTTTTAAAACACAAGCTATGTTTCAGCTTTCCTTCTGGACCAAAGTATGCAATTTCTTTTTTTTTTTTTTCTTCAGGGAAAAAAATCAGTTGTTCTTCATAATTAAGCAGTACTGCAGAAACCTTTCATTCCAGTGCGAAAGCACCAATTATTATGTAACTTCCCTTGCTGATTTTAGACCATTTAATCACTCTATTACTATTATTATTACATATTTGGAGGTGTCAGGAATACAACTACCACACTCATCCCCTAAACCTTCTATCAACGGCAGACAATAGCTATGGTAAGTGTGCACTCCCCAGTACTAAGTCTGAATAAAGAAAAGAGAACTACATTAGAGTCTATATGCAACTATAGGCCCTGATACAAGAAACCTTCCCTTTGTGTTTACTTGTCACTAAGACTGTCACTACTGCTCTGCCCTTCCAAAGACTGTCCTGAATTTAAAGAACATGTATAATCATGCTTGCTAGACCCAAGCTCCTCCAAGTTCTGTGTTATAAGGTAGTCTAACTCTTCACCTCGAAGGCTGCTGAAGTTTGCATGCCCTTCATGCAGTCACAGACATACCCTTTCGGAGATGCAGCGTGTAATTCGGAGGGAGGTGGGTTCAGAGCCTAAGGCAGCTGTAAGCTTCTTTTGGGGTTGGCATGCACAAACATAATTTGGCCATGAAGCCTGTGCACGTTAGAGCATTCTGTCCATTATCCGTAATTCTCCACAGCTCTGACTTTTCTCAAAGTGGCACGCTGCCCTAACATCCCTTCTCGTGTGCTGCATATTCCTAATGTCAGCATTTCCCCTCTCACAGTGCTTGCATCAAAAGGAACCCTCAACCCTTCTTGTACATGAAACGCCCAGTATTCTGCTAGCCTGGGCCTTTAACATGGCACCAAACCAGCACTGAAACCGTGGCATGACACCTGTTCCTTATTGACAATATACCTAACTGTTTATATTCTGATTTTTGATGCTGGAAAGAAAACACTATGTTATTCACCTTAATTAATTGCACTCAGATAAAAACTATTGATGAAGTTGGTGGCAAATAGTTTTCGCTGATGCTTAACGCTTTTCAAGCCTGTAACACTGTAGCAATGCTAAGCAAAACCTTGCAAGGACTTTTTCATTGAAATCAGAACGTATGATCAGAGACGTTAACAGTCTGACTGATGGGTGTAGGAGCCACCATTCTGCCCAGTCCTAATTAATACACTCATAAGAGAATATTGAAACTACTATACATTCTGCCAATTTACACTTAGTTATTTTTAGAAAGGTAAACAGTTTGAATGGAGCATACCAAAAGAACTTTGTCTCAGAATAAATAAATGTCTGCATCAGCACACCCCACTGGGTGAGGGAAGGTGAGATTCAGTTCTCCTGTCTGAACAGGACATTCGACCTCGTTGTCTCGATTGCTTCAGAAAGTACCAAACCTCAAGCTAGCTGACAGGAGCACTCAAGATAAGAACTTCCTTCTGGATTACAGATATTTATTTCAACAAAGCTTTTTTTTTTTTTTTTTTTCAAACCGTTATGTTTCTGTAACAAATGTTCATTTTGACAAATCAATGTTTCCATAAAAACTGCTGTCCTGTAATACCAAATCAGCTCTATTTGCAGTGTTAATTATATATTTCATTTTAACAGTCACAATTTTCTATTCAAATAATCTACAGACCAAAAGATATTTGCTGAAAAAATGTTCAAATAATTTTCAACCGTTAACATATTAGAGTTGTACAATCTGTTTGCAGACAATTTGTGAGGAGAAAGAAGGGCAAAGTTGTTCTAATAAATTATTAGTTGCAAATTATTGAATCATTCTTAGTCCTTGCCATAGGTAGAAATGAGTCTATTTAAATCCAAAAACATAAAAGGAGAGACAAGTTTCAACAACACAGTAAGCTACCATGGTTATCAGTAGAGACAGCTTTTCAAGTATCTCTATATTAAAATAGCTCTGCCAAGAGAATTCCCTAAGTCTATGGAGGGTGTAAAGGTCACAGAATAAGGATCAGTACACAGAGATGAGTGAAGGTTTTCTGCTGTGACTTTAAGAAGGAAAAAAACATCATAAGCAACTCCCAAAGCATTCAAGCTGGAAAAGATCCTCAGCCTAGCATAAATCAGCACAGCGACACTGACTTTGAATGGGCTACCTGAGTTTATTTACACATTTATTAAGTTATAACTTACCACGTTCATGAACGAACAGGCGTATATGCTTTCATGCCACAACAGAAGCTGCGTGTGTCTCTTGTAAAGCTGGCAGGTTCCCATAGACTTGCATTTAAGACAAAGCAGAACTAAGTGCAAGAGGGCTGCCTTCCAAATCATCATGGCATCAAGGGCATGACAGCCGATGGTTCCAAAACACACACTTTGAAAAAAATGTCCCCAAATTCTTCAAAACGGGAGGATGAAGGTAACGATTCCCGCCTCGATGCAGGTGTAATCACATTAGAATTAGGGAAATCTTGTTCGTCAGTAATTGCAAGAGGGTGCCTGTGTTTGCACAACACAGACTCTGGAAACTAATGAGAAGTTCTGGGTGTTTAACCCATTGCGGGGGGAATCAATCCATGGTATAAATATTTCATACAAGAGCAGTAACACGCAGCTGGTCAGTACTCCCCTCTGTTTACTGGAAATAAATTGCTTTCCTAAATTGTGTGGACAGCAGCCAACGTCAGTTATCAGTGATCTCATTGATAGACACACGTTATATCTGCCGCCCTGAAACACGGGAATCCTTCACGGAGCAAAGAAACAAAAGGCTCTGCCAAGCATGTTTATCGGTGCTTGAATTTGCTCCTCCTTGAGTCCGAATCAGGTTCAAGAAGCTCTGAAGTGTTTCCCACAGGATTTGGAGGAGGATACTGACCAGTTTTGAAAGGTGAATACTATTTTTCACAAAATGTGTCCCAGAAAAGGCATCTCCGAACCAGGGGGAAAAAAAACGAAAAGCTGGAGTTTTATCTTAGGATGCCAAGAAATGGGTCTGAACAAGGCAGAAGTAAAACTTAAAGCAGTTCAACCTAAGCTTATTCCTAACTCCTCTCTTTCCTCACAAAATCAGCTCCAAACCAAGCAACAAACCAATAACACAGCCCAAATACTGGACACTCTAGGCCTCTCCTAGACTGCACTTATTAGCACATATTTTTGAAGGAACACATTGCAGGAAACGAGGTGAAACTTAATGCTGATTATTTTATTATCCACAACCATTGAGTAATCTATCATCTCACCAGAGATGAATTTAGATTAATCGATTTTATACCACTGAGATCTGCCTGGATGACAATGCAACACTTGCACTAATCTAACTCATCCCTTCAAGACGTCACAGACCCATACCACACCTTCACCTTTTCATCAAACATCAACTCCTAGACGGATGTTCAGGCATGTCCAGTTCATTTCATTGCATCCGGTTGACAACAGCAATCCCAAAGAAAGGTGCTTCACCACACGCCCATGCAGGGTTTGTGTATTCTGTTGCTTCAGTGCTGATCAGGAAAGACCTTTTGAAGTGAATTTTCCCATTGATTACGATTACTACACTGCAGTTTGCACCACTGAGAGTGTGGCAACTGGATTTCTTTCAGCTGAAATTCAACTGGAGAACATGCCCTGGGTGTAACCTGATTCTTTCCAGCCATCAGTGTGTTTCATCTGGGGGACCAAACTAGAGCAGTCTGAAGTGAAAAATTGCAACGTACACCCTCTACAGTCTATCTACTAACGCAGAAATAGCCCTACAATCCCCAATAAACTAGTCAGCTATGGAGTTTACATTATCTGACTAGTGACAGCAACCTCTTACCCCTGACCAGGCAAGGAGACAACAGCAGGGACAAGAGCTGATAGATCTCCCAGAGTCCCCAAGGCTGTGACACAATAAAAACATGGCAGTCGCAAGATGAGAATGAACCATCTGATAAACCATCTGACAGTACCTGATGCAGAGGCTTTTCAAGTAGGTGATTCATCCTTACCCCCAAACAGCACCCCTAGAGCTACAAAAGCTTAGCGTTATTCCTGTGCCCAGTTTCTACCAAAAATGTGAATGAAGCCATTTCCTAAGGTCTGTGACTGAGTGAGTGGAAACAGGGTTCTTGAGGATCTTTGCACAGCAGCTGAAAATGAAAGTTTTCCTTGAGTTTCAATTTATAATCATCTAAACCAATATTCTCTGCCTAGGTAATAAAAGGTAATAAGTTTTATGACACCTCCCTAATGCCGAGTCTTTACATAATCTGTTATCAAATGAATCAAAATGAAGCTTACTGGGTTAACGTCAGAAATCACATTCTCACAAATTAGGTGCACTTAGATTATATTTCCTTCCATAAACATTCCAATTCCCACAACAGAAAGCAATGTTACAAAGGTCAGGATGGAAATTGTGTTTCTGCTGCGTAATCTGCTTTGCAAATTTGTACCAGTGGTCAAAATGCCCAGAAAACTAAATTACTGACTTGCTATGACAACCGTACATCAGGAGACCCAGGCAGACAGAGGTTATTTCTAAAATTAGTACCCTAATGCAAAAAGCGTATTTCTATGATTCCACAGGTACAACCTTTGGCTGATGTTTATATTGTTAAATATTAACGGAAGCACTGTCTATTATTTCAGGCATATTATCAGGAAAATAATATTCTAGTTAAATAGGTGCATTCTAAGTTGGAGTTGGAGGGAAAAAACCTCTCTATGTCCATTTGGACCATTTACTATTTAAACATGATATTCTAATCAAAATAGTCATCAAATGTTACTTACAATCACTATTATAATTTTTCCTTTGACTTTCATTTTTTATGCAAATCTTATTTTAGAGTTTAGTGTTCTATTGCCAGTAGTAATTCCAGGTAGCTTTTGAAATAAAGGACCCCGCTGCGAGTGTAATGAATCAGTAAATGATAGTAGCTTTGCCCATGGACAAAAACAATTCTAGTGGTTGCATTTATACTCTCGTTGGGTTATACCCCCAGAATATAAATTGATCTAATTCTAAATCATCCAAGGGAAAATGATGTAAAATGGATTTCAATTACACAATTGCTGTTTTACAAAAAAGCTTATCACACTATGGGGTGAAAAATCAACCCCTCCATAGGATTTACTTTCTGATGAAAGATGTAACAACGGAATTTTCCATTTAAAATTTCTCCAGTCAATTTCATTCTTTTCATACTTAATCCTACGTATCTTTTTATCAGCTTCCTTTCATGATAAAAAGTAATTAAATCCCTTATTTGGAATTCCTATACTTTCTGCTTTGGTTAGTAAGTTCCAATTTTATTAAACTTTCATAATCCTTCTAAGAGCAAATGCCAACAAGACAGCTTTCCCACCAATCTTCTAAATCCAGGCTTTGTTTTCTTGCAATCAAACCAATATTTCTAGGTTATTCTCACTTCCAGACTTACTCTGTCACTGCCTTGTGCAGATTTTGCACTATAATATGGTTGCTTTTAGTGAACAATAAGGCATATTAACCTGCTACAGGTTGCTCCTTTTATAAATTTATGTCTGTGCACTAGAGCTGCACACAGTTTCTTTCTGTAAATCAATCTTCAAAAGCTTTTCACATTCACTATAAAAGAACGAATAGATTTCTAATTCATTTGTTTTATTAGCAATAGCACGATTCAATCTACTTATGGTATGAATTTAGTGTGGTGACCTAGAGGAAAACAAATAGAAAATAAACATTAAAAAGTAAGTATGGGAAGATTGTGTATGCAGAAGAATTTTCCTTTCAAGGATTTTGGAAGATTCAATAAACGGATAGCTCTTTGGATAGATAGAAAATCCCTCAAAAAGGTATAATCATCAGAACTCTGGCAGATACTTGACATAAAATATAGGACGCATTGCTCAAATAATAAGGAATAATACGGAATAAATCTGACTTCCCTTCTGTACAATCCAGCAGCTATATGTTCTTTTAAATGTTTAGCAGTGTAGTTTTCCAGCCCAAAATCTTGCTCAAGACTTTGTCTCAGTGAAATAAATTTTACTTTATAGAAAGTACGTTATATGTTTTCATTGTGATACCATGGTATTTGTTAAAAAAAAATTGCCTGAAGTAATAGCATTCTCAAAAAGTAAATATTTGGCTAATTTTGCCTGCTTTCCTCCATAAAGTATCACCATTAAATATTTATGTCAGGTTCTTGAAGACCTGTTATCCTGGTCTTCCTGTTCAAGGAAATATTCTGTCAGGATGTCTGAGATGTGACAGATCAGGGAGGCTTATGATCATCCTCCCAAAGAGATCAGCGAAGTTAATGAGAAAGTTCCCTCCAGCTTCAACAGGTTTGGGTGGCACATTCTTATGGGAAGCAGCCTGTAGAACCATCTCCTCAGGTGGAAACACTCAGTGACACAGTCTTCATTTCAGTGATTTGATCATTTTCATGAGGACATTGCTCCAGCAAAGGTCCTAAGAAATCTTGCACGCTCTGCTTTAATAACGAGATGTTAGTCAACCTTTTATAATATTGTCTTGTTGTAACTGTTTTAGATTACATGTAAAGCAACTTAGTGAAATGTATAGAACTGGTACAAATAAAGTCATAGCGACCTAAGACCGTGCAGCATATTTTATACAGTATTGCACCAAAATTTCCTTCATTCATGCTACTCAGTGTCAGAAATTTCTGGAGGCCTGTTGCTCTACAAAGTGGTTTTATATACAACTTTCCTTCACAAGAATTCCCAAAACACATTGTAAAGAAAAAAAAAAATCATTGCTGATTTGCAGAATTAAGACAGAAATAAAGATAAAAGCTAATGACTGAGAGAAATCCACTGTTTTGTATTAAGGAAGGACAAACTGGAATTACATCAATAACATCTGCCATCATGGAGAGAGAGACGGGGGGGTAGCATTTGAGGTAGAATACAGGTGGATGTGGGGGTGAGTGGAGGTCAAGGAACTACAATGAAGCGAGTCTGTAGAGATTTGGAAACTTGAAATCCAGACAGTTCTCATAGACTAAAAGCAATAAAATCAACAAAGGAGAGAATGGCATGGGAGACACTGCCAGCAGGGAAAGAAGTGGGAGGAAAGAATACTTGACTCCCTTGAAGAACTGGTAAGAGGCATCCATAATGTTATTGAAAGAACTTTTCAAAGCTAGAAAGTGCTAAGTGGTAGCTGTTATCTGTGGATCTGGGACGAACTACCATACTCAGATTAACCATGGGAAGCGCTGTGCCACAGGAACAGTTTTCAAAATCACAATCCTGTCCTGCTCCCCTCATTTCTTTCTATGAAGGTGAAGGATTAGTAGTTAACTACTCATCCAGCAGCATGGTGTGCTCCATGTGTCTATGGCACACTCTTAAACTGTTCATTTTGGTTGTCTCAGCTCTGCCAAATCCCCATCCATCTGCTCTGGAGAGGTACGTGTGCAGTGCCTGCTTACTCCTGTATGCCTGGAGGCCTGATCCAAGCAGCATGGATGTCTGAAGGGATCCATACATCCTTGTATTCCCCAGCATGGCATTTTAGTGTAGCTCACACAGCAGAAGACAGATACAGAACTATAGTACAGATAAATTTATGGCAGTAGTCCAAACATTTTGATGCACAGCTTTGCCCACAAGCAAGGTAAGAGTTTTTAATAGCGTTAAACAAACTGTGTCAAAATCCTTCCAGTGCAGTGCATCTTACACACACGTAGATAAATGTAATCTTGTATTACTGTCTGACACCTCGGATGACGTAAAGATTTGCAATTATGCCAAATAAACGACTGAAGCACCTTTTCCGTTCTCTGCAGCACTTTCTGCATCGATAACGTATACCAGAGGAATGTATGAAACCCACATTTCAGATTTAAAGACATTCTTCAACAGCTGATGGACCAACAGTGCATTTGATAGTGACCTCAATCAGATCAAGATCTATTTCCTGACTTTTCTATAAGTCAGAGATTATGTGTCATTTTGGAATGCCCTGCAACCTTTACTGAATCTAAGAAACTCTCATTCATGTAATTTATATGAACTAAACTCCCACTGAAACCAACAAATGAGTCAGAGCTGCAGAATCAGGTTCATGTCCTGGAACTACTTCAAAACATTTTTGTAAAAGGGAAATCAAAGTGGGCATGGCAACTGTAAATCTAATGGGATTTAAATATAATTAATATTGAATACTAAAAATTAGGGTGTATAATCATGATGACAATTCAAGCTTAACAAGAGTAGCACAGTAATGAGTATTAAAAGCATTACCCTTTCTCTCAAAGGAAGTGTTTGAAACTATGATTTAATACAAATCCACTATTTGAACCGAGATTAACAAATATTAGTCTCATTTTTATTTTAATAAATCTCATAAATGTTAATATTATTTGCATAAACTTCATTGAGAGAGGAAGAAAAGCAACAAAGAAATTTCAAATTCACAAGAAAACCACAAAATAGAATTGAATTTTTCTGCTGCCTCAAAAGCCTATCTAGGTCAGTAAGTTAAACAGATTTCTAGAGGTAGAAAATGCTGAGTTAACATTACAATAAACAGAACTGATTGGAAGGGAGTTTACAAGTAAAACAATTATCTTCATAAACAGATGGAGAAGTCATTTTTAAAATTATTGTCTCTGTCAAATGTTCAGCATCTTAAGCCTGGAAAGATCCTGTTTATTGAAGCAGGAATGTAGTTACTGGTGAAAATGTAAAATAAAATTTATATTAGATAAGCATTAAATTATTAAAGAAGATCTATGGTATATAAATGAAAGTAAAGCAGAACAAATAAATCAGCATCTACATTTCTCTCTCTGGGAATTCAAAGACTGGCATCAGATTATGAAGTCAGAATTCAGTTATTTTCCCGTATTCTCCCTCTCCCCGAACTTTGCCTTCTCTGCATCTATCCCTGCTTCAAAAACATTCAAAGGCACTGAATGAGAAACTCACTCATTCAGCCACGCTTCCTGTTAGGAGGGATACCACAACGGGAGACTGCATCGAGCAAGGTTCTCTCTGCATGGGTTCCCCAGGCTTGACAAGAAAATGCTGAATGAAATGTGTGATTCTCAACTAATGATGATATATGCAACACGTTAAAAACTGTCTGTAAGGTCTGAAGGTGCCCTGGAGCACAGTGTGTCCCAGGATGGATGTGTAACACTTTCTTGATACTTAGAAATGCAACAGACTCAGCTATTATGATCAAGAAAAAGAAAATATTTCCTTAATAAACAATTAAATCGTCAGTTTGCACAATCCCAGTGCCTCGGGATGGGGATCATGAGAACAGTGATGTAGGAACTCATTCACACTGCTGCCTGCAGGTTGCTCCAGCGGAGTCTAGTCTGGAGGCATACTAAAAAATGTATAGTGCAAGTGGAGCTCTGCCTGGCACAAGTTATGTTATTTGCTTAAAAATGTTTTTTTGTGAAGGAGGTCCTACAAGGAGGTACCAGGGGATAATCAGTTTGGACTCCACTGATGTTTCTGGACCTAAGGTTTTGTCCCTTGTAGGACCAGCTAGGTAAAATTGATTTATAATATCCATGGAGTTTATCAGACACATTCTCTTTTTCAGTGTATTCTGATTCCAGGTGGTGAAGAACAGCACCAAATCGCACCCCTTTTAGTGGGCATTTAGGTCATTCATCATCCCGAATAGACCACTGAGCCGTAGCCACACAGAGATAACCAAGAACCTTGTTGTTTGGTCCATAGTGCATAACTCACAACAGAAATTTTCCCTTACGATACTTAGGAAAGGACCACTTTAAAGGAAAATACTATAGCACAAGGAAAGGAAAACATTCAGTTTTTAAGGTGCTTTCCAAATAATAGCAAATTATGAAGTGGTTTTTGATCAGTCCTGGAAGAATGAAGAGTTATGTTGGGTTTAATACTTTTGAGATATGATTCCATAGAATCTAAGAATTTTATACAGTTGAGACATTTCTCCATTAATATTCAAACTAGAGTTGATCACATCTGTTGGAATATAACTTCTCCAAAAGCAGCCCAACAGTAAAAGAATATTGAATTCTGCCCTTAAAGTTTATTTACAGAGGATCTATTTACCAGAGGTCAACACATTTTTGTCCTGACAGTGTCCAGAGTAGCACTGGACAATTATTGTGAAGAAAAATGTGCCTCTCCTCCCGCAGAGATCAAAAGAAATACTACACTATCTTTGACTTTAATGCAACTGGTGGCATTTTTGCCAGCAATCTCAGAAACAATTGACTGCTAACAAAGGCACCTCCGAATAAACACTCTCTTCAAGGGTCTGGCTGAGATGGAGTTAGTTTTCCCCACAGCAGCCCTCATCGTGCTGTGCTTCGTACTAGTATGTAGAAAGGTGTTGATAACACACCAGTGTTTTGGCTACAGTGGTCACACAGCATCAAGGCAGTCTCTCCAACATTCCCCCTTCCCTCACCAGTAGGCTGGGAGCAGGCAAGATCTTAGGAGGGGACACAGCCAGAACAACTGACCCAAACCGACCAAAGGGATATTCCACACCTTATATCATCTGCTCAGCAATAAAAGAGAAAGGAGGAGGAATGGGGGGCATTTGTTACGTACAACATTTGTCTTCCAGAACAACCACTATGCGTAATGAAGCCCTGCTTCCTGGGAAGCACCCAGACATCACGTGCTGATGGGAAGTAGAGAATAAATCTTTTTGATTTCTTTGCCTGCAGCCTTTGCTTTGCTTTTATTAAACTGCCTTTATCTTGACCTACAAGGTTTTTTTTCCATCTTATTTTCTCCCCCACCCTGTCAAGCTGAGGAAAGGAGCGATAGAGTGGCTTGGTGGGCACCTGGCATCCAGCCAAGGTCAACCCACCGTAGGAAACTACTGCAACGTGCAGTGAGGACTCAGCCAGGATGGCTTCAGTTCCACTTGGGAAGCTAAACCCAGCAGGTCCCTACTTCTACCTTCTCACGTGTGCAGTGTTGGTAGGAACTGCACATAGACTCCTTGTGTAAGGTATCCAGTGCCTTGTAAATTCACGTGCTGCTGTTCCATTCACTCATTTCCCCACACAGACAAGTTACCAGGAAATACAATTTGCTCATGATTATAAAATGAGATCCCTTGATTACAGGCTAAAAAGGAATAGGAGAAAGCCTATAAAGAAATCCACGCTTACAGTGAACAGTACTTCATTAACTCCTGAGTGGCAGTTGTATAGGTTCAAGTCAATGAACATATTTAGGAAATTCTCAGTATTGGTTAAGCAACTTCAAAAAAAGTACAGGTTTCATCCTTACAAGCACCGTTTTTATCAGCACTACTTTACCCAAGCCTTGCACTAAAGTAAGGATTTAGCTATTAAATAACATGCTATTTGAATGTATGACAGAGCAATATGCTACTCTTACTGTGCATAGCCATCTATTTAGCGTGCAGCATAATAACCAGAAGTAATGAAATGTGTCTTTACACGACAATCCTGATGTCCACCAGAAACATCCATTAAGTGGATCCAGCAACACCCCACAGACAGGTTAATTGAAACAATGATAAATGACATGACCGAAGTCATGCTGAGAATCACTCGTAGACTTAAAAGTAGATTGAGAGAGTTCCAGTTCCTAGTCCATAACTCTAACCACTTCCTCTCTCTTTGTTATAAATGAAAAAGATTCAGACTCCCTTCCTATTTTGATAATGACTTGCACAATTTCCTTTCTTCAGACAGCTGATATACCCATCCCTCCTCTTACTCCCTTGCCTTACTTAGTGACCAGCTTGCCTGGCCGGCTGAAAATCTGCAGCCTGGAAGTTTGTGCTCCCCACAAATATAATGTTATGGTAAGAGAAAAAAGCGTGTGTCCTCCTAGTTTCTGCTGGTCGTGGTTTCTGTGATTCAATGGTTTTCTTTTTTGAGTATTATAATCTTTACTGTTTCAGTAAAATCAAAAGTTTAATTGCTTTAGGAGGGAGCAGGAACGACAGGGTTTCAGGTCAGTTCCTGACTGCTTGTTACTGAGTGACTCTAATTGGAATATCTGCCTCAGAATTTTAAAGGCAATAAGTTTTGAGGATATTTGCATAGCTAGTTTGGTTTAGGTAAATCCTTGCTTATTAGATCCTCTAAGGAATTAACATTCAAATGCTTATTTCCTGAAACTAAGTCCTCTAAGCCTCTAGGAAGCAGTTTGTTTCTACCACTTAATTGCTGTCTTTCAATTGATACGACAGAGCTCTCTGATGATCACATAAAATTTGACACGTAAGTGTTCAGATGGATAGAATTTTTTTTTCTTTTGATCTGTTGTTTTTACCTGGAGGACAATGCCTGAGCTTCACTGTACTAGGAGAAAAAAAAAAAATAAAAAAGAATAAGAAAATTTGAATTCTTAAGCCACTTGCCTTAAATTTCTCAGTGGCCAAATGACACACAACTATTTTCTGAAGAAGTAATAAAAATATTCTAGTATTAAATAGATCATCACACATACTTGAAAAATATTGTGCGTGTGTCAACCTTTGAAGGCCTAAGGAAAGATCTCTGTTATTCATGCTATTCTAAGCCCTGAATACCTTCCAATTCTTTACACAGAAAGCTTAATGGCCATGGATTATTTGCCTCATTGGTTATGGTGCTAGGAAATAAAACAACGGGAAATATTCATTATAATGCTCTCCTATACTGAACTTCCACTTGGTTGAAGTATTAAAACAAGCTGCAAGGAAAATTAAACCTCGGAAAGAAAGGCTAGGTGTATTTATGAATACAAAAAACAAACTAAAAGCTTTATTTCTCTTGGTTTGCAGAGGTTATACTGCAAGCGCTGTTCACTATCAGTTTACTCCTCTATCTATCCAACAACTTTTCATTCACTTGCATGACTAGGTAGCAGCCTAGTAACAGAAACTGGGGGCATGTGGGAAATGAGATTAAAAAAAGAAAAAACCCACCAAATGACTGGGAAAAAAAAAAAAGAGACTAATTGTTGTAGTTAGGATTTCAGGAAGAACGATACTAAGTTGCATATTATATTTTTCATGTGTAATTGCAGAATTACAATATATGTTTTAGTACTAAAATTACTGGCTTATGATTAGATTAACTTCTGTCCAGCAGTTTGTGTTAACAAATTTGAAGGTATTAATAATTAGAAAATTCAATACACACCGAGTAAAGAGTAATCTCAGAAAAAATATTAATGGAACAAAAGCTGTGTCTTAGGCTTATAATATCGAAAATTTACCTTTAATCTCTTCGACAGTTAGCACAGATTGTGAATGACGATGTAAGGGCAGAATTCCATGGCAAGCCTTGATTTGGAGACACTTGAAACAATATCTCTGATGGATTTCTTCCTATGATATTCACCGAATCTTCAGAAAGCAGACTTGATCATTTGGAGGTAGGTGGAGCACCTAGCCTTTTACATTTTGGACAGCTCTATATGCCAACCACAGCCAGAGAGACTCAATTACTCTTTCCCTTTGGCTAAGGATGGTGGAGGCATAACAAGTTCTGCGCTCTGTCAGCCAATGACGAGCTGCTAAGCAATGCAGTATGTATGCTGCCTCTGCCACATACAACTGCCCCAATGAGGGACTGAAACGTTATCCTGTGTGTGTTAGATGTGTGGACAAAGATCTGGTAAAAAAAACCCAAACAACAATATAGGAGAATCCTTACTGCTATGCTCACATTTGCAACTCCAAGTCAAAAATAATGCAGCAGGTCCCAACGTTGTTTTGCATTTAGTTGTTGATATCATTACAAAATCAGTGCAAAAGGCTTCTTTATGCATACGTATTCTTCAGTTCAATAGAGTCACATGTTTGAAATGAGGTAAGTTCCTTAACTGGTTAGAGCCATCTTACAGGCGTGATGAGTTTTACTTTCTTAAAAACACAGGCAAAAGCCAGGACCGTGCTGGTTTTGTCTTATCTCCCGAGACCTATAAAATTGAGGCTCTAATCCTTTGAAATAGGAAGCAAACTTTAAATACAAAAGTATGGTACACTTCACTCTGGAAACCTGTCTCCTGCACTGTTACGTTACCAAAAATGCTTCTACCACCCACTTGGGCCTCAGAGTGATAAACACAGTAATTTTTATTCATATCTGCAGTTTGTCTGGACACTACCTTTATCTTGTTCCAATAAAAATCGGTGTAAAGCTGCATCTCACCCACCTATAAAAGGATTACAAACAGTCATGGTCTTAGATACCGCAGCTTCCCATTCAAAATGAAGAAGGTGAAAGAGAAAACTCCTCCCACCAGTCAAAAAGAAGTGTGTTAAACAAAACCAGCAGTGTTTGAAGCTCTCAAAAAGAGAAAAGAAGGATCTCTCAAGAGCAACACATATCCCTTTCTCATGGCCGGAAAGACCTTTACTCAGAACTAATCAGCCACTTGTGGACTTGACAACGGGGCAGGCTCTCATACAGACAGGAAGAATCAACTAATTGTCACTAAACGTAGTGAAACCAGAGCAGATTCTGGGTAGTAGTCAGCCCTGATGCCGGCCTGACAACGAGCAACAACCATGTAAGAAGTCCACATTCTGAAACAGTCGGCTCCTTACTGCTTTTGAACACCCTTACTCTGCAAGGACAGGTTCTACAACAGGCATTATACCCAGCAAGAAGTTAGTTTCAGAATCTCAGCTGGTAGGATCTTGCACAGCCTAATGGGAAGCAATGACACTGCACCACCTATGAGGAGGATCCAGCCCTCCTGTCCCCACTCCAGGAGCTGCTGTTCTTTCAGGGCAACAGCAGCTCCAACACCACCAACAGATCCAATAATCAGACTACTGTCCGTGAGGACAAGAGCAGGCACTCGGCAGCAAGCTGTTTCTATCCATTTCGAGCACCGGAGTTTATTTATGACAACCACGGCAAATGAACTCTTTAAAAACCAGTCCGCTGTGGCAGCAAACTTGCATATCTGTTTTATTACCTCCTTCAGTCTTTCTATGGTAGTGGAGGTTTTCTTTTTTCACTTGTACAATGTGGATTAGGTAATAAAGCCAAGCCTAAACCTCAAATATAAGTAATTAAGATATATAATTTATGAGAAACATCTGCAATATATTTTGACAAAAACAATATCAAGATATCGTTTAAAACTGTACAGGAATATTAATTTATGGTATTATTTTATTGTGAATAAAGATCATAAATTCATCAGTTGATTAGTTTGCTATGTGGAATCAGTAGTCTCAAACAGAATGATTCCTAAAAACCTTAAATTATGCTGAAATAAATAGTTCAATATAGGCTTTCAATGACTGCATGTGAAAACTGTACGTTAGAAACAGTTAGATATTGACAGTGTATTAGTCAAATAGTCATCAATTACTTCTTTTACATCCTAATGGCTAGTGCTTGCTTCTGTCACTAAGACATGGCTGTGACTCAGGAATACTGCCAGAGGTCAACACTGAACTCAATCGCATCACAGTAAAACCAGTAAATAATTCCCTTGAAAATATGATATCTTAAACCCTGGTTAGTGCATTTGATGACTGCCTCATTAATAATCGAGCAAAAATGCTTCAGGGATTTATGGTGACAAGAACTGATGATTACATCCTTTTTGAGATTTAAGGGTGGCAAGAAAGTGCCATCAGAGATCTAGGAAGAGCGATAGGGATTTAGTCTTGCTTGCTTCTTTCCTGAAGATAAAGTTACTTCTTTCCCAGCACTTTTACATTTCATCTTTAAAATAAATTAATACTTTTAAAGGCCAAACTTGTGGTTTCATTTTTCACTTTGACAGCTCCTGAAACACAGACAGATTTTGTATCATATAGAATATTTCCCTTGGTTTAGTTTAGTCTTCTTTTGTTCTAGTGCCATACAACAAACCACTGACTTTCAAACGACCCTGTAAAAACACAAGATCAGAAAACAAAGCTATCCCAGCTGGACAGGAACATCACCTTCTCATCTTGAGAAAGCTGCTTTTTGTTCTTATTTTCTTCCTTTCCAGCAGTTCCTTTTTAATCTATTCTAGCAAGAGGTTTAAAAACTCAGATTCTTTTGCAAATTCCTGATGAAATTTATAATAGCAAAAATTCTTAGCTCTTAAGTTCAAAGGTGACATATGAAAACAAGCTGCTTGTTTCACCTAAATTCTTTCATTTTTTCCTACTTGGTAGTTGTTTCTGAAGGTTTTGCAATGCTAAAAGGAAACACCAAACACTGAGATTTAAGTAAAATAAAATCAGCTGAATCCAGTACAATCTGTAAATACAGATTCCACTAGATGAACCTATCCTCTATGTAAAGACAGGGTATCCCTGAGTTGTAGGTGCGTATTGCCTCGAAGATAACAAGTATCCTAATGTGCATTAGTCCAGAGAAGCTTGAAAATACTGCCTGGATAATAGCTTTGATATTTTGAAGACAATATTATTTGCAAAGAAAAGGGTATCTTGTTTTCATTCTGTGAAAGAGCACACAGTTTTAAAAGTATTTTTGCCTTCCAACTGCTTGGATGACCCTTGTGTGCCCAGAGGAAGCTTCAAGAATTGATGAAAGATAACACAACCCTGTTGAGGTATTGAACTTCCACTTGTTTTTCTAGAGCTGTAGGTAAGGATTCTGCTTCCCAAAAGATGAAAAATTTGTTTATAAGAAACTTGTCTATATAGTGCATAAAAAAGCATAATAGAGGTGACAGTTGGGTTTATCTAATACGTACATTAAAACGTTAGCACAAATGTGCTGACTGTGTAAAACATACTATTTCTTCGTCTGGAAACTTGCTCTAAGTATTATAATTTTGATTTTAAATTAGCTATTAAACTATAATATGTGGTTTACTAAACACTAATTAAAATTTAATTTTTATTTATGCTGTGAATATTAATCCATCCCAGGTTCATTTGTTTCGTATAATTCTTACAAAGCAATGCATTACTGCTCTTCTAAAATATTTTTGTGTAACATGTCCTCTAAGAGTGATTGGAAAAGGCCCCTGTATGTATCCAACAGTTCTCAGTGTGATTTATTTTTGAGAAGCTAACACCGTATGGGCTCTAACAGCATACACTACAATGGTGTTGGGCACCAGCTTATTTTTTTGTGCTGTTTTGTAGACACTGAGGACATGAGGTGAATGTAAAACCTGACTGCAAGGTATCAAAGTGATGGAGTATTAGTCAGTAAAAGATAAAATTTCCCAAACTGATGATTGACTAGGGATGTGTTTTCCTACAGACATTTTACATCGATAATGAAACAATAATATGAGCATACAGTATTCTGCATCTTCATTAGAAATTTAAACAAGCTGGAACAACACAGAGTATAGGCCACAACGTTCACAGCAGGGCTCAGCAGGTGATTTATTATCATCTTAAATAGAAGCAGAATCAGACTTGACACCGCAAACTTTGATTCACCTGCATCAAGACAACTGTATGCCACTAATTCTGACATTATGTAACACTCAGAATATAAATTAGTAGTGGAATAATATTTTCCAACTGTTTCAATTTATTCAAAAGCAACAGGAATGTCATGACAAGATAGAAATTAATTTAAAAATTCCAAAAATATCAGGCCAGTATCTGATGTATCAATTGCAAAGTCATTCAGTCGCATTATGTAGCTAAAAGGCTAGAATTTTATATTGCCAGATTAAACAGAAAACACCAATCAGTTGGTGTAAGATGCATCACTGAAAAATTTATGCAGCAGCAGGAGAAAAATGAAGCACAAAGTATTTAAATGTTTCCCCAGGTCACAGAGCAAATTTGTGTCAGCAGATGATTCTAGTATCCTCATTCCCAGGACAAAGCTATAATTGCAAATCTGTGCGTCCTGGAATAGCTTCTGATTCCTAACACAAAACAGATTTTAATTTAGCAAAGACATTCAGTCCTTTGCTCTACTCTATATGGAGATTAAAACAAGGCATGGATATCGGCAGCCTAGGTTTATATTTGGGAATCGGAGGATGAGGAGGAAAAGAGCTTTTTAAGGTATTGTCATATATTTACTTTAGTGAACACAGCTCAGATGTTGGCTTGTGACTACAAACAAGGAGGAAACTTCTCTTTCAGCAACAGGCGCCTTTTCAACCGCTGTTGAACATTGTGCTTGGAAACACAGAATTCCGATACAGGTAACAGGCAGGACTCAGCAGGGAAGACTGCCACGGTGCACAGGCGCCAAGGCTGAAAGTTTCCTGATACGTGTCTGTAACTTTACATTTTTAACACAGGAAAGTAAAATCAAGCAGGACTGCCTCTCTCATGGATAACTTGCTCAGCTAACCTGCACATACCTGGGCAGACCTGTCCTTTGAAGTATAGTAGATACTTTTTTTTTATTTCCATTTTATTCCTCTTTCAGGAACACTTGTGTAATGAGGGGCGATTTGGCTTAGACTAATAATCGTCTTTGGACAAGCGATCTCATACTTTGGCACTGGCAATAAGTGAAGAGGCAGTTCCAGATATATTAACAATTTTTGGGATTGGAACTGATTGAAAAGTCTGTCTACCCTGACTCCTATGACAGGCCAGATGATGTTCCCCAGTTCATGCAAAGCTGAGTTCTTTGGATTGTATTTGGTTTAAAGTTATTAAACTTTTATTCTGTCAACATCATTACATAATGAGTAACAGGCACTCTGTTTTCCTCTTGGGAGGAAACAAATCCCACATTTATGTAAAAGTCAAGCATTAAGAGTTAAAGAGATTCACAAAATAGACCGAACTATAACGGAAAATATCAAAATTAAGTCTCTCATGCTTTAAAAATAGTATTCCCTTTCATACTTGTGCATCTGGATTTCAAAACACTGCCACCTCATTCCATCAATCTCCTTCTCATTTTCTTGTCTTGTACCTGAATTCAGTAATATTTGTCACTGTCTCCTCTGATAAGGAGATTAGAGTAATCAGAGTAATTCCTCTGATTTACTTTCTCTTAATTTATTCACTTTTAAAAAGGACACAATAAACAGTAACGGCCATCTAAAGACCAAACCCAAGGATAATGAAAATTCAGTCACGAGCAGTGCAAACTGCAGTCTATCACTGACCAAATGATGAAGGACTGTTTAAATATGATAAACCTCTTGTTAGGTGTTAAGATTAAATAAATACAAAGCCTGCCTCGTTTAGGTTGTTTGGTCTATCATTTATTTTAAATTATGTGAGAAATGAGTTAACGTTTCATGATCTATGCTGTCAGGGATGCCTTAATGTTACATATAACCATGCATTCCTCACTCTGCAAGCACAAGTCTGAAGCCTGCACTGGTCTGGTTAGTCCAAATTTATCATTAAGTTCAAGGGGAAGAGGGACGGGTTCCATTTCAGTAATATCTGTATACAGGCAAAATGTCTTGGTTGACAGTGCAGGACAGCACCTTTTGCACCACTACAGAATGATGATTTTTTTTATTTACCATCTCAGTTATAAACACTTTGCAGAAGAACTGGACATCAAACTACCTCTAAACTGCATTGGCTGATGCAGCCTTCAAGGGAGAATCTGACACTGACTATTGATCCTCGTCTGAGGAGCGTTCCTGCCTCTGCTGGCACTGTTGCTATTTTTGGGAAGAACTGCTTTTCTGCTCTAAGACCTACCCATGAGTCTGATTCACCAAAGCACCCTGAGGCAAGTGATCCCAGAGTGTGCTATTATGTGGCAAAGGGCAGCAGAGGAAGAGATGTTTGTTGGTGTCCTGGAAGGACTGGGGCTCCGTGGGACCTCATCAGCCCAGCCTGTCAGCAGAGCTAATTAGGGGCAGTTCACCAACGTGTTGATGTAGCTACGCTGTTTCCAGTCCCAGCATTAACTTGCTCATTGCTAACTCAAAGCTTCCTCATGCTTCAGCTGTATCTCCACTACTCCGTGTTCCTCCTAAAGCGGCTATTTGACTAGGATATAACTGTTGGCTCGTGGAAATTCAACCCTTTTTTCTTTTCTCTCTCTCACCCTTCTAAACATTCCAGCCCAGTGAGGCTTTAATGAAGGTGACTGAACAAGTTCATTAGACAAAAACGTACTCAGGAAAAATGAAAGTGGCACCACTAACAGCTTCTCAGAACCCACATACAACCACAAGCTCAGAGTTCATCTCCTGGGGTTCCTGTACAATACATCTTCTCTCAGGCCCTCCTGACTTACTAAACTTGCCAGCAGAAGTCAACTTCAGGTTACTACTTTAGACCATTTATCCAACACGACTCCTACTCCGTCACTGCTCCTGCTGTATATCTGTGACTCAATTAGGAAGTGCAACTTGCCATTACTGCTGTCTTAGTGGCTCTCCATATTAGCTGCAGCTGCGCTTGGCAGTATCTAATGTCAGGGATTGTCAGTCACTACCTTATTGCTTCATGGATTCAGAATGTCTTGTTGGTAAAAGTCATCTGCTGCAATATACCTCAAACATATGAAAACATGCTTGAACTAAGAAAAAGGAAAAAGAGACAGAAAAATAGGGAGTAAATTGCTATTTTTGCACCCTACCAGCAGATATCAATCTACCATGGTCAGATTAGCATTCATGCTTGACTGTTATTTATTACCACTTTGCTACTTAAACAGGAACATAAAAATCCCTTTAATATAATGGAAAAACTGGCTGCTACAAGGGTAAGACGACTGACTGATGTGAATGTCTATATACACGTAGGGCATCCAGAACTTGTGAGAAATTACAACACCTCCAGAATGAGAAGGGTAGTCAAAGCAAGAAGCACCTTTTCTCCCTTTCTGGTTTCTCCTCCTATTAGTTGGAAGCAGTTGGCAAGAAAAAAGCTAATCCTTTGTTTTCCAAGATTTCTCTTTTAAGAAGACGACTTAGGACTAAGTGTAAAGAGCCACAGGGATCTCTTAAAAATGGGTAATAAGGACAAAAAAAACCACCCATAAAGCAGACATTACAGAGGGGTTCGAGCACTTCTGTAAACATACAAGAGTTCTCACTATTATCAAAAGCACGAGGCAAACGCTGTGCAGCCTTCCATGCAGTTTAGCTGCTAGAATTCTGTGCTTACAAGCAGCCATTCTGCACATCGTCGTTAACATCTCTGCAAAGACAAACTATAATGTTTCACTTGGTGCTACAAGGTACAGGTTTCCTAATAGAGAAAATCCTGTAAGACTGGAAGGCAACTACACATAAATTATTTTAGCAGGACACAAGCCAAGTCTGAAGCTTGACGTGCAGAAAAGAGTGTGTGTGGGAGATCACAGGGGGGACAAAAACTTAAAACTAGTGCATTAACTTACTGAACTTTCTATCACTTACTCCTATGTCCCTCTCTATTTAAATGATTTTTCTATTGAATTGCTCAGCAGTGCCTCCCCATTATGGTCTGAATATGTATAGACACAGCAGGTGGTTTAAAAATAGCTGCAAGTGTCTCTGAAAAAAAAAAAAAGCGGAATGTATTAGGTTGTTTAGGGAGAATTTTAATGACACCTACAGCAATTTACAGTTGACAAATTTTTATGTTTCTGTGGTGCAGAAATACCCAAAATGAATTATCTTGTTTATCACTGGGAAAAGGACAGTAATGAAACATGCTAATGCGGGAAAGCAAAATTAAATTCCAGTCAAGGCAATATTCAAACAGGCGCCATCCGAATTACATGTTACACCTTGGAACAACATTCTTCAATATTAAAGGTAGAAAGATATCACAAGTTCGTTCAAATAGACTGAAGTAAGCTCTGCACAAGACTGCTGCTGCAAAAGCCTAGATGCATGCTTTGCACTGCTTGCATTACATCTCAGTAGGCTTTGCCGATTACATGGTAAAAGGAGTTTTCTCCATGGGATATCAAGGAATAGCTGTGTCACCAAATAAAAAGCCACACATTCCAAAACCTAGATCCTCTGCTTAAATTGGATCCCTACAAATATATATCATAATACTAATAACCTCTTCCTAAAATACATTTTATGGCATAGACCAAAATATAACCCAACCAAAAAACCTCCTTTAAAAATGATTTATATTGTCACGGTAGTATTAATACTGTTTTGGAATATATGCACTTATGATGCTACCATTTGCTAGCAGTAATTTATAAATAGTCTACTATTTTACTTCTAAGCTCTTTGATTAGGAACTCACAGGTTTAATTCCAAGGAATTGTAGTATTAAACTGTCTTATGAGAAGGTGGTGTGTCACTCTGTTGAAACACATTTATTGCTTTGGATCTGCAGTCCCTCCTGTGGACACCAATCATCATTTCTAATTATCACTTCAAATCATACAAAGTATATCCCCTGCTACGCACAGAAGGCAGGTGGGAGAGCGGAAATCTATTACAAAAACAGTCCTCCAGGGAACGAGAATTACACTCTGCTGCTTTTCTTGGTTTTCAAAAAGTAATGCTGTTAGTTACAGCCCTTCTTCTAGAATAACTTAAAAGCTTTAGGGGTATCCCTACGACACGACTGACCATCTACCAGCAAGAGGTGGTTGTTATAGCACAGAAAGAAGAAAGTATGTGTTTCAAAGTAGTAACAGAGTAGAAGAGCACCAATTACTACAGGATGACATACACGACAAAATGCCTCCAGGACAACACAGTTGTCTATCTATAAAGTAATCCTGAAAAAACATGGAGAGTATAACAGCTCACATAGCACCTTCTGAGTCTGGAATGAGGATCTCAGTATCTAAAGAACAGACCAGAATTCACTGTTTGGCACAAGACTGAACGTATTTGGTAAAGCTAATCTAGGAAATTAGGAAATAAGAAACAAGCAGAAGCTTCTCCCGTACCAGGGTGTATTACTAACTCTCATTTAGTATCGAGAGCAGGCTCTTATGCTTTCTCCTGTGCTGCCCCTAGCAACAAGAGGCAACACTCTGTATCTGGGAAGGTGTTTCAGTACCCTCTTTCAACATCCTTTTCAGCCTCCCCTAAAATATGGTCTTCCAGGGTGCTACAACTATTGTCCACCATGGTAAGAAAGTCCACAGTTTCATCTGTATCTCTATTTCCCATTGGCTTTGTTTCTCCTATATGCTTATTACAATTTCTTTAAAGGAAGCCTTAAGGAGTTTTTATATGATATTC
The DNA here is from genome assembly GCF_009769465.1 of Tauraco erythrolophus. Taxonomy (NCBI): domain Eukaryota; kingdom Metazoa; phylum Chordata; class Aves; order Musophagiformes; family Musophagidae; genus Tauraco; species Tauraco erythrolophus. Next base: position 18,707,671 of record NC_141479.1, on the reverse strand, counting down.
ATAGAGTTAATGCGATATGTTGGGGTCCTGGTCCAAGACAGATTCCTATACACTAGTAGTAATAACAGCAAAACAGTCCCAAACATGGAAGAATGACCCATGACAAGGTCCAGGTAAGACATGGCAATAAGAACTGCAATAAAAGCACCATTTAGATGTGCCTCTCAGCCATGATGGAGATTTAGACTGGACAACACGATTTGGCTTTGCTAGTCATCAGTTAAAAGAGAGTGCCTTCTGAAGGTGTCTCCTACTGCTCAGCTGGATACGCTAGCCTGACTGATGAAGCTCTGCTGCTGTATTTGTGCCCTTTAGGAATGAGCATGTGAATACAGCACAGCTGGCTAGGATGGAGCAGCTAAGCTTCCTGCAGTAGTATGTCTGGAAAGGTTTCTTAGATTCATAATGGTGAATAATGCACAGAACTGAGATGAGTTAAATTTTACATTGCTCTTATTTAATATATTAATTTTTATATAAAGCCTCGTCATAAAAGCATTAGAATATTTTTTGCCTGAAATGCTGTAATGCAATACAATAAAAGCTACAAGGATCTTTTATGTAATCAAAGCTATTCCCCCACGTACACCAGGAATGGCAAGTAGCCCATTTCTCAGTAGAGACACAGGAGCACCTAGAAAGAACTGTCCCAGCTGTAGAAATGATAACAGCAATTTCACAGGTCGATAGTATGCTATATCTTCAACAGACAGTTACAAAACTAGTCTTTTAATCTACAAGTTTTATACTGAAGAGAAAAGAGAGGCAGATGGTGAGCAGGAAAAAATGAACAAATATGACATTTTCCTCTTTATAGGTCAGGGATGGAGATAGGATAAGAAAATAAGGCTATTTCAGTGTTTCTTTGAAAATTCTAGTCCCAGTTCCTCCACACTCTTTTAAGGATAGAATTAAAAAACCAAGACCACCTGGGTGGGAAGCAGAAAAAAAAGGCAAGAGAGGAAAAGCATGCCATTTCAGACAGTTTCTACTGGACCCTAAAGAGGAAAATCACCAAACAAAATCCAAGAATCTAATCTAGAAAGCAAACTGAATCCATCAAAATGAATTTGGATAGGAGAGGGACATGGTTCAGATACGCAGGTGCTCTTTGCGCCTGTCTTTACCCAAGGATGTGACAGGCTCCCGAGTCAGCCAGGCCTCGAGGCAGAGACAAAATCATCACTCTCTGAACTCTATCATATTAGAATACTAACTGGAGCAGCTAGAGTAGGGTTTGAGATGTGTGGTGGGTGGGTAGTTAGAAGCTTTTTGTTTTTAAAAGAGAAAATTCAGCTTTGGTAGGTGAAACAGATTTTAAAAAAGCTTGAAAAAAAGTTCTCCCCCTGAGCACTGCACGCTCTTGGTGGGGCTGAGCTTTGCTCTCCCTCCAGCCACTTTCACTGCCTTCTCCACCTCAGACAGACCTCCTAAGAATTCTCTTTGTCTCCATAATCACAGAGGCTTGGCTGGAGATCTGCTCCCTGCTCTTTTTAGGTGTCTCCTGTTGTTTCCTGCACGAGAGGCTCTCAGCTTGCTGTCTTTCTCTTATGCCTGCACTCCTGATACCTCTGTTCCCAAACGAACACACTTTGTTGCCCTCCCCAGAGGAGGAAAAAACCTGCTGTCACCGCTGTCCTCCCACAGCCGCCTTTCTCCACCCCACATTCCCTGGATCACAGTGTGCAGGAAACAAGACAAGGCAATCAGACAACATCCCTTTCAGCCGCCAACCTACCTCATTAACAAATCACACTGTTCCCACCCAAGAATAAGCAAATACAGCAGAAATACGTCCTGTCCCAAGGGGTTACTATGAAGAACACTAAGAATGCTGGAACAAGGAACTAAGAACGACAGAAGAGAGACAAAAATGTCAGTGTTGGAGTGAAAAGCAACGTGTGTTAAAGCTGATCAGCAGTCTTGAAGCCACCAGAAATCTTTCTGAATTCTTTTCAAGTATAACAATGTGCTGATCATGTTTACTTTGAACATATGATGGCAAGAAATAAGTATTGCATTCATTTCATGAAACATTTTTTCATTTTCACCAGAGGAAACTATCAGGACCTCCAAACTACCTTTGTTCTCATAACCAATTGGTAGGTCTATTATTAAACAGACTTGTAATCAGAAAACACGGATCATTCAAGACTATCATTTTTAATCGGAAAGTACCAGTTTCAATTAAATATATATATCAAGAAAGATTTTCAACACCAATATGATCTCATTAAAAACAGACTGACGTTTGAGTCCTGATATGGATGGCACTGAGAGCTCTTTCCAGGTGAATATTTTAATCATGTCACTGTTGGCTTTCATTTTTTAACAGTGCCTACTTCATCCATATGCTGATTCAGATAACGGTTGAAAACTAAACAGGATAGGAAGGTCTGTCTTAGCTCTGTCCTAGCCTAATGAAACTTTTCTTAAAATTTCTAGTCTAAAATTTATTCTTCTTTTCCTAAATAAACATCTGTCTTTAAAGCTTCCAGTAAGGTCCAAAAGCTTAAAAGCTGTTGTAGGAATCCCTGCATTCCAATGAGGTTCTTTAAATCTCACACCGTGTAACACACAACAGTCCAACATAAATCACACATTAAGTCACTCTACTGCCAGATGGAACCCATTTGTACAGTGCTTGGAAGACAAGGACCTTCATTTCGTTTGAGCATTGCTTCTTATTAGTTACAGGTCATTCAGCCACAAGATGTTTCTAACACCTAACACAAACCAATTATGACAGCACGTTCTGTGCAAGGATGAAAGTGTTACAGTCTCGCTGCTGAGTGGCAAGCACTGCTAAAGGGGCTCTGATTAATATGCAATTCAGCCTGATTTGATTTGTGCATAGCAGAGCAGCCCTTGTTTCAGCACGCTGAAAGTAGGATGCAGAATCTCCTGAGCGGTTCTTATTTTTGAAAGCGACAGAAGTGTGCAGCACTCCTGAAAGGGAGAACACAGACGGACTCTATTCCGTTTGATGTGCCGTCTTATGTCTGTTTTTACTGCATTTAAAAATTCCATTTCATTATGTTCATAAAAGCTGAATCTACCACGCTGCTGAGTCTAACAGCTGTGTTGCATATAGATATTGATACCCACAGGCAAAACTCTTTTATGGAGCATCTCGTAGGATCAGATAGAGAGGATCCAAATGTTTCAACTGAGTAGTAGTTGCGATGACAAATAAATATTTGAGACATACAGACATGTACTCAGATTTCTCACTTTTGATTTCTAAATAAAGTCTATAAAATATGTAGCTATGCCTAGAACCAAATGCCTTGTACCACACACACTGAAGCTTATTACCTGCCTTTTACAGCAACACTATCATCTGTTTAAGCAGACAACTTAATCTCCGTCTGTATCAGTGACACAGAAGACTGGGTTTAATATTTATTACCCCTCTTAACCCATATCTAAAGCAACCACAACTGTTGGTGCCTACTGCACAAGGAACTATTTGTGTGGGATTTCTAACCCAGCTAAATCAGGAGCTGCCTAAAATGGTACAAAAAGCTTTCTCTTGTAAATTTTCAAGCTCAATTTTCTAGTTATGGAAACTCATTTTCAAAATGGTGACCTAACTTGTGCAGGTGCAATTTTTACTGTCAGACAAATGGAAAATATACTCCAAGGTATTGAGCTCTTTGTTGTTGCTGACTTATTGCATTGCCTAAGTAAAAACCTGAACTGTAAAAGCATAAAATAATGCAAGAAGTCACTAATTTCTTTCTATATTAATCACGTTAAACATCTGTAAGGCATTGAAAAAGAGAAAAAGAACACTCACAGGGTCTAATTTAGAAAACTGTATAAGCATAGTTATGTTCAGATTTACTTATATACTTTTCTTTCATTTTAATAGTGATTTAAGTAGATTTTGTTAATGCAAATTTCCTAACTGATTTTGGCCTAAACATTCAATATTTCCATGCTTCATCCGTCATCTTCCCCATCCACAAAACTGGTGTAATAATAATTACTTTCGCTCTCAGAGGCACTGAAAGGTACTCTCACTATAGGGCAAGTACCTGGGAAATCTTGATTAAGAGAAGCCAGAAACAGCAGAATAATTTGGAAGCAGACTATCAATCTTGAAAGTTGGTTGCAATTTCAGCTTAGCTGCTCTTTTTGTCCTTTTCTGTTAGTTTTAGTGGTTATTTCTTTCGTAACGGATTGCTGCAGCAAAGGACTGGAGGTGAGTAATAAGAGTAATCTGCTGTTTTCATTGCAAGACAATGCAAGTTATATTTTCAGTGTCTAACAGAGAGCACTGCAAGGAGAGCACACACAGAGATCTGGCTGTAAGCGAATCCAAGGGAAGGTTAAAGGAAAATGCCAAGCCTGCAAGTAGCTCACTCGTTCAAAAAGAGACAGGCAGCAAAGTTCAAAACCCTGCGAGGGTGAGGGCAGGGGAAAGCGTGACTCCAGGCTATGCAATCGCAGGGCAAGGGCACGAAGGAGGTCCTGGCTGGGGCAGAGGGGAGAATGACTACATGGCTAACAAGGCTGGGTAAGTCCCCAGAGAGGGTCTGAAGAACAGAGACTATTTTGAATTAAGTTCTATTGCACAACGCGGGAAGTTGATGAAAGTGTCACTGTCCTGCCTCCCTCATGGTAATCAAAAAGTCAGAATTCCTTTCTCAGTCAAATTCGAATTTGGTTTCAACATGCATTTTTAACCTGTGTAAATGTAGGTTGTGTTTCAGCTGCCACATGCCAGTCAGTTCAGTTAGCCCTGAAAGACACACTGGCTGGCATCCCTGGGTGACCCAGCGACCCCCCGGGACAGCTCGGGATACGCACTGCTTTGAACGCCAGCATGGTGAGAGCTGACGCCAGTGGAAGCACCGTACGGCTTTCAGGGGAAAGAATCAACTGCATTGGGAACGTAACTGAGACCTCACACCAGAAAGCGTACCTGAATGCAGTACTTTTCAGAATTATCATCCTCGACCATCCAGAGTCTACAATGCTGCAGGATCCCTGTTTAGAGATTATTCCTCTCCCTGTCACCGGCCAAATACCTGCAAGTGTGTCACTTCTCGTATTTCAGCTCAAGAACAGTGGCCCACACTTACTTCTGGTGTTACTCATTCTACTCTCCTGATTGTTAACCTCTATCTTTGGGTTTTTAAAAACAGCAGCAGAACAAAGCCATGCTTTTTGTTGAGCTCACATCTAGGAATGAGCTACTTCACAAACGAAATGTTTCGGCGTAGTTGTAACTAATGATGTGACGGTTATTTTAATTTTCCATAAAGTTTTGCCTGTTGCAATTAAATACCTTTAAAATGTACTGCTAATGACACGAGTATTACTGACGAAAAGAACATGTACAACTTTAGCTCAATTAAAACATTTTTACATTGTTAACACATTAAAAATCAGTATAAATTAATACGAAACAACGCATCTGGATGAAAGTCAAATGTTCTGATTCAGGTCCTGGCATCAATTTAAAGCAAATTAGCAGTGCCTAATGTGATGAAATGTGTGCTGTTTGCAGCTAATGACTGACTCTGTCTTTCACTTAAAATACCTCTACAATGTAGGGCCAGCACAGAGAACGGTCATGCAAGAAAGGTGAGCAGCATCTTGTTACTAGCATTTTGGTTCTAGGTCATGCAAATGGTTTCAGAGACATTAAAACTATTTCTAGATTACTGTATCAGAGAGTCAAAACACCCTTTGGAAAATTCTATGTTCAGCATAAAAATCTATCTTTAACTTATTTTCATACACTGCAAAACATTTCAAATTTCATTTGTGTACTAAAAAAAATTAACAAACTGGATTAATTTAATAACAGATTAAAGATTTGCTCCATAAGAGCCTGTACATGGGCCAAACATAAATTTTGTAAATATTTTACTGAGCAGCTTAAATTGAGGTTATGTTGAAGTAACATTAGGCATCAGACCCTCAAACAATAAACTAGTTTTATGTATTTACTAAATACCAGAAGGTAAAACAAGTACCAATAAGTAAAACAAGTGCTATGGTCATATTGTTGTAAGAACAAAGTAGATTTTTGCTGTTCATAGGCTAGATTTTGATTTCATTATGCTAGTGTAAATCCAATTTAAATGGTGTTAAAAGACTCAAAAGGCTTCAAGTGTATGTGGAAAAACAAATTATGTAAAGTATCCCCTAGATGGAGTAAGTCAGCAAGGGCCGTGCATACGCAGGCGTGGGCACTCAACTGTGCTGCCACACTCAGCTTCACAAACCATTACTTCATCACCAAATTTTAATGAAGGACAATCATTTTGCAGTCCTTAAGCACATGACTGATCATATTCAGTGTTGGTCATCTAGAAAAATCCTCAGTACATTTCTGTGCTGAAAATGGGACGCAGATGCTTCTCACTCAACAGGTCTACAATCTTTGCCTAAAAAAAGTTCTACAGCAAAATATGGATTTTTTTTTTTTTCTCCTTTTAGCACTGTAGAGCCTAATACAGCTACAAAAGAGTGTGATGTTAGCTTTCCCAAATGCTCTTTTGCTACATCAAAGGCCCAAGATGAATGAAGGTTCACACAGAGGCTCAGGTATCACTTGCAGTTACAACATTTAAAAGTTCTGAGGACAGAATATCATTTTCAACATTTATAGTGCTTAGCTCTAGGGAAATAAAAAAAAAAATCATGGCTGTAAGGCAAGCAATTAGATTTATTTGTCAATTATAAAAATAGGTTTAGGAGTGACCAGGGAATATAAATTCTTAATGCCCCATAAAGCTCTGCTATTAAATATAGATACCTGTGATTTTGACCTATTATTTAGACTTATTTTTCCTTCTGTTTATATGGTCTGATAAAATTAATGACACTTTGATTTTGTCTCCTGTATTTTGTTTGCTGTACAGACCAAAGTTAACAAGAAATTAAATAGCCCAGTTAAAATCAGGCCATGCAGAAAAGTTTCTGGAAGGAAAGAAGTATCTGGGACAGATCAAGAATTCTCTCTTTTAATGCAGTTAAATAAAAACCCTTCATAAGCATACCCATTAACATTCTCTAAGAAGGAGAAGGTTTATATGAAAAGCCTCATGAGAATTTACAAGCTTGTAAAGCATTTCTTCTCAACTTGCCTCTGCTTTTTTTTTTTTTTCCCCAAAAAAATACTATAAATACAGCATACAGTCTCAGATGGCAAAAAGAAGGGATTAAAAATAGTATCTGAGTATTTTCATGAAACGGGAACTGTATTCCAACATTTCAATTCAGGGAATGAGCATTTCTGACACCCTAATTAACAAAATGAAATAAGAAAAGTAGCAGTTCCATGGGGCAGAATATTTATTTCTGAAAAACCTTCAGTAACTCGTAAAGAAGTACAGTAGCAGATGCGAATCAGTGGAACCCTGGAGATGAGAAAACCATTATATATAAGATATATAACATGCCCTGGTTGTGAACGCTGAGAGCCATGGGCTAACACCTAAAATCTGCTTCTGTTTTCCTCTGCCAAAGACCAATAACTCCAGTGACCAGGTGCATGGAAACACCATCACCTGCACTCAGCATCACACTGCCCGCACCTGAGGCTCTGAGTCAGCAAACGGACCCACGGATTGCAAGGCTTCTACAAACTTAATGCAAATAATCTCTGCTGAATGTCAGGATCCTTGTTCCTCTGAAAAGCTGTAACCTACACCTTGTCGTCACCAGAGAGAGAAAAATGGGTTTTTTTTGATGTGTTTTAATTATTTAGTTTAAATGGGGCACAATTTTACTCAAGGCAAGCATTTTGTGTTTTCCACCTAGGTCAGGAGTCTAAGAACAAGCTTGGCCACCAGCTTTAACTTGGTATGCTCAAAACTTGGACTTCTGAAAAACTTGAAGCTCTTTTCTTCTTACTAAATTCTTCTCTAGTATTACCTACATGAGGATAACAACACACCAGCTTCTCCCTCCACTAATGTCCTGGAAAACTACATGTGTTCTTTATATAACGAGTTCTTTGTTCAGTGTAAGAATTATTCAGACTACATTGTCTAATATTTACACATTTCACTCCTTTGTTTCAGTCTCGTTTCACAAATCTGGAATATGGCTAAAATTTGAGGTACACATACATATGTTTTATACTGTAATAACAGCACCACTATGCAAAACTCCTGTCATCTCGAGTCAGGGCTTGTACAGCCCTATGCAGCCAGATAAATACATCTTGGATTTGGGATTTCACTACAATTGGCTTAAGAGTTAGTTGTGTTGAACACATTTTCTTGTTTCACCTTAAACCGCTCTGGTGTGTTTTACATATTAACTTATCCCACTGATTTAGGAAATTTGCAGGAATACTCTTATGTAACTACTGAGCACACCTGATTTCCAGAATTTCCAACACTCAAAAACACACTTCTAATAATCAAAACTCTTCCTTTTGTAAATAACAAGGCTTTTGAACTTGAGCAGTAAGTATGATGAACAGAATATATACAGCATAAACAGAATTCAAACATATAATTTCTATTTTGTCAATGAACTAAAGATTTGAAAGACTTCAGCTGCTAGTAAAACAAACACACATTACTCATGAAAGTTGTCTTTGAGCCTGTGATCTAAGTGTTCAGTATGGTTTTTCTAGGTAAACATTTTTCAAATCTTTTCCATTATTTCCTTATCTGCTAACATATATGAAAAAAGGAACAGGTCAAGTGAACTACAGGCTACAGAGCGGGGCATCTTCAGATGAAATACCTATTTGAACTCGCAAGAACCTATCATTCTGCATATCAAAAGCTGATTAACTGAAAATGGATTTTCCTGTGATTAAAAGGGATGTAATAAAACGTGTTGCTGCCTTCCTCCTTCTATTAGCTCATTTGATATCCTTCATATCATTTGTATCTGTAATGCATGTCTTTGAGGAACATTTTCATGTAAATTATATTTTTAAAATATTACTTCCTCTCTGCTGATACCTGGAATATTGATATGATCACCCTACTGCCATTTCCTTTTAATGAGATAGCTAAGATTAAGCCAATGCAATTGAATCTGACATTCCAGTTGTCTAAAATGAGGTTCTTACATCTTTCCTTCCTCACTTTGTGGAAAACAGTCTAATTTCAAAGGTGTTGAGCAGTCTCACGTCTTGGCAAACTCAGTACTTTTGAAACTGACCCCGTTTATTTAAATGATTAAATATAGAATCATAGAATGGTTTGGGTTGGAAGGGACCTTAAAGATCATCTAGTTCCAACCCCCCTGCCATGGGCAGGGACACCCTCCTCTACACCAGGTTGCCCAAAGCCTCATCCAGCCTGGCCTTGAACACTTCCAGGCATCCACAACTTCTCTGGGCAACCTGGTCCAGTGCCTCACCACCCTCAGAGTGAAAAATTTCTTCCTTATATCCAACGTAAATCTGCCCTCTTTCAGTTTAAAGCCATTGCCCCTTGTCCTGTCACTACATGCCCTTAGAAAAAGTCCCTCTCCAGCTTTCCTGTAGGCCCCCTTTAAGTACTGGAAGGCTGCAATAAGATCACCCCGGAGCCTTCTGAAGCCTAATATGAAGGAAAATACCTGATTTTACCCATCTGGATTGGAAATTTTGCCTCCAGTCTCTAATATCCAGCATCCTATCACCATATGGTCTCACGCAGGTGTGGTATATATTGGTCACATCCATCAAGCTTCACTTTGAGTTAAATTTATCTTTGCTGGGATGCGAGAAATGGCTGCTAAGTAAGGGCTTTACATTGGCCAGAGATTTTGCTTAACTTCTGGAGGAATGTGTATTTGGCTGACCATCAGGCTTGGACATGCCTGCTGTGGTGATCAAACTACAAACCCACTCTTACAACGACAATAACCAAAGGAATATTCAATGTTATTAAATAAATTAAGTAGATTTTAACACAACAAAAATTAAGAATTCAATTTTTTTTTTCAGTAAAAACACCAGAGACTTCCCACCAGGGTTATCTTCTCTTGAAGCTTAAACTGTGAATGTCAATGCAAATTTTTGCAGGGTGCCCTGGAACTAGAACCTCTTTGAGGACAAAGAAATTACCCTCGACATTCAGCAATATTGTCCCCATCAATGAACTGGATTCAGCATGCAGCAAAGCACTTGCCAATAGGTTTCTGTTTCCACTGAATCCCTCATTATGTCTCATATATTTTTAGAAGCTTGAAATATTGTTGGTTTTGTTTATGCAACTCAGGCAAATACTGATTTCAGGCACTAGCCTTACCAGATTTTTACTTTCTAGTAATACTAGCGTCACTTTTTTTATCATATCAAGAGCAGGTTTGCTGGTAACAAAAGGAGGTAAGGAAAGAATTCTGTAATGCAAATCTCACAAATATTTATATTAAAAAAAAATATGTTTAGATTTCAGAAAACCTTGCACCTCGACTAAGTTTAATGTCTGGGACTAAAACCAAAGCGTTAATGTCCATTTAGAGTGAGCAGCTGTGAACAAGTGTAGTAAGTCTATGAACAAATCTGGAAATATGATTTTTGAGCTAACTGCCTAGAGCAATTTCTGAAGCAATTTTCTACAGTAGAGAAGAAGCTTGAATGACTCAAAATCTAAAACAATGTGGATAAAATAACATTTTAAACCCTTTCTTGTTTCTATTCTTCTGCCACGCTTCTATGTGTTGATTTGCATTTTTTTCTGAAGCACTCAATTTATATCTTTTAAGGAACTTCAAAAATCTGATGCTATCTAGAGAGATAGAGGGAAGTTTGTGCTAACTTTAAATACTACCTTATTATATGAACATCTGGATATTCAGAAATGAACTGTTTTTCACAAAAGTCATCAGGGTTCTTCAGAAATAGCACAGATGCTTTTCACCTGTTTACTTTTTCATTACATCCACCAATATTCCACACACATCTGAGGAATGCTGCTATCTACTGATTAATTTAAACTGTACATGCCCTAAAGGACTTATTTCAATAGGTCTTTTAAAATATATATTCTTTTTTGATTACTTGTTTTTATGTTTTTGAAACCTTAAACACAAAGTTATCCATGAAGATTCAAAATTAAGTATTTTTAATTACACGGTGTAAAAATTGTCCACTTCCTTCAACATACATCTTTAATAAATGCCTTTGAATGTAGGAAATGAAAGATTTTGAACCCTGAAAACTGTTTTTTCTGACTGGTACATTGTTTATGAATTACTGGTTCTGTTATTGTTGTTAAAGCACATACATGGAAGCAGGTTCTTCTGTTCTACTTCAAAGTACACCTGTAAACATTCATTTAGAAGGGTAATTTCATAGTTTAATATTTGATAGAAAATGTTCCTGGATATTTTTCTTTATCCAGATTCATTCTGTTACTCATAAATACAATACACACAAGTCAACGAGCCAAAATTCTAACTCAATATATTTTGTGCTTCATTGTCTTGTACAAATTTCCCTATCCCTGTTTCTCTTCTCAGACTTTTTCCCATAGTTTTGCTCTGATGTATTCCAGAATGGTAAGTTGACCTAGGCTTTATTATTGCAGTAATACATTTCTAACTCCTCCTGGTTCCTTTATATTTTTTTCTTTAAACTCACTGATGTTGAAAACTTTTAAAAATATATTATTTTCTTAAATATATGTTGTTCATTGAAAAAGAGAAATGCATCAGAAGGTGAGAGACACTGAAAATATACTATTTATCAGACTAGAACTTCAGAAGATAAAGGAAAATAAATAGAAGCAGATGAGAAAATAGCTTTAAGATAAATAGTTCAAAGCCAATCTTTTTTATTCTGTCATCATCCATCCAGTTATTATTTCAAGACATAAATTTCTAATGTACCAGCTACCACAATATTCTGTTGCCAAACACACGAGGATTAGCAGAGGAATAAATCAGCGTGCCACCAGCAGCACAGGAGTCTGTGGTCCTCCCAAGGAGACAATTATGCCTAGTAAAGATTGTTTCCAGAGATGGATTACCCTGGAAAAGGTAGGTGTGTAGACAGGCCATTTGAGGTTTTCCCTACTGCAGGAAAGGATTGAACAAAGAGATAAATTTTAGTTGTGCTTTTCTTGGTCAGTGTCTACCAACATCAGCACGCAATTTACTGTACAATTTCAGAAAAGAAGTGCAGAAATGGATGATTCTGCATTAGCTAGGTCCCAGCATAGCAACTTGAGAAGAATATTCAACAACAAAAACAAAAGGAATAGGAACAGCAACTAGACTTGCTCTTCTTAGATCATGTTACTTAAGAACCAGATGGATGTAGACAGCAGCAGCAGAAGTGGTTCATGAATCTTTTACAAGCAGACAGAAAAAAAAAGCCATGAATTATGTGACTGGTTGAGACCCTTTGGAGATGAAGCATTGTCTTTTATCTGGTAAGGATGTTGTTACTCTTTTCTCCTGTGACAGAGATTGCTATTAGATTATATAATCCATGTACCACAGAAAGAAAATCTTTGCGCTCGTCTGAGTTTCAGATGTACACTGAGCTAAAAGCCAAGAGGAAGAAGAAAATCCTAGAATTATTTTCAACTGAATTCATGTGACTGGGATTTTGAATAAACATAATTGTACCTCCCCAGATGTTTGCATGATAGTAAAAAAGCCACACAGCAGTATTGCAGAGAGAGGAAATGATCATGCAAAACAGAACTTGTTCCGGGGTCTTTTTTTCCCCCAACTGTTCCCATGCCGCTTTTTTGCCGCAGCTGATGAGCGTAGTCACTCACCCCTCATGTCTGCGAGGAGAGGGCTGATATCATCTAACGTTTTTAAGCATACCCTGGCTTGCCATGTATCAGCAGAGAGAAACGGCCATTTGTAATGGAGTATAAAACACACGTAAGACCCAAAGTGCCCTTTCCCCACTGAGTACACAGGAGCGCATCTTGCTCAAATTAGGTACTGTGAATCCCTTCACAAATTCTTGAAAAACTTGCATTTGCTGCTCATTTTCTTCTCCACTCATTACTTTCTCCTAGAATTCTTACAAAAGCAACTATTAATTTCTCAGCCTTTTCTATTTACAAAGGACTCTCTTCTGCCCGTGAGTCTTAAATCAGCTATCCTATCTTTGAGTAGTTACTGTTATGCCCATATATGAATAGGAAATACATTTATATGCAAAATGCTATATCACACTCTTCCAGTTTTCTCCAATAATTATGAAAAATATGTTTAAAATGGTATAAAATATTCTAGTATGTCCACAGTGCATTGTATGATTTGTTTTTAAGATATTGTCTATTATTTTCTGAGATGGGCTCTATAGAAAATAGGAAAATGTTTAGAAAGTTACTTTTCTCACTACTATTCATCGAAACTTAGAATATTCTGTTTGATCCATTACACTTATCAGTAATAGTCTGAATTATACTATGTAATTTATCTTCCTTGGATAGGATTGGAAAAAGACAGGCTTTGCTCTAACTAAAGCATAAGGTATCTTCTGCCTATCCATTTCCTCAAAATGTCATCTAAATTCTTAATTTATATTCCAAAATATATGTCAGCTTTCTTTCTTCCATCTTCACAAAACAAAAATTACATACTTCTTCCTATCATTCCAGCGATAAAAAAGGAAAAACATATCTTGCTTTATCTATTGGAAACTAATATCCTCGGTTTACTTTAAATCCCATCTCTTCAAGTAGGAGTAACTTACCAAGTCACTAAGATCAAATCATCGAACCACTTTGCCTCCCAGAAATAACATTGACGTGCCAGATCATGCAATCCAATCCTCTTTGCCTCATATGGAGGCTGATAAACTGAATATGATATATGAACTACAAGGAAAAAAATAACAAGCTGATACACTGATGCTAGTGGAAAGTGCCTAACAAGACAGAAGTTTCTATTAAAACTTTTGAATGCAGATATTCATTATTCTGCTCCTTCCACCTGGAAGGAGACAAGACCTGCTTTACAACTGAAAAGAAATTCTGCTCATTTTCAGAGCCCTAATTCTTGATTTGGTTTTTCAAAGATCATATCCTCCCTCAGATCAAGTTGTGAGCCTCTGGTTTTGTAGCTGCTTTAATAAAAGCTCGATTTAATTGTATCTCCACCTTTCCATGTGATGTGATTGGCCTTTCATGCTAAGATACGACAGCCACAACACAATCGTATGAAATCCCATGTCTCGTTTTCCAATTAAAGGCAAGCCAGTTACAAAACGTCTTTAAAAGAACTCTCAAGGCAAATAAAGAAAAATGTATACATACATATATAGATTTACATATATATAAATCTATACATACTTCAGCAGTTCACAATTACTAGTTAAAGGATCCCTGTTAGCCAAGAAATTTCGAGTCCTCCCTAATTCCAGTGCACCCAGAGAACTGAATTTTAAAGAATTCCTGTTACCTGAAGACAGTCCTTAGGAAATCCCTTAACAAATTAGGCAAGATGGAAAATCCACTGCAGGCTTGAGGCTGTTGCTAATGGAATTCTCTGTTATGTAAGAAACATTAATATTCTTATTCTCTGGGGAAGAAGGGCCGTGTTGTAAGTGATGACATAGTGCTGAGGGCATTTTTTACACGGTGGAAAGTGCCTTCAACTGTGTCATTCTCTATTGGGGAGGAAATCAGCGCCCGTTACAGAGCCAGAGCCGTGTGCAGTGAATTCAGAGAGGCAGTACAATCCGAGATACATCACAACCGCTACCCAGTGAGCTGACAGTGTTTTGCCAGTCTTACCTGCTGTTCGGATGGAGTGTAACTCTTGAAGCTTTGTTCAGGTTTTTTGTTTGTGGATTTTTGGGGTTTTTTGGGGGGAAGTGGTACTGACACTTTTGGAGCAGCATTGTTAAACGCAATCTCTATATTGGGTTTCCAAATGAGCTTCCAGGCATTACACGTGCTGGAAAGAAGGCAAAATTTATATCAATAAAACTATGTACGCAAGTGGCAGTAAGTCGTGGACTAGGGGAGGGAATTACCTAAAGCAGCTGAGCTAAGAAATGGCTCACCACTGCCGAAAAAGCACAGCTTTACTTCCTGACCTCTGCTCAGCCACACAGTTCCATCCCAGTGGCAGTTCTGGGAGACAGACATTTTTATAAGTTGATTCAACTCAGCAACCCAGCAAGCTTCTCCTGCCTCGCTAGGTCAGTAAACTAGACGGATGTATGGAGAGGTCTAGCGCTCAGGCTTCGAGCAGGAAAGCATTGCTCTTGAAGTACAGGAATGCATCAGACAAGTGGCTGGGGGGAAGTTGTATCACCCCTTTGTAATAGGGACCTGACAGGTCAGAACACCCTGACCCATCACCAGCTCTTGCTGCAAGCACAGCCAAACCCAAACAAACTGATAACACTTTCTTAAACTTTCTGATTGGAGCTAGACCTTTTCAGTTCTCATTTAAAAAAAAAAAAAAAAGGCTTGAAAAAACAATCTATTTTGAAGTGCTGGAATTTTCTAACCGAACCACGCCGCTTGCTTCTCTGAACCTCTCACAACCATCTAGCCACACTGCTAAAAGCAAAGCTTTTACCTATTGTTATCTGAAAGTGCTACCTTTAAAAGTGGAGTGACGACAGTGTACAGAACCTGGTGATTATCCTTCCTTTAAGGCAGGAATACAATCCCTTAATGTTATAATTAGGCTACGGCGAGAAGTCAAGAGTCCAGCAGAAAGCCCTGCTATCTCTAATTCCCCTGTTCAAGCCACACAGCTGCCACAAGAATCAAAGGAGAAAACTCTCCAGTCACCTCAAGAAAGCCTAAATCAGACCTCTATTGCCATCAGCACTAATTTTACTGTCTTCTCTCTTCTCATTTAATCACATTAGTGGAAATCTCTGGACTTCCAGATATTAGAGGTACAGTTTTGACAAATTCCGCAGAAAAACTCCCTCTCGTTTCAGCTCTTACCATCTATCACTCATGGTTCATTTAAAAGGCAGAAATCTAGTGAAATTGAGGTCTCCCTTCAGTCTGTCTCTTCTGCAAGTTTTGTCTTTTGTCAAGGATACATTAACATAAGTACGTAGAGACAATTGAGAGATTTCTAAGATAACAGAAATTAGGGTAATGAAAGATAATGTAGTCAACAGGATTTCTGTCACTTCTCATGGGTGAGACAGTATTGCATGAAAACATGTCTCAAAGCAACATTTTTCAAGTCACTCTTTCTGCCAAAGAGTTTCACGCACCCAGTTAAGTGCCAATGCTAAGGTAAACATCAAAACTGCAACTGCTACAGTCTTGTAATTTTTCTAATAAACCCATATATTCTTTTTATTACTATGCAGACCTTTTTCCTCTCTAATGTGCAACTTCCACTGAGCTGTTACCTGGAAAGCTATTTAGAGCTACATTCCTGTACCTTCTGGTCATGGCTGAGTCAAGTGTCAATAAAGCACTATGTCAAACCAGAAACAACTCAGAAGTGAGATATTAGGGCAAACACCTATATTTGATTCCTTGTAGGGTCACTCTGTTTCAGCACAGAAAGCCACATCTGTGATGGCCATGGCATGACTGCCATTGTCCTCTGTAATATTTAGATTAGAATATTAACAGGAGAAATTCATATTATAGGAGGTCTGAAAATGAAAGTATATTGCAAGAAAATTCAATTAGGATCTTTTTGTTCATCAGAGGAAGGTGGAATGAGTGCAAGTGAACTTACAGGGCTACAGAGACTCACATCTCCCATAAGGATATGGCTCCATCAGTCTCCATTTTTAAAGGAGACAGTCTAACATTTTTAAAGGAAATTCAGCTTTAAAAAAATTGTGATAAACCCACATTGAACTGAAGCAGCATGTCTAATTTTTACAGTCTAGTTACTGCTAATATCAAATATTCATTTTCTCCCAACAAGCAGGTAACTATAGCAACAAACACAACATGGCTGTATGCAAAGGTGCTAAGGAACAACAACAACAAAAAAAGGTAAAAATCTTTATGTTTATCTCAGGTTTTTAATTTTTTAATCTTTAGAATTACCAGTACAGCTGTCAACTATTCAAAATATCTGCAAATGATTAATCTAGTAAAATATTATGGAGACACTGAACAACTTCTGTACACACACAATGGTTAGAATCCCATTCCTCTCTGAAAACTGCAATCAAAAATAATTTCCAATTAAAATACTTTCTGACAAGAAGAAGAAAATTAATTTAAATTTTAGCTCTAGGACGAAAGAAGAACGAGCAACGTCATGTTTCATTTTCTTCAGCCTGTCACTTCAATTCTCTTTTGAGGAGGACTTATTTTCAGATGATATAATTACAATCCTGAAATGGCAGTTTTAAATATACATGACAGATGTTTATTAAATTGAAATACATTTGGAATAGAATTTACTTCCCCTCATCTTCACTGCAGAAGCAAAGGCCAGATTCTAGGGCCTCTTTTCAGTTGCAGTCCCTTAAAGATGAAATATTTTTATGATTGTCAGTGGAATTATCCCCCGTTTCAAAGACTGTAACTCTCCTCCCCTATCAGCACTACCAGTCATTTCATCTCTAGCATGTATGTTGCCTGGTCGATCTAAGTGTACTTTCAAATTTTAAGCAAGGCAACATCCTAGTATAAATACTATAAAGAAAAATTAAGGTGGCAAAGATACTCAATTCTTATGTTGAAAAAACCATCTCATCTAGGGGGTTGTGGACCAGTATTCTAAAAAATTGTTAAATGAGCAGTGTCATGCAACATGGTCTGAAATCATCGTGGTGTATCTCAAAAAAGAAAAGTCAACATTCATAAATACTGTTCCATGGTACCATCAACCTGGACGGCAGAATTCATATTTTAAATGGAGGTATCTGTTTGAAGATGGTAGTATAATATGGCACAAACTTAAAGTATTTACAAATCACTTTTCTGACTGAGCAATATCTTCCCTTAAGAGTGATTTATATATGGTCTTGAAGGAGTCAGCTTATACTTGTTCTGCAGGGAGAATGATGCTTTATGGATTTTCTCTCAAGGAAATTGACTTTGCCTGACAAAAAAAAAAAAATATCAAAAAAATCCATGACACAAGACAGATCAAATTAAATATGTCAAAAGCAAACTCTAAAAAGTAATCAGCAAAACTGAATTATATGCATAAACAGCAGCATTTTGATCACTGACAGAGAATTCAGTGATCTTCCAGCCGGAAAAAACAACCATTTAGGGAACTTCCATATCCATAACAAAAAAGTACATAGCATACATAAAGCAAAGGCTCGCCCTTCTGTGGGAAATCAAACTTCTTTAATTCTACAGTAATCAGCTACGTGACTGAACGACTTCCTTTGTGCTTTACATTTTGAGCTTCTGAAATGTTTATATGCACATAATATGGATACAATGTCCAACAGTTACAACGAAAACCAGATCCAAAGGCTGTCACTAATCTCTCTGGGATGCTCCAGTTATGTTTTAATTAAGATTTCAATTTTCACACTTTGGTTAATATATAAAAATATATATTGGTGGTGGATGCTCCATCCCTGGAGGATGGAGGATGTTCAAGGCCCGGTTGGATGAGGCCCTGAGCAACCTGATCTAGTTGGAGATATCCCTGTTCCTTGCAGGGGGGTTGGACTAGATGACCTTTGAAGGTCCCTTCCAGCCCTAACCATTCTATGATTCTATGAAAAATGAAAAACAAATAGGCAAAAAGTTACATCAATGTAATGCAAGTGAAACACTAGTGGATTCTCCAGTCCAAAAGAGAAGCAGAGGAGAATTTGATTTACATGACTCTCTATGTTCATATGTGATTAATTCAACAATTTATCCATCTCCAAGTCTCTTCAAAGGGATGTTTCTTCAGGATATTTCTGTGTTTATCTGTTCCAAGAACTAAAAGGTATAACTCAATCAAATAGACCAACATTATTCGCATCCTGCCTTCTCAGATTACCTTTCAACTGATTTATTGAATATATAAACAGAAAACTAAAAACTCATGTTATTCATGTAGTCTAAGAGGTTGGGATTTTTTTAACCTTGAATAGAATTTTATATAACTCAATAGTACAGACTGAGGACTATGAGATGTTGACACAACAAGAGAAATGCTACCCTAATGCTTCACAGAAGTCAAAAGAATAAATTTGCACTGAGAGTAAAAGCTGGAAAAAATAATCTCCACATTTTAATTCATGTTATTATAATTAGATACTCCAGCACAAAGGATAGGTACAATTAGGCAGAATTCGGAGAGAAGGAGTTTTCTCGTTTATGGTATTAAGGTAAACTCTCTTATGAAACAGTATTTTTAAAATAATTGTTGCTACATCCTAAAAATAGAAAATTGTAAGAAAACAAGAAAGATAAAAGAAAGCGAAAATGAAATAAGAAAGATGAACCTGTTATCGGATTGGCATTTAGGGAATCAAAAGTAAAGTTCCTATTGATGCCAGAGGAATTACCCCACAATAATGGCACTGGGAAATCTGAATTATGCTAGCAGAACACTAAAAATAACCATATGTGTATTTGACAATACCTTTTTTATGTCAAAAAATAAAAAGGTTAAGAAATCTGGACCCAAACTACATTTTTATAGCTAAATTATTTTTTCCTTTTTGGTATTAGACATTAATCTAAGGATTTTCTTGTCTTTGTTTTCTCTAGGGAAGACCAACAGTGTGTAATCCTAATTTCTGGCATCAGGTAATTCTCCCTCTTGCCAAGGTGTTAACACAGCACACAGATGCATATGTGTTTGGTGGATTTCCAGTGATATTAGGGTTAGGCGTTCGCTACAGTCCCAGGTACGTAAGTCTGTATTAGTTACTGCTCCTGACTAAAGGTAGAGTTGTTAATCGCTCAGTTTCCAAAGCAGTATTGTATTTTGAGAAAAGAATAGTGATTGATTTTCATATTAAAGCACACAAAACTTTCTCTCCTGAAGCATCTCCGGGGTAACTATTGTTACCGAGTACTCCGAGCTGTAGCTCTGATATGGCTAAGCAATTATTCCTATGGTGACTTTGAAGGAATTCCATTTATTTTTCTGTACTAACTCTACTTGAGTCATGCTGGTTGTAAACTGACTACTTCCAGATGTTTTCCTTTTTGCTCTCTTCAGCACTGAACATTCTGAAAGTATTGATACTCCATGCAAAAGTCAAACTTTAAAGATAGAAAACTCCAAGTTTTTTTCAAGCATTAACCACGATACGTCCTTATTACTTCTATAACAAGGAGTTTATCTTACCCAGACAGAAAAATCTGTTTGGAAACTAAGGATATGTATTGGGATTAATCAATAGAGACTTACTTCTACCTTTTGTAGTCATATTCCTCGGCCCCAAGAAAGGACTGAAAAACATGGGCACTGAGAATCTTTCAGATTTTTCTCACCTTTTGGTCATAGAATCATAGAATCGTTAGGGCTGGAAGGGACCTTCAAAGGTCATCTAGTCCAACCCCCCTGCAAGGAACAGGGATATCTCCAACTAGATCAGGTTGCTCAGGGCCTCATCCAACCGGGCCTTGAACGTCTCCAGGGATGGAGCATCCACCACCTCTCTGGGCAACCTGTTCCAGTGTTCTACAACTCTCATGGTAAAAATTTTTTCCTAATATCCAACCTGAATCTACCTCCCTCTATTTTAAAACCATTACCCCTTGTCCTATCACAACTGGCCCTCCTGAACAGCCTCTCCCCATCTTTCTTGTAGGCCCCCTTGAGGTACTGGAAGACCGCTATAAGGTCACCCCGGAGCCTCCTCTTCTCCAGGCTGAACAGCCCCAACTCTTTCAGCCTGTCCTCATAGGAAAGGTGCTCCAGCCCTCTTATCATCTTCGTGGCCCTCCTCTGGACCCTCTCCAACTGGTCCATGTCCTTCTTATGTTGGGGACTCCAGAACTGGACGCAATACTCCAAGTGAGGTCTCACGAGGGCAGAGTAGAGGGGGAGAGGGCAGAGTAGAGGGGGAGAGGGCAGAGTAGAGGGGGAGAGGGCAGAGTAGAGGGGGAGAGGGCAGAGTAGAGGGGGAGAGGGCAGAGTAGAGGGGGAGAGGGCAGAGTAGAGGGGGAGAGGGCAGAGTAGAGGGGGAGAGGGCAGAGTAGAGGGGGAGAGGGCAGAGTAGAGGGGGAGAGGGCAGAGTAGAGGGGGAGAGGGCAGAGTAGAGGGGGAGGATTGGTCCTTCCAATCCTCTCTCTCCTGAACTGAAAACATTGCCCAGACATCTAAAAAATACATAGTATGTCTCCAATCTGGAATTTCTAAGTTTTTCTCTCTTCCATTGTACCTGAACTTTAGTGACCATCGGGCTCTTTGTACTAGCAGAATACGTGCCAGCATTTAGTAATTAACCGTCTCTCTCTGCAAAATCTGCTGCTTGAAGTTTTTTTGTTATAAGTACACCGCTTCTTTCCCCCTCTTAGTTGTTTGTCACAGTGGGATTTTAACAGTTAAACGTCCATAGAGCTAATATTCCTTTCAATTTTTTAAATAAAGAAACTCTAGGCAAAGAAGGATAACATTTCCATTATCAGCCTCTATTCAAAGTATATGGGCAGCTGATATCATGCTTTGTGTCACTCTTAGTGTCTTCAAGATGATATTTTTCAAATCTCTCTGCAATACATCGGTGTCAGAGAAACTTGTGATGTTTAGGTGAGTGACACATCTAGAGGATCGGCAAGCTATCTGGCACAGGAACTAGTGATACCAAAACTCCTAACCCAAAACATGAGAGGGAGACTAGAAGTATTTCCTAGGGCAGCTACAGAGAACTGCAAGTTGAAAAAAAAAATCATATTCACATCTTGTGGAAAATACGGCGCTTTTCCAGAAAGTAAGCTATTAGAGGAGTATATATTTTAAAATGATGCTTGGAGTCATCGACAGTTGAGTTAACCACCTGTTTTTCATACTGTGGTGGATAACATTCCAGAGGAACGAAAAGCCAGCAGCCTAAGAAATTCCAAGATCCTCATGAAGAACTAGGAATGCTCTTTCTTCTTCCCTCAGTATCAGAGGCAAACACAGAGAAAGCAAGTAGAAGGTGATTCCTTTGAGAGATGGCTTGGGATTTCATGTGCTTCATCTACACAGAGGAGGGAAACATGTCCTTGCAAGAAGCTTTGCCTGTTAAATGGTTATCATTTATCCCACCTGCAATCTACGGTTTAAAAAGCTTACGAAGTATATACAGCGATTATCCCAGCTTATATCAGATGAAATTGTAAAGGAGCACCTACACATGGATGTTGGCCAGCAGATCTGGAAGATGATAATCTGGAGTATGTAATGGCCAGGGGATTTACCTATAAAGTTGTTGTCAACAAACCAGAGTTTAGGATTGCAAAGCAAAAGCTGCTGTGGCCTCAACAATCCACACAGAGGAATCAATACAAAAATTCAGAGGGAAATCCAGAGGTCACTAGGGTTTTGCAGCTAGTCATGCCCAGTTTGGAGTGGGAAAGGTAAATGCAAGACACAGGAGTATAAACAGTAGCTTATTCAGTGAGCCTTTCGCTTACAACGAAAGTGAATGTGTTCGTTCACGCAACGATTCTGCTTTTTCCAGAGGTGGGATTCTTACGTGTTGTGCTCACTGCTTTGCAGAAAAGCCATTCGGTGATTTATCTGCCCTGCGTCTCGAGATCACATTCACTGTCCAGAAAGGGCCAGTAACATTGTGCGGAAAGGGCTGCCTGCGAAGTTCTTGATGAGGTATTTTCATCCCTCTCAGATTTTTATAGAAAAGAAAATCTGGTCCTTATTATTGTCAGATAATTTTCCTTTTTTTTTTCTTTTTTAACAAAATCTGACTATCAAACTATGTGTTGAATTAAATGACAGTAGAAACAGATAATAACAATGTAATGAAAGATTTGCAGAAATTCTGCCACAACACCTTTTTGCAGATTGGACTTTTTTTTCAAAATGAAAACTTTTTCTAATGTTCTGGCAATGGGAATCTTTACTACTCCTAACCTGAATGATACTGCTTATATTTTGACATATCATTTTTACTTTTATTTACTTCTTTTGCATAGCGTCTTTCAAGATCTAGTGGGTTAATGAGCTTTCTCATCAAAAACATAATAGGAATCAAACTAAGAATTACTGGTACATCTAGTAAAATGAGATTCTTTCTCACTCCAGACATTTAGGCCCAAATGCTAGAAAGTTCATCAGAAACTTGACTTGATGTATGAGTTTACATCTCACTTTCCTTCTCTCTGTTCGTTTGTTCATAAGCTAGCAGTATAATGGGAAGGTTTCTTCTCCCCATTTTTCTACTTTTCTAGTATTTGAGGTATGATGGAATAATCTCTGCTAAGAGACTGAAGAGCCACTGGTCCACATATTTACAGACACCAGAAACCATAATATAGGGAATGCATTAGTCAAGGCAAAATGATGAACGCCTTATTCATTTTGTATTTTAAGCAGAAAATAAATTTGAGATATTGCCATATCTGTCACTTAAAAAAACCCAAACCATAGAAATTGGGGTCCAGCTACGGAATTTACTATATCGCAAAACAAGTTAAAGGTGTGCAAGTGGGAATTCTGTCAGAGAAGACAAGACAAAACGATACAATTATTCCAACTCAGAGCTGATATGCTCCAAGGTATACATTTTCCCACCATCACTGTAAATATGAATATTTTAGAGGTTAATATGAAGATCAAATGTGGAATGCATTTGCTGAAAAGATTAATATCTTTTCATTAAAAATGAGAGTGCACTGTTGGTTCAGAATTTGCATTTAGATCGAGTAATAAGTATATTGACTGCTTAAGACACATATCTCCAAAACAGAAAATACGCATAAAAAGAGTAGTGTCCATCTGCAGAAGTGGACAATCTTTTTCTATTTCCTACTGCTACCCCTTCAGAGAACTTAAGCCCTATCAACAAGAACCCTGTGATTTACTTATCACAGCAGAACTGGCTGAATACTGTAACGAACATTTACGCGAGCATTCATTCCTTCGTGCGGGTAGTGTATTGGTGAATATGTACCAGTGGGCTGCTGTTGACTTGAAAAATTGCTGTGTGCAACAGTTCATCAATGCATGGGTAGGAACAGGTACTTGCTAGTTGTTGCACGCTGCTTTTCACTGCAGTTGTTTAAAGCTTAGAGCCATCGGTTAGGCAGGAGGCTCAGTCAGCTATTACATTATTACAAGTGGGCCACATAAACATGGGCAGGATGGCTTTCAGCTCCATGTCTCCAAGTAATAAACAGAGGGAAAGGTATCCATGAGTCAAATCACGGTAGGTTGATGCACCAAGATTGGTTCAAATGGTTACAGAACATAGCACTTGCTTACTGAGCCGGTGGCATGGCTTGCACAGGCAGTCCAAGAGCCAGCCTCACTGGAGAACATCAACTTAATTTAACTGAATCTAGTCCAGGGTTTCTCAGAATCACAGAATATTTCAGTTGGTTTTCTTGAAGTGTTTAAAAACACATACAACAGCATACAGTCCAGCATGTAGCAGATATCTCAAACTATTTCTTAACTTTAATTCAAATTAAGCACAGCAGTTCCTATCAAAAGCAAAAGCATATTACTCCTCAAACCGTGAGAAGTAAAGTAAATATTTCACTTAAGCAACTGTGGTGACAGCTCTCATAGTACTTTAGTCATATAAAATTTATACAAATCGTACAGCTACTTTCCTGCAGAGCAGAGAGGTCTGTAACACTGGCAAAATACCATTGTGAGCAAGCAGAAAAACTGATTATGGATCCATAAAGGAAATTTAAGTGTTGATTCTACGAGAGTACAAGCGTTTTCCTCCTATGCACATGAGAAGCATTATTTTTCTTTCACTGCAGGGACATGTCACTGTGAAATGGACTCTCCATCCCTGAAATACAATATTCAGGACATTTCCTCAAGGTTTCTTTCCTCTTTTTTCTTTCTTCTCCCACCCTTTTTTTTTTTTTCTTTTTTCTTCCCCACCCCCTGCTGCCTTGTACT
This sequence comes from Tauraco erythrolophus, assembly GCF_009769465.1. NCBI lineage: Eukaryota > Metazoa > Chordata > Aves > Musophagiformes > Musophagidae > Tauraco > Tauraco erythrolophus. The sequence continues at coordinate 18,682,771 of NC_141479.1, read as the reverse complement.
CTATTTCAGGTCATTTAGACCATACACTTTGATGGAGGGCATCCTTCTTCTCTGAATTTATGAATCAAAATGTATTCTCCAACGGATATCTGGAGGTATAATTTGCCCCATAACAGTCTTCAATCTTTATTGCTGACACATTCAAGGATGCCTAACTCCCACAAGAAAAACCCCACATTAATCTTCGAAAATACGTCCTTACCTGCCTCCTGAAAATGAAAATAGATGTTCTTTGAGAAATTATCTGAGGTTTTCTGCAAACCCTGAGGATCATGCACTTTTGGAAACAATTTTGAATCTCAGAAAATTTATAAATAAAAATACACTAGTAGATTCAAGGCCATACAAGTCCTGCATGGTGCTAAGTCTTTCCTTGGAGGCACGACACACTGCTAGATGTAATCTGTGGGATTCCTACGTGCACTTTTTCTGCATACTGGAGAGAATGATTTTTTTTTTCATTAATGCTTTTGTAGGTGATACTTATGCATGCTAAAACTCTCCCACATATACTCAATTGGATATAAAAACTATCTAGATGGACAAGCTTTATTTTACTGTAAGGGTAAATACCTGTATTTTGATTCTTTGCACTGAAACAAGAATTTCTGAGGCTATGCCATAGCAACTTTTCTGAAAATGTTGAGGCATGGAAAAATATATGGACTACACAGTATGTGCAAAACCTGCCAGATGCTTTGTATCTCCACTTCTCAGTATCTCCCACTGGGCAACACCCTCAGTCTCCTGTTCCCTCTGATGCACAAACATGAAATCAATGATACTTAAAATTAAAAAAAAAAAAAAGGAACAAAACAAAAACAAAACTCCAAACAATTTATATTCTATCAATTTGTCTAAAATGAAATGGAAAGTTTTGCAAAAGCATCAAGATCTAAGCAGTGGTAAAACTTACTAGAAGAGATGAAAAATATGAGTAATTTTAATCGGTGTTAACACACTTTAAAAGAGTTCATATCAACCTCTGGTGTATATACATAGAAAGAGTTTTCTCCCTTCTCCATGTACATCCTAGAGAAATTTTTACGTTAATTCAGCTTCTTAATTGGTGTCTAGGGCTAATACAGTTTTAAACTACACCTACAAGGACCAACAAATCCACTTTTGACTGGTGTTCACTTTTAAAATTCAAAAATAAAATAAATAGAACTAGCAAAAGACAGAAAATTCACAGGCAATTGATCCAATTTAAAGTTTCAGCAAAATCTAGGAAGAGTTGCTGGTTTGACTTGGCAGTCATGAATAATCAGATTCACCAGGATTGAATTTTGCAGTTCCTGGACCTGTGGAATTCCCCAGCAGAAATGCACCCACTTCCCCACCCTCCCGTATAAATTCTGTGAGTATCTGCATGAGCTACACCCAATTACCTGCAAATACTGCTGATCCCAGCCATTAAAAATTATCAGCTGAGTTGTTAAACATCCAAGCAATGGAAAACTGGAATGAAAAAGCTTACTCTTTGCTATGTGCATCTACCTATAATATCTTCTCCATTGAGATGCCAACAGAAGAAGGGTAAGAGCTGAGAAGGTGAAACCATTCCTCTCTTTTTCATAAATACCGTTTCATGTGGTCTTTGTCCAATCATCATTCAATGCCTCTATCTACATTTTTTGTCCTTTGATGCTACACACCTACTAGCAAGGCTTTCAGAGGCAAGATCATTTCTTTGTCCCATGTTTCTATAATGAACTTCACAGAAGATTGTTGTAAATAGCCAAAACGTTAAAGATCTACAAAGGTTCACAAGAGAAAAATGTAATAACAATAAAGCACTAATATCAGCCAATATCCTACAGAGCAGCGGCAAATAGTACTCCCTTCTGCCCACCAACTTTCCAGCATCGTGAAAGTTGCATCTTCAAGCCTGGAGATATGCAGATACCTTATTTCCTAAGCAGTAGCTAGACAGATACTTCCCTCCTCCAGATGTTGCTCCTGCCTCTCTCTACCTGAGGCAGACAATTCTTTTACAATAATTCAATTTCATGAGCTACACAGAAATACAGGAGTTATCAAGATTGCATTGGTACCCAGAAATGTTCAGGATAGGATCATTAGTCTGCTGGTGCCTAAAAGCTGCTGTTACAGTCAAAAATAGAAGTTATACATAGTTGACCATGAATGGCCAACGCCACAGATCTGAAAAAGGAGGCATGACTATCAGTTTCTACACAAGACATACAAGAGCACAAAGAGGACAAGAGGCTGAACCCACAAAGATGACAGGAGAGCAAAACACTGAGCATCTTGTGAAGAAACAGAAAACATACTTTTTCCTGAGCCTTTCACCTGACAAGACAGTATTAGACTGGACTTTAACTGCAGATAATGCTTGTTTTTAGTGTTAAAATTTTACACAGCCCTACATTTTGGCTCATAAAACATACAGTATTTGCAACGACAACAAAAATTACTTTGTAGTTTCAACAAGATTGCAGCCTGTCATGTCACCTTCAAAGTAAAGGAATTGAATCGGCTATTATTAAAAACCATGAGGAATTCAGATCTTGCTTTAGGATATACTACCCAGCCATAATACCCGTTCGATTGAGGCCAGCCTTCTTACAGGGAGACAGCATTGTTATTTCATGAATCATCGGTGACCTTTGGAAGATATAGGAAAAGCAGGCATGTTCATTCCCTTCCATTGATTTTCTAATTTTGAGTGAATTGGTTTAATCTGGGGAACAGTTATCTATTAGGAATAAAAATACCTAAACTGACTTTAGAAAACAGTATAAAGCTTTTGAACTGAAACCATGAATTTCGATGGGAAACTTGAGGTGAAAAGGTAGTGATTATATACATTTTAACTTGGGCATGATTCTGTGGCCAGCCACACAAGTAATGAAAGAAGTGGAATCTCTCTACACTTAAAAGACAGATCTACAGGCCCAGACCTTGGTTTTATTGAACTATGTGTCTGGAACATGTGTCTGGTTTACCTGTTAAATTTCTGCTGTTGGAGAAGCCTGCAGAAAAACTGCTGACCTAAACCGGGAAGCGGTATGTGCATCGTTTCCATCAGCTTAAAATGAGAAACAACATGCTGAATATTGAGAGCGTTGGACACTCCTGAATCTAACCAACTTAGAAGACAAGTTCAGTAAATCAGCACATACCTGAAACAGCCTGCAAGAAAAGAACTTTGTCTCCAGGAACCTGAGAGCACACAGGGCTACGTAATCAAAGCAAATGGTGATTTATAGAGTAAATGTTCAGGTCATCAATGTATTGGTGCCCAGATCTCATATATTCTGTCAGGTAAACCTTTGTCTTAGCAGATGGGCTTTACTTTATTATCTTCTGAACATGAAATGATCACGCTTAAGCTTTGTTATCAATTTATGTTCTTACAATGTTAATGATCTATAATAAACAGATTTTGTCACTATGATAACTCACTCTGAAAATCACATGCGGACTACCTGTCCCTTTACTATTCCTTTTTTGTATTTTCATTTTTTGCCTATGGGCTACCAAGTTAATTCATTTGTTAAGTCCATTCAATAAAAACAAAATTCTAGAAAAGGATTTAAAGCACCAAACTGTAACAACCTCACAGCAAGCTATATGTGCAATTAGGTTAGTGTTTTTGTGTTGTGTTTTTGTGTTGTTTTTTGTTGTTGTTGTTTTGTTTTGGTTTTTTGCTTTTTTGTGTGTGTGGTTGTTTTTGTTTTTTTTTTTTTTAACTTCCAAACTATCAATTGACAACTCTAAGTTGAATTCCACTCATTCCTGAGATCTTGGCTCTCATCCAACACTAACGTACTAGATTTAAAAACATTGATCAGAGGATATAACTTCTTATACCAAAACAAGAAATAAACAAAACTCTTAAATGACTCCTCGAAGTTGAACACCTGAATCCTCACTCCCGCAATACTCTGAACCTCCTTTCACACCACAGAAGATTATAGGCACGAATGTTAAAATGTCAGACCAGTGATAATGTTCACTTACCTCACGATCCAACAGCACAGGTGACACCACTGTAACAATATCTCCCTTTTCTGGGTCAATATAGAACATATTTGGAGATGGTTTGGTAGGTGTCTGTTTGAGGATGTTATACCGCAGAAGAGCGTTGTCTGTGCTCGAGTCATCAGCATCAAACGCCGTCATACGCATCACAGTCGTTCCTGAGGGAAAGGGGGATAGAGAACCGAATGCAGTTAAGAAGAACATGTGAAATTACACTGCCTTCACATGTGAGAACCAGGTGGGTACGATACATAATTATCTCCTCAAGACCACTAAATAGTTTTACCTGATATTTAGTTTGTATTTGTATTTCTATTGTTTTCACTTGCTACTGAGCCAGCCAGAGGCTAGTGTTTCTGGCTTGCAGCAGATATGACTCTAGCATAAGTTCCTTATATTTGAATGCTTTGTTGCCATTCACATTAATTGCACTGCACTAAAACCACAGATGTATCTTTTCCACTTTAAATTCTATAGGCAGAAAGTCTACAGGATATTTATGATGAAGATGACAGTGTTGAAATAAGGAAAAGGTCTCTATTTTCACTTTAAAGTCTTGCACATTTTCAGAATTCGAGATAATTTCCATCAATAAGAGATTTTGTAATGATTAAAGTCTACACTATTCTAATTTCAGTTTGCACGAGTTCATGGGCTTATTGTATCAGCCTCAATAAAAGCCCTACTTGTATCGCCAGGCTGTCCTTTGAGTGATGAGGGTTTTTTTAAACATGAAAATCCCACAGCATGCAACATGGTAAACGCTGTTGACTGCACAGGTTCCTAAACAATGTACAGAGGGAAAACCTCCCTCCTCTTCATCACAGGTAACACAGGGAGGAATGAGATGCTGCCGTTTCTCTGCTTAGCTGTGGAACACACAATCCTGCATCACAGGAGCGAGGCTTTCCCTCTCCCTTGGCCAGGCACATCAAACATAGCCTACAAAATTCCCCCATAGCATTGTTTCATTTGCTTCGTACAGTCCATTGAGAATCGAAGAAAGGAACTAACTGGGCACCTTGAGCTGACCTGTGAAATATTCACTCCTAGACCCTTATGATTTCTCAGTCAGATAATTTATAGGTATAAACGTAAGCATTATTTTTAAGAATCTAACTAAAAGTAATAGATCATCACACCACAATTGAAATATTTATGGTAATACTGACCTGAAGAAATAATAAAATCCTACCAAATAACAAAAAAGTCATGATCAAATCAGCAAACTAGTTTCAATGGTGAATCAAACTTCAGCAACAACTTAATACAAAAGGTCTTAGCAAACTTTATACACATAAAGAATGTAGGAAGACATCCACTATTTGCCTGAAAATCCCAACTAAAACGATTTATCAAATTCCATCAACTATACAATTTATATTTAAGTAGCTTAGCACTGAAACCATAATATCTAATATGTGAACCACAAGGTCAAAGTCAGTTATAATTCTTTGTCAGAGATTAATTCTTATGTGGTGGTTAACTCTTTCTTTTCCCCCACAGACTTTCAGAGGGTAAGTATTATTTTAAAATACCATGATGAAAAATGTCTCAAATAGAACATTTTCATTTTTAACAGGTCTGTAAGACCATATGATCTGTTCTCAGTATCCACATAGCCTTTTGTGGCAAAATGACTACAAGTAATCAAAACTTTCTGATACAGACAAGGCCTAAGACATTACACTAGATGTGCCTGCAGAACAAAAATATGTATCATTCATGCACAATGATAAACAGTGAGTTTATATTCTTTGTGTAGGTCTTGAAGCACAGGTCACTTAAAAAATAAAACTGAAATAGTGTGGTAAAAGCTAAAACAAACCCAGCTTCGCTTATAGGCTGACATAACAACCTCCTGGTTCACTGCTAAACAAACACAACTGGCTTGTTTGGATATGTTTTTTCTTTTTTTTTTTCTGTTACTGTACTTCCCAGAGTACAAAGTATTGCCTCTTGTTGTAGTGACCTTGAATATAAGCTCTCAAAGGTTTTGCTTCATTGCTACTTCAGGCAGAGTTGCCCCCTTGAGAAAAATAACAGAGATCTGACAGCACGTTGGTTTTATTCACAAGTGATTAAAGGTCAGACAGCTCAAAAAGAAGCTTACCACTGGATACCATGCCATGTTTTCCAATATTACAAGATGATCTTAGCCCTGGTATTTTCACCTACTTTGTTTGAGACTTCTTCAGAAGAAAAAAGAGCAGCTTGCTGTTTTGAAGAATGAAGGTTCACCCTCTTTTCACAAGTACAACACACCGTGCTATTTTTTTTTAGATATTTATCACATTTCAAGAAGATTGTTTGTATTCATATTAGATAACCTGTTTCATGAAGATCTCCTAAGTCACAAGAATTCAGTGAAATAAATAACAATGAAGGCAAGTCTTCAAGAGATCTTAAAGAGTGCCTAAGTACAAGGGATATCTAATGAGTTTCAATACACAACTCTTCCCTGAAAAATGCGATTTAATGAGATGCTATACTCAAGTACATTACACTATGTTTTAAACAAATATTCAGTTGCTACCATTATTATCTATTAGATTAGTTGATGCTCAACAGAGATTTAGAAACCAATTAAAATATATACTTAGGTAGAAATCCTTTTTAGGCCATTGTCCTAGATAGTTCTACTGAAATATTTCTGATAAAACTGTGGAAGGCTCATGCAGATTTTAAGATCTGATGTAAATCCCCAAATCTCTAGTTACTCTGGCATAAAACAATGGATGAATTTGTTTCTGATTTGCCAGCTGCAGTTCTTTAACCTTTCAACTCATGGGACATTATCTTGTTCTGTGCAATCATGCCTTTGGTGCACACAGATAAGAAATTCCAGCAACTCAAAAGAGCAGAATTTTACATTCATTTTGCACAGAGGTGCTAGTTCCAGGAGGAAAGCTGTAGAGAATTAGATCCAGTTTTTTTCTATGTTGCTTCTGTCAAAAGTTTTGAGATATTGGTTTCTAGCTACCATCAAAGTTGCATTTACATTTAAGTCAAAGTTATTCTATTCTCCCAAGTTCACATGACAGATGTGAAAATGCTCATAAAATTTGGGTTTTTCTTTAGATGTCGTTATACATTAGTACAGCCTATATAACGTTGTACCTGTTTTCTGCTCATGAATGTCAATACAGAAAACTACACCTCTTTAAACCTCACCTGTACGCGCTTGCATCGCTACAACAACCAGAGGAGCTGCAGAACACTACAGCTGAAAAGGAAAAGGAAGGCCTTGCACTGAGCTGGAAGTTGGTGCTAGGCTTCTGCATCCATGCTGAGGACGGCTTGTTCTCAGAGACATATCCTTTACACTCTTGTTCTCACAAGCAAGTTTGCAAACTAAACCAAGTTCAATGCTGCCCATTCGTTTCAAAGTGCAGTTATATGTACTCTATATTCTATTCCAATAAAACAAAACAAACAAAAAACCCCACAAACACAAAAAGTTAGAATGGGCTAGTATTTGTGGTCGATGCCTCAAAAATCTCAATGGCTTTAAACCAGCAGTTAAAATATGCTCCACAGATCTTTTGGAGAAGTCTGATAGCTATTTCCAGGGAAGAACTTTCCTATTCTAGCTGAGGTGTTCACAAGGAGAACACACATGACCATACATTTGAGATTAGACCACCTAAATGATGATGTTGATAGAGATCTCTTTCCTAAAATTATAGTGATACGAGTTTTTATTTTGAAAGGCTCTACAGCATACATCCGGTCCAAAAGAGTTTAATTCAAGATGCACACTTCCTCCTTCATCATAAAGTTTTATTCTTCATAAAAGATTCATTTCCTCAGACCCATAAACTGACTACTTCTAATTCAGTGTCATTTTATAAATACTTCCATTCCTGGCATCAATCAAATGCAGCTGGCTTTCAAACCACAAAACAACAGCTTGCTACATTATCATGTTAAACAATATATATTAAGTTATCAAGCTGAGGAAGAAATGTCTGCAAAATCAGCAACTTCATAGTTCTGACGATGGTGTGCAGATACTCACTGAAGCAGTCTCACTCATTAAAGGTACAGTTATGCCTCGGTGTATTTCAATATTCATGGTTAATCTGTCACACCTTCTGGGCAGTTTCACTATGACCATAATCACTCAGAACCTCTACTCGCACCTCCCAGAGCTCCTCACTGATCAGACACATATCCCACTAGCCAAGTCATTGCTCCAGAGGCTGTAGCTATTAATCTGTTGATTGCTCGGTTGGCCTGCAAGTTGGCTTGGAAATATTGGCAAAAAACTCCCCTCAGGCATTAAGAAGCAAAACGCAACGCTTGCACAATTTTGTGGTGATTGGAGCAGATGGTTTCTTGGGAAAAAGCTCTCTGGTATTTTGTTATTTACCTCTTAATAACCTTTCTATTTCCTTCTTCCTTTCTTCTTTTTTTTTTTTTTGGTGTCTTTTTTGGTTTCCTGTCAAGATGCCAAGAGAACATCGGGAACAGTTCAGCAGATGGACGAGAGTAGTATTAACCCCCTATCCCTTTCATTTATGTATTTATTTATTATATTTAGCTGCCAGGTTTAAAAGAGGAACTGGAACGTAGGGGAAGTGAGACCTATTTGTACCCTGATCAAATGTGAATAAATCTTAAGTGTACAACTTTAAAAGATGACTCTGAATTTGAATACTAATATTAAAATATTACCCAGTTTAAGGACTGAACAGTTTATGAGAGTTATCACGCACAAAAACTTCACACTGGAGCTTTCTTATGTTATTTTCACTCTTGTTGTGAGTCTCCAATGTATGTTCAGTACGCTAAAATGTTTTCTACGTATGCTACGCAAAGGGAAGGGTCTACTTTCCTAATGACTGTGACTGGATTGCTGAGTTTTATTTCCACCTTTTTCACAAGTTTGGATGTACCTCCGTATGCTGATAATAATCATTTGCAAAATGATATACTTTCAAAAAGTAAAGCTATTTTAATCCAAGAATGAAAACAAGGAATGAAAAAAGGGATGAAAAAGAAAGAGATCAAGAGGGTTACCTATATCTCCAGAGCCCATTACTTTTATTGCTACAGGAAAAAAAAGACACCAACTTTCAAAAAAAAGGCCTATTATGGCTCCAATCAAATGCATTTGAATTGCAACTACAGTTATTAACTTCTGCACGTTATTAAAAACTTGAAGGTCTTGCTTAATAGAGAAGACATTTAGTAAGAATCAGTGAGTTCAGTCTTTTAGCCTATCTTATATTTGTGTAGAGCAATAATTCTCTACCCTGCAGGACTTTTTCATGTTGTCTATTTAGATGTCTGGCAAATTCAGGATGTGTGTATATTAAACTAGAATTTAGACTGTGTCACTGACCAGTACACTGGGCACGCCAACATACTACAGCCAGCCGGACTGGAGACATGTACTGGTGAACTATCAATTGTGAAATGAAAAATAAACAAACTTCTGTTGATACACAAAAGAAACTCCAGTAATGTCAAGTAGAGATGAACTCTTAAGAATTGCTACTATCTGTAAAGAGTTAATGCAGTCAGAAAACACAAAAATTGAGTAAGAAATAATGGGACATTCCTAGTTGAACATTATGACAAAACAGTAAAGATGAATGGACAGGTCAAGCTTTAGTAATACTAGCATTTAACCTTTTTTTCTCATGAGTAACACAGCTGTTTTGGCAGAACAAATTACTCACTGGTGGGATATTTTTGAGAATGAGTTATATACAGTACTGTCCCCAGTCATACTTTAGGGTAGAGTGTCACCTGACTGGGAACACTGTTATGAGCTTTCAGGTATCTGCTGCTCCAGGCGAGACATTGATACATGAAATGTCAGTAAACGAATTTGCATTAGTTGAAGTTACGGGACATGGATGCTACTTTGGTATATTGCACTTTACCTCCAGTGCTGTGAACGTTTCTTTCTTTAGGGTAAAATTGTCGGGTGGAAACACTGAAAATTGTTAATCCCACCAAGGATTCCCAAATGCATATATTGTCAAGTACATACCAGGGTACGAGATTTTATGGTAGCATGTGTATATATACTGAAATTTGTGCTCGACTTTGTGCAGATACAAGAAATTATGAAGCATATAAAAAGACCATTTTCTATCCTTTCATAACACTAATATCCCCATCACAGATCTTGTGTTATACATAATACGAAACTAGTGTTCCTCGATTTGGGTAAGTTACATTTTAGACAGTGCAGTCTTCCCTCACAAAAAAAATTTGCAGACAAACAGGTAGAAACACATGCTAAAAGTTAACTTATTCAGATGGCTTCTTATTTTTATTTGCCAGTTTCTTTTCAGCATCTATATCCACCTATATGCAAACTGAAAACTACCCCCAAGCAGTCAGTCCATCCAGGGAAAGCCATAGGCTGTTTTTTCTCTGTGCCAAGTGTACGAAAAAAAGCTTCCCCCTCATCTGAACATATACAGGTATAGAAGTAACTACAGAAACCTGGATATGCAGTGACACAGCTATTAAAGGCTTTTAGGTAAGAGGAACAGGGCTGGTTGGTGGAAATGTTCTCCTCTATTTCAGAGTACATGTCAAACGCCTCAAGATTTAAAAAAAAATCATTCGCTTTTCACATTTAAAAAATAAAAGGGTTCAATATTTTAACACACAGGTTTCCTAAGAATGAAAGGTAAATTCTGTGATGTGTTCCTGAACCTAGTTTATCCTTTCTTAAGTGTGAATCTAAACTTCCAGATAATGGGAACAAGGGAAATAGGAGAGGAGATGAACAGTGACTGCTCTGCTGCTATTAGAAGTGTCTCACCAAATCACACCTACAGCAACTCTGTCTTCCGCTAAACAGTTTCCCCAGTTCTACTCAACATCCTAGTTACCCCTTCAAGAAACAAGTCTTCCTTGCTCAGACATGAGGAAATCGTCACTTACAGCCTCTTCAGATGGAGTGGGAATTACAAATTTAGTGAAAGATGTAGAACAATAGAACTGTAGACAAAATAATGATGTCGTTATATCCTCCAGGTATGAACACACTGCAGATTTAAGTAAACCACCAAAGATTTCTTTTTAACTAGGATTCTGCCTAAGTTCTGGATCTGTAGTAAAAAAATGTCGCGCTCTCATATCTGCTTCCCTTTGACCAGGGAAGTCTATTAAGAAACGGCATGAATTACTTCTTGGATCATGACCATAAGCTATAAAAAGTCCCACTGTTCTAATATTCTAACTGCCAATTCATAACATAATCTTATGTGTCAGATAACATAATTCATAAAGCAATATAACACATTCTCTTGAAGTAAATGGTTTAATGTAAATGATGATATGCATTGAACATCTCGCAGCAGGCGAATATGACAGAACAGTGATTTATGTGTGAAAGAATAGCTATTCGACACATAAAGAATAAGATTCAGCCCTAGGCACACTCAGAAAGCACAGAGGACCCACATTTTCTCAGGAGTTTGGCTAGCACTAGGAGTCAATCAGAAAAATCATAAGAAATAAAGGCTGGATAAGACATTAAAACATCATTAAATTCACCTCCCTAAAAACAATGCAGGACTATTCTCAAAAAGATAGAGAAGAATACTGGCTCCTTTTCTGAAAGCCTCGGACGGAGAGATTTCCACAATCCCTGTGTAACTTACCACCTTGACAAGTGCAGTTAGCAAACACCTGCCAAAAAGCTAGCTCAGATCCTAAGAGGAGACAGCTCACTGACTAAAACAGCCTAAACTCTAGACCATCAGTGGAGATGGAGGATGCCAAGCTCTTTCCTCGCCCATTATAAAACTACCAGAGGTAAAAAGTCTGAGACTCAGCACCTCCTGCCCAGAGTGACTCGCTCATTCACTCAGCCCTTTGATCTGAACCATTTGACAGCTGAAACATTTTGTCAGAGATGCTGAGAACTCACATGATTCACCGTGCTGTTTTCCCAGTTCCCATGTAAAATTGGAATTGCCTGCAATCATTCAAATTTGATTTCAGATGTATACAAGCTGTTTAAATGCAGATGGAAACTTTATAGTCAAGAACAGCCAAGCAGAGAGCTTACTGAAAATATATATATTCTGCACTTATCTCTGTTTTATAATCCAAATGTTTTCTTTTAGCTTTTATCTACCTTTTCTTTAATAGTTTCCCATTCTTCTACTCTTCCCTGTTTATCTGGGTGGTATAGTTCTGGCCAGAGCAATGCAAATTGCTAATAGACAGCAATTTTTAAAGTAATACAAATATATAAAGCCTGATGTAAATTTCATATCCAGAAATACCCATGAGAAATTACATTTTGAATATGATAGAAAGCTTCCCCTAAACCTCAAGATAGAAAATAAACCAGACAAAATTAGATTAATCATTTAACTTTCTCCAAAAAAAGAACTTAATATCCAGCTTCTCCTAGCCTCTAAGCAGGGAGGCATTCTTAATCAAGATAAATGAAGAAAAAAAAAAAATAGATGTTTCAGAGACTTCACTTGTGTTAGTAAAAAAGGATTGTCGATTATTTGCATTCTGAACTTCTGGGAGAGGACTGGCTGTCTTTCATTTCAAAGCCACTTTCGCCTTGTCTCCATCCAGCCCTGTCAAGAAGAGTTAGTATTCTGAATATTTACAGGAATGGCAATAAGAACAAGTATAGACTCTTCTCAGCCCTTATTAAACAAAGCAGAGCTAATCACTGGGAATCTAGCTCACATTCCCCTATCCATCAAGCCATGAAAGCTCCTGAATCTGGAGCCCTAGCAGCACTTACAGGCTCTTGGAGCCAGATAAATATCATAGCCACATTCAAGCCCACAAGCCTTTCACAGCACCAGGGTCCTTGGGAAAGGAAACTTGGGTGCACTGGTAGAAAGGAAGCAGCAGTGTGTTTTAATAGGTTCACCAACTAGAGACCCTGGCCTGCGAGGGCATATCTTACCTGAGAAAGAATCAAGGTAATTTTTCAGATTGCCTTTTTTTTTTTTTTTTTTTAAATGGAGAAATCTCATGCCAATAATGGCTCCAACATAGAGATGTTTGTGAGTCATATTTTCTTTTTAAGGTAGGACTGCCTGTAAGGCAGGAGCGAAACTAGTTACATAAAATTCATAGAAATGAAAAAGATCAGTGCCAAATGCAGGTTTTAAATCAGTAGTATACTAAAATCTAATAACACTTTGAGAATGAAAATGAAATGAAAAGAATATTTTCCCTTTCATTCTAACAACAAATTATTTCAAAATGAAAAAAAAAGAAGCAATGTAATGTATTGACAGAAAATGTCTATTTTTTTTAAACCGCCATAAAAATACAGTCCGTGTGGAATGGGTAATAAGAAACCCAAGCTACGTACTCTGTGTGCATACTCTGCATTAGGACTTGTTCAAGAATGACAACAAAATGGAGATTTTTTCTAAGAAGGTAATGTTTTCACAGATTTCAATAATCTTTTGATCAGGGCCACACTTCATAGATGAAAGATCTCTTTCTTTAAATTACCTACTTTTGTAAAGGAATTGACTGGCTTCTTAAAAATATCTTATAAGAAAGGCAGCAATTATACTCCCTGTCGCAGTGGGTTTTAATCAAAAACACGTCATTACTTTGTAGAAACCACTTTAGACTATTCTTCTACGTCCAAGTAAGGTACACTGGCACCCTTCCTGATTAAAAGGTTGTAATGTTACATTTCAATAAGATCTCTTACTGCAAGGTCAATCTTCCCTGATTGGAAATGCTTTTTGAGACAGTGGGCCAGAATTTCTGTTGATCTAAATCAGCCCAGCACTACTAAAGCAAAGATTTATATTAGGTGAGGCTACGCAACGCAGAAACGACCTTGAAGGTCTATGTTAGGGATAAACAGCATTACATTGCCTTATTCCCTTCTTACTTTCCTAATTTCTCACTTCAGTATATATGAAACGAAAGAGAAAAGAAAAGGATGATCTGTGCCTTTTTTGTGCCTACATTAGACCCTTTTCCTTCTTGCTAGCGGCAACTTATACAAGTCTCAATTTCTTCACACGGATATGGGATAATGATAATACACCAACATACACCTCATCAGTAACTGCACCTTAGAAGTCCTTGTCTTTATTCTTTGCCTCTTTAATATGAACTGGTTGGGCATTAATCCCATGTTACAAAGTAGGGATATAATTGAAACAACCATCTTGTTATCCATGATTCTGTCACTGTGATTCTCATCATCTACATCAATCCAAAAATCCATCCATATAAGCCAAGGGTGCTTCAATATCATAAAAGTAGCGTGAATGAAACAAGAATCAGACCTCATAATGAGAAGGTAATTCTTCTCACATCGTTTCTAGCTTCATCTGTAGGAACCAGAGCACACACTTATTCTAATGTATCATTTCATCTTTGTATTGATTTCACAATCAAGTCTTAGCCATTTGATCTATTAAACACCTGAAAGTTTTTATCTGAGGGATAAATGTTTCCATCTTAATACAGGATCTTTTTAGGTGAGTTTTGTTTTTCTTTCTCCCTTCCTGTAGATGAACTACTGCATTAATTCTTTGGTTGGTCTCCCAGCGTCTGCTCTATTTAAGTTATTAAAATTCATCCTGTCCAGGTAATATTTCATAATGAAGTTTTTCACTGCTAGACCAAATAACTGAATTAGGCAACTACTCCCTGTTCTTCATCCAGAGGATTGCATTAAGTTCATTGAACTTCTCTAGATAAATCATATCAAAGATGCAGTAAATCCTGTTAAAACTACAAACAGAAGTGGAATATTTGATTATAAGGTCTCATACTTGGTATTGAGCAAATCCTTACAGAGGATCCTAAGACATGTCTTGGAAAGAGATCCTTTTCCTTAAAAATGACTCTTTCTTCTTCCATGCATTCTGAACCAAGTTCAATAGCTTCCCACAGTAATGGAGTCCACAGTGTGGAAGAATAATACAAAAAGTTATTCTGGCAACCTACACTTTGAATTGGTCAGCCTTTAAATCGAGTCCATAGCAACAATGCATTCCCTAACAGTATTCTAGAATAATAGAAGATGGAATGTTTTTCAGTCGTTTCCCCATCTTGAGACTGAAATATCTGAGTATAGAAATCTTTGCAGCCTTACTCAAAATCCTCTTTTTGGTTAAATTATATTTTAAAGCCACTGAGAGCTGAATTTAATAAATGATTCAGATACTGAAAGAATATGCTCTATGATATGAAGCAGATGTTCGAAACTATCTTATAAATCACAGGTTTCAAAAATTCTATCCATATATGTAAGAAGAATACAGTTTGGAGTGTGTGGTATATGTTTTCAGTAGGGCTCTTGATATTCTTTCCTGAATTAAGTGATTAAATAAGTCATTAAGTTCAGAAAGTTTGGGGTTAGATAGTGCGATTAATTTCACTGTTAACATCCAGTTTAGTCTCAGATATCTAGCTTTTTAAGTTTCTTAAGAGTCATTGGAGACAGACTGGCAGTTTTGGATGCAGTCCCTCCCACTCTAAGCTAAATGTTTAAGAAAAGTGAGATAAAACATCTTTAGAAGTGATTAATTCTGGAGGAAATCTAGCTCAGAAAAGATATCAAACTCCCAGGTGCTTAAAACAGGTGATGCCACTCCTATTAATTCTGGCCATCACTACAGATTTGGAAAACAGGGTTAGAATAAAATGAATCTTCTGTATATTTGCTCTAGTATCATAGACTCTAAAAGGCTTTTCTCTCTCCCACTTCATGACTACTTATGGCTGAAAGGAAAATGTGCTTGTAAAAAGTGCATTAGAGGCCTGCTCCAGCTCTGGGCTGGACAGCTTTACAGTCTGCACTGATGACCCCCGAAAAGTGGAGGTCTGCAAGGATTAACACAGCAGGCCATGACATCACTGTTCTTACTCCCTTAGAATTGATGCACGATGTTAGGAAAGGACCTTACCAACAAATCAAGTTATTTTAACTTTGTGTGTAATTGATTTAGTGTTGGAAGGGCTACATTATGTCCCTGCAGATAAAATATGGGTATGGAAAAGGCTCTGTATGTCATAAAACATCTAAATATTGACTGCGGATCTCCTTCATGTAAAATTAATAATTAAGCACAAAACAGCTGATGATATATCACTCAGGAATTGGATACTTAGAGATCATAAAGACTTGCAGAGCTGTGTGCAAATACAGTTTCCTTAAGTCACAGGCTTGTTCAAGTTGGTTTTACACATACGTGCATATTCTCAGGCCCAAAGAAAATGAGTATGTTAGTGCTGTGTTATGTCAAGAAGGAAGATTCAGAAATAGATTTTAAATGGTGACACGCTTCTACCTTTCCACCAGGTACTTTTACACAGCCCTCAAGGTGAACATGCTTAAAATTCGAGTGGGTCACACGGCTTGCAGTGAACTGATTTCAAGTATTAAAACCTAATTCACTGAGCCCTCTTTGCCTGAACGTCTCTCTATTACATTTTGCGTAGCTGAGGACAACAGTGGGTTTGTTCCTTCACTCTCCAAGCTGGCTGGCAGGGATCTGAATGAAGTCCAGAAGCTATACACCATATCTGAAGAGTATTAATAAGCTCTGCTTCTGCCATGACTTTCCCTGCTCCCTGGTTTTGAAGCCAAGCTTCTTATCTTAAGGAGAACTTCATATGAACCTGGCAACATGCTGTTTGGTGCAGAGAAGGCTCAAGTGTGGGGCAGCTTGAAGTGCAAATGGATGAAGCTGTACCTGGCTTTGGGTATCCATTTTGACTATTTTTTTCCTGTTTTCCCATATTGTGGTGCTATACGTAGGTGGCTGAGTCCTAAACTGTAGGAAGGCAGACTTATAGACTGACTTCTGGGCTGAACACCACCAGAAACGGGCATAGAGTTGTATGGCAGACTAGTTCAATCACCTCTGTACCCGTTCTTGCACAAAGCAGATCATCATTTTCTGTCCCAAAGCAAACATCTAATTTCAGTTAGGACAACTTTTGTTTGTAGGCAAGGACATCAAATACATACTAGTAGCTCGGTCTTACAACAATTGAGCTTTTCATTTCCTTTTTATTTTTCAAATTCAAGACTTCAATGAAATACTGTCTCTTGGGGAGAAGGTGGGTCTGGCCTGTGTAAATGGTTCACTGAATGGAGCCATAACAGGTGAATGTCCATTCCACCCAACTTCTTTACCTATTAAAAGTAAATGGAAAAGCAAATGGGACTTGAGAGTAGACAGAAGTGGTCCTGTTCTGGGTTCCCTGTTGACTTTTGCCCTGACAATTTCCAGTGCTGAAAACATCAAGAGCAATATACCATCAAGTTTAAGGTCAATCTGTAAACACAATTTGTCAAACACGTATAATGCTTCCCTCCTGCCTCCGCACTTTTAGAATTTTGAGTGAAGCCCCGGTGCAAGGTATATGGAAGAAAGACAATTTCAAAAGATAAACCTTCCAGATACAATCTCTAAGAGTTTCAGTGAGTTTCTTCCATGCAAAACTTCTGCTAGAAAAATCAAGTAAGAAACATTTTACCTTATGCTCCCTGTGCTTCTGTGATTTATTTATTTGTTTTTCCACTAACTTATATGAAATCCTACTTTCTATGGATGCGAGCTGTAAATCTCCCCTTTAGTCAACAAAGCCAAGGTCAGTACTGAGCCACAGATTTTGTCTCTGAGATTTCTGCTAATATCTTTCCCTGACACTACCAAACACTTCACAATTGGATGAGATCATCAGTATATTATTACACATGATATTTATATAAACTGAAAGGAAGAGGATGGCAGAATCCCTACTACAGTTATAGCGTAAATTCCTTGATTTTTGGCAAGACCAGTAACTTCCAAAAACCCCCCAAACTCAACACCTGCTAAAAAAAAAAAAAAAAGACCACAACAAAAAAACCAACCCAAAACTTATCAACTTTGATATCTTTAAATTATAATTATTTAAAGTGTGTTTATCTCCAGCAAAATACCTTTGACAGTTACAAGTGAGCCACAATGATCGGTGTCTACGGATCACATCCGGTTTGAAAAATTGTAGCTTAAATCATACCTTCATGACAGATTTTGAAAGTCTAAGAGGCAATTGGCACATTTCATTGAAACACCTATGTCAGATGAAGTTATTCTGTATTTTTATTACATTGCAAGAAACATGCATTAGACAGCTGCAAACTCTTTTGTTCAGGGAATTCCCTTAGCTTTTTATTCCAACGTGCTACTTTAAGAGAGAATGGTTTGTCATTTCCCTCCCTCTCATGCCACTGATGAAATAACCCATTGATACGAATCCCAGCAGCATTCTGTTAAGCATATTGTACTTTTGACGCCTGTAGCAACCGGATCTGATAATGATCATCTCTGCACTGAACATATCTGTTGACACAGTGCAACGAAGAATTGAACCAAACGGATAATTTGCTAAAGCAAATAAAAGGCAGCATATTTTACAAGTTTCCCAGATACACTGTAATGAGACAGAATACCAATCAACTTTAAAAAATAAAGAAAACAGTCATGTATACTCATGCAAGCACTGACTTTTAAAGCTACACAACTGGTGACAAATGGGTTATGTTGTCAACAGCATAGAAATGCGGGTGCTAATTAATACCCCAGCTTTTGGCGTGGTGCTAAGAGTGTCATGTTCTCAAAGAAATCAAGCCTTGAAGATATCAGGCATGTGATTTCTTCTGCATGCATTTTTTTAATTCTTTGGATTTTCCCTGGTCAATAAAACTCCATCTATACTAAAATATACATAAATACTTGCCCTAAATAGAATATATTTAATAATACATATTGAGACTTTGGAGAGAAACACTTATTTCTCTATATTGAATACCAGGGATATTTTCTGTCCTTGAAGTGATTATTGTTTGAGACTAAGTTTCACTTAAAACTTGTAGACGCATTCACATCTGTTGTTAAAAAATCCCAGAATGAAAAATCTCTAACGTTCCATACAGTTTCTGCATTTAACAAATAAACAACTTGTGCATTACATTACTGTCTTCACGGCATGCCATTCTCTCAGTTTCACGTACCATGAAATATTGCAGCCTACTAACCAGTATATTATTTGCTGGAATCAAACTCAACAAGAAAAAAATAAAATGTTTATAAACATCCTTCAATGAAAGTGGGGGCTCCCAGGAACAGGTCCTACACAAACTGCGCTGTAGCCTGACTTCCTTCTCTTAGTTCCAACTTTCTCAAGAATTGTTAAGTGCCCTTCAGTTTTCAGTTCATGAAGAAAGCTGCTTTCATTCATGAAAAAAGCCAATTACAAACTGGTTATTCTGATGGCAAGTGATAATGCTAGAGTATTTCTATTATTTACACTGGCATTTTGCATACAAAGATAAGATAAAGCAGTTGCTAGCTGAATAAGTAAGCTGCCTGTATCTGACTGGAGTGGGATCACCCTGACACCTGAAACACATTTTGAGCCAAAATTCTCTTCTCCCTGCCTGTCCCCCCCGCCCCCATCACCACCTTTGGCTGGGAATCTGCTGGTGGTGTTGGGATGGTAAATAAGCTAGTTTTGCTAGAAGCAATATTCACACCCGGGTTCTGTGCTAAATAAAATGAAAAGCACTGCTGTTCTCTGCTTAGACTTTGTCCATAAATCAGTTCTTTCTTTTGCAAAATTAGTAGGTAGTAGAAGCTGCAGAAAAGCACCACTGAAGTTTCCGTTCTAGTTTAGCACTCTTAGCAGCAGTTGATTATATCATTCAGCTGCATCCCACTTGCAAAACAACCTAGTTACAGTAATTTCAGAGAGGCTTTATCACGTTTACATGTAGAAAACAAATTGATAAATGTTCTGTTGGCATATCAGTTATGGAATCTACTACGTATACTACTTGAGCTCCACATATAGACACCTCCTGCTGCTTCGAAACAGCAACGCTCCTGTGTAGAGGAAAAAAGTTACATCGTGAATAATTCAATGTAATCGAATGTACTTTTGCAGTTTGTTTCAAAAAAAAAAAAATCTTATTTTTAAACCACTGCTTTGTTCACCAAAATGCCAAGGTCTGGGCACTGGATAGTGCCTCTGAGCTGTACTATGTAGGGTGCCACAAAGGCATCACTTCATCAGGGTTTGAATGGAAACGCTACAAAGTGGCACCAGCATTGGAAAGCGATTAACAAAAAGTAGTTAAGAAAATTTTTCATTCTCTAGTTGTGTGCGTGTTTCTAAAGCAGTGAGATCTACGTACATATCTACAAATTAGATTATAAATTAAGCATGCTACAGACGTTTGTATGCCATAATTAAAATCAACCCAGTGAACCTCAATTAAACATTTATGAAAGATTTATTCAAAACTGGTTAACCATTTACAACGCAGTTATATAGAAACAGAGTATAAATGATGACTTTCAGTTTTCCAGCCAAACTTTATACTTTCATTTTACCCTCTGTCCTAGTTACTGCGTGTGGAGACACTGTGATACTGGATACGTGGTAATTTCTTGCAAGTTCCGACTTCTCAATGTTGGAATGACGTTATGAATAATAGTACAGGAGCATTACAGGCTCATAAAAGCAAATGAATGCTTCAGGAACTGACAGAATATACATTCTTAAAACTGGAATCTTTTTAAACGTACTGCTCTGAAGCAGAGAGATGTATTTTAATATACGTACAATTATAACTGCCTGTGCATTTTTCTTCGACGTGATTTCATTTTCAATGGTACTATTGAAATATGTAATGTAGCTAATTTTATATATTATATACACGCACGCATATACTTGGTATAACATATACACAATAGATGTATACATAGAGGAAAAAGTAATAAATAGATTCTAATGAAGTCACTTTCAGTTTATATCAGTGCAAATGAGTTTCAGACTTGGGTTCTTTCATTGACATTTTCATCTCCTGAATATCCACATTGATTTGGCTCAACCCAACTAACACCAAAAGAATCCCTCAGGAAACAGCAGCTTAGCATCATCCCTTAGCTGCCGTTGCCAACGTCCTGCCCCTATGACCTGCTTCCTGAGCATCTCTAAGATGCCCAGCAGCTAACTGATCCCATAAACACATACAGCCCTACAGAAGAATGTACCTACCCCAGTGCTCACTCTTCCTACAAAGTGCAATATGCTTCCTTTTCTGTTTTTTTTTTTTGTATTTCAGGCATTTTTTTATTTAGTACTGTATTGTCAATAACAGAAAATGTAACTGTTCAGCGACAGAAAAAGCAGTTACAGAATTGGAAGGTAATGCTGCAAGCTCTCCTTTCATGCTCTTTTGATGCATTCCAGTAGTGCTTTGGGCAGGCTGGAGTAATGATATCACCCATGGCATACATAATCCTCAGGTTACCAGTAAGGCATCAGAGCTTTTCACTATTGACACACTGACGTATGGATACGGTTTTGCACCAGTGAGCTTAAAGATGGAAGATTATACACTCCATCAAATTTCTGAGAAATTCAGGTCCTTGTGATTTTGTTTTCTGAAACAGAAATATTATCTTCACCTGAAGGCACTGGTCAAGACCTGAAGTCTTACCTGATCATCCAACTATGGTAATTAGAAATACATATGCTTTTTAAAAGTAATCAGTGGAGATACAGCATTCATATTGTTTGTGTTTTGCTGCATATATCAAAGCAAGTAGCATTTAATGAAAAATTATATATGTTGAGAAATGCACCACAATTATTACACAGGAGGAACAAAACAATTTCTGCTCCTGCTCTTATTAAAATCCCTGGAAATTTAAATGTAGCATTACAATAAATATATCTGTTCTGCAAAAAGGCTATATTTTTGCAACTCTACTGTACGATACTGGCTATAGTGATTCTTTACAAGGTTTATTCAATTAGAATATTTGAAAGATATACAAATGCATAAGGCAGTCATAAAGAATTACAAAATGTTAAGATATTGACTTTTATGTTCAGAGCCACCTTAGAAAGTATCATAAGTAATATTTCCATTTAATGTTTCAATTCCTAAACATAGTAAGAGAGAAGGAATTATAGAATACTAACCAGCACCAGAATTTAGAGAGAGATAAAAAATTTCTGGTTTCCCTAATTTGTTTCATGTAGGCAAACAAACAAAACTTAAACAAAAGAAGGTTTAAAGATCCCTCTCCCTCTGTAAGAAAGCAGTTTCATTTGCATAATCTTCTACAAGTCTAATTTTCCTTTATGATATTTTGGAATGTTCTCCTGATCACTGAGTTCCCTACAGCAAGAGAAGAAGTTCTACACTCAGTAATGAAGCACTTTTTTAAACCACAAAATGAGGACTCGCAGTACAAATATCACTGGCATCCTGCCGTAAGATAAAACTATTTAATTCCTTCCTTTAAACAGAATCTGTATAATCAGAAACAGATTTATGCTTTTGTAATAGAGCAAGTGAGAGTTTTCATGAGAGGAGGATACTTGTGCTTGCTACTAACTAGCTCAAAACATTGTTTAGACTGGCTGAAACTGCGACAGGGACTCATTTGCAATCTCTGTGTTTCCTGTTCTTAATGGAACCAGCAAAAGGACTTTGAACAGAAATCAAAGACAAGACGAAGGCAGCCAGTTAGTTCCATCCTGAGCAGCAGTGTATGTGAAGCACGACCCTCGCAACTACTTCACTAACTTGTGCAGCTAACAAAAACTACTACCCATCTGGCTCCAGTGGTAGACCTTTGCACAGTGTCGTGATGTTCAGGCTTGGACAATTCATAAGGGGGCACAGCACCACACCTGCTGCTAGAAGACAACTTGATTTGCCCATTATCCTTCCCTCATCCATATTAGATGTTATTTACTTGCTGACAATGGAGGGAATCATGCAGAAAGAGGCTATTTGAAGAGCCCTAGAGTTCTGGTAGAAGTGAGTAACCTTCAAGTCCATGAAGAATCCTTGTGCTAGCAATATCACAGGAAAAGATGCTGACACAGATGTCATTCAGCTTCAGTACTGCCCTTAAAGAAACACTGTGTGTAAAGCAAGTACAGTTAGTGCTAAGCTACCAGCAAGAAGAGCTCTTACACCCAAGCACTCCAATGCTGGAGTCAGAGGGTACTACAGAAATATGCTCAAGACAAGTGAAACTAAACGTAACTATGAGCAGGGGTACTTAAAAAGACAATCTCGGAAACCTATTCCTGTCGATTCTAAAAGCCAAATTATTTATCCTTACATAATTTCCAGAGGCTGTTTCATCACACTGAAAAAGGAGTGAATGAAAAGCTGCTGATAGTGATCAATTCCAGGGGCATGCAGAGTCACACTGCTTTATGAATCGCTGCACTTTGATGTACTGCACGACTGGTTAGTGGTCTCTTATTGTACTGCTGGAGAGTTACATAAAATGAAAAATGTTTATTTTGCTATGCACAACCTATGCAGAGAAGATAGGCCAGAGTGTTTAGAAGGAAACACAGACCTCTTGAAATACATCAGCACAAGACCAACATAAAACAAAACTGTCATCGTTTTTCTTGCCCTTGGATATACTGAAGCAGTATTGTTTTGACAGGTTTCAACCTTCTACAAATATTAAGTAACCATAGAATTTTAAGGTCCTAAATTTAAATTCACATTAGCAAGCAAGCTGGTTCCCAAGTACTGTCTACATAAATATTTCCAGGATAGTGACACTTGTCCTGCTATGTATAAGTCTTTCTCTGAATGGAGGATGACTTAGGAGAGGTGCTGACATAGGATCAAGTTCTTTGAAAGATGGACTATATTTTGTTACACATACATTCATATGAATGCAGAAGAATTGTTAAATAAATGTTACTACTGTTAACAGCAGTAATATTAACATGATAAGCAGATCATCATTTATTTAGTTTCCACATTTCCAATTTGTTCTATTTATTTCACAGCTACGCACGCTTGATAACCCTTCTTAAAATGAATCACAAAAATGAGAGCGGCGGAAAACCTATTGGATTATCAAGTTCAAGTCTATGTCATTATGTTGTTACTTTCTTTTACTCTCCAGGTTGCATATGTGGGAACACTAACATTTCCAATAAACTATTTTTGTTGATTAATTAAATCCAGATTTTCCTTGCTTCTACCCCTCTGCAGCATGCAGCAGCGACCCATAGTTAGTGCATTTACAAATAGTCTGAGATTCACTAGAAATGCAGCAGTCCCACAGCACACTATAGATTGAGCTTTATTCTCAGCTTCTGCTTAAAACCATAACCAATGGGTCTTCTTCTCTGTACTGTTCTTTTTCAGATCAATGATTTTCAGCTACATTTTAATTATGAAACTGTAAAACAATCTATTCTCCTTATGTATACATAATACAAGCTGCCCCAAGAAACGTGTAAAAGAAACGAGGCTCATTCTGAACATATCAACTGAAAAGGCTGATTCAGCTTTTCCTTCCAAACGTGGAAGAAACGGACTTGATTCTCAGCTATACCAAACAAATAGTAAAGGTCTTTCAGGAATGAGGGAGGAGGTGAAGATGCAATGTGTCTTTGCATTTCCCCAGTCAAAGGCACATGTAAACCTTATCAAAAGCAGCCTCCACGTAGCCAGATGCCCCATCAGTTGCTCATGTGGAGTTCCACAACCTCTGTGCTGCCTGCTTATACCACCAAAACATTCCTTGTATGTCAAGTCACAGTGATAGCTATTCCAGAGAAGAGTCTTTGGCTGTTAAGTTCACTGAACGGCTCTGAACCCAAGACCAGGTAACTCCCTCTACCTTAAGAGGTCCTCTGTAGCATGTGTAGGAACCAAAATTCCCATTGAATTGCAAAGCAAACCAAGCAAATTTCTTTGCAGAAACACAGTATTGTTTTTAAGCGACTAAATAATATAACTTGAAGAAAACAAAAGCTTTTGAGCTCTCTTATTTCAATGGTATCTTTCAAAATTCTGTTGCACAACTTAAAAAAATATTATTTTCCCTTCCAAACATACACTACTCACACTCATAGACCATCACAACCACAGACTACTACTGTTCAAAAGAGGTTTATACTGATGTCTTTAGCCAAGCATGTCCTGTCCTTCAGCTGTACGCCAGGCACAGCATATCATCAGGGGTCATTCAGTCGTATGGTGGAACCTCAGTAGTAAAATCTCTGAATGTTTCTGGTTCATGTCAAATAATTGCATGCTTGTGACAGAGGGAAGATGGCACTGGCAGCCCAAATCCAGACAGAAGAAAGAGTGCTTGATTGTAAGACTTTTCCTACCCAGTTTATGACCAGGCAGCAATGTCTCAGCATGAGTCCTCCAGTCATGCAGTGGCACGAAGGGAGCAGCTGATGCTCTGCCAACCAATAGATCAGGGGGGTTGGAACTAGATGATCTTTGAGGTCCCTTCTAACCCAAACCATTCTGTGATTCTATGTCAAATTGTTGATGTTCATTTCTCCTGTGCAGTGAAGATTTTGATAGGCACATGAGCATCACATTGCATAGACCTCTATGGAGTTTCTGTAGATAAAACCACTGAAGTTAAATTTTGATGTAAATATGCAACACAAACTGAGGGAAATACTTGACTGGCTACTGCTCTTTGTACTCTTCCCGTTTAGCTCTTTTATCAAGATTCATTTAATAGGGAAATTGAACTGTGTTTGCATTAAAGTCTCAGAGAGTATAGGGCAGAAATAAATATTTTACTAATGTCAGCCTTTTTTGTTTGTAAACTTAAACAAGACGACTAGTACTGTGTGTTTCAGAGAAGAAATCTACATAATGCTGTATATGATAAATTCCTGAAGATGAAAATTGAATGATGTTTTTTTACATTTCCTACTTTGTCCTTGGAAAACCTGCCTGTATAATAAAACCTATATATTTCTTCTGAGGCTGATTAACTAGCTTGTTTCCAGTAAAATTACTTTCCCTTGAGAGGAACATTAAGATTTCTTTAACGCAATCTTCATCCATTAACATTGATTATGGCTTCATTAAATATGAAAATGAGGATTTACTCTTTGCAACAGATATCACTTTCTGCATAAGTGAGTAAACATTTTCCTCTGTATGCTTCACTCAGAGAGAAGCGTGAACAAATATTTTATTTATGTACTATTTTGGAGGAAGAAATTGCCTGTGCAAAAACCTAAACACAGCTCACTGGCAAGATACTCTTCTCTGGCAAAGATCAAGCAACTATATGAAAGTCTGGGGCACACACCACTCACGACCTAGGCATCCTCTGTGGCACCAGGAGGCTAAATGCAACAAATATTCATTAGCAAATTAAGCTGATGAATCACACATCCTTACTTGTGAATGAATCAATACATTTATTCAAAGGCTGGTTAAAAAAACATTTCAGTCAGTGTAAAGCTAACTGTCCAGTCGCCTTGGTAAGACAAATAGGTTTCTGGCAGGTGCAATGGCTTCATCTGAAACATGCATAAAATAGCCATAACTTAAGGCAAAACAGCAGAGAAATTACATATTAATGTGCTAATAGCACTTGAGAGGCATTAAATATCTATATTTTTTAATTATCTGTCTTGCTAAATAATTTTTGGGAAATGTCTTATTTAATTCTGTCTTAAAAAAAAAAAAGAAAGGTTTTAAGAATCTCTAGTACTGAGAAAATATCAGAGGTTTCTCTAATTAATACACTGTTCTATAATCAATATTAGTATGTGAAGTTCTGTTAAATGATGAATTCCAGGTATAAAGGCAACTGTTCTGCCTTGCTAGCTGAGTTGCCCGGCATCATGTGAACACGTCCTGTACTGGCGTCTTTAAACCAGTTCGCTCCCATGGTGTAATGAGATATTTTGAAGATCACATTCAAATTGTGCCTCTACAGCTTTCACACACATTCTAAGTAGACAAATTCACCAAATACTTGCTGTAAAGGGTATTCCCAGTTTCCACATTTATCAAGGAGATTTTTTTAAAGGGCTGATCTATAGCGTCAGGGATCAATTTGGGCAAAAGCACATCAGATCAATAAAGCACAGAAGAAAAAGCAAAAAGAGAAAGGAACTAGAGAGAAAGAGGAAGGTATTACTTTTAAGAGGCACTGCATACATCCCCTTGCAAACAAGAGCTATTCTCATGAGAAGACAATCTCACTCTTGACTTCCATCTAAACCAGTAAAAAGAGCATTTTTAATACTCATGCAGCTTGTTATCTTCACATATAAGTGCCTGACACTGGTTTCTCTCTTAGGACCAAACACATTGCCACTGGTACACAGTTAACTGCTCTCAGCAGCTTATTATGGGGAAACAGACTAAAATAGATTAGAAAATGTACCTACCTCTTACAAGAATAATCCTTTATGTGATACGACACTGATATAAACAACATTCGAGCAAAGACACCCAGTCACTGAACCGTAAAGACTTCAGCTCTCCCCAGCAGGAAGGCCATTTCCTTCATGTTCCTTTGATCCAACTCTAACCAAAACTCATGGAAATATTCCCACTGAGATCAGTGAGATCTACCTGGATCAATAGGAAGCAGTGATGTCAGAGTACTGCATCCCGTGTCATGTATTTGTAATTAATAGTCAAAAATTCCTGGTGAGGGAGGTATATCAATCTATGCTACGTGTCCCTGATGCAGGTAGTCCAGCAATTACTCAAACATGACTCAGTGGGAGGTAGATCGTAAATAAAAGTTTTATCTCAATTTAAATATCATGTACTTTGTCCTGGCTTCTCCCTAGGACTTGCTGGCACAGCCAGAGGGCATTTCAGTTTACCTCTAATGTAAAAAGCCAATATTTTGCTCTCAGTATCTTATAAGATTAAAGAAACTATATTAACTTGAAAGCATAAAGCAAGAAGTTAATTTCTAAAAAAATAAGTGCTATAATTTCAATGCCATATAATAAACTGTGCTTGAAAGAAAGTGAAATCACTCTGTCAAAAGGAATACACATTGTCAATCAACAGCATTTCTTTGAAAACAGACTGTAACAACCAGAGGAAAGAAAAAAAAAAGTTCTATTGAGAGGACTGTCTGTGATTAAAAATGTTATGATGGTATCTTTTAAATTCCTCTAAATTCAGAAAAGAGTGACCCTAGAGAACACTGAATCCAACATCAGCAACAAAATGCAGTCATGTTCTCAAAGCCTTGGACTAGCCCAGCTCCACTGTTTTCAAAGGAATTACAATAAGAGTTAAGAAAGACTAAGAATCAAGCTCTAGAGCACTACGTGTAAAGATTTGAGAAGTGACAATCGGAAGCCCTCCATCTGGAATTCTGACTGGGAAACATCCTTCTTTGTTGCCCATCTCACATCCAGAGCACGTAGATGGCCTCTATTATTTTCCTTAAAGTATGCCCTTAGAAAGGTGAAAAGCAGACACAGACACACAAAAAAATAGTGAATTTTTCCTGTGGTAAGCTTGTTACACTTTCTTAGAGCAGTCTATGTTTTCTGCATAACTTTTGATCAGTACAAAACAGGAGCAAAACATTCAGGTGATGGACTTACTGAGTCCGTCCGTGTAAGATTCTCTCTTTATATTTCTCATGAAGATTCACAAAAGATAGCTGCTTTGAATAAAGTGTAAACTTGGCAAAACACATACGCACATTCTTAATTTATAATAGCTTTAGCAGAGCACTGAAAAGCAGCTGCTTAAGGATTTATTTGTTTATGATGCTTTTTAATACTTTTTGCTTATTATTATCATCAGGGATATCTTTTTACAGCTTGCTCGTATCTATCATGAATCAACAATGATTAGCATTAAAAGCTAAACGATATTTATCACACCAATGTGTTGTCTGCCTAAGGGAAGAAGCTAAAGAAAATAAGTATTTCAATACTGAAAAGAGATAACGCAAGATTTAAATATATTTGGCCAAATATTTTTTTCCATAAAGGTACACTTCTGTGAAGCTCTCTTCATAGTAAGTATGATCAGAGCAGCTCTCATCTGACAAATAAAGACAGAACAAAAGGAAAAAGGATAGTCTTGAGCTAAATACAGCACTGAAATGGGAACAAGGGAATCTTTGCAACTCTGCCAAACATCCAGTGTAACCTCAAAAAAAAGGTATAATCTTTTTCATGATTGTTACGGTTCCCCATTGGTGAAATACGGGGAACACACATAAGACAATTAGATTGGGCTGTAAACCAATATGCAGACCCAGATAAGTAATTTTTTTAAACACTTGTCAACAGTCAACTCAAAAGATAAATAAACTAAAAATCACTACAGATCTGCACTTCGAAGAGTATAGCCAGAACAGTACGTAGTTGCATACTATCCAGCATAATTGGCTGAATTACTTATTTCGAAGATTTGTTCCAATGAACCAGTAAGAAGTCTGAAGGAGAAAGTAAAACCTTGACTTGAAAATTGGCCCATCTGAAATAAATTCAAAGAGCTAGATTTTCCCACAATACTGAAACCTTCCCTTAGAAAGGTAAACTCCCTAAAGCACCTTGTACTGGGTGTCTCAACTTTACTGCTTTTGAAAACATGCCAAGTTCTAAAGGTAGTGGGACTAGTTCTTCACAGTAAGACTTTACCATGAGAAATTTCACTGACATCAAACGAGGTTCCCAGGATGGTGTGTTAATATCAGTGAGGCTTTGGTTACAAAACCTATTAAAGATAAAACCCGTTGGGAATATGTTTTCCTTTAATGTCATGCTTTATTTTGAGGTTCTCCTGATTTTTCTAAGGTGCTATACTTCAATAATCACATGAATTCTACAAGTTCTTCCTTAAAACTTTTAAGGTTCCACTTGGAAATTCTATCAATGTATTTACATTTAATTGAATACCAAAAATAAAACCTGTCTATACTATGAAAATACAGAGATAAAAGATGACCTAACATAAGGAAGACCCTGTATTAACTGTCAGAAATCAAGACCTGATTCAGAAATACAACTGGAGTAGGCCTAAATGCTCTTTGTAATAAACACACTGAAAGTATAAATAACTTACACGAGATAACCCTAATATTTTACCAAAAGAACCCAAGACCAAAATAAAATAAATGTAAGTATTTTAAAAATCATGATCTGAGAGTATCTCTTATCGCTACTTCTTCAGCTAGAGCAAGAGAAATAACAGCAATGAACAAGTACATGTTAAGGGTATCATAACTACCATCAAGCTGAAAGAAAGCACAAAGGTTTCAAAAAGATTTACTGATCAGCTGGAGACTTGAGAGATCAAGGTAATGATGAATTTTAAGTGAAAACAGCATAGTTAGATTTGAGTTTCATTCTCTCATTTGCACTTCAATAAAAATATTAGTTTCTTAAGGATACTTTTTCTCAACAAAGAACACCACAAAAGGTATGTCCAGTTATATAATCCTGCTGGACACTGCATTCGTAATGAAACATTGAGATGCTCAGGACTATACCTCAGATGTCAGTAACTCGTGGTTTGAAATAGCACTAACAAGTACAAAAAAAGGAGCATTTAATCATGCAGTCACCATTAAAGTGCTCATGGCACATCACCTTCGCAAAATTAGAAGTCTTCAAATGTGGGAAAACATCTAAAAACAAACATCTAAAACCATCTTAAAACCATCTTAAAACCATCTTAAAACCATCTTAAAACCATCTTAAAACCATCTTAAAACCATCTTAAAACCATCTTAAAACCATCTTAAAACCATCTAAAACCATCTAAAACCATCTAAAACCATCTAAAACCAGGTTTAGTTTGACTGAAAGAGCAGTCAGATAAAATGGTTGAAGTTGGGGGCCATGCTCACCAAAGCTTTCAAAATCAAAGGTAAAATTCAAATGTTTCAGGGTTATCAGCCAGTCTTTCATGACTGATTTTAGTCAGTTACCTATAGACTACCCAGCTCTAATCAGAAAAGTCATGAACAATTACCATATCAATCGATTTTAATAAAACACAAAATACAAGTCTCAAGATCTCTCTTCAAAACGCTCAGCTTGTGCCTGTTGTGACTCTCACCCGGTGAAAGAGCAGCTAAGTGAACACAACACGGATAGCAAGTCCATGGCCTTTCTCCCCTTTAATTAGGGTCCACTACTGGAAAACTGTCACTCATGTTCATCTATTATCTCTAAACCTCCAGGGTGAATGCTTTGCTTCTGGTGCTCTCCTCCTGGGCACAAATCCCCCAAGATTATCGCCAACTCGCAGAAAAGGAACCCACAGAAACGAGAATCGTTTTGTACTAAAGCAGCTTGAGAAGCCAACGGGGAAAAATGAGAAAGAGTTATTGGAATGACTAATAGCACAGCAGGTGTTATATTAAAAAAGGTGTAGTATAAAATGAGATAATAAAAAACAGGTTAGAAGAAATTCATCCCCAGTGAATCATAATTTTAAAATATTTGCAGAAACAAATGGAATTACAATATAAATCCCAATTATTTAGAATTGAGGTATCTTCCTCCTTACGTATTTACCAAAGAACTATAGAGATGCTGAAAAATCTTTTTAAAATATAAAGTAATGAGAAAAATAATTTTCTCATAATAAAATCCTTGACAAACAAGTTATAACTGCATAACAAAAAAATTACCTATTAAAACTTCCTAACTGCCAAAACTTCATGCAAATACACTGAAAGCTAACCTTGTAAGAGCTATAGAAAATCTCCTTGCTGCTGGGAGATTCCAGTTAGAAACTCGGACAGAAAAGTCAGCAATGGGAAAGTGTTGACTTCATGCTTAGTTCTTAACAGTTCACACACTTTCGCATACTGATTAACATTTGAACATGCAGTTTCACATTTGTTTTATTTTTATGGAGTAAACATTTTTTGGCAGCTTGTTCAGTATCTCCTATGACTGCAATTTGATTCAAGGTATTGCTGAATTTTGAACTGACGGCAGGACTTACATTGCTAGACAATCTACATGTGGGGATGAAACTTCCTTAATTCTTTTGATTTATTGTTGATTTTTTTCAGAAGATCACAACATCAGGAAGCAATGTTTCATTTATCCTAGTATACCAAGAAATGAAGAAAAAACCTTTTTCTTCCCAGTATGTACTATCTATACTTTCCTCTCAAAACCTGCAAGTATTTGTTGTGAAACCTACCCTAGAGGTAAAGGCTGCTGATTAAGATGCGAGTAGTTAGGTAGCTCAAATCAGCAACAGTTCTCACAGCTTTTTTGCAGCCTTTCACTCTACTGTAACAGGCTCTCCTGCGTCCTCTTTAAATCAGGTGTCAGTTGGTCAACACATAGACAAAACTTCCAATTTCCCACCATCATTCATAGCCTCCTGCCATCAGCAATTAGTGCACTATTCTCAAAATGACGGTTCCCTATTACTCTCTCTATAGTCCATGTGATTGTCAGCTGGCTAAATGTGACAGAGAATTTATTTTTGAATGCATAGCATGCATGTAATCATTTACGTTATTGGCATATCAGCTGGCTATATGTCATTAAAAAAGAAATTTACTAAATGGCAGGTGTGAATAGCTGTAATTTATTCATTCTTTCTGCAACTCAGCTGTCAAAATATCAGCCTAAAATTATATTGTTAAAAATAAAAAAATACATCCAATAAGAGGGAATTACTTTTTTTTCCTAAGGACTAGAGGCAGCAACCGCATTTAGACTTAAAACAGTTTACCCAGTCTTAAAATTGTTGTTGAAGTGCCACTAAGAAAGTCCTAGGAAAGCATGAAGTGAAACATCAGTGTCAAGACAATGATTTTATCCAATGAACTCCACATATCGGTACTCATTCGATATTCCACTGGATAACAGCTACTGAACTAGAGAGGGACCTAAGGAACATAGTATCAGCCCCTAAACACACACCCACAAAGTTCTGCTATTGGAGTGCTATAGAAGCAGAGTTTGGAACTCATTTGATAAATACTGTAAAAATGATTGAAGATCACAGGAAAACATGAAGAAGGAATGTCTCTTGGCAAAGCATCAAATCTAAACTCAACATAATACTAACAGTCATCTTAAAATGCCAAAGGAAGATCTGGATGTGAACCCTTTGCTTAAGATCCATGCCTCTAGTTTTGCTCAGTGACTACATCCCAGTTTAGTACCAACCAAATTGATCTAATCAAATTGCAGCCACAGAAAAGTTAAACATACAATCTAACGTAATAATCCATACTCCTGGTAAAGCCAAGGAGAGCAAGAGTCTCTTTTGTAGTGTAGTTCATCTGCTGCCTTGAAATCTCTTTATAAGGACGAAATGAGTGGTTCTCAAGAGCAGAGAGTAACTAATTTTTTATTCAGCTGGAATTCAGGGACATCAGTGTTGTAATAATTCTGTTCTGAGCCAGGTTTCCACCATCCACAATTCCAGGTGAGCCTGACTTTCACACCACCTGCCCTCACTTAATTTAATCCCCATGCCTCAACCAACCATCCTGATTCCCCCTAATCACTCAGTAGATCACCTCTACTTCTCTCTCACTTAACAATGAAGTCAATCTTGCAAGGTGCAAGGCAACCTCAGCAAAAAGCAGAGCTCCTTTTCCTTCCACGGAGCAAAATGGATGCACTTCAGCATCTTGAACGATCTGAGCCTTCTGGGGAAAATGATAAAATTGCAGGAAAATAAATTGTTGGGATTTGAGACTATAAAACCTCCTCAGTGGCAAAAGCAATGAAAAGATGTCACTCAACAGCAGGACAAGGCTTTAGACTTCGCTGATAATTTAGATATCAGTGAACTTTATCTGTTTACATGTCCTGAAAGAAACAGAGTAAATTCCATTAGCAACCCAGCAGCATGAAGTTTAGTTTGAATTGAGGAAAAAAAAACATATCAAGGCAAATAGATGTGGGGGGGAAGGACACCCTCCCCAAAACCTAAGGACAAAAACACCTGAAATTGTGAGCAAAATTTTAACCCCCAAATCAGGCAGCTCCTTAATGAGATGTGCACATAGAGCACCAAAGGAGTGATTTATTAAGGAACCTGTGTCTTAATGCAGGTGTGGCCCATGGTTATGTCTGTCTTATTGTTTGGATATATCCCAATTACTCAGAAAGGTAACAGGGCTGTGCCAAAACTAAAATAACATCTGTACAGTAAGTTGTGAAAGTGATATGCCAAAAGCCACACAGATCCCCAGTACACACAGAAAGCAAGCACAGCATCAGACAGGTTGCACTGGGTTCTCCATGAAAACTGTAGTAAAGAAATTAAACTACACTTGATCTCCATTCAGATAATGAAGGTGATACTCAACCTGTTTGGCAAATGGTATTTTGGGTGAAAAAAAGCACCAGAAGCTAAGAATTTTAATACGAGGGAGACCAAAAAGCAATGACATATACATCTTCAACTCCAAAGACTCTGATTGCTGAAAGTTTTTCACTCTGGAGAAGGCGCTAACTGATGTTCCTCACTGCTTCTTGTAACATCACTTAAACGTGGATTTGTTCTACTTCAGAAGGTGATTTGTGCCTCTACTGGAAGCACACTGCATGAAGGGTCTGCTCTAAGCTTACACAGTAAAATACCTCCTATTGTATGTGAGGAGCTCATCTCCCTGCCTAGTAATCTTACCCAAGCAAGATAAAGGTATGAGATTCTCTAAAATCAATAAGAGATGCATCCCAGAAAACAGCAGACATTTGTACGTATTTTATTTACTATACTCAATTCATGTTGCTTTACTTGTTTGTTAGGACATCATTAGCATCGAGTTCTGAGTATTGTAACTAAAAACGATTCAGAGAGTGACAATAATTCATCATCAGAAAGCCAGAGTCCATAGCCATGTATAATGAAGCCTAGCAACTTTCCACATCATAGCTGCTACAACCATTGAAGTGGGGCTGTGAGCTTGATTAAAATACAAGTGAAGTGCAAGTTTGAGATCTCTTTGAGATCACAGAATCAAAGAACCACAGAAAGAGATGTCTTTTCTATGATTATACCATGCAACCAATTCCCCAAAGAAAACATAACTTGTTTGGACAAGGTTGCTGCTTCAAGAGACACTAATATTGTCCAAAGAGTTTACTAAGTCAATCACAGATTTCTCGTGATCAACAGGCGAATGAAATCTGGGGCAAAACAGTTTATAGACCACACAACAAAGGACCACCAAAATCCACAGGTGCAGAATTTAACAAGGTGGCTTCAAATGAGAGCTGAAATATCAGTGTTATAGAGGATGTGTTTTTTCTCTTGCTAAACTAACACCAAATGCTAACAGAGAACAATCTATTAAAATAAAAATAATTTTTATTATTTGACCATACTAATTTAAGGTACATTAAATGCATGACTTGGGAAGAATGCTGTTACAGTAAAACTGAAATAGTTTAGCAGTAATTTCAGCATCTCAAATCATGCATCCTAAGCAGATCGTGGAAAATTATCATTGTACTATTAAAAATAAAACATGCTCCAAAATTATTTGAGCACTATGGATCAAATGCAGCTTTCAAAATAAACACACATCCTGAAACAATATCCTTAAAACTGAAAAGCTGTAAAAAGCTCTGACATTACTTGTTGTTAAAGGTATTTCTCATGAGCCTAGATGATTTTGTGATTTGTCTTTATTTTCCTACTCTAGTTCCAAGTCCAATCTACGATTTCATGCCAAAAAATTAAGTAATTAAGAATTTGCACACACTGCTTGTGAATTTCTCTGTCCTTCAGATAACTGCTAATTTAGCACAAAATGGCACATCACAGTGCTGGACCTAGTGGCTGGGGTTGTATCTTGATGTACAAAGTCTTGGGAGGAAAGTTCAGCGTGATGCTGTGACAGAGCTGCATGACGAGTAACTGTTTTTACGTGCTACTAACACTGAACAAAGAACATTTCTATAGGATCGGAAATGAGGGGAAAATATTTTAGGAGCTATGTTTCCTTCAAAGAGCATCTATGCACTGTCCCTGTCATAAATGGTAACTCATAACTTGGCAATCAGGGTATTACAGCCATAGTTTGCAGGAAAAACACAGACTGTTTCTGTGCTGGAGGAATACGAGTGGAAAGCACTCCATGGTTGGTCTGCTAATGGTGTTGGGGGAAAGAGGGCTTGTAATATCTGCTGCTATGAGTTGAACTGAGAGAAAAGTTACAGCCTTCCAGTACTTAAAGGGGGCCTACAAGAAAGCTGGAGTGGCACTTTTTACAAGGGTGTGTAGTAAAAAGACAAGGGGCAATGGCTTTAAACTGAAAGAGGGGAGATTTAGATTGGATATAAGGAAGAAATTTTTCACTCAGAGGGTGGTGAGGCACTGGCACAGGTTGCCCAGAGAAGCTGTAGATGCCCCATGCCTGGAAGTGGTCAAGGCCAGGTTGGACGAGGCTTTGGGCAACCTGGTGTAGTGGAGGGTGTCCCTGCCCATAGCAGGGGGGTTGGAACTGGATGATCTTTAAGATCCCTTCCAACCCAAACCATTCTGTGATTCTATGAAAATTTGTCCAACCAGGGAACAGACCATAGTTCCATGTCTTGTTTTTATCAAAAATGTCAAAATAATGGATTCAGCCTACTGTTGGAGACAACGTGGACTCAAAGCATGGACTTGGAGCACCCTACCAGTTTTAATGAACATAATGTGATCCTGTGGTTTCCAGGCACTTGTGACATTGTAGCCACGGAATAGAGTGAGTCATATTGCTGTGGGAAAAAACACCGTTATGACCATAAATTTTCTGTAAATTTTCAACTGTAGCATTTAGCAATTGCCTAATTGAGTTACTCTCCAATTAATGTGTTTGCAGGGAACTAACAGCCAACACTTTCTGTCATTTACTAGTTTCTCCCCTTAGACCTTTTCATTTTTTCCCCCCATACGTTCCAATAAATAGTTGTCTTTGTTATAGGTTTAACTTTGTATGTATCTTCTCAATTTTCATTCAAATTGCTTTTTGACTCAGTTACCACAGTGCCCTTTTTCCTGCAATAACAGACAGCAAGGAATGACACAAAAGCTGTAAATTTTCAAGCGTTACTGCCATTTTTTTTCTCTTGTAAATCTATTCCTTATGATAAAAGAAGCTGTATGCATCTGTTCTGCAATAGAGAACTCATTATCTTTTTGGGCTCCTATTAGCTACAAGCTGTGCAAAATTTTTTTTTTTTTTAAAAAGGATGGTCGTATACATTTAGCAAAAGATTTCCTTTGCCATTTATACAGTTGGAAGGTAACCCTAGAAAGTGAAGAAATTAAGGAATAACAAGAGAAATAATGAACATTTTAAGCTTGTTGACTGGAGAAAGACTAGCATTTCCTTTGAACACATACTTCCCAAGGGGGAAAACAGACAAAACCAAAACAAACTAGCAAGGCTGGGTCAATTACTATGCGCATGGAAATCATGTACCATCATAGGAGCAACCTACCGAACTCCACTGGCAACGTATAGCGCTATGTCAGCAGTCCAGAAGGTAAAGCATTTCTTCTAGTTTATGAGACATCTTAACAACTCAAAGTCTATTTAGATTAATAAATTCATTTAGCATACAAGATCCTCTGCAGAAAATAAAAACAGAGAATCTACTAGATTATATGGATGTATATATGTTTAAAAGAACTGCTAAAAAGGTATAGAAAGCTTTAGTTGTCTGCAGTTCACTAGCTACCATCAAGAAAAAAGGGTTAAAGAGACACAGGAATTAAGAAAAGGGTATGCTTGTATAGGGGAAACTCATAACCATAAACGTACAAATGTCCCTCTTCTGTGCTATTCTTTTTCATTTCTCACTTACAGTTTAAAAGAGGCATTAAAAAAAACATATAAAGTTTTAACACTAGGGTTTTCAGTATATTTAATATACTGGAATGATGTCACCTTCAGTAGTTCTTGAATATCATTAGTAGGTGCCTCCTAGCCTCTCTACGGGTTTATTTCACAAGATGCTTTAATTATTCCTAAACTATTCTTAACAGAAATTAGCACATCAAAGCAATGAGAAACCAATGAGAAAATTCCCTTTGTAGAAGTCCTCAAGTTCACTTATTGAGCCTTTGTGATTACAAAAGGTACCATTTCTGTAAAAGTGGTGTAAAAAGAGGACACAGAGAGAGAGATAATTTTTTTCCTAGCTCATAAAAATTCAATTAATTGAAAGATTTCTTCAAAACTCTCAGTGTTTTACAGATTGGCTGCTGAAATGTAGTTTTTCAAAGTATATACTTATTCAAAATCAACATCAAACTGGCTTGTTAGCTTAATCCAACTTCTCTTCAACTCAACACTTAAACTTAAAAAAAAAAAAAAAATTTAAAAAAAATCCTCACGTAGGAAGTCCTAAGAGGAAGCCTGGATTTGTTTTTCTCAGTCCCTGAGAAGCATTCCACATTAATGGGCCAAATCAATCCCCACTGATATCTGGTAGCATCAGGTTTGAATTCGATTTTTAACAAGAGCTTTGTCTGTGCCACAGTGAAAAAGCTTGAACCCCCAGTATTTCGATTTTAAAAAGAATTCCAAGATGAGTTAATATATTAAAACCAAGAAACAAGAAATAGTCAACCATAATCAACCATTTGATAATTCCACTCCATAAAATAGAGCTCCCAATAACTCCTCTTATCCAATGTCACAGCTGAAAGTCTTGTTAACAGAGATCAAGGAAAAGGAGTTCCAGATCATTGGGCATTTTATGTCACTTTAATGTTTGGGGAGGCAGCTGAGGAAATATATTATCTTATGCTTATGTTCCAGTATTCATAACAGACAGAGTTTATGGGCTAAATGAAGGACCAGGTTTCTATTTTAATAGATGCCTGCAATATTATTTCCATGGTATAAAGTGTAATTAAATTCAAATATTCATTCTATTATGCATTTTAACTTTAGGTTGAATCAACTTCAGAGATACATTTGCTTCTTGTTTTGCCAATCTGTCTGCAGGGAAGATTAACAAGGGAGACAGACTGTGGAAACAGATTCATTCCAGTACTTGTGGATTTTAAGATTAGATTGGCCATTTCTTTTTATGCAAAATATAAACATGTTTGCAATTACTTCTAAGAGAAAGCTAAGTACTCACAAGATATGATTAATATGGCATGCTACTGTATGGAGACACATAGTTGCATTTTTCCTTCTACTTGACACTCAAATTAGTCTATGGTAAAAATTGTCACTAATCATGTCATCTGAATGCACCGAGATGAGCAGGTAAATGACTGCTTCCTTACTCTTTTTTGAAACAAAAAACCACAACCAATAAACTATAATTTTTTTTCTCTCATGACAAAGAACATGAGTTTGATGGCTGATGTCTATTTAGCAGTCATCGCTGCTTTTAACTTTGATGTACGCATTAATGAAAGAAATTTGTGTGTTTAGATTAGCTTTTACTCCATAGCTCTTGATTGTGACTGATAGATAAAAAATATAGCAATATCAACAAAATGATATTATTATTATAAAATGGACTTGCAGGAAGATTTATTATTGTCTGCTGTTAAATTCACTGACTCAAAGCTGAGCGATCTCAAAAATGACTGCATAAAGAACCACCTTCCCAATTGGTACAAAATGTCACAGCCCAGTGCACAATAAAGTTGGGAAGACCACCCAGCTGCTTCCTGGGTAGGACAGAAAACCAGTTGTGACACCACTTGACTCAACATAGAACCTAACAAGGACAACTCCTACAAATGCACTTTCCCTTGGATAGTGAGAGGAACAAAAATAATCTGTGCTGGTCA
This sequence comes from Tauraco erythrolophus, assembly GCF_009769465.1. Classification (NCBI taxonomy): domain Eukaryota; kingdom Metazoa; phylum Chordata; class Aves; order Musophagiformes; family Musophagidae; genus Tauraco; species Tauraco erythrolophus. The sequence goes on along the minus strand of NC_141479.1, from coordinate 18,643,194 downwards.
GACTACGTAGTTTTCACCTACCAACTTTTGCTAGAACAATAATAAATGCACTTAGAAAAACAATCAAAATTAGAGTATCAAATCCTACAAGCATTGCAAAACTGTGTTTAAAATTCCGTTTTGGGATACAAATTGTAACCTCACACAAAAAAACTCATAGTGAGGGCTCTTTAAAAAAGAAATTATCCTTTAAGTTGTTTCATTCATTTCCCATTATTCAGTGCTGCATTAGCATTAAAGACTATCAAAACTACCTCCAAAACTACTAGAGCTGGAAAGTTATAAGGAAGAAAAGCTGTTTCTTTTAAAGTCTCTTGGACGTGATAATCCTTCTATCTGGAGAATCCAGATGAGACCGGCCTTCTGGAGAGCTCTTTCATCTTATCTTCCTGAAAATGAACTTCCCTGGCCAAGCGTGACCAGAGGACTCTGCTGCAGCAGTGCTGCACAGAGATAGAACGAGGTCTTGCCAAGGCAATCTTGTGCCTCTTGTCCACAAGATCAGATATTTTTTCCATCCCCTATAACTTCTCTGTTTTTTTTCTCATTTAATAGCCTATCCATCCACAGCTGCCCTCCTCTATTCCAGACAGACTTCTGTCACATCTGAAAGAGAAGAGCCTTTGGAAAGAAAATTTAAGAGGATATGCGTAGCTGATTAAGTCACAACTGTTAAGGTTAGAGAACTTTACACTCATAAAATTCAAATCAAGATTCTTAAAGGACTTCATAAAGCAGCATAATATTTTAAAAAGAGGCAGATCCAGAAACAGTGCCAGTCTGCCCTCTGATTGCCAATTAAAATTTTGTCACACTGGCAATGATGGTGCGAAGTTATCAAGGAACTTTTGAATTTAAGCTAGATAGCCACCACCATCCAAACCCAAATCATCTTTATTCGAAGATAGGACACCAGAACACAGCACATGCAAACTCATGCCAGTTTATCTCCACTTTCCAATTTCTACCACGTCTGAATCTTTCCTGAATATCCAATATCCATCAAATCCATACTCTGGCTCCTTCTTCAGCCCCCTCCTCCACTCCCCCTAGCTTTAGATCTTTGCTTATATCTTTAGAGTTACACAAAATGGAAACTGTTTGGAGAATCCTGGACCTACAAATAATACTGCGAGTTAAGAAGCTATTATACTGTATTGCATTCAGTATTCTACTGGGCTAGCAGAATATTGAAATGCTGGGCTATTCTGAGTGAGAATGAAGGAATGAATAGGTATCGTGTTAACAGCTGCTTGAGCTTTCTTGCTGGAAGAAATGGGGACAGCTAATTTTGTAGAATAACTTGCCTTGTTGTCCATAGAACTCCCAAACAACCAAGTATAGAAGGAGAAGCCTGTTACTCAATTTAAATTAATTACATTATCAACTCGGTTCTTATTGAGTGTTTTTATTGTGCCATCTCTAAAGAACTGTTATTTATAAAAGGTACTGAAGATAGAGAAGACAACTTGAGTTAGTACTTCAGTTACATTTCCAGTCTGCTATTAACTTGTCTGTGGCAAATTGCAAAGTAAAAAGTACGTAAAAAGCAAGAACTATGTGCTTAACAGAAAACAAATGAATAACGTGAGTAGACCTGTAGTTGTTAAACAGTAAACTCAACTAATGTTAAGCAGTAAAAGTTCTCTCTCTGTTTTTTGTTTGTTTGTTTCACTCTCGGTCCCTGGTTTACTCACGGTACATCATCTTTCCCTTCACATCATCTGCCTTTTGCCATAAATGAGATGAATCCTACAGGACACAATTTGCAACCACATGCCCAGGAAAGGAAACGCGGCAATGCGCACACGGAACGAAGACAGCTAATGCTGAACAACCAGCCTTCCTTGTGGCATCTACAGCTTTTCCTTGGAATTATGATAGTAAAAACCTTCAGTACTGAATTCAGAAAGACTATGTGAGATTAATTAATATATGCAAAAGAAACTGAACAGACTCTTAACCTTTCTAATTTCATGGTGTATAATGCAGAAGCAATACAGATTATTATCTCACAGGAAGAAACTCAAGACCTGTTCTCCAAAACTGTTAGCAATTCTGCAATATTTCTGCTAGAGACATACATATTGAAGGTTACAACACCAAGGTGAGAAAAATAGGAGCTACATGCTCGTCTGGAAAGTGAATCTCTATGTTATATTACGTATTCTGCTTATTTTCTTACTATTTACCATTTCTTTTAATTTTCTTCCACATTCCTTTTCCCTGCATAACAGGTGGGTATAATGTTAAAAACTGTATCAAAAAGCGGAGTAAACTTACAAATTTAGTTGCGCTGCATTTGACATGTTGGGATACTTATATAAAGGTATTTTTATAGAAAGAAAATCTTCATTTTGACTTTCAACTTTTCATTGCAGAATTGGGTGATTATTTTTTATGAATCTTTGTTCCTTTTACCATAGTTTTGTATTTGAAGTAGAAGAATATCTGTTAAAGCCGAACTTAAACTGAAAGCATACACAAGCTTACAGTAAGTGAAAAAAAGATCAAGTCAAAACCAAATGTAATCTGCTTAAAGTAAGACTTCAACTGTTAAGTGCATGTGACTACAGAATGTTGTTTCATTGGTGAATTAAAAAAATAGTATTCAAAATTATATTTATTAAACAAAAGAAAAGAAATTTATAGGTGAACAGAAGTGTTTCTCGAGGCTGAATCAACACTGACTTTTTTCCCTTTTAAATTTAAAAAAAAAATATAAATTTAATGTTCTAAACTCAAAACTGTCATTCAAAATAGGAAGGAAAATATTTTTTTTTTCTGTTTTCAGTCAAAATTAGTTCTCAAATTTGATTAAAATGTGCTGTTTCAGTGTGACAACACTGCAAATTTGAGATCCTGCCAGCTGTGTATGCATATAGCACGTCATGATTGATCACAGCTTCCCGTAATACCAGTGAAACAAACAAATAAATGAGCAAATGAAAGATGAACCATGAGCAAATAGAATCTGAACTTTTACATTTTGTTTCTTTGTTTCACTTTACTTTTCTGCAGCACATGATCCTTACTAGAGTTGGGTATCTATGACGTAGTAGCACATTCTTTAGAAGTCTACACAACCAACGAACGCTTACCATTACTAAACGTATACATGACAGATATCTACATAGTGAAAACCAATTTCATGACAAGCGTTGATATGACTTATGGAGTTGCCTGCTTTTAGCCCAACAACATCCAGCTTAAAGACATTTAGTTATCTAGGGTTAGATTTATTGATGACTAGACATTTAACACAGTTTTCACGGATCACATTAGCTCACTAGAGGATTAATCACCCCTGAGACACATCTATTTCTTCCCATTAACTCTAGAGGGAAGTAGAGGACCAAGATATAATACACATTCTTTAGACAAATCCTCTCATTTTACAGCTATGTCTATTTTTCTGCCTTATTTTGAGGATGGTTGCCAAGGTATGTTGATGCACGACCCAGGATCTTCCACATTTTAAATTCTTGCTTGCCTTTTTTTTTTTTTGTTTGATGCAATATTTTAAACATTTTTAAGACTGAACTTTAGAATATTGAGTTTGATGGCAAAATTCCCTATGTATTCACCAGAAGCAGTATTTCACCTTGGAGTGAGAGAGATTTTTCAAGAAAAATAAACCCCAAATTTCTCTGAGCAGACTTTATATCTCAATATTGCTTCTATTATAACAGTAACGTGTGCCAACATGATCATTTGGGTTTTGACAGCTATTTTTAAAAAGCAAAAAGCATTAGTAACTCATATAATATCACATATAACATCGTACATCTTTCGCCAATAATTAAAAGGGAATGATGAATTCCCCATATCTTCTTGCAAAATTCTGCATGCTCTATATATTAAAGGTTATAAAGATAAAACTAGGTTCAATATTATTCAGCATTTAACAAACAATTTACATAACGTAAATATTCATATAGCCTTTAGCATTTTAGGACTAAAGAATTCTGAACGCTATGCATTTCATTACTTGTAATATTGCATCTCGTTACTTATTGCATGACACTAAGGAGATTAGTGGAGAGGTTGATATCATATATTAATAAAATAAAATATAACATGAAATTTTTAGACTGAGAGCATTCTTCTAGAACTCCTTAAGTATTCCTCAGTGATCCCTTTTCCATAGACTTCTGTTTTCATTGTTAAAAAATTTGGGACTATTTTTCACTGAAGCTCTCCCAAATATGTTTTGGTTTATAAATCTCAAGGGTTTATGACTTCTGTCCATACGGTGACATGACTGATAGCAGAGAAACAATGAAACATTCCCCCCCTCTATAATGAGCACTGCTTTTTTTTAGACACAAATAGTGATGATAAAGCATGAGTTTAATAAGGAAGTATTCTCTTGAAGACTGCAGTGTTAAATATTTCTCTTTCGCTGTTGGGTTCATCAAGTTATTCATAACAGAAAACTGTATTTGAAGCCAATATAGCACACTGACTTTTTTCAGCTTTGAAATACACAATTTTCAAAACAAAAAAAAAAAATCCCAGGACATACACTAGGGTCAAAAAAGAAAATAAGCTTTTAGCGTCAATCTCCTTAGCTCGCATCATCTTACTGGCATTTTCCATTCCTAGCACAGCCCTGGGGCAGCTGTTCTGTCCCTGTGTGAACCCTTGCTCCAAACACAGCTCACTGTCCTGCCAAACAGTTGCACATCACGTGTGAACTCTTGGGCACCAAGAGAAACTGCAGCAGCTAACAAGTTTCACACAAGTTTGCTCGCAGTTCCCCAGTGAACATAAAGAACATACTCAAGAAATTTCATGATTGAGCCCTACACACGGTTAACTTTGATTTGCCTGGTACATGAAATCACCCGGCAGTGTTACTTGCCACACTTAGCTTTGTGTACCCGGAGTTTGACCTCAAAACCAGTAGATTAAAATGAATTAATAAACAAGAGTATTAAAACTAATCTAATTCTTTAGCTTTTAGGCAAATCAAGGTTATATTTTTAATCTTTTTCCTGCAACTTAGAAGTGTGGAAAGTTTTTATTCTCATGTATTCTCTTGCTCATAGAACTAAATTTACAAGACAAATATGGATGAACTCATAGCTCTCTATTGCATCATAAATTTTAGCAATATTTGTGTTTCTCAACAGTGTACTAAATTTCCAAGATGACTAAATAGGAAGTAATGAATAATATTTGAGAAACAGTTGTCTTAAAACATAAGGGATGAGGTTATGGTCTCTTCGTCTCACTGCAAAGCAGAAACTCCAGAGTTTAATCATTATTTAATCTTTTAAAAGGAAACTGCTCTAGTAGTTTAAACAGTGCATAGGCTCTTTGCTGACCTGTGGCAGAAGGACAGATTTCATCAATAAAAACATCTGCCTCCCAACTCTATTAACTGGAGCAAACTCTTAACGTGAACTTTTATGAGTAAAGGAGCCCATGAATATGGCCAAATCAAACACTCATTCATAATTTGAATAATCACAGTAAAGATCCGTCTGGCATTTGTGCTGCCATGATGCCACCTAAATAAGCTGTATCCTATCTAAAAACAAGCCTGCCTTTTAGAAACTATTCAGGGAATTTGATTTAAACTGTTTCTGTGTTCTGAAGGAGTCTTCCATGAGAGTCTTTACAATGATCTGCCTATGAAGTTGGCCCTGCTTTGAGAAAGGGACTGGGCCAGATAACCTCCAGAGGTCCTTCATTCTTCTGTGACTCTCTAAATTATATCTATTTAATGGACATATAAAGCAGTCAATATTTTCTTCTTTAAAGAAACAATACTCCAGACTCCGGTGGGACAAAATTCTCCTGCCTGCTTTCTATAAATCTACACACAGCTGATGCACTTCTTGTCAACCACCTCTGTTAACATCCCAAATAGGAAATGAATTTGTGTGATCTAGAAAGAGGTAACTTTCATGCTTCATAATAATTTTAAAAACTTTCATAACAATTTTAAAAACTGATGCAGATAATGCAGAGTTATTTGTCCAATTCTGAAAGGAATCTTCAAAATTTGGAATATAAGCCATTTTATTTAACTATAATAAATATTAAACCTCAATCACACAGTGGGAATTTATGAATTAAGATGTAAATATATATACACACTCCAGGTACACGATGAGTACATCTAAACATAATCATTCACCTTTCAAAGCCAGAGAAAATATCTCCATAGCAACTTGCAGTTGCCAACTGTGGCAGACATTTCCAACCATGCAAAAAAAAATTAATTAGCAAGCAAGAATTTGATGTTCTTGAAAATTAACTAGAGAAGTCGAAACTAGGAGTAGCAACTTCTGCATCCTGTGCCAGCAGTCTCCCAGATTGGTCTGAAAAGTTTAAGTGATGCGCTTAAAAGTAAACATATAAAGCTATAGGCGTTCAGTATACTTCAGAAAAATTAGGAACCAGTATCACAGACCAGCTTTCATGGGGCCCACTCCCAATGGTGATTTGCAACAAAAGAAACCACATATGTGTATACACAAGCAAGAATGTATTTCGAAACGTGCCACCTATGAACACATAGAAATATGCATTGCTTGGCAGCTTACGGGCAATAAAATTCCTACCGTGTCACAGATATTACTGACAAGGTTACAATTCACATCAAAGCTCAGACTTTTAAAGCTGCTTAATACATCCAAGATGCTCACTTGAAAAAAAATTCCTCACACATGTTTTTTAAAAGATTTGTCCCCTTTAAGAAAGAAATTAAATAAAACTAAAGTTAAAAAATACATCATCTGGGTTTTGCAGCTTAACACTTGAGAAAACACACAACATATGCGATGCAAAAGAGGTCAACAGCACTGTAAGGCAAAATTGTTTCAGCTCCTGACTTAGACACATTTAAGCCTGTCCCCTCATAGCTCAGAAGCACTTTGTGACTATTTCTGAACAAGGACCACGACAGAAACAATACAGGGTCAGAGAGACGAGGACATGTGCTGCTCTGGTAGATACAGGGCATCCCAGATCTGCTACAGCCAAGGGAAGAAAAGATGCTACACAGAGATCAGAAAGAAGCCACAAAACAAAGTCTTCTTGGAGTGGTGCAAACATAGCAACCATGAGAGGCCCCATCAACTCCTCCTCACAGCTATTAGTCATTACAAGCCTTTAAGTAATCGTCTCTCCACAGCTGTGTGGAGTGGACAGTAGAGGGGAGTGTTTATATTTTTTCAGTTTTTGTCTTTTATTGCCCTCAAGGAAAAAAAAAAAACCACACACAAACAAACCAAATCTAAACAAACAGCAAAAATAACATGACTTTTTTTCCAGTCTTTTTCCTTAAGCAGTCATTTTCAACTAGCGAAATTTTTCAATTACACTTTTTGACCAGGACTCTTACTTCTTAAAAGTATCTCCACCTTTGCACTATAAAACAATCAGATCCCTGAGAAAGATGCAAATTTTTTAGCTACTGGATAAGAGCAAATGCCAACTAAATGGCAGAAGTTGTACCAAGTCTGCAGAGGATCTGTAAATGCATCTATAGATGAATCCTAAATGGATCCATAGACTAAATCCTGTCATCTGCCCTGGAGTCATTTCGAAGTAAACTGACTGGTCCTCCTTTTCTCAGAAAACTGACATAAATTAGAATTTGGGGGATACAGCATGCACAGTTGGAAAGCAAGCATATTTCTCAAGCTGGCACATCACCGTCAGCTTACAGTTGTCTTTGGCCCAGGATCATGGAGAATGAAACACAAAAGCTGGTAAGTAATTTGCACACCTTTAAAACAAAAGTGAAGAGAAACGGGAAACCCCTTCCTTCCAAGCACTGATGAACACAGTCTCAACTGAAAACTGACATATCCCACCAGGAAAACTGTCAAGGAGAGATTTTAAGGACATCCAATGGTGATCACAACAACTACATCTGCTGCCAAGAGACTGTCAAGCAGCCATGTTCCACTCTCTTTTGTACTTTGAAGATCCGTCTGGGATCTGGGGTCCCCCAGGTCTGGAGGAAAAGTGTGCTTTAGTGCAGACTTCAGAAAACAAAACAAACTGAGCAAATATCTGTGAACAAAACTGCAAAAAGTTTTACTGGAGCACAAGTCCTCGTTTCTTAGCATCAAGCCATTAAAATTCTTGGCAGCAGCACATACTCCTGGCTTGCCAATGGCCCACTTTCATTCAGCCTATTTTTGTTTAGAAAAAAACTTCAGAAAATCCTGAATATTAAACCTTTCTTCAAGCTATAATGATCATGGAGATTAGCTCTGATCAGCAGTTTCAGGCCATATGTAAATTTGGTGTCCCTAGGCAGAGTAGCAAACCATGAAATACCCTTCTTTTTTCCTTTGGCTAGCAGTAATAAGGAGACTGTTCTACAGATGCTCATTAATACTGGTCCACACCATCTACTTAGCATTCAACAGGTTGCAATTCCTGGGCCATGTCAGGGACTAGCCTACAGCTAAGTATACCAGATTTTCAAGAGAAAACAGAATTTAAGCACTGAAATCAGCCACAATAACAGAGAAACCTTTACCTCAATTGGTTTCTCTTAATTAATGCTTTTTTCTGTTTCCTATTTCTTTAGCTGCTGCAGTCCAAGCAAATTTAGTAGCATTAAAGCAGCCTCACCATTACCCAACCTCACAGACGCGCTTATGAAAATGCTAAAATACCTAAGTTAAGGAAGATATTTTTCCTCTACTCCAGCACACATTGTTTAAAATCCTCACAATAGGCCAAAGAAATACAAGGATGTACCAGTCACGACGAAGTATCACAACACTTTTTATGCAACAGTACATGGTGGAAAAAAGAAATGAACAAACTCCCTGTTACAGCCTGTGCGGTACAGCATCTCTCCTTGGATGAGGTCTGAGAAAACAATCTTTGCCTTTATCAGAAAATCTGATTTAGTTTTATTTAGGAAAGAGTCATCTTTCGGCAAAAAACCATCCAGAACAAAGGTTCCTTGACAAATGGTTCCCCAATTGTAGTGCATGGAAGGAGGTGGCACAACCAGCAGCTCTGAACGCCTCTGGGCAGGGGCTTCTCTGCTCCATAACATGGACTTTTCTGTTCATGCTGATTTGAAGTATGCGCTGACAATACTGTAGCTGCTGTTTTAATCTACATGGTGATTGAGGAAAACATTCTGAGTTTTGATGTCCTTCCCCTACACTTCCCAGTTATGTGCAACTAGTTGTAAAGGAACTGACAGACAAATCAGAATCCTTTAAGGATTCTTCAGTTGGAAAAAAAAAAAAAGATTATAAGAGAGAAATGAGTTAAAACTTTATTCAATAGCAATGAAGCCTGAAGCTGATAATTTCAACTTTCTTGGATACAGCTGTAGCAATGATAAAACAAGAGCCCAAAGGATGGATAAACTGTATTATCTTAACCAGCAAAGGCAAACCCTCAAAATATGAAATTGGAAAGGAACAGCTATACTATTAACTTTTTTCCCTGGCTAAGAAAATATGATCAAATTTTCAATTCTTTAGTTCTTATTTAATAAGCCTGCAGCATATACGAAGCCTGCTGAAAGTGTAACCTCCCAAAATTAAACTGCCAAATAAGCAAGATTACAACAAGCCCAAGAGGCACATCTATCTTTTTGTCTTATAATTATTTTGAGTACTGTAGGTTTTTGTTAACTGAAACTGTGATAGAGTTCAGCCTAAAATCAAGAAGGCAAAACTGTTTAAATTAAAAAATGAGAAGTTTGCAAAACAACGCTTGCAAGTGTGTTAAAAGAGTAATGCATGCAATTTCATGATCCATTACACTGTCTGTTAAAAAATGCTGATTGCCTCTATTGCTCCCCCCCCCCTTAGCTATGGCCTTTCTCGGCTGCAGCTGAGAACCAAGCTCTTACACCAAGTTGTAGCCAACCAGATTCGAAGACCACAGATTCTTATGCCACAAAGAGTTGGCATAAGAACAGTACTGCCCATGGTACCTTTGTAAAAACTATCATAAACTAAACTGATGTTTGTTTTACTGACATTGTGCAGGTACTCCCACACGGCAGTGAGGACAGGCAGCACAAAATCCACTTGTTCATAGCTACACTACAGACATTCCAGTGTCTCAATAAACCTCCTCTGACACCTTACGTTTTTTTTAGTGTTATTTATATCATTTTGGTTTATAGGACTACTCATTCAATGTCTGGCCACTCTTTGATTACTAGTGGTTTTAGGGTATGAGCTTTCTCTCCAATAGGATTTGTCTGAGTAGTCCTCAAACTTATTCATACAACTATTGCAGAATTTGTCAGATGAAAGCCTTAAACCACTTATTTAGTTGCTGCTGGTAGTAGCGTTATTACATCTGAGTGTAATACAGATCCTGGATACCAGGTACCTAGATATCATTTTTCTGGCTTAAAACAATGAAGCAATGTCTCTTAGAGGAAGAATCCAAAGCAAGTTCAATCGAAACAGATCAGTGAGATGCTTTCCCGTCTTACATTCACCCTGGCTTCATTCCAGGGCTTTCTCAGAACCAGCCCAATCCTGCAAACATTTACAATCTTCTGACTGTAGCACTTATATAGCCTGTGGGAGTAAGAACCTATTCTTGCATATAGAAAGGAACTCTACATTGTTTAACAGTTTGATTTGCTATTATATGCTACTGCATAACTTTTATTTTAATATCATGCAACTGCTGTGATTGCATTTTTATAATTGGTGCTCTACCCTAGAGGAGAACTTTTTGAACAGTAAAAAATGCTATCTAGGTGCTGAATCAGAGAATTTACCGAGAATGCTTTGGGTAGCAGTACTGAGCTATGAAGCTTCCCAGCAAAGGTGCTGCAGGTGCTCAAGAATTCAAACTACAAGATCAGTGACATTAATTAATGATTCATGAAACACAATATAAAATAAAATTCAGGCAGTGAATTCGATTTAGAAAGAAAAGTCCCGGACAGAATCCAACTGAGATGCTGATGCCCTTCTGAAATTTGTGTATATTGTATCATCAGACTCAGAACTACATTATCTCCACATTCGGAATCAAAGGCATGGTGATGGAGCAATAATGATTTTTGCTATGCTGAAGAGGAATGGTTGCTAATTTCATCTCTGAACACTTGGGTCTGTAGTAACTGGGTTTTTTTTAGCAAAAACAAGTCTGCATGAATTTCATTGACGTTCCTACACCCATTGATTTCACAATGTGCCAATCTCGGATGACACAAAGAATTGTCATTTAACAGGAAAACACAGAGAAATTTTTCATTAATTCTCTCTTTAACTTAAGTATTTCTCATGCTTCTCAAACTTCTCAGATACAGCACAGGAGCACAGGGTCCATGGCAAAAAATGACAGATGGAATACTTGTAAATAACTGCCTCTTTAAAGATTAGAAAGTGATTCAAAGAAAGATACTGTACTTATAGCTGCCAATGGTAAGAGAGAGTGATTGTTCGACTGAATTTTTTAAATCACACATCATGGAATTTAGATTATGAAAACATACTGAGACATGGCAATGTTTTCAAAGCCCAAAGGAGCTGTGTGGTACTATAGATGAAAGACTACAGCTTGGGGCAACAAATGAACATAGCTTCATTCAAAAAAAGTAAAAAAGGTTTGACTAATTGAACTTGCAGAGTTGAGGTTTCTTGCTTGTTCTTGTGGTTTGTTTTTGGGGTTTTTTTTGGTGGTTTACTTTTTTTTGGGGGGGGGGGGGGGGGGAAGGGTGTTGGGGTGTGTGTGTGTTTCTTTTTCCCCTGCCCAATCTGGGAAAAACATATATCTTCTCTCCCTCTGCGAGACCAAATATAATCTGCCCTTTTAAAGCCTGAAGCATCAAGGCCAAGAAATAGTGTTTGCCTGTGTACTTAATAAAACTACACCCTCGAGTATGCTGGAAGAAAAGACATAATGTATATTCATTGAACGAGTAATCATATGACCCCATGGACAAACCCTGCAGTGTACCACAAATTATTTCTATTAACTAAAATAGCTTTGTCTTAAGGAGTGCCTCCTAGTTTCAAGACCATGTTAAAAATATATTTCCCTGCCAAGGTTCCTGGCAATGCTTTTGATTATTAAAACGAAGAGAGATTAAAATCAGAATGTGCTCTTTCCTTTTACAGTAAACATCATATTCTGCTTTCCTCTTAGAGCTTCCAGAGAGGACACTAACTGACAAATTTCAGTGATTTCAGTGAAATTACCGATTTCATTACTGATTTCATTTCAGTAATGTCTATCTCAATTCTTTGTGCTACTATATGCAGTCATAATGTTTGCAGAGCAAATATTGCTACAGAAGCTTATTTTACACAAAACTGCATTTCTTATAACTCCTATTTCTTAAAACAATTATTTCATACTTCTACTACTCTTAAGATCATATTATACAAACATTAAATTTTATTTATTTTTTAAATTCGGTATAACCATATTGCTAAAAAGCAGATTTCGAACTGGGACAGAACTGTCCAGGAAAACATATATTATCTTCATCAACATAATTCTTAGCACAAACATATTACTATCCATTTTTAAAGTACTTTGTAAGTACAATAAATAAGGATTGTGGGAAGATCATTTAAAACGTTTTAACCAAACTATTTTCTATTTTTAGTTTTGTATTAAAATTTATTTTACCTTCATAGGCAAAAGGTTCATTTGTTGTAGAAAACTGAAAACCTGAAACTGAAGTCATAGTTTCCATCTGAAAACAGCAATATTCCTTAATTTTTTGTTTTATTTTTTACTGGAAAACCATCAAGAAAATATTTTTCATTCATTTTTGTCTACATTGCTAGGAGACAAAGGGCCGGTGCAGCTACTTCTATCACAATACAGTCAAAGACTTTTTTCAAACTAGAACTACAAAACATCTAGTCCCGAGCCCCCGATGATGCAGTTTGATCAAAGTCAAATGTGCAAATCCTAATTCTGTAAGAACTGAGATGCTTGGAATCTCCCAGGTCACAGTGAGAAATCATGTTGTCCCTGAATGGCAGCACTACCATTTTCTACACTGCGAATATACGTGCTCCAAGAAAATGCAAAGAATATTCTTGTTTCTGTCAGAAAACATCAGTTCCTGTCTCCTTATTTTTTGTTCTCAACTATTTGCCTATAAAAGGCAGGCTATCTTAATAATAGATTAAGATGATGATGATGATGATAATAATAATAAAGGCTTTATTTGACAAAGAGAAATGAAAATTAGTGATAGGGAAACATCTATATTTCAAATGACTCATTAGTTACACGAGAAAAGTGAGATTATCAGTCATGAATTTTTTTACTTTTATTAGCTACAAACAATCACTGCTGAAAAGAATTTGGGAGTTGACTTTAGTATTATGAACTAAAAGGGAGCTGATACCTATTTTCTGAATGCTGTTTGAAAGTGAGTACTAAACCTCGATATACTGACAGGGCTAGTTAGTAGAAAAACTGAGAAATGAGAGAATATTGTAATATTGTAGGTAAGTTAATATATTTGCAGACTACATTAACCATTCCCGAACTTTCTTTTCTTACACTGTGACTTTACCTAGAGTGTTTTACAGACATAAAGGTAATAAGAATCAAAACAAGTGCTTTTAGCAGAAAAATGTGAAGAAAATTTATTAGAGCTATTACAGTACCAAAATATGTAGCTCTGCTTCATTTCTGCTACTAGTGAAACATTTTGAAAGATTAGGTGAATTTCTCCAGAATTTTACTCAGTTTTTCTCACAAGAAAACTGTTCCGCTTTGAGTTTTCTTATCAGTTGCTTGGAAATTCCTTTAAGCTTGAATTAATTTAGATTCATCGATGCAATTTTCTTCAAGGATAATTTTGCTTTTACTGTAATTGTAAAACAGCCAAATTTCGAACTCTCAAAATATTTTTCAAATAGACCTTCATTGTCTGTTATTCCAGACATTCATAATCAGAAAAAAGACAAAAAAAAATATATATATATATGCAATGATCTTAAATGTTTTATTTCTGGAATCTGTTTAATATCTTTAATTTTGGCATCTGTTCAATATATACATTTGATGTTCAATAGAATCCCTTTTGCAGCAGCACTTGCTACAAATGAGTGATTTCTAAATACTACCACACTCTCTTCTGGACTTTTTTTTTTTTTCCTGAAAAAACACTTTCCCTGAAAAACGTTTGTAAACCACTGGTGAATGTATCCAGAATTAGAACGCGGCCCTCTTATCCAACTGGTACTCAACTACTTCAAGTGAATATAATCATGTTTTTTAGCCATGAGGCACCTTCAGAGTGACCCTCTATGTTTTGGCCAACACAATGGCCATCATGTCTTAAACCTTGGAGAATTTACAATGCTTCTTAAAAGAGCAAAGGGAATTACAACTCAAGTTCTTGACTGGTAAGTGACCCTTAAAGGGCTTTTTGTATCATTGGTTTTGTTTGTTTGTTTGTTTCCCCTTCTAGGTGTAGAGTTTGATAGAATAGTTTAACTCAGAACGATGTAAAAATTGCAGGCTATCCTTTTGACAGCAATTGTGACACTGATAACCATGTTTTACTGCTGTACGCTTAGACATAATACTGGTGAGCTACATTTGTATTCCAAAACTCACTGTCTTGAATACATATCTGTTAATATTTTCTCAGATCCATATTTAAAAGACATTTCTACTGGGAGTTTCCAACATATACCAGCAGAAGATGGATGGAAAGTAAGAAATCTGCACCACTGTGAGATTTCACCTTCAACCTATCACATTTCTCATGTGTGATTCTGACTCAGTCATGCGTTCTTTGCATATTTTATATACCAGCTGACAGCAATTTTTTTTTTTCTCCTACAAGAAACCCAATAATAAGCTTTTCAACTTTACCAGAAAAATCTTGGGGTACAAATGTGTCATTTAAAAAAAAATATCTTCCTGCTTACATTCACACATTAGTGCTGCTCACTAACAGGACTTGATTTCTAAAAATAAATATAATATCTCAGCTATTATTGGTGGACAGGTATGGAGAGCTGTGACACAGAAATATGCTTACACTTAGTGCAACTGTGTGCAAACGAAAAGCTGCATACAAAGGCAGACATTTTTTGTACTGAAAGGACGTAATCTGAATGAAGAAATCAAGAAGTTACATTTTCTAGAAGTTTTGCTCAACATATGTAAGTGAAATGAACTATTTTGAATATTACTATAAAAAACCCCAAAGTTACCATGACATAAAAAACCCCAGCAGATTACCTATCATTATTTCTTCTGTTTACCTTTTACTGTTCTGTGTTCTCACTAAGGTTTCCTTCCCTATTGCCATTGCTTTCAGCCTTCCAAACATAACATACAACTATCCTTTGACTTGACGCCCTACAGACCACAATTTAAACCCCAAGCACTATATTTAACGGTGGGAAAAGAAAGACTGTGAGGGCATGAAACAAAGGGAGAAATGGGAAGAAAAAAGCAAAGAGAAACACGAACCCACAGTTGAAAAATAACATCTATTTTCTCTTTTTTTTTTTTTTAAAGACACTATCTGATAATATTTTTCAAATAATATTGGGAAAAAATAATCAGATTAATCTGCAAGGGAATAAACAATCCTGCCCTTCTGCAATGATGCGCTTTTTATTCAATCACGTTTCTCTTTCACAGTAAAAGTAGTATGGATCTGTTTATTGACTGATCCTGGCATTGCATACAAAGGCAAACAAATCCTGCCTGCACTGACAATTTATGGGCTTTTTTCCATTTAGCACTTGGAGTAGCGGCCACACCATGGCATTACTGTCACAGGAAACGACGTCTCGTTGTTATAACACCTGGTGACACAACTCCAGGATTTACATCCAGTTGAGTGAGAGGACAAGGAAGGGAGTGTAGGGCTTCAACTACTGTATCTACTGCCAGTCTCCAAATCGTATAATAAATTTATGGCACATGATTGCAACTTGAGAGGATTTATCACCCTTTTTGTGAACTTTAGAGGGCTTGAATGAAAAACAGCAGTGTGGATGCTGACAGTCCACTGACTGAAAGCACAACTCACCATACAGCCTGCACACAGGTGAGGTGAAGACAATATCCAGACATGGTGGTGTAGAAGTACATCAACACAAACCGAGGTTTTATACCACGAATAAAGCCTATCAAGAGGGCTGTGGCATCCTCCTCCTCTGCAGCACGCCCCACAGTGATGCATGTTTTCAGGTAACGTTTCACTGGCCCTACAGTATCTTTCAATTAATTGATTTATGGATGAGGTTGTCTCATGTGTCTAAACTGCTCGAACCTTTAAAGTCCACCCTTCTCTTTTCTGGGAGGACAGAAGTAGATGCATAAAACAGGTGCAAAAGCCCAGGTGCAAAAGCCACTAGTAAATTTATTAATGCATAAATTTCCCTTGGCAAAGAATTACATACTGAATTACACAAACTCTCTTGAGACCTCATTTTTTCAGTACCTAGCGAGGACTCCAGTGTGGGTTTTTTTAAAATTCATTTGTTCTTTAATTAAGGAGAATGCTTATTTTTATTTAATGAGCCTGGGCTATTAAGTAAAAAGAACAAAACCAGCTAACCATCATTGTTTTCACTGTTCTGTGCATGAAGTATGAATACTCTACTACATGAAATGTCCGAGGTAGTGAGGCCATAAAGCTTTTATAACCTTTGACATTAGGCATTAATGGTCATCTGGCCATAAGAGTAATTTTTGCTATATCATCGTGTGTAATGACAGAAAAGCCGATGAAAGCTCATTTTAGCAGGAGGGATAGTGAACAAACAAATCATTGTGCACTAATAAGAAGAAAGTCCAAGGGAATTTTCTATCTGAGGCTGAAAAAGAGGATGGCTCATCGTTTCTAGTCCCCACAAGTGGGCCAGTAATTTTTACCTGTGCACCTAAGCTGAGCTGGAGCCTTTTCTGAGTCTGACCTATTTCTGCTGAAAATCAAGAATAATTCAACCCTGGAGTGAACTGCAGACTCCTGCTTCCAGACGCTTGTTTCAAATACTCAGTTTGAGTGAACTGCTAATTGCTACACATGAGATTATTTTAATTTGCTCAAAATGCACTGATTTAACCACACTTGCATGGCTCGGCACCCTGGCACCAGTTAATTACTGGATAATGGGTTCTTCTTCTCAACTTCCTCCAAAAAACACAGGCAGATCAGACAGGATACACATCTTTGTCTGCCATAACACAATACAGTGATACATACCTTTTGTTTTCATCATGTACATATACACAGTAACTAGAACATACCAGGATCACTAGTCCCTACTAAAGGATCAGAGAAGTATTTGTGTCTCTCTGTATGTTCATATTTCTGTAATCTATAAATATCATAGATATATGTAACACATGTATAAAATATACATATATATATACACATACGCACAATACTCATTCATATACAGTTATTTTTTTATCCCACACAGATTTGAGAAAAACTTCCTACTGGGATATAAAAAGCAGCTGTGCATAATTAGCCAACTGGCTTCTGCTTGAAAATTAAAATATTGACATTACAGATGTTTCTACCTAGTTCATATCTATTATATCTACAGGCTACACTACAAAAAACAACTTTGAGGCAGTGAATACGTATTTGCTGAAATGCAGACGATTAATGCTGAGAAAAGATTGCTGAAAGTTGGCCATCAACAGTTTTTTAAGTATGCATAAAACTACACAAATTTGTACATAGAATAACACAAAAACTGCTATGCTGGGTTATACCCAAAGTTTAATATCCCATCTCCAGCAGTGGAGGACTAGGGAAAAGGTATGTGAAAAGAGCTTGTGTTTCCAAAGAAACTTTTCTATATTCTTTTGTTTTCTTTAACTCAGAGGCTTCCTAGGCTACAGTTTCATTAAGTACCATTATGCTGAATAACCAAGTCGCTTATGAATTTTTCTCCTTGGATTTATCAAATTCCTTGAACCAATTTATACTCCCTGTTTTCCACAACAGCTCATAGCAATAAGTTTCATAATTAAATGCGTGGCATTTGACATTTCAAGCTTCCTCTGAAATCAAAGTTTTGCTGCAAGAGACATTGCTCTGAATCAAAAAGACTGAGGTTCAAACATTTAATTTTGAGACAGTTTGAGGTGGATTTACCAAGACATTTCAGCTTTGCAGCCCAGATCTATATATACTTCTAAGATTTCTACTGCTGATTTTTAAAAAATTATGAATATTTTAATATGAAATAATGAGCCACTCATTACATACCTTTAGCAGACAATAGGCAGAAACTGAAAATTAATTGATGGGTCTTCAAAAACTGATTACACACTATCCATAAGAGAGGTTGTAATGAGCACTTGAATTTTCAACAATTCTTTTAGTCAGAGCTCGGGTTTACATACAGGACAAAGTTAAACCATATCTTTACAAGTCTGTTTGTTCATTTTTAAACAAAAAGAACAAATTAAAAAAAAAAAAACAGGCTGAAAACTTCCTTTGCTTAGCTTAGGAGGAAAAAAAGGTAATTTGGATCGTATCAGTAAAACAAATACAAGACAGGAGAAATACATTCCTTAGAGCTAGCAGATCTTGCCCATCCAATTGGGACTAAGACAGGGTCTAGCAGGCAGGCTATTAAGGATTTAATTTATAATTTGGTGAGACTCCTATAATTAAAATTCACAAAAAAGTGCAATATTTTACTTTCTAGTATTAAAATGCATCAATATTCCCATGTCATACAAAGCATTTCTACGTTGCATATACGTAAGCTTCCATCACAAGAAACAAAGACTTAATTTTTGTATTTTCCTTGGTTAACCAAATGGTAATATTAATTTTTTTAGAGCTGAATACCTCAAAGAGTTCATCATAATTCTCTTATTACAAGAAATGTCAACAGGCATTCTGTAAGCCGAAAACTATTTCTGCTACTGTCTCAAACTCATTTTTTCATTGTTTTAAGACCATCATTAGTGTCAGCAGTATTTCAAGCATACGTCTTTACTTAAAAGCACACTTTGAGACCCAACAAAACATACTACTTTGATTACATTTTTCTGCAATTCTTATTCAAACATTCTATATTTTATTCTCGTTATGGTCATGAACTCTATTTACACTCAAACTCTTTTTCAAGCATTTGCTCCAGACCACTTTGCTTACAAAGCATCATACTTGGAGAAATAGTTTTACGCAATGGTTACATTCCACTAAACTGACTGTAGATTTTCTGTGGAACTCTCAAAAACTCTGAGGAAATTTAGCACAGTAAGAATCATCAGCACAATAAATATGTGCAAATCCACATCTTACTTCAGACGTAGACCATCAACTGATGCTTAGTGCTTGCTCTAATGGGGTGTTGACGTTAACACCATTTTGGTTTTCGTGTTATTTAGGATATTCTGAATTATCCCTTCAATTTAATCTTCCAGGAAGTGTGCTTTATTTTTAAAATATATGCGAATGCATTAAAAAAATAAATTAGCAACTGTATGTATAAGCAGAACGTAGTAACTTTTATGATAAAAGAGATCGAAGGAGAAGTATCATCTTAACACTGATGCAGGCAGATGCTACTTCTACCTAGATAAAA
The DNA here is from genome assembly GCF_009769465.1 of Tauraco erythrolophus. NCBI lineage: Eukaryota > Metazoa > Chordata > Aves > Musophagiformes > Musophagidae > Tauraco > Tauraco erythrolophus. The sequence continues at coordinate 18,623,659 of NC_141479.1, read as the reverse complement.
AGAAACTATATCCTTTACTATTCTCTTCTGATGGGTCTTTGTGAAAATTCTTTTCTTTAATTTTATTTTTCATTTTAAACTTTTGGTTAAAAGAAAACTCTTAAAGACGCCCTTGTAGTTTCCTCCATGTACTGGATTTATAGATCAAAAGGAAGAAGTAGGCCTGGAGAGTTCACCAAATTCAACATAATTTTATTCATTTTACACCTTCTTATCCCATAACCAACAGGGATTACAAGTAACAAAACCACCCCACAGTCCAGAAAGTACTACCATATTTGAAAGGTATCAAAGGTGACAAAGGCACCTTAGATATCCCTGCCATTTCGCTCGGCCAGTCTGCACATAGTTTACCTTTCCTGGTATATTTTTATTCCTATCCGTCATATCCAATCTTATTTATATTCATTTGTGTACTAATCTTGTTGTTGTTAGGTTAAGTATAAAAAAACCCTCTCTGTCCTGGCAGCTTGTTCTTGATGAGCAGCCACCATCTCTAGAAAGAGTTTTCCTTTACCTGGGTCATAGCCACACACTATTATAGGATGCACAGCTATTAATAATACTTAGTGCTTCACATCCTTCCCCATGCTTTATCTGTTTTTACCATTTTATGATACTGAACAACACTCTAAGCTACTCTTAATTCCTTCTGTTTCCTCTCTAAATGTCTTCAAATGTCCCTTTACTTCTAGCAATTATTTACAGACATCTATCAGTCCTGGTTTGGGGCTCCTTGGCTGGAATGCAATGTGTTCAGGCTATTGGGCATCATGGAAAACAATTTACTTTTTTTACATGAAATTCTAGAGCAATTCTCCCAAACGCTGCAGTTAAGATTTTACCCCACTGGGCTTGCAGCATATTGTTACAAGTCACAGAATGTCAAATACGTTTAAAATAATCTCTGTTAAATGCCTCCAGCAAGTGAAATTAAATGGCTGTCAAGTTCATTTAACCAGCCCTCACTTTCCAACCTTTAAAGAATGAGACATCCAAATGTTTATGTCTGCCTATGTAATCCATAAGATTACAGTCACTCTCATTAATGTACTGAGGTAAATCTGCAGCAGGATACAGATCCTAAATCCTAGAGTTGGCAGCTGGATAGACCAGAGATCTATAGAAAATAAAATGGCTCATAACTTAGAAAACAAAAACGTGAGAAATCAGCAGTGCAGTTAACACAAAAGCCATTACAGTCAGTAGAAAAACTGCCATACGTGTCACTGGATCAGGTTCAACTATTATTTTCTTGGTGTATATATGCTAACTTCAGTCTCAGGCAGAAATTAGAGGCTTTATAAAGTAAAAAATGCAAACTATATCCCTACTGTTCTTTTATATTTTTTTCCTTCCTTTCTTTTTTTGTTCCTTTTTTTTTTTTTTTTTTTTTTTTTATTTTGAATAAATAGCATCCAAGTTTGCAGTTTGTCCAGGAAAAGACTTCCTAGTAGAAATCTGAAAACATCTATGGTCACTTTAAGCATAAATTTGAGTGTACCTTTGTTAGAATTTGACTCGGCTGTTTCCATGAAAACAGCTAATTAACTGTAACTAACTGAAATCTCTCCAGGAAAGATATATCAGGAAAGAAATACATTAGTATATCACCGACCATTCGCATATTTTTATCATTCATTATAAGCTGTGGCAAGCCTTAGCTTGAAATTCAGATTAATATTTATTCATGGAATGCATATAAAAGTTTGTATTCTCAGTAATTATGCCCAGACATTTGCCTCTCTAGTATTACTAAAGTAATGAAAATTGTAGATGTCTAAATAACCAGTGGTGTTTACTGTGAGCTGGAAAAAAAAAAAAAAAAAAAAATCACACTGAAAAAGGTAAATGGCCTTAGCAACACAGAAAATGTATTAAAATACCCCCAAAACACATCCCCCTGGACTATGTACAAAAGATTATTTAATTATTCATAGAGAGATTAAATAAATACAAAAATTGCACACTATCTCCATGTTTTCTTTTGTTCTCTTCTATTTGTAACTATCTCAAACGACAGAGAAAGGAGGGTCCTTAAAAGAGGCTTGGCACATCAGTTCACAGTAATCCTGTAAGTTTTGTCTGTTCCTACTTAAGGAACTAAACTTTCAAATCATTAAGGAAAAAAGTCACTCTGGAAAACAATAAAAATCTGGAACATGTATCTTCCAGCAACATCAAGGAGGTCCAATATAAACATCCACTTGAGTATTAAGATTTATACACCTAAATTTGTCATGCTAACTCTCTCCAAGACTTATTTATTAGTAAATCTTTGATATTTCTGATCAATAGAATCAATAAGTGGAAAGCCACTAGAAAATTCCATTGGGTTTGAGACTGCTAAAATTATGACCACACAGGAAAACACAGAGGAACCCAGCAACCAATAGCTTAGATAACAGTATTATCTGAATCCCCCTTATCAAGGCCTCAAAATCCTCAGGCAAGTTCCACAGTCCAGTATATCTATATCTTCTCCTATATAATTATACATCTCTCATCACTAAATTACTGGAATCCATGGACATTTACACTTTGACCCAACTATCATGAAGACACATCCAAGATACCTATATGAGTGTTATTTATTTTTCAGCAGAAAACTCTTTCCCTGAATGGGTTTGAATTCAGAGCTTGACTGAGGACGGTGGTGGCTGTGATAGCAAATAAGGTTGTACCTACAATGAAAAGCCTTTCTTGTGGAACTTCAAAAAAGAACTCCTACAACACAATTTTACTACAGTAAGAAGGAATCAGGAATCATACATGCAAACACATGCACATAAAGATTTATATCAAGCTGTGCAGTGCAACTATTGATTGGAAGCAGCCAGACAGCAGAACCTGATGAATAATTTTAAGATACATGCCATAAAATTTGAAGAACTATGGAAAACAGATGTAAACAACATGAAATCTTGGTTGACTGGATGCCATCTGCATAGAGAACTGTGACAGATTCTGTCAAACACTGATTCTACAGGTTCACTTTTGCACAAGATAATTTTCCAAGTATTGGTGTTCTTGACACCAGGAAAATGAGGTTATGAAGTTTAATGGGATGAATATCTGGGAGAAAGAGGGAGAGGATAAGAAAAAGACAAAGCTGAGAAAGATTATTCAAACTTCGACTAACAGGTAAGACAATCAAAAATGCCAAATGCTACATGGATAAATATCAAAGTGCAGCAAAAGAAAATGGATTAAAACTATTACAGAAGAGTCTGCTGGAAGTTGGACTGAGAAACATGGCTGATGAATCAGAAGTATAAACTTCAATAAAAGGAGTGGAAAAAAGGAAAAGCAAGGATAGTTTATCGATTAAGAAAAATAGGGAACTGCCAGGTTTAAAAAAAAAAAAAAAATCCTTAGTAAAGAAACGGTGTGGAGTTTGAGTAAAGAGAGAACGTATAGCAGTTAACAGTTAAATATTGCCCTATTGTCCCATAGCCTGGAATTAACACTCAAAGCTAAACATTAAATATTGTTTTAGAAGGGCCCGTGGTACAAAAGAGGTGTAAACTTCTGCTTTGACAGAGGGAGGTGAGACCACTGAAAGACTTACAGGAACTCGCAGCTCATATCCAGAGCTCATACACTACCAGCACGATCAAAGCTTAAACATTGCAGTTTCTGAGCCGTTTGGCACCGCTTTCTTTTACGGAAATACTGGATGTAGGGACTGCCCATCTACTAAAACTACACCATCCTAATCCGTGGTCTAGGAACGCATTTAAATGGGCATGACAAGATGCTGCTGTGGTTTAAATGAAAATGCAGTAAATTTGTTCCCTTGATCCCAGTAGACCATCATGTTCTGCTACAAGCTCTTGACTGATTGTGCAAAGACATCTCCGACATTGTGGCGATATATTCTTAGTTAATTACAAAACTCTTGTTAATATACTCGTAGTTAATTACGAAACTCTTGTTACCACACAGGGTGAATGGGAAGCGGAACATTCTAAGGAAGTTTCTTTTGAATTCTGAATAAGCGATCAATGTCTGGAATTAATTAAGAATGTACCAGAGACCCACAACGGAAGAGAGTGAGTGTTCCAATCGCCAGCTATATTCAGAAATACAAAACACATTTCTTGTTTGGAAAGATCGTCAGTTAGTTCATTACATGCTTATCACAAGTGAGTTAAACATTTACCTGAACACTGTTTTTAACCTGATGAAGGAGCAGCTCAGAATGCATTTCACACCTACAGCTTTTCAAACAATGGCAACCACGCATGAAAGCGTAAAAGTCACCAAAAAGGTTACATGATTTCTAGAAACTACATAAATAATAAAACAAGGACAAATAATTTCTAGTCCTATCAATATACAACACAAGGAAGCGAAAGGTAATATCTATCGTTGTTCAGAGTCAACAAAGCATATGTCACCACATTAAGCTTCAAGGAATACTAAATATTCATAAGAATGTACTCGATTCCAGCTTTCCTTTCAAAATATTTCAGTATGCCAAAACCTTATGTCTATCCTCACTCACAGCTTCAACTGTATAAGGAGGATAAGGCCTTGTTTCGATGACGTATAGAAAGACATACAAATACATAACCCACAGCTCTAATCTCAAATCACTGTAACTGCATCGATTTTGATAGAGACTTCTGCTGGTTTAGATTTCTTACTCCAAGGTCCAGGTTAATTCCATGACATAATATGATCACACGATTACCACTTACAAATGTAGTTGAGATCCCTGTGGAGTGTAATGCAACAGCTACTCATAAAATAATGCACAACAGCTGAGGACAACAGTCGAAGAAAACTAATTCAGTCTTCATCTTGAGGAAGAGTTTAGCTAGGATGGTTGTTTGTATACAAACTGAAATTTGGAACAATATCTTGTTCTTATAGAATTTAATCATAAGATAACATCATCAGTGAATTTAATTGGAATGTTTTCATTATGAACTTGAATTCTCAAAGTGTGTTTTTATTTTGTTACAACTGTTGTATTTGCGTTTACACAAGTAAAATTGTTTGGTATTTCAAACTGCCCTACAATATTAGCATATTCATAACACACTCTCCATTTATTCGTATTATTAGCCTAGCCTCATGCTACATCAACAAATAAAAATGACCCTTCCCATAACTATTCTTACAGAGAAAAAGGTAGAATTCCCACTCTGAACAGAAATTGTACGTGTTATTTGGGCTGAATCTTAATCATAACCTAGGGGTTGTCTTCATTGATTCTAGATACGAATAAAAAATGTAAACCTAAATTGAAGCTTTCATTCCAAACCATGTTATTTTACTTTTTTTTTTCTTTTCCTTTCTTTTTTACTGCAGACTTGACTGTTTTTCAAAAATAATTACCTGCTGTCCTAAAGGGCAGCTCCCACCTCTTTATGCATGGCAAGGATTCAGTGAGCCACAAAATCAACAAGAAAAGTTGTACAACATGATAATAATGCATTTATGAACACAGAATTTCTGCAGGTGTTATTTATAGAGATATGATTGGCACGGCCTTACCTGTAGGGGATCCCTCCATGACATGACCAATATAGGGTCCTTCTTTGAACATTGGCCTGTTATCGTTTTGATCAATAACAGAAATATCTAGGCGGACTGGACCGTCAATGGTTTTCCCACTTGTATCTATGACCTCAACTTCAAGCTGTACAAACAAAAAGAGAGGAGTAAATTCATTAGTTTACTGCCACAGTGAGCAAAGGATAAGAAAAGTATAGCTCAGATGAGTGCTGCTGTAACCAGACGCTGCCAAGGATACCACTTGCAGCCCATAATTTGGGACTAGGCTCAGAGCAGATTTTAATTCTAAGCAAAGAGACAGACAGATGTACATTCAAATCAAGATACCCCTTGGCAGCTCAAAAATGTCACGGTCCCTGAAGAATGAAACGTTGAGCATAAGAAAAAAAAAGACCCCCTGTAAATTTGATGCTGATCATGTGAAGATTTGGTGAGAATTTGTTTCTTTACTTTTTTCAAGCATATTTACAGTGGACACGTATAGAACTATCACAGTGTAATTGGCACATATCCTAATGCTCAGCAAGAATCCATTAGACACGTTAGATACGTTTCCTCAATGATGATGGCACAAAGATAATTTTCACAGTTCTCCAGCTTTTTCTAATAAGGTATGGAAGGACAGAACAACATACGCAGTCTTATATAAGCAGGTATATATATATACACACACACACCCCCCTCAATGTATGAAAGCACCTGTGGAACATAAAACCAACTTATGCAGCTGAAGATTTATTTAGATTTCCTTTACTCCTGAAAACTGGAAAAATCATATTGTTTATCTCAACCCTCCGATTGACTTGCAAGGGAAGGTCACAATGAGATACCAAAACTTAATTAGTCATTAGGGCAAACCACACCAAAACTTGTTAGATAACAGAAAATATCAATTGAGATTGCAACTGCATGCCATACCTGCAGTTGTCTCCCCTCACCACGACATCAGTAACATACAGCAATAAACACACCAGAGGCATAGCTATAATTTTCACCTACCCTACCAGTCCCCAGACTCTACTCTTTAATGGAGTTAAGCCAGCCAGAAAATGAACCTGAGCATGGATGTTAATATCACTCTCTTCCAGTCTTTCCCTGAGAAAGCGGTAGCAGCAGGGATTGGAAGTGTCTGAGCATTTTGTTTATTCTGTTAATTTATTCTTCATTGCCATGTCTTATACCTGTAAGTTATTTGTGAGTTAGTGATATGTCCTACTGGGAAAGAATTAGGTCAGAATTCCAGTTCGTTAATAAAACGGATGGCTTATTATCACATCTCTCTGCATTTTGTTATGCTCATAAACGCATTCCATTTTTATAATTCAATGTACTGGGTGTGAGTAGGAGTATTTGCTATGAGTAAACTATCTACTCACATACACTATTTGTAAACAGTGTCACAGCCCATTTTAACACCTACTTGCTGATTAACCTCACTTCCCCAGCAATTGTTCTTGCAAGCCTTTCCCTAGCCTTACTTTTTAATAGATTTATGGCTTAACCGTTTAAAAGCAAACAAACGCTGTGACGTGAAGGCAACTGATTCATGTGGCATTGGCACAGCTGAAGCTTCATGGCAGCACACACACCTTTGACTTCCAGGGCTTGTTTAACACTGGACTCTAAAGTCACAGTAGTAATCTTAGGATTGCATATGATGTGATGGCGACCAGGAAGGAAAATGCAGTCTTATTACTGAACTGCATTAAAGCTAGATACAGTTCTAGATAGAGTTGGAAATTGCTGACAAAAAGATTTATCTTACGAAATGTTGACTCACCAAAACTCTGTTAATTGCTTTGGGAAATGGAAGAATAGAAATATTTCTCTGTGAAAACCCAGCAAATTCATTTTCAAATTCAAGATAATTTGCTTTTAATCTGTCTCTCAATATTAAGTGACTATACTGCTCACTGGAAAGAACAAAGCCTTTGCTAAATTTAAAAAACTACTTTAGCTGCTTTATCAAAATTATAAGTCATCTAAAGCAAAGGCTGATCTAACGTTGTGTTTTGTGGTGTTTTTTTTTTTCCTCAGACTTGCACAGATTGAGGAAGAGAATAGGAGATTGTTATTAATGACTGAAATAGATTTACTTTATCATTGGCAAGTCTGCTGCATCTGAGACCAGCTGGCCAAAAAGCTGGCATGACAGGTCCGTAGGAATGATTTCCTGATCTCTGCTTCATTTTATTAAGATGACAGAGGACTTTATTTTATTAGTCTTTGTACAATAATTTCCAGGCTTATACTAAGAATTACGGGTTAACTCACCAGCTCCTTTTAAATCCACTCTTCTACAATATTTTCAAAATGAAAGCCTGCAGCACCGAAATTATGACCATCTATCTTTACATGTCTAGTTTGTGAAAGAAGCTGCCTTATATCTTATCCTGCCCAACCAAAAAACTCCACAAAAAAAATCCATAAACAAACAAACAAAAAATCCACCCACAAACAAAAAAGTAACAAAGCAAAGAAGAAACAAACAAGCAACAAAAGTAAATTATTACTTAAAAAAACCACAACACATGCAAGAGAAAGAAGCATTCAAGTAAAAGACAATATTGGCACAAAGAAACAAATTACTTTGAACAGGCTGTAAATAAAACCAGATGGAAAATTAGATTGTGCCTATCAGAAGAGTGAGATTTCAGTCCTTCAATAAAGAAAAAAGACAGGAAAGCCTATCTAGTTTTCCCGTAAAACTTGACTGATTTATGAAAGATACTGCATTCATTCTTTGGATAGCAAGAGGCTGTAATTGAACATTCAGAAAGCATCTAAGTTCCTACCTGATTAGAACAACATAACTCTAAGGAAAAGTGGTAAGCATATGGACAGTTTTGGACAAACTGACCAAAAAACTCAACAAAAACCACTCTGCAGTTATTTATGATGTGAGAACCTCATAAGATTGACTATGCTTTCAATGTTCCAACTTAGAAGTCATAGAATTATCTTCATAACGGTGAAGTTATGTTAATCGTAATCTAGCCAATCATGTTTTCAGGAACACTTGAGGTTACATCCCAATTTCATTTTTGACAAAAGTATACATGCAAACTACAAAGGATAACCAAAGGGTTTATCAGAACTATTACAGCTCCCAACACGAGTCTCCATGGCAGGATAACAAAGCAGGCTTCAGCGAGTGCTTCTAATAGAGCTGAGAAAATTAAGGATACCAATAAAACAGGGAAAAGAAATATAAAACTGAAAAAAAAACAACAGATTTTAGCCCGTTTGTCTAGACAAACTCTTAATTCAATACTCTTCCTTCTCAAAAGGGACTTCTTGACTACTCATTCAATTTCCCTCACTGTATCTAAAGCGAGGATCTTTCTTGTCACCCCAAATACAACGATTTTACCAGAAGTTTAGGAAGTTTATTCAAAGATGCACAATCCCATTTTAAGCACTCCGCTTTATTTTATAGAGTCTCAATTCCCTTCCGCGCTGCAGTCAGCAACAACATTTACAGGAGAAGACAATCAACCTCATCCTTACCATTACTTAAAGTAATTTCAAAGGTTTCTCTTCACAGAACGGTTGTTTTCATTCATTTATTGCTTTGGGTGAAGCGATTCTGGATAGCCACCTTCCTTCTCTGCATATAAACGTCTAGTTTTACTTTGCAGCCAGCCAATGGCCCGCACAAAATTACATCATAAATTTCAAGATTTTCATAAGTAAATCTGGAATATCTTTTAGTACTTAATTATCTTCAAAGTCTAATACAGGTTATTTAGTCATTAACTGCCTTCTAATTTTCATTTCCAATTTGCTGCTGATAAGAATGTTTCTCGGAGAATTCTTCCACTTATTTCAACAGACGTTTTTTCCGCATGTTCCTTGTACCCAGCTCCGCACAGAAGAAAAAAAAAAAAAAATCAGTATTTTTGTATGTGAAACCAGCAGCTTTCCATAAGCACAGGGCCCCTGTGGTCAGCAGCACAGAGGTGCGCTGGGTGTCAGCAGTGAGGGGCTGCTGAGAGGCAGGTCAGGGCTGCCCAGTGCCAGTTCCAGCCGGTTCCCACCGGTTCCACTGCTGAGAGGCAGGTCAGGGCTGCCCAGTGCCAGTTCCGGCCGGTTCCACTGCTGAGAGGCAGGTCAGGGCTGCCCAGCACCAGTTCCGGCTGGTTCCCACCGGTTCTGCTGCCGAGAGGCAGGTCAGGGCTGCCCAGTACCAGTTCTGGCCGGTTCCCGCTGGTTCCGCAGCCGCCCCAGCACACGGGGCTTGCTTTATTCCCGGCTTGATGGAATTGTTATCCAGAACACCCGTTCGGTTCATTGTCACCCATTCCCAAGTGCGAACTGGCAGGAAAGGAGGAGCCAGACCCACAGATCGTTCATGTGGGCATTTTCTGGTCAGAGGAAAACCACTTGGCCACTCTGGGTCATAAAGAGTAGTAAAGAAATTCTCTTTATAGTGAAAAGTTTTAATAAAAACTTGATTCAATTACCTAAAACAACTCAGAGAAGATAATAATTTAGACACGTAGAAATTAAGTACAATTAAATTTTCCTGCTATTAAGAATATGAATAAAATATTAGCTAATTTTTATACAGCACAAGAGAAGATGGAGGGAGAGGATATCAAACCAAAACACACTGCTCCTAACAGGTATGGATAATTTTATCTCAAACTGCTTGACAGGATATCGATTACCTCAGCAAGGATGTACAGATGATGGCAAAAATGGCACCATTACCTGCACTGGGAGAACTTAGTGTGACATTCAGAGTTAGAGCCTAGGTGGGAAAGGATTAATCAGCCATTCTAAGTACTCCTGTGAGCATCTGACAGAGGCTTTATCTTGCTAATGCATCAATTTTAAAAATAGAATTCTGATTCCTTTAAAAAAAAAAAAAACAACGCAATTTATTATTCTAATTTTATTGGTTTCTTATCCAGCAATAGTCACGCAACATTTTATTCGCGTGTCGTTTTGCAATACCCTCACAATGAAATACAAAGGTCCATTCTGAAAGGATTGCTGCAGTACGAAAACACTGAACGTCTCCTTTCAGTCAATGTTCAGTACACGGACGTTGCAAAGCCTAGAGCACTACCTTGGAGATTACAGACATCACTGGATTCTTCTGCACATTTTCATACTCATGGGAGCCCAGAGGTGAAGAAGCAGTGTCTATCTATTTTAAAACTAGTGTCTGCCTTATTATCATAGAATGGTTTGGGTTGGAAGGGACCTCAAAGATCATCTAGTTCCAACCCCCCTGCCATGGGCAGGGAAACCCGCCACTACACCAGGTTGCCCAAAGCCTCATCCAACCTGGCCTTGAACACTTCCAGGGATGGGGCATCCACAACTTCTCCGGGCAACCTGTTCCAGTGCCTCACCACCCTCTTAGTGAAAAATTTCTTCCTTATATCCAATCTAAATCTCCCCTCTTTCAGTTTAAAGCCATTGCCCCTTGTCCTATCACTGCACGCCCTTGTAAAAAGTCCCTCTCCAGCTTTCCTGTAGGCCCCCTTTAGGTACTGGAAGGCTGCGATAAGATCATATATAAAAACATATTAGATATGTTTTATTTCTAATGTGTTTTGTTGGAAAAACACTCTTGGAAGAAAATGTAGATTATTAGAGGGTTTCCTGAATGCAGACGTTCTTTTACCCGAAGCTGTAAACATTTTACATACTATACAACTGCAACAGGCCTTCCGATTTATTCTTCTCCTAATAAGTATCTATGCAATGTCTGCAAAGACTTTAGATTTAGAAATGCAAAGACTGATTTAAGTTCCTACTAGATCTTTCTAATCATCATCTAACCATCACAAAGTCATCCTCACTTCAAGCGTTCAAGTGTTTCTTTTCTCGGGCATTTGCAAAACAACCTTTATTTTTTAATCAACCTTCAAACACTAGTTGTCTCATGCCTTTCTTCACAAAGAAATCGTTTGAAAAGTGACGTAATTCATTGAAAAGCACTACAGTACAAATGACTAGTCCCAGCATAAATATATATATGCCTGCCCTACTATACAAAAACACTGAAGTTCCTATCACAGAAAATACAAGTTTCATTTAAAAACATTAATCTGTATAAAGCCTTTAAAGAATTTCAGGTGTCTATAGATTTCACTAAGAAAACTAATTAAAACGGCAACTGAGTCTTCTGTGCATGCTTGAATTTTTCTCTGTAAACCATGGTTAAGTTGGGCAATACAGAGACTGTAACTGTGTATGCTCTACAAATTGCAGAAAGTAATACTGTAGGAATTAACAGTGAGAAAACATTCCAAATCACTCAAATAATTTCATTCTTTTTGCCATTTTTTTAACCTCAGTTAACAAAAGAAGATTAAAGATCAAAACCTATACACAAAAGAGCATTTTATTTCAGAACAAGTATAGGGGTCTTTCTGCGTATACGATACATGATTTAAATACTGCTCACCTTCATGCATTCTCAAATTAAGCATTAGATTTTACAATATCAGGTGATTTCTATGGTGGCATTGTTATCCAATTCTACTCAGCAAGTCTGAATCACTGAAATCCAGATAAAGAAGGGAAAGCTAAATTAAAAATAAGGCTCATGTGAGCAGGACATTCCCCAAACTACCTTTAAGGAGCAGTCTCCTAGATTATCACCGTATACTTTGCAACGACCCATCAAACTAGAACTGTTCTGCACCTCTGAAACAGGTGAAAGATTGAAGAGCTTTAGCAAAGACCTCGCTAAAATAAGAGTTTGCACAGACTTATCTCCCAATCCTAGAATTACCCTGCAGTTATTTCATAGTTCCTATTTTCTTAGCACAACTACCTCTGAACTGTGTGCATTAATTAAACAAAAATGTCAAAAACCACAAGACTTCTATCTCCCAAAGAACGACAAAGGATAAATTCTTCATTAGGTGAGAGTCACTTCATCATCTTTGATCACGTCAGATGCAAGGCTTTGTAGGCACATTAATAGAAGTTTTGTGAAAAAGAAGAATAATTTAATATTTTAAACAGTCAAAGATGTTCTTTTCTCACTAGATTTAAAAGTAGCGGTCTTAATATTTTTAATCATTAGTCACATAAGTAGACTGAAAGGTCAATGTTATTGTCATAATATTCTCGTTTGTGAAGTGTAACATAGCAAGTTATTCCAAGCAAGTACCAAGGAATAAATGTTTAACTCTATATACGATCTAACTTTTTTATACTTGCTGGAACTTAAGCCTAATTAAGCAAAAAACACCAGCAACAGTATGAATGTATATTTACTTACCCTACTAGACTTGGAAGAAAGGGGATTTAATTTATGCACTCACACTGGTACAGAACTCTACATTAAGGAAGTAAGAGCAAAACAAACTGGAATCACTGGTCTGACGCTTGGTAACAAGACCATAGATCAATGGAAGAGCAAGATAAAACGCATGTAATGAAATCAATTGTGCCGTAATTTATGTCTGAGGCTAAACGTCATTTGAGAGCAAAATTGGGTGGATTTTGAGAATGAGGAGGGGTCAAGGAATGGAGAGATAAGCCATAAAAGCGAAATATTAGAAAAAGATAACATGAGAAAAGAGGAAATGATGATGATTCCGTTAACCTTTCCTAGAAGGCCTTGCCTAAGCTGAGTCAAATTCAGGAATACTCTACAGAACTAACCTGACTGTTGTCCCATGGCCTAACAGGAGGCTGTCTGGTAGCACACTGGAGGCAGGAGCTGTCTCATGCCCACCTAGCACAATTCTGACTGGTCCCTGCAACTGCATCCTTCCCAGCAGAAGCTTTCATGAGATCATTCCTAAATAGACCTGTCAAGTCTAACAACTCTTTTCTTTCTTTTTAAGAGAAAGAAGAGGCAGAGAAGGAGAAACAGAAGTAACAAGATGCATTTTCATAGTTTGTATACTTTTTACTAATCAGAATCTTTACCTTTTCAAAGCTAAAGTTGCATTTGAACTTGTCAACAGAGGGGCTAATCTATACATGGCTATAAGTTATCCCAAAATTCCCATGTTATTTCAAATGTTTTTTCTTTAAACAAAACCAGCCCAAGTCAAAAAAGTTGCCTTAATTAAATAATAATTTTCTGTATATTTTCCACATTAATTTTTGTGCAGTAAATCTTTCTAATGTGAATATCTTACTGTTCATCCTTCCCTTGAAATGGGAAGCACAAGAACATTGTCTTCGCCAGTTTACATTCAGTAAAGGCCAACCTCCAAAAGCTCATTGCACCTGCATCTCCTGTTGGCTTGAGATCATATAGAAATTGTCCATCTCTCCAAGCAACCTGGGACTGGCAATCCAGAAAAGCTACTACATCCAGGAGAAAGGAGATTACTCAGTGTGATTATGAAAACAAACCATGAGCACTGGCATTTTCCAGGTTCTTTATCCTGGACAGTACTACAGTCTGTGTTCTGCCACCAGCATGCCTCTTGATTTGCAGTTCACTTTACAGCACATGCCTAGAACATGCCACCAGTGAAATACACTCATTGCTGCAAAATGAAGCTAAAACGCTATACATTTAATATTTTCATTTTAATATATTAAATTCCTCCATAACACTAAACTAAGCAATTATGAATTCACTATCTAATTGAATGTATATAATGCTATTAGTGTCACAGTAAATGTATTTTCTTCACAGCTGTGTGTCTCTGAATACAATATTGCTAAAAAGGCGTTGTTTTCTTGTAGGACTTAAGTCCTGAAAATTTGTCTCTGCCATGAGTAAAAACGGTCTCTTTCTGGTGAACAAGATCACAGAGCAGGAAAACAGATAAAAATTACAGAAAATGACAGCATAAACCTCAGAAAAAAGAAAATATTAGATACAGACTCAAAAAGCTGACAGCAAAGTGAACTCTGCCTTTTCTGCAGAACAACACTAAACCCAACTTCAAAAATTATTTTGATGTTTTCATCTCATTAAAAAATAAAATAAATAATTTGGGATTTTGTACAAGTTTCTTGTGTGTCAACAGAAAAAATAAACCCACGAAATGGATAACTTAATCTCATATTTTTTGCCACTTACTCCAGAGGATAAATTTTAAACATTAACAGCAAAGGTGCTCATCAAGCAGTAAGTGCTATTTTCAGGTATTTGTTGTCAGTTTGGAGCAGACAAGATTTACTCCTGTGAGTTCCTGTGACTATTATTTTAAGATTTCATACTTTTAATATTTAAATATTTGTAAGAAGCAATTCTTTACACATGCCAAATTCCTTCTGACTCTCACAGAATATTTAGTTTCCTATATAAAATCAAACGCTAGTAACTAGCGATTTTTCAAAGCTTCAGTCCATCTTAGGCACTAGGTCCACCCCTCATAAAATCCAGTCCCTCTGATAAAATGACAATTTCTAGGGACACTGCACTCGGAACAGTCAGGTTGCGCAGAAGAAAACTGGGTTTAACTGGTGAGTTACGCAAAAGCCACAGTGAACAAAGGAATTGGGAGCAGAGAGTGGAAGATGCTGGTGTTACCACACGACTCTCTTCTATTGCTTGGGAAACCTCAACCATGCTGTGCAGCTGGGCACATCAGGGTGGGCAGCAGGTAGCTGCTCGAAGGTCCAGCCAGCCTGGCAGAGCTTCCCCATGGGTGCTGGGTGCACGTGCAAACCCTGCTGCACCTCTGGACTACCGAAATGCAAGAAATAGAAGAACTTTCCAAAAGGCTCAAAATCACCATCCCTGTTTTAGAGGTGGACATAAAGGAGGCATGAGGTACTCCAACTGATCGTAACCGTCCTGATCAATTATGATAGAACTGACGCAATATAGCAGAGTGTTTCAAAAGAAAATCAATTACATAAATAAGATAGGCAAAAGATGGGAGAAGAAACAGAGATGAAATGACTTCACCAAAGGTGTACACCAGACAAAATTTAAATCAAGCTTGAATCTAGGTTTTTTGATCTCCGAATCCAGGACTGATAGTTAAATTCTATCTCTTGCTGAGCAAGTGTGGTAAAATTAGATTTACAGAGTTTATTAAGCTACCAACATGTGCTCAGTGTGATTTTTCAAAGTGCCTTACAAGACTGGGTAATATATCCTATTAAAATCAAAACCTCTTTGAAAGAACTTTGAAAACCTGATCATCCCCTCAGTGTCTCATTTCCCCCCCCCATTAAGCACTACTCTAGAACTGTATAGACACAACCACAACTGAAAATAATTTTCTGCATATTTCTAAGGATCTCTCAAAAATAGAATTAAAATTACTTCTGAAGGATACTTCCTGTTAAATATTATCTATGTGTTTTGAAATTAGAATGTCCACTCCAAAAATAACCTCAGTGAAAAAATGAGAAGTAAAGGACATCCCTCAAACCTGTGGAGCAATATAGCTTTTTGAATGAAGCCATGAGTACTTCACTCAGACCAAAAGTATTACAGATGATCATATAAATACTAATTAAAATCTTCCCATATCACAAGAGAACACATGTTGAGCCCCTCAAAAAGAGAGGGAGAGTGGGGGAGAGAAAGAAGATATCAGGATTCACCAGAGCAATCAAGTTTAATCACAAAAATATTAAATTAAAGAAAATCAAAAAGAGAGGAACTAAGACTGAAACAAAGGATTAAGACATAAACTGTGGCAGAATTTTTAGGCTCTATGCTGCACCAGAAAAACCACAGACACTTACGTAAGAAAGATGAAAAATGGCTTTGCACTTTTAAGTAGCTCCTAGCAAATAAATGTTTGAAAATAACTCCAACCAGCATGTAGGAAGTGGCAAGAGTTTAACAAATTTTATCTCCTAGAAGGATTCAAGAAGCAACCGGGGCACAAAGAGCCCATAACTAATCGGACCAACAACAAAAATCCAAGATCTAAAACGCATCGGTGACAAGAAAACTAACTTATTTAGGTATAAGAAATAAAGGTCAGTGTAAATGTCAGGTATATATCACACACACACAAATTTTTCTTTGTTATTATTGCTTAACATATCTGTTCCTACAAATGAGTAGGAAAAGGTCTTAGAAGTCAAGGATCACTCAAGCTTACAGCAGTCTACTACAGATGTAACCAACCAGATTTCTCTATTTTAAAGCAACAAAACAAGGATTTACAAGAGCACTTGTACAGAGGACTTTAGGAGCTGGACTGGAGGCCATGCAGCATACTGCTGCCCAAGTTTCTGGCTCTGTCAGCATTCGTGGGATGACATCTCATCCTGTTTACACTGGCTGTTTTCAAGTGGTGAGCTGCAGCCAGGAGACCTTCAAAGCTCCATCCAAGAAGGGAGGTAAGAGTGCTTGGGATCTAAGTGTCAATGAAGAGAAAAATTTGATAATTTGATAATTCGAAAGCAAGATTTTCCTAATGGACTTTCTCTTTCTGAAAAATTTGCTTATTCTTTAAATAAATTGCTCTCCTCTTTGAAATTTGAAACAATATCAGTATATTTTATATACTTTATTTGCCACACCCTCATAAGATGCAATTCTATTCTCTTTTTCAAGGTTAGTCTGTAGAAGTTAGATAAAGAGAACTAGTTAAGATGTATTTGTGTCTGCTTTATAAAATTTAGATGACTGTACTGCAAATCATAAGAAAAACATTCAGACTGCAGAGCTGCAAAAACCCCATTGCCAAGAGCCTTTGCTGTGAAGCGCTGTGTTATGGTACAAAGCGTCTGACATTCCATTTTTCCAGCACATAGCATGCCATGATAGTAAACTGTTAAGTGTCCTGTTTCTGTTCCTGCACAGTCACTTTCAGATTTATTGATTTATTTGTTTACATTCTGCTGCTAAATTTAATTCTAACTTCTTTCTCTATCTCTGGCAGCCTTTCATACAGTCAATGAACCTGCAACTGGAATCTGTCTGTTTGACCATGGAGCTGAACTACCTTCCACGGAGCACATCTCTCCTTCCTCAACATATTCTTCTCCAGTAAACATTTTAGACTTTCTTGATTCTGTTTGCTAAGCCAGAGATAACACATTTCAGTGCTGATTATAAAAGGTTTGGGTGCTGGTAATGCCACCTACATGGCTCACCACCTACTGAACGTTGGCCATATATGTCAGTAAAAGCGAGTTTATCAATCTGCTTCAAAATCATCACAAGAGGTTGTATCTGTTAAATTAGGAAGGTTGATTTTTGACATCTCATTGGCTGAATAGATCACAGAAGTATTCACAGTTAGTGCTTTGCTTTCATTTCCTCCCTGTATTCTTTGCCCAGCCTTAGTGGTTACAATGATGTACGAGCACCGAAGGTAACGAAGCACTGTTTATCTTTTCCCGTTATTCTGAACTAAATGAGTTTTTGCTGATTTTGTCTACAGTCAGCTTTATCGAATTTCACATTATGCCCAGTTGTTTTTTCCAAGAGGATGGCAGATACTTTTATAATTCAGACAGCTGATCTTCCTGGTAACAACATCTAAATGGATTAGCACATCCCAGATCACAGACGTTTAGCAGCTTCTCTAAGTTGTTCTTTCTACTTTGCCAATAATGGCAAGATATATACTTCATATATAGAAAAAAGGAAACATCTGAATGGTTTCCACCATTCAGGTGGAAAAATAGTTTGCAGACATGTATATAATGGAAAGATATGCCAAGGGCAGCCTGATCTGAAAAAGTTGTTTCCAATTACCTGTTTCCGCTCTCTCAAACTAATCTCTGTAACTCAACACTTTAGACCATCTCTCTGCATTAATTGTCAATGAAGAAAGGTTTAGTCAATGAGCCTCAAATTAGGTAAATTAACACAGTAATAGTCTCTTCTGAGTAGTCAAACAGTTCTAATGTATTTCCTAAAGGATCAACAAGGGTCTACTACATAGTGACACATCAAAAGAGAATTTATTCCATGTTCTTTTATTTTTATAGCTTAATTTAGCCCCGAAACTTTCTGAAATGCTTCACTGGTCTTCAGCTCTGATGACAGCATTATATGTTAAAACTATTAATCTTAAGGTATAATTAGCAGTTCTAGTGTGTCTCATTGGACTGTTTTTTTTCGAGGTATCAGTCAACTCTAAATACTGATTATTTATCCATCATCACCTTCCCTTAATTCTGAACTCTCACTTGATCTTTTACAACATACAACAGCAGCAATTCTTGTGCTGCATTTTCATAAAGTCAGATCTCGACCAAAATCTAGAGGCTTTTGACTTACTGATTTTTCATGACTTTATCCATGCTGCATTTCTACACCTATCTTGTTTCTGGAGATCTCTCTCTCCCTCATGCTTCTCCTGAACTGAAAATTATGACAACTCCATGTAAGCGATTTCCTGAACCCCAAGACTCACAAGGTAATATTTTTTTTTTTTTACCCTTTTCAAACCCTTTGGTAATTTACAAGTCTTAACAGAAATAATTTTGAGTCCAAAAACACAACTAAAACATTTCATGCAAGGAAAATTATTATGTTGCAGATCTCTACTTTTTCACTCTTTGATGTGACTGGAAAAAGTGCATAGAAGAAGAAAACTTTATGTATTTGGCAAAAAAGGGAGAACTGGAAAGTCAAAGTTATTGCAGTAAAAATAAAGTCTGGATATAGTCAGTCACAAAATTAACTAAATGCCATTTGCACCAAAAATTACAAATGAAAAAGCCCTTTTTGAATTACAACAATCAGCAAGACCCTTCTTCAAGTACCCGCAAAACAAATGATCAGAAAAGAAACTTTCAGAACTAATCACAGCAAGCTGTTGCAGCAAAATTTTCTCCTATTGCAAAGATGTAACTGAAAAAACCAAGAAAAGTATCTTTGTAACCACAGAGATAATCACTAACAGAACATCAGAAGTGAACTAAAGTCATAACAGAAGTAAAAGTATGGCCTATTCCAAACTAATAGCAATTAAATAAAGGCAACTAATTTCAAACAAACAAGTTTACCCTGACAAGACTGGAAAATTAAACATACAGTAGAAACAAATATGCAAAGCAGGAGAAATCTTGCATCTTTTTCACCTGTTAAAATCTACTAAGTTATAGCATTTTTTTTTTCAAACCTTAAATGACCTAGAACACAAAGTCCTTGAACTGATCCTCTGAAGTTTATGCTCCAAGGCATCACAGTGACTTCTTGCATGGACTGGACTATTCAACCCTCATGAAATTTAGTCCCAAAGTGGCATCGCACTCACAGAGTAATGGAAATTCATCCTGTGGTATTTCACTCCACTACCCTCCTGTTGAGCCTAACTGTCAATTAAGGGGCCTGACATCGAAGTACAGATCTTTTCTACAAATAATAGACCTGTGTATATTAAAATCTGAACTTTTTTAAAACAAACATAATCGCTAATAGCCTCAGTGAGTACAAACAGTATCTTATTGCACAAGTTCCTGTCTAAAAAAAAGAACAAGATTGCACCCAGTATTTATCCTTCCTCAAGTTCTGGTGGTGCAAGCTGTGACTAGGTCTAGTCCTGTCTCCATTCCATTGTTCCTGCCTCCTCCTAGTTTTTAACTTGATGTACGCAGCTCACATAATGATCAGACTTTACTGTTCAATAAAATAACAATTAGTTTCAAATTGCATAAAAGTTCTTCTTCACTCAGTTCTGCTACATCACCAAAAAACATTCTTCTCCTTTGACTTGGCAAGGTCACTTTTCATCAATATATTGCTGGTTCAAAATTTCTTTTATTTGGACTACCCTATTTATGAATCCATCACTATTAAGTAACTCGCTAGCTCAATGCAAAACATACAGAAACTCAGCCCAGTCGATACCAAGAGTTTGATTTTTGAGCTCAAATCAGTAGCGATCCATCAACTACACAGAGCCTATCAAAGGCAGCAAAACTATTCAGTTTGTAACTGAGGTGTTCTGCAGAACTAAAGTTTTTTTACTGTGACACCAAGTAAATTCTATGGCATCTGAATAACAAAACCCACCTAAAACTGCACAGCAACCATATGTTTGTTAGTACAGTATCTTAAGATATATGGAAGTAACACACAATGGTTCACTGTAATATGACCACTTGCCATATAAAAAGTGTTCAGTGAACGCAGATATCAAACATATACATAAAAAAAAAGTTGCATGAACTGATATCATCCTATGTTTATAGTTTGGGAGAAATCTTCAAAAGGAATGTAGAATCAGCTGCAAAGAAACAACTTAAGATTATTTGGTCTATTTATGAAAGCAGAAAGATCTCTGAATATTTTCTCAAATATAAAGTAGGCCAAAATAATTATTTTAGAGGCTTCGTGTTTGTTTCACTTTACTTAAGAAGGAAATTAAAACAAAAGGAAACATACTAAAGTTTCTAGTAGGTTGTTAATTTTTCTGTTTGTTAAATGTTTTACAAATACAGTTGAGTCTCATCTCTTAAAACCAGGGCTGCAGGACCACCTAACTGTTCAATAGATGGCACTCTGTGTTCTTCTACAAATAGCTTGTACATGCCATCACATGGAGACAGCTGAGAGAGAGATGAGTGCACTGAGTTTAGTCACCTGCCCTAGTTTTACTACAGATACCACTTAAAAAGAATTACTCTTTATCAGAAGATAAATGAGCTTCATACTAAGTAGTTCAAAAAAAGGGGAAGTTTTATCCACAGAAAACTTGCCTGACAGAAACTTATTTTAAGTAATCAGATCTTCATTTTTTCCTCACTAAAAGGTCAAAAAAATAAGCGTGTCTGGATTGCCTCTTCAGCAAGGAACCAAAATTGTACCACATTTTCCTGAAAAAAAAGGACATTTAGAGACGGATGAACTGTGTGTTTAGTAGAATGTTGTGAGAAATCTTATAAAAATGTATACTACTAAACACAATATTCATAGCTCATCAAATCCTGACATGTTCTGGAATATGCTAGTACCAAACTGTCACTTCAGCTGGGTTTGACAGCAAGTAAATTGTATCGTGTAAAAGTTTAACTAAAATGAAGTTGCTCACCAAAAATATCTTGATCTAGACAGGATTTTCCATGTTAGAAAAATATTCTATTACTAACAAAACAACAGACAAGAAAAGTGACATTAAGTTTATTTTTCTGGTTTATGTTCTGCTTTACCTAGCAGAAGATCATACAGACCAGAACAGAATAGATGTGTGGAATTTTATCTATTTTTTAAAAAACATTTTTGCCTTTTCTCTGAACAGATTCATTTTCAAAACCACATTTAGCTTTTAAAATTATCCATCAAACGCCGTAATTAAACACATTTCAACCTTTGGATTTCGCATACAGTGTTGAATAGCCAGGCTGACTGATCACTTCAGGCACATGGCACTGCTGGTACACTCCGACTCGACCTGCCTTACAAAAATTTGTAGGGTTGGAATAAGTAATTTCAAGCTCAAAGCATCATGGGAAGCATACGGTAGTATAATTATCCTACACAATAGCATGATTACTATTTTAATTTATAAATATTCATACCAATACCAAAGTTCTTTAAATCATATTATTAGAAAGCAGATGCATGAACAGCCACTAATGCCATCACAGCAAACCTGACGTTTGCTGTACAAATAAGTATTTGACTTGCTATTTTTCAAGATTCACATCAGACAGGTATTTTAGGGTTTTTTTTGTTGTATTTAATATTTTTACAATAATAGTAAGTAACGGATGTAGCTAGATTATTTAACAGAGATAACCCAGTAACCTAGAAATAGGCTTATGTTGAAACCTGTAGTGCAAAAATCTATTTGAAGTTGCCAACAGCGGTGAAGACCCAGTTTTTACCCAAAAATGGTTTTATTGGTGATTTTGTTGCTGGAAGTGTCTTAAATTTTCAGTATTTTTTGGAAGAATGTAAACTATTTTTCTGCGATCTTGCTTTTATATCTGCTGTAGTTTTGTAATCTGATCACAAGAAACAAGATCAGTGAATAACAAGACACTTGGTCAGCCTACAGGTATGGAGCTAAGTATTTTTAACGTCCTTCTCCCAGAGATAAACCTAGTATCAGTGTTGGCTTTTGTCAAGTCACACAGTACACGTGGCTGTTTTCTTTCTTATCATAATGAAACTTATATTTGCATGAGTTAACATCTAAAGGATCAAGAGGCCAACTAAAAAGTATCTCATAATCAAAGAATGAAAAAAAGGGGGAATTATCCATTTGCCAAGGTGATAACTGATACGGTAGCCTAAGAAACATTTTTCTAATTGTCATTCAACCTTCACATCACCTATTCTGAGACTTTCAAAAAATTTCACTTTTCTCTCACCAAGACAGGTTTCTGTACATATGTGTTCCCTCAAGTAAATTTTACTCCAAATCTGTGTATAATTATTGGTTACACTTTTTAGACTTATGTCTTGTTCCTTCCAACAACAGCCAAAAAAGCTCATTTACCTTATGCAGAATGTAATTAGTAGGTATCATATTTATATGACAGCTTTCTCATTTTCTCAATTCTACGTAATTTGACAGGGACCGTTACAGATCCATAACTAGTCTTTCAGAATGACTTTCACAAGGTTAGTTCACTTATTAATTGACCCTTGGTAATGGTAATTTAAGAAGCATATTAATCTCATCTGTCAGTTCTAACACATACTAGATGTATAAAATAATTTGTCTTTTGCAAGGAGCCTTGCAACAGAAATGAAGTGTCTAAATTTTTAATTAATATGCATTTTCTTTCAACAAATGAGATCAGACTGGAAGGAGACTTCTTGTCAGTAGTTTTCTTTATTCTGCTTTAAAGCTCCTGCATTTCCTTATTATGAAGATAAACACCATTTCACCAGTCAATAAAGCCTGTGATCTAAAATAATCGCCTACAAAGGATATTCTGGTATTCTCAACACAGATCCCCTGAAACTTAAAAACGTGTGAACAAAGCATTCAGCACTTCAATTGCAGTGTTCTTATTATTACATATACAGATTAAAGGTTTCTGGAATTCAAGGAGATTAAATTCACTAAGACTATTAAACAAAAGATTACTATTTAGAAATTGAAAAACTTCAACCAGTATCAGATGCTTGAAGTCACAACGTTTTTAAATCTGGTTTTCTAATGCATCACAGGTTGAGTAGAGCCTGCAGTTTATGTCTAAGAAAGAGGTACACAAAATTCTTAATCCAAAGTACTAGTAAGGGCCACGTGTAAGTTCTCCTTTATTCCATTCATTAACTAAATAATGGGACCAGTAACAGCAAGGGAAAGAGAGACGAGCTGTGTGAAGAGCCAGTTGTGCCCTCAGTGTGCAATCATCTGCACTTCATAACACACGGGTGAAACTCAGCTCCTCACACAAACACTCCAAAAGAGCGTAAGCATTTACTGATGAACGTGCACAGTTGTCACAAGGTTAGACATCCTCTGATCTGTGCTTAAATGCAGAGAAGCCAAGAAAGCACAAGCTAAAAGCTGAGGTCCTCCTCCACCTCTCTTCCTCTACTTTTCCCCTTTTGTGCTCAAAGAATGAAGAGACCTTCTGCAAGGTAACTCTACAAAGAGTAGATCCTTATGCCGTAAACCCAGGGAGGCTGTTCTAAGCAAGCGGGTCAGGTCAGTATTTCTGCATTTCCCTACAACCTCTTACAGACTCAGCAATCTTTTCCTTCATGCCAGCAGCAGGCTTCCACCATTAATACACAGCAGCAACGCAAAATCCTACCAGCTCCACAGGGTATAAAGCCCTGACTACCATGAGAGATGTTACAGTGCAGACACCTTGTAAAATTCACCGTGCAGAACAGACTGCCATGCAGCGATTACAATTGGTGGGTCCACAACACGCTCACAGAGGGCCTTCAGGAAAAAGAAAAGCCTGGAGACTGCTGAGGTGGGTAACTACCCTGGGTGTCCACAATCAGCCCTCTGGATGAGGGTGGGGGACCAAACGCTAGGAGAATCCATCTCTCAGTGCTTCTGGTTTCTACCACGCGAAGTTACTGTGGATTAGGAACGGGCAGTTAATACAGAAGGCACTATACTAATTCCTCCTATCATTCCACATGTGACTTATTCCCCACTAATGACAACTATCTGTTATTTAGGTTAATCCAGCTCTGAAGCAGAGTAACAGACATAAGACCAAACTCTTACCAACCATATTGACAAACGCTACCTTGCTTAAGCTCCCACAAGTTCCACATGCGTTCAGATCAGGGCAACAATTTGTTAAGAAGCAACTGCTCACAAAATGAAACAAATAGCTTACGTAAATGCTTTATAGAAGATATAAGCAATATTCCCCTGCTTACTGAAGCTTATCCCACTGCAATATTTAAACTGCTAATAATTTTGATGATTAAAAACTAAAGGTGGCTTTGTCTACAGAATTTTACAGGTATATGAATATCCATTTCCTCACAGCCATCATGCAAGGTTTTGTTGGCATGTATTTCAGATACTTAAAAAAATGATAACCGTCTTATTCATTGGCTATATCATCACAATGCCTTCCCTGCTGTTATAGTCTACCACGTAAACAGGTATTCAAGTAATTTTGAAAAAAAAACACACACGAATTACCCACTTGGCAGTTCATAGCATCTCCTTCAGAATCATTAGTGTCAATCATGTGAGTACAAGTTTTCAGTGCTGTTGAAATGCCTGCTACTTAAACAATTGATCATCATAGAGAGCCACTTCAAGCTTAATACAGCCTATGAACATACCCAGTATTAGCAACCCAGCTACTACAATACCATCTTTACTTTGAACAATGAAGTAAGAATTTACTACAAAAACCAATACCTCCTTCTTCACTCACCATTCATAAAAATAATTCAGTTTCTTAATTGTTAACCTTGTAACTTTCAAAAAGGTATGATTTTTCATGAAGATCACAGATGCTACTGTACACAAGGAACGATCCTTCAAGAAAGGATATGGACCCCATATGCAGACGTTGGAAGTCAGGGAAATCACAGCAGATCGTAAAATCGGTAATATTATCTTGCCTCACTGCTTGTGATTCCTAGATTTCAGTGACATCTCACATTGGTTTTTGCCAGCTGAAGATTTGCATTTCGTTTGAGAAACTGAATCTAAAACGATTCTGAAGACTAGCCAGTATCCAAGAAGTCTATACAGAGAGAAGCAGCTTTCCGCTCAGTTGCAGCATAAGCTCCTACCAGTTTACGATACAGCAGCAAAGATCAGAGGTGACCTCAACCGTGTATTACACTTTGCCTTGTTATTACAAGACTGGCAAACTGCATTGCAATCACCAACACTTCTGTTGCTGAAAGAGTCATTGATAGCTGGAGAATCCTGACATATTCACTGTTTTCAACAGCAAATAGAGAAACTAACCAAACTGTCAAACCAAAAACGTTCTTAAAGCTTTACTTTATAAATTCTCAGCCCCTAACTTCCACCCATTACCTTCACCTAAGTTACTCCAGAGCAAAGTTTGTAACAAAGAAATGAAAAACTGACAAGTAGAAATAAAGGAGGACTCTTGGCCTTTCAGTGAAATCACTTTCATACATTGCAAGGTTTCTACAAGCAAAACAAAGAGTCCATATTTTTCTATTTGTTCATTTTTATGCTCTGTTGTGGCCTATTTTCTGATGATCACTTGTCTTGTACGTTTGACAGGAAACCCATATGCCCAAACAACTTTCTTCACTTCTTATTTGGGAGAACAAAATTATTCACACACACACAAAGAAAGTAAACAGCAATACATTAAGTGTTTAATTTCTAGTTTAGATAAAGCATGAACATTTAATTCCAGGAGAAAAATCTCTCTTGAAAACAGGCTGCTTCCAAAACTTGGAAGAGATGAATGTTCTATTTAATACCTTAAGAAAAGCTAAATCACTGCACGGGTGGTCACCATCTTAGCAGTTCTCGCGTAACTGTACAAAAACTTTACACACAGTTTTGCAGACCTAAGGGGATTGTATTGCGTTTTATGGAACCCTTCAATAATATGAAAGGAATCCATGTTTGCAAACTAGCATGTATCTTTAAAAAAGAGAACAGTTATTCCCAGTGGTGTGATACACAGTGTTAGTAGCCAAGCAACAGGAGCACAGAGACCAGGATGGGCCAACAGGAGATCCACGGAGCCAAAAGTCAGCGATGAGGACTTGACATCTGCACTCTGCACCTCTTACACTAGCTCCCCTCGGATGGTGAGCTAGGCTGTGAAAGGTGTGCTCCCGGGCATAACTCTCAGTTTGCTTTCATTCAAAAGCAGTCCACATCATGATCTCCAAGCCTACTGCACAATCTGAAGCAAAACACAGTAATAGGGGACAACTGGAGGATTTGTTTCAAAAGGTCCTTCCAGATCTAAACTAAAAGCTGATGAAGCAGCACCCTCAGCTCCTTTTCAGAGTCTCACCTACTTGGCCACTGTGCATCTTTTGAACTTCAAAGTCTCATGCAAATTGTCACCAGATCTACCTTCATAGTCAGATTCAGTTCTGGATGATGCCTATTTCCAACCTCGCTTGCTCACATTAAACGACAGGCTTGTGGTATGAAATGTTTGCATCCTGTCTGAACAGCAGGTATGCAGGAAGCCTCATAAAGTTGTTTGTGCTTCATGGAGATGAAACTCCAATCGAAAACAGACCATTATGTAGAAAGGGCTTAATTTATGCCTCCCTATACCAGCCAGAATGAAAGCAGCCCGCAGAAGAATCTGAATATTGAGCTTTATCTGTGTGCAAGTCAGAATTCAAGCTTTTAATGTTCGTTTTGCTTTCCTGTTTTTCAAATTGTCCAGGAGAAAAAAAAACACAAACCCAAACAACTAATTGAACATGTTTTCATGTAAAATGTGCATTCTAAATAGCCATTAGCTGACCAAAAAAAAAAAAAAAAAAAGAGAGCAAAAGCAGGTAACACAACCATGTAAATTTTTTATGAGAATGGAGGCTTCAGGAAGATGTAAAAGTCAGCATGGAATATACCTAGATTAAATGGAATTCTCAATTACACTGTTTGAAAATGAAGTGGGTATAAATTTGATATGTCTGCAGTTGCAATCCTGTAGGTGCTTGGTAATGGAGACTGACAAATTACGTCTAAAAATCAGTGAAATCTCTTCAACCGGTTGCAGGATAAGGCCGTTCCAAGATAACTATGTAATGAAGAGTTTAAAAGCAGTTTTTTCTTTTACTGGAAGACGGGAATGCTCTGCATATATGCAGAGCTTAAACATGAAAAGGTCAAAGGATGGGGCAAGCAGGGAGAAGGGACAGATTTGTAAAAAACCCAATCACGACTTTCTAATGAGGCAACTCAATTTTGTAAACTAAGCTTTAAAATGCAAATTGCCCTCATTCCCTCAGTAAACTGTCAGCAAAGAATTTAAAAACGTGAAAGACAACATTTCTAAAGACTGCTGACTAAAATCTACGCTCTCTATTTTCACATTATTTCACCTTATTGCTGTTTATTATTTCTACTATGGTAATAGTAGGAATAAATTGGGATCCTTACTGGGATGAGCAGCATATAAACTAAACTACATGGTTAGAAAGGCCCTGCTCCAATAAGCTTGAAATCTAAATTTAAGGATACCCTTGTGACTGCAAGGAAGACATCACAGTGCTATTATTTCAAATTAAAATACAATCTCTGTGCCTAATTTTGCGGTACTCTCTCAGAAACAAACTATGCTGTGCTGCCTGGTCACTGTGCTATGATCTAAGCTGGGAAGAATGAATAGTAAAATCTTAATACTGACAACTAAGTTTTCCTAGGTTTATTTTCTTAAATCTTGATAGATCCTTGCTCAAGTATTTCATCATCCAGGCCAGGAAGCACTAAAGGCAAATTAGCCAAAAGTGAACACAGTAGGAGAGACAGTCTTATTGGTAATCAGTTACTGAAAGAGCTGAAGAGAACTTGGAATTAGCGTCACTCTACCATGGCTTCAGAAAGCCAAAGCTAGCACAACACTCAAAACCTAATGATTACTTCACCTATAAAAATTTCTGAGAGTTAAGCAGTAAATCCACCAGTGGCCAGACATCGGGAAAGCAAAACAATCATTAAAGGCATCGGATGATTCACAACACAAGAACAAATAATTTAATACAAGTACATTTAGGAGGGCCATACTGGGAAATTTCCAATCTGAGCAGTGAGAGTTTGGATGAGTTTTCAATGGGTGTTAGAGTGTACAAAAATCAGGTTAAAGATAGAGCCAGATCGGTTTATGAAATGAATCGTGATGAGACAGATCATCATGGATGAGACTCCTTTCAGTTCCTTTTCTAAGACTTATGACCATTCTGGTGGTGTTCTCACTCTTTCTGTACTTTCCCTTCCAGTTGGCAAAGAGGTGTTAAAACACAGAGAAACACAAAGTGAGATAGTCTTCCTTTTCATTAATAAAAATGTGATGTTTTTATTTGTCAAGAAAAAAACTCCACACTATTTTTCAACACATTCTGCCCACTGTGGTCAATGACTATGACTCTCTCTGCAGTCTTTGCTCTAGATATCTCTGCTTCTTTTGCCACTGTCAATCTTTGTGAATTCCTGCTCTGTTGCTGTGAACTGCTGGGTTTTGCAAATGCAGAGAACTTGTTAAAAGTGATAATGGTTGCTAAAATGCAAATATCATAAATCTTTTCAAAATTAAGGAAAATAAATAGCTAAAACAGCAGGCTGATAATTGTACTCACTGAAAGCAGTAATGAATCCAGCTTGGACAGCAGTAAAGCCAGGATGTCACCTTGTGTATGAAATTTGAATATACTCAGTTTGCACCATATGGAATGTAAATATGAAAACTTCACTCCCACTCCAGGGCAATCAGCCTTGACTACAGCCACACCTAACGTCTTTGCACAAACAGCTGGCAAGTCTCTTAATATTTCATGGCACTGTCCCTCATAATTATAGGTTTTGCACAAAGAAACAAAACACACATTACACAGCACGTTGCATCTTGTCATAAAATAAATCAGTGGTAATATTCAACCCAACTTTAGTAAATAGAACAGAAGAGCAGAAAATAAAGATTTTATATATATATATATATATATATATAAAATAAACATTTACTGCCTGCATAAACTGTGTGACTTTTCAATAAAGAATGCCTTTAGTGAATATGCTTTCAACATTATAAAATGTATCACTGAATGATAATTACTACTGTAATAACTGTAATGTCTAATGCACTGCTCGTTAACACCTGGTAGTTGACCCCTTTGTTTGGTGCTTTCACTTCAATAGGATTATTTAATTACAAATGGATTCTGTTGTTTAATATTAACCATCACATCAAGCATCATTATCTGATTAGCAAAGAATGATTATTTACAAAAAAATTAGAGAGTATTTACAATGAATAAGATAAATATTTAAGACCTATATGTGTGTTCAGCAAACTAAGCTTAAGCAAAGCTAAAGATCTATCTAAATAGTCACAAATAATTGGACAGTAAAACAGTAAATCACTTACTGATTCTGATAACTTCTCCCTTTCAGCTGACTTGAAAGAAATTAAACC
The DNA here is from genome assembly GCF_009769465.1 of Tauraco erythrolophus. NCBI lineage: Eukaryota > Metazoa > Chordata > Aves > Musophagiformes > Musophagidae > Tauraco > Tauraco erythrolophus. The sequence goes on along the minus strand of NC_141479.1, from coordinate 18,593,719 downwards.
ATTTTCCATTCAAAAGCTGTTTTTCTGTATTTTTAAGATTTTGACATGAATTGAGGAAATGAACCTCAGGATGAAGAGCTGCCTTCATATCTCTTAACATTAATTATCCATGGGTTCATCTCTCTCAGCTATGAATTACTTGGTTAGAGTATAATCCAAAGACCATAAAAGCCCAGGGAAGTATCTCTTGTTCCTTTTGTATTATTTTGCTACACTATTTGCTAATCTAACTCCCACTGAAAATATGGGGAGTTTTAAATATTAAACGCTTAATAACATGCCAAATTTGTTTTATAATCTTGCCACAGGAACCAGACAGGGTTCTTGAGGTAAGAATTGGAGATTTTTATCATTGCCATTGATATTTGGACCTGTAGAAGTTAATTAACCTAAACAGCCATTTCACATCATTTCATATATCCTTCTGTTCTATAGAAAATTCACAAGGAAGGACACTTTATACAACTTTTACTTAATTTCCTAAAGCTCCTGGTACATAGTCTTGCTATATTCTGATCTGTGATGAATACCATTGATTTCAAAAGCATATATTCAAGCAGTAAGGAACACTTCAGAAAGAGTGAAAGTAGTAAAATCTGGGTCCAGGATGGAAATTTCTACACAGGGAGAGCTATGAGACTAGGCTAATTTCCTTTTTCAGTGTATTTTTCCCCCCACACTGAGTTTTCTTTACTAGGCCCAGAGTAAAAATAGAAGTCCATAAAAACATCACTTGTCAGAATGCGCTCAACAACCTCTAAAGTTCTTTAGTACCAGTAGCACTCAAAGCTATTGTTACAATATGACACATGCACACGCTTTCTTTTCAGAGTAAAAGAAAGCAGGTCCCTCTAAAACAAGCTGTGAGTAATTACTTCTTGAGGTTCTATTCATAAAAAACATCTGGTTTATAGTCAGGTCACATTTATTCCACATATGTTTTTGTGTGCAATTCAAGTTGATTTACTCTATTCACTAAGAGGGAAAAGAGAGGTTTTTTTCCTGGTATGAAGACCAGTGTTTTGCTGGGGTCCAAGGAATGCTCTTTTACTGTCTTAGCAAAAGTAACAAAAATTACTGAGTGGAATTTGATATCAGAACACCTTTGTTTCCTCTGTGAGCTACCTGCTAATTGACGCGCTCTGGTTCACAAGCACATGTGCATGTTTCACCCCTGCTCAGGGGCTCATCTCAGGAACACCAGCTACCCAGCTCTTGTTGCTAAGAAACACTACTCAGTTATACTTGAAATATATATTATGAAAAGGTGCTGCTTTTCTTTGTGAAATGAATACGTTGCCAGATTGACAGCCATGGAAACAGGCTGAGCAGTACGTATTGTTTCTTTCAGTGTCTCACAATACACCCAACCACGCCACCTGATTAGTGCATTTACAAATGAGAAATGCCCGTTTAGCTGTTGTCAGTACACTAAGAGAGCTAAAAAGTGTATTGCATCTATTATATTCAGCCTTTGTTATAGAAGATATTTATACACATTAAGATAGAAACTGAAACTAGAGTCCTCGTTATCCGAGAAAACGTGGACTTGATACATGCATCTAACATACACATGTATGTATAGCTCATCTCTGCGTCTATACATATGTATAGATGCACATGTATGTGACAGCAACACGATGTGCTACTGCTGCTCTGAAGCAGACTCATTCCCCCGATGCTGCCCTCACTGAAGAAAATTATTTCAACAGGACCATACCATTGCTCCAAGGATGAAGAATTTTAGTGCTATGTTCACACCTTCCTCTCTGCTCAAGGAGACCCCTTTAACCTTTACCAGTACATAACGTACGCATGACTCCACACAACTATTCGAGAAAAAGTAAAAGCGAGATTTGCTGGAAGACATTATTTTCTCCTAGGTATAAATAAGCAAATAAATGAATACATAAATTCATAATATCTTGAAGTGCTCCTCTCGACCCTGAGATTTCAAGACTATTTTGCATTTCTTGCTTTAATAAGATTACTTTTTGCCAGCACATTAATAGTAGTCATAAAACACATACATTAGGAAGGGTTAATTAATCTTGAAAAGACACATAAGATGAATCTCTCTTTAACAACGCATTAAATTACCACTCGTTGAAATACAATTGAAAAATAAAGCTCCCACCTTTTCAGTTCTGTTGAATCTCTCTACATTTTTTTCTTTGCAAGAGTGCTCACCTCACAGATTATCAAATCTCTTGTCCCTCAGTTATAACAAAAGGCAGGAGTTCAACAGTCATAATTCAACATTTCGCAGCTGCTCCTACTGTATTAGCATTTATAAGAAGCCTTTCCAATGGAAAGTCATTCAGCATGTTTCCTTTTTAATTAATTAGGGCTGATTTGCCACCCTCATGAGCTAGTGATGACTTTGGTCATTCAGAAGATGATAAATGCAAGATCCTGTCATGCTTAGTGTTGCTGCAGGAGTTGTACACCCAGCATATTCAGTTCAATTTCCAGCTCACACCAAGGCTGCTTCGTATCATGTGCTAACACTGCAAAAAGGTCTGTCAAAGAGTTGCATGTATTTATTTAAATCATATTTAAATAATGTTCATTGGCACTGTAAAACATAACATTTGCTGCAATCCTTTTACTTCAAAAAAAAAAAAGAGTTTCAACAAATTACTGTTCTGAAGAACAATAATGGTAGCAGAAAATTGATTTAGGATTTGCTGACATAAGCAAATTTTAACAGAAATAAACACATTTTCAATCAATGCATTCTAACTTCCTTATTCTTTTCTCATGAAACTCTGATTCTGATTATATCTTGCATCAATGGCCCTTTACAGCAGTTTTATAATGTGACATAAGATGTGAAATAAAAGCGGCCATGAAAATAATTTAGACAATTTAGGAATACTTAACATTACCCTGTTATGTGAAGACGTTTTGTTTTAAGTTACAGTCTACATGCAATTCCTTGCTGATATGATACAAGGACAAAAATATATTCTGCAAATTCTTATTTAATAAAAATATCACATACTTCCATTCTAAAATATATATGTGTTCATATAAATATATACTTATGTATGTGTATTTAATGGTTTTTTTAATGCAAGGATGTAAAGGTGATCATCAACAAAACAGGTGTTCAAAAGTAAAAACCACTCAAACAAAAGGTGAATTAATTCAAACACTTTCAAATTAGTCGATTCCACTGACTAAAACTGGAATGATTTGTTATTTTGAAAGTTGATCATTGCTGTATAAATTTTTGTTCAGTCAAATAAGATCACACACAGTGAAAAAGTAGAACCCACAGAAAATTGCCAGGTTGTTTTCTGCTCAAAACAAAAAAATATTAGGACATGAGTAGAGTCCTAACAACAGAATTGAGTCTAGACCCTGTAAATACAGTTTTTATATCTTTCAGTTAGACAAAATTTGAAATTAAACTATCCTCTGAAAAAATATATAAACTTAACCTTTAAAAATAAATTTCAAATAAAAACTTAAGTTGAAATGTCTACTTTGAAAAAAAGTATTTTATTTTCAAAATCCTGAAAAAAAGTAAAATAACATTTTTCCATAGAAAATTGGATATTTTGGATACCAGTCTTAAAATATCCATAAACTAACTCCTGATCTTGTCTGAACTTTCCCTCAACACTAGATAAGACATAAATAGGCCTTTCTGGGGAAGTAGTTGATAAATAAATGTTAATAATATTGTCAACAATCTTGAACATGACATAAATGCTCTCTCAAGTAGTTGCTGATAACCAGAGTGGGGTGACTCACATCATGAAAGAATCATCAACTTCAAATGATTCCATCTAGAACCAGGAAAATAATTCCAACAATAAGAAAAAAATAAAATACTGAACTAGACTACGAACAATTTGGTGCTATTAGACAAGGAGTATCCGATTCAAGGTCAGATCTTTAGTTTAAATATTTCAGTTAATCAAATATTAGCTGCAGAAATAGTTACCTTGAGTTGGAAAGAGAAGAATCTGTTGGGCTAACTCTCCCTTAATGTCCCTTCTTTTCACATACACTTACTACTAAATATTTCTTCATCAAATTCTCCTGCTTCACCCGTTAATAATACAACATGCAGCTACAACTATCAATTTCTTCACCATACAAAAGTATTAATAGAATTCCAGCCATTTGCTCCCCGATATAGTAAGAAACAATGTAAAGAAATACGTGAAATCTTCTAAATCACTCAGGCTTGTAAGATGTTGTAAAACCTCAAAACAAAACTTAACCCTTATGTTTAATAACAACAACAACAAAAGCATTGGCTTACTGTTGGTTGGTGGTTTTTTTCCAGTACAGATGACATTTACAGAAAAGGGATGAAAAGTTTACAGATTTAAATCTGGAGATTCTTTCCAGTGAGCATAAAATTAAGTAAGAAAATAAAGTGAAATGGTGGGATACTTTCTTTTTTTTCATTAGATAGGACAGATCACAAAGTTGAAATTTCATCAAACTTTGAGCACATTAGAACTAGGGGTTTAATTCACATCGTTGCTTACACTGAGCTGCGCCCTGGGGACCCGATTCTCCTTTCCAATAACAAAACCTCCTCTGACTTAACAGAACAGGTGCAAACCTCAGGGAAAACAACACGGCACTGAGGCCAACAGCAGTGCAACGGGAAGGATTTTAAGTAGAGCATGAATATAGAGAAGAGAGAGTGATGCCAAATCTGTCCCATGGCCTTCCCTACAGAAGTCTAGACACAATGACTTCAAGGGATAAAGAAAAAAAAAGTAAGGAAATATATTGTAGTTTTTAGGACAATTTTGCGCTTAATTCTATTCTTCATATATTTTTCATATTTTTTTATGACACTATTGTGCATCTACCTCTCTACATGGTTGCTAACACCACTGGAATTGACTCCTACTGTGCTAACAGTTTTGTTCTACCCTCAAGATTATTCCCAACACTAAGGTATGATACCACAGACAAAAACATGAGGTTGCTTGCCAAAACTCTAAGAAGAAAGTAGAAACAGAACTAAGAACATAAAATATATAGCCTTATAGTTTAGCATAACCACAAAATAAATTTTCATCCCTCTGTTGTCCATGATACATAAAAATATATGAATTTTGAAAGGCACATTTTAAACTGTTGCATTAAGAAGCTTACAATCGCAGAGGAATACTAAACTACAAATTACTTGTCTCAACATCTTATCTCTATCCATTTGAGAAGGATACACAGTTTTCTTATGGCAATGCCATAACACACACTTTACACTTTGATTCCTTTTTCTTCAGGTACAACTACCCTTCCTAAAATATATCAAAGTTTCTTTAACCACTCGTTATTTACATTTGAACCAAATTCCCTTCCAATAAAAGATATCCAGTGTGCAGCTTCAACAAAGGCTCAGCATGTTAACGAGGTTACTTAATGAGCTTAAAACTGCTAGCTTTGTTACAAAGGATAAGAGCTGAGATGTATCTCAGCACACATAGTAATAAGTGATTTCATATCGCAGCGTGGTTTATTTTCAAGATGTAGAAAAAAATTACATTAAGGCAGAAAAAGAGCTCACCATGACTTCCAAAACAAGTATATAATAAAAAAAAAAAATCCCCAAGCGCAAAGAATAATCTGATTGCTGTCAAAGTCTATGCTCTTACAAGCTACAAAGTTATAACCTGGGATTTCAATAGTTGTTGAAATATTGGGATTCCAGTCTCCAACTGACTTACAGGTTGCAGGCAAAACAAACATGTGACACCTTAGTATAACACACCAGAATATTCTGCTATAAAGATAAAACATAAATACACAGTTGTAATAGATGTAGGTGATAAAAACAAAACAGCGCAGAGAGTAGCTCTCTTCTGTAGAAGATTTGGGAATATTGAAACTTGCTTTTGACTGGAAATGAAAACCACTTTTATGAAAGATAATTAAAAGAAATTGAGTAAATTACTTAGTTTGCTTTAAGATTAAAAAAAAAAAAAATCCTGAAGTTTGGAAGAATGGGCTGAACTGGATCTTCAGAGCCTTTGAGCCTTGGCTCCAGTGTATCAATCAGGACAAACTTAGTTCTGAAATCAACAACTCAGGTGAAGTTTCTGAACAAGATCACTTCTCAAAGAGTGATCCACAGATAATTTTAAAAGTTCAGATTTTCGTTTAAACTTGCCCTTAAGAAGGCACCAATAGACCTCTGATGAAATAATATCTTCTCTTCAAAAAATATCCGATGTTCTGCAGACAATACTGCTAAAGTGACATCAGCTGTCAACAACAGATTGTTCTGCAGTGTGTGGGGGACAAAAGTCCCAGTTCAGTTTCCCTTGCAGCATCCCCAGTATTCTATTAATGCTATGGCGTTAATTCAGTGGTAAAGTTGTTGATCAGGACAATCAGAAAACAACTACAGAAACTACCTCCTGAGAGGCAAATGCACTTCAATCTATCAATGATATTAAATTTTTGTTCTCCAAGGGTGAGAAACTGGGCCCTAAGAAAAGCTGTAGGTTTGTTTTTTCCAGTTTTATTGGGTGGGGTAGGGGGTTGGGTTTGTACGTTTTTCTAAATATTTAACCAACAAGAGGAAAGACTATTTGGGTAAGTTACCACCTATTCCAACTTCAAGACTCCCTGAGGACCATTTTTTCTTGGCCTGTTTTGACCAAATAAACCCTCTTTGATTTCAGAAAGTATTTCATTCTTTGAATAAATTCTGACCCATAGAATAGAAGCAGAAGACAGTGACATTTTAGACTCGTCAGCATTGGGAACTAATGTTGCCATCACCTGGGTTTACTCTGTCGATTTGCACAGTGAGAGACTGCTGCAGGCTTTTTCTAGTGGCAGAAGAATCTAAGTGTAGAAGTGTTTAAGAATCGAGGATTATAATTTTCTTCTGGCAATTATAGAAACAAGGAAAAAGACTGTTCTCCAGCCAAATGCAAAACAATGCAAACACACTTTTACTTCATACAAGTCTTTCTATACTAAAAAAAACTTGTAAGAGGAAGCTTTAAAGTGCACCTCACCAAATTCAGAAATTACACCGTTTCAGTGGAATTCAGATAGAAATCAATAGTAATCATTGCCAGGTTTGATGTGACTATACAAAACCAATATAACATATAGTCTAAAAAATGCTTTCATCTCTCCTTTATTGCTTCTCCTTTGAGACCATGGAAAAATAAAGCAGCTAAGTTCAGCTCAAGTATTAATACTTGTATTACTAAATATGCTTGTAAAGACTTGGAATGGGTTGGATGAAAAAAAGAACAATCCAAATCAATTTCAAAAAGACAATTCTGTTTTCACAATGCTGCATATTTCTTCCGAGTGAATAATAATACCCAAGATCGCAAAGAGAGGTTTGCTGTGGCTGAGACTACAACTAAACGAGAATGTAAAAAGCAGACAAATAAGAGCAAAAAGACTATTTCACAAGCCACAGGATCCTGATGGTTGGCTGTCACAGCAGGAGCCCCTCCGCGTTACTGAGACTATTAGTCTCTCTCACAATCTGAGACATAAATGATCCATAAGAGAATTCAGTGCCATTCTACCCAATTAAAAAAAAACAAGTTACTACAACAGAGAAACAAAGCCAAACCAAAGTCCAAATTAAACACGTCGAACTTTTTCTGCTGAATTTTCTGAGAAAGGAAGGTAGAGCTAGGGGAGCTGAAAAGCATCAGGACTTCATAAAGTCCCAAAGTGCGGTGAAACGGAAACTTTTACTACTTGCAGAAGCAGATGGCAGAAAAATAGGAACTTCTTTAGCAACTGCTTCTTATACCACATTGCTTCATTAGATGTGAGCCAAGAAATTGGCGCATATTCTTGAAGTGAACTGAAGATCTTCCCATACGGGATCTATTGGCAGCTTGGATATTACTTGAAGCTTGTTGTAAACCACCTGGGTTTAATCTTAACATCAAAGAGATGAGGATTTAATTTATGAAACTTTTTAAAATTTTTCTGAGCCCATAGCAGCTACTTCACATCCCATCTGCTTTCATTCTTGTTTCCTCCTCACAAGAAACTATTCTGGTAACAACCACACTTGGACAGAAGTTGAAGCTGGGAAATGCAATAAATGAATATTCTGGAAAATAAAGAAATGAGGAGCAAGGTCATATCTAATTTTACTGCAAAAGCCCAAGGGAGTTACACTTGTAAAATTTTTTCTCCAAAATATTACAGAATTGTTTTACAGCCATGAAAAATGAAAAATACTTGATCGAGTAGCTCTGAGGGTGAGGGAAGAAAGAGGAAAAACAAATACCTGCTAATACAGCTGTAAAGTTTAAATACATGAAGAGTCACAGAGCATAATTAGAATGGGCTTTAATCAAAGCCTACTGCAGATGGAATAAAACTGAGCCTCTCACCTTCAAATGAGGCTTTTAAAAATGTACGTATTGCCATATAGACATCAACTCGCTCTACAGAGGTCAGTTGTTTCATTACCCCATGTGTTGGATCCAGCATCATCCATAGATTAGAAGTAAAACTGCCCTAATTTTTCTTTGAATTAAGCATACAGAAAATACTTGGAGCCTGACAAGGACAAAAAGCTGTCTTCTATTAGATCCATCTACGATCCAGTAAAGCATCTCTCTCTAAATAAATAAATTAAAAAACCCACAACCAAATAACAGATCTGCTAGTTGTGATACATTAAACAAAAAGATGTGAGTACAAATCTACTCTCTGCCCACCATGTCCACTTTCAGTGCTCAGAGAAGGAGAACCTCATTGTACTTTTTGAACCATAACAGCTTTTTCACCTTGGTCTTTGCTCCCTTCTTTGGGTCAGTTTTTAGTGTTAAGCAAAATCATACAATGAAAGGACTTCTCAGTGTTAGGGAAATCTGCAAGTATATTTGTTATCAGTTTTTTTGTCTATTGCTTATATTACATTATTGCCCTGCTGTGTAGTGCCTAAAAAACCAATAGTATATCTCACTGGTGTTTTCTGAAAATTAAAATTCCTGATACTGTGCTAATTAATTTCCACAGAGAAATGATTAATGAAAAATATTGCAGAAAACAAAATTCTGCTAGGCAGCTGCAATGTCAAATTTCCTCTCATTGGAAATTTTTTAAGTGACTAAGCTATCTGTTACTGAAACATTCTGCCTTTTTCAGACTGTTTAGCTTTAAAGAATAAAGGACTGGGGAAAGTGCTGGCCCACAATACTAAAGATAATGGAAGAAAGCGTTAGCCTACATAAAACTGATGAAAAGCAGTAACTTCACTGCATCACTTTCTCAGCATAAGGAACCTTTTCAAATACAGCATTATTTGTGCATCTGTATATTTGAATAATGTTTACCTGTTTTACATAAACCTGGTGATAAAATGCCTCATTTGTAGGCGAAACCATAGTTCTTGGTAACAAGTGTTTCATATCATTGCATTCATTGTATTGGGACAGTTCTAAACAAGTCATGTGAAGGAAAAAACACATAAGGAAATAAAGAAGATGCTAACCAGCCCATTACACTCCCATATATATGGAGCCCTTTCACCCTGTTGTAGAAAAGAACCATCTGGAAAATTTCTAGGACAGGACAATCTTTATTATCTTTAATGCAAAGTTCCTCATGCTTTTCAAGGTGAAAGAATGAATTTTGATATTCGAGTAATAAATCAGACCTGTCTACTACCTAAAGCTAGAAACTCTTTTGCACAAAGTAAGCCAGACAACTTGCCAATTTACTGCTTGGCAAAGTAACTCATCACTTTTCCACTGAACGCCAAGATACTAGGCTTTAACCACAAATAGATGTTCATGGCTCCGTGTGTTTATCAAAGTGTGGATGCTAAATTTCAAACTAGTCCTTGATCAGATTTAAATGCATTCTGGATCAAAGAGTAAAATAGGGGAGTTGTTACATTTCATTTAAGTCAAACGCCCAAACTTTGTAAACTCTGTAACAGACCGTATGGATAAGGGGAAGTTTAGACTAATTTCCAAACATAATAGAGAAGTATTTCATTTTTAAAAGGCACTAGATCATATATATATATATATATATGCGCCTCCTGATCATCAGCTGCTCAGCCTGAGGTCAACACCATCCATCTTTCCCCAGATACACATCATTCCTGTTAATGTCAGAGAGAGTTTGGGCATCATCAGGGAGAGGATAATAGTGTGATGGCTGCTAGTAAGTAACCACAAAACTAGATTTAAGATGGACCTAAGTTCAGGTATCACGCCATGGTATCTCCTGTAGTCAATCAGTTTTAAAGGTCTTGTATTAGAACATAGTATTGATGAAAAACTGAGGGCAAGAGAGAAAAAAACAGGAAGATTAATTGAATTAGAAGCTGACTGTAGTACATTAGATGTCCTCAAGAGTTTCATGTTTCATAAAAATGCACTATGCAATAAAGAACAAAACTAGAATTTGAAAACAGAAGTTTAGCAGCTGGAGCAGTGGAGACAATTTTTTTGGTGACCATCCAGCGCCAGATTGACCCCATCCTTTCTGCAGTAAGGATAACTCGGCTGGGAAAGATCGACTTGGCCAAAGTTTCATTATAGGAATAACTTGAATTTAATGTAATGGGAAGAAATATGGTGGGTAGAACACTGTGGTAGCAGGGTACAAGTAGGTGGTAGTAGAGATAACAGCAGCTTCATCTGCAATGAACAGGAGGTACAAGGTATTTCTGCTGCAGAAAAGCTGGAAGAGGTATTATGACTGAGAAGACTAGGACCTGGATGAGGGATATAGTATGCAAGGAGCAAATCAAGTTTTTAGTAATAATGGGGGAAGATCTGTGTTCCAGTTTTAGCCAGGACAGTGTTAGCTCTTTTTTTTTTTAACAGCTAGAAGAGCTCCGTGTTTTGGTTTTACTCAGAGGCTCACTCTGAGAAGAATGCTGATAGCAAGTTGATGTTTGTGGTTGGATGTGAAACTCCAAGGACTTTTCAGTGTGCCGGAGTGCAGAAGCACGGCGGGATAAGGGGGGAGCATAGCTGGGACAAGGGGGACACGATTCCCCTTGTGATTTGTGTGGAACTTAAGATTGAGGGCCAAACTGGCCAATTAGTATTCCATATCATGCAGCGTCATGCCCGGTATAAAAGTGAGGGTCAGCCGGGAAGAGGGGCTTTTGCGCTTTGGCTTTTGCCGCTTTTGCTCTTTTGCGCTTGCTGTGTTTTTCGCTCTATTGCTTTTCTTTCTTTTTTTTTCTTTCCTCTCTCTCTCCCAGTACTCCCACTCTCGGAGTACTATCTCTCCCTCTCTGCCCCTCTCTATTTCGGGGCCTCGGGTTCGTCCGGGACTGCAGTTTCGGGACGAGACGGGCTTCGCATACGAGGGGTGGTGAGCACCTACATTGTATTAAATCATCTGTATTAAATCACTCTTATCTCAACCCACGGGTTTCACGTTTATCCCTTAATTCTCTCCCTCATTCCTGGGGGTGGGGGAGGGGGAGTGACCGGCTGTGTGTGTGTGTGGGGGGCGGTTCAACCTAACCCACGACAATCTGAAAGTTTCATAAATGGCAAGGGTATATGGAGCAAGCAGAAAAGATGACAGTCTATTGGGTTGATTGGCAGGAGGATGGTCGGGTTGCCTGTATTGACAGAAAAGAGGAAAGGTGCAATGATTATTTCTGAATTGGCAGTGAGAAATCCAGGAGAACATGTCAAACAAAGGTTTCGATATATAAAACTTTGTCAAGGGAGAGGTCAGGATAGAGATGGAGCTGTCAGTATATATATATAAATGGAAGCTACAGGAGCAGACAAGGGGTGAGGAGAGAAGGTGAAGACAGCCTAGAGAAAATCCCATAAGAAAGGAGATTCATCAGAAGAGATGCTGACGGAACAGCCAGAGGTAAGGCACAATTAGAAAAAGATGGATTCATGAGAGATGAGGAAAGTGAGATTTCCTTATGAGAGTGTGTTGGACAATGTCAAAAATGGTATTCTTCTCTTCAGGTGAACTAGAATTTTCTCCTCCTATTTTACTAGCACTCTTGTAAAGTCAACCCCTTCCTTAGCAAAGTGGTTGGAAACATCACACGTGACATTTACATTGTGAGATAATAAGCCAATCTAAACTTTGCCAAGCTTTTTAAAAATAAACACATTTCTACATGCCTACTCAAAACAAAAACTTTCACTGATGTTAAAACAATTACAGTGCATTTCCAAAGTGCCAATATGAGGCAAAGTAATTGAAAGCACTATTTAAACAACAATAATATGGATATGAAACATGTACTCGTAGTTTATAACAACATGATGTGCTCTATACCATTAACTTTTAATTAACTCCAATTTTGCCACAATTAAACTCAATTAGAGCAGAATGTCTGACATTGCAATTAGCTGTATATAAACACCCCAGTTGGTGTCACATTGAATTAATGTCTCCTGATGGTGGACTCTCTTTCCAAGGATAATGGATTTACCACCATCAGACTGTTAATTGGACCTGGCACCTCATGTTTTGTATGTATCCGAGACGTAACACCAGAACTTAAGTTTCCTAAACAACTGTGCTTGTCAGAGCTACACAGATTTCAAATGCAACGAGCCAAATTCTTTAAGGCACTGTACATTCTGTAATCATTCCCATATAGAAAAGACTTAAAAATTTTAATGTTTCATTTTTCACATCCACTTTTCTACTTTCTTGCTCATCAACACTGAAAATTATTATACAGAAAAAAAACCCACAACATATTCACTGGAAGAGGTTGCCCAGAGAAGTTGTGGCTGCCCCATCCCTGGAAGTGTTCAAGGCCAGGTTGGATGACGCTTTGGGCAACCCGGTGTAGTGGAGGGTCTCCCTGCCCATAGCAGGGGGGTTGGAACTGGATGATCTCTGAGGTCCCTTCCAACCCAAACCATTCTGTGATTCTATGATTCCATGGCATGTAGAAAAAGAAATCATGTCTATTAGTAAGCATCACATTTAACACAATAAATCATTGCTTGTTAGCAGAGTTTATTTTCAATGATCTATTTCTTCTGTCCTTTTTCACATTAGAATCCTATCTTGTGAACAGTCCTACTGAAATTATTGGGTTTTGGATTAATATATCACAGTCACAATGGGAAGCAGTTAGACAACAATTAGTCTTAGTTCAGTTTCAGACAGTTGATGCAATTACGCTACCCCAAAGACAGATATTAAGACGAACACCTATCGCTTCACTGCCAGCCTCACCACTGTCAAGCAACACGTGCACGACAAACCACTTGGCATTAGTCATGGAATAAGTCAGCATTTGCTACTACTAAGTGCACTAGTATCCGACTTTAAGAAGCAAATCTGTGAGATTAAGGTGACAGTATAAGGAAAGAAAACTGATCCTAACACCTCTAAGAAAATGACTGTTTAAATTCTCCAAATTCCCTAACAACTGTTAGAAAACAGTTGCAACCAAACCTAACACAACAGACAAGTGAAACTGAAATACTGGCTTCACAAGGGAAAAAATGAGCATTTACTTCCCTGCATATTTAACCCTGAAACAGATGCAGAAAAAAAAATACACAGTGTCATATAAAATACCAAAAAAATTGAAAGAAAATCTTCCACATCTTTTAAAGAGCTAAATCTTGTTTCAAAAGATTCTTAGCATCTAAAAATGTAACGCTAAGTCAAATCATTGGGCAGCAGAGTTACTTAAATACTAAGGGTGTTCCGTATTTTGAAAATAATACATTTCAGCTCCAGTTTGTAAAGAACTTCTATCTTCCTTTCCCACCACCTTAATTTCTCCATTTCATTCCTGTTTAGGATAAAGCGAACAGCCTGTGCAAAAGCTGGTAAATTCTCCATGCTACTCACATAGGACAAGTTTGATGTTATGAAAAGGAAAACGTTCTCACTAATAAGCAGCTTTAATAAGTCTAGCTTAAAATGATGCTTTTAAGCTTCATACGTATGTCCTAGCGTTCGCTTTGTGCAAAGATAAAAGAAAATTGACCTGGTGGATATGACTTACCATAATTATATGCTTCTCAAAAGTTTTGGGTTTCGGAGCAGAATGAATAATTAGTTCAAATCATACCTTTCACATTTGTCATAAAATACCATAATTTATGGCACTGAATAGCAAAAATTAAAGCTGAGTAGCTAATATCAGCACATTAGCTTCTCACATAATCCGAAGGGCAATATCAGCAGGAGCAAAGGATCCTTCAACATAGGTGCAGAGTTGAGTCGCTACTGACGCTGTACAAGGAGTAGCATCTACTAAATCACTAAAACAACTAGTTTGAGGATTAGAACGTGTTCTTGATGTCTGCGGGGTGAGGTGATTAAAGTGTGCACATTTTGCAAGAACTGCTGAGATCAAAAGGTCAGGTTCTGTGGTCATTTCCAATAACATTGTACAATCACATACACAGACTGAAAAGGATAAATGATGGAGACAGAATAAGTGATGAAAATGTGTTCAGAAAGTCATTAATGAATATTCTAACAAAGCCCAGAACAACACAGAAGGAAGAAACGCTGCAGCCTCATAACAGGGTAGCAAAATACTGCCAGTATTAGGATAAACATGATCATAAGATTCTTGGCTTTTTATCTGTCATCAGGGCAGGTTCTGGTTAAGTCTCAAACACAAATCCATATGCCTGAAGTATTCCCTGAGCCTGCTACCGCAAAGCATATATCAATCCACTGTAAATACTAATTGCAATTGAATACACAATGCCCACACTGTCATTTTAAATATTTTGAGCAGAATCTATTAGAAAAAAATTATATGCTACTGATGCATTTACTTGTAATTATTGTAACTGAATCACATCTTCAGTATTTTCAAAAATCAAAAGAATTTCCTCCGTAAGCTGAAAAACTTAAAAAAAAAAAAAAAAGTATCACATCTTTTTTGCTTACTAATTGCTACTATTCTAAAAGTTTTATTTGCAAACAGGAAAAAAAAAAAGGATAATTGAAAACAGTTTTTAGTCACAATGCAAACCTTTGTCAAAAGCCTGTAATATGACTTGTATACTTCAGGGAAATGACTTGAAGCCTTTCTAAGAGACACAATTTTGCCTTTAATTGCAATTTTAATTCAGATTGCAACTAATCAATTCACTAATCCCACTCACAAGAATTTAGGAGACAACTTGCTTTTTGTGTTTCAGCCTGGGTAGATCAGACATGAATTGGCATGGGAAATTATTTATACGCTTGCATCTACAAGTTCAAAGCAAGTCACAGAGGTAGTAAGCACAGCACTGATCAAAGCTCCCAGTAAAGGAGTGGGGAGAAATTGAATGCATATCCTCAAACACTTCACTTCCTTTAAAGCATTTTCTTGAACAAATACATTGCAAATATCAATTGCAAATAGGTTTAACAGGAACCGAATATCGGTATCGTTAGATGACTTAGTACCTTAAAATTAGTAGTGAATGTTAATTTTGCAATTTAAAACCTGACAAAATGCAGTGTGCTTTTCAAACTGATGTATTGTTAATACATTAAAGGTTACAAATGCAGTTACAGTCTCCTGCTTCTGTACTGCCACATCTGTGTCCTGCGAAGCTAAAAGACAAGGAAATTACATGTTTGGAGAATTAGTTAGCTGGCTCTTAAAGCCCATAAACATAGCAGATTGTGCTTTAATTTACTGGTTTCATGTACAGCAGATCCACGATTCAATAAGGTCAGTGTCATTAGATGTACTCTACAGAGCACGGCGAGTACATGGTACACATTTTCATATCCCAAGATTTGAGCTTAGAAACACTTCAGGCCTGCCTGCTACCAAAATTGCTGGGTTTTTTCTCCAAGTCTTTATTGGAAGCTCTAGATTTCTGACCAAGGCAAGAATTACAGCCTTCTCTAAGGAAAAACTGCAATTGCTGGGAATAAAGCCTTCAGACCTGTGAATCCCAAGGCTGTTGAATGAAACTCAGTCTTTCTGTATACAGCGGGGAATCATCGATCATGGGGAAACCAGAAGCTCATAAAACAGCTAACCAGTAGGGTGTTCTTCCATATAAAATGTTCTCTTTCCTCTTTAAAGGGGAAAATATATAAAATGCAGTAAAGTTCCATAGCATTAGGGAATATATGTTATTTTTAGAACAATTTATTTACTCCTTTTTTCTCCTCTCCACTAGGCTTCTCTAGCAGCAAGGAAAACATGAAGGTTTTTGCAAATTGTTTCAGATAACAAGAAAAATAGGTAGTTTAAAACTGTCATGATTTTCCTCCCTCTTAGTAATTTCTAAACAGTAAATCACAATCCTGTTATTTAACTCTATTAAATCTTCTAAAACTAACAGAAATATAACAGCAGTGCATCACTTTATTTGTTGCTATCCACAAATAAAAACTGCAATCTGTATTCATATCACCTGTGTATTATGTATACACAATACATTTAAGAAATATGTATAACAACAGGGCCTTAAATAGATAATGGGTATTTTCAACGCGTTGCATTCTGATATATGAATTACCATTATGTAAAATAAATACTAAGAATAATGTCAGAGCAGAGGTTGGGAAGAATTCTGCAAAGATGAACTATCTCTATTTTGCAAATTTTAACTGCAAATACAACTGCATAGCAGGGTACCCTATATAATACACGTGCTAGTGACAAAAACTAGAAGAAATTATAATTAATATTTCTGCAAGACACTGATGCATATAACCATTTCAGATAGAGGTTTTTCTGGCTCCATATCACCTTCTCCAATATTTTACCCATGTGCTTTCCCACTCAGAAGCCTTCAGTCCCAACTGGACTGTTTTATGATCCTCTACATCTATCTTAGTGTTGGTCTTAGGAGAGATTGAAGCAGAACATTTACCAGCCCCTGCTCCTGCTGACAACAAGTTAGATAAAATGTTTTGAATATGATAGAAATGGTCTCAGAGAAAACACGTCCTTTATGGGGTAACTTCAAAACAATCAGGATTACAGTTGATGTATCTGTCTTCACAAACTTTTAGTCACACATCTGCACGATGAGCTTTGTCAGTAGCTACTGAGATCTGTTCTATCCTCTAAAGAAAAATTACAAACAAAGCCCCTCAAAACGAAAAGATCCATCATGTGAGTCTAAACATATGGTGTTTTACATGAACCAATATAAACAAATTATCTGTAGAAAAATCTTAAACTAAAATCACATCTCTTGTTAATGAGCTACTCAAAAACCAAACATAAATCAAGACATTCATATAAATACATCTTTATCTTAAGGAATATGTCTAATTAAAAATAATTAGTAATGACCTGAGTAAATCAGGACAACTACAGCAAAACACTTATCATTTACATGTTAACAAAAGGATTCCAAGTAAAATGTCCATAATATTAAAGTCGCTTCACACAATGCTCTCTAGATATTTCTAACCATAATCCCCTGCACCCCCCCCATCATTTGCTACTATGCAGTGAAAAAGATCTAAGGAAGGAAAAAAGTGAACATGGAAGAATCACCTGTTTCTGTAAACGTTTTCACCACAAAAGACTAATAAAGGTAAAAATGGAGATTCTCACAGCTCTGCTTGTGACGTGTAGTGTTGCCAGCTCTTACGTTTTTATGAGTTTCATTACAGTTAGTGGTTTTGGTGAAGTTCCACCTGTCGAGTCCTGTCATATTTTCATTTTAAAGAGATAAATATATAACCGCCAAAAAGAACTTCAAAGTTCAGATGATGTGGATGAAAAAAAAACCCAGAAGCCAGATTAAAAGGAACTCAATGCATCACTCAAACTCTCATGCAAGTTTTGGGGCTCTGACATATTTTAAATTCTTGAGACAGGTAACGTTTCACATGGTAACAGTAGGGTGCCTGAGGTTCAGCATCGCCAAAGTCTCCACAAACAACTGAGAAATACTGTAATTAAGAAATAACGATAGTCCACTAGCGATTTCATGCTGGGAACAAGATTTCTATTTGACAGCAACAGAAGCGAGATTTGAGTGGAACAGACAAAGTTGTTGTATATAAATCTGTTAGGATATGCTAAGGTTTATGATGTCATACATTTGTGTTCATGCACTGACATACTTTTGCACATATTTATAGGTATTTAACCCAAGTAGAGCAGAAAAGCAACCTGCACGCACACATACATGGAACAGACTGAAGTGCAACTGTATTTTTTAATTTTATTTTTTTTTAAATAGGTTAGGTATATGAATTAGTCTCTCATTCTTTGATTGGCAAATGTTATCAGTTAGAACCATTTTCACAAAACATTCATTTTCATACACTTTCTTTCTTGTAAACACTAGAGTTCACCTGTGATGCAAGAGGAAAATGGATTCTATTTGTGCTCATGCAGTATCAGTCAATTTGTTAACTTAGGTCTAGCTGAAGGGCCAAATGATGCTGCCAGCTGTACCCGTGGCACACTACTCAAGAATAGTTAGTGGCCATCAATGCGGTAACAGCGACAGCTGATCTATTTCAGGGTGGCGGAAGATGACCCACAATCAGTTCTAATTTCCTTTCCACAGATCGAAATATAAAACTTTGCTATCACCCACCCACAAGCGATCATCTGCCTCACCTGCAGGCCTGAAAAACAGAAGAATCCTGCAGTGGACTTAGAACATACGATTCACAAAGCTTTGAAGAGGACACAGGTATGTGGATCCTGTACTCCAATAATTTATTTATTTTTATTAAAAAAAACCTTCTTTTTGCAATTCAGTAATTTTTGTGTCATTTCAATAAGGGAGACTTCATGGCCCATTCTCCCATTTTTCCACACAGTCTCTTACAGACACAGTAAAAATATAGAGCAATGAACACGCCATAGGACAGGGCCCTATGAAATGATGGCATCATATTAGGGCTCCTAAGCCCCCATGCAAGAAAGAACAGATGCAGAAAGATGGGATTTTGAAGATAATTCAAAAATTCAAAGCACATTCTACTGGACCGTGATATTTAAATGATGAGATTTGCTGTAGCCTAATTCCCTTTAATGATGTTATAGAGAAAGACACACAATCGAACATGGAATTCACAAACCGAGTCATTGAAGCATGCTTATTTCTTAATGTTTTACAAATTCTTCTCACACATTTTGCAAAAATATCATGTCACTCCACATTAATCAAAACTTACCTCTGCATAAAAATTGCTAACCTGTTTAGTGTTTTTGGCCAAAACACGTGCATGTACACCCTTAAAATTATGATCCAATA
This sequence comes from Tauraco erythrolophus, assembly GCF_009769465.1. Classification (NCBI taxonomy): domain Eukaryota; kingdom Metazoa; phylum Chordata; class Aves; order Musophagiformes; family Musophagidae; genus Tauraco; species Tauraco erythrolophus. The sequence goes on along the minus strand of NC_141479.1, from coordinate 18,574,556 downwards.
TTTTACAATAATTTTACAGAAATCAAGTATTAAAAGCACAGTTCTGAAGTCACAGAACTAATTATTAAATGCTGTTCTATTATAGAGCTCTCTTTTTGAGGCTGACCACTTCTGAGCAGACCACAATTCCAGTGCTGACAGAATAAATTATTTTAAATAAGCTTAAATGCTAGGAATGTCCATCCAACAATACACTTTAATTACTATGTATAATTTAACAGAAGTGATATGCAGTCTATAAAGTGTTAAAATGGAAATAAAACTCATTTTTCCACCAAAATTTTTTAGCATGGCACATGAACTATCTGTTTCACCAAAACTGAAGAAAAAGTAGGCTCATGTAGCCAGTAATCCAAAGTCAGGGGTTTCCAGAACACAGCTTTCTAAAGGGCTTTACTTATGAACACAGCAGGTTGGAATGGATAAAACACCACAGCTTTTGCAAAGCCAGTGGGAAGGTTCTGTACAATAACAAAATTAATTTATGCTTAAATGATGGTCATGCATACCCCTAGCAACACTGTTTATATAGAGCATAAAACAGGTCAGTATGTCTGAATAAGGAAATGCAGAGAATGTGGGAAAAGCATAAGTGAATGACATAAAGCACCAAGAGAGACGGGGGGAGTATAAAGGTGATGGAATGAAGTTAAAAGCTGAAGGGGAAAAAAGATCCAAAAAGGTGGAAAATGAAGATTGCAGGAGAGGATAAGATAGGGAATATGATTCTATTCAGGTACATAAAGAGCAAGAGTTCAGAAAGGAGACAGTAGGTCTCCTAGCTCCAGACAGGAAATTATTACCAAAAAATAAAAGATATACTGAATTCATTGCCTTAGTTCTCAAAAAAAGAAAAAAAAAAGAAAAAAAAAAAGGACTCTGAAATAGATATTACTGACCATACCTCACTTTTCATCAAAAAAAAAAGAAGCTTTAGATTGTTATGAACCCGCACTTTCAAGATAAAGAAATAGCCATAGAAATTAAGGTCTTTCCAACAATTAGAACCTTAAGATTCTGAATTTTGACCAAATACCTAAAAAAGACAGACTTGTTTCTTTATTGAGAGAAACAAGAGATATGGAGATTTGAGCAACTAAACTTCAAAATATTATAGTCTGAATGTTACTAATGGACTAGGAAAAGCTTAAAGTAGTTTCAAAATACCAAGTAAGGCCAGACCTGCAAGACTTTAATTTGAGCCACAGGAAAGGTACTCTGTTTCAAAATCAACACTGCAATGGTTTTGCACACTTAGTAAAAGATCAAGAAACTCAGAACTTGTGCATTTAAAAAAAAAAAATATATATATATACACACCTAATAAGAGATGAAACAGAACCCTTCTCTGCATTCATAAAAACAAGATTAACAGTTTCTACTTAACCTAGGGTTAGTTGGCAGAATGTCAATGTATCAAAATGGGTTCAAGAAAAGTTTTTGAGCAGAAAAAGATTTCCTAACAAAGTAGTTGTTTGACTTGCAGCAACAAAAAAAAAGTTCTCATCATTTGTCTAACCTTCTAAGCTGCAGCTTTGCTTACATGAGCGCAATCAGGCAGGTCTGAGCACACAGCAGACAAAAAAAAAATGTTACAAATTGTACAGAACCGAGATACACAAAGTGACCAGTAGCACCAACCAAGCTGTGGGAGCTCACCTAGTGGTTCCCTGCCCTCCTGACATGCCCTTGCTGGGGAGGCACAACACAGCAGCAGCCTCTGTGAACCTGCTGCTGTGTCCATCACTGCACAAGGCTGGGAACAATTGGGAATATTTGCAAGGCAAGACTCCTTCCTCTCACTGTAGGAAAACATGAGGTCTGGGCAAAGGCCAAAATGTCTTCCCAAGTATTTATGGAGCACCTAGAACAGCAAAGCTTCAGCAAGATATTTTGAGGGTAGCGATAATACCAACAGGCATGGAAAAGAAAAACAAATTGATCATGCTAAAAAGCGACGAAGTATCGTGATGCCTTAAAACGCAATTAGTGTGTAATAACAAAAGTAGTTTCACAGATTATTAACATAATATGACAAAAATGTTATTAGTCTCCTCTTGTTTTACTGAACACATCATTATTCTTTCCAGGAATGGTGTTCTATTAGAAAATAACAATAATAAACAAACAAACCAAACAACTATGAAATCAAATTTTGTGTCATTTGTTACTGTCTCCGTAAACTCCAATTTTTCTTTATTTCTTACTGCTGTGCATTTCCACCTCCCACTCTTCAGTAAGAAACTACTAATTTTGCCTGGTGTTTGGAGTTTGCGTTATTTTTAGCGTGGAAATGCAAGCCCACCACCTTGTCCTGACAGTTATAGGTTACAAACAAACTTTGCTGATTTTTCCCTTTAATGAAACTTCACTCTGTTCCTCCTACAAATGACACAACAGTGCTGTGGAACAGCAGGAATGTCAAAACAGTGCAAGCAGTTAGATGCAAGAATAAAGCATATGCCCTCCAACAAAACTAACTGTTGACTTTTGTGTGCTTTCCACATAAATGATACGAGGATGCTAGTGGCTTCTGAAATGAATCACAGTACCCTGCTGTTATCTCATAACATTAAGATCTACAGTATGTACTGAATAGACTATTTATAGTAAAAACGAACAAGATATGGTAAATTAGAGAGTTTATATAAAATAGATATTGTGTTCCCTCAAGACAAAATGGGAGAAAATACATGAAAATAATATGAATTCTAACTTCATTTCCTGTCAGGTTTTCTTTTTAACCTATAAACCAACCTTGGGAGAAAAAGAGATAAAAATTCCTAAAATTTCCATTAGCTGGAAATCCCATTTATATCCCAGCTGTGCAAGCAGTTGTTTAAATCTTATTTTTACGAAGTGTGACTTCATGTAAAATTCATATGTTCAAATATTTGATTTATGCACACAGTTACGGTGATCACCTTGTTTTTGACCTTGGTAAACAATCAGTGCCAAAAAGTTCCCCATGAATTCAGGAGTCTGCCCATATAGAGCTCATCGAAGGATCTAGAACTTTGCTTCTGCTGGGTTTGTTCCCGTTGTTGCATTTCTGCTTCCAGGTTTGACAAAACATCTGTTAATACTTAATCTTGCAATTTCATAGTCTTAATGGAAAAAAAAATAAATACTAATTATCTTTTAACAAACAATACCCGTTTTTCTCTAATTTAAGGCATTCTGAAAAAATACCTCCTATATCTAAATCAATTTGTTACAGAAGAACAGGAAGCAAAAATTTTTTGACTAATCCATCACTCAGTTTTCAGATAAAAAGTGGAGAGTTTAAGGTTCGTAGATTCATTTACTTCACCCTTTCCCCAAGTCGGTATTGTCAGAACAAAGAACAAGTTTCCATTGGATTCATAAAGACCCCTGTAACATTACGCCATTTTATGGACAGAATGCGTAGTGGAGATGGCAGACACCAACAGTCACTTGTTAATGAGATACGGAGACTATGGAGCCTCAGATCAGAAACTTCAAACCAATTCAAGGCACCTTTAGCCAGGCTAAACTGAGAAGTTGCACTGGAATAAAAGTGTTGCTGAGGGATGGGATTTGTATAACCGACGGAGCTCTCCGAGTAACAGAGCTTGCAGGTTCCATAAACACTACATCCGTGTAACACATCATCAACAGCGGTGAATCTTCGCTGGTTCAAAACTTTTGGGTGCAGTAAGGAAAGTAAGTTTCAGAAAGGAGTGCAACGACAGAGTAATGCTACTCCCAGAGTGGGCTATCAACTTCCCGCATTTTGCATCTTCAAGACTTGCTGAAGTAGAAGGGATTCTGATTTAAAAGTAGAGTTGATTTCCTCTTCCTATATGAAAATGCCTATATTGGAATAATACCAGTATAACTGAGTTTTGACTGGGAATTGACCGATTTCTGATGCTAAGTCTGATGCAGTGCTAACATAGGTTTATAGAAATTACACTCTCTGACTATTATATGACCAGGAGAGCAACTGTTGAGGCCTAAGTCTCTGCGCTACATGAAGGTTATTATGCCTACCTCAGGATACGGAGCAGCCTGCAGTTCCTTCACATGCAGCCCTAACAGAGGGAACTCAATGTTTTTTCAAGAAGCTCTCCCTGTTTGTTTTTTGTCTGTTTGTTTTTGAGATCCTACCTATAGCAATTCATTATTTTTAGCATCTGTGGTGATGAGGTTTCCTCTTTTGCACGGGCATTACCATCAACCTGCTTACTGAAAAGCCCACGTAGGGATAGCTAAATTTCAAGTAATGCTGCCAGGTCACAACTTAATGGCACTTAGTGCTCATTTCTCTCTCTGTAGTCAAAATATGACATTAATTAATTAACTGAGTCCTCTCTGAATTTATCTGGTGCCCCAACATGTGAACACAGTAGTGAATATAGACATAAACATATCAATATAAAGAAAAAATTTATATAAAACATCTCATTCACTCTCTACATATACGTGTGTAACACAAGGTACAGAGATCTTTTTCACTGACAGAATTTTCAGCTGTATGTCAGTTGATCTAACTACAGCTTATTTATATAAATAAGTTTCTAGCTTATTATTAATTATATCTAATAGCTGCACAAGAACTCTTCCCCCCCCCAATGAAATTTTCTTTCTTTTCTCCTTGCTAAATAATCAGGATTCCTCTCTGAAAGCTTGTACTTTGCCATTATTCCAAGCTTTTTTTTTAATGTAACAGATGCAATTTGGGAGCACCAGTATTTTATACAGTTTTTTTTTTTTCTGTATGTTACTGATGTTTCAGTTAAATCAAGCACATTTTACTGAATTCCACATCAATACAAGACCAAACCTCTCCTCCCACGGGAGACTGAGTGCCTTCTTTTTTTTAGGATACTAGTGGGAGATGACTGAGCTCTGACATTCTCCATCAACTGGTTTCAGCTCAAGACAGAGCAGATCACTCACCCTTCAGATAATTCTGCAAATGCAGATAACCAAGATTAAAATCCAGTTTAGACCAGTCTTGAAGTTAGAAGCAAGTTCATAGTTTTCCATCTCAAAGGAAAGCATGCTTCTGTGTGCTGTCAATATATCTCCACACTGCATATTACAGTTTCAGTATCAGGGTATGATAAATCTTTCTGAAAAGGATGTGGTTGCACTCAAATGGGCTTACACAGAAGACAAATTCTTTCTTCTGTGCAGGATAAATTACAGCTGTTCACTTCTATTTTTTTTGCTACAGTGATACTTTCAGTATCTGCAAAAATGCATTCAAGTACTTAAAAATCTTTCTCCCAAGGTACTCCTTGGCACCTGACCAAGCAGATTTTCCTCATAATTGTGAAGCATTTCCATTATTTGTTCCATGTTAAACACAGAAATAGAGTCCATTAAGACTGCAGCATCAGCGTAAACGTTTGGCTCAGTGTCTCATGTAACCTAAACCAAAGCAGTTCACACCAGAGACGTGGTTGCTGTTGATCCGTCTGAATTCTCTAGCCTGTTCTCAGTCTACTTATTACTCAATAAACAATACTACACAAAATGAATAGTCCTAATTTGATTTTTAAGTCCTGTTAACATAAGTTTTCTAAATATCTGTCTGTCACTACCAGTTGCAAAGCATCCTTTCACAGAAGCGTGAACTGTCACTATAAAAAAGGCTGAAAGCTGATTTCACACCTCTGCTTGTTAAGTATTTTCTAAAGCAAATAAAGCTTTCTACTTAAAAAAAAATAATTAAAACTAACTCTTCATTAACATTTCAAATTGCCTAGGTAAATATGGTCACAGCTCTAATTTGCACACTGTCGCTAAATAATTTTGTCGAGCTTCTTCATTTCATGCTTGCAAAGGATCACTTTCTGATTATTTCTCTTCCACACATATTTACACTTGGCAAGCAGTTAGGAAACAGCCCATCAACGATGGCAATGTCCTTTAAAATCCTGAGACCCAACTGAAAGTGTGTCGTCCCCCCCCGGGCCCGTCACTGACTGGCAATTTACCACTGATGCTTAAGAGGTTACAGAACCGGATTTTACTGCTGCAGGGATTACATATAGTGAGAAGTGATGGGAAACAAATTTATACAACTTCAGGCTTTGCCCTGTACCCAAGGAATGCCTCACCAAAATCTCATGCATTAACTGTAATAAGTTAACGGAGTATTGTTCCCATTTCTGCTAAGCCTGCCTAACTTTAAGTAGAGAAAAAACAGAATTCTTTAACTTGGCGATTTTTGTCATCTCGATCATGGTAATCAATACTGCTACTCTTCCTGCTTTTACTTGCATGAAAGCATTCTGCCTATGAATACATTATCTGTGTAAATGTGATGTTTCCAAAATGAGCTCAATGTTTGTAGTTAACAGATTACCCCACAAGCACTGTTTTTCAGCCAGTATTCACAGGCCCTCAGTTTAAACCTTTGTTTCACAATTCACTAGTCTATCAACACTCAGCACAACTAGACTTCCAAACTCATTCGAATCCTTTAGTTCCCTCATTGCAGCTCTTTTTAGAAGGACTTTTTTTTTTTTCTAAAATATGCAACTGAAAAGTCACTAATGTTTCTGCTCTGTTAGAATCAGAAAAGACTATGGATCTGAAGTGAATTTGGATTGCATAAATTATTGGCAATTTTTGGATGGTGAGCACCTCACCGATTTAGACTAGAAAATCCATCTTAAGTCTCTACACCAAGTTCCTTATCTGTTTTTACACATCAACATTTTTCAATACTAACTAAATAAATGATTTGCCATTGTCTGAAATTTCCAGCTAGTCATATTTATTCAAATATTCAGAGAAAACCAAAGACATTGTTTTGAGAGCAATTTGTACAACTGAACACCTTTTGCTCCTACTAAATACAGGCTCTAGGCTACCTGCTTATCTCACCAACCCAGAAACAATTCAGTAATATGCTCATATTCTTCTTAAGCCCCTTCTTCAGAGCATCATTTAGTAGTTCATCAACAGGCTGTAGCAAGCCCCAAAATAAAACCAGTCAGTGTAAATCCACTGGTTTACTCTGATCCAGAGAATGCCTATCAGAATGCTCTGTCACACCTCTTTAGAAGAAAAAAGGAATTACTACACACTTTTCTAAAACAGGCTGTCTTTGCTGGGCATAACAACATCCTTACATCCTCTTGCTCTTCTTCATAAACAGCTTTTACTTAAAACTGAAGCTGACTGACAATTCTCTGACCTTTAAGGAGGCACCCCATGAAGTTACAGGGAAAAATACATCAGAAGCATCTACCTTTTTCCACCGGCAAACACTATTTCATTAGCATAGTTCTATACCTGAGATTAAAAAAAATTTACTAATGGCTAATATCAATGTAGTAGCTTCAGGATTTTTGCTGTCCCGCTCAGCCTCCTCTAGCACGGTTTCATTTTCTCAGTAGAAATTGCTACATTTTCAAACGTGCAAGTGATTAGGTCAGAATTACGATGGCAGTTAATCACCCCAACATTAATATTTTTGTGAAATTTCACATACTTGTCCATTTTTTTGACAATTTCAATGATTTCATAAAAAACACTCATAAATCAATTGGATAAATAAATCTGTTTTGGTGGGATGGAGGGAGGAGGTAGGTGTAATTAATGTAGCTGCCTGGCATTCCTCTTGGCAGCTTGAGTTTCTTTTGCTAACAAACAGAATCTAAACTCATCTGAAAACTCAAATGCCATGCAACTGGGCTGCACCAAATAGACTGGCAAGCCTTGACCCTCATACAGATATTTTCATTCTATTTAAAAATATTTTATTTTACCAAAAATAAAATACCTAAAAGTAAACAGTAGAAAAAAAGAGATTAACTCAGACAATCAACAGTTGTCCGAGTAGAATTCAGTACTCCTAATTTAATCGTGTTTTTCTTGTAATGAATATTTGGAAAAACTCCTACAGTATTCCTCCAGGAGAAAGAGGGCAGTATAAAGCAAAATTTCAAACAGTCAATGAAAAAAATAACAAATTTTTAAAATGGATGAAATATTCTTAGCTAATTGAAAACATTTTGAGGTACACAGATGGTGAAATCTGCAAAGTTCTATGAAATACTGTAATCACTAAAGCTCTATTTTGTACCCTATTATAATTTTTTAAATTTTCATCCCTGAGTACATGTCCACTAAGCATGGGGGGGGGGGGGGAATCAGTGCTTATGCACAGCAGCCCTTTATGTAGCTGGAACGATTCAAAAAGACTTCATCTTTTTCTCCTTGCCCCACCACACATTATATACTTGATGACATGACAGCTTGCAAAAAACTTTTATTTTTCATGGAGATCCATTCTTTCCTTGTTTGCCCTTTGCTTTGAACTTTTTCTTTCAAGACATCAATATCGGGCATCACAGGGTGGGGGTGGGGGGGAGCACGCAAACAAAAACAGAAAACAAAAACACTTTTCAGAGAAATTTAAGGGTCTTTCAGGTAATTCATCTTTCAGTGTACCAAGGAAATCAGGGAGAAAATCCTGCTGCCTTCCTGACACCATGATACATCTTTATTGGAAAACAACGGGCTGGATTCAAAGACAGACTAATCAAGTTGAGTGTTCTCCTACAGAACTTTCCAACTGCATTTTGCACAACAGGATGCCAGTGAGCATGCTGAGCAGAGTGCTGTATAACAGGTTAGGAAGCACTACAGCCTATTAGGATACACATTCACATCACTCTGGATAATCTACTACACTGCTCTATTTGTATATAATTTGCATTGCTTCAAAAAGGCTCCTCTAGGGAAATGTTTTTGTCTTAATCTAAGTGTATACTTTGCCAGATCAGATAGGAGGGCCATTTGTGGTTTGATGCATTAGGTTGAAAAAACTACTATGATTTTCCAGTAAAAAAATATTCAAGGCTTACACTGAACACATTAAGGTGGAAAGCCGCTGATAAAATAAGAAACAGTTGGTAAATGAAGATGAGGAACAGTGTTAAAAAGTGAAACTGCAACATTTTTCTTTTAAGAAGGACATCAGCAACTACCATAAATCCCATGCGAGTGGTTAACATACATTTCACTGTAGACCTGGATGAGAAATAGATGTTTAAGTGTTGAAAACCAACATATGGTAGATTTTAGCAGTGCTGTTTGAGCAAGTATGACTAGTCATCTAACTGGCAAACTCTTCCAGAGGAGAGAAACAGCATTGAAAGCACAAGTATTGGTCCCTACACAGCAGAAGACAAAACCTCTTGACAGGGATGGCAGTGAGAACTGCCACTGGAGCCAGTGCCCCGCATGGGCTGGGGTACCACAGCTCCCTGGTGCATGAGGATACAGCACCAGTTCCCCACGCTGTGGCAGAAGTGGCAACATGCACACGTACCATTTTGCATTTTGAATTCTGCCGCTCATCTATATTGAAGTGGCCAGACGCGATTTATGTGACAGCACGTTTCAGGAGCTAGGTAGAAAATATTAGCTGACAGCTCCTCTATTTATAACTATGCATTTCAGGACATTGTGGTGCAGCTATTTTACAGATTTCAGAGATCATTTGCTAGAATTTCAACGGGGAGAAACACAGCATTTACTGACAAGGAAACCAATCTTTAGTAAAATCTTTGTAGGAGACAAACATCTGAAAGACATGTATCTGCTACCATTTTCATATTAACAGAATCTTCTTCATCTCTGCTAAAAGACATCCAGCACTAAAAATGGAGTTGAATAGTATATTCCATTGACAGCTTGACAATAAAAAAGTATAACCATGTAGTACCTTAGTGGCAACTTCCCAAAAAGATCTTTTTGTCCAAACATAATTTCATTCTCACAAATCAAAATCCTACACGATGTTCAGACAGTATTTCTACTAAAGATAAATGACAGAAATTACATGCAGAAAGCAGAGCAGATTTTCAATTGCATGTAAAAATAAACACATTTCCTATTTCCAACAGACAAACAGTTCTGGAAATTTTATAGGGCAGTATCTGCAATTTAGTCTTCAATAACTGCAGCCCTTTCAAAAGCAAATGCACATTAAAAAATAAATATATATATTATCAACATAGAGGCAGATATCCTATTGCTGTGAGTACTCACCTCATAATTGGCAATTGCTTCTCTGTCAAGGGTTCGGGTCACGGAGACATCTCCACTGATGTCATTGATTCTAAAAATTCCTTTTGGGTCTTGATCTACTCCCTTACCAGAGAGTCGAAACTTTGCTCCCTCTGTCCCTTCACTGCTGATGACCTGCATGGCAGAAAATACGAAGTTTCAGGCCATATTATAAAAACTTTTAAAAAAACACATAAGCTGTTTCGATCTTTTACCTAATGTTGAGGTATATTCCCTACCAATAATACAAAACTATCAAATATGATTCATGGCAATATAACTGTAAAATACGGTTTCAATCATTCAGAAAACACTGTGCAATTATGGCGTTAAACCCTGGAAAAGCTACTCATGTCCTTAGCCAGTTCCTATCTAATCTTTACTGTCTTCTGTATCACTACTTAAAGTTTCTATTATTCCATTGCTACTGCATTCACTCTATGTCTAGAATTTGACATGTTATTTAATACTATTTCTTTTTTCAGTTAAATTGATAAAGCAGCTACAAACTTACAAAAAAAAAGAAAGGAAAAAGACATATTCCGTTGAGTGAAGTAAAGCGTATTTATTTCACAACAACCCTTACAATACCAGAGAGCCATTGTACATTATTTTTTGATTAATCAGTCTTTTTTTACTAGTCATCATAAAGTCATTAAAATATAGACTCCTTTCAGGTTGTTTCCCCCCCTCCACCATTCCCTTCTACACTCCTCCTTTCCCAGCATTTTAAACCAAGGGAAAAGTTTCCTCACAAAAAATATCTGGGTATCCTGCCCAGGGCTCTGCTTAGTCACACAGCTGGAATTCCTCCACTTTCCAAATTTTTATATACACACACACAGGCGTGTGTACGGAAACTCCTTGTTACTATCACTACCTTATTTCCCCATAAGAAAAAAATCCCTAAAAATCCAATTTCAAGGCTTCCCCACATTAGTGACAGCAGCATACGTGAACTTGCAGAGCTACACAAGGTTTCGTACAAGCTACGTGCTTTGCAGATTTGTACTTGTACACTGGAATCTACAAGGATTATCAATTAATCTTGCCCTTTAAGGCTGCAATATTGCCAAGCCGTTCTTCCCCTCCGCTGTTTCATGTTCTTTTGTTTCCAGTAATTTCATACTGTTAACATTTCTGCAGAAATATTAAGTCAAATATTTATATGCCGGACTGAATTACAGCTCAGGAAGAGGAAGAGAAAAAGCGGCCTTAAAAATCTGGCCCTGCTCCCATTTTGAGATAATAAATATGCAGGGTGTTTAATAACGTCCCCGAGGAAATATATGTTTGTTGCCCCATTGCTGCCAGTTCAGCAACGCTGGTTTGCAGATTACTGGGCAGTGAGATTTTCACTAAACTCCATAATCATTATTCCTTTATTTTAATGGAGAGAATATTGCCACAAGTTATGAAAGAGGAAATCAGCATTTTCAGAGATAAAGTTTCAATTCTCAAACCCTTTGGGGAAGGAAGAAATTTCAAAGCAAAAATCCATTTCACCTTTTTTTTTTTTTTTTCCCTTCCTCCTTCCAAGTCCGAAACAGTAACGGATGCAGTTTTCTTCTCACATATTTTTGAGTATGTCATGCCAAAACACAGAGGCAGACAACACTGCAGGTGACAAAAGGGCAAAGTAACTTTCTACCTTCAGGTTTGGTGATGAAACTGAAAATTAATGGCTCCTACTGAAAAGTTACTTAAATTCATTTTTTGACTGATCTCTGGCATTTTTTACATCAAGCCTAAAAACGTGTGTTTTCATTAACATCAAGCTATGCTTATGATTTTGCAATGTCATGACCATTGCACTCTTTTGTAGGGAAAAGATGAATTGAACATCTTCCTCCCTAATTGCTGAGACTTATTCCAAGTGCAGCTTCCCATCCAATAGAAGAGCAGCAGCTTGAAAGGGCTGAAGTCAGCCCCAGGCCAGCACAAAAATCTAATTCAGAGATGTCTTCACAAGAGCCACTTCCACCAGAGCCAACAAACGTTACTAAATGTTTATGACAAATCTAAGATGTAGTATAGCTGCTGATCTCAGTTGTAACAAGCCACAGAAAGAAAGTAAAACAAATCATGGGCTGTGCAAGGGAATTTATCAGAAAAATTCCAGATAATCATATACAGATCTTCCTCCACACTAGATAGAAAGGCAGGAGTGTAATAATAATAATTATAGTAGTGGTAATAAGGGTCCCTGCAAACTTGACTGAAGGAAAAATTTCCTATCAACTCCAAATCTGGCAAAGATCTTAACCTTGAGTTTGATGGCAAGACATGCCAATGTTGTACCCAAAAGATTTGTACTCCTTGGAGCTACGACACATCCCATTTCTCATCCCACTTTAGCTGTGAACCATTCTTCAGCATACAATGTACAGGACCAACAGAGTTACCAGACAGCAGAGTGCTTTCTAAATTGACTGGATGCGTCCATTCAGCTTTTTTTAAAGCTTCAGGAAGCAGTCACATTCACGGTGCAAGTATGTGCAGACCCTTCTCCTACCTGTTTACCCAATAAGAAGCCCAGGTTAGAGATGCTCAAAGTACCACCCCATCATGTGTTCAAGAGCAATGGTGATGGCACAAAAAATAATTTTCCGAAGTCTGCTTCTTTTAAGATGTTTAATTAGCCACAAGAGGGAGCTAAATACTCCCAGGAATGTAAGGAAGAACATTAACATCTCCTAATTAAGATACTTATATAATGGCTGCATAGTTCAAAGAAAGTGCATTTCCCAGTTCACACGAAGCTCAGTACAATGAAAAGTTTAATAAAAATCAGGCTTAATTTGCCATATGGTTTGGTGCTTCAACAAGAGCAAGGAGGAAAGAACAGGAGGATTGTCTGACATCTCCTCTGGCAAAACTGCAATTCTGAACACTGTCATAAACACGGCACTGTTCACATGAAAATTTTCTAGCTTACAATGTATTTACACAATGATGCTTTCCCAATTTGCTGGCTGAGAAGAAACAAGCCCAGATTATTTCTCCTGGAATGTTCACTTTGGGATGCCATTTTTACATTTCTAGAACAAGTAAATGACTTTCCCAGTTACTACTACCTGAAGGCCAGGCAGAAACACTTATTTCCATAATTTGTTCATGGCTTTAGGAGCTTCAGTGCAGGTTCTAATATTGAAAATGTCTGCACCATATGACAGTGGCTCTGTGTTGCATGTAAAGACGGAAACGGTCCAGTTCAGGTAGCACAGACCCAAGCACTCACCTACTGAGAACATGGATAAGGCAGACATGGTTTATCCAGCCTCCCAATTTCTATCTATTTCATTTTCCCTTGTTCTGATCTCACAGTTCAGAGGGGCCTTGACTTTGCATGGGCAGATGGCATAGACAGAATAGATGCCAGCTGAGCAGCCCACAACACAGACTCTCACAGGCTGTTTCCTCACCCAGGACCCCAAGGACAGTATTAGATGTAGTCCTGGACATTACCCACATCCCCACACCTGATAACACTCTCCCATGACAAGAGTACACAGGAGAATAAATGTACTGAAAACTGAAGTGATCCATGCTAGCCTGGTCACGACCACATATATACAGCACCCAAGGCAAATCAGTATTTTTTTTTTTTTTTTTTTTGCGAAAGGGAAGAGACTGTACAATTCTGCTCAACTAAAAGCCACTTTCAAGAAAGCAGAATGTTGCTTAGCTGACAGGATCTGCTTTTTGCTGAACCATGGCCAGAACATATTTACCAAGTGCTATTTTTCAGCTGACATTACGTATCCCTTCCAGCTAAACTCATTTCAGCAATGTGATCCCCCTGTTGTTATGAGTTTATCACAAAAGTAAATCAGAGTGTTCTCAAGAGAAGAAGAGAAATAGAAGCACAAAAAAGCCACACTAGCCCCAGGAGAGAGACTTTACAGTTCTGCAACCCCAGCAAATCTGTCCTGAACAGCTTCATCTTAGTTTATCAGTTTCATTCTTTAAGAAGTGTTTGCCTCAACCACTTCCATAATTCCTTAGTTCTTGATATTATATATCAAGATATATTATATCTGAATTAGAGACGCATCATAGTAGTTTCACCTTTTAATTAGAAAGCAAATCCAACCCTCAGACAGAAATATTTGGTTCGTGCCCCAGTACTTTTCATTTCAGAGCATTACATTGTTTCTCTCATGCGTTTGATTTTTTTTTTTTTTTTGGAGGGATTGTTTTTGCTGTTTTCCCCCTCCCCTACCCTCCTAGGAAGCAAACTTAGCCATGGAATGTTTAGAGGTGAACTACTTTTTTCCTCTAATCACTGTGCTCCACAAGAGGAAAACAATGGGTTAGGCCCATTGTTCAGATATCATATAAATATTTAAACTGATACTTCCTGTCCTGCCATACTGAAAATCATTCTTTACAGTCAGAGGCTCCATCTGCTCTGTACTGACTCAAATAATCTTTCAACCAAAACAAATGCAAAATATTCCCATCGTTATTCAAAAGCACTAAATAATTTATATAATTTCCTGAGTTTAATAATTTATTAAATCTATTGGTTCTCAATATATCTACATCTTCATTAACTGAATATGAGATATACTCGTTAAGCTCAGGAACCAAATTCTGCTCTTTGACAAAGAGAGACACGTTGGCCAAATCTGACCTTTGCCTTCTCTCTGACTAGGACTTTCCTCAGGATTCATTCAATACACAGTTGATGGTCGAGAATATCGACGTGATTTATTTACATAAATAATGGTAACAGAAATTATAAAGCTTCTCTAAGTGACTATGTCCTTTGTTCATGATAATAAGGGATAAAATCAACATAGTAAATATGACAGTATGTATTTTAAGTAACATTTTTTTCTTGTTCACGTAGTAAGCCTTGCTGTTAGCTTCGTTATAACCTCCTTTCATGATCACCACACTAAAAAAATAATTATCAACCAAAACACATCCGGACAAATGCCCTTTCAATATGTTCCTAAACACAAGCTAAATTAATATAGACAAGTATGAACAATATCTGCAAAATTCAAGCAAACAACAGAACAATACTTCAGCAATTAAAGATGCTTATGCAATGCAACAACACAGGCAACATCACAATCCTAAGTTTCAAAGCATTTCCAGATTTCCAGTTTTCAATCTCCAGCCTATGTATGAGGCAAGATTTTCAAAGCTGTATAAATCTCCCACACCGTATGCTTTCACTGCAAAGCTTAAACCAGCCAGTCAATCACTCAAATTCTAATATTTGTGCTTGCACTGGAACAGCACCCCAGAAACACAAGCACAGAATGAAAAGGGAAATGTCACCAGCCGCAGGAACACTCAACACTGACCCAACCTCCTATGACAGCTGAGGTAAAGGAACGTGATCCAAGTCCAGGTAAAGTGTTTGGTTTCTGCGGGAACCAAAGCTGGGGAAAACTACATTTATTAGAGCAGACATTGCTTCTGTGTCATCAGCTACAAATATTTTACTTGATCCTGTTGACAGTCCTAAGGAAAATATGCATATATTTCCCAAAGAAAAACATATGTAGACAATAGACTTGATTTAACTCAACAAAGAAAGTCATGCTTTAAAAATCTCTGTCAGATCCCCAAGACTCAGTTTTAACTGTGTGAATCACAACTGGAAAGTGTACGAATTTTGTGCTTTAACATACATATTAAAAACTCAGCAGCCGCTGGACAAAACTACTATTACAATATTAGCCATTACTTTTCAGTTGCATTCAGTTCTCTTAAGACTCTCACGAATTACAGAAAAAAGTTCCTCAAACAGGAACATGTATTATTACAATAGTGCATCTGTAACCTGGAGACTTTTTAATAGCTCTATAAAATTTTTAAAATATTGAGTCCTGGGTGTACTAATACCTTGAACGCAGAAACTTTTGTACCCACTGTCAGAGATGTAATATGTGAATAAAAAAAAAACCCTAAGAGTTTAAATTAGATGAATAATGAAAAGCCATACACCAGTACTCTCAAGAGGGTTTTTTTTTAGCATCTTAACTATGAGGTTTGTCATAGAAAACACTTCAGGAAGTGTCAAATGTAGGAACAACATTGTGAGAATCAAAGCACGTAGTTTCAGCGTATGCGTGATGCGTGTTTGCAAGACTGATTGGGGGCTGCAAACAGTATAAATGTTCCTTGCCTAAAGCAATCCCAACGGAGCTGCATGAACACCACTATCAGCTCTAACAGTCAAAACTTGACATACATGAAGGAAACAAAACTTGTATTGCTTGACATGCAGGTGGCATAATTTAAGTATTTTGCTGGACCGGGGCTCTGCTTCCTACCGAAGTTACTATATCAACTATTATTTCGTTACACCAGTGCAAATACAGTGTTTTAATAACTATAATAAAGCAAATACTAAATCTGAAATTTGAAAAGTTGAATAAATTCGATAAACAACTATTTCAACCAAATATCTTGATGTATGAAAATGACACAATATATTAAAACCCAGTGAAGTTTTCATCATCAGTGCACATTTTTTGAGGACTTTTTAGAATAATCAACACAAATAAAATATTTTATATTCAATCAAAAAATATCTCCTCAACATAATGGCTTTTTATCATAATTATGTATAAAAATTCTGATCAATTTTGTAGTAGGGTGCACAGGTGTCCAAATGAAACAATGAATTTATGCATGTGGAAGCTCTGTGCACTGGTAGATCCCTTCAGTTTGAGGTTGGTTATTGTAGCTACAGACAGATGCAACAATTCCCGTTTAAGAATCAGTTGCAGCACCAGGACCTGCAGGCTTCATCTACAATTACACCAAATTTGAGGATTTAACCAATACTTCGCAATGAGCATTTGCTCATAGAGCAAAGTAATTCAATGAACATATCAAAACGTGCATTATCTTTTGTAGCAGATAATCCTTCAGCTTCCTTTTACTCTTAATATATAAAGAGCAAGAAGATTCATTAGAGATAATTTTCTCTTCTCTTTTTCCTAAGTCATAGCCGATTTCAGATGTATATATGCAAATTCTGGTTTTATACACAACAATTTCCTCCTACTGACAGCACAGAACTTACACACACAGTTTCCATAGTCTCAAGGGAAAATGACCTAGAAGTATGACTTTTCACAGAAGACCTGGATAATTTGATGGCTGATTTGGCCTTTCAGTAGCCATTTAATCACCATATTTTAATTGCTGTTTAAGTTACTAACTTGCAACAAACCCTGTTGAAGGAATTTGAAGACCACTGTCTTTTGAGTGACAGCTAGATGGAGTAGCTCAAAAGCCACGGTTAGCTGTTAGGAAAAATCTGTGATTGACAATATTAAATGAAGAATAACTCAAAAGCTGTTTTTAAATAAAATAAAAATAAAAAAGGATAGTTTGGATTTATAGAGGTGCTTTACTGAAAACTTATCAGTGACCTAAAAAGGCAGAAATGGAGAGGCAAAATTTAATGGTTTCCAATTACAGAAATTCAGGACGTAGGACAGAATACACAGTGTGTAATGACCACACATGTAGCTAAGTCTAAGAAGTGGGAGAAAAGAGAACAGAGCCAATTTACAGTACCTTTTTCCAGGTATTTCACAGTACTATCTATTCTGAATAAGATCAAAGGCTTCATTTATCACTTAAGGCCACTTTTGCTGCATCCAAGAAAGTATAAGGCAGAAGTAACCCAGCAGCATCTCAGCACACTGTGCCCAGGCTACAATAATCTGCTGATAAGGTCTAGAGAAGCGTGCCCTGGGCTGTCTGGGGAATATAAAAACCCTCGTTGCTTCCTCTCCCTGCAGCTGCAATTACTGCCCACAGGACTTAGCTACAAATGTTATCTTTCGATCCAAGCATGCAGCAAAGAAAGAAATCAAGATCTGGATTAAGTGGGAGCTTCCAGCCGGGTGGAGTAATTGGAATTGCAGAATAAGACACTGAAGTTGCAGAGCCAACCTGAGGAACTGAATAGGAGTAGTAAAATGAGAAAAATGGAGCTGGTGAGAATGATTCACCTAGAACCACTCTTGAAAATAAAGATTCAGTTTAATTTGATGAAATTTATTGGAAGATGGTGTTTAATTTTATTTTTGCTTTAACTAGCAACCTGTCCAGTCTTTACTTTTGAAAATATTTTGCAGACAAAGTGAGCCTTGAGGAATAAGTACTCTTATTCAAAAGTATTTAAAAATTTTAACTGAAAATATTAAAAAAGAAATCTCACAGCGAAAGGCATTTTTAAAAATTTGGTTCCATTACATGAAGTCAATGTAATACCTTCTGGATACTTCAAGAACCTGCTTAGCACCCAATTCCCATTTGCAGCAAACAACCCACAGATCTAATTATAGATTTTCCTCAGTCACTAGTTCCCTAGGAAACAAATCCATGGCTCACATCTTGTGCATGGAAGGTCATAGTAGAAAGATAAATATTTTTCTGTGTATGGAAACTTATCTAGAGGTCACAGGTCTGCATCTCAGCAGATGTTGGTGCTTCTGTCAGGGACAGATGGCAGCTATATTTGACAGCTATCTTTGATATTTAAAACTTTAAACATTTTAGTCTGATGAAGCACTTAACACTTCTTTTAGTAAGACTGCTCTATGATGCCTTATGCTATAAACAAAGGATTTTAATTTTTGTTCTCTAAACTCCTTCAGTTTTCCAACACTGGGTCTACCTCACTTCATCTTAAACGATTAACCATCAGAGGTCAATTCAAAACAGCTGCGAGTAGCTACAACTTATTAGAAACAATAGGCAGAAATTTAACTTAAAGTCATAAATGGTAAACATAATTTGTGTTTTCTGATATTGGCCCTTAAAGTTAACAATGTCATCACAAAATAGATCAACAATTTGTAGTTACATGCTGCATGCATGTCACTGCAATAGCCTCAGGAAAAAAAAGGTTTAATTATTGTTACCCTATTCCTAATTTATTTCTAATTCATCGCTGAAAAAAATGACGAAATATAACTCATTGGAAACTCAGATACCTGTGAATACATAAATTGAACAGGAGTGAATTAGAATGAATTCAAGGGTGGCAGAAGGAAGCTTTGTCAGATTTGTCCTCCTCATTTGTAACACAAAACCACTATTCAGCTCTATCCTGACCCATCGACAATGACAGCTTAAAAGGTATGCAATTAGGCAACAATCCTACTCACACTTAGTATAATATTCAGCCTGACTTAAGATCAAATAAAGGATTTAAGATAAATCAGAGCGTCTTTTATCTGTAAAAGTGAGAAGGAAGCCTGTCAGCACATCTCAAGCAACCTGCAGTGACTCGTGATGACAGACCTCCAAGCTCTAGCCCAAGTCTTGACCCCAAGTCCTGTTCCACTTGTCTCTGTGGAGAGGCAACTATCCAGCTCCAAGCCCACAACTAATACCACAAACCTGGACTGCTTTCCTCCCTAGATGATGGAATGGGTACATAAATGGATGTAAAAATACTTGATTCTCAGAAATGTCTTTGACTCCCTACTTTGCTCAGTTAAATTTACATTCTTTTCCCATGTGCTTTTTTTTTTTAATTCCCTCCATCTTCCTTCCTTTCTTCCATCTTTTGCAGATACTACCAGTTGTGCTACATTACCTTTGTTTCTGTAGCTCTAATGGATTGAATTCTCATTAGCTAGAAGTGAAAAAGAATCCACATGGTTGGTGAAATTGCTATCACTAGAGAGCATTTCAAATCTCTTAATTACTCCTAGTCTCAAATTGGTATTTCTTTGCTGAGTGAGGGGTTACCCAGTTTCTTGCAGAGTGCCACAGACATGATTACCTAGCCAGGGAACACTTGTATGAATCTGAGACCTTCACACACATCACGTTCACTCAAAAAACAAAGTGCAAGCAGCGTAGCAGTTACCTCACTCGCCAAGGCTCAGGCAGCCCCAGGCCACATTTGCTCCACTTTTCTAGGGATGTGACCCCTTCATGCTCTCTTCTATTTCCAAAGGGCATGCTAGGTTTCTTTAGTTGTTAATTTCCAGATGGGGTTGATAAGCATTCTAACACCACTATTCCTTGATTAGCCTATTTTTAATAGTGAAAGCATTAATTGTAAGTGGTTTTGTTAGCAACTCCATAAGTGACTTTGCCTCCCTTAACAAACTTTCAGATTCCAAGTTCATCCAGACTTGGGGTTCTGAAATAATTTGGTTTGTCAGTGATAGCGTCACCAAGAAAGCATGGTGAAACATGCCTTCAGACTTTTATTATGATCTTTTGAATAAATATTTTGCTCTCTTTCTCTTCTTCCTTCTTTTCCCCAACAATAAAGGTTCAAAATCCACAGTACATTTCACAAATATTGTCAACTTTACAGTAAAAAAAGCTATCACTAACTTGGATTCACTTTCCCACATCAAAGAGGTCAGTTTTCCACCTTATTCTAGCACTAGTCAGGCACGCGTTAAGAAATGTAATGTATCAAAGTACAGGTTCCAAAGTGTAAACATCTTAATCATAGAATCATAGAATCATAGAATGGTTAGGGCTGGAAGGGACCTTCAAAGGTCATCTAGTCCAACCCCCCTGCAAGGAACAGGGATATCTCCAACTAGATCAGGTTGCTCAGGGCCTTGTCCAACCTGGCCTTGAACGTCTCCAGGGATGGAGCATCCACCACCTCTCTGGGCAACCTGTTCCAGTGTTCTACCACTCTCATAGTAAAAAATTTTTTCCTAATATCCAACCTGAACCTACCTCCCTCTATTTTAAAACCATTACCCCTTGTCCTATCATAACTGGCCCTCCTGAACAGCCTCTCCCCATCTTTCCTGTAGGCCCCCTTGAGGTACTGGAAGACCGCTATAAGGTCACCCCGGAGCCTCCTCTTCTCCAGGCTGAACAGCCCCAACTCTTTCAGCCTGTCCTCATAGGAAAGGTGCTCCAGCCCTCTTATCATCTTCGTGGCCCTCCTCTGGACCCTCTCCAACTGGTCCATGTCCTTCTTATGTTGGGGACTCCAGAACTGGACGCAGTACTCCAAGTGAGGTCTCACGAGGGCAGAGTAGAGGGGGAGAATCACCTCCCTCGACCTGCTGGCCACGCTCCTCTTGATGCAGCCCAGGACGCGGTTGGCCTTCTGGGCCGCAAGAGCACATTGCCGGCTCATATTGAGCTTCTTGTCCACCAGTACTCCCAAGTCCTTCTCCTCAGGGCTGCTCTCGATCCAATCACCACCCAGTCTGTATTTATGCCTGGGATTGCCACGACCCAGATGTAGGACCTTGCATTTGATCAATCATCTTGGTAGAGTTGCAATTAGTGACACTTACAGTAGTCTCTTAAGCAGCTTTCAGATAACTAACTACGTAATTGCAATACAGTCTTATGCATATATCACTCCATTGAATCATGCTGAGGAGTTAAGGAGTCAATCAAGACAAAAATAGCTGAAAAGAGCACACGATTTCCAAACTTGTCATTGTCAAAATGCAGAACTTAAAACTTGGATTTAAACTTCTAAGAGCTGGAAGATCTCTAGAGTAATGGAACAATTAATCTTCAATTATACATATAGTGTACTGTTGTCCAGCATGTCAGTTACTGTCTTCCAGGTATATTATTACTGTATTCAAGAAGTCAGAATTAAAAGTTATCTAAATTTGATATTCATTTACTGTGCTACAAAGCTGTACACTTACATTTGCAGTTAATAGCGATACCCAAAACAAGACCTGTATTTGACAAACCTAGACTGAGGAACTCAAACTTAGAAAGAAGAAATACAAGGCTCCGTAATAACTTTAAATTAAAAAAAAAAAAAAAAAAGGGAAAAGGAAACAGCTATGCATTGTGAAAAGCTGCCTAACAGGAAGCCAGAAAAGCAACTCTAGCCTGGGAATCAGATACCCAGAAAAACTCGCTGTATCTAAGTAATTTGTCCTACCATCACAGTCTAAACAATTGACTTTCCCAAATCTTCTAAAATTAAAACAGAAATGCTAATATGATTGAATGAGATTAAAAAAACCAAACAAACCACAAAAACAGAACTCAGAAATAATGGTGAAAATAAGCATTATTTATAAGCTTGTACTCTTGTATAGCTGATTTCAATCTCTCATTCAAATTCTTCAGTGCTGAACTTTCTACTGCCTGGCTGAGAATGTTGAGCTCTCAGAGGACATGAAACCATAAGTATAGACCACTCAATTTTATCAAAGATCTCTTAATTTTGTCATTTATAGACATACAAGAAAACAGTAAGTCCTAAACCTGTGAGAGAAATACTGAAATTGAAAAAACAAATACCCGTGAGCACTCTAAGGTTAACAGTTTCAATCCAACATTACAGGACACACTGTGACTATCCTCAACTCCAAGTCCATCAGAGTCAACAGAAAATGTCCTATAATTTCTGTTTATTTGGGCCCTGATGGCTTAGGGCGTGTTTGGAGATCTAACAGAAAGACAATGTGGCAGTAGGTAGTAATAATGTTATATACTCAAATCAAAGTTATAACTACACCTTGATAAATTGAACTAATGACTTTTTAAACCTAAAAATAGGTGGCTTTAAAAATATTACATTGAGCTATTATATTGGTACAAAAAAATATTGAAAAGAGCTATACATATTTGAAAACCACAAATGAAGTATCTACCAGACTGACTTTTGCTTGGTTTGTGTAAAGTCAGTAACCAGTTCCTGAAGTAGAATCATTACTCAAGTAGGGAGAGAAATTGAAGGGTAAATCTCTGATCCTAACATTTTCACAGGAGGCTTTGCCATTTATTCCATGACAGTTTTATTTCTACCTAACAGTTTTCAAAACAAGTAGGCTATATCTCAAGATACAACATGCTAAACATACGGTAATTTAAGGTGTTTGTAGAGCCCCAGGAAATGGAATGTCTATTCTTTCCAAGGTATTTAACAAAAATACAAAAGGTCTTTGGAGTGCACTTTTAAAACCTGCTGCTGAATTTCTATAAAACCATGAATGGATCAAGTGCATCACAAATTGCTGGTAGCTATCATGAAATCAATATGGTTCTTTCTCCTGGTGCCCACCAAGAACTCACTTTATCTCCATGTATACACCGTGAAAAGGTCTTCACCTGTTTGTAGTTTTTATAAGGACTCTCTCTCTCAAAAAAAAATCATAGACAATCAAGTATTATTCATGCTTATTTTCATCAAGATGCCTCAGTATATCTAATTCTGAACTTGCAAAACTATTTAATTCAATTTTGCAACAACACCAATTACCCAAACTTAATTTACACAGAAAACAGTTGCTCTAGGTTAGTGTGATAATTCATTCAAATTTTATAATTTTCTTCCTCGAAAAACTAGAAGCTGAGCCATAAAATTTTACTCTGCATGATATCTACGTTTTCTGAGCAAGCCAAAAGTTGTCTTTGTTTCAAGGGAGGGTGTCTGATTTAGTCTTTTCTCGTGTTGACACAGATACTTATATAAATACGTACACATAAACATATGCACGCGTGTAGACAATTTGGTATCTATATATTAATACACAGTTTAATGTGCATGCCTGTAAACACCAACATGCTTTCAGAAGTTTCACTTCAGTCTACACTAGTCAGCAAGAGAAATGGCAAACACCTAAAGGTCTGCAGGTACAAATACACGCTCATGGTTCGCGGTTACTGACAGGAATCACTTGGGTTCATTGCCTAAACCAAACCTCATATCAAAGTACTGCTGGAAAAATTGCTTTGCTAAGTAAATAAAGCACAAAGCAGTAATAAGGTATATCTCAGGTTACCAGAGCTTTTGCTCTGTGGAAAATGGCCAAATTTGCAACAGAGAATCCAAGTGCTATTAACTATCCCTTTAACATGGTGAGTTCTGTTAACAATCACGGTACTTATCAAATATTATCTTAAGTATCCCAATTGCCACTCGTTTTCTCTGCTGGTAAACAAACATTAACATGATTTTATCTAATGACTCATTTACAAAAAGAACTCCGTACATTTCTAAAAATCTCCTGCAGAAATAATCTAAAACATTGAAGTGATTTCAAGGATACCGGGAAGCACTGCACAACTGCTTGCTTTTAGCTCTAACAATCAATTGTAAGATTATAAAGAAGATTTATTGATATGTCTTTGAGAATAAATAACAAATAATGCACAGAAGAAAAGAGAATGTTAACACTGTTGAGTGATGAATTACATTGTATTTCAACTTTTACGTAAAATCTTCGATTTAGAAGCCTTATGCAAGAATTCAGCCAAATCAGTATCTTGTTGACCACCACAAGCAAAAAACGTCCCTAAGTCAGATGACATGGATTCTTCAAAATATTTTCCAGATTTTCAAAGTGCATTAATAAAGAAAGATCTTCCCCTCAACTTCCACTAACAAATAAAACTACTGTATAATAATATGAAGCTATAATTAGAATCACAGAATGGTTAGGGTTGGAAGGGACCTTAAAGATCATCCAGTTCCAACCCCCCTGCCATGGGCAGGGACACCCTCCACTACACCAGGTTGCTCAAAGCCCCATCCAACCTGGCCTTGAACACTTCCAGGGATCATCTACAACTTCTCTGGGCGACCTGTTCCACAATCAGCATTGCCTACTTTTGCAAAAGACTCCAACAACAAAAAAATTAAATCTGCAAACTCATGATTTAGTAAAAGCTTGAGTAATACCTTCCTTTCCCTAAAGATTACATGTGGTAACCTGTGGATATTTTAACTAATAATTATTATAGATGGGCTTAAACTATAAATGCTCTAACATTTCTAAAGTTTAATATGACTTTTATAGGAAGTTCTAGATTTAATCCAGTAATATATTATCTATACTATATTCTTTTTAGAAAATAACTTTCTAAGCTATCTAACAGACGTTATTTATCATGTACATCACCATAAAAAAGAAAAAAAGAAAGAAAAAAGATTCAGCTTCAAAAACATTTTGTTCAGTCACTTATCTCTGTTTTTACCCTATATACAACTGAGCTTTTCAATTTTCTGTGAAACCTCATCCATCAATACGTAGCTTATGTCTTTTCATAATAAATATATATTAAAAAACCCCAAATATTTCATATCATCTAAGCCTACAGGAAAAAAAGTATTCAATATCGCAATCTATTAATGTAACAATGGTATTTTCAGGCTCCCATCATCAGCTATTAACAATTAAAATTTTAGCATTCAAGAACCCATATAATACAAGGAAGAGAAATTCTGTTCCTGAAGCGGAATGAAATTTACTTTTCAGAGGAACGAACTGGAGGGTAAACACACACAAGGTCCTATAAGAAAAGGTTTGGTTTTGCCCAATAGTTGCCTGAAGTCAAGAAAAAATTGTAGGCAATAGAAATAGATTGAATCTTTTTTTTTTTTTTTAAGGCAACATTACAACTTATAAACTTGCTAGTTAGTATCAGCCTGTAAATTTATCAATTATCAATACATAAATCTTAATTACAGTTATTATACAATTAAAACATCACTTTCTCCCAAAAGAAATAAACAAACTGAACATTTCCAGGCTTTCTAATCCACTTGTGACTAAATAAAACATTTTTTTTTCCCCTGCCTGTAGCAGCATTATCTTTTCTAACTCTGAAAAATTAGATGATTCCCAGTTACATACAATTGCTTACCATAACATTGTTCAATGTCAAAAAATACCTTTTCAAGCTAACGGTAAGATTTTGTGAAAGTTTAAACTGCTGTATTATTAAACATTGCATACATAAGTTTGGTGGATAATGGCTATGCATTTTGTATCTTGCAGAATGTAAATGTAGCCATTAGTGTGGAAAAAAAAAAATCAGTTTAAGACTTTAGTTGAGACAGAAGAAAAGAATAAAGACATTCAAGAAGCAAAAGACTTTACACTGAATAAACCAGAGCCAAGCTCCTCTCCCCCCCCGCCTCCAAAAAAAAAAAAAAAGTGGGATATTTGTATAAAGTATTCTAAACACTAGAAAAAAAATTCACTCTCTTATAGAAACAAGGTCTTGCTTCTAAATGAGCTTAGGAGCCAGGGAGGTTCTGTTGCATCCACCAGAACATGCTAAAGCAATTTTAAACCCGTCTTAAAAAAACCTGTTCAGCTCTGTTCAGCAGGGACGAATCTGATACAGCCTGGCCCCACTGCTCCAAGAGACACATCAGGATCCAACAGAAAAAGCTACATTGAGTTGCGCCCCAGTAACGTCTGGTACAACAGGGCCTGGGAGACAGTCACACAGGGAGTTATACAGATGCCAGAGCAGCC
Organism: Tauraco erythrolophus; assembly: GCF_009769465.1. Classification (NCBI taxonomy): domain Eukaryota; kingdom Metazoa; phylum Chordata; class Aves; order Musophagiformes; family Musophagidae; genus Tauraco; species Tauraco erythrolophus. The sequence continues at coordinate 18,548,265 of NC_141479.1, read as the reverse complement.
TTGGAGTGGCTCCGATCTGCACGTGTGGCTTTCTGCTTCCCACTGGTCAAAAACATGAAGCTGATGTTGGAGTCTGGAAGGTGGTCTGCTCCAAGTAAACTGAGGTTTTGGTGGTCCCCCCAGTTCACTGCTATCAGGGTTTTATCCTGTTATGCTTAGCAAGCATGTGGTCCATCCTATAACGATGGTATTAAAATAGAAATGAAATAGAAACATAGGTCTCCAATGCAATTTTTAACTGGTAAAATATAAATATCCAACCAGGAGCTGCTCCATCTGTACTGTGCAGAGAGAGGATTCAGCTATACTGTGTAATTACTGTAAGTAGCCACAACTATTCCGGCCTGGGTTTTACACCTCGTTCAAAATACAGCCGACGCTGAAGCCTTGGATCTACAGCCCGAACAAGGCACTGGCTCCCTGCTGATACAGAGAAAACAGAACCCACATCTAAAAGAAAACCATACTTCAATTTCACAGCCGTTTCCACTTCCTACCAACCATTTCTTACTGATACTAGCTGACATTATTAAGTGATAATTTATAATCACTGATGGCCATGTTTAACTTCAATTATGTAGGTGTAAATCCAAAATATACCTAGTTTTCATAGACATTTCTTCAACTCGGGGTTAACAAATATCCATACTACTCCATCTTCATCACTTATAAATCTAGTTATATGATTTAGAACTGATGAAAGGGTTAATCACTATTTCATATGTAATTAATTGCTGTTTAACTGCAGTTATAGAATGACTAAAACACCTAAGGATAACAAATACAAAGCATGTCACTTACAATAGTGCACCTGTTTTATTCTTACTGTACATTAATAGAGTGACATTCATATCACACTTTCAGGCAAAAAGGACTGGACTTATCTAGAATACTAGCAAGTCTCACAGAAAATAGAAGCAAAATATTTGTAGATCCTCTGAGTAATTTGCTGACACATATAATGATGAAGGCACAAAAGTGCACCCATCTTCACAAATAATTCAGCAATGTGCTTAAAATACATGTGTTTTTTTCTTCTAATTTAAGGGAAGTGCAGGTCTGAAACTGTAGGGATAAATAACATGGTAAAAAACCCCTTTAAATTAATGAAGCAAGTTAGTTTCCCCAGGATCAGACTTTGTTGTTTAATTTTTAATGAAAATTAAGGCTGCAGGCATATGATTACAATTCTTAAATAGAAATAAAAAACATTTAATGGTATTAGTAACTATTTCTTTTTTTTGAAATTAGTCAACAGCACATCACGGAGTTAGAAAAATAATTTAACAAGGTCTACTAATTTTATTAATAATGAAAATCACCTTAATATATGTTCCTATGGCTACACTTATTGTGCCTAGAATACAGAAAGATCTTAAAGCAGTCCCAGCTAATATGAAGAGCAGGGACAGTTTTGAAATTTATATTTAGAAAGAACAGTTGAGTCTTTTCAATTACAAATCATTCATTTTAGCCAAAGAAATCAATAGGCAAGAAAACAGATCTCTTGTCAGTTAGGACTCCTTCTCTAGATCTATCACTTTGGCATATCTTCGAAATTTTCAATTGACACCACAGTATATCAGTTTTCACTAAATTTACAGAGCAGTACAACCATCTAAATATGACATTACATTCAAAAATTTAAGTTCTCAAGCTAAGACTAGGGACATATTCCCATTGCAACCACAGGTGTGAGGAGTGATCTGTCATTCTATTGCACTATTGTCTTAACAGTTTGGATATTTCACTTCAAAACAAAGGAATCAAGCATTTTAAAATGTCTGTCTTCCATACCCTAACTATGATATTTAGCAGATGTCAGACATATTCTGTACACAAACTCCATTACCTATCACAGCACTATATTTCACTGAAATCCAGATATTGCAGTTTTCTCACTCATAACACACAGCATCTCCTCGCTTCTCACTTCCTTGAGTAAGGAAATACGTATCTAGAAAATAACTATTAGAAAATTTAGTTAAGTTTAGCCCTTCTACAGTGCCTTGTAGAGGAAGAAGTGGAAATGAAGCCTTAAATCAGCTAATTAAAAAGCCCAGCTTCAAACGAGCCTAACCTCCAGGGACATCTTCTGCACAGTTACCACACTAGGACAACTTTACCAGTGTCTGTATCAGCCCAGCATCCCAGGTGTGAATAGCAGTAACGAAACAAATTACAGTCGCCTTTAAAAAGCAAGATGAGACTTTTCTCTGAAAAAAGTCATGCTAAAGACAAGCGACCCACTTCTGAGCAACTGAAGCAACTACACAATATTCAGGAGCATCCAGAACTTCTCCAGAGGCTTCTAGAAGCCTCCTCAGGGAGCAATGCTCAGTACAAGACAGTGGCTCCTATTGACCACTGTATTTTCCTACCTATTTCAATAATCAGGCATTATGATGTTTCCTTTTACATTACAGGTGAGCTGGAGGTACCCAAACGCTCATAAATGTCAGTAGAAATAACTGTTTAACTCCACTTTCTAACTGTAGATGACGCACCATCCTGCCAAAGGAAACGAGGCACCTAAATTCCCCTGAAAACGTGGGCCTTTAAGTTAAATCTCATTGCTTTCAGAAAGAGCTTCTATTTCTAACATTGCCTACATGCTTTTGAAGTGTGGAATGACCCTATAAATAATAAAACAATATTTGAATACAAATAATGAGTCAGACATTTCTCACCCTTTCTCTCTACTTTCCAGATACATTTGCATGATATAAATTGTGTTTAGAAGAACAAAAGCTTAAACTATGGAATTATGGTTTACGGAAACACAGAACTGCAAAGAAAATATTTGTGCAGCCACCTTGAGATCTTTTTGCAGTTTATCTTTGCAAAGAGCAATAAAAACAACATGCAATTCAAAGATGAACCATTTACAGCAAATTACACCAGGATGGTCGTGGGTCAGCCCCGGGATAAATCTGGCCCTCGGTTCTGCCCGCAATGATGACGGATACTGTCCTGTACCAGCATCAGAGCCCAAACCGTCTGGTGTAATAGCAAGAAGCAGACCCTTTACTTTTGGCCTTTACATCTTGTGACAATGTGCAGAGTATCACACTGCTTGACAAAAATATTTTTTTTTCCTTCCAATCCACCAGCTGGTAGTCAATGGAAGCTCCTCAGAAGGAAAAAGTGTGAATAATTGTTCCCTGTGTTTCCTCTACGCAATAAGTAATTTTCTAGAGCACTATCGTATTCCTCCTTAGATGTTTCTTCTCCAACATGATCAGCCCTTTTCTGTTTAAATTCTCGATTTTTTACGCTTGATTATCTACATTGCCTTTCTCTGAAGCTTCTCTAAGTCTGCTGCATCCTTTTAAAAATAGAATAAGAACATAAAATTCAACTTTCTATTTGACATCTGGTAACTGTTAAGGATTAAGTTGACTTTTTCAGAGACCCATCCACAATGGTTACAGAACCACTTCTGAATTTTTTATATGACTAATCTGCAGTTATCAAACTCAATCATACAGTCCTTCTGCAACACTATCTTTTCATTACTTGTCACTCTCCTGAATCGTTTTGGATGATCTGCAAACTCTGTCATCTCACTGTCTCCTTTTTCAGATAACTTCTTACTGTGTTAAACACCACAAATCACTCAATTGATCCTTGAAAATATCCATCAGTAAAATCTTCCCTATGAAAATCCATTTCCACACTGATGTTTCAATCTTTTTTAGCTAAAAGAAGGTATTCCCTCTTAGTAGAGAAATCCAAGTATGGTTTATTGATCCATTTTATCTACACCTTTGACTCCTCCACAGATCTTAATACATTTGAGATACGACTTGCCTTCAGAAGAGCCATGTTGACCTTAACTTCATGATCAACCAAAAGTTTATACAGTGACTGTCACAGCTTGGCTTTGACTGATTCACCTAGTGTGGGAGTGGAATTGGGTGGGCTGTAGTTCCTAATGCATTTCCAGTCTTTCTAGGGTCCTTTTAAAAAAAAGATGCATGGCATAGGACACCCACATTCCAGTGCGAGTGAAGCCAATGCTTGTGACTAGTTACCTGCCTCAGTTAGGAATTCAGAAATTCCCTCTTAGAGCTCTCTCCAAGTTTGGTCTTTACTGCTTTATAACTTTCATTTTTCTGGTTTGCTCTGTACCCATTTCTTTTGACACTTCAGTTTGAGATGCTCTTTCAGACTCCTGTCCCCTTCCTTCACTGAGAACATCTGCAATGTGACACAGTCTCCCTTGCAGGGAACATGCTAGTTTCAGAAATACCTGAAAAACTTTTACTGGTAGTTTATAGCTTACTGTTCCATTTCAACATGACTTTCACTTTTTAAGGGAGGTTGAGGATTTTGAAGAACCTTCTCAGAGTCTTTCTGAAACTCCAATGGAAGCAAAACTGTTTATGTTAATTGTTTGCCAGCTATTTGCTTGTCTCACAAATTTATGAAAACCAAAATCTTCTCACAGTAAATTCATGACTGAAACCAATGGCAGAGCCCGCTACTAAGTTATTTGCAATGAGATAATTTCCTGAGCTTTTCAACACGTTCTTCCTACTTTGAAAGCTACTGCATAAGGGTCCACATGGTTCATTACACAAGCAGCAGGGAGTCCCCTCCTTGGGAGAATGAAGGACGAAAACCGGCAACCTAGCTGTATTTTGCCAGTAGTCCTTGATTTAAAAACCTGATTAGAAAATTTCAGTCTCATTCCAAAAATATAATTAACTTTGACAGCCTAATAAGAATTTTAGAAAATTGTTCTTTTGAAAAGCATGTGAAAAAAATTTTTTTTACTCTTACCTCTACTGTAAGTAAATATTGCACTAGAATGCATTGCACATCTATTCATTTACTATAAATTTCATATGTATGTGTATACATAAGTTATGATCAGTGAACATGTATTTAACTTTAAAGGGTTGTTCAGGACAGGAAAGTTTTCAATATAATAAAATGCAGTCAAAGCTTGTTTTATTGTAAACAAGAAACAGATTTGGAGGATACATTCAGCAGCTAGCGCGTTCAGAGCTCATAGCAGGTGACTGAACTACATCTGTATCTTTGTATCTGAAAAGTTGGAAGCCACCAATCTTTGTGGAATCTTGGAAGAAAACTAAAATTGATTTTCTATTACTTACAAAAAGCATCCTTCATCAGTCATCCCCTAAAGGAAACAATATGCCTGGTTTTTAAGATATCTCATTAGCAGATAATTACATTTTTTCCAAAGCATTATTGACTGTACTATGATTGTGTTCTCTTTTTTTTTAAAGAGCATAATTTATTAAATAATAACTACGCTAAGATTCTCACAAGAAAATAAATTAAAATTCAGTAATGATACTATATGACTTTAAAAAAGATATTAATTCATATATAATAGATTCTATTAATTCAAATTAATTTTCATGTTCCAGTGACCCTTAGCAAATTCAGATTAGAAAGCTCAACAGCACAGTAATAATGGATGAAGTTGATTTATTATGTTTTCCTATTTATAAAATTTCACCATGCTCTGTATTGTTCATTAACTTCTATTGGTGATAAAATTCATATAGATTCTTATCGTTCTTCCCTTACATAATTAGCGAGTTGCCCATTGCAGCCATTGCTCTTTGAATATACCTGATGTAACCATCACTCCAACCCCACAAGGAACAACAGCTTCTTCAGTAACATTTAAGGGCTTGTTTGCCAAGCAGAAAAGAACCTGTTGAGGACAGGCTGTCATGCTAAACATCTGCTTCTGTAGCCTGGTCTCCTTCAAAAGAATAGCATTTAAGTGATTATGCTGCCTAATCCATTTTGAGCCCATTACTCTGTTTCAATCAAATCTGACCAAAAAAAAAACAAGTTAAAAAGTTCCTAAAAGTTCCATGAAAAAGCCTTGTAAAGCAAAAAGACCTACTAACACCTGCAGAGAAGGAAAGGTGGGAAGAGTTTCCATTTTGCACATGTAAATTCATTACCCAGTCAGACTAGCTGTAGCTCCAGGATGTGCTCGCTCTTATCCCAGTTTGAAATGCCAGAAAGTAGAAAATAGCACCAGTAGTGCTGAGTGCACTGTGGGGTGATTTAGGGTCATTGTGCTTGAGTTGTTGTCACAGATAAGAGGACCCAGGATTGTTGCAGGAAACAAATAGTTGCAGGAAACCAGCCTTCAACACTTCAATAGCTCATGAAAATACTTGTAAAATATTGTAAATCAAGTTTGAATATGAATTTCTGTCAAATTAATTTAGCCCTTGAATTCAAGCTGTAGCCACACTCAGCTACATCCCCATCTCCTCTTTCTTTTTTTTTTTTTCCCCCAATTCTTATAAGTAACAAATACATTAAGACACATGTTATTGGATTATAGGGATCACTACTACTTTCAATTTCTGGACTTCATTGTTGTACAGATTTCTATTATCAAAATCCATTCTCATCTCCAGCAAGTTCAATTGAAAATGTAAGCTTAATAGTTTCATCTACATGTTGTAGAAATGAAAAGAAAAACTTCTGAAGCAGTGCAAAAACAGCCATGATATCGAAAAAAATAGCTAAATTTGAACCTTGATGAAAATCCTATTTTCCAAACGTACTTTAAAAATTTTCCCTATAAACATAGTGAAATAACCTATAACCTGATATGTACACAATCAGCTTAGTTCATGCTTCCTTCAAGTGTCCCCTTTTCCCCTATAATCTCCCAAGATCGTTGGCCAGATCAAAAAATCCTATACCACTTTGAGAGGAGAATTTCTGTTGGCTTTGATGTGCTTCAGGTCGGACAGCATCGTACAGTGGTGTCCAGAAAAATGCTTGAGTGTGTGCCTAACGAGCAGGCTGCCGCTCCGTGGAAGTGCTGAGAGAGGAGGACAAGCTTCTAAAGACTGTAATATCTCAGCTTAAACTGCAACCCAAGCTAAATAAAATTGCTAAAATAACGTGCCGGAAAAATTGTGCAAATATTTTAACAGTCGTTTCAATTGTTAGATAGAATTAGTATAAATATTTCCTCCACGTTATTCACCTGTTCTTCAGAAATACGAGACAGATTGTCACGTGGCAGGAAAATAAAGATATGGAAGAACAACAATGCAACTGATACTTATTAATGTAAGAGCAGATTAAATTGGAAGACTTTCCAATGGAAGCAACATGTACTCACAGCAGCATCTTGTAGATTAAAACAGGAGAAAAAGCACAAACAAAGCCAATAGCCCTGACCAAGAAGAGAGTACATGAAAGTCTGGATATAAACGTACAAGCCTCTACTCATTTATTGTTGTGCACCTCTGAGTATTGGTGTGTATATAAATATAGTATGGACACTATGATTCCTGTATTTAAATTCCAAAAATATAAATACCATGATTTCATAGACAGCCTCATAAAATTTAAAGAATATGACGACCAAAGGAAAAAAAAAAAAAAAATCAATGTTCTTGCTAATTTAATTACAGAACATTGAAAAGCAGGTCAATCCAAAAGCACAGTTGTCTGAATTTTCGTTTGCCTTTTCTTAAGTAACATTTCCATGGCAAAGTGATTTTTCTATGAGTGATTTTAAAGAAAATAGATTAGTCAAAATAGAATCTTCTTTTCAAAAGATAAGTAAAAGCAAATTGGAGATTTGTGCAACTGAAAATTTTAGTTCAACAATGGATCATTGATTACAATGAAGTAATTCATATTTTCATATATTTGACCCTGAAAGAAGAACAGGTCAATAGAGTAGACCAATATCTAGAGCAATATCATCCATGTATGATAAAACCAAGAGCAAATCACAAAAAGGTTAAAAATAGTTAGTAATCATTGAAGGGCTCCAGCAGTTATTCAGAAGGAAGAAAATTACTATTGTTCTCCGAGTGACAGCTATTTACTCCACCTTACAGATGAGCCATATATAATACATATCATTTTTCCTTCTGGAAATACTCTGCCAACCATCTTTTCTTAATACCACTTCAACAAGCCACAGCTAGTAATATCAAATTTGTCACCAGGCCAGTGCGCAAAATGTCTTTATTAAAGTCTTTCATTAATGGAAGTACCAAGGTTGACAGTATGACAGTATTTAGTTTGTAAATTGGCAGGGATAAGTTATTTTTCTTCCTAAAATGTCATTCATTTGGGTACTGCTTTATATTACACTATACACTTGTTACCAACTGACTGCATAATAAGAAACCAAAGAAATAATTTCAGATGAAAATAATCTGGGATGAAACAGAAAAATGATTGGCTGGAGAAGGTACAGCATTCAGATAACACACAGATCACATCTGAAGCAGTATGAATCAATTCACAGCTATCAAATAAATATCTTAGTTGACTTAAAGAAAGTTTTATGGGTATGTTCTCTTCACTGACTTCCATGTTCTGCAGATCTCATCTTTTTGCTAGTAGTATATTAACACAGAACACGGCGAAGTAATGCTGGATAAGTCCAGTGCATTTGTCATCCTACTTAAAAGAACGTGTTACTGTAAGTAGATTTGTAGGAAGAGCTTTTACAAATTAAAGGTACCAAGCAAAGAGAAATCCTGGACCCAAATATCCTGTTTTACCAATCTGAGATTACAGAATTAGGTCCTACATCTTGACAAGGTTGAAATTTGTACCTACTAAGAATGCAAAGATCAAGGTTTTGCTCAAAAGTCTACATGCAATAAGAACATCGCTTTTTCAAGCTGCGCAGATTGACTGGTTACTTCAAACAATCGAATTAAACCAAGACAGAGAAAAGCCAAGCTGGATACGAAAAAAACTTTCTATTATTCAATTTGGGATTATAGAATCATCTTGGAAGATTGTGAAGATGAAAGTTAACAAGAAATCAGTACAGTTTCATGAAAACCATGGGGAACTGAGTTAGAGAAGGGCAATTAAACAACTATTCTGCATCCCTGGAAGGGCCTTTCTGGCTGCTGCTGCTAACGGCACTCTCCAGTATGCTCAGTAAAACCAGGTACAGAATCACACCGTACATGTGATTCCTAAAACATGAACCTGGGGGTTTATTTGGGTCAAGGAAATTGGAACAGGCCTGGAGTTTTGGGGAATATGGAAAGGCGTCTAACATTGGGCATCATTAGATGAAATAGTTGTTGCATCTAAAAATAATCCAAAGGTTTTCCTTAAACTTGAGTCTAAAATTCAATTAGAGCATCAATGAAAAATTAGTTGCCAAGGTTTTATTTCATCTTAGTCATTTTACATCGGTAATTTACTGTCAGGGACAGACTTTTTCCCCTCCTCTACCTTCATCTGCAATACAGTTTAAAATATCAACTTCTGAGATCAAATTTAACACAAACAACGTGACAAACTGTAGTACACTTTGCTGAACAGTTTCAGAGCATAAAATCTCTTCTGTTTGGTGCTCTCCTTGAGGTCATTAGCATGATATATTATGAAGCAGGAAATTAGGTACTGGATATTTCAGTATTGGGCAGAAAACTTAATCCATCGTTGCCATAGAACTGCTTTATCTCCAACAAACTTGTAACCATAGTAACTAGATTAGAAAGTATTCCTCAAATGTTTAAAAATTCTTTTCTTCTTTTTAACGACACTAAATACTGAAAAATAATGGTAAATTCTTATTATTTTCCAGTTTTCCAAGACATCTGCTGCTCAAGTGTGATTCTCCTGAAAGATCTTAAGTAAACAGGAGTATTTTAACAAGGCTTTCCATTAAAATTCTGTTAGCTCAAAGAGAACAAATGTATTCTGTTGGGATTGTTTGTGTGACTATCAATATTTTAAAAAAGAGGGAAGTTTGAAGAGAAACCTTTCAGAAGAGACAAGTGCTGTTTTCACTTAATGGTTTGTTAGGACATCAAATACATAGCCTTTAATGAAAATTAATATGCTGTAGTTTAATAATTCATGTACTTGCATCAAAACCCCTTTAATTTAATGGAGTGCTGTTCGTTTCATTACATTCATTGCTGAGGTAGGCTGGTGTTTTTCCATGAAGGTCAGAAGTGTGCCATTCCTTCACGCATGCCATAAATTTGATCAGATGTTAAACTCTGACATCTCCAATGGTCCATTCAGGTCCAGCTCATCAGGGTATTACAGGTTTCCAAGAACACTAGGATAGCGGGAAACCTCTCGGTGTCTGTTCTCTCAGGATCAGAAGCAGCTGTGTTATGCAACTGTGATCACATATTTATCAAACTTTATATTCCCTCTTCAGTACTTCTGTTGGAAATTAATTCCTCTTCTCTGGGGACTAGAAACTTTTCTCCTACTCTTACGCCAAAATTTATATCCATTTGTTATTACACCAGAGTATTCCTGTCGCTTAAATCATTACACTCACTCTGGATTTACAGAAAACACTTACTGTGCTAGGCTGAACAAATTGAGCTCATATATATTTCTGCCCAATCTTACTGTACTAGTACCATAACTTGATTTTTCTCTAATCCTAAACTTTTTTCTTGCTGGATTAGAAAGAGCTTTATTTGTTAAGACTGTCTTTATTGCCTAAGTGTTATTCATCAATAACATCTCTTCCCTCCTCCCCCGCCTTTTCTGTACATCTTTCTACCACTCTTAGTTTGCTCCTTGTTTATATATCCTCATCTGTGGATGCGTCTTTCCCTGCATAGGATGATGGACACACTTCTGCATACTTCAGCTGAGAGGCCTCATTATATGCCATCAGACTTTGAAGAAGGAACCAGAAATCCTTGTACCTGAGTAATTCCATCTACTCTCCAAAAAAGGTCCTCACCCTGCAATGCTTCCCAGGAGCCAATCATTCCAACATCTCCCTGACAGCACCATTTTTTCAGCTGTCAGTAAAATATTCTTGCCTTCTGGACAGGTCAGAATTCTTGCGGATGACCACCTCCCCTTTTCTGAGGATACTTTTGGGAACAGCCTGATCATTACATCTGATGTGGTGACGATTTGAAAACAACCAAGCAGATGTTAAAAAATAATTTTAACAAATCCACTGGATTTTTTTCTGTAGACCTCAGATGCACTTCTACTTCCATAGTAAGAAAAACCGTCTCTTGCTTTTGCATCATTTTTAGCACTGACATGAAGATTCAGATCAAGAACTGAGATTCAGACCTTTACCAACTGTGAAGTGGGTAAGGAGTCACACAGATCTCTCTTGGTGTTTGAAAGGCTTTTAGGTACAGTTCCTCTGTTCTGCACATCATTGTGTTCTCCATCAGCGCACACCATTATCTGCCAGACTTGGACACCCATCTTCATAGAATCATAGAATGGTTAGGGCTGGAAGGGACCTTCAAAGGTCATCTAGTCCAACCCCCCTGCAAGGAACAGGGATATCTCCAACTAGATCAGGTTGCTCAGGGCCTTGTCCAACCTGGCCTTGAACGTCTCCAGGGATGGAGCATCCACCACCTCTCTGGGCAACCTGTTCCAGTGTTCTACCACTCTCATGGTAAAAAATTTTTTCCTAATATCCAACCTGAACCTACCTCCCTCTATTTTAAAACCGTTACCCCTTGTCCTATCATAACTGGCCCTCCTGAACAGCCTCTCCCCATCTTTCCTGTAGGCCCCCTTGAGGTACTGGAAGACCGCTATAAGGTCACCCCGGAGCCTCCTCTTCTCCAGGCTGAACAGCCCCAACTCTTTCAGCCTGTCCTCATAGGAAAGGTGCTCCAGCCCTCTTATCATCTTCGTGGCCCTCCTCTGGACCCTCTCCAACTGGTCCATGTCCTTCTTATGTTGGGGACTCCAGAACTGGACGCAGTACTCCAAGTGAGGTCTCACGAGGGCAGAGTAGAGGGGGAGAATCACCTCCCTCGACCTGCTGGCCACGCTCCTCTTGATGCAGCCCAGGACGCGGTTGGCCTTCTGGGCCGCAAGAGCACATTGCCGGCTCATATTGAGCTTCTCGTCCACCAGTACTCCCAAGTCCTTCTCCTCAGGGCTGCTGTCGATCCATTCACCACCCAGTCTGTATTTATGCCTGGGATTGCCACGACCCAGATGTAGGACCTTGCATTTGGCCTGGTTAAACTTCATGAGGTTGGTACGGGCCCACCTCTCCAGCCTGTCGAGGTCCCTCTGGATGGCATCCCTCCCTTCCAGCGTGTCGACGGCACCACACAGCTTGGTGTCATCGGCGAACTTGCTGAGGGTGCACTCCATGCCACTGTCCACGTCACCGACAAAGATGTTGAAGAGGGCCGGGCCCAACACGGACCCCTGAGGGACGCCACTCGTGACCGGTCTCCACTTGGACATTGAGCCGTTGACCACTACTCTCTGAGTGCGGCCATTGAGCCAATTCCTTATCCACCGAGTGGTCCATCCATCAAACCCATGACTCTCTAGTTTAGAGAGAAGAATGTCGTGCGGGACAGTGTCAAAAGCTTTGCACAAGTCCAAGTAGATGACATCCATTGGTCGACCCTTGTCCACCGATGTTGTCACCCCATCGTAAAAGGCCACCAAGTTGGTCAGGCACGATCTGCCTTTGGTGAAGCCATGTTGGCTGTCACCCACCACCTCCTTGCTCTCCATGTGCCTTAGCATGGTTCCCAGGAGAATCTGCTCCATGACCTTGCCAGGCACAGAGGTGAGGCTGACCGGTCTGTAGTTGCCCGGGTCCTCCTTGTTCCCCTTTTTAAAAATGGGGGTTATGTTCCCTCTCTTCCAGTCATCGGGGACCTCGCCAGACCGCCACGACTTCTCGAATACAATAGCCAGTGGCTTGGCAACTTCATCCGCCAGTTCCTTCAGGACCCGCGGATGGATCTCATCAGGTCCCATGGACTTGTGCACCTTCAAGTTCCTCAGATGTTCTCGAACCTGGTCTTCAAGTACAGTGGGCGGTGGTTCATCCTCACAGTCCCTGCTAGTTCTTTCCACAGCTTGGGTGGTAAGACAAGAGGCTTTACCAGTGAAGACTGAGGCAAAAAATTCATTGAGTACCTCAGCCTTCTCTATGTCCCGGGTAACCAGAGCACCAGTATCCTTCCGGAGGGGGCCTATGTTCTCCTTGGACTTCCTTTTGTCCCCTACATACCTATAGAAGCATTTCTTGTTGCTTTTTATATCCCTTGCCAAATTCAATTCCTTTAGGGCTTTAGCCTTCCTCACTTGATCCCTGGTCACTCTTACAGCTTCTCTGTATTCCTCCCAGGCTATCTGTCTCCGCTTCCACCCTCTGTAGGCTAACCTCTTCATTTTCAGTTGGTCCAGGAGCTCCTTGCTCATCCACGCCGGCCTCCTGGTCTTTTTGCCCGACTTGTTCTTCGTCGGGATGCACCTCTGCTGAGCTTGGAGAAGGTGCTCCTTGAATGTGGACCAACTTTCCTGGGCCCCTTGTCCCTCCAGGGCCGCCTCCCACGGCACTTTGCCCATCAGGTGCTTCAAGAGGCCGAAGTCCGCCTTCTTGAAGTCTAGGGTACAGAGCTTGCTGAATGGTTTCCTTGCTGCCCCATGGATCTTGAACTCCACTGTGTCATGGTCACTGCAGCCAAGGCTATCCTTAAGTTTCACATCGCCCACCAGTCCCTCCCTGTTGGTGAGCACAAGGTCAAGCATGGCACCCCTCCTTGTCGGCTCCTCTATCACCTGCAGGAGGAAGTTGTCATCCACGCATTCCAGGAACCTCCTGGACTGCCTGTGCCCTGCCGTATTGTCTCTCCAACAGATGTCAGGGTGGTTGAAGTCCCCCATGAGGACCAGGGCTTGTGACCGCGAGGCTGCTCCTATCTGGCTATAAAGCGCCTCATCTGCTCTGTCCTCCTGGCCAGGTGGCCTGTAACAGACTCCTACCGTAACATCCCCTATCCGTCCCCGTCCTCTAATCTTGACCCATAAGCTCTCTGTCAGCTCGTCCTCCAACCCCAGGCGAAGCTCCACGCACTCCAGCCGGTTGCTGACGTAGAGAGCGACACCCCCTCCTCGTCTCCCCTTCCTGTCCTTTCTAAAAAGCTTATACCCCTCCATGTTGACACTCCAGTCATAGAAGTCGTCCCACCACGTCTCCGTGATGCCAATAAGGTCGTAATCTTAGCTAAGTCCTTTCCTTCCTCCTCTTCTCTTTAGACTTTCTCACCCCATCCCATCATCTTCTGCCTAATTTTCCAGTAGAAAAAAATGCACTTCTTAATTCAGCTTTTATTTCGCTGTTGTTGTTCTGTTGTCTTTCATGTATCCTCTTGTTATCTACAATCCTTCTCTCTAGGCTGTCTTCAAAAAGTTGGTGGAGTATAATCATCTCTCCCAACACTTCTATCACCTTCTTTTCAAACTTTTGCCTGAAGTTTGACATTTTTTTTCCAGCTGCATCTTGACTATTTAGCACTCTTCTTCTGTGAAGCATATAATTTATCATATATAAATATCTTCAATCAGATAGCCACTCAAAAATAATAAGCTTCCAGCAGCTTTTCCATCCAGTTATCTTCAGTGTCCTCCCCTTTTCAGGTTTTTTTTCTATTGCTGCATGAACAGACAAGCTGTATTTTCTCTTTGCCTGAAACGTACAGCTCAGAGCAGGAAAGAAAAAAACAAACATCTCCTCATAGATCTTAAAGATTTCCATCCTGTTTGCTAGCCTGCACCCCTTTTTCTCTTGAGCTTTTGTTTGGGTCAGTCCTGCCATCTAATTGTCATTTGGCAGCTAACTGTCCATCAGCCCAGATCAAAGTCAGGGAGTATATACACACTACCTGACGCAAAATATCTGAACAAACACTCTCTCTTTCCAAAAGGACAAAACAGCCAAGTAACAAAGAAAGAAATTCTCTTACTGGCTAAAAATAAGGGTTTGCTTTTTCTTCATTCAGTACTAGTTTCCTACAAAGTCTCTCTCTTGTGTATCTCTCTCTATATTCTGACCAGTCATGGCTTACAGATCCTATGTGTCAACAATTAAAATATTCTTATGAAGAAAAATTCCTTTAAAGAACATAATCATGGACTCATCATATGTCCCTCAATAAAATACACAGCAAATCCCTTCATCCTGTATTAAAACACTGCCACTTAGCAGATGTCTTTCTCTCCTGATGCCTAGAAGAAGAGCTGGAACTTGTTGTCCATCTCCAGAATTACCTTCCTGCACTTTGAGCTCTGCGTTAGTGTAAGGATTGAACTTCAAGAAGTACCATGGTGCAGTTCACCACCACACTTAAAGCGTCTCTGGAGACTGTCACCAAATAGATGCACAGAACCAACACTCTCAAGTTAGTTTTCAGAAACATTTCCGTAGCGTAGTGATGAATAACCTACCACAATAATTACAACATAATCCTGCATCCCACTGTTTTGTACTTCATTTGACTTCATGTGGACAAATAAACCAGAAAAGTAACATATGGAGACAGACTAAAAATTGAATATGATACCCCTGTGCTATATCAGCAAGACCTAAACAAAACACATCAATAACAGTCAACAGTTGTAGCCTGGGCCATCTGGTCACAGAGGCCCATATTACCAAGATTGTATTAAAATATTTTAATCTCACTATTTCCCCTAGGGAATTAAAGAGAATATGCAAAAGCTTAAAAGGTGAGATTCCTCTACCTACAAGAACAGCATGCCTATGATATTTAATTAAGAGATATCCTAATGAAGAGTATGCAAATGGCAAGGCAATAATCTCATTCCCAAAATGGGTATGCTAGAAAGCCAGTAACAGCACAGAGAACAGCCTCTACACATTATTTCCTTGTTAACCTAAATGCTAATTTGAATTTTTTTAAGTAATTAAAACATTTTTTTCCCTTGTCCAGTACAGTATCTCCTTCCTGATTTATACTACCAAACCTGAATGAACAAAGTCCTCTAAAATCCCCATCTTTTTTTGTGTATGCTATTGTTTCCTGATCGCGAAATAAAATGTAATTAATTGCTCTCCCCCGCTCTCCTATTTTTGCACATCTGCCCTGCTCCCAGCTAAGTGCTAATAAGCAACTCAACTGTTGGCCGCTGCTGCAATCACTTCCAAACAACCTTGTGCATTTCCAGGCAATGCAGCACGGGTTGGAAAGCCAGAGGCAGCCAGGGCAGATGAGCTAACTGCCCTGGTAATTTGCTAAAGCAGGTGACAAAAAGGGGAAATAACACACTTGGGGTGCACCTGGAAACCTCACTTTTATGCGGACATCCAAACTGGACCACATGATGGTATCAAACAAAACTAGTCATATCTGAAGTTATCACTATCCTATGTTTCATTCAATCAGGAAAATTTTACATTCCTGATGTGCAGAAAATGTAACGTTGCAGTAACAAAGATGAAAGTAAAACAAAACTGGAATTCTTTTTCACACATGAAAACGTGTGGTTATTCCCTGACCCCCCGCCCAACCCCTCCCCCTTATTATTAGAATTCTTTGTTCCTAAATGGTTTTATTGCTGTGTTTATTGCTCTGTCTGAATAAAAAATAACCTGCCCCACGGTTCTATCTCTCAGAGATTTGATGGGGAAGGCCCATCAGAGGAGCTCAGGAGGACACTGTTGAGTGTTGGGCAGACAAGGTGAGTCCTTGCGAGCCCCTGTGGTACGAGGCACACCCTGCTGTTCCCACCACCACAAACCTGCACGAGTCCTCAGCCCTGACTGCTGGCTGACACGACAAAAGTTTGATTCAGAATCTGCTTTCCTTTCTTCTTCTCATTTTTTAAATTCTATTGCAACGTGCAAATGATCCATTCTCTGTACGGATATCTTCTCGCTTCCCCAGCACACCATAGAAATCACAGCTACAAACTACATCTGCAATGTCCTTTCACAGTGATTACAACAGACCAGAGACAGCAAAGTTCAAGTTCAAGAGAAATTCAAATTCATGAGTCCATGTAGAGCCCTGTTGAGGCTTCTGAAAATTAGCCCCAAAATATTGTAGAAAAGAAAATGAATGTGTTTCTTGTGCCTCACAGAGGTAGGAAACTAAATGAATTTTTGCAAATTCATGAATCTACGTACAGTTCACAATAAACATCTAAAGTTAAATAAGACATGATGAATTTTTTCTACAGTTTGTGCAGGATCTGAAACAAGTACATGAATCGGGTGTCTAAGGCTCTCTAGATTAGTACAGACTATTTTATTTCTGAAGACTTCATGGTGTCTTTCACGAAGATCTGTGACATGTCAAAAAGACATAAAAGAAATGCTTTTATTTTCAGCATCAGCTCCTACTGAATTTTTTAGTTAGGGAACAATAGACTCTCTTCCCTACCATCAGTATGTCTGAGGCTCCAAACCTTTTTATTTATGCTTTGTTAAACATTCAATTGCAAATTACTGCAGTTGACCTAGAATATTTCACTCCATTATTTAAAATATTTCTAAAATTTTTGTCTCTCGACACATATGCACTCTGTGTTACTGCTTTGCAATACACTATAGCCAAAATACTCATGTCTAGATACCTAAATTAGAAACAGACTGAAAAAAAAAATTATATTTAAAGACTTTTAAAACTGATGACAGCTCAAAGTATTTCGAGGGGCTGATCATTTGCAGCTCCTATAATTTAAACATTAGCTGAGGATAGGTATCTTAGGGAGTTTGAAAAACAGACTGCCAGATGCTTTTACACTTCTGTGTTTGTACATCATCTAATGCACTTAGCTTGTGATCCCTCACTAGCATTTCAGGAACAATAACAAATCAAGGTGACAAGACACTAGAAAAACATGGAAGTACGAATAGAACCAGATTCACTTCATTCTGCTTAAGGAGCCTTAGCTACCAGGACTAACATCCCAAACTCTCAACAAAAATACTTATGAAGGCACTTCTAGAGAGCAACTCAAACTACCTCAGATCTAAAAATTCAGTGTCCACTAGCCATAGTGGTGGAAGGGAGCAGGGAGAAATAAATCAATAACAAAAATAAGAAAGACTGTAGATCTGTGTATAAGTAACCTTTTTAATTCTCTCACTGCTTTAAAATTGCACAACAGAAGTCTTAAAAATTAACTATTTATCACTTACATATTAACCAACAATATTTACTTTAGTTATTGATCATTAATTCTCAAACACTGAAATGTGAAGGAAACAGTTCAGAAATGTCTTTAGAAAGTTTAGGACACAGTAAAAAATACTTGAGAAAGATAGAAAAACTTAAGGAAATTCATGAGATCAGTATAAATTATTGATGGGGAAAGGGAAGAAAATTAAATCTTCATAGATTATTCTTTCTTTTTACTGATAGGTAAACAAGCTTTCCTAATTATTGAAGTAACTGATTAGGTGCCAGCTGGCTAAATTACACATCGATCGTAGAGTAAAATTCTGCCCTCGAGCTGAGCCTTTAGCTCCAGCGATCGTATCGGAGGGAGTCAGGAACAGACTCCACGGGCCACCATGGCATTAACACAGCTACTGAAGTCAGAGGGATGCACAGGGGTCTCAGCTTCAAAACTGCCAACAAGCAAAATGTATTCCTGTAATTACAGCTTCTGATGCCTAAATGACCATTTATTGGTATTTTAGTTTTAAAGCTTCTGTGTGTACAAGCTGTGCATCTGAAGTTCTATAAAAGTGTCCATTTGAACACTTGTTCATCTTGTTGCCTGCAAACATGAGGAAAATCTTCCACTTCTTTATCAGACCTTGGCAAACAACAAAAAATAAAACTGAACACACCTGCAAAGACTTATTTCCTCTTTGGATGCGAGAAATTAACTAAGGAATGAATACAAGATGGTTTTACATGTAATGCCTTATGAATTCCTTCTAGATCTTGAGAATAAGAACAAGATAGTCCACACCACGCAGTAGGATACTCTTCATAATGTTCCTGGCCTAAATTTCAGCCCAAGTCTAGTACAGACACACGCAGGTAGGCAGCAACCTCTACTGAAGACAGCAGCTGCATGAAAACTCACACCTCTAATTAATGCTTTTTTACCAGAATGTATGCTGTTAAAGTCTGCCGTGAATACAAAGCCATTTCTGTTTGTCTACACAATATAAACAGTAAAACAGTGTTCTCTGTTCAGTTTTATGTTTCTTAATTTCGTCTCTGATATTACTATCAACATGATGGACATTACAAAACTTTAAGAGAAACAGATCAATTTCTTAATATCAAAATTTGATGCAGTTCATCGCTGACTTACCTTGCCAACAGGTCTGGGGAATGGTGGTCTTTGATTTTCAGGAATTAGTATCGGAGTTGCCAAAATAGCCCTTTTTTGTCTTGGAATTCCAAGGTTGCCTTCTATCTTAAAGATTTCCTGAAAAAGACCAATTACAAAGATTTTCAAAATAATATTCAGTTATTTCCATTCCCAGCATCTTTAGACAAAATTAACATGACCTACCAGATTCCAGGTTTTGCATTATATGTTCTCCAGCAATTAGTGATAACGCATCAAACTATTTGTATAAATCTGTCAGGTTACTCCACTTATTACAGTGACAGGGGACAGGCCACATTCATTTTGTATTCCTGTAGACTAGCTTTAAACCTAAGCAAGTGGGTCTGTGATCCTAAACTGACGACTACTTAAATCATAAATCTTAAACAAGGGATGGCTTACCTCAAATACATGCATGAGACCTGTAAAAAGCCACACTTTAAAAGTCTTACATAATCTTCAATTCTCAAGTTGGATCTATAGTCAGTCGCTTCTCAGCCCAGGCTTTTAATCAAACAGCACTTAGAGGTGAATTTGCTGAAACTGACCCCAGCTAATGAACTCTCAATAAACATCAAAAGCTTGTAACTTAAAAATACAATTAGACAACAAGACCCAGGTGTAACTTAGAATATCAGCAAGTAAGGGCCTTTTTTTTTTTTATGTTGGGTGTTTTGATTTTTTTTTTTTTTTTCAGAGAAAACTTGATGCTGCTATACCAGAAGAACAAAAATAGTAGTGGTTTATACACAAGCCTTCCTTTTCCCTGCTGCATTTTCTGAACTATTTAGTTCCAGCTGAGCTTCAGGCAATTCAGCACTTTATGAGCTACAGCAAACTCTTCGCAGTGGCCTCTGGCCCCCAGAAAACTCTGTCCATCACACTTTTGCCTTCCCTCCCCTTCTGCTCTCTGATCCTCTCAGTGCTCTCACTGCATGAGCTCAAGTTTTTCCCAGAGACCATCCTCTTCTTTTTGCTTCCTCCTATGGTCTCTGCAACTCTCTTCTCCAAGCACAGTTACTACCAAGGTCAAAATCAGCATCTCCTCAGCTCCCCTCTTGATCCAGGCCCCTTTTGGGGAGAGAAAAAGAAAAAAAAAACCACAAAACAAAGAAAAACCCACAACCCAAAAAAAACACGCCAAATAAAAAGCAACACACGAATTTGTACTGTGTTGGGAATTGTGACACTGAAAAAGATTTAGGATCACTACTGTTCATTCAGGTTGTCGGGAATTAAATGTCTAATTCCAATAAGGTAGTTACATCGTACAGGTAACACCTTTCTCTGCTCTCTTAATGCAGAAACTCCAGAAACCTACGTTTCTCAGTCAGTTCTGGAATCCGTGTTGTTGTTTTAATAGACGCTACTTTATCACATAGAGACCTCCATCCCTAGGCTGCATTTTTATAAAAGTGCAAAGCTGAGTGAGTTTTCTCGGTGGCACAATCTGCATGTCCATCAGCAAAGAGCTCCACAGGCTGCTCCTGCTGCCATCTGTATAGGTGCCTCCCTTCTGTTGGGTCCATCACCACTGCTCTACCTCTAATAGCTTTAGCATCGCTTTTCAACGTTAGCAACAAACAGCAGCAAGGGAAACTCAAGTCCTCAACAGTTAGCTTTAGTCATGATAAAATCAAAGAGCAGTGGGAACCATGCAGAGAATCCCTTCTCACAATTTTGCCAAATTTCATAACTTTTTGAGGCTCACCCTGATACAGAGTTCCCATCTCTCCCCAAAGGCTTTGCTACTTCTCTCTAATCTTTCAGTGTGCAGGCCACTTGGGTCTCTGTTTTTCTTTCAATTCGTCTCCCAAAAGAATTTTCCCTAATAAAAATTCATGAGAAAGTTCAAGATAAAAACATTTGAAGTGTCAAAATAAACAGGAAAGAGCTGAATTCTGTCCAAAGGCAAATGCACCGAGCAGCAAGCTTTCAAAATCACTTACACTGTAAACACAGCAGACAGTTCAGCTGGCATGTGTCTGTGACATTTCTACAGAGAGTAAAAGTGACTACCAGGATGTCTAAAAGGAAAAATCAGTTCTTTAGCCTAGCAGCAGCAGATCTCAACTAATCGCCTTTCAGCTCATGGAAACATAAGGAAGAATTCCCAGAGGCATGCTCTTTGGAACTGAGCAAGGCATTTATTCAGTTTTACATCTCTCTCTATCGTAAAACCATAGAATACCTTGGGTGGAAGGGACCTTTACAGGACATGTAGTCCAATCCCCCTGCAATGAGCAGGGACAACTAGACCAGGTTGCTCAGAGCCCCATCCAATCTGACCTTGAATGTTACGTGTTTCTTTCCATGCTAGTTTGAGGAGTAAAAGGAATTTTCAGATTGTTCAATATCTAGATCTCCCAATTTTGGTAGTCATAGACCCATAAGCAATTAATTCATCACTTTTTCATGACAGGTTATCCTTACACTTTCCCAGAAGGTCCACAAATGGAAGAAAAAGCCAAATTACATTCAATGAGTCAACACCACAGTCATTAATACAAAAAAAAAGTGAAGTTCTAAAGGAAAGCAGCAGCACGGTAAGACTTAGGGGCCTTCAAGTCCAGACTTCCGAGCAGGACTTTGAAAGAAATAAACAGGAAAAATAGTATTATTTGTTTGTTTGTTTTCATTTCTAAGCACAATTAGTCTGTTGTATGGAAAAGAAAGCTTCTGCAAATTGGGCACTGAAATGTAAACACTTCTCTGAGTATGTTTCGCACTGTTTATTCTTCAAATCTCACTACTGGTTTTTAAGTAGTGATTTCGTCATGATGATTTCTCTGTTTCTTATCATGCCCTAGTGTCTGACAGCAACACAGCTGATTAAATGGGTTCCAAAAGCATTACTATGGAACGCAGGTAAACAGAACAGAAGAAAAGGTCAAGAGTACTTCACCAACACGTTTAATAATTCACTGCTGTTTGTGGTTATCATAATGATTCCCCATTTGTAAAGAACAGGGAAAAAGAAAGAACATTTGGCTTAGTGCCAAGCAGCTGCAACTAATGGTTCGATCCTCAACCAGTATATAAGACAGAAGCCAAGGGATCTGAAATTATATGTGCACTTAGCACCTGATTCAACAGTTAAAACATAGGTGGACGTATTGCATGTATAGTAATTTTTACTGAATTCAGCTACTTAATTTCTTGAAGTAGTAACTCACAAGTGATATGAAATTATTCCACATAGAGTTGGTAATTTTGCTTCGAATTTTCTTACAATAATAAGCTAGCATCATAAGAGAAGTCGTCTTTTGCCCCTTGACACAAGTGAAACCCACAAAGGAGTTTTCTGTCATCTTTGCTGGAACCAGCTGATCAAAGATGGTAGTACCTGCCACGTCTTTGTAACAGCCACGACTCCAGACAAGTATTTACGTGCCAGAGTCTGAAGCTGGCAGTCTGGAGAGCCAGAATGGCGTGTCCCAGATGGGTGGTGTTCAACCAGCACCCAGAGAGCCAAAGGCTACGATTACCATCTGCTCCTCCCACACCTGCTGCTTTGGACAACAAACAAAAACCTAAGGTGTATGTCCAGAAACATTCATCCACAAGCAATTTTTTTTAAAAAATATACTGTAATAAATATATACCTTTCTAAGAAAAGCGCACCAAAAATAAAAATTCATAATGAGCTTTTACACCCTATTTTTGACTGCGTTAAATTCCCTTTCCAGACGTGGAAATGGTACAGGAATGGTTCAGCACTCAGTATGCTGATTCACTGTCAGAGCTTGATTCTCTATTCACGTTAAGCAGGCAACAAACACAGCTCCCTCATTTTTCCAGAGTTTTGGTTAGGCTTTTGCTGAAAGATGTCAGTCTCCCCAAAATGTGATACCACACAAGTTACAATCTCCCTAGGTCCCTTGAGAACTCTCCATTCTGTTTTGTTTTTCTTTCTTCTTACCAGGGGTTCCTGGGGACATCGCAGGACTTGAATATTTGAATGAATGGGCCAGTCACTACCCAGTAGCAGGCACCATTACTCTTGGCAAAGAAAATTTCATTAGAACTTGTCATGGGAATAAGGTGGCTGAATACTGATATCGATTTGTCACAATAAGGGTTGGAAACATCACTGAAGTGGCAATCTGTAATCCACTACGGTGGCCAAAAAAAGTGGTTGAGTTTCTTGCCGTTTAGTTGTTTCTATATACTAAGCTTGAGGGTATAAAATGGGGTCAAGTCTTAAACAGAAAAAATAAACAAAATTGGATGCTTGTTGCAAGCAAAAGTCCTCTATAACAGCAAATGGGATGTGGCATTCAGTGGTGTATCAGTCTTCTACAAAATAACATCACCACATAAGACTGAAAAGCTAAACCTGCATGCAGATCAACTTAAGAAGAAATACTTCTTATATAATTCTCAGCTGAAATTTCACAACTGTGCTGTAATACTTAATTGCTTTCTGTATGTTATTTCTATCATCAGAATATTGTTATTATCAGCATTAATAGTTAATGATTTCTAAAATATGTGCCGAAAGAGAAAAATATTTCCTCATGTTGTTAATAATATGAAAATCTAAGAAAAGTGCTGGAACTGTACTTGTAAGTTAAAAAAGGACTGTTTAAACAAATAATTAACTCAATGAATAAAGTTCAGAATTGTAAAGGTCAATGACATACACATAAACATCTGCTCAAAAGTAGTCTGTCCTCATTGCCTGTAAACATCTCTCTAAAAATCACACCGTATATTTTGAAGCACAAATCCAGCTAAAAACTAGCACACCAAGGGGAATTAGGTATGTCAGAGCACATAAGCTTCCAGACTTGGGAAGCAAGGTCAGATATAACATCTGGGTAATGGAAATTGCTGGTGGAACTTGATTTAATTACATTGGGTGCTTCTGCTGTTGTAATTGTTACATAAATAGAGAGGCAGATCCTCACACTGCCTGACCGATACACACGTTGACTTCACAGACACTTGGTCATCTCAGACTACAGCTTTGCTCCTGTGCCATTCCGCTGCCTCTGCTATATGTATTTTTATAAGATGGAGGTTCCTTTTATCTTTAGAAGAATCAAGAGCATATTAGGAAAAATTTTATTCTTGTTTAAATCATTTAGTTACGTGTAAATCATAACTATTTTAATGTTAATTTATTCTAAAGTATTTTTGTAATGCATATGTGACAAAACGTCAACTATGGAGGCAAATCAGAACTTCTGCTTTGTGAAATGATACATTCCATTCTTGCAGTATCTTTTGTGATAGAAAAGTCTTGTTTGTATTCAAGTAAGTTTCACTTATCTTCACACCTGCCTTATTCAGTGTCAGGAAAAAGTTTTTCTAAGATGATAACGGACTAAATGCCATTAACTTTCCTTTTGTACACATAAACCATGGGAGTTACCTGTTCTGAGGATAATACAGAAATGACAACCAAGTGCATTTTCTTTTTTAAAACTAAAATTTCAGACTTTTCCTGTAATTATTTAGTGGGTGTTACTTTCATTTCAAACCATATGTGAATCACCCCCTCTTTCAGGAAATCTCATATTGGTTCCACACTGCTCATTAAATATAATGAGGTATCCCTTATACACAAATGACCAAATCTGCTCTGACTGACTGCATCTGTCAAACAGCATCGCAAAGATGGGCTTAAGGAAAAAGACAACAGCTGACCTTATGCCTCTGTCTCCACCAGGACACTACCACCACATCACTTATCACCATTAAAAATGCTCTTCTCCTCATCTCTACTGTGCTTACGCTAGTTGCAAAGCGAACAAAAGCAGACTGCTTTTACAGCATGCCAGAAAAAATTCAAAATTGTTAAAGATCTCCCAAAACCTTCAGCACCTGAAGAAAATGCAGTCTAAATAAGGAAAGCATTTGCTGATGCAATTGCCAAGGCATACAAGCCTTAAGAAAAGTGTTCTGTAATAAAAATTTACCTTGAAAACGTTTTTTTTTGTTGTTTTTTTTTCCTTTGTGTTTGTTGTTTTTTTTTTTTTAAATGAAAACATCTCCCATTGGATTAGATACTAAACTGCTATTGAAAAATAGTACTAGAAACATAGCAGAGTTCTGAAGCAATTAAAACTTTTCACAAAACTGATACTTTTGAGACTTAATCAAAGCCACATGGAAAATTCATTGCATAGCA
Organism: Tauraco erythrolophus; assembly: GCF_009769465.1. NCBI lineage: Eukaryota > Metazoa > Chordata > Aves > Musophagiformes > Musophagidae > Tauraco > Tauraco erythrolophus. The sequence goes on along the minus strand of NC_141479.1, from coordinate 18,523,025 downwards.
TGGACACAAAACCTTAACTTCTTACTCTTAATATTCCTACTGAGTTCACTGAACGGACTCCTTTCTTCACTTATATTGGAGGAATTCAAAATGTGAGAGCTTCCCTTTAACTTCCAGCAAGCTTCACATGTGTTGAAAACACCCTGATTTCCAGAGCGAGGAGGAGAAAGAACACACATCTCAATTCTAGGGCACAATAAACCAATCAAAGATAAACCCTTTTGGTGGGGCAGTAATCACAAAATCTCTGGATTAGTAGCAGACAATTGACAACTCCAACCATGGAATAACACAACCAGCCACGAACAAGCTGTTCCATGTTTCACTTCTGGGATATAATGACAATTTCTAATAAAGAAAAATTATTTGTTCTGTAAAATAAGTCCTATTCATAGCAGAAGTTGTCCTACCTTGGAATAACAGCTTTCTGTGTCTTGCTGCAGGGCAGCCAGCTACAAGTACACAGAAGAAAACCAACACATTTTATACCCACGTTCCGGATTGTTCAAGGGCTATGGAATTCATTGCATTTTAACAGTGCTGCACAAAAGCAATTTCATGATCCCCTAAAGCAATAATACTGTATGTTAAAGTCGTGTATACTATTTAATAGATCTAGTGGCTGCAGTCCCAGTCTCATGTCTGAATAGATGCATAAAACACGCTTCCTACTCCCTACAAGCCAAGCCTCCAAGCTGTGATTACAATTAAAACCTTCTCAGTCCTGCTTCCCAACAATTTAAAACTTTATTGCCACACATTTCTTGTTATAATTCAATTTCTTCATCATCTCCATTCCCTCAACAAAATAACCCTCATCTAGTTCCAAACATTATTTACCTTGCTACTGTTTTCCAAACTCTGCATGATCCTTCTGTTCTGCCTGTGCACCTCCTGCATTCCCAAGTAACACCTCACTTTCTCTTTCTCCAGGTCTCAGTGTAATTCTTGTTTTGTTAGCGAGTCTTGGTTGTCTTTGGAAAACACTCATTCTGTGACATTCATTTTGAATTTGTCTTGAACACCGAGGATGCAACTCTACCCAAACTGAACCCATCCAAAACTTGCATTTTTGTTTCCAGAAATACCTTTTTTTTTTTTTTTGAGCAAATTCTGTCTTGGCATTATCACTCTCAATTTAGCTTCCCTATTTCACCCATCTCAATCAGATAACCAGTTCCATTCCCCCATGAAAAGCACAGCCAGGGTCAAAATTTCTGAAATCCTCGTAGATTTGGAAACACTTCTGGTACAAGTCCTTCAACTCATTCAAGACAAGAAAAGTAACAGCAATTCCTCATGATGCCGTATTTTAACCACTGACTTCCTCATTGGCAGTTGACATGACATGCATGCAGTACCACAGTAAATAGATTTGTATATGCCATTGGTCAGCCTAGAGCTGAAGAAATACTGCCATCACACATCTAGGTCCCTGTTCTCCCAACCCCTGCCGTTTTCCCAATGCACAGCCACCCAAACCAATTCAAAGAATGTATAAATTCAGTCAAATCACAAGTGGCATTTTAAACTAGGTGTGCGTGGTGTAAGCAGTATTTCAAGAAGCAGGACAGCAGAAAAAGCAGCCTCTTGTTAAGCTACTAGCAGACCCATGGGTTCCAAAGCTTCCAGATCGTTGTTTCTTATTTTAAATAAAAGTAGATCTTTATTTAAAATGAGAATGTATTCATGTCCTGTTGGACACATACACACATAATCATTATCTCTATCTCTTCCTTCTCTCACAATATATTACTAATTCTCAATGTCCAGAAAAGTATCTTTTTTTCCCATCCCTTAAAACTCTTAGACGGGGAAATGAGGAATTCAGCCTTTGGCCTGAGATTTCACAAAACCCAGGAAAAAAAAAAAAAATCACAAGGCAGACAACGACTGTGTGTCCTACAATCCTACCCTGTACATTTTGGCATGTGCAGTCAGTTGGGCACACCCAGGTGAATCGTACACTGCACAGCACAGATTACATAAAGGAGACCTGGACACACGTATTGCAAAAAAAATTGCCAGTTACTTCATGCTGAAAAACAAGATCCCTTTTATGAAGAGTCTGAGAAGTCTGACTCTTGTCACAGTTTAAATGGAAAGAGGTTTAAATACTTTTTTTTCCATTAGTACTGGTGAACTCTCACACGTAACATAACGTTGCAGTCATGCACCCGCACAACTTCCTTCCGGCAGTCCTTGAGATCAGGGCTGTATTGACTCCCTGCAAAAACAATATGCTACATAAGTCTGAAAAGCAGGAATGCATTATGTTTACATCACAGATCTGCACAGCAAAAAAGTCTGGATCTATTCTATTAGACTTGACTATGCACGCAGCGTGCTCTACAGAGCTGGCATTCCTCTGCTTTCCTGCACAGGAGCTGCCAGACTGCCGAACGGAGCGGTAGTCTGTGATGAAGACAAAATGCCCACTTAGATCTAGGCTACAGCAGAACTCATTCACCAGGCTAGAGCTGAAATTCGCTCGAAAGACCCAAAATGTTAGTGCATCAATCCACTTCACCGCTTAGTCCAGCTACTCAGGACAAATTAATTAACGGGCATTAACTCAGTCCAAAGAGCCGAAATCGTAGTGTATTAATCCACTTCACAACTTGGGCTGTATTTTCACTCTTCAATACAAACGAATTAACAGACAGTAACTGTTTGATACCAGAAGCTTAATTCTATTCTGTGACACAAATAAAGAGACAGTGTTGCAGTGTCTTGTGGGCAGCTTCTTATTCCTACCTGAGTGGTACTGGACTTTGACTGCATTTATCAAAGATGAAAATACAAGACCTGAACATGCCCTGTGTTACTTTTTCCTACCATAGTGATCCAATTACATCCACAGGACAATGTCCATTCATTCTAAACCTTTCATTAGCCTGGACAGTCTCAAAGACCCACATAGTATTACTGAAGACGACCATACACAGGGGAAGTTATGACTTAGATATCCAAAAATTCACATGCAATAAAACAACTTCTTAAAAAGCATGACTACCAAGACAAAAAAAAACCCCACAATGCAGTCATTCACTCAAATTTTACTTCTAGATCCTACTTCTGTAGAACTTGTAAAATACACCAGTTAGAAATAACAACATTGTTTTGGTTTTGTCATATCTATTTTGGGATGGAAAAATCAAAGCTCAACTTTTTTGCAGAACATTTCTAAAAGAAAAGTGAAACATGCAAAATAGAGACCCAGACATAGACTTGGAGATCTCAGTGGATTCTCACATTTCTCCTTAATCACATGCTGGCAATTAAATCTAATTCAGGAAATTCAAAGAGTGTACCTGTCATGAATCGGGAGCAAATTAATTGCTATACTGGAACAGATCAATGATTCATGAGTTGTAACATCAAGCTGCTAACAATATTAATTGCCACATACTTCAGGAAAAAGAGCCTAAAATGGCACGAGTTATAGTTTACAATGTCTGAAGGTTTTTCTCTTGATTATAACCACTGAAACTGAAGTCAGGGATAGCTTTATAATACATTAAATGTGACATTGATAGTTCAATACTGTATATCATTAAAATTCATTTGTTTGGATCTGAGCATTTTGCCCTATCAAGCTGCGTCCACTGTAGCATCAAAACATTTCTATTCCGTACTTCACACCTGTTGACTTTTAACTGAGTGTCTCCATGGGATGAGAACAGTCACCACCTACACAAAGTAAATATTTTATTCAAGATCCCTGGTCAAAAGAAGACAGATCCAACCTTACTCCCAAGCCTGCATGCCATCTGTTCTGCAACTCCACTGCTACTCCTACTGCTTTGTTTTCGTAGCATTGACCATGGGCTACCTACTCTTGGTTTCCATTCACTGAGAAGCAGCATCCAAGATTATCAAAATGAAGTAATACTCTCAAAACTGTCAGAGCTGTTGGAGCACTCCATAGCTCCTTATTGACTACAATGGAGTGACTGAACAGGGACAAATAGTCCAGCAGCCAAAGCATTCACAGGGGATTGAGAAGATACAGATTCAGTATTGCTCTAATAATAGAGACTGAGTGTCTCCATGGGATGAGAACAGTCACCACCTACACAAATACTACCACTAACAGTCACCACCTACCAATTTACTACACAGTAAATATTTTATCCAAGGTTCCTGGTCAAAAGACAACAGATCTAGAGGACTTTCCAGTGAACCAAATTATTTTAGCATTTATACCCCACAGATCTAAAAACTCTGGTCTCTTGATTTCTCATCCAACAGCTTTCTGAAAAAGAAGCGTATTCAAACGCATTCAAAAACCAGAGCTCTGACCAAAACAGAGTATCACCCACCCCTTAGTTTCAACTTTTTGTTGATATTTCATAGTTGTTCAGTTCCGTCAGATAAGTTTTATTTTATCTATACACATTGTCTTGCTCCCAAAGTCACTGAAGTCATTAAAGTCAGACACGCGATGTCTGCTGCCTTTAGTGACACATCGGAATTTAAACAGGAGAATTCTAAAATTAAAAATCTGAGTTCTCACAGCTCAAGCTAAATCAGCAAAATCTCTCTACTCCTCATAATTATCCATCATGCAGCCAGCCCCAGAAGAATCTCGACTGGGCTCTATTTAAACGGCATTATGAATTCGTAAGATGAAATCTTCAGTTCTCGTCGCACACGCCAAGTACAAACATTCTGCTTCTAAATGTGACCAGAGACCCATTGTGCATATCAGATCATGCACAGCATGTGGCTTCTATGAAGTACAGAATTTCCAGGGAATGTCAGGAAATTAATTCTACTCTATGTTATTCAACTTTTTTTGCATCATTCTCTTTGGTATCTGAATGAAGCACTGGGACAAAATCAAACTATTAGCTGAGGGCTTGAGGTTCTGATCGCTATTGCCTGACCATTTCAGAGCGGAGAGAAACACAGTATCAGCTGCTTAGCTTAAAATAGCTTTATTTTGCTGAACTTCTCTAATAGAGACAGGTTAATAAATTACAGCATTCATAATTTGATATATTTTTGGCCCTGTTTCAGTTTACAAACCGTCCGTTAACAGACCCTGAATACTGTGAACAAATACATTATCTACTATTATACGCAAGTTTCTCAGATGAGTAATTTTTGATCCTCAGATTGCTCAAGCAGTTGCTTAGAAACATTTGTCTGTATTAGTTACACGAGTCATGTGGTATTATTTTTCTTTTCAGATTGGATGGCTTCTGTGAATAAGCAACAGAGCATGAAATGCAAATTTCATGATATAAAATTCAAAACTTGCTTTTGGCAAGGACTTGATTTATTACATTTACAGCACAAGATGAAAACAAAAAGGTTATCTCTGTGATCTGAATGACTTGACAGGGGAAGTAATGCCTGTGCCACTTGGAAAACTAGTGGCATAAACTACAAAAACAAATAATTTTTTTTTTTTTTTAAAGAAAGAATTGTATGGAAACAGTGGAGAGCATGGCATAGGGAGCTTATTGGCTGAAGAGATCATTCACAGTGTTTTGGTTTAAGGTCCAGCCAGCACCACGTAGCTGCTCGCTCACTCTCCCTCGAGCCAGTGGGATGAAGAGGAGAAAATACGACCAAATGCTTGAGGGTCGACACAAGGACAGAGGGGGATCACTCACCAGTTATGGTCACAGGCAATACAGACTGGACTTGGAGAAAAAAATACATTTAATTTGCTAGCAATCACATCAGAGAGGCTAAGAAACAAAACCAAATCTTATAGAAACACCTTCTCTTGTTCCCCCCCCTCCTTCCTGAGCTCAACTTCATCCCCGATTCCTGTGCTTCCTTCCCCCGAGTGGCACAGCGTGATGGGGAACAGGAGTTGTGGTCACTTCATCACACCGTATTTCAGCCACTTCTTTCTCCTCAGGGGGATGACTCCTCACACTCTTCCTCTGCTCCAGCATGGAGTCCGTTCCCATGGGGGACAGTTCTCCACAAACTTCTCTAACGTGAGTCCCTCCCACGGGATGCAGTTTTCAAGAACTGCTCCAGTGTGAGTCCCTCCCATGGAGGGCAGTCCTTCAGGAACAGACTGCACCAGCATGGGCTTTCACTGCTCAGTCATGGCCTTCTTTGGGCACAGCCACCTGTTCCAGCATGGGGTCCCCCATGGGCTGCAGCTGGATCTTTGCTCCACCATTAACCCTCATGGGCTGCAGGGGGACAGTCTGCCTTCTCACCACAGGCTCCAGGGGAATCTCAGCTGCAGCACACCTCCTTCCCTGACCTTGGTGTCTGCAGATTTGTTTCTCTCACATTTCACTCCTCTCTCTGCTGCAGCTGTGCTGGGCCCAACCAGCCTGATGAACTCTGGCAACCCCAGTGGGACAAGTTCCACTCACAGGGAGCTCCGGAAGCTGGGAGCTTCAGAGCGCTCCAAGCCATGGCTGCTCCCCCCTCTGCCAGGCGAGGGGCTGCAGCCCAGCGCAGACAGCCGCCCACGTCTGCCCCCTCTCTCCACTGCAGGGCCTGTATGGAGCAAGTTGTTTTTCTTTCCCCTCTTCTTAAATAAGTTATTCACAGAGGTGCTGATTGGCTCGGCCTTGGCCAGAGGTTTGGTCCGAGTTGGAGCAGGGGAAGCTTCTGGCAGCTTCTCACAGAGGCCATCCCTGTAGCCCCTCCTCTGCTACCAAAACCCCACCTCACAAACAAACACAAAGACAATAAGGGACAGGACAGAAGTTTGGAATAGTCTTGATACGGAATGAAATGGAACCTGTGCAATAATTCATTTTACTAGTTATCTACATACAAATTAGAGGTTTCTCTTCTATTGATTAGTACTTTCCAGGGATTAGTACGTTCCCAGTTTAAAGCATAGGTATATAGGTATTTAGGTCAGAAAAAAAAAATCACGGAGATTCGAGTAAATCATTATTTGCCTTTTTCAAAGTTTTGAGCAAGCAAAGAAAGAGCAGTGAGCAGTCTTGTTCGTATTGACAGTAACAGCCAGATCTCATTCAATAAGGCTGAAAAAAGCATTCGCTAGTATTTCACTGTAGATTAAACAGAAATACAGTAGAATCTTTTTTTCTGCTGATGCTATCAGTATGAGAAACATTGAAACTCAGACCTTTTTGCTTCTTTTAACTTTGTAAAAGAACAACTTGTATTTGCCTAAGTGTTTCTTCACTGACAGTAGTGATTTTTCTTTTCTATTGGATGTGACAATTCATAACAGCAAAATCACTGGTTTAAAACTAATTATAGAATTTTATTATCAGAGGCTGCTTCTTTCAGTTGGAGAGAACCAAACATGGTAAAACTATGTTACCAAGCACACTCTCAAGTGTGATCCAGGCTACTTCTACAAACTATAAAGCCTACATTCAAAAAACAGCCAAAGTCTGAAGACCAAACCAAATAAACTCTGAGGAGGATTAAAAAATTGGAGAGAAATTTAGAAAACAGCAGTAACTTTTTTTCCAGTAAATATTTAAACCCAGGCTGCAAGGACTGATGGACAGTGAAACCATTTGCAAAGAAGAAAACATATCTGAGTTTTTGCTGAATTCTAACACCACTTTGGAACATAAAGGTATTGGGTTTGATTTTTAGTGACGTTTGTGACAGCCAACAGAAACGCGTCTCATCCCACTACTAATTAGGTAAAGTCTCTGACCAATGCTCCTAGTACTCCCTTTTCAAGCCAGCAGCTCTGCCAGAAACTAATACCAGCAGGTCTCAAATGACAGCAAGTGTGCCTAGCAGCTGAACCCTGACATCAGTGCAAAATATTTGTGCCACTCATGATTTAAACTGGGTTTAGTTTTGGGTGGATCATGACTAATCCATGATTAAGATCAAATCCTTCTGCTAGCAGGAACAGCATCGAGTGACTGTGAAATATGTACGCACAGTCCTTCCTTACTGTTTAATTTGGTCCTTCCTATCTCATCAATCCTGTTAAATGCATTCCACAAAACTGGCCAGAAATAGTGTCACACTCTGAAGCACTTCTCTCAATATTCAAGTCAAATGTCAAAGTGTTATTAATGAAGCATTAAAGCACCAAATATGAATTTGATTAGAAAGCAAAGGTATAAATTTTGATTTTAGCAAAACCAAAGTCTTTGATAAACCCAAATTTCTCCACTGCATGCTTTCAATGATGGTATAAAAATTTACACATTTCTTAAATAACAAAGAAACACTTTTTTCCCCCTCCCTCCTTTCTCTAACACACATCTCAGTCAGATCACACTCATCCATTTTCAATAGCATCTTACTCCATAGCCGCATACAGAAACTCGGTTTAAGGAATATGAGCTTATAAATTGCCATCCTTTGCCTGTCTTTTAAATAAGGCAGAAAAAAAAAAAATCAACATGCTGAGCTAAGATTAAAAGCTACATTCGTATTAAAGAATGGTGTCTTTTTACCATTGAAACTGAAGCTGTAGATTATTCTGTGCTGATAAAATACTACAGTGGGTAAAGAACTTTCTCATAATGAACACTGCTGTAAAACAATTTATCTACAAGAAAGGAAACAAGTTTGCATAATCCATTTATGGTTGATTCAGCTTTAGAGGAATTTGTTATATAAATATATCTTGCCTTGGGGAATTGTTTTGCCAAAATAACTAATGAAAGTGTTTGAGTAACTTAACACTCATAATTAATAGGATTTTTCAGTATCACAATGGACAGTGACATTTTCCCCGTGTACATTAACCATCTTACCAGTGAAGAGACAAAACTTGTCAGACTCCAAGAGCCAAATAGATCAGAAAGTTGAAAATTAATTAACTTAGCGCTTGCAAAAAAATGCTAGGTAGGTTGCATGTTTTAACTGATCATCAAAAGGTGTTTTATAGTACTGTCTTAAAAAACATTTCATAGCTCAGTAATTATCACTTTAAAAATCTTAATTAATAGTTCATCAATTGTTCAACTGACATGTCTAAATATTCTGCTATCATGCTGGAATGTCTGACTAAACATAATCAAGTACCATTATGTTGTTATACACTTTGCTAGCAATCACAAGTTATGTTTCAAGTTTAGATGTCAATATTAAATCATCAAGAAGGATTACCACAGGTAACTCGTTCGCAATCTCATCAATAATGCCCTGCCAACGACTATTCTATAGAGACTGAAAATTTACAGTGAACCTTACTTGCTTTTGTGGTCACATAATTATTTTTATTATGCTTTGTGGCAATGTTGGCTGCCAAAAAAGGTTGTCCTAAAATCCCAGTGTGACAAAAATCAATTTTCAGATGCAAATGAGGGTGCCATAGGTGACATTTTTCATACTCAATAAATTGCCTGTCTGTGGCTTTGAACTAATGGACACATAAACAAGAGAGATTGGTGCCAAGGTATTGCATTATAATCTCAGCAAAGTTTTACGAGACTCACGCTACAGGCTACAAAGAGAAACTAAAACAGAGAGAGGGGACATGAACAGTTTGAGGAAACCTGTAAGAATAGATATAGCTTTTTTTTTCTTTACATTCTTTTATTTTTTTTCTGAGCTCTGATTTCCCAGTTATCTACTTTTGCCCCTTTTTTTCCAATTTCAGTGCTCTTCGTGACCCCTTCTGCCTGCCACAATTTTTACCTCGTTATTATTCTCCACCTCTGCTCTTCTCTGACCCTTACCTGTCTTCCCAGTTTCTCTCCTAGAAAATTTGTACAAATAAGATTCTTTTCTCTTACTCTTTGTTTCCATTTATTTCCATCTACTTGAGGTGACAGGCATTCCCTGGCAGGGAAGTTATTCAAAGCCACCCCGCTGTAGCTGACTCTAAAACCAGTGTGAAGAGCCACTAAGGTAGACCTCAAAACTTTGGCATGTGCTTCTCAAGAGGACAGCATGAAAACAGTTTATCAACATTATTAAGAACCTTCACAGCAATTAAGTACAGGGAAAAGCTCAAATTAAAGCTGCTGATCTGAACATCCAGGTAATGAAGCAGAACCAGCAGGCAGGAATCTCGGTGACGTCTCATGGAGCCATGTCCCTCTTCAGGCACTGGGTCAGCTGAAGTCTGCAATTTCAGACTATTTTGTTTTCTACACAGATTCAGGTATTACAGCCAGATCACTCTCAGATAGGGTTGTTTTTCTTTTTCTCTGAATCACAAGCACATCAATTTATATATTAAATAATGAAGGTATATAGATTAGCTTTGTGTTACTAAATCTGTGTATTTACATCCCAAATACATTTAAACTTTCCAATAAAATACCAGAAATACACTGAAACTAGCATTACCTTTAAAAACAACTAAAGTCTTTAAAGTGACCCCGCTGCTCAGGTAAGATATGGCTGCGCTTCAAAAATGTGAGGAGGTTTGCATTTGCGTAAAACAGCTGAGTTTTTATAGGCTTGTCTGAAGTTTATCATGAATTATCACAAACTTCTTGAGCCTGAAAATTTAGGTTATAAGTCCTGAAAGATATTTACTTTTGCAATACAAATAGAAACATGATAAAAAACAATATTTCTATGCTATGTTGATAGCACTGTTTCCGTCTATAGCTGAAATGAAAAATATGATTACATAATAGCTTTTCAAATCTCTTCAAAAGATTTAAATAAAGTTCAAATCTTAAGCTTTTGAAACTTTAATCTTGAAATAAAGATCAATCTTTTTGTTGTTTCACCTTTTTCTCATGCTAGGAAAATATGAACAGTATTAAAACGATAAAGAAGTGAATTCTGCATCAGACTTATCCGCATGCATATCCAGTTGCAAGACTGGGGTAATAATTTGGGGAAAAATTCTAAAACACCCTTTTCGACCTCTCATTCTGGCATCCTTGATAAATAATATCATAGCTGCTGGTGCTCCTTAGTTGTGTTTTGAGTTCTGTTTGTTTTGGGGTAGGAGGGAGAAAAGGGTATTTTCTTCTGCTGCACATCTAGCTCCCTCCTCCTGAAAAATCTAAGCTCCCTTTAAAGTCAATAAACCAGTGTACCTTGGCTTTGCCTGGCAGCATCATCAGCAAAACAGGGAAGCAGAACAGGCTTCTAATTCTGTGCAGGCATAACTTCGAAAATACAGTTTTAAACTTTTGTTTATGCCACTTGTCTGCTTGGCCAAATACCATTAGTGTATTCCTCAGAGACAACAGTTTATTTCCATTGCCAGGGCAACGCCTGGCAAGGCATGCAGATGGAATTCAGGGCAGCATGCCACAACCATCTCCACCCTGTTCTTCTGAAAAGAGAAATTATGATGGAAAGTATAAAACATACAGTTCCCTGCCTTTTATGGTCACCATAGACATTCACTTCACAAGCTAGCTAATATATACAGCTTCCCTTTCTTCCACCGCTCCATTCCTACATGGTCTTGTAACCCATGCAAACGCTTGGAAAGCAAGTCTTTAATTCCGAAAGTCCACTAGTGACTGTGGTGGCCAAACTCCCGGATCAGATTATCTGTATCACTGCTGGTAATGCAGAAAGTGCCTGGGAGAAAATTCCCAGGTGGTGGAGAATTACTTTCTAATAAATCTACACCACAGAAGAGTATCATGGTCTGGTCATCCTCTACAAGCACAGCAAGCACTTCAGGGTTGCACACACTATAGATCAGCATCGGTTAACGCAGAACTCAGTTTTACAGTTCTTGCTTTCTGGAAGCAGCTTCAAGTTGTATGGACAAAAAAAACTACCCATAATACTAAGAAATAGTACTAGGATTTTCATTTTTTTCTGACACTGAACCAGATTTGATCAGATCATAACCCCCAGCAGCAGAAGACACCAGCCAAAATATCAAGAGGATCAGATTCACCAATTTAACTGTGTTAAACAGCAGCAAAACAGAAATCAGGATAACATAGATAGCTCGTCCAAAAGACCAAGGAAAAACTTCTTAGATATCAGATGTATTCATTGACAGCATACCGGAGCAAAAGATTCACAAAGAAATTTAGTGAAAAATCTAATGAGAGATAGTTCTACAATCTTGATCTCCACTACTACTGTCGAAAGCTATTAATTTACATAAGAACTTAATTTAAAAACTGTAAGATATAATGCAGAATAGTTTTCTGAACATTTACTAAATGTATAGCCCTAGGGCTCAGAGCACTTCACTTTTAAGTAATTGTATTCCACATGTAAATATTAAAGACTTAAATATACTGGGATAAATTAATTTAGAGTTGCTAAAAGGTTTCTATAAATAGCCCTGTTACGTCACTTCTCCAGGTAGTCTGCTTTGTTGACAGTTACTATAAGAACAGAGCATTCCTGTTGTGAACATGAAATAGTCACCTAAGGAAAACCTTTCATAATTAGAACGAGGCAGGTACTAAACCTATCCCTTGGCTTATCTATGTATTTGTAGCTGGAATTCATTAACTTGTCAGCACTGATTCCTTCTGAATAGAAAAGTAAAATGAAAAAAATGATGTGCAAATCAATATCAACTGTTAAGTCATGTTCTCATTTAGCACAGTGTCAGATATGAAATACTGAGAATTAAAAAGAAAATTTCTGGTGGAAAAACATGCTTACTGTGCTTTTTTTTAATAAGAGAATTACTGCAGTGAATTAAGCTAGTAGTTGTCCCACGATAGAAGTTACAGCATGTTAAAGAAAATCTTCTAAACCCTACTTTTATTTTCAGTTATTTTAGAAAATGACATTAAGCTTAATAAAGGGGAGAAACATTTAAGAACATACAATTCATGCTCATTAGTTGGCACAAAAGCCGTGCAGCACATCCATACATATCTACAGAGACACCTGCTGAAAGAACTTCCACAGAACTCAGCATTACACCACACGTCCACAGACACGTTTTTGGAAAATACATTTCCCACATGTAAATTGCGCTAATATCCAAAGGAACTACAAATTAGTCTTGATGGACATGTGAAATGATAATAATGGGGGGTCAAAGGCCAGACCAAATTTGTTGGAGATGAGCATCAGGTAAAGACAAAGATCTGTTTGTACGTCCTGATATGTGCTGAATTGCTTCTGAATTCTAAACAGAAACAAAGTCAGCAGGCTCGACCTGGGAAACCACAGGCCACATCAAGACCTCCAAGAAGCCACTGCATACGCCCCCTGAAGCGGAGCTCAGATGTAGCCCACCAAGTAGATGGCAAGGAAGAGAGTTAAATCAATCAAGTGTAACAGCCTTAATTTCAAAATCGCTAGGTCTCTGCCAGGAAAAGGTAAGAGGTCACTATATCTGAATACCTTACCTTTAACATATCATTGGGCATCTCCATTTAGACACAGAAATCTGAGGCAGAGAGGTCTAAAAGTGAAGACTGTCTGGATTATAACACTTTTTCATGTTGCCCAACCTCTGTTTTGCCTGGAAAGCTCTTTGGGCAGATGCTATCTTTTACAAATGTATGAACAATGTCTCAAAAGCCACAATCTTTGTCAGTGTTTCTATGCTACTACAGTAAAATGAAGGAAAACTAATGTAAAGTCAGAACGTTTTTGCTCTCTCCCTTGATTCTCCTAAACACATACCCTTTACACTGGAAACCAGAGTCTTATCTTCCTATTGTGTAAAGTCAAGATTAATTTCCCTTGTCTTCTTTTCTCATTTTTTAAAGAGTCTTAATCAAGTCACTTATCTAATTCACAATTGTTCTGAAACACATTTTTCAATTAATAAAATGATCCTAAATACAGCCTAATGCACTGAGCACCAACTAAAAGAAAAGACACAATAATTACCAGCAGTGACAAGAAACTGGGAAAGCCATTAAACAAAACCAAAATAATTTCTCCCCTCAACCCTCTAACTATCCCATATTTTCTTGCCACTAGAAGATGCAGTAATTACATCCCTCAAGTAAACCAGCTACTTTTCTGTTCAGTAGAAAAATATTAAAGGAACCCTTTCCCTTTCATACTTCTAATATATTTCCCATATTTTTTCCTCTAATTGAATTAAATATGACATGTTAAAGCATGAAACATTTCCATTTGGGATACAGATGATTGAACCTTTCTGGTAGATATTAAATTTATTAAGCCTTATAGGATCGAACAGAATCTGCCTTATCGGATTTACAAAATTGAGATATAATTTTTAATTAATTATAGTCAATACACAAAATCTGGGATTAAAAGCCACTGAATAAGTACGAAACTTCTGAGATTCTCTAAAGAACTACTTGATCAAAAAAGCAGGGATTCAGCTGAAGGCACAAATGACATTAAAAATAACTGAATAATTTTTTTTTCCTATTTCATAGACACAAAATGTAACTGGCACACTGTGACTGCCCACGAACATTACGCACAATTAATATTATAGATATCAACTTGATGCTAACAGCATCCGATAGAAAGGACTATACCATTTGATAAGCCCTACTGATGCATTCAGTTTTCCTGGCAATTAAACAACATGGAAACACCAATAATTAACATCAAGGTCACCCTCAAATAAATTTTGATTTGGTCACTCCTCTTAGCAGATTTATGAGCAGATTCAAAGCTCATTACCGTTGGTGGAACGACTCCTGCTGACTTAATGGAGATTGCATTTGGTGTGCTGCTTTCTATGTTTTCCTATGACAGATTAATTACACGGTTTTGTGAATAATCATGCCCAAAATCAACCCTGTAACTCGAAGCTCCAAGCCTTACCTCACATATACATGTAATTTTGTCAGTGATGAGTTTGACTGTTATAGATATGAGCCAAATTCAGAACCAAATCTTCTCCAGCTTTTACTTTTAATCTTTAAACTGAAGTTTTAACATTCCCTCCCCTTATCTCCACCTTAATTCCTGATTTGAGGGTCAATATGGAGCATGATAGATTTTTCTGACTTTAATGACCATATCAGCTTCAAAAAGATGGTTTGGGGAGTGGGAGGAAGACTGTGAACCACGAGAGGACAACACAATACAGCAGCACAGAGAAAATAAAGTTATCTTCAGACAAAGTCAGAAAGTTATGTAGCTGTGTGGGGCAGGTTAAGTAAGCGATAAGGACACATAGTTTGAACTATCCATAGTTCTTTTGACATAGATGGAAGAAATCCTCCCCCTTCACTAATTCACATGGCAATAAAATAAACAAAAAAAAAGGAAATGGGCAGAACTTTGCGTCATATTAAGTCGATCACACTGAAGTATTGACAATTTTTCCCTTGACCTGCTACTGAAAAAACTCACCTCCATTGAAAACCACGAGAGGGGCAAACAAATAAAAATTGCTTAGTATCAAACTGCAGGCATTACTGAAACGGAATTGATAGAACAATCGATAGTATCAATTTTAAGATTATGGTTTTAATTAAGTAGCAGGAACATGACTTTGTTAAAAAATTGTCACATATTGTTCCCCTTTTCTATTAAAAAAAACAAAAACCTATACATATTCCCGTATTATGTTTCTCAACACAAAGCTGCACGGTTTTAATTCTCTCTTGCAAGGTATCCCACACTAATATGTTAGTAATGTTTCTGCAGCCATAGCAGGAAATTAAAAACATGTGAACAGTTCCAATAACCCTCTCAGTATGGAGGTTCAGTTTTTGATGTAATTAGCGACAGCAAACGAATGAGTTTATAACTCATGTCTGTTGACTGAGCTAGTACCAAAACAAATAATGAAATCCCCATTTCCTAAATCAGTCTAAGTGTTTTTATTTCCAGCAGGCAATTCTGCTGCAAAGGGCTGGCAGGATTAATGCATGCCAAATCAAATACAGAATACTAGTGTGATAATCATCCTTATCTAAGGCATGAGTTTATGGTTTGCAGCAAGAACAACAGAGGATCTAGTCTGAATATTCTTTTTGCCAGATGCTGCCATGCTGGAGCACAAGGATTGAATACACCTGGTCCCACCACGGGTTTTGTCTACCACCACAGTCTTTCAGCAGTCATGAATTTCCTATCAAACAGAAACGGGTTTTTATTTCATCTTCAGCGAAAAGAAAAAGTCGTAGGTATGAAAATATTCTTCCTGTGCAGAGAAGGAACTGCAGAATGTATTATTTGTCAGCCAATCAGGAATTTTGAATTTACTGGAATTTTTGGTAGCGAGTTCAGCAGTATCCAAATCAAAATGATATGCCTCATGAAAGCACTCAAGTGCCCTGTATCATAGTGGCTGACATGCTATTTTATCCCCACACTGCTGTGCTTGAAGGCAACCCTCTGCATTTTGATACAGTCTTTTAAGCTATTAATAGTGCAAACACAAACAGGTTTCTTACTTGCATTTCTTTTTTTGGGGAAGTCAAAAAGTCAAGTGATAGTAAAATGTTCTAATATCAGTGCATGTATAAAGACTTCAGCATGTCCTAAAATAGTCCAGTACTTCACAGGATCATATCCTTGAAATCCTCATACAAAAAATTTCTATGTCGATATCCAAGAATGAACGTTTGGTATGGTCTTCCAAATTTTAAAAAACTTTACTGTCATCTTTCTTCCAGGTGATCTTAGAGGATAAATCTTCATACAGCACAACACTGTTCAATACTGTAAAAAAAAAAACCCACAAACCCCAAAATAAACCTCACAAACATTCAAGTTGTTAACATACAACATCAAATGGGATCTAGAAGAATTTAAAAAAAAGATGGATTTTTTTTTAAACAGCTCTTAAATTATCATCATTATGCCTACAAAGTTTACAAATCTTCATCTGATGGATATATTTTTCCTGCTTATTCTAGTAACTCTGAAAAGACATTGGACAATCAGGAGGATAAAAAAAACCCACTTAACTCTGTGGTGTTTCTTATTAGAAAAGTTCTGAAAGCTCCAGAAAACCTTGTCATTGATACTCATACAAGATATGAGTAATCCAAAGTCAAAGTTCACACACGCAAAGACTCCAAATTTCCATTTGCGAATACACAGGTCATGTCACAACATGTTTGACAGATATTATTTAAAAAAAAAAAAAACACCAAACCAAAACCAGTTTATCGATACTGCCTTGACTGACATTAACTGTAGAACAGGGTACATGGCCACATAAAACATTCAGTAGTTCTCCAGCATGATCAGTAGTATTATAGAGACAAATGCATTTTAAATAAAATTAAGCATTTAACCCATTTCTGGTTGGAGATGTAAAAAAAGACCCTTTTAAGTAGTAGAAGCCACAGTACAATTCAGTCCACAAGAAGGCCGGTACACCAAGAGCTAGATCCAGCTCTCATTTTAAAAAGATTATAGTCTGTTCCTTATCTTAAAAAGCTACGTATGCTAGATCCACGATTCATTTCTCTCAAAAGCACAAGGCAATTCTAGAGATAGAAAAGAAGCAAAAGACAAAATGATTTCAAGATAATTTCCATGCGAAAGGGTTCAACAGGTATTGAACACACAAGGGAGTTTGCTGACTTACAGGTAAATTAAAGCGTATCTGTTCACAGCAGCTTGAGCAGTTGCTGACTACATGAGTGGAGGACACTGAGGAATTTTAGTGGTACCAAAAGTATTAGCAGCAGGCAGTTACTGTACATGGCAGGACTGTTGGCCAGTTCAAACGGACCTGCTGCCCCTTCACTGTCTTCCTGTGCAACCACTATCCCCAGGTGCCCTCTCAGTGAGAGAGGAAGACATAGAAACAAGTAGTAAAACTATTTTTTCTAAGATGGATCGACTGCTTAATGCAAAGGTTATTCAGTTTGATTTGGTAGTGGAATAAGTAGTGAGGAGCTAGATGATTAATAACTCCAAGATGACTGTAAACATTAGCAGAGTAGTTTATTACGGAGATACCAAATTGCATTAATCTTTAACTCTGTCATTCTGATGCTGAATATTTCTTCAACTCACCAAGTTATTCAAAGTACTTAAGAAAACTAGTTGCAAAATAAGATGAAAAGGAATGCTTTTAAAAGCAACAGAACTGTGATGACCAACAAATAAGGAATTCTAGGTCCAGAAGGAGCCCTCTGTCCTTGCAGTAGCAGAATCAATTCCTGGGGGAGGACAAATGTAGATTTTTATCCTGTGATGCTCCATTAAATGCTCAAGATGTGTGCTGAGATAGGTGTTACTATAATAACCATAATAGATGTTCCTTCAAAGTTTCTGAAAACCAGCATGGAACTATTAGGGCAATCATTAGGGATTATTATTGATGTCTCTGATGGAGAGAAATGACTAAACTCTTACTCAGGAAATCATCTTTTCATGTGAATAATTTCTCCTATTATGGCTCTCTTTCAAATCCACCCTGTTTCTGGAAGCTGAAGGAAAAGCTTATAGTGGGAAAACATCAGCAATATTTTGTGTCTCTGACACGAAAAAGAACCTTGAGTTTAGTTTTGAGCACAACATAGTTTGATCTCCTCTTGGCATTGTCTCTGTTCCTTAATAAATCTGAGGTGTCACTGGTGAAACTGTGGTAGTTGTCATACATCGACTGCATCATTCCTGCATGCCAGATGAGAGAACAACCATGGAAGAAATGGACAACTTTTCTTCTGTACGAAAAGTGTCACAGGTTCTTCTGATTTCTGTAACGTCTCTTGTTCCTTATGGATTTGAGGACATGAAGGATGCCATGGCAATCTTAATATCATATAGAAATCACCATGTCCTTTTCCCAACTTGTTATTTAAAAATGATCCTGATATGAAAAAGGTGTGATGAAGTAAATATGAACAATAGATATCTACGCAAACATCTCTTTTTACAGATGTGTGTATACAGACATGCACACACACACATATTCTCTCTGTGTACTTAACAGTTACACTTTAAGGATCATGGAGGATGAAAGCCACTTTACAAACAAAAGAGATTACATATCCTAAGAGACATCTACTTATCCTTTATGATCTTGCTTAATGTTCTACTAAATCATGCTTAGCCTGTTGCTTTCCCACTTATAACCTCATCTACTACAATGAATTTTAAATTTAAATCTTTTCCAAACGGTTCTTTTAAATGTTCCTCACGCTTCTGGCACAAATTTCCACACAACTCCATCAGTCTCTGGAGGTTAATGCATAGGATTGGCTTGGTTTTCTCTATATCAGAATATTGCCAAACTGGACTCAGAACAATAACCACTTGAAAAAAAATTACATGTCAATGCATGAGGGTTTAGCATTCATCCATAAAATTTAGTGGATTTTTAATGGATAAAGGACAGTTAGCATCCTAGATCATAAAAAGAAGCTAATTCAAGTCAAAATGTCTTCGCACACCTCATCTACCACTCAAACTCTCATAAAAACATTTTAGGGGCAAATGTAAATAGGTATTCTCTTGGCACTCTGTGCCAGGGCAAATTTTAGTTCAGATAAAAGACTTCAGCAATGTTTGAATAATCTCTCACTGAAATTTATGTAAGCTTTGCCATTAAGTCTTACGGATAAAGGATAAGACCTAAAAGAAAACAGAACAAAACTGGTTGCATTCCAAAACTGCATTTGGTTCCGAGCTTCCACAAAAACCTTAAGTTGACACTAGAAGCACACCGAGCGATAGTGAAAACATCCTGTGGATGACACCTGTCACTGCAGGGAGAACTAACAGAAGTCTAAATGCAGTTCAGGGCTGAAAGGAATTACTATTTTAGATGTTTTTAATAAAATGGGTTAAATTTAGATTATTTTTGCCTGACTTTTTTTTACTAGTTTTTTAATAATTTGGAATAACTAACAAGGTTTACATTCGTTTCAAAAATCATTGTTTCACCTTTGAATCACTGTTAAACATATTCTGTGCTTGTCCTCGCTCTGCTTGCTACTAAACAGCACAAAGTCCCTTTTCCTGGATAAATACATCTCTAGTTCCCATAAAATCTGAACGGAGATTACTCGCAGAGAAAAGCACTGAACGCTCATAGCAGCTAACACCTTCTTGTTTCACAGTCAATTATTCATGTTTCCAGTCTATAAGACCCTTTTTCTCTCCTTAAATAACCAAGTACTTCTCATTTACATGCTGAAGTTGTGCACTGAGGGAAATAGCAGGAAAGCTAGCCCACACATTTGATCTAAGCATTTGTACGTACAGTGAATAAACTTACAAGACACACTGTGCCCAAAAAAAGGAACGTTAAATTAATGAAAACCACCAGTGGCTCATGTTCTTTATAGTATTTACTCTGGCATTCAACACAATATGTAATTGTTGCTATGGCAACTGCCACATCTCTTGGCACCATAATAATTCTCAGATAAATGGATCTTTGTCAGACCAAACTCCAAAGCCCGTGTATATGAAACCTGCATTTCTTTGGTAGTGGGAATCTGCAGAGTTAAGCTGGAAGTATAAATCCAGTCCAGGCCTGAGGGAAAGCACAAGTCTACGGATAGAAGTAATGCTCTGCTGCAGAGCTGAGTAAAAGGGGTAGTGTGGCTATAGATGAAAAATCCTGACCACTGTGCCCTGCCACAGGACTCGCAGGGTCACTCAGAAACAGCCCAGCCAAGAGGTACAGGAGTCACATCCCTAGGGCACTGTCAGACAAAACTCCTGCTCCAGGGTTTCATCTTAAGTCTACTGGAATCTGATTATTTCAGCAGGTTCCGGACCAGGCTGAAGGATAAAAAGGGAAAGTAGGTGACTAAAATGTCTATGGAAAACAGTGTATTTCAATGGTTAAGGAGATTTCTTATATAAAAGGAGCGCTTTGTTGTTTCCCCAACAGCAAGTGGTCTGCACAGAGGATTTTTATAAAAATATAGCCAAAAAGGAAGCTAAATGATATGACAGAATGAACCATTGATGAGAACAAGCTCTTGCTTTCATGGGCATTAATTAAGATGTAGCATTGCAGACTTTCAAAAAAAAAAAAAAAAGCATCCTTTCACTAGTGATTAAAGCAGGGAGAAGTCATTTACCAAAATACCATCGACACATAGGTATTAAATTCTACAATCACTTCTGAGCTGTTTACACATGAATTCCAAGTCAATAGGTGATTGCAGTGGGAAAGTGATCAAAAGTAAAAAGTAAAAACAAGTTAATAATTTAATGGCTAGTAGGAGAACGTCCCTATGTCAAGCTTTCTGCCAAAAAGAAAGCCAAAGTGAGAAGATGAATTTTCTTTTGTTTGCTCTTTAAGAGAGCTCATCTTCATATGCCTGAAGGACACTTTCATATCCAAAGGCAAAATATCTCCACAAGTTTTCTGAAAGAAATGGTATTCTATGTACTGTTTGATAGTGCAATAACTCATAAATGTATCATAGATATTGCTGTACCCCTGTGACTCACTCTGTTTTGTGCCTTAAAATGAAATGCAAAACATGGTATTTTATTTATGCAGTGCATTACTTTTTGCAGCAACTTCTATATGCAAAATCTAATAACGTGAAACTCTTCTAGCCTGTTTGTCAATATCTCATATAGAGTCCATCTTCATACTTTTGCACAGTCATTTTCAGCCTGTTTGGAACTCTGTTCTGAACTGAAAACATGCTAATATATGTTAATGGGAATGATTGCTTGCTCTATCAGAGAGGCTGATTCTTGATCTTGTTTTCCAAATAAATTACTGAACTGTCGGATGACTAAACTCAACTATTCACTTCCTTGCATGAATATTTTTTCTGGGAGAGTATCCTTATTCATAATAAGATTATTGATCCTTTATCATCTGTTCTAAGGCAGAAAGCCATACATGTAGGATTTAAAGCTCTAGGCACTTTTTATCTCATATCAATAAAATTTGCAATCTCTATCCTGAAGGGATAAAGCAGAGAGTAAAACACAAACAAGAAATGCTAACGGTTAAATCCAAGGACCTTAGTTTGACTATTTCTGTTTGATACTTTAGGAAACAGAGACATAGGTGTAAAGCAACTTGCACAAAGGTATCCATCCAGGCAGTGATTTAGTAGGAAACAGAATTCAGGTCTGCAACGTGGCTGGGGAAGTTTTCGGCCAGGCTGCCTCTCCCGTCCCTGCCGTAATAAACGTGGCAGGGTACTGATGTTGGGAAAAGCAATGGTTTGACAAAGCAAAAAGCAGAAGCAGCATAGCTGACTAGCCCCTAGCTGTTACAAAGAGCACTGGACAGAGTAGCAGGACTACAGCGACTTCATTTCCTTCAATCTGAGCTACTGCTGGAGATGATTTTAAACTTTCTTTGTCTACTACATGCTGTCTCAGGGTGTGCTCTTCCCTCTTATCTCTTCTTTCTCTTATTCCTTTTCCATCTAGTGCCTGAGAAGTGTCCTAAGGGTTTGACAGTTTCTATTTAATCATTTCATCCTTCTGTATGGAAGGCTGCTGAGCACCATACAGTGAAGTTACTACCAGGCTGGAATTGCTGAATATCTGCCTGCCCTCTTATCTGCTTTGGTGCCAGACTCTTGTTAACTCGCTCCCCCCCACCCTCTCACCCTCTTGTCTCTGATGCTGTAACAAATAAAAATTTCCAAATCGCTCCCTCTGCTGGAGGGGGCGGGCGGGCAACAGAGAAGGCTGCATTTTACCAACACACACACACAAAAAAAGAAGAGAAAGATTGTTTCCCAAGTTTTTCTTCTGGCTTGTGGTGTACCTAAGACTACATTCATTAAAACCAGCACTAGATTACAGAGGGGGAGAAGGACTAGCCGACAACCATTTTATTTAGCCTTGGAGGACACGGTTCAACTCCCAGCTGCTGACTTTCAGAACTCTCAATCTATTATGAGACTACAAAAGACTGGTTATACTTTCTGTCTTCCATAAAACCAGACTCTTTAAATAAATAAATTCACTAATGTCTGGCCAAACACTCAGATGTGATGAAATTTCCAACTTTTGGTTGTCCTATCATTTCCATAAAACAAAGCAGGGACCAAGCATTGGTTAAAGACACAAGTTAAAAATTATTGCCACTCATCAACTCAAGTCAGTTTGTTCCCAGCTAAGGTTTGTGAGTAATTTATTTTTCCATTAGGGATCTGAACCTTAGTAATTCTATGAATTATTCACAAAGAAACCAAAGTTCATTGTGGAATTCCTGGATGAATCAAAACATTTCCATGTCTTTTTCTAATATCACCAAGCACTCAAGTCCTGTGTGAAAGGTATTAAGCCAACACTGGGCAAAGCAGAGCATGAGCATGGACGTGCCTGCCTCACCAGCACCTGCCCATGGTGGATGCAGGTGAACGACATCTCTTTCATCGAGCACTCTGATTGCCTGAGGGTACCAGTGTGTACACACACGTAACTATTAAAAAGATGACACACTAACATCATACCTTCTGTAGACCCATGGCAACTCTTCTGTGCACTCATATTCCACGTGTCTCTCAAAAATGACAGTAGCTTTTTTGTGAATACTCCCTTCTGTCAAGACAGACAGAAACCAATATATCTAGCCAAAACCATGGGAGGAAATGGGCACTAAGGGCAGGTTGTGGAAAGGTATCTAACTGTAATCTGATGTACAGATTTTTGCTCCCATAGCACGTATGCATATCTGTAGGTATAGACATTCATGGGGTATTTCGCAGAAACATCCAGACACCTGGAAAAGCAGCAGTGCTGTATCTCCTTTTCTGTCACTAGACCCTGCAAAAGATTCTGTGATCAGAGAGCAACAGTAAGTTGGCTGATGATGTTGAGGAACCATGTATCTTCTCACATGGTAGTCATGGCCACCCTTTGATATGCAGATCTAATACGCTTCTGGCAGAAGAGTAAGAGAATATTCCCTTGATTCAAAAAGCAGAGTTAAATAATAAGTGGTATTCTGACAGCCACTGACTATGCTATGGACACAGGACAGATCAGTAAGGTCAGCTGAAATCTTCCCACCTCTTCAGCAGGAAAGAATCACATCCCTCCACCACTAGAATACCAAAAGCTTTTCTGCACACTGCAGATTGCACCTCTAAATATTTTCAATATTTGCACAAAAGTGTGATTGGTAGGAATCGCAAAGTTTTAGGAATTATGCTATGTCTTCCTAGGCTCAAACTGCCAGTCAGCACATTAGAGATCATTGTTGTCAGTCACTTCCAAACATATTGGGAATCTGCAATTAGAAACATTAACAATGGGATTTCACAGATGTAGGTTACATGCTTTCAGAAAAGAAATGGCAGTTGCTAGCAGTGGGGAAATACTTAAGAACTGCTTATCCCCTAATTAAACAAGGTACTGTTCTCCAAGTACTGAATGCTAAGCAGTACTCCAGCATGTGCTCATCTTAACCCTACAGAATTATGCTGAATTACTAAGGCTCCATCTGAGCATTTCCTAGCCAAGACTCCTTGCATAAACAGATGGGGCAGTTCTGCTGCTTCCGTGCTGACGCATTCAGGATGCAAAAGTGCAGGATTAAGTTCAAATTCTTCATAAAATCACTTTAGATAGGACGCTGTAATCTTTACATCCTTCTCAAGTATAACAAACAAAAAGACAAGGCTGTCCGTTTTGTTTAAAATAGGCAAACAACAGCTGAAATGGTTGGTAAAAAACACTGATTTTAACAGCTACAGAGTGCTGGCTGAGGCCAGAGTAGGACAACCAGCTCCAAAGATCTTCATATTCCTTTGAAGGAGATGATCCTCACTAGATGAATTTCCAAGGACACATTAATGCATCATGTAACTCCCAATGGCACTGCAGACATCAAGGATTACCAAAATAAAAGGGCAGTCTTCTAGTTAGGAGCTGAATATCAAAATCCATAAAGAAGTGATGAACGCAGGTAGAGATGACACTGTGATATTGCTATGAGGAGTCACCTAAGATGGAAGAATGGCAAGTGGCACAATATGCCAGATTTAGACTGATTTTCTCTCTCTGAAGCAACACGAAGTGTTTGGAACAGAATCCAGGAGTGGGGCCAACTTAGACTTGGCTTCTAAATGTAGTCTGGCGATAGATTTCAGCACTAGGCATTAATTAATATTGCTGGAACATTTTGAGGGGAGACTACCCAGAACTGAATAGGACATACAGGGAAAAGGTCACTGACAAAGCTATGTCATACTCAGTACAAATATACATCTTTTCATTCCTACTCATGAGGCAAGACTTCCCCTAGATTGAAACTTCCATAGAACATCTCCCCTCAAAGTCATTGAAGGGCTGCTTTGCTAAGAAAACCAGAAATAAACTTCAGAATATGATTCTCAGAGTCAGACCTTCACACGTAAACCAATCCCCTGAAGTTTAACTCCAGACTTCCTGTCAGAGATGTCTCAAACTCCTCTATGGTTTCAGTAACTTCTAACTGCAGAATGAGAATCCCCATTTTGAAACTGCTTCTAAGATTTCAAAACCTAGAGTGAAAACAAAATCCTTTGGACATTCCTGTGAATGTGCCAGAAGGAGCACGCATTGCTACTTCGAGACACGGGACAACCGAGTGCCCAGCTCCTGCAAGTGTAGGTTTTCCTACTCTGAATTTGGCAGTGAGTGCTCCTAAACCCACAGCTCCACTGTGTAGGAGATTCTTTAAAGTATGGCCTTGTTAAAATTTGACTTTGTGGAGAAATAGCATATTTAAATAAAATTAATTTCCATTTAAGTGTTCTGATCAGCTCTCTACGGTTACACATTCTGGTAGCTCCTCTCCCACTGGCCATCTATGTTCACACTGTGTGCTGCGTAAAGTGCAGATCAAAACCTTTCCTCAGCCACAGACTTTCAGAACGTTATTCAACCTTTCCCCTAAATCTAATTTTCTTTTTTTTTTTAAAGAAGACTTCTGTTACACTAAGCTATTGTTGGAAATACAACGAGAATGCTCACAGTCTAAATATCAAAATAAGACACTAGATCAGTCATTTTTATCATAGTTTCTTTATACTTCCTTGAAATTATAAGTCTGTAAAGGTACCAGGCTTAATTGCCCGGTAAGCCGCTGTCTTGCCTGCCTCTCTCCTAAATGCCATGACACAGAAGCGAGGACTATCTCACATTTCCTTTTGTTACTTTCATGGATGTGAAGTAAACAATTCAATCAATTCGTAAAGCACTTTTTCCCCGTAGTAAGAGCATTAGCATCACACCGAAATTCAGAAGTGGAAAGGACACGGCATTCAGTGGATGAAGTGGAATAAAAAATCACCAGTGCATAGAGACAGAGCGTAAATACATGTTGTCGTTTCTGTGCAGATGTTTGTATAGTTTAACACATAACAATATCAGATACACAGATCTATATGAAAATTTAAATTCCACAGCACAGAATTCATTCCCACATTCTTAGACTTGAAGCAAACGTGAAGGTTCTGTAAATTCCAAATTGCACATTTAGATTATGATTTTTTCATTTTCAGTTATGGACACACTGTGATTATCCAGCATAACGTACACCACAAGTACCAGCCCATTTTGATGCTTGAGCTTTTTCATTTCAATCAATTCTTTATGAATGTTTACTATTACACGTAAAGATGTAATACATCTTTCAAAACCTGGAAAATTTGTATTTCAAGTTAAACCAAGTGCTAAAACATTACAGCAATATCTGCATTGAAGACTGATTTTGATCCCTCTCCTAACAGATTAAAACTATTTACAGTCCTAGAAGAAACATGTAAACATCTAGCAGCATCTCCTTGGCACTTTCTTCCAGCACTTGGTATTTATCTTACCTTTAATGCACGACGTTTTTCATTTGCTCCAACAATCAAAATTTCTGCCATATCCTCAGCATGCTCAGACCTTGCGTGGACGAACAAGGCTCTGCCAGCTTCTGATATATTCTTTAGTGCAACCAAAGACCCATCATGTTCCACTTTAAAGTCTGGGTTAGAAACTTCAAAGTTCAATTTGTTATTCCCCTTGCAGTCATCAAATTCCACTGAGGAGGAAAAAAAGGAAAAAGAAAAAACACAATTATAAGTATCCACTACAGACCATAGACTTCCAGCATCTTTATTTTATTCACTTGCCTACAGACCTCAGGAAGAAACATCTCCCAGTCAAAGAAGCTTTTTATTTCTGTGACTGTAATTCACAAGACAAATCTTACAAATGTGCAATTTCGGAAGGATGAAGAGATTTTGACCATGCTAATTGCAGAGGTAGGAAATGAACAAAGCACTCTGGACATGAACATTTTGTGATGAGTCAAATCAAATGCACAAAACGCACATCTAGTTCTACAAATTGGGCAGCAGCAGCAGAGACCTTGTTATCCTCCCCACCATAACCCGAGGCCTCTCAAGGCTCTTCTACTGGCAAAGTGGTTTCAGACACAGAGTAAATCTTTATGCTTGGAATTGGTTGTTTACAGAACATTCAACTTCATAGTCTACTGCAAAAGTGTTACCTACACAAAAAAAAAAAAAAAACACAAACTATAACATTTCTTACTAGCTAGCAGCATTGTGATACAGTGCAAGAGTTGCACTATCAGTATACCTAAGGATTATGAGAACTTTTAATTAAATAGTAGCTGCCAATAACCCTGCTTCACTTTATACGAAAGATTTAAAATATTTAGGAAGGCTGGCAGAAATAGAAAAATGTCTGTCAAACCTTTGTACCTTAGACTTTGCCTCAAGTTCCTTCTCCAAGTCCAGTAGATTCACTTCATATAAAATACTTGAAAAAACCTTAGTGATGTAACTACCAGCTAAATGATTAAAAGGTCTCCCCAAACTTTTAATCTTTAATTGCTAAGTAAGCTTTTCAGGTTTTGACATCTCTGAACAATACACGTGCATGTGGAGTTTTTTTTCAGACAATCTGTTCCATATTCCCCACCTGTTCCTTGAGCTACTGCTGCTGTAGACTTTTCACTTAACTGCATGTTCTCACTTATTATTTTACATTTCATTTCTATTGGATCTTTAAAAACTGCATTACACTTTCAGAAATGATACAGACAGGGACGCAGACTGCATAAGATCAAAGACAACAGAGTTTTACTGAAAATAAAGCACTTTGCATAATTGTTTAAATTCACTCTACAGACTTACTGTGTTTAGTAATTGCTTTCGAAGGAAAAAAATAGAAGATCCCAGATTCTCTCACAACCTGGCCAATATCTAAACTTTTCCTGACTATGTGATCTTTGTAACTGGTCTTAAAACACACAGAGAATCTCATACTGGTTGGTCTAACAACACCCCTGGGAAGTTACACAAAAATCATCTTTAGCAAATTTTGCATCCATTTCAGATATTCCGACATGAAGAAAGGGATACTAGAGGACCTTCCTCTCCTCTCTGGGCATTCACTGGAATTGAATCCCAGAACAGAACCACCACAGGGAATAACTACTGTTGACAGTTACAGAATTTGAATACGACTTTATTTTATGATGAATATTGATTGATGAGAAAGATTAATTTAAAAATAAACCAAGAGCAAGAAATCTCAAGTGTTCATAATTCAGAATAAGGCACAGAATATGAGGCGTCAGACAGTATTTACCAAATGAACAGTGGTGGGCTGACCATGGACTGCATCCAGATGTCCACCTAGCTGCCCTCTCACTCCCTTGTATCAACAGGACAGGAGGAGAAAATCAGACGAAAAAGCTCATGGGTCAAGATGAAGACAGGGAGATCACTCACTAATTACCATCACGGGCAAAACAGACTAGGCTTGAGGAAAATTAATTAATTGCCAATTAAAACAGATGTGGATGGTGAGAAAAAGACAAGATTAAAACCACACTGTCTCTCCTTGTGCCATCCCCCCTTC
This sequence comes from Tauraco erythrolophus, assembly GCF_009769465.1. Classification (NCBI taxonomy): domain Eukaryota; kingdom Metazoa; phylum Chordata; class Aves; order Musophagiformes; family Musophagidae; genus Tauraco; species Tauraco erythrolophus. Next base: position 18,494,453 of record NC_141479.1, on the reverse strand, counting down.
CTTTTCCCCAGGCTCAGCTTCACTCCCTCATTCCCAGCTCCTCTGCCTCCTGCCCCCGAGCGGCACGGGGTGACGGGGAACGGGGTTACAGCCAGCACCTAATGGCTCCTCTCTGCAGCTCCTTCCTCCTCACACTTTTCCCCTGCTCCTGTGTGAGTCCTGTCCATGGGCTGCAGCTTCCTTCAGGACATGCCCACCTGCTCCTGTGTGGGGTCCTCCAGGAGCTACTGGGAATCGCTGCTCCAGCACCCAGAGCCCTTCCTCCTCCTCCCCCCGCCCCGGGCTCACACTGCGCTCTCACACCTTTTTCCCCTCACTCCCAGGCAGCGCTTTGTCCCTTTCCTAAACACGTTTCCGCAGAGGCTCCACCGGCATCGCTGACAGATCAGCTGTGCCCTGTGGAGGGGCGGCTGTGAAACCACTTGGAACCGGCTCTGTCCAGCACGAGGCAGCCTGGCTCACCCCGCAGCAGCCCCACAGCCCCCGCCAGCACCCACACACCCCGTGTGGCAAAGGCTTTAGGAGAGGGATTTTAAAAGAACTTCTAAAATTCTTCTAAAATTCTTCTAAAATTCTTCTAAAATTCTTCTAAAATTCTTCTAAAATTCTTCTAAAATTCTTCTAAAATTCTTCTAAAATTCTTCTAAAATTCTTCTAAAATTCTTCTAAAATTCTTCTAAAATTCTTCTAAAATTCTTCTAAAATTCTTTTAAAGAACTTTAAAAGAATTTTAAAAGTTACAGTCCTGTAAATTTGTGCCTGACTGCCTTCTTACTGAGAAGAGCCCAAACTCCGCGGTCACCGTGGTCTCTTGCACAAAAATCATCCCAGCACCTGAAGGATCTGCTGCTGCTTACGTGTTTTTAACTAAAAGCAGCTCCAATTTCCTCTGCCTTACTTGAGGGCAAAGAGACCTCTCCTTGGATTCGCAGTGGGATAACAACCCAAAATTTCATCCGTTCGTTTGCCATTTCATTGAATTCTGCTGAAAGCAAGACAGATTATAAATAAAAAAGCAGCAAAAAAAAGCTCTTGCCCCTCAGATACTTCAGTCTCTCCAGATATCTCAGTCTGCCATGTTGCAGACCTCTGCTTGCAAAGTCTTACACCACAGTAGAAGCAGGGGGAAACATGGAACTTGGGAGCAGCATCAGTTTAAAATAATTTCATGGTGCTCAAACCGCGCTGGTGTCCGTGCTGCCCTGAGCCATGGCTGCTCTCCGAGGCTGGGAACTGCTTGCAAAAAGGGTCTCGCACTCCCAGTAGGATTTTGATGGAAAGCTCTCTGTTAGCAAAGCCTCCCTGGTGTAAAACCACCCCTTGCAATTTACGTTGGTGACATGACAGGCATCTTAACAGATTCACTGCAATATCCTAAAGCTATCAACCCACGAAAAAGGCAAAAATTTCTGTCACCACAAACGTGCGAAGTTGGAATTCCCTGTACTAATCACTGTATAGATTGCAGCCTCGATGAATTATGAGAGGATTCTCTTTTAACTTCTTGTTTTCCTCCCTTTAAAAAATAAAACAATCAAACAGGGGCTTAGGAAATACCATGTTATATTGAATAAATATGTCCTTCTCACAGTCAAAATCTGCTGGTGATCTACCGTCTATTAATAGCTTACAACTGGAAAAATTTGGCATCGCCCTCGGAAATTAATTATGTCAGGAGTAAAAAGTAAAAGAAATAAAAGCCTAACCACTATGATAAGGTAATCACTTAAAAACAAATGTCATAGTTCAGAGCTACAGCATCAGCCCGTCAAACACTACAGGTCACATTCAAGAAAAGGGCCATGCTGTGTTGTGCTTTGAAAAAAGGGGTGAAGCTGGCTGGGAGTACACTGCTCCCACCTTGCTGCTCAGCTGCCATCTGCATGCATTGCAGAAATTCAAAGACCACATGCAGATTTGACACATGGAACCAGAAGCAGTACTTGGATCTATATCCTATATTCCCTTCGAGTTATAAAAGGTCTAAAAGTGTCAAATTCATATTTTACTTATCCATTGACCTTGCTTCATAAAACCCTGCAACTTTCTCCAACAAAAGTAAAAGCAGAGGAGTTTGAAAGAGGGAAACTCTTTTCTTACCATATCTCATCCAAAAGCACTGATGCTTTCAATTCTACCACAGAAACAAGAGTATTTGGTGAGGTTAATAACAAGGAGAGACAAAAGAAAATGAAAAGGCTCTGAGAAGTGCTGATATGTAGGAGAGAAATTAGAAGTGGGTGGAAGGAGATGAAGTGATCCTAATGTAGAGAACATTGAAGATTATTCGGACCAAGGGCCAACAGAGACGAAGCTGAATCCAATTGTTAAGAGAGTTGAGGAGAATTGTAGCCTTAGATAAAATCCCTAGTCTGAATTTAGGGGCAAACGTGAACTTTATCAGAACTATGATGCGTCCTGGACTGGACTCCAGGGAACACCACATGAAATTGTATTCCATTCCCAGTCACTCTCATGATGCCCCTCACTGGGAACCATTTGCTTCCCTATACTCATGTGGCTTCTGGAGAAAAGTCAATGCAGACACCTAAAACTTACAGTTCTTGAGCTGCCTGTACTGGGCTCCAGTAGCAGCTACATAGCCTAAGGAGCTGGCCCTGGCATTTACCACACTTTCCTGCCCTGCCAGGCACTGAGGAAAGATCTGAGGAGTTCAAGATTCAGCAGCTTAGTCCGATTTCCCACCTGTGGCACTACATCTCTCTCAAACCTACACGCTGCTTACGCTCTAAAAAAGCAAAGCCCATTGAATATAGGACAGATAGGATTTTTAGTTCTTATTCTCTGGTGAAGAATCATAGAATAGTTTGGGTTGGAAGGGACCATCTATTTCAATCCCCCTGCAATAAGCAGGGACATGTTCGACTAGGTCAGGTTGCTCAGAGCCCTGTCTAACCTGACCTTGAATGTTTCCAGGGATGGGGCATCTACCACCTCTCTGGGCAACCTGTGCCAGTGTTTCACCATCCTCATCGTAAAACATTTCTTCCTTATATCTAGTCTAAACCTACCCTTTTTTAGTTTAAAACCATTACCCTTTGTCCTATTGCAACAGGCCCTACTAAAAAGCCTGTCCTCATCTTTCTCACGAGCTTCCTTTAAGTACAAAGCCTGTGTACAAGTCTATGTAAAAGCTATGGAGTGATTAATCAATTACTCCTCGTATCCTCCAAGTGCTAACCAGTGTAACAAGAAGGTGGATAGGGTTTTGTGGATATCAGTTGTGGGAACATTCAGACGGATGTTAAAGAAAGCTTTCCAGCTAACCGTTAAAAGAGGGTGCTGAGGACATGCTGAATATCTACTGTTACAGGGTTTTAACACCAGCTTAATTCAAAACCACTCAAGACCAATCTCAGTACCTGATTCTGCTTCAAACCAAGAGGATGGACGAGGTGACAGCTTAAAGTCTTTTCCACACGTAAAAATCCTAGATTCAATTAATTTCCCTGATCTTTGATGTCTACATTAGGCCTGTATATGTGAGGTTCATTCAAGAAAGCTACAAAAATGCAGTGAACTAACTACTGTGTCTTACTACACAGCTTATTCATTTAGCTGAGTCCGAAATCTCTCTGAAAACTAAAGGAAATTTCGGCATGGGACTGAACTTCTGAATACAAGATGAACAAGTCCATGCAAGAGAACAGCTCAGACTGTTGCACTGAGAAGCTACCTAAATGATCAAAAGTACCAAATTTCAAGGAGGAGGTATTGATGTCTCTTCTCAGAAATAAAACATCCCATTACAAAGAGTTCTTCCAATATGATCTTTTCAGATTAGTATTTAAACAATTCCTAGATATCAAAAAAAAAAAAAAGTAAAAGTAGTTACGAAAAATCTATGTTAGTTGGATGGACAGCACATGCTCTAAGGAGTCTGTCAATGTTCATGGAGAGAAGAGACTAAACCATCTGGCAATCTGCCTAAAATGAAAAGGTGGTCTCCCAACATATGACACTTCACTGCTTGGCAACCATTACAACATACGATGATGCTTATGATGTTCATGCATTTGTTGCAGAGATGATGTGCAGAAAGCCATGAGATGGACAACTGACATTGTTCATCCTATCCAGCTGCATTATAACGGATTGGAAGAATGGCAGCCTGACGCCACACACACTAAAACCTCCCATGTCCTCCTGCACTCTTACTTGGTGTTAGAGCTTAAGGAGTTCAACTAGATTCTAAGCTCTTCAGAGCAAAGACCACTTGTTCACTCTGTGTCTGTACAGCACTTGCGACAAAATGATTCATGTTTGGTGCTCAAGGTGCTACAGAAGTGCAAAAAATTCATAATAGCAACTGTTCAGCTATAGCCCTGAACTGAAATTTTGGTAATGCTACACCAGATATGACCAGTGATTGTGTCTCATTGTCAAGAGCTCAATGGGCAACTAAAGCAATGATTCAATATTTATTTAAATGAAGGTACAGTTCTTCATTTATTGATGCATATATGACTCTTTTGATGTTCATAGTCATGCTCCAGCTGACAAATGAACATCTTTATTGTGCTTAATATGCCATATGGTATGAGACAGGCTCCAAAACTCCATGCAAGCAAAATGAAAATACTGCCAAGCATCTCCCAATGAAAAACAACACGCATGTCACTCATCACCCTCTGTTCATTTCTCAGCCTCCTATACTAGACATTTACTCCTTTCTATAAGAAAGCTCATTCACATGTGAATTGCACAGAATATTTTTGTCCACCAAGCAATATTCATTATTAGTAATACCTAAAAGCATCCCAAGGCTTTAATCGCTGACTTCGGGTTTATCATCATCAAAGGACCTGTTGGAAAAAGGACCCTTGTGCAAGATCCCAAGTCCATTACTATAACGATGGGAAACTGAGGTTCCAATTGGATATATTCTCCTTTATAGATCTCAGCAAGAAATCTCTTTATAGATCTCAGCAAGAAAAGTTCCTAGGATTCATCATTTCAGCACATCCCATTCTTGCTGTTATGATATACCACATATGTGAGGTTTCTACACAACTGTGATGTTTATGATAATGAACCACAGATGTTTTAAAGAATACCATTTTAAAAACATTGAAAGGTTAGCAGTTGGATTTCTTGTAAGCTATGTAAAAAGAAAACAAGCTGAAATAGATTTCTTGTGTTCCAAAGCATATATTAGGCTTATAGATTCTTCTTTCAAAGTATTTTTTTCTGAGTTTCTCAGAAGTTTAATTTGTTTTGACCAAAAATACAGAATCTGTAATTTTCTCTCTGATGAAATCTCTACAGAGGTATTCTGAATAATTAAATATACGTATTTATCTATAAGCATACAAAAACTTACTCTATATGTCTCTATGCACAGGTATTCATATTTTTATGTTAGTTAATGGTAGATAGCAACAAAATGGCTCCTCAGTGAGGAAATTTCACATTGAAAATATGCACCAAACATACACACAGAGACTTAATTACTTTGACAATGAAGGTCAGGATCCATTTTGGAAACACGACCTAGCCTTGTTCAAATCAGTGGCAATTACAGCATCAGGTGAATATCATCCTGAGTGTTTTTTCTTATCCTTTTTAAGAAGTAACTTTATAATGAAACCACAGGTCAGAAGCTGTACCTGTGAGAGGTCTAGAGGTACATTACAGCTGCACAAAGGCAACTTAACTTTCCAGCCCAGCAGGAATCCCTCAGATCTGCTAAAAACTCCTCCCTGCTCAATGATACTAGCAAAATACAGAAGTTAGACAGAAACTGGCAAAGTTGAGCTTCATTAACTACAAAGAGAGAAAAGTGACAGTTGAAGCAAATGGAAATGCTTCTGAGGGTTGTTGTATATAAAAATTCATAATGTACCATGACGTAGCGAGGCTCCTGTTAGTAGTAAACATTGATGCTGATTGATAACAACTAAGGCCGCCACGTGACAGCATTCATTGCACTGTTGAATGCCTGACTCTGGTCCAGGGTGTCACACAGCAGCCCAACACGAACTAACAGAAACGCAAAGCGTTAAGAGTTTCCAAGAGATGAATTATCCTGTCAACGTGCAGAGGATGAAATCTACCTGGAACCAACACATCTGGACAAGATAAATCCATCCAAGAACATCACAGGAAACTGTTACAACAGCTAATGACAAAGACAGCTGAGAAACAAAAGAAATCCTGCTTTTCAAGCCAACAGTATTGTCAATTAGGAGAAACTACTTCTCTCCTGTCCTTTAAGATGCCTTCAGAATCATCTCCGGAACATGGGTTCTGGCAGGGAGCTCACAGCAGGTATATTTCTGCTGGTTTTCTGCAAGAATACCTGAACAGCAGAAGGAAAAAGAATAGAAAGAGAACACCACTGCTCCAGGACACTTTTGAGGGCAGACTGAAGTCCAGACAAGACACTGTCAACAGTTAAGTCAGACAGGTTGTTCCTTAACATAGCAGATTATCATTATTTCATATCTAAAGGTGCTCTAGATATAATGGATTTGGGCCTTAGAAAAGCTATAAATGTGAGTAAAATATTTCTTTACACAAAAAATCATTTCTTAAATGTTCAATAAGAACAAAATCAATTTTATGAAAATCTTTTTTGAAGGTTTTTTAAACAGTTTAATGCTAAATTCTAGCTCAGCAGCAGAATTGCTACAGAATGATGTTTTCTAAAAATCCAACAAGCAATAGTAGGTTATTATCTCCCACTGCATGTTTATGATTCTCTTGTATCTATATAATTTCTTTACATGCCTCTGAAGTAAATTATAATGATGACTTACTCAGCATCCAGATAGTCAAAAACTGAGGAAACATGAGCAACAGCACAATATTCATCAAAATATAACAAGAATTGCTTAATACAGATAAATACATATCTATATTTTATGACTTTGAAAGAACAACTACTGAACAACAGACTTTATCCTTAAACACACTTATAACGTCAACAAAAAACGTTGATTACCTACCTGGCAAACACCCCCATGCAGTTTGTGCGTGATGACCAGATTTGTGCATAGTCCTGCTAAAATGCAAAAATTAGGCCAATGGTTCATCCAGCGGGCACTAGGGTGTAAGTATCTGCCCTTCAGAGAATATTCTTTCCACAATTCAAATAGTATCTATTAATAGTCACAGTTTTTTCTGTGCTGTCAGAATGCATGGCAAGAACACATCACAGCTAAGAGAGAAGCTTCCCATAGATCAAGACAGACATGGGGCTTCAGCCAGAAACTTTTCAGCCAGAAGGTGAGACATTTTCACTGGAAGAATCACATTGGTCCCTCTCCTGCATTACCTGGCTACCACCAATAGTCCCAGCAGAGCTGGAAAAATTGCTAACGATTTGAAATTCTGCAGTGCAGTTCACCTGAGCCATAAGTGACAGTAGACTGAAGGCTCCCTCTGCCTTTGCGTAATGGGTATGATGTGTGATTCCAGAATGAGTGACTCCCTCACCACTGAAGACCCCCATTAGCCATGCTCTGCTCTCTCTCCTCGCCTTATGCTGTACCCAACACTGCACTCTACATTCTTTTCACATCTCAAGCTCTGCCTCTCCTCTCCAGCACACTGCAACACCACTTGGCTAGATACAAGTATGGCATCAGGTAGCCTGCACTAGAGTTGAACAACGCTGCCCTAAAACCACAATCATCACAACTTGTATCAGCCCAGCACTGAAGCAAAACATGTTAGCCCTGCAGCACTAGGGTTGCTGTTTGGGATTCCAGCCCATATTCTCACAGGGCACAGAGTACTAACTCTACGTGAGCAAAATGGCTCCATCAGCACCAAACTCAACGATTCCTGCCTTTTCCAGCACAGATGATCACTGCTGCTTCTTGCTTTTTTCTTCCATGCTCCTTCTTTCCTTTCTCCTAGAAAGATCCCTTAATGGAACCTCATGTTCTTCAGCAAATTTATTCTACCAACAAGGCTCCATCAGTAGTCTCTGGCTGCTTGAAACTACAGGAAAATACAAACACTACAATCAAAACTGAAGACATTCCCTCCTCTCCCCAGCACACTTTGCCAGCTCACATTACATGATACCTCACACATCCTTTTGCTGCCTGTTGTCTCATTTAGGGCAAAAATCTAATCAAGTGTAATGAGTTGTTCTCAGCTGGAAGTTATCTTGACTTACTCATTAAAATGTAGATACATTATTGACTGATCTGTTGGGTCAGTGGCTGCATCATAAGGCATGATAATACTATAGCTTCTGCCCTAAGCCCTAAAGAAAAATTACTGTTTCAACAAAAATACGATGCCAGTGAGTGTGTCTGAAGACAAATCTAAAAATCAAAACTTTAGATGTTATATCACGGTCATTGATCTTCTGAGCACAACACATAGCTCAGTTTAAATGGAGCTGTTGTCTCTTCATAAAGGCAGAGGACACTTAAACCGATACTACGTTTGTGGAGCTGTAGTCTCAAAAGAACTGTCGTATCTGTGGAGGAATACGGCATTTCGCTGTTAACACCGCGTGGATTCTGAACAGTTCAAACGACCCCAGGCCCAGAAGCAATATGTAGAAAAGACTCTTTTTAACTTTGTTAGTTTCAATGAAAGCGTTTCCCGTTGCAATGCAAATGATCGCTATTATTCCATTTTAGCAGATTTACATAACATTTTGCTAAGAACCCCAGGAGAACATAAGATGAAATTAACTTCAGATTCTTAGAAAATCTTCACTGGCTGAGTCCGAGACAAGCAGACAAATCAAAGGCATTCTAATGTATTCAATATGGCGTGGCTCTGCAAATCGCTGTAAGAAGTTTGTCGATATGAAATTAATTGTATCTTCTAGTGGAGGAAGAAGGGACGGAAGTCTGAGTTTGTACAAGAATTCCCAGTGGGATATAATGGATAATTTCTGTTGAATGCTGGCTGAATAAAGCATGAAGGGGCAGCGTACTACCGACCATGAATTTTCTTGGCTTCTGCACAAGCACACATCTGATGTTTGAGCAGTCACCCTAAGTGCTACCCAACCCAAATTTCTTGATATATGTAATTTATTGAAAACTAATCAGTCGAAGTTGTATTCAGCAGAAGAAACAGTGTCCCAGTAGATTTAACTATGTAAATAAATTGCTGCCAGCAGATGTCAAAAAGTAACAACAAGCAATCACTCACAGGAAATTACTACAGTGCAACCAGCACAGAAAGTACCTTATTTACACCAGTATGTGTTTAAAACGTCTCCAAAGCCACAAATTTATTTAGTAAGGGTTTTCAGTTAACTAGACAATTAGCCACAGGTCATGGGGATTTTCTCCCTCAAGTTCACAATTAAAACTGTTTGTCTTCAAGGTCGGTTTGTTATAATTACAGTGATCTGTCATTTCTTAATGTGATCTGTCATAACTTCTTGTTTCTTTATTTTTTTTTAATGGCACAAGATTCTCTCAATGCTCAACTAAGACCAGTTTTCTATGAATCTTAAATTAATTTAATTGAAATTATGATATACTATTAGGTGAACAGAAGATTCACTAAATCATGCACACATTTACGTTTGCCTGAAGTTTGGGCCACTAGTAAGAAAACTCACTAAATGACAGAAATGAAATATCGAGTCTCACTAGAGGAATGGATGTTTTGTCTGCTCCTTCAGTGGGAAGTACAAATAACTTAGTGATTTAAGGATAGGGGAAGAAATTACTATTCTAAAAAAATATCTTTTGTCCTACATCAAATCCATGGCAGCCACTCACGCCCTTATACACTTGCTTTCTTCTCAGATGGAGAAAAAAATACTACCTGATAAGTGTGCCTCACTTTAGCCACACACTGAGACAAGAAGTCAAAGTGCAGGAGCTTTTCACTAAATAAGTTATCAATACAAAGTGCTTTTTACATATTACCCACAGATACTGTGCAGAGGCAATATCGCCTCCATCTTCCCTCGATCTTGGGTCTTAGTTTCACCTTCTGTGTGAAATAACAAATAATCTGTAATTCAACAGTGAGTTGCATAGACTGTTTCCCAACCTCAACACTCTGATAAGAAGCAAAACTATTGGCCAGTGCATGCTAGGAAACGTTAAAAACACACCAAATACATGGACATCCACATACAGCTGCCCTTCTTCTGGAATCATAATCATTATAAGTCTTTCTTGATGTACAATAATGTTTTCTTAAAAGGCATCCTCAGGAATAAGGCTTTCAGCTTGTGCCATGTGCAGCTAATTTCCATATAGCACTCAGAGGTAGGAGTTTGTTTCAGAAATAGAGAATGACGCATCATTTATAATACATAAAAGGAAAAGAGAGTGAGTAATAAATTCACTGTGTAATATTTTCCTTTCAAAATGGATACTGTAGGTTGCTGGCCTATTTTCCCAGCTGCTGAGTGAGTAACGCCATGCCTGAAAATCTGCTCAAATCATTTATTCAGTGGATTGTTCAACTTCCCCAGTGAAAAACTGAAACAAAGTTCTTCCTGTTTCTAGGGGAAATATTTTGCCTTATCTTGTCCATCAACCAACCTGACAGAGAAATAACAATATCTCTTAGTGCTTTTTACCAAGTTTCCTCAAGCGAGTTCCCTCAACCTTTTTTTAAGAGTCACCAGGAGAAAGCTGTTTTTTTCCATACATATCCAATAAACACACAAATAAAGACCTACACTTTTCAGTCCTCAGACTAAAATTTGGGTTATTAAAATATAGCCCTTGGGCACAGTTTATGAATAGCTTTTCAGAACGCCTTCAAAAATCCAAACAGCACTAAAATTTGCAAAATTATTCGGTAGTTAGGCTTTTGTTTTACTCAAGTATCAAGTCAATTCCAACACACAGATCATTCTTTAAACCATGGGAAAATCAACCGCCTAATTGCAGCCTGCTGAAGTACAAAACTTGAGATTAACAAGGAAAGCCACCTCTCAAAACTCCGCTGGATTTTAAACTTCCTCAATTTATCATCATCTCCCTCAAACAATATCAGCACTTGACTAACAGTTACAGAACCAAATAAACTTGGTTTGAATTTTGACTCTCACACTAAGATCAGACAAGTAGCACTGCTGAGAACAATGTAATTAAAATTGCACCATGTAATCTTGCTCTGCACAGTCATTCCCAGAACAGTTTCTATTCACATCAAACACAGGCTTTTATACTTTAAAGACAGGCAGGCGTTGGCATCTTCCACAAAAGATCTGACCTGAGGGAAAGTATATTCTGTCAGTCAGGATCATTTATAAGCAACCTGAAATTTGTTTACATGGATAAACCAAGGAAAGAACATTAGGCTACTGAAGTTTCTGCTTCTTTTTAATAACTAAGAAACAAATAAAAAATCCAACAGGTAACATGTACAGCCCAATAGTGATTATTTGACGAGCCAGGTGACATCCCTCTTCACATTTGCTACTTAAATGGCTGGTGGTGCTACACATGGTCACATTTAATCCAGTAGCACTGCACAGGAAGCAAATAACAAGAAGTCGCGTTAATGACTAGACAATCTAAATTTCAAATATATACTACGGTTGATAGTGCAAGAAGCTGTGACCAACAGAATTTTTCCTTATGTTAAACTCCATAGTCAACAAAAGGGTGGAATTAAAAGCTATCCGAGCCAACATCCCAGACGTGAACACCCACAACAGGGCTTGTTTGTAGAAAAAAGCATTACACAAAAAATGGAAACAGAACACCGCTACTGTGGAGATTAAGGACACTGTTAACAATATTTCTTTAAAGTAATACAGGTTTATATTATTTTTTTATATTTCTTATTAGTGTCATATTAATTTTCATATGGTGACTGCACTGGACACAGATCAGACAAGATGCTGGCCTACCACACAGTAATTACAACACTGACTTGGTAATCAATATATAACTAAGATTTTATTACCAGATACTCTCTTAGATTTAATAAATTATAGTTATCCCTAAACCTACAAGAATTCCATGTATCATCATGGTTGCCAAAACAACAAAATTTGCCAATCATTCAGTGCCAAATCTACATCTACATGAAGAAAGCATCATTTCTGATCTTCCCTTCTCTTTCCTTAGACTTGGAATAGGTATCACTAACAGCAAACGCTCTGATGACTGTACTGAGAATTAGTGATATAGATTTCCTGCACTATCACCTGACTTTGCAGTATCAGAATGCAGAAACCTTAGCATATCTGTTTGAATAACTGTCTCTTTTCTTTCATATTAGAATAACCATAATGATTACAATGCTTATGAAGTTTAAAGAGGTAAGATAATAATCAGTTAATCTTTACTTAGCTTCTGGTTATAAACCCATTTAAAAAAAAAACACCACCACACTAAACCTGTGCATTTTTCCAGCTCACGTCCCTTTCCAAAGCTTTAGTCTCTTGTGACAAATAAAGCACCATCCTTCTGTACACCGATTTACCTCATTTGTGTGGCAGTTTGCTAATGGCTACAATCAAGACAAACAGAACTCATTGGACTTGTAAGTGTGATTTACCAAAAGTTTCCAAGTGACACAACGTTATATATTTATACACATGGCTGCTTAGCAACTTTGTAGTAGTTCTATCCAGGAATTGAGGCGTAAATAAAGAATTACGCTATATCCGACAGTGCATGAGACATTTATAGATTTAGGAACAGAAAGGTTATCAGAATTCATCACCTAGCAACAAATATAATATCATCAGCTCCCCTGTCTAGCAAGAAATACATAATAAACTCAGTTGACTAGTGAGTTAACTTGATAGTTTGAAGTTTAAATGAACTCTAATTAAACTTAGCTCAGTGATTCTGTAGGCTGTATGTTTGCATTTTAGCACATGCTTTATTCTGGAATAAACAGTTGCCATTCACTCATCAACAGATGGGTCACATTCAAAAGCAGACAGATTCTGAGGAAATGAGACTACAGAAATGCCATACACTTTCTTATGGTTCCCAAGAAAATGAGAATAGTTACATAATGCCTGCAAATACAATGCACAGAAGCGATTCTGAGAACATGCTAAGAGCCCTGCAGACTCTGAGAGTATTAACAAACTAGCATCGACATGGCTTCCACAATGCAACGTCGATGACAATTCCAGATTGGTTTTACAACTCCACACTTGTCTAAAACATTTCAAAGTGATAGATGCAATTATTCACTAGAATCATTTAACAATAGACTACAACTTGCATCAATGAATATTAACTAAAAATAAAATTAGTTTTCAAGTACCAAAGGCTTTGTGTATCCAGCCTGCTAGACAACTTTAATTCCCTACACTCACCATTTTGCATAAATACTCTATTATTATAAACTCCCACCATCTTGAAACTGATGATACACATTATTGTATAGGTGCCTGCTACTGTATTTCAGTCTAGCCTGATATAGTTGCAGTGTTACCATCACACTTTAAAGTCGCTCATCTCGTGTTATTTTAGGAAAGCAAATTCCTAATCATCACCTCAGACTTTTGTTTGGCACACCTCTTTATTAAAATTTCCTGGCAAAGCTGAAGTCTAAACAAAACTGGATTTCTTTACAGCCCTGACAGATGTCCATTAGTGTTTTGAAGATCTGCCTAAGACAAGTCTAGAATGAGTACATTCTTCACCATGGAAGCTTTCACAGAAGACTAAATTACAGAGAGTTGGATCCTGAACTGGCATAAACACCACAGCCTTGCTATCCATTTCTTACAGACAGAACCGTTATCTTCGATGTATCCCAGTCCCAACATATTAGAATACTTCCTTGCAGACGGGATCAGAGCCCAGCGGTCCTGGCTCAGTGAAATTTGGTTACCTGGACAATCATCACAAACAATCAAGAAATAAAATACAGAGACTACTTTACATTCACCCCCATCTTTGCCGACCAAGCCTTTATGCTGTTTGTGTACTCAGTCTCTAGGCTACTACGCGCGGCTCACATCTTGAGAACACCAAGGATGAATGTGCTCAGTTCTTCAAGAAAGTGTTTCTCTTACAGTGATTTACAATTTACATTCCTGCCTTCCATCAGCTCTTCTGCTGACCCTATCTTTGTGTAGAAGGCTCCTACAGAGTAACTGACCATAAATTATATTGCTCAACTTAAGTTATCATTCCAGAGTCATTTCCCACTTCTACATTGCTCCTCAAGCTTTCCAAAACACTAGAGGAGTGAACACTATTTTCCTACTGTATTCACTTGCTGTTGCAGAAGGAGACTCTACATTTCTCTGTATTTCAAAGTATCTAGAATACCTTCCTTTAAAGTTGTGGAAAATAAACCAACTTTTGTCCTGACTTAACGTACTGAGAGATGCAGGCTCTGTAATTGTAAATTGCTCATCTGAGGTCACACCACCAGTCAGCTCCAGAGCCGGTGCAAGAACTCACGCTGAGTTTCTCCACTGCAGGGACCTGCTGACTGGCCATAGGTCTGTAGGGCACTACTCATACACAATGGTCTGAACCAGCATACTACAGGAAGTTGCACGCATCCCGGAAGAACAGCAGGCATTTTAACATAAGCATCAATGCTTGCTTAGGAAGAAATCCAGAACTGCCAGGATAGTTGATCGGCACTATTAAAATATGCTCAGAAAGTTAACTATCACCTGAAAGCACCATTTGACAATAGGCAGTGTTAAAAGACTGTCACTCTCAGAAACAGCAAAGCTTTTCCCAAGCAGAAGCATGTTAAATTTATTTCATTGTCTCCTTGTACAGAAGCCATCAGCTTTTTATTTGCACTGAAATGGGTTTTGGCTACTAGTATTGAAAATTCATTTGCTCAAAATGCATACTATGACCTTCAGAAATCAGGCACAGCCACAGAAACTACCTGAGAAAGTTCATCTCAAGGGCAAGCACGTATATAAAGTGTTGAAAACGTTAGACAGGGATGCTCAAATTGGTATTTAGGATTAAATAAGTATATTTAAAATTAAGTACTACCAACATAAGCATCCAAATCTTGAATACGGACAATAACTAGACACTAAATATTTGGAAACTCAAGCTAGTGGATTTAATTGTTATGAGGAATGGAATAAAATACACTAAAGAAGCTTCAAATACCATAGCTCTATTCCCATTCCCAGCTAGGCATTACTTATACAATGTGGACCAGCCTTTCAACAGACAGACACCAATTCTTCTCCATTTGGTACAAATGATACAACATGGAATAATATCAGAAGAAAAAAATCAAAAACTGGCGATTAGATTCCATGATGTGATAAAACATTATGGTCAAGAGACAAACGGAGAAGGAATTCACATATTCAAAAGGAAAACTTTACTGGTCTTTGTGAAGAACTGTGTCGGATATTTGTCTCAACATTGATGGAATGGAAAACTGCCAATTGACATAATGTTTATCACAACATTGCACATTCCTGGAACAAATTGCCAACTGACACCACTGCCATATCAACAGAGCAACAGTCGGACCGCCTGTCATCTTATGAACCTAAAGATGGAGCAGATTCTAAGAATTTTAACCTAATCCCCCATGCATGCACCCAGACCCGGGGCCTGGAGACTCCTGATGAAGACCCCTTAGTGATGTATGAGGCATGTATACTACCACCAGCTCTTGGAATATGCTAAGTGATTCTTGGAAGAAGAATGAATCCAAATGAAAGAGCAGAAATGTCCAACATCGGATGGAACATTCCTCCACCAGACTTGAAGACAAAACAAATGGGACTGGCGGGACGCTGCAGCTCCGTGGCAGTAGCTATTGTAACTAATTCTTTCTTTCCTTCCGTTCTTTCTCTCTCTTTCCTCTGCGTTTGCAAGCTTGTTGTTGGACAAATGAAGCTACCTGGCGTTTGACTCCATTTTGAGTCTTAATTCTGTTCCCAAGAAAACGAGCAAAACTTCGCTCCAGTCTGGGACTGGTGCGTGGCAGTCTGAGTGATTCCATTAATTCCTAGGCCCTAGGACAGATGGCGATCCCATGATTTCGTTAACAGCAAGAGCGCTTGATTCTACACAACAGAAAATCTGCATCCAGAATGAGTGCTCCTGTTGCCGAGCTCCTGGAGAAAGATAACACTAGCACTGTACTTTTGGTAAAAGCAACTCTTTGTTTTTTCCTTCTTTTTTTATTTCTGCCTCCATTAGTTATTCCAAACAAAATCTTTCACTCTAGGTCAAACAAAGCAATCTCTTAATATTAAGATAATTTTTATTTTTAATTTAAGCAAGGGAAAAAAAACACCACACCCACAAAAAAGGAAATCCAGATTTTCAAATTCAAAAGAATTTTTGGGCCAAAAAGCAATTGTTCTCACATGTCCGTAAGGTACGTTACAAGGCATTACCTCAATAAACTAACATATAATTCTTGTTTGCAGTACTGTGTCAGGCAAAACTGATAAACAATTTTTCTATTACTTCTTTAAATGGACCCGATATCCATTCTATGTGGAAACAAATACTAGTGCTGTGTAAATTAATTTCTTGCTTATTAAAATATCACATTCCCAAAGGCACAGAAGGGAATTAGAGGTTTCTCTTTTCAGATGCTACCTCCTCCATAAATCTTAAATCTTTATACATAATTAATTAAAAAACGATGCAGTGTATAACTCATCATTATATACATCAGCTAACATTTCTCATTAAGGCTGCAGATTTTGCAATTGCAGCTGCTGCATGGCAAATAAGATCTTTTTATGTGCACCCCTTATAAAACAATCTACGTTAGAGACTCATATTTTTTTGTTTGCTGTTTGTTTTGGTTTTTTTTTCCCTATTCCTATATACATTTCTGCTGTTCCTTTAAGATAGCATTTACCTGAGAGGTAAGAGTTCGAATCCAGCGTTTTAAGAAAGCCCCAAAAAAAGACACTTCTTAGCAAACATCAGAGCAGAGCAAATAATTCAGAATAATCATTTATTTACTGGATTTGCCATTTATTTTTCTATTCACCACAGATTGCTAAATTCTTATATGTAAATTATTCATGAATTTCTGCCAATGCTTCTTCCATTCAAATTACTATGAAAATGTAGTTGCAATTATTCAGATTTCAACATTGGCTCTGTCAGTTTTTTGGAGCACTGGTTCTGTTCCATGATTGGTTGCAACTTGCCAATTTGGAATATGTTTCAAGCATTACACTTGAGTACACAGTTCAAAATTTACTTTGTCAGTTCTATACTTGCAATTTGTGCTCTGAATATAATGTTTTCTGACATTTTCATACTGACAAAAGCTCTAGTGTAGACACAGCTATATCTTGCTTCAATGGATGTTTCAGTGGCATTATTTCAGTTATTTTCAGCGCCAAAGTCACTGCCAAAATACATAAGACAGACAGAAGAGTTCTTTGACATCAACTGCCTCTGTGTTTTCTACTATTTATAATGGTGCTGCCTGTGCCTGAGTCAGTAGGGCTCCTGTGAACAATCCCAGTTGGTTGCTGCTCAAACCACCCTTAAACTGTATGCCCAGCACTTAAGGGGGTAACACAGCAGATCACATCCCAGGAGTCCAAAGGAGAGGTAAGGGGATGGCAAGTAACAGTCCTTCTCAACAGTAGGGTCAGACCTTGGCTCATCAGTTGATTCCCTCCACCTAGGAGGAAGTACTCTGCCATATAGACCTGTTAATCACTTTAGATAAAGCATCCCAGCATCCCATCAGGCCCCTCCAGGACAGAAGTTCCTGTTCTTTTCCAGCACCTGGAGTTCATGCATGTGCACAGTGGGAAGCCCTCACTACTGCCCCTACAAATCTCTGCCAAAAGAAGAGGCAGTGAAACTTGTGGACAGAGACAGTTCACTGCCAAAACCAGGGTTCCTCTAATGTCAGGTGAGTCCTAGAAGCTCTTGTTCTTCAGTTCCCAGTTTGTTTCTGGGTTTTCTCCCAAGTATTTCACTGCACCTGCTTCAAACTCAAGTGGAAGGGTGAACGTAAAAACTTTTTCACCTCAGTATTAGCAATTACTGAAGATCACATTTTCATCTCAAAATCTCTAAAGCTACTTGTGAATCTACATTTACATCTTTATTTCACCCAGTGTGTCTCATGCACGTGTCAACAGTCAAAAGACCTGACTACCAAGCGGTGAAACACAGATCAGGAAGAGGGACAGGCAGAAAAATAAAAAACAGAGCTACAGAAAATATTGCAAGTTGCAAAACAGTAATTCACCATTCTTTCAACAGTTTACTTTTTCCCATTGCATTTTCAGAAGATAAGTCTTGGAAGAAAAAGATTATAATTGAATCTCCCACTGTTAGCAGTAATGCATTTTACATTAGAGAGCCTGATCTTGCTTCGCAAGATTGAACAATGTTTGCAAGCCAGTAAAGCCACACCGTCTACTGTAATACATTCCTCTTTCCTCCAAACAGCAAGCTTCAGCAGTGATGGAGAAGGCATTCAATGGAAAAGATCCAAATGGGAAAGTATCGTCATGTGAAATAAGGATAGAGCATGTACTGTATTCAGACCGCTTATTTCGAGAGCGACGTTTATGTAAGAAACATACCTTTATAGTGGCACAGACAAAAATCAGTCAAAGAAATAGTCATATAATCTAAAATTAAATCTAATGTAATCTAAAAAGTCAACCTAGAATTACATTAGTAGCTGCAACTGGGATTTATAAACAAAGCATTTTTTAAGAGGATGGATTTTGTATAAGTTTTTCTTTGAAGTCCCTGGGCAGCACATCAAAGGGAATATAGCATGCTTATTGTCTAGGGATGATTCTTAAAAAATCATCCTGCCACAGAACAGGGACTCACAAAAACGATACTGGGGACACATTTTGCCACTCCTCTCAGCAGAACAAACGCACATAGGCAGGTTCTGTCTATTGCCTTCGATGAAGATTTGATCAAATCGCAGCTGTCTGACAATCACCTCTTGGTACAAAGCACAGCACACACGATACCGAGCTGGGGAATGAGGCATCTGTCTTCGAAACACGCGCAGGAACACAGTATGTCACTCAGAGTTGCCCAGTGAAGTGTCTTACTGGGACTGTTTGGATTAGGTAGAGCTTCTCAAACCACTGCATCCTGATTTTCAGTGGAAAGCAGGCTTGAGCCGTAATGTATGAAGGCAAAACAGAGGAAGAAATTTGTGTTTCATGCAACTTCCTTCAGCAGCACTAAACTTTTATTTTTTTATTTCCAGACAAGTATTTCAACAGTATTTGAAGGATTGACCTGAATGCTTTTGCAGCCCAGATACTAGATAGAGGAGCAGAAGTAAATCAGTTAAATTAAAAAACCCCAGAAAACTAGATGGTGCACTGCAAAATTTTGAGCAAGCTACTGATGCCGCAGAAAATTGATTTTCTCACAGGTTCTGCAGTTTTGCACTGCCTTTTGAAGTACAGAAGCTAGATATATTTTGCCACGTATATTTCTCTGAACTAGAGCCCATAACGGTTTTATATTTTGCCAAACATTTTCCAGCTGATTAATGTTATGTTTACCAAACTATAAATATAGTGACACCTCCTTGAAGTAGTAATTTATCGTTTCTCCTCTATTTTTTAAATTGTTTTTGCTGTGTGTTTTTAAATAAATGTTGTAAACATAAAACTAAAACTAGATCCCTACATTGTACTTTATATATAGATTTTATTTTGAAAAACGAGTAGTATCAAAATAGCTGTAACCATCCTATGTACAAACATGACACTGATAGTTACGTACAACATGTGCTTAAGTTTAATACAAGATTAACTACTTAGCCAAGAAAACAGAAAGTTATCCTGTCATTAATCAGATGACCTTATAAGAGAGTTTTTTTAAGTAGAGTCTGAAGTTTAGCAGCTTCTCCATGTCCTTTCCAGGAAACCTCTCCTTTGCTGTCATAGACACGGTCTGACTTTTTTGTTTACTTGCTTGCTTCAGAAAGAAGATTCAAGACATATGATTCTTTGCATGGCTTTATCTGTTAACCTGAATATTTCTGCTTTTAATTCGTCACATGAGGAGGCTACTAATTCTTGCCCACTGTAAGTTCTTTTGTACCCACTGACGCAACTGATTAAGAGACTTGAGCTCAGATCCCTAATGTCAAAGGAGTTTTTGCATTGGTCTTGGAAGGTTTTGATTAGGTTGAAATTAGAAAATACTCTGTTGAATAGACATGTAACTCTACCAACATACTTGTATTCTCAAAAACATTTTTCCTTTTTTTTTTTCCAAATATAGATTGGTAGCACCCAGAGGTGCTGGAGAAAACGGAGAGCTTTTCAGTGCCAGGTGCAAGACATACACATAGCAGATGATATTTCCCCCTTGGCCACAATGTCACATCGATTCTTCAGTGCTTTGTGAAGCACAGAAAATGCCATTCTTCAAACTTAGACTACATCATCCACCCGTAAGGAAAAGTCTTTGGTACTGATTTTACTGATTCAATCCAGGGCTTCTTTCCAAAACCCATTATATAACAACTAATATCTCATATCTCATTTTGACATTTTTTACATAGCTTAGTACTTTTCCCCTGTGCTAAGCATTCTGTATTTTGTGTAGTGTACAGATTATAAACAATGCTAAAATTAATTTGTATCTCATGCATTCAGCTTCACCCCGACGTAATCATTCTGCTGTGTGTTTACTCAGATAAATGCCTGACAATGTTATTGACACTTCAAAGAAAATAAGCCATTTTCTTTATGCACGTACACCAGCACCGCTCATATTCACAAAAAAAAAAGCAGAGGGATAAGATCAAAAATAATCCTGGCTTAATCCAAATTCTATTTTTTCCTAAATTTGCAAGCATTGTAGTGCAAATATCTCACTAAATTATAACTATTCTGTCCTCCAAACAGCGAGGAGCCATGAACAACACATTGATTAGTCAGGCCCTGTTCTGAATGGCATTAAAATGATTTGGTTTGCTCATACCTCTCGGCTATTTCTCATTTGAGAGCACTGTTCATTTTAGTCCTAGAATAAACTTCATTCCAAATACACTGATGACTCCTGACATTTATTGAGGAAAACATATTATTTCCATCAGAAATAAAGAATCTAGCAAGGTAATGGAAAAAAAAAAAAAACCACAAACCAGTATTATTTTCTACTAAATGAATTGATTTTCCTGCATCAACATGTTCAGATCTTGCATTTGGACTTAACAGGGTAAACGAAATATTCAGGTTTCTGTAAAACTAATAAGGCAACACTTCCTTACCTGCCTTACCTAAGCTCCATAATATAATTCAAAAAATCTACAATAAAATCCAAGAATTTTATTTTCTTTTAATGTCAAACTACAAACATTTCACGGAAACATGTTACGTTTATTCTGAAAATTCAGAATAAGAGAGTGTTGTGGTTTGTTTTTTTTTTGTTGCACAGCCTCATATCAGTCTCCTCTTCACTCCAATTCGTTTCAACAAGCTCTTTGGGGTCCTAGATATAGCTTTCTAAATAACGTCAGTATTGGGTAAGTTTATGAATCTGGCAAACACGCAAACAAAACATTTTGTCATTAGAACTGTTAAAGGTTTTGCTGTGTTTACAGTAATGTTTCTACCTCAACATTTTTTCATTATTATTTCACAGCTTTGAATTTTTGTCCAGATCTAAGATATTAGTTTTTTGGGTTTTTTCGGGGGTTTTTGTTTTTTAAAAAATGTGCAAATTTCTATTGGACAAAGATTATTTTTTTTTTCATTCAGTTTGTACTATGGCTTCTCAGAGCACTACAAGGCGTAACACAGTGAAATATGAAGAATAAGCACTGATGTGTGCAGAAAGTGACAAAAATGAATGTTACACAACAAAGCATTTTCTTAGCCTTTAAATCCAACATCCATAATCCTGCCCAGAGAGGTGGTGGATGCTCCATCCCTGGAGACGTTCAAGGCCAGGTTGGATGAGGCCCTGAGCAACCTGATCTAGTTGGAGATATCCCTGTTCCTTGCAGGGGGGTTGGACTAGATGACCTTTGAAGGTCCCTTCCAGCCCTAACCATTCTATGATTCTATGATTCTATGATAGCACTGAAAACATTATAAAAGCTAACTTTGTAATACAAATGGGTTGATATTTTAGATAAAGAAAACAAATTGTTATTTTGCTAATGCTGATATATAGACATACATTCTTCTGGCCATTAACTAATTTACTCACTAAATAGTACAAGTACTGGATTCTCTAAAAAAAATGACAGGCACTGCAGCTATGTTCATTTAAGTCTGATGTGATACTAAAGGCATTAGAATTAAAACTGGGGGAACTCCAAATCAGAGTTTATCATATTAGTCTTTACATTTTCACACATTTGACTTAATGGGACCCGATCTACGATTTCTAAATTACACATTATGCTTTCTGCAATGTTACAGGGAGTGTTATTTGAACTGGTAAAACTAAGATTCCAGGAACTCTACCCAGGTTCACAAGAACATTTGCAAAGATGTTAAATCCAGATGTAACACCTAACCTTTCATGTAGAGACTATAGTGAAGCTATCTCATCCCAGATTTTCAATACCACTCACTAGTTCTGGGAATCCAGATTATAGCATCAGAAGTTAAATTTTCTCAGATTAAGCCAGTGAATTAATGAAACTGTGATTTCTCCCTCATTATCGCAGCTTGCTCATTCAAAACAAGCACCTGCTATCGAAGCAGTTGCAGTCCTACCTCCAGTAGGCATATTTATCCCATTAACAGAAGCTTACAATTACACATCAATACTTCCTTCGCATAAAGGAACTCCATTTCATTTGGTGTTTGCTTAAAAGTGCTTTATGATCTAAAGAGGAAAATTGGTACAAACACAGAGTTGCCAGCAGCCATCCCAATTGGACAGTATGTCCCACCTATGTCACACATTAGATGGCAGTAAGGCTTTGCATAACAAGTGTTCTACATAGATGCAGATCCTGAAGGTATATGTTATTAACATGTGCTTTTCAGGTCAGATTCTGCTCGCTTTATTTAGTCAAATAGTCTTTTTGAAAAGACCTCGTCAATATGAAGAAGAGTATGATTTTGAACTATGCTTTTATAAAAGTTTGTTGGAAATTGCAGGTAGAACTCTCATTGATGGAACATTAAGCACACTTCCAAAATAATACGTAAACCACACAAACTATGACTATCATTAATCACAAGAAGTTTCTGAAACATTTTTCCATCTTCCTGTTTGGATCACTTTGAAAGCCGTTCTGAATAAACATTCAGATGTATCATTTCTAAAGCCAGCTTACACTAATTATTCTGTGTTTAACCACTAAACAGCTATGTGATCTCAATTTTGCATGAAAAAAAATCATTCAATAGAGATGATGCCAAATGTGGAGTGTTTCTGCAAATACCTCCTTTATAATAAATACTAACATTATAGGCTCCACTTGAAACTTTTCCCCACAATTGTTAAATATTCCATGAATCCCAAGTGAAGAGTTTGTGATGGTCCCATGAATGTGTGGTCAGAAAGACTGGCAGTCACATCTTGCTCGTCTAGTTTCTCCATGACTCTAACCCAGTGATCACTGTCCGAACGCATAAACATGAGTCATGTTATGAGCTCTGATTACCAACTAGAAAGAGTGACAGCTATCTTTCCCCAGCCTGAATACTTTTACAAGAAATGAATATGCCCTCCTCAGTTCTTCTGGCACTCACTGGAAAAACTTAAACCAACTGGTAAGATCTGTGTAAAGTCCTAATGGATTTAAGTAATACTGAAGCAGTTATGCACGCTCTCCCCTCCGTCACAGGTACAGATGTCTATTTACGTACCTAAAAAGATCATGTGTATTTACTTACTATAATTACTTGTGTACTTTTGAGAATTGCATGCACTAAGTGTGTGAAGTTCTGAAAACCTAGATCTTATTGTTTTAAACAAAAAGACAACTTCTTTTCTCTTCCCTAGTTTAATGGTAGTGTTGCATGCAAGCAACTAGGACTGCAGATAAGGCTAAAAGACATTTATCTTCCAAGAATGCTGCTGTAAGCGTTAATTTCGGGAGTTTACAACACACCAGCTCACTACATATATATAACACTTTCAACAATTGATCAAGTGTCATTAAAATCCAGGAAACAGACTCAATTAGGATGTTAAGAACCAGGTAAAAAGATTCATCCAAGTCTACCTAAGTAATGATAATTAAAAGAAACAAATATCTTGTGTTAATTTCTATCTGAGGTCACAAAACACAAAGCGAACACTTATGGACTGTATCACAGATTCTGCAAAACTGGAGCAAAACAAAAAATCCCAACCTCTGAGCTGTCAATTAGTTATTGTGCTCTTCCACTGTGAGATTTTCTCTAAGTTATGCGTTAGCAAAGCGTAAATGATTGCTTCATGACTACATTTTCTATAAACTTGACAGCTGCTTTCAACAGTGTTGTTATCTTGAACTTTTATTTAATAAAGTCATCTTTCTATATTATTGTGAGCAGCACATTATAGCGCATCTTTGTTTAACACCTTTCTCTCCTTGCTGACTGTTCTTCACTAGCAGCTTACGCTTTATAATTTTAAGCTAATACTTGCTTTGTTAAGTGTTCCTGATACCCAGTAAGCTGACTGAAGAATCATGGTTGGTGGCTATAGAAAACACTCCCCAAAAGCAACATGATTTTGGTCTCAATGGTAGAAGTGTGCATTATTGCAACAGAATTCAAAAACAGCTTGCCACACATGGAATAGAACTAAGTATCTTGATAACTGTGCTGAAAAGCGCAAGATTTATTTCTCATTGAGCATTCAGCAAAAAACTCATGATGCTCCATATAGTCAGCAAGTCACCCATCCACAGCATCGTTCTTTCAGAAAGAGACAATCCTTGCAAAGAAGGAGAGAGAAAAGGAAAGCTCTCATCAAAATACTTCCAGTGGAACTGACACAGCAGCACTTCAATACGTGCAAAAATGGATCAGCCTGCTTGGCAAGCTTTTCCACTGACCATCCTTCAAGGAATGACTGAAAGTGAATTCATGGGCTCTTGCACTCTTCCAGTCCTCCGACATTTGAAAAGAGGGCTACTGACTGCTGCATCAGTAACTGCTTTCTGACATATTTATTTTTATTCTGATGGAAAATTTTGTGTAAAAGGGAGGGATGTTTTGGTAAATACCAATGAACGGAAATTAAAGGAGACTTTTGAGATACAGTCCTTTCCCAGTGAGGCACAGGGCACACTGTTTTATACAGCACTGCATACTATATCCCAAGTTCATCAAAAACCAAGAAAAAAAGGTACAAGTTCAGAAACAAGACATTTCACATGCTAACAACACATTATATATGTTATAGCATCATTTCACCGATTCTGCTACTGTCAAGGTGACCGTATGCGAAATTCCTGACTAACACCAAGGACACTTTTCCCTTGAAGTATTATCACAACCAAACAATAAATTATTTAATGCAGTTTTCAAAAATGTCTAAAAAGACATTGTCACTTTCCTTCTGTTCCTTACACACTGTGAACAATGGTTTAAAGACACAGGAGAATAGAAATTTGGAAGTCACTTTAGGCAAAACAGAGGGAAAAGAGAGAAACTTAAGGATTAGGAAAACAGAAACTAAGTCAAAGGAATAAGACCAGAAGCTCAGAATGAATTGTAATATCGGGCTTGAGCACTCGCAAACCCTCCTCAGTACTAAGAGCCAGCTATGGGCCCTAGACAGTTTTTGGCATGGTCTCTCAAGGTTTAGTTCCCTTAAGTCTCAACATATATTCAGACTTCACGCTCTTGTTTCTCCAATTTCAACTTTAGCTGCGAACATTTCACCTAACGGGACCGTTAGAGCTTCTCCCTCAGCTTTGGACAGCTCCAGGAAGGGACAGAAATTTCCAAAATACATGCATAGCACTGCCCCACATCCACAAAGAGAGGAGACAAAACAGGTGGGGACCTCTAGCTGTCACAACATCCTATATCATCCCCTTGTTTTATTAACTCAGCCACTTTGCAAATGTAGTGGGGGAAAAAAAAAAAAAAAAAAACAAACACAAAACCAAAACCTTTTAAAAGCTTGCTTTACAAAGTGTGGCACTGGTTTCAAGGCTCTCCCCACATATTGAGAGGTTGCCTCTGGCTCTGATTTGCATGCATGTGGGTGAATCACTACCGTACTATGGGAACAGAGGGGTTTGAGAACTTCTATTTCCCTGCTAGCTTCAATTTAGACAATTTGCAGAAAAGAGGCCTTTTTAGCCTATTTTTTTATAGACTACAAAATAGCAGGATAGTTTTGAAGTAATAGTAGCTATTAGGAGAAAGAATAAGAAATAAAATAAACTTTTGTCCCTTGAAAAATTACCTTAGACTCAAATCCTCCTGTCCCTTGTAAGGCAAATCCTTCTCTTAACATTAAGGACATGAAGGTTAGGATTCTTAGTTCCTCTCTTCCTCTAGCCTACAAAATGACACAGCTAGGAGAATAAATCCCTCCATTCTACTTTCACAATCTTGGAGGAAGAATGAGTCTGTCTTTTAGGAATTCACGATGGGAAAGAATGTAAGGCCGTGCATTATAAACTAGAGGAAGAAAACAAAGTCAAATATTTGAACAGTTAATTTCATTCTGCCCCAAGCAATTATTCCATAAAATACGTTGCTACAGAAGAGCGTAAAATGTCAAGGTTCTTCTGCAAAAAGTAGTAGAAAACATCTATAAATAAGCATGTTCTACTAACGGGTCCCTTTATTAGCATTATTATTTTTGCCTTAGATATTCAAATTTAAAGTGTACTGACTAGAAGATGCTGCCAAATAAAGGGAGGAGGTGGGGAGGAAGATCATAAATGTACTGGTTTGTGCATTTTTTAGTAGGGAAAAACTGCTTATTTTAGAAAACAGTCACCTTGGTGACTAACTCGCCTTTGAAAGAGAACGATAAACATATAAGGGGCTGTTTCTGTTTCATTTCATCAATGAGACTCTTCCCATTGGCTTTGTTATCCGGGTCCACATTGGATTCACTAACAAAACCATATCCCTTTAGCAAAGAAATGAGCATGTGCATGAAGAGGTTCAAATTTTAATCAACACAATTTAACTGATTTCATTTGCTCTTGGCAGGTACTTTTCACCATCCCATGCTTTCATCTGCTAGGTACACCTGACCAAATGCATTTTGCTTAGTAGCTTTTTAACTATCTGTTGACACATTTGTGTAAGGCTATCTTGTACCTGGGCGAGACCCCTAAAAGTTTGGCAAGAGTCAATATTTCCGGTGAGAGAGCCTCTAACTATGCATCTTGAAGGTACCGTAACATGAGGCTAAAAGCATGGTTCTCTCTCTGAAAATTTAGTTGCCAGGTTTGACCAAGTTAGTCACTACCACACACAATTTAAGACAGACTTCTTTTGTGAAACAGGCAGAAAGACAAATATTTTAAAAATTCCTCCCAACCCATATCATGTAGCCCCAAAATTCTGCTACCTTCTACCAAAGCCCTCATTGTTCACAGTATATAGAGAGAATGACTTGAAATAGAATAGAGTGAGGTTTTGTTTGGTTGATTTAAGTCTATGGGACAATATAGTTGAACCCTTTTTAACAAAAGGGCTGAAAGTAGGCTGGTGTTGATTCAGCCTGGAGACAGAGCTGCAACATCAAGAGAACAGCTGGAGGAGCTGCAATCCCCTCCCACTTCCTACCTAGCATTTTTCATTAACTTAAAGTCTTTATACCTATGTGAGATTAAAAAGAAAACAAACAAAAAACCCACAAACAAACAAATAAAAACACAAATAGAAAAACATTTATGATTTTCATCACTGTTTCTCTTCATTAATGCTTCATTTAATCAAGCAAAACTGATCCTATCTGCCTTTTTTCGAGCCTTGGAATTATTTAACATCTCAATATTAAAAAGAAAAAGCTCATTTTCTCGGTGCAAGAAAAATCCAACAACAAAAAAATGGTCTGCTTGTATGATCAACCACAAGGCTTGCAGCAACATAAAAATCTCACCTTATTACTCTAGCTCAGCCTAAAGAACTGATACAAGGTTATATCTGTTCATGAAGGCACCTCTTCTTACTTGCTACTTCTTATTTAAGAAATCACTAAGTTGATGTAAACAATTCATTTTAATTCCAAGGTAGATTTTGTTTCAAAACAGTTTGTTTTGTTGGGGTTTTTGTTTGTTTGTTTGGGGGTTTGGTTTTTGGTTTGTTTGTGGTTTGTGGGTTTTTTTTGTTGGGTGTTGGTTGTTAGGTTTTTTTCCAAGAATAACTTTAATATAAATAAATTAGAAAGCAGATTTATAAACATATAAGCATCCAGAAGAAAAAAAAAAGTACCATTTACAGTAAATCTTGGTGTTAAGGAGAGGAACAATTAATGTTTTAAGGAGTTGCATGTAGTATTGTGATGGTCTTCTACTCTTGGCTACTAGATAGTGCCAAGGACAAAGTTTTGAGATACTTCTCAGTATTGAACCACCTTTCATTTTGTATTCCAGAACAACTATTCCAAACACACTCATTAAAACCCCTTAGAGATTCTGGCACAGAAAGTGTAAGCACATGCCATTCAGGTCTATAAAATCTCTGGAGTAGAACCAAATTAAAAGAAAACAATGCAAGTAATTTAAAAGACTACCGATTTAACTCTCCCTCTTTCATACAGAAGTCCAACGACTTCAGATGAAGTTAAGGCATGGCTGTAGCATCTGTAGTCTTCTGAAGAATCTCCAATAACCAGGAGTTAGAAGTACAGGTCTGGATTGCATAAGAATAGTTACACGCATAGCACAGCTACATTGAGCATCAGCTGTGCAACCTAGTTCATAAATCAGGAGGAAATCTGCAAAAGTTAATGCACAAATGACTTGAAATGCTTGAGGACCCTAAACAAATCCCACCCTATAGATTAAAAAAATAATAATAATTGCTAGAATTGATACAGTAGTACTCAAATGCAGCCATTACCTATTCAGTATTTTGCTAAGTACCATTCCCAGGGCTGCAATCCTAAAGCAGACAGTGCTAAGCAGAAAGAGAATTGAAGGTATTCTATTAAAATGAGATTGCTCCAGTGGCCAGTCTTTAAAGCCTCCCACATTTGTACTAGACAAAATACAGCTAGCTCAATGTTTTAGTGATTTAAATTTAAACCAGGACACGACCAAACTACACCACTTGCTGAGGCAAAGGTATTTCTCCTACAAGACAGTGTATCAAGGCAGTGGACAAGATTGAAATACTGATAACCGCATATGTTTTTGACAAGTACTTGAGGACCTTTTAAAGCTGAAGGCAAAATATAGGCACAAGAAATTCAATACAGACCCACCCTCCAAGAAAATGACAAAATGATTTACAAAGGTCCATTAAGCATGTTCTCTGCCCTGCTCACCCTATAAGGTCCTAAATAATAGACATAGTATAAAACGGTCTTAATAGTTTTTTCAATGAAGATATGATTTTACATCCACATGTAGGTTATGAATAAAATAACAAAAGATATGTTATACTTCAGGAAACATTCCTATCCCTTGCTTCAAACCTAACACCTAATCTACACAATGATGCAAGCGTTGCAGTTGACAGCAATTTCCTTAAAAAGCAGTCTATTAGCATGGATTCAATGATGCCTGATGTTAGACTTTTCCCATGCATTTCACATAGGGAGCTGTACCATTTAACCATACAGGTTTGAAACAAAGAAAGCAAAAGCAATACAAAAGCTTCAGAGGCTTTACTGGTTTTCTGGTCATACTTTCAAAACCCTTTGATGTTACCAAAGTCTTTACCTGCACCTTCCTGTATAAAGCACAGCTTCCAGGGTACCAGTGGAATAGCTTTGCTAACTTGCCGTCAAGCAGCATTCACCAAGGAGCTGCTCTTTCTTTGCTCTCACTGATGTTCTTTGGGGACTTGTGTTATCCAAAGTCAGAAAGTTCCTCGGCAAAGATATCAGGGTACAGGACAACTCACAAGCTGGGAGTGAAGTACCATGGAACTGCGATTCTTTGGAGCTCCATAGGGGTAACAGGAGCTGAGGCAAGAGGACATGTACTGGTAGGACAAGTGGAACAACTACAGCTTTCACCAGGCAAACCCCATCTGACAGCCGGCATGAGTGTGCTAGATTTCACCACTACTGACCAGCCTGTTGAGTTACAGGTTTCATCAAAAACTTCTATTTCCTTAGTTCTTTGTGCAACCAAACAGGACTTTTTCCCCAATCTGATAAATGCAAAAGAAAACACACACCTGGTTTTACAAATTACACATGGAAGCGGTTACAACATCAGAAGATACAGAAGAGGAACGCGTTACTGCAATCCAATCAAGAACATATTAGGAAAATTGTTGCTTATAGTAGGGTTGTATCTTCAGCATCCATAACCTATATCTAACACAACCTCTTCGTAGCTGAGAGTCCACCACAACTTCAGACCTTCCTGCAACCCTGAACCCAGACACAGCAGCAGCTTGCTGCAACTCCATCACAGCAAGCTGAAGCAGCATTAATGAGGAACAATGGTTAATGCAGCTGTTGAGCAGTTGGCCCTTTTATCACTCACCAGGGAACACTAAAAACACCACAGCTGAGACCAGAGCATGAAGATCTTTACTATAACACAAACAACCTGCCCTGGTAGGCATTAATCAGACTATACAAGTCTAGAGAGCTGATTAGACTAACAATTTCCCTCTAAGGCTCCATGATTAAAGTGGAACGAAAATACATATCCAGTCAAAGACACACAAGAGGATACTGAATGCAACGTAGGTGTCAGCACTGTCAAGGCTGTATTTCGTAGCAGCCATAACAGTCAGTTATTGAGCTGCTTTTTAACACCGGGCAGTTGTGTGATACAAACAAGGCTTTGAAGCCCCCAAAGTATTTCATAGGAGGCTTAAAGGAAACTGTAGAGATCCCATATGCACTATCGGTGAGGCCATATGCAAACTGATTTCCTGCCAATACACCTAAGAACTGCCTTGTTCTGAGACCATAGTAAATACTACTTTCTGAAAGTAAAGTGATATCTTCTGGTGTTCACCGCTGGTAAACAGAGCTTCAACCAGCACTTGCTCCTTTTTCATCCAATTGTCCCAGCTAAATTTCCCACGAGAGCTCCCTCATCTAGAAACTGTTAATTTGGGATTCTGAGAATTAACAAGTCACAAAACAAACATCAGCTCACAAGGTGCTTTCAATCGCTCTGTCCTATACTTGGCAAATGTTAAAATACATCTCAAATACTGAAAACCTCACAAGACTGTTGGTTTGTTTAGCTCCAATTTTCTGTCACTGGTTTTGCACTGTATCTCCTGTAATTCATAAAATAAGCATAATAGTAGAACATTCTGTATAGAGGGAGGACATTATTTTGGTATATTTAACACAACATATTGTGCCATTTTATTTTGAAGTAAAGGGGGAATAATAAAAAATAATAATCACACCCTGGTCTAATATCTCTTCTGGTTGATCTCATTTTCCTAATTGGTTCTTGTGCTCTAGCAAAGACTGTCCAGATGACAGAACAGTCAGGAGGGGAAAAAGCACAGTAGTCTTTGAGCTCCAAAGTACCTTCGGACATAATGGGATGATATTCTTGCCTCATCGAAATCAAGATTCATGCAGATTTTTTCTTGTGCCTCTACATATTGTCATGGATAGAAATCTTATCCCATGGACGCAGCCTTTGTTCTTTTCTAGCTTTCTCCTGACTGACTCCTGCTATCTCTCTCTGACCTCTTCCAAAAATGTTTGTTCCAAAGCCTTGCTTCCCCACAGCTGGAGCTACTCTCTTCCTGTACCACTTTTCCTTTCTCCTCATCCCAAATCTTTTTTAAAAATTTCCTTTTCTCAGCTCCTTTTAAAGTTTTCTCTCCTGCTGTTACTTGCCAAATAAGAGACTTTTAAAATTCAGTCACCACTGAATATCTTTAAATTAACCTGTAATTTCTATCGTGCTGCATTTCCCTTGTACCACTTAATTCCAGAATGTGTTCTAGGATACAGACAATGCATTAGGTAAATGGAACTGGGAACAGCAAATGTGAATATATAGTTTGGAATTTTCTGTTTACGCTGAAATATGTATACATGAGATATAGTTAATGGATAATTACAGAATTGCCTTCTTCATCTAACAAAAAGATAAGTACACGAACAGGAGATTTTTAACATACATGAGCTAATGAAATATTATCACTGTATAAAAGTAATCCTAGTTTCTAAAATATCTAAAATAATTTGGAAAATATGACATTTTCCCAATTTTTGTTACGATACAGGAAATACACCGTTTCACAGGGAGTAGAAATTAAATTAGCCTTGATATAGTATACAAGTTGTGCTTATTTTAAACGTTTTTCTCCCACTGGCTTTAATTGCATAATCCTAACAAAAATAAGTGGGTTTTTTTTAAAAAAAAATGCCTGATTTGTGCTGTAAACTATTGTAGAGCTCATTTTTAAATGGGGAAAAGACAGGTTTGTAGACTGAATGATGTGTTTCAAGGGTTTCCCTAATCAGCCTACAATTTACGAAACCCTGCCTCTTTTTATGCTCTTAAATATAATTTCTTCCCAATTAAAAATAAATGAGTTATCGGAATGCAAGAGAATTGATGTCATCAGCTTGTACATCAACTTTCACATAAGCATAACCTGACTGAAAATTAAAAATTGGCAGCTTTGTGTGCGACACTGCTCCCCAGTCTTTATTTGCAGTTTTTATTTGTCAAAATGTGCAAGGCAGGAGAATCTCAAAGAATCCAAGTCAAAATCACCAAAGATTTGCAGTAGATGAAACAAACAGATGATCTATCTTTCTAGAGAAATACAGATTTTCAAGAATAAATTAAATTTTTCATGTTTATCTTGTTTCCATATGCCTGAGTATTTCTTCAGAAGCCCTCAGAATTTTGTTGCAAGCCTCAAGTACGTTCAAGTGGAAACTGTATTTGACCAGGAAGAAATTTCTATTAAATTCTGCATGTTATTAAGAACAAGAAACTCCCAATGAGAAGTCTGGAAGATCCTCTGGAATATACAGATTAAATAAATCAGTGTAAATTTAACTTAATTCACTGTATTGGCATATGAGGAAGTTTACATGAGATTTCAAAACTGTCCTAGAAAGATTAAATTCTATGTGGTTTATTCCTAATAAATGGCATATAATATTAGTGGATTTTTATTTTTCTTAAAATTAACCTAATCAAACCAATCCATGTGAAAGAAAACCATCACTAGCTGTCTTATTTCTTCTTGGTCGTAAATTCAATGCCTGGAGCAAGTTCTCGACTCTAAATTCAATGGAATCAAAGTGATTCCACATGCAAACACCCATGTGAATGGACAGTTTCTAAAATGTATTTCTTAAGAGGGACAGTGGTCAGCTCTAAACAGCTAGGATTTTATCAGTGGTCCATTGAGTGCCATATTTAAGGCCAGTTAAGAGACAATTTGTTTCTTAATATATATTTTTATTTTAAATAAAAAAATTCTCAGATAGTCTGGGGCATCCAAAACACAAAAACGATTTTGCACAGGATAAATCATCTTCTGTCTCATACAGACTACATCATATCTGTGTGAATTTTGAATATTCAGAATAAGTGTAGTGGACATAGATACGTAAACATTCTGTTTGCTAAGTATAACTGAAAAGAACCTCATCTAAACTTGTGATATATGTGATATATTGCAGCACATCCAAAAAACCTTTAAGGATTCTAACATAACTGTGCTTTACCATGTCTATCTATTAGGAAACCAAGAAGCAACCAAAACATGCTACAGAACTTCAAGTTTCACTCTTACAAATGGAGCTGGAGACACACTCCAATACATTTATGTAAATACAGCATCACTAATGCTATGAGTAAGTGGGAAAAAATGCAAAGGAAATCTATTTTGGTATACAGATTTAGAACTAAAAATCATTTGTGTTTCAAAATAACGTCAGTGAGGTTAATTCAACAGGGGAGTTGTGCTTCAAAATAAAAGGCTACAACATGCCTGCTATATTTAGGGCCAGTTGATGTAAATCAGAACAACACTGATTATAATAGACATATCCTGATTTACTTCAGCTGAGAATTTGGCTTTTAAAAGCTGATGGAAATCATTTGTGTGTGCTACAGAATTATGATGTAGAACAGAAACAAATTCTGAGATTGCATTATTCAAATGTCAGCAGGTAAGCCATCACTGTAGAACAGAATCTTCTTCCAAGCCAAATTAACAACAAATGAAAGTTGCCATTTCAAAAAAACTTTCCATAAAGCTGTCACTATGGTTGCTTGCTTACATGTTGATTTTATCTGATGTGATTTTTACAAGTCTGTTTGTGATCAAAACAGCACAGGAACATATGTTGTTTCTTATTTTCTCAACTTGATCTGCTGCTAATAAAGTGATCAAAAAAATTATGACTCAAGTACCTTTAGCAGAATTTAACTGAAGCTGAATAAACTAGGCTCAATTTATATTTCTTTTAGGAAGAAAAACATTTATCATCAGTATACACACACATTACTTAAGTGCTTTGCTTGGTCTCAATGCAAAAGAACATGTGCATTGAAGGAAAACACTGGAAGTGACAAACAATCAAGGATGTGACAATGCCATATGTGTCACACACTGTGCTTAAATCCTGCAGTTCATTCTGAAGCGGTTCTGTCCCGCGCAGACTCCACTTGACCATTTTAACTTCCAGGAAGACATTAATAAAATGAGGGAGTCAGTGAGGAGCAAAAGAATGACTAAAGGATTGCAAGGTGAGACTCAAGAAGAGCAGTTTAGCTTACAGAGTTTGCCGAAGAAACATTTACAGGTTAACTTGTAAGCAAGCAGCAGAGGGGGTATGACAGACACTCCACTTCGCTTTAGAAGACAAAATAAAGTAAGATACTATGTGCAAACATTGAAATCGAATAGCTTCTCAGTTCTATGATCCTGGTAATTTTTGATTCATAGTTTTCTTTTTTTTTTCTCCCAACAGAAATGCTCAGGGTCAAATAAGAACCAGTTCAGGGAAAGCATCTGATCCATGAATACTGAGGGTAAAATTAAACGATCATAGGAGTCCTCTGAGGATATGTGATTTTTTAGTTTCCTCCAGAGTAAGATGTTAATTGATAAAAAATAGAATTATTTGTTGACCTCACAATGTAATGAAAGACATTCATTTCTGATTATAAATGAGAAATGCAAATCTCATTAAAACATGAGGCAGAATTTAATATACAAAACTTTCCTCCAATTTAACACATCTAAAACAAAGGCAAAAGTGACATTATCAACATATGTCTCATTTTAAAACACAAATGAGAAGAAAACATGAAGTTTAAGATTAACTCAAACATGACATTTCCACTTTAACATAACTATCTTATTTTCCAAAGAGTATGTCAATGTAACAAGAGAACGTGCTCTCCCCAGGCAAAATTTAAAATCGGAATTAAATGGTTCATCAAGAACTATAGCAGTAACATTGGTCCATTTGATGGAAATTTGGCAAGAACTCTCTCATGTGAAAAGGCACTTTAAAAAGAACTTTCATAAAAATCTCCTAGCATCATGTTCCACAGTTCATTGCAAGTCTCCTCCCACCCCTCCAACAATATTTCACTGAGTCTTCACTGAAATCTCAATTATAATAGCCAAACACTTATTCTCTGATCAACATTTAAACTCTCCATAAATCCCTACCACCTCACTGCAACAGGAATGAACGTTATTTCTTAGCAGAGTTTGACAAACCCAACAGATGCATACCGTGGCCTTGGAAATTGAGTGGTTTCTGCTTTGAAGTGAAAAAGACTTTGACAGATCGATCGAGACAAAGCCTTTAATCTCTAATCAAGAATCTAATACCTTGCATGATTCTAGTAGTCAGGCTTGCCTGTTTTTATGACTTTCAGCAATTGCTGCTTTTTTTTTTTCCACATTGCAGAGTGATTACAATAGACACCCATCTGCAGAAACTCAGAGGGGTCCAGGGCATCTCAAAAGACACAAGTTGAAAGACTAGTCAAAAAAAAGAGTTATAAACGTACTGCTACAATGAAGACACGAATCTCATTGGAATTAAATACGTGCTACTAAACTATGTAATGGTAGTTCTGATTTCACAGTGTAACCAGATTTTCAAGTTGTTGTAATAGAGGGTACAGGACAAGCTTCTTGCCAAGGGCTCATCTTTGCTTCAGAGTTAAGGTAGAGGCAGAAACAACTAATTTCACTCAGGGTGAAAAAAAAAACAAACCACCACACACACACCAAAAAACACATATGATGGTATTTTCAAATATATCAACAGTCTTAAAGGTTTGTGTCACAATTCACTATAAATCAGAAGAATTCATATATTAAAGCTAAGATAGAGAAAATAGAAATGGAAAAATAATTATATTAGAAAATATTAGGATTAATTTTCTACTTTTCCAGGAAAACCTCACAACTGTCCCTGCAGCTTTTAAAGACATTTTTAAATGCATTCTGTCATATTAGAAGTCACAGTTTAAAAGTGATAGCAGAGCCTGTTCCAGGCTAAATGCTTTTACAGTATATTATGCAACGATTAGAATTGATTGGCTCTTAATTAGGGAGTGTTACTGATTGATTATTGATTCACCATTGGGAGATTTCACATCTCTTCTCCTTATTTTAATGTTAAATTTCACCCTTGAACAAGGTTATCAGTACTACATAATCTCATATCTCAGATACAAAAATAGATTTTAAATAACTAGCCAATATAGTATTATATTAAAATTATTCAACAGCCTGCTTCTTTTATAAACTGATTCAAATAGATGATTCAGATCTCTACTGATATAACAGATTTTCTGTGCTTCTAAATCAGAGAGGGAGATAAAAAAAATCAAAAGGAAAGAGCAATTAGCAAGATTCATGGTTTTGCTATTTTATTTGATTTTTGTCAGTCTATTACCATGACTTTGCTTTATCCAGCATCTAGACTACTTTAATAGGCTATTTACTCACATGCATAATTTAAAATATATTGGCAAAAAGTCCCAGCGATTGCTAAGTGGGGACTTGGACTTTAAATTAATCTGAGAAGGGATCAAATCTGCTACTACTTTTATTTGGAACACAAACCAAGTGTGATCTGTGCTTTAGAATCTCTACATTACTGTCATGCAAACAATAAGTGTTGATTGTCTGAACAGCGGCCCCAGAAACACAAATGCATACGCAGTTAAGGGAAAATGATACTGTTGTTCTTGAACCCATCCACTAAAACCATGATCCCTTGCCATTCATGGAGCTAAATAAAGGCCAACACAATTTAAGGTAATTATCCCCTGTGCATTCACGGTGTATTTGATGTACAACATGCCTCCTTAGTCACTCTAAAATTGCTTTATTCATTGAGGACAACAATTACAGCACCAAACCAAATTATATCCAAGAAGTGTACATTCCACTAGGGGGATGTACAAATGACACTGGTAGCTGGAAGCCCTACCTCATTCCTTCTGTGCTACATATAAAAAAAAACCCAATATCCACAACTAAGCAAAAGGACTAAAAGCCACCTGGTTTGGAGATGATGTTCATGTGGAGACATGGGAAAAGCCACTCTTCCCATAGGAAAAGGCTAAGCAATTTTAAACCTACTGTCAAATTCATCATTTGAAACACACACACCCTTCCCCCCCCCCCCCCCTCCCCAAAAAAAAAAATCAAACCACAACACCCCAAAGAAAATTAACATCTCACTCTAAAGTAAAAAGGTGATTTCCCCTATCAGAGCATGGTCACCTCATAACAGCAGATTTGTTCAGTACATTCTTACTGTCCAAGAATCCCGCAAGT
Organism: Tauraco erythrolophus; assembly: GCF_009769465.1. Taxonomy (NCBI): domain Eukaryota; kingdom Metazoa; phylum Chordata; class Aves; order Musophagiformes; family Musophagidae; genus Tauraco; species Tauraco erythrolophus. Next base: position 18,456,688 of record NC_141479.1, on the reverse strand, counting down.
AAAAACTAAGCCATTGCACCTTATTTCTGTATATGTAACAAGTGTAATCATAAAATATTCATTTGAATAAATTAGAATACAAAAAGCCCTCTTTTTCATTTGAAAATTCCTCACAAATGGAGCCAGGACAAATTATAACAAAGCACTTTAACCAAATTGTCCTCCAGCACAAAGTGAGCTAGCTCCATTGGTGCAACTGAAAACTTGCCAGAATACAAACCTGTTCAGAAAGCAATGAGGGATGTGTCTTAGGCTCACTGAAGTATCATACGCTGCTTGCAAAAATGACATTTAGCAAGTGAAGTGCTAGACTTGGACCTGTTCCTCTAAGAGGCTATCAAGCATTATTTGCCCAAAAAAAAAAAAAAAAAAAATCAATAGAACGCTCAAATTCCCATATTATATAAGTACACTAACCATCCTTCTGAAGTCAAAGGATCTAACCATGCATCGAATATTTAATGTCAAGTGAGGCACTCAAGTACGTATTTAACATTAAATGCATAGGTCCTCGTAGAATCTAGAAAGGACAAGTCATTAGCTGGGTTATTTGGGTAAATTAAATGATAGATTAAGTGCTCATTCCGAGCCAAGTATCCAGCCTTCCAATTTTGTTGTCCCAATCTTTTACAGACATTAATTTATGAAAACACGGGTAAATTTATGCTTAGTTTGGCTTCTAGTGCATACTATCAGCTAGCTGACTTTCCAAAAAAAAAGTTTTCTTTTATTTAAAAAGTAGTCCTCCTGGCACGCGATGAGTCCATACTGAAGATATTACTCAGTTTTACTTATTCAGTTACAAACCTTACTTATCTTGCAATTTTCTATTGTATTTCATCATCTGTTCACAATAATAACCAATATTAACTAGGTCATCATTATATAATGCTTTAACTAAAACCCTGCATTCTTTAAGATCACTAAAGTTACCTACCAAATTACTTCGAGACAGACTTCAGCAAAACTGGATAGATGCCTATCAAATGAACATTTGACACATGTCAAAATAATACAAACCATATGTATGGAGGTCACTAAGGAACTTTCTCTTAATGATATATCCTGATCATCTTTTAGAAATTCTTTTTCTCTCTGTCATCTTTCAAAATAAAATCAATATAAAAAAAGTAGTCTTCAGTTTTCCTCAAAGCTTTCCATGCCTTTGATCTTTGAAAAACCCTGAAATAATGATTTATTTTGTGTAGAAATACTTCTTCCCCCAAGGATGAAGTGTAAATTTATATTTCTGACTATATTATATTAATAACTCAAATAAGTCAAAAATAGATGCAACTTCTCTACATGTCATTTTTGCAAGTTTAACATGTAAGACTCAAAATATGCATCTTAATCCAAGATGAAAGAGCAATTGCTACCAAGAGAAAGACAACAATTTACAAAACAATTACTTGGCAATAGCATCTAAAATGATACAGTAAGGGCCTGACTGAAAAATCTCCAAAGTCAAAGAGAATTTCTTCCATTATTCCAAGGAGAATTTGGGCTAGGTCTTTGCTTTGTTTTCTGAAGAATCCTGTTTAGGCATCGCTTGTGGTGATGAAGAATAAACACAAATAAAATTCTCGCGTAATACAGCTGCTCAGTGTGTTGAGAGGCACAGGGAAGAACGTCCTGACTTCAACCAACACAGGAGCAAAACACACATCACAACATGGCAAAGGGAGAGATCGCACGTGTGTAGGCAAGAGTCACAGCAGTATCACACTCCCGATGCAGGAAGACAGCAATCAAGGTTTTTATAGCTCTGATGCGATGGCATCTGGAATGCTGCACTCCCCTGCACGAAAACTCTGACGAGTCACTGAAGTGAAATACAAATAATGAAGGGGCTAGAAACATTGATCCGAGGTAATGATTGAGAGCTCCAAACACATCAAGCACTGCTAAGAGAAAACAAAAGGTGGGAACCGATAACTCTGTACAGACACATGAAAAGAGCAGCTTTCAGAAAGAGAAAGGAATTATTTAGGGTCTTTCATGGAAGACTCAGCAGCAGTAGTGGGGGAAAAAAGGGAGGGTGGCATCCTCATCTCTTTCCTTTCAAAAACAAATCTACTCCTCTCTGATTAGCAGAAGGTTGTGCATCAACAATGCAGGGGAGATCTCAGTGGTAGCCAACAAATAACTGACTCCAACCGGCTGGGCGATGCACAGAGCTGCCTTATGGCTTTTTCCTTGTTTGCAAAAACCACTTGACTTTGTAATTAGGTTGAAAACTCTTCTAGGCAGGGCACAGCGTAGTGGAGTCTTTATCCTAACTGATGCTCTGGTTATAAATAATGCACTAAGCTAGTTAATGACAGCCTTGACTTGCTAGAAAGCTTTAGGGTAGCAGCGTGTAACTGCAGTGGAGTTTCGGCTGTACATAAGTGCAAACTCCAACACAGCAGAGCTGTAACATTAGGGATTGAGTATGGAGAAAGTCTAATTTGGAGACTTTCTGAAATCTACATGAACATCTGTTTTATTACTGTACTAGCAATCTGTAAACTCTCCAGTTGTGCAAATTCCCTTACAGCAAGAACATCAGTGGAAGAAAAGCAACAACAAAAAGAGTTCACCAAGTAGCCTTCTTCCAGAAAACCAATATGTTTCTTCATATTTCTAAACTAGGAGTGCAATTTAAGTTAAGAAATCATGGCAATATTAAATAGTATGAAGTAAGTTTTCCAGTGTTGATTCATACCACTTGATACGTTATCCAAGGTACACATTTTGAGTTGCTATAAAAGAAACAGATTGTATGAACTGAAAATGAGCAATGCTAATATATAATAAATACCAGTTTAATCACAACACAGGAAATTGCTGTTTTCCCATTGCACTCAAACTTCTTCATCATGCTGTGAATATCCACTCATTTCCAAGCTTATTTTTAGCTACATATGGTGACAGGCGGGCTTTAGGTCTGAGGTTCTGGGATTTACTTTGTAGTCCAACTTGTAAGATGGAACACTTCTACTTTTCCTAGTTGTTGTGTTGTGTTTTTTTTTTCCTAGCTCTTGGAGATCATGAAAAAAGTATTTTAAAAACATATTTACAAAAATTCAAATTCTTTGAATTTTACAGAAATTTGGTGCACTAGATGTCACAAGACCTAATCATAGGTCTACTTAAAAACAACACATTAAGATTGCAAATTGCACATGGACAGGAAAGCATCATCTACATAGGTCACTCATTGTCCAAACAGAATAATTTTCAAACAAATGAAAAATGGAACTGTGAGTTTTCAGTTTGAGTTGAGTTGGAGTGACTGAGAACAAGAAAAACCAAATGTTCCAGCTCTAGGTGAGACATTGACCATTCCTGTTTAAAATTTGTCCCTGTGCTTAATCTCATGATTTAAAAAACAAACACACAAAAAAAAATAATGAGACCAAAACAGGAACTTCAGTGAATATACAGATTGTGCCTTTGAGGTGACTCATCCTGATTTAAAACAATATAAATAATAATCCCTTATCTCCTTCATACTCTACCCAAATCCTTGCAGGCTTCCCAGGACTGTACTCAAAAGACCTACAGATATATACTATGTTTATTTGTGACCTCGATAAAGGAAAAAAGAAAAATAGAAAACAGCAAGATAAGTCCTCTGTATCCCCTCAAAATTAGCCCCATATTTCCACAAGACTCAAGTAAATAGCTTGAGTACACTGGCATAATTCACCTCGCTAATAGTTATTTAAATCATAAAACCAGCTCATGTTATGTTCTTAATTTGATGATTAAATACAGAAAGAGAAAAAAAAATAAAATCCTTCCAATCCAGACAGTCAACGTGCTTTCTGCAACTTGAACATGGTCTTCAGCCAAGGCAAAGAATGAAGAGTCCAAATGCACACAAACTGCATCCAACCTGGACGCCTCGGTCGGGTGGAATTCTCACGGGCTCGGTGTGTTTCATCACATGAGCTCAGTATATCACCTGTAATACCTAAACCCTGTGTACTTCATCTTGAAAGCTGATTATCGTGAAGTATGAAGTTTAATACTAAAAAGCAGGACTATGTTTAATTGTACAACAATGGAAGGATTTGAAGAAAAGCTCTGAATAATAGAACTTCATCCTCCTGCAAACAAGAGAGCTGACACAATGTATTCAATATTATAAATCCTGCTGTGCTGCCAAAGTTATAATAAGGCATTCTTAGAGGAGAGCCTAATGATGGGGGAAAATACAACATTTTTTTTTCCCTTACATGAATTCAGAAAGTTTCTCAGAATCACATCTAAACAGTAAGGTACTACCTGCAGGAAAATAAATTACCGTAAAGCTGTTATGTTGATTTTGGGGTTGTTTTTCTCTTGTAATCTATTACAGATTATGCCTTCTTCGTGAATATTGCATTAAATGTAGGTATTATAGTAGAGCTTTTAACACAAGCAGTCTGAAACGTATGGAAAACAGCTTTGGTGAAAGATTTTTCTCAGCCTCCTGTCTGTTGGATTTAAGTGCCTGAAATAAATTCCTATCTGGTTAACTCTGAAGTCTACAAACAGATAATGTTACTTTTGTTGTACAGTTTTCAATGTCAAACTGTATCTGCCAGGAATAACCCCAGAGCATTAAGAACACACATTCAAGAAATTCAGAGAAACTTTTCTATTTCCCTTTCTAGATGTCAGAAAGTTGGGTTGGGATTTTTTTGTTTGTGTTTTTAGAAAGCCTTTGGACACCAATCTAACTCTTAGCAGTAGAACAACCAAGCAAGAAGCAAGTGCTCCAGAGCAACAGAAAATGAGCTTTTTTTCCTCCCCATTATTTTTACCTTGTGGTACACAGAATATCTTTTTCTTTGTCATCCAGTAGGAAAATATTCCTAGATCTAAGGATTATTAAATTCTTCTACTTCATTTTTCAGCTTAATTATCCACAAAGGATGCTTATTGACTAATATACTTCTCTCTTATGCACAATTAATTAATATGACTATTCCAGCTAGGGCTCAGCATGCCCAGAAATGTAACTCTGCACTGAGATACAAAGAAAATAAGTATTTCAGGTAGGTCCACATGTGGAAACTAAGTTAACTTTGGCTCTATCTTATATTATTATTGTTAGCCCATATAATTGAATGACCAACAGTTCATTTCCAGAGAAAATTAAATTCATGAGAGCATGAGGCTTTCAAAACTGTGTGTGAAAGAGAACCCTGGTCTGCATGTGGTACAGAAATCCTCCATTCATCACTGAAAGCTGCACAGAAAGATATCTTATGCAGCAGCAGGAGTTAGATACTGTATATAAGATAAAGAACAATACTTCTACAGGCTCACCACTCTTACCGTGTCAGGAAAAAGGTGAGGACTGTCACTGCTTCTGAGAGATCTAATAAGCATATTGTCCTGTGTTCTAATGATAGTAATGAATTAAATCATGGTTAGGTAACAAATTGCTCCCTTCTAGGTCTAAGGGATAAAATCACACTTCTTCACAGTGATTCCAGCACCACAGATATGTACATCCAAGTTTCCAAGGGTCAGAAGACTGAAGGATGCACAACTGCATATAGCTGGGGTACTTGTTTAACGGTGTGGAATTTGCCTTTTGTTCATGCCTTCATTCAAAAACACCTACTCCATCCTGTAATAGATATTTTAGTGGTTAATTCCAACTTAGAAAGAGCTGAACTTTTCACACTCGACCAAAGCTAAGAATAGATCCCTCACAAGCTGGGTTTATTGGAAGTTAATTCTGAACTCAGCGTGTATTGAAGTGCTCCCTCCAAAAGGCCAGCTGTTCCCTCTGGCTTCACGGGGGCTGCTCGAACGCTAAGCCATGTGGGATGTGGCTCATGGTCAGCGAGGTTAGACTTGCTGCCAAATTACACAAAGAAACTTTTACTAAAGTCTAACACTGACGGACACACAAAATCCTTTTTCAGTTAATAATCTTCCAAACAAGATCCTTTTTCAGTTAATAATCTTCCAAACAAGTTTGGGCCAGATCAAATTTGAAGTAATAACTATGAAAATAATAATTTGCCCTTTTTTAGTGTATCTTTTCAGATATGACCATGGGCAAGACATCACATTAAGGATATCGTGACACAAAGAAACAACAGGTTCTTCTTACCCAATTCTGAGCTGTCATCTTATTCTTAACTTTACAGAATTTAGCTGGACCATTGCCATTTCTTGCAAGGGAACGGGATTAGAGTCCTAGAAACACAGTTACCAGTGAAAGCCTGTATAAGAATTATCCAAGCTCTCTAAAGTGAGAGGACAAGAACCTCAGTCATTACAACTCAGTGCAATGCCCCTACTTTCAGTAGTATTTCATCAGTTTATAGCAGGTGGGCATATGCTTTACAAAGCACAGGTTTGGGTAGGGATTCAGGGGCGGAGGGGCGGCAATTAAATCAGCTTAGTAGTAGAAAAAGGAAATTATAATTAAAGCAGTGACTAATTCTTTCCCAAAAATTTGTATAGGCAGGAACAAAAATACTGAATAAAACCAAAACAATATGATAGCCTCAAACCAGTATTTCTGCAGCAATGACAAAAAAAAGGTTCTCAATCAAGTCATGATTCTGAATAATTCAGTGGGAAAAAATTAATGTAAGAGTGTAACTTCATAAATATTGGTACCGTTTGTATCCCTGAGCAATATGTTTCACTATACCACCTGAACAATATCAGGGGCTTTTTTCCTACCAATTGTAGTGTAAAGCTTCTTTGTAAAAAAAAAGATTATAACAGAGCAGTAAATATTTCTCACAAGTTTGTGGTATTTTGCAATAGTCACATTAACAATGTGTTAGCTCCATGATACATTGGACTATTAATTCTACAATTTTATGGTTTAAAATACATGGTTAAACAAAAGCCATAATCATGAAAAATATATAGCATGCTATTATTCCCAAACACCAAGTCTGACATATATTTGACTCCTTAATAAAACAAGTTTGTATCAATGATATTAGGTGTGAAGCAAGCAGTAGCATCAGGGGTATCAAAGGATTTAATGAAATTGTAACCAGATGGATAAACTGTTTGTTATGCTACCACAAAGCATTCACGTCTGATAAATTTAACTTCGACATTTTTAGATAAATGTACAGATAAAAAAAACAGAGACCCATTTTGTATGAAAACACCTTTTACCTAATCTCACTTCATGAGTTGATACAGGAGACAAAAAAGCACCGGTCTATCATGTGTTTCTTTAGACTAGTTTGTAATTTGAAGATCTGGAATTGAATGTCTGTGGACAGACACTTGCAAAGCGTTAGGAGTGAAAGATAAGGAAATAGGGTATACTTTACAAAAGAGTTTGTGAGAAGCTGTCAGGGGAACTTCTGAAGCACTGGTGTGATAAAGGTGAAGGCCCCAGTGGAGTAGATCTCAAACAGCCACGTTCCATATGCTAATCTTGTTATAAAGAATTGCTCTGATTAAAAAAAATAAATAAGCCAGACTGACAAAACCCTGCGCTCTAAAGTTCAAAACATGTTTCCTTGTCATTAAAGTCCAATGAGAAATACTGAATGCTCTGTAGCTTATTCAAGCAGCAAGCCCTCAATAATTAAACAATGCTGTGAAGAATCATTGTAAGCATGTCTATCTCAGATCAATCCCACAAAATCTACTGCTTTATGGACATGAATTAGAAGAGCCTTCTAGCATCAAAAGCTTTTCTTCCTGTAGCTTTCCCGGTTTGCCTTCGCTTTCTTGTTTCCAGTGGACAAGAGAAGTTGATGGATTGTAGGGAGCGACATAAGAAAAACAACACATTATCTGGCAGATGTAAACAGCAGAATCAGGAGCTGCCTTTACATTTATCTTCACACTGCATCCCACATGTAGAATATATAGAATACACCACTCCAAATCTTCATCTAGGTCACTAGGGTGTAACAAATACAGATGGTACAAGCGATGGATAAACTTCCATGATTAGTCAGCTCTTTACAAAGGTAATGAAGTAAAACTAAACTGAAAACAACTGAACTGAAAACAACTGTTCTTGGATCTACTTGAGCAGGAATCTAGCTCCCTCTGCTTCAGGGCTGAAGATTAGCTTATGAAGCCAGATGCCTGTTTCTAATTATATAAATTATTATCATATTCTTCCACCTGAAAATGTCATCTTGCTAATATTCAAAGTTCAGGGTTATAAAATAATATTTGTCATAAAACTTCTGAAAGCTATATAGGCAATATGACTTAACTGAAGCAGGATTTGGATTAAATTATAACATTTGTATGTAAAAGCAACTATTTTTGTAAAATCTAGCTTAAACATCCACGTACTTTTCAGAACTATTTTGAACGGACAACAGTCACCACTTTTGTGACCAGAAAGTGATCAAAATAGCTAGTGCTTTGAGAATACTCCCCACTAATGGAGACAGCTACACAAACCAGGTTTGTTTACATAGATTAATAAAATGTTTCAAATTTAACACAGAAATCTGGCTTGGTAGCATAAGGTTGTGCCTCATTACACTAAAACTCACTTTGTCCCAGACACCTATCATTAGAATTCTGGATGCTGAAGTATTAACATGGATGCTGCATCAAAAACAAAATCCCCACCAAGTCTGGCTTCTTTCACATTAATCACTTCCAAGAGAATATCTGATTACATTAAAAAAGAAAATCCCACATTTTAAAATTCTACTATTCCATCGTAGCAGTTTTGAAACATTTATAAACTCAGGCTGTGTGTGTTCTAATCCCAGTGGCTGGCTTAACAACGGCCTGAGGATCCTGGGCTGTCAGGAACAACAAATTGCCAACAAGAAACACATCCTGTAAAACATTGCCTGGGTAGTTTATTTAAATTTGAATCTGTATCTCTGTTGTTGGCACATAGCATTAGTCATGACTTAAACCATTAGTAACAGAATGCTCTCCTCCATCTAATGCAATGCAGTAACAAATGTGAGTACCGTATCAGCAGGGAGCAGGCTTTTTATCAGTTTTTTTTTTAAATGCTAGTTATTTGTAAAAATAAAACAAAATCACAAAAACTAAACAGTGTGTGCAGCAATTTTCAACTGGTTATCTAGCTCGCAGAGCAACTACAGAAACCAGAGTATTAAAGGTTGTGGTGTGCCTGTTGCATTGATTTTCATGCCAACATACCTGGCATGGTGCAACAGCATCAGTACATGATAAACTACAATGCATTTCAGAATGGGATGGTTTGCATTAAAAAGGGAAAACAACAGAGGCTTGCTGGGTATAGGCCATGGCATGCAATTTTTACTGTCTTGGAGGCAGCATGATTTATGGTACACCGGTTTATATCTAGCTCTCCCAGCTGTGTTTAATAACCTTAACTGTCCCTTTTGCCAAGAAGAAAGCACCCACAAGCCAGTGGTGCAGTCAGCAGGGGATTATTGTGTTCATACATCTAAGAAACTGATGCAATCCAGCTTGAAACACTGGGGGAATCCAGTCTCCTACTGAGCCTCAGGTAAACAATCAAAATAAACGCGCAGAAATGTAGACTTCTTCCATTTAATTCACGCTTACAAAACACCTTCAACAGGAGCTGAGTCAGCTTAAGGTCCCTCCACAGTCAGTGGATGGATGGGTCACCTCCAGAGGCAATGACTATGTGGGTCTCAGCAAGATTAAAAAAAATCACTCTAGGATGGTCAGAAAAAAAAAAAAAATCACTCTCTGATGGTCAGTATTTCCCCCCCCGTTAATAATGCCATCACTGGAGTGCCGGTACATCTCACTTTGGTATCTCAAATAAATGCTAGAGACGGGTAGGATAAATCTATGCATCTATACACATATTTTGTTTGCTCATTATTCCCCCAGTACCAATGGCTAAAGTCTGGCCATGTTTTCAGGTGCACAAATTTAGCAGAGAGGACTAGAAGCATCTGGGAAGGTTATGTATCAACTAGAAGACATTTAGCAGTCTTCCAAAAACATATAACCTCTCAGGATTTATCACAATTTTGGTGACTATGATGTAATGTCTTACGAAAGGACAGAATATAGACAGCCTCTGGCAAGGTGGCCTGCCAGAAACAATGGGGCTAACCGTAACAGAGCGTTAATCTGAAACTATGGCAAGCTGCAATGTGAAGGAGTCAGATTTAAGTGACAAAACCACAACTTTCCGTTTCAGAGGCTGAACATAAACTGTGCTTTTACCTTTTTTCCACTCAATTTTAAGCAAATACTCCAGTTTAGTACTTGGATGGTAACAGCAAGACCAACTGCTTTAAGGGTTCATAACAATTCTCCTTTGAAGAGTCATGACAGTGTATGTTCAATAGAAATCACAGAAATGAATTCTTCAAAGCAAACTTGTTATTCTTCCATCCAACTAGAAAGATAAAACTTACAGAATTTTGAGTTGATATTTTCCCTTCTTTCACTCACAGTCTTTTCCTGCATTTGGAATGCATTCCTCCTAATCCAATTACCTCCACCTCTGCCTTACAAGACTGCTAACCACAGTATACATGCCGCTCTGACGTTCTAACCTTGCATGCTTGTCAGGTTTGGTTTGGGTTTTGTTTGTTGTTGTTGTTGTTTTGTTGTTTGGTTTGTGTTTTTTTTTTTACTATTCCTGAACAAAACTACTTAGCTCGCGTAAACTCCCTCTGCCTTTCTCCCCCTCAGGGGCCAGTTTGGTTTAATGTTTTCTTTTGAACCAGACCTTAGCCTTGCAGAAAGCAAACCACTTGTAGCCTGAGCACATCCATGAACACGGCTCTCCTACAATAAATAGTTTCTGTGCTCTTTTCTCAAGGATTCCAGCTGTCATGCTTTTGTCTCTTCTGCTTGCATCTTTCAATAAACACCTTTGATTTAGCACAATGTATTCAGGAAAGATAATACAGCAGAAAAACTAAGAGGCATAATGCTATACGAATCATTCATGAAGATAGAATTTTGGCCAATTGTTTGTGAGCAGTTTGGTTATTGCATGGAGATGCATTACGTTTTACCAATGCTCAAATGTTTACAAACAAAACAAATAGAAACAGAGAAATAATTAAGACATCAAAACTTTCTTTGGGATTTAGAAAAAGCAGATATTTGAAGCTTAAAGTGTTTTGTAAATGGAATTAACAGTTGATAAAGAATAACAGTTTTCCCCTAAAGTGCAATAGTCTGTTGAAAGATAACAAGCAGAGGAGACAATAAATAAATAGCAAATTTGATCACAACAGACCTGTTAATTTGGAATGGACTCAAATACATCAATAAATACACATTTATTTTCAGACTGAATTTTCTTTTAAGCGTCCTGAGATTTTTATTAATCGCTCTGCAGGCAATATATATACATCCCCCAAGGTTTTTCATGTACTTCCTACTATGTTTATTAGAGAATAATTACCAGCTGCCTTTTACTGGCTTACATTTTCAGCTTTGAAGAAACCTACTCTTTCATATAGTATCGAAATGAAAACTGCAACTGTGTCTTCCAAAAGCAGTTGTTATAATTACTTCTGAAACCTTGATCAATTTAAAATATGTAGCTCTGCTTTGAACTAATAAGAGTCAGTCTAAGCAGAAATATTAAAAATGTGGTTCAGATATCCAGAAACGGTGACAGGCAGAGAAACCAGAAAAAGCTGTAAAAAAATTAAAATCTTGAACTCCATGAAAATGGGATTAAAGAATGAATCTTAAAATAAACATAAAGAAAACAGATATTAAGCTCCTAATCCAGCACAAGTGAGCTGAAAACGCTGTTGTACTATGTTCATAATCATCTGTTTTGACAAAAACACACCATAGTGACTATTGAATATGCACAGTGTATATTCAACCCCTTTTTGCAAATAATAAAGTAAATCTATGAATATAATTTGCCTTAAGTATACACTGGAAACAACAATTAAGGATTAAAAAAATCCCATAAGGTAGGAATCACTGTTAAAACAAAGCTACACCAATTTGAAAGTTATGAACTTGGTTCTCAGTTTTACAGTTTCTCCAGATCGGTTCTGCTGTCCCTCCCCTTAAATATGCTATAAATATCTATCTTGCAAAGGTCTGTATGCATTACTGTTTAATGAACCTTCATATTCTTTATGTATCTTTGCAGGCCAAGCTCTTTGCTCCAGAAAGCTGACTACTCCCCTCTCCATTACTCTGAAATATAGGATGTTTCTCATTTAAGTCTCAGAAGTTTTCCAACGTTGCTTACCCTGGAGAATCACTTGGGCTTTTTTAATAACTATGCTTTATCTAAGCACTGGCCTTGGGATGATTTTGCCATGCATTCCTGAGAGATCATGTTTCTCAAGCCTAATAATTCTGCATAGAAGGGCTGCTGGGCTCCCTCTGCAATCGCAGCCCAGAGGCCAGCTGGCAGCAGGAGCAGTATTGGAACCAGTGCAGATAGGGCAGCTGGAACTTTGGCATCATTTTGTGATAAATTGTCATATCCCAAACATTCAAACAACCAAGAATTTATCCCCCTTCTCCTCCACCAGAAACCTCTTTCAATTACTGCATGTTACAGCTGCTTTTTTTCCTTCTATGGCAAAATTGGATTCCGACCCCTGACAAGGTCACCCAGAACTGGGCATTTCAATTTCTCCTGTGCTGTGGTGCCTGGATTCTCATCTCTGTCATGTTTCTCTTGCTTTAGCTTGGTGCTGTGGAGTTCCTCCACAATAATTAGCCATCACTGGTTTTATCTGTTCCCCGAAATTGCTGAGACAAAACCCCAGAATCTGTTAGCTATTCTAATGATTTGAGATATTCCAGGCCATACTGTTTGACTTCTTTCATTTCGGAGACAAAGGGGAAGAATATGCTATTTGCATCACACCTTCCTTCCTTTCCAGGTCTAGATGAGTACACGATCTAGCAGTAATTCCACTGCTTTTGCAGCTTATCAGCTGTCTTGCAATCCAATAACCCCAAAGATCCATAAATCAGCACACGGCTTGTTTGTTTTGCTTCTAGATGCTGTTTTATTTGCACATTCAACCTATGCTTTCTTGGCAGTGGATTGTGCTGGACTGATTTCTGCCACTGTGCTTGACGTGCTGCACAGGCAGAAGGCTCCATGTTTCTAACACAGAATGATTTATCACGAAAATGCCAAAGAGGCATCGCATTTCAGCCTGATTTCTCGGTGCTTCCAATGTCTTGCATTGTCTGTTCTCCTTCTGTAGTCACATATGGATTACTCTGCTGGTATGTGCACTCCTTCTGTTCCAGTAATCCAGGTGCAAGTCTAAAGCACTCATCACAACAAATTTCAACACTTGTTGGAAAAAAAAACAACTACAAATAGACAAATGACATGCCAAGCTAACTGTACAAGAGCAGATGTCTTACTAGTCCAGTCAAGAGTAAATTGTTCCACATCTGTTCCAAAAGCAATTCCACAGGTATACTGTATCTTGCAACCAGCACACATGGCAGTGTTTCCTTTTCTCCACTCCCCAGGGTGAACCAGTAGAAAGAGGGACAGACAGTCTCTCTAGACAAACTACCATTCCAAGTATGACTTGGAATAAGCAGTCAAAACGACGTTACTCACCCTCCAACTATTCCGTTGCACAAGATGCCTTTCAGTTGACTGTGCAATGTCAAATTGCCTCGCTTGAATTGCAGAGGAGAAATTATATATGACCTTTATCCTTATGCTCAGACTTCTCTATCCTGGAGCTTTTTAATACAATCTAGCACAATTATTTAGAATTATTTCACAGCAATTTGAAGGCAACGTTTTTTCCTATAACCTTCTAAAAGGCATCTAAGATATAAAATAATTTCATGGACACTAATTTCGCTGAGCTCTCAAAATAAAACATAACTAAGAAAGTTCCACTGACAAATAGGATGCAAGTAAGCGATTACAGAGCATTTTTACATGGGGAAAAAAAAAAGCTGAGTTTTCATTTAAACTTACCTTTGGCATTTTTGCACCTTTATTGGAAGAATTTATTCTTCATTTAATGCACAGAATTTTATAACATTTTGGAATCATATAATAATAGAAAGAGAAGACTTTAACTACCCACGCTTTTGAGGCAGATATGACATGATGCCACACAGAAAGAAAATAAGCTGCTTTTACCTGAGCCTGAGTCTTATAAAGCATTGAAGCCTTTAGAAAGCTGTATCCACACTGCACAATAAAGCAAGCCACAAACACACACTATATACTATTTTACTTATTTAAACAAAGTCCTCTACTCCTGACAAATCAAAATCAGCTTTCACCCAAATAAAAACTTTTCTTAACAACGAGTAGTACTACGTTACTGAGTTTCAGTTGTCCTCCTACAGTAGTTGAACTGTATGCTGCAGAAGATTTGTTTTTACAGAAAAAAAAAATGGGCATTTTTATTTCTGGTGTATGTAAAAATACCTGTTTTCCTTTGAGTCGAAGAGTGTTTTTCTCTTCTTTGTTTGGAATTTGTTTTAAGATAAAATAAAAGGTAAACTCAGTAAAAATACAATTGAAGGAAACAATTGAAGAATAAATGGCTCAGATGTGAGAAGTTAAGGAAATTAGTAGATTGAACACAAATGCTTAGGCAACCTTAACTGTACCTACACTTATTTTTGCGCCTATATTAAGTCCATTATGGTACATCAACTTTAAAAGTTACAGGCTATAACCATAAATAGTTTAGAAATACTTTGCAGAATTGTTTGCAACAAAACTTTAAATGTTGATACTTGGTTTGGTTTTTTAGGAGGTTATTAGTTTGTTGGGTATTTTTTTTAAACCAATTCTATTCACAAAGTCCAGGGCGGTGAGGAGGGGTGGGGCAGGTTATCTTGATCTCAAATTTAGAAATGTACAAATCAGGATTCTCAGAAGTGTGATCAACATCCCAGTACATGAGGAAGACAGAGAAAAGTAACCTACTTTTCTAGAAAAGAAAGTAATTCACAAAAGGCTTACAATATACATGAAATTTCCTAATGTATTATAATAACTTCTGTAACCAACTGAGTATTTGGAATGAGGATAAATGATTAAATAATTAAGTAGGCGCTCAAGACAGACAGTATTGATAAAAAACCCTCTGGACTAAAAACACATCTATGAGCTTCTGCTTAGTGTAATATTTCTCCCTGGAAACAGCCAGCACTCTCAACATTAGGCTTTAGAAGAGAACTCAGCTTTAACCTGACAGATAGCAATGATTCTTTCTTCAAAATAAAAGAAAAATGGATAAAAAACTTGGAGACTTTGAAATTTTATGTGTTCCATGACTTCCAAAATGTCAGCAGTTCTTTCCTACATATTTTGAAGTAAAGTGTCAATTTAGACAGAAAAGTCTTAGAAAAAAAAAATATCTGTGTCTTCAGCTTTGCTGACCTTGAGACTCTATCTCCACATTCACAGACGCCCAGCGTTACCACAGGTGGCAAACATCTAGCAGAAGTCATAAAACAAACGGACATTTTGAAACTTGATGTAGGTCTTGTAAGATTCAAATGGAGATTAAAAAAAACCACTGAACTTTTTACTAGTCAATTTGCAGACATATACCAAGCAGGCTTTTAGATCAAAACCAGTTGAAATAGCAATAGCAGTTTATTGTATATTAAAATTTCTAAAAGTAAGTTATCAGAAGCCATTTGCACACCCTGAATTAATAAAGAACACACAGGTACAAACATTGCCATCACCCACAGAATGACTTTCATTCATGAGAAATACAAATTAAACTCTAGTTTAGGGATTGATACTGCTGAAGTCATTCAATGTAACCATGTAGAATTCACCAAGAAAACATTGACTTCCAAGAGCTACAGAATAGACTTGTGAAAGGGAAAAGAACACTTAAACTTTGTCCATTTGTAATTATTAAACAAGTACTTTTGTTCAGCATATTCAGCATATTGACAGACCGAGAACTGCACAGTGTTTGACTGTGTTCATTATATTGGTTCTATACTGTAGCTAATTCAAACTGAGTAGCCTTAACCTCACAAATGCAGATCAGTTTAAAAAAAACTGCTACAAGCATTTAAACTTACTCATTGCACAAGGACCTGCTGTGCATGCACAGTAGCCCAGGCAAGCGAAGTTAACCAGTCCTTCAGTCAGGCTACTCACACCCACAATACCCTTGCCAGGCAGAGATCTTGATACACACACCTGCAAGATACCTTGCACACCTGCAGCATCTCTGACTGTCAAGAGCACAAATATTGCTGGTCCTCCCTCACTTAGAAACCTGCCAGACACGCCTGGCATGTGCTGGCATTGCCACACACGCTCACATCAACTGCCAGGCATGCAAACAATAGCTTTGATGTGAAATGTTACTAACAGAACTGGTAAATTCGGTCTCACTGCCGGCTACCATGGAGTCCTTAGAACTATCAGGCCAATGAGATCTAAATGATGTTGAGATGCTTAATTTAAAACAAACAAACAAAAAACAAACAAGAGTTCACTCAGAAGTCTTGGGAGGTCTGAGGATTGTTAATTTGAACAGGAGAACAGAGCAATTTAAAATGAGTTCTCCTCCAGGCAGACTGAGCTGGAAGAGAGGCTGAGAGCATTTGTTAAGGGAGCAGCCCAAGAAAGTGGCCCTGCTCTCAAAGAAGTTGCTTCAACATCTACTGACTACAGTAGCAAAGCACTGCTGTTAATCAGTGTGTGCTAGGAGGGAGGAGCAAACCATACTCCAAGCATGACTTTAGTTTGAGTCTTCAAATGCTGAGTGAATCGTAGAATCACAGAACGGTTTAGGTTGGAAGGGACCTTAAAGATCATCCAGTTCCAATCCCCCTGTCAGGTACAGAGGGACACCTTACCCTAATCAAGGTTGCTAATGAGTTATATTCAGCAATATATGTCACACAACACTGTCCATTACTCATAAATTAATGTTATGCTCCGCAGAGATTGGTGGGTTTTGCTAATAGACAGCCAACAAGAATAGCAATTAAAGCAAAACAAAGTATGCAGTGATGGGTACACATTACAAACAAAACACTCCCTTTGATCCTCCAAGTTGAAAGGCCTTCCGAAAAACCTTCATCTTGCAAGGAGATAAACACAACGTTTTAGAACCTTTTGACATATCTGATATCAGCCTTGAAAATGTTTTTACCCAGTTTTTAAATGATTCTCTATGTAATTAGTAGCACCATAGTAGAAGCTGATTGACAGGCTACCAGCAAGCTGTTTATACACCAGGAAAACCAGGAAAATCATGACAGCACGAGGTGTTTATTTAACTCCCTGTGCAAACACAACCCAATCTCACATTACCTGCACGGCCTCGGAGCCACATTACGAACAGCGTGGCATCGACAGCTGAAAACGCCTTCTTGCTGACTCTGCACAGAGCGTTGCACCAGACACAGCAAGGCAGGGGAAACTACTGTCAGCCTCCATCATACGCACCTGCTCCTCATTGTCATCACCACACGGAGTCTAACCTGGCACTAAGATTCACTGGGATCGAACCGCAACATTAATGTTTGGAGAAGCAGTCATATCAAACACCTAAAGTCTTCCCTCCACACTTTCAGAGTACATTAATATAGTTCAGGGTTATGCCATTGCCATGCCATGTAGCACAGCCTTCTTCTCTTAAACATAGCTTCTTAAAACTCATAAGTGTATTAGATTAGGTCTGTTCCTATGCATACCCGTCCCAAAGGGAAATAGGTATCCAAATAAAGGAAGTTTCTTCTTTTATGATGTAGAGATAAGGAAAAAACCAATAAGTTTGTTCAAGTCAACAAACTGGTAGGAAAGGCACCAGAACAACAGTCCTAGGAATTAAGTCCTATCTCTCCAGCAAATATCTGGAACATGACTGGAATCTACTCAGCACCTAGAAGCATTTAATATTTTTTAGCCTACCCATCATAGCACCCAAACAACTTGCAAATGAGAGTTTAATCAATCACATAACACACTTGCAGAGAGAGTTCTGATTCCACATTTAAGTGATGGACAGATGAATAACCTAGGCTCGGATCATCAAAAGTATTTTAACACCTTTTGAGGATCTCAGCTCAAATGCTCTACCCACATAAAATCCACAGCTGTTGAGGAATAAGCAGAAGTCTCCTTAGTTCTGAGCAAGTGCCTGGTCTCTAGACTGATATTTGTTCCTGATTTCCTAATGCTCTGACCATGAGAAGCTTCAACAAGGGTTCTGCTTATCTTCCTCTGCAGTTCTGTTCATTTTTGCTATTGAGCAATAGCTTTTGGTCATTGGGATTTTGATCCAACTCATCGAAATTCAGTAGAATTTGACTTTACAAAGTGTTGCCTTGTATTTGATATGTTTTATAATTTCAAGAAGAACATGACTCAATATGGGGGAAAAAGAGAAGAATGTACCTATCAGAACAGCAATATCAGACAAAAGCAAAACACATTATTTTCACTCCATTTTTCCCCACTGTTTAATAGCTTGACTTTTGTATACTAGCATTCCACAGTTATAATATGAAGGCAGCTACGGCATAATGTGTTTTCTTTTAAAAGGTCATCATTATATTAGCAGTATTTGATGCATTGTGACCACAGCACACATTTTTTAGAGATAAGAGTGTATCTAACGTTTTCCTATAATTTATTGGCATCAAGAAAGTCTACTTAATTTTTGCTTTCAGAAGAACATCTGCAAATGATTGGCATATCTCAAGGAGCCTTTGCAGCTGCAACCTTGTCTGAGAGTAGAGCAGAAAGCCATGTTTGTCAATAATGCCTGAGTAGGATTAAAACAGAACAA
Organism: Tauraco erythrolophus; assembly: GCF_009769465.1. NCBI lineage: Eukaryota > Metazoa > Chordata > Aves > Musophagiformes > Musophagidae > Tauraco > Tauraco erythrolophus. The sequence continues at coordinate 18,437,978 of NC_141479.1, read as the reverse complement.
AAAGAAACAAAAAAATAAAAAACCCCAAACTACGAAACAGTTAATTATTGGAAGTAAATGTTTCATGATCTGTGTACGGCACCCAGAGCTGAATAGATCGTTAGCTAAACTTCCCGTCAGCATTCCACATAAGCATATGTTTTCCTCATAAGTGCTTGCATAAGTTTGCCAGCAGACTCAGGGACTTAACTGGAAGTACTTATGTACATTGTGCAATAAGCAGGGCCAAGGAAAAGCTGTGATTTTTCTAGGGTCTTAACTTCGTAATCATATGCATTTCCAACAGTCCTATGCATTTTTTTCAGCTCTTACTGCTCTTAAATATTCCCTCCATATTGAATCCTCAACAGAAAAACACTGCATCTGGCAAGTGTCGTTAAGAGCTACACCGAAACTCCCAACACCAGTTAGTACAGCTCCTTCTATTTTCTCTTTGTGCTTCCCTGCTGCAGCCTAATTGCCTGTATTCTCAGACCTAGTTAGAGAGTATGCATGGGTCAAGGATCACACACAGTAGACAGTTTGCATGCAGCCACCCTGGCTTTGAGAGTAAGAGAATTTAACGGTATGGATGCAGGCAGTTCATTGCCAACTAGCCCTAGTGCCATTGAGTAGTCCCAGGCATGTTCAATTTACTACTACAGGTGTAGCTGTAGTGCATTAATGAGCCACATGGACAAGACTTTGTGAATTCCTGTCTCCTGTCCTCACAATGTACACACTGTGCTGCATGAATGCTGCCCATAAATTAGCTGACAGCTGAAGATCAATACACAGAGAAACCAGCTAAATTAAAAGCAAGTCCAGGTGGAAAACATTGCAAAGATCTTAAGGGAGCCCATAAAGGAGTAACACAACAGGTGCTGACAGTGACTTCATCCAGTTCAGACCTGACCCATAACTATTCAGGCCAATTTACGTACAACAGGCTTAAAGTGACCATCTGGGCAAGAAGGTCCCTTCAGCACTGAGTTCCCAGCCCAGCAGCAACCCCCCATGCACAGCACAAAGTGCCCCCAAACAGCCCTGAGAAATCTCAGCTCAAAACTCCCAAGCCTTGAGTGCCCTATTCATGTTTCTCTTTTGAGAACATACTGAATTATTTTAATGTTTTCAACATTTGATAAAGTACTATAAAGCCTGGAAAAAGTACTAATGTCCATTTACTTCTAGCAGTGATCTACTAAGATTCTCACTAACCGAACACAGATGTAGGAAGATATTCCCTGCCTCAGAGGACATATTACCTCTAGCAGTTAGAGTTATTTAGCAGCCACAGGATGCTTCTGTACACAGTGTAAATAGGATGCCACTTCAATAATGGACCTCCCCTCTCTATTTCCCCCAAAGAGGCTGTTTTGTGGTAGGTTCTGTATCTCATTTAATTTTAGAACAAGAGAGAGACATCATTTGCTGAAACCTTCTGGAGAGATCCATTTGTTTGCTTATTTCTGGTCTGTAGGTGGGCTGGTGCTTGGAGCATTTGAGCTCAAGGAAGCAGGTGGGTGGCAGGACCTCACTTTCCCCACTGTACTAATGCCAAAGACTGAAATAAACATAAAAGAAAGAAGTGCAGCTCACGGAAGGTGTTCAAGCACATGAAATGAGCTCAAAAGGCTCCCGGAGGCAGAGTCTTCCTGAACAAAGAAGCTACAGTAGCAACATTAATTGAATAGATCTTAATAGTATCTGCTTGAAGACACTTAACAGGATCCTGTCTTTTCCTGGAATTCTCAAAACTTGGCTCTGGATGGAGACTCGGTAAGGAGTGATAAATTCTGGAATTTCTTTCGTAAGATAAAAAAATTTGAATAAAAAATAGAAAAACCACCACAAGCACACAAAGCATTTTCATGGATGAAATAACATATGACATATGTTAAAAAAGAAGAGATTTGCACTGAGCTTTGTTGCAGTGGGATCTGTACACCTCCCAGAAAGCATGATTTCTCTAGAAAAAAATGAAGAGAGCTTACACAAGATGCTAATTTTTTTTTTTCTTAGAAAGCCCAATGTCTTCCTCACTGTTACTGTTCTTCAGAAGCATCATTACAATATTAATTTTTTGTATTGATCAGACTTTGTATTGATTATGATCTAAACTCCCTTTTTATTGCCATACAGACCATATGTGGCTGCTGCATCACATTTTTATGAAGATTTAATCCCAACTAGTGATTTTGGTATTTTATTTACTAGGGATCCTAGTTCAAAGCATCTTCCCATAAACATAGTATTCAGAGTTCTGTAACACTCTCCTTCCTATGCTGAAAAAAACCTTTGTGTCTACCTGAGAAAACTATCCCAAATTACCCCAAAACTAAAGCAAAACAAGCTTATTAGTTAGTCCACACTAGTGAAAAAGAGTCCTGAACTGTTGGGACTCTAAACCTGTGCCCCAGGCCAGCAGAAGTGCAAGAGTGCCCAGCCTGCACCCAGGCTGTGGTCTGCCAGCAAGAGCAGCAGGTAAAAAACTGCAGCCATATATGAAGATGAAATGCAGCCATATGTTTACAAATCAGAGCAGGGTTAAAGGAACTAAATACGTTATATGTGAAATGAGTAAGTAAATCCCAAGAAATGGAATTGAGGTGAGCATTAATCAGGAGGGTTTTGAGCAAGGCACATGCATGGACCAGTTCATAGGAGTCTTGCTAATTGCCTTTCAAATGCCACTTTATCCTATTAAGATTATCCTCAAGAGGCTCAAGATTTTGGGGGCAGCAGAGAAGAGTGAAAAACCTATCCACATTTATCATGTTTAGGTGCAAACGTAAATTTATTTTTATTTATCTTATGAAGCAAAACCTCTGCTATCTTTCTCTCCTGCTATTTAATCCTTTTTTTTCCCCTAGCAATATAAGTAATGAGACACACGAATTAAGCTGAGGGTAACCTTCTAAGCAATGAGATAAATACCACGACACCAACTTTGGTCAGCAGTACGTGTCATTGCTCTTGTGCACAAGCATTGATGAAGATTACATGACAGTTTTAGACTTATTGCTGTGACCAAGCAAGGTATAAATTATGACAGTTCCACAGGGATTACAGATGATTTGAAGCAAATCAAAGGCATTAACTTTAATAAGGTGCTTTGTCTCTCTTAAATGCCACTCTTACTTTCTGTAACAGCAGCCACTAAAAATCAATGATCAGAGACCTCTGCATGCAACAGAGCTGTTAACCTCTGGAACTTCAGCCAAAGGAGCCCGTGCAACCACAGCCACAATTCCATCCTCCAGACGCCTCCTCTGCAACACGCAGCCTCTGCAATAGCTCCATCAACAAAATTTACAGTTTTAAAAAAAGTAACTAATTTTTATTTTTAAAATCAACTCTACAAGTGTCTCCAAAAGCTACAATCAGCAATCACAGTATCCTACATATTTCTAGATGTAGCAGGACCACGTGCATCGCAGAGCTAAGAAATAAGACCATGAAAAAGATTGGAAATTAGATCAAAATGCTTGTTATACTTTCAATAACATGGCAATAGTTCAATCCAAGTCTCAGCCAGCTCTCACTGAAGTCAATGAGAGTTGTTTCATTGATATCAAACGGTGTATGATTAGGTCCTCACGGAATTAGATGTAATAGTCTATTCAAAATTGTAAAGAGTTTCAGGTTGACATCTAAAAACCGATTTTCCTTCTAGAATTTTGCAACGAAGCTACCGTAAAAAAGAATCAATACATAATTCAGCACAATGGAAAGATTATTATAAAGGGTTATTAAATATAGCTCAAAGATTGTGGATAAAAAGAATGAAATCCCTCTTTGCTTCAATCATGCTGTACTGACTTATACCAAACACACTCTTTCAGACTACAACAAACCTGTTCCAGATTTCAAAATGGAACCTCTAACACAATAACAGCAATAATAGCATTACTTTGCAAAAAGCAGGTAGGGGGAGGAAAACCACTTCTAAATCTCAAGATAAATTTTTGTTTTGTACACTGATATTCACTTAAATTTAGTTTTTCATGAAGTGTGCCAGGACAAGGAAAGAAAGCATTTCTTAACTTAGTTTGCCAAGTTCACTTTGGGGCTGGCACTGTTATTGATAATATCCATCACAATTCTTTGTCTTCCCGACAGGCTGGCAGAAATATCTGAGTGCTGACTCACACACCTCAGCACCTCCCTGTCAAAGTTAATCTGAATTGATTTTACTTTCCAAAGGTAAAACAGAACTGCATGAAATCAGCTACAAATGGCATTCACAGACCAGTGTTCACCACTTTTTCATAATTCCTGTAAGAATTCCTGTAAGATTTCCTGAGCATACCACAGAGTTTTCTACCAAACCCTTGGAAGCTTCAGATCAAAATAGTCAATTAGATTTCTGTCTTTCTTCAGGGGAAAAAAACTAAAATATATTTTTTCCCCATTTTGTTTCCATCCCTGAAATCCTTTTAACTACATTTTTTTTTAGCACAAAATTAGGAGGGAAGTACACAGAACAGTATTTGCATTCAGTACTGAACAGCAGACTTTGTGGAGTTCAGTTTTGACAGCAGAAGAACCAGCAAATGCCATTTGCTAGTTACAGCATGGCATAAAAGGGGCTTTAAGATCAAGTTATTTATTAGATACTGCTATTCAAAAATTCTTCTTTAAAGACGATTTGTTCACCCTTGTTTCATTCCCTTCTTTCAGGAGAAGATTTCTCCATTGTTTTCCCACCTCAAGTCTACGAAAAACACAGCTCAGGATGTACATACTTGCTAAATCCACTATCTCTTGGAAATCAACTATTATCACTTTGAGTTGAGGTCTTAAACTTTGTTCCAAGAAAACTAGTGAAACACCGACCATTCGTGCCTCCTACTGGCATGCAAAACGGCAGGCCCAGGTAACACAGCTGCATAAGCTCTTAGAGTCAACCAGATGGCAAATAAATCACACTATGGCTTTCCTATAATCTATCAATGAACAAGGAGCAGATGATGTGCAAAGGAAGAGACATTCAGGATCCTTCAAGGGCATCCATGTTGCTATGAAATCTGCAAAGCAACATTTAAGTTATTAATTCCTCTGCAAAATTTCTATTGTCATTTATCATTAATAGTGATCACTTTAGGGCATTCCAGAGAGGAAATGCAGTCTTGTGTTCTAGAGAAATCAATTTACTGACACCATTAGAGCTGTGCAAATAATTTATTTTCGGTTCAACTGCCAAGCAGAAGGTTTTTCTTGCCAAAATGAAGGGGGAAAAAAAATGGGAAAAAAAAGCCACCACAAAAACAACCTCTATGTTGTTCAATGCAACAGAAAGCATTCCTCTTGACAAATAAAGGTTTGATTTCTAACCAACATAGGAAACATAAGTAAAGTTCCAGAATTACAAAGCTATAAGGTGGAAGAGGGAAAGCTGTGAAGTTCTTCGCATACACAGTAGCTCCAAGTATTCCACCAGGATCTGGAAGGCCCCAGTTGAGCTGCTCTGCTTGCTCAAAGCTACTGGAGCCTGGACTATCCCCTCTACTTAGAAAACTCTCCTAACCAGCAAGCTGTGTCAATCCCTTTTGTTGGAATCATTTCAGTCATATCCAACTAATCATTGCAAAAGCAAATCACAGGAATGATACTCTAGCATGCGGCTTGAAAATCCAGAGAACAAGGTACTTTTTCCTCTGTTTCCTGCTGAACCTGATATTTAAATGTTTCTATATACTTTGCCATCATCATATCCAAATATTCTCCTGCACACATCACAAGCAGCTCCCAGCTCCAGCTCCCTGAATACTTATTAAAATATCTATAAATACTTATTTTAAAGTCGTTAATGCTTCTCATAGCTTTATTTCTTTATTTTAAAGGGTATTTTAAAAGTATAACTACTTAGGTAAGCAAGAACTGAAACAACCACCTTTGCTCATGTGGAAACGGGCAAGCTACCAAGCTATGGAGTTACTCATTTAAATCCACGTGTAATTTATCTATTTAGAGCATAATGGTTTCAACAGAAGGAAGAGGCAACAAAAAAGGTAAAGTTGGGGCATATGTGCATAGTTAAAAGATTTCACTCTCCTGGGTATACGGCACATGTAGATACAACTAAAAGCTCTGCTCCTCAGGAGAGCTTAGATGAGAAAACACTGTGGCATATAGGATCCCAAAAACTACCACAAAGACTTGAAGATTGACACAGAAAGATCAGAGGATAGGAAGAAGAGAAGTAGTGGTTTGCTGTCTAGTATTTGCCATTAAGTTTTTCTTGGGGTTTGTTTTGGTGGCATTTTGGTCAATTTAAGGTTTGTTTGTTTGTTTATTGGTGTTTTGGGGTTTTGTTTTGGTTGAGTTTTTTGTTGTGGGGTTTGTTGTTTGGTTTTGGTTTTTGTTTGGTTTTTTTTTTTTTCCCCCTGAACAACTCAAAGGCAGAAGGTGCCATTCTTGCTTCTGGACAGCACTACCCAACTACACTGTTGAGTTCTTTTAGTCTAAATAGGCTCTTTAATTGATCTTTGTAGGCACTATCTGTTTCTGTTGTATTGATGGCAATAACTGCTCAAGATTTCATCTTGAGTGAAAGGGGCTCTCGCACTGGCTCTGTCCCACCACCACTTACCTGGCAATACTGCATTAAACTCATGCAGATCCGTACACAGAAGACAAACTGAAAGCAGGGGTTGCTATTGGGTTTTCTAAACCTCTGGATCTAGCAGGAAGACTGTATTATAGACCTGGCATTAGAGACCAGTGTAAACAGTAAAGCTAGACAAAGAACAATTTTATGACTTTTACCTGTAACCTATCATTTCCAATCTAGTTGTATTAAGCCTAGCTTTGATCTTAATAAATATTTATGTCTTTATTAAAGTCTTAAATCTGTCAGTTCTCATGGGGGCAGTGCCAGCTCTTCCAGCAAGGGCTTTTGCCCCCCAGCCATCCTCAGCAGGAGCCCTGCCAGCAGCCTCACTTCCTCAGGATCTTGCCTATGTACCTCAGGCAGCAGCAGCACAGCACCAGCCTTCTCCACCTATTTTTCAGTGCTCATCCCTCTCCCATTAAGAGAACATGAAAAAAGACCAGTCTAGATTTGTTTGCTCAGTTACCTAAAATCCAGTACTACTTGCAGCCAGTAAGAATGTGAGTTTTGGCATAGACTTATGCAAAAAAAAAAAAAAACAGCAGTCATCTGTGGAAGTTGAACTTCACGTTGTGTTTATGGTTCTGAGCATAAATCACCTCCAAATCACCTGTTTCAGCACAGAAAATACACATGCTTGAAAACTTGTATGCCTTTTTTTTTTTTTTGCACAGCTGGATAGGTAACAGTCACCTTAGAGTTCTGCCATTGCCAAGCCTTTCCCAAAGGGAAAACGTTCTGCATAAGCAAAAACTTGTGCTGAAGCTAACAGAATTCAGGCAGATGGTATACTGAAGTCAAATTTCTCTATATACAGTGTGGAGAGAACTTAAATTAAGCTGCCATTTAATACCTTGCTAAATCAGGATCCAAAGTATAGCTATGGTGCCAGAAAGAGTTAAGTCAAATGTGTCCAGCACTCATTCATCCTGTAAGTAATTTCGCTTCAATTAATTATCAGCTCTAACTGTAGTTAGTATCTTACAATTCTGGGAAATGATGCTGACTTACAAAAACCAGTAGCAAGTAGTCAATGCCTAATATTTCCAGAATCATTAAGATTAATAGATTTATTGTGTAAGTATTAAAGCTTCTATATTTCAGTTTCCTCTAACTTTATTGGAGAAGCTATTAAAGACAGTGTCTCAAAGAATAAAAGTAAAGTGCCAGAAGTAATAATATCATTTTTAATAGTTTCTTATTTTGATTTACAGTTGACAGAAGCTGCTAGTCTATTACGCCAAAAAGCTTCTGCCTACCTGCATAAGATCTGACATTTCTCAGAAGAAACACCAAATCTTACAGAACATTTAGAGCGTTGCATTTTCCTATTAATCAGAAGAGTGAACTGATCGGCTCTGTTATTAAAGATAATTTTAGACTATTTCCTGTGTCACACATCTAACTTTAAAAAATTTAAATCAAGTGAGGTCTTTGGTTGCAAATTACACTGTGTAACTGCCATAATACTGCTTTCATTTATCTGGAAAAACATTGTAAGATTACTAATTCCTATTTTCTTCTATGTCACACTTGAGCTCTTTCTCCGCAAATACAAGCCAGGTTGAATACCACTTTTGCCTAGAAGAACCAAGAGTTAAAACAAAGAAAAACACAAAAAAACCCTCTAAAGCAATAGTAACTAAACCATCACAGATTTTTAGGTAACAGAGTTCATTGCCTTCCTTTCAGCCACGAGGAATCTCTGGGAAGCTCCTTGACCACAATACTTAATAGCTGCCTTCCAACCCTCCACAACATACGTTTGCATCCAGCAGCCTGTTTGAACCCAGACCCACACAGAGGAATTCAAGAAGTTCCCTGATGCTTCTGACAGGCCTACCTGACCTTCAGGTCTAAGGAAACTCTCTGGTCAACAGGGATGAGGCTGAGCCCTGCACACTGAAAGAGAGGAGCCAGCTTGCTGCAAATACTTCATCCTCTCCTTCCTCAAGCACCAAGGCAGCTGAGGAAGCCCCTCCTTGAATGCAAACAGAGCAATTGCTTCACCTGTCAAACAACTCACAAAATAAAGGTGACATAGGCAATAAAAACAGAAACACATAAAAGCAACTTATCAGCTTGGCATTCAGACATTTTCACATTTGATTTTTATTATGGGACATAAACAGTATGTTTAAAGTATCCTTATGTTTACGGCTTCAATTCAATTTCACAAAAAAAGGCTAAAATTGATTCAACTATGCTTTGAATGACATTAAAGACAAATAGAAGGCTTGGAGCACACTCTTAACCACCTTTCCATGATGATAGAACTACCAAATACTGTGAGCTACCACCAAACGAATTCCAGGACTACTTTAGCCAGAATTAACCCAAAACCTGTTAGTATTTGTGGCCGTTTATGATTCTGTATACAGCTAGGAGCCAGTACTGTTACCTTTTTCATGTTCCAACAGCGTTGTTGCATTAACATTCCCATGCAACTTAGCCATAAACTGTCCTACTCTGTTCCACCTCTTCAGCCCCACCTCATTCTTTTGTGATTCTCTGCAGGAGAAGGGAGCACTTGGCCCAGGGTGCAATTCACAACAGTTGACTGTCATGAATACTTTCCCCTCCAAGGCACAAAATGAAGGAATGACAAGAGATTCAGAAGGAGCAAGTAGTCACCTGAGGTTTCCTGAATTGGCTCTTCTCAGGAAAGAAACAGGCTCTTTTTTATGCATCAATATTTCCCCATATGGTTTATATAGTATCCTTTATTTTAAGCCTTGTAGCAGGACTACTTTCCCTGAGGCATAACAAAACCACAAAAAGGTTCTTCTGCCAACTGTGAAGCATTTTTGTATGAGGACCAGAAGATGGGTACAGGGAAACAAATGCCAACATCACTTTGGTGTCCACACTAGTATATTTTTATGGTTTTTTTCCAATAGTAAAAATATTATATGCCCACTTTATTTAAGTAGTTCCTTGACTTCTGCCTCCCACTGTATTTATTCTTTAAAGTTGAAGTTATGTTTTTGTATAGGTTAGTGTTAATGTTTTATAAAGGTCAAAGCAGAGTGGTCTCCCTACTGTTTTATTGTAGGAGTTCAGAGCCAGCACTGTAATTAAAATTCCAGCTAAATAAAGTCTGCAGGACTCCTATTCATAACTAGGCAATTTGCTTTTCTAGCAAACCAGAACACATTTTCTGTTGCCGCTAGTTCACTGTCACACAAAAGAAGGTAAACAAAACCCACATGCCTGAATGCATTTACAGAAACAATGTTTCTTATCATTATAGGTAGTACAGAAGATAAATATATTCTAGTTATAGAATGCAATATAAGTAAATTAAAATAAAAAACGCACCCATTTTCTACAACCTGCTTTTCAGTATTTTGGCAAAAACTGCAAGACAGGACAACTTGGTCTATGTATAGACGTAGGTCTTGCCAAAACAGTCACACCACGTGAAAAGGGATAGAAGAGATTTAAGGGATAGAAGAGATTTGCATTTGCCCTTCAGTAAAATAAACCTGAATCCCTGGCTGCAGAACGGTCCCATGCATCAACTGGACACTCATTTCCTTCGGTCTAGCCCACATTGAAGCTCTGGTGCTTGCTAGCAAGTGTTTCACAAGTGCCACAGGTATATCAGTGCTGGCTACAACTTCAGTGTTGAATTTCTTTTTTTGCTACCAACAACCTATAAGCTGCTCCAGTATTGTCTCCATTTTGCTGCCTTCTTTAAAAGCCCCTCAGTTCTGCTTCAGTTCCCTTCACAGTTGAGAGACACAAGGTTGTACTGTTGTAGGTTGGTGCTGGGGTTTTGTTCTTGTGTTTTTTGTTTGTGGGTTTTTGTGGGTTGTTTTTTTGGTTGGTTTGTTTGTTGTTTGTTTGGGGTTTTTTTTTGGGGGGGGGGGTGTTTTTTGTTTGGGTTTTTTCCTTCCTTTTTAAAGAAAGGAAACAAATCAAAGCTATTATGGAAAGTAGAGCTCCTGTCTAAAAAGCAAGATCCCAGAGCACTACAGGAATCATCTTACAGGCCTTCCCAGGGCTCCAAACTTCATTTTCACCTTGTTTAAAAAGAATTCTTTGGTAAAGGAATTTCAGATTTTCATTAAAGATAATCACTTTCAGGTAGGCTTTCTTTAGCCAATTTCTTATTTCAGCAAATCCTACTACTCACCAGGATTGATATTTTTTCAGAGATTAAAAAATACACAAACATTTTAGTTAACATTCACATCACAGAACATGACATGCACTTAGTCCACTATCTACAGTTTCACTTGTCTGCCTAAGGAGAAGCAGTAGGTACAAGGCATACAAATACACACAAAGTCATTCCAAAATGACCAGGGCTTTCAGAATCAATCCATAAAAAGTTACTTTTTCTTTCTGTTCTCTAGAGGAAAGAGTTTGAGTGGATAAGCTGAAGAGAGACATAAGACCGAAAAAAATCAGGAACAATAGCCTCTAGCTAGAAAAGAAAAGCATTCAATCTAATAAATTTCTGAAAGACTTCATGAGTTTACTGCCAGTGTTACTTATTCTCAGAGAGACTGAGAGATCACATGGCACAAGAAATCTGTGCAAAAAGGAGATGTGCCTATTAAATCAGACGATAGCCAATGCCTACAGACAGATGGCTCTGTCCAGGAATGACTGCTTTAAATAAGCAAAGGGAAAGAAAAAACTGCAAGTTGAAGTATAATCATAATTACATTAGAAAAGTTATAATTTGATTTGGATTAGCAGAGAGAAATCTTAAGAGCTAAGAATTAATTGTGAATTACATCTACAATTATTTTCAAGAATACTTGCATGCTTTAAGATATCATTAACTTAAATGAGGTTCTATGTTTAAAGAAAGATTTAACCTCACATACTCCCATTAATTCTCACTAAATGTCCACATTGCACTTTGAAATGTAATGGAAAAGGTTAGCTAGCCATGATTCTTTTGAATGGTGCCTTCTTAAGATCCTTAAATTAAAAGTTCTGTCAGAAACGCTGTCCATGAAAATACAAAGCTATGTTCTACAGAAATGCATTAACGTCCCAGCATGCAGTAATTTGTGTTGCATCTGTTTGTCAGATACGAACAACAGCTTCCTCCTGACAAAACTGGGCTGATGCTGCAGCCTCTTCAGCATGACCCCAGCTCCAAACTATGACCACAACCATATGCCCCTACCCCTCATTTCCTCGGGAAGACTGCCCTGTTAATTTTTGTCAACCAGAAGCAATTAGCATCAGACTATTTGCTCGCTGAGTTTGTCTGACACTGAGATACCTGTATTTTCCTAAAAGACAGATTTTAGCCTTCCAACATGTTTATACACCTGGAGAGAACGAGGCTGTCTCTTGGCCTGCATTGTTAATAAGTTAGGGAGTAATAGCTTAGTTAATCTGATCTTTGTTTTGGAATTGCCAACTGCAAACGAACAGAGAAGTCTTCCATTGAAGCACCTGGGGACATTATTAGTACAGGGTTTGTACTGCACTGAGCAAGAGAGCGATCCTGCTAATACTGAGCAGTTGGTCATTGATTTAGATTATTAGAAGAACAGCTGGCATGCTTCAGCCAACCAAAGCCTGTACATATTTCAAAAAAGTCTCCAGAAATAAATCAAATCTCAAACCAAGTCATCTGCTACTTTTACCTTCCTAAATCCAGATCAACCCATTAACAGAGCATTCACTGTCACTGCAAAGATCCTCACCCACCTTTTTTTTTTTTTTAAATCAGGGTTGCATGGCTTTTCTCAACAAACTGGACCAGATTGAGCTCAAATCTTCATTTCCTGCACCTTGAAATTATAATGCCAAGAGGAGGTTTCACCAACAAATACGCCTTTCCTTCTCTTACCTACAAGAGCTGACTACATCCCTGAGAGAATTTGACTTAGTTTCTGAAAAGCATCTTGAAGGCTAAGAAATCTTTCACATTGTTCACTCTAATATCCTACCTTTTCAAAAGCTAGTTTAATTAAATGTATACACATAAAAATCAAACGACCTATTTTAAACTCTTTTCCCCTCAGGTCCTGTTAATAAGCTGACATGTGCTGTTTAGAAGGCCACTGTCTGACCACCTGGCACCCAAGAACTAATTTTTCCTGTTTTATTTTGCTTTAGTCACATGCGAAAGCTGTTTAACAGATAATATGATATTCTTATGTTGCAACTTCAATCTGCATACATCTATTCAGAGACACATCTGATGTTCTATATTACTTAGTCACAATACATATTTGCAATGCATACGGCTGTCTCCCTCTATATTAAGAGTTAGGCAAACTTCAATTAAAAAGCAATGCCTCAGGTATGTAAGTGCAAAAGAATCCTCCCTCTGAAGAACCTCCTCAATCTGCCTCCATAAACACATTGTCAAGTTCCCAATCTCTCACTTTAAAAACTACTTTCACAACTTTGCAACCATTTTGGATACTGTCAGATATTTCCTTGAATTCTGGTAATATGAGTTTGGCTTCCTACAACCATTTAAATGGAACGAGTGTGATTAAGAGAGATCCCTAACATCTGGCTTCAAATCCTGACTAATATTTCTGTCCACATGGCATAGCAGAGTCTCAGATGCCTGGTCTTAATCATGTCTCCAAGCATCAGAACTGAAACTCTGGTATTCAAGTTCTATACATGGGTATGTGCACATTGAGATATATTTTAGAGTATAAAAAGCATTCCACTATCTGGGTAGAAAAGTTGACAAGACACATTTCTGTAGAGCCTGCTACCACATGCCCAACACAGGAACTAAATCATTTCTCAACATTTTCTAAAGTAGCACATTTCTTAACATACCAAGTGATTTACATGAAAGTAATTTTAAGATGTTTGTAGAATTCAAAATGCATTAAAGACTTCTTTATTTTGAAAAACCACAACTATGCCTCAACAAGGAGGCACTACAGATATGCATACCTGAATAGATGAAAAATGCATAGTTATCTAGCTATTACCCAAAAGCCTATACAGTTTTCCCTGCAAGAAATTACTAAGCCAAAAATCTTACTTCACTTGAACATGTTATTTCACAAACTACAGCTTCCACGTGTAGTTCCAATTACCTAAAGCTTGCAATATTCAGCAGGAAGAGTTAACACTAGCATATAAATCTCATGCTAAAACTCTGTAGAGGGTTTAGCACACTACAGTAGACTGAATTAGGCTGCCATATTGTCTCTATACAAGCTGCACAAAAAGTGAAGCAGGGGGAGATAAATTAAGTGTGTGTGATAACGCACGCTGTATGGATCGGATCCAAATAAGCAGAGTAACAGCAGTAATATTGATGGCATGAAACAGTCACAGAAAGAGGCCACCTGTACAGTTAAATGGCACAGTAATGAGTGGGAAGAGTGGATGTGATAAATCACAGATCTCACATGGCATCACCTAGAAATCAGTAGAAAACGTTTTGATGTGAGCGCGCTGATTCATGTACACACACAATATTGCAATAGCAGGAATGGCCTTCTCTGATCTTTCCACAGTCATTATTCAGCTTGAACAAAGGAAGTGATGTTGGAGGCTACAGTTTTCCTAGACAACAGAAGAACTGCCTTTAAGCATTAATAATAAGCAGACTAATATATGTCCCATCATACGAGTAAACAAAGATTTTCAATATGGTTGAATAGTCTTTGTTTAAATCCACAGAATCAGAAAGTACCCAAATGCAAAGCCCTGATCTTGAAGCAGTGCAGGCTCTGAAATATGCCATCTATCATGTAAGAGACAGAAGAGGTCAGCCATTAATTAACATCCAAATTAAAGCTTTTCAAGTAAGGGTCAAAACTCCCTTTGTTTTGACATTTAAGTCTCTGACAATGTATTCCCCAATTTAGTATGCACAACGCATCACCCAACACATTTATCTTAATTGCCTCAGTTTTTCAAGTGCACTATTTGATTCATTGTCAATTAAAAATACCCCCAAAAGCCAAGACTCATGTATGTTAAGTATAAACACGATTAATGTAACACAATTACACTTCCACATTTGATAATTCTGATTAGGAACTTTCTATCAGTCTGGCATGACGGAGCACTGTCACTGCCAGGGACCTGTCAGCCTTACCAAAGACAAGCTTTCTGATAGGGAAGTATTTCATGGCCACAAATGTTTCAGGAAGGTGTAAAACCTTTAATTAAATGCTGTAAATTATCACTCTATCAAGAACGTAGCAATCTTTATGATCCTCTCTAATTGAAGATGATGTCCCTAGGTCTAAACTAAAAAAAACTATAAGGAAGAAAAATCCAGTAACGTGAGTGATTGCTAAAATAATAATTATGTGGACAGACCCTCTAGTATTTCCAGAAAGTGACTCTATGAATCCTCTCCTACTATATCAAGGGAACATCTAGTTTAAGAAAATTGTACTCGGGAAAAAACTCGGCAGACCAAAACCACCAGAGGAGTGCCTGACTGTTTGTGGTCATAGAAAACATGAGTTAAGGAGATAAAGGGGTATGACAAGGAAAAAAGTCAAAATCAGGAAAAATAAATGACAAAATTATGAAAGTAGCAACAACCTCCGGACTGGGACTGTTTTAAGAGAGATACATTAGCAAATAAAAACACCACAACACACAGTTCAGCCTGAGCACAATGAGATAAAAACTAAGTTTCACTGGAATTCTGTTTCTAACAGGCAGGAGGCTACGCGTACACAACTGGACTGATGTAATTGCAATGACCAACTTATAAATAGGCTTTGATAAGAATTGGTACAAATCAGAGTAAGAAATAAGATAAAATTCTGTACTCTCAGTTTGAGCTTCTCTTCCTTCTTCCCATCAGTAAACGTAAAATATAATTAACATTGCCATATGTAGGAGTAATAAATACATAAGAACCAGCAATAATCTATATTTAATTACAAGGGAGATACTAGCAATGAAATGTACAGTAGGTCCTTGTTTAAATTGAAAAATAAAAAAAAAGAAAAAGACTTTTATTGCACCTCAGAAAAGAATTAAGGAGCTCCTTGGCTTATCGAGGACTACAAAAGCAATCACTGCTATAGGCCTACTTTGCATATTCGCTCTATTAATTCACATAGCCCCGGTAAGCCTCACACTGCAATGCAACTGCTGAATTACACCGCTCTTGGGTAATGGGTATGAAAAGATGCAAGAGCATGCAAAGTGTATTCAAACAGACAATTAAAAATATCAATTCTGTTGACAGCTAAAATGAAGAAACTGCGCAGAGGTTTAGTGCTGCCGCATGAAGGACATACCGTTTAGGAGAGACTGAATTAACTAGAATCATGCATCAAGAGCCTGCCTTTGTCAAACATTACATATTAGGCCAATTTAGTGTCTGCTTATTAAAATAATTTAATTCCAAAGATTGTTTCCAGGCATTTCTAAATCTCCTCCTGCTCTTCCCCGCTCCTCACGTTAATGATGGCATCTTAATTATTGTGCTAGTTTCACACCAGTGCAATTTGCTGGGTCACCACAGGGCAGCCCAGTTAACTTTGGCTTAAGTAACTTGTCCTTTGGATATTCAGGAGGACAAGCACAAATCAGAAGGAGACCTGGCCAGATACACTATAGCCTCAAAATTCACAAGCAGGCGAAGACGACAAAGGTTATTTTCATTCAACTTAACATTAACTTGTTAATATTTTTTCTTTACAGAGGTCTTCAACTTTACATGCTTATTAAATCTATTATGCTTCCTATATTCTTTGAATTTCTACTTTTAACTATGTAAGAATTATATGTTCATCAACTCTTTAAAATAAGTTTCAAAGAAAACAAAATTGCTTAAAGAAATTAGAAGTTTGACATTTCTCTTCTAAACCAAATAACAATCTCACATCTCTGTGAATAGAAATACTACCTGCTTACATCCAAATTTCATCTGAAAACGCAACTCAGACTAAGTAACTCAAAAATTCTTAAACTAATCATGTTATTCTAAAGGTTTATTTTACCATCTGTTAAAGGCTGAACGGCTTAAGCTTAATAGAGTCAGTTCAACAGACTCTGGCAACTAAACCTGACATTCCATTTTGAAAACTTAGTGCTGTTTTAAAACAAGTGTGCACACATTACACCTTCATCCAAACATGCATACCAGTGAAAAATATATCAATATGTAGTAGTAATATCTGGAGGAAAATGAGATGGGAAACGTGCATTTAATGAGTAATAATTACTTTGTTTTTCTTGGTTTCACCAAAATCACTGTGTATCACAGCATAGTATATAGATACTGTATATAGGTGTCATCACTGTCTCATGCTGCGTACCTAGCAGAACTTCTGGTTCAACAGCAAGCAACCAAGCATGATAAAGAAACCATTAGTAATATGTATCACACTTAAAAATGCTGATGCATTTAGAAGTTGTGAAAACAGGAGCACTTCGTATATTTAAGTCTTCAAAATCATTGACCGTTGGATTAGGTACTACCTTAGTCTGATAGTCTTGAAGTCCCAAAGCCACCGAACAGGATGAACTAAGTTGTAACACTTGCTGACTAAAGGAGTTGAATGAGCTAACACCAGGACTGACAGACAGTTAAATCTCCTCCAGTTTAGTGCTTTGCGTTTGTAGTGTCAGACTGGATTTTATCACGTGACACCTGGTCATTGCAAATATTACTGAATATCACAGTTTTACAACACATGTTGTAACAATTCGCTGTCACTGATGATCACAAGCTTCATTCAGCCTCCTCCAAATTTTATATAGACATTTGGACTTACAATGTCTTTGAATTAAACTTTTAAGATATAAGCTTCTAAACCTGAGTTGCAGAGATGAATTAATAGTGAAGTGTTGATAAGCAAGCCCTGATTTCCAGAATTATAGGAAAGGCTATAAAAAAATATTCAGAGTAAATTTACTTTTTTGACAAGTCAATGATTCTAAGTTTTCACAATATTCATGTTGTCCTAAATGATCGTATACAGTATTTTGCTCTAATACATGGAACAGAGTAAAGTCTGTAGAGATATAGAATTAATGCAGAGGAACTCAGACAGAATCATGGCAATATTCAAAATCCTATGTACAACAAAAAAATCTCTTTCTGATAAATGACAGGAGTGATATGAATACATAAGCAATTCTGATTTTTTTACAACAGTAATATATGAAAATAACATACGGTTAAGAACTGGCTGGTCCTCTGTGAATTCAAATGGCTGTTCAATATAAAAAACCTTTTGCTGGAATCCAGGGACACATTCTAAATCTTCTGCACATGCAAGCAGCAGAACCTGAGGAAAAAGAAAGGAAATGGACTTTTAACATTCACTCATTCATCCTCATGTTGGCTTCTGGGAACGATACCGGGTTTAGGCTTAGTGCTCATAAAACAAAACATCTGACTCCATGCTCATAAAACAAAATATACATCACATCACACTTCCCCTCCAAAGTTTGCTAAACATTTTTTAATGTAAGGTTTTTGCATATACATATGTGGGCTGGCATGGAAATTACAAGATAGTAGCCTTCAAGGTTATGGTCATTTCAGATTATCAATAAAGGATATTTTACTGGTGTTCACTAAAACACAGGATGTAACATTGGTCCTAAAAATCACAAGTGAATGCATCTAGGCTAAAAGATATGCTTAAGATAAGCACTTTTAAATTGTTTTAAATAATTGACAAATTAAGGTCTGCAAACCTAGTTTCAAGAAAGCTGATCACCAAGTTACAGAGGGAATTCTTTATTCAAGGGTGATGTTTCACATGATAGAAGTTTCCTTTATAAAAGGACCTCTTGCTAACAAATGTATCATTACTAACAAGTGTAAACTGTTGTGCTTTTTCAATATATTTTTTCCCCTCCTCTGAGTCAGTTCACGCATTTTCCCTGCAATCAAAAGCTTGTTTACACCAAGGGAAGATAGAAAATTAAATATGTGCATCATACTGGAGGTGGATTTGAAGGTTAATATTGAATACAGTTTGTGTCACTGTTAGTATCAGGTCAAAGTTCCCTGTTGCCACAGGAACACGTTAGCAAAGGAGGAAATTTTAAAAGAATAATAAAATTGGAAATAGGTACAACACTAATCTCAGTCTCTGAAGGTTTGTTTTCTATCCCTGAACAGAGACAACCGCCTGAAAGGCTATTTTTCTTGGCAGCTTTTAAATGAGAGCATGGGAGTGAGAATGTCCAAGAAAGAGGTAGCAAGAAAAAAAAAGTTTAAAAAGTTAAAGAGAGACAAAAAGAGGCAAGTTCAAGAGCAGGAAAAGCCAAATCTATATTTTTCAACCTAGATATGTGTAATCGCATTTTCAAAAGTACTTTTGGCTCCAGAACCTCTAACGGTGTTTTTCCAAACCTGACTTCCAGCTGGTGTACAGAGTATTCTCACCTCAAAGTTGTTATGGCCAGTCTACTGCTTGTTGAACAGCTGAAGAAAAATCAAGTAGAGAGGGAATACGTAGCAGCCAAGAAGAAATTGGTCAAACACAGTAGTTCTGAGTGACATTCACTCCAAAATTCCACTGGCCCTGTACAAATTGCCCTATTTACTTAAGACATCCTCAACACATGATACTAATTCTGCAAACAAAGTTCTTCAGCTGTAAAGTGAGGACAGTTTCTCCCCTATACCACACAGGTGAATGCTGAAGGCTTTTCTCCTTCACCAGCTCAGGTGACAAACCACACTGTCACTTCTCCCAACCCAACAGCAGCAGCTCTCATTTCTCAGTTCCTATCTCCACCACGTTGTCATGTAGGTATACTGATCCTAATCCTAGAGAGATGTCATGCCAAATTTTAACATCTGCATATTTCCCTCTTCACCACCACTCCTAGTCCATTCACTGTATCAGAGCAATTCGCTATCTGCTCTGCTCTCTCCCTTCGTGCACTTCACACTCCCTACAAGTTTTATGGGATCCCATTTATAAAAACCAAAGGCAGCAATACTCCACCTGGTCAGCATTACTTCTTACTGAAACCAACTGCTGAATCATTTGTTTCATGTCACTGACATTTGCTATAAAAGCTTGGCTACAAGTGCTAGCAGACTGTGAGAAACAGCCAGAATATTTCGTGACGATTAAGCTGGTGGTACTCAAACGGAGCAGATGGACTCCTTTGCCTTCCATCCTGACCTGCTCTATGTTTGTCCCTTTGAAAGATTAACCAAGAAAGAAGAGAAAGGCTTCAAGTAATACACCAAGCAAGGAGTAATACACTTGGCTGTTCACTTCTATACGTCCACATAACTGCTGCTTCTCTTACCAACGCTTAGAAACACAGTGCCTAATCCCTCATTTAATTATTAACATTGACACATCGATTTTATTGAAGATTCTGAACTCTAAGGGTTGAGAATTGCACGTGTCCCCTTCAGTCCTCCAGCATGAGACAACTACAAATGTGAACTGATATATTCAGAGCCTGCCCTCAAAATTGTGCAGAAAGCCTGATTACTGATTATAAGGGAAAAAAAAGTAGCCTGATATGCATTTGAGTGGTCACACATGCATTTTTTGCACACACTTCGTGTGCACAGGTGCGTTTTTAAAGTACCTTTCTGACTCATGGTGTTACCGAATGAATATGCATAAAAATGTAATCACAGCTGAAGGAAAATTGTTCCCATCTCAAGATGCAAGCAACAACAGAAGCAAAGTTACACAAGTCCTCATCAGAAAAATAGCCCAAGCAATATGTGCTGAAATGTGACTACAAAGAACTCTTCTCCTACAGGATTAACACAAGAAAGTAAGAAGCAAATCATGTTCTGATCTCCCAGCAACTGGCATCTTAAATTGAAACTCTTGTCTTACAGAGCTATAAATAAAAAGCCTGCTTTGGACATCATCTATGTCAGTACTTAGAAAAGGGAATATGTCTACTTTATCAGATTTGTGACAGTATAAGTTGACTTTGAAATCTGGGCAATCTAAATAGGTCATGAGTTAACTTCTGTAAGCCTGGTACAGAAGCCTCACATAATACGGATGTAGCAAATAGAAAATGACCTTTACTCCCTTTGAAATAATTACAAGACTCAGGCTTGGCCTTGCTGTGAAATGGAACATTTTATTCTACTTGTGCAATTCCAGGCACTTTCTTCTTCTCAAGATGTCAGACAAGATGTTAAATTTGTTACCACACTGAAAGTTTTTAATTAATTATCTTTTTAAAGCACAATTATTCTTTTAATTTATTTTTCTCACAGAGAAACTTCTTTTGTTGAACTAAATGTCTATCTCATTAAAATAATTTCCATTGAGATTCTTCACATTAGGGAAAAAAGTCTTTAAAAAAACCTTGAAAAAATAATTCAAGCAGATATATGTTGAAGGCAAAGAGAATATTGTTCAAAGCAGAATGCATTCTGAATTTAAGCGCCATGTAGATTTCATATTTTTGGATATAATAAAAGGGTTTATGGGCTAAGAGCTGTCTAAAGACAAGCTTCATCTAAATACACTGCAAATAATGTCTAGATGTCAAACACACAGAACTCTGAATATATAAATACTGTTCACACATGCAGTCAAGTAAGTACTGGGCAATTAGCACAAAAGGATCCCTCACCCACTACTAAAAAAAGTCATATTCTTGAAAGAATATGACAATTATGAAGCAAACATCATTTGCTCATGAAAATCTGAGGGGTAGAAATCTGAAAAGCAAAGAACAGAGTTGTGACTACTCAGACCTACAGATCCTATATTGACTGACAAGCAGAATCAAAGTTTTTCATAACCTACCGCTTTTCAGCAACGTACAGAGTGCAGACTCATTTTTAATATCCTGACAATTGATCTTCCTGAATTTATTACCAGACACAATAAGGAAACGTCACTAGTTCAGATAACTCCGGTGCAAGTTCGGTCACTGGGCTAGGACTATACATCTGATGAGGTGTCAAGCCTATGAAACACCTTTTTTTCCCTGTTAATAAAACGGCACACATACTGGTGACCTTGCCTGACCTCAACATTTGCACTGAAACCGGCTCTCATAGAACATGGATTGGAAAGCAAAAGAGGATGGCAATTTTATACCCTACCGCAGAGGAAATTAATAAAGCCCCTGATGATAAAGTACCTTTGGGTATTACCACATCTTAAAAACCAGGAGTTCTACCTTCTCTACTGGTGTCTGAAAGTTAGTCTCTAAAACGACCTTCCACAGAATTTCAAAATCTTTATGTCCTATTTGACTTGCCCAGTTTCAGCATACGAAGCAACCCCATTCAGGTTTGATTGGCCAAATCCTCACTCTGAAAATTAGTTTTCTCACCTTTTACTGTAAACACTCTCATGTCTTCATTAGCCCTACCTGCATGAGATCAACTTTCTATCACAAAAATGCAGGCTTCAGAATATTAATTGCATTTCACACACATTCTTACAGTGGGAAATTCATCCTTGTGCAAGGATTTATATTTAGATAGAGATGTAAATGGTGCAGATGCCTGTGAAAACCATCTGCCCAGACATGAATTTTACACACAATAAATGCAAACAAATCTCATTTCATAGGGCAGTATTCTGTAGGATCACAGGATTACTCTCTGTAGGAGAGTAATTTGAAATGCAAACCAACCAATATAAAACCACACAAAAGATGATCTCAAATAGGAATCAATCCATTTTAATAATAGTAACAATTTCAAAAGTTAAAAAATGAGTCCTTTCCTGAGAAATGAGGTTTTTGGTTGTGGGTTTTTTCTGTTTGGAGTTTTTGATGGGGTTTTTTTGGAAGTGTGGTTTTGGGGTTTGCTTTTTTTGTTCATTTGACTCATTTACTTGGAAGTAAGTATTGAAAATATATGCTTCTGAGCTTTTCTCTGGAAGCATGAGAACTAGAAATTTGCTTTTTGCATATGAAAACTTCAGATTTTCATATAAAATAGAGTGATCCTAAAAGCTGAGAACCATGAGGAAAAAAGTAATCAGAATAACGGGAACTGCCAACGCTGAATTAAATTGCACATGATAATATATTTTTATCATGCAGATCAAGATCTTTGAATCTTAAACCCCTTTCTGTCTTCAGGTGCTGCAACGCTAGACCCACAAAAACGGATGGGGAGGAAACCAAAGAAGAAAAACAAGTAATAAGCAGCACACAGGCATCATGATTTGCAGGGAGATGATGAAATCTTGCCTTCGCTGAAGTCAGTAAGAACCATTCGTTTATTTTAGCTTTCTTATTCAAGATTTAAATGAGGGAGTTATTTAAATGAAATTAACAGAGGAATACTTAAACAGAATAAAGAGAGCATTGCTCTAAGTAAGGTTCTGATTCTGCATTATGCAGACTCCAATTAGAGTGTCAGCAGGTCCTAAGGCAATTGTTTCATCAAATCACATGCAGACCGGACACGAAGTTCTCCTTGTCTTCTGTATTTTTTAACATCAATTGGAACAGAAAAAAAACTCAAAAGCCTGAATAACTTATCTTTTGATTGGCATAATTAACAAAGGTATTTTAACATTGCATAAAGGTATGTTGAATTATTTCTCTCTGAAAGTGACTAAATTAAAACACACAGTTCTTTTGCATTAATTTGGTTTCTAGAGCACTACAATTTGAGGACTCTTTTATTCAATATTCTCATTTTGGAGGGAAAGTTTTCACTGTTTTAGGCTGTAACCTCTCTTCTTTTTATCAGTAAAGAGGTTCAGAAAAAGAGTATTCACAATCTCTACAGCTCTACCTCTAAATCTGATAGCAAATTCAAGTCATTTTTGTAAGAAATGCTATTAAGATTTGGCACTAAGATTCTTCAAGGATGATAAATATTCTTTTAAAGGGCCTACATATCCATTTACTGCATAGCTCTGTCCTAAAAGTGAAAGTCACACTTGGAGTACTGAAGGGTGGGCTATGAAAATGCAAATTAAAATGACTTTATTGGCTCAAATGAATTCAGTTCTCCTGTCGCTAAGCGGTGTGACTGCAGTAGGCATCCATTAACTGGAAAAAAAATACGACAAACTCTTTTGTGAGACTATCCAGCACAGGAACTTTCTTTTTATGAGCACTTTCCTTGTGAATGTATGTTTATATAGGAATTTTATTCAGTAAAAAGTGTGCATCTTCCATGACACTGGAAATCTTGTTAAGTTACTCAAGCAGCATTTGCCAGCACTAGTGTCTGAACTGACAGCTACTTCGCTTCTGAAATTCAAGATCTCTGGAAGAGGCACTATCTGTTTATTCAGATATGATCCCAGGGTCTGTTCAGAGCCCAAGGCCACTCTGCATTCCACACTGCTCAAGGTCAAGAAGGATAATGTAAGAAGTCTACTAGAAAGTATGCAAGCACTTCCATGGCACCCCTATTTGAAGCCACAGTTGTGTCGATTCCTCTCTGCCCAGGTGCTGACTTGCCTAGAAGCCAACCACTTTTCCTGCTCTTCTTCCAGTCACATCTGCTCCCTGCATCAAGCCACTGGCTAGCTCTGCAAAAGCCAGTCCCCACAGAACACTGCAGCTGGAAAAACATAGCTGGTTGCAAGATCACCACAGTCTGCACTTAATCTGGTTAAGCTGCTATGAAACTGCATGCTAAAATTAAGTTTTTACTAACACATCTTCCATGCATCAGCACCTGAGCTAGCATAGAGTTTCCTTGACTTGGGAATCAAGAAAAGCCGTATATAGACCTGTAAGGATCCACCTCTGCTGCCACAGGCAGGTACAACATCAAGATCAAGTGATCTGGCCAGGAGACTGGATCACAGATAATTCTTCCTGCATTCCACAGTTCTGGACCCTTATTCTGCTTGTCATTTTGTAGCTTCCAGAATAAGTTTGGTCACAGTCAATTTGCAGCCATTT
Source organism: Tauraco erythrolophus (assembly GCF_009769465.1). Taxonomy (NCBI): domain Eukaryota; kingdom Metazoa; phylum Chordata; class Aves; order Musophagiformes; family Musophagidae; genus Tauraco; species Tauraco erythrolophus. The sequence continues at coordinate 18,413,590 of NC_141479.1, read as the reverse complement.
TTTCCTTGTACGAGTCTTGTCTCATAAGTAGTTTAACCTTTCTCCTCTCTAACTCTTCAATTTCTTAGGCTAGACAAACCAAGCTCTTTCAAATCTCCTTGTATAAGGATACATTTGTTTGATTATCTCAGTAACCTTTCATTGTGCCTGCTTAAGTCTGCAGCTGTACAAAATACACAAATAATTCCAGATAAGCATTGTCCGGAGTCTGTTAAGTGATATCAATACTTCCTTAAGCCTGAAATACGTTGCCTAATGTCTCCTAAAATTCCACTTTTCCTTTTTAAAGTCTTGTCATAGTGATGGATTGCAATCATTCTAAAATTAACGAACACAGAGCTGAAAAATTTGACATCGATGGAGATACTGCCTCCATTTAGCTACAACGTGTTAAGCAGCTTTTGCAACCAGAGCCAGGATTAATCTTTATGAAATACAAACACAGATGCAAATCCTTGTGCATTGCTAAATCTATCTATGCCCTTTCTGACCAGATGGGAACCAACTCTGCTCACAAGTGGCAGACGTCTTACAGCACAAAGCCCAAGCTTAACCTTCCCTCTCAATAGAGCTTGTTAGCTGAGACTCAGGATTTGAGAGTCAGGATTTGCAGAGAGATGATAGCTTCCAAACCCAAGAAGGCTTGGACCCACGTGGCTCAGAGCGCAGCACTGACTTACTGTTTCATCTATGAAGACATATCTGAACATTGTTCAGATTTTTGTAATCCAGGTAATAACCATCATCCTGGTTTATCAAGGATTTTAATGATTAACAACAGAGGCCAAAAAAGTGTTACTTGTGCTCAAAGTAAGCGATACTCTAAATTATTCAACCATTTATGTAAATGCCTACCCATTGTGATCAATAACCCCATTTAACAAATAAGAATCTTCAGACAAAAGGACAGGTTGGGGTCCAAGGTGTTGTTTTTTGTTTATTTTTAGGCATTATGGAGAAACTAATCATATTTTGCTGAAACCTGTACACCACTGGAATGATATTGTAACTGGTTAGCCTATTTAGAGAAGCTGCATAATAAATTCATTTTACAGGGCACAGAATAATGCAAATGAGCAATACAATAGCACTTCTGTACCAGCGAAAGAGACATAAAGAAGAAACATTGAAAGTCAGATCGGATCTGGTTATACTGCAAGGTATGGAATTACTGAAACCTAAACCACATTACAACAATAACCTGTTCAAAGATCTGCTTACACTAAACATTTTGGTTATTTATCACCTAATGAAACAAACAGGTTGATCCTATTTTCCAGCAGTAATGACTTCATGAAACACTTAGATGAATGAAAATATAGATGTCTGTTTTTTAAAAAAGGAAATAAATTAAGAATTGTTTAAACATATTTATAACCCTTCACATGCAGTTGCACGGGGCAAAGTCGTTATTCCACATAGGAAAACACTGATGTGGCAAAAGCCATTAAAGAAAAAATTAAAATCATATTTCTTACAGCAGATAGTGGGTTTTGGATAGGATGGCTAGAAACTATAAGGAATATGATATATGTTTAATTTCCCAATAGTGTGATCATTATCAAAAAAAGTGCAGCCTTCCACCTATCGCTTTCCTTATACTTCACAAAGTTATAGTATAAAGCAATTATTACTGCACCACAAAACTGAACTTAGTGTAACACAGAACATCTGTCTTTTGTGCTGGTAAGCTAAAACTGAAAATGAGCTTGCTAAAAAAATCTCTTAAAGAAAAGCATGATTTTGAGTATTAAACACATACACAGTGCTATCACCTTGAAACATTACAAAAACAGGAACCAACTCCCAGAACTCATAAAAGTATAAGGAAAAGTGAAAATGTCTGGTTTTCAACTTCAAGAAAACATTTATTGAACATTTTCTGACCTTCTCCTACACAGTCACAAACACAAGATTTTAAAAAATGAATACTTTCAAGTAAATCCCTTGACTCAGGCAAGGGTATTGGAAAAGAAACCAAGCCTAACATCCAAAGACTCATAATAAAAACTGAGAAATTGCTACAAGGCAAGAAGCCCAATGCAAACCTGTCTACCGATTTTGACATGCTTTTATTTGACTTCAACAGGAAGAGGACAATGTATTCTGTAGAACAAGCTACAGATGATTTTTTTTCTGCACGAAGTTATCTGCACATGACATGGTTATTTTTTCTTTACCACAAATCATATTGAGCAATAGTAGTGTGATAGTATTAAAATAAATAGTTCTGAAGACTGGCTCCCTATTGATTTCTGTTTAAAACAAAAAGACAAGCTCATAGGTGGATTCTTTTTTAGTAAAGACAGGGCATGTAATCACCTCAATCTTTCTTTCAGTAGGGATGTCAATACGTTCTCTGTCTAAATCTATTCTCTTTAACCAAGAGGATAAAAATATTATTACATCGTGCACATAATACACACCCATAGAGGAGGGAACTGAGCTTAGAAGTTAAAAAGTATGAAACAAAATACAAACCAGAAACAGCTCACCTGTATGCTAACCTTTGCTGACAGGATAGAGAAAAGTCTTAAAACAAGGTGTAGTGAACAGATAGTTCATCATCAAAATTTAAAAAAAAAAGGGGGGGGGAATGTAATTTAAGCCTTTATTAGATGTATAGACTGAGGTCATGGGAATTGCATTAGGTTATCCTGGACAGTACACCACACTTAAATATAATACCTATTTTACCTTAATCTGACAACCCATAGAACAGAAATTCCAGGAAGAAAAACACATGGAAGTAGACTAGCTGCTACCTGTCTGATCAACTTTAAGGGATATGTTTCTATAGATCATAGAACTTAAGCTGAGTTATCTAATTACACTGCAGTAAATTCATTTTAGTCCTTTTGTGGGCCCCCCATGTATGCCTGTCAAAACAAAGCTCTACTATCCCCAGCTGACCTTGACAGCTGATCAACTACTGCAAGAAGTTATCAGAGTTTTAATAGAAAGACAATAACTGATCAACTTTGAAATAACTAGAACAGGGAAGAAAGATACTTGAATGAAATGGAGAAAAATACATGCAATATACATGTATTCCTGTATTGCACATATTTAAAAATTATTTAAAGATATTAAGATATTATATTAACAGAAACTGCTTCACAGATGCAGAGGATTTATTGTATAATTTAATATAATTTCAGAGCAGTTTTCAATTCCAAAAGCAATTATTAAAATTATTTGCACATTTTTGTATTTTCTTGTTCAATGTTGTTTTCAAGTGATTTTACTTCCTTTAGTAAAGCACATTAACTGGACCTTACTACTAGAGTAGGCTAGTTACCAAACGCATTTTTAATTTAACTGATATGACCCAAGTTGTTTCATTACTGCTCATTTTACCAGTCCAGGGCTTGTGCATTTATTTACTATAGCCAGTAATTTTCAAGCTCCTATAGTCATCCAGAAATAAATAGAAAAGGATTAAAAAAAGGACCCAGGTCTTTTTAGCAGTGCCAGCTGCTACTTGAGGAGGGTTTTTAATGATTTGCAAGAACACAGTCAAAAATTTAAAAGAACTTGTACTAACTCTTCAGTGTTTAGAGAAAGCATGCCCCAGGGGAAAGACAGCAAGTAGCTGAACGTTTTTGAGCACATCACAAGAAAAAAAAAAACTCTAAAGCTTACAGGCTCCCTTGTGTTAACAGTGACATTACATCAAAAATGACCTTTCCAAAGAAATAAAATCCATTAATGCTAGGAACATGATAAATATTGAAGATCAACACTTAGTAGCCAAAGCAGGGAGAGGGGGCAAAATAAAGTAAAACATAAAAATCAGTCTGATACATTAATTAGAACATAAATAATATGAAACCAAGACCTTGGTCTATAACCTCCTCTCTTATAATTGCTTGCCACTTGAAAGCTGAATGAAATCTTTTATGTGAAAGATACAGCTATTGACCCCACATGTATGAGGAAGCCAAAGAATACTGACATGTTGAGAATGAGATCTCATGGGTACTAGAGAATGCCTTAGTAACACTCTATTGAATACTTATTTCTTATTTCTTTACAGTAGACCTTTCTTTCAACCATCAAGGAATGACACTGCTAGAAAATATTGCAAGTTAATTGTTAAATATTTCAGGGCTTTTTTTGGTTGGTTGTAGAAACAATTCTCACAGATAACACTGGGAAAATTATCTGTCCCAATGAGAATATTATTTTTTTTTTCCCCTTACATGAAAGGACAACTGTTAGTCCCAAGGCATAAAGACACCTGTATGGATGTATCCCACAAACTCCATCAAGAAACCTCTACAAGAACTTCAGCTACAAACCTCTACAAGAACTACAGATTTCAAAAGCAAACATTAAGTCAAGTTAGGGTTCTACAGTGGTTAGGAAACTCAGTATGTTATTGTAGCCTCCTCACTTAACATTCTAGACAGCACTTTCAGTACATTTATTAGCTCTATAATTACCTGTATTTACCAAGTCTATCATCTGTTCCACATGAGATTCAACTTACAACAGATACAGGCAATAAACACAACACATGAAATGTGGGGGAAAACATGAATCTCTGCCTTGGATCTTGCTATATCTACATCTAAACATGAATACAATCATTAAGTAGTGGAGAGAGGTCAGACTCACATCTCTGTTTAAAATTCCAGGACAGAAAGCCTGCAAGGACATGCTTTTGCACCTGTCTAGACCGACTCCATAAAAAAAAAATCTAAGAATTCAGATTTGGGGGATCTGAAGATGACCATTTTTTATCAGAGAGACAGGATGAAGAAGAATTCTAGTGTTTAAGTTGTTTTCTTTATAAGGTTACATTTTATTTTTTATTTTGTCTAAGCTACACATAACAAAGCAAGCACTGAGAATTCCTACACCAGCATATATGCATTTGATCATGAAATGTCCTACCATTACTCTTTGTAACAGGGATTAATTTGATTTTTTTGCAAGTTTATGCAATCAGATTTTTTGGTTAATTCTGACAAAGATGTTTGAGTTGTATATAAAAATAAGGAATCTTAAAAAAAAAAATTCAAGTATCCAATAATTTAAAAGGTCTTTTTCCTTGTACATAGCAATTTAAATTTACTGGAGCACTTCAATCATCTTTTTTTTGGGTAAGTGCTTCAGCCTGGAAGTGATTGGGGTTCTGTGCTTGCACAGTATAAAGCAATTTAAAATTATTCAACTGCTTCAATTTTTTATAGGTACTTTTATTTGAAAATGATTGAGGTTCTGATCATGCTCACCATCGAACAATTTTAAATTATTTAAATGCCTTTTTTTAACCAATGCTTCATGTTTGGGAACAAATTCTAGGAAGCTATAGTACATTATCAAGCTGTTTAAATTATACAAGAATTTCCTGTTTTACACAATCTTTATCACCTAAACAAGGATCAGTTTGCAAGAGTGAAAGCATAAAGCATTACACATCAAAAGAAGTCAACATTATACAAAATCAGAAACCCAATTTTTCTTTTTTTAAATATTGTAAAAGACTGTTTGTCCATAATCAAAATCCCATGTCTTACTACATACTATGAAGCATGGCATTTCCAAAGCTACAAACTTCTACTTCAGTAAATTGAAATAAATAATTTCAAAGGAGAAGAACAAAGTCAAAGTTCTGAGTCCATGAAAAAAATTAGAATAATTTATTCCCACTGCATTTGACTTATCAAACGTCAGGTCAAACAAGCACTCAAGTCCTGTGTGGCATGGATACAGTGTGCTCAACAGCTTCTAGTTCAAGTTTATTGTAAATATTAAATGTATTTAAGTAGGACATTCAGGTTGGACTTAGAGACATCACACTCGATTTAACAGGACTGATTCACAGAAACCTGTGTTTTGAAAAAACTCGATTAATGGAGTTATCTTTCTCAGTAGTCAAGAACATGGTCCGCTTTAAAGCATTTCCATATGAAAGCAGAGGAAATTAAGGTGTGACATTTGAAAATAACACGCGAGATGTACAAATGGAGAATTGAGAAATGCAGCTGAGAGGTCACGTTATTAGCAAATCCTCCACTTTATTCTTACCTGGTATCCTTCATTAATACTCTGCCAACATGCTTACATTTACTATCAAACAAAAACCCAACACGAGTATTTTTGTACTTTCCACCAAGATATTCAAAAATACGAATGCAATCTAACTTCTGTTTTAAAATGTGACATCCTGGAAAGAAAATATTAGTGACTAGTTTCTTCAAAAGGCTTGTCTTTAAATTTCACCTTTAGCTTTTTAACACAAACGACGTGGATGAAACAGGATAATTTCTCCCTGAGAAAAACAACCCAGTGTTCCTCTGCATATTTATTCGAAAAGACAGTAGCTAGTCCTTCAGGATATTGGCATGCCTTACTAATCATAGGCTTTTAATTCTGTCTCTCCAATTTCAATTAGTAAGTAAACACTGACATCCTCAATTGCGCTGCACAGAGCTCCCCTTTATCCAGTTAATCACGTTCACCGCAGCTATTCCCTCGGCGGAGGTTTCAGAGTTCCTAGCTTCTGCAAATCCTTGGTAATACATCTTTTGATTCAGAAACAAAAATACTAACACATCTTATCATTCAGAAACACGTGTCCTGGGTTCAGGAAGGACTGTGTTTTCCTCTCCCCCAATAGTCTGTTGCTGTGCTCCATGTACAGAATTAAGTTGCAAAGCATCACTAAACTCATCTGAAATATTTTGCTTAAGTTAAACCTCATATTATAGTAATTAAAGAAGCTGTGAGAAACCATAATTAGTCTAAGAGTCCAACAAATATTAATCAGTAAAGTAATATTCTATTATTAAGAAGCAGCTATTCACAGTAGGAGTTTCTCTTGTGAGAAACAAGATTAGGAACTGAGCCAAGAGCAAACCAGAAGGCGCAGCAAATTGGGTTATTTGGTGCCTCATTTTAATTTATGAACGTTTTCACCTATATTTTACTTATTTTGTATTGCCATTTTATCAGAGAAGGTGCAAGCAGGCTCCAGGCTACCATCCAGGTCTATTGGTTAGTCCTGATGTTCCCAGTCACTGCGCTAAGAATTTCCCTTCTTCAATTCTACGCCAAGAGACAAACTCAGACCGCACACCATGGGCACACCACTTAACCTCCCTACGTTCCCCCATCTGTAAATGGAAACAATACAATTAACACACATAGCAGGGAGGCTCTGTGATTTACTTGAGTGTTTTGAAGAGATTTGAAATCTTGAGTAAGATGTACCGTACGAACGCTGACGAATAATACCTGTTTGAGGCACCATCAGTAACCATCTTGAGTATACAAGAAATAAGATCATGTCAAAAGGATCAAAGTTCCTGAAACACTAGGCCTGCTTTAGCTTCTTATTTTCTTGTTACACTCTCTCCCTGCATATCAGTTAAAAACCAATGATAGCAGTCTCATAACAAATCTCCCTTTCCGAGATCAATTTTAGAGCTTTCCTCCTTTAAGTCTATTTCTCTGCAGTGGGAAAATGCTGAGACTCAACAGACAACAATTTAACAGAAAGAAGTGTCAAGGGTTTAATGTAAGATGCTGCTATTTTTTAGTTTAAAAATATTTCTAAATTACACTATAAATACAGATACAACAACAACACAGTGCAAGACCACAAATTTATTTGGTGGAGGAATCTCTAATGCAATGACTTATAAAAAATAAGCAAACCATCTGTTCTTTGCACTTCTGAGCTATTTTACACAGGTTCTGGTGAAGCAATAAACTGTGCTAATAGTTGAGTTTTCCACTGCTATCCAGAAGAGTTACTTTTTTAACCAGCAGGTTAAATCAGATTGTTACCTGAGCTGTTACAAAATAGATATGGCTTAGATGAATTCTCAATTTTAAAAATCTATTTGTTATATCTACAATACACTAGTAGCATCTTTGCATATTACAGATATTAGAATATCTATAAAACAAAAGATTTAAAAATTTGAAACTGAATTTTACTTTTTCTAATTAGGCTTAATAGGTATATTTATACAGAGGTATTCAAGGAAAACATCCAAGCATTATGATCCTTTCAGCACTGTTGAAAATTATAACCAAGCACAACTTTTAGTTCTGTAATTTCCAACACTGACAGACAACAAGCAAACCAAGTGCACCATTCAGTTTCCAGAATAATTACCTTTTACACATGATGAAATGCAACTCATCAATTAGAAGAGTTATTCCAGAAAGTTCACGTATACTACAATGTTACTTTTTCCCTTTTGCACTCATTAGTGTCTTGACAACACCAAAGGCTTCATTAGTAATTAACACAAAGTCAATATCAAAATTAAAGAATAAAACTCTTGCAAGAGGTTTATGCTTAATGTGGTACGAGGTTTCAAATCCACACAGGATATAATTTTAAAATTCTAATTTAAAGTAGTGATCTACACTGTAAGAGACAAGAAATTTTGAAAAGCAAGCCATAATGCAAATGAGGCAGTTATGTTCACTTCTGCCAACAGTAAAATTGCAATCCCTTATTGTATTCATTGGCCACAGAAATAAAAGCCAAGTAGCAACAGGCACAAGTATTATATGGAGCAGATGGAGAATGAGAAAGTGTTTGATGAGATGTAGTAGAATGAGTGGTTCCCCCAATTTAAAAAAAAAAAAGAGAAATCCAGAAAGACAGGCACAGTAGATTTGGCAATAGGTATTTACTAGTTGAAAAATTCCTGAAAAAACAAGAGGTTGTTTCTATTACTTCTTCTCATGTAGTGAGACACAAAGGCTCTTGGCAGGGCTTTTTTTTAATCAATTCGTAAAGAACTAGAGGAAGAACTTGGTGAAAAATCAATTAGCCCAAGGGGGAAGCACAGCACACTGGGGAAGACTTGAAGGAGAAATGAGAGTTGGAGGGGTGGAAGAGGACAAAAATCTCACACTTGCTCTGAAAGCTCACAGATGATGTTACACAACAGCGGTGCGTGCATGATAGTTCTACATTCAGCAACCCCAAATACCTCATAGGCAACACCTCGGACTACGTGTTTTTTTTATCCAATATAAACACAGTGTTTCTTGGCAGGTAATTTGTTTCATTAACATAGTTCAGATTGTTGCCGTGCTCACCAAAAACTGTTAAAAAAGGGTAAAGAAGTAATTGCTCTTTTTTCATAGCTTGCTTTAGTCAGCTTGGAGGATGGAGAATTCTCCTGCCAAGCTACAAGGGCAAAATCCTAACCCCTCATGAAAGTCTCATCTGTGACAGAGCCAGAATCCCATCCCACTTATTTTTATTTAAACTCCATGCCTTTTCACTTGGCAATTTACTTCTTGTCATTAGCTGGCCTCTATGTCCTAGATTTGGTTTCTCTGTTTTTTGGCTTTCATTTCTGCTCCCTTATCCTACATCCCAGAGGCTGCCAGGATTACTGGACAGTTGAAAGGGGCACATGTGCATGAATTCCCTTCACAGCTATGACAAAGACAAGAGCATCCATTTCAGTCTAAGTAGTGTTCCGTTGCCAGCTATAAAAACGCAGGTGGTCTGTGCGCTTTTATTAAATATCTTCAAAAGTATTTCATACAAATACATACATAACCATATTTAACTCAAGTTTCCACTAGAAATTGCACTACAGCTGATAGACTACAGCAGGACTAATATACTTTATAACCTTTACCTCCACAATAATATTAACTCATTCTAAAACTTGGTGCAGAAGCACGTTAAGACTTGAGAAGCTAGAAATTATTAGCTTAGTTAACTCATTAGTAGACACCTATTCCTAAGTTGAAGGATAAATGAAGCAAGAAATCAGTATGTTAAAAGGTCTGTCTTCAGTTAAGATATTAAGGGAAAATTCTGTCAGGAAGAAAATTTCTCCTGAATAATTGATACCCATCTTTCTGCATATGAAAAGCCTAGGGAAAAAACAAAGTCAATATTTTTAAGGTAGGTCAATATTAAAGCACTGCAATGGGAGAGCAGAAGACCATTTGAGACTAGCAGAGTTTAAATTAGGACCAGAAGTTATATTAAACTGTTTCCCACCTCCCCAATCAAGCACGAACGCAAATAAGACTTCACAAAGCGGAAATTATATAAAACTATCTAATCCTGTTAATATTAATGACATTTGTTGTCATGTGTTATGCATAACTTAGATAAACTATTCTATAAAGATAATTGAAATGTGCTTTTTTTCCCCTCCTCTGGGCAATATTACTGTAATACACTGGAACAGTAAAAAAAACCAAAACTTTTTTTAATTTAGAATCATTTGTTTCATTGAATCATTTTGTTTTATCATTTTTGAACAAAAATAAGCAGTTAAAAGCCTCCCAAACCAATGTTTCATTTTTGGTATAAGAGCCAAACTGTATGATTTCATTCACGTCAGCTCAAAGTTATATTTCAACTGCTGCTGTAGGGTCTGGAACCCAGTAATTTTGTCTTGTCCTGTGTCTCCATCAGAATGGCAACTCTGGACATGTTTCTGCCATTCGGCCATACAGGAGAACTGGGTCCACGAACAAAGCACCTGAGCTGCAGCTTCGGCAGCCACATACCTCATCGAGCAAAACCAAGTCACTCAAACTAGCATAGAGTTCACATTTACTAATCTTTCAAAACTGAAGGGTATCAACTAGAGAAGACACAATCTAAAATATATTCTGTTTCTGATTTACCAAATGGAGGAGAGAGAGAACGTGAAATTCTTTAGAAGTTATCAGAAGTTTCAGATAAAATATTGAGTTGCCTGTATAGCTTGACTTCACTGGCACACTGAACCACCATTTTTTACATGTTTTTGCCACTGTTTAATAACATTTCAGTATGCCATTAGAGTGGCAATTAACACCTTCTTTAGTTCAGTATAGCATTCTATAGGCACACCAAGCTGGCACAAGCAACAATGCATTAGTGAGACCTCCCAACACAGGCTGAACAACCCTGTTACGGGATGAAACTGTAGCCTGCAAGGAAAATTGCATGAATGTGTCAGATTTGTTTCTGGGGATCAAACCACACCTTTCCGAGTACCGCAGACAAAGTCAAGCCCTGCCTAGCCATGGAGGCATTTTTCAAAATCCCAGCCAAGGATGTCAATCTGGTAATATTTTTTCTGCAGTATAATCTATACCAAACCTAAGAAAGAAGTGTTGGGAGAAGAAATGGTAACATTAAGGAGCAAAAACAGTTTCAAATCGGAATCACATTTTGAAGTGGATCAAGTATCAACCAAGCTGCCTACGTAGAACTTTCTGAATTACCGAAAACCTGACTTGTCACCTTTGCTTAGTTTCAATGTACTGAATCACGTGATAGTTTTGCAATGGCTACTAACGAAAACTACACTTAATTTTTTTTTTATTTGAACTTCAGATCTACAGATGAAGAGTAAAGCTACAATAGCATCTCCAATTTACCTGACCTAGTTTCTACAAAGCTATATTGTAAGCTACTACGCTTTCGTTATGCTTAAGTGAATGCTCACTAAAGCAGGTTCTGGCAAGCAGGAATAACGCATGAACTCTAAAGGAATTGCAGGATGCCTCCCTTCTCTATTATCCTTCTTAGTTTGTATTCCCCATTATATTTAGGGTCGCCTATTGTGCCATAAAGAACGGTGAATCTATCTTGAGCATAAATTAATGTGAAGCTATTGCAACAGTTTCTTACTTCCCCAATGAATTCTTTCTACAACACACCTGTTTTAAACACGCAGTAATTATTTCACTGTTACCTCCTGCTAGAAGAAAGGAAGTCTGATAGCAATGAATTGAACTTGCCCTTTGTCCCTTCTCATTGTATCTACCTACAGCAGACGGCACCAAAATGCAACTCAATTAAACACAGCCCTCTTGTCATAATATAAACAGAAGCTCTCCTCACAGCAGAAGCAGGAAAGTTTTGCCACGACACTCCTTGTTGCACTTGACAAGTTTATTCAAAAGCAAACGTTTCAGCGGGGAGGTCTGTCATTCTAATCCTGTTCTTTATGCGAGAGCAGCTAATGCAATTTCAGCTACCTGAATAGTAGGGTTCTTGCTTCCAGATGTTCCATTGTGCTTTGCAGACAACAACTGCTATAGGACTGACACCAAAAGACAGGTATTATGAGTATTTTTTCCATCATTAGCTTTCTCTCTGCACAGGGTTTACAGCTTCCTTGTTGATTGCCGTAATTCTGATGGGGATAGTAGAAGCCAATGTAATGTTACCCTTCTATAGGTCTCATAACAGCCACAGAAAGAGGGCAATTGTACTGAGCAAGGTGGTAAACTTAAGTTACTCCTGAGCCATTGAAAGACTGTTTAAAAGATTAAAAAAAAATTGATTCAACAAATCAAAGCTTGAAGAAAATTGTAGACCGTTTGTACTTCCAGGACACAAACCTCAAACTGCAGTGTTACAGATTAGCTATACTTACACTGACTGGAGATACAGCAAGCCTGCAGGAACACTTCCGTGGGGGACACCAGGGCACTGAGAAAGACAAGGAGCTAGAGTAGCTAAGCCAGGATGAATATTACAGCCAACTGAGGAAAAGACGTGGAAAGAGGTTCTACTAACTTTCAGCAGCAGTCTAAGAAGATACATGGGTGTATCTGTGGCTTGTTGGGTTGCAGTAAGGCTAAGGGAAAGAAAATACACACAAAAAAACCCTAAATCAGGCATTAGCTTTCCCCGTTGCATGTATTAACATGGGCTAACCAATAAGGTGATTTCATTAAGAAGGTATTAGTGCTTATAATTAGCATAACACACTTTTTTCATACAGTCTCTACAAGTATTAAAGAAGTAACCCTTGTCATGAAACTGCTGAAGTTTTTTTAATTCCATTGGAAAATAGCAAATAAAAGTAAATAAAGCCATGCGGGAATAGAAACAGTAAAAGAACAAGAGTGTTTAAGTCTACATGTAGAAATGCTTTTAATAGATTGAGATTTATGTTTGTCTTTGCTTATTTATATCAATTCACATTATTTGACATACTGTTTATTGTTCAATTGCAACATGTTTTCTTCCCATTGTGGTTTAACCTCAGCCAGCCACTAAGCACCATGCAGCTGCCCACTCTCTCACTCCTCCACCCTGGTGGGATGGGGAGCAGAATCAAAAAAGTAAAACTCATGAGTTGAGATAAAGACAGTTAAGTAGGACAGCAAAGGAAAAGAAAATAATGAAAGAATGTACAAACCAAGTGATGCACAGTGCAATAGCTCACCAGCCACTGACTGCTGCCCAGCTCGTCCCCAAACAGCAATCCCACACCCTCCAGCCAACCCGCCCAGTTCATATACTAAGCACAACATCATATAATATGGAATATCCCTTTGGCCAGTTTGGATCAGCTGACCTGGCTACGGTCTCTCCCAGCAGCTTGTGCACCTCCTTGCTGGTAGGACATGGGATGCTGAAGAGTCCTTGATTTAATATAAGCACTACTTAGCAACAACTAAAACATTGGTGTGTTATCAACATTATTCTCATACTAAATCCAAATACAGCACTATGCCAGCTACTGGGAAGAAAAATTAACTCTATTCCAGCCAAAATCATGGCACTTCCCACTAGCTACCATTTGCAATATATAAGCAATATTAATCTAGATATTAGGCTTTTTTAACCACGTGCTTCTGCTACGAAATGAAGGGTTTTCCTTATAACATGGAACGTAACTAACAGGCCACTCCACAGGACCGCTGAGTCTTTGCAATTTTTTTCAAGAAAGCCTGTAGGTTCTCAGTAATTTTCCATATCTAAGACTCCTGTGTTCACACACAGGATAAAGCACTGCCCTAGAACAAGTCTAGCACCCATGCCAAGCACTTTGTGCTTTGCCCAGAGCAACTGTGAGTAAAGACACTCGCTATATGGCAAATGCAGTTACTGAGCATGACAATCCAGAATTTCATTCTACATTCAGTTACTCAGACATATGAGCAATCACTATGTAACAACTTCACAAAGATATTTTCTCATTGCCAAAACCTTGTGGAAAACAATCTGTTCTACTCATTTTCTCCTTCAGAATAGAGGATGTGTTACAAAGATGTAGATCTGATCCAACTGGATCGGGAGTCAATGATATTTAAGAAGTGGCATCATTACAGCTTAGCCCATTCAACAGCAATCTATTTCTTAAGTGCAGAGATGCATTCGTACACCACGAATGGCTTGCACTTGGTGAGATGGAAAAGAAATAGTAGTGTCTCAACTTACATAAAGAAAAATTATTATTCTCTAGGCTGTTGGGAAAAAAAACTCTTATTTTGAAGTACTGTAAGTGATTCCCTTTTCTCTGAAAGAAAAGAGTAATTGCTTCTGATTTGCTTGTTATCAAAGCACGATGATGAATCCTTTTCTTCTGTACCAATTCATGTAATAGACATACATAGCCATTCGGATATGCCACTTCTCATCCATACACTATTTTCTTTGTCTAGTGTTTTGGAAAAAAGGCCATAGCACAAAGCAAGGCAGGCAAAATGCAAAGCTGTGCAGTGACATTAAACAGCAATAGAGATGTTCTTCCAGAGACTTGACTGCAGACTGCACCCTCCCTTGTTAAACATACAAACTAATGTGAGCAAATTAACCACCTGGTCTGTATTCCAAGTCCTTTTCAAACACCAATTCTCTAGCAATTCCTTCCCATGTTAATCTAGTGACAGATTAAGAGAAAAATCTGTACAACCTTAAAATAAAATTGTTATTCAACAGTAATGCGGTGCTTCATCTGTATGAAGTACCTTGTCTTTCCAACTGCAAAAGGATAGGAGGATTGGCTTGTAATTAAGGCACTGTAGTCTAACTTCAAAAAGTGGGTCAAGTTTCCAGCAGACTGCTTTGTGTTATCAAATGTCTTTCCGAGTGGCTGGCAGACTTCTGACTGATATCCATGAGGTTTGGCTCAAGTTCTTTGAGGAAATGTAGATAGCTGCCTCTGTCTGCTTGATCCCCATCTCCTTTATTTACTCAGTAATTTGGGGGGACAGATTATCAGTTACAACTCCTAGCAGCACATAGCCTTGTGCTTCCCAATCTCAGTCAAGCAAGACATAAGAAATCCTTGAGGCCATGTCTAGATTTTCTCCCTTTTCTACAGCACAGAGCACAGCTCCTGTTACAATAAATCATTCCTGTTACAATAAATCATTGCCTGAAATGGTAACTGACAGAGTAAAAACACTTTGAATAGTAGCATATTTACACCAGATGTGAACATAGGTCACCAGAAAGATGTTCAGATTAAAACAGATGGAGAATCAATGAGGCAGAGAGCTATAGGAAAGAACTTCTGGATAGCAGAAGCAGCAAAGGAGGCTGTGACTTGACTCTAGACAGGGAGAGACACTGAGGGAATATGGGGAGAAAGCCACCAAGAGCTTTCTTTTTCCACACGGACACACGCTGCTTTTGAACTGAAAGCTCCTAAGAACCATTCCAAAACTTACGGAAATCAATAGGAATCTGTCCAGAAACTATAATGGGGTTTGGATCACAAACAATGAAATATTTCCTCATAATAAAAAAGATCAGATTTATAAGATCATGCAGAGTAAGCGCAGAGTAAGCGCAGAGTAAGCGCAGAGTAAGCGCAGAGTAAGCGCAGAGTAAGCGCAGAGTAAGCGCAGAGTAAGCGCAGAGTAAGCGCAGAGTAAGCGCAGAGTAAGCGCAGAGTAAGCGCAGAGTAAGCGCACATCTGTCAGTGTTTGCCAGGGGATAACAGTACATACTTAACATGGGCTATTCGATTTTACACCAATGCACAAAGTGAGAGTTTCACGAAACCTTCTATGCAGGGAGAAAAAAAAGAATAAATGGATAGAAAAGGATAAAATATTGTAATATCTGACAATAGAAAAATAATATAAACAGAAACAAAGGCAGAGTACCATAAAGAGTCATACATGATGTGCTGAAAGGACTATTCAATACAGCCATTAATTTTTTTTATACTCATACAAGCATTTATTTTCTGTAGAAAATATTTCTTGCTAGCTTATGTTTCATCCTAGCAAGACAGGGCTGATAGCAAAAAAAACACATACTATCATGTTCGTTCTAAGGCTTTGAAAACTTTATTCAATAAGTGACACAAGTTTTTGTCCTTCCCTTTCCTCTTTGCTGTTCTGTTTTACTTACCTACTTTCTAAATTGACAATAGATGCTTCAAAATGTCTACATCATGGAACAGTTTTTAATATTGTTGGTACAATTTTACAAGAGGCAGGAAAGCTGCAAAGAATAAGAATGAGATGGCCTAATTGATCTTTTTATACCTAGAACATATTTATGCATTAGTGATGCTTAGGCACACCAATGATCGAGGTCATATTAGTCCTTGAAATTACCTTCTTTTTCAGAGCACTTAAAGCAACTTTAACCATATCTCACTTGAGCCAAAGTCTAGTAAAACTGACAGAAGTCTCTCCTTGGGTCAGATCATTAGTTTCCAGGACACAGATAAGAATCCTGGGATTTCTTCCCATTGTCAACACATTCACATTCAATAATTTCCTTCTTAAGAAGAGTCCTTTAAGCTCTCTTCTGTCCCAATCCTTTCAGTTTCTTTTCACAGCCTTAAAAGTAGGATTTGAGAGAAAGTCTCTGCTTATTTCCATGCACTAACAGCATGATAGCACAGTCTACACAAAAAGAAACCATAGCATTTAAGGAATAAAGCAATGATGCCAGAGAAGTGTTTGCTACTACATTCAGTGTTAAAAAACCAAACACACTTACTGGGTTTTTGACTTTTAAATGATACGGCTCAGTAAGGGTTCCCCAAGCGTGAGGACAGGCTGACAGAAGAAGAGAATAATCATTTGCAAGAACAGTCTTTGAAACAAGGTACTGTACTCAATTGAATAATGAAACACCAGCAGCTCCACAGGAAGTATTTTTCACTTCTATTAAGAACAAAGTTACAGGACTTTTTCATTGAGCGGGCTTATAAAATAAAAGCAGCAATAGATGCCGTCTTTACTCAGGCTCTAAACATTTTCTTCTCATCCCCCACACATTTCAACACTCCCTGTTATGAAAATATTCCATATTGATGTAATTTTGATGATAACTTCATTTCCTCATTGCCTTAAAACATTCCCTGGATAGACACAGCAATCACATTAGAAAGATATCTGGTGACCCAGAGTATCCACTACCAGAGATGACAATCTGCTGAGCTGAAACAGAGTGAGTACACACATTAAATAGCAACAGATAGATCCATCCCTTTTTATGCTACTAGACTTGTTACCAAGATACTTTAGCCACGCTTGCTTACTAACCCACAACTTCTCCTAGTGCCCACCTGCTACACAGCAAGGGAGTTTCCCTTTTCCTAGCTCACTTTCAGAAGCCCATTCCAATACAAAGCCTACCTCCCATGGCTTTGTCATGAGGGAAGAGTTGAATTTCCTAGCAGAGATTTCAGTCCCACATACTGGGCACTGCAGTGATCCCACTGCACCACGTCTTTAGTAAAGGAAGCTAGGAAACACGGATGAAAAAAATTTATCAGACTGGTAATTCACTCCTGAGGCAGCTTCCCAGCCTTTCAGAAGAGAATTCCATCCAACAGTGCTGCTTCTGTACTTTGGATTCACAATCACAGTAAGGAGACATAATGGCTAGGTGGAAATTGGGAAGTACTAAAGAGGAGCTCCTTGAAGAGCTGTGATAAATGACAACGATACAGCAAAAGAAGGTTTACTTAGAAGTCCTGTTGCTTTTGCAAACTCTGTTACAAATCACCAGAGCATTACAGCTGCAAACCCAAGTTTCAGATTGCATTTTTAATTTCCCTCCCCCAAAATTGCTACATCGAGGGCTCTTCAAGAGACTGAAGTCCTTTGTGACACATACGGCTCGTGGCTTCCGAGACTACTTTGGATGCTTTTTAAAATCATAGTGATACTATCTCTGGGAATACTTCCAAAGAAGCAATTATAAACCTTAGAATTCTACAGTTCTTAAGATGACAGATTCTAAAGTCGAAGTGAAACACAACGATCAATCCAGGTCCAAGCTACTACATAACAAGCATCAAGTATTTTACCTCAGTAATTCCTCCTTCTAGTTCAATGACTTGAGCTGTGTGCCAAGGATGAGATGTTGTTTCTCATTGAAATGGCCTATTTAGGAACTGAACTTCAGTGAGGCATGTGAAAGTATTAGATCACAGTTCTCGTGTGATGGAAAACCTAAACATGGAGCAAAGCCTGGGTCACAGAACAGTGTAACCCCCAGCAACTACTAAAATATTAACACCTTCTTCGCACTAACTGGAAGATGAAACTTACCTACTTCAGCCCAGGGGGTCTTTCCATGGTGAGGGGCTTCAGGTAATGGCCCACAATAACTCAAAGGTAGTCCATATGATAATTTCTTCATGCAGCATATTTTAACAATAAACCTATACTACATTAAGTTGCTCATATAACTGTACCAACAGAGGAAGTAACAAACAGAGCCCCTAACAGATAATATTTATTATTCTCTCTTCTTACACAGCATACATGAATACATGCATGTCAAAAAAACCACACCACCTTCTACACACACTGCTGATCAGAAAATGGAAATTGAGGGTCTGGTAGAAGAATCTGCTTGGAAGAGTGCCAGTAATACACAAATGGGATAATCCTTGCTGAAATAGAGCTGACCAGTTAGCTTTCAACATAGTAGCTCTTTACCAGAAAAGGCAGTTTTATTAAGAATAAAACATTTTAAGAGCATGTATTTCTGTTTAAAGCTCATTTCAGTGATGCCAAAAGAAATTAATGATGTTTTGAACTGCATTAATATTGAGTTACATAACGCCAAAGTATTTAATATTTAAAATCAAAATACAGTGTTTCAGTAATGAGAAGAGAGAATTTAGACAATTTCAGAGGATTTCTGGTTTAGCGTTTACGTTCTATAGTAATTTTTACTGGGAAAAATTCAGAACAGACTTTTCTTGAAGTGTTTTCTTTTCCCTCAGAACATCAGTTCTGCTCCCCAGCCAGCCCTTATCCAATCCACTTAATTGAAATTTTCTTTCTATCTCAAAAATCCCCACCCAGATGCTCTCAACTTGACTGCCTCCTAGGGGTGTCATCTCCAGTTGTAAACCTGAGAACAAACATGCATTACACTGTTAATTCATTAAGCAGGGGAAGGTTCCTCAGCATGCAGCATCGTGGCCAGCAAAACAAGCCTTGGTTATGAGCCTCACAGATACCTTCCAAATGTGTACAACACCTGTACCTGAATTGCTTTTTGTGTTTGCTACACAGTTCTCAGGCATATTTAATTCTGATTTTCAGAGGAAAGGGACAGCTGCTTTTGAAGATGCTGAGACTTTTATAATCCACTGTAATTGAGGCATGCTGATAAATCCTCCTGTCATTTAAACATATTTATATGACTACAGTTTATCCTCCCAAATTAACTAGAGCTTTCAACACTTTCTACATTGGTTTCTACTCACTGTGGTTAAATGGGTAAAAAAAGCTAGATGCAGATCAATCTGCTTTTAACAGACAATGCTAACATGGCACAGGTACAGTCTAATCTTACAGGGCTGTATCTGCCCCAGGAGAGGGATGTTCTGCTG
Organism: Tauraco erythrolophus; assembly: GCF_009769465.1. Taxonomy (NCBI): domain Eukaryota; kingdom Metazoa; phylum Chordata; class Aves; order Musophagiformes; family Musophagidae; genus Tauraco; species Tauraco erythrolophus. Next base: position 18,394,022 of record NC_141479.1, on the reverse strand, counting down.
ATATAACTAAACTGGCACAACTCCTGTGGAATGAAAGCAGAGTTAGACCAAGAAAGGCCTTCTTGGCCAACTTCTGAAAAGTCCACTCTTAAGGTGGGATCCCAAACAATAGCACTGGGAAAGTTAACACAAGGCAACAATAGAAAGTGGGGACACGTGTCACCCAGCCTTTGTTGCAGTACGCAAGGAAGCGCATAATCAAATGAAAAGCAGCACAATGCATACGTACAGCAGCACACACATCACGCAAAGGCAGGAGGACTGTGCCATCCCTCCTGCCACTGAAGCTGTGGAAATTGTAGGCTCATCTCCTTCCTACAACAGTTCCCCTGAACTCTTAACAGAAATGCACAGGACACCAGAAGTGACACACGTGAGTGTCTTTGACACCGTTTCACTAATTTGCTACAAACGATGACACCTGGGTGCCACATCTGAAAAATCAGCATGACTTCCCTCAACCCTTAATTGTCATGCAGCATATAACGCACCTTACTCTGATATTCCTAGCAGGAAACAACAATATTAGCTATGAAATCTGTAGGCTTCTGCCAAATTCACAAATACTGGCAGCAAAACCTATGGAAGGGGCAGACAGGGCTGAGAAAATGAGGAGTAATTTAATGCAAATGTTCTGTAGTGCTCCCCAGGCTCCACGATTAGAGATGTCAAAAAATTTAAGTGCTCCTTCTGGTTAATATTATGGAGAACTGATTATTACTCACTGTATATAAGGTTTTCTAAAATGATTGTATTTTTCGTAAGTAAGTCTCTCATTATTTTGTTCACTAAAGTGTATTTTCATTGTGCTCAATAATTTCCCCCCCCCCAAAGCGAAAGCTAATTGTTAAGTTCTGAATTTAAGCATTACTTCCTTTTACTTAACTTATTTTTACTCCCTGGTGTAGTAGATAATGGTATATGTTTTTTAAAAAAATAGAGAGAGAAAAAAATACATTTGCTAATGCAGGTAGGCATAACTTATGTTGAGGGCTAGATTGTTTCAAACACATACCATCTAATTTTCTCAGAGAAATGTTTAAAAAGCCTGTTTAGAGATTGCTTTTGAAGGTGAAAGTACCCATATGCACAAGGTGAGTGGAAGTTATATTTTTCTATTTGCCCATACTTCCAAATGCTGCAGAGTATGTTTGTACAGGTCACTTGATTCATTGAGCTGGATACACCTTACAGTCACTTTACATAACAGAAATAGTCCTGATCAATTACTGAAAATTTCTGGATTAACAGCTGCGATCTCATGAATAGCTGAATAGTTCATTAGAGAATTTAACCTAACTGCAATATATCTAAAGAATAAAATATATTGAGAGAACACCACAATGAGATAAGCATAGTCAGCAGTCACTTGTTAAAACAAATGGAGTGGACTTTTACTTACAATTCCCCCCCCTCTCAAGGAGGGGCTGAAGAGAGACTGTGTTTCTTTAATCGATACAAAAAACACTGCTAGTGAAACTTCCTCACCTCTCATTTATAAGCATTCTATTCTTAATGAGTAAAGACTTCAGTGGTAGCATCCAAGAGCTAATTCTCCACGGAAATAATAATCCGCTATGTTCAAAAACAAAGCTTTTCATGGAAATACAGCCTGAACTTCTTCAGAAAGGTCTTTAGTTTGGTGTAATTTTCATATTCAAGCTACGTTCAATGTTTGGTAGAAGTTGTGTTCCTGAAATAGAGATGAGTCTCACACAGTAGTAGAGTGATGCAACTGTATAGATAAACCATTGTAGTAAAATTCTGAAAGAATCCAGTATGAACTGGTGGGGATACTTCCTGTAAGCTACCACTGTTCTCAGTACTTCATCTTTGTATGTGCTGAATCTCAGTATTGAACTAATGTCAAGCATCAATTTGAAATTCCATTATCCATCAGTTGTCCACAAATGCACATCCAAGAACGTGATTCACCCATTTTTGGACTTCTGATCCATAGAAAGAGTGATGTTTCTTTAATATGACTTTTCAGATTGTAGATCAGGTAAAGATTAACTACAGTCCAAAAAATACCCAATTCTCTTTATTGACTCATAAAATAGCCAGAACTAGGTCAGATACAGACAGACTCAAAGTCTAAAATAAGGTAAGATGTATGTAATGGAGCACCCAAAGGAAGGGTCATTTATGAGAATCTGGTTATCTTTCTTTCCAAATGCATGAATATACTTAGTCTGATTCAACTGCTCCTGCAGTTGAGAAAAAGCCACCTTCTTTTATTGCAGGGAAATACGATTCCTCAGTTCCTAGCACAGTCACAAAGCTACCTTCAGCTGCTTTGAAAAGGTATATATTTTTATCCTTCCTTATTTACTGAAAACAGTCATAATGAAACTCAACTGGTTTCTTAAATGCTTTATTCCTAACAACAAAAACATCAAGATAAAGTCACTGCTGGAAAGTGAAAGTGTTCATTAATCACTAGATGCATAAGTGCTTGAGAGATGAAAGTCTATATTTTGGTTGAGAAAGAGGTAATTTACAGTTGCCCACGTTCCTCAGAATAGACCCAAATTCTTTGAGATGCATAGCAAATCAGTCCATAATCAAATGTTCTCTAATAAGATTAAAACTTTTTTTAAGTCAATCCACAGGCAACAGGAGGTTTTCTTATTACTCAACATCTAGAACCGAATGTGAAATTAAGGATACGTTATTCATTGCATGAAGACAGTATCTGTTATTGGAATTTGAAGTACAATTAATTAGGCACTTAGGCTGAGTGTTTTATCCTTCTCGTCTCTCCAATGGTGTTGCCACTGCCTGTTGTGGACATCAGGTGTATAATTCTGCTTTACATACTAATCTGATTCTAGAGCTATGCATTAAACACTGTTTTCAAGATCTACTAAAATTATCCAGAATTTCATAATTCCTAAAATCTCCAGCCTAAGAAACTAATATCTACAGATATACCCAAACTCAAGACTGACTATACACCACAGAAAAGTACAGAACCAGAGGATGAACACAATCACCCAGCTGCAGAGTTCTGCACTTTTATTTTCACGTGTTATTTTCACCAGATTTATTTTTTCAGCCTGCAATAGTCACACATACAGCTTTGGCAAAACATAGATATTACGGGGGGGCAGAGGGAAACAGGACACCCACTAAACTTGGATGCTCAGAGATTGTTTCTTGCACACACTACCCAGCTGTCTAAGCTTAGGCTTGCCTAACTAGGAGGTACTAAACTGGTCCACAGAGTACTATGCCTCAGGATGATAGTGGTGGGTGCGAGGCTTGAGTAACACAAGTGCCAGCATTTCTAACACACAGACATGCAATTTTCCAGTCAGAAAGGCTCTGCAAAAGTCATTGATTTTACAGCTTCAAACCATCACTTAATGTGAACTCGTATCTCTGTTCTTCTATGCCAACAATAAGCTGTAGCCTCTTAGATTTGGATGCTCATCCGCTGTCATTCATCTGGTCAACAAATAGGGATGATAAGAAAAGGTAACATGAAATTTTGACAAACATAAGGCAGTTAGAGGTACTGAACTGTAATGCAGAAGATACAACTGAAAACATTAAATTAAATAAAGATTAATAAAAATAATAAATGAAAATAAACCCAAGTCTTTTTCTATGACACCAGCTCTGGAGCTGAAAAACACCAAAAGGTAAAAAGAAAATTAAAAAAAAAAATAATCAACCCATTAGACCCAGAACACGCACACTTCATTCTGCTGGATTTAGAAACGTGCATCATTCTGAATCATGACCCAAAAGAACAGAAAACTTTCTTGCTTAGTAGTAAAGATGTTCAGAAGGTTGTTTTACATTTCATTTTTGCTTCATCAAGTTCCCAACCCTCAGGGGACTCAACCTGAATTGCATATGTACGGAAAATGAGTTAGCCACCCTACAATGTCTGTGTTGCATACAAATGTATTTTCTTCCAACCATTTTTGACTGGTGTCTGAATAAAGCCCATTCAAGAAAATAATATTCAAGTAAAACAGCTTAAACATCTCCAATATTGATAACTCCCTACAAAACTGTCAGTATATCTAAGTAGACCTACTCTCCTATATACAAAAGTGTCAGATTTGGTCAATTTTCATATCTGGACCATATAAAGTAATAAAGTTGCTTTGCATCTTTTGCATTGGTTCAGGCAGTTAGAAAGCGAAGTCAGATCTTTACAGGAACTGATCAAAAGGGAACATCGCTTTCTGAACCAAAGCACATGGTCTTTGCTCAGCTGCCAAAACCATAACATCCCAATTTGTGTCCAAGTCAAACCCATCATAATGTAATCATCAATCATCCCGATTTGTAATAATGTTTGCAACAACCCATTACTGCTGCACATAACCATTTATCCTTTAAAATCTGAAAATGTTTCCCCTACCATTCCAGACAATGCAACTAATTCTGCCAGTATGGTGGGGCTGGGCAGAAACACCAGTGACTCATCGCAAAAGGACGGAGACTTGCTTAAAATAAATAGTTCATACTTTCAGTATATTCAAACGCTAAAAGCCACCCTTCCTCTCAAAAACACGCATCTGTACCCAGTTACACTGTGACCTGTGACTTTAAACATCACTGCTCCTGATTCGTGTGCTGCAAATATACTGAGTTTTGTTGCTCTGATTATCAGTTCAAATTTCCATATGTTGAGTTCAAGATAAGAGAAATGACTTCATGCCACACAATAGCAGGAACTACAGAAATAACTGTCATGCATGTAAAACAGAATTAGAGTCTTACTTGGTGAGTATCATTTGAAATAAAAACTGGTCAGACTTGGTAAAAGGTTGATTCACAACAGATTTTTGTTTATTCCTTCACAATATATACATAAGAACTGTTGCTGTTCAGGTTCACACCTCACTGGGAGTTTTCCACTTGGGGATGTCCCATTTAACATGGGGAAAAAATTAGCCCTGATGAATCCTAAGTGAACATCTGAACTGGGAGAAGAAGAAAGCAGAGTGGGTTCAGAGAACTAAAGGGTTTGGGTTGGGTTTTGTTTGTTTGGAGTTTTGGGGGGCTTTTTTGTGGGTTTTTTTGTTTGTTTGGGTTGGTTTGGGGTTGTTGTAGGTTTTTTTTGGTGGGTTGTTTTTTTTTTTTTCCCTGTGAAGGTGCCCACTCCAGATCCAGGCAGAGCCAGGGCAGACAAAGGCACACCCAGCGAGGCACCAGCACTGACACAATGACAAACGTCCCTGTGAGCATCTTTGTGCATCTCATCACTGTCACACCAGCGGGCAGCAGAGCCTGATCTGCCTCGCAGCATGTTCCCGCTGGGTTGAGAAGGGGCCAAAGTGTGACGAGGTGTTGAAGAGGCAGAAGGCAAAACAGAAGTCCAAAGCACTGCAAGAAGTACAATCCCAGGGGGAACAGGACAATGTTTATATACAGCTGCCCGTTAGCTACAACCTTTTTCCTGTCACAAGCATTCTGCCTACAAGAAGAGATATAAATAGATGATGAGTGAAGGAAAGATGTTAGAAGAAACAGATTTAATTCATGTTTGGGAATAAGAGGCTCTGCCCATCTAACCTTCCTGCTTCTCCAGAAGACAAGGAACAGGGGACAATCTCTTGCACCGCTGATTGCCAAATGGTTCTTTAAAAGAACAGTTCAAGTAACTCGGTAGCTGGGCATAATTCCACCTAATTGAAAACTGAACATTTCACTGTCAGCATCATTGAAGGACTGAGCCAAACTACTTTCATATGAACAAACTGTTTTATCTGCCTTCACGTACAGCCTGGCATGTAAATGGCATCACAGAAGTGATGTCAGAAGACATCATAACAAAGTGCCTACACAGCACTGCTCAGCATCACTATTTGTCTCTAGAATTAGATGTGCTTTTCTCCAGACTTGTCTAACCACTTGATTTGTGTTTTGGCACTTGGAAACAGTAAATGAAAACCTTTCCCCATAGAATTTAAATAACGCTGAAGTTGCAATAGGAGACAGTGAAGCCAAGATTCAACATTAATAGTGGAATCCATTCCACATTACTGCAGGCTGGTTTCAAAGGAGAAGAGAATGTTTTCATCAAAACACTCTCATTACTTTGTCCAAGTGCTCCATCTTCTATAGGGATCCAGAATTACTTATGCTTTTGCATAAAATATCCAGTTATTTATACTTTTGCATTCACTCTAACTCAAATCTGAAACAAAGACATGTGAGAAGATCTGCCACAGGAAGCTTATAGCATAGCTCTATCTTTTGGGGAACACAAGTTTTAGTTGGAGTGGGAGGGAGGTTGTTCATTTTTATTAGGAAAAACACCCGAACATATTGAGGAACATGTGGTGTTACCTTTCAGAGAAATTCTAAGAGAGTGTTTTAATATATTAACAGTGGACCCTAGCTCCAAAAATGCATGTATCCATATCACAGCAACAAAATCAGTGGAGATCCTTATCAGTATCTGCAAGGATCCCATGAGAAAAACCCCAATCCAGCTGGCTATGAGCAATTAACTTGGAAAACCTCTAAGGAGGTGTTCTCATTGCTCAGCCTTACATTTAGCATGATGAGGTCTCAGGGAAAAATTAAGACACAACCACAGTGTAATTAAATAATTATTTTAAAAGCTCAAGAGTCTTCATTCTTCTTATTTCAGAGGACGACCACCTTCTACCAAAACAAATTGCCAGTACAAAAAGGGAAGCAAAAGACTGTCGAAGATGTCACATAGCACAGAATTAATGAGAAAACAGATGGAAAAGATTTTTTTTTTTTTGGTAGCTCTACAGGTAGAATTAAGAAGCATAGAAATCTCTTCACTGAGTAAATTCCCGCTGGATGGGTAGCATGGCACACTGAAGAGCTGCTTATGAGCCACATGCATAAAGCTGGGACTTGATGGGAGTTTATGGGCTCATCCCATGTTGCTACATTACTTTCCCAAATTCCTGCTGCTGAATTCTTTAACAAAAACCTAAAAAAACCTTTTTTTTTTCCTGTTGTTATCTTCTCATTCAATTGATTACCTAGTTACAAGCGGGAACGTTATGTGGTTGAAGCAAGAGGAAAAGGTGAGTCTGAACAAAAACACATACCATTTTCAGACCAAAGCACACACCACCTCTTTCTGGTTTGAAACACAAGAACTAGGTGACTGTCCCCCCAAATAAAGTGACACCACACATTTCCAAGCTACAAAAGCACATAACCTGAGTAACTGAACCTGTGCATGCAATCTTGTGGTCACACTTTGACCAGCAAGACTGTTTTTACACATCACACGATTTGCGGGACAAAAAAATCTTTTTTTAAGCCTTTTTCCCACTTGGCTCATCCATGAAAAAAGTGCAAGTGGTAAGGTTTTTTCCGTCTCTTGTTTTAGAGACTTCTTTTGGAAAATAGTATGCTCCTGTTGCTATGAAAAATAGAATGAAAACATTTCCTCGCGTTCTGAATTAACACTAAACAGATCACTGTACAGCTGTAAGTATTGATTTGATAAAATTGAAGTCACATATTTACTGGTAAAGAAACTTACTCCATTTCTGTAAGGAAAAAATAAACCCCCCATTGGTATGGCACGCAATGCGTGTAAGTGTGGATGCCTCAGACTGACTTTGGTGAAAAAATACATATTAGTATCTGTACTGCAAAAATGATGAAAGAAATCAGAGCAACAGACATACATAAATACAAGAGGGATCCTAATACTTAGCATGAACATTTCAATAATTATCAGTAGTAAAATACGAGATCCAGCTATATAAGAGTCTAATTACATTCTTAATCAAATTATGAGATATTAAAAAAAGGTTGCTGGAATACCTTTGAAGCTATATCAGGAATAAAAAATAGCATAAGCCCTTTGTTACCTCTTTACCAAGATCCTCATTAAGAGTTAAATTCTACCCCCAAACTTTTCCCAAGCAACTAAAGAGTGGATGCAAAGGTGAAATTAGATGCAGAATTTGCTCCTACAGTGCAGTCATTTGCTCAATTACCAGCTCAGCAGTAACGCCCCTATGCCACCACCAGACATTAGTGCTCCTTTGTTTTAAGCAGAACAAACATCCAAGGAGACAAGCTCCTTGCCCTCAGGAGTTTAAAGTCTTGAGAGACAAAAGAGATACGAGACAGAAGAATGATAGGATCACACCCAAGAGCTGTTTCCCCTCCACACATCTCCTCTGTGAGTCTATAAGTGTTCAGAAGGCTTAAATAATTTTATATTAGGAAAAAAGTAAACAAAAAACTGCAATTTAATTAAGCTCATCACAAAACCAGGACACAGCTATATTGCACCTGCAACAACTTCATGGATCTGTATTGGTCATTAACTCTGCCAGTGTTCAAACACCTGTGACAGTTCAGACATCACCCAAGTTATTTCCAGAGCTGGTGCAGTCTAAAGAGCATTTTAAATCATTCTTTCGTATCACATTTCCTAAGTCAATGGCACAGGTAAAGAGAAACCATCTGTCTGTCTTTTTTGCATAACCTCATTTGCATACTATTAATACAATTAATATTATATAGGCGTTTATATGAAAGTATTTGATTGCTCTAGCTAGCAATGCTCTAATTTGTAGACTGCAAGATAATTTCAAACATAAGTCAATCTGAGGTCACTTCAGAAGCCACCTAATCAGGAAAAACAACATGTTTATTGTGAAGTGACAGGTCACTTGAATCCTAACAAGATTATATGAATAGCCAGTTACATTTTTGTCTGAATACAAGAACTAAATTATTCAAGTGAACATTATAACATTAATGAAAAAAGATACTACTGAGAATGAAACAGGTTCTTTTTAATCATGTTTCTACTTTTGGTAACTCCACACATTAAGAGGCAATTAAAGTAGCTATAATCTTACTGGGATTTTTGTTTTGGTTTTGGAATGACACACTGCTTCAGAGACAAATGCAATAAGCCACCTGAAATTATCTTTTAAATTGTTTGTAACAGTTACTTAAAGCTACAGAAATTTAATAGTTTCACTAATGTAATTTTTTTGGCATCTAGAGGGAACCTTTATTTTCTTGCACTCACACAAGGAGAATGGTATTAGCCTCTGATTAATTCAGATCATCCGGTTCTCACTCACGCTTGTAAAACGTGCTGCTTCAAACACTAGAAAGCAACTCCCCATAAATCCATGCTATTCCTTTCTCCATGATAGTGACATTGATTTAGCAACAAATATGAGGCCAATTTATTGCCTGGGCCACAGATACCTACAAACACACTGTAGGAATGCACCATGATTTGCCCCGCAGTCCTGGTCTCCTCAGTACCCTTATCACATCTCCTGGAGCACACAACAGCTCCCATTCGAGTCATGAGTCAAAACATCCTTACAAAGGAATCCCAAAGGCAGAGGGAAGCACAGGGCAGGATGAAGCCAGGCACTCTCTGGGAGCATAGCTGCAGGGTAGCACCAGGTGACTGTATGTGCCATGGGACAGAGGCTCAACTGTCATTCATTCATCCACTTTGTTGCGTGTTCCAGACATTTATTTGGTACTTGCAGGCTTTTGTCTGCAGTAAACAGGCACTCACCTCCCTCAAGTATTAGATGGGCCGCTCGCAGGTTAGCTTTCAAACGTTATTGCATTTAGCCCAACAAGACTGAAATCAAGCCTTGCCATTCAGCTTCACTTCTCTCTTTATAGCCCTCGCCACTGCCACCATGATGTTAAAAAGAAAAAGCCAGAAATCACCAGCATAGTGGAACTACTGCCCAAGAATAATTAATGACTTTAATTCCTTTCCATTTTCCATCTCTGCATTCTTTACCTTACGGTCATACTGAAAGCTGCTTTCAAGAAAGATCATCTCAATCCATTTGAGGACTAGGGTTTTAGCCCATTCAACAACACACAGCCCATAACATGTGGCAGGTGTCAACCTAGCAAACAGCTCCTGCTGCACAATTGCTTACTCTCAAGAACAGGGAAAACATCTCACCAGAACAGAACTGAGACTTGCAAGTGATGCAGCAGTCAGTGATTCCATGATGAGAGATTAAATCCACCTCTTTGGGGAGGTTTGCAGGATTTTTATGATCATTCACCATCATTTTTAAGATAGAAATGTTAACGAGAGATGACAAAGAAGAAAACAACTAATATTTTGCTATCATAACAACTTGCTCAGCAACATGCACCCAGACAACTCAGAAGTATCAGCCACTGCTTAGAACTGGAGACACGGCAGAGCAAGGACAAGTTCACAGCTATGCAGGCCATTAACAGTTAGTGTGGAAAGATGACAAAGTAGTGTGTATGAAGTGCTGTTAATGCTAGCCAATGGCAAATGTATAGCCAGAGATGTGATAATTTTGCAAGCCATTTTGCTACAAGTGGCTGTTTTTAAAATGACTGTTCTACTGAGGGAATTGTTCAGCTCAGTGAAATTGCCAAAAAGTTCTAGTTTAAGAAATAAAGTCGTGTTACTTTTTAGATCATGTTTAAATCTCTGTGAAGTGAATAACCTACTAAGGAAGGAAGGAAGAGTATGCTGGTCTTAGAAGAACCTGCTGTCAGCTGAAACACAACCTGTGTTACAGTGAAGCCATTAAGAAGACAGAACATCTCTGCTGGTTGTTTAACCTGACAAATTAATTGAGAAGGTCTACAGTGGACATACCAACATTGTACAAGTCTGGTTGCTTTATCAGTAACACCACATCCCTCTCATATCAGCTGTTTCCGATTGTGGAAGGGGTAGAGCCAGGTGAACTGTTTTACTAGGACCCATAGTAAATGAAATGGAATAAGCACAAGCCAGGTTCTGTAACCTCCCGAGACAGCAGAGTTACTGGAGGGGCTTACAAATCAGGGCACAGCATCACTGCAGGAGAGTCAGGAGTAACAGCTGCATAGTCTCAGCCCCAAACTCCTGAGCTGGAATCACTTTGGGGCCATTATAAAGTATCATTTGGAGTCTATTAAAGAACCTTTTATAATCACATTTACCACTGATATACATTTTTAGCCTTCATAGTTAGCCCAACTACTTAAAAATGGCATGCATTAAAGAACCATATTTTAGGCAAAACAAAGTTAAATCCAATGCCAAAAAGAAGGAGAAAGAGCAATTTCCCTTTTATGAAAAGCAGATAACATTAAGAGGCAATCAATTTTAACTCTACTAAGCCCTCAAAATCTTGCTCAAGTAACTGTGGTTGGGATAAGAAGTATCCTTCTGCATGGGTTCAAATTGGCCTTCTGATGAGTAAACTAATCTCTTCAGCAATCAGATCTTTTTTAATTGATGTTCATTCCACTTTTTTCCCCACTGTTTGGACTTAAAGGTAGTCAGAGGTCATCTTCCTGACTTTCTCATGAGGACTTTTTCCCCAAAAGCTATTTATTGTCCTGCCTTTGTTTATGCTGGTGACCCCGGCTCTGTCCAGAGTACTTAGAAATGGCAGAATAATATACAAAAGGTGTCTTTGGGTGACAGAGTTGAATGCTTGGGAAAGTAGGATGATGTGTGCAGCTGGAGTGTTAAAGAATGAGCAATTTGAGAAGAGGGAGAGTTGACAGCCAGTGTCTCTAGTTACTTATGTATCCTAAGGCCAAGATATCTTATCTTCCCATCCCCCAGTCTCCCACACTGAAATTTTTTTATTCATTTATTTTAAACATAAGTCTACTATTCAAGTCACTCAGGACTATTTGGATTATAAATGCATTGAAGTAGCAACTCTGTGTTAGACTGTGTCCAGGCACAGAAGAAGAATTAAGACTGACATCTGAGGTAGAGCTGAAAGAATTTCTCTAAATGTGAATCAATTATAATAGCTGTGAGAAGAATTAGGCTTTAGTCATCTTGATTTCCTTTTCCTGAATGACCTATATATAAATATGTCCAGCAAAGTGGGTACTGTATCCTTGAGGGATATTTTGCCTCTGTCCCAGATCTTTGAGATTAGATTTAGCACTCCAGCATAGCTCACAAAGGCATGCACTACTGACTACAAACTGCGAGACATTCTCTCTTCATTAGCAACACGATCCTCTCCAGATAGTCAGAGGGGACTATGTTAGTGCACACAGCAATGATCATTTTAGCTAATTAATTTTAGCTGAGATGCTCAAGCTGACAGTTTCTAAAATTGCACATCTGTGAGCTGGGATGCACTTCCCCAGCAGAAATTCATTTATTCTGAGAAGGTTTGTGCCAAGGAGTAAATCTCCAGTAGTTTGTTCCCCCCTTCCACTAGCACTGATGAGAGTCTTAGGGCATTAAGGTATCGTGTCACCTATCCTTAGACCCACAGTTAAATTATCATCACATTGTCAGTCCCTTGCAATGCAGCTACTCCCATCTCCTTACCAAACCTAATCAACAAAATGCCTGCAGCCATTCTGCCTCAAAGATTTTTTTTTTCAGCTCCAGATCAGCCTGCTTAGACGTGATAACTTAAAAACTCATTTATTATTTTGTGGTTTACTTATTCATTTGAAACATTTCCATCAAAACTTGATGTGCTGATTAAAGAGAAAGATACAGCTCTTATTTACATAGAGTTGTATATTTTACTCTTCTGTACAACATTTTTCCATTGTTCCTCCAAGGGAAATAGGGATAGTAATAAGTAATTTGTAACATTAAAGTTGAATATAAATTTCATATCTACATAACTGAAAGTTGTTGAATTGGCCAGTTCATTACCAGACAAAAACATACCTTCTAATACCACAGCTGAACCCAAATATTATTTGTTGGAAGAGCAAGCTAAGCAGCTGCTTCTATAGAAAGTATTTTTTGACAGTGTTGTTTAAGTTACGCTTCTTACTACAAATCCTAGTTTATAAGGCTCCCTTCTGGCCACCTTTTTGTCTTGGATAATCTCTGGCTTTCCCCAGGATTTCTTTTCATGTTGCTGTAGAAAGTATCTCACCTCACAAAGGCCCTTTCCCAGCCTTCTTGCATTTTATTACTGACTGGAAATATTGAGGATACAAGTGAAAAATAAATATAGGACTGACATGGAAAAATAGAAATACTATGTTGACTTATGAAATGGTAGTTAAAATCATTACAACTATTTATTCCGTCTCTGCAACATGAAAAATAAAAGCAAAGATATATACTTTTTTAATCTTGTGGCTGTTGTAAAAGCCCTGTTCCAGAGCCTTGTTCAACTTCAGTCCTCATCTGAGGGTTAATGCAACCACCAGGTATCCTGAGGTAGCAATTCAACAAGACACCAAGATGCTCACACTTAGAGTGTTTCTCAGATTAATCATGGAAGATCAAGAAATGACCCACAACTATTCACAATCAGTATGGAATAGGTTAAAGATTAATTCAGTAAATAATTCATTTGTTTAAAACATATCCCACCTTCGCCATCAATATTTAAATAAAATGGATTACTGCACGTGAAGATAGCAGACAAAATGCACTGTCATGTAAAAGGAAAGTTCTGATCCATAACCATATCTCAGCCTTTTCAAAAAACCCACAAGACAAACCAGTAGCTTACAATTTTAAATTACATCTTCACTACCAAGTAACTTCCTGACCATGACAAAAGATCCACCACCTCAGGTTTATTGTAGCTTCATCCAGAAATCATCCAGTGATGCAAAACAGACAATTTTTACACTGCTGGGGCACACTGATAAGCCTTATTTGTGAATGGAATAACCGTGATTGCATTTGTAATTTGGGTAATTGTGCATGCACAACTGGCCAGCTGCATGCAGAATCACCCAATTTGCACATGTTGCCTTAATTGCCACTTGAATTCTGACATTTTATAGTTATGTGCATGCAAATATGAGCAGAAAAGGACTCATTTGATAAACAAAGCACTCCGCACTGGTTTTCAGTCCTTCCTAATCAGTCAGAGTACTCGAGGCCGTTTCTGCTGACACTTGAAACAGTAAATGTATCCTGAATTGGGTACTGAAGAAGCTTCTCCCAGCCTTACGTAAGCATGGTTAAGTTTTGGAAAACAGAGCAACTCAACATGGATAAAACTTCAAAGCAAGTCACTTGTTAGAGTAGGTAGAAGCAGACCTCTACCACATATCTCTTGCAGCCACTCTGGCTGCTGAATATTCATTGATAATGAAAATAAGTACATTTACTCCTCTGTAGTTCTACAAAACTTCATCCACTGGTCTCCAAGCAAAACAAATACTAGAGGTCAAAGCAATGAAGAGGCATCCAGGAATGCTACAGAAGTGAAGTTAATCTAGTTTGCTAAAATTATCTCTTTTGGAGGATCTCAATTATACAGAAGACTAAACACGCAGAGCAAGATCTCCCACTTTAGCAAAGTTTGCAGCTCAAGAGAAAGGTATGAAGAGCCTTAAGCTTACTGCTTTAAGGCTGTGCCAGTAACATGCAGACTAGATGAGCGAAAGCACTCTTAAGACCACCTGTTAAAAGGCATAATATCAGGATTCACTTCATGTAGCAAAAGCAGCTCTAAGATATACTGCACCTGGAATAGAAAATACTGGAATTCAAAAAGGTTTCCCTTCACAGATGAACAGATATGGCCAGAAGGGATTCCAAAAAGAAAAAAATAATAATCAGGCATATTACCTGGTCATTCCAACAGACATGAGCTACTTCATTGCGTAAACAACTCAAAAGTCAAGAAGTTACTATGGTTGCCAATTATTCAATTATCAACTGTGAAAGAATAGGGGAACATGAAGTAAAGACGACAGTTCCCCACCTAGTCAAAGTAGAAAGATTACAGCAGCAGAGCCATTTTTTGCAAAAGTAGCTTCATATCAGACATAGGGACTGGATACTCTTGTCCATCTCTATGTGCTGGACCTCTGCTTTCTGTCGGATCCACAGAGCCCTGCGTACAGAGAGCTTTATTTTTGTCACATCACTTAAAACACTGTCTGTTGCAGCATTAAATGCCGACTTTCACCATATTGGAAGCGTGAGTACTGAATTTCCTAGACTTCCTGGACTAGGTGGCTCTCCATGCAGATATTCTCATCACCAATTACTTCACTTTGCTAAAATGAAAAATTATCTTCTCCCATAATTCACGCTCTGAATTGTTTCTATGCATTTTTAGCTTCCTTTCCTACATTCGCAATCATACTTCTTTATTCTTTACTCGTCTGAAAAAATAAATGACTTTCCAACAAACAGGATTGAATTTATTAAGAAAAATGCATTTCAGGTTCGGTAAGAAACTGCGTTAGAAGAAAGAGTCACATTCTGAAGTTAGTTCTAACCAGAGCACCTGTCTCCATAATACATTGTTAAAAATGTCTGAAATTATCAGCATCATCTAGTTTTCATCAAGATATTTCTTTTTCCACATAGGCTAAACCACTGTGGAATCTGGAAGTCATCTCAATTTACAAATTTATTCTCATAATGTTTAATTGCAGCTGGGAAGTAAATTTGACACTTTGTTTAAAAGAGAAGGAAGAAAGGAAATCAGGAACATAGATCTTGATGGCCTGCTCAGATGAACAGAGAAGCCTGTATCAGACGTGATAAATTTCTTTTCTGTCATAAGCAACCACCTAAATAAACTCAGGTTATCAAGCCAATAAGCTCAAAGACTACTTCGTAAAAAAAAAAAAAAGAAAAAAATCTCTTCAGTCTGTGGCAAATGCTACAAAGATCGTCTTCACTAAACTAGTCTTACCTCTCACTTGGTTACATCTCTCTCAAATCATTCACATTACATGAATGCTGCTTACCACCATAATTATAGTAGCAAACCTGCACTCCCTTCTACATATGCTTCCCAGGACAACATGAGAAGCAAATAATAGATGCTAATTGATAAGCTAGTGAGGTCAGATATACGAAGGCTGTAATTGCTAATTCACAGCTAGTAATACAAGTTGTCAACACATTAAGGAAAGGATGAAACCTTGATTTCCTCAACACCATTGGATGTAAACTACACTTTCCACTTCTTTTTCTACACTCTGTAAGCAATTAACAGACACTGACAGATTTAAGCAAGTGTAAAGATGTTACAGAGTATACAAATTTGAAAACAATCATTTTACAGAGCCATATAGTCTAATTCTCATGTAAGATAGAATTACATCTTTATTCGTTATGTATGACACACAGGTAGTTGAAGAACAAAATCTCAGGCCTGGCAGTGGTCTGTCGAAAAGCATGGGATACTTGGCTAAAGATACAGTATTCAGTTCTAAACAAAAAAAATGTTTCTTACCCAAGACTCCCCACAGGAAGAAAATTTCAACCAAGATTCCATACACTTGAAATCATCTCATCCAAACCGTGGTTTCTTCTTGTCTCTTGTGTTTCTCATATTTTGTTTAACTTTGTTTTACACTCAAGGTTTTTTCCTATTGAGTCATGGTACATTGATGCATTTCATTAGTGTTACTAACAACCATCAGAACAAATAACGTTCTTTCCTGTTTGGTAAAGCCAAGGCCTGGTAGGGATACAGCAGGTTTCAGCCTGTGGTAGCGTTGGGCATGAAGGTTACAGCTACGTTCTTGAGCTTTTTGAATAAAAATACTTAAGTCCACTGCAGCTCAAAGAAGCTTAGTAAACTCCTTGTGGCATGGGTAAAAACCCATAGACAAACCTCTCTGCCACTGCCTTCCAACTTTCAAGAAGGAAAAGTCTGCATTTCCATAAGGCATGCCCCTGGAGTTTCATTTTTAAGCCACAAACTTCAGGGGACAGTAGGCTTCAGTTTCTTTCTTCCTAGGGATTGGAGATAAATATTTCACACCTCACTGAAATATTACAGCCTGCATTCTTTTAGTCAAAATATTGCTAACAGTTTGTGAAATAATTTCTCCTTAAATTTTTCTTAGGACCAAAGCATACAGTTCTGCAGCATTTCACTTTGGTTTTTACATATGCTCTTTGTTAATAGGAGGACAAGAACAGGAATCGCCACACTATTTTTACTCCCCTCCCATCCCATTTCTTAGTTTTGTGAATGCCAGTTATTCCAAACATCCCTTTTTTATGTATCATGTTGAAGCAGTCATAATCAGAGGCCTTTCAGTGTTATGCCCTCAACCAACATTGCCACTACCTATTTGGCAATTTCACACTAACAAGACAGTATCCTGCTTAGCAAAGGCAGCAGCTGATCACTACCACCCCTCCAAACAAAAAAAATACCCAAAACCACAAAACGTTTAAACATTTACTTAGGCTCCAGAAGCACCCAATAGCCATTTCCTACATTTTTATATTCAAGCACATCTACAGATCAAGGGAGGACAAGCTACCATTTATGAATGAGAAGAATCCAGCAGTTCCAAATGGAATTCTTCAATCATAGTTAATAGCAAATGGGTGAGAAAAATAATAATCTAATCAAAACCCAAAGTATCTCAATTATGTCAGTCAAAACTAAAGCTCCTGTGAAGTCCAGGATGTCACTATTCATCTCCCCAGTACTCCCTTCCATAAGGTGCAGGTACTTCTGCAAGTTTTCAACTATTCCGAAGAATTGCAGTAGGAAACAAAAGGGCCCTTCACTTGAGAAGCAACACTTAGATGGGGACAGACCCTTTATTTCCTTGAGTTTCAATGCTTCCACAGTGAAATATTCCCCCAGGGAACACTGCAGATCTCCAAAGCACTCACACCCTCCTCTGGTGATGTGCATCAGTCCAAGTTAATGTCAGCAGGATGCCAACCATTCTTCCTCTGCAATCTCACAATTTTATATCAAAAAAGCACTACAAAAAAAAAAAGTTTTTTCAGCCCTTCAGGAGGTCTTCATTTAAAGCTATAAAACATATATTTTTTTTTAATTATCCATGAGTGAAAACAGATTTAATAAGTGTACTTTCTGATTTCTGTTTGTAGAAAACCACTACAACACCTAAGTACATATAAGTTTCCTACTACCACTTTCCACACTTTGGCTTTCACTGTTAAAGCTTACTGTGCTGCTATAAATCTGATACCCATAGGAATAAAAATCTAAATTAAATATTAGACATTTTTACCAAGATGATTTATAAGTGCACTAATAATTTCCTAAAAGGAAAGTTTTAACCTGTACAGAATAGGAGCCACTTTTGATTATTCTGTACAATTGCTGTCCACTAAGTTTGCAATTATTAGCTTTACACATGGTAGGGAGGGAACATGCATGTAACTGTCACTTACAATTTATTACAATGTCTTGAAATTAAGTCAATCAATTTACTTTTAATGGACTCCTAAAAGAATTTTTAAGTACATTCCTTAGGCTTATTGCAGTTCACCAACAGTTTCTTTCAACATATGATGGATAGTTTCCATTTTAAAATATGACGTTTGTTGTAATATAGTTTAAATTACTTTTCTTCCTGGAGCATGTGTTATTCAGAGTTACCATTATGCAGTAGGAAATTGTACATTATGTTGCTGCTTTATCTCCTTTTATGGCTCATGTTACACTTGCATCCATTCAGGTACAATTACATTGCAAGAAAATGATTTAACATTTGTATTAAGAACAGTCCTGTTCAGCAAATTTATTTTAGCTTTTGGTTAATTACTAAAGAGTAGTAAGAATATACCCAAAGAGCTACAGTATGTAGACTTTTTGATTAAGTAAATAAAACATATTTCCCCCAATACATGTATTCACAGTAAAACAGATTTATGGCACTGTATTTATAGGCAAAGTTATAGTAACCTTTGTGTATTACATAAATTAATTGTAATGTAGGTTAAACAAGTTTTACCCTAAAGGCTTAGCTTTTAGTATTAGTTTGCTTTAAGTCTGCATTATCTCAAGTTTCACTGAGGAGTGTTTCACAAGCTCAATTTGTTGGAAAAAAAACCATCATGGTATACGCATGTAATAAGATATGAAATTAAGAGCACCAAGTTTCTCAGATTCTAGGCACTGTCATGGTACTACATAGGACTCCAAATAGCATAATTAATATCTGTTCAGAATTAAACTGTTTCTCTCTTCTGCTTCCAACATAAATACAAAGCATTTCCCCCCATCAGTTATTATATCTATGGTTACAAACAATCAAAAGTTACGCTGTAAATTAGAATGTGTTTTGTTCCCATTGCCAGTAAGACAGTGAAACAATATTTTCATATATACAGAGTGTAACCTGTTGGACAAGTACAAAGACATTTTAATCAGGATGTAATAGGTATTCTTATTCTGTTCATTAAGATAAAGAAATGTTTGGCAGGCAAATGTTTCATTAGGTTGTAATTTGCTTTGATATGCAAATTAAGATGTAATTAGTTTTGAATTTCTGAAGAGGTAGAAGCTATGTGCTAGACATTTTTGTGTGTTGAACAATGAAAGTTCAAGTAGCTACCTTGCCTCTCCCCCAAAATAAGCCTCCAAAACCCCACTCCATACTCTTGTATTCTTAAAACAGACTTCCACACCATTCCCTCAGATGTTTTATGTTCTTAAATTTACTTAAAAACATAGTTAGCTAGGAGGATGCCTGTTAAAGCTGTAACTTTATTTCCTGTTTTAACTCTATTCTGCAATATTAGAAGTTGTGAGATAGAATGAAAGCTGTTGTAAATAAACATGGCTGTAGTATCAGTCAGACAGTCATATCCATTTACACCAGCTGTGGACCTGACACATAGACCGTGAATAGAGCTTGAGGTTAAGTAGGGTTGCATACCTGAAATGAGAGAATTAAGCTTAAGACACAGAGGTATCTGGGGTTATTAGCAAGCAGCTAAGGAAAGCACAATTAATTCTATACTTGCCTTGTTAAAAATATGGCTTCAAGACAGAGTTAAAATTTAAAATAATCTATATAGCTCAGCTCACTACAATAAATCTGTAGAAATTCGTGTAGTAAACCATGAGAGACAAGCCACAACATACAGGTCTTGGGAGTTTCTACACATCCTAAATTGTCCCACTTGCCATCAAGTGCTCAGTCCATGGCAACGTCAGAAACTAAACCAGAGCTTGATCCAGCGATAATATCACCCGCCAGCAGCAGTACCACACGGCAGCCCCCCGTAGCGACACTTTCAGGGAACAAGCAGTGCTGCTTGACAGATCGGCCTCTTTGGCGCTCGGGTGGGTCAGCAGAGCCACAGCCAAATCCCTGGCTGCGTTTCTCAGTAGAAATATGCGTAAGGCCTGGAAGTCACACGAGTCTGCCAGGCGGCACACATTCCATACAACAGCTGCTTATCCATCTCATACATCACAAACTACGAGCAGCCACTTAGCATCTCATCTTTAGAAAGACATTTTGTTAGAATAAGCTAACTTTTTTCCTTCATTTAGCCAGAAGCTTAGGAATGTGGTAGTTACGAATGGTGAGAGCATTTGAGTTCAAGATCTCTGGTATCTTCTATTGTCAGCCAAACAGTGATTCAATTCTTACCAGTTTTGTCAATATTGTTGAGGGCTTCCTGATCTTAAGAAGAAAACCCACATGTTTTGTCAGTGTTTTAAGAAACAATCACTAAAAAAGTTTACGGAAAAAAATTGTTAAAGAACTTTGTCAAAACAGAGTTGGGACGGGATACTCCTTTTTACTTTTTCTGATTCATTTCTGCATCAATTCATGAGAGTAAGAACTTATTTCAGTGTCTCAATGCATTCATTTTCAACAATAAATGGAAAAAAATAACTAAAAAGTTCATTATAATGCCAGTAGAAACAATTTCACAAAGCCTCCAAATTTCATAGAAGTAGTTTAAGATACATATTAATACATGGATTTATTTTCATTCTGAGCTAGGCTGAAAGTCATCTCAAATACTTAACACAGAAATCAAGATTTTAACCAGCTCTATCCTTATTATTTTGGAAGTGATGTAAGATATATCACCAGATTGATGAAGCCAGGTCACAGAGACCTGGCTAAGCATTTATATTTAAAGAAATAAGGAGCCATGTATCCTACTATACCAGGATCTTGACAATTTGGCCATGTAAACGTTTAACCAGTTGCAAAATTCTTGTCCTTTAGGTGAACTTTGCTCATTTTAATATGAGAACTACACCCCCACCACTGCAGCTACCCACCTCCTGAAGACAACCTTCACCTACTGAGCATGTGCATTGATTTTCTAGAAACTTCTACCTTTAATTGTAGACAAAGAAAACTTGTGCCAATCAGAAGAGGTTTTGGTAGAATAACTACCATTAAAAATGTAATAGCTTTTACAATGTGTAATTATGCATGCATAAATAGCATCACTTTGATCACCAAGGTGTGTCAGCTTTGCAGAGTTACCATCCAGCATCCCTTTTCTGCACAGAACTGGAATAAAGCAAATATCTCAACTGTGTGTGGATCAGCCTTTTGCACACTGGGTGAAAGAATCCGTATTTGGGACAACAGCGAGAGGACTGACTGCTTTTCTTCTCTTCTCATAAAGATTTACATAACTGAATAACATTGTGTAACTCTCTTCTCGTTCAAATACTCCCGGCCAGTGTGAAGGCTGCTGATGTTCTCCTACCAAGACATCTAAGTGCCACTCTAACCAAGCAAACATTTTACTTCAGCAGGAGTTGTCTTTGCAGGACTTTCAGGCATTTACAGTGAATACCACACTTGCTAGTTCTATAGGACTAAATCCAAACATTAAGGTTGGCAAAAGTATTAAAAAGTTAAACTGCACATCGGATGATATCTATCAGGCTGTCGGTTGGCAGACATGCATTTGTGGATTTTTGACTCTGTGAGAGCTTTAATATTGCCCGTGGTCATACAGGTTGACAGGACAGTACCATGAATGGAATGCAATTATCAAAAACTAAACCAACAAGAACATAATTTGCTGCATAACCACCAGTGGCATTAGCGTGTATTTAATCAACTTTATCCACTGTTTTTAATTCATGATCTGTTAGAACAGGGAACTCTGGATATTACAAGAATAGCCCAAGCCAGATAGGAAGCATCCAGAAATACAGAGAAAGAGAGGAGGGACAGAACAAGGAGGAACCCTCCCAGAGACCAGCCTCCTGCTCATATTTTGCTGCTAGGCTAGATTTGTTGATCTTTCAAGATAGTAGGAGGGAGTAGAAAATTATTTAGTAGTGAAACTAGTCCATAAAATTGAGGAGTGCCTGCTAATTCTAGATGAGAATTTTGGCTTAACACACTCAGAATAACTGCCAACATGCAGGAACTTAGTCCTGTGCATTCCAAGAAGTCTGAGATGTGTATGTGCTTATGCCCATCACAATAGCAGTTTATTTCTTAGCTAATGCATTAACATTTAGAAGTTTCTTGCATTCACTTCCACCTAAAAGCAAAACCTGCCATAAGTCTGCCTGGTATATTTGTATACTTTCACATGACAGCTTCAAGCAGGTAACATATTACTGGAGAGTGAGAAAAATTTTCTTTTGATATAATCAGCACAATAGTGGCTTTCAAATGCATTAGTGTCACTTATAGATCATCTACAGCTTTTGGTCTTTAAGATAAATCATTCTTCAGAATACATGCATCTTATCTCACAAGTATAACATGTTGAGATCTATCACACTGAGAAATTACTATACTTGCAAACACAAGCACAACACTCAAAAAAACACCACTTTACAGGGATCTTTGGTCCTGACACTAGATACTGTGTAGCACAACATTCAGTTCCCTGTCTTTATTTTCACTATCTGAAACAGGAAGATGACACGGATTTAATTAATTTACATACGTTTTATCAAGACACAACCCAAGAGAAGAAGGTTGAAATGGAAAAAAATCAAGTTTTGACAATGGAAATAAGGAGGAGACATTCACAGGAGATAAGGAATGATTGATACTGATCTACAAAGATTTACAAGTGCGATTTGTCATGTTCTGAACAGGTCTGATTTTATGCCTGTCAAACTCAATAGAAATACTCCCCTGAACTCCACTATGCTTGGGTGCAAGCCCTTAATCTGTAATCTTAACAAGATCTACAGGCTAGAATTTCAAGCTAGAAACGCCTGACTGGAAACGGGATCACAGTTTAAGTGAGTTGCTCTCTGACTTTCCAAGATATATAGTGGCTAGACCATCAGTGCAGTCTTTAGAAAGACATTGAATATTGATTTAAAGATAAGTTGTGTTTCAGTCACAAGATTGAGACTGAAATTGCCATTCAGCCCTATAGACACACCACAGAGGTCCCCAGCTGCAACAGTCGATTCTACTCTGAAACTCCTTTGAGGCCACGACTAAAATAAAAACGTTGATTAAACTACTTTTTTTTTTCCCCCCCACAAACAGCAAAGAGATCGAATCAATGCTGCTGTTAGGTGTTTGGTGTTGTCACTGTTCCTGTAAGGGAGCATAGATGACTCATTGGTAAGGGGAAGAACGGTATGAAACCAGTGGGCAGGTACTAGTAGCATGCCTGCAGGATGACATCTGAAGTGTTACACTCAAATCAAACAGCACCAAAGCTCTGTCACAGTGATATCTTAGAAGCTGTGTCAACAGCCTAGAATAAAAATAAAACTATGTTCCTTCTGTGGCACCTTCCCTTTGATAATCTTCAAGTGCATTGCAAACATGAATTAATCAGTTCTTAAATCACTCTGAGCACAAAAAGATGCTTTGACTATCTTACAGACAGGGAAAACAAGATAAAAGTTAGAACTGCTTGTGCTGTAGAAGTCATAAGTAGGTAGTATAGCACTATATTATCCCGTGTTTGAATGGAAGAGCTTTGTGATAGTCTACAAGAAATTAAGGAACAATATACTAAACAATACCATTTAAGAGGTCATTCCGCATTTAGCCTACATCTTTATTATCAGCGTAATTCTGCTGCAACAGAAACATTTAGGACCTTCATTATAGGCTTATGCAGTTGCACAGGGAGACCAGAAACAAATACTTTCTGCAATGTCACCCTCAGTCTTTTTCTCCAGTTTATCATACTGTATGAAAATTCTCATTCTCTAGTCACTAGTTTTATCATCTTTTCAAAATACCCATACAGCAGTATAGCTTTCAACTAATTTCAGTACAGAAAGTGATCTACTTTATGCGACGAATTCTTTATTTCCTAGCTCTAATGTGAGGAGCAACAATTTTTTTTGCTGTGTAACCTTAGCAAACAAGTTTTAGCTTTAATGCACTAGTCAAGCCCATGAACTTTTTTCATACACAGAATCATCTTAGTATTTATGTACAAAACAGTATGCCAGACATTTAATTGATAGTGTTTTAGCTTTCCTTTTAAGAGTTCTTTTAACAGAAGCAGTGCTACAGACAGTTGTAGCGTCTTGAAGTGTAATTTGGACAACTCTGATTCATGATATGAAACTGCACAATTTAAGTTAGGTGTGATCCACTTAACCACATAGCAATATTAACCGTTAAGAGAATAAAAAAAACTTTTAAAAAATCTTTGCAATATTAGCTTTCAATAACTCTACAGATAGTATTCTTACTGGTGTATTCTTATTACTAAACTATCTTTGAATACCTTCACTAAAGCATAAATTATATTTTTTCAAGAAAAGTCAAGTTTCTGATTTCTACTGAAAATATATCTTGTTTGTTGTTGTTGATAATGAATAATAGAAGGCATAAAGCTTCACTTTTTATAAGCAGTAGAAAAGGCACATCTGAAAAGCAGAGAAACGTACAAATTTAATAGTGTGCTCTCATCTCCTTTAAGCTTGCAGCGCAACATAATTCTAAAGGAAAACAGATCCCAAGGAGTTTTCAAGCATCCTCAATCGGCTGGTGAGTATGGGCAGATGTGACAGATTCTACCTCATTCCTTGAGGTCTTTAAGCAAAGATCCAATGTTCTCATAAAAAAAAAGTCTAGACAAGACAGCAACTTGACAAAGATGAACATGTGGAACTTCTCAGGATCATTTAACTTCGGAAGTTTGTCTCCATGCAACTGCTCTCAAAACCCCGTACATACACATCCCTAACACCTCACCATCAGTATTCCACAAGTGTACATTAGAAAATGTTTCAGCTGGTTGCTTGGACAACAGAAAGATGCAACAAGCCCCTCTTTTCTAGGCTGCTATGAAAAAAGGTTTACAAACCTTATCATTGAGCTGAAAGTTTTAACTATATGCAAACTGATGAAGCGAAATTTTAACTGTATTCATCTTGACAAAGTGGGGAAATATGTATATGCGACAGTCACATGACCCTAGTAATTACTATGTTTTTCCACTCACACATTATTAATATATAATGAAAAGAATGTTCTGCCTTATTGATCTTCAGACCACGGCTAAGTGCTCTAATGCTTGAAGCATACCAGTGATGTTTCAATCTTTTCCTCATTCTCTTTTTTTTTTGGTTACATTATGCTAACCTCTGCAAAGCGTTTTTATTACTTGATATGTTGTGGGGCTTTTCACCTTGAAATTGTTGACAGGAAAACAGAATGCTCTGTGTTGTATTTTTAATCTCTCTTCAAATATACATCTTGCTGTTTTTCACCCTGTCGAGTTAATCCCTTGGAAGTATCATAAAACAGAAGCGAGGTATAAAACTGTGGAACTGCTCAGTGTGGGACAGCTCAAACGTGCCAAGCATCTGCACAGAAGGTTTGTCTCTCCCCCAGAACGGGGAAGAATTCCTTTAGGCTTTTTGTTTGTCATCTTAAACTGAAAGCTGTCTCATGATAAGGTGACTAGAAATAGAAAACCTTGCAAATGAAAGAGCCTGCCTTTGTGCTTTCTAGGATCAAGTGGAGGTTTTTTGTTTGCTTGCTTTTATTGCATGTTTCTTTACTCACTTCACAGATAATGCTCTCTAGGATTTTAATTATAAGCTGTATAGAGTCTAATATTTCTTTCCCTCCCTCTTTTTACTACCTCTCACTCATGTTCTGAAATGTTCATAACCATCTTATTACAAAAGATATGACAAAAAAGCCTTTGAGAGCGCTGGCACACAGAACAGATTATATCACAGAGCAGCGATCAGCTGTTCTAGTCCCACAAGCATACACTCAGGAGATCAAAGGAAGCATTAAGATTATGATCCCTCCATGGATCCATAGAAAGGAGCAAATGAAGGTCACTCTTTCATGAGACATGTACAGGATACTATCACACTAATTCATTCAAATCACATACACAACTCGCTGACAGGATTTCCTCACTGCAAAGCAAGGAGTGTCTTCTCAGGCTTGTGAGGGGCATTATGCCTTTTGATCTACCAGGTTTGAAGGACAACTAAAGTAACTTCTGCAGAAGAAAACTAATTGCTTCGGTTTCCACAGCCACTCTCACCCTTCTATAAAACACAGAATTTGCTTAGATGTTACAAAGGCACTAATCAAAGGTTCATGAAGTATAAATCAGGAAACACAGAAAGATACTTTAGTTTCTTGTTTAAGATTGTTCACCACTGAGGTGACATTATTTATTTATTTTTGTTCATGTTATATTAAGTTAGATGCAATCTACGCCAAAAATACAACCTGTAACTTCAAAACAATATGCATGAAGAAGGAGTCCTGAAATTTTAAAGAACTTCCCCTTGCTCTTCTGAATGCCCTACTGCAGTTGGGTTCACAAGGAAAAGGGAACGAGTCACCAATTCCTCTCTCACGTAACAGCCACAGCAGAGAAAACCAGATGAAGCAGCCGTATGACAAAAAAGTCCTTGTCTAGAAATATCAGAATTCCTATTGCACAGTCTCAGCCTTCACCTGAGGCTTTGTGATGCTAAGGTGTCATACATAACCTGGACTCAAATACCACTTGAATGATTTCCTACTGACACAAAAGCTTCAGCAAAACCAGTTTTAACACAATATTAATTTTAATGTCCTTTGAATCAGGATCTAGATTTTGTAATGGTTTGAATGAATCTTGGAGCTACTGTCTCCATGTGACGCCAATGTTAACAAGAGACAGAAGTTGAACTATTTAAACAGATTCTTTACTTGATTTTCACTGCAGGCAGTCACTCTGTTCCTCTCCTCAAGGAAGAACAGTAGGATAAAATAGAAATTTAATTAATAGCAGGTATTATGTGCTAATGTAATCACACTGATATTAACTGGACACTGAGTATAGGAATACATTTTACATTAGGTTTTAATCCATTCCCATGAGACATTTTAATGCTTCTTCCTATCATTTGCCAGCATAATATTTGCAGGTATTCACATACAATATAACACAGTAAAGCACTGAAATTTATAAAGAACCTGACAGTCTAAGGGTTAAAATATACAATCAGGGTATAAGCATTAAACTTCTATTTCTTGCATTTAAATCCATCTACAGGAGATAATTAGGTAGGTTTCTGGAATAAAACTATGTTAGTGTTTCTACTGATGCTTAATGATTGGCTCACATGAAAAATGATGGACCAAGTTTGGCTTAAGTTGGATCTGATTCTTCAGTGAACCAAGCAATATTAGCATTTTGCTATGGCATCTAAATTCAGGAAAGAAACGTTTTGGAGTAAATGTTTTGAGTGAACCCACAGGCAAGGTCACAGGGATGTTCTATCCATGTTATACCCATCTAAGCAACCATTCTCGTTTATCACATAACATGCAATTAGAATTGCTAGAAGGCTTTCACTTTCTTTTGAATGACTTACAGCTGTTAAAACTCAACCTTTCTGTGGGAATATACTGATTTGATTTACGGTTTTGTCAGAAGAACATTCCTCAGCTGTACATCTCAGGCAAGTACAGATAGGCACTCTCCCAGGCAGCCAACAAATCAATGGTTAGAGCAGATCAGTTAAAAGCTCTTCTAGTTTTCTTTTCCTACTGGCTATTCAAGAGTGTCTGTATTGATTAAGAAACAAATTCAAAAAGCTTTAGGAGAACTTAGGGTCATAACAGTATGCCAAAGGAAAACCATTAAAATCTCAAATGTTTTCATAAGAAAATTATTTCCCATGAAAACCTATGTTAAAAGTACTTTGACCTGAGCTTTACAATTTATTATCAAGTGCTCTTTGCTGAATCTTGTGAGAAGCTACAGTTCCCACTGCTAGCCGTTATGAGAAGATCTTAAAATATGCTTGTTTTATTTAAGTCTTATGGTTAAAACACACCATAAACACTGAAATTGAAGATTAGGACTCTATTTAAACCTGTCATCACTTCTGTTTAGTAAATAAAGTAGTGATTGCTGTCTTAGTTATAACTATGTTCCCGTTCCCATTCCCATGTAGATAAAAATATGGTTTTACAAAATATGTAGTACTGTCAACTGCTTATGGCTATATCAAGCATGAATGATGCATTAAGATTGTATAGGATGAACACCTACAGAAATTGAAAGAGACAAATTCAGGCAATACAACAGACATCAAGTTGCACTCAGAATGCCATTCAGAAGACTCAATTACCCCCTCAGATAATATTTTAGTTACCAAAGGACCTATGATCTTCCTAAAGCTGGAATCTTGCTTTGAAATGCTGGTGGTCAGACGAGAACAAGTTTTGCTCTAACTGCCCATTACAATTATTAATTCTATTTTGCAACAGTAGAGATACTGTGAAAGAACTCTAGTTCCAGATGGCAAGTCTGAATGATCTGTTGAAATAATACCTTAGTGAATTGTCATTCACCTACGTTCTATTTTCAAGCTTTAATGTCACTTTGCAGTTGTCTATATCCATAATCTTTTGGAAAAACAGGAAAAGTGGATCAACGCAACACTGGAGCAGAGAAGAACGTGCATTCAGGAGGCAATGGAAAAGTTTTAAGAGGAAAACAGAAGTTGCTAGATTGGTTTTCATTGCCACAAAGGTCAGAGATGTTTACTTCCTTATCCCAATATGCACCTGCAACTGGAAAAATGTATAATGGTTCTTTGTTCATCTTCTACGATGCAAACTACCTTTTTTCTTCCCTTTGGTGAGACTGATTTGCTTTTTAGTGCAGTTTGCATTGTTCTTGCACTTTAGTGCTCTGCAAAGATACAATGTTTTCTGAGAAGACCGACATAAGTAATCCCCAATAGAACACCAGGTTAGGACTATGCCATGCAATTATGCAACCATGTTACTGTGTCTTCTCACGGATAGAAGTGAGGTTTGTTGTCCACAGTCTCCACATTTCAAAATAACTTCTGGGAATTTCAGGTTCTTCTAATTTAAGTAAGGAAGCCTCAATTTCCTATCTAGAAAGGCCTAATCACATTTTGACTGTTCATCACTAAAAACAGACCGCTTTAAACACAAGTCCAAGTCAGTCCATTTCAGCAAGTCTTTCCCCCTTCCATTCTCACCACTCAAACCTAAGGTGACTCAGGTAGCCTACAATGCAAAGCAAACACTGTTTCCATAGGACCAGAGGGAAACTGGGAATGAAATGAAGTCTTAATAATGTTCCTCTATTTTCACAGCTGCTTCAAAGCTTCTGAGCTGTGTAGGTTGATCTGAATCTTGACATCCCAAAGATGGAGTATCAACCTACCTGCCTGTAGAAGAGCTCTGCAGAGCTCCAGTTGCAAATGCTGCTTCCAGGAAAGGGAAAAAGGTAGAAGGAAGAAGAAACCAGTCCCTACAAAATTAGGTGGCACTGCACATGTTCCTGTCTGCCTCTCAGGGGCAGTAGCTTTGAGAGCCACCAGCAACTCTGCAAAAAGCAGATGGGGCTCTTCAGAGAGCTCAAGAACTCTATTCATCTGTCCAGCTCAAAGCAGGAGCAGAGCCAGAGTCATTCCTCTGCATAGTCCTTCTGTCACTATCAGTCCTCAAACATTACAGACAATTGCATACTCATTCTCAAGGATAGCTCCAATTCTGTACTTAAGACAGGGAAGTGGTGGTGGTCACACCTTACACAAGGAGGACTGCAAAGAAACTATCCAAACCAGAGACAGAGTGTTTGGGGAAGATATCTTTGTTCACCCTTTTCATAAAAGATGTTTCTCACTCTTCAGAATTATTTTGTACTCGGTGATGCATCTTCCAACTTAGAGCTGCAATGGTCATCAATTTTTGTAGCTCTATAAAACAAGATTTGTCTGCCCCCAAAAATCGATTTGTACAATAGTGTATAAAAAAACCTCTTCAGAATGAACATGGTTACCTGTATTGTAAAAGGCAACTCAAAAAACAAGCCTTGAATTGAACATCCAGACATACTGTAGAAAGCATTGTCAAAATGAGAATAGACAAGAGAGCATAGAGACAAAGAATACATGAAAAAATATTACACAAAAATTCTTTCGAAATAAAATTCAGTTTGACCATTTCTGACTGAAAAGAATGAAACTGATACAAAATTCTCTAGAATTATAAGGAAAGAATACATTCTAGGTAGTTACAGTTTTTAGTCAGTTACAACCCTGCTGAAGGAATGCAAAGAATAGAGTAACTAGGAACACATCATGAAAAGAGAAATTAGGAAATCTAGCTAGAAGAGGAGCCTCAATGTATAGAGGTCTAAAAGCATAGTGATGCACAGAAAATTCTTAGGACTAACTCCCATCAGCACTAATCAAATTTAGATATTCCAGCTCCCATTAGCATTAGTACAATTCATCCCCTGACTCTGGAAGGCAAGTAGTAGACCCTACGAAGTAGGGAGAAGAAATGAAGCTTGAGGCAGAGACCATAGTGAGAAAACTCAAAACCTGTTTCAGCTCCAAATGCACCTGCTTAACTAAAGCAGATAATGGAACAAAAGGGGGTGCAAACAAAAATTTCACGTCAGCACATAACATGTCAACTATTTCCTCCTACTCTACTGTTTGACAAGCTTTGAAATAGGCTGAGTAACTACAGATACGAGAATCAGTGATAACATAGCCAAAGAGAAAAACACCTGTACATTATCTTTTTCAAGAGGCAACTGAACACTTCCAATCTACTCATACTCCAAAAAAGAAAGTACTGTAGATGTATGTTTTGATTTTCAAAAGCACCACAGTGATACGTGCACTAACTGCATTACATATTAAATTGCTGAGTACCATAAGCATGTAAAATTCCTGATTGCTCTAAACTGAGTACAGGCACAGGCAGGTCAAAGCTATACGCTTCTCTAAGTTCACCTTCATTATTTTTAATAACAGTAAGCCTGGAGAGCTGCTCGTACTCTTCTTTCCCTTCACATCCAAGAAATATTAGCACCTTGAATAACAGTGACCAGAACAAATAAAACTCAGCTAAATTAAAATTAGAATAAGTCAGCAAAAGTGACTCAATGTATCTGTAAAACTCCAGTATCTGTCATTACTGATGACTCAGCAGAAGATCTATGCTTTGCTGCAGAGCCCTGGGATTTTGCACATTAGTCTATACTGAGTCTTTACAGAAAGAGTTTCACATTATGTGTTATAAACAGGGATGAAGAGAAGGTGAGGGACAGGACACGATAGCAAAGACGCTGGTAGAAGTTTTTTATAATAGCTATAAACTACATGGGGAAAACATTGCCCTTCTAACATCAGCAAAAGGCAATTCTCAAGCAAGATAATGCAGATGTCATAATAAATCATATGGTGCTATTCACATATCTATTAATCATTTCACAGAACATGCCCTAGTGTCCCGCTTTGCCTGTTGCAATGGCAAGGATAACCTTCTGAGGATGACTATGCCTCTGTTTGTAAGACATTCAGTAGACTGCCAAAGTTACAAACATTTCTCTCTATGTACTACTGGTCATGGTGTGATAACTGCTGAATATACACTTTAATAATGTACCCAAAGCAAAGTATAGATAGTAACAACGGCCTGACCAAAAGCAACTCCTGGCTTGTTGAAAAGAAGAGATGTGGATCCCATTTAGGATTTGAGGATATGGCTGTTGCAATTGCTACTGGACTCTGGTATTTCAGTTCAAGTGAGATACTCATGCTTTGAAAAGAAACCTACCCAAGGTCCATTTCCCTATGAAAGGCAAAATAAAATAAAAACTAGAAAGAAAAGCTTCACATGCACTGGCTATACTCTGTTATAACCATAACAGAAAGCCTTAGATTGATCCATTTTGGCACATTGCCTCTGGCTTTGCATTATGTCTTTGTGCAGGACTCAGTGGAATTTCTAGAAGACGGTACCTGCTAATGGGAAAATGACTAATATTCTGCATGCCTAAAACTCAGTTCCCACAGGCACATAGCTACCTAGGCCCAAAGAAACAGCTTGCTTTACATGTTGAGGGAATCTGCCCAGTACAACAGAACATGGGAAGATACCAGGTTATAAAACCTGTCATCCTTCTCATGAGCTCTTTTCTACTTGACCACAAGATAATAAAAGGCTTGTTTGAGGGTTAAGGATACTACTTTTTTAATTTCTTAAGTCTATTCCACTAGCAACATCTTCAGTTTATATTTAAACAAAACATCCACTCCTGTTAGGTAATAGACATCTACTGTGGTGTGTTCAAGGTCTGTCAAAGGTACAAGCAGCTATACATCACCAGGCTTTCCAAAAGCATGTTCTAAATTGCACGCTTAATGGCTGGTAAAAACACAGATTTGATGCATAAGCTGCATTTATCTAGAACTCATTAAGTTACAGCTATCAGAGAAGTCATCTGCCCCGCTAATCTTTATGCTGAAAGCACAAAACTACAAGTACAAACTAATAGAACCACCAGTGCTCACACATACGAAACATCAGAAGAGGTTATGAATGGGACGATTTTGGCCATATTTCAGTAATGGCTGTTCAAACAGAACTGTTTGTCTCAAGCTGAATCCAAGGGGCATTTTCTTCAAGGTCTATGGTAAGGAACATCATACATTTTAACAAGAATGCGTTTAATTGAAGACTGGCAGAGACAACTCTCTATGATAAAGAGTCATGTACAATCAATTAATTGAGTTAATATAATAAAAATTCATATTGAAGAGAGAAGTATTAATAATCATCATCTCTCAGATGAGTGCCCTGCTATGAAGCCAAAATGGCTCTAGCTCTTAACCTTGCCACAGCAGTCTAATCCTCAGCAAAATTGCATGGATCATGTTTCCTGGCTTTTTAACAGGCCCCAAATTAGCATAGTATCAGTATGTGGTCCAGGTATCATGAAATATGCACACAGAGGGAACTAAGCTACAGTGTCTCAGAGCAATTGCTTATCTCTATTTTTAAAAGTAATTTGCTAATGCTACAGTGAATTCCACAGCTAGGTACTTATAATTTGGACATAATCTACCTCAGGCAATAGCAAGACTGCGAAGTGACCTCCTCCACCCCAGTCAGTCCCAATTAGGTGTTACGTGAAGATGCCTTCTCATCTGTTGAAATGAGGATACATTCATTTTTGCAGTGTTCACTGCAAAACCAGAGGGAAGGGTGGAATCAAGCCCTGATACCAAGGGACAAACCAAAACAGAGCCTTAAAGTTCTGACTTTGAGAAAAGTGGAAAGATGAAAATATAAGTAGCTCAATTAAATGTCCTTCTAGAGTTATTTACTGAAGAAGGGAAAGAGCTCATTTGTTTCCACATTAGATGAAGGGGGAAAATTCACAATCCGTTGTCATCAGATTAAGTATCATACAGACAAAGGAACTATACTTGCATGGGCTAAAGCACACTAGACTTTCCACAGAAGAGATTCATTATCATATCTAACCCCATTTTTGCTTCTGAAAAAAGACAGTCAAGAGGGCACTGTCAAGGTATTTTGGCACAGTGATCAATATATCCTTACAGCAGCTGCTCAACCTGGAAGATCTGGCCTCTTAGAGTGTAGGGATTTAGCTTTCCTACCGGTGCCACATGCTTCATTCTCATATGCTAGAGCTTTGGATCTGTGTAAATAAGCCAATCTGTTGTTAAACATCCTTGAGTTCCTGCAGAGGGCCAAAGTCAGAGCAGGTCAGGGGTTTATGACTCTTGAAACAGAGCATGGCTTTGATCAAGCCTTAAGTTACATCTTTCTTCCACACGTAAAGTTCCCTTTCGCTGTACAGGCACCAATCCTCAGCAATAAATATTAAAGATCTATGTACATGAATACTGGTCAAATCCCAAATGCCTCATTTCAGCAATATCCCATTGACTTTTTGGGCAGTATTTAACAGAACACTAAAAGAAAGGCACTTATGGACTTTTTTAGATGAATGCACAGCCAGCCTGGAATGAATCGTGTATGAACATTTCATTAACAAATTTTCGTTCCGTTCATAAATACACATAAATATTTGGGGCTCATTCTTTGCCATTTAGAGTCTCATCTAAAGTCCTCTAAAGTCAATACAGAGATTTCCATTAACTTCTCCAGAAGCTGGGCCTGCCACCTAAGCTAAAAGGATAATGAAAATAAGAATATTCAATGCACGTAACTTAAGACATGATAAAATTAGCACGAAAAAACGTCATTCTGTCAGCTCTAATCTTTATCCTCATCTATGTACATTTTTTTCTTTAGGAAATCTCTAATGCTAGTTACAATCTGTATTTTTTTTTTTAATTCAAACCCACTGGGTTCCCATTACACATTACAAGGTCACAAATGAAACAGGCTATTTGCTGCAAGGTCCTGTACGTTTTGTTGATATGCTCTTCTCGCTATGTCAATCAAGAAGTTAGCACTGAATAAATTCAGCTCTGTTGGAAAAACAGCTCAAGTGCACTTAAAGGCTAAGGGTAGTAAAATAAACAGTCTGCTAATCTCCAAATGCAAATAAAGGCTCAATATCCAAACCAGCCTATATCTTCAGGCAATTATGTGGGCGAATGCATGCACAGGCCTTTGAAGTGCCAATGCTTATGACATTTTATTTGCATAATAAATCTCTCAATAAACTTTTCTTTGCATAGATTACAATAAAGCATGACGTACAGTTGTATGATTTGTACTCTACTGCCCCAACAATCCTGTACTTGTAGCCCACTCAACATTCATTTATTCCAACTCTACTGCATTTTCCTGGAGCTTCAGAACAGCATCCATAAGACTTATCCATAGCTGCAACACTGCTGCTCCTAACTTGAGTTGTGAAGTCTGTCACGTTTTACAAGCAGTTAAACAAAATGGTTCGATTGAAGTAGTTGACTGGTTCCTCAACTGCTGTGTTGGATGATTGCAGTTGCAGGCAAGTATTAAAAAGACTAACCCTGGTAGTTTTTCTGTGTATACATACAAATGTATTACCTAACCTACTAAATGACACAAATCATGCCACTTCAAAAGTTGCAATTGGTATTACCCAGAAATTATCTAAATCAAGCTTGCTTTAATAAAGTCTTTTTCCCGGAGAAAGATGGGCTTCAATTAAACAAACAGAAAAGTCTTTCCAAATCATCTCTAATACTTTCAATTATTTCAAACTTGTCATGACACATTCTTCTTTTGATTTTTTTTTTTTAAATAACAGAAACAGATGTTAGTTTACCATGGTTGATGATTTATGGGACAACAGCTAAAATAAAAATTTCATAGTTGGTTTGATCCAGTATAACCTCAATTTTTTCATAACTACCTAGTGCAAATATAACCACTATGCACAGAATACACACAACACACTGACGACAACAGAAAGACAATAAGCAATCCAGTTAGTCTTTTTATAAACTCTATACCAATTTGACTCACACTGTGTGTATCCTGAGTGACTTCATTGCTTTGAGTCAGAAACTGTCACAGAGCAAAGTCTGACATGGTCAGTCCCTGCTGTGGAAGAAGCTGAATGTTTCCTGCTGATTCTGAAAAATTCCATTTCATAGTATTGATGAATTCTTTAAAGATGTTAAAGTATCTTATTTTTAAATTGCTACATGACTATCTCATCATTCCTCAATTCTGTAAGAAATACAAAGGTACTGCAGAGCCAATACAAACTTCTTTCGGGGAGTAAGGAGGAAACCATTACTATAATTAATTCCATTCAATAGTCTGAGTAAAATGCAACTGAAGTACTTCGAATCACTTCATACCAATGGTGCTTTTTCATTTCAGTTGCCCTGATATTGAGTTCAGATGCAGGAACAATACTTGTATTTTATAGTGGCAGAGGTTGGAATTTCATTTTCATGCCAAAGAAGGGGAAGCTTTTTTTCAGTATACAACCAGGTGACCTACATATAGCAGAGAAGGATGGAAATAATGTCAAGCGAGTAAGCAAGGAAAGAGAAAGAGACAAAACCAGACTTACTTGTCTCTGAAAAACAGAACATTAGAATAAAGAAGAGAAAATTAGAATAAAGAAGAGAAAACAGAGACAGCTTTCAACTTGTGATTGTCTTTCAGGATGAAGAAATTGGGAAACCTGTAATAAGCTCTTGTTGAATTCCTCCCCACCCCACCCCCCCGAGACCAGGCTCAACTGCTTTAAGCTTACTCTGCACAGGTCCTACTAAATTCTTAAGAGTATCTAAAAATGAGCAGCCTTAATCAAAAGGTTTCCAGATACCATAAACTATCCATTTTACTCATCTCCTGTAAACAAAAAAAAAAAATCAGGAAGTCCCACCAGCATCAGTGGAGTTAGTGATTTAGAGTAAGAACGTGCTCCAATACTCCCTAAATGCTTCACTTACCTAATTAGGACAGATCTAAAATCCTAGAATTTTTCTCCTTGAATTGCTATTTCAGAACTCCCCAGCTGCCTCCCATCTGCTTGTGCAGAGCAGGGGAATTTGATTTTTCTGTTTCTAAGATCCCCTGTGGACTGTTTGGTAAGGAATTCTCTTTGTTAGAGAGTTTCTTTACTTGGTTCATGTTTAGCTGCTTAATGATTTGTCAAATAATCCTTTAGCATGTTCCATATATTTTCATTACTTGCGTAGCTTATCCAAGTACACTGACCATTAACCTACTGCTAGTAAGACATTTGTGATACATATCATACTGGATTCTGGGATAGGATAAACTTCTTGTGAATATACAGTGAGCTTCCTACCAGCTGCTCCAAAAAAAAAAGATTAAAACAGGGCATCTGACAGACATACAAAAGTCAAACACATCCCAGATAACTCTGCATCATTCTCATTCTTGAACATCATCACCTGAACCTGCCGCCCACGAGGGGATCAGGATTTAGGGAAAATCACAGACACTCGTCTCTGGCTTTACACACTCTTCCTAAATGAAACATCAGACCCAGATCACTTTCTTCATCTTCTCATCTACGTTTGTACTCCATATTACGAAAACTGACAGTCAAATCTTTCCTGGCCAGTTAATACAAACTACTATAAACTGCTGGGACTAGCATCACAGCTACTACAATCAGCAACCCATTCTTACTCCTAGCCTTCCCTTACCAACACAAGTATGCCCATTACAGGGAAGGGTCAATTTGCCCAACATTTCATTCATGAGGATAAAGGAATTCAGCAAACAGGAAAGTCCTGATCTTTGCAGAGTAAGCAGCTAGATGAAAAGAGGATGTCTTGGGTCCTCCCACAGTCCATTCCTTATGTTACTACTGGGAGTTGGCTCTAGAGCTCACTGCAAAGTTAGAGGAGCTTAACATCTCTTGCTGTTCTCCTCTCCCTCTAGGTTTCAAATGTTACATTTCCAGATTTAACATAGCATGCTTATTTATGGATTCCTAGAGAAACGTTTACAACAAACTCACAGATGATTACTGCAAGAACAAATTTAAGAGCATCTTCAAATGAATTGCACAGATTTGAGACTAAAAGTTAAAACCTGAAAGACTGTAGAAAAGTTTGGCAATACATATATAAAGTTTTTAGAAGAAACAAATTATGGTTTATAAAAGGCATGAAGTTATTAAAGAAGTATCATTACGTAATGGGATGGACTACAAACTGCTTGAATCACTAACAAATGAGTCAGACTAACATGCTCAGCACTGAAGAAGAAAACTTCTCAGATGAAAATTGAGAATCACAGACACTCATCTCTGGCTTTACACACTCTTCCTAAATGAAACATCAGATCCCGATCACTTTCACTCAAATCAAAGAATGTTTCTGTCAACGCTTTCAACAGTCCTGTTAGTCTGAGAATGACTACTGATCTTCCTCTATCCTTCAGACTTCCTTTCTTTACATCTAAGAATTCTTTTAATGAGAGAAACATTTTTCAGAGGGCAAAACTGCAGAGAACATGCAGCAAGTGACTGGTGTCATGCACAGAGACAAAGAAACAAAGTGAACTTGTTACAACAGATTTTACAAAATTAAATGGCAAAAGTAAGGACTAATCTTGCACTAAACCGATTCCAGCTGGTCACATCTGTTAGAAACTATATTGAAATTAATCATTCATGTGTAACACTGCATGCAAACCCCAGATATTCAGATTCCTTCTGAATTAAGTTTCCCATGGATGTACCCAGCCTAAAGTGGAATAATTTTGGAATCATATGGAAGGCTGGAATAATTTCCACTTTTCTATCATATCCAAGTCCTGAAGCTAAAGGATTTGTAGTTTTCTTATTTAGAATTGGCATAGCTCCATTTGTAGAAACCTTTTACTATAAAACATTGCATATAGTCAGCTAATTTGAGAGCAACTATTACCCTGTCACCCAACCCAGTAACAGCAACATCCCAGATGTTTTGTTTTTACAGTTAAGGTTATAAAACAGTAATAACTTGCTCTTATATAGAGCTTCAGTAGTGCATTGCTAGAGCTTAAATGTGATTTGCAAGAGATCTCAGTATCATTGTCTACATCTTGAGATGTGGAAAATGAGGTAACAGAGCCTGCAAGCAAACACCAGAGGCAGTCACCCCTAACTTCTAGGGCAAACCCTACACCAGGTTATATCAACTTCTAAGGACAGTTTAATGAAACTGCTAATTAAAAGCAAGTACAAGAATTCTATTTCCCTTGAAAGCTTTTAGAGAAAACATCTCAAAACTCTAACAACAGGGAACACTGCCTGTTGGGTTTTTTTCCTTGATTCAGACTTCACTTTTTAAACCAGCTGATGCTTGTATCAGCAACATCTTGCTCTATCTCAGTCAAGCAAGCAAAACAGAAAACAGCAACCTATCCTCCCTAACTACAATGCTCCCTTACTTTTCCATCCATGACAAGCAAAATTATACGAGCTTGACTGCCATAGACTCACTGTAGCATACGCTGACATCCGCACCTGGTACCCAGCATTCAATTAGTCATTCATAGATGATGAATTTGTGGCAGCGAGGTCAAAAGCCAAGTTTGAGCAGGTATTAGTTGATTTGGCATGTGAACAAATACTAAGCAAAGATGCCAAGAAACCAGTGAGATAAATTGTCAAACGAGTAGTTAGACAAGGAGGAAAAAAGCCTATTAAAGTTCTTGCTGGTGAGAGCACAGCAGAACCGAGTATTCCTAGTGTGAGCATCAGAAGCAAGTCTGTAAAAAGATTTGCAAATCATGTGGTTTGTCAACATTTGTTAATAGATGCCATACTGTTACCACTAGAGTTGGGAAAACCACACGCAGAGACACACGCTTGCGGCTATGCTGCGATGAAGGTACACCCTGCACTCAGTACAAGCATTCACCTGTTCCTCAGATGCCCAGAGCTTGTCCTGGGGACAGCAGTCACCACTTCTGCTGGAGTGAGTGATGTAAAAGCAGAGAGAGCTCCTTCCTCTCTGCAGCGTGCCAGCTAACAGACCAAGTAGATACAGAAGAGGTCAGCTGCATGGTATTCATCTCTATATTGCAAGGAAGGATTGGAAGAAACTTGTGACTTGATTGAGAGATGCTTCTGAATCTGTATTCATTCTAGCATTAGCTCCTTTTTACTGCATCGTTTTTCACAAGTTTCAATGATTTTTTTATTGCATACATGTTCTCCTCTCTCTACTCCTCTTTCCTATGTTCTCATCTATTTCACATCAGTTCCTGATCATTCAGACAACTTTTGTCCAAATATACCTCTAGCTTGATGCTAGGAATTACAAGGGAAAGATGATGCACTTAGTAGGACAAGTTTTGAGCAGGACCTTCCCTCGAGAACCTCTTCTAACCAAATAATCAAGAGAAGATGGTCCAGATTGCAAGACCCTGAGTACATGAAGATTCGGGTGAGCTAAAGCCTGTGTGGGTCACAGGGCTATGACAGGTCCTCCAGCACTGCAGAATGTTCTAAATGCTTGATAAAATAAATCGGTCTACAGATTACATAATCATTGATTTTTTTTCCACCTAGCATCTAACTAGATGAGATACTGCCATCACCACTGCTAAACTCTGAAGTCCAGTCCGATTTGTTTCTGCAGATCATGTACACATGGCATACTTAACTGTTTATACAAGCACAAAGTGACTGGAACCACCTTTTTACTTGGTGGCTTTAGCATTTGCTTAGCTACAGGTGCTGTTTCTGGCTATGTCTCACCATTATTATGCTCATGCCTCACCACATTGTTGCTATCATTCTCCAGAAGAACAAACTGCATTCCAGCCTGTGATGCTTACCTATTTCATTAAATGGGCAAAAGCTGTTGCATTCCCATAGTACCACAGCACTCACATAGGAAACCTTTGTCTTTTGGAAGAGTGCTACGTGGCCACATTCATTGATGTATATTGAATCAACTCAGGACCATCTTAGCACTCTGACAAGAACACTACATCACCTGTCATGACCAACTGGGTGTTCCCTGAACACTTTGTTTTCCCTCCTTTCGCATACACCTTCTGGTACAAATTTCCATCTGATATCAAAGCTCCCTAGAGCATCTGCCAACACTCATCAATCCTAAGGGTCCTGTGCCTTTGACCCAGCCTGTTATTTTCCAGGTGATAGCATTAGTTTTCTTCCTGCTGGTATAACAGACTT
This sequence comes from Tauraco erythrolophus, assembly GCF_009769465.1. Classification (NCBI taxonomy): domain Eukaryota; kingdom Metazoa; phylum Chordata; class Aves; order Musophagiformes; family Musophagidae; genus Tauraco; species Tauraco erythrolophus. The sequence continues at coordinate 18,353,440 of NC_141479.1, read as the reverse complement.
CTCACTAGAGGAACACAGACCAGTAAAGACTTAAGGTGGAAGAGGCTTTTTGGACTAATAGTAAGATCTTGCACTTTGTATGGTGAGACACAGACATTTGAACATCAAAATTTAATTAGTCTAAATTAGGATTACTCTGTGAAACCAAGACCCTTTCATAAGCTAGGCTCCAAAGATAAGCTAGGCTCCAAAGCATATTGTTGCCTCATTTTCTTGCTGACAAAAAGATGTTGGATGCATAACTGCACTAAGGATTGTGGTGATCACATTTTGCTTAACAGTTTTCTGCATAAATACAGCAACTCACCTAAAGCACTAGAAGCTGCCAGATCACGGTGGTACTGGTTACAAACATTTAAGCTGATGACCCAAACCAAACATGGCAATAAGGCTGCTGCCACAAATTCAGACCTCTATAAACTCACTCACAGCTTGCATTTCATTTGCTTATCACAGCAGTTCTTTCCAAGAAAGAACCACCTCACTCTAAAAGCTTTCCCAGGAGTTCCTACAGAAGTTACAAAACAAAAGTTTGTGTCTAAGGGTAAGAAAAGCTGTCCAGCAAAGAGTAAACAGCAGTTGCCTCCACTTTCCTTGTTCACGAAGCATATTGTTGCTTCTGAAAAACAAATCTGGATATAATTGTTAATAACTGCAGCTTGTAGCAGACAAGTGGTGGAATTCTGTGTCATCTTGCCACTTGAGAGAGTTGTTTATGTGATGTCTCCACTTGGCCTGTACTCATTTAAGTTACAAGCTAATGGAGGCTGACAGCACTAAAGCAGTCTGACCTCCAGTATATCGGTCAGAGATGCATTCTATGTCATACAACAGAATAAAGGGTCATGCCTCTAAGTGCCACAGCATAACATGCAAATGGAAAAAACCCTCACACACCACATTTTTATGCCAGATTTAAAATGTTCTATCTAAAACCTGTTTATCTCACCATAAGAGACAGGCACAAGGTCCAACAAAAAACATAAGAAAAGTATAATGCAGTGAAATCATGAAAATGCATAAGACATTTTTGTGATTATTGCAACAAGGAGAAGAAAGTTTAATTATACTCGCTTGGTCTCTCCTCAGACAGTTCAGTTGCCTACAAACCATGGTAAACAAATTAGGTAGACTCTTACTTCTTTTCTATTCATTAACTGTATCATTCCAGTTAGGTATTTGCCTAGTTCTAACAAAAATGAAAACAAAGAGTGTAGAGAACTTCTAGCAACATTCTCATCCAGCACAACCAGTCTCTTGGGTCTTGTACTAGAGTGTCCCCTCTTTCACAACTTGCATGCAGACAGCAGCACTATAAAGCCCCCAGTGAAGGAGTTCAGAGGTCTGTCTCCACAGCTCAAACTCCCCTTTTCATGCTCATAGGGCCTTGAAAAATAAATGAGACTGTAGTTTACATTATTCACACTACAGAACTTGTCAAAATTAGGCACACAGCTTCATGACACTGTCAGAATAAAGCAGCAGACTCCTAATTTAGATGCTTTCATTTGCCTACTAAAGGCTCAATTACCATCAGAAAGCCTAGGTATCTAGCTTAGGCTCTTAAATCTGGATGGATCTGGATGGTATGAATACATCTCCTTCTATCTTGCCCTCAAAGCTGCCTTTTATTCACTAATTGGTAAGTGCCAGAAGGGAGCAAAACAGGAAACACCATGAGCAAATCTGCCTGTGAATTAATACAAGAAGTGTCTTTGAGCACGTTCAAGAGATTCAGGTGCAGAGTCAATATCATGAATGTTTCATACTAAGCTTGCTCAGATTGATCTAAAAGTCTCAACAAGCTCTCTAGTATTTGCATTAACGTTTCTTATTTACATGTATAGTGATAGGGTGGCCCTGGATCAGGGCCTGTCCGCACACAAGTGTGGAAACCATGTCCCAGGCATCCAGCCTAAGATACAACAGATAATTCAGAGAGGAGTATAAGATAGTACTGATCAGTTATTCGCAAGCATCTCCACAGAGCAGTTACTGATGCATTACAACACAGGAGAATTTTAAAGAACAGTTGTATGAGGACTATAAAGTGGTCTTGCAAGTGTTTGCAGATAGCTCCTCCCAGGTCAGAGTAGCAGCATAAGAGAAAGTATTTACACTACTGGCAGAAGAGACAGCTAACATTTCAATGAATAGGAGCAGAGATCATAAGGGTCATGGAAGTGCCCATATTCCATGAGGACTGATGCTGTCCCTCCTAAAAAAATATCTTAAGAGTGTACAAAATCACTACGATATTCAACCAAAATCTCTTCAAAATTCACTTAGGCTTGCAACAAGACAATTATCACGGGCTGCTAAGAAGCTGAAAAGACTGTTCTGCTCATAACAGTACTTGCATTGAGCTCTCCCTATTGATGTCTTCCTTTTTTCTCTCCACGAGAAATACAAGAACTGTTTTAAAAAGATAAGCAATATACTGAGTGTCTGATACAGAATCTCTAGATTTTGCTGCAATGCAAGAAAAAAATATAACCAAATGCTGGAATTATAAAAATCTCCACACTTGACTTAGCAATATTAAAACTTTTATTTAACGAAGACTGTGAACCTCTTTCAGAACACAGACAGGTGCTAAGCCCAATTCACTTGCTACAGCCAACTTCAGGTAGCCTAGAATTTGTTTAATGATAAGATCAAACAAGTTCCCTTCCCTGTTACACTTAAGCACTGAAAGGACTTACTCTCTTCTTTCAGAAAATAAATATCATAACAAATAGCAGCACACAGTCCTCCAGAATAACAACCCACTTACAGGAGCAGATGCAGCAAAATAGAAAGCCTGTATTAGCTTCCTAGGCTTTGAATTTGTTTTTCTGTTCCTATCAACTGTAAGTTGCTATTACATCATGACACAAGCTACCAACAGCACTTAGGAAATTATTGAAGTTGCAGTTGATACATTCTGTCATCAAAAAAGCCAGAACAAATTATAAGGAATGAAAGACATACACAGAAACGCTGACAGCATTGGAAGTTTTCCCTCCTGTTTATCAGATATCAAAAACCTACTTTCAGTTTATGGTCATACCAGGGAGTCATTTCCCTTGCAATATATGTTTTATTCTTCCCAATTTTAAAAAACAAAATAAGACTGCAAGCCAATTTTGGTTTGTAAGATTCATATGTCCATAAGGAGAAAGGAGAGCATTTTGCAAGAAGAGTATTGCAAACAACGAGATCACCACATAGTCACAGAACACTCGAGGTTGGAACAGGCCTCTGGAGGTCAGCTAGTCCAGCCTCCTGCTCAAAGCTTCAAAGTCAGATCACCTAACTAGAGGAGGCCCTCAGCAGAGTTCTGAAAAGTCTCCAAAAATCTCCCTCCCTCTAGCAGAGAAGTACAGTAATACCATCACCAAAGCTTTTCTTAATGAAGTGAATTAAAATCTTACAAGGAGAACTTTGCTTATTTGGCTAGAACAGATTAAAAAAGCATCCATAAAAGTTCTTGACGTGATGATACTTGGCATACATGCTCTACACAAAATAAATCTTTGCCACTTTAACCAGCTTCTCTTAGAGGTTTGAGATTAAGTAACCTGAAGTGAATCAACAGTTGCTTTTTATGGGTTTATTGGCTACAAGGAACTGAAAAAGTCAGAATGCCATCAATTTTCAGATCCACAACCCCAGAACCCAGGAGCCCCAGAGCTGTCTATGGTCTCCGTTCCCTACACAGGGAGCATTGGGCACAACTGCAGTCTAGAGGACCCAGCACAAGGAAGAGGAAATAAAAGGCCACACAGTGTACAAGTGTTTAGAGGCAACCGGTGCCATGAAAAAGCTCTGGGGCTATCCCAGCTGGCTCCTGTCAACAGTACCCTGGCACATTTGGGATCTAACACAGGACAGAAACCATTTCTAATAGTCATTCTGCATGTGGAGGAAGACAGTTTAATAGTATAGACACAAACAACAGCAAGAGAGTTGGCCAGTCCTAAGCATGTATGAGAACAGTTAGTGTCACCTCAGAGCTGTAGGATGAAGCTCCTTCTATTCGAGATACTGAAGACTTAATTTTGTCCTTTCATTGTAATCTACTCCTACTCATTCAAGGGATTAGACTTTTCAAGGAACAGAGGAAGATGACAAGGTAATATTTTTGTATCCTCTTAATTTTCTTATCTAATGCCAAGAGCATTCACTCACACTCCTTTTCATCCTTCATCCCAAGATAACTCAAATCCATGTTTTCCTCTTTCCCAGGAGAGGAACCTAATTCATTAATACAGACTGAAAGCTTTCCTGATCAAGCTGCAGTAGCTGTAACCTGGTGACGATTTGTTGCATTTGCTGTTTGAAAGAGCATCCTATTCCAGACACCAACAGCTAAGGATTAGTTGCAAGAGAATGCACCGCACACACAGTCAACCCAAGATCCTGTAAGCACTTAGAAATGAATACAAGTACCCTACGTATGAATTTACATTTCATCGATGAGTTAAACTGCAGGATGTAGGTCACAGTTTGTGGTGTACTTCCATGCCTTTAGAATAAGGTGACATACAAAATTATTATGCAATTACATTAAGATTAATTAGATTAAACAACAAATTACTTTTTAGATAACACTTATGGTAAAATTCTGACATTACCAAAGCCAAGGGAGTTTTGCAATCAGCCCACTGCAAGCCAGAACGTCATTCATAGTGAATTAATACAAAATTACTGATATTTTGCATCCTCCAGCATGAGGCTATGATTATAAATTATTTACACTTGAACATCCATACTGCATAATGTTTTTAAAATCAACTTACAGGTAAAGCACCTGAATCATCCATTAAAACTGTCACTTGACTGTAACAGAAAATAATAAGGAAATTTTCTAGTTAAATGTGCCCAGAATTAATCAAAAGTTGCGCCTACACAGCTACAGATCTACTTGTTCTGCAACACGCATTCAGACTCATGGTAGGCACAGATCAAGATGCCAGAAGGGCGACTTTTAATCACTGCTGGAAATAAACAAACATCAAAAGAAAACCAATGCCCCAGACAGAAATAAACTTCATTGTGCTCATGTTCTTAAAGAGTCCTCTTGTGTCCTTACTAGGAAGTGAAAAGGAAACAGCCAGCCAGTATCACCGTTAACTGTTTGACCTCATCAGGGATCCTTATCAAATACAGAGTGATAAAATCTATTCATGTGTCAAATATCAACATTATTGTACCCTTGAAGTGGTATTATTTAGTACAGGCAGTTTAAACATTACTGGATAAATGGATTGCCAGGATATTGGTGCCCTAATAGAATTCACACCTCAGAGGAATCGGGAAAGGGGTACCAAAAGAAAAGGAAGAGATACTAGTGCCACACGTACTTTTTTTGGTGCTCTGCAATATCAAGATCTTAGTCTGCTTCTATATAAACCCTCCCATAGACTCTGGAATGATCAGAATCTGCTACGATTAACACTGAAATCAGATTATTTGGCTAACATCTCTGCTTCTTACAGTGGTAAGATTTAAAAAAGGAACACTTTATAGAGACATGCCACATGAACAGCTACTTGGTTGTAGAAATGAATGTGCACAACAAACCATGTTCCTGTTGCTAGGGGTGTCTGAAATACACTGGATGAGCGATATCCATGTAAAGAGAGTTAAATTTCCTATGTCAAGGTGAGCCTCAGCAGGTGCAACCAAGGCTGCCTCATCTTCTCACCCTCAATGAACAAATTATCTGATGCCCTGGGACAGAAAGAGAAACCTCAAAATGAAATTCCTGAACAGGCAGTATTACAGGTTGCAACACAAATCACAGCAGCCCAGAGGCACATTTTTTGTCTGCTCTCCAGTCCATGTGACAATGCAGCCTACACATCTCCTTTGAATCCCAAGTTAAAACAAGATGGTAAAAGCAGCAAGTGAACTGTGAAAAGGAAAAAATACTGCTGTCACCTCATTTTTACTTGCTTTCAGTTTTGTTTATGGGTTTGTTATGGGTTTTTTGTTTAGGTTTTATTTTTTTTTTCCCCTTCTTTCTTTCTTCTAGTGCTCAAGGGACAGTAATGCAATTACATGTATATCAACACAGTCAAAGCACTGGATAATTTCCCTTATAGGAGTAGGGAATGAAAAAACCAATATCAAAACTTTGTGATCTGTTAAAATTGTGTTAATAGGATGCACTTCAGTACCAAAGCACAGTGTATTTAAAGACTATAATTCATTTTATGATTTCTTTTAACTTTATTTCAATAGCGGGAAAAAAATATCTTTAGAAACACACTGCTATTCCTGGTCCAGATTTTACGCAATCCTCTGTTCTACTTGCTCAAGTTCTGAAAAATATCTTGTCTTCCACCCCTTCTTTCTTATGGCCAGACCTATTTCCTAGTGCTTCCACTTCAAAACTAGCACTTCCAGGAAAATTAACTGTGACAACTATGGATAAAATCATGTTTTGTTTATATTTCAGGTACTAAACAGCTGCTACTAGATATTGCTACCAGATGTTCTAGAATTATATGCAACATTATGCTCAATTTTAACTTTTACAAAATTACAAGCTAATAAAAGATGACACTGCTGTAGTCAAATGATTTATTAAAGAAAAAGCCATTAAGTTCCTTTTAAGCTTCACACCCTACTACCCCAAATAACTTGTCATTATGTACACCAGTGAACAGATGCAAATGTCTGTACCATTTTGAGATTTCAGTACTATCCCATATACCAATTATATATCCAGATGCCTTTTGCTTTAACAGCCTCGTGCACATCTGTCCATCTCAACTTGAACCCATGATGACTGTTCATTTCATGGTTCAACTACCTGCAAGATGACACAAGTCTGGGTTTCACACAGTTCACGTGAGGATCATCCTTTTCTGCCACACAAGTGAGCTTGTACATCACTAAGGTGACATTTTACACATTGAAAACACTTGGAGTCTAAACACTGGGATTAGTCAGTAACACAACACACAAAATTGCTACGTTACATCCCATTTCATTTAGATACCTCACTTTCCAAATAATTTGAAAAGCTGGAATGTTGTTGTGGTATTTCAGGGAGTTGGGAAGGGAGGTGTTTTGTGGAGTTTTTTTAAAATGAAGTCTTACACCCTGATGATAACTGAAGTACAGGCTTTATTTTGCCCGAGCTCCCCAGTTGAAGTCACAGAGCAGCATGCAATAGGCCAATGCAGTTAACAGCCTTTTCCATCCACAATCACAATAAACATAACATCAAACAGGAGTGACAGCCAGTAATTACAGAACTGAAAAAATGTCGTGGATTCTTATGTGTTAAATGAAGTCAGGCACAAATAGAGTAAATCTAAATAGCTCCTTTCAGTCTTCTAACAGGAAAATACACACATTAACTGGTCCACAGAGTACTTTAAAAGTTTGTATAAATCTGCATCTAGGCAAGCAAATAAAATATTCTACCTAATTCTGCCCTTTCATGTAGCAGCAGAAGGTCCTCACCAAGTAAAGCAAATTACCACAACTTGAAGCTTGTAACTGAGCCCATTAGAGTCGAAGGCACTGCAAAAAGGTCCTCGAACTGTGTTCTAAATCAAGAGCAAGTTCACTTAAGTCAGTGAAATCCCCCTGGGATAACATGGGGAAAGAGAAACACAAGTGCAGAGTGGCTTCAGCTTAATTTCAGTAGTTAAACAGCTCACACTGAACACAAGAGTATACATGTATTCCTTCATGAAATTATTCCACCATAAGTACATAATTTAGAGAAAAATGAGCAAGCACTAGAAAGGAAAAGGAGAAATAGTGAGGGAGATCAGCCAGAAATTATTATTTATAACTTTAGATATCAAACCCTCAGTTAATGTATACTAGTCTAGCTCCACTGAGGTCGCAGTAGCCACACAATTTACACAGCTGAGCATCTGGCTCTAAATATTTAACTGTTCAAAATTCTAGTGTGCATCCTTGCGTGGCAGAGCTTCTCTGACTAATCATGCTAGAGGTAACCACATCTTAAGTGCGTAGTTCTAAATTGAGTAATGTTACCATTAATAACAGTGCCTAATTAAGACATCTATAATGTTTTTAATGAGAAAAATTGAAAGTCCTTCTGGAATTTTTCCAGTCAAATTAATTCTGAGGACTTCAGACGTTATTACAAGTAATGTTACAGGAATAAAAATTAGGTCTAAATTAGGACATGTCACTGTATCTAAAAGAAGGAGAAAAAAAGGAAACACATTCTGTTTCTCCCTTTATACACAATTCTCTGCTATAGCATCACACCACAAGGGAAAGTAAAACCACCATTTTGTAGCCTACTCTAATTTGCTCTACATATAGTTATACCTGATGCATCTCTAAGGTCTGCAGATATTTTAACAGTTCACTTTCAGGCTCTTTTTTAACATCACATCAGTATTCTCTTGGGAACAAATATTTCCAGAATCTTAACGTGACAGCCCTAATGGTTTACACAGACCCAAACCCTACTGGCTATAACCCACATGAGTTATACTTGTCCAGATAAGAAATCACTCGGTGAGGCTGCATGTTTAGGCAGGGAGCACTTGTGGTTAAAAGCGATCAGATCCAGCCTGCTAGAACTGTACAGGAAGGAAAGAATCCACATGGTCCTCAACAATGCTCCTTAGGGTAACAACCAGACATTTTAAAGGCTGTGAAACCTGGTAAGTCTTTATTTGTACTTCTAATAGGCCAGTGCTTCAAACTACCCCATGTGCATTTCTGGTTCACAGTTGCTGTTTCTTTATCACTGCTTTCACTGCACGAATGCAGCAAGCAGAAACCCGCAAGCCTACTCTGCAGCTGGACCAGGTTACTTTGAAGACAAAGACATTCAATCCTTGCTCTTCAGAACAGCTTATTTGAGCACTTGCTTTCATACCAGTAACGTGAGTTTGAGTGTGTTCAAAAATACACAGAAGTTCAAAACATAAAAGTCATGACTGTGTTCTGGCTGGATTTTATATGCTATCTCAGACTCAACTCAGAGGAATTTGAAGTTAAGGACAAACTGAAGCTTCTGAACTTAAAAGAATTGGACTTAAGTTTAAGGCATGAATATAACTTAAGAGAATAATAAATTACAAACCACGCATTACCTTTGGGAATAAAAAAACATTGCAACACGACAAAACCCGTAAAGCTTAGCAAAGCTTAGCTTTGCTTTTCCCTGACCTATGTTGTCTATATGATCCTACATGTATTCATACATACTTTTGCATATGCATATATACACACACATATATATCTACAACTGGAACAGGTTGTCCAGAGAAGTTGTAGATGCCCCATCCCTGGAAGTGTTCATGGCCAGGTGGATGAGGCTTTGAGCAACCTGGTGTAGTGGAGGGTGTCCCTGCCCATGGCAGGGGGGTTGAAACTGGATGATCTTTAAAGTCCCTTCCAACCCAAACCGTTCTATGATTCTATGATTATTTGATCTAGTATATACACACACGTATATTCTCTTGCTGTGGCACCTAGTATGTTTACACTTTATCTCCTCTCTCAACCATGAAACGCTTCTCTCACCAGATCTTTTGGCTCCCAGAAAAGCAAATTTGAATTCTGCAATTTGTTGTGCCTTAATGAACAGAAACACAACACCGTATGTTTCAGGCAGGTCAGTTAATTAGGTGGTTTGTCCTCAAATGCAGGGATCGCAAAGAAATTTGTGATTCTTTTTGAAGCATCATACTAACACTGAGGATGTTGTCAGTGCTTAGATAATATTTTGAATGGTCTTACAGCTTACAGTGATTGGAATTATAGAAACAGCAAGGGCATTCAGATATACGCATGTTCCCTAAAAGCTAAGACATTTACCCTCTTTCAAATCATAGTTTCATTTACAAAATCCTAGCTTAATTGAGTTATAAGGACTTCTCAGAGAAAGAAAATCTGATTTTTATCTTCTGTTAATACTATAAATATTAAAAGCCAAAAATAAACAATATGCTCAACTGTTACTGATATTTAGCAGATATACATCCTGGATTTTTAGAAGTGACATCACAAGCACTGCTCTCAAGTATAATGCCAAAATGATGACAGAGTTTAGAAACCAAGCTTTTCTTCTCAAGGTCTTGTAATTCAAATGCTGCTTGTCACCTAAAACATAGAAGCCTAAGAAAAAAAGATTCTAGTATTGAACTAATATACACAAATAGCTGCCACAAATCCAAATTCATATTTAAATTGTATCACTCATATGGGCCAATATTGCTTTGTTTCTTACTAAATGTTTCACATACAGGAGTGATGAAATAGTATTCAGATAACTAATTCTTAGCTATTAGGTTTAACCTCTACTTTGAATCACGCTATAAAGGAAAAAAAAATACATTTGCAGTAGACAGCTGCAAATTATTTGATGTAAGACTCCTAGCTAAAATTTCACTGAGGACACTAAAGATTGTTACACAATATCTCTGGGCTGCACAGGATACCACACACAGAAAGGAGATCACCAAATCTGTCAGGTGGGAAAGCTTGGGCACGCAACACTTCTCACTGTTTCCTTCCATAGACCATCTCAGATTAAGACTGCAAACAATGGGAAAGAGTGACTTACACAGCACTTTGAGCCACCTGAGAAGAATTTAGTGTCTGTGCCAATAATTTGCTAAAAGAGTTGCTGACTGAGCTCAGAAGTAGGTAGATGAACACATTATTCCAGTGAAGGAGAAAACTGGAGTAATTTGTTCTTCCATGCAGAAGGAGGGAAGCGTTCCTAGTAGACCACTTCCACTCTTTTCTTTGATCACAGTTAACTGCAGACAGCACACAGAATAGGAACCTAATTCCTTCAACAAGTTTAAAGCATGATAGAAACACAGATCCAGCAATCATCACATGTGCTACTGAGTTGTGTGACACTGCATCTCTAAGAATACCTACAATTTCATTTCATAATTCCTTGAATGTCTTTGTACATTAACATCTATCAGGAAGACAAAGGAGGATGAACTTGAAGGACAGCCTGACGACTTCTGAGTCTGTGCAAGATGGATTTATTCAGCAATGGTGAGGAGCAGATGAGAGAAGACTCCGTTATCCATCTTCTAGAACTCACATGGATCCCCACATAAAATGTTTTTCAGTGTTTATAATCATCACCTCAACCTTCTAATTCATGAGGTGTAGCAAATTCAGGAAGAATAAAAGAACTTACTACAAGATAAATCTTTTTTGCTTTTATTCTCATATTTGTAAGCAACATAACTTGCTTCACATTCTCACAAACAAGACTTAAATTAAGTTGCCAGGCAAACGACAGCATACTCCTGAAGGGAAAAAAAAAAAAAAAAGAGAGAGAAAAACCACAAACCAGCCACACTCAGGTGGGGAAGAAGGGAAATATTCTTAAAAACCTATTGATCCCCATCTTATTTTACTTTTAGTAAAGCATTGGTGTCAAGGATGTATTTTAAATTATTGAACAAGAACAAAATGACAACAGTCAAGCTTCCCCTTCGGGTGAAGTCATTCTGTTAACAGCAATTCCCCAAGTGTACTAAAAATACATCTTCATTGTCACAAGAAGACTGCAACGTATCTTTAAGACAGGATTAAATGTTGGTAGTTAGATGCACTACAGAAATGGAGGGATGGATTTTTAATTAAGATCCAAACTAGCTACTGTAATTAAAGTTTTAATTCTAATACATAGAAAGAGTGCAAGACTCTTTCCAAGATTCCCCCCCAACAAGGTGTGTTGCTCCAGGTTCTCAGTACCAGGGACAACGTGTACTGATGGGGACTTCAGGCTCCTGAGCAGTGACTGCATCTACTTATTAACCTTCTTACAAGACTTCACACAAGCTACTTTCTTGCTTTGTACTTTAGTTTTCCCTGCTCTTAAGAGATATTATCATCTAACTTCTCACAGAAGTCAGGACAATAACAATTAGAGGTCTAGTGGCATACAGAAAGTGAGGTCCCTTCATTATGTAAGACTGTTCATAGCCTACAGTGATGCAATTCAGCCTTGAAAGATACATTCACCAGATGTTCTTAACTATAAGAAATAGCTGTAAAAGGCAATTGAGAAGAGGGACTCTGCATATAGGTCATCTGCCTTTCTCCTCTATTTGCATTGTTCTCCAACTAAGGACTTTGCTTCATGCAATTCCCATGCAGTTCTATTCCCAAGAAGCCTGTGCCACAACTTTAGTCAAATCACAAGAAGAGACGAGTGTCCAGCATCTTTTGAGACTCAGCTCATCTGCCTCGGAGCTATGCTTTTAGTTATATTCCCAGAAGGACACAAAAGCTCATGGCGTAATTTCTCACTCTGCTAAATGTTAGAATCTTTTGACTATGAACTCGTTTTTATAGCTTTTTTAATTTATCAGTTTCTGCCACTCCGGAGCCAACATATAAAAATCTTTTACTGATTGGTCTCCAGCAGTCCATAAAAATCTTACAGTAAATCCTACAGCTGGAGACATACTGCTGGTACCTTGTTGGATGCACTAGACAGCAAAGAGAAATAAACAACTAGTGTAAGAAAGAGCATTAACTTAGTTCCACAGAGCATTTAGAGATTTTTTGTTTGTTTGTTTCATTTAGTTCATAAAGCAATCAAAAACTTCTGAAGTTCTCTGCAAAGCAGAGTTATTGTTCCATGCCAGAAGACCCAGCTGTTCTGAGGGATTTACTCAGAAACTCCAGAAACCCTGGAGACCTAACTGCAGGACAGTCAGACAGGTACTGACCGCTCTCAAAGACAGACTTGATTCTTTATGTTAGCGTACTTTTTAGTCGTACACTAGAGATTTCTCACTATTAGGTTTCAAAGCCCTTTACATAGGAGAAAAACAAAGCAGAGGGATACTCATTATGAATCTCTGGATAGCAGCTGCTCATCTTCCTAGTCATTGTACACACAAGACAGTCATGGGTCCCCAGACTAATGCTGCAACTCTAAGATCTTGACACCAGTCAATTCACAGACAGGTATACTAAGATTCCTGGTTTCCAGTATACTACTTTTATGTATCACAAGCATAATGCAGTGTTGAACACATCAGGGACTACTCTTAGCAGCAAAGAAAAGGTTAATGCTTTCCCAAGTGCAGTTACTCCCAAGACCATTCTGACATTTCAGAAGTCAAGAGGAACTATTATTAGCTGTGCCTAATAATATTGCAAGTTCCCACCCATGGAATCTGTGTGCAATCCTCCACTGAACTGGCAGCCTTTGGCAGTATCACTGCCACATGATTTGAACCAGGCAAGTATCAGAAACATTGCCATAGCACTGTGTAGCCAGCTTGAAAATATCTCCACTGCTCTAGGGAGATGAGTGATCCCTTTGGAATTGGTTTTTGGAACTGTAAACTAATGAATCACTAACAGCTTTAAAGCAGACAAAACGTATTGCAACACAGCATGTAGTGCCACAGAACCGAAGGAAATCTGTTTACAGTGCTTCAGCAGACACTTGAAATCAAGATGCTCAAGAAGGATGAGGCTGTTAAGAGAGAAGCAAAGCTCCAAGTGCTGTGAGTGCAGTTATCCCTGCCAGGGCCAGGAGCCATGCCCTGGTGCCAGAGGTGGGCTCTGACCCCCAGGCGTGCTAACCAAGCACTGCAAGGCAAGGCACAGCTCAAGGGACTGTGTCCATGTGGAAACTGGGCAAGGGACAGAGCTAGAAACAACCTTCTTCTGGGCCTGTTGGTGCATGTGCCTCATGCAAGGATCCGAAATTACTTCTGGCATTCAGACACATCACTGCCTACATCGCCACAGCTGCCTGGAAACCTTGTCAGCAAGGTTTACATTATATTTGGTAATGGGACAAGTTTGACACTAAACTTCATATTCAAGCCAAGGGTCAGCCTTTTGCGTGCGGCTCGTGAGAAAAGGCACCACTTTACAGTTCAGATTCTTACTGAAGCAGTACAGTCTGAAGAAAAAGGCTAAAAAAAAAGTCCACAAAGAATTTGCTGGGCAAGGGAAAGGCCAAAGCTCAAAAAGCTCTTCAACATAAGGACACAAAGCCATAGCTATTGCTTAAGCAAGCTCCCTGCCTTGCTCGTGTCCAGCCAAAACAAGGCTGCCACACAAATAAAATGCCTTGGGCCAGAAGGAGACTAAGCAAAACGCAGCATAACTTCGAAGGGAACAGTTAAAAGCTTATCAGAAAGATGGCAAGTTTGATGAACTAGTGTTGCTTATCTAGAGACTAATTATATATTTAGTAACGCTTTGCTGTAAAATAAGACAGAAGAGCAAGGAATCCCTTCCTTAGAGGATGCTCTTCACCTATTAAACTGCAGTCATGCTTTCTAGTCTCCCTCCCTTTTTAGGCTGCGTGAGTACTATGCACCTTCCAGTCCAGCAAGAAGCCTTACCAGTAGCACTAAGCAAAACCAGAGAGGTTTGTTTACAGGTTCTAAGGTAGGCAGCTGATCAGATAGCTCAATTCACAGCAAATGTCCAGAAGATAGGCAAATTAAAAGACACTCTGAGTATTATTTAAGCGGATTGCTCAAAATTTGCTATTAATAAAATTCATGTAACCACAGCCACAGAAGGCGACTACACACTGAACCAGGAAATAAGAAAGTGGAATGAGAAGGGAAAAATATTTCTCCCTGCTGCACTGGATTTGAGTGGCATATGACAGGCAGCAGGGTAGTACAAATAAATCAAGGAAGGGCTGTTGTTTACAGTTAAGCAGCTTCGGACCCAAAAAACATCTAAATTCCAGTGCACCAACTGCAAAGTAGCTTTAGAAATACCAAAAATAGTTGTAGCAATACCAGCTCAGAGCCCTATCCCCAGTGCTGCATAGCCTTCCCTCCCTTCCCCAAAGAGGCTTAAGAGAAAAAACATACCCTGATCATTTCATTCAAAACCTACCCTTACCCCCTGAACCTGGCACAAAATTCTGCACACTGTGTACATTTGTAGCTTGCAGGCTGGGACAGATGTACCACGTGTACTTCCTCTGCTTTTAAAGTGAAAGAATGTGCTCACAAATCAACAACAGTTTTACGAGGAAAACGAGGGAGGATCTTCAGTTCTCATCATATTTGGAGCCATGTTCAGAACAACAGGCGCAGTCACGGCATGGGGAGCAGTGGCATGGCATGCCCCTGACTCAGCCACACTGCTATTTAAAAACCCCAGCCCTTCTAGGAGGGTTAGCCCAGGGCAAGGCTGAGCCCTGCAGACAGCCCGCTGCACCACTAACTGAACACAGGTCTTTACACCATGGAGCATCCCTGGAATTACTCGCTTCTTCAAGCTGTATTGAGAAGTATTTTCATTCAGTATTAAGAGGAGGCTGCATCCAAGCTAACCAGGGTTGTGGCTACCTGAGGGTTTCAGCACAAACCTTCTACAGGTACCTGCCTGAGCCTTCTGTATTGGTACTATTGATTTAAAGTGACAGTTGCAGCAATACTTACACTTAAAATACAGACTCCTGCCCATCAGGCAAGTGAACTGAGACCAGTATGCCAATTATACAAGCACAGCTTATCAAGCTGTAAAGATTTTGGGATGCAGCAGACCTGAACTACAGGCCAACCCCCGAACTGGAGAAATCAAAGTTGACTTGAACATCTACTCCAGTGCCAGGCCAACTCACGCACACTGTCCTGGGAAGATCAGGTATAAAACAGTGAATCTCAGACCTAGAAGCCTCTATGCCACCCAGGCTCCCAAGGCTGAAATAAGAATGCAATGCTAGTTTGCCTGCAGTCATTACACATGTACAAGGAAAAACTGCAAAGTAACTATTTTTCTATTTTTGTTTTCTTTTCAATGTTTTGAAAGGTCAAATGTATTTGCCCTCTGCTGTGTTCTCTTTATCAGTGCTTAAACTCAAGCACTGCCAGATGAACCACGAGTCGTGCGAACACGTCAGAAATACAGTGTCAAAAGTAGATCCATTGTACATGAATTGTATGCTCAGTTGTCAGGGGAGGGTTGTTTCTAAAACTAACAGCTAGTTTGCAAATGTGCCTGAAGTCAGGTTGTCTTCCCTTTAATCTTTGCTTTTCAGCTGGCCTCTAAGAGATGTCAAAAAAGTAAGAGAAAGGGAATAAGCCTGTGAAATTATATGTTAGCAGGAGTGGTAGGGGGAGGGAAGTAACATAATATCTGATAAAACTTAGGAGCATTTCTCTCTCATAGCAGCTGGCCCATAATATTCATTTCAGCAAGACATTGTCTAGCTTTTCTTGGTATCTAACTTTCTTCATATTTATTGCTGGAAAGCCATAATAGAGTTGTCCCTCCCCTCCAGGTTCTCTGGCCCTTTCCTACCTTTCCATTTTCTCTAGGACATACTCACTTCCACCAGTACGCAGTTAAAAAGAATGTAAGGGAAGCAACCTTTCTGATATATAAAATCATTTCAGACATTTAAAGTAGTAACATGCAAACAGTTTCAAAACAAACTGCAATGTGCTTTCCTGCAACAAAGGCTTGTTTGGACTCACACCTTGTACCCAGTTTGTTCTGTTGTCTCCCTTCCCATTCCTCCCCAGCCAACTAGCCAATTAGGGATAGGCATCTCCTAAGTTTTATTTCATCTGTGTGGTAACAAGTTTCCCAAAGCATCAGTAGAACGAATTTAATGATCATAAACACAACAATGTCAAAGCAGCAGACAGAGATAAATATTGTCCATTAAGACATACAGTAAACAATAATAAAAGAATCCCATCAAAACATAAAACGTAGAAGAGGAGAGCTCTGCAGCTGGGCAGCTAATGAATGCTGGAAACAGATACAAAGTTTTACAAAGGATTAAATTTCCTGCCTCTTGTAAAACAGTATGCTGATACACACACAAATGTGCCTAAACCAGAGGCACTACTGGCAGTACTACTGTTTACTGATGTCAACAACTTCAGATCCAGATATAAGCAAGAGCTCTGGATACGGGTGTCAGGCTAAATTGTCAGGTAAGATCGTGTGTAAATGAAGATGTGGAAATCAAGCAGAATCAGTCTAGATGCTGCACTCCATTCCTGTATACACCTGTTAACTGTATCACAAATATAAAAGGCTACTTGCCAAATCCTAACAGCTGCAAAAATTTACAGGACACTGAATACCATTTTGTATTTCTTTTTCCCCTTGTTTTTTTTTCCCTTCCATTTTTGTGTGTTAAGGTCTGATCTCCTTTCTTGTATTCCCCAGACAGCCAAGAAAAGAGACAAGGAATTCAACAGCTATGTCAGCATGTTTATTACTAAATAACTATCCCAGAGCTTCTGGCTCTAAGAGATCACCAACTTAAAACCATTAACGGGCCAGCCAAATTAAATTCTTTTCCACACATACAGATAGAACTACACTGCCTTAGGGGACTGAGGGAGAAAGGAGAAAGGTAATACGAACATACCAAGAAATGCACAAGATTGGGGCCACATAGGCAACTATGAACATTGTACTGTTCGTACTAGTGTGTTTCACTAGCGAAAGGTGAGAGTTTAACACTGCACTAACTCTAGGTGACCTGCAGATTACCCAGTGAAAACAGCCAGGACCTATGTAAAACACTAAAGGAATGAGACTCCTTAGGTGTGTGTCTGGTTTTCCTCATGCTGCAGGAAAATCCCCATCTTATCTATCACCAAAAGAACAACACCTATAAGCAGCAAAAACAGGGATGGACTTTGCAAAAGGGCCTGTTGAATTCCATCTAAGAGAAGTTAAAACACAGTAGCAAAAAGTATTCATCCTTTCCCGCAACACTAGAAGTTCTGGAAGAAAGTTTGAGTAGAAAAACTAAAAGCACTCAGACTATCTGAATTTCTTCTCTGTTCCACTTCATCTGCTCAAAAAAGTAATTTGAACAAGGAAATTACAGGAACACTGATGCTTCCAGTCAGCCTGGAGGTAAGGCACAGAGAACCACTCGTGCTGTGCATGATTGCTTTTTCTTCCTTCACATCCCAGCTAGACTCCACAAACACAGAGCACGCAGAAATCAGAAGTCGAGAACAAGTAGGAAAAATGATTTTGTTCAGGTTCAACATGAGCTATGACAGACAACCAAGTCTGTTTCTGTTTTGGCTAAACTCCTTCAGCCACCCACAATCAGTGTTTATTTCCCATGCACAGCAAGAAACAGGTTCTGTGCAGCTTGGCTTTGACTCCTGAAGGAACAAAAGCTTTGAATCTTGGAAAGTAAGTGTAAGAAGATTGAATTCTCATTTCAGAGGGATATAACCACACAGGAAGAGGCAGCTGTTCCACAAAGCCAGAGATTAGCTTTCCATAGTCAATACAAGCCTACAAATTCTCATGGTTTGGGCTTGTAACCAATTGTCCATCCCTGTGCCATCATCCTCCCAGGAATTCAAACATTTAGGTGCAACTCACTAATAGTGACACTTTAGGACAATATCACCACACTTCCAGAAGTGTGACAGAGTAGTGGAACATTCCTGACTAGGCAGCTCACCTCCTAGCAGAGGAACCCAAGCTTTTGGTAGATCTACCTCCTGCAGTCTGAGGAAAGGAAGGAAGATGGGAACTTTTATCAGTGAACAGGCAGTGCAGGAAATATTCTGCCATTGAGACTACATCTCACACTGCTCCCCGTGCTTGGGTAGAGGAGTGGTGCTGGATGTTCCCACTGTATAGTTGGTTGTGTGTTATCTGCCCTTGTCTTCTACCCCAAACTGTTTTGGTCTCAGATGCTGTGGGTATATATAGCACTGCCAGCCGCCTCCTCCTCCTCTGCTCCAACTGATCATTTTGCCAGCAGCCATCACAAAAACACCAGTTGTAACAAGTACCCTCCATTTCCTTATGCCTTAAAGAACTCTGTGCAGTTACGATTAGCTAAACATTTTCTCTTCTTAGTTTCCTCTATACACAAAATACTAGCTGTACAGAGAGAGGCAGTCTTTGGCAGATCATAACTAATTATATTCTTGAAAGTTGAGCTGCATTATTATATACACCAGCTTCTGATTGGCTTAAAGACTGAATTTATTCTGGGCTCCGTCCAATCAGAATTAATCTTTCTCTAGTACAATGAACTGTCACTCCTGAATCAACACCACCAGCAAAAGTGACAGCAGCCTCCATCATTACTCAACTAAGATAATAGAACTAAAGTCACTGAAACAGGCAGATGTTGGAGGCTGTCTCCCATTTCAGAATAATGTTCCTGTCGTAACTCAGCATTTATTTTAGGGAAGCAAGGATAAATTCATTACCATTTACAGGGTACTCAGATATAACAGTAATAGAAGCCATATAAGCCTCCCAACAGGTGCACAGTAGAAACGCACATGGCATTGATACTAACCATCCTTCACCTCAATAACACAAAGAGGGGGGGAAACACAATCAGTCCATGTCCACTGGAGACATGCTCCCATATTAGAGTGAGCAATAGTGTTTTGCTATTGCAAACTCAGAAAACTGAAGTTGAAAGACATGCAAGACCAGAAGTCATTTCCACAAGATACAAAAGTTTCATGATTTATTCCCAGCATCCCTATTTCCTGATAACATTTTGTATCCAAAATTATCATCTAAAGAGCTGCTGTTGTGTGAGATTGCAATAATCAATATCCTCACCACACAGAATGCCACACTTCTGCATTAATAACTAAACTGCATAGATCCAACAATTAGGGAAAACTACCGATGACATTTAAAACTGGAGATCGTATACTTAAAATTTTTAAATGAGATCTTTTAACTAAAAGCATTAGAAGAAAATAATGATTCCAAAAAGAGAAGCAAGTGTCAGATCCTTATCTATTTCTGAAGTGTAAGTGGGTGCAATAAGGTATACTTCCCATTACTGCTAGGCTTTAGTGACCATCCTTACATTGTTGTCTCACTGAATAACATCATCTGCAACGATATCGCCACATATTAAGGAAAGGTGATCAAATATGGGCCTAACTACTTTAGTGTTTAGGTCAGAGCTGTACATCAGTAAATGGATAGGATTATTGATATTCATAAATCAAGATTTATGGAGTTCAGAGTCCAGATAGTTCAACCAGATCATGAATTATGAAAACAAGAGACACTTTGGAAAGGAATAAAACCACTTAGCCTGACACACAATACAACCTTCAGGCAAACGCCCAGAAATCAAAACTGAGTTTTATGTACTGTCCTATTTTAATTTAACTCTCATTTATCTTTACCGCAGGTTTTTCATTTTGCATTTCACCTGAATAAGGATGGTAGATAATATCCATGACTTCCTGGCACTTGCAAGACCAGTTATCTTATCTTGGCAGAAGGTCAAACTGAACACCTTTCAATTTGGCCAGTTGTCTAACTGTACTGAACAGCTCAAACGTGCAGCTGAGAGATCCATTCCTGCTGCGCAGCATGGTTGGAGTTGCTCAGCTTCCTCTGAAACAGCTCTGAAACAACGGGTTTAATGGGGAGGGAAATGCCCATCCAATTCTAACAACTAATTCCATCTCCTTTCACTTCAGGAGCAAAGTACCAGATGCTCTGGATTTCCTGCTTTGTCAACTATAGAGCAGTGCTATGCTCAGCTCTCACATTTTGATATAGTTGTTCATTGTCTGATAAAACATGGTTCCTCAGGGAAAGCAGAGGGCTGTCTCTAGACAAACATATAAATATACCTTATTTGGCAATATGGAAACTCAAAGCCGGTACTTGTCTACAGGAATACGTAAGATCTTGGAAACAGTTCCCACGGTATTCTCTGTTCCCAAGCAGCTACCAACTGTTGGCTCAAAGTTAAAATATGACAGACACGTTAAAATATCAAAGACCATCTTGCATCAAGGAAACTGTAATAGGCTGAGGAAGGGGCAGCTTTACATGATTTCCCCCCTGCTTTGTCCTTGTATGGTGTCTATACAAGCCATGGATCATACTCCAAACTCATGCATGCCAGGACAGCTCCCTAGTGGATTCAGAGGAATTTACAGCAGCTTAGAATTTCTGCCTTTATACAGTGACTCCACAGAGAGTTGCCAGCTTTTATTTTACTGTTTGGGGTTCAAAGTCCCTTACATTTGACTTAGGGTCTTCTTTAAAGATAGTTTGCACAGAAGCCCTTCTTGCATTTCCAGGTTATTCCAAGACAATGAGAAGAAATAGACTAAGTGTCTATAAAGCAGATGAGCCAATTGTCAGTGCAATAATTCTGTTGTAACATGGTTTTTTGCTCCATTGCAATTCAAACAAAACTCAATGTACTAACAGTTTTATAGACTGATCCGAAGCAACGTGAGAAAGAGGATGACTAACTTCTCCCTCTGCCACAGATGTGTTACTGTCCATGTGGCATTCAGCCATTTCTGTGCAGAATCAGTACTCCTCCAGCTGTGTTTCCAGCCAAGCTTGCCAACTTTGCCCTGGAGCAGATAGAGGAGCACTCACACTTAAGATATCTCAGAGGAGGAAGAGAGGGTAACCCTCAACAGTAGTCTTCAGCACACAAGTAGTAATAGCTGAGAAAAGCTTACAGATATAGATCTTTGCAAGTAAGTCTCTTATGCCTTAAATTCAAGTTGTAAACCTGTGATGTGTTCCATCTATATACATATTTCTTTGCATACAGCCATATTAAAAGTGCTGTGACAACTTAACAGTCCAGAACCTGTGGTTTTCAGCATATTGAGTCCTCCTCATGCACGAGGACCACAAGGTCCACCTGCCACAATGACTTGTTCACCGAAAACTTCTTCAAACTTTTGGAAACACACTTTCTATCGGTACTCCTATTAACACAGCCTTCATATACACAAGAATTATTTGCTCTTCATTACATACCAGACTGAAAAGTCCTTGGGAATTAAATATTAGCTTTTTGAAATATATACATTGCCATTATCCATAAGGAATTAAACATTAGTTGTTCACAGCAGGAGAACAAAAGTGTTTAGACTGAAAGAGATAGCTATTATTAGTGGAGTTTTTTTTCTAATAAATGATAGTTTGAGGAGTAGAATCTTTATCAAATGGAGTCTGAGAAACCTTAGGCAATAAAAACTTATTCATTCTAGAGAGTTGCATATGAGTGCCCAATTTTGAGGCACTTCAAAGTTTGAAGGTGGATGTTCAGCTCCCTAAAAACAAGGTTCAAAGGTACCAAATCAGACATCCGTACATGGATATTCATACATATCAGAAGTTATTTAAACACCTTAGTCAGCTTTTCCAAGTGGTTAGAAATACTGATAAACCGCTGTATGCTGAAAAGATTCACCCCACTCCACTCCTAATAGCTCATTTATTTTAGACTGTTCTTAGAACTGTTTTAACCAGCTCCATCAAACCAAATCTTGAATGTCTCCTTTTTTCTTTAGCCAAGAAAAGTAATGGTGCAAAAACATAGAATACTGGATAAGTTAGAAGTGGAATGAGTTCCCTTCATACAAAAGAGTGAGGCTTTCAAAGAATTAGATGCTTCTGTTTGGCAGAGAATAGAGTCCACATTCACAACATTAAAAAAAGCAGTGGGCAATTTCCAAGATCTTTGAATAATGACACAGTGGCTAATAAAGCAAACATTTTTCACTCCTCTTTGGCATTTAATAACCTACTGATTTGTATACACTAACATTGCACTAGCTGCAGGACACATGAAGTGACAGAAAAAAAACAGTCTCCCATCTGGGCTGGTCCCATCCATCTGGTGATTTGGGCAGGGCACAGTGCAACCATATGGCCATGATCAAGAACCCACTAATATCATCCAGAGTTAACTGGGAAGAGCTATAGCCCACTTAGTCTCCTAAGGATGATAAATCCCTCTCATTCTGTCTCTCCTCCCCAGTGGACATGGCAGATTTGTCTTTTTGCCTGCACAGACGAAGCTTTGCTGGCTAGAATACTAGTGATACACAAAAAAGGGAATTTGTTGCTTGTACCTGTCAAAGGCAGAATTAAGAAATTATCTCCATGAAACAATTAAAAAACCCACTAACCTCACATTTCTGCCTCAAGTCCCAAAGGAACCCTGAAACCTGAGGCCAAAATCCTGACACACAGCACATTCATATAGCCCAGCAGCTGACGATTAGAGATATATTCTTCCCGCATAACTGCTGGAGTCACAACAGTAACAGCTCTGTTATCTAGCTTGTCCTTACATATTAATAGAATGCAAAGGGCCTACTTATCTAACAACAAACAGGAAGAAAATGAAAGGCAGAACTCCATGTCTTCTCGAACAGGCACCACTGTTGCTATCTATGTAGTTCTAATAGTTCCCATCTCACTGGTCTACTGAGATACCTTTTAGAAATACTTGTTTCCTAGCTGAAAAGTCACTACAAATCAAGTCAATAACCCCCAATGGATCACCACAAAGATATTGTATGTGGTAGAATAACCTTTTTTAATTTTTGATCATCAGAAACAGGAACCACCTCCCAAGGTATTGCCTGAGCTACATCTTAAATTGAAAGATAAAGTCTCAAGTAGTAGACAGCCAAGTAGGTTTAATTGTAACGCTGCAACTCCAACAGCATTTTCATGACCAGTTTCCACTCATCTATTGTAACAAACATCCCTTGCTTGGCAGTAAGGAGTCTGGTCAGGTCCCATGGAAGAATATCTTTAAAAGGTTAGAGCTGTTGCCTAAAGTCATACTAATTCACAAGGGGCCAACCTCCCTCCAAGGTAGCGTTTGACAAATTGCACAGCATGACTGCTGGGAGGGTTCTGTGTTTTGGGAGACACCATCTTTTGGATGAGATATGTAAGCGGAGGATCTTTCTGACTGCGTAACCAAAAACAGTAGCCTGAAACCGTAAGGAGTAAGCGTCAGCCTGCTCACAAAATGCTTATCAGTACAAACAATTATACATAATAATCAGCAATTGAGTTTGACATTTTTAAAGCATTTTTAGAGAGATAAGACTTTTTCCTCTAGAATTCTCAAATAATAAGCAGTCTTAAACAAAATAAGACCTACAGCAACATGATACAACATCGAAATGCTTGGTCAGAATTTGAACATAATCTTTAATGTTATATCAGAGTTTGTGTGAGCAAGATTTTTGTTTTTCCTGAAGCTGCTAAATTTATTTCTTTTAATCCGTGGTGCCTACTTTTGAGCTGTGCATGGAGCCCTCTTCTGGAGAAATTTGTAAAAATAAAAGCTTAGGAATGCAGCAGGGTGGGCTATGCATTTTGGGAAACAGTTTTAGGACTAATTTTCTCTATTCACTGCAATGACAAGCTTGTGAAATCTATACTTTTTTCCAATTGACTTAGTTGCAACCCAGTAAAACATGACAGTTATTGTTAAAGCTATCAAAAAAGGATTTTCCTCATCTTATAAGCTTTACTTACAATTTTATGTTGATTTGTCTGTCTGCCTGAAACTCATAGCATACAAAAGCAAGCCTGTAAAAAACTTTTGGTTTAAATCAAATATTTTGTATATAGGCCTTAGAAAGCATCCTTTGGGAAAAAACATAAGAACCACTCTGATTTGATAGATTTAAAAATCTGTATGCATTTACTGCTTAGTGTACATTATATATAAAAACTGCACAAGCTACCAGCTACATTTAGTTTTTATTGTCAGCTTCAGATCAATAAAGCTGTATAGTATAGATATGCTTTCTAGTTTTAAAGGTGATTGTGAATTAAAAATTACTTGAAACATATCTTCCTCAGCTATTGCAGCTAATATTCAGTGTTCTTCTTGATGAACACGGGACAGTTGGTAGTAGTGTAAATCTTTGCAAAAGAAAAAATTCATTTATCACCCACCTGTTTACCACAACTTTTACAAACCTACTTAATGGGCTGAAAAAGCAATCACCCATCCTTTTAATGCCTCAAAAGGCTTTTATTTTAACATGTTTAACAAATGCAGTTGAATTATATGCAGAACAAGAAAACACAAAACCAGAGTTACTAGTTTTAGAAATGATCTTTTAATTAAAAATAAGCACTTTTTCAGTTCATGTTCTTATGAACATAAGTATTTCCTCAAACTTTTTTTCTACCCTGTAAACTTTGCTATGGTTACTTTGAAATGAAGTTATTCTTCTGCTTCCACAGAAAGTATTGCATTACTAGATTGCTATTGCTTCAAAATCATTTTATCAAAACTGAACTTTGCAGGTTCCACTAGCATTGTAGTATATGAGGCATTATTACTACTGCTAGAGGAGAAAAAAGAAAACTTGTAACATTTTGGTATTTTTTTCATAACCACTACACAGCCAGATGGTTTCATTTGTTTAATATGTTGTTTCTCACATTCTTCTGTTTACCCTTCCTGTCACATGAAAGTTGTGCATGTGGTGTGTCAAAGAGAAAAGCCAAACAGCATTTCAGTAACTCCCTTTTCCTCCTCTACCATGTCATCACCTTCAGTTCATGCTTTAACCTGCCAATACCCAACCACCTTATACCTGAATTTAGATTTATGTACACTTCCTTATAATATCCTAATTCATTAATTCTTAGACATGAGCTATAAAGTAAACTTGGAGATGTATTAAATCACCAGGTAGAGACATTGTCAGATGAAGCTACATATGCTAATAAAGAAGGTGGGGTGCAGTTTAAGGACCTAAATACAACCCTATACTAAAGCACCACAAGCTCAGCCCTGCAGTATACTTGAACCCATCTCAGCCCAGCAAGAGAAGAAACCCTGAAGTATTGCTGAAAGTTATCAATAAAGCACACAGTTGTTTTCAGAATCAGGTGTTCTGCACCTTGTCAGATTTTAAGTAGTTACTGATGTTAAAGATGCCAGCTATGTGGTTTAATAGGCCTTAGAAGTCCATCCTCCTCTATCATACACATACTGCTTTCCCTGCAAGGGACTGCTAAAGAAAAATCAAACTCAAGCCAATTAATTTAGTAGTGTGCTAAAAAGATGGACAATAAAGGAACTGAAAACACAGAGAAAGCCAAACAAACTGCAGTCCAGATGGCAGGTCTCAAGTCCAAGGTGAAGGACCACCAGCTCAGTATATCCACAGGTTACCTTTACACTGCCTGTGCCCTCTCCCCCCAGCCCCTCTGCTCCCCAAGCATTGCCTCCCACTAGCAGCTTTGCCAGTCCAGGCTGGATCTCAGCCCACTTTGACAACTTCTCCTCCCCAGGAGCCCTTTGGGCATCCCCAGCCCATCAGAGAGCCCTCCAGCTCTCCCCAAGAGCACAGCTTGCCCACTCCTGCAGTAGTCCCAGCAGAGCTGCCCTCTGCCCAGCCCTCCCAGCCTCAGCCCGGGCTCATAGGGAGGCCCTACAAGAAACTCCGTGTGTCCCCAGCAGATGCTGTTCCCACTCCTCAAACTCATCCTTCACCAGTGCATTCAGACACCATACCTATGGCCCAAAGCAGCTGCTTTCATTTGTTACACTCCCTGAAGCAGGATTATTATCCTGAACCCAGCCAAATGCCTGTGTGCTTGCTCATGAGTCCCCAGCCATCGAGTCTCTTACTATCCCGGTAACTTCAGCAACCCACATTAATGTTTTTACTCCTTATCAGGGGAAGCCAGGACTCAAATACCATAGCCTTGACCCGCAACATACATTCAGCTCACCCTACTGCTTCCTACTTACACACTCTTGATGTATCTCCTCTCAGGGATAAAGCTCTCCCAACAGTGATCCCTCACCCATTTTTCTCCCTACCCTATCTTGAAAAAGCAGCCTGAACACCTCCTGGAGATCGCAGTTACCCAAACACGAGTGCACAGACTCAGCGTCCCAAGCAGTAGTTTGACGCTTTAAAACCTACCAACCCCTTAAGGGTTAACAAAGTCAAAAAGGAATTAACTTTTATCTCTACTCAGTGCACAGGATGCCAGTGTCACTGTCACTAAATGCGAGAGTTTACTGAACTCCTAAGACAAAAGAAGGAAGGATGCGTTTAAGCTGGACGATAACAAAGGATTTTCAAACCTCCCCAGAGCTTCCAAAAAGTGAGCCCTGGAACAGCAGCGGGAGGAAAAGAGCAGCCAGGAGGTATGGAGAAGTCAAACCCCAGCGAGTCCCTTCGCTTTGACAGACAGCGGCAGCGGGGCTTCAGCAGCTCCGTGTTTTTAAGGCTGGGTGTTTTTTCCTCTGCTTTCTGGCAGAGGGGGATCTATTACATTTAATAAGAGAAAGGCTACACAGCAAGTCACTAACAGAGTATTACACATCTATCAAGAGAATACAGGGAAAGGAAACCTTTTGCACGGTCTGATTTTATTTTTCCTCCATATTCCTCCCTTTTTTTAAAAAAAAAAAAAAGGCAATAAATAATGTCAGCTGCCTATAACGGTCTCTAAGCCTGCTACCCGGCAAAAGCCAGAGAGGAAAGAGGCAAATCAAAGTTGCAGCATTTGATATGACAGAAAATATTGCTGCTGCAGCTGCTACCGAGACACTTGAAAGATTCCCCCCACCACCCTTCCTGAAGGGAAACAAAAAAATGCTATATATCACACAGCGAATCTGTTGTAATTGTAAATCAAGGAACTATGAGATTCTACATTCCTAGAAACTGGCTTATAGCAGAGATCTTGCATCTTTCAACAGTAATTCAAGCAATGTATAATTACTCAGAAATCAGACCTGAATTACAAATACTTTCAAATCCAAATGCACAAGAGAAGGAAGATGAAAGCAAGCAAGTTAAAAACACACATTTCTTACCTGGGACAGCAGAAAAGGCAGAGTAAGTTGAGTTTTGTGCTGCATTTTGCCAGACTAGAAGGTACCAGAGGCTTTTTCATTCATGCACTCGGCTGCACTGAGCATATTTTCACTGTGAAACAGCCTTTGAGAAGAGACTCTGCCTTGAGAGCCAGCCAACTTCCCAAATAGATCAGCAGCATCATCACTAAAGCATTGGATAGAGTCTGATGACCAGAACCAATGGCTTTACAAGGATGATTTCTTCACAAAGCATCCCCATTTTGCATCATACATATTGGGCAAGCACCTCTCACAAACACAGCACCTTTAGAAAGCATTTTGCTTTGGTGTATTTGTGTGCTTAGTTTCAGCCTAACAAATCATGCCTTGCAGATCTCAATAGTATTTCCCTTTTAGAGAATGGAATTGCACAGAGAGAAATAAAGGCAACTCTGAGCACTGCTGCAAAGAGATTCTCTTTATTAAAATGTTAATAAGGTATGCTTTATTTTCAATAAATCAGAAAAATGACCACTGCAGTTTTAGTTACTTCCAAGCCTTAGAAGAAGAACACAGTGAAATTTTTCAGTGCAGCAGAAATACAGATTATATTTGGTGTTTTCCCCTCAATCTCACAAATCACAATGAAGACAGATCAATTCTAGCCTGCAGAAAAAATCCATCATAAGGCAATAGATTTTATTAACTGCTCAGGTAATGGCAGAACTGGCTTTTGATTCAATGCACTTGAATCCAGGAGAAAGTTTCTAAGGTGCATGCCCTTCAATTACAAAAAACTTTTTCTGTTTGGAAGGGGGGACCTGATGTTTCAAGAATCTGCTTTCTCTGGATTGGTTACATTGCAACCCAGCAAGTAACACCAGGCAGATGGGCCAAAGATTATGAATTAATTCCCCCGGCTGCGTTTCCAGCACCACCTCTCTTGCCCCTCTCCATTATCACAATGGTCCCATCCTTTTTTAACTTGTCTTCTTGCAGTCACTAGGGTTATTCAGCAGTACCCTTCACCCATTTTCAGTAGGGTCAAAAGTCTCCTCAGCTCTTGTGACTAATGCTTTTCCCTTACGTGCTTATCCAGCAGGGCCAGCTACCACCACTTTCTGGTCTGTCCCACCACAGGTGACCACCATCAGTGGAGATGAGCAGAAGCATGGGAAAGGGAAGGCAGGTAGGGAAATAGGAAGAAATACATATTCAAAGGAGCTGCCAACCACTGAGTTCCTCAGCATCAGCTTCCTGCTCTCAGCAGTGTTGTTTGGTAGCTTCTCCAACTGCTCACAGCTCACATCCTCCTTTACTTACACACTGGAGCAAAATGGACAGGAAGACACCGTCCTTCCAAGTCTAAGCCCTCACATGCAGCAACAATTCTGCTCCAGTACATTCATCACACATGATTATAAATTAATACTCAAGATAGATCAGAATTCAGACCAAACCCAGCAGGAACTACCAGTAGCAATTATAATGTTTTTTATAACCGCAAAAGGTTCATTGCTTATACATAAAAACACACAAGTAGGTTGGTTTTTTTTTTCAGGCAGAAAGCCAGCTTAGCAGGGTAAAAAAAAAAAAAGGAAGAAAGAAAAAAAACACCAAAAAAAGCCACCTTAGAGCTCTATACTATTAAAATAAGTGAGTGACCATCTCTCACTACTCCTTCAGGATCCCAGTTTTCCACCAAGCATAGGTCCAAGCCTCAAGACAAGCTCCTCAGCAGTTTATGACCAAGGCTGTGGCATTCCATAGGATATAGCCTGCAGACAACAGCACCAGCTGTGCCACAGCACGCAGAGCCTTTGTCTGGGAGCACTGGGATTTGAACAGTGCCTCAAACCCCACAAGCGGGCCAAACAGCTGAGCGAGTTACTAGACCAACCAGAAGTAGGTGGTGGCTGAAAGAAACAAAGGCATATCTGCATCCTGTTTCACAGGAAAGGGACTCATTAAAAAAACCCCCCACCACCCCCACCCCCACCCCCCCCCCCCCCCCTCCCCCGAAAAAAAACAAACCAAAACCATAGAAACAAGTCATGGGGCAGATGATTCACTCCGAGATAGCACTTGCAGTAACACGAGGCTGGAGCCAATATGAGCACTTAGTTTTTGCACAAGACCCAGCATGACTAAGGGCCACCCCGCGAAGGGAGCGGAGAGGGGAACACGGAGTTTGGGATGTCCCCGCACTCCTGCGGGGCCGGGGCCAGGGCCGCGCCCGCCGCCATCGCCGCCCCCCTCAGGGCAGCGGGCCGGGCGCCATGGTAGAGTTGCGGTGCTTCCCCCAGGCCTCTGTACCAAAAGCAGCCCCACACTGCAACCCTCTTCCTCCAAAAACAGCAACTACTTTCTAATAACAAGGAAAAAAGAGCGTTATTTTTTAAGAAAAGTCCAAGCAACAAACTCACCAACCTTTTCCCTCCAGTCCCACGCAGCCTGCCCCTCTCGCCCCGGCACTCTCCTCACAGCTGCTGGTATTTGTCCCCGAGGGGTAATTAACCTCTCCTGGAGTGGCAATTAACAGCTCCCAGGGTTTAACCCTTCACAGGCTGCTGCCGAGCCCATGCCCAGCATGGCACACCAGGATGAGGCAGCTGCGTTCCTCCCCAGCGCTCACCCCCCCAGCGCCCGGCAGCCTTTGGGAAGGGGCACTCGGGACACTGCTCACGTGAGGTACGACCCAGGGCACGGTGGCGAGGGTTAACTGGGTTTAACTGGGGCCTCAAGCAGCTGCTGCAAATCAGCCCCTGAGGTGCCCAAGACGAGGGTTTGGCCTCTTGCAGGTGGGCTCCCAGCTGGGCTGGGTCTGCTGGAGCCAGGAGCAGAGTCTTCTCTGCTAATTAGATTATTAATGAAAAGCTGGTAGGTTATTAATTAGAAATTAAGGGTTGGTTTGTCAGTTCTTCTCAGCCTTAGATGGCAGGAGGAGGTTCAAACTCTGTAAAGCATCTCTGAGGAGCAGGCTGGGAGGTAAGGCTCCTGGCGATGGAGGATGACTGCTCTTTAATCCTTCCCTGGAAGCAATTTTGCTGCACAAATGAAACATGAAGTCGTGGGGCCATGAAGCGACAGCGACAGAAATAAGAGCATCAGGTTTAGGGCATGGTCAGAGGAGAGGCTCCAGGGTTCAGGCCTTCCCTTTTAGAGCAAGCTGTGCTTCTCTTCCCCACTGCCTGCTGGTATAAAATACGTATTAAGTCTAGGCAATGACTGAGAGGGGTTTTTGTTTGTGAGCAAGGAAAGCTGCTGCTGGGACCTTTTCTCGATCCAAGCCTACATTAACTGATGGATGCAACATGCTCTGCAGTCTTTAGATGCAAGATGCCATCATTTTCACCTATAAAATCTTGGGCAACTTGACACCTCAACTCACTCTCCATGACATACCCTGGCAACAGAGGCCAATGCTAAGCTGAGGCTACTACGAACAGTATTAATTGCCTGCAACACATAAGGTATTGTCAGAATAGACCCATTAGCAGATGAGGGAGTGACTGTATGCTGCCAGAAATGCCTTTTGACCTTTGGAAGATTTGCCCTGGCTCTATATTTTAAAATCTGAGGATTAGCTGCCTTGAATGTATCAGAAGAACAAGGGAAGTTTAATTTCACATTAAAGTGAGTCACATAAGAAACCTAGATGCAAGAAAGAGGGACTAATTTTCTCCTGCCATACTACTAGTAATCTATATACTCCTGGATGCTACACCACACTGCATTTTCTGACTCCTTCAAGCTTCAAAAAATGTTTTAGCACTAGGCAGCAACCAGGGGTGTGTGATCTTGAGTGGCATGTCTGTAGGAGAGAAGAGACAAAAAAGGGCACACCCCCAATATGGGATGATAATACATTTCAAAACAACTCAATCCTCATCAGATAAGCACCTGCCCCTAAAGGACAGGTATAGTTGAATTTATTTTAGGGCAGATGGGCCAAGTACATAGTGGAACAAATTCAGTCAAGCAAACTAACTCAAAGAATAAGTCTAGCTGCAGCGCATTTGTAATTGCCCTTGTTATTAGGAAAAAGCCATGTGGGTTAGGTCTTTCTGAAATCCTACTGTGTTCACCCCAAGAACAGCCAGAGAACAGAAGAAAGTGAGCTTGACCTGCTGTGTCCATCAGGTTTGGCACTCAGCCCTCCTGCTAAGCCACTACCACTTCCTGGGGATAAGAAATGGTAGTAAATGTACCTGGCTACAGCTGGAATCTGTAGCAGGAGTGAAATCCCATCTTCCTGCCTGAGGTTCTCCAGCAGAAAGAAATGAAGCCACTGGC
This sequence comes from Tauraco erythrolophus, assembly GCF_009769465.1. Taxonomy (NCBI): domain Eukaryota; kingdom Metazoa; phylum Chordata; class Aves; order Musophagiformes; family Musophagidae; genus Tauraco; species Tauraco erythrolophus. The sequence goes on along the minus strand of NC_141479.1, from coordinate 18,321,555 downwards.
TGTAATAATGTTTTATTCTGAAGGAAGAGATTCAGAAGACTGCAGTAGAGTTGATGTAGTGAAGAGTTAAGGAATGTGTTTCCAGGCACTGTGGTTTTCCGCTTGGCAGTTCTGCCAAAATAGGTTTGGGTAGGGATTCTCAGTCTTAGTGCAGCTGAAGTTTCTTTAAGAAAGAGTCACAAAAACACCAAAAGAAGAGTTTTGCTGTTTGAAAGTGAGCCCACAGCTTTTCATTATGTACCCAACCCAGTACCTCCATAATACCTCAAACTCCTACCAGTATTTCTCACACTAGGGGCTTATTGGCAACAGAAAATTTGGCATTAGTGCAGCTTTCTTTAAAACCTGTGAGACTGCTGAATGCTTTGTCTGCTGTTTCCCTACATCCCAGCCCAAGCTCTAGGATAGTAAATGGGTTTTGTTTCCTTACTTGCTAACAGGCATGTCACAGGCAATGAGAACAAACCAATACTTCAGTGAAAAGAAATAGGGTGTGTTTAGTTGTCAGAAGAGGACTAAAAACAGTTGGTGAGTCAAGCAGGAATCTTGTAGTTTAGAAAAACCCTTAAGAGACCATCATACCCTTTTCTCTCCAAATAATAATAACTCCAGTTTATCATGACCACAGGAGCCATTTTTTTCAATTCTTAAAGCAAAAAACCCTATTACTTTTTGGTTTTGCATCCCTGAACCCTTTAAGCATAAACAAAATATATGTTCAACTTCTAAAATTGAGCTGTTGTAAAGCACTCTAGAGTGACAATTTGCAATGCTGTACATCTAATCTTCTAATCCTTACTTGAACCAGAAGCAAGTTGTTCCTTAATTCACCCTTCATCTGAACTAAGCTGGGGAAGGAGTGAGAAGACTCTTAGGTATGCGGTGGGTGGGGTGCTCCACAGCATCTGCTTCGTGGAAACAAGTTTGTTTGCATCCCCTTATCCCTCTGTGTGGAAGGAACTCCTCCTCAGTGGGCCTCCAGCACTTAGCTCTGTTTTCTGGAGTGGTGGCAGATCTTCTCCTATATCTGTTATGGACTGGTGCCTGTCAACTGAATCATAGCAGCTGAGCTTGCCCCTACTGTGAAGCTCCCAGGCACTTTGGTTTAGCAGTAGTCCGCAGCAATTCAATCAATTGCAATCCTACACCCACACCCATGGGCACATAGTTGAATTCTGGCTCTCTATTTACCCACTTTTCAGTAACACGAAGTTACCTCACATGCATTAGCATATTTATCCCCCCCCCCCAAAGCATAGGGATGTAGCAAAATATTCCTGCAATATTACAGAAAAAAAAGAAAACTGAGGCACAGGATGCAAAGGGACCTGATTAAGATCATAAACACCAAGCTAAAAATTGGACTGCTTGCTAAATGCCTTAGGCACTGGCCCAACCATCTATTGAAAGAACCCGTCAGTCTTCCTGGGGGAACTGGGAACTTCCTCTGTTATTGTGCAAAACCAAAGCTGAAATACAGTTTAATTTAAAAAGTCTTCATTGGCTGGGCTATGTGTTTCCATTCCCCACATGTGCCTCTCCCTCCTCGTTTTAACACCACAGCTCCTTTGCCGCCCTCCTCCCCCCCCCCCCCCCCCCCCCCCCCCCCCCCCCCCCCCCCCCCCATGATTGTATCTGGCCTAAATACAGGTGTTCTGGAAGCAATTACAGCTCCATTGGAGCAGCACATGAGCATGGTAGCTCATTAGTGGTTTGCTTGTATTAAGGGAATGACTCCTTGTTTCCCTTCTGACCTCGCCTATTGTCTAGGAAATGAATAGATGTAGGAGTGAGAAAATTTGTTTTGGCAATGGGATCTGTATTTTCCAAGGCTCTCTTATACTGAATTCTACCCAGAAATACAAATCAGAATAATTAATCAAATAAATGCACAGAAGAACTTATCATTCCCTATTTTGGTAGGAACTATACAAAGTCAAAGTCATTATTTAAAAATTCACTGTGCAAGTTTATTAGAAAAGTTACTCTTTTATACATTAAAAAGTAACATTTCCAGAGGAAATGGGAGAAAAAGCAAGTTATCACTGTCAGAGGTTCTTCTAAGACATATCCAAACTCAAGATATTCATCATGAGTTATGGGAAAGTTAATACTGCAGGAATAAATTAACCACAGAATTTTAATGGCTTTATTGTGTGACAGTTTCTAAAGCCCAACCAAATATCAGCTAGGAAATTCAAATGTGAGAGATATGCTCTTAATTCCCACAGTTACGGATTTTTTTTTAAAATCCCTTCTTATGATATAAGGGTCATTTAAAATATTCTACCATGAATATACAGCTTACTTATGGGTAGCGCCTTTCACCATTCTCATCCAGCCAGAAGCCAGCTTAATCTTTCATCTTTTCACAGAGGAGCAGCCGATGCATAAGTATGTTTTAGGGGGAATAAAATAGTTGAGAGAGAGAGAGGGAGAACGTGTCAGTCTCTGAATATCTCTGTGCACAGGACTTCAGCTGACACACGGGCCCAGAGCTGTTAAACCTCCTGACTTTGGGCATAGCTGCTTGTACTGTATGTGTTAAGACAGTGATGTTCTACTCTGGTTTGTGTTATTTTCAGCTACTGTGCTTGCACTGGGCAGTGCAGCTCTGTATTTCACATACCGTTGTCATAAAGACGTGGTTGCAAAGCCCCTCCATCAGAATCACAATTGTATCTGGGCACGGCAGTGCCCAAACTATCTTGGGTTAAAAATGGGGTCAGGTACTGGGGGGTTGTGTCCTAATAGCTGCGCCAGCAGGAAGACGTGGTTGTAGGAGAAGAGACCTGAGCAAAACTTCCCTTATAAAATGCAAAGGCACATTTACGACCTGACCTGGAAGAACAGACTGATCAGCCTGAGCTCTGTAACAGGGGCAAGCTTAGGGTGAGCCAAGGGATATCCTTGTCCCGCTGAACTCAAAACACCGTAGATTTCAGCTGCATCGAGATTTCACTCTCCATCCTCAAACTTTTTCTTCCCCATTTATATTCACAACCTTTACTCTATGCAACTGTCATGGCTTTTAGGCAGATAAATATCTAACATGCTTCTTAAGGGTGTCATATGCTATTTAGTATTTTCCCTGTGGTACCAGCACCTGTTAAGCATGGAAATAAAGTGATTAGTCTTACATGTTTGGCTTCAAAAATTGATTTTAGGATACATCTCCTTATCATTGGCAGATTCGCCAACTCAAAATACCGATATACTCTTCAATGATAAGTTCTCTCAGTCTTGAATAGTAGGAATTACATTGGGAAATTTTCTGGATTTCCTTTTCTCATGGAATTTTCTGTACCTGTCAAATTGTTTGTGACAAAGCTGTCTGATATTATGCAGCCTTAGAGGAAATTTGTCTCTGCAGGTCTAGACACGACTTAAAAAAAAGTCCTTGTGATGCAGGGGGAAAAATTAACGTTTGAAAATTGAATGTTCTTTAGATAACCAGCAAGTTGTTTTGTTTGGTTTTTAAAGTCTGTAAATAACCTGGTAATTTAATCAACCTAAATAGGCCTGATGATCAGGTTGGATAAAAGGTAGCACTATACTACTATGTGATTACTTTAGACCTAAGCTAGTGGCATCTCAAAGAACAGCTAAAACCAGCTAGATTCAGTTTTAATAGGTGATTAATTACTTTTAAATTAGCTGAGTATTCTGTTGTAACAATGTGTGCAAATATTTCTAGAGACTATTGTTAGTGAGCATATTGAAATGATCCTCAAAAATATACATCCATACAGAACTCAACATAAACCACAGGATCCTTTCTGCCCTTCTGCCTCCAGAAGGTGCATTGTGCCTGACACATCTTCAAATTTCAGCTCCTTAAGGAGGAATACCTCTCAAACTACTCTGTATACACCAAAAACATCTGATTCTTACACTGCTTCTTTGCATGCCTTTGAAATATTGTATATTATGCATGAATTCTTGGTTCATCATGTATCTTGAGATCTCTTTGTATTTCGTTGTTTGTCTTCAATTTTGTATCTTTCTTATGTAAAATTCATTAAGCCCTTGTAAATATGTTTAAAAACCTGTTCCTTTTGCTTTCTCCATTGGGATTCTAGAAGGTTACCTTGCCTCATGCTCAGCTGTAATATCTCTCTTGGGCTTAGTTTTTAATGCATGCAGTACTCCAAGAAAGAGGCAGTGTAGGATGTTTTGCTAGGCTCAGCCTTGAAGTGAAATAACTTCTTTTGAATTGATGGAGTTGGATCCTCTAGCACTAGAGCAAAATATTCTCGTGTTATCTTGCCTTGGTCAGGTTGTGACCATAAAATTACCTGCTTTTTGCTGAGTGGGCCTCTCAGAGGAGGTAAAACCAGATTGCGGTGGGTCATTCTGGGGCTCCGAGGCATCGCATAGCTCTTGTACTGAGGTCTCTTGTCAGCTGCTCACAGGATAGAGCGTGGGCTGGAAATGTGCTTTCGTTGATGCAGGAAGAAGGCACTTTACTTGGAGGAATGGAATGCTGCAAGAATGACCCACATCCGGGTATTTAATTCCCTACTTTTTCAGATGTTTTAAATCAAAATAGGACTTTGGTAAATCTAAGAAATCCTACTGGCCATGCTTGGTAAAAACTAGCACTGCATATTCTCCTGCATGCCATACAGCTGGTGTCAGCAGGTTGTCAGTCTCTTGGGAGCTGCAATCAACTGGCATATATTAGAGCAGCTTTGGGCATGTTCTACTTCAAGCTGAACCCAGCACAGACAAGCCAGTAGATCAAAGAAGCCACAGTCAGCTCTACAATACCTTTTTTTTTCCTGATACTGTGGTTAACAACATCAGATCAGGAAATCCCCTGAGCTGCAAATAGTTGGAAGCTGGAAAAGCACTCAGGGGAAAGATCACATCAGAGTGGTTGGTTCCTGCTCTTTCTAAGGCATCTGTTTATGGCCACTGTTGCTGTTGGTCTCCTCTGAGACACAAGTGTAAACGCATTCCTATAAAAGAATGCCTGGAAAGGTGAGGGGGCACAGCAAAAGGAAGTGAGGGGTGGGGATATTGGGGTAGTGGTACCTGTATAGCAGTGATGATGGTGGCAGATGTTGTTGTCTCAGATAAGAAGGCAGGATCAGCTCTTGCAGGCAGCAGTCCCTCTCCACGGCAGAGCAGGAGGTGGGCAGGCTGACCCTTCTCACTCTGCTGGTGGTCATCATTTTGCTCATTTTTTATTTTTTTTTAAGCAGGGGAAAGGGTCCTTTTCTCACTTTCCATTAGCGCAGCTAACACAGGCAGCTTGCTGCACAGGGGGGAAATGACAGGGTCTGCGCAGCTGCAGGGCAGGGACTGTACCTTCCCAAAGGAAAGCTGTGTTCCTGTCAGGATGCTGTTAGCCCAAGTAATGCAGGTGAGATGGATGGAGCCAATACAGCTGTTCTTGTTAGGTACTGAACAGGTGTTAGTATGGGGGGGGAAAAAAAAAACACCACCAATCCAAGAAATAAGAATTATTCTGTAGTACTTAGAAGTATACTATAGAAATAGAGGTGTTTGCTAAGAAGCATTTTTTTTCCTCGTCTAAAGATTAAAAGAAACATTTTTCTGTCAGCAGTATAAATTTGGTGAAACCAAAACCATTTTCTGAGAGATTCCTTGCAGTGATCAATGTCTGGTTCCAAAAAATGGCCAGCATGAGTTCCTAAAACCCATGCACCACATCCTGTGTAGCAAGACTGTCCAGCTTCAGCCCCAGGGAAAGCAGCTTCAACGCATCACAGTTTGAGGATGCAGCAAAAGTATTAAGATGCTGAAAGGCACCAGTTTTCCACTTTTCAGCAGGTCTCAAAAAGATTCAACAGCATCGAGGTAACAAGAGCTCTTACCAGAAAGCTCAGGTGAAAATGTCTTGAGTATATGTCCTGGGATAGCCTGGGGACAGTCCATAGGTCTCTTCCTGAGGTCTAAACTACTCTGGGAGCAAAGGGAGTGAGCTGTTTGTCAAGCCTGTCCCACCTTTCATGGGAGCCCAGCACATTCAGGGTGCTGCAAGAAGGACATTTCATCATTAAAAGGTGTTGGATCCATGCCTGAAACCCAGCCTACGCAAGAGAGATGCTGATTTTGTGTCATGGCAAAGGAGAAATTGTTTTTTCAAGCTTTTTACATCTTTTTATATCTTATTTGTATTTCTTCCGTTTAAGTAAAGAGGGATTAAAATAAAACTCCAGACCAGAATGTACAAACTAAAATACTGCTTTATTTGGAAAAGAGCTTGTGGGAATGCTGACTCAGCTATTAGAATCAGCATTTCTCTGATTTTCCTTGCTTTGAGGCGAGAATTTAAGTAGTTAAGTGAGATAAACTGAAATGAAGGGGCATAGATGAGTTTGCTAGCCAGTGGGTAGAGGGTGCACCTGGGATAAGAAGGGCGGTTCAATGGAAGTAAATAAAGTAATTAACTCTTTCATTCTATTGAACCCTGAAAGCCAGAATTATAAAATAATAGCAATCAAATGTTATTAAACATGCCAAGTGTCTTAACAGATAATCATGTACAATCAAGCTCCAATAATAAGAAATAAAATTTACTTATGATTAGATCTAAGTCAAACCAGCCAAAACAGATGCAAAAGGAGCTAGTAAACTCAGCAGAAATAAATCTTCAGGATATCTACTTATGTCAAAATCTAATGGAGTTTACTATCTAAGTAAGTTGACTAAAAAGTGAAAAAAAGCTGCTCTCTGAAGTAAGCAATCAGATTGTATGCTCTTTGGGAAATATAATTATGTATCTATACCACACCATTTCAAAGCATGTAGTAATAACGTTGCCAGGGTTTCATCAGCCTTAAAGTAGAAAACAATAGTTGTTGAAGAAATTCAGGCTTTTAAGCCTGGAAAGCTAAGAAGAGATGGGTTTAATCATAGACCAAGTTAAGAGGAAGAAAATAACGAAACAGAATTCCAATGTAGACAGAATGCTGTTTCAACATTTAAAAACAGTTGCAAAGAATAGCTGCAGAAAATATTCCAGCTTTCTACTTTATTCAAAAGATACCAGCACAGAAATTAGAAGCCCTATTCTACCAGGACAGGATGTTGGATCACTAATACACAAAAAGTAAACATTAGTAATATTTTCTGTTTAACAAACAAGAGTGAATAGAGGGGCATTTGTTGATCAGTAACATTCAAGCAACTTTAGATAACTGTTGTCTTTGTGCAGATGTGCATCCAGCTAACGTGGGAGTTGGTTTTTGGAGGTTTGAGCTGAAGTGGAAGCAAGCTGTGTACCAACCAAGGTTGTAGGGTAAGTAGAACTGAACTCAGGCTCCTTAGAGCTGGCTTTTCCAAAAAATTAAAAAAAAAAAAAAAAAGAAAAGAGTATAATTTCTCCCTACAAACTCTTCCTCACTGTAAACTCTGCTGCACAGTGTCATTACTTGGATGATGAGGTAAAGTAGGAAAATGTGTAATGTTTAAACCACAGCATTCAGTTCTGACCTAATATTGCTGGTGTATTGGACAGATTTAAAATACTGGGGTTTGGGGAGTTGATTTTCCAGTGAGTATTGGAGCAAGCTGCCAGCTCTGTGTGAGCTGACGTGACAGTGTCCAGAACCACCGCTGCCTTCAGCCGTCTCTCCTGTAATCCAAAGCTTCAGCAGAAAGCAAACTGGCTTCTGCCTGCCTGCTGCTGCTTTTATGCTGAATACTTGCAGACCATAAACCTCATAACAAGAACAGACAAAACTGACTTGTACACCGAGGAAAAAGCCCTGGCGATCTAGCTGTGCCTGCTGGTGACACTTGCCCTAACTGGAAACTGCATTTCTATTGATTAACCACAGAGGGGTAAGGAGGCAGAGAGCTCATACATCCTGAGGGCATTGATTAAAGAAATCAATGCTGTCACATATTTATGCCACGTTTTCTTTCTTGGCATACCTTTTATTTTACGGTTCTGTGGTTACGCAAAGGCCTGGTGAGAGACTGCTGCTTCGAACGCCCGCTGCTGAACACGAATTTTGCCCAAGTTTATGTGGTTTCATGGGTTTTAGCAGCAGTGAGTTCAGTCAAGCTTGGCTTCTTACTCCTCTAGTTTGTAAGGAATTTATCCCAAACCATTTCTTTCGCGCCAAGAAATACATTAACCTTAGTCAGCAAGCAAGATGCTGTCAGAGACGACAGGTTGCCTCATTCCTTACTCTTTGCTACGAAACAAGCAGCATGAAAACACATTTAGGCTGATACATTTTTCAGGCCTTTTACAATATGTACGCAGCTGCTTCAGTTGACAGAACTGTCCGAGTATTATAAAGCATCTAAACATCGCGTCTTTATCTCCATCCTGGACTAGCAGGCAAAAATATTTTTATTCCCCACCAGAGAACTCGAGCAGGTGCTATTTGTCTACAGTGACGTTTTCTAGAGAAGTTCTTACTTACGTTCTGAATTTGCTTTAGGCAATTCGTAACTTCAGCATAAATGGTCAATTCATGACATTGACCATTAACTCGTGTGAGTAATGAAGGTGGCCTGGTTTCACAGAATATTTTGTTTCCTTTTACATAGAAGCTAAAAGGGCTCATGGATTTCATACCTATGAACATAATTCTTCATCAGAGAAGTTCAGGAAAGAAATAACCTTTACTAGTGATTTTGGTAGGAACCGCACCACAGCTGATACTTTGCATTTCATGAGAGGTGATTCCCTTGATAGCCAGATGAACAGAACCAGACAGACAATGTACAATAGCACCATCTGGTGACTCCCAAAAATCTTACTGTTGCCCCCAATTCCCAAAGACAGGATCCATTACAAAAAGAAAGAAAAATAAGAATATACATATTCGTAAAAAGGTGCAGGATTCAGTAAGAAATTAAGTTAAAGAGCCAGTCACCTCTGTATGTGTGCAATTTTCATAATGCATGAAGCGGGAACGGCAAAGGGGATGGTTTGTAAAGGATTTGGGGAGTCTATTTTTAGTTAAATACTGTATGATTTTCCATCCCTATTCTAGCAGATTCCAACATTTAGCAAAATATTCAAAAATCAACCCAAACTCCAAGAAAAACAAACTTGGCTGCTATTTAACAACCAAGCATTCTGCACCTATACCATTCAAATGAAGTAGATCATGTTTACACTTTCATTGTCACTTTTTTGGGCTGAGGATTGTTTCCTGTAGATGAATCTCTGCAGCTTCTGGGTGGAAGGGGCAGATCTGGGAGCTCTGTTTTGTGGCATCTCTGGGAGGCAATGGTGAAATAAATACTGGTGAATTAACTACAGAACTGTTTCCTTCTGAGACTCACCAGGAAAGATATCCTTAATGGGTTCAATAGATCTTCCAAATTCTTTAGTTTCATTTATTTCCTTGCTGTCCTAGCCCAATCTATGAGATGAATTTTGTAAACACTGCATTACCCAAACCCCAGTTTTTTGCTGTGAATGGAGGCTGCATGTGATTAGAGACTACATCTAGGCAATAGGTTGATGCTTGGGTAACAGTCTATCTTCTGAAGCAGGAAAAGCTGGAAGTTTTTCTGTAGAGCACAGGAGAAGCATGAGAAAGTCAAGGAGCTTCTTTGCATAGTTATGTCATTGGTTATCATTTTAAAAAGAGTTGCAGGAGAAATATTGAAGGAAAAGGTTCAACTTGCTGTGACTGCAGCTGTGTTTATCTTCTTCTAACAAAAATCTGGAACACTTGAGCACAATAAAAATTTCTGCAGAGCTAAAGCCAAAGGGGAAAGCTTGGGAATTTAACTAGCTGTCCTGGAGCTGATGAGAAGTCACTGGAGAGTGAAGCCAGTAATTACAGGGTCATTGTATGTCTCTTGGGTCTGAACTATACCCTTAATGCATTTTTCTGCTGCACGTGAATCCCAAAAGATTTCCATTTCTCCATTCAAGTCAGCTTGGATGTGAATTTGGTGCTGTGCCTTGAATTCTTCACTGACAGCACTGTGTGATTTTACCTTGGCTAGAAACGGTCTCTTCAGGTGCTTTTTTCTGTATTCGGTCTTGTTGAAGGATACATCTGAAGAGACAATCTTGCTGCAGAAGATTTTCCATTTAGGTATGTCTCAAAACTGTAAAGAAACCATTTTGAGCTGTCTTCTGCGCTTAAGAATAAATTATTGTCCTTTTGATTTATTATATACGTACCTAGTATTGCAGTGACATGCAGCCTGCAGGAGCTGAGACTTTTGCTATAACATAACATGCACCACCACTTTTATTTATTCATGAAGAGTGCACAATCCGCTCTCCTACTATAGGGATATGTATATTTTTTTAATGAGGATATAAATTGGAAATATGCAGAGGATGGGATAGGAAGCTAGTGACTGAACGCCAAACATCTTTCCAAATCAAAATAAATAAGAACTAATAATCCTTGTTGTGCTTGTCAGCTGTAGCCAAGTTAATGATACGATGGTAAAAATAAACAAGAAGTTTCACAAATTGGCTGTAGCACACTATGGAACTTATAATGCTCCACTTGTGATTGGCCTTTCCTGCTGATCTTTCCATTTCTTGGCAACAGAGCTTCTTCCATGTTGTTTGCTATCTGAAATATGAATTCCAGAGACTGACTGTGGCTTAGTGTGCTCTGTGCGACTGATAGATGTGTATGTGTGTGAAAGAAGCTTTGCACATTATTACATCCTCTGAGGGTCTGAGCCATCCAAATCTATTGGGCTGCGCCAGTTCTCTCTTTTGCAGAGAAAGACAGACAGAAAATGCTTGCACAGATGGAGAAGATTTCTTCAAAGAGACAGAACTTTGGTTTTGTTCTGTAATGTCATCCTCTGGTGAGCTCTTGACTTCTTGTCTGGGATCCATGAAACATCGCTTCGAATACAGAGAGCCATTCCAGGATGATTTATTGCATCAAAACAATTGGCACAAGCAGAGGAATATGTTCTGGTTACCATTTTTTTCTGGTCCCATGTGTACTCCTATCCCTTATGTTCCTCTGCTAAATACACAGGGGAATAAGTATGTAGGTGTAAATATGTATTATTTATTTGTTAAGCTGAGAGTGAGGTCTGACACGTGGATGATTTGCAGCATTTCCCACATCTTTCTTACTATAGGGAATGCATGCAATGAGACAATAAACATTGTTTAGTTCTCTTTAATGAATGGTAAGATTTTAGGAGAAAGTACAGCCAGCACTTGCGAATACAAAGCACCAGCCTCTCATATTGCCTACCTCCCTCAAGACACATTCATGGTGTCACACTAGTATCCAGAGCATTGGGATGTTGGAATAGAGATTCACAGCCAGCAGATTACTACTCCTCGCATACAGAGTACAAGACGGACCTGGCAGTGCTGCAGTGGTTGTTTCTGCTGCCATTTTTATCTTTCTTCGGGTAGAAGTCTTTTGAAAATCCCCTCCTGAATCAGCTTGCATCTTTAGATACTTAAATATTTAAACAGACACAGGATACTGTTCCCAAGAGAGTTTTGTTCCCTCCACTTGTGAACCTCATTGTATTTTCTGTCATTTTTAAGCAGTGTATTGATGTCCTCGGAAATCCTAGCCTGCTTATGATTGGAAGGAGAAGGAACCTCACAGGTATGACTGCTTTGAACAGCAGGACAGAAAGCTGTGCCTGGTAAGAAGCTCATATGGAGAACTCTAATAAGCTCCTGCATTGACACGTAGCTGCTCTGCTGCACGGGCTGCGCAGTGCCCTCGACTGTGCACAGGCATGTCAATGCCTTGTTCTGATGATTCATGGAAGGTGTTAACATCTACTGTGTCTTGCAGTGAGTGCTAATGTAACCCTTTGTATTTCTATAACCACCTAACTCCAGAGCAGTTCTTAATGTTTCAGTATAATTCTTCTCATCAATTCGGACCTACTTTTCAGGTGTTCTTTCTTCGTATCGCACTTCCTTCACCTAGTAACTAGGTTGGGATTAAGGAAATTGCTGTTTGCGTGAAGAGAGGACCATTTAGGAATTCAGCCTGTTACAATTAGAAATAGGACCTTCAATTAATGTATGTTCCAGCTCATTTCAGTTTTGCAGTCTTCAAATTGTAAATCATTTTCATGAGGTGTTTTTTAAAGAACAGAATTTTAAATGTTGGGGGAAAAAGGTAAAGAAGCAGAGATCCGTTTATTCTTGGTATAGTTTTCTCGTCATGTCCTAAACCCTTAAAGATGAGGGTTTCAATGTGGCCACAGACAGAAACATATCACACACTGAGTTTCTCAGGCTTATAAGCCATTCACTAAAAGTCAAAACTTTATTGAAGGTTAGCTGCAATTTAAAGTTGTTTCCTCTAAAGTATTATTAGCATTTGATGGACATTGATTGACAGATGTTACTAAAACATCTTTGAAAGGCAAAGGAGTAATTCAGCCAACAGTTCCACTGATTTTGCTTTCTGATATATCCCCTCATAAAAATAATATCCCTTTGATGGATTTTTTCCAGAACAGAGTGCTGTATCTGCAAAAGAGAAACAAAATACTTCCTGCAGCATTTTCTCATTGATGAAGAGCTTGCAAGAAGGAAAAAGTCACTGCACTAGGATGCAATGAAATAATTAATACCTAAGACGCAATAGGGCAGAAATAATGGACAGGGTCTGCCTGAAATACCCAGTGCTGTGACATGGGTTACTTTCCTCATATAAACAGGAAAATTCATGAGTTGGCTCTTGAGGAAATCCCTAGCTGCTTTTAAATTGTTTCTTACTCACAAAAAGTTCTTAACTAAGAAATTTGGTATCTCTTTTTCCTTTGTGTTGCATCATTTTCTAACTCTCAGTTCTGCTTTGGGCAGCTAAAGTTTTGTATGAGGCTGTTCTGACACTACTTTTGCTCCCTGCTCCCTTTCTCTTGAATTATTTAGTAGTGCAGATAGATAACTTATTGGCATGAATCTGTCACCTTTGTCAAGAGTTTATCTACCTCTTTTCTACCATAATCCCCTATGACTAGCTAATCTTTCCTTTTGACTCACATTTCACGAACCTCTGAACCCTTATTTTTTTGTTGTCACTACAGCTCTACCAATTCATTCTCTGCTGAGTGTCTTATATTTCAAGGACCAAAATTGCTCATAAAATGTTAATGGTGTCTATCTTATTTCCCCATAATGCTAGAATAACTGTAATGTTCTATGGGCTTGTCTACTCCAAGAAACTAGTGTACAGTAAAGCAAGGTTTGAATTTATAGCTCCTCACTTCTTACATAGACATTTTAAGGGCACGCTGAGTAGCGGATGACTTCTTCCAGTATTAAATGCAGAGTAAGCCACCATGAACTTAAATGTGCACAGGGCTTTAGAAAGTAGTAACTAGGGCAGAGAAAATCCATAAAAGCTCTCAACCTCCTGTAGAAGAGAAGTCCTGTATTCTTAAGCAGCTTCTTCCCTGTCTCTAAGAAGGATTTTCTTGTGGTTATAGTAGCATGGAAGAGAGTCGTGTCCAAGTACTCCCTGCATCTCCTGTTGGGTAGACAATAAATAACTCAGTATAAGATGGTTGAAAATTTTCTTTCAAATCGGTGTTCCTTTAAATTGGAAGCTTGATTTGCAGAGAACTAATGTGCATATTAATGAATTCATGCTTCTACTTCCTTTGAAAAGCCTTTTCTTGGGAGGGCGGTAAAGGAAAAGAAAGCCATGCAGGAATATTTTCTTTGTTTTTTGTTGTTACCCAAAACACTGAGGTTTTTAGCTGCAACTCAAAATTTCCCATGAGAATTGTGGCAAAATTTAAATATTTTTCATTTTCAGCTGTATTTTTAATTAAAAGGTCACGTTTTCCAAACAGCTCAAGCTTTACGGTCTCTCTGCCTCAGTTCCCTGTCTGTCATTTGGGATTATAATTCTTTTCTATCTTTTTGTTTCTCCTGTCTGTTTAGATTACAAAATGCCTCTTACTGTGTGTGGATACAGTGCCTAGCAGAACGGGATCTTGAACTTGGCTGGTATATAAAGTTGCTACTATAATGCAAATCAATATTAATAAATGAGTATCAACCTACTTTCCTTTTCACCTTTTACATTTCACATGTTTCAGTCAATATGCTCTTGAAATTATTGCTGGACTTTCTCTACTCTTATAAATAACAGTATTTTACTATATCATCTATAATCATCTTTAAGCCCCCACCATGATCAATGTTTCCTAAGAGCCTTATAATTATTTTCTGTCCCCTGCTGCATTACCTTGTACTTCCCTACTGAAAAGCCTATCACATATTTGCTTGCACATAAGCCTAATTAATTTCATCAAATTATTTTTAATTTGTTGGCTTTGTTCCATCACAATTGTTGCCCTTCTTCCCTGATACTAATAAATTTAGTCTTTTTTCAAAATGCACCTGCTGCCAAGTTTACACGTGATATGAAAAGTAGTCCCTAAATCATCCTTGATGAGACCAATCCCATCGCCTCACTCCCCCTTTTGAAGCATTGCCTGTGACTTATTTCTTGTCACTCGCCAGCCTTTTTTGGAGCCAAATGAATAGAGTTTTCCCCACTTACCAGGTACGTTGACTTTGTAGATTGCCTTTTGGTGTGGTGTAGCTTTTAAATTTGCCTAATTTATATCATCTACTTCAGCTCTGTCTGCTAATTTGCTAACGTACTCAGCAATGTCACACAAATCCCTCACGGCAGCGCGAGGGGAGAACTGCCATGTGCACTGAGTTCAGCTGCACATCCCTGTGATTTTCCTGTGGGGCAGCCCTCAATTCCACCTGGAGACAGCCAGTGGTAAGAACATCACTGCATCTTATTACTAGAGAAAGCAAACAAAATCCAGTAGAGAGATACCAAAAATTTAGGGAAGGGTTTGCTTTCCTTTATTTTCAGAAGAAGAAAAGGGAGAATTAACAGTGCTGTGATGGATTAAATGACAGAAAGCAAGACTTGGCACAAACCATACTCCAAAACAGACTTTCAAATGAAGTATTTTAAAGATAATTTGAGAGGAATTTCATCGTTGCACTAGCTGCACATTTGTCAAGATGCCACAGCAGGTTGGCCTTCCCATGCTGCCTGAGAGATTTGAACCAGAAAGGCCTGCTATCTCATGATCTCATTAGATATCTCAGGTAGCCCTTGAGATTGACAGGCCTTTTTTGCATCCATATAATTAAGCTGGAGCATCTTTATTCTTTGATACTGTCAGATCTGGCCTCCTAGGCTTCTTTCTCCAGAAATACAAAGTTTTCACAGGGGGAAACTGGAACAAAGATAGGTGGTAATCTTTCGAAAAGAGACAATCAATTCATAAACTCTCATGGATTTGCTCCAGGTCCAGCTTTGTGGTTGTGTCTTTGGAAGCACTCCCATCTACGAGCAGTCAGGACTCCCCAGACAGCACAAGATCGTTCAGCGTGTGAATTATAGACTTCAGCCTTGAGAGTATAAATGATGGTCAGGAACAAGAGGGCAGATACAGAGTGGTAATCATTCCAACTTCAAAGTTAACTCAGTACTGTATCGCCTCATTACAGTGCAACAAATCAGCAAAGAGATCTTATTAATCCTTGATAAAACTTCCTTGACATGCCCTGGTTGTTAAAACGTATTGTCTTTCTCTAGCACCTTCATGCTGTTTCAACAATAAACGTTTGAATGGCTACCACAGCACACGAACATCAGGAAAGCCAAGTGATCTATATTATAAGCTCATCCTTAGAAAGCGATGAGTCAAGATGACGAAATGTCCTGAAAAGCTGGGAAAATGCACTTACCTAATCAGTGCATCACCCTGTATTAATAAACTGATATGGTGCTAGACCATAACACAGAAAGCAACATTTGGTCCAAATTTATGGATTGATCACTTTTTAATGGCAACCATTGAAAAGCAACTAGCTAGGTGTAGTTGTTCCTGCCTGGAACAAGAGAAGAAGCAGGAGAGGAGCTATTCTGTTGCATCTGATAGCAGTCTGAAAACCTCTAAAACCTAATAGAAGGCAAACACCTGCACAGAAGTTTGCAAGATCAAAGCAAAATCTGCACGTGAAGTAAATACAAATCACAAATGACATAAATATTCTGATAGATTAGTAGACGAGGGAAAAGGTTAACCAATCACCCCTACATAATAACTGATATGTGTACAGATACAGTTATATAGATATATATGAAGAATGCATTAAATGTGCAATTTAGTTCCTATAAATCTGGAAGAGCAGTCAAGTATGAGGGGTAATTGTAGTCTACTGACCTGTAGCCCCTGCAGCTCGTCACAAAAGCACAGAGCTGATTATTTCTCAGAAATGCTCTCTGGGGTTGTAAAATGTATTTTGCTTAATACAGCGATGATGGAGCTTGGGGTCACGGGGAGAGCGAATAGTGGGCTTTGTAAGGAACCTTAAAAAAAGAAGTGTTCTCAGGGCTTCATCTTTGTACATCCTGACACGCAGATCAGCGTTTTCCCTCTATGCATTTCAATCCTGGATGTCAAACTGAAACACATACACACGTACCCATGTGGACACACACACAAAAACCAGCTCACACTAAAAATCCCTTTTAACACTGTTTCTCCCTCTTAATAATCTCACCCCTTTGTGAAAAGTCTCACTTCGGGATAATCTCATTATGGGATATCTCCTTGACAGGTTAATCTTCTCAGTTACCTCCTGAAGATTTTGACATCTTTTAATCTGGAATACGATCGGATAATATCTACAGATCAATATCTTCTTTGTAGTCATGCTCCAAAGGCTGGGAGAGCTGTTCTCCCATGCAGTTCAAATGCCTCATTAAAGATTTCTCAAACTGTAAAACCCTTCCAGTGATATCACGCCTTCATTTGCTATACATTCAGTATAATGTTCCTTAATTCACTCAAGTGTTTTAATGTCTGTCACAGTGCCTGTTCCTTCCTTAAAGCCAATATATTTCCTTAAAATAAACTTCATAGCTCCAATACATTTTCAACAAGTAGTATATTAATTTGAACAAGCTTTAAATGTATTATATCAGAATTTCTTATGATGCACTGTCATATTTACTGCACATTTCAAAATGAATATGGTATCTTCTCATTGTTAGATTTATGTCTCTTGTGACAGTAAATTAAAATGATCCGTTGAACTTCGATTTTCTCTTTTTGCATTCACTCTTTAACATAATTACTTTCCAACATCTTATTGACTTTTTTCCTGTAGTAGGATGATTCGCACATATTAAGATTTTTGAAATTATACTAAGAAAAAAATGTAAGGTTACCTGTTGAACATTCTTTACTTTGTGCATATTGTTAATCATTAACAATATTTCTGATGCATTCAAGGAAATGTGAATGTGTTTCTTTTCTAAACAGCACTGCTAAGGGGATTATACAGGCCAAGAGGTTCATAACCCTTACCATTGCCAAATATAATTTTTTATATTGATGAATTCTGCTTGCCATGAAGCAGTGAATAAGTGGACTAGACATTTCCTTCTGGGGCAAATATCCTGATGGTAAAAAGGAAGAATGGATAATGTTATGAAGACATATGGAAAAAGCTAGCCAAAGATATTAGAAGAAGTAAGACTAACACTGAATGAATGTTTCACTCACAAAGGAGAAAAAAAAAAATGATTTGCCATTTCACTCTTTTGTTAGCTTCAGTGATTAAGAGTCTGAAAATGTACCTAGTCTCAATTTACACTGCAAGGTGTTTATTAGTTTGTCAGATCTCTCATAGGCAGAAGCTAATTTGCTCATAGGGTATGCTGTAATTATGTCACTGAATAGTTGTTTTAAAGGATACAGTTTTAATTTCTTCCTCTTTGATATAGTCATTTGATTACAACACAGCACAATTGATTAATTGCAATTACAGTATTTTCTTTCTGAGAATTCACCTACGATGTACTGTAGGGTATTGCAGAGTGCAAGGGAAAGAGCTGCAGGATTTATTTTATGAGGCCAACAGGACATATAAAGAACATATACCTGTTCTCTTTAGGCAGAAGTACAGCATGTGCTATACTGGTGAGATAATTCTTTGTTCAGTTCTCCCCCCTTACATCTCTATTTAATAGAGGAGGGTGGGAGTCTCTAATGTCTCTATATGCCCACTTGTCAAAGTTCTCTGCATGGCCCTGATCCACAACTCACTGAATTCATTGAGAAGATTTCTCCTGACTTCAGAAGCCTTTGGACTTGGCTGGTTATGAGCTCATCTTTCTTTGTGATCTGCAAGTTACCTCAAACCTTTGAGGGCAGTACAGATCGTCATAATAATTGAATCAGCATGGACTCCTCAGCTCTGCTCACTGCTTGGGTTACACTGGCTCTGCCCAGAAGAGCTGATGGAAATCAGAACCTGTCAGATGATGCCCAAATTGCCTTGCTATCTTTGTCTCAATAATTTTTCCAATAAACACAAAGGTTAGGGACAGGCTAACCGCTGGTGAGACAATCAGTGTCAACAGAAAGCTTCTTCAGGGAGGGTCTGAATAGCAGTTAACTAAGCACAAGAGAGACAAAAGGATATAGGCATTGCCATGCTAACACAAAACCTGGCTTTTGGGGACCCTCAGGAATCCACTCAGCCTTGTATTAAGCCAGAGACTGCCAGTAATAAGAGCAGGTTTGCCTGTGTGCAGCTCTGTACTAATGCAACAATATTTCCTATCATCCTAGAGGTAGTGGTGGGGTCCTGAACTGCACTCCAAGCCCTCAGAAGACCATGCCATAAGCCCAATCACACAAGACTTTTTTTGAGGAGAGGGATTGCAGAGCCAGAGTAACTCCAGGTCACACTCACAGGGTAATGTAGAGAGAAAGATACAGCAATCTTTGTCCTTTCCTCCTATGCATCTGTACTAGTGTACCTAAGGAGAGAGGTGGGAGAATGGGGAGCTGCAGTATTGAACCCAAACACCTGAATTCTGCCAGGGTCCCTTTTAGATCTCAATATCATTTTGAGGGTCTTGGCCTTCAAGCCTTAGTTTCTGAAGCAATTTACTGCGATGATCAGTAAAACAATATAGGAGTGTTCTTTAACTCACCATGAAAAGGTTGAACTTTAAATCTAATGAAATTTAATTACGGCATTAATGTTGTACAGACACTGATTTCAATTTGGAACACCAGAGTCATAGGAACATCTCAAGAATTAACTCTATCCTAACTTACCCTGCTTTACGTGGAGGATTTTCTCTGTAGACAAGAGGGAAATATTCTGGTAATAAATTCACAGTTAGGATGCTGCTTTGACATGTCCCTGAATAGTACACTCAGCAGAGTTCAAACAGCCTGACATTCAAAATTAATACTATAAATATGACCCTAAAAACGTCTGGAGTTCTAAAGTAGTGGGCCATTAACTTTTATAGTGTCAACCTATTCACTCTTACATCAGTTTAATTAGTGCACAACGTAAGACATAAGAGTAAATATCACACGGACAAGCACAATAATCATTGTTGGCTTCAAACAGATAAACTTTTTGATGAGCTGCAAAGCATTAAAAAAGCCACCTACACATTGCCCACACATACCCATGGCAACAAATATACATCAATATAAAGCAGAAAAAAGCTGCAACCTATCAAAGTTTTAATATTCATCATCTGAGGCTAGCGTGATTGCATTTGCATGCCTTTACTGCTTTTTTTTTTTTCCCCAAGGATGAAATGAAGGGAAAAAAAACGTAGAATTGTAAGAGAAAGTGCTTTGAAGCTTCCACACAGTTTTGATCATACGTCCAAAATGAATCAGCAGTTACTTAGTGCAAGTGTGTGTTATAGGACATTGCCTATGCCCTCTGAAAATAAATCAAGGTGGACATTAATCAATATGCACATGTGCACAGAAAAGCAACCGGTGGCACTACAGGCCCGCCTGTTAGCTTCTTGGACAAGGGATCTGCCACCAAATGGACAAAAGTGTTGTAAGTTCAATGCAATTAAGAATCTTTTTCATCCTCTTGAAAAAGGAAGGTCTTTGCTATTTGGATAGCTATTATTTTTCAGTGGTAGAACAAAACACCTGATAACCAATTAGTCTAAATCGCTATAAAACATAGCATACATTCCTTTCCATGCAGGTGTATTGATATTCTCTTCCTGGCATGGGCTCAAATCCACTTCTTGGATGCAGTAAGTTTTATATTTCCTTCTGCTTTTTCCATTCTATTTACCTGGCATTTCTCCAAGGCTCTGGACCTTTGCTTCAAATTGTTTTTACAGCAGCAGAAGGGGGCTCAAACTTCCGAGAAGCCCAACCCTCTCTGCAAAACACCAAATGATTTCTGCTCACTGAGATGAGAACATCCAATATCCTGCAGAACCTGTCTGTGTGAATGGGTCTCAGGGCAACATCCAGAGGGTTATGAGCTTCTGTTGTTGTGTGGTTTTTCTTTTGTAATAGGTTGTGAAATGGGTCCTGACATTGTTTCAACTGTGGCATTGTAGCTTGAATTGAAATCACTGGCCTATGAGATTCTTCATTAACGTCAGTTCAACAACATCCTTTCCTGCTCTCCTCTGCAAAATTTTATGAACTCGACCACCCTATCTCAGAGAAGACTCAATGTGCAGATACAGGCAATAAAAGTGATTAGCAGTCTGGAGAGGCTTCCGTTTAAGGGAGGACAGAAAAAGAACAGACCGTTTAATCTGGAGACAAGAGAAACCCCGTGGAAGGGACAGAGAGAGACAAGTCCATGCAGTGGGATAGGAAAAACCACATCTGTTACTAATATTTACCCTCTCACTTAATGAAGTCACAATCAATTGATCTGAAATGCAACGAATTAAAAGCTGATAAAAAATAAAGGAAAACACAGCATGATCCATAGTGGCACTAACCAAAATAAATACCATTGAGGACAAAAACTAAATTCAGTCCAAAACCAGATTAGATATGCAAATAATGTGAAACTGGATAGTTACACTACAGAGAAACACAATTGATTTTATTCATATCAAGTAAAAATTACTATGATATAGGTCATAAGTCAATTGCCACTAATAAGGTTTAGAAAAATTTTCTCTAGGATCATTTTCCTCTGGACTAGGCAGACTAAAGAGCCAATAACTCCTGTGTTCTTCCAGCAATTACAGCTGCGCTTTTCTATATAACTGTAGATATATAGTTATGTTGGAGGGTAGAACAAAGTTTGCATATATACTCAATACAGAAGACAATGTCTGGGAACAAATATCTCAGTGCACAGTGGAACCAATGAAGCTTCGTGCAACAGTCTTAAAACAGAGCTGCTGTGTGAATTCCTTTTTAATACCGCTTTTCTCATCGAGTACAAAAGATCTTTTTCCTTCTGTTTCTCTGAAAAGCTAAACATCCCAGGAAAAATATTCTTGGGCACCGGTCACACGTGGTAACCCTTATTAATAAAGTCTCTCCATTCTCCTTGTTTACCTATAGGAAACTTACGGGACTGTAACATCAGATTAGCCAATGATTATAAAATGGATATGAAAATATTTTAAAAAGGCCAATCGATCAAAATATACAGAGAGCATAATTGCATAAGCATTACAGTGAGAAACCAGGACAGAAGCATTAATATGGGAAGTGCACTCCCGCCCAGCCGCTCACCTCCCCCACACTCCCCCCAAAAAGCACGCAGGAACAGCAGATTGCAAAGAGCAATCACACCAGCCACAGGTTGGCAATCACATCTTCTCCAAACAGCAATCATGGCTCCTACGGATGGACAACAACATGTGACAAACTGTCATTTTGATATTTAAAATCTGTGGTGTGTAAAACACTGACTGTCAGTCTCAGCTGGTGGGATCTGAGTTACTGGAGAAGGAGCTACAGAAACTGCTGGATCTGAAATGTACCCTACAACTCAAAATGTTTATTTTTTACAACTTTTCAACGTTATTTGTCTGTGCTGCAGGCTGTATAGCTCATGTATTTACTTGACACTGTACTTCAGTTAACAACATTTGGTCTTAGGACTTCAAAACTGTATTTTTTCTCCCAAGCTCTTCTTACCAGATATTTCTTAACTGGGTAAGGACAAAAAAGTGCATTCTTGTCTTCAGCTCTAAGAGCTGAAAGCAAAGTTGTCTAAGGCCACTTATCAGGAGAGAAAGACTACGTTAGCACCATCTTTCCTGTCCTCTCCCTATATATAGTACTGCTATAATGATGGTAATGTTATCGGTGATGCTGAGGAGGGATTAAGGGCTTGACCTAGTCAAACTTTATGGTTTCCCAGCTGGCAGTGAGAAATTACTTCCCATGTTCCCAGTGCCAAAGAATGACTTAACTGGAGGAATTGAATTTTTTTTTTCTTTTTAAGATAGACAGAAGGAGGGAACTTTGATGTTTTTATGAGAAGAACAGAACAGCAAAAATCTTAATGGCTTATCCAGCACAAAATGTCCATGGGATGAATGAGACCCTTAAAACATCATG
Organism: Tauraco erythrolophus; assembly: GCF_009769465.1. Lineage (NCBI taxonomy): Eukaryota > Metazoa > Chordata > Aves > Musophagiformes > Musophagidae > Tauraco > Tauraco erythrolophus. Next base: position 18,299,193 of record NC_141479.1, on the reverse strand, counting down.
GCTTGGGCTGAAATATTGCCAGGCTTTTGAGTAGTTTCAAGAATCTGCTTTCAATTTGAACTTTAAATCAGTTGTCCTATTCATTTCAAAATCAAATTTCAAAGCATGGAGGATACTGTAGCCTTTTGACTTCAGGTATATTTATAAAGGGGGAAAAGGGAATTACACGAACTTTTTTTTTAAATGCACAACTTTTAAATTAATAGGTATCTTGAGAGATCAAAAACTGCCCACCCAGTGACACATCTATTATGGTTTCCTTCTGAACAAAACTGGGGTGCACTGCTAGTACTGAAAAGAAAGTTACTTTTCTGTCCAGAAATTAGTAATTTTTGTGTGTTCTACTGTACAGTACTCCAGAGAAAGTAAACTGGTTCTTATACAGAAAACAGGAAAGAAAGTCCAAGAAGCTGCCATGAAACAAAACACCAATGTTAAAATACGGGTGAGGACAACATCCAAAGACGCAACACATTGTTGCAACAGACCAATTTCTGTCTTCATCATCTGAGACAAGTGTCTGAGAACTGACCTGGTATGTCTAATGACAGAGGAGCTACAGTCATTATGTGAATTGATAAAAACCTGATTCAGCAATTTACAGATTTAGAATGGGCTAATGGAAAGATCATAAAATGAGGGAAAGGTGTTCCTTGTTAAGTGACACCTACTTATTCCAGTTGGAGTTTCTCCATTAATCTCCACAAGCTTTGGAACAGGAGCTAAGTGTGCTTCTGCACAGTCCTCTCTGAAGCAGGTATAAAGCCATCTATCTCAAAGGATATCATTTGCCACATTTCATTGCGAAGACTTCAGTCATTTTTGAAGCCAAAAGATTTTTTTTTTTTTTGAGTAGCCAACATCTAGGAGAACTCAGAGAACCTTTTCTCCAATTTCAGAACTGATTAAGATGATGCAACACTGCTTATGGCAGCCTCAGCACTGCTGTCAGTTATGCTGCATCAGCACGACAACCGTGGTCTGGGATACCTGGCTACACGCTTTCCTCCTTCAGCGTGCCACGTGTAACCAGCTGTAGGCAATGCAAAGCAAAATCAGCCTTTGCCTTCTCTGCCAGGGCAAGCGTGTCTGAGACGTGCCTGTCGTGCTGCGGAGCCACAGCTGAAACTTCTGCAAAAGTGCCAACTACGACAGTTGATGTTGCTCTTGTTTGTGTGTTATTGCTGCTAAGTCAGTGTCCTTTAGCTGTCACAAACCTGAGCTGATTTGGCTCTCCTTTAGAGAAATAAGAAAGCTCTCTGTATTTTCATGCTACTATCAAAAAATTTGGCTGGCTGGCTTTTCAGGGCCATTATTTGGGGTTGGTTTGTGTTTTTTTTCTGTCTTAGAGATCTACTGACAAAGCCCTTCCCTGAGCACAGCACTGGTTAGTAATTCATGAGTTTCAGGCAAATGTCCAGTGTTTCAATGATGAAGAGCATTGCTGCTATTGGAAGGAAAGCTGATCTGGAGTAGGGACCCATCTGTTCCTTAATAAAGTTTAGAGGCAATATTCCATTTCTACCTGGAAGGCAAGCCTAGAGACAGAAAATAATCATTTTGATGAGATATTTAGATAACTGTCAGAGACTCCTGCTTCTTATAATCAGCGGTATCAACTACAGCTATTCCTCATCCTTTAGTGGTTTGGACTCATGACAGAAAATTCATCTCTGGGAAGATACATCTGTGAGTGCCACAGCATATAAGATTGATCAACTTCGGCTATTGCTTTGCTGTGTTCAGTTCTTTTTCTGTATATATATAGTTAGTGAGATACGCAGTCAATTTTTCTCCTTTTTTTAGACCACTGATTACTTCCTGCTCTTAAGGCACAAAAGACAATGAGAATTTACAAGGACATTGGACACTAACCAGAATTTGTACTGAAGAAGGTGGTGGAGTGCCTCCATGCATCCATTTGAGCACCTAGAAGAAAAGCAGGCTGCTGAGTCTACAGAGTTTTCCGCATAGTAAATCTGAATTTTCAGATTCTCAATAAATATGAAGTTTATTCCACTGAATGACAGGAATGGGAAAGTAATCACTGCAAGAAAAGGAAAAGATAAAATTCTGTCGCTCTATGGTGCCTTTCATGAGAGGATTTTACTCATGATAATGAGGACTTGTAACATAATAGTGATATTGAATTTCTTATGGAGGATGAAATCAGGCTTTCCAGAGATATGTGGCATAAAGTTATAGTGCTGAGGGCAAAAATGGAGCTTGGGTAACAGTTTGGCAGTCCAGAGTTGTGGTCTTCCAAACTAGCCACTAAATCATCTTGATTTAAGGGAAGAAAAAGAGCAGCTTCTTGAGGCTCCATCACATTGCTGTGCACACCAGCCTCCCCTCTGCAGTGAGGATTATGCAAAATTGGCCCAAGTGGGGAGAGGCCATGTTTGTTTAACCTCACTCTAATTAATCTTCTCAAGGGGCTCAGAAGTTGGGGCAGTACCTGTTTTAAGGTCTGTGCTCGGTGGTACCTCAGGAACGGTCAGCACCATCCGTGACAGTTATCAGAACTAACGCATACAAGAAACAAGTGCTGGGCTGGTTGGGGTGAGGCTGGGTGAGATCCTTCTAGTACCAAAGCAGTGGCAGAAGATGAGGAGCCATCACAGGCTGCGTGTCCCAGCACTCCTGAGAGCTCCAGTCCTTTGCATTCCTGTGAGCTGGGCTGATCCATTTTCAGCAACATCTTCATTACAGGAAGGTATGTTAACAGTTTATTTGATTTTCCCTTTTCCAGCACGCTGTTAGCTGAGGGACACTACGAAATGTAATTGCTCATGCCAATATCTCTTCTGCCTGCAGATTTCATCCACGCAGTTTCATTCTTCTCTTCCTTCTCCTCCTCCTCCCCAGCTGACAGAGCCAGGACACCCTCGCTGCACTTCACAAACAGTATGAGCCTAATTATAGATTTTTTTTTCAGACTGGATCTTAGCAAGTTTAAGTGGAAGACAAAATATTTAGTTTCTACAAATTAATAAGGACAACAGAGCACACATCCTTTGTATGTCAATTAGCAACATATGGTGTAAGGCTTGCAAAACAATCAAATGATCAAACAATAAAGAAATGAAAGAATGTAGCAGTTTCTCTTCTGTTAGCTAAATATAGCACGTGATGCTTGTTTTACAGATTTTCCAAGCAGATTGTTGAACACCTGCAAGCACATAGGTATTGTTTTATCAGGGTAAGCAGCAGGTATGTTTTCTATATAAACCATTATGTCTAATTTCTTTTAAACAATTAGAATTGCATTTAGAAAAAAAGACATCAGCTCACAATTTTTTGTCATGAAAGTGATAGGGGAGACAGTGAAACAGATTTCTTAAAACCTTTCCATCTTCTTTTTTTTTATGCACCAACCAAGCATCAGTTTTTTTGTGTACACAAGAGCAGCAAAGGGAAATGAAAAGGAGCGGGGGTAATCTTGGCTGTTGGAGTGTTGGAGCCCCTGTGGGGCTGCTCCCCCAAGCAAGCTCTCCATCTGAGGCAATGTGCATCTCTTTCGTATTCTCACTTCTGATCCCGGCTCATCAGCCTGAAAGAGGCAAACTTTTCCTTTAACACTTCTGAAAATTTGGCCATTTATTTAAATGTGAAATATAAATTAGGACTTGTATTGAAATCTGGCTCTAAAGCCTTGCATAGCTTTGTAATATGAAACCTTTATTAGTCTCACACTACGAGCTATCTGTAGAAAAATCTCCCTATTACTACAGATAGCTATGCTCTTTGTGGATAATATATGTACATCCTCAGATCCTGATTTTCTAAGGTTATAAATCCAATACTCTGAAGCAGAGCAGCAAATCTAGTACTTGAAAACACACTTTACTGTTGATGATGATGAAAAATAGTATTCAGTGGTTTCAGCAGCAGAGCTGCTGCTTGATCCACTTTACCTAGATGCCTAAATTGTAAAGTGAGTCTATTTGCCTGCAGAAATACGTGCAGTACAATGCCAAGGGACTAAACAGAAGGACAAATGAGGGTTACTGGGCCATGGAAATCATGAGGAACAGAAGGAAAATGGAGTATAAAAGAAGAATATGGGTGCAAATGACCTCCTTCAGCTGAGACAGTTCATGGCATGGAGATAAATGATGGGAAGTCGTCACCATGTAGTGCACAAAAACATTCCCACAAGAGAGGAATATTTGGGGGTTTTGAGTACCAGACAGACCATATTGGAAGTTTTACATCTAAACTTTCAGAGTTTGGAAAGGTAGGAGGGAGGAGCATCATTGCAATAAATAAAGCTAAAGATGGCTAATTTCCCCTCACAAACCCCAGAACTGCATCTCTCCCCATGCCTCTCTTCTCAAGCCATCTCCACGGCCCACTGGTCCCTGATCTGTCTTTCAACTGAATCCCATTTAGCAGGGTCAAGTGAGGAGTTTGGAGAAACACAGAGTCTTTCCAGAAGTATTCAGAGGGAAGGAAATCAGAAGATAAAGTGAAATGTATGAAAAAAAAAAAAAAAAACAGAACAACTTAGCATCCTGGAAAAGTATCAGATTATAAAAATAATGAAGTGATAAACCAACTGTTCTTTGTGGTCAGCCATGAGAACTTCTGGGTTGAATATGAGATTACTTGGAGCAGCAAATACTAATAACTTCAGTTATGGCTTCTATAGGATGAACTAAGACGTTATCTCCTCTTTTCTCATATTGCATGGACAGATTCTGAGGTGAGGCAGAGCAAGTGCAAGAAGGAAAAAGGCCCAGCCACTGAGCTATGATGTGGTACAGACATTAAATTACAGGGGAGGCAGGCAATGTAGCAACCTGAGGAATTGCAATGCAAGGAGAGGAGGTGGTGGTGCCACACAGCCGCTGATCTGGGCTCCAAGGACAGTCTCAGCACACACAGGAAAGTTCAGCATCTGTGAACCGAAGAGATGTCAGGATCAATGGCAAGACGACCAGTGATGCTGTGCCTCTGTGGCGAGAGTGAGCTATGTTTCCGGTGCAAAGATATCCATCATAGAATAACTTCTTAGCGCAGAGAAAGCCAGCGAGCTTTCTCAGCTGCTCAAGGTCAAGTCCAGATAGGGAATATAATGTTGTCCTTGACTATACTGAGAAAGAAAAATTACTTTGGTGCCTTGTCACAGACTTCAACCATTTCCAATAAGTAATCATAGTGTTAAATCATGCCTGGTTTGTGTAGTGAGGAGTGAGCCCAAGTGGATTTTTGGGGCCTATACATTGAAAACTAAATTGAAAACAACTCATTTATATAGGCCACCAATTAGCTGTTTAATTCTAATAGCTTTCACTCTTCCTGTACAGAGCTGGATTTGAACCAGTGATCAAAGGATCTATAACTCATACCAATAGCATAAAGCAAATATTCTGGATTGTTTTAGCTCATACAAGAGATTAAATATTCCTCTTCAAGCATTGTGATTTCTTCTTTCTTTCTTGTAGACTCAGAAATAAAAAACTCGTTTCCTCTTTGTTGTACCATGAAATCTCCCTTTTCTAATGAGTATATGAACCAGTCATTTCGCTCTTAATAGGCCACTTACTGAATTTGATGGAGGAGATAATTAAATGTGACAGATATTCGCATACATCTATCTTAAAACTAGCACTCAAACATTATAAAAGCCATAACATTCTCTTAATGAAATATAGCTGAACATGAGAAAAATACATTACAATGTATCTGAAAACAATTGCAAAATTTAGAGATAAACGCTATTAACACTTGATAAGCCTTTACAGTGTTGGTATGTACAGCAGACATAAGAGTAGCAAACAAAATCCCTTTTTGAAGTAGATGAAAGCTGGAGATAACTTTGTTTGGCATCCAAACAAGAGACAATGAGTTTATAGGTCCAAGAGAATATATGCATTATAACTACTGAAGCAGGAGAAAGGCTTTTTGTAACTTGAAAAGAAAATGCCAGGGAAAATTCATCTAAGTAAACCCTTTCCAAACTTCAGTGCTGAATTTCAGTGGTGGTCAGAGCCAGGCCTCGTGTTCCTGTGTGGTGCTAAAAGGCTGAGCTGCATGGTGAAATATGTTGGGAAATCAACTGGATCGATAGCTCCCAGGATTTTCTCCATTCAATCTTAGTCCTGTTGTATTCACCCAGCTGGATTGTTGGCACTTACACTTAGCCCAAATAACTAAGGAACAAGGAGATGTTATAGAAGGTGGAGAACTAATTATAGAAGCATCCAGAAGCCAAGAAAATGAGATGATTCTTATGGCTTATGAGATGACAGATACAATCAAGTGCGCTGCCAGAAAACCAGTGGTGTGCAGCTGTGACCCAAAGCCAGTGCAATGGGAAGGGAGCACCAGGGAAGGGCGATGCTCCCACTTCTCACTTGGCAGAGCACCAGTGCCACGTGAATCCACATACTTGTTGAGTAGCGGCTCTAGAAAAATTTGAGTGGTTAAACTATCATGACAGGTGGATGATACCAGAAGCAAAAATAGTAATTAAAAAAAAAAAAAAAAACTTTGGAAAAGCTCTAGTAAAAGGCACGTGAAGCTGAAGGCTTCTTTACTAGGAGTGAAAAGTTGAGCACGCAAGAACACCCAGACACCTAGATTTGACTTTGTACAGTCTCATCCATGATGTTAAGCAGATCTAATTTAGTCCGTTTGTAGTCTTTATTATGATGAACAGCTAAAACATTTCAGAGCTTGGTGAGTTTTTGTGTCTTTCTTCTGAAAGTGGAAAACACTTCTGAGTCTGAAGCTGCTTGATTTGTCTATCATTCCCCGTGTAGGGGACAATGGCAGATGCCCATGAGATGCAACAAGTAAAAGCATGGGAATAACAAAAGCAGAGAAAGGGCGAAGGCAATAGCTGTTTATTGTGACTGGGCAGTGTTACTGATGATTATTTATATGATATGACTATACTTTTGCAGTATTTCCTATCTGTTGACTTGACTGCCACTCAGAGTTCCTTACTTTGTCCTGAGACCTACTGTGGGGAAGATGGGGGAACAGGCAAGGGCACTTGGTAGCCTTGCTACCAGGTCTCAGGCATGGAAAACATGGACTTGAGGCTATAGTGATCTATATGTGTTGAACAGTATTTCAGCTGGATAGGGTGATGCTGTGGGCTCATCTGAGATTCCTCTCCAATGCTGATGATGGGTTTCCACTTCAAATTTTAGGGTCTTTAAAAAGTAAATGCTTGCTTTCCTGTGGGGAAGGAACTGGTTTAAGTATTGCTAAGAGTGCTGTCCCATCCGACCGCATTTCATGTTGCTGTGGTTTGACTGCCTGAATTCAGAAACCATGCCAGGATCCAAATGATCTGAAGGAAAATAACCTCCTTTTCTTGCTTAGGGACAACTCTGTCAAACATCTGCAGAATCACTACCCACTCCTTAAACTTATTTACAAAGAATCCCTTGTTTACACAGTATTTAGACTTGAAATTCTCCTCAGGGGAAAGAAGCTCACACCATTTCAGGGCTGCAAAACCTGTTTCTAGCACAGATAAATGCTCTTGTTCCCCCTCTGCCTCTAAGGACGTTGCTCCTTTTAGGAACCTCTCTTGGGTTAAATGGTTTGACGAGCAGCTTCTGACGGAGAGAAGTACCTATCCCACAGTTTTGCATCAAGATCTGAATACAAGGTTCCAAGGCAACGGTTGAGTTCTGTCATGCAAGCGGTTGATACATGCCCTCTCAGATGATTACTGCCTTTAGAACCCAAAACTCAGCCTCATAAATAGAAATAGGCATTTTGGAATGGAGCAATGCCTGGCAGTTGCAGGCCTTGTTCCAAGAGCAGAGCTCGCAATGCTGAGCGAGATGCCTGAATTCCCTCTGGGGTGAATGGAGAGGATTAAGTGCCTCAGAATGAGATTCAAAGCAGGCAGTGAGTAAAGCAGGGAACACTTAAGCCTGCCTTAGGAAATACTAACGAGAGGGGTGTATTTGAAATCCTCCATATATCCTGGCTTTAGCATTGACCCACATCCATGAGATAGGAGATGTTGTGAAAATGGGATTCAGAGCCCATAACCCCTTTCCAGAATTAATTTGTCCCTTTGAGTAAAAGACTTCTGCTTGCTGTTGATGCCAAGGTTAGAAGCCAGATGGAGCGGGAAGTGGAGATAGTAACCGCAGCCACCTTTTACAGTAGCTTAGCAGCTAGAACACATAGCTTGGGAAGCTGGAAACCTGTGTCTGAGCTCCTCCTCAGATTTGAAGAGGCAAAATCACATCTTCCCCTTTCCAGGGGGGTACACATTAACCTCAGGGGCTACTTTCTCATTCTCCTTTTGGAGCTACAGCACAGCAAGGATTCGCGGGGCCAGAGACTGAGAAGGGAAAGAAGGCAAGGAGTGGCAAAGATAAATAAGTATCGTGATCCCTTCTTCAGTGACCTGCAAAGTGAAGAGCCTTAGCTGCTTGTAAGGACACGTAGCTTTATGCTTCGCTCACCTCTGTCCTGTAAGGAGGGGTACAGCAGGTCTAATGGTAAGAGGAAACTGTGCTTTGATCATGAAGAAAATTTATTTCAGGCCACATGAGAGGAGAGAGGCTATGGGGTGAGAGCGAGAAGGTGGTGGAGAGGAGCCAGACATGGCAGCTGCAGGCACTGTGAATGTGCTCTCGTTACCGAGCTCTCATCTTGCACTATGAAAGCCTTTGGATGAAACGCTTAAAACAACAGCCTCTAGCTATTAGCTGAAGATTTTATTAATTTCTATGTATGTGCCCTTGCAGAAGATTGAATTTCTGTCTATCTCCTTCAGCCCCAGTGTCCTCCAGCCCTCTCCCTATATTCTGTGTTGGCAGCGCTTCCCAACATGTCTTTAGGGAATATAATCCACACACTTCTCCCTGTGTCTGTATCGTTAATGGGGAAATTCAGCAGGACCCATGGCAGGCATGATTTTTAGTCTCCCACCTCCTCTCATGTCTGCCGTTAGTCAGACAAATCAGTGCCACTTCAAAGCTCCCCACTTTCTCCAGCATCCAGAACACCTTGTACTGGTTGCTTTATAGGCATTGAGATAAATAAAATCAGGTCCATTTCCTCTTCTTGCTTAATCTATAGCTTTTGGGGCTTTGTTTTCAAACGAAATATCAGGATAGTTTGGCAGGAGGTATTTTTAGTAAATCTTAGTTGTATTTTCTGTTTTCCACTCACCAAAATGTTTTTGTTTTTTTTTTTTTTCCACCATAATTTTCTCTGAACCTCACGCAGAGGCTGTACCAGTGATGGGGAACCTTTTTGGTATGCTGTGACAAACACATGTATTTTTCAAGCATAGTAATTCTTTCTCCCTGGTGGCATCCCAAATCACTCTGCATGCCAAACTTGACTGAACGACCAATAGTTTGCCGTCCTGGGTTAAATAAAAACACCTACTGTTGCCTCTGTGATATTTTATTTGTTGTTCTCCAGTCACACAGGTCTCGTATAGGTTTGAGCAGTTTATTGCCAGACCTGCAGTTTGTTTTGCCAGTTCCCTCAGAAGTCTGGGATAGAAATTATCTAGTCCCCCTCCCATGGATGCATTAAGCTTTTTTCTTTAAAGCAATCTGAAAAATGCAAACAAACAGTAATGGGGAAAAATAAAGCTTTTTGGTCTTCTCAAGTGAAGGGATTTTTTTCCTTTCAACATACTGATATGAGGAGGTTAATGTGTCACTATAAAAGAAACGTGGCACTCTGCTGTTCTCTCACAGAATACATTACTTAAATTCTCGCTATGAATTTACATCTTTTTTTTCCTGAAATGTAGTTTGGCACTTAGTAGGAAATGAATCTTAAATATTTTGAAAGTATAATTTAACATCTCAGCAAAACCCTGAATTGTGAATTGTGCTTTATAGAAACTTTAAGGGCTAGCTGAAGCTGACTTTAGAAAGAATAGAGAATTACATCTTTAGGTGGTGCTTTAGCTGCAGATGAGTCTCCTACGGCTTTTAGGTACCTTGTTTATCCGATTGTGTACTTGAGATATACTCTTTATAGAGTTCTTTTTGCGTGATTTTCATTTTGAATTACTTTTCTTTCTTTGTTTAGATATCATATATACATATACATATATACATGTAATAAGTTATATGCTAAAAAATAATTTTTACCTAAACCACAGAAAAAATCCAGAAAAAATCCAACACAATACTCTAGAAAGACTGAGAGCTGTGTACGATTTATAATTGTTTGTCTATATGATTTATAATTTCTGGAGACACATCTAAACCTTGCAGGCCAACTCTGTAAGACTTGAGATAGAACTGGCGTTGAACTCATCATTCTCTGTTGCTCCCATTCGGTTTGTTAGGAATAATCTGTCCTTCTGCTTATATCAATTTTACATCAGTGTAAATTGATGCTCACATCAATCAATTCTGTTTTACATGGATTGAAGTCAGAAATTAGGAATGTTCTGAGTATAGAGCTGGGAAGCCCAAAAATTCACAGGGGCAAAAAAAAAGTAGTTTTACTCTGTATAGAGCCATTCCTAGATGTCCTCAAGCCATTGTTCATGTGCACAAAAAAGCCCCCTGCAAAACCACTCATTCGTCTTTTCTTTCTTTTTGAAGTGAAATAATATCAGCTCGTGCTGGGACTTGGCGGCTTCTGATGGACTTAAATGCAGTGAAAAATACAGCTCCTGTAAGCATTTTGGGATCCTAGAGAAGTGGGCACACTGGGGCACATTGATCTTGGCAGGCGTACCTGAATGGAATGCTCTCCCGGCACCTGGTACTTGCTTGATGGTTGGTGCTTGGCATTAAACGTGATCATTATGTTTCCTCCTGAAAGCCTGATCCAATATCCATTAAGTCAATGGAAATCTTTCTTCCAACCTCAATGAAAGTCATTTCAGTTCTTGGAGATGTGCCTATTTTAAACTCTGGTTTTGATAGTGTATTGAGCATGCACTGGAAGGGGTTGTGTTTTAGTAACCTTCCCTCTGGACTAATTCATTGTTTTACTTTGCAATTCATTAACATCTTAACGGTCATCCAGGTCTTGTTTGCAAATAAGAAAAAAAAAAAAAAAGCCTGAAAACTTACAAGAATGCTCATTTTCTAAGACTGAAATCGATGTGTGCATGTAACTGCTGGTAATGGTGCTGCTTCATACCAACGTGCATTTCCCCTTAAATCTAGTTAGAGTACATTGCATAGATTAATTACACATTATACAAAGAATCCTATTATTTTTCTTTATTTTGTGTATCATCTTCTCATGGTGAATAGGATCATCTGACTGGCCTTCACTGTAGCATCTTTTATTCGATAAGATAACTGCCTCTTGTTTTTCTTTTCCTGTTATAAAAATGTATAAATCTTGAATGCCTCCTCTTACCAAAGCTCCGTCTATTTTCATCTTTTTCCTTTTTTTGGCATTTCCCTGGATTCTGTCTATTTTTGCGGTTACTTTTTTTTTTTTTTTTTTTGAAACAAGAATGCCCAAAATAAACCCACGGCATAGACAAGGTTACTGAGAGTTTTGTGCTTCTCTTTCACAGTCTCGCCCCTGGGTTGGCCTGCGTACGCTGACTCAGGATGTTTTCCTTTCACAGGATGGCTGCACCTCTATTTATTTCTTCTAATCAGGCTGAGTCAAACATATGCTCCCTTCTGCTGGAACTCTCTCCTCTCTGAAATTGTTTTGGCTGAGGCTTTATTAGGTTTTTAGATCTATGCTGCTCGCCCTCTTGTTCAAATCTGCTTTTGGGCTTTTGTTTTTTATGCTTGTCTCCCATCAGTCCTTTTAAAATGAGTAAGTGTCAGAGCTACGTGATTTATTTCTACTCTTGCCATCAGTTTCTGCTAACAGAATGACCTGTTGGAGAGCATGTTCCTTTGCTTGACTTTCTTTTCTTTCCTGCCATAAGAAGTAAATGCCTAGAAGAAAGTTTGGAGTTTTGACACTAGGAGCAAGAGGGATGTTGGAGATCCAAGAGTCCCCAGATCAGAAGAGGAGACACGTCTGAAAAAACTGAATTTCAGCTGCAGACTGATTTCTGAGGCTCCTATTTTGCAGCTAAAGAAACAAAAGAAAAGCTGGGGTGAAGGGAAGAAAACGGGGTGGAGGGAAATGAGAGCAGTGTAGAGGGCAAGAAAAGTCTTTGTGTTTGGAATAGGGTTTTGAGCTTAATTTAAATGATAATCGGAAGCAGGATGCAATGGGGAAAAGCAGACAATGAGAATTCAACAAAACAAAAGACTGACCAGGCTAAATGTGAAGAGACATGAACAAGTTCTTTTAAAAATCGAAGGCAGAGATGATGTAAGCTTGGAAAAGTCCTTCCTCTGACTGAGTTTTGTTCAAAATCAGAGCAAAACCAATGAGGACATGAGAATTCCAATCAGAAGGAAAATCCTGGAGAAATTAATTTGGATAAATCGAACTGTATTAACTTGCTGCTCCAGTGCAAGAGGGAGCAGCCAGATGCCTGGCTGTAGGAAGGCGTCGGGGCTGGCAGGGGAGGGATGGATCCCGAAGTCTGACAGCCCTGGGCTGAGTCAAGGCACCCAGGACTTGGAGGCTCGAAATTCCAGGCTCCTGCAGGACCTATGTTACAGATATCCTTCTGGGACCGAGGCCTCCAGGCTGCTGAATGTGCTGGGATGCCTGGACAGGGCTTTTTGCAGACAGGGAGCTGCTCCCGTGTAGGCAAACTGGGCACTTGGGCACCTCCACGATCAAACAAAACAGCAGAAAGGAATCAAACCCCCATGTATTTATATGAAATGTGGTTCATTTTGGCAAATGGACAATTTCTGATTAAAAAAACCCAAACCCAAAACTAACAGTTCCAATTAATTTCCAGCCAAAATTTTCACTTGTATTTTATTTTCTTCTGACCAGTACAGCAGAAACCAGAAATGCGAAAAAGGATGTGGTGATATGTGATGCTGCTCCTTACTGTCTCCAGACCATAACAATATTGAACTGCACTTTCTTACGCCATGAAAAGATAATGGACTAAATTTCCGAATTTTTTGAGCTCAAAACATCAAGTAGTAGAGAATTAGTTTACTGCGAACTCAGGACTTGGACACTTCAGTCCTCCCTACCTAACTTTAGTAAGCTGTATGCATCTGTGATTTGGAAGAATTTTATTACACTAAAGGGGCAGTTGTCAAAGATGGGAGCCTAATTTGCCTCTCCATCTGAAACAAATGTCTGTGCATGGTCTTTGATACCCATCTGTAAGTAGTAACCATTCACATGCAAGAAATGTGAGTAAAAGCCTCCAAAATCCTAGCAAATTACAGCAGTAATTCCCTTTATCATGTCAGTGCTATGGGCAGCTTTGGTTATTTCTCTGTTGATACTGGTGGAAGTACTCACTGGCTGAGTACTCACCAATGTGAGTTGAAGTTATGCACTGACACTCATAGAGAGAAAACGTATCAAAAAGCTGGTTTCCTTCCTTAGGGTTTAATTTGGATGTCCTCAATGTCCTACCTCGTGAATCACATCACAACAGGTCGAGAAGCAGCAGAGGTAGAAGCAAAGAACCCAGGGAGGCAGCGATACGCCGGACTGCTGTTTTCGTGTGCAGTTCCCCAGCCAAATTTGGCCACCTGCATTTTGCTCAGCATTTTGGCTTGTGAATAGAGAATATTTGCAGCTGGGTAATTAAATCTATTTGTACTTATCTGCATATGCATATTTTTCAGGTAGAAGTTAAGCACCCATCTTGCAAAATGTAACCTTTGATGTATAGAGGAGATAGCAGTAGTTAATAAAGTAAATGTTTATTTACACATCAAAATGCAGTTTTCCTCAAAGTTTTCCCTTGGATTTTTGAAATTTTTTAATGGCAATTTGGTCCCAGATATTTTCAGCAAAAGCATAAGCAACCAGTGGCTGGTAGCAAAGATGTTTCTTAAATGTGTACTTGCAGACACATGGCAACTTATCATACATCTAACGTTACCACAGTACTGAGGACTTAGCACTTGGCAACAGATCAACCGTGATGTTCCCCTGACATTTTCTTTTGAATCTCTAACCAATTATATTTTTTCTTTCTTTTTTTTTTTTTTTTCTGGTAAATGTAATAGACATAAAATTTAGACAACATTCACAGCTGCACAACTGCAAAGAATCTATCCTGTAAAGTGACTCTAAGGTGTGTACTACAGAAGAAATCAGCTATGATGATCTGATTAACCTAAAATCTGTGAATCTATTAAACTGCAAACAACAGAAAACAGCACTGGGCAGCTGTTTGGATGAGCTGTTATAGAAAAGTATCTCTGTTAATGGGTATCATTCTCAAATGGGTAACACACTTGTTAGCAATGCAGGAAATTCAATTCTGAAACCAGTCACGGTATATTATACAATCTATAACAATAGCAGCAACCAGAAGAGCCATTTTATCCTATGTTTTGACAGAGTTTTAATTCACAGTTGATTTATAACATGATCATGAAGACCTGAAAGTCTGTGCACGAGGTTTCAGCCTGGGGACAACTTTACTTTTAATACTTTACATTAAATATAGTTTATTGTTGGCCCGTTCTAAAGGTATAGACCAGCAAGGACAAAATAAAACAAAAGTTGGTGTCTCTTGGCAGTTTTGTGGCAGTTCTGAGCATCTTCTGAGCAGGGATCACAAATTACACCCTACTGACAAGCTGAACTATTGTAAAATATAAACGAAGTGAGGGAAGTTTTGGTTTTGGCGTTGTCTGTCTTTGTTTTTCAAGGATTTTTTTTTCAGGATTTACAGTTTAAACCCATGAGTAGTGCTTATGCCTCTTTTGAAGCTCGGAATGTGTCAGCTGAACACAGGCAATAATTTATAAAGCAATCTCACCACTTCTGTACCTCTCCACCCCTTTCTCAACAAGAGCCCAAATGTCAGCATCACAGCGAGCAACACCTCGGTGCAGTCCTCAGTGCCTTTCAGGCTGTCCCATGCCCACTCGGAGCATCATGGGGATGATTAGAAATACTGTGAGGGTACCATATAAGCACATACAGCATTCAGAAAGCCTCCAGAAATTAGACCCTGCTGAGTGGGTCCACTGCACACTCCACTAATGTCTCTCCTGCCTTTATCCCACCAGTCCTATAGCAGGATGCTGGCCATGGGCTGCCCTCCCACTACTCTTGGTCTCTCACAGTCACCTCTGGTCACCAGCTGGCACACAAAGACAGCCCTTCGCTCAGGAGCTGGAATTGCAAACAAACCTTTTCACAGATACTTCTCCTGATGTCTGGGAGGAGCTCAATATCAGGTCCATGGAGTACACAGAATAACACATGTATCTGCTAGAAAGGCATCAGGTGCCGCCTGAGATGTGAAACTTCGAGTTGGTAACAGACTGCTAACAGTGAGGGCAAGATAATTTGTGGGTGTTTCATCCAGGTGATCTGGAAAAAGTGAGTGAAGAAGTATTGTCCATCCCGCGCCCTGCTTTACTACACTCCCTTTACTGTCTTATTAGAAGCAAAAACTTCCAGGAGTTAAAACCCCCCAGTACATCAATGCCATTTACATCCCTGGTGATCCATGGGGCTCTGATTTTTATATTTATGACCAACTGTGTAAAGTCCATTGCTGGTTTGTTTTTAGTGCCTGACCATGGCTTGATTGCCCATTACTGAGGCAATCACTTAGTTCTTTGTATTCATTGAGCAGCACAGGTTAGAGGATGAAGAGATTCGTTTTGGCGTTTTCGGGTTGTGAAGTTTCTCCCCATTAAATACTTGATTGTAAAGTAAATTTATAATCTTCATTCTTTTGCCACCACAAATAAGAATTCTACAGAATTTTTCCATTAATTACTATTTTTCATTTTTAGATGTGGATCTAAACATTTAGAATATCACTTATGAAAGCCCAAGGAATGAATATGAATGGATGACTAATCCTAGTAAACATGCAATTCGCAGCATAGGAGTTGTATCAGCAAATGCAAGTTGGGCAGCCTCTTAGTACCTGTGCCAGAGAAATGCTGGCATTGTACCCTCCGGGCACAGTGGTGAGCAAATTGTAGAGTCACGGATCCAAAAAGCTAATGCAGAGGCTTCAGCAGTACGGAAAGTCTCAGGATTTGAAAGATTTGCCAATGCCCCATGAAAAGGGTAAGCTCAGATCATACCCTTCATGTAAGGTGTAATAGGAGCTGCAGGGAAGACCCCAAGCACTGAATTTTAGCCCTTTGCCTCTTGCTCTACCCACAATTTCTTCTAACCTTTCACCACTGATGTAGAAGTGCATCCATTTATCAACTATGGGAGAGGATTTGGTTTTAAATCCCAACATAATGGTCACAACACATAGCTGGTAAGGAAGGGAAAGCTACTGTCATTTCTGGAGTCCTGACTCCAGACTGCAGCTCTGCCTTGGTCTGCTCCAGGATTGCAAGAGCTAAATGTTAAAAGAAGGGACCCTTACTGCCCCCCGAAAAGTAACCAGGGAATGAAAGGCATCGTCACCCCTTTCTGTGCAATAGCCTTGAGCTGGAGCATCCTGCAGGAAAACAGGGATCCATCTTCCTCTCCAGCCAGCATTCAGGATTCAAGGTAGGTAAGAGAGTGAGATGTCCCAATCCAAGAACGTTTCAGCATTTCACATAAAATCAGCTGAAATAAGGAGCTACATGTGAGGCAGGAACAGGAGACTGGCAACCTGGAGGAGAGGGACAGCATCATAGGTTTGGTCTTTAGCTGCACAACCAAAAAGTGGGTTTTCACTTTTGCTCATGTTTCACTCCCTGAAAGCTGTATAGAAGGATTTAGAGCTGCATGAGTAGCCTGTGATATTCTCACTGTAGCTTGAAATTCATCTAAATATTGACTCTTTCAGAGGAGGTTTGGTGGAGAAAGGCAGTATCTTGGACCAGAGTATTTGCATTAAAACCCTTGAAGATCAATGAGCCAGAGTGATCAGACAATTCCAGTTGCTTTTGGGGACTGCATTTACAAGGCAGCCTTAAAATTTGGATTCCATACAATATTCAAAGTCCAGATGCACCTAAT
Organism: Tauraco erythrolophus; assembly: GCF_009769465.1. Taxonomy (NCBI): domain Eukaryota; kingdom Metazoa; phylum Chordata; class Aves; order Musophagiformes; family Musophagidae; genus Tauraco; species Tauraco erythrolophus. Next base: position 18,282,210 of record NC_141479.1, on the reverse strand, counting down.
CTTTATGTATTTCTTCTTGCTTGTAAAGTCTCTTCATTGCTTTTATTACCACTGTAATAATAAAACTAGCTTTTTAATATGCACAGTAGGACCGCCAAAGCTGTATGTATTAAGCAAACATTTAGGATTAAGTCAGTTTGGTGTAAAACAGACACTGACAATTCCAAATGGAAACCTCTCTCCTGCAGGAGCTCCCAGGAGTCAGGAAATTAGACATAAATGCTGCCGTATTGCGTTACACAGCGGAGCCTCGTAACCCTGGGAAAACGCTTCGGTGGCACTGTTCCTACCCGTGTTGCAACAAGTATTTTTCTCTAACTTAAAGCGGTGGTTTGCAAACTGTCAGGATGTGTGTATGGACAGCACAGTGCTACGTGATTTTTCCCTCTGCTTGGCTGCTCTATTTGATGAAGGCTTTAGGGCAAATGTAAGAAATTATTATCCTACATAGGCATATGATACATTTATGTATATATTTATATATATGAATATGTATATATACACACATTTCAGTTAGTATTCAATGCCAATAATTCACATTTATAAGCTGTGAGGGGGTCCCTAAGTATGGCAACCAATCATTATTAGCCAGCTGGACTGAGTTGAGATAATGAACTAATTACTAATCAACTCAAGGTACCAACCCTGCCTACAAGAGGCAGGCCATTTCCTCCTGGCTGTGGAGGATGCAACAGCGTCCTTGGTGCTGCAGCCCAGGCTGGTGAGTAACACCTAAGCTGGTCACAAGTTTGAGGGTCTCTGCCTGCTCATGAGCATGCTGCAGTCACCAAAAGATTCTCAACTGTCGAAGCAAAAACCCAGAATGGAAATGAGAGAAGTTTGTAAACCCGTCTCCTCTCTGCCTGCTGTATCCTCAAAAAGTGAGACTCATCCTCCAGGTTTCTCACACTGCAGCCAATTTTGGTGCCGTTGGGACTGGCTCAGATCTTACACTTAAGAAGAGGCTCTGCAGGTGTGTGATTGCTGCAGCCTGTGCAGCTGCTCTCAGGGCCGTCCCCAGCTGTGCTCCCAGCTGTGCCTCAGCACCTCGTTGTCTCTGACCCCCTCCCATAGCCACAGCTTCCCCTGCTGCGGCACATGATGTTGCTCTCGGAGGGAAGCACTTTTCCTCCCTCTGACCGAGGCAGGACACACGGCCTTCGTCTCTCCAATTAGTCACATCCTTCTGTCGGAGCAAAATTTGCAGTGCCCGGACTGATACTGGCAAAGCAGTTCAGAGGTAATGATGGCCAGGCAGGGCTGCTGGGATGGGAGGTGGTGCAAGGGTCTGGCTTTTCTCCTTTCTTGATAGTAATGACTGTGCTTTGGTCTGTTTTCTGCGATAAATACATAGCCCTTGTGCTCCTCATGCTGCTGCTTTAATTTTATGTTCCTTCTGGAGTAATGCAGTCCCAAAGGTTTTGAAAGCTTCAGCCTGAACTATCGATATCAGTACTATATGTAACCAGAAAAAGGAGGAGATAGATGGGAAGAGCAGTTACACAGGCTCTCAGGTGTGGTTTTGTGAGCTCAGGCTTTCAACAGAGTTTCTCTGGATTTATTCTGGTGTAATTAAGAATGGTACATGGCCCGCTGTGGTAAGCAGGCTAGGAAGACACGGCCCATTAAAAGAGGCCCCTGGATTTCTACTGTGCAATTTCAGTTGTGTTTTATTCATTTGCTGTTATCTCGTAATGATTCTTTTTTTGTGTGTTTTCTTTTTTTTTTTTTCCTCCCTGCAGCTTGTTTATTTGCCAACACTTGGGAATTTTGCTTTTACAAGGTGTTTATAGTGTTTGCTTTAAGGCATGTATTTAAGTATCTGAAACGCTTTGGGTTTTTAATGTTTCAGGTAAATATAGTATTACTCTGCTATGTATAACATGTAAATATCTATGGTATAAGCTTTTTAAAGTACTTGGAGCTGAAGTCCCATTCTCCCAAACATGTGCTGCTTTCAGTACAGGTAGATTAAGATTAAATATAAAATGGCTGCGTAAATGAACACAGGGAAGTAAAAACTCCCTTCTCCCAAGGCAGCAGCCTAAGTGTGTCCAGATTGCACTAATGCCCAAGCGGGCTGTGTTCAGGTGCCGTGCCGCTTTGCTGCGGTGGGTATTTGCTGGGTATGGTGTGAGCGAGATGCTCGGGAGACTCGGATTGAATTCCTCGCTCTGCTACAATCTGCTTTAATTCTCCGTGTGCCTCCGTTCAGCCGAAAGGACTTCACCGCTCCTGATGAAAGTTGAGATAAATGCACGGAAAACTGTGAAAGTCTGAAATAGGAGGTAGCAGGGCTGTGTTGGCAGAGGTCTGTTCTGTTCTGCTAATCGTTTGCTGCTGAAGTCTGCGGAGAGGAGGGAGGCTTTACGCTGAACGAACGTGACAGGGTCACGCAGGACTTCCTGCACCTCGGGGACAAAGTTTCAGAAAAGAGTTTCAGTTTTTTATCAACAGCCTCTGCAGCCGAAATTCAAACAAAATTGTTTAAAGAGCTCCAACAGTGCCATACAGACGACTGTCTTGGGGGAGCAGGGTGGTTGTTAGACCATCACCAGTGTAAACTTATTGACCACAAAGTTTTGTAGACAATAAGCACAGAAAATGTGAAAGCGTGAAACTGAAAAACCTTTGAAAAGTGTCTTTGTGAACACGTAGGCTCTCGGAGGATGTTTCCCACCTCTCTATCGATCTGTTGATGTAAGTCACAATGACCATCCTGCTCAGAAGAAAAGGATTGCTTCCCTTAGAACGTGTGTTAGATAAAGATTGTAATCATTGCTCCTTAACAACAGCAAAATCCGTCCTCAACTTCACCACACGCAGCACATCTGAAAGTCTTGTATGGGAGGGGTGTGGCCTTACTTAATTGTTGCTGTCTGGTTTATTAGGGTTTCATCTATATGTCAAGCTTCATTTCACTTAAGGGCCCCAGTTTGCCTTTTAGGCAGAATTTGACATAGGCAGGAGCAGAGAGTGCTCAGGATTTTGGAGGAGACGGCAGCCTCCAAAGAGGCACTGGGTACGGTGGGAGATGCTGAACCACGGCCCGTGTTTCCCATGCTGCCCCCCACCAGGCTGCTGCTGTATTTATAGCAGCCGTCTGCATGATGTGGTTGTTGCATTCTGCTGAGAATTACTTTGGCGGAGGAATGAGCTTCTGCCTCCGACTGGCATCAGTGCTCTGTTCCGGCTCACGTCGCAGCTCCAGGAGGGCGAGAACCCAACTGCAAAACCATCCAGGCTTCATTGTTTATTAAAGCTGGGAAAAACAAGTTACCCAGGTCATAAATACATGGCCAACATTGGTTAATCCTGCAAAGGCAGTGCTGTTATCGCAAAAAGTTCAAGCACAAATAAATGGTTTCTGAGACCAAGAACACATTTACAAATGTGATTGAAGCTGCTGGCACTATTAAGATGAAGATGCAGTGGGATTTATATCATGCAATGAATGATACTGAAGATAGTCCTGAAACGGGCACCATTATTATTGGTGCTAAGTATGCTTAGCAGAAATAGTGTGGCACAGACTTAACACAATGGCACAAACAAAAAATAGAACGAAGTGTATGTTGCTTGGTAGTGACATACTACATGCAACAAGTTGAACACATCTTTTGCACTGCAGTTGGGCAACCACTTGCCTGCTTTGGGGGAATTGTTTTCCCAGCTCCTGTTCAGAAATGATTCGCCGTCTTGAAATTGTGAGTTCGTGTTCCCTTCTCTAGATGGTTGTGCTGAACTGAGTCTGTTTTGCTTCTGTGCAGGCGTATGGTTAAGATCGTTGGTATAAAAACAGAGACTAAGATTTTAATTTAAAACCAGCACCCTCAAAGAGGAACATAAGCCATTTATACCAGCAGCAACTAATCCTAAAAATGTAACACGACTGACAAAACCAGGATTTTGTTCTTCTAAAATTACTGTACTGCCTTTTTAATGACTGTATGTAGTGAGCATATGGTAGTGTATCGCCTTCCTGTTACCTGCACTGTAATCACTGCTTGGTGGATTATTACCTGTCTACTATATGCTCCAAAAGAGTGAGAAACAGAAGTTTGTATAAATTTGAATATAATTGCTTCTTACACTGGTGGGCTTATTTTACTTGATTTGTAAGGGGTGAGGGTCTGGAAAGGGTCTGGTAGGCAGGTTTCAAACCCTTTTGAAAAAAAACCCCTAATCTGCATCTCTTCCTTTGGATCATGCTTTAATCTCTTTGACTGTTATGATTACTGCAGACTTCAGAAGGTTTTCCCCCAATTATAGTCTCATTTCTGGATGTCATTGGTAGAGCTTAGAAGGGTGCTTTTTTGTCTTCCTCTCTCCCCACAATAAAGCAGCTGCACAGAAAACAGATGGTGCAGAGTCAATCCAGTTGAAATTAATGGAGTCAGGCTATCCACACAAATCTTTGCAACGAAAAAGGAGAGAATCCTTTTTTCAGTGAGTTGAGTACAAGATGTATGTTGTTTGTAAAGAAATTTAGTTCACGTAAGGGATAAAGAGCTGCGACCAGTGAAGAGGAAAGCCTGCTTTTTAAATCAAAACTCAAATATAAGTACACTGAGAGCAGTCACGCTGTCTTAGTGAAAGCCTTCGTGTTTATAGTTGAAAGATGGAGTAATATTTCTGTTCTGGCAAAGTTCTGTTTCAACCATAACTGTGCATGCAATGGTGCAACACACAGCCAAGTTTTACATGCAGGTTAGTAATGAATTTGTGACTGGACCGGACTCGTTTGAACCCGTATTGGCAAAGACCACATAAATGTTTAATAATGCAAATAGTCCATAAAAAAAACCTGATCAGAATTGCGTGACTGCATGAATAGTTGCTTGTACATTGGTGTTTATAGGTTGTGTCCATAAAAATCTGGTGGCACAGGGGAGCAGATTTACAAAGGTCTTTTGATATCTACTGGGAGTTTCAAAAACACTTAAGCAATTAGGCTCTGCATACCTTTACGACTGGTACAAATTAAGTGACTAACTTATGCAGGTGCTTTTGTGAATCCCACTAGGCTCATATATGCGTAAGTAGGTGCCTAAACAATGTTTATATGTTTGCTCCATGGTCCCTAAACCTTTTGGTGACATATTTTGTTCCTTCCTCTGAGTAATAGAATTGTCTTCTTGCTGTGAGTAATCCACTTGTCAGGAGCTAATGCCGTATCTTGCAGCTGCTCCGTGCAGGTGGGGTCATGGATGGTGTTGAGCCAAGTGAGCTAATTCTCCTCCTTCTATGGCTGCTGCTTGGAAAAAGTCCAAAGTGCGTTACACGTACAGAGGGAAGAAGCGTGTTTGCCGGAGCACATCTGCGTTTGGCACCGGGGAATAGTAGCCTGGGTTTCTAAGAGCGGTTCATTAAATACACGATTGTAGAGCGTGGTAGATGTGTACTAGCCAGCTTGGTTAACGCGGGGCTGTGTCAGGAAAAGTGCTGGGTGGATGTGTTAGAGACTTCTTACTGAAAGGATGTGTCACAGTCTGGATGTATTAAATATATCTGTGTTGGGGCTGGAGTCTTACACTGTTGTGATAAGACAAAATGACAAGTGTACTCTAAGCAACAATCTTACATATTCAACAAAAATGTAAAAGCTGTTTTTTTTGTTGTTGTTGTTCACAATAATCAGAGTCGGAGGAAGAAATGGCAGATACAGTATAATGAGGGTGAAAAAGCATTTCAAGAGGAATATCAGAAGATAACGATCAGCAATGAAATGTGGCAGGTTATGTACAAACAGAAAAAGCTGCCTCAGGATTGCAGCAGAATCCCGTTGCCAAAGGTGTAAGCTCTTTACAAACAAAGCATCAGGAAACCTAATGCAGCCCTTGCTCCTGGAGTGACAGAGAGAAGCACTGGAGGCCACGGAGCAGCAATCAGGGAATCATATTTGCTGCCTCTTTGACACAAGTGGCATTACACGGCGCGTGGCCTTTATTTGCGATAACATTTGGGCTTATGCACTGACGTTTTTGTTTCTGCAAAAGGCACATCTAGTTAAGTATTGCCATTTCACGTGTGAGTGTTGGCTGGAGAGGAGGGAGAAAAGGAAAACTTCCTAAAAGTGAGCCCGTTAGCAGAAAAGGGAAAACTACCGCCAGCTGCTATTTGGGGTGAAGTTTTATGATTGTCAGCCAAACCATCAGGCGTTTTACCCATATGTTTTCTTGCTTGAGACATTTTATTCTCTTCTACTTCAAGACTCAAACAGCCTTTAGGGATTTATAGCATTTACTTAAAAGCAGCAAACATTTTCAATTATTTCCACACTGTTCAGGGACCATAATTTACTTAATGCTATGAACAATTGCATTTCTTGGGGACTGCTGTGAAATGTCACCTCTAAAGGATGGCTCCCTTGTTGGTTGCAGTGAAAGCCCCGTTTGTAGTTTTCTTTTTTTATTTTGATTTAATTTTCAGACAATTCAACTTTCACACTATGCATGAGTGACTAAATTCATTTCACTTGTCAGAAGAGAAAAATTTTCATAATTAAAATCTAAAACAAGGGTGGCCTTTTTGCTTGCCAACCACATATTTCACATGTGCTTTATTCTCTTGTGGTTGGCTTTTGTTCTGGACGTTGTGTGGGGTTGGGTTTTGGAGGAGGTTTCTTCCTCCCCAACTTATTATCAATGGATGACCTCCAATAATTTGTCTGAACTTTGGAAGAACTTCAATGAAAGGGCCAGATGAGTTGTGGATGAAAATTCTCTCTGTCTACATGAAGACAATCCAATCTTCTTTTTAAAGCCACTACAATATAAGTTGATATCATGTGTAATTGAGCTTTTTAAATGCAGGAATTCCCCCAGGAGTACACTGGTGTGAAATTGTGAACTTACTTGTCGCTTGGTCTAAAACCAGACATGTTCCAGCAAGGTGATCCCAACATGTTTATCTCATCCCTCTTTGGTTGATCTCCTGGCTTGATGAGTGACCATCAGTTGTGTAGTAGGTCTCTGTGTGTTGTGGACATCTGTCCCCTAACTGAGCTATTGAGTTGTTTTGCACAAGCCAGGAGTCAGCTGTTGCATGGGAATAACCAGAATTTCTTTCCTGTGATGTGGAGAGTCACTAGGCAGAGAAGCTGAATGTGAAGAATCCTCTTCCTGACAACCAGCTAGTGAGTAAAGACTAGTTTAGTTACTCCCTGAAACAGCCTTAGGTCCTAGGCTGTTGCAAGGCAGTGGACAAAGTTGGTAGTAAGATGGTTGTGGCTCCACTACCTGCTTTGCTACTGTGGAAAGCTGGGTTGGCTGGCTGCCTTCTTGGTTCCAGCATGCAGGCAAACTTCGGATTGTTGGGAGAGGGTCTCTCATCTCAAAATACACCTGGAAAAAGCACACTGAGTTCTTCTCCCAAAAGTTGAGCTTGTTTTCATTAAGAACCCATGCACTGTTCTCTAAATGTACTTGCCACTAAAACCTTATGCAAATAATTATTACAGCTAAGCCATGGTTGTAATTTCCATTTCACTGAGGTCAGTCGCGTTACATTTTTAGGATTAGTTGCTGCTGGTATAAATGGCTTATGTTCCTCTTTGAGGGTGCTGGTTTTAAATTAAGTATAGAGGTGGGATGTGTGCATCTGCTTTAGGCTTGCAAGCTGTTAATGTACTCTCTTTAATCAAAATCCATTACCTTTCATGAGAGGCGAAGGATTAACCCTTAAGTGACTCTGGGGACACTGTTCAGTTAAAGTTACACTGATAAATACTACGTAGCACTGACTTTATTCTCTCCTGTTGAGATAAATGGTCCCTGGGAAGTGCTGAACTAGGCAAGACAACAAGCATAGAATTTCAGAGGTTAATTGTATTCACAGTCTTCTCCAAATATGTCTTTAAAAGGATTATTTCTCCATTCTTCTTTTTTTTTTTTTTTTTTATTTTCCAAGCTAGTTAAAACTTTTCAAGCTGCTATATACATCCTTCGTACAACCTGGTAATGTTTTCCCTGCTGCCAAGAACATGCCTTTTAAAGATATGGAAACACAGATGCACATGCATTTACGTTAACAAAAGTTTATCTCGCACTTAGCCAAGGTAGGAAACAAGTGAGAAAATCAGAGGTTTCAGTTGCTACAAAAAAAAAAGAAGGAGAAACGAGATTTAATTTTAAGCTGTGTAGAGTGCATACTGGAAATGAATTGTACTTTTAATTAAGTTTGTCAGCATGTTATGCATGGCTGAAGCTTAAGGAAATATTTTTGGAGCTGTGGAAATGTCGGGTTAGAGAAGGCAGCATTTTGTCTTGGACATTCTTGAGGAGAAACATGGTACATGTAAAAGACCAACTACTCTGCAGCGAATCCAAGTTATCAAAATAATGGTCTAATTAAAGAGAGATATCCTCATCAGATGTCAATGGATATTAGCAAGGAAATATCAAACTGGGAAGGGGGGTGGCACAAAAAAACTCCACTGCTGTAGTAAAACCAGAGATTTTTTGATGCAGAAAATATATTACTTATTTATCACAAGCATAGTTGCAAATTTACTAACAAACTTGTCAATTTAACCAACATAATGGATTAACTCCAGCTAGTAGTAATCTACTGGAATATTAGGAAAGAAATTAAAAACCCACTTTTGTATCTTCCTCAGCCTTGGAGAAGTTCTGGTCCACATCTCCAAAGCAAGCTCGTGGTGCAGCAGGCTGTGAGCTAGCCTGGGCAAAGGGCAGCAGCTACCCTGTTTTCAGCAGCTGAGTAGCTGCGTGTCCTTCCTGACCCAAAAAGGTCACATTTTTACTGAGCTCTAATTTAAGGATGTTTATTTACATGTTCTGAACTTGAGCATCACCTTTGTGCATGAACAAATGGAAATGTCTATGTTGATCCTGGTAAATCTACTTAAGCATTGATTCTTCTCCATCAAAGGGAATTGAAGTAATTAGTTGTCCTTACAAGTACCTTTTTACTACTTTTTCAAGGAGTCTCCCACTTGTTCTTAACCTTTGAGGAGGAGTGTAATTTCTTTCTTTAATCATGATTTGTTTTTTCCCCTCCTCCCCAGAAATTAGCAAATGGGGTCCTTTGCATCTCCCCTCTCCATATCATCTCATCCAAGTAATCCTCTGAGGTTGGGGTGGGTGGAAGCATTCTCTGGACCACCTTTGGGACACAAGTTGTCAGGTGAGATTAATCCTGTTGGAGTGGGACAGGAGATGTGGAGGTCAGGAGGTCTCATTGCTCCCCTTCGCTGGGAGAGAGCTGCTTTGTCAGAAAGCTTTGCTTTGCCAACACTGGTTCCTTTGAGAAACACACAGATGTCCAACCTGAAGGGGTGGAATTCTGGTGCTTGTGCAACCAAAGGAGGTTTGCTGTAGTTTCTCCCCAGGAGTAGGATTTCATCTGAGATTTTTACTGTCACTGAGAATTGACAGAATCCTGAAGTCTCAATTTACTTGATGTGAGTCAGCTTGCAAACTCTTATTTATTCTCAGTGCAACATCCTCAACATGCCACAGGAATCATTAACCTACGTAAATTAACTGCATCCTCAAAATGTATAAACAAGCTAATTTTAAGCATCCTCTAGATCTGAGTGAAACGTATTTTGTGTGCTAAAACATTGAAAATTAGAATACATGATGGTGAGAAGAATAGTGTTTAACCCCGCGTGTTTTTAATCTTCACAGAGCTTAACAAACATTAGTTGATTAATAATTTAATAAGCGATGCATATTAAAGTGCAAATACAAGCCTCACTTCATATTTTGATTTGGCCCTTCCATGACTAAGGATTTTTTTTTTTCCAAATAATGTTGGTGTAAAATTAACTGAGCAGCTAACCAAGCTTGTGCATTCACTTACCTTCTAAACTTGGAGTTTCCAAAGTTATTGTGGTAATAGCAAACTTTAAAGTATTTCAAAATAAAGAATTACATTTACTTTCTTTTTAATTTCTGGATTGGATGGTCAACGAATAAGATGGCTGATAAGTAAACAATTGTTAGAAAAGTCCTGTGCTGGACTGTCACACTAGCTGTCATGCTAAATTGCATTTCCAAATGACACATCTTCCATCTGATACTTACAGAACAAATTAGGCAGAAAAGCACCTCATTTTCCTTTTAGCCAATGGGCTTTTCAAGGTTAAACAGACAACATACATGATCTTTGAAGTAGTAAATGGTGCTAGTAAAAATCCATTAATGTGCACATTAGCAGAAATTTGACAGGCCCTCATGGCAGTTGTTGGAGACAACTAACAAGGGATGTTTCACAGGACCAGCCAGAATTCCATAAGGTTTGCTTTGTTAATTTTTTGTTACTCTGAGTGCAGTGATAAAAGCATGTTAATATGCCATAGAAGCCTTTTCTTTCCTCTGGCCTAATTAAGGACAAACTTAGCTTTTGGGCAAGACAGTACAGTGGCATGTCTTCAAAAAGGTTCTTTTAACTTCCTTTTATTTTCTTTTCACTCTCTTTCTGATTCTCCAATAATTATTTTCGGGGTAGGAATGATCCACTGACTGCAGCTGGGTGAATAGCATTAGCTGTCAAATTAGTAAATATTATCTGTATTTGCAACAACCACTAAAAATACAACAGTATGGTGAGAATCCTAAGCAAACATCCAAGAAATAGATCTTCATCTGCTACAAGCTGCCATAGGACCACTGGCTTCTTTGGCCTGTGGAAACTTACACCAGCAATGGATTTGCCCACTGATTACATGGACTGAGCATGCAGTGAGTGCTCCTGCATCATCATCCTTTTGTAAAATCTAGCTATTTATATAGAGCTCTTATGATTGACAGTTTTAGCTTAAGGAAACACCTGGGATGATATGTTGTGGCTCCTGTGCAAGTAGACTGGATGCTTGCTAAGGTTGAAGCTTTCAGTAAGCCCTGCTTCTGCTCAGAAAAAGCACATATGCTCAGCTTTAATCCTGAGGATAGTGACATTCCTGTCCAGCAAAGCACCTAAAATGCTTAAATTCCAGAGTAACCTTGCAGTAAGTAGCTTGTCTTTAAAGAGCCAAGCCAATACTCTTCTTTGTCAATATTTCTTTAGCTACTAGTTGTAGATCACTCAACTCCTCCTACACTTCCCCTGCAAGCAGGATCAGCACCATTGCAACTTCATTTTGCAAGATCCTTGAAGGTTTATACCATTCCTGTCTTTCCCATGAGATTTCATTGATAAAATAGCCTAAGGTGGTTCCCCTTGTAGGTCTAGGGTTGAACATGAAGATTGTGCAGATGTGAGACAAAAGACTTCTGTTTCCTGTGGGTCTTTAGGACTTGCAGTTTTACCAGTCCTGGAGCAGTACGTAATGGTTCACACCGGATCAACATAATCTACCTCTGAGCTATTTCCTTGTGAATCTGATGCTCAGGACACTTACGGGTATTTTTCTTTCTTCTCCGGTTCTTTGTACAACAAGTCCATCCACCTTCAAGCATCCCCAGATGAATATTTTCGGTATGCATACTAAAATGTCAATCACTGAAATCCTCAGGGCGTTTCAAACGCTCTTGATGTTAGCTTTCACGGTGTCGGAACTGTTTGTGCTACTGTTACGCACTATGGCTGTTGAAAAGCACTGCCACTGCCCACTTCTCGGAGGCGTTCTTCCCCTTCGCCATCTTTCCAAGGATGTGTCAAAAGTGCTTCATTGCATGTGCTCTGGGACACCATCTCCGGTGATCTCATCCTTGGAGATCTTGAATTGTGTACTTGACAATCGTATTGCTAGGGAAGGTGGGAACAGGCTTCTCACTCTGTGTATCTCATGAGGCCCTTTGTGGCATCACGTTACCTTTCCCTTTTCATATCAGCTCATCCTCCGCTTTTCCCTTGTTAAACACTGCATCACCACGTCTTCATTTAAGAACATAATAGCACTTTTAAGCTGTTCTGTTTTTCTCTCCTTCAGAATTACACAGCTAAATCCATTTGACTTCTTGTCAGTTTACTCTTCCTGAATACTGAAGATTTTTCTTTCCTTTAGACAGATAGTCGCTATGGAGCGTCATTAAGAATTTTGGCATTGCTTAAACCCAAAAAATAAAGAAAAATAAGAGCAAAGTGATTTGTGATTGTGCTCCTGCACAATAGGCCACAATGTTCTACGTAACTGACCTCTTCAATATGTATGAAAAAATTAATTTCCATTCTGTCTTAAAAATAGCAGTTCATTGAACCAGATTGAGAAAGTAAAAATATTATGAATGGAAAGATGATATTAAACATATGGAAACCACCTTCACAGGCTATTCAGGTACCAAGGAGGGAAAAATAGGAGGAACAATGGATTATTGATGAGGAAATTATTACTAATGGCTTACAAATTTAATGGTCCCTGGGTAGATCTTGGCTTGAAGTAAGGAAGTGTCAATACCTGGCTCAGATGTGAGTCGAGCGTGGATCGGCCAGGCACGCAAAGGACTATAACTGCTGGATTTGTGCCAACTTCTGCTATCAACCTGCAGTCTGAGTTTAGCAGACTTTTGCCTCGTTTTTCCCTGGTGCAAGGAGATGAGACGCAGAACCCTGGCTTCATGGGAATGATACTTACCAATTTGAGCCGGCATTTGCAAATTTGCAGCTAGGTTGCTTTACCATGGTGTGCAAAAATCTCATAGCCTTAAGTGTGTTTTTCTTGAAATGAGGAGCTGTTTGCACCCATCTTGTTGTGCTGGTGGAGAGCTAAGGTGTTTGGGGTCTGTGGATTACCCCAAAAGTCTTTAGCAGAGCAAGGAACCAAACCTGCATCACAACATGTGCCAGTGTTATACCATCCTGCTTCCCATCATGTGTGCTGTTTTAGCAAGGGAAAAGTGTTTTGGAGAGGAAAGTCTTCATCTGCTGAAAATGGCAAGCTGGTTGTTTGAGCCATTCCTTGCCTCTACCCGTGTAATCAGAACTGGATTCCTTCTCTCTTTGAAGCTGACTAATGTACTTTATCACACAAAACCCATTTACTCAGGCTATACGCGGGAGGAAGAAGGGTGAACTTCCCCATAATGCTCACAAAACGCTTTGATATCTTAGCCTGGAAGGCACCATAGAAGTGCAATGGATTATTATTAATGAATTAACTAAATGATTAATTTAGTTAAAAGCTATATTATTTAATTATTCATTAAATTAGCCCCAAATGTGACAGCAGCAATGAGACAAGCACTCAGTCTGCAAAGCAGTAACACAACTCGCATTAAAAAGTTGTTTTCTCCATTATTTAATGAATTAAAGCTTGGGTTATAAACAAGTCATCCAACAGCCTTTTCAGTCATGGTACGACTGATGCCTCTCTGGTGTGTCGTTACAGATGATAGCAGTGTGAGACTGGAGACAAGATGAGGTCGTTCCTAATGAAGAAGAACTTAACCTTTTTGATAGTGGGATGTCTAAAACTAATTAATCCTATTCTTAGAAACTTTAACTGAGGTGAATGAAGAGACACTGTTTAATAGAAACTTCTCTCAGGAGAACAATTGAGGGTTTACCGAAACTGCAGAGGTTTTCCAGAACTTAAGCAAATTTTCTAAGTAAGACCACGTGTGTGTGAGAGAGAAAGCAAAGCCAGACTCATTTCTGATGTGTGGCTTCACTGAAATCAATTAACACCAAAAAGGAATTTTGGCTTGCTTATTTTTCAGCTGCACAACTAAGCCAGCCTTTTACCACGTCCCTATTCCTCCAAACAAAACTATTTGAAAGCAAGAATGAGGATGGGATATTTTTTACCATGTTCTGGTTTACCTTCTCTGCAATAAGAGAAGCTTTTGAAATAATGGTTGCCAAACAAATGGCTTGAGCACATGTGTAGTTTGGACTGCACAGCAGATCCAGCAGTGACTGGTGAGGCTGTAGTGCATTCGGAACTGGGTGACACCCCGTATAGGCAGTAAGAGGAAATCTTTTCAAGAAGATCATAATTTGGATACACGAGGCAGACCTCTGCAGAGGAAAAATTGCCTCTGCAGGAGTTGCTGAACATAAGGTCAGGGGTAGGTGTTCAGGAAATAGCTGTATGTGCAGTGGATGTGGTGAGAAATAATTTCTCTGGTCTATCAAGGGTTTATGGATTTCATTCATTAGTGGAACTACTGTAGCATATTCCTGATTTTTTTTTTTTTTTTTTTTTTTTTGTCCCCCACCCAAAATAAGTGCTGACAGAATGTGACTATAGAAAGAGCGTTTCTGTGACGGTAGGCACTCATCCAAAATGTAGGAGATCAGAGTTGAAGCCAGGCTTGGGTTGAACTACCGTGTGCTCATCCAGCTGCCTCTCTGCATGGAGCAGTCCCAACAGAGAGCCTGGAAAGCTCCGCTCCAATGCCTCTAGGATGTGGGAGAAAAACTTTCCGAGATCATAAGAGTGTGTATCTCCCACCTCTCAGATGAGTGGTCCAATTAGCCATTTACCTCTTTCTCTCAAAGTGCTTCCCCTTGGAGGTTAGAAGCCTTCCCCAACAAACACTTTGATGGATTTGCTGTAAAAGATGTTTTCTTTTCTGGCATACTAATGTTTCTGAACAGAAAGATGTTCCAACAAAAATCCTTAGCCAGCTTCAGTGAGCGCTTAATGGAACTGATCTATATCCTTAAATCTCCAGGGCACCTCTGTCTTGTTCTTAAGGACTGCCTTGTCTTCCTGGAGACTGCATGGCCTGGCCCAGGCAGACATCTCAGTTTGACCTGGGCAGTCAGAAATGTTGAGGTGGTCAGTCCTGGTAGAGAAATGTACCCTCAATCCCTTTGCAATATGGTGAATTTGCTTTTCTGCTCCATCCTGCATTCCTTTCCCTTTCCACTTCTCTTCTGTGGACATGTGAATGCTAACTGACACTGCCATTATCTTACAAGGCACAAGTCAAGATGCGTTTTGGAAGAGCTATTTAGCAAGTTCCATGAGGTCTTGCAATTTAGATCATCTATGAACCACTGGAGTCTAGGCCTTGATTCTGCAGCATCCCAGGTATACAATTAAATCTATCATCCTAACTTGCCCTATTGAAAGCTGCTGGCAGGCACAAGGCTTAAGTTATGTATGTCCTTGAAGGAATAGACCCCTTATTCTTCTCCAGCACTTCAAATAGAATAGTTGGAAGCCAATTTCTTGTAAAGATCACTGTATCTCCACCTGCAGAGCAGCTGTGGGCAAAGGGCCCTGTGTTTTATGACTATTAATAATTCCAGCCTGTGCTACAAAAATGTATGAGAAACTTCAGCAATTTTTTCAGCTCAGTACTAGAATTAGACTTTGAGACATCTTGTTTCACACATACTGCAGAGGCGGAGAATGGAGACAAGTTGTCATGCATGAATGAAGACGTTGGGAATTAGATGAAAGAGATTTTCCCACCTCCTAATAAAAGTCAAAAGTGACTCATCTGAAATAGAGGAGATTAACAGTGGCCAATAATTTGAGTACTGCTTTTCTAATGTTTGATGTTGGATATTATGAAAAATATGACCCAAGAAAATCTGTGTGAAGCACCAGAGAGCCAAAGAGACTTGATTTCATGAGAGCGCTGTTTTTAGGCTAAAATTTTGAAACGGAAGTCTCTCTGCTCTTTTCTTCTTCAAATCCACAGTTTCTTAAATCTGAAAAAAGCTTTTAGAAGGATTTTTTTTTTTTGTCTGTTCCTAAAACAAGAGTTGACAGATTTTGAAACATCTATTTTGTAAAATAAGAAAGAAAAATGGTCTCAGGTTAGTGGCCATTAACACATCAGCTAGATAAATCAGATGTCTTCTACTCTGGATCTTAATAATAATAAAAAAGTCCACTTAGGACAATGAAAAGTAAGAAAATAATCACCAGTAGACCTTTATTTCCCCAGACTGCAGAGAGAAACTATGAAAATGTTAATTCATAGAGGCGCTTAAAAAGGCATTGCTAAAATTTATCGATATCATGAATTCTGACTGACAAAAAGTTACTCAAACTAATTTACACTATCAATCATGATGAAGTATTTCTTCAAATGAAATTTAGATTTTAACATAGGACCATAAACTCCCAAGGACTTTTGAGCAGTGAACAATAAGTTCAACTATCCTCTTGAGAAGCCAGCGTGATCTACAGCCTCTGGAGGCTCTGCATCTTACTATTTATTGCTGCAGGGAGATCTTTCAAGACCTGTGTGTTTGACAAGGTACAGGTCTCAAACACTGACTGGAGTTTGGCCTGGATTCTTACTACCTGTAATTTCTAGCTGTGCAACAAGGTGGGAGGGCATTTGCATCTGATGTATTCCTTGCAAACAGGAATTTGGTTTGGCAGTAACAAGTTTGACTTGGGACCAGCAGACAGACAGATTCTGCAAAGGTTTTATTAGTGCATTGTGGAAGAAAATGATCTTTCCCGTTTCAAGAGGGAGGAGGCCATAAGGTTTGTGATCTTGGGGCCACAGCAGGGTAGGTTTCCAAACTTATTCAGATACAGTTGTCAGTGAACCTCCAGTGAAGGAAGCAATGAATTTAGAAACAAATATTGCATAAACCACTGTCTTTCTGTAGATCAAGAGGAGAGCACCAGTGGCAGTGAAGTATCTTCCCTCCTTCTGCATGAAGATAAATTATGTGCTGAAGAATTCCTGTTCTGAAGCCTTTTAAATAGGATTCCTGCAAAAGAGCCACAAAACCTTTTCCCTGTGAATCTTCATTCAGCTTATCTTACAATTGAGCTACTTTACAATGGGGAAAGAAATCCTCCAGCTTCGTTTCAAGATAGGGGTTTTCAGACATGTAGGCTTCAGTCTCTTTAATGAGAGAGGGCTAAGGGAGATGACATAATCATATATTAACAACACAATAAGCTACCTGCTATCCTTTCTGACACTGAAACTTGGCTCTGGGGAGGCAGTCAAAGCATTGTCTATTTGAAGGAGCAAAGGTGAGGCATCACACTGGTGTTTCTATGAATATTTCATAGCTTAGAGCAGTAACCTGTCTATTCTCCTTACAGATGCCTACTTATGCTTTAAACAAAACGCAGAGTGTAGCTATAAGCAGATGTACATTTGTTTAAATTTTCCTTTGTACATCAGTAAGTTGACTGAAATTGCACAGGCAGAGTGTGAAAACACTGTACAGTATAAAGGAAGAAGGGAGGAAAAGACACCTCAAGGGTTTAACAGCAATTTTCTCATACTCATCTCAAAAGAGAGCAAATCATGTAATCAAAAAACTGGTAACAAACCTCCCTTGCTGTGCATGCCTTGCACCTGGGGCACGCTCACTGCAGCAATGCGACTGGTCCTGTGATGTTCCACCCCAGGATGCTCCGCTGCTGTGTGATGCTGGAGGAGGAGATCTGTCCTCACGTGCTGTTTGTGATAGGCAAACAAGCAGCTTTTGTTCCACCACATCAACAGCAAGCGTAACACGTATGGCTCTGACAGTGATTGCCCTTTCTATGACTCCTGCTGTTTCATTTACTCAGCAGTTTCAAGGCCAGGCTGTTTCTTTGGAAGATATTACTAGAATAAAAAATAAAAAAAAAATCCAAAGTCTTTCTCAATAACATTTTATGCCTTGTATATTGGTGTTAACCTCTAGCAGAGCTCCCTAGAATTATCATTGATGGTGGCCTGTGGATCAACTTTAAATTTTGTTTCCCGGCATTATCTGGGTGTCTTCACAGTATAAAGCACTGGTGGCTCTGCAGTAAAAAGTGAAAATTGCATGTAGTTTTTTGGTATTAAGGTAATGACAACTTTCAGCAAATTTTTTATTTCACAAACTTTCACAGCTAACAACCTTCAAAAGTAACAATATCCCTGTGTATTTTTCTGCATGCTGGTACTGGAAGAGGAAAGAAGGTAGCTCAGAGGACTAGCATCTAAATGCCAGGTGTAGTAATTTGACACACAACTGCCATTAACAATAATGGGAATTGTATGTCTGATGATCCATCATGCAGAGCAAAGAAAATTCAGCCCTGGGGGTTTATTGTGCAGTGTTCGAAAGTGCAAGGCAAAATATGGAGACAAGTAAAGACTAAGCAGCTTGTTTCTCCTTTTGTGCCCATAAAGAGATGCTAAGAACAGCACTTTTGTCTCATGAAAAATCCACATCTTTCTTCTGTGTTTGAGGTTTCTTTAATTGATACGATAAAGTAAAAAGCTTCATTTCATTTAAGATCAGACTTTGAACCCAGCTGCTTGTAACCAGGTGATTAAGAATCCTTCTTGCTCTCAGCCTCGGGGCTGGATGCTTACAGGGTCAAGAGTTTTGCCCACTGGCTCACTTTCCTCTTGAAATAAGCAGGCTAAGCTGTGTAAGTGGCATGAAGGCCCAGAAGAGTCTTGGCTGTGCTCCTCTCCCTGGTGTTATTTGATGAGCTACCTCAGCATTGGAGTTGATTTAAAAAATAAAATAAAGCCACAGTTTTCATCTGGGTTCTTCCAGCCACCTTTTAATTATTCATTTATTGAAATCTTTTAGCCTTTTTTGAAATCTTTTATTTAGTCTTTTTTCATGGAGTGCTTTTTTTCTTTTCCCTCAAAAAGAATACTCAGTTTCCTAACCAAACCTAGTTTGCACCCAGCTTGCAAAATTTGTCCCACACATTTGAATAGGGAGGCGACAAGCGTCCCATGAGAAGTGCCCTCAGTGGGGAAACAAGACTGTGCCTTGTACACAAAGACAAAATCTGGGCCAAAGCAATTCATTACATTTCTAAAACCAAATGGACCACTGGATCAACTTCTCTGACTTCTCACATGGCACAGGCCATAGAAGTTCAGCCCATTCTTGTTTACTGACTGAAAAGTCCATTGAGTGGGGAAAATATTTTTCTCATTGATATTCTTATTCACGGCACAGTCTTCATCCAAAAAGTCAAATTCTTCTTGGCAAAAGGTCAACCTCCCTTTGTGCTCTGGGCTCCATCCATCTATGTCAGCAATAAAATGTGTTTTTCCTTCTCGTTGCTCAATCAGTGAAGGAAACTAGGCATGAGTACAGGGTAAGTGTTGGACCTCAGCTTTAGCATGCGTGGTCTATTACACACACAGGCTCAGATGAGTTAGATTTGTAGGAGTCGGCTCAAAATGGTGAATCGGTGACTTGGGAGCCCAATTTGACTTAAAATTCCTTTGCTATTTGTAACTAAATGCAAAAAGAGAGAAAATCGAAGAAACCAATATGAGATTCAGACCCAAAGTGGAGTGTGAAAATCTGGTGGGCAAAGATGCTCTTGAGTTGGAAACTGGGCACATCTGATATCAGGGTTCAAGAGAACTAATACTGGTCTGCTGTGCGTCACTTCTATCTTCATGTTTCATACTAAGTTGGAGATCATCTTCCTTGAAGTTTTTTTCCCTTCAAACTTCCATTTGTTTGTCTTGCAGCCACCTGGAAAAATAAGTTACGTGGCAGATAAGCTGAAGGATTTTCTTGAGTATAAGGTTTTCTTACAGTTTGTTGTAGTTCCTCACTGTGCCCCTTTGAAGGTATCTCTGTGGTGTGATGTTTCAAAAGGAATAGAAGAGCAGCCATGGGATGCTGGCGGAAGACATTTGGTTTGTTTAAGTTCCTTCTGTGGGCAATTTATATGTATTTTTTTTCTGGAGAGTAGAATTGTTTCCCAAAGTGGGAAAAGCTCCATCATTTGGAACATTTAAGAACAGTGAAGGAAGCATTAAAAATGAATGATCCAGCTCAGCACTAAAGGCTTTTGTTGGGTTAGAGGCAAAATATAGACAAAGTGGCCTAATAGCTTTCTCAGCTGTGGTATTCATGGTCCTAAAATACACTGCACTTAAATAATTCACTTCCCTGTGTTCCCAGTAAGCCTCCACCTGTCCCTTTCGCAGCATGCACTTGTACTGTATTAATAAATGACTTTGCATTTGTTAAGTCATTTTACCACCAACTCTCTCTTCTATTTTTTTTTTTTGTGACCTAAGAAGTCATTTGGAAAAAAAAAAAAATCTTACTTAATCATTTAGTTATGCATGTCTTGGTCTTTTATAGTCACACCAAACAATGGAAGGATGGTTATTTTTTAGCAGTATAAATGCAGAATCACACACTTGGCGATTGACTTAATTTGATCATGGAATGTTGGAGGCTGCAGGCAAGCGACGCAATTACAGCTTATGCAATTACGTTGTCATTTGTCCATACAAGTTCCTCACTTGCATGCACAGTGGCACATGTGCAATATAATACACAGTTGTCTGTGCTCTGGCTAGGACAAATAGCATTTAGCTGTTAATATTTGAGATCTGCATTTATTTCTTTCACATTTTTTTTTTAATTGTCACGTTCTGATTGACAGCTATTCAGAAAAGTGTTTCTCTGGGCTCTGTTTGTTTGTATTTTCCGGGTAGAAATGTATTCTGTATCTATTAAGACCTTGTGTTATCTGTCACTTTCATTTTATTCAATCATGTACCTGTCGTTTTTGTGAAAACATGACTTCCATTTTTACGTGGGCTGTTTTTTTCTCTTTCTTCCAACATCCCTTGAAAGTTAGCTTTTCTGAAATCATAGACTGCAACGTCAGAGCCAGCCCTTAAATCTGCTCCAGCAATCAACCGCAGGTGCAATTTTGTGAGTACAACCAATTGCAGGAGGAAATTATAGAACTTAAAGATCAAGCGTCTCCCTGATTTGTAAGCACAAATAGCGAGTATAAATGAAGTCGATGGGAAATGTAAGTGCTCAGAGCTTCTCGGTGTAAGGTTGTTGTTTGCACCCACAAATTAGACGATGAGAAATCAAATCCTACTATTGGCAGTGTCAGTTGATTGCAGGATTGATGTGGGAGCCTGAGATGAAGTCCCTCTAAAAATGTGGCCCTTGAAGCTTACTTGTGCTTTCCCAATAAACATGGGATTTGTCACGTGCTGTTGGCTGATCTGTCTGATTTGGCATCTTCAGCAGTGGATGATATTCCCTGCTTCATATTTTAAAAAATTAAATTAAAAAATGGGGGAACAAAATGTAAGGCTATGGGGATGCAGAGAAGTTGCTTGCAGGAAGCTAAAGAGTGGTTTTATAGCACTCCGTGCTGTATATGGTGTTGCCCTACAGTAACTACCAGCTATAAGAATTAGCTCAGAGATCCTGGGACAAGAACTGGGCAAGAAACTCGCCCTGTCCAATTCCCCTTCCTTTCCTTGGCATGTTTGGGTCTCTGGAGTAAGTGTTCCTCCAGAAAAGGCTGTTGCCCGTCACATCTCTGTACATTGATGGTCCCCATCTCATCACAGCCAGGTGGTGACAGAAATTGCAGTGGTTAAATCACTGCATAATCTCTGTGTCCTCTTGTGTTTCACATGTAAAAACGTGTTTTCAACGTTTCACACTTAAAAAAGAGGTGTGAAATGTTTTATGTAGTCTCACTGTTGGGTTATAGGTTAAACTCAAATCCAGTTGTGTTTTTTGTGTCGTTCGAGCCTTTTGCACTTTGGACTAAAAGGTAATCATTTACTACCAGCTATCCAGAATTTTACATCTATATATATATCTCAGGGGTTTCCTAATATACGCTTAGTAGTTTGAACTCGACCATAATTACACCCTTATTATCTTCATAAGCTTTACTTATCTCATTATCAACTCCTTCCTACGTTGGAGGTCAGTAGCATATCCCTTTTATTAGCCATTTAATCCTTTTACCCAGTAGCTCTATTCTCATTGATTCCCTTACTACATTTCTCTGCAGCTAATATTTCTGACATTTCAGACTAACCTCTCCCCTTGCCTTCTACTCTGTCCAAAGTAATCTCTACCCCTATAGATTCTGAGTTCATTACCGCCTGTTTTAGGAGTACTGGAGGTCATCATTAAAATCTTTATGGTTTTGCCTTCGGAGCCGTGCACTGTCACCTCGCTGCAGTTTGCTGGGACTGCCTGTCCTTAGCACAGAGCGTAACTGGGGGAGACAATCGTAGCGCAAAGTATTTGCCAAGAGATAGGTAAAGATTGTCGTGGTGATGACAATAAATGAAAGGAACCTGTTCCCATAACAGTAGCAAAACTACTCTGAAATTACCATTCTTAGAACACGGTATATTTTCGCTCATTTATTTTATATCAGATATCTCTGCTGCTGGATACTATGTTTTTTTAGAAATAGCATTTATTGATTTTACTCTCCCTTTGAGATATAATTAACATTTTGGAGGCTTTGTTTTCTTATTCCCTTTCCATCATGTTGTCGTTCACATGTGATCCCTTTCAATATGAATTCTTGTTTATATTTCTGACCAGGATTGTCTCTGCAAACAACAACTTCTATGGGGGAAAGAGAGTTTGATTTTGAAAAATCTTCCAACTACTTTCCCAAAGAAATTATTTCCTGCACAGTAACTTGAAGTATCATTAAATTATATATATATATTTTATTTTTTTTTAAGGTGGCAGTTGCTTAGGCATTCTGAGTGTACTTCAGCTCTTGGCAGTCTTAAGCATATACTGCTGAACACATGCTAAGTCTAGCAAGGGTAATTACACCAGCTGTGACCTTTTTGAGCAGGTATTTGGACCAAAGCAGTTTTCAGTCACTTGTGATTGACTTAGAGCTTACTTGAATTTGCTTTCTATAAACTTTAAATATTACCTTCCTGGTGCCATGGTTAGTATTGTGTGTGCATCATGAGCAGTTTTATCATTTGATATTTGTTCCTCTTTATGATGTTGGGTGGCTTTGGGGAAGTTTTACAGCAGATTGGGCTGCATGTTCATTGCTGCTTTGGGCTCAGGTAGCTGTAACAGGCTGTGAAAGGTGTCCCTGGAGATGGGTACTGGGTTCCTGCCCTTGGGCTAAGGAGGGATGAAGTCAACTCATGGTGCTTCAGCAGCTCAGCGATTCCTGTTTTAATGCCTTGTGCCATATGACTCAGCTCTTAAGATACTAAAGGGAAGATGAAAATGAACAGAGATGACAAATTGCTGGCTTGGCCATCGGAAAGTTCTCTCCTTTTTCTTTTTTTTTTTTGTTCCCCCGTTTGTTTAAATCAGGACATTACTGATGTTGCTGAGAGTCTCCTTGGATCTAGAGTGGAAGTTTTGATCTGCTTAATGGTTTTTACATCTGTAATGCTACATGTTTGTCTCTGGTTTATTGATAAAGGACAGATGCTTAATTAAGGTAGCTTTATTGAAGAACAATGTATTTAAAAGAATTTTTACTTCTGTTTTAGAAGTATACCTCTGGATAGTAGGATCTGTTAATGCAGCATTATTATTATTAATTAAATTTAATGAGTGAGAGATTGGTGCAGACTTACCAGAAAGTGCATGAGAACAATTTTTAGTTATTTGAGTATCTCCTTTTTATAATTCTTATGCTCACAAGAGATATATAGTTTTATTTTATTATTTTCACCTTCAGAGTTCCTTCCTTGCACGAGATAGGCTTTTTGGCTTCTGTGCTACAGGGCAGGCAGAGTTGCCAGCAGTCCATTCATCAGAGTTGGTTGCTTTCCACCAAACAATTTCACTGTTGACCAAACAATATGCTTGTTTATATCAGAAGGGTATTCTTACTGTGAAGCCCAAATAACTGTCCTAGTGGACACATATAACTTTAGGCTGCTGAAAAGATCCTGGGCTTTAAAGGGCTTTGTAGCCTCTCAGTAGCCCTTTTAGAAAGCTACCATTGAGCCCACTCCATGCTTTCCATCACTGTTGGTCTTGTGTTAAACAGAGCTGGGTTTTGTGGGAGTGAGTTTCTTCCAAAGAAGGTAAGCAGGGGTAATCCTGTCGTTGGGTAATTACACCAAAGAGGATTAGCAAGGTGACACTTGTGTCCTCTCTCTGATGATTCACTTCTGGTTAAGACTAGAGAGGGGGCTATACTACTCTGAATGCACCAGCTTTATGTCGTATCTAACTGGGACCGGGCAAGTGAGCTGCTTCCCTTCAGAAGTCCATTTTGGGGACATCAGTGACTACCAGATGGACTCTTGTAACATCAGAGTGGCTTGATTACATCAGGACACAGCGCAGCCCAAACAGAGCAGACTGAGAGAGTAAAGCAGTTGCTGCTGAGGACCCACCATCCACACAGTACTAATGTCGAGGGATGTTGCCCCCTGATAGCTCTAACCTGGCCCTGCTGACTCCATGTCTATCAGAGCTGGGAGTACATGCATGCCTCTAGAGCATGTCTTCCAGGGTCGTTTCATCCTAACGTTTACATCCTCGGGGACTGCTCTGATGTGAACCAAATCAGTGGGGATGATTGAGAGGTATAGTCTTTCATTGCTGATCTGCAATAAAACACTGACACAGAAGCACCCGCTGTATTTTGCAGCAGGAACAAAGCTTAGACAGTGCTTTTAAAACAACCCACACTCTATACGCATCCGTCTCACCTGAAATCTTCTCTCTGTCTCAGATAAGTCGCTTGTGTTCAGATCCAACTCATCTAATACCAGGGCCACCTGTTAAATCTTACTGATATTTTTTTGCCTTTGAGTTCCCTGGCTGTGAGCTTGGCCAGAGCTCGTTCTGCTGCTCGGCAGGGGCTCGAGGTGGAGTCTGCGATCCAATTACCCAGGCCTTGTCTCCAAACAGCACCTAAGTGGTTGCTGAAGGATGGTTCCTCTTAAATCATTCTTTCTGTCAGCTTTTTTGCTCTGCAGCAGACTCTTGTTTGTTTAAACCAATATAGTCACATATAAAACACTGACAGCACATGCTCAACATACTGGTAATAAAGAGGGCATTCTTTCAACAGCTTGTCCTCCTCAGCAATCCTTATTTTTGAGTATTAACTGTTTCTGCTGAAATCTGGCAGGTAGGGATTTTGCTCACAGGGAGACATTAGGATGAATGTTCCTGTAAATCCCACCCTAACTATGCCTTTGGCATAATCGTGTTGTTTTAAAAGATGGGAAAAGCAAATAGATGGGATGTAATATCCCATTAGCTAATAATGCATGCTCCACTGAGCTGGATGAGTTTTCCACACAAGTTATATACAGTGCTATAGAGATTGTGGCCAAATTCTTCCCTGGTCCTACTGTTTCAACACAGAGGTGGACTCTGCTGGATCCTGTGTGTGGAAGTGGCACATGAAGACACGTCAATGCCCGGATGCATGAACCCTGCAGCAGCCACCCTGCTGTAGGTGGTTTGACCCAGCAATGCCACGCATAAAATAGCAGCATGGTAAAGGCTCCAAGCAACGTGGCTTTTCCCATTTGAGCAAAACAAATGCCCAGCATGAAGCAAATTGCTTCAGGAATATGGATGCAGACAGGTTTGGACTCAAGAGACTGCAGTTCAAAGGCCAAGTGCTGCATTGATTTAGAGGACTTGGAAACAAAGGAGAGTGGGTTTTTTTTTGTTGGTTTGGGTTTTTTTCCCTTTTTAGGCATTTTAAGCATACATACTGAGTAATGAGTGTGACCCAATGTGTGGCATGTTTCAGAGTCCCCTTCTCTGACCCATCTCCCACTGGGAAGATATAGAGAAGAAAGTCCAAAAACTTCTGCACTGGCTTCCACATACAACTCTTCCTAAGTTTCAGCGGTGTTTTAAAGTAAGCTGTAAGTTTTCTTGCTACATGATCCTACCTGCACGGTTTCTGCTGTAGGGCTGTCACAAGGTGAGCACCAGGGGCAGCATCGTCCTGCACCCAGACGATGTGCTGGGAGCTCAAGAGTTTCCCAGAGGTTAGCGTTATGAGGCATAATATCCTGAAAATCTGTCGTGAATGTATCTTGGGATATATTCCCAAGAGGTCTTTTTTTCCTTGGAGAGAATCCAGGGTTCATTCTATTAGGCTATAAATTCTTCAGTGCAAGGATATTTGTTTTCTTTTATGTCTCAAATGCACCTTGTGCCACTGTATGCTCAGTCCAAACCAAGTAATATATTACGATATGAAAACATCATTTACATTCAATCAAGGTTCCCTTTATGCTCGCTCAGAAAACTCAGATGTCCAAAAACCAGGTAAGAGTAAATCACACAATATTGACTGCCTGAAGGCCACCAGCTATAGGCTTGCCGAAACCCAGCACTGCCCCGTGACATCCCACCTACCTACAGTTCATGAGCCGTCAGCGGTACAAAGGTGCTAAAGAGTTGACGGTTGGTTATCAGAGTTACAGTTTAGCTGGGGGATAATGGTCCCAGCTGAAAAATCAAGGCAAAAGCACGTAGAACATCCAACAAGGGGGGAAAAAATACAGTGAGGAAATTTCTGAGGTACAAGTCCTGATGATCTTGTAAATTCCTGTAGTCTGCATAGTATCAAGGATCATTAAAATAAAAGTGTTCTGCCATTACAGCCAGGAAAGGAATCTATACCACTTATATGATAATACTATGAAGCTCCATAGAGGTTCATGAAATATGGATGTGCTTATATGCAGCATACTCTAACTTAAATTTGTAATGCTAAGTAAAGTAACTACCTGCAAAACACACATTCATTCAAAAACATTCTTATTTTGATTTACCATAGATTAACACTTTATTATTTTCCTGTTATTGTGACATTTGGTGTGCTTATTATGCAGAAATTCTGGCATTGGGTCTTCCAATATTTATATTGATAGATGAGAGGTCATTGAGGTCCAGCTCTGGGTCATTTTCTGCTTCTCCCTTTTCTTGATAGTTCTCTTTTGTGTTAGGTTCCTGTTTAAATCTTGGATTCTCTACTTTATAAACTGCAGCTAAATTATGTGTGCATATTCTATATTTGAATGTGCATGACACATGCAGATTATGTGGGATTATTACTATTTGATAATTAAATGTTGTAGTTTAATGATTTTACACGTTCATAGACGTCAACAGCCACATATGCAACACTGTGTCCAAATACACAGAAAATTAATTTCTGTTGCAAAGAGTTTACAAACTAAGGCTACACATGTGTTTAGCCTTGCACACCGTAGACTTCAGTGAAACCGCTTCCAGCACGTGAAGGTTAGCACGAGTACAAACCTTTATGGGTCCACAGCCTAGAGACTAAACGCACTAAATGAGAGAAGGAGGTGATCGTAATGAGAGAATAAAAAAAGACATCCTGAACTCACAGAGGTTTAGGGCAAAGATTAAGAGACTCTGGATTTATCATTTTAATATGAGTTTATATGGCTGAATTATGACTCCAGGTTGTGACTGTTGTGGACTGTCAAGTAAGCATACAAGTTCTCTGAATCAACCCAGAGTAAAATGTACTTTATTAGAAAATGAACTGTGGGAGATTTAATAAAAATAATAGTGCCTCAGCTATAAAAGACTTTTGTATTGCTTGTTGGTACTATATAATTGCTTTAAAGTGTCATGTTTTTGGAAAGGAAAGAGATAGTATTTGAATGATCAAGGGAGAACCAGACAGACCCTGCCGTGTTGGTGGACCTGACCCAAGGGATGCCAAGTGCTGCCGCTGGCATCTCCAGCCTTTGGCTCACTTTCCTTGGCAGCCGGAGCTCCAGCTCCAGGACAAATTTGCAATCCAGCCCCTGCTTCGTTAAACAGGCCAACGTTGCAAATATTTAACGCGAAACGCTGCTTGTCCGCCCGAACGTCCCGAGTACGGGGTATTACAGAGGCTGAAAGGTCAGTCCTGTGGGGAACCGATGCATTTCTAAGGATTAAACTTCAGTACTATTTCAAGACCCCTCCCCCAGCAGGGACTCTCTGTAGCACAGCTTGCAGTCGTTGGGCTGCCCCATGGATTTAGGGACACTTAAAAAAGTTATAGTGAAGCCTCTGGCTCTTCCAGTTGCCTGGGGCATTTGGTGCATGGGCGTTAGTAAAGGAAGGACCCCACAGGATGCTCAGCCTTTCTTTGCTGATGCTCCTTTTGTGACATATGAAGGCTTTCAAACACCGTAACTCATTCTTAGCGTGGAGATTTTGTTGGGGGTGTCTGTTGGAGGACTAAACCCAAATCTCCAGTTGTTCCACTGGGACCCTGGGCCAAGCCTTGCACTCGCAGAGGGTGGTGTGTAATTGCACAAACAAGAACTGACAAGGGCATATCAAAGATAAACTCTCTTCCTGCAGTTTGATACATTTAGAAACACTTTTTTTTTTTTCCTTTTCCGGCATCATTTAGGACAAATGTCTAACAAGCTATTTTTCCTTGAGTTTATTTTTTGAAGTCTGTTTCTCCCCAGGAAGTTGAACGGATGAGCAAGAGTTTGATACTATCTGCCCCTTGCTGTGGAAAATGTCAAAGGCATGCCATGACAAATGCCACTGGTCTCCTCTTTCGCAGGCAAGAGCATCAGTTGCCAGTCACACACAAACTGGTGGTGTGTATTACCAGGGAAGTAAAGCTGGCTTTTACCCAAATCCGCATTTGTGGAAGAAAAAATGCCTGTGCGTTCCTTTGTGGCAGAAATGAAAACCAAGATCAATGACTTACTCTTTTTAAGTCTTATGTGCAAGGTAAAACTACTCTTTCACTCTGTGATAATGTCAAGTGGAGAGAAATATACACCTAGTGAGGTCATGGTCAGTTCAGGAAAAATATGTTAAAGAATAAATTGCCTGCCTTTTCTCTGTGTGTGTGGTGGTAGGAGGTAGGGTTTTTTTTAAAGAAACAGAAATTAAATGGATGATTACCGTATCTGTATTAAATATAATGAAAATGAAAAATGATGGGAAACTTTATCTATTTATTTTTAATCAATGTGATATTTCTACTCTTTGCTTCCTGGCTGTTCCAGCTCTTTGGTGAAGGTAAACTGCTTCTGGTTCGCTCAACACAGTGATTTAAATGTTGTCAGTTGCATTTTGCAGCACAGCCCCATAGATTTCCTACTATTTACAGCAGTGCGAGGGCGAGATATTCATGGAGCTGCTATGGAGAAACTGGAAACCAGGGGACACTGTGGCCTGGAGGGTGGGAGGGGGATTTCCTGGCTCAGATATCTGCCAGGAGATGAGTACAGTTACCCACAGGTTGGGAGTGGTAGTTTCTTGTCAGGAAAACCAAGAAGCCATCCTGAAGGTGTTAATTGGGTAAGAAGCAGATCCCTATCCAGATCTTCCAGAGCTTTAACCACAGCAAAGAGCTGGTGAAGAGCCATGAGATGCAGCTCCTCACTCCAGAGCTAAGGCCAGGGAAGAGTCAGCCACTGCGTTTGCCCTCTGTAACAGAGATGACCATGGCATAGGGCATGGGGCTGCCTTGGGCAGCGTTTGCCACCTTGGATGGCCCCATCAGAAGTGATGAGAGGTAGCGAGGATGCTGCTGGACACTGCTGATCCCATATACACAGAGCAGCATGTGCAGCTTGAGGTAGCAGCTGCTCTGACAGCTCCCTGAAGTCTGACTTGCCCACCCCTGGCTATCATTTCAGTTCATGAAGAATGGGGAAATATGAGAACAAATGAGGTAATAATGTTTTAAACACGTAGATAACAGTAACCAGTAATCCTGAACCTTCAGTCCCTGCAGAAGTAACATAAGAGATTTTGAGATGATAAAATCTGTACCTTGAAACCCATATAAAGAGTACAAGACCTAAACTCTTATATTTAGGATAGCTTTTACAAGTCTCAGATTCAGAGCCTGAATTTCTAATTTTTGCTGCCTTTTGACTTGGCTACCTGGTAAGTTGACTGCAAAATAATTCATGATACTGACTCCAGAGGTACCAACTGACTCTGTAATGTTCTGCAGTAACTTTCTGTGTGGATAGTCCTCCTGTGCTGAGCACCTTTCCATTTAAATAAATCTGTATCTAGAGCGAACTAACAAAGTCAGAAACTAATTCAGAAAAAAAAAAAAAAAATCAAAACTTGGAACATCCACAGCTGAGGATTTGCTCAGAAACAGCTTTTCTCCTTTGACTTCACATCCATCCATAATCTGAATTTACTGTCCCATGTAAACAAGCACTACTTCTTAATAAGAATTTCCATATTAGGTAACATGGTGTGATAAGTGTTCCAAGTTCTTTTTCCTTTATAAATAAACTCTGATCTTGCCTTTAGTTTGCGTATCCTCGTATTTAATTTAGACTTTTAAGTAATTTATTAAAATTACCATTGGCAAGATCTCCTTTCTTGGTCCTAGCACATAACACAATATTCCAGTTTGGGGAACCTAACTGCTGCTCTGAAATACATAATAGGTAATAGGTGGCTGAAATGAACACTTTGCTTTCTGCATGTAGATCTTTCAATCTTGTGCACCCAAGGTTGAAATTTGGATCCCTCAGAGAGGAGGTTTGCCAAAGCATTGTTAGCTTGATTGCCTCTCCATTAAAATTACAAAACTAGGCATTAGAGGAAAGGCAGTACTTGCAATCCATCTACATTTTATAACAGGCTGACTCCAGAGCCTCACAAAATCCTACTTGGAAAAGAAGTGCAAAGGAAGCTGGCTGTGATCATGATCACGTGGAGTCCGCACTGGCTGAAGGACACACAGTGGTGTATCAATTTGGAAAGAAATAGTCATTACGGGTACTTTGGGGATTGGTGTTAAGCCTCGTTTTATTTAATGAACTGAAAGATGGGGTAAACAGCAGCTTAATGCAGGGTTTTCCTAAGTTGTGAAGGGTTGTATCACTTTGGAATAAGAGAATAAATGGAGGTGGGGGGGAAAGGGAGAAAAGAGAAACCTGGCCAACATAGTAAAATTCAGGTTGTCATAATATGCAGTTAAAACAACTGCAAAAGAAATAATCTAAGAGGTAGATAATCAGTTGGGGGAGGAAAAGGGGTTTAGGAAGTGGTAATGACTTCAGGCAATTGTGGAAAGCAAAATGAGTATAATGATGCTGTGCAGAGCGGGAGCACAGAAAAAGCACCCCGGCTTAGTGCTCTAAGTGTCACAGGTGGTTGTCTCTTTAATGCCACAGAGGAGGGCACCTATTGAGGACATTTTGTCCTGAAGACTGGAATTTTTCATAAATGCTCTGTACTTGCCAAAACCTGCTTCCAGTGAGGATCCCGGGAGTTTCGCCATTGATTTCAATGGGAGTAGATTTGGGCCATTGCTGAGACCTTTCCAAAATTGACCCATAAAACACAAAAGAAGCTGACAAGTTAATTTGGCCTCAGAGGTAGGCAGCCAGAATGATTAGAGTGATTCATTTAAAAGACAATATTAAAATAATTGACTACATGTTGGCTGCACGGATGTTTGGCTAGATAATTGCTTAAGCGTCAGTTATCTGTGGGTAGCACCAAAAACTGCGGTGCTAAACACAGATCAGGAAGGTCTAAGGAGGGGAACACCTAGAGTGAAAAACAGCTAAGCAAAATAGAGGTTGAAATTGAAAGTCCTTTCCCAGGATGAAGGTCAGCTGAGTACTATTCTTCAAAAAGAAGTGCTAGGTTTTAAAATGCAATGACCACAGCACATGAGATTGTAATATAGCAGTGTCTAAGTGGACTCTTTCTTTTCTAATGTCAATTATTCCATAGAAACTAATTGTATATATATTTGTGAACAGCAGTTAGAATGTATTTTGGTTGACTGACAACAAACGTTTCTCATCCCAGATGCAAAGCCATAATTTCACTTTATTTTTTTGGCTCTTTCTGAGTCTTTACACTTCTCTAAATCCCTGCTGTTATTCTGGCATGATAGAGGTTAAAGAAGACATTAGAGGCTCAGTTTCTTTTATGAAGTGATGACATTTGAGGACAGGAATGTGCAAAGACACCCTCAAGTCTGTGGAGAGCACTCAGTTGGTAGCTCTGTGTTACTGTTCACGGGTGGAGAATATTGGACTGATCTCTCTGACAGATTTCCTCTAAAGAGATAATATCCTTTATGGAAAATAACTAGGTATGGTTTGTCAGTACATCTGGAAACACTGTTCAGGAGACTCTGATCACATGTGTTTAACTTAGCTTTCATCTGGGGTCTGCTAATGGACATGTTGTTAAATATGGCATTTTACATTTCACTGCAAACTGCACCAGTCTGCTGAAAACTTTTCAGGGCTGATTGTCATTAATGCCCACTGGTACAAAAGGGCTCTGCAGAAAATGATGCTGCTCTTGACATGAGATGAATGGTGTAAAACTGTCAGATATTGCTTCCATCAAACCCATCATGTTAGAGGTTATCTGAGGATATCAGAGGGTAGATTCCTGGGTTTTGTCAAGAACGAAACTAGGGTGATATGATCCCAAGACATTGAAAATTGTTAAATCCAAGTCAAGGGGAATTTCAGATGTCTTGTTCCTCAGATATCTAATTTTGGCTTATTATATATCCATATTTGATGTTACATATTTCATATCCTCACCCCAACCCAAATATAGTGAAATTTGCAATGCAAAAAGGGTCACTGTGTTACTACAAATGAAAAAATCGCTACTGCATTTGTTAGCCTTAATCTATGATCTCGTCTGCAAAATATTTTATTCATAAATGCGTATCTGCAAATCTAAAGGTAGCATCTACATAAAATATAATAATAAACAGCTATACAGAAATATTGGAGGATAAAGAGGTGAAATAAATCTTTTCACTGATATTCTGAATTAAAAAAACATTTTTCAATCAACTTTTATAAATAAATGTCTTGGCAGTGAGATGAGCAATAGATTTAATGGGATTGATGTATTTCAGTGGGGATGCAGCAAGTTTGGGTAGGAGGCATCTGACTACGATTCAGTGTTGTCATGCTCAAGCACTCAGGTTTTGATTCCACTCTAAAAGTAAAATGAAAATAATAATTAAAAAAAATTGCAACTTCTTTTAAAAAAGAATAAAAAGAAGTAGGCAATATTATTTACCTAATGGGTTTTGACGCTTCAGGGCTACATTCAACGTCACCTATCACCTTTCTGTGACATTAACCAAACGCCGATAGCCTTTCTTAATTCTCATATTCTTTCTGAATTTTTCTCTGTTTTGGACAGTGGAGAAGAAAAAAGCTCAAATATTGTCAGATATATGCTATTGCCAGAAAGCTGACAAAATGGAAGACTGATAGGAAAATGTGAAAATAGCAACTAGGGAAAAATCATTCACAAACCATGAAGGAAAGAGCAGGGGCAGATCATAGGCCATGGAGATACCTGACACAGGGACTGCTTTGTGCTGTTTGGGAAGAGAGGGATTTACACACTCTGGGTGAAATTCCCACCGTGTCAGGGCCACAGAAGACAAGAGCTGCAGCAGCATCGCTGTGTGACCACCACATGTTGGTCTAGAAGGCAGGTGGCTAATGCACAATGTTTTTAGAAGCCTTTTGGCAGAGCACTATAGCAATACAGACTCCTTTTTTGAGAGAACTGGTGTTTATATTCTTTACGATCTTTGAGGAATGTTTAGCACTGACTTGTATGTGCAAAAGTTACACTTTATTGAGTATTAAGCATTTGGAAACAAGTTAAATCTAATCTAGAGTAGATTTAAAAATTATAGCTTTTAAAATTAATATAATTCTAAACAGTTTTCTCTGAACTATTAAAAACCCATACATTTCTGTGCAGTCATAAAATCATAAACTAGCACGATTAACCTATAATCCCATGTCTCTGAGAGCAAAGACTTCATAAAAAAGCTTCAGCGATCACAAGACTTGAAATAAAGTCCCAAAAGCTGAAAGAAGACATTGGGCAACACTAGTTAGAGGTAATAACTTTTCTTTTAAAAAACTTTCCTGAGTTTTTTCAAGTGTGATCCCAAGTGGATTTGCAAGCAGTGGCAGGATCCCTCGGTGCACGTGGGCTCCTTTCTCTATTCTCTGAGCTGATGACAAGTTAGGACATAGCTCTAGGTTAGGTCTAACCCAAGCAAATACCACCCATGTGGAGGCCAAATGTGGATTTATACTCATGGAACTGTATATATCTTGTATAGGAGATGTATTATGTGCTGTGTAGTCAAAGCAGAACTCCGCTGTATATTCCTGCAATATTCCATGTATGTAAACATATGTATAGCTAAACACATGACTGATTGTGGAATCTATATGAACAGTCAGTGAAACCTTTTAGAATAATAAAACAGTTTAGATATTGCTTAAAAATATTTTCGAGATATTCCAGTGCTGACGTACAAGAGGCACTACCTCTCTCTCCTTCCCTAGCCCCTTCCCGCCAGCAACCTTTAAAATGCAACACATTTATTCCAAAATCAAATTTACAGCTTGCTAAACTTTTCTTGTGTGTTGAGAATGCACCCGGAGAATGAATTTATCGGAAATAATTAATGTTTTTACAGCTGACGCTGATTGCTGCGACATCACATTTCAGCACTGTATATAATTGCAAATAATTTCCTAGAGGTGTCATGCAAAAGCAGATGATGACTTTTGGAGTAGTGTGGTGCCCATGGAATATAAGATTAATGCCTGTATAGTACAAGAATACATGTAAAGACTCACTGTCTTTTTTTTTTCCTTTCTAACCTTGTTGATGTCATGAATATCAATTTACATCCTTTTTTTTTTTTGAGATAATTTAACACTCCATTTAGTCATCCTTGGTAATGCAAATCATATCAATTCTGCTGCCAGACTACAAGGTGATCTCCATTGTATCCCTTGGAAATGAGAGATCCATTTTTCTTCATTTATTTTTGTTAAAAGAAAAAAAAACTTTCTTTTTAAGCCTTTTGATAAAGAACAATTGAGAATTCCAGGAATTTCAATCAGGGAGTGAAGTTGTAACCACCCAAAAGTATTACCCTTTACTCCTCAGTTTTTCTGTCTGCCTCCTCCCCTCTCAATCTATTTGCATAACGTGATTAAGAGAGCAGTAATAATTACAGCAGCACCCAAGGAACATACAGAGTATTGCAGATTCCTTGTAGGACGAGCAAGGCTGCCCTGCGCCTTTTCAAAATGTGCGAACGAGCATCTGGTGTCTTGGCTAACTCCCAGATCTACCTGAAACGTCCTAAAAATCTCTCCTTTGTGGTACCGTGGGTCACGCGTGGGCAGCCCTTT
Source organism: Tauraco erythrolophus (assembly GCF_009769465.1). Lineage (NCBI taxonomy): Eukaryota > Metazoa > Chordata > Aves > Musophagiformes > Musophagidae > Tauraco > Tauraco erythrolophus. Next base: position 18,247,372 of record NC_141479.1, on the reverse strand, counting down.
CCCACCTGCCGTAGAGCTGCCTGGTCTCTCGGATCATCATCAAAACCCACAGAGGTGTTGATCTGCTCCAGGGCAACGCGGTCCCCTCGGTGTTTTGTTCTTCTGAACCATAGTTCACGTTAACGTGGAGCCACAAGATGTTAAACGCCATAAGGGGAATGTTTTTCAAATAGAAATCAATGGCAAAAGGTTAAGAAGCTGTGCGGAGTGTTTATTTTTTCAGTTTGGTTGTTTTTATAATTTTTTTTTGTCATATGCTTTTTCATAGCACTGGTTCTTGTTGGTAATATCACTTGCAGCTATTTTGTGTATTTGTGTGTATTCCGTTCGTGCCTCAGGCTTGTCCTACCATTAAAGGCTACTGAGGCACATAATATCTTAGAATGAGGTAATTCAATGTGGAATTTCAATATTGTATTATACCTCTGGTAATCAGGATCAGTTAATTCAATAATCATCATTGCTTAAAGCCTCTGAGGGCCTTTCCAGCCTCACAGAATCCTCATGAAATGAGGAGATGTCAGGGCACAGCTCACTAATCAGCACCAGAACAAGCAGTCCTGCCCTGCAGAGCTGTGGTGGGACAGTGGCATGTGTCCATTAGTGCCTTCCCATCCTTCTGAATACACATCCCAAACTGATCTTTTTAAAGATGCAAAAATATTTTCTCTTTACTTTTATTTTTGTTGTGCAAATACAAAAAGGAGAGCTGAATATGTGCAGTAAATGAGGAAACAATCCAAGGTCTCAAACCTTTGCAGCGTACGTCTGAAACAAGTATTCAGTGTTTCAGAGGGGGGAAGAAACCCATACCCATGAGGAAGAAGGGTTTTTTTCCTATTGTACATGTCGAGGTACCAAAAGAACCACAAAACCATTTGGCTGTGCCTTCAAGTCAAATATAGATGATGTTGGGGTTATTTTCCTTCTGGAATAGGTTATCTGTTTCAGCTGATCTGGGATGGGCTTGCACCCGGATAGAGGATAAGGACTGACAGAAGTGGTACCTGGTAACATGTTGATGTTTCTGCCTGGCACACAAGGCAGGTTGCTGCAAAGCAGAGAAGTGCTGCAAAAGCTTGTGGAAATAAATACGTACAATCCAGAAGGGAAGGAGAGCACATCAGAGCCGAGTAACAAATTGCACACAACAAAACTTTTCCCTGCTTCTGCAAGAAGGCCTGGGGAAGATGGTCTCCTGGGGACCATCCAAAAGCTCTTCTGTCCTGTTGTGTGCACCTGGTTGTGTTGGTGATGCAAGCTGGGATGGTCCAGGCTGTGTGGACCTTCCAGGGCTCTTGGGTGGTGCACTAGGGCTGCGGGGAGGACGAGGAGGAAAGCAAGGCCAAAGACCTCTTCCATGAAAGCTTATCGGGTTCTTGGCTTCTCATGGTCAATACTGGGGTGGGTTGTTTTTTCTTTTTACACAAATAAGTCAATGATTTCTTTTTCAATTTATTTTTTGTTAGTGGTTTTTTTTTATTATTCTTTAGCAATCCCCTGGTTGAGAACTGTTGCATAAAGACAGGTCACTTTAGTCTGCTGAATGAGATGCTCACAATGGGAAATTGACTTTCCTGGAGAATGAATATCCTTTGATTCCTGTGCGGGTGTCTTACTGAGAAATTCGTTGTGAAGAGCTGTACATCGAATTGTTTGCCTTTAAAGTGAGTGAATTTTTATGGGGACTTAGACCTAGAAGCACATTTCTGCATAAGAAACAGAGCGCAGAGGGGACAGCTGCCATGTCCCCGCTCCCGTGAGTCAATATTGTCAGTCTGCAAAGGACAATGCCTTGCCAGGGCTTCATGTGAAAGCAGTATGAGGAAAAGCATCCATTAGTTAATAAAAAAATAAAAACTCTAATTCTGTACTGAGATATTAGCAGAAATTACTTTCTCGGGCCATTTGTGGGGGGTTAATTTGGGGATATTTGTTGCAAATACTCAGCAGAAAGCTTTTGCTTTTATAAAATAATGGCACTGGTGAAATTCTGATTTCATTCAGGTGGAAATGGCTGAGAAATTTTCACTCTAGAGGAAAATATACCAAAAATATCCTTTTAAAATTCTTGTTTCCATGGTTTAAAAGCTGTAATTATTTTAAATGCCTAATGGTAGCTCAGTATCTATTTTGGTGAGTGTTCACTTCTGTTTGCCCTGTAAATTTATCGTATTAGTACATGTGTGTGAGTGAGTGCGTTTATGTATGTTTAAAATATATATGGTATGGAAAAAATATATATTTATCCATTAGAAGGTACTTGTTCTTCTGTCTTTTCAAATGTCTTGCTGCCAGCTGCCTGTATCAAAGGAAGCGAACAGCTGAAACATTACAGCAGTCTAATTTTATGTCTGTTTATCAGGCACTGCTGCATTGCTGTATATTTTCTAAAAGGGTTTATTGTCCACCAGGGCTCTTTTAAAGGGAGCCTTGGAAATGGGGGACCTTAAAAGTGATGAAACTTAAATGCAAATCCATTTACCTTTTCTTCCATGCAATATATTCTACTACCTGCACTCTGAAACGTAGAAGATAACTGTTACGGTACCCTATTTTTTAATCTGGTGTTGACTCTTTTGCACTAACTTTCTTATGTTTACTGTTTCCAAATAAGATGCAAATTGCAGGATACAGAAATCACCTGAAGGTGGTTGTTCGTTCCAGGTAAAGCAGGATTTCACGTGCCTGGTCAGTGCTGTGCTGGTTATTTTATTTTCATTTTATCTTTGCTAGAGGGCCTATTCCTGAATAACGGTGATGTCCCTGGATTTGAAAACATAGCTATGGGAGAGGAGGTGCTGATAGGAAAAAGCGAAGATGGGTGTGAAATACTGAGGTGGGAAAAATATTTCTTCTTCAGACCAGCAGAGTAACAAATGTGTTTCTGGTCTGTCTTTTGGCTCTTCATGACTAATCTCTACAATTAGAAATAAACACTGCATCCTCAAGAAGAGATTCAGTCCTTGATTCAGAAATGCCTTTAACAGTCTGTGCTTAGCTCTAAGCATCTGCTTAGCTCCAAGCTAGCTCTTGCTGCTGCTGGGATCCCAACAAGCCACCTTCTTGAGTGTTTTGACTGATGGCAGAAATAATCATTCTATGATGCTCAGTTTCATTTGAAAAAAACTTCTACCCGGCTGGGGGATTTACATAATCAATTCCTAGGGCCATCTTTTCAGTTTTAACAACATTAATTAGGAAGAAGCATACCACTAGCAGAGCTTATCTGTGTTTATGGTGCTTGGTGGGGTCATTCACATAGAGGGTGGTCTTTAGGCTCAGGCAAGATGAGCGGGTAGACAGCAACAGCTGCTTAGCTCTTTTTAGGTACGTTGTGCAAATGGTTTTCCATGTCTTGCATCACCTCTGTGGTGCTTTTAACAACGAGCCTCATCACAGGCAACCTTTTTGCACGGTCATGGGAATGTGCTGAGGCAAGCAAAACACTGTATATCTGCCCGATGCTCTGTTCTTTTCCTACCAGGTAGCTGCAAGTGTAGAGTTGATGCTTCATAAAATTCTGACATCCTGGAAAGGGAGTCCTAGATCTGTTTTATACGCTGTAGTAAAGGTGATCTTTGGAAATTGTTTGTTGAATAACTCCGCAGTCTGCTGTACATCATTTTTATTGATGATAAGGAAGATGTCATCAGTATGGCTTGCCTTGGAGAGGAAGGTGGCGAGATACTGTGTTGGCTGAAAACATTATATTCCGCGTTAAAGACTTCAGTGGCTGCTGTGGAAATAAAATGTTTCCCCTGGTACTCCTGGGTATATTGGCTGCAAAGTTTATCAACATCCCCCAATGCTGTACAGGCCAGTGGCACGTAACTCTGTGATTTCCAGGAGGTCCTTTGCTCTTGTATTAAGGCTTCTTATCTTTCATTGCCATTTGGTGGTAGTTTGCTGTGAATTACTGACTTCTGTTAGCAGTCCAGCCATGGGGATGGACATGTGCAGGTCTTTAACCTTCAAGATCAGAATCGTGTTCCTGCCTGCTAAATATGGTTAGGGTGTCTTTATGATAGCTGCAAATTGTAGACCATTAGAAGAGAATGATTGGTTTTATGAGCGAAGCAGGATCTCTTTCATCTACTGTATGTGTCGGGTCATAAAGAGGTCACCTATCTCGTGTGGGATTTACGTGGGCAACTGCCCGCTATGCTGCTGAGAGCAGAAGACCGTTACAGGATATTATGAGAGGCAGTTTACCGATTAAATTGTAGAGCGTACGCTGCTACTAACCAACAGAACTTTGCAAATTGTCTCTCCTCTAAATCAGGTTGTGTCTGTTGAAATCACACAGAATGATTAAAACCCCATCATTGTCAAGGAAAATGCCTTTATTCCCCTTCAGGGGAAACATCTTTGTAAAGTTTTTTTCTTCTAGAATTTTCCACCTTCAGAGGAAAAGTATTCTTTTAGCCCTGGGTGTAAGGGATATACATATATACCAGATTTGCCATGTTTCTGTAGATCTCTGGGGTTACAGCTTTAGTACCAAGACTTGAACTCAGCTGTTTTATGCTCGTGAAAGGAATTGTAAGACAAGATCATCTGCAGCTAGGAAAATAAGGACTAAATGACTCCATAGATCACCATTCTGTCTTATTATTTAGTACTCAGGCTCATAACTGCAATTCGTGTCTATCTCAGACAGTCTTGTATGTTCTGTATTTTTAAATGCTGTAAGTTTTCTCCTTTTAGATACCACACAATAGCAGCGTCCCTGAGACTGGAGCCTTTTAGAAGCTCCTGTTAGAGGGCAGCTGCCATAACCTCACTTCTAACACATCTCAGCTATTTTCATCTTTTCCTTTGGGTAACTCTGGAAAGAGAGCATACTTGAAACTTGAGAGCCCACAGCATTTGTCATACCTGCATTTCATTTAATACCTAGTACATTCTTGAGACTTTTGCTTTCAGAGGCGTTTTCCTCCTGTTTGTAGTTTTGATGGATTTCCAGCTTTTCCCATCCATTACTGAAAATGGCAATTAACCTTGAGTTTGAAGATTCATGGTCTGGTCATTACAATATCCACAGCTTAGAGATCAGTCTTGTGTGAGCGGGTGAACGCAGCTGCTTGCATCCCAATTCATGACAGTATTTTCCTGTACCTGTTGCCACTGGCCTAGCCACTGGCTTCCAAAATAGGTTGATTGACATGTGCCCTATACACCTTTTCTTTCCAATGTAAGGACTGAATCGAGGGTAATTTTCATGAGATTTGGGTTTTCTTAATGCCATCTGTTTTGTGACACTGGCTGGTCTTTTGGTCTTTCCTTGGATGCCAGCTCTACTGTGGCCACAAGTAAATAGTGAACCATGGTTAGATCACACAGTGCTCTTCCAGATCTGTCCATAGACTGAGCCACAGCACTGTACAAAAATACATCCTCCTACTTTTCTCCTTAATGTTCTGCTCAAAGAAGGCTGGTATTTCTTCCTGTTCACATGCTGGCTGCTGATGCCCACTATGTCAGAAGATCAGAGAGAACAAAGGAAACTTCTGCTGTTAATATTAAAAATTTCCAAAATTACAGTGAAGCAGCAATTACCACTCGGATGGAGCACCAGGGATTTCTTGAAATCCAGCATTTATGAGCTCCAGCTAAATGGCAGTGTCCAAAAATGGGAGTTATTTCCCATGGTGGAAAGAGAGTATGTCTCATGTCAGCATAGCAGAAGCCTCTTCCAAGCTGCCGATGGACCTGCCACAGTCGGAGAGATGCGGTCTGAGCAGAGCTGCCACAGAAGGCTGCCCGCTTCTGTCAGCAGCGATTAAAAGAATTAAAAAGGTGAAAACTTATGGCAGCGCTTAGTAAGTCCCAGGTTATTTGCTCGGTGTATTAAGAGACCTGTGTGTCAGGTTTTATGTCGGTGCATGCACCAGAAGCATATTTAATGTGCTGCACACAAAGCGGCGATATTCCGTATTTAATAAATATGCGTGTGTGTGAGTATTGATGTACGGCACTCGGTGGCGCGAGGAGCAGCCTTTTTCTGCAAATGAGGCCACCTGTTCCTCCTTCCCTGATTTGACAGGTTTTAGTCTCTTCACTGCGAGTAGGCGGACAGTTGGATTTGATTTACTGGATACTCTCCTCTAGTGTGATTGCAGCATAATTATATCAATAATCGGCTCCGTTTGTGGTCAAAATGTTCTCAGGCACACACACACTGACACGCACGCACACATCCCAGATCGTAACGCCTTTGGAAAACGCGTCCCGCTTTTTGTTCAGAACAGTTAGAGGTTACGTGATAAATACAGATTGATTTTTAAGAGCTCGTAGCTGTTACTCAATCGACCCAGTGTGTGTGGTACGCGATAAAATTTACAGTTATGCTTTGTAGGTATTTCATCAGGTAAGACTGGTCCTTGTTAGAGAAGTGCAAAAAATTGGATAATTTTTTTTTTTCTTCTTATTTTGATTTGCAGGTTCACCTGAAAAATGGGAGAGAGACTAATGCTATGGGGAGGAGGGGGAGTGTCATGCTACACAGGCAGAGAATATACATTTTTCCACCAAAAAAAAGTGATCAAAATTCGTTTTGGAGAACATACAGTTTTTCATTCCTCTGAAAACAAAAATTGCTCTATTTGTTTAGGCTTTGGTTGGTTTTGCTATTTTTGAGCTTCAAAAAAGTATAAAGGCAGATATAATTAGAAACATCATTTCATTTTTAATAAGTATCATTGAAGAGACTTTAAAAAAAAGATTTTTTTTTTTTAGATAGGGTTGGGTTTGGTTTTATCATATTTAAACGGTTGCTATGTTTGATGCATACTCATGGATTATCATCTGACCAAGTATTTTACTTTGGGAAAAAATTGTTCCAAGCACTTGGTTGAGCTTTAAAACACACATAGCAGTTTGCCATCAATGTCCATGCAATATGTGTCTTTTAAAGTATATTTAAAGACAACACAAGTGCTAAACACGTTGGAAACTGGGAGGAATCTGGAAGGGTTGTGTGCTGGATTGATTATACCCTTAACATAAGCAAAAAGGCAGATACAGGAATGTGTGCTGGGATCCAAAGCTGAGCAGCTGGTGAGGCACGGAGTGCCACCCTGCAGTCAGTGGCACCATGAACTAGCAGTTAGTGGTTTTTCTGCACTTCTTCCACACCACTTGAGATGCGCCAAAAAAGTAGCTTGTGGGTGAAGGTGAGAATGAGTGACAGCTCCCAGAGCAGGCTCTGGGCAGGGATAACCTGGCCCCATCCCCATTGCAGGCATCCCTTGTCACCCTGCAGGCGCGGCTGGCCCTGCCAGCTGTCAGTGGTGGAGGCAGCGCGTTTCCTACCTCCTCCATGTGCTCAGCTTCGGGCTCACACCTTTGAAATGCCAGCAATGATCATACAAAACTCTTTTGTTTAAATAAGCCGTTCTTGTTGAATGCATACTCAAAGCAGGGCACCCCAGCTGCCCACACTGGATCTGTTCTGGATAAACAGGCAATGTCAGGACTGTGGGTCCAGTCTCTTTCCATAGGTGTGAAGTTAAATAGACCCTCTCCAACTTGCACATGTATTGTAACTTCATCAGGACTGACAGTTTCTCAGTAATTATAATTATTCTCTTTCTATCCAGCTGCTACAAAATCTCATTACTGCAAAGTATCCCTTGCCCTCACAAGGTTTTAAGATGGCCAAGCCAAGTGTGCAAATGCCTGAGGTTACCTCACTGATTGATGCGATGCACACCAGCCTACAAGACCACAACAGACCAGTGGTCATTCCTTTTTTGATAGCACCAAAAAAAGGGAATCTCTCAACCTTAATTAATTGTTGTAGCAAAGGCTCCCTCTGCCTTCAGCTCTGCAGCTCTCTCTGCAAGGAAACGCCAGGCAGCAGGGGACGGGATGTCTTTCTCACCGAGAAAGTCTTTGTGAATCTCCTTGGCTCACTCCCATAGCCTGATAGATCTGGAGCTAAGGCAAGTTATGATTGCCTTGATTTTGGGTGGGCCGTAATGAACGACCTGACATAAAAACGAGCAGAAGAAAGTAACAAGGAACATGTTGCTGGTTTTTAGTGGCTGGCAAAATCTAGGGTAACAGAAGATGCTTCAGAGAAGTTCATGGCTTTGCCCTGTTCTGTATTGGGCAAGGTGTGGAAAATCAGTTCAGGGCAAATACTCTGCATGGTGCCTCAGGTTTGAAAGTATTTAGTACAGAAAATAAATCCTAGCTAGCTGGACTTTATACTGCCCTTCTACTCTTCTCCCAACCCTCGTCCTTCCTGCTTCATGAGCGATATCCTGAAATAACTCCCTTGGTGAGGTGATGGCATCAATGCCTGTGACACTTCTGAGGCTTGTGACATCAACACCTGGAACATTTCTAGTAAATGAGGCAGGACAAGGATGGTTTGCCAAAGTGGAAAATTTAATTTTATTGTTGACTACACTGAAACCTGGCTGCTACAGAGTTTGAGTTTTGCCTTTGTGTTCTTCCTCTTGAAGGTAATCACATGTTGTGCATTGCAGTCTACCAGCAAACACCACTAATAACAAATCTGACACCTGTAATTAATGTCCTTACTGGTACTGTCCTGTATGTGATTGTACATTGGGTAGGACAGGGGAATAATTCATCAGAGCAATGGAAAAAGCTAGTTTCTTTATTTACATGCTGGAGGAAAGGGGTAGAAAGAAACTTGTCAGAGAGGAAAACCTAGTATCTTGCTCAGAAGTGATCCTATAGATGACATGTCATTAATAAAATAAAAACTCATTTCTTATCAATCTTCTGGCAGTTGTGTATTCTCAAATAGTCCAAACAAAAAAAATATTATTTTTTCTGTTTTGTGAACAGAAAGATTAAAAAAAAATTCATTTCAGCTCAAAAAAAAAAATCACAAAATATTTCTTCCCCTGTCCGTAAGGAAAATTTCTCAAGATCTTAAAAGCATCTTTAAATAAAATAAATTGTGAAAGATGGCAGTTCAAATAAGCTCAATTCTTTTTACATATAAAAAGCTAGAAATTATTTGTAGAGACAGATTTGTCTGACTTGAAGTCATATTTTTGATGGTGATGGCACCAAAATTCATCAGAGTCTAGTTATAAGTCAAGTCTTCAATTAGTGTTTTGTTATCCTAAAAATAATGGAGGATTCCAGGAAGGCTGGAGAGTATTCAGTCTGTGCACACGTGTGTGTTTATTTATGTGGGTATTTAATAGGAGTAGGTCTTTATCTTTAAAATTCCTATTTGAGTAGAGATTTAACTAGACCTTTGGCTTCTTCATGCTGTGAAGAAGGATTGTGTCAGTGTTTATTGGTGAAACGTGTGCGTTCAAAGCAGAGCATGGCATTTAAAACGCCTTTGGAACCTTGTTTGATCATTTTCTCCCTGATAATGTTTGTGTTGCTCTTGTGTGGCTTTCGTTGTTTCCTTACTTTGAGTGTGATTTTTATCTTCTCACTAAACAAATTGTTTTATCCATTTATTTTTATGAACCTGTGGCAGAGAATTTATTTATTAAGATAATTTGTCCGGAGGAAAGAAGAGCAGGAAATTTGCCCTCTAAACAGTTGAACTTTAGTTAAACTTAAATGAAATTATGGGAAAAGCCAGGTTTCTTTCTGTTTCTTCTTCTGTGTGAACTGGAGGTAGGCATCAGTTCTTGCCCCCTCCAACCTTACTCCTGCATGTATCGCCCTTCCTGGTGCGACTCAGTTGATGCACTGTGGGGAACACCTCTGGAAAGAAGTGAGTGTCTGCAATGGGTGGAAATGGACAGGCACTAGGGATGGTTAAGCTGTGAGGATAGACCAAATCCATGGTCTATGCTGTTTCATTTGATCATAGCAGCAATAAATAAATGACTAAAAATGTTTCCTTCTCTTCTTATACAAAACGATAACTGTAGCCCATCCACCTCCACCTGCAGAGATTCATCCATCATTGATGACTTCTGTTGGATATGACAGATTATATGTTGTATATGTCAGTATATATATATGACAGTATGTCCAAGATTCAAATTGTATGGCCTTGGAGAGCTTCAGTTTTTTACACTAAGGGCAGATTCTTCCAGCTTTGCCTACATTGTTCCACTTAAAATCACTATTTCTGCATCTGAGACTGACTGGCGTTGATCCTATGTGATATAGTCCAGCCTGAAACAAGAACTCAAGGCAAACCCTACTTCTAGCTTCAATGCTTAGATTCTATTTATAACATACAGCCAGAAGTACCTTCCATTGCAACCTTTCCCCTCCTCTTCCTGGTAGTTGTTGTGGCTGTTGCGATCCTCTCCAAGAAAAGTCTGTCATATGCAGCATCACATGAAATGTAATATCTAAGCACAATAGGATTGGTTAAGAAAAGAGCTGCAGAACGTAAATGTTTTCTTGTCACTTGTTTTAGGGTGTTATATTTTTACTGTTGTGTTATGTGTAAAGCAAATTGGGAAGGCAGATGGTGGGAAACTTTTCCTTGGGATTATTCTTGCAGCTGTAACGCAGTGAACAAACTGCTAAAAGCAATATCCATGCTCGGAGCTTTAATATTAAAGAGGAGGTTATTTTCAGAAGTTTGACCAGAAAGTGCGAGCTTCAGCAGCACAGTGGTGCACTAGTGAATCGACTGTGTACTTTGGAAAGCCCTTTTGGAAAGCCCTTTTCGCTGTAAGTGTGGACAAACGTGTCCTCACTGAACCCCAGTGCCCAGCCAAAGCCTCTGCAGCTGGAGTCAGGCAGCAATGAGCAGCTCCTTTCTGCTTACAAATGATGTAGAGTGTTAAAGAAACTGGGGGCTTTCTGGGGAAAACACATATGAGAATGTTATCCTGTCTGATGATCACGCTAATTTTTCCATTTGCATTGTTTCCTGACTCAGTGCTTTTTCCAGTGGTCCTCAGCAGTGGTGCCAGGCACCGGCACAGGCCTGCCCCAGGGACAGTGACACAGGGGGTGACATGATGCTTCTCTAAGCACAGCCCAGATGAGGCAACTTGAACTTTTCCCAGACAGCCTGGCAGCTCGCAGCACCTCCACATGTGCTCAGCTCAGGTTGTATTTGGGGTTCCACACACAAACTGTATAAACCGTCATTTTGGATTCTGCGTTGGGATTTTGGGGAAAATAGGCAAGAAGGTGGTAGCAAAGCCAAGAGTGCAGTTCATGGGTTTCTGTAACGTCCATCAGCACAACAATCAGCAAACCAGCTTGGGAGAACACCAAAAAACATCAAAGAGTTTGCGTCCGTTCAGGATCCACTTCTTCCCCCTGTAGCAGCTGGTCTAATAGAAGCTGATACCTCTGCTTCCACCTTGGTCTCTCTAGCAAGAAAACGTGGGTGTTAGCTCTGCTGATACGCTGTGTCCTCTTCTGGCTGCGGTGGCAGCCCTTGTTGCGCGACGTTGGCCTTTGCAGGCTGAACGTGGGTGAAAACCAGCCCGTCATTTAGCAGACGTTGGGTCCCAAAAAACTCTAAGGGCTGCTGCCTGCTTCAGAATTTAAGTTTGTCAGAATTTAAGTTTGTCTTCACAGGCATATAGATGGAGGCAGCGCCAACCTAGCAATCTTCCCTAGCAAGAAATAGATTGAAAAAAAAAAAAAAAAGGTCTTTACTGATACATTAAACCAGAATTTCAAGTGATTTTGGCAAAAGATGTATGAGATGTATGAGGATTTTTGTACATTGCTGTTACGTCAGTCAGAGGGTGAGATTTTATTTTTTTTTTCTTCCTTCACACTCTTATGTGTCAGAGCCAGGCTAGCAAAAATTCAAATCTAGAGCAAGCTTAGGAAGGCAAGATGTATTTTACCATTACTCCTCAGACTGGGAGAATGGCACGTACAAGAGCACTTCAATTCCACAAGTAGCAGATGAAATGAAACACCCATTTACTTTTCATGCACAGAAATGGTTATAGCTGCTGGAGAAAGGAGAAGATAATTTATTTTGAACACCAGTCATTGCAGCATGGTTATAGCAGAGTGAGGACTGGTGCACGGCTGTGCTGCAGCCAGCGGGTTTTAGAGTGGCAATTTTACCTTTCTGCCTGCCCAGGGGTTGTCTGGAGGTTTGTGAAATGCATCTGTGTCAAAAAATGGTCGCAGGACAGGTCCTCGAGCCTGTAATCCCTTCCCTCCAACCCAGTAGTGTTCCCATCTGGAGCCGTGGGTTACACAAGCTGTGCTCTCCCGCTTGCGAACTGGAACCAGTTCAGTGTTAAATTGCTCATCCTGACTGTCCATCGGGTTTCTCTCCTTTGATTTTACAGGCCTCGATTCGGCAAGATATTGGGCTGTATTTGAATTCAACCGTGTGACTATTCCCACTGAAATAAAATAATAATGATGATAAAATTTAAAAACTCACTTTCAGGCCCAAAAGTAAAACTTACATTTTATTGTCACAGCCAATCCCAACCTGAACGCTGGTGTCTGAGGCACACAGCAGAAGGCTTTCATGGAGCCATAAGCTTAATCTTAACTGTTTAGCACTGTTAATGAGTCAGATTTTGAGTTTCTTGTTTCATTCTGGGTCAGGCAAAGCTCTCCCTGAACTCTGCTGGTGCTTTGACAAAACTGCAGGATCTTGCTCATAAGGATTTTCCTTCTCCCTCCCTCTCATCTGCTGTAATGCTCCGTCCCAGCGTCCTCGCCAGCCGCTCCGTCCTCACAATCCCTTCTCAGCTCACACTGCTGCTGGGAAGCTCATCAGCTTTGACCCACCCCTTCGGATCGAGGGGAAAAAGAGAAAAAGGAAGGGAGACAAGGCAGAGCTATATATCAAATCATCTTTGGGAGCCCTGGGGCATTTTGCCTCCGGTTTGTGATGTTTGTCTCCTGGTGCTGGAAGGCGCTTTGGGCAGGGACTCGTCTCCCTTCCCAGTCCATCCTACCAGGCACGCTGGCAGCGAGGAGCAATACAAATTCCAGATGGCATTCCACCTCTGGAGGGACTTCCAAGGCTTTTCAGTTTGTTCCTAAACGAGCTTCAGCCTTAACCCCTCGCGAAGGGGCTCGTTCCAGGCAGGCGCCGGGAGAAGACTCGAAGCGACCCAGCTTTAAACGGTGATGCTATTAAAGCAGCCGCTCTGTGCAGCACTCAAGGAATGTGCACTTTAAAAATGCATCAAATAGGTAAAAATTAGACTTCAGTGACATCATGCTTTTGTTTCAGGAAGGCGAGAGAGAATTAAAAAGTCACTAAAAGGCAAAAACAAATTCAACTTATAAAGAGATAAACTGACCGAAGATGAAAGGTAACTGAACAGAGACTTTGTTCGAAAGCTGCAGGATTCCAAAGAGCAGTGAGGTCCCCAGGCTGCTGCAGAGACCTGGATGACCTTGGCCAAGTCTCTTTGCTTTTGCTGGCCTTGTGTTTTATCTGGACCGTCTTAGGTATTCAGGCTGCAGCCTCTTCCCAGCTGGAACTGTCACTGTGGGTTCACATGGCGCCACGCAGGGAAAAGTCCTGAGTGACTGTGCATTTCTGGGCACTTGGTAGAAAATAACTAATAAGGTTTGGGGTTAATGCATGAAGATCAGGTATTACAGTTGATGTGAAAAGACAATACAGCCTGCACAGAGTATTTCTATCCAGAAGTCCTATTTATTTATTTTTTACATCTGCAAGGAGCCCTAAGCCACAGCTGAAAAAGTCACTCCTGTGGAAAAAAAAAAAAGAAATAGCTATTTTTACAGCACACAGTTGTTATGGACAGGATATGAAGAATATTACATCTGATTGAAAGTATAACAGCAGCAGAGGTGGGCAGGATGTAATTACTCAAATTGTAGTTTGGCCAGGACACGAAAAATATCCAGTATAAAATGCCACCAGGTTGTCAATTCTTTTCAGTGTCCAGGACATGTATCTAACAGCTCTTCCAGAGATGGGACCTCCCCCAGCAGAGCTAATTCTCCATCGAAGGACAAGTATAATCAACTCGATTGCTCAGCCCGTTTTGTCCAATACTTTCTGTTTTGCTTAACAACCTCCTTTTCCAAAGCTGTCTAAACCCAAACCTATTAGCTTGTAAAAGCTGTCCAAAACAGCGTGGCTGCAGGGATCCATGACATCCTTAAATTTGTGTAACACATATGGGGTTTAAATCCTCACTTGTTCCCTGGGGTGGAAACATGCTCCTTAGATGGATTAAGCAGAAGAGGCGACTGGTAGTGATGGGCATGTATTAGTTTTAAGAAGTGTCTCACAAGTGGTGCCCCGGCTTTCCTCTTCCCCCAGGCCATGCTGGGACAAAGGATCTTGTCCATTTGGGGGTTATTTAGGAGATCTTGGTGCAGTCAAAGAACAAGTCCTGAAGCCATGGACTCTGATCAGAGCAGGATGAGTGAAGGAAATCACCAAGGCAAAAAAAAAAAATTTTTTTTTTTTTAAAAAGGTAGTAAATTTCAGGTTTTTACAGATGTTTCACATCCCTTTCATCATACAAAACCTGCAGGGGTAACCTACGTTAGGTCCAAAGCCCTTCTCATCTCTTCCAGGGTCGTGGGGTGGTTGTGCCTCCTTTTCTCCCTTGGAGAATGGAAAGACTTCTGCAGTAAGAAATTATTCCTTGAACTTTGTAGGCTGGTTTTCATGCATATAGTCTTTAGGCAGCTCATTCTCGCTGATTTCTCCTTCTGGTGGTACTATTCATGTAAGAAGACTCTGTTTAAGAGAGTAAGGGTTTGCAAGAATAAGCTGACAAACCCTTTCACTTTTTTTTCCTCGCTGGAAGTAATTTGCTGCTCTATATTTGAAAGCTGCTTTTTACCGAATATAAAATTACTGTAATCCTGAAATGGTCTCCAAAGTGCTACAAAGTCATATTTAAAATTTATGTTAATTTTTACATCATATATGACCGTCTTGTTTCCTGCTTTTACAATTCCTTTCACTTCTAAGAATTGTTTTTTATTTACACCTCTGTGAAAACAGAATCAATTCTCCCATACACACTGTTGCATATTCTTTGGAGAGAATATATTGATTGAAAAACCTTCTACCAGTCTTAATAATCTCAAGCAGTATTGACTATGTACAGTTGTATGTACTAGTTGTACATGTGGAAAGCTCACAAAATAACAATATCAATAATGTTCTGCAACAGAAACAATCATTTTATAAATAATGAATGTGCCATATTGACTTCTACAGGTATTTGGGGCACTTTTTTACTTTTACAGGCCCTGTGTCTAACTTTGTTGACACCAATATAAATAAAAAATAAATCCGTTGCATTCAATGCAGTTACATTCGTGCAAAAGCCAATATAAGAGAGTCTTAGAGCAGTCGTTTGTCAAACGAGAAAGTAGGACATGGCATAAGTACCATCTGTGGAGAGTGATTCATAAGACAAGAATGCAGCATAATCAGTTAAATAAATACTACCCTTGTGTTTTGTAGTCTAAATGGACCTTACTCCAGCACAAATCATAGCGCAAGGTCAAAGCAATTGCAGGGACACGTGAAATTTGTTATTCTGATTCCTAGAACTATGAGGCATTAACTCCGGCCAGAGACGTGCCACTGTTCTTTTCCACGTAGAGCAGGATCTTTATTTCTGCCTGGAGGGACACAACACAAGAAGCTGGAGCAGGTCTTAAGAAATCAACTGACCTGAAGACATGAGTTTTTGAGAGCTAGTGCTAACCTGTATCTTGGCCGTGCTGGGTCACAACGGGGTCTGGTGAGCACACAACCAGGGTGGAGAGGTTGGCTCCCTTTGTATGGCTAACTGGATAATTCCCCATGACATCGGATGAACAGCAGCAGTGTATGAAGGTTTTTATGTATGAGTAGGTTAAACCCAGCCTGAGCTCTCAGGGCATTGGCAGGTTTGTTAGACACATGGATTTGTTGGTGCTTTTGGGAAGCTGCATGAGTGTCCAAGGTCTTGGAAGCAGAGGTGAGCTGCAGGATGAAGGTGCATCTCAGGCTGTTTTCTAACCTGCTGGGAAGGATGTGACCTCAGCATACATATTCAGTCAAGGAGATGAGAGGCAGGCAAACAGAAAAGCAGTGCTCTAATGTCCTCTGTCAAATGAGAAGGGTGACTTGTGAGCAAAAATATTTAACACGTCCTCCTTTTTCTCTCAAACTTGGATTTCGCAGTTTGCTTTGTGTGTCCTCTGTTTAGGAGGAGGAGCTTGTGCTTTTCATGATTTTGACTCCATTGGAGTCATGAAACTCTTCAAAGCCAGAACAAAAGCTAACATAATAAATACTTTAGCAATGAGTAAAACTTTTAAACAGTTACTTTAAAAGGCAAGAGATCATGTTGAAACACATCATATATATTTCATTTTTCCTTCACTGTATTATTATTATTTGAATTGTCGTAAGTCCTAAAAGTTACTAGCAGGATTAGTATTCAGTATCACCAAACTCTAGTGAAACAAAGACCCTGCTCAACAGGGGTCTAAAATGTCAAGTGATGAGAACAAGAAAAGAATTAGAAGGAAAAAGGCAACGTAACACACAGCGAGCAGGCAGCAGACCAAAGAACAGACTTCAGGTCCTGTGGCTGATAGCCGTGATTTTTCTTCCAGATTATATGGACTCTTGGTTATCTTTCCTACTCTGATCTGTTTCTTCACCCTTTAGCTATTGTCACCCTCGAACCCAGCACCATTTGGGACTGCAGTGGACTTGTGCCAGGAGGAAAGTGCCCTTTAGTTATCAAGCATCAGATGAATATCTGAAGACTGGGTGCTTTGGTTTAGCACCCTTGAGCTTCAAATTCTTATTCCAGCAGTGCCTGGGTTTGGGTGTGCCACTTTGGACCAACTCCCTCGACATTTTGATCCAGTTAATCATGGCTAAAATGACTCAGGCACATACGTGCAAACAGGGCTGGGACCCAAGGGGTATGTGTCTCCCTCTGTATTTCTAGAACTTCTTGTTCTTGCTTGTTCCAATAATAAAAAAGGAAAAGCCTTTCTTTGGTGGCATTTTGGCGTTTCTACTGCTGTGAATCATCGAGAGGTATGTAACAACGAGAGGAAACTTTTCAAAACTTTCTGGCACTGGAAGGAGGCAAATGTTTATTTTAATCCAGCTTGCTTACATTTCCCCCTCGCTTTAACAATTCCATTTGTAAAAGGGAATGTAAATTACTGAAATAATCTTAAACATGCAAAGAAGATGAGCTTTTAGAAACTGTATGGAATGTACAATTCTAAATCTCTACGAAAGCGCAAAACATTAAACTCAACCAAATTCTAGTATTTGGGCACTGTCTGAAGGACAAAGGATGCTAAAAACATTACAAATGCACTAGCTTATTTTTTCAGTTTGTGATGGATCAGCTTTAACACGCATTTTAATTTGTAGTTGGATTTTATCAGCTGTAGAAAAGTTTGATAATCTCTTCTTGTTTAATTAGGACAATCCTCTTAGGAGGGAGAAATGCACAGACAATAGTAATTTACGTTCTATGACAATTTCATGCTGACAACCTGAAACATCTTTCTTTGAAACATACCTACGGTGCAGTTCCTTTAAACGTCTTTGTCCTACCTTCTCTGTTTATAGTGCGTGTGTCTGTGTATGTAAGGGGAAAAAAGAGAGAGGGAGCTTACACTATAATAAAGTTTCCTCTGCGTAAAGAGCTAAGAGAACGTGTAAATAGACTGCATAAATAACAGCCGGCTCCTTAGAAACCAAGAGGAACACTCATAGAGCAGCTTGGCTCTGTTATGTTGCTTGAAATGTGAGTCAACTCATTAACATTGAGGCTTTACTCTGGATTTTTTTTTTTTTTTTTCACGAAAGAGGTCTCAATCTGACCCTTTGTTTCCATGCAGAACTAAGCATTTGTTGTTTTTCTGGAGATTTGAATCCTTTCTGGGATGGGGGGGACACAGTGTTTTCTCCTGGTATAAAGAAAAGAAACTTTCTTGCCTCTGTTAAAGTTTCACCCAACGGATCCATCCTTCACGGCTGGTTTGCTGTGCTGTGCGCAGGACCCTTCGCACGCAGGAATAAGGGGCTGTTCATGGAGGTCCGTGGGACTACTTTCATTGGGACCTGGGGGAGACGAGTCCACGCTGAGCCTGTAACCTGTACGCCTGGTTTGGAGTTAAGCCGGTGTCACCAGGTTCATAAGGTTAGCACGAGCCTCTGGAAACGTGGGCTGTTGTAGGGGAAGTGAACGCACTGAACCACCCATCCCGAGAGGTGCTGGTGTGCATGCCTCTGCAGCTCGGATGCTCAGGCAGCCTGTGGTAGAGCTTCCCAACATCCCCAGAGCGCGTTGCAGAGCAGAAGAGATGCCCTGAGCTCTCTTCTCCACGCTAGTAAAATCTTGCCGAGGCATGGGGCAATGATCCTGTAGCTGTGCTGCTCCATCCAGCTCATCCGCACAGCTAACGCAGCCCTCTCTGCTGACCACAGCCAGGCTTTGCCCTTCCACAGGGAAGAGCTCTTTGAGTTTCACGGCGCGTAAGGCCAGTAAGAGCAAGGTTGAGTTTGCTCTATATCACATACGTACACACGTATAACCATAGAAACCTGACATAAATATTTTAGTGCATATTTCACACTGCAAGGATTTTTAGGTCAGACTTTAAAAGGACTGAATATATTTTTTTCACTTATCTGCCTTCCTTTGACTCTGTTTTTTAAAAAATCAAAATCTTCCCCTCTGATTCTGGCTAGTCCTAATGGCAAATGAATGCTGTTGTAATAACTCGGGCTGTGCCTTTGGAAGGCATCAGAATGCTCTTTCATTGCAGTTGTATCCAAAAAGGACTCTCCAGTCCCCAGCCCTCTATGAGGCTGTTTTCCCATCCTTCCCTGCCAGTTTCCAGGCTGGAATAGATGAGTATTGCGACGTAACCACTGACGGCTGGAACAGCACTATCAGAGGTATTGTTTTCAGGCACGGTTTCAGTATGCTTGTTCTGACCTTTAGGGGAAGCAACCGTGCCCTGACATTTATGTTGGTTTATATCCCCTGCAATCCTTTTTCAATTAAAACTCATACCTATTGGGTTCCCTCAGAGCACCCTGCAACCGTTTATGCCAAATCCTTGATGAACCAGGACTGAATGGTCCAGACTGTGCTTTCACCTGGCTTCCAGGCTGCCCTGAACATCGGGAATCTCCTTGATTCGACCCTCTCTAGATGTATTATTTTGGTCATGAAAATCTCAGAGCTGGTTTAAAAAGCTGTGGTGTTTCAGATAGAGGCTGTGTGGGAATATTCAAGACTTCAGTGATGCAAAGCAAGAGGGCTGCTATCCATGTTGATGAGACCGGTGGTAGTCCCCGTGGGGAGCTTGGCTCTTAATGATGTGCAAGCGTGGCTGCTGGATTGAGGAGAGGTTTGAGAGCAGCCAGCCACGGAGATGACTCCATCCTCTGCCTTGCAGCAGGCTGCCCTGTGTCGTTGTGAGCTGCTGTATTGGAAATATTGTGAAGAAATGCACTTAATTAATTAACTGGTAAAGCCTGGTTCCCTTATATTGTCTGGTTCACACTGATGCCTCTACCTTCTGTTGCCCAGAATTTTACCTTTGAAGTAGCTTCTTTGAAACTCATATTCTATGTGCTTTGGCTCAGTGAACTTGGATCACACTTCTTAAATTCCTCACGTCGCCTGATTATTCTTTTCAGAATAATATATGCAGATATTGTTACATTTCCTTGCTTAATCTCAGCAGGCAACTTCACTTTAAAGTATCTTCAGGTAATTACTACGCAGCCCTTCCCACAGCAGCTTTTCTGACACAGGACAAAGCTTCCCGCATGACAATACCCAGATCAAAGAGCACTCAAGTATTGTTTTATCTTTTGCACTAATGTTGCATGGGGCGGACACGTGGAGGAAGATCTCACCCTGTGTTTGGAGACCCTAAACCAGAGCACGATTCAGCATTTGAAGCAGTGATTTATCACTGCCCATGGGTGACTGTGCTGCCAAGGGAAGGGTCACCCAACTGGAATCTCAGCTGAAGTTTAGAAGGGAGGATTGCAGTAAAATATAAATGATAGCAAGTGTACTCATTTTTATTTGGGGCAGAATAGAGTTTCTTTACTACTTCTTGTATATACCAAACAAATGAGTTTGTCCCGTTGTTTTTTTTTATTCATCTCTGTTCTGCTGCTTTCCTGGTTAGTGCAGGGTATTTGCAATATTGACTTGTTAAGACTCCCTGGGCTGTTTTCAGGCTGTTTATAGGCAGGTTGGTGGTGGTTTACCTGTTTTGCTACTGGCTGTAGTAGGCAAAAGGAGTTAAGTGCTTTATTCATAGAGGTGGTGTGAACCTGTGTGCAAGCTAGATAGAAAACACAAGAATTGTGCTTACAGTAAATCACATCCTACCTTTGCCTATCAGTATATATTATTACTACTATTATTATTAAAATATTAAGACTATCAAGTAGTGTTTTGCAGTGCCAGCATTAGGAGGCACAGCTGAGCTTGTCTGACTCAATCCAGCAGAGTCAATGCATGCATACCAATGAATTCATTGCCTTATTTGTCTCCTGATATGTTTTAAAAGGTAAATTAATGTTCTTCTACCTGGTCTTTAATGAATACCTTACATCCGGCATTAGGAACTCATTCACTTTCCTAAACTATTGTCAGCACCAGTCATGAGGAACTGTTTAGAAATTTGCTGGTGCAGGAAATAGTAGTCTTCAGAGCTGCAGATTACTTCGGTAATGGGAATTGTTCCCTTTTCACACCTCTGCTTGCAGCTAGGATAGTGTTTATATCCAGCTGATGAGCTGTATTTGAAAGATTTCTGGAATAATTAAGATTTCAAACTAAACCAGTTGCACATCCCTCTTTTTTTTTTATCAACATGCATGTAGGAGGCTATATCTTTTACTTCTGTAAACAAAGAGAATTATTGATGCTCCCTTGAAATTTGCTATGCAGTGGTATCATTTTCTCAATGTAGCAACTTTTCAGGGAGACTTTTTATTTTACATAAAAAAATGGAGTTTTTCGGCTTTGCCTTGTGCACCGTGCCATCTCCACAAGTACTGTAACCACCTTCCCCCAGGAGTCACAGCTGGCTGCAGCTCTCAGACACAGCTGTGATAGAGTGCTCAATCTACGCAGTTCATAATAAAGACTTCTCTTTTTGTGGATGGTTAAACATAAGGAAACACCACGTGGGGACAGCTGAGGGATCCATTGAATCTGCTCTAGCAGCAGCCATCACCAAATGAAGATAAGAGCCCTCCAGATGTGGGCTCCTGTAGCACCTCTCCTCCAAGAAGTTGCTCTTTCCTGTTGTTCTCAGGGTCTTACCAAAGTTATGATCCTTTTGAGCTGGTTCAAACCACTGAGAGCTTTGCATCATTCTGTGGTTCCCCGTGTCTTGTACTATGAGAGCAGAAACGCAGGAGAAAGGGCTGCAAGCAGGTTAGCTTCTACGTCAGCTACTAAATGCTGGACTACTTTACATGCACTGATGCACACCTGGGCTGTCACATCACAGCCATTGCCTAGATAAATATGGGATGCATGTTTTCAGCAGAAAAGTCTTGCCCTGTCTGTCTTTGCTTTCACATCCCCACTCAGAAAATGAAGATAAGGATCCTCAATCCCCTCCTGAGAGAACAGTGAAAAGTGCTTATTTATGTGTGTCTAGTGCCAGGAAACACAGAATGGCAAATGTTTGTTTATTTTAATGTTGCTCTGAGGTGGTGACAAGACGAAAGTCTGGCTAAGGAATGACAAAGTCCAGGTCTCTGTCAGTCACAGCTGCTCCATGGCAAGTTTCATTGAGCTTTTATTTCATGTACCAGTAACCTGAGTGTTGCCAGCACATAGGAAGAGATGGCCCATGTCTGAGAGAGCTTCCAGTTTAACTGAGCAAGAGATGAAAAAGCCAAGGAGAAGGCAGAGGCAGGTGCCGGTGGAGCAGGATGCCCATAGCACAAGGTGAGGGAAAAAGCCCACATTCCCTGCACTTGTCCCTTCCTCTCTGTGTGTTGGACCAGGCTCTTCCCCAGAAATATGTTGTGTGAATGAAGCGATGGCCAGAGATGCTTGGGGTGGGACAGCCCTTGTCCATGCATTGAGGGTGATGCTTAAAATGGACAACTACATGTGACAGGGTGTAGCAAAACCCTACTGCAAGGCTTGGATTTTTATCTGAGGATTTTTTCTTGGGTTTCTGGTGGGAATGCAGCCCAGGCAGCACCTGCACGGGTGTGTGCTGTGTGAATGCCCTCCTGCAGCCTCCTGGTCCACCAGCCACCAGGGAGAGATCTGCCATGGACACTGCCGTGCTACTGCATCATCCTGGCTGCCGAACCATTCTTAGGACTTTGGATCACCAAAGTCCTTTGGTGTCAATGAGAGTTTTCACACAGATTTTAACTGGCGCTATATCCTGCCCTCACTGGATAATTTCTTTGACTAATTTAGTCATTTAACATTTTCAAATTAAGTACAAATTAAAAAAAAAAAAGTGAAGAAGGGAGGAATAAAAATGGTTGGTTGTCTACTACCAATTTTAGAGTGTAATATTTCTGACAGTATGTGTAAGTTTCTCCATGGACAAAAGATCTCGTGATTTATCGAGCCATTTATTAATTAGAAGATTACAGCAAGACTGCTTCCCAGTAGCAAAAAAAATAGACTTAGAGTTAATTATAAATGCTGTAGAAGGGTATAAGAAGATTCATAATCCAGCTCACCCTTTCTTCCTACTTCAAGTTATCCACAAAAGCACTTAAAATATGTTGAGCTTTAAACTTGTTAAATCCTCTTCAGGAAAAAGACCTTAAACTTAGGTAGATGCGGTTATGCCGATTCTTAGCCAGGTCAGGTCTAAACACATAAAATACGATTTCAACATCAAAATCTGTCTGCATCTGGGTTGTACTTCTCCTTCACCAGACCTGTGCCTTGCAGAGGCCTTTGTGTTCCAGTGTCTGCAGAAGATCTTCTGTCTATTCCCTGTGACGTCTCCTCCGTCGTTTGCATCTCTCTCTTTGCTCTTTTAAGGATAAGCTCCCCGCCTTAAAACACTGTTAGAAGACTACAGTTCCTGACATCTATCCCTCCAACATCTCCACTTTTGTGAAACAAGAAAATCTGATTCTTCTCTTCTGCTAAGAGTTTTGTTCCTATTTCCCATAGGATTTTTTTTTTTGTCAGCTTAATAGCCACAAGCTCTCTCTGCACTCGATAATCCCTTTGATCTTCTTCACTCATTGCTCGGCAGAGTGCCATAAGGATGTTACTACCTTTAATCTTTTTTTGCCATTGATCAGTGATACTCCTGTCTGCTGCTTCTCTGTGATTCCTTTGCTGAAATTGCCTCTACATCCCTTCTGTTTTCATGGAGGAAGTGTCATAACATGGGTAACGCTTCAGGAGAAGGTCACACTTGTTGGAATGAGCAAAGAGTTGGAGGAGAAAGGTTAGGATCAATAATAGTAAAATTATTGGATGTTTTACATATTTGTCTTGTAGCATTTTTTCTAGATAGGAAAAAAAATTGTATTTAATCCCAATTTCTGGTCTTTTAAGCTGTCTCCACTGCCCTTCTCTTCAAGGCATGGGAAGGAATGCTATAAACGCTATGAGCTCCCATTTCTAGTGTCTCTCAATGGTTTGTGGATGAAAATATATACTTTTAGAAGGCAAATATGCTGTTTCCAAGAGTGAATCATAATGAATTCAACTCGAGATCTGAGAACACCTAGTGTTCCTTCCACTTCTTGAAGTAGGTCATTGTCAAGAGCAGATTAGCTGATGATGTCGCTGGTGATAACAGGCGATGCAAAGTAAAACCTAACCTTCTCTCCACAGTTGTGTTGCCTAACAGCAATAGTAGTAATTAAAAAAAAAATACAGTGAAGAAAGTGAGGTTAGCATGACTCAGAGAGTTACAAAATGTAGGCACTGGATCAAAAAGGAATCTTTTGCATTTGTTCATTATTCTGGATATAATTACACTTCTCTGCAAATGTGCTTCACCTGCCACATTTTGTATATGGATTTTTAATCGTCTAGGTTGTGAGGCAAGGAAGGAAGGAGATAGATTTGGTTTTGCCCGTTATATGTATAAGGAGTCTTTGCAAAAAGACTGTAATTCAAATATGAGTCAGAATTTTGAGTGCTCCAAGGAATGAACCACAATTACAGACTTTTATGAAACTAAGATTGTAATGCATCAGTGGGACAAATGACTTTATGTTAATCTGTTAATCATTTAAAAAGGACAGCCTTTGGGATGGTACATTCAGCTCATGCTTTGTTACAAAGGCGTGCTCTGCTCTGCCACAGGTAAGGAGATGGAAAAGGAGGGTCCCCAAGACCCCATTTTTTCTAAGCCCTCTCTAATGGAAGGTGGCTATGTTGGTAGAGGAAGGTCAGATGAGCTTTGTTGGATGTTTATTCTGGTAGTCCCATCTACACCTGCTATGGTTGGAAGCAGTGTCATCTGACCTGATTATATATTTTTTTCCCTCCTCCTCAGTTGATTAAATAAATTAAATAAAGAACTTTCTGCTTGTTTGAATTCTAAGCAAGCAAGAGATGTTGCTGCTCCACTTACGTGACTGAAGGTCTTGCATTCTCAGAGGAAGGAGTCTCTTCTTCCCAGCCCTGTGTTCAGCCTTATTTTCTAACCAGAAGCGAAGCTGAGTTCCTCTACTAGACCAGAGGCTGCTGGTGCTGAAGTGTCGAGGTTTGTGATGTATAGCAGAGTGTCACCTGTACAGAGAGAAATGCTCCTCTCCACTCCCTCTGTATTTATACCTTGCATCTGTGATTTATTGCATATTTTCCTGGCCAAGGTCTTGATTGCCTGAGAAAAGAGTAATGGGCATAAGGGAAAATTCCTATCTGGCTTTACCCTGGAATCTGGAAGGTGACTATTTCGAAACATCCACCCAGGCTGTTCGCAAGATAACTGAACATAGGGCTTAATTTGCTACGTAAATTCACCTTTTAATCCAGCATGGTGCAATTCTGCAAAGCCAAGAAGTCACCTCACTTTTTCCGACCCTCTCACCAGTGTAATCACCCCTGCTGTCACTTGTGTCACCGTCAGACCTAACAGCCCCTCCTGAAATCAGGGACTCCATACCACAGGCTCCGGTCACGGCCGTTCATGCCCTGAGGACTTCTATAAATAAGACAGGTCTAACATAAAGGGAAAGGGGGGGTGATTTCACCAGGGTCGCACAACTCGGTAGTGGTAAAACTTGAAACCTGCTGATAGCCAGTGTAGCACCTGCACTGCTGGTTTACGTAATAATTCTGTATTTTCACATGATATTGCATAATATCAAATGCTCAATTGTGTAAAATGTGAGAAGGTAGATGAGAGCTGGTTATAGGCACCTGCAAGGTGATGTTTATCGTGAAGCATCAGTGGAGCAGAGCCAGAAGTAGTTGGGAGGAACCAGAAGTGCAAAGGAAAGGGGCCCACCATCCTTCCATCCTGCTAGATGTTTAACATCTGTTCTCACAGCTTACCTTCTCTGACCTGGAGTGCTGCTAGGAGTTACGATTGGTGGAATTTCAGGGACTACATATCAGGGGCCTTACCAGGAAGGCACCAGAGGTAGAGACAGTGCAGGAGCAACTCTGGATTTCTATATGTTCCTCAGTTTGGGGAAAACTGTGGATTTAAAAGGAGCTGGAGAGCCCACCTGGGACCCAAAGAGTGCAATCACATCGTATTTATGGGCTAGATCCAGGCTGTTACCATCTGCAGCCCCATTTGATCGCTGTCAGTCCCGTGGGGACCCGCTGTGCTCCCCAGAGCCTGCTGCCCACCCTGGCAGCCATGCCTGCTGCAGGCAAGAGCACGATCGGCCGTCTCGCAATGCTGGAGGGTTCACTTTTAGCATCATTTACTGTTTCTTGAATTATTTATTGCAATTATGCTGCTGATCCACAGAAGCATTGCTGCTGTGCATCATATCCAGATGTCTGCAAACGCACTCCCAGGGCCAGATCCTAATTTTAGCTGCCTCTGTAAAGTATTCTCCTCTGGACTGAGGCCCTATTTCTGTTCTTGTTGAACTCTTCAGCTAAGCAGACTGCTGGCTTGTGGAGTGAAATACCGTTCCTTCAAAAGAAAGGGCTCAGTGAAGGGCCCCAATTTTACCTGCACAAGATGATAAGGTGACAGCCACCTTTGGCATCATTTAAAAGTACAGGAGGCAGCACGGAGACTTCTTGCACAGTCAAGAAACAGGGAGCTGGAGCCAGGGCAGAATAAGGCTGAAGATTGTTTGCACCAATGACACTGCAACTGTGCAGCTATACCCCGTCCTTCCCCCATGCATGGCAAATCCTGATCGAGCCTTTGGTAGCACATGGGAGCTGCAGACAGGTTTCTGCAGCATGGGAAAAATCAGGTCTAGTGACCCTCTGTTAGAGGCCTGGACCTGTAGTAAAGTCAGAGCAATGATATTCATAAAAACTAACCTGTCATCAGGAGGCACTATAATCCACCCTGCTGTTCCTCGTCTAAGTGAATTACTGAGCACAGTTAATAAGATGCACCTATATAAGCTGTTCAGCAGAACTTGGTGTCAGGGTTGCTTTTGCTTTGTTTAATGATGTGTCATGCCCACCTGGGAGATGGAGCTGTCTCCCATTACCTGAAAGCAACTCCCCAGGGAAAATGAACACTTGACATACACCAAAATTGAGGTTTTAATTATTTGGGCAATTCTGAGTTGTTTATATATTGGTTTAAGATTTTTAGGCTGAAGTTTATTTTCCTGTTCTTCTGATCAGTTGGTTCATAGGCCAGTTTGAACAGTGGGTAGGAAAAGAATAAATATCAGAAAACCCACAAAATGTCTGAGATGAGGAACCAGTCCTGCTTCTCCTCCCCATCCTCTTTGCTTACCAAATGAAGCAACTGATGTGTCATGAAGCTATGCATGTGGGAGCACACCAGGTTGTCCCAGCATGAGGGATTTTTTCCAGTGGACTCACATCTCTATTTATTTCTGGCATGATTATTGACACCGATAGTAATTTTATGTACACAACACCTTCTGGCTGAGCGTTTGGAGCACAGTGCAACTTGTTTTCAGATTCAAATCCGTGCTGCGTGTAAAAGGCATAATTATTGTATGGTGTGTTTATTAATAATAAAAGTCATGGTAGGCAGCTTTCTAGCTGAACCACTGTGAGAAACAGGATGCTTCCACTATCTCTCAGTGGGCCTTTCCATCCCAGACAGCAATATTCTAATTAACTTTTGTCAAGTGATTCATTGAATCTAGCAAAATGGAGCGATCCAGAGGTGCCTACAGATCTGTCAGCCGCTGCCTGAAAAATGACTTTCTATTCTCCACAAGGAAAGCAGGGAAAAAAAACCTCTTGCTAATGATCAGTTTTCTAAATGTGGTGTGTCCTGAGACAACAGATGTACACAAACTGAAGGGACACTTGGGGGAATGGAGCGAAAACTGAAACTGTCAGGATTCATAAAGGAAAGAACCAGAAGGGAGGAAGAAAAAAAGGAATATCTTCTCCAAATTGCATGGCTGAGGAAGGAACCTTTATGCAAAAGGTGGTAATAGCATTTCTCTTAAGATGGAAAATAATGACGAACTACTGGGACTGAAATATTTAGTGTCCATTTGAGGAAGAATTAAAAAGCAGCGATACAGCCTTCCTGGAGTCTGCATGCATGTGTAAAATTAAAAGCCTGAATCGTAAATTCTTACCTCTCTCATCTTTCCTCTCTTCCAAATTCACAGATTTTAATACAAGAGACTATTCTGATCGTTTTTTTGACTTTGAGTAGTATCTGAAGGGAGCTTATTTCCATACAAGGATCCTGCTGTGCCTTTCCCATCCCTACGGTTTTCTCCCCACACTTGGATTTTACATTTTTCGGGGGTCTCGCAGCCCGCTGCACCCTCTGATGATACTGCTGTATTCCATTGCGGTCCTCCCGTGTACACAAAATTGCAAGATTGGCACTTCTGGTTGCGAGCTTGTCGAGACAGGAGGCACGTCTTCTCTTCCATGAACTGCCTAGCACATTTTTAGCACAGTAATGATAATAATCACACTTCTGAAATATGTTCTCCAGGCATAAAATGACTTTAGTGCCTAAAGTAGATCTTAGTTGCTTCAAACCACATGTTAGATCTCGAAACCCCTACAAGAAGCCCTGGGGGTAGTTTTTAACCTTAAAGGTGCTGAAAATACTCAATACTTATCCGACACCAAACCCACATCAGGAGTCAGAAACCTGGGCTTTCTCTGCTGAGACTCAATCCCATAAATGTCCTCAGAGCGCCTCTCCTTTTGGGTCCAAACACACCCCAGCATCTGTTATTGCTTCCCTACACCACATTTCTACATACTTCTCTATAATACAGCACCTCTCCTGTATGAAAGAGGGAAGATTTTAGCTCCCCTCTGTCTGAATCCCAAATCTTCTGATTTCCAGGGAACAGCGAGGTCTCCGTCAGCCCTGTTTCCGTGCAATGGAAGCCTTCTACATCATTGCACATAAATATATTTCTGCTATTGGTAGTCTTCCAGCTGTTTATACATCCATGTATATGCATATATCTATTGGAAAAAATCTGCATTTCTTTGTATCTGTGTGTATACGAAACAGCAAATGTAGACTCCTTTCAACCTTAATCTTGTTGTTAGTTGCACAAAATACACTCCTAATAGCATACGTAAAGCTGCATAATTTTGCAGTGCTGAATTGTTTTGACTTCACTTGAAGCAGGGAATTTGGGCTACGATGTGGAAGTTCATGAGATCATAAAATCCAACTTCTAAAATTGTGCCAGACAGTGAAACTACCAACTACTCCCTTCACACATGCAAGTATTATAATTATGGGGTTTGTAAGGTAAATTTGAACATAAAGGCTTGCTTACATTTTAAATGTAAAGACATGTAAATGTTAATTACATGGTCTTTAAACGTAACCAATTAAGTTCTTAACTTACAAACTCAAGGAGTAGGTTTGGAAAGTCCCACTTTTGAGGCTGTCTGACAATCTGAGCTGCTGTTGACATGATGTATTTTTTGCTACATATTGTATTTTCTGGTGATAACATAATAGGCATAAATTTGATCCGCTGTAAATGTAAGACTGAAGATAGAATTTAAAATTGTTGGCTGTTCAGGAGGCTGCACATGGTATTTTATTGTTGGACAGTATTTCACATGAAGCTTAGAACAAGTCTTTTTGACTGTAGATGCTTTTTTTTTGTTTAATTTAAGCCTTCGAACAGTATTTCAAGAATCGTCGACTTTTGAACTATATTGCCTTGTGGAATTGTAATATTAATTTATACAAACTGTAAACCTGTGTCGTTTCCAAATTTGCAATTCACCATCCAGCTCTGCTTGAATAAATCACACAATTTTTTAAATTTAAAAATGCTTTTTGCTGCCAAGGCTCTGTTGCAACTTCTTGTTTAACCTGGTTATTTCCCAGGGTGATTTTTTTTCTCCTGCCATAATTATTCCTAATTGAACGTGATTAGCTGCCACTCTGTTTTGCATGGGATCGGCTGCCCATCAGTGCAAGTTCTAAAGGTTTTGCTGGTGATCTGTACGAGGAGGCTGCGTTTGGGTCATCAGAGGCATGAGGGTTTGTGCACCCCCGGCTCACACGGCAACACAAATGTCATCCCGCTCAGATGTGTGAAAACTGTCCCTCTGCTTAACTAACTAAACCACACTGTGTGATCTTCACCACCATTGGAGTCAGACCCATGGGGTGGGAAAGCTGTTGCCTTTTAAAGCTGTGAGTTCTCTGCTCCTCCTCTTTGTGCGCTTTTCATGTATTTGTGGGAGTTGGACAGAGTTTGTTGCTAGTAACTAATGATTTACGGGTTTTGATAAGCTTTCTTCAGATGATCTCAAAGCAGTTTAGGTGCCCTCAAGCAGGCAGGATCTAACGCACCATGGCAGCCAAGTGTGGCTGCCCATCCCTGTGCCGGTGCTGCCGTCGTGCTGCTCAGACTTCTGAAGGGTCAGCTCCGAGTTCAGCCAAGTCACACTCGTCTGACACCACGACCATGAGACTGGGAGAAGGAACAAAGGCTCCAAAGGTGCTTTATCAGGCCCGTGCTCCCTTCCTGTGGACAGGCAATGCAGCACCTCGTGCAGCTCGTGGATAAGCTGCTGCTCTGCTCTGACGGGTGTTATATCCACCGTACAAAGCCGGGATCAGCGGAGGAAAATGAAGTACTAACATTGTGTTACTAAAGCAAACTGCTGGGTTTGCTCTTTCCCCTGTAGAATTGGAATTCTTCATGGGGAGAAGGCTCAGTGTTTCTAGCGGGGTTTTCAGAAGTGTCCCGGGGGCTTTAGGGTCTCTTGGGCTATGACCTCTGCCAGCCTGGCTGGAGAGCCACGGGCCACCAAGCTCCCCACCAGCCCTGCAGCGCTGCTGGACAAGAAGGATTTGAACCACTCGACATCCAAAATTTGCCTTTCTTTCATCCTTTGCTTTGTGGGATGTCCTCATGCTGACATTTTTGAGAGCTGGAGCATTGTCCCCGTGCTGCCAGCAGCCTCTGTACCTGCAGCATGTAAATTTGTCGTCTCCAGAACTGTTTCTACATGCAGTTGTGGCTCAGGCCCATTATCATTATTTAATGTCACTTTTGCAGCAGCGTAATAGTAAAGCTTTTTATAAAATATATTATCATTCTGGACTTTGTTGTTAGCAAGACAAAGCAGAAATAACAGTATGCCGGGTTCAGCCATCAATATAGAGGGTATATCATCAATCAAATCCATAAAGCTTTTAAGCTGTCTTGTTTTAAATTAAGGTTTACAATGCATTACAATGGGATATTTAAAACTGTGTACACGTTTTATCAGCTCCTCGTGACTCTGTAAATGCTTTCTGATTAGTACGTCTAAACACAGCAGACTTGATTCAAAGCTGACTTTTACAATTAAATCCATTTATTTTGCAGGACATTACCTCTATTGTATGGGGGCACTCGGGGCTCCGTTTTCATTCCTCGTCAAAGGCAAAATTAAATTCAAACTAACTTTGACATTCACTGAAATCTAACCAGACTTAGTAAAACTGTTGAATTAAAAGTTTGCCATTATATAAAGACTTTGAGCAGGATGTGGCATTGTGGTAGTGAAAGGGAAATATGTAAAAAGGTGCGATATTTATAAGTCTAGTATATATGTCACCCTTTACAATAGTGCTTCCATGTCTCAAACAGTGTCATGGCTGCACAGTGTTAAATGTCATTTGGGTACATCAGGGAGACATTAACGTGCTGTAAAGATCTCTCATTCATTTAGACAACACGGAAAAGGATGGAAAGGGAAACAGCTGTGAAACGACTTGTCTGCAGTCAGACAGCCATTCAGCAGGAGAACTGTGATTACAACCAAGTCTCCTCATTTACAGTCTGGTGCTCTGAATTCAGCCAGCTGAAATCCCTATTCTTTTCCCTATCAATCATACCTGCACGCCCTGGCTGACAGCTGCATAAGAGAAGCCCTGCTTAATTTGTAAGAGTAGATGCATCATTGTCAGTGGCAGGAGGAGTTTCAGCTGCAGTGGGGGAAGGTCCCACCTAATCCTGCTCACACAGTGCTGAGGGTCTGCCCTGGAGCTAGGTGTCTAACACTGGGTGAGGTTGGTTTGATATGTAAGAAGAGTTTGGTTTCCAGCCCTAGGCTTCTCCAGTAAACCTGCCAATAAGGCAGTCCACATGTAAAATTTGGTGGTCCTCGCAAAGACAAAGAATGGAGAGATGAATTGGGATATAGAGACTGTAGATGCAAACATAAGTGGCATGGAAATTCAATTTGGTGCTTGAAAATGGCTTTCTTCTTCCCTTTTCCATTTAGAAATTTGACATCCCCACTGGCAAGCATCTTTGGGATTCAGCAGAAGGGCTGCGGGCAAACAGGAGTCAAGGAGTAAAGAGGAATACTCAGAAGGGTGAGGACGGAAGAAGGGCTCAACGTGGAAAAGTGGAGTGTACACGGACAGGTGAGGTGAGCAAAGTCCTGATGGGAACAGAGTAGATCAGCAGTTTCAGGTTGAATTTTAAATGTATTGCTGAGCATGACTGTTCTCTAAAATCTTGGTTGGCACTGTTAGACCAAAAAGAATAAGCTTCTAAGTTTCAAATTCAACCCACATTATATTAATGGTTATTTGAGTCATGCTCACAATCTGCGCAACGGCAGGAGAAATCAGAGACATAGATCAAAAGCTCAGATCAAACCTAAATATTCTCTTCACAATCTTAATAAAGGTTGCGGTCAAGGCAGGAGCTGGCTTTTAACTGTAACTATACAAGACTGACAACTAAATGAACGGGAAATGAAAAGCCAGTTTAATTGTTGCCTGTTGTTATCGTCAAAATGACCGGCTAATTAAATATTTATTGTTTACTGGTTTCAAGCATACATTTGGCATGTTGGGACACTGTGTAATCAGTAGATCATACATTTCCCCAGAACTAAATAGTGGCCTCACAAAAGCCTGTTGTGAGGATTAGCTGGCTAATGGGCTTGACTCACCCCGCCGAGCACCGAGGGTGCAATTTGCAATTGCAGTTTTGAGTTCCCAGCTGGAAGTTCTTCCTGCTCCCGTTGCATCTCCCAGCCGCCGGGCGCAGCTCTGCGCCTCCAGCCCGGGCTCTCTCGGAGCCCTGCCAGCAAAAGCTGCCCACGAGAAGCAGTGATTTAGTACAGCTGGCTCCGTCCTCCTCTCCCTTTCCTGCCCTCACCTCCTGTCTGACCACATCCAACTCCTGTGCTTGACAGCTCATTGACTGCCCTGAGGAATGAGGTAGTGCTCTGTTCTCCTTCCTAAAGGGAAGCTTCCCAGCAAGCAGGGGCATCTGAGACTCCAGAAATCAGGATGCTTTCTGCTTGGGCTACAAACTCTCCGTTTTTTCCATCAGCAGCAAAAAGAGAGATCCTACAGGATCTCATGCTCCTGCCAAGTCTGAGATGAATGGCTGTCCTTTGGGGTACAACGGTGACACGTAAGAAATGAGGATATTGCAAAGACCTGCGAAGATGCACAAAGTCATAAGATGTTGCTTGTGCTCCCAGCTGCAACTCAACTTTCCAAGAACGGTATCTTAGAGCAGGGGAGAAAGAACATCTGCACCACACCACAGCCCAAATGGATGGCACTGGTCAGGTGTCAAACCTGAGAGATGCTCCCACCAGCCCCTCGATGGATGCAACACTGCCAGCTGCTCTGGGGAGGGGGAAATCACGCTCACAGATTGTACAGCAAAAAACACTCCATGACAAGGCTCTTAACAGAGACTTTTTTTCTGATTTCCACCCCTGGGCAACAAGGCTGGATCTCAGCAGACTGTCAGCTTCACTTGCACCTCCCTAATGGCGAGGAGGGAAGGGGCAGCAAGGGCAAAGGGAGAGCCAGAGCACCCGCTCTCAGCCGGCAAACGTTGCAGGGGAAGATTGCCGAGCTGTGAGCAAGCAAGGCTTGGGAATGCTCACGGGCCTGGAGACATCTTTGTTAGGAAGGAGGAGGAGAATCCAGGCAAGCAAAGCCAGAAGGAAGGAGGGAAGTTTGCAAAAACAAGAGTGGGCTTATTGCCGGGAGCTTTGC
Organism: Tauraco erythrolophus; assembly: GCF_009769465.1. Lineage (NCBI taxonomy): Eukaryota > Metazoa > Chordata > Aves > Musophagiformes > Musophagidae > Tauraco > Tauraco erythrolophus. Next base: position 18,213,817 of record NC_141479.1, on the reverse strand, counting down.
TCGGAGCTACCCCCCCTGACAATCAGGCCTCTGATTGTAACAAAATAATAAAAAGCAAACGCTACCATTTGCAATTTCCGAATTAAAACGTAATTTACGCCCTGCGCCGTCTCTCAGATAAAAGCATGCTTTGCTCATCCGAGCGTGAAAGAATATTTACGGGAACGTTTTGTGCCTTGATACGCTGCTCCCACGTCACGGCTGCCTGCACGTGCAAGGACACGGGCACCGGCTCGGTTGGCCAAAGGCAGGTCCCCTTCCACGGCTCCGCCCTGGCGTCTGGGCACCGTTAGGAGTGGAATTTGTCCAGAGCTGAGCAGGCTGCCCAGGGCTCCCTTTGTGGCCAAGGAATAAAAACATGCTACTATAAAGTGCAACCCATCAACGCCTATGTTAGCCGGGTAGGCTGGGACCTTTCCTAGGATCCATCCCTTCCTACAGCAGCTCCTGGGCCTTGGCAGAGCATGTTTAACCCTGTCAACACCTGATTTCAGGGATTTTTTTCTGAGTACACAGGAAGCCTTGAGCCTGAAATGGAGTTTCACTGGGCTGGTAGGATTGAACTGGGGTGGGAACAGGGATGCTCTTGTAGAGGCCTGTGTTGAGAAGGAGCTGAACTGTTGAGGGATGCTTTACTTCCAGCAGCTACTCAAAGATGAGAAAAGATGTGCGGAGAAGGGGTTGCACTCTGCTGCATCATTTCTGATCATTTTCATTTGCTTATGAAGGCGATCGCTTTCCACCTCTGTAAATCCCAGATTGTTCTGCAGAGCTTTTGGCAGAAAAAGTATTGGAACAGCTTTCTGGTGCTTACCTTTTTGGTATGCGGTGTTGGCATGAGGTCTTTCAACGCAAGGATTTAATTTCCTGTATAGAATCACATACTCCTTGCAAAGGCTTCATTAGAAGATTCTGGTTATATCAACTGTTCTTTTTTTTTTTTTTCTGAGTTACCTAGATGCATTCAAGGGCAATGAATATGCAGTTTGTGTTTAGGAAAAAAATCTGCATGAGAGTTAATGGAAATCTTATAACAAGCACCCCACTTCCATTAATTGATTCCCTAATCCAGTGAAGCATTAGTCATATGCTTAATTTTAAGCATTTGATCTCTACAATCAAAATTGCTGGCTCTGATCCGAAGCCAATCAAACCATCAGCAGCCTTGCCATTGATTTCCATGGATGAGATCCAAAGGAACTATGCACATGTTAAAATTAAATACATCCTTAATTGACTTGCTGGGAGCCATATTTAGGTCTCCTTAAATCACCTGTGCCAAACAGGGTCCTACCATTGCTTACAACAAAAGTGAGAACAAAAGTGTAGCGACCTCCCGAAAAACAGTGCCTATTCCTGAACATATAACATTACCTAATGCATCATTATGTCTTCCTGGGATTTGGTTCATGTCCCTAATTCACTCATTAAATAGAAAACTCTAGCCACTGTGACATAGGCTGTCTTAGACTGAGAAATATTTGGGACCGAGCCCTTCCTTTTGCACCTGACCTCATCACAGGAGGTCAACCATCTCTCCTTAGCACAGTGGGAACGTGACTGCATGACAGTGAATGTCTGCAAAATCAACCACAAAAGAGTGTCACGGCAGTTGATGGGGGATTCAGAGGAATTTGGAGGTCTTTTCGTACAGCAAAGCCTGCTGGTGTAATGCTTCTCTCCTAAATTTATTATCAGAATTCAGAGCACAACTCTAGATTGAACCCACCTCTTCTTATTTTTAAGTAGTTCACAGTAGTAACTCTAAGACCTTTGCTAGGAGTACATGCATCCATCTTAGTCTGGGTCCAGGGGACATCAGAGTTTCCTCAGGACCTGCAGCAGCGAATTCAGTCCTGACCCAGAATATTTCCACCTCCTCAAGAGCCCAGTGTTGAAACGGCTGCCTAAAAAATTATTCCAGACTAGAAAAAACTCAAATTAGGCAATTAAACTGGCAAAATACCTCTGGTCATGACTTATTATTATTATTATTATTATTATTATTATTATTATTATTATTATTATTATTATTATTATTATTATTATTATTATGGATTAGCTCTATGCACTCTTATCTTATTTGCAAGCCAAAGAATTATAGATAGTAATTGGATAATCTCTCAATTATCCCCAGTGACTTAATTATCATCATCAACTGCATTTATTTCACTAATTTGGAGGATTTCTTTTGGGGGTTTCATTCTCCAGGCATATTAGCTTGACTGATAATGGGGCATACTGGCAATAAAAAGGCAGAATTACTCAACTATTTAAAAAATGATGGGTCATATTTTACAAAACACAAGGAAAAAGAAAACTCTCTTCTATTTCAGGGACATGTCTAAAATCAGAACTTTCAGCTCAGAAATTGATTATGTCAATAATGAAACTTCATCTCTATTGCACTGAGATTCTGAATATACAGTGAAATTTGTTGCGTTATGCTACAACAAGATCTGAAATTTCAGAGGTAATGCAACTTCTTTGTCTGATTGGTGCACTTGTATTTGAGCATAATTAAAAAGCCCTGGAAGTGAAAGTAATTCCTGCAGCTTTATACCAGGAGCTGGATCACCTGACTAATGAGAAAGATCTCATCCACAGAGTCTCCATAGTGATGTCAAGTACAGCGGGGCTTTGAGCCCCATCTTGCTGCTGTTGAATCACAGAGGATGGCTTGGGCTCAGTATCCAGCACTGTTAACTCTGATATTTAGGACCACACATGATAGCTGGTCCAGCACTGGCTAGCGATAGATGACATTTCTTATTTCTTTCCACCCCAATTTTCTGTGTGGGTTGTTGTGTTTTTTTAAGAGCCTGAAGCAGAAAAATATAACTGTTGGAAATTGCTTTACATTAGTTGATTATCTCTGGCTAAGTTGAGAGCATTTGGCCTTGCTTATTTGAAATAGTTTAACACAAGAACCCCATGGAGGGTGGTAATTTACAGGGGATAGTCTCAATTGTGGTATGTGCATATTGCGAGGCAAAGGGCGGGGGAACTGCCAAACATATTTAGATAAATCTTTGAACTGCTGCTTATTATTCCAGGCCTTATCTTGTTTCACTAGACCAAATGCTGTTAAAATCACCAACATGCTCACATTAGAAGCAAAAGCATTTGATGCTTTTTATCTGATCAGAGCCACGAAACCCAAATTTTCAATGTAGCCTATAAATTAATTTAGACGTGCTGTATACACATATATATTTGTGTAGTTTGTGTGAGATCTCTGTTCTCAGTTGAAAGTTGCTCCTTTTTTTTTTTCCTCCCAAGTTCTCCAGGTCATTATCACATGCCCCTTTAGGCTAAACTATCCTGTCAGTCACATTGTCACCTCCCGTGTTCAGCCATCAGAGCTTTCTGTCACCTGCCCGCTGCAGTAGCCATCCAGCAAAGCCACGGCTGGTTACTAGCGCTTGCCACTGATGCAGCTTTTGATTACCTGAAGGATTATCTGGAGTTTTGATTGCTATTTTTAAAATCACAGCCAGTGAATTGCTGTGTTGTCTCAGTAACCAGGTATCTATTTTATCCGTAAATGTCGGCTTTTTGGTCTGCCGCCGCAGGAGCGTACTCACACCTCTGCCAGTAGCCTCCTCGAATGTAAGTAATTGGTTTTCTCAGGGTAATTTATTTAGACGACTATTTGATATCAGACTGCAATTGTGTTGTCTTCATTACATGTAAGACTAGTTTCTCCCTATTAATTGCCCTCTGAACTTTATTCTTTCACTCCAACTAGAGCCAGAAGACCAAGACCAGTCATAGATCAAATGCCAATATCTGGTGGAAATCCATGTAAGCCAACGGATTACACAAGCAGAGAACTTGGGTCCATATATATTAGAGAAAGAGAGAAATAAATCTTACCTGTGCTCAGAGACTGCATTAGCTTATTGTGCTTGTAAGACTTTGAAAAACCTAATATGGATTCCTGTAGTGGATGAGCACGGGGAGCTCCATCATTTCCTACGTGCATTTGGCGAGCTCCGCCGCTACAAAGTCAAGCTGCTTTGTGCTTCTATTTTTCTGCCTTGTTAAGACTAGGCGGTGAGTTTGCTCACGTGGGAAAGTTCACTAGTTAAATCGGATTTCATCTCACAGCGAAGCGAGCTCAGGAGAAAGCAGCCTGATTTGAACGTAGAGCAGCGACGTTAAAATTTAATGTAGTTTAGGCAGGGCGCTTTTAAATTGCATCTCTGTTTAACCCGGATACCTTTCCTGAGTGTCCCCTGAATAGCTACGGCACAAATTTAGCCAAGGTCTGCTGTATTTTCACAAGACGTGGGATATGAGCTGGAATTTAGTCTGGGGGCACTGGGAGGGTACCTACCCATGCAGGATCTCATCCCTTTGGCTCATTTCAGTGTTTCCAGAACAAATTTTTCCCCAAAGGCAGACCTGGAGATATCTCCACTTAGTCTCTTGACACCCAGTTTCTCTCTCAGACCTGGAGCAATTTGATAAGGTGAGAAGCTCAGCTCTCAGTTAAGATACTTCGAGCTTTCGTCATTGCAGAGAAAAGCCTGAAGGCATGAAGTGGAGATATCTGGGAGGCTCAAAAGCCAGATACCAAAATAAACCACTTGCCTTAAATATTAGCACTTCAAGCCTTTTCTCACAATCCTGAGGAATGAGGGTGGTGTTATAATTTTGGGGAGACCTGAGCACTTGTGATTAACCATGCTGCTCATCCCTAGAGAAGGAGCTGCTGAAGCCCACGAGGTTTAGTGGCCTTAGTGGGAAATCAGAGGTACAAATGAGCAGGAACAAGAGTAGCGTATTCTAGACATCTCCTTGCAGTTGCTGTTACATGGGTTTGCAGCACCGAAGGATTGTATTTAAATCCCCAAAAAGGTTTTCAATTTTAAAAAATAAAAATATTCAGGTTTTGTAAAGTTCACCCTTCAGTGTAATCTTCCAGTGATTCAGAAATGTAATTATAAAGCCAATTGACAGTGCCCTTTAAAATATGTCATGCAGGAAAATTAATTTTAGGATTTCTTTCTTCTTTTTTTTTCTTTTTTAGCTTCACTGTCACATCTCAGGCTAGAGAGAAGCATTTGAAGGTCCAGTGAACCTCTCCCATAGGGACAGGGAATAGTAGGGCAACGATACGCAATCCTATCACGTTCCTCTTTCCCAGCCTTTCATTTTAACATTTTTCTGTGTCACAGGCCAGATGTTCTTTCTTCTCAGGACTTCCAGCAAGCACTGAACATGGAGTGGGACTAACCTGCTTAATTTATAAAAAACCTCAGGCAGTACTGGATGGTACTTTGGGATGAGAGGACGCTCATGGTCAAGCCAGGGAGGTAGAGCAGGATGGAGCCAGCAGGGAAGCTCAGGTGTCCTACACACACCTCCCTGCCTCTGGAAGGGACCTCTTTAGCCTCGCCTGGTTTCCACAACCTAAGCACAGCCTGAATTAAGTTGCTGCAATACAAGTTGCACAAATACAGACTAATGCAATTTGTTCCAATTAGGGCTTGATTGGATGTTCTCATTCAGGGTGATCCAGGCCAAACTGTTACAAATGACCTCTTAGCCTTAGAGCATAAAACAGATTTGCTAAATCGAGAGTGAGACTGGAAGGAAGACAACGGGAGCAGCCATCTCCTGTGGCCATGCGCCTCTGCTGTACAGCACCTGTGAGAGCAGTGCAACAGCGACTTGCCAGTGCTTGAAAGCAGGGAAATTATCCAGCACGTACAATTTAGGAACATTCCTAACTTAGGAGGAGTATTTTAATCTCTCTGAGTATTTTCATCTTTGTGAAAGAATAATCCATTCGCTTCATGCTCGGTGTTTGTTTCAGTTTGGCTGGAAAGATGGGAAGGGAGGGGAAATGGGAATTTCGTCTGCAGCACCCTCCAGGTCTACAGGGCAGGGGCAGCAGTGCATGTGTGTCGGGCACAGGGGGGGGTCTTGCAGAAAGTGAGGACAGTCACTCACAGCCTGTGGGAGCTGCCCAGTTTGGGGCTTTGGAGGAGAAAGGGGCTTTAGGCTGAGCTCCTCCAGCCTCTCCGGGGAAGTCATTCCGCTTTGCAAGGAATGCTGCTATAAATACTAAAAAATGCTCGGCGGATCATGGGTGGGAATCCTCACCTCCGCCCTGGTGAATGCCGAATGCACATTTCCCCTTCAAACCTCCCCCAGCAGAAGATACAGCCCAGCCCTTCGTTTCCAGTGAGAACACTGCTGGGAAGCCAGCAGAAGAGCTGCCAATCCCCAAAACGCATGTCCCTGCTGCAACCAGCATTCCGGAGCCCTCAAAGGTGAGGGACTGGAGTTGGAGGCAGGGTGAGGTGCTACTGAATGTAAATAAAAGTTTGAGGCTGTCAGCTTGGCTTGCTTTTTCGGCAGCCGGGACACAAAGCATCTACTTCACCTTGGCACTCTGCATCACTCATGGAACAAGTGCTGGTAATGATGGGATGACCGCTCTGCTTTCCTCCACTCACAAGCAGTTGGTGGTAATGATGTTCATTATGCATTCAATAGGCTATTTTACAATATGAAGTCATTCAGAAAAGGATAATTAGTCCACAGCTTGCTTTTCATTTTATTTAATTTTCTCTACTTCTGTTTGGAGGGGGAAAAAAAAAAAAAAAGAAAAGGAAAAAACCAAAAAGTATGTAGGAATTGTGTCATTTTTGCAGCAAGCAAAATGGAGCTGCTTGATTTATCCTCACTCGCAAGACATATCATGAAAATGGTGCCCCATTTTTTGCTGAATGATTTCTTGCAATTGAGCATCCAAAAGAGCATTTTAATCTCAATGTATGCTCTGCTATTGTATCAAATTAAGAAGAGCAGGCACGGGAGGCTGCTCAGTGAAGAATCCTCTTTTCCATTAATTTGGATGTGTTAAGTGCACTTTCAGAAGCCAAAAATATTCTTGTAAAAACAAGATTGTGCAATGGGATTTCTCTCTAGGGCTTCACTCACCTACCAGCATTCATCATTGCTAAAATTGAAGTGAGGGTGAAAGAGTAACATCTCCAATTAACAGAGGCACATCCCTTATCTGTTTGTTTTGGTTGGGTCTGTTAGTTTGATCCTATGAGGCAGGTATCCTACAGACCTACCGGAGCAGAGGATTTAGGGCTCTGAATCTTTCCTTGTGCTTTCAAATTCCTTTTGCTTTTCTTACAACAGCCCAAACCAGCGCAGTCCCTGTTAAAAAGACATTCAGGCACAAACTGACTTTTCGGCCTATGAAATGGCAAACGTTATGTTCCAGGATTATAGAAATACATTAGTTTATATATTGGCAGCTGCAGGGCAATGAATTGATAGTTCAGGGAAGATGGTTCCCAATGGTTTCCAGAAGCTGAGGAATAAGCTTGATACTGGTTATGTCAAATGGGGTAGCCTGTTGTCACATCCCAGGAGATGTCTCTGGTCCCTGCATGGCTACAGTCCTCGTCCAGAGCCAGAGAATGCCCCCTGAATCGGGTCCCTCACCCCAGCTGAGTTTAAGGGTTAGTTAAGGGGGGCTTCCTCACCCCATTCTTGAGCGATGCGCTGCACAGCCAGGCAGCACAGGGAACTGAAGGCAAAAGATCTTCTCTTTCTATCAAAGGGAAATGAAATTCATATTTTTGGGGAAAAATACCTGGAACTGCATTGCTGCATGGAAGCACTTTTAGGTGACTGACCTATTTATTGAAAGCTCAAGTACAATTTTAGGTAAGTAGTCCCTCGAGTCTCTGGCCAACTGCTACACTAGGAATTTCCTAAAGGTGACGTTTCCTGTACTGTTAGAGTCAATAAGGCATGAAAGAAATAAGATCGGAAACAGTGGAATGCATGAAATATGAATTGCACAGCAGCCTTGGATTACAGCAAGTCCAACTGAAATGCCTGGTGCTCCCCTCTACTTTTATTTCTATTAATATTCCTCGAGCAACAGCAAAGATCGATTTGAAGTAGAGAGCACAGAGAGTCATGGGAGCTTCATTAGCATGCAAATCTGAGTGAATTCATTAGCCCTGCAACTGATGCTGATGCTCCTGGAAACTAGCAAAAGAGTAAAGTCTGCAGAAGTAAATCAGGTCGTGCTAATGAGCCTGTTAATAAAGCTTTTGTAAGCCTTTTCCAGAGCCAAAGTGACAAAGCACACTGTCAACGTTAAACCTCTGGTACTGTGCCTTAGACGAGGGACTCAAATTTTTAATTTTTTTTTGGTGATGGGGAAGAAAGCAGAGGACCGTAGCAAAGGTAGAGAATGAGACAAAAGCAGTTACGATATTTCCTCATCAGAGATAAAAGTACTGTGTGGTTGCAGAAAAGAGACAGAATGACAAATGCAACTGTGCAAACAAGACCCATTTGACTGAAACTATATTTTAAAGAAAAACAGGAGACCAAATTTTTCATAAGGGGTTCCCTTCACCTTATTAGGCATAATTTCAGGATTGCGTTTCGTTTCATCTCCTCCTAAGCTTGTAGAAATACCTACGGCACCGATGCAGTGCCCAGCTTGCCGGGGGCCACCACAGCCCACGCACCTCATCACCACGAGCCACGGCTGGTGGCGAAAGGAAAATGTGTGACCGACCAGCCCTAGGGGACACACCGCTCTGGGGCAAACCTGGTGGGCTCTGGCAGGGCCAGCCTCCCCAGATCAGGGGCTCTGCGGTGCAGGGAAGGGCTCTGCCTGGGCACTTTGACCCAGCTGGGTCCATGGCTGATGATGCCAAAGGGTGAGGCTGCTGATAGCACGTGTGTTACGAGCAGCACGTGGTCCCCAGATGGTGCTCTGATTTCTTCTGGTAGCAGAGATGCTGAGGAGGGGAACACATCGTCATCAACAGACTGAAAACTTCATTTCACTCCACGCTGCCTTGAAGTGGACCCACTCTCTGCATGCATCTTGCCATTTTTGGACCTCTATGGATACAGGTAGGAGGGTGGGTACCTAAGGGGCAGGGTGAAGTTTAGTCTCAAGATCAAAGCTTAATTTTAGTACTGAAGCAATTCCTCCTTTGCCTCCCATTTTGCCACCATTTCAGGCGTTGCAAAGTTAAGAGATCTCCTTTCCCTGATATCGCACCAAGGCTTTTAAGTTTACCCTGTGGGAAATAAATCACAGCCCCCGATGCACGAGCCCTGCCGAGATCAGCCGGGCACCCGCACCCACGAGCCAGGACGCTGCTCATCCCCCTCGTCCTCGTGTCTGCTTCACGTGGCAGCAGCAGCCGCAGCAAACGAAAAGGCTGCGGGTTCACCGGGCTCCGAGGGAGAGATAAGGGGGAGGCCAGTTAGAAATCTATTTGCTTTCTTTTTGCAGCAACTTCTTTGTGTAAAAGAGCTTGATGCAGGGGGAAACTGATTACTGCTTTCTCATCAAGTGGAAAAAAGAAGTGCTTTATACACAGGCTGATGGAAAACTACTGGAATGCTTTTCAGTTTCCCTCTACCCTTTAGTGCTTTCTGGTGCCTTAAAGGGAACAAAACACTGGACTGGGGAAAAAAAAAAGGGAGAAAATATATCAAAATATATTTGAAGATAATGGCTGGTAATACAATAGACAATGCAGCTGGGCAATAAAAAGAGAAGCAAGGGGAAGGCATCAAAAACATTGTAAGAGAGTGGAAGGAAAGAAAGAAGACCGGGAGAAAAGGTAAAAGCAAGGAAATGAAGAAAAAAGCCACTTGTATAATGGGGTGGCAAAGGACAAAGAGGAGATGAAGGGAAGGCAGAGCGAGAGCAGGGCAAGAAAAATGAAGAAGAGGCACTCGGTGAATGATGGAGCAGGGTCACGGGCAGGCACAGGCAGGGAGGAGAAATGGAGTGGAAATGAAGCAAAGGGAAGTGCGGAGTGGTGGTGATGCTGCTGACCTGGTTTTCTTTTAGCTGCAGAGTGATGGCAAGTGTTGGCATTAATAAGGCTAACGCCTGGCTACCTGAATGGAGAGGGAGCCATGGCCAGCCCGTGTCAGGGACAACGTTTGGCCAGTGCTGTGGGATGAGCTGTGCTGAGCCTTTTCCACAGCCTCCCTGGACTAAAAAGGGAGGGAAAGCACTAAGAGGTAAATGATGCCAAGATCTGGGCTAAGACCTATTGGTCTGACAACACCCCTGTAGATCGCACTTTCTTCTTCGGTGCTAGGACCCAGCCCACCTGCCGGAGGACATTTGGCTCACTGCCTTCACCTCTGGATAGCTAAATTTAATCCGATGTCATATCAGAGCTCTTTCTGCCCTCTTTTTCATACACAAGTTCACCCAGATAGCTCATCCTGCCCACAAGCTCACACACACTGCGTCGCAACGCTTCTGCTCAGCTGCATTTCCCACCGCCTGCTGCATATTTACGTTGCGCAGCGATCGCAGCCCTCAACACGCCGCGCTTTAGGTGCAATCGCACTGGCGCCTTACGTCCCAACTGCACCATCTGCTTTGATTCCTCTTTCTTTTGTATTACATCGCAGCGTCACGGTTTCTTTCTTTTTTTTTTTTTTTTTTTTTTTTTCTGCAGCTGCAAAAGCTTTGGGAACATTCCTATAATAACTCCCATACAACTTGGTTTAGCAGATATTTGGGCTCTTTCATTCTGAGCTGACGAATTACATTTGGTTATCAACACGCATTATATCTGCTGTCAATTAGCTGTTATCTAACACCATGAAATGACTTAACTCCTTCAGCCTGTTCGGAGATCTGTCCCCTGCCAGCACACCGCACAGCTTGTACCAGCTTGCAAAGATCCAGGCAATTTTGTCACACTTATTTTTTTATTTTTTACTGGTGCTCATTGCAGCTAAAGGTCAGTTGTGTTTCCATTGTAAGCCTAAGGATAATGGCGTGATCCAGCAAACTCTTTCTTGTGTAAAGTTAACAGGACTATTTGCATAAAAATCCTGACTTGGGGAGTAATTTGCAGGATCGAACCTTTAAAATCTTAGCCTCGGGAGCAAGGCAAAAGCTGGAACCTGGAACAGCAATCTTCCAAAGCCATATTTTATCAGAGAAAACGATCAAAATTTAATGAGGAGAAAAAGGTACTTAATGGCTGTGGATAGTGTAATTTCAGCCATAAAAACGGGATCATCTTGTGAGGCATCTTGCTGCAACCTTTCAAACCAGTGGTACAGCTGGCAGCAGCCTGAGCGGCAGCAGGGTAAAGCCCTACAAGGCATTGGGTGAAAGTCCTAACCCACAGCAAAATGCATGTGGTGGGTCTGAGACTTTTAGCCAGATGGACCACTCGGATGAGCAATCAGGGCTTTGTCCTCCACGATATCTGTGCTTGGCTGCAAAGTCTCCACACGACCACCTTTTATAAGCAAGCACAGTGAAACCCGGCTGCGAGGCGTGATGGCCTCGCAACCACGGCCGAAGCTGCTCGCATCTCAGGAGGGTTTTCATCTGCTCTTACAGCAAACGTTTCAAGTGTTTCACCAGCTCAGTTGTTTATAATACTGCAGTACTCCCTGAGGCTTAAAGCTAGCCTTGAAAATCTGTTTACATTTTTAAATATATGCCAAAGTGTAAGCCCTGGGACAATTAAGAGAAGTTAGGTAGGGAAAGCAACAAAAATAGAATCAAAAAAGGCCTTTAGTAAGTCTTGGGTGAGTACCTCTGCATATTTTCTCGAACAGCCCAAATGACAAACGCTAGCCTTCATATCCCAGGACACATCTGAGAAAGGCAGCGGATGGGTTTGGCCATTGGTGAGCGAATATTAGTCCTCAACAAAGGCACTGCTTTATTTTCCCAGTGTACCAAAATTAGAGAACCCCCTAGTGCTAAATAATTTTGTTCTGCCTCACTGTGAAAATTCCCGGTGTTCAATAGCCCTCCACACGTTCTCATTCTATCCCTGTAGTGCAGTGCTCCCGTGGTTATATGTCAGCTGCAGTAGTGGTAAACATGTACACACTACTTATTTAAGAGCTTTTAAAAGACTTCTTACTGTGCCCAGAAATTACACCTGTGCTTTCTTACTTACCCATGCTGTTGGCTTTGTTTCTCAGGCTATATTAAGCCTTTTTATCTTTCCCCCCTTTGAAAGAGTGGGGAAGTATAAACACCTTTAAGTTCTGGCTTTCTCTTTAGCAAACAAGTTGTTCAAAGGGATGGAGATAGTTAATCTGAACAGAGGGAAAAAATAAGCGTGCATGGCAGTAAGGATGGCAGAAGATATCTGCTCCTCCTGAAGACACTTGACTTTTCAGGAGCTTCACGTTGTTAGCTGAAATCCCTGGCAGTTGCAGGGCTTGACTTCCCCGAGACGGGGACCTGTGATATTCTGACTGTGTTTTCTATATCCAGAAATGATGAAGAGAGACAGAGCACACGGGTCCCGGAGGAGCTGCGTCAGCAGAGGGGAAGGTAGATGCAAAGGAGCCGTGAGGCATTGGCCTCTCAGAAGCTTTCCCATCATAGGAGAATCTTTCAATATCCAAGATGGTTTGATAGAAACAAGAATAAGAGATGTGGTAAGTAACATAAAACATCATGTCTAAAGACTGCTCAATCTATTTGCATTTACTGCTAAAAAAAAAGGGAATTGAAATAGAGGTCCTGCTAATATCAGTTGTCAAATTCTACATTGGCCTCATTTGTCCGATATTTAGTATGGGAACTGTCACTGAAACAAAAGACAAAAACACCTGGGGAAAAAAAAAAGGAATCAACTTCAACTGGTTAAATATCTCGGATAACACAGCGGTACTTTGGACGGTGTGAAGTTGATCTGTGAAGCTCTCCAATGCAGGATATGTCTAGGAAAATAATTCAAAGAGTTTTGAAGAAAAGGGCTGGTGCAGGACATGTTTGGTAACTCCTCTCTGATAGTGACATAAGCGCTAACAGTGAACCTCCACTGAATTTGTCTGATCCAGCCCATCCCAGTGACTCTCCTGTAAGAGTCCCTGCATGTATATCGTGGTGGTGGCTGCTGGCTGGTCCACACTCAAGTCTCAGCAGTCTGCCATCTTCCATAGTTTGCAACGTGTTTTATGGGGCCAGACCCAACATTTTTCCCAACACATGCCCAATTTTCAATGCCAACTTTGGGTTTTACTGTCGAACATCTGCTGATGCATCTCTGCTGAGAACTTAGTCTTTGTGTTTTATCCAATACATTTAAAAATAACACAGCTCTCGCTCTGTGTTTCACAAATGTTAGAATCAAGCCTCAAAGGCATCCACATTAATTATGTTTAAATCCTCAGAAACGCCTCCTGAACTCCCCTCTCCATTCATTGCAGTACTTGAACCTCTGACTGATCGTGTTGGGAGTGATCAGCACATCTCCTCTCAGATCCTGCTTCTCCATTCTGCAAGTGAAAGTCTCTCTGTATGTCTGCACCCACAAAGTGAAGTGCACTTGTGCTTCCAACTTCCGCAGAGCACCAGGCAGTTGCTAGGGCTCCTATTAACGCCCGCAATTAGCACTGGCAGAACTGCTGTTCCCCTCTTTACCCAAAACTGCACTTCCTTGATTGGTTTTTCAGAAAATCCCAGTGCAGTGTAATGTTTCCCTGGTAGTCATGTTTCAACAGAACAGGGAAGTTAGTGAGGTGTGACAGTGCTCTTTTTTCTAAACCTATACCGAACGTCCTTAATCAAGCTTTGCTTTTTTAAAAATAATGGGTGTAATTCTCTTTTGGCTTACAGTATATTCATGCTTGTGTAATTCCATCAGGCCATATCCTCAGCTCCTGTAAACTGGCAGAGCTCTTTTGACTTCATTTAAACCCCAAGAAGACTGGTAATAGCTGAAGATTTGGGCTGCTGATTTCCAACCTATTCCTGATTTATGCCAGTTCAAAAGAATAATGGGTTCAAGCTTCTTCTCTCTCTCTCTTTTTCTTTTTTTTGCCATTAGATCCACATTCTTTACCTTATTTACATCAAACAATACACAAAGCATATCCAAGCAACTGCTTGTTTTCCTGATGTCTTGATCTCTCTCCATTCCTCCTGACCCTGTTATAAAGCTCACACATGCAGCAGCTCCTGAAAACATCCACAGATATCCCTAAAAGCCCTCAGGAGGGTCAGGCCAAACTATCAGGAAAAGTTGCCTTGTACCACTACATAGATTGCATTTTTTTGTGTTCTCTAAATTAGATGTTGTCTTCCCATATGCAGACATACGATGACGTACTGCCATGGCTAGATTATGTTGTCTCTGGAGATCTTCCAGGAGGAAAGCTCATGGATGCTTCAGCACGTCTCTGCCACAACCCAACAAACACAACATGTCCTTGGCCATTGCGCTTAGTGGGTTCCGCAATGAAGCACTTGTGTTTTGCTCTTCTCTCTCCCTTTCATTCTTGTGTTCAATAGCCACATGTCTGCTGGCAGTAGCCAGCATCCACAGCTCTGCAGGCAGCAACGGGCAGGTAATGAAAGTGAAGAGGACAGAGTCAGCATATTTCTTTCTGGCGGTGTCAAATTTGTCTTTGGTAAGATCCTGACCAATTTGAAATGCAAGAAAGATGTGAACCAAGAAAGAAATGTGTTGAAGGGCTGCTAGTTGTAAGTCCATTCCCCTGATCAGAGAGCACATATTTACACTGGCAGTACAGTGGCTTGTCTGATGTTAGACTGACGTTTAAATTAGGTACAGACTGGACGATAACTGTGATTGCACCTGGGACTTCTGAGTGCAGCACAGGGCAAATAAATAATGATGTCTGTAGCAGTAGATAGAGATGCTGTTACTAACTTTGATACAGCAACATGAAACTCTGGGTGAAACATCACACAGGCTGACAGATTAGAGATTTCATAGGCTTCAGGTACAAGAAAAAAGAAAATAAAACTTGAAATGAACTTTCTTTGATAAAAGTAGCTACAGAGGAAGCTTCCAAACACCTGTAAAACTACTATGTGGTTCCTACGGTGACTGCACCCAGTACTTCAATGTAGAGATATTAAATGTAGCAACTGAGCTACAGTTTTTCAATAAACTTTCTGTAAACTTGGGGTTTTATGGAACTGGAACACTACAGAATATAGAGCATGCAAGCTTTTTCATAGGGAAAGAGGCTAATTGTTGGTTGTGCACTCACTCAATGCATTCAGAGACATAACCTGTGGCCTGTATGGTACCATACCGGCCATACATACCTGCAAAAAGAGTCAGACTTGTCAATTCAGTTCTGAACTATCAGTTGTTTAGTCCTCCTCCATCTCCCTTCCCAAGGAGCACCTCTCCGCAAGGACAGAAGGGGGAGAGAGATGGTGGGGGAGGTACCAGAAAACTAGGGGAGTGTTTGCAGAAGCTTTCGTGACATATTACACTGTATAAAACACCAAGAAGCTTGTCAATACATTTTTGGGACTTCTGTGTAACAATCTCCTGAAGAGGGAATCACTTCAGTACTCTGGCACTCTGAAAGTCATGAAGTTGGTTGCCCACAAAATGCTTTGCTCCTCCCAGTAGTGCTTTGATGTCTTTATCCTTCTGAGCCTCCAGGAACAGGACGTTTCTCCCAGATTTGATGAAAATGCACTCAGCTTTCTGAAGCGCTTCATGTCTGGTTTGTGTTTGGGGCTCGGCTGCACAAGTCAGAAGAATTTGGTATCATCTTTTTTGGAGGACAAACCCTGGCACTTCAAATGTTTCCTTTCCTGTAGGATTATTGTCATCATTTATCATCCTGTACATGCAGTACATTTGATGGTATGAATCCTTGCTCCCGACGCCACCGATGACATTAATAGAGAGAACACCACACTTGTGTGCAATTGTTTCCTCTCAACTGCTGCTCAGCTTTTGATAGTGATTCAGATGAGTAAATCAGCACAATTTTATGGAGTTCTGCCAGTTGCGACTCACTGATTTTTCCAGCACTTATGATACCGATGTTTTTGTCCCCCAGCGAGAAACCTTTCCCAGCATCACTTCAGCCCTGGAGAGAGCAGCTGAGTCCCTGCTGACACCCCGAGCAAGGCTTCCCAACCTGCCATGCCCACCCTGGAGGGCTGTATGAGAAAGGTAAGGCACGGGGATAGGGGCTCAAACTGACACTTATTAATAGTGCTAATTATCGAAAGCTAATGCAGGGACCTCCCTCCAACCTCTTCCCAAAGCTTTGGTTTCCCCATGATGTTAAGAAGAGGGATTTGATGTTATTTTCATTTTTGATGTGTTTTCAAACCTAAGTAAGTGTAGAGCTAACCATGACAATAAGCTCACGACCACTTTTTTGTTAGCTTCAGCCTGATTCAGACACCAGATCCCGAGACGTAAATCAGAACTGAGATGCACTGGAATAAAACTGGCTTATGTTAGAGGGAAAAACCAGGCTCAGTTTGGTCTAAATTACCCTCACACTTGCTGAAGTGCCCATCAGCACTCCCTTCCAGGAGGGCAGGGATTCTCCAAGGCATTACCTCTTTTGTGGATAAGATATATTTGCTGAAACTTTCTGCATCTTCGGAGGCCTCTGTCAAGATGCTGGTTCATGAAATCAAGCGTAGGACAGTGCCCTCCCTCTCCCCACAGTACGTTACGGTTGAACTCATAGAAATAAAACAGTTCTTGAAAAACACTTGGTGAATCTACATAATTAAAAATCTTTCCTGCTGGGGGTTAATGATTTGGGTAGATTAACTTGATAATGTAACGTAAAATGTCGAAATCAAGAGTGTACATCCAGAAACACTGGTGCAGCTCTGCAATGGGAGACAATTTTAAGTAAATAACCAGAGAAAGTATTTTGCAATTAAATTAAAGATGTTTCCAAACTACTGTACTTTGCTATAAAAAGCCCGTCATCTTGAAAAGTCAAGTTTCATTTATTTTAATTAGCGCTGTCATGAAGTATTCCGTTCGGCAAGCGCTGACTAACAAGCCCTTTTCCAGACACCCATTTGAAACGTGTGCATTGGAAAAATGATCACAGACCCTTCATGTGGTATCTTCTGGGCCCAATTCTCAGGTAGTCGAGATCAGCCTCGCTCCACCAAAGTCAGTGTGGCATCCTGATTTACATCAGGTGAAAACAGAGGCTTTAATCTCCCTGACGCACCTTTCGGGAGGTGATGCAAAGTCTATCGACATAGGTCGGAAGATTCCTGTTGTCTTCAGAGAAATCCAGGTTCAAAGCTGTGAATGCCAGGATGAATCTCTGGTCCCTTTCACTGTTCTCGCACTCGAGTTATTTAACTGGAGAGGCATCAGTATCAAATTGATGGAAAGCCAAAGTGATCTTGATCCTCCTTTGAGACTTACTGTTGAATTGCATTATATATAAGCAGAGAAGCTTTTTTATTATTAATGAGATAGAAAATCAGAACCATCAAGGAAAATGATATAAGTCCTATTAAGATGGACGAGTTGGAGTTAAGTCCATGTATTCATAACAAGATTGTTCTCTGTGACTCCCATAAAAGTGCATTGTCCTCTCAAGGGAACACCTGACCGGGCTGGAAAAATGCTGGAGGAAATGCCATGAACTTCTCCCGGGGCAGCTGCCCGGCCTGGTGGGAACTTGCGTGGGCAGTACCCACGCGTGTGTGGGATGGTCCGCTCCAGGGTGGCAAATCTGGGGCTGCCACCCCAGGAGCCGACCTTCCTTAGGATCTCTTGCTTAAATCCCTTTCTCTGTCCTCCGACTCGTTTTCACATCTGCCAAGTGCTGCAGCTCCTTCTGCATGTGCAATGAGGGGATTATTTCGCAGGCTTAAATCTCACAGCTAAAAAAAGCAAGTTACACTGATAAATACTTGTTGTCTACACAGGGAGGCTAGTGGGGAATAAGCTGAAGTGAGTGTGAAGGGCACTGTCAATTCTGTAGAAATGCCTCTTATTTCACATGGCTGGCGTCACATCCAGAGTGCTCAAAGCAGTCTGTGCAGCACACAGTATCTTCCAGGAGTGAGCAAGGAGCAGCTATTCTGGGCTGCCTGCTTATTTAGGTAAACCCATGTATATAAAATATGAGTATTCGCTTTCAATTTCATCCTGTTGCTCATAGCTAAAACCCCTTGTTCCACCTTAATTTATCCCTTCTTTCTGTTAACGCCCTTCAAATCCTTATAGACTCTTCCCCCTTCCTTGCCATTTAGCCACGCTATAATCTTACCTATTTATTCATTCCTCATAAATCAATCTCTCCTGCCCCCTAATCAGTGCAGCACAGCAGCTCTGGGGGTTGCTCCCTCCGGTCCGTGTGCCACCAATGAGCAGGACCAAGCGCCAGGAGCCTGGCGGGTGGCACAGCATTGTGCCGGGAGGGATCCTTAACACTCGACCCCGGGGTGTCATCTTTTCCATATGCTGACCCTCTGTCACCTCCTAATGCAAAATCAAGTTCTGCTTCCCTCTTGCTGGCAGCCCTACATATCTTATCCCCATTACTATCGTTTTGAGAGGAATGATTTTGTCCAGATAATAATAATTTTCATTTCCCCATTCAGAATCTGCTCTTATCTTCTACCTGTGCGTAACTGATTGAGCGATGAGGACATTCCCTCTTTCCTTCTTACCTTATAATAAGCACCAGCAAATCTCTGCCGGTTTTGAACTCGGCAAGTGTGCACTCTGCACCTTCAAGTGGATCCTAATCCAAACATTATATGGCTGAAAGCATTCAAGTGCTTAAAGGATCCACAGCTTTTCTCCCCACTCTCCAGGGGTTATACGCACAAACCTACCTGGCAGCAGGTCCCTCCTCAAACCTTTACAGCAGCAGTGTGACCTACAAATAGTCTCCATCTACGCAGGCTCCTGCATCTGATTTCCTCTCCACTGTTAATCTGTGATCTTCATAAAAATTACGACTATTAGGTTGTCTTTCACTATGTTATTCCCATGCTGAATGCTTCTAACACTCTCAGCAACTTTCACCTGGCACCCCAGAGTCAGCTCTGTAGCCCCTTTAGTTTGAATTATACCAGTCTATGAAATCCTCCCTTGAAGGGTATCTTTATCTCTCTTAGTGATTGCATTCAGTACAGGTGATGGGCGAGCTGGTCCCCAGCTGTTGTGTCTTTGGGCATTCAGGAGCAAGCTGGGTGCCAGATTTGGAGCCAAGAGGCAAGTTGCTGCCCAGACAAAGGTGGCAGGATTCTGTTCTGGTTTATTTTCTTGCCTACGCCTTAAGAAAATGGTGCCATCTCTTTCTGATATCGCACAGTTTAGCATTCAGACAAGTCATCTTTCCTGCCCTTTGTGGTACTCTATAGCTGTGCCTTTCCATTTTTCACTGCAAATCTGCGTTCGTGACATGGTAGGGGGGAACTCACAGCTGGAGGAACAGGGTATACGTTGTGTGGACTCCTCTGAATCAAACATCGAGCTCACAGTCATCTGCACTGGTGGAAACCTGGACTGGATAACTGCTCTGATCGCTCCTGCTCTTGTGTTTTCACCCTTTCTGAGTTTGATTGACTTACGTTTCACCATCACTGGGCAATTCTGAATATCTTTTGCTCTATGTCACGTTCCCATTGATGATGCTTTTCTGTTATTCCATTATTTTCTCTGCATGGGAGGACCTAGTGTTCCCCTTCAGCATCTCCTGCTAGTGACCACAACTACCCATGTCTTCTCCTTTCCGATCATAATGCAGCTTCCAGTCATTTATAAACACTATTATAGTGCTATTTCTGTTCTCCATCTCTTCTTCACCTGTTGGAAAGCTTTGACACGCTTGCTTGACATCTAAGTCTGCGTTTTTAGCATGAAACTGCTCCTTCCACTTGGTTGTCCTGGTGTGACCACCCGCTTCTCTGACTCCATGGAACATGAGGCTTTGCCTGCTCCCTGCTTGATGCCCCCCAAGCAAACCGGTCTGCTTTCCCACCTCATCCTGATTTTCAAGGCAGCCCAGCCAGTGCAATTAACTCAGCTCACTCCCCAGTTCATCTCAGATTCAGTTTGGTTTAATGGAGTGAAATTCAGATGAAGTCAGAAACAACTGCTGCAGCTGATGTCTCCCCAGTTTCTCACACAAATCTGAAAAATGTACCAGATCAGATATTCATACCCTACACTTAAAATGAGCCGTTTCTCAGTACATTAGTAACTCTGCTGCTTTCAATGCCTGAAGAGCACAAGATGATTTTATTTTTTTTCCTCAGCATGATGGACTGAACTATTCACGGCAATGGTAGAGATCAAAGGGAGAAGGAGAAGGCTGAAACAACCAGGGGAGCAGAACCAGGACTGTGGGAAGGAGGCTTGGCAATAGAAGAAATTGGTGAGATGACAGCGAGACGAGCTGCAATCTAAGCCCTCCTCATACCTTGTGGTTTTATATATACACTCTAAACATATTTCAGGGCTTGAAAGTGTTTTCTCTTTTTTTTCAACTGACAGCCATTGGGGAGAATGGAACACTTTGGTTAGCCTCAAACACCTTGCTAAGTTCTCGTTAGGTTGAAGCACAGCAATGTTTTACTACAGCTGACACCAATCAAGGCAAATAGACAAAAGTGAGAATTTT
This sequence comes from Tauraco erythrolophus, assembly GCF_009769465.1. NCBI lineage: Eukaryota > Metazoa > Chordata > Aves > Musophagiformes > Musophagidae > Tauraco > Tauraco erythrolophus. Next base: position 18,193,384 of record NC_141479.1, on the reverse strand, counting down.
GATTTGGTGTCCATGAAATAAAGGGAATAAGTGAAGCAAATTTGGACTCACCGTTCAAAGGAAGGGGTCAGTCCCAGGAAAAGGTTTATCTTATCAACACCTTGTGCTTTGGGAGGAATGAGCTGTTTTACGAGGGATTCTGCAGCCTCTGCAAAGCTGTTGTGGCAGGATGAGTGCTTGGTACCATCTCTGTTCCTGGGATTTCGTGATGCAGCCAAGGTCATGAGAAACTGTTGTTATGGGAGGAAAAAGGAAAAAGAAATAGTGATCTTGTCAATCATAAAAGATTGAGCCCTTTTGAGTTTGGTCCCAAAAGGATTAAATTATTGTATGATTGTTCTGAGGTGGCTCTTATGGTCCAGAGCGAGTCATTACCCCCCTGTACTAACTAGTACACAACGACAGAGAGCTGTCACAAAGATGACATTCAAAGGTACAGAGAAAGCCCTGTCCTTTCAGCAGCTCTGTTCCCAGCCCCTACCGCTCTAAATTACCTCTGAATATCCTTGTGGGGCATTAAGCAAGAGGAAAACATTACAAAGGCACCAGTGAGTGACCTCGGTGGACAGCCAGAACGGACACACCAGCCCTCAACCATCAAGGTGTCACTGGGCAGAGGAATTTCAAAGCAAGATGTCATGGTTTGGAGGCTGAACCCGGTTGTACGGCGGCAAAGCCCTGCCATCACGGGAGCTCCGCTGGGTCAGCATCGGTGAGAATGGCACAGGAACCAGCCCCACAGCGCTGACGGGGAGTTATAATGGGGCTGGAGCAAACATCTACGCTGACTTGCTCGTGTGAAGAGAAGCGAGAAATTTTTGCAACCAAATGTGGAACTGTTTGAAATTCACAGTTTGTCACAGCCCATTGTGAATTCAAGAACAGGCCTTCTTTCAAAGGAAATGTTTGTGATGCCATATTAAGAAAAAAACAGGCCGCTTTCTAGTAAAAATGGCCAGGCAAGCAGGCTGCTCCCGAGTAAGGCTTTGATAATATGAGCCCGTTTTCCATGGCTTTGGCATTAGAAACACAGAGAAGCGCGCTCTGTCCAAAGTTGGCACAGAAAACAGACATATCGTCAAAGCTATGATTGAAGAGAAATAGGACAAACCTGGAGAAAGGCATTTACGTCGTTCTTTACGAGAGCACTGCTTAAACATCTGCTTAATATTGAGTGTGTGTTTAAGATATGGAAGGAACTTATCTGCATATCCTTGCACTGGGGAGGAACAGTCCTGAGAACTGCACCCAGGTCGCAGCAGGATTCATCGCTCTGATTTAGCGTTAAGCCCGTTTGTTTGTGCCAGAGAATTACGGCGCTTTTCTTTCTCCCTCCCGCGACATTAATAGCAGCAAAACTCAAGCCGCCTGCAAATCCCCACCCCTTGTGCATCCAAACAATCCCGCGGCCCTGGCATCGCTCTGCTGCGGCGATCTGGGTACGGAGATTTGTTTGAAAGGATAAAGCCAAATCTCGCTTTGTTTGCCTGCTGTCCTAGATTCCACCCCGCCTCTGACCAGCTTTGCGTCCGCACTTTGAACTTGGCAATAACTTAAAAATAATGAGAAAACAACAACAAAAAAAGAGAGCAATTTTCTTCTCCCCAAGCCAGGAGCGGCCCTTGGTGCTGCTGAGCCGGGACAGGGACAGAAGGGACAGGGACAGGGAGAGGGACCGGGACACTGCTCGGGGCTGCCCGGGGCGTTTGTGTGACTTAACAGTGACATCCAGCGGTCACCGAGGTCCCTCTGACATCAGCCTGACCAGGAAAACTCACCAAAGTCTCTTTTCTTGTTTAAATGTCGGGATCTTCGCGCAGCAGCAGCTGAGCCCGGTGCGAGCTGTTGCCCCGTGCTCGGGATGCCCCATCACAAGCTCAGCCACCTCCTGACCAACAGCTACATTAGAAGGTCTCTTCCACTTTCCTTTTAAACTTCAGAGTATAAAATAATCTTAAAATCATCCCGGTTTTCCTCAGTTTTACAACCCCCATGTGTCTGCAGCATCATGAACGTGATTCATAATTAAGCTGCTACAAATGTAAAAATAAACCAAAACTCTATTAAACATTAAATCGCAGAAACTTTTCCTTCTACTGGTTATTATGCCAAACACAAAAATAAGCAGTTTTCATCTCAAGTTTAACATTACAGGCATATTTTTACATGATAATTTGGTTTTCAAAAAAAAAAAGTCTAACTGTGAAGTTTAATGATACCACATGAAGCAGCTTGTCAGATCATATTTATATTCAAATGTGAGCTTTCGCAGTTCCCAGTGTGGTTCTTTAGTATTTTGTTGAAGATATTCTGACAGTCTTTCTCAAAACTGTCTCTAGGAAAAGCAGCATGAAAACCTGCAAAGAAACAAAAAGCTTCCTACACTTCTGGCTCACGGTCTGGACGCTTGAGGAGGAGACTTCTATTTCCTACACACACAAGGCTGATGCTCCAAGATCTCAAACGTTTGGCTGCCACAGCGCAGCCCTTCTGCCTCTGCTTGTCTTTTCCTACAAGCAACCGGTGGTTGCACCAAAGTCCTGGAGGAGCCTCCAGAGGTTAAAAATACAGAAATCCAAAGCATGGAAAGCTGCAGCCACCATGAATCCACCCATGGAGGTCAGGTACCAGTTTTGGGGCTCCCCTCAGCCCTTTGTGCCCCCCTCTCCTGGTTACAAGCCAGGCTGGCTATGTCTGTCCAAGGGAAGAGGTATTTTGGCTTTTCACATGTGGTTTCTGAGCGCTGCTCTCAGCACCGAGTCGGATACAGCCTGCCAAGCACATCTTCGACCTCCTGCGTTACAGGACCTGCCTCACCACAGGTAGCAAAACCTGAGCCATTATTCATCATCTGTTGCTATACAGTGAAAAATAGGGGTCACTTCCCTGCTGACAGGGGTTTGTGAGAGGTCTTACTCCTGCCCTCATCCTAGGTGGGGATGGCCCGGCTGCTTTATTTAAAGGAAGATTTCGGTCTGCAGTTCCCACAAAAGCCACATACACTCTGGATGGGTATCCTGTTGCTCCCCAAATCCCTTCTCCTCCTCAGCAGGTGTGGAAGGAGAGGATGTGCCCGAAATCACAGGTGTGCTCCACAACACACACCTGTGCAAGATGCTCCCTGAGGGTTGGGAAGGAAAAACCCGGGGCTGAACCCTGCCTCTCGTAACTAGATCCTCCTGCCCCTTCACACTAGAAACTCACTGTCAAGCCCTCAGCTTCTCAGAGAGCTCAGATGCCTCCTCAACCCACCCTTCTCTCAGAGAAGGTCAGCCCATGTCACAGGCAGTGCAAGCAACAGCCCCTCTGTCAGGAGCCAGAAGATGTACTTTTTTTTTAATGTAAGATGTGGAGGGTCTATAATGACTTCAGCTGCCATTGCATTAAAAAATATGTCTGCTGCCTTCAGGTTTTTGACGTTAGATGTTCCCTTCTGTCTCTCCTTAGCTGACAGCTGCATTTCATGATCTTGTGTCCACTTCAGAAAAAAAAGCAACCTTTCCACCCCAGCAAGCCTGGGTGAATGACCTCTGTTGCAGCACCTCCTGATTCATAAGCATTAATTTGTCCTGGTTTTCCTCTTCTCTTTCAGCTACAGTGCAGCATCCTGGGGACAAGGCAAGTGGAGCCTGGGTCTGTCCCTCTGCGTGACCTTGGGTGAGTCACTTTGCTCCTTTCTGTGCTTTGGAAGCAGGGGGGGGAGTCACAGAGGTGGAGGAGGTGAAGCGATGGGCGCTGTGCATGGGGGTCTCGGCAGTGATCCCCCCGGTGCCCTCCATCTCCCTGCGTCTGCCAGCACTGCCCATCGCTGGGCTGCACGAGTGCAACCGCTGCATCCTGCAGCCCCGACCGCAGGAAGCACCTGCTAATTCCTGATCGGCTTTTAATGATCCCACGCCCCTCTACTGACTCAGGCGACAGCTAAATTTATCCCAAGGTTAGGGTGACTCTGCTGTACTGAGATCTATTTAAAGTCAAAGCAAGCGCTTCAGAATAACAAGTTGTCATACAACTCCAGAGACCAGGCAGCTTCCCATATTCTTTTTTTTTAATGTAAAAAGGTAACATATTTCCGTATTTTGTACGTGCTAATTGTTGGGAACACTGTCAGATGGTTCGGCAAATTGAAAATGACAACATCAACCTGTTCAATCCATTAAAATCTCTCCAGGATCGTAAGGGACTTTGTCAGCCAAGTAGTGCTGGCATCCCTGTGGCAAAGCCATCTTGCTTCTTATTAATGACTGGCTTTACAAACGAGCAGATTTTCTTAGCAGGCACCGCTCCATCACATTATCCAGGAGGGGCACAGGTGCAATGTAAGGAAACCCAGAGGTTAAAAGAGAAGACTTTCACCCCAACGCAGACTTAATGAAGTAAATGGAAGAGTAAAATTTAAATAGGTCCCAGGCCACGCAGGCAAGAGAAAAGGTTGCGAATAGCTTTCTCCTTGTTCAAGGACCACTGCAGGAGTGAGAGAGGGAATACGGTGCAGATTCTAGACCCGTCTTTTATAAGAGAGAAGTGGTACCATTTTGAAAAACTCCCGAGTCCCATCTTCAGGAGAAGCTGAGGAAAACAGCTACCCAAACCCCGCTGTAATTCAGCTCTGGATAGTCATTTGGGGGAGTCAGGTGTTTAACACCTTGATCTGGACCTTAGCTTCTTTGTGCAGAAACACAAGCCGGCTCCAGTCCAAAAAGCTGTAAAGGTAAGTTAGTGCAGTGCTATGCCCAAGCCAATATACCGTGGTATTTATTTCCAGTAGTATTTATTGCCTTGGCCGTGGTATTTCCCAAAAGCAGAAAGCAGCTGTGTATAACTTCCAGACCAGAATTTCCAACTAGCTGGGACTGAAGGCAGAGAAAAATCGCATCTGTTTTCATCTACCCTGATAGACACATCCAAAATCATTTTGCTTTTGAAAATGTTGCCATAAAGCTGTTAATTCATTGTAGCTGCGAGCCTTTCAACCCATCCAAAAGCTGAATGTGAGGATCCTGGTATCTTATCCAGCTTCATTGTGAGCAGGGTCCGCTCCTTCTCGAAGGACAGTAGCACTGGCTTTGCTGGGGACTGTCATAAAACAAATAATAGCTCATTGTCCTAATACTGACAGATCTCTAATACTAAAATAATAATTATTTTTTCACATCCCTAGTATTTTCTGTGCTCTCTTTGTCTCTGCGATGTTCTCGTGGGTATAAAAATCTACCGGGATGGATCGCAGATGGAGAGATAGCATCAGTGTAAAACAGTGATGGAATAATGGTTACGACAGTGGAGAAACACAGGGCTGTTATTTAAGTTAAGAGCAAAATTCCCATCGTTTTGTGGTTTAGGTCTGTGGAACAAGTCCCAGGAACAGCACTTTTTCTCCTTTGGTACCCCCAGCTGCCTCACGTTAGCATCTCACAAGCTAAGCGGTTGTTCTGGGAACGTCGCAGACTATTAGTATTTCTTTATCTTTCATTTATGCCATCTTGTTTGCTCTCCTGGGCTGCTCTACAGCAGGCTGACATTGCCAAAGAGATTTACTGCGTGTACTTTGTATACACTTTAATTAGGTCTCCATTCATGTCTCCTGCCTGACACTTACATAAGAAATCACTCATAAAGTACTAGCACAGCACGGAAATCAATACATGTCTTCAACACACAGTGACTTTCGGGCTGAAATTAAGTACCTTCACTTACTCAGGTTGGTCCACCTCCGCTCCGTGGCACGGAGACATATGGGTTTGCTCTGAGGGTTGTACTGCAGCCAGGCTCAACATCTTTTGGTCAAGTAGAGGCATGAGTTGCCCCAAGCGCAACGGTCTCTGCACAGCTGGGATGGTGTATTTCCCATCGCCACTCGTTTTGACACGCAGCAGCTACAGCCAAGGAGCTGTGCAGAAATTAAAGCCTTCAACGAGGAATTGTTCCTTTTTGTCACTTCAATTTCATTTTATTAGACTTCCTGGCAGCTCCAAGCTTCAGACATCAGTGGCAACGGTGGCTGAAACATAGTACTATTATATTATTGTCACTTCAATTTTCGCTTGTGTTTCTAATAGAAATCTAAATGATTAGGTGTTTAACTTTCACGCTCCATCAATGTGAGGCAGAAAAAAATACAACTGCCTATATTAAGGTCTAGCACTCTGGAAACGGTGTTTTTCGAGAGGGGATTTTCGTTCAACTGTTGGGTTATATGACTTTATTTGTCTCTCTCTGGGTGAGAGAGGCCTCCCATTCACTGGGCAGATTATCTCCAGAGAGGGAAGGATGGATTATTATTTTGTTTAGGGGTGAATACTCAGCTTGTGTCAGCATTGTAGCTGTGTGTCCTCACACATCCTGGCCAAGACCACTGCTGTCATCGAGACTAGCCAGCAACAAGTACTTCTGAGTGTGTTTACATCCTAATACATGCTTTGTAATTCATATTGCAGGCTCATGAGTATGGAAGTTATCAGAAAAGGGTCTTCTTAAACTTAACTCCCTAAGTTACACGGAAGAGAGCCCATTGCAGTCTTTATTTCCAAGTGATGAGGAGACAGGTGAGAACTTTGCAGTTGCCTGGGCTGCTTCATTCCTGTAGGAACAGGGTGTTCCAAGTGTGCAAGGCATACATGTGTCTACAGAGAAAACCAGCATCTGGAGTGTAGTCACCTCCAGAAAAAATAATTTTCTTCCATATGACATTCGTATGAAAAAATTTTAATAAATCCTGAAAAAACATATGGACTATCTTAACATATACTTGCAAAAATACAGGAATGTGCAAGGCAGCTGCTGGGGTTTTCTTCTTTTTCAATAAGAATTGCACAGTAGAACTTTGTTTGTTTTTCAAAGGAAGATTAAGTGGGTGCATATATCCAAACAACCTAAGGAGACATCATCAGTCATTTAATGAGTTTTCTTTCATACTCTTAATTTAATTTTCATATGTCCATTTTCTCCTGGCTGTGACATTCAATTCCAGAGCTGTTTCTCCTGCTTCCTAGCACCTTGGTGGAGTCACTTATCATAGAATCATAGAATCAGAATTGTCAGGGCTGGAAGGGACCTTCAAAGGTCATCTAGTCCAACCCCCCTGCAAGGAACAGGGATATCTCCAACTAGATCAGGTTGCTCAGGGCCTCTACATTGTGAGAGTCTCCTTTTGAGAAGGGCAGAAACTTCAATAAGGCAACAATTTTGACAGCTGGGGACTTCATGAAGACCTACAGAGCTGTGTATTTATGGAGGTGACTAGATTTGGGTTGGAAGACTAACTTTTGGCTACCATTCGGACTCTCTTTTCTTGGGCTAAAACCCAAACCTCATTTTTGGCTTAAATGAATGATCCCACAGGCTGTTTTCCGCTTCTCAGAGACTCCAGGCTACACAACCTTTCCACCAAGCAGCACTATTTCATTTAATCTGAAATAATTGTACTGCAATCCACAGGATTGCTCCCAATACAACACACTGTGATAAAGCAGCAGCACTGTTTTAAAGAGCAGAAAAAAAAAGACTATGATTCCTCTACCTGGACATTCAAAACCTGCATTGAAAGCCTCAACATCAATGGTCAACTTTGAAAGTGCAAATCTTAAAATCTGGAGAACTTTGAGGGGACTCCCATTCTTACAGTTCAGAGGAAAGAAATCCCTCTGCACACAAGCACATCCAGTAGATAATCTCATGCTGGAAATTAATTTGTAAGCAGTGTAATAGTTCTATTAATAAGATTAATGCCAGGTACAGCTCTATAGATTATTGAAAAGACAAAGTGGCCTGATCCATGCAATTAGAATGAGATACCTGCATTAATTAGGATGCTCACCTGACAGCAATGATTACATCAAACAGCTCAAGGAACTGAATCTCCTCCTCTGGTCTCATAATTCTTCCTGGTTTGTGCTGTCAATAGTGTTGTCAGTTTTCTTGTATCATGCATATTCAAGAAGAATAAAAGTGTCGTTCTGACACAAGAGTGTAAAACGCTTTATTTCTCCATCTTGGTTCTGATCTAAGTGATGATCAAATATTCAGCATCAGGTTTTGTGTTGGTTTATTTGAATTATAGAAAAATCCAGAGGTCTGGTTGGTGTGACACAGGGCAGTGTTGGCTCACCTTGTTCAGACACCAGCCACTTTTCCCCATCAGACAAAAGCAGAAACCTCTGCAGCAGATTTCATCACGCTGTCTGTGCATTACCTTCCATTAAGTAAATGGAGGAGGTCAAATAACCACAGCAGGAGACAAGGTACTTTCATAATCCGGAAATTCTCCTAAAATATTATAAAACAAAACCCAAATGACACCATGTGCAAGCAGAGGCTGCCTGCCCCACAGCAGCCACAGGTTCCCTGGCTTTCTGCAAGGGCCAGGCAAACTTCTGGATTGTGCTGATGCTGAGCCCAGCACAAGAGTTTGGATGATGTCACCAGCACCTGGTCGGCTTTACCGTGCTTGTGTACCTCTAAAGCATGTGCCTATTTTCCAAGGAGCTTCCAACCACGCAGGAGTCTTCGCTGGCCTTACTCTGCAGCGTTTCTAGGAGGGTTTCTGTCGTGCAGTGAGTTAAGCACCAGAATGCCACGTCACCCTAACAACCATCCTTGGGAAAGGAAATCGCTCTGTTCTGCTCCGTTGTACCCGTTCCCAATTACAAGCCAAGTATCTCAGTCATGAATGTCAAAACAGATACTATCTGGTTAAATGATACAAGATAGGAGCAGTTAAGCCATGAAGCCATAAGCTGTCATGCACCCAGAAGTGATTGACAGGAAAGCTGTCTCCTGATGGTACGGGGGAATTAGCTTAATACTTAAGGTGAAGCGACGCCTGCTTAGCAGAGCTCCTGTTGTTCCGCATCAGACGTAACGCTGGCAGTGTTACCGTTACCACATGCTATTTTCTTTTTTTTTTTTTTTTGAAAGATTACCATGCCTCTATATCTTTCTAAAAATGTGTTGGGCCCTCTAACCTGCTGTGACTAATTTTCAAAAACCAAAGCTACAATTTAGACTAAAGAAATGCTTCGTTTTTTATCTCTGCATCACATGAACCACGTTGTGTTCAAAGCCACCGGTCCCCTTTGGGGGACGGGTACCCCGGGTCCCCTTGAACAGCACGACCCACAAACGGCACAAGGCTCCTTTGATTTCTGCCCGCGCGGCGTTTTGGCCATCGCTCGTTATGCCCAGCTGTGAGCTTAATGTGTCATTCTCGTTATGTCAGAATTACTGGCGTGCTGTTCTGCTCATTTTGCTGAGCTACAGGAGCTGCTGGGCAGCGCTGGATCGTCTCCAACAGAGATGAAAGGAAGTACCGGGTGGGTGAGCTAGAATCGGGGAGCCTGCGCTTCAGATTTCCCTGCCGAAGCTTTCAGAGTCACCTGCTTCATTTTGCCAAGCGCTACAATCACTTCTGCCTCATCCTCTATTGTGAAGGTGTTTGCCGAGAGCTTACAGATGAGAGGGAATGGTCAGGTCAGCCAAAATTACTCTGTCCATGGGTCACCTCAAGCCCTGATCTGTCCTAACAAGCTGCTGAACCCATCTTTTCCCTGTACCCGTCAAGCCGGTGAGCAGGAGGGTGGCTGAGAGCTGATCCTGGTCCATGCTTGGAGCAACGGGCTCCATCCACACCCCGCGTGTGGGTCACGAGCACATGCCACAGAAATGGATGAGTGCATCAGCACAGCAGCATGAGGAAGGCATCCTGTGCTGGATGGGAGATTTGAATTCCCACTGGTATAATGACTTCCAGAATAAGAGTGGAAGAAATAACTAAAAAAACCCAACTCGTAGTAGCTGGATTTTGAGTTCTTCTTTCAGCTTCAAAACCCCTGCAATCAGCTGTGCTGAGAAGTGTCCTCCTTCTGGCCCATGTACCTGCAGTTTGTAATGCCCTCCTGGAGATTCAGAAGTTGTTTACTGAGTGGAGGAAAAATCATAAAGATTATTGATGGGTTTTTTTGGCTAATTTGAAAAAAAGTCTTCAAAAACAGTCAGAGAGTTGTCACCTTTTTGCAAACCTGAAGTGCCACTTCTAGTGTCTTTATGCCCAAGCACTCACAGCGTACTGGAGTCACACTTCTGAGCCCCTTGCATATTTGGCCAATAAGGCTGGAATATCAACTCTAATCCGAGATACACCAAGTTTTGCAGAGACCTTGCTTTAATCCAGCTTTATGAGTGATAAATCCTGCTCTGGATATTTCTGCAGTCGCAGAATCAGCCCTGCCCCGGAGCTTCCCACGCGGTGCAGGCGTGCGCCAGGGACCCAGGTGTCTGTGATGCTCAAACATCTACATTTCTCCAAGATATATTTGAACTCTGCCCACGGTGTTTGTCGAACAACGAGGTATTTGGAGAGCGTTCGAGTCTGCTATGTTTGAAATGTTCTTACTCTGCATAAATTTGTCATGACTGAAGATTATATTAAACGTAAACTCGCAGAGGGGATCGCACAGCCAGCCCTCCCTCCCCCATGCCCACTCAGACAGACTTGCCAAGTGCACAGACAAGGAGCCCTTTCAGCCTGAGTTTATGATTTAGTGAACCAACCCTGAAATACAATTTGGGTCCTGAAAGTGAGATATGCTCTCGTTTTATTCCCGTATCAACAGCACTTTACTTCTTTTTTTTTTTTCTCTTCACTTTTTCTGCCCTGGTGTTTTGCCCTGATGGGGCTTGTTCTTCGTTGCAAAGAATTATATGCTTGATAAAAGAAAATCTAAGGGCAGTTTGAAAGATATCTTAGGAAGTCTTGAACGTTGCCAGAAGGCCTGAGGAGGAACAATTTAGCTGGCAGATAAATCGTTGTAATAAGTGACCTGACATTTCTTTCGTGTTTGACCATGTTGCACAGTGAAAATTGACAAAATCCTGTTCCAATTGAAAATATTTTCTCCTGGTTGTGTAGCTGGATAATCCTTAAAAAGCCCCAGATTTTCCATCCCATAGCAGAAGAGCTCAGCTGTAGCTGTGTGCTCATTATTCCCAGCTGGCTGGCATTATTATTCAGCTGTTCTCATTCTGGGCTATTGTTCTAGTTCACCTTAAACCAGTGACACTAAAAACATCTTTGAGAAAGGCAGTGGCACCATTTTCTGGGCAGTTGAGGACTCCAAAGCATGACGGCCAAATAGGCAGACGGAGTCAACCTGCAAAACTCAGCTCAAAGTCAATAAGATAATACATTTCAGGTGAGAAGATGCAGAATAGTTATTTTTAAATGTCTTGGGATTAGACAAAATGTACTTCCCATCTCTTTCATCTATAATAATTCGTCGGTGCTTTCTGCATGATTGAATTTCATTCCACATCTATGCTGTATATTAAGGTTCACCTGCACTTGTTGGTTTTGGTTTTTTGCAGTCCACAGACTGTTTTGGAAAGTTTTTTTTTTAGAAAAAAAGCACAGTATCAGCACAGAGAGCAACTGGAGCAAATAGTTCTCTGGGCTTTGCCTCCTGTTAAAGAGCTTTGCTTGTAAAGAGAATTGTCCTTTTGGGGAGGATGGATGAAATGTGCCATGACAGAGGGAAGCCAGAAAAGTTTTCTGTGGGATGTCGGTGGTCTGCAATCCTTACAGCTCATCTGAGGGTGCAGGAGTGAACCTCAGCTAGTGCCAGTGCCGGAGGCTCCAGCAATGTGTGGGCACTTGCATAAAACAGCGTTATTTGGAGGGAAAAATATAATATCAGCTCACTCCCACAGTAACTTAGTTATCTCCAAGATTCGTGAAGAAAAGTTCAGCAAGCTTAGCAAAGAGAAAATGCTTAGACTTCTTCATTTAAATTCCTTCCTCTTCATTTGGCAGTATATGCACATCGGAGGCAAGGGGACTGAATTTAAGGGTTTTTTTCTTGGCTTTGCCAAACGCTGAATTGAACCTGGTGTATTCAGGATGTCCTTTAAGAACAAAGTACGATAGTGTGAATCAGAAGGGCTGCCACTGCGGTCCATGCTTAGAGGGCTCAGCATCAGAGCATCACGAGGGCAACGACAGGCTTCATCCCCTCAGGAAAGGGCACGGACTGTGCGTGACATCCCTGCAGCTTCCATGCCTATTGCTCCACACCCAGCCCGTGGGGCTGACTGCTCTTGTCTGAACTCAAGAGACAGGGGAGAACTCGGGTCACATGTCACGCTGCATGCACAGCTGCTTATTTGCAATCTAAACACCCTCATCTTTTCCAAACTCTCTGCTCTCTGGGATACAAACCTGATTTTCTTGTTTACCATCAGCTTTTAAGTTTCCCACAACCAAAGTCAGCCCATGCTGGGAAAACTCCTACCACATGTGTCTGTTAGTCCCACGCTTTTCCAGGGGCACCCTCTGCTGCAAATAGATCCATCAGTCTCTGAGGTTACTAATAATTTCAATTCATAATTAGTGTAATGATGAAGAAAAAAAAAAAAGTAGCGTACAGATATACATTTTGCCTCTAGTAATTCCTCCATCTGTTGATAGGCCTAGCAGGCTGTGATGCTCAGCCTCTACAGATTTCAAATTAGAGGTTTGCCAAGATACTTAACTGAGTTAAAGACAAATCAAATACAGCAGCTTTAGGAAATTACAGCAACCGCCCCATTGTTTGACTTGCACAGTCTCTATTTCAAGCCTTCCAATTCTTAAGCAAAGCAAGATTCAGCGTAGTATTTTAGCAGTAGGAAATTCAGAGCATCGATTATGGGTGGGACAACTGTTCTTTTGAGGTCCGAGAGACTGCACTGCAACTTGTTGATGCCCAACGCGCTCTCGTATAATGTTAGGGGTGTGTTCAAGTACTTTTTAACCAGCACTTGGGTCCCAGTTATGGAAATCACTTACAAAACTTTTTTTTAAACCTTTCAGTTGATATGAGTAAATAGTAATAATGTATTTTACACACTAATGAATATAGGGGTGGTATAAGTTGTCCAAGAGTGATAAAAAGAAAGTAATGCCTTTGCCTATGTAGTTAACGACTCATGAAATGGCATATGGATGAATTAGCAGTCACAAACATACAGGTAGGTGAGCAATTTCCTAAATGCAATATTGATTTTAAAGATTAACAACATTTCCAGTGCTTGTGTACAGCCAAGAGTTTTTGCCAGATGTCCAAATACCTAGCTGTGTAGCTAGAATGAAGATTTAAATAAGAATCTGAGTTGAAATAAATGTCCTATTTCCTACTCTCTAATCTTATTTGAAGCTCTGGGAGTCCCACCGTTCTCAACACCAGTTGGTAGTCAACAAGCAAATAAAGCCCGTGTTGGATTAGTGGATTTTATTCCCCCCTTAGGACCTGAACATTTTTTCTTTTCTTTAATGTTCAGACTGAAACACTTACTGCATAATAACAACAACCTGAGTCAGATGCAAGATGCATAACTGAAAAAGATGTTCATTGCTTCCCGTGCAGCCTGCCAGTTTGGGAAAGAGAGAGCCTGGCTTACGTTCAAGGTTTGGGGATTGTATCGTAATTTTGCATGGAGCCCAGGATGCATCCGAAATGGGAAAGTCAAAGAGCCGGGGGGCTTTATAATATTAAAAGCACTACTGGAAAAATATGAGATGGACAAAGGAAAAATCAATCAGATGAAAGCTGTAATTAGTCTGTGTGAGCTCCTTGCAAGAAGGACCGTGCTGTACTCTTGGTGTATACAGTACTGGGCTGGTGCCAGCTCCGCTCGCTCTCCCCGTGCTGCCTCGCTCAGCAGCCCGTCAGAGCGGACCGCAGAGACCGGCATCCTTGTTCTAGAGGAATAGAACTGATGAAGTCAAGCCTATTGCCAATCCTTTGCTTTAATCTTCTCTCTTTTGAATGACAGACCCCCAACTTGGATCAGTACGTCCAAAGACTTTGTTTTGGTTTTACTTAGAAAACACTTTGTGGGATCTGGGCTCTGTGGGTGGTTCCAGCTGAGTGCATCTTGATGGCAAGCCATACACAATTCCAAAATAAATGTCTTTTCATTTATATAGGAAATAATTACACATGTATACAACCACATAATGGAGACATGCAGAGATCAGCATATTAATGCAAATTATGCCTTTATTCTGATATAGGAGGAAAGTTCATCGAAGCTTCACCTCCCTCATCATTTTGATTCTAACTGTGCCCAAAAGCACGTGTCCTCAACAGAGTATAAATGGGCAAGAATCAGTGATATTTTCCAGATGTAAATTCATGATCCCCAGCAGTCTGTCACCACGTTTAGTGATGGAGCCAGTCAATACAAACTCTTGACTGAAGGGCTAGCAAGCTCAGAGTCTTCTGGGAGTTTCCTTCTGTGGGTCTTACTACTGATTGGACTATCCATGTTTTTTCTTGATGAGGAAAGACCTTCAGTGCCTTTTCCTACTGGTTGTGAAAAGCCAAAATTGAGTTGTCCATGCTAATATGGCACCACAACTTCTTTTGCCACTGTTGTCACAGAAAGCCTTGACGCTTCTTTTGCTGGGCTCAGTAAAAATAAAACCAGAACAAACTCTTGAACGGTAAGTCTGTAGAAATGCATTTCCCTCTCTGGCTATGGCAATGACCTTATAGCACTGTAGATTGCTATTGAGGCAGAGGCATCTCTTTCTTTACACAACATATGAATCTCACATTCTCACTTGCTTCCTCTGTGAGAGCTGCACCTCAATTTATTATCCAGGAGCTGGTATCTGAGCACGCATCCTTCACACAGATACCCCTTTTCAGCATTGGCACCTGTTTCAGCATTGTGCAATGTGCAGATACTGAGCTCCCCATGACATGTCGCTGTCCCCAAGAATGCTGGCCCTGGGTACCACCACCCCTGCAGTCCTGCTGAAGTGGGGACAACGCCTCTCTCATGGGTTTATACTGTGAAGTCAGTGCCAAAAGCCATACTGCTAAAGGAGAAAGGATTTTCTTCAGCTATGTTTGAAGAAAGAATGTCTGAGTTCTGGTTGTTCTCTGCCCAGGCTCTGGTGCCCACCACTAGTTGGAGGTTCAGATCTTTGATACAGCCTTTACTTGGTGATCCTGTTTGTATGTTGTGCTGCTTTGCTCCTCCGGTTTGTGTATCTTCCCAGTGGTTTCCTAGCTAGATATTGAGACCATTTATGATAGAAGCTGGGAAAATTTGGCACAGTAAGCTACCTATTTTTAATTTTTCTCAAGACAACTAACTAGTTCCACATGAACAGCCTGCTGACATCATCTCTCTTTTTTTCTCTTCATTAAACCCTCTTGGACAGCATCTGTCTCATTCCAAGAAAGCTGTGAAGCAGCCTCTTCCCTGGGTAACGCTTCCTTGGTCTGGCTCAACCTCTAGAAGTTATTTTCGTATCCTATGTGCACTAATTCTCTTCTTGGAGGAAAAGACTCTGAGAAATGAAGAGGTTTAGACTTACATATTTTAGCTTACACGTATAGTAGTCAAAGAGTATGGTTGCCCCAGCTCTTTCTGCTGGTACACAGCAGCATCCTGTTGTGCCACTGTAAATTAACTGTGTGTTTCACCTCTCAATCCAGTGCTTCAACTGCCTTTGAAGGTGCAGTCTTCCTTCTTTGCACAGCTTTGCAGCTTGACTGTTTCATCAATGTATAAGTGAACTTTTCCTGAGGACTTTCAGCTCTGCACATGAACACGGGTCATCTTGAAAGCTCCAGTAAAACAGATATGCATAGATCACATGCCCTGTCAGTCAAGGCCAGACACTTTTCCACATTTTAGAGATGACGAAATGAAGATGTCTTCCTAATTTGGCTCATAAAAACAGATGTTCTGCTTCCATTTTCTCCTGCTTTCACCAAAAAAAGGGGTTGAGCTTGATATCATACAGCAGTCTCTCCACCTATTCCATAGTATGGAGACATGGAGAAAATGGTCAAAAGGGGGAAAATGTAGAAAAGATAACCCATGGACAAATTCCAGCTCTAGCACAGGCAGTGGAATAGCCTACAGTGACAAAAAGGAATGGATTCACTCTTCATCTTTACCACTAGCATGATGGAACACAAAAAGTTTCCCAAATTTTATTACCTTTTCTGCAAAGGTGTTTTGAGAGTCCCCCTCCCATGTGGTCACTGAAGGAACAAAGCTAGGAGCCACAGATCACAGAGAGAGGTCCAAACCTGCTGCGGGTGTGAGCGCATTCCCCAAAGAGTCTTGGGTTTGATCCCTGGTTTAATTCTAATGATACATCAGCTGAGATATCTAATATATCCTCCAGTTATCTTCCTATATGCTGTCACTTGGGGATTGTCTGAATGTCACGTAAAACCATGAAACTGCAGCCGTGTCACCTATGCAATGGGACTGAAGTGCTCCTGATCACCAGGAAAGGGGCGCTTGTTTACACCTACCTGCCTGCTATATTCTCCATGAGACTGTTTTATTTGATCTCAGCTTTTCCAGGTGTGCGAGTTTTTCACCATTATGTTCCTTTTCCTCCCTGCTCCTGATGGGTCAGCAGCACTTGGACACGGTAACACCAGCCTGTCACCGAGTTTATCAAGTGCTGCAGTCAGCAGGTTGCTCCAGCAGAAACCTCTTCTGCTCCCGACCGAGCAGCACTGCCCCAAAGCTTGATCCAGCCTTTGAATATCAGAGACATGAGGATCCTAAGGCTGGACGCTAGCCCAAGCTCCCTCAATAACAGCCCAGCATGAGCCCAGATGAGCTGTCAAGCTGGCTGATGATACTGTTTTAAATTCACGATAATATATTTTTCTAATTTAATCTCTAAAATGGAAGTGCACATTTCAGCTCATGATTTCCAACTTATCTTCTGTTTCATTTCAGCTTTTCAATGTTTCTGAAATGCCTTATGCTACAGGCAAAACATACTGATTATGATGGGGCTTTTCTTTTAGCAGCTGCCACTGAGCAATGTCACACATGGAGAAAATGGAAAGTCAACTCTGCCCCATTGTGTCAAGCATTTGAAAAGAAGAGTGAGGAAAAAAAGGTGTGGTAAAAAGCAGGTGGCAACTGTTGCTGTTGAATTCTAATTTAAGGAAGAGTACAGGAGGGACTTTTAAAGAATTTGGACATGGTGAAGCTCTGTGAGGTGAGTAATCTAATAAAAATCAGCCCATCAAACATGCACGATAAGTCAGGTACAATGATTAACTGAGCTTTGGCTTTGCAGCATCAAGACAAATGCATCTGTGTATCTTCTAGAAGGAAGGGGAAGATAGGAAGGAATTAATTTCCATAATGTGTCTGAAAGAAGAGTAGCCAAAACCTTGTTTATATCAATGTAGCAGAGTCCACCCCTTCCACAATAGGGACAATTTTTATCTGTTCCAAAGTGTGAGTGGCACACTGGAATATAAATTCTGAAATTAAACTGAGTACATGTACTCCCCTACTTGCACATTGTAGCCTTCCAAAAATACTGCTGATGTATGTGTTTGCTGATCCCATCTTCATCATTAACACCCAAACAGACAATTGCAATTAGTGTGAGAGCTGGGGGGCTTAATAATGATGCAAAGTGTGTGGTGCAGCGCTGTGGGATGCAAGGCGCTCTGTTCAAGTGTGTCCTCGGCCTATAGATGCAGAAGACACTGTACTTGTATCCAAACTGGGAAAAAAGCAGCAAGACGTGGGTACTTGTTGCCTTCAGCTAACAGCTGTTCTGAAGCAGCGCATTTCTCTGCCTTTTTGCTATTGAGGGCAACCTCCATTAGAAGCAGCTTGTTGTGGAAGCCCGGGGAGAAGTCTGCATCAGATCAAAAACTCCCTCTTTGTCTTTGGAGAAGAAGGTTCTCCCTCTCTTTTTCAACATAACCTTCTCTGAACCATCACTTTGTGCTCTCACCTCCATTTTGGATAAAAACCGTTCCCCCTTAGTGAAAGGCTGAGCCCCACAGGTGAAGGGCCAGGAAAGAGGGACTCATCAAACCCAGCAGCTGCGAGTGACTTTCTTCCTGCAACAATAATTTTGCTGCTGATAGCAGGCATTGATTTTCAATGGATTCATTACCCTCAACCTGTTTGGGAGCGGGGAGCTGGAATTTCTCAGTCTAATTACATGGTGGCCAGAGATTTGGTGCTTCTCTGCTGTGAAAGAAAGGGCAGGAAATATCACACAAGAAAAAGTTGCCGGAGAAAGCAAAGCCAGGGAGAAACTCTAAAAACAGGTTCTCCTCGAGGCTGTGTGTTTGAGCTGGGCACCGCAGTCACCACGCAGACCCTGATGGCACCGAAACGTGGGCAAGGGCTGCTGGCTCCACTCGTGCCAGGGAGGGTGGGAGCCAGGCTGGCACACCTGCAAACCTCGTCTGTGTAAGAGACAGCCTGGCAAGCCCTGCTCCGCAGAATCGGTGGCTTTCCAGTTTGCTCCTGACCTCCACGAGGGCACCTACCGCCTGGCAGAGCCAGGATGCAGCTGCTTTTCACAGTCCCTGTGCCAGAGCCACAGCAGACCCTGCCTCTGCGGTCCTTTGGACCCACAAACGCCACTGGCTCAAAGGCAAGAGCACCACGAGGCTGTTCCCAACCCAGCACAGCTGCACTCCGTGCCCGCGCAATGCATTCTGGAGGAGCGAGAGGCGGTGCGTGCTCTCAAAATGTCACATCGTGCAGGTTTTGGGTTTTTTTTTCTCCTGTAACCTTTTTTCACAACAGCTCGGACGTTTCCAGTCCGGGGATTGGGAAAAACGCTTTCCCCAAAGCGACAGCGGGAGGACATGTCCCGCAGGATGGCATCTGGCAGCCCCTGCCCGTGGTGCCGCACGCCGCAGAGCCCAGCTGTGCCGCGCAGCGCCCGGGGCTCGGTGGGAATTCAACCGGCGGGACCCCGTCTCCTCTCCCTTGCTTTAACTGCTGCGGGAGCTGAAGTTCAAATCTGTGCAGTGCACTTTGAAAACAGGAGGGATTAATTTAGTCCCTTGAAATATTCCTGCCTTCCGAAGCACGCGGCGCGAGCACGGCTCTCGTTTAGCGCTCATCCTCTGTGAAGAGGTTCTCACGCCCGCTGCGGGGAAGAGGGGATTGTTTTTGTTCGGAGCAGAACAGAAAGGCGCATCGGCCGTAGAGCCGACAAAAGATGCGATGAAGATGTAGCGCTGGGGAGGACGGGATGGAGCAGCACGCGTGGCGTGGCTTTCAATTAGGTGCCCTATTTTGTCTCCCCACCCCTGCGAACATTTTAGTCTAAATGGGTTTGTAGGCAGACGGTGATTGTGCAGGACCAGTGCCCTCTGCGAGGATGCTCGTATCTCCGCATGAAAGCGAAAGAGAGAGGTACTTTCAAACAAATGTTAAATAATGGAAGCAGCCACGCGTGCCTATTAACGGCTGATGGGGCACCGTCGCATCCGCTTTCCTGACAGATAGCTGTACTTTCAACTTCATTGCACAATGCGCGAGATGTTCACCGTGTGCATGGCTCAGCCTTTCCCCCGGACTCCTCCTACATTAGCAAGACCTGGAGCCGAGGCTTGTTGGCCATTAGCAGGTAGTTTTCAGAGATTTAGAGTGGATTTGGCCTAGTGAGTGGGATTTAAGAGTCTGTTCTTACAGACTTGGTGGAAATCCTAATAGCATGTTCCCTCAAAGACTTCATGTATCTTCTGAGTTGTTGAGAACAGCTCTTGAGATCTGCAAATGTATTCCTTATGTGCTTCTATTCACAGTTTCTTTAATACAGTACATCTTTGGATTAAATTTTCACCATGGGATGTCCATGGACACTGTGGTTGAATGGTTTGTTGGGATATACTATGGGCTTTGTCTCTCACACCGCTTCGGCAGTGCATCTGGAACACAGAGGTCTAATACAGCAATTTACCCCCACCAGATGCCACAAGGAAAGGCTTGAAGCTGAGGAACTGTTAAAAGCAGCTTTTTGGGCACGGTTCAGAGCCCCAACCCAGCAGGGGAGAAGGTCAGGCAGCTGCTGGAGGGAGCTGGAAGGGCTGGTGAGGTGAGAGGCACTGGAAAGTGTCTGCTCAGCAAAACTAAGCCCCAATTCCAGCCTCTGCACCCAGCGCCATGCCAGGGTCAGGGCAGCGCTGTCTGCCTGTGGCTGTCTGAGATTTCTGTCTTTTTTCTGGAGAAAAAGCTGTGCTTTGAAGGAAATCACTTCAGCTCTGCCCTTAGGCCTTCTTGGGTGATGGGAACAGTCTGGCTGTGTTATGCAAAAGGTAGAAATGCCAAGTAGCTCATAACCTCAAATGATGAAAAGCAACTGAAAACGTACAAAAGTTCCAGAATGTGCAAGTGTTGTCCCAAGCGAAGCAGCGGGTAACTCGCTGTGTCATGCAGTCCTCCATGTTTCCTCACAAGATAAATCGTAGCACTAATTCACCCTGTGAATTTAACTTATCCTTAATTTCTCTCTGCTTCAAGCTCCCGGCTGTAAAAGGTTATATATAAGGAAATGTAATCATAAGGATAACTCACGAAATTTATGATTTAGGGGAGGCTGGGGAACCCCAACTCTGAGGGTCTCAGGGACAAACGGTCTAACAAGGAAGGTTTTTAGCATCTCTGATCCTGCCCTGGTGCACAGCGGTGGAGGAGTCATCTTCCTGAATTCTCTTTCTACGCTATTTTCTGTCGCTGGCCAACCATGCACCAGCCTGAGAGGGGACCTCCCATGAATAGGTAACATGTATTTAAAGAGCACCAGGAGATCCTCAGTAAAGAGAATATGTCCCAGGAACTGTCATACTTGTTCTCATCCAGTTCTTGGATTTGACCTACTGTGCATCATTGGAGCTTGTTCTTTCCTTACAAAAGGTAGAGCAAAGGGCAGAGGGAGCAGGAGCAGGCAGGTGAGCAGAACCGGATCAGCTGAGAAGAAGATACTCCTCCAGCAGAGCCCACTGCTTCTCATACCCGATATTTATATTAGCTCCACTGCAACACTGCACTCCGAGGATGGGATTCACCTTGCCTCACTTTAAATGCCTGCAGTGATTTGTCTCTTCCCAAAATTGCTCAGATGAATTATACCTTACAAGAAAACCCTTCTCCCTGTTTACTGTGGGGGGAGTATAGCCAAAGGCTCCACAGCAGAGCGCTGGAAGACACGCTAAGTCAGGCAGGATGAGTCCCTGCTGCCCACTTCTGCCTGAGAACGCTCTGCCCATACTGTAAGTTCCACTGAATAAAATTAGAGTTTCATAAGGCATAGCTTCGTGGCAAAAACATCTAACTTTAAGGATGCACAAATCACATTGGAGCAGCAGAACCCATAAAAACTAGTTACCAGCGTCATGCTGTCTTGAAATTGAGCCCTGGTGTGATTTTTCTGATGCCTAATGAGAGCTAAACTAGCACTGTGACGGTTTTGCCAGCAAGCTTGTATAAAACCTATAGAAACTAAATATCTCCCCCCAGCCAAATCTGACTGAAGACAGCCCCTGGGTTCAGACTGTGTACAAGTACACAAAGCACAGTGGTGCTGGTTCGATTTCTGGTAAAACCAAACCAAAATGAGATTCTGACTCTGCTGAAGTCGATCACGTCTCTGTGCCCAGGAGTTTCCTCTGAGCAAACCTGAAATGATTTCTTTCCACAACAAGGGGACGTTGCCAGCTGAGCTCTTTGGAAATGCAAACGCTTCCCCATCATGCTTTATTTTCCCATTATCTTGAGTGCCCATAAACCTATTGCCTTAATTTTAATAAGATTTCATAGAGTTCGGTATAAATACCTTCTATCCATCACCATATTAGAAGAAAGAGAAACAATCATAACTTAATTATCTCTTACGCAGAAACTAATTACAATTCTCTGGATTCATAATCAATACTTTAAAGCTGTTCTATCTCAGAGAACAGTTTGTCAATATTTTATATACCGTCAATAATTCATGGGTTTATTACATAATCAAACAGAAATATAACTGCAGAAGTTCTCAGCACAGGAGAAAACAGCATAGGAAGAAATGAAGTGGAGGAATGCAAAACCTCAGGGTATTAAGCAAGGGCACGATGGACAGCTGCTCATACACACACTGCCCCACCAGCCTGCTCCTCACCTCTGATCTGTGAGGGTAAGGCTGTGTTCATAAGACAGAAGAGTTGATCAGAGGAAAGAAATACGCCAAAAATCCACATTGAAAGGATTGGTTAGAAGGGAGACCATCATTTTTCAAGGGTGATGTTGAAATTTAGTATTTCCACAGGGACTGTGTACTTGGGAGTGGAGAGAAGGGATAAGAACCTCCCCTTTTGAGATGCAACCAGCATTGTATTGGCTCAGCTGTATCAGCTGCTCTTTCCTAAAGTTGCAAAGAGTCAGTTGCAAAATCACAGTCTCCTTTCTTTACGTCCCTCCTTTCGTAAGACAAACACTTGTCAAACACTTGTCCCTGGTTACTGCAATGCTTCAAGTATTGACTTCAAGTATTGACTTCATTGTCCATATGCCTGAACCCAAGTCATTCAGGATGACGCAGTTCATGAGTAACCCCTGCAGTGATCGTCTCAGCAGATACAAAAACTGCCTAAAACCTATGGGACACAACGGCACAATCTCTATGACATGGGAAAAAAAAAAAAAAAAAGTGAAATATGATTTATGATGATCTAATTGGCATTTGAAAGAGCTCATCGTCATCTTTTGGAGAGAACCAAGGGAAATGTAGGAAGAGAGTGCTCCTCAGGTCAGCCTGACGTTAGTTGTCCCATGCGTGGGAAAACACTCTCCTGAAAATAAGATGTTACAGCCATGAGGACTTGGAAGCAAAATGGGGAAACAGTTGGCTGTGGTCCTGAGCAATTAGGGACAGCTGCCTCTGCTAGTGTGCTAGCATGTGTGTCGTAGGAGAACGTAGAGCTCACAGCAGAGATGCAGTTCTTCTGGACCCTGCACAGAGGTGTGATAAAAGATGACTTCTGCCTCCAAAAGTGTAGAGTCTAAGCAGGTGCAGCAGTGAAATCAAGGCTTAGCATCGCTTCCTTACCAAAGAGAAACCCAGCAGTGAAGCAGCAAGAGCTCTCGTTGGCACAGGGAATGTGCAACTCTTATCTTCTAAGTGCTGCTGCAGCGCCTTGCACACAAAACCATCCTCTCTGTCAGTTTGTTTTACTTTAGTGAGTGCAGAATGGCAGTGCTCTCTATTTTTCCCTCTCTTAGCACTTGTATTGCACTCCATTAGGAGCAGGTTTGCTATGTCTGTAGTACAGGCCTGGACAGAGCAGTTCTCACCGCACACTTGTCATTTTTTTTTATTATGTTATTCTTTTTATATCATTATCAACTTTTTATAAGTGTCTATAAAATAGGTACAGGATAGTAAAAGTCTTCAGAGTAAGTAAATGGACATTGTGCTAAATGAGTTATGTCTTTGATGCTATTATCTCTAAATCAGCATAGATTATTCAGACTAGGGGCTTTTAGAATCATAAGTGGCTGAGATCATTTCTCAGTTCATCATCCTATTACCCGTAATGAGAAAATACTTCTAAATACGACGATTACTCTTCCAAAAGATCCCTTGTGAACAATTCCCCAGGCACTAACAATATTTATTAACTCTTTTCTTTCTGCATGGTAGGGACTGAGAGAAACTCAAAGTCCTTAAGGATTATCCTGAAACATCCAGCAACTCTGAATTTTCTGTCCCACTCTCCTGAGACCCCTTTGGCTCTGCTCTCCCATCTCTAACAGCATTTTTTTAGTTTCCTCCTCTGTGGCTGCTTTTCTGCAGCACATAAATTCAGCTGCTGGTGCTGAACCTGGAATGCGATAAAGCCTTTTAAAACTTCATTTCATTATTTTTGAGTGGCTCTGTTTATGCTGGTTTTAAGTTTCCATTTCATCAAGCATAAGTTTTACGGTTTCTCCAGCCAATGATTTCTACTTGCAAGCATGACAAAATGACAGGTCCTCTTCCCTGCCCAAAGTGGGGAAGACCCTCAGCACACCGTGACGAAGCTTCCTTGTCATTCCTTTATTTTTTCACACCATCACTGACTCGTTTCCTTATTGTACGGGTAGAATTACCAGTTTTATTTATTGGGCTGCACATTTCTAAGAACCCATTTAATGCACAGTTTCACGATACAGTTTTCATGGAATATAAACTTCATATTCCAGCTCTCAAGTAAAACATTCCTTTTACCTTCCACTGAGTAATACACAGGTTTGTAAAAATATACCTTCTTTTTCTGCTGGGCAAGGTGAGATTTCAATATACCACATCTATGAGCTAATCCAATCTGAGTAATGCTGCTGTTCTCACTGAGTTTGGGCCTATTGTATTTCCAGGGAAAGAGTTCAGGTCTCTGATTAAAGAGGTGATTAGGTGTCAAAAGCCTCCATGCAGTCCTCCTGCACGGCCCTTGCAACACCATGTCACATCAGCTTCTGCTAACTGCATTATATCATTCCCCTATAATGTCCATGTACTCAGGTAGTAAAAATCAAAACAGCTACAGTAAGGTCAACATCTGCCTTAACTATGAACGACTGGGCATCACAGAGGAGGTTTCCCAAAATCTTATGCACTGTAAGTTTGGTCTTTTCCACCTTTTCTTCCTCTTCATTGCAAAAATTACCATGCTTAGGTTTGCCAAACTAGTGCTGTACTTTCATTTGTGTGAATACATACTTCTGTAAATCACACATGTAATATCTTTTCCTTTTACAACAGAGGATGAAACAAATGCAAATGTGGTTTTTGCTCTACATTAACTGGTACATTTTGCATGTTATACAAAGAGCAACTGCTACTTCCAACTTCTGCCCCACTTTGGTATTGTTTTCTTACTCTCTTTTCATGAAAAACTACCTGTGCTGGTTTAATTATTTATTGTAATTTGTGTGATGGTAAGGTTTTTTTCAGAGATCTACATCTGCAAATGGCACATGATGTTTGCAAATATTTTATTTCAGAACTGTTTGAACAACTTTACAGGCAAACACCAGCCTGGTTGTTGACAAGCAGCTCTCTTGTGGCAGTTTATGAGGCTTTTTTTGTATCATCACAAAAGTTGAAAGAGTGTCTCGTTAACACCATGTCACACCAGAAGCCTGAGGTTTACTTGCTGTAATCATTTACTTGTGTGAAACTTGGGTAGCAAGAACCTTAAAAAAAAAAAAAAAGGAAAGGTGAGATCTAGTGTGAAGGCTAAACTATTTTACACTTGCTTCCTGCATGATCTTTACACCTTCATCTGCAGTATTTCATGTTGGCTGCTGGCAGAGACAACATACTGGATTAAAAGGACCCCAAGTCCAAGCCAGTATGACAGCCAACATGATCCACATTCATAAAAAATAGATACCCGCCGTTTGTCCGGTCTTCCATCACGAGATAATTTTCCATTATTCTCTACATGTAGCTCCATAATTACAGCCTGAGTACTCTGTAAAATGTCAAAATTTAGAAAAACGTCACTGGAACTATCAGCATCTCCCAGAAAATCTGCTCCCCCATAGTTTTGCACACATATGTACATGTAATGATGAGAGGTTTATACGTTATGAAATACAATTTCCAAATTAAATGCAGGGGGTTTAACATATCCGGTTTACTTCACGCTGTCTTGTTGCACTGAGTCTTTGAAATTCTGTGTAATATTATCCCTTTTTAATTTGCTTAGGCAGAGATGGATAAAGCAACAGGGCCACACATTTTGGCTTGCTTGACATAGGGTCAGAGCTCAAGCCATGCTCATGATACTCTAAGTGCCGTTGCTGTCATTAACCACTGCGGGGACAGAAATAACCATGCTGACTTTGCACTAGTCAAAACAGCTAACAAAGCAACGCTGTGCAATGATGCTATGCTCATTTAAGTAACTAATGCCATGGCATGTGCCTCAGGCCCCATGGCTTTAAGCAGCTGAAAGCCCTTGGTGAGCCCCACAGCTGCTCTGCTGTGGACTAAATTGCTCTTCTTTTTAGGGTCTTTAAACACCTGTCTTGGTATTGAGCTTTGCTCCAACAAGTGGCAGTTGCAGTACAGAAGGTCAGAAACATGAGATGTTTGGGGGAAAATGCGCAGCCAGGTAAGATCCAGGACAACCCCTGGAGCTTTGCTCAGCACTGACTGGGTCTTTGCAGGGACGCGTCTGACCAGTTCACTTACCAGCTGGAGTCTCCGGAGGGGCTTGGAGAGAGTGCTGGATCAGACCTGAAACAAAATGTGCCATTTCATGAACACTATTTCAGTGAGTACAGCATGTTGCACAGGATACCAGAGCTTGCCTTTTTCTTTTTGTGTAGAAAAAGCATCTTTCTAAATAGTGAAAATCCAATTTTTGACACTGTACAGGCACATTAGATGACACTTGTCATAGAAGAGATCACTGGGTGGGACTGAACAGAATATAGTCCTGTTACATCCTTTCAAACACATTAACTTAGTCTTGAGATTACTTTTTTCTGAACCACATTAGTGTTGGTTTCTGAATTTAATGTGGTACATAAATCAGCCAATTTCTGCTGCATTTAAGAGCCAGCACTATTTCACTTTTCCTGTGTCTTGAAGCCCCCCATAAAGCACACTAAATTTTCTTAAAATAATAATAATAAAAAAATAGCCTCTCTGTTTTCCAGAAGGAACGACTTTTTATAATTTCAGAATGTCTTGTTTAATTATCATTATCCAGCCATTTAAAGTCTTGTCTTTCAGGAAAGATGGTTTCATCCTAAAGAAGATTTTAAATTGATTTTTCTATTTTTCATTGTTTAAGATTCAGTTCGAGAAAAGCAAAGACTGCTTTTCAGTACAGACAGACTCCCAACACGTGCTGCCAAAGTCTGTACTTGTCATTCTTTTGGTGGGAATAGCTGTTTTAGAAATGTTTATATATTATCAAAATTAGGTTCCAAAATGAGCTGCAGTATCTATAAAAATGGGGATAATATTATTTTAGAGAAACTAATTGGAAACTTGTTTTTAGCTAAAGTAGTTATTATTTCCATTACGACAAGCTGGAAGCAGATGAAATTCACCTTTATCTTCCCCAGCCTGCTGTCTCACACTATTTATTCAAACTGAAATTAAAACCTGACAAAATCCCAGTGAGGCATTTCGCACCAGTTAAAGATTATTCTTCTGGAAAAGAACTTTTGTTCAACAATTTCATTATGTTGTTACAAACGTTTTTATTATAAAAGGGTGACACATAAATCAAAAGCTATCTGTTCTTACATATCTCTCCCCACCCCCAATTAAAAAAAAAAAAGGTTAAGATTGTACTGTTCCCAAGAAACTAAAGTTTTAATAAAAAATGACCCTCACTCTTCATAGACAAGGAAAACAACCATGGGAAAACAGATGCTCCATAAGCTTTCGGCACCAACTGGACCCTCACAAGCCCCATGCAAGGGCAGAGCCCGACCAGCACGTGCAAGAGAAGAAAAGCAGAAAATAAAGCAGAAAACTCTGGTTGCTTTATGCTGCCTTTATTCTGCTGTGCCAACCTGTAGCTCTGTGCCCAGGAAAAACTGGAGCGTCCTCCTTAGCTTTGCATGGGAGAAGGAAAGGGGGGAATTTTGAGCCTGCACATTGCATTGTTAAAATCAGCACAAAATGGCAGCTGGTTGTAATATTTGCCAAAGGCTACGCACACAGGTGCTATCCTTGGGTGAATTTAAAGGAATTTAAAGTTTTGAGTCCCATCTCCCTGTAAAAAGTGGCCAGCCTTAGGCCAACACAAAGCAAAGCAAACTGGCAGCGTGCGGAGTATGGCAGTGGTGCCGCACGAGCATCGCTTGCGTACGGAAGCAATGGGGTGAAAAATTGTTTCCTGCTCTAATAACTAAAGGATATTAAGAGGGATAGGTTCACGGGGGTGTGGGCTACTTTTCATATTTAGGAGAAATTTTCCAGAAGTGTAAAACGATAATTGCACGAAGAAAGGGTGGTTAATAATTTTCCCCGTTAATTCAAACGCACAAAAGTTAATTGCGGTTTGGCAGTCTGAGATATACAAATTAGGAGAGTTTAATTCTGCTAATCCTCACTTTAAGTTGCAGGGTATTGAATATAAATATGATCGTCTCACAAAGGGACGAATCCTGCCTCCACCGAAGCCAGCAGGAGCTTTGCCATTGACTTCAGAAGGAGCTGGGTTCAGTCCCAGGTGCCTGCGTTCGCCGTACATGTATGAGTGAACTGGCTCAGACAAAGGGAGACTAACATGATTTTTCTCTCAGAATCTGGGCCAAAAATTCCTCAGAGATTCTTAAAAACTTTGGAAAACCTCCCTAGCCCCACCATTCAATTCGTGCAGCTATTTTTGGCTACCTCCATGCCCTGTGGGAGAGGCTGAGTTTTCTGTGGTTTTCCATTTCCCACATCATTGTCTGACTGACTAAATAACCAGTGCCAAAAATCCCCAAAAAATCAAGAGCTCTAATACCAACTGTGCCATTTCACATTCAAGAGCCTGCAACAGCTCATCTGCTTTACCAAACTCTCCTCCCTTCCCTGTATGCTGTTGCCATGCACTTGCCACATCTCATTTGAGACCGTGTAAGATTTCAGCCACTTCCTCCTGTGAGTAAACCCGGGGAGATCAGAAGAAAGCCAAGCAAAATTGCTGCCAGAGGCTGGATATTCTGCTTTGAGGCAGGTGAAAATTTCGTTGTTGGCTTCAGTGGATGTAGGATGAGGTGACACATTACAGTGGAAGAAGACTGCAGTTTGGACCTCTGCCTCTGAGCTAGTACGTGCTTTGGGGCCAACTGTTGTCTTTGAACACCTCTAAAATGATGATAAAGCTATTTATCCATCTTTGTAAAGTATCTGCATGCCTGTAGAGCTGAGAAGTGTAATTTAAGGTTGATCAAGTGAGCAGAACTTAATCTCTTCTGGTGCGATATATCTGGGCCAAGAACCTTGCCAACGTTTAATTTGAATTCATGTGTACAAATGACATGAGATAAATAGCACAACAATCAGTCCAATCAGAAATGGATATTGCTTGAAAACACCCATCTGGCTTGAAATATTGCAAGAAAATCAACCCAGGATCCTGTCAGAACCCAGTAAGAACGTAAGTCACAAAATACATCTGATGTGAGCCAAACCTCCTCATCTCGAGTTCAGGTATCACTGACGTTTCAGCTATTATGCATCAATTTAGGAGGAAAAGCTGAACCTAGATCATTTGCAAAACCTGTACGATATTTCCAAACACTTCTCCTGCCTTCCTAGTGATGATTATTATATGCTGCTCTAATTAAACAGATTAATTTATATCTCCCATCATGAGAAGATACAAGTACCAGTGCAGATTTATCTCTCTGGATTGCTTCCCTCAGTCACCGCTCACGGCGGTGAGGCTGCAGCAGTATTTTCTCCTTGGACCTTCAAAAACGCAGAAGCACAGATGCTCTGTGATTCCATATGAAATAATTTTGATGTCACAAGAAATGTCATTGAAACTACTGCAGTCTTTTAATAAACTCCTTCTTGGGAGAATGGATTTTCAGCCTCTTCGCATCAGCGCTCGGCAGAGTAACTACAGCGAAGCTTTTTGCCAGTGTCCCCATTACAAAATCCGTTTCTCAAGGGTTTATAATTACAACATGCCTATAAAAATTTACTTTATTCTGAAATGCAGGATATAGTTTCTCAGACAGGGAGGAAATATTGCTGGCTGAAGTTGCTTTAAATCAATTTTGAGTTTCAAGAATCCAAAAATAATAAGGTTTGTAGGTTTTATATGCTTTTTCTGTGGTTCTGTAACTCAGAAAGAAATCACTTTGTAGTATAAAGTGTCATGTTTGTTTATAAAGCAGAGCAGGAGAAAAAATAACGCAGATATATAAAGTTCTGACTTTTTATAGTGGCTACTGAAAATTCTAAGAAAATAATTTTCTCAAAGAATTTCCCTACAGCATCCTTACACACGAGTCTTGCCCTGAATAGATATGATAATATATATTGCAGGAACTCAGCGGGGTCATGGTTCACATACTTGTAAAACCGGAGAGCTATTTTAAGCAGCTGGAGAAATAAGGGATGGTAGTTCTTACATCAAATTCTGGTCATTGAGGCTTCTTCAATGAAGATTAGTCTGCTCCATTCCCATAGCCAGGACAGAAGAAGAGGCATCGATGGGCAAAGATGGGCAAAAAGCCACATTGCTGAGACACCTGCCACTCGCTCAAACATAGTTACATTATGCTTGTGGCTAGTGATAGAACAGAGATGTGGTCAGTCAGAACTGTCTTACAGTCAGCTAAGTGCAACAGGCATTTTCGCCATTTTCCTCATTTCCACGTTACGGCAGTGAGAAGGAAGCCAGGATGTGCCCTTATAAGGATTGCTAATAAAAACATCAATAACTGGACCGCACACAACTGAGAGTTCTCATTTATATTGGCATTGCCAAATGTCTCGCAATATTTAGCCTTTGGCTTTTATCAATAAAGAAAATAATGCTGCTGCTAAACTGAAATATTGATGACACAAGCAAAGCCCAGCAAACAAAGACAGGGGAAAAGACAGAAAACGAACCCTATAAATCTTAGTGCAATATTTTTAATTTCATTTGGAATTCACAATCAGGTCAGTTTTATCCAATTAAGCATTATTCAGTCTGTCTTTGTCAGCTCTTCCCTATTAGACAAAATGTTCCATTTCTCAATATTCTACTTCTGTATCAAATTGACAGGGTCATTTTTCACATGGCAAGCTGGGACTAAGGTGATATTAAACCATTTTGCATACAACAACCAAAAGCATGCTGCAACAGAAAACTGGCCGTTTTCTTCTCTTGATGCCATTGACGATGTCTTTCCTAGCTATTTTGGTGGGTTCCTGACTACCTACATTTTTGCTAGCCCCGTGGGATACTGATATGATATCGCAGGTTTGGAAATTGTGTTTGGACCCATAATCATAACACTTTTGATTTTCCTATTAGCAGCTTTCAGCATAACGAAGCAAGACATAGCAGGTCTTAGGGTATCCCTAGGGCCCACTAACGGGCTGTACAGGTGTACCCCCAAAGTCTTGTAAAAATACACATTTGCCACAGGTGAGCTTTTTCGTTCCATTTTGAGCAAAGGAAGGGAAGTGTTTTTAATTACTTCAGTTAAAATATTAATGTTATGCTTAGCACCATGACTTCTTTAAAATCAACCTATATAAGGAGAATTATCTCCTTTTGAGTGCGTTACTTCCCCCTTGCAATATATCAGCTATTTCACTCACAAAATGATGGAATAAATGATTTATAAAAGAAAAGCTTACCAAGGAACATGGTTATAAATGCATTTTGTTCTTCCTTCAACTTGAGGCTTTTAGTATTACTGATTCAGATCCCATACGTAAAGAAATATATTGAGTACGTGCGTGGGTATAAGAGGAAGTATGTTTATTTTCCACAACTGACTGAAATCCAAATGTATTCCTAAATCCTAAAGAAATTCTGCCCATGAGTCATCCTGGCAGTGCAGTGTAGGAGTGTGTAACTGTGTGGGAAAGGGTGGGCTGCAACAAAGAGCATATAGTGTTATGCAGAGAGACTTGGTAATAAACTTATGATGGTTTGCACCAATCTAATGGATGTCCAGGACTTTAAAAGCTTCGTTTCTATAGCAGTCCTGAAAATCCTAGAGGACATGTTGAACATAAGACAGACATTTGGGTAATATAGTCTCAGCACTCTTGTTTTGTACCGTCTTTGGTTTCCTAACTAGCCCTGCAACTCAGTTCAGTCATGGCTCTAGGAAGAGGTGCTCTCTGCTGCTAAAAGCCATTAGAGAGCAGGTCTTACTCTAAAATTGGACCGAAATCATCAGGGCTTACCATGCAACCATGGTTTCTGCAACCATGCAGAAAAAAAGACATAAAAGCAATATCACAAAATTAATCACTTGGTATAGTCCCATGGCACGATGGAATCGATATACCATGAAACCTCCCTGTTTATCTACCACCTCTTTTCAATCTTCTCTTTTTAAATGTCATGGAAAGCTAAGCAGTCTGATTTTTCTGAGTGAGATTTTAAAAATACATTTTTCTTCCATAATAGGAAATTCCTCATGGTCACTTCTGTGCTTCCTTCCTTCTAAAGTTTAGTTGGCAAAACAAAACAGATATTCACCTGTACTAAAAAAGTGCTAGCAATGGCCCGTTGCAGGAGAATTCAGGAAGAAAATTAAAAAAGCAACTTGCGAGAAGGGTAACCAGATAACAGATACAATTCCCAAATGAGGAAAAGTGAGATTCTCACTGGCCTTTTTTCCAGGGCAGCGCTAAGCCAGCATCTTTTCCCATTGTTTTACATTATTACTTCATGGCTTTTATCCTCCTTTTAGACCCTGCAGTTTCTTAGCTGGTATTACAAAAAGGTCAGGGAAGTTCATCAGATCGTCTCTTCTCTGTTGTACAAGACTTTCAGACAGGCATTTTTTTCCTTTTTCATCTTCATGTAGCTTTGTAATGAAACGCTAACTTGGAACCCATAAATCCAGTTACTTTCAAATAAGTTTCAGATAGGCATCAGAACTTTAAGGAATATATTAAAAAAGAATTTTTTTTTTTTCTGGGTTTGTCCAGGAGCATCTAGGACTCATAAAACTTTACGTTAAATATCAGCCTCACTTTTCACAATATTGCAGTGATGAAGAACTAGCTCGAAATTGATTTATTGATCCCTAAAAAGACAGATATATAAGGTTATTAAAGTTAACACTTCAATATGTGCAAAATCTATTATTTGAGCTTGTTAACATTCACGTGTTGGTTGACAGAGGCTATAAAAAGGACAAGGCAGACACCTCCCTTCTGAAACAACTGCTCATGGACAAGAATTCAGCACTACACCTTTTCTGGTAAGTATCCACATCTAGGCTGGAGTAACTGAGAAGCATCAGTTGATGTTTAGTTCCTTCAAAAATTAAGCCATGTACTTAGTCCATATTCCAAAATCTGTACTCAGTTTTTCTAACTTTGGTGTCTATAGTCGTACTAGGGTCTTACGTACATGTCTGAATTATTTGGCTAATCCTATGAGTTACTTGCAAAAAGAAGACGTGGATGTTCACTGTGTTTGAAAATCAGCCATGAGTCAAAGTATGGATTTAAGGACTGTTGAGTGTGCAGCTATATATATTCAGAGAAAAGTGTTTCACTTTACAGATGTAAATTAAATACTTTTTCAGTCAAAGCAAGGTTCTTGTGGTCCTTCATTTTGAATCCATTAGAGTTTTCAATAATTTATTCACATGCAGAGTTTCTGTAGCAGTGGGTCTGAGTTTGTCACATCACCTCAATTTTTCTAATGAGTTGCTAATGAGAGGTCAATTACTTATGGAAATTAGAAAAACATTCATTGAGGAACTGCATTGAGGTAAAGTGTGCTACCTCATAATGTTACGACATAAATCATTACAGCTTTAATGAATATTTTACTCTCTTTCATGTTACAGCTTATTTCCCACCCTATAAAATGGCCTCAAGATGATTTTGAAATGAACATGAGCAACTCTCCTAAAAATGTTATCATATTGTGTTTACGATAATTGCAGAAAAACACCTTGCTTTTTGCTTTTGTCATTAAAAGTTTGCTCATGCATCAACATCTTGCTGTGAAATCTTCAGCGGATTAAAACAGAGGTGTTGGGAACACCAGACTTGCCACGCTGAATCAGAGCACCAATCTGTCACCCACCTCAGCTCCGTTTCCAGCAGCCACCTTTTGTGTGGCACTGCGGTGGTGGGGGGAATGGACATCCTGTAAAGCACCTGGCCGGCTGGATCGTATCCAAACTGGTGCTTCCAAAGGGTCCTCCTGACCCCTCTTTCAGGTAACCAGCACCGGCAGCACTGCAAGAAAACAGCCAGAGCCTGCAGCACTTCATCCTGACCCCAATGTTGATGAACTCCACCCCTGTCTTTTTAGTGAAAGACCTTCAGGAATTGGTGGCGGGTAAGAAGTTTAAATGTTCGTTTCACAATTTGCCTTCTTCCTGGGCACCTATATTTCACACTTTTTAAAGGTCTTGAATGAATGGTATAAAAACAGAGGAAAAGAGGCAAAAAGAATTCAAGGGACCAAGATGGATAGTGGGTTAGCTGCAGTATCAGGCAATTAAATTTAGAGGCCAGAGATACAATTCACTGCTGAAATTCAGCTTTGCACTGTCATAAGTCATTATTTCAGAGCAGAAGCTGAAATGGCCAGAGAGGGGAAAGTGTACAAGCAGAAGTATAATTGGACTTCAGTATTTCATATTGATACCCTGAGACTTCCACTACTAAGCACTGTTTCAGAGTCTGACCAGGGTAACACTGCAGTGAACAAACGTAAGATCTCCCATATTCAGACCATTAGATTATTCCATTTTCCCTCCAGGCGCTGTAAATCAAAAGCAAAAGACACCCTGTTATGTGCTACAAGACAGTTTTGTTGGCCTTTCTTTCCAAACACATTCTGAACACACATGTTTTTTATGTGAGTCTCATTCACTTCAGCTTTACGTCTGGAATACAGATTTAAACTGGGGGGAGAGAAGGAAAGAAAAAAAAGAAATCAGACCTTGAAACCAAGCAGCTATCCACGGAGAAGGAATGTGGCAGCTGGTTAAATAAAAAAAAGAATGCATCATCACATGGACGTGATTTTCTCAGTTTCTAAAGAATTACAAAGTCTTTGTCCCTTTGAACCAATCTCAGTCTGGATTTAGGTGAAAACCTTGCAGTTATTTGACTGAGGTGTGTTAAGAGCCCATCATTTCGGTGCAAAGAAATCCATTGTGTGTATTAAGGGGTAAATCAGTTGGTCCAAAGTACAGTTCTGCCACTTACTCTTAATATCACCTTGGGTAGCACTCTCACTCGTGTCTCTAATTCCCCCTCCCTTCCTATCTCCTTGGAAAGATAAACATGTTAACAACAACGAGGTGTCCGACTACTAATCGAAAGCAATGTAACACTACACAGATCAGCTCCATGATGGAATAAAGAAGAAGTGAGCGTGAATCTAAGTACCTGCTCCTCATATCACAGCCTCGACGTTGTTTTCAGAAGCATTTTTGTCAGGCAGTGGTGAAAGGCTGAGAACAAAGTGAGTAAAATTTCCTTTTACTGCTTAAAAATTCTCAGCTGGTTTGCTATATCAAAAAGCTGTCTCTTTAAACAAATCACACAGTTAAAAATGCCAAGTTATAATTCAGCAACTAACTCAGAAAATGACAATTTAATCAATCAGAACCAACCTTCCTGAAAAAGAAAAAAAAAAAATCTTCACGCTTTCATGCAATGTGAATGGTTGAAACTATAAAAAGGTTCAATCACTGTAGAACAAGCCTGCAGCATCAATGTTTATTAAAGTCAGGGGAGCCATTTATTGACCTGGGAAATAGCAAAGCACCAGCAGCACTGCTGGATTGCATTTTTATAGTTAACAAACGGAAGGCGATATTTTCCTTTTCTCTTTTAATTGTGATTTCATCAAATCCCAAAAGTTAAAAGCCTCTCGATTTTTAAAGGAAAGCAAAGAGAAGGACGGTCCACACTGTTCTTCAGTCATTCTCTCTGCTCTGACTCCCAGCACTGGGATATATCAAATCATCGCAACACAGGATCAAATTTTTAGGCTTATCCGCATGCCAGCAGAATGACAGACTGGTGTGTGTTCCCCCCCGCCACTTTAGGTGATGGCAGAAGATAGGGAGCTACCATTATGAAGCTGCTTCTTTCTGTAATCAAAAAGGAATTACTGTATTTATTCACATAAAGGTCACCCTGCCACCAGGACAGCCAAAAGCACTCAGAATGAATCGTCTTTTCCCAAACTGACAACAGGCACTTTCTCCAGACAAAGTCATGTCTTGGTTGCTCTGGAGATTTTGTAACTCTATTTTGCTACAAGCACGTTTTTAAGGTGCACCTTTTCACGCTGCATAAACCGTGAACCCCATAAGGCTATTGAAAGGAAAGCATCAGCAACATGAATGGTGCCTGTGGACCTGTGTTACTCAAATGATAGAGTTTAGCTTCTGTTTCATTCTTCCCATATTGTTCTCCAACCATGGAAAGCCTTGGGGTCAACCGAGGAACAGAGGGCAAGGATTGAAAACCCTCTGCGTGTGTCAGCTGCCACCTAAACCAGTGCCAATGCCAGGAAAGGGGACTGCAAAGGCTGAGAGGATGAGCCAGTGCGGTCTGAGCTGACACACCGCGCGCTGAAGCTGAGAGCTGTAGCTAACCCGTATCCTCTGTGGACTAGGCACAGCGGGTTACACATCATAGAATCACAGAATCATAGAACCATAGAATCATAGAATCATAGAACGGTTTGGGTTGGAAGAGACCTTAAAGATCATCTAGTTCCAACCCCCTGCCATGGGCAGGGAAACCCTTCACTGCACCAGGCTGCTCAAAGCCTCATCCAACCTGGCCTTCAACACTTCCAGGGATGGGAAGTGCACCCATCAAAGGGTAATGAATATTGTAACAAATCCCCCATCACTGGGACCTTAGCAGTTGTCGACACACTGCATGCATCAGCGGCTTAGAGCTTGGTGAGAGCAAGAGAGAGAAAAACTGAGTCCTCCGCTTCCAAACCGCGCCTCTCTACCACCCGGAGAATTTCACGCTATTTCTGTATGGAGCGTAGGGTACAAAACTACCTTTTGATCCCACTCAGTCGTACACAGCACTTCACACCCTCCTTTCAGGTTTGCAAACAGACCTCCGGCAGCTCTACTTCTCATTTTCTTCTCCTCATTCACAGAGAAAAACACATAATATCCTTTCTTAAAACACAGTGGAGGTGTTTGACACAAATTAATGACTTGCCTGTCATACTATAAGAATTTTGATATATGCAGGGGGAAAATAAAAAAAGGCTTTTAAGTATTTTGAGAGCTGTAAAAAGCTGCTTCAGAATTCAAAGACAGCTCCTAAAAAATCAAGTCAACTGATAGGTTGGTGCAAGGTTGGAGATACCCGTTTTGAGCTAAAGTCACAATAGTGCGAGAATATCAATAAATAAAAGGTTACAGAAAAAGTAACCCACAAGTTCCCTCAAATTAGATCCCATTGGTGTGAAATTAGTTCACAGCTGTCACTTGTGTTGCTCAAAGAGAGATTACTCCTTAAATAATGTTAATGACAACTTTGATTTGACTTCTGTAATTACTAGAGGGAGAAGGGACTGCATTTCCTGGGAAGAAAAATCTTTTATCTGCTTGTTTAATGCACAATCTTTGATGAGACGGAGCTCCTTTCCTCTGAGTTATTTCCCTGAGCATTTTTGTTTTGAAAAAGAAATGGATTTCCAGGTTGAAAGCAGAGCTGCCGTGCAGCTGTTAGAGCTGTGGGAGAGGTGTTTAATTGTCATTTACAATGACCCTTGATTCTTCTCTAAATAGAGCATCTCTTCTACCTCGTCTCCTCATCCTCGCTCTGCCTCACAAGCAGGCTTATTTACAGGGCTCAATTCTTCTCTGAGCTACCTCCACCACTACCAGTAAATCATAAAAATTTCTCCTATAATCAATGGAGTGTCTTCAGATTTACCAGACAGTATAATCTGGTCCACGAGACAGCTGATTGTTATCTATAACCTCCCCATCCAATTCAAGCCATGGGAGATGTAATCCAAAAATTTCCTTTGGACTTTTTTACTGCCAAAATAGATCAAATTCTGTGGCAGCCTTTTTACAATCTCCACTTTTCTAAATAAACATCACACAGCCTGTATTGCCTTTACTACAAAACACCTCCCCCTGCCTGTATCGAGGCGGGTCGTTAGCTGACAAGATAAACAGTGGCAGCATCTCCGTGCATGCCTGTGGTGCAGCACCAGGACACGGGATGCAATGGGGCTCAGGCTGTGGATTCCAAGTTCTCGCTCACCTGGGAGCACCGAGAATAATCCTCGTGGTTAGACGAGTTGAAAGCCCCTTGCACTGTCCCTCTCCCAGTCAGACACCACAGGGTGTTCTAAATTATTAGACTCAGCTCCCAAAGATCAAAGAGTTGGTGGCATCACGCTCCTTTGCATCAAAAATGTTGGGCAGCTGATCTGTGCAGGGGCTGCATCCAAAGCAGAGTCTGCTGCAGAAGTGGGCTGCAGGAATTGATGAGCCAGGTTGCTTCATGGGCAGGATAGGGGGGACAGGAAGAGCTCTCGCAAAAGGCACCAGGCAAAAGGAAGAAATTTTTTACATTGTGAAAATGGTGAGGCAGTGGAACAGGTTGCCCAGAGAAGTTGTGGATGCCCCACCCCTGGAAGTGTTCAAGGCCAGGTTGGATGAGGCTCTGGGCAACCTGGTGTAGTGGAGGATTTCTCTGCCCATGGCAGGGGGGTTGGAACTAGATGATCTTTAAGGTCCCTTCCAACCCAAAACATTCTATGATTCTATGATTCTATGAAAACTGGGCACTGCCATAGCTCTCAGTGGCTGGAGAAGCGCTGATGGGCATGCAGTAATATTTTTAGAAGGAACCATTCGAAG
Source organism: Tauraco erythrolophus (assembly GCF_009769465.1). Lineage (NCBI taxonomy): Eukaryota > Metazoa > Chordata > Aves > Musophagiformes > Musophagidae > Tauraco > Tauraco erythrolophus. The sequence continues at coordinate 18,155,026 of NC_141479.1, read as the reverse complement.
TACGTTCCTGGACTGTAAATTAACCGAAACTGCTCAGAAAAAGCCCTGAGTGACACTGAAGGCCATGCAATTAAACACAGGGCTCCGATTTGCAATGATCAACAAAAAGCAAATACATTATTAGAATGCACGGCAAATAGAAAAAACCACCAAAAATGGTGAGATTATGGCTGTACTGTGCAATTATATTATATTATATTTTATTGTATAGCTTATATATTATTATATAGCTTTCCCCTATTGGCTTGTTCACTAAGATTCAAACATATTAATTCTTTGACGCACATTTGTATTCATAAAACTGTGAATTCCTTCCCAGCTTTCTTTTGTTGGGAAGGGTTGATAGCTGTTAATGAGAAAGTGAACAGAGAAGGAGCTAAACACAACGGGGCCAAACCAAGCAGGACAGCTCCCACACTCACAGAGACTTTCTCCCCAGGGCCTTGAATGTCAGAGCAGCTTCAGCTCATCTACAAAGCCTGGAAATGAAGGTGCCTTGCCTGTATGAAAATTGAGTACTTCCATGCAGAGCTATGACTTTGCCTTGAAGCGGTTGTGGCTCCATGTTTCAGTCACGTTTGTGGCTATTTTAACCCACTGAGCTTAACTGTGTAATAAGGATGCCTGGATGCGGATAATTCTTCCTCCTCCTTTCCCACTGCAATCAGGTTTTGCCCTTCATTATACGTTTTTGTGGACTCTATTAAAGCATAAATCTTTAGAGAGTTCTTCAAGCTTTGACCTACGTCTTGCATACACGAGAACTTTTCTCCCTAGATTGTCTCTTCGAGCACACCAGTTCATTAAAGTTTTGAACGCTGAACCCTCACTCTTATTGCTTTATCACCTGGTCTATGCGCCAAATGTCAAAACAGGCATCAGAAATCTGATTTATGAGGATATATACAGAAATTGTGGTACTTGCTTGGGACTGGGAGTTAGCTGGCAATTTCCTATCAGGATTTCCTTCTCAGCTCCCGTGGCCAGGCTTGGCAGCCCAAAGACAGCACTGCCAAGACTGAATTCAAAGATCATGATTCAGGACTAACACAGCTTTGAAGCTTTTTGTAATATCTTTGAATTTATGTGCTTTCCAGTTTTAATCACATTTGACCATTCTGTGACTATTTTTTTTTTTTTGCAAGCAGAAGTCAATGCTGATTTTAAAAAATAAAAGCTGAACAAGTCAAGCAGTCTCAGTCTCCAAATGCCACTACGAGATGGATTTTATACTTTCGTTCGAACTAGTAGAAAATGACGGCTGAAACCGCAAACCAGGAGCAGTACGGAACGCACAGGCATTGATAAGGAATCTCACGTTTCCCTACTAATTGGCCATTTCATACGGAGTCAGATTTCCCTCCTGCTCACACACCCGATCTCCCTCACCCCTCATAACCGGCTCTGTACCGGAAAGTACTCTTTTTTTTTTCTTTTTTTCCTGTTTGTTTTTTTTTTACCACCGCCCCCGTCCCCGCAGCACCCCGCGGCTCCCCCGGGGCGTGCGCAGGGCCCCGTCCCCGCAGCGGAGGGGTGGAGCCGCGCCGCCGCTTCCCGCTCCTCTTCCGGCGTGCGCGGCCGCGGCGCTACGCGAGTGCGAGGATCCGGCGCGGCCTGCCGGCAGGGCCGGCCGCCATGGCCGCGGACGTGAAGACGAAGCTGTCCAAGAACCTGCTGCGCATGAAGGTGAGGCGGAGGGCGGCGGCGGGACCTCGAGAGCGGAGCCGCTGCCGCCGGGTCGCTGCCCGCTGCGGGCCCGGTGCCGTGAGGCGGCCCCGGGGGCGGGAGGATGGGGCCGCCGCGGCGGCCGGGAGGGGCCGAGCGGCGCTGGGAGCGGAGCGGAGCGGGGGGTCTCCGGGATAAACCGGGCCGCGTTGGGCGGCCCGCCCCTGGTCTGGGGCGTTTCTCCCTCCGCACGCAGCGTCTGTCCTGGCCCGACACGCGGGCGGGAGCGTCTCCTGCCGCCCCCTCGTCGTGGGCGTTTTGAAATAGATATTTATCGCTTTCCGCGCGCTTCCTCCGCGCTTCGCCGGCGGGAGGCGGCCTTGAAGAGCCGTCCCCGAATACCGGGTGCTCGAACGGCGGGGGGGTGTAGGCTGTGGAGCGTTGGTGGGTTTGATCGAGGGGGACAACTTGGTGGTTGCAGCGAAAGGCTCCCCCGAGCAGGAGCCGGCTTTGGGCACCGTTGGAGAGTGTTTCCGTTCCACCTGCTTTCTCTGCAGTTAGGTCGCTTATCGTGGATAAAAGTAAGGCTTCCCCCCCCTCCGCACACACACACATTGACATTAAAATACTAATGTTGCTTGCCTTACTTGAGGGGGCTTTTAATCCTGGAAAAAAAAAAAGTTTTTGTGGGTTTTTTTTAATTATGTCCATTTTTTCGTCTGCTCACATCGATGGCTAATCGGAAGCCCAACCTGAACGGCAGTGGTAACCGCCGTTCCCAACTCGTCAACGCAAGGGCTGTCAGTAACACCGTGACGTGCCCGTTACCCTTGGAATTGTGAATCTCACGTCAGCTCCAATGTGAAATTAGTCTCTGCTTGCTGGCTAATGGATTCTATTTCACGTCATGTACTACAACACTTAATTCAGTAGAGTATGTTCCCCTGTGATTGATGGTTCTTTATTGGTGGAAAACAACCAGTAAAAGTTGAGTTGCTGTTATTTTTTTAAAAAAATGTTAATATCCATTAAATTTTTATAACTGAATATGACAAGACCTTTGTGTTTTCTTGCTTGTGGTGTTTTATTTAAGCGTTTTTTCCCCTGCATATTTATATGGGACTATATTTCAGGCACTAGCTGGAAGGAATTTAGCTGACTTCAGTTCAATCTTTCATGTAAAGTGTACTCTGCTACAGTGAGGTGATGGAATATTTATCTCAATTAACAGATGTTGCTAATGAAGGACTAAAACTCATGCACAGAGGAGATGGAATGCATTTTGCTTTGCTCTCAAAAGGGAGCAGATGTTGAGCTTAGCTAGCCAGGGCTGTGTGACAGAGTATGACTCCCATAACCTGGATTGCAGCATCATTATTTTTTCTTATTTTTATGTAATACACTGTTTTAAAGTGAAAATTCTGCTCCTGTTTTTTGCCAGTTTATTAACGCCCTGGGAATTTCAAAAGCCAGTTTTTAGATTTTCGTCCATGGAAGGCTGTGGAGAACCAGCCTGTGAACGTGCTGCTGTGACATTTGCAGGTTTACAGTTGGGGCAGTAGTAACCAGCTTTGAAGAGATGAGTAGGTTTTGAAAAGGTCATACACAGATCTTGTATTTAGCACTTTCCTTCTGCAGATCTTCTTGTTTACAAATGTTTTAATTAATTAAACATTAACAGCTTTAGCAGCTGCTTCCACTTACCACGATTCAACAGGCACCCAAAGGCAACACGTGGTCAGCGGTAGCATTGTGAAGACCCTTCGAGCTGGGTGCTACCATGTGTGCTCACCTCTTCATGTCGAAGGATGGCTCATGCTTTTAGATCTTGCACCATTTGATCCAGGTCCCATTGCATGGGGAAACTAATCCAAATAACCACTCAGTTACTGACTTAACATACTCTGTGTCTACCGCAATGGGTTTTAATTCATCCATGTGTGTTTGCATTTTAGATAAATGTGATCCCATGTTTTTCGTCTAGTTATTCCTGTAGTAATTTTTAGGAACATAATCTTTAAAATGTAATGTGAAATTATTATTTAATTGGGTGCTTGTAGCAGAATTTTTCCTGTTGAGGTTTCTGACTGGCTAACCAATTTCCTTTAGCAATATGGTTTTCCACATGATAGATTCCCTTATTTTCCTCAAGAAGATACTGTAATTTTAATTGGAAAGCTTTGACATATTTTGGATTGACTCAGAAAACAAAAGTCAATTTTTCTTTCATTAAAGATCTTGTACAAATGAATGCAAATAGAAATATAAATGGAAAATGAGACGCTAGCACTATATTGGCTTTTACTTCAGGGTTTGATTTGTTTTGCTTGGGTGTTTTGTAAAGACTGAAAAGGGGAGGTTTTGTGTGTGTATATATATATTTTAAACATTTATATTACTGAGATATTTTAAATAAGCTCAGTAATGCAGAATTCTTGTGGGAGGGAAGTGTTTTGTGATGCCTTCTTGGGCTTTATCCCCAACCAAGCCCATTTTATCTGGGATCTAAACTGTGTCCAAGTCTCTGCTAGTGTTCAAGAGACAGATGTGCCCCACTGGCACATTACCCGTGAGCCTGCAGGCTTATCTAAACATAGAAACGATGCTGCTCTAAATGAGAGGGGTAAAATTAGTTGATATAAAATTCCTCTAGCTACAAAAGCAATATAAGGATTACTGTGAAGAGTTCTGTTTTTTCCAGCATGTCTGGTGAAACTGGATTAATATTGTTGATGCTGAAATTGTCACTCAGTTCAGGCACCTGACTTGAGACAAATGGAAAGAAAAGGGGTGTTTCACATACATCTGGTCTGTGGTTTTGCACCCTGAGTAGCTTGTCATAGGCCATGACGGATGTCCTCTTCTACTGCCAGCTGTGAGAGTTCTATCTGCCTGTTCCCACCCTCTGCCAAAGGTTTTCACCAAGGAAGCAATTTACAGGAATGTCCTTGTATTAGGCAAAAGTAGCAGTCTTACCCTAAAATAAGTTATTGGTCTCCACTGACTTGGTAGACTGATTGTCCAGTGAGTTAACAGGTACTTACATACACTGCTTGACTGGTACTTTGGTGGGTCATGGATGAGAAGTTAAGAGCTGGTAACATCTTCCTCTAGCACAGCTGAACACAAAAGGCTTCTTTTCATAGCCTCAGTTACTTTTTTCCACTTCCAAAGGCAGGTTCCAGCCTTCAGAGCTACAAACGCAGGCCAGTTCGTTAAATGAGATCTGAGAAAAGAAGAGGATGGTTGAAAGTATAGATGTTTCCAAAAATGACCAACCTGGTATGAAGTAGTTCAGGCTCTGACCTCCAGTGCTCTTTGTATGGGTGATGTTGGTTTCTGATAGCAGCAATCACTTCAACACCATTATGTTTTCTCTGGCCTTTGCTGAAACATTAGAAAAACCTTAGCAAAGTTACAGAGTTGTAACAACTCAGATCCATCAAAACTGACCAGGAAAGGTCTGTTTCTTTCCATGCCTGACTGTTGAGTTCCAGTAGGTGGTTGTGGTCCACAGTTGTTTACTTTTTCCGTTGCCTCTTTGCCCAAACTTAGACCAAACCCACTGAAAAATCACAAAAAGCATTTACTTTTTATATCAACTGTGTAAATTTTATGTCATGGATAATTGTCATCATGTAATTATTGCGTGTTCAGCACGTACTAATGATGCAAAAAACTGAAGCTGTGTTTATGTGTCTTTCTTTTTAGTTCATGCAAAGGGGTTTGGATTCACAAACTAAAAAACAACTAGAAGAGGAAGAAAAGAAGATAATTAGTGAAGAACACTGGTATCTCGATTTACCAGACCTAAAGGAGAAAGAGTAAGCTTGTACCCTTTTGTACTTATCATCATTGGCTTGTTGTGGATTGGGAATAGAATATACTTTTTTTTTTTTCCTGTAAAAGAAGTATTATTAATAACTAATTAACAGAAGTAAAAATAGTGACAGACTGGCATTACAGCTCATTTATTTATTTATTTCAGGGACATTCTCAAGGTTGCCTAGTGCAGTTTGACCTACTTTCATTTCTTGTGTGTGTTGTTTTCTTTCACTCGCAGTTTCTTCTAGATGCATGTAATTAGTTTCTTTCAGGCAGGGACCAATTCATTCATTGCTGTTTTATCCCTTCATTTGAAAAAAGATGTTTGAAACCTTGTGTCAGTAAATTCAGCTCCAGTCACGTGGTTAGGTGCATTCAGGACAGTTCTGTCTTCTTGAGTCCAGCTCACTTCAAATCCTGTTTTTGAAATAGGACAGATAATGGCAAAAATAAAGGAAGACTTGGCTAATAAGGAAGAAAATGTCCATTCCTGCCATTTAGGAAGGTGCTTTAAATAGCAAGAGAACTGCTTTTAAAATTGCTTGATTTTTGTCCTTTCAAAAGAGGACAAAAATTCCATTGAGGGAGAACATACATAATTTTTTAAAAGCTGGGATCCAGGGAATTAACTGTACTTGAATAAGGTCATTGATAAACTATTTTCCATGACGCTTGGTGGATATGACAAAAAGGTATTTGAGCTTCAGTTGCAGCAAGGAAGGTTCAAGCTGGACATTGGGAGGATTTTTCTAACAATGAGTCTATTGAAGCACTGGAATAGATTGCCTAAGGAGACACTGGATTCTTCATCATTGGAAGTCTTTTGAGGACAGGTTAGATGGACCTCTGCTGTTCATGGTACATGTTTAACTGATCCTACCTTTTGGTAGGAGAATGAGCTTGGTCTCTTCAGCCTAATGTCCTATGATTGTAGGAGGTTTTTTTACATGGGAGATGAAGAGGATGAGGGAAGAGGTGCAAATGTGTGTGAGGAAAAGAAGGATGGAACAATTCACGGAAGTACTTTTATCTAACGCGTGTATTATGAACGCCTCGGGGTCATGTTTCTTTTCTCGCCCCATGCTCATTAAAAGAGGAAAAAAGGAGGGAGAAAGGGGAAATCTTTCTCTGCTGAACAGAGAATTACGCAGGGTTTTATATCCTGACAGACTCAACTAATGCCAGGTCTAACATCACAATGAGAAATTAATTAGAAGCTTTTGCTGGTATAGTAATGCCACCTGGAGAGTGATATTTATGTGGTATTTTTATTCTGGCAAAAGCATTAATGTAGGTGGAATCATACCAGCAAAGAGTGCTTTTTGTCAGGAGAGTTAATTTTGCTTGTGGAATTGGCACAGCTTTACTGGCAAAAAGTATTCCTTTGCACTCCAAGCTCCTTGTGTTGAAAGATTTATCAGAGCAATTAAGCTTCAGAAAGTAGTTGATGATTCAAAATACGCTATGGTTTTGTTTATTCGTGCGGGGGGAAGACAGCAAATGGTTTTTGCATTTGTTCAATTTGATTATTTTAAAGCACGCTGTTTGACAAATGCTGGGTTTGGGGTTTCATGCAGGAGCTTTATAATAGAAGAGAGGAGCTTTATGCCATGTGAGGATCTACTTTATGGCAGAATGTCCTTCAAAGGATTCAATCCAGAAGTTGAGGTACTGTTTAAATGTTCTGTTTTGAGGCGGGCTCAGATTAGGACTGAAGCCCTTGGGGTTGGGAATTTGAGTGTTCACACTGCATGCTGTTTGGCCTTTGCGGCACCTTCCATAGATCCTCCTGTGTACAGGAAATCTGTGATTCAAACCAAAATGTTGATCAATGCAGCATCTGGTAAATAGAAGCTTTTTATCTCCTTGTGTTGATGGTCAGTAAGTGCATGACTCCTGCAGATATTCCCTTCCTGAAGCGAGGAAGCTGTCCCACATGCTGCTCACCAAAACAATAGCTCACTTTTCCTCCTGCCATTTAGAGTCCAATCCTACAAACAGCCAACCCTGTTTATTCACCACTTACTTGTGTAAGTAAGGGTTTAAAGTTCCCAAGTAAAAGTTCTGGGAAAGAGAGTCTTTAATTTCTTGCTGGCATGAACTACATAGATAGAACTACGCTGAGATAGTAATAAAAATGTTACCACTGAGCTGAAGCAAGAGGACGAAGGTGCAAAGGCTGAGAGGAATGCAAAAGGCTGGGCAAGGTGATTTACTAGGGGATTCTTTTAGTTACTTTGAACACAGTCTCACTGTGACTTGGCATATTGCTGCTTCCTGGTTTTTACTAGCAGTTTATTGTAAATCCTTACAGAGATTTTTCCTTCTTAACAAAACCCTTTCTAGGACTACGTGCTAGCATCACAATGAAAAATTAATTATGATCTAATTCTCTGGTCTCTCGAAGATGTCTGCCATGCCCTTGAGGATGTTTGAATGGTACGGTTCACTGAAAACTCTGTCTCTCTGTTGCCTCTTTTCCCAAAGGCAAACTCTAAGCTTAGCTTAGCAAAAGGCAGGCATGTTGCCTTTTCTCCATGAGCTTTCGTATGCTCTAGCCTGACCAGGGAACAGCGAATAATTATTAAATTTGATTCGTACCTTTTATGCCTTTCTCCTACTAGTCAACTTCAGCATAGTTGCCATTGTGTCAGGGTTATGTATTTAAGCTATTTCTTACTTCATTTTCAGAAGTTAATGATCCAAATGAACTCTGGGTGCAAGGAGGAGGAAATTCAAGTGGATGATAAAATGGAGGCTGATGTGTCAGATGAAGAAATGGCCAGAAGGTAAGTTGTATTTTATGACATAATCAATACTCGCTATGAATATATTATGTTACTGCGTTATGTGTGGGGAAAGTAAACCCAAAAAGCAAACAAATAAAATAAAAAACTACACCCAACAGATATGGTACTTTACAGAACTGATTTTCCAGGAATTCTAGTGTGTATTCGGTGGAATCTCTGTCGCATTTGAAGGTAAACTACCTTGTAGGAGTCTTCTGCCCTTTGATATCCAGGTATTCCCTGCTAATTCCCTCCTTGTTCCAGATTGCCAACAAACCCAAACTATGAGAACAAATAATAATGTAATAAGGGATCATGTAGTACTTTTGCTTCTGAAGCTTCCGATGACCAGCTTTTTTTTTTACACCATTTAAATTGTTGATTAGTTTTATGATTTACTCCATTGAAGTTTTTTGTGATTTTAGTAAAAGCTGTACATTTTTTGTTGTCTTTACAGATATGAAACATTAGTGGGAACAATAGGGAAGAAATTCTTGAGAAAAAGAGACCAGCGTGTACTCCAGGATGAAGATGAAGATGGGAATAGTAACACAAGACCTAGCAAAAAAGCTAAGAAAAAGTTCTTAAAACCTCAGGATTAATGTCAGCTGAACAACTGGAACTAACAGAAATGTTATCTACCAAATATAGTACAACGAACTGGAGATTGTTTGGAGTTTTTGCTATTTAATGTAAAGGATAGATTGTAAATCTAAGTCTGTTCTCATTGAAATTTCTACCATCCACTTGACAAACATTTTTGAAAGTGGATGTGTGTATAATGGATGTCATACATCCTTTCCTCTCTCAGCAGCTTTAATGTTTGGGGCGCTAATCCCATCAGCCTTTTTAAATGTTGTGTAGAACTAGATGAAGCATCACATGCAATGGAGAGCAACGTTATTTACAATTTATGATAACATCTGAAAGAAGTACTTGGGGTAAAGACGAGCTTTGTCCAATCCATTAAGGCAGTTCAGCTTTCACTGCTTTTTTTATTATAGAAATGTAAACCTTCACTGCCTTCAAATTGAAAAAAGCAGAAACATGGATTTATTTTTTTTTTTACTGTGCTAAAAATAAGATGGGAAAAGAAGAGAGAGGTAAAATCCATTTTGTTGAATTTTGGTTTTTTATAAAGCTTATTTAAAAATAGAAGGGTTTGTAGTAAAACTTCTTTTTTCCAGAGCAGGCTAAATATTTGGCAGCATTTACAGTTTGACACTTGAGCAGATTGTGAGTCTTCATTTCTGTCTTTCAAAAGAAGTTTGCTAATCTTGTCTCTTTTTCAGCAAAAAAAAATCCAGTCTTATGATTATCTAAGTCTCGTTGTAAAAGTATAATAGCAGCTTCAGAAACATATTTGAAAGCTGAATAAAACCTGATGTTTTTGTGGTTAATGATTGTGGTTTAGCTAATTTAATGTAAAAAATGATGCTGAATACAATCTGATATAAGAAGTGATCGTGGTTTGTGTTGGCCACAGATGTCCCCAAATACTAGTTGACTGCACTGACTTTTTCTGTTTAGTGTGCAATGAAGCCATCTGAAGTAATGTTAGGATGGAAGTATCGTGCTCTTTGGTCAGGCAGTGCTCTGGGCCTGTTGAAAAATGTCAATGTGGTCTTGTCTGAAACTGTAGCAGTTCTCCATATCCTGCCTTTCAACAAGAAATATTTCTTTCTATTACTTCAGTTCCCCAGCTAGATACTTAAGTTACTCATGCTTAATGCTGACTCTCTGGAGAAAGAGGAATTTGTTAAATTGAAGGCAGTAGTGGCCATTTTGTCATGGACACGAGGGTTTTTTTGCTTTTTTTCTTTTTTAACAACTCAGTGAAGCAAGACATGAAACTCAATTATATAAAGAAAGAGACTGTGTGTCTGCTGTATTTTGTGTGTGATGTATGAACTATAATCCATATATCAAGAGCACTTCATTAGATATTCAAGATGGATCACACATGGAAAGAGAAATATACTTCTAACCTAGTGAGGGGACCTCATACAGGTGGAAAGTCTGTGATTCATGATCTGAGATCGTTTTTCAGAGCTAATTAAATGCTACTGGTTCAATTACTTAAAACCTGATCATATATTATTGCTAGCTGAAAAGAAGTTAATGATGGCAAGACATTTTTCTTCCCATGGAAGATGTGACCTGAGCTAAGAAATGATTTATTGTTGGTCATCAGAAGAAAAACTCAGAATATATCCCATTATTCTTTCTTGCTTATTAGTAGGAAAATGATTCCCCTCTATCCGAACACATTTCTTCAATGGAGAGAGTTCTGCATAGCTGTACTGGATAGTTGAGGGGAAAAGTGTGTTCTAGTGAACGACCAGCAACCAGATGTGACTGCAATTGCATGTCCTGAGAGACAGCAGATTGGAGAAGGTTCTCGTGGTGTCATGTAAACAAGCTTTTGGGTAATTTCGATAACTGTTAGTGGCTCAGATGTACTCCATGTGAAGTCTGTCTTTGCCGAGGCTCTATGCAGAATGCTCTCCTGCACTGCAGCATTCTGTTTGGTCTAATGGGAGGTAACTGGGCAGTTAAAGGGTGTTCTGCCGTATGTTGGTCCTGTATTACATGTCATTTCCTGAGGGATGGCTGGAAACGTGGGTGGCATGGTGTGTTGGGTAAGAGCGTGAATGATCACTTTCTAGAAAGTCCATGATTTTGGAATGTGGGAGCAGGGAAGGGTGGTTCTTCTGTTTCCTAAACATGCCCAACGCCAACCATGAAGAAATAATAGATTTTGGTTTATTATCTTAAAATATGTGTGCTCTGCTGTTCACGTTTAGCTGGTGGCTAGGTGAGCTATTGAAATGCTACAGTATGAGCAACTACTGATTTTTAGCACCATCTATTATAAATGGAGAGTTTGTAGAATACCTCTTTAAGAGCACATTCATAGTGCATTATTAGGAGCAAGACAAAAGTAAAAATCAGCCCTACATAACTTTTTAAATGTACTTTGAAGTGCCCAAAGTTACAAGCAGGCATTTTTTGGTGGGATCTTCTGAAATACCCATCTATATTTCCAACCTTGTAAAGACATATATATGTGTGTACTTTAAGTCTGGCTCTAGCTTCCTAGCCAGGGTAGAAACATTTTGCTGTACAAAATCTGTGCTTGAACTACTCTTGACAGAGATACAAGTGTAGCGGTGAAATATTTATAACACAAACCTGCATTAATTCAAGCTTTCTCTGCTCTGACACAGTCTCAAATGCAGATCCATTTTCATGGACAACTTCCTGAGCTGTAGAACTTTCCCATGCGGTCGTGTTTCTGAATGAAAAGCATTTCTGCTTTGAGAGCGAGAGCAAAAGCAAGCTGGGATAGGTAGGAAGCATTTTTGTTAAAGAAAATGGCTCCCTGCAAAATTTAAGGGGTAAAGAGTTATCAGGCACCAGAAGTGTTTGTGCCTGTTATTCTAAGGTGGCTATTAAAGCGAAGAAAGCGAAGTGTGAGTTGTAGTCAGTGCTTGCTGGCAGCTCACAGTGTTAAGTTTAAGCAAATCTCTTGTCAGGTGAAGTTTTGTCTCTCCCTTTGAAAGGCTGACAGTGCTTATTTCTGTAATAACTGCTGAGGTTGGAAACATGGAAGTACTGAACTACTTCATCTTTATTGCTGATGTTTCTTATTTTGTTACTTTTAGTCTGCTTAGTGTTGGATCTTAAAAAGTCCAGGACCAGAGTCCAACTGAAGTGAGCCGTCCTGTATCCGCCCTTTAGTAATGCATGAGCTGCTTAAACTTTGATTCTTTGGGGAGGGGAGGAGGACGTTCAGTGGTGCCATGGAGTTTGAACTGTGTTTCTTCTGTTATGTGTCTTGTTTTCTAATCAGACACTCCATTACACACTTCTATAGTTGTGGATGGCTGTCGTTGCCATTGGCATTGTGTGTGTGTGTGTAACGGGCAGCTGGGCTGGGATTCTGGGACTTAATCCAACATTCAGACTTAAGAAATTGTCTCTTCTTTCTGTTAATTGGAATACCATACTTTTAAATTGTATTTGGAATCAGGCTAGCGCTGGGTAGGGGGTTATAAGCATTTGTTCTGCTTCGTTTCAACAACAGTCAGCAACTAAAACTGCACAGTAGCTTAGGCTCTCATTAAATCTTTCTCAGAGAGAGTGTTAATAAAGCATTGTGGTGGTGCAGGATGTCAAACATCTCGTGTTTCTCTTCTGCATGCGACCACAAGTTTCTGAGAGCTGATGATCTAAGGACTTGGTTGTTTCTTTCCTTTCCAGTCTGGGAGAGCATCTCCCATCTGCAATAATGCCTTGCTAATGGAACTCCAGCTTGAGGCCTCTGGTTTGTTTGGTTTTGTTTGTTTCTACACTGTTCTTATCCAAAACCTTTGAGGCATTTTGGGTCTGGCACCTCAATAACCTGCTTTTGTCAGCTTTAGGGGCCGTGTAGTGAAACCGTGAAACTGTTCCTCAGCTGTAGGTGTTGGCATTTCTTTGTGTGAGTTGATGTTGCACAGTGAGGACCTGGTTATAATTGTCACATGGAGAGGAAAAATCTCGCTCAGAGAGTGGTTATCAGCAGATGGAGTCAGGGAGAGAGTTGAAGCTTCAGTCATTGGCAGCTCCGTAGATCTTTAGTAGGAACTGAACAGTAGAAGCGAGTGTCTGGCTTGAGTCCCATCATTGCAGCCACGGTTGAAAATGCTGATATGAGTCCATAGACCTCTGCCCAAGAAACCCTTGCGTACCATAACTCAAGCAATTACCTGGCAGTGACAGCAGAAACATGTCTAGAGAAGCTGGGAGGCAAAATAACCAGGCTGTTAGTGGCTGTCCTCAAGACCAGAGACAGCAGCACCAGAAAACAACTGTAGTTCACTGCATAGCAAAGTACGGTTTGGTGACCTGCGTGAACGCAGATGGGAATTTCTGTCAGCTGGAATGGAGGTGATGAGTGTTTTGAAGTCCTTGGGGTCTCGGGGAACACCTCATTTTGATCAATCATATAGAAAGGGGTAAAAGCCCATAATAAGACCTTAGTACGAGAGAGAATAATATGAACACAAACTAGAGAACAAAGTCCTTAGTTCCATTATTTATAGAAAAGCTGTGTTCCCACCTCAGTAATATCTTTCAGAGTCCCCTATTGCCTTCTGCTTGGCCCTCGGTTCAGGCCACCAGCCACCACCACGGCCCATCAGCAGCTGGCACATACCACGGCCAGCCCAGAGCCCTTGGCTTCTGAGCCCAGCAGAGGAGGGGGCTACTGGGCCTCCTCTTCGGTGACTGTCTTCTTCCTCAGCCTACAAACTCTTTTACCAGGAACCTGTAGGAACTTACCATCTCCAGCGCTGCTGTGAAACTTGTTCAGTATTGGCCTGTTTGGTTCAAGAAGTTTGTGGTGGAGAGAGTCAGCCAGGAGATCAATAGCACGATTGAACAGACCTCATTTATTTAGGAAATGGTGTGTGCAGGAGTCGTGCGGTTAGGGTGTGCGGGGAGGCTGTATTTACAGCAACTCTTATGTTTTTATTTTCCTTTATTCTCAGGTATACACTTATAGCATTTGTGAGATTTATGATCAGATGATGCCTTTGAGCAAAAAGATACACTATCAGTGGGAGGAATCAACATTTGACCGATACTCAGGATTTATCATACATTAGGGAGAAAGGGTGTTTTTCAGTGTTGCTGCTATTTTTTTGATGCATTTGAGAATGTTTCCTGTTTCTCAGTGGAAGCATGGTAGGGAGGAACAACAATTTTTAAAAAATGGGGAAATGTGCTTGTGAAATAATTCTAAAGAAAGGAGTTCCTTTAGATATGGTTGGCTCCTTGTTTGTTGTTTTTTTTGCTTTGGTACGGATGAATAAACTCACTGTGCCACCGAAGCCCCTGTACCTAGTGGTCCTCCTTCAGGATAGCCATATGGGCTCCCAAATTTGCTGTACACGAAGATGGTAGAAGGAAGAATATAGTGGGGTTAGCTTCATTGTTCTACCTTTGTTATTCAAATAACTCACAATACTAAACATACAAAATTTCCACCCCTTTTGGGATAAAAGTAAATCTGAGCCAGTTGTGACATTTAAGCACCATTCACCCCTTTATGGGATGGTTACTTATCAGAAGCAAAGCTTCTAGGTATCTCCTTAGAGTCAATCAGCCACAATAACACTGTAATATGTACAATTTGCATCACCAGAAAAATAACGTGCATACCAAAAACTACTTGGGGCCGTTTACTGCAGTAATGACAAAAGGGATGCACATGATGATAATTTTAATTTTGTACTGTGTTTTGTCTAAGGATGACAGTGAAAGAATTAATGCCTCGTAATGCTCCTTTCAAAGAGGACATTGTTTTACTTATATTAAAGGTAGAAAAATGAGATGAGCTGCGAGTGCTTAGATCTTGTGAAAAATGATGTTTTAAATGTGTACTTCATTGTCTAAATGCTCACAGATGACTTTTCCCCCTATAATAACCATAGAAAATGTGTTGGCAGCATATCACAATTAATAATCTGTACTCCTGTTTATGTGCTATAGGCAGTCCAAAATTCCACAGACATATTTCTTCCCCAAGTTTATAACCAGATTCAAATCAGATCCTACGTTTCTGCCAAAAATTGAACTGCAGTCATCTCACAGGAAATAATTCTATCTGCCTGACAGAAGAGTCTCAAGTTCCTGATTTTTCCCAGAGTGAAATACACTTTAATCTGGTATTAATGTATTTTTCTTCCAATCGCCTGCAAAAGAATCCCATAATCTTGCAGCAGTGATTGCACAGACAGTGGAAGGTACTGTGTATACGTAGCATGATTGTAGGTTTTTCTGGTCATCTAGATTGTGTATAATCCTTTGACATTAATGGGGACAAGTTTTCTATCTAGGGTTATGTTGAATTTCTCTTTGAGCGTTTTTTCCACCTCTTCATCTTTGAGAGTTACGAATTCCACCAGATCCATATTTTCCTTGTAGTTGTATGTGGTCTCAGTGAATGTCCACCCAATTAGCGCACGAAAGCCATCGGTGGTCTGGAGGGTGCAGATGGACTTCTTCGTAAAGAGGGAATCTGGAGAGGTCTGAAGATATGTGCACTGGAAACGGAAATCTTCCACTGTCCGTGGCTCAAGGCTGAACATATAAACTTTCCGACACTCTTTTTTCTCCAGAAGATCAGAGTTGGAGAAATTTTGGTTGGGGATGTATTGCTTCCGTCTCATTTTCTCAAGATACCAGGTGGCGTTTTTTTCCGTGAAGCGGAAGATGCCGGGAGCCTGGGGTTGGTCTTTCCCTGACACGAGCTCCATCGGTTGCCACATCTGATAGGATACGCCAAAGCCTCCATCAACAATATAGGCTTTGCCATCAATAACTACCTTTACAAGGAGATGGGTCATGATGGTGGCGTATGCGTTTTGATGGGGATTGAACACGTAGGCTCCCAGAAAGCTGGTGTCGTACCCCAGGTGGTTCAGGACCCAGCCCAGCAGCTGGTTGTTTTCCATGCACCAACCACCCCGCTTCCTCCGCACGATTTTGTTATAAACATGCTCCAACTCCAGAGTGATTTTCTCCCCGCAATGGATGCTGAGATTTTCGAAGGGAACGGCACGGATGTGGTGCTGGAATATATCGGTTAAGGTTTCCAAATCTTGTTTTTCAGGGGAACCTTTGTAGCCAGTTCTCGCAAAGTACTCTTCAAGGTTCATGTCTCCTGTAAAGGAAGGAAATGCATTTTGGTTTCGTTGCTTTACATGTATGATTTATGATGCTGTGAGAAACTGCCCAGGCTGCTGGCAGCAAAGACGCTTTAATCTACTGAACCTCATCGGAGCAGTTTTTAAAGGTAACAAGTATTCCTATCATATGGTTACCCGAGCAAAGAAGAGCAGTGCACAGGAGGGTTTGCTTTTTGTCTTAGAGTCATCCCTGTGGCAAACAGCTGATGCAATTCCAGCTTGCCATGCGATGGCTGTGAAACGGGGATTTGCTCTATTTGCATTGCAACAGCGGGGTTAAGAAAGAATGGCAGATCATGCTAGGGAGTGTTCCGGAGGGTTCATGGAAATTGGTCTAAAACCACTGTTCAGTGAAAGGAGTGTCAGTGGGGGAAGCAGCGTCGTCTGCCAGTTGGAGGGAGGATAATTTGAGCCAAGATTCACATGTTCTTTTCATGAGTCTGCCACTGATCTACGTGACGGTAAATGAATTGCTCGTTTGGTCCACGTTGCTCTTTCACCACTTAGAAAAAGTGAAAATGATTCTCCCTGCACGTTTTGTAAAGTGTCGAGTTTTATTCAGCTAATTATAAGCGAAAAAACCCTCTGATCTTTGCAAGAGTCGTGGACCACTGAGTCTCCTGTCTGCTCTGAGCATCGTACAAACTCGTTTTGGTGTTGGACTAATGAATCTGAACGGAGGTGAGTGACCTGGAAGACCAAGAGCACATCTCTGCTCCCCACTGTGCCCTGCATCTCTCAGGGTGCCCTGAAAATAGACAGGGGCTGCTTTACATCTCTCTAGTCCTGGCCTTTCTCAAAACTCACTGTGTTCCTTCCAGAGGAGGCAGAACTGACAATTACTGAAGCCTCATACAGTGCATCCCTGGTCTGTTCTGCCTCCAGCAGTGCCCACCTCCTGGCCTGCCTTGGTAGGGCTCCTCGTGAGCAACATTGCTGGATGAGGAACTTGTCAACTTATTTTCTGCCTTCTAAGACCATGGAAAGTCACACACGGTCATCTGGCTTCGGCAACGGCCCATCATGGTCTGCTGGCCACCGTTATGAGCCAGATGCTCTGTAGGTACCTGATAGATACTGTTTGTAAAATTTGTAGATCATCTGCTTGGGTATGGAGCTGGGCAGAAAATATTTTGAAGGCTTGAACCTTTGCAAAGAAAGCAGTTAAGTGTTTCAGCAGTCTAGAGTTACTGGAAATATTTAGCTTCTTGACAACCCCCAAAGCTACTTGGAAATCTTTTGTGCATACAGTAAGCTGAGATTTAGACACTTAATATTAGCAGCTCAGGAAGGCTATTGTATTCAGATAAATTCAGCGGTGAACCGTTGAATGTTTACTGCAAACTAGAATTGCTCAAGATGATTTTCAGCGACAGATTCATGATGTGCGTACGCATGGTATAGAAGCAGCTGTCCAAACTGAATGGAAAGCCCCATCAAAACCCGCGTGTTATCTCCTACAGAAAGGAATGTAGCTTCCAGTGATATTTAAGTGTATTGTTGGAGGATATTCTCAGCGTAATATTTGTTAAATGGTACTTTTTTCTTTTGATTTGCAGAATCCAAGTCTATCCTGTCCTACCCGCTCAAATGTTAAATAGATCACGCAAGCATAGAGGTGGTTCTCAAGTTTATATTATTCATAATTTCTCTCTGCAGCTCCATAATATGATTGATCAGCATTAGATCTTGACTGCAGGAGATGGAAGCTACAGTGCTTTTGAATTGTGAGCAGATCAGGTGAAAAGTTAGATACCGAACAGGTAGTCCCACAAATGTGGCTCTGATCTATGCAGAGTAAAACAGCAGCAGCAGGACGTTGAAGAACTCTTCCTAAATGTGCCAATGAAGGTGCTCATGCAAAAATATTCCCTACCTGGACTATACATACTATCAGCAATTCCACTGTTAAAATACGTTATCTTTCTACTTTTGTCCTAATACGTCAGCGTATGGACTTTTTGGGATATGCAGACTACAGTTTGTAGTTTTATTTTTTAAGTTGTTTTTAAAGGACTGTAATTTTATTCCCATAAAGCAGACTCAATTGATTATTAGATTGCTTTTTTACTTCCTTTGCAATATTTTTAAATAAAGTTAAAAATCTAAAAGAGTAACTTCCAATAAGAGGTTCTAGTTCTAAATTTATATCTACCATTGTGTCTAAACAAAAGCAGCTCTCTCCTAGTCAGGAGAATCTCCTCCTGAGGACCAGAAAGACAGAAGAATTGAAATTGCAGTATCATTGCTTTGCCCTCTTTAAGAGCTCATGTTTAGCAGGTCATATTTTAGCTCTATATCCACACAATTTTATAACTTCTTTCCTAAAGAGAATACTGTTTATGTTATTGCCCAGGACCTTTACCATCATAAACAAACCAAGTTTGTTGTTTGAGTTTTTGAGGTTTTTTAAGAAAATAAACTTACCTCTTAAAATAGCCTTATTTATTTATTGATGTATTCAGCTTCTGGGTTGTTTATTGCTGGGGCAGCAGTCAGTAAAGCCAGGAGTGGACACCAATTGTGAGGGCTGGCTTCCTCTCTAAGCTCCGCTGGCCTTCACTCCTGAATCTTAAATGTCCAGAACGGGCAGAGTCCACCCAAAATGAATGCACATTTTTGGACTTCACTGATCCATGAGCAAATTAAACTTTGTTTCTTGTCTATTAGTAGATGTTTATGTTTTCCCCTGGTTAAGACCAGACTGAACTTGTTTTCCTTGTAAAATAATTGCAGCAGACAGTGTCAAATGGCTCCGTGTCTCTCTTTTTAATTAAATTATTGTGATTTTGCAAGCCAACACTTTGTAGTGGACAAGTCATCTGCTTCCTTGTGGGTGCACTGAATCGCCAGGATATTGCAGGCATTTTTCCCAGGCTTTGCAGATCCCAAATATTTAAATTATAGTTTGCAAAGGTTGATCTAACTTTGATAATTTTCATTTTTGATACCAAAGGCCTGATTTTTAAAAACTTGAATCATCTCGGCTTCTATTGATTTTGTTTCGAGAGATGCAGAAGAATCAGACTCGGAAAAAGTGGACACTCAAAATTAGAGAGCTTTGGGAGTTTTTTAAGTACTCTTGCATAAATGGTTCACTTTACGTCAATTTCTGGTACAGGATTAGGACTCAAGTCTTTCAACTTACTTCATCATAAGCTAATCAGCAGCTAATAGTGGCTTGTTTTGAGAAAGTCTTAACCTTTCTTTTTTTTTATGAAGTCTTTGAAAGCCAAATTCAGCTCAACTTTCAATTTCAGACTGTTAAAGGAAGTGAATAATTTGTAAAACTCTGCTGGGAAAAAGATTGGAAATAATACCAAAAAAGGTTAGAGGTCTTTTGTGTAAAATGGTAACACAGCTTCTCCTTCTGTATCGTGTTGGTCTCCTCTGCCACAAAATAGATTGAAATAAAATGAGATCCAGAGAGGTGGAACAAAACGTTATGGAGTCAAAAAGCAGTTTCCATATGAGCAAATTAGAGGTAGTAAGATGTCTCAGTTTCTAAAGGAGGAGAAGCTTAAGAAAAAATATGCAATCAGTATATGCAGGTAATTAGCAAGGTACTTGAATTTACTTTTGTGTTCATCTGACTAGCTCAACTCTAGAATCAGATTAATGTTATTAGTGTTAATTTTAGAACTTTTTATATTGGATATTTAAAGACCTATCTATCACAGCATTAGGATTTCATTATATCCACCATATTAGGTGGCAAGCCACGAACGTTTACTGGTACGAGTTTGTTCTCCAGCACGATATTGAATTTGTCTTTCAGTATCTGCTCAACCTCTTCATCTGTAAGAGTTGTGGTCTTAACCAGGTCTGTGTCTTCTGTGTAGTTATACTTTACATCACTGAAGGTCCATCCAACTAAGGCATAAAGCCCTTCAGTGGTCTGGAGAGTGCAGATTGACTTCTTCCGAAGTATGTTATCTGGAGACACTTGTAGGTATGCGTTTAGCTCTTGAAAGTCATTAATATGTCGTGGCTCAAGAGTGAATGTATATATTTTTCTGATATTCCCCAGTTCTGGAGTATCAGTGAAAGAGACACTTTGCTCAGAACTATAATGCTTTCTTTTGACTTTCTCAAAGTACCAGGTGCCATTGTCTTCCATGAAGCGGAAGATGCCGGGCGTCTGGGATTGATCCTTCCCAGAAATCAACATCAATGGCTGCCACATCTGGTAGGCACCACCAAAACCGGCATCTACTATGTAGGAATTCCCCTTGATCACCACCTTCAGTAGGATGTGATTTATCACCTCAGTGTATGCATTCTCTGCTGGATTGTAACTATTTCCTCCAAGAATACAGACGTCGTACCCTAATTCTTGCAAGGCCCAAAATAAAAGGTGGTTGCTTTCCAGGCACCATCCACCACGTTTCTTTCTCACAATCTTATTGTAAGTAGATTGTAAATCCAGTTCTATGGTCTCCCCGCAATGCATGCTGAGGTTTTCAAAAGGAATTGCCTGGATGTGATGCTGGAAGATGGCTGTTAAGTTTTGCAAGTCTGCATCCTTATGAGACTTGTTGTAAGAAATTCTTGCGAAATATTCTTGAATGTTCATTTTGCCTGTGTGAGCAGAAAAATAGCCGGTTACTGTCGCGTGCCTCTCAAGGGGTTTACTCCTCTTTCTGCAGCACAGATTAACCAGCCTGCAAATGTAGCCCAGGCTGTTTTATTGAGGATTTGAAAGAAACCAGTGCCCTTGATAGGAGATGAATGCAGGCTAGACCTGCCTGTGTCACCTGTATTTCTTAAAAAAGAGATGAGGACAGGAGCAGGTGACAACAATGCTTTCCCTCTCGCCTTTAAGCCAGGTGGGTGTCTTTCCTATGGGAAGACAAAGCACATGGCACAGCAGAATCCCTGGCCCCAGATGAGGGTCCTGCCTGACAAAAAATTTGTAAATCTGACAAGAGGCTTGCAGAAAAGCTGCTAGACCATACCGGCATAAGAGTCACAACCATTTCTTACTGTTTCTTTTACCCTAACAGGTAAGTGATTCTTTATTAATCCCACAGGTAATTTAACTGGAAGGTTTTACATTCATGGCTTCAGCTAACTGGGATTAACATCTCAGTGTGTCACCAGTTTAGACAGGCTTCCATGTGAAGCAGATTGTTGTTTTCTTAATCTCTTTAGTTTCCCTGTGGAGTTCAGACTTGGCTTTGACTCTGGCTGTTGAAAGGTAGGAACTGTTAATTTTTCTAACGTCAGAGTAATTGCTAATTACTAAGAATACATTCAAGGCATATTCATCGGCCTTTGGTTTCTTTTACCGTCTTTTACAAACCAAAGGCCTTTCATTGAAGCTCAAGTTGTTAGAATCATGTTGTTTCATCATATTTTGTGTCTTCATATCTCTGATCCCCTTTCCTTTCGTTAGCAGAAAGAGACCGTCATTGGTACTGGCTGCGGGGCCAAGATGCAAAAGGTTCCCTTTAACACTTCTAATCCACTGACTCATCTGGTATCTGCAAGGATTTCCTTTGCCTTTAATTTAGATTTAATTTGGCTCTTTTCCATGTAAGGATATTTGTTTTCCAGAACAATTCACAATCTGCTAAGGACTGTATTCATTTCCAAAAGGTTTGAGGACTTCTTGCTCTTTGGAATGAATTGCGCGTTCCCTGGGAGGATTTTCCAAAAATCATTTGATGTAGATGAGATGGGAGAGATTACCTTCCAGTGACTGTTCTCAGCTGTGGTCCAGCTGTTCCCTAGGAGCCACCAGCAGTTTGACCCGATGTCAGTGCCAGTGCTCAAGCGAGTGCTGGGAGCTATAGAAAATCCCACCTCAAATACGTAGGTGGAAATACCCCTGCCTCAGCAGGTAAGCATAGCAGATGACCTAATCTCTAAAGTTTAACCCCAATTTCGATGCCAGCAGCACAACTCACTTGACTTAGTTGTATTGCTCCTGATCTGCCCTGGTACCTAGATTCAGACTGGCTGATGCAAAACCATAGGAAAATGTAATAAAATAAAGGACTATCCCAATAAGGGAATAAGAAATACACGTTTTCACTTCAAAAAGACCCAGAGAGACTACATGAAAAAACAGTAATGCGTCTTTGATACTGCATTTTATGTTCTTTTTCCATCCTTTTTTAGGACAAGGGCACTCATCTCTGGCGGGATCTCCTTGGAAACACTGGTTGTAGAAAGCCATTCCCTTTCCAACAGACAGCGCATGAGTACACTGGCAAGCTCATCCTGTGGTCCTCTGCCTCGTTTTTCTTTCTATTCCCACTTTTAGCCATTTTGCATAGCCAGATAGAAACATCTTTTCCTTGAGATGGTGTTGAGCTGAACCCCTGCGACCAGGAGAATCCCAAGCGGGTCCATTAGCCTAGTGGGTCTGATATGCTTGAAATTTTCTTTAAAGCAAAAACTGATCAGTCCCTGCTCTGGGCCAGCAGCAGAAGACCTGGTGCCCTCCCTATAACCTGTCTCATGGGTTTGGGTTCCTCCATCATCCTGGTGAGAGTTCAGGTATAGGCAGGAAAAGGACTTGGGGGTGCTGGTGGATGAGAAGCTCACCATGAGCCGGCAATGTGCGCTGGCAGCCCAGAAAGCCAACCGTGTCCTGGGCTGCATCCAAAGCAGCGTGGGCAGCAGGTAAAGGGATTCTGCCCCTCTGCTCTGCTCTCGTAAGACCCCCCTGCAGTGCTGCGTTCAGCTCTGGAGTCCCCAACACAAGAAGGACATGGAGCTGCTGGAGTGAGTCCAGAGGAGGCCATGAAGATGATCCGAGGGCTGGAACACCTCTGCTATGAAGACAGGCTGAGAGAGTAGGGGCTGTTCAGCCTGGAGAAGAGAAGGCTCTGGGGTGATCTTATTGCAGCCTTCCAGTACTTAAAGAGGGCCTACAGGAAAGCTGGAGAGGGACTTTTTACAAGGGTGTGTAGTGATAGGACAAAGGGCAACGGCTTTAAACTGAAAGAGGGCAGATTTAGGTTGGATGTAAGGAAGAAATTCTTCACTCTGAGGGTGGTGAGGCACTAGAACAGGTTGCCCAGAGAAGTTGTGGATACCTGGAAGTGTTCAAGGCCAGGTTGGATGAGGCTTTGGGCAACCTGGTGTAGTGGAGGGTTTCCCTGCCCATGGCAGGGGGGTTGGAACTAGCTTTGAGGTCCCTTCCAACCCAAACCATTCTATGATTCTATGCCTATACCATATGTTTGATTTCAAGCTACACGGCAAGTCACTAGCTGGGTTTTTCATACGCTCTGGCTCAGCATAGAGGGGTTCGTTTAAGTCTCGAGCATTTGAACTTTGTGCTTGGACAAGGTCCTTGCAACGCGCGGCACGCCGTCGGCCCCGGGCTCGCTGTCACTTACGCTTGCTGGTGTGCCCGCAGTGCTGAGCACGGGGCGTGCAGACCCGCAGGGCTGGGCTTCTCCAAACGGGCTGACCCACGGCTGTAGGATGGAGTTAAAGATCAGACACTCGGTCCTTACCTCTCAGCCAGCGAGCTCTCGGTTCCGGCTTTGCGCCCTGGTCTGCTCCCAAGTTCCCGGGAAGAGTTGTACTGGGAACTGCTGCTCTTAAAGGTACAGGCTGCCTCTAATGCCTGGCCAGGACAGCGCCGTGCTCCAGCAGAACAGAAAAAAAGGGGAGATATAGTTTCTTCTTTTATAGTATTTTATATTCTGATGATTTTATTGGTTTAATTTTATTGATATATGCCTAAAAAGCCCTGTCATACAATTCATTGTGTTAGGTGCTGCACAAAGAGCCTAAAAATGATCCAGTCCCCCAATAGTTTACAATATTGTGCAGATTGTAACTTCCCACGTTACTGATTGAGAACTGAAGCCTTCCAGGAGTGCAAAGGAGAACTCCTATATGGATATCACAAGCAGCTTTTGCAAGTGGTTATAAACCTGTCCTCAGCCCTGCAGGTGCTTCAGTCTCGGGGTACTTTGCTGGTCACACCTGTGCTGAAGCAGCAAAGCAATAGTGCAAATTTTGATACAGATTTTACATCGTTGACACTGACATGGCCTGGATCCCTGTAGGAAGCGACTTCTGATAGGTAATAATCCAAGTCAAGGAGTCACTGATTTGTTGGTGGGGGATGGCAGCTCTTGAATTAATCACACCACACTGAGCTATTCTTCGTGGCTGCTATCAGACCCCCCCCAAAGCAACAAGGTCAGATATGCCGAGCCGTTTAGCTCTCTAAATCCCCTCGGCTTCAAAGAGAAGCCCTGTCCTTCGGGAGCGAGGATGCTGCTCCCGGATAGCCCTGTGCTCCCTGAGCCCTCTATGCCTTTAAGGATTTGCCTCCAAAGTTAGTGATAAGGAAAATGCAAACTAGTGCAATCTGAGATGAAGAACCTTTTTTTTTTTTTTTTCCCCTCCTTTCAACAGAGTTTCATTCAGTAGCTCAGCAATAAAATCTGCTTCTGTGGGTGAGCTGAGCAGGAGGTCCAGAAGCGCTGAGCTGTGCTGCAAAGTGGGCAGCAGCCGGAGCAGTGGACAGAGCACATGCTCCAGGAGATGAGTCAGCTGAAAGGAAAGCAGGTTTTCCTATTATTGTTTGCCCTTCACGTGCTGAATCTCTGGGGCAATGGAC
Source organism: Tauraco erythrolophus (assembly GCF_009769465.1). Lineage (NCBI taxonomy): Eukaryota > Metazoa > Chordata > Aves > Musophagiformes > Musophagidae > Tauraco > Tauraco erythrolophus. Next base: position 18,130,412 of record NC_141479.1, on the reverse strand, counting down.
ATAACACCCTACTCCTTCCTCCGAGCCTGTGAAACAGCCCCAAAGCATGAGAAACACCCAGGCACGGGGAGAGGAATGGGCACAGCCCTTTCTAGGTGTTTCCCATCTCTGTTCCCACAAACGATGGAGCTTCTTGGCTCTGCATGGACCTTCTCCTGCCCTAAACCTCTGCAAGACCTGGCTGGGCTTTTACCTCCATCCTGATGCTCTGCCCCAGCTGCCAGGCTGCTGCAAGGATAAAGCCACCGCGTTCAGCTCCGTTAGCTCTTCCACTGACCTGGGGACCAAGGAAGGATACAGCATGCAGATCCTGGGACGGTTTCTTCTGACCATCTGTATTGCAAGGTACTGGTCCACACTATAAGAAGCCCCTTTTTCTTCTGCAATCCACTACAGAGTCAGTCCTTAACATTTCATTTCCCTATAGGATGGAGGAGCCTCATGCGCTATAGGGGACTATCGTGTACATGCAGCCAAGCACGTATAGATGCATTTGACTCTGGCAAGGATTTGGGGAACTCACTGTGTCTCCATGAAATATATTTTGAACGTGAGGAATAGCAGCAGCTTTTGGTAACTATAAATTGCTAGTTTTAGAAAGCTGCACATATTGCATAACAAATAAAAAAGGGTCAGTGAGTTATTGTATTTTTTAAAGCCTTAGCTGCAAAATATTGCCACATACAAATAATCAGAGCAACTGCAGTGATTAATGAAATTTTTCACTTTGAGAATACACATTGTAATTTTTTGGGAAAAAAAAGCTGGATACTTCACAATTCTTGATTTTTTTATTTAATTGTAATTCACTTATACAATTTACTTTATTATAAGTGCATAGTTGTAATGCTTCCATGATTTGTACATAAAAGAACATCAAGCATCATCTCGAAGGGCGAAGTGATTACATTTGAGTAATTCCTCACACTAAAAATCTTAGCCTTTAGGTGTCTGATTAAGATTCATCGTTTCTCCTTATATCAATATAATTAGTATCACTGCAAACACATCCTCGGTAGAACAGATACGGTTCAGAAAAATAATTCTGCGCATGTGTTTGAGTTCAGCCACGATAATTAATGTGCAATAACACTCAGAGAAGAGCATCACTCAGGAGAGAAGTGTGTATTCCCAGCGGCTTGCTGCTGGGTGGGAGCAAACCAAATGCACGGGAGATGCCTTCAGTTCAAAGAAATACTGCATTTTGGTTATGTTGCTCAGAGAACAGGCGGCATATACAGTCTGAAACAAGACAGAATTGTCTCCTGATATTTCTCATTATCAGTTTTAGGCCATAAGTAGCCCGTCCGTAAGCATTGGCACAGCACGGCACAGACATGGGGCTGTCCGACTGCTACATGAGAGGGTGCTGTGAACACGAGAGCAAAAAGGACAGGTTTACGGCTGTACTGGAGCAAACTCGGCGCTGGATGTCTTTGTTTTTCTGGCTATTAAATTCCAAAAATACTATGGTATTCATTTAAGAGGTGGGTATGATTTTCCCCAGGTGGCAGCGCAAAGTAATAAAGAAAGAGACATGCAGCTCCGTGGCTCTGCCCTGCAACTCTGGGTGCATTTGGAAAACCTTTTAAGAGATGAAAGGAGTAGGGAATGGGCAGAGTCTGCTTCCAGCCAGGCACGAACAGAAGGGGAGTGATTTGATTGAGATAGGAAGAAATTATTTGTACCCAAACCAAAAAAGAGATGCAGGAGCAGTTGTGAAAATCAATTTCTTTTCCAGATGCATGATAATATGTTCTGCCTTACGCCGGTGTAGATGGAAAGAGAAAGCTTAACCTTTAGATGCTTGTCAGAAATAGGGGGAAGGATTGCATGTAATGCCACTGGATTGAATTATAATTCAGGCAGTGAGTTAAAACAGAGACAACCTGCTTGTATTGATGGGTACAAATTTCTTGTCTAGTGTTATATTGAATTTCTCTTTCAGTGTTTTCTCCACTTCTTCGTCTGCAAGGATTCTGATTTCCACCAGATCCATGTTATCCTTATAATCGTACTTTATCTCAGTGAGTTTCCACCCCACAAGAGCCCGGACACCGTCAGCAGTCTGCAGGCTGCAGATGGACTTTGTCACAAACAGCGAGTCCGGCGCTGTCTGCAGGTGGGTGTTGCGGGCTCTGAACTCTTCAATGTCTCGTGGCTGAAGGGTGAAGAGATAAACCCGACGGCAAACTTCTTTTTCCACATTATGGGAAGCGGAGACGCTTTGGTTGGGAACCCACTGCTTCCTTTTCACCTTCTCGAGATACCAGACCCCACTCTCCTCCAGGAAGCGGAAGACCCCAGGGGTCTGCGGCTGGTCCGACCCCGAGGTCAGCTCCATTGGCTGCCACATCTGGTAGGCCATCCCAAACCCGCCGTCCACGATGTAGGATTTGTCACCAAGCTCCACTTTTAGCAGCAGATGATCGATGTCATCTGCGTACGCGTCGTACTCGGGGACATAAACTTTTGATCCCAGCAGAGTGACCTCATAGCCGAGGGTTGTCAGGACCCAAGATAAAAGGTGGTTGTTTTCCATGCACCAGCCCCCGCGTTTCTTCCTCACTATCTTCTTGTAAGTTGCTTCCAGGTCCAGCTCAATGCTTTCCCCACAGTGGATGCTGAGGTTTTCGAAAGGGACCGCTTGGATGTGGTGCTGGAATATATCCGTCAAGGTAGCCAGGTCCGGCTTATCATAGGAGCCCCGGTAAGAAATTCTGGCAAAATACTCCTTGATGTCCATGCTGCTTCTGAGAGAAGGGTGAAAGAAAAATAGGTGTGTTAGAAGTGATGGAAGAATCTTCCCTGTCCCTTACAACGGGCGTTCATCAGTATGGGCAGCCTGCTCCGAAGAGGAGCGGGATTTGACTAATGGCCCTATCAAAGGCAGCTGAGTGTGAGTATTAGCGCTGAGGGATGCCAATGGGACGCTGCTGATGAGCACAAATGTTATTTTTAATTGTTTCTTTTACAGCTGTGACGAGAGGCTCCAGCTGTGCTAAGCACATTTCAGCAGAGAGTTCCTGCCCAGTAAAGCTACAAATCTCCGAACAAAAACAGCAGCAGCGCTGTTTCCCTGCTAGAAATTATAGGAACTGAGACTCTCCAGCACTGAACCACTTTACTCGTGGTTTGACTCAGCGAAGCAGAAGCAGAAAACAAACCCTCCCACTCTCGCAGAGCAATCCAGAGCCTCTGCTGCAACCAAATCTGAAATAAATCTGCCCTGCTGCAATATCTCCTTCGTTATTGAGGCAGCCTGGCACGAACCGGTCTCACCTGCTCCTGCTCTCCGTGTTGCTGGTAGCAGATATGACCTGGAGCACAGGAGGGTTTTTTTAGGGCAGAAAAGGCTGTAGGAAGGTTTGTTTTTTTTCTGCATCTGCTGTGATGCACCTCCCTACAGCACAGCTTAGCTCCCTGGCTCATCACTGCCCTATGCCAGCAGCAGGAGGAAACCAAGGTTTGGGCCAAAACTACAAGTTTTCAGAGGGCCTCGCGTTTCCTGACATCATTTTTGGGATGCATTCTCTCCTTCGACTCACAGTCTCCCCAGCGGTGGGTGGCCGTCTGTGGGTGCAGGACCAGGCGTTGCCCTCCCTGTCCCGACTGCAGCAGAGGGCTCAGCGGAGGCTGTGTTCCACGAGCACGGGGGTGGGAAGCAGCTCGAGCCCTCCCAGCCCTTGATGGTAAGGAAACAAGAAAGGGCTTTTCATGTAGCCAACTACTTTTGTTATTCCTCTCCAGGCACTGCTAAATTTCAGCCGTCTCTGAGTACTGAGTGATGTTGTTCAGATTATTGACCCAAACGTTCTCAGGTTCCCGTGTACGACTCTCAAGGTAAAATCATAAGAAAAAGTCCAACTGTTCCAACAGGATTAAATTCTCAATCTGATTAAAAATGGCACATTCCAAATGGTATGGGAATTTTGGAAAGATACTTTCAGTATACAAACAAAGCAATAAAAATGAAAAATTTCAGAAGGCAGAAGCAGAGGGTGTCCCCAGTTTCACTTCCCCCATTTTCTAACCTTTAGGATAGAAACATTACAGAAATCTGTAACTGTTGTATCATGGCCACCACCACATCTCCGACATTCAACAAGCAGCCTTGAAGGATCCCACATCAGGTCAGGAGCGTCAGGTCATAATTGCAGGGTTTCTCTTTGCTCAGCTTTTGGCTCGTTCCCAAGCTTTTCCCCAAAGCCCCAGAACTACAGTTCCGCTCATTTTTGAAGACTTGGCAGAAATTTAGTTCTCGCCGTGTGAACTTTAAACCAGCCTCACCAGCAATGAACATTTTCCCCCCTTTCTTTCTCCCTTTCTTTCACTTTGCCACAGCTGGCAAAACACTTATAGTGAGTTTCACTTCAAAGGAAAACGTTGGTGTGGGGTTTTTCTGTCTGTCTGTCCATCTCTTGAGGGTGTTTATAAGGCCCTTTCAACAGCGGGATCTGAAATAAGTCAGATGGCATCAATGCCCCATCTGCTCGAGGCCAGTAACTGAGCAAATAACCCAGCGTACCTATTGCAGCAACGCGCAAGGAGGCTGTTGCAAGCAGCTGACTGTTTCCTACTCTGCCGTTACACCATTCTCTGCCATGTTTTGCTTTCAAACAGATGTAACTTCCTGGTTAGGGAGCGCTCAGCTACCAAGATTCGAGGTTTAAAAAAAAGTCTTACCTGGAAAATCAGTTCAACTGCCAGTGTATCTCCGGGCTTTGGGGACAGATATTTTTAGGCTAAAGCAAGTGGTGTGGCTGGCTGGCCTTTGCCTGGCACGGGCAGGGCTCAAGGACTGCTCTCCAGCTGCTCTTCGGGGGAATGTCTTCTCCTCCAACTTGCTTTCACCCGCCTCTGTCAGACTGCAAAAGCTGAAAAAAAAAAAAAAAAAAAAAAAAGGGGGGGGGGGAAAGCAGGAGGGTGGAGCACAAGAGCTGTAGTGATTGAGCAAAACCAACAGCACTGACTCAACACACATGCAAAACCTGGCTGGTGTCGGAGCAGAGGCTGCCTCCCATCTTCACTTGTTTCATGCTTTCTACAGGGGCCAGCTTGGGCTGTGACCAAAAGGGTGGGGGTTTGTTTCAGTACCTAGCTGAATGCACTCAGGCAATTTTATTTTTTTTTCCCCAGGTATTGGGTTACTGTTTGTTTGGAAATGTGGTGAAAAATCTTGCATGCATTCCATCTGAGAAGGTTTTTGCACTGTTTCTGAGAAGCAGCAAGATTTTGGCACAGTAATTTGCACCTGTGCCCCCCCCGCCCCAGTCAGCACACAGGAGAACTTCAGCACTGCCTTTGCTTGACTTGCTCTCTGTCATTTATGTGCATTTTTTTGTGACAGCGAATTTCACAGAATGTAAGAAAGCAGTGGGACTGCAGTGTGTCTTCTTTGGTCTTTTCACACAAGTCGCCCCTGAGGATGTCGTGGTGGTGAAGGTGCTATTGGCAAAGTGATGACTACGGTGCACTGACACACGGGGAGCTCTGGCTTTTTGGTGTGTTTCATACTGCTTTTGAATCTACAAATTTTGCTTGCATGTTGCCAAGCTAAGCCTTATTAGCTCTCTCATATGTACAGCTGGATTCTTTCTTGTTAGTTCCCCAGCAGTAGTTCCAGTCTTTCACATTTAGTATCAATGGCAAGCTTCATTCAAACACTGATTTATTGTGAATAATTAGCAGAGATAATAAATCAGACTAAACAGAGATGTCTGTGGTAACCTATTACGCAGCTCCACTCCCATATCAAAGTTTGGCTCTTTATCATCCCATCAGTGGCTGATGTTTGACCCCACAAGCGAGAACCGATGCCCAAGCCGGGAGACACTGAAGGGAATGGATTACGTGCCCTCACTGGGCTCCTCTGGGCAGCTCCAGTTTGTTACAGAGAGAAAGTCCATATTCCTGGATGGATCTTGCTGTGCGTGGAATAAACCCTTCTCTTCCCACAGACTGAGAGCCCCTCGTTTTGACAAAGAGAAGCCAAAAGTTGTGCAGGCAGACCCGCAGTTCTGGTGGGAACTATACCAAAGAGATGCCCATGGGCCTGTTGGTGTGCGATGTCCCCGCAGACCCAGCCATGCTCCTTGCCAGAGTCATTTGGGACCACAGGCGGTGCCAGAAGCAGCTGCTTGCTGTGCTCCCTTGGGCAAACATGCAAAGCAGTTTAGTATCTGTTCCAGCTAATTTTGGGTTCCCATTAAGACACGAGTGTTTTCTAACCAGATAGGAGCAAACCCTATTTCTCCTGGTACTTCGGTGTTCAGCTTTTCTCAGCTCCTCTCCCTATATCACAGCTCTGATATTGAACATTTTCTTCCCGTGTCTTTCAAATTCTCAGCACAACTCATTATCCCATATGGTCATTCCTGCATCACTCTCTTTTTCCTTCCCATCCTGCACATTTTGCTCCTCAAGCCCTTAAAACCTCCCCAGGTATGCCCAAGGCCATCAGAGGGCAAACCTCACTCAACGAGTGCCAAAGGGAAGAAAAGGCTGTTCTTGACCCGAAGTCTTGCCGGAGTCTGTTTGCATTTCAGCTCTGTGCCAGATCACAGGGGCAAACTTCAGGCTTGGTGGGGCAATAAACTGCAATCACAATGCTCTGATTAACAGAGCATTTTATGTTGCAATATTTGCTTAGGGAAATAAAAGCAGAGGGTGCCCTGTTTGGGGTAATAGTCAAGTGTCTGCTCCCTGTTAAACAACTCCCCTCTGTAATGACCTCTGTGATGGGCTGTATAACAAAGGAAGGTATGTCATGTCATGTCATGTCATGTCATGTCATGTCATGTCATGTCATGTCATGTCATGTCATGTCATGTCATGTCATGTCGTCATGTCATGTCATGTCATATTATAATCTGGATGCTTAATATACAAACTATATGGTATTCTACTTAACTATCTGGTTTTGGAGGGGAGGGGAGGAGAGAAAAGAGACTTTTAAAGTAATAAAACAACTGAAGTGTTTTAAATGGCATTAGTATAAAATCTTCAATTCTTACACAAGGTCAGATTCTCCCATCCTGCTGAGCTTTGCGTCTCTGGAAAAGGAAACGCTGCGCACTCTGAGCCGAGTGCTGGCTCTAGCTTTTCATTGCCAAAGGGAATTTAATAGATGTAGGTTGCCCTAATACAAGACTGGTAAATAATATTCACAGTCTATAAACATAGTCATAATGGCAGAACTCCCTCATGCTTTATATTCTTACCTTCCTTATATAATTAGAGATATAAAATAGCTGCGACTACGTATCTTTACAGATTTGTATCTGCAGCATCCATCATCTGCAGTTTTGGTGTTGTCCATCCCACCAACTGAAGGATGAGCCCAAGACTACGACAGCAACTTTTGCTCGTGGGACTACAGAAGGGAGCAGCTGTGCTGGTCATTGCTTGGCTTTTTCTTGGTGAGGAAGAGACTGAATCTCAATTTTTAGAGTGTCCACTATCTGAGGCATCTTTCTGAGGGCTGGTAAGTGTCAAAAATTATCTCCTCTGCTTATCTTTACCCTGCCAATATGAGGTTTTTCACACAAGCCAACACTGAGGGTGTTAATGCAGACCGAGGAGACCACTTTGGTCTGTAGGGCCTTCCAGTCCTGAGGATTTCAGCATAAATCTCTTGCATGTAAGTGATGGTAATTCAGTTAAATTCCATTACAAGGGGAACAATTGGCTTTTCTACATGAATGGGTTTATCTCATAGAGGGTTTGAAGCAAAAAACATTTTAAGTAAGTGCTTTGATGAAAAACATGCCCATACATCTGGCTGTTATTTTCCCATGGGTTGTGACAGCAGTGGTGGGACAAGTCCAGCTGAGATTCTCATTGAAGTGTGGTCATAGCTCTGCAAGGGCACCCTGTAGCTGCTCCTGTCACCCCAGTGCGAGGCTCCAAGGTGCATATTAGGAATGAGAAATTGTCCTCTGTTTCACAAGCAATAATCATACCCTCAACAATGCTGTTGATCTCAGGGGCCACCTCTTTTAGAGATATGTAGAGAAGAGAGTCCTGCAGACTGCAAAGCAGGGAGTCATGCTGGGTCCTCTGAATGTGCCTGACTTCAGGTGGCTGGTAGGTGGGTCTGCAAGCACTGGTGAGCAGATAGGGAGGCTCTAAGCTATGGTAGCAGCAGCTTTGCTGGCATCTGAAGACGAGCAGTGGTGGAGAGCACTGAAGAGGAGGATGAAGAAGACAAGGAGAACGAGATGGTGTGTATGCACTAACGCTGCTTTCCTGGTAGCTAGAGAAGGGGACGGAGAAGAAGCCAGCAGCCAGGTTAACAGCCTGGGAACTTTCTATATCCAGTTGCCCGCCTTGCCCAGGGCTGTGGAGGCCAGTGAACTCTTTACCAAATATTCTGGGTAACTCATAACAGCACTTTGGCCAGCTTTTCCCCTTCCCCACTAGCTCCTTCATGCGAGGGATGCTGTCCTACCTGGGCTCGCATACTTTTCCCATTGCCCACCTGGTACATCCAGAATCCCCATGGCCACAGACTCCTCTGGTTTTTCCTTCTGAAGGGTCAGATTCAGGACAGGCTGATCAGCTGTTAGCACCAGTCCCCTCTGGGGCCTCGTACTGATCCTGGAAGCAAAATAAACCAAAACTCACTCTGCCACACTCAGACACATTTTTCTCATGCAGCACTCAGATGTACTGATAAGGCAGCACCAGGAGGTCAATTTGCATGGGCAGGCAAGAAGGGGGGTCCCCCAAGCTCATGCAAAGGGTCAGCAGACCCCAGCCTTTTCCATGCTCTTTGGAGCAATACACATCTGCAAGGCGCAGCTGCAGTTTGCGCTCCTGCATCTGATTTTCCCCATCCCTGGCTCCCACACACACTGCCCAAAATGCGTCTTACCAGACCAGAGGTAAGACAGCACCAGCAGGATCACGTGCAAGTGGTTTCAAACAAGAAATTTGACTCAGCAGGAACAGAATTAGAAACCCAACTGTGCCCCCTGGGGTGTGGGTGCAGAGCCAGCAGCTCCCTCCCCAGCCCTGGCATCCCCGGGTGCCATGGGGCTGCCTCCACTCAGAGCACCCTCCTAGTGAGCAGGAGGTGGCTGTGTGATTCGTCCCCGCCATGAATGTCAGCAAATGGTGAAGGGTTTTTTTTTCCCCCCTTTGTGAAAGTTCAAACCACCACATTCTCACCCAGCACCACTGCTTCCTGCAGCGTTGGCAGAGCAGGTCTGTCCCACTGCGGGGCACAGGGCTTCGGCTCCCTCCCCAAATCATCAGGGAGGTAGGGATTGCCTTTCAGCAGCCTTCCAGGGAGCTCAGACACTGCAGGTGCCTGAGATTTTACTTTTGCAGCTTAACTTTGCAAAAGCACACAAATTCCCTCCCTCTCTCTGCATCTGACCATTGCACATGCTGCCTCCAAAATATTCCAGTGCTTCCCAAATCAGTACACACTATGCACCCAGCGCACCTTGAGAGACCCAGGACGTTAATCTTTCCCTCTTCCTGTCAATATCCTATATAGAAGTTGTATATATTCTGTTTTACTGGCTTTTTGTGCAGATAAATGCTGCTACAATTAACCGATTCATAATCTCCATCATGCTACGCCATTGTAGCCACAGCGAGGTACAACAGTGTAATACATAATGGGACATCAGCCTTGCTGGCTGGATCCTGAGACAGGGTCAAGCTGTCAAAAGCCTAATTTGGCCATTTTCCAAATGGGAAAATTGAGAAATTTTGAAAAATTTGAGGTTGAATGCTACAGAGGTGCAGCCAGGCAAAATGGGCGTCCACGGCAGAACCCGCAAACAAAGCAGATGGTCTGTGGGGAAATACTCGGTTGCTAAAGACCAGTTTATAGTTCTCTTTAATTTCACCACATTTTCACCATCATCGATAGCTGCTCAGTAATTGCAGAGTAATGCAATTTCCTGCGCAGGGACAGAAAGGCCTCATTTGAAAATAAAGAGGTTGCGTTGGTCTAGTTGAAAAGTGAACATAAGACATCCTCTTAAAATTAATTAGCTGATCACCTGCAAAAATTCTGTACAGTTGCTAAACAAATACATAAAATAGCCTGTGACCTGGGCACCCGTAATTCTACCCGTTCAGGTATGACCTGCCTGCGCAAAGAGGATTTGCAAGTCAACAGTCTCTGTCAATTGGCAGGTACATAAATGCCTGGATATTTAAACACCTGTACCATATGAAAAGAATTTTTTTTGTGAGATGTTTTAAGAGGAAAATATTCCCAGCTAATCAACAGGTGCACTGACTAAAGGAAAGTTAAAAAAAGTGGGGAAAAACAAAAGTTCATGTAACCCTCTGAAATTCCTTTGGTAAGCTCACATTTGGGATAGCAGAGAGGTGCTGCTGAATCACATGGAATATTTTTGCAACTGGGATATGAAGCAACAGAAAGAATATCTCAAAGGGAAATATTCCTTAATTTTCTTAAATGGAAAGTATATATTTCATATGCTTTATAATTCATATGTTCTCCAAATAGTGATCTAATTTATATTACCAGACAATTTATATACTTATATATATACACATATATATTAGCTCTTAAAAACCAATCCTTGTACATGTGCCTAAAAGCAGCAGCAGTCACCATTTATGCACAGTTATTCTTGCAGTGAACCTACCAAGCCCCATCCTCAGCAGGGTTAAATTGTCCTTATTCCACTGAAGCCATGGTGCAATGCTGCTTGCACTGGCCTGGCTTTGAGCCTATTCCTCCAAAAAGCTCCTCCAAATCAAAGCTGTTGCTTCAGTGAAAAGGCTCTCATTGAGTTCAGTGGGAATTTGGATCAGCCCTAATTCAGACAATCAGCCTGGAAACGTGCGAAGCAGGAACAATTATATGACATCTGTCATTCCCAATTTTTTTTTTTTTATTTTGGAGGTAGGTGGGAGGGAAACCTTTTAACTCAGTGAAGAGAAGGAAACAGAATTATAGTGACAGCAAAGGAAAAAATCCAACAACTACACCTCCAGGAAACACATATTCATTACAATTTGCTAATACATATAACAGAAACAATATATGTTTGCAATGACATTGTATTCCCTCCACCCCATTGCTGAATCAAGAGTGCAATTGGGGAAGAGAAAGGAGAGATGCTCAAAATGTTCCCCCAGACTCACCTTTGTTGGGTTTTTTGGTTGTGTCGAGGAGAGTCTCGAAGTTGTGGGAAGATTCAGAAGCAAGATGATGGTCCCACGGAGCTCTTCATTGATTCTCAGCAATAAATAGCCCCACCACAAATATTATCAGTGTCAGGCATGTCCATGGAGCTGGGTGTTTACGGAGTGAAAGGTTTTTCCTGGTATAAAAGCCAAAGGCAGCAGAGCAAGGGTTACTGTGGCAACCCAGACTCTGGAGCTCTTGGCTTTCCTCCCCGCTGCACGCTCACAGGGAGCACTGGTGTGACTTCTAAGTGACACTTGTGGACACATAAAGACCCTTTTCACATAGGGTTTCCACCTCCCCATGCACCCGCAGCTGAGATATACAGCACAGAGTAATGTGTACCATGTACAAACGTATGGAAAAGAAGAGAGACAAAGTATTCACACCTGGAGCAGGAGGAGAGCAAATGGAGCTGGGAGAAATCACTTGTGGTTCTGCAGGCTGGGTCCCTGCGTGCTGCCGTACCCCAGGAGGGATGGAAGGAAGATCGCAGCCCTCCGGGGTTTGGGAGGGATGGAAATCTGGGAAGCAGGTTTTCGGTATGGTCGCTGCAGGGGGTTGTATTCAGCAGAGCAGAAGTGGGGGAAAATTTCCCTATCGACAAGGTATATTGTTGTAGCTGGTGGGATCTACAATCACAGCCACTTCTGCATTGTTTGACCGGGAACTGAGTGAATATTGGAAAAAAGTTTTCAAGTTACTGACTCTAAACTGGTGAATGGCCTTTGCTGTGGGATGACAAACTTGATTAAAGTGACATCAACCTTGTACATTTCCATCCCATAAGATAAAAGGCAGTTAATTTCTTTTCCTCGTCACACCATTGCAAATTAATGTTTCATTGAGGTCAGTGTTTCGTCTCAGGTGGATGCTGAGGATGCTGTCATGCTGGAAGATTGTCATTTACTTAATTTTTTTAATTTTTATTTTACATTTCATTTTATTTTTCTTTAAATTTATTTAATAGGAGCTGTGGTATGAAATTCTGGTGAAATAGTCCTTGAAAAGTAACCACCTGCTTTTTCAGCAGCTGGAGGCACATCTCTGCTGCTCCCCTATGTAAAATAAATAGACCTATCATGGAGAACAGCCTACGGTTCAGCCACACACCGTGAAGCCCCACTGAGACCAAACCCAGCGCTAAATTTGTTGGTTCACGCTAATGTTATTTTTAATTGCTTTCTCGGCAGTGGTGCTCAGAGCCCACTCAGCACCAGGCGCTGCGTGTGGCATTTCATCGCAGCTCCTGCCCAGCTCCAGCTCACAATCCCCTGAGGCCAGAGCAAACGGAGACAAATATAACGTTGGCAAATATAGTGTTGACACTGGAGCTGGAGACCGGGACCCTGAACCCGGGCAAGCAATGGAGGAAAGTGTCTTCGACTCAGGATATCCTTCTGTTAAAACAGCAGAGCTGTGCAAACCCTTTGGGAAATTTCTGAGACGCAGCAGGACCCAGCAGCCATCCGGGCAAGCAAAGCGGCTGCAGCGCCTTTTTTCCTCTGTTTTCCAGCTTTCAGGAGAGGCACCAGGTGCTCCCCAGCCCTGCAGGGAAGACGAGGTGAACAGGTCTGTAAAACCTTCAGCGAGCGAACCCCGTCCCCTTCACCATCCATGAAAGCACTAAGCAACCTCACCAGAAGTGATTGTGGGTCCTCTCTCAGCTGTCTCCTGTCAGGTCCTTGCCCACTTCGCAATTATTTTTCTAATTCCTGCCTGTGCCAGCGTAGCTAACAATTTTCCAAATAGTGTTATATCAAAAGCTCTACCGAAATACAGATCCTGAAGTCCCACTACACATTTCTTCCTTCTAGAAAATTGCTTACCTAATCATAGAAGCCCAGTAGTTAATTTGGGCTACCATCTTCAATAAACTCCCATTCTGTTGTTATTGCTCACAACAGTCAGAGCATCTGATGTGCCTGAATCTGTCTCTCCCTTATGCATGTATCTGAGGCATATTCTCCAGCGGCATCTGAAATCAGAGGGTGTGAATGTATATTCTGCTTTCAGCTAATAATTGAGAGACTAAACCTGCCTGGCTGCTAGACACTCAAGGGAAAGGCTCGGAAATTGGCTGGGAGCTTCCTTCTCAACTTTTATTGAAGTAGCTCCTGAATGTTTCATCATAAGAAATTTTGACTGCATATTTATATAGCCACAACGATACCCGGTTTAAAACCGCAAAATCAATTCACCAGCTGCATCAGTTATCGCTCTCTGTTGCTACTCCAGCTAACCTGGCTCACTTGGTTTTCATCGCTTTGCACAATGAAGACATGAACAGGCAATGCCTTGCCCCGTCCTCATCAGAGCAAGTGGTTTTCCTTACCATTTGCTCAGTAACACTTCACCTACCTAAGGCTTCAGCTGCAGCCAGGCGCTTCAGCAGGACAGCAGAATTTAAGCCCAGCTGACCAAGTGGGCACAACTGTAGTCAGACTGCCCATCTGATACAAAAAAACAGAAGAAAAATTCCTTTTTTTTTTTTTTTTTTAAACTATGTCATCAATCAGTAACCTGGAGTAGAAAACGCTCAATCTAAACATCACAAAACCAGTGAGTACCTACTGCTGCCAAATGCAAACCCGAATCCTGCTTTGATTTGAGATGCGAACCTGAACTGTAGCTTTGATGCCCAATTAATATTCTCTCTTTCTTTGCTTTTTCCTTTAGTGTCGGTCCGGCGCTCAGGCAGAGCTGCTGTGGCACCGCATATTCCTGCCACTGAACGGGCTTCATTTTGCTTTTCTCTCCCTGGGGACCAGCACGTACTTTTCGCAGCTGCACATCATTTTATTAGTTCTAGTCCCGGTCTCCAAAATGTCGAGCTTCTTTTATATGAATATCCTGCAATTTAGTACCATCAGCAAACTCTGCTGAAGCAGTGAGAAATACAGACCTAGCAAAGATCCCTGCGGGAACCCACCCACAACCCTTCCCCAGCGCCGGTGCTTTGCTCTGTATCATCCCCACAGCACTTTAATTCACACAATTTACCCTCATTTGTAACCCACCTCATTCCCTGGCCTCGGCTGATGGTCTGATTTTGTGTGTTATGTGTTTAAAACACTATCTAACAATAAATGTTTTATTTTTGTTTGCTGGTAGCACTTCTGTGAAATATTTATCATCACTAGATGTCACTGTAATTTTACTCTCTCCAGCCCTCCAGAACCAGTGTGACTGCTGGGCTCTATCAAGCTGGCTTTAAAATCCTTCTGAAGAATTTATTAGTGATCAGAAGAATACCCAGCTGCTGTCCTGATGGAGGGTTTCCTGGGGTGGGAAGGCAGAGCTGGTGTGGCTCTGGGCTTTGGCTGAGTTTTTATGGGCAGTTGTTAGGCTGTGGCAGCATGAATGATGCAAAACCGGGCGACGTTGGAGCCAGGCGCTCAGGTGTGTGCAGCAAAACGTGTGTGTGCGGTCACGCACCGCCCCGGGCTCTGTGTGGTTCATGGGGGTTGGCACATCTATTAGGCCACTGATTGACTGTAGATTTCCCTGTAGGTTTAGATGACAAAACGCCCTTAAAATTTTGTTGTAGTTTTTTAATGATCGCCCCACTTCTCTCCCAAACACACAGCCCAGATTCCTTCACCATCAGCTGAGTGCTCCCACCTCCTTCCTTTTGGTCCAATCATCTCATTCCTACTGTAACTTCAGTTGATCACACAGGTTTTAGGACTCAGAACTATAGAAGCTTCTTGCCTGTTTCATTTGCCTTTAAAGATCTTACAGTATATATTTCTTCAAGGCCAACTCAAATCCGCACTCCTCTTTCCTGAATAGTTTATTTCTCCATTGGACTCAGCCTTTGGGATATGATAATTTGAATATTATAGACCACACTCCTGCATAGGCACACATGGGATTTTTTTTTTTTTTTAATTGGAAAAAATTCACCACTGAAATTAGTGGAAACACCTGCTTAAAAATCATTTGTCTCCGTCCAACGACATTATCCAGATCAGCAGAATATGTCTTCACTCTGTACTCCGGGTCCCGCTGGGGAATATGCCAAAAGCAGGTCTTTCAAGAAAAATCAGTTATTGGGTGTGCAGTGTGGAGGCTGGCAGCTGAGCCCGAGGAACCAAAGCTCTTTGCTGTCATCTTTTGGTGAGCAAGGAGAAAGGACCGCAGGCCACGGCTGTCTCCGTGTCCCTGCAGTGGCAAGGGATGGATGGCAGACCCTGGCCATGTCCAAGGGACCTTCGCAGCTGGGGAAAATAAATCTGCTGTGAAGCACTTACACGAAGCCACGACGGTATGAGAGATGCTGGGGTGATGTGCACTGGGTAGAAGCTAATTAACATTCTACCAGCAACATATTTCCCTTTGAACTAGTCCATATTGACTTCGTAGTGGTCTAGTCTGGCAGGAGCAGGTTTTTAAAGGCTCATGGTAGCGAGAGGTGGGCTGTCTGAGCAGGGGAAACATCACAAATGAAAGGCACCTTCTGGCTTGCTGCTTTCACCCAAGTTATATGACCTGTCCACCTCTATTAATCGCAACATCTGATCTTCTCTAATACGTTACATTCTGGTACTGACACCATCTCGCTTTTGATGAGTCTTCCTGTTCAGGATTCATTAAAAAGAGCCTAAATGAGCAATAATGACTCTGGACAAGTATCTTCTTTTTCTGTGGAGCCACCAAAGGAGCTTTGCTGGTTTCAATGAGGTCAAACGCCTTTCATCTTCTGTGCCAGCCATGGCATAAAAAGTCCTAAATTTCCTTAGAATTTTGTTGAAGTGACACAGTCCTCTTTTTAGAAACTCTCCTCCACATCTCGCCCAACACAACGTACCACACTTTGCCTAATGAGTAACAGCAGCACACAAACCAGAAGATAAAGCGACTTTTTAAAGCTTTGCCACTGAATTTAGACAAATGTTATGGTTATGCTGCTAATCCTAAGAAACAACTGGGAACCTTGTTGGTACAACCACATTTATGTTAGATGAGTGGCTGGTGGACAGAAGTGTCTCCTAGTTAATTGGAGACCAATTAGTCCTGGGTTAAATCTAATATAGAGTCACCGGTGCTTTGCCTGGGGCAGGATGGGTGGGTTTGGGGTGCATTGGGTGCAGCACCTCAGCTTTGCATGTGCCCAATTGTCAAGCTCGAGGCCCCAAGGGCTGATGCCCATGATGGACACTTGCATCTCCTGCTGGGTTCCTCTGCCAGGAATAGCACTGAAAGGTGTTTCATCAAGATAACTGGTAAAAAAAGCAAGGAGGGACAGAGAAACCAAAGGACCAAAGCAACTAACTAATGAAAATTACATCCTGGATCTATTTTCATATGTATAGCAGATTCTTCTTAAGGAATTGCATGAATTTTCTTATTTGTTTTGAAGGGTTATAAATTACCTGGGAGCCTGATTGTGCATACGTAAAAAGTGTTAAAGCAGTTCTATTAGAGGTGTGACAACTTTAAGCCCCACTTAAACGTGGGCAACTCCCTATACATAAAACATCTCTCCAGGTCATTGACTTATTTCAAAGTAATTCAACTCAATCAGGAACCCTTTCAACAAAACCCAACATAAACCATTGTCAATTCAAAGTGAGGGATTGCATATTAAGAGTGAGCACACATTTAATTTCACTGGTTGAAAAACAGATTAATAATACATGGAAAACAGCTCAAAATGAGACTAAAGTTATGTGGAACACCCTTACATAAACATTACTGTAAATCACATTTTTAAACAAATTTAATCTTTGTTTACCCAGAAATACCCCAGAAGACTAACTTGAACAATAAAGGGCTGTGAATCCATAGCACGGATTAGTTAAAGCAGATGGTGAGCCTGTGTGGATGCGCTCCGTCAGAGAAAATGTGGCCATAATTGGATTTATTTTAATTCACTTATACTTTGACTACAGAAGAAATGCTGGTAAAGTTCCTCATGCAGACAAGCCCTGAGGTTAGGGCTTTCAGGGAGCCGCCGTTTTCCTTGCTCTCAGCTCTATTTTGAAAATTGGACTTAAATGCAAAAATAACATTAGGTGCTTATAAATGGAAGTGAATCCTCACTCTTAAAACCTTTATTCATGGTCAGATCTTGTCTCCTTAATTCACTCTGACTAGCACTTTATGCAAGCGGCCCTGAATGAAATGATACTCCCCATAAACAGCATCTCACTTATCAAAGTGTTTTGCACAGACTAGGCTAATGCTGGGCGTGGGAGGCCGTATCGCTCACCTCCAGCAGTTTCAATTTTCACATGCTTTGCAGCAGAGGAAGGAGACAAGTTCCCATCCGGAGATGCCATCCCTGCCATGCAGGATGGAGCCAGAGGAAGGCAGGCAGCAGCCTTCTCCAGTCCCATCTTCTGCCGCTGCCTTGGTTGTGCCGCATTCCAACCTCTGCAGCCTGCCTCCCTTCAGGGGTTTTCTTTTCTCCTCTTCATTTGCAAGATTCTTGTATTCCCACACAGCCAAGCTGCTACCTGGATGGTATCTAATCATCACTTTTAACCTGGGTTCTTGTTAAAAAGATCAAAGCTTGCTTTTTCCTCCCAGAAAGGTGCTGGTGGTCCAAGCCCTGCCTTGCTGGAGGATGTGTACAGCGGCTGTGAGTGCTGTGCCCAGCCAGAAGGGAGGAAAGGGTTCACTTCTTTCTGTACTGAGCTGTAATGAGTGTAAATATATCCAGTAATTACAAGCGTATTGCTGTGCAAACACATAGTAAAAGCAACTCTCATTTCCTTATGAATAACGCGTAAAGGGCCACTCACATTACCAGCTGGACCACACACTGATTGACTGGCCATGCTGAAACCTGCCAATCGCTCACCACGAGCCTCAGTTTCCCTTATAATTTCCCAAATGTTCTCACTTTCAAAGCACCCCAGCACACCGTGAGTGCAGGACATGGGCAAGCTGCTCGCCAGCTGCCAGTGCCCTGCAGCTACGCCAGCTGGATGGCCACCAGAGTGCGTGGAGGTGTGCGACTGCGGAGGCAGATGGTACGTGAGGAGGAGCCTACCTGTAGATACACCTCTGATATCTGTTTATTTCACCACATTTAATCAATACTAGCTTTTTTTTTTTTTTTTTTTTGTGCTCATTTTATGTTTTAATCTGAGAAATACCAGCTGGGTCAGGCAGTGCCCGGTTAAGGAAAGGCTACGGTTGCATGCTGAAGTACGGACAGTACACCATCAGAAATACAGTGCTGCCACACGTGCCAGATTAGTCACTCTGAAATTATTGCTGATTTGTTTGAGCAGAACCCAAATACAATTTCATTCATTCGTCACTATGAAAATCAAAGTATGTTTCTCCATTCAAGGCACAGAGCAGAGAGCAATGGGGAAAGACCGACCTGGCATCTACTCTCAGCCCTTGCAGTGTGGGTGACCTTCCCCGAGCCTGCCCTGGGGGGAACAGCTGCCAAGAGCCCTCCAATACATAGATGTCGCTTCCTTTCTGCATTTGTTTATCTTCAACATTTCTTCACCCATACTTGGCCACATACCTCTGGTATCTATTGGCAGTAGGCTGTTCTGGAAGGCTGTACAACCTATGCATTTAAAGTCAAATCATATCGATGTTTCTTATCTAAGTAATTGGTACAAAATCAGTCTAGATTCTAGCACCCCACCCCAAACCTTCCAGCTTCACAGGAGATTTCTTTTTGTACTTGCTGATTAACACATAATGCCATATTACTTTCCTTGCTACTGGCTTTTCAAAATATTTCTGTAATTGACCTGAATTTCTCTCTTTAGACATCTGCAAACTAACCTTGCTGTGCTACATTTCAGCAAATAGCCAGACCATGGGTGCCGGTGAGCGCATCACCCGCAGAGAGCGGGATGGTGGGACACGGGAGGCTGTCCTAAAGGAGAGCAGGATCTGGGGGATGAAACGCCGCTTTGATGATGTGAGCTATTTTTGGTTTCTCCAAAGCATCCCAGGTGCTGGGTATGACCAGGAAGATGGGGACCGGAGGGGAGCATGACAGGACTGCTTGGACAGCTGTGCTACTCAAAGAAATTTCAGAAGCGTTGTCCTAGAGCAAGATGGGGAGGTGTCTAAATTCAGGTTGTGTCTCTTGGTCTTGAAAGGCCCAATATTTGCAGCTCTGTTTTGTGCACAGAATGCTTAAATGTCTGGAGTGATGATCTTCTCACTCCCTGCACTACCGCCAGTTCCCAGCGGCCACTAGATGTCACCACAATTTTACCTGCTTTCCAGCCTGTACCCAACCGGGGGCATTAAGAACACAGGAAAATAATTAATCATTAATAACGAAAAAATTATTCACCTGTTAAAACGAACACAGAGCTTAGAGAAGGGGGAAAAGTGCCTCAGACTCCTGCTTTTGTGCGTGCTGTCTCTGAGGATATTTAGACGGAGCACCTGTGCGCATGGATACAACTTTTAATTTGTCTCTTGATGGCAGGAGAATAGTTTGATAGCTTAATGACAGAGTTTCTCCAGCTAGGCATCAGGCTAAAACTTACTCTTGCTAATGCATTTATCGGAGCCCTTTTTAATTCTCCAACCTTGCTACCTTTAAAATTATGCTCCCCCACTTGGTAATCCTGCTGTTAGAAGCAGCTAACGAAGAGCAGCATCAACTGGGCAGTGAAGTCGACAGAGAAAGGTCTGGGGTGAGATGAACCAAATGGCTCAACAAGCAAACAAATCAGCAAAGCCAATTCTGGGAATAACTCTCTTCGAAACACATAAAGCCATAGGACAACAAAGAGCTCCCGTGATCCGTGCAGCTGACACATTCATTTCCATTAGCTCTCAGTGGTTAATTATTAACCTGTAACTGTGCCATTCGTAATCTGGAGGATAAAGATTAAAATTGTGTTCGTAATCCCACCAGGCTCCACTTTATCTCTCACCCCATAAGCACTAAGTCATGTAAACACAGCCCCAAACAGAGGTCGGGTTTTGGCAGCCCACCACAGGCTTGGTGAGTGCTGGAGCCCGATGACAGTGTTCCAACTTCTACACCTGAGCCGGTGTAAAATGCAGGAAACCTCCCCAGGTATGTGCTGAAATATGTGATGCACAAAGTAAATTGTACGTGCAAATCCTGCCAGGTATGTGCTGAAGCCTTGCAAGGTGATGGCACAGCCCATGCCGTAGCCATGCCATGCCTTCTTGACCTTGATCTTTGCTTTTGGTGATTCTCTCCCTCTGAGGAACACTGAGGAACTGCTGCTAGTTTATGTGTCTGTCCATTAGACATTGAATTTAGAGGTCTGGCTTTTAAGATATTTAGATAGTGATAATTTATGGGTGATAGAACATGAGGAAATGAGTATAAGCTTAGTCAGGGGAGATTCAGGTTGGACGTTAGAAAGTATTTCTTCTCTGAAAGGGTTGTCAGCCACTGGAATAGGCTGCCCAGGGAGGTGGTTGAGTCCCCATCCCTGGATGTGTTTAAGAATAGGGTGGATGAACTACTTAGGGATATGGTTTAATGGGGATTAGGGACTGTTGGACCGGATGATCTCTAAGGTCTTTTTCAATCTAGAAATCTATGAAATCTATATTTAATTGACCAGAATTCTTTGCTTTTTCTTAAAACCCTCAGTCTCCAGCTGTTGGGGTTTTTTAACACAGATATTTTCATAGTCCTACCTCTCTGGCCTGATACTAGCACAAGCCCTAATGCCTGCCTGTTGCTTTTTGGCTGTTAAATTCATCCCCATCACCTACCCAAAAACCCAGGAACATAAAAGTCCTTCAAAAGGAACTGAGTTCAATAGCTCATTTCCTAAATCATGTAGTAACTCAGCAGATCCCTGTGAGACTGTTTGGCTTTGGGTAAGCCCTGAATGGCATAAATTACTGTAAATAGGAGTCTCTTTCTGAATACATTTCCTTCAGGATTTCTATAGTCAACCCTTAGCATGAATGAAAGTGTCTGTCCCTCTCTCTGCCCCGGTCACAGCCCATTTCTCCTTTCAGAGCTAAAGGCATACATCCCATGGCAATAACTAATCGAGATGCCCATGTTTGCTTAAAAGATTTTTCTGGGACTCCTAAATATTCCCTCAATTTAAGTCTACCATCTTCCAAGAAAAGTCAAACAAAACAGACTTTACAGCTCTGTCTGAAGACAGCTTTTTAACTTAAGTCCAGGTTATTTTCATTTTTGCTTCATGACACATTATATATTTAATGCAAAAGAAAATATGCCCAGCTCAGAAATTCAGCCAAAGATGACAAGTCCAAAATTATCTCAACTTAGAAATATTACTACCCAGGTTATTAGTCTTAGCTTTCGTTTATGATCACTTTTTCCAGCAGTGCTGCTACACTTGGAATTAATTGCAGCTTGTGAACTTTCTGAGGAGAAGGTGGTGAAACAGTATGCATTTTATCACTACTTCTTGCACAAATATAGAAAGAGCAAAGGTCGCTTATGTTAATTTCTTTCATGCAAGTATGTCTGTAACTTTGTCACTTTGTAGCCTGCTACTATTTATGAAGTTGATGTAGGTTATCTTTCATTTCACAGTTTTCCTTAGGAAGTAAGCATCCCTCTTTTAGGATTAAGAAGTTCATTTAAATTTCAAATTACCTTTTTTGACAAAATATCTTCAGTTTGCTCTGATAGTAAAACGTGTATAATACCCAGCGAGACTGGCCAGATCTCGCTCCCATAACAAAGACAAAAAGAAGTGCATATCTATCTTTCATGTCTTATTTCCCGTAATCCTCTCTTCTTGCTTCCCAAGCCACACTGCTCAACATATAGAAGAACCATGTGACAGGCAAGGAATGTGATCCTATACTCTATGCCTGCCCACCCAGAGATACAGCTCACACCTGTGAAAAGCCTTCATAGAACCAGAGTCCTCATAGAAACAGAGCCCTAACAGAAACAGAGAATTTGTTTCTTTGCTCAGAAATCAGATGTTGCTCAAAATCTCCAGATTTGAATACAGAGGTTTACCTCTGTTTTGTTTTGGGTTTTTTTTTGACCGGGCAGATATACTCTTCCACGGCCACGGTTTCTTAAGAAGTGGAAAAAACTACCATTTTATTGCTTATCTCTAACAAGAGGTGATGGATCCTCCATATATGTTGATCACACCATCAGGTGAGAGTGGCCGCTGTCGAGGTAACCTCGAGCAGTGACACTGCCAGCATCACCAGAAGCCCCAGGAGATGGTCACCTGAGCAATCTGCTATGAACTCTAATTCACAACCAATGTTTCCAAAAAATATAACTGCAATGGCTGCAGAGAGTTAATTCCTTTTCTAGTAAATTACCCAGTCGAAAGCCTGGCATCTCAGTGCCAGGTAAATGATAAAAGTATTTGGGGCCCTAACTTGCCATGAAAGACCCAGTTGATTCAATGGTTTGGCCCCCCTAAAGCAGGTGCCAAAGTGAGTGACAGATGCTGGGGAGGCATCTGGTGTAGCGGACGGATCGCTGCCATGAATAATGCAGTGGAGCAATGGCACCTTGCTATTTCTCAGCCTTGTTAGTCTAATGCCGCCTATTTAACTTGTCTATTTGCATTAAGCCCAACACTTTGGAAGCCTTGATGTATTTTATGATACTTTCTTGCTTTTGATGGTCCTATTTGTGATTCAGCAAACAGTACCTAAGTAATCAATATTCTTTCTGGGTGGACATTTTTTTTATCTGCAGAGCCATCATATGAATTCAGTTAGTTTACTGGAGGTCAAACACTTTTCATCTTCTCCACGAGCCAAAGAAAATTGAAAGATTTAAACTCCCTTTGAATTCCTTTGATTAACTTGGGGAAAATATCTCACTTTTTCAAACTCAGAAGCAGAATTGTCTTCACTATAAATCTACCTCATTTTGACACACTGATCTCTGCATAATGGGCAATATCAAGTGTTGAGGCATAAACTGGAAGACAAAGGAAGCTGTAGAAGAGTTATGAATGATGCTGTTGTCAATTATCATCCACACATACACACCTTCTTTGGGTTGGATTAAAAAAAATCCACATAAAATCAATAAGATATGTATAGTTAGCTGTGAGGAACAAGGACTGGGATCCACACTTTTGGGAATTGTACCCTTGTGGTGCAAAGCCACCTGTGCTGTGTCAGTAACGGTACCTCAATGTTACTACATAGTCACATCAGTTTCATCCCCTCAGTTGGACCAAATTCACACCATACAAGTGCATGCAATGCCACTGCTTTCATCACGCTGTTTTTAAAAAGCAAGAAGGAACACTTCATGTTTCAGACACATGGAGGAAAAGAGACACTGAAGACCAGATTTAAGCTCCTTCACACCTCCCTTGCGCAGCTCTGCAGTGTCCCAGCTTGCAGGGCTGGCAAGGACAGAGAAAGTCAATGACTAAACCAACAGAATGATGAAAATAACATCTTGCATCTCTGATATATGCTTCTTCCACTGACTTCAATGATTTTATTTTTAATTTATAAGATTTTATAGTCAATTTTTAAAAATTGCTTAATAAAAGCATGAGTTAAAACCCATTTAGTTAAACAGGGAAATCTGTATACAGACACACATATCAATTTTGGTGACTTGTTCCTAGTATTTCACTACATTGTAACTTGCATTCATTTAATAAAATTAATGTGAAAAGTGGAGTCAGGTTAAGCAAGTGCAGATTCTTCATGTCAGGACTTGAAGCAATACTCAGTGATTTAGACACTACTGCCCAAGATCACAGAAACTTCAAATACACTTAGTTTGATCAACTTACACTTTGTGCAAGTGAGAACTGACTTCTTCCAGTGCAATTATGGCCTGAGCACCTGGACAAAACATCCAGAAGTTTACCTCGGATGGCTTTCAGAGATCCAGATCTGAGATTATGAGAGTCCCAGGGATGCAGGACGTGAAGGGACAGCGAGAGCTGCTGACGTCCCACCTCTTGCACTAGGGTCAGATTCTCACAGTGCAGGAGAATTAAAGAAATTCTTCTTGTTGTGATGCCAAATCCCAGGTTTGGCACTGGCAGCCAGTGAGCTGTCTCACCCTCGTACCCCCCACCCCATCAGTCCCAGCTGCTGACACATCATCTCCGTCCTGCTGCCTGTTGCCTTCAGTCATCTCGGACAAAAAAGTCTGAAGTCTGTTATCCCTCCTCAGCTGTCTCCCTTTTGTGGACTAAACAAACCTTGTTCTAGCCACAGTTTCTGATAAGGGATTTGTTTTAGAAAGCTTGAATTATTTTGTTCGTTTTCCTCTGGGGTCTTTTCTTCCCCTCTTTCATGATGTGCAACAGAACTGGAGATATCCTTTCCTCTAAATCACTGCAGTGCTTGGACCATTACTTACTGTTCTTTGTAGCTGTCTTTCAGTTTTAACACACCCACCCTATTGCAAATTTTTTTGGCGTGTATTTCCACTACTGGTTTAAAGGAACGTCCCAGACACAGTGTCAAAAGTCCTGTGAAGATAAAGACAGATCAACACATACTGCAACTCCATCTTAGAAATAAATTGGATTGGTTTGGAATTACTTGTTCTCAGAAATCTGTTTAGCAATGTGTTTTCCTGTGGACATTTATGTATCATTCCATAAGGCTTTCCAGTAACATGCTTGGTACTGATGAGGAAGAAAGAAGGAATACACGGGAATGAAAGTCATGTGGGTGAACCAGCGGAGCTAGGAGCTGAAGGGTAAGGAACGTGGTGCACAACCCTCTGTGGTTCCCTATGTGGTTTCAATGACATTCTTCAGTTCTTGCTTCATTTAAACACAAGCAACGCTTTTGTGCATTTTGAGTGAATTTTTCTAGAGCACTGATACATCTTTCAACCTTTGGCTCCAAGTCAGATGAGTGCCTGCACATCCCCAAAAGGCCATCCCATGGCACTCTGCATTTGGGCTCATTTCCACTCTCTACTCATTCGAACTTTCTCATGCTTCATTGGCATAGCTAAATATTTACATGAGGCAGCAGTGATTTTGGCTGTGGTTAACAGGTAGTTACACATTTGCAGCATCTGTCAGTGTGTTTGGTTTCGTTCCTGTGCTGCCGACTGAGCAAGCATACACACTGCCTTCTGCACCAGTGGAGAATGAAGCATTTCCTCACAGCCATCACAAATAGGTTTTATAATACATTACACCTAAGAAAATAAGGATATTGAATCTTTATCAGGTTTCCCCTTGGTGGGGAAGCAAAACCAGGTCTCAACTTCCATATGTCCATTGAAACATTGCGTGACCCTGCTGCCCTTGCAAACATTTCTTGTTGGTGTAGCTGGTGATGGAGAGGGGTCTTGCTGGAGCACAGAAGTAGTAGATATGAAATATATTTGTCAACATTGCAGCAGTAACAGGAGGTTGCCACAAGGTCAAGATAAAAATGTCCAAAATAGGTGTAACAAGCTGGCAGCAAGGGAGGCCACTGCAGCCGGCAGGAATGTTCTCAGCCATGCAGGATACGGTCCTCAACCTCCTCTGAATGGCACCGTGCCGCAAGGCTTTTTTCTGTCCTTAGAAAACTTGAGTGGATGAGTTTCCATTTCCAACCAACTGCCAGGTAATAACAATTTGTTTACTACCAACCTTCTGACACAGAGATGCTTGGCAGTGCCATATAAGAATACCAGAGCTTTTCCTTCTGTCAGACCCCAAGCTAAAAAGAGATGATCTGCCTCAATCTGATTTGGCCACGAAAATGCTTGCGAGGCATTCACAGCAGCCCTAGCCTGCAAGTGTTTTGGCTCTGAAGACCTTCATAGATTCATAGATTTCTAGGTTGGAAAAGACCTTAGAGATCATCGAGTCCAACCATCCCTAATCCCCATTAAACCATATCCTCAAGTAGCTCATCCACCCTATTCTTAAACACATCCAGGGATGGGGACTCAACCACCTCCCTGGGCAGCTTATTCCAGTGGCTGACAACCCTTTCAGAGAAGAAATACTTCCTAACATCCAACCTGAATCTCCCCTGACTAAGCTTATGCCCATTTCCTCTTGTTCTATCACCCATCACTAATGTAAAGAGCCCTTCAATAGTGTTTCTGGCCACCCTATTTTCTGCAACTGGGATAAGATGACTGGCTGGTGGTCAAGGAGGGGAAAAGGCTAGAAAGGACTGAAGCAATTTGTGGGTGGTGATGAGTCTCGTCTCAGCAAGCGTAACAAGGTGACTTTCATCTTAGTAGTCTGAATAATGTTCTGACAATGTTTGGGTGGGGTTTTTTTGAGGGATGATCCTTTACCATGTCGAAATAGTCTTCCACTGAACCCTTAAAAAACATCTCTTGGTGAGCTGACTCACTGCTCTATGAATCATCGGACGTTCAATCAATCATCAACTTTTGTCTTTTGTAAAGCAGCTATTGATGCTGTATGTTACTAGTTTCTTGGCACCTTATACTGGCTTTCATCAAAGCAAAATGCTGATGCAATTAGCAAAGGATATCAATTTATGCAGCAATTTACATTATCCCTCAAAGCTTCATTAGCCTCTGAAGCTAAGGGACTGGAGAGAAAATTTGGGGAAGTGCTCTGTTACCTTCTGCAGCTCAGCCCATCTGTGCTGCTGTGGTGCTCCCGCACTATGCTGCCCTTCGCGGACGGGAAAAGGAGATTTGTCAGCACCCAGCTCCGCAGCCTACAGACAGGACAACTGCCTCCATCCACCCCAGTTCAGCCTGAGGAGCTACA
This sequence comes from Tauraco erythrolophus, assembly GCF_009769465.1. Classification (NCBI taxonomy): domain Eukaryota; kingdom Metazoa; phylum Chordata; class Aves; order Musophagiformes; family Musophagidae; genus Tauraco; species Tauraco erythrolophus. The sequence goes on along the minus strand of NC_141479.1, from coordinate 18,103,583 downwards.
CGTACATTTTGCAAGGGGCCAAGCTATTGCGTGGGACTGGGCATGTTTTGACAGCTAGAGTCAGAACAGCCAGGGGCATTATTTGCAAGGAAAAAATAAAAATAAAATGCAGATTTCCTGTCCTCGAGCCACCCTGGAGCTCCTACCAGCAGGTGATGCTCTGCTGCCGTGGCAGTGTGCCCTGACCGACTTGAGCTCCTCTTGTTTGCTTGTTGACTCCAGAGGTCAACAAGGCATAATTGCCCCATTATTTCACAGAAAAGCCAGGGACGTCAGTAAGAAGCAGCTGCTGGTGGGATGGAAACCTCACTTAGCAGCCCTTTTGCTGGGAAGGTAATTTAGTCTTTACAACTCTGAACACAACCATCTCTTTATGCCTGTTTCGCTTTGTTTATCAGCAAATATTTGGTCTCCAGGTTTTTGGTGTGAGTTTTTGGGCTTTTTTCTTTCAGATGAATAATTTTTATTATGTTGATTCACGTTGTTGCCTACCTCTCCGCAATTCTGAATACAAGCCTTGCCCTTGACTGCACAATGCAATGAAAGCCTCCAGGTCATAGCTTTCAGAACACTTGATATTGTTTTTTCTTTCTGGAAAGAATAAATAATGTTAACCTCTCTATTAGTGTAGAGGAAAACTGTAAAAGAAAAGGCTATCAGAGGTATGTCAGACTGCTATTTGTCTTGGATGATTCTAAACCCATTGACTACTTTGCACGACTTGACACAAAAAATAAATTATCTCCCAATTAGCTGAATAATTAAAGTGCATCATCAGATTTCCAGTTACATCCTGTAGACACATTTACTGGGGCAGCCATGGCCAGGTGAAACAGTATTTTCTTCTTCCCTGCACATCATGACTGGAGCTGGCTTGTACAAAACACAGGTACTGCCCCGGTGCTGTACCTGGAGGCGAAGTCTTGGCAAGGGGACGCACGGTCTGGGGGACAGCTTGGGCTGTGGCTTGCTGGACAGGTTTTATCTCTGGACATCTTCACATCAGGAGCAGAGAGTACATTTTAGTCAGACATAAATTGTTTGGCTCAACAAAAAGGAACAGATGAATACCTCTGCCAGCAAGACATATTACGGTATTTAGTGTTCTCTAGCAAGCTTAAGTATCTATGGATTTACAGAAAATTACAAAAAATGGCAGAATTTAAGTTACTTGTTCATGTCTGGTAAAAATGCAGCACTGGAGCGTACCAGAGAGATATTTGGCTGAACGCACTCTTGTACAAATTTGATCCCAAGGACTGTCATCAGCTCCCCTACTTTGCAGGGAACCTGAGCCCAGCAGCAAAATGCATTTGTGCAAGGTTGGCTTGCTCTCTGGAAGCACCTCTGTCCTTCTGAGTTGTGATCGTTTGCATTTTATGCAAACAACTGTACAACTGGAGGTAGGTAAGAAGGAGTGCAAACACAAGAAACAGGTTACAGCCCTCTTCTCCAGCTTCTTTCTGCTGGAGCTGCAGCCCACATGGCCAAAAGCAGGCAACTATTCATTTGAAGAACACCTTGCTGAAGGGCTGGAGATGGCAAGCGTACTCCTTTGAGAAGGTGCAGCTTCATTTCCTGGAGCTCACGTCTTGATTTGCAAGAGCACGAGGAACTTCTCATGCCTTCGTAGGATGGTAAATTCAATTCCCAGCTGGCAAAAGCTGTAACAGCCCCAAGCAGGACCATTTGAAAAGCTGAGAATAACTTTGCTTTCTTACACCCTCTTTGCCAAGAGGCCTTCCCTTTCTACACATCCAGGAAAAGCAAAAAGAAAATGGTACATATGTTCCTACATGGAGATGTCTGATAAATCCCACTAAAACAATAAATGAGTTCCAAGGCAAACCTTACCTCTTATTAATTACTCTCTTTCACATCCTTTCATCTAGTTTTAAACCTTCTTGCAATTTTTCAAGACAAAAGAGGTTAAAAAAATGTAAAATGCAATCGATTGTGCTATTTTACTTGTCTAGGACAGCTTAATTTTTTGTCTTTTTAATGTTTTTTAGCAGCTTGGAAAACAGCAGGAACTAGCAGAGGGTTTTTTAAGTGAACCAGACCATTTAAATTGACTGCATTATCCAGCTTTCTTCTGGCTCCATGCTTCAAAACGCAGGCAAGCCCAGCTGCTAAAATAACAGTGTTATTGCTATGCTGGAAGTGAAAGCAGTCTGGTGGTAGAGACATTAGCACGGGACTTGGAAGAAGTGCACCTAGTTCCAGCTTGCACATCAGGTGTATTATGTGAGCTCAGGTACATCTTGCACAGCCAAAATTTTAGAAGCAGTCACATGCCTGACTGGGCAGATCAGCACCCCATGGGACTCACGGGCAGGAGCTGGGTATTTACCGCTCTGACGTGCTGAATAGCAGGTGCCCAACACACCATAATGTGTTTCAAAATTATGGCATGTACAGACATTTAAATTAATTGGATCTTAAATTTAATTAGAAGACTACTTTAGAAGATCAGATAGAAAGAGCCCAGCATGTCCCAGCGCAAGCAGTGCACACCACGAAGCCTTAATGCCTGTGGCATGGTCAGATTATCCCTTCAGCTGCCTGGGATTAAAAGACCCAGAAAGTAAATAAATCCCACTCTCGTCATCTTGCAGCGGAAACACTGGAGCTGCTTCTCACTTTTCTGAATGTCACACAGCCAGGGTAGAGGACACAACTTAGCTCTACCAGGACTTCTAGGAGCTTTCCTGTTTCTGGTTTTTCTAAGTAGGTGTTTCAGTGGTGCCTGTTGGCACCCAAAATTTACACCTAATTCACTCTCCTGAACCAGCTGAGGGTCTCTGTACAAGATAAAGAAAAGATTACTTTGCTCTGAAGTCCAAGACACTTCCTCAAACTGGTGGCTAGACTGGCTTTGCAGGAATTGCAATGTCTGGTACCATATTCAGTTCTCCCTTCCCTTAGCACCTTGCCCATTCGATCCACGACAGGATCATACACACCTAAACACAGAAAGGCTGAGCCTCTCTCTCTGCCATCTGGGGAGCGACTTCGGGAAGGGCCCGTTTCAAACATTAGCATGCAGATGGCCAGCCATCCATTGCTGACAACCATATGGCCATCTTCGCAGATATCCATTACTTTTGGCCAACCACAATTTTACCTGGTTGAAGTCAAGTGATATTTCTACAGGACGAAGAGGACACCAAGCACTACAAGGATGCGATCATGCTCTAAATTCCACCCTTTCTGCCTTTTCGGCTGTATTTCATGACAGATGGTAGATTGCAAAACAACTATAGCAAATCCCGCTTAAGTGCAGAACTTGCCCTTTTGGCTGCATAAACTCCATCATCATACAAGCCCGCATTGGCAGCTGCTGTGAAATCATGCAATATTAAGAGGCTGTCATTCATATTTCTCTGAATCTCTGCAGAATTTATAAAGATTGTATTTCTGGATGAGATTTTGAAAGAATAAAAATCAGTCATCTAATTAAGAAGCACTGCCAAACAGTCACCAAAATGAAGAAGCAGAAGTTTCAAGGCGAAAAATTGAAGATGCCTAGATAGATTTGAGAGAGGAGTATAAACGCTCTGGAGAGAGATACTTTAATAAATGGTCTCTGACAAAGGTGTCTACACTGAATACAGCCTGAGTGGAATTATGAGCATAAAGAAAGAAACCAAGGACCCAATGTCAGGAAAGGATTAGGTGAGAACAAGGAGAGACCCCTCTCCAGTTTAACCTTAGTGTCAGTAAGCTGAAACAGTTTTTCTGACTTCTTCGTGTTTGGTTTTTTTTTGTTTAATTCATAGCTATGTAACATATGTAGATATATGAACAAAGAGTTAAGTCCTGCCAAGAGACTTCTGTGCTGGTTCTGGGAAGGGTAGAGTTAATTTTCCTCACAGTAGCCAACCAAATCCATGGCACCCGAAGAGATGTGTCCACAGGTCCTGAGGGAACTGGCAGATGAAGTTGCTAAACCATTATCCATCCTATTTGAGAAGTCGTGGCAGTCCGGTGAAGGTCCCTCTGACTGGAAAAGGGGAAACATAGCCCCCATCATTAAAAAGGGCAAAAAGGAAGACCTGGCCAGTCAGTCTTACCTCTATGCCCGGCCAGATCATGGAGCAGATCCTCCTGGAAACTACGCTAAGGCATATGGAAAAAAAAGGAGGTGATTGGTGACAGCCAACACGGCTTCGCTAAGGGCAAATCATGCCTGACAAATTTGATTGGCCTCCTACAACGGGGTTCCAGCATTGGCAGATAAGGGAAGAGCAACGGACACCGTCTACCTGGACTTGCGCAAAGCATTTGACGCTGTCTCGCATGACATCTTTGTCTCTAAATTGGAGATTGGATAGATGGATAAGGAACTGGCTAGATGGCCACACTCAGAGAGTTGTGGTCAACAGCTCAATGTCCAAGTGGAGACGAGTGAGGAGAGGGGTTGTCAGGGGTCGGTATTGGGGCCAGTGCTGTTTAACATCTTTGACAGTGACATGGACAGCGGGATCAAGTGCACCCTCAGCAAGTTTGGTGATGACACCAAGCGGTGTGGTGTGGCCAACGTGCTGGAGGGAAGGGATGCCATCCAGAGGGACCATGACAGGCTGGAGAGGTGGTCCTGCACATGGCTCGGGGCAATCCCAAGCACAAGTACAGGCAGTGTGGAGAATGGATTGAGAGCAGCTCTGAGGAGAAGGACTCGGGAGTGCTGGTGGATGAGAAGCTCAACATGAGCCAGCATCAGCTGCCCTTGCAGCCCAGAAAGCCAACAATATCCGGGGCTGCATCCAAAGAAACGTGGCCAGCAGGTCTGTTGCTCACCAGCCTGGGCTGCGGCACCAAGGACACTGTTGCATCCTCCGCAGCCAGAAGGAAATGGCCTGCCTCTTGTAGGCAGGGTCAGTACCTTGAGTTGAGTAGTTAATTAGTAGTTCATTATCACAACTCAGTCCAGCTGGGTAAGAATGATTGGTACCATACAGGTCAAGGGAGGTGATTCTGCCCCTCTACTCTGCTGGGAGCCTGGCCCCAGTGGCCCAGAGGAGGTGGGGCAGGGTGCCCCTGGGGGCACAGCAGTGGAGACCCACAACAAAGCTATCTCCTCAGTATGCTCAAGGTGGTTGCCGAATGAAAGACAGCATGGCCTTGGGCTTGTGGTTCCAGCTTTAATCAAAAAGAGCCCTCTTCTTGAAGAGAGCTTCACTTCTGCCCCGATTTTCAGGGCCAGCAGCACAGTGCCCACAGGCTCCGTGTTGATCTTGGCTTCTGCCTTAGACATCTCAGAATATTCTCCGTCTGAGCTGCCAGGGACGAGAGCTGAGGGTTCTGCATCTTGCTGCGCAAGCTGGAGGGCTGCACCAGAAGGAAAGAGAACAGAGCTGAAACCCACCCATCTGCAGAGGTCCCCAGGCATCCCCTCCAGACCATGCCAGCCCAGCCCCACTCATCCCTTTCCCTGGCCAAGAGGAGCAGGGCGGGCAAACGGATCAGCTGGAAGCTGCAGCTCAGCAATGCCCTAAACGGCCTGGAGACGTTCCTCTGCCCTTGGAGCGTTTCCCTGGAGCAGGGCAAGTCCTAGCAGAGCACTGCCCAGGCTCCGTCCCCTGCCCCGCCAGCCCCGGCACACACAGCTCTGCCCCTACTCACCTGTGTAGATCTCAGCCAGCTTCCCCGTCCTCTGGTCGCTCAGCTGCCTCGCGGCCACTCCTGGACACAGAGCTCCATCAGACCTACCGCTCCCCAGCATGCTCCCAGCAGCACAGCTCGCGGCTCTGCCAGTTTGGCTGCACGCCCTTCTCCCCCCTCAGCAGGGGCACCCCAGGGAGGGACGGCACCCGAGTCGGGGAGCCAAAAGAGGGACTCCAGGGGCTGTGGCTCACCAATGAATCTCACGGCCTCCTCTCGCAAGCGGAAGGGGACGCGATCGTTCCGCAAGTATTCCAGGCTGTGACTCAGATAGTCTTCGACTCTGCTCCTGTCCTGCATCACCTGGAGAGAGCACAGGGGCACGGGGCTGGCACACATCCTGCCCAGTCGGCCGCTCCGCTCCCTCCTCCCAGCACCCCCCGTGTCTCCCCTTCCAGCTCAGGCCCTTCCCATCTCCCAGCCAGGAGCCCGGCAGTGAGGCGCGGCTCACGGGGCCACCCCTTGTCCAGCCGGGGCCTCGGGGCTCGGGGGCTGTCCTCACCAAGCACTCCCCGATTCTCCATAGTCTGCTGCGTCCGGATCAGGTGCTGGAGCTGTTTCCACTTCAGCAGCTTTGCAGCGACCAGGAGGGCTTCCTGAGAGGCCTGCAGAGGGGAACAGGGATCGGGGGGATTGTGGGCAGAGACCAGGGGACAAGGATCGGGGCTCAAAGCCCAGGCCTCCAGCACCTGCAGGGACAGCTGGGAAGCCTCTGGGGACTCTCGTCCTTCAGGCCGTGGTGGCCATGGGTGCTGCTGAGCCCTGCTGCACCAGCTAGGGCAGGTGTGGGCAACGCCCGTGGCAGCTTCTCCGCTCCTCTGGCGCGGGGTATGCCAGGACCCTGCCTCTGGGGAGGTCCCCCGGGAGGAGGGCTGAATGGAGGGAGCAGGGATGGGAGGGGACCCCACCTCCCAGTCCTCCTCTGCAGCAGGGGGATGGCAGTGGAAATCTGTACCTCGGCCACGCTCTCAACCTGGTCGCTCATGTGGAAGAGCAGTGGGATCAGGCTTCTCCGCACGTTCTTCTTCATCTTCTGCTTGTCCTTCCACACGGCCATCTGCATCATGTCCTTGAAGAGGCTGATGGAGAGTGCCCGCAGCAGGCAGGACACCTGGCAGGGAGGAGGACAGGGGGACTTCAGCAACAGCCGCTCCCCAAGCAGAGCCTCCAGGTGGCTGATGCGAGGGAGCAGCTCCAGAGGCCGTTCTGCACACAGGAGCTGTGGGGCAGCTCTGCCGCTGTGGCTGAACGGCACCCGAGAGCAGCGCTTGGCCCGCAGGTGCTTCGCGCTGGGGCTGCCCTGGGCCCCAGCACGGGGGGCTCAGGTCATCCGCAGGCACCGATCCCTCAGGGAGACGCCGTGCTGGAGCACAGAGCCCAGGAGCCATCCCCACCAGAGCCCAGGGGCACTGCTGCAGGGCTGGGCTGGCGGGCAGCTGTCCTGGTGGAGTGGGGCTCTTCCCCCACGGCAGCCGTACCTCATCAAAGAATGGCAGGAGCTTCTCCATCAGCTGCAGAGTGATGGATCTGGCCTCCTTCCTCTCCACGTGAGCCAGCACGTTTTTGAGAATGAGCAGCGCCTTCATCTTGGTGTCAGTGTTGGCGTTCTGCTGGCTCTCCAGGATGTCCGGGAGCAGGGCCAGAATTTTCCTTGCCTGTAGGAAGCACAGAATTCCCTTTCTGTGAAGCAGTGAAAGAGCAGCCCGGCAGAAGTGCTCTGGCCACTAAGCACCAGTCTCCTGTCCCGCTGCACCAGCCCCGTGATGCCGACGTGGCTCCGCTTGACTGTGCCCCGCTCACCGTCTCCGGTCTCTGCGACAGCGTCAGGAGGCCTCTGAGCACCAGCGAGAGCAGGTCCAGGCTCGGGCGCCTCAGGTACCTCTGGAAGCTGTAGAGCCCAGCCAGCTCCTCTGGTATCTTGTCGCTGGAGGCCAGCAGCTGAAACAGAGACGGCAGTGAGGGACTGGCCGAGCCGTCAGGGTTTCCCGCACCGTGCGGCTCCTGGTTCCCGCTGGCGGCTCGAGGCACGGGCACGGGGCAGAGAGCCCGTCCTGGGGGCAGCTCTGCCCGTGCACAGCCCTGAGGGTGAGCAAGGACTGGTCTGGGCACTCACAGACATGTGATGGATGCAGGCGTCCTCTGTGACGGAGCTGAACGTCCTGCTCAGCCGCTGGTCCCCAAGCATGCTGACCAGCTCCCTCAAGACATTCTGCAGCGTGTGGAGCTGGGAAAGCAGCACATTCCACATGGCCAGAGCAGCGCTGTGGGCACAGAGCACTGTCAGCAGGACTGCCTCGGCCACCACGCTGTGCCTGGGCCAGCCCTGCAGGACCCAGGCTGTCCTGCAGCCCCGGCCCTTCCAGGGCTGGAAAGCGTGCTGGGGTGGAGGGCCCTGCTCCTCGGGGATGTCCTGTGGTTTTCCCTGGGTCTGGAAGCCAGAAAATCTCCAGGTCCCTCTCCCCACATGGAACAGGCCCACCAGGGCCGCTGGGGTCAGCACCTGTCGAATGATGGAGAGAGCCTCAACAGGCTCGTGACCACTTCGCCGGGGCTCCGGTCGGTCAGCAGGAGAAGCAGCAAGTCCAGGCTCTTCCGCGCTGACACCGTGCGGATGTGCTCGATGTTTTCGTAGATGCCCCTCACGATTTTTGGCACCTGGGGGGCACACAGGTGAGGATGGTGCTGCCACTGCAGTGCAGCCATTTCTCAGCTGCCTCTGAAACGGCTGCCTTTGCCGTCCCACTCTGCTGCTTTAAAATAGCTTCAAGGTGCCTGAGGCACTCGGCTTAGGGAGGGAGAGAGGGAAGAAAAGCACCTGACAGGGCTCAAGGGCAGGGCAGGGCAGCCACAGGCCACTTACCTCCACCAGCCAGGAGGAGGGTTGTGTCATGGCCAGCTCCAGGATGCTGCTCGCCTCCTCCTTGTCATAGGCGCTCGAGTCTCTCATGCTCTCAATGGCCACGAGGATGACGTCTGTCTTCTCAGAAGGCAGCAGGTATTTTTCAAACGCCTACGGGGAGAAGGAAGGATGGGAAGACGTGTCACGCCACGCACCCCGATGGTGCTGCTGAGCTGAGCAGGGAGAGCAGCTCTAGTGAGAGATGGCCCCGCAGTGCCATCACACAAGTCTCCTGCTGATGCCACGGAGAAGAGGCCCAGCAAGGGAGGGGCTCAGTACCATTGTAATGTTGCTGGTGCTGGGCAGAGACAGCCAGGAGGTGTTCTCAGCTTCCTCTTTCCTCAGACTCTGTGGATACCGTGGCTGACTGGTGCCTAAAGCGGAGGGGATGACAGAAGAGTCGGTGGGACAAAGCGTCTTGGCCAACAAGCTTACCAAAGGATGAAGAGTTTTACCTCGGGATGGCTGAGGAGGGAGGTTAGCCCCCACAGACAGGGCCAGAGGTGGTGGACAGGGGTGTAAAGCAAAGGGTGACAGGCGAAGGGAACAAGAGGGACCTCTGGGACAATGGGGAAGGATGAGAGACACCTGCCTCAAGTGGGCAAATGCTCACAGCCTGGGAAACTCAAAGGAACTAGAGCTCTGCGTGCAGTTGCACAACATTCTTGGAAAAACTGAGATGCGGGGGACAGCTCGCAGGGCTGGAGTGCAGCGGTGCATGGATTTTCTTCTCCAACAGGGAATAGTTATCTGGGGGATGTGGCAATCAGTGATAGCTTTGGCTGTATGGACAGTGAAACATATGGGTTCTGAGAGGTCCTGAGAGGAGTGGGGAAGGAGAGCAGTGAAGAACAGGTGCTGGACTTCTGCTGAGCATTGAGCTTCTGCAGCAAAAGAATAACTGGGATGCTACGGGAAGCAACTGTGAGGGCCAAAGAAGCTCAGGGAAGCTGGCAGACTTTCATGGACAGCCTCCAGCAAGCACGAGAAGGGTCCGTTGCAACACTCTGGGAAACGAGCAGGCGGAGGAGGAGATGTCATCTGTGTGTGGAGGGACGCAGCCCACCGCAGCTTCTCTTACGTGTTTGCTTCTGGATGAATCTGAAGAGGTAGTCAAGCGCATCCAAAGCTCCCCACTTGATCTCCCAGTTCTTCCAAGTCCAGCAACGACTGAGATGTCCCAGCAACTGGCCCAGGAGGGGCATACGCATCTCTGATCGGAAGGCAGGCCTCTCATCATCTCCTCCTAAGGCGCTCCGGATCTGGGCGAGGAAAGCAGGACAGGGAAAAGGGCTGAGCGGCAGCACCTGCGACCAAAGCCCTGAACGCAAGAGTCTGGCCAGGAAAGGCTCCCCAGGGAGTCAGAGCTTTGGAGGGCCCTCCCAAAGCAGCTAGCTGGGCAGCAGGGCGGGGAGAGCTGCCAGGCCTGGGCTCCCACCATGATCCTGGGCAGTCCTGTCCTGCACAGGACTGGTGGCCCAGTTGGCTCCTGGCAGAGAGGGAACTGGCAAGAGAAGACCGTGGGGAAAAAAGAAGACACCAAGACCTTGGCTCCAGGGCAGAGCTTTGCTGAGCACTGCGATGGGTGCCCAGGCTTGCCTCGCAGGCATCCCTGAGCCGCAGGGTGCTCCAGTGTGCAGGGAAGGGGAGAGAGCCTGGCTGGAGGGTGCCTGGCTCCTTACCTCCTCTGCAGAAAGGCTGGCCAGCCAGTCGCTCAGCCTCCTAATCCTCCCCACGGCCCTCTCACACGCAGCTGCTCTGCGGCACTTGGTGAAGGTCAGCAGCGTCTGGGAGGAGAGAAAATGCTGATGTGCCCTGGGAGCTGGCGCTCGCGCCAGCAGGGGCAGCACTACTGAAGTCCTGGCTGGCCTCGCGCAGGGCTTGTGGCCAGGCAGGTAGGCAGATGCCATTCCGTGCCCTCCCCCGGAGCACAGCCCTGTGTCCCCTCTCCCTCAAGGCTGGGCGTTTAAGCAGGAGCCGGCCTGGGGGGTCTGCAATGGGGGAACAGGGATACGGCCACTGGGGCTGCAGCCAGGGGACACCGGGCAAGGGAGCTGGGCACCCTCCCTGCAGCGTGCTCTGTGCAGGGCACACTGAGGAGTGGACACTCCCTTCTCTCCAGGGTGAGGAACCGTCCCTGCGAACCTCACTCTTTCCCAAGACCAGACCTTTATGATTGACTGCAGCTCCTTGAAGCCGGAGGTAGGAGATCTGAGCACCAGCATCCGCAGCATGAAGTCCATTGCGTCCATGGTCTGCAAGGAAGACAAAGGGTTGTGGAGGCCTTTCTGCAGTCCCTCTCCACTCCAGAGACAGAGGTCAACGCCCTATGCCGACAACACCCACACTGCCTGGCGGTGGGTGCCCAGGGGAGGCCTCAGGGCAGACAAGCTGCTGTGGGCAGAGAAGCCTGTGGCACTGGACATAGCCCACGGGAAGAGGACGAAGGAATGACGGTGGGAAAGCAAAGCCGAGAGCCTGCCCTGCCTTGGATCTCCGGTTGCCCCTCAGCACGTGGTGGCCAGATGACTACTTACGTCAAAGTAGAGAGACTTGTCCTGCATCTCCGCACTTGGAGGAAGCAAGAAGACACTCCTGAAGCAGGTTTCCAAGAGGCTTTTCTTTTTGCCCTCCAGCACCGTCTCCACTTTGCTGCAAAGAGAGAGAGGGACCAGTCACACATCGGTGCTGGGAGCGGTGCCTCAGTGTCTTGGGCAGATGGAGGTGGACCTCTGGAGCAGAGGTCCCTGAGAGGGATGGAGGTGTGCAGGGAGTCCTGCTTGGAGGCACTTCCTCCCTGCCCGACATGGCCTGAGCCAAAGGACAGTCCTGTAAGGCAAGCCTCACGCCTCCCGCTTTGCTGAAGAGTCAAGACATGGCGGGGAGCTGCAGGATCCCTCTGTCCCTCCCTGCGCCCTCCCAAAAAGGCCCAGGGGCTGTGGAGAGGTGCCAGCCAAGCCAGGGGCTGGGCAGGTACCTCAAGGCAGCGATGGCAAGCATGGCTTTCTGCCGCACCACTGTGTCCAGGTGGTCCATGGACTCCTCTTCCAGCAGCACCTGCAGAGCACAACCAGGATGGGACCTCGCAGCCGCCAGCACCCAGTGTCGGCAGACCCACCACCCAACCTGGGTGTCCCTGCCTCCAGACCCGCCGGGTGTCCCCTCACCTTGACATTCTCTGCCAGATGCAATTGCTGGCAGAAGGCGTTCAGGTCCTGGGACAAGCCCTCCTGCTGGGCAGCTGCGCACAGGGTGCAGATGGTCTCTAGGAATAGCACCCTCTGGGCCACCTCCTGGCAGTCGGGGGACAGAGAGGCAAGCGGGAAGCGTGAGCAGTTGGACACATGGCCGGCAGGGTTGGAGCACGGGGGCTGCAGCGCTGTGCCGGAGATCTGGCAGAGCAACTGTGCCCGGCCAGAAGCCCCCCGGCACAGGCAGCAGAGCCGGCGGCTCCGGCGTTCGGGAGATGCAGGCATGGCTCCCATGGAAAGGGCCGTGGTTACCTTTAGGGAGCCCTTTAGAAAAGCCTGGATCCACTGCACGGATTCTTTTTCCACTCCGCACAGAGCCGGCCAGCTGGACTCGGCAGAGGCGGCGCCTAGAAAAGGTGGAGAGCAGGGAGGGCTGTAGAGAGGCGCCCACGGCAAATGCGAGGAGAGGAAGGAGCTCTGCCCTCCATCCAGCCTCGTGCCCGCTCCCCTGGCACAGTCTCCCCATGGCTGGAGGGTGCCCGGCAGATGGGCTGCGATGCTGGAGCGCAGCGCGGTGCGGAAAGCCACAAGCCCCATCCCACAGCAGGAGCTGGGTCCCCACGGGACCCCCACTGCCAGTGCGCCAGGGAAACAGGACCGCGGCGTGGAGCAGGGGGCAGTCGCTGGCCCCAGCAATGCCGTCCTGGTGGGCCCCCTCACTTACCGGTCTGCTGCGGGGCGGGCTCATGCACCTCGCCGGGCTTCGCTGGAGAGCTGCTCTCCGGGCAAGCCTTCTTCGTCCAGGCCATCTTGGGGCGGCGGGGAGGTCTCTCTGCCATCCTGCCGGCCGGAGGAAAGGGGTAGGGGTGGGGAAGGGGGAAGCTTCGACGAAACGCCGCGGCACCGCGGGGCTGCCGGGGCGGCGGGGAAAGACACGGGCTGTGCTAAGGGGCTCCTCGCCAGCTCCACGCTCCCGCCCTGTCCCGTCGCTGTCCTGTCGGACACTGCGCAGTGGGCGCCGTGGCCGCACTGGCCATACACAGCGTCAGGGCGTGTGGCAGAGGCGCGTCACAAAGGGCTCCACTGTGACCCGCCACCCAGACCGGGAGGGTGGGGTGTCCCCTGTGAGGTCACAAGGCTCGCTCACTCCTGGCACCTGGGGCCTCTTGGCTGCCCCACATTTGCCCTCATGTTCCCTGGAGACCTCCCTCTTGATCTCCAGGTGTCCCAGAGCCCGATTTTCCCACGTCTAGGTATGCCCACTCATCTACAGCCTAAGAGACAGAGAGCTTGAAGAGTGGTTCAGAAAGGTCTTCTTTAAACACGTGGATCTCATTGTGATGCAAATAAAAGTTGGCCCATTTGAACAGCATCTAAGCTGCTCCTGATTTGTGCCTTTAGAGATTTCTAGACATTTCTAAGGTGGGCAGCAGAGAGGACCAACGCTGATTGATGATGTCTGCAGTCATTTTGTTAAAATGTTAGGACGTGCAAGTAAGTTTAACCTTGAGGTCAAACTTACAGTATAACAATGTTAGAAAACACTGGGGATGGCAGACCAGGAAAGGAGACAATAACCTGCTGCGTTGACTGCACCACATATGTCTGTTTCGCTTTCTTCTGTATTCAGGCAGACCTGGAGTCTTCCACCACTGTCAGCAAAGGGGCACGCCGGAGAGGACAGAGGAGGGATCAAGCCTCCCTAACCAAGGGTTTTGTTGGTCTCTGCTTGAATGATTCAGACCTTAATGTCTGACAAGATAAGTTTGGTCTCAGAGACGTTTGTTTTCTGTTATCTTGTAGATATGAAGAATGCCGAAAAGATCAGTAAATCAGTTCATTGATTGAGTGACAAATAAGTCACGTGAATGTTTCCTTGTTTTACATCTCTCTGTCTTCAAAGCCATTTCAAATCACACTGAAGTTGTAAAGGGAAGGTGTGAATCTGTCCTGTTTGCACTGGTGGTCTAAGACTGCCCCTGCTAGGACCACAGCTGGAATTTGGCTGTGTCTATGTTCCGGTACGGGCTCTCCTTTACTGTCTGCTGATGCACAGGCCTATTTACTGTGATACACGTCAGCTTGCTGTCTGCTTAAGAAATGGTCCTCGGTTCAGATCACAAACTTAAGCACAGGGCGCACTTTGTTTTCTGTTTCTCCTTGTTCTGTTTCTTTTTCTTCTGAACATCCCTGCCAAGATCGACACAGAGATCTGGGCATGAAACGTTTGCCATACTCATGCAGAAGGATGCTTGCAGTCGCAAACACATTCCTCTCTCTCCCTCCAAGTGTGGACAGCTTGAGGTACACTTTCAGAAGACACCAACTCTTCTCTGGATTCCATTGCATTCTTTGCTCGTGAAACATGTTAATATATTTTTAGATATTCCTATTTTTATCTAACATTCCTGGGATAACGAGAGGGATAACTCATAGCCCACCCTATTGCTATCTTTATAGCATGATCCTACTATAGGGCAAGGCTCTAGAAAAGGATGTTACATGACTGTACGTTAATGTAAGAAGCAGAACTTGGAAACAAAGTGCCCTGTTCGTTCTCGTTGGTGCAGGAGGAGTCTCCATCCCTTGACGGGGTTGTGGGGGAGAAATCTAACCTCAAAAGCAAACTTGCAGATGGCAAAATTTAGGAAAGACAAATCCCGCACTGGCTTGTGCTCCGTTCAGTCCAGAGTTTTCACTGGCAATTAGTGGAGGTCGTTCTCTGAAGTCCTACTATTTTTCGTCACACTATATTTCCCAAACTTATTAAGTTCCTGTAAAGGATGCGTTGAATGTTGTCAGAAAGCTGCTGCCTCCACCAGACTCAAGCACTCCCAGATTCCTGCACTCCATCCACTGGAGCCCGTCCTGGTGCACCCTGAGGACTCTCTGTTCCAGCCCAATGGATGTGGCTGCTGCTTTCCCCTTTGCAGGATCGGCCAGTAGGATGACTGAGCGTGTACCCCACAGCAGTGTACACACACACAGACAGAGGCATACAGGAGACACTAATATGGCCAGCCCCACAGACTACCACGAGCAAAGCGTTGCCTTGAACAAGACCCACGTAGAAGACTACAAGAACTCGCATAAAAGAGAAGTGGAGACAGTCAAGTCCTGCTCCTTCTCTCTGGCTAAACAGGACTGAAACTCACCAGTGAAAACGCACACAATACCGCTCTCTGGAGTCACAAGCACACTCACCTTCACGGATCCCTCAAACACTGCTGTGGGCCCTCTGTCCATCTGACATCCCTGCCCAGATCCTGGGCCCTCTCACTTGGTGTGCGCATCTCCCTCTGCTCGCCAGCTGGTCCTGTTTGATGACGGCTGCCAGAGAACAGACACATGCAGTCACCAGCACATCTCCCAGGAGCCTGCACGCTTCTGCATCCCTGAAAGACGAGCCCAAGCTCTCAGCCTGCCTAATACCCACCCCCAGACCCTGGCCTTCCCTCCCTACGTCAGGCTCGGGCTTTGAGCCTCTCCAGGTACAGATTCCCCCCTGCTTGCAGGCTAATCTGGTGTGAAATTTGCTAGCGAACTGTGCATGCACACTCACACGCATGAGGTTAAATGTGCTAGGGAAAAATATAAACGCACCCAGATCCTTCGCATGACCGGTCCTGCAGGCCGCTGGAATGCAGCGGGAGAGCCCCGGTGAGGGCACAGCCCTGCAGCAGGCAGGCTGGAAGCAGGGAGGGAACCTCCAGCCCGGCCCTGGAGAGCAGAGAGGTTTGCCAGGGCCCAGAGAGGGGAGCTGCTGGCCAGGGGTGCTGAGGAGCTCTCTCCTGCCGGGGATGTGATGTCCTCCCTCCTCCCAGCCCTCGGGCAGGTGGCTGTGGGGAGCCTGGCCCACCCCGGCCCCACAGCCTGGGTGATGGCACCGGGTCCGGCCCGGCCTTGTGCTGTGGGCGCAGTGCTCTGCTCAGGCCCGGCAGCTGCTGGGATAACACGGAGCACGGGGAAGAAACAAGAGGAGCCAGAGGCGTGTGCGCGCCCGCAGGGTTATGATCCCATTGGTGGGGGGATGAATCCTATGACTGGAGTCTCGGAATCATGGAAGGATACAGCTCCTTAGGAAGGAGAGGCCAGTGAGACGAGGAGGAGGTTTCACCCTCTGTGTCAAAGATCAGCTGGAGTGCATGGAGCTGCACCTGGGGATGGATGAGGAGCCGACCGAGAGCTCCTGGGTCAGCATTAAAGGGAGGGCAGGGACAGGGGACATTACGGTGGGGGACTGCTGCAGGCCGCCTGACCTGGAAGACCGAGCGGACGAGGCCCCGTGTAGACAGATAGGGGCAGTCTCACGAGGTAGTGTGGACAACGTGCTGGAGGGAAGGGATGCCATCCAGAGGGACCATGACAGGCTGGAGAGGTGGGCCTGTACGAACCTCATGAAGTTCACCAAGGCCAAGTGCAGGGTCCTGCACATGGCTCGGGGCAATCCCAAGCACAAGTACAGGCAGTGTGGAGAATGGATTGAGAGCAGCTCTGAGGAGAAGGACTCGGGAGTGCTGGTAGACGAGAAGCTCAACATGAGCCGGCATCAGCTGCCCTTGCAGCCCAGAAAGCCAACCATATCCGGGGCCGCATCCAAAGAAACGTGGCCAGCAGGTCAAGGGAGGTGATTCTGCCCCTCTACTCTGTTGGGAGCCTGGCCCCAGTGGCCCAGAGGAGGTGGGGCAGGGTGCCCCTGGGGGCACAGCAGTAGAGGCCCACAACAAAGCTATCTCCTCAGTATGCTCAAGGTGGTTCCCGAATGAAAGACAGCATGGCCTCGGGCTTGTGGTTCCAGCTTTAATCAAAAAGAGCCCTCTTCTTGAAGAGAGCTTCACTTCTGCCCCGATTTTCAGGGCCAGCAGCACAGTGCCCACAGGCTCCGTGTTGATCTTGGCTTCTGCCTTAGACATCTCAGAATATTCTCCGTCTGAGCTGCCAGGGACGAGACTGAGGGTTCTGCATCTTGCTGCGCAAGCTGGAGGGCTGCACCAGAAGGAAAGAGAACAGAGCTGAAACCCACCCATCTGCAGAGGTCCCCAGGCATCCCCTCCAGACCATGCCAGCCCAGCCCCACTCATCCCTTTCCCTGGCCAAGAGGAGCAGGGCGGGCAAACAGATCAGCTGGAAGCTGCAGCTCAGCAATGCCCTAAGCGGCCTGGAGACGTTCCTCTGCCCTTGGAGCGTTTCCCTGGAGCAGGGCAAGTCCTAGCAGAGCACTGCCCAGGCTCTGTCCCCTGCCCCGCCAGCCCCGGCACACACAGCTCTGCCCCTACTCACCTGTGTAGATCTCAGCCAGCTTCCCCGTCCTCTGGTCGCTCAGCTGCCTCGCGGCCACTCCTGGGCACAGAGCTCCGTCAGACCTCCCACTCCCCAGCATGCTCCCAGCAGCACAGCTCGCGGCTCTGCCAGTTTGGCTGCACGCCCTTCTCCCCCCTCAGCAGGGGCACCCCAGGGAGGGACGGCACCCGAGTCGGGGAGCCAAAAGAGGGACTCCAGGGGCTGTGGCTCACCAATGAATCTCACGGCCTCCTCTCGCAAGCGGAAGGGGACGCGATCGTTCCGCAAGTATTCCAGACTGTGACTCAGATAGTCTTCGACTCTGCTCCTGTCCTGCATCACCTGGAGAGAGCACAGGGGCACGGGGCTGGCACACATCCTACCCAGTCGGCCGCTCCGCTCCCTCCTCCCAGCACCCCCCGTGTCTCCCCTTCCAGCTCAGGCCCTTCCCATCTCCCAGCCAGGAGCCCGGCAGTGAGGCGCGGCTCACGGGGCCACCCCTTGTCCAGCCGGGGCCTCGGGGCTCGGGGGCTGTCCTCACCAAGCACTCCCCGATTCTCCATGTCTGCTGCGTCCGGATCAGGTGCTGGAGCTGTTTCCACTTCAGCAGCTTTGCAGCGACCAGGAGGGCTTCCTGAGAGGCCTGCAGAGGGGAACAGGGATCGGGGGGATTGTGGGCAGAGACCAGGGGACAAGGATCGGGGCTCAAAGCCCAGGCCTCCAGCACCTGCAGGGACAGCTGGGAAGCCTCTGGGGACTCTCGTCCTTCAGGCCGTGGTGGCCATGGGTGCTGCTGAGCCCTGCTGCACCAGCTAGGGCAGGTGTGGGCAACACCCGTGGCAGCTTCTCTGCTCCTCTGGCGCGGGGTATGCCAGGACCCTGCCTCTGGGGAGGTCCCCCGGGAGGAGGGCTGAATGGAGGGAGCAGGGATGGGAGGGGACCCCACCTCCCAGTCCTCCTCTGCAGCAGGGGGATGGCAGTGGAAATCTGTACCTCGGCCACGCTCTCAACCTGGTCGCTCATGTGGAAGAGCAGTGGGATCAGGCTTCTCCGCACGTTCTTCTTCATCTTCTGCTTGTCCTTCCACACGGCCATCTGCATCATGTCCTTGAAGAGGCTGATGGAGAGTGCCCGCAGCAGGCAGGACACCTGGCAGGGAGGAGGACAGGGGGACTTCAGCAACAGCCGCTCCCCAAGCAGAGCCTCCAGGTGGCTGATGCGAGGGAGCAGCTCCAGAGGCCGTTCTGCACACAGGAGCTGTGGGGCAGCTCTGCCGCTGTGGCTGAACGGCACCCGAGAGCAGCGCTTGGCCCGCAGGTGCTTCGCGCTGGGGCTGCCCTGGGCCCCAGCACGGGGGGCTCAGGTCATCCGCAGGCACCGATCCCTCAGGGAGACGCCGTGCTGGAGCACAGAGCCCAGGAGCCATCCCCACCAGAGCCCAGGGGCACTGCTGCAGGGCTGGGCTGGCGGGCAGCTGTCCTGGTGGAGTGGGGCTCTTCCCCCACGGCAGCCGTACCTCATCAAAGAATGGCAGGAGCTTCTCCATCAGCTGCAGAGTGATGGATCTGGCCTCCTTCCTCTCCACGTGAGCCAGCACGTTTTTGAGAATGAGCAGCGCCTTCATCTTGGTGTCAGTGTTGGCGTTCTGCTGGCTCTCCAGGATGTCCGGGAGCAGGGCCAGAATTTTCCTTGCCTGTAGGAAGCACAGAATTCCCTTTCTGTGAAGCAGTGAAAGAGCAGCCCGGCAGAAGTGCTCTGGCCACTAAGCACCAGTCTCCTGTCCCGCTGCACCAGCCCCGTGATGCCGACGTGGCTCCGCTTGACTGTGCCCCGCTCACCGTCTCCGGTCTCTGCGACAGCGTCAGGAGGCCTCTGAGCACCAGCGAGAGCAGGTCCAGGCTCGGGCGCCTCAGGTACCTCTGGAAGCTGTAGAGCCCAGCCAGCTCCTCTGGTATCTTGTCGCTGGAGGCCAGCAGCTGAAACAGAGACGGCAGTGAGGGACTGGCCGAGCCGTCAGGGTTTCCCGCACCGTGCGGCTCCTGGTTCCCGCTGGCGGCTCGAGGCACGGGCACGGGGCAGAGAGCCCGTCCTGGGGGCAGCTCTGCCCGTGCACAGCCCTGAGGGTGAGCAAGGACTGGTCTGGGCACTCACAGACATGTGATGGATGCAGGCGTCCTCTGTGACGGAGCTGAACGTCCTGCTCAGCCGCTGGTCCCCAAGCATGCTGACCAGCTCCCTCAAGACATTCTGCAGCGTGTGGAGCTGGGAAAGCAGCACATTCCACATGGCCAGAGCAGCGCTGTGGGCACAGAGCACTGTCAGCAGGACTGCCTCGGCCACCACGCTGTGCCTGGGCCAGCCCTGCAGGACCCAGGCTGTCCTGCAGCCCCGGCCCTTCCAGGGCTGGAAAGCGTGCTGGGGTGGAGGGCCCTGCTCCTCGGGGATGTCCTGTGGTTTTCCCTGGGTCTGGCAGCCAGAAAATCTCCAGGTCCCTCTCCCCACATGGAACAGGCCCACCAGGGCCGCTGGGGTCAGCACCTGTCGAATGATGGAGAGAGCCTCAACAGGCTCGTGACCACTTCGCCGGGGCTCCGGTCGGTCAGCAGGAGAAGCAGCAAGTCCAGGCTCTTCCGCGCTGACACCGTGCGGATGTGCTCGATGTTTTCGTAGATGCCCCTCACGATTTTTGGCACCTGGGGGGCACACAGGTGAGGATGGTGCTGCCACTGCAGTGCAGCCATTTCTCAGCTGCCTCTGAAACGGCTGCCTTTGCCGTCCCACTCTGCTGCTTTAAAATAGCTTCAAGGTGCCTGAGGCACTCGGCTTAGGGAGGGAGAGAGGGAAGAAAAGCACCTGACAGGGCTCAAGGGCAGGGCAGGGCAGCCACAGGCCACTTACCTCCACCAGCCAGGAGGAGGGTTGTGTCATGGCCAGCTCCAGGATGCTGCTCGCCTCCTCCTTGTCATAGGCGCTCGAGTCTCTCATGCTCTCAATGGCCACGAGGATGACGTCTGTCTTCTCAGAAGGCAGCAGGTATTTTTCAAACGCCTACGGGGAGAAGGAAGGATGGGAAGACGTGTCACGCCACGCACCCCGATGGTGCTGCTGAGCTGAGCAGGGAGAGCAGCTCTAGTGAGAGATGGCCCCGCAGTGCCATCACACAAGTCTCCTGCTGATGCCACGGAGAAGAGGCCCAGCAAGGGAGGGGCTCAGTACCATTGTAATGTTGCTGGTGCTGGGCAGAGACAGCCAGGAGGTGTTCTCAGCTTCCTCTTTCCTCAGACTCTGTGGATACCGTGGCTGACTGGTGCCTAAAGCGGAGGGGATGACAGAAGAGTCGGTGGGACAAAGCGTCTTGGCCAACAAGCTTACCAAAGGATGAAGAGTTTTACCTCGGGATGGCTGAGGAGGGAGGTTAGCCCCCACAGACAGGGCCAGAGGTGGTGGACAGGGGTGTAAAGCAAAGGGTGACAGGCGAAGGGAACAAGAGGGACCTCTGGGACAATGGGGAAGGATGAGAGACACCTGCCTCAAGTGGGCAAATGCTCACAGCCTGGGAAACTCAAAGGAACTAGAGCTCTGCGTGCAGTTGCACAACATTCTTGGAAAAACTGAGATGCGGGGGACAGCTCGCAGGGCTGGAGTGCAGCGGTGCATGGATTTTCTTCTCCAACAGGGAATAGTTATCTGGGGGATGTGGCAATCAGTGATAGCTTTGGCTGTATGGACAGTGAAACATATGGGTTCTGAGAGGTCCTGAGAGGAGTGGGGAAGGAGAGCAGTGAAGAACAGGTGCTGGACTTCTGCTGAGCATTGAGCTTCTGCAGCAAAAGAATAACTGGGATGCTACGGGAAGCAACTGTGAGGGCCAAAGAAGCTCAGGGAAGCTGGCAGACTTTCATGGACAGCCTCCAGCAAGCACGAGAAGGGTCCGTTGCAACACTCTGGGAAACGAGCAGGCGGAGGAGGAGATGTCATCTGTGTGTGGAGGGACGCAGCCCACCGCAGCTTCTCTTACGTGTTTGCTTCTGGATGAATCTGAAGAGGTAGTCAAGCGCATCCAAAGCTCCCCACTTGATCTCCCAGTTCTTCCAAGTCCAGCAACGACTGAGATGTCCCAGCAACTGGCCCAGGAGGGGCATACGCATCTCTGATCGGAAGGCAGGCCTCTCATCATCTCCTCCTAAGGCGCTCCGGATCTGGGCGAGGAAAGCAGGACAGGGAAAAGGGCTGAGCGGCAGCACCTGCGACCAAAGCCCTGAACGCAAGAGTCTGGCCAGGAAAGGCTCCCCAGGGAGTCAGAGCTTTGGAGGGCCCTCCCAAAGCAGCTAGCTGGGCAGCAGGGCGGGGAGAGCTGCCAGGCCTGGGCTCCCACCATGATCCTGGGCAGTCCTGTCCTGCACAGGACTGGTGGCCCAGTTGGCTCCTGGCAGAGAGGGAACTGGCAAGAGAAGACCGTGGGGAAAAAAGAAGACACCAAGACCTTGGCTCCAGGGCAGAGCTTTGCTGAGCACTGCGATGGGTGCCCAGGCTTGCCTCGCAGGCATCCCTGAGCCGCAGGGTGCTCCAGTGTGCAGGGAAGGGGAGAGAGCCTGGCTGGAGGGTGCCTGGCTCCTTACCTCCTCTGCAGAAAGGCTGGCCAGCCAGTCGCTCAGCCTCCTAATCCTCCCCACGGCCCTCTCACACGCAGCTGCTCTGCGGCACTTGGTGAAGGTCAGCAGCGTCTGGGAGGAGAGAAAATGCTGATGTGCCCTGGGAGCTGGCGCTCGTGCCAGCAGGGGCAGCACTACTGAAGTCCTGGCTGGCCTCGCGCAGGGCTTGTGGCCAGGCAGGTAGGCAGATGCCATTCCGTGCCCTCCCCCGGAGCACAGCCCTGTGTCCCCTCTCCCTCAAGGCTGGGCGTTTAAGCAGGAGCCGGCCTGGGGGGTCTGCAATGGGGGAACAGGGATACGGCCACTGGGGCTGCAGCCAGGGGACACCGGGCAAGGGAGCTGGGCACCCTCCCTGCAGCGTGCTCTGTGCAGGGCACACTGAGGAGTGGACACTCCCTTCTCTCCAGGGTGAGGAACCGTCCCTGCGAACCTCACTCTTTCCCAAGACCAGACCTTTATGATTGACTGCAGCTCCTTGAAGCCGGAGGTAGGAGATCTGAGCACCAGCATCCGCAGCATGAAGTCCATTGCGTCCATGGTCTGCAAGGAAGACAAAGGGTTGTGGAGGCCTTTCTGCAGTCCCTCTCCACTCCAGAGACAGAGGTCAACGCCCTATGCCGACGACACCCACACTGCCTGGCGGTGGGTGCCCAGGGGAGGCCTCAGGGCAGACAAGCTGCTGTGGGCAGAGAAGCCTGTGGCACTGGACATAGCCCACGGGAAGAGGACGAAGGAATGACTGGTGGGAAAGCAAAGCCGAGAGCCTGCCCTGCCTTGGATCTCCGGTTGCCCCTCAGCACGTGGTGGCCAGATGACTACTTACGTCAAAGTAGAGAGACTTGTCCTGCATCTCCGCACTTGGAGGAAGCAAGAAGACACTCCTGAAGCAGGTTTCCAAGAGGCTTTTCTTTTTGCCCTCCAGCACCGTCTCCACTTTGCTGCAAAGAGAGAGAGGGACCAGTCACACATCGGTGCTGGGAGCGGTGCCTCAGTGTCTTGGGCAGATGGAGGTGGACCTCTGGAGCAGAGGTCCCTGAGAGGGATGGAGGTGTGCAGGGAGTCCTGCTTGGAGGCACTTCCTCCCTGCCCGACATGGCCTGAGCCAAAGGACAGTCCTGTAAGGCAAGCCTCACGCCTCCCGCTTTGCTGAAGAGTCAAGACATGGCGGGGAGCTGCAGGATCCCTCTGTCCCTCCCTGCGCCCTCCCAAAAAGGCCCAGGGGCTGTGGAGAGGTGCCAGCCAAGCCAGGGGCTGGGCAGGTACCTCAAGGCAGCGATGGCAAGCATGGCTTTCTGCCGCACCACTGTGTCCAGGTGGTCCATGGACTCCTCTTCCAGCAGCACCTGCAGAGCACAACCAGGATGGGACCTCGCAGCCGCCAGCACCCAGTGTCGGCAGACCCACCACCCAACCTGGGTGTCCCTGCCTCCAGACCCGCCGGGTGTCCCCTCACCTTGACATTCTCTGCCAGATGCAATTGCTGGCAGAAGGCGTTCAGGTCCTGGGACAAGCCCTCCTGCTGGGCAGCTGCGCACAGGGTGCAGATGGTCTCTAGGAATAGCACCCTCTGGGCCACCTCCTGGCAGTCGGGGGACAGAGAGGCAAGCGGGAAGCGTGAGCAGTTGGACACATGGCCGGCAGGGTTGGAGCACGGGGGCTGCAGCGCTGTGCCGGAGATCTGGCAGAGCAACTGTGCCCGGCCAGAAGCCCCCCGGCACAGGCAGCAGAGCCGGCGGCTCCGGCGTTCGGGAGATGCAGGCATGGCTCCCATGGAAAGGGCCGTGGTTACCTTTAGGGAGCCCTTTAGAAAAGCCTGGATCCACTGCACGGATTCTTTTTCCACTCCGCACAGAGCCGGCCAGCTGGACTCGGCAGAGGCGGCGCCTAGAAAAGGTGGAGAGCAGGGAGGGCTGTAGAGAGGCGCCCACGGCAAATGCGAGGAGAGGAAGGAGCTCTGCCCTCCATCCAGCCTCGTGCCCGCTCCCCTGGCACAGTCTCCCCATGGCTGGAGGGTGCCCGGCAGATGGGCTGCGATGCTGGAGCGCAGCGCGGTGCGGAAAGCCACAAGCCCCATCCCACAGCAGGAGCTGGGTCCCCACGGGACCCCCACTGCCAGTGCGCCAGGGAAACAGGACCGCGGCGTGGAGCAGGGGGCAGTCGCTGGCCCCAGCAATGCCGTCCTGGTGGGCCCCCTCACTTACCGGTCTGCTGCGGGGCGGGCTCATGCACCTCGCCGGGCTTCGCTGGAGAGCTGCTCTCCGGGCAAGCCTTCTTCGTCCAGGCCATCTTGGGGCGGCGGGGAGGTCTCTCTGCCATCCTGCCGGCCGGAGGAAAGGGGTAGGGGTGGGGAAGGGGGAAGCTTCGACGAAACGCCGCGGCACCGCGGGGCTGCCGGGGCGGCGGGGAAAGACACGGGCTGTGCTCAGGGGCTCCTCGCCAGCTCCACGCTCCCGCCCTGTCCCGTCGCTGTCCTGTCGGACACTGCGCAGTGGGCGCCGTGGCCGCACTGGCCATACACAGCGTCAGGGCGTGTGGCAGAGGCGCGTCACAAAGGGCTCCACTGTGACCCGCCACCCAGACCGGGAGGGTGGGGTGTCCCCTGTGAGGTCACAAGGCTCGCTCGCTCCTGGCACCTGGGGCCTCTTGGCTGCCCCACATTTGCCCTCATGTTCCCTGGAGACCTCCCTCTTGATCTCCAGGTGTCCCAGAGCCCGATTTTCCCACGTCTAGGTATGCCCACTCATCTACAGCCTAAGAGACAGAGAGCTTGAAGAGTGGTTCAGAAAGGTCTTCTTTAAACACGTGGATCTCATTGTGATGCAAATAAAAGTTGGCCCATTTGAACAGCATCTAAGCTGCTCCTGATTTGTGCCTTTAGAGATTTCTAGACATTTCTAAGGTGGGCAGCAGAGAGGACCAACGCTGATTGATGATGTCTGCAGTCATTTTGTTAAAATGTTAGGACGTGCAAGTAAGTTTAACCTTGAGGTCAAACTTACAGTATAACAATGTTAGAAAACACTGGGGATGGCAGACCAGGAAAGGAGACAATAACCTGCTGCGTTGACTGCACCACATATGTCTGTTTCGCTTTCTTCTGTATTCAGGCAGACCTGGAGTCTTCCACCACTGTCAGCAAAGGGGCACGCCGGAGAGGACAGAGGAGGGATCAAGCCTCCCTAACCAAGGGTTTTGTTGGTCTCTGCTTGAATGATTCAGACCTTAATGTCTGACAAGATAAGTTTGGTCTCAGAGACGTTTGTTTTCTGTTATCTTGTAGATATGAAGAATGCCGAAAAGATCAGTAAATCAGTTCATTGATTGAGTGACAAATAAGTCACGTGAATGTTTCCTTGTTTTACATCTCTCTGTCTTCAAAGCCATTTCAAATCACACTGAAGTTGTAAAGGGAAGGTGTGAATCTGTCCTGTTTGCACTGGTGGTCTAAGACTGCCCCTGCTAGGACCACAGCTGGAATTTGGCTGTGTCTATGTTCCGGTACGGGCTCTCCTTTACTGTCTGCTGATGCACAGGCCTATTTACTGTGATACACGTCAGCTTGCTGTCTGCTTAAGAAATGGTCCTCGGTTCAGATCACAAACTTAAGCACAGGGCGCACTTTGTTTTCTGTTTCTCCTTGTTCTGTTTCTTTTTCTTCTGAACATCCCTGCCAAGATCGACACAGAGATCTGGGCATGAAACGTTTGCCATACTCATGCAGAAGGATGCTTGCAGTCGCAAACACATTCCTCTCTCTCCCTCCAAGTGTGGACAGCTTGAGGTACACTTTCAGAAGACACCAACTCTTCTCTGGATTCCATTGCATTCTTTGCTCGTGAAACATGTTAATATATTTTTAGATATTCCTATTTTTATCTAACATTCCTGGGATAACGAGAGGGATAACTCATAGCCCACCCTATTGCTATCTTTATAGCATGATCCTACTATAGGGCAAGGCTCTAGAAAAGGATGTTACATGACTGTACGTTAATGTAAGAAGCAGAACTTGGAAACAAAGTGCCCTGTTCGTTCTCGTTGGTGCAGGAGGAGTCTCCATCCCTTGACGGGGTTGTGGGGGAGAAATCTAACCTCAAAAGCAAACTTGCAGATGGCAAAATTTAGGAAAGACAAATCCCGCACTGGCTTGTGCTCCGTTCAGTCCAGAGTTTTCACTGGCAATTAGTGGAGGTCGTTCTCTGAAGTCCTACTATTTTTCGTCACACTATATTTCCCAAACTTATTAAGTTCCTGTAAAGGATGCGTTGAATGTTGTCAGAAAGCTGCTGCCTCCACCAGACTCAAGCACTCCCAGATTCCTGCACTCCATCCACTGGAGCCCGTCCTGGTGCACCCTGAGGACTCTCTGTTCCAGCCCAATGGATGTGGCTGCTGCTTTCCCCTTTGCAGGATCGGCCAGTAGGATGACTGAGCGTGTACCCCACAGCAGTGTACACACACACAGACAGAGGCATACAGGAGACACTAATATGGCCAGCCCCACAGACTACCACGAGCAAAGCGTTGCCTTGAACAAGACCCACGTAGAAGACTACAAGAACTCGCATAAAAGAGAAGTGGAGACAGTCAAGTCCTGCTCCTTCTCTCTGGCTAAACAGGACTGAAACTCACCAGTGAAAACGCACACAATACCGCTCTCTGGAGTCACAAGCACACTCACCTTCACGGATCCCTCAAACACTGCTGTGGGCCCTCTGTCCATCTGACATCCCTGCCCAGATCCTGGGCCCTCTCACTTGGTGTGCGCATCTCCCTCTGCTCGCCAGCTGGTCCTGTTTGATGACGGCTGCCAGAGAACAGACACATGCAGTCACCAGCACATCTCCCAGGAGCCTGCACGCTTCTGCATCCCTGAAAGACGAGCCCAAGCTCTCAGCCTGCCTAATACCCACCCCCAGACCCTGGCCTTCCCTCCCTACGTCAGGCTCGGGCTTTGAGCCTCTCCAGGTACAGATTCCCCCCTGCTTGCAGGCTAATCTGGTGTGAAATTTGCTAGCGAACTGTGCATGCACACTCACACGCATGAGGTTAAATGTGCTAGGGAAAAATATAAACGCACCCAGATCCTTCGCATGACCGGTCCTGCAGGCCGCTGGAATGCAGCGGGAGAGCCCCGGTGAGGGCACAGCCCTGCAGCAGGCAGGCTGGAAGCAGGGAGGGAACCTCCAGCCCGGCCCTGGAGAGCAGAGAGGTTTGCCAGGGCCCAGAGAGGGGAGCTGCTGGCCAGGGGTGCTGAGGAGCTCTCTCCTGCCGGGGATGTGATGTCCTCCCTCCTCCCAGCCCTCGGGCAGGTGGCTGTGGGGAGCCTGGCCCACCCCGGCCCCACAGCCTGGGTGATGGCACCGGGTCCGGCCCGGCCTTGTGCTGTGGGCGCAGTGCTCTGCTCAGGCCCGGCAGCTGCTGGGATAACACGGAGCACGGGGAAGAAACAAGAGGAGCCAGAGGCGTGTGCGCGCCCGCAGGGTTATGATCCCATTGGTGGGGGGATGAATCCTATGACTGGAGTCTCGGAATCATGGAAGGATACAGCTCCTTAGGAAGGAGAGGCCAGTGAGACGAGGAGGAGGTTTCACCCTCTGTGTCAAAGATCAGCTGGAGTGCATGGAGCTGCACCTGGGGATGGATGAGGAGCCGACCGAGAGCTCCTGGGTCAGCATTAAAGGGAGGGCAGGGACAGGGGACATTACGGTGGGGGACTGCTGCAGGCCGCCTGACCTGGAAGACCGAGCGGACGAGGCCCCGTGTAGACAGATAGGGGCAGTCTCACGAGGTAGTGTGGACAACGTGCTGGAGGGAAGGGATGCCATCCAGAGGGACCATGACAGGCTGGAGAGGTGGGCCTGTACGAACCTCATGAAGTTCACCAAGGCCAAGTGCAGGGTCCTGCACATGGCTCGGGGCAATCCCAAGCACAAGTACAGGCAGTGTGGAGAATGGATTGAGAGCAGCTCTGAGGAGAAGGACTCGGGAGTGCTGGTAGACGAGAAGCTCAACATGAGCCGGCATCAGCTGCCCTTGCAGCCCAGAAAGCCAACCATATCCGGGGCCGCATCCAAAGAAACGTGGCCAGCAGGTCAAGGGAGGTGATTCTGCCCCTCTACTCTGTTGGGAGCCTGGCCCCAGTGGCCCAGAGGAGGTGGGGCAGGGTGCCCCTGGGGGCACAGCAGTAGAGGCCCACAACAAAGCTATCTCCTCAGTATGCTCAAGGTGGTTCCCGAATGAAAGACAGCATGGCCTCGGGCTTGTGGTTCCAGCTTTAATCAAAAAGAGCCCTCTTCTTGAAGAGAGCTTCACTTCTGCCCCGATTTTCAGGGCCAGCAGCACAGTGCCCACAGGCTCCGTGTTGATCTTGGCTTCTGCCTTAGACATCTCAGAATATTCTCCGTCTGAGCTGCCAGGGACGAGACTGAGGGTTCTGCATCTTGCTGCGCAAGCTGGAGGGCTGCACCAGAAGGAAAGAGAACAGAGCTGAAACCCACCCATCTGCAGAGGTCCCCAGGCATCCCCTCCAGACCATGCCAGCCCAGCCCCACTCATCCCTTTCCCTGGCCAAGAGGAGCAGGGCGGGCAAACAGATCAGCTGGAAGCTGCAGCTCAGCAATGCCCTAAGCGGCCTGGAGACGTTCCTCTGCCCTTGGAGCGTTTCCCTGGAGCAGGGCAAGTCCTAGCAGAGCACTGCCCAGGCTCGTCCCCTGCCCCGCCAGCCCCGGCACACACAGCTCTGCCCCTACTCACCTGTGTAGATCTCAGCCAGCTTCCCCGTCCTCTGGTCGCTCAGCTG
Source organism: Tauraco erythrolophus (assembly GCF_009769465.1). NCBI lineage: Eukaryota > Metazoa > Chordata > Aves > Musophagiformes > Musophagidae > Tauraco > Tauraco erythrolophus. Next base: position 18,075,092 of record NC_141479.1, on the reverse strand, counting down.
CCTCGCGGCCACTCCTGGGCACAGAGCTCCGTCAGACCTCCCACTCCCCAGCATGCTCCCAGCAGCACAGCTCGCGGCTCTGCCAGTTTGGCTGCACGCCCTTCTCCCCCCTCAGCAGGGGCACCCCAGGGAGGGACGGCACCCGAGTCGGGGAGCCAAAAGAGGGACTCCAGGGGCTGTGGCTCACCAATGAATCTCACGGCCTCCTCTCGCAAGCGGAAGGGGACGCGATCGTTCCGCACGTATTCCAGACTGTGACTCAGATAGTCTTCGACTCTGCTCCTGTCCTGCATCACCTGGAGAGAGCACAGGGGCACGGGGCTGGCACACATCCTGCCCAGTCAGGCCGCTCCGCTCCCTCCTCCCAGCACCCCCCGTGTCTCCCCTTCCAGCTCAGGCCCTTCCCATCTCCCAGCCAGGAGCCCGGCAGTGAGGCGCGGCTCACGGGGCCACCCCTTGTCCAGCCGGGGCCTCGGGGCTCGGGGCTGTCCTCACCAAGCACTCCCCGATTCTCCATGTCTGCTGCGTCCGGATCAGGTGCTGGAGCTGTTTCCACTTCAGCAGCTTTGCAGCGACCAGGAGGGCTTCCTGAGAGGCCTGCAGAGGGGAACAGGGATCGGGGGGATTGTGGGCAGAGACCAGGGGACAAGGATCGGGGCTCAAAGCCCAGGCCTCCAGCACCTGCAGGGACAGCTGGGAAGCCTCTGGGGACTCTCGTCCTTCAGGCCGTGGTGGCCATGGGTGCTGCTGAGCCCTGCTGCACCAGCTAGGGCAGGTGTGGGCAACGCCCGTGGCAGCTTCTCCGCTCCTCTGGCGCGGGGTATGCCAGGACCCTGCCTCTGGGGAGGTCCCCCGGGAGGAGGGCTGAATGGAGGGAGCAGGGATGGGAGGGGACCCCACCTCCCAGTCCTCCTCTGCAGCAGGGGGATGGCAGTGGAAATCTGTACCTCGGCCACGCTCTCAACCTGGTCGCTCATGTGGAAGAGCAGTGGGATCAGGCTTCTCTGCACGTTCTTCTTCATCTTCTGCTTGTCCTTCCACACGGCCATCTGCATCATGTCCTTGAAGAGGCTGATGGAGAGTGCCCGCAGCAGGCAGGACACCTGGCAGGGAGGAGGACAGGGGGACTTCAGCAACAGCCGCTCCCCAAGCAGAGCCTCCAGGTGGCTGATGCGAGGGAGCAGCTCCAGAGGCCGTTCTGCACACAGGAGCTGTGGGGCAGCTCTGCCGCTGTGGCTGAACGGCACCCGAGAGCAGCGCTTGGCCCGCAGGTGCTTCGCGCTGGGGCTGCCCTGGGCCCCAGCACGGGGGGCTCAGGTCATCCGCAGGCACCGATCCCTCAGGGAGACGCCGTGCTGGAGCACAGAGCCCAGGAGCCATCCCCACCAGAGCCCAGGGGCACGAGGAGGGAAACGGCCCTGCACCAGTGCTGCTGCAGGGCTGGGCTGGCGGGCAGCTGTCCTGGTGGAGTGGGGCTCTTCTCCCACGGCAGCCGTACCTCATCAAAGAATGGCAGGAGCTTCTCCATCAGGTGCAGAGTGATGGATCTGGCCTCCTTCCTCTCCACGTGAGCCAGCACGTTTTTGAGAATGAGCAGCGCCTTCATCTTGGTGTCAGTGTTGGCGTTCTGCTGGCTCTCCAGGATGTCCGGGAGCAGGGCCAGAATTTTCCTTGCCTGTAGGAAGCACAGAATTCCCTTTCTGTGAAGCAGTGAAAGAGCAGCCCGGCAGAAGTGCTCTGGCCACTAAGCACCAGTCTCCTGTCCCGCTGCACCAGCCCCGTGATGCCGACGTGGCTCCGCTTGACTGTGCCCCGCTCACCGTCTCCGGTCTCTGCGACAGCGTCAGGAGGCCTCTGAGCACCAGCGAGAGCAGGTCCAGGCTCGGGCGCCTCAGGTACCTCTGGAAGCTGTAGAGCCCAGCCAGCTCCTCTGGTATCTTGTCGCTGGAGGCCAGCAGCTGAAACAGAGACGGCAGTGAGGGACTGGCCGAGCCGTCAGGGTTTCCCGCACCGTGCGGCTCCTGGTTCCCGCTGGCGGCTCGAGGCACGGGCACGGGGCAGAGAGCCCGTCCTGGGGGCAGCTCTGCCCGTGCACAGCCCTGAGGGTGAGCAAGGACTGGTCTGGGCACTCACAGACATGTGATGGATGCAGGCGTCCTCTGTGACGGAGCTGAACGTCCTGCTCAGCCGCTGGTCCCCAAGCATGCTGACCAGCTCCCTCAAGACATTCTGCAGCGTGTGGAGCTGGGAAAGCAGCACATTCCACATGGCCAGAGCAGCGCTGTGGGCACAGAGCACTGTCAGCAGGACTGCCTCGGCCACCACGCTGTGCCTGGGCCAGCCCTGCAGGACCCAGGCTGTCCTGCAGCCCCGGCCCTTCCAGGGCTGGAAAGCGTGCTGGGGTGGAGGGCCCTGCTCCTCGGGGATGTCCTGTGGTTTTCCCTGGGTCTGGCAGCCAGAAAATCTCCAGGTCCCTCTCCCCACATGGAACAGGCCCACCAGGGCCGCTGGGGTCAGCACCTGTCGAATGATGGAGAGAGCCTCAACAGGCTCGTGACCACTTCGCCGGGGCTCCGGTCGGTCAGCAGGAGAAGCAGCAAGTCCAGGCTCTTCCGCGCTGACACCGTGCGGATGTGCTCGATGTTTTCGTAGATGCCCCTCACGATTTTGGCACCTGGGGGGCACACAGGTGAGGATGGTGCTGCCACTGCAGTGCAGCCATTTCTCAGCTGCCTCTGAAACGGCTGCCTTTGCCGTCCCACTCTGCTGCTTTAAAATAGCTTCAAGGTGCCTGAGGCACTCGGCTTAGGGAGGGAGAGAGGGAAGAAAAGCACCTGACAGGGCTCAAGGGCAGGGCAGGGCAGCCACAGGCCACTTACCTCCACCAGCCAGGAGGAGGGTTGTGTCATGGCCAGCTCCAGGATGCTGCTCGCCTCCTCCTTGTCATAGGCGCTCGAGTCTCTCATGCTCTCAATGGCCACGAGGATGACGTCTGTCTTCTCAGAAGGCAGCAGGTATTTTTCAAACGCCTACGGGGAGAAGGAAGGATGGGAAGACGTGTCACGCCACGCACCCCGATGGTGCTGCTGAGCTGAGCAGGGAGAGCAGCTCTAGTGAGAGATGGCCCCGCAGTGCCATCACACAAGTCTCCTGCTGATGCCACGGAGAAGAGGCCCAGCAAGGGAGGGGCTCAGTACCATTGTAATGTTGCTGGTGCTGGGCAGAGACAGCCAGGAGGTGTTCTCAGCTTCCTCTTTCCTCAGACTCTGTGGATACCGTGGCTGACTGGTGCCTAAAGCGGAGGGGATGACAGAAGAGTCGGTGGGACAAAGCGTCTTGGCCAACAAGCTTACCAAAGGATGAAGAGTTTTACCTCGGGATGGCTGAGGAGGGAGGTTAGCCCCCACAGACAGGGCCAGAGGTGTAAAGCAAAGGGTGACAGGTGAAGGGAACAAGAGGGACCTCTGGGACAATGGGGAAGGATGAGAGACACCTGCCTCAAGTGGGCAAATGCTCACAGCCTGGGAAACTCAAAGGAACTAGAGCTCTGCGTGCAGTTGCACAACATTCTTGGAAAAACTGAGATGCGGGGGACAGCTCGCAGGGCTGGAGTGCAGCGGTGCATGGATTTTCTTCTCCAACAGGGAATAGTTATCTGGGGGATGTGGCAATCAGTGATAGCTTTGGCTGTATGGACAGTGAAACATATGGGTTCTGAGAGGTCCTGAGAGGAGTGGGGAAGGAGAGCAGTGAAGAACAGGTGCTGGACTTCTGCTGAGCATTGAGCTTCTGCAGCAAAAGGATAACTGGGATGCTACGGGAAGCAACTGTGAGGGCCAAAGAAGCTCAGGGAAGCTGGCAGACTTTCATGGACAGCCTCCAGCAAGCACGAGAAGGGTCCGTTGCAACACTCTGGGAAACGAGCAGGCGGAGGAGGAGATGTCATCTGTGTGTGGAGGGACGCAGCCCACCGCAGCTTCTCTTACGTGTTTGCTTCTGGATGAATCTGAAGAGGTAGTCAAGCGCATCCAAAGCTCCCCACTTGATCTCCCAGTTCTTCCAAGTCCAGCAACGACTGAGATGTCCCAGCAACTGGCCCAGGAGGGGCATACGCATCTCTGATCGGAAGGCAGGCCTCTCATCATCTCCTCCTAAGGCGCTCCGGATCTGGGCGAGGAAAGCAGGACAGGGAAAAGGGCTGAGCGGCAGCACCTGCGACCAAAGCCCTGAACGCAAGAGTCTGGCCAGGAAAGGCTCCCCAGGGAGTCAGAGCTTTGGAGGGCCCTCCCAAAGCAGCTAGCTGGGCAGCAGGGCGGGGAGAGCTGCCAGGCCTGGGCTCCCACCATGATCCTGGGCAGTCCTGTCCTGCACAGGACTGGTGGCCCAGTTGGCTCCTGGCAGAGAGGGAACTGGCAAGAGAAGACCGTGGGGAAAAAAGAAGACACCAAGACCTTGGCTCCAGGGCAGAGCTTTGCTGAGCACTGCGATGGGTGCCCAGGCTTGCCTCGCAGGCATCCCTGAGCCGCAGGGTGCTCCAGTGTGCAGGGAAGGGGAGAGAGCCTGGCTGGAGGGTGCCTGGCTCCTTACCTCCTCTGCAGAAAGGCTGGCCAGCCAGTCGCTCAGCCTCCTAATCCTCCCCACGGCCCTCTCACACGCAGCTGCTCTGCGGCACTTGGTGAAGGTCAGCAGCGTCTGGGAGGAGAGAAAATGCTGATGTGCCCTGGGAGCTGGCGCTCGTGCCAGCAGGGGCAGCACTACTGAAGTCCTGGCTGGCCTCGCGCAGGGCTTGTGGCCAGGCAGGTAGGCAGATGCCATTCCGTGCCCTCCCCCGGAGCACAGCCCTGTGTCCCCTCTCCCTCAAGGCTGGGCGTTTAAGCAGGAGCCGGCCTGGGGGGTCTGCAATGGGGGAACAGGGATACGGCCACTGGGGCTGCAGCCAGGGGACACCGGGCAAGGGAGCTGGGCACCCTCCCTGCAGCGTGCTCTGTGCAGGGCACACTGAGGAGTGGACACTCCCTTCTCTCCAGGGTGAGGAACCGTCCCTGCGAACCTCACTCTTTCCCAAGACCAGACCTTATGATTGACTGCAGCTCCTTGAAGCCGGAGGTAGGAGATCTGAGCACCAGCATCCGCAGCATGAAGTCCATTGCGTCCATGGTCTGCAAGGAAGACAAAGGGTTGTGGAGGCCTTTCTGCAGTCCCTCTCCACTCCAGAGACAGAGGTCAACGCCCTATGCCGACGACACCCACACTGCCTGGCGGTGGGTGCCCAGGGGAGGCCTCAGGGCAGACAAGCTGCTGTGGGCAGAGAAGCCTGTGGCACTGGACATAGCCCACGGGAAGAGGACGAAGGAATGATGGTGGGAAAGCAAAGCCGAGAGCCTGCCCTGCCTTGGATCTCCGGTTGCCCCTCAGCACGTGGTGGCCAGATGACTACTTACGTCAAAGTAGAGAGACTTGTCCTGCAATCTCCGCACTTGAGGAAGCAAGAAGACACTCCTGAAGCAGGTTTCCAAGAGGCTTTTCTTTTTGCCCTCCAGCACCGTCTCCACTTTGCTGCAAAGAGAGAGAGGGACCAGTCACACATCGGTGCTAGGGAGCGGTGCCTCAGTGTCTTGGGCAGATGGAGGTGGACCTCTGGAGCAGAGGTCCCTGAGAGGGATGGAGGTGTGCAGGGAGTCCTGCTTGGAGGCACTTCCTCCCTGCCCGACATGGCCTGAGCCAAAGGACAGTCCTGTAAGGCAAGCCTCACGCCTCCCGCTTTGCTGAAGAGTCAAGACATGGCGGGGAGCTGCAGGATCCCTCTGTCCCTCCCTGCGCCCTCCCAAAAAGGCCCAGGGGCTGTGGAGAGGTGCCAGCCAAGCCAGGGGCTGGGCAGGTACCTCAAGGCAGCGATGGCAAGCATGGCTTTCTGCCGCACCACTGTGTCCAGGTGGTCCATGGACTCCTCTTCCAGCAGCACCTGCAGAGCACAACCAGGATGGGACCTCGCAGCCGCCAGCACCCAGTGTCGGCAGACCCACCACCCAACCTGGGTGTCCCTGCCTCCAGACCCGCCGGGTGTCCCCTCACCTTGACATTCTCTGCCAGATGCAATTGCTGGCAGAAGGCGTTCAGGTCCTGGGACAAGCCCTCCTGCTGGGCAGCTGCGCACAGGGTGCAGATGGTCTCTAGGAATAGCACCCTCTGGGCCACCTCCTGGCAGTCGGGGGACAGAGAGGCAAGCGGGAAGCGTGAGCAGTTGGACACATGGCCGGCAGGGTTGGAGCACGGGGGCTGCAGCGCTGTGCCGGAGATCTGGCAGAGCAACTGTGCCCGGCCAGAAGCCCCCCGGCACAGGCAGCAGAGCCGGCGGCTCCGGCGTTCGGGAGATGCAGGCATGGCTCCCATGGAAAGGGCCGTGGTTACCTTTAGGGAGCCCTTTAGAAAAGCCTGGATCCACTGCACGGATTCTTTTTCCACTCCGCACAGAGCCGGCCAGCTGGACTCGGCAGAGGCGGCGCCTAGAAAAGGTGGAGAGCAGGGAGGGCTGTAGAGAGGCGCCCACGGCAAATGCGAGGAGAGGAAGGAGCTCTGCCCTCCATCCAGCCTCGTGCCCGCTCCCCTGGCACAGTCTCCCCATGGCTGGAGGGTGCCCGGCAGATGGGCTGCGATGCTGGAGCGCAGCGCGGTGCGGAAAGCCACAAGCCCCATCCCACAGCAGGAGCTGGGTCCCCACGGGACCCCCACTGCCAGTGCGCCAGGGAAACAGGACCGCGGCGTGGAGCAGGGGGCAGTCGCTGGCCCCAGCAATGCCGTCCTGGTGGGCCCCCTCACTTACCGGTCTGCTGCGGGGCGGGCTCATGCACCTCGCCGGGCTTCGCTGGAGAGCTGCTCTCCGGGCAAGCCTTCTTCGTCCAGGCCATCTTGGGGCGGCGGGGAGGTCTCTCTGCCATCCTGCCGGCCGGAGGAAAGGGGTAGGGGTGGGGAAGGGGGAAGCTTCGACGAAACGCCGCGGCACCGCGGGGCTGCCGGGGCGGCGGGGAAAGACGCGGGCTGTGCTCAGGGGCTCCTCGCCAGCTCCACGCTCCCGCCCTGTCCCGTCGCTGTCCTGTCGGACACTGCGCAGTGGGCGCCGTGGCCGCACTGGCCATACACAGCGTCAGGGCGTGTGGCAGAGGCGCGTCACAAGGGCTCCACTGTGACCCGCCACCCAGACCGGGAGGGTGGGGTGTCCCCTGTGAGGTCACAAGGCTCGCTCGCTCCTGGCACCTGGGGCCTCTTGGCTGCCCCACATTTGCCCTCATGTTCCCTGGAGACCTCCCTCTTGATCTCCAGGTGTCCCAGAGCCCGATTTTCCCACGTCTAGGTATGCCCACTCATCTACAGCCTAAGAGACAGAGAGCTTGAAGAGTGGTTCAGAAAGGTCTTCTTTAAACACGTGGATCTCATTGTGATGCAAATAAAAGTTGGCCCATTTGAACAGCATCTAAGCTGCTCCTGATTTGTGCCTTTAGAGATTTCTAGACATTTCTAAGGTGGGCAGCAGAGAGGACCAACGCTGATTGATGATGTCTGCAGTCATTTTGTTAAAATGTTAGGACGTGTAAGTAAGTTTAACCTTGAGGTCAAACTTACAGTATAACAATGTTAGAAAACACTGGGGATGGCAGACCAGGAAAGGAGACAATAACCTGCTGCGTTGACTGCACCACATATGTCTGTTTCGCTTTCTTCTGTATTCAGGCAGACCTGGAGTCTTCCACCACTGTCCAGCAAAGGGGCACGCCGGAGAGGACAGAGGAGGGATCAAGCCTCCCTAACCAAGGGTTTTGTTGGTCTCTGCTTGAATGATTCAGACCTTAATGTCTGACAAGATAAGTTTGGTCTCAGAGACGTTTGTTTTCTGTTATCTTGTAGATATGAAGAATGCCGAAAAGATCAGTAAATCAGTTCATTGATTGAGTGACAAATAAGTCACGTGAATGTTTCCTTGTTTTACATCTCTCTGTCTTCAAAGCCATTTCAAATCACACTGAAGTTGTAAAGGGAAGGTGTGAATCTGTCCTGTTTGCACTGGTGGTCTAAGACTGCCCCTGCTAGGACCACAGCTGGAATTTGGCTGTGTCTATGTTCCGGTACGGGCTCTCCTTTACTGTCTGCTGATGCACAGGCCTATTTACTGTGATACACGTCAGCTTGCTGTCTGCTTAAGAAATGGTCCTCGGTTCAGATCACAAACTTAAGCACAGGGCGCACTTTGTTTTCTGTTCTCCTTGTTCTGTTTCTTTTTCTTCTGAACATCCCTGCCAAGATCGACACAGAGATCTGGGCATGAACGTTTGCCATACTCATGCAGAAGGATGCTTGCAGTCGCAAACACATTCCTCTCTCTCCCTCCAAGTGTGGACAGCTTGAGGTACACTTTCAGAAGACACCAACTCTTCTCTGGATTCCATTGCATTCTTTGCTCGTGAAACATGTTAATATATTTTTAGATATTCCTATTTTTATCTAACATTCCTGGGATAACGAGAGGGATAACTCATAGCCCACCCTATTGCTATCTTTATAGCATGATCCTACTATAGGGCAAGGCTCTAGAAAAGGATGTTACATGACTGTACGTTAATGTAAGAAGCAGAACTTGGAAACAAAGTGCCCTGTTCGTTCTCGTTGGTGCAGGAGGAGTCTCCATCCCTTGACGGGGTTGTGGGGGAGAAATCTAACCTCAAAAGCAAACTTGCAGATGGCAAAATTTAGGAAAGACAAATCCCGCACTGGCTTGTGCTCCGTTCAGTCCAGAGTTTTCACTGGCAATTAGTGGAGGTCGTTCTCTGAAGTCCTACTATTTTTCGTCACACTATATTTCCCAAACTTATTAAGTTCCTGTAAAGGATGCGTTGAATGTTGTCAGAAAGCTGCTGCCTCCACCAGACTCAAGCACTCCCAGATTCCTGCACTCCATCCACTGGAGCCCGTCCTGGTGCACCCTGAGGACTCTCTGTTCCAGCCCAATGGATGTGGCTGCTGCTTTCCCCTTTGCAGGATCGGCCAGTAGGATGACTGAGCGTGTACCCCACAGCAGTGTACACACACACAGACAGAGGCATACAGGAGACACTAATATGGCCAGCCCCACAGACTACCACGAGCAAAGCGTTGCCTTGAACAAGACCCACGTAGAAGACTACAAGAACTCGCATAAAAGAGAAGTGGAGACAGTCAAGTCCTGCTCCTTCTCTCTGGCTAAACAGGACTGAAACTCACCAGTGAAAACGCACACAATACCGCTCTCTGGAGTCACAAGCACACTCACCTTCACGGATCCCTCAAACACTGCTGTGGGCCCTCTGTCCATCTGACATCCCTGCCCAGATCCTGGGCCCTCTCACTTGGTGTGCGCATCTCCCTCTGCTCGCCAGCTGGTCCCTGTTTGATGACGGCTGCCAGAGAACAGACACATGCAGTCACCAGCACATCTCCCAGGAGCCTGCACGCTTCTGCATCCCTGAAAGACGAGCCCAAGCTCTCAGCCTGCCTAATACCCACCCCCAGACCCTGGCCTTCCCTCCCTACGTCAGGCTCGGGCTTTGAGCCTCTCCAGGTACAGATTCCCCCCTGCTTGCAGGCTAATCTGGTGTGAAATTTGCTAGCGAACTGTGCATGCACACTCACACGCATGAGGTTAAATGTGCTAGGGAAAAATATAAACGCACCCAGATCCTTCGCATGACCGGTCCTGCAGGCCGCTGGAATGCAGCGGGAGAGCCCCGGTGAGGGCACAGCCCTGCAGCAGGCAGGCTGGAAGCAGGGAGGGAACCTCCAGCCCGGCCCTGGAGAGCAGAGAGGTTTGCCAGGGCCCAGAGAGGGGAGCTGCTGGCCAGGGGTGCTGAGGAGCTCTCTCCTGCCGGGGATGTGATGTCCTCCCTCCTCCCAGCCCTCGGGCAGGTGGCTGTGGGGAGCCTGGCCCACCCCGGCCCCCACAGCCTGGGTGATGGCACCGGGTCCGGCCCGGCCTTGTGCTGTGGGCGCAGTGCTCTGCTCAGGCCCGGCAGCTGCTGGGATAACACGGAGCACGGGGAAGAAACAAGAGGAGCCAGAGGCGTGTGCGCGCCCGCAGGGTTATGATCCCATTGGTGGGGGGATGAATCCTATGACTGGAGTCTCGGAATCATGGAAGGATACAGCTCCTTAGGAAGGAGAGGCCAGTGAGACGAGGAGGAGGTTTCACCCTCTGTGTCAAAGATCAGCTGGAGTGCATGGAGCTGCACCTGGGGATGGATGAGGAGCCGACCGAGAGCTCCTGGGTCAGCATTAAAGGGAGGGCAGGGACAGGGGACATTACGGTGGGGGACTGCTGCAGGCCGCCTGACCTGGAAGACCGAGCGGACGAGGCCCCGTGTAGACAGATAGGGGCAGTCTCACGAGGTAGTGTGGACAACGTGCTGGAGGGAAGGGATGCCATCCAGAGGGACCATGACAGGCTGGAGAGGTGGGCCTGTACGAACCTCATGAAGTTCACCAAGGCCAAGTGCAGGGTCCTGCACATGGCTCGGGGCAATCCCAAGCACAAGTACAGGCAGTGTGGAGAATGGATTGAGAGCAGCTCTGAGGAGAAGGACTCGGGAGTGCTGGTAGACGAGAAGCTCAACATGAGCCGGCATCAGCTGCCCTTGCAGCCCAGAAAGCCAACCATATCCGGGGCCGCATCCAAAGAAACGTGGCCAGCAGGTCAAGGGAGGTGATTCTGCCCCTCTACTCTGTTGGGAGCCTGGCCCCAGTGGCCCAGAGGAGGTGGGGCAGGGTGCCCCTGGGGGCACAGCAGTAGAGGCCCACAACAAAGCTATCTCCTCAGTATGCTCAAGGTGGTTCCCGAATGAAAGACAGCATGGCCTCGGGCTTGTGGTTCCAGCTTTAATCAAAAAGAGCCCTCTTCTTGAAGAGAGCTTCACTTCTGCCCCGATTTTCAGGGCCAGCAGCACAGTGCCCACAGGCTCCGTGTTGATCTTGGCTTCTGCCTTAGACATCTCAGAATATTCTCCGTCTGAGCTGCCAGGGACGAGACTGAGGGTTCTGCATCTTGCTGCGCAAGCTGGAGGGCTGCACCAGAAGGAAAGAGAACAGAGCTGAAACCCACCCATCTGCAGAGGTCCCCAGGCATCCCCTCCAGACCATGCCAGCCCAGCCCCACTCATCCCTTTCCCTGGCCAAGAGGAGCAGGGCGGGCAAACAGATCAGCTGGAAGCTGCAGCTCAGCAATGCCCTAAGCGGCCTGGAGACGTTCCTCTGCCCTTGGAGCGTTTCCCTGGAGCAGGGCAAGTCCTAGCAGAGCACTGCCCAGGCTCTGTCCCCTGCCCCGCCAGCCCCGGCACACACAGCTCTGCCCCTACTCACCTGTGTAGATCTCAGCCAGCTTCCCCGTCCTCTGGTCGCTCAGCTGCCTCGCGGCCACTCCTGGGCACAGAGCTCCGTCCAGACCTCCCACTCCCCAGCATGCTCCCAGCAGCACAGCTCGCGGCTCTGCCAGTTTGGCTGCACGCCCTTCTCCCCCCTCAGCAGGGGCACCCCAGGGAGGGACGGCACCCGAGTCGGGGAGCCAAAAGAGGGACTCCAGGGGCTGTGGCTCACCAATGAATCTCACGGCCTCCTCTCGCAAGCGGAAGGGGACGCGATCGTTCCGCAAGTATTCCAGACTGTGACTCAGATAGTCTTCGACTCTGCTCCTGTCCTGCATCACCTGGAGAGAGCACAGGGGCACGGGGCTGGCACACATCCTGCCCAGTCGGCCGCTCCGCTCCCTCCTCCCAGCACCCCCCGTGTCTCCCCTTCCAGCTCAGGCCCTTCCCATCTCCCAGCCAGGAGCCCGGCAGTGAGGCGCGGCTCACGGGGCCACCCCTTGTCCAGCCGGGGCCTCGGGGCTCGGGGGCTGTCCTCACCAAGCACTCCCCGATTCTCCATGTCTGCTGCGTCCGGATCAGGTGCTGGAGCTGTTTCCACTTCAGCAGCTTTGCAGCGACCAGGAGGGCTTCCTGAGAGGCCTGCAGAGGGGAACAGGGATCGGGGGGATTGTGGGCAGAGACCAGGGGACAAGGATCGGGGCTCAAAGCCCAGGCCTCCAGCACCTGCAGGGACAGCTGGGAAGCCTCTGGGGACTCTCGTCCTTCAGGCCGTGGTGGCCATGGGTGCTGCTGAGCCCTGCTGCACCAGCTAGGGCAGGTTGTGGGCAACGCCCGTGGCAGCTTCTCTGCCTCCTCTGGCGCGGGGTATGCCAGGACCCTGCCTCTGGGGAGGTCCCCCGGGAGAGGGCTGAATGGAGGGAGCAGGGATGGGAGGGGACCCACCTCCAGTCCTCCTCTGCAGCAGGGGGATGGCAGTGGAAATCTGTACCTCGGCCACGCTCTCAACCTGGTCGCTCATGTGGAAGAGCAGTGGGATCAGGCTTCTCCGCACGTTCTTCTTCATCTTCTGCTTGTCCTTCCACACAGGCCATCTGCATCATGTCCTTGAAGAGGCTGATGGAGAGTGCCCGCAGCAGGCAGGCACACCTGGCAGGGAGGAGGACAGGGGGACTTCAGCAACAGCCGCTCCCCAAGCAGAGCCTCCAGGTGGCTGATGCGAGGGAGCAGCTCCAGAGGCCGTTCTGCACAAGGAGCTGTGGGGCAGCTCTGCCGCTGTGGCTGAACGGCACCCGAGAGCAGCGCTTGGCCCGCAGGTGCTTCGCGCTGGGGCTGCCCTGGGCCCCAGCACGGGGGGCTCAGGTCATCCGCAGGCACCGATCCCTCAGGGAGACGCCGTGCTGGAGCACAGAGCCCAGGAGCCATCCCCACCAGAGCCCAGGGGCACGAGGAGGGAAACGGCCCTGCACCAGTGCTGCTGCAGGGCTGGGCTGGCGGGCAGCTGTCCCTGGTGGAGTGGGGCTCTTCCCCCACGGCAGCCGTACCTAATCAAAGAATGGCAGGAGCTTCTCCATCAGCTGCAGAGTGATGGATCTGGCCTCCTTCCTCTCCACGTGAGCCAGCACGTTTTTGAGAATGAGCAGCGCCTTCATCTTGGTGTCAGTGTTGGCGTTCTGCTGGCTCTCCAGGATGTCCGGGAGCAGGGCCAGAATTTTCCTGCCTGTAGGAAGCACAGAATTCCCTTTCTTTGAAGCAGTGAAAGAGCAGCCCGGCAGAAGTGCTCTGGCCACTAAGCACCAGTCTCCTGTCCCGCTGCACCAGCCCCGTGATGCCAACGTGGCTCCGCTTGACTGGCCCCGCTCACCGTCTCCGGTCTCTGCGACAGCGTCCGGAGGCCTCTGAGCACCAGCGAGAGCAGGTCCAGGCTCGGGGCGCCTCAGGTACCTCTGGAAGCTGTAGAGCCCAGCCAGCTCCTCTGGTATCTTGTCGCTGGAGGCCAGCAGCTGAAACAGAGACGGCAGTGAGGGACTGCCGAGCCGTCAGGGCTTCCCGCACCGTGCGGCTCCTGGTTCCCGCTGGCGGCTCGAGGCACGGGCACGGGGCAGAGAGCCCGTCCTGGGGGCAGCTCTGCCCGTGCACAGCCCTGAGGGTGAGCAAGGACTGCTCTGGGCACTCACAGACATGTGATGGATGCAGGCGTCTCTGTGACGGAGCTGAACGTCCTGCTCAGCCGCTGGTCCCAAGCATGCTGACCAGCTCCCTCAAGACATTCTGCAGCGTGTGGAGCTGGGAAAGCAGCACATTCCACATGGCCAGAGCAGCACTGTGGGCACAGAGCACTGTCAGCAGGACTGCCTCGGCCACCACGCTGTGCCTGGGCCAGCCCTGCAGGACCCAGGCTGTCCTGCAGCCCCGGCCCCTTCCAGGGCTGGAAAGCGTGCTGGGGTGGAGGGCCCTGCTCCTCGGGGATGTCCTGTGGTTTTCCTGGGGTCTGAAGCCAGAAAATCTCAGGTCACTCTCCCCACATGAACAGGCCCACCAGGGCCACTGGGGTCAGCACCTGTCGAATGATGGAGAGAGCCTCAACAGGCTCGTGACCACTTCGCCGGGGCTACGGTCGGTCAGCAGGAGAAGCAGCAAGTCCAGGCTCTTCCGCGCTGACACCGTGCGGATGTGCTCGATGTTTTCGTTAGATGCCCCTCACGATTTTTGGCACATGGGGGCACACAGGTGAGGATGGTGCTGCCACTGCAGTGCAGCCATTTCTCAGCTGCTCTGAAACGGCTGCCTTTGCCGTCCCACTCTGCTGCTTTAAAATAGCTTCAAGGTGCCTGAGGCACTCGGCTTAGGGAGGGGAGAGAGGAAGAGAAAAGCACCTGACAGGGCTCAAGGGCAGGGCAGGGCAGCCACAGGCCACTTACCTCCACCAGCCAGGAGGAGGGTTGTGTCATGGCCAGCTCCAGGATGCTGCTCGCCTCCTCCTTGTCATAGGCGCTCGGTCTCTCATGCTCTCAATGGCCACGAGGATGACGTCTGTCTTCTCAGAAGGCAGCAGGTATTTTTCAAACGCCTACGGGAGAGAAGGAAGGATGGGAAGACGTGTCACGCCACGCACCCCGATGGTGCTGCTGAGCTGAGCAGGGAGAGCAGCTCTAGTGAGAGATGGCCCCGCAGTGCCATCACACAAGTCTCCTGCTGATGCCACGGAGAAGAGGCCCAGCAAGGGAGGGGCTCAGTACCATTGTAATGTTGCTGGTGCTGGGCAGAGACAGCCAGGAGGTGTTCTCAGCTTCCTCTTTCCTCAGACTCTGTGGATACCGTGGCTGACTGGTGCCTAAAGCGGAGGGGATGACAGAAGAGTCGGTGGGACAAAGCGTCTTGGCCAACAGCTTACCAAAGGATGAAGAGTTTTACCTCGGATGGCTGAGGAGGGAGGTTAGCCCCACAGACAGGGCCAGAGGTGTAAAGCAAAGGGTGACAGGTGAAGGGAACAAGAGGGACCTCTGGGACAATGGGGAAGGATGAGAGGACACCTGCCTCAAGTGGGCAAATGCTCACAGCCTGGAACTCAAAGGAACTAGAGCTCTGCGTGCAGTTGCACAACATTCTTGGAAAAACTGAGATGCGGGGGACAGCTCGCAGGCTGGAGTGCAGCGGTTGCATGGATTTTCTTCTCCAACAGGGAATAGTTATCTGGGGGATGTGGCAATCAGTGATAGCTTTGGCTGTATGGGACAGTGAACATATGGTTCTGAGAGGTCCTGAGAGGAAGTGGGGAAGGAGAGCAGTGAAGAACAGGTGATGGACTTCTGCTGAGCATGAGCTTCTGCAGGCAAAAGAATAACTGGGATGCTACGGGGAAGCAACTGTGAGGGCCAAAGAAGCTCAGGGAAGCTGGCAGACTTTCATGGACAGCCTCCAGCAAGCACGAGAAGGGTCCGTTGCAAACACTCTGGGAAACGAGCAGGCGGAGGAGGAGATGTCATCTGTGTGTGGAGGGGACGCCAGCCCCACCGCAGCTTCTCTTACGTGTTTGCTTCTGGATGAATCTGAAGAGGTAGTCAAGCGCATCCAAGCTCCCCACTTGATCTCCCAGTTTCTTCCAAGTCAGCAACGACTGAGATGTCCCAGCAACTGGCCCAGGAGGGGGCATACGCATCTCTGATCGGAAGGCAGGCCTCTCATCATCTCCTCCTAAGGTGCTCCGGATCTGGGCGAGGAAAGCAGGACAGGGAAAAGGGTCTGAGCGGCAGCACCTGCGACCAAAAGCCCTGAACGCAAGAGTCTGGCCAGGAAAGGCTCCCCAGGGAATCAGAGCTTTGGAGGGCCCTCCCAAAGCAGCTAGCTGGGCAGCAGGGCGGGAGAGCTGCCAGGCCTGGGCTCCCACCATGATCCTGGGCAGTCCTGTCCTGCACAGGACTGGTGGCCAGTTGGCTCCTGGCAGAGAGGGAACTGGCAAGAGAAGACCGTGGGGAAAAAGAAGACACCAAGACCTTGGCTCCAGGGCAGAGCTTTGCTGAGCAACTGCGATGGGTGCCCAGGCTTGCCTCGCAGGCATCCCTGAGCCGCAGGGTGCTCCAGTGTGCAGGGAAGGGGAGAGAGTCTGGCTGGAGGGTGCCTGGCTCCTTACCTCCTCTGCAGAAAGGCTGGCCAGCCAGTCGCTCAGCCTCCTAATCCTCCCCACGGCCCTCTCACACGCAGCTGCTCTGCGGCACTTGGTGAAGGTCAGCAGCGTATGGGAGGAGAGAAAATGCTGATGTGCCCTGGGAGCTGGCGCTCGCGCCAGCAGGGGCAGCACATACTGAAGTCCTGGCTGGCCTCGCGCAGGGCTTGTGGCCAGGCAGGTAGGCAGATGCCATTCCGTGCCCTCACCCAGAGCACAGCCCTGTGTCCCCCTCTCCCTCAAGGCTGGGCGTTTAAGCAGGAGCCGGCCTAGGGGGTCTGCAATGGGGGAACAGGGATACGGCCACTGGGGCTGCAGCCAGGGGACACCGGGCAAGGGAGCTGGGCACCCTCCCTGCAGCGTGCTCTGTGCAGGGCACACTGAGGAGTGGACACTCCCTTCTCTCCAGGGTGAGGAAACCGTCCCTGCGAACCTCACTCTTTCCCAAGACCAGACCTTTATGATTGACTGCAGCTCCTTGAAGCCGGAGGTAGGAGATCTGAGCACCAGCATCCGCAGCATGAAGTCCATGCGTCCATGGTCTGCAAGGAAGACAAAGGGTTGTGGAGGCCTTTCTGCAGTCCCTCTCACTCCAGAGACAGAGGTCAACGCCCTATGCCGACACACCCACACTGCCTGCGCGGTGGGTGCCAAGGGGAGGCCTCAGGGCAGACAAGCTGCTGTGGGCAGAGAAGCCTGTGGCACTGGACATAGCCCACGGGAAGAGGACGAAGGAATGACGGTGGGAAAGCAAAGCCGGAGAGCCTGCCCTGCCTTGGATCCTCCGGTTGCCCCTCAGCACGTGGTGGCCAGATGACTACTTACGTCAAAGTAGAGAGACTTGTCCTGCATCTCCGCACTTGGAGGAAGCAAGAAGACACTCCTGAAGCAGGTTTCCAAGAGGCTTTTCTTTTTGCCCTCCAGCCACCGTCCTCCACTTTGCTGCAAAGAGAGAGAGGGACCAGTCACACATCGGTGCTGGGAGCGGTGCCTCAGTGTCTTGGGCAGATGGAGGTGGACCCTCTGGAGCAGAGGTCCCTGAGAGGGGATGGAGGTGTGCAGGGAGTCCTGCTTGGAGGCACTTCCTCCCTGCCCGACATGGCCTGAGCCAAAGGACAGTCCTGTAAGGCAAGCCTCACGCCTCCCGCTTTGCTGAAGAGTCAAGACATGGCGGGGAGCTGCAGGATCCCTCTGTCCCTCCCTGCGCCCTCCCAAAAAGGCCCAGGGGCTGTGGAGAGGTGCCAGCCAAGCCAGGGGCTGGGCAGGTACCTCAAGGCAGCGATGGCAAGCATGGCTTTCTGCCGCACCACTGTGTCCAGGTGGTCCATGGACTCCTCTTCCAGCAGCACCTGCAGAGCACAACCAGGATGGGACCTCGCAGCCGCCAGCAACCAGTGTCGGCAGACCCACCACCCAACCTGGGTGTCCCTGCCTCCAGACCCGACGGGGTCCCCCTCACCTTGACATTCTCTGCCAGATGCAATTGTGGCAGAAGGCGTTCAGGTCCTGGGACAAGCCCTCCTGCTGGGCAGCTGCGCACAGGGTGCAGATGGTCTCTAGGAATAGCACCCTCTGGGCCACCTCCTGGCACGTCGGGGGACAGAGAGGGCAAGCGGAAGCGTGAGCAGTTGGACACATGGCCGGCAGGGTTGGAGCACGGGGCTGCAGCGCTGTGCCGGAGATCTGGCAGAGCAACTGTGCCGGCCAGAAGCCCCCCGGCACAGGCAGCAGAGCGGCGGCTCCGGCGTTCGGGAGATGCAGGCATGGCTCCCATGGAAAGGGCCGTGGTTACCTTTAGGGAGCCCTTTAGAAAAGCCTGGATCCACTGCACGGATTCTTTTTTCCACTCCGCACAGAGCCGGCCAGCTGGACTCGGCAGAGGCGGCGCCTAGAAAAGGTGGAGAGCAGGGGAGGGCTGTAGAGAGGCGCCCACGGCAAATGCGAGGAGAGGAAGGAGCTCTGCCCTCCATCCAGCCTCGTGCCCGCTCCCCTGGCACAGTATCCCCATGGCTGGAGGGTGCCCGGCTAGATGGGCTGCGATGCTGGAGCGCAGCGCGGTGCGGAAAGCACAAGCCCCATCCCACAGCAGGAGCTGGGTCCCCACGGGACCCCCACTGCCAGTGCGCCAGGGAAACAGGACCGCGGCGTGGAGCAGGGGGCAGTCGCTGGCCCAGCAATGCCGTCCCTGGTGGGCACCCTCACTTAACGGTCTGCTGCGGGGCGGGCTCATGCACCTCGCCGGGCTTCGCTGGAGAGCTGCTCTCCGGGCAAGCCTTCTTCGTCCAGGCCATCTTGGGGCGGCGGGGTAGGTCTCTCTGCATCCTGCGGCCGGAGGGAAAGGGGTAGGGGTGGGGAAGGGGGAAGCTTCGACGAAACGCCGCGGCACCGCGGGGCTGCCGGGCGGCGGGGAAGGACACGGGCTGTGCTCAGGGGCTCCTCGCCAGCTCCACGCTCCCGCCCTGTCCCGTCGCTGTCCTGTCGGACACTGCGCAGTGGGCGCCGTGGCCGCACTGGCCATACACAGCGTCAGGGCGTGTGGCAGAGGCGCGTCAACAAGGGCCTCCACTGTGACCCGCCACCAGACCGGGAGGGTGGGGTGTCCCCTGTGAGGTCACAAGGCTCGCTCGCTCCTGGCACCCTGGGGCCTCTTGGCTGCCCCACATTTGCCCCTCATGTTCCCTGGAGACCTCCCTCTTGATCTCCAGGTGTCCCAGAGCCGATTTTCCCACGTCTAGGTATGCCCACTCATCTACAGCCTAAGAGGACAGAGAGCTTGAAGAGTGGTTCAGAAAGGTCTCTCTTTAAACACGTGGATCTCATTGTGATGCAATAAAAGTTGGGCCCTTTGAACAGATCTACGCTGCTCCTGATTTGTGCCTTTAGAGATTTCTATGGACATTTCTAAGGTGGGCAGCAGAGAGGACCAACGCTGATTGATGATGTCTGCAGTCATTTTGTTAAAATGTTAGGACGTGCAAGTAAGTTTAACCTTGAGGTCAAACTTACAGTATAACAATGTTAGAAAACACTGGGGATGGCAGACCAGGAAAGGAGACAATAACCTGCTGCGTTGACTGCACCAATATGTCTGTTTCGCTTTCTTCTGTATTCAGGCAGACCTGGAGAAGTGGAGACAGTCAAGTCCTGCTCCTTCTCTCTGGCTAAACAGGACTGAAACTCACCAGGTGAAAACGCACACAATACCGCTCTCTGGAGTCACAAGCACACTCACCTTCACGGATCCCTCAAACACTGCTGTGGGCCCTCTGTCCATCTGACATCCCTGCCAAGATCCTGGGCCCTCTCACTTGGTGTGCGCATCTCCCTCTGCTCGCCAGCTGGTCCTGTTTGATGACGGCTGCCAGAGAACAGACACATGCAGTCACCAGCACATCTCCCAGGAGCCTGCACGCTTCTGCATCCCGAAAGACGAGCCCAAGCTCTCAGCCTGCCTAATACCCACCCCCAGACCCTGGCCTTCCCTCCCTACATCAGGCTCGGGGCTTTGAGCCTCTCCAGGTACAGATTCCCCCTGCTTGCAGGCTAATCTGGTGTGAAATTTGCTAGCGAACTGTGCATGCACACTCACACGCATGAGGTTAAATGTGCTAGGGAAAAATATAAACGCACCCAGATCCTTCCTATGACTGGTCCTTTGACCTGACACACATATATATACATGCTGTTCTCTCCAGTTGCTGACACTTGGAGCTGTGAGCCTTGGGACCTGTGGCCTCTTCTACACTTGCTGGCATTCGGACCCTAGCAGCACGCACACATGGATCAGAGAGTGAAATTACACAGATGGACAGTTAAGGATATCATCAGCTAGGATACGCTGCGGTGAGCAGACACAGGGCTCTTGGACAGAAATACCAAACTGGCCACTAATGACATGAGAGTCAGCCTTTCTATTCATCCTCCTCTCCATTTTCCACCCTGTGTTCCTCCCTCTCCTTTGCTGTCCCCACCTTCAACCCTTCCCCTATGCACGTGTTAGTGAATGTGCATGGTCCCACAGGCCATCCTCTACTCTGCATAATCCTCATAGAATAGCATAGACTCATTTACTGTTGGAAAAGACCTTTAAGATCATCAAGTCCAACAATAAGTCCACCACTAAATCATGTCCCAAAGTGCCATGTCTACACATCTTTTAAATACCTCCAGGGATGGTGACTCAGCCTCTCCCTGGGCAGCCTGTTCCAATGCTTGATGACCCTTTCAGTGAAGAATTTTTTCCTAATATCCAATCTAAACCTCCTGTGGCACGACTTGAGGCTATTTCCTCTCTTCTCTTGTTCCAGCTACAAAGACCAGGCTGCCCCTCCTCAAGGATGCAGCTGTAGGTTCTTAGCAGCTCATCAGCTAATTAATGACTGAAACAGTTTTGGTCTTTGTTAATGTTGTGGATTATCCCCAGTAATCAGACTGGTCCCATACTTGCTCCCCGGCTCCCAGTGGGATGGGGCCAGGAAAGCAGGAAGGGCAAAAGTTGCAAGGTGTAGAAAGGTAAAATGCCGAGGGATGTTGGATTGTTGTAACCCACATAGTGAGGAACCCAAGAGAAACCCCAGACTTCAAGAGGAGAAAATCTACATAAAAAGATGTCAAAATCCTAATGGAAATAAACAATGAGTTGGAAGACAGTGAACTGAGCAAGACTTCAGATTAGCCCAGTGCACGGAGGAGCAGCAGACCCCATCCTTCACCCTCCTGGCTGAAGGGAGTCTGGCCAGCAAAAACTGAAGTCTCCTCAGGGAGCGTGCTAATACCTCGCATAATGTCTTGCTACTCTGACCCATGTTTTGTGTTACTTGAAAGTGTTAAGCAGTTGTTGGTTAATGTGTAGATCCTGCTTGTAAAGCTTCTGCGCATAGCACAGATGCAACAAAGGCACCAGTTAGAGCAAGTGACATCAGGTCGCTGAAGTGATCTTTTTCAAGGTGAAACTGCCAATCAGTTCTTTCATACGAGCCGAATCTCAATGCTCTTGCAAGTTTTTGCTTGGATTCCGCTCTCGGCCCAAGCTCAGGGAGGGGTCACTCATTCAAGCCTATCACCATTTATTTGCTGGAATTCTTACTAGTAATAGCACTAGATTGATTACACTGTTCCCCATCTGAATTTTTCTTATCAATTGGACTGCTATCTTACACTGTACACTAACAAAGGCTAGAAAACGTCCAAAAAACAGCAGCAACAACAAAAAAACCCACGCCACACCCATGCCAGTCACTCTGAAAAACCCCAATGCTCTCCATGGCACTAGAAAAATGGGGGCCTCTTATTTCAGTTTACCTGCTAAAAGGTTCCAGTATTTTTGCTTACCCTTCACTAAGAATTTTTTTTTAAAGTTTTCCTCATTGCATTTATATTGTAAACAAAAGATCTTCAACCTACAGAGGAAAAGATTACTGGTAAAAATTATTTTAAACCCTGTTCTCACTATATAATTCATTGAAACCCATTTCATTTTCACCTCTATTATTCAGAGACAGGAACCGTTTCGTCTGTCTCTTGTGCTGCCGCCTCTTGTGTCTCTTGTGCTGCCTCTTGGCAGCACACATCAAGGTGACACGTCCCCAGAACACCAGTGGTCCCCGCAGATGCAGCTTAGCTTTCCTTCGTATTCTCCAAGTGGTTACCTCCACTCAAATCCAGCCCAGTTTTCCTCTTCATCTACCACTACAACAGAAAAACAGCTATAAATCGCCTGCTTGTCTCTCTCTTAAATCTTACAACAATTAGATTACTGGAGTTAAAAAGACCGTAGCTCTAAAGCAGAGGAGGTGCTTGCGTTGGTAAACCTGTGTGACTTTTAGGGATTCTGGGGATTTTTTTCAGTATGTTGCATTGTTCTTTCATTAGTTGCATCTTTCCTCACAGCCCAAAGCATCTCTGTACACAAGAGAATTTGTCGCTAAAGTGCAGATGTAAAGATGCTGTAAATATTTAGCAAAGTGTAGTAAATTCTCTAGTTAACATGCTGGCAAAGAGTTGCTGGCTCTGATTGCGGTCTGAACAGCCGAGCAGGCAGCAGCATGTTTTACTGTCTGAAAAGGGACTTCTACCTATGTGTTGGCTCACAATGTCCTACCCCTAGGTCCCCATGAGCGCCTGCACAGAGGTGCAGGAACATATTCTTGTGCACCATCAACACCCACTTTGCAGTTTTTACCCTTGGTCCCAAGTCAAACTGCAGGTCTCGGAGAGAAAGAGGAGCTTCGACTCCATTTAGGTTGGAAGTGGGTAGGATTAGTGGGTAATTTTTCCTGCTCATAGCAAAAACATAGCAACCAGCTCCCCTGCCAAAAGGGAATTGGATTGCTTCAGCCACCCTTGACACAAGCGGAGAGCAAACAGCTCGATGGGGTCACAGGGGGAAACAGACCGCTGTCACTGCTGCTTCCCAAGATACCAGCCGTATTTGGTGCGGAGGGTTTCTGTGATGCTGAAGCAGCTTTTGTGACAACCCATGGGGAATCCCAGTTCATTACTGTGAAAATTAAGACACTTGACTTGAATGTTTCAGTATTGAAAAGCTAATTACTGCACCAGGAATTTGTTACCGTGTAGAAAGATCTATTAAGAAACAGGAGCCACCCATGTTAAAACAGGGTTTTAAAAGGTTAAGAAACCACGTCTGAAGAGCTTTCATCTCTCTGTGGAAGTGTTTGTGCTGTAGTTTAGGCCGATCCAGCAACTAAACTCCACACAACCGCTCTCTCACTCCTTCCCTAGTGAAGTGGAGAAGAGAAAAAATATAATAAAAGGACTGAAGGTCGAGACAAGAACAGAGAAGGAGCACCCACCAACCATGGTCCCCGGGCAAAACAGACTCGGCTCTCTTAAAGCAAAGCAATTTATTACGAGTTACTTAAAAGGATAAGGACAAACAAAACCAGTTACTTGAGAGGATAAAAAGAAACAAAGCCAGATCTTAAAAAAAAAAACACACATCCCCCCCCCTTTCCTTTTCTTCCCAGCTCTACCTCCTCCCCCAGCGGCACAGGGGGGCAGGGAATGGGGGAGTGCAGGTCAGTTAATCCCATGTTGTTCGTGCCGCTACCTTTCTTAACGGAGAGGAGTCCTTACACCAGTTTCCCTTGCTCCAGTGGATCCCCTACTCACAAGGGAAAATCCAACAGACTTCTCCAGCGTGAGTCCTACCCGCAGGATGCAATCCTTCCCCACCGGATTGCTCCAGTGCGGGCTTTACCAGTCTCAGATTCTTAGGGAGTTGTTGCCATCACTCCGGTGTGGGTCATCCCACGGCCTCTAGATGCATCTCTACCTTGTCGTGTGTCCCATGCTCCAGACCGTCCTCAGGCCCAGGCATCTCTTCTCTGACGTGGGCTTCTCCACGGGCTGCAAGTGGGTCTCTGCTCCACCGAGTCCGTCCTGGCTGCAGGGGGGCCGCTGCCGTCTCGCCACCGGTTGCAGGGGAAACTCCGCTCCGGCACCTCATCCCGCTCCATCTCCTGGACCCGGTGTCTGTGCAGCTGTTTCTCTCAGATCTCAGCCCTCTTGGGTGAACTCAGCCACCGTGGGCCCCCCGATTCCCCAGGAGGATCTGGCCCCGGCGCGGGCAGCCCCGGCCAGGAGCCGGACGGATCCGGCGCAGTGCCCTCCCCTCTCCTCACCCAGGCAAAGCACCTTTTCCAGTTCCTTTGTCCCCACTTAAATAGGGCAATTCACAGAGGCGCCGACTGGCTCAACCCCAAGGGGGATGGGAGATCCGATCTGGTGGCCAGAATGGGTCTGACCGGTTCCAAAACCAGGGAAGTCACAGGGAACAAATCCCTTCTCCTGCCACCAGAACCCTTTACATCAAACCATCACAGTTTGCTTTATCTGTAGGGGCTCCTGCAGTAGCGGCATGTGTGGATGCTGCCCTCAGCTTCCTAGTGCAGATGCCAGGGACTCCACAGGCGTTGCTGGTGCTCTGGCAGCATTCCTGCCAAGCTGTACGTCTGCCAGGGACATACTGACGAACGTAATCTAACTGCCTATTCCCTGTAGGAGAGCCAACATTTATCTTCACCCCTAATGACTCCACTCTTCAAGATAAACACACAGGAGGTGTCAGATGGAGGCAGCTGTAACATAGCTCTGATGTGCAAGTGTTGTCCTGCTTGAGCAAACAGCAGTAATGTCACTGTGGAAAGAAAAAAGACCTGTGTAGGTATATCACACGTTCAGGTACGACCCTGCCAGGTACCTCACAGCTGCCATGAACTGTAGCAGAGCCAAGATCAGTCTTACAGTGGCTGTTCCTTCATGTTAGCCATAGCAATGCTGCTTCCACTAGATGTATCGCTGCACACCAAACAGCAAAGGAGCAAGGACTTTTCAAGATCAGCCCATATCAAGAGCAAGCTCTGGGAAACCAGTTTCCATGGTGGCATATGTGACACGAGGAATAGAAGACCATCAGACCTCAATAGAGAGGCAACCACAGGCAAACCCTATTTTCCCTCTTTACCTCCATACACACACTGCCAGAAAATAGCATCCTCAAGCTGATGAAGCACTATGGAGCGAGAAACAGCACCTACTTTCAGTGGAGTAGGAGGTTGTGCAAATGTTTACATGGAAGATTAAGTCTTCTAGACGCATCTGGCATTTCTAAGCCCAATCTCTTAAACAGTTGGCCTGAATATTTCTGCTGGCACTGGGTATTTTATTGCAGTAAAATACACAGAGGGCCACAAGAGCTGCCTCTCAGCTCATACAGTCAGGAAACTCCCCATAATTTTCCTCATAGACAGACAGACTCACCTCATAAGTCGTTAATCCCCTAAAAGACAGACACAGCGGGTGCAGACACCACATATTGCAACTAAAAAGTCTCAGATAACTTTAGGGTGAAAGCCACATTTCCTCCCTTCCTCACAGACGAGCTCTCTGATGCTTAGCTTTGCTTGCAAGAGACTTCAAACCAACAACCAACACAAAAAAAATCCACTTCAGGCAGCCCCCTGCCCCTTGATGCAGCACTCCCCAGTGCTGCACCTCAGCACCAGCGAGGACACAACTCCCAGACCAGGAACTCCCTTTATCTCCATTGAGCAAATCCAGTTTGCTAGATTTTCACTTAAAGCTCTGCCTGGTACTGGCACATCTGCCACGTTGCCCTCACTCGTGCTTAGGCACCTTTTGCTGCCTGACTCTCAGATTCAGCTGATGCCACCGCAGTTGGGGCTGCGGTGATGCTACTTCTTGGACACAGACATCCATTACAGTGCACATGGGTCTGTTTCCACATCCCATTTGCTTCCCACACCATATGTTAAACCAGTAGGCTGAGCAGAATCATTTATCTTCTTGTTTTAAACATCTATCCTTTTTTATTATTACTATTAGCCTTAAAAGACTTGAAAAATGCAGAGGAGCAATGGCACGGCCCAAAGTCATGGCTTTGGGTCACTACTTGTGAGTGGATGTCTTTTCGGGGATATTTTTGTGTTTTGTTTTGTTTTAAGAACAGTGCTTCCCACTCAAACTGGTTACTCTAAGGTAACACATTTGCAAATATAGGGGCAACATTCAGGGTGAAGGGATATAAACAACACTTGTATTATTGCATGAACATGTAATTCCAATGAAAACGTGAAATAGCCAGCTCCCAACTGAACTTTTAACACAATTCTACGTGATAAAATGTTTTCAAAATGCTAAGTTTTTAAGCCTCTTATTCCCTTAATTTCATCTATGCCAAGCATGCAACGTGATTACTTGCTGTATATACATTAAAACACAATAATTGTATCATGCCTGCTTTGTTTTCCCCCATTCATTTTTTTAATTCAATTAGCCCTTTCGGATTTTGTCCTTCAGGCAGTGAATTGAGTTTGTTTGAGAAATTAAAGGCATTAAGATGCTTTCTGAGATATGCAGAAGCCATAACAGCAATTTCTAATCCTTTTTCTGAAAAGGCAGGATTCACCCACACAGCAGAGGAATAAATCACCCTCGGGCCGTTCTCAGATGCACATCATCATCTTCTTCATCTTGTTTGCTTTGTTCGCTGTGTCATACCCGCATCAGAGATTTTCCACCTACGCTGGTGGATTGGTGTCAGCACTTGTTGCTGACCGTGCATGCCCACAGGAAACCTGGGACAGACAGCAACGCCTATCTCACAGATGCTGCTATGGAAATTACTATGGCTAAAGGCAATAATTTTTTTTTTTTCCATTATAAAACAAAATACAGTGTGATATTCGTTCCCCTAAAGAAAGAGAGTAAAGAATGTCAGCACTGCCAGACTGTGCAGGCTTAGTGTGGGAGTGTTGATGTGCACTGTCTCACGGCCAATATCTTCTCCCTGTTCCCAGGGATGTGGAAGTAAAAGGCCTGCTTCTCATGTTACCACCCAAAGCCACTGAGAGCTGGTCAAGCTTGGAACATCCACCCCCTGTCCTCACCACAACACCCCATGCCAGAACAAGTCACCCCTGGCCCAGAGTTTTGTGGGATGCGATGCTACAAAACCAAGTAACATAAGTAAGGCTTCCAAGTTATTATTTTATCACAGTTCACAGTCTCTTAAATAGCACTTTCTAAAGTCAGGTGTTGAAGGAGGTGGTGGAGGAGGTGTGGAAAGCAGCAGGTAGGTTAACACAACTGAGAGCGTGATTTGCCAACAGAGTTGAACCTGCTCAAACCAATTTCCTGAGCATCACCATGCTTCCTTCCTTCCTCCACTCCTTCGCTGTCTGCCATTTATTACCAATAGCTGTTGTGTGTGTTCTTTAGATCTTTCATTCTCACATCCCTTGATCTTCTCTTCATCTTCAGCTCTTATTTGAAGTTTGAAACGTATCCTCTTATACCACAAGTGTAAAGTCTCAAATCCAGCTGGGCTGGTGGAAACATGGCCAGAACATGAAACTCTTGGAAGAAAAATAGTCTGATGAAGAGGTCACTTCTGAAAGGCTCCGAAGAAAGAAATACCACACTCTGCACCTTCCAGAGCTCTCCTGATTTATCAGACTAGTAGCAAAGGCTGAGCTGCTCCACTAGGATTTGAAAAACCGTCTTCTGACCACTGAGCAGTCCTTACTTTTCTCACTCACGGCAGTTGGCACGATTCAAATTCTTAGCTCACAGGATTAGCTTCCAGTTTGTTCAATGCTCTTCCAAAGCTAAAGGCAACGAGATGGACAAGGGTATAAACTTGGATTGTTTACCTACATATTGCAGGCATTAACCTGTGGAGACTGTTTATATCATCGTAATTACTTTCATACAGGTTGTTAAAGCCAGATTCATTAGCTTAGGTTACAATGACCTAACATGCTTAAAACCCATTTATCCTATTAAAGAGATTTAAAACTTGCCTCCTTTCATGACATGTCAGCGATTGTTGATTTATGATTTGGTCATGCTTTAAAAATAAAAGCAATTACCTCTCTTTTACTACGGTAAAGCCCACGGGCCATCAAGGTTGCCACAATACATCTATAATTGAACAGCAACAGCTTTAATGTTCAGCTGGATGACAAAAAAGTTGGCTATTGAAATGCTGCCTACCATGGTGTCCTGCATACCAGGGAGCACTACATCAGCTTGACAAGTCTCAGCAGGAATGATAGCACCTCAAGCATCTCAGGATCCGATGTGCTGGGTGTATCCTGGCAGTGGCATACTTTCCATTTATGTATCCAAACACTTTAAGAAATGAAAAAACAAAAAAACACACCACTACCCTGTTAATTTCCTTGAAAGAGCCAAGATCTTTTGTTTGAATGCTTTTCCTTTGAAACCTGCATGAATTTTATTTCAAAGGAATTTCTTTGAGCGTCCTAGAAATATGACGACTCCATGATGAACAATACGCTTGGGTGTTGCATCATTTTGGGAATCCAGCTGGCTTCAAATACATCACCATAAAATGGCTAAAACCAGGAAATGTTTTGCCCAGAAAAGGCCCCAGAACCAGTCTCTTAGGAAAAATGACCAAACTGATGTACTTGTCCCAAACTTGCTGTCAATATTATTGGTGCACAGATGGGTGCTGACGGTCAGATGTGGACTCTCTGAATGAAATATGACCCATTTTAGTTGTATCTGTGCAATGCTGTGCCCAGACTAGTTAATTTACAGCCAGATCAATGTGTTTTGACATCATGGAGATCTGAAAGTTCCCTGGAAGCATCCTTTTGATACAAAGAATACATACAAAAATTATAATGATGTTTCTTATGCAACTATAAACCCCCAAAAAACCACTCATACACACCAGGGCATGCACTCATAGGAACATGGAAGTTATTCCCTCTCTTCTCAGGACAGAAGGACTCAAGCTGGCAAGTCTGGAGATTCTCTATATTCATGTATATCTTAACAGTAAGAAGTCTTTTAACAATTACATAGCAAAATTTTAAATACTTAGTTAGAAATAGCTAAGCTTGTGTTCATTCTCATTAAATTAGAAAAAAGTGACTACTCCCTTTCTTCCCATCCCTGGTTTTGGCCTCTACCAGTGAAAAATAGTCTTTAAGACTACTGCATGTATTTGATGCTATATTGATGGCTTTGGCTTGAAGAAAGTTGCACATAAACGTTACCAAGGCAGCCAGCATAAAATGGTTTGATGGAGAAGGGGCTACTCAACCTCCTACAGGCTTGAAAGCAGTTTCAGATTACCCCTGTCCTTACAAGTCCGTAATCCTCAGCGACCCAGAACGCCTCGCTCTCCTACACCATCAGTTTTATCTAATCCAAAACTCACTGTCAGAGCTCTTATTTGAACACATTTTAAACTTTTGAAGCCCTTTTCCTTACCTCCAGGCACATGGACAGTCCCACACATTAACGCTTCTTGAAATGCAGATGGTCCTTCAGCAGGTGGCCACCAAAACGTCCCCACCGTGGCTTTCTGCCATGGCCAGCCAGTGACATAACCACAAAAACACCTGATATTTTCCCTAGCTTGCAGAGCGAGAAGCGTGTGTTAGACAGGGTTGTCATCATGGGCCCCGTGAAGAGGGCGAATGCATCCAAAATAAAAAAAGTTATAAAAACAAATGACTTTATAGCTCGTCTTTTGTCTCACCAAAGCTACATATCTTAAAATCAATTGTCTACATGAAGTAAGAACAGATGTCAGAGAGAGTAATAAACACAGAGTAGGAGAGTGGGAGTCCCAGGACACCAGCCAGGGATTTGCTTGGTAAAAAGTATCCAACAGCATTTACTTCTTGGTCACAATCTGCATTCCAGAGGCTCGATCAGAGCGATGTGTAGAAAACCCTACTCTTTAATCATGATTTCTGCAGCATATAACCCCTTTTAAACTATAGACGTGTGTGTTTTTAATATATACATACTCAATTAGTGTGGGGCATTAAGTGACATTTTAAAGTATTATTTATTAGCCCTTTCTAGGGTTACAGCCAATTCCTTAATTTCTCAGATGCTTTTCTTCATGCCATATGTTTTTTGTTAGAAATGTTGTCTTTGAAAATAAGTCCAAATCACGGGATTAGTTTGGGGTTTTTAATGCATCAACTTCCACTGCTAGAACTAAACATTGTCTCTTCCCACACCTAAAATAGCTTGTATTAGATCATCCTTTTAGTAACCAAAGGAGCATAACACCTAGACACTGGTCCTTGAGAGTACGAGCTAGCACCCACATGGGCATGTTGGCCACAAACACCTACAAATTTATTCTTCAGTTCTCCCAGCCTCACAGTTTGGATTATTTGCCATGCAAGCCATCGCGAAAAGAAATTTACCTCTAACACTACAGCCATTTAACGACATATAATTCAATATCGTGTTACAACAGAATTCTGTTTAAAACACAAAGATCCCTGTAGGAACAAAACAATAACAATCTTTGATACCACAATTATTTGAGACTTGCTAAAATATCTTTGTAGTTAGGTGAAGAGATGTAAAACGGACTATTTAGAACGCAAATTTTCTGGGAAATAAAATTTAAAAAAAATCAAATCTTTCATGCAGATGCTTAGTTTTAATATGTCTGCAATGTGCAAGATAATATTCCTATCAAGAAGGTAAAGGAGAGAAAAAAAAATTTCGTTTTGTAACCACAGCCAAATAAAGCAAACAAGTAAAGACTGTTATGACAATTGCTACACAAAACAGCTAACTGGCTGCTAAAAGGAATTTTGATTGTAGAATATGTAAGGTCACCTAAGGGCAAAATTCCAGCCCACCTAAGCACACCTAATTGGTGTTAAGTGAAAAACAACCACCTCCGTCTGAGATGGGGATAGAGATAGGCTGACAGGCAGCAAGTTCCCTCAACCTGAAGGTAGCCAAATTCAAATGTAGCCACCCAGCATGCCGCAAGCTCGCACCCCGCCTTTCCTTTCCGTCACAAGCTGCCTTTGAGATTGCGTCCTGCCCGAAACAAAGCACAACTGCCATTTTGTCCCTTTTCCCAGGAAAAGGTACCCCACCACCTTGGTGCTCTCCTACTATGGGAACAAGGCCAGCCCAGGAAGGGAGGCCCTGTAGCACCAGTCCCCAAAATACAAAGGTCAGATGAGACCAGAGTCTCACAACAATCCTGTTACTAAATTATTAATTTTTTATTATGCATTTTTGCTGACAAAATAAAACTTTGGGAAATAGATAAAGGAAGAAATGGGCAGAGAGACAGAAATAGTCCCGGATTTTCTGAGTAAAACCATCTTTGGTCACACTTTCTCAAAGAAAAGCAAAAGTCTGTCAGCAGGGAACTGATATAAACCCACAAGGAGATAAGCCTCAGTAGCAAAGCAGTCAGTACTCATGACAAAACATACACAACAGGAGGATTTCCACAGTGACGCAACAAAAATAAAATGGTGCACCAAAGTCTCCTGAGCATCCTCTGTGTGTTTACAGGCGTCTTGCGTTGATGTATAGGTGCAGGAAGGAGATGGAAGAAATACTACAGATGCAAATTGAACTGCAATTTTGTTCAGCTGACCGCAGAGTACTCACACAAGGAGGATTATGACAGAAGACTTGAAGCTGCTTAGAAAGGAAAGGAAAAAAAAAAAAAAAAGCATCTAAATTTAAAGACCAGAACATAATGACTTTTAATTTTCATCATTGTAAAAGAAACGCATCTTGTCAAAGCAAGGCAGCAGGACAGATGGCCAAACCAAGGAACTCAGAGTGATGAGGCCTCTCTTTCAAAAATATCACCAGCCTTCCAAAGCCCAAGGATGTGATGGGGCAATGCAAAAAGGGAGGGGGGTAGGAAAAATATAGGTGAGCTGCCAAACTTCTTGGCATTGGTGAGGGTTTTAGGGTATAGGCACAGGGACAACCAGCAGCAGGGAGGGCACCTGATGTTCCTAGAATGAATCTAGAGAAGGGGAACAACGAAAATCTATCAGAAGATGGACACTGGACTCTAGTAAAGCCAGCCTGAAGACTGATTGATCTTAGAGGAGTGAGCACAAACTCTGCCCAAAGCAGAGGGAGACACAGGAAGGTGTCAGGAGAAAACGGGCAAAAATGTGAGTTCTTCATAAACCCAGAACCAAGTAAGGAATTGTACAAAAAGCACAAGTGAGATCAGAGTTTACTAATAATTAAAGCAGCACAGGCATATACAGGCAGCATGCACAGAATGACCAAGGACAGTCATATCAATTAGCAGCTGATACACTTGCTATTACTTTTTCTAATACTGTAGGTAGGAGATCGTTTACGTCTTCATGAAGGTCTTCATCTGTCTTTGCTTATTTTTCACCTCCAACTAATTTATGTTGCTTAGTCTAGCAAAGAGGATGCATTATAAACATCACAACTATACTTCACAAAACTTGCAGGGAAAAATGCCAATCATTTCTCAGGTCCAACAGCGCCAGAATCAAAAAAAAAAAGAAAAAAAAAACCCACACACATTACACGGAAGCTGCAGTGAGAAAGATTTGCTTTAGACACTTCTACATCTCTCCAATGATAGGAATATATGCAACTCCTTACAATGTTTAAAAAGGTTGTTGACCCTCGATGGTATTTTTGTTTTGCTTTAAAAAACAAGTTATACATCTGCCTGTGTGTTGGTGATGCCTTTTGAAGCAGACAGGAACTATATAACCTCAGGAGATACCTTACACAGAAGGCAGGATACAAAGACATCAGGAAAACATTGAATTCCTCCAAAAATGCCCTGTCTGAGGATAGCTTTCTATTTCTGTTTATCCACTGCTTTTCTTGAACATTACTCTTAACACAAAGATTACCTCCGTTTGCAAGGCAGTGTAAATGCAATTTAACAAAGACAGTACAATAAATAGCAGTGCCTTAAAATAGAGTTTTTCCCAGTTATCTCATCAAGTAAGACCAACGCTGATGGACACCTGGGAGATTCTCACTTTCAGCTTCTGATGTTCTCAGCACCCTTGGGCCATACTCAGGACATCAGCATCTTCCTAATGAAAAAGTCATAGAACCAGAGAGGAAAGTAGCAGAAAATGCAGAGGGTCATGTAAGCCCCTTTGCCAGGCGTGTACAAGCCGTGTGGCCTCTTGGCCAGCAAAGCGTGCAGGATGGCGCTCAGAACCGGGGAGAGGTCGGCATCGCAGTACATGGGCACGTGCAGAAGGTAGCTCTTCAGCCCTAGGAGGTACTCCTCACCATAGTCTTCTCTCGTGTCTGCTGGCAGGTTCTCCATCAGCTCCTTTTCTTGCTTATCCCACAGGTCAGATGTCCCTTGTATACCTGCAGTAGCAACATCACAGGATAGCAAGTGGGTTTGGGATGCTGGACTACAGGGAAAGAGGCGAGGCAGAAGGAACTACTGGAAGTGTCAAACACCAACCTGTCTGGAAGCCTGATGGATGAATTACAGCGACTTTAATTCCCCACTTGGAAAGCTCTTGCCTCATTACTCCGGAAAACATGGACAGAGCTGCTTTTGATGCGCCGTACGCAGCGTATCTTGGTAGTGGAATGCCTCCTGCAGGAGCAATATAAACACAATAAAGCACAACAGCAGCTCTTTCCAGCCTTTATTTTCATGATTTAGAAGGAAGATTACAGAGCAACCAAAACTACGCAGCTCTCGCTGAGGTTAAAGACAAGTCAGTGAGGGGATAGTTTCTTTCTAGAGGTTAAAAAAAGGGAAAGTTGTAAATTAGCAGTTGCTTACAGCAGTTATGCTCAGTAACACCTGATAAGACACTTGTACAGCAGAAAAAAAACCAAAACTGTGTTGCATTTAAGGATAAAAACTGCAGAAAATTATGATTGTTGGTTTCAGAAACACAGATAATGTTTTAGTTCATATAAATAGTGAAACAATAGTTTAATGCTGCTGTTCTTGTCACCGTAACATGAATTTCAAGCTCCTACTATAAACCACAGTTACAACAGGGTAAGTAATCTCAATTCTAGCTTTATGAAGCCAACTTATCTTCCAGTTCTTTCCAGATAGTTTCAGAAAGACCAGAGACAACAGAGGTTTTCCCTGCTCTTGCAATATGGACAAACCAAAGCTGCAATCATGATCTCCAGGCAACAGAACTCCTCAAGACCCATCACAGAAGCAGATCACCTGCCTATAGTTATCTCCCATCTTCTCCAATCCCAGCAGCATTTTTTCAGGTGGAAAAGAGAAAACAGACAGTCTTTCGGGTGAATTTAAAATAAATCCATATGTTTACAAAATAAAAGCTTCCAGAAAGAATCTTCCAAATACAGAGGTTTCCTCTGTTCCAAAAACTGGCAGATTGTCACTTCTTCAGCTTTAGAAAAATCCAAAGACACTTTGATTGAGCATCTTCCCCTCCTTCAGCCCCTCACTTTCTCCACAAGGCTGGTGTTATCACTGCACACAGTGGCACTTATCTCAATGTATTTGAATCTTTAAAAGGAAATACTTCAAGATGGAATTTTCAGGTAAGCTCCTGGTGCCATTTATTGGGATTTGGACCGCAACTATCAAGGTATCATGGGAGCTTCTTACACAGTCATTCCTTTGAAACAAAGTCAGGCCAATTATATGTTAATTATTCTTCTGTATGCATCCAAGCAAGTTTGAGTTTCAATTGGTTTGAGCTAATTGAATCACATACTTTTTTCCTCTAAGGTCAGGCTAACCTCGAGTCCAGTTAAATTAGCTCTACACAGACAGGAATAGATTCGGCACGACGAGACCTCGCTAACTTTTCTGCTAATGTTTTACCAAAGGATCCTCAGACCCTGTGTTAAGAGGAAGCTATTTACCCAAACCAGCCCGTGTGTGCAAGACCATCTGTGAGAGCAGCTATAGTTTAAGCAGGGTCATTATCAACTCCTGTAAGGGCAAATCACTCAGCCCAGGGAAGCTCTCCATTTATCCCTGCAAGGCAGCTTGGGATTCATGCCAAGAATTAAGACATGTGCCCCAAAACACCAGAAGTGCAAGCTTCACTTGAATACTCAGAGATAACAGAGGTCTGTCCTCTGCCTCTGTGCTTGCAAGGGCTGGTGGGTAGAGTGGCACCAGAAGGGTCCTTCTGATAATTCAGTCCTGATTTCTTTAAACAAACATACTTGGGCTTATAAAAAGAAAACAGTGTCAGAGTTAGGCTGAGGCCACATCCTCCATGCAAGCCATGAACACAAGGCAACACCTTCACCAGCCACCCCGGCAATACAGCAGGATTTGGGTGGACACCAACTGTACAGAAGTAAGAGTCCAAGGAGACAGGGCAAAGGAAAATTTGGGAAACAGAAGATTCGCTAAATCCCTAAGAGGTCTTAAGACAAAATACTCTCCAGTGTCATGACATCCTGCTTCTAGCAGGACTCATTTTCAAAGGAGTATTCTTGTTCCTCAGCTGCTGGCTACCAGATACTGTATTACTTTGCTTCCTACATCTTAACATCTCAGCTGTCCTCCTAGAATAGAAGGTCGTGTTATAAAGGCATATAAATAGCAAGCATAGGATCCGATTTATGGGACAAAATTAGAAAGCATATTATATGCTGTTAATTTTAAAAAGTTATTTTATTCATGGGAAAAATGTCATTTTGCTAATAAGTTAGGCTAAAGTATTTTTAAGAACATGTCCAAAATATTTTTAAAGAAATATTTGTGTCCAAATATTAGAATAAAGAATAAAGTGTGTCCAAACACACACTCTCTTGAGGTCCCGGGTTATTAGCAGACCACGCTGTAGGACTGGAAAGAACAGTAAGATGCAGCAAAAACCAAAACTGGCTTCTGCTCTTGAAGAATTAAATGTTTCTCTTCAGCAGGTGTTTTATCATTGTGCTTACTATTCCCTAGGTGTATTGACAAGCAAGATCGACCGACGCCTTCCTCAGCATTTTTGCCAAGGAAGTTAGTGGTTTTTTCTGTGGCACCAGAAATTTATTTGGTGCTGTAGTTTGGCTCACCTGCCATGCTGGACATATTAACCAGCCTCCCCTGGGATTTCCGAAGTAATGGTAGAAAGCCTTGGACACTGCTACAGCTCCAAAGAAATTCACCTCCATGCACTGCCTGTACATGCTCATGGGAGCAGCTCGCTGTCGGCGGGGAAGCCCAGGATGCCCGCATTGTTCACGACTCCCCAGAGCCCTGGGAAGAGGAGAAAGCACAGGGCTACTATATAGCAGTAAACCAACTCCATAAAGATTAACGGATGAGCTGGATGGTGCCTCCAGATCAAAGCAGAGATGATCTGCAGCTACAGATACACAGTACCCACTCCATGAAGAGTCATCATCGTTTTTCGTATGTCCACAGACTGCAGCGTGGAAATGACCTACACACACAAGCCATGATGCAGCCAACAGTTAAGGGATGCACTTTGTAAGCGGCTGCAATCAGTACTCCCATTAGAATGGAAAAAGCTGTACCTGTATTTTGCACCTTCTCCAAGACTTTTAGATAGGCTTCCTTGATTTGAGTGGCATTGGTTATATCCAGCTGCAGAAGAGAGAGTCTCTGAGAACAGGTCCGTCTCAGTTCCTCAGCTCCAGGTCCATCCTTATTCAAAACCCCAGCAAACACAACAAAACCTAAGTCATCCAGGTATTTAGCCAGTGCATGTCCAATCCCAGTGTCGCTTCCTGAAAGCATCAAAAGACACTTGAAAAGCAGGTTTGTCTTAAAAAAAAGCAGGAAACATTGGAAATACATGCAAATGTAACCATAAGATGATGAAATAAAGTCACTGAAA
Source organism: Tauraco erythrolophus (assembly GCF_009769465.1). NCBI lineage: Eukaryota > Metazoa > Chordata > Aves > Musophagiformes > Musophagidae > Tauraco > Tauraco erythrolophus. The sequence goes on along the minus strand of NC_141479.1, from coordinate 18,038,892 downwards.
TACATATGACAGTAGGAAGAAAGGTTCAGATCTGAAGGTTTGTGGAGCTGGACCTTTGCATGTTCCACAACGATTGATAGACTATGTCTTCTTGGCTCACAGCTGATGGCAATAGCTCTACTACAGACAGATCTAAGACTTACTTCATACATATAGAGGAACTAAAACCCTAGATTGAGTATATACAAATATTCAGACTGAATAGGGATCAGAATAGGAAAAAGTGTCTAGGAAAAAAGTATCTAGGAAAAAAAACCACAAGAAAAACCACGCAAATATTTTAATTTGAAATCTCAGATGGACAAAGCAATTATAGAGCATTAGAATTCAAATTGTTGGGTTCTATTTCTTAATTCAAAGATGTAGCATTATTTTATTCAAGCATCTACTATCCAAATCCTTCTGATACTTACTTTTTTATACCAGGCTGCAACCAAGCCGGAGCTAAGCAACTGTTTTCTTTACCTGCAAAAGAGTCAATGTTTTCAAACCCTAAGAAAGTTTCAGAGTGGCATTTTAGGCTAAACCAAATAGCACCAGCTATTTAAATCACATGTACTCCCATCAGAATTTCTCTTACCTTGTCTAACCTCTTCCAAACTTATTCCCAAACTTTGTCCATATAAAGCAATGAAGTGCCAAATGCAAGAAACACACAACAATGATCTTTGTGATCATGATTGTGCAACTTCTCCCACCAGGTAACAATGATAAACATTCAACAAGTAATTCTATTGATTCACAAGTCTCTCCCTTTGACACAGTATTGTGCTGATGTTATTTTGAGATACTTTTAAGTGTTTTCACTCCTGGTGCCTTTCTTAATTCTTGTTTCCATTCTTCCGATCTACAGAGACACTTCTTAGCAAGGGAAGAAACGTCTCACCCATCTGCCCACCAAGATTCCCAATGAAGGGACACTGAGCTCTGCTAGAGATAGGGAAGGAATTTACAGGGACAGTGCTGCAAGAGTTTTGCAAAGGACAATATCAGGAGGAAAAAGAGGAGTTTAAGAAATTAATGCAGTTTTTACACAGTAAAGCAGAGATACATCAGCGTGTCCCACGACACTGCACTGCACCCTCCACTGTAACTGCAGCAAAGAAAGCTCCTGGGTGCTAATGTGCACCGAGATCCGTGGAGTTATCCACGGATAGCGTCTATCTCCTGCAACAAGTTATGACATAAATGCTCAGCTTCCAAATCCATCTGTATAGCTGGAAACCTGAACATGAGAGAAAGGGCTAGGGCTCCTGCCAGTTTTTATACTACTTCCTCCTTTGTGAAAGAGCTGTGATACTCCCTACTTCATACTACCAGAAACTTAAAGGTGAATCTGTGATTTCAGCACACTGAGATGGATATTATCATAGCTACTCACAGGCCTGCTCCTGCACTTAAAATCCATAGCCAATAGAATTTGACTGCCAAAGATGCTCATCTTAATCATGCTAGATCTTCATTCCTGGGTTCTGTCTTTTACCTGGGGCTTTGGTCCCGAAAGGTGAAAAAAATGAATTCCAGCTGACTTAAAAGAAATACGTACTAAATGCCTGGATCAATCAGTGCAAGATGTTGAAAAAAATTACTCATGCTCTACATAATTCTTTTTAAAAAAAAAAAAAAAAGCAGCTTTTTGGCATTTTGAAGCCTGCAGTGTGTTGAAGATGCACCTGAGCACCACATATATCACACTCAGCTTTTCACAGCCCTGACCAGAAAGGGAAGAGAAGAAAAAAATCTGCATTCTTGGAATTCCCGAAAGAGACACGAAGAGGCCTGCAAATATCCCAAAGACATGACAGATTTCTGGGCTTGGGGGGTGGGGTGTCTTTCCTTCTTTTTCCATTAGTGAAAACTCCCACAGCACTACATATTACTTAAGTTTTTACAACACAGCTTTAGGGAAGGGGCAGAGTGTTCAACAACCAGAGACAGGTATTGAAACCCTGAGAAGGTGATAAAAAGCAGTATTTATCTGTGCCTGCTGCTAGGTTTGTCCCCAGCTTTTATCAAAACAAGTCCGATTTGAGTTTCAGACCTGTTATTGAAGTACAGAGAAATTCCACCCTTCAAGTCACAAAATCCAAACAGGAGTTAAGTCTCCACAGGGAAGAAATAGACAATTCTACCCACCCCACCCCTTGCTTCCATGTTAAAAATGACAATTTGGGAATGATTAGAAGATTTACTATAAGAAAGGCAGTCACTACTGACTGTAACTGAATCACTACTGAGAATTTATCACACTAAGCATCAGAAACGCCAAGTCACATATCAAGAATGAAAAGACCAACTGGAAAAATTCATCCCACTGCACACAGAGTAACCAAGGCAAGAAGTTCACAATTCCTGCTACTTCAGATCTTCATGGTAATTTAATTTTTAGGGAAACTGGCTATTGGGTCTACCAAACTACACTAAAGTGTTTGCATGCCCAGGAGCTTCTGTTTAAGGACACTGAAGCACTCACTCTCAGCAAGAGGATCAATAGAAATGTTTCACCAACGACTTTAACACTGCTCACATGTCCACAGTTATTCATGTGAAAAAGCATCTTGACAAATGGGCACATTTTTGCCTTATCATGGTACTCCAATGAACTGAGGGCTTAAATAACACACAGCAGCACCCGCACAAGGGACATCCAAAGAGGACCAGAACAATATTTGACGAAAGCCAGGGAGAGAAGCACAGAGATGACTCCATCCTCTGGCCAAAGGCAGCTGTCTCACGAGTGATATGTGGCAGCTGCCCAGAGCACAGCAGCATTCCTCAACCCTGCGGGGCTGAAAGGGGAGGGAAAGGAGAAAAATCAATCACCATTTCCCATGAAGTGCCTGCCTCAGGTCTCGTCTAATTGAGAAAATGACACCAAAATTAATTTAAAGACACCTTGCACCTGCATGCGGACACACGTGCTACAGTTGGTAAAGGGAAGAGTACTACAATCAGAGCAAATTAACCAAGAAATGTGTTGGGTGAAACTTTTGTTTCAGCTGATGGAGGGTTTGATGGATTGCATACCAGTCTAGATTCAAGGAAAGAAACGAGAGCCTCCTCATATGTGTCAGCTGTCAGAGGTCTCCAAACTTGCATCTCTTCAGGACAGTCACGGCACAGGTACAAAGAAAGCACATTCACTTGCTGGAATAGACCCAAATGTTCTTCACTCCCCTATATTGCTCTAATTCAAATTCTCTAGAGCAGGTAAGCTCTGAAAAAGTGCTTTTTTCCTGAAGAACTGCAGTCTTACAAAAAGCAAGGAGATACCTAAGTGTAAGCACAGCCCCTGGGTCTGCAGGGGTGGGAAAGGAGGGCTCCCTATTCCCCCCACCTGACCCCCATCTTCATCTGATACATCTGCAGGGAGAAACCCAGCTGGCAGATAAACCACGAGGGGAGAATGTGCTGCTCATCTTGTCCTCTCTTAACTTTTATATTTAACCCCCATATTAATGCTTGCTAGGCAAAGTTAAATTATTTCCAGGTGTCCCTATAAAACAGGATGAAATTCTGCAAGAAATAGCTAGCTATATAAACCAAAGCAGCTTAATTCAGCTTTCCAGAGGGGAAAAAATAGAAAATAAAACAACAAAAAAAGAGCAAGTTAACAGTGCAAGAAGCAGTTGGCAGGCACTTTGGTTTAAAGGTTTGATTAACACAAATAAACAACATTTAAAGTTTTAGAAGAAACAGGAGAAAAGCCATAAGACTACAAAAATGCCATCCCTGCAAACTAGAAGTGGGTTTTGAGTAGATCAGAGTGTAATAGAGACTGAATTCATTAGCTCTGAACTTTCACTGCTAGTGAAGAAAATTACTCACTCCCGGATGATTTCAAACATCATCTCAAGGAGATGGCACCAAACCAGTGTCTTGAAATATATACATGATATAGAGAGTGTGCACTGTGTAAATGTGTACACCAAAGGGTAACTGTACATCCATAACCAGTGCAATAAATTCAAGTAAACAAAAATAATGTATGAATGTAGTGTTCTGAGGGCTTCCAGAAGTTAATGTCTCTCCTAAAAAATTAGACCATCGTAAGTATTCTTATGCTTTTTGCACCAGTTAATTTCACAAGTATGTCTAAAAAGCTACTTGTAAAGATTAAATGAGACATTTAAAAAAAAAAATGCATCTATCGAGATGCTTTTCTACTTAATTTCAGTACACTTATCTACCTGGAAAAAACATCTCCGGCAAAGCAAATAAAAAAAGCAAAAAAAAATAAAAGGAAGCCTTACGAGCATGCATTTCATAGACAGCTAACCCGAGGACACAAAGTTTTCCAGCCCCCTTGTGAGAAAAGCCAGTTTTTGCTTCCCAGCAGCGCCTTACCTGTGATGAGCACGGCTCTGTCGCCCACGGGCAGCAGCGCCCTGCCGCCCAGGTACACGGAGGAGAGGAGGGTGACGGCACAGACCACCAGCCCCCCGCCAGCACCCAGCGCAGCCGCGCACAGCAGCCCCAGCGAGGCAGGCAGGAGGCTCCACACCAGCACCTCGACCTTCTCCACTGGGCTCCTCTTGGCCACCCAGAGCACAGCCACCCCAAAGAGCGCAGCAACGCCCGCACAGAGCCATCCAAGGGGGCTGCTGGCCAGAGCATCCATCGGCAGGGGCAAGCAGCAGGCACGCACACCCCACCACGGCTGGGTAAAAGCAGGTGTTGCTAAATGCAGCATGTGTTATATAGGAGCAGGGGGTGGGGCAGAGAAAGGGGACTCTGTTTAAAGGTTTGACATAATCTCACTTACTCTTGGCATCAGCAAGAAGCAGAAGCTTTCCTTTTCTTACCTTTTATTCCTTCTGCCTGACAGCTCCACCTTCTGAACAATATGCTGGCTGGATAATGATTGACAGCGCTGGGAATGGACATGGTGTAGCAAGTGCTGCCTTCAGGAAAAAAATAACTGCTATACGTTTAAAGTATGTTTTCCTAGATAGTGAGAAAAGAACAGTTTCCTTTATGGGAAATAGTTGGAATTTCCTGCCTGAAAGCTTAGGGTGTAGTTTCAGTGGAAGTGATTTTTGATGGGCAGTGACAGAAGTGGGTCAGGACAGGGCTATTTACTCTCTGTAGAGCAAACTGTGTGGTTAGTCTTGGGCTTTATCACACGTGGGCCACCCTCCTCTTTCGACAAAAAGCCCCAAACGACCTTCCCTGCTTTAGCACACACCTTTGGCTATTTACCTACTCCCCATTCAGTAAATACCTCTGGTTAACAGACACTCAAGGGGGTCTGGGAGGCTGGGAAGGGGTGGTTGCTGGTTTTCCATTAAGGGCACTTCGTTAAGTGAACACATGTAACACACCTGAGATTGAGTCTTCAGTTGACCTCCAGTGACAACAGTCACCTTACTTTTGATAGGAATCACTGGTTCAATTCCCACAGCAAGTACGGAAGAAAAAAAAAAAGCAATTCATTAACTATATTTGAGAGATGTAGCACCTACTGTGGTGTCCTCTGAAAGTTACTTAAAAAATAAGAAAATAATATTTTAAAATTCATCCAGCTAAAAGGACTGAAATACAACATAGGTGTATTTAACCCTGTTTAAAAATCCCTGCTAACTGGTTTGAGAAATGAGTCGAAGTTATCACACCCAGCTAAGATCATGTAGCTGGTTTTCCAAAAGAAAATGTGCTGCTGACCTATTTTATTTCAGACAGACACGGGAAGACTGATGTGCAGGGTGAAAACCTAACATGAGACACAAGCACATTTCCGTTCCATTATTCCTTTGGGGTTTTATGGGATGACAAATCTGTTGAACACAAATTTTTACAGCCAGTGAAAACGTTTACATACCTCCATAGGTAGTTTACATTAGAGATGAGGTCACTTCCTTAAAGGGACATAACCCTCAAGGTCTGCTTGTCATTCACCCCTATTGTGAACACTCATTCATCCATCCTCCCCGAGTGCACAGAGTGTAAACTGTTCTCACTTCTCTTTGCCATTTGCTGCTTCTGCTTTTAGTAGCACGCTGGTCTCAAGGTCAATCATACCGTGCCCTCTGTTAAGGCATCTTCTCTAAAATTTCCTTGGAGAATTCTGCTTTTTCTCCCTAATTGGTTTTTATTGCATGATTTAGATGATCACAAATTCACTGGCATTTAAAGCATCCGCCCTCACACTTGAGGATATAGCGAGCTGGAGTTTTCGTATAGTGGGATGAGGGGCAGAAGTGACCGCCTCCAGCCTGACGTCCACCCGGGCTCCCCTGAGGCTGTGGAGAGGGGACAGAGGTGGGCGAGGGGCCACGCCATGATGGTCGCCATGCCTGGGCCCTGCAGAGCCGTCTCCATTTGAGTCTTTCCCTCTGCTCCATGCTCCCCTGCCACATCCCCCACTGAGATGCATATGTGCATGTGCACATTCTCTCCCTCACACACCTAATCGGAGGGTGGGGGGATACAGGGGCTGCTGGGGATGCCACAGGCACGCACTGTACCCACGTCTGCTGCTGCGCGCTGACACAACACCCGTCAGCGCCCACAACACTGCAGAACTTGACCATGGAAAAGGCTGATGGGGACGGATCTCTGTCTGACTTAATGTTGCATTTATATTTGTAATATAAAATATAAACACTGAAGGCTGAGCATGTGTTCACCCTGGTGTGTGAATCAAATTACATGTAAATGCACAGATCGTACACAGCGTGAGACAGGCTATCAGAAATGGGGGTATGATCTAAAACCGCCTGAGAAACTTTAACTTGGAGTACCCACTTCACAAACCCTCTGCACTTTATAGAATCATAGAATGGTTAGGGCTGGAAGGGACCTTCAAAGGTCATCTAGTCCAACCCCCCTGCAAGGAACAGGGATATCTCCAACTAGATCAGGTTGCTCAGGGCCTTGTCCAACCTGGCCTTGAACGTCTCCAGGGATGGAGCATCCACCACCTCTCTGGGCAACCTGTTCCAGTGTTCTACCACTCTCATGGTAAAAAATTTTTTCCTAATATCCAACCTGAACCTACCTCCCTCTATTTTAAAACCGTTACCCCTTGTCCTATCATAACTGGCCCTCCTGAACAGCCTCTCCCCATCTTTCCTGTAGGCCCCCTTGAGGTACTGGAAGAAAGCAGAGACAGATTGCTGCTTGAGGATTTTTCAGCACAATTTTGCAACAAGGTAAGTTTTATCGTCACATGCCCACTATCCATCTTAAGAAAGCATCTACCTTCCGCTCTCCCAGTTTGGTACGTCTCCAGTTCTCACAGCTGTACATTAACACAAGACTGCAACTGAGTTCGCATTATTTCCTGTTTCTCTATGCCATGCCTACTCATGCTGTGAATATACACCCTATCTCACCTCCTTCATGACAGGTTTTCTGGAAACGATGTGGCTCAGCCAAATTATCAGGATGTTGCATCAACATGACATCTGTGTTACAAGGAGGACGGATTTGAGCTAACTGATTTTGAGCCAAGCTTGACCTACCTTTGGCAGGACATCTGTCTGTCTTCCCAGCTTTTCAAAGCCATCAGTGCCCTGTCCCTCCATGCCCTGGCAATCTACATATTCTATAGCGAGGCCTGAACACTACTTCCATAGTCGGCCCATGCCAACACCAAACCTCAGCAGAGAAAGGATTCAGACCAGGCTCCTGGCTGAACCATTCCATTGTGCGATCACTTACCCTCAGTAAACACTGTGATCTCTGTGCATCTTTCTGGTGTTCCTAACTGGGACTTTGCAGACCTCAAGTGTGCCCCACCATGTAAGTCTCTTCACACTAAGTGATAACTTTTGAAGGTCAATTAAAGCAATAGCAAAAGAAGGTGCCTTTCATGGAGAACGATCCTTCCACAGTAATCTGCAACATGAATGGCCAGTCTCTACAGAATATCTTGAGTCCAAATCCAGCTTGTTTTTCTCCAAATCCTACAGTCTTTCACCTTGTGTAGTATCACTGCAGAAGACTTTCCCCAGGACAAAGCAAGGATGCCTCTCCAATGTATGGGATCTTTACCATAGGCATCCACTCACTGAGCTCCACATTCTCACTCTTTAGGCACAATCACTTCTTCCCAGATAATAATTTACTTCCTTCCCATTTCTTTAAGGCTTTCTCCTGTCATCCTTTGCTGGCTCTACATTTTTCAGCATGATGGCTGCAGCCTATGCTTTCAAATTTCTGTTCTTAACAGAAAAAAGGGCAAACGTTCAGGTTCCCCTGTTCCTTTGAAATGTGGTGAAGCTGAGCCTGTTCACAACTTCTTTGGAATGCACCACCAAGCTCTTTTTCTGTTCTGCCTCGGTAAGGAGCGCTTTTCTGTCTTTGCTTTTTGTGGCCCCATTTCTGGTTCAGAAGTTTTCCTACTGTTTATTTTTTTAAAGCCTCTCTGACTTTCCAACATAGTAGAAGCTCCCAGTTCAACCATGAGACCTTCAGCATGTCTCTGTTACCTTTCCCTGCACTTTTTTTTCACTCTTTGGCCACATATCTAATGTGCTTTCTTTGTACTTTTTCAGTAATTTACTAGTCAACATTTTTCTTTTCAGCACTTTCCCTTCATTCAGAAGTACCATATGCAATAGTTGCTGTGTGTTGATATTCTTTTGTCCCAGCATTGTCTAGAAGCTCAAATCATTTTTTCTACATGTCCAATCTCTATCTCAGCTTCCTCTGCCTCTGCTAGTCACAGATTTGTTCTTCAGTTCAGGCTAGAATTTCTCTGTTGCTGGCGAGAGCCCCTGCTCCGTGTGCTTTGTGCGCTTTTGGGGCTTGGGTAGGGGGATCTGCATTTCAAGTTCTGTAGGCAGGTTCTTGGCTACAGGGCTTTTGTTGGAAAATGATTACAGTAGAAAATAGGTTGGAATCTGTTTCACCAAATGAGTCATTAACCGAGATAGAAAAATTATTCTCATAAGTAAATATATATTTATGAGCAGAAAAAATATGAAATTATTTACTTTGATTGACTACTTTTGAGAGTACATAAACACCTTCATACATCTGGATTTTGGTTGACTTAATGGCTACACAAGCATTTGTCAGGCTGTAAGTCCTGGATGAAGAAGCTGTTGAACTTGCATACACAAAACTCATTTGGGCAAACAGACTTTGCTCTTACAAATACTACTGAACTCCTATACAAAGGTTGAGATAATCCTCTGCCTTCAGCCAGTTACCTATTTGTGCACTCAACTTGAAGCACATGAATTGTCCCAGTAAAGACAATAAAACTATTCGTCTGCCTGAAGCTAGGAATGTAGCCAAGTATCTTTGTGAATTAAGACCTCTGAACTCACAGGCATGTATTGAATAAGGGCAAAAAAAGATTATGTGCAGCTAAAAATAAGGCTGCGTAACCTCTCCTTTGTCTTCAAACTATTTCTTTAATAGATCCTTAAGGAAAATAACTCCTGTCAAATAAAGTATGTATCCATTAAAGAAAAGTAAGAAATATGTTTTACCTCTAGGTTGATGAAGATTTTGTTTTTAGAAATATAGTAATCGCAAAGATTGTAAATTCAGAGATAGACAACAATTCCTGAAGATCACTTGGCAGCAAAGAAACAGCTGTAGCTCCTCATTTCTCAATATTCAACCCTAACAAAAGCCAATAATAATAACAACAATAATAATGACTTCCTTAGCTAAACGTTTTGTTACTTTCTCAAGTGTAAGAACCTCAGAGTGAGGAACTTCTGTACCAATGGCCAAACTGGACCTGTAAATCCTTTTGGCAGGTACCCATGCAACACACCACTTAGCATTATACAATCTTCAAAAGAAATAATTGCAGTCTGCATTTCCCATGCGAATCCAATGCCTGCAGCAGCAGCTCCATCTTTGCTTTGAAGCAGTAGGTCTTGTAATAACGTGCCATATGAAATGAAGCCATGGCTGTAAGTTCTGCCTTCGTATTTACACGAACTCTAATACCCTTTGTAAATTTTCTGCAATAGACAAAACATCTTAAATCAGAGAAATCACTAAGATTATGAGCACTCCTTTGTATTTGCAAGGGAGGTTTTCTTCTCTAAATCTCCAGACATCTATGGATCTCCAGGCTTTCAAGAACAGCTAAAAGTGGATTGCACTCTTTCCAAAATAAGTCATTTTTTATCAATGCAATTGTCATTATTTTCCAAAAAGAGGATGGAACCAAAACCCCTAAAGGCAATTAGGTACTCTTTAGGAAGTTAGCCAGGAATCATCTCTAGGCTATCCCCATGAGAAATTACACCTGCCTGCCTTTCTTCTGTCATCTGACAACATGAAACGGCTTTCACAGAACCATCAGTGTTAGAGAAGAAAAGATACCAGTTTATCTTAGTCCATTTCTCTGACAGCAACAGACTTCCATAAATTTCCCTTAGGATGTTCAGAGTAAAATTCCAGCCCTGCCTAGGAGAGAGCACAGCATAGTGGTACCTCAATACACGAGAAATTGAGATGTGATCTATACTCTGGACTGGGAGATTAGTTTGTTTTTCCAACTAGATTTTTATTATATCTCTCATTCCCTTCCCTTTCCTGCAGCTTTGCTTCTTTGAAGTTAATGGTAGCATCTATGCTCCCAGAACACAAAGGATTCCCACATTTTCCTAGCGCACAGTCTGCTCGTTTCTTTGCAAGTGCTTCCTGAAATGCAACTGCAACTTTCCCTGCCTTACTTCTAAGTGGTTTCTCCTAACCACGTCATACAGACCATATCTACATCAGAAAGAAATAATCATCTGCATCTTCCTTCTGTAACTTTTCTTCCTGCATGTCTCCAAACAATGGCAGGTAGGGAGAAACATCTGTTTTACATCCGACCTTTTCCACGCACGTTAATAGTTAGGCATGGTAATCAAAGGTCTGATTAAAGCACGGGAGGACAAACTGAGTAGCTAAGACAGGTAACAATAGTGATGGAGATGCAGACTGCAGCAATCCCAGCTCACCAGGGGTTCCAGGTACACATGGTAGACCGTTAGTTCCCATTGAAATCTGGGCCCTATAGCGCCCTTATAAATATTTAACCGAGTAGTGCTAACTTGCAGCTGACATAAACACACACCTTTAATCAGACCTTTTTAGTGCAATCTAGACATGAACCAATACTGTCCAAAGCAAGATTTTGACCAAAAAAAAATCCTCAACTCCAAGTCTAGCTGCACTTCTCTCTTTTGCCCCCAGAAAAGAGTCCCTTCAAAGTGGGGAGATTTACTACATCACCAACATGACTTGTCATTCACGGTGGCAACATTAAAAATAAATCACATACAACTTGGAGCCCCAGAACATGTCTTTGAGCTTTCAGCATGGATTCTGCAAAGGGGATGAAAGAGAATGAGTGGTAGCATCTCATCATCATCACTTGGGTTATTAGCTACACACATCTGCGACATGCCTCCCCTTCCAGCTGCAAACTCTTAAAAACACCTCTGCCTCTCATAAACAGAATTCTTTTTTTTTTTTAGATTTTCCTCACAGTTACATCAGCTAGTCTTTGAAATGGAAGCCAAAGCAAAATGAGAGGAAAAATGAGCAATGATTCAAAAAGCATTAAGTGATCAATCATGACAAAGTGTCACCTGCCCTAAACGCGTTCTGTTTTCTGTCACTTGAAGGACAAGTCCCTCGCTTCCGAATGGTGAAGCCACGTATTTTTCCTGTTGAGGAACCGTGACCTCACTCTGTGTGTAATCAATGACTTAACGTTATTATTTTGATTGAACGTGTGTTTGCTACATACGGAATGTCACCGATTTCTCCTTTAATGCTGCTGATCCGAAGGGCATTCCTGTCGCTTTCAGCAACGTTTGCGCTGCTTGTAAACTGCCCCAGTCGTGTCGGCATGTTGTCAGCGAGACCAGCTCTCCGGCGGGAATGACTTAGTGATAGATGATCCTCCCGCGGAGCAGGGGGACAAACTAGATGACCTCTCAAGGTCCCTTTCAGGATCTGGGCTGGGGGGTTGATGGTTCTGTGGCAGGTAGCATTTTAGTTAAATGGTATTTTTTCTTTAGGCAATCCACAAACTACGGAAAAATCTGTACACTCTGTGTCATTTTTTGTTGTTTTGTTCCCCTTTATTATATTGTCCATCTTAGATATTTTATATGTAACCTTAACCCCTGACTCAAAAATCGTTTAGATGGGATATCTAATCCCATTAAAATCACTTTGACTATCCACACATAAAACTAGATAGATGACTTAATCGGATGCTGAATGATGGTCCCAAAACAAATACATTAGGTCTAAATGTCCCCTGAGAGCCCAAACCCACAGACACTTACGTACATTCTTAAAAATAAATGCAGATATTCATACACAAGTAAAGGATAGAAACACTCAAACCCATGTATTTAAATGTGTGCACACCTGCAGAATTAGACCCTGTCTTAAAGACCTCCTCCACCTGGATTTGAGACACGCTAACAGATTCATGCAAATGAAGCTACACCGTAAAACTGATTATTTCGTTTTCCACATTGCACAGCTATTGAGTGTAACTTTAATGAACTTCTCCATGTTTTAAAGTCAGTGTTAAAATATTGCCAAGCCCCAGGTGGAGGTCATAGCCTAACAGGCACAGATTCTATGGGGATGTGTCTGCACAGGCCCTTCATACTAATCATCCCTTGCAGGGGATTCCTTCCTGCGCTGTGCATAGCTTGTAACTTGTTTTATTAATACTGTAAACTATCACTCGACTTTTAGTTTTCATTTCAAAACTGCTTTTTAACAACATATACGACAGCCTTAGGGCAAACCACCTTGGACGCATGCAAACTTTGCTAGAATCACTGAGGGCTGTGTAGGTGTAGCTTCAAAGGCAGATTTGGGATCTATAACTTTAATTCATCCACCAAATGGAGCTCCAAAATCCATTAAGGAAAAATAACTAGTAACCATCTGTCTTTATTCATCAGGCTGAAAGCAGTTAATCAAACCTAGTGGACATTTTTACTTTCTTCTTTCTCTCTTAACAGCTTTGAACGCAGATGCAGCCTTTCTATAATTAAGCTGAGCATAGTAGCTCCTAGACAAATTAATTCTGGAGAGCTTGTCAAAAATGTCAGATGGCATACAGGTTCTATGTCTTGTCCCTGGGATTTCTGGCGTTTTAATATTTATTTCTATTGTTTTTAATATATATACATACATGGGCAGATTCAGGACAGAATTATTAAAATTAACAGCTATCTATAGCCCACACTCTTAAGCCATCACAATGACAGCAGTGTTGAGAGAACCTGTGCTCTATGATAAGGTATATTTTTTTCTCTCTCTGTTAGGGATGCAAGTCAGGATATCACCTCCGCAGCCAACAAATGTCTCTGGGAACTGAACTGAAACACGGGATGCAAATCGCCACCAGAAGGCAGCTACTTTTACTCGCTGCTGAACCATGTTTTTACTGGTAACTGAAGGGCAAAAATTTTTGTTAACTCATTGACAGTGTTTTGAATCAACCTGAAGCTGTTCGGAGTTACAGGGGTTATATTCTAACAAACTGGAATACAACGAGATGGTTCATGCCTAATAACTATTCCAGGCTGGTGTTTTGAGGAAAGGTCTCAGATATATGGTACAATTTCTATTAACTTTAAAAGTATCCAAGGTGGCTTTTTAGATCTCAATTGCTAATAATAATGAGCTCAAATGTGTTTTCAATTTCCCTTTTTCTGAGTTCTAACATTTTAAAGCAGAGAGCATCTCCAGTTCTTAAGGATTTTATGTTACTTATTAAATATTCTGGTTTTTCAATTTAACTCCACAATCAAATTTATGGACTGAAACTAGGATTTTAAAGTACCAGCCTAGGAGCAATTTTTGCTTCCTTTAAACTGGGTTTTTATTTTATTTTTAAATAAAGTAAAAGCTCATGTGAAATATATCTTTGTGCTTTTAAAATTAGAATTTCAATGTCATACAAAAGTTTAAAAGCTCTTAACTTTATAACAGGTTACAGAGAAGAGCTGATTACTATTACTTTTGATCAAACAATGCAGTTTGAAAATGAGTTGTGCAAAGTAAGGAAAGACTTTCCCAGAGAAAGCTATTCAATGACTCCAGGAAAGAGACAGGCGGTGAGCTTTCAAAGTAGTCAGGAAAACTGGATCACAGGCAGTACTGATAAAAATCAAAACTTCACGAGTCACATTCAAATGAAATTTAAAAAATTACAAGAGTCTAAACCATGGAATCTGTTTGTGTACTTAGGAGTATAATTTTGCCTCCATATGTTTAATTGCTGATAACTGGTTCATCTGTCAGTCTTCTGCCCCCACAGATCTGTTTAAAATGGCAAACAGAAATGAGGCAATCAACTATACCTGGAAAAGCGGGCAAGAATTAAGTAGCCTTAGTACCTCTAGATATCAGACTCTACAGCAGAAAATAGAGAGGAAAGAGGTATTTTGAAGAAAAACCGCACTCATGTGATTTCTCGTTAAATGGTGCTCCTTTCCCTCAGGAATATTTAAACACTTAGCTATCATAAATGCTGTAATACTGTTCATGAAGTACACATGAATGAACTGAAGCAAAGAGACGTCATCTTCTAATTAGTCAAAAAAATCATAGATGAAAACTCTCATATCACGGTGCTCAGTCCTGGACCCTGCTGCTTGAATATTCTGTTGGTAGTGATGAACTTGACAGGAAGTGCTCTTTGAGTACAAGCAACATAAAGACCCTCAAATAATGTTTTACAGACATCATAACAGAGTTTAAAGGTCAGCAGAGAATTGTGCTGTAGACGCTTGTGCAGAATTCCTCTGGAGAATGAGAGAAACATGAGAAAAAATAGGAAGATGCCTAGCTGAAAAAATAAGAAGTAGGCAGTGGAGACTGGAATCGCAGGCTCATCAAAAGAGGTTGTTAGCATCTCTCTGCTGGATCAGAGATAAATACATATGGAAATGGACAGACATAAGTGAAAAAAAAATTGCTTTTACGAAGAAGGCCAAGGAAGAAAGATATTAGTAATCTAAGGGAATTATGCCAAAATCCCGAATAAAAGATGTTATTGTATTAGATATTGCCCATGGGCAATTGCTAACGATGACACACCTGGCCTACTGGTGTGATTCACAGAAGGGTTTTCTACATCCAAGATATTCCTCTCCCATTTACTTTTTCTGATGTTATCATCCCCACTTGGTCCACATCTGTTATCATAAACTAAATTTCAGTATTGCTATACCCAAGCATAATTACTCTAAATAAACAAATTAAATTTAAAGCATGGCAGGAGTCTAAAAGTTTTAAATGTGAGGTTCTTCACACTTACTCTTTGTTTTGAAGGAACAGCGTGTTCAGACTTGAACCAACTTGCCAGTAGAACAAGTCACAAATCCCAGATCTTCACTCAGGCACAAACTGTATCTACGTGGCAGCAGAGCCACGTTCAGCTAGAATTTGTGGAACTGTGAAACACCAGTGAGATGCTAAGCCAGGTGATGCTCTTTACAGGATGCTGTTTTGCAGAACTGCCCCAGGTTCAGTCCTGAGCACTGCCTCAATTCCACAAGTCTGGCAGTAATTGTTTGCACCATGCTCTTATCTTTTCCGTTCATCTTTCACACGTCTTCCTTGAATCTAAGTCCTGTTAGAAGAAGCTGAGTGGGACTCTTGCCACCCACTGGGTCCCTTTTAAGAAAGCATGCTCCGTGCAAAACTCTTCGGATTTAACCAACAAAGGTCAGAGAGGAGGCATTTCACTGAATGGAAGAAGTACAAAGATGAGCCTCAGCTCAGGCAGATGAGTGTCTTTAAGGGCTAAGAATCATAGAATCGATTAGGTTGGAAAAGACCCTTCAGATCTTTGGGTACAGGACAGAAATTAGTAATACTGGATTCTTTAAAACTTGAACTTTAGACTCTGTGAAACTTTTTCAGCACGTTAAACAGCTACTGCAACCTCATGAGGCTAAACCACAGCCAAGCATTGTATGGTAACACACCTGCACAAATGGGGATACATTCAACAAATTATCTGTTAAAATGAAAGTTTGAGTTTACAGTAACGCAAGCCAGAATATTAAGAGGAAAATACGAAGACTTTTAATGAAAAGATTAAAAGTGACAACAATTATTTTTATCCATTCTACATACTTATGTGTTGTGCTCTTATAAAGAAGTCTCTTTGTAATCTCTAAAGTCCCTAAATGTCAGAGAACACGTAAAGCTTTTATAAAATCAGTACTTACAGTAAAGGAACATCAAGACTTAGCTGAATGGTATTAAAGGTTTACATTTGGTATCCCACCTGAAAGACTGAAGTTCAGCTACCAAAGGAGTCAAACTTGGACAGCTCCATTGCCCAGAGACTTCAGAAAGTGCGACGGAAATATGACAGTTGTAACTCAAAGGCTGTAAATGCAGCCACAGAACACATGCACCAGAAGAGAGAAAAAATTACTCCAAAAACCTTTCTGCGGCCCAGCCCTCCAGCATGATGCACTAAACAAGTTATAGCCACTATATGTGAAGTATGTTCTGTAGCATTTACATACGTATGTTTAGTTTAGCCTTAAATTTTGTACTAAATATTCCTCTTTTTATTCCATAAAAGGAGAAAGCAAATTAAAAGTTCATAACCCACAGCACCTTCATCCCAATATATCAGGCCATGATATTAACTTCTGCTATTATGGCCAGAAGCACTCAGCAGTCAACTTGTTAAAGAAATATAATAACTCAAATAATCTAATAATTCTAATTTTAAGAAGTCTAAATTATGGAACACATTAATGATGTAATATTGCACCAAGATTACCTATAAAAGCTGGGTTCAGTGGCAGCAGATGTTAACTGAGACGCCTTCTTAAAGTATCATCTACAGGAATTGGAGGCCTGCCTCCTTATTCAGTCCTTGTTGGGCTGCTTCACTTCTTACCAGAGATAATAAGGGGAACAGGTTTCCTACCTAAATGGGAGGAATGCTTGTAGCCTATTCTCACAAGGGTCATTCCAACTCTGACATTCTCTTCAAGTTAATAAACTTCAGGACACAATGAGAAGTCCATGACTGACAAAGAGCTTACTGAAAAAGCAAAAGCAGTGTGACCTCTTTGCAAACAAGATACAAGGAGAGTTTGGCTGCAGAATATATTCTCATTAACACTTGCAAACTGTGAGTCATTTTGGTTTTTTAATTACAATTATGGAAAGCATTCTCTTCACAAACAGATAAAACGTCATGGGAGGTGGGATGATTCTGCCAGATAAGCTAATAAATGCGTGTTGCCTAAGTGTGATTTACTGCCTGCATCAGTTGATGCCTGCTCCTAGCAGAGATTACCTTTATTTATGAGAGTAGGGAAAGGAACTAGAACCAAAACTACACAAGAAACACAAATGGTGAAGGCTGTTTGGCTTTACTATTAACAATATGGCACTCAAGGGATTCTCACTGGCCACTCAAACTGCTTTCCCAGGCTTTCCCATTTAAAAGGGCAAAGGAGCTCAGGCAATGTCAATGACAGACTCAGGACAAGAATTGCATTAAATGCTGCCTTCTCTTGGAAAGTGCTAAAATGACAACTGCTAAAACAGGCATTCTCGTGATAATAATGATAATAATTTTAAATTGTTAAAGCTGAATACCTAAATTGATTAAGCAAGTAAGTTTCCTCTACATCATTTTATTCAGGTAGTGCATAAAGAATTCCTTAGGCACAAACTATTTTTTTTTCGTAATTTGAAGATTACATATTAGACTTGAGAAACCTTCATTATACAAGAAATCCAGTTATTAGAACACATCATACTTCTAAGTCATTTAGAAGAACATTTCAGTTTATACAGCTAGTCCATAATGCATTTCATGTTTGCTTCTTCCATGTTCCTAGGATGAACAAAGAATTAAGCTAATGTATGTCCTGGAATTAATCCAGCATTTTCAACTGGCACAAATTCTGTTTCAATGGGCTGGATAAGCTCTGAAAGATAAAGAAGCAGCACTTCAAATGCAAAGCTCAGTCAGAATTCTTTCACAAGAATCAAACAAAAAATCATATACATGAATCCCCCCGTTATTCAGATTTTGCTTCTCCCTCAAAGTAGCAAAAATTCAAAATTAAGTTATAACCAAATGCTGCACACACAACTTCTGTTAAGTGGAATGAAGATTAAGAGCAAGAATACCTTGCAGTAAATTACTTTAAGTTACAGCACACTCTCACTCTCAGTTGAATAGCTCCCACTTTCAACATGTTCTGCGTGTTACCATTCCAGGACAAAACATGTCCAAACAAGGCTTTTAAACAGAAGATAAATGCATGCTATAACTATCTCATCTGTGTAACTTTAGTAGCTTTGGCCCATTGCAGAGTTAGGGGTTTTATTTTGTTTCGACCAAGTGACTTGAATCTTCAAAATTTTTGGTTCTGAACAAATTCATTTCAAAGGAAAACTCAGGTTTGTGTCAGAACTGCTTGATTTGAAATAGCTCAGAATTAAGTCACACATCAGGCCATGACAAAATGCTTATGAATTCTACAATGATTAATTTCGCAGAACAGAATAAATAGCATCACAGACACATAAGAACGCTGTGCTACTGTAAATACCAAGATGCCATTAAGTAAGCCTTATACAGTTTATCTAATTTAAACATGGCTGAAGCAAGAAAGAGATTGCATCCTTTTTTTTGAGGTTGTTTTCCTCCACTTACATGGTCAAACCCTTACCTAATCCTTCCTCTGCAAAATGATCTAATTTTTGCAATGTTTTCAAGGTAATTACGAAACTAAAACGGATAGTACCATTTTAAAGCCAGTTTCTGTTCTGTTTTCTTGCTGTTGTAAGTGTCTGAAAATGGGATACCACTGCCTAGGCTTTGAACACAGTATCATGAATATGAAAGCACCAGAAGTAAGTGTGAAGATGGATAACATTTCCTCAGCAAATATGTTTCCTCACCCTCTGGGCAAATACAGCTTCCTTTAAGAAACCCACAGAAATGCTACAACAAATTCAGGCTTTGGCGTTCCTGCTGACACATCTCTTCTCATCCTCAATACCAGTACCTGCAGATTCCATATTCACAAACAGAAAATTAACACAGCACAAAATACAGATTAAAGAACACATTTTGCCTCGAGTTTGTTCTACATACGGTACAGCAGATGATTAGCTGCCTGTGAAGCTGAGAAATCCCTTAGATCCTTCCAAAAGATCAAAGTAGTACATCTCCAACCATCAACTGGATGTTCAATTATTAGTGACAATGATTCGTAGCAGATCGACCTCATCTTGGTTTTGCTAGTTAAGAGGGTAAGATTTCTGTAAACCTACGGATAGTTGAAGGAAATTACAAATTACTATAACAGGGAAGCCATTCCTTGTTAGTGTGGTAAATAAGGGCACCTGAAACCAAATCGGACAATTGCTGAAATGTAAGTACATCATTACCCTCTGAAATAGTTGCCTACTTAAACTTACAAGAACACTTGCTTTAAGTAACTGAATCAAAGACATTCAGCATTGCATTCCAAAACCCATCCTCCCTCACTTTGAGACCAAAACATCTGTGAAAGTCTTTCCAAGAATATTTTGCTAGTCTTCTCATAAGATGTTTCTTAGTGTACTAACTGTCCTAGTTTTAGCTGGGACAGAGGGTTTTTTTTAACAGCTAGAAGAGCCCCGTGTTTTGGTTTTACTCAGAGGCTCACTCTGAGAAGAACGCTGATAACAAGCTGCCAAGGACTTTTCAGTGTGCCGGAGTGCAGAAGCACGGCGGGATAAGGGGGGAGCATAGCTGGGACAAGGGGGACACGATTCCCCTTGTGATTTGTGTGGAACTTAAGACTGAGGGCCAAACTGGCCAATTAGTATTCCATATCATGCAGCGTCATGCTCAGTATAAAAGCGAGGGTCAGCCGGGAAGAGGGGCTTTTGCTCTTTTTGCACTTTTGCTCTTTTGCGCTTGCTGCGCTGTTGCTCTGCTGCTTTTTTTTTCTCTCTCTCTCTCTCTTTCTCTCTCTCTCTGCCCCTCTCTATTTCGGGGCCTCGCGTTCGTCCGGGATTTGCAGTTTTTGGGACGAGACGGGCTTCGCATACGAGGGGGTGGTGAGCACCTATCTTGTGTATTAAATCATCTGTATTAAAATCATTCTCATCTCAACCCACGGGGTTTTCATTTATCCTTTAATTCTCTCCCTCATTCCTGGGGGTGGGGGAGGGGGAGTGACCGGCTGTGTGGGGGAAAAAGTTTTCAACTTAACCCACGACACTAACTTTTAAACCTTATAATCCTTTCAGGTACAAAGATGCTCAATCCTTCAGACCTTGCAGCCCTGTGTACCTCCTCTGCATTACTGAAATTATTCATGAAGTTACAGGATGGGCTAAAATTTGGCTTTCTACCTCTAAGGTGCTGCAATTATATGGGATAATATCCTTTTATATTGTTAAGCACTAACATGTTTGCCACATATTTTGCAAACAGATATTAGCACCTCAGAACATCAGGTAATACATCAGGTCAAATTACAACTTTAAAAAAAAACAACAACCAAACCGCTAGGATTAAGGGAGTTTAAGATCAGTGTTGCTGGAGCAATCACTTACTTCAGACACCTAGACTGAAATGCTTTAGAAGTGGCTGTCAAGAGTCCCTCAAGACTCTGTTTAGCTCCGTGGAGGTTATGAAGATTAACATCCGCTCATTCTGAAAACTGGGTTATGGATATGCTCTGCAGAACACCCAAAGAGATGCACAGACCATAAACAGCTATTTGTTACCTGAGTAAAAGGGAGAACACAGGTTATTCTCAGTCCTGTGCTCTAACCATTCCCTTATCCTAAAATATGTAAACTTTCTTCCTTCCTTTTAGGACAAATAACTAAATGTTACTTTTGAAAATATGATAATCTACATTTCTGAAGCATTACAGAAACGGAAAAGAAGTTCATTACTGATGACTTCACAGAATGCATGCATCACTTCACATTGCTGAATAGAAACCTCAGAATCAAGCTTGTTCTTTAAGAATCCTTGCAAAAATACTTCAAAGCATTTTCAGTGTCTTTTATAGTCATGATTTTTCATGGCTAATGCATTAAAGACAACCACAGTGAAATCCAGCCATAAAATTCAAGATAGTCAAGGCGTGACTACCAAGCCTAGGTTGTTCCGATCTGTGAACAGCTATCTGGAAAGAAAGCTGACTTGAGTAATCCTGTTGTTTACAAGACACAGTGTGCTTACGTTGCATGAAATACCTCGTTGGTAACTAAGCGTAAGGCCTGGCACGATGACATCAGATATAATGCTGGTACGAATGATGTTAGATACAACAGCACCCTCTCTCAGGTCACAATGAAGAATACAAACCTGCAAAAGGAATCGCCCAGGCGCTTTAAGAAGCTGGTTCAACTGGCAACTCCTCGATATTTCTGCTCAACCCAATGTTTTGAGGTGAAAACACCAAAAGTTTGAGCAGTTTGTACCTTCTGAAGAGCTGACTGCACCCTCTACACCCAACATCACAGGGCAGAGCTGTGGCCATTGCCTGGTGGCAGGAGGCTCCGAAAGGCTCCTGACTGCACAGCTTGGAGCAGAGCTGCCTTGACCCAACGAGGAGGGACAGAAACCGGTGAGCAAAGCCCCGCACTGCTGCTGCCAACAGCACGTCTGAGTCCTGCTACAGGTTCTTTGTTGCATCATGCTTCTGGTCGTGGATGAAAAGAAACCTGCTAGCTACAGGTTAACATTCATCCCAAAATCTGCATCCACATTCAAGATGTTCCCAGAATTAAAATAAAATGGAGATATTTTTTTTTTACTCTATAGGAAGAATTATATAACAAAGCCCGCATATATTCAGTGCAACATATTCCAAAGTTTTTCCTACATCTGAGGATCTCAAAATACTCTGCAAACAGTCTGACCCTTTGCAAGAGCTCAGTTGAGTAGAAACTACTTTCCATTTTGTGAATTCCTACTTTGATAAGGAATCCACTACTCCTCCCATCTCCTTCTAGTCAGGACTAGAAATGTTTATTAAGTCACATCTCCTAAAATGAAAGAATACAGAAGAATTAGATTAGGAAAATGATATAAAGCAACTGCTCAGATGAACAATTTTAATCAGCCTTAAAGAATTGTGTTCACTAAACAGTGAATACAATTAAAGTTGACATCCTTTTCCTTTCTCAATGTGGAAGAGAGAGGCTAAGTTTCTTCCATCACTGGAACCAAGAAGATAAAGAAACTGTATTTTGTTTGTTGTCTCCACGTCACCAAATGTACAACACTTCCCACAACCAATACTGTACAGTGGGCAGGGGTCCTAAGAAGAAGTCAGCGTTAACATTTTCAGAGGTGTAAATTGCATACTTGCCTAAACTCTTTAAGCCCCACACAACTGATTTCCTGGTTTATTAATATTTTTACTGCACCCCTGATTTGAGCTTCAGAAACACAAATGAAAGAAGCACTGCCGCAACCCCCGGCAGTGAAGAAGGGCAATGTCACCTTTGGTACAGAACAGAAATCGATTTTCTGAAGGTCACCCGGGAAACCTCTGTTAGAGCCAAGAATAAAACTCAAACTAGCATTTTTATCTTTTTAGTACTATTCTAACCAATTTGTTTTATATGTTTCAGTAAGACCATTGATGCAGTTGGTTCTGACGTAGTTTTAAGCCTTGTTCACTTCTCCCTATCCCTACTGATGAAAAAAGGGCACGATTAAGTAATACCAAAAAGAAACCGATCAAATAATACAGAAATCAATTAAATAATACAAAAATAGGAGACTAAGGTTTACTTCCCCAGATGAAATATTACCCTGCTTCCTGAGATACTACTCTTGGCACATTTTGTGTTTTGATGACAACAATAGTTTTACTAGCTAAGTATTTTAAATTGCAAAGGGAACCAGATGAACTAACATACTACGAAAGAATAATTAATGATTTCATTGCTCATTCTTTCCAACTTGCATTGTTCACTATGGCTGCTTATTTAGCTCTGTTTAGTTGCTGATTTAAGGATTTCATTACAGTCTATTTCAGGTTCATTTCAACTCAGGTTGTGGCTGAGTTTACACTGCAAATGCTCCTATCCTGACGCATCTTGCCCTAACGTGCAATTCCACGTCTCAATGCAATCTCTTCAAGTGACTGTAACACAGTCTGATTCTCTGCATGCTGGGATATATGCAAGGCATGCTCCAAAATGCCTTGTTCTCATGCAAATTGGTTGGGGAGACCAAGCTTATGTGCTTTTTTTTAAAAAAAAGAAACAATCCCAGGACAAACATTCCACTATATACAAAGCAAAACTGGAAGTCCATCTATCTGATGGCAACACAGAATTTATGATACATTCAGAAAGTCCACAAAGTCTTAGGAAAAGCAAGGTCTCATAGGAAATGAAAGAGCATGAACAAATGGGTTGTGCAAAACGATGACATCTGAGAGAGTCCGGTCTTAACATCAAATCTGTCAATGTAACATGAGGACAATATTTACCAACAGCTTTCACAGATGTCACCGTTTTGAAGGAATGAAGATTCCTTACTATTCTTTGAAGACAAAAAGGACTATTTACTATAACGAGAAAAGAAACTGATGATAGTGGTTTAGGAGCAGAAGCTTTACAGTATCTTAACTACTGCTTTATTATATTCATAATATTTACTTTAATTATGACATAATTCATAATATTTACTCTAATTATGAGACCATCTGACACAATTTGCTCACTGTAGATAACACAGCAGGCAGAAAGCACGAAAAAGCAGAATGTAGAAACAGAGAGAGGTCTCAATCCTGCAAACTGTCCTGCATGGATGTATCACAAAGCCCAGAGGATGAAACGCCATCCTGAGGTTAACAGCTGCCGATTCAAATACAAGGATTTACCTACACAACATGGAAGGCAAGGTCAGAGACACTGTTCAGGTAGTACAAAGCTCTATGAGCTATCAGGAGAAAGTTGCTGAACATGAGAAGTTTCCATTCTTGGAGATATTCAATATCAACATGGTCCAGAGTCACCTCTCTGGCTTTGTGTAGGGGGTTCAATTAGGCAATATCTAGCATTTCCTTCCAACCTCAACTATTCTGCAATTCTGCGACGCTCCATGCAAACGCAACCTGTGCGATCCCAAAACAGACATCAACTGTCATAATCTACTGTGAGACTCCTCAAAGATAAAACACTTTGTGTTAGCAGCTCTCAGGGAAAATTCAGGACTCTCTTGTACTTTCCAGGTGATTAAACACTTAGGAAAATTCTCTAAAAATCTTCATCAAGTAGATTAAGGTATTACACATAAATCCAGAAGGCATATGCAGCATTACAGAATTCTTATATTTAGTGTTTAGGGATATATAAGTGATTTTTCTGCTTATGAGCTAGAATTCTCATACCTCTGTGAACACACCGTTGATTATACATCTGCATTTTAAGGGACGCTTTAAGGCTGCCTCAAACCCACTCTTCTGCAGACAGGGAAATTAGCTACGATTGAAGGATGCCCTCCAAAACAGACACTCTGCACACCTACTGAGATGCAGCATCTCTGCATAGTCAGGTTGTACATTACAAGCTCCACGCTTGAAATTGCTATTTTAGAGTCATAGAGGTTCACCAGTAAGAAATTATTGCTAAAAAAATCTTTCATGCTCATAGAATTCTTTTTAGAATCTGCTCAGCTTTAACTCGTCAGCCGTCAATCAAAATAAAAACACAGCATACTGCTGCTACTTCTGTCAAGGTTTTGCAAAACAGAGACTTGCATTTTTTGAGTAGTTTTGACACTGAATCCACTTTTTGAGCTCTTTCTAACACTCCCCGAGTGACTCACACTTCTGCAAAGAGGAAAACACGACAAAACAGAGTTTGGTAGCGAAATTCTTCTTTGTTTTGCCATTACGGAACTCTCTTGCAGACAGCTTGCAGTGGGTTGCCGACGCTTAACTCGGGAGCAATTCCGCTGTGGTCCGTCAGCACTGTGCGTTCTTTTCCCACTGCCAAAAGCATCTCATCCTCTGCAATAGGCGCAGCAGAATTCCGTGAGCGTGTTACGCCGTACGGGCTTCCGACAGATGCACCGGGATGCGGGACAGCCACGTTT
The DNA here is from genome assembly GCF_009769465.1 of Tauraco erythrolophus. NCBI lineage: Eukaryota > Metazoa > Chordata > Aves > Musophagiformes > Musophagidae > Tauraco > Tauraco erythrolophus. Next base: position 18,013,820 of record NC_141479.1, on the reverse strand, counting down.
CCGGCCCGGAGCCGCTGCGTGGGCACAGCTCTGCCAGACACGGTGGATTACTCGAAGGCAGCTGCGACACCTTCACACCAGCGTGTTCCGCAGCGGCCAGAAACCGCCCCGTCTGCCAAACACCAGAGCCTGAAGGGCTCTTCAGCCACAGGGACCCTCTCTCGCACATCCCAGATCTCCGCAGAGCCTCGCACCTCCGGGGCTGGTACTGGCGGGCACACACAAAGGGGCAAACACAAACATCGCGAGGCGATACAGCCCGAGAGGGCTCAGATTCCAAAGACAACAGGAGATTCACCATTTTAAAGCGCCTCAAGCGGTGAGCCGAGCGCCGGTCGCGTGTCACCGCGGAAGGGAAGGGGGAAAGCAGCATCTCCCGGCCCACACAACTGACACAACGCGGCAAACTCCAGCGAACCGGCTGGGAAAACTCACCGGGAATATTCAGTATCTACCGCGCGACTCCGGCCAGCCCGCGCTCCCCGCCCGCCGCCGCCCTCCATTTCCCGTGAGGCCCCGCGGCCGCAGCGCGGCGCTCCGGGAAGGCGGCGGTCGGCAGAGCAGGTACGGGCCGAGCCCTCGGGCCTCGGCCGGGCCGGTCCCCGACCCCCTTCCCGGCCGCCGAGGCTCCTCCGCGCAGCCTGAGCCCCCTGCGGGCCATTTCCGAGAGGGCTGCGGCCGCGCCGAGGGGCCCGATCCCGGCCGCGCTGCTCCGCGGAGGAGCTGCGGAACAAGGCCTGGGGAAGGAGGTTAAGGAAGACTTTCCTCGCTTTTCACAAGGCAGTGATAGATTTGGGGTTTTTTCATAGCAGTCATCTTTTCTCTGACTGTGTCATCCCTTTGGAGGAATACCGGGACAGAACGTGGCTCTGCCTCACCCAGCAGATGGAGAACTAAGGGGCTTCAATTAAAACGGGAACTAGATCTGTGAATAACTGAATGTGTAGTGGTATGAAAACTGAAACTGGTTTTAATGTGCATTTTTACAGTGTGTTTTATAGGTCAGTTTCCTTAAATACTGCGAAAGGAAAGAGGATGGAACCAGAAAATACTGCAAAGGAAACAGTCCTCATTACTGGAGGAGGTGGTTATTTTGGCTTCCGGTTAGTGCATTAAATAGTTATTACATACGAGAATAAATGTAATAGATTGCTGCTGGTAAGGCAATAAAAATCCATCTGTAAAAGACGAAACTGTGGGCCTGAGATGCCTGATCCAGTTCACCCCATCTTCCCATTCATCTTGAATCTCATTTTTAAACAAACGTGTTATTCTGTTTCTAAATGCCTTAAGCAAATATCTCACTGTGCTTCCAAATGTCAAGCATCAGCTGGCTTTGCAGACGTTTACCTGGTCACCTTGGTATCGGGGATTCAGATCATCAATCTTTCAGCCTACTGTCAAAAGCAAGGCTATACTTGTATGCAGATCTTTCTTTTGACAGTAAGCCATGGTCTGCTAATACCTACACACGTGCTTAGCTATGTAGATTAAATACTCCAGCTGCTCTCTACTCTCAAGAATATTTTTATGGACAGTGATATTTCAGGATTAGAGTTGTCAATAAGGTACCTATTTCAGTGAAATCCATTTCTTCTTGCTGTAGATGGCTCTACAGGCTACCATGTAAAGAAAAAAGTCCTGTTTTGAGCCCTAGACTATCTTCTAGAGTACCTTCAGAGTTATAACTGCTTACACAGGTGACAGAGATTACAGTCATGATCAAAAAGTAAATTTCAAGGGGGGAGGGAGGGGAATCTCAGAAGAGACCTGGTCTGACTTCTGCTTGTTTTTTGGCTCCACCATCTTCCCCCTTTAAGCACTACAGAAATATAAGTTATAAGGAAGCGGGGAGAGGAGTACCAGATTTATACTTTGTGTCAACACCTGTGTTTATATCTGTGACTTGGAGTAAAATGTAGGCATGTGACAAAGTATTCAGCTTAGAAGCACCTCACTCATTCCTCTTCTCCCTAAATTTCAAATGGCAAAGACCAAGCTTTTGTCCTGACAGAACTGGGTGGCACAAAAGCAGCAAGATAAAACCAGTAAGATTTTTATTTTTTTAAAAAATACTTGGCTACAGGTTTACATCTGATCCATAGGGGACAGAGGCAGAGAAATAGCTGTTTTCTTCCAGAAGGCTGCTGAAAGCCCTTCAGTTATTCCTATTCTGAATTTTCCTTTACAGCAGTTCTGCCTCTTTTTCCCCATTTTTTTTCCTGCAAAGTATTGATGGAGCCTAAGAAATTAGTTTAGTACCTAAAGTATCACAGCTGAATCTTGCCCATAGTAGATGGCTGAATATGTAGAAGATTCCCAACAGAAAAAAAAGGGGAGAAAAAAAAAATCAGTATTAAAACAATTAATAGTCTTGTCTTACCTCCAGGTGAAATGTTTCATGCATCATCATGCTATGTACACTAACATACGGCTTCTGTCATCTTTTAGTTTAGGTTGTGCCATATACCAAAAGGGAGTTGATGTGATTCTCTTTGATGTCGTGAAGCCACTTCAAACCCTGCCAGAGGGAATAAAGTTCATGCAAGGGGATGTCTGTTGCCTGTCTGAAGTGGAAGAGGCTCTTAGAGATGTAATCTGCGTATTCCATATCGCTTCCTATGGAATGTCTGGCAGGGAGCAGCTGAACCGAAAACTTATTGAAGATGTTAATGTGAAAGGAACAGAAAATGTCATCCAAGCCTGCAAAAGCACAGGAGTGTCGAGTCTGGTTTATACAAGTACATACAACGTGATATTTGGAGGCCAGATTATAGAAAATGGGGACGAATCTCTGCCTTACCTACCTCTTCACCTTCATCCAGATCATTACTCCCGGACCAAATCTTTAGCTGAAATGAAGGTGCTGGCAGCAAATGGTGCTGAGCTTGGAAATGGGAAAGGCGTATTAAGAACTTGTGCTCTCCGACCAGCAGGCATCTATGGGCCTGGAGAACAAAGACATCTTCCAAGAATCGTTAGTTACATTGAAAGGGGGCTGTTTAAATTTGTATATGGAGATCCTCTTAGTTTAGTAGAATTTGTACACGTAGACAACCTAGTTCAGGCTCATATCCTTGCCTCTGAGGCCCTGAAAGCCAACAAAAAGCACGTAGCTGCAGGCCAAGCCTATTTTATTTCAGATGGCAGGCCTGTAAATAACTTTGAATTTTTCCGACCATTAGTGGAAGGTTTGGGTTACAAGTTCCCCACCTGTCGCCTTCCTCTCTCCCTTGTCTATTTTTTTGCATTTCTTACTGAAATAGTTCACTTTCTTGTAGGTCACGTTTATAACTTTCAGCCTCTCCTCACTCGCACAGAGGTTTACAAAACTGGCGTCACGCATTATTTTAGCGTGGAGAAGGCCAGAAAAGAGTTGGGGTATGAGCCTCAGCAGTACAGCCTGAATGAAGTGGTTGAGTGGTTTAGATCTCGGGGATGCGGACCAAAGCCGAGAAGGTACACCGTCAGGGATCTGGCGAGGGACGGAGGACTGCTCTTGCTGCTGGTTGCTGTGGTGGTCTCATGGTTTCCATCTGCAGTTGCATTTTCACTCTGAAAGATGAAACCCTGAGTATGGAGGACAGAATTTGGTTATGTTGTCTGAGGACTCTTGGTTTTAACAGACAGGTAACAAAAAAAAACCCACCAAGAAGATACACATTTGTGTCACACAGGTAAATATCTTCAACAGTTTTATCCCTGAGGAACAGAAACACTGAGTAAAAAGGTTAATTTTTATACATGTTTCCTCTTCAGAGTAAAACCGATCATATCACTAACAAGATGAAGCTCAGTATTACTGCAAACAGCATTTTATTTTCAGGTACAACAGCACACTACAGTGAATGGAACAAATGTCCTTAGACTGACCCTTTTTCCTCCCTGATGGGATTATACTCTTGATCCCTGCCCTTTATTCCTAAAAAGTTTGTGCCACATGATCCAGAGGAGAGTAAGCTTATTCTTTGATCACATTCCAAAATTAAATTCTGCTTTCTGGCTTGGATGTATATATGCCTAACCAAGATTAACTGATAAACTGCTAGACAATAAATAAGTGTTGGGTTTTTTTTTAATTAATACATTCTGGTATGCTTTTCTGAGTTAACTGTGATATCTAATGACATTTCTGGAAAATGCACAATGGTTAATCTAAGTTATAGCAAAGTGCTTGAAGCAGCACAGATTTGTAGATTTTTCTAACAATAAAATATGCCTGTTTAAAATGAATGAGCTAGCTAAAGTGCATTCATAAATAACAGCTATGATTTTTCCCAGTGTTATTGAATGGTTAAACAGATAATCCATCAAAGACATTTGGTAAGTGGTTAAATTCACATTCCACTGTTCATAAAACATTTTTAACCTTTAATAATATTTCTTTAACACCTGACACCATTTGAATAGAATTTCACCTTTGTAGCAAGATGATGAACATTTGATACAATGCAACCCATAATTTTGTGGAGTTTTAAGAACTCCATAAGTTTTTAAGTACAGGTCACTACTGTCTCTAGCAACTCTCTCATCTCTGTTAGCTTAATACAGGAAGAAATACTGAGAAACTTTGCATCAAAACGCTAAATCACAAAGTTGTTTTTCCTTAACCCATCAGCATCACAGTTTCAGTACTTCCTGACAAAAGGACAGTCCTTCAAGAAGTTCACACTTCTCTTTCAACTTTAGCCTTTCCATTTTAATAGCTGAAACTACACTGATCTTAAATTAATTTTGTGTAAGTCCAGTTGCTTCAGTTCTGTTAAACTCTACTGCGATTTTAATGGGGAAGAGACAGACAGTGGTTCTACTGCGTTGTTAAAGGATTCTCAGAAAACAAAAATGCCTGAATAGAGAAACCAAGCTAAAATTCCACTGCTGCCTGAGTTTAGAAGATGGAGATTTTTGTAGTTAATGCTGACTGAAAACAGCATTATTTTTTGGAATGTTGAGTTCTCTTCCTTACAAGTTTACCTTTTGAAAAAAAAAAATCACTATTGATGATGAGATGTTTCATTTTGCTTGAGATCTGGCTTCTCTCCTTCACTCACCTACCAGTATGTACACCATGAAAGAAACTAGATTTACTGCTTAGCTTGAGGGACAGCTCAAGAGAGAACTCAACTTTTTTTTTTTTTTTTTTTTCCTCCTAGAATAGGAAATAAATTAAGGGGGCCTGGGGCTGAGATGTTTGTGTAGCTCCTTTATAAAGAGCTTATGTGCCTCTGACAGAGTGCTGATGGCAAGAGGGCCAGTTTCCAGAAGCCATTAATATACATCATCATAGTCTGCAGAAAGAAGAAACTTTCTTTTTAATAAAACAGAAAGAAGATAGTCATGACCTTATGAAAGCTTTGGACCACTGTTCTCTTTCAAACAGGCCCTGTTTTTCAAGTGAAAACCACTTGGTTACTTTCCCCTTTAATTCCTCTGTTTTTGACAGACTGTTATCAGAAATAGATTAAGGAATTTTAATGCCAGCAGAACCAATAGACAAAACCAAAATGTACAAGAAATTGCACAAGCCTGTTGCACAGAACCATAGCATCAGTATTTCATGCTAAGAATTGTAAAAAGATCTTTTGAAGATACAGAACATAACTCCTGTGCCCCAGAGGAATTTCTTCTGCTATTTGTGATCTTTTTATGAGCAAAACTCAGCTACTCATAATTATCTCAATGGTGAGGTTGGTGGAAAAATCTATGAAAGGGTCTTAAACTCATGAAGCCTAAATCCACTCTGTTGGTACTGGCTGAGGTTAAAGCCCTGGATAGCTTTTTAGGTACAACAGAAAAGGAAGCTCCTGAGAAGGCAAAAAAAAAACCCCCACAAATACCAAAACTCCTGCAGAAGCTGAGCTCAACACATGAACCTTTCCATTTGTCTGAAGTCAAGGACAGAACTTCTCACTGATAAGAGACTAGGAGGCATTATTTTGTCTTAACGGCCCATGACTTCTGCTTGAGCACAGGGTACTAAATCAGGTACTTGACAGGAGAAACAGGCAGGGCTTGGCAATTGCTAGCCCAGACCACATCAACACCGTGTCAGTATGTTCATTAATTCCCTGTCATCCAGCTCCATCTAAGTAAAAACCAAACCAAAACAAATCAAAAAACAACTACAGAAGAGGTGAAGGATACTCTCCTCTTCCCAGAATGAAAACAGGAAATCTGTGGCTTAAGGAGATGCTTTCAAGATTGCTTGAAAATTAAGTATGTATAAAGTCAGTCAGAGCTGCTCTATTTTAAAGTACTTTATGATGAGAATTCTCTCTCCTCCTTCCTGTTTTTTATTTGTCATTACTACTCTTGCATAAATAGGTGAGTAAATTAAGGTAATTCATTCAAGTGTGGCGTCTGTTTCCAAATTTTAATCTATTACCTGCTTTCCTGGAAATGAACTACCAGAAATGCATCTAAAAATTGAAAAAGCAGAACTGAAAATATAGCACAGCTTCAATTTTTCCTAGTCCTCAAAATTATTTAACAATTGCTAGGTGCCTCACTACAAAGAACGATGCTGATGTTTTAAGTGAACAGTTAAGAATGCTTGGTCAGCTGCTTAACCTCACACACATAGCATGTTGAGGTACAACTCTGCCAGACATACACGAACAACTTGCACTTCTAATACATATATAAATACATTTATTTGAGAAGGTTAAATATCAATCATCCTTAAAGCAGGCCAGGTTTTTACAGTGTCTTCTCCTAAGTGACCCAACCAAAATTTTCCTTCATCGCTATTTATTACTAATTTCCACATATTTTCAACAGTATAGTGGCACATTTAATAATATGTGATGTGATCTTCACAAAAAAGTGTCCTGAACACTAATAATTTACACATATTGTAAAAGATCTGGGGATGAAATGGCAATTCAGGAGCTCACGAGTGTTAAGAGAACTACTTCTGCTGTATTTTAGCCAAGCTCACAATTCCCTGTTTTGATGGAGCAACCCCTAAGAATGTAGATCAGCAATGAATGAAACTCACTTTAAATTCTTTTAAAACTAATAGCTGGGCATGTTTATAAATACTGTTACGGATGAGAAGATAAATTTGGCTCCCAACTGATTCTGAAGGTTAATTTTCATTATATAATAATGAAAACTTGTGTTTCTAATGATATAAATAGAATTTCAGTCTGGAACAAAGTTAACCAGTTGGACTGCACTTGGAAATGCTGACACAAGACTATACCAGAATGCCACAGCTATGCTTCAGCTTCCACACCGCATTCAGATTTTTACAATTAGTTGGAAGAATTCAAAGATAACCTTTGGTACATAGTTAATGCCATCTCACCACCTAGAAGGTTAGTTTGAGAACTGCAAAACTAAAAAATGTTTCCAACAGAGAAACTTACAGATGCATTGGGGTGGAAGAAGTGAGAATATAGGCAACAAAACATCTGAATGAAACAATTTTGTGGACTTCAGAACTCATGCATACCAGTATTCACAAATTAAAAGGTGATAAAGACCATTTGGCTCATGTAATGATCTCCTAGAAGGCCCAGGCTGCAGATACTTCATATTGATTCCTGCTAAATATGCATATAATTTTTATCAAAAGACTGAGAAAAATTGTGTTTCCAAGATTCCCAACAATGAAAAAAATCACAACAAAGACAGCGCACATTCACCCAGCAGCACTTCTGCCCATGCAATTAAGGTGACCTTACCAGCAGAAATAATGCTGACATAAGTTTATGGTGACCATCAAGACTACTGTGCTTCCAAATTACTACAAACCCATCTTTGCCTTGTTCAGACTTTGTTTGAGTTGATCCGAATCTGATGCTCACTAGGACTGAAGTTTACATTTACCTATCATGGAAAAAGGTCAGTTAGGAGTTGCCAGTCAAACATGATCTTTGACTTTTTCCTTCTGCCCTGCTCGTTTGCAGCCAGATGGAAGTGCAACAATAACCATGTCTATGGAAACAATCAATAAGTCAGTTCATCTTAAAAACACAGAAATGCCCTTCCTCCAACCTCTGGCAGAACACACCACAACACACCAGCAGACCACTGTTCAGTAAGAACTCACTCATACTGCCTCAAATGACTGGAAAAAAATCATGCTATTCCATGAGCAATGCTTAAGCAAAGAAGCATCTGGCATCATTTGCATCACTGCTGAGATATCAAAAATTATTTATTAAAAATAAGTTAAGAACTTAAAACAGTTTCTATAAGAATATAACAATTTATCAGAGATTGTTAATTCAAAAAATTTATAAATGTTTTTCCTCCTAGATTATAAAATTAGCACGCACATTCAAACCTACTTTCATATTAAAACAGCTGCAACTGTGAAAAAGTTGCTACAGAGTCTGCCCTGACAAAGAATTGAGAGGTGAGGTTTTGGAGTTGAAACACAGAATGCAAGAAACAAGAGAAGAGTTAGTACACAGCCTTGCCCATCAGTTGCAAGTCAACACAGTCAATGGAGTATTTTTCCTTCTGAATACAGTGTAACATTATACTCTAGGGAACAGTCTTACTGTAAAATGAAATGCATTTTCATAAATACTGAGGGAGTGCCTCTTACAACTTTTGACATGACGTATGCACGCAGAATGTGCTAAATATTTGCACAGCAGCAGCAGAAGGAACTCCGGTGTTCATCACACAATAGCTGTCCTGTGTCAGGAATACACATATCAACGAAAGAAGCCAGGACAAATGGACAATTTGGTTATGTCTGCTCTGGAACAGAGCTTAAAAAAAAAATCCCACAAAACAAAACAAAAAACCCACCACAACAACAGCCTTGACCTCTAGGGTTTGATCTCCCTAAGCCCTAGAATCTTGTAGTCTCCTATTTTTTGTGATCAGTCCAAACCTAGCTGGTACTCAGCTGCCTATAAATCTGGTCCCACCTGTAGCAACATCAGGACCTTCCAGACAAGGCTTGGAGCCACCTTGTCTGATCAACACTGATAACACAGTCTTCTCACAACATTAAATGGGAATCATGGAGGCTGTTGAATGAAATATATAGCACAGGGACTGATGATAACAAACTAAGCAAGTCCTGGAACATGCTACAAAATGCATGCACACTGAAGGTCCCCACCACCTTGAGGAACAGCAACTGGATCATCCCATTACACCTGGATACTGCAGAAAAGCCCAGCTTTATACAGCAGTCTAGGTTACAGCTCCACCTCCCAAATCCACAGCTGATGTGGCTTCTTCTTTGTTTGAGGGGGGTCTGCACCCCATCTAATCCTTGAACAGGTCAATCACAACTGGGTACCGCAGAGATTTCAGGCAGAAGGAAGTCAAGAACTGCCTTTAACTTTGCTCTCTTCTTTTTTTCAGTTGAGTGATTAGTAATTAATTTCTTCATAATAAAAAATTTACAGAAGCCACCCCATTGTGGGACACATTATTATAGCACTTTCATCTTCGAGACAAGACTGTCTTTACAGAATAACTAAAACCTCAAGGGGGTTCCTCAAACCATCATCTGTGAATGCACAATGGCATCAATTAAGTGCCTCTCGAAACAACAGAAGTCATAGCGTGGGGAGCAAGAGAAACCGAAATTGCTGAGGCAGCTTCATCAGGCCATGAATCTCAAATCCATCCAAGTTTTCTGTGATCAGAAATACAGCACTATAGATGCAGCATTTTATGCCTCAGGCAGACACTTAAACAGAAAAACTTAACTCCTCTGCACACATTTGAAAGTTAAAGTCAAGCATACAGATAGCAAAACTCCACTCACGTAGAGATAAAGCAACTAGGAATTTGATAGTAATAACATAGCACCAGCACAAAGAACCAAAACATACACAAATTATGACAACTGGCGTTAAATAGGCCATTGAAGAACTTTGGTTCTGCTCTGGGAGGAAAACACACTTGCTAATCTAACAAGTTTTCTCATCTGTAGCTCCATGTTCTTCATTTGAGTAAAGCTGTAAGAATGATGTACCTCTATTTATGCACACTATCATTCTTGGATTAGATACATTTTGGGAAAATGGTCTACATTTACAACTATCATTTGACACTCGTCTAAGTAGGATTGCAAGATTAAAAATGGACAGTTCATTAAAAAAATTCATTTCTAAGCACATTAGCAGCTGAAAAGATTTGCAAAATGATACTATACCAAAGTAAATGTTTTTCAGAATCTGAAATATCTTTCCTTTCTGCAAACAAACATATTTCCTACTGCATATCTTAAAACTTTTCCTTCCAGTGCCTTCAGGTTGTGAGCATAGGTTCACAGGGGCTATGAATACAGGTTCACACATCATTCCTCTCTTAAACCTTTACAGAGAGTTCAACAGGAACAACACAACTACAGTGGCAGAGGATATTTGGTTTCAACAAATTAACATTATTATCTAGTTTTCAAAAATATAACAGACAACTTTTAACAAGAGACAATAAGGTACAAGCTATCCGCTGCCCAAAATATTTTATAGAGTATCACAAGTACAATCTGCTGCCTTGGGCACTGCAACATACCTGATGTGACAATGCTGGTGTAGAAGTGCTTTTATAGCATTTAATAAATTAAAAACTCACTACCAGTTAATCTTAAGGAGCCAGGTTGTTAAAGTGGTGTGATTCCATGCATGCAAATTGTTGTGAATGTCTTATCTATAGCCTGCATACACAAATACAGTCCATGATTTATACTTGTACTTCAGGTATTGATAATAAGAAGTGAGGTCGACCCAACTACATGCCCTCGAATTTTCAAAATCTTGACTACACGGAAGGTCTGGCCTGCACCGAGGGTACGCTTTGTGCAGAATATAAATTATTAAGAATTAAAACAGTTTTTCTTGTAACAAGAAATTATTAAGGAAACCCATCTTTCCTCCTCCTCTTCTTCTTCCAGTCATTCAGCCTGATGAGACCATCATTGAGTAGGATGACCAGGAAAAATACATATCTCTTCCTGAATTGCACCATCAAGCACGCATCAAAGAATGATTGCTTTAAGAGTAGAATTTGCTGTTACTGACTTTCTTCTCCTTTAATCTTAAGGGAAAAGAAAAGGAAAAAGTCAAGTCTACTAGGAATTTCTCAGAGGAAACAGTCTACCAAGTTCGATTTACTTAGATACAAACAGCGAGTAATGTATCAGCAACAAGCATTGCCATTTTTTTCTTTAATAAATGGGAGTAGACTAGTGATTCATAAAAACGTGTAACAATATTTAAAGAAAAGTCTTCTTCCCATCCCATCTAGAGATCTACTCAAGATCTCCTCCTGGTACATGAAGCCTCTGTCTGTGTCCCTCACACCCAGCCCCAAAGGGACAGCAAAAGAGAAAGATCCTTCCCCTAAGCTTTGCATGATGTACTGACAGGTAACTGACCATTCTAAGCTGTTACAACTCAATACTGGTTTTATCTTTTGTGTGTCTGGAAGCATCTTCTGTTCCCACATATCTAATATGCTAACGACATTTCCAGGGACATAACTTTGGCAGTGTAGAAGGAGTGAGGCACTTTATTTATTTGGCTGTATATACTTCCAAGCTTTCCTCCTGGAAAGCAGGAGGAGAGAGGAATGTAAACTCACAGGAATATATGTTTCACTGTGATCACGGAAACTTGAGATTTCACTGAGCAGACATTTCACAGCATCTGCTGGCCCCTAGTGGCACGCAGCCCAGCCTTGCTTCACTGCAGCCCAGCCTTGCTTCAGATATGCTCATTCTACCCTTGCCACTCTTTAGATGCTCATTCTGATCAATCTGAGATTTCCTTACCATAAATCATGTCTAGATAGAGCTGCCTTGGAAAGGAGAATGATTATCAACCCACCTGCGGTTGCATGTATCTTGATATATCTGCAGTTTGTGCTCATTCACATTGAATTCTTTTAATATAGCATCTCTGTTAGGATTCCTTAAATTCGTATGGGTGTCATAAAGGAACAGCTGGTTATTAAGCTCCTCCTGGCGCTTCCGAAGTTGCCGACACGAGGAATAAAGCTCTTCTTCATTTTCCTTCAAAAGAATATTAGAAACAACATAACTTGTAAGACACGTGCCCAAAATGACACAGAATCTACATAGTTTGGGGGATTATTTTGTTTTCCTAAATGCATTCCACTAGCTTTATAGAATGTTTTATGAAATTAGTTTTATAAGATGATTCTGGGATGTTTATGGAAACAAACTAACTAAGAAAACACTAAAAAAAACCCTCAGCCCCACAGCATGACCAGCCATACCCTCTAATGGAGGCATCAGGGACATTCCAGCACAAGTCATGAAATGCATGTAACTAAACACTTCTATTGGAATATTTTTCCCTAATAATGCAGGTCAGTCTGTTGAGGAAAGGACAGCAAATGGTGTATCATGACAGGTTATCAAGATTGTAAGAGTTTTTAAAAATACTTTTTAAAAAAGTTTAATTTTTGACTCTTCCATTGTATACAAATACACAACATACTACCAATCCTGGTGTTTTCCTACTGAAATCTAGACTGTAGGTTGAAATACTGACTGGTAAATAGGACCTCTAACACCAGCAAGTACTCAGGTAATCAAGAAAGAAGGACAGATCCTGTGTTTTTATGTAGCCATGGCAATTCAGTATTTGCAGAGGAACTGACTAAGTATTTGAAGAATAATTTGCAGCAGTCTGCGTTTCTGCTGTTGTGTGTGGCCCACAGCAGAAGGTCTCAAAATATTCCACAAGCATAAAATAATCAAATACTTCAAAACTTTGGATGCAAAAGCTGTCTCCTTTATAGAGTTACTACTGGGGAATTGTACTGGCAAGACTGAAGTCTTAATTTTCACATTAGCAGCAAAACAAGATACTCATTGTATAAGAAATGACATGCAATCAATAAACGTAATAAATCTAAACATTTTCAGAGGCAGCATAATAATAAGAATGCCTCTTTCTGCACTCAGTCCAGATCTAGAAAACTTGATAGGTTAACAACATACTCAAGGGGTTTCAGTTAGGGCAACAAGATCCTATCCTAAACCTTCTTTTTCCTCCTGAAACACACTCCTGCCCAGGTATGGGCTGAAGCAACTGAAACAGCCTCAGTGCTATGCCACTGATTAAGATTTAAAAAGTAATTTTTATTTTTTTTTAAAAAAAGGAAAGGAAACTTTGTATTCTCAAATTGCAAAGAGAAAAGCAGATTGCCAATTACCAATTTGCAGGTGCGATCACCAAGATGCATACATACTACTGTTTGTTCTTGTAAATAAATGTATCCACAAAGCTAGACTTTAAAACCCCATTTAAGAATGTCCACTTCAATCTTTATGTTAAAAACATATACACCATCGAGGCTGATTGTAATCAGAAAATGCTGAAGAGATACACACACTTTCTGAAGCAAGTAAACCAATTTTCGAGCAAATAAGGCACGCTTCTAAGTGTAACAACCATCCCAGTATAGTACAATTTCTACACCATCAAGAAAAACGGTTTAACTTCAACAGAAAATGCTTAAGGCCTGACATAATAGTTCACAAATGTGCATGCTTACATCTACAATATTCTTGCTTCTCTATGTCTGAGAAATTCCACAGCCATCTGTAATTCCCCTTTATAATTTTGCATTTCACCTCCAAGAGCATGCAGATGGGTTCTGTATATAAACAGGCCTGTTATTAAATTATATCATTTTATGGAGGGTCATCATTTTTTAAAAAAGGGCAGAAGAACAGATGGAGACAGCCTTGATCTTTTCTGATGCTTCTTGAACGTTCTGGCAAAAGTTCTAGAAGTTGATTAACTATGGCAAGTCTTGGTTTGCTGTAGACTGCCAAACAAAAGGGGAAATTTTTGAAAGTCCTCCTGCCACCGCATTACCACTCAGAGACATCAGACATCGTAAAAACACAGCGCTGTGCTGCATCTTCATTTGGCTTAACAAGCAGAAGGGGCTTCAGGAGTGTGAAATGTGCTTCTGTCAAAGGAGTCGGTGCTGACAGATTGGGAGACATACTGCTGCTGTGAACAACACTTAAAGAGCTACTCCTGCCCCAGGCGAGTAACAGTCTGAATTTCTGAAGAGAAACCACGGCAGGAGGAACGCGTAATACATCTACAAGTGACGTCCATGCGCAACGTATTAGGCAGTGGTGAGTTGCTGCCAGTTTTCTCAAAGGCAGCAAGCCAAAAAATAGCAGCTTATCAGGCCTCCTCTATCAGACTTGTGTCCATGAAATACAAACATTCTAAACGTACCTTCAAAGGTAATAGGTCTCTCTTGTTTACACACACACTTGGTCTCAGCTTCTAGCCCTCTCCTGCTCTCATGACCCTGCTAGCCAACAGAAGGAACATACCATAGCTGCCAAACACTGTCATTACACACGAGTCATTCTACATCATGTGTGATAAGGTGGCTTTGTAAAAACCTTGCCAAAAGATATTTGAAAAAGGCTGCCACTCCTTTGAGAAGACGAATGTGACTGAATTCAGTAATTTCCATTTCAGTGTACGCAAATGCAGGCACAAATCTCTCCAGAGACATAATGGCTTACTGTTAGCAGAAGTTGGTGTTTTAATCAGGAAAAATAACGTACACTGGTATGAACTGCAGTGTAAGCCTGAATGGTTGCAAAAAACTACAAATAAGAAGTTGGATTTGTTTTTCTTTCCTCTGCATCTGAAGGATACTGGAAAGCACCCTGAAATACTCACTTCCCAGAAATATCTTTAAACTTTCATCACACAGCCTCTACACCAATGTATTTAAATTACATAAAATATTATTGAGATAGAGTCTGTGAATAATCCTGCTTCAAATCAACACATACAGCAACACCTTTGGAATATCAACAAATGCTGTTCACAGATCAGCCATTTTAATTCCTGGCTTTATGAGCAAGGATGCATCATTATTTTTTTCTCTGTATGTTTAAAAATACTAATGTTTGAGAGAGGCTTAAAAGAAGCAGATTAGCACTTCTGTAGAAATCAGAATATGCCTTCCACGTGGTGGGGTGTTTATTTTAATGAAATACTGGGAGAAATTACTGTCTTCTCTTCCTGAAGTGCTTTCATTTTATGCAGCATCTTTAAAAAAAGATAATTCCACAAAGTCAAAGCTGAATTTAGCTAGCTTGGCACGGCATCAGTCAGTTAACAGCAGAAGACAAGGACCACGCTGTTCCAGCAAAAACTAGTGGAGGTAATAAGGCTTTGTTAGTGTATTACTTCTTTTAGCAACTACTGTCCACCCAGAGGGAGAGTAACTCAATTTGCATTATTGCCCTTCCTCAGTACCTGCAGAACAAATGCCTGACAACAGCACATCGGACACAGAACAGAAAATTAAATCCTCGTTTCCCGGTTTCCACAAAGAATTGATGACATACACTCTAAGTGCATAAAAAACAACCCCGCAGTGGTTCTCACCAGAACTTGTTGCATTTCACAGTGAACTAGAAGTGAGGCCAGCTCTATATCTTCACTATAGCCATTCTTGAGAGGAACTGATCTAAAACCTGGGTGGGGGGAGCATATAGAAAGGACAATTAGAGTTAAGGCCAAGGGTTATCTGCAGTCACAAAAACGGTGCATACAATCCTGAGGGCTAACCTTCTTTGCTCAAATGCTCTGTGGCTGAGAGCAGGCTTTACTGGGACAATAACAGGGAAGTAAAAGACAAGAATGGCAAAATTGAGGAACACATGATTTCACACGCTCTTGAAAACTAAAGCCAGAAGCAGAAGCAGAAAACTTACTCTACGTATATGCCCATCTAATATAATTAACAAAACAAGTGCACTGATACCAAAACAGAAGAAGAATGTTCCCAGATTTTACTCGGAGCACATAACCCTGTTGCTGAAATAGAGCATGTGGGAAAGACAATGCAAATTATTCTACACAATGCTTTCCTATCTCAATTTTTAAAAAGGAATTTCAAGAGTGTGAGAGGATTGTTTTAAATACTTATACGCTACACACTCAGTATCATAATAAACAACGGATTAAAGGAACTCAGATCAAAAGAGCACTTGTCCTTTGGCACGTTGTAGCTGCCACTGAGAGCAAAGTCACAACACAACAATGCTGAACTGCACCTTTCTGACTTAGCCCCTTTTTATATCCACTGATCTTACCTGATTTGATTCCTTTGATGGGAAAAGTGGCGTGTGCTAAGAAATTTGGATCGCTGAACATATCCTCCTCATAAACAACAAAGCGCAGAAACGCTAGATTTGGATCATAAATTTCAAATTTCACTTGCTCTGGACAGGGTGCCCAAACTGGATTAAGGCCATTGTCATCTGTAACAAAAAGGAAACATTCGCAGTATGAAGTAATAATTTCACTTCATTCACATATGGGTATGTGTCCCAGGACATTTTCTGAGGATATAAAGGCCCAAAAATCCTATTTACCATCTGTCTCCTGTTGTAACCTTGCTTCATAAGGTTTGTATTTGTTTATTTGGAGGAGGAGACAGAAGGAAACTTGGCAGGGATGGAAATTCATGAAGAAAAGCTATTAGTTGTATTTAAATATATAAAACCTCCTTGGACATGTATTTGTAAGAGAAAGGTAATTTATTGCTCACATTCATGAGCCTCATGCTCCGTATCGGAGTAAAAGCATGAAAAGCACTGGGAAGACTAATGTACAATGGCCCAATTCCTATAGTCATTTATAGAACACCATAATTTGGTTTGAGTGACACAGCCAGGAAGTTTGCTCTCTAAAGTTTTGGTCCTTTCCCACAAAAAGTTAAAATCATAATCTTTTCTGAAAAGCCACAATCCACATTCTGCTCCTGATTCTGTGTTTATTTTCCACTAGTATCCACTACTGGATAATTAGAACCAAAGCCTCTCATCTACTAGAGGAACACAGCTGCACCCAGAAATAATAAATGGTAAAATACTAAGTGGCTGAGATATCACTCCATTTCAGTGCGCTTAAATGAAGCTCAAGTACACACAAACACATGTGCACACAAACACACATCCCTTATCTAGCACTCACCAGGAGTGAGCTTCGATCAAACTTCTATTGCATTGCAAGTTATGCTACTTTACAGCCCTAGACATCCAAGCTGCCTCTGAGGGGATGCCAGTCTTAGAACCCAAGCTTAAATAAACACAGTCTGGATCTCACAGGAGTAACTCCCCATTTCGGCCAGACTTTTGGGAACTGACTAGCACTGTTGGAAGCGCTTTCAAGACACCAATTTTTTAAAATATGCAAATACACAAACTTATGCATAGGCAAAAACATAACAGAACTGTGACTTTTTTGTCTTCCCCACAAACTGCAACAGTACTTTTTTTCTAAATTTGATAGACACTGAAGTTTCTCACATTAACTGGCCCTGATATAAGCAAGAGAATAATCTTGTATGACCCACCAGTCCAGAGCAACAGCTAACTTATTCCTCCCTATATAGGCTGCTGGCCAATTACAGACAACATAATTCATGGTCATCCTCTACTCACTTTATTTAAGTGCAGTGGAATTATAACCATATCCCTACAATACAGAAAACCAGAGATACTCACTCACAACTGTTGTCTTGAATTTGCTGTTATCATATTCAGCTCCACAAACTTCTACCTCTACAAAGGGACAAGCGATGCTTCTACCAGGTTTCGGGAGATGACGAGCACCTAAAACCTGCAAAAGCAACTATACATTATAACTATCTCCAAAGGGAACTTGTCACCATTATTTCTGTACAGAAGGTAGCCTACAGAACTAGAGTGGGGAAAAAAAATCAAGAAGAACATGCAAAAAGACACGCTTCCTCTCTTGAATACATTTGCATGTATTAAACATACTATCTGTGTACGTAATAATAGTATCTTCCATTGTTTAGGCAACCCCATAATCTTCATCATAAGACATTGTAGCTGACATTCATTACACACAGTACACAGTTCCAGACTAGGCCTGTAACATAAGTTTTGTTCTAACCTCAGTAATTATTACATATCTATTTTAAGATGTTCCTGCTTTACATTAACAGCCCCAGTTTATCCCTTCTCTAAACTGTAGTGAAAAGCAGTTAACGTGTTTCTTCTTTCTCAGAAAATCTATTTTTAAAGGACATTTCTTACTGTATAGCAACTGAGAACAGAAACAAGCTCAACTCCTGTTTGGCATCAAAAACAACATAGCATAATTTTCAAATGATAAATCCATCTCCGCATGAAAAATGACAATGACATTCTGATTAAGTCACAGCGTACTAAATATGATGCAGGGGGTATCAGCTTATTACTTTTTCTGCATAGTTTCTATATTTCATTATAAACATCTTTCTTCCACACTGGAAATCTCTGAACCAGTCTGCTGCTTACCAATCTGCAATAGGACCCTTCTATTGAGAAGTCATTAGATTGGAAATGCAAGTTAGTTCATTTGGAATTTTTATTAGCAATTATATAAAATTATCCCAGGATTGTGTTTTCAGTCTTATAGCATGTGCTTCATTAGCATGATAAAGATATATATTTCTTTTCAGGAACCGGTGGAATTGGTTTTATTCTCAAACACACTGACATTTAAAAACAGTATTTTGACAATCTGTCAGATCTTGCTCTGAAACATAATAGCTTTATTTTTAGTTTTATAGATATTTATGACTTGTAAAAAACATAATTTACAAAAGAGATTTACCCTCACTGTCATAATCATCTGCAATTTCCTCTTCGAGTCATTTGGCATTGGGTCATATTCTTCATTTCGCATGCTTTCTGGCTGCAGAACATAGCCAGTGCGTCCATTAAGGGAAAACAAGGCATGGTTCAACTGCATGTATTTATCTGGGGAGAGAGTTAAACAGTCGTATCAGAAGATCCCCATTTGAAAAAAGCTAAGGAAGTATCAGACTAATGGCTTCTCTCTGTAATTCTTTCTGGTCACCTCTTTTATCAGGAAGAGCTGGAAAGGTAAGTTGGAAGACTTGGTTTCCCTCAGTATCTGAACCTGACAGGCCATTTCTCACCAATTTTAATCCCAATTCACAATTCATTTCCTATCATTGTGCCATAAGCTAGCTGGCCCTTACCAGAAAGTGGAGTACGGCCTTCCCTCTGGCTGAACAACTGCTCATCCACCTGAAACTTACTGTAAATATCTCTGCTTGCCTACCACAAAGAGCTGAAGATGAAACAAACCTTTTAGAGTTTGGGAATAGTTAGGTTCAGAGACAGGGCTTTTGGAGCCTCATTTTTGGCGACCAGCTCCATCAGGTGATCTACACATTTGAAAACAAACTTAATGCTTGCTGGGAATTACAAATAAATAGGACAGTCACAGTGACCAGAATGGGGCCAGAAAAGGGTTAGTTTATGGTGAAATGGAAGGTGGATTAGATCCTTTTTTTAAAGAGAATATTACCTGGAGTCTGGAAGTTAAGAGCCACCATCTGGGAGCCACAAAGCCAGAGGCGAAATGGGTCATAATTGGATGAGTCGACCCTCTGTCCTTTAGGATAGACACGTGTCAGTCCCTTCAGGTTGTATCTCAACAACTCAACTGGCTTTTGCTTAACAATGCTCTCTGCCTTGGTTTCCACAAAGGAACGGATTTCTTTGAAATCAGGATTTTCTACACAGGGTAGGGAGGAAAAAGAGCAGTTACTAAAGGAAGACAGAAGTCAACATTTATACTGTATTTCTCCTAACACTTTGTTTTACTTTGTTTTGCTTTATCTTTTAATGCAATAATTGGCACAGTTTTCATGCAGACACGGAAAATTGGTTGAGCATCAAGCCTGAAAGTTAAAATTGCCTGCTTGCCACATGCTTTGCAGCAGGGCAGATAAGAGTCTATAGTCATGTTCTCATCTCATCATTGCTAATAACAGAGTTCTGACCACTATAACACATATTTAAACGAGACATCTTTTCCTGGGTTTAAATGGGGAGAAAAAAGGGTGAGCCAGGGTTAGTCAACGCCTTGAACAATGACTATAATTATTATGTCTTAACTGCAATGACAGCTTATTAAAAATGTCTGTGAAGAAACTTAAAGAAAAAGGGCACATTTGCTGGCTTCTCCAGCAGCAGTGACAAAAATCTGGACTAAGAAGTACATATTTCAGTGTCAGATCCCACACCCGCACTTGCACAGACCCCAGTTCTCATTTATATTATGAAGCCATGTACCATTTCAATAGCTTACATAAACAGCAAACAGGTTCTTACAGTAAAATTAAACAATGCACAGCAAATCCATTGTGAAGGTTTTTACAAACAAATCACAAGTGTTCAGACAGAGTTTTTCATCTCAAAAATGTCAACTGACGCATAACTAGTGAGCTTCCCCATGAAAGACACCTATGAGAGGATGTGTCTAGTTAACTAGTTAGAAATTTGTGACAGGTTTTTTTGGGACAGTTGAATAGCATTGTGTCCCCTAGTGTACAATTTCAAAGTACCACTGAAAACTGGATGGGTGAGGCAGAACTTTGTTTTCCAGTAGAGAAAGCATAGATTTTATCTTCAGTTCTAAAATTTCAACTAACATCTGTAAAGATAGTAGAAAGGGTAAAATTCAGATATAATATTAAAGGAAATACCTAAATTGTCCTTAGTTTTGCTTGTTGGCTTGCAGTAGATTACCAGATCAGATAATTCAATAGCAATCAATTGATTCTTCTCCCAGTATTTTCTCCTGTTCTCCTGTAAAATGTAACAAAGTTTTAGGTTATCAATACTCTGAGTATTTTGGTACAGTAAGTATACTTTACGGAAATTAGAAAGTTGATGCATTCTTTGTTGCCCAGATTCCTATCTGATACTTCAGACACTTGCATAGATGTAATGTACTTTAAAAACCAATTCAGAGAACAGGCTAATTCAAATGGTTTTGGGTTTTAGTTGGAGGTGTGTTTTTGGCGGGGGTTTGTTGTGTTGGGTTTTTTCTTTTAAGCAAGTGTTTGAGTGCTTTCCTGATCGGTCCTACTCCGGATCCTGCCAACATTTTTTTTTTTTTCCTTTTATTGTGGCTCTACTTAATTTTAGTTATATTCTCAACTCTATACCTCATATAAATGCAAATCTATGTAGAAAAAATGCAAAAGGTAGTGAAGTGTCTATTTATTTACAACCCTGAGCAGGACTTAAGTCTTGTTAGTAACTCCCAAACAGGTAAATTCAAACTCTACGAGCATCATTCCTGTAGTTTTCTATTTCCACATCAAACCAATAATGTTATGTATGGAAAATCATGTGCCTGTCATTATCAGTAATAAACCCACTATCTACTTCCATGTTTGCAAGCACCTGCTCTGCGGAAGCTGAGCAACGATCCCTGCAACCAGAGATTGGGCACTACTGAAATCAGCAAGGCTTGTCCTGAGTGTAGACATTTGGGCTGGAGGCTTTTCAGACACAAGAAGCAATTACAGGATAAAACATGTTAGGAGAGTCCCATACTGAACAGCGATTAGCTTTGGTACAAGAGGTTATGAAGCAGCAGCAATTAGGAAGTCTTCCAAAAGAATTCCCTCAACAAGACAAACTGAAGAGGAATGAAAATTAGAGCTAGGGAGCCATGGTTTCCAGAATGTTTCTCTGAACCAGAGATTATACATTGAAGTCTAAGAAAAGCAAAGAGGAACGTGGCATTTAGACTTGGAAACAACCTTGGGAAAAAGTTGTATGAATCTCATTGTACTTAGTGATCCACCACAGTTTCCCAGACATTGCTCAACAGTAATCAAAGCTCCAAATAGCAAAGGACCACTTCTAGATGGCATGAGCTCATCTTTTGACATAACCTTCTACTGACATAACCAAGCAGGAGAGCTGGCAACGAACAATCTTTCCTAGGAGCATGGCAAGTATTAAATGTAGATTACAAGATACGTGAAGCTTAGTCTTCCTTTTTGTGTATACTGGACACAGCCCAAAACATGAACGCATAAAAAACCTGTATCATATTGTAACATAGCATTGACTCACTCTGCCTTTTCCTTCCCCAAAATTCAGCCTGTTAACTGTACTGGCTAAAATGGCCTTTCCTCGTCTTTTTCCCCTTCCCATGCAGCAGTCTATCATGTGAACTTTCTAGAGGCCACACTGTGAGAAAGGCGTCCTGATTGACAGAAATGAGTTTTAAAGCATCTTTGAACACAGACTGCTTAATACTTCTCTAACTGTACAGAGGGAGAAAAAGCTGCCAAGCTCCTGAAGAGCCATTAATGTACCATAAAAAACATTCAATTTAGAGACACTTCTTCTAGGTCATGTTTCTCTTTTTCACATTTGTATTTCTAAATGAAAGCCTGGCATAAGAACTGTATCTCTCCTCCCCCAACAATAGGTCAACAGCTCCTGTTGCTTCTTCCTTTGCTGAATTTTCCCTTGCTGCTGGAGACACCAACTTGCCTGCTATAAATAGGATTATGACGACCCTCAGAGCATTACCACTCCAGATGACAGATAAACAGCATGAGCCAACATGATACAGAAACACATTTTCCATCATTCATATCATCCACTTAACAATAAAAAGTGAATAAAAGCAAAAAAAGAAAGAGTAGACTTAAGCACAGTCATTGTAAGGGCTTTTTGGTCATGTCAAAAGACATTTTACATACCAGAAAAGATGACAAGGAGGTAAGTTAATACATCACAACAGGAAAAGCAAGTCCTGAAGAATGACTTCAAGCAGCAGTACTCACAGAGGAGCATAGAACCTAAACTTAGGCAGAATCCTTTAATCTTTAGGCAAGGATTTGGAAATACTACTATTGAAGAACTGGTGAATCCAGAATATGCCTATTAGTTACACATAAATAAAGTATTAGCCAAACAATTCCCTATCAGTGCCACTGCATTCACTGGAACGAAGAGTTAGTAAAGAGGATTAAGAGGAGTTTAGGCAAAGGCAGCTCAGATTTCACACACACTCAGTAGTGTATCCACAACTCTGCACAGAACAGTCTGATACCTGAGTTTCTTCTGCTTAACGCTAGGATTGAATCAGTGTAACCAGATGTAAAATGGTAATGGTATCTACTTCGTACTGCTACACACACTTCTCCACCGAGATGCAGGGTGCAACACAGACAGTGCTCTGCTGAAAAACTCCTATTAACATAAATTTATCTAAAATACTAATTTACGTAGCATTCCCAAAAGAGCTTAATGAACAAGATTCACAGTATCAATAAAATGAACAAACAGCAATATGCAAGAGAGTGAAGGACCATGTGTTAGCAAGATTTAGCAGTGTATGACAGCTAAAGACAAATCCTGTTGTACATTTATAGCAGTACATTATAAAAAACAACAACGGATAGATTTTTATCAGTACCTCTTCTGTAGTTTTCCAAGTGATTTCACGGATACTTTGGTACCATTCAAAGAGTTCTTCTACTTTATCAGTTGCAAACTCAATGCATGGATCTTCTGGATTCTTAGGTTCCAGAATGAAGACAAAAGGCTTTCTATGTTTCCCTTGTGGCATTTTCACTGTTTGGCAACACGGTAGCAAGAAATGTATATTAAAATCCAACAGTTGTTCTTCTAAGCTGTCATTGTTGATTTATTGCAAAAGTTAGTATCATATTCACCATAATAATTGTATAAGCTATATTAATACAAGTAGTTGGAGGATTTTTTTCTAGGAAAAAAAAAATGTATTTCCTACTAAACATAAAAGAGTCTGCTGAACACAGAAAGCTCAGGGGTCCATGTGTAAGCATCAGAAAATACATACCAACGTTGTACGTATTGAGTACCAGTATGCCACGACACAGGGAGCCTAATGGATTGTCCTCGATAATCTGAAAAACATGAGTTAAATCTGACCCTAAATATTCTCTTGAGCGAATAAGCACGGGACATTAACAAATAATAAACACGCACCATTAAATCTAACCTCAGTTTCACTCAAAGCATGCTCACTATAACGTTTAAAAGCCTGTTCCCATATTAAGAATTTCTTGTTTTGAGAAACACATGAGAACCTCTATAGTGAAAGCAGTCAAAATGAGAAGTTCAGCTTCTGTCCTGACAAAACTGTTCATTTTTCAAGTCTGCTTAAGGCTGCAATGACCAGGGGGAACATCTAATACATGCGTTTTCCTCCAAAGACTCCTAGAAAAAGTAGAAGTGCTTCAGAAAAACAAAATAATTCATCGTTTTATTTTTAAAACTCAAAAATGTCAGAACTGCTCACTATGGAGCCGTTTTCTTTTGTTGAAGAGATCTTTGTCCAAAACTCTGGACTAGATTTTTAGACACTTTTGACAAACAGTATAGGGTTGGTTATGCATAAAAACTTAATAATGAAGCGTGGAATGGCTAGTAAGATGTGTTTGGACACATAGTTTTCTTATTCACAAATATTAAGACAGTAATTATACAGGTAAACTAGTTAAGAGTTTCAGGCACATTATTGTTCGGCCAAACTATCTGAAAAATCTAAACTGGTATGATTTTCATTACCAGGAAACCATTATAATCTCCTAAAACCCCACCAAATCAGCTATCTCCTTAAGTAGTTTTCTATGAGGGATGTCCTGACAAAAACATTCAGCAGCAGAGAACAGTAAGAATGCATTCACTTCTCTACTCTGTGCTCTCTCAAACACAGCATGCAGTCATAATTCCATAAACCAGACTTTCACTTCCCGTAGGCAGCATCTTCTAGAGAAACGTAGCGGGCAAACCTTAACCCTCACCTGGCTTTCAAGCTCAGCAGAATTATCAGATGACAGATCTTCAACATAATTAGATGGAAAATAGTGTTGGACTTTTTCTCCATAATCCCCTTTCCACCTGAATTTAAAAAGTATATAGGAAGGAAAAAAATAGTTAGAGCGCTTCAACAGGCCGTTAATGAAGCAATAATCCTCAAGAAATCAGTCATTAATACCCCATACTAGCTTGTCTAGCTGGTTATCACCAAAATATAAGTGATGAAGTAGCTAAAAGCTCTAACAAAATGATCATTAACTGTAGTAACAGATGATTTCAGAGGGATTACAGTTACTGTAAACTGCAATTAATGACTTAAGAGGCTTTTTCCCCCTCCAGTACTAAAAATACTATTATGTGGTTGATTACCCTGCAGAAACTACAGGGAAACGTTAGATTCCCAAGCTTTCCAAGCAATTTACAAGCCAGCTAAGAAAACCTCTTATGAACGGAAATTGTACAGATAACTAAAAAAGGTGGGTTTGATTCCTGAGAAGTACTTAGCAGAGCAAGGAAAGAAACAGAGCAATGATGAAAACGGTAATAGATGCATGACTTCCCAGAATACACAAGTGTTCAGGAAGGAGAAATGTTGTAAAGGAAAAATACTGGATACACTAGGCTAAGGAGGTTCTGCAGGCTGTTACTGCTGTAGGATAGAAAAATCGACAAGACATGAAAGAAGACTTGAGGATGAGGGGGTTTGGTGTGTTTTTTTTTAAAAAAACACTGGCATTAGGGTTTATAAGGCCACAGTTAATAAGCAGCAATCACACAATAGGCAAAGTTTTTAAAAACTACTACCCAAAGCTCAATTTTTTCCTCCATCTAGTAAGTCAACAGAAGTTCTCCTATGAGGAATCTTTGTCCTTACCAGCCTCCAGTTTCCTTTGTGACATTATGAATTAAAGCTCCTCGAGAGAAGCTCAGTTCATCACTTCTTTTGGCTCTGTAGTCATACAAGGCTTTCACTGTTCTCAGAGGCTTTAAGAGAAACAGAGCAAAGGGGTCATCTAGGGGGACAGGTCATAAAATAATCAATAATGTAATCTTTTTTTAAAAAAAAAAAAAGAGGGTACTAGATCCCTTTTTTGTTATGAAGCTTAGAAAACATAATACTAAAGTTCCAGGGTGACATCTATTGGTGGAAGCAAACAGATGCTACTTAACTGCTATTCTTCAAGTATCAGCTTGGAAAAAAGAAAAAGAAAAAAAAAAGAATCTTCCTTCTATGGGTGCGGCAACACAACTACTGTAGGAAAAAGGAAAAAAAATAAAGAAGAAAAAAAAATAGAAAACCACACCAAAATATCAGTCCTCTACCTTCATTACATGTATTCATACACAGTTGGAGTTATGTAGGTTTAGATGCCTACAACGCCTCCACTTCAAAACCACATCAGCTATCCTGCTGGTCACATTTCCTTTAGGAAGACACCCAGTTTTAGCAGGACAAGCAATTTCTTTATCTTGAATTTACTACTACCCAAATTCTTCAGCTGCAATGCAAATTCATTGGCCAAAAAACCTAAAAAGAACTACAGCCACAAAATTTACAAGCAGGTGAACTTTTACAAGAATTTGCAAGTAGGTAGGCCCTAACAAGAATTAGAGATAAGTAGATGTTTTTAAAACATATATTTTAAAAGAAGTCAAACTTTAATAACTCATTCATAAACCAAAGACACTATTTTTATACAGAAAGCACATAAATAAACTCCACATCTATTTGTGCATGCAGGCCATGTTTGCTAACAGAACTGCAATAACTTTGTGCACAGATAAGTAACAGTGCTCATAAATGCACAGACACACTTGGGGGTTACATGTTGTACTTTCTTTCCATGAAGGTTTGGCCTTCTCAAATGGAATCTTCTCATAGGTTATTTAATTTGTGGGCATACCTGCATAAGCATGCATGTCAAATCAAATCACATCCACGGGCACAACTGCAAAAGTGCCCAAACTCCCAGTATGGATGAATCAATACAGGATTTGCACACAAGAAAACGTGTGGGTACAAATTTTAAAGAGATGCTAGAAAAAAGTCACATCCTTTAAATTTCTGCGATCCAGTCCCCCATAAATCAACCAACCTAACGCTTTCAATTATCTCTTTCATTACTGCTGACAGGAAATCAACAAACAAGTCTCATAATTTTCGAAAGTCTACAGTAAGTGTGACTATCTCTCTTTAAGCATACCACTGTAGGGGTGATTTCAGTGGGTTCCACATACATCTTGACATCATAGAGGGAGTTAATATCTTTTTCCTAAAACAGGAAGCAGAAGAAAAATAATGAAGTTACGGGAATCAAACATTACTTAACATTAATAGCACATTTATTGCCGAAACCACCTTTCTGACAATACATAAGCAGGAGGGAAGCCAGACACCTAGATTATGCTTATTTCTGTAGTTGAACATAGCTGAGCATGAGTTTGTTATTTGACCTGTCTATACCTCAGTTTAACAAACAGTAAACCACAACGAAACAGCAATACCTCACAAAGGTATTTCTTAATCAGTGAAACAGCTTCGAGATTGTGAGTACCCTTCTGTGTGCAATGAGGGAAGACAATACCTACGCTTACGATTTCTGTGTTACAGTACTTTAGTTTCAATATTGGCTTCACTATTAGGTAAAAATTCTAAAACAATATACACAGTCATATTTTTCATTTTATTCTCTCCTTTGTTCACGTTTGGACCTAGTCCCAGACCTCAGCTATAAGCAACATTACAAAACAAAAAATCCTGAGGTATAAAATCATTTCAAGACCTTTTAGTCACTCCAGAAGAAACAAAAACCTAGACACTGATTTCCTCAAACACGCCAGACATCATTTTTCCTGCAGCTTCTAATAGACATATATTTGAAAACAGAAGATAGCACCTCAGGCATTTCAAAAGCCAATTACCACAGCAAAGCGCTCTCGTCATGAAACACACCCATCCAGAAAGCAGGCCTCCATCCCAAGCTGACAGTTTAGCCAATGGACAGAGACAAGTGTATCTTGAGGAGACTTCCTCACGCTTATCTCAGAGTGAGCCTTCAGAGGTACCTCTCACTTTTTACCACAGAAGGCAGTTGGACACCATCCCCGAGACGGCTGCAGTGCGGTCAAGCGAATGCCACTGCCCATCCAGAGCAAGAGGCACTGCAGAGTATTTCTTTTTTTCTGAAATGCTTAGCAACTGGCATCTGCATGCTCATTTTAAGATCTCTGCCCACTCCAGCAATAGAAGACAGGGCCAACTGCAGGCAAGGCTATTATCAAAAACTTGTTTAGCAGAGCAGCAATCCCCCACTTCACTGAGCAGCTTTTCTAATCAAATCATGCAGAAGGCATGAGTTCACTTGTAATCAAAGATGAAGTTCTTTCCTTCACACATCTCAAAACCTTTGTGAGAGAAGTCAGTAGAACCATCTCAATTCCATACATTAGAAAACTACCTGCTTAACTTCCCCGAAAGGTCACCTCCCCAAGGCAGAACCAAACCCAGCACCCTCAGGTCCAGATGCGGGACTCCGCCCGTGACAGCAACCAGCGCTCGTCCCCAGACCATCTCTTACCGCGCTGTAGCGCTCCAGCAGCTCCTCGGTCACTGGGTAACGCAACTTCATCTTCCTGTACAGCGGATGCTTCTCATAGTACGTTACCAGCTCCACTAAACTCTCAAAGTAGGCTGAGGTTCCAAGCACAAAGTGGTGACCTTCTTGCTGAATTCGGAAGTGCTTCACCTTCCCCTCCGCTCTGTGAAAGAAGTGCAGGTGCTGTAAAGGCTACTGGTACTTGCAGTGAGAGCACCAGTACTGTAAACTGGACCAAAACTGCTTTGTGCATCTTAATCACGTGAAATAATTTTTCCCTCTTCCACAGCCTTTTTTATTCAAATTGAATTCCAGTTGCCTGACTAAATTCACAAAAAGACATTCTCAATTTTCTACAATGTACAGGGCCTTGGGACAAATCTGTGTTTTTGCTTAGATTAAATTTCCCTGTTTTCTTCCCCTACAGATAGGTATTCTGTCATCTTCATACTAACACAAGTGTGTCTGATCAGACTGAGAGTCCCTCTGGAATCTGCTGACGATGATCTGCCACTATCTCTAAACAATAGCCACGGTCCCCTCAAAACAGGTAGCTGCCTCTTCCCTATAATCATTTTGGTAACTACAGGAATCAATTTTGGAAAAAAAAACCAAACAACCTCTTGTGCTTGAACACAAGGTTTGTGCTTGCACTGGTAACAGTAAAACCATCCACTGACAACCATCCCACCCACAGAAGACCCCTGCATCCATTCCAAGCTGCTGAAGTTTTGGTACTTCTCATTTTCCCCACTGTGGAATGGTTTTATTGAGATGGTGCAGCTCAAGGTACTTCAATATCCATTCTTGTAACAGCAGAAAGCTTCGAACCAAAGTACACAAGGGACTGGGGAAATCTGGACATCTTCTATACGCAGTAAGGCATGTAAATAAGAGGAAAACAAGTATTTGTTTTTCCAAAGCAATTTTGTATGTTGCACCAATATGCGTTTTCAGAGAAAAGCAATTTGATTTGAAGGCACAATGGAGAACAACACAATTCTACACATTTTATTAATGTTGTTGCAAGAACCACAGTTTCAAAAATATTTTCCTTGGCAAGAAAAGCCAATACTTTCATTTTGACATTTCATTTCAGTCAGTTATATGACAGGGTAGGATTTCGAGGGGATAAGAACCTAGAATCACTGCTGAACCAGCACCAAAGAAAACTTAAAATAATACTCCACAGTAAGGAGTGTCAAGGAGGTGAAGAAGGATCATGCACAGTTCTGAAATGGAAAAAGGGGCAGTCAGTGCCTAAATATTCTTTATAAAAGCATACAGATTTATTCCAGTCACAAATTAACTCTCGGACGCATTCTCATACAGGGACCTGCTGCACAAATCAACCATGCTAAGTACTCAAAGTTTGAAAGCAAAAATTTTATGACTCTAAAAAGACCACAGCATTTTTTAAAAAATGAAAAACAAAACATCATTGGGCTACTAGGTAATGCAGTCATCTCTGTCCTTCCTTACCTGAAAGTCATGGCAAATGAATTAGGCTCATCTCTCTTTCTAATCAGAAAGGCTCCATCTCGAGGAATTCGCATCAGCATGTCTTCTGCCTCTCCACGACTCAAATTGCTGTAGTACCAACTACAATAGTTAAAAATCAAAATGGACAAAGGATTATAAAGCTTGTCACATGTCCTTCAGTAAGAATAACAGGCAGTGTTACTAACAATAGAGTTTCAAACATTACAAGAAAAATTATGCATTAGATTTTCCCCGTCTTGCCACCAATGTCAGCAGCTAATTACAAACATTGTCAGACAGCAGCTTATTTTGGATGAAAGCATCAAGAATACATCAGAACACTTTGTCTGTCTGAAATCAGAAATCTGCATTTCTTCCTGAAACAAAGGCACTGGATCCTGCTTTTAGTCTGCCATTCAATTTTCAGTAGTTTATTCAGTTGTGACATAGTAGATTCCAGGAAAATAGACAAAAGATAAACACCAGACATTTGAGTTCTTTTATTCAGAGATTGATTTTATTTTTCGCTGTAGGAATGGATCTATTTTGGATCTAATGTGTCTTCAGTGAAGCTGTGGCCACCTATACTGGCAGCACATCTCCACCTTATACAGAAAGGCAGGAAAGTCTAACCCTTAAACCCTACCCTACCATCTTACTGGCTTCCAAAATTATCCATGGTTGGTCAGTGACTCCCAGATCTGAGAGGCGACACGAAAAAAGAAGCTTAAAGTCACAGATCAATATTTCACATGAAAAGGAGATTTACTTTTTCCCACTGCAAAGAAAACAGAACAAAGGGCAGTGATGACAATGTTATGCCAACAAACATGAGCAGGCTCCGCTCAGGATCTACATCAGGCAAATACCAGCTGGAAATAAACACCAAGCTATACTACCTCCTATCAGCATGTGGCAAGGTCAATCCAACCAACTCTGACAGGGGTGAGGTGGAGGGCAGGATTAGGAAAACGTAACTGTTTGGGCTCACTGCCCCAGTAATAGAGTTTCCAGATGGCACAGACCATGACCACTTAATTGCCAGACCACGGCCAATTACTAAATATCTAATCCAACCCGCTGGGTGTTGTAAAACACTGAGCAGAGAAAGAAGGAATTGGCACACTTCCACAGCACTACAGTTCTCACTGATCTTCCTAGTTGCTGCTAGTGAATTGCTTTCCCACTGACTGCTCTCTCGTACCAGGTTCTCACAAAGTCGGTGATCTTACTAGCATTTTTCAGGGAAGCCTATTCCTAGGACATCCACGGACAAGCAACACTTAGGTGTGCTCCTGAATCCAGGGCATTTTCCATGCAAAAATCCAAGACCATCTAAACCAAGGCAAAGGAGGCTGCCGTAACAGCCCTGGTGCTTGCCTTCTGCTGTACGTACTCTTTGGTCTCATGAGGGCTGGGATTAGGCACCGCATCAGTCAGACGCAGCTCAAATTCCGCACATCGCAAGTGGGCCTCTTTGTAGTGTTGAATGAGATCATAGATGCTATCAAAAGTGAGGTTGTCTGTCAGGTAGTACTTCACAGTGTCCCCATCACTTGAAGAACGGATCCGGCAGTGCTGGACTCTACCTGATCTCCTGAAAAAAGAAGAGGGGCATGAGGGAAAGAAAGGGTTTATAACAGGTTTTCTTCTTTGGAAGCGTTTCCTCACCTGCTCCTGGTGAGCTTGTGAAGGGGCAAGAAATCGGTACCATCTCAGGAAACAACCAAAATAAGAACAGCAACAAAAATCCAGAGAAGTAAGTTTACAGGACTGAAAATAATTATTTTCAATCCACAATGGTTTAAAATCTGGCATACATTTACTCCCTGCAAAACGTGCTCTGACAGCTCTCTGAAATCCATGTGATACCCTATTTCTCATAATATCCCATCTAGAAGAAGAAAAAACCCAGACTACAAAAAAAAAAAAACAACACAAAAAAAGCCCCACAAAACGAAACAAAACCTAAAAAGTCTTTATTATTTTCCCTTTAGAGGATGCTTTCATTGAAAAGATCAACCTCTGCTAATGAAGTCACGCTCATGAGACTACATTTTCATTGCAGAAACCAGTAATTTATCCCTAAACTAAAAGATCAAATTTTGGCCCACTCATTGAGGAAATAACAAATCCTATAACCTGCCAGAGCACTAGAAAAGTTGCAGGGGGTGGGGGAAGAATCAAACCACTTAGTCCTCTCTAGACAACTCTCAACATCTCAAATAAAGCCTCCTCTGCCAAAATATACTATGCTACACTGAAGTTTAATTTAGAAAGTAGTCTTTCACAATCCCATCAGTGACATTCTAGTAATTATAGCACCTCGTTATTTCTATTTCCTCTCAGCTATAAATGCATGCTTGAAAAATACACGCATTTTTGTTCAATTCCAGGAAACAAACAAAACCCACATAAAATTTTTATGGCAATCACCATACCAGAATGACAAGGTGCAATCATTAGGGAAAGCCTCACTTTCCCTGACTAGGAATGTCCCATCCTTGCCACCCATTTCAGCACAATATTCCTGGAGCAGTTTCTCAGCAGTCGTTCTCCCCTCTTTCATTTTCCCATGGAACCATTTCTCTTTTAAGTGCAGTTCAGTACGTTTCACCTCCTAGACCGGAAAATAAAAATTTTTATAGTGCATTTCTAATTTTATGATTTTGAAACAAAGTACTTGTTATTGATATAACAATCTACTATTTCAGGATTTCGGCTCTTCCAAGCCCTGAACTCTTCTTCCACAAACAAGCCAATCACCTTTATAGTCTCCCTTGACCCTCCCCAGTCAAGCCATTTCTTTGGAGCAGGGATCAACTTCAGTCTTATTCAAAGATGTAACTGACAAAAAGCGAAAGAATACAGCAATGCAAACACCGATTTATATTTTCAAAGCAAAACACTCTACTGCTAATTCACAGAGTTTCTATCCATCTTTTTCCAGGATTCATCTGTGTTGTTCCTTACACATTAATTATTTTACTGCCATGAGCATCTAGATGAATGGGTACAACATTCGACATGTGCAGTGAGATCTCTGAACCATGCACATACATGTGAGCAATGAAAGAGCATGCATGGAAACCCAAAAGGTCAGAACAAGAAACCATACTGCACATCACTCCTATTGCAGCCCTTAGTGAGCCTCATGTTTCTGCTTTGCCAGGCACAGCTTCCAATGAATACAGGCTCACCTGTGACAAACGCTTTGCAAACGTGAAATGAACATGCAGCATGTAAGAGGTGTGCTGTATTACTGACACAACAAACCTCAGTTCAGCATGCTGTCTAGTTTGAGAACAGCAGTAACACTTAGCCAAAGGCATGCAAAGACCTTGATTGACAGTGCATGCATCAGCATTAGCATTTAAGTACTAAAATTATATTTCGTTGTCTTTGTACTCCTCTTTGTGAGGCCTCAATTAGCCCAGGGAAAAAGTCATTTTATTAAAAATAGGGTTAAGGGGAGTACCTTGGAAAAGACTCTTTTTAAAATTTTTTACCTCCAGATACACTTGTTATCTGACTGGGATCCTCTACAATTTCAACATTGGCATAAAAAAATATGCATCTGTAGATACTGAAATAATCTGAGAGAATAAAAAGAACATGCTTAAACAACAAAACATAGCCATCACCTTTGTTGAATCTTCATCAGCATTCTGTTCTATATCATCACTGAATGAAAGCTTTTCATCAGCAATAGCACAGTAGTGCCGAGTCCATTTCTAAAAGTTGAGATAATAAAACCATTAACAAGACAGAGGGAAACTCACTAACCAGAATTTCAAAACAAAGTGTAACAATAAAAAAAAAAAACCTTCTTCCCCTTATTCACATCTGTTCAACTGACAATACTACTTACACAAATATTGAGAAAACTCATGTAAATTTCCAGTATTACAGAACCGAGTAACAAACTGTAGCAAATGTCACATAAATGATACCTGTTGTATTGTGTCCCACATGTAAAGTTCTCCCTGTTGTTTTTTTTCTTCTTTCTTATCTTCCAAGTTCACATCAATGTCTCCCTTTGGCCCCAGTTTTTTGTGCTTAAAAACAAAAAAAACCCACCACATTCATACACTCACACAGAATCATATATAAAATTATTCATAATATTTCAGTATGCTCAGTATTACTGGAATTATTTCCCTCCATTGCACAGTCGTCTTCCGTCATTCCCATAACAACAGCTGTTCCACAAGGCTTCATGCAACAGGGCTGGAATTTCTTTCTTTAAAATTTAAATTCCATAATAAAGGTTAAAAATTTAGTAGAGCTATCTTTCAAGCAATGAAGAAACAACTAGTTTGATTTGAGCTCACCAGTTTTTAGAGGACAGAAAACAAAGTGACACCAAGAAACTAGGATAAAATGAGAATCTCTCTGCACACAGCAGATATAAGGAGCAAATAAATCAAAATAAAAAGGTAAGGAATTGAATGGAGAATTCACTCTTCTACATGAAAAATGAGTAGAAGAGAAATCTTTCATGAAAAGAGGAAATAAATTCTACATTCTTGAGAGTGCTCACAAAAAACAGTGGCTCAAGGGGCTAAGGGTAACATCAAATACTTAACTGCAGTTAATGATGGGATTAATGGTCTCACATCTAGTAGTTCTCAACTACATTCAGTTCTGCAAAGCCTACTGTAGGTACATTTTGACAGGCTTATTAGAAAAATTCCACAGGCCCCTAAAGTAGGAGCTGCCTCTGACTGTTTACTGACAACATTTTCCAAACAAAAGCCAAATAACACAACTGGCTCACTAGCAGGTGCTGATCTATTTAAAGACTCTTTAATGCTCTTTTAGACAGGACAGACTGATATAGCTGTTCTCTTGTGCAGACTCATAGTAGTTTGCAATTCCCTTTAAATCAGATCTGTCATGTTATCGTCCACGTGCCTGTGCAACTCCCCTCTATGCTCTGCAAGGTAACAGCAGATAGTTTGGAGGGGAAAAAAAAAAACAAAAACAAAACCAAAAACTTAAGCACAGACTTCTGCACCTTATAGTGGGGTGCTATTATTTCCAGTCTTATATTCAAGACCTATATGCTTATATTTATCTACCCTTATTTCTTCTGTTCAGAAGTTTAATACATAGGATGTAGTACTGTTACAAGAGCTGGAAAAGTGAAGCATGGACAAAGGTAATTATTATTTTACTAAAGAGATCATGAGCAGCCCTCCGATTCTCCACCTAATTTTGCCTTTTGAAAAAATCTACTCAGTTTCAACCTGAGAAACCTTCTTTTGGTTACCTGCCTCATGTTGTTGCACAACGGTACCGAGTAAAGCATCTGAGATGCCCAGAAAGTAAAACACTCTAATAGTGACTGCCTTCTAATAGAAGGACTTCTGTGTTCCACAAGTGGATCACTAAATTTCATGTTTAAATCACACTGAGTTAGTGAACACCCATCAGTTTTTGAAGTTTGCAAGCAATCCTGGCAACTTAAGTATGCAACATGCAAGTGCTTTTGGTTTCACTTGAATGAGACGCGTTCTTTGGAAAAGAAAAAGTTCCTAATAGAAATCTAACTTTCTATTCAGGAATGTACTTTTATAATTTTTAAGCAAGCCACTTTGTGTAAGAAGTCTATGATGAGCATCTGCAGCACTGAACCCTTGCTGAAATTTAGCAGTGACATTTCAGGAGCTGGAAGACCTTCAGAAAAGAGCTGACACTTCCATGTGGTACTTGAACTAGTAACACTTACTGCAAAGAAAAAGAAAACACAAAAACACTTTAATAAGTAGTTTTACAGAACTCCATACAATATTGGAAAATGTTACTAGTACACACTTCAAGTATGGGGTTTTCTTGTCTCTCAACATAAACTAACAGCTGAGCTGTGAAGCCAGAAGATTTCTGGTTCCTGCTCTTGCTTTCCTGTTTTATCTACCAGCCCCCAAAGCAAGCCTACCTTGATGATGATTTTTTCTTTCAGCTGGGTTGGTGATGGTAGCTGATCTGCACTGGCTTCAACAGGCTTCATTAAAAGCTGATCCCCAAACACCTCCTTGAACACTTTGGCCATGTGTCGCTGCTGCTCCACACTACAGTGCTCTTCAATTGACAGAATGACTGGGTATCTTTGATGGATAAAACAAAGGTGAATGAAGACAATTTCTTGTTGCTACAACTGGGAAGGCAAGGAACACAGCACCCTCCCTCACCCCCTAGATCAAAGCAAATATTTAAAGCAAACAAGAAGACAAGAGGAATAGAGATAGACACACAACAGATAATAAAAGATGTGCAATCATAGAACTGTTAAGGTCAGAAGGGACCTCTGGAGGCCATCTAGTTCAAACCCCTTCTGTGGGAAGGCCAAATTCCTAGGCTAGGTCAAATTGTTCAGAGTTTTGTCCAGCCAAGATTTGAATATCTGTAAGTACAAAGATTCTTTCCAAGCTCTTTGGGCACGGTTTCAGTGCTAAAGTACCATAATGTGAAAATTTGTTTCTCCTCTCCACAAAATGTTTGCCATCACATGCACTTTCACAAGACTCTGGCTCCATCTTCTCTATAATCATCCACTAGGTAGTGGAAGACAGCAATCGAACTCCCTGATTAACCTCTTCTTGAAGCTAAACAAATTTAGTTCTGTGAGCTTCCTCTTGGACATCGTGGGCTCCAGTCCCAGTATTGAAAACTGAGGCAGAGAAAGCATTGAGTACTTCAGCCTTCTCCACTCACAAAGTCTCCTGTCCACTTCAGCAGCACACTGACATTCTTCTAAATTTTCTTTTTGTTGCAATTATATCTGTAGAAGTCTTTCTTGCTGTCCTTCATATCCCTCAGCAATTTAAACTCCAGATAAGCTTTGGCTTTTCTAATTTTGTCCCTGCATATCCAGGAAATATTTCAATGTTCCTTCTGGGTAGCCTGTCCTTCAATGCAAGTAGGGACAACATCACACTGCATTCATGGTACTGATGGTCTGAAACCATAATGCATCATGTATTATGGGTGTCACTAACACAACACACCTATGCAGACACTGTTCCACGTGAGAAAATAACTCTTATGTCCAGCTGGTGAAGTGAAAAAACAAGACACTGACAGTCCTATCTCCTTCCCAATTTTTGGGCAGTATTTTTCACACTAAGGACATTTCAGCACAAGTTCTAGAAGGTCAGAGTAGAGACGCGGATTTAAACCCCTGCTACCAGTTCAGGAGACATGTTACGAATTCTACATCTTCACAGCTAAGACCGCTCCTACAACATGAACATCATCTGACAGACACATTGCTTGTCACTTGCGGTATTTTATTATTTTTTAAAAAAACTAAGACATACTATTTGCTATTCAGTTTCACACTTCAATTTAATAAAAGAAGACCCAAGTGAGGAGATGGGAACCACTTTAGCGTAGTCACTATCTTCCTTAGTAGCAAATTGTTATGTAATGGGACTTTTCCTCAAAACGAATCTACTGAAGACTCACATCTGGCAATAATGAAGACTACTGGAATGTCATTATTCTCCTACTACTTTTTGCTCTAGATTACAGAGAAAATAAGTTCAGGAAGGTCTAAGCATATGAAAACAGCCTTAAGGAAAATAAATCAAAGCTTACTCAGATGCAACAAAGGCATGATCTTTGATTGCCTGTACAACGTCATCAAATTTGATCTTTGTTGTCCGTGTCCATCCATGGTAAATTATGGGTTTTCCATCAGGACCATCCCAGCAATCCACTATGACGGAAAAGCAGTGGAGAAAGGAAAAGATCAAGCAGTTATTTAAATAACTCTAGTAGAAAGAATATAGCCAAATCTTCAATGTTCCACATACTGAGTCATAGACTTTAATGTTCTAATAAAATATTCTATTAGATACATTTATCTCTCTCACAGAGGAAATTAAGTTCACTTAAGTAAGAGCAATACAAATAAAATACAACATAAAATTTTCCCAAAGCATTATCATGTGAGAATCTGGAAATAAGGTATTCAGGCAGCTATATTGCCAGTCTACTAGTTTACAATAATTTTCCAGAGATAAATACACTCCAACAAGTGGCAAGTTGACAGCTCATCTCTTTTGTGGATTTCAATCCTGAAACTCTAATTTGAGATACATTTTGCTTTAGCCAAATTGAACAGGCAGTAGCAACTAATTATATGAAGTAACTGGTGAAATAACATGAAATTAAAGTCAAATTTTTCAATAAGGTACACAAACACAGAGATGAGGACACATACACAGTCAGTGGAAAATAACTGCATCAAGATATCAACTGATTTACAAGAAAGTTAAAAAAGATGACAAATGGCACCAAATTACAAAAATCTCTGTGCCTTAGGCTTGTCTGTATTACAAGGAAGGCAAATAAACTGTCTATCTATGCTACACAAGTAATTCCAGTTTAAATCCTATGCTTTCATACAGTAGATCCAAGATTGAATTTTTGGTGTACAGTGAGATTAGATTTAGAAAGAGCTTAAAATTTCAAGAGAACAAGAATCAGAGCAAATGAACGAGGCAATAGTGAGGCACAGAAAAACAATTTAGGGAATCATGTGGTTTTTATATGACTAAGTTCAACTTCAGAAAACAAACTAGTTCTTGATTTCAGTTCTTTTTCCTTTCTTGGTATACAGGGGAAATCCTACTTATATGGACAGCATGTTTCAAACCACGCCACAAACTCTTTACTCACACTCAATACATCGACATCCCATTCTAAGGCACCTGATGTAAGCTTCCGTGGAGGATTCACTTCGAAGCTGGTCTCCTGTCAGATATCTAAGGAGCAAAAGGAAATTGTAAAAGACAAGCAGTCAATTCCAACCATTTTCTACTCACTCACTAGGCGACGTTTTTTCTCCTGTCATGGAGAACGTATGCTGGGCTTTTTTAATGATTTTTTTTTTTTTTAACTTGCAATGGAAGAACTGGACTCCACTGAACCTGATGCTACCATATTTTTGAGAGGACCACATCATAGGAGGTTAAAGGCTCAACCTAAACATCAACCAATTTTAACTGACATGTTTCTGGAGAGCAAATCATGAGCTTTGAAACATACCTAAACCTCATCATGCTGAGGCATAATTACGCTGGAGGGATGCGAAGGGTATTTACTGTGATACCACATCCTATATTTCAAAAGACACCTATAAGCTATATCCATATCTACTTTATTCCATTCCCTGCAATATTTTATTTGTTCATCTCTCCTCCCTCTTTTTCACCTTCTTTTTTTTCATTACAATGCTAGATGAGCAAATTCCCTTCATTTGAAGACAGTTCAAACTCATTATCACATAGATTTCTACTCGGACTAAAGAGCTTGCATACCACAGATTGTCAAGGAAGAGGGCTGGATACCTTAGACACAAACTACAGAAATCAGCAGCTAAGTTACTAAGCATAAAATTCTAAAAACAGTAACACCAAAAATACAGTTTCCAGGCCTTCAAAGTTCTGGCTGTAAAATTAACTCAAAATATCTAAGAAGAGCATGGAAAGCAAATTGCACTCTTCCTCTGGCTCAGGCACCTCTGTCTGCTCTCACCTTTGTCATCCAGGCAAAGACCATGAATAGCCAAGTCCTGATCAGTAGATATGCTAATTCAAGGTCTCATATTCCTTTCCTGCTCAGGACTAAATCTCTTCCACTCTGCGACACTGTAAACTGGCAGAGTATCTATCAATAGTGCACATCACTTCCTCCTTTCCCAAGGCAACAAATCCACTGCCCTTCAGATCACACTAACAGTATGGGATTTTCCCACAGGACAAGTGGGGTCCTTATGGCATTCTTATGTTCAGTACAATTAATGCTGATACTAGCTCAACGAGACAGCTGGTGCTTGGAAAAAATGGAACTTTTAATTTCTGAAAGCAGAGAGGCTGAACAGTTTCAACTCAAGACTTCTTTTTATTTTTGTAACAGTATTCAGGGTTTGGGTTTTCTTGCAGCTGAGCTCAGTTTTATCTCAAAACCTCTAAGATCTTAAGAGAAGGGGAAAGAGAGTCCCACAAACTGTATGCCACATTTATATCATGGTTTAGGAAGGTTTCACTCATTCACACAGTATATTTCTGGCATAATTTAGAAGTAGTGCCTTCTCCTAACACATGCTAGGTCTGTTTGAACAGGAATAGACAATGAGACTTTTGGTAACTTACGTGTTATGAGAGGAAGAAATCCAGTAGTGAGACAAAGGATTATTCATGTCCTGCGCATCTATTGAATCGTATTTCTCATCCCAAATACTGTTTTCTTTTGCAAAAAGGTAAGCGAGGAACTACAATACAACGAGAGAGACTGAATTTAAATGTTTTTACCATACAAGACTAAAAGGAACCCAGCAATGTAGCAAGAGAAGAAGCCTAGGGGATGTAGCATCCAATTAATAAACTAGTAACCTAGCAGTGAAAGAAAAAAGTCCATAAGGAACTATTAGAAAGTATCATTATTTTACCTCATCAACAAAGAGGAAGGGTTCAGCAGTTTCTCTCATAGTGTCATCGATAAACTTCGTCATTCGTTCTCGGACTTTATTGAGATCTTGTGCCCAAAATTCCTTCAGGTAATAATAACACAGTAGGAAAAGAAGCTTTAGAAGTGGCGTTATTCTACATGAAATCAAGTAAGGAACAGAGAGACCTCCAGATGCGATTTACTTCTCTCTCATCTGGCTAGTTTACTGCCAATATATTTTATTGTACCCAGATATCTTAAGAGTTTCCTCCATGACATCTACGGGGGGAAAAAAGATCTCCCTCTAAGTACCTTTATATAGATTGGAGGCCCACAAGATACATACTACATGTATATATATGCATGCACACACAGAGAAAGAAGCTGGCCTCCTTGAAGGCCTTAACTATATATAATCTCTCTCATTTCTAAGCGCAATCTGAACATCCTTTTAACACAGTAAAATCAGGAGAAAAAGAAAGTAGCAAGCTTATACAGGAAGTGTAGGTCTCACTTCTCAATCATACTTGCAAACCTAGAGCTTAGCAGCACCTAGCAAATATCACACAATTTGTTCCATGGTGTTTGTGCTAAATAACATCATAGAAGATCATGAAGACACAGTTCCAATACCTGCCCCCATCCTCATCTGCTTGCTGGTATGGGATATCAAACAGGCTCCATTCAACAGAAAATTACCTTTGGCGTGAATGCAGGCAGTCAGCTCAGTTTTTAATGTAAATGTTACTAAAATGGGGCCATGGCCAAGGCATTGCCCCAGATGTTCCTATGATGACAGCTGTAACTAGGCCAGGCAATCATCTTCAACATACATCCAGTGTTTATCTCTAACCTTGTCTGTTTATCTACACGAGTAAATAGAGACCTGCTAAAACCTTATTCACTTCGTCCTCCCTCTTGTCTTCTGGTGCACCTTCAGAGTCTTTATACAGATGAAAAATAATAGTTCTTGTGAACTTCAATGGCAACAAAGAAGTAGAAATCTTTCCAAGGCCTAGTGTCATAGCTGACATCAATCATATTCTATGACACACCACATTTCTTTTTAATGAGCATAGAATTCTGTAGGACAAGCTCGAGAAAAAGAACTCAGAATTTCTGCAACCTTCCCACCTGCTGCTCATGTAGCAGAAATCTCTGAAAGTCATGGAGATGAACTGCTGAAGCATCTGGACGGTCAGTATTTCTTAAAAAAAAAAAAAGGGGAAAGTGAAGCTAAAGGAATAAGAGAGCAAGCATCATCAGATGTTTTAGCAGAAAACGACATGGATTTGTATCCTGGATTTACAGTATAAATGTGCTGCCACCAGCAAGAAAGTTTCTAGAACTTCAATGGAATTTAGATTGGGCTTGTAATATTGCATTATCTAATTACTGTATTTTGAGCCTTTAAATAAAGCTTCCTGGATTCCTGATGTACTTTCGATAGTGATTCATTGGGAAAAGTACCAAATTTGGGCTCACTGCTTTGTAGCAAATGAGCAGCATTCACTTGACAGGAGTGGTGTTAAGTTTAGCTGAGGCATACGGAGACGCTGTTCTTTTAAATTATTGTACAGCCACACTTCCATAAATAACTCCTTCCATATATTACTCAGATGATCTACTGTGACAGATCAAAACCTCTTGAAAAAGGAGGCAAGATGCAGCTGCACCAAGAAGCAGCAGCACAACTACTATCCCTTTTGTAGGACATAAATGCCGCATCATCTGGTACCAGTAAGGTATTTGTAGCCTACCCATTCTTGATAAATATGTGCTTTTAAGCAGTCTCACAAAGTTTCATATATATGACATGACCAAGGGCTAAGGAAACACGCACTACACTCAGAGCAAACTTTTTAAGTAACTTTATTAATCTGCTAGTGTAATATTCAAAACCAAGATAAACTGGTGTAATTCACAGGCAAAATGTTAGCAATGCCTGTGACCTCCTTTTTCGTGCTCTACACAACTTACTTGAATTTTCCAGTCCACCAAATGACAGATGCAGAAACTGTTACTATCAGCATTATGATAAAGCCTAGGCAAAGCCTGTGCACCACACCACTCTCCAGACTGAAGTTAAAATTTCTCAATCAAATTATCCTTCCATAGCTCAGTTCAGCTTTTAGTACAGAGGATAGGCAAATTCGCTTGTTCAAGTCAATACTATTTTTGTAGTCAGAAAGTAAAAAACATGCATCAAATTATATTCAGGACTTATTTCCATGATAAATTCACATTTCTGAATGCAAAAAGATATATCATTTCTTTTCACTTGCTAAAGCACCAGAACAAAAAAAAAAAAAAAAAAAAAGAGTGATGTAATTAAAAAACAATCCTCCAGCACTACAACAATATGGAAATGTGGAAAAATAATACAAATGAAGAGTCTCACCCAAGAATGAACACAGAGGAATCCTTTTTGAATTCATCAAGAATCTTAAAACACAAACAAAAAAAAACAAAATAAGGAGAAAAAAAAATAATAAAATATGCAATTTTCTATCTAATTTCATCTAATAATGTCCATTGGCTTGGGAAGGGGAAATATATGCCTGTCTGCTCTGGAGAAGCTGCATACAAGTTGGCAAGACACATTTTGAATTAAATACACATGAAGAAACAAACTGCCAAGGCTGGCAACTGCACTTGAGGCCTTTCGGTGTGAACACATGCAATTCGCAGGCGAAAAACTTGCTATTGATAAGTCACCTTATACACATGATCAGTCAAGTTTCTGGGGAGCTTTTATTGTTTGACATGCCAGGAAAACTGGAATTACATATCATCCATCACATTTATTCATGTGAATATAAAATCTAAAATGCTTCCAGCTTGGCACAGCATAAATCGCACGAAACTTATCAACTGACCCAAAGCAGTTATTGAGCAAACCCAGGATTTTCTTTGAAATGATCCACAAAGGGTGATAACAAGAGTTTAAGGAAGTCAGACGGCCTCTTTTATCTGTGTTTTACTCTTCAACTTTCTGCTCAAGCTAATTAACTAGACTTTCATGGTCAAAACTAAAACCCTGTCAGTAAATGGAGACTCTTTATTACTTCACAATAATTTCAGCATCACTTTTAAACAGTACAAGAAAGTTCTATTGCCAATAGAAACAGCACTGATTTTGACTATCAAAGCTTCTATTTTAGCAACTGCAAATTGAATTAAGAGTAAGCACACGTTGTCAACAAACACATTTATGCAAGTAATTTCAAATTCTGTGCTTTCACACAGTTTTAAAGGGTTCCTAACTTTCAGAGTTACTAAACGTATGCAGTTTCCACCAGCTTCATGAATCTGTGCAATGAATAAGTGGAAACAGTAGTCAGGCAGTTGCCCATGTAAATTAGCTAAAACATAATTCCACTGCATCCCTGCCTCCCAAGGACTGTCTGATATGTGTCTTGTAATGGACTGACCACCAGTAATATCCAAGCATGAGAGATGATGAGAACAATAGCTGTTATTTTATGCTCAGGATACATTCCCATGATTTCCAGAATGTTCTTAGTCATAAAAGATTAACACAAGTATGGAAAAACCTTGCTCCTATCAGTAAAGGGATCAGCCAAGCCTAATGCAAAGACATTCTACATTCTGAAGAAACTCGCATGAAAAGTTCTTCCTAGAAACCCCATTATATCTGTGCATATCTCTACTACCAAAGCACAAAAAGCAACATGAATGACTTATTCATCTCCTTGAGCCAACTGCTGATGGCGACTCTTATCTGCACATCGAGTACAGCAATATACCCTTCTTCTGTTACAAGAATGGGGGGAAAAAAAGGAAATTGGTAACAAATAGAAACAAAAAATAATCAGTATTAATTCTTTATTCTGATCAAGCAGTTTTAACAGTGTGACGACTACTTATGAAAAAGCTTACCGATTTCTGCTGTTCAAACATCATTTTCTTGTAGAACAAATGAAATTGTTCAAAACTAAGCTCTTCCTTGTGAGCGCCTATTTCCTACAATAGAAAGTATCAGGCAGTGAATTTAGAATTCCCTGAGCTGCATTCGCAAATAAGTTACTCTCACTCCAGCTGCCACCCTCTCATGCATTCTGTTTCCAACTTCATTTGTTTCAACCACTTGGGATTTTTTTAATTCATTTATTTTTTTAAGAATACAAACAAGTAAACAGATTCTTGGGTTGTGACATAGTGCTCCTAGCTCACATCTTTGGCCTTGCATTTTGAAGTCTGACTCCATTTCCACTCTGTTACTGAAGTGAAGTAGTGCCTCATTTAGTCATTGTTAGCTGGTGCAACAGAAGCAAGAATGTATGCTTTCAGGGTGTAGAGTTGGAAAGCAGGAAAAGGTGGGGATATTTAAAATTCCTGTAGGAATGGAAATGACCTTCAGAAGTTATTAACATTAGCACGAGTT
Organism: Tauraco erythrolophus; assembly: GCF_009769465.1. Classification (NCBI taxonomy): domain Eukaryota; kingdom Metazoa; phylum Chordata; class Aves; order Musophagiformes; family Musophagidae; genus Tauraco; species Tauraco erythrolophus. The sequence goes on along the minus strand of NC_141479.1, from coordinate 17,969,200 downwards.
GGAATGGAGAGGTTATTACTTGATCACATTGCAAAAAAACTCTTTTTCTTATGTATGAATTTTATCTTAAACATAAAACCACTTCCTACGAACTTGCACAGTATCAGCACCAGAGCTCAAAACCCAATGTTGGCTTTGATCAACCATATAATGAAAAGAAGGAACATTTATGTCTATATTTTCTTATAGCCTTAGATATAGGCAAAGCCAAGCTGAGAAATTAACCGATATCATTTATTTAATTGTATATGATAAGAAGCAAAAATATAGGCAGTATCCTGAAAAGAAATAACAACACCTATCAGATAATACCAAACAGATACAAGTTATCAGGTAATTACCGCAAATTTATCCTTCAAGAACTTCATGCTGCTCACTTTGAAGTTTACTTGGGGAAGGACAGTTTTCAGCTCTCTAAGACTGATACTGGGAAAAGAAGAAGAAAAAAAATATAGCAAAAACTCCACGGTCTGCTGTATCTAGTCAGCTACTAATATATTTTCTATTAACACAAAAATGTGACTATTGAAACATTTTGGGTAGGGCTCATCTCTCATAACCGTAAACTTCTATAAACATAACACCTACATGTGAGCAAGCTAGACATGTTTTCTAGTTAGTGGGGAGAAAGAGGCATTTCAATTAATTCGGGCATCTGTATTAGGATGAAAAGAGACATGCTGCAGAGACACCCACTGCCCTCCACCAACAATTAATCAGATCTAGATGATCAGCTCAAACGTAGATGGTTACACATCTTGCAGCAGCAAGACTCTCCGCTTCTGCGACATCTGAACATGACCTCACTCTTCTCTCACAGCCAAGTCTTCCCAGAGAGGATTGCCTTCCAGGTCCATTTACACAGACCTGCTGACTCTTTTTGCAGAGTTGCAGAATGTCCAGTGATACACCAGCAACACTTCAAAATACAAAGCTTTCCAGACAACAGCATGACCTTTCAAATAAGATATACTCATTTCAGACTTTAAGCAACACAGTGCTCACATACACTAAGTATTTCAGCAATACTTACATACAAAGCTAAATTTATTAATCGCTGCAATACCTTCTGGCCACACGTCAAATCATGTACGATATATACATCAAACTTCTTTTGTTGAAGGAACACTTTGTATTAGAAACAAACCTATGAACAGCTTATTTGGAAAACCTCAATTTCCTTCACATCTTCCAGTTTTCTCATCAACCTCAGATTTTATTCCAGTGTCTTAGGTGTTGCTGCCATAGCATCTGTCACTGGCAAGCTCAGAGTAGCTCGCAGTATTTACTATACTTATAATCAAAACAGAAACAGGAGGTAGGGGAATACTACTATAACTCCTGTATGAACAGAGAGAGGAGTGATATCTAAAGGAGCTGAGTGTCCAAATGCTTTAACTGCACCATAGGTACCGGTGAGCCAATCTAGCAGCTCACTGCTGTTACAAGAAGCAATCCCAACTCCTCTCCTTCTGCCTCACTCTCCATTCTCCCGTTGCTATGGTCCCACTGCTTCCACAGGCCAGCTGTGATGCTTATTAAACCTTCTGCTAACTTGATTCGACTTGCTAGGTGAGCAGAAAAGTATGTGGCTGAGAGAGAGAAAGACCAAGTTTTCCACTGGCTTCGAGAGGTCACTCGGCTCACCTCATGCACAGATCAGCGTCACAGCCAGAATAACAGAAGGGGCTGGAGTGCCTCCTTAGCAGCATGTAGAGATGACAGAGGAAAAGGAAAGAGTGAGACTTCATCCATGGAGCAGCACCAAGCTAGTACACCAATTCAGCTGTCTCCTGTAGTCCAGTCCTATTTTGGTCACTTGCTATTCAACTTGTCTTTGGATAGCAGAGAATGCAAATTAGCTTGCATGTTCTAGGACAGAGTCTCAAACTCTGGGTATTCTGGGTAGGCACTGATGTAAGGTCTCAATGAGAAAGACACAGCATTACACTGGGACATGTGAAGGGCACAGGGACAAGTCCTAGAGTGGAAGATGAAGGGAATCCATGGCAGCAAAAGGAAGTGAGGAAGAGCCAAGAGAATACAGGCACAACATCTGTGGGTCCTACTGCCAATGCCCACAAAACACTAATGCAATACCAACAGTACTGGAGAAAACAAGGCTAAGGTACTCCATCCTGACCTACAGTGCAGTTCATAAGCCATTAACTCTCTGCAAACACAGCGTCAGAACAGAGTCACTTGAAAGCAACAAAACCAATTAGCACCTAGATGAAAGCAATGCTTCTATTCTACAGTGTCCATACAAGCAGCTACCCTGTGAGATATTCTCATCTCCATTGTGTAGAGAGGGAAAAAGGCAAAGCAAGGAGGAACTTAGCCAAAGTCCATGCCAAAGCCAGATTAGAACTCAGGAAATTCCTGGCTTTCCGCCTTGTCGCCAGACCTCTGGAAAAAAATGCTACTTTTGGGAGCAAGAACGAGCACTCCATTTGTACCCCAAACACCAATTTCCTCTGGCCAAACAAGTGCAAGCCAAAACAAAGAGCTGGAACTTCATGACCACTGGAAAAAATTCAACCTGTGAAACAGGACTTGCCTGAATGCCTAACCTTTACAATTAACCTTCCTAGAAACTGCAACACTAAACACAATGAAACTCAGTCCAAACTCCTTTTCTGATTTTTTTCTGAAAGCATGAATCATCCGTCAAGAGAACAAAAAACGGCCCTCTCCACAATGCAAGTCCCCTTTATCCTAACCAGACTGCCTTGTACTGATGAACCAACCCTAAAGCAACAAATGAAACCTCTTCAGCAGACTCATACTGTCAGCCACAGCTTCTCTACCTTAACATTTGCTTTTGCTTCATGATCCCCACCAACGTATCTTTACTGCAGGGCTAGTTTTTCAAAACACATCAGGAGGTACAAGCCAATATCCAGTAAAGAATGATACTTTCCCCATCACCATTCTGACCAGCTTAGGAAACCCCATTTTGAAATGACATCTCAGCTCACACTGAAGCCAGCTGCACAATGCCACAGGCTGTCTGCAGAATGGTGTTATTTCCTGCAGTAACATGGTCTCATTCACACAATGAAACACCACACTTTATTTTGCTGTTAGGAAAAGGCCTAAATGAGAGGAAACACATGTACTTTTCTACACCTTAGAATAAAATGCATGTTCCAGACAAAGAGCAATAGAGTAATAGACATGGGGGAGGAGGGGTTAAAATTCTTCTCAGTATCACATGATTTCTGGCAACTCTAAGGAGAGGTTTGCAGCTGAATTCATTTAAAAAAAAAAAGTCTCCTTTGCTGTGCAAAACTACAAACCCACATCACAGATGGACCTGAAATGAACTAGTGAAACTCAAACATATGAAGCTACACAGCACACTGGGAGCTACAACTCATGGGACTTCTTTCACATGAGAAGCACCAGGTCAGAGGTGATTCTTTGGCTTTGGTCTATTCCAACATGTGGCAAAAGACAAGCCCATGTAGCCAGGCCAACTGCTAAAAAAAAAAAAAAAAAGAGATTTTTCCCTTATTCCAAACTTGGCTTCCTTCTATAACTGTTCTCAAGGGTATCTTCCGTTTCCCACTGTTAAAGTATCTCTTTCACAGCATACTACCCTGTCATACCACCAGTCCTCCTCCTACTCTTCCCCCCTAATATCCTCAGGTATCTCTTATCTCCTCCTTTTCTTAATATTGTTTTGTTCTCCTCATAGCTCTGACTCCAGAAAAGAATTCATATTATTGCTGGGACAACCCTCTCTCTGGATACAGCTGACACTGCTGCTGTGACCAGTTTCAAACTAGACACCACACATACTAGCCATGTTCAGGTCCCATCAGAACTGAAACATGGGGAGACTAATCACTTAAACATCTGCCCTGTATCTTTAGCAGCCCCTGTTGAACTCTGCTTATGCAGCTTCATTGTTACGAAAGCTCAAACAAGCTTTTAAAAGCTGGTTCTGGTAGAGTGTCATCACTCCAACGCAAACGTGCTTCAGCAATGAAGGAAGAACTCGTGGCATAGCTGCACAGGAAAGCTCAGAGCGGGTTATACAGTCTGAGCTGCTGGCTTCAACTTGGCTACGAAAGGGCAAAGACCTCTATAAAGTCAGCAGCCTAACATACCTGCACAGCTGAGCTGAATCTCTACAGTAAGACTGGAAGAAGATCACTTCCTTTCCTTACTCTGGCAGGGTAATTGTAGGCCAAAAGCAAAACTATTTATTTTTCATCATTTGCTTCCTCATTATACCAGGTACATGAACAGGACTGAGTGCTATAAACACGCTGTGTTTAGCAAAAGGCAAAACTCAAGTTGTTAAAGCAGGAGCAAATGCCATTTTCAGGGGTGCCATATTCCACATCTTGGACAAAGAATTACTTATTTCTTTTCATTCCATGTTAGAATCTGCAACAATTGTTCACTAAAAACAAACTGAGCAAAGAGAGAGCTTCTTACCTATTTCTTCTCGTTTGATCAACAGAATAGATCTGCTTTCTTAGCCAGCTTGTGGGAAAGAGGGAAAAAAGAAAAAAAAAAAAGGGTTAATCTAAGAATTATAAAGACAATATGCCCAATGAAATCTCAAAATCCATAGATGAAATTCAATAGAAATATTTAAGAGTCATAAGACACATCTCTTTTAATAAAGCAAAAATATTTCCAGTGCAGCATCTAAGGATTCAGCCAATTTTATAACTGTGTTTGTAAATATACACTTGTCTGCTGCTTAATACTGCATTTTAAAGCCACATAAACAACACAGGAAGGGGAAGGGTGGGCAGGACAGAAAATGAGCAACCAGAAGCTGTAAAAATAAAAGTGGATAAAGCGAGCTAATTTAAACTGGAGTAACTTTATCAAGTCAATGATTTATGCCAGCTGAGCCTGCTGGCTCAAAGATCTGTTAGCTGCATAAAGATTAAAAATTAGTAGGGAGGGAAAGGGGTTTGGAGAATTTTAAAGAAAATCCTCATCAGAGTGCATGTCAGTTTTAGGTGCGTAGCAAAATATTATTAGCAGCATTAATAGTAAACATACACACCCACACAATTTTGATCTAAAGGATGAACACAGCATGTCATTATTAAGCTTATCCTCAGTCTCTGTGGGAATCACTCTGCTGCACAAACATAGCCTGGAACCCAGTGGCACTCTGTACAGCAGCTCACTGCAGCACCACACAATACATCAGAAAAGGTACGAATATTTCTCCCCAACTGGAACAGCAAGTAGGTCAAGGTAACATGAATGTGAAAGCCACAATTTGGTCAGGTAGCAAGGGACAACAGGGCGTATCCTCACAACAGGGAACAGCAATGACCAAAACCAAAAATATCAGCAGTGACGAAAAGCAATCAGGTACAGAGACAACCTTAGAAGCTTGTAAACAAAACGGGCATTCTGAGCATGAGGAGTTTCATGGGCAACATCCTCAGAAGCATTAAGGGAGCGGTTTCACCATCGTATGGCTGCCTGCTAAAAAGTAATCCTTCAAAAAGTTCATTTTCAGCCTGGCTCTCTGAGTCAGCTGATGACACTACCACATAATGCAACGGGTCCAATAAAAAGGGGAAACCACAAAAGCGCACCTCAGAATCATTGGGACTACTGTGATTGCGTAAGACATTTGAATTTTCCAGGGAGTCAACACACACTCACACCAGATGTTCTTGTGTTCTGCACTGGATTTGCACGGCAAGGTTTTGGTATCGATGGGGCTACAGGGGCAGCTTCTATGAGAAGCTGCTAGAAGCTTCCCCTATGCCCAACAGAGCTAATGCCAGCCAGGTCCGAGACGGACCTGCTTCTGGCCAAGGCCCAGCCAGTCAGTGATGGTGGTAGCACCTCTGGGATAACATATTTAACAAGGGGGAAAAAAAACTGCGCAATTTTCAGCCAGAGAGAGAAGTGAGAATACGTGAGAGAAACGACTCAGCAGACACCAAGGTCAGTGAAGAAGGAGGGGGAGTTGGTGCTTCAGGCGCCAGAGGAGAGATTCCCTTGAGGCCCATGGTGAAGACCATGGTGAGGCAGGCTGTGCCCTGCAGCCCATGGAGGTTAATGGTGGAGCAGAGATCCACATGCAGCCTGTGGTGGACACCACACCAGAGCAGGTGGATGTGCCCCGAAGGAGGCTGTGACCCCATGGGAAGACTGTGCTGGAGCAGGCTCCCGGCAGGAACCTGTGAACTCCTGGAGAGAGGAGCCCACACTGGAGCAGGTTTGCTGGCAGGACTTGTGACCCCACAGGGGACCCACACTGGAGCAGTCTGTTCCTGAAGGACTGCAGCCCATGGAAGGGATCCACACTGGAGCAGTTCATGAAGAACTGTAGCCTCTGGGAAGGACTCACATTGGAAAAGTTCATGGAGAACTGTCTCCCGTGGGAAGGACCTCACGCTGGACCAGGGGAAGAGTGTGAGGAGTCCTGCCCCTGGGGAGGAAGGAGCAGCAGAGACAATATGTGATAAACTGACCGCAACCTTCATTCCCCATCCCCCTGTGCTGCTGAGGTAGAGAATTCAGGAGTCAAATTAAGCACGAGACGAACAGAGGGGCAGGGGGAAAGTGTTTTAAGATTCGTTTTTATTTTCTCATTACTCTACTCTGATTTGATAGGCAATAAATTAAATTAATTTTTCCTCAAGACAAGTCTGTTTTGCCTGTGATGGTAACTGGTGAGTGATCTCCCCCTGTCCTTATTTCAACCCATGAGCCTTGTGTTATATTTTCTCTCCTTTGCCCAGCTGAGGAGGGGAGTGATAGAGCAGCTTTGGTGAACACCTGGCATCCAGCCAAGGTCAACCCACCACATGATCTCATTAAGAGATTTTTGGTTTGGTTTTGGTATACAGAACGAGGTTAATTGCAAGTCCACGTTACTGGGTGCAGCAGAGTGCAATTCCAGAACACATATATACCAAATTCCCATATGAGCTTTCTGTATCATACACTAACTGGAGAGTAGTTGTTCTTAAGGTAACTGGCAGATACCACTTGTTGCACCCTAAAAATTTCTTTCAGATTTTCCACTTTCAATTCTAAAGAAGTGTCAAGTCTCACAAAGTGAAAATATGTCCACATACCTCTCTGTGATTGCAGGTGTGGGAGCGCTCATGACCTCTTGATACAAGATATTCAAGCCACACAACCATTTATCAGCATCATCCTTAGAGTCAGCTGAAAAAAATAACATGCTATGACAAACATCAAAACGAAATTAACACAAAACCAAGACATAACTTGTGATGTTTATCTAAACCCTAGTATACAAAGCCGCTGATTTACCTTTCTCTTTGATAAACCTCATTGCATAGCTTCATATTGCTATTAATAAAACTAATAACCAGCACAAATTTGGGAGTGGGAGGGTTAATTCTGGAAGCTCTGTCACAAACTACTTCCTTTTAGAAGTCTGCTTATCATGGTAGGCAAGTTCCAATATCTCAGCAGAAAAACTATGAAACTACTGCTGAGCTCTTGTAGGAACACAATCAAACTTCATTTTCTTATCTTCTGTCTCCAAACCTAGATCTAGACCAACTTGAGGTGCACAGACGAAAGAACTCTGTGTTAGAGCATAAAGCTAGGTTATTATATTCCAAGCAACTTACAAGAAAATTGTAAAATACTGGTTTTTGATGGATGTAACCACCTCTTGTCTGTCCTAACCATGCCTCTAAACACAGATTGTTCCAGACTAGACTTAGGCCAGAGGAACAGGAAGGGAGCAATGTACAAAACTGGTGTAGCTTATATACAACACGTTTTAACACAAGTTCAGTTAAAAAAAAGAAAAGGTCTAAAATTCCTTATGTGGCTTAACACTAGAAGCCGGGTACATCTTCCTCCCAACTTCACAAATTGGTTTATCACTGTCTTGTTTTGTTTTAAAATTTAGTTTGCCTTTCCATTTCCCGAACCAGAATAGTCCTCCACATCATTTAACATGATCATATTTGGTAATGCTCTGATCCAATAAAAGCAAGATGATGTGGGTATAGCCTCCCCTAGGGAATACTGGTTAAGCTGAAACCAATTTTTTGGGCCTTGGAAGAGATGCTATCATTACAGCCTTCGGCTGGGCAAACTCCATTTGCTTTAGCATGCTGGTTCTGAAATTTCATAAAGGCATTCTCCAGTCAAACCAATTCTGAAAAATTATTTTCACACAGGAGCTGTAATCTGTGTAAATTCTTTTAACTGCCTTCAAAGTAAAACAGTTTCTCAAAAGATGAAGATTACATTTTATTTAAACATACTTTTACACAATGCTTTATCCCCCAAGGATGAAGCTAGAGCCCAGCTTCAGCTCCCCATGGAAATGTTTTTCAATTAGTCACAATTTCAGAAAGAACACCCACACCCACTACCACAGCCAAACCAATTCTTCCCCCAAGACAATTCTGCCCTTTATGACAGCTATCATTCCCTTCAAGTAACAATTACATTGTTTTAAGAAACCACGACAATGCACTTTAACAAGGAAAAGGATTTCCCCTTTAATTGAAAGTTATATCACGTTGTTCTGCAGCTCAGTGTTACGGCAACGTATCTCGTGGTACCAAGTGTTTTCAAAGCACTGGCAGAGACTTGGTTTGAGAACTGCCATGCAGGAGGGACAGGAAGGTTTTTAGAGGAAATCAATCTGAAGTACCTGGCACAGCTGCACTTAAGCACAGCTGCTTACTCAAAATCTTCACACACTTCAGCCAACAATAGTAAAACTTATATGAAGATAAAAGCCTGTAACAATGGATTAGTCACAAGCAGTCTTCAATTTCCAGTGCATCAGACTTAAAAAACTGCCTTCTAGTACTACAATCTATAAGCAATTAATTCAATTTTGAAAAAAGCTACTGTTAGCATTAAAACGCTTACAAAGCAATCCTCTTGTCTACCATTAAGATTTTGCAATGAATTTAACTATTTAAATGGACAAGTATGTTCTTGCACAGGACAGAGAGAACTACCACTCCAAATAAATCATCTGTATGATTCTAAACCAAGGATCCATCACAAACTTTTTAAAAAAGAAATTTCTTTGTAAACTCCACTAGTTAGAATCTGTATTCAGTCTGCACTGCAAGAATTTATATCCCTTTTCATTTCAAAATCTTTGGTTTTGTGACCTGAATAATCTCACCTTAAATAAGAAATGCCCTAACCCTTTCCACAGACACAGGACACGTCTTTTCTGTTTCAGATGGATCTCTCTATTTTCAATTTACCACCTTCCAATTTTATTTATGGTCCCCTAGTACTTCTTCAGTAGAGGTTTAGTATTATCAGGTGACAGGCACACATATAACCCAAACTAGAACTTCATTTTTCCAAATTAGTCTGCAATTGCTCATAGGTGATCGGAAACTTTCTGTGATACAGCTGTAGTCTAACTCTCTATGGCTGTTTCCAGAAAAAATTTGGCCAGACTAAAAATGCCAGGGCAATATTCTGACCACATTGAAGACAACAGGAAATCCTTTGCTGACTTTAAAGAGGGCAACGCCATCTCTGCTCTTCAGTGTTGAAAACCTTACTAGAGATATTTAACCAGTAAAAGCCTACCTTGCTAGAAATAACTGAGCATGTCAGAAACTACACTCACACGATGCAATGTTTGGCTTTGAAATAGTGTAAGTACAGCAGCTCACAGACATGAACGCCGAGTAAAAGGTCTGTCTCCAGATTTTAAATATCTGGTGCACTCCTGGACCGCACAAGTCGAAGCCGCAGTATTCTTTGCATCATGTTCTATCAACATATTTGATTTGTTCAATTGGTAGGTTTAAAGAAGAAAAAAGTACCTGCTAAGCTTAAGGTGTTGAGGACAAACTGGGTACCATAAAAAATAGTAAAGCAGTGTTCTTCTCTTTGCTTTGCTTTGCAACGCTCAAAGTCCTTTGAATTCTTTCCTGGGCGAATTTCTTTTATTTCCATCAGATCCACTGAAAGGAAACAACATTCAGTCAGTACAACTGCGCTTATGTTCCAGCAGAGCCTGAAACAATAAGATGAACAACTCAAAGCTTGCACGCGTATATAAAATATCTATATATATAAACTTACAGATCTTTATTGGGCAAGAAATGCAAATTGCACCAGCTTACAATCCACGAATCCACAACTAAATATATTATTAACGGCCAACAGTAGAGAAGGACCAAACTAAGAAGAAAAATAACTTGTTGTATTTTTATCATTTCACTATCACTGATCATCCATAGGCAAAGTGCATACATATAGCCCCTCTGGGTTACAAAAGACATGATTTCACAAACAGCATTTACTCTGAGCATGAAATTTCCAATTGCCATGACAACTGTTCAGAGACATAAAAGAAAAGACAAAACTTCTAACTTAGCCACCTAAAAATCACGCATCAGATCTTAGATAGTCAGCTAATCTTGTCAGCTAGTTGGCTAGTATAGTCACTGGCACTTGTAAGAAAAATATTTAAAGTAGGAATATAAAGAGAAAAAACAGTCTAACAATTAAAACGATTGTGAGTTTTTTCCTGGTGAACTCCAAAGAGATCTCTGTCATTTAATATAACCTGCTGTATCATTTTCAACTCAATGCTTTCTGCAGAACACAGGTACGTATTAGAGCATAGCACTAACCCTGAACAAGCACACATTTTCTCAAGCCAGCTCTCTCTTTATCAAACCCTTGCTACATGGCCTGTAACAGTAGTGAGACAGCTGAAATAGAAATATGTGCACTCTCAAGATAAGATACTTATTAGAAAACTGAGGAAGTGGTTTTGTTCTGCCTGTGGACCAGACAAATAAACAGCTCTTCCTACTTCTGGACAGTCTTGACTTACAAGCTACAAGATGAAGAGTAAAGAAAAACATTCCATGGCTGCTCTTGAAATGTGTTTATCAGACCTAGCAAGTTCCAAGGAAAATAGCTGAAGGTTTCTGTCCATGCATTTAAGAATGCTGCAATATAAAAAGCCAGTTTTAAATGAGCACCTCATCAGTAACAGCGGACAGTTGATAATGTAATGAAAAAACAACTCCACAGCCAATGGAGGGGGAGCTGAACAGTGGTTAAAGCTTCGGCCTGTGTAACGCTGGGTTTCTAAGATGCCAACATGGAAAGGAGGAAGAGGCAAGCAAGGAAGTTCATCAATAAAATCCTGATAATCATCTTCGAATTTAATCTCTGCAAAGTATCCCAGGCCAAACTTTCCACCAAACACTCCTTTCTCCCAAGCATTGAACAATTTACCTTGGGAAAATGAGACCTCAAAGGTTAACCTGAACTAATCGTAGGATACAAGCATCTTTCTTAAACTAATTTTTCCAAGTGTAATTTTCTTCAAGATAGAGCTTTTAATGTCTCAACTTCCATGTCTCAGCCACCCTCTCAAACCATAAAAACATCTCCCAAGATCTGCATACTTGATTGGCCAAGGCCCTAAATTCAGGTGCAAACTACTAAAATAAATTCATGACATGTCCATAAAAGATCAGCAACCAAAAGATCCTACTGATGACTCTGACCCCCTTACCATCCAGAGTCTCACTTAGATCCCTAGAAATGCATCTGAATATCCATTCCAAAATGCCACCATATGAAAAATATGACCTAAGCCCACCAATTCATGTTAATATCAGCAAAGAAGAATCGGGATGCAGAGATAGAAAGTACTCAAATGGAGAGGGAAGGAGGTTGCACGGCTGCAATAAATGGCATGGGACTGCGCACCATGAACTTCAAAGTGAAGAACACCTTTCATTTCAGACTCCTGTAAATCCACACCTATAAACACCACACCACTAATAATCCCTCAAAGTATAAACTATAAGCAGTGATAAAACAGATTTCACAACCTACATTGCTGTTGTCATTTCAAGTGGCTCTTACCTCATACTGACCTCTGAAATGAACAAACTTACCCAATGTCTCCCCTCAGTTACATGTACTCACTACAGTTCTTCTCCTTGCATTACGACCTTTCAACCCTACCAGCACATTCTCCTGTGTGAACATATAGGCACAAGGATTTTTGTATGCACAGGTTTCACATTGGTAAACATATCATTGCTTCTCCAACTGATCTTTGAAAAAGAGATTACTGAGAAACATGCACAGCAAGCATAAATTTTGGTCTCGTGCTAAGATCTTGCCGTCTCCCCAGGTAGCCTGGAGTCGCCTGGCACCCTCCACATGACGCCCACTAAGGCCAGAATGGCTGATCTCAACTGAACAGAGAAAGGAACAGGCCAGGAAAAGCTGCAACATATTTCAGACTCAGATTAGTAAATCAACTGTACCAATTTAGCTGTTAGGCAGATACTGTGAACTTTTTATAGCACAATCGGTCACTGAACAACTAAAATGTAACTTCATGTCTGTGCCAGAACTACAAGAACAGCACCTCAGACACTATCTGCTCACTGCCTGGAAGTACTGGAACCTTCCTCCATCTCAATCCCATGTGCAAATTGCAGAGCTGTATCCTGATGTGGCTTGGCAGACAGATACTCCAAAGCACAGACCCGGACATATGCAGGTTGCAGGACATACGCAGGTTGCAGTTCTGGATCAAATCCAATACGCTTACAGGTGCGATTTCCATAAAACAGTGCAAGAGATTAATGTATTTCCCAAAGAAACATAAACCAACACATGCCCTGCAGAGAAGCTGACTCACACCCAGCAACACAAGGAGGACACTCTCAACGCATTCTGTCCCCAGCCAAAGAGTTTAGAAGTCTAGTGCCACTCCAGAAACCCTACAATACTAGTTTACATTTCATCCATTCTTTCATGTGGTTATTTCCAGGGGTTAAAACGATCTCCTTGGCAGCCTCATCAGCCACCTATTGATTCTGACAGCTCCCTCAAGTGGCTCTTTAACGAGACCCGACTCCAAGGCACCTTCAATTACCACCCTGTTTCAGGCTCTGATCTGGACGCACAGTATTCGTGGCAGTTCAGACCCTGAAGCTGCTGTACTTCATTCAGCTCCTGCTGTTGTGTGTTGTTCGGCAGATCAGTTAATTCAATGGATCATTACACTACTACATAGCTACTTTCCAAAGACTGCACAGATTAATTGCCCAATGCCTTCCAGAACTCCTGCTAGAGCTCTTTACTGATGCGAACTTAACAAACTTTCAGTCCTCGACATCTCCACTGATCTCCGTTCAGACAATCTGGCAGTAGCGATCGCATTTAGCCACACACTTCCAGGTATGAATTGCTGTTACCATTCCTTCAGTTACACTTAGAGGCAGACACTAAAACAGAACTTGGATTCCACTACAGTAGGTGCTGCGCAAGCTGAGCAGAAGACAAGACATAAGGTAAACACAGGTAGAGAATGACGTGAACAGGAGAACTGCAAAGAACATTACATTGTTGTACACGCCACCACTGTGCTCCTCATTCCAGAAGAAGAGAACAAACCAGCACTGCTCTTCAAAGGCAGTAGTTGTGCCTCTCTATGCCCTACTCCTTGCAACACACATCTCCAGTCGTGAGCGCAACTGTTCAGCACCCAAACAGGCAACTGGGATAGGGAAGGGTCCCTGCTTAAAACCAGCCAACACCAACAGCAGAACACCTCATGTTAGCTGGAAATACCCATTTAAGTTCACTGTCAGAAGGCATGTTGGCATAGATCAGCTTTGGCCAAATCAGGTAATTGTAGGCTGGACAGTCAGGCAGATTGTATATAAATGGGATGCCAGAAAACCCTACAAGGCAGTCAACCTAGCAAGGTAACCTTCACAGAAAAGTCTTGATAAACAGTGTAAAAATTCAGCTGAGACTGGCATTATGGACTACAGATTCTTTTAAGATAAGGCTCCTGATTCGAAGTCCAAAGTATCCAGGAGTCTTTCAGTGTCTATGGCCACAAACAATGCTTGGATCAGAGCTCTGAGTTACATACATAGGAGAAGAAAAAGACTACAGAGAGATTCAAAGGAGGCTTACAGAGTTGGAAATCAGGCTATGAGCATTATTTACTTCATCAGGTATTTTCAGTAAGTCTCAAGAAGACCGAAGGCAATGTTTCAGAGAGGAAAATAAGGGATCTGACCACCTAAATGCTGTGGATCGATGCATGGGGTGGGCACTCTTGATATGAATATATTCACATTTTCATGTGTGTGTATATATACATAGCAACATTCTGCACTTAAGAACCAGTTTTCAGAACCCATTATTATTTTTTTAACAATTTGCATTACAAAATATTCCAAAGAAGGTTTCATTTCAGAAAGGCAGACACTGCTTCCTGCAACATAGGCTATGCGCGAATGAGCATCCAGTGGATGAAGAAAGCCTTTAGTATCCTTTTGCAAATGTACTTCACAGTGGTTAGTGAGGACAATGGCTTTATTCTCACTTCCACAGAATTAAAGATTAACTACACAAGGTGTGTCTTAACAGCCTGTTTTATTCAGAGCAGCAACAAAACATGGAGCTTGTGCAACTCTAAAGGGAACAAGGTGAGGCTTCTCTCAGGCAAGGACTAAGTCACATGAAAGCAGAAATCTTCTGCAGCATGACAGTACAGATGTGGCATGGAAAGTAATTCAGATCATACAAACAGTGAAATTTAGCAAGACATTCAGTGGCCCAAGGAAGTCGTTACAGGCAAGCCACAAAATTATCTGAAAACACAGTTACAGGGTGGAATATGAGAAACAGTATAGTGCACTTTGAGAAAGCACACGAGTACCTTTCCAAGGAGTCCTCTGGGGATTTAGCTGTGTGTCTGACATAAGCTCTAGCGAAGTGCACCTTTTAAATCCACAAGTTTTTAAGTAATCAGGTCACACAGACCTGTCATGTACAGTAACAACAAATTACCATTCAATTAATATCTTCTCACTGAATTGCTCAGCAAGGCAACAACATATTACACCCCTTCCCAGCCCAATCTCTGAATTCAAGGGGCCATACATCTCAAATGGCTATTGGTTTCATATTAAAAATCAAAAGGCACCTTCACAAAATGAGATAACATAGAGTAAAATTTAAGTATGTGCCCATAAAAGTTTACATTCTACTCCACACAACAAAACAAAACAAAAATGTTGCCATGTAAAACTGACTTTGGGGAAAGTCTACTGGAGTTTCTGCATCTTGTGCTCACTTTGATCAATCACATGAGGGGCCTATGAAGTTCATTCCATCCTCGTTTCGCTGGCTGGCCACGACAGGAAGTCTGGTCGTTCTAAGTTAGCATTAAACATTGCAGAACTGAGCTGCTAAAGGGAAGAAATGATTTGAAAACAGCTAAAGGCTACACATGTTCATTTTTTCATTTGACCACAGAAACCAAGCTCTAAATACTCAGCTGAAGATTTACACAAAGATCCCCTGGGTAACAACTAAAAAATAGCAATTTCAAAACAGAAAAAAGGTGAATTTTAATGTTCCTTTGAAAAGACACTCCACAAAGACCAAGAAGTGGATTCACTTTTGCAATAACATACTGTTTTCTAATAGTGTTCAGAATACAAAACAGAAAGAAAATGACAGAATATGGACTTCGGGTTTTCACTGTGAGTTAAGTTTATTATTTTAGGTCTGAAACAGTAAGGAAATTCAGAGAGAAAGAAATTCTGATAGGAGTAAAATAAAAGTCACTACTAGAAACAAGCAAGGTCAAGTCTAACATTCAAGCCATGTGAAGCACTCATTTCACACTCCTCAGCAAAGTATGTGGATATTCATCACTTCTCTCAGAAAGGTACAGATGCTGTAAACGTTTATACTATCTTCTCCTGAAGGAAAGAAAGAAGCTTTCCACTACAGAGGAAGTTCACATTGGCATTAACAGTTCTACTAATTTAATGACTTAGCTTTTTAACCTATGGGGAAAAAAAAATATTTATGTTCAATAATGTAAGTCTCTTGCACAAATGGTCTTTTAGGTGTTAGTTTTTTAAGTTTCCTAACATATCTGACAGCCAAAAGGATGCACGGAACGAAAATTTGCTCTCTTTGACAGGTAATTTTAGCAAACATTTTAAAAGTAAAATTAGTAAAATTTAATTTCAAGGAGAACATGCTGCAGGATAACATTCACAAAATACAACAAAGATGATCAGAAAAAAAACCAAACTTGTTAGCTAGAAGTGCATCACACCTGTGGCAACATACATAAGATTGTCATTACATTAAATTACTGCTTCTCCAGTAAGTTTTAATCATTAAATATCCAGGTGCAACATTTTGCAGAAACTAGTGAATTCTGCTTGGCAATGGAACACAATCTGAAAACAGAAACACAGTGCAATCTTGCAGATCAAGAAAAAAAAGAGCAGCTCCCACAAGTTCTAATTCTAGATGTAACATGAATTTACTAAGTTAGTTCTTCGCTTCTATTCACTCCCATTCTTAATATACCTGTGAAACATGAAAATTCAACTTGGTTTTATGTTTGTTTTTAAAAAATCATATTCTAAAGGATAAATTCTGTAAAATTTCCTCTTTTCAGCAGGAAGAAAATCTCAAGTGAACTTAACAACTCTTTTTCATAGGCTAAATGAAAGATCAGTAGCACTAAACAAATTTGAGATGGTAAATGTATTTTAAAAGTGGGCCACAGTCATTTTGTTCTACAAATTCTGGAAAAAATATTACAGAAAAACCAAGAGAAGACAGGCAATGTGAAATTAGCAGTCTATGTTAACCCTAAACTAAAATGTTATGCATTGTCGGTCATATCTTTCTTTTAAAAATGAAAAAAAGGTATCAGATACTCCTACTGCATTAATAAAGGTCTGGACTCAAGAAAAAAGATATTATTACTATGTGTTATACTGAGGCATATCATTAGCATCAAAAGCCTCAATTTAAGTAGCCTTTATTCCCTGTTTCATAATTTTGCAATTACTTTAACAAGAGGTCTGCATCTCTGCCATTCCCAAACACAGGTGCTTCATCCTCTGAGAAACAGAAAGTTTTCAGAATAAATGAATACAAACACATCTGTTTCCTTTTCTCTTTCAACCTTACCTACACCCTAACCTCTCGGTCTACATACAGAAAGAGCATTTCAACAGCTGATATATTACATGGCCTTTTCCCTAAACATGGCCCTCTAATGCTTTAAACCTACTTCTTGTGTGTGCCTGCACAACTAAATGGTCACTAGACTTTTTTTCTTGAGTATTTTGTGATAAATCAAGAACATTAAGAAAAAAAAGTGATCTTTCTTTTCCAAAGATTAAGGAATTAAAATATGGTTTAAATCATTTTACAAAAGCAGGTCGCCTCTTCATATGAAAAAAAAATTTCCTAAGTAATCAAAAAAGAGAAATCATCTTATGTCCTCAACAGAATCTTTGTTGAAACAAGCATGCTTGTATCATAGAGAAACACACACTTGCACATTCAAGGAAGGCACCACGGATTTCTCAGAGCATAAATTCTTCTGGCTGTGAATCATCACTTAACATAAGGATTCATGGAAGATTATGCAGAAACTCACATATTTTCCAGTGACTAATCAAACTCCAGTCACCACAAACTTTCCCTTAAGCATTATGCTTAAAGCACTTTGCATCTGATAGAGAGTGAAATTATGGATCAGCTTCCTGGAGATCTACACCTTGCCACCTATTTGCTCTACAAGCTTAAATACCATAACCTCTTTGGGTCCTAATTTATTCACATGCATATAAATGTACATAGCACAATATAGGGAAATTTGGGAGTACTGAAACGTACTCTTAGTCAGCAAATCCCAGGTGCCAGTCACACAGACACGTCTCTCAGCAGAGCACTAACAAGCACTTCTCACTCTTGGCCACTCCTTCCTATCCCTCTGCCTTTCACTACTGCCCAGTAGTTCCCTCCACTGCTATCTCAGTGATGACAGCACACTTGTTTGTGGGCCATTTGGGATCCTACCAAAGAAACAGCACAGAAGAGTAGGGGACATGGAGGCAGAAGCCAGATACCATGAGGACGTACAACACACTCATCCATTCTGTGGCCAGCCTGTGACAGTTTGAAGTGGGGGGAAACAACCCAGGGTGTGCGTGAGCCAAGGGCCACCATGTGGACCCACGCACAGTTGTAAAGGGTAAACATACAATAAAAATACACAGCAGAACCATAAGGAAGCAATGTGCTGAGCAACACACTGCAATAAATCATGCTGGTTAAGTCACAGCTTCACAGTCATGTATCTAGTATGCATAAATTAGTTTCTGCAAGAAAAGGGCCCATTACAAACTAAACAAGCAAATAAATTCCCTCTGTACAAGGAAACTGAAGCTTCCTTCTCTCGTGTTTGTAAAGCAAAAGTTAGTTTAGCTCTACTATAGTTATGAAGATCTGTAGTTGTTAAATTGCAAACACATGAACGTACAACGGTCAGTAAAACCTATGGGTAAACAACCCATACCAAGTCATACTGGGTCCCACCTGCACTCGACGAAAAACACATTCCTCACCATACACCTTGCCCTGCTACACAATCAAAGTTGACAAATGCCTTCCCTAGATCCAAGCAGCTTCTAAGTCAGGCTGTGCTACTGCGAGGAAAAGTGGTGGGGGAAGACTGTGGTCCACCCTAGACTTCTAAGAGATTGTTTATTCTTCCTAGCTATGGTATCTGATACCAGCTGCAGAACTAGTGCCACGGGTTTTAGACCCATGGCCATGCAAAAAGTACTCCTTTATTTCTGTGCTTTTACACTCAAAATTCCTCAAATTACATTTTTACATTTACAATGCTTTGCAACAGAACTCACATACTCAAACTAACTGTATAGATGAAAGAAATAAAGTACAAAAACCTCACACAGCCTCAGAGTTAGGAAGCTGGTGTTATTATGCTTTTTATACATTCAATGGCCAGAGCAAGAGACTCCAGCAGACAGTAATTCAGAGTAGGAACTAAACTTTGCTCTGGAGGAGCCTTTCATTCTCCCAACTGACTCACTATCCTTGTAAGTTATGCACTCAATATGAGGCTGTGGAAATATCACCTCAGAGTTATTTCACACACAGTCAAAAATACCGTTCCTGTTTATGACCCTCAGTCCCCAAGACCCCACGCATTCTGCATCAGTCACTAACCTTTCGCCGGGTCAGTCTATCCATGGGGCAGTACTGCTGCAATGCTCACCAAACCTTACTTCTCATCTAAGAAATGGAGAAAATGTGTCCTACTGAAATTAATGACAGGAGTTCCACCAAAACCAGAGTTAGTGTGCATACCAAGAAATATAAATGGGGGGGGGGGGAGGAATGAAACACAATGGCTTCAAAGCATGGGTGATCTGATGAAGCATTAATATGACATCACAACATACAAAGCACAATGGGGTGGGAATGGGGTTGGGGAACCAAAACGAAAAACACACAACTCCTCAAGGGAAAAACATTTGTCATCAGAGGTTAAACCAATCTTTTGGCACTGATGACCTAGGTAACTTCGGATCAACGGCGCTGAGATTTGGAGCCCCACAAGCAGTCCCACAGCCTACCCAGCAAACTTTAGGTTATCTTTAACAGTTTAAAATAAAGACAATGCAGAATAAAAAAGAAATGCCATAAATAAGTAAGAGGCAGAAGAAAAAACTCCGACATTTTGTACGCAATGTTTACAAGTGTTTCCTTCAGATGATTTTAGAGCTCTTAGGGCAACTAAAATGTCTCTATGTATAGAACAATAGCAAGATGACTAAAAGAAGCCCAAGCATGGGTGAACACAGTCACATCTAGCTCAGACCTGCTTCCTTCAGCTATTTGCATAGCTCTCTGCAGGCCTACATAAGGAAGCACTTGTTGCTGGCATCCATTTCAATACACTAATGAAACCCTGCATGCCAAACATCCACGATGAAAACACTTCTCGAAGGTGCATTGCTCCCTTCTATCCATTTCAGTTTTGACAACAGGTTGTGTTGGACCCAGCTGATGTAGGAAAGGCATACGTAAGGTACTGTTCAGTCTTAGCAGATGACTGAAGAGCAGCAGCACTAAAAACCTTCCTGGCCTCCACTAAACCTGAAAATCACTCCAGGGCAGGCAGCCTCTCTCTTTCCATCGCTAATCTTTCTCCTTTCATCTAGAAGGAAACCTGAAGCTCCCACAAAACTGAAAACATGGAAAAAAGTTATTTAACTTTTCTTGAAAGATGCTCATTTACCAGTCTCTCCTAACTTTACAGGAGAAAGTAAAGACACCCCACAGTCACTTAACTTAATCTTTGTTTGGGCCTACAAAGCATTACATTTTACAACACTAGAGTCACAGACCGTACACAATCAGAATCACAACCAAGAAACGCAGATTGTACAAGAGGATCAGTTTCCCTACAAATGGCAATATCTGTTGTCTTCAGCAAGTCTGATTAGCTTGGACAAGCTCAACAGCTAGCTTGACCTCACAAAAATTGCAATACCATCCAAGAACTCACTTGAACAACTCTTGGCTGCATAGCTCTACATGAAAGAGTGTTCGTGAACAGGTTACCAATACAATTAGGACAACTCAGGAAGGGTGTGAGCGGACACTGATGGGTTTGCTCCTTCCCCTCTCTCGCAGGGGGGCAGGGAGGACTGGCAATAGTAGAAGAGCTGGTACATAATGCTCCCTCTCTGATTTGTAAAGCTAGTACTTACCAGAAGCTAAAATAAGACTTTGTATTTGAAGAATTAAGAAATTGCGTAGCACCATTTTCAGCACCACAGTAACTCCCAAGCTAAAAAAAAAAAGTAACTAAGAACCTCAGTTGCTCTATTGAAATGAGAGGATTTACTTGACATGTATTAGCTTAAGATTTGGGCTTTTGATCTACTGTTTAACTAGCATATCCTTCCCTAAAGGACACAAACAACCTGTATTGTTTCATTCAGAGGAAAATACAGAGATTTCTCCCCTGTTCATTTTTGTTAGAAAATCCCTTTTGGATATGGTGACTCAAGTCTTTCAGAAGATCAACGTAAAACCTTCAGTACTTAGATACTGTGTGGTCTGAGCCGCACAATGAAGACAGAGACTGTTTAAACCAGATTTCCTAGCCTTTGCAAATCCTCGCTTTTTACTACACCAAAGCCCGGGTCTAGAAAGAGTATTTTAAAGAAAGGTATCTCCATTTTACTTACTCATCCAGAGAAACACATCTGCACTGAGCAGGAAATAGCCATAATTTTAGCAACTCTTTTGCTCTATTCTGAACAAAATATTGACAGGTTTTTAACTAAAGGGACTCTTTCAAGAGTAATGCAATTTAAAATACACAGTACTGCCACTTTCGGGGCCATGAGGTTGTCTAAACATTTTTATCAGTATAGCTAATCCCACATCTCCCTTGCACAGGTCATTTTATTCCAGAATAACAGTAGCTGCCTTTTTGTAATTGTGAGGCTTAACTTAAATCACTTCCAAAATAATATTAACCAAACTTGAAAAAGGTTCTTGTAATTAACTACAAGCAACTCTAGCTTAGAGGAATTTGAGTTCCCTTCACACGTTTACAGTTCACCAGCAAGCAAAATCAGCACTACAACATCCAAAATTCCCAACACTATACAGGGCAGTTAGGGAGAGAAAAAAAAATTTTTTTTTTAGCCTTTCCAAAGGAAGAGTGTTAAAATAAAGTATAAAGTTGGTCTCCACCCTCTCTATCTATTAGCAGCCTATTTTTGTGTCCCAAAGCTTAAGAACTCTCCTCACTACCTGATTTATAAACATAAACTCCATACTAGATGCAAACATTCAGTTTTCAGCTTCTGTAAAGAGCAGTTGCCAAACTTCAGTGAAAAGGCACACACACACAAAGGAAGCCACCTTAACTTTCTCACCCAAACTCAATATTAATTCTCATTGGACTGTAACACATGCAAATAACAACCATTAAGATCACATCACAAATATTATTTCTTGTACAGCACAAGTATATTAAACAATATAGTACTTGAGATGATAATTCCATACCCTCAGCCACTAAAAAAAAACCACCCCAAAAACATGAGGTTTATTTTTCACAAAAATTCAATACAATTCACCAGTGAACACTTGGGGTCATTCACATATACAAGCCAAAACAACTTTTCTCCTGTCACAAAGCTGGTATCTCCTCAGTATAGCCTCAGAGAAATTAAAATTTTAATTCTCCTCTCATTGGTATTCAAGAAGCCCATCCATTTAATTATCAAATATGAAAGCTTCAAATCCGTAATTTTTCCCCTTTTCAAGCAAAAAGGAATCCTGAGTCTCAGTCAAAAGAAATAATAGCAAAATTTAAATAAATAAATAAAATATTTCCTTCCTCTTCAGTAAAAACACTGTGAGTAAGTTAAACTGCCCTGACTTTCATTTCAAGTAGATCAGACACAGTTCATGGTAAATTTTAACAACTGTTCATATCACATTCTGAAACAACGTCTGCAAAATGTTTTGGGTTTGGGCAGATTTGTTGCTTTTTAAGACAACAAAAACAGTATTTTGCATATTCATGTTTTAGAGTATGACATATTCTCAGACTTAAAGTTTCCATCATTACAAAGGTTACTTAATGTTCCTCAATTTAAAAACTGCTACAGTACTACAATTTTTGGGAAAAGAGGCAGATGGCTTTTGGGTAAATCACAGGTCTATAGCTATATTCCCTAGTTCTAGTAATGACTGCCTGTGTAACTGGGAAGGAAGTCACTATCCTGCTGGATTATCCAGGTGTAAAAGTCAAATTACAATAATCACCTATTTCTAAAAGTGTTAAAATCTATGCGTAGAGCAAACTATTTAATTATCAGGGTATTTAACCACAAACACACACCACCCCCAGGAAGCTTTCATAAAAGAAGATTACAAGTCAAGCACTGAGAAAGCTGACCCCAAAATCTGGAATGCACAGCTCTAAATTTGGCCCTTCTGTACAAACGGCTACAGTAAGTCCTCAACTACATGATCACATACTGGTTTTGCCAGAGGACACTAATGCCTTGTTCACCCACTAAGTGGTCATTTTCTATTTTGTTTTAATCTTACTGCTCTGTGTGTAACCCCAGGCTCTATTTGCTACACATATTCAAACTATGCTTTCATAACTGAATTATTCATCTCTTCTCAGGATTTTTTTTTTTTTGGAAACACCTCACTTGGGGATCTGAGCGTATCAAAACCAGTAATGTACTTGCATTCACACATGTCATTATAGGAAGGGATAATTACCCTCATTTTCCACATGATAAACTGGGGCACTGCAAGATTATGATCCAGAGTACCTGTTAATTGAGGTGTCTAAACCTGTTTGCTTTTTCCCAGAACACTGCATATGACCATATTTTCACCAACAACAATAAAAACATCCTCCAGACAACAGGTCTTTCATTCTACTACATTACTTTTCCAGTTTTAGGTCCAGTTTGCACAAGGAATGAGACAGGCACCAGCGGAAACAGGAGCAGACAGAGATTTAATACTTGTAAGTAAGGAGCATGAAGGGAGGCTGCACAGACAATCCAAAAATCATGCAATTTCTGAGTGCCTGTCTTTGCAACCTTACAGATCAATGCATTTTTAACTTACTGTGTATTTACCAAAAAAAAAACCTTCTAAAAATCCAGAACTCAACAAACAAGCCCCATTCTCCTCCCTCTCGGTTTCTCTCACGTTAGTGCGTACTCACATCCAGAGAGAACACCAGGAGCATGGCTCCTGTCTGTTGCACTACAGGAGTAACTGGTGCCAGTCACAGTCACTCTGTGCATGGGGCAGCACTGAAACAGTACCCTGTAGGGTTTTTTCCCCCCTGGAATTCACATATGTGTAGTTAAACCCCCAAAACAATAAGATACTACAGGAGAAACATCTGCTTTATTCTCCATATCTATGGCTTTTCCTATTGTTGTGTCCCCCCCCCCCCCCTTAATTATGCCTCAGTCTCTCTCATATTCATAAACACTTTTTCTTCTCTCAGGCTTTGATGAACTTGTTTCTCACTGAAATCCCTGACAATCACCATTTAGCAGTCGCACAGTAAAATCATGCCCGTAGTAAATTTTTTAAAAGTTACCATATAGTCATAGACAAGCACCGTAATTACATTATACTAACAGGAGCCATACAAATCCCAAAAAGCACAGGCTGAGCTTGGTTGACGTCAGCCATACTCAGTAGGAACTGAGGATTAGTCTCGCTTTATTCTTCTACCATAGCTTTTGCAGTCCTATGTAGCTTTACTGCCCTTCTACTTCTCAACCTTGTTATAAATAGTGGATTTAGTCAGTTCAGGTATCAACTAAAGAGCTAGTATCAACTCAAGACCTTGAAACCATCTCTTGTACCTCACGGCTTTATATCCTCCTAAGTCACTGGTACTTTCCAATAACAATCCTAAATAATGATTTCTATCCCAAACCAGCAGTTTCCCTAAGAAAACAGATTTGAATCCATTTTCCTTGTATTTGGAGGTTTCTTTCTTTCTGGAGAGAGAAGGGGTAAAGAAATATTACTCACTTGAATTTACAAGACATCTTGATGCTTAGTGATGGAAAACAGCTGTCACTCAGCAACTCAATTCAAAGAACACAAGCACCATCATATTCAAAGATGAAAACTTGGAGAACAGAGCTTAGGGTAAAAGCACCTTAATCATATTTAACTAACATTAGACACCTAAATAAAGAGCTGCAAAAGATTCTTCACCTACATTGCAACAATTCAGAATATTCTCAGCAGATGACCAAACTCTTTTCAGCCAAAAACTTCAGAATGTTAACAAAGGCTCATTAAAATCAATATTTGACAATTACATTGATTAATTAGTACGGTACACTTTGCAAATACTCACAGAAACCTTCAATCTTGTCAGCTGTCTTGCTCCATGCCACCTGCCTGGTTTCCATTATGACTTGAATAGTCCTCCTTTCTGGACTGCTCTTCTTAAGACTGAATACTGTCATAACAGTTCCCAACTCCAAAGTCCTTTTGATCTGGCTTTTCTCATACTCTGGCAGCACTCCATAGTCTATACTTTTTCTGGGCATTTTTTTTTTTTTAAATCAAACTTCTATGGTTTTCAGTGTCCTGAAAAAAAAAAAAAGAAAGAAAAGAGAGAAAAGTGAATATTTAAAACAGCATTTTTATTTCTTTAAAAATCACATTTGTGTAAGTTAAAGCTACCTAATAGAAACTCCTGCCCATTCAAATACAAGGCAGATATACGGCTTACAGTAAAAGTATCCTTGCTGTTTTATCCTGAAAGTACCAACAGTCTTACGTAAGGTGGTATCAGTGACATTTTGGAGACACGCTGCTGCAAAATCTATTACAAAGTGCTGGGTGGAGCAGCTACTGCATGCAATGAATTGTGATATAAATTTCTCAGCAAGACCAGTGCCTCTCTTCTAGCTGCACCATACCACTAACTGCTTCCTCAGTCTTCCAAGAAGTACACAGAAGTACACAGTGTTCCAGATCAAAATAAAGTAAGCCAAGTTCTGTTTAGCCAAAATACACAAAAATTACATTGAGGGGAGTAACTCCCTGTGCGCTGTTACATATGCACATCTTCAACTGTGTGTACACCCCCATCACTACAAATACAGGTTTACATCTCTAAAGGCTTATCATTGTAACAGAAAAAAAAAAAAAAAAAAAGAAGACCTGGAAGAAACACTGAATGTAAGTATACCTGAGTAATAAGGACAAAAGAGCAAAATGCAAAGAAAGCAAAGCACTGAAATGCCAGAGAAAATAATACCTCAGTCGTAATAAAGAAGGCGTTTAAGTAAAACTAAGGAACACAACAGAAACTTGGGGAAAAAAAAAAGTGTTCAAACTAAAGCAGTACTACGTTAAAAACTTCTTCTAAAGGACCAATATTTGATATTTGGTATCTCTGTGGCATTTTCTGCCACGTTTTGTACATCCTCTCCTAAGCAAAAAGCAATTGTAAATGCAATTATACTGCACAAATTGCTTTAACCATGGCAGCTTATTTCACTTACAAAGCCTCCAACTTTTTGGCCAATATCATAGGTGGACAAGGAAGGATTACTTCATGGGACGGTTACAAAAGCAACTCTTGATTAGACAGCCAAAAACGATACCCAGTACAATTAGGAATAGAATCCTCTTTTGTAATATCGAGCAGGTTTTCTGTAGTAAGTGTATCACGAATTATACACACGTATCAGATGTAAAATGCAAGCGTAACACCACACATTCTGTCCAAATGCACTTTTACCGAAACAGTCCCTCATAGCACTAAGTAAGAACACACCTATGAAGCCTTCGAATAGCAATTCTGTTTTTTCCTGAGAAAAGAGCACCCAGCACTGGTAGGTCCAACGTAAGACAGACTTCCTTAAACAAAGTTCAAACCCTTATCTTGATTTGATTACTTCAGGAGTCTCCTAAGACATCAAAAAACGTGCACTTCAACCCAATCAAATTCCTTTCAAGCATCACATCTGCTTTTATTTATTTTATACAGTGAGATACCTCTGCTCATGCAGATTTTCTTTAACTTATAGAGACAGAGGTAGCTCTTACCAGAAATCACCATTCCTACAGGAATTTCTCTATTGTTTTAGGGTACGTGTAGAATTACATTCCATAAAAATCTCATTAGTTCTATGTGAGCTGGAAGTTAAACCTTTCATTCTTGAAACTGAGGATAATTTAATTTCCACACCATAAGAAGTATCTGGTAATCCATTTTGTCCTAAGTATTGACAATCTAGATATCAACACAAGAACAGATATTTGCAGCAGATTTGAATCACACTCAAAATCTTTCTACTGTCTCAGGATATTTTTTTTTACTATTCCCAAGGCTATCTTCAGATAATCAAAATGAACTGCAGGTTTGTTCTCCTTCTTGCTCTGTATTACTAAAGAAGCATCAATTTGCTGTCTGAAGAGACCTCTGAATTCTGAGAAGCCTCAAAGGCTCTGCAGCCAGCGTTGCTGTCTTCTTGCTATAAGATCAAGGAGATCACATTAGGAGGAGCCAAGTGCAGATGGTCAAAGCCTAACAATCCAACGACAAGATAACACAAGAAATGATGACATCAGCTTACATAAACTCTTACGCACTGACCTATACAAGAATTTAAACCAGCTAACTGTCTTTCTGTGAGCTGTAAAGAAAGTGAGGGGAAAATATGAGTAAACACAAATACTGAAACAAACGTTGGCTATGTCTAAAAAGTCTCAGTTTATGCACTTTTAAAACTTCATGGCTGTGTTTCTCCTACACAGTCTACTTTTCCTTACTCACACATCAGGTGGCAGGTATTTATGCACACACACTCAGGACACATCTTGGCACAAAACAGCCAAAAGAGATGCACAGACAGCAACTCTCACAAATATTAGCAAGTTTATGTGCATCAAACAGTTAATTACAAGCTTGATTACTCCTCAGCAAGATTATATACCAACAGGATGCCCTGGAACCTGCTTTTTCATCCATGTGCAAAGAAGGAATTATACCATTTTCATACAAGTAGCAAGAGCTGCTGCCACGCAATTCCAAACCTTTCCCCTTAACCACATCCCTGAGCAGGACAGGTTTAAACAATCTCTGGGCACATGCAGCCACCAGCCACAGCATCTCCTCTGGTTCTCTTCCTCTCTCGTCAGTCCACTACTCTCCATCACGAGCAGTTTCAGTTTCCGTGTTGATAGCTAATTCGACCATGTCACTTCTCGCTTCCCCTTCGTAACTTCTTCCAACCCTCCTCCCCCTCACCCCATGCCACTATCTCCTGACCTGCTCTTCACTGAAGAGCGTTCTTTTCTGCTCTCTCTCATTAATACCACAAAGCTGTCTTTCAACATTGTGTCACTAACTGCTTTCGGTGCAACCTGCCTGACTTTAGAGCTGTCTGGTGCAATCTTTCCAATCCCTTTTTAAATTCTACCACTGCAATAAAAACTTTTTTTCCTTTTTTTTTTTTTTTAAGGTAACAGAGAAGCAAACAACAGTCCCTTTTTACCTGCAGGGTGGGCTCTTCTGCATTGCCCACAGTGAACATGAGGTGCTCTAGAGCAGGAACCATGTCTCATTCCATGCATTACACAGATTATATGGTGTTTCATATCTATAAGCTTGTTATTGTAGTAAGAAAATGGAGCACCCTTTCCTTATAATACTGAAATATATATACACACACATACGGACACCCCAATCCTACAACCGAGAGGGAGCAGACAACTTTTAAGTGTAGTAAGCAACGGCAGATTTTAGCTGGAGCATAAGTGATCCTTTTTGACTCCCTGGAACTAATCAGATAATCATTTGAATTATTACAGGCTAGCATCTGACAAGGTAGCCATAGTCTTGTCTTAGAATCATAGAATCGTTAGGGCTGGAAGGGACCTTCAAAGGTCATCTAGTCCAACCAAGTCTAGTCTTGCTACAATGACTTGTAATAACAGAAATTAAAGGAAGGGAAAATAAAAAAATTAAATTAAATTACAACCTTTATACAGTGTCTGGTTTTCCGACAAAAAAAAAAAAAAAAGAAATCCTATCTTCTCACTTTGCTCTTTTCATTAAGAATTGTAATAAAATGCACATGCCATGATTTGGAACAAGGTTTAACCATTCTAGCAACACTTCACTGCAGTAATAAAAACCTCAACTTTTAAATGAGTGCAGTTTTTCCGGAGACTGTAACAAAACATACATCTGTTCTGCCTTTTACAGTACAAGGTGTAGCCGTAAAATGAAATATGACTTAGAAGAACATAAAAAGGAGCTTCTAGATATAGCTATTTAATAAAAGGCAATGCAGCAGGTTTTTTGAGAGATTAGCCCCTTATTACAAAGGAATCGCCTCTCAGAGGTGGCTTCTTAAACAGTTTCCGCTGAACACAAAATACTGAACTTCCCCTTTTAAAGTAGCTCTTTCTTCCAAAAACAGAGCGAACGGTGTTTTTAGTCTAAATCCTAAGTCATAAGGCAAATTTTTCACTTACTAGGAAACAATTCTGTAGCTGAGGATATCTACTTCATCAGTAAAAGGTGGAAAGAATATTGTAATATTTGATCAATCTAACTGACTGCTCCTACACTGTTTTGGCTACCTGCTCCAGTTTAAGAACAACGTCACAGAGAGCTTCCTAACAGTAAAACACATTACGCTCCTCAAAGAACTAATAGAAGCCCTTGATATTCGACTTAATCTTTTTAATACTAAGAGTCTCCTTACACCTAGCCGCAGGTGTCCCTCAGCCTTCTAACACCCATCACTGCACAACTATTCGAATCAACAATGTTTCTACCCATTCATGCAGCACAACTCCGTAATGACCTTCATTATCCCATTATCTGGATACCTCCAAACCAGCGGGGTATGAGCTACAAAACACCCTTCCCTGCAATAGAAGCACCGCTGCTTTCTGATCAAGAGTTATCAAAGTTTAAAGTAGAAAGGTCCAGCATCACTTACATCATTCAACAAGCAAGCTAATAGTCACAGAAGCATATCATAAGCTCTAGTTTAGACACAGACACCAATACATGACTCTTTCCCCTTGACTGTAGGCACTACAGGAGCAAAACTTTGATGGTGTCCTGTACCACATGCAGAATTGGGACCACTTGTTACTGTTTGTGTAAGAGCAGTTTCTATATATTTTTTTTATTGAAGACCCTGACTAATTGGGATTAAAAAGTCAGAAAGACTCACTACAAGTAACCAAGTGAACACCGACACAGAAAAAAAAACCCTACTTAGTCTATCCAAAAACCTGTATATTTAGTTTTACTTCATTTCAGTAATTCAGAGTTTCAAAAACAAACTCTTCTTATCTGAAGATCAGTCTACAACTCTTAAATCTCTTTGTGATAAAAACAAAGAAAGAGAGGAAAAACTGTAGCAAAGGCAAAATATAAAGGTACCAGCCAGCAAAGAACATGTAAGACTCTCTTGTAACTTCACTCACATGACACAGCAGGTGCTTTCCAGGCACACAAGGTCGACCAAGAAGTTCAATCCAAAGTTTGACTCTAGTCAATTTCTAAGTTTTCCCATGTGCTGCAGGCACCGAACCCTGCACTTAGGCAAAAGCGTTGTTGCATCCTCTTCCCCCACCTCTGCCTTTGGATGCATTTAGGACATCACCTCACCCAAGCACAGCGCTGCCACTATGGATATCCACCAGCAACACCAGTTCATTACCACGACACTAATAATTAATAACAATCAACACACAGCTCCTTGCGCAGAGCTCTGCGACACAGCTGCTGCCCTCGGAGTCCTGTGGTCCGGTGAAGGCAGGGAAGAGGAACCGCAGCAGGGCGGCTGCCCACCTGCCGCAGCCCGGCAGGGACTGAAGCCCGGCACCGGGGGAGGCCCTCACCCCCGGGCAGGGTCGTGCCCGGCACGGGGCAGCTGTCAGGTGCACGTCGACGCGGTGACGGCTTCTTTCCTTCTTCTCCGGCAGCCTGGCATGGTGCGGGGTCCCCTCAGGGAAGCGCCCCGGCTCCCTCGAGCCGACAGCCCTCACGCCTGGCCCTCTGCCCCTTCACCAGACCCTCCCTCACGCCCAGCATTCCTGCCAGGGCCAGGCCAGAACCGCGCAGCAGCCGGCTGCCCCGCCCCAGCCCCGCGGCACCTGCTGCCCGCCGGGGCCCGAGCAGAGCGGGCAGGCCGGGGCTGCCGCCGCCCCTCACCGCCGCGGGGAGCGTCCCGCCGTCGGGCCACCCCGCGCCCCCGGGGACGCCGCCCTCACCTGCGCAGCCACAGGGAGCTGCCTCCTGCGGCGACGTCGTGCCGGCGGCAGCTGCTGGTGGCGGTGCCGGTGCCTCAACTGCCCGCGTCCCGCCGCGCCTCTCCGCGGCTCCGACTTCTGCTTCTGCCGTCAGCGGGAAGGGGCGGGGTCACGTGACCCCCCGTGGCCACCTCCTGGCGCGCGGGGCCGGCCGGGCCGGGCCGGCCGTCGGTGTGCGGGCGCCGCTCCGCCGCTCGCCCGTCCCTCCTTGAGCGGGGAAGCGGGGCCGGGAACTCCCGAGGGTTCCTCGCCCCGTCCCTCCGCCCGCCCCGGGGCTGGTTCGAGGCGAGCTTCCTGCTGCCGCTGTCCCTGAGCGCCCCGGGCGCGGTCCCTCGCCCCTCGCAGCCGTCCCGCGGCGGGAGGGAGAGGCGCGGTGACCCCTTTGCCATGGCGGGCGGCACGGTTGCTGTCCAGGCTTTTGATAGGTTCTGCTGCTCATCTGAAGAGGAAATTTCACGAGTTTGGCTGGAATCGCTGAATGATTGAACAGTACCTTCAGGGAGTGAGTTTAGAAAAAGGCTTTGAAACTCATTTATGGGATCCGTTACGAAGTCCATTACATCAGAACCACCTCAGCTTACAACTGGCAATACTAGAAATATTTCCTCGTTTGGGATTTGGACACGACATGACAAGCTGTTTTCAAGTCAAGCCCACATACCGCCATGAAATCTGAGGTATCGGTCTTGTCCCAGACCTACTTGATAAATCTGAGGAAAATTCCTACATCCATAAGCAGAATATCAAAGTCATCACAAGGAACAAGTCATGCCAATTCAGAAGACTACAAAACAAATGCCTAGAAACCAAAGCTGGGGATGGTACAGTGTCTGCAAGGAACATTTGCCTGTTGCAGAGGACGCTCGTGGCCGTTTCTGCAAGGGCTGCTCCACCTTACAACAGCAGAACCCATGTTCCAAACGGAACGTGGTTCCCCAACACTGAGGTTAAGTCTGGGAGAGAGAGCTCTTCTAGCTCTTCATCTCCTCCCAACACTAGTAGCTGGCACAAAGGAGCGAAAAGGACATGTCTTTGAACAGACTAGACTCTAATCTAATCTATTCAGAGGAAAAAAGTTTTCCATAATTTCAGTCATCTTTATAAATTGTTGAACAAGTAGTCAAACATCACTTTTGATTAATACTTTTACCCTATACATGCAGAAACTACTGAAACAAAATATCTAGAATGGGGTAGTGACAAGAAGTTCTACAACAACCACCACCAGCAATACCTAGATGCTTAGATCAGAACGAGAAGAAAAAGTCCATTGTATCCAGCAAAAGCTATAGGCGCGATTTGGGAAACTCTTCCCAAAAGCAAACTAACAAGCCCTTACCATGGCTGAAAGCACCGAAGAGATTCAAATGAGTATGACTTACCAGGAACAGAACTGAGGAGTGCATTCAAAGTCTACCACCACAAAAGGAAAAAAGCCTAAACCCCAATACCTGTGAAAGGTGTGAATCATTTTAAATGCAAAATAAAAAGATGGCAATTACAATCTCATCTCTGTTCACTGTTTCATGAACCGTCTTGCTAAAGACTTTTCATATTTTTTCTAGATGCCAAACCTGGGAAAAATTTCCCTCTTTATAATGTGTGACGCAGTTACTAATTCACAGAGCAACATCTTACAGAAGACATGACAGTAAAAGAATGAGAATAGCAGAATATGTATCAATCACATCAAGGTGTCACTCCCATACTCTATTTTTAGCTCTTCATCTTTAAAGCCTTCGATGTTTCATGGTGAAGCTGCCTTTGAAATTACACAGATGGTGACAGAATGCTAGCGCCAAGTAGCCAACTCCCCCAGCTGCAAAAGCTAACACCAAAACATTCATAAGGTCAAAGCCACAAGGTACACACCGCACATCACAGAGAGCTGAAGGGTGCAGGTCATCCTGAGCATTTTACAAGCAGGAGATAACAGTATTCTCTGAATCCCAGCTGTCAGATCCAGGAGTCATCTGGGTATGTTGACAGTGAATCTAAGTTCCAGCAAATACCAGCCTCAGCCGCCCCTCCTGGTTCTGCTTCACTAGGCCGGGTACCAACAGTCTCCTCACCACTCATATGGCATAGCTTAAGCACAGGAACCACCCTTGAACAATCTGCAAGCCGCACAGGCACAGAGTTGACCATCTTTATGATATTCAGAGACTGCTACGGAAGTTGAGCACTGCTGCAAAGTATACCTACTGGACACTTTGGTCTAGACACTTCAGTGTTGTTGTGCCTCAGTAGTGTCCTGGAAGGAATCATAGAATCTACCAGCCACCAACATTCCCTGTACAAGCTTAGGCTTACCTGATAAAACTCTCTCTCTTAAAGCTGAAGAGTCATTATATAGTCAAAGAAAATATGTACATGGAGGGAAATCATAGCTGCTTTGGGGATCATAACACTGAATTCCGTAAATTGCTGGATGGAACAAAATCCTTAACAGCAAATCCGTAAAATAGTAACTTTTAGAAACACTCAGCACGTCACTACACCAGGAATAAGAATACTCAGACCCCCTCGCAATCACAATAGAAGATTCAAATTTACTGTCAGAATCAGCAACTCCTGCCATCCAACTTTCAAACCTCAAAAGGGGACCCAGGCAGACAACAGAATTTCCTGTAGAGTATGGACCTCATAGTCACAGATAATTACCAGGTGACATGTTAAGTCTTTCTTTTTTGAAGAAAGAAAAATAAAATATGTGTGCTGAGGAGAGATGTAGGAAAATTAGTTCTCTGAGTTGAAGAATCTGGCCCCACAAAGCCTGTGTGTTTAAAGAGAAGAAGGTTAGCCACAAGAATAAAATCTTCCTTTTTTCTTTTTTTTTAGCTTAACTTTCTTCTTATAATTTTGAAAGGCTCTTTGAATTGTTAAAAAATATAATTACAATTCATACTATAAGATCTGAAAAGAGAGTTTCGCAGCTGGGAGTACATTTTTACATTTCATAAACCCCTCAGAAAATGAATGTGTAGTGTTGACACTAATACTTCTTAATTACAGCATTGGAAACTTCAACCCTGTCTTATTGTCGTAGTTGGTAATGAAGTGTTGATTACTTCCCCTGAAGAATAAAGCAATGCATGAAAGAGAACCACAGAACGGGCTAGATGGCCTCATGGTTATAATAAATCATGGTCACAAAACTCTAGCCACTTCCTCACAGGGGCTACAAAGAAGATACAGCTTTTTGTAGAAGAAAAAAGCCAAAAGCATTTTGTCCAGAGAGTATTGTCCAGCCGTAGCAGCACAACCCAAGTAACGTACTTTACAGGGGACCCACCTTCAAACACGATCATATCGTGTGGCAGGTCCGACACCCTCAGTATGTCTCAGCATAACGGAGTTCAGGCTCCTTGCAAAGTGTATTCCTTGTAAAAAGTGTTCTAGTGTATACTTGGCTCCATTCTTATCAGAGTTTCATTTTAATCTGGGTAAATTATTGTCACTTAATCATAATATTTAAAGTAAATATTGATTTAAAGTAAACTACTTAAGTCACTAGTGGAAAATCTGACATGAAGGAAGGGAGGTTGCACTTTTAAGTAGCTGGCCTGTTGCCTGCTGCAATGTTTGTCTGAGTCCTAAAACCTTCAGCTGCTCCTCACCCTGTCCCTTGTTATTTGCAAGCACCGCATTTAAAAAAAAATTATGAGAAGTTACTGCCATCTGTCCTCATACACAAAATACAGTACTATCCCTTACAATTTCTGTAACAATTTTCATGTGTATATGTCAAAACAATTTAAAAAAAAAAAAAGAATGGAAGTCATTATTTCACATTTTCAAAGGCACCAGGCCCCAGGAGTGAGGAGGTTTGCCAGAGATCTCACAGCAGTAGCACACCTTTGGAAGAACATGTCTTCCAGGTTTTATCCTAGTGTCCTGACTTAGGAATGGTATTTCCTCATAGCAAAGAGAGCTATAACAGGAGAAAACATTTCATTTGTCAGAATTAGTTTTTTTTAAAGTTTCAGCTGAGCAGAAACTCTGCTGTGTGATTTGAGATGATCAATAAAAATCTAAAAATACATTTGAGGACATTCAAACTAAGTGTTAAAGTGTGTTTTTGTATATACGCCCTAATTAACTAGCTATTTACTCAGTGTCTTGGGCCAGTTTTGCTGGCTGCACAAGCACCAGTATATTTACAGGGCCTGCAATCACACCTTCAGATGAAAAGTTAAATACTGCAGCCACTGCATCCACAGTGATAAAATGCCAGCAGCTCGTTACCAGTACCATCGAGAGTGAGAAATTCAACATTACCAAGGCCTCAGCAGAACAGGAAAACTGCAGGAGGCTCTGCAGGGAACCAGATAAACTTTCTCCTGTGCTTTTTAAGCCAATAAAATGACGATCTTTCATAGAAATGGTGTGATTGCAGGTGGGCAGCACCGGGGGAAAAAAAAAAGGGCATTTGACAATAGTTTTGAATGAAGTGAGTTGCAACTCAACAAGAAGTAGTCCCGATCTCCCCCCTAGTTACCTTTTAGCCTTTCATTTCTTTCCCACTACAGAATAGCACCGCAGGCGAGTTTAGGAGAGAAAAGTGCTCTGTTACCATCTGCTTTAGCTACTTGCTCTCATTTGTTATCCCTGTGAGCTCGGAGAGGCATAAAGAAGGATAAGCTAAGGCAGGCTGGGCACAGCGATGAGCAAGGCTGAACTGGAGCATTTAGCCACTGCTCTGAGCTCATCACGGGAGCCCCGGTGCGATCTTACGGCGCGCCGCACTGCCAGGAAGAGCACACACCGAGCGTTGCTGCAACCTGCTCTCTCGCTGGTTGTTTCCAGTTTTCATCCCATTCTGCTGAAGTCGTCTTAACACTGACTTTGCTACTGCTGGTGGAAGATCTTCTGGGACTACTAAACAGACATAGCCCAGGTCTTTCTCTACTTTATACATGGCTGATTGCAGGGATTTGTTACTGTCTAAGGCCTCCCCTCAGGGCGCACAGGAAGGGAGGAGAAGTTCCTTGCATCTGTGCTCACTCATGCAAAAATCAGCTTTAATCCGTCACATGCTACATCAGAAAAGTTTAGAAAAGCCCTTTAGCTAATCAGAGCACTAGAATTAGCTGGGGATGGAGAGAGCGCACTGGTCCTAATACAGATAAGCATGTAATCATGTAAAAACACATGTCAAAAATCTCACTCAAATCAAAATACGATTGAAAAATTAATGATGTACTTGAGTGATATTTTCTGAATAGAGACAGAATGAGAGACACTCTTCTGGGATGCGCATTGCAGATGCGTGTGCCTTGGAAGTGGGTCCATCTGGTGTATCTCTAGGATCAGCATATTTGTATAGAATGCAAATCGTTATTGCAACTGCTGTTATCTTTATGCACTGTAGTCATAACTGAATGAGTCACTTAAAAAGGTCAAAACCTTCTGTTCTACTTTTTGTGATAAGCATCTTTTTAACATACAGTGTTAGAGACCCTGTGCGTCAACAGAGCAAGGTAGGAGTTGGTATTGGGTGAAGTACGACAGACCTTGGCACAGGGACCCTCTTATTAACATATTTGTTAACAATTTAAAAGAGTGAATAAATGAAGGAGAGAAAATTTAGATAATATATCTACTAATGGCTAAAATCCTGAATAAATTAGGTATTTGGGATAGGCGGCTTAAGTTTTCTAGTCTCTCAAACTGCCTTCTAGCTTGCACAACAAATCAGAGCAGCTGTGTTAGAGGCTGCTGGGTACTCCACTCCGGGGCTGGCGAGTGGAGATGTGATACTGCAACCTGTGCAAATTCCCTGAAGCCCATGGTCTATAACAATGGTCTTCTGAGTACCATGTGGAGCAAATTTAACTTTGCAGGTTCAGAAGAACCTCTGTTGGCAGAGAACCATTTTTCAGAAATTCAGGGAGATTCCAGCCACCACATGACATGCTCTATTCATCAAATATATGTTGTTATATGCAGGTAGAGTCGTATTATTTCACTTATCATATTAAAAAGCTTATATAAGAAGACTTTTGCAGGTCCCAACAGATTTTATTTGTGCTACAAAATCCAGAAACTTTGCAATATGTTTGTAAGTACCAGCTACCAACACCTTTTAATCAGTAATAACTGACTGAAAATCTGAACTTATACCCTGCACGAGCTGTTTTAAAAACATTAAACCTGAACTTTTCCAACAGAGAGAAAAACATAAAAAACAGCCAACTTACTTTCAAAGGAAAATTTCTAACATTTCTCTCATTTAACAGACAACAATGTCTAGAATGAAGAAAGAACTAGCAATGTGAATTTGCAAATGCTTAATTACCCTGATCTCCAGATTGGAGCAAATTAAAAATAGCTCGGTTATCTTCAGCTGAGCATCCAGGCCTTATTTGTGTGTGTTCCTAATGACATTACAAATTTCACTCACACATCCACAAAAATTGTTTCCTCCACATTTTTTCTAGATTGGATGAGTAATTTTAAGACACCATTCCCTCTTTCAAAGAAAATTATTTTTACATTTGCTTTGTGATTAAGAAATCCTCTTATGCTAGAGCTAAGCCACAGAATACTTTATTTTACAGGAGCGAAGACAAAAACTAGAATACAGAAGGCTCTGCCAGGTAATTTAAACTCAACTGTCTTCTCTCCAGAACCTTTCTGCCATACATCAGGAATTATTTAACCCCATTTCTGCAAAGAATAGCTGCCCTGCTGAGTCTCAAAGGCAGCAACACAGAGCTTACCTTTAATCCTGTGCAGAATAATGAATGATATACTGCTGAGATTAGCGAGTCAGTGTCAAACGGAGGTTTCTTCCTCTTTGTACTCTGATTCCACCTGGGCAAAAGCACACTGTTGAGACCCCTTAAGCATACAAAATTTCTAATCAAGTTTTCAGCACCCTGGGCCTTTTAGTTAATTTAAAATTTAAAAAAAAAAAACCCTGTCACCTTTGATGATACTCTCTTCTCCTTCACAAGGACAGATTTTGTTACAGTTGTTGCTAACAGGAGGGAGAAAAAAAAAAGGAAGTCATAAGAAAGAAAGTGGAACACTAATTGTGAAATGTGTCACTTCCAACCAGCAAGACTCTCTCCTCCTCTGCCGTCTTTATGGGCTGAGCTCTTTTTATGCTGTGTCCCTTGCATCCCACATTAATAATGTAGTCACTCATTAATAATGCCCCCACCTGAGACCAACGCAACAATTGCTAACAGTTTCTGGTTTGTCTTAGGCAAATTTTGAACCTTTGCTTTCTCCTTTCTAAACCTTTGGGATGCATTCTCTTCCTGTTTTTAAGTTTTCTCTGTAACCAGTGGAGTTCATAATTTACTTTTTTAACAAACATGAAGAGTCTTATGGACTCTGCTGATTCCAGCAGCTGGGCTTTAAGGAAAACATCTAATATCTTTACTCTGTAGAAAAAAACAACCAACAAAAAAACCCGAACAAACGTGAGAATTGAAAGTATTCATTTCTGTTTCAAGATATGCATTTATAATACATATATGCAGCTTGTGTTCAGCCACGTGCTGTCAGGACAAAAATGGCTTACATACGGAGCCGAGGATTTGAAAGTCAGACCAGAAGACAACTCCTGTTCATTATCTCAAAGGGAAATAGATTAAAAGAAGGTTCCCTTTGTCAGCAGCTGATAATTTGTGCTACTTTTATTTTTTGCTTTAAAAATAATGAAAATGCCGAAGCTAAATAATACCAGTTTTCTTTCGATCTATACTCAAATAATAATCATAATTTATAAATAGATCTATAGATAAATCTATTTATAAATAAGTGTCCTTTTTAACAGATTAAAACAAAATCCAAGTATTTATATAAAACCAGTGTTCAAACATGGCAAAACAGAGTTCATTTCTCCAGGTATTTTATGAAAACAAAACAA
The DNA here is from genome assembly GCF_009769465.1 of Tauraco erythrolophus. NCBI lineage: Eukaryota > Metazoa > Chordata > Aves > Musophagiformes > Musophagidae > Tauraco > Tauraco erythrolophus. Next base: position 17,930,589 of record NC_141479.1, on the reverse strand, counting down.
AACATGACACCATTTGACCAAAAAGAAAGCATACAAAACAAAACCCTTTCCCCTCCAAAAAAAAACCATGCAGAAATATAACTGGACATGTGGTTTGTTGTAGGACCTCTAAAGAAAATTAAGAAAAACCTGCTCCCTGTACGTGACAGGCACCAAGTTCCACTGGTCTGGCAGCACAGATGGAGGTAACACGCAGAGCTGCTGACTTGCTGACAGAAGTCTTCAGCGGGACGAGGAGACCTCACCTACTCCTGTGGAAGGAAAGCCTCAGCTACAAAGCAAAGACAAGAGCTAAAGTTGCTTTTTGGTGTTTTCTGTAGTCTAACAATAGTCAGACTTTAGCACTTGACGTTGCAATAGCAATATTGTTGCAGAAAGGGTATATTTTGCTAAGAAAATAGCCAAATTAAAAAAGCAGCAAAAGAAAAGCCTTGCTAACACAGAAAAACAAAAGGTTTTCAGCCTCCTCCTACAGTGGACATCAGTAAGGTGCTTTGATGTCAGGGGGGAGATCAGTCAACAGAATCAGAAAAGACCAGGGCTGGAGAAGCAGATGTCTCAAACCCTTCTCATCATGCATCACACATGTGCTCTGCTCTGTGTCTTTAGCTTACCTTCTTGTGAAGAGCAGCTTGCTGCCCCCAGAAGATAAGTGATAAAGTCAATGGGAAAGTAAGGCATTGCCAGACTGTGGCTATTTTTTACTTTTTTTTTTTAATCAAAGAGAGGAAATAATGTGTGCAGAGCAGCAGTGGTTCATACTGGGTCAGTCAGGAAGTGTGGGGCTGGGTATTTAAAAGACAGGTATTTTTGTTTCTGTTTCTCTCAGAGAACAAAAGCATACAAGAAAACTTTTTTTTTAGCTACAAAATGCAAAGTTTGAGTTCACCTATAGTTAGCTAAGTTACCAATGGATGTGGTGTTTTGCTCAAGAACGCCACTTCAAGTGGAATGCTTGGCATCTGTGTCTGCAATTACTATAGAAATGCAATTCTAGCTAAAACCAGTGCTCCTCCAGATCATAACACAGATAATAGCAGAAGACAGGACAGGAAAACCATGAGACATTATGAACTCTTTTCCCACAGGTGAAGAGCTGAGACATAATTGGTTTAAAGTTGAAGTTTCACTTACCTCTTCATCTAACGCTTATAATGAAAAAAGGCAGTCCCTGCTTCTGCTGTCCTTGTCTGCCTCTTGCCCATGTAGGGAAGAAAGAAGAGGGCTAAGGCATCTGAAAACACAAATCCAAAACTGACATTATGAAAATTGCAAGTAATGGGAAAGAGAGAATGAGCTGGAGGTATGTCTCTTTAAATTACAAAACAGCTTTTAAAAGAAACACCAAGTTTTGTGAAAACCTCCGTGATGATTAAAAAGAAATCCACGCTAACAATTTCTCTTGAAATATTCAAGCAGAAAAGTGGAGAGTAGAGCTGCCTTGGAAAAGCTATTTCTTGTTGACGTAACTTCTACAAATTTTTTTAGACCTTCAAACATCATGGCTTTATTTATGTGTGTGCTGACAACAAATTTGCTGCCTTCCCAGGCCAGTTCAAAAATGGTGTTTAATCATTCTATCAAAAATCAGGCTTTGCAGAAAAGTTTGGATCAGCTGAAGATAAAACAAGCTGAAATTGCTTCTCAGTGTGTGTGGAGCTCCTGCGTCATGCTGGTTTAACTGTACCTTCTTTTCATTTTTACTGTTCAAAGGAAAGATGAATGTTTAGGGGATAGGCTGGTTCTACCAGTGCAATGAAGATGTTTTCTCATTAGTCTCCCCTCGAAGCAGAGAAGACCAGCAGTCTTTCTGGATATATTTTAGTTGAGAAAAGACAAGGAAAAAATGGCCGTACTTCTTGTACGGAAGTGCTGGGTTACTGCAGAGGGAAAAGAAAGCCCAGGCAGGGTGACAATCCTAGTTGATTTTACAGGAAATGTTTTTTTTTAAGAAATTACAGACACATTTTTAGCAACTGATTTGCAACAACTTGTTCAAAAAAATACCCTAAAATCCCAAACACGGGCACTCTTTATTTCTGTAGGGTTTGCTACATGCCCTTGTGAACAGAGAGTGTAATAATAAAACAAAGGACATAACTGAGGCTGCGCTGTGGTTTTGTAGCATCAGGTCACATTTCAGACACCACTTTCTGATGTGCTGCCCTTGTGTGACCACTGTTGGGACATTTAAATTCGCATGAGAACGGTGGCAGCTCATTTGCTTGTTCATACTGCTATAGGCGGAAGTCAGAGTGGGGCTAAACAAAACTCTTGCAAAGTATCCAGGAGAAACCAGTGAACATTATGAAAAGCAGCTGGGAGTTCATTTTCTTTCCTTATTTGACCTCAGATTGGACAGCAAATATGATGGAGGTGAAGACAGGGTGAAGAGGACAGGGACATCTTTCTGCAGAAAGCGCTGCGTAGGCATCCTGAGACAACAGCAGCACTCGACTGTGAGCTTTTTTCAAGGGACTCGAAATGTCTCATTGCCACGTGGTCTTCCCAGTCACCTCACCAGAGCCCCTGCATGGGTGCAGGTGGTCTGCACAGCGTGTTTTGCGTGTTAGGACAGATTTCCTCTTGGGATCACAGCCGCAGCTGCATTCTTCTCTCCCCAGCTCTACAACTGCTCCTTGGTGACTTTGGGCAAGCCACTCTGTGCCTTAGATTCCCCAACTGTAAAATGGAGAAGAGGATACTTCTCTTTGCTGACATCTTCTTCCTTCAGGGGTACAGGAGACAGTATTTGTGAATACAGTATTTATCAGCAAGACAACACCACTACTGCTAGCATTATCTTTACAATTAACATGGCTATTATTTTACTGCTGGAATGGAATCTATGCTAACAAAAACTATGTTGCTGTATTTAGAAACTAGATCTGCATGAATGTAGCACTGAAAAAAACCAAGTTGTAGTTCTGAGGCCAATATGCCAACTATAGTTATCCATATTTCTATTTTCTCAGCCGCCATATGATAAAATCATGTTGGCAAAAAAAAAAGTAGTGTATTTTAAAACATCACTTGTTTATGGCAACTTTAACACCTTGTTTACTGGTTTGCTGAAGGCAAAGGATTATGTAATAGAAAGAACGTCAATATTACAGCACTGAGGTTTGAAATTAACATGATAGATCATATTTTAAAACAATACTGGCCCTATCATATATTTACAGACAATAAAACATAAGAAAACGGATAATTTATAGGTGCTGCCACTGAGAACATAACAAAAGAGGAGACTGCCACAGTAATATTCCTATTCATATATGTCACATTACATTTATGTGCTCCTTCTGTTGCATTTCCTCGCTGTGGAAGGCTATGGCAAACTTGCCCCAGCTCCAGTTCCACTCCTCCTGCCTAGAGCTCTCAGTTGTGATAAATCAACAAGCCTTCCTTCAGCTCCTGGCTGCCACAGTCTCAAACCAGTGACCCAGAAACACCAGTGAGCATCTTTGTGTTATCCAGATCCCTGAAGTTCTCTTCTCCCAGGAGGTTAAAATACTATCTATGCTATTTGTGAGCACTCTGATATTTGCTTTGTTCCACATATCAGGATTCATGCCCTTTCTTCTAGTACCATCTGTGCCATCCTCCCTTTTAATGATAAACTAGTAATGGCGCAATGAGCCCAAACGCACCAGGTGTTCCCATCATCAAGATCTGTTATTTATGCTGTGCGCTTCTACGAGCCACAAAGGCGGCACATCAGTTCACAGGGCACAGGAGAGACATGGCTGCTTTTCTTATCACTGGGCACTGCAAGGCAGAGACAAAGGAGCAACACGAGCTCTGCTGGCAGATGACTGGCAGTGTGTGCAGCTTATCATGCCTGGGCATGCGAACAGGACACTGAAATACAGGTAGGCTCCCCAGCCTCAGCATAACTCCTCCTCAGCCTCTCATCTGTCTCTGCTGTGTCTTTTCTCGGGTTTTTGCTCTGCTGCTTCTTCTGTGATACCACGATGCCACTCACTGACTGCATCCAGTATTAGCAGACTTTCTGCTCGGGATGCATTTGATAGGAATGTTGATACTTCAGCAAAAGTGTACGAGTTTCTGGCTTGGCTCCTAAGCGCCTTTCTTCATGCAGCGCACTCACTGCATCTTTCTGGCTGGTCTCTTTCAAAGGGGAAACATAATTGAGCAGCTAAATCTAACTGTATCAGCAAAGTCACCTCCAGACACCCGAACAGCCACCAGCACAAGGTCTACTCCAGCCCTCTGACAGCTATAAAACCTTACAACAACCAGAAAAGACGCTTTCTTCCTGTCTGTGCCACAGTCCTTCATTCATCTGTAGAAATGAAATTGCATAACAAAACCAAACACATCCATCCCACCTTCACCAGTTACATCTCCTCTTCCCAAGGATGCTCTGGTAAAACAGATCAAGGAACTAATCCAGAGTTACACCAATCGTATTTTGTTTGCCTGGCACCAAGAAAAGAGGGCTTCCTTTCTTCTGCCTCACACTTTATACAATTATGCCATTACAGTAGTTTTCAGGCTTCAAAATTTTGACTTTCTCAGTTTCTCAGTGATTTTTTCAGGTTTTATCACTTGACTCATCCGTGCAGGCTACTTAGTCCCTGAGCGATCACTTTCTAGATAGTTTACAACAAAGATGGATTAAAGATCAACTTAGCCATTAGCTCAGCTGTTTCAGTCTGCCAGCTTGACTTTCTCCCAGAGACAGGCCAGTTTAGCAGCTTATCTTCTCAAATCTGCTCTTGCACACGTGACCTATATTTGAATATGGCACGTATCCGTGATACGGCGGTTTTAGTCCTTTGCATGCTGTACATTAGTAGCCATTGCAGAACAAGCTTTCTCTCATTTTAGTAATTGCTACAAGAGTGTGCACACGGTTGTGCATCATATTGCAAATGTTATCTTGGGATTTAAGAACAGGGAGTTGAACAGTAAGAAAAACCTTGTAGTAAAATTAAGCTTAAATAAAGTGAAAGCAAAGGTCTACTAAGTTACAACTAGACATGGATGTGGGATACCATACTGACTACATTCACAGTACCAGAGTTTCTCATAGCTGAGAAGCAGACTGAATTCAGACTCTCTTTACAGTTTGATCTATAATTTGATACTTTTATAAAATACAATGTTTACTAGTAACAGCAGGAAGAAGATTCTAATGCAAACAAAATTTTTACTGTCACCATCAGGTTGGAACATCCTTCTTTTATATCTAGTCAAAGCAGGGCTCAAGGCTGTGTTTGGTCTTCAGGATGAGTAATATTTTCCTAGGTAATGTACTCTTGAGAGGTCTAGTGATTAACATTCTGATAACCTTGGCTAGAGAGCATTAGTGAAGAGCAAAATGACATTATAAAGGAAAAAAAATGCTTACCAAAGAGCAGACAAGGACTCCATGCCTGTGCAAGCGCAGATTGATAGATTGGTTTGTTAGATATGTATTTCAAGACCTTTCTTCCTGAAGCTCAGATTTATTACTGACCATGGCTTTGAACGTGTCGAAGTCCAGCGAGGATCGATTTTCCATATTACTGCGGAAAGGTAGCTGCAGGCAGTTTGGCAAGTGCTGATGTGAGTCTGTATTAACATGCACAAAGGAAAGATGCCCTGTTCAAACCATGCCTTTGCATTTGCTCCCAACAGGCTCATTGTCTTTCCCAGCCGTGCCGTGCGAGGGCAGCAGAGACTGTGGAACGGGGAGCTGCTGTGCGGGGGCTCTGCGGGGACAGCGGTGGCCCCGACCGGGGGGTGTCCCCGGCCACCCCGGCTGCCTTCGTGGCTGCTGGGAACAAGCTGTTGAGGGGACTCCTGCCACCTGTGCTGGACATCTCACAGGATGCAGAGGCCCATGAGGGACCAGAACCGGCATCCGGAGAATCAGACAGTAAGTAAGTCTCTACTGAGGCCAAAACATTTTAAACTTTTGATGTTTTTGATTTAGTTCTGATGGAAATGGCAAGAAGCACGCACAACGTACGGCCCTGCCTCAAGCCAGCAAATGTCATGTTCCCGAGCTGAAACATTAACACAAAAGCAGTTGAAACGGAAAATAATAACGTTTGAAAGCCTGTTTTAGAACAGGTGCATGTTTGCGACCCTCTCATCCTGGTTCCACAAACAATTAGTTTACTTTAGCAGCAAGTTTCTCCAAAGCAGGTACTGGGCCTGCAAATTTTAGGCCTCCCAAAAATTTGTAAACAAATATATGAAAACAGAGTAGAATAATGGGAAGTACTGGGTGGCCTTTGCGGTGGGCAGCACTACTCACCCCGCCTATAACAGAGAAGGGAAACAACACCGAGCAGCCAAAGCCTGCGCGCATCTTTCATGCCTTGAGTAGAAAAAGCTCAGCATCAATATTTTGGCTGCACCTGACCCTAATTTCCAGAGTCTTGGTTAAGTCTAGTTGACTTGGTGACACTCGGCAATTATTTTGCGGAGAAAGAAACGGTGTTATTCATCACCCCGTGAGGCCAAACCACAGCTCCAACCCTTTCCTTGCATATTTGTGCAGTTGCCATGAGGTGGAGCCATCCACCAAATCCCAACCACCACTAAACGGCTACCAAGAGCTTTTAGCTCTTTTTTTTTTTTCCACTTCAGCCAGGCTGAGCCTAAGCCTCCATCCAAGGTCAGCTGATTGTTGACAAGCACCGATAAATCAAGCAGAAAGCGCTGATGATAATGCTGCTCGTTATTGATCGAGTGCTATAGGTGATACTCAGGGGAGGGTTAGCTGTTCACACCAGTCACTAGGTAACGGGGTTGCCTCGGGATGCAGTCAGCCACCCAGAACAGAGCTGATGAGATAATGTTCTGGGTTTCTGTTTCAGTGGCTGTGTTGTGCTGTCCTGATTACCCTTGGAAAGGCCACTTTATTCTGCGGCTCAAAGAGGGCCATAGAAGTTTGAGTGGATAAACCCCAACATGGAGAGGCAGCTACAGGTACTTTTCTCTAAACTGCCTCTCGACTCTATAATCTTCTATTCCCCTATAAACCAAAATCTTTACCTTTTCTTACAAGACTACAGCGTGCTTCCTTTTACCTCTGTGCCCAAAGGACGCTGCATTTGCTGGCTGCCAGGCTGGATTGCATTGCTCCACCCAGAAGATGACTACGAGTGCCTTGGGAAGTGCCTTGTTTGCAGAAACTGGTGGGACAAAACATTTGAACTTAAATCCCATACGTGTGACGGCAGCACAGACAAGGATAGGTGGATATTTTATCTGCTCCAAGCCAAGCACCGTGATTTGGTTTCACTTGGACCACTCCACCTTGAAATAGCTATTCTATTCCTGGTGTAATTTTCTTGAAGGAAAATTGAAATCTGCAAGATTTTAATTTTGCAGGAACACTATTTTCCACTGAAAAACAAACCTCTTCAAAAAATTCCCAAGAAGGTCTGAACAACACGGCTGTGATATTGACGGATGTAAACCCTGCAATTGTGTGTCTTTCCATGCCTGGGATCTGTTTAAGCTATAAATCCCATCTGTTATGCACAAGGATGACTACTGAACATCCTGATAAGAGAGGTGCAATTTGTCTGGAAATATATCGTACAATAATGTTTTCTAATATTTGGTGTAATAAAGGAAATATTGTCATCAGTTACCTCACTGATATGTAACTTTCTGTTGGCAAATCTTTCACAGTAAGGTTATAATAACATCACTCTGGCATCTCTGCCAGATACTCAACTCTTTATTTTCTGTTCTGTCATATAAGCTGAGTAATTTATATGCCTGTTCAATACAAAAGGTGGTTATTATATGTTTGAAGAAAGAGATTTGACAATACCTGCCTTGTAAGAAATACCAACTGAGTCGTAGAGAGGAAAGGCAAAGGAAAATGCTGTAAATCAAAAGGTGACAAGGCAGTTTTCAGATGGAAGATTAGAAGATTGTTCAGGGTTCCACAAACAAATATGTTGAATTATAGACAAAAAGCCACTTTCCAGCATTTGTCCCCTGTTTCTGCAGTCCTTTTAGGGACATAAATCCCACTGAAGTCAAATCATGTCTATAAACTAAATTCCAAAATTAATCCATAAGTAGAGTCTGTCATGGAAATGCGTATTATTAGTTTCATTTGTACAAGATGTATAGATATGATTTCAAATAAAAGCAACATTATGGAAAAAATTACGTCAATTGCAGTTTTGTCTGAATAAGGAGTGCACAGCATGAATGCTCTCCCAAAATAACACATCTGCAGTGATCTAAGCGAAGCTTAGCTAACATTCCCTGCACTGTATTTTTACACAGGTAATTTTGTGTGACTGCTGAACCACAGCTCTAAAATGGCATCGATCTCCAAGCTCTGACAAACGCATAGCAAGGTTGCTCTACCCAGCGAGAAGGAGCAGTGATGGACTCTGGCCAGATGCCAGCGCTGCTCTTCAGTCCCTGTAAAGATGTGAGAAGATGTATTTTAGCTGATGGAGTGAAAACACTTTGCCGTTTGCAATGGCACGGAAAGGTGCCATCACAGGTCTGCCTCCTGCCGCACAGGCCAGCAGCCGGGCACGCAACTCGGAGAGCTTCAATAAGGCAAGAGCAGGAGGTGACAGAAAGCCCCTTTGGGTGTGGGACTGAGTGGCAACTCAGCTGCAAGGGAGCTGCAGAAAGCTGCCTGGCTCTGCTTTCCTGCAGATGACCAGGCTTGTTAACCCCAGCCCAGGATTCAGGGCACGGAACATCAGAGCTGGTACGTTGGGTGCCAAGAACTGATCATGTGAACTGCCTTAATCCCCCTGAGCAAGGAAAGGAGAATGCCTGAGCACCGTGGGAAAGAGCAGCTCGTCGTGACAAACATCCAACGTTGTCAATCTAATGCTGAACTCTTCTTAAGAGGCTGACAGGAGAAGCCCACCCTGCTTGTGCTGGTCCTTATTGTCCTGCTTTCTAGGGCAGTGCTGCTCTACCAGCAGCCAGCTCCTGGGCTGTCTCCATGGGGACTATCCTGTTGTCTCTGGGCTCTGGCCATCACTGTGCAGTCCAGTGGCCCTCGTCAGCTGCAGGGAGCGCTTTCACAATATCACAGAGGAATGGCAGCCCAAGGCACGGGAGGAGAAATTCATCCTCCGTTCAGCTTACCCTTGCAGCAGAGATGTTTCCCACTCTGAGACTGGAAGTCCAGACCTCAATTCAGGGAGCAAGGTGACCTTATTGTTAGCTTTCAGTTAAAACAGGAAGATCATTGCCCCTGAAGATGGAAGGGGACATTCCCTGTCTCAGAGCAGTCCACTTGGAAAAGGAAAAGCACTCTTACATTGCACAGGGGAGAAGAACGCGGGTCGCGGCTCTTTAGAAGAGGTGGCTGGGGCAGGAGCTGGTGGCAATGGAGGTAATCCTTCCTCTAGAGAACCTGCTGAAGCGTGAACACGCAGAAGTGGATTTCCAAGCCGAGCAATACCTGCTGTCTGGAGTGACCTACTTTTTTGCACGCTACGTGAATAGGGCCAGGCAATAGTTAATTCAGTGCTGAAAAATAAAACTGTTGGGCAGCAACAATTATCACATGTCTGGTGAACCTCATGAAAAACCTCACTGTCCCCTGACAGTGGTTACTGGACGGTATCTCATTTCAGACCTGTGTTGTGGGTACATATCTAGCGGAACACAGCCATTTTCTAAATGGAGCATAATCATTCAAGTTTGCTTATCAGATCGAACAGAAGTTTTTCTTATTACTATGCACAGTAATTTACCAAATGCAGAGTTTTTAATGTCATCTCATAAATCACAAAAAGATAAAAGGCATTTTCATGCTGAGGGTCCGAGCAGTCCAGTGCCTCTGGATGAGAAAGGCTGAGTGAGCGAAGCTCTCAGCAGGATAGAGCACACCATCAAATCCAGCTTTTCCAGCGGCCTTGCCGCATATCCCAAATCGCACCGGCTATGAAACCCTACCTGACATCAGGCATCACTCTTCACCTGGCCCTGTGCTCGCAGGTCTCCCACGCCTCTCCCCTGCCATTATTTTGTCTCATCTCAGCCACCAAACGCTCAGCTAAATCTGTACTGAACCGTCGCCAGCTGAGTTTTCGCTGAGATGTTAAATGTTTGTCACCCGTACGGGGAAGGGAACTAAACTAACAAGCTAATCACTCTTTCGGACTTTGAATTAGTTTCTAATGCCTGTGCTGAATGCCTAACAACTGTTTCAAAAGTTGGGCTTTGGTATGATATTTGCTGATACTTTGACTCTATATAGATTTTTATTTTGGAACAAAATCCCATTTCTTGATACATTGGCCAATTAAACTAAACAGCTCTCGTCAAAATGACCCCCAGTTACCAGCAAGAAACTTAACCCTGATGGTTGCATTTCGAAAGCCTGGTATGTTTTATCTCCCTTTTTTCCCTCGAATGAGATCCTGGCACCCTAATTCGCAGGCACCGGAGCCGATCTCCGCAGAGAGTCGCAATCAAGTCGACTCTTTCTTTTCAGCACAAAGGAAATCACATTTCTTTGAAACGCCGAGGAAATCTGAATGTGTGTTCCTGTTTAGCATGATTAAGGTGTCACATAGCACTCCCACGCACCCCGACACAGAGAACTTCTTGCCGGCTGCTGATGTCAAAGCAAATCAGCTGAAACACGGAGGGATTCTGAGAAACACAACTAGGACACGCCAGGCAGGCTGCCAACGAGGCACCCAGTGTCATACAGGCCTCCGTGCAGGGGATGGGGACAGCACAGTCATGTCCCCTGCCCCCCCAGCAGGTTTGAAATGCAGGCATGGGGCACACGTCTTTCACCAGGTAGGAATTCCTGCATGTGAGCTCCTTGTTGCTGGTTATAAAACCTTGATAGGTAACAGCAGAGGTACCTGTAGCATTTGGGAACATCTCCGAGGGGTGCAGTTCTTTGCTTTTGGATTTGCCTAAAACTTTCTTTGCTTGTGCTCTGTTTTGGTCTCGGCCACCTGGGACATCTCTCTCTATCCCAGTTCTGTCTCTCATTGCCCTGATGGTCCCAGCTGCATTCCTCTTGCTTTTCTTCAGCTCTTTCTTCTGCGTATTTTTGCCTGTGTCCTGTGGTTTGTCCGCTATTAACGTTAATAATTTAGGGAATTGTCTGCTTCTGCTGAAATCAATTCCTGTGCAACTTCTGCTAAGTGCTGGGCCTGTGCCCAAGGACCACTATGATGGGGCCCAAACGAGGCAAGCGAAATGAAATGAAAGCAGAGGAAAACAGAGGCTTCATCCTTCACCACCCTGTGGTGATGCCCACCCGTTGGGGATGCCCAACGCCTAAGAAACACGAGCCCCAGATTCCAGTTGAAATCCCTTCCTTTTCAAAGCTCTCCCACGTACATCACTCTGTGCCTCTGCAGGTGTTTGCCTAATGAAAATTGTAATGGATCAAAGTGCTTGCGCTAAGCTATTGATCCAAGTGCTGCTTTCTAAACCCCCTCTTACACCTCCAACCCACTGCTAGGAACCATCTCCAAGAGCTACACCAACCTTATGCAGAAGACCTTCTTTTTAGGCCATTTACCGTCTGGATGGTCACCCATTTCCTTGTGAGTGGCAGAGGAAGAAAAGCACCTCCTGTCTCAAGACTTAAGCCAGTGTGGACCAGGTTCTCCTTATTTCCTTCTCTGGCATCACACAACTAGACTGCTGAGGGCCAGATGCAGGGAAACTGTCAGCAGCAGAAGACATGGACTTTGTCTTGGAGAGACATTTTATGTTCTTAAGCCCAGGGCTTTAATAGCTCTGTGAGTGAGGCAGAATAAATAACAAGACAACATAGACAATGATTTAGAGACCAGGTATGCAGACAGTTTGACTAAGGCTGAGAGGATAAGTTCATCTGATATAACGTCACTGAAGTTCAACTCTCATCCGTGTTGTTGAGCCATACAGCTGGGCTTCTCTGTCCTTCCTTGAGCAGCATTTTAGCAGAAGAAGAATTTCTTAATTTTTTTTTTAAGCGGCTGGACTGAGACACCACCCCCAAAAACACACAGGCTGTGGCTCTCCCCTGACAACAGCAGACGTTGGCTGGTCAGGGGAGGACTTGTGCAAGGTCTGGAGCTTGGCTCCCACCAGGAGCTGCCAGCACCCCGCAAAGGCACCCAGCCCCAGCCCACTGTGCAGCCTGGCTCTTCCCACACCCCGGGGCCAGGAGGATTACCGGGAGCACAATGAGGATGCCAGCGTGCAAATCCCAGCCTGGGGAACAGACACACAGAGGAGGGTGTGAACACCCAACACTTCCACTTACCTCCTCCTCAAGGGCTTGGCTGAAGTCCCCCTGGGACCATAGGCTTGGATGATGGAGACCCAGCGCTTCACTCACCGAGCCATCAGCTGCCAGGCTTCAAGTTGTTCATTTACTCCAGCATTTGCTAATCGCTTGCAGCACCCGATAGGCAGAGATGTCAGGACACACTTCCCGTACCCAACACTTCCCCTACCCACCGGCGTGTGAAGTACTTGGAGGCTGGGCAGGAATGCGGTGCCTGTTGCGGTGGGTTATGGACAGAAGCCAGAGCAGCGTACCATGGTCACGTAATTAAATAACAAGAACAGATTAGGCAATCTCTGTGCTTCATGTTGACAAGCCTGAAGGAAAGAACAGAACATGTAATCAAAAGAAGGGGGTTTCTTTCTTTCTTTCTTCTGAAAACCAGACAATATTACAGCAATATAGGAGGTGGCATAGCATGCACTAATGCTGCTGCCCTGGGTATTTCTCCCTTGCAGGTTTGAGGATAAGACTGAGATCTTTATTGAAGTCCAAGGGAGCAAAGAACTGGAGGAGCTGGCACACGTTGGAAATTAAACACTGGACTGATTTAATGCTTATTCAATGGCTTTTGGCCCTCTGTTTGGCTCACCTGCACAAGGACACGTGTGGCTTTCTCACATCAGCAACTTGCAATCAAAAATCACCCGTAATGCCAGCTTCCTCCAGGAACAGACGGCTATCTTTGTGGTCTTCTTAATGACAGATCGGGCTAAAGAAAAAGCACAAATTCACAGCCTGCTTATCAGGAAACATTTCAGGCTTCCTTCTTTTGATGATTTCTGCAGAGATATTCCTGCTGAGTCACTGGGTTTGCAGTGTCATGTGCCAGCGGGAGCTGCAAGAGCTGCCCCCGGGGAAGGGGCTGCCTGCTGCGGCTGCCTGCCGTAGCCGTGGTAGGGGGCGAACGGGAGATGTGAGGAGCACCCAGGTGCATCCTTTGGGCTTCCTTGGCCAAAGCTGCAAGCCAGGATTGGAGTGAAATTGAACTGAAGAAATCATCTGACCTGTACATGGGGCTTTTTAGCTGAATTGCTTCACTGGCTTAACAGGCAACTAGACACCTTGTTATCCTGCTACCCACTTCCCTGACGCAAGGATGTAGTTTAGTGACTCGCCACCGTTCAGGTACCAGTAATGACAGCTGCAGTTTTTCCCCAAACAACTGATTTCAGATATGCAATTTGTTTAGATCCCATTAAAATAACCTGCTCCTCATTTTGTCTCTATGGTGCTAAAAACATCAATACCAAGTAACGCTTCTGCAGCAGTGACCTGGCTTACCCTGCTTTTGGGAATCATCCAGACAAACATGGCTCTTTGCTTTTTTCAATCACCCTTCTGAAGTGATCAGCAGAGACAGCCTGAAAAGTGACAACCCCAGATTGCTAATAAATGTCCCCAGGCTTTAGCAAAGCTGCTACAAAGCTCCCTAAAATTAGCCCAGCATCTTTCTTTTAGTAAAGACCTCCCGCGACGAGCGAGGCTGCAGGTATCCTGGGCTGCAACGAGACTCCCAGTATACGTGCAAAGAGATGTTTTGCCCTATTTAGGAAATTGCTGGCTAACTTATAGGTGACACTGTTCACTGGTGGTGTCAGTCGCCCCGACACCTTTCCGGTGAGAAGGCAGCTTGTCGCAGCCGCCATGTGTGTGGAGTTGCCTTATTTACTCTCCTGGGGTGGCATGAATCAGAGTTGAAAAGTGCAGTATGTTGAAGCCAGCCCCTATTCCCATGATGTGCGAGCGTGAGTCACTCAGCGGGGAGATTCTGCCAGGGTCCCTCCTGGGCGACCCAGCTCTGCTAAACGCGCTGGAAAATCCACGGATAAAAACAGCCCCGGTGACGCACGGGAGCCAAGCAGCCTCCGTGCCTTTTTGGGGAAGCTTCTGAACTGCCGCCGTTTCCTCTTGATCAATAACCCGGCTGGCAGGGCAGGGCTTTGAAGCAATCCAGAAGACACGGCTCGCTGCTCGCGCCGTCACCGCTGTTTCTCTCCGGGAAGGTGACAGGCTGGGTGGCTCCAGGCACAGGCAGGGGAAGGATTTCTCTTCCATGTGTATTTAAAGCCAGATTCTCCTGTGAGAGCTCTTGCTTAACAGAAAAGGTAACGCATGATGTGAAAGGGCTTTCTGTGGCATGTGCAAAAAAAATACTTTTTTTAAAAAAAAAAGTCCCATCTCAAGGTCCCACAGCTCACTTCTTTCTCTCTCGTCATCTCCTTTCTCCACCCTCTCTCCAGTAAATACCGCTTGTGGGGTTACCGTGGGAATTAGGGAGCAAACCAGGCTGCCTTCTGCAGCTAGTTGGCCTGAATATTCAAAACATTTTTTTTGGCCTTAAAACCCATCACTCAGCTGATCCTGTGCTTACTGGAGCTGATCCTCCAGTCCCTGCGACCCTCACAGTGAGGGCACCGCTGTCCTCAGCAATGGTTTCCACGCTATCATCCCGACTTGGGCTACAAAGAAAAGCCACTAATATTTCCAGATAAATATCTCATTAATTTCAACCACAGGCAGCCGTGAGTCACTTCCCTTTGACTACATTCCTCTCTTGTGACCAGAAATCAAGTAGTGAAGATCTGGTACTGTGTAAAATTCATAATTATTTTGAAAGGATATCAATAATTAGTCTCAAAAATTCAGACCTAAAAAAATCCTTCATTTTTTCCAGAGATTTGCTACTAGTTAATCGCCTTTGCTCCTACCACAGCTGCATAATAAGACAGAATAATTTTACCACAGAACTGTTAGATTTTTTTTTTAAAGCATCTTTCAAAGTTCAAGCAGCAGGTTGGGCTTTCCTTCTGTCTCTTGGTAAATCATCTCTTTTCCCCAAAAAACAAAACCAGTGTAAGGCAACGCTCATGCTCAGGCAGATGTTTCTCTTTTGCATGGATCGGTTCCCCATGAGAAGTAGTGCAGTGGCATCATTTGCCACAATAAATCACAGGAGCCTTTAAGCCTGTACTCGATATCCACTTAAAAAAAAAAAAACAAAAACCAAACAAAAATCCCCAGACTGCTTAATAATCACTCAGGCCTGTCTTAAAATATGCTAAAAAAGAACCTTTTCAATCAACTTTGGTGGGATTGCACCGAGCACGGCACTGAAATCAGGGCTTTATTCAGACCCAAACCTCTTGCCAAACATGTTGCTCACTTCAATCACTGCTCATTAGCCCACGGGTTCACCCTGGTGACTAATGACTGCTCATAGCTGGAATCAGTGCATTATGGGGGAATAACCAAACTTTAGGAGGAGTTTCTCGTTTGTACTGATGAAGGCGGGGGAGAAAGTGGGGAGGGGGATAAACACCGTTACTTCATCTCATGAACTCCCCTAATCTCTCTCAAAGGTAGTCCCCAATGCTGAGGGCTTTTAACCTGAATCACAGGAAAAAAATGACATGGAACTGGCCCGTGCTGTGCTGACACAGCCTCTGGGCAAAGAAACAGCTGCAGAAGAGTTTGCTTTGTGCTGTGTCTCAAGCCACAGGGGAATGCAAAACGTCCCACCTGCCTACTCCTCCATGGGTCGCCCCTCCAGCCACTCGCTGCCCTGGGGATGGGGCCGCACCACTGCGCCTTGCGGCGGGTGCTCCCCTGGGAAAGGAAGGGATACCACGCCAGGCCGGGCTCCTTGCAGTCCCTGATCCCAGCATCAGCCCCAACCAGGCCCCAAAAACCAAAGTAACTTCGCTCATGAGCTGATGGAGGCCAAGAGCTTTGTTTGAGCCTCTATGAAGATGTTGGAGTCCATCAACAGACATGAGGTGACTTGTGATGCCAGCAATGGCCGGGCACAGAGCCGCTGTGTACCCATGTCCCTACTGATAGCAGTTCTCCCTTGTCGTCCCCGGGATGCGCTGGCACTGCCAGCACAGCCGCAGGGACAAAAAGTGACCAAGTAACTTGCAGGAGGGACAGGGAGAAGGGTGCAGCCCAGAGCCCCTCAGGCAGCGGAGCAGGAGGAGGAGAAGAAGAAGGAGGAGGAGGAGGTAGGAGGAAGGCCCCGGGGCCACAGCGATAGCTGCGTGCTGGAGCTCGGGCGGGTTTCCTTGGCAGCCGCAAGCTGAGGGCGCTCACCATACCTAAGTGAAGATTTTGTCGCCATGGCAACATTGATGTCATCGGCTCTGCGGCGGAGAGCAGCGTTAACCTCAAGTGCGACTTTTTTTTCTTTTTTTCCCCCTTGGTTTGGGGTTTTTGCTTATTGATTTGTTTATTTCTCTCCGGAGGTGGCCCTGTCACTGGGGCTGGCAGCAGTGTCCATGGATGTCCACCAGCCCCAGACCCCTCCTCACGTCATTCGGGAGTGGCACGGAGCCCCAGCACTGGGAGCGGTGGGATGGGGCTGTATTTTTGAAATGGAGCTCTCAGCCCCACGCTCTGCCCTGCACGCACTGACTCCTTTCCCCAGCTGTTGCAAACCGACAGTACTTCCAAGGAAGATAGTTTGGATGTTCCCGAAACGTGAAGGAGGTGAGGGAGGCAGAGGCTTCACACCCGAGGAGATGCCTCCGTGCTCTCACCACGCAGGAAGGCACCAGCCTGCTGTCAAACCACGTTACGGCAGAGCCGCCGCCGCTCATGCTCCCGTCAGGAGGAGTCCGACGGACCCGCCGAGACAGAAATTCCACAGCTCTGTAGGGGACACAATGCCCGATGTGAGCATCCGACGGCTGCGCACCGGAGGCCGAGCTCTGCCCTTGGTGCCGGTGCGGCGTCACCCCAGCCCTGAACCAAAAATCTCTCTTCGGACAATGCCCGGCAAGTGGTTTGAAGAAAAGATTCATGAGGGAGTGAGACCTGGCTTATTCACCAACCTCTGTGAGCCTCGGCTCCAGGGATGGTTACCATCCCGATGGACAAATCCTCGATCCCCCTGGAGCCTCCTTTCACTTCCACGTATCACGGCTACTGCCATTAACAGTGGACCGTGGCAGAAGTCTGGGTCAGGCTGTTCCAGCCAAAAATATTCTACGTGTTACCCAGTTCACTGCAACGTTAAAAGCAGCATTTCACCTAACTGACAGGGCAGGAGTAACGGTACAGCTGAGCTCGGCTTCCCTGGCTGCCTACACAGCCCTCCTCCCTGACTCATGGGGAATTTTTGGTTTAACTGTGACTGGGTTTCTTATAAAGATTTGATTTTTTTTTTTTTTGGTTACATTGAACAAATCCTGCTTCTACACCAGCTCATTGTGCAGACAGAGTGGGATGTGCTCTCTTCTTACCAGGAAGGAGGTTGTGATGAGCCTCATCTGCCCATCTCCGGGTTTGGGGACGCTCACCCAGCCTCATCACTGTACGTCAGGGCTGGAGAAAGCACCATGTGGAAGGGAGATGGCTGGTAAAACAGGATCAGAGCACAACATAAAATCCTAGCCAATAAACTAGTTTAACAATATTTTTCTCTCTTGTGTAAATAAACAACGAGCAACCCAAACTTGCATCTTTCTAACACTATGATGCTTAACATGAAACACAAAGCATTCCTGATAAATGTGTTTCTGCAACCTTCAAGGTTCACGACTTTGCCTCTTAGTGCAGCAACAAATAACAAAATCCAGTTCCAAGATCTCAAAGCACCTGGCAAATGAGTCAGTAAAATCCGTTATCCTTAATGTCACCATAACTGGTAAAATATGGACAGAAAAGTAACCCTAAGCCAAGGTTTCTGTATGTGAAATATAATGAGGTATACTGCATACCAAAGTCACTAGCAACACTTTGTGAGACAGTCAGCAGGCCTCTGACCCCATACTCAAAGCAAACTTTTCAAAAGAACTTCATGTAATTTAATTCAAAGGCACTGATTTTATAATAAAGCCATATGTAAGGATGGGAGATTCTGGGTGGGGGAGACTCTGCTGAGATTTAGAAGTATCTCAGCTACGGCGAGCAATTCGACTTCAAATGTATGCTGCGTTAAAATTAAAAGATTAATGTTTGAAATTATATCCCAGCTGGAACAAAAATTAAGAAGAAACTGGTTACTATATCAACTGCCAGATCTGTGAAGAAAACTGGTTAATTTAGGTGTTGAGACCAATTCAGTGCTAGTACTGAACTGAACATGAGCTGTGAGCTATATTCTGATACACAGACCTTTCTTTTGATCTTGGTAGAGATTTGTAGAAAAAAAGGACATGTATTTACATCAGCAGTGCTATACTGACGAGGTTCTTGCACAACCACTGGGTCACTGTGAGATTTGTGTACATATATATTTAAAATCTGATAGGGTCTATTTTAAAAGTGAAAATATATTACAGCACTTGTTCTGGCTGGTTGGTGAAAATCATGAAAGTGTGACTGCCTAAAAAAAATAGTAATAATAAAAAAGCAGGTACCAGGCTAGCAGGAAAAATACCTGCATGTTTAATATTACTGGCAAAAAGGATATTCCAAGGTCTGTTATTAATAAAAACAGCTTACCGCAAATATTTACTTAAGATGTTCCCCAGTCAATAGAAAAGAGAATGGAAAAAAACCTGGATGGTAACATCCACTTGAAACAAATATCTTGATGCGTGTATGCTATTTAGTTGGAAAAAATCATTAAAAATTCACGACGCAGCGATGCAGTTGACTGGCGTGTTCTGATGGGCACAGCTGGCTGGACTTGCAGAGGCTGGGAGAGGTCAGCGCTGCCTTCAGCGTGAGAATGATGGAAACACTACGCTCTTACTGCTCATAGACGCGTAGGAAGTTTCAAGCAGCTCTTTTCCAGATCAGAAATCCTTGTACATATGAGACAAGAGGTCACTCCCACTCCCAGACATCAGAGGAGTGGAAATCCCAAAGTTGGGAACAGTCCCAGCTCCTGCTGTTGTCCGGAAGATAGCAGTCTTGAGCGCAGCTGGCGTCCATGCGGTGCGTTTGAGCCCATCGTTGCTTATGTCATACCTTCACCGCATTTAGGGATTGCTAGTCCAGAGTCCAGGTCCCACACAGATCTACCAACGAGGTCTTTCTGCTCACTCCAAAGACCTTCCCGCTGTATTTCCAAGAGGACTTTACCTGAACAGAGGCTCGCTGCTCTCTGGGAAGCATACGGAGTGAAGAATATCAGACACTTTGTGCTCAGTGCTGAGGCTCAGAGATGGAGCTTCTCCCTTGCTTGGCATGGGTGACCCTGACATGAGGACAAGGCCTGCTGAAAGCCCGTTGACACGGCTTGCCTGCTCTGGGGACACGCAGCCGGCTCGCAGGAGATCAGGGCACCCATAGACTTCAAGAGAACACTAAGCAACCTGCAGACCTGCCCTGAAGACAGCCCAGATGCTCCACACCTGCCCTGGTGCCACCATCTACCACATCTCCCCTCCCAGAACCAGGGTTAGGCAGATAGCCTCAGGTCCTCACGGACAGGGCTTGTTGGTAACCCAGGCTCCACCTTGCGTGAAAGGACCATGTGAACATGACATACCAAGCTCTTACCTGGTAAAAACATGAGCAGACAACTCTTCAGGTCAGCAGCTGTTTCAGCACTCCTCTCCAAGCAAACCCACGCTTAATTGTCAGGATCTTAGGCGTGTATTTTACTCTCTGAGCAACAAGCTGTACCCACCACCCACTGGAGGCAATCGGTACTTTGTGAGGTTCATGTCTGCGTTTGGTCTTCTGAAACTCAAAACATTATCTGTGAGCAGTGCAGGAAGCAATAGGAAGGTAGGACAACATTGGGTTTTAACAAGGACATGAGAAAATTGCTCCTGAAACATGGCAGTGCCGTGGCTTTGTGCTCTTTGGACTTGCATCAAAGCTATTGGGTTGAAAGCCAAGAGCTGTAGGTTAGACAAACCTCTAGTATTCACCGTCCCTGGGAAGAGGGGCTGCAGGAACCTCCCAGATGACATTGGGCAGCTTTTTAATATTTCTGGCTATTTAGGTCCAGAAAGGCTTTGTGAAGACCCTGCCACTGCTGAGGGGGATGGCCCATACGCAGCAGTGATGGCTCAAGGAGAAACAACTCAAAAAGCCCGACAGCCTCCGTCCGCTACAGCCGTCTTGCTTCAGCGGGGAAAAAAGGAAGGCACGGTTCATTCTCTCCATCGAGGGCCATCCTGCGAGCACTTCTTACCTTGGCTGGAAACACAGTACAAACACTCGTGTTTCTCCACGTCCTAAAGTCTGTTTTGTGGAACAGGACAGAAATAGAGATAAAAATGAGAGTACAGGAGCCAGGTAATGTAGGTGATGAATGCGACTCTTGGAACATCTGCGGGAACTGATTTCAAGTGGGGCCCATTTGTTTAAAAGCTAAAGAAGTTTAGCAAATGTCTAGACGACCGAAGCAGAGTTGTGAAGCTCCAGCTGGATTTTCTGCTGGCGTCCAGCCCACCCACCGGCGTGCTTTATCAAGGACAGCGAGCAGAATGCAAACGCAGCAGATCCCTCCATTTGGATGCTGCTCTGAAACACACCTTAATATACAGAAACCTCTTGTAGAGTCTGGAAATGCCCCACCATTTCCAGTACTCCCTACTTCAGGCAACCAGTGCAAAACCAACCCCATCAATGCAACTCTTTTGATGGCCCATGCGAGAACTCCATGAGCCTGCAAAGGACTAGGAACGGTGCAGAGACAAACGGTCTCAGGGAGAGATGCAAGAACCAAATGTGCAGAGACTCAGCTCTCCTCCTCTTCGTCCCTTCTAGGTGACGGTACCTCAACACCTGGTGACTGGTGGCAAACACCCACGAGTGCTGCCCGCTGGGCGCCACTTTGCCAACAAGGAAAGGGGCAGCGCCGAGGCACCGGAGCAGCACACAGAGCGAGCTGCGAGCGCGCGGCTCTTCGAGACACCGTCCTCCGTCAGCCGTCGTCCTCCGGCTCTGGCGTCTCTGCACCTCCCACAGCATCCTCACATCATCGGGGCGGTGAGAGCTTCCTTCATAGAAAACACGAAGCACGCAGCTAAAAGATATTCACTTACAGTTTATTTTTGCCTGAAATTATTTCACATCTCTTTGTACACAGCTACAGAACAGTAGTAGTAAACCATTGGTAAAAGCAACAGTGCTAAGGAAAATGTTGGCATAATTTTTCTGTTTTTTTTGTTTGTTTGTTTTGTGGTTTTGTTTGTGGTTTTTTTTCTTCTTTCTTCCCATACTGCATCCTCACACAGTTTGGGATTTGAAGGGGAAAAAAAACCTGGCACACTACATGAGACTCAATTTCTGTTTCATTTATTTAAAAAAAAAAAAAAGAAAGAAAAAAGAACATGATTTGGGTAGGGGTTGTCTACATAGCAACAAAGTTTAAAAAAACAAAACAACCCAAAACAAAAACAAACGCTTGGCTTCCATTGAATAAGATTAAATATATATATATTTATATATAAAAAATTACATTGGCTGTATGTGAAACCTTGAGGTGCTGAAGAATAAAATAAAGGTGTTAAACAGAGGCAAAACTTCTTTTTGGTGTTTTTTTTTGTTTGTTTGTTTGTTTTAAATAAGCAGCTCTGTACAATGAAGGCTCATTATGAAAAAAAAAGTCAACAGCATAGTTATAAAAGAAACCACAATTTTTAAAAAATTATCTTCTAAGCAATTGTGGAATTTGAAAAATGTAGCAGTCACATTTACAGACAGGTCAGAGCTATCGGATCAGCAACAACGCTATTTTTTCAGTCTCCCCAGAGGAACATGCAGAACGATGTGTGCCCAGAACAGGTACGGGGAGGGAGGGCGGAGAAGAGGAAGAGGGGGGAATAGAAAAAGCTGATGCACAAAACGGAGGGAGAGCTTTTTTTCCTCTTTTTGAAATACCGGACGTAAACAGAAAACAACCGAGGCGACTTGTAAAATCTACAGCGTTCTGCGAACAGCCCATTGGCAAAATAAACGACTTTTCCCCATCTCCCACGTTTAAACCTGACATGGTTTGAAAGACTAAAGAAAGTTTTCAGACTTGGGAAGGAAACGTGACTTTTATTAACCCCTGCGCCCCCGCCCCCCCACAACCATACCCCCCGTGATAGATATTTTCCTTCCTATTTGATAACGTTTGAGGCATTTTGAAATCAGAAAGACAACGCGATGAAGATTGTAACAGAGAGGGAGTATAATACAGTATGCGTTACTAAAAAGCAATTTTCAAGAAGGACATTTCCTTTTAAAAAAAATAATAATAACAACAAGACAGCAAACTATTTTATACAGTACTATACGCAAAAAAAAGGGTAAAAGAATTAACAATTCATAAATAAAAGACAGGTCCCAGACCTGTTATTTGTGAACCATTTTCTTAAATAGGTGCATTATGTAAATCTTATGTACAACAAAATTACTTTGCATAACAACTGCAAGGACACGGGGGGGAGGTGAAAATCATATTGGTTTTGGTTTTCTTCTCTTGAGATTTTTTCTAAGTTTGATTTTCTGGAGCGAAACTGGTGAAAGAGGAGTTCTGACTGGAGGGGTGCCAGCCAAGGAAACCCAGGTAAATAATGACAAATGAATTATTTTTTTTTCTCCACACAGCATAAAACACAAAGGCAAATAAAATCCACAAAGGTGTTTTTTTCCTCTTTATAATCCTCTTGCTGCTACAAAGTCCTTTTTTTTTTTCTTTTTTTTTGTTTGTTTTCTCCTTTTCAATTTAAATTATGTCGATTCCGAAATCACAAAGCTGAAAGAATCCGGCCGGGTCCAGGCTTGCCCCGTCCCCCCCGACACACGCAACGCCACTCCTCTACCCCACAACCACGACTCCTACCACCAAGTCCCAGGACTCACTGCTCTACAGGTATTAGCCAAAAGTTATTCTCCGGTTTGTTTTCCTCTGGTTGTTTTAAAAATCTTTTCCTTCTCACAAGAAGGAAAAGAGAAGAGTCAGAGCAGGGAGAGTTCACCATGCTTCAGTGTAGCGGACGTCCACTTCTTTCAGATTGGGTAGCTTAGCCTGTGCGGGAGGGAAGGAAAAGGTCAGAATTAATGATGTGTTCAGGATTCAGGAAAAAAAAGCTCCCATCAAATCGGTACCGTTGGCAAACCGGGAGGATTGATATATCTGCCACAAACCGCGGGAAGACGCGCTATGACCTCGGCCGTGCAGCAGTGAGCTGGAACATACAGGTGTTAATGAGGGAACAAGGTGCTGAGCCTTGATGGACACACAGCACTGAGTCACACCTGCGGCAAAAACGAGCGGCCTCTAGAAAAAACAGGCTAGATCAGGTCTGGATCAGACCCTGATCTTTACTTTTTATACAAACGCTTGGCGAAATTTGATTGTCTAACTCCAGCCATGAAGGCAGTGGGCTCAAACTGCAGCAACCGGTCCCTTCTCCAGCCTCCACACTAAGTCATTGCTTGATCTTTCCCCCCACGCATTAAAACAATTTGGAGAGCGTTAGCAACTCTTGGTGTCTTCATGGTCTCCCTTCCGTAATTCCACTACATTTGGATGCATTGTTCTTGAATGACCCTGCATGGGGCAGATGGGAATCGGCTGTTTGCACTGTTCCTACTTGTCCATCCCGTTTCCATGCTCTCTGACCATAATTGCATGGCTAATTCTCTCAAAACAAATAAACACGTTTAATTAGGCTGGGGCATAATTGAGGAGTTGGAAGTTTCTGGGAGTCATTATTACCTCACTCCTTGATTTATGTGCACGCATATTTTGATAAGAGCTAGTCATAATCCTACAGACAGTGCCAGCAAATAATTTTTCAGTTAGGCAATAATGACTTCAGTAGTGGGTGTTTATTTATTGTCTGGTTCAGCCTGCCTGGTACATACGTGGGTGTCTGTGTGTGTGCAAGCGTGTTTGGCGGGGAGGGGGATGGAGCCGAGAGGAAATGTCGTCACTGCCTTGTGCCCCAAATGCTCTCGCAGACCAAGGGGAGAAGGAAAGATTTGTATCAAAAATACGTTCTTTGAAGTCTGAGCTGTTCTCAACAGACCTACAACCATGTGCCCCAGGGAAAGAAACTATTACCCTCCCTCTGAACACACACAGGGCTCTGAAAAAAATGGCCACGAAGATAAATCTCAGCGAAAGAGGTGAGAGGGGAAAAAGTGACGCGCGCCTGTTTTCTCAGCTTTTTTAATTCTCTGCAATCATCAGGACTTTGCTCGCAGCCAGTTTTGCTGTTTGCCCTGGCAAGCTGCTTTCTTGCATTGCTGCTAAAGACTCTCAGTGCAATACCAGAGCGGAGGGAACCGGTTAGGAAAATACGAGTTGCGGCCTGACGTTAGTGGCAAAGGGGCTGAGAAGCAGGGGTAAGGCTGGAGGAGCCTTTCCATAGGCTCGATTTCGGAGCCCTGGGCAAAATATAGCATTGACCTTGATTGTCTGTAAATCAGACAATTGTCTGATATTTAAATTGCTTGGGGCCTGATACAAGCTCCATTGTGTGAACCCAGCTGCAAGCCAGCTGTTAACTCCAAGGACAACTTCTTTGCATATACAATTGTGACACAAGTTTTGAAAACTTTCATGCTAGCAGCATTGCAACTGAGTCCCTGGGGGAGCCCTGGCTCCACAGCCAGAACCGAAGACACGCGTTTGCAGTGAATTTTGAAAGCAGAGCCGTTTCAAGACTTGCCTCAAGTTTGAAACTCAACCCAAGGCTGCGACCTTTTTGAGTAAAGCTAGCACAACCTAAGGCTTCAACACACAAGACAACACATTGTGGAGTTTCATCTCGAGCGCTTGGGTACGCAAGGTAAGGCTTTGGGAGATGCGACTCACGCAACACCAGAGTGAAGAAAAAGTCCACGTGAAGTCATGAAAGCCAACGCATCTCAAGCAGTCCTTGTCTGAAACCACTTGGGGCCGTTCCCCTCCCACAGTGACATTCTAGTTCTTTACACCATTTTGCCAAAGCGGTTGTAAATCCGCAGTACAAATGGTAGCACCAGTATCTTACATGTCAAACTTGGGAACTGGGCATTTGTGCGGGTGTTTCTGCTTAAAGCCCAGTTCCAGTCCAAGAGGTGTCAAGATAAACTTGCACCTTCCTCAATGCTTTTAATTCTCCCTTTGCATTCTGAATCAAAGCTCCGTAGCGCTGTTCACCCACACTACTTTTGGTCCTGTTAACAGTACAGGACATGGCTTTGGATGTGTGCACTAGATTTTACCTGTCTGCATATCCTCATTGGAAATCAACAATATTCTCCTATTTATGAAACCTTTAGTTGATAGCACTGGCAAAAAGATTCAGTTTCAGTTCCATCTCATACTCATCCATTCAGCATATTAAACGTTTCCTGAGTGCAACAAAGCCAGCAACCTCAGAACGCTGTTTTCAGTCATTATCTCCCCCAAATAATCCACTTCACCCTCTTCAGGTGACTTTCATGCTACCCACCCCATGGGGCCAGTTGTCTCTGCACTATGCACTACCACCATGCACTTGCTCAATCTGCAAGTTCTCCTGGCCCAGCTACTTCTCATCTTTAGGGGATGCAATTCAGAAATACCTTGAGATCTTCGTAGGTATCTGCTGAAAGTTTGGTACTGTTCATATTTAAACTACACAGGCTCTTCATGGCTAAAAGAGAAAACACACAGATATTTATGATCATGCTGCATTTTCTTAAAATATCAAGCTTACAGTAGGTCAGAGCATAAACAAGACATGACTATGTGCAGCACTCCCAGGAAAAAGCTGAATAGTGTAAAATATAGAAGTACAAATGGATAAACAGCTGTTTGGGCCCTCATCCAGGAAAATGTCCCTATTTAGGAAGGACCATTAAGGATATGCTTAAGATCGCTGACTTCAAAGGAGTTCAGGCAACTTTTCATAATCAGTTTCCTGCACGTTATTCTCAATAGTGCCCATTCTCAGTGCTCTGCATGGTGCATGCAGAGGCCACGCTGATCTAGCAGTCCTCCCTCTCCCCTCCCTCCCCCTCATTTCCATTTTGGGCTCCAGTACTTAGCAGAATAGTTTCCTAAGATGAGCCATAACTACTGGCCTGTCTGGCACGTCTGTGTAGGATCAAGCCTATTAAAGGAACCCTTTAAACGTAACAGGCGAGGTTTATAATACGCTACTAGACGGAGGAAAGGGTCTTATTCTGGCATGTTGAGCTGCTCTCAGAGCACAGGGGAATCCTGAATGCTGCTTAGATGGCCCCACTCTGCCTTGCCCCACTTAAATAAGAATAGCGAGAGTTTCGCCTCCCCAAAAAAGAAGGAACAAAAAACACCAGAGAGAGCATGAAAACAGCCGTGCACGGTTGCTAAACTCACTGGTGAGTTGCTACACGACTTTGCAATCTTCCCCTCCTGCACCACAAGGTCAGGCTCCTACCCAGAGGAGACACCCACAGCAGGGTGTGAAAAAAGCCAGGAAGTCCCAGGGCAACAGGTCACCACATGCGATGGAGACAAGTGCCATCGGTAAAGTCGGAGGCAAGAGCCAGAGTACCGTCTGGGAGGACGAAGCCCACACGAGGCCACCAAACGTCGGCAGGTTCAGATCACCGTCCCGCTTCCCCTGCCTGCAGCTGAACGGCCCCTTGGGCGGGCAGGGAGGAGGGAAGTTTAAACCCAAACACAACCACAGCCTGCCCTAAATCCCTGCAGAAGCAGCGCTGCGGCAGCCGAGAAATCAATCTTCTGTCCGAACCCACGTGAAGTCCTCTGAACCCACATAAAACTTTCCTCCGTAGCTTATTTCGGTCACTTACAGCTAAGTGCCAGCAGCCCAGCGTCCGTGACGGGAGTCTCGCACAGGTTGAGCACTTGCAGCATGGTGAGGTGCTCCGACAGAAGCCGCAACCCTGCATCTCCGAACTGCGGGGGGAGAGCAAAGTTCCTCTCAAACGATGCATGAACGTCATGTGCAAAGAGGGCACAACCGAACGAGGTTTGCAGATGAGCCCTCAGAGCCACGCTCAGATCGTTTACCACAATCCCAAATGACAGGAGAGAAAGCAAATGGTTTTATCCCTATTTTGCAGATGAGGAATGCAAAAATTAAGTGACTTGTGCACACTTAACCACAGGCCATCATTTAATTAGAACGGTGCCTTTGAAGTCTGGACTTTGTATGAGAGAGCTCCCATCCGGGCTATACAAGATGGTTACAGCAGTCTCAGCCAGTTCCCAACCAAATCACACAAAAAAAAAGCAAAATGCAAGTGGTATTAATTAGCTATTTTGGTCTCAAGAACAATATACTATTGATTGGTAATTGTTCTATTGACTCATTTCATTTCTGTTGTTTCTAAATTCTAGATTAATGAAAACCAGGGTATCGCAAAAAAAAATGGAATCTAAATATTATTATTGTTTTAAATTAAATCATACAAAAAGCAGGCTTCTTGTCCAGCGCAATCAAACTCATTTTGAGCAAGAAGCATCAAAGTTTTCAGATCCAAAAGTTACATTGTTAGGACAAATCTGGAGGAGATACAAGACAGTCTTAAAATAAGCAAACAATCAGATTCTACTTCATATTCCCCATACAAAAAGAGGAAGTTTATGGGATACAAAAGTAGTTAGGAAAATAAAACAAGATATTTACATGATATTTGAGTGAAAAAAGAATGCTGTTTTTTGTGGTTGCACTGAGAACAATATTTTCAGCGAGCATTACAAATAGATGCTAACAGAAAATGGGGAAAACTTATTCCGTGGAGAATCTCAGAGACCAAAACCAACAAGCAAACGCAGAAGATGAATTTAATTTTAAAAGCTCTTTCAATTAACAGCTGGATAATTTATGCAGTTAACTTGACCTCTTTTTGCTTACAAAACAACCACATTCTCATTGTAGTTTCCTTCTATTTAGTCATTATTTGAGATTCTTTTTGTTGCTGTTGTTTTTTGGTTGGTCGGTGTTTAGGGCAATTCACTGCCTACACTGCACAGACTCTGTGTTTTGCTTGACCAGATAAGCGGCACAGCATCATTTTTTTCATCCGAAATGGGTGAAAGCATAAGCACTTCTTAGATGAACAGAAGCACATGTACTGTAAAGTAAAGAGTATCAACAATGCCTAACTGGAACATTCAACCCAAGATAACAGCAACCCTTTTATAATTAAAAATAAAATAAAAATTAAAAACAGAAAAAAAAAGGAAAAAGAAAAATCAGCCTCCAAGATGAGCTAGATCATAGAAAGGTCCTGTAAAAATAGTACGAGGTCAGCAAACTCATTCTAAGGAAGCCTCTTCACCACTCTTCTTGTGCTGACGTAATGTGAAATTTCAGAATTAGTCAGCATTGGTTCCTGCTCTGAGTTTCAGTCTGCAAAGCACTTACCTGAGTTGACCACAGGTTCAGCTGCTTGAGTGAAGGCAGTTTAATGAGGTGCTCAGCACAAGCGCTTGTCACATTGGTAAAGGCCAGGCTGAGGTTTTCCAAATTTCCAAAAGATCCCGAGCTTAGCAAGCGGGCCAGGTCCGCATCCTGAAAGCGGACAACAGATTGATAAGCAAGATGATTGACTCCTCAGCCTGCAATCATCTGCAGTGGTGTCACTGCTACTGTTATCTAGCAAGAGCTGCACAACTCTACCACTTCTTTACAGTAATAGAGAACCACACAGTTTCTCTTGTTTGTTTGTTTGGCAAGCAGCTGGGCTCTTGTGACAGCGTTGCTTCATGCACCCTGGGAAAAATGTATCAGGACATCAGGACAAAAATTTTCTTTGAGTATCTATCCTTATGAGACACGAAGACTTCAGAGTCCGAACAAATGTTGAAGATGGGTCTTTTATCTTAATGAAGATTTCACTGGAAGTTCTAGATCCAAACTGTGTTCAGGAGGACCATTACCTGGCCTCAGTGAAGTTAGTCTGGGTTTACACCAGGCTTAACTGCAACAGAGATGGGTCTCTTTCAGACTTTCATGTCTAAGATCAAATTGGACGTCGTGAAGTCTGCTTTTTTAATGCAAAATTCTGCCCTCAAATCTACCATTAGATCCTACAGTATAAATCTGACAGTCTGATGCTTGTACTGGCATCGGAAACTGCTGCACAGACCCAAGAGCAGAAATGTGCCCTTACTTGCACGAACTCCTGTTGTGTTGACAGAGCAAGTGGAATGGCTCCCCTCTCGACAGACCAAAACCACTGTGCCACATGGCAAACATAAATCAAGCGTTTAAATATGGAAAGACAAAGCTTGTTTTTCTATTGACATGATTAACTTACTGTGGACTTGGATGGCAGTGTTAACCTTGTGGGACCACCTTTTCGTTGCTGTAAGAGAGAAGATATTTTGGTCAAACAAGTTGCCATTCTATGTTTCAGACCAACCAAAGTAGATCAAGCTCCTCACTAGAGCAAACCCTGCTCCAATTTCAAAGCTCCCTGCCAGCCCTTCCACCTCTTCCCTGCTTTTTCTGCACTGACAGATTTTTTTCTGTGTGCTAGATGCAGGCCTGTTGCTACCCAGGGGACATCCACTAACCGCAGCTCGTGGTCTTCGTGCCACGGGTCAGCATTTTGCCTGATTCAGGCTGCCATTATTTGGTTACTTTCACTAAAGGAAACAGCCTTAAAACGCTGGACTAGGATAGCAAAGGGAGTGAGACCGTGCATTTGTTTGACTTCTGAAAAAGCATACACTTTCCAGGCTGGGAGCAGGGGTTAAGGAAGACAAATATAAATCTGAAAGAGGGAAGAGGAAGACTGTAGGTATGTTCACTTAGGTGAAAAAGTGCTAATGAGAACAGATGTATCTTCAATAGATCCTGTCTTTAAAATCAGGAAAAAAAAAAATCTCTTCCTCATGAGAACTAGATCTAAAGACCATCTCAATGAAATGTTGTGAATGTCAAAGCATTAAGAAACGCTGGCCAGCACTAGAACCATTTGCTACTCATATGTCAAAAGGTGGCAGAATTTGACAAGCTGACTTGTAAGATCTTAAGACAGCAGGATTTCACCTTTATTCTTTCACACAGATTCCAAGCAGGTTACTGAATATCGTTCGTAAACGTAGTATGGGATGAGACACATCAGTAAATATCACACAGTATATATATTCACAGTAAAATTCTCCAAATACTGCGCCCATCCTGTTGTTAACTGGGAATTTCACACCCTGCTTGTCTTTCTTTTGTACCTCCATTTCTGGAGAGGACAGACCACAACGTGCTATGGCAATACTGCGTGCAGGGCAACATACCAGCTCTTTTAACTCCCTCTGCCTGTCACACAGCTGTTCATACATTCTCTTTCCCACGTCTGTGCTTTCCAGGGTAGAGATGATCTGGAGCTGGGTGTCGTTATTATCGATGATGTTGTATTCCAGCATCAAACACAAAATCTAGCAGCAGAATGAAAGAAGAGTGGTCACTGCAGTGCTTACCGTCAATTTCTTCCAAATATCCTAATTACACTGGGCATGCTAGTTTAAATTACTGGGTAGGTTTATAGAGCATGCATTATGCAGGCTAGATTAGAGGATCATAGCAAAATTTACTGACCTTCCAACACAAGAAACCAATTTTTTATTCGTAAAGAATGAACTCTCATCTCTGAAAGTCAGCCTATCTATCTTGTCTTCCATTAGTGCTCGTTCCTTCTGACTGAGAGGTGCAATTACTTTGCATCAGTCCTGGAAGATGGCTTCATGCCACAGCCCTCTTCAGAACAGGTACAATCGATCCAGTATTTCCCAGGTACACTGGCTAGACTGCAGATTGGCAGACCTGGGACATTACACATGAGCAGCAGAGCCAAGCAGTTCCCCAAGTGCTGGATTTTCTGTCCCTAAGTGCCGGGGTTTCTGTGCAAGCAGAATGCATGTGAAGTGTATCCAGTCTATAAGGCAGGATGGGGAAAGGGCAGAGAGGCTCTGAGAGAAGATGACACCGGGAGCTTGCTGCTGTGGCCAGGACACCCCCCGTCTCACTGGGAACACATCTGACTCACTCCTGGGCAAGGGGCTGCCAGGAGCAAGTTAGACACTGGGAGCTGAGTCCAGTGAGTCACAAGGGCTTAGGACACAAGCTGCCCCTTCCATGCTGTCTTTCCTTTTCAACTACATACCATGCCATTGCAATTAAAATGCCAAGTTTTTATTCTCTCCATAATTTTAATTATTTTTAATGAAAAAAATCAAGCAACATTATATTCAAATTCATGCAGCACACACTTTTATTTACTGGATTAAATTAGCACGCACAGATCTAAGTCAATGAAAAACTGGAACTCCTTCCACCTATTTAACCACCCTCTACTTCCATTTCAAATATATGATCACATTTACCAGGAAACTTCTTTCAAGAAACCCAGAAAAAACGTACAAACTATTAGCACTACAAAAATAACCAATCATAAGCAGAAAAAATGTGTGTTAATGCAAGTAAATAAGGTTTTGTAAATGCACTTTTTGTGTACCGCTCCTTTAACAGGTGGTAAGACAAGCATCAGGCATTTAGTCATGGAAAAGCCTTGTGGTTCTGAATTCTGACCCCTGGCCACAGCCTATGCCATCACAGCCATGAGCTTCCCATCTTAGATTCTCCAACTGATTTATCACAAACAATCTCTCTCTCCAAAAATTCTTGCACCCACCTTTCACATAATTCACACTCATATCTGCAGAACAATATTCCGTTCCACTTAATCAAGAGCAACACAGCTGCCCACTGCTCGTGTTTGATGCCACACAAACCTGAACTCGGCTTCTCTAGTTCCACTAGATCTAATTCTGGGAAAGGCAATGTGAAACCGAATTTGAATACTGCTCATAAACCTATATGACCACGTATGTTTAGGGCTTACCTCTACCATTGTCTGGTTACCCCTCAAAGCCAGTAGCATGCAAGGTCCTAATTTATTTTCAGCCAGTGAAAGCAGGAACTTCTTTGTTTTATAGCAGGATCCCATTAAAATATGAACCTATTTGAGAAACAGAGTTAAAATTAAAGGTGTAAGCCTAAGAAACACATTTACCTCTGGAAGAGACGTTGTTACACAGCCAAACAAGTGTATTTGCAACAAACCTGAAGAAAAGGAGGCCCTCATTATCATTATGGTTGCAGCTTCTCAACAGCTTTATTGCTGATTGGAAGTGACTTTTTGAAAAAGGTGATGCCTAGTGAGATCTGAGGGAGCAGGTAGTTTTCCTCCATGAAGGAGCTCAGCCAACAGCCCAGAGGCCTGATATAGGCTCCCCAAGAAACATCAGAACAGCTGTGCAATTGCCCCCGTTCCTTGTAACAGGCTGAACCCAGCCCCAGGGGAACCACAGGAGATTTTGCTTTCGCATCCATTTGCGGCTCAGTTTCTCTGGAAACGGCAGCTGGTGAGCAAGGGTTGTGTGGGCTGGATGGGATGTCTAGGCAAAAGGCAGTGGTGCTGGCAATCTGCTGGCTGAACACTGGCCTTGGTTAAGGGGTAGTGATGGACAAAATCCCCTGTTCAGAATGAACAGACAGAGCTGAGTGGGAAAAGAAGGAAATGCCTTAAGAAAATCCAGCAGTCCTGAGCCTTAAGTCAGAGATGATTTCATGTGCTTTTGGGTCATTATCTTGCTTTCCCTTTTGCTCAGTTTTCCCTGAAAGGAAAGAAATGCTGAGAACACCGTCTGAGTAAGACTCCTTCAAATCCACTAGCTGACAAAAGTGTCCTGCAGACTCTCTGCTAGCTCCAGAAAGCATCAGATGATAGCACGTCATAACACCTATGGCAGAAACGCACCACTGCTTGTACAAATCAAATGGAAGAGTGTCTTCCCACAAAAGAGGTTGGCAATATTCTTTCCCATTTAAAAGCCCTACAGATTAGCTGCACAGAATTTTGGGTTCCTAGCTGAAAGTCTTACTTTATGGCCCAGACTGCTGATTCACCAGCTTGCTGACAGAGCACTATGTGAGAATTTGTAGTTTCCAATGACCTGGGGAGTAAGAGCTCCACTATATAGACTTGACACCACCACTACTCTACAATAAGCTTGTAAATACATTCTGTGGTCCCCCTGGTTCATGGTATTGCCTGGACTATGTTCAAAACTGCTGAAAATATCACAGCCACTCCATGATGGGGTCAATTCAACGTGAATCATGTGCTATCATGCAATTTTTCTTCCTCGTGGCTTTGTTATCAGCAAGGCCTTTAGAAAAAACACAAAATCTTTTTTTCTTAAGTATCCATCAGCTCAGGTGGCCTTTAAAACCAGTAAGCTTCAGGCCAAAAAGAATTTAATTTCATGCAGTTATCATTAAGCTTTTTTGGAGGTCTTCTTGAGCAACAGAAAATACTGACGCTAACACTAATGGAAGGTCCATCTCAGAACAGGATGTTTTTCAAACTTTATGGTTAGTCGTTAGCAGCTCTTTAAGTATTTATCGACATCCTTGCAAAGGGCACAGAGTACTGCATATTAATGTGTGTTATCATTGTGCCTTCTCATGCACACCATCTCCTGATGCTCATAAATGTCTTGGACCACAAAAGCTCTCAGGAGAAATGATACAGTTCTGAAGAAATTTTCTTTTCAAACATAAAAGATGTAGAATCAGTGAAGAGGGATGAGATCTTTGGTGAACAGTCTTTTTCCCTTATCTGTTTCAAAGGTACCTGATCCATCTGAATTTGAGTTAAGAGTATAGACAGACATGAGTGTTCTTTATGTCCCAAAATGTTCTGCATGTGGGAGATGCCCAAAGTGTAGATCTCCCCAAAAGTCACTTCACTGTATACCCAACAGCCAACTTCAACAAATACTTTTCCCCTTACCAGGGAAAGGAACTAATATCATTTCCATCTTACTTGCTATATAGAGAATTAATACACAGTGAGACCTACATGACTTGACCCAGGTCACGCAGGAAGACAGTGCCAGCATCAGTGACTAAAACCTGTTATTTTCTGTCTAGTCCTTCTAAGAGTTACAAAAGAAATAACTGTGGGAAATGGAATGTTGGTTTCTAATTATACCTCCCCACAAGAATGTAATTGGGCAGAGAAACTGGTAACCCACTTTTATATCTATCTATCCATCCTCTGATTAATTCAATGTTACTGTTAGTTTTAAACTCCAGGGTAGCCTATAAATTAAAACTATAGGTGTGGATGTGCAGAGCAGTCAGTCTCCTGTCTCCCAGTATTCCATATGCTCTGAGAGAGTTTTTTCACACAGACACACAAACACACACATTTATAAGCACAAAAATACATACGTATATATGCACACACATAAATATACATGCATGGTTTTGTGCATTACACTACTAGTGGAAAAACACACCAAAGTTCAAAAAGAGAAAGTTCAAAAATTGCGACTGCAAGGAAGTTCAATGGATTTGGTGATGCAAAGATTTAGATTCCCTGGTCAACACTTGTGGTTTACAGAACCACGATTTTCATAATTTTTTGACAAAAGCAAGTAAATCTTGTTACTGCCAACCACGCATAAACTACTTACTGCAAAGAAGTTACTAAACTCACATTATTGCAGACACGTACCATACTGGCAAACAGCTCTCCATCATCATCACATGCCACTCCTCCAGGGCTGTAGAGCTGGAACCAGCCATCTTTGCCAGCCCGCACACTCAGCAAACACGAGTGGACCTGCCAAAAAGTGAAGACGTGGGGAAGGTTACAGTTCCTGCCAATAATCACCAGTATCTCATCTCCCACACTGGGCCAAAAGAAGTAACTGAAAAACCAGGGACTGCTGGAAATTTTATGGTTAATATTCCAATCTACAGAGCTGCAGGCAAGTCTCCACCCACAGAACCAATTTTTTCAGTATAAACAAGGAGGGAAGCTGTATCATTGTTAATTGCACGGCCACCTTCATTCCCTTTGCACAAACCAAATACAAAATGGCTTAATCTAGAACAGCTCCTTTCACTTGGAAAAAAAACAACATTCAAAAACAAAAAAAGACTCAAATTTCTGAGCTTCTGCCATTTTCCCCCCATCCTCTCAGCATGCATATCTATACTCCTGAAGGGATCTGCATGCCAAGTGCAGGGCTGATGGCTTGCTTGTTTGAATCATTAAAAATTCTTACTACTCCTGCTATACTAAGATTTGACCAGAGTCAGGGCGAAGGAAGTCCACAAGGAAAATTCAACAGGGATACATAAGCCAGAAGTTGCACAGAAGAAGTGGCACCAGTGAGCAACCATTGAGCAAATGGTTGCTCACTGGTGCCACTGGTGCTCAAATGGCACCAGTGAGCAAACCATTAGTTTGGCGCACTGCAGAGTTTACTATATCTAGTTCCACAGTTTAACAGAGGAGCCATAATTAACAATTAAGCACTTTTTTTTTTTTTTTTTATTCTCCCACCCTCCCCGCCTTCCCCGAAGAGACAGATGTTCTATTTCAATTTTTGAGGTCTGTAGGCGGGAGGTAAAGTCCATGCTCTTGCCTTTGGGCATGTAACACTAGTGACAGATAAAATCCTGGTGCCATTCCAAGACAAGAAGGGCTCTCTTATCTAACAAGGATGACTACTGCTCACAAAGGCTAAAACCATGAACACCAGGAGTTCTGGGCAATGATGATGACGACACAGCCTCCTCACCCACAGTTTGGGGGAGCTTTCTTCCCTTTATGCCAACATTAAAAATAAACACAGATGAGAGGTTCCCTCTGACTCAGCCAAAGCTGATGATGTTGAACAAGCTACACGTGCAGCTACGAAGCAGTCAGCCACTGTGAGGCTACAGCTACGCACTTGTTCCAGTAACACACCTCCCACCTCCTTTCTCCTGCTAATCCATGAGATTTATGGGGTCATTTGCACACAATGTAACTGAAACATGGCTAAATAAAACCTGTTATTTTGTAAGCTGTATGGATCCATGGATTTTGCTTCCCTTTTTTTTGGATGGAAGATGAAAAGCTTGGAGAGATTCAACAGAGTGGGGAAATCTTGCTGGCTGCAGCATACTGTGGGGCTAGGACATCAACTGGTGCCAGACAAGGAGGTTACAACACATTCATACTGAGACAGTGTGTCCTGAGTGGCTCAGGAGTTACCCTCCAAGAGACTTAAGCACAGCAAAACCACGCCACGTTTGGAAGCAAACTACCTAAGGACAGATCTTCTGAACAAGTATACTTGCAATCCCTCTGACTACTACTCTGTGTAAACTGGCAGCAAACTCACTTCTTGCCTCGGGTCTTCTGCAAATCTCTGAATTACGTATTTCAGCTCCCTGGAAAAAAAAAGGTAAAAGGACAAGAATAAGTAGCTGCTGTTTGCAGTATTCACACAAGTGTCACATTTCTCTTGGATTACACTTTAAACAATATATATTCATGCACTTTAGAGAGAAACACGTTGAACTGCTTCCACAGGAAGGAAATATGAGGTCTAAAAGAACACTGTTTATTCACAATAGCCTAGAAAAGCTTTTGGAGATGTGCAGTGACAAACTCGTTTGTAAATTCTATCGGCATCCAGTGTCTTTAGTCCTTGGGCTCCTGCTGTCACAGTAAATTACAAAGAAAACTACATCTTTTTATTGCTAACAGAACATGCTTACAGCCCCTCACAGATCAAAAACGTTAAAGACACAATATTGAATAATGCATCACTGCTATTATTGACTAGTACAAGTATTTTAAGTTATTACCCCCTTCAACAAAACAAGCAAGCCCCACAAACTTACTTTGTGAATTTCTCATGTGCAAGAGCCCTGAAATTTGAAACAGAAAACAGAAGAGCATGAGGATTTGGGAGAAGGAAGGGAGGGGAAAAAAACACACCAAAAAAACAAACAACCACTTTCCAGTTCTTTCCAGATAATAAAAGGATTTGCTAAGCAACTGCAGCACAGAAAGCCAAAAG
Organism: Tauraco erythrolophus; assembly: GCF_009769465.1. Taxonomy (NCBI): domain Eukaryota; kingdom Metazoa; phylum Chordata; class Aves; order Musophagiformes; family Musophagidae; genus Tauraco; species Tauraco erythrolophus. The sequence continues at coordinate 17,893,555 of NC_141479.1, read as the reverse complement.
AATAATCTTTCCAAAAAAGATCAGGTAAAGTCTCCTTCATTAATCTAGGGTGGAAAAAACGAAGGGGTGAGGCGGTGGAAATCACTTGGAACAAATATCGTAGCTTTTCTTGAGTCCTGTCTTAGACAAGGCTCTGACTAACGTCAGTGGGAGCTTTGGGTCAGAAGAAAGTAAGTAAAAGATTTACAATACAGCTATATAATTACAAACAGAATTCTGGCTACCTCCAAGAGCCAGGTGAATTCTCTAATTGCAATGCAATTAAGGTATGGTCACAACTAATTAACATCGTACATCAGTAAAGCAATTAATGGTCATTCTGTGAAGTGCCTTGCATCATGGTGTGGTTTACACCTCCCCCAGGACTCACGCTTGACTTAGGTAAATGATGTCTCTGTTGCCTATCTCCGAGCTCTCACTGTAGCCCAGGTAACCTGGCACGGAGTATTAGACCTCTCTGATTCAAGACATCAGGTCATTAGGGGATGTGATAAGCTAGTAAATTGTACAATTATAGGTTGTAATGTTTGTCCGTGGAGGTCTGCATTTTATAAACACTGCTGTTCATTAATAGGTTTCTGAGGGAGCTTGGCTGATCCGTAGGGTAGCTTCTTCATTTAAAGCAAAATACAAATGATACGAGTCTCTCTGACGCCAGGAAAGCATCCTCCTCCACTAAATCTCTCACTTTACTCTCCTCCTCACCAGCTTTCCGCCTTCCCTGTCTGCCTGTCTCTAGTTTACCATTTTTCTCTTCAGGATCATCTTAGAGAAATGGGGAAGGAAGATGAATACGGAGAAGTCTTCACGTTCCTTCGCATCAGACAGAATCAATTCTAGATTCTAAATCACTACTAGAGGCACAAAGCTCCTGTTACCATCAGTTTTTACTTGACATTATATTTCACCATAAAGCAACAGTAACAAGAATAGCCCAGTAAATACTAAGACAGTGCAAACTTACTCCTTGGGAAATGGGATGGGCTGAAGCAAGCTGGCCAAGGCTGGTCTCCAGTCATCATAGTCTGACCTGAAAAACGAACATTTTATTAATAGGTTAGCAAGTATTAAATATGGTTTGTCAACAGTTAATTCAAGGAGTTAAAAGCTTTTTACTGCAGGCACCAATAACCCTTCTGTTTTTTTGAGACACTCTAAAGATCTATGGTGGCATTTCCTTTTCAATTTCCAGCACATTCTCCACTGAGGCACAATAAATCTGGTATTTACAATGACCTCCAGAGAGGCCTTCTTTATGTCAACTTGAAGACATTTGCTGTTTGTGAAACCTGTTGACATTTAATCACTAAGTAATACTTTCATCTAAGTTGGTACAGCAATTACCAGGCCATTGCTATTTACAGCTCTGTTCTGCATTTAATTGGAATATTTTTAATTTTTTTTGCTATAAGACATAAGCCTGTTTGTAAAAACAAAGACACCTCCCAATCCATTTTTGACCTTCCCACAAAGGAATGGGTCAATTTAAACAGAAAAAATTTTTCAGCTTAAGAGGCGAGAGACTAGAGACGGAAGCGCTGTCAGAATTATTAAGAGCGAAAGAGGACAAATGAGGATAACCACAGCAGAGAGGTCAGGCCAGTGGACCCAGTAATAAGTGTCTCCTCTTTGTTGTGTTAGCACCAACAGCTCCCAGCTGATGCATTTTGTTTTCATCTCTGCTGTCAATATACAGAACTCTCCTTCTACGAGGAGCCATCCATATGGGCATGCTCATGTGAACTAGGATAAAGGGAACATTTTGCTCTACAGCATGCACTGGTCAGTGCAAAGGCATCTGGCAGCGTATCATCTCAATCTACCCGCAGAACGCCAGCTGCTCGAGCGCACGTGGTGAAGCAGGTACGGCTTCTCATGTAGGAACGGCGCTTGGCACACTGCCGCCCCTCCCCTCCAAATGATCTCAAACATTTGTGGTTAGTTAGCACTAATTAACTGCCCTACCAATGCACGGCACAAAGGGTACAATCGCTGTCGCTGTAAGATGGATGACGTGAAGAACATGGAAGGTAAGAGAATTTGGCAAGTCAGCACCAAAACAGGGCACAGAACTCCACCAGCCAAAGCCCAGGTCCCAGCGCTGCCTGCTGGGCCACTCTCACTCCAGCTAATATCAGTGAGTACGCACAGAAGTAAACACAGTAAGTCTCATACAGGGGAAATGCCTTGGGATGTCTGTAGAAGACAATGTAGAAGAGCCTCCTGTCTCCTCTTACTGCTGTTACCCTTTGGATTTCAGTTTTAAAAGCCAGATTATTGACTGCAGCTCACTGTAAACTTGGCACAAAAGTATGATGTTTCTTTAGGAAGGAACGAAGTGTAATGTTCTCAAATGGACGGTATACTGATAGCATTAGAAACAGACAACATATGCCCAGGAAGCATTCCAAAATAATGCATTTTTTTTTCAAAGAGAAGGTTCTAGCCCAGAGGAACTGAAGACTGACACATTTCCAAAAGTCTTATCCATTTTTTTGACCCATATAAACCAGAGATTTCCATAAATTAATAATACACATGACGTTTGTCCACAAAGGCATGTTCATGGACACAAAGAAAACTTATGTCCAAGAGCAGAGTATTCTTAAGAAGCAGCATGCAGAGAAACTTTAATTGAAGGGATAATCATGTTGTAAAAATGAACCAGGGAGGCAGTTATCACTTGCCCAAGAGTAGCATGAGTTCAGGTTACAAAAATGTTTAGTATCTCATGCAAGTAACCAATCCACAAGAACAACTGTGACCTGAGAGTAGCTTAACATATTAAAACCCAGACAAATGCCATACAAAGGCACTGTGGGATGGGTTAGTAGCTCTTCTTCCATACTGCTGTGCAAAAGTTCCAAGTTCAATACAGACACTTTTCTTTCCCACGTCAGGTGCAACCCAGCACAAAACTAAATGCCTATAATTTCGGTTGGCAACCTCAGCAAGTAGTCCTGCCCTTTTCATGGGTGCGTTACCAGATAATGCTAGCACGTACTTTCTAGTCATTTCCTGAAATCTCTCTACCAAGAGGTCAAGAACCACAACACTATGTTGAGTTCAGGGAGGTGTCTCCTCCCCCACCTGCAGTTGTTAAACGACCATAAAAGCACTTAGATAACAAGGCTGGGACTTAAAGGCAGGCAGTTCACCAACTGAGGTGGCACTGGCCAGGCAAAAATCTTAGTGCTGGTTCTCTTCAAAACACCAAACAAGTAACATTTGAGTGCCTTGGCAACGTCCTCTAATACATATGACTTGTTTTATATTCCTCTTGTTGTCTTCAGCATTTGAAGTATGAAGCATAGCGCATGTGAAGCTACGGCAACCCAAAAAAGAAACCTCACGCTCACGCCAGTTGCGCTAGAAGCCATTGAGCCTAATTTTCTCCTCCATCAAAAATTGTGTTCTCTGGTCTAAATTAGGAGTGACTCTGAGATAAGGGATGTTACACTAACCTGAAGCAAGCTCCATCACAGATAGAGCACTGTGTGATCACCCACTCAACAAGGTTCTTTCCAGAGAGAAAAAGCCCTTTACCTGCTTAGACACCAAATAAACAAGGAAGACGAGCAACTTTGTTTAGTGCCTCAGAATAGTGAGACATGAAGTAGGACTTCATTACAAGGGGTTGTTTTTCCACTTTCTATGTGTAAAGTGAGTATCGTGAAACACCTGAGGATGGGGCTTGTCATACAAACTGAAACGAGTCAAGGAAAACTCTGACATAGCACCTACAAATCTTTCCTTACAGAAACTTAAAAGCTGAGACCCACTTGGAGGCTTAGTTCCTGTGACATCTCAGGTGAAGTGTTACACCACTAGAATTCCTCCTTCAGCAACCTGGAGAGTCGTGATTAGCAATAATGTGAACTAATCAATTTTTCATGGCTGATTTTCAAAGGAAATTGCAAGAGGAAGAAAAAAGCGGCTTGGTAATAGGACCAAGTGAAACACTGCAGACAGAACCGGACAGTATCACTCTCTGACTGTTCCTGGAGCTGGGAGTTCCATATGGCATCCATTCGCAGCGCAGGGCTGTGAGAGGGCATGGAAAATAAACCATAGCCTGTTTTCCTAGGCGGAGAAGAAAGAAAGAAGATTGTCTCCAATGAAATACATAGAGTTTGGTCACATGAGTGGGACCTGAACATCAAATCTGCACAACCTGTAATCCCTTCAATCTGAGCTAGGAAACATGAAACAAACACAGCACAAGAATAAAACTAAACTACTTATTAAAAGCCTACAGTGTTTCTCCTCCTCCCACCTATTCCCTTTTCAAAAACATTTTCCTTCTGTCTGTGCTCATCTCATCTGCACTCTTCTTTCATTTCAGACAGTTGCTTTTTTCTTTTTTTTTTTTCTTTTTTTTTTTTCAGCCCATTCAAAGCTCTAACACAAGACAGAAGTGTTTGAAGCAGGGAAAGAAAGATTAGCTCTGGCTGCAGTTAACAATCACCACAATGGGCCAGACAAAGAGGCCATGCCAGGAGGAGGAGGGAGCACAGAGCTACAGGGAGACCTCGGGAGAGCGCCTGTGACAAACTCCCTTTGGAGCTCTTCAAAGGGCAGTGGGCTGAACGCTCACGCTCATCACACAGCTTAAATCCCAGGATCGGCCTTATACAAGCAGAGGGGGAGGAAGACTCCCTGATGTACTCCCTGGCTCTGATTTCTGCAGGATTTGCAATTTTAGGTGAGTAGCACAGCAGCCAACCTGCAGCCTGATCTATGGGCTCCTGGGCGGTGTATGCCAGGCTGGAGGTCAGGGTGCCAGGCTGGAGGGAGGTCAGGGTGCAGGGCTGGAGGGAGGTCAGGGTGGTGGGCTGGAGGGAGGTCAGGGTGGTGGGCTGGAGGGAGGTCAGGCCAGGCGAGTGAAGGCTGTCAGACAAGTCACCTGCTACTGCACACAGCTTTACTTACCCAGAAACCTTTTTTACGGGATCGGCCAGAACATTGGCCAACCACAATAATTAAATAATCCCTGACTGCAGTGACACTGCCTTTGGGCCATCGTCGCTACCGGCCTGCCAACATCATACATTTTCCTTCCCCGGGATCACCTTTCACCAAAATGAAAACCTGCCCATATGTCATGTGCGGCACAAACAATCCAAAACATATCAGCAGCCCAGGGCAACCCTGATAAACATGACATAAGAGAATCCACTTGGGATATTCAGAGCATGCCACTGACCTATTGGGGAATGCAGAGAAGGCAGGGGAAGCTCCAGCGGGTGCTTGCGTTTGGAACGCTGTCGGTCTTATCACTGAGAGACTGCGAGCCCCAAGCCCTCCGCTTTTAGAGGATTATACAGAGACAAGGAGCAATGACTTGGAAGCAGCTCGTTTCTCCAGCTAAGAAGCTTGATGAGATCAAAAATCTTTTAGGTAACTCCTATAATGAGATGGCCAAGCCCCTAGGCATGCATCTTATCCTTTCTTTCCCTGGCTCTAGGTCCAACTCCTCTGAACCGTGTGACACAAGGTCTAGCTGAGGACTCCAGGGTAGGCTGAGAAAAAAACCCAGATCCCTTGTCATATAAGGTACAAACCTTCTACCTGCAAAACATTGAAGTGTCTTTTCAAGTTCAACCTTCTTTTGAGTTGGGCTTGCTTGTTTTTTCAAAAGAAGCAAACCATTGAAGGGCCCTGGAGAGGTCCTGCCCTGGCTGCAGAGAACAGAAAAGGCTTCCACGGCTCACAGTTGGCACCACAGCATCGTGCTCCAAGGAGCCGACTCTGCCGTGGTCACACAGACCCCAGAGAGGGGTACGAGTGTTCAGCCATCTGGAAGGACCCTTGCCACTACAGGTAGCCATGGAAACAAAGAATAACACAGATGAAGGATGACAGCTTATGATACATCATCATCACAGCGTCCCTAAGAGGTGTCTGTTCTTGCAGCCGGTTTAGTTTGCTGTTTGTTGATCTGGATTTCACTGCGTTCCCCCCATACACTGAGTGTTGCCACAGGAATCAGTGGGGTCCTTCAGGTGACACGGAGACTTTGAAGTTATCCAGTCCAAGGAGGAGGCCACGCATCCCGCTTCTCTAACCGCAGTTGTGCTGTTCAAGCACAAATTCGGCTGTACAAGAAATTCTCTAATGCATGGAAACATCAACATGCAAGTAGGAGCTGGACAATAAAAAGCTGCTCTTAGAGCCTCTAATTTAATATGATGAACAGAAAGATTTCAATTAATTTAGTGCATTTTCTACACACCAGTTTAAGACTTGTAGCATTCAGGAGGCACTGACTGGCATCAATAACACTATGAGACACAGAAGATTGATCCACTTTTGAGTGCAGGACAAAAATGCCACGTTCCACCAGAACCTGTGTCTCCTTTAAAATCTGCCCAGACTTTGGGTCATCTGCCATCATCTCTAAAACTATGATTTCCCCTTTAGCACGCAGCAGTTGCGCTCTGTTACTCAAACACATTAGAAAAAGGGTCAAAGACGTTCTTAGTGCTGTGATAACAGCCACACAGATGAACTTTCTAATCTTCACATTTAGCCTTCTGTGCAAAAAGAGAGGTATTACAGTGATCATTAAATAATTGCTGTTACATTTTTATCAGTATTAGAAGTGCTTTTTTTCTCCAAAAAAGTAAGTATTGTGTAGGAGTTAGGTGAACGATAAAATGTCCTCTGCTGAAGATGCTCTTAAGAATTCTTATTTGCCAGATTTTCAATAATTAAAATATGCCTAAATAAATTACTCCCTGCTGCCCTAAGTTAATTATGTAAAAAAGATATCATTGTTGGCGACTCTTGTTTTGAGGATGATATTAAGTCAGACACCTAAAAGAACAATTAAATTCAATGCTAAGCAACTTATTTATGTTTGGCTTACCACCGTTATTAATAAGAACATTATATTAGTGACTGCCCGCTGAGAGCTCAGCTCCTGGATAGCAGTTGGTTTATAATTAATGTTTTCTTCCTACTGGCATGTTCTTCAACTCTCTTTCTTCATATCCTTGTTTTTTCGAAGTACAGTAATAGTATTTAGTGCATCGGAAAGCCTTGGTTCAAGAAGAGTTTGAGCATGCAAGGAATCAACATCAAAACAGCATTATCTTTCATTTCTGTGAATAACTACTAGCTCTTCTACAATGCTTTTCCATCACTGGACAACATTCAAAAATCTTTACCTATATTTTACGGATAAGAAAACCGAGGCACAAAAAGAAGTGACTTATCTAAAACCTCCTAGTAAGCCAGTGGTAGAATCAGGAACAGAACTCATTTCTGCATTAATGCTTTCAGGTCCAGAAAAAACGTCAATGGATGAACAGGAACAGAAGGGAACCCAAATCAGTGGAGCTGCAACATATACCAGCCATGGCTCTGCCTTAGAAACCGTCCTGTATTCTCCCAGGTTGTGATTTCTCAAGCAGGGTGTGGACTCTGGCAAGGCAGTCTGAGGAGGGATGCACCGATTCTGTAGCATCGCTGGTCCTTTACTATACACACCCTACAGGTTTCACCCTTCAGAACTACCACTACAAGCTGAAAAGGGGCACAAAGCTGCTCCACACCTACAACCTGTGCGATAACAATAACAGATTCCCATTTTCACTGCTGCTATTGAAGAACTTGATTTTTAAAAAGACAGCAAACACATCCAAAAAATATGTTATTTTAAGGTATGGCGTGAAATAAAAGTTCTTTGTGTAGGAAATTATATGGGAATTGAGACCTGGCATATCAAATGTTTAAAACATGGAGAGTGTGAGGAAGAACATGCCCATTCGTGAATTTGTTTATAAGTGTGTGTCAGCTGCATGATGAAACCAAAACCGTCAATGCTTAAGTGAGTCAGCATCCAAGCCAGCATCAGGATTGAGAGAGTTCATAGTGTTTATGGAAAACATCTAGAGTCAAGGGGATGGGAATAAATACACGATGTGTTTAATGTAGCACCTGAGTGCGTGAAGACTTAGAAGCTACCAGATGAAGTAAAGTCAGATGCTGTACTTTTTTAATGAAAACATTTTTAAAGGCAAAAGAGGCTGGGCCAGGGAGGGGAAAAAATCCAAAAATTAACCTTCAGCAACTTTCTGCTCCAGAATCTAATGGGAACAGCATCTTGGATTGACCTGTCCTGTCTAGTTCTGAGTGTGCACTTATGTATGCATTTCCAAGCCAGCTCTGCAGTGAGTGAAGGAACTACGTTGCAAATTGGTACTACGCATTTTGAAAAAAAAAACAAACAAAACAAACAAAAACATGAGACAAAACTTTCACAAAATCCTCTATCGCAGCAGTTGGACTTCATTTAAATCAAGAGCATAAACCCAGATTTGCATTTTATTTCAGTGTAGCCACATGCTCATGGCTTACAGCAGAGTCCAAATTTTGCCCACCATGTCTTGTATTCTAAAAAACTCAACTATTACTTCATTAAGCCTTACATTGTTTAAAAATAATTAATGTAGAAATATAACAGTTTGCCCAAAGACATACTGCAACTCAGTAGCAGAACCCGCTGTCAAAGTCAACAAAGTTGTTTTGGGTTGGTTTACTGTACTTCTATTATAAACTTCCATTCTGCAGCCCCCCCTTTTGTGTTACTACTTTTCATTTATTTATCCAGGAGAAAACCAAGCTCTTCCCAAAGAACTCTTTATTTTATACTCCTCTTGAAGATATTCAGAGGATTTGCCTCCCAGGAAACCACGAAGCCATCATTTTGTAAAGGCTATTTGAGCACTAATACAGGCCTGCTGTACCAAAGCAACCAGTCGACAAATAGAGGCTCCACTCAAATACCAGTAAATCTGAACAAGTCATAAAACTTCTACAAAGATGTAAAGGGAGAACAGCTAAGTGAAAGACACTGCCCTCATCCAACTCCTGCTGAAGCCAGGGGAGTGGCACTGCCTATCCCTGCACAAGCACTGAGCCTAGCACAGACCTGTCTTTTCTAGCTCTGTCTCGGGCAATCCCAAGAGCCTTGGAGGAGACAAACAGATTTATTTATTTTGTGGTGGGCAAGAACAAAACAGAAACCACTGGCAACAACATCCCGTCTTCTGCAATATGCCTGAGGCTCACCGTACAAATAAGTTTTCCGTTTTCATCTTCCTAATACTATTTTTAGAACGTATTGGCAGTGCCAGATGTCTCTTTCGGAGGCTGGGCTCTAGAGCTGGAGTTAGATTTACAACCATGTGCTTGCTGGCCACAGATGTTGAAGATGACAGGCCTGTGGGAAAAGCCCTCCATTGTTAAGATGACATTGTTCAAAAAGCTTTTTAAAATAGTTACTCACAGCATCTTGAGTATTTCAACATAACAGGCAAGGATCCTGTCTGCCTGGGCACTCAGCTCAATGCTCATGGTGCTGCAGGTAGGACTGACCATCAAGCAGTCAATCAGGTTGGGCTCGCTGTCATTGCCGACGTTGGCTGTCATCTTCTGATTAGCGGTGTTGTTGCGCTCCACTTCCACGTGGATCTCGTTTGAAGTGACAATAACTGGCTTGAGACGGGATTCAGTCAAGGTGGCCTCTTGAGAGACCAGGTCAGGACTTGTGTGAAGAAGGCGGAGGGGGAGATTAGGCTTTCGGTCACACTGCTGCTGGCAGCCATTCCGAATTTCCTTCAGGCTTGGCGAATTGTCTCGACTGAATTTTAAAAATAAACAAATAATTTCAATAGACGGACGTAACAGCAGAGAGAGTGCAACACTGAGAGGCCAAGAGCTTTTGCTATTTCCCGCTACATTTCACCCCAGCCCACCGGACTGCTTTCTCCTCTGTAATCAGATTACTGAAATCAATTAAAAACATTAAAAGGCTCCAATAAGACTGTTCTGCAGCCCCTATTCTAGAAGGATTTGAGCTTTTCATTACTCTAATTGGCATGTCAGTTTAGTACAAAGGTGAACTTTCCCATCCAAGTTGTGCAAAGCTGTAACAGAACCCACATCCAAGTATGTATCTGGCTACAGTACATGCCCAGACATTTGTCTGCAGCCCTCACATCTGGAATTTTTGTCGGACACTAAGCAGCCCCTGTCCGTGCTCTACCATGAGGGAAGTCAGATGGGCATAAAGAAACATGAAAAATAGCAGAGAACCTCAGTTTCTACTGGAAACCGGCTTGTGCGTCAAGAACTGCAGCATCTATTTTGAGATAAGTCAGGAACCAAAATTTTCCAAAATAATGGAGACAGCATTGGGAAACCAGTGCAGGTTCAAAGCCGTAGATACACAGGGATTTACACACAACCCCTTCTTCAAGATCTCACCTTTCCCTTTGCTTTAGGTGTAACACATACTTCGTGTGCCAGAAAGGGAGCAAAACAGACACTGCTCTGAGTAGCACTTAATTCCCAGAGACTCTTGTGGAGCACTCTCATCTTCTGCTGGTCTAAAAAGGCTGGTTACCGCTGCAGTCTGCCATACAGGAATACCTCAACAGTGGCCAAGATCAGCACGCAGCTAGCTGTTGAGCTTCGTCCTGGAAGTTACTGCAGCTTGCAGTACTTCTGTACTGGGAACTGCCAAGCTCCTTCCATCACCAGCACTGACCCCATTTTTAAGCATGGGAGCCAAAGATGTGCAATAGACAATTCTCATGCTCGCTGCCTCCAAACACGTCACAGTGAGTACCAGTGGATGAAGGTTCAGCATCTTTCTGGTTTTCAACCACACGAAGTGTAACAAATACAGTCACATGTCTACAAAAACATGCATGTGATTAACCAGTACTCCCACATGTAACGCCAGCAATGAGCAGAGTGAGAACCAACACGCTCTCACATACCCACATCATGCTCACACGGATCTTGCTCACAGATTTGGAAGCGAGTAACACGCGGTCAGCTGGGAATTCATACTGACCTGTTGATAAACTCCTCGTAACACGAATAAATGGCTGCTAAGCAGACAGCTACAAGATTTGGCAGGACCCTGGGATGGGGGCATTGTCCAGTTGGACCATGCATGCTGAAAAACAGAAGCCAAGATGACATCATTGTGAGGAAGATTTTCTGTGGGCAAAAACAGTCAGACAGAACGGGGTGCCAGAACTGGGTAGACAGCCCTGGGGAATCTTCAGAAGGGCTCTAACAGAGAGTTATTTTAACCCTGTAAAACCCTACCCAATGGCACTAGTTATGAATAAAGCTAAGCTGCATCCTCAGTTTATTTGATGTGGTATCTCTACAATACCCCCAAAATCTCACACATGACTGAGCATTACATGGTTGAAAGTTAATGGGAATCTCTCTGCAGAAGCTGAGTCTACACCTATAAAAAGAATGTACATACAGCAAAGTCCACTTGCTTCCAGCATCTGACTAGGGAGAAAACTCTGGCCATATTTGAGAATTAGTTAAAAAAACCAAAAAATAAACAGAAAACGTCGGCAACATTGCCTCATGGACCCTTCTGATTTATTTGCTGTTTGCCAGTACCAAAAAGCACCAGCTACTCTTAACAGCCAGTAAAGAGACGAGCAGGGCTGGGAGAAGTAACACAGCAAAGCATGTACACAGGACTGGAAACACACCATAAATTAAATGTAACTAACCTATGAATAAACTTCTTCACCACCTCCATTCCAGCATTCAGCTCATTCAAAGCCAGAATATACTCCTGAGTAAACAGCCGCAACCGAGGACACTTCCCAAAATCCTGTCCAAAAAGGAGAGACTCAGTGAAGACGGTGAAACATGCCTGCAATGTACATCAAAACCGTGGGTTTTCAAAAGAAATCAACTCAAACACAACTGAATTCACTTTGCTATTATGCTGACAGCTTCAAGAGCACAGTAGCACTGCATGCTGAAGTAATGTTCTTCCCACTAATAATGACACGCTTTCCAGTTGTCCTTTCCCCCATACCCACCTTGAAACAAAAGACATGTTTAATGAAGAAAAAAAAAAAATCCTACCTTCACTTACATTTCTTTCGTACACTTCACTTTATAGCTTTCATTTTGAAATGCATTTTTTATTGTTTTGCATTTTTGTTTCCACTCATAACTGCAGTTTTTTAGAAATGCAGCTCAAAAATAATTTTTTAATTCCATGTTTGGCATCGTATCTGTTCTGGTTTTAGAGAAAATATTTTTGATATGCGATCAATAAGCGGTCAAGTATAAAACCAGAGATCAGCTCTTTATCCAGGGATTTTACTCCAGCTACAATGTGAATTTGACAGGTGAGCTCAACAGATACTTGCTTTAAATCCTGCAGTAGGAAATGCACCTGCTAACTGAAATCCTGCATCTCCTCACATCACCTGATATTTTTAGATGTGAAAGGAGTAAAATCTGCTGTCTGCTGAGTGTTATTCCACAGCACATTTCTTCACATTTACACAGGTGTAACCTTATTACACAGGTGTTACAGAACTACAAAGCTAAATTTCCAAGTGGTGAAGGAGGCCTACTGAGGACAAACCAGCCCTCCCAGTTATCCCTCAAGCAGCTGGCTGGGGAAGAAGAGTAATTCTAAAAAAATAAATGGCAACAGAAATCTTAAAGAAATGCCACGAGCTGTAATGAACTGGTGGTCTGTAAAAGGGAAGATACACTCCCACAGCACTGAAACCTTCTGTTACTTATTTTGGTTTCAGGTACTTCTATAGCACAACCTATATTAACATCTCATAGGTTTTACAGCTAGAGAAAGTAATCAAAAATGTGAATACAATCCTCGGCAGAAAGACATCTCCTTCAAGTCTAAGTGTCACTCTTTGCTAGTGCTGAATGGCCACCTGGTAACTTCACCCAGCAAGGAGACTGTGGGTGATTCCACAGTTGGTATTACAATTAGAATCATTAAACTTCTAACAACTCCTTCAGGCAGGTGCCAATACACTTGGTTCAAGGGCATGAGACTGTCTGTGCTTTGTGTGTCATTTGGTGCCATTTAATTTCATGAACACTCCTTGCAAGATAGCTTTTGCAGTTGCAATTTATTTATTAAATTTTTCAACCTGTGTAGGTATCCTAACTGAAGGGAGAATGGAAGTCCAAGAGATCACAAAGAAGATGTCATTGCTGACTGCTCTAAAATAAAATATCTCTCTAAATATAATATGATGCCCTGCCACCATATCAGGTACGAACAATACACACTATCAATATTGTTGGCCAGGTTGGATGAGGCCCTGAGCAACCTGATCTAGTTGGAGATATCCCTGTTCCTTGCAGGGGGGTTGGACTAGATGACCTTTGAAGGTCCCTTCCAGCCCTAACGATTCTAAGATTCTATGATTCTATGAAAAAACCCCCACTCTCAAACAATAGTGCTTATATTCAAACATTTGGGCTGAGCCTTTAAACAGCTGAAATCCAAAGGTACTGAGACGTTGCCCCGAACAACTCAGCCTATAATAGTCTCCAGTCCTGCATGTAACTGCATTCTGTCCTCATTTTATAGGTGGGAAACTGCGGAACAAAACTTGTTGTGAACTTATCAAAGATCACAGAGCAAATTAGCAGCAAAGGTGAGAACAGACAGCTAGGTCTCCTGCTCTAAGCACACCGAATCGCGTGGGGCCTCCTAAGGTTATGAAGTTTACTGCCAACAGCACTGTCCCCCGAAAGGATAACTTTATTTATACGCACACACACACAGATGTTCTCTAAAAGACTATTCAGTACAGAAGTCCCTGGAGAGCTGTAAAGTGCTCAAATCCACTCCAATTAATATATGGCACTGTAAATTCTCTGACTACACACTGCGGTACAGGCATGTTGATTTTCAATCTGCAAATGTTAAGTATGGTAAATATACCCAATTCTCTGAAGCTAACCAAATACAAGCATTACACTATGCATTTAGATTTTATTTGAGACCCCTCAAGAGCTCTGGATGCTTTAAAAAAATTACTCCGGAATCCAAGAATAACATTTACAGAATACTTCATTGAACACTACAGAATATTCAAAAATGTTTACATGTCTGCGCAGTGCAGGCACAGAGCCAGGAACACGACCTTTTTGCCATCTTGGGCTTTCTACCTAGTTCTGTAAACTCAAGGAGTTAAAAACTAATACCGTTGTAAAAATAAGAAACATGAACTGTTTTCTACTGGGTTCATGCTATACACAGCAGGACAGTGGATGGTCTCTAAAACTGTATCAGTTAGTGGAAAGAGGTTGATTGTGTAGCTGCAGAGGTACAAGATCCATCCTTGAGATCACAGCCAAGTCAACTGCCTGAAATATTTTATTTTTTTTATTTGTTACTCTTTGCCACAGCACTGCACTGTGTAGTAAAATTTCTTTATGTAACTTAAAAACCATGGCAGGAAATTTAATATGCCACAAAGGATGGAGGGCTGGTAAACACCCAGACTTCTCTCAGGAAAGGAATACGGATCATGTAAGAGTATCTTCAGAGTTGGGGTGGTGGGAGGACGCAAATCTGGTGTATTGGGTGGAGAGAGCAAAGCTGGCAGGGCAGTCTCCTAGCATTTATTTCAATCACTAGCAAGGAATTGATCAGCAATGAGAGAAGAGAGAAAGCCCAGGAGAGAACAACCATAAAATGACAGAGTAGACGATTCCTGGAACGAGGAGGAAGAAGAACAGCAGAAAAGGATAAGTAAATTGAGGAAACCTAGGTAAGAACTCATTGGGCATGAGGCTAAAGAAAAATGAGAATCCAGAGAGCTTGGGGTGTCTGAAAGAAAAAATGTTGAGGGCCTCAGCTCAAAACCAACAAAGTCCCTATTCTGATTTTGTTATTTAATTAATTTTAAACCATTATAACTACAAGAATGGCATGGAGGGGATAAATAAGAGCCAAGAACCAGGTGGGAAAGACCTGGAGCCGCATACTCTGGCACTGCTGCCAAAAGAAACGTTCCTCGAATCATGGTTTTGCTTAGATGCTTTTTAAAGTCCCACTGAATGCTTATGATTTCTGCATTTATAAAGCAAGACACAATTGCATGTAGCATTCACAGTCTGGGGGGTAAGATTTAGATATCACAGTGCTTTGTTCACTATGGGCAATAGGGCAGCTGCTAATTACAAAAAGTATCACAGTAAAACTTTTCCAAAGCGTCTAAGTTCCTGTAACACGTGCACTCACCATGTTGTGTTTGAGAATCCTCTGTACCACTGGGGTGAACACTTCTATGACAACCATGGACCGCGGGCGCTCTCGGCAGTGCTGTAACAAGCAACAAGTCATTTTGTGAGCTGCAGAAATTATGAAGATGGCTTCACACCCCACGCATGGATTACCCTAAGATTAATTAAATCCAAGGGCTAACTTAATTTCTTCTGAGATTAGGGTGCTCATAACACTGCTCTCTCCTATGGATTTGCTGGCATCTAATAGAAGATTACCATGGGAGCTTAGGAACTCAAAGAGTTCCTTCCCCTACTGCGTATTCTTCACAAAACTCACTGGAATGTAGTATTTTTGAGACTTGTACACCTTTTGTCAAATTTGGTTGAAACTTGTCAGCAGTTTTAAAAGTAAAGAGGTTGGATACAAAAAGATATGTAGAGGCAGGCAGTGTCATGGCACAAACCTCCCTTCCTTGGAATCCAGGCTAAAAACCTGAGGTGGATCTTGGAGGGTTCCAACAAGTCAATCTCCCATCACAGGCTAAAACACACCATCATAATGTATCACTTAGAGCCATTTAGATTGGGAAGGACCTTTGGAGGTCATTTGGTCCAATCCCCACTTAAGGCAGGGCCAATTTTGAAGATACATCATCCTTCTCCGTTTCAGTTCTGAAGAGGAAAAGTCCGTAATGTGCCCACTTCTGATCAATTTGGGCATGAGGTAGGGAGTTAAAGAAAAAAATCAACCACTCTCTCAAAGAACTACACTCATACACAACTATGAGATTTCAGAAAGCAAAGCTGTTCTGATACCTTGCAGAAGAATTCACAGAGGTCAGGAGGAGGATGGTTGTTTTCCAGCAAAGGTGCAATTGCCTTTGAAAAAGAAAGAGAGAAAAAAAATTAATTACAGGACTACAACTCAAGTAAGCATTTTGCAGGGAAGTATTTTCCTTGGGGAAAAAAAAAAAGCTCACTTTTAAATACGAAGGACAAAATCATCAATAGAGAAATTAGAGGTGGGCTGTGTGTTTATTTTACATGTAAGATCAAGCACATCTCTGCTATGAATCCTCTGGAAAATGTTGCTTTTAACTACACCAGTATAAATACATAAAACATGGCAAAGTAGTACAATTTTCATAATGGTTTAAATGAAAACAGGAGCAGACAAATTGTTTTAGGATGTAATACAGCAAGGATGAATCTGGCTCACTGTTTTCGTTGTAACATCTCCATATAAGAAAAAATTGAAAAACACCATACACAGACACACACACTCCCTTTATGAAAGAGTTCAAGCCCTTTTTGTGAGAAATAATTCACTAAAAGTAGCATAGCACTGTTCTTACCCTGGAGGACGCTATTCATCAAAATGAGGCATCTAACTTTGTGAAAGTTGAGCTCAACCATTCCTTCTTGGCTGCTACACAAACCAATGTGCTTATGCTCAGTAAATACGTTAGAGGTTATACACCTGCCACTGAGGGTGTAACGAACTTATGTTGTTACTTCCTTTGTAAATTAGAAAATGGTACCAGAACAATGTATTCTCTCTATGTGATGGTGCCTTCGGGCTTTTCCAGTCTTGAGCTAAAGGGATTCCCAGTACCCATTTAAAAGTAAGACTCTAAACACAGCAGCTAGGACATTTTGTATTAAGCAACTGAACACCAGATATTTTATCTGGATGGCACCTAGAGTTTTACTAAGGCAGCCTGCTTTGTTTTTTGCCCTCCCTCTTGTCTCCTTAAGGATTTCAGCCCCGGAGAGTCTACTTGCAATGACTGTTTCACAATAGACACTTTCACATACAAACCAGCCAAGATTAAAGTGAATTTTAACAATGAAACCCAAGCACATCTGCAAAGATCTGTTTTGGTTACACAAACCATTTGTGAAGTCTGTGTTCGTTATCGTGTGCCATTCTTCTGCAACTGCTCACTTTTCCTCTGGTGGTGGTCCAGCAAGTGGACCGATGGAGAACAGGACACTATTCAGTGAGACTAGAATATTCTCACTCCCCATCAAACACCTGAGCTAAAGATCTTCCTAGACTCCATCTTTTGGAGTGTTTGCTGCAGGACCTGCCAAACTCAGGAGCCACGTATTGCAAAATCGCCAAGTGTTTATACCTGCCCGGTAACTGTCAGCATCGCTGCATCAGAGGTGTAACTGGTTGGCTGTCATCCTAAGAAAAATGAGCTTTATTATTTCAGCCCAGTCCTTACCGAATGTGGGGAATAACCCCAACAGACACTGTCAAGCAGGTCATGGCTCTGCTTGTGCAGCCAGCGTGGAGGAGTGACAGCACGAACGTGCCCTCTGTTTTCCTTACGTGCGCTGCGCTTAAAAGCAGCAACTTACTGTCTCGCGTTGCCCAGTTATGGCAACGTGTGCTTCCCCTTCCTTAGCAGGAAGGGATCCGTTGTAATATCCATCTGTTCCAGCACCATCTAGAGAAGGAAAGCTGGTTCCATCTGCACAGCAAATCACTGTGTACTTTTAAGATACTACATAAATACACAGTATTAGCAATACTTCCTAAGAATAGCACAGGTTAGCTGTGTAACGGCAGTGAGCTCCGAATGCCCAGAAACTGCCATACCCTTAGTGGTTCGGGCACAACCTACAGAAGGGCAGGACTTGAACTGAAGAAGCCATCACCCAGAATTGCTGGCTGAAAGGACCTTCAGAGGCCACCTGGTCCAACTTTCCCTGCTCACAGCATGGCTATCTTACATCTGTTTTTTTAAAAAATCCTTTCCCCAAAACAACCAGTTGTAACTGGAGGCCTGAATTATCCTTGGCACTAGAGTAAAATGAAAGCTATAGCAGATCTTAAAGAAAAGTAAATGCCACTTTGGAAACTTATCTGTGACTGATTCCAGCTAAAATGGTATCTGAAGCAACAGTTCAGCACAATTCACACCTACTGACAGCTACATGCCACCTTGTCATTTTGCAGAAAGAGTCACGGAGATGTGATATGATGAGGTGGTGGTGAGGTTCTAGATTAGATTACTGGGAAAATCTCCTGGAAATGGCCAGTGACAGAAATCAAATTACGGTGATGGGGAACCGAGTTCCACCTCTCTGATAAATCGTTGAGATTTTGTATTTTGTGGCACAAGGAAGAGAGCTGCCATTGGATTCACTCTATTTCTATGTCGAAATAAACTCGACCTATGCAAAAGAAATAAGTTGAAGAGAATGTTTTCATAAATCAAGTAAGCAAGGGGTTAAACTGCAGTGACACATACACACATCCACACTTACCAAAACAATCGCTTGCTCACATACCATCAGCAATGGAGACATTCTGTATATGGCAGCATTAGCCTCTCAGGAAACTACTAAGCCTAAGGGTTTTATAGGGCACATCTGGAAATAATGTTTTTTGACTATTTAAAGTATGTATATAGATATGCCCATTGCACTGTGCAGCCTAGTAAGGAGGCCATTTTGGGAGACGATTAACCCTCAACACGCTGCACTGTTTTATGTAAGTTGACAAGGAAACTTTACTGCTACTCATCTACGAAACAAGAAAAGAGGAATGACAAAACCACACAAAAACCAGTAGAACAAATGGGTTTGATCCTGCCCAAGTTCACCAGATCTGGCGTAAACACTTCCATATTTGCCGCACTTCACGGGAGCAGAGGCAAGCATTTACAGAAGCGTTACCAAACAATACAAATTTGTCCTCAGACTTCAACAGAAAGATACTCACCACAATAATGCTCTCGTGGTCTTGAGTGGTTAAGTTGTTGTTCTGAAAGAGTTGAACAGAAGAAATAAATGAGCAAAGAGTACTCTGAGTTGGCACATCAGCATACACAGTCCTCTTAGCTACCACCAGGCACAAGCAGAAAGGCTCAAGACTACCATTGCTTATTTTCAGAACAGAATTAATTGAATTAAAATCACTCTCTTAAAGAAGTTGGTATACTATTTGCTATGAAGGGTTGTGCAAGCTTCTACTCCCTCAGCACATTCAGATTCAAGCCACACTAGCCATGAAAGCTGAGCATACAAACACCAAGATGCCCGAGTAGATCTCAATCAACTGGAAAATTAAAGCCAGCGATATGTTTCTTAAAAATGTTTTCTTAAGACAGGCTGTATGTATCTACAAAAATTAACAAAAGGATTGTTGTGGTGTTGTATACCATTTGTTGGTAGTAAACTAACTGCTGCGGTCTTCCTGAAATTCCTTCTTCAAACATAGAACCAGTAAAGGCCAATAAATTTACGGGAAGTCACCTATGCTACCATCTATGCAAAAGAGTTGGCGTTTGGCTTTCTCAGCAGCATGATCCATTCAGAGCTTACAAAGTTGTGAGTTGCTACAATCTTTGCCTTCTGCAAGAAAAATAGCTAGCAACTTTTTTGCTCATTGCAAATCTTTGCATATCAGAACTAAAACATTAAAAACCTGCTTGGCATTACATTTCCTGTCCATGAAAAGTTAACTATTTGAAATAGATGCTATGTGAGGAGGATAGATACCTCTGAAGAAGTAAAATATTTTTCTTTGACAGAAATGGTAATAAAAAAATGGCTGCACAATGAATTTATTGGTGTATACATATTGCTATAAGAATTATCGGTCATGGAAACAAAGCCAATGGAATAGAAGTCAAGGGGAGTTTTACCACTCACTTGCAATAAGACATGAATCGCACTCATAATAAATTTACCATAAATAATCAACAACAACAAAAGCCTCAAGAGAAACATGTTTTGTTTTGTTTCTAGAAATCTACCTAATATGGGTCAAATACTCCTTCCCAGCAAGTACAAATTCCACTCAAGACAGCAGAAGTCACGAGCAGACTCAAAGGCAGAATTTTGACAGCCCAAGTTAAAATAAAACCCACCCACCAACTTTTAACTGTTTTTCTCTCATCTAAATGTGGAAATGTGGAAGTGTCTCGCAGGAGCACTACTGAGGTCTTACCTCTGAGAGCAGTTTTGAGACAATCTCCAGTGGTGCTTGGTGAATGGAGTCATCCTGAAGCGGAGACGTCAGCGCCATGTCCACCAGCGTCCTGATCTCCTTCAACACCACCTCCCAGCGGCTGGGGTTACTGAGCACCTTCTTGTACTTGTAAATCTTTTTCTGCAAGAAAAATGAAAGGGTCACACTGACACCACCATAAACTCCTTGAAAAAAATCGACTGGATACGTGCCTCCTACATGCAACCATCAAGTGGGCTGCTTTGTATTTTCAGTTTTGTCTTTTCTGTTTGTCGAAATGCTGTATTTAAAACACTTAAATGGAAAAGAAAATCTCGTACGTCTAAATCAATTTCTTTTGTGGAAGTAATGAAAAACTGTGACTCCATTTTTACTTTAAAATAAGGTTTTCAAACTCCAGAGTACCTTTCTTTCCATCACCTCCTCTTGCAAATACCTTATTCCTCAGGCTAATAACAGATACCTGCTATTACACTGTTTCCAAACCTGTAGGTTCTTTTTAAGGGAGTTATAATTAAGAAAGTGGGGGGGAGAGAGAGGTCATCAAAACATCATTCTACAGACACTTTATTCTACATTGCTAATTGGCGAATTCACATTCAGAATGAATTAAAATCTATTTTATCAAAGTGAAGAATTCCAGTAGACCCACAGGCTTTTTTGTCCTGTCTTAAAGGATTCTAGAAAGTCATGTTGTCACCCTCCAATTGTAACAGAAACTAACTTGCGAAGTCTCCAAGTCTTCCATGCAACAGCATTTCCACTCTCAAGAAAAGCATTCCAGACTGCCTAATCCTACCTGCCCCAGCCCTCTGCATGCCCCTGCACTACTTATGGCTGTGCCCAAGCTACTCCACTGATTGCCTTGTCCATAAACCAGCTGGATAAGCAAAAGACAATTCTTACCTCCTTGGCAGCCATGTTGCCACAAACGACTGGAACAGAGGCTGTTTATTATAAATAGTATTCTTTAGAGAAAACCCACCCTCCCAAATTCCCGGAGGTGGCTCGATGAAACTCTAGAAGTTCAAGGAACCGATGACGAGCATCAAAACGCCACTCCCAAGGACAACATGAAGCACACACTAGGACCAGGAGAGGCTTGACAAAGTGAGCAATGCTGGAGGCAGCGCGCGGCCACGGAGCTGCCAGGGAAGGAGTTGTGCTGGCTGGTGGAGAGCAATCACCAGGATAGCACAGCAGCGTTTTGCTCAGTTCACATGCCCTTCCGCTCCTCTCTGTGCACGAATCTGCTCCTCTGGTTGAAAAGTCTGGATACATTCTCAGGTTTATTAAACAACACAAGCTGGGCACTTCTCTGTTTACATGAAAACATCAGTGTTTTGCACTAAAAACGGATCTTGCATTCCTCGGTTGCATTTCCAGGGAAACCACAAAAACTCCCCACCTTGTGCAGCTTGCAGATTCAGCTGCACAGTTCAGGCTATATACATCGTCAGTGCAATCTAGGCAGTGGACCTGGCAAAGGGTCGGTCTGCTTTGGTTTGTTCTGCTTTGCAGCTACATGGCATTTCCCCCTCCACTCGCACAGGGCAGCCCCTGCAGGGACCATCTGAACAGGCTGGCTCTGCTGATCAGCCGCTTCCTTCCCACCGTGGCAGCAGATCGACCACTCAACAGAAACCACAGTCACCTCTGTACCCCACCCGAGACATGGGAGAACAGAACAATACAGAAAAATACAGACTTCAGATGCCTTGGGTTTGTCAACACTGTTAGAGGGGGGGAGAAGAGGGTGACACTGGGATGACATGTGAAGGCTGATAAAGCAATCTAATTATCTTTTTAATTAAATTCATGTGAGTACAAAAGCACGCTGGCAGTAGTTCGCGTTTTCAGTGCATTTTAAGCCATCGAAAAGCTAAAGGAACATAAAA
The DNA here is from genome assembly GCF_009769465.1 of Tauraco erythrolophus. Taxonomy (NCBI): domain Eukaryota; kingdom Metazoa; phylum Chordata; class Aves; order Musophagiformes; family Musophagidae; genus Tauraco; species Tauraco erythrolophus. The sequence goes on along the minus strand of NC_141479.1, from coordinate 17,871,601 downwards.
ACACACGCTGCGGACACTACCCAACGTGTTTGGGATTTCAGAACTGAGCAAAAATCGTCGTACTTCTGAGCTCCTTGGGGCAGAGAGGGTCCACCGGCGTTCCTAAGCTACCAGCACTACTTTTAACATCACTGATTTCTTGGACTCTTCAGGAAACTTGAATCATAGAGTTTCATTTCTCTTATTCATGTAGTGCCTTTTTTTAGGGTCTTTTTGTTAGACCAACTCCAGCGCTAAATAAAATCTAAACTTCAAAGCCAAACAGCCAGCTTTGTAACTTGAAGCAACTCCTTTCTGACTAATTGAAGACACTAAACAAAGCTAGCTCCACAGATACTTTTTCCATGCTGAAATTTATTCCTTGGTCCTGTACTATGAAGAAAGCAAATTCAAAGCAGAATTCAAAGCTGGATAAAAAGTGGGGGGAGCAGGAAAAGCTAGACCACTGGATTACTGTACCCCTGCCTGCAACGGGCTGCCTCTTACTCGCGTGAGTTAAAACGCGATTTTGGAGAGCGGCTCCTTCAGTCTCAGTGACAGCTGCTGAAGGAAACCCTCTTGCCCAACAGGACGCTGCTCAGACAACCCTACCACAAACATCTTTCTTCCGCTGTCAAACCCACTCCTGCTTGGGGAGAGGGAGGAGCAAGGGACATTTCCTTTCCCTTTTAGAGATGCTCATTAAAAATTAAAATTCTGAGGATGCTGACGTACATAAGAGAAAAGACAGCAGGAGCTGTGCTCCCTGCTGTGCAAGAGAGACCTACAAAAGCTGCTGCTCAGACCAGGCAGACAGTGACTCCAAGGAATATCAGAGGACAGCCACCTTCGCAGACACTTCAAGCCTGCTGCAAGCAGAAAATCCAAATTTATCAGTCTCTGCGTCACGTTCTCAGCACAAAGGGTTGCGCCGCACTGATATCCTGAGCTGTAATCTGCAAGCGACATTACAGAAGTCTTGAATGATGGTGGGAAAGCAGCAGAAAATAAATAAATAAATAGAGGAGCCATCCCCAAGAGGGTTGAACTCTGCTATCCTGAACCTTTGCCCATGGTTACGCTGCTGTTTTTCTCAGCGGAATGCTTTTCACTGTTGAGCGCCTTGCTGAAAGCCTCAATTAAAGCTTGAAACCTATCAGTCGGTTACAGAAGCAATTTGCTGTGTATCAGCAAGCACTTAGCCAACACTGAGCCATCTGCTCTATTCTACCTGCGCTGACTCCAGAGGAAGGAGAAAAGATCGCTCACGAACTTAAAAGCAAAGGTGCCTGGTAAAGAGACCCGTATCGGAGAACAGGCACATCAACACGTGCGAGGAGTTCGTTCCCCCTGGATGTAGGTGTAAAACATGCCTTCAGTTGCCGAAAATACTCTCACAACATTCATCATTAACAGTGTGTACAAGAAAAATACTGGGGTGGGAATCCAGTCTCACTGGGATTTCACTAAAAGCAGCAGCTCCTGCGACAATTTATGTGAGCGAAAATAACACATGCCAACTTGGAATTTGACCCTCCTAGTTACTGACCAGCCAGAACCACACGGCTAGCGTCATTCCAAAAATCTTGCTATGCTGACTTTAAAAGCAAAACCACTGAATTTAATAAGTACCCAGAAGAAGGAGCATGGGGAATAAGTGACACTGACAGGGCATCCTTCATTCTCAAATCACTGTAATTAATTAAGTCTTACAGAAACCCAAAGACCTAAGTCTCAATCTTCTTTCAGAGGAGGAGAAATTGAAGTCCACATGTGAAAAATTAATTTTCCAGTGTTATTAAGCAAGCAAATGTGACAAAAATGTGTAAGCAGTGGTTTCTCCCATCAGTGCTCAAAAGCTCCTGAACACTGCTGTGAACAGAAAGTTCAGGAGAGCCTAGGAAACGTTCAGGTTTTTTTAAGTAACATGTTCATGTGTTTTTCTATCCCATCACGGCCTCATCCTGTAGCCCTTGCTCACATACCGCTTCCTTGGGCGAGAACGATAATACTGATGGAGTTGGTATCTAAGAAAAATGGACTCTAATGCACAGAACTGGAAGGCATGGAACAATTGCCTTTTCAGTCCTTTCATGTCAGGAACATCTCAAAGCAGCCAGCACACCTGATTCAAAAAGGGCAAGATGAAACTAGCCTTCTTGATGACCAAATTTCATCCCTGCTTTGCTACTGGTGGCCAGGAAACGTTCTGTACTCTTGGGAACCTGTCTTTCCGTCAGCAAACACTACCTTCATTCCATTAAAAAAAATTAATTGCCAACCCTAACTCAGAATAGCCTGTTAAATTCTAGCTCTCTCCTCTTCAGCCCTTTCCCGCGCAACAGCACGCAACTAATCGCTACTTCGTTGGAGAAGCTAGAGCTACAGCAGGAACGGACGCCGACTTTGAGGGCTGCATGTGCCAGCAATTGTTTATTTCTTGCTGAGCAACGAGGGCAGTTCCAGGGAAAGGGAAAAGGTCAACCTCCCGCACAGAGGTCCTCCCCAGCTCATTGTGGGGATGGCTGAGCCAAGCTAGTGTTACAGTTTAATGTTGACGGCGCTTACGTGAAATGGAGGTGGCTCTTGCTAGACGCGAAGGTACAGGGGAAAAAAGAACATTGAGAGCAGACATCGGAATGGTTCTCTCCACTGCAGCAGAACATTTTGTTAAAATGCTGCATAACAAGAAACGGGAAGAGTTGCTTGTGATGTTGAACACACAGGTTTGGCTTGTCCTACAAAGCCCAGGAGCTGTACCGTGTATTCTTGAGCACCACCTGCTGGCATTTTGTCTATTAACTTGCTACCTTCATGAAAACAAGGACAGCATCACATCCCCAGAACTCAGCTAGATCCATATTCTGCTTTTAACACCAGCAGGCATCGCTTACTTCACAGTATTCTGAAAAATACCTAAAGATAACTTGTTGCTAACAGAAGTTTCTCTGATAGCCAGAAATGCGCTTAAATCACCAAGTGGATCTACTGAAAGCCTCTGAACTAAGGTCCTACCTGCAACATTTACCAATATGAAGAAAAAACCCACAACTTATCTGCAAAGACTGAGTCTATAAAAAGTCCCATTGCAGGCAAAGGGCTGGGGACGAGACAAGACTATAGAAACTTTTCCAAACTGGAGACTTCAGACTGCTCATGCTGCAACACCAAACTCTTTACAACCTTCTGAAGGTTTTGCACAGAAAAACTAACGTGCAGCTCTCTAAAATAGCTGCAAAACAGAAGCAGTAAACTTTTGCACTATAAAACGTTCTCAGGTTAAGGTATTTTCTGCATTCTTCATCTTGACCAGTATTAAATGTTCATGAAGCGCATCAGCTTCTCTGCTTCGGTTGCTTCTCGGAATGCAATCACCTCGGTCGAGACTCACTTGCCCACAAGCTCCTTGCCACCACAGGCCAGAGAACTTTTAGGGAAACGTTATAAGCTACACACTTCCTTATTCTCACTCAGGTAAGGTCTAAATAACACTTCCTTTTTGCCCATTCATATAAAAAAGATCCTGACAAAATCGCCATTATTTATTGCACTGAGATTGGCACCCATGAATCTATGCCTTAAATAAACACATCAAGTGACAGTCTCTGCCCTGAGCAGCTCACGGTCTTGATGATTAAAGGCAAGAAAGAGAAATAGAGCAAGAAAACTGAGGTGATTTCCTTGAGGTCATATGGCAAGTCTAGACCAGAGCAGAACCGAGGTCATCTGATTCTTAGGCCTTCATGCTAATCGCTAGATCGTGGTGGCCCTCAGTAAAAGCACCACCGCGTGCACTGGGGCCACAGCAAGCAAGCTGACTGTTGCCATCCTCTTGCTGTGCTTCCCATCGCAACATCTTCCCCTATCCTTTTTTTCAGTCTACATGCATTCACCTGTTTTTTTTGCCCGCCCGTGTCTATCACCTTGCTCCAGACCCCAGCTAATCCAGGCATGAACCCCCGAACGCTCAGATCAGCACTGTTTCAAAGCTGGCAGAGTTCATCAGGTTCAGCAAGTGCTGACGTGGGTTCAGTTGTTACTGATACACAAACTGGAACTTCCCACAGGCGCAGAGTTTGTCCTTTGCTCAGCTACCACTGGGACAGTACCACTGCAAAGTAAAAGAATGCTGAAATAAACAAGATTTTAAAAGGACGAAACACGGACAAGATGCATTTCTGCTGGGACCAAGAGAAGTGCCAAGTGGAAGCGGGACCAGGGGGCTCACACAGCAGCCTCCTCACACACCTCCCAGCATGACACTGGGCAGCTGCAACATTAATGCACTGAAGAACTTGCTCCCGAAGAGTATTATATATCTATATATATATAGATAGATATATCTCCACTTCCTTTGCACACAGCTGTCACCTGACTGACCATCCTTCTGGGCTTCTGCTCTCCGATGAGGTCAAGACTACTGCGAAGATACCCTTCAGCAACAAGGGGAGATGAGAGGATGAAAAAAGAAGGATATTCTATCCAAGGGAAAAAAGAAAACTAAAAACACTGGGCAAGCAGGTCTTAAATTTATGGGCTCCACTGAAGACAAACCTGTATGCAAATCCAGTGCATGTACCTTCAAAAACTGAAAGCAACTCAAAAATTGTGGCTTCCTTCCAGCCCCCTAAGCAGGGCAGGAAGAGGTCATCTTTGGTTAACCTTTCCACTACCGAGCAGAGAATCTGGGCTGTTTTTGCTGGTGTCTTGCCTTTCTCCCAAACCCCTGCATACAGCCCGTGGTCACTACGAGGCAGGAACGCAGCTGGCGGATCCAAGCCCAGCTCTCCTCACGCCGCGCATTCGAGATGCCGTTGCCCCAGCTACAAGAACGCAAAAGGCCAACTGTGGCTCCAGCTGCGCTTTGCATGGGCGAATGCGGTTACTATCGTAATCAGACCTGTCCACAGGGGAGACGTTTTTTGGCACGACCGACTTCAATGCATTCCCTGAAACCCTCCATCCCTGCTTCCATTTCCTTTTGGCAAACACTCCCATTCTTCAGGCCCCAGTTCCAGCACCAGCTTTACACTTCAGGTTGGCAAAACATCAGCTTTCATCCTGCACACAGCAACTGCTGTTCCGTATTTTTCGTATCGGAGCCAAGCCGGGGTTTGTTTTTAACGTTGCTTTGGCTATGCGGAATTTCACTATGACTGCAGATAGGTTTCCAGCAGAAGCACAAGCCACTCCTTACTTGCAAAAAGTGTTGGTAGAGACACAGTTGCGATCTTGGGTTGCAAATCCCATGTAACATCTCCCCAAAAGAAGATATATTTTAAAATTTGTTGTCCATGGGTGTTTGAGCGTTGTGGTTTGTTGTTTTTTTTTTTTTTTTAAGCAAAAGTCACACGACATCTCTCTCTTCTGATCTTGGGCAGAAGGAAAAACATCAACAGCTTCTTCAATACGGCTGAACAACACAGTTGTTCCACATGTACAGGAAAGATCTACCCTAACTGCAGGCTGCTGGGGTTTAAAAGCCCTCCTGAGTTGCTTTAAAATCTTATGCAGAATGAGTAAGAAAAACCTTCACATTGAGGTTGCTGGACTCATGGAATTAAGGCAGGAGCCAGACACCCTGCTTGATGTACAGCACTTTAACAGCCTCTGACTCATCATCAGAGGGAAGGTTTCAAACATGTTTAGGCACAACTACATCCTCCTCTTGCAGGACCTCGCTGCTGCCTGCTGCAGCATTTTTGGCCCTTTTCTCCAGAGCAGCAAATGCTCAACACGGACACTGTCTGGACGTTGGGATCTCAGTGTTCTGGCACAACCCACAGTTTCCAGAGAGGGGCGAGTCTGACATGCTCTTGTATTTGAGATTATGCGGTATGAGCTGGAGTCAGCAAAATCATGTTCCATTTAAATAAAAAAAAAAAAAAAAAAGCAGTATACTAGATGAAAAGCAGGAGTATGTGTACCATATACACTCCACATCTTCCAAAACCTTCAGCGGACTAACTGCATTGCAGTGCATGGAGGGAAAAAATAGTATTAAATAAATAAACTAGAGCAGGCACTGTACGACTGTGGAGTTTAGCGTGCATCCAACAGAAAGCAGAAGACACAAGGCACTGTGACATTAACTGCCACCTAGGTGCGGTCCTTGCTGTGTGCTTCTCTCTGCAGCGACCTACCATTACTGACTGCACGACAGAACGTCTCTGGCATCAGGCTGAACTGATCCAGGTTCCAAATACCTTTACATTCATGCACTTTATATTCCACACATGATGGCTGTCTCTGTGGAGCCTAGTCCTTGACATCCACCAGCTCTCAGCCTGTGGTGGGAATAAATGACTTTGCCACTGCAGAGAAGAGAGAGTGTGCAGGAAAAAAAAAAACACAAAAAAACAAAAAACGAAACAAGCACAATCTTATCGTCATTGCACTTTGACCAGGACTGCCAAAGAAAAAGCTGTGTGCAAGGCCACCATGGAAAATAGCCAGGCAGCATACCTGCTGTGCAGAAACCCCCCCACTCTGACACTGCACCCTTCTGATCCCACTCAGGCATGAGAGCACTGGTCATCACCAGGAAAACAGGATGCTGCCTCATCTGCAAGGCTGCAAAACATATGCCAGTAATTTCAGGCACGTAAGAACTCTGATCAGAAGAGCTTGCCACCTGAGAAACCACCTCAAATTGGGATTAAGTAGCTACTATCGCTACACACTGTAGTAACTCTTAACAAAAGATAATCTCTGAAAGAGAATCCACTCCCCTTCTATTTTCTGGGAAACGCCAGTAAGCTTAGGTAGCACTGAGTAGCACACAAAGCAATTACTTCTTCCCAGATATGCAAATCGGATTAAAAAGACACGTCATCCCTTTCCCTTGCTACTCTCCACTGCTAGCAGTGGGCACCCTCGGCTTCTCCTGCCCTCCTCCCCTCTCGCTAGTCAGCAAAACCTTCCAAATGCACTTTTACCCACCTGTTTCACTTTCTCCTCCTTGGCAAATGCTCTATTTTGCTGAGTTTCTGGCACTTCAACACCATAAATGGCTTTGAAATTGGCTTCTCTCTCTTGTGCACCTGCATCATCAATGTCGTCAGCAAGAGAGATGTGCACGGCTCGAGGAACATGTTTGTGTTGGAAAGCTGCTGCAGAGCCTTAGGGAAAGCACAGATACTGGATACTGATGTGATGCTCGCAAGCATCTTAAAAGGACTTCGGAAAAGCAGGGTATTTCTGCCTTCGGATTACTGGGCTTTGGAGCTCTGAATTTCCCAGTTTCTCACAGGGAGATACCAGATTTCAGAGCAGCATTTGCATCTGAAACAGTCCCATCACTCTGCTGCATGTTTTTATCCCACATCTTATTGGGCCACATCAGCACCAAACCCCAAACCTCCTGCAACTCCTTAGCCTACCAAAATGCCACTGAATCTCTGCAATTTGCTTGTTTTCTCTCTCCTTTGTACAAATGCTCTGTGTGTGCAAGACTGAATCAAGTTTCGCAGCGCTCAGTTTTCTGATCCCAAGGCTGGCTTCCTCGCAGACCATCAGAGACCACTGGGGTGCTACCGAAACCACTGCCCCTCTCGCGTTCAGAGGGGGCTGATGCAAAAAAGTCACTTACAACAACCCCATTGTCCTTGATGGATCTTGCCTCTGGTGACACAGCCTAATCCAGTATTCCCATCTTAAATATTACAGCAAAGAGCATCAGAGACCAGGCTATGGTAAATAGTTGTGATGCAATGGCTTCTGAATGAAGACAGGGGAATAAAGGGCATACTTTTACTAACATTGTTTTCTGATACTTTTTTTCTAATTTTGAAACAATCACTATTCTGTGAAAAAGAGACAAGGAGGTGCGACAGAGAAGCTGAATGCGTGACTTGGAGCAAGACCTGGGGCAGATGATACAGGCTGTGACACTTGCAACACGCTGTTTCAGGGTTTTTTTTGTGGATATTAGCAGCAGTTTCATAATCCTCTAATATATTATATATATTATGATGAACTCAACACACTAACTATATTGGAAGAAATAAACTTACGGATAAAACTGTACAAGAAAGCAAAGAGATACTTAAAACACAACCTAGATCCCCTTTGCTCCTTCAGACTTACATAGGTCTGACACCGAGAGTCCTCTTAACATCCATAATGCAGAACTGAGCCCCAAGACAGCAGCTTAACAAGGCACTTAGCATGTGTCAACTCCCAGTTAGGCTTTCACACCCAAAGCTTTGTGCGAGGAGGATAATTACACTCCTGGGAAAGACTACCAGTCTCGTCCTGTCTTCATAAGAGATCTCCTAAAACCAGATTTTTCTGCAGCCAAGAATCAGAACGAGAAGCTAATTTTGGTGCAGCTCTATGTTATGACAGCTATGGAGGAGAAGTTGTAATTTGGTGAAACCAGTGGTCACCATGACCTGGAAGTTCTGAATTGCAAAGACTTAGTCATAAGGTCAGCCCTGGAATAACACAGAGGAACAATTCACCAGGACAAGAACCAAGGATCCCTCTTGGCCAGAAGTTCAGCATTCCTGAGAAGCAACATACTCCAGCAATTGTATTCTCTCCAGAGCCGAGACGCAAGTACACAATAACAAGCTGACCTGTTTATTCAGCTGTTTTTGACACCCCTCTATCTTCAAATCTAATATTAGTTTGAATAGGATAGCATCCAAGCCTAGAGGGGAAAATTTAGAGCTGGTCATGACTTAGCTAAAGTAAGATAGAAAATAACTATCTAGTTTCTACTCGGATTTCACCAGTAGGCCATTAACTGGCTGGAGTTCTGTCTCCTCCAAAAAAGCCTGTTTTGGCAATGCAGGAGGCAGCTACGGGTATACAAACCATGCGTGTGTACGGCGGGATGAGGGCTGAGCAGCTCAGAGCAGCGGCTCAGATCCAGGCTGGCATCTCAGCATGCTGCCGAGAGCCTCTTTCCGTTGGACAAAATGACAAAGTGCTGCACTGACATTAAACCGATTCGTGTTAAACCAGCACAGACAGTCATCAGCTGCTGCAGACGTACCTTATGGGAGAAACCTGCTCCAACGCCCCCAGAAAGAGCAAGGTATTTCCCTAATCCAACGGCAGTGAAAGTTTAAAAAAAAAAACCCTAACCACTCTACCTGTTCCTGTTCTTAAAACATCACCAGTGATTCATTAAAAAATAAAAGAAAAAACTTTCTGTCTAGATCCAGTTCTGTCAACATCTTGTCTGTTTTTCATCTATTCATTTCCACTTCCCAAATTGAGATCAATGCCTTTTTGCTGCAACAGCACAGTTACCTCTAGCAAACTGAGATCTATCTCAGAAACAGAAAACAAGGTCAAGGTTTTTCAAGTGACTTCTGATAACAGATGGCCTAAGACTGATCAAACTCACGCAGGAAAATGAGGGAACCAATGGAATTCACGTGCTCACAAAGATGTCTTAAGCCAAAAAAAAAGAGAAAAGAAAAAAGAAATCCTCCACAAAAAAAAAGTGGGAAAAAGTGGTACGGGAGAATACTTGTACTTATGGCCTGCCTTTTATCCATCAAAGCAAGAAACTTGCTCCTCCAAAACTTGTGTGCTGTCAAAGTCAACAAGGCTTTCAAAGCCCTGAGGCTTTGAAAGGCCAAACTTAATTCCACAGCTTAGGTTCCCATCAAGATATTATTGACTCTTACACAGACACAAAAGGAAAAAATAAAGAAGAAAAAAAACAACAACAAAAAAACCACATTGGCCTAATTGTATCACAGTTATTACTGGTTTCACCTCAAAATAACAGAAAACGTGAACTTCTGTGCTCTGTGAATGTACCTTGGGTTTTCAGCTAAAGAAAGCAAAGAAATAGCCAAGACAATTACAGTTGCATGTGCCATGTAACCACCAAAGAGAGGGTCTGAAGTCCAGGAATTACCACTCCAAAGAACTGCTGAGCTCTTCAAATAATACTCTTACTATGCAGCACAGTACAGGGCTACTGAATTGCCACGGGGTATCAAAGCTTCCTCTCTCAGATCACAAACTAGGTGATTACATACAAATGACAGACATGGGCCTTTTTAACCATAACTAGAGTGATTTTTTTTCCTGATCTCATAGTTTTAAGGCATGATTTTACTAACATTTAAGACTATAAATTTCTTTAATGTCATCATTTAAATTCTATATAAACCCCACTCCTGTATCAGCACTATTTTTAATCATTACCATGGTGACAACACCGTAAAGGTGCTTTACACAAGGAAGGCTTTACCACACTCTCGAGAACAGTTTCTCTCAACTTAATTTTTTGCAGTTATAAAGCCCAGAAAAATAACTCCCTCTGAACTTTCATTGTTAGATACAAAAACTGATACTCACCCACAGCTATTGTATAAAAAATATTTGGTACTAAGGGACAAGGAATTCATAACCTGGACACAGTAAAGACCAGAGAGCCTCCTGTCATTCAGGTCAAGTGCGACAATCAGTCCCTTTGCAATTAATAAGACTGCTTGTGCATGGAAGTATCTTCTTCCTTGAAGATACAGACACAACAATCCCTGTGAGAACCAGGGAAGTATTAATCCAAAATTAAAGCTTTGAACGAAGGCCAACATTACTTGGTTTAGCATTCAACGCAAAACATTTGCAAATCCCAAATGACAGCATCGTTTCCCAGTTCATGGGAATCAAAACATGGTGTCTATGTAGAAAATGACTTTTCAAACAAAGGTAATGTGATTGTTGACTGCAAGTCAGGCGTGCATACGCGTGGTGGGCTGCACAAGCACGAGCACAGACAGCAAGATGAAAGAGATGACTGCTCTGCTCCGCTCAGCACTTGTGAGACCACACGTGAGTTCTGGGCCTAGTTTGGGTCTTCACAGCTTGGCTGTACAGGCTCTTAGCAACCTCGTACAACTGCAAAGTACACCCTGCATTGAGTGAGGAAAAGGACGTTGTGGGTGGGGAGAGGACCGGATGATGTTCAAAGGTCCCTTCCAACCTTAACAATTATACACTTAAACACATTGGCACTGTCCCTGCTAACAGATGGATAAAATCCATAACCAGGCAGTGCTACTCATTAGGAGATAGCCAAGGACTGGTCAACAGCATCAGTAGGAAAGACAAGGTATAGGCAAGCTTTTCTAGAAGATCCAGGTCAGAGGCACACAAAGCTCGGCTTGAGTCACGCTTCACTGCAGACCTAGCTGTTCTTTCCACATTGTGTCAATTCAGGACATTCCCCCAAAGGCCCTCAACTAACATGTTTCACTGCTGCATCACTCAGCTAACTAGAAAACACGAGCAACCCACATCCTACAATGAGGGCGGTGTTCAGAGTTTACTATCAAGAACGCTAAAAAAACGCAGCATGCCCTGTGTAACCTTTAGGTGTATTCCCCCAACAAACGTAAATCCATATCCATACTCAGTATCACAAGAGAAGACCTAAACACCTCCACAGAAGACCTCACTGATGTCTTTTTTTAACTCAAGTACAACACGGTACTAAATAGTCAAGCAGGTCTTTTAATGACTAATACTTCAATCATGTGGCGTAGTAGGGCTCAACGTTTTCTACAGAAGATCATACCTGTATGTGCTCAGCACTACAGAAACACACAGAAAGCTCTTAGCCTAAAGACAGCAAGATATAAACAAGCAACAAAGTAGATGCATGCTGTCTGGGAAAATGCCAAGGGTACATATTTGCTTATTTGTGTGTGTCTCAGAATTACTAGTCACAGTTCCCCTCAAAGCCACGCTTAGCTCTATTCATCCCCTACAGAAGTGGCTGGCTGCGACCATATCTAGCCTAGATCCAGAAAGGGCAATGAACTGCATGTGTTATTCTTTCTTGTATATTCACAGAGAGTGTTGTTATCTTTATTGATACTCTGTTATGACTTATCAGCTTCCAAATACCAAAGATTACGTATCATGGTTTCAATCCAACCTCCTTGGTTGAAAGGAACGTTCCTTACACAAAGGAGTAATGATTTCTTTCTGTTTGAGGATCTGGACGATTGTTAACACGTTCTGTTTATTCTCTGCACAAAGATAGTTTGGCTTAGCTATAACCCGAAGGAAATCAGGATTTCTAAAAATAGGCTGAGGTGGCCAATAATCCTTTAGAAGTTGTGATACACACTGATATCCAGATTAAATGAGGAATTATGAGTAACCCTTAGTGGGAGGGTTTGAAATGGAAAACCCAAAGAGAAAATGACTACATAAGGAACAGTCTGTGCCCACATCCATGCTCTCTTCAATGAGCACACTATCCAAGGAGAAAGACGCATCTAAAAAGCTGCGTAAGCGTCTTGACAGCCACTCAGTTGGATGACACATAAAACCTCTTGGAGCTGGATCTAAAACATGGATAATTATGTGTTTGGCTTTCTTTTATTTCTGTTTATCTGTAGCATCTCTTTTATTATTCTCTGGGCTGAAGAAATAAATTATTCTTGATTTTTATTTCAATGTTTGTCTCTAGAACAAAATTATTTCCAAGGTGCTAGCTGGCAAATCGCATTTCCACAGTGTGTTAATCCTTAAAGCTCCCCAAAATAAAAGCTCTCTCACAGACCTTAGCACCTTCATACAAGACCGAAGGATAACCAGTATGTGCCGGAACCTAAAGAGCTTCCCCAAATATTTAACAACACAGCTATTCGCTGAGCCTATCCATTCTCCAGGTAGCTCGGATTACATGCAGCATCTGACTCTCAAGGCTTGAAGCCCAGGAAAAGGGGCCAGAAGGATACTGACAGAATATGAATCTGCTTCCACAACTGTAACTTAATTATTCGTGTTTTAAGATCTAGGCAGGCAATCCCCACTGCTGGAAACTCTCAGAATATCAGTTTGCCATCTGTAAAATCAGTTCCTCCAGGGAAGGGGAGGGCAGGGGAGGTGAAGGTCTCCTGCTCCACCTACACCTAGTGTGGGCTCTGGGTTCAGCTGGACCCCATAAATGCTTCCACTACATGAGTATGAACAATAGCAAGCAATAGCAACCTCATCTCTGTTGAACATTTTCCCCCAAATAACTGCTTCGGCTATCTGCACCGGTTTGCATCTGTGTTCTACATGCCCACAGAAATGTTTTGACCTATTATTTGTAAGACCACTGGACAAATATATCATTCATCAGCACAACCACCCAATTATAATACAGCTGCGGTGATCTCTCTGCCAGCTGGTGCTTTGTGTAAACGACCCATTCCAGAAGAATAAGCTTCCTGTTTTTTTGTGGGTTCCCTCACTACCTGCTTAATCATCACACCGTACAAATTATGGAGTGAGATGAACCTTGGCACCTGGCTCTTAGAGTCATAGGCGGTGGTGCTAGTAAAGTGATAAACTTCACTAAGGTAGACCATGTACCTGCACTCCTCCACTCTTCTTCTAGATACACTGCTTGTCTCGCCTCTTAGTTCTGTTGTGATCTCACTTAAACCTACCAAATATCAACCGAAGTGAAGAGCAGAAAGTTACCGGGTTCTCCTCCTCTGAACTATTTAGCAACAAAACCCATCAAAACTATCTACATTTTAGCAAAAAGGAATTTGTTAGTGTGAAGTACCTGGGCAGTGACTAAACCCTGTCACTGTTCTTATGGGAAAAAGCTACTTGCTATTCTTGGTAACGGGAAGGTCTTTCAAATCTAGATAATGTATCACTTGTTTTTCAGAAACGAACTTAATGGAGGTGGGGAGGGAAGCAAGGAAGCAAAAATAAATTCTACTTTGCAACAAGTTAAATTACTCAGAGTTTCCCAAAATGAGAGGCTTGGTCAGAAGCATTGGAAAGTTTAAGAAATACTCCTTTAAAAATAACTCCCACAGAGCAAAGCTCCCTCTCCGTGACTGCAAGGCATGTGAGCAAGCCAGGTTATTCTGTCTAGGCTTTTTTTTTTTCTTCCATAATTTAATTGATGGGGTGGGTGGTGGTGGGGCCAGGTTGCATCTTTAACGCTCCTTACTTTTTTTCCCCAGAGTTGCACCTCCAACCCCGACTCTCCCTGCAGGAGCAAAGTGGGCACATGCCACCAGCACACTGGTACCACAGCCATACTGACTAGGGGCAAGGTACGAAATCAAATTCCACCATCGTTTCGGTCCATGCTTTCTCTGATCACACCTGCCTGCCAAAGCAGAAGGGAAAATAACGGCCACATGGAGATACTGCCTCTGCATGCTTTAAGCTTTTTGTTATCCTCAGGAGTTGCAAAGGAAGCAAGACTGGCTAGGCATTGTGTTAATGATACTGTCAAGAGGCCAAAATAAAGTGCCACACCACAGCCCAGCCTTCTGCTATCAGCACTGCTGTCCCACGCTCATTTAGGCAATCAGGGTAACAGGCTGGAGAATACACCAGTGGTCTGGAAAAGGAGATCTTGACACTTGGCTCTTACTGATAAGAACCTGGATCTGCTCAGAATATGATTCTGCCAGACGCTGGTTGCTACACAAAGCACACCAATACCATAGTTTTGCCACACAGCTATTTTGCAACTATCAAACACACCTACAACAAAACCAGTTTGGTGGGAAGGACCTCCTTGTATTTTCACATGTGGTTGCTGTCAGCAGTCTGAAATCTTGATAAGCCACACAACCAACCTGGCTGACTTCACTGAAACTCTGTCAAAGACAAGTCCTGAGCTGAAGAGCTACTGCTTGTGTTTCCCCCCACACGACAGGAGAGGACAACCATATTCAGCATCTGGCCAAAACTTATTTCCAGCTTCATCAAAGGTCCATACAGATTCCATCCAAAGGTCAGCAGCTACAGTTTTCAATGAGGAATGTGCTGCTTTTGAGAGACAATGCTGTCACTGTGACCCACTTCCCCTACTCAGGGCAATCAGTCCATTGTTCCCACTGAAAACGAGAAAGGGCTCAAGACCTCTGAAATGGAAACTGCCTTTAAATCCAAATCATCCTAAAGCATAGACACAGACTGATGCATAACAGATTGAAGCTACTAATTAGCTACTACTAATATACAACTCTAAAAGACACCCTTTCTCCCTAGTTTCTCAGAAAAAGAAAGAAACAAACAAAAAATCCAAGTATCCCAAGAGCCCAGATCTGACTGCAGTCATTCTGTAACATATTACACATATTACACTTCATAGTACAAAACCAAAACCATCCCACCTCTGTACCGCTTAAACGCGGATTTACTGGCTGTCTACTTTTTGAAGCCAATCACACCTTGATAAAGCTGGGCTATGTAACAAGTTAAATTGTCCATGGCATTCACGATATGAACAAGTTGAAACTGCATAAATGTTCTGATTTAGGGTTTCTGTAAGACTATCCATTCAGGGCTCTGACAATGAAGGAATAGGGAATGTTAGAAAGTATTCTTAGAGGCAGACAAGGAAGACAGTTAAGTGCAGAACTTACCTTCCACTGCAAAGAATGGAACCACTGATCCCTCAGGTAACTGTTTGCAGCCTGCAATAAACAAAAGTTACAAACAGAATCATTAGTTTCTACCAGTGTTTCAGATCACCCAGCCAAAACTAAGCAAATCATCCATGTATGCCCTAAAACCAGTAAGGCTCCACTCACCGTATTCTTCTGAACTTTCTGACCCTGGCTAACTTCACCCCTAGCCTCATCGGAGTGAGCGAAACTCTTTGCACAAAGCTGCAACTTTACATTTTAACTAGTTTACTTTCACAGAAAGCAGAGACACGAAGACCTTGCTGCAAATGGAAAATACTGAACCAAAACCTTACAAAACGTTCACACTTTCCTATGAAACAGCGTCCAACCCAAAGACTGTGAAAAATCCTCCCTGATTTCAATCAGGTCTTGGTCAGATCTTTCATGTCTGTAGGACATTTGCCTTCGCTATTAATCATTGAGCGCAGAGTAAGAAGACAGGTTGACATTTTAGCAGGAGGGGTGGGTTTTTTCCATACTCTAGTTTCCCTTCTTGTCCTGTTCCTCAGCTGCCCTCGAAGCAATTCAAATAACATCTTAGCTCTTTCAGCGATATTAAAACAGAGTGAAAAGCATAACACACAGACGTGCAGACACACGCACAGGCTCTTTGCAGCAACGGCATAAATGTTGCAATAATCACTCCCAGCGATCACCCATTTTTGTTCATATTAAGTAGAGCTGCCAGAAATCCTCAGTGTGAAGCCAGGTTCGTAGCCAATGAAGGAATAGTTCAACACTCCCAAAGGTCAAAAGGCTCGGTATCAAAAAATATAAAAGCATTTGCAGTGACGTAAATATGCATGCCTTAACAAGGTGACCTAAGTTTGAAATATTTGAGTGGGTAGAGATGCCCTTTGGCTTTTCCAACTCTACCTCATCGCTGCCAATGGGCAATTTTTACTTACGATTCAAAATGTTTTACACAACCAGTGAAAACTACAGCACAGTCTATAAATCCATGGTTGTTTGCAGGGTTGTTTTTTTATTTAAAAAAAAAAGAGGTGAAGTTCTTCACTAGCTAAAAAAACACATACTTCTTGCAAATGAAAGCATCATTCAACAAATTTCACTCCCCAAGACCTTTTCAGGTAAGTATTCAAAATCCACACTACAGAATGAATTTCACCTCCTGAAACTGGTTCAAGTTCACTAATAATGGGACAAATACTGGAAGTGAAAATGTAGCATGGTTACCAAAATCATGTTTAATCTCAAGGTCAGATACTGATGTTTTGGTGGCATAAATTTGGACTGATTTCTCTGAATTAAATAGAATAATGCTCTTTTATATACATATTATATATTATTTATTATATATTATTGAGAATCGATCGCTCCTCCAGTAGATCTCTAGACAATAAATCATAGAATCATAAAAGCACAGAATAGTCTGGGTTGGAAGGGACCTTTAAAGGTCATCTAGTCCAACCGCCCCCTGCTATGAGCAGGAACATCTTCAACTAAATCAGGTTGCTCAGAGCCCCGTCCAACCTGACCTTGAATGTTTCCAGGAATAGGGCATCTACCATCCCTCTGGGCAACCTGTGCCAGTGTTTCACCATCCTCACTGTAAAAAACTTCTTCCTTACATCTAGTCTAAATCTACTCTTTTTTAGTTTAAAACCATTACCCCTTGTCCTATCGCTACAGGCCTTGCTTGAGCATATACACTAAGCAATAGCAACAATAATATTGCAAGTCACACATCCATTACTTCCTCAAAAAAAAAACAAAAACAAACAACAGATGCAGACTGAGTATATAAAAGCTATGCAAACTAAGATACTGTTATTTAAATTGCTAAAATCCAAAATATCTTAGGGAGATGAAGTCCTTCTCCCAAACGGGCAAAAGTGCAACCTGATTTAGTCCCTGGTCTGACCATTACATGACTTGAACCAACAATGCATTGAATTCTAAAGTAAGAGCAAACACCAAAACCCTAAATGGGAACTGTTGGGAACTGTTATTCTCCTACTTTTGGGATTCCAGTAACTACAGATTGTAAGACCACTACAAATAATTAGAAAATACTATATGTAGGTAGATTGTGCAGCCGACTGGAGCCTTACATAAACTGGATGACAGAAACTACTAATGAGGACACCAGCATCAGGCAGAGGTAGAGACACAAGTGGACTGCAAATACTGAAGGAGAAAACAAAACAAAGAATACTATAAAAAGGCAAAACCAAAACCGGCAGAGGAAAGACTTGTATAACTTGACAGTAGCAACATACAAAAAGCATTTAACAAGTAAAATCAGCAAAGTGACCAGGCTCCAAGTGTGGGACCAAGCACTGTCTACACATAGCCTTAGCTATTGCAGAGGTGAAGCGATCAAGAAAACTTGCATCCAGATCTAGGTTAGGAGTTGGAACCACTCTCAAACTAGAAAATCTCAGAGCTCAGGCTCTTGTTCAAGACCACTTCCAAGGGAAAACAAAGACAAGACAAAGCGAACACAAAAGTGGAAAACAAACCTTTAGGGAATCCTCACACTTCTAGTTAAGGATCTGGACTCAATGGTAAGAGGAGCTTGCAAAGTCAACAGTCATTTCACCAGCACTCTTTCCACAGTGTTCAACACAGATAGACGAACGCATTTAACCCAACCACTGTTATCTGGATGGAGCTGTCTGACACCAGCACTCCCCACTTCTCCCAGGCAACAGAGACTAATCCTTCCAGTGCACCCTTCCGCCTGCCTGACTCTGGCAAGCTGCAAAACCACAGCGATGGGCAGGAAACACCAGATCTTCTGCAGAGGATAACAAAGAGCTTGCTCTTGCACAGCATCCCTTGTTCCTCCTTCCTCTTTTTCAGGCTTACACTGAGAAAGAGACTATGGGGAATATTTTTTTCTTCCCAAAACAACTGGGAGCTTCATAGCATGCCGGGATGACATGTCGAGCTGATGGCCACTTCTGCACACGCTGACTTACTCAAGCATACAGAATCATAGAATGGTTTGGGTTGGAAAGGACCTTAAAGATCATCTAGTTCCAACCCAACAGGTTACTGTGCGTAAAACTTGTGAAGTTGGGAGCAATGAGCACCAAAGCATTAGGCAGTGGAGGGAACTACAATTCATTTATAGAGGCTGCACACACATATTTACAGTTTTATCTGATATGCATTCCTGGAGCCCAGCGCTTTTGCACTGAAGTCATCACTTCCTGGGAATTGACACCTACATTTTTTTACTCCAGCTGAGGGCATAACCTACTACATTTATTTAGCTCTAGGGTACAATAAAGAGGAGAAAATGAGACACAAAAGGCTTCAAAACAGGCTTTCCTTAGGCATTCTGACTGCATAGGGAAAGTTTTTCTTACTCTCAGCCTTGCCCACGTGGTGGGCCCGGTTCTATGTCACTAACCTTACAGCTACATTTTCAACTTAAAAAAAAGATTCAATCTGGAAATGTTTCACCTGCTGCTGTTACAAACAGTCAATGAGACAGGAATGAAGTACAGTGGAGATTTTATAACCTAATTATGTAAAATAATAGTTTGATCCTCCTGGGTGTTTGGTATGTTTAGGCTCCAATTCTGCCAAGAATTTTGTTCCCAAATGCAATGGCTTTAGCAGAGTTGTGGGTGGCCCACGGTCCAACTGATTGGAGCTTATTGCACAATCAAGGCCTCCCATTATTTTTGTACAACCACAACACAGCAGAAAAGTACTTTAGAAAACAGGAAAATGTGGCAGTAAAACTCTTGGAAGGTGCAAGAAGATTCAAACTACTTGTAGTTTATTTATTTATTATTATTCCAATGAGGAGGAAGAATATCTACTTTACAAATTCCCACTGTAGGCAGTACTTTTTTTTTTTTTTTTTAAGATTAGTAGATCCTGTGTTCTGAAGGATTTTATATTCTAATATTTGGGGTCTAAATGTTCAATCAGAGAGAAAAAGCAACCTAGGATCAGCTGCGGTACCAACTTTACTCATAGGATTAATTCAATCAGCTTCAAAAAGACTTCTCACAGGAGGAAAACTGTGAGAGATTAAATGCCTGCATATACAGAGCTTTGGTCAACATGAGTAAATTTACATCTCTGCTTAAAAAAGGAATTATTTTTCTCTACCCTCAAACTACTTATTTCTTAGCCAATTAGGAATGCACTTTTTCATTAAAAAGCAGTGAACTTTTTAAAAGCAGATTTTCTTTTTGCTCACAAAAACAGGCAATGAAACACTTGTTTCATGCCAGTGCTACAGCCCCTGCAGTAATATCCCCCCAGGCAAGTAGGAGATAAAATAGGAACCTGTGTGCTGCTGAGAAACAGAACACCTGAAACTCTGCAAGAAACCAACCACTCCACAAATTATAGTGCAGACCTTTAGCTAATACAAATACTCACAGCTCCACTGATACCAGTATGTCTACAGCAAGAAGCATCAGCAGAACATTTGTCATTTCCACCACACTACACGTCACGCTACCAAGTTCCTTTAACGGTAAGCTGTCACTACGGCATCCCTCTTTACTGGCATGTGCCTTACTCAGAAGACTACAAGAAGAGGCTTGTCCACGTAGCAAAATGTTCCCAGATTTTTCCTTGCAACAGCATCCTTCATATATACTCTCCCCTAAGGGTTTTTGCCATCTGAAAAGATGTGGCAATAAATGGGATTTGATGATCCGGATTCCGGTTTTAATCTTAGTGGTTTCATTCTGTTTCTCTTTCTCTCCCTCGCTAGTTCTCTGGTCAGCAGGACGGGGCTTTGTTATGCTTTCCTCCAGCTGATACTCATTACTGGGACTCATAAAATATTGCAGGCTTCTCTAAAACCAAATTATTATCAGCAGAGGGGCTCAGGGCCACAGAAGTCGAACCCCCACAGCACGCACGCTTCTGCCTCACACAATGGTTTTGCACAAAAACCTTTACGTTGCTGATGCACATCTGAGTTGCATCTCCACAACATGGACGTGCCTGCAAGAGAAACCTGCCTCTCTTCTGGCTTGACTCAAGGTACAGAGTTGCTCGTAATTGCTAGGAATGCCGTCTTCCTCCTGAAAATATTCCCTGCCTCTGCTGGATTCCGGTTCTTGCATGACCTCTCCGCACCAGCAACATCAGCCGGACTTGCACGTGAAACAAAAGCCAGGTTCTCCAAGGAGACTAAAATAAAACGTTACTAAAAAATCCAGTGGAAATATTTACTGTGGGGACTCCCTGGCAAAAACAGTGTGCTCAAGCACAGAGCCGAACGTGTGACTGTTGTGCCTGTCAAGGCTTCCTGTTCTGTTTGTTTTTCCTTCTGACTACCCTTGATTGCCAAGAAATGAATAAAACAACACTAGTGGCAGGGATGGAAGTGGCAGCGTTAAGGCATTTAGGACCCAGTCGAAAGAAAGGACACCACGGGAAAGCAAGCAGTATTATCACGACTGAAATACAAAAAGGCTTTTTCCTGGGATTCCTTCTCCATTGGGTGCTAAGCAGCTTTAGAAATTATACCCTAAATTTTTTTCAATCTCTTTCAAACGGTTATTCCAGTTATTTCACTATCAATAGCAGCATCCTCTTCGTAATCATCCACACCACACCACAGCCGCACACTGTGCTTTACCAACGGAAAGCAGAAGTTTAGCCCAGCACAAGGAGGCTCAGCTATTACTGATACTAAAGAGCTCACGCTTCTTCAAAGGCTAAATTTAGCTCCTATTTCCTGGTCTAAAGAGCTTGTGGCCTCCGAGCCAGCTTCAGCAACACCTTCTTTCACACCTGCTATCCCAATTGTAGGAAAGAAAAGAAGAAAAAAAAAAATCTGTGAGTTAATTACTGCTCGTCAGGATCACGGACCACATCATTTGGCAGCAGAAAACACAGGCCACCAGCGTGTCTAGAAAACTGGGCATCCATGACTCCCACAGGGGACGATGAGAATCCCCAAATGCTGGCAATGAAACACGCCTGTCCTAAGACAGCTGTGCTTGTACAACAAACACCGAGTGGGAAGCACACGCACAAAGATCCCAGACCAGATTAAGCTGTTTGCTGATTGAAAACAAAATCCTCCTCTGAAACCCAGGTAGACACGTCCTGTTATCGTGATCCAATTTCCTAAGAGGAGCTGCATCACCTCCGGCACCGCTTGTCAGATTTCATGTGTTAAAATAGGTTGGGATGGGTCAGTATTGCTATGGGAGGACATCAGGATGATGTAAGGAAAGGTAATGGCACTCTTCCTTCTCTGACTCATTACTGTGCAGTAATAAGCCAGAAATAGACCTTGGTGACAGCAGACAGGGGGGATGAGAACTTGAACATGGACTCGGACTCTCTTGTGGCATTTGTCATGCCTAACACAGACAAATACACAAAGGATGCTCTAACACCACATGCTGACATCCTCCCACAAGGATTGCTGGAAATGAATTTTCCATCTGAAGGAAACGTCACTTGTTCAAAATTTGCTTCTGCTTCAAATCAGTAAAGCAGAAGTTAGAATTTTAAATCTTTCTGATAAATGAAAAAAATCAGGAAAGCCTGTGATTCAGAACTACTAAAATGTTTCATTTTATGTCAAACCATGTCAATAGTATCCCATAGTATTAAAGAATTTAAAATACAGCATGTGTAAAAACATATATCAGAATATAAAATTGAAATCAATCAGAAACATTAAGTAAATCAGAGGATAGTCAAAACGGTTTGTTTAAACATTTTTCAATATATAAAAACCTCATTTAGATGAGGTCTTTGGGGGGAAAGACCCCCAAAAACCCCTCAACAACAACAAAAACAGATTTCACCAAAAGTGCACTTCAGAAGAAACAGCACTGGGAACATGTTTTGGACTGTTTTATTTGTTCCACTATCATACACTTCCTGATACCAGCGTCGGACATTACATCAGAGCGTGCTGCTGCTCCGACTAGCAGGGCAGAATGACTTTATGAAAGATCAGAAGTCCCAATTTCCCATAAATGTATTGAAGTCTCTTGGAAATCTGGAAATAACTGAAGTATGCAAGGGCTAATTTCTCAGCATCCCCGTTTCCCAGCACCTCAGTGAACATGTCTTGGATACTTAGAATCTGTCACATACACTAGAGAATTTCTACTGAACTCTACTACTAGATAAATCCAGTTTTTGCATCTTGATTTCATAAGTACTCTAAACATAATTTTTAGTACTGTTTTGGATTTGTGAACACACATTACAACTGTATAAGGGAAATCTATTTTTATACTCCCTCCAATCTGGCCACATTTGATGAATTGAGACACTACCAAGCACCAAGTCATACTAAAAACATTTTTAAAGTTTGTATTTTCAATTACGTTGAAATTCCCAGAGAGTTATAGTGTAATCTGATCCAGTCTGCTCAGTCAGTCAGCAATAAACAGAACAGAATCCCAGCTCACTCCATTTTTTTTTATCGGTCCCTATGAGGTTATGTAAAGACATGGATCTTTTCAAAGAAAATACCAAAGTATCCACGCTAAGATGTTACTCTTCTCACAAACATAATTATTTGTGTGTTTGGTTTGTTGTGTTTTGTTTTTTTTTCTAAAAGAAACAAATAGCAGGCTGATCCAGATTAAAGTCTGCACATCCTACCAGTTTCCTTCAAACTCAGCAGGGAGCTGTAGGTTCAAACTTTATCTTGTTTCCTATTAAGCAGGCCTGTAAAGGCAGCTACTATAAATTACAGAATAAAGACTTAGAAATGAAATTTGGAAAGGCAGATGTAACTATTCTAGCTGTTGAAATAGATACTAACATAAATGCTAGCACCACCAAGGAAATCTATGGAAAAAATAGAGTCAAAATTATCACAGGAAAAAAATGAAAATCATCCAACTTGACGAATGAGTTTCTTTCTAATTAATTCAATTAACAGATTAGGTGAGGAAGATTTCTTCAATAATGAGGACCCTAATCTAGCTGTTGGGAAACCATGGCTCGTCTTCCTGCCTTTCCCAACGTCACGCATGAAGAGGCTTTTCAAACTACAGAATCAGGACTTAGGTGGACTTGCAGCAGCCTGTCTGAAATTCAAACTCCCTATACTCCCCGATAATGCCTAAAACCAGTAAGTCATTTTGAGCCACAGAAATTTGCTAAGCACTGAGCAGAGGCATGTATGCATGGTCCATGTGCAAATGGGACACACACCTGTGCTTCACAGGCATGTGAAAATACCCAAAATGCCACCTCTGCACCACGAGAGTCCACAAAGTTAGACGTTCTCAGGCCATCCCAAACTTACTTAGCTGCCCCATTTTCGGATTAAAATGGGGGAATGGCTGCAGCCCCCTTGTGCAGCCCCAGTGAAGTAAATGAAAAGGAGGTCCAGAAATACACTCCACAAAGGATGTGGCCATAAATGTTTCCATGTACACCTCTAACCGTTTCAGAGTGACAGTGTATTTGCTAAGTCGAAAATCAGCAAAACCTCATGATATTTTTATGACATTCCAAAACCATCCCAAACTCCAAGCACAGGAACCACGTGAAGGGCTGAAGTCAAGTGCTGTGTCTTCTGAGCTGCTGGTAAACAGCTTTGTGTATGGACAGACCCATCAGCATGTCTGAAATGAAGGCAAAGGAGAGCTGGACCTAGCTGGACCTAATATTAGCATGACCTAGTGTTAGTCGTATTGGCTTCCCAACTCAGAGTCAACTTTGCTCTTCCACATTTCTACAGAAGTCTAGAGTATGGAAAACACAGACCAGCTTGGCACCTAGTCTTGGGTTACTGAATGATGCCACTCGAGTTATTTTTCTCATGATCTGCAGGTAGAGTCATTTCAGAAGAGCTTTAACTAAACCCTCCCCGGATACAGATGGTGTCACATACTTTGTGGCCCTACATGGGCTTCAGCAAACAGTTCACCACCAAGAAATAACAAAATGCTGGACTGCACATGCAATGTGTACCATGATTCCCTAGGACAAAAGATCTGGCAGACATGGTCATTACAGTCACTAGTGTATCATTCATAATGTTCCCATCTATTGGACTACATTTTGTGCAAAAGTGGCACAGTTAAATTAAGTGTGTGTGTGTACACATCCAAATACACAAGCTTGATTAGGATCAATCCTTTGAAGTTGTTCATACTTTTTCAGGAAAAAAATATCCTTTTTAATTTTTCATGAGTTATCCGGAGTTTAAAATTTCCTCACATTTTCTGCAGAAGTTGCTCACCCAGTCTGGTTGCAGTCCTACTTGCACGAAATGCGTATACTCAATAGTCATGGCTGTATATTCAACTGAAAAAGTAAATTCCCAAAGGGTAACAGGCAACAAACTGTCTTTGAAACAATGTTGAGAACTGTGCTAAGAGTTAAGTTGGAGTCAATTCAGTCTTTTTAAGCTATGGCTGTTCAAAGTTCTTTGGGGGCCAAGCAGCTGGGTTTTCAGTTGCTTTTCTTTTCCTACTTTAAAGTAGTTTCAAAGCTCAGTGCTGTGGAATGCTCTTCTGTCACTAAAACTTGCAATGACCTAAGGAGTCCTACAAAGCCTCACAAGTGGATGAGGAAATCAGGAATAACGTAAATGCAGTATCTTCTGTTTGAAAACAGCACTTAGAGAACTAGCCTATGTAGATATCCATATAAATACACTGAAATCTTGCAGTGAAGATCGAATATCTTTTTTAAAAAAAAAGCATCTGTCAGTTCCAGTGCCAGTTACGGGTTTTCTGTATGAACTGAAGGATGAAATTTTTGACTTGTTTCAGGCAGGAATAGGACTACATGTGAAAATACAATTGTTCCAGGCCCACATCAATGTGTCTTTCCACAGAGCACTGTTTTGATACTCTGTGGAAGCTTCTTGCTCAGCAAGAAGAGTCAATATCCTTGTGGCTCAAAATTTCCATTCTGACAGTCATTAAGAGTTTCAGAGCTATCACCCTGAGCAAATTTTATGAGGTTAGATAATTTGACAGCATTGACTTCTCTGCCTTTTCTGAGTCCATTTAATTGAGATTTCATGCATAGAAAACAGAAGTTAAAGGAGACTCATAGTAAGAGAGAAAGAAAATTGTACTTCTGTGTTTACTGTACCTGCAGTAAGACAGTACCCCCTGGGATTGTGAGCTGTAAACAGTACTTAGGGGCATTCTCCCAGGAGAGCAGTTGAACATCTTCAATAGCACTGTAGGAAATGGAGTTTTCCATGTACCCAGTTGGCTGCAAGAAAACAAAGGAGAGAAAAAAGGTTTACTTACTCATCAGAAGTTTCACAATTTCAAAGTAAGAACAGCACTATCAAAATTACTCTTGGTTTTGAAAATACCTGAAAAATATCTAATTGGAAAACAAAATTCCTACACAGGCCATTCAACAGAGAGATCCATTCAGCCACCTTCATCCAACTCGTTCAAGTGTTAAGATTACTCACGTAAAAACAAAAGCAGGCCAGACTTAGGTGCCTGAAATACAAAAATGTCAAACTGCATTTGTTCTGGGCCCAAAATCAATGGAACCTACTTTCAAGTTGAACTGAGCTATGAAGGGGTCTGGGCCATGCATGTGCTATCAATGTATGAAGAATCATCTCAATCATGCAGACGGACCAGCAGTGTACTATATTAAGGTAGTTTTATTCCATGCATTCTTGTTCTTCTCCCTGGTTGCAAGGTTGATCAAACACCTCACCAAAATCCAGACTGCTACATTTGACAGTGGTTCTCGGAGCTCCAAGATGCAGCCCTCAGCTTTCAGACCGGCTCATCTCAGCCTATGCAGAAGTACTAGTTTCCTGCACGGATTGCTGATGCCCAGTTTAAAGTGAAAGTCACAATCAAAACATAAATAAGTAACTGTGCTTTGAAATTACCTGTACAACATGATTTGATAGTAGTCAGGAAACAAACTTAAACATGAAAATCCTTATTAGTATTGCCATAATTCTTAGGCATTACAGAAGTACAATTATATCTGAGATAAGTTGAAATATAGATTTATATATGCAAGCATGCATAAAATTATGTCCTAAATATGAGTAAATATACAGTTATAGCTGTGTATCTATTGACTATGCGTACACATCCCACACTTTATGCAGGTCTTCATGATTTTTAAGTAATTTGAGTATTTAACAGAGGTCCTCAACAATATCATTTACTTCACTTCGCTATAGAGTAAGCAAACTGATCCATATTGCTACGTCAGAGAAACTATTTTCACACAATAATGATTAATCCCACCACATGGATAAATCCTTGGGCTGGCCATGTCTTACAAGAGAATAGAGCTCATTACATTTATGAATTATTTTCTCTCTATTACTGGTTTACATACAACTTAAACTTCTCAAACTTACTCCCACTGTGCCCAATACATAAGTTATTTTTAACTGACAGTCTTGAAATAAAGAAGGCAAGGGAGAAACCACATCTATTTCAGGGCCAAACAGGGCCAACTCTTAAAATCACATCACAGGATTCCTGGGGGCGAGTGCGAAATAAGCAAATTGCACTGGGAACGTCTCTACGTCTAATTGGTACAACTTTCTTCCGTAAGTTAAGTAGGTGGTGCATCTGGAAAGCCTACTTTGAAGTTATACACTTCATACATGTTCACAAGGCCATAAATGTCATCCGCCAAAACGCAATGACAGGTCACCCACCTTTGCTGCTACAAAAAGTCAGCTGTCTTTTCAGCAAGAAAAACCCAGCAAGCCAGGGAATTGAACTTTAATATCTTTTTCAGTAACATTTGTTGCGGCAGCGCTCGTTTGCCCGAGCTGAAAACAATTTTCGCTGTCTCTTTTAACGAAAACCTTGTTATGCAGGAAGTATGATAAACTTCTGCTTATTCATTTACCCACAATATTGTTCTACATTAGCGACTGGAATCCCAGTGGCTTAACGCCGATACTGTACGTCATGCATTGCCTACTGGAGAGTAATTATCTCGTTCTCACAGGAAGCCAAAGGCCCAAGATCCTTCAGTAATCAGCATTACAACACTCAGGGAAAAATATGAAAACAGCCAGCATAAAATCTAGTATGCTCAGGAGGCAAAGTTATCAAAAAACGTGCTCTGAAAGACTGCAGAAGGGAGAAATCCAGAACCAGCCGATGCAAATATAAAATGAAATGAATCAAAGCAATTTAAATTTCTCTCTTAAGAAGGTGCTGACTGCCCTTAATACCCTCCATTAACTTCAAAGAGGATTTGAAGAATTCTCACAGATTCTGTTCCCAAGAGAAGCTTCTTCTATACCTTAAACTTTCCATTTAAACAGCATTAAAGATGACTGATCTAGTTCAACCACAGCTCGGTAGCCATACCCAAGTGACTTTATCCCAGGCATAAACAACTTCTCACAGGACAGTCCTTTTCGTTATGGAGAATGAAGGAACAGAGAGTTCTGCAGTTTGTAAAGGATGGGAAGACTACCTCCTAAACTGTAACATGGAATTACAGATGGTTAATCTCTCCAAACGAAAGTGTTACACCAATGAGCATACAATCCCACTGTCATACTTTCTATCGAGCCATACCACACACAAAGCTTTACTACAGTTGTTTGCTGTCTTACTCAAAAATGAACAGCCCAAATCTACTTTAATCGCTATAAGGAACGTCATACGCATTGTTTCTGTTTTAATGAAAAACACCATGTTCTAGGAAGTGAAATATTTTCAGTTCTGAAAACATCTGCAGCTTCACCTCTGTTTTGCAATCGAAAGAGTCTAAAGCGAAGCGATTTATGGCTCTATAGAGCTCCTTGAAATGGTACTTCTAGATGCTGTCAAACCCTGATGACCATGCTTCCAGAGAAACGGTCTGAAGAAGCACTGGAACAGAGCTGTCCTCAGACCTGAGGCCTTCCCAGAACTCACGAGGCCACGCCGTTAGAGGCGAAGGTCAGTCCCACACAAAGGTGTCCTTTCCCTAATCCCTGCGCACACACCGATGCGAGGATGAGGACGGAGCGGTGTTCCCCGGCTGTGTTTTCTCAAGACGGAGCACAGTTCAGCCGTTTATCAGGAAATGGCCTGAGGTAAAACCACAGCCTGAGTCACCGGTTCCTCTTAAAACACGGGCTATTTTGACATTCAGGTACGCGAACGTCGATCACGGTGAATCATTGTGGTCGACAAATAAGCAGTGCAAGTGCAGCACGCTCTCGTGTTCCGGCCCGTCTTGCTTGCACGTACCCCCAGAAGCTGCATCTTCACCCCCAGGTCACACCATGGGAAATTCGAATTAGAACAAGACGCGAGACCAGAAACATGGATTCAGAGATTTGACAATACCTAAAATGAGACCGATCCGCAGTGGGTCACCACAAAGCATCTGGCATCGACGCTAGCCTTAAGCACCATTCCCATCTCCATCCGCTCACTTTGCCTCTGTCCATACAAATATTTGTCTGGCCACGGTGTCAAGCAGATCAGGGAACCCATCCAGCTTTTGCCAGATTACTTTTTAGCTCTTTCAGCCCCGTTTCTAACACGAAACAGACACTAGTGTGTTAATATAACTTAGGAGGAAGCATATCATTGGGAAGGGAGTGAGAAGTAAGGATGTGAATATTTCAGTCTAATTCATCAAGTTCGCTTGAAAATGCCTTTATTTAAGCAAATAATAATTCTTATTTTTATAGCTGTCGTTTTTGAAAGGAGATTTATATTTCTTGGCAAAGTCTGAAACCTATCAAACGAAGGAAGATAATGCACTCTTCTCATTCACTCTACAAAATTAATCCTGACTTAGGAAACTTTGGCCAGAGAATCTACACATGTCAGCTTACAGATTTACAGTCACAGTTTTAACTTCTGGCTGTTTGCTGTTGAACATGTTCTGAAAAACTGTAAGAGACTCATAAACGAAAATGAAATTTATTACAACAAACAAAAACCTTAAGTCAAGGAAACGTTTTTCACTTCACATTAGCCTTTAGCCTCCTAATGAAACATGCAACTGCTCCATTGGGAAATCAGGTATGTTTTAACCTCACTGAGAACTTTGTCTTTTTTAAATTCCATAAAGATTTATTAATCATATAGCTTTGAAATAACTCTCTACCAGAATAGCCACACACCAAAATCTACTATAAATCAAATCTTAGGGGAATCCAGTGCTCCCAAAACTGGAAGAACATGTAAGCTCACACGTAAGGCTAGTTTTCTCTTAGCGTTTCTGGGAAAAGAAGGCAGCAGCAGACTACTCAATAATGCAAAAATCTGCCCGCTTGTTTCCATGGGAAATTCTAAAAGGGAAAGAATAAACATGACGTCCATTGTTAATATGAGGCCTGTATGCACTTAGTCATATAATAATGTACTAAATCTTCAGCTGCATATTTTCCAAAGAAAGTGTCTAGAAAAGACGGATTCTACAAATAGAGACAGCTATTTGCATTAAAACATATTTAGACTGACAACTCCCACCAACACAATAACAATGAAGAATGATTTTCCCAATTAAATACTCCAGATGGTGAGGGAAAACGGGGCTATTCCAGACCCTTGCTGTCAGGTGCTTCTTCCTCTCTTGGTGGCTCTTAAGAATGAGCCATACTGCTGTAGCCCAGGACGACGAGCATACTGTATTACCTATAAGTTCT
Source organism: Tauraco erythrolophus (assembly GCF_009769465.1). Classification (NCBI taxonomy): domain Eukaryota; kingdom Metazoa; phylum Chordata; class Aves; order Musophagiformes; family Musophagidae; genus Tauraco; species Tauraco erythrolophus. The sequence goes on along the minus strand of NC_141479.1, from coordinate 17,841,637 downwards.
CCACATTCAAATAAGATTCAGTCCTGCTGAATAACACGTAGGAAGAGTTGATTGCTATCCAAACTTTGATGGGGGTGGAGACTATTCAGTTGGCACATTGAAGGGTAATGGACTCTGAAACTGCTGAAAACAATGGATTATTTGAAATAAATCTCTGCTAGGAGACATCCATGGCTCCAGAGAATGCCCCTGCAAACGTAGCTATTTCAGATAAGAGCAATTAACATCTCTGTTCATTAACTATATAAGCTATCAGAATACATTTATCAAGTTAAGCAATTAGTAGTACTACGCCATAATATGCAGCACAGTACAATTTGTCTCACTCTTGATATGGAAGAATTTACTGCCATGCTCACTTGTCATAATGACTTGAAGGAGTTTAAAGTCAATGCTAATCTGACGGAGATTAACGTGATAAGAAAACAGAAAGACTAACAGCACGGAGACAACTCTGCCCAAAACTGCCCAAAGGAATTTCTGAGATTCCTTGGAACAACATTCTCATCTAATCCATTGTACTTCCCAGACTCCTGGCCTGCCCATCATCACCATTCCCTTCCCACTCCTCCCAGTAAATAGGAGGTTTCAGGACTGTAAGAAGAGACCTCACTCGCTCTGTGCATTGGGAGCAGAACTACATTGGGTGAAAATGCAATCCAGGCACCTGTGAGAAAGGGATCTCTCAGTGGGGCGAACCTGAATTATTTCTGCTTGGAGCTGCTTTGTTCTCAGGTGTCTACAAGTTCGGTAGCAACGCTTGGTGGGGTTTTTTTTTGGTTGGTTTTGGAGCTTTTTGATGCATGGAAACAAATTTGGACACAGTGGCCCAAATCTTTAGTGAGGCTCTATCCATCCGTGTCAGCTGAAGCCTAAGAGTGTACCAGTGCATAGTTAATGATAGGAAAAAGAGGGAGGGGTTTGCCTACCACATTTATTTGTGTGTGGGTGACTGTGTGTATAAACATCCATGTGTGCGTGTATAAATGTACACACACATACACTTGTCTTTCTTTATAGCTACACAGAGATAAAAGATAGTACAAACGTATCTCATATTTCCCTACACAAAAATACAGCAGCAACTGTCACATGCTTCACGCAAAGTAGCTCAACTTCAGTAAGTGACACGATTTAATTAAGAAAGGCCAGATCCTCAGTTGAGCTGATCATCCAAAAGACTTCAGTGGAACTTCGCTGATTTATGCCAGCTGGGAATTTAACTCAGAAACTCAATGGAAATTCAACCAAATCTAGCTTTGCAGCAAAATTGTGCATAGATCTCTTTCTCTCCTCTAAATATTTAAGACAACTGGGACTGGAGGCTGTTGCATTGATTAACCTTACAAAACTGATAGAAATGCAAGAGCTGCCAGTAAGAAACAGATTACCCCAGACCATGCAGAAAAAATACACCTTCCAATCTGCAGTGGGATTAGTGGGAAGTATCAGTTCTGCGGAGCTATGAAAACAGACAAGCCAAAACTGTTCATCAAAGAGCTGATAATAAAAAACTGGCCTCAATATGGCGACTTATGAGCTACAAAATCTGCGAAATCAGTGCAGCAGACACCAGCAGAGGAAAGAACTTCAAATAAATACAGATCCAAAATAAGTTTAAAGCACAGAACAGAAGTTCATCATTAAGAAGAAGGGAAAATAAGGTCATGTTACGAGATATGTACCACAACAGGAGAGTCAAATAGTTCTCTGGCTAGCTTAGCATGACAAAGGGAACTCTACCGGCACTTCCAGTAGCACTGAATGCTTAACCAGTTGCAGTGCTGGTGTGCAAAAAGCTCTCTCTGAGGTCAAGCCTATATAAGAAACATCATCTCTTGCTTTCAAACCCCTAAGAGGGATGAGAACATGCTGCAAGGTGCACCTGCTCCACTGCAGACCTGGAGGCTGACCACAGCTTGCCACCGAGATGGCGGCCAAATCTGCCAGATCACTGGCCACAGGCAGGAAGGCTGCTCCCAGGCCAGGGACTGGGAGCAGGAAGGGGAGGGAGCTGTGTTTGACACAACTCGCCAGACACAGCGACACTTTCACAGACACCGGCCTGACTCGCCTGCCAGGTGGAGCGACTCTGCCTGGAGCAGTAATTCTCCAAGGGTGTGCTGCAGCCTTCGACCCCTCCCAATGAACGTAAGGAACTTGAAAAGAAGAGTTACTATGCCCCACTTACCCACCTAGAAGAAGAAAATCTCAGTTAAGGTTGTAGCTGCATCATGCTCTTGATCATGCCTTCAGTGACATGAGAAACCTGAGAGATGTGGGAAAAGAGCTCAGACTTCCTGACTCCAACCATGTGAATCAGCTCCAAACACATCCTCCTCCTTCTCCAAAACTGCATAACTCATTCATAAGAAGGACCATTCCTTAGCAGGGTTCACATTCTCCGTCCCTTTGCATTTAGTCACTGCACTCCATGACATCCTTCCTGGGAAGGAAACAGTCTATAACCTTGACGAGACGGGTACGTTGTTTATCCACCCTCCTTCAAATTGCTTCACAAAGGAAGGGACACCACAAGCCAAAATACAGCAGGTACACATCTTCTCACAGCAGCAGCAGTAAGTAACAAGAATAACAGGGACTTATTGCAGAAGACTATACACATGCGTACTTCTGTAAAACAACTGTTAGAAGAATATTGGAAAATCCCTAACTTTTGCCCAGAACATGAAAACATCTAGTGACTGCTAAACAGATCTTTGCTAAGTCACCATAGCAACGATGATGTGACAGAAAACAAAACCGCATCCACAAACCGTTCCTGAGTCAAGGCTGCTCTCTACTTTCAATTCTCTTTCCATAATCAGCCGTGTCACACGCCATGAAATGTATCGAATGCTGATAAACCAGAGAGACCAGAAAGGGCTGGGTGGAAGGATTTCCGACATAACGTATGCTAAACTAAAATGCCACCCTTTAACGACTACTTTAACCAGGGGCAGACCTGAGAGCTGGAAATGAGAGATCATCAGCGGATTCCAAATACAAAGTCAGCACCTGGAAAATAATCAATCTCTTAAATAACGTGGCCAAACTGACCTGTACTACAAACAGGAGATCTCTGCTCAGTTCTGGTTTAGGTAATGACAATAGCAGGTTTCTGTTGCATCTTGTCCTTGCACTTATGGTGGTTTTTACTCCTGGTTTACAGATCTCCAAACGCCTGTGGTTCATTATCTCTAATAGGTCAACAAAAGGTGAAGAAGGAAACCGCATTTGTTATCAGTAGGGTCACATCCGCTGTGCAAGGATCTGCACCTCCCATGGAAAATTTTAGGGTTTTACAAGGCAGCTGCAAGGGAAGCAATACATTCACCTCCATCACCTGTGTGTGTGAAGTCTAACCCGAAAGGTGATCCGAGTATAAAATACTGAATTGGTAAGAAGCTGAGATATCCAGGATCCCGTGTCCCATTACAATTGTAGAATTTGACTCATGGACTCCACAATTCTGACAGTTCTCACCACCACCTTAATGCACATCCCAGCTCATTTCTTACTACACTTTATTTACAAGATCTAGAAATTAAATTGTTGCGAAGCTAAACATCACATAAATATGCTAATATATAAAGTTCTTATTCTTTGTTCAAACAAGCATTCTCCAACACTACTTTTCCTGTCCATGCCTTTTACCTGTAGAGCCATGAAACCCTTAGACACTGTAATAGTCAAAGGGTTCCATTAACAATTTTTTCCTTTTCTTTTTAACGCACTTTTAATCCTGCAGTTCCCAGGATCCAATCTCAATCTGATGAACAAGTACAGGACAGGGAGTGCAGTAACCCAACTACACTTCTGAGTTCCCAAAGGGAAATGCCCTATTCTGATCTTTTTTTGAGAAAAAAACATCAGGTCTCGAGTTCTCAGCAAAATATTAATACAGGCCTCTGCTGCACATTACATAAGGGAAAGGACATGTAGCAGAGCCTTCAAAAAAAGCTACAGACATTCTGTTAAGGATAGTCTCACTAAACTCTTGCTGTTATTAGGCGAAAAAAAACAGGGATCTCCTGAGGATGAGTCACAGCCACTTGGAATCACCTTCTGCTACAGGAGGAGGTGGGAAAACATGTTTAAAGTGCCAGTGTTTTGTTTCACGTCTTACCTTCAACAATAATTTGGAAGGCTCTGCACAATTTTAAGTGAGATCCAGCTCTCATGTCTGCAGCAGTGATTTCCTCGCGATTTTGTGTCTCTCAGCACTACAGAATGACACCCTGACACTAACGGAAAGTGTCTTTTTCTTCTGTTCAGCAGGAAGTCTTTTGCAAAATTGTGCTTGCACACTCCTGGCCCCACCCATAACCTCCTGCGCTGTTGGTCTTCCTCATCGTTTAATGACTGACTGTTTGTACTGGAAGGGAGTGTTGCTATTTAAATAGAGGGTAACTGAAATATGTGCGGTGCTTCCATGGAAGGGAGATGGTAAGGGAATGGAGGAGAGAGCAACTGCAGTGAAATATCAGAGTAAATATTTGAGAAAAGCGTCAGTTTACTGGCGAATGCATAATGGAGAGGACACAGAGCACCAGTTAGAGCCTACATTACCTTCGTCAGCTCCCTTACTATGCAGAAGGATACACCGAAGTATTTAAAGTGACACCTTCTCTTTGGTTTAAAAAAATAAATGAATTAAACATTTAGCTAACATCATAAAGGCATTGTCCTTACAGAGAATGAAGTGGTATGAAACTGGCATACCCAACTAGCAAACTTTTTGTTTCAATACAACACTAATTAGTCTAGCAAGTTATTTTTCGGGATAGTTAAGAAGAGTGCCTAAAGTGAAGCATGAGTACCTGCTTATGAAAGGTGTTGTTATCACCATCTCAACAGACACACTTTGAAAAGCAGAACAAAGAGCAACCCTGCAATCAGGCACTGTGAAACTGGCAAACTCTCTTATCTGGGCGGCTCCTGAAAGGCTGGAGAAGAATTCCAAGGAATTGCAATAGTCCCCCCAGGGATTGGGATGCATGCGGCTCCAAAGAGATGCACTTCCAGAGAAGCTTTGTTTACCAGAAGCTAATGCATCATGCCTTGCTCTTCTCTCCGACACCATTTTTTCAGGAATCTAAACCGCCTCAGTCCTCCAATAATATTTTCTGTCCCAACTGGAACAGAAAATAGCCCTCAACAAGACACAGTCCCTTATTTCCCCTGTATCCTTTGATACAGGGCTCACATATGGGCAAAGAAACAGAAATACGTGCCCTCCCTGCCGCTGTTTCACGAGACCAGGCAGAGGCTCCCACAACATACCACACCACACCATGCAGATGTCTCTGAGTGATGCAATTTTGGAAAGAAAAACAGTTACTTACTCAGCCAGCAGCTACTGATGCACGTCTGAAGGTGAGAAGCAACACAAGTGCTACCAAGGCTGCGGGAAAAATCAGACCGCTTTCTGGACTTCCTCTGCCCATTTACTTGGCATTACTTGTATTTGCAGACCATAGAGGGCCACAATGCTACTGCTTAAAGGGAAAAATTATGCAGCACACTATCTATCAACACAGAGATGGCTTCTACAGTATCACTTGAGAGTTACACGTTCTGTGAACAAACACCCTCCCAAAAAAGCAGCTTTGCATATTAGACTAGGTTGACTCCCCTACTCCCTTCCAGTCTCATATCGAAATCAGCCTTAAAATAATTCCAGCCTTTTGGACAAGCTAGACCTTCAGGTTGTGCCAGCACAATGGCTGCAGGTTTCCCTCCCACCCTTGGCAATTACGTTTTGGTTTCCAAGCTCAATTACATTGTCAAGTCAGCTTTCCTGTGCGCAATTCCACAGCAACATCCTTGCCCTCTGTCAAGATTATTTTATTAATTTATTTACTATCTCTAAAGGAAATAGCTCATTTCTACAAAACCTTAAATATTGCAAACACAACTTTGTAGACTGAGTTTTCTGCTCAGGGAGGAAAGGGCAAGAGAAGCACACCATTTCAGAGCTCTGACCTCCACAACCAGATTTATAACTATTACTCCAAGAAATTCCTACTAAGGAAATCTGAATGGGCTTCAGTGAACCAGTTGCCCAAAGATAAGCTAGCCACAGATTTTTCAACAGAAAGGCATCAGAAAGTCAATACTACCAAAGTACATTAACATTTAACGGTAAATCTGAATCCAAACCACCATGGATTTACAACTACCACTGAGTGTTATGATGTGGACTCCAAACATTGATCAAAACATGAGTTGCATCCCCTTTATGGCACTTTGGTTTTAGCAGAATACAAAAGCTTTGAAATTGGAGGTATGTTTGAACTATATACCTGAACAAACACCATGGGTTTTGCCCACTTCTGCTTGCACCAGCTTTACCCAAGGCAGGAATGGAAAAAAAGGACAATCATTCCTGCCCTCCTCTATGTAATTCAAATCCACAAATACCACCAAGTCACTGTATGACACCGCCGCTGCACAGCACACAACCGTAGCGGTGACTGGGGAAAAGTCCTGCTCCCTCCAACCCACAAGTCCGGCTCCCTCCAGCTAAGGACCACTCTGCATTACACACCCATCCCACCTCCCCTACTGCAGGGGATCAACGACACAACACGCCAGCCCTAAAGTACAACCAGTCACCCGCACTCAACTGTGCGCAGATTTGTTTCTCGTCTTTCAGTTTCTTAACGTTTTGTTTGATAAACTCAACTCTCACTAAACATGGCTGAACAAAAGGTATATATGAACTTAGTATCAGCTTTCTTCCTTCTAATTGCTTTGGCTACCTAGTATTACAGCATTAACAGAACCTCGTGGCACTCTTATGTTTGCAACTATGGAGAAAAATCTGGGTTATCAGAAAAACAACCCGAGCAGAATTAGTAGGAAGAGTTGAGCATCAATAATGTAACAGCTTCATTTTCCTACTCACATTTTCCCAGATAACATTTAAAGACGAATGCTTAACATAGAGATTGTTTATCAATCACTTCCCCGGAGACAAAAGAAATTGGTTAAATATAAAGCATCTTAAAATAAGGCACGGCATCCATGTTAACCTCTGAGAAAGGTCCAAGTGATCGGCAAGCTTCAACTACACATTATGAAGGCATTTTAGGGAAGTATTATTATTGGAACGGAAATACAAAGCTTGCACAATAAAGTAACCTCTGCCTTTTTCTCTAGCCTGCATCCTGCTGAGAAAGACCTTTTTGCTTTCTGTTTCTAAAAAATATACAATTTTAAAATACGTATCTTTGAATTCCAAATCAGACTCTCTTCTTGTTTCCTTGCAACGAATTACCAGCTCTTACTGGAAATGAATAACACAGAAACCAAAATCAAATTCAACACTATAAACACTGTAGCAGATTATTTCCAAAGACTCCAACATTTTGCAAGATTTTGGATCACTAAACCCAACTCAAAAGTTCAGAAAACAACCTAGGAATATGCTTCTTTCCTTCAGATTTAAGTTCAGAACCTTAACCTCAAATCCCGTTCTTTGCAAAATAAAAAAATCAGACTCAGATCCAAAGTACTGATACAAAGTTTCAGTTTAATCCACATCCTAACACCTCCGCAGCCAATCCTAATAATTTTCTGCCAATACCTCTCTCAAAGTACAGATCAAAGGCTTTACTGTACATTCAGGGCCATTCCTGTGATGCAAGGATTAGGCATGAAGCAAGAGCGTCATATTTTCAAAGGTGCAACTGCCTGTAAGCGTATCTCGTGCATATCAGAGCATTACGAGCTCAGGCACAAACGCCAGTGCCAGACAAACCACACCTCTGAAACTCTTGTCTTGCCTCTCATTTTCCTTCTTATCTCATCTAAGCACGCTGCTTCTACACGCCCAGTTACAAGGAAGATATACCTAGTCATCAGCCCCTCTGTTCTTTTATTTTTATTAATATTTTCATCAATATTTTCAGTTACTTTCCAGTATATCATTCATTCGGGAGGTTACTACACGGAGCTGGAAACACGATGTTCCAGCCTGCTGCTGTGACCCTGCGAGAGGCAGCGACGCAGCAGTAATGCCCCAGTGGCAGCAGATGTATTTCGATGTCACTGAATTCTAACCACACACATAATCCAGGCAGTAATCTCGGGTTAGATTAAATATATCATTGTCAGTCCAGAAGTATTACACCCGATTCTAAATACACAGCTGCAGACGCACACAAGATTCAACAATATTGCAAAGAGAGTGCTGTCTTCAGGATGAGTACGAGCCTTGGTACTTTCAAGAATAAAGGCTGCATCGTGAAGCACCAAATTGGTTATTTCAGTAGCTGCACGAGGCTTTACTCATATGAAGAAAGTGAGACATAACTGTCCTTCACTTGAGCGAGTCATTCTTCACTTGAGCAAGTCATTAAGAAAACTGCTGGTGCAGATCATTTAGAAGTCCAGATCCTGCAGACGCATTTTGAGACAAGCAACCAGTGGTTGCAACAACCTTCATCCCATGAGTAAAGAACTGAGATTCAACCCCTAAACTTGTCATCTGTTCCCTCACACTTTCATGAACAGAATGAAAAGCTAGTGAACTGCAAATTACAACTCAAAGCAAGACTCACTGGATGAGGTTTTAAAGACATCAGACTAGACAATCACAATGTTTCTTCTCAGGCGTTAAAAACTACTTGACTAATGCTGTGCCCATTCTGTTTCCCTAGCAGGAAAAAATCATGCTAGGACAAAGAAGAACGGCAACTGTATTGTCCTTCCTAAGAAGAAAGTACCACAGGCTCTCAACACTGCCACGACAAACACACAGAGCTATTGACAAGGCATGTTACGAGAACTGTCCATCAGCCTTACCAGGCACAAAAGCATAGACAGACATGTCAGACCATTAAAATGTTGGATGAGAAGAGCTGAAGATGACACTTTTACTGCCCAAAAATCGATGTTTAAGGCATACACGCAAAAAAAAAAAAAAAAAAATTGTACATTTCACTAGTTGCTGCAGGATGAATGCTACCCTTGACTTTGCTGGTCCTCTTAACTTCTGAGTATCCTGATGCAGTTCACAGTTGCTGAAGGTCTAGGTGAAAAAACTCACAGCAACTGAAGCTTCCTGAAATTTATTTTTTCCTAATAATCTACATCACACAATTGCTCCCCACAACACTTCATTAAAATGCCTTTGAAATGACCATTTTACAGGAATCTTGGATGCAAGTTATCAGAACATTCCCAGAGATGACTCCAGCTGCTCCCCAAATCAGACGCAGATTATCAGCAGCTTCTATGCCATTATACTTGAAGTTTGGACTCCGTGAGATCTTAGTCATCTCATGAACCATTTTAATGAATTAATGACATTCATTAATGTGCACTGACATTATCTGAAGACAGAAATCAGCAGCTCAACCATCAGTACAGCTTTAAGAAGGCTGAAACTGAACCAGGCTGAGGACAGGGATGACTCAGGTGATGCTCTATGTGACTAATCAGAGGCTGACACTTTTGTCTTGAGCTGTAACCAAGTCTAATGCTCTCCACAAAGGAAAGCATCAAAGGTGTGAATTCAGACTACAGACAGAATTCAAGAGGCTAAAAGACTCCCTCTGAGTTATGTAAACAGGAAAGTAGAGTAAATCTAGTACAGTCACATGCAACCACAGTATGGAAAATGAGAAGTACACACTCCTGCATCTTCCTTTTTCTCCTGAATGGCCTCAAACTGCTCTAGGGATATGATTTAAACCATATGTGAAACCCAAGAATTTAATAAGATGACATGAATCTTCGTTTCCCCAATTCCCATGAGCAATCAAATCGAGCCCAGGAAAATCCAGCCTCGAGTAAATCAGATGCTAAGATCCAGAATCAGGTGCCCTGGTTTCTGTACCATGTTCCAGCCCTGGCATTTTACAGCTGCCAGAACCAGGCCCAGCAAGATTACTGCCCAGAAAACAGACATTCATGTGACAAAAGCCGCACTTCTGATCTAACTTGCTCGGCTGGCCAGGCTCACCCACATCCTGCTAACATCCAATGCTACCCAGGCACAGGCTCCTCTGTGCTCATGTTTTGATCCTAACAGAAAAATCTTACAGAATGCACGATCTCAGAGGTTTGAGATCAAGCGGGTTTTAGCACAATTTAAACTGGGGTTTACAGAATTGGCAAAGAGCAGCAGTAGAAGTCATCTCTCAGAGCGTAAACAGGAGTCCTGTCCTTTCCCTTAGAACCCAGATTCACTGGAGCGACTGAGACAAAACTAATTCCATGCTAAAGAAGTCTATCCTTCATAAAATTCTTAGAAATACCCTATGAAATACTACAGGTTTTTCTTATTTGTTATGTTTTGGTTTGGGTTTTAATATTAATTAGTGCTGTATAATGCACCGGAGACCCAAAGCTAATGGCAATCACAGCTGCGAACACAGTCACTCAGCTACTCTCACCAAGATTCTACAGTTCACAAAATACGAAACCTTACCAAGTGAACCTGTCAGTTTTTACAAGTCTCTTCTTTCACTACATTTATCTGAAACAATATTTAGAGATGAGTTCAGCACCACCCATCAGAAATGATATAAGCAGAGAATGAAAAAAGCACCAAAATGCCAATCAAATTAAAAATTTGCCATGTTGTTCTTTTTTTCTAGCAACATACATCTCCAGCAAACGGGACGGTAAATTTGCAAATCCAGTGGGACTGATCAGAAATTACACCTTCTCAGATGTTGGCAAGAATTCATCAAAAGCATGCAACAATATCTGTCCTAAAAGAACTACGTAATCTAGGACAACTTTCTAAGGCCACTGTTCAAATATCAGCCTTAAATTCCTGAACAGGGCAAGAACACTGAAAAAATGAAACCACTGATCTGGCAAACGTAATGGCAGGTCTTTTGTGCTCTCATTCTACACTGCTGCTCTTTGTAACTCGTGCATAACTCATACTCACAGAAAACTGAAGAGTAAAACCACCATATGGTGACAAGGAACAGAACTGAAAATAGTCCCTTGCTAGATGTTTTAATCCTCTTCTGTTAAAACAGTGTGTCTGTATTATGCTGAATAACTAACTATGTGTCTGCAGAATCAGGCTCCTTTTTCAATTATGAGCTAATTATTTCAATACTGCAAAACAGAAAACCGAGTCACCTTTCCTGCTCAATTCAACTTCTTTATAAATTATTCTCAAAGAGCAAATGAGATTTCTCACTCCAGTTTTATTCCAACGTGATCAAGACTTACTCCTTCCAGCTCAGAACCTGTAACACTCTTTCATTTTAGGCACTATTAGAAACAAAAGGATGCCAATATTTTATCTGGCAGTCAAGCAAGCCTTTGAAGTTTGATGTCTACAATGTCAAAAGACAAGTAATTACAGAACTTAATTTGTGCAGACGAACAACTGTTTAAAAATCGGCAAGGAAAATTTCAGCAACACCCAGTCAGGATCTGGGCTCTCTGAATGTATTCCAGTAAACCCTTCCACTTCTAACCAGAATGTGTCTGTACACAAGGGTGTGAGTTTGAGATAGTGACCTTAAATACACACAAGAGGAGTTTAGCATCCACTTTCTACATGCTTAAAAAGAACAGGGAAAAAAGCATAGCATACTTTTCAGATGTCACTGTACATTTTTGGACAGCCTTTGTGAATGCTCGCTTCTTAAGCTCGGGTTTGCTGTGCTTGGCAGTCTCTTTTGTGTCTTTTGCAACACTGCACACACACAAATGGCCTGTGGTTTCATGCTTTGCTTCCCATTTAAAACTAACACTTAAACAGTAGCTTTATTTTTGTTAAATAAAAGCTTTTTTTTTCCTCTGAATTCCGACATCTATTTCTCTTTTTCAACATGAGGGGAAAATGATTTTTTGCAACTGACACCAATCATTCTTAGGAGTAGTATTTTGCCTTTGTCACTTTCATTCACTAACTCTCACTTGCGTTATTCTGCAACTTTTTGTGTCGTGTTCCACAAAAGCAACAACAGCAGGTAGCATAATGTTGAATATTGGACAGTAAGCTCTGATGACACCCATATTTCATTTCTGAGACTTCGAACTGCAAAGAAGAAAGCTTAGGTAAAGAACACACAAAAAGAACCACTTTTTCGCAAATGAGGGGAAAAAACAAAAAAGAAGTCAGATGATTTCTATATATGGTTGCAATCCATGTCCTCCTGAAGGCAAGGTGGATTTTTTTCATCATCCACGTAACATCAGACAAAGCCTGTATGGCTGACAATCTGTTTCGGGACAACAGACCCCTCGCGATTCCTTTGGGGTGTTAACAGCAGCTCGCTCCCCGCATTCAGCTTTTGACTTCCTCGGCAAGCTCATGGCCAGCGAGCTGCCGGGTACCACTGCACGTCAGAGCGGAGACAGCCCCAGCAACATGCAGACAACTCCATCCAGTGCTCGGCCCTAGAGGCAAGCCTCCCTCCAGGGAGAAGTCTCACACGTTTTACACACCCACCGAGCCCCCACGTTCCAGCCATATCGGCTCCTCACACCGACAAAGCGGCCAAGGGTGGAAGGACTTCGTATTCACTCCCCGTATCAGCGCTACGATGCACGACTTTTCTTCGCAGTGACGTGGTCTGCCGTCCCACCGACGGCTGTGAAACCACTTCCAAGCACAGAGCTTCCTCCCTCACACCGCCTTCCCGGAGCGGCGAGGGGAGAGCCGAACCCTGCAGCTCGCACTCCCCAAGTGCTCCGGTAGAAACCCAAAGACGTCAGCAACTGGGCTTTCTGCTCCCGATTCCCTGAGAAAGCAGAGAAAAGGTCTGCAGAGAGCAAGTCTCCGATTTCAGGTTTGGTGTTCAAAGCAGCCTGACGCGTGTCCAGCATGCAGGAGGATAACGGCTGACCCTGCGAGCAACAACCTACAGTTACTCCAGCAAGCAGTGTCACCCAACCTACGGAGCGCCCCTGTAATCTCACAAACATCTGCAGCTAAACACAGCCCAGGGGGAGAGACAGACCTTTTAAACAACCAGACCTGAAAAATCAGAAGCTTTTTAATTGCATGACAAGGGAGAGGAGCCGATCAGCTGCTAAGTTAGACCAGCGTGTTACTGCATTTCGGGCAGCTTTGCCCCAGCTTCCAGCAATCTATTCTCCTGATTTTAACAGGCTGCTTTGACCTTTAAGGCTCTTGAGGGTTTCTAGGTTTCATACACTTTCCTTTAGGCCATGCCTTAGACTGTATCACCAGCTACTCACAGACTTTCTTGCTTAGCTCATTTTCAAACATTTCAGACTGAAACATATCAGACACAGAATTTGCCTTCTTTCTTCAGAGTTACTTTTATACTCGACCAAAGGAAACTGAGTGTGTCAAAAACAAAAAATAAAAGACCCAAATCCATCTCTTGCCACAGATAGTCACTTTGTCTTTATTTTGTATAAAATAGTGAAAAAGGCATAGCCTCAAACTTGAAGAATCTGTCAAAATAAAATCATTTCACACATAAGACGTCTTATCGCGAAGCAGCACGCAACAGCACAGCTTAGTTTGTTTTCCTAAACTGCCTGAATGAACTTGGCAAAAGTAAGGATGGCACCACTCATAACGCGGTATCATACAAGTTTATGTGTCATTTTTACAAAGCAACCACCCAGTCTGCAAGCTCCACGTCCTTACAGGCACAGCTAACCCTAAGCTTCTCGACTAACATCGTCCACTTACCAGCAAAGAGAAAGTTTCCTTAAAAAAAAATAATTAGGGTTGCTGGGATCAGACCTCCAGAAGTGTGGCACACTGTCAGAGCACAGTCTGGGTATTAAAGGGCAGATACCAGCAACATCCTGAACACAGGGCACCCAGCTCATCCCCCCTGCATGCTGATACTGCCAGTATTCCTGTAGGCCACTTACCACCTCATGCCAGAGAACAGAACTTCTTGTTTTGACCAAGAAGTCAACAGACTTAAGTGCAAATGAGTTCAAACAATGTTAATAGTTCATTTAATTCAATGGCAATCAGTTAATAAATTGTACTGGGGTCAGCTTTTGATGAAGCACAGGCTTGGATCATAGAAGATGCACATCCCAACCACCAACATGTGTGGCAGTATGGACTGGGAGTGCTTCACACAGCGAGAGCACAAGAGATGTTTCACTGCAAATTACATAGTGGTGGAGAAATACGGGAGAAACACATAGCCTAGGACAGGGGACAGCATTCGCATTGCTGCTCTTGATCTGAAAGCTCTTGTTACGAATGCAACACTGGGGCTTTGCAAAGTGACAGCTGGCTATCAATGAACAGAAGGAAAGCAACGTCATTCAGCCTCAAAATCTCTTTGTCTATCCCACTTAATTTCTTTGTGCGAAAATCTTGGAACGCAGCAAATACAAAGCCACCACATATTTGCCTCTGTAGGAAAGAGACTGGTAATAACCACTATCTAGCACAACCGCACTCGGTGTGGACTGTCAGTGATGAGCAAAGTCAGAACGAAGGAAAAATCAGGTCAGGAGTGTTGAAGCACCTCTGACCTTGCACGCTGTCCCCAGTGAGCAAGGGATGGGATGTGTAGTAGTGGGAGACTGTATTGTTGCTACTCCAGCTCTGTAGATAAACAGAAAGATTTGACTCTGGAAGCAGATAAACAAACATCTTTCATCAAGACTAAAACAGATACATTTCAGAGCAGTGTGCAACTGCTCCTGATCCCTATCAGAAAGTCCCCTTTAGATTTCAATTTCAGAAAAAAAGATCAGCTTACACACTGCAAAACAACATTTCAGCTAAAAACCACTCTCCACTTAGACAAGCAAAGCCTTGGCTAACCATATGTGGGATTATTTACCTACGTCACATATCTGTATGTCAGTGAAACCACTGTTTCACCAGCCACTTTCTGAAAAAAGGCATCAGAAAGAAGCTACTGCTGCAGAAAACTAAATGCAACGTGACTCTCTCTGCTCCCCTACCATCCTACTGCCAACTCTACAGAAAATGGGAGGTGCCACAGGCATCAAAGGAAATATAAAACCCAACAGAAAATACACACCTAACTTACATGCAACAGCAGTCTCCAGAACCACAAACTATAACGCAATCTGAGAGGCTTAGAAGAAAATTACATACGACATTCATTCAGTTAGAAGAAGAAAGGTGAGACACATCTCCTAGAAAAAGACGGGCACGCCGGTACGCAGCACATAGCGCAATGGTACGTAAGTAGGCAGTAACGGTGGGCACTTGTACAAAGAGTAAGTGCCACTTAGTTTGCTGGGACTCAGAAGACCTTGCTTCCCCTCGGGGTTCAGTCACTGTCAGGCTGGGTATTCGCTTTGCTTCTCTGTGCCCAGGTTCCCCATCTTCTAATATGAAGGAATTTTCTTTGTAAGGCACTTGGAGATCCACAGATCAAAGGCACAGCAGAACTAGGTCAGACAGTGCTGATGTATACAATTATCTCTGCAATTTACATGGCTGGAAAGTGTAATTAGAACTCTAGATCAGTTTTCTCAAAGGTTCAGAGTAAGACAAGGTGGTTTTGATTCCAAAATACAAGACATACATTTGCACTTTGGTTTGTATAGTTGCATAACAACTTCTTAAAGTAAATGCTGCAGTTTAGAAGAAAGCAGAGGACAAATCCAGGGATTAGCTAGCAGCTGCGTCATTTCCTATGACCTATCTATTACTTTACAAAAACCTTTAAAAAAAAAAAAAAACCACCACACACACCCCCCAACACAAACTTCCTGTACTCTAACCACTGAATGAGCAAGCACAGTTACACTTTAAGAGATCCTCTGAGTAGCTGCACTATTGCACAAGCCACTGCATACAACACCCAAAACCCAAATCCCAAGTTGTCGGTTTCTTTCAGTGCTACCTCACCGTAAATCTAAAAATACGGTCACACGTACCAGTGAGACTGGGCCAAATGGTTTCTCTTGAAAGAGACGTACGCAAGCTACTGGCTTTACGGCAGCACGCAGCGATAACGCAACATACATGTTTCATCCTTTCTCTTCTTATAGAACCAAATCCCACAGGTTTGCCTGATTTCAATTACCAGTAGACACAGCACAAAAACCACCAGCACAGTTGGCAGCAGCTGGCGCCTTTTCAAAGAGCATCTGTGGGGAAGCCCAGAAATGACTGGCATGGGATCTCTTAGAGGTGGTCTCGCCACAAGGGCAGAGCACTGCGAGGAAACTCTTTTTTCCAGCCCTCTGCCCTTGCTACATGCAGATGACATCACTTGGCACGGCTGCCTGCAAAGCGCCTTCACCAGCAGTAATTCCAGCCTTAGGAACATACCAGCCACTCATAACCAAAATTATCAGGCCCCATCTCCAACGCAGCAGCCAACACTACCTTTGAAGTGGAAACTGAAGCCCAGGGCTTTTTCACTGTGGAGGAGGGTGCGGACAAACAGAGGCAGCCTTGGTTCCTGGAAGAGGGGACAGGAGCACGGGAAGTCATGTATGGCTGGGGAGGTGTGACGTGTGGTTGAGCGCAGCACTCGCTCTCCTCTACTTGCACCCCTTTGCACAGAGTACGTTTACCACGGGCTCTGATGCTCGCTGCAGGTATGATGGAGACTGACAGCTTCTGCCCAGGAAATGACCAAGAAATGCAGCCGCTTGCAGAAGTGACTGTTGCTTCACCCACATTTCCGTAGAAGAGATGGTCCCACAATCTGTTCCTCCTTCCCGTCTCTCCAAATTGCAGAAGGACAATACATAACAAATGGAGCAGAGACCGATGTTACTATCTTTCCTTTTTAAAAGCTGGCCTTAGAGCTGGCAGCATGGTAGAATCATAGAATGGTTTGGGTTGGAAGGGACCTCAAAGATCATCTAGTTCCAGTCCCCCTGCCATGGGCAGGGACACCCTCCACTACGCCAGGTTGCCCAAAGCCTCATCCAACCTGGCCTTGAACACTTTCAGGGATGGGGCATCTACAACTTTTCTGGGCAACCTGTATGGTATGAATGATGTCTCTAGACAACAATTTAAAACACAAAGAAAGTAAGTAAATCTCAGTGAATCCTCCCAGAAGTTATTAATTTCAGTGGGCCGAATTTACTAGAGGGGGGAAAAAAATAAATCTGTGAAGCAAAATTCACCCAGAGCTCTTTTTCTTGTCTGTTATACAGACGAAACCGAAAGCAAGGATGTTTTACAGGCTAGTGATACGGTGAAAATGTAGGAAAATGGACACGTAATCTTTCCTACTACCCAAAGGGTTAAAGCTAATCTGGATGATCTCCAGTTGCATCAAGATGATAAACTCAAAATGAAAAGGCTATGTAGAAGTCTCTGTTGGAGCCCTGATTTTTTCCTCCTCTATCTCAAGTATGTCAGCTGTTACTGGAATTTATTGGTTAAATGGCAGCAGAAGACCATTTAAGTAAAAAGAAGCAACATAACCACAAGAGAATTTATTTTATGATTTGCAATGAGGTGCAAATCCTGCCAACCACTTTAAACAATCAGAGCAAACCTAATTTCCCCTCACTGGAAGAACAGAGAGTATATAAATCCAGAACAAACAAAAAAAGGTCTGTCTCACTTCTGATCCACACAAACTTTCCTGGTAGCAACTCTAATATTAGAGTCATGGTGTCACTCCTGCTTTTTTGACAGGAAAACTACGGCACAAAACAGTCATCTCTTCTTACACAGCAAATCAATAAGAAGGATAAAAAAGGATGTCTTGCCCACAGGTGCCCAAGATGCCGCATGAACTTTTCCCAAAACTTATTTCCCCCAACAGCCCAGGTGTCTAGTGCCATCTGAGACACAGCAGGACCCAGAGGCCTCTGCAGAAGGGCTCAGGTCTACAGGTTGTCCCATCTGCCAGCCTGTGTATGTCCTAGATATCTTTACGTATATCAATGGCCCCTTGGTCTTATGTACAGGTAACAGAATCACATCCTTTGTACCTACTGTTCCACAAAAGTTATATAACTGTGTAGGACTGCACTTCCCTCTTTTCCCCTCCTTGTTTCAACACCATTAAACTCTAAAGAACACTAAACTAAAATGAAGGTGACAGACCAAGGCTTTCCTCAACGGGCTGGCACTGGGGAAATTAAAAATAACCTGTTAGAGACGCAGTCGTACACACCAGCTGCACAAATCAGCATTGAAATCCTCCTTTAGTACATTTGGCATCTGTCAGAGAACAAAATAGGGAAAATAAAGCAGCAGAGCCTTTAAAAGACAGAGCACTCTCCCAACACTGTTTGTGGCCTGCCTTTTGTTAAAATGTTTATTTGTGTTGATATATTTAGATGGATTTTAAATGCAAACGCTCCCTTCCTCATGCCGATCTTTCACCGAGTCCACTGGTTACATCTGTTAGTATTTATACAAGAAACAACAACAAAAAATTTGCAGCTCTTGCAAACATGGGTAACCAACACATTATCAAGTGTGCGATTGTGGTGCACTTATACATTCCTTGTGGAGGAGATGAAAAGGCACCAGGCTGCAATCTGAAAACACCACGCAAGACCAACTGCTCCAAAGAACTCCAACATCAAGAAGTCTCCGCTGTCCCACGGGAGCTCAGCAGCTTCCCTCGGTGTGCTGGAGCCTGCGGTGCAGCCCACTGCAGCTTGGTCCCAGGAGTCAGCAGGCACTAAAGGTGGTACTCAGCTCCCTACGCATCCAAATGGGTGCTCTCAATTTCTCCTTCTGACTCGGGGCAGGACAAAGCAAGGGACACATTGATCTGCTGCTGTTTACGCCAGTGAGCAACTGATCCAGATGGAAGCACGGCATCACGGAAGTTCACAGAAACACGGTGGTCACACCCTGATTCATTACTTAAGATAGATACCTGATGTCATAAACATTGATTTTAATTAAAGGAAAAGGATACATCAAAAAGGGCTTTTCACATTCGTGCAAGTCCTCACAGCAAAGCCTACACCCAGGAGTCCTGTCTCTGCTAGACCTTTACTTCTCATCAAAAAGACAAAACTACAAAACCGGGAAGTATCAGCACCTGAGCCTAGAGCTACAGGTGAGGAACCAACCCTGACCATCCCCATGCACGTCTGAACCAGCAGATTCAATGGTGCACACCACAAGGATGGGGCACTTCCCCACCACCCAATTCTGGTGCACAAAGACTGGCCGCCAACGGGCTATCCCAGAGAAATCTCTTAATCCGAGAAAGGAGTGAAGTGAAAAAACAGAGGGCAGAAACCTGTCCTCCTCCGCCCATGGCTAGAAAGCTTGAGCCAGAAAGGCAGAGGTGAGCCCACAAGCAGAACCGAAAGGCGGACCGACCGCACCAGGGCTGGTTGCTGAGGAACATGGGAATCATTCACAAACGTGGTTGTTCCAACAAAGGGCCTCAAAATTGTGGTCACTGTATATTTACTCAGTTGCTTTATCTACTGTAGCTAAGACGGCGTGTTTGCTTCAGTTTTTAAAAGTACAAAGTACCCAAAAGGCAGGAGCACCACAGCGAAGATAAATTAAATAAATAGACAGAAATCTAAAAGAAGACTCACCAAGAAGAAGTCTTCACCACCTCACCTGTGAAAACAGGCACCGCAGTGTGTGCGGAGCAGAGGTCTGCAGGTCAATGGTCAAATCCCACTGATCGTCCTAAGAAACAATTCCTTCCCCCAGCAAAGATTTGGGCTTGAAGCATGGGTGATACACTTTTATGTCTAGCTCTACATTTTTGGGATGCTTGTATCATGAATTGCCGTCATCCTAAGAGGTCAGTGTCAAGAGGAGAGAAATTATCCGAAGGTCAGCACTGCCCGTAAGTAAACAAAGGAAGAGAGACCCACATCAGGAGGCAGGGACACATATTAGGGTTCCCACTTGTGCACAGCTGCTGCCTCTAACAAAAATTGATTGCTGCGTGATTGGAAATGGCTGCGTACCTGGTCTGAGGGCCAGTCGGCAAACGCACAGCATGGGTGTTGCTTCCTGCCCAACTTGTTGTAAAAGTTGTTGATTGGAGATTATGTTTCTTGTTGTCCTTGCCGCCAGCCTCTAGCAAAATGCTAACTAAGTTTTCTGTGCAAAAGATAAATGAGTTCAAATTCCACGTGTCAAAAATCCCAGTAGGAACCGCAAGGCGTTGACGAAGAACAATCAAATGAGCAACGAGTGTAAGAGACAGATTAGACAACTCAGGACATCAGATTTCTAGGCCTGCGATTAACCAAAACCTCATCACAACTCCTAAATTAACTTCAGTCAAAAAAACTACCGTTAGCCCATCAAAGAAAAGGGGGATAAAAGGGAAGTAGAGTGTGCATGCATACGAGGAATAAAGAAAATACCTCAGGGAAAACAGCTAGTTAAATTGATTACCTTGTTCACTCAATCTTCTAAGACAAAGACTAAAAACTCAAACAGAAAGCAGAAAGACTCATTTGTATTTACTTCACAGAGCCATGTTCCACTCTCCAATCTACGACATACTTGAGACGTGGCCAAGTTTCTTGTAATCAAACATTTTTTGAATTCCCCATTAATTCTGGGTGATTAGAGATTCGCACTCATTTCAGCCAACAGGACCCAGCTATCTAGGATACAGACTCCTGAAATCCCCATCACAATCAGGCTTAGAAGAAGATATATAGTTCCTATGAAAACGGCTCACAAGTATCTTAACGCGGTCACCCAAAACTGGAGTCATGCAACCAGCCAGTGGCTTTCAGAGCTTATCTTCCAGTGAATCAGTTTCCCCTCAATTAAACCAGGCTATTAAACCTTAACTGTAAAAGGAGCTATTCATTAAAGTTTTGTCACATCCTTGGATGAAAATGCCCAAAACAGATGTGAAGAGTTACGAGATTTGTGCTCACAACCGGATCAAAAATGAACGCAAACAATTACGGTACATTTGCACGCAGCATGGGAGATTCCCCCTCCTCCCACCTCCCTTCATGCTCCAGTGCTCCCTTTTCAGGGGATGGCAGCTGTTAGCAAAACAATGAAGGAAGTGAGAGGACAAGAATATTTACACCAAGAATATAAGATTAGATCTCAGCAAGCAATTTTCTCTCCGACTTACACAGGCCAAGTACTCATGCAGATATATATACACACACATAAGGATTCTGGAAGAGAGGATCTTCGGCACCATTTGCATCCTTATAATCATAAAAGCACAGATCACTCTTAGTCAAAAATTGTTAGAAGTTACTAGATGTTCAAGTTCATTTTGTAATTACTATTTGTACACTAAACAGTAAAATGATGATAGTCTCCACCCAACTCCTGTATTGGTAACGCACATCATAATAAAGGCCACACACCGCAGGTGTGTGTCAAACAGTGGATAATTCTTCCTAAATTTATTTCTAACGTACTTTCTCCAGAGGTAATGTTCAGAACCAGATAAAAGTTAGTGGAAATGGTATAAATGTGGACATTCTTTTGAATCAAAAGTGTACAAAGTATAATTTACAAAAATCACCATTGGTCAGTTATATGGAAATAAAATATTAAATAGATATAATTTTGTAAAAAACAGCTCATGACAATTTGTTGTACTTCGAAGAACTGAATTCAGTATGATCCCAGCTACCGTATAAATACTTTTTCCTCCCACAGCAGATGTACTTTACCATCATATGTGCTGGAAAACACGCCTACTTCTGAAAGGCTAACACCTTCTTCTAATGACTGACAAAAATCACAATCACCAAATGACCTGACCAACTTGAGCAAATGGTGTCCTCAGCAACCACAGAGAACACTGTGCATTTCCGTTCATACCCTTCAGTCTTCTCTACTCTTTCCTTGGTACTCTGCATTGGTACTAATGTTCACATTAGCATTAGCTGGAGTCAAACATAATCCATATGCTAAAACAGAAGTACCATACCCCAAAGAAGCCTACCTTGTTCATGTGCAATCTTTGTGCCAATCCAAGAACCTTCCTTAAACATGGGCAGACCCACAGTTCAATGGCTGAATTCATCTCCACCTGCCCTGAACTGGTTAATGGCGTGTGACATGGAGAAAGCAGAGCAGGAGGAAAGGGCTCAACCGAAAGCGACAGAGTGGTATTTCGAATGTAGCCGATGGAGCAATTAAATAGTCCCATACCTGAGTTTGCTGGGAGATCTATTACACAGCTTGTGACCTTCATCAGCCCAGACTTTTATCAAAAGCCATTTTATGAGAATGTCAGAATGCCATACCACATTGCAGCATTCACATCAAGCCCGTTCTCTTTGCCTCTCTCTCTCTCGAAAACTGAAAACTTCATACAGTGCTGAAAAGTTTGTGAATACATCTATAGTCCAGCAGATACTGGAATATGAAAAACAAGAATTTTCTGCTCATATTTCAAGGGAAAGGTTCCCAGGAGATGAATCAGACGTGTGTAAGCGTATGAAAAAAGCCTGAAAAGTTTGTTCACGTGCCCAGATAGAGTTAAAGACACAGTAAAGCACTCCCTGCCCAAGCGTATCTTTACTGGTGTGCTCAGGCCATGGGTGGTCCCTCAGAAGCCCATTTGTCTATCCACAGTAATTAACAACTCTTCTGTGTGCCTTTGGTTTTCCACTCATCAGAGAGCCCTACCCAGCAAGGCAGCAGTTCCTGGCAGCTGATGCTGGCACTGAAAACAAAAAATACAGATGCCAATTTCTCAGCTCAGTGAAAGACGGTGAGAGTAAAGCCAGATAAATTGAGCTGTCTTCCTCTGAACGCTCCCACGTGAGGTCTCTTCCCACCACAGGTCTACTGCCACCAGGCAAACCGTTTCACCTCAGCAGAGCACTTCACTTTTAGAAAATAAGTAAAACATTACTACTATTAAACTTTACAACATTGCCTCATCACAGACACTGGACTAGGGAGAGATTCACCACACATTCTCTTTTCACACAACTGCAGATATTTATACTGGCTGATGAAGAATATGGGTCAGGTTGGGGCCCAAACTCCATAGATCTCTGCAGATCCTTCCCAACCGGCTCAGAACAGCCATTTGGGGAAAGGCAGTAAGAAAAACCTCGCTTTTCAACATGCTTTTACTGGCAACCATTTACCTATTTATGGTTAAAACTTCCAAACCCTTGTGTGGTACATGGCACAAGGCTTGGAAAGGCAACACAGCATCCACGTTAGCAAGCCAGTGAGCTCAAATATGATATTACTTGTGTCAGACTTGCATATTAGTGAAACTTTGCTGGTCTCAGATGAGTTTGCAACAATGAGCAACTAGTTTCCAAACAATGAATGGTGGAAAGCAACTCCTCCCTATGAAGTCAGTTCTGTAACAGTTACCACCAGTCCAGGAACTGGAAGTACATTCCTCTCTTGAAAAGGAAACAGCGCTTGTTAGCAGTGTCCGGCAATACCCTCGTTAAGAAAATCTGAGATTTTAAACCCAAAATTTTAGCTTTCTAGCTAAAAGGCTAGTACAACATGCCAGCTGGTCTTGGGCACTGTGCAGGGTATTTTAGATACAACTGGCACTATGATATGTAGCTACAGAGGCCAGTAGAATCTGCTTTTCTCTTCTGCAGCCCCAAGAAGAACCCTTAGCCTGACATGAGCTCAGGGAGATGCTCCTTGGGATACAAGGTCATTGACCCACCTTTACATTTTACTTTCATAACTCAAGGCTTGACAAAACAGCAACCCTGAAAGCTGATCTGACATCAACAAGTTAATCCTCTCTAATTGCAGTGTTGCCTCCAAAATTTAATATATTACCTGATGAAGAGGGGAGAAAAAAAAAAACAACTTCTCACACGCACACAGGTTGCACCACACCTTTCCCAGCAGCATGGTGCTAGGAGGAGACGTGCGTTTTAATGTACCTGGTGTTTCAGCATGCAACTGAAGAGTCATGCCTTTTTCTGGAGCACACTGGTAAGTGGGTTGCCAGTTCCACGTCGTTCATTGTTATTTGAGCCTCAGTGACAAAAGGCTGAAGTGACAAAGCAAGGAGCAGAAACCCCCTGCTTCAGTTTTCAGTCATGCCTGGTTAAACTTGTTCTTCTTTTTTTCCTTTTTTTTTAAAGGGAGAATTCAAGCAAAGTTTTAGTTCTAAAAATTCCCAATAATAAAACTGTAGTTATCACAGCACTCTAGTTAATCTATAATCTTTACAGGAACAGTGTGGCAAGAATATATACCTATACTGAAGTTCATAAGGTTGAATTTGTCCTAACAGAGCCAGAACTGGATGAACACTAGGTAGCCAAAGCCCTATTCCTGCTGAAAACCTTAGCACTGAAGTTCCCTGAGCTGATCAAATTGGTTTTATTTTTAAAGATAATTTGGTGTTTGGAAAATGAACATGATAGAGTTGCTTCTGTAGCTTACATGAGCCAGCACAACATAAAACAAACCCCTGGCCGAGAAGCCAACCTTGAGGTTCTTTATTTAACCTACAGTCAGTGAAAACAGACTATTTCTCTCAGGCAGAGTCGTGATCTAACCCTCCTCCGTCCTATTTCTGCTTTACCATTGCCCCCTCAACTGGGCTGGTTCAACCATTCGCAGGCCTGAAAGGTAAACGGGATCAGGGCACTGATCCAGGACAAAAATAATCCCCCTCTCCGTTTTTTCAGCACTGATGAATTTCTTGACCTCACTCACCAGGCTGCCTGCAAACAGCTGGACCACCCAAGCAAAGGATGGCGTGGGGGCGGAATGACCGGACAGGAGATCCAGGGAGCTTTAGCCAGCACTTACACAGAAACAACTTTTCAGCTGACAGCTTTTTTCAGAGCAGCGATGGCCTTTTCCACCAGCTCAGAAACATCTCGGTCCTATCACAGTACCCTCCTCTAGAGACAAGGAGACTCCCTAGATTCACACATTTCCTTTTCTAAAACTTGATCCTGCTTTAAACTCAATTTCATTTCTTTGCACGGATTTATACTATAGAGAATTTGTTTCTATTTCTAGTCTAGTATTTTTTTTACAAAGCACTTGATTTTCAAGCATTTGATTTGGCTTCACAGGACATACTCAACTGGTTAGCCAAGGAAGAGTCAAAGGGCTGTGACTGGCAGCATCCATCCTCACACAGTATTAAGAATGACTAGGGGTATTTTTCCCTGAGCAAAGATTTAGAGAAGAATGAACAGCCAAACACATATACACTGGATTTCTACATGTGCAGGACCAGCTATTCAAAACTGCTGAGCGGCCACCAACTTCTGATGGCAACAATGCTAGTGGCAACGTTGCAGACCCTACTGAAAAGGCAGCCACCACTGAAAAGGCAGCCACCGAGTTCAGATAAATGCATACCCTGGTTTCCACTAATTGCTCAGCAACTCTGACAAGACACAAATTAAAACAAGTACCCTGGGCAACATTTATTACAACTAGCTTCATATTTTACAGCTTCTAGTGAAATCTGTTTGAAAGGTAACTACAATTTTTCACCTCTTACCCAAAACAAACAATCTGATGTGGTGAGGTCAATGAGTAATTTCAGCTTCACGTTCACACTACTCAAAATATTGAGCAGCTCCCCAATTCTACAGTATTTTGTCTTTTTTAAAGAATCCAAAGTCAAAGACTGGGAAGAAATACAAAGACACCACGCTCAGCTACATGCAGAAGCACAGACAGGAATTAGCATCAGGGTATCCCACACCATTCAGCACTGGCAGCCTGCTGTCACAAGCTTTGCTTAGGTAAATGATGAAAGCAAGTCAAAGCCAAAACCAGAGCAGAGTCCACAAAAAATGTGGAAAAGCAGTTGTTTTCCCCTACGGTCAGGCCTGGCTGTGAAAGAATTTTAAGTAGCAATGACCTATTTCAGTGTTTTATCCTTTCCAAGCCCAACAAAAGCTGAGAACACAGGATCTGTGCTACTCAAGTGATAAAGACGAGTAAACTACTCTATCCAAGCATCACTGGGTTAGTCAACACAGTTCAAACCTGGAGCAGCGTGGCGAGATGTAAGAGCCTGTTTTAAACTGTCGTTGGAGCAGGTTATTGCAAAAGTAAAAATTCCTGAGCAATCTAAACCTCTATCTGCCCACTATTCAGAGACAGCACTGCTCTGGCTCCCACCAGTCAGGTACCTGTGTAAAAAACAGACACACTACCTGGTATTACATAAAGACCATTTAGACACTGTTTCAAGTGTAGCAAAGGAAACTGCTTTGCTTATGCTGCTGATGCTTATCTCTGCCCAAACCAAAAACCCGGTGTTAAATTTAACTGTTGTTCGAAAGCACATTTTAGCATCCACGTAGGAAACTGCAATAGTTTTAAAACACTTGTCTTAATTCAAATTATTTCAATAGAGAGCAGTTCTCAACCTGTAGAAGCACAAGTAACATTTTCATAAAACATTGAGTGTTCTCATGGATACATATACATGCTGCCATGCTCCTCTATTCACAACTGCACAGCCAACTTTAAGAAGCGCAAAAGCAACGCACATTCAGCAATTGTTTCCATTCAAAATGCCTTTTGTAATCCAAAATTAAGGGGGAGAGGGTGTGCGCATGGAGGAGATGGGGTTTCCAAATAAGGATGTTGAGCTAGAGACCAAATTTGAGAAACACTGAGCATTCTGTAGCATTCCCCATCAGCATCTCCAGAGAGCTCCGCTTGAACCATGAGCTAGGACACTTCACCTGCCATCCTGTATTAGCACATCGAGGCACATTTGGTTTCAAAAGCCTCTGCACTTGTGTATTTGTATAAAAGTCTTTGCATTATTTAATAGAGAACCCTGAATGCACATACACAACCGTTGCCTGCCGACCTACAATGAACTTGTAGACATGTTGATTCTATCTGTTTAACAGATTAGGTTTGCACTGACAGATGGACAATGCTACTGTTAAATTAATTAAAAATGAATACCATTAATGTTGGATGAGCATGAAACAAATTACCTTTGAGGTAAGACATTTCTAAATAGAGGGAAAAGGAAAGCAGTTAATGAGGTTTGAAGATAATAGCTCCTAGTACCTTTAAAAATATTTACTTGCAATTTTTCGTTTTTCTTCTGTTTTTCCTTCAGCAGTGCTTTTACTAGCCTATACTCCTGTATTATCTATTTTATTTGTGTTAGCTAACTGCTAGAGTACTTACTCAAATTTATAGAACATAATGGCAAGCCAAATCATTTCAAATGCCCCTTTCATAGAATATAATGTACTGGTCAAGATTTAGAGAACTATTAAAAATACATCCAATCACTCCATTTTCTACCATTAGCTTTCTGTTAGCAAAAAATCAAATTGGTATCTCCTTCAGTTTCTCCTAACCAGCATTCTTGCAAAGCCCATAGATCACTTCAGTTCTCCTTCCCGTTCTCCTTACATTTCTGAGGCAGAAGATTTAGGCTTATGGGTAACATGCAGCTGGTAAATTTTTCTGACATCACTACCCACACAATTTTGTGAGCGCGCCCATTGAACCATTGTTTGCAAGCAAGTCTTCAAAATTACTAACCAGGGTAAAAATACTTCAGTGCCAAGAAGTCAAGCTGAGCTACTCATTTCTTAGTATCCACAATTCAATTAGCTGCAAATACCACACCAGCAGCAAACCAGTGCTTCGATTTCTGCTGGCACATAACTCTATAAACTCATTCTAGTGTTTGGACTTAAAACAAGTAACTTCTCCTCTGCATAAATCAGATACTGATACTTAGAAGTATCTTTCCAAATGAAAGACAAACGGGGGCGAGGGGAAGATCAGGAGTATTTTAGGATCTGTTATTTTAAATCTGAACTATAAGATCAATTGCTACTGCAATTATCAGTTTTGCAGTTTTATATCCAACAATGGAAGATTAAATATACAGTTACAGAAGAAAACAGTATCTCTACAATGATACCCAAATACTAGAAATCTGATGTATGCTGCAAGCCTACAATGAAAAGAAACTAAAAAATAAAACTTTCAGTGGTCATGGTGGGCAAACCAACCCAAGGAAATGAAAGCCCAAGCTATTAAAAAGGATGTTGCTCTTGACTTCAGCGGCAGCACTTACATGAATAAACTTTGGTCATATATATATAAAGGGCTGTCACACTCGTTTTATTGTTCATGATGATCAAGATAAACTGGTAATGGATGCAGAGTTCTGTGTATTTTGGCCCCAGCTGTAAAATTAGCTCAAATATAATGTTTTGAGTTCAAGGTGGTAAAAGACCTTGTAGTACACAAGCTGCAAGGGTAGGTCACCGGAAGGCAGAGAATGACAAGGAGAATACGGGTAACGGCACGGAATGTAGCAGTTGCAATAGCTCAATCCTCATAAAACTTTGTTTCTCAGGACATTCAATGAAATTTAAAGGAACTTTTGCAATCAGTGTCAATGGTAGACACACGCCACGTTTTGGCATCTCCTGAATGTCTACAACACAACCAGCTTTTTACAGGTCCATGTATAATTGATTTTGGTATTCTGTGTTTCTGCTCAAAATGGCTCAATTTCAGTACATTACTCAGCACAGCATTTAATTAAAAACATTTAAAATTACTGACAGGTTTTTTAAAATGTCTTTTCATGAAACTCTTTTCCCTAAGGTTGTAGAAAGCGTTTCTTCTGTGAGGGTAGGGAAGGAGGAGGAAAGGAGACAGCTCTCAGCTCAGTTTTCTGGAATATTTGTTTTCCTAACTACTGTTTTTCATTCACTTTCTTTGGCTTACACGGCCATATCCCCACCTTTTAGACACAGTCCCAGAGCATTAGCAGCTCTGGGCCCAACTGTTCACCCATGCAGTCCAAGGCAGCATGTTGGTACTCTCTCCCTGGGATGAGCTCCGCTGGGAACACTGGACAGGAAAGGCATCTAAACCACTTCTCACATAGGCTCTTCCTCTGGCCTCTTCAGCTGCTGAACTACCTATGAACTTTGCTGCGTTTGACATGTGCCACACTGAAAAAAGTAAGAGAGAAGTTGTTAAACAATCACTATAGAGATCAAAGAGCCATCCGGCATCACTATTGAACACAGATTAACAAAGCCTGTTTGAACTCCAGTTGTCACAACAGAATTTAGACCAATGACTCGGCTTCAAAGGTGAACTTGAACAACAGATATGAGCAGGTGAAAGGCATCACGATGAGGTCATCACCCTATTTCACCACAGAGCAGCCCCTACATACACGGCAATACAGCTCACATCCTTCAGTCACATCTGGGCCGAGTCTTGCATCCAAGAAGCACTGATATCTGAACCTTCATCGTTAGTTTGCTCTTTGGCCTCTGATCCAGGTCCTCCAACATGAATATTGATAGTTGCTGTGGAACCACAATTATCTGACATTCTGTTTGAATTTTCAGATGGAACAAATACTCAGTGACAGATCAGCAAAGGGACCGAGGTGACACGACTCTGCAGCACCTAACTTCCAGGCACACGGCCTCCCCAGATCACACACACTGCACCAGCCCAGGGCTTTGTCGCCCGGTCATGGCAGTCACCTCTCACCAAAAGGTGCCTGTGTGCAGAAGAGGCATTTCTAGAGAGAACAAAACCTTCATCAGATGTGATCAGAGGTGCGCAGACGCGAGAACAGGCTGGTAGTTTTCTTGTGAAGTGAGCTAATTCACTTACACCCTTGATGCTTTAATGTCTTCTGGGTAGTTACAGGGAAAGAGTATAAATAAGAAAGAAAAAAAAAATCCCAAAGATGCAATTCAGTTGTCAAAAATAACAACCAACTCTGCTGTATCCTGAGACGCACCAGAAGCCAGGCAGTATCAATGCCAGTAGAGATCAATACTCCCACAAAACAGTGTGATGCTATGCCTAGAAAGCAGAGGGAGCAGTAACAGATATCTAACACACACAGAAAGAAGAATAGCTGAGTGAGTAGTAACAACGATTGTACCATACGTACAAGTAATTACTGTCAGGACTCTATCTGGATCAAAAGTTTGGCGATTGTTCCACTAGCAGAAGAATCTCCAAGTTAAAACTGAATTTTGAGCTACGAGCCAGTACCTCCCTGTAATTCTCCCTTCTCCTTCCTGTACAACCAAGCACTTACCTAAGGGTTTTTTGTTTGTTTGTTTCTTGCTCTTATCCTGCAGGAGAATTTTGATTCACCCAAGAAATTTTTATTCAGAGGTACAAGCAATATTATTTTGACCACAAACAAGCCCGCTTTTCACTTCCAAACTATTCTGTGGCATCTTTTTTGTGTTCACAATAAATATAAATAAAATAAGATAAAAGGAAAGGCAAACAAACATGTAATCTAGGTTTTTCTCTCTCAGATCCTAATGAAAAGAACAGAACCAAGTCCTGCACAGCTGTAAAGTTTTCAGGTGAAAAAATGGAGATTGAGGATCAAGTTTTGTTCTGTCCAATCTCCTGCCTTTTATAAAGTTCTTATTAGTGCACAAAAAAGATCATGCACAAGGAGCTAATTAACTGTACTTTCTCACCGCTGCTTACCTTGCAATAACTTCTCTATGTAGAAATGTCCTCAGAGCAGGGACTCGAAACCAAGTCTCCCTCAGTGCACAAGAGTACCTTGACCAAACTGAATTCTCCTTTTGAGATGACTCCTTTCCCAGCTAGAATTGCCTTTCCATTGCTAGAATTGACCCCCGTTACTCCCTGGCAGAGAGGGAACATAAGAAAGCCCTACTGATGGGCTCAAACGTCCATCTCACCCTCTTCCTCCAGCACTGTCAATCAATGTACCCCTAGGGAAGAATCTGAGAATAGGGAAACATAGTGATTTCCCCTATAATACTTTTTCAGCCTCCAGCAACTCATGGCTTCTCTGGAGAGAAAGAAATACCACGTAGATTGGTCTCACTATGAAATCCCTTCAACTACATTTAAAAACAAACGAAAAAAAAAAGTAGGCAATAAAAATCAAGGCCCAAAAATAAGTTGTCAGGTTTTATCATACCCCCATTGTAAGATACTTATTCCTCCTCCCACAGTAAAACCATCTTCAAGGCCAGCACTGCAATAACCCTGGCACACCCTGGAAATTATGTACCATGCACTCAAAGGAACAGGCCACCGCTAGACTTTAGTCAACACATGGAAAGTGACCATTTTGTTTTTATATTTCTACTCCTAGCATGGGGCTTCTTGCTTAGAGTGGTAGGTTTCAAATGAATATGTCAATATTGACCAAGAGAAGCTGGTTTTAATACAAATTATAACTAATTGCTGCTTCTTTTTTTTTAATTCTCTTTTCTTCCTTTAAATTAACTTAGGAACAGCTGACTGCATTATTGCATTTCAAGTTAGGACTCTGTTTTTGAACACAGGGACAAGTCAAGTTCTGTGGAGTAAAAATAAACAAACATATAATGACAGAATCTTTTAGGTTGGAAGAGGCCTTGAAGATCATCAAGTCCAACCGTTAACGATGTTAACACACATACGTCAATGTAATGTTAATAATGCTACAGTTCCACCTGTACAGTCTTCTTTATCATACTCACAAGCTCAAACTATAACTCAAGTTTCATCTTCACCCCATAATGCTGGTAACTCATCAACCGCTTCCTGCTGAGCCAGCCCCTCAGCTGGGCCACTTCCCTCGTGTGGCTCCTGATGTCTCACGCTGGAGTCACTCGTTTCTCCATCGGAGTTCTACGACATGAGTGTACTCATTTAAGTGACTATTGCATTGAAGACGAGCCCAAAAAGGTGCTGCAAGGGCATTAAGTGACTAATACTTTCATAATCTATTGTGCAAAGAGTTAAAGATTAATATTGGTGTACAGGAAAAGAAACTAAGGTGGAAAGAGAAAATAAATACCACTCTGAAGACTACGTACAGGGTCAGCTGCAAATCAAAAATTCCTAGTGCATCACTCAGCTAGGCACACAAATTTATGATCTTAAGACATGCGAACATTACTTATGGCCTAAGAGATCAACTGCAAGTGACCAAAAGTAAACACCCACTCAAAGGTTTCGTGTTCAAGCAGAATTAATAACTGATTAAGCTAAAATTGCTTAATTAGAAAGGCAAGCAGAGTCACTGCCTATTTTTGAGGAACCATGGCTAATTCTTCTTATGTATTGAGGACTTGATACAACATTGTTTTTCCTCATGCATCTCAACAACTCTTTCTTCACCCCTCTGGCATTGTTTTTGATTGAAATCATATGCCATTTCTGGTTCACCTAAAATTAAATCAAACAGGAAATAATGAACACATGCGTCTGTTATAGACCCTTCAGCGCCTGAGGAGCATGAGCTGGAGTGAAAAGCAATCACCAAGGTTGGAGCTTTTCCGGACCCAACCCCACTCTGTGTTAGCATTGCTTGTACAAAAGGTCAATTTAAGAGGAGACTACACTGCTCAGCGAGCACCAGCCCCAAGAAGTCAGGATTTGGACAGCAAAGGGATAAATCTGAGATGGTAGGGGTGGGGACCCAGGCCATGTTCATTTGTTTTTCAACTGCCTGCCAAGTTCCTGTGCAGGTCAATATCTACAAATCACGTTCTCAGATATCAGGTAAAACCTGGTTAGTAATCAATACTAGACAGGAATACAGTATGCCTGAAAAGGTTTTAGCAGTCTTGTGTTTACTCCTCATACAAAAAAAATTACTCTGTTTTCATTTCATAGGCTGATTTACTAAGTATAACTGTATCCTACAGTGACGTTAAGTTGGTGTGTTTTTTTCAGTAAAATATTAATAATCTGGACTATCTTCTGTTCTGATCAGAGAATTACTCAAGAAGCTGAAACACTTGGTTATTTATGTGGCACAAACAAATTTATCCAAGGACATGTATTCTTCTAGAAGGAAACAACCAACCTCAAAACACAAGTGGAAAAATGCAATGTCAGCATCGTATTGTTTCCTGAACTATTCTATATTAGGTAATACATTATTTTCACCTAGGATACACCTAAATCGTGTAATTACCACAATACCTCACCTAAAAATGGGAAGACGCCCACCCAAGGTCTATTGCTGTTCCAAGATGAAGGGAAGAAAAGGGCAGGCATATTCTTCGAACAGTACTACCAGCTTCAAGGTTTTTTCACATCTTACCATAAATATAGCACCTGAAACAAACAGTGAGCATTCAGACAAGTCCCTGGCAGTGCGTGTGAGCAGCTGAAGAAAAGTTGTATTCAGTGGTGTTAAAGTGCAGCGAGGGAGAGAAGCAAGATTAAGATTAAAATAATAGTGAAAATACTACGAGGCCATTGTATCAGATCAATCCATTAGAAGGGATTAGAGAAAAAGAAATACAAATAGAAACCAATGAAACATTCTCATTTACAGTACTGTACCAAAGACAAGTGACTCCATCTCAGAAGTGTATGAAAATCTCTAAGGCTTCAGAGACAACTAAATTAGGGATTTCTAGCGTGCGGGTCTGCCTCATGTTAATCTATTGTCAGACAAGTTGAACAACAAAAGCATTACTGTGCTGCCAAACCTGAAAACCATACATTAGAGAAAGCCAAAGTTTTAACAAAATAATTTTGTGGGAGCTGAGGGATTATGAAACAACTCCAGTTTTGAGATCTTCCCAACAGGCCAAAAAAAGCATTTAATGAATAAGTTAAAAATCCGTCTGTAAAATAGATTGCTCAATGTACAGAACATAAATAAATGGATTATGTATGTAGATCATTTATGTAAACAAAGACACGTCATTTACAAACAACAAATAACAGCTACAAAAGAGGTTTTTTTATTTTAAAAAGTCCTGTCTCCCTGTCATTGCAACTTGTGCTCCAGAAATCCCATTTGCATGGCTTCCATGGTAACTCTGCAGTCCTGCTCATTTTTACAAATAATGATCCAGCCACAAAAAGAGCAGCAACTCGAGGCTTATTCTCAGGCCAATCTCAAAAGCCATGAAGGAAAAGAAAAAAGAAAAAAAGGAAACCAACAAAGTCTAGAACCAGACAACTTTATATTGTTCAGCATCAGCAGTGAAAACCATAAGGCTCTTTCAAAACAGAACAACAAACAAGCTGATTGGGGGTTGGAACTAGATGATCGTTGAGGTCCCTTCCAACTCTAACCATTCTATGATTCTATGATAGAGTTAATAATCTCTTCCCATGGTCAATACACATAAATACAGCCTCCTGCTGAGGTCCTTGGTCATCTGCCATACATCTGAGAACAGCAGCAGCAGCAAAAGAGTCGTATCACGTAACAGGCAGGACCTCACTCATCCTTTTGCCGGTTAGATTCAAACTTGGCCTTTATGCAGGGTGTAAACCAGCTGGTAAGAGTCCAGGGTTTTGGAACGGGCTTTTAAGGATTGGTAGTGACTGGGAGAACCCTGCGCAAGTTCAATGATACCTCCTTTATGGCATGCAGAAAGGTGAAAAAGCCTTTGACCACAAGTAAACTATGAGGAAAGTTATGCTTCTGCTGCCTTTTATGTCTCCCTATTTAAAATACTTAATTGTTTTAAATGGCCTCTTGGTTGCATGTTCAGGTTCAAACTTTGGTCATTATGCTCAGGTAATGAATCAAATTCCTCAACCACATTCTTCTTAGCATGTGTTTTTGCATAATTATTTCTTTTGTAAAGACTACCAACCGCAGCCCTAACACAAACACTGCTTGGCTCTTTTTTCCCAAGAGATGTTTAGTTTTTGACGATTTGCAATGCAGAATCACCTCGATTAAGAAGCATGCTTTAAAAGGGAGGCCACTCGAATTTACTGAAAGCACCCCATGGTTTAACGACAGTCAGTTAAGGGAGCAGCACTATTCGCTCTACTCCCCAGCCTTTTGACTAAGTTTAACACAGAACAGGATTTATCATTCTGTCCATAAAAACACAGCCAAGACTCCCAAGACACTACTCCAAAACCGCAACATGTAATAATTTATGCTCCCCCAACAGTCAGCCTTCAAGTGCTTGCGTAAGAGAAATTCTATAGGATGTTTTAGGTATTATTATTTCGAACTCAGAAAAACAATGCTCAAGGAGTCCAACCAGCAGCTATGGGGAGAAACACCTGCGAAAGGACTGTCACCATCTCACAGTGTCCCTGTACATTTCTCAGATCTGCCCAGGAGAAAATTCATCAAGTGTTACCAGTCTGCTGAGCTCAGTGAAAGGCAATAATATGGGGCATCTCTATAGTCAAAATATCAAAAATTGGAAAAAGCCTCTCAAATAACAGCGTGGGCAACAGCTGAAAAGTCTTTACATACTGAAAAGCTTCTGGTCACTATCAAAGTAGGCCAGACTCAAATGGGATATGGCTTAAAAGCTTTGTTAATTAGTAATTTCCTCATCTCCGGAGGTTTTCATACAGTTTCAAGCTGCCTTTTAAACACTTTTAAAGTATCCTTGCCTTACAAAGAATGATCCTGCATATTTTTAAAACCTGAGTTCTATCAGTTGGTCTCCCTGTAGCATCTAAATCTATAGGTTACATACACTCAGGACTATCACCAAGACCCTACAAAACGGTTACAGAAAGGCAGCCCCGCTGGAACCCGCGCTGCCCAAGAGTATCCATGCTCCATAAATGCCTGATTTGAGTCGCGACTACATGACTGCCCTT
Source organism: Tauraco erythrolophus (assembly GCF_009769465.1). Taxonomy (NCBI): domain Eukaryota; kingdom Metazoa; phylum Chordata; class Aves; order Musophagiformes; family Musophagidae; genus Tauraco; species Tauraco erythrolophus. The sequence continues at coordinate 17,806,212 of NC_141479.1, read as the reverse complement.
TGGACACTGAACAACTAAATCTGTAGAGTATGAATTACTCTCGGCAGCCACTGAATTCATCTGACAATCAAGGGATTTTAGCAGACTGGTTTAACTGGATGCCTTTACAACAAGCTTTATGCTGTTGAAGTCAAGTAAGCTGAATTCCATCCCAAGTCTTTCATCTTTAGTCAGCAGTCAGACAGTAAACCTGTGCACAGCCCAAAGAAAGAGTGAAGGGAAGGAGAAGATATCAAATATTCTTCTAGTAGAGACATCAAAAAAACATTTGGAGATTTTTAATTTTTAAACTATATTTACAGCGTAGATTGTTTCCTTGCATTGCTCCACAGCATCCACTAATAAGGCACTGAAGGCAGTAAATCTGGATTTCCTTAGACCTTCCTTTCTTTCCTTCTTTTTTTTAAATATAGGCAATCTGCACTTTGGGGGAAAAAAAAAAAGCCACTTAGTAGAAGAGTTGCTATCAGGGAAGACAAGCAGAAGCGATTAACCACTCAAAAAACACTGTCCTTGATGAGAAATTTGCTTGGGGCAAAACAAGCAAGTCTTCAAAGGCTAGTTGGGCAATGGGTGGAAGTATCCAAAGCCCGAATCGAGAGGGCTGCAAGGCTGGTAAAGAAGTTTGATTTCTAGGGTGACAATGCTAGAAAACATCAGGTAGTCCAGAAAAGCAACCAATTCTGCTGGAAGTTTTTGAACTCGCAGGTCTGTACAACAGCCAGAAAGGCAAGAAGGGAGGGAGGGAAGCAGCAGGGATCACGTTTCAGCCCTGAAGTATCTCATCTCTTTGACCCTCTGCATCTGATTCCAAGCTCAAAGACAGTTCTGACGTCCAAGGTGTCACCCTATCTCCAATTAATCAAAGGAGAGCCCTGTTTAAGTAGCCCCTTCTCAGGAATCCCATGGCCTGTCTTGGAATTTGATCTCTGTCATAGCTGTCAACAGATCCACTTCTTGCTTCTCCTTTGCTTTTTATCTCAGGCGGCTCAGTAAGCCTGGAATGAAACATGCACAGACAACGCAGAGCAATACCAGGGCTTTTCAGCAGGAATGAAGCATCATTTTTTTGCTACAGTGAGTAGTGATTAGCTCATGCAGCTGCTGAGGAGAGAACTGCTAAAGATATGTTAAAATGCTCTTCAGTTACCACGTAAGACCATGCATTGCTCACAAAAATCGAGGGAACATTAATTAAACCCGATGATCAAAATAAATACCTACCAAGCTCTATTTCATGAAGCCTAGTGTTTTCTGATCTTGGATTTTTCAATTGTTTACCAATCCATCAACAAACCTTCCCGCAGTGCCCCCACGAGTGCAAAGGATCTGATCTTTAAACAAACTGCCTGGAGAGACCAGTTTGATAAGCAGCAAAGAAATAATTATGCCATTCAGAAATCAATTTATTCTCAGGCAGAAACATATTGCAGCAATTATCTTAAATATGGGGTGAAGTCCATGAAAAACCACTGATCCAGACTTTAACACAACCCTTTATTTCAGTAAGGTCTGAGAAAGCCAACAGTATTACCATCTCTGTGTAAGAGATTAAAAGCGAGACTGACATTTCTTTTTCAGTGACTTTTGATCAAAACATGCTTAATTGTGTAGAAGAGGTCTCCGCTCCCTGATAGTTATAGCTTTCAAAAAACATCTTTAGGAAATCAATGCCCAGCCTTTCCAACACACACCTAACCTTTGTCCTGTCATTCACTGCCATGCATCTTAGATAAACACCATTTCTTTCCTCACAGGATACACCCATCACATGCAAACTGCTGAAATAAAACCTTCACAGCCTGAAGTTCTAAAAAATTGTTTGAATTTTTTCTGTACCAGAAAAGCAGGAACTCCCCCACTTTTCCCCAAATAATCTTCTACCCAAAATATCTCAGTCTGATCTAAATATGTACACTGTGCAAATCACCACAGCACTTTGTGGTCTAATCCTGAAAAACACCAAGGGCTTCCTGTAAGAGCTGAGTACCCTCAACTCCTACCCACTCACAAGGGAATTTAAGAGACATAAATTTTGAAGTTTAACTGAGAACTGCAGGCTGAAAATTAACCTTACAATAAAGAAAAAAAAAATCTGCAGGTTGATCTCATCCTTAATCCAACTATACAGCTGCACAAGTCAAGCAGGTGTACAAGAGGGATGGGACTGGATGGCAATTTTGGGGAAGATAACCCTGCTGTTTCCAGTACGGATTAAGTCAGGCTTAAACCAAACCATGAAATTGCATCCTCAAGAACTTTTACAGTTCTCAAGCCCAGACAATATGTGAGAGAAACCCAGCATCAACAGGAGCCTTACACATTCCGCTCAGTACCAGTAACACTCCTTTTGATGTTTTTGGTTGGTTTTATTTGTTTATTGAATTGGAATCATCACAACAGGACAAAATAAGATAGAAAAGGATAAAAGAAGGCAGCACTGACCTTAGAAACATATATTTGGGTCTGATAATGATCCAACTATGGAAACGAAAAAAAGAGATAAAATTCACCCCTCTATCTCCATGCTCACTCTAGTCCCAATGTGAATTCTGGAGAGGAGTCCTTCTAATTGAAGACCTGAGCAACATGAGAGCTTCGGTTGAAAGAAAAAGCAAAACAAAATGAAGCTGGCTATGACAGTTCACTATAGCTAAGACTAAGCAGGGGGTTTGCTTGTTGGTTGGGGTTTTTTTTCCTTTTTTTTAAAAAAAAAAAAGTCTGTGAAAAAAAGAGATGGCTGTGAGTGAGGTTAGAGGTAGCCTCTCAATTTGAATCTACTTCCTGAATCTTTTGACTAATAAACCTTTCACCTTGCATGTCTCACACAATAGTTCACAAAGGAGAGAGCTGAGACCTACAAAATGAGAATTATATGAAAGGACTAACCCACTTCCTCTCTCCTGACATCGCTCACTTGCTAGCATATGCTTATTCAAACACACATTCAACTGGCTATGTGTTTTCTTAGTTGTCCACAGAGGAGAACATAATCTTACACTTTCACACACATTTTAACTAAATTAGAATATTTCAGTTCTCTCTTGTAGTGTTGTATTTTTATTTGCAATATTTTCATTCATTTTCCCTATGGAAACACCTTCTGTTTTGTGACAAGCAAAGGAAAAGACTGACTGAGGAATTTATAACCAGTTCATACCTGAGAAAAAGCTTAATAGCTTATCCAACCTCACTTTGCTCTACTATTTCATTTGGAAGCTGGTTTTGCTTTTGTTCTTCCATTATTCAACCCCTGTTATTAGGTGATTAAGCATGGAAAAATTGCCTCCATCTTACCGATGGCAAATACGAGATATTAAAAGTTTATGTTAAGTCATTTTTATAGCCAAGAACTCCTTGGATCTTGTGGCTGCCCCCTCTCCTGTTTTTCCTGTTCACCTTGCAGAATGTTACTGCACATGTAGCCTCGCTCTTCTCATCTCAAGCAGGCACAACACATATCACACACAGAAGTCCTGAAGCTAAAAACCCCTCTGCTACAGTATTCGTCACGGTGAAACTGTGAGCCCCTACTACAGCTCTCTGAATGTATCCCACCAGGTATCAGTCTCTCCCCACTCCTGATCTCTCAAAGGATACCCGGTACAGTAGCATCAACCCACTGGGAAATGCGGAGTTAAATTTTGTTAAAACAGGGCATTCCCCTCCATAAAGCTGATTAATGTGCTGAAAACCCAAAGCCAAGACACTGAGAACGGGAAGCAGAATTACCAAACGTGCGTCACTGATTCTAGGTTCCTCTTTTCTCCTGTTGCTGAATGACTGTAGCTTGCACGTTCTCAGGGCACAAACTTGAGTAACAGCAAGAAAGTCATCCTCCAAATCCACTGAGCTGAAGAACCATCATAGTTTTTGGCAGAATTTCACTAATCGGTCAGTTCAATGGAAAGAAAAAAAGGCTACTGTGGCCAGTAAGGAACAACATACTCTGCAGCATTTTAATAAGTTAAGCCACTACAACTTGCCCAGCAGAAACGTCAAGAGGTTTTGTTTGCTTAAAGGAAACAGTTAAAGTAGCTGTTACAGTATTTGCAGTGACTCTTTCCCCAGACTCAGAGCTATTAATGACTGCAATTCTGACTAGAGTGTGATTTAGCAATAGTCACGTTGACCCCGTACAGCGTATCATGGGACCATACAGCTTCAAAGCACTCAGCAAATATTAACCTGGTTATTCCCGAGGACACGGAATTTTTATTTCTATTTTTCAGGTGAGGAAAACGAGACTGAAAGAGAAATGGTACCACACCAAAGCATCAAAAGATGGAAAGACAGAACTAGTTTGGGAAAAAACTCTAGTGGCGCTCTCGCTGATGAAGCATCAGTTCAGTAATAAAAATGTCATATTTTGATTGCAGCACAGCGACTTGCTTAAATCAGCCGTGGTATTTCAGTGGTACTCACATTGTGCATGGCTTGTGCAAACCAATACTAAAGGTCAGTGTATTTAACAGCTACATAAAGTTAACATTGTTTATTGAATGCTACTGGCCTAATGCTGTAAAAAACACACAAATAAAGACACAAGGATTTGCTCAGGATGACCACAAGCACAGCAAAACCTTGTTCAGGGTGGAAGAGAATGAATGCCCTCAATTCTTCAAATAATACAGTGCTATTGAACGTCTACAGTTCTGGTCAGAGAAAGTTTCCCATGTGCAGTAAAATTCCTCCTGAGGAAAAAATAGCTTCATTTTCTGAAGGTTCCACTCCCAGTGTTTATCATTCCTCTGCTGCTGTTTGAAGCACCCAGACAAACAGAACAAAAATCTGACTCACTGAAACGGAGAAAACATCACGCCTGACATCAAGTTCATCCTCTGAGTTAAAGCAACTTTTCCAACCAGAATTACTCTTCGTTTTTATTCCTTGCAACAGTTCCTCCTAACTAGGTAATTTCAGGCAAATACGCAACACTTGCTTTCTTACTCTCCCTTCAATGCTGGGAAGGTATACTATTAATTTCCCCTCAGCTCTTACTAGGGGGTTTTCCAGTTCATTCCCCAAGGGACAGAAATGTAGACTTACCAGTACAACTCTTTAGGAAACGGTCAAAAATGATGCTAATGAAATTAAAGAAACGCTCCTCTGGTACCATATGGGAATTAATAAACACATATTCGTCAGGCAAGCTGAAAACCTGCTTTCTAAAATGCATCTCAGACCTCCAGAGACAAAGAAACAACGAACAAGCAGCAACAAGAAAGTTATACAACGTAGAACTGACAAGTGAGGTGTTTTAGCAGTACTGGAGATAGAGATACTGACTGATGCTGACCTATTTTCCTGGCCTTTATTACGCATTCGTATGTATGACTGGAAAAACAAATTAATAATGCCACATAAGACACAGACAGAGGATCAGAAAACACCTTCACCGCTGTATAACAAGTCACCCGTGACTAAGAAATATCCTTTTATTTGAAATTCTTCAATCGATGAAACTGGGGAGAGAAAAGGCTGAATGAGGCACTACAGTTGAAGACTGAACCTTATTTTCCAGTAGCACGTAGTTAAATGCTTTATTTCATGTTTGTAGAAGGATTTGAAGATATAAACCTGTCACCAAGTATTAGAAACATAATTTCTCAAAAAACCTTCATGAGGAGGGAGAGGGTGTTGGAACAATTCAATAAAATTTCTTGAGCGTTTCCAGGAGTGAATATTCTTTTAAGAACAAAAAGAATTCATCAGCTTTTTTTTTTTAACCTTTGTACAACTGGAACACAACTCAACTTGAAAAGCCTTAATCACCAGACGTGTCTGTAATAACTGGCTTCCCATGTCAAGAGAAGGTTGAATCTGGGTTAGAAATGTCTCTATACAAGACCATCTTTTTTTCCAATATTCATTCAGTTCCAGTGTTTAACTTGGACTTCTGAAGTTCTTCTTCCACTCCTCATTCTGACATAGACTTTGGATTTGGTTTTGCACAAGAGTATATGGCTTCACTTCCCCGCCAAAGACACACAGGTAATATTGCCCAATTATAACACGTACCTTGAGAGACCACGTCATGATTTATCAGATTCGCTGGGGTAACAGTCCACAATCGGTATCTTAAGAAGTGGCAGAACTACACCAGACAACCTTAATGAGTACTAATAAACGCCCCTTTGTAAGACACCACATCAATAAGCAGTGTGCCACTTGACATGTACTATACACAAAGCTTCTGAAATATTCCAGAAATATTCTTCCTTGTAAATTACACTTCCCAGCAGAAAAACAAAGCACTCTCCAATAATAACAACTGTTAGAAATCACGCTCTTTAGTGTATACGTTACTTACACACTAAGCAAAACTATTCTTCAGAGCTAAGTCTCAAGATATAATCCAAAGACCACCAGTGCAGCCAATTCAAGCATCCCCCAATTTATTGAGGCTTTGCATCAGGCTTCCACACTGCAGTCGTGTGTGGCTGCAGCTCAAGACCAAGGTCTAAGGATACTGTAGGCATTTACCAGCACAAATAGCTCTGTCATGATGAAATGAGTGTTTGCCAAATCACTTCCTAGCGCACGTCTACCTGACTTGATAGCTTCTTGGCTCCAATTCTGCACATTGCAGAGCACTCCTTTTCTAACAGGATTTCAGGCTATGCAGTATTTTGCAGTATCAAGACCTACAAGTTCTAGCTGTCGATTCCTCAGGATCTTAAATTCATTTTTAGCATGCTTGACACCTACAGTTTCATTTCCACTTGGGACTGATGGAAAGCAAAGTCTGAAATTAGCACACATCTCCAGCAAGCTGCTTTTCTAAACACATTCCCCAAATAAAAACAAATGAAATACAAACACTAAAATTCAAATAAAATAAAACCATTTTCTCATCATTTCAGAAGAGTCTTTTGTCTCCAGTACAAACTCCTCGCCTTCATATTTTCAGTTTACATTTCTATAATTCAAAACATTTTGCTTTTGCTTGGCAGGCTTTACAAATTCAATTTGCTAAGCCATCAGTCACATATACAGACTGGGGCTTCCTAGTGGGTAGCTGTTCTTACCGGTATTATTTAAATTCCCTTCCATTGACCTAAAACCATGCAAAATGATACCAAAGCAATTTTACAAATGTAAAATTGTAAAGGGAACCCTTAAAAAGTCAGGGGTTTTTTTGTATATATCTACTACAAGTCATTCAAATGGTGGTAGCACAGCTTTTTGAACACCCAAGCAAATTCTCATTGTATTTTACAGGCAAACTGGCCACATTAAGTACAGTTAAAATGGACTAATTTGTGAAAACTGCTACTGGCATATAGCGGCGGCTTTCTGTTTGCACATTAACAGTTGCTGCAAAAGTCTCAATGGAGTAAATTAGACTTACGTGCATTAAGTTGACACTTTAGAACAAACATCTACAGCTTCTCAAAAAAAGAAAAAAAATCAGACAAAAAAGAGATTCCACTTCTAGTTTCTCTTTTGCACTCAAAACCTAAAGCAGACTTCTTGTTATCCCGTCAGTGACCCCCACTACCGTAGCAATGGCTCTGCAGGCTGAGGTAGGCTAAGCAGGGTATCAGTGTCACAGTTTACTATCACCGAGATGACTACATGTGTAAGAAGCACATTCTTCCCATCACTGCACTTACTCCATAAGGAAACCAGAAAGGGCACCAGGCCAAAGTCTGGTAGTTAAGCAGACACACTATCAGGTTTCCCACATTCAAAAATCTTGCTGCCAGGGAAGCACGAAAACTGCTTCCTACACCCCGGGTGGCAGAAGGAAAATTAAGCGAAACCTAGGCAAGACCATTATTCTGCCGATCCGCACAGGGCTTTTAAGATTTTTATCTAGCTGGAGTCTAGTTCTCAAAACACAGGAGCTTCCTCTTATCACCCAGCAGCTCTTTCATTTTCAGTCTCAGTTCTTTTATCATTGTCCCCTGACAGAGCTTTATCTCCAACCATCCCTTTTTCGAAGCCCGTAAGATCTCCTGAGCAGTTTTTATCTATGTGCAAGCACACACACAAAGGTTGTGCCCACTGCAGCATTCTCCCAGCACCTCTGCTTAGCCGTTTCCAGCAAGTCGCTCTGGGCAGCACTGAAGGAAAGAAAACCTCCCGTCACTCTAATATACACCTCCTCCTCTGGCAGGCTGATTCCCAGCTCCTCCAGGGAAGAGCACAAAAATCCACCTTTACCTTCACGTCCTTCCTGATGTGATAAAGAAGGGAACCTAACTTCACATATCCAGGTAATTTCTGATGTGGGGTGTATCATGCAGATCACAGTGTTCAGGCTGAGGATGCTGTCACAATTTACCAGCAGCAGAAGACTGGACTGAGTCAGGAATTGGTTTCCTGGTCCCATGCCAGTGAGCTCAGCAGGTCGGCCCTGACGGAAAGGTCACTCTTCAAAACAACCAGGTCCAGCCCCTGCGCAAGGAGCCAACAGACAGAGCAGAGAGGCTCTGACACGGAGTTCAGATGAGGTCCGCACTCCGGGGAAAAAATCCCTGCACAGAGCACAAGCAAAGGAAACTCAGAGTGACCGGTCAGTCCACGCCTGATGTTCTACCCAGAAAGCAAAACAGTCCCGAACGTCCAAGAGATGAACACCAAACACGGCATCTCACAGGAAACGCAGTCATGTGTATACAAAAGCTCTGTCAAGTGATGAAAGAATTACAAGACATACCAGGGCTGAAATCTCTCTTTTTATGGCATTTCTCTGTAAAAAAACCTCATTTACTGCTGTCCCTGGTATTCACCATTGCATAACAACTTCGTAATTGCGTGGTCAACTGCTACTACATAGCATGTGAACGTGCTGGTGAACATTTAGCTCAAGTCAGAGCATTCATCATGAAAATCATTACTTATTTTTATGCACGTGGCTGTTCTAGCTACTTCTGAAAGGTAAGTTTTGTGCTCTCTGGCCCCAAGGCAGGATCTATTACCAGTCAGAAAGACACATACTGGCTTGAAGACCAGAAGGAACAAAACTGATTAATAAAGTAATCCTACTGGCCCAGATAATATGTAATACAGTCAGGCAAGTAAACCTTCCTAGCTGTGTTTCTACCAAATAGGGTCATTGCTACTCCCTGGTTAAAAAATGATCTTTCTTTGAGTCTACAGAAAAGCTTTATATTAGTATTCCCTGAGCAGCCAAATATGCATATACAATTGTAATGAGAATCCCAAAAACATCAACTGAGGCCAATAAAGAGCATGACGGGAACTCTCATTCCCCACTGCAAGCCAGCACTGTTTGAACTGCCTCCAGACTTGCGCATCCTACCTGTTTTGACCACTATCTGTATCAAGGATGATCAGCTACATCAAAACACCCAGCAGATCACACACATTTGAGGACCCAGTGGAAAGCCCGCTAAGTCAAAGGAAAGCTTCACATCAATTTCAGTGCAAGCTCGGTCTAACAAGGGCTGGACAACAGATACGGTTTAATTAAACTTATCTGAACCTGGCCAATCAGAAGATAAAAGCTAAGAATTAAACCAGCAGATCTCAAACCTGCTGATGTTCTGCAAAGAATTTGTGTGTCATACTGTTAAGTCTCCTTCAGTCCATCAACTATACTGTTAAAAATAACACTACCTTCCCATTACTTTTTTCCCCACATAAGCTGCTGTGCTGTCACTAGAATGTTAAACAACTACAGGTGGCCCATGCAGTCACAGTTTATTTGCATGTCAGGCCAAGTTCAATGGAGTGCTTAAATACAATGGAAACAAGTGCTTGCATAAGGAAAGACAAACAGTCAGTTTATCCTAGAACTTAGTCCTGATGTTTTGGGGGTTACTGGGTTTTTCCTATCTATAATTTCTAAGACATCTAGGCAGAAACATTTGCAAACAAGCACTACAGAGTATTTCCTTTGGTTGCTGTCTAATTGTTGACATGATGCACGCCTCCAAATAAATCCTTCTCCAGTGTGGCCGTAATGTGCATCCTGATCCAACAACAGGAATCACGATGAAGAATCACAGCACTGGCAAACATCACTGGTGTTTTAACAGGCACCAGGTCCCAAGTAACGCAGTTGCTTCAGCTGCACGGATGTCGCGCAAGCCTCTGTTTAAATACTGCGAAGTGGTAATCTCCTGCTTTTGCTACTTTGAAACTGAGGAGGCAAAGGAAAATATTTGAATGTGCAGTCCTGAGGTCAGAGCTAAAGTTTGATTTGGGTTGGTTTGGATTAAGGAGAAACGTCCAAGAACAACTCGCTGATTTACTTTATTTCAGGACTTGGCACACAGCTTGGATCAAGTTCAAAATCCAACGACACTGCGCCAGAAAACGCTAGAGAAAGAGCAGAGATAGGAGACATCTGGACTGTGTTAGGAACTTAGAGCCATAAAGTCCTTTAAAAATATTCTCTGCTCATGTTGGGACTTCTCTTGTTTTTGTTTCAAACAATCCAAATGTTAAAACTGTGTTTCAAATTAAAAGTAAAAAAACCAAAACCAACAAAAACCCAAAGCCTTCCCTCCCCCAAGAAGGGCAACCTAAGGCAATTACAAAAGTAAAAACAATATGATTTTAATGACCTCTGATGAAAAGTGAACACTCCTACAGTGAAAGTAGTAATTTCCAATAGCACTGCATCAATGCTCCTACAGTGAAAGCAATAATTTTCAATATTATTGCATCACTGCAAACTTCTCACGCAAGTAGGACAGCAAACGTGTCCTATAAAAACATGGCCTCTCTGATCATTTAATATTCCTGCTTTGACACACTGTCTTAACCTACACAGAGCATACTGAAAACAGTGGCATTATCCAAAAATCTTCCTTCTGTCTAAAATGTTGCGGTCTGGGTTCTAGCATATAACTGAAAAAAAGTATTTTAAACGGTCATTTAATTGTTTCCATCTTAATTCCACACATTTGGCAGCAGTCCTGCTGATCACTTTATAGTTCCTTAAATACAACGCAATCAGTTGTGCACTCCAGGAAGGCCCTTACAAAAACAAATGAAGGAGATGGATTTGGGAAAAGAAAAAGGTATTGTCAATTTTGGGTATTTTTTACAGAACTGAAAGAAATACAGGAGAAACTATTCAGAGAGCTCTATCAGAAAACTGAGTAGTTTTACAAATGAATGTCTCAAAAATTCCAGTTGACGATGCCTAATTGATTAACCCTTAAAATAAATACATACAGTAAGAAAGCCTGTTAACACCATCTCTCGGACGGGAAACACTCAGGGCTCCCAAGCACTTCGCCCGGTGGGCTGGGAGTCAACGGCAGAGCTGGAGGAGCACAGAAGCTCCTGGCCCCACGGTCCCTGCTGAGCTGACCATTCCCTTGGTGAGAAGCAGGAAACGGACACTGTAACTCTGGCATTTTGCTTGCCTCGGGTAAACCAACTGTTTTGCTTTTATTCAATGCTTTCCTCATCTGCAGCTTTCCTAACCGGCTGGAGTTGCATGACAGCCAACGCCAGCAAAGTGCTGAGATCCACAGCACAACATGCACGTAGTGTCCTCACCTGCATCAGACTGCACCTCCGCTAACTGGAGTGAATGAGTCCCTCTTCGTCTTCTGAAGATGAGATCAGTTGACAAAGCACTGTCTTTAAAAGAATATTGGGATGATTTTAAGATCCCACAAAACACGGGTCAGGCTAGCAGAAAAGGAATTTCTCTGCATGGAAACTGTGCTTCCCAAAGGCTTGTCGCATGTGAAGAATTCATCTTAACTTAAAATATTTTTCATTAAAAGCTAAGGCAATTCTAGCCAAACCTGTCTTCCAATACAAGCTCAAGCAGGACACCCAAGAGTGAATAACAGGCAAAAATGGAGCATCAAGAGAAGAGTCTGCACAGCTGAATTCAACACTATGATCAAAGTCGAGGCTCAAATATATTCAAACAGGTTTGAGTGGAAAGTCCTTAAAGTATCCTGCAACAGTGAAAACTTCCACTAAGGGTGGCCTTCATTTAAAAAGATGCTACCTTTCACCCTTTCAGTTGTTGGGTATACGTAAAAAAAAAAAAAGCGTCACGATTTCATTTATTCCATATTCTTGATTATTTATACCAATTAATAGGACAGAGTATCCCATTCTTCCAAGTACATGCCTTGGCACAGCAAGGACTATTCTGCATTCAGCAACATGCATCATTTCCGGCAGTCCAGCTCCAGGAATAGAAAACCAAGGAAAGCAAGACAGCCAGATAAACAAATCATTCGGATACCTGAAAACCCTGGAGATACTGTAGCTATTGTCATTTTACAACTAAGCTCCTTTGAGGCATTCTGACAGTGCCAAATGTAGATGAAAATAAAGAATTAGTGGGCTTCTTGGAAGTAAGAATTCACAGAATTATGCTCATAAGCAAACAATCCAGAGACTAAATTCTGCAAAGGACATTTTCTCCTGCACTGAATACCACCTCATTCAACACAGTACACTACATTTGTTCGATGCTCAATGACACACCTCATTGAAGATTATCAGTTGTGTTGTCTGCAAATTCTTCGGTATTCCATAGGTCTGGTGGCTGCTTCTACCATTTTCAGTCATCTGCACCAGCAACACTAAGTGTAAACTTCTACCAGAACTGTATCACAGCACTTGACGTGCAGCGCGGGAGGTAAGACTGTCAGCTCTCATTCATAATATTGTATTTCAAAAGACAAAGAGTAACACAAGCACAGAAATGACAGACAAACTACCTGGTAAAGACTGCACATTAGAGTAACATCTCTGCAACCAATTAACCTCAGCCGTGACGGTCCCAAAAAGACAGCTAGGCAGGAAAGTTCTTCCAACCCAATGGAATTGGGCCAAATATAAAATCATCCTCCCCCCAAAGTCCAACAACAAACAAAACCTCTTTACTGCAGCTAATATTTCTCTCCTGCTTTCCCATAATAACTCAGAAAGCCAAATCAAGGAGGACAGATGCAGGCCTGAGCTATAAAATCCAGATTTCATTTCCTATCGCTCCCCTCCCCCAGGAGCTCAGGGGTGTTTAGATTCTGGGCTGTGGTTTAAGTCCATCTGTGTTCTTCAAGTATAAACATCTTCATTGAAACCAGACTCATCCTGCACAGCCATTCATTTAGTGAGCTCATCTGTGAGAGACACGGACTGGCACATTTCTATGACAACCAAAAAAAAAAAAAAAAGTAGCAGCTTGGCACAAATTAAACAGCTTTTTAAAGCCTCCCTATTGTTCCTGAGGCTGCTTTCTCTTCCTCTAGCATCTACAGTTATCTCAGATATACTGCCCAGGACATTAGCTCTCCCAAAAACGGTCCTCTTTCCATAGGGAACCAGAGGTATTTTGTAAGATTTCAATGTGGGGAAGAATGCTCAGAAAATAAAAGAATCAAAACAAACGGAGTATTACCCTACCTAGTTCTTAACTGAATTAGACATACATGTACATCCTAAAGAGACAGTCCAAATAGGGACCCTGAAAGTCTGAACCAATGAAGTGTTCCCCAAAAAATCCTCTCTTTAAACATGAGTCCAAGTAGCTTGTTTTGTTTAAATATCTTGCTGTGGGTTAACTCTTGATAAGAAAAAGTAAAAGTATAATTTTCTCTCCATCAAGAACACCAAAATTCAAAAACAAATGTCACCATTTGAAAACCATCATTCTTTCACTTCCTAGATCTCAATCTGGCTTTTTTGTTTTTACACTACACCATCCTAATTTAGATAAATAAATAAATAAACAAACAAATAAAGGCAACAGGGCACATGATGGTTATTTCAGTATAACCAGTTCAGGTCAATGGTCTGTTTTCCCACCTAGTAAAACTAGATATATACAACAGGGAAAACATAACAGCATCTTCTCTTCACAAGGACTTCATTTCATGATACACATGATGATGTAAAATTATGCCATTTTTTCAGTCAAGATATAGGCTTCAGCTCAAGCAACTGATAACGCTTTCTTAAAGCTCTGATTATTTAAAAGTCCACAAACTAAAGCAATTCAGCACCAGAGGAACAAAGCAGCTCTTTCTCTGACACAGTTGCCAGTCAATGCAGAATTCACATTGTCCTTATGTTTGTTATTCTATCCCCTCGAATCAGTGACTGCCAGCTTACACAATTCATTAATTATAAGTAGTTAAGATTGTTTTTACTAGTATGGTACAGATGCCAAATCACTCAGTGATTCCCAACAAGAGCAGAAGATGCTATGAGTAAAAACAATGGAATGGACTCCCAGGATCTAGACGTGCCAAGGCACAAATACAATGCCAGAAGAATTTTATTTTTTTCACTCCCATTCTCTCCATCTTAATTTTTTGAGACTTAGTCTCAGCTAGACTTCGCTGAAACAGGCAACCTGTTGGATCTTCCACTAAGACTCCCTTTGTTCGCAATAGCTCGCGTGATGTGACCACAGAAATAATAAATCACAGGAATAAAGAGATTTTTTTTTTAAGTCACAGAAACCTCAAGTGCAACTTTGTCTACTACGGTCAATTTTTTCTCCTGGCATCATTAAAGGCTTCGCAGTCACATATAGACTGCACCCATCAACTCAATGATTTTCATCTCGACAGTGTTTTGACTTGATCTTTTACTCAAAAGTCATTTTGTTTAATTTGCTTCAGACATTTTTCCACACACGATTCAGAGTAGTGATGCACTGCCAGGCAAAGTACTGAAATGTTCCCAAAGGCATAGATGAAGGAAAACTCAAGTTATTAGTGGATCTAAAAGGTACTTCTTATTACTTAACCAGCTTGCCACAGACAAAGAGCATAGCTAATCTGTTATGGATGCAAGCTGGAGTCACGCAACTGCAACCACTGTGACCTCCTGAGGGAATTAGATGCTAGAAAGACAAAAGGTGTCCAAGTGCAGCCCTGAAGTCTCATTGATTCTCCCAAATCTCATGATCGCGGCGGCACATAAAGCCACAGGAAAGGGCATTGCCTGTCAGAGACCAGCTCTCCTTGGTGAAGGATCATATCAAAAGCTGAAAGATACAATCACTTTCAGAAATTCTTTACACTTAGAAATTCAATCAAGATGCAGGAATCTTAGTTTTGACTAATTTCTAGTCAAAATAATAAGAAAAGTGCACCTCGGTATTTTTTAACAAGTAGCTACTAAAGTCTTAAACTGTACTTTTCTGTGCAACATTTCCCATGTCAGGGATAAAAACTCAGACTGAAGCAGTGCCTTCAGAGGCCATGTGATAAACTATGGTGAACGTCACGGAACTCACTCTGTACTAGCTCTCACCTGGACCTGCAACAGGCAAGACAGTCAGAAATACAGGCACCTAGGGAAAAACAGAATTAGGGTACATCTGGCTCTGAAAACTGAGGTATCGCACACAGCAAGGCTCATTTCCGTAAGTGCAGCACATTCCCCTCTCCAGTTTAAACCTGCAAATGGTGGGCTGCACTGTTTTATTTTCTGCTGCCTACACAATGCATCAGATCTGCCTACTAGCAACGAGCTACTATCTGCAGAAGTACGTTCCCCAGAGATACGTATGCTCCCATCCACTCCGGAACCAGCCAAGACCACACAGTATCACGTTGTATTTCCAGCTCTCTGCAGAGGCATCCTATGCCACGTCCTGTCTCTCGAATATAAAGATACACCACTCCTTCCAAGACCAATGCAATCATCGCAGATGGTGATCAGTTACAAACAGGAAACATCCATCCTTCTGCTGCACTTCACGGAAGAAAGCGGCAGCAAACAGTTCCCTCCTCATCTCCACTGCTCAATTCTGTGCACTCAGAAATCCACGTCTTTACACTGCCGCCTCTGTCTCCACAGACGACAGGATGGCAAGAAAAAATTCAAGCTACATGGCAACAGGTTCAATAAAGGATGACATGCTGGGCAACATATGCAACCTCTTTTTACAAAGGTTAAGATCTACTCAAAACCAGAAAGCTCCTGGTTTTTGCTACAAGGATGAGACTTCCAGTTCCCTGATGAGGAAATGAAGTGATGTGACATTAAGCAGCTCATGAATCTCTTCAATTAATGCATTCTGCACAACGGAGACTTCCAGGGAATTATCTGCAACCACAGCAGTGCCTCATTCTCGCTGCCATGTCCCCGAGAATGAGTCACTTCAATTCCCATATTCTTGCTGCAGGCAGAGAGCTAAGGACTATTCCCTGTCTTTGTTACTCAGGCAAATGGTTGTAATCAAATGCTGAAACTACTTGCACAAAACTTTAATTAGGGTTACCTTATTTTCTGCAACTATTCGAGTATAGTTATCGTCAGCTTTCCACTCTTCATGTTGATTAGGGCTTATGCTACAGAAGATAACATTTCCATCCCACCATCTTCAGGGAACAAGCAAAGAGCATGCCATAAAATGCAGAGGGTGGCAAAGAGAATAAAAACCAGTACCAAGATAGCCTGAACCGCAGGAGGCTTGCAAGCAGCACATCTGCAATGCTGAGATATAGTAGAAATCCACTGCAAAGCTATCCTGGCACAGGACCCTAAGTTGCAAAGGCTGAAGAAACCAATATGGGTAGACCACTCTGGGACCCAGATCTATGACCAAGATCAGCACCACTCCATGGTGAGATCCAGGGCCACTATTCTTATTTCTGAACATCAGCCCTTTCCGGAAATTCACGGGGAAGTGGAAGGAAGAAAAAGAGAGTTTTGAGATAGATGGTATGCCTTACTGCTCTCCACTATATGAACGATCAGGAAGGTCAGCTACACCAGCAACAGGGCTCTCCAAAGCCAACAAACTCCATTTAAAAGAAAGTTTATCTTTATTAATTCGTTTGGGGGACATAGGGGTGGGACTGTGGCTGGTTTTACACATTTAGGGATACTGTAATTTTGATTTACAAAAAAAATCCCAGAAGAGACACAAAAATCTGTGTCACGAGTGTTTTCAAACTTGAGAAAGCCTTTGCTGAATACAGCTAGTAGTCTGTATGTGCTTCATGTAATTTGCAAACTAGAAACACTGGAATTTTAGGCCAGGAGGGTGTCATTGACTAATGGGGATTCTCCCTTCCCTCTGGAGTATAGGTTTATAGAAGAGTAAGATCATGTTCTCCAGGCAAGTTTATATGAAATGATTCATCTCTAGCCAGCTGCAGTCAAGACAGCTGCTTGTTTTCATTTCACTACAAGGAGATTCGCCCCCTGTTCCCCCCTCCAGTCTCCAAAGGCAGCCAAGATTAAAACCAATCATAAAAAGAAAACTTCGACAATTTCAAAACAAAAACTTAAGAAGACGGGTAAATTACACTGAGGCCACAGATGCACCTCTGCCCCATACGAAGCACTCCTAAGAAACATGAAGCGAACACCAGGCTGAGGAAGCCCCATTTAATCAACAGTCTATTGACTTAAACGCAGAGACATCACCTCTGTATCCTGTGGTTTACATGCAGATCTGCCAAACGCATGAAGGTATTTCTTTGTTTTGAGAATCCCTCACACATTCCACATGGGATCACGCAGACGGTCCTCATGTGGTCAAACAAAGTTTGTGAACCCATGCCGTTACAGCTTTTCCATATTAATCTGCACTCTGGGCATATATCCAATTAAAGCCTCACGTATAGATCACTAGGTTACTAACTTGGGGGGAGGGGAAATAACAAGCTCATGACTGCATGATTTACCACTGCCTGTGCTTTCACTTTTACAAGCACAAGTCTTTTTTAATCTAGTCTTACTGTAAATAAAGACCAATAATGCTTGCTGAAGAAAAACTCGGGTCCCAACATGCTGGAAGACAGAGCAGCTAACGCTGAGCGCGTTCACATTAACACTAACTCCAGTGCAAAGAGGACGAGGTCTGTTCACAAAAACAGGAAGTAAAGGGGAAAACTTCACAGTGTTTGGAAACAGCATGGCATTGTTTGCACAGGCTTTTCTTACAAATGCAAGAGAGGGGGAAAAAAAAAGGTAATGTGAAATCTGAGCACAGCAACAGCCTTAGACACAAGGGTCTCAAGATAGCAGCTCTCAAAAGATCTCCAGGTACAGACTGTACAGGCAAGAAGATGCACAGGGTAGAGGTTTTTTTCTCCTACTTCTGCTAAAAAAATCCGACAAGTAGAGAGACAACCTCCCAAACCCTTGACTTTAAAGCTAGATAATGTAAGGCAGCACTGCACCTTTATCTCAATTAAAGCGGGTGTGATAAATGAAGAGGTACTAGAAAACACACAACCCACCAAATGTAAACATTTCCATTATTTTGAAACTGCATTCAAAAGGGAAGAAACAATGGCATAGCCCTGGCTGTGGGCCGCCCCAGAAGGCCATCTTCACCTCACGTTAAGAAGCTGCCTGTGGGCAACATCCTTTCAAGATGAGTCAGAAGGCTCCAGTCAAAAGCACACGGCAGTAACTAACTTGGAGACCTCCCTTTTTGGCTGGAACACACAGATCTCCGATCTCTAATTTGAAGCTGTTTTGTTTAAATTTTTCATATCATCACCTCTCTTCTTTCCCTTCTCTAAGTCCACTCAGGCCATGCTGTAGTACCACAAACACATACAGCCTGCACAATATATAGATAATGCTGCCTCAATCCCAACTCACCCCAGGTTTAAAACCAACCAACCTACACACCAGCCCACAGGTTTAAAGCAAGAGAGGATTGGTCCTAAATTTGGGCAAGCACCAAGGAGGGCTCAGTACTTTCCCATGGCATCTGTCTCCATGAGGGAGCAGCTTTATATACGGTCAACTCCCCCGATAGATTTGATTTCATGAGATTTAAAGTACATTAGTCAACCCAAGTCACAGGGGACATTTGAAATAACTTACAATAAATCAGAGAAGATTAATTTCAAGGGAGGCAGTGACGTAGCACCAAAAGAGGCATAAGTTAGTGTTAGGAAAGAAGCCATTAGCAGTATGTCTCAACGTCAATAATTTTTTCACCATAGACACGAGAGCAAGAAGACGTTACAGTCTTCAGGCAAATGCTGGGCTCCGAAGGCAAAACGGTTACCTAGAAGGGGTATGTCAATATTTAATACCAAAGTGCATGCCTGGTCCTGCACATTTCATTTAATTTCAAGGTTTTCCAGCTTTATTTCCTGTTTCATTCACAGTAATCGCATAAGATGAATTATCTAACCTTAGAAAATGTGGTTTCAGTCAGACAAGACACGTCGACTATATCCGTACTTTCACCTTCAGCAACGAAGTTCTGTGCCAGCACAAGTTTTATGTTTTCTTCAATGTCCACATTATTTGGTTGCAAAGTAGTTGGGATTTTCAGAGCCAGGACTCTCCTCTGGAAGAGGAGGAAGCCTGGGAGCCTGTTTTGCGCATCAGAATGCCAGGTTACTTTTTAACTAAAAAATTTAAAAACTTTCCTCAAAATTCACCGTAATAGCAAAGAGGGAAAAAAAAAAAACAACAAACAACTCCAACAGATCTGAAAGAACTATGAAGAGTTGAAAGAAAAACCAAACAAAGTAATGACTAATAATTTGCACTTGCATAATATCTTTCATCAATGCTTGTCATTTCCATATACCGGGAAAGAAAACTGGCTGCATTTCATAACAAAAACGATTGGGAATACTACTTCTAGCCCCTACTACAGAGCTGGAATTGCTATTCCTTCTGTAAGAAATATGTGAAGAAGTATCAATATTCCTGCACTGAAAGAATAAGCTGAAGCTCTTTTTCCAATTCTATTAATTGTGCTACTATAACCTATCTACTAAAGGTAGAAGTTTACAGCAACTGCATAATTTTCTTCTGGTTTAAACAATGACTGAACAACATCTGTAACATGATGTTGTTTTCTCTTTCTCCAGACATAAGAACAAACCCCTCTGTTCTACATTACTGTTGGATAAGGAACATGATTGCTTCATTGAACATGATTCATCTTCCACAAGGAATTAACAGGTACTCAATCACGAGCATTTCACTACTGAGTAGTAAGACAAGGACACGGATGGATCTCATTCAACACAGCCCACTGAAGTAGATGGAAATCTCCTCTGCTGAGAAAGTAAATGCTGTTCTTTAAACACTCACTGGGCCTGTCACAGTTTTTGTCCCCTCCTTCAGAGCCAAGATACGAAGCGAACTGTTCAGATGACAGAACACCACAGCTATAGTCAGAGCATCGGGGAGCCAGAGCATCCAAGGCAGGCACGCACTCACAACTCTCCGTCACCAACATCCAGTGCCCTGCCTGGCATTCTAACAACCAGGGCAAAGAAATCTCTCATTGTGCAACTACCTTTTCAAGCTGCCAGGAACAACTCAACACGCAGATCTCCAACTAGAACAACTGCATAGCTACCAGAAAGAAGTCTGCAGAATTTCATTAGCTTACACCAATGGCTGATAGATCCACTATTTAAGAGTCCACATAACTTTCAGTTTCCTATCTTACAGCTTACATTGTAGTGGAGAGAAACATGGTGTTTCGAGATGCCTCTGCAATCATGTTCTTCTCAAGTGATTCCTAAATTCAAGAGCTCAACATCAAAAACTTTGTGTAGTAAATCCAAGGTATGAGAAGGGAGACAGAACTGCCAATCTTTTTTCAAAAACAGATCGCGACACCCTGCTTCTATAGTAATTTTGCAAGATCACTCTCATCCTGGAAATTTCAGTGCAGTCAAGGTTTCCCTGACTTACTCTCTACTTCTGAATTCAAGCTTAACAGCCTCTAAAGCAAAAGCAAAGTGGTAGGTTGTCAGAAGTGACTATTAAGAGACTACACAAAGCATGCCCGGCGCAGAAAGCAAGAGACTTGAACTGATTGGCACCTGGTTCCCTGACAGGTATTCTCCTTGCAGGAAGATTGAAGGGTAGTAAGAGCACGACACCCTGGGCCACGTTCTGCAGTCAGTCACTCTCCCACACTTTTAAGGGGATTTACAACCATTAAGAAAACAAATACCCATCAAAATCAGGAGGAAATTTGGCCTGGCGGCCAAAGCAAAGAAACTCCATTTCTCCTCCAGCTCCTACCAGTGATTATGCCATCATCCAAAAATCATTTTTTCTGATTGTTTTAAAAGCCAAAAATAATCCCTCTTTTTTTTTTTTGTTCACAGAAGGTCAAACAGACATTCATATTTATGGAAAAAAACTACACACCCTTAGTATTTTGATTAAAAAGCTGGATTCCACTTGGCAAGTTTCAGAAACTTTGTTTTAAAAAAGTAGTTTCTACTTTACTATTAATAATGCCCATCCCTGGAAATGGATAACAAAGTCATTCAGTCTTATTTTAGGTGCTTGCACAGACAGAGCAAAAACATAGCCTGCTCACAACATGCACTAATTGCATTACAGTAGCAAACAAAAAACTCCGTGCTACAACAGAACCTCATTACAACAGGAACCAGACACGATAAGAGACACCTGCCAATCCCAAAAGCTTATATTCAAATGGCCAAACCAGACAAAGACTGGGAGGAAGGGGCAACTGCCATGTGAAAAATAGCAATATCACAGCTTTACCATTGAGAAGTATCTGCTCCATACTGTTTGAAACATACTGTTGGGAACACATCATGGGTATCTTCAGTAGGTTCAGGAAAACAAAAAAAAAAAAAAAAAGTTTTCTGTTAAAAATTATCTAAACTGTCTACCTGCACATGTATTTACCTTACACTGCTCAGTTAGATGTTAATTTTCTATACACAAATAAAGAATGAGGTGACTTTTTTGTTTACAAAATTCTTGCCTTACCTTTGGCTTAGCATCACCAGAAATCTCATCCATAAAACATGCATAGATATCTGTACACTTCAAAAATATGTACAACTTATTTCTAAGAAAAAAAATATTATTTATTATCACTCGCAAACGCAGTTTCTCTTTAGGCCTAAGAAAAATGTTATATACAATATAAATGTAAAATAATTGTATTTAGGAATACAATTATGTATTCTCAAAAAACCTCTGATTTAGCTTAATCTCAGCTTTCTTCAAGCAACATTTGTTGTACCACATGTGGCATCTTTGTAAACAAAATCTTACAAAACCTAAATCCATTTCTGTGGTTTAAAATTTAAGTTTAAATTTTTTCCAAAAAAAAATATTTTATTTCATTCCACATTTCTTTAAGCACTGAAATCCAAGAATCAGAAGCCCTGTAGTGATAGTTCCAAGCATTCAACATTCCATTCTTAATATCGTGAAATTAGAGATCTGGAGTTTGAGAAGCACTGGATTTCCTTTTCATTATTCATCTTTTTTGAAGCCCTGGTTATTACTCTTCTTCTCAATGAGAGTGAAAGCAATTCTTCCTTTGAAGTTTATCATCCAATGAGAAAATCATGCAATCTCTCAGTCACAGGAGCAAGAACTTTAGGGAAACTGCAACATACTTTGAAAAGTGCCAGAGCTCTCACTCCTGAAACAAGCTGTAATTCTGGGTAGACAAGGGAGAGAAACACTTCAAGGGTGCACAAAAGGCTTATCCCGCTTAAAACCTCACACTTTACCACTGTCTCCAAAGTGAAAATGGCTACGGATGCAAATATCAAGAAAGACAACAGCAGAAGCAGCAGCACTGTCTTCCTGTACCTCCCAGAAACTGGGAGCAGCTGCTCCTGTAGCGGATTCACCCTCATGCAAGCTCCAGCCAGGACCACGTACACAGCAGTATTTGGCAAATTTCAATACCAAATCGGGGGAACGAGATCCATTTGCAGTAAGCAGCACATTTTTCTTAATAAATCTCTATTGTCCAGGGAAGAGAGGCAGGAGAGATCTGGCACATACCCCGTGGAGCAGTGGGGGTGGCTGGCAGGACCTTTCTGGGAATCCTGAATGGGAAGGGTGTGCACCCCTCTCAGCAAGCCAGATCCCGCTTCCCTGCACCACTGACATGGGCTCGCTCTCCTCCCACGGTACTTCACCCTCCAGCTACGGGGCCATGAATTAAAAAAATAAATAAATAAACTAAACAAAAAAAAAAAAAATCCCCCACAAAAAGCTTGCCCTGTCGGTAATTTGCTGATCCACCACAACTCTACTCAATAATTAAACATTAATACGCTGCAGCAAATCGCATGCGTTTTCCCCAGCTTTGCAGGAGATGGAGGTGGCAGAGGAAACACTTGGTGCCAGGGTCTGTCACGTCTTGAAGACATTCACTGCTGTCCTCACCAGGGCTATCAGACTGCGGTGAGCAGCCCTCATCAGGTTCTCTGTCCTCAGCCCCGGTGTTCCCCACAGAAGAATGTAAAGTCACAAACCAACTTTCCACCAGGACAGTGCTGTCTAAATGTTGGCATAAAATGGGTGAAATAGCAACAGCTTCTATACCAGTTCTGTCTAACAGGGAAGTTTCCAGTAAGCTCATAAAAGAGCCACTTCTAGCGCAGGCTGGTCAACACCTCGAGATCTGCCGACCAAGGCAAAAAAGCAGGGCTCAATTTTTCGACTAACAGTAGTCAACCATCTCCCCCAAGCAGCAGCCAACCTGAAAGCCACACGGTGATCTTTCGCTGAACCTTTCTGACTTTCTGAACAGCACATCCTGCCATTCACGTTACAGGCAGTGAATGGTAATCCCCCTCCTCAAATTACCCTACTGATTTCAACAGAGCGAGAGCAAGAACATACGTGACCCAGTGTACTTCCAGTTCAGGTTTTAGTCATTGCAAAGAGTTTCTTGAGCTCAATTAGTAACAGGCACACACCTAGCAGACATGATCAAATCCAGAAAAAACAGATGCCTTTTTTCCTAAGTTTCTAAAAAAAAACGAAAAAGACTTAAAATTATTTAAAAACACACTGAAAATTCAGATTAAAGTAGAAGGAAACAGCCTTCACCATAAATTCACACCCTGGACACCACAGTCTGCGACCTGGCGTGTTACCTGCTTTCGTATTTCCCATTCTACTGGCCCTGTCCCATCAGTTATGGGACAGCCCAAGAAGCAAAGTCAAGAAATCACTGTAAGTACTAGAAACGCCAGTACTGGTAACATCAAATGTCCACAAACCCTGAAACAAAACCCCCTCCTCCAAAACAGAGAGAGCATTGTTAAATTCTCCTTATTTGTAAACCTGTTAAGTGAATGCCTTTTAATTTAGCATCTGCTTCTGACTTCTTCGTGTTTTCCTCCACAACCACAAGAGCTAAACTTCACTCACCACTGACGTGTTTGGTCATAACGTATGCTTTTCAATTGTCTTTTCCCTTTCCTGGTATTGCCCTTGCATTCTTAAATATTGTGCAAAACAGGAAAATTTTACGCAATGATTTAATAATACATTGGTTTTGGCAGCAACTCCAGCCTACCATGTTTCCCCTTCTCTTCTTCCTCAACAGCCTGGCGGACTATATGCTGAAACAGATCAGTTCCCTGATCCAGGGACAACAAATCTGCAGAAGGTTCGCACTGAGGAAGTGTTCGCCAGCCAGTTCACACAGATTTTCTCAACTTGACCCTGCAAACCGTTAAGCGCGTACAAAAGACAGACAGACGCGGTGTGGCACAGACACAGAAGTGAACAGCACAGGCCAGGACTACCTCAGACAGCATTCCTGCCAAGGACACCGCATCATCAGACTGTGCAAAGAAGTTATTTTATTGAGTACACAAGCACAAGTGCTCTGTATGGATTACACGTGCTAAAGTATCAATCACCTTCAAACACGCGACTGTGTATGGAATTAAGCACTACATATCTACAAACATATGCAGACGCAGAACAAAACTGATGCAGGTAGCACTGCTCAAAACGCTAATAAACAAGCCATGATCTACCCATGCAACCCACAATCTAATTACTTCTAAAGACTCCAAAAGGCTTGAACTATTTGAGGTAGGTCTCTTCTTTCATAAATCCTATGTGGGGAGATGAGTAAAACCCTATTAGTCCAGCCATGCCTACTATCATATAAGGAAATGAGAGAAGCTGTTTTATTATATCACGTTAAAACTCACTTGTTTTTAGAACTTCAAAAGTATGAACAAATTATATGCAATAAATTAAACAGTTCCATAAAAACACTCCTGTCCATGTACTAAACCTATCACCTTTTTCCTCCAAAAACGTCCCTCAGTGCAGTGTACACAGTTCTGTCAATGATTTTGGTAGGACCAAGGCTTCAGCCTCTGTTCTCCCACCCCTGCTAACAACTCAAACCTAAGCTTGCAAACTAGAACGTTGATGCAGATGGGACTCTCAATCTAGCCTTTCACCTCTGAAAAACTAAACATCCTTTTTGTGTCTCACAGAATCATATAATTGCAAAACATTTTGGGTCAGAAGGGACCTTTAAGGATTGTCTAGTCCAACCCCCCTGTCATGGGCAGGGATATCTTTCACTAGACAAGGTTGCTCAAAGTTCCGTCTAATCTGGTCTTGAACACTTTCAATGATGGGTCATCTGCAACTCCTCTGGCCAGCACATCCTTTCCTAGAAGGACTACACCCCAACTTCAATGATCTAGAAGACTCTTCCCATCGCTACTTACGATGTTTCACTACAAAAGAAAAACAACAAAAGATGACCTCCCAGCTCCATGAAGGTCCAGCCCTGTGAGGGATGCTTCCCTCCTCCAGTCCCTGCTCTGATGCAGGATCAGGTCCCCATTGAGGACCAGAGGCAATTTAGAAGCTTCCTCTGGGGGACTACTACCACCACATAGTGGCTAGCACCACATCTTTAGTCCCCAGCCAAAATGAAAAACGAGGCAGCAGAATTTCTGAGTATCCTTTTTATTTATGCTCCTAAACATGTAAAATTTACTGGCTGGGTGTTAACACTAATAGCCTTAAGAGCTCTCACTCTATCAATGAATATAGCTTCTGTTTTCATATTTTATATAAGCTCTGTGACATATAAACACATACCTTAACACCACTGACTTATAAATACGCTTTTTAACTACCGTAGGAACTATATATTCAAAGGAATGTTTGATAGGCATTAAACAACTTTAAAGAAATATCATTTTAGGCCTTCTTATGCCAAGCTACAAACTAATATAGCAATAAAATAAGCTGGTCACAACCAAGTAATATTCCATTAAATCACCAAGTCTTCAGGAAAATTTGGGTTTCGTTAATGCAGGCACATGCCTTCCTTCACTTCTGAAACAGAATCTTAATTTCAACAGCATAGAAAACATGGAGCAATTTGTTCTCAATTTGCAGAGAATTCTAAGTTATCATAGGCTGTATGCAAATTATGAGACTCAATGCTCTTTCTGATGTGCTTGAAGGAAATACCTGATTGATAGCAACAGGGTAACACAGAATAGGCAAAAACATGTACATGGAAAACCCACAGGTACCACTTCTTGTCAAATGAAAACACTTATTTGCAATAGTAAACAATAAGAAATATTATTTTTAAATAGTAATTCAGCATTCCATTGTTATAACAGACCAAAAAAATGAAATTGCTTTGTTATTTTTGTGTTCATACTTATTTATACATGTAATGATAGTAGGCCCATCAGGCTAGTTTGAAGTCACATTCATAGAGGCCCATCAATAACACTGGACTTAAGGACAGCACCTGGTATACCAAACAAACTGTTTATTTTAGTTTTTATTATTATTACTATAGCTAATTCATAATCATTTTATTTGGAATCTGGATAATGCTACAATAATCCTTTTCCAGGAAAGCTTTAAAAAAATTCTTCTTATAAGATTGTTTTGAAACTTCTGAGCTCTGCATAATACTTCCCACTTGAGCTAATTGTTTTTCAAGGGAAATTTAATTTTAAAAAGTGTGTTTTTCTAACTAATGGCAACCTGTGCTAAAGTAAACAATTAATCTGACTTGATAGGAATTTTTGCTCTATCTTTGTTCAACGAAGGAAAGATATGTAATAGCATGCTGAAACCCATGCAGTAGCAAAATTGTTGAATTTTAAAAAACAATTAGAATACAATTTTCTACTTCACTTCTCCTATTTGAAAAAAATCATTCTGCTTTGCCTCATTTAATATTAATTGGATATGTTCTTGTCTCTAGAAGAAAATATAATCCACTTACATCCTTGTTTCAAATATATTTTTTATTAGCTTGCTTGTCAATAAACTATTGTCCTCACACATCACTTCTGTGCAGAAAAAAAGTTTAAAAGACACTCAAATCTTTTCAGGATCGCCACCAGCTTTGAATATAACCTTACATTACACTCAACTTACCTGCAAGGCAAAACAAAGAAACACGAAATGGGCATGAAAAGCCAAAGTTTCCACCTCCTTGCGGGATATTAATGAGTAACTTCATGGTTTCAATTATGTCTTATCTTCCCAGATGGGAATTAGAGAGGTCATCCCTAGCCAGCGAAAATGAATCACTTATTTATTCTTTCCTTGTCTGCTGCACATACATATGTATCACAAGTCTTTCTTGCAACCCAGTACTTTAAAACCCATTGTCTTAAACATCTACTCCCAACTGGTGCAAGAAAAAGAATGAAAGAGAAAGCAGGGTAGAGACATGAAACGGACAAGACAGAAGGATATTAAAGGCATGGAAGTTCAGTTATGATGGCTACTTTTAAACTACTGAAAATTAAATTGTAACATTTCTGTTGAAGATAGCCATACAGTTACTCTCCACACACAAAAAAAAAGAAAAAAAAAATCACACAAGGAATATTAAATTGGATTTTATTTCTTTGTTTTTACTATCACTGCCCTTCAAGCTGCGCAAGGACAGATCTCACAGGAAAAAAAAAAAAAATGTAAGGGTGCTACATTTGAGTTTGGTAGGTGTTTATAAAATAAACATTATTCCTCCCAGGGGGCAGAAAGTCAGATTCATCCCCAGGCAAGCTGTTGTCTGGCAAACAGAGTTTCTAAGTATCAAAATTTCCTACTGGGACTTCAGCATTTACACTTAAAAAAAAAATAAAATACAGATCTGTATTTACTTTCACCAAAAAAACCTTAACCAGAATGAAAGCCTGGACAAGATGTGAGTGAAACTGTACTATATTTAACTCATTCTTTAAGAAATGAGAAACACGAAGCAAACAATGGAAACAACACGTAAATCAGATAAAGTCCCAACACCTACAGCTCTGGGACTCTCCACTCCACAAGCTAATACCTTTCCATTAGTTAACAGTGCATACACCTATTCAGAATACAATTACTATTATTATTCTTTTTTTATTAACATGGACTTATTTTAATTGAAACAGTCGCTTGTGATAATGTCAGATGAAGCACTTTGTAGAGAAGATTATTTTTTTCCTCCTGAAATTTTGCTGAAATAAGATGGCCTAACCCTTGTTGCATTGCACTCTTGCATAGTGCTTCTGCTACGGAAAGCTATCTTGTCAGCACAAAACATGTCACTGCCTAATTAAACAATAGAAGTAGTTACCTCTCACAAAAAACCTGTAGGTAGGGTCTTATTATTCAGACTTGTATGTGGGCACATACAGTGTCTACTAGTGGAAAAAAAGGCAGATGAATAATCCATACACAAACTAATGCTAACTTCTATATTGCAGCCCAGGCACTGACAAGTAACAGCTTGTGAGAAGAAGACTTTAATTCAAATATATGTCTTAGGCGACAATAAAAGGGATAGAAAGTGCCTAGAATTAACAAATAACTTATCCACTCTACTCAAGGATATAATTTGCCAGACCTGGATTTAGCTGTCATTACAACTTTTGCTTTCAAATGCAAAACAAAGTGATGTTATTTTCCTGTCCGATTTATATATGTTATATAGAATGCGGTAAAACTCGTCATGCCAGAGGATTTGCAAAGGGATGATGTGAAGATTAATTAGTGGCTGCTCATAAAGCACCCTGCCTGTGGAAAGCCCTGTGTGTAAAAATGACCTTGTTATCAAAGTTGTTGAGTGCTCCCGATGCTCACTTTCAATGGACGGCATAGATATTTTCTACAGCTCTTGAAAACCAAATTAGTCACATTTAAATATCTACCTACAGTTTTGGCATTGTGCCTGTACCCCACTTCCATAGGGAGTGGGGGTTAAACTACCACTTATTTTGTTTAAATCACATATTTTCAGCAAAAAAAAACCAAAAAGTAAAATCTCAGTGTCATAGAACCAGTGCCTGAAAGATACCTGCTAAACGTACGTTCAGGCAACAAGTGAATGTGGATATTATCCTAGTGCCCTAATTACTCCCTGGAAACCAAAGACACTACTTGAAATAATAAAGCACAGATATTTCTGCGAACAACGGTATTTACTTGGTGAGTTAGCACTGGAAAAAAATGATAAGGTGTTAAGACCAAGCACGAAGATCACTGCTTAACAAAATGGAGCCTGCAATGGCACGTACAACGTTTTAGTATCTTCTTGCTATTTATATACATAAAATAATTAGGAATCAGAACACCTTAGCAGTAATTAAAGCACAACCCCAGGAGACTTCAGACATTTTTTCAGAGATGGTATCTCTGGTGACAGCTTTGCCAGCGAGCAGAGTTTGACATCTCCTGTACAAACACAACTTCATGCCTGGTATTGCCACACTGCAGAGATGAACGTCCGAAGCATGACCATGCCCCTCTCTACCAGTATCCTTCTCCTCTGCTCAGAAATAACCGGCTAGGGATACTGCCAGGAAAATGCCTCATCTCCACTGATACTCAACTTCCCCTCTACGCTGATGGTATCTTAATAAAATGAACTGCAAAAACTCCTTGTGCTTGTGTCTTTCAGGGGTTTTCTCCAGCAACGATTGACCGAGTCTTCCTTCTCCGTTTACACAGTAGTTCTACCAAAGACAGAAAAATATTCCCTTGGAAACATCCTCGACAGCCCAGTGGAAACGGTAAGCAGAGGCTTTTTGTGTCATTGTGGCACAAAAAAAAGAGCTCCGTGAGAATAGGCAGCTGGCCTACCTGAAGGTTAAAGTAGCTCCCACTGAAAACCTGCTTCGAATACTCCACAGCGGAGCATGATGCAGGAGCGACATTTACACACACTATGTGTCTGCATAGCAAAGTGTGAAAAAAATCTAACCTCTGAGCACAGCACAGACTCGATGAAACCAGTTTAAATACACCATTAACAGAAATCTGCACAAAAGCCAATCCAGTCTCTCATATCGCGAGTGTCCTATAGGAAGGCCAGAATGAAGCCATTGAGAAAAATGAGACGTTAACATATAAATCAAAAAAGGCCACGACTGAAGTACTGAATGATTAAAAGCCAGTGTAAAGCATGTTTTGTCAGTTTCGTTAATCGCTATTAGACAAAATTTGGGTGTAGTCACATCACATACTATACAAATGTTCAAATAATACTGGCCATGAAATTTCGAGTTGTACATGTAAATAAAAATCATATTTTTCAAGATTGTATCCGTCTATGGTACATCTTTTGTACTGGTTTTTTTTTTGTACTCGCATTTTTTCTCTTGTATCCTTTCCAATGAGGAAGAAAACCCTGAAGGAATCTCTCTATTTTGCGATCACGTTGCCAGTGCCCGGGCAGAGTATGTGACTGCCAAATCAGAGCCCCAAAACCAGGCCTAAACCAAAGCAGGGCAAGGGCTGCCCAAACCCCCAGCCCTCGCTCTCGAATTAAAAGCATCCTCCACCTCCCTCACCTCCAACTTGGCCAACGTGCCAGCAGATATCTGCCGACTTGGGTTTCGGAGAGAAATGGCTCAGTGTGACGATTTCATGTCGGTTTCATGTTGAGAGGGGAGGAATTAAAAAAAAAGGAAAAAAAAAAGGGCAAAAAACCAGTAATAATAATAATCATCATCATCATAATGGAGGAACACTGGACTTGCTCGAAAACAGACATCGAAACTGCAAAATTAGACATCCCTAGGATTACAAAGAAGAGGGGGAAAAAACCCCCACAGGCATTCCGGGATTCACTCACGCCGAGCCCCCCCCGCACACACCGGCGCCCCTCGGGGGGGACCCCGCACGGGCCGGCAGCTCGGCCACCGCGGCACAAAGGCGCAGGCATCCCCCCCCTCCCCCGCGCCTCCCCGGCGGCCCCGGCCCCGCAGATGCCCCGCGGGGCGGGGAAGCCGCCGGGGCCGCGGCCGCGCTGTGGCCGCCCCCCGCGGCGGTGGCGGCGGGCCCGGCCGGGCTCTTACCGTGGCCGAGGCGACGCTGTTGTCCGCCAGGGTCAAGTGGTGCGGCTCCCACCGCCGCAGGAACTTGGAGGTGAGGATCTTGCTGAGAAACGTCCGGGGGTGCCGGATGACACACACCTGGATGTCCCCCTCCTGCAGCAGCTTGTACCTCATGCCGTTGCAGTGGAGCAGGGCTCTCCGGCACGGCGCGGCACCCATTTTATTCCCCTCGGGAGCGGACATCTCTCCCAGCAGCGGCTTGCTCTCCTCGGTCTGCCTGCGGTCGCTGCCCCCGCCGGAGCCGCCGGTGCGATCCATGGCAGCCCCGCGGGTCGGGGGAGTGGCGCTCGGCGGTGGCCGGCCGGGGAGACCGGTCTCTACGGGCGGTAAAGACGAGTATGCTAAATAAAATTTTTAAAAAACTAACAAAAAATAATCCAACCCTACGCGGCGGATTAAAAAAAAAAAAAAAATTGCTGAAGAAAAAAAAAAAAACTGTCAGGGAAGATGGGGGAAGGGATTGAACCGCACCGGAGAGGGGGAGAAGGGGGAAGGGGGGAAAGGGAAGCGATAAAAATCCTTATTCAAACTTCAAAATCCGCCCCCGGCGGGTCCCCCTCGCGGCTCTCAGAGCGCCGCGTCCATGCTCCCGGGCGGGCGCCGGCCGAGCGGAGGGTCGGCTCCCGGCGGGGGCGGCAGACAAAAGCCGCCGGCGGCGGTGCTGATGGTGGGGGCTCCTGCCGGCTGCGGGGCGTCCGGCCGCGGCTCCTTCCTTCCCCCCGGGGCGTGTGCGCGAGAGCGTGCGGCGGGCGCGCGTGTGCATGTATGTGGGTGCGGGTGTGCGCCCGTGGGTGCGGGTGTGTGTGTGTGTGTGGCGGGAACGGGGGCGGCGGGGAAGGGGAGGGGAGGAGGGGGGGGGGGGAGGCGTGTGTCCACGCGCGCCGCCGCCGCGGGAGGAGACGGCGAACGGAGCGAGCGCTGCCGACAGCCTCTCGCCGGAGCGGCTCCGGGAACAGCCGATTGGTTCCGACGGGGGTCATGTGCCGCCCGCCCTGACGTCAATCGTGGCGGTGCCGCCGAGGGCAGCGGCGGCGGCCGGGAGAGGTGCGCGGGAAGCGCCGCGCGCGCGGCCGTTGCGCCCCTCCCCTTCTCCCCCCTCTCCTTTTTCTCTTCTTCTCAGAGGGGCCACGTCGTCTTCCCGGCCCCCTTCAGTCTCGTCCCACGGCGGGGCTGCCCCGCCGTGGGACGAGACTGAAGGGGGCCGGGGCTGGGAGATGTACGCGCACACCTGCGCGCCCGTCAGGCGCCTCCGCCATGAGGGGAACCCCCAGCGCCGCGGGGGATAAACGCGAGGGAAAGAGGGAGGGATAGTGCGGTAAATCTCCCTTTCTTCCAGCCCCCGCGCTTGGCAGGAGCCCGGGGAAGGGCGGAGAGTGGGGATGAGGGAGGTGGGAATGACCCGTGGGGATGAGGGAGAAGGGAAGCGAGGAAGTGATGGCGCGTTACAGGTTGGGGGGGCTTGGGCGTGAAGCTCTTGTGCAACCGCGGCAGAAAACAAGAGGGAAGCCCCATGCCTGGTCGCTGTCGCTTCACCAGTGGCTCCCACTGGTGCTCCTTTTCCTCTGGGGAAACTGGGAGCTGCTGTACTTCGCTGGGAATGGCAGGGGTTGGTGTGCGACCTTGCTGTGCAGGATGCGGAGTATTCTCACATCATCCACGAAGCAGAACAATTGTTTACGAAAAAAAAAAACCTAACAAAAAAATGAACTCCCTTCTAAGACCTCTAAACTGCTTAATAGCTCAGTGATGCTGTGTGCAAAATGGATGCCACGTCAAGAGAAATGGTACCCGTTTGTACTTGCCTTTTTTTCTCGGCGATTTAAAGGGTAGTTCAGATCTCGTTTCCCCTTTCCTCATCTGAACCACCAGGCTAGGATCGAAAAAAAATTACATTTCATATAATGCCATTAAACTGTGGAACTCAGCATAGTGGGTATTGCTGAGGTCCAGAATTTAGAAGGAATTTACAGGGCTGCTTTACTTGGTGCTAGCAAAACATTCGGAGAAAGTATAAACCTTCATGCTTTAAAGTTTAAGCTCGTCTCTAACCGAGGGAGGTTGGGAAAGGGATGCTTGCTCCGTGACGAGCCCATTATTTCGCAGCGCGTACCTGCGGCTGGGTGTCTGGCGGCATCTCGTGCAACAGCTCTCAAATGAGAGGTCACCGTGCCAAGCGAGGTGCCAGCAGTTACGTGCGCAATTGTGAGCCTGCCCGAGAGGAAGCTCTTTCATCGGATACGTTCGCATCACGAGTCGCACAGATTATCTGTTGGAGGGGCAAGCTGCAACTGGAAGCGTTTGGGAGCCTTTGCCGTAAAGCCTTTTGTAGTGGCTGCTGTCAAAGACAATACGTGACTGGCTGGACCACAATTACAGTGAGAATGTCCATCACGTGTGTTATTATAGAGCTGTTGTGTTGAAATAGGCTTGCATTTGACAGGAGAATTGCTGTTTAAACACTTTCAGGAGGGAAGGTTTTTGTAACCTATTGATTCCTGGCAAATTCGAGAGATGATTTTGTTGCACGTTAGCATTAAAATTATTTATAAAAAGCTGCGAGGTCTCTGGAGTATTCCTAAGAACCAGTTGATAGAATGATGCAGAATTATGCAACTGGGCAAAGGTTAGGAGAAAGACACTCGTTTAGTGACATGAATAATACAACCAACAGGAAGACAAAAATCTCTTTTATAGAGGTTCAAATTGTCAGCATCTCATAGTCCTGGTAGTTAGTTACCTCCCGACCTTAAACAAACTGACTGGTTGTTACGCACTAAACATTACAGGCAGTTCCCACAGAACTTTTTATACCGTATGCTGCTAGGGGTGAATGACACATGCATGTACACTGAAATAAAACCAGATCTACTCATACCTGTAAATATGTGTGGATCTGCAATAAAAATAATAATAATAAAAAAAACTTGCAAATCAAATTTTAAAAGGACAGCTTTGTTTAGATGTAAGCTTTTTTTACCGCAGGAACTGTCTGTTTTTAGGAGTTCTTAGGGTGCCTGGTATGAGGGAGACCTGTCTTTGTTTGACCCGAGGCACTGTTCTGGTACAAACAATAATAGTTTCCACAGTGGGACTTTCACATACACTCACCTGCACCAGCAGTTCACTCAGTGAGAACTGCAACCAGTTTGACTTTTGGTGAAAGTTTGTGCAAACTAGCCACCTGCTCACACCATAAGTGTCACCTCTGAGAGCTGCCTGCCAACACGAGGATGATATGTAAAGAGCCAGATGTTCTTAAGTGAATTTCCTGGCCAATCAGAGCAGATGTTTTCCACTCATGTTCCACAGAAGGTAGCCAAAAAAAGCAAGACTGGTCTGTAGCGGTCAACCCATGAGTTACCTGAAAGGATCCAAGCCTCTGCTGGAAATCTGCTGTTGGAAAGTGTTGAAATCCACAGAGATATTGCAAAAGCACAGCGCATCAGGCAGCGCCGCTACTAGCAACCCCTGTCAAGGACAGAGGTCCGAATCCTCAGCGTTGCTCTGCATCTGCAGCTCAGACTGAAGCCACGCTCTCAGGCTGCAGGTGTTCTCTCTGAATTAAACTCAGCACAGAACGATAAGATCGAGGTATGAAATCTCACGTTGCCTGCCAGAACGGGGCAACCAAATACCCTGTCTAGACAAGTGAAATTGAAACACGCTGCACAGCTTGCCGAAACGCACGTTGGCCATCCAACCTGCAGTAGATGGCTGGTATGTGACCCAAGGCTGAACGCATTAAAACAAACACTCCTTCTCATGTCCCTTATAAATTATACTGAGCAGAAGTTGGATGAATTGCATTCCCAGCTTTGTTTTTCGAGACTTCCTCTTCTGGCTCCATGCAGACCAATAGATATCTCAGGTATACATGCTTGGCAGCATTTCAACGTGGTGTTTGAGGACTGCTGCATGTTTCATTTTTCTCTCCAGAATCTAATTTTTGTGAGTAAATCCAACCAGAAGTTAATCATGAAAGTGGGACATAATCGTTCATTCATATAATATACACTGAGCAAATAATTCATAATAAATAGCATATCAGTGAAAATGTACCTCTAGCTACTCACAAGGTGCTTATGGGCATGCTATGAGTTTTGAATAATTCAAGAATTTGTAAGGTTTTCTGTGAAATACTTCATTTCTGTGCTAGAACAGAAACGCAGGCTTTGGAAATGAAAATTGAGTTGTTTATTTATTATCATTGATATTACTACCAAATAGAAGCTCTTTTAAATCAGGGCCTGCAGGTACAGGTCAAATTTAAAGGGGGAAAGAGAGTGTCAGAGAGACTGGTCCTATTCTGCAGAAGTATCAGTGCAATTGGACCAAAATGAGAGTGGGGCTAACAGGGAAGCAGGCAGAGGTTAAGATGCTTCCTCTGGAAGAGAAGTCAGTGGCAGGAGAACAATTCAGGTCCACCTGCCAGTCCCGTGCCCTGCTCCTGAGCTCTGCCCTTTCATTTGCACTTTGTTGTATCTTGCCCTTTTTTATTACTCCCTGCCATTTCATAGTAGGTTTTGTAAACAGAAGCATCACTTACAGAAAGACACCGTAGCCTGGGAAACTGGGATATCCCCACCATGCAGTTTAAGACAGATAGACTTCTGGGTAAGCGACAGAGGAACAGATTTAGACTTTTTTCCCCCTCCTCAAAACTAATTCAGTTGTGATCTGTGTTATTCGGAATATTCATCTCCTCAGTTATATGCCTGTAAAACCTGGAAGGCCCATAAACACAATCATTTGCAAATTCCAGCTGGGACTCCAATCCTAGCAAAAAACACTTCTCATGCATTTCCAGCATTTGATCTCTTGCTTGTCTACGCTCAAGTCCATTCAGTGTTCTGCAGAGGTCATTCCTGGGTGCCAAACAGAAGCACTGTCCTGACATACCTTCTTAAGCGTGGTAACACCCACTTATAACCATGTGGTAAAACAAAAACAATGTGATATTCTGAAGGCAAAGGCAATTTGTGAGCAGTGCTCAGTGCCAGTAACACAGGTTGCATAGCAGTGGGGGGCTTGGAAAACCCATGAGGGCACACTTGTGATGCCAAAACCTATGCAGGAAAAAAATATTGCCTAAAGGCACCTTGCCTGAGAGCAAATCCATGCAGTGGCTTTATATGGCATATGTGGGGAGTAACGGAGCAGCTGTGGCAAGGGCCAGGTAAAAACATTGAGATGCCTCAACAAGGGATGCGCTTACAGAGCACTGTATCCAAAGGGACTTTGCTGGATTTGTAGTGCACTTTCAAAGGGAAAACAAGAAAAAGGAATAAAATAAGACCTTACTCCACCTTTGAATTATTCCTAATTTATTTTGCAGAATCTGTTACAGTATGAACAGATGTTTTGGCAAACCCTTTCCTCAGTCAAAGAGGGAAGAAAAGAAATCTCCTTTTGTTGTCTCTCACTGAAATTTTCTGTCAGAGGCTGTAAGGGCTTACCACATTTATGATTTTTGTAACACAAAACAACCCACTGCTCTTGTTTGCTCAACGCGTCCCTAAGAGTTGTCTGTACAGGGATGCGCACAGTTTTTCCAAGCAGCAAAGCAACAGGAATTCCCAACTTGTATTCAATATCCTTTTAGACTCTTACACTGCAGCTGTCCCTCTCATCTTTGAATCCTCGATGCATATTAGAGATAATGGAGCTTTCTTCCCTTATTCACAGAGGTGCTTCGTGGATTATGGAATTCATTAGTCAATGCTTGCAAATTGCCACTGTTGACTCAGAGCAAATTCCTGCTATCAGACTCACTAGTCAGCTCATTTTCATAACAATGCTGTATTGTTAAAAAAAATACTTTAAAACAATTCTTTAGTGAAACTGGGGAATACAACACATTCAAGCAAGCATATAAAACATAAAAGAGATGCTGTATCAGTAATGCTAGAAGTCCTGTATTTGAAGTTTGTTTAAATTAATCATCATGGTGGTGTTAAGAGGAGTCAGCAAGCCATAAAACTTTGGAAAACAGATTTGTTTCCCAAAAGGAGTGATGGACATTGAAAACCTAACTAGATAAAGATTAAAGAAACCCACCCTGCCAGGAGCAGTTCTGTATTTGCCCCTACAGGAAGGAAGGACTTGATTAGGACACCATTGATCACAGACACATAAGATTGCATTTGCTTGCAGGCATCTCTTTGATCACCCACCTGTCCTGAGCCTAACATCAATTTTGGAGGATGCCACTCAGGTGGTAAGAGGCAAATCAGACTCTGGTGTGAACTTGTAATTCTCTGATATTCAGATTTTTACTGTTCTCAGGTTTACTCAGCCTCTGTGGTCTTGTTTTCCCAGCTGATGCACATTATACTACAGGGCTAACTGCATGCCACGCAGACTCTGGTGGCAAATGTATCTTTGATTCCTGGCTGATATAATGCACACTTTTGAGTGCATGATGCAGAAATTGTACTTTTTTCTGCCTGTCATCATCAGATGTTCTGATGTAGGGGGATGTAGGATGAAGCTGGTGGCATCAATTGCTAGAAGGAGTCTGCCATCTGCTGATCTGAACAGCGCTCCAGTCTGACTTTTACCTGATCTGATATTAGTAGGATGGAACATTCTACAAAGTAGATAAAATATATCTGAACAGAAGCAGCATTAATGTGCTTACTGTGGTGACAGAATTTATTTAAGTGGAAAGAGGAAGCCTCAAGTCTATAATCTCAGGTCTAAGTCTGAATTCGGCAAACAGAAACAAAGAGGCAACTAAAATAAACAAAGGAGTAGATAGGAAGGAAATAAGCAGAAGATACAAAGAAGAGGGGGACGAGCCTGAAATCTCTTTTCTGCTTTGCTGCACCCGATCAGATAGTGCAGCTGAGGTATCAGCTGTCCTTTCCCTGCATTCACCCTTCTAAGGACAGCAGCCCCAAGTGGTAAACTTCTTCCCTAAGAACCTCAATCTTCTTCCAGGGCCACCCACACACCCAGAAACGGAAAAAGCCCTGGAAAAAGAACAGCTCCCAACGAAATTCGTTAGGCTGCCGTCTCTTTTTCCTTTAGTGCTTACTGCCATCAAGACATACGTAAAAAACTATCAGTTGGCAGGATGTAGTGAAAAGTCACCACTTCCGTTAGACCGTCTGCATTATTGTTCCCACCCCCAGCTAATATTTCCTATTTCATCAATAGGTCACATCCTACCAGTCATTCCTAGTTGTGAGTGTTCGTCAGTCCAAACTGCTCTGTTAGCTCTTAACACATACGAAATATCACCATAACACAAATAAGCATGAAAAGTCAAAGGGAAATGGGATATGATGCAGAGCTGTGAGCTTGCCACAGTAAGGTGAAGTTTCCCCAAAACAGAGGAAGAACAACTAAGAAAGAAAAAGGTAGTCCACAGATTAGGGAAGTATAGCTTCACTCACTGAACCAACACACTGGGGAAGTGAAATTAGAAGTTGATGAAATACTGAAAGACTTGGGTTATTTTTTTGAAAGGCTAGGGGAGAAAAAAAAGCAGAATGGAAAAGTGTCAAGTATTAGCAGGATTAGTAGCCATGGATTCTCTGGTCAAGAGGTGTCATAAAGGAAGAAAGAGAAGATAAAATGACATCCTTAATTATTGGGGTTTTATCATTAAATTTCTGTGTTACAATAGTTTCAAAACAATGTTACACAAAAGGCAGCTGACACTCTCCCACTTGTCTTTGGTCCTTTCCTAACATCACCTTAGCGTCAGCAGGGTTGTACGGTGAAGTAGGAACTTCCGTCCAATGACAGTGCACATCATCCATTGCTTGTGACCTTCTAAGACCATCCTTGACACAAGAAGTCTAAGAGAACAAATACAAAGGACAGAGAGAAGCATTAGTTTAACATAATTATTTTTCATGGTTTACAGATTCCCAGATACAACTAGAGAAATCAGCTGTTTGGGTATGCTTCAACAATTATACACCTTGTGATTTTCATCTGTCCATCAGCTAAGCAGAGTTGATTTCTTGCAAGTATAACATCCTAGGAGGCTTTACAATCCAAGGGGAAACAGAAAATAAGAGAATGGCAGTGACTTGCTGAGGACAGTCCCTGGCTGACATGCAATAGAGCAAGACGATGACAAATCCAAGAGAATTATCTGAAAAGGACAGATGGTCAGTGATGGTAGATTTCACCCACGTGGACAGACTGTACCATATACCTAGAAAAAATGCATCACATATCATAAGCAGGAGGAAAAAAAAAAAAGAAAAAAATCATGCATATAGCTTTGATAGTGCCCAAGGCTGTAGCTGACCACAGAAAACAGAGTTTCTGAGTCACAACAATATTGCAAAATAGAGACATTTTCTTTGAGCTATAAATCTGGCTTTCAGCATATAAGGTTATTTTTCTATAATATGAAAAAGAACTAAAAAGAATACATCTTGATTGAGCTTTTCTTTGATGCTAAAGTTTTAAGATAAAATGCAAACCAAGGCATTGTAAGGAAGAACCACCTATCTAGCACCAGCTCTTGAAGCCTTTAGTAAGACCTTGAGTGTTGGGGATGGTACAGCTGCTAGTGACAAACAACTTGTGAATTGGTTAACTCCATCAGCAAATTGCACCAAGGTAGATATCAATTTACATTTGTTTACCACATCCACACAGGTGATGGGAGGAGAGGGAGGAGCTGCAGGAGTTAGTGGATGTGTGGGCAGCATGGAGTTGGGCTGGGTTCTCATTATCAACAGCAGCAGAATAAAGGCATTCTGTGTGCACCAGGTCCTGTTTGTGAGTACAGACGGCCCGGCGATTGGCCTGCAGTCAAGACCAAAGAAGATCATTACGGTTCTAAACACTTTCCGAATTTTAACAGTGAAACAAGATACAAAGAAAATGTTGGGTGAAGTTAGCAGGACGGGTGTGCTAGGTAGAAAGGTGCAAGTAGGGATCACGGGGCTGGTTTAATGTGTTTAGAGGCTTCATACCATATAACTTATAACTCAGTACAAGCATATTGAAGATACAGGTGAATCCCATGGTTCAAGGACATCTAAGGAGATTACAGTTGGCTTAGCAGTAGTTTTTAATGAGAAAAACCTGCATGTGGGCCAGGAAAGAAAGACATTCAGCCGGTTTACTTCATGCAGCTGCTTCAGTTAACTTCTCTCTGTGAGTGAAATGTCCTTAAATGGGTGTGGGGGTAACCAAGTACCAGCCCTTAATGAACTACAGTATTTCCTAATGCCCCATACACCGAGGACAATGGGCATTCAAGAAAAAGTCCATTTAATACATTAGGAGCTGTGTAGCTGGGTTCTGGGAATAATTCTTCCCATGATTGTATGCAAGGAATTCAGTTTGCTTTCATATCTTTTAGAAAGAAAAAAGGAGCGTGAGGCTGCCCGGAGGAATCAAAAGAGGGAGTTTAGGGGTGCAAGTTCCAGGAATCGTTCCTTGCCTGGGAACAGGGGGTGATTTGAGGGAAGACTGCTATGCTGTTTTCACAATGGTTTTGATTACGAGCTCACACTTGCTGTGCAGCAATTACCATTTCCTAGGATAAGTCAATTAGTCCCAAAGAGTGAATAAAGAGATATCATCACCTTTAATATCTGGTTTTCCACATGCTTTTCCAAAATTCACTCTTGTGGGCATCAATGATGTTTTCATTTATCCACCAGTAAAAATGCAGCCCTAACCCATCTGCCTGTCCCTCTGTGTATATATCTGGGTAATTTAATAAATGCTTCTGGGTGTTGATTTACGTCATTGTATCTCTGTATAAGCCTGACTCTGTGAGCATCCATTGTTCGTGTTTTGTGTGTGTACGTCTGTGTGTCTGAATGTGGTTTTGTTTAAAATTTTTCCCTAGAAAAACCAAGGAGTCAGATGTTTCATGAGGTTGTGAGTTAAAACCAAGGAAAGGAAGGAGGAGACAGTGAGGGATAATTTACAGAGAAGAAGGGGTAGATTTGGCTACAGTTAATCATCTGCCTCAGTGTTCACTGGAGAAGATGAGGGAGTTCATTCTAGACATTAAAATGTCTCAGGGGAGGATCATATAGATCATGCTGGAAGAGAGATGGAAACAGCAAATTATCTAAAGGCTGACATAGTGGTGGAGCCAGGTGTTGTCTGATCCCAAAGCAAGGATAAAAACAAGGAGAGAGAA
Organism: Tauraco erythrolophus; assembly: GCF_009769465.1. Lineage (NCBI taxonomy): Eukaryota > Metazoa > Chordata > Aves > Musophagiformes > Musophagidae > Tauraco > Tauraco erythrolophus. Next base: position 17,765,013 of record NC_141479.1, on the reverse strand, counting down.
CTTTTCCAAGGTATGCCCAGGATTCCCTCAGAAACTGTAAGCAGAGCAACTGTGGGCAGAGACAGGGAAAATGATTTCTAACCCCTGTCAGTGAGGTAGATCTCTGAGATACCGGATTAATTTTGAGCCCATAACCTGGTTCCAGCTGTAGTTCCAGCTCACAGGGAAAGGTATTATTCTGAGTCAGAATGCAGAACAAAAGAATATTAAAACCGAAATAAGTGCAAAGTTTCCCAACGTGCCGGCATCCCTTGAAAAATAAGCCTTAGTAATAGCCCAGGAACACTTTCATAACATGAGTCTCCTCAAACCAACAGCAAAAGGGTTCAGATGGATTTTCCAGCTCCGGTGCCCAGATCACTTTGCACACACAGCTTGTTTTCCTGCACTTGAACAATCGTGGGCCTGACTCACCACCCCTCCGCTGCACTATTTGGCCAGTTCAACTGCAGCATAAACAACTGAACCCAGTGGCACCTCACCAGGGTAAACACGGGGAAGCAGCAGTGGCCCCATGTACAAGACACTGACATTCTCCATTTCTAACAAGAGAAAGGTAATTCCTATTTCAGAAGCTGGTAGGTACATGGCCTAAGACCACAGATACAGTCACTGGACATGTCTTGATATATCAGAAATTTTCGGCATTGGTGGCCAGGTGTTCAAAGGACAGCAAATCTGCTCACACCAAGCTTGTGTTGGCCTTTGTTAGCCAGACACTATGAACACAAAAATGTTTGTACAGGGAAGTGCTGGGTATGTTATCTACGTCCTCCATGACATTTTGGCTGTGATCCAGCATAGTTCCTGAGAAACACCTGGGACATTTTCTATATATCCTCCTCTACAGCACAACTCTTCTCAATAGTTCTATTAGACACGAGTAACATCAGCCCTGATTGTTGCATGCATTTCCCAAGAGAGGTAAAACAAACTGAGGAAATTAGGACTTACATCCTCACGTACAATCCTTCAAATGAAAACTACCTCATGAAAATATTTTCTGCAACAAAGTAGTATCTTCCTTCTTACAGAGAAAAGCATGACTCAGCTTTTGAGACAGTTGGACACTTAGACACCAGCTTCCCTATAGAAAATCCCACTAAATTCGTAAGTCTTTGATGATCCTGTTCATGCTTGTCCTTTTCAGGAAGTTTTCCCCGTGTTCCCAGATACATTTCCCCTAATTAACATCTTCCATAAAGTAATTTCTTTCCACAGCAGGCTGTCAGCAGCCCCTACATTTTGCCCCAGCCTTCTGCCTGGCTGGGGTGCAGGTGGTGACCCCTCTGCAGGGACCTCCAGTGCCAGCAGCCCCGGCCATGGGACACATCTGCCTGTAAAACCCACTCGGTCATTCTCCCAGCTCCCAGATCCGTGCGTTACGAGGCGGTGTGTCAGCCAGGGCTATTGTTTTTAACAGGAAGCAAGTTTGGCCGCCTCTGTAATTTAGATTGTGGGCAATAAGCAGGGGTGTGGCGTGCAAAGCAAACAAGGCAGGATCAACAGCTCTTTGCACTTCTGGACAAGGAATAGGTATGGCGGTGGCCCACAGGATCCCGTCCCATATTGGCTATGGCTTCTCCTCGTGACCACAGCCAGGAGTGAAAAACCAGAGTGTCCTCCAGGTTTTCGACTGGGGAGTGAAGATAAAAGTCCAGGCTCCGTGTTCTGACAGACCTTTACGAGCTAAACATCTTGAAATGAGATTACAAGCAAAAATTAAGAACAGTCTTCTCCTTTCAATAGGTCTTTAAAAACAATAAGCAGGCTTTACTGTAAATTCATTTATTTACCCTCAGAGTGCCAATTCTCAAGCTGATATCTCCTCTGTGTACCAGGATATATATAGATCTGAATGTGGCAAGAAGACAGAAAGATTTTATTTATTTTGCGTAAGGACAGCAATGTGGGGAACTCTTTTTTCCAGGAAGAACTCACATCAGAGAGCTTGTTAAAGAAATACTATGAGGTAAATAAAATCCAAATTATATTTAGCTCATAGGAGGTGACAAATAGTAGTCAGGTCGACTATTGCCTTGCTGGAAGTCAGTCAGAAACCACTGTCAAATAGAGCACAAAAATAGAGAGAATAGAAGACAGCACATGTATTCAAGATGGGTCTTGCATTTGCTGAAGCGAGCAACGTTTTGACATTTATTGCCAGCATTTTTTTTAAAACTAGTTGTGAACGCAAGGAAAGGCACCTAAAGTCATATCCTGGCCCGTGTTCTGCTGAAATCACCTAAACCATTCAGTTCTCCAGAACAGTCCAAAAATCCCTCGCACTGCTCACGGGACTGCTAGTAGCAAACACACAACCTGTGTCCCTCGTCCTGCTGGATCACCACCTCCAAGGCGCCGCACGCATCCTTCTGTACCTCACCATGGCCAAGTGTGGACATCACTCCCCACCACAGCAGCTATGGATAGGGCAGGCTGGATGACGCATGGGCAAACAGAGGAAACTTGGAGGTCAATTTCCTTGCAAAAACCCAAGCCTGTGACAAAATTGGCCTAGACGTCAGTGTGGCAGCATGTATTAGGGATGAGGCAGCCATAGGCATTCAGATCCCTGGATCCAGATGTTCATTTAATCCCTAAGAGTCCACATGCAGGGCTGAGCTTTGTGCGGATGGCCTAGATCCATCCAGTGATCAAACACACTTTAAGTCACTGATAAGGCAGAGGTGCCTCCTCTCACCAAGCACTCCCTGTCCTCTTCACAGCTCCCGTCTGGGTCATCCCTTCCCACAGGGCGAGTGGGTGCTGCAGGATCATCATTCTTTCCTGGCACAGCAGCTAATCCTCCCAGCCTGCCCGCAGAGAGATAGCTGGCTCTTTGGGAAGGAGCAACCCTGTGAGGGGAGATTTTTTAACCTGTTCTTGCCTTGTTCCATGTAAGGAAGCCACAAAATCTCTCTCACTGAGGCAGATGATAAAAATCGTCTCCTTTGTTCAGCAGTACAGCAGAAAGGACATCTAACCAGAGCAACTGGAACGTCACTTCAAGAGGTATTAAAATTTGCAAGCACTTGCAGTCATTTATGTGCACTCGATCAAATGAACATATAATTATCAAATGATTCCCCCACTTCTTCTTGGTTGTTGGGGTTATTAAGTAAAAGCAAAGGAGTATACTGCTCACCTGAGATAAAAGAGCCTGCAGAAAGCAGCCTGTGCTACATTAGACTTCGCTATGCTGACAGTTGCTGTCTGCCGTCAGAGCTCCTTCTCTAAGCACTTGAGCACTGTAAAGCCCTTGGGGGCACACCGCCTCTGCCTACAGACAGATTTGGGTGAGATTTTGGAAGAAAGGCTTGCATATGAGTAGTGAGTAGCTCGTGAGCACAGCTGGAATGCCAGTTTCCTGCTAGACACACACACACAGATTTGGTGACCCTGTGTTCTTTGACAAAAAGAAAAGTGACCTGCAAAACCCCAGCAGTTTGGTATCTCAGAGTGGTGGGGCAATGCAACCTGTATAACAATAACGAGTCATTGGGAAACAGAAGGATAATGCTCCAGGGATCTCCTCCTCAGGACAGACCTGCAAATACGCTGGAATAATTTGCATTCCACAGCTTGCCTTGCAGAATCCACAGATAAAAATCAGGCTTGGCATGGCTAGGATAACTGAGCAATATTTAGCAGCAGAACAAAGAACCAGCTGGGACAGCACATACTTATTCAAATTCAAGTGGGCAAGTCACCTTGGGCAAGATGGTTACTTCAGGATTGCCTGCACAGGGAGGTTGGTGCTAAGTAAACCAAGGTTTGACTGCATAGCCTGTAAATCCAGTCCAGACAATGGTGGTGTAAACAGCCCAGCTGTTCTCAGAGTAGTGGATGAGAATTGGCTGTGGCTTTTCTGGCTGTATGAGAGCAGAGGTCCCCAGGAGCTGGGGAGCTGGCACAGCCACTTCCTACTTCTGCCCATGGCCTGACACCTTGGCTTGAGCAGCTGCTGTAGATGCCGCCTGTTCCCTCACCCCTTGCAGAAGTTACTGCCCCTGTAACAGGAACTGGAGAAGCAAACCTTCCTCAGCTCTTCAAGCCCTCCAGCCTTTCTTTGCTGGCATGATTATAAGAAGTGACATGAAAGCTACATCGAATTTGGGATGAAAAAGCAAGACAGAAGTAGCCTGCACAGAACTCTCAGTCTAAGCCACCAGGCTGTGAACTGACACAAATGAAGCATGGATTCAGGTCTTATTATTTAAGGCTCAGGCTATAAATCACAACCAACCACTCTTTATTCCTGAAAGTCACAGGTCTGGGTGACACTGCAGTCTCTTTCTCCAGTGTGGCAACCCAAACAGCGACGATCTTGGGGGAAGCAAAGACAAAGGCAGCCCCAGGAGATGTTTACTGATAGTGATTTGTAGGTACAGCTTTGCTGAGCCCTTTTAAGGGAGGAGAAAAAAAAAATGAAAGAAAGGAAGAAAATATTAGAATAGAGCCCATGAGGAGCAACAGAAAGGGAGCAGATCACAGCCAGATGCACACAGAGCTAAAGGCTCTGATCAGACTTCTCTGTCCCTGCACCCATCAGACATATGACCTGGCATGCTAATACTGAAAGAGCACCAGAGGAAGTGGGATTTGGCACCGCGTGCAAGTGGCCATGAGCCGGATGCACTCGGTCCATAGTACATGACCAAGGCCATGTGTGTTTGCAGCACCATGGCGTCCCCAGGAAACCCTGGCCCTGGCTATGTCAGCTCTGGCATGCACGCTGGGGCTTGGCCAGCACCACTTGCCAGTGCCAGAGAGAAGGGATGCGTGAGGCTATCCCGCACCGCCCACATCAGCAGCTCTCCATCCCCTGTTTTGGGAGCGAGGCCACCTTTGCCTGCGACAGTGGCCATGTACAAAGTTTTTCCCACTGAGTGGCTGCTGTGGGTTTCCCTGTGGCCTGGGTGAGGGCGGCTCCGTTCTGGACAGAGCCGCGATGAAGCTGATGTGGCAGAACAACCCCGCTGCCACGTGGGAGGGCTGGATGCCGCAGCAGGAGGACTTTCAGAGGGCAAGCTTGAGCCCGGGAAGTTTTGTGAGCCACCAGCACTTCTAAATTTTCCACCCGTTGGGGATGCTCCAGGTTTGGTGCGTGCCTTGGGAGACTCCTGGTAGGACATGGCACTCTGAGCCCCAGGACATCCAGCAACAAAAATGGCATTCGGGCATGACTTATTTCGCATGGTGAAAGTGAGTTTACATACAATTTGCATACTACTTTGGGTGAGAAGTCTCAGAGGAGGTTATAGTGTCACTTGTCACCAACTGGCCTTGTGAAAGCAAATTGAAACGTGTGAATCTATGGAAGAAGCTTGTTTAAATCTCTAAGGGAAGGGACTCGGCCTTCCTCTAGCCATCAGAAGCGCAGGGGCATTCACATGGGGTTCGTTTCCCTGGAGAACGTTGCGCAACATTTCTGCTGAGCAGTACAAGAGGATTAAGATGACCGGAAGAACAAAGAGAGTGAGCAGGGAGGGCTAAAGGTGCTGGAGCGGTTTCATCTTGTTCACACTTCCTCCTTCCAGCAGCATCGCTGTGCACTGAACCATTGAAGGCAAGATCTCTCTGCATCTTGCTTGGCCCTGTGGCAAAAGGAGACATCCGTCTGCCTCTACAGCTACGGGAGAGTTTCAGAGCAGGAGTAGTGCAAAAAATTACTCTTATCTCACAGAAGCAGTCGGCTGACAGCAGGCTTTTCTGTGTGTCAGAAGCTCTAAGCAAAATCCTTCCAGTCCTGATCGTATCAGCCACCTGCATGGGCAGCCTTTCCTCCCTTCCCCTCATCTACACCCTGTCGTGGTGGCTCTGCTCCCCCAATAACATCTGGAACTATCACAGGTGCTTGAACAGCCCCCTGCTAAGGAGTGGTGAGAGCCTCTCAGTCATCACAGATTAGCGCCGCAGACCAGTCAGTTTTGTTTTCTCCTGTCTAAAAACGGGGAACAAGACAGAAGCATCTCTTCCAACGTATGAGCTGACTTTGAAGTCAAGAGATCAGAGGATGATCTGGAACAACTTTCTGGCACGTTCAAAGATCTGCCTGTCTCTAGCCTGCCAGTCACACAGGTGGTGCAAAGAAGGACAAGGACCAGAACTGAGGCCACCAGGGACTGATTCTCTGTCCTCGTTGCTGGACCATCTGTCTTCATCTCTGCTGAGTTTCTTGTAATAGTTCACCAGCATTATCGCTCCTAACTGCTACCTGCAGTTCCCTTGCTGATAAGCAGCAGGTAGGTTACTTGCAGTTGGCCAAAGCAAGAACAACAATTAACTGAGGGAAGCAGATAAAATTCTAGATGCATTTCTGGCTCCAAACAATATATTGTCCAAACAGAACTACCTTTGTGACATTTTTTTGGCATGGAGAAAGTTTAAACTACCATAATTTCAAGTTTCTAGGACATTTTTGTTTGTAGGAAAAAAAATAAATGGTTACAGTTTGAGGCCCCCAGTATAAATAGAAACATCATATTTATGAGATTAGGATTTAATATTTTTAGGTAATATTTGTGAATTTGTTGACATTAATGATTTAGGAGGACTGCAGTGCAGAAACACTAAATCTACTTTGTGCTTTGGACAAATCACTTAATCATTCTGATTCATGGCATCCAGCGCTAACGAGAAGAGTCTCTTACGCTAAACTTATCACACATGCAAGCTTTGTTTTGCCAATCAGGACTCTGCCAGGAAAGTGCAAATACCCAAAGATTATAGGCAATGGTAACGGGTGTAGCAATAAGGATGATCTTGATAATTACGTACCTTCAAGAGAGAAGAGAAACTTGTTTTGACTTGCAAATGGAATAAACCTGTCATAGCTGTGGTAGGAGTCACCCAGGCTGGCAAGAACTACTTTTTTTTTCAGATCTCTTTAATAAACTAGTACAGTGGGGGAGCGGTGGAAGAATCTGTGAGTTCTGCTGAGAACGCACTCCCATGGTCCTCCAGATTTTCAGATTGCCTGATCTGTTCTGGTTTCCACCATGTGGTATTCTAGGTCCAAGGAACACTTCCCTGTCTAGCAGTCTGCGACGTTCACAGCGGCCTCGCAAAGTCAGACCAAAGATTTTGCAAAGACAAAACCTAAGCATAGCTCTAAACATTTGTTGGATTGGGGCCTTACTTTGCAACGTTAATGCTGCTTATAACTCGGGGTCAACCCCAAGAGCAATGCTGACATCGCATGTTGGAAACGAGGTGTTGATTCAGCCCAAGAAATTTTATGGAAGATTCCTTCCTTCCAGATTTCTCTAAAAACAGCACAGGGGTATCGATGCTTGTGGCTGTGACGAAGGCTGTTTCCTCTATTAAACAGTGTTATTCTAGCGTTCTCCGACTCAGATAACTGTCTTTTCTAAATGGTTAAATGCAATCATAAAAAAATAAAAAAGAGGAGATTTTTTAACCACAAATCTGAAGTATATCCACGGAACTGAACGTCTCAGAGAAATCCTGTAGGAAGATGTTCTCTCACCACACTGACAATGACAGCAAAAGAGCGGAAACTGAGAAGATGTCTAGTTCAAATTGCCTTCTACAGACAAGAAAATAATTTGGAATAATATTATACCTTCTTTTTCAAACTCAAGGATAAAGTAGGCAACAGCTATGCTACCCCTAAATTATTCTCAGCATCTATTTAGGCAAGAAAAAGTTAATCGTCTGGACCTTTATAACAATGCATTTGTACAATGAAGAGCAAATCCAAGGAGCATCTGTCATCTCAGAGAAGAGTCTGAAGGTGATGCCATTCTAATTACATCAGGTCCAAGGAATAGGTTAAGTTAAGGAAAAAAAGGAGCCCAGAAAGCTGGAGTGGGCAGTGAACAGCAGGCAGCAGGAAATTATTAGATTTTGGTTTACATCAATCACCAGACTAATATTTGGAGGATATAAAATGCCATTCAGCATGGAGAAAAAGTTGGGAAACGCTGTAAACATTGAACTGAATAGTGGTGCGCTTGTTTTTGACGCTGACACTACATCTCTGAATGGAGACAAATGGAACGTGTCTGCGTTTGAAGCCACTTTTCCAACTTAGGAAGATATTACGATGGCATAATGTTATTTCTGTACCAAGTAGTGAGTCCATCCCATTTCTCTGAGCAGGGGCTGTTTAACCTTAGCCACTGCCCCACACCTGAAGGGTTTGTTTCAGAACGTTCTTCCTCAGCCCTTTCCTTGCCTCATTACTGAACGTGTGGGTTACACAATCACTCATCTGCAAACCAGTTTTGTTTTTCTCGTAGCTTGCACAACCTTCCTGTTCTCTTTAAACAAGTACAAGGGAGTGGGGGGGGTTCTTTTCCAACTTTCGTTGAAATATTCATTCTAAGATGGAAAATTCCAGGGAGCAGTTACAAAAAGAGAAGGCTAGATTACTGTACATCAAAGGGAAGCAGCATTTGCTAACTCCTTCATTTTACGTGAATGTGATTCACAAACGGCTTGATGAAAATGGAAAAATGATTGAGGAATCACCCAGGTTCTGACAAAAAATAAACTAATAGTAACAACCTGATTTCCATGAAAATGGGCTGGTCTCCAAAGCATCTGCCAAGACCAGGCAACGTGGTGCTTGCAGCTTTCCTTTGTTTGCTCTTCAAAGCAGGTAGAGCCAGGAACGCTCCTGTGCCTTATGGCAAGCTCTAAGATGTGGTACGTGACTTTCAGATGAGGGAATTTCACATTTCTCCCTGAATATTTCACACTTTAAGAGCAAGGAGAACAGCATAGACGCAGCTGAAATGAGGAGGACGTGAATTCAAAGACCAAAATTGATTCTTCAGCATTAGTCTGTAGTATGGGGGACTGAGAGGGCAATTAGAACCAACATGAAAGAAGATTTAATTGCAAATCAGCGAAACTTGCTGAAGCACAGATAGCAAGAAGCAAAGCATCACCACACCTGAGGTCCGGGCCCTTCGCAGAGGAGAGCATCGCACTCAGCTCCCCGGGCAGCTGATGGGAACTGATAGGCCCTTCCCAAGGAGACACTCAGATCTCAGACCAAGCAGTCCCAGGGGTGAGGGGAGCGTCTCCCTCTCCCCAGCGCCTGGAGTGACTCACCCTCAGACACCACTGTATCAAGGAGAAGAAATCTAGGACAAACCCACTCAGCTGCTCCGTCAGGTCGGGAGGAGCAGCACGGCACGGCCCTCCCCATCCCTGCAAGGTCACCGCATCCAGCGACGAAGGAGAAAGCGAGGCGAGCTGCGAGCGGGCACGGGGCCGTGCCTGACCCGCTGCTCAGCCGCTCGTGGCGCAGAGACTGAGCAATTATTTCCATGTATGGGCTACAGCTTTTAAATCCCAGACTCCAAAAAAGAGCGTGAGCAGGAGCATTGAGGGCTCAGCCATCCTTAGCAAAGGTGGCACTGGAGAAGGGCAGGAGGGAGCCTGGGAGGGGGGATGGAGGAGGCCGATTTTGAGGAGGTGGGCAGCAGCGCTGGAACGGTTGGTGGGAACAGGAACGGTAGGAGGCACAGCGGTAACACCCTCAGCCCGTCTCTTTGGTCAGGCACCTTTTAGCATTTCAAAGCGTTTCTTTTCTTTGTGACTCCTACGGCTGAGTAAGACAGGCAAGTGGGTATTGTCGGCATCAGCAAAACCCCTCCTGCCCGGAGAGGCGTCCTCATTGTCTGTCCTGCAAGCAAACGGCATCGCGTCTCATTTGAAGGCTTTCCTAGTCCGGGGGCAGGATTAAGGAACGGGATCACAAAGCCGGCTGTGGGAAACGACAGGGCCCTGCTGCTGCCACTGAAGGAACCCTGCACTAGTGTCCCAAGCCCAGGGCGGGCGTCCCTGGGCACAGGTGTCCCTGGGTGCAAGGAGGGAGGGGGCCCAGAAGGGACACCTGCACCCAGTGGCCACTCTCCTGGGGTGGCCGAGCTCAGATGGGCACTGCGGCAAGTGAGGGACATATCCAGCCCCTTTCTGAGCAAAGCACCCAAGACAAAAAGCAGCCCGAGATCGCAGGCACCCGATGTGCTGCTTGTTCCAGAAGCAGCAGGGTGGGGTGGAGGACTGCGAGGGGAATCTGCTTTCCTCTTCGAGACAGAAAACACCAAAGCTGCCCTGAAACATTAAAAGCTTCTGGACAGGCTCTTAGTATATTTAAAAAAGCAAACCAGACACATTTCAAAGCACTCTTTCCAAAGGTCTTTCCTGAACGTACATCACATGCAATGGAAAAACACTGCACCTCTGGCATTTACTATTTTTCACCTGTGACCCAGGATTGATGTCTATTTCACTCCCTGATTTAATTCGACGTGTTTCAGCAAGAAAAAAAGCCTTTCAGAGTTTGGAAAGGAGTTGGACAAAACTAAAGTCACGCTCAACACTTCCCCTTCCCTGGAGAGATAGGAGTGTTGCTTGCCCTTTCCTGACGATAAGCATATCCTGGTGGTTAAAAATACATTTTGCTCTTACCGTAAATTCTCCATTAGCCAACTCCTTCAGCCCAGCCCACGGTGTTGGGGTTCACGATTCCTTAGAGGCCACACGTGACAGAGCTTGGCCCGGGCGCGTCCAAATACACTGGAGAAGAAGCAAAAATAATAGGTCTGACCCTGCTGCCGTTGGCTTCACCTGGAGCAGCAGTCAAAATCTGTGGAGTGGCAACAACATTCCTCTCAAATGACTTGCACCTTTCCCAGAACCCCATGGACTCTGCATTAATTTTTGACTCTGCCTTTACAGCAGTTCCAGACAAAATTAAAAGCTTGGATTGATTTCTGAGCTGCAATTAATTCTTTGCCTAATTTTACTGTTTCCAATGATCATTGTGCCAAAGGGCTGATTTAGCAAAACAGAGTTTAGTGAAAAGCAGAGCTTGCTGCTTGATCTCAGATTCTGGAGGTCAGGAGCCAGTTTACCTGCTCTGCAAAGCTTCTTGTCCTTCCCACATCACCTCCTTTCTCTGCGTCACCTGGAAAGCCTGCTCTGAGACGTGGGCTCTGCGAAGGACGCAGATGCCACCTCTCAACGGAGGAGGCACCAGCCCTGGGAAGAGCTTGGCTCAGCAAAGCTGGGGCTGCTCATGCACCCGGACCCCTCCACCACAGCTCCGACGTGCCGCGAGCTTTCGCCAACTGCATCGCCTCTCCTGGCATGTTCCTGCCAGGAAAAAGCTGGTGAGAGACACTCTTCTCTCAGGTTGAGGTAGAAGCTCGTGGACAACTGTGATTCCCTGTGGCACAGGCATCCCAAGTCCCGTTGCATAAACTCAGTATGTGGCCTTTTGACAAGTACCTCGCCATTAAGGAGGCAGAGGGAGGCCTTGCTCCCAGGTGCTGAGAGCTGCAGCTGAAAATCCTGGTTAAGGAACCGTTTCTGGATTTCTTCTGTGGTATTTTAGGAAAAAAAAAACAAAAACGAGGAGGTAAAAAGAGGAAGAAATGGAAAATTCAAGTTATATCTTCTCTGTGCGTAAAAGGTAAAGGAAACCAGGCAGCAGCCCTCTTCCCTTTCTGTTAGGATTCCAGGCTGTGGAATACAGATAAATCCAAGTTCACTCTCCTGTCTTTGTTTCCAAGACTCGGCAAGACAGGGGAGATAGGGCAGAGCCCATCTACGCGGCCATAACCATGGGAACACCAGCAACACGGGTAAATCAACACGTGATTCCCTATCGCCAGCCCGTGTTTACGCTGGAGGGCTCGGGCTTTCCGCATGGAACGGGCTGGCGGTGCAGGACCTGTGCTTCGCTTCGTATGGCTGTTGGACTGAGCAAGAAAAGGGGTTTATTGAGCAAATATCCACCTTTCTGTCCTAACACCCACCGTCTCTTTTAGAATACGTGTTTACAGCACCCAGTTTGGCACTCTGAAGCTGTGGCATGGCCTTCCCCCTTCTCTCCCCTTTGCCCAAGCGACCCCAAACCTCAGCTTTTCCTTCACTCGTCCCTCATGTTCGGCCTTGCCTCAATGTCCTTTTATTCAAGAAAAGGTAGACAGAGATCTGGGTGAAATAATGCATTTTCCAGAAGACCAAAAGGTACAGGACTACTGCAGCGGCTGAGTTTACTGCTGTCGCCGCAGTCGTACCTACAGTCACAGATGTCCGGATCCTTCCTGCTGGCAGCCAAAGCCCTCGCTTGGGCTCTCCTGCCGCGGCGGAGGCAGCACGGGCAAAAGGAACGGCCGACACACCAGTAACGGGAGAAGTGCAGCACGAAGGGAGCGTATTGCTTAATTTGAGTTGCAGCTGCTTAAAAAAGTCCAGATCTCTGAACTTGAAGAGGTTACGTACGCGCCCCACAACGCAACTGAGGGTCGCCAAGTATCTGGCAGCCCTGGAATGAGCTGTTTGTACCCGCCCTTGGGAGCAGTTATGCTTCGCATATTTTTCTCCTCTGCTTTTAAAGGTCACATGAAAGCAGCAGTATTTGTGAAGGGGACGAGCGAAGGTGACTGCAGGGGAGAATGGAGACCTTCAGACGACTGTGAGAGCTTTCACAGGTGAGCAGAAGCTCCTTCCCACTCCCATTTCTCCCAGACTGGCCATCACCACCAGCCATGGCCCCACAGCCGTAAGCGTTTACTGCCCGACAGAGCCGGAGATGGACTGCGCCCGCCTCCTCTTACTTCCTTAGCCTTTCCTCCTCCATTTATTTCCTTTGGGTTTTCCCCTTTGATTAAAATTCTGGCATGGAGGAATGTTTAATAATAAAACAGATAACTCATGGGAGATGATATTTATAAAATCTACTACTTTTTTTTTTTCTTCTCCATTTTTCATAAGACCTTGAGAGAAAATCATGAACTACGTTCTTCCTTTCTTTTAAAAACAGAAAGAAAAAGCAAAAGGAGCGGTAAACAAGTTTTCAAACCATCAATGTTTTATTTGGTTAGTTTATTAAACACCTTTAAGACAATTAATTTTGGTCTGTACCCTTCTATAAAATAATTCAAGTTCTGAACAAACCTCCAATACATAAAGCAAAGTTACTTTTACCATACGCAAATTTCAGATCAAAATACAACACTCTGTTTTCTTACATTTATAAAACCCGGTCAAATACAAACGACATTAAAAAAGATAAAACACTTTCACTGATCCTTGGTACAATATTACAGCACAATTTGCACAGTGGCAACTAAGTCCCCAAAGCACAAGTCAAATACTTTAAAAAGGGAACCTCCCTTTTGTCACCCAACATTATACTGAACACGTAAACGAAGCGAGTGCTACTTAATCCAGGAAAATTCTCGTGTCCCTTTTCGTATTGTCTGTCAGCCACAAAGCAATTCTGCGAGGGAGGCTACTGGTGAGTAACCACGCAGCTTTCCTGCTTTGCTGTTACAATTTCATGTGCAACTACTCCATGAAAATAAATGGATGGAGGTGGACCAGACTCCGCACTGGGCAATTTATGGCAACTAAAGTAAACCAAGAAATGTGTATTTTTCCTAATAACAGATCATAAAACTCTTTTTAAAAAATAAAAAAAATCAATACCAAATTACCTGTGGGTACAATCGGAGTAACTACCTTTTTCTTCACTTTCAAGACATCTAATGTAGACACAGAGTGTTTTCATTTGTCGAGAGTTTGTTCCATTGCAAAACCCAGTGTTTCAGCAATAGGTCAAAGTGCCATTAAAATTGCACATTTTTCTTCAATTATGAGAACACATGGTAGCATGCAATGTTCGTTTGTTCCTACGCCTAAAAGCTCGCGCTTACACTAACCTATGAACGGTGTGGGATCTCTTAAGAAACAGAAACGAGAACAAAAATTAAAATACAAATGTAAAACGATAAAACGGGAGTGTCGGTTGACAAACATTCCCAGGAAGGTTCTACTTATCAGGCCTTACAGTAACACCTCGAGAAGAGAAAGTAAAATCAGAGCAATAACAGAAGGGTCTGATGTATCAAACTCGGGTTATACTTTGCATAGGCAGTTGCACTGCAGTGCAACTAAAGGGTATTTTTGCCCGCAGTTCTGCAAACCCTTTCTTTGTTTCCCCCCACTCCCAAACCACTAATTTTACTTACAATTCGATTGTAAGTTCCGTTACTTTAGTCTCAGCTAATGTGAAAATGTGTACATAATTAAATGGAAAAACACACTCATGGCTCAAACTCTCCCCCCTCCCTCCCCCAAACTCATGTCATATCCATTAGGGTACCACACACTTTCCGAAACTTTTCGTATCTGTTAATGTTAGTATTATCCTGACAGAATGAAGGAGAACTGCATACTGCACAAATAGTATATATTTAAATAACCCTCAAGTGTAAACAATATAGGATGGAAACAGTTGAAAAAAATCCCAGTGAGGTACAGCAAAAACTTAATTTGCTAATTTAGTGGTTTAAGTGCAATTGAAACACTGCATACTGCCCTTCTGCAAAAGATCTCTCCATGATTAAGCTACACTACTAGGCTTATTCCCTTAAAGCTACATACCCATGCTATAACTCATTATATTGACTTAATGCAAACATTTGTGGGGGAAAATTAATTTACAGGGTTAATTCAAATCTTTTAGTATTCAAAAGGAATGATAGTAAAGGGACCAACCATGGAAAATGTGGTAATACACGTTTTTAAAAATATTTCCAATAATTCCAACACAAAACAGCAAGTATAGTTTGAAAAATGCATAGAAACCCTGTCAATACAAAAATCCCCACTAAAATTACACAACTAAGCAATTTTAATCTAAATATTTTATGTGCTTTTTCTATAAAGGCCACTTTGACATACAAATACAAAAAAATTTACATTTTTCCCCAAAATAAATTATTTGCTCCTCAATTAAAAATACCGAGTATGGAAGCATAACAACCCTCTCGCATGCCAGCTGCTCATCTGCAGTGGCGACTTCCGAAGAAGAAAATCTCCAAATATTTTCAATTACCAAAGGAAATACGAAACACCTTCAGCTTTTGTTCTGCCTAGGAAAATCCTGGGGTTAGGAACAGAATAGGCTGAATCCCTTACACTGTATGTGCTGGGGAGGGAATGAACATGCACAGATACCCACAGAGAGATTTTTCTGTTTGTTTGTTTCCCCTGTTGTGCACTGAAAACCCTTTTCGAAATCAGAGAAATAAATCAAAGTTAACCTGAATTAAAGAAAGACAAAATAGCCAATGGAGTTAGGAGCAAGAAGCAGTATGAGGTACAAGGCAGGTGAAGTAAATGACAAATATAGGGAAACTACTCAGCACAATGCATGTAAAGGTGAGAAGACATGATCAACTGGTAGAGAAGAGCTACTCAGGGATGTAGAAGCAGGGGAAAACCGTGTACCGGTTTTATTAGTATTTAACAGGGACGAAGAGGAACACAAGGGACAAACTTCACTGGAAAAATGAAGCAACAGGAGAACAAAGAAGCTTTACCAGCAGCCCTGACCACAATGGCATTTGTCTCTGAACTGCTGTGGACGCAGCAAAACCAAACTCACCAACACACACACAAGCAGTGGAAATGAAAACTTACTTGGACTGGATTTGAGACGTCACGGGCGTTCTTTACTGTAAGCACCAGACCCACAACTGAACAACACAGGAACATAAAAGCAAGACCTACATCTGTCTGGAGGGGCACAGCAGACCCAAAACGCCCGACAGGCTGTAAAGCAAAGAGATGCAAATGTCGTAAAGTGGTGCAGCGGGTTTACAGGACAAGCTCCAAGCCACCACAACACGAGACTGACAGGAGAGATGCACTTTGACAGCATGTCATTCAGAGTCGAAACATCCAATAAAGTGACCGGCAAGGCAAGGGCAGAAGGAGGAAAACCAGTGAACAAGAGTTGACTTAGACACAAGATTCTTGGGCAGCCATTGCGTACAAGTTCTCCTGACCTTGGACCAAGGACTGGGTTTGGAAGGACACGAGAGCTGCGCGTCTTCTGTATCACAAGGAATTCAGCTCTCTGGTGCGCTATATTGCATAGTTTGACTGAGGCCAAAGAGCATTCATGTCTTACTTTCCTTGTTTTTAACAGAAGTAACTCAGCACACTCAGGTCAGAGCATTCCAAAGCCTGGCCCCAAGTGACTCATGGATTCACTTCTAAAGCAACACAGGAAGATTTTGGGGTGGACACATAAACACAGAATCACAGAATGTTTGGGATTGGAAGGGACCTCAAAGGATCATCTAGTCCAATCCCCCTGCCGGAGCAGGACCACCTAGATCAGATCCCACCAGAACGCGTCCAGGTGGGTTTTGAACATCTCCAGAGAAGGAGACTCCACAACCTCTCTGGGCAGCCTGTTCCAGTGTTCTGTTACCCTTACAAATAAAAGCACAAACTCCTTTCCCACACGAAGCACAAAAAGACCCACAGCAAACGTACGCACATAAAAAGCCTGTAACAGTAAACACATCTGCAATACAGAAGCCAAAGCACGACAGCGAGATGGCGGGAACACACCTTGCTGTCAACCTGCACGCCAGCCATGGTAAACAAGACCAGGTGAGTGTTTCTACCACACCACACCGATGTATTTTTTTTTTAGAAAAAGCAGCAATATATTCAGACAATATCCTGGTAATTATCAAGATCTTAGGATTGACAGAACAATGAACCTTTACGAGCGCAGCAGCAATGTGGCGTTACGCTCCAATTACCCGCTTATTACTTGACTCACAGAATACAGATATCATAATTGGATTAATCAATGTAGTTATTTCATTCTGTTATGCTAAAATAGAATATTTTTACTGAAAAAGTCATCATTCATGTAATATGCATTTCAGTTCTTTAGCCCAATCTGACAATATTCATGGTACTCAATAAACATGGTTTACAGAGGGAAAATTCTGAAGGCAGAGCATCTAAAGTGAATAAATTTTTGCTTTTTCCTTTTGAAAGCAAAATTTAAACAATCTCTGCTTGTCAGGCTCTCACTTCAGATTACTGGACAGTAAGCACACAAACTGGCACACAGTTATACATTTCTATTTTCTCAAAAAAACAAAGCAGAGGGAAAAACCAGGTGGCCAGGAGCTCCCGAGTTATGTAGGCCAATACTTGCCATTCCACCCTGCACAAATAGTTCCAGAGCCCCTGATGTTTTCAGATTTAAATACACCACATGCAAAATATTAAATCTCCTGCAACACTCAGCCCACAAACCTTTACATCTTACCCTTATGTAAGGGACAGGGTGGACTCATCCTTACCCATGCTGCCAGGGCACAGCTGCAAGGCCCAGACTGCACAGGCCTGGCAATGAATGGTGCTGCTCTTCAGCTTTCCCTAAAATAAGTGGATCAAGGATTTGCAAGCTCAGTAGGGTCCTCCGTGGTCCCTCATTTATTGGCTTTTTCCAGACAGTGCTGCAGGTAATGCAGATACTCCTCATGAAGGCCACCAGCTGTGGTTCCTGGATGACAGCCTGGAGGAGTTAAGATGGTCTGGAGGGCAGCAGCCCACATGTGAAGTAGGAGAATGACAAGACGGTCTCTGGACTCTTTCCAAAAGGCTAAAGAGCTCTTAGATTAATGAGACTGAGAAATGCTACACTCCTGGGACTGTGAAGCCTACGAGAAGGCAGTAGTAAACTGATGACTGGAGATGGGACAAGTTCAGACATCAACCCCCTGATCTTCCTGCTGCTTCAGACAGGGCAGGAGTATGATTTTTTGTGTCCTTCACAGAATGAAAAACTATTAGCAGTGTTGAGTTACCAAATCCCTAAACCAAACTGATGATACGGATTAAACGAAAATAAAGACAGCACAACAAGGACGACAACAAAGTTCCTGCACAGGACAAAAATTCAGCTCTCTACTCCATGGCTTGCATCTGCAAGAGCCTTCTCCTCAGATCTACCAAGCTGATGTCATTCTAGCAATGGCAGCTGTCGGTAGCTTCCCTCCTTCTCCCTCCTGACCACCCATGGCATGGGGTGGCTAAACCCCCCGGGGCAAACAGACCCTGCCAGCCACGTGCCTCTGAAACGACGGCTGGACAGACAAGGTCTGGGGCAAAACCTGTACATGGCCCAACATCCAGATGCTCCGACAGCTCCATAGGTCAGCGTGTCCCAGACATGCAAGGAACAACACACGGCCAGGTCCTGGGACCGAGCCCAAGAAGATTAATATTTATGGAATAGCCACCATGATGCCAACAGAAGGCTCTGGAATTAGCAGCTAATTGGTACAGTCTGCAGAGACATGAATAGCTCCTTGTTATATCCCTACTATTTGTGCATGGCCAGTAAAACGTTTGCTACATTTAATTCAAAGGTCATATGAGCTGCTACTTAAAATTTTAGAGGAAAATGTTCCCTGTGAAGCATTTCTTGGTTTTGCCTTTACAAAGAAAGAAAAAAGGCAGCATTTTCCCATTACATTTTTTATCATTAAGGCCTTTGACAGTTTGGAAACTGTCTTGATGAAAAGGGATGTTTTTAAAAAAAGGATTGAATACTCAAAATCAAACCCCCAGAGAACAAACACAAGCTGATTATCAGCTTACATTGGTACTTTAAGGAGTCAAGCACAGTGTAAGGAATTCAAAAATATGTCAAAATAGCACCTTTAGAAGCAGAAGAAAACTTTTTTTTTTTTTAATTCTTCAAGCTAAGCAAAAACCTGCATACTTGAAGATTACAAAGAAATGGGCAGATACATAATCTCAGGTACGGAAGGTGGGTATTTATTTGGACAGTTTTTCCTCTGTAGGTGAGTAAATGGGGAACTCCATGGGAAAAAAAATCTAGATTAGACATTATAAAAAAAAAAAAAATCAGTGAATCTCTCTATTGAGATATTGGATCAAGTTCTCAGGCAAACAGTGCAGAGTAGAGGCTGAGAGAAAACCATCTGATCTGTCCTCAAAAGAGTAGAGACTTCCATTTTTAAAACAGATTTTTTCCTAGTTAAAAACTGTCAGGACAGTCTTTCAATTGCTTCTCTCATTTACAAGTATAATAGTTACTTTCAAGTAATATAATTTTTTATTTACTTTTTACAGCAGCTGCAGGTCAACCTTGGTCTTTTTGTACCGAAACATGCATTTAAAATGAAATTAAAGTAAACTGTCCTTGGACAATGGCATCATTCTGCCCTGCTTCTTGTCTGCTTTTAGTTTTTCATTGAAGGACAAAATGTAATTTAAAAGAAAACAAAAAAAAAAATTGACAAAGTGCAAAGAAAAAAAATGAGGTAGCTGGGAATAGGGGCTTTTCCCTATGGACAAGGTGGCAGACTTCCAGCCACAAGTAACACATTCATGGGAGTGGACTACACGTGTTCTACCTACAGGACCACTTACAGATGTTCAGGTGATCTCTAACCTGCTGACATTAGTTTTACAAGATTGATGAAAAGTCATTTCATCATGTATCAAACACTCTCCCCACATACACTGAGTAAACGATGCAGGAATGTACAAAAAGCCAGCACAGAGAAAAATCAAGTTTGTGTGGATGTCCTCCATCCATGGGAGCTCTTCCTAGTCATCATCAGCAAAAGCAATGCATCAGAAGTAAATCTGGGGCAAGAGCAAAAGCAAAGTCCTGGTTCTAAGACCAAAAGACAAAACAACTGAGACCAGAAAGCAGTGTTATGTGCAGGGTATGCCCAGAAACCTGCATCTGATGTTTCCACGGGGCTTGGGGAGCCAACTCTCAGCCAGCCACAGCCTTGAGTCCTCTCTGGCACGCGACTCGTCTGCAGCCAGGCAACGTCCCCACCGTGTTGCCAAACACCGAAGGCAGCAAAGGGTGGCAATTACACGAGCTCTGTGCCAAAAACGGCCTCTTGCCCTGTCGGATAGGCACAGCAAGGCCATGGTGCAGTATTATAGAGAATCTTGTGGGTTCACTGATACTTTTTCTCCCCCTTTAACACTGTAACGCTACTTTCTAGGCAGTCCACCAGAACAGAGCTTGCTGTTTGTATCAATTAAACTAAGATATGACAGAATACTCACCATACATTGCAAAATACAGTCTCAGACCCTTAAACAGAAAAAAAAGTTTCAAATACAAGCAGCATGTCATTGGGTTTTGGAAGTCAGGGAGAAAAAAAACAACACTTAAAATTGACTTTGCAGCTGTTTCCCCCAGCAAACAAAAGCTAGAACAGATCCTGGTTTCTGTAAGCAATCCAGAAGAGCCCTTTGGACTAGTTTAAGACTAGTTCTGAAAGAGTTTGAGAGAAAGTATTTCTTAAGAGGATAATCCTTGGCTTCCCTTCAGAAAGAAACTTCAACAAGAGCTCTAAAGAATGTCAGCTCCGTTCAACTTGACTGCCTTGCCAGATACCCCAGTGTACTGGTTTACTTATTCTAATAATTAAGCAGATTTCGCTTTTTAAGACCTAAAAATAGCAAAACAAGCAATGAGGATGATAATGCTTTCCTGCTATCATGTGTAAATTAATAAAACAGATGCTGCCCAGCCGAAGCTTTAGCATGTGAGATCATCGAGGTGCGAATCTCAAGGACAGCCAGGGATAAGGTTTCTGTAGCATGCTGCCTATCTCAGGCTGAAATTTAGACTTTCCAAAATGACTCTTGCTTGCTTTCCTCAGGTGCAATATTGTTCCACAGGTTTGTTCTATTCTGAAATTAGTAGAGGTGGCAGCACGCTAACAGAAAGCACAGAAATTACACTTGTAAAAGGAGCCCACCTTACAGCCTGCTTAGATGATATCTTTCAGGCTCTGATTTGGTATAGAGCTACGGATTAAAGAAATCTGCCCTTGACCAAAACAGAGGATGTCCTAGTATTAACCGAAAAGAAAGGAAGGAGGAAAGGCAAAGAAAAAAAATCAAGGGCATTAGGTGGTGATTCAAAAGCACCTAGTATTTAAAAAAAAAAAAAAATTGCATTTTCATGTTTTATCAATAAAATAATTTTACTTACACTGGGGATGCTTCTTTCTATCCTATTATTGTAATTAGATCCATCAGCCTTTTTCAAAGGCTCAGTATAGTCTCATTTCATTATGAAAATTCAAGGGCACAGGTAGGCAACGGCATTAAGCATGTTCATTTACTGATGTGCTCTGGCAAGTGTTCATTATTCTCATGAAATCCTGCAAAAATACTGGGCAACGAGATTTAGCCTTTTACATTGAAAAATTCCAGTCTTCCTGCTCACTTGAAGACATTTCAATACATAATTTCAAATAACCTTCAAATATTATTCTAAACAAATCCTTTATGCATTAGAATTATTTTTATAAATAATAAGCAGCTACTGGGCATAAGCTGTTTTTTTGAAAGTATCTTTAAGATGTTGTATCACCAATAAATTTACAACATAATCACCTGTTGGTACCAGTTTATAACTTCATTCTATTATCCTTAATCCCCTTTATCTAGTTAGGCACTTCGCATAGCTTTAGTCTATTCTTTTAGCTTACATATTAATCAAAAATTTGAGAGAATTGATTACTGGAGTACAACAGCAGTTGGATTACAGTGTCACACAGGGCATGGCTGATCAGAGATGTCACCTTAAAGCCTGGCTGCAATCCTTTCTATAGTAAGGAATTTCCCAGAAAAAAAAAACAACCCAAACCCATAGGGATGATGCTGGAGAGCAGATGCCTGACCTACCAATAAACTTCAGAGCACACAGATGTGACCTCTACAGAAAACGAGTGGTGCTTCGCCCAAATCTTACCGGCTTTACACTGATAACTCCAAGCCTGCTTTTCCTGGTTCACCTTCCCAATCTCAAGTAATCGGACAGATCTTCCTTGGCTCTCACAAGCAGCGTGACATGGAAACACAGACCCTCCTGACGCAGCTCTCAACTCCAATAACAAACAAGGAAGAGCAACAGAAAATGGCAAATGTCAAAAGGCTACACTGACGAGTGAAACACAATCTTGAACTCGTTCCTTAATGGTAAAAGGAAATACTCCAAGTTAAGATGGAAATGGTAGCTTCGAACTGCAAAACAATGTAACGTAATAATTAACACCCCTCCCATCCCCCTGCAGAAGCTGTTTAACTCCACAGAGTTCAGAGAACACAAACCCCAACGCCTTGATGCTAACACGAGAGGCAGAAAGGATCCGTACCCCAAGCAAAATATAACTCCTTGGAAAGCATCGCTGCGAGTGGCACCACAACGTACGTTAGTCACAACCTTCAGTATGCCTGTGTCCCAGGGTACAGCCACACTTCCTGAGACACAGCTTTCCTTCTGCAGATAACATTAATTCAAACAAATCACACTTTGTCTAAATATTTATAATTTTAAATACTAAAACCTGTTGTCAGCTGCCATTTATTATATACTTGCACAGCACTGGTGCTCTAATAAGGAGCCAAGCGTCCATGTGCATCACATGGAGTGATGTCTCAAGGCAGCTGTGAAGAGTAACACAAACCTGCAGAACAGTATTTAAAAGAAGTAAAGATTTACAGTGTTTTAAATAGCATTAATTTTTAAAAAAAAGACCAACTGCTCTTTTTTGGAACACAGTGAATTTTAAGCACCTCTATATTTTAATAGAACAGTTGAATTATTGTTATATACAGAGGAAACCAAAAGTTTGGCACTTGTTAACAACTTGCATTTGTTATTGCATCCTGCACGGCAAACTCGCGTAACCAAAACCCACGTGGGCTGTATGGCCACAGTATTTATGGAACTGACCAGAGAAACTGTGGTTAAAACAGGGAAAAATGCTCCCTAAACCCCTCACTTTTGTACTTCTTTTTAACCATGTCATGCAGGCATAAGAAATATTGCAAAAAAGAAATTAAGCTGCCTGGTGTTTTCCGGAAGGGGAGTTTATAAAGCAAGCCCGGCGCTTCAGTAGCTTTGATGAAAACACTCCTGCTCTCAGCAAGAACTCCGTGTCAGAAGGCAGGCTGGGTGACCTGCAGGTTTTGTGCAGTCAAAGCAAAAAGGAGACAGCCTGCCCACAGTTATCAGTGAGCTGATTTTTATAAGTTCACCTTTTTTTCAGATTCACCGCTATCCTTTCATGTAATCTCGTATTAATTTGCCTTAAATTTGAAGATGAGGTACCCTCGAAGCTGTGGAAAGTCACTTGACCAGGAACAGCTGAGTAGATACAGCATTTTCACAATAACGAGAACTTAAGGAATAACCGATAAAATATCTGAGGACAGGCAGACCTTGCCGTGGTATAAAAACCAGAAGACTCTTCAGGATGCCTCTTTTGCAGGTTATAAAAACAAAAAGGATGAGAATTTGAAATCCAACACCAACTCTTTAGGAAGGTGAGCATCTCTCAAGGCCTGGTAAGGAACGGAGACCAGGGGAGGTGTGGGCTGCCCTAAGAAACCCAAGAGAGAGATTTTATGAGAGCAACAGCACTTGATACCTTTGCTCCTGTGATAGCTCCGCTGTGAGGAGCAGCAACAAGACTACACGTGTAAAACAAGCACAGAGGACGCTGCTGTGTGCTTACAGTATTTTTTTTTCTCCACTTGTACAGTCAAACTTTTGATTTTATCCACAAATTAGCAATTCTAGATTTTTTTTCAAAAATAACCTGTGGCACATGGAAGAAGGAAGAGGAAACTTTTCTGGGAGGAATTGTGGCAAGAGGTGGAGAGAGCAGAGAAAGAAGTCACCACTATTCCCATCTTCTACAACCCCTATCCCGTATTTGATGTTTTTCTGATGACAATGGCTGGGGTTTGTCCAATTCTACAGCAGGGGGGAAGGAAAGGACACAGAGGCCCAACCCAAGTCATTCAAGCCTGCAATGTGACCCAACTGGTTCTTGTGGGGCATTGTTCTGGGTTTGACTCAAGATGTGACCACCTGAGACCTGCAGCCAAGGACACAGCCCTGACCTGATGCGCAGTGACCACCAAGCTGGTGGCACTCTTCAGCAATAGACGGTCTTGAAACCAACTTTTCAATGCTGTGATGAACTCACAATCCCAACAAGGCACCAGTTCAGTAAATTAAAGGGAAGGTGCCTAAAAACCTGATCCTTGGAAGCCAGCAGACTGCAGAGACAGCTGGCTGGGAAAGTAATTCAAAAAAGTCACCTGTGGAGGAACCGTCTGGATTTAAGAGTGCCGATTCACGAGCTGGAAGGAACTAAGGTAGGATGGCGACTGTGCCAACCAAGGACAACTTCAGTTTTTGAACTGCCAAACCACCTAAAACCTCCAGATTGCAAACGGAGAAAATTCACAGGTTGCTTCCCATGTGGTTCAGCCATCATATGCACGGGTACGCAGCCACCAGGAAAGAGGGATAGCTG
Organism: Tauraco erythrolophus; assembly: GCF_009769465.1. NCBI lineage: Eukaryota > Metazoa > Chordata > Aves > Musophagiformes > Musophagidae > Tauraco > Tauraco erythrolophus. The sequence continues at coordinate 17,740,795 of NC_141479.1, read as the reverse complement.
GGCTGGGGGCATGTACCAGTGAGCCCAGTTCAATCTACAGCTGTTTACAGGTTCAATACGCTCAGGAAACTGGTGATCTCCCTCCACTTGGCACCTCTGGTATCAAAGCCTCCCTCCTCTACTGAAGTTGATAATTTCTTTCCTAAGAAAAGTCAGAGATCAGCTATCCCTCTCTCATACACCATCGCCTGCACAATCAGACTCTCCCTGGAGAAAGGAGTGTCTTGGCTTCAAAGCCTTGCTCCAAACTGGGACGCAATCCAATCTGGTTATTGCACATCCCAAGAGACACATTCGTCACTGGGCTTGCGGATCAGAACTGGACAGACATATGCACACAAGTCAGACCCTGAAAGATACACCCCTTCCCTCCTACACACACAGAGGCTAGAACATCTCCTGGATCGACTCCATAGACAAAGCAGATGGGGAATGATCCCCATTCCCTTGAAGCAAGGCCAAGGAAGCCAATTTTGAGATCTCAGGAGCGCCCAAATCTTCAGCTTAAGCATGCACCTGAGACTCCAAGAGACAATGTCTCTAGAGACTTGGTCCCTGACCATCAGCCACGGAGAAAGTGATCAGTACACATGTGCTAAGAAATGCAGTCTGTAACTGTTTCAGGTGAAGAGGCTTAAACTTCTTGGTCAAATCTCACCAAGTGTATTTGCAACACACTCCAATTACCAGCAGATTTGTTTGCTTTACTTGTTTAAAAAAAAAAGTAAGAATACCTACTGTTAATCCTACTTTAAGTGTAAACATTTGGTTCAATAACTTTAACGGCAAAACACTGCTAGAGTATATATAATTTGGATTTATTATGTGCATTTATTACTTAGGTATTCTGGATGCTGAATGCCCTCAAGTGTACTGGGAAGCTACAGGGACTCAAGAGATAGCAGCCTGCAATAATCTGAGTAACATTTTCAAAAATTTTCTAAGCCACTTAGAAAATTGAGCTCAAAAGTGAAATAGATACTTAGGAACATTCATCACTTTTGAATATGGGAGCTTGGCACTTCGTCTAAGAAAAAAAATTGAACGATGTAAGATTTTCAAAAAAGGGAAGTTTTATATCTAAACTAACAGCACTTGATTTATTTCACAAGACGGCCAAGGATGGAAACAGTGGTTCACATTTCTGTATGAAAGCATTATATACAAATTTAAAATCTAAAGACATATATATACACACATATCAAGTTCACTGCAATGCATAAATATATAAACTTTTTAATATGCCAACTAATATAGGTCAGAAAATTGATGTATATAGTTCAAGTTTTGCAGCACTTCAGCATTGTAAAAAATAAAAAAAATAAATAACAGACAATGGATTGACTGCTGCCCTCTTTTTTTTTTTTTTCTTCCCTCCCACCCCTTTGCTCAGAATCAGAGTAATTCCAACCACACATCAGTGCCACGGAAGGACTGAGCAGAAGCAAGTTTCAGAATGTCTCCTCAAGGACCATTTAGTGAAATATAACTATTTTGTACTAGTCTGGGACTGTATTTCAGCATACCTAAGATGATTCAATAAAGATGATCAAGGATTACACTAACACAACTGAGGGCAGAGATTGACTCGTCTGAGGTCCACAAAGTTGCAGAGTGGAAAGTATTATACGTAGTTATAATACTGGTTATACAAAGTCACTTTTTCTGAAGGGCAGGATCTCTTATTTCTATTTCCATTTCTCCCATTTTATTCCTTTTAAATAAATACAGGTTACGTCCCACCCATCACAACAATAATGAAATTAAAAATTGAGGTAAAAGTGTTCTACCAGCTGATCTTGACTACCAACAAAAGTCAATTAAATATCCCTACTGATGTGAACAAGACTTAGTGAGAAATTAAATGCAAGATGCTAAATTCTTCACTATAACCACACCATAAAACCCACCTTTCAAAGTCAGACAGCAGTAAACAAGACTGTACCTTAGCATGGAAATCATTAGTAAACCAACTTTTGATCCCAATATAAAGTCGCTGTACAAATTTTCCTTAACTCTTAGTCCGAAAAATCATGTTTTCTGCAAAACAAATATATCCTTGTCATACATCATCTTTCTTCTAACAGAGATAAAATGCACCTTTCTATAATCCTCAGTCTTAAAAACCATTCTTAGTTTGCAAGCAATCTGAAGTAAAAAAGGAACACAACCTATTTTCTTTAATTTGTCAAGTTTTGTTGTCTGTTACCAAAAGCAGCAACCATCATTAACCCTTCCAAACACCGTTTCCCTTTTTACTTCACAAAAACAGCCAAAGCCCACACAGAAATGCACGCCACCCACCTGTACACCAGTTCATCAGGCTATTCAAATAACAGCGTAGAAAAAACAGTTTACTTCTCTGTAGTATACTGTATCCATTTCAGATTAGTCCATTTTAAATATATTAAAAATATTTGTAGGAATGAAAACATTGCAAATGAATGAAAAACCGTATGTACACACCTCCACCATTTTTAGGCACAGACCTTAACTTTTTGAGGAGGGACTAGAAATAAAAGGTGCAACAACCAACATCTCCTACGGCAATACGGTCAAACACCAGTCTTTGCAGTATACCAGGGAGGTTGGTTATCATATAGCTTCTGTGTATTACAGCTATCCAGTCCGAGATAGCACATTTATTCTTATCAGCTCCCCTCAGGGGAAACGCATCTTACATCTTTTCTGCTTTTCAGTAAACTTCACCAAAAGGAATACCAATTCCCACCAGTTTCAGACTCAAAAAACCTCCTTCAATACCACGGTTTAAACTCCAAACGATTACGACTGAAGGTGTTTCCTCAATCCCCCCTTTTATTTTCCCCCCTCTCTTCTTTTTAATGTATACTTAAGTTATTTGTTCCCGAAACAAGAACTGAGACTCAAGCTTTTTAAGCATTTAAAACAAAAACAGTTACCATACCAAAGCACAGCATACAGTGTAAGTTTCAGCTGTAATTTCTCAGCTTTTCCTTTATATAGAGCTATATTATGGTGGACTGTGCAGAATTCTTCCAGTCTCCTCCACTGTCAGCATACGGCTCACGGAGAAGGTACGCGAATGCGGAATAATCCTTGTTGAAGCTGCAGTCGAAAGAGCTTGCAGTTTGCGATCCGCAAAGCTGCGCAGCCAGTACGGCGGAGGTCCGATGGAAACAGCGGTTTAGTGCGTTGCCAGGTTCCCGTGCTTCTTTTAAATTCTCTGACATAGTCATAATTTGTACCTGAATTCACACATGCACAAAAGAAAGGTAAAATGCTTAAAACATACCGTAGCTATCACCACATTTAACTTCCAGTAGGGCAAATGTGTGAACAAGAGCATGCACAGAAACTCAAATCAGTTTCTGGATATATGGCTGAAACTATTGTCAAAAGGAAACGGTGACATTTCTTATCTACATAAACCCACAATCTGGAATTTTGCTCTTTCATATTTTGTAGAAAGCCCTGTTACACACTCATACGTGCATAGCCATGAAAGCACGTAGTCTTCCAAACGTCTTTTACAGCGTGTGGCCAGATGCTGAAAGCTCTGAGGGAGTAGGAATATGTTTGTTAGCATGTGTATATGGTTGGGATTTAGAGCTAAGAGCCACTATTGCATCCGTGCGAACCAATGGACGATGTCCCCTACGTGCAGAACCACCCGCTTACTGCGACAAAGATGGGAAAAACAACCTCAGGCACTAACATTCTTTCTTATGTTTATACAAATGCAGTAAGATACTTTTAGTCTTGATCTCTCTTGAACTTCAAGTACTAATCAACAAAACGTTTGTAGCACTGAATTTGTTTCTAAAGAGCTCCAACGTACAAAACCAACCTGAGCATTTCTGTATGTCCAGCATAATTCCCCTGAAGACAAAAGTAACTTAACAGAACATAGTCCCAACCTTTTATTCTAAAAAAATTCGGTCTCGTTAGTGCCATGTATTTAAAAGACTGGAAGACAAGCAACAGAAGGTTATTAGTTCTAATTCTGACCTGTATCGAGATCTCCAATCACGTATATGCTGGCTCCAATGGGCACGGCTCCATACACGAAGGAAGAACTAGTTGGGATACATAGGTTCTGGTCATTTAGATAAATCCACCTGTAAAAATAATAATAAAAAAGCCTGGTATGTAATTTTTATTGAGCACATTAAAAGAATACGAGGTTCTTTTTGCAACTGCCGCCTTTGAATCAGAAGCAGAGTGTACAAGTTAATTTGTTATGTAAAAACTGTTGGGAACATTATCTAGTGCAGGACAGTCCTGGCTTTTCCTAGCCCGGAAAAGCAATTGGTACTGCTGTTTGAGAAGCTCAGGATACTTCATCCTGAAGTTACTTTATTTCAGAATTGCTCCACTCATCTGTGTAATCTACCTGGAATAAATTCTTATTGCAGCCACTCAATGTGACCTTCTGGAAGAGAGCAGGCATATAAGAAAGCCTCTTCTACAACAGCTACGTCAGTCAATTTTCCCTACAGAGAAAATGTTAGGCAGCTTTGTCTTAAAATCAGCAGAGTCATAAAAGCATATATGTCTTAACAGTCCATACTAGGGGAAATAACAGATTGCTATATAGCAAGGTGTCGTTATTAAGAAGTGCCTTCCCCCATATAATTCCCTAACTTCTTTAATTGCGCTGTATAAGCAAGGAGAAATCCCCAGTCCACTAAGAAGAATGCAGCACTTGGCAATGCTTAACTTTAAACAAGGGTTAGAAGACTGAAAATCAAAATGGTAAGAGATTTTGGGAAAGAAAAGCCCTTTACCTGGAATTGAAACAGACCTTCCCCATCACGTATCAGGCTCTTTTCAATCACTTTCTAGCTCCTACTATAATCTTACAAGTCCTCTCTATTCACTTTAAGCATATTCTCATTTCAGCATTACATCTGCCTGATCTTTCTAACAAGTGAAAAGCAGTTTTCCATGTTGAAGTATGTTCCATGACTACGTACTTACCCCACTTTGGAAATCGGGTAAGTACGTAGTCATCATCCACATGGGATGCTGGCTTATAAAGATGCTCCATTTATCTGGTGTTGCCAGCATCCTCTCTATGGTTCTGAAACAGATTTCTACAAAATGCTCCTGCACTTTTGCAGATGCTGTCACAGTTACTATTTATAGACCCTGAAGACATACAAATCAATGCTATTTTCGGTGACTGCTCCTAGATATTTTATTAAATAATTTACAGAGAACAGCAAAGTTTGAAAAACCTTTGAAAAGCAGCCTATGTATTTTCATGGCCGTATTTGGTTAATTTGAGAGAAAAAGTTAGGAAATATCCTCACAGATACTGCTGATCTTTGAACATTCTGCATTATCTTCACTCATGATTCAGTAAGCCTCTCTGCTGGCACTGGAGAGGCTGCTACATATCAATCATCTTGGAGAGAGATCAATTTGTAAAGGCCAAATGAAAGAAATAGCTGTCCATTATTTTGTCTGTGCTATACACTGGAGGATTAAGATTCCGCAGAAAGCAAAGGAATGGTCTGTAGCTGTCACAGAGGACGAGAGACGAACTGAGAACAGAGAAAAGTCCTCTACACTGACTCAGAAACTGTCACAGAGCAAAACACCTTTCACCACATCTCATCAGCTTCCCTTCCTCACTGTGGGAAGAGGACACAGCGTTTTTGCTGCTTTTTAGCACCAAGTTCCCTAGAACTACGAAAACTGAGTAAGTGGCAGAGAAATGCAGGAGAAAGACTGCAATGTCTGTCTTTTTTTTTAAAATACTAAATATAATATTTGACTATGTTGAAGAAGGAAAAAAACCAAAATTAGATGAGTTTAGCTACTGATCAAGTTTGAGCTTGGAAAATGTGAACTTCAGGGGTTTGTTAGCACCAGATATTCAAGGTTTTGGGGTTTAAATAAAAAAAAACACAAGAGTGTGGGACCCAAGCATTTTCCTATTGCACATCAAGAAAAGACAACACTAAAGTATCTGTAGTTGCTTGTGAAAATTCATTCCCAACCTTTCTCAAAGCACATACTTTAAAAAACAGGCACAACTTTTCAGGAACGCTTACAGCAGCTTTAGCAGTTAAAACTAGGAAGGAACAAAGACGGGAAGGGCAAGGGGTCACGTTTCGTCAGAATTGGACTCAGCTCCAGCTCAATGTGGGTTGTGCCTGCTGTTTGAACAGCATGGAAAAAACACCGTGACCAAAAATTCACCATCTTCAGGAACTGGAAAACACTCCTTGGAACATAACTCCTGCGTACTTCCCTGGGATGGCTCTACTCAAACTGAATCCAAGAGCAGCAGGGCAGAAGGCAGGTACTTCTGTAACCATAGACAGAAAGGATTGCTCTGAAACTGAAATATGCTTCCACTAAAATTTAAAAAAAAGAGGAAGGAATCTGGATTTTTTTTTTTCAGTCTTAAAGTGATATCAACCCAAAAAAAAAATTTACCCACACTGCTGTAATTAAAAAGCAGGATAGTAACTGTTTTATTTCCCAGTGAGAAGTAAATAGAGACGCGATACAGAACCAACGTATTCCAGACGCATCACCTCAAGCTCAAGCCAGCTGTGAAAGGAAGCCTACAAAGGAATGAAAATCTTCTCCCTGTTCCTCTCATCTGACAGCACTATCAGTCAGCCTGTTAAGTTTTCTCATTATGTTTGCATAAGCACTTTCTTTTAATGACTTTCCTGCACACTGAATGGGAGAATTTTCCTAATTACACATACTATGTTACAAGATTATTTAGTTTACTATTTACATACTGCTGGAAGCATTTCCTTATTTTTACGACGTTCCAGCAGCAAAAAGAATACTTTTAAGGAGTTTTTACCAAGTATTGCTTTTGAACAAGTATCTCTCGCTTTTATTCCCTCAATAGCTGCAAATTTTGATAATGCTTTTGAACCAGGAGCTCAGGAAAAGAAGGACAAAAGCCTACCCCACGTACAGACCACCAGTGAAAGGCAGCAGTGGCTCTACTCAAGGACAGAGCTCCACCAGCAGCTCTTGCAAAGAATCCTAAAGCAAATTTGTGCTTCATTAAATATTTCCAAAAACCCACACTGAAAAGAAAAAAAAAAAAAACAAAACAGTGTGTACAGACATCATCCAATTCTCCACACATCTACGTGATGGAAAAAGGGATGCTATAAATTATGAACTCTGGTAGAAGGAAAGACTGACCCATCAAGGTCTTGAATACGTAGTTAAGATTTCCTGCTTTTTATGGAGTAGACCAAGACTGGATCACTGAGCGAAGGATACCCTTACATCTCCATCTCCCACTGTCACATTTTTTAAAATCTATTTTTAGCTTGATCGATATTTTAAAAAACAGGATACAATGCACACAAAGCTCAATCTATAGCCTTTGGGAAATAAATCTACATCCTGAAAAAACCTGCAGTCTGACGTACATATTTTCTGTCCTCAGTTCACTTAAATTCACTCATGCACACGACTAAGAACAGGCTGATAAAACACTTATTAATTGAAAAATCTGAGTTACAGAAGTACTTCAAGTATAGAGAATTATTTTCTAGATTATTCTGTCCACATTTCATGTTACGCAACTGTTCTGTCTCAATTTACTTTATTACTTGTTTATACAGTATAGTATAACAGGAGTCTCAATGTTTATTTTTTTGATCATGTAAAGATCTCAGTATATCCCTAGTCTTTAGAAAAGCTGCATCATAGTTAAGAATTAGTAACAGTCTTGAAAGACTATGCAGTTATTCTGGAGTAAGTTACTGTTAAAGTACGCAATATTAAACAAGTTAAACTTCAGTCCTTATTCCAATTCAAGCTAGAACTATGCCAGTTTATAAGAATTTATATGTTTATATACCAATGTAAGTACATACTTAGACATATACACTAAAACCCATAACTCAGATCCTCAAGGACTCTGGATGACCAGGATGATGCTAGATCTTCTGTTCTTAGGCAATTAGAGCTGAGACACATGAAAAATTATGCAGATCACACATGTGTACATTGCTGCACGTACCTGTAAACCAACAAAATCTGATGGCTGAACTCACAGCACCAAAAAATCCCTTCCATCCAAAAAGAAAGGGAACATGATGGAGTTCTGCACTTACTTAAAAACAGCCGGAAAATCTGTCGCTCATTATGAAGTGTGCAATACTGATATGTAACCATTAAAAAAACCACTATGATGAATTTCAGTTTGAGACTGCTAGAATTCCTACACAGTGCTTTTGACCCACTGCTGCTAAATGACCTTGCAAACATATTCCTCCTTCCCACAAATCTCTCTTAACCCAACACTTCTGGACTTCTGTCAATAATATATACACACAGAGTCAATGTGATATTTCAGCTTTGACAGTTCCAGTATTATTCCTTCACTGTCACTACAAAGAGCAAATGCTGTGGAGTCTGAAGGTGCTTACATCCTTCATGATGATTTTCTGAAGCTGTTGGTTTATTTATTTCAGGAACTACTGTTGAGGAAATAAACACACTTATCAATTACAAATTAATCACCTTGTAGCAACTGCATAATGTTTAAGATAAAGAATTATGTCTTTGTGTGTCTCACGTTAACTATTCACTAAGGAACTGAGAGAAGTATTTTTCATCTATGGTAGAATCTACAGCATCACTTATGCTTTACTCTTGAGTAATGATGCACAGCAGAGCATGTGATACCCAGTGCAAGTGGAATTGCTTAACTAATCAAACACACATTGGTATTTAGCATAAGGTTTTCACAGACTTGAGAGAAGTGTACTATTTAAGCTTTTATCCTTCACTCAAAATAAAGTGATGGAGATTTGTTTTCTGCTATTTCTGAATCAGCCCGGGAAACAATACTCTCATGTTTTCCAGAGAGTCAACTTGCCTTCATTTGGTATTAATTTGATATTTGTGAAATACTGTTACAGAGAAATTATGGTAATTTTCCAGATTCAATCTTACTTCAGAGAAGAGTATCAGACAAGAAAGTATTTGATCTCAGCATTTGGCAGGCACAAATATTTGCTAACTGCATTTTGAAGAGAAGTCCCTTTATGGCTACTTTCCTTCTTTCCCACCTTGGTACAACTGCTCTGGTCTCTCAGTCCCTGCCACAGCCACCCTGAAGGGCATCCACCCCGCATGGCACTCTGAGAGCACCACAATTTGGGGTAACTGTTAGAGCACTCGAGCGGGAGTGCTACACCATAACGCGGTCACACTGCACCCTCTCCTGGCCACCAGCACCCGTTCTGCCTCCCAGGGCTGACAAGGGGGGCCTTCCAACACCGGAGAGCACAAACCCCAGCTCACAGCACTCGCAGTAAAGGCAGCGGACATCATCCCAGTCTTCACTGGCCCTGTTTCTGAAGGAAAACACACTCCCTGTGAACCGCCTGCAGTGAGAGCACAAATTCACACCAAATTAAGTTTCTAAGCTCAAATCCTGTGCAGTGGCAGAGCAGAAAGGCAAAGTGTGAGTACCTCAGCAGCCCTCAACGCGTGACTCCTCCAGCACCTCGAGACTGGGATCACTGGCTGCTGCCTCACCCCCCTGTGCCAGCGCAGCCCTCGCGCCACGCACAGGGCGCGCGGGGTGCTAGAACAAGACCTAAGCAACTGGATTTTTATTAGAATGTAACTTGAATCCTGTAACACCTCTGGGATGCCACCAAGCAAAGACACAAACAGAGGCGTCGGAAAGGCGGTGGGGCCGGCAGCTGTGCGGCAGTCAGCAGGTGGCACCAGGGACTCACCTGCAGCACCTCGGCTGGAACCTCCCAGAGTTTTCAAACTCCTCTTAATGAAAGCTCGATCTGTATCAACCAGTGAAACAGGTTTACAGCCGCTGGTGAGGAATCCTGAGCTATTATATATCACCTTTTGAAGAACAGAATCCCCCTGGAAATATTTCAGGCAAATCAACTAGAAATAGCAAGTAGGAGATAAGGGAGCACTTCTTTCCAGAATTCTTTCACTTTCAAAGACCTCTTGCCAAAAAGTTAATCAGCTTTTAGCATTTTCCCACGCCCCCATAGGGCTAGAAAATGCTAGAGAGCATCAGCAGCAATAGCCTTTCTTATCTGTCTGCTTCCTTTAACCACTTTGAAGAGTGTTTTTTCCTCCAGCTTCATTTGACTATAGCTATTTAGACATCACTTTGAACAACACAGAAGACCTCTTCACACAGAAATTAAAGTCTCTTTACATCCACATCTTGCAAGGAAATTACATAACGAACTTACATCTACTATTCTATTTTTGTGTGCTTTTATACAGGCCACAGTCATAAACCAGTCTTGATCTTGTAACAGAGACATGTTAATCTCCTCCACTGTCAACATGCCTTGAAATATCTGACCACAAAGTCTTTTTTCAAGACTTTCTTTCATCCAATTTATAGTTATACACAAAACAAAAAACAGTGGAGGAACCAAAGCTTGTCAGTTATGACTGGAGAATAAGGTGACTATACACAAAATTCTGCCTAATGTAACATTTTGAATAGTTACCACATGTAGTAAGGCGGATTCTAATATCAGAGCCAAGAGATAATAAATTAAATCATCAGAAGCAGATTCAAAACAAACAAAAGGAGACTAGCCATGCAGAGTGTGCCGAGGTGGCTGTGGAATGTAGAGCATCCATAGTGTCTTTCCTGTGGTAAAAGCCTATACGGGTTCACAAAACAATCAGCTACAAATGCTTGGAACAAAAACGCATGAAATTTCTTATCTCTATCTTAGGAATTCCCTAAACTGCAAATCCCTGGAGACAGGACTGGACCATGGAGAAGTATCCTTGTACACACACTCCTCCAGGAGCACTTGGAGCCTAGGGCATGACTGGGGCTGGGGGCCAGCAGTCCCCTGCACTTGGGGAAATCGCAGGGTGCCGGGGAAGAACCAGGCAAACTACCTGTATGCTCAAGGTGTTTCTCCTGTTCAGTGGAGCTCAAGACTGACATGGTGGCCCAGGACTTTAGGCTTGGCATCTTACAGGGACCAGCCACTGAAGCAAATTGGACCTGTGGCAACAGCCATACCGGATCATAAAAGGTAAAGTGAGCGACAGAGATGCACGGCACAGACCTAATACGCTTTGAAGTGCTGGAGCAAGGAGGGTGGAACAGACAGGTGAGTGTGTAAGGCACATGTTTTCTATGTTCATGGCTGCAGTTAGTTACCTTTTAAACTCATCATGATAAAATTCAGATTTGCACGTCACCATCTCACTGGCTTGACTGTCATCACGACTCCTGACCCCGCCAAATACATAAAGCTCGGATGCAACTCCACAGGCCACTGCTCCAAATCTGAGAATCCAAATGAGAAAAAAAAAAAAATTTGATATATCAAAACCATTTTACATATCCTTCTGAACTTTCTCCATTTTTTCCTCTTTTTTTATTTATATAAACACACACACACTCCCCTTGTATGTTCAACAAGACGAGATGAGTCACGAGCAATATTCCCCCCTTCCATTTTCGCTCACCTTCTCTCTTTCAGGGGACAGATTGCTGTCCACTGCTGAGTCCGAGGGTCATAACACTCAACAGATTCAAAGAGTTTTCCGTAGGAACCTCCACCCATTGCATAGATTTTCTTCTTCATAGCTGCATAGCAGCCAATCTTGTGGAAAAAAAAAAGTACATCTAAAATTACACACAGACAGCATCAAGGGCTCAAAACTAACTCTCTGCACAGACACACACGTATGTATTTGGGTTGCCTGTACCACATGTCAAATGATGCCATGCATAAAAATTCTCAGTCACAGTTTTGTTTCAGTATATAAATTAAGAAGTCGCTTTCTCTCATTTCATTTTGAGACTATTTGTTACAGCTTCTGCTTGAGGCAAAAGGTTGAAATACATATATATTGGCATTAACTATCTAACAGTAAGTAATGCAGTAACATCTGACAGTTCTTACCTTCCTAACCATGGTCAAGTCTGGCTGCTTGGTCCAAGTCCGGCTATAAATATCATAGCTCTCCATAGAGATTAGCTCCCTTTCACCGTCCTCACCTCCCAGAATATACAGAATTCCATCAATCTCTACCACACCAAAATTATGTCGTGCCTAAGGAATATCGATACAGTCAACATTGTAAAACACAATTGTTATCAAGAACAAATCAATACTATCTGTTCTTCAGCATATCTGTCTTCAAAGTGATATCGGTGTTATGTCTGGTTTTTGTTTTGTTTTCTTTTAAATGGCAAAGCCTTAAACTCCAAAATAAGATGATTGATTTCTTCAACTAAACAAAACAAAGGGTATTCAAAGAGGACAAAGCAGCAAAAGCAAAAGAGATCCCACAGAAATCTAAGCAAGCTTGGCCATATTTCAGTTTGCATAGTAGTGGTCTCCACAATGAAGCTGTTGCTTTCGGGTCTCTACAGCCGCAAAACTCGGATCCATTATCTGTGAAAAGGCAGCTCTTCTGTTTCCTATGTATGAGCACAGCTACCCTCAGTCCTACTCACAGCAAGCAGGAAACTTAACGCATCGTAACTACAAACACGGGCAAAGCTACAGGCCTTTGCCAATCAGACACTTTCATCTTGTGGCAAATGCAAATTTCTTAATAAACACCTTATGCTGATTTAAGAAGATAAAAGCACAGGTGTATTAAGGATCTATGTTTACAAATAATAAACTGTTACTTTTTGATGGAATGCAAATATGAAGAAGGAAACATTAACTCAAACCAAACAAACATAAATATGTCTCTGCAAGCCAAGTTCTGTACGTTGGCCAGTCCTCCATCCATCTTTTCTGGACAAAGGGGTTGGGCTGTACATGTTAAGAGCTTTCTTGTCTACAACACAAAGGAAATGTATGCATATTTTTAGAAGGCCAGTATTTCCAGAATATTAAGTATATTACATGATTCCATGTGGAACTGCTGAAATTTTGTAGTTCAGCTTTACAGCTAGCTCTTCGCTAATAGTTTCAGTTTTCCAGATTCGGAAGTCATTATCAGACCACAACTATAACAAGAGGATAGAAACAGAAGGAAGTCTGAAGCGTGATTTTGAATGTGAAAGATGCAAGTGACTGGAGATTCAGACTAAAATTTTGCAGAACAAAAGGAACATTTTTACAAAGTAAAAAAATCAAATCTCAACAGTTAGATAGTGATCTTGCCTCATTCATTGGTGGTAAGGAACTCCATGAATTGGTATCTGGATCGTATTTCTCTCCAGAGCTTAGCGTTCCCTTGTTTTCATCCTGACCACCAAGCACAAATAAAAATCCTTCTGTAAAACAAAACGTAATGTCATCTTAAAAACAGGATTCACATCTGTACAGTGAGCAAGACAACGTGACTGATGAGCTGTATCCTGGAATTTGTTAAGAGATTCGGACCAGTCACAGGTCAAACTCTGGACTGGAGAGGGTAAAGCACATATTTATACCTGGAATCAAGTCTACCACTGTAGATAGTCTTCAACATATTCAGTGATGCATAGCTAGAATTTACTTAAAACATGAAATACTCCTGGAGAGACAGATGTAGCAGATTCCCACAAAATATTGCAGGAATAGTGATTTTAAGACACTCAGATGACAGGGATTTTCACAGAATAATGTTTTGGGCAGACAAAGGGGAAGCATGAAATAAGCCCAGTGCAGTCAATCTTTAACAAAAAAAATAATATAAACCGTTATCTCAGATTCTGAGGCACTGGTAAGTTTTCATAATATTGACTTTACAAATACAAAGTTCCCCTTTACCTGCTGACAATACTCCATGATTGATCCTTGGAATACTCATAGGAGCAAGTTCAATCCAGAGCTGTCTATTGGGATCATAAAGAGGACACATACACCGCATCACTGAGGTTGGTTTCCGTGATCTGAACACGGGGCAGGGAGGGAGGGAACAAACAAAAACAGAAAGACAAGACAGAGTTTTACGAGTTCACTGTTAACAATCTGTGTCCAAAATTTGCTTGTTCATGATTTAATACGTATTCATAGAGCATGGCATTTCCCTGGCAAGGAGAAGACCCTCAAACCACATATGTGTCCATTTATTTTTGTACTGACTGGAGACACAAAAAGCAGATGCACGTCATTCGTGCCGTATCTGCTTATAACACTTTTTATGAAGGAACTTTGAACAAACTAAAAAGAGCTGACACAGAGTATTAGTATCACCTGAGCAAAGCGATCCACAAACTGACGTGCAAAAGGTATTTTTTGAGTATTTTATTGCGCTTCTGTAAAGAGCAAACATCTAAATGCTAAACTTATTTAAAAAGGACAAAACCCTCCTCTCTACTGCAAGGGCTACTCAAAGAAAGAAAAGGATTATTGTGTGGAACAAGAATTTTCAGCTGGTATCTCAGAGGCACCAATAAGGACTTTTTTTTGGAACCACAGCTATTATAAACAAAACAGTTAAAACACACATTCGTTATTTTTAGGATTTATTATAGACTTTTTTCAGATCATCAGAAAAGTGTTTCTCCAACATTCTGTGCTTGTTTTGAGTAAAGCCTATTCAGTTTTGTTTTGTTTTTTTTTTAAAAAAAACAACACCCAACACTTAGTGAACAAACAACACATCCTACTTTAAGTCTATTAGAAGCTGAAAATTATCACAAAACAACTATTTATTGCTGAATCATTCACAGAGGTATTTTAGGTGTGTCTGACCAACTTAAACCAAACCCAAATAATAGGGTAATAAGCCCATTCAGTGCACATCAGCTCTCCGCACTGTTCTCAGACGTGCCATGAAAGCTGGACACTTGTACTTTTATTTTTTATTTTACCAGCTGTGATGACCTATGGTGTCACTTCACACTTACACTCGTTCTTCTCCCCCGACAGTCACGATACACTCCGAGTAGCCCCGGGGCTTGAAGGAGGCCAGCATGGCCTCTCCCTGCTGCGGCGGCGTCAGGGGAATGTTGTTGCATTCTTTGACGATCTCCCGTACCAGGGGTTCGCTCATCATCTGCTCGCGTAAATACGCTGCATCTAAGCCTGAAACCCACACTGCAGACATGACATCCTTCATGTGAACCTACAGAAAGAGATAAATGTCAGAAAATCCCCCAAACTTTACAGAACGGCATTAAGGCACTTGTACACATATATGCTTCTGTATTTATCAAAAACTTAAAAGATTATTTTTGGTATTTGGAAGTAGTAACAAAATCTACAACGCAATGTTATGAAGAAAACGCACCAAGTCTTCAAAGTTTTACTACAAATGTGCTACTTACTTTCTCTCTACAAAACCAAGATTACATCATCAAACGCCAAAAACGTGTTTGTGGTTTGGGTTTTTTTTTTATTAATGCCTATTAAATACTAAAGGCAGCGAATGATACATCATCAGCACAGCTTTTGCAGTACACCCTTACTGCAATCCTCCTATCTGCACTTCAGGCTAAATGCAACTAGTTTTGTAAGTGCAGGATTAGTCCCAAAAGAAATGTACCTATTTTAAGCTTCCATCGATTAGAACACACACACCAATTTGGGCCACATTCAAAATATAAACATTGAGATGTCCTGACCTTTCTCGATTCTGAATCATGGGAAATCCACCTAATCACCGCTTCGAAGACATATCTTTCATTTCCAACATTGAGCTTTTCCATCGACAGCACTTCTTTCAGTTTTTGAGGAGTCAGTTCCAAGAATTCCTCTGTGCTGCTGACATCCCGAAAGTGAGTTTCCAGATACTCTGAGGCAAGGTAGTGAACATGATGCAAACAATAGTGCAGTGCAAAGTCCCGAATACCAATACAGTTCTCAGCAGCTATGCAACCTTCTAAAAACTCGCAGCAGAGAGTTTTTAAGTCTGTAAGCAGCAGGAGATCAGCTGCCTGTACCACATCTTGGATAGTTTCTTCATTTAGCCTGATCTGCAAGAATCAATTTAGAAGTTATAGCTACTATCACTCATTTGTTTCACGACATGTCCACGTTCATTACACATTCTCAGTGGCTGAAAAATGGAGCATTAATGCCAGTGTAAAAATTACAAGAAATTGATATGACTACTACACATTTAGAAATTAACTCAGGGATGAAAAGGCATTTGCTTGACAGAAGGCATCAAGCAGAATTTTGCGCCTGAAGTAACCATAAAATTGCTCACCTAGTCTGGGAACCTAAAATGAATTTTTCTGCAATAAATATGTACTTTTTTTAAATGCATGTCCAGAAGAAAATTGCAAGCCACATCTCCCTTTTGTTTTTCTGCTGAAAGTTGAACTCGTTCAGCAATCTCAATCTGGTTCCGAATAAATCGGACACACCAGCTTTGATTCCTGGTAAGGCTCCTGGCACAGAGATGTGAAGGGGCACGCTGCCAGCGGCAGGAGGCCGGAGAGGTGGCCACAAGGGTCAGCAGGGGAGGCTGCCCAATGTACCGCAGTGTTCAGTGATGGGGTCTCAATCTCTATGGCCATCAAACCAGTTCTCTTTTCCAGCTGTCAAAGACTGCATGTTTTAAAGCACGGTACTGAAGGTAGCCACAAGTTTTAATACAAGCATTTGACACTGACTCTTTCAGAGTCCTCCTCCACCGCACGAGGAGAGCAGAGACAACTCCTGCAGAGTGTATTGCCTCTACTCCACATGCACGGCCCCAGCATCATATATCGCTTTGTGGAAGTTTTATCACAAAGCTTTAAACCTTGACAGGTTTATCTTTCAGGAGAGCAGTGTTAAAACCCAGGTGATTTCGCCAAATAGTTTACTTTCCATTCAGGTTTCTTTAATACCATACCTGCCCACTGAAGATGTAATCGAGTATCTCTTTCATGATATCAACAGATATCCCTTCGAGTTCAATCTTGTACGTTGAGCCATCATCCTTTGGAGGATTATAATTCAATTTTGTTCTAAGAGAGGAGAAAAGAAAAAAAAGCTCACAACCTGGGCATTGCTTGCTCTCAGTTTTCTGAAGAAACAAGTGCTAGCTATGGATCATAGAGATGTTAAAACTTTACAATATGATGTGAAAATTGTCTCTCAAATTAGTATGAAAAGGGTTTGTGTACAGTCTCTAATATCGCTCATCACATTTCCAACCTGTCAAATATGTTAGTCTCGCAAACTACCCATGGCATGAAAGCGCCAAAGTAATTTTTTCCCAGCTCATTCATCACCAGCATCCAAAACCTTCACTCAGAACTTCAAACAGAATGGCAGCTCCGATGACAGGTGAAACAAAAGAATTTGCTTTGATAAAGGTGGGGAAAAAAAACCCACAACAAAACCAAAAACACTTTACCAAGAAAAAAATATTACAGTGAGCAGATGTGATGAGAATACACACTGGCAGCACAAATATTTGGATTGCATTACCATTTTGTGTAGTTTATGATGTTATCAGCCTAATGCTGTGCCTGGCTGTAACTTAACTGCTCGCTCACAGTAGGAAACGACGCATGTGCTGCTCAGCCGAGCTTTAAATATTCATCTACATCAGTGGATGCCTCACTTATGAGCAATTTCTTTAAAAATACCAGGAACACTTTGATGTGCCTTTGGACAGAATGGAGGGGGAACAAGGGAAAGGACGAGGAGGTAATAATAATACAGCAGACAGCTTTGCTTTCCATCATCTGTTCGTGGAAACACTTTTTCCAGGAAAGACAACTTTAAGTGTTCAAAAGGGTGCAGTGTCCACCAGTTCAATGAAAACAGACACAAGAGCTAGAAGATCATTCTGAACATTTTTTTTCAGACTTTAGGCAACGAAGAATACATTATACAAAGACCAGAAAACTTGTTTCACTACCTCTGTGTATATATAGATATCTACATCTATATATCACAGCGCATTAAAATAGAAGCCTTAAAAACATTTTTAGATTCATTTGTATATCTTCTTAGATATAATTAGTTCCTTCATGTAAAAAGCTGTAGCTTTGCTAAGCTGGAAGCGTCCAGTTTGTCACAGTCACCTGCTACCCACACTCATACTAAGTAAATACATAAACAGGACTTAGCTGAGGGCAGATTCTGCTTCGTTTACTCATATCAGAATAAATTAGTTTCTCACAAAATAACCTCACATCAAATAAAACCCTAGTCCATAAGGAGCTATTTTTAAGTGTGAATAAAGGCAGTAATTTTAGCCCTGAAGTTAATCATATTTGTGGTCTTGTTTTCACATTGCTTTTCTACACTGCAAGAGACCCACTGCCAGCGAGCAGAACACTGCGGGAGATAATGCTGCTCTGATGCACACGCACGACTGTACGAGGTCTGAAGCTAAGCTGCTTCATTCGAGGTTTGTACAGCACCTAGCCTAAGTTATAACACATAAAAATAACAACAACAATATAATACGGCTTAGGAAATTGTTTATCTCCTAACATTTGGAAGGAGAGCAGAAAAATTAAACCCGTTTTCTAAACAGTCTCCACGACCTTCAATAAAGCACGTGCTGCAATAGCAGCCACTCATTTGCAACTTGTCAGCTGAAAACTTCTGGAACTGAATACACAGCTTAAGCAATCCCTTACAGCGTGCATCTCAACTCACACCATCCTCGCCCACGTGGAATAAGCATTTTTTAAGCCCGCAACTCAAAATGAATGAAAGACCACATAGACACAGACTAACACGTTTTCAACTCTAACCCAGCATCAAGACATCTTTACACACATTTTAAAGCCTATCCAAACTGCCTCAATGTTAATTATGTCAACTATGCTCGAGTTTTGGGTTTCTTGGTTTGTAATGAAAGCCACATCTTATTTCCTGGGATGAAACTGCGTTTTATTTTAATTTAAAATAAAACATATCAAGGTTTGCAGCATCTGTCTTCCTTCACCAGAAAAGAGACAGTCAGGTGGTGACTGTATTTCATACATATCACGTACCTGTGAGTAGCTGGCACGGTCAAACACACAGTGGTATCTACACTGAACCTAGGTAGTCCAGCACATTGTGGGGCTTAAAACAGATGCAAAGCATGTAATAAACATGTTGCATGCCAGCACTAATGGGGAGATTAGGGAAGAAACTAGTGCTACTTATCACTAACTTTCATCTTAGCATCACCTGTACACACCCAAGCTAAATCACCTCTTGCGTGGACTTTACACTGACACCTCCTAGTAACAAGAAAGTGTTGTGCAGAGTTTTTGGGTCTTATCAGGCTAGATGTTCTAATTACCGTGTACTTTTTTAGGCATCAACAGTTGTTAACCTGGAAAGAAACAAACCAACCACTGATGCAAGCCCAAAACACAAACTCAAAGAAGGAAAACAACCTTGAGAACAAATCGACTGATTTCAAAGTTACAGATACTCGTATGTGGGCAAATACTCACCTAATGCAAATGCATCTAAGCTCAGACTAAGATTTGTTCCTGTCATATGTCCTGAGAAGCAGTAGTTTATCCATCTGTCACACAACTTTGTTAGTTAATAAACTACTAGGTTATTTATTTTGGTACAAAGATTTCTGAGCTATGACACGAGAACCATTCCCAGAGGGCAGCAGGAGGCAAGTACTGCGGGATGGCTACTGGCTGTTGGGAAGAGGGGAGGAAAAAAATGATGCAAGGACATATTGTAACCAAGTTTGGGCCTGGAAAAGTTGAAGATAGAAAACTGTGAGTCTGATGTGGAAAGAAAGCTGAAGGAGGAGAAAAAAGTAGGAGGTACATAAGTGGAGGGCAAGGAGCCATGCCTGCTCTTGCATCAGCTGTACATGCACCTACACCTTGCTAGCAAACCGAGGTCTGGGCACCCTTGTCAGAACACCTGCAACACACAGAATGGGAAACTTTCAAAACACATTTGTTCCCAGTTCAGAAAGACAGAGCAGACAGCATGTTGTGAAATACTTAACCCTGGTCCTCTATCAAACTTCATTTAAAAAAAAAAAACATGTCTCTAGCTATGTTGAAGCAGAGGTTTTCCAATCTGTTAGTATCCCAAGAAGGAGAATGTTTTCTTTCCACCATGCTCTTCCTCATGGTGATTTATTCAGCAGAAAGCTGGAAGTGGCAATCAACAACCAAGGTGCAGAGATGTGCCCAGCTGCAGCATGGCTGCTTCTAACACACACGAGATCCTCCTACTCTGCACAACATTTCTGATGACTTTAAAAGTACTCTAAGTTGCCAAACCAAAGCAGAAAAGGCTGCCTCAATCTTCCTTAATTCAGATGAAAGACCAGAATATCAAGATCTAGAAGGAAATAAAACCTCCACGGCCAAACAGAAAACCCTTTATGTGGGAGCAGAGCACAGCTGGGACACATACAGAACTTGGGGAAACACAACAAGGCAACTTCTTTTTCCTGTTTTCTTAAGTGACTTAATTTTGAGCAGCTTGGCTCCATACACGTTTTAAAAGCAAGTTTTCAATTTTTTCATTAAGAAGATCATCATTGTAAGTTGAAATTTCTTCCAGTAACATAAATAGTGTTCTGTAAATGCATAACATTCATCCCAACTTCTTGTACCTGGTCAGGAAAACTGCTTGGCACACTACACCTTGAGGAAGTGCCATAAGAACAACCGGGTTTATGTTGTGTTTTGATGTTGTGTGTCTGTGTGACAAATTTAGAATCTGCTCTTCCACATCACTAAAGGAACACAGTCTTAATGAGTCATCTCAAATGACACTACATAAGACAGAACGAGGAAAAAACTTCCAATACCTCTTCTGCATACGTAAGCAACAATATAAGCAAGGTAAACAGTTAAAATGAAAACAGGGGCTTAAGAACAAATGTTGGTATTGCTAGGAGTCACAGTTTCCATCTAACGACATCAGATTCAAATAATTAAAAAAAAAAAATCTCAATAGAAAATTTAAGACTGTCCACAGTTCTTGTTAAAATTAAGGTGGATCTTCCAACTTACCTGTCATTTTGAAAGAACAAAATAAAGAAAAAACACAGTCATACTTCCAACCTTACAGCCAAGTCCCTGTGAGACCACTGTTGTGGGACAGTTAAGATGTATGGAAAGCACATGGAGAAAGGGTCCATGTGTCTGAAAACTTGTTTTTCTGGTGTTTTACAGTTGACAGTTTACAGGAGAGGGAATAACAATTTTTAAAAACCCAAACAAAGTAACAAACAAAATGAAAATCAAAACAAATAATTGAGCTGCCACTGTTAAGTTTGCTTTCCTGAGTCAGACATAATTCTGTGGGAATACTTCTATCTTTAAAACCTCTACCTTATTTGTGAACTATTATGAAAAGATAACCCATGCGCGTCTACAATAGTGACATAAGTTATAAAAAGAACACCAGTATAACTCTTGGAACGCTTTAATCCTTACAGCACTGGTATATTAGTACCTAAACAGGTAAAGAAAACATCTGTTAGCCAAGACTGGGTCTTTGTAAGTGAGAATGCTCTCGACCGCGTTCACCTCAAGCAGGTTTATGACATTTACAGTGAACAACACTTGGAAAAAATCTGGGAAACAAAAGACAGACGCTTTGGTTTTGACGCTTTGCAACACACAACTTTTACCTGCTCTCACGTCACCGCGTTGCAAACCAGGCAGTTTGCTGACCTACTTAGGCAGCTGCAGCGGGATGTCGGGAACAAAACTGCAGGAGACAAAGGGAAACACTGGTCTTTCTGAAAGGAGCTGTCTTGCCAAATTAATGATTTTGCCCCAGATTAACCGTAAGGGCTAGTCTACACAAGCTTTGCCAATATTGCCACATAGCAAAGCTTAGTGTTAGAGTAGCAAAGCCATCGTTCCAAACCAGAGAGTAATAAAACGGGGTTTTGATGACATATCCTTTACCTGCACCAGTGTTTTGGCCTTCTCCAGAGAGCATTAGCACTTTAAAATGAAGTTATAACTCCAATAAATGTTTCCAGCAAAGACATGCACCAAAACTAAAACACGCTCACCAGGATGACTCAGTCCCGAACATGACAAGTGCGTACTTGGAGATTTTGCATCACTAAGGAGAAAACTTTAAAAATTTTGCTTTTGATGTAAACATAAGGCCAATTTAGTCTCCTCCTGATCTGGGCTTCTTTATGTGGGTTTGAGTCTTTCAAGCACAAGCTTTCCATGTTAAATCTAATTAAGTCCTACCTAGAATTGACCATTTTAATGGTGAAGTTTTTTCATTTGTCTGCCTTTATTCCTGCAACATTTTCCTCTCATGAAGGCTGGTCTTTCTGCGTGCAAAACTCCTTAATAATCACACTATTAAACAGGTCAGACACAAAAACATGATGCAGCAGTTCACTCCACCCACTGCCATCCTCCAAAAAGATATTTTACAACCAAATCAGAAGGTTTTCTTTGAGGTCGCACCCTGGCCTTTAGCAGCACACATAAAAGAGAGTCTTCACCACACCCTGCAAAGGATGCCAGCTCTCAGAAGATTTTGGCTATGCCTCTCATATGTCTCTCCCCTTAAGATTATCTGTAACTGCAACTTCAGGTCTCAAGGCAAAGCAGTCCACCTAACACTCAGCACAAAAACCTGCAGAAGTTGCTCTGCTTAGTTTAAGAGAAACAACAACTAGGAGAAACTTTCTAACAGATGAAAAACTGAAGTTGAAGTCAGGCAAAAGTGTAAGGCTTCCCCTCCACCCCCCAAGAAAGAGAACAAAGCAATTCCTTCAGCAGCAGCACAGGGGACATGGTCTTCACCCAGTAAAGAGCTTGTTTACCTTGAAAATCTGAAGTTACTCTGACTACACTGAGCTCATCCAGAGCTAGATTGTAATCTCAGTTGGAAATCTACCCTCAACCAGCACATCTTGTCTAAACATGCGAGCTAGCCCTAAGTAGACAGAACACACACTTGACAAACACAATCCCCAAGAATGGACCCTTGGAGCTTCTCAGCAGCAGACAGTACCTGCCATTTCATCTTACACTGGGGTGTTTTAGCCAACTTGGAAAACAAACGCCCAACTGTACCAGCTGAGCTTACAAACAAGTCGATCACAAGCAACGCAGACGAGCTGGCTGCTGGGCACCGAGGGTTCCTGCCATGCACCTTGCATGCAGCACGGAGCAGAGTTCAGCCAGATCCACACGTGTAGCCATTAACATTAAATATATTTAAGAAATGCAGTGCTGTGCAGTGTGTGTCTAATAATCCAAACATCCCTGTGACTTACTGAAATCGTATTTGGAAAACATCAGTGAGCCTGCTGAGAAAACTTGGTTTAATCAGGTTCTTACACCTCACTTGTTTTTGCAGTTAACACATGGGAGAAATAAGCATCAGAGTCGGAGAAAGATTTTGACAATCGCTGGTAAGTATCAAGTTGAAGGGACAAAATTACAAGTATATGAGCAGTATCATGGGACAGCTGGATGATGTGACAAGCACTATGTTTCTTTGGGAATACAACATAGGAAGGCACCAGAACCCTGGACACACTGGGATCCAGAAAACAGACGTCTGCAAGACTATCACGGAAAAGTGATGACATGGCCAAGAGGAAACAGGGACCAGCAGTGTGGATTTCACCCGCGCAAGAAGGAAGAGCCAAAAGTCTGCAATTCAGAGCACTAACCGTGTCCATAAACAGTAACAAGAGCTGTACTAGGCAGCTTAAAGTCTTTCAGGAGATGTAAACCAACATGCCTTAGGACATAAACCAGCCACTAACTACATGGTATTAACAACGTATTTCCTTGATAGGCAACAAGCAATTTTGGAGCTGTCCAGAACTGGTTTTTTTTGTTGTTTTCTTGGAAACATTAAGCAGTGGCACAGATATAATACAGGAGGCAGACAGGAGACTGGATACTCCCCTATGTTAAGGTATTGCTACCCTGCTACTCAGTACCAGGACAGAGAGAAAGCTTTGTGCAATATATGAAATAAGAGGCCTGAACAGAGAGCTAAGAAACAAATTATTTAAAACTATTAGTTACTTTTTGTATTTGTCAGTTCACACGAGGAGGAAGTTCCTTTTGTAACTGCAGCCGAGACCAATACGAACAAAACAGGTTCAAAGAAAAAAACCAAAAAACTAACACATAAATCAAGAAGTCCAGACTTAATCAACTCTAGATCTTTCTCCAGACACATGAGCACCTTCAGAACAGCCCTGCTCCAGCCACAAAATACATTTTAAAGTGTGCAAGAAAAATTATTAATAAAAAAGGTTCTTTTAATGACAAAAGTTTTGCCAAACAAGGCAATTAATGCAGGTGTAAAGGCAACCTACAAAGTACAAATTACCTAGACATCCCAAGCAGCTCCATCCTGCCACACCTCCTTCCACCCCAACTCGCCTCTTACATCAGGCATGCAGATGAACTGCGCATCTTCAGATACGAAGAAAGGCCAAGAAATTCCATCTCAAGTTCTCCTGCGTAAACAAGATGCTCTGATTTCCAGTTCTACCTTTGCCTGGCGTGTAGAAGCAGCCCAACTGTATTTTCCTACTATTTTTCCTGGGTAAGAGCCTCGTTGCTTCCTCCCTTCAGGCCATTTTTAGGGGCTTGTTGGAGCAGGAATATAATTAACAACTCCCCATTCAAGCCTGGTATAGTGCTTTTTGAATCTCTTTTTAAACCATATGCCTTTAACATACCTGTAACATTATTGCCCTTCAACTACTTATCCAAACATAACACGCATTTAGGCACTTCCCCCCAGTTATGCCAGGTAGACCATTTCTGGACAAGGCAACTATTTTGATTTATTGCTTCCCAAACTCAGAGACCTTACAACTTAGTTGTCACTAAAACATCACAGACAACATTGTAGTTTCATTTTCAAATAAAAAAAAAAAAAAAACAAACAAACCAAAATTATGCTGAATTTAAAAACCAGCTTTAACAGTCTGGAAGCAAATTCTGGCCTGATTTGTTCCTGACCTCTTACTGCCAGGGCAGCCTGTAAAGTTCCCAGGAGACTGCCAGAAACAAACTTTCTGTAAGAAACCTTGAAGACGACATGGCTTTAGATCCTTCCCTGATGGGGCAGTTACCACAACGTGGCCCTGCACGCACAGTGAAGTGGGAACAAGCCCTGGCACAAGCACAGCCACTTGGCTAAACCAGAACTGGAGAGCACTGGGTCCTGACAACCAAATACCTCCCAGCTTCAGCAGCGGTATGTATTTGTGATTTCAGTACTAGTCCCAAATAGAAGTTTTAAAACACTATGAAAGCTCTCTATAAATGTCAATAAAAACAAACGGGTATCAGGAAATAAGCAGCAGAAACTACTGGCACGTGTTGGCTTCCACCTCGCCTTGCTCTACAATATTTATTGTCTAACAAGCTTAACAAAAACTGCCAAGTCGCAGCTTTTCGGTGCGCTGCAGAACAGACATCCCACCCCACTTCTCACACCAGCGCCCTGCGATGCTCACAGACAAGCCCGCACAAGGACAATGTCCTTCTCATGGGCTTCACGACAACTCAAAATGCTCCAAGTGCCAGCACACAGAGGAAAGGACAGGAGTTCAGTGACGGGGGACGCGTCCCATCACATCTCCATGGAAGTCTATTTTGGGCACGGGCAGAGAGGTTACGGCTTGGTGGCTGTGCAAGGGTCTCACCAGGGCTGCAGTGTTTTAGGGATGTCAGAAGGTGGACAGCACAAGCGAGAAGATGCAAACGCAGTCACGTTATTTCTGACCAAAACCACTTTACAAGAAGTACAGCTATCTACAAATAAATGGAAAACAACGCGAACTTCATCTTACATTTTTATTTTGGTGCGACTATATTATCCTCACCTGGAAAAAGTCGAAACTATGGTTACTGGTCCATTGCAAACATGGGGAACATACACACATCCATCTGTAATCTGTTCACACAGATGGGCAAAAAACAAAGACAAAACCCACTGAGATAACAAAACTGTCTTAATTTCAAATACAGCAGCACAATCCCTGCATAACAACATTAAGTTCATCTAAGAATTTGAGCTTAACTACCCTCTTTGTTAAGGTAGTTCCCACGTGCTCCCTGCGATACAGGCAAGCAGACAGTAAGGTAGCAAAATTTTAGCAAGTTTCAGCTGGCCAGGAGCGACTCATGCCAGACAGTGACAGATCTGTTTGGATGAGAACATCTGCTGCTGCTGCTGAGGATACCAGGAATACTTGGATCCAATCTATCCCTGTAAAAGGTCTGCGGATATATGCTACAACTTATGCCCAACTTACTACTGCAAACATGGTTTACTCTGGTGAAAGCACTCTTATGCCACCCTAATTTACACTGGGCTCACAAACTAAATTAAACCAGGGCAAGAGAATTTTATCTACATTAGGGCAACTGCCAGGACAAAAAGTGCTAAAAAAAAAAGTGCAGGCTTCTGGCTGATTTGTTACAGAAGAGAAAAACAAGAGCTAACCTGGCTCAAATTTAACTTCTCTGGGATGGATGCACAGCAACATCCCTTTGAGCCAAACCACGCTTTGTCCTACGGCATTCTCTTCCTGAGGAATCCTCCTTTTCTCAAGCTCAGGAACACACCACAGTATGTTGGAGATATGCAGGAAGACTTCTGTGTTTTGTAAATGACAGGATTTGCTCCAGGGGCACACAGAGGGATTAGACAAATCTGTACATACAAGGCAATTCTGTCAGAATTCACACAGCCACCCCAGAGAGCTACGAGCAACATGGCATTATGCAGTTGAGGCAAGACCTCAAAAATCAAATGACCGCAAAAATTATAAGTCTTACTGGTCCCACAGACTGAAAATTTATTAATGAAACAGCCATTTTTTTTTTTTCTGTATTTGCAGAAGCTAGCCTATGGACAAGAAAGGCAGACAACAGCAACACTTTCACGTGTTCCTGCATCCCCTTCACGTCTTTTGCCCTCTCCCCGCTGAAGTTGCCATTTCTGAGCTGCACGGATAATCCAGTTGCCAAATAACTAGAGGGAAGCCACACCACTATAATTTACAAGTATCCTACTCATAACCAGTCAGCCAAACAGCTTCCATGCAAAACTAAAAAACAGGTAACGCTCC
Source organism: Tauraco erythrolophus (assembly GCF_009769465.1). Taxonomy (NCBI): domain Eukaryota; kingdom Metazoa; phylum Chordata; class Aves; order Musophagiformes; family Musophagidae; genus Tauraco; species Tauraco erythrolophus. The sequence goes on along the minus strand of NC_141479.1, from coordinate 17,713,861 downwards.
TCTCTCTGTGGCTACACAAATCCTTCAGCACACACAGACTCTGCTCACACCCAACCACCCCCTCAAAAGTCCATGCCTACTTATTTTCCTACTCACACCCTAAACTAAGCGTTCATGCAAACCCGACACAGCTTCTGAACTCGCCCACCGACTTGCCCACAGCCACAATACATAACGACACAGCCAGATCCAGAAAACACCAGGCCAACTCACACTTCCCCTGCTTCACTGCTAAGTGTAAGTTTCACATATCCACTCATTTTTCTTCCAAGTTTTACTTCTGAAATTAGTTAATGGATTTTTCTGAGCTTTATATTGGAATTTTTCAAGTGAAAGCTAGTCAGATCAATTGGCCTTTGGTGACTAACAGCCTCTAGTACTACAGCACACTTTGAAATAATCTACCCTTAAAATACAAGGACATGAAATTCTTCAGTCTCCTGCAATAACTCGCTATATAGAAACCTAAACCAATCATTTTATTTGCAAAACCAACACTCAAAATAAATGGGACTTGCATAGATGAGGTATAGGGTGGAGATCAATTTTATCTCCAAAAGAGCCACTGAAACATTACTTTTGGCTGCAAACGTAATGCTCCAACATCGGCAACCTACCTGACCGATTCTACCCAATGTGAAGACCAGCTGGGCTAAGAGAGAGATCTGGAGTGCTAAAAAGAAGAGAGACAGGCAGCAGGTAAAAATTAGGCTCTGCAAAGGTAGGCAATACAAATGTGTTTCTTAATGTGCCATACAAGAACTAGGTACGTGTGTTTTTGGTTCTTCACATCTTGCAAGCCTGAGGAAAAAAGATGAGTAAGCTTAAAAAAAAAAAACCTAAAAAGGACTTAATCATATTTATATATTAATGCATGTAACCTACTTTCACACATAGCTAATGAGTTCCTTCATGGGATTCAAACCTGAACAATACTGAGTTTAAAAACCCCACAGCTCTAATGACTACAAGTTTTGTTGCTAACTTAGTTTTGTCTGGTGCTCTTACACCTCACACACACTTAACTCACATTTCCCCAGTACGTTTTCAGAGATAAACAACAAAACATAACACTTCAAGATGAAATTCTGTGCAAAGGTACTTCTCCATAGAATAATTTACAATATCTTTTAATCAAGCAGTCTTTTTCACAGTAAAAAGCTGCATGTTTCCTGTAAACTCATCTTGCTGTTATAGCAGAACAGCAGATTTTCCAAGAATATGACCTCCTTCCACCTAGAGCAACCCTTCTGAGCCTCAATTTCAGATATGGCACACAGTCATCTAAATCAGCATCACCAACAACCTCAAAAGCATTCAGGCGCTTTGAAGAGTGGCGAATCAATGGCTCATTTCGATGTCATGTCTTTGATTTGTCTTTCACCACAATCTTCCAAAACTGCTTCTCAAGACAAGCAGTGAAAAAAACTATTATTAGTACTTAGGCTCCGCGGTGCCTCTTTTGCAAACTCTTGCTGATCTTCCTTCTGTGTGATTTTTACTTCATTTTATATCTCAGCCCTGCTAGCTCAACCCACACAGAGATCTGTTTCTTTAAGTCTGTTCACCATCAGCACCTATTTAAAAGTCAATCACCGACTTTATATTTCATTTGTTTTTAGTTTATTTTTGTACTTCAGAATGTTAAAGTTGGACTACAACAGTCACCCCAAACACCATATTGCCTAAAAGCAGATGATGACACGACACTGAAGCAGGTTGCATTTTTTTGGAGGGTGGCATGCAGACTCCTCGCCTCCATCCAGGGCAAATATGCAGATTTTAAGACAGATTCCCAGAAAGTTACAACTGGAAGGAATGCCCAACCACAGGAAAAGGTCTGCTACAGACTTATGATAATCCTGCGTTTAAGTGATACTGAAAGATGTGCTCCTACTTTATAGGCCAAGACAAAATTAACATCTTTTTTACCTACAAATGATAGGACTTAAAAATAAAAACCCTTCAGAACTGACCGCTTGCACGTTTCGTTTACCCTCTCTGACACCTTGATACGCAGTACAAAAATCTTCTTATGGTGGGTATATTCTTTTTACTTGATGTCATTGGGCTCATCACTACTGAGTGGGATGGAGAAGTTCAAATCGCTGTCAACGGCTGCAGCAGGACTTTTTGTGAAATGGGTTTCACTGAAAACACAGTGCAGGAAAAACAGTTTGCCGGGCCACCTCAGAAACCATGACTGTGCTAACGCAGCTCGTCCTCCCCAGCGCTCGCTGTCAAACTGCATAGTTTCGCCTGCACATGCTGCTGACACCCGCTGCCAAGCGCAGCCAGCTCTCCTGGCATGGCCGGGCTCTGAACCGCTGGCAATTTCCGAGCTGTGTTCTTAGATGCCGTACCGGGAACAAGAGATGGGCAGACAAGCCTTTCTTTTTTTTTTTTTAATTTAAAAGCTGATGTACTTCAGAACCCATGCACCACCTGGAGCCCTGTCTTGCTAAAAGACATTAAGAAGAAAAAAAAGGGAAAAAAAAAAAGAAAAAGAAGCTCCTGAAGTGCTGGCTCGGTGCAGCGGCCGGTGACAAACCCAGCACCTCCAGCAGACACGGTACGCGGCTCCGCAAGCGCCGGGCAGCGGCGGCCACCGCCGGGGCCCGCGGGGCGCTGCCCCTCGGCCCGACGCCCCCTCGCTGCCCTTAAAAGTTTATTTTTTCTGGGTCGCCCGTTTCCGCCAGGCACTGGGCAGCACTTGAGCTGTTCGGGGCGGGATTTTTTTTTTTTTGCCAGTGGGTGAAACAGCCTTTTCAAACCTGGAAAAAGCAGCGGTTTGATACCGAGAACACGAGTGTCCGCGGGGGGAGCGCACGGCGGCACCGGCCCGAGCGGGGCAGGGGGCGGGCCGAGCCGCTGCTGTCAGCGGGGCGCTCGGGCAAGCTCCGGGGCCGGGCGCGCACCCGCGGGCAGGGCAGGGCAGGCCCGCTCCGCCGCGCCCCGCCGCCGGCCTCCCCGCACTCCTTCGTCCCTAAAAGCAGCCGAGCCCGCTCCTTACGTAACCGCGACGGCCCCCCCGGCCGCCCCCCCCGCGGGGAGCGCGGCCTTCCGCCCACTCGCCGGCTGCGGGCCCGCTCTCGGCCCCGGCGGGCTGCGGGCGCTGCCGCCGGCCCGGCCGTACCTGATGTAGGGGCTGGCGGCCGCCAGGATGTTCTTCTGCACCGGGATCTCCTCGCCCTCCAGCACCAGGTGCGCGTCGCAGAAGCGGCTCTCCTCGCGGAAGGAGCTGAGGGCCCGCAGCAGCCGCGCCGGGTGCTGGGGGTCGGACACGGCGCTCGGCCCCGACATGCTGCCGGGCCGCGCCGAGCTGTGCCGCGCCGCGCCGGGCCGGCCGCCTCAATCACTGCCCTCACACCATGGCTGCCCGCCCGCCGCTGACATCATCTCCCCGCGCCGCCCCGCCGGGCTCCGCCTGCGGGGCGGGAGCGGGGGCGGCCCCGGGCACCCGCGGGCACCGCCGGGCACGGCCCCGGGCACCCCCGGGCACGGCGGGCGCTCTGCTCGGCCGGGCCGCCCTTTGCTGCGTGCCCGCTGTGGCGGCAGGCGGGGAGCCTGAGCTCAGCATCGCCTGCGAAATTAGCTTGCTTTTTTTTTTTTTTCCCTCCGTTTCTTTCCCTCTTGGCTTTAAAATAGGACTAAATCCAACCTTGTCTTTATTTTTTTTCCCCCGTATAGGAGCTGGAGGTGAAAGTGAAAGGCGTTAGCATGAGAAGAAGAGAATGAGGATTAAATACAGTGAGACTTGTTTCGATAGTGCTGCTTTCCGTAGCAGCCAGCTGGAAATACGGCCTTTTCAGCAAAAAGATTTTCTTCAGGACTATTACAAGATTTTAGGCCATATATTTAATGTGCTTAATTGCATATTAGGAGATTACTTGATTCCATCTGCTGCTGCTTTCTTTAGCAGCATCCAGTATTTAGTGAAACTCGATTTGCGCAGTGAAAGGGTTTGAAAACTGTGATCCACTGTGCCGACAGTTCAGTCAATGCTGCCAGGATGGGGCAAACACAGCAGCACACCCTCTGCTCTGACAGTCAGAAGTAGGATTGGATTTCTTAGGCTGTGAAACACCCAAAAGGACATCATGCCTTCTGTTTCTCCACTGGGAGAATTAAATTTTTGGAGGGCCCGATCTAGTAAAGCTGTGGTGGTTCACATGCTTTTATATTTGCATTTCTTTAAATCAGCAATGTCAAAAATACATGTCTTTGAAACGTGGACAACTTAAAATTTTATTTTATAATTTATCCTAATGTCGTTTGATGGTGTCTCCAAATCATTTTCCTACTAGGAAAAAGAAAGGTGTCTGGAAATGTCCTCATAGGAAAGAGAAGTGAATGACTTTACAAAGGCAACGTTGTCCTTCTGGAGCTAGACACAATGCTGGTTTGTTCTCCAGATGGAGATTTCGGCTGGGGCATCTGCAGGCGTAGACCCCAGCAGTCAACACGCTGCACCAAGTGCCGCTTGTGAAGAGTGCGAACAGCCCCGTTTATGCCAGGGTTTGCAGTTCAGCCCGTGCTCAAGTGCTTTCTGACTGCGCAGGGGTCACAGAGAGGAGTATCGTGTTCTCGGTTTGTTGGGCAGCTTTGAACAAGAATTTTGGAAGCAGAGGATGTGTTTCACATCCTGGTGCAATGGAAGGCCTAAAAACATACTAATCTGCATGAAACACCAGCAACTTTGCATTGTTTGTTGTTATAACATACCTATTTAAAGATATTAGAAGGCCACCTCTTCTGGCTTGGGTATAATTATCCAGGATGTCAAGTGTAGAATGAGGAAGAGCAGAAAAGATCCAGAGGACACACCCCCAGCTCTCTTTGAGGGTAATGAAACCAGAGAGCGCTCTGCCTCTTGCACTGCTGGTGAAAGATGTATTTTCCTTGTTATTAATACTTTGGTAATTGCATACCCAAGGGAACAGTGGTTTAAATTATTGTGAAAGCTGTCATGGAGTGGCCTGGTTATTTAAAAAGAAAAACACTGGTTTGTTTCTATGCTTGCTGCATAGATTGTTACGTCGGAAAACATAGTTGTATTTCTGGTTTTTAACATGTCCTGGTAAACAGTGTTTCTGCTGCTTATGTGGGGCAATGGGACAAGGTGTAACAGATAATACCCACTTCCAGAGAACAAATTAATTATTATGCCTTGTTATTTGCTCCATTTAATGAAACCTGTTGATAAAAAAACCCACCCAAAACAAACCACTCTACCAACTCGAGGGTCATTTGTAACATCTTTGAAGTAATTATATGTGTGTGTACCCATGGCCTGATTCTCTTGCTCGACTGTGTTATTTTCCTTTAATGGAGCTATCTATCCTTACTATTTTTATTTGCAGTCACTAAATCTAGATTCTTTTTTATGCCACTACAATAACTCCACTGGTTTTACTGGGCTAATTTATGACTTAAATTGGTGCAAAAGAAAAATCAAACCATTCTGTCCCTCCAGATTTCATTCGTAGCGAAGGATGTCAGAGAAGCAAACCAAACCACAGACTCACTACCGTGTGCCATGTTACCACAACAAAAAAAAACCCCTCAAGCCTTGCAGCCGCTTGGCAAAGTGTCTGTGCATTCCTCCTTGCTATTGTCAGCCTAGACATGACACAGTGTATTACTATATTCAGCGTGTTTCATCAGATTACTATTGCAACTGCTAAAAACATTCTTGAACAAATTTGTGATTAGCCATATGGTTTTATCCATATTGTCTCTCCCACAGGAGGATACTGGGATTGGCAAATCCAGATTTACATCACTGTTTTTCTCTTCAGGTTGACTACAAACTTGATGCTAATCAAATCCTGTGTAACACTGACCAAAGGAGTACAGCACACTTTGTTTAAAAAATCATACCCAATACAAGTTCTTGTAATTTATTTCCTGCAGTATTTCTACATGAACATAAATATTTGCTTTCTTAGACTGAAAAGAACAAATTGATTTGGTTTTATGATGAATATTCTCCTATCATGTCATCTCTGCCAGTAAAAATTAGTTCCTCAGAAGTCAAGTAATTCCTGTATCCAAACTCATAATCATCTGAAAACATAACACTATAAATTCTACAGAAGAAGTTCTTGAGACAAACTCTTAAAAGGAGATCCATAATAATGGTTAGACTTTTGATTCATTACCACTTTATAATTCCAGAAATATTTGTGGAGACTTGTTAAATCCAAACTTTTCCAGATTAAAAGAAACAACTCCTCAGCTTGTGTCTTTTGCCAACATCAGAAGTCAGTCTTCCATTCCAGTACTGATCCATATTACTTACAATGATGGAATTCAATTTCTTCTTTAGAAGATAAAGTCCCCTTAGACAGTAGTGGTAATATGCCTGGAAAACACTACAGTTGACTGTTTCTGCAGACACACATTACTGAAGTGCTTATTTCCATTTTATGGAATATATAAATATTTGAATGTCCAAAACTGCATATTTTAACTCTAAATCTGACCACAGTGACTTTTTTTTTTACATTAAAAATATGCTACATATTCTTTATACTTACAGACTGCACAGACTTTCACAGAGAAAGGGAGGTGTAGTTGTTAACAGACCAAACAAGAACTGTGGATGATGGTTAGTTCAATTCCTGCTCTGCTGTAAACATCTTAGGTAATCACGAACAAGTCACCAAAGCCCAGATTCTCATGTGATGGGCAGATAGCAAATGACAATGATTTCATTCTCTTTCCTTCCTGTAAAACACAGTGAGCAGCAGAGACACTGTGAGAGTGCATATATAAAAGTGAGAGATACCCGAGTAGTGTGGTGATACTCACAGGACCACACGAACACCTAAAATGGATGGATGTATGCCTAGTTTTCCTCGTCAGTAAAAATGCCTCCAACGGTAACGGTAGCTACAATAGGAAAATACAATTCAAAAGAGAAAAATCAATGGCCCAAATCAGAAAACAGGAATACCTCAGGGGATCAGGAAATGCCATTCCTATAACAAAAACCAGTCACGGTGTACTTGGCATTTGAACTCTGTGTTGAAATGTGCTTTTTAATTGTGATTAGGAATGAGAGTTGTGTACTTTTACCAGGAAGCACTTGTTACAGGCAGTGATAAACCCATGTGAGAGCATGGATGCTCCTAAGCAAATGCTTAGCTATAGCAACAATAGCTTGTAGTTTCAGCTACTGTGTGGTTCAGATGAGGTCTAAATTAGGTCTTTCTCACCTAAACAATTTGTTTTACAACACGTGTATCTGAGTTCTGCTAGAAATACACTGCTTTCCTTCATATACATATTGTTATTAGCGGAGAATATTAGCAATATTAATAAATACTACGTTTCTGTTTATCTTTTACACCATGTAATCATCTCATTACATGAAATGTCACGTCAGATATTCTCCTCAAGGAAAACTGATTTAAATACAAAATGCTTAAGATTGAATAGCACTAAAGTATAATTGAGTGCTACATAAAAACATATGTTCTATTTCAAGTTACTTGGTTTTGTCAACATAAAAGGGAAAAATATGCTATGAAATTATTAGCAAAGTAGGTTTTTTTAGGTTCTAAATTAGAAGGTTGTAGCACCTCAGTGTAATACTTTGGTTATCATGGAGTTTAAGAAATCAAGCACCAAGAGAATGCACCACCATGAATTATTAGTATCATAGCAGATAGTTTAACATGAGGTTATCTGGCAGGAGACAACTTTCATCATGAGTCTTGAAACAGTCCATGAAAGTTACACGACCTGCAAACATACGTGACTCATGCCATGCATCACCCTATAAATACAGTACTTCATTTGCTCAGAAAGCTATATTCTACTCAAATAAAACCCTTCTTGTCTTCTATTCCCTGCCCACAAGTTGTATTCAACATTAGCACTTAATACTGATCATTCTTCTTTCGTAATAGTTATGGACCAGCTGTGCATGTAATTATATCTAATAAAAGTTATTGCTCTCTCTTATAAGAGGTTATATCTAGTTATTGAAAAGATTATATTTAGTCATTTCTTGTCATAAGGTAAGGTTGTTTCTGAGTGATATTATCCCACATTCAGCAGAAGGATGTCTCAGTCTGTGTAACTGGATAAATAGCATTTTACTCAGTCTCAGTCTTCACGTCTTTCTCTGGTATAAACATTCCATGCAGGTCCAGATGCAAGTCTACATCTACTGTGGCTCGGCACAATTCTTGGAATGTTTTAGCATCCAAGACAAGTAGGAAGGGTGCTTTCTTTGGATCAGACGTCACAATACAGGTCAGAACAATACCTGTGACATACAAATGAAGAATTAGAAGCACATACTAGTTACATCAAGCAGAAAAGATAACACTGTCAGGAAACAATTCTTGTTTCCTAAGAATTTTAGGACATAAACTGAAAGTGCTCACTAGATCAAGAAGTAAACTGAGAGTGCTAAAGAACTAATGAATGCTTCTCTTCCGTGATTTTTTCTGGTCTGCCTGCAGTTCATAGGAAAGGAAAAAAGCAAACCAACACTGAATTTTGTGCCTGGCAGTTTTGGGACTCATCCTTTCAGCTATTTGCTATTTGCCTTTGCAAGGAGTCACCTGAGAACAGAACCGGGTCAAGATTCCAGGGATACTTGCAGTGCCACTTCATGTTCTCATCTGTAACAACACTGACTTTCCACAGCTCCAGCTGCTCCAAACTATTGATAAATCCAGCTCCAAGTGTCTCTCTGGAAAGTCTGAAGCACTGGTTTTATTGTTTATGGCTGCCTTGGGACATTACACAAGCTGATTTTGGTCTATTGTTTCTTTGGTTTTTTTATCTGCAGGAGTAAAATGACTGGTGCTAATTTTAATCTCACAGTGGAAGCGTCAGCCCAGCTTTCTTGATTAAGAACAATGGAACTTATAGGATTTAATGCAAAAATCATGAAACCCCAGCTTTCAGAATGTTGTCATTATTTTACCATCATCCTCTTCTCTTGCATCAGGGCTGGGAATGAAAACAGGCTCAGATGGCCAGCAGTGGTCCTCTTCCCAGTGGAGCATTTCCTTTGTCTGGACATTAAATTTTGCAATCTAAATTGTTGTGACCAGAAAATAAAGATGTCAGTGACCCAGACAGTGGTTTATTCCAAAGGTACAACATGAACTGGCATGGGGGACCAATGCTAAGAGTTAAAGAGCAACAAGGCATATGTCATCACAAGAAGGAAACACCTGGAAAACGTTAAACTTTGCAGTCACATTGAATAATCACATAATTTTATTTTAATTTAATTTCATTAGATTACAACTGCATCTTTCATTTATGGGCTTTAAGTATTTTACAAATTCTAACGGATCATGAGAGAGCCTTCACTGTAAATCATGTCCTCACTACAGAGAGGAAGAGTCCAAGGCCCAGAACATTTAAGTGACTTGCACCAAATCACTGCGATTCTGTAGTAAAGCAGGAAAAAGAAAGGGAAAATTTAAACTTTCTGTCTTCTAATCCTATGAATTATTTTCCTTTTATTGTGAACTCAATATTTCTCAAAGCCTTCTATTGTTAAGTAGGGTATATATGCCAGAACAAAGGCTATTAATAGTGATATGTAAAGATGAGGCAAGAATTCCACAAGATACTGGTATTTACTGAAGGAACAGAATACAGATTTTAATCTCATTAATGGGTCAAGAGTCTGACCAAACCAATCACCAGTGGGGATGCATGGCATTTGCAGTTCAGGTCAGTTCTGTTAAGGCCTTTTCTACACCCATACAGATGCAGTTACATTCTTTTCCCTTTTGACCTTTAGTCAAAATATTTGTTTACACAAAAATGAAACTATTCAAATGACTGGAGGAAGAATTTGGAAGAACTCTCCCTTCTAACCAAGATGACAGCAATTTCACTGACAGGCTTCACCTAAGGATTATACATGGTTGTTGTTGTGCCTGCATTCATTAAAAAGCAACTGATGTGAAAAAAAAAAATCTTCTAACAGCATTTTTTATTATATTTAAGTCAAACAGGGATTATCTACACTAGAAATCACAAACTTGCAGATTTGTTTGAACTACTGTCAGATGTTCTGCAATAAATTTTCTTGCATCATGCAGAAATCCAGCTTTATTTTGTAATCAGTTGTGGTAATTATGTACAGGAATCAACACTGAACTCAATTTGCACTTATGGTCACAGAACAAGGATTATAAAGAGTAAGTTTATCCATACCATACTTTTACCTTCAATTATTAATACTTTTTATCTAAATCTATTTGTACTCTAGGCTGTCTCCTGAAAAGTTGGCATCACGCATACTCAACCGAAGCATTTGCTACCCTCTAACACAGAACTAGCTAGCAAAAGATAAAGCTTTCTGAAAAATTAGATATTGTTGTAATATTTTTAATTGATTAGATACTGTTGCAATAACTTTTTTTTTTTTAGTTAGGTTTCCTAAAGGGAAAAAATATTACAGATGTATGTCTGTCAATACTTCTTTTTCCTACTGTCTCCTTTGTAGCTCTTGGCGCATTCAGCCCAACTTAGCAGAACAGTGAAGGTCTCAGTAACTATTGTGTTCAGGAGACTTAGTGGAAACATAAAGCTGGATAAAGAAGCCTGAGTTTATTAATACTTTATGAGAGAAATGGTACAATGTGAGCTGACCCTTATAAGAATTTAGGTATTTCATGTTTCTTTGCATGTGAATGACTGACCAATGGGAAAAGTTTTGACAGAAACACATACACTATTGAGTACTTGAAAATCCAGCCTCAAGTCACATGTGTAAGAAAGCATTTGTTCTGCTGCCTGTGGAACTACGTGTTTTTAACAGCTGATAATAATACTCCAGATTTTCAACTAGTAAAATGAAGATATATTGTTTCCATAGTTTGGAAACCCAGTGAGGCTGTTTCAATCATACAAGTAAGCTAACGTGCATGTCCAGCTTTTCATCCCCCTGCTTTCAAGTACTGAAATTTATGAACATAGAAACCAACTGCAGTGTCATAATTTAGAAACTTCAACTCGATGTTGAAAAAAAGAGTTCTGTTTCTGGCCTTAGAACCACACACTTAGAGTTTGCATGTATGAATGCAGATTAGGCTATATTTTGGGCCAAACTAGTAAAGCATGGTCTAGTTATAACTGCCTAAATTTGATGTGTGTTCTATAAATACAGTTCTTTGACTTTGCAAATGTTAATTATACCTTTGTAGGAACTGGCTTCCACTGGACTTCTGCTGCAAAGACATACTTGTATTTTTTGCCATTATAGTCGTAATTGATGCGAGGCAGTTCTATCCCTGGGTAAAATAAAGATCAAGACTTAGGAGTAAGAGAAGAAAATAACTCAAATGTATGTTTACATATGCCAACCTTCAGGAAGTTTTGCCCTGTGAAAAACCTTGACAGTATTTAAAACAGGTGTTTTTATGTCTGTGGATTTTTTATGTCTGAATTTCTAAGAAGCTGAAGATAGATATTAACACAACATAATTAAGCCAGGGTTGTTGGTTAAAAAATGACAATTGTTCATTCTTAGGGATTCATTATACTAGAATTTAGGAGGGTTTGTTTTGCTTTGTTTTGTTTTTTTCTTTCTTCATAAATACATGAGATGTAAACATCTGAGATAAAACTGGATGCTACCATTCTAAGAAATTACTTTTGCTTTAGGTAAATATTCCTTACATATTCCTGTTATTATTTCCTGAAAAAAGTTTTAAAATCCACTTTCAAAGGCAATCTTTATAAAATACAGCAATAACTGAAGTTACTATTTATAACAGACCTATTTAACTAAATTTACTCTTGTAACAGGTAGACTTGAAAGCCATATTAATAGTTGTAAGATCAGACTTGGGACCCTGTATTAATACAAAACTGATATAACTTCAGACCTTTAAAGGATATCACTCTTGATAAATATCTATCTGAGAGTTTCAGGGTCATAAGTTAGTGGAGAGACTCAGAGGAGGGAAGTAAAGAAAAGAAAGATATTGTCAATAACTACGCTAAACATATTAATTGAAAGTTTAATTTCTCTTAGCTTTATAAAGATCTTGCATATATGAACAGCTCCTAGGCATTATTAGACTGCACCTATGTGTGTGTAAGAGAACACATTTGAGATTTGTATAATGGATATGTCTCACCTTCACACAGTATTTCAGGTTGGCAATAGATGCTGCCATCTTTCTCTTTTATGGCAGTTGCGGTAGATGGAAGCCTGACTAAATTAGAACCTACTTTGGCATCCTGAAAGAGACAGATGCTGAAAAAGTAATGTGACTCTAAGAATATGCTTCTAATTTACATCTTTCATCAGCTTTGATATTAATATTTACAGTTTTGGGATTAAACCAATAATCCAGCTTCAAGAAGTTCCTTCGTATGGCATTTATCTTGTAACATTAGATTCTGACCTTTTCATTGGAAATCTTGTTATACTCAGAGGATTTTTATATATCACAGAGTAATCATTCTGAATCACACCAAGCCTTTAGAAAGGTTTAGATAGACATGACTATGTTCCAGAAGCACAATAAATGGATTACATAGTTTGTGAATTTCATTAATGAAGATGAGATTCAAGGAATTAGGTATCAAATTCCCACTAAAAGTCATCAAGGTTAGTTTTTTTGCACCTGCTATAGATCAAGTGCAGAAATAGGTGTAATGCACTCTTGTTTTTAATATGCTATTGCTGAATTCTTAAGATTGCAGGGTAGTTTGGATAGCTGGTGTGATCCAACACATCCTTTGTCATTGCTGCATGATTGTTTTTGAGACATGAACAAAGCAGCAAGATTCTAGGATGCAGAAAGAAGTATTATCCATTCCAAACATATCAAGCATTAACTTGCCCAGGTTGCTGGGCAGTATGAAATCTCGTTTGCAAACAATGATGTAAAATGATGTTTTAAATTAAAATGAAAGATAAAATCTTTCCTCTTCCTCATAAATCTCACACTTAAATGAAATCTTCTCATTTCAATAAAACTATTGCAATAATTGAGAGCATGAGTATATTACATTTAGGCTTCCAGTAAAGTGGAAGAAACAGATTGTGCAAAATCTCATGCATACCCTTCCAGTCAACAGCCAAGTTGATACATCTGCTCGTATTTGATATCATCTTACCAATAATCTCACTGGTAAGGAAATTACATATGTTCAATAGCTGGTTCACCAGAAAGGATGGTATCAGAACCTAGATCCATGTAACTGTACGTCCAACTGCTTGTTGCCATTTCTCACAATACATACACAAAACAAAACTCCTGCACACTTTGTGTATGTCTTATTTTTAAAGAATTAGAAATTTGCACATAAGGGCTGGCAATTAATAATTCACCCATTATTCACACTGATGTATTTTAAATTACTGATCAAAGAACACATTAAAAAGCCATTTTCTTTCTACCTTGTCATACTGCAGAGGAACAACAAATCGCTTGCAAGTTGGTATGGAGGTAAGCTTGTTGTTCTCTTCAAAGTCTGTACTCAGTTTTTTTAAATAGAACATGTCATATAAGCTACTGTCTGTATAGGCAATAATATCAAAAATAATGTGGCCATCCTCTTCATAAGCATTTATATGGTGAAAAAGCACCAGAGCATCGGTATAAAACTTGGTGGATACTTCTTTTTTAGTCTTCTTGTCTACAAAGTGAAACCAAGTCTGAAAGATAGGAAACATTATTTAAAACCGTTAATGATCAATAAATAGTTATTTAGGAAACTATTTTCTAATGGTAGCCCTCAACATTCTAATGTATTGTCTGTTTCTACTGAAGCATATTAAGAACCAGGATTTGCTGCTAGGAGACAAGACGTTCCAACCTGAAGATCAAATAATGCAGGAGTAAAATGAGCATGGAAGTGCTTTAAACTCATTTTACTGTTGCAAATTACTATTTGGGCTAGGCTGAGAATTGAAGTTTTCCAGTACTAGAAAACTCTCTGCTCTATTTTTAAGTTAAATAAATCTGCCTTAGTCCAGAGTCTTCATAGTGTTCTGTCCTGCTGCTCACTTCCCCAGCATGCCCCACTTATTGATGGCCAAAGCATGTGGGAATAAGGTCCTCAGAAAACAGGTTTTTTCCTCAGTTGCCACAGTGAAAGACTCTCCTTCTGTTGGATGCAGGCTCTTCCACCAGTCTGGCTCTCCTTTCTGATGCAATGGATCTGGAGCAGATCTCTTCCATAACAAACAGTATTTTGTTTGGACCAGGAGCAACTGTATGTGGCTGGGATGCTACTGCGGTTTTTAATTTCTCTGCTGGCACACAATATTTCTAACAATGCCAAACTATCCTCTTGCTCAAGCACTTCAGCATCAGATATTTATTTGTGAAATATTGGTTACGGGAGACAGTATTTAAAAAAATGCAACTTCTAAAAAAGAGTGTGCAACATGAAAGTCAGGGGTTGAAGAAAAATGAGGGATTACTGAAATTGATGAACCAGATGAAAAACAGAACAGTGTGGGAGAGGTTACTGGCCTGGCTGACTCCATTACTCAGCATTAGGAAAAATACCTTCTCTTCCTTGTGATAGGCAAGGCAGGACGCCCAGCTCACACCTCGGATGTAAGCAGTTGCCATTTTGACAATATCCAGTTTGAGTGGCTGCTCTATGAAGATAATGTAATTTTCTGTGATTCCAAAGCTATGGTAGTAGCTTGGGTTGAGCAGAGAGCGAGAAGGGATGGAGCATACCACTTCCAGATGTTTAAAACAAGATTTCTTCCTTTCGTTTTCTGAATATAAATGATAAAAAACAAAATTACATTTATAACAAATTCCAATACAATCTTGTGCTTGGATTGCTCCCCTGTATGACGTAGGAAAGAACAGGTTCATCTCAGTTTTATTTGCATTTTCCTGTTAAGAAAGTTGTTCGTTTCCTTCTGCAGCATTAACACAGAAGTTTGCATCTGAGTGAAGCAACACAGTAATATCTCAACGCCGGATCAATTTAGACAGAGGCCTCTCATCTTAGTATTTGATTCTGCTGGTTACTGTCTTCAGAATTTCCAGCATAGAGGAGAAAGATGTTCACTTCAATCAGCAGCTTTACAAGGGGATTCAAATGCCTCCATGTTTCTGAACTTCTAAGGAGATCCTGCTTGTTCTCTACCAACTTTGAGCCCCAGCTAGAAATTACAAACTTATCTTTCTTTCAGCTGTGGAAGGCCTCTTGACTGTTCAACCAAGAGGGCAGACATCACATTAACAGCTGATTTTAAAAAATACACACAAAAAAGTAATTATCTTGAAGGAAGGAGAGCAAGTTATTTACTCTGTAAACAAAGGACAATATTTCAGCAAGGCCTGATGTAGTCCAGGTTAGAGAGGAATTAACTCTATATTAGGTATTATTTGGTATTATGCTTCCCTGTAATCACAGTATCAGCATTTTAAGAACATTTTCATGTATGAAGAAAATCAGAATTTACAACTTCAAATTATAT
Organism: Tauraco erythrolophus; assembly: GCF_009769465.1. Taxonomy (NCBI): domain Eukaryota; kingdom Metazoa; phylum Chordata; class Aves; order Musophagiformes; family Musophagidae; genus Tauraco; species Tauraco erythrolophus. The sequence goes on along the minus strand of NC_141479.1, from coordinate 17,698,404 downwards.
ATACTGCCCTATAGATAAAATTGTTTCTGTTCATCCTTCCTATACACAGCACAATACAGGGAATGGTAATTCTTCTAAAAGAGTTAGTTCACTCTAGTAATATTCAAAGTAGAATTCTTCTAAAAGCAAGTTCTTCTAGAAGCAAACTGAAATACCCTGTTTACACAGTATTTGAGATGAACCTTTGTAATAGCCTGTGCCCAGACAGGCTAAGTTGTTAACATTGAGTTCACGCTAAGTTAAAATCAAGAAAATGATTGCCATCGGTTTCTAGAAGAGCTGTATCACCACCCCTTAACGTCAGAAGAAAACAAATTGCTAACAAGTTTCTAGAAAATACTGATAGAAGACATATCTTACCTGGCACAGAGGGAGGAATCTTAAATAGCATGTATTTTGTCTTCCCTTTATCAACTATTGAAGTACCCATGTTGAGAACGTTTCCAGCACTGTCATAGTGTGGGTGAGAAGTTGCCACATTTACAGCTATGTATTTGCTGTAGTCAATCTGGAAAATGTTACAACAGGAGATTTTAGAGATGTGTAAGAGAATTAAAATTTATCTCAGCTAACACCACAAATCCACCAGCTTTTTAGCACTGGCAGCCTCTTATTGGTGCCCTATTTTCAAAAGGCCTTGACATTTAAACAGTTAAGCCAAATTAGTTATGTAGGTACCCAAATGATTTCCTAATTCAAGGTTGAAACAACTTACATAATTTGAATTATATTCACCCCTCCCTTGCAGTCACATAACATAATGGGAGGATTGGCTAAAGAAGTTACTCTGCAAATGCCCATTTCCTCCTGAAAGCAGTTTATTTAATAGGGCTATGAGTAGAGCAATCTTCTGGAGCAAAGAGATTTGTATTTGATTTAAAGCTTGGAAATTGTACTCAAACTGTACTCCATGCTAGAAAAAGCTCATTGCATATTTCAATATGTCAAGAGTTTGTTTTAATAGCTAAGTAATATCTTGCATAAGGTACTTGAAAAGTAGTCATATAACTGACCTACTGAATTGTTAATTATGTAAATCATTTGATAACTACAGATGCATAATAATGGGAATAATTCAAAATAATCACGTCATAAGCATGATATGTGGTATTATTCCTGCAACCTTGCTAGATATGTACAAGTGACATTGCCTAAAGCCCAGCTTTTCCCAAACTACTTGGGATTTAATTTTGAACTCATGAGTTCTTGAACGATGTGGTATCTTCACTATTTTGTTTTACCATGATTTCAAAAGTAAGGCAATAGTAGAAGAAGAGGAGTATCTTTCCAGTTAAGGATCCTTATGAGTCATCCAGAAACTGTATTCATTAGCAGATAAGGAACCAGCATGACCGACAGTCGTTTATACCTTCTCTAGTGTCTCCAGAGTCTGCGGATTAATTTTCCAGATGAAGTTAGTCTCACCGGTAGCATAAAAATCATCCCCAATTTTCATAATGTTGATCAGGCAGTTGTCTGTGAACTCGGGAATGGTGTGAGACATGTATGAGAATGCCCTGTACAGAGGGAAATTTGTGTCGGTTCGTTAGAGCGGCAGAAGCTGTAGTAGCTCTTACCCCGTGTGAAGCAGAAGTCACCCCAGCAGTGCTGGCTGTGCACAGCAGCAGGGTCGGGGAGTCTGTCTCTCCCCTCCTGTGCTCTCTTCTGGTGCTCCTACACTGCCTCCGTGGAAAGGGTGGAAAAGTGGAGGAGACCAGCTTCTCCAACACCCTTGGCCAGGACAAGGGCTAAGGACACGCGTGCAACTGTTTTTCCATGCACAAATGGGCATGCAGGTCCAGTCCTGCTGTCTGCTCTAACACGTGCACTGGTTTGCCAGGATGGGCTAACTCCATGCTCTCCTGTACACACCTTGGGAGAATTTAGCCTAACAGTTTCTGCCTAAAAGCTGGTAGGTTTTTCAGGGTATGCCTTCATAAAATAGATGGACTCATATACTCCCTGATGGAGTAATTTTGTTCCTGGTGTTATCCTCTATCGCAATTATGATTTCAAAGAGGACCCAGCTTCACATGTGGGCTTGACAGTTTTCCTTATTAGTGTAGGATTTTATCGTATTCACCTGAAACCAAGACAAAGTTGCTCCTATCTCTTTTGAACTTAAAATGCCAATGTCACCCTACTACTGCTGGAAGAGGGAAGAAAATCGTCTTATCTCAGGGTCACAGCTTATATCATATTAGCAAATATCAAATTCAAGGTCATTAGAGGTGGTTCAGCCAGGAAGAAGAGCTGGGTGTGCTACTTGCATTTGTCAGGGAATATCCACCAGCAATTTTACAGGATAGGTGATAAAATGGTGGCTCACACCTTGCTTCGCATACGTGGCCTGTCGTCCTTTCCAACGGTATGAAAGCAGCTACTGCACTGATCCCAAGTGGTTCTGACTTTGAACATAAGATTAGCTAAGGCCTGTGGGTGCAGTCCTTCAAAGCACTGCACATGACCTAATAAACAATTGGAATTTGTCATCACTTTATTTTTTTTTGTAAAAATGATCTTTAATCCAGATTTTTTTCTATTTTTTTCAGTTATTGATGCTTTTCTTCTTTTTGTTGAATTAACTTTGCATAAATTCCTTCCCCATCTTTTCCTTTCTTGCTGCTTCTCCCCTTACAGAGTATCATTTTTATAAATTTATGTGAAACACTTGAAAAATTTGTTTTTTCAAAATTACAATGAAATCTACTTGCAATAGTGAATAAAACAGCTGATATTGCTGATAGAATGAATTTGAAAAATTTGCCTTGGGATGACCCATAGAGCACACAGTGCTGAATATATCTCTCGGCCTTGTCAATATTTGGCAATTGTAAATTTACGAAACAAATTTCCTGTTTGTAAATATGTGTCAAGGGAAAACAGAAAGACACCTGTGCTGGAGAGAGAAGTAGACAGAAGAATCTTATTGGAAAAAGCATTGCTTACTTGGCAAATATGTTTTTGCATGGATCTGGATAAGCCATCGTTCCAAACTCAGACACCACAATTCGATTTGCTTCTATATTGCACTTGTACGTGTCACTTCGGAGATACTTACTTCTGTAGTAAACTTCACCTGACAAAGGCCAAACAGGTTTCAATCACATTTCATACTGAGTTCTTTAGAAAATTAGCATACATAAAGTCAGAGAGAGATTTTCTCAAGCAGATGTCCTTTAGCTAAGAAAAGTTTGCAACAAAACTTCCTTCCAACCCTAACCATTCTATGATTCTATGATTCTATTAAAACCAAGAATGCTCCTAACTCTCTGGTTTGGAAGGCTTTCTCTGCTCTCTAAGGAACTCAGGACTGTCCCTTTAGCTGCTGAGCTTGGTAACAATTTGTCTAGCTTCCTTGGTTCCCAACACATTTGGACAATACTAGGGGACTGGGGAGAGGGAAGGAGGGATTTGGATAAACTCTTCCAGTAAACCAAAACAAAAATGTAAAAAATATTAATTATGCATCAATGCGTGGCTGGTGGTAAATCTCTTGTATTGGCAAAATTCAGTTATAAGAGAATAACAAATTTCTTGAAGAAATCAATGTCTATCCTAAGCAGTTTAATGGACCACTATATTTGAACTAACTGAGCTCTGTTTGCTCTAGGTAAGTAAAATATACTGGCAATTTAAAAAACAATGGTCTTTTTTTAATAGGTTATTTTATTAAGGACGTAGAGCTGGACAGGCAAGGAGATCCTGCAGTTGCATTAAATACCTCCGATCACAGAAATGGAAACTAAAAAGTAAACACTAGGAATGGAATGACAGGAGTAAAACCCAGTTCTTTTACCGATACTTTTTGCAGCAAGAATCTAGATGTAAAACATCCTGCCTCGCACTGTAAAACAGCTGAACTGATAAAAAATGCTTTAACTGAAAACAAAAAATGAAATTATTTTGGATAGAGGAGCTGCCTGTTTTCCCTCCATAAGGATGACGAGTAGAACTCCTTGCAGGGGTGTCATGTGTACGTAAGCGAGGTTTGGTATATGAAGTGACACAGTGGCCCAGTTTCTCTCCTAGCAGCTGTTACAGCTGCAACCAAATCCTAAAAGGGGAATGTTAAGTCTTCCCTGAAACTAGGTTGTTCATCCACAACAGAAAAACCTCTGGATATTACAGTACTTTTGGTTGATCTCATTTGAAACAGTAGAGGTTTTCTTGCTGTGGGTGGAAGTCAAAGGCTGCCCTGCTGCGACCTGCTCAGAGCTGGTTGCAGGATGTCCTGCAGCACAGACAGTATGGAACTTTGGCACTCCAGGGAAAAAGGTAACATAACCCATCTCTGATAACAGCCCTGCAGAGATACTCCTGCCGCTGCTGTGGAGAGTGAGGTGCAAGTGTATGTCTGGAGAGACTTTCCCCAAAGCAATTACCACCTCACCACATATGCCACTCTGCAGATGGAACCTGCAACATACTAAAGCTAATCAAACTCAAAACGGAATTAGCAACATAAGGCACCAAGATTCGGGTTGTTGAGCTTTTTTAAATCTGATATGCAACAACTTACCATTTTTAAATGTAAAGGCATGCAGCAGAGCCAAGCCATCAAACCAGTGGTTATACTTTGTGTCTCCTATTGTGTGCATCCCTGGCCCGTTTCGGAGAAGCATCCCTTTCAACCAAGTGGGCAACTGACCTATAAACAAAAAGGAGATACCAGTATCCATTCATTTAGGTGAGAAACATGCTACAGGACAATTTTCCTTAGTGCACAGGCTTCATATAGGCACACAGACTATGGGTTTAAGTCCAGATTTGTAACAGCAGATAATTATGCTGGAGTTTTGGTTAATGAAAATATGACCTGCTCAACAATGTGGCACTAGTAATATTCCACATGAATATTGCTATAGGAGATTACTATAAGAAGATGAGATTGCTGGAATGTAGTTTGCTAAATATCAGGAATTAAATAAAGTTGGAGCTTTCTTTCCTGCACTCAGATTTTAAAGTGATACATTTAAACCCTTTTACTTATGCCAGGAAAAGCTTGAGCTTATCAGCAATAAGCATATTTTATAGGTTATATGACTTGCATTGGCCTTTAGTACATCAATTTAAACTCCAGGCTAAATGAATTCCAGTAAAAATTTCATTAATTAAATTACACAACATAATGTAGTGTCATTTTGGGAGTGCTTTTGTGACACTAGTCAGAATGCTGGTGTTTTGAACACAAGTAAAGGGCAGGAGTATTTTCTGAAAATACATGAATACTATTGAACTTTGAATATGAAATGTTCCTCAGCCAGTTCCTGGAAGAAATACATTATCATCTGACACACAGAATAACAACAATTAAAGAATGTCATTGGGGTTAAAGAGCTGAACAAAAGCATATCAGATAATAAATTAGAAGCTTCACTTGCTGCTTTGTGTGTATGCCTCCTGAGGGAATTTTTAAGATCACACACTACTTTTCCACACTATTCCTGCACTGAACATTGTCTCTGCATAAAAAGCTATTCAGAACTTTTAATTCTCCTTATCGTTTAGTTTGTGACCTCATGTTGAATATGTTGACACACTTTCTTATTAATACTCCCTTTACAACAGACAGGAATATTCTCCCATGGAAATATTCAATTTTGTCAAAGCTGATGCCGTTGCAGAGAGGTAATAATTATTTTGCTGCAAGACCTTCTGAGATCCTAAAGGGACTCTGGCCACTTTCTAGGAGAATATTTCCTGAATTTTGACATTTTTATGTAAGGGAGACAAGGATGTTTGCCATTTCTTCAAACAAATGGCATTAAGGACACAAGGAAAAACCATCCAACTGCAAAGGAAGGATATGGAGTAAATGTCACCTTTATCTAAAATACATTCTCAGTCAGGCTAACCAACTAATATTGTGTGCCACAATATTCACACAACTTCATTAGGGTTACAGTTCTGGAATACATGAGGAAGATAAAAAATTGTTGACACAATGGATGGAGTTTCATATTATTATCATTATTACTAGTAGTATTACTACTAGTTCTAGTATTACTACTACATTCTAGAAGAGTCTTGAAAACCAAACCTTACTTGCCTTTCTAATACGAGTAGTTCCAATGCAATAATTATAGTACTTTTTTGTATAAGATGAACAAGGATTAACCTTTAATACAGATAATTGCACAAAACTTGAGTGACTAAAAATAGGATTGAGAAGACAGTGAGGAAATCACAAGTTACCAGAAGAAAAGAATCCTTCAGAGAGAATAGGATTATGATCTTAAGAAAGTATATATTCAAAATAGATACGTAATTTTTTTTTTTTGGCTGACTACTGAACATTAATTGCCGAACAAGTTTAGTCTATTTATATATATGCCTAAAATACTAAAATACAAGGTTTCTCTTCTTTCCACTTCCCTTTCTACAGTTTGCTGTTATTTGGCAACAGGAGATCACAGGCTTTGCTATTTCTCCAGTACTATGGGCAACTGCAGTGCAGTGAGAACAGTCTTTTGTGCTCCTACCCTCCCACCAACGCCATTTATGACTGTAAAACTGTGCGATGAGCAGGAGCTGCTGGTCATGCCCCAACCAGCCTTTCGCTAACACTGAGTTGGGCTGACTGCGCGTGATCTTGCTGCAACCAGTTCTTCTTTCCCTGCGGTGAAAATGTAACACTTCTGCTGTGTCTGAGGTCTCGTGGGAATTTGACCCAGTAAGACTATCTTCTGCTTTGGGGCCCGTTATTCAAGAAAAGCAGATATTTCTGCAATTTAATGAACACCTTGCAGCTGATAAGCCTAAAAATTTTGTTCAGAGATTATTCTTCTATATCAGAATTATGATGCTCAAAAAGTTCCAGGACAGGCCAATAAAATATTTTAGCTGGAAGAGATAAACAGGGAAAAAAGATGATCTTCTGTTTAAGGCACTATTAGACTTCATGCAGCTTCTGAAACTTCTGGTGTAATTCAGTGTAATTTCTGGCATAATTCAAATATAAAAAGCATGGAGCAAAGTGTCCTCTAGTGAGGTTTTCAGAGGAAAATTCACCTTTGTGGGAATTAAGAGTTTCTGTAAAGCACATTGGGTACCAATAAGCATCCTAAAGTGCTTAAATTGCTTTAAAAACCCGGACCTTGTATCTTTTTTGCTTCGGACTTTTATCTAAAGTGGAAATAATGATACTTTTCTGTACCATGTGAGGACACAAAAGTGACACAGTAAAATCTCCAAATATTTGGAAGTTTATGAACCATCATAGCAATAGAGTCTGTAGTTATCTGCACAGTAATCACATTACTGTACAGTGTTTAGGAGAGCACGGGTTAAATTATGACAATAGAAGTATGGGGTCACATTCACAGTGTACATACTGAGTAAAAAGGAACCAAAATACTGACAGATCTCAGGGTGAGCAAAATATTTAAAGAGGTCATAGTTCTCCTTAGTTTTCATAATTGGTAAATACTGAATCATCATTACCAATAAAGGAATATTTTAGTTACTGAAACATGCAGTCTTTGTTCAAATAAACCCTTCCATAATTCAGATCAGGTCTGATAAATGGTTTGTTTGCAAACAACTTCAAATATTTCAATAGTGAGTTTTTTCTTGAGAAAAAAATTGAAAGGCATAAAAGTACCACAAATTATAACAAAGCACTTTGTCTGACTTGAAACAAAATCTTTTCCAATTCAGCCACCAAACTGAACAACAACAACGTAATCATGCAAGTTTTAATTGTTGTCTTTTTAAATGTTGTACTTGGGAAGTGACTTTAAAATTGCCTGCCATTTCTTCGACTACATACTACAAAAAATGCAGCACATATTTACTAAACATGGGTTCTCAGCAACAAGCCTCTCACATAGCTGTAGCAAAAAACTCTTCTGTAAAGTAGAAAAAGCAGTAAGATTAATAGATTGATCAAGCATTCATCCCTAGAGAGCCACTTTAAACTATCTCTCTGAAGGATACTCCGCAGTTTTTACTGTATTAACTCCTGAACTCCTGTATTAACTCCTCCCTGTTAGTGGTACACACTGGCATCCATTACTGCTGCTTTTTTATTTGGAAGTCCTATTGTTGAAAAGTCCCGATTTCAGTGACCCTCTCCAGGAGGCAAGGAATAGTGTGAGCAGATGGAGGGTAGGGAAGGGTTACCAAGAGGAGAAACCGAAAGCCTGAGCCGCGCCATGGGGGAGGCGGTGTCACGAGATTAAATCCTGAGAGTTCAGTGAATCCTGTTCAAACAGACTTGTAGGAAAAGTACACAGAAATGCCCATAAAGTGAGAAAAATCCCACACCGGGGCACAAATATTATCTGAGATCAGTCTTTTAAACAAAACTCACTGATCAGTCTTTTAAACAAAACTCACTGACGTTTCTCTCTTTCTCAGCTTCCCCTTTCGGTGGTGTCGTGAGCGAACTAGTGTTTCAGTGTTTACACGTTTCAAAACACCGAAGCAAACGCACGTATGAGAACAGATTTTCTTTCACTTACCTTGCACCTGAGCTTTTATCGGCTCTGGATGTTCTTCTCTATTTCTACCAAATATCGCATCCATGTCTCATGGAATAAACAGTTTCTGTGTCCTCTATCCAGCGGCTCCTGCAGCTGCAGTGGTCTCCTGCTGTCGGGGCTACGAACAGCTCCTTCCTCTTATGTATAAAGAGAAGGTCAAAGTGCAACGCGAGCGGGTGGCGGGAGGCTCATAGATTGGCACTTTATAATAGCTGATCTTTAATCCCCAGCACATACACTACACTACTTGCACATTCTCATTACAATTAACTCTTTCACTGATTCAAAGGAGAAGTAAGAAAAACGTAACTCACCTTTTTGCTCCTTTATGAACCTACCTGAACCTACCAGCCACGCACACCCAGGAGCCAAGTGGAATGAAACTGAAACATCAGTGTCATTTTTAGACGCTGCATAGGGGTGCTTGCCCCATTTGGCAGGAAGGGAGAGAAAAAGAAAAGAAATCTCTACTCACTGTTCTGAATTTGGCTCTTTGGGAGTGGCAAACACTTCAGAGCAGGGTGTCATCCTTTTCTTTCCATTCTGTGAAATTTAAACTGGGCTATTCTATTAATTTAAAAAATACCATCACTGAACAGTCATGTGCTGTATTTCTTTATATACAGGCTGTGTCAGAGTGAATCTTTGAATTAGACAACTTTTCATGAATAATCACTATAACATATTCTTCCATATGTGAACTGAATCCACTCTGCAAAGGTATGGCAAGAATCATTAAAAATAAGAGGGATTTTTAACTTCCCACTTTTGTTTCTAGATAAGGTACTTAACTGAGTTCAATGTTGTTAATTTTAAAATCCTCTGAGAGAAGAATTATTTCAATATAAAGCATGTGATTGCAGAGCAAATCATAGGCTCCATTGAACATGAAGGATAAAAAGACTCTTTGCACAATTATATATTATGCAATTTCATATGAGGTTACCCTAAAATCCGATTTTTTTCAGCTAAATTACCATTGTTCCCAAAATGCTTTAACATCTTTTCTTAAGGCTGACTGATCTTTTATAAATATACATATTTGGTTTATTTAAAACAGAATTTGTGCTGCACTTGGCTGCTCTGACACACTTGTTATACATTGTGCCTCTCTTCCTAACCTGTTGTCTGTTTGACGGCCTAGCTTCGCTTGGGAAGTTCAACAAGACAGTGTGCCCTTGTGTCTGTTTGGAAAGCACTGGCAGAAACAGGTGACAACAAAACAAAAACCCAGATTAAAAACGAAAATCTATGGGCTTTGTTGGAGTCAGTAGTATTAACAGAGAAACAGCAGGATTGAACTGGAAGGCTGTAGGGTATCTAAGTCCACATACACACACATATGCAAATTTATATACATCAACATACACGCACGCGACACGCGTGCATATGTATGTACACATGTATGTGATGTGTATGCATTGAGATGTAGACTTACTCGTATGCACAAAGCCAAGGAAGGGATTTTTCAGCAATGTTGGAGACTGAAAAGGATCTGGCAAAAAAGTAAAGCTGTCTAACTCTATTTCCACTAACCATGGGAACATTTTCTCTGTAAATGATGTTCTGCTTTGCTTTAATATGTTCTCTTCAGCATATCCACATCCATTGACGTGGCCAGGGCCCGGCATGCTGCAGTTTTAATTATGTGGCCTGTGAGTGGTCTGATCTGTAGCAATGCTAAGCGGATTTTCATAGAGCAAGCAAGCAATAAAAAACACTAATTCAAACCACTTTTGCCCTTCTTCACCATGACTGTTCACCATGACTGTTCACCTAGTTTAAGATTCAGCCAAGACAAGATAACTGGAAAGCTTCTTAAGAAGAACAAGGAGCTGCAGACAACCAGCAACTTTTTGAAATCATCCCAAATGTGTTTTGGTAGCTAATTTCAGGTGTCTGTACCTGATGGTTTTGTCACATATTTTGAACAACTTAAGCAAGGAGGCCTTGCAAATTTTACTTTTTCTTCTTGTCAGTGAAAAATACTTCATTTACCAGTAAAACACTTTTGTTGTTGCTGTTTTCATCACGCTAATGACAGATAAGCAGTTTAGTAAGGTATGGAGAGATTAATTTTCTTGCTAACTGTGTCATTTCCCACTTTTTACATTGAAATGGAGAAATATCAAATTATTGATTTACAATTATAATGTGTAATTATCAGAGGACATTGAGGTGGATTAGGTGACTTTTCTAATTTTTCACAATGTTTCTTCTCTCTTTGCAGAAACACATGTTTCATGGGAGAGAATGGAGACGGTTCTTAGAACTCCATGTTCTAGAGAACATAGAGGAAATAAAACCGCCTCTGGAAAGATCACCAGTGGCGGTTTGATCTTGGGTTTACCAGACACATTGTAACTCCTATATATGTTTACCAAGACGTTATAAACTCAGGGAAGCTGTGCTGTCTTACTCTCCCCAGTAAGGAACACTGAAAACCTAAGCATTAATGCAAATGACCCAATCCCATGGTTTGAATAGCCTCTCCCGATGCTTCACCATATTTACCAACACTGGCCAGCTGCAGAATCCTTCAAATACAAACCTCCCCCCAACCAAATCCAGCCTTTCTCCCTGCAGTTTCCTCTCTCTGTTCACCCTCGTGACAACTTTTTTGAAGTTACCAGCTCCCCACCTCAGGCAGGTTTTCTTCACTGTATTTTTTTCTGCTTTAAACAATTGTGCTGGAGGCTACAAGCTGTTTCCTCTTGGGTTCTTTCTAGCTTTCACTCCCCTCCAGTCTCTGAGTGCCCTGAGCTTCTCTCCCAAATTTAGAAAGGACCATGAAGAGAGCTTTGGAGCAAAGCATTACCTTGCCCAGCATTGGTCTGCTTGTACCCTGTGGCCGTGCAAGGCTGGGGATGACATTTAGGGTGTGATCTCTCTAGTCAATGGAAACAAAATTTCCCAAGGCTGAGGAGCTGGTTAACTAAGTTTCTAGTATAACAGTAATGTCCTTGCCCTGTGTTTACCTTTGTACTTTTGGTTTATTTACACAAGAAGCAGATTATTGCCTTATAAACCAGAGACAGACCAGTATTATTCCTTATCTCTGTATTGTACTTAATTAAATTACTGTAATCTCAACCTTTCTCTTATAAAATTTGAGTTCTAATTAAAGCCCATTAACAAAGGTCAAATTACCTGAATATAACTTTAAGCTTTGCTAGGAACTTTCAGCTATGGACTGTTATCTATGATTACCAAATAAAGACTCCAATAGCAAACCTGATATGAACTGAAGTGTCGTTCTTGCTGAAATCACACATTGCTCTATCTGTGTGCCAGGAGATGCAAGCTCTAGTCTTCGTTAAATAATGTCTTAATGACATGATCTCATTTCAAAAGAAATAAAGACAGCACTATCTTGGAAAACTTCTCTTGCACTGTTCAAGTATAATTTCAAACACAAGCTACCAATGTAGTTTGTTCCAAGTTAAATAACAATAGTTCCCATACATCATTCTGACCAGATTTTGTTTGGATCAAAACTGTTTTGGTCAAATACTGTTTTGATCAGTATTGTTTGGATCAAAAGAATTACTTTTGTGAGATTTTGATTTTTTGGTGATAAATAAAAATACTTTTTTCTTCTGCCACAGTCATATTTTTAATAAATACCATCAGAAATACTGATTTGTTCATTTAAATAAAAATATCATATAACTTAGTATTAAAACTCTTCAAGTGCTGGGGCACAGAACTGCTGGCCCATGCATACTGGCATCCAACCAGACTTAGCTCACCCACTCATCATAATGCCCAAGCATTTAAATGCCCAAAGATTTAAACACTAGACATTCAAATGAGTAAACAGCCACAGTACTCACATAAACTTCCTCACCGTAAGACTTTTATAATCTTATCTGCACCTTTCAACATCCCAAGACTATTTGCATGTTTTAATATTTAATATGTTATACAGTCTGTTAATGTGTTTTCAAGTGGGCAGAATGACAACATGAAGGTTGGCGTTCGCTTCCGTGACCGAAGGTGTGGAAATGGTGTTACAGACATTCACAGCGACAGAAGTTAATGCTGCTACACATTATCCTTCCTTTTAGCCTACTGTACATCTCTGGGAGAACATAAAAGAAAAACTAAAAAGAACTGTTTTCTGATTTTAGTCAGGTGGCATCTGAGTGTAAAGTGCTTAACACAAAAGCAGTGTTCCTGAACGGAGAGACTGCTGGACCTCCAGTCTTCTCATTATAGAGATTGTGAAGCTGATGTCTTTTGTAAGGTGTTGGGTATCTATTGATGAGAGACGCTATTAATGAAAACAACTTGTAACACAGCTTTTTTCTTTCTGTTTTCATGTCCTGTAAGCTCAGAAATAGTTCATAACAAGCAGAAGAAAAACGTTTAACAAAATTAAATAAAACAAACAAGAAGAGGAAGCTGGACTGACTTAGACATCTGGCCAGTCTTATGCTTACGGAAATCTGGAGTGTCTGCAGAGACACCAGTGGAGTTGCATTGGCTGTAGATTCAGATCCAAGCAATTTTTTTCCCTCTCTCTGTGTGCTAGGAAAAGTTCAGTCCGTTTTTATCTATCAGTTAATGTTTTAGCCAGAGAGGGTACCTTTAATCCTTAGAATAGTTCTCTTATTAAGATATTAAGGTAATTGCACATCTAAATTGTGCCACTCAGTCAGTCATGATCATAAAAACACGTGAAGTGTCAGTAGATGCTTCAGATAGCTCTGCTACTTTCTATGCGAACTCAAGGCTAACCTTAGCCATCAATAAACCTAGCTCTGGTAATGTTCTTACAGGGCACACTTATCCTCTTCTTCCCAGTAGTCACAGTTCTGCTGTGGAAGGCAGTGAAGCACAGGACCTAGCTGGGAAAGGGCGGGTATTGAGGGATCAACAGTACGGCAGGTGAGGAAAGTCAAGCTACAAGCTCAAAGGCTGTACTAGATGCTTCTGAAAGGACAGTTCCTAGGAGAACATCCTCAGAGACTTAGCCAAGCAACATTTGTGACAGAAAGTAACCATACATCTCTGTAACAGAAATTATGTCCAACCCAGCAACTCCTGAACGTAGTTCTACTTATCTTTATCCTGACCTCATCATGCCAGGCATGAACGCTTAATTTAATTATTGCACCCTGTAAAGATAAGAATTGTTTTCCCTGTTTTTCTAAACAAGATAACATCAAAATTGCCACTTGGCAAGGTCCACTGATAAGTTCACTGTGTTGCCACATGGAAAATTAGACAGTAGAGCAACAAGAAAAACAAACCCTTTTGAGTCAGCAAATAACTGGGTCTCGCTATCAGGACCAGCAGTCCAGGAGAGCAGCAAGGAAGGATGTGTGATTGTGACCCACCTTCTTAAGCTAATTGACAGGTGGGCTTTTCTAAAGCCTTGTGGAAAGATGGAAGATGTAGGTGTACCTACGGGCTTTTCTTCATCCTTTTCCAGACAGTCTGCTCAGTATTCAGTACTTCCTACCTATTTGGGTAATAATGAAACAGATCTTTTCAAGAGGCACTCCTGCACGTTGTGGAAGTGTACCTGACATATGAAAGTGGACTGCTCATGAGCTTGTCTCAGGTTAATAATACCTGAAAATCATCTTTTTTCTACCTCAAAGCCAAAGTAATATAAATGAATTTTCCATTTAAATGATCATTCAATTCACAGAACAGAGATATATTTATATTCCTGATAAAATCTTTACATTACATTCAGTAATATTCAGGAATGTAAAGATGGGAATATCTTCCTATAGAGAGTAAATTTACTTGCTCTTCCTCAAGGCAAATGAACAACAGCCAAAATGAATGGGGGTGTGACTTATTCCTTCCCATTGGCAGCTCTTCATTTCCATAACTCTTCAAATCTAGTACTTTCTGGCCTCTAGAAAGGATTGTCATACTATTCTGCTGTGCTGCAATGGCCTTTTGAATCAGAGGATGTTCTTAGGCTGTCATGATGCAGCTGTAATCTGCAGGAGGGTACAAATCAGGACCACCCCAAAGTCAGTGGCAGCACCATGTCTCTCCTCCTTGTCTGCACATCAAGCTCCCCAGTAGCCCAGTGAAACCCTGCAATTGATTTTCCTCAGGTCTAGGAGACAAAAATTCAGAAATAGAAAAGTCTTATGAATGAGCTGTGTTCTCCTAATTACAGCAGTTGGTAACGGAGAAATTTGCAGTTGGATTCCGGGTGACTGGAGCTATAGAGCTATAGATTATGTTGAAGAAGAATTCAGGCTTGTATTTTTCAAAAATGGCAGTCCATTGCCTGATGCCTAATTCGGGGCAAGAAAGGCTGATTTTCAAAGGTGTCAAGGCAAGCCTACCACACCTACATATGTTAGATAAGCATCATGTGTGCTCATCTCCCAATCTAGAAGAATTTAGGCATATAACGCTAAACTTTCCAAATGACATATAATTTATAGATATAAACTTAGATTTAAAAAAAAAAATAAATTTGGGATTATGAGTACTTTGAGATTTGGCTACCAAAACTGAGCTGGTTTTAAGGGATTCAATTTTCAGGCGTGGCAAACACCACCTAGAAGGTTCCCTTCCAGCATCTCAGTGTAGGTCACCATTATTTTTTTTTAAATCTATTAACTTTTTCTGCATCATAAACAAAATATACCTCAGGTTTCTTTCACCTCAACACCTTCTACTTCCAACAAAAACAATAACAATAACATAAACCTTGAAGGATCCGTTTGAAAATCAGGAATAAATCATTCATCCTTGTCTTTTGTGATGTTTTCCATAGCACAATGCTTTTCTGAAGAAACTTTCTCTTGATGGCCATCGTCTGGTGTAACTCGTAAGGGCAAGTTAGGACTCTGACAGAGATCTGCAGGGCCCCCTGCAACATTTCTGGCAAAAATGAAAGACTTATTCCAACAGACGCAAGAGAGTTCACAAACAAAGGAGTTATTCATAGCTTTATCGCGGCTTGGAGCGAGGGTGTGAAAATCTTGAGGAAGCTTTGTCAGTAATTTCTAGCCAAAGCTTGCAAAACGCAATTGCTTTGCAAGGCTTATTTTAGTGAGTGAATATGTTTCAGTTTAAGTCACTGGTACATAACACATGCTGTAAGGGTGGTTGCTACAGCAGCCTTTCAGGCAGACAGCTGCAACTGAACAAGGATTAACAAGTCCTGGCTATATGTGAGGGGCTCATAGTTCCTTAAAAATAATGCTTAATATTTGACTAATAAGCATTAATTTTTGAATAATATTTGAATTGACTAATATTTGAATAATAATGCTTATTATTAAAAGACTTTTCTTTTGTAAGTTTGCCCCAGTTCTTCCGAACTATGCAAAAGGCAAACAAAACCAGCAAGTGAATGGTTTTGATGTATCCAAAATCTATACAGCTGACATTATGCCTGACACTTCCCTGAAGATACTGGAGTGGCTTTGCAATACATGGGTCAGTTACACTCCCATGGGCAGCCAGAAGAGAAGAACTTATTGTAATTGCCAGCCACCCCCTTGAGACACTGAGAGAGGTTTAATTAAGCATTTCTATGATTCCCTATTGAAGCATGCAAGATGAGATTACACAGCCAGGTACATCATTTTGTCTCTTCCACACTAGCGTGTGTGACTATTTCAGTGACTTCTTGAACTATTAAATTATTTCAATTCATCCAGCTATACAAAGGCAAATAGGAAAAAAGATTAAGAAACCATTATACTCAGAAGCTTCCATGTGGATTTCTGGCACAAGAAAACTATTTAAAAAAAACCCCACACCTTTCTGTTGAGGAAAAATGCATGTTTTCTACAAAATGGTAAACTCAAGGAGCACTGTTCATTTGAAATCAAGTCATTTTTCAATTATGAGTGAAAAGGGCTTTCAGGAATTTTTTCTCTTCCTGAGGACCCCAGTTGCTAATTTTGATGCTTTTGAAGCAGTATTTTCTTTTCTTTAAATGCTTTTCTCTTCCTTGTGGTAAACAGAATAAACTGACAGACTGCTTTACTGGCACTAAAATATATGAAGTCAACAAGCAAAAGAGGGAAACTGTCTTTCTTCTATTCCCCATCTGCTGTGGACTGTTGAAGAGTTACTTATAGCAACCGTAGATTGGGAAAAAAATTCACACTGCTGTAGAAACTGCCAACAGTAGGCTCACTTGGAGAGCTTGGCTTTATTTGTAGACATTTCCAAACATTATTTGTTCTTTTTTGGGGCCTGTTTCAAGATTCGTCAAAGCCCGAGACAAGACTTCCATTAATTTCAATGGCTTTGGAGCAGATTTGCCGAGGATAGCCTGTGGCACCTCCAGCTCTGGCATTTTAGCAGTATGTTCATGTAGTCAAATTACCAGTTGCAGAGAGAGAACTGGACGATGCTACAGAATCCATTCATCACAAATGTGAGTCAATGGCACCTACTGGAAATGCATAGTCTGTATCACTGAGTCAGGTACATTTAAGTACAGTATCCTTCATCACACCTATGTTTTCAGAAACAGGCTGTGTTTCTCATATCTAAGAGGACAAAACGAGAGGGCTGGCTGCCAGTTTCTCCAAAGCCTGGCAAGTCAGCATGGCCCAAGAAGAAGAACGGATTCTGAACAAAATGTCATGAAAATACAGTGGCCAACTAACTGAGCAGCAGCTGCCCTCAGCTCTGACTTTTGCAACAGCTTGAATGTAAACCAGTTGGGTCGTGGGTTCCCAAACTGAAGCCTATGAAGTTTGGTATGCAGCTCTAAAGGAGCTCCTAATTTGCGGACATCCTCAGCAGAACCAGCTGATAATCATAGTTATGTGGTCTCTTACGGGAAGGGGTTGGGTGTCTGGGCATTGACCGGGCCAGATACATCAGCTAATTAGAATATGGATTGACCTTCCCCAGAGCTGGGAAAGCCAGTCTGAATATTCACATCTCAGCTGCTCCATAAACCCTCCCTATTAATCAGTCAGAAATTAATGTGGGACCTGCTCCAATGTTTCCATAGCTGAGGTAAGTCTCGATCTTCAAATGCAGTGGGAAAGGGGACGTCCAGCATAGTGTCTATCCCTCCATCACAGTGCATTTTCTTCCCCTTTCCTCTCCTCCCCCACAACCGTCCTACCCATTAAACACTTACCCATGAACTTTATCTTGAAAACCCTGATCATAGTCCTGCTTTATCCAGCTGAACAAGATGACTATGAACTAGAAGTCCAGAAAGGTCTTGGGACTGAAGGTCACTCTTAAATGCTTACTGGATGTGATACACGTACTTTACTTTGCAAGAAAGCTTTAGATAGCTAGAGCTGGACTGGCTCACTGCGCGACGTGCATTCCCTCCAGCTCAATAGTGCAATGCAGGTGGCATTTCTGCAAGGAGGGAATTCAAACAAATACCACAGCTTCCTGCATCTTTGTGAGGCAGTAGCTGGCTCACTGATCCATGTCTAAATACAAGTGCATGTTCTTTCAGTGTCAGGTTATGGTGGTATAAATGAATAATAATTGAATTAAATTCAATGGAGTTAATGCCAAGGACAGGAGGATCACACTAGCTGAAGATCTGTATTTGTACTGTATTTCTGCTAATCCAGTAGCCTTGTAAACCTGATGGATATCTTTTGTAATGGAAGTTCAGAAGTATTTAGGGATTTCAGCTCCTAAATGTTGCTGGGCTGTCTTCCCAAACTCCATCAGCAGCCTTTGGAATGTGCACATAGGGCTCCCAAGTAGTTCTGATGACTAAAGCAATACTTCCATCTTTTCTAAATCACTGTTTTGACTTCTGGCCTTCCCTTCTACATTCTAGCAGGTATAAATACTATCTAGTTAAGCAGAACTTCCTGCAGCTTTTCAGGGATGATGGGAGCATGTCACTTGGGCTATGCAATTCTAAACAGACACAACACTTCAAAATGAAGCTTACTTAGGACAGCTGAGATCAACCTGCGTATGTGTAAATGGGAGGACAGGATGAATATGATACGATAATTATAGACATTGCATTACATTAGCATCCAAAAGAAACACCTCAAATAATAATTATTAAAAATAAGGCAACCCAAACCAATTAAACATATCTAGAGGAGCATTGTGTGTTTTCCCATCTCATAACTCCTTATGTTTCTCATTTTCCTCATTCTCCTCTCATTATTACTATTGTATCTCTTTATTGCTGTTGCAAAGACCTCCAGCTTGCCTTTGATGTAGGAGCTTTATCTCACTTTCCCACATGTCCAATAGCAGCATATATCAACTTTATCTCTTCTGCTCATGAGGAAAGCAACGCTCTAATGTCTTCTCTTCAAACTGATTTTACATGAAATGAGACATTTATAAAATAGGCCTCACAATGGCCATTGCAGTGACTTAGCAACAACACTTGTGTATCTTCAGACACAATCACCATTATATGTTAGAAGCAATCTGTTCCGTGTTCTATTGCTGCTATTGTTGCAAGCAGCAAAGAGGAAGGAGAAATGCTGATGACATGACAACGATGACATCTCAAGCTTTTGAACAAGGCAACAAAAAGAGTGGTGGTGTGATAAGCAAGACCAGTGCCACACAGGGCACGGAGCTGAGAATGTGGCTTGGGATCGCAGTTCTAGTTTCTCTTGCTGTATGCTTGTCTGTGGAGGAGGCAACCATTGATGAAGGAATCCCTTGCTCAAAGTACCAGCTAGCTTTCAACCGTTCTTGCTATGAGTTTGTTAGACTCCAGCGTACCTTCACACGTGCCCAGAGTTGGTGTGAGAGAGGAGGGGGGCACCTTGTCTTTATCGAAAATGAGGAAACTCAAGAGTTCTTGCAAAAACATATTGCTGAGGATCAGGAATGGTGGATAGGACTGATCTCAAACTCCTTGCTGAATGGAACTACTAACGGTAGGTGATTTTGAAATCATGTCTTCTTTAAAACTGTATCAGCCCATGATGCTTACTTAACATGACAACAAATGCTACCAGTGCCTCTGCAGACATCTGCTGAAAAGTCACTGTCTTTTGTTGCTGTAACTTCAGATTTATATTAAGATGTTTTAGTTCCCTGCTTCGCTTCCAAGTTGCATTTGTCACTCTTTCCATTGGATCTTGTGGTTGTGTGAACGCATGATGAATTAGATCAGCTTGCCGATCCAGTGAAAAAAAATGTGATGAGTTAGTTCTCCAGTGGAAAAGCAAGCTGAGCCAATCGTCACATTAGGAAGCGCTGCAAGATCTGATGCAAGGGAAATGGTTGAATCTGGAGGATGGAAGCAGAGGGGGAAATGGTGGTGTCTCTTTCAGTGGTTATGTTAGGTTAAATATAAAATATAATTGAAGATCCCTACGCAGAAAAAAACACCTCTGCTTCAGTAGGAGCAGGTCTACAGTCTTGCTCTGAAGGCTCCAACTGTGTAATTGGATTACTGTGGAAAATAAATACTCAGGACACAATTACTTTGTTCACAGGGTCAATGATTTGGCTGGACACTTCAAATATAAGCTACAGTAACTGGTACAAGGATCAGCCTTCTTCCTTCTTATCCACATGTGGGTATATCCTGAAGAACGCCAAGTATCAGTGGGGTGTGGCTGAAAATTGCAGCCAGGAATTCGGCTTCATTTGCGAGTTTGGTAAGATACACAACAGCTGGAACTGGGAAGCGAGCATGCCGTGTTCGCAACTGTGCATAAACTGCCTTGGTGCTTTCAGAGTGGCTGTGCAGTAACTTAATAAAGCTTATTAAAAATGAACAAGTGAGAAGCCATATAACCCCAGCAGGTGCTCTTTTTCCAGTGTGCTGATGTAAGGTCTGGTCCAAAGAAAGGAAGAACCCTGAAATCACTGGGAGTCGTAGGTGCCTGGCAACTAGCCACTGAGGTCCATGATTCCAGTAGAGGGCTAGTAAAACAGAAATGGATCTGAGAGTGAATCTAGATGTGTGGCGGTCCATGTCTACAGGGGACATAAGCCAGCGAGTTTAAAGCCAATTTGAGTAGCACGTAACAGCACGGTTGCTAGAATAAACTCTCACAACACCACAGTACCCGAGCTAGGTGGGACCTGTATGACTGCCCTGTAAACATACTCTTAATCATAAACACGTGCCAAAATAATTTCCATTTGTAACAGAAGCAAAAATACAGACGAGCTTCCAGAGACACCACTCCTAGCAGCTTCGAGTAAGCAAAAGTGAGAACAAGTTTTTCTTGTTTCTTCTCAGACCTTCCCTCATGTGATGTTCGAGGGCTTCCCCAGGATAAGGGAGCAGACAGGAAACTGTACTTCCTGCTAGCATTTTAGTGCTCTGAAAGACAATCTACAGACATTGTGTCCCTTAAACTGTGACCTGGAACAAACAGTCCTGGAAAGGAATGGCAGCAATATCATCCCATTCAACATATAGATATGAGGGGAATTTGTGTTCCTCACACTTTGCACATAAGCCAAGTATTTGGAACTGTAACTTGAACCAAGGTCATGAGAACTGGAAGGACAGTCTGGCTATAGGTTCACTAAGACAAAAAGTCTTCGAATCCAGTATGCAAGTACAGGTTTCCACAAGCCCTAGAATTGCTACTGCCCTGGTCCAGCACTGTACTACTTCTGACATAATTAACAAGTCATTCCGCAATCAGCAAAACTAATAAAGTTTTGTTTCCTGTCCTGATTTTCTGCTCCAGATCCCCTCCCTACCCTCCTCCTCAGCACTCCCAGTTCACTCTCCTATCCCCAGCACATCCCATCTCTGCAAATACTTTTCCCTCCCTCAGCTCCCTCTCCTGCAGTTCTGCAGCTGCTCCAGAGCTCCAGCAGTATGTCCTGGCCAGTTGAATCCCACATCGTGGACCAGATAAATGTTTGGGTTATAATCCCCACTCCTAATAGAGGCACTGATGTAGCTCTTTTCTACCCAGCTATTGATTTTCATGAGATTTTAGGATGTTTTGAGGTTTATATCTATATATCAAATTTGGCTGAAGATGACTAACATCAAAAATGATTGGGGGAGAGGAAACTGGCAGACAGCCAATCCCTTGAGCTTATTTTCCTTACAAAAACAGATTAAAATGATTTTTCCATTACAACCACAGTAGACAACTGTCTGTCTATAAAGAAGCTATCATCTGTTACCATAGGATCTGACTTAAAGCCCATTAAATTCAAAGTTTGCATTATTGAGCAACAATGTCCTACACTACATCCATCATTCCATTACCCAGGAAACTGAGAACAGATTAAGGCAATTATAGCCTTGTTTTCAGTATCTACACCCCATGTCCATTAATATACATATATATTTCAATAATAGACTCCTCTTTTATCAGCCTTGCACGCAAGGAATTAGATCTAATATCTCAAAGAAACAGAGGCAATATTTTAATTAGTTTCTTGGGTGTTGAATGTTTGGATGTTCCTGCAACCTGACAGTGCTTAAGTTTGTCTTTCTGTAAAATGGGCATAGCAATACTTATCACCTCTATTCATGGCTACTGTGAGGCTTGGTTCACATTAACATTGGGTTTGAAACTTCAAATGAAAGGTACAGGGTGGTCCAAGTGGTTTCACTATTTGAATTGAATATATCTGATTCTTGGTAACTTATCTACTTGATCATCTGAGATAGGTGTACATGTACAAACAACTATCCTAGCATTATTTGAGTTTCTCAATGCAAGTAAAAACTTTCCTTATTATTATTTCTTATTATTTTTGTTCTACCATTTGGTGCTCTGTAGGTTAGCAATTTGTTGTCATAAAAATATATGTATTGACCTAGAGTTTGTACATAGAAGCACAAACCAGGTTATGCACATTTTTCCATGTAATAGCTGCTGAGACAGCAAACGCTATGGGAACATTCTATACAAAGTAAAGAACAAAAAAATGTGTGAGATAATAGTCAGTATTAGAATTTAACAGCAAATTCTTTTTCAAGCTTATTTAGAGAGCTCTAATCTGTAACCTGATCATGTAGCTATAGTTACAGCCAGGCTTAGATTTAGCCTTTAAATAACAATAGCACACAATTACTGCAGTGGGCACACACTGGCACTGTTAATCAAGGTACTTAAGGGGAATGATCAAAACAGCAATTGGAGAACAACGTATTTAAACCTGAGCCAGCTGAAACAAAAACATTCTTTTGCAACACTCCCCTGTGAGAGTAGTCTTTCCCATCCTCCTCTTCAGGATATTAAGCATCCCGATTACTACTAAGATATTCTAAGAATTCTGAAAGATAATTAACTGTCCCAGATTAATCAAAGAATGAGGTGTACACATTTAGAGATATGACTTTACTCATTTGAGCAGTCCTGCTGAATGAAGTCAGCCGAATATCACTCGGGAACAAAGGTGTTTCTGTAGCAAAAATGAGATCAGGTCCCATACTTAATATGCAAACTATTCTCCAGAGCAACTACCTGAATATCATGCAAATCACACGCTGCCACAAGGCTCTTTCGGAAGTAAGGCGTAACTTTAAACCTTCCAGTACTGCAGCTCAAACAAACGCTAAGTGTTTCCCAGGAAAATGTGTTGTTTTATTTTTTTTCATTAAAAATATTCTCAAATTTTTGTTTAAGGGAGTAAACCACATAAATCTACTATTTTCGATTTTAAAAATGGAAAAAATATTCTTTGTTCTTTTTCTCATTTTCTTAATTGCTTGGCTTAGAAGGGAGAAAAAGGAAGAAAGAGAAACAAACAAACAAACAAGAAGGATATGCAGGAGAACTGTAGCAGGATTTTTCAGAAATTCAAAAAGTTAAATCTGATATTTTTTCTCCTATTAGAATCTGGCCAGAGTATTGCTTGTGATAATTACAATGCCACTGTGCAGTGTGGATCAGGAGAAGTTATTCAAATTGGAGAGAGCTTCTACGGACGGAAGACCCCTCACTACTGTGTATCAGAGACTCCTCTCCAGTACGGTACAGATGAAGACTGTAGCTGGATCAGTGTCAAAGATGAAGTAGAAGGTAGTACCTTTTCGCATTGCTTGTCAGAAGCATAGAGTACGTGCCAAAGTTTCTGGTCGCTAAAATATTTCATCTCGTATTTCAGTAGAGTTAGTGAATGGGAAAGTGGATTATTCCTAAAATGAAGGGAATCACAGAGAACTTCTGCCATGGAGGAGGTTCCCACAGGAGGCTGTATGGAAAGGAGGGATTTTGTGAGCAAAGATTCGGAGAAGCAGAGGGGGAGCAAATGGAAAACAAGGGTTCCTTTCCGTGTGAAGAAAATATGTGGGCACACCAGTTCCTTGATGAATGCAATGAGAAACTCTAGGTTTGACAGAGATGGTAGAGAACACATCCATAGAAATCTAACTCCAAACCAGGAGGCAGGGAAAGGCTGGCACTTATGAGGACAGGAGGGCAGGAGGGATGTGCTGCTGCCTGCCGTGTGTCGAGTACACAGCCTGCTGGGGCTACAGAGCTCCGCTGCTTGACAGATTAAACAGTGACTATGGCCTGTCCCTATGGTGATTCTTTGGGGCAAAATTACACAAAACACATAACTTCTCCTTTTTTTTGCCCTTTCTAATTCAGCTTTATTCCAATAAAGTCGAATGGTGCTAAGAAATACCAGGCAATGAGCAACACAGTAAAGTCAAAGTGATGTGGGAGTTTGTCTAGAAATCAGTGGCACGTAATACTGGCGTTACAGTACGTGACTTGCGTAATCATCTCTCGTCTAAGCTGTTATGACAGTCAAAGACAAAACCCACCACTTCATATAAAATGGTCCTTCTTTCCAGGCCAGTGCCACGGTCTTCAGGCCTGCCAGGTGGCAGCGGATGGCACTTTCTTTGGAGATCCTTGTCCAGCTTCTGGAAGCTATTTGTCTATTCAGTACCACTGCAAGGAAGGTAAGTGGGTGAGGCTGTCAACACCAAAAGCCTGTTCTGCTCTTTGCTGTAACACTGTGACCATTGATATTTATCTTAAAAATTGCTGCTCCATCCTCAGGGAAGAACACGGAAGAGCAGTGATCACTAAAAATAGGCACAAAAATGTAGCTTCCCTGTCCTAACTGAGGGCTGTTGATGGGATATGAAGCCAGGAAATTCAGACACATAAAACACACTTAAATGAAATTATGTTCCAACAAGCATCTTGACTGGTAGGTATGGAAAAAATCAGCTACCTGTCACGCCACCAATGCACTCAAATTAGCAGCAGTATCAACTCCGTTTTGAAGAAGGCCTGCTGTCAATAAATGAAAATTAATTGAATTATGTAAGAAATGTAGACAAACAATGACATTGAATTCTGTCATTATGTTTTACAGGTCTGCAGCTGGTTGTAACAGATATGTGCTTTGTCTTTGAAAATTTCACGATCAGTTTGAACTGGCTGCTCTCTCCATACTCTGGCAACCTTTCCTGTATCATTAGCACTGGAGATGGCCACACTATTGATCCTTACTACCCTCTAACGTAAGAGAAATCCTTCATGTATCATCAGACAACCAGTAAATTTCACTGCTTGCATAGTATTGAATGCATCAAGTCTCTTAAATGAGATGTTAAAAATCACATAGATTATTTAATAATCGACCATACATTCAAGACATTTGGATTCTGCAGAAACTTGTTTTGAAATTAACACAAAATTTCGAGTCAAGCCACCAACCACAATATTTCTTCTGCTTATTATGACAAGTGATTCCTATTTCTTACTAAGAGAATTTATTCCAGATCCTAAGACACAAAATTACTGAAAACATGCAGTAATTGCCAAAGAAATAGGCATTATTTTCTTAAGTATAAAGAGTTGGGGTTTTTTATAACATTTAAAATAATGCAATGGCATTCTGGACTTTTTCTTGTGTTTTAATTGCATAAAAATTGGGTCTTTAAAAGATCAAATATTTTTCTGCTGCATTTAAAAATCAGATTTTGTTGTAGTTCTAGGAATGACAGAGAATGTCTCTAGAAATGTATTTGTCTACTAATGGAATTCTACTTGAGTCAACTAGAAAAATAAGAGTAGAAGAATGAAAACCAAAAAGTAGTAACGTATTAGAAACAGTAAACGTTCTTTCAGTGCTATAGACACAGGCCTGTAGCTGCAAAGAACTTGAAAAAAAATCTTTGATAGTGAACCTTTAAGTAAAACGTATTGGCTAGCTGTAAGCAGAGGCTTGATGTTTTTATGGGAAGCCCTTTTACATCACTTACTAAATGGCTCGAGTCATACTCATCTGTTTGCTGTGCCCAGTCTGATACCCACTCTTACATGAATTGCCTTTTTTGTTCAGATCTTGTCATTGGCATATTTTTAAAGTCCAGTTAGAATTAAACCTTTTTCTCATTAAAACAACTAATGAAAAATACGCATTATCAAGGATGATATATCCTGATCTTTGTTTGCATTTGCTAGGTGCTGCTATGATAAGAATATAAATAATTGAGAGAGAATAGTTTAATGAATATTACTTGCCTTCCATGGTATATCCTTCCATTCAAGAAGGATATCCTTAGCCTCTCTTCATCATCTCCCTATGCTTGTTAGTAATAACAGAAACTACCACAGACTTCTTCGTATCCATTCATCTCCTGTTGCTATCATGACCAGAGCTGCACCAGACCCAGGAGTGAAGAGACATTTTTGCTAGCGTGGGCAAGTATAGAAGGAAGAAGCTGCACACACACACAAAAAAAAAAGAGCAAGGGAGTGCTCTGACAAAACGCTGAGCAGCCTCAGCTTCCACCAATATATCTAAGAGATGGTAAATTGGGAATAAAATAAAGAATAATTAAGGTCACTTTAACATGTTCTAATATGCATAGTTACATACCTGTGCTCGGAGCCAACAAGTCACAAAGCCAGATCTAATGCTGCATGTTATTGAACTGCAACCTACCTACTTCACAGCAAAACGTATCCGCCCTTACCGATACACTTGAAGAAAGACCACTGCTGATATACATCCTTAATGACACAGTAGCTGGAACAAAGGAACAATATTTGATCCCAAAAATTCTATGTAAATAAACAAGAGATTACAGCGATTGCAGGAGAGCTGAGTCAGGTCAGCAATTTGGGAACTGTGACCGCTGTTATCACGTAAGGCTAAGGACATCCCAGGACAGTCTTCCACAATGAGCAGCTGTTCTCTTTCTATTCTAGATTGGTCAGCAACGTCACATATCGATACTCGTCTCCTGGAGAGTTTACTGTTTTTGTGGAATGCACCACGAGCGAATGGCATGTGACGGCGCAGAAGCGGGTGACTGTTCAAGATAAGATGGATCAACTAAGCATTACTGGGTGCTATAGCCAGTACGAACCTGGGAACAGCTCTCACTGCCGGACGCTGTATGGGGAGTCGTTGTGGATTCAAGTTGAACTCAATGGAGGTGAGGGTAATTACTCTGCATGATTTAAATGGCAGGCTAAATATCATGCTACCCATGGGATAGAAGCAGGATTTTCATTATGCAAAACAATACTTTTTTTTAGTGAATGCTTTCCCTCTACTTGTTGCATCCCTGCAACTGAATGATCTCAGCTCCATCAGTTCTTTCTCAGAGCTATTATACCACCTCAAACATAAGTATAAACCCTTTTTCCCTCTACACAAAGCTGACAAATCACGAGCATAACTTTAGTAACATGAATCCACATGAAGCCAGTAGAAATATTTCCACATCTGAAGTTAAGAATCCACAGAAACTCTTCTCTGATTGAAAGCAAGAGGATTCCATGCTGAGCTGGTCATGCTTGCCTTGCTGATGTATATTTCTTTCTCACTTGCAAGTTCCTGGAATCCACATGTATGCTTAAAAAATAAAATTTGGAAGTGTATGTTTGAATTCTCTTGACTGCCCTAACACTCCCAGTAGAAAACATATGTGATAAAACTTCCACAGGGAGCACAGAAGGGCTCAAAAGCCTGCATTGCTGCAGTGCTCTTAAGACTCCTTTAAAAATACCCGAACACTGCACAAAGCAGCTAGAATGGGATGACCAATTGCACAAGCTATGAGAAATTTCAAATTGTCTTTTCGCAGGCAACGGAGTGACCTACATTATATTAGCAGATAACACGACACTCACTGAATCCAGTGTAAAGGAAGGAATTGTCCCTCACAATCTGACACTCGACAGTGCCTCTCAAGAGCTGCTAGGCCCTGGGACATATCAGCTGGAAATCCGAGCATCCAGCAGCACAACCGCATCAGAGATCTCTGAGAGTATTGCTGTTCACTTAATTGAGCCAGTATCTGGTCTTCAGGCCGCATTAGCTTCTCACACTCTGCAGCAGGGGGAGAATTTGGAGATAAATGTCTCTGTGTCTCATGGTGCCCCAGATAAGCTGAAGTTTGAGGTGATTGGACCTAATGAAACTCACTCGCACAAAGAAGACGGCCCTCCTGGGGAACCTCGAACGTACATCGTTCCTGTGCACTCTGAAGGTACAGCATGCTGATGTCTGCATTTCTGGAACACTCACAGCTGAGTAGAGGAGTTGACATAAACAGTCACAGCACCCTGGGGTAGGGGACAATAACGTACAGCCAAATTTGGTAGCTTTTCTAGCTGCTCAAGCTTGGTCTGCAGAGCAGTACAAACAGCGTGGTCTTATTGCCTCGCAAGTGAGCTAAAAATATTGAACTGGCAAATGGATCTCCATACGGAGACCAAAAGTAAGGCTTCACTTGATTTTTGCAATAAAAAAGACACAATGAACCAGGGTTTATTTTTTAATACATGATCTGATTCAAGTACAAATGATGACATTTTCCTGAATCACAAAGTGTTTCCCTCCTGTTTGTTCATGTGCATAACTTTTCAAGCTTACACTCCTCTGCATTTTGCACTGCAGTAATTAATAATCTGAGGAGTTCTCAGTAGAGATGACAAAGCAAAGGGGAGCTTTTCTGTGTGTCGGCCTCCAACACATAGTTTTTGTTGGGCTTACTTACGAATAAGCTTTGTAGCAGTTTTTTCTTTCCATTATTAAGAAATCGAAGTCTTTAAAATGTGGGATTAGAGAGATTGTCCTTACGAGTTAATTCAGTGGCAGAAGATAAAAAAGTTTCCTCCTCTAACGAACTATTCAAATCCCATGCCAAAGCTGGAACACGAGAAGCTAATTATGATTTCATTTTATGTTTTAAGATTATTCAATATTAAAAGTTTTATTTCGTCTCCCTACACCCATTTGAACACCTCTTCCCTTCAGGCAGAAATTTTCAAACAAGACAGCTGCTCTCTCAAGATGCCTAAACTCATTTGGACTCCAGTATTAGCAACACCTCTAGTCCTCTGTGTGGTAATATCAAAGCCAGCTGACAAAGAATAGCATTGCAAGTGCTAGGACAAAGGCAGCTGAGTTTTTAAAAAGCTGAGATAAAGGAGAAGAACATTAATTAAGAAGCCTTTCAGCAGTGGAAACTCATCAGAAAAACCCCAAAGTTCTTACCAGAAAAGAATAAGATTTTCTTTACAAATTGGATTTTATAACCCCAACATGATGGACTGGTCCCACTGCTATTCTTAACTGGCCATTTGTCTTCTCTAGGCACTTTCCTAGTGAAAGTGGTGGCCATGAACGCCTTCTCAAACTTGAGTCTGGATCTTGGGTTCATCACTGTGTTGGCAAACAGTTCTCACAGAAAAGGTAATTGCCTTAATCTGACAGTGCTCATTTTGACCACATAAGTGTCTTTTTGCAACCAGAGCATTTCATGGAGCGTTTATGGTTCGCATCTAGTAATTGCTTTCCTTCCAGCAAAAGTGCTGAAAACTTTTATGGAGGCTTCTTCCTGATGAAGGCAGTTTCCCTGGCTTTGAAGTAGTCATAAATTAGCATCACTCTGTATATGTTACACATTGCACATTTTCTAATTGTTCTAGAAATAATTAGTGAAGTTTATGGTTTGGGACACAGCTCTGAAACAAGAAAATACTTGCATCACAGAAGTCTCATAAACTGCTGTCAGTAAATGCTTCTAGATGGCTCATCCTTGCATTTACAAAAGAGGATTATATCAGGAATAAAGTGACTTTAGTACCAATCCTATCGAGACTTCTCCAGTGCTTTCTCTCAATCTTTCTTTGCACATCAGTGAAACTCCATTATTTTCTGTGAATGTATTTGGAGTTACATCATTATGTTTGAAGAATCAGGATCATCATCTTTACAGCATGTGACTAGCTTGTTGTTACAATTTTACCTATTGTCACTAGACTGCTTATCACAGTTCTGAAGTCTGATTCTTGTGGCCCTATCTTTCAGTTGGTAGTCAAAGCCTGTGTATTTTAGTCGTATTCACTGAGGACATCTGGAAGCTTTACGGGTAGCACTAAAATATTCTGCTCTTTTTTGTGTTAAACAGATTCTGCTAAGGAAGAAGGCAGCTCCAAAACAAATATGCAAAAGACAAACGTAAGTATTATTTAAGGATGTTGCTTTAAAATTGAAATGCTTATAATTTTTTTCCTATCAGTAAAAGTGCTGCATAAGATATTGAAAAGAAGTATTTGTAGCATACTAGTTTATGGACTAGGTTTTCTGGGCCCCATATGGTTTAACATAAAATCTACACCAAAGTCTCTGAGACAAATGTGTTTACAGGCATTCAACCTACAATTCGTAAAAGCCTGCAAGTAACAATTACAAGATTACAGAAAATGAGCTTTTCACAATGATTCCGTTTTGGAAGTTGAAATGAGCTTACATGAATTTTTAAATTATCTACTCGACTAATGGAAACCTCTCTTTGAGGGGATATCCTTCAAGCAGAGTTTAATATATTTTTATATTGTTTCTAAGCGTCTCCTGCTTCTGTGTTGGAACGTTTAAATTAGTTTGCAAAGAAGAAATTTCCAGTTTATGGCAAACTGAGAAACTAAGGATACATGAATTGCTAGCAGCTGCACAAATTTAAGTAATAAAATTGCCAGATATAATATTTTATTATCATCTTAAAAGTCTAGTTTTTAGCTCTATCACTAGCAGACAGATATCTGCTATAGGGGATGTTCTGCCTCACAAGAAGGCATCATGCTTTACAGATTGGCTTTAAGAATATATTGCATCAGAGGAATACAAATCTAATTCAAAACTAATACTTTATCACAGTTTGTTGCATAGAAAGACAAATTCAGCTATCTTCTTTTGGTCTTTACGTATAGCTGTAACGTAGCCAGTTCAGATAGAAAAGGAAGGTACCAGAAGATGTAGTAGAAGACAAATGATTGTCTAAGCGTTAAATGTCTTGGTCCACAAGTGGAAAATTAATGGGAATTAGTTTCCTAAGTACCTGTATTAGTTTTGAAAATGGGAGCTGCGCTCCTAAGCCACTTATGAGTTTGGAGGTATTTTGCCACACAATTTCTCTGCGCCATCTGCTTCTATTCCCACAGCTTCCTACTTCCATACTACCACAGATCAGGGAAAGATCATTTAAACTACAGATCTGCATACAGTAATTTGGGGTCTAAACTTTCAGACCTTTTTCATTATAAAGAAGCAAGATATGTGTGTGTTTATACATGCTCCTGTCCTAACTGGCACATTTACTTATTATTTAGGATCACAAAAGAAAAATCAAAATATGTATTACACCGAGTCGCCATGTGGATCCTTTCACAACTGTTACACTTGGCTGGCCAGACAACAACAATAATTCCAGTTTTCTCTGGTCCTGTGGTATGTGCATTTCCCGAACTTTTCCACCAACTTCTATTTAATGAGTAACAAACTCACTGCCACGTCAGATCAAGTGGTGAAAATCTGACTAAAGGATGGCTTACTCTCTGGCTTTAAAGTTTGACACTCACTGTACATGAAGAATGTCCTTCTACCTTTGAACTAATTATGATATATAATATGGCATAGTACTCACTTTTGTCTTTTCCTAGGTTTGAATTTTTAAAATTCAAAAAGATCTGCCTGTCCCAAGCCCTCTCCCTCAGAGCCAAGAATTAATCCCAAGTGACTTACATAGTTAGGCATTTGCAAGGTATATGTGTCTCAATAAACCAGCACTAATTAGCATCAAACATGATGCAAAAACATTTATGGCTGAAAACTGGACTGAGATTCAGGACATCTGTGTTCTGTCCCCATGTTTATCCCTGACCTCATACATTACTTTGAAGAAGTCAGTCTGTACTCTCAACTCCGATTACCCACTCTTTAAATTGGGTTTAGGAAACTTGTTTGCTCTATAAAGCTCTTTGAAACCTATGGCAGGAAAGTCCTTTATAAGACACATGGGATGCTATGACTATTCTAATTATAAATGAAATGTTTGTGCAGGAGCTTGCTGGCCTGAGTGGAATGAATGTGTGCAGAAACAGATAATCCTAACCAACCAAACCAAGGTGCAAATCCCACCTTCCTGCCTTCCTCCTCCAAAGTCAGCAGTAACTGTCAGGCTTACAGTCCGAAACCATGGCAATGAAGAGAGGCATGACGAGCAATGTCTCTATGTGACTGCAAAACAAGAACTGCAACTGGAAATCAGGTCTGTTTTTAAACCCCAGTATTCACTGGTTAATATTACTACACAAAGGTAGTGCAAGGCCACAGTTACCAATAATAACGATAATAAAGTGATAGCACACTTATTGTTGTAGATCTGTGTACACCTTACCATCATAAGAATTACAGACAAAACAGGTCTTGCTGCATTTTCAGTCCACGTTTCTGAACATAACCTTTTATAAACAGAATAGTATTATTCCTAAAACCATTTAGGGTTTTCGACCCTACTACATTCTTTCAATGTTCCTGATTTCCATATGCAAACCTCATTGAAACAATGGGAATAAATGCCATAGGATATGTCTGAAATTTCTACTAGACATCCATATACACATTACTGCCTTAAAAAATCTGTTCTTCAGGAGCCTAGTGCCTCATTAAAAAGCAGTGGCATTTCAATGATCTGTTAATATAATCATTTCAGGAGCTTAAATAGAGGCAGGCTTCATTTGAGGGCCTGAATCAGTTTTGCATCATAAATAGTTTGTGAGTTCTGGGCCTCAGTCATGTTGAAAATGGAGATGAATGCTCCTAAATCTCTTGCTTGAAGATTAAGTATTTTGCTAATTGCGAGTCGTGTCACCTGTCTCATATTGCAGAGCTTTTGTAGATTTTCATCAAATGAGGGTAAAACAATAAACATCAAGGACTATGACATTTCATACAGTTACTACCTGTAACTACCATCTTTCTTCCTTACAGGTGTGAGGCAAACTGCAAGCCAGTGAATGCTAGTGATGAAGTTGTTCTGAGTGTCTCTGGGCAGAAGGACCACCAGGCCATATATTATAACTGGTATTTAGATAACACGTTCCAAACCCAGGTGAGAGCATCAGATTGGTCAGAAATATTGCACACACAAAAATAAACATCCATCCAGAGGGATGTGGCCTCAGAGGATACTTTGTCAAATGGATGCTTCGGAAATAATAGTGAGGACAGAGACAGGAGGTGCCTGGCTAGAGAGGGGTTATAATGAAGGGCACCAAACTGCCACCCTGCTCCTGATAAATCACTATAGAAATCACAGTAAAGAGCTTCTACTGTCATGTTTTCTTTTCTCTCTGGTTTTCCAGTCTATGCCCCTCCCTCTAGCCTGTGGCCTGACTGGTTTCCGGCAAAACTCTCTGAATTTGCTTCAAAGCAACACATCCGTGTTGAAAATGAACAGCTCATTCTTGCAGACACAGGGAGAAGCTTTTCAGATAAAAGTCACAGGTAGGGGCGAGCAAGGTTTTCCAGACTCCTTTGAGATAGTCTCTGCTGTCACGGCATCACACTGACGTTACACACACACAGCCTCACTAACAAACATGAAGTTAAATTAGACCACAAGTTGAGACCTGTTACTTCATATGTGGAATCTTTAAAACAGTTAAGAGCTCAGTTTGTTCTGGGCTGTTGCACAGCAGGAAAAACTCAGTTATCTTACTCCAAGCTGTTAACAACTTTGTTAAGGTTCATCTGGAAGTGAAATTATGCTAAATACTCGATCAAATAATACAGCTTTGCTTTATAATGCAAACACTACCATGTTTTTAACAGATCTTTTCCTCTTATGGCTTATTCAGTAGCGGGATTTCATTTTTGAGCAGGCCCACCCTGATGTTTCTGGTGCCTGAACAAAGCATTGCTAGAGTAGGCAAGATTAATGTCTGAAGATCAGCGCTGCTGGAGCACAATTCTTGCTGACGTTCTTCTCCCTCCTCTCCCAGCAATGACTCAGCGTGGCTACGGGGAGCAAACATACCTTGTCAGCACCGTGCCTCCGCCCAAGATCCCCAGTTGTGCCGTGTCTCCCGAGCAGGGATCAGTGCTCACCACTTTCAGAGTCTCCTGCAGCGCTCCTTGCTTGGTGGATTCATGCCAATCCCGTCATAACAGGCAGCTCACGTACTGCTTCTACCTGAGCTCAAGTAAGTCCTGAGGTGAACTGCTTGGTTAACTGCTTCTCCATGGTTCTACCAAGCGCTGTGACTGTTGCTAACGGGAGCAAAGGCACAACCTGCTTCTGCTCCCTAGGGAGACACATGAAGAGTCAGTTGGGCCTGCACAGAGCAAGCCCACAGTCCCCTCTTCTTGGAGAACAGGAGGTGTCTGTGTGGTGTCTGATAGGTGACCCCCTCTTTCCTATTCCAGATTCCCTCCTTCATTGTGGCCCGGATCCTGAACTCTTCCCAGTTTATCTTCCACTTGGAGAAGAGGAAAATAATTTTGCTTTGCATATGACAATTACCGTTAGCAACAACTACGGTGATACAGTTCAAACTTACGCTTCAGTGAAGGTACACAGTAGAATCACTTTATTTCAAGATCTCTCAAGTCGATACCTAACCTGCAATTCACTTTTGGAGCTTCTTTCCATTTTATACTTATTACTTCCTTCTGAACGTGCCATAATCACCACTTCCTATCTAATAGAGACTATTCTCTGTGGACTCAAGGTAGTCAAAGGAATCTCCCACTGTCTTTTTTCTAGGATAGAAGTTTAAAAATGATCTATTTGCACATCGGGCAGCATTAGCTGTATTTAGTGCATCTGGAGTTAACTCTATATTGGCCCCAGAAAACTGCTTCTGTCCCGGTGTCCTAGTAAGGAGATCCTTAACAGGCCACCAAAAATAAAACATTAAAAACTAGGAACACAAAATTTTCTGTCCCACTCTAGCTAGGCTGTCAGCAAGATGATCGTGGAAGCTGTTCAAAGATAACTATAACAGCATTGGCAATGTTAAGAGCATATCTGATTTCTTCATCAGGTTGGACATGCAGATATGACCGATGGGAACCTGACCCTGCAGGCTATTGTATCTGAGAAGGCAAACACCATCCTAAAAGATGGCAACAACAGCATGAGTCTTTTCCAGCTGTACAAGTCAGTGACATCAGTCCTTAATCAGGAGACTCAAGAGGAAAGCTTTAACATATCTTTACAGATGGACACAAGAAAAGAGGTCAGCCAGACACTTGTTTTCTTGCAGTACAATGCAATATAATGGACCCTTCATATTCTTTGACAGTTCTTAAGTAATAAAAAGCTCATATATCACCACCTGAAATCAATGGAGGTCTCAAGTTTCAGTGTTTGACACGTTTCAGCTATTTTTTACTATTTGCCCACATAAATAATTCGGTTTATCATCCATCTGTAAAGTAATTCGTTCTCAATTGTTAAAGAATTACCTTAAACTAACTTGGACAGTGTTTTAAAACTTAAAAATCAACATGATTTTCCATAAACAATTTAAATATTAATAAAATAGCCTTTCCTGTGGGAGACATATCCTAATTGTCCCAAAAAGTACTAGATGGCAGGTAATTTTAGTTTGTTCATTTCAGCCATCAGCTTATGTTTCAGTTATAAGCTTATATTTGTACAGCGCTTTGAGTGCCTCAGATGAAAAGATCTAGAGAAATGCAATGTATCCTTCAATTATGATTCATTATTTGAGTAACATCAATCATACACGGCTCTGCTTTCTCTGGAAGTGGCATTTATACAGTAATTCACATACATTAGAACAAATTCTCACAAGCAACTCTCTTTGCTATTAATGGATGTTAAGTGTACAAATCCTCTGTATTGGGAGGTAACATACGACTCGTGATTATACAGTTACTAAGGCAAGTGGCATCTTGTCAGTAGACCTAATATCAGTTCAAATGATCCTTGTTGTGGAGTCTCACTCTACCACATAATTTATACCAAGTCTGGCTGTCAGTATATAGCACTACTTGCACAGTCCTAATTAGCATCTTATTCCTTTGCCTAATTATCCCTTTTCATCTCAAGCTCCGAGGGCTGATGCTGACAACTCTCTCTGCTGTTAACATAACATCAGTACAGACGGCTCTTAAGATGTCAGAAGTATTGAAAGAAATCACTTACAAGAGTGAAGAGCTGTCTGTCTCAGCACAGGTAAGAAACAATTCGTATTATTTTGCCTCACACTAACAGTATAGACTCGATTTCACTCCACTGATCTTGGAAGAGTTCCAGTGCCTTACAGTTCTCTGTTCTTACCCATGTTTTCAAATGTACCAGCACATGTATTTCAACTAGAAGGAAATGCATTTTGCTGTTTAGAGCAAGCAAATTTGGACTCTCAGATATTGTCTCAGCAAACACTACATTCCATGCTATGACCATCTGGCCAGTTACATTTTAAAACACATCTTTAAGACAGAAACCTTAACTTTTAGTCAGAGGCATGTTAGGATGTATATTTTATCTTGTAAAGCACTTTCAGAATCCTAAAGAAAAACTGCCCAGAAGGGTTTTTCTAGAATTGCCCAGATCCATTGGTCCCTGATCCATGCATTGTCACAAAATGCACGTAGGCAAGCTGTCAGTGAGGCAGGAACATGACAGCACCCAGAGGAACTAGGCACAAATGTTCAGATTAGCCTCACAGAAGTATTTCTTAAATCTTATCTGGTAACGTGACATTATTAGTACATTATGCTATTTATGCATAAGGAGTGAGCACATGGGAGGACAGAACAAACTGTCACCGAGGAAGTTTCCCAAATATGCTGCCAATAAAAAGAGCTGTCCTGATTTCTAATGTATTACACAGTTGCAGCCAGACAATGGCTTGGGAGCGTTTCAGCAGTATGTGGTTAACTTTGGCAAGACAAGAACATAGCTCAAATTCAGCACTCGCTCTACAGTAAGGCTGCTAAGTGTTTGCAGACTGTGGGAATGGGTATGTCCAAGCTTGTAACAAATTTACTTGGCTCCCTCATCACCCTGGGCTAAAAGCTGGCCAGTGCTTTCACAATCACAAAGCAATCACCAGCTCCATTTGGGCAGAAAATAAAAATTGTAAAACTCATTCTCCTTTGGCACTTAGCACAGCACAAGGCTAGAGGTATTACTTACTGGTAATCCAATAGGGTTTGTGGAAACTAAGATTGAAATACATATGCACTTGACAATATAGTGGTATTTTTTGAACACATTACCCAAAAGTATAACCTAATTTACTACATCACTATACATCTAAACTGTAACCTTGCCCAGTGTTTGACAGATAAGCTTCCTTCACATGT
The DNA here is from genome assembly GCF_009769465.1 of Tauraco erythrolophus. Classification (NCBI taxonomy): domain Eukaryota; kingdom Metazoa; phylum Chordata; class Aves; order Musophagiformes; family Musophagidae; genus Tauraco; species Tauraco erythrolophus. Next base: position 17,661,400 of record NC_141479.1, on the reverse strand, counting down.
TATTGATCTTTTTTACAGATTAAATCTGTAGAAGCAGGCTGCATTTTTCAGGTGTGTATTCCATGCTAGTATATCATCTAGTACATCATCTTTATTGGCGTTCGAGGTATTACCCCAGCACAAATAATTATAGCAAAGCCAACGCTAGCCACAAATAGTCCCATGAGATTTCTTATATCACAATACTCAGTAAATGACACAAGGGTTACTTCTGTCATTTGTAGTACCAACACATAGAAACTCTTCCCCTTCTTCCCCATGCAGGTGGAAGCCAGCAACACTCTAAAAGATGTCAGTGCTTCCTTGCTCACTGTAAACGCAGAAGACAGCAGAGATGATCAGAAGCTAAAAGATGCAGCCAACTATCTATTTAATGCAGTGAGCAACGTCCTTAAAGCTTCTGTAGAAATCAGAGCTACGAACACTTCAGTGTCAGAGGCAGAACAGGTAATTTTGGTTTGGTCCAGTTTGTAGTGGACTGTGTGTGAACACCTGCTTGCTTTGGAAGGTTTTTAAGAGTTCTGCTGCTTCTTGTATTTTTAAATTGGCATTGGGTAGGGCTCATTGTGACACCACGATGGACTTGAATATCAAAGGAAACTTCTCTCCAGTTAGACCTGTTAGACTGAATGGTCTGCTAACAAAGATGATAGAAGCCTCTTAAGATTCATTACATTTAAAGCTGAACGGGACAAAGCACTGGAGAACACAGCATCAGTGTGCAGCCTCTAATGGATGACAAGCACACAGACATTTTTTTTCACATTTTATTCTATCCCCTCCCTTTGCCCCATAATTCAAGGAAGGCACAGGTATTCAATATTCATGATTGGCTCCACTACTTCAAAGCTGGAATCAGCTCTGGCTGCTGCTTACACTTTTTTGGAAAGCCCACTCTGATTTTCTATTCAGAATTATGCAATGTGTTTATTTTGTCCTGTCCTTTCCTATCTGGATGTGAATTGTCACAGTTGCCTTTGTGTGCCTCCTGGGCTGAACATACTTTATCTTTCATCACTGCAAGGGAGTAGGGCATGAAATAAATCTAACCTAAGAAAAAAGGTTATGAACTGTTCAACCCCCCCCCCAGGATAACACACAAATAACACACAATTAGTATGTAACTAGGTCTCGCTTTTGCAAGTAACTAAAGCGTGCAGCTAAAGGGCATTAATGTACAGAAGTGCATGAATATATTGCATTAAATTGATGTCATGTGTGTTGTTCCTCAAATTTCAATGTGTAGAAATTACAAATAATGGGATATAAAAGTAAAAGCTGTAAGATATATTTATTTGCTGTCTGCAATGTTTTAATGAGAATTACAGAAATGGAATTGCTGATTACAAGGGTGTGTAGTGATAGGACAAGGGGTAATGGCTTTAAAATGAAAGAGAGTGGATTTAGATTAGATATAAGAAATTTTTTTACAAAGAGGATGGTGAGGCACTGGACCAGGTTGCCCAGAGAAGTTGTGGATGCCCCATCCCTGGAAGTGTTCAAGGCCAGACTGGATGAGGCTTTGAGCAACCTGATCTAGGAGAAGGTGTCCCTGCCCATGGCAGGGGGGTTGGAACTACATGATTTTTAGGATCCCTTCCAACACAAACCATTCTATGATTCTAAGATTAGAATAACTTTCTCTGAGATTAAGCAGCACATCACGAAATTTGCCAGCTTTATAAGACACTGAAAATTAGTATTGTTCCTAAAAGGAAGTAAAGGCAAATAATGTGCATCTTGATGGTTATGAGGAGCTTCATTGGAAGTTTCCTCCTCTAACCCTTTTCCAGAGTTCAGTGTCACACCAGCTCCTGAACACAGTTGAAAATCTACAGAGTGCCCTTCTGTTTGGGAAAGAACCAGATGTGGAACCAACAGTCCTTACCACTCCTTCTGCCACAATGTATATACACAGGTAACAGTAACAGCTTGTCCCACCTAGCATCCAGATAATTAATCAGTTTTGCCCGCAATACTCATTACTTGTCCTTAAATGAAACAACCCTACTAAATATTGTATAACAACAACTTCAGCAGTGCAATGAGGCTGTCATTACTAACTGATAGTAAGAACAACATGGACTCCAATTAGCTTCAATAAAGCCATCTCAGAAACTCTCATGCTTTGTCTTCTTTGACTAATGGAGAATTTACTATTTCCTGAACAAGACAGTAGCTGCTTACCTTTGAAATTATGTGGAAAGCTCATGCCATGCCAGTTTAGAGTTTTTTTATATTGTCCGAGTTGCCAATATTGACATGTTATATAGAATTGTAATCAGCTTGGCAGAAGCAAATATAACCATGAGGAGCCTGACGAGCATTCTCCATTCTCTATAATTATCCCTAAATTCTTCCCTGAGAGCCTGGTTTTCATCCACATTTAACTATGCATTCAAATCAGGAGCATGTTCACACAGAGACCAGATATGCCTTTTAAATAAGTACACCTAGTTGGATACAACTTCCTATCCAGATACATCAATTCCACCTCTTTTTTGATGATTCTGTGGTAATGTAATGTGGAGTACTATGTCAGGGATAGATAATGTACAAAATATTTACTGTCAGAGTTACAAATAGTTATACATGTTAAGTGAGAAAGCTTTTCCTCTAGGTGTGAAGTCTATGCTATTGATGTTTTTTTCTGTTTGTTTGTTTTTTCTGTTTCTCTTTTATTCTGTTTCACCTGTGTCCAACCCTAACTGGACAGATTACAAACAGAAAACATGGATGGCACATCCATTAATATCTCCAATTCCAGCTCTGCCAGCTTTACTCTCCCACCTGCTTCCTCTCTCAGTGTTTCAGGAGCTGACGATGAGACAGTGGACATAAGGGCAAGTAAACAGCTTTTATCTGACTCAATCTGATATACAACTTACACTCTTGGTCTAGCAGTTTTGGAATCTTTTCTCCTTTTACAATGAATAGACAAGCACACAAGTCATCCCTCCTGTCACGCCAAGAAAACAAGTAAGCTAAGGAGGACTGAAAGCTTAAATTTCCCATCCCATCAGCCCCTCACATACATTCCTGTTTCATACCTGCATGGCTAGAGAAGGCAATGGAATGAAACAATACCTATAAATTTATTTGCTGTTTGTTTATATCTAATGCTCTGAGGAAGATGCAACAGCTCAGAGTCCATATCACCATTAAAAATAAGCTGCAGCAGACCCGTTTCATCCCAGCTAGAAATAAACAAGTTTGAGGCACCCAGATCCTGCAGGACATAAAAGGCCTGTGAATGTCCTGATGATAACACATCCCTCATCTGAACCAGGATATGGTGTTTTTTCCCTCAGAACAATAGATTGCATATTATTGTCATATTTCTATAACACATTTTCTAAAAGCCTCTGGTTGATTTGACACTTTCAGAAAACCCTTGTAATACCTGCAAAATATACCATATTTTTCACTGTGTCTTTTCCAGTTCTGCTACAAAATGCCCAGAGCCCACTGAAACCAGTGGCAACATGTCCATTGTCTTGCCTGAGCGTTAAGAGGGGCTCCTGAATCCTCTCCTTGGACTGACAATTCCGACATACTCTTCTGTGCATTGCTATCATAGCAGAAACAGGCTTCTGTTCCTAATTCCAAGAGCAGTGCCACAGCCTAGCTTTGATGGAGTTACTTTGAAAGAGGCTTATGCAGTTGCGTTTTGATATCTGGTGCCTAAAAGGCAAAAGGGTTACAATGAATAGAAACAACAAGCATTGCTGTACACATATCACATTCAGAATCGAGATAACTTTCAAGGTTTGTGTTTGAGCTACCTTAGAGACAAGGCAGCTTCTTATTTAAATCTGGATGCAGGCGTCTTTTAAGTCAAGTACCGTTTGAGTCTGACCTCAAGCTTTCACTATTTAGAGTGTGAATAGAATGAAATATTGACAATAGCTCAAAACTGATTGATATTGTCTTGCTAATAGATGGTGAGCTTTGCCGTGAATCCCTTTTTCTCCAGTGACACCAGTTTTGATATCAGTGGAACAGTGGGAGGTCTCAGTCTTACTGGTCTGGATGGCTCGATCATTCCAGTCAGCAATCTCAAAGAAAACATTGAGGTAAACCCACTATTTTCTATCCCTCTTCATCTTTTCCCATTTTTTCTTTCTTTGTTAACAAACTGTCACTTGTGTTATCATCTTCTGAGGTGACTGCAAATGGTGGTAGTGTTCATTACATTATATAATGAGATCGTATGGATATGCATCCAGCTGGTATGAATTTGTCATTATGTAATTAATTAAGGTTTAGGCCCTTCCTACAAAAGGTGGGCCACTTCCTCCTGGATGTGGGAGATGTGGTAACCTGCCTTGGAGCTGATGTTGATAAGCAACAAGATTGTGGTATCTGCATTTGTGATAGGGCAATTTGTGTCACATGAAGAATGAAATAAGAAATATTTCTGTCTTTTCTTTAAAAAGAGGTGTCTTATTTTTTGTTTAAATGGATGTGAGAATGCTAATTGTTGTGGAAAAATACTCCAGGTTGCAATCATCCTGAAACACAGTGTCATGTCTGATTTCATCATCCAACGACTGTATGTTTGCATTACTACTGTTCGGGCCTCCAGCTGATGCATAAGCTGACATCTAAATTGTTCATATAGGCACCTCATGTAGCCAGTGCTTCAGTTATAATCTCTGCTCTGTGTTCAGAAATGCACCAAGGATCACAGACTTTGTGAGGAGTTCACAGAGGTCTCAAATGAGCTTTTTGGAGGCTAGCTGACAGTATCAAGAAAATTACTTTGAAGCCAGTATTTTTGCTGGCCATGCTTTCTCTATGCTATGAGAAAAGATTATCTAGCATGTGGCTATATTGTGCTTATAGATAATAGAAGCAAGATGCTTTGCTTTATTTTAAAGCTATTTCTTTCTGTTTAAAACCAGATAATGTTACCCAGGCTTTCATCAACTCAGGAAGATAAGATTCTGCTGAATCTGGGCAATTTCAGCACTTTCCAGGTCAATGTCACCTCAGAAAACACATCTATAGTGATCCACCTGGAATCTGAACATGACACTCCACTGATACTCTACTTAGGGTACGGTTATCGTCCAAATGAAACTACCTATGATATGAAAAATCATCTGTTCTGTAAGAAAACTACAGGAGGTAAGACAACTCACTAGTGACCCATGAACCTGTGCATTCTGGGCTTATGTAACCAAAAGACTTTCACCACCCAGTGCAAGTTAAGGGCACTCAGCATGGCGAGTGCTCATCCACAACTTTACAGCACACGCATATTTGCAGAATGAGCCTTGACCAGGAGTTCAGATGTGTAACTGGAAAGAAAACTCTCAAAGGAATTTCAATTTGTCATGCTTCAGGGATCCAATCTTTGGTATACAGTGTTCACTAACAGGAGCAAAGAGTGGGATGCTTTGAACAATGACTTGCTAAGGATGATTTCATACCTGTTTGTTCAGTTTGTGTATTTGATTACATGCAATACAGATGCATACTTCTGAATTGGCATTTCTATATGTACATTGAAACTAAAATATTTATGTTCAAGGTGAGACAAACACCTGGGTTCTCAGCCCAGAAGAATTCAGTTTTGGAGAAGGAACTTACTATTTCATGGTTTTACAAGATATGGGAATGAATTTCACAGCCTATGACAGAGTAACTATCGCTGTCACTTGCTTTGCATCCCGCTGTGTATTTTGGGATGAGCACCAGGGGAACTGGAACACCTATGGATGTCATGTAAGTAGAGAGAAAGAAGACAATGTTTATATTATATACTTCAAAGCCAGCCCTTATAACCACCATCTTGTAGTAAAATGGTAGCATTGAACTTACACCATAAAACAAGATAATTCTGAGATTTTTCTAATATACTCAAGTTTAGTCACATTGGACTAAGCTTCAAATGACATTTCCATTTCAATTTCTTGGGATGAGCTTCTATATAAGAAGAAATGGAAGCATTCTGACAAGGCTGTATTATATCATAATGCCTGTTTCTGGCTAGACATTAGAATTAATATTCCTTATTGGAATTTGAACAATTTTCTATATAGCAGCTCTCCACACTAATTTCCAGTCTCAGCACTGTCTTTTCATTTGCTTGGTAAGTTACCTAATATGTTGAAGACAAATGTTTTATTAGGAAATTTTTCTGGTTTTCAGGTAGGACCAAAAACAAATCGTGGAAGAACACAGTGCCTCTGCAACCATCTGACCTTCTTTGGGAGCTCCTTCTTTGTCACACCAAATGCCATAGATGTTAGCAAAACTGCACAGCTATTTGGCACATTTGTGGACAACCCTGTGGTGGTGACAACTGTAGGATGCATCTTCCTGATATATGTGCTTGTAGTTATTTGGGCTCGAAGGAAAGACATCCAGGATGAAGCCAAAGTAAGTCTTCAGCTAATAAAGACTGAATGTATTTAGGCCAATTCCTGCTTTGTCTAGTCTGTTTTAATAGGAAGTCTTCAACCCTACACCTTTCCCTGTAACTCTCTGCTTACTGGTAAGCATACACATTGTTCACAAGATGACAAATTCCTACCCACAGCTTTAAGGAATCCGTACTTACAGAACAGCTAACACACTGCTTGTTTTTGTCACTTTGCAGGTGAAAATCACAGTACTGGAAGACAACGACCCCTTTGCTCAGTATCGTTATCTTGTGACAGTTTTCACAGGACACCGCCGTGGGGCAGCCACAACCTCCAAGGTATCAATGGCACCGTGCAGTAAGACAGCTCATGCACTCATTTAGAGAACTGGATGATTAATGGAGCACCTGAGGCTATTAAACAGCACAGCTCAAATGCAACATCTAAACCAGAAAGTCCTTAGATTTGATGAAAGCAGGAAGAGTATGACAGAGGAATAATCATACATAGGATCGAGATTTGCAAGTCTTCATTTTGCCATCTTATTCTTCAGGTGACTCTCACCCTCTATGGACTTGAAGGAGAGAGTGAGCCACACCACCTAACCGATCCTGATACACCAGTCTTTGAACGTGGAGGAGTGGATGTTTTCCTACTCTGTACTTTCTTCCCTCTTGGAGAACTGCAGAGTATTAGATTGTGGCATGATAATTCAGGGGACAGTCCATCTTGGTAAGTGGAGATTTGGAGATCCTGGAAAGTAAAGATCCACAAATATTTTTTATAATGATAACAGATTTCCTTTTGTAGCACTTGAAAACCACCCTTTCTACCGTTCTAGAAAGGAAGGGTTAGTTTCTCATTTTGGTAGATGAATAGATCAAATCATAATGTAAACTGCAGGATCAGGAGTGCTTCCCATATCCTGTGTCCAGTACAGGATGGAATGTGTTCTATGCCTTACAGTTTAGACACAACCTAAGAAGCCAGAGGCCAGAATTTGTCCTCCATAGTCCTGTTGAGTCCTGAGTTTTATACTGCTTACTTACATGTGAATGTGCCCTGTATGTTTTTCCTACAGGTACGTGAATCGAGTATTAGTCCATGATCTGGCATGGGATCAAAAATGGTACTTCCTCTGTAACTCTTGGCTAGCCATTGATATTGGAGAATGTGTCCTAGACAAAGTGTTCCCAGTAGCTACAGAACAGGACATGAAGCAGTTCAGGTACCTTCTGTTTTATGGACTTTTTTAACTCTTGGTAGCAATCAGTCTACAAAAGCAAGTATGCAAAAAAGATCAAACCCTTGGATAAAAATGAAAACAAGGGAGGTCTTCCCATTGCCCTCAAAGGGCTCTGAACAAGGAAAAGAGGAAAGATGGTTAAGTAAGTCCTATTGTTACCCTAACAGTATTACCACACTGGAAATATTGGAGTTAAAGAAGGATAGCCTGACAAGACCTACAGAAACCCAAGTATCTTATCTTCTCTATGCGTAATTTCCCTAACAATTTATATAGAATCTGCTCTTTCCCTCCATAGTGTGGCCAGAAGTAAAGGACATAAGTAGCTATGACCATTCCATGCAAATCAAACTATGATATTTGGTAATTTCTTCTGACGGTGCCTAGAAGCATAAACAGGTCATGACCCTGAACTACAGCTTTATTCTTCCCTCTCCTTTCTAAGTATCCACTTGATTTCCCTCCTTCCCAGCAATCTGTTTTTCATGAAGACCTCCAAGGGTTTCCAGGATGGGCACATCTGGTACTCGGTTTTCAACCGCTCCCCACGAAGCTCCTTCACACGAGCCCAGCGTGTGTCATGTTGCTTCTCACTGCTTCTCTGCACCATGCTGACCAGTATCATGTTTTGGGGAGTGCCAAAGGATCCAGCTGAGCAGAAAATGGATTTGGGTAACAATTCTTACCTTTGCTTGGGCAGGGAAGTACCTGGCAGAAATCTAAAAGCAGAGCAGTTGAACACATAGACTTTTTCACAGGAGAGAGATCCGATGGTTCCTAGGGTTACTTTTACTTCTCCCCTCTGTTTGATATTGACAGGTAAGATCGAGTTCACCTGGCAGGAGGTGATGATTGGCTTTGAGAGCTCTCTCCTCATGTTCCCCATCAACCTGCTCATTGTGCAGATCTTCAGGAACACACGATCCCGGCCAGCCACGCAGGGCAGAGAGAAGAAGCCGGGAAAGAATGGTCGAGTGTCCCCAAGCCTACCTCCCACTCCACAGGTCACCCAGTCCGTCTCACTCACTCCAGAGGCTGTGATAAAGGCAAGTCCCCGTGACTGCTCCCTAAGGAGTCCTGCGCTGCCCTCTGCTGCCACGCACCACCCAACACCTCCAGTTCAACAGCAGAAATCTGCCCTGTCAGGTGTCCTTCAGCTTGTCTGAAGCAAAACGCCAATTATGCAAAGCACTCCATGACCTATCTACATGGAATCCCCATCTACATGGAATCATCAAGATCTGCCAATGTACATCCCAGCTCTTCCACAACTATTATGTGTGACCAAAATCACCGTGTTCAGGGGTTAAAGCAGATAGATGCTAAGCAAGACTGTGAAGGTAAAAGGTATCATAAACCCCATCTTTCTCAGTTTAGGTCCTCGGGCAAGTAAGCTGCATTTTTAAATCCTGAAAGCTGCTTTGCTGAACTCACTGAAATCTGCCTGTCACATCCAGCATTGTAGGATGTGCTATCCTTATCCATTCTGGAGATTGTAGCAGTTGGTGCAGCTCCCAGCCAGTGGTGCCTTCAGATCACATCAGCTTAAGTCACTGCAGCCAGAGTCACTGCTGTGTTGCTGTTGTCTTTTCTAGGACATAAGAAGAATTGCCAGCTCACTCTTTAAAGCCCTGAAGACGCCATCTCTCACTTCAGTATCAGATCTTGGGAAATCAACTAACATCAACACGCTTTTGGCGTTGGTTGAGGACATCATCTGCCAGCAGAACAGAGCTGGGCAAGAGTTTTATGATGAGAGCAAAAAGAAGGATGACCCTATAATTGTCACATTAGGTGCTATGGATATACAAGGTAAACACCACAACGTGACATGCCTACTGAAACCTTTGTAGTGAAAACGATGGTAATGCTGGATGTGATGACCCAAGCTCTTCTTACATTTTGACTCAAAGGCAATTACAGAATCACAGAATAGTTGAGGTTGGAAGAGATCTCTGGAGTTTGTCTAGTTCACCACTCTGCTCAGAGCAGGGTCTGCTGGAGATAGTTGCCCAGGATCATGTCCAGTTGGATGTCAAATATCTCCATGGATGGAGACTCCACAAAGTCTCTGAGCAATCTGTTCCAGTGTCCAGCTGCCCTCATAATACAGAAGCTTTTCCTTATGTCCAGACAGAATTTCCCATGTTTCAGTTTGTACCCATTACCTCTTGTCCTTTCACTGTGCACCGCTGAGCACCCAACTGAGTAAAGACACTGTGAAATCTCTATTTCTTATGCTGTGGAATTAAATGTTAGCTACCAGCCTGGCTGGGGAGCAGGATCAGTATCTAATAACATAAAGACTCACAAATATCAGTTGTTTCACAGATTTTTTTTGTCCTGTTTGTTTCTTCTTGGCCTTGTGCTGTTGTTCCTTTCAGTCTGACTCATAGGCATTCATTTATTTTCAATTAAACAATAATATATGAGTAAACAGTCCCATTGATTTCATTAAGACTTGTATTTGGCTTTTCCAATGAGTGTACCAAGCTACTAATTGCACAGGTAACTATGAACAAATTAGCACTTGATCTTATCTGACTTCTCTATTAAGGTTTTAGGACCTCTGTTTTACTAAGTTGCCTCCTGGCAACAATTCCAGCCCATTCCAGTGGAAAAACACTAAAGCTCTAGTGCTAAGGCTGCTTTTACACATCCCTTCAAATGTTACTCTTCATTTTGTCACATTCATAAGCTTGAGTTCCAGTTCTGCTGACCTTTGTACCAAACAATGTTTTAATCTAGAGATAGCTATGCTGATTTGCTTCTAAAAAAATTAAATAATTCTTTAACTGCAGAAAAAACAAGAAGCCCAACTCCAGAGAAAGGAACGTGTGAGCAACTGAAATACACTGATTACAACCGCTGCTTGTACATGCAACTCCAGCATGTAGAGATGGAGCTGGAATTACTGGGGCCGCATAAATTTCAGACGCCTCAGAGTTACACACAAGCTGTTCGGCAGGTCCGGCACATGAAAAACCTCCTGGAGAACCGGATCTGCTCATCAGCGTCCATCAGTGAGAGGTAACCTGGTTCTCATCTCGTTCTCAGTATAAGTAAATCCAAGTTGTGAGTTCAAAACTGGTCGGGATCACACAGCCCTAAATAATTACTGCTTAATAGGTACTAGATAACCATTATTACAGCTGTAGAAACATGTTTTACTATTATAATATTACAGGAGCAATAAAGAAATTTCAGTGTACTGCAAACTGCACACAAAAGGAATAACGACAGTTCATCACTCTGTCATTTTTGCCTCCAAAACTGAATGTCACAATACAAGGCCACATGATAGTAAAGGGCTGAGATAATCACTGAGCTCCAAAATCTCAGATGTCTCTTAAAACAGATGGATAAGGAAAATTAATATGCAGACAAAAATATTTCAGTGAAATATGATAATTAAGTTGGAAGTATTGAAAACAATACCACTAATTATCTCTCTGGCCTTTATGGTGATCACAAGAGGTGTATCCAGCAGCTAAAATCCACTCATGGTTTTATTTGTCAATATTTCTACTGGAGGTTGCACTATGCGTGACCGGGAAGTAAATAAGCCCATCATATTTGCTTTGATTTTAGCTGATCTCTGCACACTTCATCAGATCCTATACAGCTGCATTAGTTAAAAGAATTCAGAATATTTAGATTGAGATTTTAAATATTAAAATGTTGCCTATCCCAGCTGAACCCAAAGACTGTATTTTGGCTTCTGTTCCACTGCAGACTGTTTGTTTTTTTTTTTTCTCTTCCGGTTGACTCTCAAGGTGGTCCCTTACTCCAAGCTTCTCTGGTGATGGCAAGAAAAGTTCTTCCTCCAAAGGGCTGCCTTGGTGGTTTGTGTTCATTGCTTGGTTCCTTGTTGCAGCCACCAGTGGGGTGTCGGGGTTCTTTACCATGCTCTATGGGCTACATTACGGCAAGGAGAACTCCATCAAGTGGCTGATCTCCATGGCCATCTCCTTCTTGGAAAGTCTTTTCATCACACAGCCCTTAAAGGTGAGATCCTCAGTAATAGAACCACTGGCCAATATGAACTCATTCTACTATCATTTCAGGAAGGCAATGTAAAGTGTTCTAAAGAACCACAGGATTTAACATGTAAAATGAGAAGTCTTTGCCCTTAAAACAAGAGCTAGCAGGTGGTTTATGGAATTCTATTGTCTTTTGTTGACATTGACTCCATTAATCTCCCTTGTTTTGTCAAAGTTTAATAGGTGATGAGGTTTCTGACCAGGGAAGATGTGTCATATGGCAAAATCAATTTAGCTGTATGGAACTCAGCACTGTGCACTGTTCTGTTGTTTATGAGCTTCAGCTGCAGGAGTTCAACAAAGCCAAAGCACCATTTTCTCTTGCAGTGCCTGGATCCAAAGGGATCTAGGTCAAAGGCTGAGCTTCTTTATATGAAATGGGCATATGGTGACCCTATAGCTAATTCTTTCCAGGTGCTGGGATTTGCTGCTTTTTTTGCTCTGGTTCTGAAGAAGGTGGAACATGAGGATGAAGAAAACACAGTTATTGATGGGCACAGTCATTTATCTGCACCAGGTAATTGTCTGTAAAATGAAATTATTAAAGTAAGTAAAGTGTGCTCCAAGCTTTTGGAGTGCTTCATGCACAAATATGTGACGCGGCTCAACTGGGAACTTCACTAGTTATCTTTATATACCTGAATCTTAGCTGACAAGGTTAGCAGGAATCACTAAACCCACAGGTACAGTGACTATGCGCCTACCCACTAGCATTCCCAAGATCAAGGTGGAAGTGGAAACAAAACTAAATAACTGATTTTGTGCCAGTTGGAGAAAATATAAAGACCAGTGTATGTTTAGGTTGGATAAATCTTGCTGAACACTTAATGAAAGAGACCACACAATCAAAAAGATAAAAGAGAAGTTCTGGATCAAAACAGTAATACTTCCTTGTTTATCTTTTTCCATATGTTTTTACCTCTGCAAATATATATACATCCACAGTCTCCCCTAGCCCTGTTGTAAGATTGTCCCGGTTATTGGAGGATCTGCCTGCTGCCAGGATACTGATATTTGATTCCTTCCTTCCCTCCATCCTTGGCTTGCCTATGTCAGGAAAAAAGATTATCCTATATCGATTCATACTAGATCAAGAATTGTACAAGTGGATAGCTGATCACTTTTCAGTTCGTCAACATTCAAGGAACATCTAGAAAAGAAAATAATAAAATGTGGCAATCTGACTGAAGCCATTATAAGAAAAAATAATGAATCAGTGCTATCAGTATGCACTTAAGTATACTTACTTATGCTTAAGTATTTCAGCTCTCATGACAGACATAAGAAAAATTAGATATACAAGAAGGCTTGTTTTAGCTCTGTGCAGACATTTCAATATTCGTGGCACGGCTTGCAGACAAAACCTGTAACTATCCCACAACCTAATGAAAACAAACGCATGACCCAGTGCAAAATGCACGCTTCACCTAGATTGGTAGATCTTTATCTGACAACCACATCTAAAACTCAAGCTCTCTCTCAAGGAGCTTATTTAAACTGAAAGTCCTCAGTACAGATAGTTTTCCACATCCACAATTATCTATATCACTCCCATAAACCAAACAGTGGTTTCTGCACTCACTATCATGTCTAAAGCAAGCAATAGACAGGAACCTAGGGCACAGCAAGGAATCCTGATCAACAGCTTCCTCCCTGATCAGTCCCAGGCTCTGAATGCATCACGTTTTGAGATGCTTAGCCTAGAGAGAGACACCTGGACTACACCTGGGCTGAAACCTAACAGCCAGTGTTTGTGAGATCCTTTCCTCCCCGCTGTTGCCTTACTATACCGATCGTTAATGTCACATCATCTGTCTTCCTAAAGGAAAGCTTTACATTGAAATGTTTCCTTATAATGCCCAAAGAAACAAAAAGCAGGACACAGATGACCTGTTGACTGATGCCAGGCTTTACTGCTCTCACTCACAGGTGATTCAAATCCTCTCTTTGGAGCCCGAAGGGACAGTAGAAGCGATATTTACCGGCCACCTGCTGCAGTTGATGTGGAGAAAATGAAAATAAGCTGCATGAAGGAGCAGAAAGCATTTGCTCTCATCACAGAAATCCTGGGTATTATCCATATATAGTATTCATCAGTATATTTACACCAGTGAAAACATCGTTCTCTTGGGTGAAGAAGTTTTGGCATATCTTGAGCTTTCTGCCAGCCATTATGGTGTAGAGACAGCCTGCTCAGCGGCAGCTGGAGCTGGGAGGAGGTGGGGGTTAGCTGTGGCTGGAGGCTTGATGTTACGGTAAAAAAACACATTACAGCCACATGAAAGGTTAAAGAAAAGTTAGAAAGGGTAAAAGGAGGAGGTCAACAGTTAAACGAAGTCGAAATTAAAAGAGCAGATGGAGGCCATCTTTGAAGGCCATCTTTCTAAAAGCAGATAGTATCTATAAAAAATGATTTATACCCCAGTTTTATTTCCTCCAAAAACAATGGAAAAATTACCTTACATTCACTTGGAACAAAGTTAGACTACTCGTTTGATTTAGAGCTGTCACTACCATTGGTGTTCAGCCAGCCTTCCCACTTATTTTCTCAACTCCTACTTGCATTCCGAACGCAAGACGCTTAAACTGCAGCACATTGCAGCAGGTTGTGTAAATTCATTAGCGCTGGTCAGTCGAGGCCTAGCAGAGCATCTCCTTAACCTGATAAGAGATGACAGCAGTCATCATTCACGTAATCTATTTTGTTCTGGGCTCACGTGTGCTGTCTCTTCTTGTTTTTTTCCAGCCTATCTGGGGTTTTTATGGATGCTGTTACTGGTTGCCTATGGGCAGAGAGATCCCAACTCCTACTACTTAAACAAACACATTGAGAACAGCTTTACAGATGGATTCCACGATGTCTACAGTTACCAGGATTTTTTCACGTGGGCAAACACTACCTTAGTCAAAAATCTTTATGGATCATATAAAGGTGCAGAGTCACATTGTTTCACTTCAGCTTGCCAGGTTCTTGTATCTTTTATACATCACCCTAACTTGCACATGCATATTTGACCAGAGAATGAGACTGTGAGTCCCTAAGACTGGTGTGGATTCTTATAACATGAATACTAGTGGATAACAAAAACCTCACAGCCTGACCCCAAGTTTACTGTGCCCTGATACTTTCCTTCTCTTTAATAGGAACCAAAAGTGCTGCGCTGTGATTTTACATTTTTCACATTTTACATTACTTTTTCCAAATATTCAGATATATGCCTCAGTTTTACATGAGTTTCTTTCCATAACTCAAAAAAAAAAAAAAAAAAAAGAATGGCAGATAGGTGGCACTATAAAACTTTTCTTCAAGAGAGCTGTTTGCATCAGGACTTAGGTCAATGTGAAAGCTAATTATGCAGTATCACCATGTTTCTGTGTAGCCACATCCAATAATAAATATGACCCTATTTCCAGTTCACATTGAAGAGTAAATATTGAATTGCATTAGCAGAGTTGTTCATTGGACATGACAAGCTCTGACCAACGTGGCCAGTGAACGCTGCATACAGCTACTCTGCTGTCTGACTAGAAGCAAGTCACTTTGCTCCCCCAGGCCTCAGTTTCCTTCTGTATCAAATACTGGCAGGTAATGATACTGAGCTCTGTTCTCTATGGATGTTATCTAAGAACTCAGTTCAAATCAAAATGAGAACTCAGTTCAAATCATTACTATTTTGCTTAGAGTGTTTTTTATAAAAGAATCTATAGCGAAATAGTAATGCATCAGTGAATCATAAATGAGATGAAGAAATATCAGTAGTTCTGTAATATTGCCAGTGCTGCTCTTTTCCATCTCCTGTTTAGGATTCATCACAGATGGCAATTCCAAGCTGGTGGGTAGTGCTCGAATTCGCCAAGTAAGAGTGAAAGGAGACACCTGCCCTATTTCTCCCAAACTCCAGCGTGTGATTCAGGAATGCCATGCTCCATATTCCCTACAAACAGAAGATACATCAGATTATGGGGAACACTGGAACACTTCGGTCTTCGATAACTCCTCTGACTTGAGCTCAGCATGGCAGTATCAGAGTCAGTCCAAACTGAAAGGGCAACCCACCTGGGGCAAACTTGCCATCTACAGGGGAGGGGGATACGTGATTCAGCTGGGAACTGATCCTAAGAATGCCTCCAGGTACCACTTGTACTCTTGTAAATTATTAGTGTATCTGCTGTAGCGTCAATGATGTTCTTTCCTCTACCCTATTTAAGATTTCTTTCAGATTGCATCCTGAGTTTTCCTGCTGTACATTAAGCTGGATATTGTAGATATTACTGTGCTGCCACCATTGTAGTTTATGTTCTTATCATCTTGCTCCATGTCAGGTAACAATCAGGATCCAAAATTAGAACCTTTTTCTCCTAACTTACATGCATAGATACTGATTTACATAGCTGCAGAAATACATAATGTTGAAAAACTAGTAAAACAATCCTATCAGTGTTAATCCAGTGTTGGATATAGTCTAGCCTTTAACTTCCAAATACTGAATTTTCTAAGAAGATGTCAATGGTTGTGAGAAAATCATTTAGCCTAAATCTTATGTTCATCTTACATTATCTTGTTACTATGCTTGAACTACTATTATGCATATCATCATATGTTCGCCTGGTTTTATATCATAGCAAGATCTGTGAAGCTTCCTTGTCTCTCTTTAGTGTTTATGCTCCCTAGATCCTTGCAGACAATTTAGTATCTACCTTAAAAGAGAATTAGTGAAATTGTACTGAAAGTAATCATCTCCAATTGTACTGAAAGTAATCATCTCCTGTGCGTGAACATAAATAGTAACAGGGAACACTTTTTACAGTGAAATAATAGAAAACGAGGCCTTGAAACCCAGGACTCAAAAAGAATTTGGCAGATAAGGGACCTGAGATAAATAAGCAGGAAGCAGTATCTCACAGGGGTGGAGATCCAAACTTACAGATAACTTCCATGTTGCCAGAGATATCCTTATTTGTACAGGAACCTATCTGAGGTAAATTATCAGATACCTGAGGCGTCTCAGGTTTAGCACTGACCAATACCTGGTACCTGCTTCTCCAGAGGAGCCAAAAAGAAACCTACCATCTACATTAATAGTACAAATATCTCCATCTCCAGACTTGACAGACCAGCTGTCCTCTTGAACATCTTACCTCTGGTTTACTCTTTCTCTATGATAACATCCAAACACTCCATATGATACTGTCTCTCTCCTGCATGAGTTAGATCACTGGCTATATATTTTTTGGCAGAATTCTCCAGTACCTTTTCAACAACGTCTGGCTAGACACCTTCACAAGAGCAGTGTTTGTGGAATTCACAGTCTACAATGCCAATGTGAACCTGTTCTGCCTTATAAGCTTGATGTTTGAAACCAACGCTTTAGGTGAGAACATTTTTTGAGTTACACATTTCTGGAGACAGCAACCAATGCACCTACAGAGTGTAGATGCACATGCTGTCAATGTTTACCTAGTTTTTGACTTAGTAAACAGAAGTGTTTTAATAATCTAATAATGACAGAATCAACAACAAATTTATCAACCATTTAGGAGAAACGTAGCATCACAGTAACACAGACCATAATGGAATATTTTACGTTTGCTTATGCTGTGGTCATCTGCTGATGAAGAAAACATGGTACTGAAACTTAATCTCCAAAATTTACACAACATGAACAAGAGAAATGATGTTTCTTAATCCTTTCAGCTAATCAAAACAATATTAAGACAAAAAGTACATACTACCATACAAGAGAGCACTAGCACTCTAAAAGCCATCGAGTGCCTGAAACACCTATTTGAGGAAAATTTCAAAGAACACTTGTAAGACTACTCACATAATCAAGTCTAAACCTCAGTTTGATTGATGGGGGCTGGAACTGGATGATCTTTAAAGTCCCTTCCAACCCAAACCATTCTATGATTCTGTGATAGCTGGTTTCAGTCTCACATTGATGTGAAAGCAAGTAAGGAGGTCTTACTGGTGAACTAAATTGTTTGAATGAAAATCTAAAGATGTGATAGAGCACTGAGGTGACCATTGTTTGTTTTTTAGGGGCCTTCTTCACAAGCGCAGAGCTGCAAAGTATCCGGCTTTATCCGTACACCAACAGTCTCCACATCTTTGTGGTTGCAGCAGAAGGAATTTATTTCCTCTTTATTGTGTACTACATGATAGTACAGGTGAGACCCAATGGAGAGCTCAGCTGACAGCATCACCTTGTGTCGGATTTTGATTTCTCTTACGAAAACTGTAGGACTGTACTTGATTTCGGTAGCGCTGCTGCTGACTTGCACCAGTGGAAGATTGAACCAGATACTGCATCAGTATTAAATCATAGGAGGGCAATGCTTTATTTGGCTGAAACGCTTCTTTTGAGAAAGATAATGTGAAATTAGTGCAAGATGTAGTTTTATCGATGTTTTATATGCTTTGCTGCAGAGGGGATAGCTCTGATCTTTAGAGGTGCATTGTATGATACGGAGTCACAAGACTGAAACAGTAAAACTCCTCTTTTCACAGGGAAAACTGATGAAGACTCTGAGATTGAGATACTTCCACAGCAAGTGGAATCTCCTGGAGATGGCCATTATATTGATTAGCTGGAGTGCTCTGTCAGTGTTTGTGAAGCGGACAATCCTCGGGACCCGGGACATCAGCTACTACCAGGAACACAAAGATGAGTAAGTACTAATGCTAGTTAGTGTAGCCTTTGTCAGTGCTACATGCAGAAACAAATCTATTTTTCCTCTTCCCAGACAGCAGCTTGTCTGTGCTAGATAATGCCACTCTATATAGCTATATTCATGAAGCATGTAAGTATTTCAAGGCTTAGATGTATGTCAGCAACAGGATTTCCTTCTGACATCGCTCTAAAATCCAGCAGACTCGAGCACCAAGGTCCCTGGCCTAGCTGCTGGTTCCCTATCTGCATCACCCTCTTCTGAATCAACAAGCCTTTCTGCTACAGGACGTCTGTCCAGACAGTACTTACTGTGCCTAACTCTTTGTAGTAAAAAGCCATTGGTTAGAGGCAATAATGGCTTATTTTATATAGAATGGAAAATGGTAACATCTGTTAAAAACCAGTCATACAGGAAAGAGGTCATAGAATCACAGGATGATTTAGGAAGGAAAGGAGGTCTCTGCTCCAACCCCCTGCTTTGGTGTTAGAGCAGGTTGCTCCAGGCCTTGTTTGGTTGAATATTGAGTATCTCCGAGGACAGAGGTTCCACAGCCTCCCTGGAGCCCTGTTCCAGTGCTGAACCACTCTCACTGTGGGAGAAAAAGAGGACCGTTTCTCACATTCAGCTGGAATTCCTCTTGCAGCAAATTGTGGCTGTTGTCTCTTGTCCTTTCATTGTGCACCTCCAGGAAGTGTCTTACTGCATCCTCTCCATAACCACCAACCAGGCAGTTGGAGACAGCAATTAGAGGCCCCCTTAGCTTTCTTTTCTCCAGGCTGAACAAACCCATCTCCCACATCCTTGTCTCATACGTCCTCTACCCTGACTCCCAACCATCTCAGTGGCCCTCCACTGGACTCAATGTCTTCCTTGCATCGGGGAGCCCAAAACTGGACTCAGTATTCCAGATGCAGCCTCGCAAGTGCTGAATGAGAGGAAAGAACAAGCACTCCTTTAACCTGACAGCTGTATTCTTGATAATGAAGCATGCATATACCGTATAGGTACACGTCATGTGCTCTATTAGCATAGACAATCTATAAAACCTTTTGGGGTCACCTCTGTTGTAAACAAAATCATAAGTACAAACAATGTGCTACCTTTATAAAGGGTAAATATAAGTATCACCAAGCTTTTTTTTTTTTCAGCTAACGTTAAAACTCGACACTCGCCTCAGTCACAGATCACAGTTCTGACCTCTTTTACTTCGTTCCTCACAGCACCTGCTCGCACAACTTGTTGGCAATTAGTTAATCCTGTCACAGCCAGTGCATCCTGCTACCTGCACAGCACCAGTAACCCCATCCTCTTTAGCCACACATGCACAGAAGAACCTGACTTCCTTTCTAAGGGTCAGAATCTGATAGTAAGTTTGCATTGGCTGCCTTTAAACTTGTGACTTGCTAAAAACGAGCAGGATTTGGACTACAGCCTAGACCCTCCCTCAGCTCTAGCCTAATGCTGTTACAAAATCCTCTGCCATGTACAACTGAGCCTTTTGTGTGCACACAGCAGGAAGTACAGATGGGAACAGTCAAGCAAGAACTCAAGTTAGCTGTCCACTGGAAACAAGGACAGAGTGACTGGCTTTCCAGCGCACTCATTTATGTGCTTCAAAGGCTTCTGTGTGCACGGTCAATGACAGCTTTTCTTTTTTTCTAACAGCTGTGTAAGCTTGAATGAAACAGCAAGAGCTGATGCAGTTCTTGGCTACCTGATTGCATTCCTAGTGCTTCTCTCCACTGTGAAACTGTGGCATCTCCTGAGGCTCAACCCTAAACTAAACATGATCACTTCAACTCTAAGGAGAGCATGGGGTGATATCTCTGGATTCATCACTGTTATTGCAATCATGTTCCTCGCCTATTCCACTGCTGTGAGTACCACCCTGCTTTCTGTTGTCTGCAGCCTGCATCCAGGTACTGTCACATAAAATGAATTATTTCTGAACACTGAGAGCAACATAGCTTTGAAATGTAAAACTGAATAAAGCTGCCTATCAAAACCTTAGTTTAGCAGCTTGGAGCTCAATTCTTCAGTGTAAGTGAAAGAGAAATGAAAATATCTACTTGTCTGTTCTTTGCAAATTGAAATTTAGTACAAAAATCAAACACTGAGATGAAAAATGGATTTTCTGTTTGTAATAGGTGTGCCAAAGAACAAAGTAGAGGAAAAAACATTTTCTGGATAAAGCTTAAATTGGGGAGAGTGCAGCAAGTGCCATTTTCTGTTTGGCTAGTTTTTAAGAGGGAAATAATTCTTTTTCTGCCTATTATAGGAATACTTATTATGCAAATAAATATGAAAAAAATTCATTCTAATGAGATTAAAGAATTATTGGACTGCAACTATTTATGTATATTTACTGTATTAGCTGAAATGTTTTGTGCAAATCGTCTGGCAGAGGGATATAGGAAGTTCAGCACATCTCAATTGCAAAATCACTGTAAAAGTGGAAACCATCTGAGCCAAATCCAAGCTGTCTGGTAAAGGGCAGTCCTGTGACAAACAGGACCTGCTGCGGTCTCACACTGCCTGATTTCACATTCCTCATCTCTCCCCCAGCACTGACAATCTAGCAACTGAGTAGCTTTAGGCACTGGTATGGCCAGAAACTTGAAAGGTAAAATAAGGGATGAGATCAGTTCCATGACCCAGCCTGTTGTCACATCACACAAGTAACGGAGCTGTGAAAGAAAGCGGAAGAGAGATGGAGAAAAAGGTGGGACTGCAGCAGTCCCCATTGAAATCAGACACTGCAGGCCCACAAGATACAAATGAAGAAAAGAGCATCTTGGTTACTGAGGGCAAACAAGGAGGTTGCCTATTTGGAAGGATTTGAAAGGCAAGTTTTGTGACTATGATTCTCACGTCCATGATAAAAGGTCTTACAGCTAAACACATTCAGAAAGTGTGAATCCAGTTCTTAGCCCTAGGTTAGCCTTCTTCTGTGACCTCATCTGGTGTTTCCCCTGTTTGTATACAAAAAAACCCTCAAATACAAAAAAGGCTTCATGGCTCTGACGAGGCCTTTCTCTGATTGCAGCAGTGATTAGCTGGTTTTGCAGCAGGGACTCTGATCATGACACAAGATATGCCTTCTTTCCTCTGCAGACAAACTTGATCTTTGGCTGGAAGCTCTACTCTTACAAAACTCTCTTCGATGCAGCAGAGACTATGGTCAGTCTTCAGCTGGGAATCTTCAACTATGAGGAGGTACTACCTCTAATTTTGAGAAGTTTATCACTGTATAATTAACATCTCAGCTACCGAATATGTTTTGACTCAGCAGATGGAAAGACTTTCAATTAGTGCTAGACATTAATCTAATTTTGCGAGCTCCGCAGCTTCCTAAAGCAGCTACCTTTCCTCATCAAGACACCAAGCGAAGTACATCTCACATGACGTTTTGACCACCAGTAGACTCGTAACGAACCTTTCAGTGAGAAAGGTGCTCACATTTTAACTAGATACGCTATTTATTGATTACAGAAAGTTTTGAGCAATTTCCTTAGAAAGCTATAGACAGAAATGTGAGCAATGCCCTGCATTTGTTCTGAATACGCACCCATCAGATTCTCAAGAAAGGCAAGGTTTTCCACAAGGGAACTTTATGTTACATTTATTTTTATTATTTTTGACTTTTTCATTAAGTTCTTTCAGATATTATAATATCCTTTGAACAACTCTTTGTGGATTACACTAGTTCTCGGACATCTCTGACTGTGCAGCCCTCCTTGGTGGATGCTTTTAGACCATGGATCCCACACCCCAACAGGGTGTGGGTAGCTTTGCAGATCAGTAATTGGGCATGCAGTTTTCCATGTCTACAACTCATCTTGTTAATCATGAAAACATATTCCTACATTATAGTGTACATAAAAATGAAGTTTTTGAATTTCTAGACAACCCTTAGTTGATATGTCTGTGACAGTCTGACTGGGCTTCTTTGTAAAGACATTAATGAATAAAAGCATATAGAGGCTTCGTCTATACTTTGAAAGCTGAGGTACGATGGAGCTTCAGTTGTTCTGTGGATAAACAGATCTCTAGGCTTGTCGACCTTCACATGAAACTTTCATACCCTTACAATCAAATGCAAACACTTAAAAACCCCAAAGATTGCCCATATTCATCTATCACACATAAAAAAAGTACATCTTTGTACTATATCATATCAACATAGGAAAGTGACTAAGGGAGAAAATTTATATATATATAAAATATAGATAGTGTGATTTATTAGCCATAAGGATTTTCAGATTGAACTCCTTATAGTGTCTTAACTGCTTGTATGAATGTTGTTCTGGTTTTTTGTTGGGGTTTGGGGTTGGGTTTTTTTTTACAATTAAAATATGATGTCTTACCTTATTAATACAACAGGTCTTGGACTACAATCCAATTTTAGGCTCCTTCTTAATTGGATCCTGCATAATTTTCATGACTTTTGTGGTACTGAATCTGTTCATTTCGGTGATCCTGGTTGCTTTTAGTGAGGAGCAGAAGCACTATCAGGTGCGTTCATTTAAGCTCTCTTGCCATTTTTAACATTCATTGTGCAGTGCTTACTCACAATTTGGGTATTCCACCATCAGAGGAAACCTATGTAAACTCAGTCCAACTGTTAAGAAGTCAACATTTACTCATAAAGCACACTTCAGATTTTCCAGACATTGTCCATTCCTGTTCAGACAAGTCCCTGTTCAGATTCAGTACAAGATCTGATTTGTAGCCTTCCGTTCACATACCAAACCCAGCAAAAGTCTTAGACTTGTGCTCCAGCTCCATTGAAATCAGTGCCAAAACTGCTACTGCCTCCATGAGGACTTTACAGCTCCTTTTAAACATGCATGCCTGACCCTTTCAAGCTATTGATAGCATGGTGTGAAATCCAGCTTAGTACTGCAGTACTGTCCAAAATCCCTCTACAGTGTAAAGCCAAGGGAGAGGACAAGAAAGGATATGGTCAATAGAAAACTAGACTTATTTTTCTCTTTTACTTCAATGGTGGATAGCTTGTTGTATATACCACTAGCTGTACAGTAGCTGGCAAGTGAACTCTGCGATCCTGTAGCAAGATTTCTATGGATTTGACAGAGCCAAAATTTCATCTGTAACATCCATGCTTGCCCATGCTCATCCAGGACAGTTGTCTTGACAAAAATACGTGCATGATGTTTTGTTTTGGCAGTCACACATGATTTGCTGAGAATGAAAGCTGGCTTACTTCACCTCCAGCAGTGATTTCCTCTTGCAACTTTCCCTGCTTCAGCAGAGGCTGTACAGCTTCTGGTCCATGCATCCCAGTAACTTACTTCTCGTTGTTATTTTAGGCTTCGGAAGAAGAGGAGATTGTTGATCTAATGCTAATGAAAGTTTTCAGTTTCTTCGGGATTAAATGCAAGAAGGAAGAGAAGCCAGTCACTATTGATCAACCGAAACAACCTGTCAACGACTGAACGACAACCGCAATGGAAAGTCACTTTGCTCGTGGGTAAAAGATTTACTTTCCGACCGCCAGCTGCAGTGGGCAGCCTTCGGCTCGTGGCTTCTGACTAAAATGCAACCAATGAACTGCTGCTCACCGATGTTATTTTGGAGTATTAGCGAAGAAATAACGCTAAACCTAAGACAAAGTGTCCTGTGTGTACTTTCTGTAGACTTAGCACCCGTATTGAATAAACACCGAGCGCTCGTTGCACCCTTTGGCTATCACCCGCCTTCGGCCAAGCCAGCGCCATGGAAAGATGGCGACCCCCTCGGACCGCCTTCCTCCCCCGCCTCACCGGAGCTGCCCGCCGGCCCGTCCCTGTCCCTGTCCCTGCTCCCGCCCCCGCCACGGCGGCACCGCGGCCGGCCGGCGGGGCACAGAGCGGCTCCGCGCCGCGGCTGCCAGACGGCCCTTCAAAGCCCGCTCCTGCCCGCCCCGACCCGCGCCGCCCGCTGCGGGGCCCCTGACGACGCCCCTCCGGGGCGGGAGCTCCGCGCGGCGCCGCCCCCGGCAAAGATGGCGTGGCGAGCGCTGCGGCGGGTCGGGCCGGTCCTGGCGCCGCGCTGCCCGCACCTCCCGCCGCCACTGCGGGTGCCCGCGGTGCGGAGGTTGGCCACCAGCTCGCTGGCGCTGTCCGGTAAGCGGCGGCCGGGGTCCGGCGGGAGGGAGGCCCGGTTTTGCGGGGTCGCTCGCTTTCTCTCCGGGCTGCCGGGGGGGCGGTGGGTGCTGCAGCCGGACCGGCCTTCAGGTGATGCGGGCCGGGGCGCACCTCGCCTCCCGGCGCAGTAGCGGTGCCCGCTGCGCCGCCCAGCAGCGGGGAGGGCTGCGGCGGCCTCCCGGCTCTGCGCCGAGCGGCCCCGAGGATTCAATCCCGCCCGCCACGAGCAGAAGCGCTTCGCAGAGGCGCGTCGTGCTCTCGCGGCGTGAGGAAGGGCGCGGCCGGGCGGAGCGGGGTGTTGCAGCTTCCCCCGCGCCGCTCTCGCCTCGGGCGGGTCACCCCGAGCCGCCGGTGCGGGGCTGGCCGGGGGAGAAGGGGCAAAAAGCCGCGCAAGATGGCTGGAGCCTTCGAAGGGCTTAGAGCCGCAGGGGGCACTCGGTGCCTCCCGCTTTCGGCCGCGCGGCTTCCACCTGCCCCGCGTGCTGGTGCCGGCGCTCTCCCAGTTCCTCCCGCCGTGCGGAGCAGGTTCACCCCCGTTAGCTGGCGGAAAGCTTTCGACACCCTCCCCGTGCTGCGGTTTTTCGGCGAAGCGGCCCCTTCCCGTTCCGGCCGCAGCGCGGGCTGCGCTGAGCGGGCCGAGGGCGGAGAACGCCAGCTGACCCGAGCAGCGGATGGCTTTTCCTGGGATCGCCGGCGCTCCGGGGAGCACCAGCAGGGGAAGCGGGTGGATGGGGAGGGCAGGCCGGCAGCAGCCCCAGCAGTCAGCGGCTGGGTCTCGCCAGCTCCTGTGCAGCAGAGCTGCAGAAGTGGTAAGGCAGGAGGTGGACTTGCACATCGGTGCTCGGTGCGATTTTGCACTTAATGTAGTTCGTTCCGAAAGTGCCTGCTGCTGTTGAAGCTCTCTGAATGGAAGTCAGCCACAGAAGTCTGAAAAACAGAAGCTGTGGTACTTCAGAAGACAGGAATGTTGGAAAGATAGGAGAGAAGAGGAGAATATGCTATAAAAGTAATGACTGCCACTAAGAAGAGATCATACGTTTCCTTCCAGATAGCCTTTTAACCTGGTTAACTGCCTTCTGCTACACGTGAACAAAATAAATAACATTTATTAGTTATTACTTGCAAACTGAGTCAAGACCTAAGCTTTTTTCACTATTTTAATTGCTTGATATACCCATTGTTTTTCCATAAGTATAACTTGAAGGAATAACATAAATTATGCTTCTGTTTTAGGCAGAGAGGAAAAATTTTGTATGCCTCTTTGTGGAGGTATGAGTTTTCCTTCACTCTTCAGGTATCTATTTATGAAATATTTAATAGAGGCAGGCTAAACTACATGAAGGTCTGAATTCAGAATGTGGTAGTTAAGCTGAAATCAAAGTCGTGTTGAAATGAATGAAGCTGGAGTAAATTTAGCTGCTCTTCTGAAAAACAGTGCTCACAGAAGAGATTTGGTATGCTTTGACACTTCATATTCGTTTAATTTGGTTTATTTAATGGGCTGATCACATAAGGGCAAAGTTCAAATTTTGAGATTACTTATTAACTCTTTTTAATTTGACCTTTACTTTTTTTGCAGTGTTTTTTGTTACCTGGTTAGAATTTTTCATTTTTCACTTTCCCCCTTCCCTCCCTACAAGAAGCTTATGTGCTCTTCTGACTGTTGAGAACACTTTATAGCTGCGTTCCAAACGGATCATGGCAGTCTTCTGGTTTTATATCTTTTTTTTCCTTCTTTTTTTAACCTTGCTTTATAAACAAATTTTATACAATATTACTACCCTACATAAAAAGATATTGGTTGGCTTCTTTGTGGTATGTGTAATGTCACAAATGTTCAGCTTAGGTTTGAGATTTTGTGTCATTCTCTGCTCTTATGGTTCATTACTCATTTCCAGTGAAATTCCTATTACCCATGGGTTTGATGTCTTGACATAAAATGATTTAAGACATTTGATTTCTTCTGTTCCTTAGACTGTGTCCTGAGAGATTTATTTAGGTATAAATAATGCTAGCTGAAATCCTCTGTGGTTTTTGAGGGATAAATCATGGAAAAATACTTGTATTTGCATTTTACTCAAAATTGTCCATGTTCTGTATTTGCAGAAACATGTATTGCTCTACCAAGGTCTATAAACTTAGGCTATCTTCAAAGACAAACCATTTTATCTGACACTTACTTCTCTTACACATGTTCAGACATAAATAAGAGGATCACTACAACTGAAACAGCTTAAAATATGACAGTGCAAAAATTTTAGCAGGTCTACAGTGAGAACTTCTGTTTTCCTTCATGTACAGGTTTAGAAAATAGACAAGGATTTGCAGAAGTGTAGTTTCTCTAATGGGTATAAGGAGTCCAGCCTAGAGGCAGAGCCCGAGAAGAGAATTTTGAACTCAAAAGGAGGGTCCAGCTGTACTACTCTGGCACTAATCACACAGGGAGCTCTGTTTAAGAAGTTATCTTCTCCACCTCTGAAATATCCCTTGCGTGATTGGACAGGTGTTACAAGTGAAGACTAAAAATAGCTTGGTTAAAAAAAAAAGGGAGGGGGAATAAAGTATCAATGGGGAAACTATGGAGGTAAAATGTTATCAAGAAAAACGTTGCCTGTTTCAATTACTTCTTTAGAAATTTTTCCATATGACCTTATAAGAATTGCTACTAAGAAAGCTAGTGTAAGCTGTCCAGAATCTTACAGATCTAAAATACATGTAGAATTCCAAGATTGCTGTGAAAAGACTTAACAGAGTCTGAAATATGCTTATTTTAAAACTATACAGAATAACTACTGTGCTCTTCTCACAGTAACAGTATTAATAGAGCAAATTATCTTAAGTAACACTTACCTGTTTGATTTGCCTTATTAATTTGCCCTGTATTGATTTGCCTTAATTTTGCATAGATCTGTGAAAACATTAACTAGGGAGAAGCAGACTCTATAGGAAATGGGAGGGGGAGGGAAGGGAATCAGCCACTTAAACTAGCAAGGTCGCAACTTTTTTACTTCAACTGATGGCTCTAAGTACTTTGAAAGAGATGCTTTCATGCTGACACTGTTTCTAACGGGTCATTAACACTGTCCTTCCCAGGAATAATAAAGTGGTTGTCGGAAACTTTATTCAAGCACTAAATATGCTTGAAAAGCCACTAAGCTATCATGTAAATGCATAGCTACCAGTAAAGTACACATACATGCTTTAGATTTATACTTCAGTTTGAAGCAGAACTACTCCTTTTGCTCCTGTGCTTTATCGGTCTCTAGATGATGGCACAGGGACTGGTAATAGTAATCACAGAGTGGTTTGGGTTGGAAGGGACCTTAAAGATCATCTAGTTCCAACCATGGCAGGGACACCCTTCACTACACCAGGCTGCCCAAAGCAGAACCCCTCATGAGCTTCTGCCGTGTCACTGAGTCTGTCATGAGCAGAACAAAATGCTCCTGTAAAATTGTATTTGCTGTTTAAAATATTTTCCAAGAAAACCGAACAAAACTAACTTCAGTGGAAAAAAAACCACAGTCTAAGTCTGTGAATGTGTTCTTGTATTTAAGTGAGCAACATGTCACATTTCTGAAATGCCAAGTTTGTTTCATTTTAGCCCGCAAATTCACAGACAAGCATGAATGGATATCAGTTGAAAATGGCATTGGAACAGTAGGAATCAGCAATTTTGCACAGGTATCGATCTCTCCCCCCTTACCCAAGTCTGCAATATTTACTTATGCATACGTGCTCCTGTCCTTGCTCTTTGGACAGTTAATATTTTTTATTGTTCTAATTCCATATGCTATACAATGAACGTGATTTTTGGGCTTGAGTCTGTCGCGTTATTTGTGAATTGAACGCTGCTTCAGCATGCTGATAAATTCTCAATCACTTCAGGTTGAGCCTATGGAGACCTGAACTTGATGAGAAACTTAATGGTTCCGCAGAATTCAAAATCTTTATTACTTCAGTTCTTACAGGCCTGAGAAGTTCGTGGCTGTGTGAAGGTGATGCCATGCACTTTTCAGGCCAAATTTCCCTTGAACATGAATACGGTGCAACCCTTCTGGCTAAAGAATGATTGTGAATAGAAGTACAACCTGGCATATGTTTCTTACTCTGGGATAGGAATGCCTTTGGATTTTTTGGTATTGTTTTGTTCTTATGCCAGTACTTGATTTGGAATAGTCACAGGCAAACTCAAGACAGAGATTAACTGTATGTGAAAGTTAAGAACATCTAATGTGAGAAGCTATCCATGGAGAGGAATTAATGTTTTTTAGGACAAGCAGCATTTCCTGTAATCTCAGTTTTCTGTAAATGACAGAAACACTCTATAAGATCCCTATTTTTTTGTGAGATAGGGTGCATTTCTCAGTGAAGAGGCAGAAGCCTGTTCTAGTTGAGCTGATTCTTGTGGAGATAAGGCTCCTTATTAAGTCAGTAAGGACAAACTG
Source organism: Tauraco erythrolophus (assembly GCF_009769465.1). Lineage (NCBI taxonomy): Eukaryota > Metazoa > Chordata > Aves > Musophagiformes > Musophagidae > Tauraco > Tauraco erythrolophus. The sequence continues at coordinate 17,632,465 of NC_141479.1, read as the reverse complement.
AATGCTAACAGTGCACGATCTGTGTCTCTGGGGAGGGATCATTGTGTTTTCTTTCAAATTGCACTTGAAGTAAATCCTGGGTGCTCTGTGTCAAAAGGTAGTTCCCTCAAATAATCGGGAACTTTGTTCTTTAAAACAGTTGTTACTCTAACTCATGCTAAGGTGATCAGCAGATGTTGCTTCCTGTTCTGCCTGAAGAAATCTGTATATAAACCTTGTAACTCAGCCTGAGGGTTATTAATGCTGTAATAGATAAACAGCAATTTGGCACTTGGTTTATGATAACAAAAGTTTTTTCAAGTTAAATGTTTAAAAAGTGAAAAATATGCGGTCCTTAAAGAATGAGAACTAAATTTAGAGGCAGAGATTACTTACATACAGCTTCTGGAGTTACTGTATCGGATCTCTCCTATGCATAGTTTCTTTAATGTATGCTTTGATGCTTTTGTTTTTCTTTTAAGGAAGCATTAGGAGATGTTGTTTACTGTAGTCTTCCAGAAGTTGGGACAAAATTGAGTAAACATGGTAAGTTTCAGCTCTAATTTCTAATGAAGTAATTATTCTACTCATCCTATTCTCCCTTTGCAAAGATTAATTTTATGAAGTAATCTTTATGTTCATTAATACCATTATAAATCTTCTGGAAGCAAAATAAATTCAAGTATTTCTAGAAGAGACAGCTTTAATTTCAAATTCTCGCTGTCAGACCATCTATGGTAGCAGAAAATGCTTGCTTATTAAACTTGTGAAGGCATTTATTTAAAAATCAAATATTGAAATATATTTTGGTAATAATTTTATCTTTGCTCTGTTTTTTAAATATTTATGCTTTGATTTGGACTTACTGGTGTTAAGGTTGCCTTATTTGTAGTTCTGCAGTTACAGGTTTCACGAGTTGTACAATGTGAAACATCTAATTGATATCAAGCTCCAATTTCGCTGTGAATATACAAACTCAGTAATTTTTGAGTATCAACTGTAATCGTAGGGTTTTGTTCATGAGCGACATACAAATTGTTACATTCTTAATCATTCAGTTATGAAATTTTCCATGTTAAAGAGTGAGCATTAACAGGTAGAAAGGAAAAAGCTATTCCTGTATTTACATGGAGAGCTGTCTTGCTGGTATGTGAAGAAAAGATTGTCATTAGCTTCAGACGTTGCAGAACTAGAATGTAGATTCACTGAGGTAAAGTAGCAGGCCTTTTTTTTGTGATCTTTCTTGTGGAATAGGTCCGTATGGAACTCTTTTGGCCAAACCTATTACATCGGATTGAATGGTGAATGTTAGACAAAAGGCCTTTCTGTTCAGAGTTTTAATTAACCAACTTGTAGTTTTGTTTTATCTGAAGGAATTCCATTTCCGTTTAGTTCTTCTCTTTTCTACCCGTTTTGGCCTTAGTCTAATTCCAAACTTTCCCGGAACACTTTGTTCTTTGATTCCTTGTGCTGATGCCTATCTACTCATCTGACACCTCCCTGTTCCTCCAGCCTCTGTCTTGTTTGCTTGTGGCTTAAGAGCTACTCTGGACTAACGTTGCTCCAGGCACCATTTCCGTAACTGCCTACAAAATAGAAAAAAGGGAAGAGTGGCTGAGTGATTCCAGTGTGGTGCTTCTGAATACTAACTTGTGTTTTCCAGTAAGTGCAAATGTAACACTTGATAGCGTTTCCGAAGAAAAACTGGGATTCCTGAAATTGTGGCTGTGTCTGTTTTGTAAACAAATTATGTATGAAAAGGTTTAAATTGTAGATTGAATGCATATTTAGGTCTCTTGTAGCAAGAGCTGGATGTGGTTCCTTCTAACCCTAGATCATATCATATGCTGTAGGGCTTTAGCCAAGGGATTAGCCAAATGTAAGAAATTTCCATCTCTTCTGTAGGAGCCAGCTAGTGTTATGCAAGTTCCCCAGAATAATTCAGGAGCATAAACATCAAATTTAAAAGTGCAGATCACTGTCATTTCCTTTTCCTTGAAGCCAATGCTTCAATTGCTAGGTCATGACCAGAATGTCTGACTAAAAAACTGAGGTGCTTTGTATTTTCCTCTTAAAAGCATTCAATCGTATTCTGTGTTTCAGATGAGTTTGGAGCTTTGGAAAGTGTGAAAGCTGCCAGTGAGCTCTACTCTCCTCTCACAGGAGAAGTGACTGAGATTAATGCTGCCCTTGCAGATAATCCAGGGCTTGTCAATAAATCTTGTTATCAAGATGGTAAGATGTCATTTTTATCTTTCAGTAATGAGTATCACCTGGATTCTTGTTACCACAAGTGGCTCTGCAATTCCTAGTTCTTCCAGTTCAATGGAATATATTGAATATAGTTCGAGCCTAATATAATTTAACGTGGAAGTATTATTGTAGCCTTGTCTTTGACAGCTGTTTTACGACATGTTCTCTTCAAACACAGACTGTCGTTGAATTTAAACCTATTTCCCTTGATGACGTTTTTTTATTTTGATCTTTAACAGCTCATGATAGTGAGCGGTCAGGCTCTTTTACTCTTTCTAGACAGCGTCTCCTTAATGCCACTGTCGGAGACAGTACTAAATTAGACAACTGGTCTGACTCACAAGGCCATTTCTTACGACAGGCTGTTTGTTCATTTTTTCAAAGTACTGAAACATTGTTTTGCCTGCACAAATAATCCTGTTGATTCTACCAGTGTTACGGGGCTTGTATGCCTACGGGAGTACTTTTCTAAGTAACATGAATGAATCTTCCTTGTAAGATATTAGCAACCGGTTTTCTTTTTAACTTCCTAACTCTACAGGTTGGCTTATCAAGATGACTGTGGAAAACCCTGCTGAGCTTGATGAACTGATGAATGAAGATGCCTATGAGAAATACATAAAATCCATTGAGGACTGAGCTGGAATAATGAAATAAATCTGTATAAAAAATTTCAGTGTTTGTCATCAATCAGTGAAGTACAGAATATCCAGTCTTGGCAACCTCAAAAATACCACTTATGATCACATATACAAGACCATAAATAATTGGAAATGTTTACCATCTGAATACCTGCAAAAGTGTTTTATTCTGTTGTCTGATTTATGTAACTTCAGGATGTTATTGATAATATTTTGGGAAACAAAATTTATTTGCTAAAATATATACTTCCCAAGATTCATTTGGCAGTCAAATTCCATAGTAGGCACATGACTGTTCTCATAACCTGGACTACAGCTTTCCCTGAAATGCTCTCCTATTGCTCCCAAGATATTGAAAAGCACTGTCTCCCTAACCTCCTAATGTGTTTTTTTTTTCTAATTATAGTTGCAAAGATGATACCAAAAAAAGGAGAAGCCATTATCAACTACCTCTTTGCATGATTTTTACTTCTTCACAGAATTTATTAATCCTTTGTTTTCCTTCTTCATTTTACTGTCATCAAATAGTTCTGCCTTTGAGGCAGAAAGTATGGTCCTTGGCTTGTGATTTATATGTTTTCTTAGTATGCAAAACTCGTACAATGACAGTTTATCGAGGTTCTAGAGTGGATTGTTTAGGCTGTGGTTTTTGTCTAGTAAACACTAGGTATGTCACAAGTAATTAAGAAATTCTGCATCTTATGCCTAGCAATTGTGGTGATTTCAGAAGACTTGTGAAAAATCAGTAATAGTTTGACATACAATGTATCCGTGTGTGTCTGTCTTTAAGATCAGGTAGGCACACTGCAGTAATGACATCACAGGAATGAAACGAAAACTTTCACTTTGCAAACCAGTCAACTAAAGCATCCGATTCCATTAGACTTAATATTTAATGAATCCACAAATGTGCACTCAAAGTTGATGTGACATCTAAGGGTAAGGTTTTGTTGTACAGACCTGCACTTTAGGAAAACGTAATGGTACAGCAGAGATTTGGTCTAAAACTTTTTTCCCACAATTTTAAAACAGTGGTTAGAAGCTAAGCACAAAACAGGAATGAAAACTACGTATCTGTAAGTTGATCTAAGAGGAAGCAGGGAATGTTTAATCCATAGAAGATGACAAAGGCAAAATTCATATTACTTTGGAAGTTCCTTTGAAAAGCAAAAAGCAGAAATACACTGCAGGTTATACAGAAACCTTTCTAATGTATAAAAATGTAGGGCTTGCTTTCATGATCTGAAGGGATGTCAAAGTCATTGGTGCTTTTTTTTAAATTGTAGGAGCTAATTTTTCCTATACAAGTCACAGATAAAAGCCCTGCCAAGAGAGACTCGACTGTGTATTTAAGATAAAACTATCTCCTCCAGAGGAGTTAAACTGCAAAGTGACTAAGAGGAAAGAGTGGGTTTGACTGTTCCACAGGAGTCCTGACTTGACAGTGGTTGATAAACAAGAGGCTTCAGTAAACCTAGTGTAAATGCTTCAAAACCTGTCAGTACTTAGCCATTATTCACAGTATCATGCAGTATTTATTGTGAGAACATCTAGGGCCTACAGACCTGGGAGCTTGATCCTGGCCTCTTACAGACTGTGTGAATTTGGATCTGTGACCTCCTCCTGTGCACTTTCCAAAGGGAAAGGGAAAGTTTGTTTCAATTAGAATGAGTGCAGGAAAATGAAATAAGAATGCATGAAAATGTTTCACATTGATACTGTTTCTTCCACCCTATTTATTCCAGCTTTGCTAGAGAGTAATAGGCCCTTCGTTCCTTGCCATGTAATACATGAACCCTGTGGGTCTCCCTTTAAGGTTAGTCCAGAGCATCAGAATGCATTTGTGTACAATTTTTTCCCTTAAAGTGTTTGTATTCTTTCCTTTTGATCTATGAAATAGTAATTTCTGTAATCCCTAAAGGAACCTGGGGAATAGTAAAAACTGGCAAATCTGATCTCTTCCTCAAGCTTTCCCCTCATCTTAGGAGGTACTAGGAATGCTTATAAGGTTACACACGAGTATGGATAAATTATAACTTTTTGGAGAAACTGAAACAGAATTCAACCTGTCTTTCATGGTGTACAGTTGGAGAACTGATGTTCTTTTCCTTAAAGAGGAGGACCAGGAACCTCTCCATCCCTAGTTCTTTTTGGGTTTTATATAACCTTAAAGTGATTTATTAACTTTCCCAATTCCTCTTAAAAGGGGAACAATAATATTTTGATGCTTTTTCTTGTGTAGTCTATGCCAAGAGCTCTGGTGTTCTGCAGTTATTTAGGCCAAAGGGTGTCTATCAGAGCAAATATTTTTCTGTCTTTCTGCAATCCACTCAACTACTTGTGTTATGCTGCCAAAAGTGTATTCCTCTTTGTTTGATGGTGCTGCCCAAGCAGAGCTCTTAGCTTTCAAATAATCCCATAACGTCAGTAAATTCAGCAGCAGCAGGAAGCCTCGGGCACATAACCATGCACTGGCTGGAGCCAGGCTCAGCAAAAGCATGAATGCAAAACTTGCCAGCATGAATCCACAATTAATGCCTTTCCTCAAAGTAAAACGATGAAGTGAATGTGTATTAGCCTTGGACTACGACACTTTTAAATGCTTTTGCATAAATAGTAGGGGAAAACATCAAGCATGCATCAGTGTGTGCTCCTACAGAAAAGGAATAAAGGAGATGATGATTTTTTTACATAACCACTTCATCTGTTATCTCCTAAATCTTGATCCTGAAATTAAGAACTTCACTCTCATAATTACTGGACACTAAATGTTATAGACTCAGTAGAGAGATTGGTTTTATGGCAAATTATGATTTCCATACTTCTCCCACAATGAATAATTACATCTCCGTATCTCCTAGGCGTTAATTACATTATCACCTTTCTTCTTGCCAACACTTCCTTTCTGTTCCACAAGTACCAACCCCTTTATCTCTCAAATTATCTACCTGAATAATGTAAGCTAAATTTGGAACTAACTTTTTCAATCCATATTTAGTTTTTTAAGGTTTTTATCAACATCAGCCCTGAAAAGATTGCATACCTAAACTTTTGTCTGTTTTTCAACCAGTCAAGTGCCGTCTCTCCCTATGAATCGTGTATATAAATACATGTATATGAATACACATATACAGATACAAATCATGTCATTGTTACTTCTCACCAGAGGGGGGAAAAAAACACAATGGTATAAACCCAGAAGAACAAAAATACATAAATAATAACACTTGGTGGTGTTTTGATGAGCATAAAATAAGAGCAATGTCAAACTTCACTGTCATTAAATCAGCAGTAAGACAATTACCTAAGCAGCTCTGATGATTAGGTTGGAAGCGCAGCAGATCTCAGTGTCTAACGCTCCCCTTAACTGGTGTCTCCAGTCAGTTGGTGCCCTGTGGATAAGGATCCTCTTTCCTTCCTTCTTCATACTCATAGATTGGGGATTTATAAGCTTCCGGTAGTAATGGCTCACATCACGGAGTTCTAACACGTCGAACTGACACATGAAGGACATAACGTCTGTCTGCACGTCATGTCGTGTGAATGAACAGCCCTGCACTAATGAATCAATCCAGAATGATGCTCAGCTCCTCCACCGAGCACGTGAGGCTTTCGTTGTGCTGCTGGGAACCACCACGCAGCGAGAGGCAAAGGAGATGGCACTGCCTGCACGGCGGGCTGTGGAGAGGGGAACCAAAACCTCAGAACAGCACAGAATTAATTACTGACACGAGGTCACCAGCGGTGGGATGCTGCAGGCCGTCAAACGGTGACGTGCAGATTTAAAGAATTGCGAGTCAGAAAGGACATTATTGCATCATTTCACCACGCGGTAGCACTGCCACCGTGAAAGATGGTCACCCGGGGCCGGGCAAGGCGCCGCGGTCAGCCCTGTTGGTCCTGCCCCTGCTTCTAGTCACCAAAAGGTGCTGCAGTGACATCCCAGCTGCAGCGTCCTTTAATTTTCTGTGTCAGCTTCAAGATCAGAGAATATTAAGCACATCTTGGTTCACTAAAAATGTTTAAAAAGCATTCCTCAGAGCACTATATGTAACAAAGGAATAATAAGATAAAAAGGAATAATAAGATAAAACATCGTTTTATCTTTTTCCTCTCCCAGGCTCTTTCCCCTCTTCTTGCAGCACACGTAAAATTTGGCCTGGTGGGGAAGGGGTCTGAATGGACAGCCTAAAATTTTACCAAGTTCCAAACACGAGGCCAACCATGAAGTCAATAGGAGCCCTTAAAGAACAGAGCAGAGATTGTCTGGGAGCTTTGGGAAAAACTTTCTTCCACCAAAGTCATGGGTGAAATTGCTTCTATATTAACAAAGCTGCATCAGACTTAGAGAGACTGCACAAGTCATCTACAAAACACAGTGCCGTTTCTACAGCCAAACGTGTTGTAACGTGGTGAAATGTGACTGGACTGATGGAAAACTGAATGTCCTTTGGCAAGCCATTTCCAGGGAATATGACCTTGTGGATGTAAGACAATATTAAAAGATTCTTTAGCAATGTCCATCAGTGTAAGTTACCAGCAAGATATACTGCAGATGGCACTCAGCTTAGGAGTGTCCTCAATGTAATTTTCTCCACTTTCCCCACACTACTTGAGACACAGTCTTAGAGGAACAGTCCTTGGCAGGAGAATTTGGTCTGTGCTATCTGCATTGGTCGGAGTTTGCCTCACAGTATTGATATCCCTCTCTTCCTGACAAAGCATAATTCAGTCACTTCAGACATGATCTATTTTAATGCAGTACAAGTGTCCTATTATCCTCTGCTATTAGGCTGGTTTATTTGTCGTCTGTTTATATCGTTTAATTATTTATGCTATCGAATGCATTTTGCTTAGAGATGTATGCTAATGGAGGTACAGCACTTGTACCTTTCTCTAACCATGAAAATCAATCCACAAGATAGGAGGATGAGTCTGCACTTCTTAGGACTTGAAAGTACTTCTGTTTTTCAGCCATCTCCCTTCTCCCTTCTTTGCTGCATGGATCTGGATCAAGAGAAAACGTCAGAGAATCAAGTATTCTTGGCAACTCCTGTCTGTTCTGACAGCCTCTCACTTGTGCCACAACTGGTAAGGCAAAGCCAGTGATAAAACCGATGCAATATCACCATTGCATGGCCCTTTTCTGCAGTGCACCATCCTCATGTACAACTGAAAGGTTTTTGCAGCATTCTACTAGACTAAGGGGCATTTCTTACATCAGGTTTGCCTAATAAACATGTTAGACAACAAAGAAGAAAATTCAGCCCTTCAAAACCTTGACAGGAATTTTTTTGTTTACTTCCCATAACTGCCATAGGCTTAAAGAGTAACTGAAGGACAACATGGTCTTTTAATGCATGCCCCTGCTTCTACATGATCTAAAGTAGTATTTCTAATAAGGAATCTAACACAGTCTTGCAAAGGGCCACTCTTTAGAGGAGGCACGGACAACCTCTACTTCTTCTTCCTACCTGCCCCTGTATACATGGAGAGTTGCAAGGAAGAAGAGACAGTCATCCCGAGGCCAAAAAAAGGCTGGGAACCATGGCTCTAGATGATGACAACAGCACGAACTCTTGGGATGAGGTTGCATGAGAACCTCAGCTGACCTCACAGTTCCCTGCTGCTGAAAGACCAGGCTCTTGCTCTCTCCTTCCTCTTTGGCCTCTCCCTTTTCTCCATACCTGACCCTCCTCGCTCTTGCGACCTCTGCCAGCAAGAGAGGCTCCCCCATCTGAGACAGCCATGGCATTCAGTATGTCCCCTGAGCCAATTCAACTCATCAGTCAGACCAAAAATTGTTGGTAGATTCCAAAAAGCACCCAGAGAGGGATGTTAAGAAATGGGGATTGTTATTATAATTATTAGCAGTACTACTATAGGAATACTTTATACATTTTAATACTTGTTATTAGTAAGACTCTTTTTATCTACATATGTAATTCTGATTAATAGTCAGATGAGTTACTGTAGTCCTATTTTGTCTCATGTAAGTCGGAAAAAAATAAAAAGAAAAATTAATCCAAGACTAAAGAACAACGTAAAACTATGCCTTTTGTTTTCATTTTAGAGCACCATGACTTCATCATAATTTTCACCCAGAACTATAATCTCATTACTTCAAGATCACTCAAGCATAACAGCAGTTTTAAATTCAAAGCATATGCCTTACCAAAAAGAAAAGGGAAATTACACTCTAATTATTACAGGCTAATATTTATATAATGGCACCTTAAGAAAACAGTTGTGGATTCTGTAATTGATGTGAGTTAAGAGTTCATTTTTACTTGGACAAAAAGATTAGACAGACATTAAATCAGAAAACATTCCCTCTGTCAGAAACCTGAAATCTGGGGCTACATTTTAATTACTTTGCCCTTGCAAAGAAACACATGAAAATGTTACTATTGCTAATTAATAATATTTAACACTATATTATTTATTATATAAAATATAATAATATTATTAATAATAACAATGAGACAGCTAAGCAGATGTTTCTGAAAGAGTACAGAAAATAAGTTGTACTAATTCACAAGAACATTTTTTTCACCTTATGGCTATATAGCTTTTATCTGTACTATAAAGAAGGCTTAAAAAGTGCTGGTTAAAGAAAAGTTGAAAACTGTTCTATATGGAAGAGTCCTTACGATTCATTTAGCTAACACCCAGATAGATAGCCTCAATTCTGCATCACCACTCGAGGAAAAAGCATGTGCTGCAAGTAATAGTTTGACTGCCATTACTGCTGAATATACACAGGGCTTCAAAACCTTCCTCCTAGTCCTTCTGCACTGGAAAATTTAAACTGTTTTTTCTTTTTCTTAAAAAAAATAACAGTTCTTTTCACATCTCTCATATCTTCCTTCTATTAAAGCCACTCCCCCTCTCCTGAGAGACTGGTGTTTCTGTACTTTCTAGCACCTGGCACACGTGCTAGCAGCTAAATGTTGAATTGCACTTGAGAACATGTCAGCTGTTACTAGTGACCATAACGATGCAAAGCCAGGAAGGAGTAAAGCCACGAACACACAGGCATCCCTTTCCCAACTCCGGACTGCTACGCTATGTCTGAAGCCATGTTAAACATATAAAACTATAAAACCAGCTGCACATATTTACACCCACCAATAATCTCATCCTAACTTCTTGAAAGACAGTTCCACTTCAGAAGACCAGATTCCCAACACAACTCCGTATATTGCAGCTTCCATAGAGAACACTCTTAATGGAAACTGCTTGAAGACAAGTTGGCTGGAAAATCCGGCCCAAATATTAAACATTTGTCTTCAGATGTGCAGGTACATCACGTCATATCTTTATGATGGTTTGTCAGTTTAAAAAGAGAAGTTTATACTCAGCACATGCTCACAATTTGTATCATTAATCTTTAATGACGGCTAGAAGCTACAGGTTTATAAATATATATTTTTTGTAATTGTGACAACCAGTGACTAGATGCGGTTTTGGTGGAAAATTGAAATACTGTAAGGCTAGGTAAATTACAAGGCATTATTAGAAAACATTGATTTTGAACTTTTGGTGATACTACATTATTTTTACAAACATTAGAAACCAACATTACTTGGTGAAATATAAACATTGCAGAAGAAATCACAACCAAAACTAATTTACTAGTTAAGTACATCATTAAAAACCAACTTTTCTATTTTTTTTTTAAACAAAGTCAAGGTAAATCAAAGAAACTGTAATAAAAACTTGCATGTTTAAGAACACTGTCTTCAACAGACAGCATCTCCATTACAGAGAGAAACAACTTGTGTAACACCGTAAGGGAGGAGTGAGGTTTGTTTAACCCATTCCAAGAGCAGTAATTTTCTGTCACAGCAGCCAATTTTCCTGGACTACAACAGGGATTCCAGTCCAGATGCAGGCAGCTTTTGCACCCAGGTAGAGCTCATTTTGTATCAACCTTAAACCAAGCCAGTTCCAGGATGCACACAAACGTCTGTTACACCAGTTTAGAAACAGGGCAGAGTAATCCCAACCAATTTTAGTTTTACTATTTTTGAGCAGCTTTAAAAACCTGTATGAGCTCTTTGAATTTAAAAGTACAATACAATTTGGCTTATTTTTAAGATACAAAAACTATAAAACTCCTAACAGTAACACAACTTTTTGTCCTGGAAGGTGATAAAGAGTATAGTATAGCACAGGAGACTTCATGACACAATTTTATGAAACATTGTCTTGTTACTGTTACTCAAAGGAGTATGATTATGATTTGGTGAAGTCAGATTGGACAGAGCCTGAAGATATAACACTATTTAAGACATACATTTTCCTTAACGACACTTTTAACAGAATATTCTATACATAACACACCAGTACAACTATACCGATCAAGTTAATCCTTAAAAAACACAGGTGCACCATAATATTGCATAGAAAGAAATCCCTGGTATGACTACACTTGCACTAGAAACTAAGACTTTTTCCCTGCCTTACTAAATCAAAGCACGTACATTTTTAGAAAGCACATCTCACACTGGACATTTTTCTTAGCTATAATATTCTTTGGAATCGCTAGTGCAGGTGTTATTTCAAGCACATTTTTATTCTGCATGCTATTGTTTAAAATTAGAAAAATAAAATTGAAAGGAAAACAGTTTTCCTGTCTCCTCCTCAAAATGTAAAGTAAAATAATCTATGTCACATTAAAATAAAACCAGACCTTTCTCAACAACAGACAGCTCAAAGAAAAGCCAGGATAGCTGCATGAAGAGGATATTCATACAAGATGGGAAAAGCCAGGGTCAAAAATCTTCTCTGTAAAATAATTTAAAAGTTGGAGAAAGAAAGAGTCCAACCAATAGCCAATGGTTTTATAGCTCAGTACTCAATTTGATCAAGGAAGATCTACATTCAAGTCCCTACACTGATTTAAGGAAGTACTCTTACCACTTAACTATTCCAGGGCAATTCTCCCACATAAGCTGAACCTGAGAAAACCCTCCTATTGAAACAGGCATGTTTCCCTGAACATGTTTCATTTTGAAAAACGTCACCAACTTCCATTAAAAAACCAGACTGATCTGCTCTACGTAAGGCTAATTTTTTTCTATTTTAGAGAAAAAATGACTATATTTACTTCCTACCTTAAGCTATTTATGTTTGAAAAACCTTAATATCAGTGCTCAAAAATATTTTAATTTCAGTAATATACTCAGAACATGTACACATGAAGTGCATACAGGAAACAGAATTACTGATTATTTGCCAAAATGCCATGCAGTATAACTGGAAGGTAAAATTCATTCTCTTTAGGTATTTCTTATAGTGAGCACGTTAATCTCATGATACAAACTGTGCAGACAGATTAAATCCATCCAAAAATTTTAATGATATGCATTATGCAGCATCAGATAAATAACAGTAAAAGCTGAAAAGACCATGTCTCCACAAATAGATTTCATAAAAAACTAGAACTTTTGGTTTCAGATAGAATATATATTTAGAATATCTGTGTAAGAGGTGAATATATACAATAAACATATTTTGTTATATTAACTATAGTCACAGTTGGTTTTTTTACTTAACTACATAATTGTAGAGGTGTATCAGGAAGACACATTTCTGACTGTAATATGGGAAAATGTTACCAAATTCTTCTGGCTGCTACAGATACAGGATTTCTGGCACAGCTGAAAATGTATCAGGAATTAGAACTGATTATTATATTTTTAGTATACATTTCATTTTAACAAAGCCTTATTGAACTTTTGGTGAGAGAGCTAAGGAACACATGAGATTTATTCCCACGAAACACTGAAAGGCACATAAAAATGTCATTATTTATTTAATAATATGTTAAAAAGCCGATTTGAAGTATTTCTGTAGGTTACTTTACATTAAAATGTAGAATCAGCAGATGTTTGCCTGTTGGCTCCATGGAAAAACGTTTCATGTATCTGTAAAGAGATCATGCTTATGCATGAACAGACATTTGTTCATTCAAGCGACACATTTTCCCCTCACATATGCTGAAACAAAGAGTGTGCACTTATTCTCTTGTTTACTGAGACACTGAGGAACACACATTCACATCAAAATGTTACTTGCAAATGGTAAAAGGGGAAAGAAAATTAATCTACCTGAAATTATGTATATTTATTGAAAATGAGTATGGCAGTTTCAGTTACTGATTTTATGCTAGTAAATAGTAATATGTTTAGCTAGCTGAAATTCCATTTACAGTTGCTTAATGGTTCTGACTCCTTTTAGGATGTGTAATAATTAGAGTAGATCTCAAAAATATTGCCATGAAAGGCATAGAATCCCATGCAAAAAATCTACCAGCAGCAAACATCAACATATACTGGACATACAGTACAATTTGACTTGCTGTATAAAGTATCATTACATTGCACATAAAATAACATGGCACATTTCATAAAACTACAACTTTACACAACAAATGACAGACATTTTTACAGCTGCGGAGACATAAGCAATGAATAATTCACTTAAAAGTGAAGTACACAACCTAAGGATTTTTGCCTTGCCTAAACCATTCAGTACCACTTGGAAAGGAAGGTGGCATGGGCTCTGTTCTTGCAAATAAAAATACAAAGAGCTGTCATTTTTTTCCAAAAGTTAGCTTGAAAATTTTCAAATATTTTACTTTGGCTGCAAAAGTTCATTTTGTGGAACTATATTCTTTAGAAATGTTAGTTTGCTCCTGCTCCCATTAAAATGATTCATGTCCTGCCAACTTGAAAATTATCCTCAACACATGTTTTTCTCCCCAAAGTAATCCTTTATGTAAATGTTATATATGTATTATTTGGGATTTTTATTTCATCTCCACTTATCCCAATGCTTCTAGCAAGCCTGACACATAGATGGCGTCAGACTGAAATCTAAAGGACTGGAAACTGCACATGAACGCTGCCAGCGGAAAAAATGCTCACAGTCATCGCAACTGGACATGTTCTTGGAAATCTGAATAAGTCTTGCTTGCAAATAAATTAACACGATCGAAGTGCAAATGTATAATCAAAGTAGTGCAGCTTTGGCATAAACCACTGACAAATTTCCATTAAAACACCTCAAACTTCTCCCACAGATTTCATCAATAGCACTCTGTAGTCAAAGCTGACTGGGTGCAATTTTACCTTTCCAGGCTTTAAAAAGCAGGTGTTTATAAACGATTCTAGAAGACCACATCTTTCACTGGACTTGCACATATATCATCGATAATCTGCGATTAAGATCAGCCCATAAAGTTACTCATGAAATCTAGCATTGAGGACAGGCTTAACCGCTTGAAAGCTCAGGATTTTCTCTATTTTGCAAACCAGTCTTCTGGTATGCTACATCCCCAAAAGGTTTAACATTCAGATTTGTGTTTGACAAAGGGGGCCATAAATAAAAGATCAATAAAATCTAACAGTATTACAAAGCCATAGCCCAATTCTGCCTACAAAATTTCAACCGAGCGCAACAGTAATTTCACCTAAGTCGTGATAAGAGGTAATACAACAACTTGCTAGTGTACTTGATGTATGTACTTCCATCTGGGTATCCCAAATTTAAAGCGTTTAATCCACAGTTGCTATAAGGAGATTTTTAAATGGTTAGAGAACTGCAGATGCTGCAAAAGTCAAACCACAATGAAAACTGTCATTCACTGGAAAATGATTAGGAAGTTCTAGAATTAGAATAATTCACTGTTAAAAATGGTTTTAGCACCATTTTTGTTTCTAAAGCCATTGAAACAGTAAACAGGAAACCTTGTTAAATCTTCATAAGCAAAGCTGCAGCATCAGTTAATCTAAAATGCATAGAAACCACTTTTTTCTCCAAGTGCTTTCATCAATCTACGTAACAGCTGTTGGTTTGCTATTTGGGTAAAAAAGACCAAGCAAAAAGCATTTGGGAAAGCTATAACACATAAATAAAAATATGTTTGGCTATATTTCCACCAGATTTCAAAGTGCTTTCAAACGGAGACAAGTCCTTTTTTCTCTCCAGTATTAAGGCTCTTACAAAAAAAATAAGTTTAACTAAAAGACACTTGGGCTTTCTTTATCAAATACACCACTTAATATGTTTTAACGATAAACATTTTAAGAGGCTAGTTGTGCAATTCTAGCTTTATAAGTGTGTACTAGTGATATCTAGGATTACTTTACTACAAGATCAGGGCCTTAATATTCTAAAATGTAAAATACTCCGTGGATGTTGAGAGTACATTTTTTCTGTATTCTGTTTCTATTAAAAACACAGGGATTAGAAAACTGGCCAGGAAATTAAAACCAAGAGTAGCCATTCTGTAGTACTGATATTATTTCTACTAAATCAAAAACAGTGGTCTAGAGAAATTAAATTAAATACTCTTTTCCCATCAAGTTTCCAGATCCTTTTTTTTTTTTTTCCCCCCAGAATTTGCAAGTTTAATTATTCTGACTGAACTCTCGGGAGACAAAAGTGCTCCCGATTCCCACCAAAGCCAAAAAGTTCTGTGAGAACTCAACATTACTCAAGCTGCTTGAGACACTTGACCCTTTCAAGGAACTCAAAAACACATTCAAAAAATCACATTTAATTCCTAAACAATCTACAGAACATCCAAAACACTAAAGGCCTGATCTTACAGCCCTTCATAATGAGAAGATCACACTGACATCAGTTACCACTCTCAGAAGTCGTATTTGTAGAGGTCCCTCTCCTGCAAACATATACACACCTAAATCTCAGAAAGTTGGCACCCAGATTTGGCACCAGCACAACCTGTATTCAGCTGAACTCCTAAAAAAGCAAGTTTAAAAAGGAAAATACTATGTTTACTGCTAATATAATTTAAAGTACACCTCTGAAGGCAGAAGTCAGCATGCTCTGTAATTTTATTGATATATTTTATATGGAAAGATATGATTTTCTTCAATTTGTCTGACTAAATTTAGCCAACTTTGTGAAATCTGCCACTTTCTGAAACTATTATGAAAAATTTGGAGTATTTTGTTTTTCGGAAAGCAGGCTCTCACACTGATACCTTGGCATAAGAAATCCAATTAAACTGTTAACAGAAATAAAACTGAAAGTGTTGCTTGGGATGCAGACTAAAATTACGGATTCAACTCGCCATCTCTAGCTCCTTTGGTGCAATTCCACGACTATCCTGCTGACTGAACACAAGCAGCTTCACGGGACCAATCCTACGGAAACAAACATCAGATACTGACAAGCCTTTACAACAACATACCACGTGAATTTTAAAACAAAAACGCTTGCTTTTTAAAAATCTCCCAGTGGGCTGCATTTCAATTAGCATGTGACACTGTTTTTCTTGCCTAAATATGCTTAAACACAACCAACAGAGTTCAAAATTAGATTAAAAAAATAGATTTGCTTTAAACCGATCAATTATTTTTACAGAATGACGACACACAGCTACATCTGGGGGCATCCGTATCTTGTCTTTTTGGGTTCAAAGCTGTCGTCTGTCCCTTATCCTGGCCCTGGAAGGCCCTTGGACCGGCAGGGCAATTAGCACGAGTGGCCGCTCCGAGCAGACCCAGCGCCGTCCCGGAGCCGGGCTCTGCTGGAGCGGGATCAGGCAAACGGGGCGGGCGGCCGGTGCCCCATGCCAGTGCCCTCCTGACTGACCCTGTGCAGGTGCCAGCAGTCGATCCTGACCCCCAGCACCCGGGAGCATCTGTTGGCACCTGCGGATACTGGTCCTGACTAGTAAATTCCGCAGACGCTCTGCAGCCCCTCGCTCCCGAGCCTGGCTAGGCGGCTGTTCTGCTGGTAGCCACAGCGCAGCAGGAGATGCAGATTTCCCGCCCGTCAGCCGACACTGCCGTGGCAGCCAGGAAGGCTTCCCCCGGACACGGCTAGCGACACAGAAAACAGAAATTATCCCTCTGTAAACAGAATTCAAGAAAATCTCTTCCGGCGACTTACAGAGAAGCGGCTGTAAACGACGGGCGGACGGGGCCGGAGGGCCGCCGAGAGCTGCCGGGGGGTCCCCGCCGGCCCCCGGCCCGCCCGGGGCTCCGCGCTGCCACCGGCGGCTCCCGCCGGAGGCGGCCGCCCCCGCCGCGCCCCCCGCGCCTCAGATGAAGTGGATCCAGGCGGTGCTGTCGGGGTCCTGCGGGGGCCCGGCGGCGGGCGGGATGCGCTGCCGGCCCCGCAGCCGGTAGTTCGCGCCCTCGTTGTTGTCCCAGTACTCGGCGCCGGCGACGCGGTAGCGGACGGCGAACTCCAGCGTGGCCTCGGCGGCGGCCGCGCCCAGCGGCAGGAGGAAGGCGAAGCGGTCGGTGAGGCCGTCCGCCGGGCCGGGCGGCTGGTAGGCGGCGGCCACCTCGGCGCAGCTGGCCCAGCGGTTGAGCGTGTAGCGCACCGACACGGCCTTCTCGTAGGCCACGTTGAGGACGCGCACGGCGCCGCGCAGCCCCGCCGGCTCGGCCCGCACCCACTCCAGCCTCACCTTGTGCTGCCGCACCCGCTCCGTGAAGCCGGGGCTGGCGCCGGGCTGCGGCGGGAAGAGCGGCTCGAGCAGCGGCGGCGGCGGCCCGAACAGCACCGGCTCCAGGTCGCCCAGCGCCGGCGGCTTCCTGGTCTTGAAGAAGTCGGCGGTGCGCGGCGGCAGCGGCGCGGGCAGCGGCACCTGCGGCAGGTCGGCCTCGCAGAAGTGGCGCACGGAGGTGAGCTCCAGGCCGAGCGAGTCGGCGAACCGCACCGTTTTGCGGCGAGACGGGCTCTGCTGCAGCGCCGGGCGCAGGCTGCGGTCGCCGGGCGTGGGCAGCGACTTGGCGCGGCGGCGCTGCGTGGGGCTGGGGGGCACGGCGGGCAGCGAGGGCTCCCGGCCGCGGGGCGCTGGCGGCGGCTTCTCGCCCGCCGCTTCCCGCACCACGGGCGGGGGCGCGGCGTCGCCGTCGGGGCTGCAGCCCCCCTTGCACTGCTCGGCCAGGCTGCCATAGAGGCAAGCGCTGCAGCTGAAGTTGCGCGGCAGGTAGAGCCGGGGAGGCGGCGTGGGCACCGAGGTGTGCAGCGAGCCCGCCTTATCCATGGGGCGGCCGGCGGGAGCGGCGGCTGTGCGCCCGGCGCCCCGCGCCCGGCCCGGTGCCCGCCGCCCCGCTCCCTCCCGGCCGGCCGGCGCTCCTCCTCCCGGGCCGCGGCGTGCGGATGGCGAGGCGGTCTAGCGCCCGGCCCGCGGGTTCTGCCTCTCGTCTCAGCCCAGCGGCAGCGGGATCACCTCGGCGCTGTCCCCGTCGCGGCCGGCTCCGCGGGATGCCGGCGGGTGCATGTGTCCGCGGGCGGCGGGACCGCGGCTCTCCGGCTGCCGCCGCTGCTGACGTGCCGAGGTCAGGCAGCGAAATACGCCCCGAGTCATCCTTCCTCCCCCATCGCTGCGCGCTCCCCACCCGCCGCGGAGTCGTCCTCGCCACCTTCCCCAATTACACCCCGCGGCTGCCGGCCCCCCGATCGCGGCAGCTCCCTCTTCCCGCTTTCGCCAGTACCGCGGCTACGCCGTCCCTCTTCTCCTCCTCCTCGCTGTGTTCTGGGTCTTTCCTCGAGGATCTCATCCAAAAAGAGGAGGCGGGAGGGATTCCCTGGTGGAAGCGTTAAGATTCATAGCGGCGCTCTCCCTTGCCCGACCCGTTACAGAAATAGCTGCTGAAAGGAGGAGGCAAAGCCGGGCTCTGGCAGATTAAACGGGCCGATAGGAAACAGCTGGCTTGCAAGTTGGATCTCGCAGTGTACATTTAAAGGAAGAAATCCGGCTAATCTGCTGTAATGCGTTTACAGTACATCTGCTGAATAAAATACACCTGCCGCAGCCGTGCCACAGCTTTCCATCTGGAGTCAAAGCAGCTCCAGTCCAAACACGGAGGGCTGATTGTGAAACAGAAACCGCGTTTGTTCTTTTCAGAAGAGTATTTAATAATTGCCAGGCAATATTCAAATGAATTACAGTTTAATGAAAAGCAGACCCTGGTGCAGGCAGTTCAAGGAGCTAAACCACTATTTTAGCAAGCTGCTTCATTCCAGACTTTCCGTAATCTGCTACTCATTTTTAATTAGTAAATTGCATTAAAAACCATGATCCTGCCATCCTGCCAGAGACTGAGCCTGAACTGTGTTGACATGTGATTCTGATTTAGCTTCTGAGCAGGAGGTTTTTACACCTTCATCATTTATCTGCAGCACTTGGTGTTCCTTTGAACGTCTAGGCAGGGGAAATGTAGCTGATGAGATTAAGAAAGGGACGAGTAAACCCGATCGGAACCAAGAGTTAAAAAAAAGCCACTGGGGCACAGAGAAAAGCTTCTCACTGTCTCATATTAGAACTATCAGCTTTAATTCTTTTATTGAGTATGAAAATAATTCCTAGGTTATTGCTGCTGGATTCCAAATCTTTGTAATGACAGGCAGTTCATAAGTAGGGAGTGAAAAAATATGCCCAGCAGTGTTAAATTTGACACCACCAGGCTTCCCAGTGATTTGTCACGTCATTGTCTTACATTCACAGAATGATCACAGGTTTTGAAAAATCAAATAGTAATACTATAAAGAATTACATCTGAATTCATTAGCCCAGGATCTTAAAATTGTCTCACTTGTCCTTTAACGCACACTAATGGGAAAGATTCCTTAGGCCTCTTTCCCAAGCCTCCCTCCCAAAAATGAGTTTTCAGGAAAAAAACATGGACTCATGTTTGGTTTTCATCTACTCATGATGGTTTGGGAGAGGAAAAGAACAGACCCAAGAATTGTTCAAACAGGCTTTAAGGCCATATCCTTTTGAATTACTTTTCAGCAATTTCTATCTGTCATAATGAAAATTTTCTGAAGAATTAACAATTGATTTTGCTGATGTTAATTAAAACCAGTAAACAGAATTTTTTTTTTTTTTACAATAATATGCAAAGTCTTTGCATTTTTAAACTATTGTGAAACTATCAGAACAAATAAACTAAATTGGTTTAAACCTGATTACACATTCAGTCAGTTTTGGGTACGTCTTTGTGGTATACACGAGAACACGACTTTGGAGTCATTTAGCTTCTGCTGTACTTTACGCAATTGGGATGCCTTTACAGTAGAGTTTGACTTCCTCTCTTCTGGTAATTTTTGTTGCCTAACATCTTCTTATCATAAACTTGTGTAATACTCTTGCTTTTTGGCTTTTTCAGGCCTCTTCTTTTCCCCCACAACCTTGGTAACATTTTACAGAAAAAAACCACCCCAACAAACTCCTTTCTTCACTAGTGATTGTAGGCAACATTGTTCAAGTAACGAGTTCAAAATACAGATTCCCCAAAGTTAGTAAACCAAAGACTGGCATAAAAAAAGAGAAAATCCTATGATAAGAAAAAAACCAAACACCACAACATAATAAGCTTTAGTCTAGCCAGGTCAAGGCAACACGAGATGCAGCTGAGCACCCATATAAACTGATAGACATGACGAGAACACAGTTCAGAAATTTCAGTTGAGTTCAGCTCTTGTCATCATCGGGTAAAACCTGATGGTTCTTTGGCCTGGCAAGAGAATGGGGATACTCTAGGGGCATGTGGATAGCGGAGAAAAGGGTAGAAAAAGACTTGATACAAATGCATGCCCACCTGTAAATAACTTCACAGGTGATCCTTGTGGAGTAGAGTGGAAGAAAGCCATTTACAGGCTTTTAAAAAATCAGAATTAAATGGTACTTAAATCATCAGAACGTCAACTCACCAGTTCATTCTGGAGGTGCTCACATTTTCACCTGCAATTTCCCCCAGACACCTCAAGTTCTGGCACACGCAGGGGTACCTCAGCCTTGTCTCTGTGGAGCAGTGCCACTACGTAAATAAACTCCACCAGGAGCCACAACAAAGGTATTTCTCACTTTTTTTTCTCTCGAACATTCCCAGCCCATCTCACTGAACGTACCATAGGAAGGATGCTGCTGCTTTCTTTTGACTCTCCTGCTCACTTGCCAAGGGTGAAGCTATGGAGACTCTTACCCACATCTTTCACTTCGGAGTGTGTCCTTATTACTAGGCTGATCTTCCTCATCTAATCAATTTCAGACAGACATAGTAAATGAAAGTTTTGAGCACTGACATTTAACAAACATACACACAAACAAACATTCCCTCAAATAGCATGCAGCCTTGTGCCTCCTTCTGTGATGTGGCATCTGTGGTACGAGTTCGAAATGGGAAGCATCAGACACTGTTTGTAAAGGGAAGTTCTTTTCGTTTTGCCTACTGTAAATATTTGCACACAGCAAATGCTTAAATCGTTAGAAGCGAGCAGGCACTACCACACATACAGAAACTAAGGCTTAATATATGCAGTGGTAGGCATCCACCCACCACCCCTTCTCTATCTTAATTTAGTTCACAAAATTTTGAACATGCAAGTTTAAAAGTCTAATCTGTCTGTTCGTTTATAGTGCTATATTAAGAACATTATCCAAGGTCCTTTTCTAAATAATACTGTCAATAACAAAGCCCATAAAGAAATCATTAGTACTGACCTAGCTAGCCTCCTTAAAGAAATACCTATTATCTTTTCACTGGAAAATGGTATTCTTATGATAAGATAATTTTGAAGGTGTCAGCAGGAGTAGAGCCGTCATAATGTAAATTCTAGAGCTATACAGTGTTGCTCTATCATAGGATAAGAAAAGCAGAAAGTCTTACATTACAACTGGTGTTGACAGACTTAGGAAATGGCACTCGGCCATCATTTTCATTCCTACAGATTCCTCCCCCTTTGCAGGTTTAAATAGCATGGTCATAGGATAAAAGTTTGTCCTAGTAACTTTTTGTCGGCCCATCTCTGCATCTTCCAGCTGACATCAAAAATTTTAGAGAAAGTCTATGTCTGTCACATGTCCTCTTGTTCTGCCGATGTAGCACTGAGTGACCCTGACGTTTCTGCCGTGCCAAACTGCATTTAAAATCCATCTGATGCCTGAGAATTTCCAACTAACCGAACAGAGATGTTTCATCCCCGCTTTTTTAAGATTTAAATGATTTGCAAAGTAGAAGGCAAAACTGATGCAGGGAATGAACTGGGAGCTTTCTTCAGCTGCATTTATCAGTTGTCTTGACTCCAGGTAATCTAGGAGAAAGCAGATGCCGGCGCTGGGGAGCATTAGGCAGAACTACGATGGAACCATTAACAGGGAGGAGTGTCTGAGTGCTGGGGCTTATCCAAAGTAGCCACTGTCACATGTCCACTTCAACTTTCCAGAACAGGTTTATTTTTAGCACTGAGAATTGTAGGAAGATAAAATGGATGTAAAGGCGAAGTGCATCACGATTACATCAGCTTTTGAGATGAAGTTGTGACTCAGTATGTGGACTGAAAAGGTCAGCTTCTACTCTCATTTATATCCGTGCAGCTCTTCTGAAGCTGATGAAGTATGTAGGTGTTACACCAGAATATCACCCGAGTTTAATGATCTTATATGACTACATGAATCTGACAACGGTATTTATCCTGACAGTTTGTAAGCCCTGCATGAGACACTTGTTCTGCATGCTTACACTTTAAAAATACCTTCCCACACCGTTTCACAGTACTGATTAACTCCAACTTCATTTATTTCCCAGAGAAAATACCTTAGTCTCATCTCTGAGAAGTGCCAGATCAGAATTAGGTAATATGCCGAAGGTATATATAAAAAAATTAAGTATTCCATTAAAGAACAATAGTATCAAACATTATCTTCACCTCACCAGGGTATGCAGTCTTTATCTATTAAGATGCAAGTTGTGTGATTCATGGAGTTGTATCAAGGACATTTGATGTGAAACAAAGATCAGTGAATAATTTCCAAAGGGCTGTGGGGTTTTTTTTTTTTGCTTTGGTTTGGTATTTTTTTTAATATCAGGATTCAAATGAAGATACGCTATTAACAAGAAAATAGAGTTGTAAGAGTTTAACTCAGTTCATGACCTTGTGAATCTGCCTTACTATATGCTGAAGCTCACACACAATTATTAGTTAAGCATTAACCAACTCTGTTGACTCTAAGTGATTGGCTTAAGACTTCTGGAGAGAGTGTGAGCTAAAAAAAGCCTCAATTAAGACTACAATGGAAAAGAAAAAAAATCAAACATATGTCTAATTTTGTGGAGAAGATGATAAAGAACATTTAAAGTGTTTTTCATATATAAATAGTTTTGCTGTTTTTAAAAGAGTTGAATATTTTTAACATGGATTAAGTAACAGCTAGCAGGACTAGGACTCTTTCAATCCTAGAACTTTTAACATAGATTTTAATGAAAATATTGGAATAAATGCACTTCAGGATGTTCCCAAACCCCATTTTCTGTTAAGAGTGCTTGTGACTCAATGTCTTTTTAGATTTATTTCTTTACTAATAAACATGTGCATAAATGTACTTATTAGTAGTTTTCTGGCATCAGTTTGTTAATTGTGTTCATTTTCAGGTATCTCAACATCAGAGCTGAAGAATTAATACATTCTCGAGGCATAGTTTCAGTAAAATAGGTGATATGTATTCTATGTATCTAAATACTTGTTTATTCATTTAAAAAAATGGAAGGATGACATTGCTTCATTTCTTCACCCAATACTCAGGTGAAATGACCTCTAGAGAACACAAGAGCTGAGTGTTTGAGTTAAACAACAGCTCCAAGCAGTTTGTTTTGTCTCCTAATACAAATTTTCCTGGGAATTGCTTAGGGAAATCTAGAAGCCTTTTAGAACACTCATTTGCATAGAAGGTATGGTACAGTTCTTGAAGAAGCATGTCTTTAAATAGAGCAGCACATCAGCTTGAGGTGCAGAGAATGAGCTGTTGCACTGGAGGTTAGAACAGGGCCACCATTTTTCCGGCAGAAAACTGTATTTTTCAAGCGACGGTACCTCTGTATCGGAGAAGGGAATGCCACCTACTGAACGGTGAACACAATCAGCACCTACGCCGCCAACAGCACAGGGCTGCTGCTGTCAGGATTACTGTCTTCTGCATTCCTACACTCTTCCTGAAGAACAAAAAGTTAAACATTTCAATCTGAATTGTCAGTAATTTTTTGCACCTGTTTGATATTTTGTTGCAAGTCAAGAGGGAAAGTGATAACCTATTAAAAGTTATAAAGATCTATTAAAAATAGGTCATTACAGCTGGTGCTATGAACTATACGCATGTTTTATCTCTTTCAGTACTCTGAATATCTGAAAATACGACTGTCAGGAGTAAAGCTCTATCTTGGTTGCTAATTTCCAGGAAACAGTGTTTTTTTTTGTGCAGTAACTTGTCTCAGCTGCTATTCAATTATGGCGCTACAGTTTCACAAGTGCATATCATTCTCTCAGAACAGAAATACCCTCTAACATAAAATTTTCTTCCCTTCTTTGTACTCTTCTCCCCATGGTAATATATTTTCTAATCCTGTTTTTCATATTTAGATATAAAATACAAGCTCTGCAAAAGAAGCATGCTTCACAAATAGCCCCATCCATCCATACGTGTTTCAGTCTTGTTTTCCACTAAATAGAAAATTCAAATATATGCATGTGTGAAACTAGTAACGTTTTCCATAGTCTAGAAGGAGAGAAGATAGCCTCTCCCATCCAGACAACTGAAAATACTGCTGCTTCAGTGAGAAAACTTAAAAATGAACTGCATTACCAATTAACAGTAAGTAAAGCCGAACACGTTCATTACAG
The DNA here is from genome assembly GCF_009769465.1 of Tauraco erythrolophus. Classification (NCBI taxonomy): domain Eukaryota; kingdom Metazoa; phylum Chordata; class Aves; order Musophagiformes; family Musophagidae; genus Tauraco; species Tauraco erythrolophus. Next base: position 17,607,917 of record NC_141479.1, on the reverse strand, counting down.
TAATTGTAAGTTGCAGCCATTGCAGACAGGTAGTGAATTCTTTGGGACTAGAGGAAAAAAAGAAAGCTTAAAAGTTGCAGGGAAAACTATAAACTTTATTTCCACGTTTTCCAGTGTTTCATGCCAGATAAGATTTTTGCTGAGGTTTTTGAAACTGTCCAGTCAGGCAGATTAGAGGTTTTACTACAACCTGGCACAAGATAATATTTCTAAGAACCAAGTTTGCAGGTTATTGCTACAAGACCTATAGCAAAAGACCAGAAAAGCTGCTAACTAAAGGCCTAGAACATAAAGAAAGGAACACACAACACTTAAGCCATTGTGAGCTTAATGAAGTTATGTGCCCTTGAATACACTGGGTTCCTCTAGCACAGGAAACAGCAGCTTCTTGTTTACGTGTAAATTCTGTCAAGCATAAAGCCATTCCTGGTCAAGGAAAGGAAATAAACTTAAGGCCCAGATCAGCTAGAAGTGCTTCCTGTATTCAAGGTGCCAAAACAAAAAAAGTGAAAAGGGAATCATTGACAACAATGTAAAAATACAATGATGGAACACCTGAAAGTTAAATCAATGTTTTTCCCTTTTGTTTTAGGTGCAAACTTCCAAAGGATTGATTCCAGAGGACTCACTGTCAAATCCCTGTTGTGGTTTAGCCAGGCCAGCAACTAAAGGTCACACAGCCACTTGCTCACCCCCTCCCACCCCTGGGGAATGAGGAAGAAAATTAAAGGGGAAAAGGGAAGGAGATTCATGGGTTAAGAGCAATTTAATAATAACAATGTTATATGAATATATAAATGTATAATAATAATATATATGAACAAGTGATGCACAGTGTAATTGCCCACCACCCAGTGACCAAGGACTGTCCCATCCTGGCAAACGATCCCAAAACAGATAAGTCCTGACACTACAATCCCAGACAAGTGAGACTCCGAGAGTGACAGTCCTCAGAAGAGCAAAGGCCCTTCTTTCCAGCCAACCCTCATTTATGTATCATTGCACGATATGGAATACTCCATTGGTGAATTTGGCCCTCAATCTTAAGTCTAAGTTCAAATCATAAGGGGAGTTGCAGACCTTTTGTCCCAGCTACGCTCCCCTCCAGCCTGTTGTGCTCCTGCACACTGGCAAAAACATGGCAAAACATGAGGTCTCAGTAGCAACTACAAACATCAGTGCACTATCAACGCTCTTCTCATAGTGAATCCCAGTTAAAGACTAAAACCAAAACACAGAGCTCTTCTAGCTGCTAAGGAAATATTAATGATCCCAGCTAAAAGCAGGACAATCCTGCAGCCAGAAGTATCTGCCCGTTTTAAATTCCATTGTTTTGACAGAAAACAATCAGCTTGCCAGCATGCAGCTTGTTTTAAGCAAAGGAAATTCAGGAACTAAACACAAACTGGCCAGGGGTACTTTCACTACTAGCAGAAGAAATAAGTGAATTCTCAGCAACAGCAAATAAGAAAATAGTTCAAAAATACATAAGGCTTCTCTAAACAGCCATCATCATCATCTCAATCTGTTCTCCACCAAGAGCTAAAAGTTTGTCCTGCCTTTTAGACTGTGTTTGTGAAAGTTTCACGAGGATCAGTCTGTCAAAAGTATCTGTCTTTTGTCCATGGGTAAATCTGTTCTGAATAATGAAAACCCTGAAATAAAAGCCTAAACTAAGCAGAATCATCCCTACAATAGGAATGGGGCTATTATTGCTAAAAGGATAGTCAGCATCTTATACATTTGACTCTTTCATAATTTTAAATGCTGTGAACAGGAATTTGAGTTCTAGATACCTATAACGTACTCCCCTCTGGAAATACCTTCCATATTTTGCTGTCTCTAGGGCTGAACCCTGCCTTGTGCAAGCACTTACCTCAGAGTATGATGGGACTGAAAACAGCAACCGCTACACGTCAGAGGATGTGTCATTGTGACTATAGCTCATGTAAGAGTACAGATGAATTGCTCATTCACCTCTTTGGACTTATATACCCAAGATATACATTATATACACAGGTAACATAAGAAAGCAGAATTTTATAACCCTCAACTAACGGAAAATAGTTGGATCATTACTAAGCATGGGAACTGTGCAGGAAGAAGAGGGACAAAGTATACTCCAAATCTACTATCTAGCTATTTTTTCCCCCACCAATATTCATAGTGGCAAAAATTATTTTCTCAGTTATATAAAATATATTGCAAAATAACATAAGCTGTTAGAGAGGACTCATTTTCTAGGAGGATACTTTGAAAACTAATCATTGTAATGCAGTTGAATTTCTACTTGATGTTAACTGTGACTCTGGAGACCTTGAAAATTACAGGAGGGGCAGATGGTAAGGCAGAGGAAGAATGCAAAGTAATCCTTTTGTCCTGAGAGTGTTGAAGAAAGGCATCTGCCAGTGAGACGGAACTGTAGAGGTATTCCACTGTGCATATGACATAATTAAAGATTAAATTTTGCATGCACTGCCGAGAGGTTTGAGATGGAGCACCACTAGTGCAGCCAGCCTGGATGCCGCTGGTCAGAAGAATCCAGTCCTGCCTGTATGCATCAGACTCTGCACAAAAGTCTATGTGTAGGTTCACTTACAGCAGAGAACCTCTTGAATGGATTTGTTTCGGGTTTATGAAATGTAGCATCCTGACATTCTGACTACATTTGTGTTGTGAGTTTAAACTTCCTAGGATTCATTAAGAATTAGGACCACACAGGAAAACTTTTGCCCCCTCTGGAGATCAAGGACTGACATTGTAAGACAGTTTTAGTTCACGAAATCTCTACCAATTCAAAAGACACGTAGCTTTCAAAAAGGTACCATGTTAACGAGCAACGGGTGGTACTTTGCCAATTGGCACTGAATACCCCACCCATGCCTCTGTGAGCAGGAGATCACAGCCATTAAAACAGAAGGCAAAAACTGATTGAAGTTAACTTTATTCCAAAATATGTATAATTTACAAGACTAATTAAGTGCTTCATTTGTGAACAAAATGTTTCAATACTTGTGAATAACTTACTAGTAGCTTTGTGTAACACTTCAGTTTCCAACAGAGGGAAATATGAAACAGTATTTTGGCACAAGGTTTTCTCTGCATGCATTAATATACTTAAAAGTTTCACAATTACTAGGACAACATTCCTTCTTTGGGATTGTCACTTGTAAAATAAGCCTAAGAAATGAATGCTTGCTTTTATCTGCTCATTGCAAGTTTACTGGCTTAAACAGCAAGAATTAAACATGGACATCCTTTGAAAACTAAATTTGTCTACTAGATCAAAATCCCAGCAGTGATGAGCAGAAAAATATTTTAAGAACATTTCTCAGCCTTATTAACTCACACATGCTTTGGGAAAGACTCACCCGTGAGATTTATTACTCATCCATTCCAAATAGTTACAAGTTTAAATTAGATCATAATCAGGTGTTGACTTCTGTAAGCTGAAAAAAATATGGCTATCTTTCATATCTAGCTTTATCATAGATGCACTTGCAAGTAACTGTAGACAGAAGTATTGCCAATCTAGCTCTGCATGCAAGCGCCTGAAGCACACATGTAAAGCAGTAGTTGTTGTGAAACGTACAGTTTACATCATCACAGTCATCTGTTATACTCCACTGCTAGTTGTGTTGAAGATACTGCTGTAAAGCCAGTATATGAAAGAGAATCTGAAGTAAAGGACTTGTGTTATTTAACTCAGCAGTTCCTTCAGGAGTTTCCACTACGTCCAGCTGTCCGATTACATTTTCGGTGAAGCGGAAGAGTCATGTGCATGAATACAAACACACCCTCAACCTGACTGCAAGGCAATGCAGAGTTCAACGATGTAGCTCCTTGATTCTGTTCATTGCATAGCAATGGCATTTTAAACAAGAAAATTCAGTCGTGCTCTGAGCAGCAAATCCTTCTAGCACACATTTAAATTCACATCAACTGTTAAAAAAACAACAACAAAAGAAACAGAAGATGCATGTTTGCACCGTGCATTGAAACTTGCTACCATTAAACAACCCTATAGTGTTCATACAAAGTTATCAGTGGAAGTCTGCTCACAGTAGGCCTGTTCCTCTAGGAACACAAGCGTAGCAGCACCCGAAACCAAACATGAATGAAAAACCTTGCACAGCCCAGAACGTTACCATTTTGGTGTGAATGCATTTGTAACAGTAAATTGTTCATTAAGATCATGTTTAAAAAACCAACACATCAGAAATAGATTAAAGCAAAGGAAGCTGTACAACCTTAATGATAAAGCAAGGACATTTGGTTCACCTCTTGAGTTGTCATTTCAGTAACATTCTTTTGCAAGTTGAGCACCCTATGCTGATTCAATATGTGTTAGTCCTATTGACTTACCCTATAGTTAAAAGGCTATAAAAAAAAAAAAAATCGTAACACCCTAAGATCCCAATCCTGCCAACACTTAGATCTCTACCCAGCCTCACAAAAAACTCAATTCAAATCTGACTAAGCACATCAGCATATGTTGGCAGGATAAGGATTTAAAACAGTGGAAGGCAGTCAGCTTTCTTTGTTCTGTTGCCTCTACACAATCAAGGTACACATGACTAACAGGGAAATTCATAGAAGAAACGCCTATGTGTGCCTTGGAATAAAAATTTGTAAGAGTGTTAGTTACATTAAGTTACAAACACTGATTGAATTGTTCAAAACTAGATGAGGTCTCACAAGGCTTGTTTTACAGCTGTTTAATTTACAGCTGCAAGTATATATATTCTTTTTAAGATTTCAAATCCTTTGGAAGTGAAAATTTTCTAGACACAAGCACCTTTGCATAGCTAAGAACACATAGCGTTGGTCAACTCTGACTTCAAACTACCTATTTCCCGAGGCTGACATGAAGAGCTGGGGGAGGATTGCCTCCCCACCCAAAGCAGAGAGAAGTATTTACAAGCATATTAGCAGAGATAGATGCCAATAAAACCCGAAGTAGAAGAAACAAACACCCAATGTCATACAAACTTTTAGCGTCGTGACAAACATGGAAGGCAACAAGACAGACCCCTCATTTTTCAGCTGTTTTGTGTTTATGTTCTCCTAGAACGCGTGTCCTAAATTTGCTGTGTTTCATTTATCTTTTTATATACTACAGAAACGCACTAAAGAAAGGTGAAACTACAAAACTACTAATTCAATTTTAGAGTAGCGTTACAGGCATCCAGATCAAGATCCAGCAATTGTCGCGTAACAGAATTAAGCAGGAAATGCAAAGAGTGAGTAGAAGCAACATCAGCGTCACTTCCAGATAAAAGTTTGCACTAAGAGCCTACAGAGAATCTGATGTTACTTTTTGTATAGCAGTTCAAATGTCAGTAGAGGGTACAAAAGAGAATAAGCAAAGTAATAAGTCATGGCTAACCAATACTTACAATAGAGATAGTGCCTTGAAAAATCAAAGCAGAGACAAACTGTAGAAAAAAGGAGATAAGTATCATTTTAGTACTATCAAGAAATAGCTCCGACTGAAGATTATTTTTAAAACAACGGCCAAAATAGAAAATTAGCCATTTTAAAGAACTCAGAATCATAGAATCGTTTAGGTTAGAAGAGACCTTGAAGATCATCAAGTCTGACCATTAACCCAGCACTGCCAAGTCCACCACCAAACCATGTCCCTAAGAACCACATCTACACACCTTTTAGATACATCCAGGGATGGTGACTCAACCACTTCCCCAGACGGCCTGTTCCAGTGCATGACAACCCTTTTGGTGAATAATTTTTCCCTAATATCCAATCTAACTTGTTCAAATTTGAAGAATTCAAACAGTATTTCAGATCAGGTTTCATTAGGTGTACTGTGGGATTCAGCAAACTATCAAGTCTGGTTGGAGTCTTCACATTTTCACAAAAATACTTAATAAATTCAAACTGAGTGACATAAGCCAGAAACACAGCATCCAAACTTATTTCTGACTTTTAAGAATAATTTATGAAGAACTAAATTTGTGAAGAAATAAGTTAATTTTGGTCAGAATGACCCACTTCCCTAAGACAACACAAACATATTTAGTAAATTCTTAATACTGCATTTTCAATAAATAACTGCATGTTGTAGTACTGTGGTGACCTAATTAAAGCTCAAGCTGGTTTGAACCCATAGGAGGAGAGAAGGGAATGGTGTTTGCGTGTTCTAATAAACCACACAAAGCTCATAAACACTTCTAATTACAGAGTACAATCAATGAGTAACGGTTACATTTTAAGATTGCATCCACACGAACCTTAGTTTTTTTTCTGATAGTCACAAGAACATGGCAATTCTCATTGTGATTTGTAAATTAGTTTCAAAGTTCTTTAAAGGCCAGCTGGTCTCTCAGATGGCTGCAATTCAAAGCCTTCTGTAACTCTGCTCCTCATCACCTAAGATTCCTTCTCTTGCAGAAAAAAGACCAGCTTTCTAAATTCAGAGGTAATGAACAGTTTCTCACTTCTGTCTTCTACAGCTGTGGAAAATGCAGTTTTCCCCAACCAGATTTGTAGTAACTGCTTCTCTTTCATGCATCAGTACAGACAACTTGGACATCAGAAACACAGAAGCCTATGTATGGAGAAATGTTCTCTGGTATTCCAGGCAAGGGGATGAAAGGAGAACAATAAACACTTTAAAACCTGAAGATGCAACATTATTAGAAAAATACTGCGAGAGAATAAATTAACCTAATTTTGTCATTTACCTTACTTCCCAATTTCAAAGTAGGCAGGTAAATATGAATCAGTCATATTTTGAGAAGAAATAGAATCACAAGTGATGCCTTGTTTGTTTTTTTTTTTTTTTTAATATATCCCACCTTTAGGACCAGAACTCTAGGCATTGTGAAACCAGAGGGGAATCACTGTACTCCTGGGGGGGAACGGCAAGATACCTTTCTGCGGCTTCTTCAGCCAAAAACTGGAAGTGTCTGAACTCACATCTAGAAACGCTGAAAAATTAAACAGGCAACCCAGCTGTCGTTTCAGGAGTTCTTCAGAAGGAAAATACAAGTTTCAGGGTTAATCTACAGAGATTATTTCCAGTAAAAGCAGAGATGCTTACCATATTAGTGTGTTAACTAGGGCAATTTAAAAAGAGTGGTAGGAAGAGACTAAAAAAAAAAAAAGTATTGCTCATTTTCAACAAAAAAGCTAGCTGCAATGGGTGAGTAACTTAACTCCCACATCCTTGAGTTGAAGACAGGAAGCACAAAGCATAGTGAGTCTTCACAAACTAAGGCTTGGACACACATTTACTGACGGGCTGCCTTGTAAACGCGCAGCCAATACGTCTCCTCTCACTACGGAGGAGTAAAGTCTGTTACAGGCCCAGGAACTTGACGTGAAGAGGTTTCTCTTTTCATTTAAGGTAACAGAAACCAAAACCTGTCCAGGACAAAACCAGAGTCCTACATTTTGCAGGTTTTATAGCAAGAGATAAAAATGAATTAAGGCTAAATTCCAACATACATTCACAACTGGCTTAATATTTTTTCATGCAAATCAAAAATACTGCAAACAATGGTATGAGGGGCAAGATGAACATTAAAAAAAATTCCAAGAGGTCCCACGTTTCTTCTCTGAAAAATCAGTTTGCTTGAACTTGACTACACTCAGAAAAGCTCTCTAAAAGCTGCAGATCAACGTGCAAAAGCAAGATACAGCTGTTCTGAAAGTGCTTCTGTGAGCTGATCTCCCAGCTCTGCTGTAAGGATTCCGATTGTTTTTAGAAGCGAGAAGTCCAAAAACAGAAGTCTAGCTGAGTATTTCAGAGAATTTAATTTCCCATTTCTAACAATTTCTGTTAAGGTAATAGAGGTATAAACCACTGTAACATTTCTCAACTTATATCTTAATAAAGTTAGGAGAATTTCAGCAAAACCAAATTATTCTAGTCCTGGAGGCACACACATTGTAACATTTGCATCTTACAGACAGAAATAATTTAAGCAAATCCCTCCTGAAGACTCTAAAAATGTTAGTCCCATTTATTACACTAGCTAAAAGGATGACATACTGATTTTCCCTAAAATTCTGTATTCCAAATTCTTTTCCTACTCTTTGAAGGGCATCAGTGCCACTCAGGGAAAAAATAAAAAAATACTGCTTTCTACATATATTTAATAATAAATATATTCGACTATTCAAGAGTCTACGTGTGTCTAGTGTGTTGGACAGGTATTTGGAAAATACCAACTTATGCAGGAGAAACAGTTGTGAAGGCATGAATAAAAGAAGACAATACAGCTTATTATGCTCATGCCAGATTTAAAATACAAGCTACTATAAAAAGTAAACAGAAGTAGCTTACACTAATAGAATCCTCCCCCGTAAGTTCAGGGAAGCATCTGAATTGGACAGGTCAGGGTTTTGGTCCAGCACACTGGAACCCTGTATGTAAGCCAGGAACAGACAGAGATACACATACATAGAACAATTTTAAAAGTTCTTCTGTTTTGATGAAAGCAGTATCAGCTTTGTAAAGAAGTTGAAGGAAAAAACATAGGCACCTTTTTTTAAGGTTCAAATGTACATTAACATGTTACACCCCCTCCTTCCCTCATTTATACACACATAGCTTTTGTAAAGTTACATATTCAGTAGAGTACCTTCAGCATGAGAAGTCTCTTACGCCAACTGCTCACCATAACTACATTCAATAATGCAAAGTGGATAACTTGGTCCAGCCATCTCTACCACCCCAATAATTTAATTTCAAACCACAGGAAACAGTTACACCACGTACTACGGAGCACTCAATGGCTGGGCTTGTCAGAGCTCTGAAACAAGGAGCATAGCTCTTCACAGGTCTGTGTTTCTACTGAACTGAACTGAGACTCCATTGTATTCCAGGCTAAGTCAGCCAGAAGAAAGTCATCCATTGCTGTCTGTGTCTCATTGCTGGTAAGGAATAAACTCCCTAGATTCTCGAAGCAGCTATCCATAGTCTGTGTTTCAGCGCTACTGAGCTGGACTTTGCTTTCAATATTCTGAGTAGGAGTATTTTTAGTAGTTGGATATACTTCTGTCTGGGTTTCTGTATCAGATGAGTCAGTACTCATGGAGAAACTAGACTGCTTCAGAATACTTCCTAAAGGCAGATGGGTATTACTGTCCAAAAAGAAATTCAAGTCTGTCTGTGTCTGAGTATCAAACATCTCCAAACCCAGGAAGTTAGAATTTCCTCGGCAGCTGTACGATTGAGTGGCACTATCTGAAAATAAGAAATCAGTCTGAGTTTCAATGTCCAGTGACTCCAAAACTGGCTCAGAGTTTAGGGTACCAAGCTCGCTCTCTTCAGTCTGAGTTTGGATATTGGATGCTGAAAAGAACTCTTCAATGTCAAAGTCTATTCCTGTGCTCTGTGATGGACCAGATGGCAGATGCGTGTCAGCATTAGAACTTGTCTCGGACAAAAGGCCACGATTGTCCAGTGTCTGGCCTGACATGTTTCCTGAAAAGATATTTTCCAGATCACTTAGCAGGTCCATTGTCTGGGTTTGATTATCCATCGTATTTTGAGGTGGAAGTATATTAGTCTGTGTATTGAAGTTGATAAGGGATTCAGACTTCACTGTGTCTTGATTCAAGCTCTTGCAATTACTCCTTTGCAGCAGCGCTTGATCTATATTTGCAGGCATTAAATTGTTTTCTGGAAGTTCAATATGAGTAGAAACATTATATGATGAATGAACATTGTCAAAGATGTCACTGCACATTACAGCCTGGTCCATTTGCACTCTTCCATCAACAGAGTCCTGTGTCCTACTGGTTTGAGTCTCTCTAGAAATGCCACACGTTGGAAAACAAACCTGACTAAAAGCATCAGTCTGAGCAGCTATGGATGAAGTCAGTTTGGAAGCAGGCAGCAGTGTCTGTGTGTGCACACTGATCGGCAACGAAACCTGTGAACTGAACGACAGGTCTGTCTGAGAGCAAGAGGACACAGAAGAACTGGGTGTCCAAGCTGCAGCTGGCACAAAGTTCTGTGAAACACAAGACAAGTCAGTCTGTATATTTATTGAAGAAATTTTATTCTTGTGACAAACATTCCCCAGCTCTTGCCCTGTGTTATTCGACATAACCGTATCCAACTCAACTTGTACACCAGTACTTACTGGTTCATGATCACCGGTATTTATCACTTTTGAAACAGGCATACTATCTTTAAATACAAGTGTTTCTGCCTCCAGTGCTGGAATCAGAATTCCTATAGATTGAGGCAATAGATGAACAGTACTTACAACTGAACCTTGATTATCAACAGCCACTACAGCAGGTTTGACAGAAGGGTCTGTTGCAGATACATACACAGGCAAGTGAGCGAGCTGCATCACTGGGAGTTTAACCAAAGCCACCTTGGGCTTTGGTAAGAGCATCTTCGGTGCACATTTTGGCTGCATTGGGTTTGTGAAGTTGGAACTGCAGGAGCCTTCAAGAGAGGCCACTAGTTTCACTTCAGAGGACTCCAATTCCTGAGTGCCAGGATTGTTATTGTGTGTACTGATGAATACTTCATTTGCTTTCTCTGCCAACGGCTGATTATGTACGGAGGACTCCATTTTCCTTTTCTTACTAGGAGGATCCCTGTGAACACGAGATCAATAATTTATACTCCTTTCAAGCACAAAACATCTGCCTTCCATTCTTTTGAGTAATTGCATTGAAAATATAAACTGAAGTCTTGGATGAGGTTGGATATGAGAAGACAACTAATCCTGATTAAAATATAAAAAGACTCCATGAACTTCATTTTGTAAAATTTCATTTCTCGCTCTCCCATTTAAAAGAAAAAAGGCTACCTCTTTTACGGAGACCTATTTCTAAATGGAGATGGAAGTTTAGATGGTTTCTTCCCCCTTGTACACTAAGCACTCCGATTTGAAGACATGTTTAATTTGTTACTTTGATGCCAACTCAGACTGAGCATTGAAGAGACAGCGCTCTTAAAATTAATGTACAGGTAAAGGTCTCTCATGGAAACTGAAGATACAATTAGCACTCCTTTACACGAAATTTAATTTTGCAGCAGCTGAATCTCCAAGACAGACAAGCTAGGCCTCAGGAGACAGACCACCCTTTATGAAACGTATGTACACCTTAAGACAACTATAAACCTAAGCATGCATATACTAGCATTTAAAAAAAAATAAAATCCACCAATACTTGCAAAAACAACTAGACTATAAAAGAAAATAAACTGAACCGCATTCCAAACCCAGTTACCAGCTATAAATATTTCCAAATCATCTCTACTCTCACAGAACTGTAAAAGCAGATGCAACAAGAACCACCAGCATTTATGCCATGCAGTGCAGTGTCATCAGTACTTTTTGTTTTGTATGTGGGGAAACCTGATCTTATCGATTAGACAATCATCATTGCCTTCAACAAAACAGGAACTACTAAAAGCAACAGAACAAAGAAACTGCAAACTGCTTTACAGCTAAAACAATGTGAGCCTATTTCCAATCTCATCAACAGAAAGGAGACAAATAGCCAGTACATGGGAGACAGAGGACTTTGTGATGAACATAAGTATCGTTACTTAACTGCTTCACTTTTACCTGTGTTCTGCAGGAATTTCATGGCCAGTTCTGTAAATATGAGACAGTAATGCTGTTCTGCTGGCATAAGGGCATCCACAAGTACACTGGAAAGTCTTGCCACAGACCTCTATATGACGTTTCAAATACCATTCTGTACCATAGGAGTTACTACATTTATCACATTTGTGCTTCTTTTCAGCATGTATTTTCATAAAGTGCTAGAATACACAATGAAAAGCAAACATTAGCCTTCAGCTAAGACTGAGAAAAAGAAAATCATGTTTAGAGGAGACATCAAGATTTGCATTTTTTTTTTAGTTGTTAAATAGCATTGCAGAGAAGAATTAGTATTTTTTTGAAGTCTCATTAGAATTAAGTCACAAGCATAAAGAAATCAACAGAAAGAATTTAAAGTTTGCAAATCTGCTTGTGCTACGTGCATCTTAAAACACAGATAAGGATTTCTGTGTCCTAATGCTATTGGAGGTTTCCTATGGATATTCATAAATCTATAGATGAATCTTGCCGCAGAGTGTAGTAGGTATACGTTGCAACACGTGCACACTCCTGAAGATCTACAACTAAGTCAAACAGGCCAACTTCAGAGCAAACACCAGAATTTTTCCTTTTCATTTATGGCATCAAGTGCTAGCGACTCGTCTCCGATGGTCTCCTCAGCTTATCACAGGTACTCAACAGCAGAAGAGTGCTTTTTTACTCACGCATGCAGAAACAAGTCTTACATGTTCTCTTAAACAGTAACTAGAAAACAAATGCATTTTGATACTAAAGCCCAGAAAAACTCTCAACTCTTGATCAACTGAAAAAGCAGTTTAAAAGCATCAGCCACATTTTAAACCTTTATTTGTTGCTACTGTGACATTTTTTTCCCCCCTCTTTGATCTTTCTTCATCTTTTTAATTTGTGGAGAGGGGCTGTCTTCTAGTTTAGCAGAACATACTGGCATCTGCCTGATCGAAAGGTTCAAGTCCTCTAATATCAACATGCAAATATGCAAATTCCTTAACCATGTGCCCATGTGGAGTTTCTGCATACAATTATCCAACTTCTGGATATATGCTGACAGGCTTTGCTCATATCTGACTGCAAAAGCATACACTCTCTGGAGTAGAGACAGTCAGGACTAAATCAGTATGAAAATAATACTTTAGGAAATAGGAATACCTGTTTTACAAGAGAAAATTGGGAAAATGGTCTGTTTGGTCCTCTAGGGCAGCCTTCAATAGGACAGCAGTAGAATTTCCGTGAAGTTTTCAAACCCTTCCTTATCGGTGCATTAAGTTTTCCATTCTGAAAAAGAACCAGTTGAGAAGTTGACAATTCTACAGGTTTGCATATTGAAGACAACACTCAGAGGATACATCAACTTTGGCACACTGAGTTTATGCACCTCAATAAGCTGAGGGCACTTTCCTAAGTGATTTGAAAAGTTCAAATGGAGTTTTTCACCTATGTGGATGCTACTTTGCAAACATACCATCAAAATCACCGAGCAAAATTACAAGCAGCTCTACGGAGCAGAGGCACTGTACTACTTACTTTTACCAAGATACTGGCTGCCCCAAGCCAATTATAACTGCCTTCTGTGTTATTTGAGCCAAAAAGCTTTCCCTACAGATGCTACACTACACTGCCAAGTCAGCATGGTTTTACTTTTTGGTAGCACAGTCTACTTGAAGCTCCATTAAAATTAGTCACACACTGTGTAACACAACACTTCCCTGACGTTGGAATTCTGTTGGCACTATTTAGAGTTTACTTGTAATAAAATGAAAAACACCAAGTACACTCTGCCACTTAATTCAGATCATAAACCAAATATCATTTAAGTCTATTAAACTAACAACTGGTACGCCAATCCTGCATCTCCAAACATTAAGTAATTGGTATACCTGTGCTTTCCATGTGATCTGCCTCACTGACCATCACATGTACAAAACAGAAGAAAGCAATGTGACTTGCTCAAGGAGAACCTCAAAAATACATATTTAGGACACACTAGTGGGATTGTTCAACCATATAGAACCTATTCCTTCTGAGGACACAGCCATAGAAACCAGACAAGACATATCCCTCTAGACATACCCCATCTGAAAGAGTCTCAGTGGAAACATCAGGCATCTGTGTCTACGCAAAAAAAAATAAAAGTGCACTATTAAAAATCTGATGCTCAAGAGTAGCTGTGAGTCTCCTTGCATCCTGAGACTGAGCAGGAGGCCAACCAAGTCCCCAGAGCCAGTTACAGTAGTCCACAGTGGCATCCCCAAGGTGATTATTCAGGGAAGAACTACCAGAGCATGCCCTGTTTGAGCTCTACATCAGATCTTCCTTAGCACGACGACAGTGACAGTAAGCACAGTAAGTGGCAGAATGTTGATTTTACACCAGTCACTCCCCAAATACCTTCTCCAGGCAGGTCTCCAGCTGTGTCGTGTTTGCACAGGTTAGACCAAACAAAGAAACCACAAAGCGCAATAGCTGCCTCATGTGAAGCAAACAGAAAGTATGTACCACAGCTGCCAGAACACAATGGGGCTCACTGCTCACGCCTCCACTTCTCAACTACCTACTGCTAGTCACAACGCAACAACTCTGTGTTCCGAGCTACTCATGACTTACTTTTGAAGTATTCATTCAGGAATACCATGAAAATTATGACGGGGACACTTCAGTGATTTTGTTTTTTCTCAAATCACCTCTCAGTCTAAGATACTCTGTGTAAAATGTAATCTCTTCCAGCAATATTTCAGTTGTATTTTCACACGTTCAACACCGCTACTTGCTGACACTGCTGCAAGTTCATTTTTTGTTAATGACAGACCAAACTCAAAGCAGCAAAGCTTAGAGCCTCTCAATCAAAATGATCAGCTGTCATTTCATCAAGAAAACCTCCTGCCTCTGAATGGTTAATCCTACATCTTCTCAAAAACCCATCTGGCCAGTCATATTTCAGATGTTCTCACAAGTCCTTTCCTTGTATGTCTGATTTTACTTCCCATGCTTCTACAACAGGAACCCACCACAATTACTGGTAGATATTTGTTCGATTAACTTCTCTCAACACTCCTGCACTGTAAGCAATACTGGCATTCAGATAGGGCCTATGACAACAACACGAAAATGGGAAGTAACAATCCTTGCTACGGATTTTATCAAGGTGAACTGTCATGTTTTGCTTTCCTGCAAAAGAAAGGCTTGCTGCAAAGGATTAATTTAAAACAGTAAGTTACAGTACATTCTAGCCTATTCAAAACTTTTTTTTTTCAGCAGAATATCATGCATTTCTTTACTAAATCACACCAGAGAAGCGTGTTTATTCTTATTATAAAAACTATTGTGGTAGTGTAATGTTTGCATCTGGGCAACGCACACCAAGGGTAAGCTACCCTTTCTAGTCCACCACCAACTACAGCCTCCCTGCCATCACAGGAATCCACAGAATCCTCTCCTTTACAGGAACTCCTCCAGCTTCATTTTCAAACTACACAGAAGCCTTCCTCTTCTCTCCATAAAATAATACAGACAAAAGATCAAAGAATTAAAAAAAAAATCAAGCATAATCTATTAAGTGCCAGTTTACATCCACTGTTCTCAATTTTATTGGCTTAGTTAAGCTAAGGAGCCAGAAAACAAAGATTTAAATATCGACACTTTGTAATATCTTCTTTTGTTAGGCCAAACAGCCAAATTCTTTTCATTTCCCTTTGTCAGACACTTGCCATTCATCACCGTTAGCAGCCCTTTTCTACACCTCTTGTGGGTTCATTTTAGCTGATTTGAATCAGATTCCTACCCTACAGCAGTGACAGAGAATAACCTTCCGACATGTTTCACGTCTGCCCTTCTCACAGCAGCACCACCCTAAACGCTCGCATGCATATCACCAAACAGCTTTTGCAAGTGTTTCCCGTCCCAAGTTACTTATTTCTGTCACAAACCAGGACTGATAAAGTTTTTGTTATCACTTCACAAGACTATAATCTCATACCACTGCACTTGATTCTGTTCTTAGAGGGTAATCTTGCTTTCTTATGTGAACATCCTTCCTCTGCAGCAACAATACCTCATCGTTTTTGGTACCAATAGATCCTATTGGTGCTATTTTTATTAATGAAAATTAACCATGTCAGTCTCCCTTCTCTTCAGCACTACTACATTCTCTTCTTCCCCAATACCTTCTTAGCATTTCATTTGTGAAGTTGCCTCTTCACTAATTCCTCATGTTTCACTAACAAATGCAATTTCCTAAATTCTTTTTTCCTGGGAATTAATAATCTCTTAAAAGGACATACTAAAATATTAGTTCAAGTCCATCCCTTTCTGGAGAAACAGAGTAACGCACACCTGGATTTATATCTTTTTACCTTCATATCTTTATCCTTTCATTCAAGATGCATTCTAAAGCCGTGCATAATAAATACTGAAGATATTTTATCTAAGACACAGTACCGAAAAATCAGCCTCGATAACGTTTTACACTCAATTACAACGTCCTCGGAATAAGTCAGATGTTTCTGAAAACTTGCATCCATCCATGTTTCAGTATTTACCCAAGCTATCACAAGATTTAGTAACTCAGTGTATGAAATATGTTATAATTCTGCAAGGCACGACTAGTTAGTTGCTATCTAGGCAACTGGTGAGAACGCAGCATCTCCTCACCCATCATTCCCCAAACAGGAATTACATAACCCACTGGCTGCAGCCCTCGCCGGCTGCTGCACACACTCCAGAGTACAAGCTCACAACCAAAATGACTGTCTGCTGAACCTGAACGAACGTCTTCAGCTCCTGTTGCGCCTCCACTCGTACGTACATGAAAGATAAAACACGTTAACACACACAAAGGCTGTTAGTGCACGTTAGAAAATAAAATAAAACAGAGACAGTCTCAAGCACACTTGCAATCTCCTATTTCCTTCTGTGCAGCACAAACATCACCTGTAACGCATGCTTGATTCTATTATTACCCGTTTCACAAAACAAGTATGTTTATTGTTTGCCACTGGGGCTGCGTTTGCAGCACGCAGCTATGGATGCTGCACGTTCCAGGAACAGGATTTCTCCTCACACACTCGGCACTTTGATTTGACAAAAGTGAGGCTCTCTCTGAGAAATGCCCACACTCAAGCACATACTTGCTGAACTGTGGCTCTCCCCACCCCCTACTACATGCTATGTTTTTTCTGGAGTACTATGGTAATGAGAGCTTGTTTCCAAAATGGCATCCATCTAGGGTTTTTTTGGCTCACAGACGTTTTCAAAAAACAAACACAAACCCCAGCAAAACAGCACTCAGCGTTTGGATGAGGACGGCTTGCCAACTGCTGAGGAAGGCTAGGAAATGCAGCATGTTTGCATGGCACCTCGCGAGCAGGGCTACAGCGTTTTACTGCAGAAAGACAAGCAGTAAGCGCGTGACATAACAGAAACTGAGTCCCAAAGAACTTTTAGCTGCCTTATTACGCTTAACACTGGTACAAAATCGGTAATTTCACTGGAATTTTACTGGAATTCTCAATACGACTGCACACACTCGTGTATTTATACATACACCTGCGCGCGCTTTTCAGGTGGGGGCGATTTAAACAAGAGACAGCGAGAAACGCTCCATGATTCCCACGTGGAATATTTACCCCGCCTCGTCCCACACCCCTCCGCGAAGTAAACCCCGGCACCGCCGAGCAGCGCGGCCGCCTCCGCGGGACGCGCCCCGGCCCCGTGCGCAGCCACAGGCCCCCGAGGGGCCCCGCCCTCCCGCCGAGCAGCACCGGAGCCCCCAGCCGCCGCAGCGGGCGGGGTCCGGCGGCCTGCGGCGGGGGGAGCACCTCGCAGCGGGGCCGGGGGGGGGGGGGGACCTGGACGCCGGGGCCTGGTGGGGCACAGCCGGACCTCCGGCAGGCCCCGGGGGCTGCGGCCCGGCGCGGCACAACGAGCTGCGTCATGAAAGAGCCCCCCGCGCCGAGGGGAGGTGAGGGGCGGGCCACCCCCGCGCAGCCCCCGCTCTGGCGGAGGGAGACGCCCGGGCGGGCGGCGGTACCTGGAGCGGGTGGGCCTTGCTCAGGTGCATGTCGAGGGCCGGGCTGTTGGGCAGCACCTTGCCGCAGCCGGGCACCGTGCACAGGATGTTGGTCCGCACTTGGGACAGCTCTGTCACCGAGGGCCGCACCAGCTCGCCGGCGGGCGGCACGTCCCCCACCGGCACAGGCGCCGGCGCCGGGGGCCGCCCCAACCCCCCGCCACGCCGCCCGGCTGCTGCTGCCGCCGCCATGTTGCTGTCAGGTGCTCGGCCCGCCACTTCCGGGGGCGGCAGCCAATCGTCAGCGGCACTGTTGAATATTCAGCAGCACGTGCCTCGGCCCCGCCCCTTACGCCCGCGTCGCGCCGGGCCGTGGCGGCCGGATGGGGCGGTGAGGGCCGGCGCGTGGCACCCGAGCGGGAGAGCGAGAGGCTGACGGTGCAGGCACGAGAGCGCGCGGGGCCACAGCGAGTGAGGCGGCGCTGGTGCCTCCCCGGGTGGGACGGGGCTGCGGCGCCTGCTCCGCACACGGGTGTTCTGCGTTCGCCTGCGGACGCGGACTCGCGTTTAAGGAACCAGTGGCGCAACACACGGGAGATTTTCCCTAGAGCTTAGCCATTTAAAGGGAAAAACGTGCGATACCGTTAACTGGGGAAGAGTGACGTGATGGGTGCAGCTCCCAGGGTGGTGGTTAAACAGCCCGGACCTCCCGTCTGCACGCGTCCTGCTGCTGGGGCTTAATGGGTCCTGCCTGTAACAGCCTCGGCTACAGGAACACAGAGATGAAACGTTTATCTGAAAAGCAGAGACACCAACTTTTTGGTTGTTAAAAAGGGGACAGCGACAGCCTTTCCCAGAAACGAGGCTGGAACAGGCAGTAAGCCAGGTACTCACAATGTTTTAGAGTATTTTGAAACTCTGCCTTTATGGTAAATCATGATCATCCCAGGCATTGAAGTTATTTGGGAGAGAGCATTGGGAAGAAAAAGTGGCAGAGTGAAATGCATACTGGAATTTTAATGGGTCTGACTCCAGGAAGGCTCTGTGAGGGTATAAGTGAAAGACATTAAGAGCCAGCTCTTCATGTCTATCACACAAAACCTAGAATTGTTTCAGAATCCTAGCATTATGTTAAGTATTTTGTCAAACTAACAAATATAGTGATTTAAATCAGGTCAAAGTCCTAAAAATAAATCACTAGCAGAGAGTCCTAAACTATCTTCTTTTTATGTGTGAGCTATACAGAGATGCTAAAAACCAAAACAACATATACTGATTTTTGTTAACTGGTTAAGTCATGTTTTTAAGTCAGGCCAAACTTCTATGAGAAGACTTAATTTACATATTTATTTACAGTTTGAAAACAAAAACATTCCCATACAACCTCTCAAAACATTTACACTGTGCCATGAAGTGATGAAGACTGTCTCTGCACGTTGACATATCTGAAGTGAATCAGAAATTCCATATGCACAAAGTTTCCCGTTAACAGAATTAAAAAAGAAGCACTTGTACACTATAACTGGATCTTCAGATCAAATCCGTCTCAAACATGATGCAGCAAGTTACATAAAAGTAGATCTATATAATTATCAATTAAATACATTTATATAATTACCAATTCGAAATTACTGACTCTAAAGAACCCCAGTGCAAAGCTGTTGTTTGCGCTAATGGATGTTGCCATCTTGATTCTGCAATCTTTATGTCCCCAAGCAGAAAAAAGTGTTCCTGGGAAAGGATTGCAGACAGATAAAATCTTAATTGAAGTACTCTGAAACATGGACTTCCTCAGAAGAAAGTTATTGCCTGTTTCATTGCATTCCTCTAAGATAAAATTTCCTAAGACAGGTTTGGTTTTTTTTCCTATTTATTTGTTATTGGCTGTTGCCCTTGGTGAGTAAAAACTCTGGATCCAAATTAATATCCACTAAAGCTGGATGGAAATTTCTTACTGACATCTGTATTCCAAGAGTCCCTTCTCCCTCATGCCCTGTAATGCTCTTGAATATAATCTTCATCTGCCAAGATAAAAACATGCCTGACCTGCAGACAGGCAGTTCCCCTTATTTGAATGAGACTGTTCACGTGTTCAAAACGGGGCATGTCTTCCGTTACGCTGCCGAACTGGAGCTGGAATAAGGCAGCCACCTCGAATATCTTCACCATCTGCAGCTACGACAGCAAACTGGAGAGCTACAGCTGTCTTGTATCTTTGTGAAGCTTTAACTTCAGAAATACTATTAAAAATACAGTTATGAGCAGTCATCGCATTTAAATTTAAAATAACCACAATCTCTGTTTAAACTTTGCAACTAGTGTTTTTTTATTATGTAAGGAAAGGGCTAAGTCTTCCGTTAAAAGACAAATGTGGACAAATAATTCAAAGAAGTCGTAATTTAGAAAAAACTTTTAAGGGATTATCAAAGAATAAGAGGTTTGAGTTTTTTTTCTTTTTTTTTTTCCTTAAAATCAATTTTAAAGTTTATGATGATTTATATTAATACCAGTGATAAATGGGTTGTATATTTCTCTATTAATCTGTTTTAAATTAAGGGCTTACAAAGCTTCCTGCAAAATCTTTTTTCTCTCTAATTTTAAAATAATTCCTAGCTTTTTCTGGTATACATGTAAGTAGTGGCGAGAGTGGTGCATCAGCCATACCTGGAGAGAGAGACAGGCAATTATAGCTTAACCAATATTTACCTTTCATAACACTTATAAAACTAAAAACACGTCTTGAGTATCTGTGTACAAACAAGTCATTCTAAGAACAAACTGGTCTGCATTTAGACATTTGTAGTGGTAACATTTTTATTCTACTAAATTTCTATGTATTTCTAAACAAACCGTGAAGGTTTTCCCTCATGCAAGATACAAGCAGACCATAAGATGATAAAAACATTTAACTGTGGATTTTTGCTCCATTTTATGAAGTCGGAACACTTACCCGCTGGTGCCAAGGATTTCAGCGATTCTAAAAGATCCGGACTAGAAAACTTGACCAGACATCTGAATGGTTCTTTTTTATCCAAAACATCCATTTTAGGATCACTTTTAAACATCGTCTCAAGCTGTTAATAGAAAATTTAACCAGCAAGTATAAGCAATGAATGTATTTTATTTGTATGTTATTATTTAACATTACATGAGAAATGTAACAAGGCTGTATCTTATTTGTAATGCCAACATGATTCCAGCTGGAGGAATACTTTAATAAAATCAGAGGGTGCCACCATGTGGTAAACAGTTTTCTGCTGAAAGAGCAGCTTGTTCGGTAATATTGTAAAACATTAAGTATCTCTTAGAATTTCCAATATATCTGTTCATTGGATAAAATCTGTGCATCATCCAAGAAGTTAAATTATGGTGTTATATGTAGTATGAGCTTTGTATGTACTTCCAGTAACCCTTCAGCACCCTGCTGGTGTAAGCCTTTATTACAAAACAGAGTTAAAATGCTCAGGTCACAAGGCTGAAAGACTGAAACACGATCTAGTAGTCTGACCAAGTCTCAATGCAAATCTGTTTCTTAAAGATAGTTTTAACTAATTTATTTTAAAATATCCTCCTTAAAATTAAAAAAAAAAATTCTAGTATTTCTTAAACTTGCAATTTCATGTAGCTACCACTACATTAAAATTAAAAACAAAAATCCAACAAAATTTGTTGCTTTTACTACCTTATATTGTGCAAATTCAAGTTTCGGTTGGGGACCATCACCAAAAACTTCCCGATTCACTCTCTCTATTCTTTCTTTCTCATTTCTGTTTTCCTGAATTATCCTTAAATCTGCCGCAGGGGAAAAGAGTAGGGAAGAGAAGAGAAAAAACAGACAACCTTGTCAGCTGATACAATACTGTTTTTCTGATCAGGTGATTACTCCAGTGAGAATTGAAAAACAAAACTTCAAAAGAATTCATCACAATCTTTTTTCATAAGCTAGTTGTCTCCATCATTTATATTTTCAGTTCTTACCAAGAGGAAAACCCAAACTGTTATCAAAGGAGATACTGGGCATTGAGTATTTTTTTGGTTTCACAGGTGTGTCCAGTGACAGTAATGGGGAAACACTTACCTCTCCTAGTGCCAGCCAGCAATGTGGCACCCCGCCAGGGATGGATAATGTAGTGTGAACGTAACAGACAGACATTTCACAAGCCAGCAGTAATGACATTCAAACTGTTGTTTAATTTAAAATACACATACCACTTTCTGGTGATACATTCCTTTCTTGTGTACGTCTTGGATAATAAGTTTGGAAGTTCTAAATGGAGAGAGGAAAAAAAAGGGGGGTTGTTCACTTCCACTTTTAAAGGCTGTAGCAGAAAAGAACTTTCCAGGTTCCTTTCCACTTCTCATTTTGAAAGTGAATATTCTTCCAATTTTTGACAATTACTAGAAGTCAGAAAGCCCAGCTTTGTTTTGAGAAAAGAATGCCCATGCTATGGTATCTGTGAACATTTCCCTATTTACAAGTTTTACACGGATGAACAGAGTAAGCACCCATTCTAATAGCTTTCAACTTATTTCTCTAGGAAGCCTAGTGAAATGATGCTAAAAAATCCGGGGACTGAATTGTTCATACAATTTTAAGACCAAGTTTAACCATCAGGAATAACAATAATGAAGAGTGGGTGGAATACTAAGTAATTACATCCCCATTGTAATGTTACCTTAATGAAAGGCTGGCCACCTCAGCGGTTCAATATTATTTTAACTTGATGGTCTGTTGGAAGAGATGAGTTTTCCCCTGTAGTAGGGGGTGAGAACTAGGCCTAAAACAAAAAGCAAGACTTATCTTAGGATGTACTTGTGAAGTGGCTCACCTGGCTATATCTCTTAAACACAATATCTTTAAGGGAGTTTAAAGAATGACTTCGAAGTTCCATTTCACGGATGTCACGGTAATTGGAAGCAAAAACCAGAGCCTTTAAATAAAAATTGAAATTGTTTTAACATCAGTCTTAATCATCATTGTGTTTATAACATGGAAAAAATAGAGACATTGCAATGTTTTTGTTTCAAGGTAAGCAACTGCCCTTTAACTAGCAGGATTCTCGTGTCTGAAAAAATGTTGAATTGACTGTTACTAAGCTGAGGCTAATGTTCAAAAGCATTCACAGGATTAACCAGATAAGCCTATATAGCTTTTTCAGTGAGAAATAAGGAAATAAAATAAACAGATTAATAAAATAATTAAGTTACTAGTATGGAAGCCTGCTAAATATATAAAAAATTAAAGACTACTAACGCTGATCACCATGAGTTGACAGAAAATTAATTTTAAAATGAATTAATAGCATTGCCTAATGAGCTCATACATTTTGTTCTTGAAGTTAGCTGTGACAGCTAACTTAGTTGATGTAATTAGTTGATGTAATATTCTTCAATTTCTACGAAACAATTTAACTAAACATTGCCTAACACTTGGTTAAGAAATTAGAACAATTCAAGGCCAGCAAAAATCCCAATAAACAGAATTTATTCACGATGCAGCATTCCAAAAGTCAAAGTTTGGTTTTTTGCCTCATTTTTATCACGAGTTAAGAGAAAAAAGTGACTATGTAGATTAGTAAATTATGTTAAGTGATGAATCTTTACCTGTCCTCTTAGAACTAAGACAATTATAGCCCTATGTAGCTGTGGTGAAGTCAAGGTCTACACAGGTTTATTCTGTACCTGACACAGCAGAGGCAAGTTGCTCCTAAGCACCGAGGCAGAAACAAAGACATAAGGAGTCTGTGAATGGTACACAACATAGCTGGTTTTGTACTGGTTTGGTTTTGTATATGGTGTTCCCCAGGCAATTCTAATCCAGATTGCATTATCCTCATATTCTCTGAAGCTGATCGTGACCTAACAGAAAAATAAAAGCTTTATTTCACCAGCACAGTCAGGCATCCAGAAAGATTTTGTTATTTCTTAACCCTGTGTTCACAAGACCCAAACATAACTTAGTACACTACTGCTTCAATAAGAAACAAATCCCACAAGTGTGCTCAGGATTGTATTTAAATCAAATTTCCACAAAAAAACAATAACCTCACAAACTAGAAAAAAAAAAAATCATCTTTCAAACTCTAGTATGACTTTTGTTTCTGTTGATGTACATTTTCTTCTGAAGAGTGAAAATAAAAATAGCTTATTAAAAAAGCCTTGATTCTCTCTTTTGGGAAAATAACAACACAACGCAAAGGTGCCTATTTAGATGGAGGGCTAGTGGCAATATTTCCAGTATGTCCAATTTTTGAGAAACTAAACTTTTAATCAACTTGTGACTTAAGAGTGGGAAAACTTCCTTTAAAAAAAAAAAAAAAAAAAAAAAAGAGCCCTCCTTTTGACCAAGGCACGTGTTGTCAAGCTTTTAGTCCAACTAGGCCATCAACTGTTTAATTGCTGGACCAACATCACTTCTCAAATTATTTGTGGAATTTTTCTTTTTAAAATGAAAATATTGCAAAACTGTCTTATAATAGAGTTACATGAACTGCAGTTGATTACCTGTCAGTCTGATTTGTATTTGTTGCCCTCTGCTGTTGTCGAGTAGTGCAACAAGAAGTGACACAGCTGACTAGCCAAAGGCACTTTCTACTACCTGCTTAAATGAAGCTGGTGATCTGAAGCAAGAAAAGGCTTCTGCAAATTGCTGAGTAAAAAAAGTGAGATGATGGTACTTTCTTCCCATTTTTTTTCTTACCATGGCAATTTCTTTAGTCTAGAATTGCTTCCTGCTGTTGACAGTGGTCTTTCAGTCATTACAATGTAATGAAATACCAGCGCCAAGTTCTCACAGCCATCACAAAAAACATTTCAAAACCAGAATGGGAAGGAAATTGATACAATTTTGCTACTAATCTAAGTCATAATAACTGAACTTCCTTGTCCTGCTTACTGGCTACTTCAAATTTCCTCTATGCTCTGTTTGATCCAATTTTTGTTGTTTGTGTGTTGTTAATGGATAACAGGACAAAGCGGTATCAACCTACCTAGGCAATGTGCGCACTCAAACAGGGCAAAGATTTGATAGAAAAGAAACATACCGCTTTTCTTGAAGTCTCTCATATTTTAAGGCAAACTTACATCTTACTTCACTCCAGCACAGTTGTAAAGTTGGTAGAAGTGATATGCAATACATTTTTTCCTATTTCACATGCAGTTCCTATGATTCCCAAATGAATAATTCCATTTAATTTTTAATGCAGGCCATAAAAAACCCCAAAAAACATACTTGCTAAAGTTATGAAAACACGCTATTGACAACAGAGCTGTGTAACAAATTCAGAGTGGATTTATTCTTACATTTTTCAAGGCTGACCGAAGTCGTCTTTTAAATTTTTTTTTGAAATCTGATAAGTCAAAAAGTTCAATTTCTTCCTCTGTTACACAAGGGAAAAAAAAAAAAAAAAGAAACAAGAATTGTCTTTACAAGAACTACACAGATGTTTTTACAGTTTTGTTGAAATAAAATTAGGCAGAAATAGCTGAAGTTGCACACCCTTATATGAAAAACCATGTATTAAATTTGAGCCTCGTTATTGCTGTATAAAGGTTAACATTTAATTAGTAGTTACTAATTTCTAGTAATTGCTTGAGAAGTTAATTGAAAGTATTCTATAAACATTAAAGATAACTCTATTGAAAAAGCCACACTAGACTATATTTGTATTTAAAAAGTATGATATGAGGCAGCACTGCAGTAAATTGCTGAGAACCCTGAGATTACAGCAAGGAAAGGCATTTTACCTGTTTTGTTCATCTGGTAAACGCTCCAAACTCTTTTGTTTGGGTAGATGTGGTTGTCTAAGAAAATAGGAATTGGTCAATAACATAGTGCATTATCAAATGGTAATTAAAGGAACAAATTTACAATACTTTTATGACCAGGTATTTAAAAAAGATTACTTCTCATAATGGAATATAATTTATTCAGCATTCTTAGACTACCTTTGCTATGTAATTAAGGGTGTTACCAGGTTACTTGGAAGAAGTATAAATATGTTATTTTCATTAATTTTTTTTTTACTTACAAATTATGTCTAGGACAGCTGCTTGCTTTATGTCTGCAGAATTTTCCTGGAAAGAATAATAGTGCATGGTGAACTGCAGGTCCAGAATACTCTATCACACTCTTTAGTAAGTGACAAATCTCAGCATTTGGAGTTTAAACTGCACTGCGCTGAAGTCCACAGCATGTGCTGTCTCCTTCTGCGGCACCACACCTGGTCCCAATGTGCACACAATACAGTTTTGAGACATCAATATTGAAAGCTATTTCAGCAAGGTTTGAGTGTTTCTGCAGAGGCAGCAAGAAGAACGTTGTCCTTGTAGTATGAGGTACAAGCAACTAGAAAGTAAAGTTAATGGGTATTCATGATGTTACGTAACACCAACTAGCACTGGGCTGTGCTGTCAGGCATTTCAACATACTGGGTTCCTCTTTATTTAACCTTTACAGCATTAAAAGATTTTTAAGAAACTTTATGAGACTACTTGCTACAGATAAGAACGTTTCAGAAACAAACGCTATTTTAAAATAGGACATTTGCTATCTTACAAGAATAACTTCAGTTTCTTGCCTGCAGTTTGATCTACAATCCATGTAATTAATCTTTCAGTATGAAATTCATAGGGAATGATACAAAAGCTATAGAATTTGAGATATCAGTAGTAACTGTATCTATCTGAGTTTTGATACTATATATAGACTCCTGGTACACCAAAATCAGAGTGCATAAGTAGGAGATCAGAAAACTTTTTTTGCTTACAGTACGCAGAACAGAAGTAGTTCTGGCCAAGGAAATTTTTCAAAAAAGTCTGAATAGTCTAAAAGATATAAACTAGTGCTCTCATTACCCATACTAAATAGATTCAAATTAGCATTGTCTAATGAGTAGATGTCTCAATCCATGCCTTTATTTTACAATTTAGAAATACATCCGTTTCTTAAAAGTTTAGTGGAGGGTTTCCCTGCCCATGGCAGGGGGGTTGGAACGAGATGACCTTTGAGGTTCCTTCCAACTCTAACCATTCTATGATTCTATGATATCGAGCTTTTATCTACCTTGTGTAACTTAGAGCTCAAAACATCTAATTCCATACTCAGTAGGGGTCAATCCTGCCCTCTTACCAATCAGATAAAACTGATGGTATTACCAGCTCAGCTTTACGTTTTCCATACCACAAACTGTCATTTGATGCTGTGTTATGGCCAAAGAAAATTAATTTCCTTCTTCTTCCTGTTGTTTTTTTTTTTTTTTTTTTTTTCACAATTACCTCACAGAGTTGAACAACATCTTGAGAAATGTTCTCCTTTATCTGATGGAAGTTTATGGTTTGCAGCTGTGTCTCGGAGAGAAAGCCCCAGTTCTGTAGCATTGCCTTGATTTCATCTCGTGGGATTTTTAGTACGGTTCTTCGGATATACTCAGCAACGGTTTCATCCATGATGAAGCCACCTGAAAAGTAGAAACGTTGAGGAAGTTAAGATCAAGGCGCAGGCAGGCTGAGATTTGCTCCCTCAGTGAGGTGTACAAAGCCGTACCTGGGCACGACTAGCAAAACGCTAGCATCGGTCCTAAGCGTAGCACTACCAGATTTCAGCGGACATCAACGACAGCGAATTAAAACGCATTCTACAATAATTTCCCCTCACGCCCCTCAGAACCCACCTCACTGACCACAGCCTGGTGCGAGCTTCCGGAGACAGACGGGACGCGGGCCCTCACGCAGGGCTGTTACAGCCTGTCCGATCGGATGGGTGTTCAGGCAGCATCAGACAGCGGCGGGAGGCGCGCAGCCGAGCGGAACGCCGCGGCCCTGCCTGCCCGCCACACAACGCGGCGGCCCTCTCCTCAGCCGCCCGCGGAGCCGCGCACCGGCCTTCCCGCCCGCGGAGCCAACGACCAACCGCCGCCCGCCTTTCGAAGAGCCCAATCAGACTCCGGGCGGTGCCCGACCTGCCCAATCAGACTCCGCGTGGTGCCCGATCTGCCCAATCAGACTCCGCGTGGTGCCCGAGCTGCCCAATCACGAGGCGCCCCGCCCCCCGCCCCGCCTCCTGCTGGCGCCGGCGCCGTGCGGGCTGTCCCCGCGGCTGCCGAGGCCGCTGAGGTGGCTTCCGGTCGGGGCTGCCGGGGCCGCCCGCGCTTCCTCCCAACCCTGCGCGGCCGGCGGGTCGGCGGCGGCGCCGCCTCGTCCTCCGGGCGCCGGTGTAAGTGCGAGGATGGGTGAGAGGGGAGGCTTTGGCCGGGCCCGAGCGGGCCGCGTTGCTCCTTTCCCTAAAGGCAAAGAGAGGCGCATGGGCGGCCCTCCCTGCCGCCTCCCTCCTCATCCCGCCGCCCGGTTTTGGGGCAGCCGTGCCCTGCCCGAGCTCGGCGCCGGCTCCTGGGGTCCCGAGGTCACCTTGCGTCCTTCTTCAGGGCTCAAGGGGCTTTTAAAAGGGCTGTGCCGAGGGGCAACACAGGGCTCTCCGTTGCGACTGCCGTAAGCTCGCTTTTTCGTGTGTCCGTGTGTATCCCGTCGCTGTTTGAAGGACTCCTGGGAGCGCTGAGAAACTACAGACCGCCAAGAGCGTGGGCTGGTTAAGCGGGCCTCTTCTCCTGCTGTAACTGTTGGTAACGTGTAGGTGCAGCAGCCCCTGGCACCTGATGGCAAAGTTGTGCTCACTGCGCTCACGGTGTTTGGCAGGTGCTGTGTGCCTCTCTTCAGGGGGTCGTGCTGATCTAAGGACGAAACCCTGTCTTTTCCAACAGGGAAGCGTCATCCTCTTGATCCCTTTCTCTCAGAAGGAGAAAAGCAATTCTGCAGTAATCAGGGAAGTTCTGCTGGTGGTACTAGGTTTATAGTGGTGTTCTTTGCTTCATTGGGAAATGAATGAAATAGTGATGAAATGAAGCCTCTTCTGGTGTGTGCAGCTAAACTACAAGAGCAGCTTGCAAGACAGGAATTTAGTGACAACACCTCATCTTCAGCATGCCTTGCTCTTATGCTGGTTGAGTCTTGTCATTCTTGGCTGTATAGTCTTGTCTTTGTAGACATAGCAGGAATAGAAAGAGATTGCACCAGGAATCTTTTGTGATATAATGCTATATTGTGCTGTGTGACTTGCTGCATATCATAATAAAAATATTCCAGTAATTGTCCTGTAACTATGCTGATGTTTATTCCGTAAATATGACCTTAAATAATTACCAGGAGGTGAAAATGCCCTTTTGTGCTTTGCTTGATCATTTATTTTAGCCAGAAATAAAACTGTAGAAGTTACTGTATGTTCAAGTTGATGTTCAACTTGCGTTATTCATTAGCACTAACACCTTCTTAACTTGCTTTACTAGGTATGAAATATGGTATGTTGTAGTTTTGTCAGATACTACTAAAAGCAGCAGGTGAGTGCTCATTCTGCTAATGTGAGGGATGTTGAGTTGTTGGCAGAAAGTGGTCATGTAAAAAGATCAACATGAAAGTGTTTATCAAAGGGGTTTTTAATTATTCTTTGGGTTCAGGAAAAGTAAATGCCATCTACATAATATAAAAACCTTTAAAAAGTAGACATAATTCCCCCCCCCCCCCTTGTGTTTCCTTACTATTTACAGGTCTTCGTAGATATGTGTCTAAATTACACACGTACCCCCCCCCTAATTCTAATATGTAATATTGGGAAAACTGTGTAGCTTTGAAGACTGAAATTCAAGAGGTTGTGACTAATTTTTATAAGATTTAACTAAACTTGGTGTATTAAAGTGAAGGCGTTTGCCTAAATTTATTGGAAATGTTGGAGAGTTAGGGGTCATTCTCAATGTGCATAATCACAACCTTTGAAATAGTTGGGTGTCTGACAGGAGTGTGAATGAAATACAGTGTTCTTGCCTGCTCTTTTGGGACAGACTTTTGGTCTCTGTCTACTTGCTAGGTGTCTGCAGTTTTACTGTGAATTCGATAATACGTGTCGGTTCCTTTTGCACATTAATATTAAATATTTAATGTATTGAACGTATATAGTATCTATAGTGCGTATAGATAGGCTTTTATGTTAGGGATGAGTGTCACAACTTGATTAATGTTGATTCCTGTTAGGAAATCTGTAGCAATTTGAAATGCTTAGTGTCCGGGATTGCTTTTGCAAGGAATTATAAGTATTATTTCTCTAAACAAAAATACTAGCATTGGAAAGTCAGTATCATTGTCAAGAGAATTTATAAGTTTAGGCTTTTGATTTTTTTGTTTTAAAAAAATATGGTTTGTGCTGGAAACCATAAAGCTAGAACATCCTCTGTTTTCCCCACTTTAAGATAAATGACACAGAACATGATTCTAGAACCTGACAATTTCTTAATTGCTTTTTTTTTTTCCCCTCAAGGATAGCATAGATTTAGAAACTAGTTAAGGAAGTTGAAAGATCAGTCATTGTTATTCATGTCCTCTACCTTCAGAGGCTAATAATTTATGGAAATTTGCAGGCATTTCAACCAAGTCATTTAGATACATATGTAGTGTAATTTTTAACAAGGAAAGAAAAACTGCGCACAATTCAGAAACACATTAAAAGGCAGATTCTTTTTTTTTGCAACCAAGTGAAATATGTCAGTGCTTTTGTGTTAAGAGTTCATCTAAATACTTCTGTCCAAATAGTCCCTTCAGATATTAATGTTTACTTAGCATTTTGCAGTCTTTTTTCCTCCTGAAACAACTCCTGTAGCTTCTTAATATCGTTCTTCTGCTTTACTGCTACTATTTCTTCTACTGCAATTGCATGTTTACCTTAACATTCTTTATCCAGCATTTCTGTTAGTAGTTTTCTCAGAGCAATTTATATTGCTTAGTCCCAATTTTTTTTCAGTATTTTTTCATATTTGTATTCCTTATGAACTACCACCTATATAAAATTCTGTCCATGTGGACTTAAATTCTGGTAAGATGGCAACTTGCTACCTTTATTTTAGATTAGAACATTATTAAAAAATTAAGGAAACCAATAGCTCATCTTGTCCTTTTTTCATACGTGTTTTTGTTATCTTTAAACTCTTTTGTCTGTTAGAATTATTCCCCTCAGCAAAAATATTTGAGCCTTCTCTGATCATTTATGGATCACTGTCTAATCTGACACTCCTAAACGAAACTGTAATATTGACCACTGATAACACTGTTCAGTCATGAACTTCAAAAGTACGTAGCAGCTCCAGTTAAGCCTACCCTGATCACTGGAGGATGCTTTGTTACTTTAATCCATCCTAGCGTACAGGAGGCGAGTACCAGATCTGGTAATAGAACTTGCAAGATTTTAATATTGGGCGTTATTTGGAAATGAATTTCAGGAGTACTGATCTATGAACCGGTGTTGCGGTTAGGACCTCTGATTTGTAGCATCTGTCCTGCAAGAGGTGCCATTGGAAAATTCATTTGAGTCATTAGAAGGCTTTTAATTGATGAAATACAGTGTCACCTCTCTATTTGTGGCATTGGTAGCTTTTATCCACTTTATCTGAGAACGTTTTGAAAACAATGGCAGTGATTATTTAAACTAGATTAGTAATGAATCTTTCCTTGCAATGCTCCTGTTGACTTTCTGG
This sequence comes from Tauraco erythrolophus, assembly GCF_009769465.1. Classification (NCBI taxonomy): domain Eukaryota; kingdom Metazoa; phylum Chordata; class Aves; order Musophagiformes; family Musophagidae; genus Tauraco; species Tauraco erythrolophus. Next base: position 17,576,757 of record NC_141479.1, on the reverse strand, counting down.
CCCGTGCTGATGTGCTTGCTGCCTGTTTCACGAGGGCATTAGTCCTGCTTTCTCCTTCTGAGACAGCCAGCTCAGATGACAGTTTTGGGAAGAGCAGTTGGAGGCTCAGTGATGAAGAGATTTAATAATCAGCTGGGTTCACACACGTTAAAGTAATGCGCAGTCACTGAGCAGGTCACCCTCTCAAGGGAATCTAGTGCTATCAAAAACATCTCCTGATAAATTTAAACCATATTGACTTTGTGTGGCATGCAATCAAAAGCTGGTGGCAATAACACAGCAGGATTCTTAATCACGTTGCTGTTACAGTCGTGCTCCTGCTGTCAGATTTCTAAAGGTTCATTTGTTAATTTGTTGAATGGAATGCTTAAGCAACTTGTACAGTTTCCAGTTTCTTCTGTGCTAAGAGTATATCTAGTGTAATATCAGACTTCCAGATAGTATGGGGAGATTTTTGAAAGAAATTACTACATGTGTTTGTAACACTATGTGGAACATATTCTCATGGGTCTCAGGAGGCTTTTAAATCTGTTTGGATTTTTACAATTTTGTTTGCTCGTGGGAATGTAACTCTTGCTAAGCTGAATATGTGATGGGAAATACTGGGCAAGTTAGTGTGCATACCTCTGCAAGTCGGATATATTACTTGAGTATTGTAGGAACAGCAGTGTAGATTATAGCTGCCAGCACTGCAGCTGAGTTTTGGGATTTTCCACTTGCAAAATTTGACTGCTGACTTAGCTCATCGGTTTAGCTGGAGTGTTAAAAACAGTGATGGCTACTTAGTGCAAGTTGTAGTGATATTTTCCTGATGTATCGCAGCTAGAAAGGTGATCTCTTTGGGAGGAGGGAGAATGACAAAATATGAAGTAAATAAACAAAAAAGGCATCTAAAGAGATAGCAGTATTAATTCAGTGGCAGCATGGGTCATATGAATAGAATTTTGTCAAGATGAGCTCATTTGTCCTGGTATGAACTGGACTTTTTTTCTTCCCTCCTTGGTGAACTGATCTTCCACAACAAAGATGTAATCTTATTTCAGCTATTATCATATGACACTTTCATCCTTTTCAACAAAAGATCTTGAAAATGACTTCTGGGATTTTTTTTTTTCTTGGGAAATAATATAAAAAAAAATATTTCTAGAGTGAAGTTTGCTCCTGCTCCACAGAACCCTGCAGAAAAGGACCTGAGGGTCCTGTCTAACATGAAGGTAAAACATGATTTAGCAGTGCACCCTTGCGGCACCAAAGGCCAACAGCACACTGGGCTGCCTTAGAAACAGCGGAGCTAGCAAGTCAAGAGAAGTTATTATTAGTATTATTCCCCTCTTCTTGGCAGTCCTGAGGCCACATCTTAAATACCGTGTTCGTCTCTGGGCCTCACGGTCTAACAGAGATGATAAAAAACCGAGCGCAGCAGAGAGGAGACTAAAAGGGTCAGGGGGGTGGGACAGCTGGCGTACGTGGCAAGGGTGAGGGAGCTGGGCTGCTTTAGCGTTCAAAGAGAAGACTCGAGGGAGACATAAATGCTGTCTTCCACTATCCAAGGAGTGGGGGATTCACGGAGAAGACAGATCCAGATGCTTTTCAGTGGAGCACAGTGAAAGGGCCAGAGGCAACAATATGAAGCTGCAGGAAGCGACATTCCAATTGGGCATAGTTAAAAAACCCAACGTTACTGTTTCGATTAAATAATTAAGTACTGGCTTTTAAAGCATCATTAATGCTTTGGATCAGGAGTTTTTTTAAAAAGCAGGTAAATAACTAAAATAGATGCCAGTTGTCAAGACTGCTGTAACAAAATATTGTGCTTCCTTTTCTGGTCCATCTTTGTGAAAGGTAGAAAGAAAATTACACATACTTTGCTCCTTTAAAGCTAGAAAGAAGAAAAACGAAGTGGAAAAGTGGAAAGATAATCTGCAGTGGAAGAAAGATTAATGCTACTAGGAAGTCTTTCAAAATGATAGTAAAGAATGTAAACTTTTAGTTAACTTTTTGGGGCTGTGTAGAAGAATAGACGTGCTGGTTTTAACTGCTTTAACTGCATAACATAAATTCTATATATGAAGCTGCATTGTGATTTAAAATATCTTTTGTTAAAATAATGTGATAATAACTTAAGTGGTTAACCCAAACCTTTTAGTTACACTTTCATATTTTAATTTTGGCAGGTGGAAGTTTTCTCAGATTCTCGTCCTTGTACTACTAAAATTACCCCTAACTAAAGATGCATCCAGACCTGTCTCCACATAAGCACACTGAAGAATGTAACCTAGTTATCAGTCTGCTCAAGAAGTGCCACAGGGAGGTAAGGAGTTTTGAGCAGAGAAAAGAGTGGGTGAGTTGGGGAGATGAATGTCAGATAAATTAGTGAGAATATGATATGATCATAGAGAGAAAAGCCTCCGCTAGGCAGAACAGCCATGAAACATACCTAGCATGTTTGCACTGGAGAGGTAGCTGACAGCCGTGTGTAAAATTTTGCCAGTGATTTCATTAGGAAATAAAACAAGCCTTAAAAATCATTGAATCATCTGGTTGGAAGAGACCTTCAAGATCATCAAGTCCAACCATTCACCCTGCACTGTCAGGGTCCCTAAACCATGTTGCTCAACACCAAATCTACACGCTTTTTAAACACCTCCAGGGATGAGGACTCCACCACCTCCCTGGGCAGCCTGTTTCAATAATGTCCTGTGCTACAGCATTTCCATATTCCAGCTGTCCATTGGGCAGATGCTTCAGTCTGTTTATAAGCAGGTGTGTTGATGGGGATTCGGACATGCAGCATGCCTTAGATTCAGTGCTTGGAGAGCTAAATGCAAATTACTGTTTGACTTCCGTTCTTAATAGTCACCTACCCAAGGATGTAAAATGCCAAATTGTCTTCACACTTCTCAAGGCTCTTCATTGCTTCAAGAAAGTAAAATCGTTTCACTCGTTTAAAAGCCTTTTTTAAAAATTTACTCTGTAGTAAACCTCTAGATGTAGAAGAGCCAGCCCCTGCAATGAAAGCCAAGATATCTGCAGCATTGTTGTAATATTGTTAATTGTTTTCCTAGTTCTCTCGTATGCTCTACATAGATGTTCTGTACAGATACATTTCTGCATTAGTGCATAACAAGTTCATAGTTTCCACTGAGACAAAAATATATTTAAATGTCGAATATGAAAACAATGGTTTACACTATTACATGCAATCTACAATATTTTCACCTCCATATTCAGATATGATGTTTATACTTTCTTCGTAATGCAGTTATCCATAAATTCTAAGACAATACCTATGTTAGCTTTACTGTTTCTAAATTTTTCTTTGTAAAAGTCATTACAGAAAGAAAAACAAGGCTGATAATACATGAAATGTGAGAGATGAATGTTTTGTATGAAAGAGGGATAACAACATGTTTGCAGATTTTAAAGTAGCTAAACTAACATAAGAGAACTTTTGCAGCATCACACTTGATTTCTAAGTTACAACAATGAAGGGAGCAGAGTTTTAATACTAAAATGCAATGAGTGTACTGTACTGGGTTTGTTCAGCAACATTTAATTGGGTTTTGTTGGCACTTGTAGTGCAATATCTTGAAATGTAAGTGTGCTGGAATCTGTTGATGCCACCTCATGTGTGGTACTTCCCATACCATTGCCTGTCCGGTCCTATGCACTGGCTAAATTTTTTAAACCTCAAATACAAAGTTCTTGTACAGAATGTCCCCGAGGCTTAAAACTAGATTTGTATTGAGTATAAAAGTTATGCTTTTCTTCTATGTTCTAAAATTTTAATTTGCCTAGAAGTGCTTTATGTAATTTGAGAGATCGTAGAACTTTTTAAAATTTTTTATTTTTTTTTAAAACAACTTTAATGTTGTAATGTAGCTACAAGTGTTCAGTAGATAGAATTAAGTAAGAAGACTCTCCTTGTACATTAACTACTATGGTATCAAAAGGACTGACAAATAAAATGACTGTCAGTTAAGAGGAAAGTAAAATTTCTATAGGCAATATAAAATTAAGATGTCTTTAATTTTTAGTAATTGTGAAAACAAATCCAATCAGGAAAAAAAAAATACTCAACGTTTGTCCTGCTTTTTTGATACACAGTAGTTGGGCTTTCTGTGCTTTGACCAGAGACTCTGGAAATACTCATTTACTACTTGAAAGTAATAGTTGACTGTTTTAATAAAAATGAATGTTAATACACAAGCATCATAGGCTTTTTGTATAATGTACCTTATTAGACTGCTTTGAGTTGAAGAGGGAGCTGGAACTAAAAGATACACTTGAATTCTTTAGCAGCAAGTGACTCACAGGAATTTGTTGCCAGTTTGATTTAGGAAGGGACTAGGAGCAGCAGTAATACAGCCGTGCATGGGATTATGTGCTCTTGGGTTTAAGTTGATGCTTGCTTGAAGAGGAATTAATTCTGTCAGTCTGTGCTCAACTATGAGAGGATATTTGTGCTAGCAGTCTTAGAACAGAAAGGGTGGAGATAGCTTCTTTCACACTCAGTTGAAAGGTCAAGCAGTAACTTTGTTTAAAATTCAAGGTACAAAAATATTCTTTTAAAATTAAAGTCGCTGAAATCTGAACTGATTAAGATCACTGACTCTTATCAGTGACTACCTGCTGTTTTGTTATAATGCCAAAATGTCCTATGAATCTTCATTCACAATTTAAATCAATATTCCCAAGGGATGAAAAGCGTTATTTTTTAATGAGGTGTCCTGTGTGTGCATTTTCACAAAAGTCAGTTTGATTAATTTGATTAATTTTATTCCTAATGTAGAACCTGCCCATTCTATCAAGTTTTGCATCTAGTGAGAAGAGCTTAATGAGATTCCTATTTGATGTCATTATTTTTTTTTTTTTTTAACAACTCTGGTGCCAAATGTGTGCTTTAAAAGACTTATTTTTATATGTGGCAGCTAAAAGAAATGCATATTGTCTTGCAATCATATCCCTGTAGTAGGTGTAATAACTATTTTTGAGAAACTGATTCTTTTTTCCTCATAATCTGAGCCAAAAAGTCAACAGTTTAGGAATGTGGCTAAATGTTGATTCAACTCACTGTATACACTAGTAAGAGTGGAGTTAGCTTGACACGTGAGTGCTCACCTTGAAATTTAACAAGCAGGTATGGGAATAGAATACAAAATTAGCTAAAATGAAAATGCTGTAAAAGCAAGATCCCCCTGCAGTAAAGTGACCACTTATCACATGCAACTGCTTCAGAGTGTCATCTGATGCCCTTTATAAAGCAGAGAGTTATAAACAAGCTAATTATAGCATTGCTATAGTGAAGTGTTTGTCGTAATCTTTATTAACCCGCTCCTTCTTTCAGTCATGTTCTGTTGGCTGAAATCTTCTCCACTGAATTCTTAATAGTGTTTCTGTATTATTTGTATAAATCTGTGTAACTGCTCATCAGCTACAGAAATGCAAATAGGTTTCCTTCTGACATATGAAAGTGACTTCATTCGTATCTGTTTTGTTTTTCATTGTCTTTTTTTTTTTTTTCAAAATTCATTAGTTCTCCAAAAGATTGGTCAAATTGTCTCTATGGACTGTAAGTATCTACTGAAACCGCCACTCCTTCAGGTCTTCTCAGTTGCCAGGACACTCTGCCCACCAGATTCTGCTATGAGATTGTGTCACATGTTGGCAATCATCACTCTGAAAAAGTAGTCCTTTAAGAAGAATGCATTCTGAGAGTGATTCGATGGCTGATAATACAAAATCACTTCAGGAAATCCTGGCTAAGAGGACGGGTTTTTATGGTGAATATCACCAGTTAGCTGGGGAGTGCCTTTGTAAGGGCAATATCTACAGTTTTGCAGAAACTAAGTAAGACTTAAGTATGCATAAGGCCCACAGTTGAGCTGTGTCATAAGGATGGTAAATGCATTTTATTTATTAACCTCAAGATCTAGAGAGGCTTAATCCCCTGTTTTTTATACTGGTTCTAACATTTCAGTCATTTAAGCCTAGTGCCTCCGTCTTCTGGACCAACACCACATTCTCCATGTGGTTGGGATCATGGGGTATCAAGTCCTTTGCCTCTCTAGATCACAAAGAAATAATGAAAACTAAAGCACAGAGGACATTGCCTCCAGAATGCCCATAGATCTCCCTACATCTTTCTGTATCACAAACTGGAGTTCAGAATATTTATTTTTTGGATGTTATTCAAGCTAGTATGAGTGAAAGTTGTAAGACTGATTCCTAGATAATAAAATGTATGTTCTACTTGTAGGCTTAATAGCTTCCGCTTAGGTATCCTAGTTCAGTCTGGTTCTACAACACGGTGAGTACCTTCAACTTTCAGCAAGGTGGGAGTGCCTCAAATGAGGCTGAGGAGCAGCTCTAAATGCTAGCTACTTGGTAAAAAAGTTACAAAGCATCATTTTTCACAAGAAGAGAAAAGGAAAAAACGACCAGGATATGTTGCAAAATGCAAGTGACTTCTAAGAAATTTAGAGCTTCAGAGGAAGAAACTTTTTTGAATTGTAAATTTATTTTTTCTCTCCTTAACTTATCAGCACAACATTTTGAAATTTTTTGGCCATTGCAATGATATTGACCGTGAGATGCGGAAGTGCTTAAAGAAAGAGGTAAGAAACTACTACGTAAATTTACTACGAGTTAAATACTGAATTAAAAAAAAGTCCATGGGATAGAAATAGAGTTGCTTTTTACTAAGTATTACAAATCAATAAATAGTCCTTGAAATGTAAGCACATTCTGGAGTGGGCATTTGAGACCAAATTTAAACTTGTTTTGATAAACTTGTCAGGTAAAATCTGGCTTTAACAAATGGCATGGTCTATTTCTGGATATACACAAATAGGCAAACACACGTTTTAACCAAACAAATACTGCAAATAGGAACTAACACTTCACAGGTTGTTTCTGAGTTTTTCTTTTTTTATTAGTGATATTTGCACAGAATAGAATATAAAGCAGTAATTGTTACTTCTGCATGAGTGACAGTTACTACTGAAGTCAGTTATTACTGACTGAGGCTACTTAATGAGTTGCTGAGTCAGGCCATAAATGAAATATTGCTGCTCAGGACCTACTCCTTGCCGTACCACATCTGCAGATACAAAAGAATGGAAGATTCCAGTTTAAGTAGGTTAACTAGCTAATGGGCACACTTTCAGAAGAGTATCAACTGGTCTTTACATTTGGGGTTGTCATGCCTACCTGACAGAACACAGAAATTAGCTTTTCACATACCTTTTAACTTGAAATTTTGCTTAATAATTTTGACATAATTTTCACAATCCTGTCTAAAAAAGGAGACTTCAAGTGCATGATAGCCAGAACGCTTTGGGCCCCCTCTGTCAGTCTGAGGGAATTAATTTCATCTGCTTATGTCAAATACCATTTTTTTTTTTCCCTTGTAAAAACTGTAGTACAGATCTGGAAAATAATGAAGTAAAGTTTCTTTGTATGTAATCTTCTTTTTCTTTGTTCCATTGAAGCCTTTACATGAAAGGGAGTTCTTGATGGCTATATTTGTCTGCCTTCCTAAAATATGGCTACATTGATATGCCATTACTAGGAAGCCCCCAAAAGGCAGTTCACAAATACAGAATAGGTACAGATGTAGCTTTTAAAGATCCATTGTTCTCGTTCTGTGCAAAAATATGAAAGGGTTATCAAAAAACTAAATATTGGCATGGGAAAAAGTTAAGCATTCTGTAAGTGTTAAGTAATGTTTCAAGCCATTATTTCAGTTATAAACCAATCAATGTAATGAGTGAAAAACTGCACATCCTTTCCAAAATCAATCTCCTTAGTAGTTTGTTACCTTCTATAGAGAATTCAGTATTTGCGGGTTACTTGGGTTTTATTCTTGATACCAATAATTAAAAAATGGAACAAATATATGCTCTAACTTAAGGCCAAGAATAATTTGCTTCTCATTAAATATATACCATTGATTTTTAATTTTTTTGTTTCTTTTAGCCATGAAAGGCTTCCTTTTTGGCTGAAATGAAAGAAAGTTAGGCTCTTCAAGCTTTTGCTAGTGCAGGGGCATACTTAAAAGCATGATCTTCTTATGCATGTATCTAAACTGTGAAGGCTGTCTTGATTCCCTTTTACAGTGGAGTCCTATCTCTGTTGCTTTTATTTTTTAAACCATAAAAACCCCCAAAACACCTTACCCTCATTCAATCCAAATTTGCCTTTGTTCCTTTCATCTTGATATACTACTTTATCTGTGCATATAATTAATGACCAGGATCAAAAATAGACCAAGTCTGTGATGACAAATTCATGTTTCATTCAGAAGGCAGACATACTTACATTAATCGGTATCTTTTAGAAGGAAAAGAGCCTGACCTGTGCTCTAGAAAAGCACCAGTGCAACTTTTTTCCTAGTTCATGTGTGAAGGGTAGCTGTCGTACATAAGGTGGCTGTATAATTGAATTCCTCCATAAGATTAACTGAATTTTCTTTATTAGAATGCTCTAATACTCTTTAGCTTAATAACTTCAAACTTAAAATGTGTATTTTAATCAAATAAATATTAATTTCAAAGTAAAAATGAACCAATGTATAGATATTAACAAGCACTGCATTTCTAATGCATCCATCAGATATTGTTTCTGTTCCTGAGTAAACACTTTTAAATTTGACTTATCTGTTCAATGATAACAGCTGATCTATTAATTTCCTTATCTGTCTTCCAGTATGAAGAAAACAGGGCCAGGAACCAGGCGAAGCGACGGCAGCTAATTAATGCTCACAGAACCTCGGAGAAGTGAGCTGTACTGTGGTTGGCACAGCTGCATCTCAACAGAAAGCTGACAGAATACTTCTTTCCCGTCACCAGTGCTCAGCCTGTGGTTTGTGACATGGTGAAAATATAAATGCACCAAATACATACTCGTTCTCAGCAAGGCAAACAATGTGGAAAAAAAAAAATCATCACTCATAATTTAACTTAATTTTTGACCTTTAAAAGGAAACTGTTCTATCAAGTCTTTGTTCTGGCATAGTTTTGTTATGATTCTTAAGTAATGAGGCATTAGTGTGTGTGGAGTATTACATATTCAAGGCTGCTCTATTCCCTAGCTTGTGTGGAGTTGGGATTTTTTTTCTTGGTGTTTAGCAGGTTTTCTGTCATCTTGTTTGTTTTTTTTTTTTCTTCTTGCGAAACACTGAATGACTTTTCCATCACGCTTTGTAATGTTGTGATAACACTGCTTAAATGAATTAGCAAAAAGAAATTTTAAGCAGATGTGGCTTGAAATTGGAAATTGCCTATCAAGTAATAATAGGAGTTCTAGTATTTTTATTGGAGCTAAAATGATGAAACTACTATCTTCCACTGAGAAGATTAAAAATCCTTCCTGCCAACCATATGTACAGCATAGACTGTTGTAAGACAATTTGTTCATCATACGCATAGCGAGCGGCTTTAGGAATACAGAATGGAACGTTTCCAGGGATTTACAAAGCATTGCCTTGGTTTTTGTTGAGTACAATCACTGTGTGCTGAGTGATTTTTTTTTTTTTTTTTTGAAGAGGAATGCTGCCAAAACTATGAGCTAAATACTTTTTCCACATACTCTGCTACAAAATATGACTACTGCTGCTGAAGGAAAACTCACACTGAAGTGAAAGAAAGCGTAACTTGCCTTTCTGTTAGGCAAGTCAACGAGTATTGCGTTAACCAAGTTGCTTCATTAGCCTGCAAGAGCTGTTTACTTGCTATCAGACTGCAGAAAGTTCTCAAAAAGTTTCTGAATTCAGAAGATTTGATATTAAAACTTATGTTCCTTTGTGCACTGCCGGAGCTGCTTCTCTGGGTGTCTGCTGGATTTACCTTACTTTTAAATTACTTTTCTGTTCTGCCTAGCAACAAAAGACTACCTTTGGCTCAAAAATTTTTATTGAGCCAAACATACTAAGTGTCTTCATACCTTTTGAAGAAAGGGTGCCTGTTCTACAATGAATTTTGTGGTTTGTTGTAAGAACCATTGTGGACAATCTTGAAATCAGTATGTGTACCTGGTTTTGGAAGAAAGCTGTATTTTGTGATCTATTTTGAAAGATTAATTAGATAGAACTTTACTTATTCTTCAGTACCTGGATGGACCTAGTTAAATTGGTAAAACTTAACCACAAATGTTTTCAGTGAAAGTTCCAAGAAAAACTGAAGCAATTGTTTCTTAATCTTTTAACATGCTGTCTGCTTTCTTAGAAAAAGTAAATGATGCATTATTCGAAGTAAATACTTGAGTGGTTGGAAGTGGTGGAGTCTTTCTATTGGTAGTCTTCAGAATACTTTTGAAGAGTACATTATAGTGAAGTTCCCTAACTGGGAACTCTGCATCCTTGATCCTTCTTCCATTTGTGATGACAAAATCTACTTCAGGCAAGCTCTTAAATAGGATTTGGTGATGCTTATAATCATTAAGTAAATAAATAAATTGAGAATTGTCCTAGTGATTAGGTTGATCTGAGTGCAGAAGCAGCTTTATTTCTTTCAGCAGCTTCTCTGAGTCTAGATCTTTCATCCAAGAGTCACTTAACTCAGCTCATTAGTCAGAATCATGTTTTCAAACATCAATATGCTTAATGAAAGAAAGACCAAATGTCATGCACAATTTCTATTGATACTTTGGACTACATTTAGCAATAAATCTATTTGCAGATAAATTTTGTTTACCTAGTGAAAGTATGATCATGTTCATCCTTCTGTTTCTCTGCTAATTGCCCACTAGTAGTGTGATATGAGATCGCCCATTGATTCCTGGGGTTTTGTTCCTCTTTTTTTTTTGAGAGGGGTTTTGTTCCTAATTTGATCTTGAAGCTATGAAACACTATTGTAATAATACTTAACGATTTATCTGAGAGAGAAAGAGGGTAAGGGTGAATTGGTAAATGTGTGGGTTTTGTTTCCTAAAGTGAGCTGAGTGGTGAGTAGGGAACATCTTGGGTGAAATAAACCTTATCTATAAGGACTTAGAAGACATTTCATTTAGTGTAACTTGTGTATAGAAGCATTTTCCCCATTGTTCTTTCTGAAAGAGCAAGCTTGAGAGAGAATAAAAAAATTTGATGGAATTTTCTGTGGCGTCATGTGGGAGAAGCTCTTAGGCACTTCACACAGGAAAGTGGGAAACATAAACAGAAAGGGCAAATGGCAGCTATAATACAGACCTGGCCATAGCAGTGAGCTTTTTCCATATTGAAGCACAACAGAAGTCTAGAATACACAGACTGGAGTAGTACAGAATGGTGACTACCCAGCAAAATCCCTCCAGCTCTTCCAGAAACACCTGGTAACACTACCAGTAATGTATTTTCTTTTGCTGGGAAATGAAATGCTGACATCTTGCTTTCCTTTATTTTTTTTTTTCTTCAGTGGAAGGAAAGATGATGAATAGCAGCAGCATGATGTAAGTACAGCAGGGCTAGTTCTTGCTCTGGTGTTAAGCTCTGCTTGCAAAGATCACTGTACTGGTGCTCAGTTCTACTAGGAATAGTTTGAAACATTAGTTGTCTGTCAGGGGAAATTAATGTGAAATATATTCCAGTGAGTGCTCGGTGGCTAGCTTGCCATAAATAACTTAGGACATCCTTAATCTGCAGCAAGCGCCCTGCTGCAGCATAGCTTTGCCTCACGAGCGCAATGCTGGAGCATAAGCAGCACCTACTGCATGCATGTCTGTGGGCTCCGTACTGACAGGGAGATCAGAATTCAGTCCATCACCATCTAGTCTTTGTGCAATTTAACCTTCATCTCTGCTTTTTTGCAGTTAGTAATTAAGTTGATGAGGAGTTATAATACAGGCTTTCGTGTACTATTTTTTAGTACCATTTTACATCTCATCTCATGTATGGCCTGCATCTCTTTTACATAGTTTTTGGACTTTTTGGCATCAAAGGGCCAAAACATGCCATATCTGCATGGCTCTTTGTACAACAGGATTTGAATCTGGTATTACTGTTAAGCTGCAGTGCTGAGCATCAAGGTATTATGAATACACTGTTTGTCTTTCCCTGTTTCGCTCCAGTTGGTAACACCCTCAAGGAATTACAGCAGAGGCATTTGTTGCAGATAAAGTCTACATGTGGTTTCTAGACCTTGCAGCAAAACCTCGATTCAGTTGAGTTGACTGTTGGTACAGTTTGAGTGAGGATTGCAGTCCCATGAGTGTTCTAGCCACTTGCTTTTCCCCATCTGATTCCCAGCTGATACACTGTTAATTCCAACAGTTGCGGTAATTGCTCACAAATACAGGGGTAAGCTGATGGTGAATTTTATAGGTGTGCATAACTTCCTGAAAATCAGGGTGTACTCAAAAAAACCCTGTGAGAAATATAAATTTTGGTACACAGTCTAGATGAATGATTAATATGAATAACTATTACTAAAATATGCAGCTGAGAAGTTCGTTATGCCTACTGTAATTGCAAATCATTGTAATGAATATTTCTGATGTGCTATATGCTTTGCTAAAGCTCTACACCACATGAATAAAGTGTCTTGCCTGTGCTTTAAAAGAATGCATGACATCTAATATGAAATCTTTCTGATATAAATGTAAAACGCATTTCTGTAGAACACCTAAAATGACATGAACAACAGGAAAACTATGATACCAGAATCTGACAGTTTAATTAAAAATGAATTATTAACACTTGTGCTTAAATAAGTAGGATTATCTACCTGCACAATGTCATGGATTTTAGGGCTGTAGACTTAAGTTACACATTCAATTTTATTAACATTCACTAAAATGGAGGAGTATCATGGCAAATCTTAGTGGTCCCATTAGATTATCTGTTTATTTTACAGAGCAGTTCACTTGTAATTTGCTAATTCTGATTCTGCTTGGTGTAACAGGTGGAAGCTGGTGAAGTTATTAGTCTGTCCTCTCTTGTAGAAGCGTTTGCATTACTCAAGGTAAACAGGTATTTGGTGTAACTGAGGCTCACTGGTAACCGTGCTGCCGATCAACAGAACCTGCTTCGTGGTAAATAAAGATCCACTGATAAAAACTTCTAAGTGAATACTAATTCGCATCTGGTTCCCCAAACTATTTAAATTGCTGTGTACGAAAAAATATATCAATGGGAACAAAATACAGATTGAGCCTAAAAATGGTTCTTATGAACTGTCATGATTTAAAATTATTCTTTTGAACTCTTTGGTGACATTTTAAAGGCTGGGAACTTTGATACAGAGCCATCGCTTTAACCAGTGAGACTTTATTTTTTATGTAGACCCTTAGATAAAACGTGCTACATTTCAAAAGGTAACCGTGCAGAAAGTTGGAGCATTTATTACCTGGAAATGGTCATACTGATCATTTGACAGATCTCACCTTCACAAAACTCATCTCCAGTACAGACATCAGCTATCCAGAATCTGGTGATTTCTTTGGCTTGGGAAAAACATCAAACGCCTTAAAGAATATGGATGTAACTGCAGGAACCCAGACATGACTGTCTCGTACCCAACGTTGAAGTGCTGAAAGGTTACAAAATACGTGTTCTGTTAGCACGAAAATAGTGGTCTAATGGCAATACTGTATTTTTGCAAAATCTTTGATTAAAAACTGATCTTGACCCTTGCTGCCAGCGCCCTAGGGCTAGACTATTTCGGGTGTAAGTAAATACGTGAAACATGCAGCTAACTTCTCCAGCGCTACGCTGAAACGGTTATCCCCCGCGCTCGGATCTCTGCGCCGTTTTTGTGCGGCAGCGAGTTCCGAAGCGATGCGCTGCAGTGGGAACCCGGTGATGGCTGCAGCTCGTTCCCGGCGGAAACCCTTCGTTTAGAGCCCACAAAGAAGAACACTGGGAACGCTTCGGCATTTTCCCCGAGCCCTCGCCTTGCTGTCACGCTAAAAGCTACCGGACGTGTCTCCCAGCGGCTGCCGTCTTCAGACCGGCCCCCGCGGTGGGGACCGAGGCCGGTACCGAGCTCCACAGGGCTGCCTTCGCTGCCCCATGGCGCCGCTCCAGGGCGAGACGCCGGAGCGGCCGCCCCGGCGGGCAGCGCCGTCTCCCCCAACCCGGCCCGGCCTCGGCGGCCGCGCTCCCCGCGCCGGGGCCGCCCCGCGGCCGCGCCGTCCCTCCCCGCCGCGCGCGGGAGGGGCGCGCTGTGGGCGCGCCGCCATCTTGGCGGGCCGCTGGCTGGGCGCTGAGCCCCAGCCCGCCGGTGCCCGCCGCTGGGCACCGCCGCAGCCCGGCTGTGCCCCGGGGCACGGTGCTGTGCTGAGGGCCGGCCGCCTCGGAAGGGCTGGGTGCTGGGTGCCGGCGTGGCTGCCGTTGCCTCTGGGGGCTGTGCGGTCCCACCGTGGTCTCTGCCTCAGGTAAAATGACAGCCACACTCTTCCCTCAGTGGGTTCTTCCGGCGAGAAGTTATCATAGGCGCTCCCCGTGCCCTGAAACACTCTAGGGATGGTATTGATCACCTGTTGACGCCAGATTCTCTTGCACAATCCTACTTTATTTACCACTTTTTTTTCAAAAAAAAGGCACTGTGCTCAGAACAGCACTCTTGAAATAAGCGAAGTTGGCTGGGCCTTGCTGTGCTCAGCTTGGAGCAGCACAGAGCCTCCCGCGTGATGGCACACGACAGCAGCGAGCGGTGCTGGTACTACTGGCAATCAGCCTCTCTGTGCTTTGGTCGGATCAGAAGACTACATCTCACTCATTTCCACCCCCCTGGGTTTGTAGTTACAGATATAACGGGTATTGTAGAAACAGCAAAAATGTGCCCTAGTACAGGCATTCCCGTTTTCCAAAGTTCAGCAGGATATTTGAACCAGCCGATGCACCTGGCTCTGGAAGCAGCCAGGAGTATAAGGTCATCCTCAAAGACAACTGGCATTGCTTCAGTTTATTTGATTAGTGATTCATTTTGGAGAGCATAGTAGTTGGTTTGTCACTTGCTTTGTATATTCTATAATATTGCATTTATTTATCCAGTGAGACTTAGACTTTGTATGTGATTTGTGAAACAATCTGCCCAAGCTGTCTGTGTGAATTGAAAATGCCAGCTTTTAATTCTTACGCTTTTCTGTAGCTTTCAGAGCTAACTATTTGTGTGGATTATTTTGGTTTGCTTCATATTCTAGCATTACTGATAATATATAAAGTACTTGGTGTATAAATGGTGTTAGTTAGACAGCTGCAGTTACAAGCAGCCCACACAATAATATTAAATCAATATTAAATGTGTGCTACTGAATAGTTGTCTTTGGGATGCTGATGGTCCCAATTTAATTTAAACTTCATCCCACTAGTGCTTCCAAAAAACCTCAGAGGGAAACAAATCAAAAATCAAATCCCCCAATGAGTAATTCCAAATGGAATAACAGATCTTTCATAATTGGTCCACAGTGGCTTCATTTAGGTGGATGTACAAGCGTGTGGTATGTGACAGCAAACAGCCCAAAACCGGGTCACTGTTCACTCGTACGGCTAGCAGATGGCAACTGTGGAGAATGGATTTTGAGATGCTTTTTTGTGATAAGAGAGTTTGTCCATTTTAACTAGGAAAATAGAAAAGGCTGATTGGAGTTATGATATGATATGATATGAGGAGGATTTAAATACTAGAAGTTTCTTCAGAAAGCCAGTTTCCCTTTACTCTGATGCAGCTGTGCTGCTGTTGGTTCTTTTTTGCAGGATAGCCAAGAATAGATAGCATGGAGGCCAAAGACGGGTAGCAACAAGGAGGCCCGGAAGTTTCCTTTGGAGCTTCTCGGTATTCCAAATGGAAACTCTTAAATCATCTTCTAGTTATAACAAGAGCAATATATTCTCCCTTGAATTTTTCGGTGTTGGGCTTGTGTTCAAGGGCTTCTGTTTCTATGCTTGGGGCTGTGTGCAAGGCTCAGGGGAAAATGGTGGACTAAATCTCCTAGTTGGGAAGTTGCGTATTATTGCAGGGAGTGGTGCATCAAGTGGAAACCAATTCCAGTGTCCAGTACTCACTGGAGATGTTATAATGTTATCTCCAGTTGTTTGTTAGGTCTTACCATGTGTTAGAAGATACTGCATACAGAAGTTGTGTACTCTGTGTTATACTGAGGAAGCAGAAAGGCCATACCTGCAAGTGAAGCGAGAATTCTCCCAGAAACGCAGGCAGGGAATCTTGTCCATATTAAAATATCTCTGTTTTAATAGGTTGGATATCCGGGAAGAACTTGGGACATTATTAATAGGGACTTTTATTTGTGACTTGATGGGACTTTGTGGTTGTAGATCAAGAGGGCCGTTTTAGCGAACTGTGGTGCTGCTAAGTTGACGTTACCTTACACCAAAAATGGGGCGTAAGGGATGTAATTCTTGCCTGGCAAGCACAGGTCACATGAACTCAGGTCTCTGGTGTGTCCTTTCCTTAGTTGTTGTCTTGCCTTTCATTTGCAGCCAAGAGGGTTCCAGAGGTTGCACAGTAATTCTTGTCTGTTTTATGCGAGTTATTAGAGAAAGGGAAGAGGAAAAAGTAAAGGCAGCAATGTAAGTTTGTTGAAATTGCTCGTAGCGTCCAAAGCTACATTTGAAGTGGTGTTGTGTGTGTATGTGTGTATAAATGTGTAAAAATTAGTACTACAGTGAAAGAAAGGAAACAGCAAATTTAGCCAACATTTCAAATACGGAAGGTGGATAGTTGTTGTTTTCCTCTGAAGCTGCCTGCTGTATTGAAACCTAGCAGCAATACTGATGATGTTTACTTTTATTTTGGGATTTTGATTCAGCATGTGAAAAGTGAAAAAATACTACCTAAAATCAAGGGAGAAAACAAAATACATTAATCTTTCTGTTGTCTTTTGAGATGCTGCAAATAGGCATTTTCATTTAGATGTGTTTGACTTGGCTTGGACAGTGGGAGAAACTGAAATAGCTTAGCAGCAGCAAGAAGTTTTGAATTATCATCTGCCTCTGTGCTAATCTGCATTTTAGAGTTCTTTCAGCTAAGTGCAGAATTATTTTCTGAATCTTGCATTCCCAAACAAATCAGATTGCTAATACTAATGAAGGATGTGAATGGTGTACAAATACGGCAAATAAGTGATTTGCCATTTTTCAACCCAAGAGAAAGCATGACTGGCTTGTAGATTTGCGTACAGATTACACACATGCAAAGTGGTTTTCCTTAAATAATGACAATAATTTTATGTAATAAATACCTTTATTTCAACTTGACCAGCAATGACAAGTAATGCAAGTTATTTTTTGTTGTTGCCATAAACTATTCTAGGTAACTATGTCTTACTCTCCAGAGTTAAATCACCATATTCTCATCTTCATTTCAGCTTCCTGCGAAAGCGATGATGAATAAATGCTTCAACATAGCCCCTTGGGGTCCATGGTACATTACAAAGATCTAGTGTTTAGCAGATAGAGCCAAAAATAGCCTGGGGAATCCTCAAGTCTATCAAGACACTTAGATTTTAGCCAGTGATGGGCCCAAAAAAAAAAAAAAGCCACGGACTAAAACATCTGTGAACTTAAGTTCAGATTCATATCTGTTTTTATTTTACAGCTTCCTCTTATCTTTGTAAGCAGAACCAAAACCAGAGTTTCAAGTTTCTTTTGTCCTGTGAATTAGATGTGTTGACTTGAAACTAAATCCAAATTTGGTGGTTTAGGCTGGTTGGGTTTGTTTTTTTTTTTTTTTTCCCAAATGAAACAGAGTGTGAATACCAGTTTAGCAGCTGGCCATATAAGCTGCTGTTTTACCGTAGCTAAATTAGGATTCTCAGTTTAAGTGTAAAATTGGTCCTTAGGAAAGGGAAGGACACAAGATGCTGCCCTGAGACGGTTGGCAGGTGGCAGGCTGATGTAGCATTTTCCTCCAAACCTGGGCTGGGCCCCTCAATCTTGTCTTGAAATCGAGTATTGGAATGATAATAGATTGTTGCTGTTGAGCAGAGACTGCTTACAGCATAGGACAACAGTTGCATGTGTATGAAGCGAGTGAAGGAATCAGATCAGATACGCTAGCGATTTGCTGTTAGAAGCAAGTGTGCAGACAGGGAATTTGTAATTGCAGTTGGTTTTCTGCAGAAATTGTTGTGTTCTATTACATTCTTTTCCCAGCGACATTAGGGAGTTCTTTCAATTAGACATCTTTTGAAATTGGTTTAAAAACCGGTGTTCTTAGTTTACAAACAGACACTGGAGCCAGGCTAGTGGTTTTGTTTTGTGTGGTTGTGGGGAATTGTTTAATTCTCCTTTCTGAGTCCTCTTTCTCTAGGTCAGCAGCCAGCAGTGAGGAACATTAAGTAAAAATAAAACTCCTATTTTTAGTTCAGCTACATAATGTCCTATTTATAATACTGAAATTTCAGCTACTACCTGGCCCCTTTCTCTTCAATGAACCATCTCTCCTCTGCTAGCCCTCATTGCTCTTTTTTCACATCTGCCCCATTTGATTCTTTTGCAGTTATTTTTATAGGTTTGGGATGCTTTTCCAAAAGGGCTCTTAATTCTGCGCAGTGCTGACAGCTATCAGTTCAAGTAATTTGACTAGAAGTAAGGGCAAGTGGCAGCTAGCAGAGGATACTCAGAACTTGGCATCATTCATCCTCAAAATTTTAACACCATGAAACTCTTGGGAGAAAAAAAAAGCTGCAATCATAATGATCTATCAGTTTCTGCAACATCCAGATAAATGTTTGCTTCTGGTTTCAATCCCTCCTGACTACTGAAAATACGATACTTTAACTTCATTTTCCTCAGGATGATACATGGCTGTCATTTTCTTTTTTTTCCCCTTTTATATTGTATAAATTTTGACACAGCTCCCCACACTAACAATATACCAGTAAGAAGGAGACAAAGAAGAGCATATGCATAAACATCTCATAGCTAGCCAATAAGCTGCCTACTATTTGGAAGAGAAATTGGTAAAAATGGGTTGAAAACCTCAGAGTGTAGCTGAAGTCTAGGGTTTTGGCAAGTAAAAGATGGCCCTCAGCACCGCACCTTAGGAAAAATGTGTTTGTGCAAAGGCAGTTGTTACCCTGCCTGCAGGCTTGGAGATACAGCAGTCACTGTGACAACAGGAATATTCCAAATGTGTTTCTCAGCTTAAAGAGTCAGAAGGAAATGCTGACATGCTACCGGGCATGGGTCCTGCCACCATCACAGAGCAGGCTGCAGAATGCGACTATCACTCTGGTTAAGACAAAGCTACTGTAGAAAAATTCCCAGTTAAAAGAAGCTTATGCAACCAGATAGACCCTATTATGCACCAGGGACCAGGCACTGAAAATAACTTTTGTAAAACATTTTATTTATTTCTTCCATATGATGCATCTCGCTTGAAAGAAAAGACACGTAAACCTACTGCCTTTCAACTTGGTTGAGTCATGCTAGAGACTGGTGAGGAGTTGGATGGGGGTGGAGGAGGAGGGAATGTAATTCTGGTAACGTGGAGACCTTGTCATTGTGTGGCAAAGTTTGAGTTTTAAGAGCCATGATTATGCTTGAGAGAAATTTTTTGCACGATATGTGTGATAAATGATGCCAGATACACTGGGCTGGGTCGTGCTGGAAACTGAGTAAATATTGAGCGAGTAGTTAGCCAGGGATGATGGGTTTGTGATAGCAGAGGTGGCAAAGTGTGGTGGCTGGAAACAGCCGTTCTTCAGGAAAATGGGGAACTGCTTTAAAAGAGGCCAAAATAATGTAAAACCACCATTAAAAAAAAAACAACAACAAACAAGCAACAAACCCTGCAACCCATGGTGTTTCACAAAATTCAGTGGCAGAGATACAGAACACTTTATGTAATTAGATTCCGTATATAAATAGCTCCATCTTTCATGCAATTTCAGGTGTCTTCTGAACAACAACAAAAAAGCTATTGTTTACTTGTGTCCTGTTTCATCTTCTTACTTGAATACAGATCCAAAGATAACTTTGCCTTCTCAGAGGGCTCATCTCCCCACCTTCTTTAATATACATTTTTTAATATGAGAATAGATGATTAAAAAAAGAAAAATAAGATAAAAATAAGTGAGGTATAAATAAAGGAAAAATATATATCTTATGGCTGCTCTGTCTCAAAAACTTCATCTATAGTTGGGTAACAGGTTCTCTTTGGAGAGAAGGGCAATAGTTTGAATGAGGTAGGTGGGATAAATGTGTAATTCCATTGTTGTATTTGGTATTGCAGTATCTGTGAGAGGAGGGAAAGGTGGCAGGGTAGAGTTCTGCAGAAGAGGAATATTTGAGAGTTGTCAGTCCCTCCTTGAGAAGAGACCACATGAGTGAATGAGGTCAACAGAAGAGTAAAAGCAGAAAATGTGGAAAAATGGTAGGGTGAGAAGGGCCCCCTGGAAAATGTCCACAGTGTATGAAGGAGGAGGAGGAAGAGAAGATTACGGAAAGTAGCTCTGAGAAGAAAGCAGGGAGGAAGCCCACTGGGTATACAGCTGTGTACCAAACTGAAGTTGTAGTGAGAGATGAGTAATTTATGATGTCAAAGATATCCATGGGGGTTTTTAAAAGGCAATAAGGAGAAGACAATGTTAGATCTTGAATTTTAAAAGGCCGTCGGTGATGCCCATGACAGCTGTTTTAGCAGAAGCTAGAAAATGCGTGTCTGTAGACCAGAGGTGGAGACTGTTTGTGCTCACAACAGCTTCCTGAGTGAAGAAATTCCCAGTTTTAACCTTCTTTAACAAGTTGTGATCATTTCATGTCTTGTAACAGTCATCCTCCAGCTATTCAGTAAATGACTAATATTGCTGCACTTTATACAGTCATAAAGAACGTGTGTTAGATGTGACCGTTCCTGGCAGAGCTCCAAACTGTTTCTGCAAAGAAGCATTTGTTTGCCTTCTACTTAGTCACAATCAAGAGAATGAAGATACTGCTACAGGATTTTTTTTGATGTTTGGAGTGTTTGCTGCAACATGATAACATTCATTATTCATTGCATTCTTCCAAATTATTTTTTCTAATTACAAACACCCGCCTCCTTCCTGATCTCTCATCCTCTGTTCACCTTTCACTTTGCGCAGAATCCTTTCCAAAGCAATCAGCTGTGTCTGACCCAGGTGCAAATATGTTAAATTAAGCCATTGTTCTTCTGTTTTTTTCTGAAGTTTGTTTTTTTTTCCCCGCTTTGATTAATGCCAAACCATGTGATACTGTGTTCTTGGCTCTGTGGTACACGGTGCATACATTTAGTATAGCCTTTCCATTCTTTCTGTGTATTTAATTTCAGTATCTCTTTTTGGCCTGCTTTTCATAAACATGGCAAACAATTCCAAACTGGTAACGTTTTCAAACCTGGTGCTTTACTTGTTTCTAGAGCCTTGAGTGTCAATTCAGTGTAGCTACATCCGCGTTTGCAATTAAACATCTTCACTTAGAGACTGGTTCAAGATTAAAGATTTAAAGAAAAGTATTACTGACATGGAATTCAGAGACAGCATGATAATTCTCTTCATTTATGTTAGACAAGAACAGGTCATGGAGGCAGTGATGGCTTCAAATATTTTCTTTGAACTAAATGAAAAACTGCTATTGCTCTAGAGCATAAAATGTGACAATAAACTGCTTTTGCCCATGTACGTTCTGCCTGGTGGAAGAAATGTCATGACTGACAATGAAAACAGTGTGTGAAAACAGTTTGCATCCCTGTATCTTTGATTCACTAGCGTAGCTAGTGCACTGACTGGGATTTAAAACTTTTGTCCATAAGCAGAGGGAACATTTACAAACACAGATGATTAATAATTTCTTATGGTGGTATAACTGTTCAAGCTTGCCTGTTTCTTGGGCACTAACAGAATAGATTGATTTTGCTCCTTGTGAAAAGTGGCCAGTGCCACTTTTTCCACAACCGTTGGGTTGTATTAACCAGAGTTATCGAATTAAACTAGATGAAATTCTACCAGGAAGGCAGCTGATCCACAGTTTCTGGTGTATTTGACTAATATGACTGGAACACTGCTTCATTTTTTTGCTTTAGAAGTCTTGATTTTTTAATTAGTATCCAAAAATTAATAAGATACAGGAGAAATACAAATTCCATTTGATATTTAAATATGTATGAGAAAGAGAAGGGTGTCTTAGGAGCCAGCTACAAGTAAGAGAGTCTTATTCACAGGAAATTGAGAGCACAGTTCAAAGAACATATTTAAGAAAGTCAGCAGCATTGAAGCAGCTAGAAAAGAATGTGTGGTGAGAGAATACTATGCTAATAATAAATAGAAATACCATATTAATGCAAGTAATAATAACACAGGAAACAGTATGCAACTCTCTTTCACTGAGGTGGAGATAATGAAGCAGAGATGAAGTAGAATTTAAGCTTGAGGTACAAACTATGGCTTCAGAATCCAGAGGTTGTTCATTAAGTATCCTAGAAACTGAGAGCCATTGAGATACTGCCTCTTCCTTGAATGGTTTTGCAATAATTAAAATATCAAATTAATTGTAGAGAAAACTGCTCTTCATATTTTCCTGTAAAATTAGGAACCTCGAAAATTATTTCTCATCCTAGCCAGAGAACTTCTAACTTTTATTCAACTAAACTAGTAGGTCAAGAAGCGTAACTTATCTTGAAAATTGAAAAAAGCAAACTTCTTTAGTGTGGGCTAGGCAAGTATGTCAGAATCAAGAGGTATGTCCTATACAGGTAGAAATTCCACCTGCTGAACCAGAAGATGGGTCAGAAAAGAAGATGCTAAGAGGTGTAAGATCAATAATTTGAGCGAGAGCTTGTGTGGAGTTAGAGGCATATTTGGCAAAAGGTGCCAGGAAAAATCAGGATGCAAAACTGGCTAGGTGGGGTACATAAAAATCTGAAAATGGAGATTTCATACACCTTGCAGTTGCCTTTGTTTGGGACTGAGCACTCCTCTGACTAGAAAGAGAGGAAGCAGACAGTCCTTTAGTGATTGCCATCCCCTCAGGATGTTTTTGAAGGTCCAGGAGAGATGATTTGGTTTTCCACCGTAAATGAACAAACTCCTATTGTAGTGCAGCCCCACACATATCTAATGATACGTAAGCATGTTAACAGAAGAGAATTTGGATGACTCTGTAAAAACCTCGTAACTCACAGCAATGCTGATTTGAGAAGCAGCTGGGATCTTCAACCAGTGAAATTAGTGCAGCACATTTGAGCTAGCAGTTTATGGATGTAGAACAGCTCGTTAGCTCATTAATTGTTTAAGTAGGGAAACTTTGTTCTAGGCACTTCAAGTTCTGCCAGCCAAGTTCCTTCAGTATCCTGATGTCTACTTTTGACTCTGTTGAAAAAGCCTGGAGGAAATGATTAGGATTAGGATGTGTCTTATTGCTGGAAGTGCATTGTAACCCACAGATTGGGCATTTCTGTGCCTGTCTTGTCTGACCTGGAGGCATTCTTCAAGTGCAAATATTGAGTATGGCCCAACAATTCAGGTGGCTGGAGGAGGACTGGCTTAGTGCCTGGAGTGAGAGAACCAGGCTCAGCCCTCTTCTTTCAGAGCTCATCTCTAACCTCCCAGATGAGTGCTCCACCTGTAACCCCACAGGCTGTTCTAGGATGGGATATTCTCAATCCCTTTTGTCAAACCTATTCTGCTTTGCATCATGTATTCCCATGCTAATGCCGACTTTCTTAGCCTGTTCTAGTTTTGTTACCAGTGAATGTAGGACAAAGGTTATATTAGGTGTAAATCTGTAACATAGGGGGACTAACAAATTTGATGATGACACAGGACCCTGTAATTTTTGAAGTTTGTCAGTTCATCCTTTGATCTTTCTCTTCCTCTGCCACTTCTCCTGCTGGTTTTCTGAAAAGACTGATGAAGAGTGATCTAACTAGTACAACAGCAAATCAAATGTCTGTTTGAAGACAGCCAGAGAAGCAATTGCTGAAATACTGACCACTGTCTGTCTATTTTTAGAAAGTGGAGCTAGAGATGTTAATTCAGGGAAAATAAATTTGTCTTAATGGAGTGTTGAGACATTTCTGACTATTCATCTCAATGGTTTTGTTGAAATTCAGTAACTTGGCAATATCATGTCTATGATGGGTTACTATCAGTCCGATCATTTCAATAGTATGTTGACAAACACTTAGTAGCCAAATGTAAGATGATCCCAGACACATTAAATTCACAGATAACACAGTCCTAAAATCCTGCTCTGCTGAAACACGGCGTGGCTGACTGAATGAATCTACCAGAGAAAGACTTACTGGCAGTTATAGCAACATAATTGAATTTAATAGGGAATAAATAATGAATACTGAGGCCTTTATGATCAAATACACATTGTCTGTTGTCTTTACCATATGCTGAGAATAAATGATGAAAAATATTGCTAGAATTTTGTGGTTTGCTACCAACTATGTTTAGAATTCTAGATATTGCTTTATTGTGTATCCTCTAGGTTTTCAGTTCTAAATCTGGTTTTCCTGAATAGACTTGAATGATTGCTGTAATTTGCAAGAGCAATTGTGTAATCACATTTTGCAAACTAGGTGGTAAAAAATTCATTTTGTGGAAGACGACAGAACAAGGTATGAATTTACATGTTACAGAAAAGCTTTCTTTCCATGACTGAGTATCATGGTATCTGTATAAAAATACTAAAACAGTACTACATGAAGACAGACATGCATGAACCTCTGGGCACTGATAGAGAACCTGGTTTTCTTCAAAGGACTGAGGATCTCAAGGTCATTAAAAATGCCATGAAACCTTTGGTTTTGAATGCTGTTTTGGAACTTGTCTGGAGCAAGAAGAAAAAACAATGGTGAACAGGCAGGACTTGCAAAAGGTAGACCCCAAAATCTATGTGTGATGTTCTACAACACCAAGTTCAACCTGGCACATTTTTGCCCTTTCGGCTGAAATGGAGCATGGAAGAGCTGAAGTCTGGTCTGGGGTTCTTGAGTGGTCTGCTGCCCAGGACCCTTTATAATCTGCATGGCATTCCGTTGTCCTTTTTCCCATCTTTAGACCCTTTTGGGGAGAAAAAAAATCTAATCCATAATCTGGATTTCTGCTTCCACATGGAGATTTTGCATCCTTGAGTTCATGACTCTAAGGGAGAAAACTTGAACGAGAAGGCAGCAAACTTATTTATCCCTCTTATCTCAAATGCTTAGTCATTAAAATGCACCAGCCTTAGAAAATTTTGTGTGTGAAATTTTTGTAATATTGTGAGGCAATAATATTTCTTAAGTGCTTCAAGTGAAGCATGGACTTAAAGGCTGAAAACCACTGCTCCAGAAAAACTTCCAGTTGGTTAAGTAGGGTGTTCCTCTCAAGCGTAGTTCTGAATCTGGTCTGTTTCTGCAGCCCCTTTTTTTGCGGCTAGTTCATGTTTTGCATATGCGTAAATAGGACTTGTCTGTTCTGGTGTGGGCTGTCCAAGACTCTGAAGGTTCTCACTTCAGTTGGTTAAGTAGAGAAAAGCAATAAAATTAACATGTATAAGTCTTCTTTAATTCAGCTGTGGAAAAATCCAGTTGCTCCATCAATTTGAATGACAGCTTTGGACAAGAAATTATGTTTATTTCCCTCCCAGTCATCTTCCTCATTGTTAAAGGACAGGCGAGTAGATACTGTTTCTCTTCTGGTAATGTTCATGGCAGCATAGAAAATTAGCTTTAAGTGGGTGTATTTCTGAAATGTATGTTTTTCAGTCCCTGTCAGGGATTGAATTTGTTGGCTGTTACGGTTTTACTTGCTAGTTAACATATTTTTGTGTTTTATTCTTGGGACCTGTGTCACAGATGCCTGTGGCTCATCAACAGGTGCTCTGTGCATGTTTTGCATGGTAAAATTTGATACAAAAATTAGGCTTGTATACAAAATCCTGTTTGTCATACTGTTTTGCTTTGAAATGAGAGCTAAGCCATGATTCTAAACGTCGCTCTCCTTTTGAAAATGGTTGAATTGTAGAGTTTATTCTACACAGAAATAAAATTAAAGCAGATAAAGATCCTCTTCACATACTGCCCCTGTCAAGTTCTCCATTAATGATGGCACATTTAGAAGAGGAGGAACATGCTCTTCGTTGTTTCTTTACTGTTAATGTAAAGCACTTACTGTTGATTGGAATTTGGAAAAAGCAGTGACATTTCTAGGGAATTATTCAGTACTTGATACTTCGTGCTCCTGAAACTGTATAATTTTCATGCATTCTCCTGAATTTTATCCTTTTCTAAACTCTCTTAGTTTTGGCTTCTTTCCCTTTTTCTGTAAATCTATTACTGCGTATAAACATAAATAAACACAAATTAAGATATTAAGTAGCTTTTGATACAAATGTGTGCAATAGGAAACTTCCTCAGTCACCTGACCCTTTAAGAATTGTATACTACATCACAATGTTGCCACTGAAATTTCCTGGACTAACGTGATCCATTTTATTTTTCAAGCAGACGGCAAGATCTTTGAGTTTCCCCTTGCTGCTTTTCCTTCTGACATTTTGCTGTAATTCTAGAGAAGGAGGACTAGGACCCCGTTTTAGACAATCACCACAATTTCCCGTGAAGGAGAGTTTTTGCCTTCCCCTCGAATGTCTGCACATCTTACAGGCTTATTAACCTTTAAGATAGATGGAACTTTTCTCATGTAATGGTGTGTAAAGTGCACAACGACAGAGGCCAACTCTTAGAACCTTTCTGCTCGTGCTAGGTACGAAACTTTAATAAGCAAGTGTTAGGTCTTTGGAGTCTTGGCTGTTCTCTTGGTGCTGTTCTCTCTCCCGGTGTATCTATTGATTAGAGCAGCCACCGAGGCATGTTGAAATGACCAGTGTAAACTGTTATCACTCCTGAAGGAACCAGGTGTGTGGCTTTGTTTTGCCTCCTTGACAGTCTCTGTCCTAACATGTTTGCTGCTTCCAGACACGTGGAGTACCAAGCCAGGTGAGCTGTTTTCCTTGCATGGTTGTGCATCATGCCTAATTTTTTCTCTACTTCTCCCTGAGCTAGTAGCGATTCCAGAGGCAACAAAGCAGTTCATTGACGATCATCCAGGAAGAATTGCTTTGTTTTCTTTATTAAACTTTGAGTTTGTAAGACAGAGACTGGCATGGGCTTAGTTCTAGTAAGTTAGAACAGCCTAGAGGGTTTTCTGTGCTGTACTGGCAATCTCCTGAGTACCACTGGTAACATCCCTGCTGCAGTGTAAATCGCTGGGTTGCTCAGAATACCTTTTATTTAGCTGAATATAAATAAACAGCAGGATACTTGAAAGAATTAACACTCCAGAGAAAACACAATCCTAGTGCAATTAGAGCATTTCTATTTAGATAATTGCTCACTGAAATTATAAGCTTGGATCTAATCCTCAAAGGATACAGAAAATTGGCAGTTCCAGGATGATCTGCTGCTTTCACTCTTTCCCCCCTCTGCCTGATACATGAATATCTTCGTTTCTCAAACCCTAAATGCTGATTTTAGGGTTTTTTTTGAAGGGGCCTTTTTTCCTGCTATGATGAGAGTGATACTGAAAATGACAAAATAGAAAAGATGCCCTGGAGATAATCTAATTTTTGAGGGAATCTGTGTAAAGGGGTGATAACAAGCACAGTAATTTACTGCTGCTAGAAAGAAAAACATGACCTCATGCAGTTACAGAGGGGCTTGCCCTAATTATGGGTGCAGACGGGGTGGTCACTAGGGTATTGGTGAGACAGGCAGTAATCTGCAAACAAGTATTTACCTCAGTGAGGTTGTTCTCTCCTACCCTCTTTGATAGGACCATGCTTTTTGTGAATGTTTTTTTCCATTTCTAAGAACTGTAGCTCAGTGCTTAGGCTAGGAGGTAGAAATAGGGTTCTGTCCCTCACTGTCCTGTTGACTTTGGATGTGAGTTTAGGCAGGCTAACTCCATATCCTCACATCTTTTCCCACATCTATGAAGTGGAGATTACCAGCCATGCGTAGAGTGCTTTGAGTTACTTCACATGCTTTAATTTGCTTTAAATTTTGTGTTGAACTGAGACCCTTAAAAGCCAGAAAATTGAGAGTACAAAGAGACTTCCCTGTTACACTACTCAGCAGAGGGCTCTGAAAAAATAGTGTTTGGCCAGAAAGAAACTGTTTTTAAATACTGATGCATAAACCAAATTCTCCTATAATCCATGTCATTGCTTTATACAGTTTTGTTTTCTTAATTGTCTCCTCAATTCTCTGTTTGCAATGCATTTTATGAGACATATTTGCACTTGCAGTTTATAGAAACACTGGCTTCCTTGAACACCTGCCAAAAAGTAGATTTTTGAAGGATGGAACTAGAATAAAGATCTTAGGGTATGCTGCAGTTCATAGGATTAAAATGAGAAGTTTTAAAAAATAACATTTCGACACAGTAATTACTGAGAAATGATTGAACTCATTGATAAAGCAGAATGTGAAGCCAGTAAAGATGTGTATGAAGTACCCTTACTGGTATTGAAAACTGGCTCTGTGTTTATATGAGAAGATTCCAGATTAGAAAAGTAAAATGTTGCCCCATGTATGACTTAGAAATACTTACTGTCTAGAGGATTAAAATATGCCTTGAAATAATTTTTTCTGTGTGATTTTTTTTTTGGCATATTCTAGAGATCAGATTTTTTTCACAAATTCATGAAAAAATCAATATGTATCTATACGCAGTTTCCATGCACTAGGCGTCTCCCCCAGTGCTTTAACATTTAAGGGGAGGGAAACAGGGTGGGCGTGAAAGTATGGGGGCAGTTTGAGAAGCTGCTCTTTAAATGGTATGGATTGTGTCATTCCAGCTCATAAATTACATCCTCAAACCGTCATTTACTTCTTAATCCTGCTTTTGAATAACGAATATTCATCTAGTCTGTTCTTGGTTCTCTGTGTAATTCCCATCACTGACAACATCTTTCCACGGCCACACAAGAGCACTCTTGAGTTTCACTCCTCAGGACCACTGCGACATTTGCAGTGGCTGCTCTGCTGTGTTTTGAACAAGCCTGGAAGGTCTGTGTGCAGGAGGAAGGCATGAAAATCCTCATTTTCCTTGCCACTCTAGAGTGTGGTGGCATGTATCATTTCCAGTCCCTAGCAAAAAGGAAAATTGACACTGACTAAGCTCTGCCTCAAAGGGCTGTTTTTATTGGTTTGGAACTGGTAAAATACAGTGACAGTCTCCTCAGTGTCCTTCCTCCTCATTCATGGTCTGTTTGACACTCCCGAACAGGTACATAGTAAAAGCCACAACAATTGAGGATTCTTCTGAGCTGAGGAAATGCTTGTTGACAAATTTCCTTGATTTTGATTTTGAATCATGCCGTTAGATCAGGATGCAGCAGACTTCATGGCTGATGAAGTCATCCATGTTTTCCTTTGTTGCTTGTGGTCTGCTGAATGTTCGCTTGTGTTACTGCAGGACACAGGTTTATGAAGTTGATGTGTTGTTGTCAAAGCCTTTTAGTGTGGCCATTGTACACGTCTTTTTTTCCTTCTCTTTAGCAGTCAGCCATCTGCAAGAGCTGTTTATTGTATCCAAGTGATTGTGATAGCATTCAGTTCGGGTATAAACAATAGCAGAGCTGGTTTCATTAGCAAAGGGCGTGCAGAATCAATGTCTAGGTCTGATTCCTTCATTCTTAAACTTGTATCAGTGTAATTCATGTTTCAGTGGTTAACTTCTGATTTACTTGAGCTCAAGTGAAAACAGGTACAGGTCCACAGACTGACACTATTCATGTTCTTGGGAAACCATTTATACTGCTGCAAAATTGTTGGGATTTTTTATTACAGTAGCAGTGAATAAAAGGCAGAGTAAATCATAAATTTCACTATCTAAAATATGTCAGAAACGGAGACATCTTATAGTAGCAGCCCTAAATTAATTCACGACAGTCATTTATCTTCATTGTTTTCTACAGAGATTGGCTGAACGTTTTTAATACCCATAGCTTTATATGGGCACTGATCATAAAATATTTTTACCTTTCTTAGTGTTAAAACACTCTTCATTGATTATATAGTATTTATCCCAGAGAGGAAAACAGTAGAAGGGCTCCCATGTCAAATTTTTATTCCTGTAGCTTCTCAAGAATACAAAAAAAACCCCAACACCAAACTCATGAATCAGAGCTTAGCCTGCTAGATTTCTACATTTCTGCAGGGAGTATATCACAGATGAAGCAGGCTTTCTCAGGGGGGATTATACCTCATTACTTGGCAAAGTTAATTGGTAGTGCAAACCCCACAGAAGCATCCACTTCATCTGCAGACACAAGATACCTGAGCTGTCCACAATAACCTCATTTTCTAGTCTTAAAAAGGAAAAAGCAGAGAGGCTTGTGCACTTAAATATTATGAATTTAACTGGAAGGAGTCTATACGTGCTGAAGCAAATGATTCCACCTGGTGCATCACTGAATGCTGGCAGGAATCACGTTTACTGTTTCACCCCATGCTACACTGCCGTTCTGCCACGCAGCTTTTAGATTGAACACTCTGCATAGCACTGAGGAGCACGTGCATGGAGCATACGTGGATGTTCAGGGAGTGACTTTACCACCAAAACCAGCTGCAGACTTCTCTGTGTCACCAGATTCCTGTGAATTCACGTGGAAGACAGTGGGACTGGAAGGCAGCGGATTGCCTGTATGGAACATATACAAAAGATGAGAGTCAGAGGGACTTGGATGCAACAGCATCTTCTGTCATACCGTATAAAAGGCTGCCTGATACTTACAGCAATGCACCTGATTCTCCATTTGCGTAGACTTTTCTGAAATACAGCTTACTTTTTCTTTGACTCTCCTTTAATACGTGTGTTGGTGTTGTTACTGGAGCGAATAGAGGCCTTTTATTTCTGTACGTCTGTGGGGAAGGTCCCCTGCTCTGTTCAGCATCCAAGCTGAATGGATGTTAAAACTGGTGCTGACAGTATCACGTCATCACCAGCTCTTTGGGATAGGGCTTGCACTCATCATGATGTTGAGTGTTTCTTACAGCACTGCATTCTAGAAGGCCAGAAATTACCGGTGCAGGAAAGAGGCTGGATTCTGTGTGAAAATAAAAGCAAGATTGTGTTAAAATAAGACAATATTTGCAATGACAGCAGAGGCTGCTCCGCATTCACTGTTGTAGCTGTTGTTGCCTCTTAGGGACAACTGGGTATTACATGTCTGGAAAGTCTGTACTATTCTTCAGGGTTTTTATGATTTTCATTACTGGCAGTGGTTAGCACATATCCCTGCCTAAAACTGTTCTGAAAATACCCTTTCTTGTTATAACTCCTCCAATCGGAAGAATAACTGTTGACTCAGGTTCTTCAGGCAGGTTTTGGGACACAGGGACTGCTTTTGTGACTAGGCAGTTTCCAGAAACGGCAGAGAGGAGCACTGAGCCATGGCACCAGCAGTGCTTGGCAGGCTGCAGTTAAAGGCCTTGGTTAATTTGTTGTGCAGCAGTTTGTACCTGTGCAAAGCACAGGTAGAATGTCACTAAATCAGAAAGGTTGCTTTCGCAGGGACAGATGGATTGAGATGGGATGAAGGGCCAAGAAGGTTGCTTCTCGCCTCTGCCTCTACTTGCATTGCCAGCTGCACTGTCCCACATCCTGGTCATATAAACATGAGCAGCTGTGTAATCCCTCCATCCACAGTACAGGTGTTTCTGCTTTTATGTCATCTCACATACTTCAGAGGTTCTTGGGCCAGAAACTGAAGCTCATTTTTGCAGATCTCCGAGCTGGTGGGAGAATCTAATGCCCACAGAAACTTCTCTCTGCCAGAGATTTCTGTATTGCAACAGAAGCTCTGTGAGTGCTCCCTAAGCAGTTCTACCTGATGGTGTTAATCCGCCTTTGCTGGAGGGTGTTGACCTGGTGGATAGTGATGGGGAGGTGAGGAAGGGTGCAGACTTTAGGTGAATCTGGCAAAGACATCTGTCTGTGATTTCCAGTAGGTTATGGACAGGTGTCCATGTTCCAGCCCTGCCAGTAGAGCTCTGCAACCTGTTTCTGTCAAATTAGAGAACTCTTCCACAGCCGTTTCTCGTAGCCTGTCAGATTTGGCTGAAACTTTTGGGGCAGTGCTCACACAGCATGTCTGAGGAGATGGCATCATGGTGGAGGATGCAATTTCCTTCTACAGACATGAGTGTTTACCAGGTTTGTGGTGTCACCCCTGTGTAAGCTGATGTAACCTCTATTGGTTCACCCCAACAAAAAACGTAGCGCATAAACACTGAGAAGCAGGAAAAGCAGATCAGAATGAGGATACAGGCACTCTCAGTGCTTTTTCCTCTTTGTACCATTTAGCCCAGGCTCTTTCTTCTCTACTGTTCTCTATAGTTGCCTGTTCTTTGGGACAGTAGCACAGAATTTCAGAGTTTTGGTGTCAAAATATAAGGTCAGGATGAGCCAGGATATGAAGAGAGATAATGTTGTTATGTCCCAGCAATAATAAGATGCCTGTGAGACCTAAAGAAATGGAGAAATGCCTTGCCACCTTATCGTCTCCCATCTTCCCTCTGACTCTCAGCCATGGAATAAAGGCTCCTGTGCAGAATTATCCATGGCGAAATGTAAGAAACCGGCTGGGGAAGTAGAGAGAAAGGGAATATTGTGCACTGTGGTCTCAGTTATGAGGCTTTGATGTTTTGTTTGCCCTAGGACCTAAACCAGCTTGTGGTCTGAATGCTGAGGTTGAGCTGGAGTTCTGTGCTTTGGGGGGACAGAGATCAATAAGTGCATGTTGGTAACAAAGGGGGTTCTGACCCTCGCCTGTCACTTCCACCTGGCAGCTGGAGGCCAGGGAGGGATTTCTTGCAGTGGGGGAAGGGACTGGCTCATTCCGTAGAACTACAGCAGGCCGCTTGCTGCTGGCAGGGGCCAGCACCCAAGAACGGCTGATGCCGATTTGAACCGCTGAACTGGTATCATTTCACAGCCAGTCCAAGCCAGATTGTCTTTCTTGTTTCCCTTACTGCTTTTGTGTTTTGATCATGAGCACTGTACGTGCTCTGGTGTGAACACCAGTGGCTGTGAAGAACTCAAGAGCAGAGGAGGAAATGCGCACGCGCACACGGAAGCGTGCACACACACAGAAGGAAATTAGGAGTCAGCAAAGCAAGGAAAGGTCAGCAACGGAAAGTGATAGAAGTGTAGGCAAGAGTAGCATCTTGAGGAAGTCTTATTAGGAGTCCTCCTTAATCAAATACAAGTTTTAGTGATGAACCTAGTGAAAGGTTTAGTAATCTTACAGCAGAGAAGCAGAAAAGGAGATTCTAGGCAGCACAGTTTTTCTTGGCCAAGCAAGCAATGTTTCAATAAAGTAGACCTTTGTTGTTTTGAAAATAAAGTAGTGCTCAAAGCCGTGCTTAGTTAAGTGCTTTTCACTGCAGCATTAAAAAACCTAGCTTCTTCCCTGAAGAGCTTACAATAAAGTAGACAAGGCAGAAGAATAAGGAAGCATGTGAAACGGTGAGTATTTATGATCATTTTTCAAACAGATGGAATAAGATAATTTGTGAGACTATCTGCAGTAGGGATTTTGGGGGGACTGAGTGTTGTTTAAAGGGGTTACTTCCATCTTCCAGAGTATGTTGTTCCAGAGCACCATATTTGTGAAGTGCCTAGGCTGCCAGGGATACGTGTTGGATCCAGTCTTTGTTGATAATTAGCTCAAGCAAGCCAACCCTCAGGGATCTGTTCTCCTCTTGTCCTCTGGATGTTATTGATCCTGCTGTACTGCTACTTGTACATGTTCTTTCAAGGTATCATTAGACTGGATGAATAATGTGTTTCTGGCTTAATACTAATATTTTGGCACTTATAGCATTTTATTAGCTAGCCAACTTTCAAAGAGTGGGAATGCAGTAATGTTTCTGGAATGGTATACTAGAAGTTAAGCTTTCTGGGTGTGTGATCTCAAAGGAGAAGATCAATGTTGGTGCTGAAATGAGAAGAGCTTGGACTCCAGGTACAGAGGGAGGGAAAGGACTGTCTTGCACTGTACATAGACCACAGAGCAGGACAGCCCTCACACAACGCTTTGCTTCCCAGTCTAAATCGCTGCAGCTATGCAAGCAGCTGACAGGGATGGGCTGTATGGATTCACCTCCACGTGCCATCTCCACGTGGAAGTGGTCAGCCATCCCTTCTTGGTTCACATCAGTATGTTGGTTCACACCTGAAGTTTTTGCTCTCATGGACTGATACAAAGGTGATTTCTCAGGCTTTATCTTCTGTAAGAAAAGACATTCTTGGAGCGCTCTGCGCAGAGCGGTTTTAGTGAATGGGTTAAATTCGTCACTGCAAGATTTACGCAGAATGCATTGAAACATGTTATTTTTGTGTAAAAAGACCGGTGCCACTTGGTGAGATGGTTATCCCAGCAGCAGGCAGGAGGACATTGAAGAGCTCTGAAAGTTTTGGTCTGAGCGTGTTGCCATTGTGTTGCCGACACGCAGTTGCCATAGCTAAGGTGTAATTAGCTTTTAGGTTAATATTATAGTGCTGCTGAATTACCTTCCCTAAAATATGCAACAGTTCTGCCTTTTGTTGTTGTTGTTGTTTCCACAAATTAGACACTGCACATTAAAAAAAATCTCTTACACACATGAACACACATGCACTCTCACACTGTTTTTTCTTTCTTTTCTTTTAACCAAGCAAACACTGGAACACAGACATAAAATTAAATGCAGGACAAATGTTGTAGTTGTTATATTCATGAGCAATAAGTATAATTTTGAACATGACAGTGTTATCTGTTGTACTCTAAAGCAGAGAAACTACATTTTTTCTACACTGACAGAAGCAATAGTAAAAGTTAAAACATTATTTCTCAGGTTCTATAAACCAAACTGACAGATGTGCTGTCTGCTGAAATATACATTGCCTCAGAATTGATGCTGCTGTTATTTTTATATGTCTAAACTTTTAGCGATTTGTCTTCCTCAAAGACAGAAAAAAGAGGTGGGAGGAAGAGATTCCTAGCGTCTGCCCATAATGAAGGATTCTTTTTATTCCGTATTTCAAATCTTTCTTGATCAAACCCATGCCAGTCTCTGAACTGCTTCTTGAGAAGGAAAAATAGTTTTTAGCCTTGAAGACAAGAATTAAACAGCTTGCCCTAGAGGGCTCTAAAACTAATAGCAAGGGTGAACACTCTCGTAATTATTCATTCTGGTGTTTCAGGTTTGGAAAATGTAAAGTAAAACAATCTGAATAGTCTTTCGAAGTGGTTGCACAGTAAAAGATGTTCTTATCATGAGAAGGATAGGAGATCCTGATCCTGAAGGAGAGGAAGACCTGGGATGGTTTAAAACTGTCTTGCAATATACTTAGTTTGCTCTTGTCTGGACCATTACTTCCTTATTTTATCTGTTGAAGAGGAAGCATAATATTTCTCATTAAGTGAAATAAATTGACCTTCCTTCTCTCTCCCACTTACATACTGAAGATAAAGCCATGATTTCCTG
The DNA here is from genome assembly GCF_009769465.1 of Tauraco erythrolophus. Taxonomy (NCBI): domain Eukaryota; kingdom Metazoa; phylum Chordata; class Aves; order Musophagiformes; family Musophagidae; genus Tauraco; species Tauraco erythrolophus. The sequence goes on along the minus strand of NC_141479.1, from coordinate 17,541,331 downwards.
GTTATTTTAATCGCGGATACACCAAGATTGAAGTTGAAGAGAGACTTCCTGCTTTCCCTCTTCCCCTAGTTTTTTCCCTGTTCAATAAAGTCATTAATTTTCTATTTAGCATCCTGTGATGCCTAAAGGGGTCACTTAAGGGCTGTTGCTTGCATGAGGGAGAGGATGAGTGGATGGGAGAGGGAAGGGCAGGTGATGCATTGCCAGCTTTCCTCAATCCAAGTTTTTTCTAACAGGATAAAGAGGCAGGTCTATGCTAATCTAGTTTGTTTTGGCTGAGGTGGTTTTGGCACCAGTTAGAGTGAACAGCTGAGAGCTACTCTGAAGAGGCAGTTACCTCTACAGCTGAGTTGGTGAAGAACATCTGAGGATAAACCTTTTCCACCAGCACAGCTATTTGCAAGGTGGGTGTTTGTCCACACCCTTAATTTCTTCTCTCTGCAGAGCTCAGCCAAGAATCTAGTTAAATAGATGGCTGCATGCAAAACCCTTCGATATCTATTTGGTGCTGAAAGCTCAACGTGTTAATTTCTTGTTATCTCGTATTATTTCTTGGCTATTCCTATTTGGCAGGTACAGTATTTTAGTTTATTGGAATATAGAGTGCAAAGAAGTTTTGCTATGACAAATGTACTTGAACATACTGTCATTTAACGGATTGGCAGAGATTTTACTTCATGGTTGCAAGAAAAGTTAGAATATATGGCTCTTTATTTTGTTTTTTTCCCATTAGTTGAAAGACTGGTTTCTTCAGGCCAGTCTGAAGAATAGCCCCATCTTCCTTCTCTTCCCATCTCTTGATCAAGGCCACTGAGTATCTGCAGTAAGATAAAGCAGAGAAGAGCTGGTGGCAGAGTTTTTTTGTAGTACTGCCATTCTGGTGTCCTTAATTCTTAATCAGGCATTGATTAAGAATCCATAGCATTGTTTTAATAGTAAAGATTAATTCAAATTACAACAAAGTGGGAGCTCTTTTTTTTTTTTTTTTTCCCAGTCCTCCCACACGAGATTTCAGAGGAAACCTGGGTATGAATGGGTGCTAAGTCTCTCCACAGCACTCACCATTCAACCAGAAGCTGAGTGAAGCTGCCATTTTCCTCCGCTGTGGCGTGGCAGTTGTTGCACAGCTGTCTGAGTACGCCCGTCGGCCCTGCGACACCTTCATGCAGAGCAAACCTGTTCCGTTTTTAAAGACTGGGAGCAATGCCCTTTAACAGCGATAAACGAAGCATGCTTCTTTATGTGGCATGGCCTGTGGGTGTTCAGCGTGTGCTTCTTAAGCTTTGAATTCCTGATGCTGTTAGAAGGCAAACCAGTAGCCAATCTGTTAGAAAATTCTAATTATGACAACTGTCACTGCAAGAGTTCAGTACACACAACACAAACCACACTTAAGGCAGGTAAAAAAATTGATGGAAAGATTTTCTTAAATCTTCATCTTCATCATCCTCTTTGTTGTCACTGTTTTGTTCTTGATTTTCTTTCTCAGAAAATACTGTGAAGTGTCAACAGCACAGAGCCTGGAAATGGAAACTTGGCTCACTGATTATCTAGCACAGCAGAAACTGATGTATTAACATTACGGAAGCGAGTACCTTTTACTCAAGTAGAGTCTTTTGTGCAGATCAGAGCAGCTGAAGTTGGTTATTTAGCCTTTCAGAGAGCTGGTTTATATTTTATGATGGGAGATGAGAAGCATTATTGAAATGTGATAAAAATCAGCTGCACCTTCTGAAATTTGCAGCACTATTTCATCTGGCCGCTTTATTTTTTGTAGGGTTCAATACTTTCTGCAGCATAGTGCACACTAGAGGACCTTCGAAACGAAAACATCCTATATTTGATAATTGTGTCATGACCAAGGGAAAAAGTATTTCAGTACAATTATATAATGAGCAAGATTCTCCATGGATGTAAATTATTGCAGCTCCATTGATTTTCGTAGATCATGGTATATAATGTACAACTTGGGGATCTTGTTCTGAATAATATTCCTTACAATATTTGATGCTATGAATGTTTATGTCTATCTTTCTTGCGGCCATTGTAAACTAAACAACTCGTAAATATCTACATTAAAAAGAAAATCCAACCAGAAAAATTTTATTTGAGCAGTTTGTGAGAGGAGAAATAGCCAATCCAAGTATTGTATTTGAGCTTCATGCTTTGTTCTGCCACAGAAATGACCAAAGTCTTAGCTGCGATCGTGTATTGGTTTTAGAACTGAGAAACCTAGTTTGAGAAATTGATGGGAGCTCAGCTTCCTGCTGTGTTCACTCACGCCTGTAAGAGCATATTGAGTGTCAATGCACTGGGATACATTAGTGTTGGTTTTGGCAGATGATACAGACTGGTAAAAATCAAGTATTGTTTCTTACAGATCAGTAAGAAACAAGAAATTGGGTTAGCATTTTTTTTTCAATGCCATGTGCTTTGACTTTCATGGTATAAAGATGTTATGACAAAGTACTGTAGTTACTCTCAAATAAACTATCTTCTGTCACTCTCATCTACCCCACCTCTCAAATTCTGAAGTAAAAAGAACAAAGTAAGTGAAAAATGTAAACTGAGCTGCATTTGTGATCTTGTAAATGCCACAAACAGCTCAGATTCTTCTCAGTATATCTGTTTGAATGTTGGTGTCTCCTAATACACCTGATGAAGTGCAACTGACTGTAATAGCAGACTTTGAGTTCATTCTAAGCACTGCTGAAAAGACTGTGAGATCAGAATACAGGAAGCTTTAGGGCATGTCAGAAAAAGAAAGTGAAAATCTGACATTACATAAGGACTAAGGAGGTGAAAAAAAAATCAGTTTAATTGTATCTGTGGCTATAGGCTTTGCTACAGTAATCCTTGCATATGAATTCCTGCACTCACAGCTGTTTTTTAATGTACACGAGCACTGCACATCCTTCTTGTGTTCTGCGTTGTGCTGCTTCCTCCTCCTTTCAGCAGTAGGGAAAACTGTTCTTGCAGATGCTGGTAATACCCATGTATGAAGACTGGTAAGGAAGCTGGGGCTTTCAGTAATAAATACGTGCTTATCTGGTAGTGTGTGTGTTATAGTCAGAATTCAAAAAGAGCAAGTCATTTTTGGAGTTTTTACTGTTGCTTCATGGTTAATTTCTTCTCCGTAACAGCAAAAATTCATCTGCAGTTCTTGCTCCACATGTAGGGGAGTGAGAGTAGTAGTAAAATAAGCTCCGTTGAGAAAAGAGGTGTAATTGAGGAAGATCTGCTATGTAAAATACTCTGCAGCCTATTTTGCCGTGCTCAGAAAGTAAGTGAATTTCAGTATGTGCATGCCTCCATCAAAGAGCTGAAACTTTGATTACTAGTTTCCAGTTTATTGTAGGTTTATATGTCAGCTGAGTTTAATGCTGAGCGTGGTATCCCTTCCGTAAATGTTTTATGCAAATTGCTGAAAGCACATTGTCAGATTTGCTAGAAAGGTAGCAATTTCAAGACTGAAATTCGTGAATGAACTTTCTGTACACTAAAATGGCCAGCAGCTTGGTAGTTTGTTCTTTTCTGAATTTTCAGATGTCTTATGTACAACATTCACACTCAACCATATAGACAAGAAGATTAATTCCTTAAGAGGCTTTCTTGTATAAGATGTTTGCTCTGTAATCACCAGTTTTTTTCAAAACAGTCTGAGATGTGTGAGCACTGTCCCCATTGTACAGGTAATAAACTGTAGCAAAATAAAAGGAATGACAGTTTATTCTAATGCTGGTTGTCTGAATTGGGACACCGAGGGCCAAGGTACGTTTTTCAGCCACCGTGTGTACGTACACCGTTCGATCAGGGAACAGCTTCCATTGCAGCTATCAGTATTCAAAACGTTGCACCCAAGGGTCTCCAGTCAGAAGCTCTGAAACTGCAGAACAAGTTTCATTCAAAAGATTTTCCAACTGTGAGAAAGTAAAGCAGAGATGGGGATGAAATCCCATCCCACTGTCCAATATTCAGGTGTCCTAACTGAGACTGTCTTCTTTTTGCTTGCCTTGCCCTTCCCGCTGCCTGCTGTTTTGTTTCCAAAGTGCTTGTGCACTTCAGCAATAACATGGGAGCCTTTTCCTCTGAACAAACCAAGCCCAGCATGTATCTGTCCTGAGCAACAGGGAGTGCAGGAAAGAATAGTATGGAATTACATAATCTAGAGCCATATGCTACTACGTAACGTATGGGATGTTTCCCCAAATACTAGTTCCGCTGGCATCTTGCATAGCACGTCCCAAGTTCTTTCCCTTCCCCCTGCGGAGTCTTACCCTGCCAAATGTGTTTTAGTTCTCTTCTCTATTTATCTGCTGCTCTCCTCCATCTAGACAGGCTACTGGCATGAGTGTTTAAAGCCTGACATTACCCACTGAAAGCAGAGTTGTTGTGCTGGGCTTTACCTTGGTGGGGCTGCAATGCCAGGAGAAACCTTCTGTAGCGTAGCTATAGCTTACGGAGCTGCTGCCATGCAATACACAGGCATTTTTTCGTGAGAGAGGCTTTGTCAGGCTTCATGTGTCATGATCTGTTGACTTAAAGTATAAAGCAAATAATCAAGCTGAGTACCATTCCGCAATGGAACCAGAGTAGCCTTGGGTAACCTCTTACTTTTTGTGATAAAACCTCTTTCACAGGCTGGCTCTGTGAGATCACACCTCCTTCTAGGGGCTGGCCCTGGAACAAGAACATTTAACTGCTTAAACAAAGGTGCTCTTAGCTTAGAGTGTGGAAGACAGGTTTGATTTTTGTTTCAAAATGTGAAAAATCCAGTCTTCACTGCCAAGTCTTTGTGGTTGTATGTTGTTGTACATAGTCTCAGACATAAAACATGCTACCGTGTTGACTCTGCATATGTATATAAAATAATACAGTTTAATTTAAGCTTTGGCTATAGTTATATCCCTCTGCTTTCTTCAGTGCATGAGAATAACAAGGCATCCCATCATTTTATTATTTAGAATAATTCAGATGTTTCACTTAGGTTGTGACTGTAGAAAAAATACAGTGTGTCTGTGGCCACTGTACAGCATTGGTGGAAGAGCTGTACTGAAGCCTTACTCAGAGTAGAGGATCTTTCTTTTTCTTTAGCAATTATTGCCGACAGACGTAACAATAGAAAATAATATTTTAATGGAAGTTAATATTTCAAATTGACTATATTGTGGCACGAGTGACTTTCTGCTGTTACCCGCAGAGCATCCCAAAGGCATATTTGAGGTGCATTAAGCAAGAATTATTTAGTGTTTATTTTAAAATGTTCATGAAAGGTAGGGCACAATAGAAGAGAACCTTGTCCATGATCTGTGGTTTCATTTGCAGAATATTCAACAGACAGTTTGGAGTTTGTTTCCCTTTTCTGGAACAAATTGCCTGTACTTGTGAACTTCCAAAATGTGCAAGTACGGTTGAATATCTGTAGTCCTTATGTCTTAATTTGTGGACATTTCTGCTTGTGTGTGTAAGCTGGGAGCTGCAAACTAAAATTCGGATATTCATGTGCCCAGTTTTGAAGACGTGTATGCAGTTTTGATGGTATGAACACCTGAACCTTTTAAAGGTAACAGAGAGAAGAGGGATGATTTGAAGTTGTTGAAACATATTATTGGAAGGGTAGAAACGTTGAAGGCTGCTAATAGCTTTACTTTCTTTCTCCCATGTGAATTATGTATGTTTTAATAAAAGACCAAGTGTATGTTGGGATGAATGAGTACTTGGATGAACTGTCATCTCTCTCTCCCACTCACCAGCTTGTGGAATCCACAGTTGGGGACCGCTAGCGGTGATTTCAGCGGCAGGGCCGTAGATGTGAAGTTCACAACTAATCTGGCACACTCACAATTAAAAATGTTTGCTTATTGCTTCAAAGGCATCACTGGGAACTCTCACACTGGGATTCCAGTAGACCTCCTAAAAAGCTACTGCTCATCAATGTGCAAACACAAAAGGAAAAGGCTCAGTAAGTAAAACAGCACCTCAGTCCCGCAAGTAGTTGACATACTCGGTGTTTGGTTTATGCAGTCGATATTTTCAGGTATGTTCTTCTCAAGTGCAGCTTCCCTCATAGGTCGTACCAAAAACCTGAAGCTCTTCAGTTGAAGAGTTAAAATAGATTGAGCAGCAAGGAAGCAAAGTTTTGAGGTTTAGAATGACAGTCTACGTGAAGTAAGTAATTTCTTCTAAAAGTAACCTTCCCCGGGTGTGATGCATTTTAAAGTGTGTTTGGTAATGAATGCTATAGCTAAATTTGGACTTGCACAGTAAGCCTGTTTTATAAACTCATTTCTTTTCAGCAGACTTTTTTTCTCATCTTAGAAGATGATTTTGTGTGATTTTAGATTTTGAGAAAAACTGCAAAATCTTTCTTTTCCTCTCTTCTGTCCACTCTTCTTATCTACATTCAGACCATAGAATAGTTTCCGAGTGATTTTAATATTCATCAGGGTCACGAGCCAAACCACATTACTGATCTCTTTGGACATTTTTTTCCCCAAAACTTCACCCCCTTTCCCTCTTTTGGCCTCCCTCCTTGTCCCTGCTTTCAGTGCTCTTTCCCCAGGGAGGCCTCTCTCTGTCTTGGATACATTTCTTCTAAACTGGGAACTGTTTTTACCCTTCTGCAAAAGCAAAACTGTAGAGAGCTTAGAAATTCCTTAGCTATGTTAAAATGCAAGCCAAGATCTAGAATGCCTTCCATGATGTAGCTGACGTCAGTTGATTCTCTGAAGGTTCCTCACAGGGACAGGGAAATGGATGCTTGGTATGCCAATAATAAAATAAAATGGTTTAGGAAATCTCTGCTTCCCTGTGCCCTTTATATTTTTCTCCTCACTTGTAGAGGCACATCGAATATTGTTGAGAAATACTAAAGAGCAAAAAGAAACTTATTCTGTATGATTCAATCTAAAAAACTTTATCATATTTTAAATTCATAATCCCTGACAGTAGAAATTGCACTGATTTAGTGTTCATGGAATCACCAATAAGAAGAAAATATGTAGCTTTTGTATATCTCAAATGAGCAGATAGGTCATGTGTTTAAGGTGATGTTTTTGATGTACATGTGTATATACATTGAAAAAACAACAAAAAAAATTATCCTTTAACATGAACAATATTTCATGAACAGAAGTTTGATTAATTTAATACTAATATTTTCTAATTTCCTGCTCTTCTGAGAATAATTTTTAAACAGGATATTGATTCTGTTTACAAAAAAAGAGCCAGTTTATTAATATAAAATTGGAGTTGTGCCCAGATGGAAATATGCACTCCCTTGCAGCAATCTGTATTATATTGGAGCTAAATGCCGAGGTTCACCCTCTGTCCACAAACAGTATCTGACTTTACAGTAAAGGACTTTTGAGACTTCTTATTCTTTTTGTTTTTTCTTCCTGTATATCCTTGGTCGATTTCCTGTAGCGATTACATGAGTCAGATCTGCTGTGGGTCTGGTCCAGTGCAAGTTAAAATGTCTAGGTTCTCAGTAGGAGGTCCTGGGCTCCCATCCTGACCTGTGGAAATTAGCCTGTGTTTTATCACTGGTCTCAGTCAATATAGATTAATGCCTTTTCCAAAGAGAGATTTGTTGGCACCGTTCATGGAATATGTATTATTTATTTACAAATATACTTGTTCAGTGACTAATCTCTTAGTCACTTTATTTTGCATTTACTTAACTGTGGAGCTGGAAATTTGAGTTTATCTATCTCAAGTGTGGATGAATGGTTAGTCTGTGTGATGTTTATTTTTCAGAGGAACTTGAGTATCTCAGAAGAAGACACTTAACACAAATGTAGAGTGGTGTGCATGTATAGAACAAAAATATGTCTCCATTCCTCTCTGGCATCTGAGCTCTTGAAAAAGCTTATGTTGACTTGATCAGTTGAGCACAGTTTTGGAGTTTAGCGTAATAATTGGAATGGGAGGAGAAACTGATGGTGGAGTAAGGTGCTTCATGGATACAATCTGGTTTAGAGGATGTAAATGGAAAGTACCTAAATATCTTTGCAGGTTGAGACCAAAAGCAGTTCACATGTCACACCGCTTATTTTGCTGGAGTAGAGAACTGAACCTGGACTTTGTCTAGCTAAACCTGCCACCTTAATCTACTTACTTGTTTTCTCTCTATAAGCTGGCTGATTCATTTGAATTCATTTGAACTTCATTTGAAGTGTGAACTGATTCATTTGAACGATTTGAATGTACCGATTCATTTAGAAAAGCACATATGACCACAAGAAAACTAAATACTAGATTGCAACATACTTATATTGCAAAGATGGGAGAGCAAATTTGTTCTGCTGTGAAGTGTCTGAGTTCAGCTGTATTGGCTGGAGTTTAATTTGGGGGAAAAAAATTTGTACTATGATTAAACAATGTATTAGAGCATCTGATATGTTTCTGGTAAATGACTGGTCATATATGAAAACATCTCAGTCTTCCACCCTCACAAATCATTTAAATTCAGCCATTCCTTGGGGTTTTAAAGTTACTTCTAGTATTTTAAAAAGGATCTGTTGACTAGAGATGAGTAAGCAACCCTTCTCCTGAGATAAAATAGATTCCTTGGCGTGCAGTCCCTAATTCATTTGTCTTGCTATCAGTCACAGTGGAAATAGCTTTATATTTTTTGAATTAAATGTTATTCATAACAATGAACTTGAAAATCAATCATGTGATACCCACTAACTGCTCATTAGCTTGCTAATGTCATGGTGCACTCTGAGAACACTAAATTCTCAGTATCCTTACATTTCTGTGGTTATTTTAACAATTGTTGTTTATGGATTTTGAAATACTACGTAAATTAATCAGTGCATTACTCCGTCCCTCATGTTTAGGCTCGTTCCTACTCCCTTTCAGATGACTAAAAGCTCCTTATCTATTACCTTTCACTGTGTGGGCTGACAAAAAATCCACAGATGCATTGAGTTATTTCAAGTCTCGATTTTGAGAGAAACATTTTATTTCCCCTAATTACCTGCATAAAAAAAATGCACTTAGCCACCTTCTTTTCTTGTAGTAAAGCCTCATTTTCAACCTCTTCATTTTTTTGTGCTCTACCCTGTAAGTTTCTAAGCCCTGTGTTCATGAAGTTGTTTCACAGTTCTCTTGGAGTTGTAACAATTTGTATCAGCTGCTAACCTGTACTTCTTCCTACTTATTTTTGTCTCATCGCCTTTCAATCCCCAGCCTCAAAATCCATTTTTAAATCTCATACAAACTTACTGTGTCTCTTTCTGCTTTGTATTGATCCTGCAGACCTCCCTCTAATGTGATGATTGTAATAAATGAGACTGCAAAGGCTAGGTAGAGTCTGATGAGTAAAACTGGCATATCTCTGGGCTTGATTCTATTTCTATTCAAGTTGGTGAAAAATCTCTCATTGATTTTAGTACAGCAAGGTCAATATTAATTTTCCATGTATCTGTATTTATAACTGCATTTCTGATGGTGACTTTTCCTCCTTCTGGGATAGGAGCTACGTCTTTGTCTGTGTTACCACAGCATCTTGGCAACTGAATCACATCTGAGTTTGGGGTCTCATCTCTTTTGTAATAGAATCACAGAATCATTTAGGTTGGAAAAGACCTTCAAGATCATCGAGTCCAACTGTAAATCTAAAACTGCCAAGTCCACCATGTCTCTAAGCGCCATGTCTACCAGCATCAAAGACAAAAAGAGAAGGGAAAAGGATTTGGGTGTTACTGATCACCTTGCTGCCACATTGAAACCAGTGATTCTGCCCACTGTGTGTTCAGTTTGATGAGTTCTTAAGTGAGATAAGTTTTCCTTTTTGCTTGGCTATATCGTACACATATGAGCACTATGTCTGATCTCTGACTGTGTCTATACATATTACCACTATCCTTTTGCCAGTTTGTAGTGACAATGCAGTATAATAATTCTGCTACTGTCTTGGTTTTGTTTTAATTACACGACCTAGTGTTATTTACTAATCAGTCTGAGAAGGTTCCTTGAATTTAACTGACACTGCTGCAAGTCAACAGCGTGTAACGTCCTGCTTTGTAGCGACACAGTGGATGTATAATACCACATGAAATAAAGGAAGACATAATTCTTCTAAAAATATAACATCGAATTATGCAGAAAATGAACTTCTGGATTCTAGGGGCCTGTCTTGCAACAATCTCTCAAATCAAAGCTTCCTTCTGTAAAACTGGAAGAACTGAGCCTGTGAACTGTATTTACACATGGTTAGTTTAGATCTTGTATTGGCGAGCATTGCAGTGGATCCACAGCAATTCAGGTGTCGAGGTATCTAAACCAGTTAGAGCAGAGGATCCAAGCAGGAAAACTCAAGAAAAATAGAAGGCGGCCAATGAAGTGATACCATCTACTTCTATCCAGTATCATATCTTTTTTCCAGAATATGGAATGTGAGAGGTGTAGCTGTAGTGCTCTCATCTGCTTAATGGATTTGAATCTACCTCCTGCAACATCCAAAAGTACATCCCAAATGATGAACAGGATACTTGGAAATGAAGGAGGGCTTTCTCAGTGCCTCCCAGTGAAACTGTTCTGCTTTGCCATGACCAGTTCAATGCTCAGGAGGCCAGTGAGAGTGAGCAAGCGTATCGCTGTGACTTACTGGTCGAGGCACTTGTCTGGCAGGGTGGGAGTGAGGTTTCTGTTCTGCTTCAGCAGTGTGGCTTTGATACGTCTGGAAAACAAACTGCTGTGCCTATTGTACAGGGAGAATCCTGACCAGAGTGTGGTGACTAAGGACAAATGGGTTTGAGCAGAAGCGAGGTGCAGAACTGAGCAACAGCAGATGCAATCTAGTCTTTATTTCTTGCTGGTGCTGCTGCTTAGTAATCTCCTTGATGACTCAGTTACGCTGTGAAATCAGCTTTCTGATTCCAAAGAAAAAAAGTGGCTTTTATGACAAGGGAAGGTTCTTTCTCGGTAATCTGTTCACAAAGTAGAACATTAACTTGCTGCAAATCATACTCCCATAATATAAATGTCATCCTCCTTAATGTTCAAAGCACAGGTTTTACACAGTGGAAATTGGGAGGTCTTGCAGAAAAGAAATGAGAACATTTTAGAGCATTAGTTGACTTACAGGATGAGAACCTCACCCCAAGCATGTGGGTTTGGCTTTTTGCTCTTGGTTGGCTATAATTCTTTTTATATCAGGTAAAGATGACCTGTTTTTCTAGTGGTAAGATTTGAATCTCTAAAAAATGCACCATTCTTGTCAAATGAACAAGACCTTCCTCCTGTTTTGAAAAAGATAGTTATTTTCATACGTATAACCTATGGTCAGCTGCTTTAATTTAATTAAAAAAAACAAACCTGTAATTTAGTGTTTTTGTAGATCATGTGCAAGTAATACACAGGCAAAAGTAATCCAAGCTTCTGCGAATCCAGTGTCTCAGCTTGCCTCGGTTTTGTACAGTGATAGGAAGGCTTATTTTCATGGAAAAATGTTTTTAAACATCTGGCGGTTAAATGTTAAGAATACGGATGTCTGAAAGTGCATTGCTGAGCACATGCTCAAAACGCCACCTCAGTGGGCATCCTGGAGTCAGCCAGTGCTCGCGAAAGCAGGCACTTGGTATTTTTAAAGGGATTATTGGCACAATTCCAAGTGAATAAGGCTTTGCCTAAACACAGGGAAAGCTTGCCAGTGAAGGCACACAAGACAAGTTCTCAAAAGCAGTTCTGTGAATTTGGTACCTAATTTCCATTGATGCAGATTTCAAAAAAATAGCATGTTGTTTTTAAGATCTGGCCTTGTTTTCTTTTTATCCTCTTAAGTAACTGGTTTTGCTTGTCTTTATTCTTTATTCTTTTAAGTAGCTGTTAATAAATTTTTTTGCTTTAAGAAAGCTGAGTCTGTTTTGCCTGGGACCATGGTTGGTGGGTGCTCCCTCTGTTCTTGTCTCGACCCTCAGCTCTTTTATTCTTTTTTTTTTTCCTCTCCACTTTACTGGAGAAGGAGTGAGAGAGCGGCTGTGTGGAGTTTAGTTGCCGGATCGGCCTAAACCACGACAGGAAGTGCCCTGTTTTCTTTGCCTTGGAAGGAGCCCTGTTGCTGCCATGATGTGTAGCACAGCCATTCCGCAGGTCGTCTTAAAAACGCGTGGAACTATGGCCACAGGAAATCTGAGGGGTTTTAATGGTGCAGAGATTTACCATGTTAGTTTACAATCATAAAATAATTTAGGTTGGAAGGGCCTGCTAAGCTTTAGTTTAACATAGAGTAAAAATGAAATTAAGTTTTCAAAATTATGATCTATAAACTGTTGGTGATCATAATAATTACATGAACGTTACTTAGATTTGATTTAAGAGCAAACAGTACCTTTTCTGGAACTGGGACCCATGTTCACAGCAGCCGGTCATTAATTAGTCTAAAAGACACCAATGGCCATTACTCAGGAATGTAAAAATTTATAAAGAATATAAAGATGCTGTGAACAACTTTGGGACTTGTTAGGCTGTCAGCTACTTACTGTGTTTATACCACAAGTAGAGAACTACTGCCATCAGTGAGAAAAGCTGTTAGAAAATAAAATTTTCTCCGTTCTTGGTGTTATTGTTTGTTATCTTCTAAAGATAATAGTATAAATTATATCTGAGTTATAAAAATTTTTCTCTCCAGTACATGTTATTTAATTTCTGCTATGATGGCAGTTTTGTGGGACTGCATTTCGACTTCATCTTTGTGCTTTTTTCCTCTGAGCGTTTATCTTCATTGACACATTTTTCAGTTTGAAGTATTTGCTTTTTCTTTTGGTTGAGATTTGTCCTGGCTGTGCTGAGTTTCTTTTACCCACTGCACTTTTTTCTTCCACACACAGAGTTGTACCGGTCTCACTGTACCTCGCTGCAGCAGGACATCTGGGTGCCTCTTCCACCGAGTTCACTTTGGAATGGAATGCCTGACCCTTGGCTGTGCACTGTTGGGACAGGTTCCTGCTGGTTCACCCGGGGTATGTTCAGCGTGTATCGTGTGCGTCCTGACAGGCTCTTCCTTAGTTTTTGGTGGCTTTTCATTATGACTGTGCTGAAAAGCTGCTGGCCTCACTGCTACTGTGTGTTTATTTGTTCCGGTATGTAGTAAGAATATGAATATTTATTTTTTCATTTATAATGTAGTTTCAGTCCAGTTACAGTGGCATGTCTTTGTGCTTGTGGTGGTCTTTTTCAGTGCTTTGGATATTTCTTTTTTTTTTCTTTTAACTTCTGTAGCTTCTGTTAGAGAAACTCGAAGTGTGCGTTTAAATACAAGCCCCTCCTCTGTGACTTAGAGCCCAAGTTTCATAGCTTGCCTGTACGCTGGCCACCGTACAGTGGACATTGGAATCCTTTCTGTTTTTAAATGGATTTGCACAGTGTGTGAAAACTGAATGCAGTCTATTGCAGCATAGTTTTTGCACTTTTTTTTAGTAATTACATATCAGTACAGTGCTATTTAAATGCAAGCTGATTAAACATTTTATTAGTACTTTACTGCTTAATTAACAACTATTGCTGAAAACATTCCCCATGCTGAGACTTATTTCCACTTAAGCGTCCATCCTGATGAAATGTAACTCCCCATTTGAAGGAATATATGACATTCTGTGGAATGTTTTTTCTTGGTTGTTTCTTGCAAGTGAGCCACTTACTTAGTGCTGAGTATCTGAAATTATTTAAAACAGTCTCTGCGTATGCTTTCTGCATAAAAATTGCAAAGACTATATAAATAAAATTCTCAACAATAATTCACATTCTTATGTGGATGAAGTCTTCATCCAACAAGCCACCGAGTTGTAAAGCTTTCAGATTCTGCTGCTGCTAAATCAACAATTGTGTTAGTCTCATGGTGACACTGCATGTGTCATTTCATTTGGTCTCTTACTCTCCTGATTTGTTCAGCATCTTGCAAGCAGTGTAAACTGGTATAACCTGTAGGTGTTTGCATTTCCTGGGTATGTACACACAGAAGACCAAAAAGGTGTTTGGGTATGAGAGTACAAGAATGGGCAAATAAATTTCTGTTTGTAACTGGACTTTTTTTTTTTTTAAGACAGTTTTTGATGGAGGAGTGCTGGGTATATGAAATGGTGCTCTAGAGAGTTCTGGAGCTCTGCATGATCTCTGGGAATTAGTGCTGGGATCATAATGGAAGATTACTTAGAGCTTTCTGCATACAGGAAAGACATGTCATGATTTCCTTCCATAAACTGCAAGCTTAATAGTGCAAGCTGACAATCTTTTACATTCGTCTTTCTTTATGAATTTCACATGGAGGAATTTAGCAGCATACATGGGGAATTTGCTTTCAGAACTGAAGTTCTGCAGGACTTGATTCTGTTCTCACCCTTGTGTAAGCCAAGTGCGAGCCACGACAATCATTCACGTGAGTGACATTGGTTTCTCATAAAAGTTATTCTTTGGTCATGTTTCCGTATTTCCAGTCTGTAAGATCATGGTGGAGGGGAACGTGATGTTTGCAGAGATAACCTCCTTCTTGCTGCTGTGTTCCTCTGTGGGAGGTTGCCATCTTTCAAGTGCCGTAGATGTTTGTCGACCCTTTGAGCTCAAATTTATCTTCTTTGTGCAGATGCGGCTGTCTAATCTGCAGTCCCTGCTACAGTTGTTAACATCTGGCAGAAAGACAGGGCTGAAAGTTGGGGTAAAAGTCTTTTCAACCACTCCAGCAAGGTTTGGAAGGGCTTGTCTTTTAATGCCATAGGTGATGGTTTTCACAGAATCACAGAGTGTCAGGGATTGGAAGGGACCTCAAAGGATCATCTAGTCCAATCCCCCTGCCGGAGCAGGACCACCTAGATCAGATCCCACCAGAACACGTCCAGGCAGGTTTTGAACATCTCCAGAGAAGGATACTCCACAACCTCTCTGGGCAGCCTGTTCCATTGTTCTGTTACCCTTACTGGGAAGAAGTTCTTCCTCATGTTTAAGCAGAACCTCCTATGTTCCAGTTTATATCCATTTCCCCTTGTCCTATCATGGGATGCCACTGAGAAGAGCCTGGCTCCATCCTCATGACAGTCACCCTTTACATATTTATAAACATTTGTTTATTAGTTTTGTCTAAACTTTGGGCTTAGGCTTTATGAGGGCTGTTAGACAGAAGAAAAATAATTCTTTCATAGATCTGTGTAGAGAAACTAACTCTTATCTCCGTAGTTTCACAGCCCAGGCTCAATCCAGGGCAGGACAAACAATAACATTAAATGGATGTTACTGGCTGTGAGTTGAGTTCCTGCAGAAGACAGTTCAGCCGTGGAGTTCAGTGGGGCAATGCGTAAAGAAAATTGTTCATTTTTGTAGGATTGAGCAGCATGAGGTGTGGCAGAGCTAGCTGTTCCCAGCCTTCAACTGGAAGCTGTATCTGTTCCTTGATGGGGCTAAGCTGTAAGTTCACAGCAGGTCTATAATTACCCTTAACTAACACTGTGAAGGTAATAACTGGCGTCTTTTTTTTCCCCCCCTTAACCCTCCTCCACAGGTGTCCAATGTGGTTATTTACACCTGTGAAGAGTGAGTAAGACAGTAAGTATAAAATGCTGCCATTCTGGTTTGGCAGTGTTTAATGACCTTGTAAATGACTGTTCAAATTTTCAGGTGGAAGATTGGGTCCTCTTTCAAATATTTTTAAATTTTTGTAATCCTCAATCTTTTTATCCTTTTCTGCTATCCTGAATAGCATATCTAGGGTGATCATGCAAAATGATGTTTCACTACGTAATTTCTCAAGAGGGATTAATTTAAAAATGATTTAGGAAATCTCATGATTTCATCAAACACACCACAAGAACTCTGTGAAGCAAAGTAGCATGCACAGATGCTCCTTGGGGAATATGACAGATCATTTGAACTGTGTTTTCATTAGGAAAACGTACTCTTTTTATATCCGTGCAAGTATTTAGTGTTACAGATTCTCATTGTCTCATGAAACCCTCTGCATTCAGCCTGGCCAGGTTTTTCAGTGGGATTGTTGTCAGAGTAAGGATCACAGGACTGGACTGATACATGTTCATGAACCTCTTTCTCATCATTTTGCTGATTGCTGTTTTCTTAAGCATTTCTCCTCATTTAAAATTTGAGAGCTCCTGTAAGTAGGAGGAGAATTGAGATGGTTGCCTGTACTAATGGAGAAAAAATTCCAGTAATTTTTTTTCTTTTTATGAAATGTTTTCATTTTGTTCCTAAGGAAAGTGTTCTCTGGAGTGAGGGTTAAATGCATTCTTGACACTTGATTCCCTACCCTGCCTGCTGACTCACCATTTTGTTGGCACACAGACATGCTACAGTTGTGGAGTGTGTTTACCAAGTGCTTGAGTTGCAAATGGAGTGCCGTTGGATTTTCTCTTTCTTGAAACGGTTGGGAAAAGTTTCAGCCTTTTCAATCAGCTGTATCGCAGCCTACTTTTTTAAAGCTCAGTTTCATCTTTCAATACATTTTTAGTGAAAGTGGATTTATTTAAGAAACATCATTTAGAGAGGGGCAGTGTCTTTATGTTCTAACTAGTTACAGCCATATATGGAAGACGAATCCTACCAGGCCTAACATATTTTGGGATATTTCTTTCCAACTGGCATCACATTAGCATCTGGGAAAATAAGTCTGTTTTATCCTGTTATATGTAAACACATGAAAAATATACTGTCCTCTTTTTCTGGTCTGATTGAGCCAGGCACCGCGTGGTGCTGGGGACGGTGTGGGCATTACGATCACCTTGTCCATTGCTTTTGTCAGATGGGCCTGGTCACTGGCATAAGGAACTCGCAGGTTGCTTTGTAGTTAATAACTGACATTGCTTCAGGTGTCATTCCAGGGCACAGCCTTGTGCAAAGAAGTGAGGAAAGGTCATTATGGCAGCAAAACTCACAGAGGGCTGGACCACTGATACTATTAAGGCTTGCTTTTAAGAAATAAAGGGAGGATCAGGGTCGAGCAATTGTTGACTCCAGACCCCGCACTGCGACCAGTGGGCATGCTGCTGCAGATCAGCAAAGCTGTGCTCATCTGGCCTTTACCCCTGGAACAGCAGGGTATCCCTCGGCAGCTCAGCTGGCAGGAGGTTTGAGTTGTTGCTCATTATGAGCCTAATGGGCAAAAAGTGGACTTGGAGGGAATTGTTTGCTGTAGTCTGAGTCTCTGACAAACAACTCACTGCAGCTGCATACAAAATAAACAAGTGAGAGGCTAAGATAATGCAGATCTTGAATAATTAGGCATGGGAAGAGTTTTATGTGAATGCCTTTATCCATTTAATGAACCTCTTGTAGAAAGTGAATACCCCAGAGCCCAGTAGGCAGCATATGTAATCGCTAACCAGAAAGCTGGAAGGACAGCAGTATGAAATCGCTGAGCTTTTTGGAGTAATAGAAATCGTAGCACTTATTTACAGACACATCAGAAACACATTTCTGGATGACTGTGAATAACTTACTTCTAGATGATAGTAATTAACTTAATCCTAACAAGTCAAGATTGCTGCTTAGTGTTTAAATCAGTTTTTGTTATAGAAACTTGAATGTTAGATGCAGCTTTTTAGCTAATGTTTTAGGAGGTAGTGGCAGTTCAATAGCCCCTGTTTCAAACATGACTCTTAGTTGCAAAGAGCATTTTCACTTTCCTCTTTATAGCTGTTCACCAATGTCTTTCTGTCTATGACCGATGTATAAAATAAGTTTCACAGATGTTACATAGTTATCCAGAATTCAAGTTGAAAACTGTGACTGAAGAGGAAGGTTAAAACACAGCAGAGCATGTTTTTCTACTAACAAGTCAGTGATAAAATGGAAAATGTTGAATTTTATTCAATATTTCTTAGACAGGGCTGTTAAATTTTGAACTATAGATATGGGACCCTGCCTCCCATGCTAATTATGTCTTTCTGATCCGTGCTACATTATTTTTCAAAGAAGATGAGTACAAGATATTCCCTGTACTATTATGGTGAAAGAGTTTGCTGTGGTATCCATCAACCACTGGGGTTGATCTAGAAGCACCTGAAGTCCATAGAAGGATCTCATTGATAGTGGTGGGTTGTGACTTAGATCCGCTCAGTTTGTTACAGTGACACCTGTGCCAGGAAGCGATGAGGAAAGGTGATACAGTTGAGCTCAGGATTTTTAAAGTTACCCTCTGCATTACCGATTTCTGCTCAAAGTGGTTCCTGTATTGCGGGGAACATCTTTTGGGGGCTTAAGTTAGTTTTCCTTTGGGGTCATGACATGCCATTTTTGCTAGGAATGGGATATGAAGTC
Organism: Tauraco erythrolophus; assembly: GCF_009769465.1. Lineage (NCBI taxonomy): Eukaryota > Metazoa > Chordata > Aves > Musophagiformes > Musophagidae > Tauraco > Tauraco erythrolophus. The sequence continues at coordinate 17,523,067 of NC_141479.1, read as the reverse complement.
ACATTGACACTATGGTATCTGTCACATACAAACCTCGGGTGTTAATGACCTGTCCTGGAAGGAGGAGATTTGCTTATTACATGGAAATTTACTGAAGGACAGGGGAAATTTTAATTGCTAGGATTCTTCCTGACTCATTAAGTAGCATTACAGTTTTTGTGCCAAGAATTTTATAAGGATGACATTCGGTAATTATGTCATGATAAAAACTATTGTAGTGCTTAAGATAATGAAACCCTACCACCCTCCACCCAACCACCCAACGATTAGGGCTGCTTTCTAATAATGTGTAGCTGGAGATTATATATGTTCCCTTCCCCTTATATATATTCCCTTCTTTCTCCAATAGTACTTTTGACAGTTCCAGGTGAAAATTGTTGTGTCAAGCCAGATGGACTTAATAATTGGAATTCAACAAAGTTCTGAATGGTTCTGTTTTTGTTATACATCTGTAATGAGCAAATTTTGTAAACCCAAGGAAAGCATATGGATTAAAGCAAAGTGGTGCCAGCACAATTCAAATGGTTCAAATTCTAGAGCGGATCGTTACTCTGGCTTTCTTAGTAATTTGAAACTCTCTCCATGCTATGCCTGTAGATCGGTTTTGAGGATAAGTCAGATGTCAGAGTCACGAACAGATGCGTTATGTTTTACTAAATTTTATAATCTTCTGAGAGGGTTTAATGAAAAATAAGGCACCAGGGAGAAGTGAATTCCAAGTTAATAGGCCCAGAATTTCACCCTGTGGCTTCTTCCTCCTTAACCAAACTGCCCTCTAGTCTGACTTGTGAGACTTGGTTTGCTTTGAACCCCCCCAGTATTTCAAATGATGTCCTTCCGTTCTTCTTACATGCTTTCATTAGATGTTTATTTGTTTTAAAACTAATCCTTGTTCTTTCCATGCACAATATTATGTCAGTTCGTTATTCAAAACTCAAAATGAGAAATGGCATGTCTTAAGTTTACGTAGAGCTTTGACCTGTTTGATTACTTAAGTGGGAATAGTACCTGCCTGTCCTTTCCCATATGCAATTCACAGACTAGTCTTTCGTCTGCTTAAATTTGTAGACCTTCTTTATATATACTTAATGGGTTCCTCTTCCATAGAGTTTATTGGTATATTAATTTACAGCAACAAAGACTAACATTTATCTTGCTTTAAAAAACCTAGACTTATAATATTTGGATGGATTTTAAAATTTTAAATAATTTTTGCTTTCCTTTAAAAATGAGGGTTTTTTTTTAAATAAAATTCAAATGCTGACAATCTGTGTTAAGAGGAAAACTTAGCAATAAAACTGTTAGAGAAGAAAGGTGTCATACTCTGTTCATCGTGTGCACGTTGCTTACAGTCCAGTGCAAGCTACGATAAGTTAATTCCTGACAAGAGTCACCGTAATAAATAATTGGATTTGTTGATGGTGAAGCAAGACTAAATTGCTCAATCCTCTGCTCTAAATAGCTGACCACAGTTTTTACTAACAGTGTCTGTCAGTTTGAAGCTAACCAGTATAATTGCTAGAACATAATTGTTGTCCTTTGACTCAAGTGTAGGTCATTTTTTTCAGACCTTGTTGTATAGGTGGTTTGGGTAACACCGGCTCCCTGTAAAAATATCCTACCTTTTCTGCCCCAGGCAGAAGTAATTTACAGTTACTCTTCTAATCATGGGAGTTACATGATTGGAAACAGCATTCAGGGATGCTACAGCCAAATGAAAGAGACCCCATGGAAGTATCGCCATCTATAACCACATGGTGATCCAGCTTCACACCGAGGGGGTTCTGGGCTGAATCTTGGCCTCCCTGGCAAATACCACTACAAACCCAAATTCCCTCCTGTATAGCTGGAACACTGTACGCAGCAGTCGGTTCTGGGGAGATACACTTTAGGTGATGTGCACATATCAAACAGTGGAAGTGAGAATGGTGGAGGTGGTGTCCTCGAAGTGTGTTTATAAGACAGTTATCACTGGTTTTCTTGGATTTGATCATGAAATGATTAGAGAGATGGATCATGATGAATGATTCCAGAGAGTTCTTATTGCAGCATCTTTTAGTGCCTCATTTTTTGCCATTTGAAAAAGAAGTTTAAGTTTAATTTCTCTTCTGAAAAGCCTGCTGTATGCCTGCTTTCTTTTAAAAGGAAGGAGTCCGTGAATAGCTTTATCATATATAATACAATTATCATATATTACAAGGGTCTGTGGCTACTATTTATCACATTCATTCTGATTATGTAAAACTGAAAATCATTGCATTGAAATGAAGTTTCAATGTTTTTATTCAAAGCAGCTTCTCACAATGTATAAATACTGCATATTAACACACATGAAAAATACAACTTCTAAGGCACCCAGAAATGTGTCCATACACTAGTTACAGGACCATCAACAAATAAATTGTGTACAATTTGATCTAGACAGTCAATATTTGATATATCAGAAGATACAAGTCCCTCAGTACTGTACCAGTTTCAGAAAATATTTACAACACTGTGATATAGGGGTGCCTGTACCCTTAGAATATTATAATATGTACTCATCATTACAAATATTAGAAACTGTTTTAGTCCGTTCCATGGCGTTCTGACAAAATAACTTAAGGGCCTAATTTGCAAAGTTCTACAATTAATTATTTGTGCAAGTTCTGAAAATAAATTTACATTGATAATTTGTGAATTTTTGGTTCTTTGCTTCATCTCAGAGGTTTGGTAATAAGCCTTACCAATAGACATGCCATCCTAGCTGAACGTCACTCCTTTCCCAGCAGGTCAGTGGATACACCTTTTCCCCTTACCCTTGACACGGATGAGGATGCAGTGTTTGTAGCAGAAAGAGACTATTTGATCTTCAGTACAAATGTCGAACTAGTTCACTGGCAAAGGAACTAATGCTTTGTTAGAATAATGCAGTTCTTTGGTCCTTTGTTTTTATGGAAGGCATAATATTTTTATTCACTAAAAATTGAAATCCTGTCTGTGAACAAGCAAGCTAGTGAATGACTTTCAGTGTAGTATTTAAAGTAGCAGTAAAGAGATTTAATATGGCTTAAAACATATGGTTAATTGGGCAGACACAGATAACACATCCAGGATACTGAGTACCCAAATGTACTATGATTAAGATTGTCTATAAGTCTCTTATGTAAACTTCTTTAGTGTCTCCTAAAGAGCGCTGGCTTTAGCCAGATTTGACTTTTATAGACCCAGCCACACAAAGCCTGAGATTAAACTACTGTGGCTGGGAGCACAAATGCACAGTTTATATATAACAAAGCCCATGCTGACAAGCCTACCTGTGTTGTTCAAAAGAAACAACCCGTATTATCCTTTTCACGAGAAAAACTTAAGGCCCTGTACTCTGATTTGCTAACTTTCTTACAGCAATTATTTGGGGAAGTCCTTAGTGCTACATAAGCAATTATGTAGCTTTAAAGATTTCTTGTAGCTAATGGTAAGGCTTATTCACAAATGCAATACATTTATAAATTACATTTAAAATTGTAAAGGCTGGCAAAATAATAAAAGAATTAACAAAATAAAACAAACCCCAACCAAAATTGTCTGTTTATCCCTAACATTAAAAGAGCATTTTATTCTAATGAAAAACTATTGGCACAAAACCATTATATTATAGATTAAAAGAACAGTTAATAGTAGTGAAAAAGATTGCCTAAAACGCATACCCTAACCTACCACAGAAATATAAAAGTTTATATTCTGAAAATATATACTGTATTAAAGTTTGTAAGCTTATTTGTTTAAACAGAAATGTACTGAAATAGTAAACTAAGCAACACTTATCTACAGCAAAAATATACATGCAGGACAACACAAAATAAATTTGCTTACCTTTAATATCTACAAATGCAAAACTGTAGATTTTTAAAGATTGTACAAAACAATTTACACAAGAATAAAATAACATACTTAACAACAAATTGCATTTATAATCTTAAATACTGTGAATATTAGTAAAGGTACCCAGACTAATATGTACAGTACATCTAGATATCTGAATACCTGGTAAGGACAGAAACACAAGAGAAAATTGATTCTGATTTTTAAATACTGGAAAAGAAGTTTTTGACATTGTTATTACTCTTCTTTGAAGGGAAAATAGATTCCATGAAAGCTAGATTGTAACTGTATAGATATGAATAATTAAAAATGTTAACTATGGTTAGCGCTTGCTTTAATGGAAAAATAATTATAGAAAATGTATTTCAACCGTTCCTTTGTCATAAAAAATGCTAAGATACAGATATCTGAAAATTCAGATGAAACGATGCAGTTTAAAGGTCTAACGACTTATGATTCTTCTCCATTTGAAAATCTCGTATGGAAAGCATACCTTCACATTGCTGAGCAATCTTCTATATTTATGTACAAAACCCAAGCATAGTATTGAAATAAACTTCCTAATATCTTATTAACACATGACTAGGAGTTATGGCTCTCTGGACAGGAATAAAGGAAATAAAGGAAATTGAGGAATCATGGTACTTTCCATTGCTTTTTTTTTTGCCTTTTTTTTTTGCCTCTTTTTTTTTATCCTGAAGTCATATGCTGGAGGCCTGATTGTGCAAACACGTGTGCATGCGAGTGGTTTTCACTTGAGTAATCCCTCTCATTTTAACGGCACCGCCATACAGGTGACTCACGTGCGCACAGCAGGGGGTCCTGCGGCCCCAGTCCAACCAGGTCTTTGCGTGTGTGCTCCACGGCATTGCTGGCAGGTTGTGGAAATAAGCAGGAATTAGTATAAAACAAGTGGTGCATCTATCACTTGAACCAGTTATTGGAAGAGTTCTGTTCCAAACATTTAAAAATAAGTTACTTGTTTGGATAAGTTTTTTTTGAAAACATTTAAAACAGGCTAATTAGAAGCAAGATTTTGTCTTTTTAATACAGAATCTCCAGGAGAACTTCTGCTTTTAGGATAATGATTTCCTTAAAATTCAGTGGTACAATTAGGCCATAGAAACAGTACTTTTAATTATTTGTGGAAAAAGAAATGTTACATTCATGTGTTGAAACGTACTGTTGACTATAATCACCTGTTCGTTGACTTTTATAAAGGCTTTGTTGAAACTCTTTGTGGAAATACTGGGAGGAAGAAAACCTAGCAGCCTTGTTGGCAGAGGTTTAAACCATAACCAAGTCACGGAGCTCAAGGATGGAGAGCAAGTCCACAAATTACAAAGCAAACAAATGTGCAAAGCTCTTCAAGAGGTTTTAATCTGGGCATACTGAAGTGGCAGGTGAAGTCACAGAGCGTGCCTGTGTCATTTCCATATTAATTGCCTCTCTACCAAGAAGGAACTGAGAGAGATCCAGTGTTCAGAAGTCAGTCAGCGTCACTGAAAAGGACTAGGATCACATTCCGAAATAGCAGATTGGATTTTTGTCATTCATTGTGGACTGCTTTTATGGATAGCCATAAGTTCTTGTAACAGATGGTGGGGTGGCCAGATGTGGAGAGCTGGGAAAAGCAAAACAAGACCTCTCCCTCCACTTAGCTCAATACCTAGCACCTTGTATAAACTGCTGGCCCACACCCAAAGGCCTCCAGAGCAGAAATTATCTCACACCTGAGGAATCAGGCAACTAGACTAAGGCTCATAAGGATTTGCTTTTAGACTTCAGACCAAAAGGGGGATGTTTAAACCTGAAAAACAGTACGATGCCACGTAACGGCACCGCTCACCCTGTTACTGACATCCGGCTAACAGGAATGTAGTAAACTTAAATAAAGCATCTTGTTGGCAAGCCCTTCAATGCTCCTCGAGAAGGCAGAAAGTGAAGAGAGACTTAGGGGGGACTCGTTTCAGAATCCACTTTTTTCCCCTTAACCCTGGCAAATGAATCTATTTCATATATTTTTTTGTACAATTTTGCACATAGAGGAGCATGCACGTGACGGTTTCTTTTACTGCCCACAGCATTCTGTGTGCTTTCTATATATTCTTTATTTTTCTACACAATTTGCTGCTAAAAATGTGTTTGCATTCTCATGTGATGCCATTAATTCAGTCAAGGGAAGTATGAAAATAAGATCCGTGATCAATAAACAGCTGAATATGAACACAAAATAAATAAGTTAAATAAATTCAACAAAGAAAAAAAATCCTAGTAATTTTTGTAAAACTAACTTTACATATTATACATATAAATTATCAGATTTTTCCATTACACTGTTAGAACTTAGAAAAAAATAATTAAAGTATTTCTAAAGTATGGTGTTCGGGTCTACAAAATGTCGTGCCGACCCACTTTTTAGATTGAGCCCTCTATGTCAGCCCAGATGTGTTGCAACAGCAAGAATAAGTTAAGAAGGACAAATTGTTACGGATGGTGTGCCTTGTTGGGCCTCAGAGGTGATTCCCAGCACCCGGAATGTACACTTTTATCTGGATGAGCACGTGAAGGATGCAGCCCTCTGCAGAGCCTGTGTGCACTGGACAAGCCTGCCTACATCTCGGTACACAAAATCAAACCAGCTACAAGCAGCTGTGCAGCTCACAAGGAAATCGACACAACCATAAGTATTAGGATACACTGTCACAAATTCCTCAAGGATGCATTGCCTCTGCTTTTCAAACACAGGGAACGTTCGACTGTTCACAAGTGGAGCATTTTCTCTTTAGGTTAGGCCAAGACATCAGACTTCATAAATTTTGTCTTGCAAGTAGCTGAATAATGAATCCAGTCCTTTGGAAGAACTCCACAGCTGTTTTAACATCTGACACTCTTTCTCATTCACATCTTCAAGTCCGGATTTCAGGAAGCTCCGCACGAGACATTTGGACTCTTCCAATACCTAAAGCCAAAATATCACTCAGTGTTTTATTTTGAATCTCACAGAGTTATTACGGATAACGGCATTAGCAGCATTTTTACACCTCCGACTCTGGTTTACAATCTAAAAAACTTCTTTGGGCACAGAAATTAGATCTGATTTACAGCCATAACTCCACTTGCTGATGGGCAGCATCTTCAAGAATTAAGGGCTTCTGAGGTTTATGCCTTAGTGCCAACATTTTTAAAAGGAATGAGGGGTTCTGAAGTACCGTGGTTTATTGAAGGTCTGCCATGAAGCACTAGCAGCTGAACTCCCTCCTGTTGAAACTGTGATCCCTTGAAATGAAAATGTGTGAGGCAGGATATATTGGCTACCTGTTTTCTTCAAAGTAGTCTTTAAGGTTATAGAGGCTGGAAACCCAAATGTGGATGTCCATCATCTTTTACAGTTTTCCCTCATGCATCGTTTCCTTCTCCAAACAGAAATGAATAGGAAATACTGCAAATACCTTTCAAAATTTATTTACTTACATTTTTATAAAAGTGAAATGTTTTATAGAAGAAGGGTGTTGAGCAAAACAAGCACCCTCTGACTGTGTTCTGGAGTTAGATTTGCTTAGCATATACAAGCAGTCATAAAAAATCACCTAAGGTTTTTACAATGGAAAGCCCAATCAAGCCCTTGGTAATCATTCTGGATTCTTACAGGCAAGAACAGAAGGTCCATGGTTACTTCCATAGTTCAGCTCATTTTTCCCAGACCCATTTTCAGAAGCATTGAGATTACTTTCTTTAAAATTCTTTTTGAAATACGTTAACACCAGTATGTATCTCACAAGGAACTCAGTGGTCAAGCAAAACCATTAATAATTCATACGTTATTGATTTTTGAGGGGCAGAAGACTTAATGTAAACTAATACAGTGTTTATGGTAAGGGAGACATATACTCTTCACTCAGCTTTGTCAAGACATACCTATCAAGCCCAGTTCCTATCTGGTTTAGGTTACACCACTCCTATTCCAAAACAGTATTTCTCTTTAACTCAAGCAAATGGTGTTAACTGGAAATCGCAGGGCCCGTGTATTTTTTTTGGTCTGTTTGTGAACAAGGATTCACAGTGAACTCGGATGAGCTCATCACATTCATTGTTTTTGTGACTTCAGCCTGATTTGCATTTAGGATCTCAGAGAGTGAAGCTAGTCTTTGACAGTTTTAGCTCTCATCTTTGTCCACAAGTTAGCACCAGTCTTCCCAACAGGTCTCAAGATAAAATTTCACTGGCAGCCAACAGCAGTGAAGGAAGGAAGAATTCACAGTAGGGCCCAGAGGTTTTCCCAACTCATATAATACATGTTATATCAGCATGATCAAATAAGCTTATGCTACATTTCCAGACTTTCATTCTGAATGTCTTTTGTGAGATCTAATCTACACTTCATTTAATTCAAAATCTCCTGTCTCTACCTTCTCTTTTACAACAGATATTTTAAATGAAACTGAGGGATGCTGAGACAGTTTTTCAGGCATGGGAAGTATAAAAAGAAACTGCAACAATTTGCACTTTAGTTAGTGCAGTATGATTGCAGCCAGTATCACTTTCTTCACTTCATTCTTTTTAAACCAGGATGTGCCCAGAATAGGAGTATATCTGCCTGAAGGGAAAAAACCTTAGGAAGTAAAAATAGGAAAGGCTTTTCTTTCAACTTTTATGTACACAAAAGGAAAGTCATTATACACTGTGACCAGACTGTGTTCAAATCCCTTTGTGTCTGGATCTCACCTCTCCTTCACAGCAGAGGTTAGATGGCACTATCCTACCCTTTGGGTGCACTGTGTAGAACATTTTGCAGAATCAGGAGCAATGCAGGTGCAGAATAGAAGGCAGATTGAGCTGAAACACAGTAGGCCCGGACAACGTGAAAGGCAAATATATTTTCTTACTGGCCCTACAGAGATTTCCCTGTACAGCTGTATAGTTTCAGACTCTTCCACCTTTGTGAAGGAAACCTATGCTAAAATCCCCTTTCAAAATCGGGGGCAAGGAGGTTCCACTCATACTGAACAAATGTGAAGATGGGGAAAGGAAAACCCTCCCTGCCACTGAAAAATGGGAAACTCCATGAGCTCACTCATCTCTGTCCAGATTTTCTGTTGTTAGCCTTCTTCCACAGGAGTGGTTGTGGAAACTGAGGACCCACCATGTGATGAGCCTTGGGAGCACACCTTGCCCCTGCGAAATGTTATTTTATCACAAAGGGGTTTGATTTCTTACCACTGCACTGCAGGATGCCATTTCTTTCACTCGTAGCATCACTTCTTGGCTAAATGTTGTTGGCCAAAATACTTGTGACACTAGTCCTCTGCTGCAGGCTTCCTGTGCTGTCAGCTTTCTCCCACAGAACAACATTTCATTTGCCTGTGAAACCAAAAGATTACTTGTGATCTTGGGTTGTAATTCCCTTAAAAAATTTCCATACTTGCCTGCTATTTTCAAGATTAAATTTACAAATGGTGTCCTGTATCTTTCCATACTGCAAAACACTTAAAAAGGAATTTCAGTAGTTATTTAAGGATTGTGCAGGTGGCCAGAGCACAGCACGGGTTTCATTTCAGAGAAATGTGCTGGCATGCATGATGAACCTGTATTGATGATTCTACAAGAGTAACTGTCAGTGATACTGTGCCAAGAGTCATGGAACCTAGTACGAACTACTTCGTGGGGCAAATTCTGCTTTGTTATACTGGTAAAAGCTAAGCAGCCTTACTGGAATTAGTGTAAGTTGCCTTTAGAGAGCAGAGAGTGGTATCTTGCTCTGTTACTGCACAATGCTAACGCAACACTGACGAGTACTCTGCAGCATTATTCTGCTAATGCATTTCTTCCCTTTTCTACTACGACCTTGACAATCTTTGCTTTTTCAACCTAGGTTCAATCTCTCTTGTGTATAGCATGTGTAATATATTGAATTCTGAGGTCATTTTGAGATAAGATATTGGTAGGGATTAGATGAACTTCCCATAGATTTCATTTCCATTCCTGACAATAAGAGAAATAGTTGTTCTCTGTTTTACTTTTTAATTTGAAGAGAGAAAGAAGAGCATGAATTTGAGAGAGGTTCTTCAGCAATTTAAGACGGAAAACCTTACCAGTGCAACACCCAGAATTTGTGGGAATGTGTATGATGAGCAGCCAGCTGGAGTGAGTCGGATTGTTGCATATGGTGTCTGAAACCATGCCTTCTCGCTTGCCCAAACGATATCACATAGTGGTAAAATAGAAGCTCCTAACCCAAGAGCAGGGCCGTTGATAGCAACCACAATTGGCTTCTTAAATTGAATAAAAGCTTTTACAAAATCCCTAAAATAAAAAATAAAAGAAAGATCTTGAATACAGAAGTAACACTTAGATAAACACCCAAGCTTTAAGTACTTTATCTGAAAACAAATCAGAACCACAGATGAACAAAATAAATGCCATGGCCCAGTTTTATGAGGTCAGAATTGCAAGATACATGGAAAATTTTTCTCATATTTAGTTATTTAATCTTTCTGAGTATCTGGGATATTAACTAGTTTTGTATATGTTGTATATGAACTTTTTAATTGGAATGCACTGACTGCTGTACTTTTGCAGAATGGTTGGGTGAGGTTTAGTTTTACTTCTGGACCAGTAACTCATGAGTTGATAGACGTAGCGCTTCCCAGTTTGCTCCACAATGGCTCGTACGGATTCTGACAGTCTGGTTTGGGTAACTCGATGAACATATTACAGCGTGAAAGACAGGAAACTCATAAGTGGATTGCTGAATATTTATTGTTTTCAAAAAGTTCTCTTAAGATCCTATGTCGAAGGGTACTGCAAGTCCCATGGATTGGGAGATAGTAAATATTCCTGGCACATGAGCGGAAAGAACAAGACCTACAAAGGGGAGTCAGAGAGAGAGAGAAATGTTTGAACAGGGAAAGAATTAGGCAAGTGATCTGTTGGGTCTTCATTGCAAATGTCTTTGGCAAAGATGTAACAAAATAGATGCCCTTGCCTGCCTACAACAGTAAATGTGAAGTGATGGGAAATAACGGGGAAGTAAATGTGATGGGAGTCATCTGGATGAATCAACTGGAACATGTTGAATTCTGTGCAATGAGGAGATATTTTAAAGAAGTTACCTACCAGCAACTGTGGAAAGACATCTGGTGAATGGAACAGCCTATAGACCAATTAGGAAAAAGCATGAGTGTAATTGCAGGCAAATCACGGCTCCAGCAGCTCAGCGCGCAGCGGGTATATGGCGGCAAACGAGATGCTCAGTTACGTGAGAAAAGAGACATGTATAAATCCAATTCAAAACAGAAGAGGAGATTCTGTTCCTGCAGTGGGTAGTTATTAGATCCGTCTCGCTGACAGGTTTTAGGAAAGAACATTTTGTCAAAGGTACCCTTGGATGAGCTGCAGCTCTCCCACTGAAGCTGAGAAGGTCCAGACTTTTGCATCTAAGAACAGGAGGTGTGCCTTGCAGGTCAGCGTGCCGATTTGGCAAAAAATGGAAAACACAATGGAAGAGAAGTATTTTATTGGACTGAACTGCAAGGTCACTGGCTATATTTTAAATGAAAAGGAAGAGTCTGAGGTGACCCAACATTAAATGTTCAGTGAATGAGTTGTTTTTCAGGCTATCTAGTACGGATTTGATTTTTGACCATTGGAAAACAGAGACTTGCAGGAATTGATACAGCTCTCTTCACATAGTGAGTAAGTAAAACAGAAGATCAGCGGCAAGACAAAGAGTGAAATAAGGAACATCACTTTTGTCATCTGTTCAAGAGAATTTCTTTCTAGAGGATAGCAGGGTTTGGGAGATTTGCGGTTCATTTTTGTTTGCAAAAGTAAAGCTATTCCCTTGTCTCATTATTTCTTAAGTTGTTTACGGTTGAGTAATGACTGTGGATAACTGCACCTGATTAATTCCAGAATTTTGAGAATCTTAGTAGTTAAGCAAGGAAGTCTTCCAAGTAGGACTAGAGATGGGAACAGGGATGTGACGAATCATAGGTAAAGAGAACCAAGTATGGATAAATGGTGGAAGCAGATCTGAGGACCATGTGGAGGCAGACGAAAACAGTGCTGTGGAGAAAAGCACGAAGCATGTGGTGATAAACGGGACTGGAAGTGAATATGGAAAAGCAATTAGGGATCTGGAGAGGAAACAGTTAGCTGATGGGGAGGAAGAACAAAGCAGAACACATTAATGGAGGGGAAAGGCTGAAGAAAATGCGAAATCTTCATATGAATGAGCAAGTAAGGGAGGACCCAGAGATGGGGAGAGAGTGGGACAGCACATTGAGAAGACACAATGAGCCTCTGTCATGAGGGAAGGATGGGAAGCACAGAGGACAGTACAACGGATGGGTATGGAACATGCCACCTATAGGATGGAGTGGAAGGCTACAATATTGGGAGCTTATGAGGGGAACAAATGCCTGCATTTGATCTACAGAAGCTGCAGTGTCCAGCACTCCACTTATTTGTGTTCCCTGTTTGGTAGGGTATTTTTTTCAGTGAGTCACCTTTGTACCCAAAATCTGGCATATTTCTGTGTCTCCAAACCGTAAGTTCACACATGTGGTTTTGGGCTAGAAGATCTTGTTTGAATTCAAGGCAGTCTTTGAAAAGAACTTTTAAAATTGTAACTGTTGTTTCACATTAGAGCCAGAAGCTCAAGGACAGGTGAAGTGTCACATGCAGAAGGCTTTTGGTTTTGCTAGAGGACATCTGGGAAGTTGCCCATCGAATATGCTTTGCGATGCTCAAGATACCTCTGCGTTGCTGCAGAGGTCTTGCTGCAGGTCAGGGCTCGTAACATGTCAAAAGGCTGTAAGAAGCAAAGCAGGTCATGTAGTCCTTTGTCTTCTGAGCACCCTCAGAACTTCTTAAGTCCCGTCATATAACAATGCCTGACTGACGAAGTGAGGCTGACGCTTGGAATGACTTCCAGTGAGTTTTTCGATTGCGGTGCTCCGTAGGCCACGTGCAGAGTTGCAGTGCAGTCCGTCTGCCTCTTCCCTGCTCCAGGAGCGCAATGCTGGACACGCGGCTGGATGATGGCAGCTCAGGCTGATGGATCTGTGTTCAGTACCCGGAGAGAAGCCGCAGTGCCACCCATCTGTGAGTCGCAAACCCCAAAGGCAGTGGATGAAACTGGCAGCCAGATGAATAAATCATTCATGTGAGAAGAGCCTTGATGGGTATTTAAACTTCAGTTTCAACTTGTGACCAGTATGTCAGATCCATACTTTAGAAAGTGGAAACACACGGTAATCGAGATTTTAGTTTCATTTTGATGTAAGTCTAACTTGATGTACAGCAGTGGAGGCAAAGATCTGTCAATGTGTTTTAGGACATCCTAACCATCGAAAAAGCAAAGCATACATTTTTTTCTGCTCTTATTACAGTATATTTTCCATGAGTTGAGTCCTTTGTTCACAGAAGGCACAGAGAGTGCTAAATGGAAAACGTGGTGTATTGTTTCCAGAAGGACAATAAAAGTCTACTTCCAGTGGGCCTGAAGCCGACATTCTTGACAAGGAGCAGTACATTGCACCAGTGTTTCCAGAGTGTTCTCTGACTCCAAGGGTGGAAAAACTGAGTATCATAGTCTGGCTTATGCTCATTTAAATGTTGAATTGATAAGTACACCTGTATATTAAATGCGTGTAGATAAATGTATACATATATAACAATACCTATCTACACAATATTTGCAGGAATAATATTAAATTTGTATCTTCTAATGGAGTCTAAGTGTGCATGTGTTTTCAAACGGGAATAGTGATTTTCTTCCCTCGTGTTTTTTTTTGGTTCCACATTATTAAAAATCCCTCACATTAAAAAAAAATAAAATTAGTATGTGTCCTTCAAAGGGTTTTTCTTTTTTAAAATCACTACATGACATTTAAGCATAGCTAGGGTCATAATTTATTATATTTAAGAAGTAAATTTTATATTATTTCAGAATAATTACTACTTTGAGAATTTCAGAAGTATTAAACTGAGAATCCAAACTGACGTGCAGTAGTTGTAACCGAGATAATTGGTGGCTAATGCATGTCATGTAATAACTAAACCTGATCTTATGTTATACTAATATATCAAAAATATAGATCTGTTGTAAAACAAATTCTTTAATATTCCTTCATAGAATTGGTGCATGAGGTTTTAAAGCTCTCAGAAGAATAATATTTATTTGTAGGAAATGGAGGGAAAAAAAAAAAGGGACCGAACCCTCTCCTGGTACAGACTGGTGAAATACCATTGGCTTTGGTGGAGTAATGTTGATCTATACTGGAAGATCTGCCAAATAATAAATAAAGCCATTAAAGTATACCTTGTGGATAATGGAAATACTTGGTGATGTATTGTGCAGATTGATTTGTAGACTGCATGTCATAAACCCTGGATTTCTATTACGGTAATGTGATATATATAAGGAAAGACACATTTTAGTTATGAAAATAAAACTACATTTACATATATATTAAGTAATTTAAATTTAAGAAAAAGAGTGGAGACCCTTCTAATAAGGTTCTGAAATACAGTGGCAGACTGCTGTTTCAACAGAATATGAGTAAGCCATGGATTCCCATTTGTACTGAGAGTCATTAAATGAGGAACATTAAGTAAAATATCTGCCTTTCAGGAACCGCTTTAGAACATGAAGCAATAGCTAATCTGGAAAAACAACAACAAAGTTGTATTTGGATTTGGAGGAATGATTTGAAATATTAAATACAGAGAATTGAAATAAAATAAATCCCTATGGATATCAGCACCGGAATAAATGTGCTTTCTTTTCTAATAAGGAAAGGTCCAAGGTTCTTCTTACTAAACAGATTTGTAGGACTACAGTTAGAACGCAATCAACAGTTAAATAGACAACATTTTTGGACCTGATAAATATCTTTATAATCACACACTGCATTTCATAATTTAGAGATCATAGGTAAGCTTGGGTCACCTTATAGCTTCTGCAATCCTAGTGCTTTCCTTTCTTCTGTCATTGGATAACCTGCCAATTAAATATGAGTAATCTAGGCCACTACAGAATACACTTCCCACTGCGCTGAGAAGTAAGAGTTTACTGTCATCAGCTGATGCATTGCACAATGCTCTCCGAACTTCCTTCATGATCTGTGGATAAAGAAAAGTAAACAATTCGACATGCATGCCGTTGCAATATCATTTCCCTAGTTTTACAAACCTTATTGATTTTGAGAGACTTAAATTTTGGGCACTGTTAATACTTACATCAATTATATATCTTTATAGAATTTTAATATACTTAGAATGATAACACTGAGAATTTACAAAATATTTTATATTTGGAAGTGCTTTGTTGGTGCTTACTAATTCAAATAGTTTTTAGGACTTGGCTGTTCTTTTGCTTATTCTATGGGAAATTCTAGCCAGCTTATGCTATTTGATTGCAATTTAATAATTTCAAATATCACTTTTTTATTTCCATTGTGTATATTCAGTGTACATCACTGTATCCTCAGTAACATGGTTATCATAACAACAGCCTATTAACCTCAACAGGTTGTAAGCAAAATCTATAAACCCCAGTTTTCAGCTCTTCAACTATGCTTTATATGACTTCAACCAGAGCAAAGCAGGACAAGAGGACATCATAAACATCAACATGACAAATATATTATTAATTTTTCTGTGGTCAGTGATACTGTTAAAGTCTACAAAAGTTAGAGTAAAAAAGCCACTTGAAAGAGAGACATTTTGACTCTGATTTAGAACTGGATCAAGCTATTAATTGCACCATAAATCAAACCTAATCAAAATCTGTATAGCATTGAGCTACTGGTATTGTAAGAAAATGGCCCTTCATCTGAGCAGAGAATTGTTTTACTAATGATTTTTAAAAGGCAATATTCTGTCATAAACTCCTGATGGGTAACTTCTCGTTTGATCACAATTCAGTGTAATTTGTAAGCTGTAATTGATTTCAGCCATTTCAGCGTCCTCTCTTCTCTTTGGCGATTTGCTCCTCATTTCAAGGGACAGGATTTCATCTAGTGTGACACCTACTATAAACATACTCATGTGTCAAAGTATTTCCTACAGACAGGGTCCTATTGAGTCAAATTTTTCTCTTTTGTAGTGAAAAATTTGCTGTTAAGTGTAAATTAGGTAAAAGAGAGCAAAATGTGGTTTCCATGTGAGAGAAAAACAAGATTTTTAGCTTGTGATTATTTTTGTTCACTGCTGTTTCCAAAAATTCTTTAGATCTCTGAGGTGCCTTATTTAAGAAATGTCCCTAAACACAGCACAGAAGTTTTGTTTATACCATTCTAAATAGGCAGCCTTTTATTAGAAATCCTGTGGCGTGTAAGACCGAGTTTGAACTTGTATATTCAAACCGTGCAGTGCGATGCTGATGCTACCTGCCTGCTCTCCATACGCGTTTGCATGAAAATGATCTCACTGGCTGCTGAGACCGGGACATGAGAAAGCAGGTGGTGAACTTTGAGATGCTTCACTGTTACAAGTGCACTTCAGAACGCCTGTAATAGCGAGTATGTGACAGTGGGTGCAAGTGAACTAATTAAAAGCAGCAGAATTTAGAAGTGTATTTGAAATTCTTGTGCAGGTACAGAAATGTCATCAGCGATTTTACAAGTACTGTTTATACTTAGAGTCTCAAAGCCTGTCTCAGCCCTCAGTTGGTAAAAACAGCAAAACTGCACATTTTGTAAAGGGGAAACAAAGGAAAAAAAACCCCTAAAACCTCTGATCAACGTTAAAAAAGAAACTTTAGAAGGTGGTAGGCATTAGAATAAAAAAAGACACGTATTTTGATTTTCCTAGTCCCATGTGAATGCCAGATTGTCCAAAAAGTTTATTTTAATTCATCTCAAACTCTGCTCTTTCTTAGGGAGGATGTATAAATAATATCAGAGGATAGCAGCCAAACATTTTTATATCCAATGAAGAGTGTTGCTTTAAGTATGATGCCACGATAGGACACTCCATTCAGCAAGTTTCTGTACTGTTCCCCTTCCTCCAGTGATATCTGCACATGTACCATCTCTTTGATGTCACCACGGCTATCCTTCAAACACATCATTATCATTAGCAGCCTGCCTCTTTTTGTCTTATCTCTCATGGATCTGGACAGCTAAAGCCATCCAGAAGTATAACAAACTTTTGAGCAGAGGTTATACTACTTGTAAGAAAAAACGATATTCTGCTATCACTGTTTTTTCAGTGTTTTGGAGAGGGTGATATTAAAAGTCTGAATTGATTTCTCAGATATGGTTGAAAATGGGAAGGCTTTGGTGGTATTTTAGATGGTATTTTTGAGCAGGAGCGGAAATTTAGTTCCACTGCTCCACTAGTTTCTAGCAAAAGAAAACAGTATCAGAAGCCTGGAAACCATAATGTATCAATGCGTTCAGGCTCCAAAAAGTATGAATTTTTGTAAATATCTGTAAGTTTGTAATTAAATTTAGCACCAAAAGGTGCTTAGAGGCTCACTGGAACACACCAATGCCAGCAAAGTCAATTCTCACTCCCTCGTTCTATGCCATGATTCCTTTGCTGGTGCAGTTCAAAATTCATCTGGTCACCTTGTCACTCAGCCCGCTCTCCACTGTTGCTTCTGAGTGCCCTGGCACCATGGCTTTCCTCATTCCTCATCTGGGTAGGGGCATTTCTCTACAAATGTTCACATAGAATCATAGAATGGTTTGGGTTGGAAGGGACCTTAAAGATCATCTAGTTCCAACCTCCCTGCCATGGGCAGGGAAATCCTCCACTACACCAGATTGCCCAAAGCCTCATCCAACCTGGCCTTGAACACCTCCAGGGTTGGGGCATCATCCCATCCATGATTATAGGAAAGCTATTACAACGAAGATAAAAAAGATGGCTTGTCTGTAGGGTTGCAGAACTGCGTATTAAACTGTGGTATTGTAAAGTAAATATAATTTTAGTTCAGAACAGCTGTCAGGTTTTAAGCACCAATTTCTGTTTAATGTGGCAGTGAATTCAGTTTGCAAATACAGAGATACTGTGTGCCTTTAGTTACATTTCTTTGTCAGATTCCATATTTTTTTTCTGCTTTTTTCTGTTCCATAGTCCTTAAACCTTTCCTCGTTTTGGTATAACTATGGCATTTGTCCAATTAAATTTTACTTCTTCTAGTGGATCAGATCTAATACTACTATTTTCAGGGCTCCATAGCAGTGTTCTCCAGTTCCATGCTTTTTTTAATTAGCTTTTTTGATGGTCTTTTAGTTAATTTTCAGTTGTGGGGACAGTATTTCTATTTGAATGCATTTGACTAGAATTTCTGAGCAAGTATTTACAAAACAGTATGGGCTAGTTATTTAGCTTATGATAATCTATCGAATTATAAATTTAGACCAGGCCTAATGCTTCACTTACTGTTTTATTGAAACCCCAATATGTAATAAAATCATTGCTTTCTCAAAAGTTGCTTATTTTTTTAATCCTGTCAAGAAAATAAGCTGGTTAGTTCTTCAACAGGACACCTTATATTGCAAAATGAACACAAAATGCTTAAAAATTTCATTAAACTTCTAAGAGCTTATTTTAATGCCTTTCACTGGATGTAGGAAATTTTAAAAGGCATTTGGTGCCCTTTGCTTTCAGTATTGCTTACGTTCTGGGACAATCAGAGAGGTGGGAATTTGTCACCATAATTACACAAAGTATCCTGAACACAAGTCTCTTGTTCAGGTAAACAGAAATACTAGTTTGAAAGGTTAACGTCTCTGAATCTCCAAGGACTCACTGCTGGTATTCTTACTGGTAATTATTCTGTAAATAGTACAGTAAAAATTTTAAAGCCATTCAGTTCTTCTTAGAACTTCTTCCACACTTGTACATTTTACATAAATACACTATTTGTTACCTCCTGACTCTTTGTGCAAACAGATTCTGAGTCCTTTCTGTTTGATAAATAAAGGACTTGGGAACCTACACGGCTGACTGCAGGCAGAAGCACTGGCCAAAACCCACAATTTGTCTTTGTATAAAGAGAGCAAATATACAGATAACAGTAAACTTGTACCTGTCCCACCTCTTTTTTTTTTTTTTTAAGTTAGGAAAAGTTCTAAGTAAGGAAAAGTGAAGGCAAACCAGTGCTCCAAAACGTACCTGGTAGAACTTCAAACCCTGTAATTCTCATGGCTAGAGATACGAAACGTGTTTCTTTTGTATGAGAAGTGTACTTGAGGTAGTTGGATCAGTCTTCAATGGAAACACGAGCTGTTTAGGGTATGTTTTGCTTTTAATTCAGGGGAGTATTAATTCCTAACTCTATTAATAGTGTAAGTAAAAACAGTGGATAGATGCATTTAATCTTAAGTTTGAAACAGAATTTGGAACCTTGAAACATGCTGAGTTAACCCAGCAACATCATCACTGGCGAAAGAACTTCCGAAGCAGCAGAAGACCCATGAGAGAAAATGCCCTAATGGAATTTATAGTGATGAAATATTTTACATATGAATTTTAGAAGTAGCAAGCCTAAGCCACTGAAATAAAACCAAGCTGTGCTGTTTCATGACACTGGCTTGGAAGTTTTATAAGGTCTTGTAAAACATAAGAAAGAATTTCTATAGTGCCCTGAACATTTTTGTTGAAAACCTCAATTACTAGAGTGGCAGTGAGCCAACTTCCATCAGTGCAAATGCTGCTGGAAGGAGCATCGGCACATTTCATGCTAAAGTCACCTGCACAAACCCACAGGTGCAATGTGGTTACCAAAAACATGGGATAAAGATTCAGGCAGACTTCTCTAAGCTTTTTTTTTTTTTTTTAAATAAATAAGTTCTTTGTTATTTTAATTAAATTGGCATAAATAGCATAGGCCACTGGTTGAACAAAACTATTATAATTCATCTGAAGATTAAGATAAAGCACAAAGGGAAGCAGGGCTTTTTAGGGCTGAGAGTGATTTTGTATAAGTTTAATTTTATAATGATTGTGGGCAGTGCACACCTTCTCTTTTTTTCCTAACATAAATGGCCAAGAATAACCAGAGCACTGCATTAACCACACCAAGCAGACCTGCTCTGAGTAAATTAATCATTTACTATTTGGCAAACATAATTTACTGAATGTCTACTAAAGCTTGAAGTTAGTGTGTCTTTTGAAAAAATGAAGCACACTTTCTTCATTTTGTAGGAATTTTGTGCTTGTACTTTTTATTCACCGGTGACAAAAGGTGCAAAACTGAAAATGTTGTAAACGTCTCCAAAATACACTGTCAGTTTGTGTCAGCTATGGCTATGGGTGTAGGGACATGGCATTCAATATATTCCTCCTTTCAGTTCCTTGAATTTTGCTGTAGTTGCCAGCAAGGATGTGGAATTGCCAATATTGGAGGTGCTGGACTTTGTGGTGTGAATAATCATGGGCTGCAGCCTGGACCGAGGCCAAAGCAGTCATTTCATGTTTGCCAGCAAGCAGCCTTCAGAGAGCAAGAGCTTTCAATTGCTCTCAGCCTGGATGAGTTTTAAACAGACAATCTCAATGTGGAGAACTCATTACCTTGATTAATTCCTGACCATCCAGATCCTGGTCAGTAATGTAGTTTTCTAAAATGTATTTCCTGGTTTTCGAGTGAACTTCAATACAGGTTCTAGAAATAGTCTATGCCAGAGATGCAAGAAGAGGACTACTATTATGTTTATCATTTATTCTTCCACAGAGGTGGGTTCCTGGCATACTGAAAATTTTCAAAGAATGAGGCGGATTGGTTTGGCAGACCTGAGGAGCTGAATTAATTCACTGGTTACAGCACGTGAGCACTACTGATGTGGAACAGCACAGCCAGCAACGTAAGGGTATGTCTGTTCAGCCTGAACACAGTAAGTCCTTGATTTCATACTTTTTCAGGCCCTTGAGCTCTTCGTTTAAATTACCTGCAGTGTCAATTAGTGGTAATTAATACATGGATGCAATGACGGATTTGATGCAATCATCTAATGCGTTTTAAGGAATTAGTGTTAAAAGCAGGTGTTTGGTGTTCTGTGTTAATTGCTGAGATAATCCTTTTAAATATCATATAGTTTAAAAACTGGGAGTGACAAATGTTTGTTCCAACAGTTTTAACTATTTAGTATCATTCTGTGTACTTATGTCCATGGGTAGGTGTGCATTTGGGAAGCGGAGTCAAATTTAAGGCCCATCATACCTGCCAGTGGTTTTATCTGAAGCTCATTACAAGTAATTAATTTCAAAGTTGCTCGGTTTCTTATTGAATGAAATAATTCCTTAAAGCTACAATCTCCTTTTCCCTCAAATGGTGCTCAAATTGGTGTTTCATATTCTCTTATCTTGAAGTTACTCTATAAGACAGAGCTGCACTGGTGTGTCTGGGGGGCAGCAATGGTTGAGATGTGCCACACTGCGGGCAGCTCATGGAGGAACGCTGCTGAATGCTCAGACAGGCAAAACTGGTGCTGGAAGGCAGCTCCTGTTGTGTCCTCTCTGAGCTCTGGTGACTCCCCTCCATCAGGCCATTACCGCCCACGTGGAGCAGGGCTCAAGCATGTTCTCTGCTCTCCAGGACATGCATCTGGATGCAGGCATTTATTGACACCCCTTTTGTTCTGAGCTGGGAAAGGTATACCAGGGCACTGCTGTCCACTATGCTGGGAGCACTGGGAATGGAGGGAAAAGCTTCTCAGCCCTTCTACTGACCAATATATGTACTACAATAGTACAAGTCCAAGGCTGACCTTGACTGTATAATGTTTGGAACAAGGGAATTCATTAATATCATTTATATGTTGTACGACTTTATGCAATTCAGTTGGGAGCAGAGCCCCTAACTGGTTAAGATTTCATAAATAAGGACTCATAAAATGATTTAGAGAAAATTAGGGATCAAGGTATACTTTTAGAATTACTGTTTCAGGGTATAGCCTGAAAATCCTCTATGTGCAACAACTGGAGCAGCATTTAAATTATTAAAATGAAAGAGACCAGATTTCCTCTAAGGATAGTAAATATCACTAACTTCAACACACGAAAAACTGCTTCATACAACTTCATGCTGGAAATATTGATTGTGCCATTGCTTTCTTTACTTCTAATTTTTGGTTCCAGACATGTAAATTAAAAATTAATTCCATTGCATTCTTTTTGATAGGAATCCCAAGTGTGAAAAAGTTAGATATATCTGAACTCCACATTTCCTTTTTAAGATAATCAATTAGGATAAAAATACATAAAATCCAGTTCAAGTGCTGTGTTTCCAACATAACCCACACATTAGGATAGCTTTCTTTGGCTTTTTTGGCTACATGCTTACCTCTGGGGTCAGTGCATTGTTATCTGAAGTCTGACTCGACAGCAAAATATGTGTGAAACCATCTTCTTTCCGGACCACAATGTCCCTGAACCGGCAGTTACTTTCATTTTGACGTACGCTGTATCTTAGTCTCTTATCGAAGACATAATCTTTCTCGCCATCTAGCTTCCTTTTCACAGTGCTGTGTAGATTCAAGCTTCCATTGGCCAGAGAAGAACCTTTCAGATGGAAAGAATCAAAGCACAATTATGTCTATACCTTCAAAGAATTGGAGTGATACTTTCTATCAGCTTAAACACAGCCCAGTATTTACAATAGCCTCTATGTGATAAATCTGATAAATCAGAAATATGCCTGCCCAGTCAAATGTGGCCTCAAGCCACTCTTATTGTTCTGTATATATTGGAACTAGATGATCTTTGAGGTCCCTTCCAACCCTAACCATTCTATGATTCTATGTATTCCAATGTGCAGTACTTTTTGTTTTCTGATCAGACAACCTCTAGATCCAAGAATATGCCCAGAGAGGTGGTGGATGCTCCATCCCTGGAGACGTTCAAGGCCAGGTTGGACGAGGCCCTGAGCAACCTGATCTAGTTGGAGATATCCCTGTTCCTTGCAGGGAGGTTGGACTAGATGACCTTTGAAGGTCCGTTCCAGCCCTAACCATTCTATGATTCTATGATTCTATGAATATATAGCATGTAGGACTGGTACTCTTAATGGGATTCAGTTCTGCTTTGAAGATGAAAGCAATTGTATCACAATCTTTCATATGAATGTGAGGTGATTCCTGAATTCATAGGAAAATTCTAATTCAGCTTTGGAAGAACTTGACATGACAGGTTTAGTCCAAATCCTGTGTTTCGAAGTTACGTTGTCTTCCTTTCATGGTGCCCAAAGGGCCACTACCAGTTTCAAATGACAATCTGAACAGACACCTGTTGCACGTCTCCATGTGACAGTACGTTACGGGAGTTCTTACTAAGCTGAGAGAACTGGCATTGTCTCCCGCATCTCCTCATGGTTAGCATCAGCAGTAGCAGTTAGCCATCCTCTCTGCTCTCATCCCACGCTTCTGCTCATTACATGTGACAGGAACAATAATTACTGACTTTTGACTAACAGATATGATATTAATATTGGACTTTGTACATAAAAAATATTAATGCTGATGACATTTTGGAGGGTATTCAGCAGTAGGAAAAAAAGGCGACTATGACAAGAAATATGTAGTTCCTCCTTAAAAACAAACTAGAGTAACAGCATGTCGATTTTAAAAGACAGTTTATTCTGACTTACACTGTGTATAAGCTGTAAACTATTACTTTGCTTATGTTTACAGTTCCTCTGTAACAGGCCATATAGAATGATTGGTAACAATGCTGAGCCAGAACGTTGAAAACATCTTTCCAAGATTTTTATGCAATACTCCTTTTCCAATTACATGTTTCATGCAATTGCCATTAAAAGTAAAGCAGAGACAGGTTGTTGAGGAGCACAGATTAAAGTCACTCTCTTCATTGAAATAGTTTCCAAATCTGTTTTTTGTTTAAATAGACATGAGCCCACAATACTCTATATTTAAGAAAGGCTAAGAAAGAGCTGAATGAAAACACCTTTCTTTGTTCCATTCTTTATTCCTGCCAAAGCTGGCCTGTTCCAGCTTCTGATATCAAATAGCTAGGAATTTTTAAAGGGCAGATGACATGAATATTAGAACATAGATTTAAATTTTATAGTTTAAATGACCACCAGCAAATTAAAAAGTTCTGTTGGAACAGAACTGAATGGTGAACTCATAACAGATTACTCTCTAACCCAAAATCACTTACCCTCATTCTGGATTAGCTATGTTTCAACTCGATGTTTATGGAGGGAACTGAACTGTTTGGTACCTTTTGGTTGGCAAAGGCCTGTGGAATTGTTCAGAGTGTGAAATGCCTGTATATACGTGCAGTTACGTGATGTTAAATTATACAGAGTGCTTAACAGTATTTCACTGGTACCTCATTTGGCCTCATCATGTAATGTATGCCTGTGAGTACCCATATATCTACACACAGAAATGCATGTTTGTTAAAAAGTCTGCTATTTGAGTCAATCTTAAAATGATTCTTCATTGGTAAATTAAGAGATACCATTGGTAAATTAAGAGATACCAAGTATCGCCTATATAGAGGATTCAACTGGTGCAATGCAAACATTGACAAACTACATGGGATCATCAATTTGAAAAAAAGCATTTGAAGCCAGCAGAATTTGAAAT
Source organism: Tauraco erythrolophus (assembly GCF_009769465.1). Taxonomy (NCBI): domain Eukaryota; kingdom Metazoa; phylum Chordata; class Aves; order Musophagiformes; family Musophagidae; genus Tauraco; species Tauraco erythrolophus. The sequence goes on along the minus strand of NC_141479.1, from coordinate 17,498,633 downwards.
TTGTTTTCTTGACAAGAATTATTTGACAAGTCTAGAAATCACCATGTCCTTGAATTAAAAAAAAATATGATTAATTTCTTATGGTATGTTTCTTCTTTTCATAAGGTTTTGCTACCACATGTATGTTGACATGTATTCTAACAAACAAAAATCAATTTGTGAAATTACTAATGGTAAACTGATAGCATTAGGAATAATAGACTCAAACAAATGAATTATTTGACTGAGGCAGACTTCAAAATACTGCATTTTTATCTATTGAATCCTTACTACGTTGCTTGACCCAGCAATAAGCTACTAAGATGTTAAATCTCCCCCAAAAGTGTAAACAACTTACAGAATCAGAGGCACAAATGAACACTGAACAGAAGATGTGTGAGACTAACTGTACTGACTGTCTGCCTCGTGGTGAAGATTATGTCACATCTATTTTAAATATAGATGGTTAGAGAATGGTAGAAGATGAATTCACACAGATAATCCAGCTCAACAAAAAGCCTCATCGTATAATTTTACTTTACTTTTTAGTTGCGTTCTTTGTTTGAGTAAAGTATTCAGTTTGTAAATGAAATATATAATGTAAAAACCTATAGATCTTATCACAATATTTTAACAATCTGCACGCCAGCTGACAGAAATTAACCAGAGCTAAGAAAGATCTAAATTAAGTATGAGAGAAACATAAATGGAAAAGTGTAATTTCCAAGAACATTAAGAGAACAATTAAGTCTCCAATTAAGAGAACACATAGGGAGTAAACTGTTGTTTCAGTGCATGCTGTACATGCCCATAATCTTGCTCAATCTGATAAACTGGAGGAAATAATCAGCACACTCCAAAGACAACACTGAAGTGAACCCAGGACAATTTAGCATGTCTGCTGCACGGACGTGATGCAGCTACTGAAGGCCTGTGCTGGAGCTGCTGCAGGATCCAGACTGTCTCCACAAGAGGGTTAATAGTTAGCACCTGCTCAACGCACACGAGGGCATCGGCGCCTTAATATGTCAAGATGAAAAATGACTGACACAGGAGAAAAGAGGCATTCTCAAAGCAACCTATACTGCACGTGAAACAAATTAAGGATGTCACAAATTAATGAAGGAAGCTTTAGGTACCGCTAAATGCGGTTAGTAATGAGTATTTGATGCTCAGTCTAAGTACAAAAAGAAAACAGAACTGGAGAAAACATTCCTTCCTTCAGTGGGTGTTTAATCTAATTATTACCTTGTTTTTAATCATCACTAGAACTTGTGGAATACCTCAAACCACAATGATATTTAGAAGAAGTTTCAATATTTTTTAAGGGAACTTCAGATATTCCCAGACCACTGGAGTAATCCTTCTCCAAGGATGGCAGTAAAGGATGCTATTTAAGGAGAACACACAAGCTTGGCCCCTTTCTGCAGTCCTTTCCCCTAGTATCATCCCGAAGCGTTGTGCAGCACTATCAGAAGATTCACCCTTCCTTCAGTATTTCCTGTGGACCTTTTCATGGATTTCTCTAATCCCCTTTGAGCCTTTGATGCTGTCTGCCTCCACAGTCTTCTGTGGTATGAGTTTGAGAAGTTGTGTAGCCACTAAACAGAGAAGAATTTTCTTTCATCTGTGCTTTTATCTGAGGTTCTACCAGTTTCAGTGAGTGGTTTCCAGTTCTGCTATTAAGGGATTTAGCAAACAACAGTTCTGCATTTACTTTATCTAAGGCCTTGATGATTTTGTAAACTTTGATCGTATTCACCCTCAGCCTTCCCCTCTCCTCACTGGAGCCTGTTTTATTCTCGTAATCATCTTCATTTTAGTTGCTGTCCCTGTAACTTATCTAGTGCCCCTCTACTGTCAAAGGGGACGTGTAACGAACAACGTTACCACTGCTGCTGCTGGTGGTACTGGAAAGTGCCTAACGACTCCAGACTGAGACTGAGACTGGGGCTCCATTATACCAGGCATTGCAGAATAGTCTAAAAAGATGAGGCAGACAAAGAGTAGGAGAGAAAAGAGAGAAAAAAGCGCAATGAGCCTCAGATCACTCAATGCTTTAGAGGACTTGGATCACCCATCTCCTTCCACTGCTTCTAGCCATTAGAAGAGGACACCTCAACCTACTGTGATTTTCAGACATATCTTTTCTCAGCATTTCATCACGTTCAGTTCAGTGGAGCAGTCTGTGTGCCCCCACCCTGCACAGTGATCCCTGTGCTGGTATTCACACGCAGGTAGGTGGTCATACTGGGAACTGACCTGACGAACTGTTCTGGCCGGAAACCCACCCTGCAAAACTGTGGTTAATTTTCAAACAGATCAAGTTCACCTCGTAGCCTCCAGGGTCCTGAAACTGGTGCAGGGGAAGGGATGGGAATAACGATCAGGATATCATGGGATGGAGGGCTGGACTGTTCCTTTTGTTAGCAGCATGCGTTTATGCTGAATGAAAAGGATCATGGAGCTAGGGCTTTAATTTTTCTAGGTGAAATAAACCATGCTTCCTTACTCTCCCTGGTAAAAAAGCTTGGCATTCCTCAGTCTTCCCAATAGCCTTTCTCTGTCTCCCTTCTGTCTTTCTTGTGGGTAATGGTTAATACTGTACATACTTAAAAGCAGTGTTCTGTTGATAATTTACTAATAATTTCAGACTTCTCCCGCTAAGGAAGCATCTGTAAGATATCTAAAAGCAATGAGTTTTTATCCAAACTTAGAAAGCAAGCATATTTGGTTGTCTTTTACTGCCAGTATTGCTCCAGACTAAATAAAACAGAACAAGCTAAAAAAACCAAGAGGAAGCAGTGACTAAGTTCATAAAGAGGATTTAAATTAAGGGCACCACGAGACTACAAAGATTTTCGTAATGGAGAAAAATGGTGGTTAGTGATACATGACAAGCAAAAATTCTTCAGCAGATGGTACAGAAATAGAGTGATGTGGAAAAGGGAAAGAGAAAATTAAAAGGGGATGTTTTTTGATGCTGTCAAGAAACTTGACAAAAGTTACAACATCTGGGGAGAAGCAGAAATGTGATAACAGAAGACAACAAATATGATCAAAAACAACGGTATTGTTAGCTCTTGGGATCATCAGTGGATGTTCTCCCACAGAGTTTTTCAACATTTTCCAATTTGCAGATGCTTAAATAACTGTCAATAAAGATGACTCTACTCTCCTTGTGACAGGATGTGTAGAAGGTGGAAGAAAGGTTTTGGTGAGAAAGGTCTGTCCCAACTTCAGCAAGGTTCCAGGCCTTCACTAGGGTGTATCTATGATTTTGTGCATACATCTGCAGGTATACAGTCACCTTTCTCAAGTAAATAGCTTATTGGTGAGAGCTTTATCTATAGGTTGAGCAGGAAGCAGTTGTACCTAAGTGGATGTATACACAAACCCCAACACAGGCTGGTGGAAGTCCAGTCAAAGAGTCACCAAAAGCTAGTTTTCAAATAGCTATTATTTCTTTCAACTGAACTGACATACCACAGACAAAGTAAACAGATATTTTTTGATTAGTTATAGTTCATAAATTACTAATTATATTGCTTGGTTCAATATACTGGTAGTTAAACATTATTATAATATGAAAGAATATTGTTTCAAGTTGTTGGGTTTGTGGCCTTCAACCATAGGCCAACACTGGTAGCAGAGCTGGGCCTACTGCTGAGTTTTCAAACTGTGGGGAATTTTTGAGTTTTGCAAATCTGGGCTTCATCTCAAGACTAACTTAAAACTTCTGTATACATTTTCTGTGCACTCTTACACTTAGCTGTGAAATGAGTCCGACCTTCATTTGGGTTTCATATAGGCAATCTCAAAACTGACACAAATGTCTACTTCATCGGATTCTGCCCAGGGCTGCCCAGGAGCCACAGCTTCTGCGAGCCAAACCCAGGTCCTCCAGGCTCCCTCTTTGTTCTACATATAGTGCCTGGGAACCCTGCGAGCGTTGATGGGGCATGCTGGGCTTTCGACTTCCAGACTCTGTGGCAGACTGCCTGAAACCTCTGGCAAAGCTGGCTGCCTCCAAGCTAAACGCGGGAGCCCTGCCAAACAGACTGCCACATTGCTCCTGGTCTCAAGGGACAAAGCCTTGGGACCTTGGCTCAGATCTGGAGAAAGTTTCGAAACCCAAGATGTTTGGAACAAAACTTCTGTTATTCAACAAATTGGCATCTTTTAATCTGAAACTTTCTTCATTTGTAATTTGTAAAATTTCAGACCAGTTTTAGTAGATATCTATCCTGTTAAAATGAATCTGTGATACTAAAGGACACACTGGCATCTTCTGTGCTACTTCCCCACAAGCGTGAATAGTGAGGGAGTTCAGTAAATTGTTGGGACTTGTTGAAGTGCAGTGCAAGTTCTTCCAATTTGACATTTCAAATGATGCAAAATCCTGTATCAGGAAATGTGACTCTCTCAAGCTGGCAGGGCAATATTAGGAAAAAAGCTAGTATTTTTATTTTGACCCTTCTTCACTAGTTTCTGTCTGCTCTTACTTTGGTATTCTCGTCTCTCCTCTTTCTTTGTAGTTTTCTCCACTATGCATGTGCTGGGTATCACAAAGCGAGACTGGAGGGATTTCTGACCTTGGGAGTGCTGCTGAGTATGGGTTTTTCAGATGAGAACCAGGCAGAGATTTAAAGATCTCTTGCTTTTGCCTACAGGGAGGTCAAAATACAAGGGAGAAAGGACAGCAAAGTACAGACAGAAGTGATGGATTTGGAGAATGCAAAAACCATCATAAAGAAATGTTTTAAAGGAGCTGCATGCATCAGCTGTTAGGCCAGGAGCCCTCTGTACATGGCAGAACACCTGGCTGCTTAGGCAAAGCAGCTTTCTACTGAAATAGAGCTCTCTCACTGGGATTATTCAAACAGGGGCTGGTGGATGTCATTCATCAGCTCTTGTGGGGACAAATGGAAGGTTCATTTGATCTTACAGTTCTTTGTGGCCCTTTAGTGCTTCATTAAAAAAAAAAAGACTCTAAAATAAGGGAACTAATGCATATTAAAGATGCATTTTGTATCAGAACTTCCCCAATGAATAACATTAAACAAATGATAAAAAAACTTCATTAGAAACAGTAAGAAAGCAAAGAAAAATAACTGTATACACATTTGTAATTAGACAGGCAAGTTTTAAAGAAGCAGGTAACTTTTTAAGCTCAAACTCATCAAATTACAGAAGCCTGCACTCTCAATTTTAAGTGTCATTGACATTTTATGCATTTAAAGCTGACCACACATTTTTCTGCTTTGGGAGTCTTTAACGAGTTACTTGATGGCTGGATGGAAAGATCCCAGCAGTGACAGGAGGTAAGCAGTGAGGCTAGGCCAGGACAGTTCTACATCCCAAATCAAGTAGCATTTGCCAGGTTGCCAGTAGGGTGGAAAATGGGAAGTGGGGTGCTATAATTTATGTTGACTTTCGAAAAGTTTTTGGCAGGGCAATTCACAAGAAGCTGTTAAGGAAATGAGTGCTATCGTGGACTACAGAAAGTGGTTAATAAAAATAAATAATTGGAACAAATGGTTACTTTTCATCATGTCAAATGAGTAGTAGTTGGCTGCCCCAAGGACCTGCAGAAGGATTAGTTTATTTAATGTATGTATTAATGAACTGGGAAGAGAAGTATGAGAGGAAAATTTGAAGGGAATACAAAATAAGTAGAGTAAAAACTAGGAAAGAATTTGAAGAGCTTCACTGAGTTGTAAGAAAAGGGTGAATTGGCAACAGTAAAGCAGATTAAATGCACAATGAAAAGAATCATACATATAGCTGTGTTCTAAATTAACTGTAGCAAGGAAGAAAAACAACTAATAGCAACTGTGTATCACTCAATGAAAACCTTTATGCAGTGTGTAACCGCAGAAAAAATAATTCTCAAAAGGTTGCATCACCACTGTATCAGTAAGCAGTAGGAAATCATTTGGAACAGCTCCTGCTGTTTTTAAAAGGTATTAAAAAAAAACCCCACACACCAAAGGCACAAGAGGATGCTGAAAACTACGAGGAATCTGGAAAGACTTCCATGTGGTAGGAAAGCTGAAAAAGCTGGAGCTGCCTACAGATTGACAGGATGTCTTCCTCTTTATCCTTTCATATAAGGACAAGAGCTTATTCAATGAAAATTAAGGTAAAAAAACCCTAAACAAAACCCCAACCCCAAAAATCTGATCAAAAAAAATGTGCATCTCATTGTTAACTCCTGGAAATTACTGCCACAAAGCACCATCAAAGCGTTAAGTCTGGTAGGATTGAAAAAAAAAAGAACAAAAGATTGGGCACATAGAGATAATGAGAAGCTACTTAGTTGCATTAAACTGCACAGTATTTACAGAGAACATAAACCTTTATTCTTCGAGAACTAAGCCAGTCAGTAACTATGAGGATGAGAAAGAAATTTCTCCTATTTCTTCTCGTTCACTTCAAGGCTGTTTGTCCCCTCATGTAAAGTATGTCTTGTGACTTCCGAAGTATCCTGTCACTGTCAGAGACAAGGTTGTGGCGGTTCTGAGTGCTCCTGAACACCATGAGCATTAACACTGAGGAACTTGAACGTTATTCAGCCATACTCACCGGATACTTTGGCAAGAGTGGTATTAATTCTGTTTCTAAAGTAATCCTGATCGTTCTGGACCTTTGGGTCTGCACACGCTGACGGAGAAGTGATTTGTTACTTGGTGATACACAAACCCAAAGCTGCAGCATTATACATACCTCTGTTGTCATTCCTGCTCCCTGCCTTGTCATCATTTCTCCACAAGAACTTTACACTGCAAAGGCATGTAACAAAGCCCACGCTGCTTCACGTCATTCCGTGGGAAACGGAAGGAGAGAAGCCAACTGATAAAAAAATGGTGTGATATATGGGGAAAGAGTGTGAAACACGTTTATGTGCTTCTCACCACATCACTTGTGTAGCCTGACAGCGATTTTTCCACGAGCGGACTCTCTGTTTGCAGTTGCTGCAATTACATCCCCCCCTCACCCCCCGCTTCAAAAGACTGTGGTTTAAATCACATACCAATTCCATTCACAACAGGTGAATCATTACTAACTTCCAACACGCTGGGCAAATTTTGTTCTCCTTCATGATCATTTAAATCCATATTTTGCTGTTGTGAGCCATTCCCAAAATGTCTAGAATCTTTTTCATGACTGCCATCTCCATTCTGCAGACCATTATGTGGCTTTTTCAGTGGCATGATCTGTAAACCGCTGGGAGTAGTTCGGTAAGTCACAGTTTTAGCAGCCCTGTCATTAGCAGATGCTGGCTTTGCTGCGTATCCTCTTTTCTGTTTTTGAAGAGATGGATTAATTCTCTTCCTTTTGTGTGTTGACCCTTTAGACTTCCCAGATTCAGAAGGTCTATGCGATATTTTCTCAACAGATGACCCTCGGCTTTCCCGTAAAAATTTTGGAGCACTGGCCTGTTTCCCATGTCTTGATCGCTTTTCTCTAGTCACATGTAGTCCATTGAACTCATCAATAAATTCCTCACAATGTAGTAGATGGTGTTCAGGTTCCCAGGTGTCTTCATTACTTCCATAGCCTTTCCACCTGATGAGATATTCCCATTTGCCCTTCTTGTTCTTCCTTTTGTCTACAATCCTCTCCACCTAAAAGAAAATACAAAAAAGTGTCATATTAGAAATAAAAACAGTTTGATCATGAAAACGATGTTCTTCATTTACAGCTGGGAAGGCCTCCTTGACATTGGAAATATAGAATTTTCTGACAATCTCAGTATTCATGAGATTCTTCTAAAATGTAGTGCCTAAAACATGAACCGACTCTGACATAGAAAGCCACCCAGGCTTGCCGAAACGTAGCAACCTATTTTACAGATTTACATATACCTTATTTCCATAGGATGCAGTCCAACATTATATTCCCATCGGATCCCATACAGACCGTGCTGACTGCTGAGGAGAACCTACTTGCGGGGGTGTGTAAACCGTGTGACATAACGTGCAGGAATCAGCGTTACATGTTTCCGTTCGACAAGAACAGAACTGTTCTCCGTTCCGGGGAACAGACCTGGCAATGCAGGAGAGGAGTGCAGCAGCCCCAGCAGTATTTTGACAGAAAGGCCATTTCCCCTTCTGAAAACAGTAGGAAGAAACACAAACATCTGATCAAACCTGACCTGGGAATCTGCAATAGCCACGATGTGAAGAAACAAGAGAGAACCTGAGTATCATTAATGAAAGCATCATTTTTTTGAAAATCTGGTTGCAAAATGAGACTATTCTTGTTACATTCCTCAGCTACTTCTTGCTTGAAAGTGCTAAATAAAGCATATTTTGCTGTATTGTCAGTTACTGATCATTCTCCTGAATCCACACAAGCACCGTGTCCCTATAAACAGCCTCGTACTTCTTCATGTCTTGAAAGTATCTTGAACGGAGAACTGATTAGAACAAATTCCAGTGTTTTACACCAAAGACATATGCGCAGTAGTGTACATCCACTTTGCTACTTCCAACTTGTAAAAATTTGTATTTTTTATGAAGGCAATATTTGAGTAAACATGTAAAATTTGTGAGTACACCAATTTTAGAAAAAAAAAAAACAAATGAAAGGCATAAATGCAGGATTCTTACACAGAAGTAATGAATTTCATGAACCTAAGCTAGAGAATGTCAGTTTAAGGAAGCTCTGCACCAAGGGATAAGGGACTGTGTAGGGACTGCAGGCTGAATGTGAATTAACAGTATAGTGCTGTTGTACAACTGAGGAAATCTTTGTGCTACCTCAGCATTGGCAAGGTCTCAACTACAGGGAGAGGGCATATGAAAATCCAAGCACAATCAGTGGACAGCAAGTCATGGGGTTAAATTGCATCAAGTGAAATTTAGATCAAGTCATTGGGAAAAATCTTGTAATGGTTGTAAGAATTAAGCATTAGAATAGGTAACTTGGGAAAGTATGGAGGGTTTATAGAACAGTTTTTGTTACAAAAACATCTGCCATGAAAAGTCACTGCTGGAAAATCGAGTTATGATGAGAAAACCTTTTGAAGTCTCTCCCAAGTTTTATCTTCTGATTCTTTAGTTTTTTTACTTTTAGAAAATGTGGCTTATGAGGGATAAAGATGCCACTAATGAAAAAAAAATCATTATCGTTAACCAAAAGCACTATTTTTAGTTTAGAAAAATAAATATGTGGCTAGCTAATGTAATAGTTCTCATTGCTCTTCAAAGAAAAATAATTTCATGTGCAGAAGAACAGTGGAATTTGTATGGAGAATTTAACCTTGAAGAAGGGCAATCACGGCAGTGTAAGTAATTGTTCTTTTTAGGTCCTCTGATAGAGCAAACCAGTGGATTAATTCTTTCTCTTCACTGGCTGGAACTGTACATTCATAGAAATCTTGGTTCCTGGGTTCCCCAAAGGAGTGTAAATGTAATTAGCAACTCAACATTATACTTCTACCTCAATTCATTTACCTGAGAACCGTGCTAAGATATCTGTGTCTGAGTCATAGTGGACAGCTTTCCTCCATCTCCAGGGCGCTCAACTGCAGCATCCCAAACAGCTCGTTCCTGTGCTCTGTCTTACCAAATATCTGCATAGAACCACTGCGGAAGCAAAGCAAGGCATCCTCTTCACTTGGAACTCGGCACAGTCTCCTTCAGGATTGCTCGGTGTGGCAAAACAATTAACTGAAGCTCAGTCTAGGCAAGTTTGAGATCATTTGTCTGAAAAAAGTCTCCACCAAAAAAAATGGCATTTTTTTGGTCCTCGTGGGATGTGCGACTTTCAACTGGCAAACTAATAGGCTTCTTATGATCTTGTTGACTTTATAGAGAGCATCTGTCCAAATTATCCCTGGCTTTAAAATACTTCTCATCCTTCTATCCGGGACTAGCCAGAAAAACTGGACATTGAACCGTGGAACTCTGTAGTGGCCTGTGGGTTGTCTGTGGATTTGCTACTTTAATTACTCCAGCTCGCTATACCAAGGAGAAAAACATATATTTATATGTCCTGGGGAAAAAAATAAATTACTGCTAAACTCAGTGGACCACAGCTATCCTTACTGGAGAGAATTTGGTTTAGTGCTGTTCTGTCTGTACTAGCTAAACAATACACGCATTTCCCTCCCTTCTTAATTCAGGAGTTTGACTTGGAACATGAACTCCGTGTCAGGTTGATGCTCAGAGTTACTTCTGCCTTTCTTTTGAGGGATTACATCGGTTGCATTCCCCTACTTGCTCACTGAAGGAAGAACCCCAGAAAGGATGGACAAATGCCTTGCCATTGTCAGAATCGCATACAAAAAACATCTCTTCAGCTTCACCTTTTTTCACTCATGCACATATCTTTACATTTAACGATACTGACTTCTCATTTTCACATTGTTGCTCTACTAGATGGAGGAAAAGTGAAGGGAAGAGGTTTCTTGGAGAGCATTTTTTTAATATGGAAAACATTCAAGTATTTTGGTGATGAAGCATTATGCATTTTAATTAAGAAGATAAAAGGAGAAAACATGAGTGGTCTGTGTTCTGGGGAAACAAAATACTGGCAATGGAGAACGTGATTAACCAGTTCAAGACATCATGGAGAGAGAATAAAAGTATTTATGAAATTAGGTCAAATTTAATAAATGGTTTCAGAAAAGATATTTAGAAAGCAAATCTATTTGGGAAAGACTAAGCAGTTCATTACAGCATTTTCAGAACAAAACTATCAACATTTCACTTCCAATTTAACTAACAAAACTAAGAAAAAGAGGGATTAAATAAACTGAAGACAAAATGTTTTGTTTCTGGTCAACCCCCTTCTCAGTTTATTGTTTTGCTGGGGAGAAAATGAAAAAAATGTAGGTTGATCCAAAATTAGTTGTTTTCCTTGAGTTTTTTGGTTCAACCATTATATCCACTGGCTTGACTAATGATGCATAAAAAGTCTAAGTAGATATTTGCCTCGTCCTCATTACTGCCTCCCTGTTCATTACTGAATGTATTTGAGGGTAGCATCAAACGTACTTGGCCTCTCAACATGGTCTCGTCTCTTTCCTAGGGCTTTAAGTTCTTCATTGATTTATCCCCTACAGAGTGCCACCGTGTTCCTGCACTGCACACAGTGAAGTGCTTCAGTGTAGGCATAAATATCAGGTTTTCACCCATACCTGGTACTGTCCATCCCACTTCCCTTCTATTCACAGTCCACTAATATCAAACATCACTGTCTTGTTCTTCTAATGATGTATATTTATTTTAACAGGTAGTATGTAAAGTAATAATCTTTCTGCATTTACTTAAAGTTACGTAAATTCATATAAGCTTTCTTAATGAGAAATCATTCTGTGACAGCTAGTGATTAATAGAAATAATACTTTCATTCCTTCCCTAGAATAAGCAATACACAGTTCTGAGAATATGCTTCAATGTCTGATTTTCCATCTTCCCCTTCAGTTCTGTCTTTCCTGAGAACTGGAAAACATCTTCCCAAAAGTGACCTTGGTAGTTACAGTTTGTCAAATCCCTGAATTCACTATATTTGGGTTGGAAAATGAAGTAGTTAAATCTAATAAAAGTGAAATGACAAAGTTTGCAGGGGTATCACAGTTACGAGAGTGCTGGCATTGACATATACCATTACTTGCTTGGATTCTCTCCCTCCCTGCCCCTCCTGGCTAATTCTGGATCCACTGAGGTGCGGATATGTTACCATATAAATATGTTTAAAGAGAACAAATAGAATGAGACCATGGCATCTGTGCACATGTATTTGCAACTCACTTTCTAGCTTGCAGCTACCCTTAAACCTAGCGCTATACACAACTGCACAAACTAGGATGAAAGTCATAAATAAAATCCTTTAAAATTTTTTTTGTATTCTAAACTTAATGTGAAATAAAAAAATACTGATCAATTACAGTACAAATATGTAGAGCTTCATAACCTTAGCGTTGTAATCTGGTGATCAAGTGCTTATATATGCAGAATACAACAGACATGTATCTTCCTTCACAGAAGATTCAGGGTCACAATCACTCATTTAACAGTGCAGTGTTATTGTCCGCTTATATATATATATATATATATATAAAAAATCTAGGCTAAGTTAAGAAAGGGTAATTCCTACTGAATTATTTATATAGATGTAACTGTAAAATCAGAGCACAGTATGGTCATCTCGCAGCTCACAAGAGCTCTACAGAGCATAAATAAAGATCCTTATGCTCCCAGAAAACACCATCCAGGAGATCAACAAACTTCCAGAAAGGTTTGGAGGATTACGTGTCTACTTAGTGACTTCCAAAATAAGTACATGTCATCTCGTCTTCCTTGACCATGCACATCTATGTAAACAACTTAAACTGCAGTCTGTGATGCTCAGATGGTCTCTGTTAGAGTAGCAGACCAATTTCATGACACACACTAAACAAACTGCTTTTCATTACTATAAATTACAGGACTTGTACTGGTTTACGTGTTTTTTTCATTGGAGGTCTTTGTCCCATGTCATGCCTCAGGGTGTTGGAAGGGTATTAGAAGAAAGTGCCAAGGAAAGAAAGGCAGTAAGATTTCTGAGGAAGATAAAGGCCATCTGATTCAACATGTTTGTCTTTTAGAAATTCATTATTTGCTTAACTTCCTCTTTTTTGTTACTTCTGCTTTAAGAAATGATGTATTCCATTAGTTGTAAATCTCTTGCTTGCTTGCATTTGTATCTTACTTGTGTTTCTCTTGTATTTGTAGTTAAATTCTCAAAATCTGGTAATTGGAGCATTTGTTCCAGATGTACGAAAAACATGGCACCGTATCTTCTGAAGCAGTCAGTATTTATGTTTGAAGAATAACAGTGGAATGGATGCTGGGTCTTTCTTTGGAACCTGATCCACAGTTTAAGAACAGAGCAGGTCCAAACAATGTGCCAGCTATGAACCCCCCCACTAGCAAGCTTGTGTCGTTACCTGGAAGATCAAAATGAAAACAAAAGGTCTAGATAGTCATAAAAATGAAAGGTAACACATTCCTCATCTGAATTATTCACAGGTAAAACATCAAATGACTTCCCAGGAAGTTCAGTGAACACCCTGTTCATGTCAAGAAGACATTGCTTTTTATTCTCTTCCCTTTTTCTCTTTTTAAGCATATGGATTTTTAATTTTCTACAATCTTCTCAGAATCAGAAGAGGTGTTGAACTGGCTAGAGAAATGCTGAAAGTTTTGCATTTTTGCTGGGAAAAAGCCTATCGATCAGCCTCATACTAGACATGGTCGTCCCTGCCCATGACAGGAAGGTTGGATTAGATGATCTCTAAGGTCCCTTCCAGCCTATGCCATTCTATGATTCTATGATTCTATGGTTGCAAATGCAACACATACATATGAAGACTTAGAACAAAACAAATAAATGCTGTAAAAACTCCTGCTGCTCCCTGTACGTGTGGGCCTGCATCTCTGATCTTCCTCTCCTGATAGTAACACCGTACAGGCTTCCTGCTATGTTATTCCATGTTCCAGGTTTGTACAGAAAAACAGAAGCGCACTGCAAGTTAGTTGTATTTCACAGTAATGATGTGGCAATTAGAAATTCCTGCTAAAAGTGGTGTTTTCACATTCCCAAGACCTTTCTGGACCCAGCATTTTGCCGGCGTAAGTACTCTGTTAGTCACCTTCCCTGGCACCCAGATATTTTGAAGCCTATATTTTGAAACATAAGCCTCGCTGCATGCTTATGCAAGCAACACGATTTCCTCTCTGTGTAAGGGGTCTTCTGGCAGAAGGAGCTTGCCTTAATTACCAGTTTGGATCAAATGAAGCCCAAGCTGATAGCCTGCAGAAAACCAGCCAACCACGGCTTCAGTGTAGACTCATATCTCCAGTGACCTGACGTCACTTTTCTTGGAAGTCCCACCTTTCTCCGAAATTCAGTCTTGCTGAAACTGAAATTCTGCTGTGGTCTCTCAGTTGTTCATTTCTGGCTCTTCTGAAAATTGCCCTAGTGCCACATCTCCAGCTCCACACAAGGGCTGCGTTTCCCCCCTTGATGCCATCTGTCCCTGTTGCTGGCTCTACTAACAGGCACCCGGTTTTGTGCCCTGGTCTTCTCTCATTTTGTTTGCTGCAGATTTCTCCTGGCCAGAACTTAGAGTGCTCAAATCTCCCAGTCTGTTAAAGCCATTTTTCTCTCCCACTATAACTTTAAGGATGTAATCTAAATCTCTTTCTTTTATTAGGATATTTGAGTGTATGTGTGTAAACAATACCTGTGGTGGAAGTGCCACAATCATTTGTGGTTTTTTGAGCAAACAGGGCTAATAATATACACAAGAATCTTGCACTGGAAGAAGGGCATTTTTGTATAAACCGATACTGTCCCTTGGGAAAGGACTGGAAAAGGAAAATTGACATATGACACAGGGACCAAGAAGGGACTTCTTGGTCAACGCATGTAGTCCCTGTCATTGTAGGCAATTACATCACATAAACCCTTTCATATGGGATGTGTTTGTGATACAGAACATATTTCTGCCCGGGCTTATTGTTGATAGGTTGCACAGCAAACAGTTGGTCATTCTTAAATGTAATAATCCTGTAAAAAATATTTTAGGTTTTCATTTGGAAAGCAAGACAGTTTTCAAAGGTGCAAGAAAAGTGCATTAAAAAAATAAACATACTCTTTAGCAGTAGGTTCAGGTAATCTTGACAATGTTCTTTCTATGAAGGAAGAGAAGGATTTTTTCACCCATGTCATCAAAAGAACTGCTATGAAACATGGGAGAGACCTCCTCAGGTCTGTTCCTCCATAAATGGTTTAAATCCTTTTCACTTAGAAGCATTAACGAAGACATACAACATATGTGGAAATCCAAAGAACACAAGAGGCTTCCATTTACTTTAAAGCATAATGATGCATTTCATTTATCAAATCCCTGCTTTCTTTTGTATAATAAAGCAGTTCACTGTTGCATTTCAGTGTTCCTATTTCTTAAGGAAAGGAAAGCAAGAAGCATGGCATACTAAATTCTTGATGTTCTTTATATTGAAAAGCAGTCAGTTTTGAACACACTCTCTACAAACTTGCTAGCACAATTTATTTCAGAGGGAACCTGTTAGAATGCTATCCAGAACATCAGAATTTGATGATAAATGCTTACTTTTGTTTCAGTACTAAAGTACAGCTGGTATTTTTTACTATATTGCTAAATTTGTAGATTTAGAAACAGATATTTTCCTGGTTTGTAGATCAACAAGGGAAAAAAATAATGCTGGTCCTGTTTACTATCGCAAGAGGGATTCAAACCACAGCTCGTGTACACTGAGTGCACTGCTGATCCAAGAGAACTGAGACAGGGTGAAGTTTGCTTTAAGCAGAACTGTTCTTGCACAGTCTATTTCCATGACAAGCACAGATGACTAAAAGATGAATGAGAAATCTAAATTCAAGGAGACAAAATATTTCGCTAAGCTCTACAAAGAGCTGGCTGTTTTGGACACATGTATGGCTCTCAGCTTTCTAATACTGTGAAGTGCTGCCTCAAATGATTCTCTGCCAAATTCAATGGGATTCTCCAGTTTTGTACCATCTGAGAGTATATGTATGGGAAATGTGTGTGTTTCTCAGGAAAGAAGAGTTCAGCACAACCTAGTAAGGATCTGATTCTGCCTATGCTTCCTTTACAGTACTGCAATTCAGCAGTTATTCCCAATTTACTTAGATGCAAGTAAAATCAAAGTAGGAATCCCTGGGATGTAAATCACGAGGTTTTTCACTTTTATTTTAAAAATAGTTTATACAACAGGAGCGGGACTTGAAGAGACTTCTAAGCAAACCTGTGTTTATGTGAACATATCACAGTTCCTGAAATTTTTTATAAATACGGATGTTTGCAAACAGATGTGGAAATGTGTAAGCAGCAGGTCATAAATAAAAATATGACTATCAGTAAAGATGCTTTTCACCAACATTAACGCAAGTCCAGAGACGCAGGAAGCAATTATTAATTGACATAAAAGCAGCACCTGAAATCATTAGAAAAAAATGAATGCTGTATCTGTTTTATTTTATGTTCATTTGCAGTTTGTTCTCCTTTAACCTTGTTTAGTTCTAGCTTATTTTAGTTGTACAGTTCACTCAGTCTTTTTCTCCACCATATGGGCTTCATTCAGATTCAACTCAAGGCCAGGACTTCAGTTCAACACTTTTACATCCATCCTAAAGCTTAACCCGAAGTGAAGATTTCACATAAAAAAATACAAACGTTCAGCTATAATGCAGTATAAATAAATATTTGAACTCCTCTGCTGTACTACCACTCAGTGACTCACTGCCTTACAAATGCTACTGGTACGACTGTCATAAAATAAACCACATGTTCTTGTGCGGTAGGTAGAAAAATATTTTCTTAGCCCTTTTACAGCAAAGTGGTAAACTTGAGCACAAAGGAGTGAAAGCCGGGGTTCTGGGACGCTGTTCGTCACGGGGGTTTCCACAGGTGCTGAGGACTTAGGATTTCAATGTAGGCACGAGCTGCAGCTATTCAGAGAGGCTTTACCAACTTCATGTGACAACTGAGAACTGTCAGAGGGCAGCTTGCTGGCTTACGTGCCAGGGAGAAGATGAGAGCCAACAGGAGGGTATGGCATATTGAGGGGACGAGGTGATACTGGTCAGTTCAAGTGGCCATTGTACAACACGCTCTCCCTACTGAAGTTTTTGAAGCGAATTTCAGTGATCTTTGAAAGGACAATGTAATAGCTTTGCAGATTGAAAGAGGACAATGTAATAGCTTTGCAGATATTTTCAAGGAACGTGCCCTGTATTGAAATGATGTCTTGGTAAAAATTAAATCTCTGTGTTAAAAAACTGGACAAATGGACAATGAGAGCGTGTATTAGATAGTTACTCCAAGATACAGTATGTGGAATAGCCATTTTTGAGTATGGTGTAAAGAATATCCAGTGACAAGACCTGTATTTCTAGCTACTGAATACAGGGAGAGACAAGTATTTTTGAAATGATCAATACGTATTTGACAGAGTAGCAAGTTAAAAAGAATTCCCAGCCTACAGGCTTGAATGTGAAGGAGGATGGTAATCTCTCTCCCATCACTGAGACAGGAGGGAGAGGAAAATGAAGAACTCTGTCCATGTTATATTAATGGCTGGACAGGGATAAGGAGATGTCAGAAGGATAAATCATATATCCATTTCATGCTTTCTATCCAAACTAGAATAGGAAGCAACCGGTTTGGAGCATCCATATAGCAAAGGCAGTAACAGTCAAATTTGTGAATAATACCACGCAGGGATGGGGTTTAGAAGGAAAGGGCTAAAAATAGATAACTTTGCACAACACAGAAGAAGGTTGAGGGGCGATCCTTTGAGTGAAAAGCTTAAGTAGCAGTTTGTAAAGTAATGGGATAAGAGAAGAAAAGTCATGAAACACAAAGGTTTCTTTCAGAATTCAGCATTCTTCATTTTCTTGGTTACACAAATGAAGCTAATGTGATGGCAGAATACAGAAATGAGCCAAAAAGAAAGGTAGAGCAGAAAAAAGGAATAAAGAAACATGCTTTAGGCAACTATAATGGCATGATAGGAGCACAGAATTTTATAAGTAAGTATCCAGGATACCGCTGCAATATCACAGAAAAATGGCACATAAAATTTCAAAAATTATCTGTGAAAGAGTAATTGTCATAAAGGAAGAATAATACATCATTATACCCTCTGAAATAGCATTCAGATGAGCGGGGTCAGTGGGCCAAGTTCCGGCCTCAATTATTGCACTGGTTTTCACTGCAGATTTAATTTGTGTTCAAGATCTGAACTCTGCCCAGTGTAAAACCAGCTTGCTACTGGTGGCTGGCAGGAATGCACTATCTTATGGATGGTAGTAAAGACAGTTATGAAAGCTGCCAGCGTTCATCAGATAGATGCATTTTAAATTGTCTGAGAGCGCAGCTAGTTAGAAATCCACATTTAAAAAGCGGGGAGAGTGCTCTAAACATGGAGATGCAAAGGCATAAAAGCATATTGGTTGATTGAACGTAAGAGTGTGTTTTGGAGCAGAGATGGGCTCTGTGTGAGGAGCACGTTTGCTTACAGCATGGATGAAAGGCACCAACACATCTGTGCTGGTACAACGTCTGCAGTGAGTCAGTGACTGCAGCACACTGCGTGGCAGCTCCGGCCGCGTTCGACTGTGGAAGTCCTCTGGCAATGGCAGATTTCCCTGGAGCTGCCATCAGAACGGCGTGCTGCAAGGGGGACAATCACAGGTTACCTTCTGCTGTCCTCAGGCCCTAGATCCTCTTGAAAGCTGACTTTGGCAACAGATGGTCACCATTCAGTTAACTGATGAGTCCCAGGTTCTTTTAGACTGTCATTACTCCTGATGATAGGGTTTCAGCCAAGTGTTGTCAGTACTTCCAGCCATAAGGATTGCTATAGACTGGAATCCATTACTCCTTTCAGGGAAGTCCCAAGGGAAACACCAAGGGTTCTCTGGTGGAGAGGTACAGATCTTGCTATCCTGCTCAAAATGCCTGCCAGATCTCTCCAAGGGTTACTGAGGAGGCAGGTACCACATCTCCATGCTGACAGCTGTCTTCTCTTTCTGTTGATAGATCATGCAGACGTCAGGGTGAGACTGGAACTCTGATGAAGCTGAGGAACCATTTAGTAATGTCTGCACTTGAAGCAGTATTGAATATGTAAGTAGTGAATATATTACTGAGGAGATTTTCCATATATTTGTTAGTCAGATTCCTAACTTGGCAGTTGTGTTAATACGTCAGATGCCCCTGGATACATTTACAGCAATGATGTGGCAAAGGGCTTTGTTCCATGTGCCTCCGCAGAACGGGGAACTATATTTTTATAAATGTAGGGTTTCTGAGATTTATTCCTTCATTTGTCTCCCTGGGATTAGGCTACTCTATGTTCTCTCCGTGGCACTATGCCAGTCACAAGCTGAAGCTGTGGAAGGCTGCAGCTGTCTGCTTGTTATTGAGGGTTAGCACAGAGACCAACATACATTGGTGCTCCAAAACCCCATACTGACCCATTTCCAGACACTTTATGAATGGAAGCTTAAATTCACACTTTAGTATAAGAAACCTCTGGGTCACATTTAACACTAAGATCCCACTTGCAAACGGTTTATGAAATTACAAAAGGAGTTTTAATAAATGGCTAGTACGTTGTTAGAGACTCTTATGAATCTCACACCTAATTAGTCTTCTAATTCTAATAAGCCCATGATAATCTTCTGATGTCGTCGCCATCGTTCCTAGCACAAACTATATATGTAGTCAAATGCTGGAACAGACGTCCAGAGAGGCTGTGGAATATCCATCCTTGGAGATACTCAGAACTCAACTGAACAAGACCCTGAGTAACTTAAGTAAATTAGAGCTGCTTTAAGCAAGGGGTTGGATCAGTCCCTTCCAACCTACATTATTCTATGATTCTACGATACATAAATTTTGCCTAAAATACTTACTGATCATTTACTAATTCTTTATGCATTCTTTTCCACTTGGAAAACTGAGCTCTATGCAATCTGTGGAAGTGGATGTATCAACTGACTCAGTTAAACTGAGTTTAGATTTACCAGGCAGCTGGAAGGGTGTTTTCCACAAGCAGCTCTGAACTTCTCTCTTTCCTTGATGCGATACCATCAGGGTTTATTGACTTTCAGGCCATATGGCAAGAACAATCTATTTTCTGAGGTATACAAAGGAGAGATGGGTTGGAGGACCAAGGTCAGCTGATCACAAAGTTAAAGAGATTTTCTTAGTCATTAAGTGGACATATTTTAATACTGAGATACATTGTGAAGTAATTATTCAGTGTATTTTCAGTGTTTGTACGAACATTCAGTATTTATGGTATAAGCAGAACAAGGAATGTGCTGCGTTGCGGTGTGAACATGCAACACGCCCCATGATAGCAGCTATATATTTGCTCTTCATCCAATATGAAGGAATTAAAGACAGGGATAAGGGGCTAAGTTACCATACATTTACCACAAAGGTAAGAGGAAACATGCTAATAAAAATACATTTGCAGTTCTTGTACCTATCCTGGAAGTTTGTGCAGAATGCCTTGCAGGACAGGATGCTTAGATGGGGCTTGAAGGTCTGAGTTTCTGTTTCTGGTCCTCCTCATCACCTCAAATGTTCTCTTCATTTTTATGTGCCTTATCTGAAAAGAACACCCTCTCTGTAAAGTGATTTCAGACTTGGTGTTGAAAATGGAAAAGGTGCATTGAAATAATTTTTATGGACAGCAGTCTACAAAATGAAATTTTTGATGAAGCAGAAGCCTAGTGAGCCATATAAAAATAGGAAAAAAATCCAAGATTAACTTGTGCTGAATATCTGCATTTAGTATTTGTGCTAGCTGCTGCTTGTATTTAGCAGTTTTGTAGCAGATTATGCAGTATAATGTCCTGACAAGTCCAAGAGGTTTCTAGCATACTCAGGAGGGGTCAGAGGCTGCTAAGATGAATACATATTTCCTTTTGCTAGGAAAAAGAATACACCTGGACTAGATGGCTCTGAAATTACATAAGGAATTTCTGATCACACATCAACCTTTCTTTTTCTCCAAAGAGCAGTTGTCTACAAAGGCATATATAGAAAAAATAATGTAGAAATAAACAGTAACATACATGATGGAGGAGTGTTAAATTCTTACTACAAATATTGGAGAAAGTATTGCTTTTATTATGCTTGCTAGCTGTAGTCTAATGAAGGAACATAAACCCCATCCTTCTGGAACATTTTTAGGGATATTAACTAAACCTTGATGAGGTATCTAGAACACAACTAAACTTGCGTTCTAGATAAGAAGAAAGTACTTTATGTTTTGATGTTTTGAAGATTTCAAGATGATGTGCACATGGTTAAAGTTTTTAGTTTAATTTCAAGGAGACAAGAAACTTCAGGTGGTCATAGAAGAAAGATTTAAAAACCCTGATGGTTTGTCTTTAAATAATCAGAGAATTTCCCTAGAGAGTATGTACTTCCCCAATTACTACTCTTGAAATGTTATTTTCATAGTTACAAAGAACCATGCAAATCTATCCTACTAAATGGGTACTAATGATCATTACTATTATTTAACAGCATAACAGGTGGAGCTTGGAGCAGTGAGCACTTTCCTTTAATATGTAGTGTGCCATAACATTTTACTCGTTCCTAAAATTAAATGGTCAGAATATGTTAATCACAAAATCTAGTACAGAGTGTCTGTCAGATCAGTGCTAACGATTGCTTAGTGTGCCCCAAAGACAAAGACGTTTGTTTTGCAGTACAAAAATTTGGTGTTATTCTGGAAAGACCTTGCCCTTGGCTGTTGAACGTCACATGCAGTATTCAGAACATGCACTGTGCAGTATAGGGCAAACACAACACACGCGGTACCGTATGCTACGTTATCTTCACCATTTCTGCCTCGTTGATTCCATTAATGCACACAATTCCCAACAGTCAGTGCAGGTTTTAAAAGGCAAGTTCGCACCTGTGAGTTACTTTTAAAGGTGATCTGAGACGTTTTACAACATGTGCAAGGATATATGCTAGTTAAATGACAGCCACTGGGAAAAAACGAATGGGGAACGTTCTTCAGTTTCTTTCTAAATGGCTAGAAAGTGCCTTCCAATGGTGACAGTACGGGAGGACAAAGTGTATGAGTCACCTGTACATCTTCTACATTTCGGTGGTAATTTTTCTTACTCAGAAGAGCACTCTGAGGTGTTTAGTAACTTCCTCTGATGGCCACATAATATAAAATAATTTTTATTCAAGATAATAAAAGTGTCTGAAATCTTTCCACTTTCAATTGTTCAGTGATGTACTTCCTTATTTTTTGAAACCCTTCACAATACTGTACGTATTAACAATGGAGAGTCCTGCCCAAGTTAATCAATAAGCCACTTCGGTTTTGTGTAAGGAACATACATAATTGCATTTTTTTTTTCTTCAACATAAAAATCTGTTTGGGTTCATTTTTTTGGTAGTAGATATCTAGTGAGCGAAGAGATTTTTTAGGCTCTCTTCTACCCCAGATCCTATATTTTAGGATCTAGGTTCTTTCCCCTATCTAATGCCTGTCTAGTTACAGGACTCATAAGTCAGCAACATGAAATCTAATTATGTAAGTAATTGTGGGCATTGTTCAATGAATGGCATCCTGTGATAATCTAAATATGCTGCATGTACAGTGAGAAAATTTATAATTCTAAAGAATTAGAACCTGAAATAGTTTGTTATTTGTAAGAGCATAAAGCACTGAAAATTTCTGCTGCCTGAGAGCGATACGCACTTCATAGTTTATTCACACACTAGAACTCATTCTCAACAGTTGGTCACCATGCCTTTCTTAAAACTACAGATTTTAAACCATTGTTTAAAATAACAAGCTAATCAAATCCTGTTCATCAGATGTTCTAATAATAATGGTGAAAGAGACTCTGCATGTTTGAGGTTGAGCTTTCTAGCATTTTAGGTGGTTATTACGTAGTGTAGTCTAAAAATGAAAAATACAAAACTATTAAAATAACAGTGACCTTCCAGAGTGAATGGCATATGATAACACATTTTTTTTTTCAATTTCACCGAAGTCTTTCTTTACTTTACAAGTGATTATTCTGTGGCTGTGAAACTTTTGGGGATGTAGCGTCTTGCTAACATTTTGAAGAAAACTAGAATGAAACTAGAATACAGATCTAGAAGAAGTTTTATATACCACGGCACCAAAGAAGTACCAATGCCACTTCCATTTAAGAGGTACCTATGTTCCTTGTCAGTATGATGGCCCAGACTTGATTATCTGTTTGTCATGGCACTACTTACAGGCTCACAGATTCACAGATTTGAAGGCCAGAAGGGACAATTATATCCATCTAGTCTGTCTTGGGTTACACAGGAATGTTTTTCATTCAGCAGTTCCGCACCAGGTCCCAAATTCTTGTTTAGTTAAACCAAATCTATTAGAAAATCATCGCATCTGAATCTGAAGTGATTCACACAAAGTCCACCGTTGCTGTTAGTGAATCTTTCTAAAAGCGCTGTAAATGAAATGCTGTAACCTTAATGTTCCAATTTCTAAGGATAAACTTCCAGCCACTGGTACCTTTTGTATCTGTTGGCTAATTCCATTTTCCAAAGCCTAAATCTGCAAAATGGTTTGCAGCTAACTGAACAGATGGTCCCCATCTTTCTTTAAGTTTTGTAAAATATGGGTGCTAATGTGATGTCTCTGTCTAAAATTTTGTAGCTACTTGAGAAGACATATTCTAAAACTTCATTGGAAGTGTTGGGGTTCATCACTTGTGTTTAAAGTTCAAATTCAGGTTATTTCATATAATTTTGAGGCAGAACATTTTTATGAAGTGCAGAACTATAGCAACTGCATTCCATTGCAGATCAATAAAAGTCACTTATTTTCTTTATTACTTAGAAAAGTAATGCATCTCTTAAAGATGGCATGATTTTGACTACAGGAAAAAGAAAAATTAAATGTATAGAGGATGTGCAGTGTTCAGTTCTATGCCTCTGTTTTATTCCTGCTCTGCAAAAAGTTTACTACTTATTGTCTTAATCGGTACCCATGTGTTCAGTCATATGGACAGTGAACAGTTTTCCCCTGTGCTATACTGGATCACTGCATACAACTATATAATTACCCACATCTGTCTACAAACTGCTTACATCCACATATATCTGTACCCTTTCTGAAACAGTACAATATTATCCTCATTCGTTTGTGAAAAATTCAAGTGCAAAATATTTAATTGAATTTATTCAGTCATAATACTACATAAGTGCAAAACCTTAAAAAGAAGTCACATGCTGTAAAAATTTAATATTCTACCTTTAAAAAAATCAAATTTTCAGTGTTTGGGTTTTTTAAAACCACATGCTATGAATTCAAAAATACTACTTAAACAAATTAAAACTAGGAATGTTCTGAAAGCAGGCATATAAAGCACTAATCAAACGTAAGGAAAGAGTTTAAATACTTTGAGTTTATTAGTTTGTATATTTTTTTACCACAGTGAAGTACATTCAAGTCTTTTTGTGCAAAGAATTAGTATCCTTTGGATACATGTGCCCAAAAGTAACAAAGGAGTTGGTTTTGCTGACCTGAAAAATCGTTCACTAGGCACAAGTGATTCACCATAAAACGTGTGGTGGGAAAGGAAGAAGTAACAGCATTTTCTTCTCAACCTCAAACTTATTAAATAGTTTGTTGAGGCTGTTGGGGTATGTACATAACTGCTGTCACTGCAGAGGAGACAGTGAACCAAAAATTACATGATTTTCTCAAATGAAATTCATGAGTAGTGAATCAATTTCTACTAAAATAACCCAGTTCTGTATTTCAGAGATCAGGGAACTCCACGGGGTAAATTCAGTCAGCAGCCTGCACTAGCGGTACAGGAGCTCACTGGCCCAGGGCAGCTGAGTAGGAATGAGATTTTCGTTCACTGAGGAAAGCACATAAGCTACACTTCCCTGTCCTTATAACACTTTTGTAGCCTAGATGAAAGCTGTACGTATTGAGCGTAATTTTGAGGCCAAATTTCCATGGACTCGGCTTTGGACGACCTGTCTCACAGGTTGTCCCTATGTGTGGAGGCGGCAGAGAGGTGGGTGCCAGAAAGCCAGAGATGGGCAGTGTGGGTTGTGGGGCTGCTGGATGACTTCCCAAAGACAAGGCCAGCAAAATCCAGGGAAATTCCACTAGTGGCACAAAAGCATGGGATGATGGGATGGGATAAGCACAGAAAAGGGCTGCGCACAAAGGAAGTGCCTTAGAGCCTTCAGAGTAGAACAAGTGGTTTGGGGTTAGGAAGGATCTTGAAATCACTGTACATATTGCCTAAATTATATGTCCCCACCGGTGAAGAAATTGACTGCCTTACCCATATGTTACATGGGAGATTTACTACCTTCTTGAGCTACACACACGCAAAAATGAGCAGCACAGATCTGCTGTAAGGAAAGGTACAGCAATCCTGTTGTGTTCTGGGATGCCTTCATTTTCCTGAAAGGGAGCCACAATTTTTTGCACCATGAGCATTCTGGAAGGTTGTGAATATTCTCACTCTCTCAAGTATGTTTTGGTTTTAGATACCTGAAAACCTTTTCAAAACGCTTCATAAAAAAGGAAGTGAAAGATAGCTTCACTGAATAGTAGGATAGTACTTAATTTTTTTAATATACTCAAATTATGTTCCTGTAAGCGACAGTAGAACCTGGCATATCAGACATTCCCCTACTCATCTGAGTCAAAAGCTATAGATTGTATCTTAGTAGAAGTCACAAAGCATTACACCACAGGTAGATTCTGATATGTTATTTAAACAGCGCTACACTCATAGCTATGCACAACCAAATCTCTCCAACATTGTAATAAGCAAGGTCAACTTGGTTAGTTGAAGTTCTGTTTCTGAAATGACTTTTATAAAACTATTTAGCCCTAGGGCTTTTAATTTTCTTGGTGTATCTACTATAATTCTCAGCTTTTGGTATTAAAGCATACTGGAATAATTTTATGAAAGTAATTTTTTAGTTTTGGAGTGTTCCAAGGTAGACTGTCCAAGAATATATAATTTACAATACATGTCCATTAATAAAACTGTACTGTAGCCAGAAAATAGGTGTGATGATAGTACTTTTAAAATTATACCAGTTCATCACCCTGAGTCATTTTTAGGTTTCTATGGTGAATGTTTTTTCTGCAGAGGAGGTCCGAGAGTTTGCTGGCTGACTGAGTCTTTCCTCCAGTGCATTTTCAGTCCTAACCACTATGAGACACTGGTGTCAGAAATCCTTTCCAGAATTAACCTTTAACTTTAGGAGGAGAGGGTAAGAACCCTGCTCATTTTAAGCTACTGTCTGATCCAGATATCCATTTCTTTTGATGACAGTGATTGTATGACATGGCTGACTGTGATGAAGAGTTGATAGCCATGACTGTAGAATTAATATCTTAGGAGATCTCCTTCCATCCCGCTTTGCTAAAAGTGAGATAAATGGTGCTGCAATGAATGTTGCCCTTTGAAGGTCAGTGTCCATACTGCACATGAAACGAATCCTTGCTGCTTCTGTTTTACAAGAACAATATTAACACTCATGAACCTTTCAGCTTTAACCATGTGATGAGTTCGGTTAACAAAAACGCCAAGTCCTTATCTTCTGTGGATACTTATTTCACAAAGCAAATCAGTTTGTTTCTACATGAGTATGGAGCTTCTGGACTTCTGTGAAGGTCTGTGAACATGGTGACCTGGGGCAGCGGAAGCCATCTGCAGCACAATGCCATTTAAGCTCCGTTCAGAGAAGTCTGATCAACTTGATGCTGAGAACAGCCACCAGAGCGGGTGAGCTACTTACACTGGGGCTGCTGATGCTGCTGAAATTGGTGTAGCACAGAACTGGTGCAGTTTTTCAGAGCTCCATAGTGTACAAGGCTCAAAGGTCAAATTGAGAGCGTTGCTTTGCAGGACTGAGAACTCCAAGGAAACTCTCAGTCCTATATAGGATTTATTAAGCTCATTAAAATAACACCCAGTCCTAAATGAGCTACAGCTTTACTTCCTCTCTGTTGTGGCTCTTGAAGCTCAGAGAGTGTGATCCCCTCACACAACAGCAGCGAGAAGCCACAGATCAAAAGCAGCTGCCACCATGTTTGTGAAGGGGAACGTGCTCCTAACAGTCTGCAGTTTCTGTCCCAGCAGTGCTGCAGCTACTGGTTTACCCCGTTCAGAGACGTCTCTGTTTGAGTCAGAGGTTCAAGTAACCTTCTCAGAAATGAAGAAAAAAAAGAAAAAAAAAAAAAAACAAAAAACCTGACTGTAAAACAGCCTCGGTTCATCCTGTCTCCCTCAGTTATACTGAATCTGGGCTGCAAAGCCCTATTACACTACTGTATCATCAGAGGGGGAATGAAAAGGTAGGTCTTGCTATCAGTTTTTCTGTGAGATCTGAGGCTTATCACACAGTTCCTCTGCTAACCCTGAGGCTTACTACTCAAGTACTTTCCAAAACTTGAATAAGTGATATATCAAATACTAAATATCTGTAGGCAATCCCCAGATATCCCCTCGACACATGTAAAAGTGTATGCATTTAAATACACATCCAAAACATACCTTTGTGTGATTCTCAGTACTAAACAACATCCTCAGTGCGTGACCCTGCACTTTGGAAGATCAACTGCCATTACACTGCAACTTTTGATCACCAGAGATGCTTGTGATCTTGGAATGGTTGCCTTTTGGTGGTAGCAGAAGCAACAGCAGCTGGACATGAAGTGAGAAAGATGTTTAGGGAAAGTTCTGTTACAGCTGTTCTGAGCTGCGCAAGCACCTAGAATTAATAAGGGAATCTAGATACAGAAGTGTTATGTTAAGGCAGGAATTATTTCAGTTACCTAAGGAATTCTGCCTTGAGGCTTGGGGATAAAACAGCCTTAAAGAATGTTGTCTTGGTTTGTGAACTGTACTTTGGACACATATCTTGAAACGGACTGTAAAAAATTAAGGGCTGTATAGTCTAAGGTATAACAGCAATGCAGATTGCATTTCCAAAATAAGAGTAGTTTACACATCTTCATTGATCAGTTAGCAAGACTTTTTTCCCTGTATACTAAATAGGCTACAAGAGCAGCAGTTAATAGCAGGGGAGGAAAACTGCATCATTCATGGTACACACAGAAGGTCCAGTTCACGTTAAAAGGAGACCTGCCTTTGTCTTCTAAACACAGCAGGTTGTCAGTGGTATTTGATATGAGTGGATGAAGCACAAAAAATAACAGCAGCACAGTTGCAGAACAATTCAAATCACAGCCCACAGTAGCTCGTCAATAAGAGGTAACCATGCACACACTGCAATATTTGATCCCACTTCTACGAGTGAGAAACGTGGTATCACTGGCACTCAGTAGAAATACTGTAAATAATGTCATGTCAGAAAGTCAAAGCGTAGGATGGTCAAACAATGCAGGAAAAATATCCGGCATCCTTTGTGGTGCTCATGACAAAGCTAGGGGACATGTTATTCAGTTGCGAGAACCAGCAGCCTTCCATCAATTCTTCCTGCAATTCCTTGAAGCTTTCTGAGGCAGGAAGAACAACAGTTCACACAAGATTATGAACTACAACAGGCAGTCCACATGTTGAACCATCCTGTTTTCCGGTGAAAGTGCATTCTATCAATCAGCGCAACAAAAGATTGATGAGAATAATAATCCAAAGCTTGTGATGTGTACAAAAAAAAAGGGTGTCCTCCTTGGAGCCTGGAATTTTTGTCCTCTTGATCCACTTGATAAATGCCATACAACATACTGTTTGCATAGGCCTTAGTCAGCAGGGAGAGATGACGAGGCCACCTTGGCACTCCGGCTTTCATCTGTCATCTGATGCGAGGGCATGCCAGCGCGTGGAAAAGGCACTGGATGTCATTCACTGCTGGTGAGCAGGCAGTGGGGAAGGTGGCAGAGGGGCGGTGGGTGAGTCCCCTTCCAAAGGCCTCCCTCCAAACGGTCTTTGCTGATGGAGGACGCAGGAGGGGAGAGCGCTCTGAGACCCCTTAGCTGCTGTCAGGTCACAGAGGCAGCCTGCCCACCGCGCTGTCTGACGGCGTGTTTATGCTTCGGCTTCCCTAAAGGCACCAACACATCAGGATGACGTACAGACCAGCAGGCTCTAACCCAAAGGGAAGTCCGAAGAAGGAGCTGATCCAAATCACGCGGGCTCTGAAGGCACTGCTCGGCCCTGTGATGCTGAACAATTTTGCTCTGAGAGACCCACGATTCCCACAGTTCACTGTCAATTGCCATTCCTGACACCAAGAGGCAAATAAATTGCGGCAGTGAGGAGGCCATAAAAGCTGGCTGAGGGCCTCACCCCTTTTGTTTAATTAAGAAACACGAGTGTTTCTGTGGGTGTGAAGTAAAAGAGACGCTATTTCTCTTGTATATGTAAAAATACATTATTAAACGCAGCTTCCTCTGGGGTTTCTGTTGCATCTTTTGTGCATCATCAGGGCACAGACGATTAGGACTTCTATGTTCATAAGATACTATCAGACCATTAAAGGTAAGTAATGGGAACGTTCAGTGTTACTAAGTTTTGCACTCTGAATTGTCTATTTTTATTTAATTGAGTGTCTCACACTTTGTTTCTATATCTAAAGACAGAAAAGCAGTCATTTTTCAGTTCTACTGTAAAAACTAAAAAAAAACCCAAACAACCAACCAAACCCTAAACCCAAATTCACCTCTTCTGCTACCAAAGAGCTGAACCTGAAACCTGCTGCTTCTCTGAGCTTCCTGTTACCTGTCACTTTTACCACTGTTTCCATACCATGGTGCATTTTGCTGACTGTACGAATACTGTAAACTATCATGTATTAATCTGCAGCATATAGTAGTATTAGGACAGTGACTACTTGGAAAAAAACATTGCCGAATTCCTCATCACCTCTACCATCTCCTTTTCTGACTGTTACAGTACATCAGTTCTGACATTTCAGCACAGAAGAAAATTATGAACCACTGGTACAGTTTAATTACACAAGAGTGGAAGCTGCTTTTCAACTTTGCACAGTTTTGGATTGTGAAAAGCTTGAGTTTGTGCACCTAGACTCTATTGCAGTCTCGCTTCTAGTTATGGCAGTCGAATGGCAAAGTTTTAATTGCCCCTTATCAGGCAGTATTTATTCCTTCAAGAACTTCCAGGTTATTCATTTCCCCTAGCGTCATGTGAAGTTTTTTAGTACATTTTAGTACATTAATGTAGTTTTCTCTTGAATTCCTAGTACTTAATTTGGGATCCAGAAATTCTCTATCCTCCTGCCTGTATGGGTACTGATACTTGAGTCGCATTCCTATTTAATTTGAAGCTGTACTGTTACGTCTTACCATTGCTGAACCTGAAAGGTTGCTACTTCCTCTGAGATAAGTTCAACCACTTCTCATCAAAGAAGGACTTCTCTTGCTGTGTCATCCTAAATTCATGCATTCACATTTGCACTGGAGACTGCTATTCCTCCCTTACGTTAATCACCAAAGAACTTTGTGATCAACATCTTTGCAGTCTAAGAGACTCAGAATCCACTGATAAGCCCAGTAAGCATTACTGTGCACTTTCTTTCCATGTGAAATGGATTTCATAGGCATCCCTCAGCACTTTTCCTGTTAGATTTCCTGTGCTAAAACACCTGAAAACTATCATGAAAAGATTTCTGAAAGACAAGTTCATCAGGTGTATTAATGTGATAATGTGACTTTATATTTTGCAAAACAGTCCCTTCTCCAAAAAAAGGAAATGATTTAACGGCTTCAAAATTACTATTGGAGCAAATCTCAACTGCATAACATTTAAAACAAAGTCCATTTGCATAGTCAAACAAATTTCACAAAGTAGTCTTTTAAAAAACTATGTAATGTCACACTTTTGATCTGTCTCAGTACTAAGACTAATAAGATACATAAGCAAAGCTTATGTAGTTGGCTTGACAACTGAGAACAGTTTACAGTACCACTCCTTGTTGCAGTGACTGCTAAGTGATGGCAAAAAGAGTTAATTTTGTATCTGTGAAGGAATTTGACAAGTTGAGCTGGTCAGTTAGAAATCAGACTGTTTATATTTCAGTATATTAGTAATCACCATTTCTGGAAAAAAAACAACACAATAGAAACTTGACAGGTTTGTTAAAAGTTGGTGCCTTTTTAATGTATATTCAGATAAGGCCTTTAAAGATTGATAAATATGTATTAACAACCCTATACAGCATTAAGGAAGCCTACCAAGGCCATCCAAAAATGTAAATAATACAGAAAACTTGTGGATAAACCCTCTTCCATGTTGAAATGCTTTTCTCACAGAAGTAGGAGAAAGCTGGTTCTGTTCATTAGAAAGATTTTATTACATTTATGTAACTTTCTAATAATACTGACTCGATCATTTGCCTCATCCCATGCACTTACTCAAAAGTTTACTAGTTTATCTTTATCCCTTTTACGTCAGTTATTAGGCAGAGCTATGGCAATGAGCCAAAACTTCATTTTTATTATGCATGTTTGATTCAATGTTACTTCATCATCTCCTCCCTTCCTCTACTCTTTTATTTGCTTCCATCACCTGTTGCATCTTGTTGGAAGTCTAGACTGTGAGGTCTCTAAAACAGAGACGGACTTTTTCTGTCGGAAACGGAACCCACTATTCTGATTTGTCCTTTAGTTTGCAAAGATACTAATTGACAATGATTAGCAATTAGAATACCAGAATACAACTTGTAAGGCAAGTATGTTTGTGATCTCTGCAGACTGTATCAACATCTTAGTCAATACTTATGTTTGTTTAATGACTCTAGTAAGTACAAAACTAAGAACTGCCATATGAGGTCAGACTAAAGGTCCACGTAGCTCAACATGTTGTATATTCTAACAGTAATTAGTACTGGATGCTTAAGAAAATGCATCTGTAGGGTAAGCGCTGCCCTTGCTCTACCCTCGTAGCTTCTGGTGATTAGCAGTTTAAAGATTTTTTTGTGCTGAAAGGTATAAAGGGATCTCTATCCTCCGAGAAGCTGTTTTACCATTCTTTAAAACCATTTACAGTTCTGACTTCCACAACATCCCATGGCAGTGAGTTCTGAGATTTAAATACCGTGGAGTCCTTCCTTTGTCTCAGTCATTTGACTAATCATTTCACTCGCTGCATGCCTTGTCCTGTGCAATGCGAAACAGCAGTCATCACTGGATTCACTAATCCACACCATTCACATCTTCCTTGGTCACATCTTCTGCCAACCAGAAAGTTGTCCTAAGGCGTCTTTTCACCGACAGCCATTCCATACCATGCAACACCCTGTTGGCCCTTCTTGGTGTTATCTCTAGTTCTGTGTTCTTCTTGAGATGGGTGCAGCGCCGCAAATGTGGAAGCACAGTGGTATTCCCCAGTGACATGATGGTGATCATCTTCCACTTCGTTCTCAATTGCTTTTTTAATAACACCCCAAATTGTCTTTGCCTGAGGTTTACCTCTGACAAGCAGCAGTCTGGTTGCACGGAGCGGACACCGATTAGGTGCTGGAACACTTTTTCTAGTTTAGTTTCATCTGAGGGGAGGGCAGTCACTGCTCTCCATGACAGTTCTGTGATGCAACAGAGGTGTGGTAAATGGGGAGATTCACTTCAAAAGCACGCGCCTGATCCAAATTAAAATACTAATGTAGACACACCCAAAAACTTTCCACAATGGTTCCAAACTCTCTCCTGAATAGTAATGGCTTCTTCAGGGCTCATTGTTATGCATGTATAGTCAGGATTGTCTTGTCTTTGATCATTAGCTTGCATTTATAAACACTGTATTTCAGCTGCTTGCATCCAGCTCTTCACTGTCAACCTCTTGACAACGCTAATAATAATCTGTAAGTTATCAGCAGTAAATGTGATGCTTTTCAAATAATCGATGATTCTGTTGCACAGCACAGGTCCCAGTACTGATGTCTGGACCCTCTACCACAACCACCCTTTATTGATTCCTCTCTGTGAACCAGGTAGTCTAAGAGATGGCCAACCCTTCTGGACCACAGCTTTGTTTCATCAGCAGCTGCTCCTGTGGGATCTTACCAGAAGGTTTTCTGAAAATCCATTTACACCAGCCAAAGCCACTCTTATCCCCATATTGACTAAGAGTTCCGTGAGATATGACTTTCCTCTAAAAATTCATGTTAACTGTTCTCCAAACCAAGACATGTTCACATATCTGCTGATTCTATTTCTTTCTACAGGTATGCAATGGAGCTCAGACTTAGAGGTGTGTAGTCTCTTGTATCCCTTCTTAATCCACTGGGTGCCGAGCCCATGAAAGTGATTATATTATTATAAGATGATTTCCAATAAACCCCACAAAATCTAAATAACTGCAGTGAAGTGCCTTATGGAAGAAAATATCCTCATTGTTCCTGTTTGCCCCTCTGAAGGAACAGGCTGCGAGTGTTGTGGGTGGTCTGTGAGAAATCTATCAAAGCCCAGGTGGAGCAACTACTATTTTCCAAGAAAAGCATCTTTCTGGCAGATGTTCTCAATACTGTTTTTCTTTTAGTGTTTTGTTGTAGTCTACCGATCATGCTGCTACTGTTTACAATTCTGCAAGAGTTAACGTATTTCCCCTTCTTTGGTACACCACAACAAGAATATTTTTTTTTCACATAGGTCAATCATATCAATTTATTGTAAACGTTTTTAGAGATCTAATAGATTTGCAACAGTATTTTGTATTATGACTGATGATGAGATAGTATTGAAATAGTATTGGAATCTACATTTTCTCTGCACAATAGAAGAAAACAGACCGAAGTGTATTTCCCTTCAGCTTTGCAATATTACCAGTGTGAAGTTTTGATAATAAACAAAGAGTGTGACATTGTTATTCAACAGGCCAAAAGCGTGATTTCCCTTTTGTCAAAAACAGAATATTCTTATTTGCATGAATGTAAAGCAAACCAGCATTCATATACCCCACTGCTAGCTGCCCTACATTGCAAATATTTAACTTCAAATTGTTGGATATACTATATTGTTCTATTAGTTTAAACACAAGGAACAGTCAACTATTTAATTAAACTTTTTTGCCAGTATCAGGATGCCAGTGTCATAAAACGTGCTGCAGAAATTGCCTGAAAAATATATGGGTGAGGAGGAACAACACAAAGGGATTGCACTGATGAAAATGCACAGAGCCAAGAAACTCTAATACTGCTAAAAGTCAAATGAATAGACAAAGAAATTCTATTTACAGCATAGCTGGCCATCACAATTACTCCATTGATTAAAAAAAAAATTAGCCAATTTCTTTCAATATTAGACCACATTTAAATTTTGCCATTATTTGAACTGTCTCTCTCTAAATATTTTAACTTTCAGAGACAATTACTGAACAATGAGTTTATTGCTAGATTTTAGTTTTGAATCAAAGACCAACCCAAAGTAAAGCACTGTATTTGTCATTCAGAAAGCGTTACAAAAATTTATGTCATTTTAATCTTCGGATAGGTAGGAACACTGAAGCTGGACAACGAAGGGAAGCATATAGGGTTCAGTGTCTTTGGTGGTGAGCAAGTCTTCAGTGGATGTGTTTAGGCTTCAGAGAGTGATACAGAGTATATTTTCAGTAGCCCTTCCAAGCAGGACGTCTATCTTGAGACAAACTACACTTGATCCAGATAAAACACTTAATCAAGATTGTAATAAAACGGTAATGTGCCTAAGAAATCAATTGGTTTTCAGTATCCCAAAATACGCCAAGCAGTTTACAGTGTAATGAGGAAGTTGGAATCGTGGTAACAGAGTGACGTTGTAGGTAAACAAGACAGTCATTATGTGCATTGTAATGTTCCATATGCGGCTCAGCACTGGAATTTCTTAGTACGATAATGAATATCGCCAGAGTTATCCAGTTACGCTTTTGAAACTCACTCTCTCACCCAACTACAGGACCCTGGCAGAAGGGACCTCAGGTTAACTTTTTATTCTGGGCTTTATGCCTCAATTCAATCTATTGTCCAGATGATTGCCCAATTCAGGATTGAAGAATACTGTCTGCACTGCAAATCACACCTAATTTGGAACAGAGTCCTGAAAACTTTCATCAGGCAGCGAGATTTCTAGATTTCTACCAACTGAGAGTCATGCTGCCCAGAGGTTACCGTACTTTGAGGACAGCTGTCTTCTAAAAACTGATTTCGATAATAGACCAATGACAATGTATAAATAGCTGATTCTTCCAAATAGTTGTGGCTAAAGGTTTTCCAGTAAAAATAAAATATGGTGTTACTCACAGATGACCAGATGCTTAGCTGGTGGGAATAAGCCCGATATTACTGAAATCAGCACTGCACCCAGAGCTCGCCATTCTACAGGAGGAGAAGGTACTTCACTCTGTTCTGTGTTCTCCAGATCCTACTTCAAGTCTCTGCTTTCTGCTTGTGAAATCACTCTTGTTCCTTCAACATGGAACTGTTATATCAATAAAGAGGTTGATTTAAGTTGAGAAGCAATAATGTTTACTTAAATATACCATCTTCTTGCAAGTCACCTCTGTTTTAGAAGATATGTGTGGGAAACACTCTAAAAATAGATTTTCTGCTTTCCAGTTCAATAAGCAGGTTTGACTACGTGTCTCTCCTAGAGAGTGACTCCATTGAAAGAGATGCAAGATGGAAAGCCACAATGCTCAAAAACTTGCATTTCCTCACTTCGTAAAACAAAGATTATCTTCTAAACTCTGCATCTGCAAACCAAACCTAGCGTCCAAAAGTTCAGCTGTGTTCTCTCTGAGTTGCATGTCTCCACGTGTAATAAGGATTCAGCAGGGCAAACAGTGCCATTATTATCTTCAAGTTTTGACTTTGCTGGTACCCGAGTGCAGGTATAAATGGGAGATGTTGTAACTCATCTGGAAATACGTTACATTTCTGGTGGATCACATCAGCTAAAATATGCAGCTCGTTCTTACACAGCTGCATAAACGGACTAAGATTTAACTGAAGCTGTCACTATGTGGACAAGCTTACTATCCATGGGCATTGTATCATTTCAATGAGAAGACGCCATTTTTTAAAATGACACTTTTCCACAAAGAGCAACACTTCAGTGCAAAAATTGCCAAGTTTTAAAGACTAATTTTATTATTGTGACTAGAAATATATGCATGCAACAGCTCCCTTCAGAGATTTAGCTATCATCTTTAGATAGTATAGTATAGTCTATATATACAGTACAGTATAGTCTGACACAACCTTAAAATAAGACTTGAGATTTCAACATCATTGTCCCTGAATGTCTAATTGTGTCCATCGCATACAAACCTCCAAAATATTAAATAAAAAGAAGCATCTAAGTCAGCCCCATGAGCATTTCTATGAAACTGATAACTGATTCATATATTCATCAATAAAGTGGAATTCTATTGCAGTAAACGAGATGCTCTGTGCTGGGAAAAATAAAGTTAGGTGCCCTGTTCATATTGAATTTTTTTCCCCTCTGAAGCCATCTCATATACTTTTAATACCAGAGCCTTTGCGAGAGAACTATTTGGGTTCAGATAACGTGAGAACTAACTTGCACATGGAAAATACAAAATATTACTTCAAATTACTGACAACTTTAATGTGAATCAACAACCTTGGTGTTTAAGAGTAAATACATTACCCTTTCTGTTTGTTACCAAAATTAACGAGGATTTCCTACCAACGCATCAAACAGTGTGTTTGAGTCATAAAGCAAAATAGGGCTGTCTTACTGAATGCCACTGTCAATACCCTTTTGTCAAGCCCTTTATTTTCAGTTTGTTATTTCTAAGGAACATGCACCATAGTTCTTTAACAGGATACTTCATATGAGAAAGCACAAAAAACAAGGAATATTCCATGACTCTTTCACCCACTCAGAAAACCTTGAAGTCATAAGAACATGGAAGTCAAGCAAAGCCAAGCTAGTATTTTATATAGCCTGAGAATGACACTAAAATATATACATCATTTCTTACTGTTAAAGGGAAAAAAAATTACTTAAAAGTTCAAAACTAACACTTACCTTCTATCATATAATGGAAGTAACTCATTTTTGATGTAAAATGTCTTAGTTATAATATACAAATCTAGAACTGACTACCAGTAAACACGAAATTCCCAGTGGGTGTTCCTTAGCTTCTAGAACCTGTTTCACAATCCTAAAAGAAATACAATAGGAAGTATTTCAGGTGATTAGAAGCCATTTCTAACTTGAAAAAGGCACCTAGTTAACAAAATGCTGAGGTTATTTTGTCTGTGATCTTATTTTGCTTCAATATAATGATATTAATTGAAGTTATCTTGAAGTTTAAAAGGTTGAGAAGCCTTTTAAAATAACATGACAGTAGAAAATGAATGAACTGACAGGATAAATATACACATCTATTTGCAAAACTTAAACTCTTATACTTCAGTTTCCCGAGTGCCACCAAAACATGAAAACTTAATGTAGGTGATACACACTGTACTTTGTAATGCGCTTTATCATGGCTCCTAGATCATGATTGGCTTTAACAAAAATAATTTTGCAGCCAGTTCTAAATACTCCCAACTGCAGACGTAATTATTGTCTTATTTGCTGATGTTCAGTAAGAATCCTTGAAGGACTCAGTTATTACTAACGGAGTCAAAGGGGAATTGGGAGTGTAGTATACCTTTGGAATGGCACCATAAGCCCCAAATTATTTATTTACACCAATAGCCCCAAATTATTTCAAGCTAAAGTCCTGAAAGTGTTTAATGGTCATCCTGCCATCCACAGAATATTTCACTTGTTCAGGAGGACAGAAGAGAATGATGTATCCGAGCAAGAATGGAGGTGTCAGCTCTGAAGGCACAAAGGATTTCATCTCACGTGCCAACCGGTGTGGAACGTCACAGCTATACGAGCTTCCTTCTGATGAGTCCCTTTGATGCGGTTGGTTTTCTGGGACGGGAAGGAGCAGGGAGGCAAAGCTGAGTCATTTTTTAAATGAAGCTACTACCATCTATACACTTGCTACCTACTCGACAAATTCTTCAGCTTTCTAGACATTTCTTCTGACCTCCATCATGAAGAACTTCGCAGTGGAGATGCAAAATGTAGATGGATTGATAATCCAAGCCCTGCACATACTTTTTCCCACATGTCCGACGAGTAGATGAGGATTTTACACCACGATCAGTTGAGAAGGTCCTACTCCAAACACCTCACACAACCAGAAATTAATAGCCATACCTCCACTTACCTGGTGGATACAATTCTTCCACATTATACAATGATAAGCAAAAGCAGTTCAAATGGAGTAACAAAGAAGTTATTCGAAGGCTTTGAACCACGGTACAAACAATCACATTCATCCAAGCAAACGCTTGCGAAGTGACTGGGCCTAAAACCGATGGCAAACTGGGTTCTAAGCGCTCTCTCATGGAACACCTCCACGCCAAGTTACTACTCGAGCAACGTCATGCGTATACCACGCGGCAGTACTCAATGCACAGCCCACATCCAACTGCCAAACGTCACCGCCTTACAGTAACACAAAGATCATAAAAACCCTGAATTTTTTAATGATGGAGCTAAACCAGCATGGCTATCATTAGCCTACGAGGTACTGGTTTTATTTCTTTCCAGACCTAAACCAAACATCTGAAGAAAACCTAGACAAGACCAGGCAAAGATCCTCTATGCATCCCAGAAGTTACTAATACAAAATTGTATAACTAACTTTTTCGGGTCAAAGTTGTTCTTCTTCACAGAACTCCAACTGGCTATGCCAGAGTCACAACAGCAGTACAGGTGACACATAATATCCTCAAATTTGCGAAGTAATATGACAGGTATCACAAAATGGTGGAGAAAAGGTCAATGATACTATTCAAACCATCATGTAATTGTGATAATTTAACATCGCATAGGACAGCGTAAGCACTGTTCACTTGAAAGGAGGTCTGTGTCCCACACAGCAAAATAAAGTCCTAATAAAGCAATATCATCCCTTAACTACGACCTTTCTTAAAGACTTTGAAAGACCATAACAAAGTAAAAACTGTCTACGTGAAACCTGTCAGATCCTCCACTTCTTGCACTTATGACCCTACGGCTGATCATCAAGATCATCAGAGAGTAAGTCCAACCACGTCCAACCACCCGCAGCAGCAACTCCACACCCAAGCACGCCCTGATGGCTGAGCAGTGCCTAATCATCGGCACACAGTTCTACTGGAAGGTGATCGTTTCTGTCCTAGCCCTTAAACTGTGCGCTCCAGACAACCACCGCACAAACGGCCATTTCGCCAGGAAACACAGAGCCCGAGGAGCTGCTCTGGACCAAGAGCTGGTGTAGGACGTCCAGTCACAATTGGTTTTTTTAGGTGGTATACTTCCTCCCTGGTGCCACTTAACTGGAGCTGGATATTGAAAACGCCCCGGTCCAGTCTTATTTTTAATTTCTGCTTTCTCCCTTCTTCTTCTCTGGCACAGTAAGAGCGGCTGGACTCGTTCTCCGTTTGGGCATCGGAACTGGGTGCCCGAGGTCAAAATTTGGCTGGGTGTCGCCGACTGCCTGCCAGCTCTTTTTCCTCTCCCTCCCCCCGACCGGGAAACCGGGCGGCCGTCGCCCGAAGCATCGCCGCTCTCCCCGCCGCTGCGGCCGCGGGGGGACCGCACGCCGGGCTGCGGGGGGCCGAGGGCCGGCGCGGCGACGCCGCCCGCCCCACCTCGCACCCCGGGCCGCCCGGCCCCGCCGGAGCGGGGCCCCCGCCAAACTTTGCAGCCCGCCATGGTGCCGGGGGCGCGGGGCGGCCCCCCCCGCGCCGGCCCGGCCGCCGCCCCCGCCGCCCCCGCAGCACCCCGGGCGCGAGGTGAAGCAACCTGGCGCCGGCTCCTGCACTTTGCACAGCGGGCGCAGAGCCGCCTCCATCCCTGCGCCTCCCGGCAGCGCTAAGGCGCATTTTTTCGCACTAATCTGCACATTCAGCACGTCCAGAGCGCCTATGACTTTACCTGGACTTTCTCCACTCTCCGGGCTCATCACACTGCGATCGCCTCCCCATCCTACCGCTAACTCTCGCTCTCCCTCACTCCTTCCTCCTTCTCTCTTGCAAGGCCTGCTAAGATCAAGCCCGATGGAAAGTAGAGAGAGAAAGAGAAAGAGAGAGGCAGAGGGAAGGGAGGGGAGCCGCTCCATCCCTCCCCCCCGCTCCCCGGCACACACGCCAGCCCTTTTCCCCCCACCCCAGCCCTTCCCTCGGCGATTTCCTCCGCTCTTCGGCAACTACGAGGGCTCCGCGGAGCGGCTCCCAAACGCGCCACCGCTGCCCTCCGCGGCGCCCGGCCGGCGCCCCCCCCCGCCGCCCTCCCGCCCCGCGGCGCCCCGCGGCCCCCCGCTACCTCGTAGAGGTCCCCTGAAGCCATGCTGGGTTGCGGGACTGGGCTCCTCCGCGCCGTCTCCCTCTCTCCACCTCTCCCGCTCCCCCACTCGCTCTCTGTTGAGTAAACTGTGTTTTGCAGAATGACAGGCTTCGGGGCTGGCTGTGCGCAGAATCAGAGGCGAGCAGAGGCAGCGGCAGGCGGCGGGGCTGGCGTAACCAGCAGCAGCTCGGGCGCACAGCGCCGGGAGCCGCGTCTCCCCCGCGGCGGCGGGGCCGGCGCCCCCCCCCCCCGCTCCCCGCCCGCCCGCCCCAACCCTCCTCCCTGCTCCGGGGGGGAACGGGGACCGGGACGGGTCCCCCCGCGCCCTCCGGCAGGGAAAGTCCCGGGGCCGCTCGGAGGGCGGCCTCCTCTTCTTCCCCCCCCACCCCCCACCCCGCTCCGAGCCGGGAGCACTTCAAACTCTTTCCGCGGCCAAAATAAATAAATAAATAAACATTTTAAATAATAAAAAAAAAAAAAAAAGAAGAGGGGGAAGGAGCGGCCGCGCGGCGGGGAGGGCGGCGGCGCCCGCCCAAGGTCACCGCGGGGAGAGGCGGGCGCGGGGCCGGCTCCCCGCCGCCGGCCTCGGGCGGCCCTGCCGGCCACCTTCCCGCCCCCTCGGCGCCGCATGGCCGCCCCACCCACCCCGTGGCCATCGCCGAGGAAATGGAGGTGGCGGGATCCCTTCCGCGAGGAGGAGCAGCCTGGGGAGGGCAGCGGGCTCCGGGGCCACCTCTCGCCTCCACCAGCGCCCACCCTCCGCCAGGCGAGGAGAGGCTTCTCTGGGTCCCTTGCAGCCATTTTGCAAATTAGCCAGCCCTCTCCAGGAAATGGAAGCCACCGACCTCCCGCCACCTGGTCCTCACGTGGTGGCCAGCGGTTTGAAGCGGCTGTGAAGCATGGGGCTGCACGAAGCCGTCAACTGTTGTCACGTTAGAGTCTTCTGGGCCTTTTCTCTGAGGAAAAGGGCTGCCATGTGGCTGGTGGCATGCTCACAGCCCAACGTGGCGGCTTACCCGAGTGAGGGAGCTACGTGAAGATGGCACCAAGCAAGCCAGGCAGTGTCTCGATGTCCTGCCTGCCGTCATCCACCCTTACTGCTGGACACCTCCTGCTCAGGGAGGTTGAGGTGGTTTTCTCACACGAACGTGGCCATGAGTGGAGACGAACTATGCCATGGAGAGAGGAAGCCCCGCTTTCCACCGGGCGCGATGGAGTCTCGAGGAGCCGGTGTGTGGCAAAGGGCCCTTAGCCTGACGCCGCGGCCACCGCGAAGCAAAGGGCTGTGCTTCTGCAGAGGCCCATTGAGGATCGTTGTGTTCCAGCAGTTGTTTCTCCAGGTAACTGATGTCTTGAGTGTCCTCTCGATATTCGCTTTCTCTATACGAAAGGGCACCATTAGGGTTTGCTCTAACCAGCTCTTCATGCCTTGGCTTCGTAGCCAGCTTGCTGTAGTGGTTACTGGCTGTTAGACTCCATGTTCTCACCTCTAGTAGTCGTTCCACCAGAGCCTGGGAGTGATGCGGTGCTGTGCGGTCTGGCTTTGCCGCGGTTGTGGCTTTCGTGTGTCTTTGTTGTGTTGGTATTTTTCATCTCTTGATTTCAGTCCTATGTGTAATGCTGCCCTTCATGATCCGGTGGGTCTTGGCACTGCCCAGACTATTATCTGAGTGGCAAGTTGGAGCTGGTTATTGAGTGTAATACAGTAAGTCTGGACATGGTTAATAAATGTCGCCGGTATCGAGCACTGAATTATTTCTGAAATTTCATTTATGAACAAAAAACCTGGTGTGATCCAAATGTGGTGAAGCTGAAGACTTCCTGTTTGAAGTATTGATATTGAGTATTTTGAATGTTGTCACCTTTTATCAAGAAGGTAGGAAATAACACATGCACGTCCAGCTCTTGATTGACCCCGTCTCCTGAACTGTGAATATTACCTCTGGTGATTATGAACTTGCCAGCTAACCAGCTTAGTATTGACTTATAGTTCAATAAAAACTGTCTTATGGTAGTTTGGAGCTCAAAGATGTTTATGGTTTGTGTGGTCTGCTGGGTAGTGTGATCATGTTGGATTCCTAAGGAGAAGCTGCTCTGCTTACGTAAAACGTTAACTTGGTCTTTTATCCTAACTGAAGCAACTGGAGGGGTTGTTCTTTGCTTTCCAGTTTGCCAGCGATGTTTAGATGTTTGGGATTTGATATTTGAAGAGTAAAATGTTGAAAGGATTAAGAAATACTATAAACTACCTGTGCCTTTAGCAATTTTAGTAATTAATGTAGCAGAAAGTTCCTAATTCCCAAGAAATGCATAACTTAATAATCACACCCCATGGTTTCTTCTTGATAAATCAATTATTTTGTTATATTGTAAAGTGACTTTTATTGTTTACAATCATGAATCGGCTCTTTGGGGTGCTCATTGAGCAGAATATTCCATCAATAAGTAGATATTTTAACACATTTCTCTTCAAAGTCTGCTTTATTACACCTGCTATTTTACTGCTTTCCACAGGAGTAAACAAAATGGCAGTCAAATCCAGTGAGTCATTTTTCAGATGCATTCTGAAATTCCTTGTCTGAAACTATTGGCTTTCTGCATAGTATCAAGAGAGATCCAAAGGTGTCTTGAATGAATTAAAAAACGTCCCTTTCCAAGCTGTAGAAGAATGTACATCTTTTCTTTCAAGACAGGTCTAATAACCAAACTGTTCTTTCTGGTCTTTGCTGTTACTCTGCTCTCAGCTTAAATTAGAACAACCCACTCTGCACCGTATTGGAAAAAATCTCCATGACCTGGTCTATATTTTAGAAAATTTCATTTACATTGTACAATGTTTAGATCACGTTAACACTGGCATTATTGTTTGTGTAAGATTTACAACCCAAACAAATATTAGTTTGGAAGTTTTGAAAGGATGAATGCTTTAGTGAGTACTTTGAAGAGGGGAAACATCTTTTTCCTGATTACCTATTCCTTGTTTTAGAGTACACAGTCCCTTGGGATGCAGTGGTGTGTGAGTCAGTAGTGAGGAGCAGAAAGAGGACTTTTGCGATTGTCAAATCCAGGAAAAGTTGATTGTGGTTTCGGTGTATTTCCCTGTCATTGAGCAGAAAACAAGATTTTAAGTTTTAAAAAAATCCAACTGACCTTCATTTGCTCAGCAGGTCGCTATTTTAACTAGTCAAGTCATGTGGTATATACTTCTGTGTCTTTTGGAAGAAAGAGAAATATTTAAACTTATTACCATTTTTTTTAAAGTTTCTGGTAACAGATTTTCTGGAAATACATATTTTCCAATTTTAATTGCCTTTAAATGGAAATATCTTTGCTCTGAAATGAAATTGCTGCAAAATCCAGATTTTTGTACAAATTACAAACTCTAAACTGAATGTTTTTGCTAAATCTGTGATTATTCATTACTCTTATTGTTTTGCCGCCTTCTCCTATTTCCCATCCCAAGAGAGCAATGCAAGCAAGGGAGACATTCCAAGTGTGATACGTCACGTTTGAACACTTCTTTTGATTTGGTGGATGCTCTGCTTTCCACTACTTTAATGACAGGAATTATCTCTCAGGCTGACTAAACTTAAACCCCAAACGATGATATTTCAGACAGCTAAAATCCTGTTGTCATAGCTGTGCCATCGCCGTGTGATTGACTGTTTAGTCGGTCTGTCCCGTGCTGTGCAAACACTGTGGATACTGTGCAGTCAATAATACAGTTCCCCCAAGGAGTGTCCAGTCGGATGGTGCATTTTGGCAGCAAGCTCCATCAAAAGTCGCTGTCAAGGACTGCATTGTCTCTTGAAGAGGAAGCTGAATGATTAATAACTTGGTAAATGGAGAAATTGAGAGAATTTGTGTACTAAGATGCGAAAATTAAATGAGAAAAGAGTGAAAACAAGGCGTGAGTGAGAGGAAGGAAAGAAGGACAAGGACCCAAAGGTGAATGCAGGGAGAAAGCTCTGCAAAGCCTTGACTGTGTGACAAAATGGGAGGCAAAAGGGAATATTTTAGCAGCAGCAAATGGAAGTGAAAGCAGGGAACAAGGTAACAAGATGTCTGTCTCTAACCAAAGAAGGGAGGATGACCAGAACTTGGAAAAAAGTTAGTGAGGGTGAAACTGAAGGAAAGTGTTTTACTGAGTTCATAAAGGAAGAGTTAACAGGAAATGGTGAGTAGCTACACCAGGAAGGGGAGAGTCCCGTATGACGTCACTGTTCCCGCTGGGTGATAGGCAGGATAATGGATTTCCTAGGGCTTGGTACCGTGATGGCTGTACACTCACCTGTTTGATCTGGGAGAGCTAAAATACCCACAAAGGGTATTTTGTCAGGAAAATTATCGAAGATATGAAGTCAAATAGGAGTTGCAGAACAAGATGAGGATGTCCTTAGCATGCATATAGCATCTAACAATTAGAGAATAGATGAAAGTGAAAAGAAAATAGGAAGGCGCCTTTTTTTTTTTAAAATAATTGATTTGCATTATTTAATGAACAAAAAGAAGTAGCTTGGGGAAAGCCCAATATGTGTTGCCCTGTGCCATGCTGTCTGCGAAAGCAAACGAGTAGTTGCGACCGTTTGCTTCTGATGCTAAATTAATATCTTCCTCCAGACCCTTCTTTGGATCTTATAACATGCAATTACTTACCATCAAGAGGAAACATTTGAAATAGAACCTGGAACACCGTGGTATAATAGAGCAAACAATAATATATAGAAAACAAAGTAATGTTTATTTGTTGTTGTACAGCATATGCCACAGAACAGAACTTTCCTAGGGTTGAAAGTATATTGTAATGGCAGATGTTCTGAAAACTCTCTTTACTTCTTTACAATTTTAAGATCCTATTCTGTTCTATTAAGTGTGGCCAATACAGTTTTGCTTTATTTTGGG
This sequence comes from Tauraco erythrolophus, assembly GCF_009769465.1. Classification (NCBI taxonomy): domain Eukaryota; kingdom Metazoa; phylum Chordata; class Aves; order Musophagiformes; family Musophagidae; genus Tauraco; species Tauraco erythrolophus. The sequence goes on along the minus strand of NC_141479.1, from coordinate 17,453,781 downwards.
AAGGAGAAAAATGAAACTTTGACCAAAGGTACATAAAAAAATGGATACCAACTAAGATATGTGGAAGACGGTGTTAATCCGTTAATGCTTTGTATGGGAATCCATATGATGCAGTGTGTGTACTGGTCTCTACCCTAGCTAGGCTTAGAAAATAAGAAAGTCCCATTGCTTAGCACGTGTTTGCTTGTCAGTTACTTTCAATGGAAATATTTCATGTTAATGTGATGTGTGCTCTGCTTCTGTGAGCTGATTCATGTGATCTGTTGATTTTAGCAGATCTCCATGCAAGTGTGAGCATCAGCTCACTGCAGTCCTTTCAGGACTGACATCATGTGAGAGAGATGGATAAAAAACTGCCCTAAAAAGGAAAGCACCGAATGGTGTGTCACAGAAGAACCGAGGATAGTGTACGCCATTGCGAGAGAAAAAGACGAGTACAGAAATTACGCTGCTAGAGGAGACTTCACTGCCAAAACGGCGTTTCCCTAAACCCGTACAAGCAGTGTTCCGTAACAGCAGTCACTGAGGAAAACCTGGTAGTGAGTAAGATTTTGCATCAGATAGAAGTGGCTCAGAATTGGTTTCTGGTGTGAGTCACCAAAGGTCTGATTTCCATGGATTATTATCACAGCCATGTAGCAGTCATTGTAGAAGATGCTTTACCAGGGCACATGCTTGTTCTGGAACATAAATGATTGTGTAGGACCTCATTCAAAAAACATAGAAATGAGTGGAAGTATTCTTTTGACCTCTGTGAATTTAGATGCCCTCCATACCTGATCATCTCTCCTTTTTCTGGTTCCTTTTGCTGTACTGTTGTGTCATTCAGCATCTCATTTTGTGAACCAGAACCATGACTGGCAACAAGAATTGAACCTAATCATTGTTGTGTCTTTTCTTATGTTGAAAATGAAAATAGCTTTGTTTTTGTCTGAACACATTGATTCTTTTCCCGGTACCTCCCAATGACACCAAAAATAACATTTTTCCGTATTCTGCTCCCTCTTGTTTGCAAATGCCATTTTTCCACTGACATGTTGTCGTAGATAATAGAAAGGTGCCAAAACACTCCTGTTGAAAGATTTGCTAACTTTCCAGCAAAGGCGAAAAAATGGAAAAGCATAGATCATGTGGAAGTCAGTTTCGTGTGGGAACTCTTGTGTATACAGAGCTTTCAAAATCCATGGCTCAACAGTTGAGTTTTCAACAGATTTAGGAAATCATGATACCCTTCAAGCAGGAGAAAATGGCACATTATTTTCTTATATTCCTGTACATCCTGAACATCAGGTAGCAGTCCAGTATTAGAGATTTTGGTTCACGGCCTTATTTTTATGTGGGCAGAAATAGAAGCGTGAGGATAGCTCCAGTGGTTTCTTCTGTTAGGCAACAAACGAGGATGTGTAAACACCTGAGAATGTTATCCGGTGTAACGCAGCGTGGGATTTGAAACTCGCACAGTGCAATTGAAGAAGTCAGGATAAGTTTCGTTAGTACTAGCTGGACAAGATGTGTTAGAATCATTATGAAGAATCCATAAATAGCAAGACAATAGAAAAAACTGTTAGATTTAGCTAACTGAAAGATTCTCGTAAGGGAAGACATCTGACAAATCAGTACGATTTACGCATCGCGTATACGTAATATTCACAGAGTATTACAGCACATTAGTAAGCTAATGGATTTTTTCCCTGCTCTATAAAAATTGCTCTAACTAGCGATATCTACTAATAGGCAAATATGCAGGGTTTTAACAACAAGGTGTATAACTTGATATGTTAAGCAATACTGTGTTTTGTGATTTTTAATTGTGAACTCAGCTTGTATCTCTGTATTTGCTGCTCAGAAAACACCCTCTGTGTAGCTAGGCTGCTCACAAGGGTTGCACAATGACAAGGAGTGTCACTGCAAGATTATAGTAGTAACTCTGAAACTATGCAAGGACACACAAGATTTCAGAAAACTGAGAGAATCATTCCTTACTAATGAGAGACAATATTGAGCCTGATCCATTTGTGAGAAAGATTACAGTACGTGTGAGGATGGGGAGCCTGAAGCCAGAAGGTGCCTCCAAGTCAATTTTTCTGGGCTTACAAGCAGAAACCTCATAATACACTGAAAGTGTTTAAAAGTACATAAAATTATTAGAAAAGCACAGAATAGTAGTGGTTGGAGAAGGCCTCTGTAGATCATCTAGTCCAACCCTGCAGCTCAAAGCAGAGTAATCTAGAGCAGGTTTGCTCGTGATCATCTCCACTTGGATTTTGAGTATCTCCAAAGGTGGAGATTCCACAACATCTCTGTGGAACAACCTGTTCCAGTGTTCGACTACCCTCACAGTAATAAAAATTTTTATGTTTAAATGGCTATTTAAATTAGATTTTATAAAGCTAAGTTTAATCAGTTTATTTTTCATGAGAGTTTCAAAATACTTAATAGAAACGTATTACTATCTTGAAGATGATTATCTGAAAACTGGAATGTATCACGACATGATGATTCTCAAGAGCATGACAAGTTGCATGGTCAGGGATGAAATCTCTCTCCCAACTCTCGGGCCCTTGCTCCAGCGATGGACTGGATTATCTGTGGCATTGTTTCTGACTACATTTTTGAAGGAGAGAACTTCTTTTTGCAGTTACAGGATTCGTGGGCCCTGGGAAATCATGTTACATTTCACTCAAGACAATGTATATATATTGTATTTGAATATTGTAACACAGCTCAAAATATTATTATGAGGTAGTAAAGAATTAGCTACTCTTTGTCTGGAAATTTAAAACAAGGAGCTTTTAGATCTTGACAAAATGGGAAAAGCCTCTTGTAATCCAGGGAGAAGTAGCATTACTTTTGTCTGATAGGCATTCAGAAACTCTTTCTGTGCCTAGTTAGCTGGAGTGACTAATGGCATGTACGTGTTTGCAGGAGGTTTGTTTAAGAGCATGGAAGCTAACTTTTAAAGGAACATTTTTCTTTTTTTTTTTATTTTGCTAAGATGTTTTATGTTTTGAAATAATGTTATATGGTGCCTTATCGTACAGTTTGCACTTTAAAAATATGTAAATATGTCATGCAAGTTAATTATTTCTTATTACAGATGCCTTTAAGTACGAGCTAGTGGAACTCTCCATTACATACAAGGGCTGTTGCTGGGCTTGGTCATGTCTCTAAGAAGAGAATTATACCCACTGTAAATGAATATGCAACAGCCTCTGCATTACAGCACGTACTTAACTATGCTAATCCTAAGGACTTCTTTTTAGGGTGAGAGCTATAAACTAGGCCTTGTGGGACTTAGTATTTGCATTGCATTTATTTGCGGGAAAAGTGTGCTTCAAAAGCATACTTCCACAGTTTTTGACAAAGAACTTGCAAAACAGTAGTATCTTGTTCCTAGGTATTATTCTATTTTTTTTTACACTCTGATTTTTATTTTTAGACATTAAATGTTCTCAACTTTAGAATTGTCAAGAATTTAACTCTAGTTTTCACACCAGAGTGACTTTAAAAAAAATTAAATCCATTTGCGATACTGATTTACAAATAATGAACCATTTAGTTTTTCTTTAGTATCTCTAATAGAGTCTACCGGTATAGATGAGATGGCAGCCAGCCCACTCGTGGTAGGCATGGACTGGTTCACAGTCTCCATAATAGGGCTTTCTTAAACCCAAACCGACTGACTTAGAGTGAGAGTTAAAAGAAGTAAATGAAAAAGCCTAGTTTTAATTTGAAAGGCTGATTCATTTATCAGTGTGAATCGAGAGTAATTCTTGGAAAATCAGAGAACATGAAACCTGAGTAGAAATGAGAATCAAGTCTGTACCTTTGCAGTCAAACTCAAATTTCCTACACAGTCTGGTTGGAACAAAGCAAGTTGGAGCATATTAAAAGCCACGACCTGAAAGCTGGATTTTCGGTGAATTTAAAGCAATGACTTCAGTAGAGCAACAGCAATTCACCTTCCCTGAAATTCTGGCCTGGAGTCTTTAACTGGAAGTAAATCACATATTGGTAAGAAACAAAGGACTTGCTCTGAGCTCACCTCTTGCCACGTAGTCTTACTCCGCATTATTTTACTTCTATAATAAGGCATTAATTTTGCTTCTTCGTCCGCTCTCTTGGCAACATGTTCCTTCTGGTTCAGTTTCCTGAAAGCAGAAGTTGTGTTTTTGTTTCAGCTTGACATTCTGGTCAGTTGTAGTTGTAGTTGTAGTTCTCGTTGACTTGTGTCACAGCGTGTTCCCTCTATCGTTAAACAGTTAGACCAAACCAAATAACCTTGTCTAAACTGACTGTATGGAAGTCAGAGCTAAGTTTTGCTCATTTGTGAGCTCATGCAACATATGGTTTTTAAGTACGTAATACAGATAATTTTTCATGCAAGACATGGTGCAGAATATTGGTACTTCTATCATCGGATAATAATCTTGGTTTGTTTCTTGTTCTCTTGGACAGCCTCTCAGTTACACTTTCTTTGTGCACAAACCAGTCCATTCTCATTCTAATTCTGAGTAATGAAAGTGTAATTTTCTGTTCTAATTACAACAACACAGTTTCAGGGCATGTGTCAACTAAGTGTCCCCATGAAAATGGCTGCCCAATTCCTTATCACGGTTTTTGTTCTTTTTTCCTCTCTAACGTGGAAATCTTTGGCACCTGTTGTCCACTCTGTTCGTTCTCTGAACGAAATCTCCATTCTGTTCCGGCAGTAAGGACGAATGTCTAAGGGTACCTGGCCTCACTGAGGCTAGCGCAAATTTTAAATTTTAAATTTACTTTACTTAGGGACTGGGACCTCATGCCTGGTGTCACTATGCTATGTAGGGATAATTTTCAACCCTTTCAGCCTTGTTGATGCAAAGCAGTACAGTGTGCCTGCATGCCGAGGGTACGGTGTGATAGCAGTTGGGCCATTAAGGTGGCTGAGGGACTGAGAACCTCATGGAAGAAGAGGGTGAGGGACAAAGGTTTGTTTAGTCCAAAGAAGAGAAGCCTAAGGTGGATCTAATAGTGATCCTAAGAGGTGGTAATAGGGAGGACGTGCCAGACTGCTCTGTGATGCACAGCAAAAGGTTGAGGGGTGATGGTCACAAGTTGGAAGAAGGGAAACTTTGACTGGACAGAGGAAAAAAAAATCATAATGAGAGAGGTTAAGTGCTGGAATGTACGCTCATAGACGTTGTGGAATCGCCATCTTCAGAGATTTTCAAGACTCAACTGGACAAGGCCCTGGGCTGCCTTACCTAACTTTGAAATTAGCTCTTCTTTGAGAAAGAGGTTGGACGGGATGACCTCCAGAGGTCCTTTGCACGCTCACCTATTCTGTAATTGTTTGAAACCAGAGGGAAAGATCTGAGATTTTTCTGCTTGATCTGTAACTGCAGTTCTAAGGATTTTCCTCCTTGAAATTGCAACTGTTAACATCATGTCAGTACATAGTTATACGAAATAAAAGTGTTCAAATTACCGTGTGTGGGTGGAGGTAATCTGCGCAGCCTTGAACTGCAAATAGTAATTAAAAAGGGTGGTAGCAGAATGTATCCTGTGCTGGAGCTCCTGCTATCTGCATTGCTGTGTGCTCTTCCTTCACTGTGCTGTGTACAAGGACCGGTGCAGCTTCAGCTGAAGGGAGGCAGGAAGCAAGCAGACTTAGGAGACAATCATGAACTGCCTGTGGTTGTTATGGTACTGATGTGCTTCTCAAATGTGATACTCAGCTGGTGAAGCACACCCGCAGTTGGGCAGTTGTTATTTCTGACAGGACAGCGCCTGTTTTCTGCATCTTTTTGTTCATTCCTATGCCTATATTTAAGTTTCAGGCTATTTCAAAGTCAGACTTTTCCAGAATGTTGGCAATACGAGTCTGTTACAGGGCAATGTAACACAGGGACATGATTGATTGATGGCTGTTTGATGATTCTTGTGTGTACCTGGCACCATTGGACATTCAGAAGGTGGTAGGGTTGGCTAACGTGCCTGGTCAGCCTTTCTGCCCTAGCAACCGTGGCGCTGTTTGGTCAGCAGCAGCTGCCATCCCAGCAGGAGTTTCTTGGAGGATTCAGTTGCGAGCGTTTGTTTCCTTGGTTCCTCAAAGCAGCAGAGACAGTGCTTGAACAGAGAGGTGTCCTTGCTGTCCCACACAACCTCTGCCACACCATGTGTCACCTTCCCATGCATCTGCACAAGGCTTGAGTTGGGGTCAGATGTCAAGAGCCGGGACGGATTCAGCCATACCTGTGGCAAAGGTGCTGCCCTGCTTCTGGCTCAGGACCATGAGCTAAAGCATGATTGTCTCTTCATGCACATACCATCTCCCCAAAACCACCTTCTTTCCTGTCCACAAGTGTCATCCCCTTGCTGCCCTGCCCGTAAATCCTGTGCTGACCCACCCGTTGTGACTCACCGTGGCCAGCAGCACCTGTGAGTGGTGCTGGCTGCCGTGATGTACTTCTCAGAGGTCATGGACAAGCTGGGCCCTGGACTCTGCTTAACTCCCGCGATTGCTTCAGTGGCTCTGCTGTCACATGGTGGTGACAGCAGCAGAGACAGAACTGCCCTTGTCTCATTCTGATGCAGCCAGTCATGCTCGGTAGCTGCCTCCTTGCTGACTCTATCCGTGCAATCAATGGAAAGACTGAAAAAGCAGCTGATGTGGAGGAAGGCTCATAAAAAAAGTAATCTGCTCCAAGGTAGAAAAGGAAAATATGTCTGTGAAATACATTTGGAGTCTTCGGTTTCAAGTCTAAATGAACTGCTACCCATGTCACAAAACCAGCCACTTTCTCTGGCAGTCTCAAAAGTCTAATACTAGTGGATATAAACCCAGAACTTCTCTGTCATCTCAAGTGGTGGTCTGCTTAGCCTGAAGATTATGTGTATCAGTTGTCTCCTCTTGAGAAATCCATGAAAATGCCTCAGTCCTTATCGTTGTTAACTGTCACCTTTCTCAGACAGTAAAATTCCTAGCGGGGCAAATCTTGCCCCTTCTTTCGCAGAATTATGAGGACGGAAGAAACTCAGTTCATGAGCCGGTTTTAATAAAACACTGAGAACATGCTACTGATTTTAACTGCGTTGGAAGGTGGCACCCCTATTTCCACTGGACAATTAGAAAATGTATTTCTACAAAAATGTAGTGAAGAAGATTAGTTTCAAAGGTAGTAAATATATTGAGCTATCTCTCTTCAGGAAGTCCAGATCAAGGAATATTCTTTTCTCTCAATAGTATCTCATGAGTGAAGGCAGGCATGGAGGAAATTTCGTATATGGACAGAGAACATGTAAAGTTACAAAAAGAAACTGTGTTTCTTGTTAGAGGACAGAGGCTACAGATATCAGTGAGAAGTCACTGTTGGGATCTGCAGCAAAGTGGAGCAATAGCAGATAAAACTTCTAAGTCAGGAGGACTTCTAAATCAAATGTCTGATCAGCTATGTTAACAACTGCTTCTTGGACCTGTGGTTGGTCTTGAAATCTGCACAAGACTTAATGACCTTAAAGGCTCTTGTCGTATACTTTCAGCTCTTTTTTCAGTAGAAATTACTCTTTTTCTATTTTTTATTAAGAGGTAGTTCATTGCTGCAGATTTCAGAACTATCCAAGGAGGGAAGAAAAGTGGGTGTATGTTAAAGAGATGTGCCAACCTTATCCATCACCTAGTTTGGTCTCTGGAACATTGTATTTAAGCAATGAGTCTCTTGCTGGGTAAAATGTATTGCTGTTGTCCTGCTATGGTGTCTTCAGAATGTATTTTGTGAAGTTAGGCTAAACCACAGCAGTGACACGTTGTACTCGATAAAGCTAGATATAAAGGATTAATTTAGTGGTTTATGTGTCTGTCTTTGTGTGTGTCCATGATAGATGACCTGACAAGAAAGTCCCAAGTGCACACTGAATACTAAATCATTCATAAATGTCGATGATGAGTATTCACCTTTCAGGTTGGCAAATGCACCGATTCCTTTGATCTCACTATCTTTCTCCAATGCTTCTCAGCAAAGGACCTAGATGAGAAATGGTGGAACAGCACTGAGGCTCCTCTCCCTGCTCCAGGGCATCAGAGTTGTTCACTATATGAGAAAAAGATGTGGTGCTTTTCTGATCTGTCATCCTGAAATTCCTTTACAGAGAGAAATTCAGGGTAGAATTTATAAGGAAATTTCTTGGATACAGTATGAAAAAACCCAACTCCAAACCCTGAGAAATAAAAGATAGAAAAGATACAGAATTAAAATGCCTTCTCTCAGTTCAACACTAGTTTGTTCATCCAGTGCTTTGTGTCACTGACTTTCAGATGTTCACTGTTTTGCAGTTTCCAGGCTCTAACAAGTGCCATCATTAAGGAGCTTTTTCTAATACTCAAGCTAATGTTCTTTGTGTGTGGTTTGGTTTTTTTTTGCATAAAAATCAACATTGACTCACCAAATGTGATTATATTCCCTGTTTTTTTCTTTCCCATCATTGATGGTGTATTTTTCCCGCTTCTTTTCCTAGAAGTGTGTTGTATCCATCATGAGGTCCATGGGTGATATAATTACACCAATCTTTGCACTATGTGCTGTTGTGTAGGCTGTCACTAAACTTTTAAAACCTACCCCCTCACTGGACTTAATTAAAAGCTTTTTGAGAGCTTCTAGAAAATTGAGACTGATTTCAGTGACTTTTTTATTGGACATTTAAGAACCCTTCTGTATGTTTTCTGGTTTTGTTCTTAGATCACATATTTCAAGTTCCAAAAGTACCTGAGAAATAAAAAATCCAAGCTTATGCCAGTGCTGTCCTCCTTCTGTTCCTTGGTGATGGTAAGCTCCAAAAACAGGTGCTTCTGTAGGACTTTTGCTTTGTCCTTTTCTTAACTGAAGTTATCGATGAGTGCTCGATGATTTGGGTTACAGAAGGGTGGTGTGGCAGCTCTAGGTTAGTCACAGGTCTCCAGTAGGTTTCAGGAGTTCCCAGTGTGTCATGTGCCTTTACTTTCGTAGCGATGCAGACCTGGTCCTTTAGGGTGCCCATGGACAATTAATTTTGCTGTGCTCCTGAAGCTCGTTAAGGGAGTGGAGGACCTATTTTAGGATAAGGAACAAAAAAAGGCTTGTCTCGTTCAGCATAGGAGGAGAAAAACTGAGAATGAATAGATGAGAGAATAAATACAAGACATGGAAAAGAGCTATTTAAGCTAAAGGGCAGTATTTGCTTATGAAAAAAATGGGTCTAAAGTGGCAGTGAATACATTCTGGCTAGAAATCAGAAGGTTTTTTAATTATATGAGGTTCTGAAACAGCCTACAAATGAGGTAGTGGGTTCGGAAAAAGAACAGCTGCTTTTAAGGTGGAGCTCAATACGTTTATGAAAAGGATTGTATAACATGGTGCCTACGGACTGCATCTGATGACTCAGGAGATCCCTTCCAGTCCTATGTTCTTACATTTTCCTGAGCAATTCAAGTAAAAGAAGAAAATGTCAATTTTAAACAATTTGTAACTCGGCTCAGCCTGAGTACAATTCAATGGGAGAAAGCAAAGGCACTTTTTTAGCTTAAGGGCATTCCACCTTCTGCAGAAGGCCTGTGGCAACCATGGTAGCTTGTCAAAATAGTCCTAAGAATCTTTCAAAATACAAGGTTTTAGACATTATAAATCTGGGACCTGCCAATAGCAGTAATGTTTAATGTCTTTTAAGAACTTTCTGAATCTTCCTCCCTAACCTAGGGGAGGAGGAAGAACAAGCTCCGTTTTCATTATGTGTGGAGGGGAGGATTGGTATAATCCCTTTAAGGGAAAATTATTGTGCTGACGTGGATTATCTGTTGGCCCAAGACTGGTTTGTAGCAATTACATGTGCAGTACACAAGCGTTGTGGTGGCACATGACTGGCAAGAAGTTGTAAGAAGTGTTCTTCATTCATGTATTGGTAAAGTGCTTCATGTATTTTACTGGGAAATTTTGTTATATTTACTAGGTCTGGACTATTGGTTCAGTAACTGAATTCTTCATGCTCATTATGCAAACTTCCTTTATTGACACATACAACTTGTTCCTGGTTGGAAATGCTGTAGAACTCTGTCTTTTCTTGTGCACTAGGCTCACTAGAAACTCTTGCTTTGGCCTAGATTAATCCCTGCAAGCAGAATACAAATTACTTTATACTTGTGGATTAAGAGTCAGTTAATGAGGACAGTTGGTATTGCCTCTTCAGTTTGGCTGAGTTTCTGACAACCCAAAAACCTCTCCAAGATTGCAGTTCTCACCTGCAATCTTAGCAGCAAAACCTACCTGAGAAATAACTAATCAGTGCATTTTCTTCCTGGCCTAATTGCATTTCTCATGAATCAGCTAAACCCACTCTGGGACTTGAGCAGCTATTTCTGGGTCCCTGAAGGGAGGTGGGGATTGCAGGAAGCTTGCAGCATTGCTCTGCTGCTGCTGGCAAATTTGTCAGTGTCAGTGGCTTCCAGACTCTTAGTCTGAACGTTAAAACTAGTAGTTGCAAGTAGGACATTTTTCATCAAAACTTTTTCTTCTTTACTGGAAAAAAAATGGCTTTTCAATTAAATAGCACTTGTGGGATGGAAGAAGAACTTTTGTTGTTTTGTTCAGAACTTAAAATCTGAAAACATACAAATGTTCTCAATTCTGATAATCAAAACTGTGTCTTATACAGACCCCCTTCCCGACTTTAATAAAATATTTTTGTCTCTGATTAAAACTTTCCGTGAAAGAAAAAAATACAGCTTTCAAGCTACATCTTCTCTATACTGTTTGGGTTTTCACAGGTGAAGTTTGTCTGGGAGAATTTTGAATCATTTACAGCTGCAATAAATAGGGTAAAAAGTACCTGAGTGTCTATCCTTGCTCAGTGTTAGCCAACACGTACAAGGTTACGTTTCAAGACAAGGGATAGAAATTTAGTATTTCTGTTGTTCTTTAGTGTAGAACTGGCATTTTCTATAGTGAAAAGATTACTCTTTTTCTGTGTTATGTTTTGATGTGAAGAATTTTCCAATTTTCTGCTAAAATGTGATGAAAGAACTCTGATGTGTCTTTTAGCATCCATTACTAAACATTCGAATTCTCCAAAGTGCAGGAGGATACTCCATGCTGCTAATGACTGACTGACCTTTGTATTAACACCGCTTTGAAGACAGTTTAGTGGCTTACCTCTTTAGCAAAATTAATAAATTCAGAGGCTTCATTAGTAAGTATTTGTATTCATAGTTCTACTTTAAAACGTAATTATATGTTACTCATAGTGTTGCAACAGAAAAGTATTTGGCACTGCATTGTCTGAGAGTCTTGTCTCTCCACATGTTGGTCTTATTGTAACTGGAAAACATATGTCCTGTTACTTCTGTTGTGGAAATATCAAGTAAGATGTAGAATGTCAACTACAGTTGTTGGGGGAGAGCGTAATGGCCGGAGAGGCCTCTGGAAGAAATGCTGGAACCTGAAGAGCAGCTCTCCACTTCACTTGCTCCAGCTTTCCAAATGGTGGTAAAATTCTGAGACCAAATACACAGTAGACATCAGTTGTTTCCTGATACAAAACTTAAACACTTTCCTTTCTAAAATGTTGAGATTTGTCTCACCTTTTCTGTTTTAGAAGACTGTTGTTTGAGAATATGCTGAATAACTTTCCTTTTTTTTTTTTTCCCATTAGCAAATAAATCTCTCGTTGAGCTTTGAGGTGGGCAAGAAGGGAGTTAGGCCCTTGAATGCTATCGTTATTTTTATGTGAGTAGTACTGACCTAGAAAGTTTTAATTCAGCTGCAGCTACTTAACCAAAACAATTTCTGTCAAGCCTTTCTTTCGTACAACTAAACTGAGACAGTCATGAGTCAGCAGTGCACCCTGAATGACTCAGCAGTTTATCTGATGAGGGGTATTCTAGCATAACTTGTGCAATTAAAAAGAAAAGACATAAGAAATGAACGTCTATGACTTCATGATTAGCACTCGTTTTCTCAGTGCAGGCAAAACGTCACCCACAAGCTGTTACATCCTCTGCATTCACAGAATACCGAGTGAACCCGTTATGTGGACGTTTCCAGCTCCCATGTCACCACGCTGAGTTTTTGCTTGCAATCTGCCATGTTGTGTCTCTAGTGACACTTCCTGCGGCACTGATTTCTGCCGAGCAGCTCAGCGTGCTTCACACACACGTAATTGCTCACAAACAAATATCAGTCAGGTATTTGTGAGCATCGTCGTTCATTTGTCTGCACGAGACGGGAAGACTCTTGCACCCAGATGGATTTCATGCCTGTCAGTTTAATCATTTGTGTGTGGAGGTTCCAGCACTCCTGGCTGGAAGTGATTGGGCCATGAGATGTGTATATACTGGAATCTGTTTGTCTGTGGTGTGTGCAATCTGGGTATGGCCTAGCTGGAAGTTGAAAACTAATTTCATGACTGATTTCACGTATTTTAATCATTAGTTCCAATGAAGACATAATTTATTTTAGATGTACCCTGGTATTTTCTGTTTAGAGTTCTCGTGAGGCAGGCTGAGCCCATGGTTCTGATCCGTGGCGCCTCTTTCCTTTTGCACTTGCTGCAATTGTAGCACTTGGCATCCAACATCACCAGCTCTTGCTCTGGAAGCTGTAACAATGTCACCAGAAAGGCCAACGGCATTAATCTGTTATGGAACAGAGTTTTTGTTTAAGTCCACGCCTTTTCATTTTAAAGGTCACATGATGACATCAAAGATCAATAAATGGTTAATGTGTTATATTTCCGTGGTGAGGAAAGAGCCGATTAAGAACTGCTATAAAAAGCAATTGTACTTTTTCGATGGTTATAGCTTTGCATTTTGACTTGGGGTATTATTTATGCAATTGCCATATTCCCATGACTCCATCATAAATGAGTTGTGAAATTTAATCGTGTATCCTGGCCAGGTAAATAAATGGGGACGAAATATTATAATGGCTTTCACATTTTGTATCCTATGTGTTTTATCTCAGATAAATAGACTCAATAAATGTTACAGTGTATGCACTTGTGCCATAGATATTACATTTGATTCCTAATGGGTCATAAAGTGCCTTTTGCAAACCTTCAAAGAAATGTCAGTCTGTTCTATGAAAAATGTATTTCAGTACTAAATTTACTTTATACTATTTTGCCCTACTGAACTTATTCCTGTCTTATGTCTCTAAACTATGTAGATAGCAAAATTTATGTTTCGGGTTTGATCTGCCTCTTAGTTACAAAGATCTTAATTCCACTGAAGTGGTGCAAACTGGATTCTTTGCCTTCTGTTGCGTTTTGATGTGTTCAATATTATATTAACCTAAGAATAATAATATCAAACCTTATTATAAGCTACATGAATTTTATTATTTGAACATATAAACCAAAAATAATTTACAGTATTGCATCAGAACAAGTCTAAGTTATGTTACAGAGGTCTGTATTATCTAGAATGGATCCTCAGTCGTGTTTAACACAGTTCCACCTGAAGTGACGTGACTGATGGTATAAACTGAAATGATGATGCTAAAATAGAGGATAGATGCAGCATCAGCTGTAGTCCTGTGGCTTTTGATCACTTGAATGAGCACTCAATTAAAATTTTGTGTTAATGTGAGAGTAACCTTTAGCTAAGGTAGATTGAGATCAATTATCTGACCATAGTCACGATTTAATGCTTTAATGCTTAAGTCAACTTGGGAAGTTACAGAAAAGCTGAAAATCTAACTTTGTAAAGTAATATTCCATAACTGATAACTTTGAAATTAGCTTGTTTCATCTAAGACCAGAATTTTACAGATGTGGCTCATGAACAGAGAAGAGCTATTTATTCGAAGTAGAATATGGCACATATTGATTCAGCCAAATGTAGAGTTACATCTAGATGACAGTGTTAGTCCCACATTTATTTCAGTATTTAGGGTGAGGCAGTCCCAGATGATGCCATTTATGTAGAATGAGGGGTTCTCGTACATTGCAGAGACAAGGCTGATATATCATTTCTCTTAGTTGTTACATACAGGCTAGTACGAGAGTAACTAGTTAATGGCTGCAAGACGTCAGTAAATCTTAGCCACAGAATATTAAAATTGTAGAATCTAAGTTAATTGAGATTCATCGTATTTATATTATTAGATATATGTTACTGAGGAGTACGTGTGCGTTATAGCTATGATCTTTGAATTGTTTCTAATCATCATAAATCCTTGAGCTGAAGGAAACGGATGGCTAAAATGGCACCATCGTGAAGCTGGAGCTGAAGTCTTCAGCTGCACTCCATCCAGAACGCCAGGAAACTCCAAGGAAGTTTTCTTTAGCTTGTGTTAGTTTGTAGGAAGTTATTTAATGCTCAGGATTTGACAGTGAGGAAGAATATAAAATGTGTAGTGGTACTTGGCTAAATATTTGTGAAAAAATATGAAATGACAGCCAGTCAGCATGACCATGGCTGCCCCTTAGACCTGGTGTTAGTTCAGGGAATTGTTAGAAACCCATCCACTCCCATCAAATGAGATGGGATGGAGCCAGACCCTTTGGCTGAAATATTTAAGTGCGGTCAATTTTAATAAGTGAAGGGAGAATTACATAGAAAAAAGGCATGGGAATGTACCTGAGCAGATAAATGTATTTACCTTTGGATTAAAATTTTTGTTCAGAAAACTAAAGTCTAAGTGAGTTAATTATCCTATTAAATCAGCTCAGGTTTCCAAAAGACTCTCAAACAAAATCTGTTGAGCCATAAAATTGAAACAGTAAAGAAGATCCATAAGCAAACGCTGACAACTGAGTCTACCTTGAACCTGTTCACCCATTTGCCATTCCCAGGAGCTCTTAAAAGAAGGTTTACAAGGTAGCTGCCATGGCTATGGCTCCGTAGGCAGGGTGGTGATTTACTGGACTGGCTGTTGCTGGATGTGATCTATTCCACCACACAAGAGTAATTTGTTTCAAGCCTGTCAGTAGTTCACCATTTTAATAAGAGGGAGACTCCTGTAATCTGCAATAATAGTAATTAAAGATTTAGGTCTTACACACTTTTGTATGTCTTACATACATATTCTGGAAATAATTTATGTACAAAAAAGTGTCTCAAACTGACTCCCCTGAGGCGAGTGAGGTATGTCTCATTCCCTCAGTGAGGTTAAGACTTGGTAAGTGAGAGTGATTAAAATCAGAATTACAATGTGAATTGTAGGGAGACTTGCGTCCTCTTCAGAGATAATGTAGTAACCGTCGCGGTGTGAAAGGAAGGCTAAAATGATCCTCAGAGACACTGATATTTTTCTAAAAAGTGGAAGTAACTTTTTTTTTTTGAAGAGACTCCGTTGCTTTTTCTTCAGAAGACAAACAAGTCTGTCACTGTAGTCTACATGCTTCTGCATGGGGCGCTCCAGCGAACATCATGTGTTTGTGTGTCCAAAGGGACACTGCCTAGGAAGAAGAGGGCGTCTTACACAAAGCTGTTTGTGAGTAGGCATAAGCCATCTCAACGGAGTGGCAGACCTTTCATGGCAGCAGCAATCCACTGGGCATGCTTTTATGTTCTTAACAAGTCCTGAAAAAGTCAGTGACTCAAAATCTTTTGTGTAGAATACTCTGACTAGAAGAGTTTATGAGGTGTATAATGTCCCATGCTCTGTACTTCCTAACTACCAGATTGACTTTTGCAGCTCAAATAAAATCTGACACATCAGCAGCTAAACACGTCGCAAGGTCTGAGACCAATGGGTTTCCCAGCTCTGCCCTGCCTTTATATAGCTTCAACGCATACTGAGCGGGGAGGTCAGGGAACATGAAATTTCACAAAGCAAGTTTAGAAGCCTGTTCAGTTTGGGTAATTTGATCCTACTTTCTTCTTCTGATTCAATAGGCAAAATACAAGCTGTTGTCTTGCTTTTTCTGACCTGATAGACAAGCGATTTGTTGCTCTTTGTGGTCAGTAGTAAGGGGCTTGATGTGAGGTAACAGAACAATCGCTGCTTTAGCCCTGTAAACATAGAATCATAGAATCATAGAATGGTTAGGGCTGGAAGGGACCTTCAAAGGTCATCTAGTCCAACCCCCCTGCAAGGAACAGGGATATCTCCTACTAGATCAGGTTGCTCAGGGCCTTGTCCAACCTGGCCTTGAACGTCTCCAGGGATGGAGCATCCACCACCTCTCTGGGCAACCTGTTCCAGTGTTCTACCACTCTCATAGTAAAAAATTTTTTCCTAATATCCAACCTGAACCTACCTCCCTCTATTTTAAAACCATTACCCCTTGTCCTATCATAACTGGCCGTCCTGAACAGCCTCTCCCCATCTTTCCTGTAGGCCCCCTTGAGGTACTGGAAGACCGCTATAAGGTCACCCCGGAGCCTCCTCTTCTCCAGGCTGAACAGCCCCAACTCTTTCAGCCTGTCCTCATAGGAAAGGTGCTCCAGCCCTCTTATCATCTTCGTGGCCCTCCTCTGGACCCTCTCCAACTGGTCCATGTCCTTCTTATGTTGGGGGCTCCAGAACTGGACGCAGTACTCCAAGTGAGGTCTCACGAGGGCAGAGTAGAGGGGGAGAATCACCTCCCTCGACCTGCTGGCCACGCTCCTTTTGATGCAGCCCAGGACGCGGTTGGCCTTCTGGGCCGCAAGAGCACATTGCCGGCTCATATTGAGCTTCTCGTCCACCAGTACTCCCAAGTCCTTCTCCTCAGGGCTGCTCTCGATCCAATCACCACCCAGTCTGTATTTATGCCTGGGATTGCCACGACCCAGATGTAGGACCTTGCATTTGGCCTGGTTAAACTTCATGAGGTTGGTACGGGCCCACCTCTCCAGCCTGTCAAGGTCCCTCTGGATGGCATCCCTCCCTTCCAGCGTGTCGACGGCACCACACAGCTTGGTGTCATCGGCGAACTTGCTGAGGGTGCACTCCATGCCACTGTCCACGTCACCGACAAAGATGTTGAAGAGGGCCGGGCCCAACACGGACCCCTGAGGGACGCCACTTGTGACCGGTCTCCACTTGGACATTGAGCCGTTGACCACTACTCTCTGAGTGCGGCCATTGATCCAATTCCTTATCCACCGAGTGGTCCATCCATCAAACCCATGACTCTCTAATTTAGAGAGAAGAATGTCGTGCGGGACAGTGTCAAAAGCTTTGCACAAGTCCAGGTAGATGACATCCATTGGTCGACCCTTGTCCACCGATGCTGTCACCCCATCGTAAAAGGCCACCAAGTTGGTCAGGCACGATCTGCCTTTGGTGAAGCCATGTTGGCTGTCACCCACCACCTCCTTGCTCTCCAGGTGCCTTAGCATGGTTCCCAGGAGAATCTGCTCCATGACCTTGCCAGGCACAGAGGTGAGGCTGACCGGTCTGTAGTTGCCCGGGTCCTCCTTGTTCCCCTTTTTAAAAACGGGGGTTATGTTCCCTCTCTTCCAGTCATCGGGGACCTCGCCAGACCGCCACGATCTTCTCGACATTGATCACATCTCCTTAGAAAAATTCAGCAAATGTAATTTCTAGGTTGTTAATCTGTTTTTCCAAGAGCTGTGTTTCTCTAGGTTTGCCTTTTTGTTTCAGGATAGACAGTTCGGAGAGTTTTGAAGTTTTTCCTCATTAAATTGTTAAGAGTTTTATCCAGACTTGGTGGAAAGCCTATTTTTTACTTGTTGCTATAGCTAATATTTTCAAATGGCATATATTGCATTTGAGATAGGTGTGGATGGAGAAATTTCAAAATTGTTATATTCCATTATAGTGTGAAATTCCATGAAAGCTAAGGCACATTGAAAAATTGCATTGTCTTCTACATCATTTAGTTTCAAGAAAGAAAGAGCTCACAAAAATGTCAAAACTCAGTAAATCCCATATTAAATATAATGAGTTTTTGGCTTTGGTACTGCCAGAATCACTGGCAGATGGAACTGTTGTTTAAAACCTTCATAGAATCTTTCTCCTATTTTCTGTCTTGATTTTTTTCAAGAATTGTTAATACACCTGGACAGTTTGTTGTTAGTTCAACGCTGTCATATAGCTTAAATAGACATTCACTGTATTTAGCTCTCTAATGTCCTTCAGACATCAATCATAAACCTTTTCAGGCTTCAGTCTGCTAGGCTGAGCCTAAGTTCATTTAGTTTTCTTGTGGAAGATAAGCTGTGCTTTTCTCATTCATCTTGGTAATGATTTTCTGTGCTTGATCCAGTTTGCGTTCATTTTTCTTGAAGGAGGGTTGCTGAGGCTGTGCGTAACACTGGGACAGGAGTGATTCCAGTATCTTGTACAGTGGCAAAATAAAAATATTTCACCTGCTGTCCCTTAAGCTTGAATCATGGACTCACTGAATTGTTGAAATTGGAAGAGATGTCTGGAGAAATTATACTCCAACCCCTGTGCTCAAAGCAGGGTCAGAACATCAGTCAGTTGAATATCAGTCAGCTCAGTGTGTCAGCTTAATACTCAGTAGTGGTCCAGAAAAAAAAAGAAAATTGGATATTGAGAAAAATCAAGAAAAAATATAAACAAGCCAGAAAGCATTATAATGTCACTGCATGTTGTGCATTTTAATCCAGAACACTGTAAATAAAGTTTTGGTTCTGTGCCTCAAAGGGAATGCAGGAGAGCTCCAGAAGGTGGAAAATCATGGAAACAGCATGCCAAATCAAAGGAATGTCCTCTTGGAGAATGAATGAAGAGTAGGACTTTTTAGCCTGTAAATGAAGAATACAATAGAGATCCGTAAAATCAGAGTGACATGGCAAAAGTGAGGAAGGGATTGCTCGCTGTCATTTCCAACAAGATCTGGGGCATGAAATGAAAGTCGCAGCAGGCAGGCTCAAAGAAGCAACAGAAGATGCTCCTTTAAACCCGTGGGATCCAGCTGTGGACCTCTCTGCCATAGGATGCTGTGGGTAACAAAAGTTTTCGTAAGTTCAAAAAGCAACTGGACGAATTTATGAAAGAAAAGTCAATTAACAGCTGTTCAGTAAGAGACACAATCTCTGTCTTAGGAGTCTGAAAGAGTATTCTGGGGAAATATTCACTGCTAGCCTTGTTCTTTGCACTCTGTGTGATAGAGTTCACAGCTTTTAAAACCTTTTTATTTTAGGTTTTTAATTTAGAATGAAGTTAAATTTCAAAATCTTGAAATCCAGTGTAAATATTATTTCTCCTTAGAGTTCAAATTTCTAGAGACCAGTCACAATGAAAAGTTCTATTGAAGAATACCATTTTTATGTAATGCAAGAGTATAATGGGCCTGCCACTTCTTCTCTTTCACCATTATTATTTTATTGAGTTAATAAAGGTGCTTCTAATTTACATCAGGAGAAAAGAAAGAGATGCTCTTAAGAGGGTGAAATTATAAGGACATCAGTAGGCATAAGAAATGTGCATTTCCACCAGAAGATACGTGTTTTCTGAGATGCTTCAATTTGCTCAGATCTGTGTCACCCATAAGAAACGAGAAAATTGCTAGTAGTGTTCTGAGTTGGCCTGAAAAAAAAAAAAACAAAACAGAATAAAAGCTAATTAAGTTAATGGCTGAGGGCAAAATTCTCCTTCACTTGAGTATGTCTTCATGGGTGTTACAAAGGCTGAATCTTGTAATCTTTAATGACCACCCAGAAGTCAGACTTGCCGAGAGTGAGGACTGAGTGTTTGTGTTAATTGCACAAGTGGTCAGATACACCTTTGGTCACCCAGTCCTTTCAAAGGAGGGGTTCACTCGGAGCACGTGCTGAGGCTGGGCAGAAGCGCTGGCTCGCTCCTTCATGTGGCACTGGCTCCTAATCGTAGTCATTTTCCTACTAGTAACTTGATATCTAACCTCACAGAAATGATATTTTCAGCAAATGTTTATGCCTTATACTTTTGTAAATATATGGAGTAATGTCTTCAGCTTTAACCTCTTGATAATCTTGTGGGAGACAATAGCATTTTTCTGACTAAGACCAGTATAATACGATGTGATTGTCCTGCTGTTTCTCAAAGAAATGTCCTACTCAACTGTGCTTACAATTATCAAGCTAAATATCTACTTCTGTTTAAAGACAGCTATTCTAAAAGTTTTCCTTTAAAGCTAATGGGAATAGGTTTTGATTTTGTTTTAAAAAAAAAATTAACATTGAAAACCCAAAATGTCAAAAGTTTTTGTTTTAAAAACTCAAGTTTTGAATTGGAAATGCTTCCAGGGTACCTTATTTCTGCTGTTGCTTTCTTAGAGTTATGCTTCAGTTTTCCTCTTCTGAAAGTTTGAGACTCTCAAACTCCGGCTGTGATCCAGAATCATAATAAAACTTAAAGCCCTCTGCGTATTTCTCAGTGATAAGTTTTTTTTTTAAAGTTGAATCAGCGTTTTTCCAAGGAAAGCCAGCACTTCATGGAAAACTTTTTTTTTAGTAGGAAAAAAAAGTACTCCTTTTAAAACCAGATTCAGCCATCCACTTTATGGAAGGACGGAGGAGCGAAATCTTTTGGTTCCATTCTGGATATTTTCATGTCACCCTTTGACTTAGGCAGATTCATTCTTACCACGTTAATTTGTGATTCTTTGGGTGCAATGTTTCCTGTAGCTGATCAGATCACACCATTGTAGTATTACATCTCACAATGAGCCAGGGTCTGTTCCTTAATTCCTGTTTTCACTCTTTTCTGTTAACCTGCATCATCACTGGAAATTGTCCAGAGCCAGTCCAGCAGCTTCTCCCAAGTCATCTTCCTTGTTTCCTGCCGAGGGTCTTGTAATAATGGCTTTTCGCTGTTTGCCTGTTCCAACAATTATTTCCTGGTTTCGAGCCAAACGGTGATTCACACAGCGTGTAAAGGTTTCATTCCACTTCTGTTTTTAGTTTCCAACTTTCTGGTGTTTTCCTGCAATTTCACTTCCAGAAGACATACTACCTTTTTTCTTCCCGTATAACCTCCTACTTCATTCAATTTACCGTCATTTGTCTACTTCTCCACCTCTTCCTTTCATGCTGTTAGAACAAAGCTTAGAGGCTGCAGCAGCTTGCATTTAATTTTTCTTTGCTCTTGAAGATTTTTCACTTTTGTCATGGAGTTTTAAGTTTCCCATATTCTGTTCTGTATGGAAAAGAGTTTTTCCTTCCAGTAGAAGACATTCTGCCATGGGACTGTCTATTGATATGTGGTCTTAACTGTGCAGAAGAACACAAAGAATAGCTCAGCTTTGCAAGATCTCTTTGGTGAGGTCTTGTACCCAGCAATGAAGGCTGGAACTGATGTTCACAAGTAACAATACTACACACTTTTTACTTCTTTCCTTTGTTTAAGAAGCAGGACTCACTTGAATGCAAATAGCAGCACGGTGTTTTCAATTAAAAAGCAATGAATAATGATGCTGTTCTGATCAGGAAACAACATTATTTTCTAGAATTGATAATGAATCACAGAAGATACCTTAATAAACACGTCTGCTTTAGTGCAAGGCCAGAGCTTTTGAATGCTGTGACCTTGCATTCAGAAGTAACATTTGATTGTTGAATGTAATTTTTACCATGAGCTAATTTTGTCATACTTCCTTGACGACTCAAAAATGCAATATCAATCTCCCTTCCACAACCTGTGAGAAATACAAGTAAACTGATTAGAAGTACTTATTTATACCGAACCGTCTGACATTAAATTGCACAATCTGTGGCAGAATAGCTGAACTTGACTCTTTCTGAGAGTGTAAAATATTGAAAGAGGTAGGTAGAGAAACAGCATGAAAACTTTAATCTATGGTTTATATCCAGCGCTGGGGAGAAGAGACATTTAAATAAATTGGTAAATGAAGGAGAAACACTAGTTTGTATTGCTGTATTAATAGGAAAAAAGGTGTTATTCATACTGTTTGTAATTTTGTGTTTCACCAGACAGTGGATTTTTTTTTGTGTGTTTTTTTTTTTTTTACTGTTGAAGGTTTAAATTCCACGTGCAAATGAAAATGGAAGAGGATGAAGAGATGGAAAACTAGAATTTATTTATGAAAATATTTTTATATTTTTATTTCTGCTGTCCAAGTGTGCACTGATCTGAAGACTGAGCACCAGGACTCAGTTGTAACTGATGTTCTAGACTTCTAGTTTGATTTCCACACTTCCATAAGCATAAGATGCTTTTAGGAAGCCAGATATCTTCCTGGAGACATATATAAAGGAGAATTTATTTACTCTTTAAAGGGATTTGAGTTACAGTTTTCAAAATCCTCTTCAAAGGATTTTTTATGTAGCATCCCGTATCAGTCTGCATGAATGATTGTGCGTAGTTGTTGCGTGCGTGTTAAACTGGAGTCTCTCTGAGTAGTGGTGCCCTTAAAGGCTGCATTCCTCTGGCTTTTTTCACTTCCAGCATAGTTGTAATACATGATAATTTTTCACCCCCTTGTCTAATGAATATACAATGTGCATATACAAATATGTAGCCAGCTGTATATATTATAGTTCATGAGTCTTCTTTCCAGTCTTAGAGAGACAGAATTCATGGCAAAATCCAGATCCTCAGGACCCAGCAGTTACCAGTTGTGTGACTGGGCTTTCCTGCTGTTTTGTGTCATTGGGAGAAAGTAAATAACAGAATGTTGGTCTGCCCATCGCCATTTATTGAAACTAGGAATTCTTAAAACCAGAGCCTTGTTCTGGAGAATTACCACATCCCTGTGATTTCACAGACATCTGGAGTGATTTCTTTCCCCTCCCTCAGGAATTTTGGTGGTGGCACTGTCTGTCAGTGGACCCCACTTCGTTGCTGCCCAAGTAACTTTTGAGGGGAGGAAAAGCATCACTAAAAAGTGAATCCAGACGAGCACTGCCTCTTAGGAGTGAGAGGGTCACAACTTTGAGACTTATTTACCAAAGGTCACAGTTTCGAGGCCTGTTCTGGGACTCCAGCATTAGCTGAAAAAATGGCCACCCCCTGCTGTTGCCTCAGTGCCCCTCCATGTCCATCTCACTGTAAGGACTCACCGCCGTGCTCATCGTTCTGGCCAGATGGCGTCACTGGGTGTCCAGAATCAGATATCGCAACACGTGGGCTGAGTCGTGACAGGAATTAGCCCTGTTTTACTTCTGGTAGCTGGATAGTCCATAACAAAGCTTGTTAGTACCGTCCGTGCTTTTGCAATTCCTTACTTCTTTGCAGTAAATATTTCTGTTTTCAGCTGAGTTAGAGCCTGTTGATGTTGCTGGAAGATACTTTTTAGGGCCTTGGTAAGCAGTAGCGGTTCATCAACCAGAGCAGGTGATAGGGTGAATTCGGCCCCTCACCGAACGACAGCAAACCAGCCTCAATCGAGGGTCCCTCGGACGCGGGAGCTCTGCTTCCCAGACTGCGAATCCCCTTCCTCTTGCCTACAGGAGTCTGGACTGAAAATACGCCATTTAATGAATTTTTAAACAATGCTTTTCTTTTTGGATTGAAAAGAATCATAGCAAAGCTGACTTGCATATGATGAAAACCATTGGAATTACTTCCTTCCAAGGAGGATAAAAGCAATGCAGGAATACAGCCTGCGAGTTTACTGGCATTAATTACATGGTAGTGATATTTTGTGTGTGACAGAGAATGAAGTCGTGCTTTTATCAGTGGCATTTATATTAGTATTCTTTTTCATGGGAGATACATGGGTGACAAAATGTTGATGTTCTTTAAGCTATTATTGTTTTATTATGCTATTGATGTTAATATACTGTTGTTATGCTAATGAGTTACTAGGGCTTGTGTCTCAGAGGTGTGTCCACAAATACGCACTGAATGAAGAAAATGTAGGAAATACAAAATCATTGTATTCACTTCTGTATCACATATGTGAGAAGTTGCTTTTATGATATATTGATATATATACATATGCAAAAAATTAAGAAAAGCATTGTCAAGTGCCTACTCAACCAGTGAACTTTTCTTGTGAAATGGAAAGCTGAATCCATGAGGGATTTTTCAGTAACAGAACTTCCTCCTGTTTGCCATTGCTCTCTCCGGCAGGGGGATTGGACTAGATGATCCTTTGAGGTCCCTTCCAATCCCTAACGTTCTGTGATTCTGTGATTTTGCAGTAAATACGTTTATTTTCAGCTGAGTTAGAAGTTAATGAAAGAAATAGGGTCACTAAAAGACTTTCTGTTCATTTCAATGAGCAGTTTCTTGAAGTCCTTCCTAATTTTGGCTTATAAAGGGCTAGACTTTGCAGGAAAGTTTCTACTGCAGCATCTCCAACAAAACACTACTGTTCCATATTCTAGTAGACTTATGCAGATGGTCTTGTTTGTAGATGGAGATATAGGATATGGCCTGCCTTGAGCATGGTAACTTCAGTGAAATACTGACGTTGCAGACCGCTTCTTGTTTTGATTTCTTACCCCCTTTGGAAACTGTGATCCTGATATCTGAAGAAGAGTACCATAAATAAGCAGTTACTTTCATCATATTTGCGTATAGATACTTATTGGAAATGTTGAATATACATGCTTGGCATCAAAAACCTGCCTACACGTGGTGGCATTCTGGGGTTGTTTTGCTGAAGGCGGCTGCCATTCTGTGATCACTGCCAAGCAGGTTACATATAACACCTGTAAGTCTGGCTTTATCCAGTTACTTTACTGTTGATAGCAATAATAATGAATGTATGTGAATTTTTCCTTACTTCTCGAAGTAGTGAGCTAGTTCAAAATGTGAATCCTGAGTTGACTTCCATAATCTCTTGCTGCCTGTCACAGTATTTTCATAGTATCTTCCCACCTGCCATTTGAAACTCTTTGGGTCAGTACCCTTATGATGGTTATATGCCAGGGAAGAGAATCCTATGAATGCCCTTGATTGCACGACAATTAACAACCTGATCAAAGAGGTTGGAAAACATTTTAAATACTTGCATCATATATACAGATCTGCATGAAAAGGAGCAAGCACAGAGGAAATAGACTTTCTAATCTGCTACTTATTTTTCAAAAGTCTTACAGTCCAACATAATAAGCCTGGTGAATTCCCATCAGCAGGTACGCTTTGCTCACCCTTTGAGAAGATCTTAGTGGTGAAGTTGCCTGGAACGCGCAGCAATGGTGATAGAAAAATGCTGTAACAGAATATCAAACTCATTCTTTCAGCTACATTAGTCTAATTTTTGTAATGCCCTCCCATGAGCATAGAAGATCCTTGATGCATGGAGCAATTCTGCCATAAGTTATTAGCTCTCTGCCCCAATTTGTTTGTTCATCCTGGATAGTCATAAAATGTATTTGTTTCAGACTAAAGCCTCTGCTTTCCAATTAGATAACAGTAAATTATTTTTTGTTTACTTGTTTGTTTTTATTTTTCTGTAAGAATATTTGAGGGAAGAAGCTAGATTATTTGTACTTTTAAAATTATCTTTTCAAGAATAAAGGTTTGGGATCCATTGCAAATACCTAGCTGTCTACATCAGCATGAAATTGTTGAGTTTGCTTGTTTGTGATAGCAAACCAGTTAGTAAAGGACTTGGAGCATAAGCTTTGTGATACATATTTCCAAAACTATGGTATTCTATATCAGTATTTACTGTCAGGTCTGGCAATGTGTTATAAATGAATGATGACTCAGTTTTTCCCTTTAAGTTAATTCATCAGAATGTCCAAATTAGATTATACTGACTCTAGGCTTTTGCTTTAACAGACTGCACAAACCCCTGTGGAAAAATGCTATGAAATTTAACAGGAACAAGAATGGTAAGATTCTACAAGAATTTAATAAAGTCCCATGGAAACTTTTAAAATTATCCCTAGAACTGAACAGTAGGTGATACCTTAGACAGACTTTTGAAATAGCTCATCAAATTGTATAGCAGTGATATAACTTTCTAGAAAATTGTGTAGGCTTTTAGCAGAAAAAATCTCAAAGCATCAAAAGACTATCATTTTTTAATTTCCAAAAGAATGTTTCCATACAGGAAGATTGGAGCCTAACCTATCATTAAGATGTCAGAGCTTTAATGGAAAAAATCCAGGTAGAGTACTGCGTCCTTTAGTCTGCGCCAGTTATTTTTACATTCCAAGCGCTGCCATCCAATTTCAAACGGGTGCCACACCTTGTGGCCAGCTTGAAGTGTTGAATCAACTTCTGGCTTCAGCTGAGCCCGCAGTAAAAAAAAAAATTGATGCTTATCACTTCTGTTTGAGATGTTTCCCTGTATGCAGGAAGATTCCATTACCCAGCCCATTCTTTACACACGACTGGGACGATTACTTTAGAAGTTGTTCATGGAGTAGGATTTCAATAGCAAAAGGAAGAAGGGGCTGCCCTGTGAGAAAGTTACTCACCTAGAAAGGGTCAGCTCCAAAGAAAGATGGAAAATCGTTTAGACCTTCCTTTGCTGGGGCAGTTTGTGGTGCAGACTACACCAGTAAAACAATGTTTGGTCATCGGTGTTGCACCCCTCAGCCGAAGTACGGAGAAGAACCTCTGCTCTCTAGCTGAGCAGGTATCACACGTTGTGAGATGAGAAGCAATGCAGGCATGAAAAGAAAGCAAGCCAAAAAGCTTTCTGTGGCCTGGTGGAGCTGGGGTGAATCCACAGCCGGGTGTGGAGAACTGCCTCTGACCTTACACCCAGGCACAGTTTCTGATGAACTGGGAAGCTCTGTAAGTTGTTTCTGTAAGTGAATTACCGAGTTTGATCGTTCAAAACACTTTCGAAGCATAAAGAGTCATTTTGAACGTGACGTCTAAATCTTGCTTTCAGTGTTTGATGGGAATGATTGCAAATATGTTTTGGGTTTTGATTTAAGGCGTCTTTTTGGCTTTGCAGGAATCATAAATACACTGATTTTTTTTTTTAGCTTCGTCTCCTGAGTTTTGCGTACAAACGTGGCTCGTGAGTTGAGTTTTACCATCACGTTTTTAGCTTGCGAGTTGATTACTCTGTGTTCTAGAACATGAATTTTATTTCCCATTTTGTTCCATATCCCTACTTGGAAAAATGTTTGAACAACTGTTCCTGAACTCATTCTTGTATAACCCTAACCACCTTTTCCTTTCCCTTGGTATGCTTTTTGGATTTTTCCACTCTTTCTGTGAGCGATTCCAATTCTGAGGAGGTATTAAGTGCATTTTAATTTGTCGATGTTATTTTTATATTGGAGTACTTCAATAGGGCTGAGGTTTTTTGGTTTTTAAATAACAGCTACTTCTATTGTTCATATACAGGAAAGGTGGTTTGACCCATAAGCCTGACTTTTGTGACTGTTTCTGGAAACTTTTGAGCCAGCTGCTGGGTATTTTAAAGAAAAGTAGATGTCCATGAAACTTAGAGAGGCATCACTGATATGTGCAAATCTGTTCTTTACCTCTTCTACCTTAAAGAACAAATGATTCAATATTCTGTATTTCCTAAAAGGGAAGCTATACCTGCACTTAAAATTTAACTTAAAGCGAATTCAGCAAAAATTCATGAGGTTCATTATGAAAACAGAAGGTGTTTTGATAAAATCACTGTGTTGCCAACTGGAATGTGACTGAGTTACTTTAGGGAAGATCAGCCTTTGGTACAGTTGGTTTTAAAGGGTAGGTCTTACTTTGCAGACTCTGGTAGCAACAAAAGCTGTTCTCATCTGTTTTGCCTAATGCTTTTATGCTTTGGAGAACGTTACACCGTAACCACGGTTTATGCAGTAATTGCCTTCCTCGGGATACTCCCAGTGCATGGAGCACATTGCTCACAAATAAGGGTTTTCACATGCTGAGAGGAAATTGGCAAATAGTTTGAATACATAATGGGAACTATACTAAGGTTTCCATTAACTACTCCAGTAGAAAAATGTTGCAGTGGTCAAATATTTTGCTATTAAAGAGCTGGCTAACAACAAGGAATGTGATTCTGCTAGATATGGCATCTATTTATAACTGCTAAAAAAATGAGATGCCTGCTCAAAACCAAGTGCAGGGGATGGCATTTGCCAAAAATACTGATTTTGGTTGAATTTTCCCCAGATCAATGGTAGAATACACAGTGACTTCAGCGTTAGCAGAGTGCATCCAAACATGGAACTCCTTTCAGAAAGTTACCAAGAGAAAATATTAACTCCCCCAAAATATGAGCCAGTCTAAAATGACTTTTAATATTAGATTAACTTTGTGAGTATAATTATTCTACTTAAGAAAAATAATATCTTATGTAGATAATCTATTAATTATAAAAGGTGAAAATAAATTTAAATAATTGAAAATGTGACTAACAGGTTAGTGTAATCAAAGCACTCAAGAGAAAAGTGGTGAAATAGTCAAGTTCTCACACATACTGAGAATAATATTATTGGCATTTCTAAAAACTCGGTAGAAATTTGTATTTAATTATGCATGACCTACTCTTTTATCTTGACTCTGCTGCAGTCCTGCTTCTTGGAACTAGAAAAGCAACCTCAGTGGAGGAAGTAAAGTAGGCTCTTTCATACTTATTCTCCAGCAAAGCCCAAAGCCTTCATATAAATGCCATCAGCATTTATAAATCACGTAAAAATGAGTCTCCTTGTTAACCGATATCTGGCACAATTCTTGGAATGGGTTCTGACATTCTGGTCTGTATGTTCCATTATACAAAGGGCATGGAGTTTGGCCACAGCCGGCTAGCAGAGAAATCCTTTACTGTAGGAGGACTCCCTGCTGGGGCTTCAAAGCTGGACCTCAGCCCAGGAGCTCTATCCTTACTAAGATCTGCTCTGTCTTCTGCACCGAGTAGAGCTCTAATGAAGGAGAGGATCTGTTTCTGTCTAATAGTTTCCTCACTGTGTTTCTAGGTCTCCAGTACAATCGCAGATCTATAAAAAGGGAAAAGCTGGGTTCAGAACAGTATGTCTTCTATGACCTTATTACTTTGCCCAGTTGTGAGTATTAAATATCTTATCCAGAATTCTGATGCCAAGGTTAAAATAATTTCTTCTTGAACGAGTTTGCTGTGATGAAGTAGAATTGTTCAGGAGACAGATTGCTCTGAGAGCGGAAGATTATTAAGTGCAATTCACTTTGTTAAACTGAGCAATATGTATTGCTAAATTGAGCTTTTCTCAGTGCTGGGTGGTCATTCTTCTAGTTGCATGGTGAAGTGAGGGGATTGGAACCAAATTCCCTGCTTGGATCTGATCATCATACCAATTTCCAACATCTGAGCTCCTAATTATGATTTATTAAGAACTTGGCATGAAGCCCAGATCTGTTAAGGAGCTGGAATTTGGTGTCCCCACTGGAACCATGACAATTCACATCAGACCCTGTAGCAGTTGTGGATCCGAGGGTGCCAGCCTGCTGGGTTATGTGACAGTGACTCTCAGTCACATCATGACCAGCCCTGGCTATGCCAGGTGGCATGGCAGGGAAGCCCTACACCAACAGCCTGTTTCTAGGATGTATGGTACCCCACTTGGGTGCACTGCCAGAGCCACCCTTCGGCACCAGAGTCCCATGTACCAACTGTGGCTGATAACTAAAAAAAACCCCATCCATTTGTGGCTGAATTATGGGATCCTGGAGCAGGAAAGGGGCAGTGGCATTGACCTGAAAGTGCACATAGTAGTGAGATTGCAACAAGGATGTATGAGACAAAGCCCCAAAGGTGAAGTTTATATTCAGTGCGCGAAAAATACTGTAACTACTTTCTGCTGTTTCTTCTAGTGATGGAAATGTTTGTCCAAATGTTTCATTTTAGCAGCTTTCTGGAAAAATGAGAGAGATTGCTAAATCTCTTTCTGGAAAAATGAGAGAGATTGCTAAATTTACTGCATTATCTGGTAGTAATATTGATGTCCAGTCAATTTGTCGCTCTTCTTCCCGGTAATCTGAAGCAACATGGTATTTTTTTGAGAATTTTTTGGATTGTAGTTAATGGGAAACAAGAAGGTAGAATGGCTTTCAAAACATTCCGTAGTTAGATACCTAGCAGCTCATAGAACTAAAGAGTCATTTTCTCCGTTAGTTATTAAATTCTCAGTTACTATATTTCAAAAAGCAGATAAAAATTCCTTCCTTCACTGGTATAATGCTGTTCATATAAGTTCTCTGGAACATATTTTGTGGACAGCACCATTAATGTGAATCTTCCAACCTGTATTAAGCTATTAGTTTCTCCAGTTAAATATGCTTTCACATTTCTGATAGCACTAGTAACATATATTTGGAGAGGGAAAGGTGCAAAGCTTGCATTGATACCCTTTATTAGAAATAAATTATCAGAGTTCATTTTGGCCTAGTGTTGGCAGAACGATATGCCTCTGTTTGAAGCAGTGACTCCTTTGGAGTCAATCTCGTCATCTGTACCAGTAGAAGATGTATCCTTTCGTATGGCTATTGGCTGTTGTAAACATTAACCTACAAGAATTTGGCAGCACCATAAGACCGCTCAGCTGGCTGGTGCAGGACTGATATCCCGCACTGAACACATGGAGAATCGTTGTGTATTTGAGCTATCTCATAGCTTTTGCCATCATTTGACTTCATCAGCCTTTAAAACAATGAAATAATGTTACTTGCCAGATAATTTTGGTATGGACAAAATTGCTGACATTTCTAAATGCCTGCCTTCTTTTATGGTTATATATTAGTTCTTCTGGAAGACTGTTTGTTCAAAGACTGGGCCCTTCAGGTTTATAAACTTACGGAATAACTTCAGTATAATCATGTGCTAAGTACTAGAAGCTGAGGAAAAATCAGATTAAATGTTAGAGATATTTTCTTTTCCTACCACAGGGCCAGTTCTGCCCATTACGCGAAATGCAGGTGACCTCTATGCAGCTGCAGAGGAATTTGACCTTCAGACCGTATTTCTCAGCAATGACTAGGCACCTTCTTTTGTTTTCAATACACTCATATGAAATTATCTCCTTAATGAAAAGGAAAACTTTAAGCACTTGGCCT
The DNA here is from genome assembly GCF_009769465.1 of Tauraco erythrolophus. Classification (NCBI taxonomy): domain Eukaryota; kingdom Metazoa; phylum Chordata; class Aves; order Musophagiformes; family Musophagidae; genus Tauraco; species Tauraco erythrolophus. The sequence goes on along the minus strand of NC_141479.1, from coordinate 17,422,948 downwards.
TCTGCTTAAATTTCAGTAACCTCTTGTTCCTTGGTTTGTTGAATGAAGATTCTGTGTTTTCTTTCATACTGCCATATACTCTGTTTAGTAACCCTTCCCGTTCCTGCAGACTGGAATTATTCATCAGTCGGAATTAGGGCTCACTCATCAGCAAACATGGATTTTATAAATGCATTACACTTCCTCTAGATATGACTGCATAAGTCTTTCTTAAGGAAGAATTAGTGTCACGTTCCATCTATAGAAACTGGTTCAATTGCAATCTGTAACTGACAGCTATACAAAAACCAACATTTAAAATGATTGTACAAGTCTCAGGATTGAAATGTCATAGGTCAGGAACAAATAATCTTGGGAGAAGTTAGTGGTGATGCCTACAAAAAAGATACCAAAACTGCAAGGTACTTTTGCTATCAATAATTACCAGCCTTTTTGTAGAAAATTCATTTAACCAGACCTTTCTCTCTGTTGCCCTTGTGAAATTAAAACGTGGTAAATTGACTGAAGTTAGAAGATTAGCTAACAGGAGTAGACTAAATTTTTGAAGCTCAGCAAATGAAAAATAGAAGGTGAATTGTATTGACACTACTAACAATGATATTTTAGGCATTGGCTGCTAATGAAGCTGTAATTTAATATTTCAATTTTTGCACAAGAAACTTAAGGAGTTTCCTGCATTCTTAAATGCAGGTTTCTATATGAATTTTCAGAGCCATCCTCCTCTTTTAAAAAATGCTGTCCTCCTCCTACACAATTTAGTTGTTTCACAATTGTATTGCACAGCGGACAAATTTCCTGTAAATTGACAAATAATGCAGGTCTTTGGTGTAATTTAGAAAGCAGTCTTGGGGTCTGAACTTCTAGTCTCTGTGAAGATTTGACTTTTTGTGGATCAAAATTGTTTGTGGACTTTTCCCTTATTTGGCAATGAGAAGATCAAGTAGATTGCGTTAAAAAACCAGCAACCCCAGAAATAGTTTGTTTCACACATTTAATTGCTTTTCTTTAGACGTATTTGTGGGCAAAGCCTGCTTTTGGGGCTTGGAGTAGTATAAGATTAAAACGATGCAGAATAATTGTTAGACTTGCCATACTTCCTTTCCTTTTTTTTTTTTTTTTTTTTTTTTTTGAGCAGGAGTGTTTTAGAAATGTCAACACTTGAGATCAGACATGAGTGTACCTCCTTCTCTGGCCAGGAGTGGAGTCGTGGCCCCTGCCAGGTGGAGAGCTGGTATGGGTGGTAGACTTTCCTCCCTGACTCAGCCGCTCGGCCGGTGCGCTGGAGGAAGCGGGCAGAGCCCGCGGCGTGACCCAGCCTTCTATAATTAGATCCTGACAGAAACGACGGAGTTAAGCCGTCACTGCTCAGCTTTCATAAAACTGCTTTTGTCATGGCTCGGTGCGTGCTGGTCTACTGAGCAAGCAGGTATCTAATCCTAAAAACGCATCGTGATTTTTGCAGTGACCTTTCTAAATCACCTGAAAGTGGTGTCGTTTGGATCAAAGCAGAGCTGTTGGTGTCACTGTGTGTCTGCCTCCAAAACATTTAATCAAATATCCCCAGTGCTCATTTAATGCTCTTAATCTAACATGAGACTATCTTCTTTTCCATTTAAAATAAAATCATAATATGTTTTGGTTTTGGCATGAAAAAAAAGAAAGGAAATGTTTAGGTATTTTGATTTTTTTAAGGGTTGAAATGACAAACTCTGTCTTCATCAGAATGAAAAAAAATCAGTTTAGTTGTCACTTAAACTTTATCCTTCAAACTTTAAATATCCCAGTGTTGATTTTTCTGATGCTGTAGTTATTTTCAAATTACTTTTGTGGGAGTTGAAAAGCATGTAGTAAAAACATGTATTAGTTACAGAAATAACTGAAAACTAACAGTATTCTGAAAAAACCCCAAGCTACCCTGTACTTTAAAGCAGTTTGATAATTAAACTGAACAATTTGAAACGTTAAAAAAGGAAAACAATTCGTAAAGGAAGTAATCTGTATAACTAGCAAATATTTAAATAGAACAGGACTATTTCCTGCAGTGTAGGATTCTTTGCAGACTGTTTCAAACAGTTGAACTCACAACAGGAAGTAATTTGCTGTTGAAAATAAGATCACATGAAACTCTCTGCCTATAGTGATAAAAGGGAAGTACTTCACTTGGTAAAGCCGCTGGTTAATGCGAAGGAATCAGCAGTTTAGTGACACTGTGTGTTTTAAGTTAGTTTGGAATGTTAGAAACACAAGCAGAGAAGGCATGACAATCACATGTAACAACTGTTAAAGGAACACAGGACCCACTGGACATCAGATTACGTGAAATGGCTGTTGGAAAACACAAAATCTTTATCATAGGTGCCTAGAAGTGCAAAACCAATTAAAAAAGATGTTTTAGATCTCTGCCCTGTCACACACAGAGAAATAATTGATGAGAGAGAATAAAATTCTTTCTAAGTTCCTGTGCAGGCCAGGGTGTAAGTACAGATCTGTAAGTTGAAAATTAAGCACCTTGAAAACCAGTTTGCATATTTCTTCTAAAGTGACCATGGGAAAGGTGATGTTTGATGATACCAGATTGTGCACTTGGCGACAGTAAACCAGGATACTTTTCATTCTGAAGTATCACCCTTTCAGGTGGCAATGGGGCAATCTTTTTCCGAGGTTGAAGAATGTACTGGTTTGACTGGGATAGTTTTCTTCACAGTAGCTACTGTGGGGTTCTGTTTTGGATTTGTGCTGAAAACAGTGTTGATAATGCAGAGATGTTTTAGCTGCTGCTGAGCAGTGCTCACAGAGTCAAGGCCTTTTCTGCTTCTCACCCCACCCCACCAGCGAGTAGCCGGGGATGCACAAGGAGTTGGCAGGGGACACAGCTGGGACAGCTGATCCCAGCTGACCCTATCGTATGACATCATTCTCAGCATAAAAAACTAGGGGAAGAAGGAAGGGGAGGACTTTCGGAGTGACGACTTTTGTCTTCCCAAGTAACGGTTGCGCATGACGGAGCCCTACTTTCCTGGAGATGGCTGAACACCTGCCTGCCCATGGGAAGTAGCCGATGAATTCCTTGTTTTGCTTTGCCTGAGCGCACAGCTTTTGCTTTACCTGTTAAACTGTCTTTATCTCAACCCACAAGTTTTCTCACTTTTGCTCTTCTGATTCTCTTCCCCATCCCACTGCGGGGAGTGAGTGAGCGGCTGCGTGGAGCTTCATTTCAGCTGGGGTTAAACTACGACAAGGAAAAAAGTCAATTCTTAGCATTAAACAATGCGAAAGGATTTACAGTTTTCTGGAGCTGATGCATCAAGTCACTCCTGTCAGCTGTGTCAGCCACTACCTGTGTCCAATTTACTAATGACTTTGATAAGACAGACTATTTTTATATACCTCTTTGCGTTTGATTTTGTGCCTGTTTTATGTTGTTTTTACCATGTTGTCATCCTTGAAGGACCTCTGAGACTTTGGAGACTGAAGCTGCTGCTTCACCCACTGCCTTTATATTCTTAAAATACTGAAGACAGAACCACCACTTTTCCAAATCAAGCTCTTTCCTTAGGGCCTAACGCCAGAATTAATCGGAATCATTCAGTTGACTTTGGTAGCCCTTGCATCTAGTTTTAGAAACATTAGATCTGTTGAGTACATCTTTGTAAGGAATTGTTCTTAGGAAATATTTATCCTTACTCGTTCTTTCTCTGGTACTGCCAGGCAGCATTCCCTGCCTTTGGATGCCAGTTTGGTCATTCAGTAGCAATGTGGTCATCCGCTCTAACACGCACGTAATTCACAAATGCGATAGTACGGCGTATTCCTGACACATGCGTCCCTGCTAACATACCCTTTTTAATTTATAACAAAAGAAATCGAGTTCTATGCTTCAGAGTTAAACTATTATTATCTGAATTTAATTAAATCTTTGCTATATAAACATGGCATTTTAATGCTCAGTAATAAAACAATATTTTATTTTAAGTAAGTCACTAGAAAGATGTTATAATAGTTGAGATCAAATGTATTTGCACATATTCTAGGGGGAGAAATTACCTTGTTTCCAGGTATAACGCAATGGCGTGATTTATCAGTTTTGCTGTAGTATGTCCAACTATGCCCATAGGTATGTAAAAATAATTTGCATTTCTAAATTAGACACAAGTGCTTTCTCAGTGGAAGTGCTGTTGCTTAGTGTCATGCATTTCATTTTGCCAGGAGTCACACAGTGTCTTCCTTCCTCTCACCGAGATCAGCTGGACTTTGGTAATGAAGTCAGTTGGAATTATTTGACCCGTGATTAGTTGCACCCTGTATTTTTACAGGATGTTATGACTGGAAGGAGATTCATCTGCTTTCCTGAGATATTGCAGCGTAAATGTCCCGTATACCCAGATACTGCTAGGAACTATGGCTGCTCTTAAAGATGAGTAGTCTACAGTGTGAGCGCACTGCAGGCCAGATGTGAATGGTTTGTGCAGTTTAAGAAATTTTGCTCTTTTTGTTACTTTGCCCCAGAATCGCAAAGCAACAGTCTTGGATTCCGCTACTGAAATTAGCTCCAAATATGTGTGATGTAATTATTTCATTCCTCGAGTTCCCATGAAGTTGGGACTCTCATTAAGGTGAAGATTACCAGGAGAGTGAAACTAGTTGAAGTTTACTTCCAACACCACTTGTTAATTTTGCAGTTTCTACTCAAAATCATAATTTTCCAAATACTCTCCTTTAGCCACAACATGCCATGTTGATACAAGTTATTTGCTCGGTAAGCATGTCATACCTCAACATTTATGCATATTCATGGGAACACAGAAAAGATTATGGTATAAAAGTTGCTTCAGACCAACGCAATCACATGCCCACTGATAATTTACATGTGTATTACACAACTATTTATTCAGCCTTTAAAAGGGGAAAACCAGTTACCAAAGCAACTGCTATATTGTGTGTTACTAATGCTATTTTTAAGATAAAGAACATCGGTAAGGCACACATCTCAGTGTCTCTTCGGAGCAAGTGCACACTTTGCAAAGGGGAAAAACACCACAGCTATTATAATCACTGAAACATGAGGAAGAACTTCTTCCCAGTAAGGGTAACAGAACACTGGAACAGGCTGCCCAGAGAGGTTGTGGAGTCTCCTTGTCTGGAGATGTTCAAAACCCGCCTGGATGCGTTCTTGTGTGATCTAATCTAGGTGGTCCTGCTCCGGCAGGGGGCATGGACTAGATGATCCTTTGAGGTCCCTTCCCAATCCCTGACATTCTGTGATTCTGTGAATTTGTAAAAAAAAGTTCAGACCTGTTGCTAAGTATTTCCTTATAATCGAGTTTTATCACCATTTTTGCAGCATCGTAAAATATTCTCCCAAGACTTTTAGGTGGTCTTCAGGAGCAAACCAAAGGGAAATAACAACATGTGACAGCAAGGGCTACGTGAAATACATTTGTGTTCAGGACAGTAGATCAAGCAGCGTTTGCAATCATAGAATCATAGAATGGCGTAGACTGGAAGGGCCTATGGAAGGGCCTAATCCAAAGTGTGCAGCTGAACGCACAGCATTACATCACTGCAGAAGAAGACTCTACATAAAAACAAGCTGCTGCTGGTAGTTTTCTTCCTTTTTTTTCTGCTCAGCCAGTAGAACACTCCCCTGTCGTTGCTCTGAGAGTTGAGAACATAATGTGCTCTGTATTCCTTGCCACAGTGTGGATGTTTGGGACAGAAGACGTTTTGCATATCACTGTTATGGGCCAAACAACCATGATTCTGTGTCACAGTGGAAAATAATAGCACATGACGTAAGCTTCAGTAAATCATTTTTGTCCGAAGTGCACTCATAATCAAGTTACAGACTTTTAAAATGCCTGTTTCTGCTCTTTTTTTCTGGCAGTCCAAAGGACGCAGAAGAATATGGTCAGTTTAGGAAGAGGTGGGATTTATTAATCATATTTTAACTTTTTCTGTTAACAGCCTCTTCATAGACGACATTTGCTTGCTTCTAGTTGCACTTCAGAATTGTTTACAAGATGATCATTTCCAAAAAAATCCTGGTCCATGGCTCACTGTAGCCAGTGCATTGTGAGTGCCTAATGTTGGTCAAAGACCTTCAGATGGGATAAGTCAAGTGATGCTATCCTGAATATTATGGTATGTCTCAAATGTTTTTTGTAAACCTGTAGGGTTATGAATGTGGATATAGCTTTCTGTCAGTATTAGACAAAGATCTATTTTTAGAAACCCTGGAAAACTTATTTTGAAGAATGCCTACGACATCACTCGTTCCCTGCAAAACCTTACATCTCTGGCCAGCTGTTGTGGTTTAACCCGGCAGGTGGCTGAACACCAACAGCCATTCCCTCACTGCCCTCCTGCAGTGGGATGGGGGAGAGAATTGGGAAAAAAAAGGTAGAACATGTGGGTTGAGATAAAGACAGTTCAATAGGACAGAAAAGGATAGGAAAACAGTAATAATAATAATAAATAATAATAATAATAATAATGATAAATGAATATACAAAATAAGTGATGCACAATGCAATTGCTCACCACCTGATGACCGATGCCCAGCCAGTCCCCGAGCAGCGCTCCCCGCCCCCCAGCCAGCTCCTCCAGCTTTATTGTAGCATAGTGCCATATGGTATGGAATATCCCTTTGGTCAGCTGGGGTCAGCTGTCCGGTCCGTGTCCCTTCCCAGCTTCTTGTGCACCCCCTTCCTCCTCGCTGGCAGAGCAGTAGTAGAAGCTGAAAAAGTCCTTGACTTAGTGCAAGCACTGCTCAGCAACAACTAAAACATCAGTGTGTTATCAACATTATTCTCATTCTAAATCCAAAACACAGCACTATACCAGCCTCTGGAAGAAAATGAACTCTCTCCCGGCTGAAACCAGGACACCAGCCAAGATAAAGCAATAGTCAGACTGGAAACTAGTGGAGCTACTCTGATGGTCTAAATGAAAATTAAGATGTTCTGGAGCAAGTATTTTGCTTAAGGGGAAAAATGGAGTTATGTACATTTTGCCAAAGTCAGTCTTGCTTCCTACTTGCAGAAAGTGCTGATACTTCTTTTTGAAAGACCAGACCATTTGGACTCGGATACTCATTTAAATAAAATTACCTGTGTGATTTTGTAGCTGAAGAGCAGGGCCCAAAACGAGCACCCAATAAATGTTGAAGTGATGGAAGGAACCTCCCTCTTCCACCAATGAAGTTTTCTGGATTTTACTGTAAAGGAGCGTTTGCCAGCTCTGGGTCAGATTTTCAGAGTTGTGTAAATAAGACAACTTGCAACGAAAGAAGTATGCTGGGTTTTCCTACAACTCGTTGTGATCTAGTCTGTTCACTTAGAAAAAGAGTCGATTTATGAGATACTATTAATCTATCCCTTAACAACTTCAGTCATTTATGTTGCTGGCTGAATAAGCCTTCAATTGTCTGCTGTCCTATTTGATGAATAACAGCAATGCCCGGGTCCGTTGCTGATCCAGTATTAGTCATTTCTTCACTCAGGTGCAGTGCCAGCATCTCAGTTGGGTGATTCAGGGACAATCATCTATGGCAGGTGTTTTTGAGAGAAGCAAGAGCCATGGATCAGCACATGCATCCCCTTTGTGGCTCAGCTCTGCAAAATACCGCAGAACTTTTGTCTCTGATACCAGATTGAAGTGTGTGGCAGGCAACTCATCCAAGTCCGTGCAGAGCTTGCCATTTTCTCTTTCAATTGTGTAAATCCTGTTGGTCTCTGATGGAAAGTAAGTCTGAAACATTTAAGATACTTCGTTGCATTAGTATGCCTGCGCAGTAGTGGAAATGGATAATCTGTATCAGGCTTCCAAGAGAGTGTCACTTGCAACAAAGAGATGAAGATGGGAGAAAAGATGTGAAAAAAGATACATCTGTTTTAATTTGTCTTTATTCTGGATACTAAGGGCTTTTCCTGGCTCCCTCTGCTGGCTGTGAAGCTGGCTTAGGTTTCTTTTTTTCCACTACGATATTATTTTTGCTGATTGAAATAGCTATGGAAGCTTTGTGTCTATCTCAGCCTCCCACCCCCCACTATCCTGCTCTACGCATTCTTCTGTGCTTAAATACACAATTGTTTTTATGACTAATTCCTCTTCTCCCTTGTAAGATTACTGTGATTCATATTTAAAAAGGAATTAATCCTTTTAAAAAGCAATCGGTTACTCCAAGTACATAAACAAAGGAGCAAAAGAAGAGAAAAAAGTGAAATTCCTAAAATATTAAGCAGTAATTTTCAGTATGAACTGACTTTTTATCAACACCGAATTTAAATAATGAAAGAAAATAACAACAGCATAGCAGCAGAACCTCCACCATAAGATGTTTGTATTATGCTTTGTACAGCGCCTCTTTTCTAGTCACCTGAGATTTGAAATGCTGCGCCTGCTTTATAGTACTTAAGCCATAGTAGTACTTTGGCTTGACATAGAATTTCCATCTCTAGAACATTTAAGTGTAAACTGATTAAATCTGACAGTTCTCCTGTAGAGCAGGTAATAACTACCATGCAGATATATCCCGGAACGTCCCCAGTTCACAGAAGGAGATGCTAATCCGTTAAGAATAAGCAAAATATCAAGTCAAGCAAAAAACAACTCTTGTTCAGATATTCACTTTCACTGTGAACTCCACCATCTAGATCTAGTTTTCTGCTGCACCTGTGATTGATCATGGTTACTAGTACCTAGTTGGTCACTAGCACGCTGGGGGCCATGAGATGGACGCGTGATTTTTGGTATTTGCAGAGATGAAGAGATCCATTTTAATAGACCCATTTTAAAGGGTTGTCGAAAGAGCAGCTGCGTGGGCTGATTGTGCCTCCAGGTGCTGAAGAACAATGAGCACTGTGGCTACTTCAGCAAGAACGGCTTAGCCAAGAAGGACGGTGCAGCAGAAGACACCAACTGCCTCTCTGCTCCATTTTTCACTTGGGCAAGAGCATCCTTCCGCTAACCTAAGTCCTTCTAAAGGGCAGATTTAGATTAGATCTAAGGAAGAAATTTTTCACTCAGAGGGTGGTGAGACACTGGACCAGGTTTCTCAGAGAAGTGTGGCTGCCCCATCCCTGGAAGTGTTCAAGGCCAGGCTGGATGAGGCTTTGGGCAACCTGATGTAGTGGAGGGTGTCCATGCCCATGGCAGGATGATCTTTGAGGTCCCTTCCAACCCAAGCCATTCTGTGATTCTATGATTCTCTTCTCAGAGCCACCGCTTCCCTCCCAGAAGATGTACTCCTGTCTGCCTGTCTCTTTTCTGGTCTGGAACCCAGATGAAGTCCTTTGTGTGGGAAACAACCTCCTCGGCTGAACTTTTTCCTGTGGAATTTTTAACACTCCTTAGTGACTCAGCTCGAAATCCTGTGGGAATTCCTAAACCACTTTGAGGGTTTTGAAAACGTTGCCCTGTACCTGTGCAGCTCACTGCGTTCCCAGAGTTCATGGGTAAATATGTTGGTGGTAGGCAGAAAATTCTACTAAGATTCTTGCATTACTCTTGCTGCTGTAATATATGGATGCTGCAGGATCTTGAACATTTCTATCCTCCCAGCTTCCTGCTGAGATGATAATATTGCTCGGGTTAAAAGCTAAGTGGCTTTGTGTATGTACACACTCCAGTCAAATATGTGATTGCTAATAATCTGCGTAGCGTGACTGCAAAAGCGTTTCAGATGTGGTAAGGCAGAACTTCACTTACACTGGTAACTCCAGTTTGGTTTGAGACGGGCTGCTGCAGTCTGGGTTGAAGGTTGCACTTAAATTCAGGCTGCTGTTCTCCTAGCACTGTTTTGCTTTTATCCTCGTTAACGAGTGAATGTAAACTGAACCATGAGAGTTATTCTTGAAAATTTTAAATGAAAAACTTTTCTAGATATTAAATGGAATTTTTTACTTAGTGAAAAATTTGTTTTTAATACAATAAAATAGTTGCAATCAAACTGATCAAAATACATATAATTAAGGAAATAACTTCAGAGTTCTCATTTGACAAAAAGTCTACTTTTAGTGATCACGATAGAGACAGAGAAGATAGAAATTTTGACATGTTCTAACTAACTTCTCTTAGAAGAATACTTAATATTCTGAGCCATAAGTTTTATGGTATTATCAGCCATGTAAACTGATACATGCAGTTTTGGACCAGTCATAAAATCTGAGATCCTGACCTGATCCCTCAGCCCTTGTTTAGAGAGGGGTGGAGTCAGCTATGGATTGCAGGCCCAGTTCACCCAGAAGAGTTTGGAAAAAAAGTGTGGCAACATTGAGATCTTTACAGGTTTTGCCTTCTAAAAGAGCACTTGACTTCTGCATGTTCAATCGAGAGGGCAATGCCATCAAACCTGAATAATCACCATCCTTACTAATTGACTGTAAACTTCCCTAATCTGACTCTTCATGGCAACGGATCACATAGTAGAGAAGGTGATTTTATACACTAAGGTCTCGTAGGTGTAGAATAAATATCTCGAGTTCACTGCTGCTTGCACACAAGGAATGACTTTAACACCTCATATAGAATTTGATAATAATCTATATATATTACACCATAAATCCATGTTAAAACAACAAAAAACCCCAAAGTTCAATCAGTGAAGTTACGTAGATGAGTTGTTACTGCTGTACAAATGCTCATTGTTCATAAGATGTGCACCACCCTACCTGGTTGCCTTTGCCTCTTTATTTCAAGCATTTGCTACAATGACTTTTGCTGGAAGAGCTCCTGTGTTTCCAGAGTCCGGGGTAGTAGGATCCTACCTACTAGGTAATGAAAAGCTGCAACTTAAGTACAGTTTCCGTATAGGCCATTCACATCGGTCTGTTTGGATAAACCATCATAAATGGTGTGAATTCCATGCAGTTTCTTTCCTGCAAAGGTGCAGAAAGAGAGACTTAACCTGAAATCTGTTCGTATTTTGGAGAGTGTTTCTAGTGCATCTTTCCCCTGACTATGCTTACAGGCTTTCAAACCTTTATCGGTCCATTTTCTGTTAAAACTGATGTAAGGAGCACAGCCTGTCGTTTGGTTGAAGATTTGTGTCTAATTCCTTGCATTTTTTGAACTTCTTGTCATATTAAGAATGTTTCTGATGGAAACAAGATGGCTGATTGAGATCAAGGGTACGAATAGGCCATCTCTTGGTAAAGTGACTTCGTTTCTATGCATGTGTGTGATTTTGCCTTGCAATTAATTTTCATTCAGAAGGGGAATCTTTTAAATATTAAAATACAGTTCCTCCAGCCGCTGGGCTTTTTCTGCTCTTCATGGTTTTTATGTGTGATAGAGCTGTCTTTTCACCAAGGCTTCTCGTGTGACTGATGATATCTATGTATTGCCCTGCTGTTTAATGTGCAGCAAATGGGATGGCTTATCTAATGTGGCAGGTACAGTCGTCTGTTGTCAAAGCTGTGACAGTACTGACCAGGATTATCTGGATGAGTGGTCATCTCGATGTTGCAGCATGGAAGATGTGGGCCTCATGGATAAACTGCAGCAGTACAATGAGACGTACGGCCACTGGAGTGCAAAGAGGAGGCAGACTAGATGCTAATGTGATATATAAAGACATCAGAAGCTGACGAGTGAAATTGGAATAAAGGTTTTGGGGGTGTAGGTAAGTGTAGTGAAGGGTGGATAAAATACATACCTCTTGGAAAATCTGGTAGACATTATTTGCAATGAAACAGGATGTAAGTTCATTTTTATGCAGTTAGGCAGATGTCTGTACAGACTGCTATTCAGCGTTATTTGTGAATCAGTGGAGGATTCTCCCAGTGCTAAGACTAATAAGGTGTAGAGGCAAGTGACTGAGCAGCCAACGGTATGAGATATTTTCCTAAATATAATTGTGAGCAAATTAACCAAGCATGTAAATAGTTTAAAAGTCGGTTTAGTGTGTGTCTATAGTGAGTGCAGCACTGCCCATCTTGAAATGAGAGTGACGTTATAGTAGCTTTGATAGAACATAAAATTTTGCTGTTACAGCTGTGATTTTCACAGGGGCCTACAAGTGCCACATTCATGGACATTCATTGGGGAATTAGCTGTCTTAGGAAAGGCGGAACCTACTGCGAAGAATGAGTAAATAGTATCGGAACTTTTAAAATGCCCATATAATGAACCTCAATGTGGAATTTGTAAAAAAATGTGTATGGGGGTGCAAGCCAATGGAATTTTTAATACATATGGTGAATGAACTTTTTAATCACAGAAAAGGCAACTGATGGTTGCTTAAAAAGACAAGAATAACTTCCCTCCAGGAAAAGGGTCAGAGAGAAACAGAAAATAATCTGTGATCTATGTTTCAACAATAGAAATCAGCAGAAAGAAGGAGCTGAACATGCTGATAGATCACTGCTGCACAGCAGAATACAGTCAAGAGCATATGAGTATGATAACCCAGCAGGCTGCACAGTTTTATCAGGTGTTTCACAGTGTTTTCTTAAATCCTCATCTTCCAAAGTCATACAGATACGCAAAAACAAAGCTTTCATCTACAGAACAGTTAGCTAAATTCTTCTGTAGCAAAAACTTTCACTGTTCAACTCATCAGATATCTGTCATGATTGAGCCAGTTCAAGGATCCTGGCAGCCTGTCTCATACTCTTTCCAGCGAGTGGGACTGGCCGTACTGCTGTAGTGCTGTGATTGGAAGAGTACTTTTGGTTTCCTTCCCAAGAGCATCACTATGTAACAATGTCGAGACTTTCATGGTGTGTAAAAAAGGAAAGTGCATGGGGGGTATTCAGAGAAATGGTATTTCTGCCTCCCCTTACTGGCCTGATAAGAATTTACCTACATCACGTGCCACTCAGCTTTTCCTGGGAAATGCAGCCCTAAAAAGTAGCCCCAGTGTTTCCGTCCTAGTGCTTCTCTCCCAGTCTGAATCATCAAGCCTTGTCTTCAGTAGCTGCTGGTCCTGGGCAGTGGGAAGCTGTGAGTTGCAGTCAGTGCCAGCTTGCCATTCTGCTAGTTAGCTAACTTTCCAATTAAAACAATGTGATCATTAAATACAACTTCCTTATACCTTAGTGACTAGAGCAATGTCAATGCACTGTGATTACATACAGGAGCATCTGTGGGGTCTGAGAAAGAGAGATGAGATGTGTCTCTACTATTTTTGGCACTGATTCTTGGTATTTTTTCCATTTGCAGACCCTCTGTGCCATTTTCTGATGACAGAACTGATCCCTGAGGGCACAATTGATATTAATGAGATGTAAATGATAGATGAGGTGACAGATGACAGTGTCATCAACCAAAGAATAAAGAGGAGTATCATGAATAAGCACAAAATGTTCACAGGACAGAAGTGAACGGTATATAGTACTGTTGAACAGGTTATTTTTTTTTTAAAGGTAATGCATTGGAAAAAAAGATAATCAGAGCATGAAATATTAGCATGAAATGGCTCTGACTATTGTAGCTCTTAGCAAACATTTTTTCAGGCTATATTGTAGAGGATTGAGGAAGAGAAAGATGATTCATTTATTTATTTAAGAGTGACAGTGAAAGAAGACATGCGTGGCAAGGGAAAGCAGGTATTATGCACTTGCTATTTACGAAAGAAAGGTTTGATGTTTTCATGGGTCACCACATGGATAAAGGAAGAGAATGAAAGATGATATTTAGCAAAGGTCATGAAAGCTTTAATCTGGAAGCCAATGACATATGTCTTGGTATGTTAAGTAATCTTGAAGCCTGGTAGAATATGAGATTTTCACCAGGGTTTTTTTCTTGATGCTTATGGACTGGTTCATACCTGTCCAGCCACTGACAATCCAGCTAATTTTTTAATCACTAAAACGTGTAAATGCTGCTGTCCAATTCACTGGCGCCTGTAGGAGCCCAGACTTGAAGAATGGGCTGAGCTTATGAGGATTGGCACATGGATAATTCATTTCCCCCTCATTCTGGCCTAGATTTTCCACACATTTTGTCACACTGGTTTTTGGTCTTTTTGTGACTGATACCCCTTTGGGTTCATACAGATTTCTGGCTTCAGCTCTGGCTGACTAGAGTTGCTGTTAACCCTCCCTCCTCCCTTGCCACGGTACCGTTATCTGCAGAGGTTTTACTTTGGAAGCATAGCTGCAAAGAGCTAGCAGAAGTTGAACTTGGCCCCACGCTTTATTTACAATGTGCTGTTCTGCATCACTAGGGCATGAGAATCACTTCTCTAGGGTGGTGTGGAGTAAGGCTTACCAGCTCAGCATCACCTCTGCACCAACAGCTCCGTGGCTTCGTCATGACGGTGGGCTTGTGTCTGATCTGCTTAGAGCACAAGTAGTGATTCATCTGAGATCATCAATAAGTTCCCAGTGACGGTAGTGGGATTCCTGCTCCCCTCCCATTACATGGGAAACTACTCAGTAGTTAAAATTAGACAGCAAAAAGAAATTAATAAAATTAAAGACACACAGAAGAGGAATTAGTTTTTCTCTTCTCTTCTCTTCTCTTCTCTTCTCTTCTCTCTCTTCTCTCTCTTCTCTTCTCTTCTTCTCTTCTCTTCTCTTCTCTCTCTTCTCTCTCTCTTCTCTTCTTCTCTTCTCTTCTCTTCTCTTCTCTCTCTTCTTCTCTTTCTTTTCTCTCTTCTCGTCTCTTCTCTTCATCTCTTCTCTGTCTTTGTTCCTCTTGTTCAAATAAATCACTTAATGGTTGCTGTTCTTTTTCCTCTCATCTTGACTTTGGAGGAAAGCACGTTCCATGAGCTATACAGTAACTTAGTGGTCTTGTTTGCGTGTGAAAAATAGTAAATCATTATTGTTGACAGGGGTGCTATCAAGCTTATGATATGTTCTTGTATTGTACCATGTGTGAAAATATCATAATGTTCTGCACACATGTTGTCTTAGTCATTTTCTTCATTAGTAACGACTTTCTGCAGTGCCTCATTGATGCTTTTGTAATAACTCCTCAGGCTTAGATGCTTAGCATTCTTTATTAAATTCCTCCTCAGCTGAAACTTCTTCTACATGGTATAAGCTAAAATGTGAGTTGTTTGGGAAGGACTAAGCAACATCTGGTTAATATATTTTTTTATAGTGTGTGATACCCAATGATTTTCTGTTGCAAAAATAACTTACAAAGTTCAGAATGGGGAAAGATTGATAGACTTGGTATCATATGAGTTATGATGAGGTAGGATTTATTAAGGCCTAGTGAAGTTTGGGCACCATTTGTGGCTCAATAGAATGAGAAAAATCTCTGTTACTGGATTTAGCCGAGGAGCTGCAGTTCTGTTATTTCTCCAGGAATGCTATCAGCTGGATCCCCCTCCTCTTCAGTCAGCTGGCTCGAATCAGCTGGCTCAACTTCTTTTGGTTTAAGTAGGAGTTAGAGTGGGTTGGAGTGTTGCATAAATTGCTACATGTGGATGACAGTGGAGGATAGAATTTTAATTTTCTTTGTCTTTTTTCTTCTGAAAACTAAATAAAAAGATTAAAAATACTATGCCATTAAAATTGTAATTCCAATCTTTAGCTTCAGGAAAAATGCAAGCCATGTCTCATTAATTCTTGGGCTGGTGCTTGTGAGGATTCATTGTTCTTATTTGGCATTTGAAATTAAAACTGTATTACTTGCACTCATAGGTCGCAGCAAATGTCTATCTGATTGGAAGGCTGAAGACTTTTAGAGACTTGTTTCTGATGTGAATACTTAAATTAAAAATTCATAGTTCACTTTCCTCAGATACTGTGCAACATTCCTTTAAAATTCAGTGTTCCAGTGAGCAATCTTCATTTGATACAATATTCATGGAGAGTAATCACAGAAGGTTGCAATGCAGTCAGAGCAGATTTGTTTGGAAGTTCAATGGCATTTGTTTGGGAGTCTTTGCTGAGTGCTTGTTCCTCACTCAGCGAGGCACTGTGGGAAATTCTCCCGTTCTGCTATTCTCTGGCATGTTGAGTTACTCTTAGGCTGCTTATTCTGGTGTTAACATGTGTTACTCAGCTTCCTGAAAATCAGTCCTTTAAAACTTGTTAGCTGAAGTAGTTTGGCTTTTCTTATGGTGTATGTGGTAAAACCTGTTTGCTTTAATTTGATAACACGATGTGTCACTGGATGATCTGGTTCCTGATTCAGTCCGTGCATCCGTCACTCTGTGTGGACAGCAAAATTACTTGATTTGGTTGTTATGGGTTCGATTGATTCAATGGGCTTTGGCATTAGTAATCAGTTCAGGTGCAGCTATTTATCTGACTTGTATTCTCTAGAAATCTCTTTTGGGACAATTGGAAAGAGAAGAATGCAGCAAAATACTCTGCTTTTTCAAAACATCTCTTGATCTTATGATTTAACAAAGTTAATTTTGAGAGAGTTTTGTTGCAAGCCTACAGAACGAAATTGGCAACTCATCCTCAGTTCCCCTAGGGTGATATCTTCAGTGATTATGTAAAAGTCTGTGTAGCTGAATATGTGGGAGATTATTTTGACATTCCTGGCTTGGAGAAATGACGCATTTTGAATAGCTGGATACACTAGTTCTCAGGTGGCACTGATTTTTCCCATGTAAAAAATGATGATAGTTAATACATGTTTTCACATTTAATTATTTCAATTGTATTTCAATTTAGTTTTCTAATCAGAAGTATCATTTTCTTGCTACTTGAATTTAAGTGATTGTGAGGAGTTTCAATCACAAGTGTTAAAAGAACTGAGTAAGGTTGAAATAAATGAATAAAATTGAAAGATTTGTTCTGTTTTCCCTTCTGTGCTGTAGGAACTCACCTGCCTCAAGTGCTGGAGTCGCAGAGAGGTTTGATTGGGAGAGCCTGGCAGGATGTTCAGTTACAGACCTGGTAAGTATCTAGAAATCACAGGGTGGTTGCCTAAAACTTCCTAAACCAAGACTGAACTCAGAGATGTTTTATCTCTAGATATGCTTTCCTTTCTAAAACTACAAATAGACTTATTTATTTGAAGCCAGTATTTACCCATATTCCAGTTCTATTTTTTTTCCCTCTCACCTTGACCATCACAGGTGGTTCAGAATTTCAAAGCAATCAGTGTTTTGGTTGATACCACTGCATGTGGTGCACACAGGCATCTAGAAACTCTTACTCTTCTGCCTGTTCTCTTTTGAATTTGTCTTGGAGCTTTGTTTTTTTACTAGCTTGCTAGCTAAATCAGCCCTGTCCCTGATTCCTCACAGGCTACTGTGCCCTCATCAGGTTGATTTCTTGATCCCATTCACTTAGTGGAATTTCCAATAATGTAATTTAATTTTGGGTCCCAGTACGATGTTCCTTTCCCTCTGACACTCCTGTTTAATTTCCTTCTCACCACTGTGTCATGAGCAGGGTCTCATAGCTGAGGAACAGCCAACTCCATTTCCTGTCCTCAGCACGCATTCAAGATAGCTCTTTTGTTTCCTTTGACACCCACCTACTATTCCCACTCCTTCACTGTGGTTCCCTCATCATGGAAACGTCTGCTCGGATTGAATACGCAAATGTGCTCCAGGAGCTCTGCTCTCACAGAGGAAAATAGCTGTGAATAAAACAGGCTCTCAGTTGAATGGAATGGCTTCTTTTAGGAAGAAGCAGCATTGCAGTGCCTTGCAGAGCAGCGCAATTTGGATGAGGTATAAATGAGTCCGTTAAAGCCATTCCTTGTTTTTTTCTGTGAACCAAATGTGTTTCTGAGCTGAGAGAATAAATGTGACATAAACCTGGAAAGGAGACTCCAGATCACTGAGGCATTGCATGGTTTCGTTAGTGTGGCAGACTGCTTATGATATCATTGCTTAACAGTTCGGAATAGGTTTCTCGTTTGCCTACACACTTGAAACTGAACCAAGTGACTTTCCTGTTTTCCTAACACTGATCAGCAAACACAACTCTTGTTACACTACATACGTAATTCCCATAATATTGTCAGTTGTACCTGACATAATGTGTAAAGACACAGAGGATCTTTTCTTCGGTAGATGTAAGCTGGTGAGGATGAGAGGTATTCCAACAGCCAGGCACTGGCATACCAGTTCTCTTCTCCCCACCCTAGGAACAGAAGGAGCTGCGCTTGTATGGGTGTTCTGGAATAGGTAGTTTTTAGGTAGGGTAGAATACCAGAGGAGATGCTGTTCTCCATCTCAGAGCAGTGAAAGTGTGTGTGGAGGAGACAGAGAGACTTCCAAGGAAATGCTTCAGATGGAGTTGCATAACACCTATTACTGTGGGAAAAAAAAAAAACGTCATCATGTTTCTTGCTCTTTCATTTCAGTTGGGACAGTTTTAGCTTTCCAGTATTACCCGCACCGACCACATAGTAATGGATCAGCATTAGCGTCCCTATCAGACGGACACAGGATGCGAACAGTATTTTCTAGGTGGACTATACCAGTTTATAAGATAAGATAAGGACGGGTTCCAGAGTCTCCAGCCATAGTTGTGCTAGGCTCTGCAGAAATGACCAGGTTGAAGTGAAACATGCTGTTTCATACAATGCAGCAGGACAGGGCTGAAACAAGAAAGCAGGTTTTTCAGCTCGGGTCTGCCTTGAGCCACGCTGTCTTTGCGTGGAAACAGTGGCTGCAGAAATGATATCTGAAAAATATGTGGTTCTCATGCTTACAGCTTTAGAGCTGCTTGCAAAGTAGGTATTTTTGAGACACTAGTAGACATACACACTCTTAATCTTAAAAACCAGTTAAGGCTCATTTTGTTGGTGGATTATCTGAGGGGAGTATCCTGGTTAGCAGTGAGGGCTGCAGCAATGCCTTTGAGCTGTGTTGGGACATGTGTCTGTGCTGGCTGGACAGCTTGGTTGGGATTTGTTGGTTTTGTGTGAGTGTGTGTAAAGTCCTAAACCACTTACTGTGATTGGTTTGTTTAGGTAGTGTCTAAAATAAATAAATCTCTTACACCACAGTGATTATTTACTGATTTTTTTAAAATACTGGTGTCCTGGTATTCCCTTGGTTAGAAATCTCAAGAAGGCATGATGTGCACATTGGTTTCTAGTTTTTAGAAAAAGCACTAATGAAAATGAGTGATATCTGGTGATAATAGAAATATTAGTGTGTTGTTCAAGACAAGTTAAAACAGAGAAAGGCAAGTGATAGCAATGAGTCAGCCTTTCAGAGCAAATAACTAGTACAGACCTTTACTCTGGGTGACACTCTCACGATGCACTCGACTAGAAAAGTACTCTACCAGAGGCCTTTTCTGAAGATGTCAGAGAGATAAAAATACTAAATGTAGTAGCCATATATACAGAGAAGGATCAAGGGAAGATTTAGGAAAAACTAAAGAGCTGAAAATCTAATTTCAGATGTGAGGAAAATGTTGGACCCATAAATAAATTATAGCTATGGAACATTTAGAACTGCAGAATTAATTATAGCCTTAATAGAAGGCTGAGAGCGAGAGCCTGCTGTGAAGGCATTACAGGGCTGATTAAGGCCAGCCTTGGAAACTGAACACTTAAGAAAATTTTTTTTTGTTTGTTTTGAAAATGCTGGTGCAGAAACCTAGCATGGAATTACGCAACCACATATACAAAGGAAAGGTGTGTGCCAGAGGCCAGGTAGATTTCTGACTTGCAATTGATACTTGAATTTTACTTTCTGTGTGAAGATCAGTTAAGCACACCAGTTTTGTGCACAACTGTCTTAAAAATTAGGAAGTGTTAAGTTCAGTTTTGTGTTTCTGACATGTTTTCATATTTTACTGTCTCCTTTAGTCAAAGTTCTTAAGATTGGTCGTTATGAAACTAGTGTGGATTTATGCTATATATGAACAGACTGCATTTGGAATGTACCACCAAGTAGTTGGAGGATAAATTTAAAAGCTGATCTGTTTCAACCTGTTTGAAAAAAGGAGTAATAATTTTTTGAGTTAATTATTTTCTATGAGCTGGAGAAGAACTATTAAAATAGAAATTACTCTAAGTTTTGTGGACTGGATAACAGAGAATGTTTTTCCAAAGTGTGAATTCAGTTATGGGTTGTAGTAAGAACTGTGATGTTACAAATCTAATTGATAAGCAATTTGTGAAGATATAGTATTCATAGATTTGCTGAGTGCTTTTTTCATCCTGCAAGTACAATATGTCCTTGTATAATTTTACTCAAGTGATCAATTTAAAATATAAAATTCGGAACAAATAGACATCTGTGGACAGTATTGGTGTGTCACGCTCCCAAACCTGACGTCAAAGATGGGGTGATGGTAATGACAATTAGTATAATTATGATTCAGTTCTCCTAGTTTATCTGTGAGGAGGTTAAATGGGTGAAGCAAGGATAGATGTGGGACAGACTCATCAGTAAATTTAAAAATAAAAATAATAAAAAAATAACAACTTAGGATTTAGTTGAGCTTACTGAAGATGGCATTAAGGCTGATGTAACTCAGTTGCCCTCTTGCAATCTTCACAAACATCCTGTCTTTGTCTGAAACCATTGTTGTGGTGCTGTGACAAACTGATGTGCAGAAAATGCTGTAGATTTTGTCTCTGCAGATAATTGGAACTGTGCCATGGTGGTTTTTCCTCTCTTTTTGTTAGGGAGCTTAGAATCTCCATGTCAGGAATATTAAAATATTTGGACAGCAATTGCTGAGATTAGGTGCTGTTGCTCGTAGAAAAAGCTGAAAATTAGTAGAAAACATTTCCGGTTCTAATTACAGGAAAACACTTCCTCTGAGATGGAGTTGCGTGTGCTGCCCGGCTCTGTGGGTTTCCCATTTTCTCAGCTAACATCTGTAAATAACTTTCAGCTTGTCCCTATTGATTCCCCAGCTGCTCTATCTCCCTCGTTGCTAATGTCAGAGACAGATGAGTCTCAAGAGGAGTGCGAGGAGGCTGGAACAGAACTATTGCAAATGCCTACAGAGCAGTCGGGATGTTCCAGTTGGTCACCAGCATCCTTCTGGCACCCAGAGAGTCTGGAAGCTCATTGAGGTCATACAGGTTTTCTAAATATCCATCCTGAACATTTACACATGAACAGAGGAAAAACCAAGGGTTTACTGTTGTGTGCGATGATAAATCGTCTGCCTCTTCCTTCTTTTACTGTGTTGCCTCTCTGGGTTTTATCTTCCACACTGAATTCAATAGCAAAACTCAAACTGGCTTAAGTGGGAGAAGATCAGTTCCCATTAGGAGGAATTATTATAATAGGGTAGTGATAATCAGACATTTGGTGTTTTATGTAAATAATAGCATGGTATTTTCAGGATTGTATTTACCTGTGAGTTCTCTCTGAGGTTATGAAGCTACTGTCTGATAGTATTTTCCCCTCTGGATGTGTCATCATCCACAGGCTACACATTTTACAGGCTGGTGATACTGGAGGGTCAGTAAACATTGGAACCTATTCCAGTCTGAGCAACGGACAGTGCAATAGCTGATCATTAAATAAACATGACCGTCAGGTTTGTCCTCAGCTATTTAGAAGGTGGTAATTTCCCGGGAAACTGGATTACAAGACTGTGTGTTAAGACTCGGTCTTCAATATCACAGATTCCAGGTAGGAATGCAAATAACCCGGAGACAGGGAGCAGACACAGAGGGCTTTACCTTGTTGATAGAAGGGGTAATTTTAGGTGTAGGGCCAGCTGAAAAAGAGGGAAAATGCTTGCCTAGAAAGGACAGCAAAAGAAAGGGAGGGCTTGTGAATCGGAGATGAAAGTGTGTACAGGAGAGGAGAGTCACGTGCTGCAGAAAGGCCAAGGCAGAAGCAATGCTGGAGCCCCTTAGGCCAAGCAAAACCTAGATGTACCTACCAACACTTGACAGGTCCAAAAGCATTAGGTTCAGTGACGGTTCCTGCACAGCTGATGGATCTATGCAGAGCAAATCTGACACATCCCAGCTGGGTCGGACATGCTGCACATTGCACGCAGACTTTGTAACGTATGGGCAATGAAGTTGATGCAGCGGTCTGTCTGCATATGTGATTCAGCATTCTTGTGAAACGGCCATTTGTTCAGGATAACCAGACATCCAGCATTTGGACAAATCTATTCAGTCACTGCTCAAAGCAGCAGAGAGAGATTTCCTGCTGTAAGCAACAGACTAGTATCCACGCTGGGAGAGCTGGCAGGTCTGCTGAACATGCCTGAATCTAATGCAGTTGGGACTCAACCACAGCTGTGTGTGAGCCCTACCAGGAAGATACAACAGTTGAACTACTCCCAAAGTTTTCAACCTGCATGGAATAACAAGATTGGGTTCACAAATCCTAGTCCTATAAGCTAAGCTGGTGGGGGGGGGGTGGAAAAAGACATTTGGATGAAGGTCAAGCTGAGTAATACTCCATCCAGATACCTTTTACTCATTCACATTCAGTCCCTACCTTCTCTCAAATTTGTCTATTCATCACTTCCAGCCCGCCTACTCCAGCTTTGCTCTTTCTTATTTCTTTCTGGTTTCTCCTTCCTCTGTGTATATGTAGACTCCAGCTTCTCCTTTATACTCCTATCCCACGAGGCAGTATTTCTGCAAGCTGCGTTCCTTACTTAACAGGATTTTTTTTTTTTTTTTTTTAACCACCACACTAGGAAGGTGAGTCCCAGTGCAATTAGGGATACATATGTCAACAACTGGCTCTCATGAAAACTGCAGAGCTGAAAGTTTGCTGCATCTGTGTTTTATTTTATTTTGAGCAGTTTACTATCTTGTACAAGTTCCTGAGAAAAGTCAGGATGTCAGTTCTTGTTTTTGAGTTTCACGGACACCTGGAGTTGCTTGTGAAAGTGAATTCTGTAGTTAAAGTTCCTGGGTGAATGAATAATATGCAGTTTAATAAAAGGTGAAGCAACATGGATAGTAACCAAAAAACAGCACAGAGCAGTTTTCCTGGCCTTCATCCAGTATAGAGTCGTTGGAGTTTCTTCCTTGGCTTCAGTGGGATTTTCATCAAGCCCAGTGAGAATACTGTACTAAAGCCCCACTGCAGACAGCAAGCTTTGTAATACGCAGTATGTAACGTGAGGTAATAATCATCAGAAAAAAATATTGGCTGAAGCCAGAGGCCAATGGAAATCAGTTGTCATGGAAGGCTCAAAGGTTATTCAGGTACTGTGTAGCTGATTAAGGCACCTGGTGGTAAAATTTACACCTTATGTGTAAAATTTTACGTGTTTAGCTAGAATGGATGTATTTCACAGACTACTAGTGGAACTGGAGTATTTCCTCAAGAACGCCTGGGTGTGATCAGCTCTCCAAATGTGAACTCAAATGGAAGGTGCTTTAGGTGACATAGCACTGCCAGTGACATTGAAAAGATGCCCTTGTTTTCTAGCTTCAGTGTTCATGTTCATTAATGGAGACAAACCAAAAAAATCTGAGTCATTAGCAGCAAATTATTTTCCAAGGCATTTGCAAGATGCTAAATGTCTTGAGATGTTTGTAGAAGCAGAATCAAATACTGAAAGCAAAATAATGAAAATTAAACATTTCCTTGCTCATTCAAGATTAATGATGTCAGGGTTAATCACTGTCGTATAAATACCCAAATAAATAAAATAGATTAGGCAAGTATTATCTGAGTATTTGCCTGGCTATCTGGGTTTCTCAGGATCATTAATTATTGACTTTCCAAAACTTGTTTCTAATTGACTTTAAATTCACAGTATCGTAGAATAATTCAAGTTGCAAGGAATGTCTAGAATTTTTTAAATCACTTATCAAGTTTCTTTCCACCAAATGCATATGTAACAGAATAATCACTCTCAGATCTGACATGCAAGAAATATGAAGTAAAAATGGACAAGTTGTGATTGTACCAATTAGTTTAGAAACACTGCCTCTAAATTTTTCCCATATCTTTTCTTGGGAAAAAAGTAGGAGTTTAGTGCGGCATCTGTTCTCTAACCTCTTCTACAAGTTGGAAAACAGCTTTGCCAATGATTAAACCATTTAGCCTGAAAAAAGGGTTAATTATTTAAAAAAACCCCAAGAAATAGCCAGTGGGAACTGTAATTCTCCTACTGAATGTTTTGCATAAAGATTCTATTTATGTGAAGCTGAAAGACTAAACTTGATACTCTGTCTTCACAGTGCCCGGAGATGCACGCATTACACGATGTTAGAGTCAACAAAAATGTTACAGGTGTGATTAGTTAGATCTGAACGTACCTCATGTCCTGGTCACTTTTGTATTTATCCTAATGTTTAAAGAACTTTTCTTTTATCTTAGAATCTGGTGATGTTTTTGAAAGGTCAGACCGCTGCTATTGGACAACTTTTCAGTATATGGAAAAGTGTGCCAAGAAGTTTAAAATATTGCATTCGTGTAACATGCTGACGCTAGCATCTCAACATGCAAGACATGCTAAAAACCTTCTTTAAGTGCCAGAAGTGTGTGCATGTGTTTCTGTATACACACATAAATAAAGGAGTTTATTGCTTTTTTGCAGTTGAGAAAACTGAAGTACAGACCAAACTAAATTAATTTCCCACGGTCAGACCATGAGTCAGTGACAGAACTGATAAAAGAAGCCACCAGTCCTGATGAGACAGACTGAGCGAAAGCTGTGGCTCCGGACTTCTGCAGCCACACCGCCAAACGCGACAGGGATGGAGGTCACTCGAACGCGGTGGTCTGGTCACCCCTCCACTGGGGAACCCATGAATGTAGCAGGAGCTGCCGTTAGCCAAACCTGATGGCTGCTTCTAGCCATCAGCCTGTGGTGGGTTGGAACTGGCATCCACGAGCCATTGCGTCACCTCTCTGCGTATAACCTGTCCTGTGCTACCCTTTCCATGTGTGTGCATAGCTGGATGGTGGGAGAAGGGAAGAGATGGAGGAGGGAATGAGTGTCACAAGCCTGTTGCTGCCTGAAGGAGGTTAGTGCCATGTGCAACATACTTAAAAGGTACTAAGCTACTATGTAGTTTCTTTAGTTCTTTTAATTATAAAACTTGCAGTGTTTACTGTTCATTATTCTTCTTCACATTGAACCAGGAAATCTTATTTCAAACTACAGTACAGATTTACTTGGCTTTTAGATAACACACAGAAGCATCAGGTGCAATTTTGTAAATAGCAGTTTGGGTTTTGCAATGAGAAGTAATTCACACAGGACATATTTTTGTCTTGCAGAAATTTTGCTGTAATTCATTTCACAAGGTTTGTAAAAAGTCAGTAATAAAGCACTGGGATGGTGAATTAAAATTGGAATTTTGAAGAATGAACTCAGTAACAATTACTACTACACCACTGATTAATTCATATTAATATTTTATTAAAAGAAATTCTCTGTCTGTCTTCTAGCTCCAGGTAACTTCTGTCATGAAGTGCTAAGTGGAAATAGCAGATCTTAATCAGCAGATGCAAGTGTTTCATGTGGCATAAAATTAAACCGGTCAGATAACATGGTTAGTGGTAACTTACTAAATTTTATTGTTCTGACAAGTGGACTGTATTTAATAAGAAGCTAAAAAAATTGAACACGTCTCTTTTTTATGAAAAAAATTCATTTGCCACTGGGTAGGACCAGACGATAACTTTGCAGTCTGTTCCAGTGTAAGTGCTGCTCCAGCATGGGATTGAATCCTGATTCCTTCCCTTCTCCCAGGGAAGAAGTGAAATACTTCACTTCTTCTTTCTGAAGCAGTGCATTTTCTTTCGGGCAGCTAGCTTAGATGATGAGTGGAAATGGTGTTTTCCATGTTGTGGAATAAGTTGCAGCAGGACACTTTTGGACACATACGCTGTACTCTCCCTCCATAGCTGTGGTTACCAGCCAAGTAGAGCTAACCAAAACTGGTAACCAGTTTTGTCCTCCTTTGGCGTTGTGGGGCAGCCGTGTGAAAACCAGTGTGGATGCTCCTGCAGTAAGATACTGCCTCAGGCTGAGTCGGGACGCTGGAGTGTTATGGAAAGATCTATCAGATTAGTGCTCCATGACTTTGTTGTTTGACTGCTATAATGCAAAATTCATTGTTAGAACCCTTTTTTCTTCCTCTCCCAACCAAGCATACTACTGAAAATGAATACATAGTAATATAGTGGTAGACTTGCTGCCCTCCTTCATATGTCACCAACCCCTGTAGCAAATTGTGCTGTCACCCTCTCAGGTGTCTTGTCATGCCTTTCGCCCATCTCTTTCGCTTTATCTGCTCGATAACATCTCACCTGTCTTAAGCACTTAGGCTGCAGCCTTCCTGCAGTTGTGCCTCTTGCTTTTTGGTAATTTCCCTCTGCACATTACTTCGGTCTGAATCTCTCCTGTCCTCCAGTAGAGCTGATGTTTTATACATACTATAACTCTTTAAAAAAAATCTATCCCTGATTGTCTTTTACACTTCTTCACCTACTCCTGCTGCCCCTTTAATGTTTATTCTTGCCATGTTTATTACAAGATGGCATTCAGATGCTCTGGTCCTGCATATATTCTTCTGCCTATTCTATTGCTTCTTTATTCTACTAGATTTAATCAAGTATTGCTCCATTATTCATTCGTATTTTTCTTGGTAAAATATAACTTCCTTTGTAAAAGAAATGATCTAGTTTTTTTAAATGTCTTACATTGTCCTGCTGAAAATTCACCTTTTACTTGATGAAGAATTTTCTTGTTTGTGAACTTTCTGCAGTTTCTTCAAAGTTCATGGAAAAAAAATCCAATACATTTCAAGAAAAAAGAAACTTCCTTTGTGGAAAACAATGTGCCTAATTCAGTAACATTATTTTGTGACATCTTGAATAGAAAGTTCTCCTGTCGATTTGATAAATATACATGATTAATTGCACATTGTGAAACCATCCCTTTTCCCACAAAGTTTAAATTAAGAATGACTGCTTGGATCAGCAAGTTTAATCTCCTACATAACACAGGTCATAACAGCTCCCTTCTATTTTGCTTCATATCCCCTAACTTTGCTTAGTGTTGGAATGAGACCATATGCTTTAGAAAAACAGTGGATGTTGTTTTTTTAAATTGTCCAACGTTGAGAAATCCACCACAACATGGGTAAGTTTCTCCCATGATTAATAACCTCACTGCTAATAGCATGTGCCTTATTTCTAATCTGAATTTGTATAGCTTCAGCTTTAACAATGGTTCTTTCTTTTCTTCCTCTTTTTAACATAAAGATCCTGACAAAAGTCTTCCTTGGACAGCTGGAAATCTCTTTGTGACTGTCTGGTGTTTTGCAAGTCAAGCTGAGCAGCCCTTCCCAAGAACATTTTAGCATTTTCCATTCTGTGACAATAGCTGAATCTTCTGAGCTGTTACCTCTCATTGTGCTGAGAGCTGGTGTTTCTGGCAGGATGGAACTGCAGCTTCTCCTCTCTGAACACTTGTACCTGTGCACTCTTGGTGCCCTTAGTCATCCAAGTGCCACTGGGTCCCTTGGCTTGTGTGCCTGCTGCCCACCCACCCCGCTCCCTCCTTCCCTCTCCGCAGCTCTAGGGTGGCACATTTCTTTCTATGTCGCATCTGCACTGGCCAAGCTAAAAGAATGACATTCCCAAAATGCTTTCCAGTGCTTCAAATAACAGGTCAGCTCAGAACGGTGGAGAATGGTAGCGGGTCGATCAATCTCTCCTCATGTGGTTTGGGGCCAACATCACACCAAAAGCATCCTGGAGAGCAAACAGCGGATGGTGCGGGCAGTCCACAAGCCTGCCTGCCTGTAGCTCAGTCTTTGAGCTGCTTTGTAGCTGCTGTGAAATGTGTGTGAGTATGCATGTGGGATGCATGACTCATATGTATGTTTTATATATATACACGTTATATACATGTACTACAATATAAGAATGTTAGATGTGCACACATTTACATGCATGTATATGGCAAAATAGCAATTTATGGTAAAAGCAGATTAAAACCCAGTTTGATTTCTCGGAACTGATCATACTTACAATCGTTGAGAATTCATTATTCAGGAAAAGCAGGTATGCTATGTGCTGCAGGATCATCACGGCAGAAGCTATAACGGCCTCATTCTTGTAAACTCTGAAGAGTGACGAGGTAGCTGGTCAGGAAAGCTGTGGATGCTTCTTTGATATCATGAACATATAGTAGTCACACTTAAAAATGGTGAAACAAACCTACAGCAAACCTCGTCAAAGGAACATACACAGATACACATTCCTTATGACTGAATGTCATTTTTTACATTTATTTTTATACTTAATTATGTGACACGATTGGCAGTGTGTGTGTAAAACAGTAGTTTTAGTAGTCTTAACATGTAAATATATTACTACAAATACAGTCTTTCTAAATATAGGACAATACACTCCTGAGAACTACTTTTCCATTAAAAAATATCTCTAGAAATAGAGCTCTAATTTAATAAAAACCCTCATGAAAAGTCTCTAGTTAGGCAAAAAAGGACAAATAATTTAAAGGCAAGCACAGTGAAAATGGCAGTTTTAAAAAGAATGGCCCGTGTAGAATTGCTGGAGAATTTTAAGGAATGTTTCTCATTGAAAACCTCTCCTTAACTCTCAACTTCATACCTAAGTTAACTGAAGGAAAATTAAATCTACCCTTAAGACTGTTTGTAGGAAAACCTTATAATAAGGTTTATATTTAGCAGATAATAGTGCATTTATGGTGGTCACAGCCTGCCTAATAGAGCTGTAACAGATACGTTTTGTATTAATCAATATCAATGAATAATAACTTCTCCTTATTAACTGTAATGCCACTATGGTTAATTTTAACTTGTACTGTAGGTATCTGTATCTTGTTTGACGAAGACGATGATATTTTTTTGAAATAACCCGATAAAACTGTTTTTATCAAAGCTCTTTAAAGGTTTGGTGATGGCCTTTTATGTACCAAGTGTTTACTCTGATTTTTCTTTCAATGTAAAGCGTATTTTCACATATTGATAGATATTAAAAGATGCTCAACTAAGTAAAAGTCCATGGGCAGATAAAATTTGGCAAATGCCTCTGTTCTGTGGGCATTATAAGTTATAGCTGTTCTTAAATATTTGCTATATTTTCTCAGATAGTGATACTGAGTTTGTTTTCTACTCAAAGTCATGAGAAGCATGACATTTTCTTACTGTGAAATATTTTAGATGATCGAATTACTGCGTACCCTCTTTGGTTCTTTTCGCTGACTTTGGCCACTTCTACTTTCTTGAGGACAAGCTTGAATCCTCACCAGATCTCCGTACTTTTTTGTGTGTCAGATTCCGTCTTTCTGGTTCTGGCTTCTCAGATGCTGGCTGCTGCTGACAATGAGAGGCATTCACCTGCTTTGGAGATGCTGGAGTGGCTGACGAGGAGAAAGTATCCTGGTAGCCCTAGAACTCCACTTGCCATGGTGCTGCGTGGCTGAGCACGTAGACAGGCTGGATGCTGGACAGGCTTCTGACGGAATTTGAAACCTCCTTGGCTATTATCAGAACTGTGCTGGATTAATGGCTGTGAAACCTTTCAAGGTGGATGACTTGGCACAGTCCGACCAGACAGTCCTAGAGCAGCTCTGAGCAGAACTTTTTGAAAGCTGCAGAAAAACTTACTAAAATTTCAAGTAGGGAGAACCTTTCTCCAAAACATCAGAACAAGGCTTTGCGCATGCACACAAGCACACTCTAAAATGCTGGTGTATTTTTCATACTTTTAAATATAATAATTTATTTTAGCCGGCCAGTGAGATTTTTATCCAAAAGAGATTTTTGTCAAAGACTCCTTATTTAGACTGACAGTACTGTCTCCAAGCAGAAATACTTTCTTGCCTAAGCACTCGTCTGTGGGTCTGCGGCTTTCACAGGCTGGCCAGGAGCAGCTGCCTGAGCCTACTGCTGGGTTTTATTCCCACGGTTAAATGAGAGGCAAACTTTTGTATTCGCTGATTTACCATTCCCTCTTTCTAGAGCAGTGAGGGATCCCTGTAGGATCCCTGTCCTGACAGCGCTTGTGCTAGAGATGGAGGTCAGTTGGCAGATCCAGAGATATTAGAAAATATGAAGGTGCTGGAAATGTGCCAGCATTAGTGTCAGACCCATCCCTCTGTCTGAGTCTCAGCTGATTCTTCACTGACAATCCGGGAATCGGGACAGCCAAATTTATATTCACAGTGGCAAATTACTGCAATTCCTGTGATCTATCCTTTTGTCTCCAACTTGGCTATAATAATTCATATACATTCTTCTTAGAAGAAGTTAGGCTTAATTTAGTGGAGGATAAAAAGGGCCTTTAAAACAAACTGAGAAAGTCTCTGAGATTTTAGTTTCACAATCAATTTAAGTGACGCTGTTGCTGGCCGCCTCGTCTGGCCTCACCCAGCTTATGGAAGTCAAGCCTGTGATGTGCTGCTTTTGTGCTGCTTAGATTCATGTTCAAGGCAGTCTTTTGTACGACTGAAATGGCAGTTATCTGACTCACCTCTTGAGCAGATACTATGTACCTTTCCTTGCCATCGCTGTTAGAAGCTACCACATCAACGGAAGAAGCAGCATTATCTGGATGAAATGTGAATGCCACAAAGATGGGCTGTCTCAGACCGTCTTCTAGTTCTGCATTTTTAGTATTCAGACAACATCGTCGGCAACAGAAGGCAGGCATCTTCCGTAACAGAGCTGTTGCAGTCGAAGCAGAAATGCTGACATGTGTTAGTGACGTTCCAAGGATGTTTAAACTCACATCTCTGTTACATTTGAACTTGATTTTGCTCTTTGGTTCAAAGGCAAATCAAAGTTGAAGGTTTTTATTATGATATTGCTGAAACTCCACATCATTTTCAATGCTCAGTTCACTCTGTAAATGACATAAAACTCATGGCATCATTAACTAGTAAGATTCCTCTTATTAGATTATTAGAGAACCAGATTAAGTCTGGTGTCCTTTTGTTTAGAACCCATAGGAAATAACTTTGCTAAAACACTTTTCATTGAAGACTCGAGATAGTGTAAGTCAATGTGCTATTGACCCATTTGTGCTTAGGTCGGTACTGTACAAGAATGCAGCCTGAGATGGAGCAAGCTAGAAGAGCTTTGGTTTTAATTCCTCCTTTCTCACAGGTTTCCCATGTGACTGAGCAAATCACTTACTCTTTCAATTTTGTCTGGAAAGTGGAGAGGGCTGGATTTTCCTGCCTCACAGGCATACTGTAAGCATGTCATATACTCAGATACTGTGTGTGTGGGGTACAGAAGTGTGTAGAACAGACAGATGTGTAACTGCTCCTCAGCAGCAGCTTCAGCAGAGAACAGCATGCTCAGGCTTTCCACAGAACTGTGTGAAGTGAATGTGTTTTCTGCCTCCCCCTTACTTTCATTATTTTTTTTCTTTTAAAATCAACAGTAGCTATACTGACTCTGTATCTTTATTGGTGTGTATTTGGAAAGTGATGGCAGCTTGAAGGATAGAGTTATGTGAGGCTGTAAGAGAGCAAGATGTTCTTCAATTTAAATTCTGACAGAACTGAACACGCCTCACATTCTCCTTCACCTTACTCCCAATTGTCTTATGTGGCCTCCTCCTAGCATTGTATCTATTGATGAGAAACACTGATATAGAGACATATTAAGAGATAAATCAGCAGTCACAGGGCATCCAAGCTGAGCGAGGCAGGGAACGTAATAACCAAAAATTAAGCCTATTGCTAAGGAAAATAATTCAATGATAGCTAACTCTTAACAGTCAATTTTAACAATCAAGAAAGGGGATAATTTTACATAAAAAATGGGTAGCTCCCACTTTGTGCTGTAGAATATAAAACTAGCTGTTTTACCCAAGCCACTCACATCAGGATCCTGCCTCTCGGTCAGGAGATTTCTCATGCTGTAGCACTCTTAATATTCCGGAGCAGTGGATCACTGCCTCTGCCTCTCTGGGCTACCTTGCACCACTGCTTTTCCGTGGCCTGCAAAGTGTCATAGTAGAAGTGATAGTTTTGCAGCATAAGCCACTTGACATGAAGACCATTTTCAGTGAGAGTAAAGCCATAATAAACAAGTGGAACTGTGCATTTACTTGGGATTTAGATGGACATTGTCGCAGCAAGAAATACATGGAGAAAAAAAAAATTGGAAAGCATTCTAAGTCTTGCTAATACCGGCCTAAACTGTTGTTAATATAAATGACCTAAAAAATGTGTGTAGTTTTCCACTTTTTATTCATTGACTTGTGAAAAGCGTGGCCTTATGTTCAGCCAAGGTTGTCCTGGAAGGTGTCCTTCCTTAGGTCTGATTCCTACACAATCTTAACATGTATGGTGAGACTTTCTTGTATATGCGTTTCATGGAGGGAGAACTGAAGCTTGGAGAGATTTAGTGACTGGTTCAAAACCTGCTTGAAATCCATGGAAAGATGGCTTTCGATTTGGATCGTGCCCATAGTGACTTGGCTGCTGCTGTGCGGGAAATCTGAACACGGAATTGACCTTATCTCACCCAGCAGCCTGCTCTTTGAACGAGAACATCCATCCCCGCTCTTTGAACGGAAATTTGGCTATCACATTAATGAGGTGCGGTATTTCAGGTTCTTGAAAGGAGTTTTTCGAGCATCTGAAAAAACTAATATGGTTTAAATGAAATTTCAGCAGATGATGTTTGACATGACTTGTGATAGCCTGCTTGTACGTGTTGCATTAGTATATCGCTGACCTTGGTTTTGCTATCTGTAGTAATAGTAGAAAATAATAATATCTATTTTCCATGGTTTGGGTCATATTTTATATAGAAGGAGGTCTTATTAGGAGAGTTATGATTATCTGTTAAACCAACTGATATAGCTGGAGAAGTGGACAAGGTCTCAAAATAAGAGTCCTAGCAGTTAGAAAAGAAAAAACACCATGAAAATCTTACTTGCTTTTTCTTCTGAAAGTTCCTGAGGCCAAGAAAATGTCTTTTATATCATGTAAATCATACTTTTCTCACGTAGCCATAGATCATTCCATCTACTCTGTTAACATGTTCATACTTGTTCCATCTCAAGGCTCTTTTTGTTGATCACTATGCACATGTGGGATTGCAAGGGTTGAGATATGATCAAAACAGTATGTTAGATTGTGGCATCAAAACAAACATGAGTCTTGGAAACAAACCTATACAGCAGGTAACAAATGTATTTAACAGCAATTTTACTTCAAAAAATACTCTAGCTATGGAATTAATTTTAATTTCTTCTTGCTTGCTTTAACAAAAACAAGGACATTATCCATATAGTTCTGCTAAGCATTACAGATCAGGAACTTCTGGATAGCTGAGAAAGTCTTACTCAGAAGATAATAGCTTCTTGGTTTGAAGTGCATGTGTGGAATACTGATATTTCCAATGAATTTGCCAGTGCTTTAGTCATGTGTGGGAGTCGCATGATTGATACAGAAAAAGAGAAGTGGGAAAATGTTATTCTTTCCTTATTATCGAGTTTGAGGGACCTTAGTATGCTTATTTCTTTATCATCAAAATTGGATCCTACATCATCCAACCCATGGCTTTAGGTTTTTTTCACATTGCAGACCATCTGTTAATAAATGTCTTGTGAGCTAACTCCCTTTTGTGCTTGCTGCTTAGACCCTTGCCTCTGACATTCCCAGGTGCAGAGATATCCCATTTGCTCTCTGACTGCAGGGGAAAATTAAGTGCCTTCATCCATTAAGCATCTTTACTTGGCCTTGCAACCATAAGCTCCTGTAATGGCAGCAGGTTTGAGTTGGATGGTGGTTAAGGGTACCTAAAAGCTGAACAAAGCGGCCTCAAGAACATGGAGGCCATCACTTGGAAGAACAATCTGAGCATCTGCTGAAGAGCTTGCTGCCATCTCCTTAAACTTGATCTTACTCCTTTTAAAACCCAACACTCACCTACCGTGCTCGCTGCGATGCTCCCACGCGTGTTGCGCTGTGGAGCTGAACGAATGACAAATGCCCCACCAACGCTTTCTTGCAGATACCAGACCTCCCTTCCAGAGGGCTGCCTTGTCTTTCTTACCTTGCCATCGGTGTTAAGTACAGTAATGAAGCTATAGCCTTTGCTCTGTTGATATTGGTAAATATTTGTGATCACATCAACAGTTGTACCTGTATAAAACGCTGTTTTAGCAAGCCAGAGGCACGCCGGTCAGTGCTGGACCTCACGGACCCAAAGTATGCTGGGTGCACGTGACAGCAGCCACTGCAGCGTCAAGAGTCCCAGGTTTCAGTTTGGTGAAGTCATGCTAATTTACGTTATTTTGTGTGAGTTTACAAAGAAAGATGGGATATTTTATTACACTGTCACTCAGCCGGTAGCCTAGCTCTCAGCTGAGTCCTGAGCTCTCTCCTCTTTTCCTCCTCAAACAAAGCAAACAGAAAGCCACACAGTTTTTGAAGGTGTTTATCACGAAATGTGTGGAGCATGGTGACACCTTCAAATAGAACAGAAAACAAGCCAAATCAGTTCTATTGTGAAGCAAAGAGAGCAGGTGGATTTCATGAATATATATGTGTATTTACTGGGCATGGCAGATTTTTCTAAAAATGCAGATGAGAGTAAATCAGTACAAAATAGGTGGCAATTGAATGAATTTCTTTAGAACAGAAGTTTTTATTGGAGAACATAATAATTAGTTCCCACAACCCATAGCTGCAGACACTGCCTGTTCTGCTAATGAAAGATACTGCAGATATTGGCTGCAGAAGAATACGGAAAAATTACAGACACTGACAAAAGGGCATATTTTTCATTTACTAACTTTTCTTCCTTGAATATTCCCTTGAGTTACC
Organism: Tauraco erythrolophus; assembly: GCF_009769465.1. NCBI lineage: Eukaryota > Metazoa > Chordata > Aves > Musophagiformes > Musophagidae > Tauraco > Tauraco erythrolophus. Next base: position 17,388,311 of record NC_141479.1, on the reverse strand, counting down.
TTGTTTTGTTTACAAGAGATTCTAGGGGCGGGGAGGGTGGCGCATGGCGTGCATGGGCAATTACTTTACATACTCATTTCAATCATAATCCATTCAGAATGATAAAAATGAAATCAAATGTAATTTATAATCTAGAACATTGCAGCTAGAGCTTTTTAAATATTACAGCTGCAATGTGATTTGACATAATCCCTTACAATCATTCAGGCTCTTTTAAAACCAAAACACATTTATCTATAAGTGACAATTATAGCTCCATTTTTTTTCTTCTGAAAATTTGGTGTGTTATTATGGTTTGGGGGGTGATCTTATGTAAGTAATGATTGCTGCTTGTACAGAAGGCTGTTTATTTTCAGACCCACACCTATCCAGGACCCGTTCCACGGACTGTCATTTGCTTAATGCTGCTAATCAATATGAAATAACGTGCCACTGTTAGACAGTTAAAAAGAAAAACTTGAAATGGAGCTTAGCCAGTTGTAATGGCTGTCTTGTTAATGCCATCGTCATGTGCTCTAAAATGACACTGAACAGTAATTCTGCTATGTAAGTATTATGATATGAGTGGCATTTCATTCTGTGTTTAGAAATCCCAAACCAGCATGAGATGATTGTGTATGCTTCCTCCACACAGGGAGAGGAATTCCCTAAACCTGACGTGGAGTGCAATTTCTCAGTTATTGATTTGTTTATTTCCAAAAAGCCAATTGTGACAGAATCCCAGTAGCCTGATGCTGAAGTACATCTGTAGCACATTTCCGAGCAAGCTGCTGCCAATCCAGTTTCTGTTTTGTCCACAGAAGCTGATCTCTTCTGTGTGGTTAATTGCCATTATTTTTTCTTTATCTTTTACAATCAGCCATGTCTAGTTGTCTTTTCATGATTTTGTAAAACACTGCAGCATTATTCACTTTGGCAAAGAACGTCTGGGAGTGCTGAGTCCAAAGTTGACAGTTGTTGGAAAGACTCCGATATCAGCAGGCTCTGGATCATGCGTGACTGTCTTTCTTTTCCTGCTTTACATCACCAGCTGAAAGGTCTGTTTGCTTCTGGTTGCAGCTTCCTGTCTCTCCTTCGTAAAGCAGCCTCATTTCAAGTCTGGTGTGCTTCTTAGAGTTGCATAGTAGTGGGAAATTCCCTCTTTGATGTTTTAAATTGACTTAGTTGCATATGGAGGCAAATTCTCTCTCCCTCCTCCCCCTTTGACTGTGACTTCTTCAGGAAGAAAAATGTTTTGCATTTTCATTGGGGAGAAAAAAATTCTTGACCTTCTTCATGGAGTGAGTGATCACTTTCAGGGACATAGCAGAGGATCAGAGCTTCCCATCTGGGCTTGAAAATTCCAATATTGATGCAATGAGGAGAGTTCAGTAGAGAAGAAGGAAAGCAGAAACGAGAAAGCTGGGGAAATATCGAGCAGTAGGTACTTGATACTAGGTAAAAGAGTATATTCTTGGTATTGCCAGCCTCAAGTGATTAAAAATCTTGAGTTGGGTGTTCCAAAACAATCATCTGTTTTTCTGAAAAGACACCGAGTTCTTTTTCTTTCCTGTTGAAGTTTCAGATTTCTGCTGCTCCTTCGAGTGTATCAGAGACATACCATTAATATTTTCAGATACTTTGGGAGGTGGTCCTGGGGTGCTGCAGCTGGTCTCTTCTCTTACATCTGCTGATCTGGATGATGCTCCTTTCCAGAATCCAAATCAGACCTGTTCCTGTGTGCGTTATGTTACACGTGCACAGCCCCAAGACTCTGGGGCAGTTTTGCCCTATTAATTCTGTCCCAGCCCTTTCCTCCGCTCTGCCCTTCAGCCTGTTGTAGTGTCACTTTTCTAACCGCCACCTCCTCAAACCACACTCCACTTTATTTCTGCAGGTCAGGAAGGATTTTTCCCTAAACTCTTCCTTCCCGGACCCTACAACCGTCCGCTGGTTCTGACCTTCATACTTGACTATGTTTGGGTTTTGTCACCAGGCTTAGCAAGGTCAGCTACAGAAGGGATCCTTTTTTCCCTGCCTTTTTCTGGCCTGTTCGTAAAAAGCACTAAGGAATTAAGAGCTTTACCTACTGCTTTTGGTTGTTGACAGAGTGGAGTAGAGCTGATGCACTGCTTGTCGCAGGAGGTGTGGAGAAGCGTGGCAGGCGGACAAAAGGATGACTTAAGAAGACATGAATAGAGCTGTAGAGTAGCTAAACATGCAGAGAGGCGGGAAAAATCTGGTATGTCTTTTAGATTCAAGTCCACACTGGCCAGCAGAACTCTCTTTACAGGGGTGAAAATTAAGAGAGTCTGTCAGGAGACAGTCAAGACAAGAGCCAGGATTTCTATACTTAGAAGCATGAGATGGGCCCTGAGTTAGTATTTCTGTGTTGAGCAAGGAGGAAGTAAAAGGGGGAAAAGATCCTGAAGTGTATAGAATTGTATGACTGTGTTCTGTAACACAGATCGTTCAAAATGTCCTCATTTCAAAACAAAACATTCTGATAAAATCATAATAAATCAGTCTGAATTTGGAGGCTGCTTAACTTTGATGGAACTCTATGTTCTGATTAGATCCCTCTGTCCAACTCTGTGCTTAATTAATTTGATAACATTGACACTAGTTTTATTTCTTTTAAACAGTTGGCGTTACTGCCGCTTCATGTTGTTGGTTAGTAAGTGTATTTTTTGCGGAAGGTAGCACAGCAGAAGACAGTAAGAATGACTGAATTGGAGAGGAGACAGAAATAAACTTCACCTGGTGACGTAACCCATGGTCTCTGGCTTCCCACATGGTGTGCTTAACTTTCTAATTTGATCATATTTTTATGTTTTGAATATTGTATGAAGTGGTTTGCCTAAAAATAGAATGAGAACTAAATTAAGTGGAAGCATCATATCATTTGAACTAGTTCAGTCTGAAGACTCTCAGTTTTAGCTGATGGCATAGCTGGGTTTTTTTTAGTTTAAAATTCTTTGTGTGTGAGAGAAAGGCAAGAAAGTTGGGCTTAAACGATTTAGTAAAAACCCTGAGTTGAAAGCAGCAGGTCGCTGTGACTGGGTGTAGCTGGTAGAACCACGTCCCCGTGAGCTGTCACTATAAATTGAAGACGCTTGTTCAAATGACCGAGGTGTTTTGGGTGAATAATCTCTAGAACTGTAACCGTTTGTGCAAGTGTATAATCTGACTGTTTGTATCCAGAAGACATTACAGATGGACTGTTTTAAGTGCAAATAAATAATTTAATGCATTTCTTTCTGTGTATACAAATGGACGTCAGCTTGAGGATTGTGTGCTGGACGCCGAGTGTAAGAGGTTTGGTGCTGGAGCACGCAGCCATTGTGAAGCACTTCTGAATGGGAGATTGGGAAGAGTAAATGAATCTATACAAATGAACTTTTATTCTCTTCTCTTGGAAGGTCTAGAGATACCTGTGCCTTTGCTTTCTTGCTAGGGTAGTGTATCACGTTTTCTCTCGTTTCCCCCTATATTTCAAAATCAATATTCTCTCCACAGTTTGTTTTCTTATCTGCTGTATCTTACCTTCTGTCTTTGTGGAGCTGGACTACAAATTCAGTCCTGACGAGTGTTTACAATGCAGAATTTTTTACAATATAGTTTTGAATGAGTATTCCAAAATAACTGCACGTTATTTTAATGAGTGAGTTTCAGGGTTGTGAATTTATTTGAAGAAAACCTAAAGCATTGACTTGCTCTATATTTTTTCATAGTACCAAGTGACAAATACCCACAAAAGGCCGTTTGGAAGGATTTTATTCATGTTTTATGTTGGTGTTATCCACTGTAGAGAAGCCCTAACTACTGCACGTGAGACCTGTTACAATAAGTGCTGTATAATCACGCCAAAAAAGGCAACATAGAGAAGACAAGGAATGTTATTTTCATTGTATTATGAATGGAAAGACAGGCACGAAGAGATTATGGATTCTTCTGAGTCATGCAAGAAATACGTTGCAGAGTTTGGAAATATTCTGAGATGTCCTGAATTATAGTGCAATGCCTCAAAGCAACAGTCTTTGGTCATTTGTAACAAAAATAGCAGTGTTAATATCCAGTTGAATTCCTGCCATCATTTTGCCTAAAATATTCAAGAGGAGAAAACTCAGACAGAGAATATGTATTAAAGCAAGAACAGAAGCAGGGAATTATATCCTCTGTCTGAAAATATGGAGGCCTAGTTTTTAGAAAGTACTTCTCATTCATCACAGGTACAGAATTCTGCTCTTTGCATACGCAGTGTTTGTTTAGTAAACAGTGAACGTAAAGGCCTTTATTATGTGCTTTTCAAAAGCAGCATTCCATTGCTTTTCTACCAGTTCCTGTGTTGTATCGTCTGGGATGCGGGATGTGCGTGAAGCAGGGTGCATGGAAATAGACGCCCACAACAGAGAAGTTCATGCAGACGCCACGTATGGAACTATGTTAGTTGAGTCAGCACAGGACTGAAGCTAGGCTGATAAGCTCTACTCACAGGCTTGTTGATTAGCTTGGGCACAGCATCAGACCGATACGGCTTTGGAACTTGAACTGGCATCTCCACAACAGTGTTCAGCATGGGCTGATGCCAGTGAGGACATCTCCGCACTGTGTTTCATTGTGCGGAGCAGATGCAGTTACAGTTTATTCTCAGCCCATGCCTTGAGTGGGTGACAGAGAGAACCAGTATCTTCTGAGAGGCTGGATCTAGTTTGGCAGTAAGCTTCTCAGTCTCAATTTACAGTATGTCTCCCAGTTTTGAAGAGGTGCTGAGTACTTACATCTTCAACCGAAGACAAGAACGATGTGGGTGCTCAGTGCACCTCAACACAGTTTATTCATTTAATCAGTTCTTGCCAGTTTTTAGCGCTCAGCTTCCCCGGACTGCCTTCCCAGCGTGTCTAGACTTATCCACAGTCCACGCCTTTGAAGATCATTAACACTACTGACTAGACGTGTGGGATTAGAGGTGGGTATTTAACGAGAGTGCTGTTGTTTCTCCATGCCTTTTGGGGGCTGGGATGAAACATGATTTAGAAACTTGTATGTTGGAAGATGGTATATGTAAAACCGGTCTCTCTGCATATATCGGGGGTTGTTTGAAGAACACATGACTTCCGTCTCTATGCCCAGGTATACGACAAATTGAACAGAAAGTGCCACCTTGCTTTAAGGTGTTTTGGCTGACTACCAGCTGACTAAATGTATATGAACATATACATTTGTACCTCACTATTTATGTTTTTTTTAAAACCAGTTTAAGTAAACAGGCAGTTAAACTGTTCCTATTTAACAGTTTTCTCTCTGGTTTTGGGATTAAGCCAGCTAATCTGCCTTAAGTTTTATTAAAATTGGGTGGACTAATTCAAGAATGCTAATTTTGAAATGATCTGAAGTTGATATTTCAGATGTGGCTGAATCGTGATTAGGGTTATTCTTTAAGGACAATGGGATCTCGTGTACCTCATGTTTATGTAAAAGCACAAGGAGCAAGACCAGGCAGTGGAGAGCAGAGATGCTGCAAGATGGCTCTATCAGAAGTCTTCATTTAACCTGTGCCATTCAGGAGAGAAGGCTGAAACTTTCAGTCCTTCCAGACTGATTCTGGTTTACCTTGCCTTTCAAAAATAGAGATGTTTTTTGAAAAGAGAGTTGTTAGTGAAAAATTCTCTCGAACATTTTCTAGATTGATTTCTTTGAAACTTATTTTCAGAATGTATGTCCTGTCTTACTTGTCATTGGGAGATTCCATATTGGTGAAATATTACCTATGCTGCCTCAATACAGGAAGACATAGCTGGCAGCAGTCAGATAAATTTAAAGACTTTTTTTCTTTTTTCATAAATGGGACAAATTTTATGGCCTATCTCTCCACTGTTTCAAACTCCTATTCTGGAGGTTCCCGACTGACTGTGTTTGGGTCTCGTTTGAGCTTCTACACAGTGAATAAGATATGGAGCAACCTATGATAAAATTTTAATGAGCAGTAGTCATACTATCCACAGGCATAGATCACACGGCCCACGTTAGTGGTTAGAACTACACACATCTAAAACAGATGCCTTTTTCATCATTGTCTCTGCGTTACTCTTCTCCAGGGATATAAAATAGCATTTAAGAATCTTCCCAAGGGTGCATTCGTGGAGCAGATAAGACAATTTCTTCAGCTAGATTGCAGCTGTAATTCTTTTCAATTGTAATTGCCGACTGGAGAGGTGCCTGCAGGCCAGAGGGATGCTGTTCTTTACATTAGTTTCTTTGAAAAGAAAAGGAAATATAAACCTGGTGATTGTTTCTAGGATTTTTTTTTCCCAGGTGTCGCCGTGTGAACTCAAAAAGACCAAGCATCTTAGTGAAATAGAAAATAAATAATAACAAACCACCGTGGCTTACTCCTGTGAAAATCTCTTTAGGGTGACATATTTGTGTTGGGAAAGCTGTCCCACATTTGGAAGCCTGTGTTGCAGTCAACTGCTCTTCATCTCAGTATGCTCTAGGTGAGACGATAGCAGTCGTTCTCCCTTAACTTCTCCTTTATTTCTGTGTTGCTTTGTTTTTATGGCAAAGAATGAAACGTTGTCTCTCCAAACGTTCTGACGTTTGGCCGGTAGTGAGGAAGGAAGTGCCGTGCCAAAGCAAATCCCCGTGCAAGAGCTGCAGAGGACGTATTGTTTTTACTTTTTGTCCTGAGAAAATCTATGAGATGATGGAGTCATGCTGCAAGCGCTGTTCCAAAAGGTGGCCATTTGTGTATGACAAAGGGGATCAAATAGATGCATGTTGTGTAATTTAACAATGCTTAGCAAAACTGTGTTGTGCCAGATCTACGCTGCTGTAATTTGACTTGATGCAGGTGCAAAGATCTGTGCCAGTCCTAAGGCAGAATGGAGACCAGTGAGAGTTTACTAAAAATCTTGCCAAGTATAATATTTATGATTTGCACTTGCTGAGGGGTAGCTCTGTAGCTTATTGCTGTGTCACACTGTTTCAGGCAATCTCTACTGGAAGATAATCAGTTGCAAGCCATAGGATTTGGATTGAAGAGCACTTTATGACGTTGAATACTGAAAGGGGAAGGGCAGGATTGGTGTGTAACCACACAGTGGCTTGTGAAGACCATGTCCTGAAGTGAGGGATTGAAAATCCCCTTGGCTTTTCATGTCGTAAATCAGTGGTCTGGGTTGGGCTGGGCTGTGCTTGAGCAGCTCCCTAATCACTGACATGTTTTTAGGGTAGATGTAGGACTCACTGAGTGAATTTGTGTTGACTGTGTTAGGAGCTGATCAAAACTTTCCCTTCTGGTCTTGAAAGTGTGAAAGGACATAAGATACTTTCAGAAGTCTAAAGAGAAGCCCAGAATTAGGCTACTTACTTAATAAATGGCATGTTTTCAAGAAAACCAAGCATTTTTCTTTCTCCTTGCAGTCAGTGAGTACTTTTGGCAATTTGCCGAAATTAAATTTGGTTTTAGAAATATTTACACAGGTTTCTGTTTTTAATAATCGTCATCTTTGTTCTTGTAACAACTTTTATATTAACTGCAAAAAACCCAATGCTTTAAGACCAGTTAAAAAAACGCTGATTTGACAAAACCTGTTTTCCCCATAAGCTGCATGATGTGAGCGTGTTAAATGCAGTGGCCTCATCCTGAATGAGAACTGGTAGATTGCACATGGCATATCCATTTCACTCAAACCTGATGCAGTCAGCCTTGGGCTCATTAATCCACAAATACATTTTCCCTGAAAAATGAGTCTATGCAAAGTTTAGAACTCAAAAGTACAATTCAGCTCTGCGAGCAGCCTGAGCAGTTTGAGAAATTCACAAGTAGTTTGAGGAATGAGGTGAGTCGTCCTTCCTCAGAGAAGAGAGGTTTTCTAAACTAATAAATTGCAGTGGTGTTTGGATTTTCATGAAAATTAGCATTCACGTTGTTTCATATACAAGCAAGTTCATCAGCAAAGTTGGTGCTGTGAAATGAGTGTGAATTTAGCTTGCATAATGGTTCTTGATATTCCAGAGTGAAGATTTTTACACCTGACAATATGGAATTGGTTCAGTTGCCTGTTGACTGTAAGAGATGTTTATTTGCAAGACCCAAAAGCAGTGGGCTGGTTTGCTGAGTTAGTCTGGATTCCGAAAGACTTGTGGGTTAAAAAGGCTGCTTAGAGGAAAGCCTAGAGAATGGAGAAATGTACAATGACCATGAAACATGCCGCTTTTTCGCTCGAGTAATTTTACATAATTCAGAATTGGATTGCCTTTAGCTGTCAGTGTCTTCAGCCAAGCCCCCTGAGAAACGATGCTGTTATACACACTGTTAACCAACAGTTGCATGAGTGGTACTTTGGAAGGTGCAGAAACTCTTGGTGATACGCTGAGAGGAGCAGATCCAGTCTTACAGTGTAGTGGGTGGGACATGGTTCCTAGAACCATGTTTCAATATGACATGGCATTGAGATCCTGGTCTCAATTATATCAATCTCCTATTGTAAGAAAAGTCAAAGTTCGAGATGAGGTAGTTGTTTTCTTTAGTTTATAGTCCTACATGTATTGCAAAACTGATGAGAGAGAGGAAATAAAAAAGGAGAAAAAATAAAAATATGAAACCACATAAAAACAACTTAACATGAAATTTTCACACTCTAAATTTTCAAGGAAAAGCATAGCAATAGTCACCAATCCCTATTGCTTTCGTTGTGGGCAAAAGCAAATGGAACAGATAAATTCCATACTGCTCTTTGGAGAATGTTAAGATTTTTATGTCAGTTGGATGTGAGAGGAAAGCAAAAGTCTCTACCCGTTTATACCAGCAGACAATGAAAAATGATTCTCCTTCAAATAGATAACAACCTTACATCATCCCAGCAATACCTAAAATGGTCTGGAATGGCTTTTCATTATCTAGCTTACACATCTGAAAAATGAAAGGCAAGAAGAATAGAAACAGGAAACCAGTTCCTTTTGATGGATGCAGTTTCACTTCTAACGGCACTCTTGAAATTCACCTTCTCAGACACGTTTGCCCAATAATTTTCAGAGCTAAGTCCTTGGGGGGATTTCCAAATGACTGCTACATGCATTAAGAGGAACTAGTGCTTTTCTCCCTCGTCTCTCTCCCGAGGTGTGTATTTGTGTGCAGAATGCTTTGCCCAGATCTTTAGATACTAGATAGGCAAATACATACCATAGCTGAAATTTGCCCTGCAGTGATGCTCATCTCTGTGCAGCTGCCAGCACAGCACCTAGGTTGTGTAAGGCCAATTTAGGTCCTTAATGTGGTTCTTCTGGTGTATAGAAGAATTTACCTAGATCATTCCACTGGGGTAAATTGTCTTTATTTGCAAACAGAAAAGATTCTAATTCCATTTGCAATGCAGTTGCAAGCCATGCTTAAGAGATGCTACTTCACGTACTCCTTTTATAGTTCACAGAGTACTTACGTCATCTTATCTTCACTTTTGTTATTTCCGCCTTGAATTGAACGTATGGTTGTGGCTTGGCACTGCCAGTCTCCCAGGTTTTGATGACACGTAGTCTGATGGAATGGAGATATGAGGTTCTGAGAGGGGCTTCTTTCTACAATACAGACTCCAAACTAATGGGTTATTAGTCAGAAAATGTCTAAATAGCCCTGTGGCTTCTCTGACACCAGTTTAAAGTCCAGTGGAAGTACATGTCCGCTCTGTGGGGATAAAGGGGCAGTCAGGGGTATTCTTCTGCTCTGTGTGCATCGCAGCAACATGCTCTCTAGTGGATCGAAGAGGAGGGTGGGAAAATAACAAAAGAAAAACTTGCTAATAAATTACTTAAATCTTTTGGTCTACAAGAATAGCAAATGCATACGATTTTAGTTTGTTTCCCCCCGCCACACTTCTCTTCTGCCCATTGCAGAACTGTGAAGTGTAAAGGGCAGAGACCTTGCTAAACTGTGCCTGCAGATCATTTAGCGTGAGTGGACCTCGATTTTGTTTAGGAGCTGGGAGTTCCTTTGAGCACTAAAACTTAGAATTATTGTTAGTTTTATTGACTTAAGACACAAACCTTTAACATATTCTCTGTTCCTCCATTCAAACTTAATTATTTAAATGCCTAACTTGTTTATAGCTTACAAAACCATTGTTTTGGGAACATTTTATTGAATAATAGGACAAAACAGAGAAGAAGTTTATTTAAACTGGAAAGGTTTGGACTACATCCAACTTCTGAGCTTAGCTTGCTTGCTTGGAGAGAGGATCAGCAATAATGTGCTTCAGGGTAAAATACTGTGACTTAACTGCATCTGTTGTGTGACTGATGATGCTATAAGGTTTGACAAACGTTGGCTCATTGTCCTTTATTTCTTTTAATGCTTCATGGTTTTTTAAATAATATTAACAAACGATAATACCTGGAAGTTGATGGACCACTTTTGTGAAGGCCGTAAGATACCAGTGACATATGTGCATGTGTTTAAGGAATGGTGTGGAAATCTAGAAATGACCAGAAGTGGTGAGCAAAGTGCTCTTACCAGGAGTTTGGATTTGATCTGTGAAAGATACGAATATTGACTCAGTGTCCCCTTGTAACTGCAATAACAGAGTTTGCTAGATGTTGTTAAATACATACAAATGATGCATACATAAAAACAAAAACCCAAAGCAGAATACATTTGCACGAACTATTCATGCCTGAATTATTGTTCAAACACATAAAACTGTCGCAATTAATATCACCTTTAGGTTTATTTAATCTTACTGTTGTATAAGTGGATCTGAGGCAACTTTCAACTTTTGAATCAGCAGTACCATTAGACGTTTTACAGGCTCCTAAGGTGTTCTGCATGCCCTTACCGAGCTGTTCTGTGTGCCCGTGCCTCCTGCTTCGCTGCCCGTGTTTGATGTGGATGACACTATGAGAGAAAAGCATGAACTGCACACACTGAATACTGGGCTCAGTGTTATAGTGGGTGTCCATAAACAGAGAGCAGGCTATTAAGAGTCTGGACTAGGTATGCTGAAAAAGCAGAACAGTGGGAAAATGCACAAGATGGAAATAGTGATGTTTCCATGGAATCATCTGGACTGAAAATTACGTATTTGATCTGCAGAGGTAAAAGGATTCGAATACTTACAAATGTTAAATATCTCCAGTCCTGCACAAACATACACCTCCCAAGCCCTTCAGATCATGAGAAACTCCGTAAACTTTCAACGACAGCTGGACCCTGCAACACCTAGAGCAGTTCTGTTGTATTTTGTGGATGCTGTTGAGGATGGCAAGAAAATGTCTTCACTTCTACCGGTGTGTTGCAAAGTGCTTTATTTTCCTGTCTTTCTGTGCTGGAAGAGAGAGATCATTAGGGACAAATGACATATTGCGTTTCTCTCAGACAAGCTATTTACAAGCTTGTCCAGGGTTTGCTATGAATCTTACCCTTCCCCACAAATAAATAATGCTGGAGTTCTGCCACTGTTTTCAATTTGAGGAGAATTGGGATCCAACAGAGGGTGCAATCCATGGGACAGTAGTTAATATAGCAATTTCTATAGCAACATTCAGCTTCTATTAGTCTCCATGGGTGCACAAAGTCTCTAATGGCGGAAGCCTAGGGAGACCTGGCTTTGAAGTGTATCTGGAAAGTGACCATAAAAGAGATATATTCCTCAATTCCACCACTTGCAAAACTTCCATTCTTAGGCTTCAAAACCATAGTTATTGCCAACAGGACAGACATTGGGAGGCAAAACCACAGGCATACTGATCTATAGGAGAGTAATGTAAGAGGCCCACAAAGAATGCTGACCTTGTTTGCAAGTAATGGAAAAGGTCAGTGCCAAAAGCAGCTTGAGTTAGATTTACAGCTGGGAAAAACTGGCAGAGAATATGCTGACTGTTGTTTTACACTGCTTAGCTAAGAAGCTGGGAATGACTGAGGATCACTTCCCAACACAATCGCAAGAATAAACGCTGTGGCCACAGGTAATAATATAAATTCCACATCAATTAAGTCTTCTGCCCTGACTGTATATCTGAAAATCATGAGGATCAAGGAGTCAAGGCTCTACAACTCAAAAATAAATAAGCACTACCATGTTTCCGTCTAACGCAGGTTGAAAATTCATCCATTACTGAAAGTCACTGTCAGAAGATTGTTCTGGGTTCGTTGCAACAACAGACCTTTCCTTCAGATGGTTGCCCAGCAGTCAACTGATTTAAATCTGGTCACGGTGTTTTTATTTACATCACCTTGTTAAATAGAGGTGTGATGTGATTGTGCAGTGTTTTTTACATCTGTAAAAACCTATGGACCATCTCTCCAGTACAGAAGTATCTTCTAATAGTAGTGACAGAATGTCACATCTCCCATACTGTTGCCTTGCCAGCATGTAGTGAGTAGAATAGTGTCACAACCGAGTTTCCTCTTGGCAGGATTGATGTCGCCTAATTTTAAAGATCTACAGCGTAGATGTCAATGGAAGAGCTCATTATCCAAACTCCCCCTGCAATCAGTGGAGAGAAATGGCCACTTTTAAGGCTGAGCTAATCAATAATTCACCAAAGAAGGTGAGGGAAGGTACCTTTTTTCATTTACAGAGTCTCAGGGAATCAATATGCTGGATGTGAGAGAGTTTCCATTCCTTGTGATATATCCCTCGGGTCTCTAATTCTCTTGTTAGGTAGCTGCAAGTGTTTCAATGTCAACATTAAAACCTCTCCCCAAAATTAATAACAATGATATTTTTCTAGTATACGCAATATAATATGTTGTTTGTACTTTCATTGAATTTAAAAACACTGTTTCAAAGTAATGTATATATATAACTGTATTATAGGATGAGTTGGTAGTACTGCTTGTAAATATTTTTTAGGGCTGTTATGCTATTTAGAGGCTTTGAGTAAATATATACCACTATCAAAAAGGAGCAGCATGATTAAACAGTAGAGCAAAAGGAGGCTTTTATAAATAAAAAAGCATCTGGCTCAAAATGGGAGGTGGAAAAAGAGCATAGCCTTGGCTGGTTAAATATAAACCAGACCATATATAAATATAAAACCATGAGGCAGACCTAAGAAGATTTTGAGGAACAACTTGCTGAAGGCATAAAACCGTTGAAGAAAAAAACCCTTTTTCTCCAGAGAGGAGATTCTGCCAGAGAAGGTGCATAGCCCATAGATGTGTAAAATGCACATGCAAGAAAAATGACATGGCAGAAAAGCTGAATGAATTATTTGCATTGGTGTTCACTCTGGAGGAAAGGTTGATTTTTCCTTTATGGTGCCAAGGCTGAAGACCTGTCTTGTGTTCGGGTGGTGGTTGGAGAGATATTAGAATAAATAGAAATGAGAAGCAGATAAAACAGAGGGGGAATAAATTTTCTTATTTTTCATTAGAAAGAGAATCTGGAGGAATCAGAATCTGGAATTCCCAGAATCAGACTGTTCCCAGAATCTCTGCTGTTTAATATAGTCATAGCTGAATTAAAGCTGGGAATAGTGAGTTGATCAGGTTTTCTGGTGACAAATTATTTTTGAAGATGTTAGTGAAAACTAAAGCTGAGAAAAGTGTTTTGAGAGTTGCTTCTGAATAGTTCCCTGAAAATGTCACCTTGGCACTTTGACCCAGTGAAAAAGGCTGATAAAATATTGGGAATTATTAGGAAGAAAATGGAAAATGAAATAAAAAATTACTGTATGCCAGTGTACTCAGTGGCACATCTTCACTTTGAATATGAAGTGCAGTTCTATCAGCCTACTCCTAAAAAGGCAACATGGAAAGGCAGAGAGGATACCAGGAATGGTCAAGTATGAATGGCCACGGAAGAGACACTGACAGTCTAAGACTCTTCAACAGGGAAGGAGGGTGCCCAGAAATCAGGGGATAGCGGTTTCGAATGGCAAGGCAAAGGTGGAACTGTTCTTCGTTTCTCTGAACGCAGCACCTGGCAGGCACGGGATCACACCGCCGTGCTGCAGACCGAGAGAAAGAAAAGGAAGTGCTGGCTTGGCACAACACACAATTCGCTCATGGGATCCATTGCTGCAGGATGTTTCGTATGCCAAAATATATATAGGTTTAAAAAATGATTAGACAATTCATGAAAGAAAGGTCCATTGAGGGCTGCGAAACAGGAAGATGCTGATGTAACCTCCAGCTCAGGAAGTCCCCAGACTGCAGATTGCCAGGAGCCGTGAAAGTTAGCGGAGGAATGCTCGCGGAGCCGCTCTCTTTGCATCTGTTACTGGTCACTGCCCTCTGGGAGCAGGGAGCACACAGCGGTTATTTTTTGCTGTGGTTGTTGCATGCAGCTGGTGACATACCACATTTTGGAATCTGTGTCTTAGGATATTAAAACTGAAAGAAGAACTGAATTTAATTTTTCTTCGTTCCTGCAGTTTGTCTATTTCATGCGTTTCACTCAGTTTTGGTGATGAAACTAGATCGCTCGGTTCCTTTTCAATTACAGTGTGTTCAGTTTTCTAGTTCTCCAGTGCTACCAAAATTATACAGAGTGTGGATGTCTGACATTCCTGGGCAGTATTGCCAAATAAGAGCAAAGAACTACCAAAAATATATGGAACAACACAAAATAATGAGGATATTTCTATTCATGCTGAGTTCTGGACTGGGCTTCTACCAATGGCTATATTTGAAATGTCAGTAGTTAATTTTGGTTCGTTGTTAGTATTTTAACCCAGTGCCCGTTATAAAACAATGTGGATGCCAATTCCCTGGCAACTCAGCACCTTTATGAGAGTTTGGTGCCTATGCCCCTTCCTGGTAGGGGTTTTGAACTCTTCGACTGCAATTTCTCATAACAGGTGTGATGGGTATTCCTCCTCCCATGTTGGGAATTGTTCCTTAAAGGCAGACTTAGAACAGGAAAGAGCAATTATTAAAATTCTATTTTAGGGAAAATCAATCTAAATATGAGTTACCCAGAATAAAACAAGTTCTCGTTGGTGGTAATAGCCAAGTGTAATCTTTCTATCAGATGGAAATGTAATGGGAAATCAATGACTGGCCCACTCTTAGTTCTTTACATTTTGCTGCCACACTAATGGAATCCCTGAATTTACTCAGCCTATCTGCCAACTGCTGTGTCCGTGGAGGAGCAATGCAGCCAAGGAAATTTAATCCCAGAAGAGAAATACCAGATGGAACTCATTGTCATTTAGACACTCCGTAGCATATTAAGAGATCTTAAGAATAACTACGAATAACAACAAAATAGCAAAGATTTTTAGTAATGATATAGTAAAGACAGACTCTTAATTGATGCAGGAAGTTGATAATTTCTTATTAAATGAAGACTTTACAGTTTTCTGTTTTTAGAATCGTAGTTTGATATCTTGACAATATTTCATTTTCCTTAAGAAGATGTTCGCTTTAAACCAACGCTCGGAACGTTGAATAGCAAGTGTTATAGTTTCCAAGGTAATATATTGCATGTAACATTTGTAAGCCATATAGTGTGCTGTTAAGGAATGATGTGTTTAGTTGAAAAGATCCCACCAGCTCAGGTTAGGCCAGCAAATTGTTCTTTTAGTAGACATGTCAATATGTAGATAGGCAGAAAAAATAAAGGAAAGGTACCGTTTTAGTTCAAATGCACATGATGATGATATTTCAAGCTATTGGAAAGAAATGGAACTGGAAACACATTCACTGTAGGAGCTACTTTTGCCCATTTTAGAATAACTATGAAGCTCAAGGGAGGTTGTGCCTCTTGGTAGTTTTCTTTTTCAATTTTTCAAATTGCTGCAATTTTTTTACCTTTTTCCTGTGTTGAAGTTAACAATACATTGATGTTCATTTTGATAAATTAGCAACTATTCTTATTTGTAAGAATAAGATTTTGTTTGTGCACCTCTTCTCTGCTAAAGCTCCGTTTAAAAGCTATCTAGGTTTCTCCTCTTTCCATCACTCCTACTAGACGTTTGTTTCAGAACTTCACTGATTATTAGAAATGTCCTTCAGTTTTCTGTGACATATTTATCATTAAAGCTAACATTGCCTTTTTGCTTAAGCATCTTTTCTTCCTGTTTCTCATATGTGTATCTGGAATCAGTAGCTGCATCTTCTCAGCCTTTCTTTCTCTTGAGTCAAAGAAATCCTAGTCGTTATAAATACTTCTAAAATTTCTTTAGATGGATCATTTACTGCCCCGTCCATCTGAGCAGTTTTCCTTTTTAACAATGTGAAATATTTTTTTTCCTTAAAAACAGATAATAGAATTGTACCATTGCCTTGATAAATTCTGTTCTGTACTGTGCACCTACAGAGCTGGTGTGTTCATCTGACTTCTGTGTAATGTTTTTCTTTGCATGATACTTCATTAAGTTTGGAGAAGGGGTTTGAAATGCCTCTGCGTGTTATTTTCAAAGATGTACTTGTTTGAGTGCCCAGATAGTTCCTAGTTCAACATGTTTCAGTCTTGTAGAAATTATGTAGTGACAATTAGCATTTCAGATATTTCTGTATATTCCATTGACAGTCTCTGAAGTTTCTATGGAAAATGATGAATATGAGCCCATCGAAATAGCTTATAATTGCCTTCCTGTGTCTCTTTGAAAGAAAAAATATTACAAAAAGCATGATGATGCATTATTCAACCGCACTTTTTCATATTCTAAATACACATTGATGTCCATCCTCTGAACTTGCGTTCTTATCATTGCACAGAAAACTGGTTTATCTCCAAAAAGTGTCCAGAGGCTCCTCGTGGTCTGCGTAGACAAACACTTGACCAGTAGTCTCCATGTCAGTAGTAATGTGATCCTGAATC
Organism: Tauraco erythrolophus; assembly: GCF_009769465.1. NCBI lineage: Eukaryota > Metazoa > Chordata > Aves > Musophagiformes > Musophagidae > Tauraco > Tauraco erythrolophus. The sequence continues at coordinate 17,371,563 of NC_141479.1, read as the reverse complement.
CTTTCTGCCACTTGTAGGTCATGGCTAGCTCTCGGCTGCACCACCTCACGTTGCTGTGAATCAGCCTTTTTTAGAGCACAGAATTGTGGGGCTTTGCTGCAGCCACGAAAACTTAGAAGAGTTCTGTGGAAACCAGAGAATATTTCAGTGTCAGGCTCATCTGCGATAGCCTTATTCAGGTCTGGGCCCAACGCCAGATTCCATGTCGTTTCATTGCTTCTTACTTGTAATGGATAATAGCACTGCTGTGACCAGTTCTGGAGGGTTTTTTATTTTTGAAGTATGGGCTAAAATTCTGCCACAGGATCAGAGACACTTTAGATGGTCCAACTCTATTCTGTTGCGCAAAGCGAGTTACTGGTTTCTGAACCTTACCATGAATTTTCCTTTACTTGTTAGTTGTTATGAGACCAGTAATAAGTAGTGATGAATTAATTTAATTTAATTAATTTAATAGGCAATATATATGTCATATTACTGGTTTGCACTCTGCCATTACTTAGACAAGCATAGGCTATTTCTTCTTTTTTTCACTGTTTCTATTGTGCTTGTCTTGCATATCAGAATTCAAACCCACCATGTTTGAGTAGATCGTAGGTATTTATACATGGATGTTTGGAGGCCTCCTAGACCAGGGCACAAACATTTCTTAGAAATGAGGTGGGAATAGTCTGTGAGAGGCTCTGCATCAGTGAGGATGAAGCCTGGCAAAATTGCCAGCAATTTTGGAGAGACTAAGGTTATACCCAAGATGCTAAAAAACACAAGTGAGGAAATTAAATACTAAGAAATACAGTAAATGGTTTGATTTTAGGAGAGATACAAAAGCTTCTTAGTAGAGGTATTTTAAGGAAAAGAATTACTATTTAAAAAAAAACCAGTGGTGATCTTTTTTAGCATTTATTTAACCTTTTTCTGGAATTTTACCAAACATCTCTCTGAGTTGTATTTGCTCTAAAGTGTTAAACCCCCCACTAATCCATAAGGAGTCAATTTTCTATTAAGTTGCCGGATTTTTAGAATGCCTTCTCTAGAGTTGCTTCTGGTAGTCTCTTGGTGTCCCGCCTGTTAATTTCCATAGGACTTTTTCCATGGGCAATTTTTTCATCTGAGCAGTTAGCTTTTTTCTGCTGAGCACCTTTCTTTTGCAGTGCTTATTTCTTGGGTAATTGTCTCAAGTTCAGAGCTCCAGAGGGACGTGTGAACCTTTCCTTTGGCCACCCCTTGCTCTCACTGCTTTCTAGCCCCTAATTAGCGAAGTCTCTGTCGCACCGTAGCCGGTCTCCCGGGCACGTGAGTGCCCAGCAGTGATGTCGGCAGCCAGGTTTTGCAGGTTCCCTCTCTGTGCCACCTGAGCCAGCAGCTGGGTGTCATGCCAGGGGCTGCTTTGTTGAACATTGGTGATCCTGGTGTAGCATGGCACGGAGAGATTACGGAAAGTGGTAGGTGGGGTGTTGCTTCACACATCCAAGGAGTTATTTATTCGTTGCTATAATTTGTGAGCCATTTTAGAAAGCTGTTACCTGTGGTGCCTGGACTACAAAATGCAAGTAGCAGAGCTCTGCAGGAAGGGTTAATATGGCCATATCAAAATCCCTGCGGACCTCGGGACAGCTGAATGGGGAGAGTCTCCTTGTGCAGTCCGGAGCCACTCTGCTTCCTGTGGGGAAGGGAGGGGAGGAGACGGGATGGGAAGGGAACATCACAGCCAGTATCTTCTCCTGGGAGGCTGCCAAGAGGAAGTAGCTTTAATTTCTGTGGAAGGCTCGGAGGTTCCCAACCAACCATTCCAGCGGTCTTTCTAGGAAGCACTGTGCTGCTTCCGTGTAGTTTAAGGAGGAGAGGCTGTGAGGGTCTTGCTCTGGATTCTTCTCCTTGGGAAACATGGCTAGGAGCTGCACAGAACTGTGTTGGGCCCCAGGAAGAATATCTATATTGGGATGTGTAGGTTTCTATTTTATTTTGGGCTGTTCTTTTGTCCTTGATGAAACTTTCCCCAAATTCTTCAGCTGTTCTGCACAGTCTGTGCATGGGACAGCTGTCCAGGCATCCACAGATGGAGAAAGTGGCCGTGTAGTGACCAGAGTGAGACGGAGGTCTCCATGGGTGACAGAAGAAATAGATCCTCAGGTCGCCGTAGTCTGAAGCTGTGGTTTATTAACGTAAATTACATTTTTTTTCTGCCTTTTGAGTTATTTATTATTCTGCTTCTGCTCAGTTACCAAACTGGAAGCAAATGGTGGAAGAATTTGCTTTGCATGTAAATGAGAAAGGCTGAAACCACTTCTCTTTGTCATGGCGCTTTGTATACAGTTTTCTTAAGCCCAAATGACTAATCTTTCCGTAATGAACTTGAGTATGTCTTTTCACACGAGTAGTTTCAGTGACTTTAGTGAGATTCCATGCATTAATAGGCAAGCAAGATTTTACCTTTGAGAGCACCAAATCCTTTTGGAAAAATCCTATAACGTTGAAGTAGAAAAGAAACCAAAGAAATTATAGATTAATGACTCAAGCCTACAGAACCTAAGGGAGGGTTTTCATAGATTCTTTTAAACATCTGGTAACATTTTGCATTAATGTTATGTTTACATGGGGTTAATAAACTGAGCAGCAGTAATAGAGATTGTAGGGAAGTAAGCAAAGTGTAGGGGAAGAGGCAGTAGAAATCACTCTTATTAGCAGGGTGTTAAGCAGTTGCTCTCAAACCATTTGTAACACTCTATTAATGTTTTAATGGACATCTTAATAATTATTGCTCTTCATAAAATATTTAGAAATGGAATCTCTGTATAAAGCGTGACTATGTATCCTGTCACATTTGGGTGCAAGAATAGGATTTTGCTTTGTGCTTTAGGGTTTGTCCAAGCATCAGTAAAATAGGTCCTCTTTCCTGTTGTATCTGCCAAATATAATCAACCTAACCAAAAGAATGCAGTCTTTCTCGACCTATAAATATACTAAATATATTTTGTGTAACACTCCACAGTCACGACTTGGGCAAGTATCCTATACCTCTGGTTGTGAAGGAGGCAGGCTACCTGCCTTCTCTTTAATTACCTTATCCAGATAATATAAAACTTGATGAAAAGCTGCTAATTCACTAACATGGATCTTAAGTTATATTTTTTAAGAGTTAAGTAGTATTTCTTAGGAATAAATCACCACTGCAGGATTTGGTTCTCGGTGGTGTGACAAGTGGTGTGTTTCAAATGTAAAACAGGAAAAGCAGATCATATTTGAGAGGATCGTGCTTATCTAAAGTTGTTTGTTAGGGGAATTAACTGTCAGTGATTTATTATTCTGCTTGTGCAACACATAGCACAGAAACACACGAGCCTGTTTGCGAAAGCTGCACAACTGCTGTCGGAAGAGTGGGGCCTTCTTTTCCCTCTCCGTTACAAGGATGAGCAGATGTTAAGCAACGCTTCACTATTTTATGATTGAGATTTACAAAGGCTAGCAATATGTATTGAAAAGTCTTGAGGTATGTTTTCTGTTAGAGACTGATAAATTAATGACATCTGGAATTTTAAAGAAAAGTGCAAATCACTTCATTTAACGCAGCAGTCGTAAGAGCAAAATTAACATGCAGAACATTGGTGTCTGATTCCTAAAACGATGTATGTATGGTGTTGTAAATGGTTTTCAAAGTATGTGAAAATGAGAACTTGATTTAAAACAATTGAGTAGGGAAACATTATATGAATCATTAGGAAGAAAGGGAGAAGTTAACTATACTTCTGAAGTGTAGCAATTCAGGCTGCAATAATGAGAACTTTTTAAAAAAGAGTGAAAATTCAAATAACTTACCTTTGATGTCCTCTCCTTGAGTAATAATTATGCATGATTTCCACAAAAATACTCTTCTCATAAGTAGTCTATGAATATAAGAAACTATATTACTAATTTTTTCACTCTTTGTAATGTTTCTAATCATCATTAATGGCCTTCATTATTATTCAGTTATTCCATTTTAGAAAAGCCTGCCAGTTACGCCAAATTATGTAGGGATAGATGAGATTCTACGGATGTTTCTTCACTGGGTACTGGAATGATAAGTGATTATTTGTTCTTGCAATATGAGAAAAATGAATTGTTACAGATTCAGGACACTTTACGACTAGTCAGTAACATCTCAGGCTGTACCTGCGAGCAAAACCATTCGAATCATGGAATTATGAAATACAGACTCAAAATGATATAAAACGTTACTCTTGTGTTTATCGTTTTTTCCAACTGTTTGGTGTAGTGCCCAAGCAATCTGTGATTAGCTTTGTCATACAGACTAAATCCGTGGGCTTATTTTTTGAATCTCTCCTGCCACTTTCTAACCAGCACAGTTGTTGGAATTCCTTTATGACATGAATTTTCATTTTCCCCATTCACAAGCACATACCCCGTCAGAATACTGGGACCTGATTTAAATCATTATCAGTGTCACTGTAGCACACAGTCATTTTTTGTTGCCTTTTTTGCTCCCTGGCTAAGGATATGCTGTCCTTGTTTGCTTAGTAAATGGGCAGTTAAGGATCTTCGTTTTTTATGCTTGCTGCACATTCATGTTCTATTATTATTTTATTCTTTCTATTTATAGATTTTACATTAACATTTGATGAATTTTCCACATAAATGGCAATGCTCGATGTAATTCATATCACTCTTAATATGTACAATTTGCATATATTATCTCAAGCAATGACCTAGTAAATGAATTAAATAAGCCTTGGTAATAAGAATGACATATCTGAGCCCATTTAGACAGCAAAAGCCAATGCCTCACCAAAGCAGGGCAGTACTGAGAAAACACAGACACCATCTCAGAATACACCATATATTCTAATTCATCCCAACTTCTGTTGCAAAGACACAAACACCTTCAAAGAATGAACCAGTGTCTAGTCAAGGGCAATATTTTTGTTTTTTTTTTTTAGTGAGCACAAATATAATTTTAGCGTATTCTTGAAGAACAAATCCTCCGGTGAGTTGTATGTGGTTTTTATTAATTTTGAGCCGAAAACATTAATGACATCAATTATATGAAAGCAGCAGTGAACGAACTGTTAATTGCTTGCACTGTGCAAGCCATGCTGGGCTCCTAGCTATTCTTCCTTGAGGAGCTGCCACAAAACAGCCATTTAAGGAAAAGAGACTTGCAAACGTTTAGAGTGATGGAGCAGGAGGGTTAACCAGATTCTAGGTAGGTGTCTGTATCTCTGGTTTACCTGATAACTTTCCTGTTGCCATCCATTATACTAGGTAGCTGCTACCTAGCTGGGAAAGATGCGTCTTCTGAAAGCTATAACCGGATCCATTTGGATTGTGTAGCTTCCGTAAGATTTGCTGAGACAGGATAATCATTAACACTTGTACCTTTCCTGCAAGAAACTAGTATTATATGACTTGAATATTGTCAGAGAAGTATTTATTCCTTTAGTGATCATTCAGTGTTAATATTAATTTAATTTATTATGAAATCTCTCTGTTGTGGTCATGCTTTCTTTTTTATTTTGGTGATTCATATTTAGGTTATTGGACTTGATTCTGGTTTCTCACAGATTCTTACATTTGCTTCACAGGAGCTATTTGTGATTTACATTAATTTCATGCTATTGGAATTATTCCCAGCCATCTCATTGTAAGGTTTTTTTCCTGTCTTTACAATTGTTCTTTGCTTTCCCTTTGGCAACTATGGAAATTTTAGACTTTGCCTACACAAATTAATTATCTCAGGCTAAACTTCTTTGTTTTGATGGGAAAGTTAGTTGTGCCTGTACAATGAAGCCATTATATCTGCAGTATATTGAGAAAATGTATTTGTACATTTATCCCAGTGTAATTTTGTTTGGTGAAATAACTTCAGTGTCATGTTTTATGGTCTATTTTTTTTATTAGGCCACTGAACCTTCCAACGCCACTCTACACCTTCACAGTTAAGATCAGTGACTGGAAAGACACATTTATTCATTGCACGTTAGATTTGATGGATGTGCCAATCTATTTCCCTGGGTGCTCTTGATAAAACTTAAACCAAAAATACAATCAAGAAAAAATGGGTAATAACTCCCTCAGAATTTGAGGGGAACATCACGAACACCCTTTGAAAGCCAGCACATTTTTTTTTTTTTACTAGTGCTCAATTCCACATAAGGAGCCAGCTCGCATTTCAATCCAGTTCTCCTCAACCATCTAGATGAAGAGACAGCATACTCTGGAAAGGAACAATCCCATTCTATTTTATAGCAAAGGCAGAAGCTTTTCTACAGCTGAAAACCCCATATGGAGAACACTCTACTGCCAAATTTCTATCTATTAAGTTGAATAGGATCCAGCATATGTGGCTCCCTTGATTACAGCGCTGACCGAAATGTGCAAAGAGAAATGTGTTCTTTTAAACAGACAGCTCCTAAGACAATTTGGGCTTGAAGGCTTATAAAATTCAAATTCCACCTCGGCACATGTAATCATCAAGGGACAAAACCCTGAGCTCTACCATTTTATGCTTCTGGTAAGATGCACTGCCTACCAGAGAGTAAAGCATTTGCTGCCTTCTGCACTAGCCAATTTCTCTAGCTCATTTTAAAGTGTAATTTAAGCCTTTTTTTATCCTTCACTATGCCTCTGTGATGACAAAACCAGTTTTCTAACTCCCAACTGCTGGTAGGGTACATCCACTGTTTGATCAAGGGTAAGGCTTAGGTTAGACACTTGAAAGCAGTTCACTTGAGTGCAGGTAGCCCAAAATTGCCACATTATGGGCAGTTCATTGCAGACTGCAAAACCTACCCAAGAAACAGAGTGGATACTTGTGGGCAGCTGACCTTGACCTACACAGCAGCTATATTTGTACTCAGGGGTTGTAGCTCATAGCTGGGTCTGTTCAGTCTCCATGCACACCTTTGACTGATCATATTAGGCTGAGTTGCTGGGCTGAACAGCTGTATTTACTGGAAAATCCTGGCTGGCTTTGTCATCTCTGAACCCTTCTTACAAGATCTCTGAGCTGATGGTGAAAGCAACTCAGGAGCAATGCCTTAACTAGCATTTAATAGACAGAAGAAAAGCAATCGGTTACAACAGCAGCTTAATACAATTAGGGAGCCTCTATAGCCAGTTTATCGCTGTCTGGTTTGGGAGGAGTTTGGCTTATTGGAGTCTGTACAGGCCAGCTATGCCAGAGTAGTGCAGAGTAATCCAAGAAAAATTCAAGCAATTTGGTAGCCACAGCAGAGCACCTGGCACATCATACCTCTGCACAACATTAATGTCATTGTACGTGTACATTTTGTGGATGTCCAGCATTCGGCTTAGCAGTTGGTCTCACTCAGCTAACAAAGGGCAGCACCTGAAGGCTTTAAGCTTCCTGTTGATTTTAGGTATTGGTTTGGGACAAGGAAGACATTGAGCCAGGTAGGTACCTGCTTCGAAACAGTGTGTCAGCCAAGAGTGAATAGGCTGTCAGTGACTGAGGTGTAGTCATCAGGAGAGAATCTGGAAAACTGTTCTGGTGTCCTGGCCAATATAGAGATGGGGCAACAGCATCCTCCCTTACTGCGGTGCCATTTATAGTGTCAGGTTTATGGAAAGTCCGAGAGTCAGTGGGATGTAGGCATTTAACCTGCTTAAGTACTTTTGTAAATCCCTCTGGACATCCACCTAAACTGTTAGGCAACAGAGGGCTTTACCTTGTCAAAGGCAAATTAAGGACATTAAGTAATTAATCACCACAATGTTTCTGTGATCTGTTATTATCTATATGGCAGAGGAGACTGAAATGAAGGAACTAAGGTTACATGGAGTTGTACAGAAATATGGGATCTCTTGATAATCAACCCTATGGTTATTTCCTTCCTGTTATTCTGCTGTACTGTTATTTGGAGATGATTAAAGTTGGATTCATACACTTCCTGCACAAATAAAGTCTCAACTCTGACTCACCTGCCATCCTATTAAGAAAATATAATAGAAAATGAGGACATATCCCTTGTGTTTTCTCAGGTTTCAATTGTTTCCAGAGGCCCAGGCAGCATGGAAAAGCGGTTAGTAATGCACTAACACTGGACAAAATCTTTCACAAACCATGTGTCTTTGAAAGATTGCTTTTTGATGTGATGTGCAAAAAACTTCTCGTTTTTCTTTTTTTTTTTTTAATCTGCCTGACTCCGTTGACTGAACTTCTGCAATCAGAATAGAAGTTTGAGGATTTAGGTACATAGAGAAGAGCAGCAGTTGTGTGCCAGTTATTTTTTTTAGTGGAGAAGTGATTAGACAGGTGCCAGCTGGAAACAAGTTTTGAATCTCTCTCTATTTCAGATCTTGAGTGTAGCCCCAGTGCTGTTTCCTGGGAAAGACTGGAGATAGACAATAGCCATGACTTTATCTCAGTACTCTGGGGAGTGGCTGCACTGCCCCTTGGGAGTCCCATGCATTGAGAGGGGATGATAAGGTCTCTCTGCAAAGGTTGTCAGCGAAGATCAGTGAATAACTGCAGAGATAAAGGACTGGATCTTCCACAGCGGATGCTCTCCAGACACCATTAGTGAAGTCACTCAGTAGCATGTGGTATTGCTTATCATCCCTGATGTGCCAATTCACCAGTCTGTGAGTGATGGCTCTTGTCCTCGGTGCAATATGCCAAGAGGCTGGCTGAGCCCTGCAAAATGTGGAGTGAAAACTGGTAAATCCCATGTGCCTCAAAGGCAGACTTCAGTCACTGTAGGCACCTACGTGGATCAAGACAGTGGGAGAAATCCCACTGTGAAGTTGTGAAATGTCAACTGCAGATGCTGTTGCAAGCTGTAACACGAAAGTTGCACAGTGGTGTTAAGGGACTGTGGCTATTCCTCAGCTTACAGAAGCATCTCTAGTCACTGTGCAGTCCAGTTTAAGGATATGATTTGATCTAAATATAAAAGCGCATTGCCAGCTTTTATATTCAAAAAGATGAAGTCAAAGACTATTCAGCAGGAGAGAAGTTCACTTTTTCTTCCATTTTTGGGATGCGCTATCTAGATACCTAACAGACTGAAATAAATAAAAGGCTTCTCCTTAGAAAAAGGACGCCAGAGTTTACTGTGTGTCCTGTATAGTCTTGAGCCAAGCTTTAATAAATTCGTCTGAGCTGCATGAGTATTCATCAAGCAGAGATGCAAGGAGCAAAGCCAGACAGAACTTGGGAAACACATTTAATAATTTTCCTTTCTTTTTCATTAGCATTTGATTCTTACAAATACCTTATGACTAGTTTTAACTCACAGTAGCCCTATTCTTGATGCCTTAGCTTATGGGGCACCTTGCAACTTTTGGTATGAGTTACTTATTTTTAATAATTTGTTTGCAAAGCCTTTATTTGCTGGGCACTACACATCTGGCTAGGAGAGAGAGTCTTTAAGGATGACATTGAAGACAGCAGTGGTTGTACAGCCTAGTAGAAGCAGAAAGAGAATTGAGTCCCAATCCATTACTCTGAGCATGGGACCCTTCCGTGTTTTCAGTCAGAAAGCTCAGATTTATCTTCTTTTTAATTGTTCTTGGTATATTGCAAATGTGGTACTATTTAGGGAATAATAGTCTTGAAACTTGGTCTGTAAGATTCAGGAGGTTTATTTTCCAGCTTTACCAGTCTGCTCTTGCTTCTTATTCAGCCTGGAAAGTCATTTCCCCAAGGATCTTTGGACTCATTTCAGGTTCAGAAGGCTTGGATTTCAGATTGCTCCCCCTAGCTATTTTTGCCCAGTTTCCGTGCTTTCGCCTCTTGGACATGCATATGCCCAGGAGAACCAGAGAAAGTTGGCTTTTGCTAAGACATCTGTGCAACAGTAGATAATATTGTCGTCAAGACACTAGTAGGATTGCATTGCATTTCATCACTTCACTTCGGCAGTGTCTGTTCAGTGTTCCTCCTGCGCTGCGCTCTCAGCTCCAGGCACATGACCTCACTGGGCTTTAAACGCTTGCAAAGTATGATCAGGAAATAGCCTTGTGGGTTTCCTCGATACGGAAGTCCTCTTCATAAAGCCTGAAGAGCTCAGCAACTTTTAATGGTGCATCCTAAAAATAATTGTTTAAAAAAGCAGAGGTGCAATGACCGCATAGTCATTTCAATTCTTATTTTTTTTTAACGATCCACAAATAGTGATTTAGGTGAAATTCCAGCTTCACTGAAGTCAGTGGCAGAACTTCCAGTGACATTACTGAGGCCAGGATATACTGGTGTATCCCTAACGACCTAAACGTTTGACAGCTAGTAAGAACTAATATCATACTATTTCTCAAATGTTACTAATTTAAATATAAATAAGTTTTACCATAAAATGTAACATGCAAATACCTCTGATTGAGGAAGATCCCTTCCTCTTAGTTGTAAGCATCCTAATGTTCAAATATGCTGCAGTATTTGTAAGCAGTGGAGCAGAACTTTGAGAAAGTTATGGCTGGTATCTGAGAGCTGTAACATTTACAAACATTAAATGAACAAAACCGTATATTTTTATACTTGCCATTCCAGACCCATGAAACTTATGTGAAAGGTTACGAGACAAGGTACTGAAAATGAATCTATTACACAATTGCTGCAGGGAGTTGCTGAGCACAGTAATTAATTGCTGGTGTATTCATTTGCGGCAGGAGGAGCAGCAGAAGGAAAATATCTCATTGAGTTTAGAATTGTATTTATTCATGTATGCACTGTGGTGTTACAGCACAATTATTATCTGACACATTGCAAGCGGACTTGTGCTCCGTTAGTTGCTTGGGCTGTGTGCTATTATTGGGTGATCTTCTACAAAAATACACAAAACATTTATTTTGAGAGTTGCATTCAGGATTATAATGGATGCGGCACGGATCTCAGCCTGGCATTCTCAAAACCCAGCAAGAGAAGTAGGGAGCTCAACTTGGCATCACGTATGGTCAGTGTACAGCCCCCTAAAACGCTGGTGTGCCCACAGGGACAGGTAGGAGAAAATCTTGAGGTCGCAGGTCAGCAGTCTCTGATGAGGAGCTCTGTTTTTTTATCTGTGTCTGGAAGGAGACACGGGTGCAAGCCAGTCTGTGCTGCTTTCCAGTTTCCAGTGCAGTGTTGGCATCAATCCACAGGCAGCCGCACATCCAGCATTCCTGGCTAGAGGATCATTTCAGCAGCTATATAATATGTCAGCCAAGAGGAAGCAAGAAGGAAAAGGAAAGCGGAGTTATGAAGTTAAAACCAAGAGAATAAAAATTCCAGGCAGCTGAAGTGTAGCAGTGGCTGCTGGTGGGAGTAATGGTTTATTTGGTGAATCTGCTGCACAGTGTCTAAGAAAACCTCACTAATCCTATTCAGAGATTTTTTTTCCCCTTGAATTGTATGTTATTGTTTGCATAAAGCTTGTGAAAGCTGTTATTGCAAGACCTGATGTAAAGATTTATACTTTGGACATATTTTAAAAGAGTAAATACAGACTAAAAAGTGCCTGTAGGCAGAACCGTAACGTGGGCACGGTGCGCAAGAGTCACCATCCCGAGGAACGAGGGAAATACCGTGCGCTTTGCATCTCCTTTCCCAGTGCCCAGTTGTGATCCCGACCACACCAAGCTGGGCCGTGGAGTGTGGCGGGAGAGCAGAGGTGGGGATGTGCACGGTATGTACCCACGCGCAGGGTGCCATGTCCAGGAAGAAGTGGGGTGTAGCCAACCTTGCCACCTCAGAGCGGGACGAGGGGAGAAGGCGCTGGGGACTGGGCTCTTCCCGGGCACACCCTTCGTTCACAGCGTTGTCACTGCGAGTGATGAAGAGCTCGGTCCTGTCCTCTTGCTGCACCGAGCAGTGCCCTGCCCCAGAGGGTCTCACGGGTTCCAGCCTGGCGGCTTACAGAGTACGGTTGCTTTACACAAAGGGGTAGCAGAATCAGGTTCGAGATGATTATTCCTGAAGATTTTAAAAATAAACCAACAGCTTCCTCTAGGCCTTTTATATAAACAACCGAAATGAACGTGAACTTAACCTCTCTTTCCTATCAGTCTGATGAAAGAAACAACTGCAAGCGATGACAGGATTCTATTACTCTATTAATATGACAGATTCTAATTTGTGAGAAGAAATGAACCTCGTTCAGTGCTTTATTACTTTCAGAAATTCCAAAATCAATGCAAGATACGCCATAAACATCATTCTTGGCAGGCACTCATTGAGGTAAACATATAACTCAAAGATAGCTTGAACTGAATTCTGACCAATTTAGCAAGTAATAAGCAAGGCAGTCTGTGATATGAACATTAAAAAGAAGAGACAGTAACAGAGTTATGAACAGATGGTATCCATAAATAATGTTGAAATAATAATAATATTTTAAATTTATATATGATGCCTTTCAGTCTGGAAAATCCCACAATGCTTTACAAAACTGAATTTAAAACACAAACTTAAACTGGAATGCAGCATTTCTGGTGTGAAATATGACAGTTGTTTGAGAGCCCAAGCAATGCCAAGTCGATTGGGACAAGAAGAGAATAAGAATTTCAGTTCATTGCTGCTGCAGCAGGAGCTTGGGTTGAATTTTATTTCTTTCCTCTCTTCTAATCTCTTTAATCTATCATCACTTACAGTATCTGGATATTCTCCCATAATACATTGCTATTATCCAGAAAGACCACTCTCCCTACTGCTAATAGTATCAAATACAATATTGATTTTATTTATTAAAAACACAAAATGATCAGTAATTTGGCTTTACCCTGTGAAAAAAAAAAAAAGACATTTTCAGCAAACGTATCCCCCAAGGCCAAGCAGCAACAGTAGTTAGTACATTCGTGTGTGGGGAATATTAACTCCTGTGTCAGTCCGAGTTCTGAAACCTACGTCTTGTGCTGCAGAACATAATTGCTCCTTCCAAACACTTATGTAGCTCAGCCTAACTTGAGGCTGTCTTCTGATCTCAGATAAACCCAGGCAATCCTCTGGCTTTAGTGGGATTATGCCAACATAAGTGAAACTAAAATTTACCCCATGGTATATGAGAGTTGATAGGTGCATAAGGCACTGTGTGACGTTTGAAGGCTGCAATGGAAAAGTGCTGGAGGATAATAGGCAAAAATCATGCGTTGTGTACACAGAGCAATGGAAACTATTTAAAGCAGCTCTAGCCTCATATATTCTGTGTAGTCCCTTCACGGAGAGAAAGGTGTTATGGGATAGTCTCGATATTTGAGTGAATAGACTCTGTCTTAGAGAAATAATATAAAATAGGAAATGTTGAATGCTTCTGAGTGATGAATGACACAATCTATTTGCAGGAATGCTAATGACAAACCAGGGCGAGATGTTGGTTAAAATTAATTAATCTTTAATACTTTCCCAGTCAGGTCCATAGGAATCACAGCCAGCGTTTTCCCATTCCAAGCTCACATTTTTGATAATGGCACTTGCAAGGACTCTTTGTGTCAGATGAGCTTTATATCAAGCTTTTCCTGGAAACAGCAGAAATACTGTGGGGTACTGAAACACCTGAGAATGCTGGAGCATTTCTTGAAAATGGGAGTTTTCAGCGTAAAAACAGACAAAGAGGTTGATGACAGGGCTTTATTGGAAATTCACTTTTTAACCCTTCTGAAATGCTTTGCTAGCTCACACTCATTAAACATTTGTTGTTTTCTATAAGTGGGCTGGATGTACATAATTTTTGTTCCTCGGATTCCTATGCTGGCACTCCATGGTGCGTGTGAAGGTTCCCATGATGGTGCAGGACTCAGGTGTGAGCAGATTTACCATGTGTGCGTGAAGAATAATGACTGCCTGCCCTGGGAGGTAAGGCAGAACCAACACCTGTGTGTTGCCATTTACTGTCATCACAGCTACTGCTGTCAGAGCATTCAATCTGCATTTTGATGCAGATGATGATTGAGGTAGCAAAATGGGGTAATATGTTGCACAGTAGTACTCCTGGCTCGCTGGCATCCCTTCCACGAAGAGGAAATTGAAAGGTCAGTGGGTTGGATGTTGCTCTACTTTCAGCAGCATTTGTTAAAATATACTGGGTAAAATCTTGTCTCTTGTGAATTAGCAGAACTCATACTGGTTCCACTGGATCCAGGTTTGCTTCTGTCGTTTTTCAGTCAAACCATGTATTTTTTTGGATGAAGAAGGAGAGTGGTACAGAAATTACATTATCACATAAATAGCAAATAGTGTAGTTATAGCTTCAGGTTGCTGAATAGCTGTCTTGAACATCATAGAAAATAGAGTTTTGTTGTTTATTATGGGTAAGTTACATATTTAAAAGTCCACTCTTCATCCAGCATGCATCTACTTTGCAGGAAATATGAGTCTTTGGTTTAACTGTGGCAATTTGTGCAGGAATCCTTGGACTGTCAGCTTGGATGACAGACTGTAACTCATACTTAATTCTTATTCACACCAACCGGAGGTTCGTATAAGCATACACATACCTACATGCATGGACTCATTAGTGGTATCTGAGACTATTGCAATATTTAAAAAGTTTCTTAATTTTAAACCTGCTTTTGTGAGACACTGGGCAGTCTCAAGTTCATTTGCATCCATTTGCATTTTGGAATTTTACAACACAATAGTTTTGTTTCCTGATTTTATTTTTGCAGTTGTATATCTGCAATGCATCAGACCTTAGTTGCAAGTTTAAATTAAAATTTATTTTTCAAATCTACAGGATCACGTGTGTCAGAGCTAACACTATTGTCAGGGCTTCCATGTCACCATTTCATATTCTGGAAGGTGGTGCCTATAAGTTGTTACTGAGAAGAACTTTCCTTGTAGGATCTGTACAGTGAGCCTGGTGACCTCAGTCTGCCTTCTGATGGCACGTCTATAGCTACAGAGCCTGTCACTACAGCTGACATCCTTATCAGCAGGCTGCACGGAGAGCCTGAGTTTGGAGCGGACACGGAGATACAGCACATCTCCACGCCACTGGCACACGGACAGGGAGCTGGCACGTTATGATCTGCTCCCGGTTCCATCAGGCTTGGGAAACATGGCCCAGAAAACATCCTCCTGTCCTTCTGAGAGTCACTTTGGGTTCAGAAACGGGGAGGCTGCTTTCACGTGGAGTTATGTTGCTGCTAATATAGCCGTGCTGTACTGCGGAGATGTACTATGTCAGGTTGGCCCTATATGCCAGACTCCACTGACTACCTTGACTCCCTTGGGAATTCTGACTTTTTTAAAATGTTTTGGGTTTGTTTTTTTTTTCTTTTCACCTGAGCTGAGGCATGAGGAAGAGAAAAACGTGTTTAGTTTATCCTTGCTGCTGTCTCTGCTCTACTTTTCAGGCTTGTCAGTGTGGTAAGATCCTCAAATGCTAAATTGATATGAAAATATAGACCCCCAAACCTCCCAATGTAAATGCATTTTACTCCAGCTTATAAGAAGTGGGTCATTCAGTAGCCTGTTTTCTGAGTATTGTGTTAGTTGCATGTTGTCCACAGGCTCATCTTTGCCATACAGACTTCCAGTTTTTAGGAAACAGGTTTGCAGGTCTGTGTACAGGTACTTATATATTTCTGACTGTTTTAAAACCACAGTACCAGCTGAAATTAAGAAAAGTCTGAGCACTAAAACATACTCTGCTGCTAACTTAACCTCTTTACATAAATCCCTCTGAATATTTTCTTTTCTCTGTCTTCTGGAGGGTGACATTTGTTCTCACAATCTGTGGTGAGACCACAGTGAGCTGGCTGACCACAATAACTGCTGCACATCGTTCTGCTCGCTGCAGATTAGGAGCATGGGAGGTATCTCGTGCTTCTCTTTTTTCCTTTTTTTCGTATTTCTCACTTGCAGAACAACTGAAAAAGGGCAAGATTGAGATATTTCCTGAGTGTTGCATTGTGCCTTGCCCTGCATGGAGTGCAGAGGAGTCAGGGAGAGAGGATGAAAAGAGCTGTTGGATTAACTTGACTCTTGTGTCACCCAACTGCTTGGAAAGCAGAGGGTTGACAGAGATCGGGGCTTCAAAACAGTGAGGTTGGAGGACTGGCAACCTTTCCTGCACTAGGCTGCAGAATAGTTGCTGCTCCATATGGTTTCTGCTTCTGTCTATAAAAGTGCTTTTTACAGGAGGAAAAGCATTCTATAAATATTCCATATTTATTATTTTGCTCGAACTTATTCGCTATGCTGAACTTAGATGAATAAAATAAGAAAAAGGAGGAAAAATATTCAAAGATAAAAGAAACCCAGAGAGTTGTGGATTCCAGAATAAACACAGCACTCCTTGACGTGGTGCAGGCACTGTTTGTGCCTGGCTTCCCCACAGGGGTTCTTGCACATCCAGTAACTTTGTTTGTATTTTGTGAATTAGCAGATGGTTCTTTGATACAAAGGAGAAAGTGTTCCCACATCAGATGAAGTATCTCTCTTTTTTCCCCCCTCTCTGATATTAAACAAATGATAGAGGAAGACACAACCACAGTTGCTAAAAGTAAAGGGGAGATGGAGCAAAGAAACAGTATATGTAATTTAACTGTACGGTTCATTTGACGTTGGCTACAGTAAAGCAAATAATAAAACTGAACAAGAGATATTCTAATTTCCAACATCTCTGAGCTAAGCTCCAGGAGACCTAGGGTACAGCCAGGTCAGTTTCTGTGACTCTTTTCACTGTTTCCTTCCAGCAGAAGCTGCCTGAACTGCACCGATTGAGGGAATTACTCAGTAAGTGTGTCGTTGCTGAGGCAGGGGAGTAATTTTGTACCTGTCATGTAACCATTTCATAGAATCGTTTAGGTTAGAAAAGACCCTTAAGATCATCAAGTTCAACCATAAACCTAACACTACCCAGTTCACCACTAAACCATGTGTCTAAGTGTCACTTCTACACATCTTTTAAATACCTGCAGGAATGGTGACCCAACTACTTCCCAGGGCAACCTGTTCCAGTGCTTGATGACCCTTTTGGTGAAGAAATTTTTCCTCATATCCAATCTAAACCTCCCCTGGCACAACTTGAGGTCATTTCCTCTCATGCTATTGTTTGTTGCTTGGGAAAAGAGACCAACACCCACCTTGCTACAACCACCTTTCAGTAGTTGTAGAGAGCAATACATTCTTCCCTGAGCCTCCTTTTCTCCAGGCTAAACAACTCCAGTTCCCTCAGCCGCTCCTCGTAAGACTTGTGCTGCAGACCCTTCACCAGCTTCACTGCTCTCTTTGGACATGCTTCAGCACCTCAATGTCAGGGTGGAGCCTGCGTCTTACTTGATGATATATGTAAGGCATAGTGCCTGTTTACCAGAAGTTGGGCTTGATCTTGGCTGCAGCCTCAAGGCAATAATCTGAGTAATGTAACAGCAATTAACTAAGACACTTACAGACTAGATCTGGCTAAAGCATATTCCACGTTGCTCAAAAAAACCCTTTTTAATTGCTAGTCTGAAATTTCTTTGGAAATATTATTTCCAAATAGTCAACTGCAATAGTCAACTCTCCCTTGTTCACTTGAAACCTTGTCTGTACAGATATTACGGTGATCAACTATCTTGTTTCCTTCTGCTTGTGTGTATAAACTATATATATAAAAGAAAGAGTGTTCTTTGGGGTGAGACTTCTCTTTTTGATCTGTGTTTGTACAAGACCTGGCATTATTGCCAAGACCCAGTCCATGATTGAAACGTACAAGCATGACAGTACTATAAATAAATAAATAACTACCCTGAAGATAAAATTCCATTTACTTGCTGTTCAGTACTTTCCCCTACAGGTCTTTGCACCAGAAGTCTTGCATGAAAAGAAAGTTCCTCTGCTATTCCTATGTGTTCTGCATCCAGGTCTGGTCCAATTGACCTGACTGACAGTGGAGGATTTGTCATTGGCCCTAGTAGGAGTAATGGGTCCAATAGTTGTAATGTTTTAGAACAAAAGGGAAAAAGCTCTGAAGCTTTGCCTGAAAAGCTTGTGTCCAAAGGTGGAACAAATTAGGGCTACTTTTCCCTCGAACACTAGGTAGCAATTAGGGGGAAAATTTGCTGAAGTACTTATGCAGAGACTCAAAGGGTATGATAAAACCAAGATGGATTTAATGCTCATTAACAACAAGTAATACTATAAGCAAAGGAAAAAGAAATTAAGAGAAAAATTTGCATTATATAGAGGAAAAATATGTACTGTGGAAAAATACATATCCAATACTAAACATGGGCCCAAGCCCAAACCTTCTTATTTTATAATCATAGAGAGTGGCTCCATTGACTTCCAGGGGACTTGAATGGGCTCCAGCTCCAAATCTGGCTTTCTCAACTCAGGAATACTCCTCTTGAAATTGATAGTATTTCTTGAGTTAGGAAAACAAGACAGATTTTTGGTAGTACAACTCTTGCCCTCAGTACTTCATCATGTGTATGATTTGAGAGAGAGCCCTTTCAAGGTAATTCCTGTTACTGACATGCATAAATTTATAGTGATATTTTGTTCTAAGGGTGGGAGTCATAGGACATATATAGGGAGATAGCTAAACTATCTCAAGAAGTTTAAGGAGTCACCAGTCTACCCTCAGGAGGTTCCCAGTATAATTGAGAGTGTGAATGGGAAATAAATCATACATTGGATTAATTTACTCGATTTGACTGTGTGGTGACTAATCTGTCCATGGGCACTCCCCACCTCCTTCTTTGTGTTTGTCACCTGGGCATAAGTGGGTAGTTATTTGTGAGGGGTAAACCAGATCTGGAAAATGAGAACACATCTCTGCGCACTGCAGATCCGTGTCTGTTGAGCAGTGCTGCTAGTGGAGGCAGGTCGCATAGATTATATGATTTCCTTACAGTTTTTCTGTTTGATGAACATGTAAGACTTTTTCACTGAATACAGTGTATTCTGAGCTAAAACACAGTTTCTGACTGTTCTTTTGACATACAACCGTGAAACTCATTTTCTGCAATGCAAAAACATGAACTGTAAAAACTTTGCATTTTTCATTAATATTCATTTAATATTTATAATTATTTTAGTCTTGCTTACTTACTCCCCGTGTTTTCTAATACTCAAACCAGCTTTTTGGTAATTAATTTTAATTTTAGTACTAACAAGCGGCGTCTCCTGTGCAGCCTATTACAAACACGGCACATCATGGCTCTAAATTGCACACGGGACAAAATAATTGTCTAGAACAGTGACATGTTCAGCAAACTGCCTCTACTCCTGTTCGACAGGGTGAACGCCTGTGTGCTTTTCAAAGCAACTAGTTTAGCACTCTTCATTTGCAAAGAGGGAAGGGAGAGGAGAGAGAAACGCTGCTCTGAGAACAGCTTGTCTCGTGTTGACCTACTTTCTCCACCAATCTGCGTGCAGCCTGAGCTGCTGTTGTGTTGACACTACATATCCAAGCTAAAGCAAACCCAGCAGAATCCGTGGCCTTAGAGATTGGCTTTAGAGAAGACAAAAGGCCGTTGGGTTTGATACGACTTTTGGACGTGCAGGCACGGCAGGACTGGGATAGAGAGAGCTGGTTTTCAAACCTGAGTCTCGTGCCTCCTCTTCCCTGCGAGATCTAAAGTAGATTGCACTCACACAATGAGGCCACTTTGTGTGTAATCTCTCAGGTACATTTATGTCTAAAGCAGGGGGTGTTGGTCCAGGGAGAGTCTCCTTACCTGCATGGGAGACATGGTCAAAGAGCTGAATTTGCTACTCTTACGAGTGTTTTTTCTCTCCTGCTAGGAAAATCAGGAAAACAAGGGAAAAGAGGTGTGCCTATGAGAAATGCAGGGATGCCTGTTTGTCATACCTGTCTTTGACTCCCTTTTAGCCCCTAGAGATTATTTGCAGACGGTGCAAGTTAGAGTAGCCTTAGAGCAAATTAGAGTGGCTGTAGAGCTCCCCTAATCTCATGTAGAACGGAGAAGTTTTGTGCAGAGTCTGCAGACCAGGGAATGGAAACCTTTTCTGTACCTACATATCCATGCAAGGGTAAACACCTTGTTATCTGTGGTGTTTGGAAATTATCGGATCCTGAGGTTCAATTCATGATCTTTGGGTTTTGTTTTTTACTTGCTATCATTAATTTTTGAAAGGACATAATTTTTTTATGTGCTGCACATCTATAACTCCTGCTGCCTATAGTGGGAGGAGGTACTGCTACCTCTTGAGAAATGGGAGTAAAAAGTACGTTGTGTCAATATGCATCACCACATCAGCTTTGTTTCAACAAATGTTTTCACAAAAGCTGATCTGTACTTCACAAAGCAAATACTACTCCTTTGCCCCTGAAAGCCTCTTGTCCTTTAATGGAAATGAATGCAGTTTTATTCTTAGGAGCTTGTTGCAGAAAACTCCAGTAATGAGGCTCTTCACCAAAACTTCCTTTTTATGACTAGTTTTAACTGAAAGCAAGAACACTGTTAATTCTGAGAAGGAGAAAGACCCTAAAACTTTTTTTCCAAAGGCATGGCATTTCCTTTACACTATTCCGGAAATTTCTTTTTACAAATCCTTTCTTTGCATCTCCTCTAACAGGTATTTGTGATAAGACACTGGTAAGATGCCTTGAGATCCATTTATTTATTTGGGTCCTAAATAAATAGAGTTGATCTCAGTTTAGTGGAACAAGTGAAATAATGAGTCAAATAAGAGCCTTTAAAAAGACCTGAATGAGATCTAGTAGAAACTGCTTACTCCTAGGTGAAATGTTACTGGGACTTTCTTGTACCCTCTTGCTGGAACCCTTGGGGGAAATTATAGCACATTGTGGCGGTATGTGAACATAAAGTGCACTAACTGCTCTGCCCTGCCTCGCTCTGTGCTGTTCTCATCCCACATTCCCACATCAAGACTGCCTTTCTATGAGCTGGCTTAACCTGCTTTCCAAGTGGATTGAAATGGGCACTCGTAGGGTGGACTAAGAGTCCTTGGATAAAGGCAGCACAGAGCACTGATGCAGTTATTACACTGAACATCTTCCCCGCAGAGATTTGGGTATTTTAAAATTCACTCAATACAGTGGGTTCCACTTCTTCCTAGGAACAGGCAGGTAGGTGAAAGTGTGACATCCTCCATTCTGGTGAACCTGTGTTTCTAGGGTAGAGGTTTTCCTCTGCACTCCATTAAGATTTCTCTGCTGCCATTGCCTGTTGCTAAATGTTTCTTGGCTCCCTGAATTTGCTGTCCAATAAGCCATGTAGGCCACTGGAGCTGGAAGCTTCCGGGGCTGCTTGCATTGGCATATTGCATGGTTTTGAGAGGCTGGGATTCAAGGGTTTGGGTTTGCATTGGGTCTCTTGCTTTGGGGGCAGTGCTGAACCTCACTGTCTTCTGTAATGCCTCATGCACATGTGATCCAAAAGTCCCTACACCTCTGAGCCGTGAAAGCTCGTAGGTGGTCAGATCTGCTGTTACTGTAGCACTCAAAAAGTCGGACAGTTTTATTAAGCTCTCTGAATGTGTTGTTTGATAATCATTTGGTGAAATGCCTGTGTCATATGATTTCAATTAGTCAACAACAGCTTAAGCTACAATTCTTTTTGTGAGGTGACTTTCCCATTGATGCCATGATGGTGTGAATTAGGCAAAGTCAGAGTTGAGGCACTGGAAGGAAAGCGAGGATGAAATTGTAGGTGGATCAAGTGGGTTTTACAGTTCAGAGAGAATCACAGCAACTTAGATTGGTTCCCTACGCCTGCCAGTTCTTTCACCTGTGCTATTGCTTAATATTTCTCTTTAATTTACATTCATTTCCTTTTAAGCTTTTGATATTTAAGGAACTCTTGTAACTGCAGTGCCACAACCTAAGTGTCATGATTTCTAGTCCTAGATTTCATTCCTCTCCATTTGGAAATGTTTGAGCTTGAGGAGCCAAGACCATTTCGAGATTCTCCACGTTGAGCCAAGATCTGAGAGTGCTCATCTCTGCCTTCCCTACCTTGTTATCTGTGGAAACCCATAGCTGAAAAAGAGTTTCAGGCTATGCAGCCAAATCAACAGGTCTCTGGGCTGAATGATCTGACCACCAGGGCTATACTGCTCTACAGAGTGCATATGTAGCCCACAAAAAACTTAAGGAAGGTGCTTGATCCTTCTGCTTCCATTTACTGAGCTGTGCAAGTAGTCATATTCCTCACTGACTAGCACGAGGATCAAGTCCTTGACATCTGGAAAGAGATTTGAAAACCTAAAGCAATAATTTCACAATTATGCCTAATCAGTACTATGCATTTAGTGTTCATGTTATCATATGAATGGTCATTGATGAATTAAGGACACATTTTAAAACTCCCTTAGAAAAGTCAGTAAATATAAAGTCTTTGTTCATCGGTATGTGGTTTATAATCCTTTAACATATAACCCTATCTTTTATGGATGTGTACTGGAGAGACATGATGCTTTAATGACTTCTCAGTAAGCAAAGCTTACAGCCCAGTTCTTTCCCAACATTAGAGGTATGACTTGGTTGTGGTGGTTTTACTTCTGCTGAAAGCACAATCAATGCCTTGTATTTTCAATATGATGAACATAAAGAAGTGCATTACATTTTTCAGCAGGAGTATCACTTCCAGCAGGAATAGAACAAACAGACCTTTCTAGCTGTTTACATGAATAGACTTCCAAATGTATCCTCTAGTTCCCTTGGGAGGTTAATTTTTAAAACTTACATCAATGGAAAACAAAACTGAGTTAGTCAAGTGCCTTTTTGAAGTCTTGAATGAAACACAAGCTCCTATCCTGCCGGTCAGATCAGCTGCTGCATAATGACAGTCAGCCTGACCAGCGCCAGACTGCTCACCTGTCCTCTCTTAGAAGATGGAACCGCACTGCCTGAACTTGCCCATGATCTGCACGCACTGTCACGCCTTGGCTCGTCTCAAGCAAGGGACATCTGTGCAGTAGGGACTTTGCTTCTGCCCAGAGCCCGGCATCGGAAGACCGTTATCAAGGTCTGGTTTTGGGATGTTGCACATGAGCTACCCTGCGCTGCCCTTCTGCTGGGCTGCAGTTGTGGTGGGCACTGTAAAAGCTGAGGCCGAATGCATCTGCGTGCAGCCACAGCTAAAACCATACTAGGAAGGTGCAAAAGTTATTAACAGCAGGAGTTATTAATTCCCCTAGCCGCTTCAGGAAATCTCTTTCTGCCACAAGCATACACAGAGAGTTACTCCTGCCCAAAAGAGACCTGGGAGAGAGAATCGGTGTCAGAGAGGTTAAGTAACTCAGTCCATAATTGCAGGGGCTTGTCCATAATTTCAAATTCTCTGTGCAGCAAAGGAAGGCGTTTGTTTCCATTAGACCATGCGGTTAAAGACAGACAGAATCTGGCCATTCTGTGCAAATCTTCGAAGTGTAATAGTTTCCTCACTTGACATAGATTTTCAAGCCAGGGTGATTAATGAGTCATAAATATAATGCTACAGTGATCCTTAAAATAAACAACATTCCTTGATTTGAAAATCCCAGGAGATGAGTTTTAATTTCTCTAACCAATCTGGGAATGTAAAAGATTTTCCTGCAGTGCCTTATTGATATAATTTGACCTTGCTCAGCAGTGGAGCTCCCTGATGGAGGGGTGTGGGGGGAGGAGGGCTGTGTGGGCACACATGCAAAGTGCTCTCACTATGCCTGTATTCAAATTCTAATTCCATATTCTTGTAAGAACGATCTCACTGGGAACCAAAAATAGCACAGACGGAAAATAGTCTCACAAGATGATTGTCACACAAATAAGAATAGTTTCTCTTTAACCCATTCTCTTATCAGCTAAGCTCTCTGCAGGCTTGTGATCCTCTGCTGGTGCTTTCCTTTAGCCATTGGCCAAGAATCTATTCATGAAAAGCAACAATTTAATAGTAATAAAACATCTCTGTGGTTGACAGTGTGCCACCAAGCTGGATTAAATGAAATGTAGTTACCTTGTTTGAACAATATAAAAGCACTGCTTCAGTGATGGTGATTTGCCACCTTTGTAATAGGGTGTGTTTGTGAGTTTTGGTGCCTGTTTTCCTGAGTCGTTTCCAGCTTTAAACATTGCCGGTTACATCTCCGAATGCTCTCTTGCTTTCAGTGAGATAGCACAAAATGCGTGTCTGACCCAAATTCTTCCTGCCAATCACAATTTCCTGTATAGAAAGAGAAGGTGAATTAATGGTGATGCCTTTATTTATTTTTATTACTGCAGCACCTGCAAGGCTCAGTTTTGGAAGAGGCTGGGCTGTGCTAGGCATTATAAATACACAGAACAAAAAGGTTGTCCCTTCGGAAAGCCTGTCTTCTAAGTACCGGAGGAGGATGACAGAAGGTCCTGGTAGAGGGTGCAAGGAAACCACAAAACAATGTTGCTCAATGCACAAAGCAGCCAAACAGTTGTTTTTGTAGACACCATGGGAGAGTAGAGGTCTGAGGAGGCTGAATGAGAAGTATGAAGCTATGGATGTTTAGGGAGCTCATGCAGAGTGAGAGAAAGCCTGAATTTGCTTGTGCAAAGCTCTAGCGAGTGGTGTGACCTGGCAACACCCACGTATCCAAGGTGGAAGCTGATCAATGCAGGAAATAGATCCATCAGAGAGGGTGCCCACAGGCTTGAGGGATGGTGTGTTGGGGAAGGGGGAGGTGGCAACGGGATTCAGAGAGAAAGAGATGGCAGAGGAGAGCTGATGCCATCAATCCCCTGTTTTATTCAGATTGTTTTAGGGGAAACTCACGCTGTAGAGCATTAACAGTGGTCTGCAAATGAGCTGATCTGTCAAGTTAGCATTTTACAGTGGTGTGTTAATTCCCGAACTCCTATGATGGACAGTTGGATCTAAAGAAAAGCTATCATCCTGTTCTTTTATTTGAATTTGCTTATAGACTATGGAGAAAAGCTGATGGTTGCATATTTACCACACAACAGATGTTCATAGTTCTCAGGCACATCATCTGCCCAATTGCCCATGGCTTTGTCTATTCCAATTATTTTTTCCCATATGTACACATTGGGTCACATTCCAGCTCTGAGACAAAGATGGTTTTATTTTTTGTTCCTCTACGCAACTACTGCAGTCCTTTGGGCTTCTCACAAGGGCTGTCACATCCCAAAGAGCCCTGAAAACACGCCCATGGTGGTAACCTGTAAGGTCAGCAGGTCTGGTGATACCTCAGCTATGAAGTCTCCATTTTGGGCATGATCCTCAGCTTGCCCATGTTGCTTTGCCCCAGAGAGGCTGCTATACCTTGGATATTCCAGCAAGGCTCCTTCGTACTGGCTGTGAGAGAACTTGGAAAAACCTGTCCCATAAAGTTGCTGTGCTGGCTAAAGTGGGGAGAAGATATGGGCAGAGTTGGAGTGCACCAACAGTGAAGTGGCGAATGCTGCCCAGACCAGCAGAAATGTTTTTGCTGTTTTAAGTAGCTGAAGAATTGCTGTCCTCTCTTCTTTTCTGTAATAAAAACCTTAGATGGATCTAGCTTCTCCTAGGGTTGCCAGTGAACTTCAATGCTGAGAAGGAGTTGGGAGATGCACTTCCCTGAGAGGAGAAGATGCTGCTAGAGACCTGCCTGGTGATAGCTTGGCTTTTCATGAAGTGAGATGACCTGCCTTCCTGGGGTTTGGAAACAGACCCCACGTGTTTTCCTTGCACACTGAGCTAATGTGCTGCTCAGCTTCCCGTTGTGTTTTTGTGTCCTTGGCAGAAACCTGGACTGAGTAGCGCTTGTGTGCACCGTCCTGGTCTGGGCAGGTGAGGCAAGAAATGTCGGACCAGCCACACGTGTGGTAGCCGAGCGCCGAAGCACAGCGGTGCAGTCCTGCGGGGAGCTCGGTGTCGTTGGAATGCAGAGCAGCGCCGCGAAACGTCTCGCGGAGCGGAGAGAACACAGCTAGCTCGGAGCAGCCGGGTTTGACATTGGACAGACTATCAGGCAGGCACAGGGTAGCCAGCCTGGGATAATCAGCCATGCTGAGAGGCAAGGATAATTAGGCAGACACAGAGATACCCTGCAGATATCCTTCTGCAGCTCTTGACTATTCTTAGAAAACTTTTCCTAATATATAGCTTATATATTGCTCACTCTGAATTAAATGAATTCTTATGTTACCTGTCACATATTCTTGTTTACTATGTTGGAAGCTCCTATCGTATTCTCCTGAATCTCCCCTTTTCCGGACCAAACAAATAGAGAAGAAATTCAGCCATTCCATATAGGAGGATATCTTCCTCTCAAATTTGTCTGCATTTTTGGTAAAATACAGTGTTCCAAATTGCACCCTAAGAGAAGTTTCACTGATGCTTAATGAAAGCAATAATTACTTCCGATATCTGACATGCATCAGTCTTATTAATACATCATTGAATGGGCTTTACTTTTTTTGTTGCAGTGTGCCATGGTGTTGAATCATGTTCCACCTGGGGTCCTCCATAACTCCCAGCACTCACATTGCAGTACTCTTGTTTAACTGCTTATTTCTTACTTTGTATTTGTTTGTTTGATTTCTCCTTCCTTTACTTAGTGCTTCCCATTTGCCTTTATTCAATGTTGTAGCTTGATTTAAGGCTGTTTATTTAATTCATCAAGACTGTTCTGAATTCAGAGTCTTTCGAAGCACTTGCAACCTTCCCCAGTGTCCGCACCTTCTGCATTGTCCTGTCTACGAGCTGAGTGATTAGTGAGAACACTGAATTGACCTGGTTTCGGGACAGATCCTTAGGGGACCTCACTTGATATATCCAGATATGCTCAATGCCTGTGGGAGGAAAAATTGGTATTTGAGCATAAGCTTTGGTCTTAACTTGGAACCAGCAAGGCATTAGGGCAGTTCATGGAGCCATCTGAAGTGAAGCCTCAGCTTCATAAACCAGGATGAACTGGAAAATACTCGTGTATCTTCTGCGCAAGACATCCCGAGCCTTCGCCCTGCCCGGCATACCACCGCCCCACGCTGCCTTTGCGCCGTGAATCTGCACCGTGTCTCGAAGGGGGTTATAAATATACATCCTCCTTCAGTTGGAGAAGGAAGAAGAGGATGCAGATGGGTGAGAGCTGTTCCAGTGAAGCTCGCGCTCTCGCCCGGTGCATAATGAGATCAGAATGCAGGCAGGAATGTGTGGAGGAGTGGAGCTGGCAAGGATTCACCAGCCTGAATTATTCTAAGCCTATTCCATCCCTAATCAAACCTTTTTTTTTTCTTTTTTTTTTTTCTTTTTTGTGTGCGAAGGTGCTTTATGGCGATGTTTCTGTTTGAACATAAAATTCAAGCTCTTATTATTACATGAGCAAATTCTAGTTGACAGGATATTGCTCTTTCGGTGAGGTTTTGGTGCGTCGGCCTTCTTATCATAGCTTCCTTCGCTACGGCTATTTCAGAGCGCTTGGCATTTCCCTGCTATGTAGCCAATTTGCTGGATGCTGGAAAGTATGAAATTGGATCTTTGAAAGGATCCCAGATCATTTATGATGCTAATATAAATCCAAAAAAAATCCCCAAACAGAAAAGAGAAGTATCACGTGAGTTATCCAGACTTGTTTACATCCTGATTTGTGAAAGATACAGCTTGACCCCAGCGTAACCTTGAAATCTAGGCAGGGAGAGGAAATACTATGTAAATTAGAACAGCCAAAACAAAACAGGCAGCCAGAAGCTCAGTGTACAGCACAAGCTGGGAAGGCAGGCTTTGCAAACACTTCCCTATGGAGAAGAAATGTGCACAAATTCTGTTTTCTTCTGGGATGTAAATGGCTGTGAAAAACAACCTCACTAACAAAAATTGACACTGCTGATTTTACGAGACCACATCCATTTTCCATAGCATAGGAACAGCATGTTTTCCCCCACCAACCCTTCTGCAAACCCTTCCTGGGAAGTCATGCCCTAAGAAGGACTGGTTCATCGTGCCCAGGGAAATGTACTTCTGCCCAAGCTTTTTGGCTGCTCTCTAAATGAGTTTTAAAGATGACAGTGATGTCTTGGGGGCCCTACCACGGCAGCAAAGTAATGCATGCTGCTTATGAAATACTTAATAGCAGGGAATGGATGGTGGTGGTAAGCAAGTCTTGTGTTAGCCTCCTGTGTTGGATAAAGAAGGGGGAGAAGTGGACCAAAGGCTGTGGTTCATCCAGGAGCTTCTCAGCGGTGGTGGGGCCATGCGGTTCACTGTCTCTGCTTCTGCACTGGAACAAATCTTTGTGTGGCTGAACTGTGAGCTGGACTGAGAAACAGATCTAGAGGAAAAATAATGTCATTTTTCCAGTGAGTTAAAAGCTTTCCACCCCACTTAGGTTTTTGTCTGGGCTTCCTACGCACGCTCGCAGATGCCTGCGTTGGTGGAGCGAGGGGGCTGCTGGCGAAATGGGCCCAGTGCACCGGAGCTGCAGAAGCATGACCTCCCCTAACACTGTACCTCCATTCCTGAAGCTACTGCTGCGGCTTGTCCTCTCCACATGCTCAACACTTCCTGGGATCGTGCTCGCGTGCCCCGCCAGTGCCATGTTTGAGAGAGCTGAACCGCCTGAGGACTTCTGCAAAGCGCTGCATCTTCACTTTCAACTCCCTCGCAGGATCTGGTGACCACAGAAGTAGCATGAAGGAAACCACCAGAGCGTGGCATCTGGTGTGGCACCCAGCTGCTGTTCAGTGCGGCAGCACCCCCAGTGTGTCTAACCACAGCCGTGCTGGACGGCTCAGTGCCTGCGGGTGCAGCTTGCTCAGGCTCTTCACCATGTTAGGAGAATGAGCCAGCAACGTGCACTCGCAGCCCCAAAAGCCAACTGTATCCTGGGCTGCATCCAAAGAAGTGTGGCCAGCAGGTCGAGGGAGGAGATTCTGCCTGTCTACTCTGCTCTCGTGAGACCCCACCTGGAATACTGCGTTCAGCTCTGGAGTCCCCAACCCAAGAAGGACATGGAGCTGTTGGAGCTGGTCCAGAGGAGGCCATGAAGATGATCTGAGGGCTGGAACACCTCTGCTATGGAGACAGGCTGAGAGAGTTGGGGCTGTTCAGCCTGGAGAAGAGAAGGCTCCGGGGTGATCTTATTGCAGCCCTCCAGTACTTAAAGGGGGCCTACAGGAAAGCTGGAGAGGGACTTTTTACAAGGGTGTGTAGTGATAGGACAAGAGGCAATGGCTTTAAACTGAAAGAGGGCAGATTAAATTAGATATAAGGAAGAAATTCTTCACTCAGAGGGTGGTGAGGCACTGCACCAGGTTGCCCAGAGAAGTTGTGGATGCCACATCCCTGGAAGTGTTCAAGACCAGGTTGGATGAAGCTTTGGGCAACCTGGTGTAGTAGAGGGTGTTCTTGCCCATGGCAGGGAGGTTGGAACTAGATGATCTTTGAGGTCCCTTCCAACTCAAACCATTTTATGATTCTATGATTCTATGAATGTTATTCTTTGCCTCATTATTTGGAATAGATTGCAGGAAAGGGAAAGTGGTTCCCATGCTGACGCCTCTTGGCCTGTGAACCCACAAAACTGTTCATCTCTGAATTTCAGTCTCTGGAAGGAGGGAACGCAGCGGTTGTGAGCAGTATTTTAAGCCCGATGGAGTACAACTGTAGGCAGTGGCAGAGCCCAGCCTAGAAGTACAGCTCGTAGCCAGAAGCATGTTCACAATCAGTAAAATTTAGGAGGCAGCAATGAGATAAAATGGGGGCAAAAAATGAAATAGCTGCATGCCTCAGAATTGCTGTTATCCTTCCTGAAATCTCCATTAAAGCCATATTACTTTACTGAAGCGACTGGGGAGAGCTCGTCTCTAGCATGAGCATTGCACAATTCCAGGAACAGCAGGTTTTCTTTCACCTGACAATGTCAAATTTCTTGCTCTCGAAAAAATGAGAGTTTTCCATGGAGCAGTGTTGACCTGAGCTGTTGTGCTTACACGTCTCATTCCTCAGATCATCCCGGGCTCGCGAGGGGCTGTACTCTTCAAGCCTTTCTCAAGATGATGCGAACGGTCCACTCGAGGGTCAAGTGCAATTCAGAAAGAATAGCCGTGCCAGAATTTGTTCATGTCGTTGAGAAATGAGTATGTTGTACGTAATGATGTCTGCTAAACTGTTGATAGCCGTTGGTTGCCTGCTGTCTTCTCCTGGCTCCACACTCACACATGCAATGTACACTGTTAGTTTTCTTTGTCAGAATACAAACCATCACTGTTTAAAATGACATTTTGGTGTATATGTATATTTAAGCAAAATATGTTTCCAATGAACACTAATTGGCATAAGAGTCTTGCTTAAATGCATAGATTTCTAATGCGAGAAAGCTTCCTCAGCCGTTGAAATGTTGAGTGCTTCTTCAGGAGAAATTTGAAAGAAAATGTGGGGAGAGGAACGAATCTTTTAACGCAAAGGCAGGGAGAGAAGTTAAAGAAATATTAGGCAATCAGAGTTGTCCTTTATTCCATTCCACTACAAGTCTGTTGGTTTTCAGGGGTTTGTGCACAGGAAAAAATACTGAGTGCTGGTGGCCAAGGCTGGCTCTCACCTCCAGTACTGCGCTGCACCAGCATGAAATGTGAAAGGAAGCTAACGGAAAAGCAAACGTCTCTCTCCAGTGGAGACCAGAGGGTTCAGTTAAGTTTGAAAATCTGGCTTTTTAATTCTTTCTCTCTTTGGATTTTGACCATGTGGGAAATCTGTATTCCTACTTGCACAGAAATTTATGAAATAAATGGGAAATGTAGCTTCTTAATATTTAATTTGCTTGGTGATTAAAAGAAATTATTTCAACCATTGAGCAGTTTAGTAGACCTCCATTAATTTTTATAAGGAAATATTTGCCTGACTTCTTTCTGTGAATTTATATGAAAAGAATAATTATTAATCTTTTCCCATCTGTGTGTTTTTGATAAGGACATGTCTAATGTGAATAATCAGAAACTGAATCCTAATTGAATTGCTAATGCGTTAAGTGTAACGTAGTCCATGCTTCATAAATAACGTGTAGGTTGTGTAGTTAAAATAGTGGAATGACAATGCCCAAAAGTATTTTGGATAGAAAATTTATTTTCAGATTTTCGAAGCAACCGGGCAGAATCAGGAACTTAATTCGGAATTTACTTAAGCATTTAGGTGTTTAAGCCATGTGGACTTACAGTGCCTTTGGAAGTTTATGTCTTTCTTTTTTAAACCACTAGTGAAGAACAGAACTTGTTCCATTCTCTCGGCTTCGAGACAGTGCTGAGATAATTTGCAGTGATAACAGTGTCACTGCCGAGCTGAAACGGAAAGACCTTCCTTTTGGTGTGTGTGTAATGAAAAGCGTGATGTTTTCGAACACTGAATGACCAATGAATCAATATTTCCTCAATGTTTTTCAGACACAGTGTGATAAAGTAGTCTTTCAGATTACTGATTTCAGGTTGGTATTAATCTTTTTCATCACACCTTTATAAGTAAGGCTTTTGTTATTGCTTTCTTTTAGTACACTGAAATGGTAATCTGATCTCACTTTTTGAGACTTGGGCATCATTCTATACATACAGCTTTGGGCTAAAAATTATTTTAATTTTGGACAGTTTTAATATGAATTTCATTGGTTTTGCCCACCACTAAATTATCTCAAAACATTGTACCATGGCTGACAGTGAAATTTGGTCTCACAGAGAAATGTTTAATTCTTAGGCAACATTTATTCATATATGATTTAATAAGACAGCACAAGAACTAGATGAATGTAATTTGAAAAATGAAAGTGGAAGGAGAAAATTATTTGCTTTCCAGCCAGAAGTGAAAGGAGCGTTTTTGTGGCTGCCACCTTTTTTCCTTCTCTGGGGCTCTTGCAATACCCCACTGGAGAAGAAAGAGGTGATGGTGGCAATTCAGTTACGGACAGTCTTCAGAACAACCACCACCAGATGAGCAGTGTACGAACCTGTTGCTTTTGGGTGCAGCATCTGTAGGGCTCTACCAGAAGGAGATCACAACGGAAATCAGGGCTTTTTGTGGTGTAACCTGCTCAGACCCACAGTAAGAGATAACGTCTGCCCCAAGTGCTAACAGGTGAAATGATGTGGTATCTTATAGTTGGCCAGGCCTTTCTACCAGATGGGGGAATTTAGGAGACCCTTAAAAGAGTCACAAATGGGGAATTCTAATTTGCAAACTGTTGCTGCAAGACTGTCTTTTCCCACTAATGAGTCAATGAAGAGGTAAGTTTTGTCGGAATTTCAATCGGTAAGCAGGATAAGAACAGACTGTAAAAGACAAGGGGTATGTCGACACTACCACACTGAGAAGTGTCCCAGAGCGGAGCTGTTGTTGAGCCAGGTGATTCAGGTTCTGCCTGGGCTGGAGCTAGAGCCATGCAGGTCTCAGTGTGGGCTGCAAAACCTCTCTGAAATGCTGAGTAAGGGCTGTGCTAACAGCCCAGCTCCTGCAGTGTAGCACGTCTTGCAGGCAAGACTGCTTAATGGAAAGAAATGGAAAAGCCATAAGCAAACAATGTGCAATGGACCTTGCCTGCAGCGCAGGGCAGGTTTGTGCTGCGCGGGGTTTGCCCTGCGCAGGTGTTCCTTGTAGTGCATGACTGTCTCTTTGCCAATATTATTGTTGATGTTGGATATTAGACCACGTCCTCATTGTCTTCTGATTCTCCAGTTGAGAAAGACTTCTAATCTTTCTTCACGTGTCTTGGTTTAGTACTGTAGTTGCACCTGCGCTTCTGCCCCGATGATGGTGTGTGCCCAGGGAGCTGGGGCATGTCCACGGTCTCCCTTCCAGAAGAAACTCTGCGTGTGTGTGCATATCTGTGCAGGGACAGCGTGAGCAGGCGAGCCCATAAAGAATTTAATTAGGTTAAGGATAAGTTTCAAAGAGGATATAAGCCTTTAAAACGTAGACATAAACAGAGCTTGCCATGGGGCATGTATGTCCTTACACTGCTGCTGAGGACACTGCGGAGGCAGCCGCTGGCTTCTGTCTGAAAGACCAAGCTGTGGGCCAGTGGCCGTAGCTTGCGACAAGCCCTAAAATCTGTGCCGCTCTTTCAGGCTCTATAATTTTTCTCGCTCCCATGAAACAGTAAGGTTTCACTTTTACTTTGGACTTCATCTCAAATTTCTGCTGACCATTAGTCATACCCTTTAAATGAATATGTAAATAAAAATCAGGCGGAAACTGTGCCCCCTCCCGCCTGCCAGTATGCTACATGCTACAATAAAATGCTTCTCCAGCAAACTCTTGCTTCTTGCTAAATAGTCTGACTCATGTTTTCTGGTTAGGGAGAGGGAGTGGCGTCCTGCAAGGGCTGCGAACCCCAGTGCAGCTCCATGTGATGCAGTGAGTGTGCAGCGTGGAAAGGAAAATACAGTCTTTGTTCACTTAGCTTCATGGTTGAAATGTAATTAATGGCAAATGGGTCAAAAGTATGGATTATAAAATCATGGTAGAAGTGAAATTCGTGTGTTAATAAAGAAGTCTGAAAATGTCTTTTTTTTTTTTAAATCAGTGTAGGACTATTAAAAAACCCCTCCAGTCTGATGACTGAAAAAGTGCAGACAATGGAAGTTTTCTTATAGTTTCCAGATTTTTTTCATTCCAAGGTGTTTAGAGTAGTTCCATTTTCATTTTAATTTTTTTTTTTTTTTTGAGTTATTCCTGGTTAGTGATATCTTCCAAATTTTCTCATAAGCATGATCGAACTGTTAAGATACTTAAATTCAATTAAATGTTTAAGTAACCATCTAAGTAACCATCTCAGGAAAAAAAAAAGTGTAATTTCTGTCAATACATTTTAAAAGTAACAAAGGAACATTAGCGAAAATTCTCCCTCAAAATTACAGTAATGACAACTGTTTGATTTTTTTTTCCTTTTTAGATGTTTTCTATTTTCGATGGATTTTTGATCAAGGCTCTTGCTACGAGAAAAAGATCCCAGAAATATGCAGGTCTTGCTTTGTGTATTAATATATAAACCAGCTTTAATTTGAAAGAAGCGGAACCATCCTTTTGCCCTCGGGTTGCCTAATATTATCCGGTATAAAAAGTCTGAATGTTTCTTTGAGGAGCATTATCATCCCCAGAGTGTACAGCAATCTTTATGTACTTACTAAGGAAAACTAACCCAAGAATAAAACAGAAAACCAAGCCATCAGAAAACCACCTGGCCTTTACTGGTCCAATGCCATTTCTTTCAGCTTTAACCAAGCTGCAAGATGTTAAAAATCACCATTTCGCTTCTCTTGCAGGAGATCTTCAGGGAAATCCAGTCGATCTGCTAAAATCACTGAACTCTGCAGAGCCCAGCACGCGCTGCCAGCCACACAAGAGCAGACACTGAGCGCAGGGTCCTGAGGAAGCCTGGGAGGTCTGGGGAAAGCAAGGTGGCACCATCCTTCTCATCAGGTATCCCACCTTCATCTTACTCAAGATCTGGTCTTACTGTTTCATAACCCCACTTTTGGAGCACTGTATGAACACAACCCATGGTGCTGGAAATGCAGTATGATCTTTGGAAGATAATAGCCTTCTCCTGTTGTGAGCAGGTACATATTTTGCGCTGTTCCCCAATGATGGGAACCTGTTTTGAGTAGCAATGAATCAATCCTTCTCCTGGTATTTATTCACCATGGAGAGAGCATGTTAAAAGTTGTACACGCCACAAATGTTTTCTTTAATCTTTCAAAGTTCAGTCTAGTAATTAGTATATGGGAAGTGGTAAAAATCCACTCAGAAGTTCGAATTTCAGAATTATAGTGATTGTGCAAGCTCTGTTCATTTCCGTGCAGGTAGGTAGTGTGATCTTGGACTACATGGTCACATTTTGTCTCTGACAGCCTGCCTGCCACAATGTGCAGGCTGGATGCACAAGGGAGACAAATTAAGATTGCATATGCAGCTGTAAATGTGACATTTGGAAACTCGGAACTAGAACAGAAATAGCATTATTTTAATGTAGCTTTTTGTATGCATACAAATAAGCTTGTGGCTTATATTCGCCTCTCTCAGGTGCTGAGGCTTTGTGTTCGTTGTATTTGGTGGCTCTGTACGTGTCACTTCTAGAAATGGGTGTTAAGCACTGTGGTGGAATGAATAGGCAATTCCTTGGATTCTTGCACCTAGATAAGGTGTGTTTCACTGCGCCTTAAATCAAATTATTGTTAAAGTTGAAGATGGTACATTAATTCATCACAAGTCTGGAAAGACATGTGCTATTGATTATGTTCTGCCTTAGTCGTAGTTTTTCCCAGTTTTCTCTTCCCTGTCCTCATCTGTAATGGCCTGTCTGCTGATTAGCACTTTTAGGCAGCATTGCTGTGGGTCCAACTGTTTGAAAATTTGCTAAGATGGTATTCAATGAATACCAGATTTTCTTTTTATAGAAAAAGATTTTTTTTTTATAAGCCTTAACTAGTCAAATGACAAAAATAAAATTTGTAAAGCTCGTACTGTGTATGAGCATCTTGAAAGATGACCAGAATGACTTAGACATAGCAGCATCCAGCTACTCTATTTGTCCATGCGTGTCTGAGTTACTGAGTATCTCAAACTTGTATGTGCAAACCGTGCTTGCGCTGAGGGGATACGTGTACATCACTTATTTTGAAATCTGGGCTTTGAATAATAAAATAATAAACAAATATTAGCCTGTTTGTTGATAACAGAATGCAGAATTGGATTAGGCCATAATGTCTATTGAATGTCTAATTAAAGAACATGTTTTTTAATTATTTCTTAGGAAATTTTTGAAAAAAGACATTGTGAAAAGTAAAGTCGAAACCTTATCTTGCATAGAATCTTCTTAGGCAACTTTAAATATAGGAAGATTGGGGTGGTGGGGTAGTTGTGCAAAGAGCTAGGCTTCTGGGAATGGAAAATGACATTTTTTGGTTCTGCACCCTAAGCTTAAATGCACGCCACTGACTTAACGGGAAGGGAAAGTGATAAGGAGCGTAGTGGCTGCTGGGAAGGGTGAGCTAAGATCTGCTTTACTCCAAGCCACTAGCCCTCAGGGTGGATTTGCAAGGTCCCAGGTGAGCTTTTTGTGGCACGGTGAAACATGAGATGGAGATGATGCAGGAATGACACGTTTTACAGTGTTGCTGGATCAGCCACAGTCAGACCTCACAGGTCTTCTTGCTTATTTTCACCAGCACTGCTAACGAAGCTTTCGCATGCTCTAGAGCAGCCATAAATCTGTGCGCAATCTGTTACCGCTGTCTTCAAAACCTAGTACTTCCCTTTTCATACCACTTTATACACATTCAATCAATACACCACCTTATTCTCTCAAATGCATTACTAAGGTGGGCGTTGAGGCAATTATTTTATTATTTCGATTGCATTAAGAAACTGCATCTCAAATATCCAAAAAGATACTGCAAATATTTTGCATACTCTGTTATCATGACCATTGCTGAATTCTTTAATGAAGACACAAATGGCTTACTCAGCTATGGAAAGAGAAGAGAACATTGTCTGACCATATGGTGTCAGCTCCATACAGGAAGTTTAAAATAGAGTGAAACTGTTTCTCATAGATATGACAAAAAGCAAAAAAGCATTTTACCACAAAGTGATGACTTTCTTTTGAAGAAGGTGCTCTTTATCCCAGAAACAACATAAGCATGACATGATGTGGCAGTTACCATGGCAACTAATTATTTTTTATTGAACAACAAGAATAAACACAATAGCTTCACAAAACCCAGCATATCTTGGCAAGCAAGTTAAAATATCCCGGGGCATCATCAACATGTGCAGTCATCATTTTTAGTTTCCTTTTTTTTTCTTTCAGAGG
This sequence comes from Tauraco erythrolophus, assembly GCF_009769465.1. Taxonomy (NCBI): domain Eukaryota; kingdom Metazoa; phylum Chordata; class Aves; order Musophagiformes; family Musophagidae; genus Tauraco; species Tauraco erythrolophus. The sequence goes on along the minus strand of NC_141479.1, from coordinate 17,334,908 downwards.
TTTTTTATTTTTCAAATATGAACAAATACGTTTGATTATGGGTCAGAAAAGGTACGTTACTTTCTCATCTGACTTCTTCCTTTACTGAAATCTCCTCTCGACATCATTGCACTAGTGATGCATCGTCGTGGTCATTGAAGTTACAATAGGAAATGTCTGCCTTGGTTATGCACTTGAATTGATGAGCCCACATTTTCAGAAGTTGCCCAAGTGAGGAGTGAAAGGTTGACAATTTAGCTGACAGGAGAACATGTCAAGGAAAACGGAACAGATGGGGGCCTTGAAAACACCATTCTTTAGAAATATGTGGAATCAATTTAATCCACAATAATAGTACAATGAAGAATCTTGTTCTGTAATTACGAGGCTGAAAGAGAGATGGTTTTGATCCAGATATTATTGATTTAGTAGGCTGTGGTTAATAAAGTAATTCAGAAATTGTAGTGTCTGTTTCAGGCCTGGCTGAAGTCAACTGCACGTTCTTTTATTTAGTGTCCCTTTTCATAAATTGGATGAACTTTAATGAACATCACACTGAATACATGAGTCAAGGGTGATGTATTGATATTATCAAAGTTGATGGAACTTTTGCTGTGTTTGCAGTGTTGTCCAGATAGAGAGGCAAGGAGAAAGACCATGGCACACTTGTTCCTCTAACATCCAGAAGTATGTAGGTTTGGATAGATTACTTCAGAAATACCGATGTTTGCAATAGTACATATCACAGTGAGTGAAGATTCTCATCCTGTGATATGTCGCATGTATATAATTCAGTTTGTGTAATTCACTGTGCTAAATTCATACTCTCACTCCTGTTATTGCAGACTGTCTTGAAGGCAAGTATAATATTAGCCTCAATGGCAATATTGCTGCTATAGTTTCAATTATGCATGCGGGCTCATCTGAGGACAGATTAGATATACTGCCAAAGCCAAAATATTTCAGGAATTTTTCCCTCTCCATTTGAAATATCAGAATGAAAGAAGAAAATCTTCATCTGGGTTCTACCATTTAGGATGACTTTATAACTGAATATCACTGGTTTAATTCTAGCCTCAATTAGGGAAAAAAAACGATCCCTCAACCACATATTCAACCTCTAAGTCAATATTTTGGTTTCCTTCAGAGCCAGTTGTGTTAATCCAGTTAAGGTCAGATTTAGTCTGGAGAGGCTGTGAAATTACAGGATCAAGTGACACATGATGTACTGTGAAACTGAATTGCATTAGAGGTTGCATAAACAGAATTAATATTACTTAACATCGCTCCAACATCTGAAGCAGCAAGAAACCAGAGTGAACATGACTGAGGATCTCCATCTGTAGTAAAAGGACAGTTGTGTGTTGGAGAATTGAACGAGACCTGCCAGGAAGGCTCGTGTCTCACAGGAGGTGGTGATTGTGTTCAGGAGGGTCTTCTTTGAGTCACGGCTGAATCAACAGGCCAGGCTGCAGATTAGGGGAAATGGCTGCTGAAAGGAACTGGACAAAATATCCATTGTCATGCTGTCACCATTGGCCGCCTTTTCACTGAAACACAACAAGAGAGACTTGCTTGTTCACTGCTGTTGAAGATTTAGTGGTTCTGTTTGCAGAGTTGGGAGTTGGCTGATTGAATTCTGATTGAGATGAATTAATTCTGTGGACCCAAAAACACTCCTGAGAAGCTCTGTTCAACTGTGCTAGTAAGAGTGACTAAAATGTTACTTATCTACTGCTGACTTTGATTAAGACCAGTAAAGCAAGTTAATAATTTTGGTAGTTAGTCCCTAGAAAGTCCCTATTTACTTCTGCTGACGTGGATACAGAGGCAGCAATCTCTGGGGAAGGGGAGAGGCGGGGTGGTTTGTAGGGTGTTATGAATTCTCATTTCCCTTTAGGATGAATCACTGGAGCTTACTGCTAGTTTTGTCAGGCACCTGATTCTTCAGTAGCACTCAGGTTCAACTGACGATGATGAAAAAACTCCTCATATCATCTCTGTGTGTGAGAAGACTTGGCTGTGGGGTCATCAGGGGAGAAAACAAGACTGGGAAATAGTGCTAGCTGGAAAAATAAAATGTTGACACCCCTTCGACCCCACCCAGTAATTTTAAAATTTATGTAAATAGCTGAACTTTCATTCATAAATACTTGTATTTATGAATTGTATCCTCATGAAGAGTTGAATGTTAAAATGTGAAAATACTGGTCCTATTGATCTGATTTACTGTATAAAAGCCTGGAGTGTTAAGAACTGTTTACGGAAAGATGCCTAGTCCCTTCTAAAAACCATAAATGGGATGGTGGCCTGCACAGAAATACTGGTTTCATTCATGAAATGTAGAGCACTTGGCAAACTGACACAAAAGCCAGGAGACATATAGTTCTGTGATGACAAACTATAAACAAGCCTTTGTGGAATTTGCAGTGAAAAGGAATCATTTATTAGAAAGATGCATTCTTCCTCAAGATTTTTCGTTTTCTTTCTGGCACTCTGTACGAGATCCTCCAGACACCACTAACAGAGCAATGCCTGGAGGAGTCTCCAAGAGCAGATACTGTGGCACAGAGGGCAGGAGACTGGGCTGGGAGGATCTCTGTAACTACGTGGATACTCGCCAGCTGAGAATGTAATTCTAAGTGCGGATTGAGCTGATCATAGCTCAGAAATAAATTTATTTTTATCATTGAAATAAACCCACGCAGGCAGTAGATGCCGATGAGCTCCCATTCCTCAGCCAGCTCTCATGAAAGTGATCCCTATTCATGTGTGCAGGCAACAGAAGTCAACTCTCCAGCGAGTACAGGTTGTGGGTCAGACTGTCATTGGCTTCTTCAATTGCTTAACGTGATTATGTTGTATCTAGGAGTGGGATGCTGACAGCATTTTTTCGTTTTTGCTGTTGGAGGACAAGGACAATGGGCTGCAAATTAGAAGTTCAGGGCAAATCAGTTGTGTTATGTTTAAACATTATTTTGAAATGGAGTATAACATGACATAATGTTATGGGGAAACAGATTTGACTGCCCAGTCACCTTTATACCATGCTGGCAGGGATGGGACCTTGGAGGAATAGCATATTGCATTATGTTTATGCCCAACTCAATATTATTTTACAATATTGTAAGTTTAAAGGTGCTTTTGTTGCAAATGAGAATCAGGAACTGAGAATATTTTGCTGATAATTTTCTTTGGCATTTTCTCCTTTATTGAATTGCTAAGAATGCAATACCCAGTGCTGTGTTACATACAGCTGACTTTCTTACAGATCGGTACCTGGCTTTGCATTTACCAGAAGAAACACTTGGCTTTATCACACAGGCTTTTACTGAGAGATTTCAAACTGTAGCTAAGTGATGTGAACTTCGTATCACTTATAATTAGTGTAAGAAAACATTAAGGGCAAAATAGTGTCTGCCATTGCCTACAGAACCAACAATTTTTTTTGTAGAGGTCTGTGATATAGTTGGATTTTTCTGATGATAAATATCTAGTCATATAGAAAGAGTTATGAAGATTCTGTTCCTGAAAGGGTAAATGGTGTGGAGGGAATTACAGCACTCCTGCTGTAAGGCCAAAAATGTCTTGTCTTCATACTACTCTCTTTACCAGAAATGCATCTGAGTATGTTGCAACACAAAAGAAGAAAACTAGACCAGAATCATAGAAGTTGTAACTAAAATAATAATACAATACTTCTCAGTGATACATATTCCCTTCCCCTCCCAACCTGGAAATCTTAGTTTACCACAAATTTCTCTTCCGTCCAAAGAATTTCGAATGGGATGTAGCAGTAAGGGATGTAGCTGAATTGTGGCAAAAGACGTAAGTGTCAACTTTGGCAAATAAAGGTTTATCTCTCCTTGAAAAATTCTGCTGAGTATTATAGCTTAGACCTGCTCTGTTTAAATCACGTTGTGGATATATCTATACTGCAGTGTAGTGGAAAACACCCAAACTATTATTAACTAATTGCTCATATACCAGTAGCAGTCTAGCTATGGTAGACAGCACCAAGTACCTAATTAGCTGAGCCTGAGCTCCATGCTGCTCCAGGCAGAACACTGGGGATGCGCTATGGATGCATTGCCTACACCATTTAATGTTAATTCAGAAAACTGCATTATTGCAGGAGTAATGGCAGTGGTAGGCTGTTGTAGGCTGAAGCAAATCCCTCTCCTGAATAGGAGTAAAGGAGACTGTTGATTATCTGTAGAAGAGGCATTTGCTGGCAGGGAAGGAGCTCTTCATGCTCTCACACTTAAAAGTATCTCCACCAAAGCCTTCAGTTTTCTTTAGAGATCTATGAAGTAGCCCGTATGTGACGTGAAACCATACTTCCAGTTGTTTCTGATAAAGGCATCGAGTGCCCTCCAGCAAAAGTTTGAACTGGCGGACAAATCTCATGTTGTTAGCACTTGCTTTACTTTTCAAGAACAATAATTAGGCACTCAGATACTGCGGTGATGACTATTCCAATCTGAATAAAGCAGCACAATGACTTGCCTCAGCGGCATGTTTTGAAGGAGTAGTTTCTCCTCCTACCCTTTGCCTCCTACTCTGAAGTTTGTAGGATATCTTGTGTATATTATGGCAGAAGTGTGGTATGCACTGATTGTGCTGAGGGAATTTTCTTACAGGCAGCCAAAGGGTTTTTATTTCCCAAGTACACTTCTGTGGCAACACATGAGGACTGTAGTGAAAGAAAAAAATTTCCCTTTTATCTGAACTTCAGCTGGAGTCAAAGCAGTGAAAGATGCTGAGCAGTCTTGTTTTAGCCTTGTGGAGCACTTAACCGTGTGCTTAGGAGGCAAATTTGTGTACAGTCCCGTTGACATCAGTGATACTTGTAGGTCCATGCTTCGCAGCATCTAGGCCAGTGCGTTTCCACCTGACTGGGTCAGGCCTTTGGCACACAACTACTTTTGCTATTACGGAAATACGAGTCAGGAGAACCCGCCGCAGCTGGTTCACTTGTCACTTGAAGAGCCATCTGATGTATGCAGAAATGAGCTTTTGTCTGCAGTGAGGACCTGTGATACTGAATGGTGTGGGTGGTGGCAGTCCTCGTCAGAGGTGATGTGACTAATGCAACTCACTGAGTCACTGTCGCACCGTTAGGTCTTGTTCTGCAGAGGCTTTCTGTGCTGGACACTATATGTCCCCTTTCCATAAGACTCCTTAAGAACTAGCCCTAGCAGGCTACACCTGATTAATTTAAAAGGTGATTATCATAATCTGTAACACTGCTCTTGGGCTGCAGACATTGCAAGGACAAATGAGAGCAGAATTTAGCCTGCAAACTCTAGTTTACAGATAATATAGTATTAAGTTGAAATGTCATTTATTGGAGAAGCCCTCAGAAACAGCTTCCAAAATCACAAAATTTGGAAGAGCAGCAGCCAGTCAAGAATAGGTATGTGCTCTAGATTGTGCATGGAGGTGCAAGGCTGACGTGCTGGTCACCCTCCTCATCTGTGCACTCCACACTGAGTAGACACTCACTGCAATACCTGCATTTACGTATGGCATGCACACCTCTAGCCTTGTCCTCATGGCAGAGGCAGTAAGAGGTTGCTTCTCCTGCCGTGTGTGCTGTGCCTGGGACTGACTAACCTGGCAGGTTAAGAGGCACGTTCCGTTACAGGAACTCTCTGGAACTGGCCCATTCTCTGCAAAACACAGCAAGCAGCAGTGGGTCCGTAAGACAAGTTTGAATCCTCAGCATCTCCTCAGTCTCCTACAGGCGAGAACGCAGTGAGAGTGTGTGGACTTGGCTGTGCAAAGCACAGGGTCAAACACAGAGGAGTTGCCGATTTAGTGTTAGTCCTGTAACTAAGAGTTACAAATTAGAGAATACTCCACGTTTGTGGCACATTTTTCAAAGTAAGATGTGTTTACAAATATAAAATATAAAAATACATTATTTATTTTATTAAGGACATTCATTGTCATCTTGAAGTATTGAACATTTAATGCAAAATGCTAAATGAGGTTATGAGAAGGAATGTTTGATCCTGGTCTTGTTGAAGCATTTCTTAGCGTCTACTATTTTAAGTGTTACAAAGGGTCAAGAGAAGAGCTCAGGATCAGCTGTATGCTTAGAATTTTTTTGGCAGGATAGAGTTGACTGAACACTTTAGCTAAGCAAGGAAGATGAGAGGGTCAACATGAAAAATTGGAAATGACATATCTGGGCAGCCTTAATGAGACACGTGCAGGCATGGGTCAATTCTCTTGACGACATATCAAGCTCAGAATCACATGGATCCAAACCCCAGTGTATCTTGGTTGTGAGCGTGGAGCCTTAGATCAAGTTTAATTGCAGTTTAGCAACTTCTGGAACGTTAGGGAATAAGGAAGCTATCCATATTATTCTGTAAGCCTGGAATGGATGAAGCAAATGAGTAAGTACATCATATTAGTGTTTTCATTTATAATCAACATGAATGTGTATGTGTATGTGTGTTTTTATGCATACATGCCCAAGGCTACAGAGCCATCTCTTTAGAATATCTGCAAGAGTTACTCAATAACATCATTTCATTAGATCAGTTCTTCCCTTTCACTAACATATTTTTCTATATAACATGGCACAACAATAACATGTAAAAAAAGTCTGAGAGCATAAAAAATGCAAAGATCTGTATAAATTAACCGAAGAAGAAGAAGAAGACATAATGCTTCGGTCGGTTTACTCACACCTCTTTTCACACTTTGAAGAAAATAGGCAAAGGATACTAAGAACAGAAATGTAAACTCTTGGAGGCTGCAATCGTAGTTAATACCCAAAAGTCCTCACATTTCAGTGCCTAGTAAAATGTTATAGACTACTATGGTTTTTGTCATCAGTGAATTTTATAGACCATTTTAACGATGTGCAAACCTTTTCCAATTAATAAGCAATTATCAGCCTGTTAAGGAAGTTGCACAACACTGCAGACTTTGTTTGATAGTTCACTGATTTTGTGAGCAAATACTTTGTCAGCCATTAGGTGCAGGTCCTAGAGAGATTCCTTTGGAGATGTCTACAAATCATTACTTGGAACTGTGAAATTCACCCCATTATTGGCTGAGATTAAAAACCAAACAACCTCTATCGGTGATGGAAAGGTGCATCTGCCATTGGAAAGGCATAGTTAGTGCCCCATAAATTCAAACAGCGTCACTCATGCGATCTTCGGAATCAATATTTGAATAAGCAATTGTCACATCTGCCACTGCTGCATCCAGTAATTGAAAGTCATTAGTTTTAAGGGGTTCCACTGGCAACGCAGAGTCAATGTGCATTGATATGTTTTCTCTAGTCAATAATGTGGGCAATAGTCAATCTCCTTGGCTGATAAGCACATCTGCAAGTTAAAATCAGATTATTTACTATTAGTTTTAGTGTATATGATGTCACCTTTTGTGGAGAGTAGGTCCATACCCAAGGAAGCATAATGATAAAAGCATTAGAAAGAGAGACAGGTTCATTTGACATATTTGTTACTTCTTCTGCTAAGGATGAATTTTGCGGGGCACTAGCAAATCTTCCCTGACTGTAAGCAATAAAACAATTACTAGAAAGAGTGGCTCTTGTGTAATTCAAAAAGAAAATAACAGCAGATGAAAAAAGCAGCAGGAAACCCCATGTGGGGAAAAGTGCCTTGTGTTGTTGATACACTGAAGTGTTTCCTTCATGCTCTTGCGGAGATATGTGTAATTTGGGAACAGTGTTCCCAGAAATGGCTAAAACCCCTCTGCAGTCCATCTGTGTGCAATCTCAGAGCAGTTCTGCTCAGGGGCAGGACAGCCAGGCTCTGCCATGGGCTTCAGCAGCGCTCCGGGGGTGCAGATCCCAGTGAGCCTTCCCAGCTGAGCAGCGGCTTGTGGGGCTCTTGGTGGTTTGCCCCACCCAGCAGTCAGATGTGGAAATACCTCCAGTTGTTCTTGGCAGTTCAGTGTGTCCCTTGGCTGCAGCTGTTAAGTCTCTTGCTTCTGATTCCTCCTCCAACTAGCCTGCCCGGGCTTCACTGCCTGTCTTTGATCCCTTTTGCAAATCCTGCTTGTCGTACATGCGCTCTGGCTTCCTGACCCTTCCTTTGGCTTCTCATCATGCTTTCTACTTACCCTTCGGCTCAGTAGTTTTGGGTTTCTTGGCCCAAGTTGTGATCATGCCTTTCTGTTTAAACCCCTGGCTGAGCAAAACTCTTTTTCTGTCCTCTCTGCTTTTGGGCAGAGATAGGTCTCTTTGTGTATCTGCACCTGCTTCCAAACCCAGCTTTAGCCTGGCTCTGACCCACAGGGCCTGACCGCCCGTGTCCTGTCTGCCGGTCTGCAATATTCAGAAAGATCAGTGGGTTTACGTGTGGGGACATAAAAAAAGAATGTCCCCCTCTGAAGATCATTTTGAGTTTGTTGTGAAAGTTGGGCATATGACATGGCACATCTGCACAGATGTGGTTATGTCTATGCTGTTGGCTTAAATAGTCTCCATAGATAAAACATGGTTTACGTGTTCCTAACACTGCTAATTCTGCCACGGTCACAGTTACAAATGCACATACCTCTTGCAAATAGGGGTCAGGTGTAGTTTCAAGTCAGTCAGTAGCACTTTAGGGAAAATATTTCCGTGTATCTTTTTAATTGAGAAAGGATTTTTCGTATTGCTTTGTGTTCTAAAACTGAATTTAATATCCTACAGCAATATAATACCCTGTAACTCCTCCACTGTTTCATGCGTATGCCCATGTTGTCAGTAGATCATACGATACCATCGGCAAAAAAAGCACCCGAAAAAGCAGGAAATCAGTTGGTCTCAAAGAGCATCACCCTCAGATCCTGCAGTGAGCTTCTGAGTGGAGGATTTATCGCTCAGCAGAGTGAATGTCTCCTTCCATGATCGTAAAACTTCAAGTGAGATAGAAGTGATGTATGTGAGTTGTATGGTGTTGCTCACAGATGGCTCTTTGTATCTGTGTCCTGAGCACGACTGGACGTGGAGAAGGAGTTGGCTCCTGGGAAAGCCCTTCTGGTGTGGTGACAGTGCAGGTTGTCCTTGACTGCCACCAGATGACAGATATCCTCCAGGAGGATGCTATGGCCTCCATGCACGCTCAGGACAGGGTGAGTTTTCTTAAAGAGAAGCCTACTTGGATGCATCCCTTGTGCTAGCAAACTCTCCCCTTGTTTTTGATGGCCTGAGGAGCTGGGTTTTTCACAGATCTTAAGATGATGTCTATGGAAGTGTGTGGTTTTGGCACTGGAGGCCTCAATCTTTATCCTTATGGGTCCCTTCCAACTTTAGATATTCTATAACTCCACTTGAGGTATTCTATAACTCTGTGATCTCTGGTGTTGACCAAGATGGCAACTGTAGCAGGAGACTGCAAACAGGGCTGTGTTGAATGCATCATGGAGCAGGAGGGCAGCAGTGATCAGAAGTGGCCACCTGCCATGTGTTATGCCACATATCTGAAAATAACCAGTGACTGTGTCTGAAATGAATCATCCATAAGCTGAAGGTTTGATGTGCCAAATTTTAAAAGAATAAACTAAAGGGAAAACATGTTCCCTATAGACACAAATTAAGCTGTTTTACTCCAGCTCTGTGTCATTGTTGTTGTTTTTGTTTTTTACTTGAGCAAGAGACTGTTCTGACTCAGACTTTAATTTACGAACGTGTTTCCAATATTGCCCTAGTGAACATAGCAGAGCCCGTATAAATAGATTGTTACTACGAAGCAGAGTGCCAACATGCAACCCAAATCCTTGAGTTTAGGATTTACATCTCATTTTTAGATGTTCACTTTCCCAAGATGGATTTTTTTTTAATGGAATAACTTCAGAGTCCAGCTCAATAACTCTGGCATTAAATACATCTAAAGAACTTCACATGTATGCTGAGTACAGTGGTTCTGGGGAATGACATTTGGATTGGGTTGAAGTTTAGTAATAGGAAACAATAACTTAGATCTAAAAAATGCTGGAAATAATAATGTAGTACTTTGAAATGTAATTATATTACCTAAAAATAAAATGCTAGTGCTAAGTTACATTCACGAATTACATTTACTGGATTTACCACTATGAACTAGAAATATACGGCCAACTTCAAAGGTGGGAAAAGATGCAATTTACAGCTCTGATGGAATAACTGCAGTGGTTTAAAGAACTGTCACTCCAGTTGTCCCGCTCCCTCCTCTTCAGGTATCCATGTATCATCAGCAGTGGTTTAAAGTAACATCCTGGGCAATAAACTGCAGCATCTCAAGCATAACTACATCCCATTTGGCTGACATTAACCTCTGGCAGAAGGATAAGGTAGAGACCTAGAAACACTGATGTTTTAAACTGCCACTCCTAAATCTACTAGAGCTTGACTTGCAAAGATCTTTCATCTTCTTCTGCCCTCAGGAATGCATCTAGGCTCGCGTGGGATGAGGATCTGAGCATGTAGATGCTTAGGCTTTTGCAGGTCAGACTCAGAATGGACAGATACGATAGATATGTCAAGAGGCAAGAATTTTGCGGATGAAATGTGCAGTAGACTTCAGAATCTAATGATATTGATGGACTGTTTTCAACTGACTGCAGTGGTTTTTAAATCTAATATTGTGAATATGTATTTTTATTCACTATAAAATGCTCCAGTAAGACAGTAGAGAGTTTTGTGCAGAGCCAGCTGTATATATTTGAAAGTAAGGTCATAATTACCCGTACTTACTCATACCGTAAAAAGTAGTTAATGCTTTATCAAGGCAAATATTTGAGCTTATCAGTCTATGAAAATATTTCTTTTATCAGCATAAACTGGGTGGAAAAATATCTTACCAAGAAAAAAGGAAAATTCTTTCCAAGGACTGGTGATACTATGAATTGTCAGGCTCAGGATAACACTTCTGTGAACAGATAAGCAACCTTGGAAAACTCAAAGTTAAGAATAAATAAAACATCAATGGTTTAATGTGAAAACCATTTTTTGCGTGTTGTTAGATTTAGGCCAGATTCTTCTATCTTTGGCTTTACAGTACTACCAGCTTTCACTCTTTTATCATGAATGATGAAATACTGATGTTTGTAGAAGCTCATCCTTTAAATAAAAATCTGAGCTTTTACTTTAGAAAACAGATTTATGGCTGAATAAAAAAGCTTTAAATATGACCCATGTTAATACAAAAATAATCTAGAACCACACAACAAAACTAGACCAGTCATATATCTTTTTGGTAATTCACTAATTGATATGCGAATCTAATTATTAGGCCAACGAGACCACGATCCGCTCACTCGTTGCCGACGGTTATGTCCAGGTGCTGTGATCACACAATATTTAATAGCTGGAGAAGCTGCGCGTGGTGGTGAGTTGGGAATCCATATGTAGGCTGTGTGATTCACAGTCGAGGCGAAGGCGAGGAAAGCAGAGATGCTAATGTACACAGCAACCAAACCAGGCGAGCACGAGATTAAAGTCCACCTGAAGACGAGGAAACAGAGCTGCCTGCGAAATACCCAACCAATGGGAATGGCAAGAGCAGAACGAGAAGCAAGGCCAGAGAGAGACACCCCCAAAATTTCTACGTTCATCTGATGATTTTGAGGGGCTTGGCTTGTGATTCTTAGAGCACATGGCCATGCTGTAGTTGCGTGACTGGTTATGTTGTCCTTCAAGTAAATATGTGTGTAAATTTTCTTAGGGGGCGACATTAAGCACTGCACAGTAGATTATTTCTACAATAGCTAGAACACCGCTCCATACAGAAACTATTCTCTTAGAATAATGTCCCTTTTTCATATTTGCTTTTGAAACAGCCAGAGATTTCTTGTATCTAAACACTTTTGTCACTGCTTGTTTTCTGTACGGTGTCACATGTCTGGAAGATTGATGCTGATCTTCTGATTGTCCGTTATCAATTTTAAATCTGAATGGCACATGCACAGCAATTTGTCCCTGCCTATGGCAGCAGATTGTCAAGAAAGATTAGAAAGTATTGCACTGTCTTACGTGGTAAAAGCTATTTTGCTATTTAGGTGAAATTATTTGATTAGCTCAGGAAACTAATAGTTTGTAAATAATTGAAGTCTAAACTCAACCCTTCAATTGGATAAGGTTCAACATCATGAGAGATTGTATATGCTCCACTTTTGTTGCTGAGGGCTTGAAAATAAACTGTGTAGATATCAAAGAGCTGTCAAGCAAGATTTCTAACAGGCTGAGTGCATTGAGAAAAGAGTTAGTTAAAGTCTAAGCATGAGCGATAGTGTTTGCATAGTAAAGCAGTGATTATGGCACTGCTGGACTGTAAGGATATGACTAATATTATACTGAGCTAGTAATGCTTATGAAGCTGGAAAAAACGTACAACACAAATTATTTTTCTCTGCTGAAAATGGCATTTCGAATCTACCCAGAGAAACTGAATTGGTTCCCACATGAAGCCCTGCAGGGAAAAAATACATGCCAAAGGCAGACTGGAGGAAAGTATAGTTGTTTGCAGACATATTACTGCTACTCAGCTTGGATTTCAGAACATCCTGTAGTTGTGTGGACAGTTGGCTGCCGAAGGTCCTACTCGTTGGGTCTTCAGGGCATCTGTTTGGCAGTTCGGATCTGAACTGCATGGAGAGGTCTCTCGTCATTTGCCATTGCTCCTCAACCCTCCAGCACGGGTGTGCTTTTAAAGTGAAAGTCGTGGTTATTTGCTGCACAATCAGCGTGCCCTGCTTGAAAAATTCTGGGTAATTTGACAGAGTAACTCCTAATGAAGATGAGTGAAACTTGGAGTCCTTATTCTTTTGGAAAGGTGGGAAGAATCTTTCCCATGGACTTGCTGCGTTATTGTGCTATCTGCAAGCTAAGGCAGGGGCTGGGCAGCGTGCACTGGACTCCTGACGCTCTGAACAGTCTTGGCACAGAGACCTGGCCAGGGAAAAGGAAATCCTTAGAAAAAAATAAGAGTAGTTTACAATCTAGACAGAGATTAGATAGTAATTTTCAACTTGGTGAAATTTCCATTTTGGGTGAAAATGATGGGTTGAAGGTGCCTTTCCAGTGAGGCTTCTATTGAGGAAAGGATTTTTTCCTGTCTCTCCGTGCTATGTATAGATTGTGATTGCTACCAGTAGTGAAAAGTAAATGTATTTTAAAGAGTTGTAAGTCTTAAATGATAAGGATCTTAAAGCATTATGTTTGCATTACTTTCTTCATCAACAAATTTGCAATCATCAGGTGGAAGGTAGACTAAAAACACAAAAATAAGGGATTGTCAGTCAATATTGTGGCATCCTTTCAGTTGCTATATACTTTTATAAACAAATGCTCCGTTATTTTATATTTCTTCCTCCACATATCCTGGTTTTCAAGTGCTGTTTAGGTAATTCAGGTAGTTAGTGAGCACCTGCAATATAAATACTCTTGTTATTGGATAAGTATAGAGGAAGATGAGTTGTTCATTAAGCTGATATGCTGGGAAGGAGAAAGTAGGGAACTGTAAAGCTACACTGGCAGAGTGGGACAAGACTTCTCAAGCATAGTTCATTTAGTCTTGTTCCTCTAGAGGTGACGACAGAGGAACTTGAGAGCCTGGCTTAGGTCAAAATTCCTACTCCTGTGAGGAGTGGTGATGAGACCACCAGCTGGAGGTTCTTCCCAAGAATTCTGAACTTTAGTTAGACTGGAGATTTGAAGTGTGTTGGTAATTAAAATGAAGAAATTTCCCTTGGAAGTGGAGGTGGTTTTGCTACCTGGTTCAGCTCTCTTGTGGATTCTCATTCTCTTGTGGTTTTTTTTTTAATGACTGATGTAACTGTATTTTAGGAGGGCAGGTCTGGGCATATTGCCTGAAGACTCCAAGGCTATGGGAGGTAGATACAATGTAGTCTTACTGATTTCAGATGTATTTCTTTAATAAATGTTTGAGTTATAGCAGTACCCTGGGATCTAATCAAGTAGAAGCTCCTGGTGCACAATGGCATGCAGAACTGTGAGATGGAGGTAGTCTATGTCCCAAAGATGTTTATAATCTAGGCATCCTTAGCAAGACTAGAGAAAATGCTATATGCAAAGCATTTGTGGAACTGAACTGCCAGCTATATGTGGGCTTCCATAAAGAAGCCACCCAGGTGATGTCATTAGAGAAAGGTTTTGAAATACTCAGTGTATTAAGACCTCTCTGGTTTCCTCAGATTTCTTAGCTTCAGATGGCTAGTGTGTAAGCCATGGCTTTGAACCTTATAGTCAGGAAAGAGAGGAGAGAGAGCTTTTGCCTCCTGAATTTTGATAAGTCTTTTTTAAGTCAAGAATACCTCTTCAGGACATCACAATATCTGAGAGTCATAATATCACAGACAACTTCAGTTAGGTACAGATGTTCTTGGCATGTTGCTAATCTCGGACCCTTCATTTTATCGTGGAGCTGGAGAGTCAGGGCAGAAACTCCCAAACCATCTGTAACAGAAAATTTATTTCACATAGAGTTGTAAGTACTCAGTAGGGGTCCAGTTTTAGACAGCCTTAAAACCTGACCTTTAAAAGGTGCTATTTCAAACACCTTCAGTAATTGTGCCTCTGGAAAGCTTCATTCCTGCATCTATACAGTCTTGCAGTCTGTGATCATCTAATTTATTTTGGTGGGATTTGAAGTTTTATTTCCATTTGTTTGTGTGGGTTTTTAGTTGTCTGATTTCTGTGTTTTCTTGGTAAATGCCTGCAATAGTAAACTGCTCTTCCTTTCCTCGGGGTGTTTTGCTATAGTTTCACAACCTGGTTACCTGCTGCTAAGTAATAATTGCTCCTTAACCATTCTGAAAACAAAGATGCTATCAAGACAGAATTATTACTGAGGATTCACACACACACATTTATTTCCCCTTTGCACTTGATTTGTCTTTGTATTGTTCTTGTATAAATTGAAAAATCTCTTTGAAGGTATATTTTGGGATTGATTATATATTTTTTTTGGCTACAGTTTCTTCAAATCTTCATTAAAAATGCTACATGATGATAGTAAATAAAAAGGAAAATCAATATCAAGATGAACTATTTTAAGCTCATTAGTACACATTCAAATCGGTATTTTGTATTACCGGTAAAGAACGAAAATATTTATTCAGAGCAAAAGTACTTCAGTTAAAGGAAGCTTTAATTTTTATTTTTTAAAACCTCAGAAGAAATATGCACTGTTTTCACTCTTATTTCCCTTCATGCCAAACATATGTAATCCAGTCTCTTCTGGAGTTTAGAGCAATTCATTCCTACTGCCTCTTATTCACTCCTTGATAAAGCAGCATACAATAGAGTCTTTCCTCCACAGTACATTTAATGTGCCAAAAATAATGTCTACTTGCAAACATAAGTGTCTTTAGAAGGATTATTATCATAAGAAAAAATGAAATACTGGTGCCTATTAAAACACATTAATGGGAATGCAACTGATGCAATAAAACTTAATTTTGTTTTAAAGTTTTCGCCTGGAGCCTCGCTTCTATCTATTTTGCTCTTAGACTGTACATGTAGAAACAGAGGAATGCAGCAAGGATTTACCCCCACCCTGAGTTTCTTTCTAGTCAGAGGTAAAGATAAGACCGTTGTCATGATGCCAGAGTCTTTACGTGGCATGGGAAGGCTGAAGTAGGAGATGAAGCATTAAATATGCCATATCTTGTGCCTGGAACATCGAGTGAGATTTGGGACATGGCTTTAAGGCTGTATCAGAGGGAGGGGAGCAGCTGCAGAGACAATGCTGGTGCCTGTAGCTTGGCTGAGACCTCCCTTGGGAGAAGCCGTCTTCCTCTTACCTACAGCCTTCCCTTGGTGAGATCTCTTCTTCTGCCTCCTCTGGGAAAGAAAGAGACATCTATGGAGGACTCAAAGGGAATGGTGAAAACCAGAATGACAAAAATAAGACGACCTTCTTCTCCATATGTTGTCCTTGAAACCTTATCTTAAACAAACAAAACCTACCCTGAATCCATATCAGGAAAATGCAAGTTAGGTAATGCTTTGGAAGGCCTGTAAATAACTCTGTTTTGGAGTTCTCTGTGGGTATCACAGCGGGATCAGATGCTATGTCTCCATGTGATAACATACTGCCAGTGTCCAGAGAGATATTTTTGCCTAGAACCAAGCTGCCAAGAAGTCTGAAAGAGAATACCCTTCCAAATGGTGCAGTGTTTTGTCATTAATTCATACAAATCTGCACAGGAAATGAGCACTGTCCCCATCCTGAGGGCCTTGCAGCGAGACTTATTTGACGAGAATCAACTACCTGATGCACAAACAAAAAATACACAAATGCTCATTCACAGAAGATGTCAGACAAACATAGTTTAAATTAAACAATTAGTTTTTCAAGAACAGATAGCAACAACAGGAAAAGCTGTTGCCCCCCCCCCATACACATCAAAGTGAAATATTCTAAATACTTCAAGTATTTAGAGGAGTATTTAGCAGGAGGCTCTATTTCACTCAACAAATAGAGAATGAATAATTCGATATTTAGAGGAATGGACAAGTTTCTCAGAAGGTGGCTTCTGATCATCCATAAATGCTTTATGACCTGCATAATGCAAGGACTATCACTGTGGGCCTTAATAGCTGCACTTGAAAGCTTGCACACTTACTGCCGTTGCACAACGCCAAAACGCATCTGTGTGTTACTCACTGATAGTAAAGATGAATGTCAATTAGTTACTCTCTGCTGAATCTGATCTGGGCAGGACTTCAGCCAGCAGCTGCCTGCGAAGAATGGTCTGCTCATACCGGGCCAGTCTGCAGGACTGGAGCCTTTTTTGCCATGTAAATTATTACTATAAATTAATATAACTATTATCATATAAGAACTCACTTTGAACTCAAACTATGGCATTTTAGAAAGGCTAAATTTGAATACCGTGCATAATCAGTTTGGCCAATTAATTAGTTAATCCTGATACAAAGGAAGAACGCAATGGACCTGTTTTCCATTGATACTAAGACCCTTTTATATCAGTTGTTTGGCAGGGAGTTATTGTTCAAAGTTGTTAAAATCCACTCTGAACATGCCTCTATGTTTTCATGCAGCTTCTATTCATCAGCAAGTTAAGTAAATGGTGTAAAAATATCTGCGAGTACTGATTCAGGTTTGAAAATTAATTTTATGATCCATGTTTATACCTCTTCTGTATTCCCTTTCCATGAGGGCAATTGAAAGGTACAATCAAGATGCCCACGGAAAGCAATTGCACGCTCAAGTGCTTGTGTGGATGGAGTTGTAAATTTGTGTGCTCAAATACTGATGGGGAAAGGGAGCTACTTGTGTGCTTAAACGTGTGTACAAGTTCCATCTCCTTGCAAATTTAGTTGGATGACTTTGAAAGGTATGCTTTTAAAAACCACATGGAAATTTTGTCTTCAAATTTGCTTTCTGTGAATATAGTATTTGCATTTGGAAATGGACTCTAAAGCCAAGGTAAGTGTATTACGGAGCTCTCCCAAGCTGTGTGGAGTAATAACATATTAGCCAATTGTAATATTCATAGTTAATGAGGGACTTCAAAAAAAGTTTAAGGAATGACTAAATAACACTTAGATTTATCAGTCTTTGGTTATTTCCAATTGTGAAAATAAATTAATTGCATAAAGTGTGATAAATGCTGATTTATTTTTGGAATTAGAATGTGTTACAATTCAAGAGCAGATTAGGGTCAATTTACACTAAGTCTGCTTTGAAACTATTATATAACTGAGCCCGAGTAGGTCACTATGTCCTGCTCTGCATACAAAAACTCCCAGACTCAGTTTCTATAAATAAAGATCAAGCTAAACCAGACAAACAGCTTCAGTCTAATATTGGGAAGCTCATTTCGTGCTCCCTTCTGCAAATAATTACACTGGAGTCCAAGTGAGAAAGGAGCACACCATCATCTGGCGTACGCCACGCGCACAGTGAAAAAGATTATCTTTTTGCATTAACGTCAGCATTAATAAATAACCGCTCGTAGCTCTTAGTAAACTCCGGGACTAAAACGTGAGCGAGAGGAGTGGGCGATGTTTGCTTTTTATTTACCCATCCACGTACCTCTCATATTTTGTGTCGCAGTGTAGGAAGACAAAATAGCAGGGCACGGTTTATTTGTGAGATGCTGTTGCCCTAGTTACCGGCCTCGTATCAGGGTTAAGGGTGACAGTGTGGGCTCATTCCTTAATCTCAGCTCAGGTTGCTCACAAGGGAAAAGGCTTTAATGTTAACTGAGCCTGTCTTTGGCTTGGGGAGTTAGGCCTCTAACAATGCACCAGGGAATATTTCTTCTTTGCGGCTGTCATAGCTTGTCTGGGGAACGGGGACGGGGATCGCGTGGTGGGGGAGGGCAGGCCTCGCTACGGTGAAGCTTACTAAATTATGGAGGAGGGGATTATTGGTGGGAGCAGGGCTGTGGGCTCCGGCAGCCGTCGGAGGAACCTTTTGTGTTCCAGCCTGGCAGAGGACAGGTTTTTGTTACAATCCCCTTCCACGCAGCTCGGATAGGATTGCTTCGTGGCGTGCGCCGTATGGCCGAGGAGGGATTCGCTGCAGCTGGAGTAACAGAAGAAGGCGCAGAGTTTGGCTGTGGGATGGCAAGTGTCTGCAAATATACTCTCCCACCTTTGTGGAGGAAAAGGATGAGTTAATGGAGCTGGTCCCACTCTCAGCTCCGCCAGTTGGGAATGATTCAGGCTAAAATTGTCATCCTGGATAGGCACCTATTGTGCTGGAATTAACTCTGTAACGCTGGAATTAGCTCTCTTAACTCTCAAATTAACTCCTTTTTCTGTGTAAAGATCCCCCTGCCAGACACAAAAATGCTTCTTGCATGCCACCCAAAATGTGTTGATAATCCAAGACATCAAAATGTGTTGATGAGACGGAGCATCTGGTCCTGATCTGCAATGAGGTGCCTCTCCATCCATGTCACCTTGAGGTCTGACCTGGGTGACTTGATCAGGGGACATTTATCACCTTGATTTGATCAGCTTCATCCCAAAATACACGGGTAAATGTTGCTTTCTTTAAAGCTTGGCGGGGGGGAACAGGCATCAATGCAATAGCTCCCAGTCAGGCTGTTGGAGCTTGTATTTGGGTACCTTCTTGACCTTCGGAAGTTTGGATTTGCATCTCGCTTTCCCTATGTTATAGTTGTTAAACTATACCACGTTGGAGGGGACAATAATGGAATTTAATTGAGAAAGGAAACGCTAGGCTAAATTTTAGAGGCAAATGGCCTTATCAGGGAAAGGCTTTAGAAGAGTTAGAGATGATTATTGCCCTGCTGGGCTGTTCTGCAAAGTTCTTTCCCCTGGTGTAAGTGAGCCTTTGTATTCTCCTAGGTGAAGGCGTTAGCGCTCATGGAGCAATAACCTCAACCTGTAGCTAAACATATGGGACATACAGGCCTTTCGGTAGGGCGTGTGTGACTGAAAGGATCCACGGTCATTTACTCAGTGCATGAAAGTGCCTTTTTAATTTCTTCTTGAGACATTAATTTTTCACTGTTACTTGACATCAGTCATCCGATATAAAGAGGAGACAGTCTGGGACGTTTGCACGCTATCATGACAGATATTTCATACTTTTTACTGTTCTGTAAAGATAGTGCCATGAATGAATCACCTGAAGATAAGACCCTCTGTGCTTGATAACGGTTAGCCAGAGACCTATAAATCATGAGAACAGTTGCTTTTTAGAGTATCTTTTCCATATGCTAGTTTTAACTGCGGAGCTAAAGCTGTGTGCAGGGAACAGGTTGCAGGCTGCAGGCTGCGTGTGTAAGAAGGCGAACCCACTGGCTGCGGTCTTTGCGCTCCGTGTTTACTTTCCTTCAGCTCTCTTACTTAACATGTTCTTTGAGTTTATACATCAAGATAAGGTTTCCTCTAACTGCCAGTCAGGCAAACTTAACGCAGAATCTGATAATTAACTTGTGTTCTGCTTCATACATCAGCAACCACCACAATCAATACTGGGGTGAGAACTGGAGTTGTTGCCGACTGCTTTTGCAAATGATGCTCGAGGCAAAAATGGAGCAGAGTGGCTGTTACACAGCTGTATTCGCTCCGGCTGCCCAGGCCTCCCGTTGACAGCCTGCTTTTGTAGATTAAGGAGCTGATTTGCAGGGGGTGTAAATCATCATAGCTCTATTGACTTCAATAGAGAATCTTTCTCTTTCTTCCCCATATGTTCATAGGAGAGTTTGCACCCTTTTCCTTCTGTTTCTGTTGTTTCTCTGCAAGAGACCAAAAGTGTGAGGTCCCTTCTGTGCTGGAGCTGTGAGCTGAAGCAGGGTCAGCAGGCAAAAACTTTGGATGATGCCATTTGTACATAAAAACTACAGTAGCCTCGTATTAGACCCGTTGTGCAGTTCATTAGCTGTGTGCATTAACAGCAACTGGGCACATAACAGCACATACATTTCTCAAGATGTACTCCGAAAATCAATACTTAATGCCTGCCTGGCAAAGAGGGAGAAGCAGCAGGGTCCAGGTTGGCAGCGCCGGGGGAGCTGAGCAGCCGCAGTGGATATGGAGATGAGAGTTGGTGCCTGGGAGCAGACGGGATGCATTTGGCCCAGTCTGATTTACTTTGTGTACTCCTAAATGCACTTTCCAGGCTTTTCCTATTGAGATGATTTATAATTGTTGCAGATGGCGTCTAGGCTAATCCCCGATGAAAACTCTCTTAAGCTCCTGATAAATTTGAGTCTGCAGCCACCTATCACATCAGGAGTGTTGAGGTATCCCTCTAACATGCGACAGAAATACAAATGGCAGTGACTGGGGATGGCCAGAACTGAATCAACATAAAGATGTAACATTTTAATGATATCAAAGAATGAAATGTTTCCTATTTTAATTATTAAAAGGAAACATAATTATTGACTGGTGCTGTCTTACCACTAAACAGTTTTCTTATCTAAGTGGTGTTAGTAGACCATTAAATAATGGGGTAGACAAGAGAAAGGGATGCTACACAGCCCAGAGTTGTCAAGATGTAATACATTAAATGAGGCAGGTGGTAACAGAAGTCGTGCCACTCAAAGACCACAGTAAAACTTGGCCGTGGAGTAACTCTAACAATGGGAGAATATCTCTATATTTTGACCCAGTACAAATTCTTAGCAGGATAACATACTGTTTACTGCTGAGAAAATTTGTGGTTTTCCTCCAAAAGTAGGTGGTCACAACCCACCAATTGTAAATACTCTCCCTGGACACTCTTAAACAGCAAGAATCAAACAGATGAAATTCTGCCCACTTCAAGCTTTAATGAATGTCTGTGCAATATTAAGCCACTAATTGACTTGTACTATAGGTCAATGAAGAAGTGAAATCTGCAGTTAATGTCTGCTTAACTGCATCTTGCTGGAAGCCTGCATCAGGCCAGGATGCTCAGTGGAGGCTGTGGTATTGCTGAGCAGCCAGCAAAAATCACAGTTTCATACATTTTAATACCACTACATTGCTGTGGACACACAAACAACATCTGGCAAATGGTGCACAAGCAGTTATGTGGATGACAGCCTATTTAGTATTCTGTACGTAATAAAACATGGAGAAAATATCTGTACAGATCAATATTTTTTCCTGGTGGGACTCATTCTAAGTTTCATCTAAAGTCTTATGAATATATGTAAAATGGTAGTTTGGATCTGCTGTTACAAAAGGTGTAAATTCCTGACAGGGGATGTTTCTTTCAACCATAACAACACTGGAAATAATTGTGGTGTTATTTCAACAAGATTTCTACTCTGTTCAGTAAAAGACATCGGGTATGCTAGTTGTCCGGGTGATACGTTTATCCCACCAAAGTCACTGGTCTATACAGGATACGATAGTCTACGTTCAGAGACATGTCAAGATAATTTGGCCTCCTTTTTCGCCTGGGGAATCTACTTCTTCCACTGCGCCCTTCCACTACCCTTTTGCTTTTTAGGCTCCCGTTACCACCTTCCCTTCCATCTTCTTTCTGGGGAGGAGAAGTAGAGGACATGAGCAAATTGCTTGTGTTTGGTCCTGTACTTATCCATGGCTCAAATGACACTTCTGAGACCTTGGCTTCAGGGAATTAGAGTAACAGGAACCTTTCTTAATGCTGCACTGGGAACAGGATAATACTGAACTAGAGCAGAATAGGTAGTTTGCCTTCAAATACACATAAAAAATTGATCACACTTTTAATTGTAGTAATTACAAGAAATATGTCCAAGGAATTCTGGTTTCTTAAAGATCATCAAGGAGCAGAAGTTCTCACTCAGAAACATTCTCATCTCCCTCATGCTGTGGTAAATCTAGAGTAATTCCAGTGGCTTCAGTGGTGGAAGATGAGTTTATAGTGAAGTATCTGCTACCAGATTCTGGCTCATCGAATACTTAAAACTGCTGCAATATTTGGACGTTGTCTGCATAAACAAAGAGTCTTTCAAAGATCCACATCTGGAACACACCTGCTTTTGCCAAGTTGGCTAAGTCCTTTTCCTAGGGATTTCATCCTGGCATTTCAGCTGACAGTTTGTCTTTATTTCAGTCGCTTAAGTTTTCTGCTTCATGCATGAGACAGTGGGATTCAGTCATTTCAGCTCACCTCCTTTTCTCATCCCTGAAAATTAGTTCCCAAACCAATTGTCCCTGCATGCAGAGGGTCGCGATGCTGTTTCCGTATTGTCCCTGCCATCTGTCTCTACAGCATTGCACTTCAAGGCAAGAAGATCTTTGCTCATTTTGCCTATCTGTGGAGCAGAAGGGTCTTGACTCAAGAAGGAGACACATGGTTTGTGCCTGACGGACACTCTTACTGGTCAGTGCTGAGGGTTCATGGTGCTAACTCTTAATAATTCAGATTTATGTTTACATGAGAATGCCTGAATGATTTTTTAAGCATGGTAATTGCATACACAAGCTCATGACTAGGTGTATGCTTTTGACCGAAAATCGAGCTGTGAATGCCCAGTGTATAAATTTTAAATATTTGCAACTGGCAGCTCTCAAATAACTACAGACCAAGAACTATCTGTAGGAGGTATTTGGCAAATAATTTTAAATAATGAATATAGCTAAGATGATCGTGATCTATTTGCAGGCAACACTCACAGACAAATGTAACTGTTATGAATTATTCAGTCAATTCTATTCAGAATTGTATTTTTTTTTAACTATAATTAATGATCCATAGGAGTAAGTATGAGACACACTTACAAAGGTCTATTCTGTGCTATTTCTTCTGAAACATTAAAATGAAATGCAGACAGTTTGGAAACCACAGACCTTGTTTTAGAGTTGTCGTCTGCTCTGTTTACTGACAGTGACTTTTGCTGCTTGTTTACTGCAATTTACTTAGTTACAGCATAAGTTACACATGATTATCTTCTCAATATGATGCTAAGCTGACATCTGTCAAGTTTAAAAGTCATAATAGGTGCTATTAGTCATTGAGATGATCCAAAGGCATGATGATTGGAATGACAACAAAACTGCATAGTTTTTTTTTAAAGGCGGGATAATTTCTAACGAGAATTTTGAGTGGGCTCTACCTTCTCTGAAGTGACATGATTTTAGTGCTGTAAAGGCTAGTAGAAGCAGAAGCCAGGGAGAAGTGTACAGCTGGTGGTCATGAGAACAGTTACCAGAATAATATCAATTAAGCAAGCAAAATACATTGTTTGAGTCCTTCCTGCTTATTTGCTGCAAGAGAGCGGTGAGTTTAAACTATCTGCTATTTGTGTCAGAAACTTCATTTCTTGTGGGTTTATAAAGCAGCCATTTCAAGCCATACCAAGCTGAAATTGCCTTGCAAGTCCTCAGCTTTACTGCTAATTAATATTCCTCTAAGTTACTTTCCATTTTTTAAAAGTAGTTCAAACTAAAAATTCTTCAGAGTTTGAGATGCTTTTTAAATTTTAATTTAAGGGAAAAGCATGCAGTTAAAAGCCTTTTTTTCAAGCCATTAAGGCTTGAGGCAGCTCCTACTGAAGTCAAAGACAAAATTTTCTTTGAGTTTAATGAGAAGATGGTCAGGAAGCCACTGGCTTTCCTTTGGTGGCTTGGATGAGTACGGAGAAGGAGGAAGTCACAGCAGTTACAATGGAGGCACAATGTCTTTCCAGAGTCTTGGAAAGTCTGGTCAGTCACCCTCATCACGCCTGGCTTTGCGTAACGCACGTCCGACGTACAAGCTGTGCAGTCACATGGACGATTACGCTGCTGGGGTACCTTCACCTTGCTGTGAATCTGCAGACTCAGAAG
The DNA here is from genome assembly GCF_009769465.1 of Tauraco erythrolophus. Taxonomy (NCBI): domain Eukaryota; kingdom Metazoa; phylum Chordata; class Aves; order Musophagiformes; family Musophagidae; genus Tauraco; species Tauraco erythrolophus. The sequence continues at coordinate 17,310,694 of NC_141479.1, read as the reverse complement.
GCTGCACAGTGTTCAGGAAGATAACGGGTTATTTATTGTCAGTGCTCCAAGAGTAAAACACTGGTCCTTTGGAAGGAGGTGGGAGAGAACCAGACATCCAGCCAGACGCTCAGAGGTATTTAACCACATCTTCTCCATGAAAATCAATAGCACGGCACAGAGGATGTTGCCCTGTTGGCTTTTGGTACCGGTGCTCTGGTTCTGGTTTGCATTTACAGAACTGGGTGGTTTGAGCTGGTGTTACAGAGGTAGCAAGGATGACTGGCCAGAGAGTGCTGGAAAATGTCCTGCACTAACGCCTACGTGTTGGCAGAACTGGGAGCGTCCTGCTTTCTGGAGTCCTTCTTCATGGAGCAGAAAGTGGTGTTTGCATGGAAACTCCCTGGTCAGAGGCAGTGGCTTTTCCTGCTGGTGTGACCTGTGCACAGAAGTTGTATATTTAATGGATAATAATGGTTTGATTTTCCAGGTCTATGGTAAAGGAATTTGTTGAAAAGGATTTAGTCGATGTACTGACAATTACCTTTTCTATTTTTACTGTGTCTTCCCATGTGGAGATTTTTTTCTTCATTTTCCCTTTGCTCACATTCAGCTATGTGGCCAAACCTGTAAATAGCCAAAGCCAAATGCTCTAAAAAAGCCAGAAAGGAAAATCTGAACGAAATGCACCAAACTGATGCAGCAAGAAAAAATGAATGTATTAATGAGAGGAACCAGTCAAGTTACAAGGGCAGAAATGAAGTGGATAGCCATGCCAATGTCTGAGAAAAGCATAAAGATAGGACGGGAAATACATCCACCGGTACGGGTGGTGTGGAAAGGGAAGTCGTGAACATTTTCCTTGGAACAGTGATGGCTGTTTTAAAAACCCAGATACCTGGAGGGAAACATGCCCTGCAATAGGAGGGTGTATGTTTCTGGGTGGAGCTACAGGTACTCCCCCACTCCATCATCAAAACATTGTTAAATCCGTCATGTGTAGTCTGCAACTAAGAATAATGGCTTTTAGAAAATTTTAACTGAATTTATCCATCGTGTGGTCTTTGTGCATTTGTTCATTGTATGTGAAAAACATCAGCCAAAAATAATTCACGGCAATTATTTCCAGTGTCAGGGCAATGTAAATTCTCCCAGGCAGAGGATGACTATGTGAAAATAATTACACATGAATATCCAGCTGAGATCTTTGGAGCCACTTTTGAGGGTGGTATGTAAGCAGTTTTGTAACAGGAGTGATAACACATGCACATGCATACTAATGCTGTAGAAAATTTTTAAGACATGCAACTGCGCTAAATTGAAGATGCAGAATTAAACCAAGAATATTTTTGCCCATAGAATTGCAAGTTCAAAATTTGGTCAGGCTTTCAAGATCTCAGAGAAAAATGCCAAAACTAGTTCAAACACTTGGGCTTTAAAGTCATGTAGGGACTTTCAAAAACTAATTCTGGCTCATATTATGAGTGTCTTCAGGATAGTACAGCACTGAACTAGCATTAGCGTGTACAATTCTGCAATGGATGCAATGCGTGTTTCAGCTTAGTTAAAATTCCTAGTGCTACTGAATAAAGATGTATTAAAAGATAATCTATGCCTACAGTCCAAGGAAGCAAGGGAAGAACTAAGGGTCTAAAGAGGTAGTGGTATCATGGTGCAAGAGTTAGGTCTGGAAATCTGGGATATGGGAGTCCCAGGGAGATAAAATGTGATGTCTGTAAATGGCCACCTCTACAATATGTATCACTCATGTTTAGTCATTCTGCACTGAACAATAACCTGCGTTGTTGCAGTCTTCTGTGGTAATGTAAAGGGTAGCTAACTATGCTGGGATGTGTTTTTGAACTCATAGTTTATACTATGAGTAAACTGGTTTTATACTGTAGTCATGGGAACTCTCAGTCTTCAAGCACTGTGTGTAATGAATAATATATTATGAGACTATTCACTAAGATTTCTTGTGTGCTATAATATTAGCAATTTCCCACATGTGGGATTCATATTTATCCCTCCGTATATTGAAGGATAGCATAAGAAGATGATATCTATTGTGCAGCAAGCACACTTACTCTGATGTAGTATTTGTTAAAATTGTTTCCAGAGCATGTGGAACGCAGGCCATAAAATACCTCCTTATCTCCTAACATTATTAATGAAACAAAATAGTGTTATTCATTACCCACAAGGAGAATTTAAAAATAAGCCCCACATTTAAATGACAGATTCCATAATGGCAGCACGTGAAAGTCTGTATCCAGAGGCTGACAGCAGCGTGTGTGAAGGCTGACCACGGTGCACATTGTGCTCTGTTTGGAGAATACGGTGCAAGACACTCTGAACTGCAGACAGGTCCTGAAATATCACGTAGCACATTACTGGGCACTAGCAGCTGTGGCCTCCGTTTGTTGGGCAAATTTTCCAATCTCGGCATGCCAGAATCTTAATTTCTGATGTAGATAATGTAGCGCACAGCCCTTGAGTTTAATATGCAGCAGTAATTGTTTCTGCAGCCGACGACTGAATCCCCAGCTCGTTGATTAAGTGGGTGTGCAAGTGGGCAAGGCTGATTCAACGCGTGGTTCAGTGCTGAGTGAGGGACGAGGTCTTGGCTGGTTAACTTCAAATCCAGACCCTCGTAGTGCTGAGTCAGGAGTTGTGTCTCTTCTCGGAATGTTCAGCCGTGCTCAAGGACTAAGCCGACATGGGAACCAAGCACGGTACGTTGGTGAGCAGCCCTCGCAAATCAATTGACAGTCGATTGGTGCAGTGGGTGGAGGAAGGTGAAATGAGTTTTCCCAGTTCATAGCAGGGCAATATGGTGTCTACCCACCTCTCACTTCCTAACACGCTCAGTCCCTTTTCAATTGATCGCCACATACTGGGGCCTTACAGGGACAGCTGGCGCTTGCAGGATCTGACCTGGGCATGGGGAACCAACATAGATTGCTACAGTCCAACATCTTTTCAGTTAATAGAATTATGAGAAGTTAAGAGCTCAGAAGCATAACTGGAGAAAGAGTTTTTTTGCAAAGTATTATGTTGGGCTTCTCCTCTTAAAATTTGAGAGTCAGGTTTTATGCCTTTCATGTGACTTGCAGCATTCCCTCTGTGCTTCAGGTAACAGCACATAAGCATCATTTCTTTTTCTCAATTTAGGATGATTGCAAAGTGTTCTGGATGTTTTAAGAAATCTTCTGGAAGTTTTCTGTTGGATGGGATACAGCTCATGAATGACTAACAGATTATGTTGATGTCTGTTGATATAATTTTTCTATTTCTGTAAATCACTGTGACTTTTACAATACCTCTGTTGTAAATTTGCTCCTATAGATACTTTACCCTGACCACATTTGCTAACGCTGGCGTTGCTTTCGATGCTGATGTGCAAGAATATCCTACATGCAGTGTGTGTGAGTGCACATGGATTTGCATTATCCCCACTCAAAATGTATCCCGCAGATAAAGATCCCATTAACTTACACTTGACTGTGCTTCACACTGACTTTTTTCAAACACGTGGAGTCGGACTGCTGAAAAAGTGCACGCACAAACCTGGTGCTCCTTTGTCTTACAGCAGTTTTCATGGACCTGGGACTTCCATTCAGAAACTCTCAGGGAAAGGCTGTGCAAGAATGCAATGTACAAGACTAGGGGATTTTTTGGTTTGATTGGATGCTGTTTATGTGGGACGGAGGCCATGGGTGATCAAGACGTATATGTGATGCTATTTCTACAACTTATATTAGCCAAGGTCTCTTGTGCTGTCGGTGTGTATGTCCACAGGTCTGTCACCAGTGAGAAAGTCGCTACCAGTTGCACCTCATTCAAATTACGATAGATGGAAATTTCCTATTGTTGATGTGACAGAGAGGAGCATTTTTCCATTAATCTTTGGCATTCTTCGAAGATTAACTGCAATTAAACCAAGAAATAGATTTTCATGTGGGTACATCTGAAGAACAGAAATGGATTGCATTTATAAGACATGTTTCCATGCTGATATTTATTTCTCTGCATTGCAAGTATGCTCCTGATGTCAGCGGTGTGTGATGTTATCACTGAGTTGTGAAAAACAAGGTCTGTTTGGCACAGGTAGATAAATACCCTTGCAAATGTTGCAGTGCTAATTCAAACAGGAGGCTATGAGTGTGCAGTTATATTCCCTTGCTTAAACAGCTCTGTAGTAGGAGGGCAACGTCAGGCATTTTCTCATACTGTTGAGAAATCCTGCCATGGGAAATCAGTCATAGTTCAGATGAGACCAATTACTTAATTGCAGAGATTAATCCTGAGCGCAGAAATGGTGGGGAGTGGAGGCTGGGATGATGCTTTCTGCTTGAAGTTGAGTGCGACCGAGTGTCAGGGAAAGAGGGAGGAATGGCTGTTATGTGTTTTTCTTTCAGGGTTTGGGTTTCTGCAATATATGGTTTGGGAGTAAAAAGAAGGAAAGGGACTTCTGAAGGCCCTTGGGATGCTGTGTACTTTACTGTTAGTGGATGTAAAGCGAGCTAATTTAGAGAACGGCAGCGTTTTCCTGCTTGTTTCGTAAACTCAAGGACACACTGCACAGCAATGGTCGTTCTGTTTTCTGCCATCTAATGGCCACCCAAGAAAGCAAACTGACCTGGTTTCAGCCTGTGGGCTACCAGTCACTGGGGATTCTTGAGCCACATATACATACGAATAAAAAGAAATGCAAGCTTTTGCTCACAGGTTTAAGTATGTTATGCAGGGGCTTATGTCACCATTGAAAAATGGTGTGATGCCACAGTAGAAAACTGCTAAAAACTAGAAAAGAATTTCCATCTTTGCCTGCAATATACTGTTTTTAAACATTGCGTATCCAAAAGCAAATATCAGTCTGTATATGAATTAAAATGCATAATATTTGAGAAATTTTAAATTTTCCTTTATTTACTTACTGAGCAAGTGAATAATTCTGTTCTTCTTCTTTTCTCCAGTTCTCCCCACCACTGACACCCCTCCCCCCCCCCCCCCCTTCTTTTATTATAATGTGCAATATATAAGATCTCTCAGTGCTGGGAAACGTTAGCACGCACCTATGCCTTTTCCTCTTGGGCAGACCACAGTGGCATCTGCAATAACTGACACCAGTTCCACGGCGTGGAGAAAGTGCTTGAGGTAAATCTCTGCTAGAATAACAAAGACTAGATGGGGAGATGTTCCGCTTTAATATCCGCTCCATCTTTCTTATCTATGTTAGAAACGTCTGTCACTAGGGTGTCTGAGTAGAGCTGAAATTATGAAGCACCTTCCAGATTCCTTTATCTCCTGGAGCAACATTAATACTTATAAGTAGTAAAAGATGCTGGGTGAAGGAAAGACCATTGCTTGCCTATGCTGGTGCATTTGTTTAGGAAACATGCCCTTTAATTTCATAATGTTATTTGAAATGGCTTCCTCTGCTCTAAGAAATCATCTACTTTTGTTATGTGTGAAACAGAAGCTGGAGATAGCAGGCTTGCTCACAAAAGCCCTGATTTGAATATGCTAATGTTAATTTAAGCATTCAGTTGCCAAATTTTCATGTGAGGATTTTTCTTTTTGTAGTGTGCACATTTAATATTTGTATATCCATTATTCCCCATGCTTATCTGATCCACAGGCATGGAGTAAATATTGTCTTTGAGTATGATCTACAGCAGAAGTCAAAAAAGACACTGTAAAATGGAACTCCTCTTCCTAACTATGGATCTCCTTTTTCCTCCACCTTTCCCTAGAAATCCAGGGAACCTACTTCCATCCCAAAGGGCTTACGATATTTTTTTGGGGGAGGTTGATACTTTCAATCTAAATATTTCAAATTAAAGCAATTTCTAATATGGCATCTGGCTGAAGTAATGGTGTGTGTGAGTAAATTCCTCTCTCCTTGTAGCTCTGCTTGTTTTGAACACAAATGGTGCAAGTAGACATTACCTCCTTCAACAGGAAATGGTGATCAATGGAACACTTAAATTTCTGAGTAATAAAACTGTGACAATAGGAAAGAATTCATACCTTATCTTATAGAACATCAGCACGGGAGGGAAAATGGGTGAAAAGCTTAACTATGAGTTGCTGAAAACAAGATCTGATGTCTTTGAAATGTGTTTTCTCATGTTCTAACGCAAAGCAGAAGGTGAAATGCGTTACCTTAAGTGAGATACTGTGGGTGTGAAATACATGAAAACCCAGTAAAACATCTCCATTTTGCAAAAAGAAAGCTATCAGGTAGCTACCTACCATAGTGCTGACTTCACTGAGGTTGCAACATATGAAATTTTGCAAATAATCAGTATATCAGTAGTGCCTAGTCTTTTCAATAGGCTAGTGGCTTCATAGCTGCTCTTTCTAAAAACCACAACCTGATCATATCCTGTCTTAACAATGAACCTACAGCTGAGCAGGAATGTATTGTACCAGTGCAGTAGCACGGGCACCTCTGCAACAAATTAGGGAAACTAATGCTGCTGGTAGCCAAGGGGGAGTTACAGTGGTCTCATTAACGGATTGCAGTAGGGTAAATAAGTAGAAATTGTCTGTGGTTCCTCTGTTTCCCTAAAGGAAAGGAATAAAATTGAAGAAAATGCAGTGATACTGTGCAAGTACTAAATTTTCTTGACTGTAACTTCTCCTGTTTTGCGGTTTGCTGAACCATGAGTCTTTTATTTCTGAAATTCTTCCAAAGTGGAAGGCACAAGGGGAAAGTAAAGCTTGTGTGAATGCAGAATAATTTCATTTAAGTTAGTGAAGTTATTCTGGTGAAGCACTGGTAGAAAGAAGAAAACTGGTCCTGCAAACTGTTAGCCCTTTAGGCCAAGGATGGTTTTGTCATGTGAGATGGACTAGGGCGAGTGTATTGTGAATGCTCCTGGAATAATGCGCTGGGAAAGTCCCCTTAGAATATTCTACAGTTAATCATCATCTGGAATCGTAAAGATTGTGGATTAGTCAGTCTCTTTTTTATCTGAATTATGGTTTAGCTATAAACTTCCTTTAACAAAATGTCACAGCAAATAAAATCTTTGCTTAACTGGGAACGCTTCTCACTTTTCCATCTACCTCCACTCTTTCCCTTGCTTAGAGATAAGAGCATTTCCAGTTTCTTCTCCACAATCCTGACACACGTGCCGGCAGTCACACAGTTGGCCAACACTGAGCTCTAGACTTGCAGCCATGATTTTTTTGCAGACGAAAAAGTAATTCTAGCAATGGGCACTCTTTCTTATAAATCACCAATTACTAAATTAGAAGGAAACTGGCAGATGTTCACAATTGGCAGTAAGAATTCCTTTCAGAAATGGTACAGCTTCATTGTTAATTCAAGTATCGTACCATTATTTATTATCTCTATTTGACTGCACCGTTCTGGGGTTTAGCCTGAACCACACACACTGAGATACTGCAAGCCACTCGTAGCTCAGAAGTCTTGCAGAAGGTGGCCATGAGACTTGCAGCTGATTTTAGCAGAAGAATATGTTTCAGCACTTAGTTCAGCAGCAACAGTGGTACGGTAGGCACTGTGGTTCAGTGTGCAAGGAGCAGACACTGCCCCTGAGAGCAGATTCTGAGGTAGCCTTTGGCAAAATAGCAACAAATTCGACAAACAGATGGATTCATCCGACAAATGCATACTCCTGTTAGGACAAGGGGCAAGAGGAGGAAGGAATAATTTACTGGATCCTAGAGTTTTCCTTCCATGTTTAAAAAGTCGATTTAAATTGTTTGAATAGTGCTAATGAATGCGTCCCTCGTTGTCATACTTTGCAGTCATCTTCATTGATTTAACTGTGGAGTTTGTGTGTATAAATACCAAAGAAAGCTGCATCTTTGCTTCTCCTTCTAGCTTCTGTGATATCTAAAGTACTTCAGTGCAACATTCTTCTCTGCATTCCTATAGTGCTTTGAAAATGCAAAGTGCCATCAAGTGCTGTTTTTCTTAATGATGAGCTATGTTAGAGCAAACTTTCTTAGTTTGAACCACTCTTTAGCTATTTTGCTCCTAGCAATCATGGCCTTTGAACAATGCTTTGTAAACCTATGCCAGCTGGTAACTGACTTCTGCCCATCTTCACCAAAGAATGGTCTAGTGCAGTATCTTTAAAAACAAAGCAGTGAAAGCACGTTGAGATTTTTTTTCTGACCCAATTGGCATAGACTCAAAGTGATGATATCTTTTGTGTATTATTTTAACTGCTTCAGACAGAAGCAATTTCACTGAAATCAATGGTGCAGAGCCAGGGCAACTCAAAGGGTACTCGGGTCAAAGGCAGACTTGGGTATTTTTGGAAAAGGGGAAGAATGCTCCTTCCTACAGCACCACCCACAACAATATGCAGAGCCGAGAGTCCCGGCTGTCCAAAGTAGGATGTGGGCAGTTACAGCTCATGCCCTCTTGTTATGCATCCATTTTTGAAGAATTTTGACTTAAATCAGTGTTGCTCTTAAAAACGGTGTACCCAGCTCAATGTAACTAGTGACAATTCATCAGAAATAAATTCTGAGTGCTTTCATTATTATTTAAGGGTAATTTGCAGGGATGGCCGAAAATTGGGTGTATTTGGACTAGCTGATTTTGTGCTTGGCTGCAGCCCAGAGGAGAATTAACTTTTTCTCTTTCAAATTGTCCACAAAGCTCAAGAAATTAGTTCCGATCTTGTGGCCTTTACTTCCCTGCTAGTCACTGCATTTTTTACAGGGGTCTGTTCCTAGTCCCACTGTGCCCAAATGTGAATGTCCTGAAATTCAGAGAGATTCAAATCGGTGCCACGGTCTGAACAGACATACGATGTACCTCTGCTGTTATGCTTAATTAACTTAGGATATTCTAGGCTTTCTCTCCAAGCATCAGTCTTCCTTTCTCCCATGGATACTGTGAAGTCCTGCAGTGAACCTCGTTGTTATGACCCAATTTTTCTACAAACTGAGAGATTTAATTTGTTCAGGTGCCAGGCAAAGGGAACACAAACTTGGAATTCTCCTGGCTACTCTAATTTAGCTGCCTGAGATTTGAAAAATCAATAGGGGAATTATCTTGCTGTCTCTAGATAGTACCTTAATAATTAAAACATAATTAAAAGGATGACATCAGTTTATTTAGCAAAACTGTGGCTTTTTTTTGTGAGTCCAAACTATAACTTGTGTCCTGCAGGGCTGAGACGGTGGAGCTGGGAGTGATTCCTCTTGGTAGAGAAACCCTCTGTTATTGAAAGTGCTGCTGTCACTGTTTAGTTCCAAAAGTAACTGAATAACTCTTGAATTAATATCAATTCTTAACTGCGTTTTCAGATGATTTAGCTGTGTTACTAATATGCCTTTTTCAGGTTCACTGTTATTAACACTTATGATCAGATAGTTTCTCCAGAGAATCCAGTGTGGTCCAACAAACACCTCTCAGGAAGTTAACAGTAATTATATATGCATGCTTTATATACATATATACATGTATGTATGCTCATAATGTATATAATACTGCTATACATGAAGCCTTGTGTCACCAGTAACCCTGAGGAACTTCTCACTGAAATTACGTTGGCAAGTACAATTATTATATGACAAAGTACACAGTCTGTGAATCACTCTCGTTGTATCCCATAGTTATGTTCAATCCAATACCGTATAGACTAAGACCACAGATCTACACACATCTGGAGTTAAGCTGAGAGTATAACTGAGAAATACGCTCTTTGATACTTCTGTATGCATTATGTCATGTAGACTAAATGATAATCGTACATCGAATAAAACAAGTAACTGAGAGAAAGCCAGACTACCAAATGCACTGAATGTGCATTAAATGTAATATTTAAATTAAGTATTTAACTGACAGATGAGCAAAATGCAAAATGAACAACTGCCTTGATTGAATCAGCTGGCCAAAGATGTCCCATGAAGGACCATGCATTTTGAAAACTTTTATATTAAGGAAAATCCACCCTATTTTATTTTGAAAGTGGGAGGCTTTTGAGAACTTTCTGGTTTAGTTTGAGGACCTCAAATGCATGATACTGACATAATTTATTCCTTGGCTGATTGCCTAACTAGCACGTTACAATTCAACCCAAACACTGCCTTTCAACGAGCAGCAGTCATTCTTGACATTCTCAACATTCCCTTGACAAAATGATCATCTATGAAATTAATCTCCTTCATGCTACTTCTTTCCTCAACCTCCCCCAGTTCATTGTTAACTAGAAAAATCTCTGCTGGTTCACATAAATGACAGCTTAAATGACTTGGTGTAACACTTCTGTGGTGCTCAATTAAGTTAAAAATTTATTTCCCTGTATTTAGTCTGGACGACTCTGTTTCTTTTCAGTAGCCCACCTTTGTTCAGATCAATGTGCTGATGAGGGTTTTCCACTAGGCCTGTTAGAGACTTCACTAGTTTTACTTCCATTTCCTACTGAAAGACCGAAATGAAAAGTTTACACGTGTTCAGCATGCTTTTGCTAGCAGAAAATACCAGGGAACGAAATCGAGTATTTCAATTTATGCTCTGTATTGAAGATGTTGCCAAAATTGTGTAATACTAGAGTGCTTTCAAGGAAACCTGATTAGAGACTGCGCTGGTACGAGTAGCTGGCAGAGGCAGAGCTCAGCCCGGGTGTTTGCTTGGTATTTGTTACTACGCACATCATTATGAATGGACCAAACTTTGCCCTCTTATCTGCATCTGTGCCTCTCGTAGGAACAGAGAAAGAAACTCATTTGTGAGCAGTATCTGTCCCTTGGAGAACTACGTGCATCCACATAAAAACACTTTTTAGCAAAATAATTTAACATGTGTTTCATTTTAATGATTTGGTTTAAGTGTCTTTTTCGGTGCTTTATCAAGATACAGCAATCATCAGCTGATTAATAAATATTGGATTAAAGTCTGTAAAGGGAACTAACATAGGTATCAGAAAGACAAAAATGAAAGAACATTGCCAGACACGAAGCTTTTCTCTTTGCAATGCACTGCCGTGTTCTTTGGGCTGAAGGACGTTTTCCAATGATGCTGGAAATTGCAACACCAATATTATTTTTGACAATAGAAAAACGTAACAGGGATTGTAATTCTGGCAGTTTTCTGGATGAACACAGTGAAACCTCCACACACTTTAATGCTCTTAGAGAAAACTATGGGAACAAAATGATTAGCCCCAAATATCCATTAACAGTAGCTGGAATTCAGCAATACTTTTGGGTAGGTGCTGAAGCGAAAAATCTGGGCTTTCAATTAGTAGGCATTTGACATGTCAGGATATTAGTAGAATAAGTGTTCACTAATACATAAATAAGTTGGATTTTTAAAATTATCAGAACAGAAGCAGAGAAGATAACAAATAAAAACTTAGTTTTTTAAAGCATTGCCACGTGTCAATATATTCGTTCATTATAAACAACTTAAAATGGTATTTTCCAGTGCACAATTAAAAAACCCTGCAGTGGTAAGGAAATTATTCTGGCACAGCACTGACTACAGTAAGTGCCACCAGTAGCGTCCCGTTGGTTTACGTGGCCTTAAAATTTTGACTAGCCCTGCCCAGCTGGATTGCTGTGCTTCATTTCCATCAGACGGGGCCTCTGTGCCTTTGGGTTCACTCCGGAACCACTGAATCTTCCGTGGTGCCCGCTGCTTGGGTGTGGAATCTGCCTGCTAGCCTTTGAGATCTCAACACTGGGATACCTTCGGCTCCCAGGAGCAGGACCAGCCCTCCCAGATTTTCCGGTGAAGTACAGCCTTTCCAGGCTAGTCAGCAAAGTCAGAACAAACACTCAGATGTGAAAAAAATGGCACCAGGCTTTGATACTTTTCGCTGTGTAATTTTTGAGTGATACATAACATAGCCCTGATACAGCAAATTGCTGACTCCATATCCACCGAGACACGCAGTGATTTATCCGTTTCATAACCTCAACCACAATTCATGTGATGTACTACAAAGATCCCTGAGCAGTATCCAACAGATTCATTTTCCCTTTCATCCTTATGGCCACCCCACACATTAACAAATTCTTCCATCCTATGTCTAGAACAAACCCCTTCTTGCGACCAACTGAAGACAATCTGGTTTTAAAGTTTAAATAATTAATTGATAAAATTTGTATATAATCTACATAACCTGAGATGACTTGTAGTACAAGTATGGCTGGATATTTTTTCAAGCACAGAGTCAGCTCATACTCCCCGCACTTCCACCCTGTCCCAGCATATACTCAAGTGCAGAGCTTAGCATGACTTTGGGATCACCAGGGAGGAAAGCTTGTAGCCATGCTGACCTGCAGCCGGGGCATACGGTGTGGGCAGAACAGGGGTGCTGCACCCGGTTCCGTACGGCCCTGCTACAGTGAGGAGGGAGCATCAGCCATGTGGTGCATCCCAAGGCACTGACATAGCATGTCTTCCAAATGGAAAGGATTTGTAGGTAGCTTAACCCTACAGTGGCCTTTTCTCAGTGCATCTGTTTTAAAGGCACTTAACAATACGTATCTGATCTCTGATGCTGCTGTATAAACATGGATTTGATCTGAGAAACATTCTGAGCTTTAAATCCACCCTTTGTCCCATGTCACTAGGGAGGACAGCTTGTGTACTGGAGCTAAAGGCTTAAACAGTTATTGCATGTCTTGGTTTAATTACACCACTGTTTACCATTACCAACAAACTAACAGTAGTTCTAAATTAGAGTGCAGGCTCAGCTTTCCTTCAAATTCTCAGTGCTGAAAATATTAAATGAAGCTATTGTTTCCGTCCGCAGAAATTGGAAAATAATAAAAGATAGTTTTTCTTTCACTTTTCTTCCCTTAGAAAACTTAAAAACCAGGAGTCAAAGACAGGGCAATATCCAGTCTGTCATTATTGACATGAGCTACATTTGTATTCTTTGCTTCATTTAACTGTGGTTACACCAGCTCATAGGGACACCTTTATACGTGTGTGTATACACGTGATCTGCAGCTTCCCACGAGATAGGATTTCTCTTCCAACCTAATGTTAGAAATGTAAAGAGAATGATTTAATTGCAAGAACAGCTTGAACATCCATTAAAGAGAGTTTTAAGCATTTTGTTTTATTATTGCTCTTCTGAGTATCAAGATAAACATACAATATTTTGATATATGCATTATGATTTGCTCAAACACAAATTGATACAGCTACAACTGAGAACTTTAAATTGGCAACATTTCAGCCATGACGGTTACACTTTATGTAAAATTACTTAGTGCTATGTTTGAAATTAAATATCATCAAGTAATACTAGTTTAACAAGTAGAACAACGTCACCATCTCTAGAAATATTTTCACAGTAGGACTATTCGCATGGGTTCTGAATAACAATCAGGAGATATTCCTTATCTGCAAAGAGATATAAAAATGTTTAGTTAAAATATTTTATCTTATTTCCTGATAAATAATCTTTATTCATCTATTCCTCTCCAAATTTTTATTTGTTTCTGAAACACAAGCAAAAGCAATGGCATTTATATTAAAAAAAAAAACATTTAGGAAATGTAAGCACTTTGTACAAACATCTGAGGTATAGATTAAAAAAATCTGTGTCATAAAGCTCAACTGTACTATATTAAAACTATTTTAGTAAGCCATAGATTTGCTTTAAAGAAGCTGTAAAGAAGTTAAACAAGATGAAAAAAGTCCCAAGATAATCACCTGGAAGCTAGCACTTGTTATAATAAAAAACTTTTGACATCTGCAGCCCCTTCTGCAGGTGCAGAGAACTGCTTTCAGTTCACTAACTAGTTTATTCAAAATGGAGAACCCCATTTAGACTTAAAAAAAGCCAAAAAGATTTGAATAGACTTCTGCTATGAATAAATTCTAAGCATGCCAGACTTTGCCTACTAATTCTAAAAGCCTGGGGAAGTTTTGGAAACAATTCAGTTGGATAATTATTGAGCATTTTCTATTTTAAATGAAACATTTCTTGAAACTATCCAGTGAATTTAGTAGAGTCATACCTGCTTTGGAGAGTTAAGAAGCTGCCCTCCTGCATTGCCACTTTCATCCCAAACAACTTACTATAAATCACAGGTGGTTCATTTGCCACCTGCTACAGTAAAATACAATGAAGCCTTTGAACAACCCATCTCCCTGTTAGCAAAAAGCTTCACATTTTATACCATTATTGTCAGGTCAACATGCTTTAATGGTTATTAGTCAAAAAGTCACTGCTAAAAAATAAGTGAAGGGCAAATGCAAACTAAGAATCAAGTGCATCAGTTTCAATAAATGAGCAAAACCCATGATTTAAAAAATGCATTAGGTTTATACTCCAAAATAGAAACAAAACTAAAATTTTAGTCTTAGTATCAGCTGATGACTAATGTTAACACTTAATGACAGTGCCAGATTTCTTTCACACGTTCTGGTTTCATAGCAGCACAGTAAGTAACTCCAGCAAGGGGAGGTAACACACACCTAGTGCGGTACCTCTGCTCCACATCTGCTGTGAAACCAGCACCAGCAGACTAGCCCAGCGAAGGTTGTCTGTCACCACAAGCTCAGAGCCAATGTCCTCCCCAGTGGCTATGCCAAGGAGATCCTTGAAGCTTCCTTTCTGCTCTGCATACCTTCATTGGGCATTTCGGTCAAAATCCTGCATACTATTAGTCTCTCAATTAGCTCGCACACTCATTAGGATCTCAGTCCTAACCAATCACTTCCACTTTGCCTGATTCACCTCCTTCTGGTAATTGGCCACAGCTTCACCACAGCTCACCTGGCCTTGTTATCTATTTTAGAGACACAACTAACTAAATAACATATATTTGTATTTCACACGAGTGAGAAACAGGTTGCTATATTCCCCTGGTTGTTTTAAGGAAAATAATTATATTGCAGTTGCTGTGTTGGTGATAACACTGTACATTTACCTGTGACACAAATCCCACCTAGGGCTAGGAAGTCATGAGAACATACCAAATAAAAAATAATTTTTAGAAAAAAAAGGTTTTTTGCATCACTTTGGAGCTGAAATGGATTTGCTGCCTTTAATACTATATATACACACACGCGCTACGCTGGACATATATATGTCCAGTTTTCCTTTGTGAAAACCCACAGAAACCAGAGCATTAATCAGATCTAGACTTTGGTTGCCTCCAAGCTTGAATACTATAAACTCTGTACATTAAAATCGAAACATATCTGGTTACGTGGTGAATATATGGTTATATTTTCATGTACGTATTTTCAAAATGCATTTTCTACGGTAGCCTGATTTGTGAAGAATTAAAAGAAACTTGAAAGGACATACAATTCTATTGTTACTTTAATAGAAATATTACCTGCAGCAACCAGAATTTCATGTTTCTTTGATCTGATCCTAAGAAAGGTTAGATCATTCTGAGGATCAATATCTCTCACTGTGCTCCTAGCTTTCATGGTGAGCTGATGAAGAAGACCTGCATACTGGACTGTTGTAGACTTATCAAGAGTTGTTCTTACTGGAATTCCTGCAAACAAATAATTTTCTAATAATCATTCAGTTAGGTTGCACGTTCTTCATACACAAGAGAAAAACCAAGGATTTCACAGTTTTTTCAGTTTTGTAGCAGAAAGGAGTTATGTTGATTTCAAGTATTGACATGCTTTAAAAAGTATAATTTATGTTAATCAGTGGCAATTAAGCACTGAGTTACATTATGACACTTTTGAAAGAGCCTAACTGCTGTTTAAGGCTCTTAAATACCTATCAAACTCCATTTTATCATACTTAACCAGTTACGGTGCTTCATCAGTTTAGACACTGTCACCGAGTTTGTATCTTGGCCACAAGAATCTAACCCACGCTTTAACTGTAGCCTTTGGCATGTGCAGTGACAAAAATGACCCATTCCCAGTGAAATACCAGGAGCACTCAAAGGGCAGACGTGGCATGTTTGCATTTGGCAGGCAAAACCACTCTTGGAACAATCCCTTCCAATTAGCGGCAAAATATTGACAATTGGCAGTACACCGTGTATTGATCCTAACTATTAAAACTAGGACCACATAAGTCAAGATTAATTTTTGATGATTTAATGAATCCTTGTTTATCATTGATTTGTCAAATCATGCTTTTTGTATTAACAGACTACCAAGTGAAACTAAAACCAGGGTTCACAGTAAGCCTACAAGTGTAAAACTGTTTGGCTTTAATAAGCTTGTTTCACTAATGAAAAATTTATTTGACCTACTAAGAACGACAATAGATTACAAGCTGGCAAGGCAATTTTCTCTTCGCATACATTTGGATTGTGTCTTCTGGATGGACAGGACAGGAATACAAAAATAGAGTACTATGACTTAAGTTGAAGAGCTTGATTATGAAAGAAGAATTAACATGCAAAAATAGTGAAGGCTAGGTAAAGAATTAGAGGCAAAGGAGTAAAAGAAATAATAGAACTACTTCAGATATTAAACGTTCCATAATTTTCCTAGGAAAGCATTCTTTGAATCACTTGAAATCTGTGTCGTCACTTGAGAAATAATTCTGCAATGGTGGGACGTATATTGTAGGGAAGTGTAGAGAATGACCCAGTAAATCCTTTGTGTTTACTGTTTATTACACAGATTGATACTGATGGAAACAAACGTTCCCAAGCACTGCATTAGCATGGGAATATCTATATAATCACAGCATTAAACAGGAAGTCACTTAAAAGCAGCAATGAATCAGTGTCAAGTTTATATGACCTTGTATCTAAATGATTACTTCAACAAATACAGCACTTTTAATGAAAGTGGTAAATGTTAAATGATCCTCCAAGGTCTAATAACAACATGAAAATGAGTTGACACTAGTGACATCCTTAGATTAAAGCTGAGCTATGCTTACTCTAGGACAAATTCTCTTTGCCTCTGCCACCAAAAGCAGAGAAAGGCAAATAAACCCTTCATTAGAAATGCTGCAGTGTGATCTTGCTCAACTGTGAAGGATAGCAACAGTTTAGGAGATTGTCCAAATAAACAACGTACACTGAGCAGAGGTCTCAATGAAAAATCAACTTCGATCATTAAAATAAATGACAGGCAATGCTTGTAACAGGAACCTTTGATTTGCTATTTCACCTGCATAATAATTACACCTAAATGTGCCTACACTAGTACAAAAGTCTTAGTAAAAGACAACTGTTTATGTTAGTGAAGAGCAGAGGGTTTAATCTTTTTAGGGAACCTGAACAGCCTAAGAAACTGGTTCTTCACTACTGCACCACTGGTTCGAGTATTTTTACTGTGATGAATTTAAGTTGTACACTTGTTCTAAATGTTTCAGGATAGAGAGAAATTAAATTTAATTTTCTACAGAAGGAGTGGAAGTAATTAGATTGACCAGTGCTAATTATGGGTATTTGGAGATGTTACAAAAACTTGCAACTACACACCAACTTTGCGGTTTAGTTCGTGGAATCTAACTTCTTGGTACCTTGAAGTTAGTACATCCTCACGGAGTACAGACTCTTCTGCATTCATTTGGCATATGGTGTCAAAACATTTCTAAGTGATAAACTAACCCCAAAATTCCTGCTCTGCTCTTGTCTATTGGCTTCCATCTGGCCACATGTTCTACAGGTTGGTGAGGATGAGGAAGTTTGAACAGGACACGAAGGGACTTTGTACCTTGTTGTGATTAGTCTAATGTTCAAAAAAGGGAAAAGGAACATTCTTCCTCCTTTGCAAATCAAAACTGCGACAGAAGGAATCCAAACCAGCCTTTTAAAAAGCATCCTATTGTCCAAACTCTGCCCAGCTATATCTGAGCTTTCCCTCAATGCCGTGGAGTGACCACAGTTAAAAGACAGACCGCAGTAGTACGCCCCAGTGGGAAAGCCTACTTGACCAGCATTGTGCCAAGAAGTCAACTTTTCCAAGTAACAGAACCTAAGAAAACTGGGTTATTTTTCTATTAGATTACATTGGTGGCTTTGCCTTGAGAAACGTTATCAGTCTGGAAGCTCAGAAAGGATCATTTGTGTTATCTAAGTGCTTGATTGTGTTCACTTCTCGTTTGCAGCTTAGGCTAAGTGCTCATTGGGTCAAGTCACATTCTATTTACTGAAACAGATTACAGAAATGCCTGAAATGGTGCTTGTTCTGAAACCAGACCGCGTTTCGGCTGAGCCAACAGCCCTATCTAGCCATGAGCACACGCAGGCACAAAGCAGCTTTTCGGGTTGTTTGCCAGGCTACACACTTCTCTCTTGACCTGCATTGTCTATTCTGTGAACAAAGGCACATTTTACTTAACATGGCCAGGCTCACAAATTAAATTGTCCCCGTTTTCTAAAGGCTAAATAATATTTAGGCTTCCTTCTTAGTGTTCTTTCCTCCTGTTGTTAAACTGCTGCTAGTGCAACAGATTTTTTCTGGGGATTGTAAAAACGAAGGAGGTCAACTAAATTAGGGCAAGGTAAGTTGAATGAGTTAACTTTTTGTAAAGGAATGATTAATACAGATTAACCTGAGAAGCCTAGCTTCAGAAAACTGATTTCTGTGACAAGTTGTGCTTTTGGCTTCCAGTTTTCAGGATCACAGCCAAAGCTGGCCTGACATGAAACTTGCTCCTCCTGCTATGACAACACACAATTTGAAGAATTTGTGAATGTTTAGCAGGGTCAAGGGATGGCTCCCACAGTAGAAGACCAACTCTGCTTAGTAGATACTTTTCTCTTGATATTTTTGTTGTATCATAACTTTTCAGAGGGGGAGAGCAAAGTGCTAGTGAATTTTTTTCTTGCGTATATGAAGAATTTTGGACTAAAAAAAATGCCTGCAAAAGCAACAGCTTAATGCTGTGCATTCTCCCTTTCTATAACCTTCCAAGAGATGTTCAAGGTCTGGTTCTGAAAAATAAAGTACAATTTAGTTAAACAAGGGGGATAAGTAACAACATGGAACTCCCTAACTCACATGAAGATTATACTTGCAGTTATTTCTTCAGAGAAGACTTATGTCAAGGCTCTTGACTTTTCTGCTTTCCATTAGCTGGAATGAAAAACTACATCATGTGGAGAGCTTCAAGAAATGGCCACAAACCAAATATTCATGCCTTGAGATGAGACACATGCTCTTGAACATCATGACACCTTCATAAAACACTGCAAGCGTTTGGACGGAAGCGTTTGGACTGCAAGCCCACTGCACGTGGATTGCATTAACACCTCACAACCTGCCACTTTGTGCTCAAGAGTTACTACGCTCATTGTCACACCACGTTTGTTACTCGGAGAGAGCAGAGGACGTTTTACCTTCAGCATTTATAACCATAGTTGCGATAACCCCTTTGTGGGCTTGAATCCTCTTGAGGGTTTCCTCCACTTCAGCCTGTGAGGAGAGAGGACACCACAGGACACAGGGCACACGGCACCCCACAGCGGGCGCGGGCCCCTGCGAGGAGGCGCCGGGGTGGCCGTGCCCGAAAGTAGCCCCGGGGCTCTGCCCTCTGCCCTCCCCCGCCTCCGGTGGCCCCATTCCCCGTCCCGTCGGCGGGCGGGAGCCGCGCCATTACCATGGCCGCCGTTGCTATGGAGCGGCGGAAGTGACGGCGCGGCCGCCGCGGGGATCCGCGGTCCGTGCGGGGCCCCGGTCCGTGCCCCGGGGGCGGCCGGGAGGGACGCCCGGAGAGGGCTGGGGGCGGGAACGGCCCAGGCCCGGGCTTAGAGCCCAGAGAAGCGAGGGGAGGCCCCCCGTGGGGCTGCTCGGGGGGGGGGGGGGGGGGGGGGGGGGGCTCATTAGTGCCCTCGGGGGCCCTGGGTGTTGGTGCGGCTCCTGCTGCGGGCAGTCTTGTGGCTGAGCTCTTGACTCTGGCTGGTAGGTGAGGTGAAATAACTCCATTTGCCTAATTTGCACTGAAGTGTTTTATTTTGTTAGCTTATTTTGAAGCTGAGGCTGACACCAATTCTCTACAACACTGGTTCAGCTGCCCTTGTCAGAAATAACTTTTTCTCCCCCCGTGTGGAAGTGTTTCCTTACCTGCTCTGTTTTCCCCAAGTGTTGCGTGTTGTGTGGGTGTGCAGAGCTTGGTTTTCACTCGCGGAAACTTTCCAGTCTAGCTGTGTTATGATCACTGTGTATAGACAGATAAATCCTCTTAAAAACATCATGTGCTGCCGTAGCTTACTAGACTTTTAAAATTGGTGTAGGTCACTTTTGCAGTACTTTAATGTAAAGTTACTTACATGTTTCTGTTCTCCTTTACAAAGTAGTAGGGGCAGAAACTTCATGTGCAGGTAGAACAGTGTATCAGCACATAACTTAATGCAGTTTATGGCCCTGTGTTGGAGAGAAAATAGCTTCAGTGTGTGGGATTGTCCTGTCTATTTCAACAGTATTATTCCAGGCATTTATTGAGTTTCAGACTGACTGGAGCCACCATAAATCAGAAGTATTGAAGTTGTTGTTTATTCAGATAAATGTATAACTGAATTGAAAATCCAGCTTATGAGGGAAGGGAGAAATTATCAGGAATACCAGGATATTTATTTCAAAAGCGATGACTTTCAGCATTAACCTGACTTGCTGTGAAAGGCAATCAAGAACAGTGTTCTTGTAGCAGATACTGGTCAGTGAGTGACTGTGTCAGCTGTGTGAATGAGCTGCACCTGTGAACAGTCTAGCCAGCAGGGAAATTTGCAACGAAATACACCTGTGCGGTTTTGGTACAATAAGAAGTATGGTGGTTTGAATTTTTGGAAATGAGGTATCCTTACAGATATTTGTTCTTTTTTTTTGAGCAATTGGAAACACTGGTTCATGATTATTGACTCTGACTGAAATATCTGCTGGGCATTTTTTTTTTTTAATACAATGAGTAGATGCTCTTACATGAAAACTTACAGATTATACAGTATAAACCTGGTCCTTCTTGTTGGCCTTGGTCAAGGAGTGATCCTTGCTGTTACAGTTCAATTAAAGTCAGCACACTGTAGGATAACATGTTGTGATAGTGGTGATCCTACTCCCAGTAACTGTACTGGCAGCTGCAGGGAAAAATGAAAAGAGGAGTTTTTCCACTTACTCTGCTACCCTATTGCTTTTTTTAATTTTCAAGGCTTCTTTCAAAACTACTGTTTTCCTTCATGCCTATGTATCAAAATATCAGCTCATCTTTGCAAAAAGTACTGAACTGGAGCCAAAATGACAGCTACCATGATGCAGAATTATTCTTGGAAGCATTATTTATGCTCAGCATGAAAGACTGAAATATACAGGCTTTTACAGACACTCAGATAGGCTTTGTCTCAGATTTAGACACATAACAACAAATGAAAATATTTTCTTGGTTACTTGAAATTTAACTGAGAATTCAGATTCCAAGCAACATATTAAAATATACAGTAGTGACTGCAGTATTTGGAGCAGAGTGATGCTGCTTGAGAACCAGAGGCTCCTCATAATCTAGCACTGGAATCTTGCAAATGCTTATCTGTGCAAGTAAGTTTAAATATTTGCTGTTAGAAGTAGCAAGTGAGAAGCTTAAACCTCAGATGCTTGCACTTGTAGTCTGGTGTTTGAACTAATTTCTGCATTTATAATTAAGATTGTGGAAAAAATTCAACTGAAATGTGGAAAACACGTGAAACTTTTTTTTTTTTTCCCCAAGCTTCTACAAAAGATGTAATTCTCCATGTGGAAACTAGGAAGAGGATTTTGCTGGTAAGTACATGAGAATTTTATTCCTTCCTTGCTGCTTGAACCTGGAGACCTGGGAAGAGGGAGGGAGGGAGTGAAGCGCCATGTTGTTGTTTAGACACACTGAGGGACTCGAGCTACACTGAAGAGCTGTAAACAATTTTGATTTGCTGCCAACCATTAGGAAATAGCATAAATAAATCCAATCCAGGAAGAACTTAACTTTTTATTACCAGCAATCTTGATTACAAGTAACCATAAAGGTCTGCCTTACGACAGCTCCCTTGCCTGTGCTGCAGGATATCTCCAGAAGTTTTCAGTTTTGTTGGTCCGTACAGTGGAATGAACCCATGCATGACCACTAGTTATGCTGTTGATGACTGTACAGTTGGTTCTTTCAGGTTTTTCTTCTATGCTTTTATTTCTAGCCAAATAGTCTCCAAACAAATTTGGTAGAAGCAGATAATGTGGCAGCAGCTGAAAGCTTCAGGTCCATTCTTAGCATACAGCCCTTACAAATATCTAAAATAATTGATTGATTTTTTGCTATCACATGATTATTTTCACGCAATACTGAGAGAAAGAGAAATACAAATAGTATTCAGGTATATAGAAGTTAGAATTTTTAATGCAGATGTGTCACTATAAATCATGTTGCTGATCAGTCACACATCAACCAGTGAACGGGAGCTACATTTTTGGATTTATTGCCCACAAACTCTGTGGAGCAATCGCATTGTGAGAATTCTCAATTAATTCTTGGTCTGTCAGTCTCTGAGGAGCTGGCTCAGAGTTTCTTAGAAGTAACAAAAGGATTGAACTTTGCTATCCCCAGAAGGCTTCAGGAGCAAAAGTGTTATTTTGTGGTAGAGTTAAGTTATGGGGAGGCCGTGCCAAGCTGAAAGTAGTCGAAGTGAAGCTTGATGTGTCTGTGGATGGAAAAAATAGTTAGTACTGTACCTGTCTGTCTCCTCCTCTTTTAATATTTCTGCAGTGACTAATCAGTTGTTGTCAGCACCTCCTTCTATGTGTGAAATATAATAAAATACATAATCTCTGTTTATTCAATAAAAACCCTCTTCCCTTTCCCTGATTGAAAATTGGCTTTGGTTTTATTGAAAGACCTTCTTTAGAAAGGTGAAAATTAAGGAAAGCAGAGTCAAGTTAGTTATTGTTGCAACATCATGAACAAAACTGTACAGAAGGTCCTGCCTTTCTCCACCTGAAAAAGCTCTTGTAGCAAGCATGTGACCTAGCATGGATGAGATCAAGATCTTTCCCAGTCTGAGTGTTGGTAAGGTTTTATTTGTTCTTATCAGTTACCTCCATGAATCCAAATGTCATAAACTGAGAAAGTATTTAAGAAAAAAAAGTGTGTCATGTTAGGTTTGTATGAGACAGTTGAAGTTACTCTCTAGATAAATGTTAGAATGAAAATTCGCTCAAAATATTTTTTTGTTTGTGTAAAGATTTTTTTTTTTTTTTCCACGCAACTTTTGAGAGCAATTTCCCATTTTTTTGCCCCTCGGGTGAGGAATTTCTAGCTCGAATCCTCTAGATGGTGCTGCAGCTACAGCACAGGGACGGGAACTCACCCGGAGGTTTTCTGTCTTGCTGGTTAAAACGCCGCTTCGCTTGGTCCGAGGGGATTGATGACTTCAGCTGCGACACTGTTCACAGGTGTGTGCGAGGAGGAATCAGCATAGGTGGATCACCTGTCCTCAGCAAGGAAGAGTAGAGCGTTTTTTAATAGATACAGAAGCCTGGCAGGAACTGTTGTGTGGTCAAATTGTCCCCCCATCTCTTGAAACCGTACATTGAGTGCTGACGAGGGCAGAGGTGGCCAGCTGTAGCCCGTGGTGATGATTAAGTGACAGCAATAAGCTTCTTAAAACTCCCAGCAGATGTTGCTGCTTTTGTATGCTAATGGGAACTTCACAAACCATTTTCTCTTCCTTCTGAGAGCAGATGTAAGTACATGAAAATTGCTTTCTTATATCAAGAGCAAATTGATAATAACCTTGGTTAAGTTGTAAGGCAGAAGCTGTGGAGGCACTTTATTTGGTAATTGCAGAAAGCTTATGCAGAACTTCATCAAAATTAATTTTTATATTCTGCTAACTTTTCTTCTACTGAAGTAGTTAAGCAAAATCTGCATTGTGAGCACATTGCTATGCGGGCTGTTAAACTGTCTGCTCAGACTTTCAGGCTGGCGTGTGAATCCGTTCTACTGCATTTGCCTTATCACCTCGGTTCTTACAGTGGCCACTCCCCTGCTGCCCTGGTTATTTCGGAGTGTAAAGTTTAGTCAGAACAGGCATGTCAGCTTATCAGTAGTGTTTCTGAGCTTTTGGTGACCAAATATGATGCTTTGCATGGTCTGCTGTGAATATACAGTATGAAGTTGTGCTTCAGAGGAGGATGCTGTGCCATATATGCTAATGCTCCACAGTCCTGCCTTAATTGGAAATACCCACTGGTGCTGTAAGACTTCAGAAAATTACTCTACTGATGGCTGAATCATATTGAAGTCAGTGCTGTTGCTGACAGCGAGGACTGTGTTTGTGAATAACTTGTATGGAAACACTGGGCTCCAGAAGTGTGAAAACAGAGGAGCATAACCCAGGAAGAGGACCAACTACCCAGCCTCTGTTATAACTGAGCCTTATGTTTAGCTCAAGGGTATAGACTATGTTCTTTATAAGAATAAAAGAACTTGACCATTTTTGTGAAGACATCTGTCTGTAAAAAGCATTTTCAGACAGTAATAAGGGAGTAGCCCGAGCCACTGCACTGCATTTTAAAACTTCATTTCACTCAGATAATTGCATCCTATCTGACATAATACCTTGCATTTTAGATTCTTTGTGAAGCTGGACGAAATTTGGTCAGCACTTTCCAAATAAATAATTTAAGGTGCTTTTTGTGCTTCGGTTTTATGAGGTATGATGCTGGTGTCCTCTTCACTTACACTATTAAAATATCTGACATATTCTTCATAGAATAGAGAGTTTACTCACTGGCCAGACTTCATTTCGGGTGACAGTAGTCTGTCCAAAGTTCAGCTATAGTTTCTATTACGTGTTGCAATAGTGATTCTGAGGTGACTAGTGACAGCAGCTAAAGGTCAGTATTTTTACTTCCCGTCTTACAGATCTATTTAGTGTTATTTGCCCTCTTTAAAATATGTCTGTCCTTCACTCCAGAAAATAAGTGAATGACCATTGCATCTGTAAAGTTCACGTATATATTTTTCGTATTGCTGGGGCATTTAGATTTGCAAGAACCCAAGTCAAAACCAGAAGCTTCTGTGACCTGTTCTGGGTACTATGTGTCCATATGCACATTCGAAAATACAACAAAGACAACCAGAAACTAGATGGTTCCCTGCCAACCACCAGTTAAAGTTAAAATGCCCAGTTTAATACCGTACGTCTGCAGTGTAGTGGCAAACCTTGGGTCACAGCAGGCTGTAGGTGCTAGTAAAAAATGAGGTTGGGGCTTTTAAACAAGAACAGCCTTTTCCCTACTCTGTGGTGTTTAAACGTGAGATACAATATTAGACTGTCCTGACTGGCTGTAATTGCCATCCTGGGAGAAAGAACAGATACAGCTGGGCTCCCAGCAATTTGTGTCTTTATGCGTATCATCAAAAGCCTGGAATACAACTGCCAATGGGTAGGAAACTAGTAGAGATTTGGGGTGAAATTTATTATTGATGTTTTTTAGACAAGAGAGATGTATTTCCCATTATTTGAGTATTCTGTGTGATCTTTGATGAAAGGACCAATTAAAATACTCTCCAAAAATGCAACTTGCAGTTTGATGATGCAATATTGTCATTTATTATTTCTTCATCTGAATTTGGCCCAGAAGTAAGAGTTCCAAAGTATCATAAAGAGTCAATATTTGTAAACCAAAGAAATCTGAAGCCATCCCAACAAGTGTACATACATAATTAGTTACCATGAGATTTCTCCATCACTAGCAATACCAGCTCATTTACTAG
This sequence comes from Tauraco erythrolophus, assembly GCF_009769465.1. Taxonomy (NCBI): domain Eukaryota; kingdom Metazoa; phylum Chordata; class Aves; order Musophagiformes; family Musophagidae; genus Tauraco; species Tauraco erythrolophus. The sequence goes on along the minus strand of NC_141479.1, from coordinate 17,285,069 downwards.
GGTAAGACTGCTTGGAGCAATTTTGCTATTAGGAGTTTCTCCTAAAGGCTTTTTTTAAATGTAAAGGAAGTTTGCAAAGTTAATTGTGAGAGTTAATGGGACCATTGTTTATAGAACAATGATGAGGAAAGTAATTGGAACTGAGTATGAGGCAGATTAAATTTTGATTTGCATTTGCAGTTATTCTGGAAAAATCAGAATTCCTGGTTTTAAAGAAAAGCAAATGCAATTGTAGAATTTATTTTACATCACTTCTCTGTTTGGAAAGCACCTATGTTTATAGATGACACTGACTCTTTCCCTAACGCTGACCCTTCTGCATGTCAGGAGAATGTTGTGACCAATAACTCCTAGACTGGACTACCTGGAAGCTAAGAGAAGGGGAACTCTTGGTAGAGACACTTGTTCTGAGATTCACATCTATTTCTTGTCTGACAGAACTCAAGTTGCTGTAAACTTTCTGTCCAGTGTGAAAACTGTGAGGGTTTTTGTAGTTGTAACAACAAGAGTTAGTGCAACTAGAGACTTCTTCTTTTGGTATTGGTGTTAATCTTTTATTGTTTTTAACTCTTCTTTGTAGGCATCTCAAGATTGTATATCTAGGTCCAAACCCAGAAATAAGTAGTAAACTTTTAGAGTGGTAGTGGTCATTGTAAAGTTTCTTGGAAGGAGTAAGGATTTGTGCTAGATTGAGTCGTTTTATAACCCAGCGTTGCAGCCTCACCAGTTGCATTCTTCCTCTGTGTGTCACTGTAACTTAGCGAACCTTTAAATGCTTTAGTCACCTTCTTTAGCTCCATGTCAGCTAACCAGCAAAATTCAGCTCAATTTTTCTACAGCTAGAAAGCTTAGAAAAAAAAACAGTCAGAAGGGCAGTCCTAAAAGTACGCTGAAACGACGTCAAAGCAGCATCCTGTGACAAATTTCTGTAGTGCTCCTGGAACTGGCAGGCTCTCAAGTAAATGTAAATATGTGACTTTGACATCATTAGAGTGGAACCAGAAGCCACAGTGAAATACTGTACGCTGTCTTTCATGCGGTGGAAATGCTTCTGTGAGGTTGTACATGTAAATTAAAAAATAGCCATTGACACATGGTTTCCAAGTAACCAACATATAAACATGGGTATGTGCTCTCTAAACACAACTTGCCTTACACCATCAATCAGGATTTGTGGGATTCTGTGTTCTCTTTCAAGTGGACACTTCAGGGCATCATCAATAGCAGTGATCGTGATGTGAGGGCAGGAGCTACTGCCAAGTGCCAAATGTCGACGGCACTTTTCAGCCTAATCCATCTCTTTCCCCTTTGTGTGTCTTATTAATGTCCTCTCAAAATAGTGTACCCCATTTCTTGAATGTAAGTTTTCACAACAACTTACTGAGTAGGGGGATTTATTTTTGTTTCTTTTGGGAAGATCTCACCTCCTTTAGAAACTGGCCTTTCAAAAAGTGCCAGTTATCAGAGTGCCGGAGTAGACTGCAGGCAGAGATAGTGTGTCCCAGTATCCCCTTGAGCTCAGGGGAATAAGTGAAATGGGAAACTGCACCACCAGAAGGTGATAATGTCCGTCCTTTTATCCTAACATCCTAATATATTTCCCGGATTTTATGCAATATCCAGGTTCAACTCATTTCTATATTTGAGGCAGGTTTCCCATCTTCTAAGCAGCTGTTTTAAACCTATATTGCACCCAATGTTTGATGTGGCTTTTTCCCATTCTCTCCTTTTGTTGCTGTTTTACTTTGACCTGTTAAATATTTAAGTGTTCTTTAGGAAAGTTTTCTCATCTCATCCACTGAAGTTGCACATGAACGGAACTGCAAAACTGATGCCAGCTTCCTTATGTACAGCAGCTATTATAAGAAAATAAGTTCAGTAGCAATTCAGCATCAAACTGTTACCACGATTTGTAAGTGACAGTGCTGAGTGCTGGTATTTACAGGTTTTCAGGCTGTGATTCTCCGGATCAAAGTAATGATCTCTGCTGTGGTATGAGTCTGTTGTTCGGCAGCATTTGTCATAGTGTCGTCTTCCTCCTCTCTGCCAAGCCAATGTGAGCCTTTTCAGCGTGCACAGCCCAGGGGTTTATGCTGAATAAACTCTGCTTGGAGACTCTCATGTCACTATAATAAACAGCTTTGGTTCTAGACTTAAAATCTTTTTAAAAAATGCCAGTGATAGCTACCAAACAAGCCTTAAAAGGATACCTGAGAGGAGGTTTCTTTCACATCCAAATTCCAATAAAATTTTATTTCTGATGCCAGACTAAGCTCGCTGGACATAAGTTTTGGTTTCAGCATGCTCACTGTGCAGGTAGGATGCAATTCAGGCAAGTAGAATGTAACCGTTAGTCAACACTAGTGTAGTATTGTTTTTTTTTTTAAATATAATTTTGTTCATAAGTTGTATCAGATTAATATAATTTTCTTTAGAAAGTTGATTTTTAACTCTTTATGCTGGCAATCTGCTATTCTCGTATTTATCCTGATATGCTCCTATGTCTTAATCCAGGGAACTTTATTTTTCTTTTCAGTTGCCAATCTTATGATGGTTTGACTGTGCTGACTTCACTGGCTGTAATTTTGTGTGAGCGAGAAATGGGAATTGGCTTCAAGGGCTGCCAGGAGAATGCTAGGATACCATCTCAGGTACTGATCCTGGGGTGTGCCTGTCTGCCTGCCCACAGCGCCAGCTGAAATCTGTGTAGTTCAGGTTATTTAAAACATTTGATGCTGTATATTGAGTGTGAGTCTTCTTGTGAGTTTTTTTTTTTCTCCCTCTGCTTATGGTGGTGCAGCAGTCATTGTCCATGACAGCATATTACTGAGAAGTGTGACAATGGCAAGTCCTTTAACTGCTGCGTGGTGGCATTGATGCATGAGGGATGATGTTTAAATACCACTATTGGTCAAGCGTGATTGACATAATGTGAAGCAGTGAGAAGGTGAGCTTAAATTCCATGCCTAAAGAAGGTGAGCTTAAATTCCATGCCTAAAGAAGGTGAGCAAGCAGGTGAGATTGTAGTCTGGCTTACAGGTGCTGAGTGTGTGCTAGTGGTCAGTCAGTTCCTCGTTATGATCCTTTCACGTGCACATACATGCACTCTCCCCTCCTGATCAAAGTTTTTTTTCTTCTTGTGTAGGAAACTCCAGAGTGAGTTTCTGTACCTTACCCCTCTTATCCTGGATTATACTTAGTCCTGGTAAGTTTTTTGTGATGCAGCTACCACCACACCTCTCATGCTTTCAGTGCACTTGACTCCTTGACTGATAACATGATGAAGGTGGAACAGGTACATGGTTCTGAGAAAAATCAGTACTTTAAGGAATGTCCTTTTCACTGGAAATTTTACAAATTCTGGGAAAGAACTAAGTCATGCAGTGGTTCTTGCAATTGGGTAAAGCACTTTAATGTGACATTAGAAAAGGAACCTTTTAGGATGCTTGCTACTTCATGAATGACACACTTGATTAATGTTCATCTTTGGTCAAAAGTGCCTTTTAGTTTGGATTTAACTATCTGGTCGTGCTACAACGAAGTAGCTCTTTTTCTGGCCCAGTTCTGTGCTAGAATGAACACTGCATTAAAGCATAAATATCTTAACAACTTTAACCACATGCTAGGTTTTCTAGAAAGCATCCTTAAGAACTGAAATTGTAAACTATTCATAAATGTCTAGTTAGTTGACCACTCTTTGGTAAAGATAAGAGCTTTGAAGCAAGCCTGTACTTTTCTGTGTGGCCTTTTAAATCTCAGCTGGGGCTGAATGGTCTTTAACAAAAAGCCAACCAAGGCTACAGATTAGAGCCAATCTAGTACAGATACTCCACTGCTCCATCATTTGGAGCTTCAAAATCTTTTAGGAAAAGCTGTAATAATTGACTTGGCAGATAAGTACAACTGCTGCTACTTGTAGGGCTCCTTGCTCAAATTTTAGAGAACAGCATTTCTTTGAGGCTGTCCAGCATATACTTCTACCTTGAAACAAATTTGGTGCTTTCTCTGGGGTTTGATATCATACTGAGCAAAGGAGGATTCCCATTTGAGGCAGTCAAGTCATATAGAACCTGTGAGGCTGAAATCCCGGTCTCTTTTAATGGGAGATTAGGGACGGTTGGACTGGATGATCTCTAAGGTCTTTTCCAACCTAGAAATCTATGAAATCTTTTCTTCGCATTGTCTCAGTTCTCTTCCCGTTCAAATCAACGTCAGCACTGTAATTTTAATGGGAACACATCTTGGTTTTGAGAGCTGGTGCAAGTTTCCCTTCCAGGAAAATGACAAATTGGTATTAGTTATAATGCCTGAAGAGGACTGGGTATGATGTAGTGAAGATGAACCAAGGATGCACTGTTTGCTAAAGCATGCAGAAGTTCTTTGGTTGGTAGCTGATCTTGAAATCTGCCTTGATCTTGAAGGCTAGACGGAATATCAGCACTTCCATAGTGGATCAGAGTTGCGACTATTCTAGACCAGTATCTTGTCTGACAGTATTCAGTATCTTGTGTTTTACAGGCAGCTGAGGGACATTTTTCTATATAAACATTAAAAATGAGTATCACTTTTCTGTGACAAAAGTTCACCTCATGTTGGGGATCTTTAGTTCCTTAACCTCATGGAGAACCAGAAGGTCTGGGCCTGTTAACGATGTGTTGTGTGATCTCGAGCAAACCACTTCCTTGTGCCTCTGCTTCTCCTCCCACTCTTTTGTCAGTTTTTCAGAGCACAGGTCTTCTGCTCTGTGCTTGCTCAGTGTCTAGTACAACGGGGCCCTGGTATCTTTTGGGGCCTCTGAGTACTACCGCTGTATAAAATAAAAATAATCCTTCTCACAAATAGGGATGTGGGCCGGGAATTTCAAAAGGGCAGAAGAACGAGTCAGTTTTCATGGACTCCTTTAAAAGTCTAAGCTTTATGCTCAGAAGATTAAGACGATTTTTTGAGCCCAGTCCTGTTGCTGTTGGCTTCAGTGATGCGGGACAGCAGAACAGACTCTGGAAATCTTCTGTTATATCTGTCTACCCTTTTAGATGTCGCAAGGGAGATTTTTAGTGCAACAGATTGAACCTCGGATAAGATTACATGCTGTAATTACTAGTGGGATTTATTTGTCCAGTTCTTTAAGCACTGAGTGGAAAAACGCACGTACGTCCCTGAAGAAAAGCGAAGTGTGTGCATTTTTCCACTCTAAGCTAAGTAAAGAGTAAGATGACATGTAAGCATGAATGGGCAAAAAGATAGTTATTTATCAAAACAAAAATTCACATTTTCCTTGTACCTAATAGGAGTATTTGGAATAGAGTTACAGAATGGCTGTAAAGTTTGGGTTTCTTTACATTTTTTAGCTGTAAATGTAAACTAAATTAAACTGATAGTTTTAATTAAATTTGAATTGGCTGTGGTATTACACCACTTTAAAAGCCACTGGAGACACTCAAGTTGCATTTAAAAATCTCATATTGTAATTAGTGATATCTACATTTATTATTGTGGTAACTGCACTTTAATGAACGTGTTCAGTACTAAACAAAGCTACAAAATCTAAACAGCTCTTAAGAGCACGTTGATTTCAGCTGCACTTTATTCCCTTGGTCATCCGCTTAGGTGAACTTGGACACTAAAATTAAGCTTTAAAAGCTAATCGGGAGAAAGTATAAAAGTTAAGGGACAAAAATTAAATACTTTCCCTTGCAGTTAAAGAACTATTTGCAGATGGACTCTTCTGATCTTTTCTGCCACCCCCATGTCTAAGGTGCTGCTATGCTTTCTGTGCTAACCAGTGTGTCTTGCAGGGTTTCATGTGTTTTTCCATATGGCCTCCCAGGAGGAGAGGAAAGCATAGGTGTAGTTAGAATCAGGAGTTCTTAGGTGTAGCACCATCTTTCCATTTGTTGGACTTACTGTTGGACTACTTCTTTCAGCACTGCAGAAACAGAATGTGGGGGATGGTCCTGGCTGTATACTGTCCTGTAATCTGAGCTAATACCGGAGCAAATTAGAGTAGAATTTACTGTTAATGATATTCTCACCACCCCAGACACCTTTATCGTGAGGCTTTTGTTCCTAAAGGGAATTTTGTTAGGGTTTCCCTCTATTCATGAGGCTCCATCGATGCTGGCTGCACCCCCTGTGGTTACTTTTGTTGCTTAGGCCTCACTTGAGATTTTCGGGACATGTTTGTTCATCTGGGAAAGAGTAGGGTTTGACCTGCTTTCCGTACTATTGGCTCCTCTGTGTTTAGCTTTCTATGAAGTGAAGGATTCGTAGGCGTAAGGGAGTGGCAAAAGACAGTGTTTTACTGAATTTAGCCAGGAAGGCCAGCTTTTCTGTGGGAATATTAAGTTGGCTGTGGTCCTCTAGTTGAGATAGAATTAATTCTGTGGGCTACTTGGCTGTTCCAGGGAAAGGATGCCGTCTCAAATGCTAAGCTGGAAAGCATTTAAGCTTTCCTTGTGCTGAGCTACTGCAGAGGTTCTTGGTATAATTTGGTTCCTAGCTAAGCTGCATCAACATCCTTGGGTTGTTCTAGGAACTGCCTCACTCCTCAGTTTCATGCTGTCCCCTTCCAGGTGCAAAACAAGCTCTGGCAAGGTCTCCGAAGTGCTTTCCCTGGAGACTTTTCCTGCAGTTGTAGTCACCACTTCAGGATTCTCTTATGCTGCTTTGACCATGCTATGTACTGTAATGGGGCTGAGAGTGGGGGAGAGGATCTAACTGAAGGTTTTAGAGTAATTTCTGCAGAACCATATTGATTTCATCTCTATTAAATTCATTGAGTTTTCCCATAAGGGCTTTTTAATTTAACTGTTGCTAAAAAATGCTGCACAAATTACCTGGCAAGAATGCTGTGGAGTTATAAGCCAGCCCTTCAGGCAGTCCCTTAAAGGCAAAGCAGTAAAGTTGGTTGAACTATTCATGGCCGGGAGTTTTTTATTCCATGAATTTAGCACTTTGTCTGTTCACAGATTACTGACAAACAGCCACTGACTTTTTATGAATTTGTTCATTATCTCAAATTATTCAATGCCTGGTTTATGCAATGCAGTTTTAGCTTCAGGGCTGCTGGCAGACTGATCCACAAGTATTGTTTGAATACCACTGTTTGTAATTCTTGCAGAAAAGCCCTATAAAACTCAATAGAGGCCTGGAGTTTTATTTCTGGGCACGTCTATAAAACTTAGCAGAAAATTATATCCTTACCATAAAATTCTACAGCTTGGTTTAAAGTAGTTATAATTTTTCTACTGATTTCTGTATGTTTTTAGTAGCATTTATATATAAAAAATTTTCATCACTGTTACTCTCAAGTTTTTGTAGTCTCTGAGAGCAGAGAGTTGATAACGTGGAAGTAAGTCTTTGGGATTTGACCTTTTCTATCCTTGGGTTTGTTGGTTATACTGCAATTATGCTGATGGCCATTATAAGACTATTTTTTTGCTGTTGGAGCATAAATGAGCATCAGACCCGACTTGATTCTGTTGACCATTAATCCTAAAATGAAAACTGAGGCATCTAAAAAGGGACTGCCTAATATGCAAGTACATTAGATTTTTTGGTCCTTTTGAGTGGAATTAAATGCCTGTGTCTGTGATAGCTCCTCAAGGAATAAGGTTTCATTAGTGAGAATCAGGCTCCACTCAAATTTCAAGATATCTCTGAACTTCAGAAGTGTTTTCTTGGATGAAGACATGCACTTCTGAAGTGGTTTGACTCCGTTAGAGAGACTAACACCAGGGTTGTTCCATTCAACAGTAAATAACTTTGTCTGTTTGCTCAAATGAATTGAAGATATAAAATTCTCTTCTGATAGGTTGTTTTGGCTTTGATTTGTCATATTTATGTTGTTTTTAAACATGCTTCCCCTGGCTTATTCTGATATAACAAGAAAAAGTACAGATCCGTGGAGAAGGAATAAGTCCTCTGCTATGTTTGGCTGGCAAGACTGTTGCAGAATCTTTGATTTGCAAACGTGGGTAAGGAACCAGTTGACCTGATGGGTTGTGCCTGCTGCGTAACGAGCTGAATGCCACACATGGTTTGCAGCCACATCACTGTTGAACTGCTACTTTTGCTTCTGGAGCTTGCCAGTGTTGCTTTTATCCTACCTGAAGTACTACGTTCCAGTGACCTGTTGAAGAAGTAGGATGTTTGTTTACCTGCTGGCTCTGTTGCTCTGGAACAGAGATGTCTTTAGCTAGTCAGATACAAAAAGAATTAAAACGTCACTGGATCACGTTTCTGTAATGCGTTGGTGTTTCTGTAAGACATAATAAAATATTCAGTGCTTGAACAGATGGATATAGCCACAATCCTTCTGAAGATGTTAATTTAAGGATGTGGATTATACTGGATTAATAGGCCAGTAATTCGGCAGAACTCAGCTTTTTGGTGTTTCAACTTGTAGAGCTAGTTATAATTTCCAATGATTTAGCTCTAAGTTACACCATTTACAGAAGATGAAAATTAGCTTCTAAAATATGGATTATTTTTTTTCCTTTAATGAAAATTCTATTTCTAGATAATTCTAAGAACCTTAATTCTTTTAACTGCCAAACTGTTTCCTCTGGGCTAAACTTTGACAGATATTTAGGATTATCATGTTAACATGTAATGGATAAAAGATGGTGAGAGACTATGGAAGAGAAGGCTGTTGTTAATGAATATTGCTCTTCAGTAGTGGGCTTTTTTTTTTTTGATCTGTCAGGTGATTTAAAAATCTTGACACCTGTCAACAAAGTATTACTGGTAATGATAAATTGTATCATCTTTAAACGCAATATTTAACAACACTGGAATTCTGCTGAAATTAATGGTATCTTCTTGCTCAGCAAGAAGGAGTAGAGGTTATACTGTGACCTCCAGAAACTCATACTACAATAGATCTTCATAATGGTGTGTATTTCTTGATTTAGATTTCGAAGCTGGCAACATGTTGCCATGAGTTCTCCAAAATAAACTTGACTTTAGCCTTAGAAAATTCATTAAAAGGATGCAGGATGGTTACAGGAATCCTCCCTTCCATTTTAAAGAAACAAGGTGTGTAGAGCAAAAACTAGCATCTTTTACTGAGCTGTCTCATAAATTTAGAAGAAATACTGACTCTGAGCACCGACGTAAGTCTGTCATGGTAAAATTCTTCATGAAAACCTTTTGAAAAGTTTGAGCTTATTGGGATACTCTGTGTACAATTGTTTCACTACTGTCCTACCCTGGCATGGGAGGCGAGAGCTGGCTTAAAGGAGGAATGGTGGCTTTTACGGAGTTTAACTTACAGGAAAACAAGTTTAAATTGATCAGTTTCTTATTACTCACTGCAGTTAAAAAGAATGTTAGAGAGATTTCATGAGCATTAGTTTACTACATTATTAATAAAGTTATCATTAAAATCTCAACAGTTACTATGCAATGCTATTTGAGATATCACAGTTATCTTTCATACTTAGCATGGGAATAACTGCAGCATCTCAAACCACAGTGGATCATGGTGCCCACGTTCTTGAAAGCTGGTGTAAATCTGGCATGTGCTTCTTGAATCGGTAGTATCTGAGTGTTTAACAGCTATAGTGTGCAAATATGTTTTGGTTTTTAGTAATCTGGTAAATCAGTGTAATAAAAAAAAAGGTTCATATTCCCATTACATGGTTGTGAGAACTTTCCTTAGCTCAAATCTAGTACTGAAATGTTTTCAAAGACACTGGTTCTGGAAAAAAGTAGACATAGTTCATTTACACAGTTGTACATAAAATGAATTTGTACTGTGTAGTTAATGGTTCTCAAGTTTAATGTATACTATGTTGGGAGGACTCCTTAGACATTTGGAGAAAACCCATAAAAAGAATTAATCTCAAATATTGATCTCTTGAGATCAGAAGATGATACTGCATAAGCAAAATAAGGAATGATAAAATGTTGAGGTCATTCGTGGAGAAACCATGTTTTATCCTCTGAGTTTACAAGGCGTTTCCTGAATCTAACTCTTGTCTCTAGGTTGGAGTAAATAAACATAAAATTATTGTGTGTGTTAAATGTTTCAAGAAAAAAAAAACCCAGTACTGAGGTGTTTTGCAGTTTGTAATTGTACCTTTGCTATATTAAGGTAAGTGTAGATCTGCACTTGGTCTTGAGCCAGGCTTTGGTGAAATGTCTGGAAATAAGCTTGTTAGAGGAACTTACATGCTGCTGTCAGGGAGATGTTCCATCACTTGCTTTCCACAGTGTGTTTTGAACTCCATCTCTACTACATAGCATTTCAGGTATCCTAACCTAAAATACCATGGCTTGTTGAAATGCTTAAAAGAGGTATACCGTGACCTGTCATTGAAACAATCTGATGTTACTCAGTGTACATGTCCCTCGCTGCTCAAATGTTCCTTAGCGTCCATGATAAGGCACTAATGGGAAGATGTTTCTTGTGTTCTCAGCAAAGAATTCATACACCAATCTGCAGGACTGCTCCAGAACACCAGTTAGTCATCTTGTGCTTGAAATGTGTGAGCTGCTGACTGTTCAGTATTGTTGTTTTTAAGGGATTTTGTGAAGTGAAGAACAGAGCGGAAAATGTGCAAGTGCTTTGTTTTGTTGTTGTTTTAAAGTCCTTGGGAAAGATTATTTCCAATGTCCTTGTGTGCTCTATAGCATCTTTACATGATCTTTTGATGACTTTTGTCAAATTAATATACCTTTTATTATCACATTGAAGAGTGTCTTTCAGCCCGTAGAGCATGTAAATTTTATGATAATGAGAAGCTCTTAGTAAGACTAGCATGCAGCATCTGGAGGCGTTATAAAATGTATTAAATTGGCTGAAGACACCTACCGCCTCTTTGTCCCACCTCAATATGAGAAGAGAAAAACTTAGTATTGCAAAGCATCGTGTCAGGTCTTGTGAAAGTATTCTTGTGAGTTGTGACTGGTGTTGCATAGCAGGAGCACCAACAGGAACCTCCATCCTGTCAGCTCTGTAGCAAGGACCTTTCAAAGGAGTATGGCATTAGCACAAAGTCCATCACATCGTAGCAACACATCTACAAGAGAGCAACAAAAAAATTGCTACTATTGTCCTATCCTTTTTCCTGTGCTTTCCATGTGCAATCCAGTGAGCCTTCTTGGTTTAGAATGTGTTATGTGGAATAGCTTTCTCTTGAGAACTTGACTTATGTAAGCTTGCATGAAAACACCACTGCTTCTTCCTTGAGGCTCAGCACCAGAAAAATGCAGTCTCCAGCACTGGATCTGGTAGAATACTTTTGAGGACCTCTGCCGCAGGAAGGAAATGGTACTCAGCAAGCATCTAAGTCTGATTTACATCAGTTGAGCCCACAGCACCTCATCCTTTGCTGGGCTACCTAATCTGGTTACCTATATTTATGCTTTTTTAACACATGCCCCCACCCAAAAAACCACACATCAAAACCAACCAACCAACCCAAACCTCACAGGTCTGATTCTTCTCCCTGAACTTCTGTGCTCACTGCTGAACTGATTTCACTGCATTCCTGCCTGCTGTGCGCTGGTATAAACAGGAAGATCAGGCCTTGTGTGTGTTCATTTGCTGCTTGATCTGATTTATGCTGCTTACATCTATTGCTGACTTTGGCCTTTTGTTCTGTGCCAACACAGTTTATGAAATGTAACTGAATTGTGTGTTATTGCTCTCCCTGGCTTCAGCTGGTGGCCCCTTGTTTTCAAAATAGCAACTGAGAAACAGTTCACCTACCTCAGTCCATCACTTGCCTTTCCAGTCTCTATTGGAAATTGAGTCCCTCTGCTCCCTTCACTCATCCGTTCCCAAGCTATGGAGGCCAATCCTAGCAAATCTTCACTCACCACCGTATCTTTTCTAAAAACGTATTTTTTTTTTTGTGCCCTCTGATGTACTTTTCTGGTTTTACAGATGTTTTCTCTGAACTAAATGGGAAATGGAGTGATGTGTAGTATTGTGAAATTAGACTGTGTTACTCAGAAAATTAATAAATAACTTGAACTGATTTATCCTGCACCTTTATACCTTTCAGTGTGTCTCATTTTTGTCTTTTTGTTCTTTAACCAGATGGTTTTATCTGGAAATCTCTCTTCTAAGCAAATAAATTCCTAGTGAGGAATACTGAGCAGATTCTACTGTCACTTATCCCAACTCCATACCAATGTTGTTTCAGTAGTTTAAGCAGAGTTATTTCTCTTTGCATTTGGTTCTAAGACCACACTTAAATCCATTCCATCCTTTCCCGTTTATGTACTTAATTTGGATAAGAACTTAGGGTTCAGAAACAAAGCTTGACCTTGTCTGTCTGTGTAGAAGGTAGCCTGGTAAATGGGACTCTGCTGCCACAAACTCTGAGGTGCTGGGCCAACTCTGGGGCTCTTCTACTGCTGGACTACTCTGTTAAAACAAATAAAAAAACCCCAAACCAAAACAAAACCACCTGCAGCGGCACTACCCTTGGTGCCCCTGTGTGGATATATTAGGAGCACAACTACATTCAGGAATCTGAGCCAGTTGTACGTGATGGCATTTCTGACTTCAAATTTGCTAGGTGGTGAAAGTGTTATGATTTCTTGGGCGTACCAGCATAGTTATTTGCCATCTTTTATTTTCCTTTTGGAATATATCTTACATTCCTGATATGTTCAGATTGAGCAGTGCATCTGAGGACTTTCTAAACTAAGAAGCATAAAGAACCCTAACCTTGGAGTTGATTTCTGAAGGACTCTGCCTTCATCATTATGGAAATAAATTAGTCAAAAGAGCTTTCCTCCTGTTTTGACACTGGAAAGATTAGTTAGACTTTTCTCAAGTGCTCAACAGGTAGCTGAGAATTCAGCTCTTTTATACCCAGCGTTTCTGTATCCATCATGTGAAAAATCATGCTCCTGTTTCTAATGGACTCGGAAGATGTGGGCTGGGAAGTGTCTGGCAACTAGTAAATGAGTCATCTTATAGAAATAAAGTTCATGCAAGTTGACACGACCTCACTCAGAATATCCTTCTGGTGATGCTTCCTGAAGATATATGTGCCAAGCTTCTGGAAGTGCCTGTTCATAGTGTATCTTTTGGAGCTATTTAGAGATATCTTTAGAATTAAATTATGTTCTCAGGAATTTTGTCCTTTGGCAATTGCCCTTCCTTCAGAAAACTTAATCGCGGGAATGTTTGTGAAATTTGTATGTCAGCAAAGTCCATGCAAATTCATTTAATCAATGAAGGGAACGTTGATAGAAGATTTTCGGTGAGGAAATGCCCGTTGTTTGTTTGTATTCCAGTACTGCCTAAGGTCGATGTGGCAGACACTGAAGATGCATAACCAAACAAAGCCAAAGGGCTTAAAATCTAAGTTACCCTTATTGATAGCTTTTTTTTCTTTGATCTTTCTCTAGTCTTTGGTAACGAAGTCTTATAAGGATCTGTAACATTCTTACAGATGTGAATTAGGGTTAGAAACTTTTTTTTTAAGTGACCAAAATGTATTGTTTATACTTTTTCTGTTGTTTATATTTTTTCTGTTTAAAGTCTTACAGTTCTTCAGAAATTGAAACATATCCACTGTGACAAAATAGTCCTGAGCTATGACAAGCCTTATCCTCTTAAATAACCTGTTTGACATGATTTCTACTTACTCTTTTTCCTAAATATATTTTTGAAGAGTTGTCATCATCAAAGGCTTGCTGTTTATCAGGTGATTGCATTTTTCTATGTGTTCTGTATAAATGGACAAATCTCAGTCCTCTCTTCAGTGGGGCTGAAGAAACTAAGTTCATTTATCAAGGCAGTTTGGAATCCTCTCACTGGATATGCAACCTAAGGCCAGTTAGGAAAACTACTGCTTACTGTCAGTCAGCATGAAAGATGCTTCATTTTTCCATCTCTCAGCCTCTCAGGAAACATCCTGACTTTCTCTCACTGGAAAAAAAACGTTATGTGGGATACTGGAGAGCTCTGAGACATGTTTGAAATGAAGTCCCACTGGAGCAGAATCTACCTAACATGGAGACATTGTTGAGGTTTATGTTCCTGTAAGGAAGATACTTTGTCATGTGTGGCTTTTCAGGAGAGGAAAGCTGCAGTTACTGATTTTTCTGTGGAATTTCCTGTTCTCTTCCTATTTTTTGAAATTGACCATATTGTGTATTTGGAGAAAAAGGTACTGTCCAAAAAAAGATCAAACTGAGCCCAAGTCCTCCGCTTTGGAGCGTGATTTAAGACTCACGTTTCCCCAAGCAGCCATGTCACAAGATGCCAAGTGCAGAAGGCATTAATCATCTGTACCTTATCTCTATGAGAAGCCATCTTCAAAGCAGAAAGGAGGAGAGTTCTACCCTCTAGAGATAAATGGCATATCGTAAATAGTGTGAGTCACTCAGATACTGTGATTATGAGCTCTATAGAAATGCCTATAAATAATACTAGGGGATGCCCAGATACTACAGCTTACTTATGGAAATAAATAAACCACATAAAAATCTGACAAGATGCAAGCTTCCCTCCCATACGAGGACATTTCACTTTCCTTTTCCGCTTTCTATTCTGAGAACAGGACCTGTCACACAGGGACTAGGTCCTCATCCTTAACTTGCAGTCCCTTGAGAAACAATGAAGTAAATCACCATGTAAGATAGCATCAAGGATAAAGAACTCTTACAGGCATACTTAGCTCTGTGTCCTTTCTGAATTTTCAATCTAAAAGGAAAAAAAAAGTAGCTGAGCAGAAGCTTCTAGAATCTGAAATTTGAGAGTATTTCAGTGTAAGAGAGGAGATTCTGGTAGACAGAAGCAAGAGGCGGATTGTCTGTTGCCTTCGGTGGGAGCATTAGATAAAGATTTCACAAAGGTGCTCACAGCAGTAAGGCATTAGCTTCTGGTGACCACCCCACTTACCTTCTGGAGCGCTGTACCATTCATCCAGCAAGATCAATATCTAGAGAAAAAAATTGCATTGATTGTAATTTCTCCTTTTTGTATGTATTTTTTTTTTCTAGGCAATTTTGAGCTGTTCTAGTTTTACTTTCTCATTAAACATTTTGCTGTTAATAATACTTTTCTTGGATAGGCTGCAGGTAATTCTTTATCATTTACATGATGAGCAGATTCAGAAGCTCTGAAGCGCACAGCTTGTGTTGGTAAGTTCACTGAATTAGCCTGCTCTGTTATCTGCAGTGTTAGTGAGCCTCACCCGTGGGGGAATTTGGTTGCAATGTGGGTATTTGAGAGGAAAAAAAAAAAGAGTACTGCAGCAAACTGATGACAATAATTTTTAAATTTGAAATATTATTTGAACAGAGATTACTGAATTTCTCTAGCTCAGTGTGGTATGTTTCGGGGGGAGCACACACAAATCACTGTCTCATGAGTTCTGTCTTTTATACGAAGACAAATGCCTTACAGTAAATTGCCATGGATTTTTTTTGTCAGGTGTTAGCAAGTGCTTTTATTTCTCTCTTCTGATAATCCACTGTTTCATTTAAAGAAAATATTAATATTTAATCAACATTTAGAATAGGGGATGAAAGCTCACTTTCTTTTATGTTGTCAGTTTTATGTTACATTGTTACTCATAAATGAAGAACCAAGGAAATGGCCAGTGCACAAATCCAGTTTTACTAGTGTTCTTGATTCTGTAGAGTGCTCTGGAGCACCTTAGGGGGTAGGATTTCTCTTAGATAATGCTTTGGAGCATACTGAGAACACACACGTTCCGTATAGATATAGCAGTTTTACTTTAAAACTGCTGAGTCTTGTTTTTACTCTTCCGGCTTCAAAGGTGATGAGTCCGTTAGTCAGGTTTTGAGGAATAAGGTAGACATTGCTGAGAAAATTATGAAGTTTTTCTTTCTGTTGGAAATAAACTAGGCACAACCTTTAATTATATATGGGATTTTGTTGGTTCTGTGGCACTCTCTCTGCAGGTTTCCTCTTTGGGATGTGCTCACGTTCTGCATACAGCAAAAATGGAAGGAGTTGCTTGTACTGGGCAGCGTAAAGAGATAGGTTCCTATACTGTTTGATTCACCAGTGTCATCTTGATGTCTCTTTCACTTGCATGAAAATTGAAGTGAGATGGAAAAAAATGAGCTTGCCAAGTGGAACAGGTTTATTTGTGCCATAATATTTTTTCTAGAATGATAAAGTGTAAGACTTTGAAAAGGTGTTTGATTAGCTGCTCTGAGATTTACTTAAGCTGTAGCTGTGAGAAGTGAAGACGTGTGCCTACTCATGCTTATTTTGCCAACATTTTATGTAAAATTGAAAATCTCAAAACTTGTTTTGGTTTAAGCATCTGGATGTCAGTGAGGTGCAAAGTTCACTGAATTCCTGCTGAAGATGATGTGAGTTGATGGGCATCTAAACTTATATCCAAAAGCAGTAGATCAAAACTGAGATTTGAACCATAACTGTCTCCAACAGTTTCGTAATTCCATTTTAGTCCCATCATACTGATGGTATAAAACTGTGATTTAATTGGGGAAAGTTTAGGTGCAAAGCAGTGGTTCATAGTTTTTTCAAGAAGGCGTTTCTTCTGGAAATGATTATAAACAATTGTAGGCAGATACACTTCTGTAATCCTACAACTGTAAATAAAAAAAAGTACAGCTCCTGTACCTTAGAAGCATCTTTTTACTATTAGTAGTATTAAGAGAAATTGACAATTCTAGTGTGAGCAGCACAATAGAAACTTCCCTGTGCATGGCACACTGGATGCTAGGAGCAGCGGGAGGTTACCCGATAAACGGAAAACCTCACAGAAAGAGAAGGAACTGTGCGAGGGTATTGAGGCTTGGGGCTCTTGTAGGCTTTTTGGTTACACTGCTGCAAACAAGAAATGGTTTGTAACATTTAAGTCAGGCTGGATTCTCCACTCACTAGTAGTGGTCTCGCATGATAGCTTACTGTGGCAAGGGGGTGAAGTTTTGGATCTCGTCAACATCTAAGTAATCCAGCATCCAGTAAGCTGTGGGCGAAGTACTTCTGCAAAAGACTTCTCCATCTTGATTTGTACAACCAGGATGCTAGGTGGTAATTCACTGAGTAAAACAGAGTAAGCTTCCAGTTCTGTAGATCTGTTCCATCTTCCCAGAGCTGTTTAATTCACTATAGTGACTGGCACTTGGCATAATGTGTACGATTTAACAGAGCTCATTGACTCAAAATACAACTCCTTGATCCTGTATCTTGCTCCTTTTTCTATAGAAGATAACCGACATTTATGGCGGTGCTCACACAAAACTGGTGGATCTTCTGTCACCTGGTAATTTAATGAATATCTTTCTCTTCCCATCTTCTAGTGGCTCTACTGTGTGCATGGAAAGTTACTTGGTTGGTTCTTCTCAGAAGCAATAAAAAATTACAGGAATTTGGGCCAAGTACTTGAATTCAAGAATGTTTTGATACACAGTTATTATGGTAAAGAGCACTCAAAGCTCATTCACAGTTTCAAGTGTCCAATACATGTTTTTTTAAGGAACAGAAGTAAAAAGTGAGGAAACACGGGCCACTACAGCCAGTATTCTTCAGCCAATACTTCACTGAAGTATTAAATATTCTATTCCTACAAACTATATCATAAGTCAAGGAGACTTTCAGAACTATAGTTTGATTTTATATGGATGGATGGATTGATTGATGATACTTGTTTTAATTGTATGTTTAAATGTCAAGCAATTTCGTTAGGTAGGAGTCTAGCAGGCATTTATTGTGACCAAATACCCACTTGGCCGAGCTTACCGTTTCAGAGCAATCCTTCTGCATCTAACAGGGGCTGTCAGGGCCTTTGCCTGCCTACTGCCCCAAAGTCTTGCTGTCCCTGCAGTGGGAGTGTCAGCTGAGCTCTGGGTTCTCTGTGATGTGACACTAAATGCTGTTGGGGGAGCAAGGGTTTCCCAGTGGTCTAGCTCTTCAGAAGTGTGTATTTGCAGCTGTGTGCAAAACCTGATAATTATGAACACAGTGTGATGTCTTTGCTGTTGTTTGCAAGTACAGTTCCCGCAGGTGATATTTGCATGTGGTACTGATAGATGTGTATATATATATACCAAACAGGATAGCTTTGTGCTTCAGGTTTGTGCAAATGTGGTCTCATCCTAGGAAGCTTGAAAATTAAGTCATTTGTATGTTAGATTTTCTGTTCTGTGGATGTGTCTTTCGTGATTTGCGCTATTATGAAACGAGCGAGCAAGTTCATGTGTTTGTTTAATGACACAGAAAGAAACTTCATATTCAGTATTCTTTTTTTCTGAATTGTTTATTGTTAAGAGATGTTGATATTTGGACATTGATGTTATTCTGCTCTAGTCCTCAATTAAGAACAATTCTTAAATGAGATTCTTGCTGCTATCTTTTTCTGAAGACCTGAAAACCTGCATTCTTAGGAATTGTTCCCATTGTCGGTATCAAGATAAAGTAACGTGGAAGTTCTTAATCTTAGATTTAAGATATTTCACTAGCTGGGTCAGGCTGTCAAATTGCTTGATAGATCCAAGACAAAGAGCAATGCTGTGAAAACATGTGAAAGACAAAAAAAGGTTAAAAGATTTTCTGGGGTCTCTGCACATTGAATAGTCATCAATTCAGTTACCAGAATGGCTCCTGGAATATGTCTGAAGATGCTAGTGAGAACATGGTCTCCCCTCTAATTAAATTCTCATCTTTGCCCAAATGGTTGAAAGGGCAACTGTCTTAAACCTTTGAACTTTATTTGTAATACAAAGCTTCAATTAGATAAAAGACAATAATTAGCAAATCTTTTATCTTTGGGCATAATTAAATCTTTAAGGAAGGACATCTTAATCAATTACTTGTAATGACAAGTTCATAAATAAATTAATTCTTCCAATGTGTGTCTGGCAGAAATCAATGAGTGTTAAAAGAGATTCAGGATGAGGGGACACCACTATAGAAACACTGTAGCTCAATTACACTTGGTTTAAAGATTCTCATTTATAAAGCATTAGCTTGTTCAAAAGATGATGTTTTATTTAAAGAGAGATCATTAAAATATTAAGCTCTAATATTGTAGAGCCTTTTTTGAAACATCCATCTTTACATATATATGTATTTCACCATGGTCTAAGATTAGCTTTTTCTGTTGGTTCTCTGCCACAATATATAGTCAGTTTGATGCTGTCCTTATTGAGTCCTGGAGTTTTGTCTCATTCCTGAAACTAAAATTTGTCTGAGCTGCCGTGATGTGTGCAGCCTCATTCCCGTCACTGGTAAGGGTTCCCATGCTGGGGATAACTTGCATAATTAAGCTCAAAACGCTTAAATGTTCTTACTCAAGAGATTTCTACATTTCTGTTCATTTAACACTTTATGCTATAGCAAAGTACATAACCATTAGCTCAAGAGTTTTCTATTGGTGTAGGAATGATAAAATGAGGAGATAAACCAAGGTCACAATAGGATCTGGTCCTCTGTTTCTGAGAGCTCTTCTGACCAGGGTGTTTCTTGTGACATGTTGAACCCTGGAAGCTGCCTCTTGCTGGAGGGAATGCAGCAATAGCACACTTGTTACGGAGGTGTTCATGGAAATTAGACCTTTTTAATATTATATACGACAGCATTGTTCCCAAATGGCATTAGTAAATAGACAATTTTGCCTCCTGTCTCCTACTTATTCTGACCTTCTGGTTTTATCTGACTAAAGATGGCAACAACTTTGCACTATTTTGCTGATATGATGTCCTTACTAAATCCTACTTCTTTCTTTCCTTGTTTAAGTATCACATAGGTGTTCATGGATATGTTGTTTTGGTGAAACATTGGGTACCTCCCTCCCTCCTTCTTCTATCATAATACTTTGAAGTTGAGTTTAGGGGGAAAAAAAAAAGCCAGTTGAACTCCTTTTTATGAAGTTTTTCCTGGGTTTTGCAGCATTTAGAGTTAGAATATCTCTGAAAATAACTTCTTCCATTCAAATTTTGAATGTGCATGTCTGAGATGTGAGGATCTTGCTTGCTTTCCTTGTCTTTCTCTCTTTCTTTCCTGCATTCCTTTTCCACAATAGATAGCAAGAAGTTTGATACACGTAAGTGGAGAGTAAGTGGTGTAGCTCTTGATAAAGCGTTATGCCCATTGGACAAAGGGACTGAAAACTGACAGAATAGTTGCTAAATCACTATTGTTGAATCTGTCTTGGTCTCATAAGGAGAAAAGAACTATTGATGAACACTGTCTCCTACGTTTTTCTCTCCTCCTCTGTATCACTTGGGCCTCTGATTAACAAGTGCAAATGCTCTTAAGCATGCTGAGTTTTTCCAGCAGGCCTGGACTGCCAACAAGTTAGGAGCTGTAGTCCCCCTAATCTAGCTGGCAGACCTGCAGTAGCTGAAAGGCTGCTCTTGTGTTTGGTTTGCCTGGCAGCCAAGAGGAAGAGCTGTTTGGCCAACCTGCACATGTAGGTCTGGTCTAGTCAGAGCCAGTGTTGTTCCTCTCCATCTGGAAGACTGAGCAAAACTAGACTAAACATGTGGAGATACTGTGGTGGAGACACGTTGGGAAAAAGAGGTTAGGGTGTTGCAGTGGAGAAAGATCCACGACGTGCCAGAGCTTGAGGGTACAGAGATAGCGGAGAAAGGCAGGCTAAGTGGAAACTGAGGTTGCATTTAAACCCGAGGAGACAAAAGCATGGAAAACTGGGCTATGTTAGCCTACTGCTTTGATCTCTTCTCTAATTTAGGGAATGAAAGACTTATTAGTTTTATACTGGCCAACAGTATTAATTAAATAATTATGTTTTCTCCTAGCATATTAATAAGCTGCACTACAAATTTTTTTCATATTGAGTGGGGAAAATATGCACCTTCTAGAATGATCGATTCTTTCTGTTGCTTTGTGGGACGCTGAATATCAGGTAAAGTTGAAATGTTAGCAATTTCCGATCTGAAACTTGTTAAAGAGCGCAACAGATGGAAAGTTCTGTTCAGATTGTGAGCGTCCAGATCTGTCACTGATTAAAAGAAGGGTAGCATATGCTGGTGGCTGGTCTTGATAGATATCTCTTTAGAATAGTAAGACAGGTTTCCTATCCTCATAATCCAGTAGCCCTGCCGCTGACAGGCAGTATCTGCTGCCCCTCACACGTTATAAAGATCAGTTGCTATCCATACGAAACCACGTTATAGCTCAAAGCATCTTTGGACAGATTTGTTCACAACCTGGATGTTTGGTGTTCTTGAGAAGGGTGATAGGAATCTTAACGTCTTGCCTCTTCAGATATATTCTCCTTTCAGAGCTGTCATCCAGGTTGTCAAAACTTATCCTTAGCAAGCTTCAGCTTTAAAGGCCCTCTTATCAACACCACAGCATTCCTGTCCATCCCATTATGCCTTGTCAATGAGAGCCTTTGCGTGTTTCGTTTGAAGCAGCCTAGGAATCTTTTGCTAAATTCCTTCAAAGGAATTTAAATAGTTGTGGTGGGTTGGCCCTGGCTGGGTGCCAGGTGCCCACTGAAGCTGCTCTATCACTTCCCTCCTCTGGTGGACCGGGGAGAGAAGATATAACAAAAAGCTCTTGTGTTGAGATAAGGACAGGGAGAGATCACTCACTGATTACTGTCACAGGCAAAACAGTCGCGACTGGGGAAAACTAGTTTAATTTGTTACCAATCAAATCAGATTAGGATAATGAGAAATAAAACCAAATCTTAAAACTACCTTCCCCCACCTCTTCTTCTTGGGCTTAACTTGACTCCTGATGTTCTCTGCCACCTCTGTGTCAGTGGCACAGGGCGACAGGGAATGGGGGTTACAGTCAGCTCATCACATGTTTGTGTCTGCTGCTCTTCCCTCCTCAGGGCGAGGACTCTTCACACTCTTGCTCTGCTTCAGTGTGGGGTCTCTTCTCACAGGAGACAGTCCTCCAAGAACTTCTCCAACGTGAGTCCTTCCCACGGGCTACAGTTCTCCATGAACTGCTCCAGTGTGGGCCCCTTCCATGGGCTGCAGTCGTTCAGGAACAGACTGCTCCAGTGTGGGTCCTCCACAGAGTCACAAGTCCTGCGAGCAAACCTGCTCCAGTGTGGGCTCCTCTCTCCATGGGGTCACAGCCTCCTTTGGGTGCACCCATCTGCTCTGGTGTGGGGTCCTCCACAGGCTGCAGGTGGATCTCTGCTCCACCATTACCCTTTGTGGGCTGCAGGGCACAGCCTGCCTCACCATGGTCTTCACCACAGGCTGCAGGGGA
Organism: Tauraco erythrolophus; assembly: GCF_009769465.1. Taxonomy (NCBI): domain Eukaryota; kingdom Metazoa; phylum Chordata; class Aves; order Musophagiformes; family Musophagidae; genus Tauraco; species Tauraco erythrolophus. The sequence goes on along the minus strand of NC_141479.1, from coordinate 17,262,892 downwards.
ATCTCTGCTCCAGTGCCTGGAGCACCAACTCCCCCTCCTTCACTGACTGGTGTCTGCAGAGTGTTTTTTCTCTGGCATATTCTCACTTCTCTCTCCAGCTGCTGTTTTTTCTTCTGCAGGTTTTTTCTTCTTCCCTTCTTAAATGTGTTATCCCAGAGGCACTACTACCATCGCTGATGGGCTGTGTCTTGGAGCTGGCTGGCATTGACTTTATCAGACATAGGGGGAGCTTCTAAGCAGCTTCTCACAGAAGCCATCTCTGTAGCCCCCACCCACCAAACCTTGCCACGCAAACCCAATACAGCCCTAATGACCTTATTACTTTACAGGCTTTTAAATGTTTCACCAGCTGCTTGATTCAGTGCAGTATAAATTGCAGACCTTTCTGAAGTAATCTCAGCATTTGTTTGGGAGTTAAATATTAACAGATTTTTCTCTTTCTCTCCGACAGTAGGCTCTTGCACCTGCTTATTTCCCTGCAGGGTTTGTTAGAAGAAAATGTTGCTTTCTTTTCAAGGGCTCTGCGTTTTGTTCTCTGTATGTGCTTTACGTGAGGTTAGTTTGAAGAAGACTTAGACTGATGGACCTCTGTACATCTTGCAAACATGCATTCTGTCCCAGTAGAATTCTAGGTTGGCAAAGTAGTTCCCAACTGCATCCGTAAACTCTGGCTGAGCCGTGGCTTTGATGCAAACAGATTAATTCAGTGTGATGCCCTTTACAAGACTTGATTCTATGTTACCACTGTCCTGTTTTTCAGCATGCTGGTACTTTAGGTCATTCAGGAAGAGAGGAAAAAGCCAAGAAAAAGTACAAATGAAAGAAACAAGTTACTGGGCTAAATATTGGAAGCAATGTAAGTGGGTAATTCAGTACAACAGACCTGTCTTTGGTATTTGTCGTTCAAAGACAAAGACGGACTGCCTCCCACTCATTTCAAAATGAATCTCCAATGTGCTCTTATCGTTTACAATGATTTCCGTCAGAGAATAATAAAGAGGTTTGATGCCTAGGGTACTTAAATGTTCTGTGATGTGTATTGTAATAGCTATTTTAAGTGTAGGAAATACCCTAATAAGAAACAGTTTGCTAGTGTGCTGATCTAGTTGATTCTTATCATAGCATTCTCTGTAAAATAATAATTGGAAGATATGACAATAGAGATGTCTGATTAAACTGTTAAGCATCTGATAAAACTTCAGCGGGGTTGGATCACTTCAAGAGCTTTTTTTTTAAAAAAAAAAAACAACCTTGATTTTTATACTTCTTATGCTACCTTTTTAAAAAAATATTTTGTGACCTTTGCTAAATATAGTAGTCAATGAATTGAAACTCTGTGAATCTAAATTAAAGGAAGTAAAAAAACTAAACCCAAAACATGTTTAATATCCTTTAATGAAAGAAGTATATGATGAATCAAGACTGTACTTTTAAAGGAATATTTAACTGGCTGTAGATTTAAATTTTTTGGAAGTAGATATTTAAGTCATTAACAAAAAAGTAAGCTTATAATTAATTTCCTTTTCCTACATGTCCTGGCTTCCCCTCTCTAACCTTTTACCCCCACCTTCCCCCCCAGATGAAAAACTGTTTTGTGTTGTCATTTCCCGCCCTAGTTTCTTGTTTCTGGCCAGGAAATTGCAGTTGCAGTGGCTCTTTCCTTTCCCCTTCTCATTCAACATGTATTGTTCTGTCCCTAATCCGTAGTGCTTGATATCTTTTCTGCCGTATCTTCCTCATATCTCTTTTTTTTTTTTTTTAATTATTATTCTCCCTTTACATTCCTGTATTCACAAGCTTGTCAGATTTGTCTGCTTGCTCATGTAACTTCATTTGGTCTCTCCCACATACAATGTTACCTTTCCTCCTTGTACTTACGCTTTCCTGAAGGATTTATTTTATTACACTTTTTTACAAGCTTCAGTTCAGCTGAAATCTTAAAAAGAATCCAGTCTCACTGTGAATAAAGCTACTCCTTTTCAATTTTCTGGGATTCCTGAGCACATGACTTACTCCAACAGGAATTGTATTTTACTTTTTAACTGCCTGCCTTTTCTTTAGTAAGATTCCTTTTTGTCAGCCATGTTATCTATCATGTTTCCTCCCCCCCCCCCCCCCCCCCCCCAATTTTATTATCTGATAATTTTTATTTGTATACATTGATGCTGGTTTTGCTGTATGTTTTTTTTATAGTGCTCAGTCTCCTATTCTATTTTGATTCAGTTTTTCTGAAGCAAATGCCATGTTTTCCTTAAGGAAATGTACAATTCCAAGTCTTCTCACTTTAGCTTCCCAATCCCAGAGCTCCCATGGTGGCAGTCCTTACCAGAATAGTCCCTAAACCTGTGATTTGACAGGCAGTACGCTTTGGTTGTTCCGAGCAGGGCAGTGACTGACTGTCACCCTGCTGTAAAACCTCTGCCCTCAGCGTTTCCAAAACTCACTGCACCGTATGGGCCAGGTATACAATATAGAATACTTGGTGCAGAGATTTCAATTTCTTACGTCAAAAGTAGTATTTCTGAACAATTTTTCACTGATTCCCTTTAAATTTTTTTCTTAAATTGTCAGCTGCTGGTATTATACTGAAATTTTGGTGTTGTTACCGGAAGGTTAGATCCTGCTTGAAACTGTAGTTACAGTAAGCTTTGAAGGTGGTAGAATCTGGTCCAGCCAAAAAAAGCCTGTTTCCTCTTAATATTATTGGTTAAATTCTTTCACTTGAGTTTTCAAAAATTAGGAAAGATCTTTTCAGAATTTATTTGGTCTAAAATGAGCATTGTAATAACAACTTTGGTAAATTTTCGCTGAGTGTCTTCATCCATCCGAATAAATTCTCTGAGAATTGACTTTCCTTTTGTCCTTACCTCAGCATTGTAGTAGCTAAGTCTGAGGATTTACCTCAGTCCGTTACAGCTTCTAGATCCTTTGGATTTGGGGGAGGGATGTGTTGTGTGGTTGGTTGGTTGGCTGGTGGGTTTTTTAAAATAATTTTTTAATTCTAGAAGCAAGGGTCTCCAACTCTGCCATCAGGCCACTGGGATAGCTGAGTGCTGAAAATCTTAATGTAAATGATACAGTCGCCGCACCAGCGGCATCAGCTCTGATGAGTGTCAGGGAGTGAGTTTCCTGCCAAGTCTGAACTGAGGACTCAGTTTTCATTTGTGAGTTCAGGGCTCTGGGGCTTCTCAGGGATGTTGTGTGCTTTCATTTTCATTTGTCCAGGATGGGAAATCAGCACTGCTTGGAAAGGGTGGCATATTTAACATCCCACCCCCAATTACACTGGTGCCAATATATGGGAGTCAGCTTAAATATATCCTTCTCCTAACTACTGATGGACTGGTGCTAAATGTTTATTTTGGCTTAAAGGCACACTGTTGAGATGTAATCACAGGATGATTTTGTTTCAAATTTTCCATTCAGTGCATAGTTTTCTGGCTGACTTACTTGGCTGTTTGTTTCAACAGATATATGTATATACATGGCTATCCAGTGGTCTACATAAAAAAAAAAAAAAAACAACCAACATTGACTTTGCACATTATTAATATACATTTACAAATGAATGTGTAACTTAAACAGTTTCTTGCAGATGTTCTTGAAATGGTCTGAGTTAGAAAAAAAATTAAGATATGTAAAAACTGAACTCAATTCAAGTTATTTATGGGTTTTGCTTGCTTTTTTAGGCTACTTTCTGGCTTTAAGTGGACTCTTTGCTTTTGGCTCTTATACAGCTGTGCAGTGGTGCTGTACACTAGCATCTAAGAGGCATGAATACAGCAGAGTGACTTCTCTTTTAATAAATACAAAATTGTAGTATATTTTTCTAGTTGTGAAGAACTAGTGTTCAGTTGGGTGTGTAGCTTTTTGATGTTCTGTCATGGCCCTCTACATTACAACTCCACCTTCTGGCCTTGTAAAGTAGTCAGTTGTTAGGGCTAAGTATATCATTCTTTGGAAGAAGAAATTTTTTATGAACATTAACAGCAAGGCCAGAAGAGAAGTTAACTTCTCTAATATTGAGAAATCGTGTTTCTTGTTGTGAGTTTGCGTATTCATCTTCTATCTGCGTGTGGCAGTGACCTGGACTAGCTTTTCAATACATTATCTGCGATTTTGCGTGACTATCTATGGATGAAGATTTGTACATCATTTAAAACAAAAGGCTTTGACTTTAATTCTTCATTTTAGGATCCAACTTCTATTCACCACAGTGGGAGCTGAGCTTCGTCAAGACTTGAGACAGCATGAGAGTAAATCTGTTATCTCTATAGCAAAGTATGAACCTGCGTAAGGAAAACTGGGCCTTTAAAATTGGAATATGTAGATAAGATGACACAGTACCCTTGAGACTGGTAAGATGGCTGCTCAAGAAACACCTGATTTGAAACCCCCTTTTTTGGTATCTTCCTCCCCTCTCCTCAAGCGTTGGTTGTATCCTTGGTCATCTTGCGGTCTTTCTGCCTGGTTTCTGGTTGAAAAAAAACTGAGCATGTGGGAGAAAAAGATTAATTGAGAAGTAGAAGAAGGCTGTCTTGTCTTTTTCTTTCACAAAGAATGTATCCGTTCTCACTTTTAAGTCAACCAGGAATAGAGAGACACTTTCCCAATTATACTCGTCATGCAAGTGATGCTATGGCTACCACATGGCTGTTCTGTAATTGTGAGGTGATGATTGCGTGATGCCGACTGGGAGGCAGAAATGAGGTTAGGCAATGCTGAATTGGAGGGGAGTGGTACACTGATGCAATCTGCTTATTACCTTGTAGCTGGTGAAGTGAGATAGCCTCCTTTCAGAGACCTGGCCTCATGGAAAAAATGCTGCTATTGACTTTCCGAACAATAAAGATATCAAGAATTAGGGTGGGTTGTTGTTGGTTTGCTTTTTAGTACAGCCTAGCTTCAGAGCTATGAGTAGTGATGCCCTGATGGAACTGAAGGGAGCTCAAGTCATTGGCACTTGCCAAGAAGCAGAGGCAGTGGCTGGCATTGCAAATACTTCCAGCTTGGTGCTTCCCTCAGCCTGGGAAAAGGAATAAAAACTATTAAACTTCAGGAATAGGTTTATTTTTAGATGTTTTTCCAGCGTCTTTAGAATCCTGTGTGTGGCCAAAAATACTTTTATGATATATTTTGAATTGAATTTGTTTAGTTGTTTTCCTGCAAAACATTATTTATTTCTGTTTTAAGCACCATCTGAAAAGACTACAGGCACAGCTATAAGAATATTGGAGAGTATCTGCATGTCTAGCAAAGCTGGTAGGAAAGGAGGGGATTTGCTGAATAGCTTTCAGGATTTGGCTCCTATTTTTTTTTTTTTCTTCAAAAATCCTTAGAAGGGAAAGAAATGGACAGGAATAAATGCACACTCCCCTACAAGAGACCACAACAGAACTTTGAGGTGCTCATCTCTGAAGGAGGTGCTGATTTAAAAACTTGTATTCGTTAATGGCCCAGTGATCTTGGTATCCCATTCTAAAAGAACTCATGTGTGAAATACTTTCCTGCCCCTTTAGATGATGTTCAGATCAGCTGAGCCATCCTGGGTTTGATGTAGACTTTGCTGGTAAACTTCATGAAACTTGATGGCTCTAAACCAACATATTAGTCAAATTAGAATTTAGAAACAATTAAGAGCTGCTAGAATTTACACAGATTTAAAGATCTATAAACCTGAGCGCCTCTGACTTTATGGGCTCAAGCCAGGCACAGATGCCATTACTGAAGTGAATCCAACAGTTCATTACTCGGGTATGAAATATGGGCACAAAGTCTAGGTAGGGGATCATTGATTATAAAAGTCACAGTTGACACCGCTGTACATCTAAATCTAAATTTTGGAATTTGGCTCAAATATACCCCATCTCCAGCAATAGTATATAAATACTTAGGGAAGGGAGCTGTGATGTAGCTGTGTACTGTAAGCTAAAATCCTGAGAATGGGACTGCTGCCATTGACTTCAGTGGAGCCAGAAAGTATTTCCTCATCCTTTTACATGGTGATTAAGGTTGGCTATGAAGTCAGTTCTCCATCTGTATTAAACCTTGCAGCTTACACTAAAGCCAACGACGTACATGTAGCTCTTGTTACTCCAGAGTGGTTCTAAGATGTATCCCAGGTGCGTAGTGAGGGGCTCAGCTGCCCACGGAATTGGTCAGTAGGCAGCTGTTCTTTCAACCCTTGTATATATTTTCAGGCAGAAGGAGAGGAGGAAGGAAGGGGTCAGGACCCCAGGGTTGAACTGCAAGTGGACTACAGCAGAAGCTGACCTATCTAGAAGTATTTCAGGCTGTTCAGGGCCAGACTGGACTGCTGGAGAGCTGTGTTTTGGAGTTTATAATTGGTCTCATGAGAGCAATGATGCCTTTGATGGTGGCCCTTACTCTCAGCAGCGTGTGCCGATAGTGCCTGGATGACCTGCCTAAATTCGTGTAAGAAGCTGGTGGTGCTGCTAGAACAGTTTTAACTTAGATTGCCTGGAATTTTAGGTTAGTGTTATAAAAGCCAGACCTCGTGTCCTTGCGCTTTCTTCCAGGCCATATCTTTATCAGTGACTCCTGCAGCTGGCTGAAAGCAGGATTTGCACAGAGCTGAACTGCATTTTAATATTTGTTGTCACTTTTTGAAAACCTCAGAATTGTGACTTTTTCCAACAACGTATCTAGAGACATAAAAATCAACGAAGGAAACAGTTAATAGACTTCAGGGCAATCAGAGGGCTTTGGCTCCTACTGCAAAATATTAACGGCTGTAATTTGACCTCTTAGCCAATTAATTTTGGCCAGTGTAAAATTCCATACACTAAATCTGTTTACGATACTTCACTATTCTAGGCATCTGATACTGTGCCAAGACCTTAATATGTCTCTGAACAGAGGTCAAGTCATGGCCTTAAAATGAAGACTTGAAATATAAGCTCTGTGTGGGTGGGTAGCCCTGTGTCCCTCAGGGGCTTATGAGTTCCTTTTCTGTTGCTGTATGATCTGAAACTCTGGTCGCTGCTCTCCGTATTACCTTCTTGTATTTCTTAATCAAAATAAATCCATTTTGCAGCTCAGAAATGACCTCTCTTTTTCGCAGTTTGTCTGCACCTTTGTTTCTCACACATGGCTTTAGTTAAGTGTGCTAGCAGTTATCTGTTGTCTGTGTTGTACATCTGCTCAAAAACTCGTTTTTGTTAATTTCCTTGACAAGTCTAAGTTATATCCATCTTCTAGTTGGGAGTGAAGTACAGTTGTATCCTGGTGATTTTGCCTGTGCTACTCAGTCATTTAACACTTCATTTGCCTGCCTTTGACTTTTGGGCCTGAATTACCCTCTGTTAAAGTCTATGAACATTGGCTGGATGGTCACACTCAAAGAGTTGTGGTCAACGGTTCAATGTCCAAGCGGAGACCAGTGACAATTGGTGTTCCTCAGGGGTCAGTACTGGGGCCAGTGCTATTTAACATCTTTGTTGGTGACACGGACAGTGGGATCAAGTGCACCCTCAGCAAGTTTGCAGATGACACCAAGCAGTGTGGTGTTGTGGACACACTGGAGGGAAGGGATGCCATCCAGAGGGACCTTGACAGGCTGGAGAGGTGGGCCTGTGAGAACCTCATGAAGTTCAACAAGGCCAAGTGCAAGGTCCTGCACGTGGGTCGGGGCAATCCCAAGCACAAGTACAGGCTGGGTGGAGAATGGATTGAGAGCAGCCCTGAGGAAATGGGACTTCAGGGTGTTGGTTGATGAGAAGCTCAACATGAGCCAGCAATGTGCGCTGGCATCCCGAAAAGCCAACCATATCCTGGGCTGCATCCAAAGAAATGTGGCCAGCAGGTCGAGGGAAATGATTCTGCCTGACTACTCTGCTCTTGTGAGACTCCAGCTGGAATACTGCGTTCAGCTCTGGAGTCCCCAACAGAAGAAGGACATGGAGCTGCTGGAGCAGGTCCAGAGGAGGCCATGGAGATGATCAGAGGGCTGGAGCACCTCTGCTATGAGACAGGCTGAGAGAGTTGGGGCTGTTCGGCCTGGAGAAGAGAAGGCTCCGGGGTGATCTTACTGCAGCCAGGTTGGATGGGGCTTCGAGCAACCTGGTGTAGTGGAGGGTGTCCCTGCCCGTGGCAGGGGGTTGGAGCTGGATGATCTTTGAGGTCCCTTCCAACCCAAACCATTCTATGATTCTACGAATGCCAGTGAAGTAGACTGATTTTGATTTTAAATTGATATATGTATATGTAAAAATCTGATGGTTTTCCTTCTGGTTTACAGAGTAAATAGTACTGGTTGCTGCATGGCAGCGTATTAAGGATACAAAGTTGTGTTAGGTTCAGATGAATGCTGGTTACTTCTGCGTATACTGACTGGGTTAAAGCCTAGTTCAGTTCCTTTAGTTGATACCAGCTGCACGTAACTGGTGTTTGGTTATGAACCAGATAAACTGATATACTGAAGTCTGTGCTGTGTGAAACAGTGCAGCGCCAGATCCCCCGTGCCTTGTAAGCGTGCATCTCGTGGTAAGAGGCTCAGGGCAGGCAAAGTCTAAACTGATTCGAATTCTGTTAAAGTTGTCTGACTTCTAGGTAGAGGGATGGACCACTGCTTTGTCTCAAGAACCAGTTGATGTGTATTTTATATTGTAATGAAAGAGCAGTTTTCTGAGGTGCTCTATACTTCTTGTGTACTTATATGTTGGCATGTTGTGAACAGTTTTTTGTGCAGGATTGAAATGTTGTGCATGGTAAGTTAAAGGTGTGCCAGGTAGCCTGAAAATAATGAAAACATGAAGTGAGTATCTGCTGTTCCACAGGCCTGGGTGTATTAGCAATCATGTGCCTGAGTCCTTGAGAAGCTTCTGTAAAAGGAAACAAAGCCTAACAAAATTATATGAGTCAGCGTCCAAAATGTTTGAATCTTTAGATAATGAATTAAAACCTTTTTGTTCTTACTACTGTTTGGATTGTCTTCTAAAGTACTTCAGTTTGTAGAAGTGCTGGAAACAAAGGGTAATCCAGTTGGAGTCACTGAAGAATGCAGATTAAGATTAACTCAAGTGTAGGAGTGGCAGATGACTGATAATTACCTGCCAAGGATGAGTGTGCCCCAGTTTAATGGCAAAGTAGTACATCCATCAGGGACTGGCGTCTATCTGCCTGCATGGCACCTGATACAACTATTGCTTTAACAGCAACCACAATAATTATTTATCTGTTAACATTTTTCTTTTATCTGTTGGCCATTGCAGAAGATATTACTGTTTGAAAGATGAATTTTGAAGGCTTATAACGAAGAACACCAGTGATAAAGCATCCTAACCTAGTACTAGGAAGTTAAAGAAATTCTGAGGCCAAATCCTCAATTTGCTTAAACCTGATTTATATTGAATTCAGTGGAGATAAGCTGGTTTGCTAGAAATCTAGTCCTTGACTGTAGGGTTGTGTTGTTTGTGTTTTTTTTTTTTTTTCTGGGAGGTGGGTTAGGGGATGATGGTGAGGGGGATAAGGAGTAAAGAGACCAAAATTAAAAAAGCACAAGGACAAATTGCCTAGTCATTTCCATTTTGAATTTACTTAGCCATTAAAACAAATGAGATTGTCTTTGTGATGTATAGTTCCCAGCTGATGTAAAGGGTATGAAAATAGTTACTGGTTTAAAGAAGAGAAACAATAGGGTTTTATATTTTCTAAGGAGACTGTCTCTGTAAAGCTGTTCCTTGGGTACCGACAGGTGGTGTTGAATTTTGCATACCTTGTATACTTGAAAGAATAAGATTTTTAGAAGGAAATAATTTACAAAACCCTGTGCAGCAAAGGTTGCTTCTTGAAGTGGAAAAAGTGAGTCAAATTTCCCAGCAACATAGTGTGAATGGGGCAACAGAACTGAAGCTGGACAAACTGGATCATGTATCCTGCGGGAAACTGAACTTGTATTAAATCTGTTTGTTTCACGGGTTATTTTCTAACCTGTCATGATAGAGAGCAGTGCAGACTGGAGTGTGCAGCCTGCAATCTTGTATGTCTGGGAGAGTCTGGGAGGAGTGTTCTAGCTCAGCCCCATCTGTTGAAGAGAAGCCTCTGCCTTGCCAAAGCCTTGCTTTGCTCGTGATGTCAAAGGGCAAGAGAGCTTGTCACACGAGGCAAGTTTCTCCCACCTTTGTAACTTGCTCCACTGTGGAGTAAGTGCAACATGCAAATAAAAACTCTGTTGAGTGAAACTGTACAAGGTGTGGGCTATCGCTGTGTTTCAGGATGGGGTTTAATCAAATCTTTTATGTGATGGTGTGGGGGAAGGAAGGGGGAGAAACAACATAGAGGATGCGTGCTTCTCTGATTGGAATATTTGAGGTTTCTTCAGTTCTACAAAAAGAACCTGGATTTTTTGTAAGATGTCCAGAAAGAACACTATATTGGTTTTTCTTTTTTATTTTTAATGTTAAAGTTTTTTCCAACAGACCACCAGATGGTAGTGTTTCCTTTGTAATTGGAACTGTAAATTCATAGAAGTGACTGCTCTTGTTTGCCATAGGTCACTCAAGGACTGCTCGATATGTAGCAGAATTAGAGAATTGTAAGTAAGGAGCAATATTAGTTAACTAAGCAAAAAGGAAGGGGGGAAACCCATCTGTAATCTTCAGCCAAGTGAGGCAATGAAGGACTCAGAGGAGCAGAGGCTCATGTCCTGTGTGTTACAGATAAGCTGCTTGCCTGGAATCGCAGAAATATCACGTGTGATTAAAGCAATAAGCCGTGAGACAACTTGAAATTGTTCCATCTTTTGCAATAGCCACAGTTACTGTTCAACTGCAATGCTTTTCAGACACATCAGACATGACATGATTTTGTTGTTTAAATGGGATGCACAGTGTCTCATTGCACAAAGTTTTGTTGGCAAGTGGAGAGAGCGCAGAGGTGATAGATTTAGGAGGTCAAAATTAGCTTGTGGTGTCTGATCTTGGGCAAGTCTCTTCACTAGGGTGTTGCACAGATTCTCTTTTGTCAGATGAGTACAAGTTTGCTGATAACCATTATCAGGTTCTGATAACTAAAATATTATTCAAGAATACTGTATATTTTTTTCAGCTGCACATGGCTTTCATTGACTGTCTCAAATAATATATTTGGGTCAGTCTGCTGATGTGTTTTGAAAGGCCTCATTTTATTCAGCCTCAGAAATGGAAAAAGAAATTGCACCACACTATGTAACATTTCACAGGAGTGTAAGAAAGTGATTTTAAAGGCCATCCTGAAGGAGAGCTTCATACCAGGAGTTTTCAATTCACTTCTGGACAGAAAGCGCTGGAGAAATACTGCAGAAGGTTGCAGCGAATACTTGTTTGTCTTTTAAATGAATTAGCTTAGATCTTTATGTGGTTACTTTGTTCTTGCTTTGGAATACTCTCACAAATGATGTCAGTTTTGGAAAGTTCACAGATGCAAGGAATTTTTAAGAGGAGATATCTGACTATTAGTAGATGGTATTTCCAATTACTGGTTTGAAAGAGCTACAGTGGAAGTCTGAGTCTATGTATGATATGATCGTCCACTCAGAACAAGGAAAATGACTGTAACACCAACCTTTCTCTACATCTGGGTGTAAAAAATTTCAGACAAGTATTTTAAAATGAACTTCTCAACCAGCGAGCTTCGAATTAAAAAAAGGATTTGCAGAATTACATTGTGTGGACAAGGAGAAGGACTTCATATACAGGGGGGGAAAAAAAAAAAAGGAAAAAGATTTCAGATGATTTACCCAAAATGAAAGGGAAAAAAGAAGAGGAAAAAAAAAGCACCCCTTCTTTCGATGAATTACACTCATTGTCTGTCCAGCTGAGCCATTAACAATTTTAGTGGAAGTTTTTTAAAAAGTCATTATTTTCATAGACCAATATCACTCTATGCTACATAGCTTGTTAGAGAATCCTGACCCGAATTCCCCAGGGGAAAACCCACAGTATGTCTCTTTTTTTTTTTTTCTTTGACTTCGAGTTCCTCCTTTGCCCCTCTGACCTACTCTTCCCATGGCCAGAATTCCTCCATCCCCCATTAAACCAGCTGACTTGTGTCATCTTCTGTCTTGGTTCCTAAAAATCTGTCTTTTTTGCCTGAGGGACAGATGCATTTCCGCTGGAAATGCCTTCTGCACCTGTGAGGATATAGACCGTGTAATTTCTGAGCTCCGGGTCTGCAATGTGTGCATTTTCCTGTGCAGTGCTATGCAGGTGAATGCAGAATAAAATCTGTATCACAACATCAACGTAGTTTGTTTGAAATGAGATGTCCCGCAGCCTTTGAAGTGTCCTAGTAATTGCAGAACACACACTTGCTGCTGACTTCGCTTTAAAATCTACACTGGGGATGTTTAATATCACTTTAAACCAATGTCTGTTATATGTATAGGGATCTAAAAGGACATGTTTGGATACTTTCCATGATCAACTGAAATGTGTGCTCACAGGAGTGTGTGGCACTCTAAGATATGCGTAAGTAGGCAAAGTCTAGACCCTGAGACTGAACCTTTACAGTGCTTCTGAATTCTGGGAAGATTCAAAAGCAAAACAGCAGCAACTGCCCAGCAGAGTGAGGTTGGGAAGCGAGCAGGTAAACTCAACGGTGAAAATGCATAGAATTGCTGGAACTCACGGCACTTCTTGTGTCTCCTGTGTCATGGTTCATATATTCTAAGTGTGATTACAGCACTCTGTGCGTTGTTTCAAAAGCACTGAAAAACGAGCCCATTTCTATGGGCAGAAAAGACTTGCAAAACAGAGAGCTGATCCTACTACCTAAATGAGAAAAAAAGAATATTGTAAGCGTATCTGCTTTTAATGTTTTATTCGAAAAACATCTTAGGATGCTTAAGGAGCCTGTTTTCAAGCTGCAAACAGCTTCTGTAGAATTTTGCTGAAATAACTAAAGGCATTTTTTTATTGCAACAGGCCTCATCTTCGATTAATCATTTTGATTTTTCTCGTGTTGTAAGTTCATCATTTCTCACAGTTTCAAGATTTTGTCAGTATCTGTCTTGTAGTGTTTAATCAATCATTTGTTTGCATGTAATAGAGAATATTTCAACTGAGTATTCAAACACCGTGTTACCGCTACAGTACTACTTTTGACACTGTTTTAGTAGTTTTTAACTCAAAACCCAAGATGTTAGCTTGGAAAATAGGAGATGTCATATAATCTAACTGAATTTTTAACTTTATTTGCTATTTTAAATTTTATCTAATCAATATTTATCATCCATTTTTTTCAGCTGGGATACCTGGGTATCTTAGGAGCAGACAGTGTTAGATGTAGAGTGAAAGACAGAGGTAGGTTCAATTAGATGAGCAGCGAACTCTTGCTTTTATACTCTCCTATTGCCAGTGCGTATGAAACACTCCAATGTCGTAATTTAAAATGTTTTAAAGACATTTTACGTGGTGCTGTTCAGGAGCTCCCAATTCTGTGTAGGCTGAGCTGATACTTTGCTTTACAGTACACTATGTATTTTTAAAACAAAGACACAAGGTAGGGGTAGGTTTTAAGAGAAGATCATAAATAGGATGTGGTAAGTAGTGAATACTGGGTCTGTAATCTGTGTTTCGATTAAAACAAAATATTCAGCATCATAGGAATGCCATATTTATTTTTTTTTTCCCTCAGCACTTAAGGCTCCTGATTAAAACAAAAGTTTGGATTGTGGTGTGGTTTTTTTGTTTGTTTGTTTTTAGTGCTCAAATGCTAAACTATTCCTAAAGATTTCTCAGTGTTTTGGTTTGGTAGGGTTTTTTTTTGTCCTGTGAACAGTTTTTGTCCTCTTTGGAATGTTAATGGCCTTGATTTCATTATTCTTTCTTCTTAATGCACATCTTAGACCTGTTACCCTGCCTCTCCCTCTCAAGCAGTGACCATACACACTGACCAACACCTCAATGAGTTTTTTTTCATGTGAATTCCGAGGAAGGGAATATTGTGATGTTGCCTCCAGCTGCCTTCCTTCTGTCTGAATTACTTTTCTGAAGGTTATGCTTTGTATGGTTCGCATGTGGAGCACACTGTGGTACTCACACAACTCCTCAGGTGAACAAAAGAAAAAAGTTAAGTGTTAATATTTTGCTAACATTACTTAAAACAACAGTGACCTTAAAATCAGGACAATGAGCCCTGTCACTGGCCAGGTTACTGTGACCCTTGTAGATAATTTTAAATCCAGAATTCCTTAGCAGTGATAAAACTTCATATTAAATGCTATAAGGTGGTTTAAGAATAATAAATCTGTGGAGAAGGAAGGGTAGTGTGCTCTAATAGTGGTAATAGCAGTTGAGTATCCATAGTTGTAAACATCCGTATAGAGTAGATCTGTATCCCCACTGAAGTGTGAGAGCATACTGCAGAGGGAAGTTACCCTCCCATCATCTCTGCCCTGTGCTCTCTTCTCACGGGGAAATGAGTTCCCACCTCTTATCCTGGACTTTGTGTGTAGTGAGGAACCTGGTTACTGTGCAACCTGCTTAACCAGCGTCGCGTTTGTGCTTGGGGAAGGGGAGGTGAGGAGGTGAAAGTAGCCTTTTTCTGTCACGCGGTTCTATTTTGATTTTTTTTTTTTTTCCTATAACCTTTGGACATAACAGTTATAACCCAACGGCAAGCAATTGCTTAGGTTTCCAGAGGAAGGACAGAAGATGGGGGTTTAGCTGTGAGTATTGACAGAAAAAGTTTTGGTTTCTTTTTCCTCACAGGCTGAGTTCAAATAAGCAAATCGTGGCCGTTCTCTCATGACTCAAATGACACAAACCCTTTGCAGGAGTGAGCTGTAAGGAGGGACTCCAGGAGGAGCTGTGGTCAGGTCAGCAGGCAGAATTAATTTATGCCCATCTCTGTCACAAAAAAGTAAATGGCATTTGAATTTGGTTCTGTCGTAACCTCTTGAGATTGATCAGTCAGAATTAAAGCAAAATGGGAGCCAGCTTCCAGTCTCTCTTGTTGCCTCCCGACCTGCTGCTGTCAAAATGATTCTCCTTTTTCTTATTTTTTTTTTCCTTCAACACAAGATGTCCATCACAGGCCTAAATCTCAGAAATACTGATTTTGATCAGCTAACCCTCCTTTATTTTCAAATAAGTTCCAGTCGCTGTACACATTTGATTGGCGCTTTTCCCCAGCAACCTAATGCTCAGTTTGGAGTAATGGGAACACAAACCATTAATAAAAGATTAAAGAAAAAGCAAAACACCAGGATTTAAAATTCCAAACATATCTCTGTAGACCGTCTTTGTAAAAGGCAGTTACTTCAGCAGGCGTTGAAATGCAATTCTTCCTACACATTAAATAATAAAATCAGACATGTGAACTTTCAGATTGCTGTGCTGAGCAAAATGGATGTAGTTCTTTTAAGTCCATAAAAGTAAGGAAAAATCAGATTTTAAGAACCAAGATCACACTTTAACACAGTTGGAAAACTACAGCATGTTACTAAAACCTCATTAAGCTGTCATAGACTTTTCTGTGCATTTCCTTTCTCAGTCTTTTTGATTGCCAAGATATTTGTGTGTAAATACTCTTTTCTAGCTCTATTCCCCCTCCTCCTTCTATAATACTGTTTGTGACAACACAGTGGTTACCATGGGGATTGTGATGTGTGATGTCATAGACAGCAGCGTGACCTCGGTGAGCCAGTGAGTCTGGTGAAGGATGGAGATGGACAGAATAAGGCAGCAAAATGGAAAAATATGCAGGAAAAGCGAATGAAGCTTACTAAGATAAGAATAAAGTAGTGATGCATGGGGTTGGTTTTGTTATCTAAAATTCACCAGAATGCACGTCATGGCTGTCTAAAGCTTTTCTTTTTTGGCCTGAAACTTACCAGTTCTGGTTTTGGAATGTATGCTCTGTGATATGTAGCTAAGGAGAAACCTTTTCTCTACCAAGACAAGCAATATGAGGTAAGCTTAGAATGAAAATTGTAACTCTATCCTAGCTTCCAGAAAAGGGAGCATTAAATCAGACACTATAACTGCTTAGCACTTCTCTAATGCTTATCACGTGGAAATGTTATTGAATCTTCACAACACCCTGATATGAAAAGTAAGCAAGTGTCAGTATCCTCAGTTAAAAGTTGGTGGATGTGTGATCATCCAAAAAAGTGAACTCTCATAAAGTGACTCATCAAGTCATTGGCAGCAGTGGGATAAAGATCTGGAAATTCCTGTCTTTGTAGTCCCATGTTTATTTCACTGGATCAGATTTGCCTTTCAGTGAAAACACAGTTTTCAAACTTGACCTCTTCAGTTACATGATGATCTCACTTATACCAATATTATTATACTTTTTTAGAGACAAGTAAGCCTAAAGTTAGCACCAGCATATTCATTTTTGTTAAATGTGCAGAACATAATGCATAGAACTCGTGCAAATGCTTTTGCAACAAATGTGTGAGCTGAACGGGGCCGAAATGGGCTCACCCCTATATATGCAGATGTCTGCAAATTTAGCATCATGTGTGCAAAGCATCCTTTTTTCCATTGTGTGGGGTTTTTTGTTGGCTGTTTGGCTTTGTTTTGTTGTGTGTGGTTCCTCCGCCCTCAGAATCTTGAGAGTCTCTCCCTTCTCATGCATGCCATGTGTGCACTGACTCCTAATTTATATCACTTCAAGTGAGAGGAGATTGAGGGCTTTTGACTTGGAAGTCTCACTCAAAGCACACTTTTATGGTCAGGGTTATAATGGAAATCCTGACAAACTCAGATGTTTAACTATAACAGTGCAGTGTGTGACACGATAATAAAGATGTGTTTTACTGTCAAACTGGTTGTGTAGACATGAGGGGAATGATGCTTTTTAGTTTTCCTGTTGTAAATATGCATACTTTGGCAAGAAAAAGGTGTTTGCCAGGTCAAAGTCATTGCTCCGAAAAAGAATGCAATAGTGAAATAATATAAATAGTGAAGGACCCAGCACCTCCAGTAAATGTTATGAACTCTGAAGCAGAAGAGGATCCAGCACCTCTGAAATGTTATCAAACTGCTGAATTATTCTTATGTACATGTATCAAACATAGTATATCTCCACGCCATTAATTCAGTGTCAACAGTATTGATTCTTTATGCATGTAACTCCCATTGAGATCTTTAGTAGGTTTGTTTGTGAAAGGACTACAGGCACTTGTCACTAAAATGTATGAAGTTCGTATTTGTACAGAGTTATTTCACGTGGAACTTGAAAAGAAGGACCCTTCAATGTTAAAAAAAAATGTATCTCCAGTCTTATGAGTGTAAAAAGCTGTCATTTATTTCAGTCTGGGTCAGACAAACGATGCTTTCATCCAGTAGCGAGTTTAAATTTAGGGGAAATAGGGCTGGTTTTACTCCTAAACATCTTTTATAAATAGGACGCTCCTCTATTTGAGCCAAATTACTATTTTTGAGGCTTTGTTTCTCTCTTCCACAGAGCTAAAATAATGGTTTCTCTGTTTGAATGTCTTTTAAAAAATATATTGGTTTGTTAAAGCTACAACCCCCCTCGACCCCCTGCCCCCCTAGACCTGAGACTGAGTCAACTGAAAGTTGAGCTTAATGATGGGGAGAGTTTCTTTATTTTTCATCTATTTTTTTTTTTTTTTGTCAAAACGTCCTTTGCAATCTACTCTTTCTCACTTTCTGTTCCTCCCAAGAGCAAAACAGAGGCTTATTTGCTATAGTGACATTTCTGAAAATCTGCATGGCAGCATCACTGTTGCCTATGGAAGAGTCATCATGTTCAATTTTGTTGATCCTGTATTTGTTTGCTGGAAAGCAAATCCATCTATTTATCTTCAAAGTCTGTTTTCCCACGTTTCTGTTGCTTAAAGAGCTATACCCAGCTACAGCAGAGTCCTTGACTGCAAAAGCTTATGATATTAATGTTTTGCTCTGCTGTTCTAATGATCAGTGTGATGTTTTGAAAGTGTTCTGTCTTGTCAGCCCTGTTGTTTTTGCAGTCTATGTTGATTTGGATGTCAGCTATGTTTCCAATAAACTTCTGAACCCGAAGTACTTTCTAGTGGGGAAGAAAAAAGATGCTTTGTTTACCATGCTATGAAAATTAAAGACCAAGACTTTCAAAAATAGGAGCCTACAGTTAGGATCCTTAGCCTATGTTTAGATTTCTAAAGCAGTGGCCTAATTTTCAAAAGGGCTGAGCATCCAGGAGCTCTTGTTTGGTGTCAATACTCTCTGGACAGGTTTTTAGATATTTATCATGAGGAAGGCTTAGTGTTTAATATTAAGTTTACTTAGAGGTATTTCATGTTGCATGGGATTTCGATTGAGTGGAGTGATACAGCACTAGTCTGCAATCACAACGCAAACACAGTATCATGATTGTACCCTACAGCTGGATCACGATACAAACATGATTCCCTTTGCTCGTCCCTACATGCTCACCATCATTATACTGGGTGTCCCTGATCTCTAGGAAGGAATAGGTGGGTCGAAGCCAGCTCAAGCCTGTTCCTTTCTTCAAAGTTCATTTTGATTGTTCCATTTCATACCCCGAGCCGAGCCACATACACACTTCCACGTGCTGGTCTGGTTAGTTCAGGAAGATAATGCTCTCTATCGATTATCCAAGTCCATTTACCAGTTGACCCACTTAACTGATACAGTCTTTATCTAAAACAAAGGCCACCCTCTGATCTGCTTTGTGTTAAGTTCAGCTTCCTTTAAGATAGCTGTGATCACGTCCCACGTTCCGTTCTGAGTTTCATGAGCACATCATCCTTGTCTGTCTTCTCTTGAGCCACCTTCCATGGTAGGGATTCACTGATCAGTCATGATATCCCACTGGATCTTCTTCAGTGTGAAGTGGACTGTGGTAAATCCTGCTGGTTTTTAGTGTGCAGTTGGTATTTCAAGGATTCCTCAGTAGCAAAACCTGTAAATACTGGTTGCAGACTGCATTTGGATTGTACTTCTGTTTTGTACATGCTTGTGATTTTAGGGGGGCCTGGAAGGTGAGGAATAAAACTTCTGGGCTAAAATTTGGTTTCTGTTCTGAATGGAACTCTTGCATGTTTTTTGGAATAAAATTTCTCTGCTATGTTTACAGGCAAGAACAAAACCAAATATACTTGGAAAAAAACACAGTTGGAATGAATTGCTTTCAGTCTGTCGAGCTTCATTTGTGGAGAGAATTTTGACATACAAAGTTTGGAGTAAAATTTTTCTGGCCATGTTTTCAAGCAGAAACAAAGCAAATAGTGTTTACAAACAATTAGTTGGAACAAATTATTTTGCTTTCAAGCCAACGGCGTAAGGGTAAAAGGAAAGAAGCTTATGATACTTCTGACTGAAGATTATATTTTCCTCTATATGTAGAAAATAAGGTACTGGCTAATTCAACTTCTAACACAGATGAGCCCAAATATTATATTCAGGTCCTTCAAAGCCTTGAGGGAGAACTGGGCAGGCGTGAGTGAAAGCTCAAGTATGCCTTTTCAATTTCCAGGCTGCAGCAGAATTTGAGATTTGTCAAGGGTTACTTGGCTATCTCAAGCTTCTCAGGAGGTGCCCTGTGTACAAAGGAGAAAGCACTCCTGCATTCTCTTTTGAATGTCCTCTGGAGCTGTTGACTAAGCCAGTCCCCACACCTTTAGCTAACCGTCCCACTAAAATTCACCTTCTGAGGACATGCATAGCAGAGAAACCCTCATTCTGGAGCTGGTGAACTGGAAACATCATCTCTTAGATCTTTTGCTGCTCCTGCATTGCTCTGGGGCTGGCCCTGAGGAGCACCAGAGATTGCAGTGTAGCAATGGCAAATCTGCGGAGCGTTCCCCAGGATCTAGCTTCTATGATGTATTGGTATGGCAATATCTTAGAAGAAAAATGTAAAATGAAATGATGTAGAACGTAATGAGCATCTTCTGGATATTTCCATGTTCTTTGTCTTTCTACTAGCAGCTGCAACCCAACTTGTGCTTTGCTATTTTTAGTGTAGAGGTTAGTCTTAGAATGTGTCCTCAAGTGCTCTTTGGCAAGCCCAGGCAGTGAGGTTTGCCAACGGTTAAGCTGGATTTCCTAGAAGTTAGTGAAAGCCTAAACGAGTCACCTAAAAGTTGGTACCTGAGATGGGAAAGCAACTGTGGAGCCCAGACTGCTCCATCTCTTGTCATAACCAGTAGGCACTGTGCTCCTATTGCTAATATAAGCATGAGGTTCCGAAACAAACAGCAAAAATTATCATATTCTCAAGAGTTTCTTAAGAATATTCCAATTTAATACATTTTTTTCCCTTTCTTTAACTATAGCACATGCATCTACCATTTTGAGCATTAATCTTGAGGTCAGAATATGCCTTTTGGGTATTTTCCTATTAACGAAGTAACTTGCTGCAGAGATGCCATAATATCCTAGCAATCTACATCCTCTCTGGCCAAAGTACTTAAAGTTTTAGCTTCTTCTTGAATATGTTGGTTGGAAACATGCCTTTTTTAGAAGCTAGATATTTTTTATTGGATTTGATGGGAAATATAAATTGGATTTGGAAAAGGGCTAACCCTTCAAGCCCTCGGTTCTCCCTATTAAGATTTTCCTTGCAACTTGGCCTCTTTTAAACTCCCATCTCGTGCATACTCTTTTCTAATCTGATACCTCAGCGTACATATCTAAACATGATCAGTGACAGTTTTAGCTGCGGGGTGAGACTTTCTGTGACAAGGGCAGTGAGCTCTGATTTGAGACCATTCATTGCAAGTGACTTCAGCTGTCTCTTCAAGTGACATCCAGCTACTTGAGGAATGGGGGATGACGAAAGTTCTTTGGACAGAAAACTTTCACTGACAAGAAGGTGACAGGTCCTTGCACAGCTGGTCTCTGATATGCCTTGGAAGAGGCCTACATAGTTACTAATTTAAGTTTAGCGGTGGCTGCAAGCATGGAGCAGACAAGTTCTGGTAGATTTGTAACTCATCTGCAGGAATGACAGGAGTTGGAGCTACACTTACGGTGCTTGCGTTGTTGTATAACATTTCCAATAGCCCGTGTTTATTTAAAGAGCTAAGTAAACTGAACTGCAAGCTATTCTCATTAATGCTTCTTAACGTGTAGCTGAACATGGTGTGTTCTCTTAATTTGTTCGTATATTTAAAGTGGATAATGACCTTTTTTAATGATCTGTCAAGTTATAATAATAGTATCCTCACTATTAGGGCTCTCTATTCCTTTTTTTTTTCTTTTTTTTTTTTTTTTTTCCCAACCCCTATCCTAATTTTCCTCAATGTCTCCTACTGGTTTCTTGGCTCTAGTGGTGCTAACAAGAATGAAAACTCTAATGGGTGGGAATTGGGTGGCTGTTTTTTTAAAGAATCTCTTGCCTTGCTCAGAACAAATGCATGCAACTCCTAAATCGCCCTGCTGTGTGCTCACCATGGCTCCTATTGGCAATAACACTGGGGGGAAATCAAAAGATCCTTCCAAACTAGGAGGAGAGTGATATGGTGGCCTGAACACACACGAGTGAACTCTTTCTAGAGCACGAAGGATAAGTGCTGGCCATTGCACAGGCGGCTGTGGTACTTTTGGGCATGTTTGCTGTCCTCTAGTTAGGAACATGGGTGTTTTGATCCCAGCTTTGCCACCAACCACTTCTTAGCCACTGTCAAATTGTTATACTATGGCACGTAAGTAACTGCTGGTTACTTATATATCTGTGTATATGCAGTAAAGCTTTAAATGTTGAAAGTAGTGTCCATTGTGATGAATCCTCACCTGAGAAGGAAGTGTTTACCCTTTAAATATCAGGTAGCTTTAGGAATAAACCATGGTGGAAACCTCAAAAATTTGAGGCCCAGCCGTAACCCAAAGAAACGGGGTGACTTATTGCTGACATTTGGATAATGCTGTTGTGGCAGATCTGATTTCAGAGGAGGCTCCTCCTTTCCCATCATCACTCGTAACTCCTGTTCCCACTGCCTACCCTGCTGTTCCTGTTCAGCTTTTTGTGTGGTTGGGCTCTAAGTCTCCAATACTGATTTTATTTTGTTCTTAAAGAGAACAAAATACCTTCATGTTTCACATACCTAATTTAGAGCATGGCTGTGGAAATGGTCAGGTTGGCACAACTGAGAGGATGGTCACTTCCAGCATGGGTGGTGGAGGGGGAACGGCAGTGGAGGGTGGAGTGGGGCGGCCGGTCTGCCAAACGCATCAAAGGTGCTGCTGACAAAAAAGCCATGCTGAGTCACTGTCTGAATGGACTGTTAAAAGGAAGATAAGAGAAGTGAGACTAATCGTTGAGAAGGCGGTGATGGAGACCACAGCAACACAAACACTGGGTGGTCCTGATCTGAGCTCCAGGAGAAGTGTGGCCATTTACACCACTCGAAAACTTGTCCTCTTCTGTGTATGGGAGGGTTTGTCACCCTGTCAGTACAGTTTCAGCTCTCCTGTAAGATCTTTACTTTTTGTATCTGAAATCGCCTGGTTTGCGTTCAAGATTACAGAACTGTAATCTCTTTCTCAGCAGTTGTGTTTCAATCCACAGCTGGTGTAAGTCAGCAGAGCTCAACTGCCCGCACAGGAGTTGTACCATTTGCAGCCACTGAGGCTTTGGCCCTCAGTAAATTAATACCAGCGTATTATTGCACAGATTTGACCTCATTTGTTTTGTTTTTTCCATCTCCTTGACACATCATTGAGCAAATTGTCACTGAAGCAAGGGAGTAGGAGAGGAGATAATTAAATATTACACAAGGATAATAAAGTGTGAGTAAAATTATTGGTTTAACATGTATGTCTTCTTTAGTAATTTCTTTGCTAGCTGGAAAAGGAGAGCTCTGTGTAATGCCAAATAAACAGTTTGCTGTAGATATTCAAAAGGACCAAGTTGCTCCTCTTACAGATACTTTGTTGACAGTTAAAAAATGACGTATCTATTATTCATGCTGAGCAGTCTGACAGCAGGAATGTTGCCCTAACTTTTGTGTGGTAAAGGAGGAAAGTGGAAAGCAGTGTAGCTTGTAAAGGCGATCGGGTTTGTTTAAAGGAACTCTGTCTTTTCGGTAGCCGGATTTGTAATATGACTGAGTTGAAACTTGGTAGGCTCAGCACTACAATGGCAAAACTTCCTCTGATTTCAGCAGGACTGTAATTTGGCTTTGTGTCTCCATATCTATGACTAAGGTCACATGTACAGAATCCTGATGCAGACAAGGATTTTATTATTTTTTCCACAAGTCACTATCTGTAAAGGAATGAGTGATGCTTGGCTTTCTGACAACAAACCTTCGATTTTTAATGACTCATCTACATGAGCTGATAAAACACTTAATGCTGTGAAGCCCTTTCCTGAAGGGTTAGCTTAGCAGAGTGTTGTGTGAGAGATGTGTAGGAACAAAAGAACAGCATTTGCAGGTGTCTGGGGCTCTTCTCTTACTGGAGCTGTTATGCTGGATTTTGATTTCATCAAAATTATACGTATACATAAAATAACAGTATATGAGAGATCTCTGCTTTACACTCGGTGATTCTACATTGTTTACTGCTGAAATGTGATATGGGTTTTGTACAGCAAAGGAAACTTGTTTCCTTTTAATGAAGTGTGTAATGTGAAAGATGTAGCAGAGAGCACATCTTAACTTACCTAGAAAGCTGACCAAAATGCAGGACTCAGTCCTTTGGTCATTAAGATCAGTGCGATTTTTGGTTTTCCAGTTGGTCTTCTCTTGCTTTCAAATGTAGATCCCAAGCCTTTTCTGCTTTTGTATTTCCCCTGCGTTTCTGGGATTTTAGTGCAACGTGCGTAATGCAGAAGCGCATGTCAGTGGAAATTGTTCAATTCGACCTTGCAGTGTGGAGGAGTAAGATGTGGGAGACAACTCTAGAAAGTACTGGTAACAGGGAAGAGATGCTGCATCTGCTGTCAGAGAAGTGAGTACTGCAGGTTTGATCTGAGTACAGCTTGAGGTGCACTTGGTCACTGGTGGGGTTAATACTCATCCTCAGAAACCTTGGGACTCTGATGCAGGCAGCCAGGTAGCAATTCCCCTTAAAGTGAGCGCTCATCGCAGAGACAATGAGCCAGGATGTGCCTCTGAGATCAGAGTCTGTCCTTTGACTTAACGCTGAATAAGCATATTGAAAAACAAAATAAATTGAAACAAATTAGTCCAACTAATGAACTTTTTGCTAACTTCTCTCGTGCTTTGCTCTCAAGCACAGCTTTGAAACAGTGGTGAAACCTTTGTGCAGTGCTTTGTAGTGAGGCATTGAAAATGTGCTGGTGCAACGGTGTGCTGTGTTCCTGCCCGCCAAGGTGGGCAGCCCACTGCAAGAGCGTCTGAGCTGTGCGTGAGCACGTGCGTGCAACGCCCAGCACACCCCTTGCCGTGCTCCACGTACCTCACATAAAACCAGGTGTGTTCTGCATTCACAGCATTCCTTGGGCTCTCCAGCGGGGGTAAAGGCAGGTACAGAGCAAAAGGGAAATACCCCTATAAAATGCTCGTTTTATTTGTTACGCTCTTTCAAGGATGGAGTCCCTGGGGCCACAGGCAGGCTGGGTGCTGCAGTTAATTACAGCATCATAGATCTGAATCCCTTCGCCTTCAAGGGCAGACTGAAGGAGTGAGATCGTGAACAAGGGAGCCATTTGGTTACTTTGGGCCATCTGATATTTTCACGTTGTACATCTGTGAAGATTGACCCAAGACCTGTCTGTGGTCTTCTGGGTGAGGCAGAGACGGCTTTGTGACTGCCTCAACCAAGAAGGTTGGTTCTTGTGAGAAGAAGCGGGGCTGTAGTATTGCCCAAGTCTGCATCGCCCTGCAGAGCACCATGGCTCTGAAAGGTAGAACAGACCTTGCAGGACAAGGGCACTAGCCTATCTGTGCATTTAGCCCATCTGGCAGGACTCTTAGGAAGGGATTGTGTCTTCTTCAGACCAGGTATTGAGTCCGACAATGGCTAAAAGTTACAAGTTGAGCCAACAGCGTTTCATCACTGCGTGATTTTTGTGGTGCGGAAGTAGAAGTGCCCAAGGCCTTGGATTTATCTGTGGCTGGTTTCTCAAGAAACCTAAGCATAGACTTATCTGTATAAGGAAATTAATTTTGTTCAGGAGAGAACTTGAAACAGAACGCAGAAATTATTCTGGAATAAGGCAGGTAAAGTTGTTAATTAAATCAGCTCCATCCCCTGTGATAAATAGATCAAGAAGCTGGACAATTTATTGAATAAATTGCCTAGAGATGTCTAAATTATTTGCAGTGTCATTTTCACCTGAGCCTGAGGAATGTGAGGCCAAATTTCAGCTGACTATATTGCATTCCTCTCTAGAGCCAGAAATAGGATCTCAGCTGTTATGAATTGATTAATGAAGGTATTGTTATTTAGACCAGACCCTTAGGCTTGTAATGCTTAAGTTTTAGCATAAATGACCAAACCGAGCTATTCTTTCGAAGGCATAGCTTTAAAAGCCATTTGTCTAGTTCAGAAGCAGGAAATATAATGACTTTCATTGTTTCGGGTCTTTTATTGTCTGCATTGCTTCCCAAAATGACTGTGCCTGATTTACTTTTTTTTTTTTTCCCTCCTGAACCTGTGTGGCATCATATTAGCATGGCACATGAAGATCCTGAGGTGAAAATAAATCCACAAAGATAAATATCAAACTTTGAGATGCTGTTCCATGTAACTGAATGTTTATCTGAACTTCACACACGGCATCCAGTTAGATAATTTGCCCACAAGGCAAGTTTGTTTCATTTTTCACAATGTTCTGCTACTTGAGATTATAAATTCACTGCAGCAGAGCCATGGACTAGCCTGATTTGTTAAGCAAGCACTGTGGGGATAGATACTGTGGTACTATCTTTCCTGGAAAACTTCAGAATGAGAAGCAATGAACTATCACCCAGTGCATCGTGTTCCAGGATGGGCTAGAAAAACTGGTAGCTGTGGAGGTAAGAGGAGAGTCTTCCCTTGTGGAAATGTCTTTTCCCTCTGATTCCTTCTGCTTACCTTGTAATAACCTTACATCAATATTCCAAATCTCTTCAGATTTATGTTTTTTTTAAAAGAAAGAAAAAAAGATCAAGAAAAACTTGCATCTATGTTTAATTAGCAAAATAGATAGATGAGGTATTTATTCCACCAATAAGCACAAAAATCTTTTTTCAGGCTTCTTAACTGAAATTTAATAATTAGTGTTATATTAGACATTTCTTTACACTTAAGAATCATTCTTGCATGAATGTGCTTGACAAGGGAAGCGGAGCTCGTGTGCTGCATTAATAGTAATACATGTTGAAAGGCATTGTCATGGGAGTTCTGTTCCTTTCCACCTTTGTGTATATGAAGTTAAACTACCCTCTAAAAATTTAGCAAACTTAAACTGCAGCCAGAGAAAACATCTGCTTTGGACATGACTTACTTTATTTTCTAACAGGAGGACTCCATATATCAGTGCCTTGCCTTGTCTAATTTTATTAATGCGATCCTGTGTCCATCCTGTGGCAGTTTAATAGCCATTATTTGCGGCCTCCATCAAATAAAGCGTTGACAATAAATCCAACTTCACGTAAATGAAGATAAAATGTCAATCCGCATTACTGTATAATATTTATAATTTTAATTAAATGAAACTGTGATATTTATTAGATCACAAGTTCCTTGTTAATGGCAATGAATAGCAAAAACATTTGCTTATTTTGGAATGGAAAAAAATTAATGTAATTTTCTGAATTTTTCCTAATGTTATTGTCTTTAGATTATCAGAGCCAGGGATCTGTGTGTGGAACACTCTGTTTGTGCTTCTCTTTGGGACATAACTAGTTAGTGACGCCAAACACGACATGTGCTGCAGAAATACCAAGGAACACATGCATTAGGAAGGTGAATGCATTAGTTCTGTTAATCACTTCATAATACAAGTATTTATATTTAACTGAGCCAATTACTTTCTTCCACTCAAAGTAGCAGGAGTTATCCAATCTAAAGTCAGATATTCTAGGTTTATGCTGGTAGTACTTAAACTTTCTTCAATATGAGGAAAATAGAGGCTGTAGCTTGAATGATTTAATTTCCGAAGTATTGTGAAAAATACAGAAAATATGTAATTTTAAAATACTGAGGTTCAATCTTATGTCACTTAGTCCCAAAGATAGAAATCCATTACAAAATAGAGACTGTTCTTATTTATTCTCCTTTGGTTGTATTGTTCATTATGCTTTTAATGTACAAAAATTTGCATTGGGTATAAGAAAGGGTAATGGATGAAATTCCATGGTCTGGATGCTGGTGAAATTCCTTAATCTGGTAAATCTCACCTGTCAGTAAGAAGTGTAAGTGTTTGCTATCTGGTACATTTCTTCATGTGCAGGGAGTCAGATTTTATCAAAAGTGAATTTACAGCAGCCTGTTCAGAGTAAGAACAGCCTTCTTATGTCAAAGAGAGGCCATCAGCATCTTACCAGATAGAATGTATTAAAAAAATCTCTACATGATGGAGATGTTAAGTTTTATTTGGGAAACAAAAGAACTGAGTTACAGTTTATCATTTTTTAATCAGAAAATATTGATCCTGATCCTGTCGCTAATGAATTCAGTGGCAAAACTCCAATTAACTCAGTTGGAAGTGTGGAAACTTAGGAAACCAGGATTAAAAGGAGATTTCATCTGTCTTTAGATAAACTTTGTTTGTATCTGTGTCTTTCACAGTGATTCCTTGAAAATGAATGGAAACATTCGCACTGACTTAAAGGAAAATTGATTCAGATCTTCAAAAATCTGAGACTGTTTTTAGAGTACTTTCAAAGTGTTTTCTACAGAGCTCTAGTATCTTTCACAATGAGCCTATAAGGTTTTTAAGCAGGAAAATGTTAAATTGTCTATGTTTTAGATCACTTTTAACTAAAAATGTTTCTAGTGTTTGTAACAAAGTTGGTCATGAGGCTCCTGTCTGTATCAAATCCTATTGCTCAGCTCTAATTTAATTCCATTAAAGAGAAGAAAATACAGCTCCGGAGTTTATCCTTTTGGTCAGTATTAACCATGTATGTTTATAGCATTCTTTAGTTACTCTTTACTTACTCTTTAAGTAATTATAAGATACTATCTTTTCACGCTAAGTGCCCATTATTACATAGCACGACAGAAGAAAAAGATTTAGCAAAAGCAAAGCTGAGAAGCTGGTACATATGAGAGACTGGAATTAGAGTAAAAGACAACACTTCACATTTTTCAGGTGCTGCTCTCCTGTATGTATTTCAAGGCTTGTTTCCTTGAAGTGAATGGAGTGAAGTGAATCCAAGAATACTTCTGAAGTGGAGTCTCACTTTTAAGTTAGCAGTTTTATTTCAATATCATTTTTTCAGCATATACTTAAAACATTTTTTCCATTATCTTGTGTGCAACTGTGTAGACACATAACTATGTAACGCTTCTACATTCCTTCTGAGTTTGCTGTAATGTACTTTTTCTTAATTTCCTCTTTGTTTAGAAAACAAACTTGTACTTATATAGATTTTTAGTATTTCCTTTAAATCTTTCTAGTAGCTACATCATAAAATTATAGAATGGTTTGGGTTTGAAGGGACCTTAAAGATCATCTAGTTCCAACCCCCCTGCCATGGGCAGAGACACCTTCCGCTAGATCAGGTTGCTGAAAGCCTCATCCAGTCTGGCATTGAACACTTCCAGGGGTGGAGCATCCACAGCTTCTCTGGGCGACACGTTCCAGTGCCTCACCACCCGCAGAGTGAAGAATTTCTTCCCTGTATCTAATCTGAATCTCCACTCTTTCAGTTTAAAGCCATTGCCCCTTGTCCTGTCACTACATGTGTTTGCAAAAAGTCCCTCTCCAGCTTTCTGGCAGGCCCCCTTTAGGTACTGAAGGCTGCTAGAAGGTCTCCTCGGAGCCTTCTCCAGGCTGAACAACCTCAACTCTCTCAGCCTTTGTAGGAGAGGTGCTCCAGCCCTCGGATCATCTTCGTGGCCTTCCTTTGGACTCACTCCAACAGCTCCATGTCCTTCTTCTGTTGGGGGCTCCAGAGCTGGGCACAGTACTGCAGGTGGGGTCTCACAAGAGCAGAGTAGATGGACAGAGTAGAATCACCTTCCTCAGCCTGCTGGTCACACTTGTTTGGATGCAGCCCAGGATACAGTTGGCTTTCTGGGCTGCCAGCGCACATTGCCGGCTCATGATGAGCTTCTCATCAACCAACACCCTGAAGTCCCATTTCTTCAGAGCTGCTCTCAATCCATTCTCCGCCCAGCCTGTACTTGTGCTTGGGATTGCCCCAACCCACGTGCAGGACTTTGCACTTGGCCTTGTTGAACTTCATGAGATTCTCACAGGCCCACCTCACCAGCCTGTCAAGGTCCCTCTGGATGGCATCCCTTCCCTCCAGCGTGTCGACCATACCACACAGCTTGGTGTCATCTGCAAACTTGCTGAGGGTGCACTCGATCCCACTGTCCATGTCACCAACAAAGATGTTGTAACAGATGGATCTTGGACTTGTGTTCATTTCCTCTATGCAAAACACTTTTTCTCTGTGTGGCACTAAGAAGGTGAAACTATTCTTCTTTCTTTTCACTCTTTCAGTGAAATGAGAATTAGCAATATTGAGGTAACCGCTGACAGTGTGCCTCACTTACTGCTTCCTTCAAACCTGGTCTTATGTTCTCTCTAGGTCAGAAGCCTGCGAGACATTTGTACGTACCCACACTGAGAGAAATAATTTCCTTTTCAAATGCTGGTCCTGACAACAAACTTTCATGTTCAGCATCTGCTCTGATGCCTCATCTGAATATTGCAGGACTAACCTAGAGCTCTTTGCTCCAGAGTCTTGCTGGCTGTCAGATGAAGGTCACTTCTCGTGTACTGATACATCAGGTACTTTGTAACGTGGTTGGTTGATCCTGTTCGAACCCTGTAACACAGTTAAAGCAAATTCACTTCCAGAGTTGTATTTTTGGTATTCAGTCATATTTGCTAGACAAGATCTTTCTTTTGTCATCATGTACAAAAATTCTTAAATGTTCTTACAAGCTGTCTTCGATGACGTTTATGTTTTTTTTCTTCTATGTCATGACTGGCATGATTTCCTGAAACTATCCTAGCAGTCTTGAGTTTCAAGTCCATTTCGGTGTCAGATTAGGTTGTGTAACTCTCTGGTACCACAAAATGATTTTGAAGGATTCTGTAAATACTGAGCCTTTTATTCCAGAAACTGGGAGTAGTCTATTCCAGCCGTAAGTTTTACCAGTCTTCAGTCATTCTGATTTCTTGATTCCTTGTTCTAACATGATTTTAATTTCCTTCTGTGTTTGTTCTTCCCCTGGGAAATTAATCTGAGTTCTGACATGTGTTCTCTATCTTCTTTGTTGAATCTATGAGGCAAAGAATTGATGTTGTTCTTAGCAGCGGCTATACCTCCTGCCAATAAACCGTACTTTTTGCTGCTTTAGGGCATTGTCTTTTCTTCTATTGGTTCTTGCTCGTGTACCTAAAAATAAACAAACCCTGCCACTCTCAAAGATAGTGGCCTTTTGTTTGTTTGTTCTTTTCTTGCTCTCTTCAATCTTCTCTGAGTGTTCCACTTCTCTACTGTGGCCTGATCCATCCAACTCCTTCCAAGAGCTGATTGACCCTCTCGTTCCCTGTGCATCTTTCCTGTACAAAGCGTGAAGGAGTCTGGCCTTCTAGGCTTAGTTTCTGAAGTGTCACTGATTTGTTCTGTTACTTTGGGCGAGTCACTTCATCTCGCTGTGGTGCAGTTTATCCACTATAAAATAAGTCTAATAATCCTTGCCCGCTTTGCTGAGCCCTGAATCTTGTTTGCCTTCTTTACATGTGCAGTCCTAAGGGTATTATAAAGCTTCAATTATTAATGTTTGGAAAGTGCTTTGAGATCTTTGGATGGAAATCCCTGTATAATCATATTTAGCACTTAGCATTTCGCAGCACAGTGCAGACACTACGTAATCCTCAGAATGCTCCTGTGAGACAGAATTACCTGTCAATACAATTATTATCCTCACTTTACTGGATAGTGAGGCAGAAGGATTAGGACCTAATCCTGCTTCTCTTCAAATAGGTGGGAGTTCTTCTCTTGACTTCTGCAGGAGCTGGAAGAAGCCTTCAGTGACACATCACGTTTTGAGCTCAGTCTGGGATGCCAACCCACACTCAACCTCATGGACCCTCCTTCCTCACCGTAGTACTGAGTTTGATATTTCCTAGTAATGTTATCTAGCCTTTCTTGAATGACTAATTTTTATTCTTCCTCTTTATTATTCTGTTTTTGTTACCTTCTATGTTCTTTTATTTTTTTTTTAAATATCTTTCCAAGTCCCAGTATATTTACTTTCTGCTTCTGCGTGTAACCCTGGGGCATATATCATCCATGAATTTTTCCTCATCACCTTTGCAATTCTCTTCCTTCATTGATTTATCCAGTCCAGTTCTTTTGCCTCTTTTTGACAACTTTATTTTTCTGCTGGACTTGTTGTAAACTTAAATGCTGTCTACTGGACCACTGCTTCTATGTAGTTGATCTTATCAAATTCCTACTTCAGAGAAATTTTAGACCAGTTTTCTTGTTGTGAATATTGTACATAGTAGTCTATCATGGTTATAATAATTTCATGGCTGTGATTATGCTAACCTGCCCTTCATTTCTCCCAGTTATTTTAGTCTGTTCCATTATTAGACAAGGTAGACCTGCCTCACACTGTGGATGCTCAGGATCCACAGTCTTCCCCTTGAAATGCTAACCAAAGCAGTGCTATAAAAAGACTGCAAGAACAGGTATTTAAAATCTCAATAAAAATTGCTTTAAGAAATCTCTTATGTGAAGGAGAGTTTGGATGACAGACCATGGTAAGTTCATTCTTCACAGAAATAAGTTGAATTCTAAAAGTTGGTTGTCAAAGAACAAAAATAAGTCTTGCTGAGTTGTTGCATAATGCAAACATGTAAGAGAAGAAATTCCTCCTTGATATCAGGTACTGGCCACACTATCACAAGATCACCAAAATAAGCAGAATCTGTCTTACAATAATGAGACAAAATAATTTCTCTTCTGTCACATTGATGATGCTTCTCTACGTATTGACCTGCTTTACTCAAGGGACCATTTTGGGGTACCCTGCTGTTCAATGCAAATAAAGACATCACCATCCATACTGTTTCATTTCTGAAGACACTCTTACAATTTTGAACAAAGAGACTCTCAATGAACCTGATACTGGTGTCTGCAGAAGAGCATTCGAGGCTGGGGCTTGACCACAGCTGCTGTTGGTCACTTGCCTTTCTTCAGCTGATGAGCTTTGGAAGACCTTCCATACCACCTCCATACGGTGCTGGAGAAGGCATTTGGGCAGAAGTGTTTGTAGTTGTATGCATTGCCATGAGCTCTCAGGGGCCAATACTACCTCTGGCAAAAGCAGTGTTAAGCTAATCAAAAGCTGGCAGAAGTAGCACCCTATTTCTAGCAATTTCTTTGCTTGAAACAGCCATTATTGAGCATTAAAGGTAAAATCAATTCTATAAAGGTAAACAGAGTTCTGCAGAAACGTGACCATGACCTATAAAGTGACAATCTGACATTAATTTTTAAGGATCATATATTCACATATGCTGTCATTGTAGAGCAAGTAACATGACTGGAAGTGGGCCTATGCATTTTGAGAATGCATTTACAGTTTAACATGCTGTTACAAATGTAAGGAGGCTCCCTCTTTCTCTCTCTAATTTTTTTCACCAGCTTGACAGTTTTTCAAACATATTCACTGTCAGCCCTAACAACCTGTCAACAACTGCCATTATGTGAAAATTGCAAAGACTTGCTTGAGCACTGTGAAAACTGACAGACATGCCACAAGGATAAGTTCCTCAGAAACAGAGGGCTAAAACTTTTGAAAGGTGCTCCAGCCCTTCCAAGGCAAAATGAACAGTCAGATATCAGGGGAAAAAAACCATACACTTGTCACATCTGATATCTATTTCTTTTCCCCTGAAATTGAGGTGTATGTGAAAGAATAAAACATAGATTAGGACAAACTGTGCAACTTACTAGAGTTGGTACAATTTTCCTCACTGTCAAGCATATATGCAAGAAAGGCCAAATTTATCCGCTGTGTAAATCCACCGTCTGGGTGGCTAGAACACAGATAAAATTGACCCTTGTAGAAAATCTCCTATAAATGAAATATTCTTTTTTTTCTGTGTAGCTTATTGTAATTGAGATTATTATTTTTTTTCTATATTCACTAGAATATCATGCTCAGAAGTGATCCCGCAATGTGCTGAGTACCTTATGGGACTGATTGTCTTACTCTGTAAGCACATGTTACGCAGCTGCAATTCTGCTGACACCCGTGAATTTACTAGCTTCTGAAATTGGGGTAATGGACAGCATCTATGTTTCTCGTTGAAATAAAATGATCCAAGTTTGTGGGAGAAGAATAAATGAGGTTGATACTTAGTTAGATAGGACAGCGTTAGCATATGTCCATTCTGCACACTTGTGCATCGTGTGCAAATAACAGTACATAGCCAGTGAAATCTTTGGAAATTCTGTTCTCTGAGCATCTTTGGGAAAGGCAGCGTCTGAACTCTTTAGTAATGGCACTGGGAGACATTCAGGATAGTCAGCTAGCCAGGAGAATTCTCAAACTATGAATCTTCCTGGCTCTCAGTTATTGTTTCATTCTAGGTGTTGCTCCTAAGTTATGAGCAGTGAACAGCCATAGGAGATGCTGATTCTCGGTGTGTGTGCTCCTCCTCTGATGGGTGTAACTGGTGAGCTCTCAAGTCGTATCACTGTTACATCTCCGTCTCATTTGAAGCCCCATGTGACTTTAGTAGAAGGGCTGTGAACTGAACTTAATTAGAAAATTCATGTACAGTTAGCTTTGAAACGTGCCCCATGGTGCTGAGCTGCTGGAAGAGTTCTAAATCCTAAACAGTCTCCATTTTTGTCATTTACCGTCAGTCTTGTGGGAACGTATTTGTACCTTGATTTATGCATTGATTCTAATGGGATTTCTGAACATAAACCCGTCTGCACTGAGAAGAAAAATCTGAATATGCCTATTCCTGTTGTTTTAATTTAAAAACCAGAAACTAAAACAAAACCACAAAAAAAACCCTCAGTCACATTGAAGTTTCTTTTGCTGAATGCGTATGAAATGAGGCACATATGACTAAAGGGTATCATAACCATGAGTCTTCTATGTTGCATATAAAACTGCAGCTAATTATAGTCTTAAGGAAAAGTGAGTGGAAATACTTTTTTGCTTTACTACATTAAAATGCTGTAAAATAATGAACTACAGAAACGTTTACTGAGATGATATAATATATGACATTTAACGTAATATCTTTTTTCCTTTTGTAACCTGTCATGTTCATGTTTTATATAGATGCTCTCCCACTAGTTCTTACTTTTTTTTGTTGGTTGTTATTTGGTTTTATACTTCTGAGCTTCACGAGGAAAGGGTATCCTTTGGTTTAATGTTTATCTGGTGGTCTAATCTCAGGTCACAGATGAGCTTAAATCAAAGCTTCAGTGATATTTATCTAATTGAGTCTAAGTTGTGGCAGCTTGTTGCAAGATTGTGGTGAAATGTAAAAAAAACACTTGAGATGGTCATCTAATCCTCTGCTTGCAAGGGGTTACCTTTTGTCTTTTCCCTTGATTTCATTGTTGTTCTTAAGATGGAGATTGTTCAGGTAATACAGTTAGCTGAAATAGGATCTGGTTTTTATTAGATGGAAGACTGCCTGTGTGTTTTGAGTGTCTTTCAGTACGTATGGGAATATGTAAGATTATAAATCACAGAAAGAAAACACTTGTAGCACTTCAGTAAAACATCCTGCTTTAGAGTGTCTGGGACAGAGAACATGAGCATTTCACTGCTTTCGTAGAACACAGTAAGTCACTCAGAAGACAAAGTACTTGTAATTTCTTGTTCTAATGTCTAATGTTCTTGGGAAGGATTCCCATCCAGGGCTACTACCTAAAGACAAAGGACCTGACACTTCAGAGTAATCTTCCTTCTTGGGGAAGTACGTAGGTTGAAATTCAAGTATTTCCCTGTATCAGGAACATTCTCCGTCTTGCTGTTAAGCATCAGGGAAAGTGATTGTAAATATGTAAAAAAGCTTCCATGACCATAACATAATCAATTCAAAGTACTTTCTTCCTAACCTGTGCTGCTTTCTGACCAGTTTCTGTGGTCCTGTATTCATGCTGACTTGCTCGATCCACAAAAAAAAAAATCTCATAAAACTCTTGGAATTCTTGTAGAGTAACTTCAGGTACCAAGACCTAGCTAGGACCAGAGAAGGACTAATATGCGTGTCCTACAAGGACTTTCATTTGCTGAGGACAGGTTTCAGTTGTCCATCTTCACACATCTATCAAGAAATATCGATTCCAAGGATTCCAGAGACATTTGATGGTTTCAAGAAGGAAGGCTCATGTTTTTTTCATCCACTACCATTCCAGTTCATCTTTTTTAAGCCCCGCTGTGACTCTAGAGTTCAGGCACCAAGCATTACTTGTCTGCCTCTGCCAGTCACTTTTGACATCAAATGTGCTTGATCTGGGGCTGGTAGTTTACTTCAAACATTGCTCGTATGAATGGGTCTGGCAGCTGGGAGACTGCAAAAAAAGTGCATGAACAGTGATTCTTGTTTTCTGTCTTCAAAACGGATCTATTGTACTGTTTCTGCTGGCTGTTTTGAAGAGTCTTGACTTTGAAGCTGGGGAGAAATCATTATCTAAGTCGCATTCATTTAAAGTTGAGGCCAGTGGTCTCATAAGTGATCACTCACATTAGCCTTATGAACCTTCTCCATGGATGGGTGAGAAGAATATTGCCTTATTGTAAGGTAATTTAAATAAGAAAAAAAAAAAAAATCTCTGCACTGTGAGCACACATAGTATGTTACAGCTATTTACACATTATGTGTCCCAACTCTGATAATTTGATTATAGATCACAGCTGCTTCTTTTCTCTCTTGACCTCCTTTAGCCTGTGATATCATTCTGTCATTCTCCTGATATTTTCACTATTGAAAATACTGTAATTTTTTTTCCCCCATTGTCAGTATTTGGTCTTTTTTTTTTTTTTTCTTCTGTCTTAGAGCTTAAACTCAGAAATTGAACTGTCTTGATTTTATTTTTTATTTTTTTAAGAAATGACAACTCATGTTTGCTTGATTTTTAAATTTAAGTGGCAGGTCTTTCTCTAACACTCATATCTCACCTAAAGCTTTTTCCTAAGGGTCGAAAAAAGCCTTTCAAGAAAGGTAAATTTAGTTGTCTCTGTTTCACCCAGGGAAAACTGCGACACCGAGATGAGTGCTTTGCTTAGAGACAAAGCAGATCAGTGGAAGCACAGGCACAGAATGGGCAGGTGTAATACTCAGCCATGTATCAGGAGCATTACAGAGAGAAGTTTCTGTGCTAAGATCACATTGAGACTTAAACTGGTCATTACAGTTTGAAAATTCTTCCCTTCTGGGATTTAAATGGAGCAATTCAGTACTAGAGGTAAAAGCAACTCTGGATTTGGGTGGACAGTCAGGGCAGAGGGTAAGACCAGAGCAGCAGTGGAAAGGTGTGAGAAGGGATGCGGTCACGTTACATCAGTGCAGCTTCACACAAGCAGCACAGGGAGATTTACAGGAGTGTTTTTGGAAGGAAAAGGTGAATATGATAAATGAGGTAAGTCAATGACAATTAGTGAAATTACACCTTTGTGTCATAGTCTATCAGTAATTCCCTCTTGCTATATTTGGTTGATTTTCAGTAGCAGTAAGGGGCTTTGAAGAGTCCAACCCACCTTTCTGAATTACTAATTTAGGAAAGTAACAAAAGAATTGGGCTGCAGCATGTGAATCATCCCAGAAAGAGGTCAGAAATTACTGCTCTGTTCCCTTTTCATTTAGCTAAAGGTACTTGAGCTTTTTAGAAACAGTTAGCTAATAACTTTCTTAGTGTGTAAGAAGCCCTGATAAAATTGTGAAAATGCAAGAAAGCGGAAGAAGCAATCGAACAAATCTAATGAGCAATTGGAGGCAGCTGTAGTTTTGGTAACACTGCTGCTCCAGCAGCCAGCAGTGCCTGGAGCCCCATCCTTTTGGATGCCATCTGTAGCAAGATGCAGACAAAGCACTGCAAGGAGGAACAGAAGAACAGAAACTGGTGTGAGTTTCCTAACACACAAGGGTCCTGGTCTGAGCACCAATTCCTGTGGCCGTGCCTTCCCTCCACGGTGAGGGCTCCCAGCCTGCCGTGTGTATTGAGGCGAAGCCTGACGCTTCGCTGTGGCCCTCCTTCAGATCTAAGGGGTTTGATTCAGCCTGTCTCGACTGAGGACTGCACGTGGAGTAGTGTGAATGCATCTGTCTTAGGGTGCTACACTGCTCTGTCAATCTGTTACATGTAAGCAGTTTTGGGGTAAAATCAATGGAGATACTGATTCTGGTGAAATAATAAACGCTATCCCTGCTTGGTTTTGTTGACTGCCTATCATACCTCTCACCTGGGAAGAAAACTCTGCATGAGATTCTGGTTTTGATTTGTTTATTTTTATGGGTTATTAGACTATGTGGAAGTTTAGTTCTGTTTTTAAACAAACAAACAAAAAATGTATCATAATGCAGAAGACTGCCCTGAGGAGTGTTATATTCTGTATCAGCCAGATACAAACCATTGGAATCTAAAGCAAGAAGCCCTGGAGAAACTTAGATAGTGAAGACTATCTGAAGGAAAAATAGATTTTGATGAAAGAGGAGGATGGCTTTTTGGTTCAGAAAAACTTTGCAGGGTGTTGGTGGAACATCTCAGACAAGTTAAGGCAAAGGTAGTGTGCAACTCCTGCTTGCCGCCGCATGCAGAGACAACTACTAATCTTGTGGAGCAATTGCCCTGGTTTCAGTATCTCCCAGTGATGAATCTCCAAAGAAATAATTTGGGGTTTATGCTGTTGTACTAACAGTTTTTGACTTACTATATGAAGTCCATTGAATTATGCATGAGATGTGCATTTTGCCCAGTTTGAACTGTCCATACTAATGGAAGCACTAATGTTAGACGAATGGTATCTTTGAGCTAATGTGATTCTTAACTGGCAAGCAACGCGCTGCCAGTTTGAAAATGCAGGAAACCTAAATGCACAGCCACGTCATGAAAAAGGGTGGTGATGTGGACACAGGGGGAACTTGTAGTGTGCTGGAAAACAAATAACTATGGGCCACTCTTAGACAAGTAAACAGATAATATGAACAGCCACATCCTAATTTATTTGTTTAATGGATGCGTAACTATCAGAGTGTGATGTAGGTGGAGATAAGCTTTGTCTGCCTCAAACTATGGTTTGGTGCCAAGAAATGAAATATCAGAATCTCCTACCCGGAGATCAAGCGGGAGACAGAGTCTGACCGAACCCAGGAGACCTCAATGCTCCAAGATGCTTACTTATATGCCATACAGAATAGGATTTTTGCAGGCTTCGAGGGACTCCGCTGGCTCAGCCCATATGGCAAATGGCCACCTTTCGTGTGTGAACAACAACAACAAAACAGTATCGCAGTGCTCAGAAGCATATTGGGCTGTCTGGACCCCCGATTACAGGAGAGAGATGAGATTAAGAGCAGTTTTGCGTTTTCTTCTAGATGTGTGCCGTGTCAGGCTTTCCACAGACAGCTGGAAATCTGCTGTGTGGTTTGACACGCTCCCCCATGTCACTTGCCACCGTTGTGGGTGTTTTGGGGCTGTGTTTATCTTGGCGTTTTTACCTTATGCTCATGATCTGTGAGGTCCCTGCGTGAAACCAGTTGAGTTTCTTGTGCAGGGCCACTCAGCAAACTGAAAAAGCACATCTGGGAACTCTTAATGCTTTGTGAAAGCTTGTGTGCACTCCTGCCCTTCAGTTACTGTGAGGATTTCGTGTGATGGGAACAGAAGCAGAAGAGCAAGAGGTGGCTTAAATTGCTTTCTGATCTCTCCATGCTGTCCTCTTCAGAGCAGGTCTGGGTGAATGGGACAGGGCAGAGAGAGAAGGATCGTTATCGGTGTGTCTGCTGTGTCCTGGAGGCTGCTCTCACCCTTAGTTTGGATAAGCTTATGGATTGAGAAGTTGAGGCTTTCCCCCAGTTTTAGAACTGTTCTTGAAGGCAGGTGATTCCACATGAGTCTTGGATCCATAGACATTTGCTCCCGCTGAAGGGACTGGGAGTGTTGATATTTGTATTGATAGAGACAGGATTGTTGTTCTAGTTACTCTATGTATGACTATAGTTGATTCTATAAAATGCTATTGCTAATCCTATACAGTAAAAGCTATAGCTAATTCACCAGTAACATTATGAACTTGGATTAAAAAAAAAATCTTTTTGTCATTCTTTGGAGAATTTTATTCTATTTTTGTATTTATGGATTTTCGTCTTGAACTGCTCAAATTAGAAGCATATTTCACTGGTAAAGGAAAGCTGAAATTCTCAGCTGTAGCTCAACTCCAGGAGCTAAAGCTTTGAGAATCATTCTGGATGGCATAATCCCCCCAACAGGTATGGGAATCATTGGGGAGGTCCTTTATGTATGTTTGCCTCATTCTATCTCTCTTCCTGTTTTTTTAGTAACATCAGTATTGACTTCTGTGCTTTGTTGTTAGAAAAGTCTTAATTTGATTGACTATTTTAATAAACAGAATTCCTAAAAGTAACAACTTCATGCACAAGGAAGTGTTCTCAGGCCATTAAGATAAGCCTGTGCGTGTATAATAAGGGATAATAAGCTCTCTCCTTATGGGTTACTTCCCCAGTTGGATCAGTGTTTCCAAATGGAGTATTCCTTTTTTTATATTGGGCTTGAGTTTGTGAGATGGTTCTTGAGGGTTTGTTGGATTTTTTTTTTTCTCTCTCTTATCCCCCCTCCCACCCCCGCTTCTTCCCCCCTGTATCTCTGCTTTGAACGGGGGAGAGATAATTCTCAGAAATGTGAGAACTGATTACTTGATTTTCAGACATTTCCAGTTCCCAGTGTGGCTTAAATTTTCTACAGAGGAGACTCTATTACTCTACATTTTAGTGGACTTCAGCCATACCTTCATGTCTTGGGAAGGCTGGGAGGGGACAGGTCAGACATACAAAATAGAGTTTTAAAAAAGAAGATTGTCTGAGCGATTTGTAGTTGGATTCTTGAAAGGTCTCTTACGTGATTCTGAAGGGACAGATACGGATGCGTGTTTGAATTTTCATGTTCACTCATTTTCAGAAGCTCTGAGGGAACCCTTTTCAAATGTGTGAATTCAGGACTGTAGCCCTTGCTGTCCTTCAGTAGAACTTCTTATCGTGATTCCTCAAACTAGTTTGAAAAAAAGTGTTTCTAGCGTAAGTGTGTACAATACTTTAATATTAAATTAAGCCAGCCTTTATAAATATATAAAGATAGATCTAGGTCTCAGCTTTTAGTGTCGTTGTGTAGCTAATCAAGACCTCTAAAGACAATTTCTAAAAGCAACTTTCTTATTTTAGGGCTAAAAATGGCAGACCAAAATAAAATAGTTCCTATTTTCCCGGTATCTTTGGGCTGTAAAAAGCAGGACTCTGAAAGGAGATTGCAAAGGTCATGGAAACAGTTAAACCACAGTTTAAGACAGCGGTCGTGCTCTCCTCATTGTGTTTTTCTAACCTTGTAATTACCCTTATTTTTTCAGCTGCTTTGCTTTAGAATCCCTGAGATAAATAATAAGAGGTGTAGTAATATCCCTGCTGTTAAAACAGTATCAGCAAATAACCCGTGTGAGCCCAATTCTTTCCTTGTAGAGAATCCTGGGTTCAGAGGATAGCAAGTTCGTACAGCTCTGTCACTCATAACAGCAGTTCGTACTGGAGTGCACTTAGAGAGATGGAATCTACACCTGAGGTGAGATCCTGTTGGGGCCTGAAAACAAGATGTTTTTCCCTCTCCTTTGTGAGTCTCTGCAATTTAAAAAAAAGTAGATGCAAAGTGCTCTGATGACCAGCAACTGGATAAGTACAAAAAATTAAATAAATACAAAGATGCTGTGCTTCTCACAGCAGTGATAGAAGTCGGTTCTAGAAATTGCACTGGGATTTATAGTATCAGTGAACAGACGTGGGTTTAAATAGATTTTTGAACTACTTGTGTTATTGCCAGGCTGTGGGAAAGGGGAAAATAGAGAACTGTTGTTAACAGCAGCAAACCTAAACAAATTGCTGCCATGCTGTGGGTCAGTAATACCTATTTGGTGCTTGCAGTAGATTCTTGAAAAGGTGGAGAAGGGAAATAGAATCCTGTATGATTTGGCTAAGCTTTAGGACGAGGCAGATCACTGCAGCCATTTATAGGAAAGAGATTGTTTTACAGCTCCAGGAGGGTGTAGGGGATGCTCTATCAACACCCATGGGAACAAGGTCCCTGCTACAAGAAACATAAGGAATCATAGAATCATTACGTTTTGGTCAAGACCTTATATGACGAACAGGATGTGCAGGTGAAGTTAACTACATATGAATGGATAGTTGGGAAGAAAAAGGTGAAAGTAATGGATAGTGAAGCAGCCAGGAAGGCAGAACCATACTGAATTTCCTGAGCAAAAGCATGTGGCAATCATGAAGATATCCGATTCTGCTTTTTTTGACTTCCTGCATGCCTCACAGAAGAACTGAGCTTTCAGAAGGAATTCAAGTAACACTTGGAGAGTCTACAGGGAAGTTCAGGAGTGGCTTTCCATGCACCTGCTCAGTGCGGGGAATATAGGAAGACAGAGTTGGTGTTATTTGGCATATGATATACAGGAGCTATGCGAGAAGCAGGAATCAATGAAGTTTTGCATGTATTGCAATTAATAGTTGCGTGTCTGCTAGCAGCATTACTAATACACCTGGAGAACATAAGAACAATTCTGCAGTCAGTGTTCTGTAACTCCGTTAATCAAGGAAAGCCAAAAATTAGAAATGAAACGTCCTGTTAGTTCATCTCCCTCTATAAAGGGATGCTTCCTTTATTATGCATGATAGTAATTAGCTTGCTTGCAAGGGGAGGAAGTATGGAACAGAAGAGATTTAAAATAGTGATGGAGAGCCCAGAGCTGGGAGGATGAGACTGCAACAGAGGATTATCAAGACTGAGAGCAATGGTTTAGTACTTTCCACCTCCAAAACGTTGCATAGATATTAACCAATTAATCTGCACAAATGAGCCATGAAAATGATCAGTGGCTTTGTTGAAGTCCAAACACAGTGAAATCATGTTTTAGATTTAGCACTTAATGTTCCCAGTCTTATGGCTTAGACAGGAGAGAGAGAGAGTTTGAGATTTCAGAGCTGCTGATTCTAGGTG
This sequence comes from Tauraco erythrolophus, assembly GCF_009769465.1. NCBI lineage: Eukaryota > Metazoa > Chordata > Aves > Musophagiformes > Musophagidae > Tauraco > Tauraco erythrolophus. The sequence continues at coordinate 17,220,558 of NC_141479.1, read as the reverse complement.
AGTATCCAAAACCACCACTATGTTGCCCAGGGGTGTATGGCTGGAAGATCCTTTCTTAGATTTAAAGGCAGAAGGACTCCCTGCTCTGACACATCACTTAAGCTATACAGTTTCACTAGTGATTCCTTTTAAAGTCCTGTTACTTGTGATTGAACTGAACTACACCTTTTCTAAAGAAGGTTTTGATTTTAGTATTCGAAAACATAAGTAATTCACTGCATTACTTTAAAATTTGTTCCAATAATTAGTTAGCTTTCCTTCCACTTTCTCATTTTAAGTAAAGAGATAGTAAATAAGGAATCTTTAAATACTGAAATAATTGTTCCTTTCTGTATGGATATAGAGCTGGGTTTTGTTGCACCTCTGCTGATTGCCTTACAAGACCAGAAATATATATATTATGTTCTTGAACTTTTTCCGTATCTTTTTTATCTAGAAACATTCTGGGTTCTCACAGCATTTTTAAAATTATTTTTCAGTTGTTATGCTATGGCTTACGCAGCAAATAACAGGTGTGTGTGTTTTCAATTCTGGGATTTACTCTTGGAGAAAAATAATTAACACTGGCAGGAGTTTGATTGCATTAATTCACAAAAAGAAACACCCAAACGATAAATCCATAGTGGGAGAATTGCCCATATGTTACAGATTGGCTTAACATGGATGAGGCATTAAATAAACTAAGTCTGAAAAATAAAAACCTTATCAGCTTTATTAGCATTGAACTCTGTGGCTTCCACTGGGGCTGACACACTTAATTAAAGATGCTCTGGTCTAATTAGGTTGCACATCAAAAATACAAATACAAGTTGGGTTTTTTAAAGACCTGTCTGAGATCCAATTCCCAATGTTGTGAATATTTATTTTATTCAGTTAGTCTCCACCTAGACCAAATGTTTTTAGGTTAGCTAGCACAAAAATACGGGGATTGTAGTATTTAGATTTATTGCACTGAGCGAGGCTGGCTCAGATCCTGAATGTCTATATATCTGAGGAAGACAAGTGTGAGCTGGGGAGAAAGACGACTTTATTTTGAATTTTAAATCATTATCTGATTCTGTTTGACTGGCTGAATTCTATTGGTGACTAGCTCATGAAGAAATCCATCGCCTTCATTTGTTTTACTACCGATGGGATTGATTCCCCTGTGGGTCCAGTTCAACCTCTATTGAGGTCAATGAGAAGACTGCCATCGATTTAATAGAAGAAGGTTCAGAATCAATGGGAGTGCTGGATGCCAAAATGGAGGAGTGTTCCTTCTTTCTACCACCACCTATGCTTTAAAATCTGAGTTCTCCTTCTATCAAATAGGACAGATCTATCATACCCTGTGGTGTGTTCCCATGATTTTCTCTCCGTGGGCAAGGTTGAGCATGGAAGACTTTGATTCATCCCCTCTAATTCCTGTATGTAGTTCTTTTTTCAGATTAATATTTTGTACTAGTTTTTGAATGTCTTTTTAATTCTTCTTTTTTTAATTTGTAATTTTCCTTAATGCAAATTGCAGCCGCTTTTGACATCAGTGGTTTTGTATGCTCTCATGCTCAGGACAGCAGGTCTGAACTTAACCTCCCGTATCCCAGCAATAATTTTCACTCTTGACCATGGCGTTTGGGCAATTCCGAATCACTGTGAACAAAATGCTTCTATCTCTAAGGCTTGTCTAACCAGATAATTATAGCTCAGCCAAACACATATTGGCTGGGGACAGGTATAAAAGGAGAACGTTTCTAAACCTTTTCATTCATGGAACATGCAAGCCCATACATAGCTTTTTAGAATCCATCATCAATTTCTGGTGCTGTTTTGATAACTCTTAAAGAAAGTCTTAAATGACACCTGGACCTCCCTCAGTGGTAGAAGAGGGTTGAGATCAGTGGCATGAGGCATCTGGCTCTCACTGATTTTACTCGGTTTGTGAAACAAGAACCTGTGTGTTGGAAAATGGACACCTAGAAAGATATGGTTGGCCGCATTTTTAAGTCTGGCCTCATTTACAACTGGGAACACAGTAATATTTCCCAAATATTATCCCTGTCACATCCTATTGTGAAGTTATTTTGCTTTTCCACATTGTGTGAACTTTTATTTTTCTTAGTGACTAGAAAGTGTTCAGACTGTCTGCCTTGTGCAGTTTGCTGTAGCAGGGTTAGTTACTGGATTAGGATTTTGGAATAATTTAAAACTATTTCTTGGAGAAAGGAGACAGGCAATTTTGATTTATTAAGAGTGACTTAGTGTTAAATGGAGTGCAACTCAAATGGCAGGCTGCCTCGAGCTATTTTGGCTTTGTTTCCTGCTTTGCTCATTGTATGTGTGTATTTGTGTGTGTACATCCATACAAATCCAAATCTCACCCCAGAGCTGGTGAGAAAGCGACACAGTCTCCTTGCTCAAACAGTGATCTACCTAGGGATAACTAAGTACTACAAGTAGCTGTGATGTCTCAGTGGTTGAATTGCTCTTTTTAATCATTTCTGCTGAACAAATCTGCGGTAATGATACAGATTCACAAGTTGGCCTCATATTCTGTGTCCCGTAATCGAGAGCAATTCAGGATCCACTGAATTGTTCTCTGTTACCTGCTCGACTAAAGACATAGATACAATTGCAATAGGTACTCGAAAGTGACAGTGGGCAGAGGAGAGATGCATTGCCACAAGGACCGTTCTTGAGACACGGATTAGCCATGTCTGGGTCTGGCCCAGATATAGCAACGCTGACAAACAGTGAGGGCTACCTGTGTGGGTGGGTGGTGGGACCTGCCTTCATGTTCAGCCTTGCTGCTTCTGAGACCCTCTTTGCATGTAGACCAGGCTACTGATTGTATTTTTCTCACACTGGGTAGCATTGACTGTCATGCATTTGTAATCCATGGTGTGGTTTGCTGCAGTACACTGCTGTCTTCAGGCTCTTGAGAGAGAAAAGGTTTGATACATAAATTGTGAGCCATGACAGAAGACGTGGCCTTGTATGTTTTACTATTAGTATCAGCTGTCTCGTAATGGAGTGGTGGCTTTATCAGTGAATATCCAGCAATTTTTTTCGGATGAAGTTAGACATTTAGGAATAGATGCACCTCTTTCAACTTTCTGAACATACATTTCATTATGACACCTTACGGAGTTCACTTGAAACCCTGCTTCAGGGCAAAAATATTTATGGAACACTTTAAATAAAACATATTATGTGTTTTGTACAAACATATGTATCATTGTCCCCCTAGCTGGAGCTGATACAATTTCTGACACCGAGTGCTATGCCTCATGCAAAATTCATGACATGTCATTGCATAAGAATGAATGTGCTCCTTTAAAATACAGGCTTTCCAGCCATGATAACCACTTAGTTTTCGGTTTCAGGAACCAAAATCCTTCCTTGCTGTGACTGTTTGAGTGAAACACTGTGTCGGTGACTGGCAGCCTCAGAGTCTAGGTGGTAGGTTGATTGTGGTTTTCTCCTGCAGATGATGGTATGTCTAAGTCAATGGTGTTTGTGGGTCTATGTTCAACACAAATCATCCCTTAGAGTTGCAGCAGAGCTGGTCAGTGAATACTTGTTGACTCACGGATATATAAGCATGCCTTTGTTAAAAGATTTCAATACTGAAACTTGAAACTTTTCAGCTTCTAATCCTTATTTATGAAGAGAGGAAAAAAAATACTTCTATTAACAGCATAGAAGTGGCAGAAGATTATCATAAAGTCATAACGTTACTGCTGCATGAGTGTTACAGGCACACCTTAAATCTACTTTGTGTAAACAGGTTGCTCAGAGAAGTTGTGGATGCCCCATCTCTGGAAGTGTTCAAGGCCAGGTTGGATGAGGCATTGAGCAACCTGGTGTAGTGGAGGGTGTCCCTGCCCATGGCAGGGGGCTTGGAACTAGATGATCTTTGAGGTTCCTTCCGACCCAAACCATTCTATGATTCTAAAGCACTGTGCAAGCGTGATGTAAAAGTGGTCCCAGACTCATGGATGAACAAATAAGAGGGCACAAAGATAGTGGGGGAAAAAATGATGATTTGGGGAAAAACGAAACAAAACCAAAGCCCAAAAACTTCAAGAGGTGGATGGAGAAGAGCTGAGAGGTGTCAAGCCTTGCGTTCTGGCCAACACTGGGAAGCACCTGCACTGGCCTGGGCTCCTCTGCTTGCTTCCCAGGGGCGAGAGGCAGTGGCCTCAGCTGGGAGGTGGTGCTGTTCAGTCTGGTCTCATATCTGTGGAGCCAAGGAGCAGCGTTTAGGAAGTTAACTCTGGTTTCTATCAACTCCTTTGCGCCTTCATCTCTCTGCTGGGAAAGAGGTGGTGGAGAGTCTCCCTTAGAGGTGACTTAGAGGCCACAGAACATGATTACTTTTTGAACAGCTGAGAAGGTGATTAAAGCATAACTTTAAAAAGGAAATATTAGTTAAAAATTAAAGATTGGAAAGTCAAGAATAAAAAGGTTTAAAATAAAAGCTCTGTTCTTAAATCATCGTGGACTAGCTGTGCTGTTCGCAGGGTCTGCATGCAACTACACGGCAGTTCTTGAGGAGGCCTGGCACGCGGTGTTCTCCCAGGGAAAAGTGGCTTTTCCGGTGGCTGAGGTGAAGCCTGGCTGGCACTGTAACGCATACGTGATGATTTCTAAGACTGTGTTTTATAGCACATTGAAGGCCCGGTGCTGTGACAGCTACTGCCCCTTAAAACCATGCTGGGATGTTGATGAAACACGGCAAAGCCTATTGAGCCCTATTAGTTACGAAGGCTGGAGAGTGCTGTCTCGTGGTAGCACTAACGTCATCTTCTTGTGCAGAAAAACACTGCTCTGACACACCTGGCTCCAGCTCCCTGCCATTAAACTGATTAACACAACAAATGGTACTTTATAATAAATACGTGTTACTTTCATGATTTTAACTGGTCTTTTGATTTGTTTCCTGGTTTATGTTGTTTAGACAGACTGATTTAGACAGTTAAAAATCCACTTAACCATGATACATTGTGGCTGCCTGACAGACAATAACATTGATATATATGACTAGATGAATCTCTAATTAGATTTTGGCAGCACCGTCACAGTCAGGGAAAGTTTCCCCAAGTACTCTATTGAAATGGTATTTTATGCAACCTCATGGAACAAAGGCCATTTTTAATTAAGCAGGCCCTCTCAAAAGGACGTTAAACTTAATGTCAATTTTTTCAGTGGCCTTTGCCTTCTCAAATATACTCTTTGGTAGAACAACTTAAAGTGTATATTAAAAAAAGTAGATAAAGCAGATTCAAATAGGTTAAAAAATGGTAACTGAAGCTTGCCCTGAATGCTATATGTAAAATTAGTTGTAAGTATGGAAGCAACAGTCATTTAATAAATTTTTATTGTTATTTATATAGTCAAGGAAAAATGTATTTTAGAACCAGAGAATGATTATATGATTGCATAATAATATCAATATTCTGCAAATCTCAGCTTTTATGAACACTTCAATGTAACTGTAGAATAGAAGAGACTATTAAGCAAATAGAAAACCTATTTCCAATAACATTTCCCTAAAATACTTCAGGTTAGTTTCAGAGCTGGAGAGAGGCCTCTCAGAGGTCTCTGGATACTAGCGCAATACAAATGTGAAATAAGAAGTCCATACAGCTATGCTGCAGTTAATGGAGAATGGACATCATCTTACTTTCTCCAAACCTGCGGTGATCTAGGTGTTAAAATCTGCATCACTTGATGTATCGCTTGCCGGGATAGCTGCACATGGAAGATATAAAAGAGGCAATCAGATTTCCTCTTCTGGATCTGGACTGTTCAGGTTTCATCAAGACTGCAGAGAGCAGATGTGAACACAAGATCTGGAGTGCTAACCTGGGAGTATCTAACTGGCCCACTGGCATACAAGTTAAATAAAAGCTTTCCCTGTGGATGTTTAGAGCTTGGAGAAAAATAAACAATAAATGTACTATTCCTGTATCCTAGCGTTTAATGGGTAAGGATCCATTTATTCCTAAGTAGGTATTAAAAATCTCTAATGATACTAGTTGGAGCTGTGTGTGTAGATGCTATACAGCAAGAAAAAAAGGAGTTGAGGAGAGTGGTGCAGTGGGAGGGACAGAATGTCCAGAGTGTCTAGAATGTTTTCCAATCCCATTGATTTCGATGGGAGCAGAGCATTTTCTTTTGATCCTATAGAGATGAATCCTCTAATTAGCAAAACAAGGGCTGTTGGACAGTCATTGATGTCTGCAGCAATTTTGCTATTAATTGCAAGAAGCGCAGAATTCGACCTCATCTCTTCAGTCCATCCATCCATCCCACTAAGGAGGGTGTTCTGTGGATTTAACTGCACAAAGAAGTTAGTGAGGTGGTTTCAAGTGTGAAGGTAGAATGTGTCACGCTAACGTCCTGTGTGGGCACATGTGGTGCCCTTTAATGTAACAGTTAGGCTATAGCTGATTTTCATACAAAAATAATACACATGAAAACACAAATGAAAACGTGCAGTTCCCATTCCATCTGTGTTAATTCCAAAAGCAAATGGCAACTGCAACGTTTGTGAAGACTTGTTCCTCTCCCATGCCAGCAAGCAATTTTGTACAAAACTATCCTTTCTGTGTATTTTTGAGGAACTGGAGTGCAGTAAACTGAAAAGAGTTTTAATTTCTTTGCAGAAACAAGTTTTATGGACGTTGTAACATGATGTGATCAGCTGAACTCAAATACCGAACATCCCAGAACTGCAAGAAAAAGGTAACTGCTTTGTTTTGGGTTTTGAGTTGTGTTTTTTTTCCCCGCATGCTAAGTTTTTTCCTAGTTGTAAATTTATTTGGAGGGATTATAGTTCATGACTTCTCATTTTTTTTTGAATGCGTTTTGGCTTTGTGCTGGTGTTTGGTGAGATTTTCTCAGCAACCTTGAATGGAGAAGGTAAGTTGACTTACCTCTACGCTGCTCTGTGGTTTGTGAGGAAGACTTGGTTAAGATCAGCTTGTAACACCCAAGCAAATAGAAGGTTTCCATGCAGGATATTTAAGGGAGTACACTCAGCACCTGCTGGCTTAGTGCTGTCATGGTAAGCCTTGTCAGGAAAAAATACACCCTCCAGTGCAGTTTCAGGTGACCATTTCTGGGATGTTTAGCTAATGTTCTAGTCACCCCTCTCTGTCTCCTCCTTGGGGTCTAAATTTATTTGCTTAGGCATTTAAGTCCCGTTTTAGGGCAAGATCTTATTTTTCCTTAATAACCCTAATTTGCCTTAAACAGTAGATTTGATGTCTTCTCTAATGATGAAAAAGATAGGAGGCTGTTAGCACTGGTACTATTTATATTGTGCTAATCGGTTTTAACCCTCTTACTGAGCAGTGCTGATGGTTTAAAATAATGACTAGGCAATAAATTTTTACCAGGACAGGTGTACAAATAGTACCAAAAAGAGAGCACTGCTCAGGGTCAGACTATGAAAAGAATGGTGTCCAAGATTATAGTGCAAGATGAAACTGTTTCATATGCTGGTAAGACCCGATGACACATGGTTTTAGCTTTAGCCACTGAGACTTATTTGCTGTTATTAACAAGATCCACATGCATCTAATACTCAGACCTGTCTGAATCATAGTCATATCAACTTCTGTTTTCAAAACTATTCATCTGAAGAGAGGAGTGTCCTTACCAACCATTGACTTCAGTGGGAACCAAAGCTGCACCCAGAAAAATCCTGGTCTTGCGCTGATTGTTGCAATCCTCTGCCATTGCCAAAATCTCCACGAGACTCCAGGAATTCCTATCTTGACTGTACCAGATGTGGATAATGGGAAGACAATTAGTTAGTCCTGACTTTAGTATAGGACAGCGTAGCTAACGTGCTAATTGACTGTGATGTCCTACTGTTATACTGAGTATTGAGTTATTTGATAGCCATGTTTGTTTCCATCAATGGAGACACTTCTCATAAATATTTTTTCACTAGAAGGTTCTAAAGCAAAACCACACATTTTATTTTCCACTGTTTCTGTTTTCAACTCCACACTACAGTTTTCTTACTGCAAAAAGTCAATTTTTGGTTTTACCGTTTAAAAAATGTCCACGCTTAACCGGCTGATATTCATGCTGCAGCGTCTACTTTCCAACAAATCGCACTAAGATATTTTTCAATAAATGAATAGAGTATATAGAGCAGAAGGTGGAGAGTGAGTAAGTTTAAATCAAATGTAAAAAGTCATGTTGAAATTGTGACTTAAAGTGTGAGCAAAAAGGTAGATCCTTTTGACCTAAGTGGTTCGTCACCTGTTTAAATCACTAACCTAGTTTCAGTGAAATTTCTACACGTGGATAACACTATGCTAGTATTTACTAAGTTCATGCTACATGAATGTGGAATTATCCAGCAGCATTTGTTTGTTCAGCAGAGACACATTTTGAGTTCTGTAGTCAAATGGGAGCTATTACAACCTTGCTAACGATATCTTTCAGTATGATACAATCAAAACATTGTATGCTTTTGCTGAAGATAGCAGTGTCATTGTAAACGTTGTATGTTTGAATGGTAGTCTTAAATACTTGTATTACACACACTTTTTTCCCTCAGGACACTAGGCTTGTGGGATAATGTATACAGTACTTCAGAATGTAATAAAACACTCATCAACTGTCAAACGTCGAATTCACCTGCCCCATGTTCTGGTGTGGATTTATGCCATCTGATTTGGACAATCAATTACAAATTCTCAAGCTGACAGTCAAATTGTTTCCTTCTGTACTTAGTTATCCTAGTGTCAGAGATAGTTCACCAGCAGAAAAGATGTCAGTTTGGCAAAATAAGTAGTTTACCTCTTGGAAGCTGTAGTGCTTCTATGTCCTTCCAGATATCTTTTTTGTTTGCTCTGTTATCGTTGTACAATAGTGAGCATCACATGACCAGTGTTTGATTTGGTTATAATGTTTTCTTTCTTCTGGTTAAACTGTATAGATAAGTGACTGTTCAGTCCAAGGTCTTGGATTTTAAATGAACAGCTAGCAGTTCCTTCATTCATCACTTTACACCTAAATGACAAATCACGAGCATGAACGTAACACAAGGGTCTTTGTCAGCAAACAGGAACATACTTCAAATTGTAGCTTTGCGAAGAGTACTTAGCCATTGTAGAACACCTTCTAGCCAATAATTCAAAACACTTTACAAATATTTCTATTTTAAGCTTATTAGCCTTCCTGTGCACCAAGGAAATGTTACTTTCCCATCTTGCAAATGGGTATACAGAACAACAAAACGTGGAAATGGCTGAGTAGCTTTATCGCTTCTGGAGGGTATCCCTGTAGCAGGCAGCTGGTACATAGGACAAGTGCCAGGATGTTTGCATTTACATCAGAAACCTGTGTGTAGACCGACTCTTCAGCTTCATTTTTTGTTTACCTTTAAGCAAGGATGTGACTGGAAGCATTGGTGATGAGCAAAACAGGTCTGTTCTAAGCAACTTGAGGTGGAAAGACACAGCCAAGAAAATAAGAGATGCTTGAAATGATCTTACAGTCCTTAATCCTCTTTTCCCATCACAGGCTGATTTTTTTTGTTTTCATTTCAGAAGAAAATTACCTTTAGGGGAAATCAGAAGGAAGAGAAAAAACAGGCAAGGTACAACTGTTTTTCTCCATAGGGAACTGTCTTGGGGGTAGGTATAGGGGCAAAAAGAAGATGAAGAAAGAAGGCCTGTCCTTATGGTTGAGGTGTGTTGCCACTGTGGTGGTCAGTGGATGTTTTCCACATGTGTACGTGAGGGCAGCAAGGATCCTACAGCTTGTTTTTCTTCTGTGTGCAGCACAGCACGTTGGCCTAGATTTTATTGCTGTGACCTGAACTCATCTTTGTACCATAGGGGAAATACTTGCAGTGCTTTACAGATCTCGGAGACAGTCTCATTTTCTCAGCACAGAGCTAATATATCAAGCTAATTTACTGCCGTGGTGTGTTGCAAAGCCTATATAATATTGAGTAAACATTGTTGGCTTATACATTAACTGTAACTAAAACCCTGTGCAAACTTTATTCTGGTTTCAGGATTTTCCTTGAAGGAGTGGCTAAGAAAAGAAGGGTAGAGTCTTTTTTTCCTTGGTGGTTTTTTTTTTCTTGTTCCCCTTTTTCGCATTGAGAAAACTTCACTCTTCAACTTGGCAGTTCTGTTAATTCTAGGTCAAGTTGCAGGCATGGTCAGGAGCTTTCTGTATGGATCACTCAGTCGATTCCCTTTCTTTGTCAGGATGCCTTAGCAATATTTAATCTGGTTTCTTTTTCCTATTTGATGTGCAAATATAACTGAAGAAAATAAGAATCTAGATGACTGCTTCGGAAACTTAGTAGAACTGCTATGCCTTTGTACGGCTAAGGATTATAATGTTTTGAATGATCTTCTAAAAAAGGAAACCAAATATTTAGTTCTTTGAATTTATGTGGGACTCCTTATCTGAGGAGCGTAACGTGCTTTACCAGCAGGAATTAATTAGAAAATAAAGCACTCATGTATGGAATATCCTTTCAAAGGGAGGCAGGATACCACCAAGATATTATTTTCTTTAGAGAAAAATACCAGTATTTGTCAGTATATAGGTTAAAACTCTTGAAATTTGATTAAAAAAAAAAAAAGGTGATCATTTGCTGTAGTTCTTAGTGACCTTGTTGAACAGATGAACAGACTGAAGTTGTAGGTCTTAAGTAACTAGCTGAGTATCTGACAGACAGGCAAATAAGCAATGCAGGAATTAGTAGTCCTGATTCTCAGAGCCCAGACTAGCTGAGAGTGCTTTCGGAGTGCAAGCTGCAAAATGATAGTCTTATCTATTAGATTAACAGTGCTCAACTGCCAGACTCATCAAGTAGTGAGTGAACTGAAGAGATCTGCTGAAGGTATTGATTTAATACCGTTAAAGTCTGACTATGCTCAGTCCTGCTGGTATCTGAACAAAGCATGTGTTTGTGTTCTTGTTTGAGGATTGTTTAGATGCTTTGTGACTACTGAAGTGATAAGGCAATGATGAGAGAAAACAGCATGGGAACAGGTATGTGGAGGAAGCTCATATATCCAGTCTATCAGAAGAGGTGGTAGAAACACCTTTGCTTTGGAAATTTAAGAGTAGACTGGTTGCTCTTGTAGAAAGTGTCCTCGAGGGAAACTGTCCTAGAAGGGTGTGGACAAAAGCATTTTTCTGTGTGCAATTCCTATGAAACTTTTTTTTCCCCCATTTCCATTATTTACAGTAACCATATGTTCTAGTTTTACTGGGACTTTCCCGGTTTCTCATGTGATACTGTTCCAGTGTCCTGGGATATGAAATAACATTAATCAAAAAATGTAAGGGCTTTATTTGTATTCAGGGCATATTGTTCTTCTGAATAAAATTCATTCTATCTTAACTGTGAACAAACTTTCCAGTGGATGAGTGTTAATCTTATTGAGCAGTGGTAGGAATGAAAAGCAAAACAGCATCAGAGCTGTTGTTTTGCTCAGAGTGAATATTAATGCCGCCTATTCTGTGTTTCCTGATAAACCAAAACTTACTGGTAAAAATTCTCTCCCATGAGGAGCTGCCAAATGTCACTACTAAGATAGATTCTGACAATAGGGACATCAGTGTTTATTCTTGAAAAGCAATCCCATGTGTCTTCTGCAGGAGTCTGGCAACCCCAAAATGAGTCACTAAAAAGCATCTCATTGTTTTGTTTCTAAAATTGAATCACTTTTAATCACTCTAGATTTCTGCTATGTGGGAACAAAATTTCAGTGAAAGGAACACTTACAAACTTTCCCTCTCAACTCACGTTCCTTTATGTTGTCTTCACAGGCGTTTGCTACTGCTGGGGCCTGATTAGAACGTGTCAGTGTGTGCAATATGAGTGGTGATGCTTTTTGAGTTTGCTACAAAGCAAAAGATCATTTCTCGCTGTTTTTCTTGCACTAGTGGCAAGGGAGGGAAGAAAGCTCTGGATTGTTTCTCTTTACTTTTCAGAGAAAGCCAATTGAATCATGTTTTGGGGTTTTTTTATCAGTTACAGTCAAGAGAAGATTCTTTCATGGATGGGTAAACAGATTACATGAAATCCCATTTTCACTTCTTTTTGAGATATGATATATAGGTCAGAATTCTACAGTGGATCAAGAGTCTTTTCTGTTCTTGCGTAAACCAGGAACAAATGGACACTATAGGCCTGATCTAAACCCCAGTGAGGGCAATGGAAAGACTGCCATTGACTTCGGAATTTGGATCAGGCACCTGTTAGAGATTCTGTTTTCATATATGTAAGCAAAATCCTGGAAGAAAAATATCTGTTAGTTTCAGATCTCGTAACAAACTCCAAATTCATACCAGTCTTTTTAGATCTTGCTTTTGGAAACTCTTAGTGTGGTGTAAGAAGAGTATAGATAATGTTTAAATCATAGAGACAACCAAAAGCCAAGTCCTATACTTACCAGCAAGGAAAGGAAGACAAGGTAGCTCGTTACATGCAGCTACGAGTCAGCTGCATTTTCTTCACTGAGACTGCGGAATTTCAGAGATACACTTTCCCAGTGCTTGGGAATCTAAAATCTCCTATGGTTACATTTTTAGTAAGTTCATGATAGACTCAAGTATTAATTATCATTTTCTTGCAGTAGAGAATATTCATGTTTAATAGTTCACCCAAATGTCTCAAAATCCTTAATAGGTTGAAAGGGGCCTTTGAAAAGCGAAGTTATGCAGTGATGGAACTGAAGCATAACTCGCATGTTCTTTTTCCCAGTCTGTGAGTTCACTCATTCAGCCACCATTCTTCTCATCATTTTATGATCAGTTAGCAACCTTTTTCAATGCCAATTGGATTTTTCAGATAAAGCCACTAATTTCGATTGTACAATAGAAATCAACTTTCAATGGTATTTCAATTAACCTTGCTATTAAAGAAATTGCTTTTTGCCAATACTCAATGCTTTGTTGATGTTCAGAGAACACATGATTCCTTTAATGCAATCTGTATTGAAAGAACAACCTGCATTTGTTGTCTTTGAACTAGCTTGTAGTTTGGGGAGTTTTCAATATAGCTGACATAAAGCAGACTGAAAACAAATGCAGAAAGTATTTTGAATTAAAAGCTTTCAAACATTTGCTGCTGTGTTCTATTCCATTTGGGAATATATCGTGTGTATTGCATGCCCTTCTTTTGTAGATGATAGAAGTTATTTACTTAATCCACCACTGAAAATAATACGTGTGTCCAAAGGTGCAGATAAGCACATGGCAAGATTCATTCATGGCTCTAATCCTTTACTGCTGGTGGAGGTCTCCGTAGGCAGACTTGGTAAACCTGTTCCAGCTTGTAATTCCAGTCTGGTGTGCAGTGCCAGGCTCGATGCCAGTTTGTGTGCTGTCGATGCTTAGCACAAGGAGAAATAAACTCTGTTGGAGTCTTGCCGTAGGTTTTAAAGTTCCGATGGGGTGGTCCTCAATACCTCCTGGTAGGAACCACCTTGTTAGAGGTTCGCTGAAATTCCTGTGCAGGGAATCGTAACTCTCTAGTTGTCTGGCAGGAGAGAATTCAGAGTTCTGGGTTTTCCCTAGAGCAACGGGAGTTGGCTGTCTTCACCTGAAACGTTGTTCATGGCTGTCTGAAGGCCAGGTGGCTTTGCAGCAAGCTGGGGTCACACAGTCCTTTGAAGATGCACTGACCATCTGAGATTGGGACATTTGTACAACAGATTTCCTGCTGCATGGCATTGGTTAGTGCTAATGCCTGTCAGACGAATGAGGAAGTAAAGAAATCCTACACATCCTCCTTGATATGGATTACACTGCTATAAAAGTGACCTATAGGAAGTAGTCCCACCCGTGCAAATCCAGGAAAATGATTATATGGATGAACAGATGAACAAAGCATTTTGGGACAGATCTCGAGATTTTTTTCACAGGAGGAGAAAGACTTTGAAGGGTAGTGGTGCTGGATTTCCTACCAGAAGACGACTTTTGTAGTCACACTGTAAATTCTAATCATGCCTTACTATCAGAGATACTTCGAACGTACTGAGTACGGGGTTGCAGACTTGAGATGATTACTTCATTGTGCCCATCTTTGTATTTAGCATAGCATGAATCAGTGTTGGTTTTTAAGTAGGTATTTTGTAGTGAAATATTGAATAATTAGGGCTAAACTGCCCAACATGCCCATGTTCTGCTGTTTCAATAGCTTTTCCTGTAGTAATTTTAAGTACCTATACTCGCTTTTGAACAAAAGGAAGCACATAGGGTCTGATGTTAGACATAAACACGTGAGCCTGATTCGTAAGCAGCTTACAACAAGGTTCAGTCTGTGGGTGACCCTACAAAGATTGCATGTATGCGAATGGAAAAATGCATATGGAAATCATGCACATTTTCCCTATGAACTTGTTCATGCAGGAATCTGATAATCTGGCTCCAGACATTGTTCAAGGGATTTCTAGTTGGCATCTGGCTAAGTGGAGTTTATCAGTTGTGTTCAAAGCAGTCCAGCCTGCTTTTAAAATTTCATTGCTTATTTTCAGGCAAAAAGTCAAATCCTCTGCCTCCAATTTGCTTTTTCATTCCTGAAGACCCCAAAGGTTAAAAAAAACTTGATCAGGAGAAGTGGACTTTTCTGCTTTTTATGTCTTTAATTGAAATCTGAGCCAAACGACTCTTGCCAGTGTTTGAGAACTTGAATTAACTGAGAAGTAAAGACCAATCTGAAATTACAGCAGATGATAGAGTAGAGCACTAAATAAGAATATAATAAAATAATAAAAAAGAGACAGCCAAGTTGTCAGCAGCATAACAGTATTGGAGATAATCCCCTCTGGGCCATTTTGTTAACAGCAACCAGTTGTATTTATCCGAAGATTAGTGCAGAGACTTTTGATTTTACAGTGCATGTTCCCCATTTACTTTTAAAAATATATTTATATGCTTTTATATACATCACTTAGTATTTCATGTGAGGCAAATAATACCACATTGCTTTAGGTTTTATTGGCAACGAATTTAATATTTGGGATGGGGTCTGTAGTAAAGAGAAAGCAAAATTACTTGGTCCTGTAGGCTGTTTAAATGAGGATTCGATCCAAATGTTTGGGTCCCAGGAAATTGGCCAAGCCTGGATACTCGCAGTGTCAACTTGCACGTACAGTACACAGTTTAATATTTTATCATAGGTCTTTTTTTTTTTTTTAAACAAATTTGTTTGCCATTTCAGCTCTGCTCACAAGACAAGAAATCTGCTGAATTGGTTAAAAATAAAAATCTTCCTTTGGCATAACGTGGCAGTAGCGTTTTGCCCAAATGGAGTGCAGATCTACTGTGCTAGAAAGAGGGATGGAGAATTGTAAGAATATGGCTTTCACAATGCTGCCTGGTCCTGTTCCAAAAAGGAGAAAAGGATTTGCCAGCAATTGCAAACAGGGGCTTGGGTTTCTGCTTGCTTTTAAAAGATTTCTCTCATTTTAATAAATGTTTGAATAAAAATGTTAGAAACGAGCTGTCAAAAAGGATGATTACTTTGCATCTGATTTAACCTTGTTTAAACAGGAAAGTGTCATTAAAACAGTGAAAATCCTGAAATAAGAGTTGCTTTATCTCAGTTTCTTTACTGGATCAAATCCTCGATCAGTTGGAAACAGGTGTAAGTTAAAATGTTTAATTAAATTGATTTTCAGATCAATTTAAATTGAGCTGATGCAATTTGCCCTGTTATTTAAATTAGGCCTGCAGAAGTAGTCTTGGAATGAGGGACTGTACACAATATGCGTAAGAATATCTGAATCAGGACCATTATTATTATTTACGGGAATCTACTTTTCAATGATTTATTTTTTTCAAATTAGGGGGTAGCAGCCATAATAGGCCACTGGTGTTGGCTCCATTGATAATTATACCATTTTTCTCCTTTTCATAATTGTCCTAGTATGAACTGTGCTATTTTAGCAGAAAGTGTTAATTATTTTATCAACAATTGGCAGACCCTGCGTCAATTTACTGGTTTCCCTTTAACCAAAACAAAGATTACAGGCCCTATTCCATAGCTCAGCTGCTGAATCTTTACTGAGAAACTTGGGAACCCCTTTCTCATGAAACACTGTGTAAAGCTTTAAGCACTCTTTGAAGCTGAGTTGTATTAAATGATAGACAAAAAAAGCCCTCTGAAGAATTGGTGCTTAATTACAACTTAATTAGCATAATTATGCATGCTAATAGCATCTCAAATGAATAGCAGTTGTCAGGAGGTTGGGACCATCTGTAAGAGTGTCGGATTAATACATCATTTTTTATTTCTAACAACGCTGTAACTCTTTCCCTGAAAGTGATTTTCATTAATCAAGTTCATTTTTATTATATAGAAAATTTGGCATTTTTCATTATGGGCCATTATCCGTTTCCCCATGCAGTCCTAATACAATACTAATGAGACCCCATGTGGCTACTCCACACTGACAATGGTAGTACAGGTGTATTATTATAATTGTTACAAACAGCACATTGTACCTCAGGACTAGTAGAGTTCTAATCTCAAGATATCAGGGTTTCCACTTGGTACCTTCCCTTGGGTCCAGTACAATTTCCAGAGCTTTATGAAAAACATACATGTTTGTGGTTATGAGGAAGCAGATTTAAAGAGATAGAGGCGTGTTTGTTTTAGAGCCGGAAAACTTCCAAGTTCAGTAAGCTGCTTTGGAGATTTTTTTTCTCTTACTGGCTCTACTAAGCTTTGAGTTTAAAAGAAATTGCTTGCTCCAGAGAGCTGCTGAGGGGGACAGGGATGATGCAGTGGGTACTCTAAAAGCATCAGTATTTACTTAAATTTTTGTGTGTGTGCGTGTGATCAAAACCCAGAAGTATTGTTCACTATAAAATTTAGTAAAAAAAGGGCAGTGGGAAAATACTCCTGGATCTCTGAATGTCTGCAGAAGAAATGTATGTAGCCAAGTAGCCACGTTCTGATGGTACGCGGCAGGTACGTGCGCAAGGAAAGCGGCTTTGAAAGTTTAGAACATCTTTTGCATTTGCCCAGTTGGCCGGGCTCTGCTGTCAGCTGTGCTGCTGGAAATCCAAAGCACGATGATTTACGTCTACGGACTTAGTTCAGATTTACAGTGCAGCAGCTTAGTGCATAGCTGACCTTAACGCTTGTGCTTTAGTTTTAACTAATTGGTTAATGTTTGCTTTGTGGAGTCAAAAAGCTCTGTGTAAGCTCTAAGGATTATTTTTATTTAGTGGCATGTTGATATATTCATGCCTAATGTTTGTATTTGATTTTTTTTTTTCCGTATGCACTGTGTTTTTTTCAGATGAGATTTTCCCAAGGGATTTTTTCTCTTACTTTCTCTAAATAGCCTTCTGAAAACTAAAGGCTTTCCAGTAAATTCTGATTTCCTTTGGTGGCCTGACTATAGAATGAATGGAGCAGTTTTGGAAATGCATTTTTAAGGAGAGGGAGTGAAAGGGAGAGGAGAGGAGGACAATCAACAAAGCTGCTGTGCCTGTTTTTATCAGGCTGCCAGTGGGAGCTGCACGGTTCAGACTGCACTTCTAATCAACCCTAAACAAAAGAACACTGCAAATAGCTCAACTGACACAGTCCTCATCATAACTCAGGACTCAGTGGCAGGCACCAGTAAATCCTGCTCTCTTGCTGTCGTTCGTGAATATAAACCCCTCTTCAACATCTACCAGGGTTAGGCACCTCCATGGAACAACCCCATCAACTTTCCCCCCACTGTTCCATCAATCTGGACTGGAGAAATGCCCCGTGGCTTAGGAACAGGTGGAGGTTGAGGAAACAGGGCCTGGCCAGGATCGAATGAAGATTGCATGTAAATTAGCAGCATTAATATGTAAAACAAAAGCTCAGCAGAGACTATTTGTCCCGGTGTACAGCTACTCAAGCGTGATACGGACCTGGGGTAAAATATCAGCAGCACGCTGAGATTAAACCTCCCTCCCAACGTCTAATGTGCTTGAATGTCATTTTACACTGAAAATCCAACGTAAGCAGGCAAGATGGTATTTAAATAGGAACTGGAAATTCCTAGGACGGTACCACAATTTGTCTCCCACTGGTCTGCTCCGCAATCTCCTCTTCAGAGTCCCAGGCAGGGCAGGGAAAATACTCCATGGTTCAAGCCTTCTGCATGGTATATAATCCTATTATTTCTGAGGTACCAGCACAGCCTCTGTCTGCTCACTCTCATTATCTGGGGTGTCTGGTTATTAAGTGAGCCCGGTAACTGCTGGTTTGTTACAGTAAAAATTGAGGGAGATTAATCCATGCGTGAACTGGACACCCAGAAGGACACTGATGGTGTCCACAGTGAGGTCAACTTTAAGCAAGTTAAAATCTGAGTCTGCTCAGAAATGCCCCCCACCAACGTGTGGGTAAGCGTGGGGGTCTGACAGCTTACTCTATCCTGGGCACGTGCGCTCGGCACTGGACATCTTTTGTTCAGGGATTTTAGAGTAGGCTTAATTGTATTGCCTTGGATAATGTTTTCTGATGTCATTAAGCATCTACTGGAGAACTAAGAATAGAACTTCAAAGTAATGTCACCTGTAACATTTGCATTCAGATTTTCTGAAGAGAAACACTAACAGTTGCTACAGTCCTTGGATTCTGTAAGTTACGTTTAACTCTAAATTCCCTGAGCAAGGCAAAAAGTGAAGCTCCTTAAAAACTAACCAACCAACCAACCAAACCTTCCCCAAAATACTTAAATATAAAGGAAGTAAAAAAAATCAACAAACGTATTTCCTTCTTTTGTCTTGATTTTCCTCAGTGTTGGATTTAATCACAGATTTCTGTGGGAGGAGAGGATGCATATTAGGTTTTTAAGTCTTTTTGTTCCAGTTTGACTGCTCTGTGCTCAAAGCCTTCAGTGCCAGTTCTGTCCTCTGCAGATTTTAAATACTGTGCATCCGTGCATCCTTTTGCAGGTCACTATTGGATGGTCAGCATCTGACCACACAACGGGACCAGGGAGAGTTATTGCAAGTCAACCTGAAAATGATTTGTCAAGTTAAACAGTGCATCTGTGGCTTTTCAAATGCAGTTATGTTGCTGCAAAAAGCTGTAATGTGTAATATGTGGGAAAGACTCCATGGGTACTGTGTCCTACAGAGGACTGTAGATGTGCTGCAGAGGTGGTGAATTCTGGCTGTGGTGTGATACGTGCACTGAAGTGCTCTGGAGCAACTGTAGAGTGTCTGTCTTTGGTGTTGGGTGTGGGGTTGAGGGTGGTCCCAGAGGAGCCGTGGCACCTCGTGCCATTTGGCTCACTGCAGGGCTGTGTGAGGTGTTGCCTGTCTGGGCAGATGTTGCTTCTCTGGTTGGGAGGTTCTCAGTGAGGGAAAGGAGAGTGCCAAGGAACTTGGCTGTATCTTAGGGACATATGTCTTGTCTTATTTATCAGTTGGAGTGATTTTTATTTTCTTTTTTTTAAATTTTTTTTCTCCTAACATCTCAATTCTCTAAAAGATCCTGACCCTCAGCTCTAAAAGATAATCCTGAAACAGTTTGTCTCTCCTGTCTTTCTGTGGTCCTTCCTAACCTTTTGCTCTAATACAAAATGCAGAGGGATTAATTTTCACTGATAGCGCAAAATTTCATGCTGAGGGAAAAGCAGACCAAATAGTGAGAAGCCCGATGCCACTGCAATCTTAGATGGCAGAACACCGCTCTGCCTAGGCCTGGTGCAAGGGAGCAGCTCGCTCTGTTGTCATCTGTTCGTTTTACTTGGATTGGCTTCTGTCTATGAAATCCAGGGTGTGCAATGGCTACGGCAGAGAATGGGTGCAATGATCCAACTGCAATAAAGTGCTGGCACATGGGAGCTGCTTATTAGTTTACGTGAAAAGAGTCACAGGGTGGAGGTTGTAAGTGGAAGCAAAATATGTGCTGCAGATGGCCGGCTGTTGACATTGCTATGGATAGATTATGCTTTCCAGAGATAAAGAGTAATCATAAACTGGATGTCCTGCCAGGAGAGTATGTATACTTGAGTAATAGATTTGGACTATGGGGTTAGTCTCCACGTTCATATTAAGTATAGATTTTCAAGAAATTTGTGCATTCTCGGATTCAGTATTTAGTTTTTCATAAAAAGAGCTCCAGGCCATGAAGCTTGGGCCTGAATCCAAACTTTTGCCATACTTAGCATATTTGGAAATTAGTGTTTTCCTTTTGAGCTGGAGTTGTGTTAATGGTGATGATTCTTAAACAAAGCAAGAAACGAAGCCCCAAAGAGCCATCCATTGTCCAGGCTGCTGGGCTTCGGAGGACACTTCTGCGCTCTCCTGCGTGCGGGCCCCTTGTAGTTAAGTGCTGATACGTACAGTGTGTCTCAGCACCAGGCTGGTAGTGCCAGAAGAGCATTTTCATCAGAAGGAGAGTAAGCATGCTCTTCCAAGCTGGAAACACAATTTGCTAGTTGTGGGCCTGAGAGGAGAACTTCCCAGGCAGAGAGGTCGGTAACACCCTTTTTACTATGTTCTGTTTCAACATCTGTGCTGAGCTTTTCTCATGTTATAGTTTTGACTAGAAGAGTCCCTAAAGTGTGGCTTTTGGGCTAAAACACACTGTACAATGTCCTGCACGGTATTTGTCTGGCAGTAGTGGGGGCATTTTGCCAACAGATCCCTAATATCTCCTTGGAGGTCAGAAACATGTTGCTGAAGTATTTGAGTGTGTTTGAAAGAGTTCTCCGCAGCTGGGGAGAAGCACACTTGTTGGGCTTTAATAAAAGACCTGTTAGTTGTGTGGTTAACAGCATTCTTATTAATGCATAAAACTTCCATTGTTTCTTAATTTACTTGAAAGGGTTGTTTAGACCCTTAATTGCCCTATAACAATATAGTGATAGTAAGTTAGATTTCAATCAACATACTCATGAATTGCCAGTATTTTAGCAATAAATTGCTAGCTAATAAACTTGTAGCTTCCTTTGTAAATGCCAGCTAAAGGCCTAAACATTCCTCGCAGAGTTAATTGCACATTTAGTGCTCATGTAATTTTGAATTAATTACATGCCAAATGAATTTATGTTGTATGTACTTAAACCTTGGTAAGTGCCCTTTTAACAATCAATTGGTATTTAGGATCCTATTTGTGTAAAAAGAATGACTTATGACACTGGGTCATGATGTTTCCACCACATGCTTGTGTGCTGACTGTAGCGCATGGTGATTTGTATGGGATTCAGGACCAGAAGCTGCAGAATTAAATGAGTGCAGGTGTGAATCCAGTGGAGACTTGCGAAGATTGACTGTATCCTGGATTGATCCTGTAGTCAGGAGATGGAATCTATATAGGCTTCTGTGATCCAGAGCCCACGGGAGTGAGAAGAATGGTTGGTGCTGGTTTTATTTTGGGTTTGGACTGTATTGCAAAGGTAGAACAACTCTGGAAGCAATACGTGGCACTGCAGTAGCAGTGAGAACCACTGGCAAAAAATATCAGCACCCAACACCCTGCTGAAGTGGAAGAGAAATTCTGTACCAGACTGCTTATTCGACATCCATTTATAAGGTACTATTTTGTCAGCCTCAGACTAGTAACCTGTAAGGAAATCTACTTTCCTTCCCAGCTAAGTATTTAATATATGAAGTTTGAAAAAGCTTTCAATTGGTCAGTGCTGCTAGTGTAGACTTACGTTGTAAACACGAGAAGCATGGATGTTTAGGTAAACAGACAGGTAAACTAACTTTCCATGCAGAAACTGCTCCCACGAGTTGATCTTTTTTAGGTCCTTTTGCTTTTACAATCTTAGACATAAAGAAGTTCACTCAAAACCTTATGTATGTGTTGTCCCAAGGTTCTGGGGGCTTTATTTTGCTTTTGACATGCCAAGAGCAGTGTGTAATGTGTTTGACCTCATGACTTTACATATATATGCATTCAGGGCTTTTTATCTGAGTAACAGCAACCCGCTCCGGAAAGATTTTGCAACCTTTAACACCCAAATGGTAACCTGCAGGCTGCAGACTTTTGAAAATTTAATTATTGACCTTTACGCCTTTCTCTCTCCTCTACAGATAACACATCATTTAGTGCATTTTAATATATAGCCAGTGCTCAGTAATAATATTTCAGGGAGATACCGTTGTCAGGTTGTAGCCATGTTCGAGTGTTCATGTGTCAGGGATTCCCCGTCAGAATCGCGAACGGAATAGCAGGCTTTTGCCCTCCTTACGGAGAGATAAAGGCTGAGCAACTTGGGAATACAGAGGCAGGTCAGGGTGAAGAGAAAAGGGCAACAATAAAATGAAAAAGCGGTTCCTTAGGGCCTGAAGCGGAGTTCTACGTAAAACAGAATTGTATAAGTTGTTCCACTGCTGTGAAAATGTCTGATTTCCCTTGTTGTCAGGAGGTCGGGAAGGCAGGTTTACAAGCACCAGGTAACTGATGCAGCCGTATTACTAAATATGTTCCTTTTTTATTGGCCCGGTGAATGCCATTTAGATAAATTGTCACACTGACAGGCTTGAGGTGTCTAAATAACCAAGGCGCCTGGAAAAGTGTCATCTCTTACTTTGCTGGATACTGGAATAACTTAAGTGTAAATTTACTAACATTATATTGGAAAAACGGTTGCTGTGCTTTGCAGTGGGTGCACATTAGGCTGTGAGATGGCGGTGACTGTGCGATGAAGCAGTGACGTACCACGTGGCAGTGGTCAGCGCAGGACAATAGACCGTGGCACTGGTTAGGTGTCCCGGGCAAAGCAAAGGGAGTTGCAAACTGCCAAAATCAAGGATCAGTCGTTCATGCCAGTGGCAGAGCAAAGCCAAGATATCAGGTGTTGGATTTTGAGTTGAAAAGCTTTCTGTTCATGTGTGAAACTCCAGCAGATAGGAATGGAAGAAGAGACCACATCTTAATGATCTCACAGCATATGTTTTTTATGAAATGGGGAAACTGGGCTTAGACTACTGTCAGATAGCGTCTCCATTATAGCTCCAAGCTCAAATTCACAACCAGGATTGATTTTGCTTGTGCTGTACAACATGGAGAAGCAGATGTATCACATATATTAATGAGCACTTCTGCCCATCAGGGAAGCAATACTGCCAACCCCAAATGCTCAAAGAACAGAAGACTGAATGACAACAGTAATAATAAATGCAGAGTTCTGTTTCCCTCTCACATTTCTAAGCACCTTCCTTAATTTTTTTCCTCTCTAAGTCTCTGTACCCAAGTGGGCTAGAAGTTAAGATTCTTTGGAGCAGTTGTCTTTAATTAAATACCACCTCTTCCGAGATGTGTGACAGAGTTGCAGAACTGACATGTTCTAGCTTTAGTGCTTTTTAGGCATTTTCCTAGAGGCTTGTTTTATATTCCTCCAAAGTAAAGCTTATCAGTTAAAAAACACTGTGCACTAATCTCCAGGACTGTTTCCTAGCCTGCTTACTGGGAAGGGCAGGAAGATTTATCTATCTTCTTATCTCTGTAAGGACATTGTTTTCCTCTGGATGTTGCCTCTCAGAGGTGATCATTAACCAGAGAGTCTTTCTCGTCAGAAACCCTTTACTTGCTGCAGCTTCCAAAGAGGTGGGGTGGTGATCCCATGGCTGGTGGGCTGTGATGTCTCTACACTACACAATGTGTAATTTAAGCCGAGTGCTGTAGAGGCCTGTTTCTCCAACTCATATTTGCTGCTCTTGTCAGCCTCAGTTTTAGCTTTGCATTTTACTCTGGTTTATAGGACGAGTCTTATAACACTTAAGTCATTTAGGTTTGGGACACAGTGAAGTCCTTCCTAAAGAAATTTCTCAACTCTATTTCCAAAAATATGTTTTTTCCAAAGAGAAGAATCTATCTCATGCTTTCAGGTGGGGGAAAAAAGAATTGAAAAACTCTACCTAGAGATTTTTTTTTTTAATAAATAAAATGGTTCCTGTATAAATGCTCGAGCTTTTGTTTTGACATTTTCAAAGTAAAACTGACTTTCTGAGGTGGCTTTCATTAGTATAAAAACCAAGCCAAAAAAAAACCCCACCTCAAAACTCCCACGCTAGAAGAGAAAGTTACATAAAAAGGCTAAATATTGTCTATTGTCCCCAAGTAAATTATTTTCTCTTTGTTTCATTTTGAAAAGTGAATCTCCCCAGAACTCCCTAGTGACAAAGGTCAGAATAAACTAGCGCAGAAGGAAATTTAGGTAGAAGATAAAAAATGTGGGACAGTCAGTGAGGTGAGGAGATAAACAAAACTGTCCCCTGGATGGCAAAGATTTTACAAAAGGGCCTTACATTAGTTGTGCTGGGCTTACGCATAGAGATGTAAATAAAACCCTGCTGTATAAATAAGAACAAGTATGGACATTGGAGGAGGTTGCAAATTGCATTAATTATGCTTGCTGATGTGAAGATGAGAAAATTGAGACCAGGTCCTAAAATGTAGAAATTTTTGGTTGAACATGCAAATACTTAAATACATTGTCACCTGGAAGAAAATGTAAGTACTCACCTGCTCACAGAACTGAAAGTTTCAAACTGCACTAAACTCATGAAGCACTGGCTTACTGCCTGCCTTTCTTTACCAAAGACACAGATGGAAGTTTCAAAATCTCCGGTTTAACATCATTACTGTTGTTTTCCTCAGTGGTTCTTGTAACTAAGCTCGATGTTTTTGTTTCGTTACCTGGTCAGTGTCTAAAGGACTTGTGGAGAGCCTTTGCTCCAGTGAAGCTGTGTGTGGCATCTCCTTCGTAATTCATACAAACGAATTTGCTCTATGAAGAGAAAGGAGACAAATCCGTTTCCAGCAGCACTTCTTTGGGCAGGATCATGTGTTACAGCAGCATACACATGACGAGGCAGCGTCCTGTCCTGTCTGTCCCCATCCCCAGCAGATCTAGGCTGTCTCTCACCTTCGTCATCAGCTCAGAAGCAGTTTGGGGGAATGTAGGTCTCTCAGCCACTTGGCAAGCAGACAGAGGCAACTTCAGGTGCTGCACAGGACCTTGGATGTTTTCACCATTTCAAGGCCTAATCACTGCACCCCATGTATAAGCTAAGTATCTATTTTCTCCTTGAAATCCATGAGAAGCCCCTTGGAGAAACAGTCCCATCGAGCTCGGATTTACTGTGTAATTCTCCTTTGCTAAATGGCCTAGAACAGCAATGGATATCACTTCACAAAAGCGTAGTTAAAATTAACAATGCAAGATGCTGCCCAAGAATTGCAAATGCTAGACAGGGACCCAGCTGCAACTTCTTACGCTACTCGAAGGATTTCTGTGTGTAAGTTAGGTTACTCACATCATTAAGCATTTGCAGGAACATTCTCTGTACTTATACATCATCAGCCTTTATAATCTTGTTAGCCCTGACCCCTGGAGCTCTGCTGTGTTTTCAGGTGGCAGACTCAGTAATTTATCTGATGCAGGCACTTCATGACCTGGTTATGGGATGTTCCAACTTTTCTATGCTTAGTACAAGCAGGTGCATGCAGCAAAATGGCCAAAAGGTGAAAACAAATGAACTTGTTGTACGTTGGATGTTTTCTGCGTCTTGCAGCCAGAGCCAGAGGGAGAGGAGCCAAGGCTGGTGGGCAGGCTCCAGGTGACCAGAGATCTCCAGGTGGTCTTAGAGTCAGGCTCTTCATACTAAGATGAAAACTCACTGGTAGGTCAGAGGGGACCAGAGTATTCTTTTCTGTATAGTTTTGGAAGATTTTGGAAAAGCTGTTCCCTTTACTATTTCTAACATACTACATGCCTGTACTTCTTTTGAGCGTACTTCAGGCCAAACAGAATTGCTATGTATCTTAATTAGAGGATGGAAATAACCAGCAGCTCCATCTTCCGTGGAAATTTCTCATGCAGAACAAAGACAGATTATAACCTCATGTACTTATTTTCTTGTCATTGCAAACTGCACAGCTTTTTTGACTCAAAAAATTACATTTGGAGAAGATCTGAACAAAACTAGGTTTCAGATCATTTCCCTTTATTCGTACTTACACAGTTTAGTGCTATAAAATAAGGCTGGAATTTTTCAGTCAAATAATTACAGCCACTGACATGAAACTTTGAATTTTCAGAATTTAGAGTTTTTCTTCTATTCATTTTATCACCTATACACTTTTATAATTTTTCTGTTTTTCTTTTTATCTTGGTTGCCTAAAAACTTGTTTATCACTCTTTTTAGTGTGTATCTCTGTTGCATCCCTTCCCAGTGACTTCTATTTTGGGACCTATTTCACAAAATTTGACAGATGACATGAGTGTCAAGGTTAAGTGCCTTCGGGTTTTGTGAAAACAGGTGTGTGGGTGCACTCAAGTCTCAGTAGACACAGGAGAATCTGTTCAGGAGCTCACATTTGAGACCCAGGGGAGGGTAGAAGGTAACCACCTTGAGTTCCAGTGCTCACAGGATGACTTGACTAAAAACGTTCCTTTTGATCCTGTAATTTTCCAAAGTTTGTTTTGTGAGAAAGTTATGTGTGCCCTAAGAAAGAAATCAAATGGAAAAATAAACCCCAAACCTTTTGAAACGGTTGTTTAAGTTTGCACGAAGATGGAGGAAAGAAAGAATAAAAAGAACGAAGTAAGAAAATATGTTTTGGGTAATTCAGAAGTTAAAAATACTGGAAAAAAGTCCTTTGTGGAAAAGTTTGGAAAGGTGAAAATTAGTTCTCTCTATGGAGGGTGGAAAGCACTCCACAGCATTTGGAACTAGTTTTTTGGTTGAGTTTTTTTTTTATTTATTTTTAACGAGCCGTCGTTTAGTTGCATCTCCCTGCTGTACAGCGTGCAGCCCGTACTGTTATACATGCTCCCTACCTTCCCAACCTTTTGAGCAAAGCATGCGGATACGTGGATGGACATGCCAATATTCTTGATTCTCCAAGCAACAGCTGGACGAAACCACAAAACTTACCACAAAGGTAAATTTTTAATGTTTTTTTCCCCCGGTACTCTCCCTCACTCTGTCATCAGCCAAAGCACAGTTTGATCATGTAATTATGGATCTTCCTGGGAGTCCCTTTTTCCTCTTTTAAAACAGAAGGCGAGGGTGAGCCATGGAATCAAGCCTGAACTCGTCTTTGACACATCTGGAACAATTCAGCAGCAGATACCGTTGTGAGACCTGCTCCAACGCCCACAGAAAGGGAACGGTTCCCCTGTGGTCCTGACCCTTCATAACGGACATCTCTCAGTGTCGTGGGTCTGGCAAAGCTCCCAGAGACAAACACCCTCACTGCTGGATCCAGAAAGTCAGGGTAAATAAACTCGGCATTTTGAGTCCTTGTCTCAAGGAGTTGTCAATAACTCCCGCTTGTTCCTGAGCCTGTCAAATCCATTGACAAATTAGGGTGAAGACATCTCTCCTTCATTTTAAATACAGCTTCAAACCAGCAAAGTCTGCTTATTTACTGTTCCCTCAGCTCCATCCTCGTCGTAGTGTAAGACAGCCTTGTTGGAGTCAAGCCTAGTCAGGGTATGTTTGTTTTTAGAAAAAACTTTCAAGATGTAGGAATTTGTCCCCTTGCTGGAACAGAAAGATTCATTTTTATTCCCAGCCCTCATGACAGCATGTTCCTATCAGGTAACTTGTCGTGCCTCTGTTCCCCGTCCTAGACACTGCTGGTAATAACACCTGCCCATCCGAACAGTCACACGCTGTCAGAGGTACCTGTCTCGTGCTCCTCAAGCATTGCGCTTCCCTCTCCGAGAACAGCTGAGGGCTCCTCTGCCAACGAGAGCTCGAGCTCCTACGATAACGATGCTCCTTTTGCATTGTTATTGACTAATATTGTTATTGGCTCTAAACTAGCGAGCTTAACTTGCGAACGTACGTCCATAATTATGCAAGATTCCACTGTAATGAATGGAGTTAATTGTAAGAACAGGATACATCGTAATTGATTAATGTAATTAATAGTGGTTTATTTATGTCCTATGTGGCAAGGCCAGAATGGGAGGGGGATAAACGATGGATTCTTTGAAAGGCCGGATGAGATTAAAGCGAATACCTTGAAGCAAATACCAGCCCACATGGTACCCCTGGATTTCATTCACAGGTAGTACTGCGCTACCCACTACGATGCCTTGCAGCAGACATTAGGTGTTACAATACAGTGCTACAGAAATTTCTGCTCTTTTCTGGTGGCAAACGTTTTTTCTGGTTTGCTGAGAAAGGGAAAATTTAATTCACATTCACATTCACTGCAGACAGTTTCTTCCTCTGCTTTTGACATTTAACCCTATGCTGAGGGGCCCAGAGCCTGCTAAATCTACAGCCCCCACTGTTGGCACTAACATATCGTATCAAAATTCTTGACTTCTAGCAACCAGAGATTAAAGTGAAACGAAAGTTGGAGAGAACGAGTTTCTCACCATCTCTCCCCTTCCATTATATTCAAGCCACACTTCCTGCATCCGCTATAAATATTTAAAGCAACAGTAGCCAACGTTTAAAGATTGGGATGGAAGCAGAAATCCAACCGTGTCTGCGTCTTCCTTTGCTCCGTGTAGCGCCTTCAGCCAGAGGTCATGTGCATTCTTAATGAGGTCGTCTACCTTCTGCTTGCGTGGGAAGCAATACGAAACTTCAGTGAGAGTTCAAATTGCTAACCATGGTTTATGGCCTTGGATGAGCTGGAGAAAGCTTTGTAATAATGTGCATGCAGGCTTACCAGGCAATCGTGGTTATGTAAGAGGTTGTAATTAGTGCAAAGGCTGGAAAATGCATCTCCGTTTCTACAGCTTCCATAGCTTCCATACAATGAAGCCCGATAAATTTTCTTGATCTGAAATTTGCTTTTTATCTCTCTTTTGGGTGTCTGTTACTTCTGGAGTGACAGCTTTAACAGAAAAAAAAAAAAAAAAAGACAGTGACAGAAAATACTGGGAAGATGGGGAATTAAAGTCTAAGGATAAATTCATAACAAATCCACCCATTTAAAAACATGGAGTTCCCAACTCATGTTCCTGAACTGACTTACTTTTCCCCCATTGTGGAACCAAATGCCCCTCTTCCTTCTTCTGTATCACATGAGCTACTTTCTGAGAAGTTATGTTAGGCACAAGGGTTTTGCTGAGGAATTTAAGAAGTCTATGACCTCTCCATTAATTTCTCAACAGCCACGTTAGAGGCAACAAGACTTTTAATTATGTGTACATGATGGCACTGGTTTAGAATAATCTGACAACCATGCACACTGAAGTACTGCCACAGACAAACATGACAGCCCTGTTCAAGTGTTACCTGTTTTTGTCTCTGCTTGATGTTTTGGGATTCATTCATTGGGACATCTTTTACTGAAAAGCAGAAATCCTGCAGTGCTGCTTTTATTTCTCATTGCTGATCAATGGTTGGGTGGGGAGGAGAAGAGCGTACAGTGGAGAGGAGCATGTGTGTATTGCAAAAGAATTGCTTTCGTGCATGTGAGAGGTAGTGGAGAGAAGACTACTGGTTTTAGAAGTGTGTATGTGTGTCCCCCTCCCTGTTTATTATAGGTGGTTTGTTATTACTTGTAAGTGCGTTGAAGATTTCCCCTGGGCCTTGGAAGGGCTCACATCTGGACAGTGTACAATGTCGAGGTCTTGAAGACTAATCAACATGAAGTCTTGCTCTTGGAAAACTGCGTTGACTTGCATGGTGAACAAGCTGTTACTGTGATTTTATTCTGGATAAAGAGGCATCTGTAGTAACTCAGTGCAGCCTGAGAGAGGCTCCTTAGGACTTTTCAAGATGACGTTTGATTTGCATTCAGAGTAACAGATTTCTACCTAGGCAACACACGAGCTTTTTTTGTGCTAAAGCTCTCTTTGGGAAAAGATCGTATCATAAATGATTTGAAGCATTTCCTTAGGCATTGAGTAACACCTTTAAGAACCTGATTTAACCCCTGAGAGGTCAACGGGAATCTTTCCGCTGACTTCAGGGTTCTTAAACACAAGGCATTTCTTTTCTGTTCTTTAAAAACAAAATCTTTGTGGCTGTTGTTTATATTATTATTCCTTCTTTTATTTCTGCCACGGAACTCCTCTCTGGTATTAGTGTTTTAATTTCCATAGTGAAAAAGAAAAGGAAAAAAACTTGCTGATAAGCAGAGAATGGGCAGCGGATACATCAGCTCCGTGATTACCCTACTATATTTGGACATTGAAACTGAGAAGTTGCTGCCAATTGCAGCCAGTCCATGGGGACTGGTGAATTCTGTCAATGAATGTTGTTCGATTGCTTTTTTACTAGCGGCTGTCGCTATCTTTTTGGACGTACTAACACCCAGGTCGATAACTGAAAGACTGAAATGTAGATACAGAGATTTCCTCTGCTTCCCAAGTTGGTAGCAGAGGTTATATGTTATAAATCATATAGCATTACTTGATGAACCTGGATCGTAATCTAAAGGAGATGTACAAGCTGGCGTACTTTTCTGAGCTGCCTACCTGGATTAATTACAGTATATTTCTAATCGATTCTCTTCTTCAAAAAGAAAAGCTGTGAAATAATTCCTCTTAGAAAAATGTTTGACCCTTAGCCCTCAGTTGTCTTTTTCCAGGCGAATGTAAATCTGGTGGCATCGCTGGTCTACAGAGAAACCCTCAGATCAGCCAAAGCTGCAGAATCCATCTCTGATTTTGGAGGATTCATCTGAAGTGTTTCATGCTGTTCAGATCTGAGGGTTTGGTTAGGCCACCTGTAAAGCCTTCTTCCTGAGCTTTCTTGAAGTTCAGGAATATTTCTGCCCACATGCACACGCACACAACCCCCCACAAGAAGCTGCTGGTGCAGTTCTGTGCACAAAGCTGATTGAATTAAACCCAAGTCCTTTCATACTGTCTAATATCAGGAGTTAATGAACTGTTGCCTGCAATGTTTAGTGCTGTGTGTAATCAGTCACTAATTGTAGAAACAACTGATTTCAGGGAGTTCATGGCAATTATGAAACACTGGTAATGACAGGAGTGTACTAAGACAAAATGAAAAAGACATTTTTTTTTCTCGAGCAAAACCCAGCAACACAGCAGTGAAGTGGTTGGGGTTTCGGGGAGAAAATAATAACCTCTTCTCTGACGCTCAGTAGAATCCGAAAGTGTGTATTAAATATCTGTCTTGAAAAAAAAAATCAGTAATTGTTGCTTTGCAAGTAATATTAACGTAAAAAGTTTGGAGGCAATATTGCTTGTTTTCAGTTTTGAAGGAATTTATGCTTTCAGCTCACCTGATGGCACGTCAAAGTATTAACCTGGCACTGGGCATAGGTGTGGGGGGAAGCGATGTGTTAATTTCCGTTCCTTTATGAATCAATCGATAAACAAACTGTAATGTCACTATAAATCTTAGAAAAATTGCCTGCTAAGAAAATGTGGACGTTTTTATGCAGTTCCTGCTTTCAGAAGCTTGAGTAAAGGATAGCCCTGAAATACGCTAAGCCTGAATGCTGAGGTTAAATCAGCAACATAATCAGTCAGGCTGGCTTTGCCTTCAACATGCAAAATTAATATCACTGTGGGATCTCTCCGTCTCAGCCCCGCTGCACACTGGCAGTGCCTCGGAAAAGGTGGCGAGGCAGCGCGCTACCTGAGCTCTTCTGGTGCCCTCTCTGCTTCTGTTGGATGCAGATTTATCACACTTACAGGCTAAATCTCACTAAGCTACGGAGAGCTTTTAAGACAATTATACTGCAGTGTCCCCTTTCTGCAAGAGTCACAGTCGTAATCTCGCTAAGCAGCGGTGGAAGAGCAACTCGGATAATTAATCTGCAGTCTTTGCCTTTCATTCATAATGACTTACTCGCTTGCTTAAAAAACTGTGCTGCGTCTCCTAGGTGCCTTGTCTTCTTAATGTAAATCCTTGATATGTATATTTTTGATCCGTGTAATTTTTCTTATGGTTACAGATAACTACACCTGTGCTCATAGGCCTGGGGGAAGCTGAATGCATGATAGTGTGTACTCAGTGTTTCCAGACCTGGGATCCTAACTGATTTATGCAACCATGGGTGAGGTGCTCAACAGCCTCTTGATGTGATGAAGTTTGCACAGCCCAGGGAGAAGGGTTATACGGGAACCTGTAGCTCAATGGGTAAAGCCTGGGCAAGAACCTTCTCTCTGTTTCCTTACTCCTCACCAAGTCAAGCAAATTAGTGTGTGTTCAACCCCAGCCTGGGGGAGATGTTGTCATCTGCAGTTTTAAGCATAGTTTTCTGTCAGTGGAGATATGGGGAAAAGATATATTATGGTGTTAGATTATCATGGTTAACCCAGTACTGCTTCTGAGCAGTTGGTTGACACATTGAAAAGCTTGTGTCTTCCTGACTGCCTGGGCTGTAAAACTGTGTGCAACATCCTGCCGGTTAACAGGACTTCATTTCCTAGTGACTGCTCGCCAAGAGAAGAAACATTGTCTGAAATAAGAAGGTATGGAGATCCCCATACAAGACAACATGCTTCTGTTTCCATCAACTGTATCAGAAGAATTAATTTGTGAATTAATTCATACTGGGTTAGCAGGAGATATCAAGTTAAAAACACTTATCTGTTGGTGGATCTCTGTCAGCTTGCTGATCCAGGGACTTGTGTCCTATCTGTTGTTCTAAAAATCAGTAAGAAAAAGGAAAGAGCTCAGGAACTGAGAGATAACTGTGCCTGTGCTATTCGTATAGACAAGTTCTCCACATGACTACTGACCTTCTGTTGGCAGATTGGCTTTTGTTGTGTTTTTCAGAGGTTTTAGGGAAGAGCTCAGCTGCACTAAGTGCTAGTGGAACTATAGCAGTTTCTAGTAGCTGATGGTCTGGTGCTCCCAGATTTTAGAGTGGGCTGTTTCATATTAATTTTAACAATAAGCTCTATTGAAGAGCTTTTCCTCTGGTAGCACTTACAGAAAGGAAGAGAGAAAATGGAGAAAAGTATTTATATCCTTCAATTAAGTTTATTTGGCATCCTTACAGACAGCATCAGAAGATGAAATGGGCAAGAAATACATCAGGTATATTCTAATGTAATTTTTACAAGAAAAAAGAAAACTTGTTGAAATTCCACATTTTATTCATTTTTTTCTTGAAATTACAGCAGGTCCTGATCATTTACAATGTTGGCAGCTCCAAGCATCAGTTAATGTTTTCAAGGCTGCATTTGTCCAAACCACCGCTAATAATTTTTAGTAGACTTCCTGTGAAAATGTAATCACTAAAGAAATGCAAAAAAAAAAAAAAAGAATCATGGCTTGTTGGATCTATATCATATAAAACACAGTGTTTTTAACACACTAAAACTGTTGAATTAGTTTATGGCTGCAGAAACCCTGGCCAGCCTGGGTACGGGACCCAGAGCTGTGTGATGTTAGCTGGGGGGAATGGTGTGCCTGCACTGGGGTGCAGGGGCACATGAGCTTTTTTTCCCAAAATAATAGCCTCTTCTCTGACACTCAGTAGAATTTGAAAGCCATTTTTCCCCTTTCTTGGGACTCCCTCATGCCTGATGAGCACTGTGGGCAGGGTTTGCAGGGGTGAAGGGACTGGAGCCATGCCTTCGACGTGTGCGTGCACTTGCAGCTAGGCTGAGGTCAGAGCAGAAGAATGCTGCTGTAATTATGGCTGCAGGCAAGGGCTAAGCATAATGGGAATCAGGGTCTGGCTCAGCCAAAGATTTCCTGTATGATCCTGGTCAAGTCACTTAATTACTTCTGCCTCATTTCTCAGTTGTGCAGTGTATATCCTAAGGCTTCAGTTACCTGCCTTGTCTATTTAAATCAAACTCCCTTTGAAGCCAAGGCTGTACAATGAGACTATACTGTTAATTGGAGTCTCTGGGTGATAGTGTAATTGTGTGTAGTGTAATAACAACATTTCCCTGCAATTTGCATCAGCTTTGCCACTGAATCAGGCCTCAGCAATGCTCACAGTTTCATACTGCTCCTGTTGAATATTGTGCACAAAACTTAATGCTGGCCCATTAAATGTGGGCTAATCTCACTCAAGAGACTTATCACCAGGCTCACTGAAGTCAAAGGCAGACCTCTCATTTATTATTTTTTGGGGCTGGGATTTCCCCCTAAGTCCCTTCTTGTGCTGGAGAAGTGGAGCGGAAGGCCTGCTACCGTGTCCGTGTGCCGTGTCCCTGCATCCCTGGCTGCAGAGCTGCATCCCTGGCTGCAGGTGCTGTGTGTGGTCTAACATGGGAACTAGTTGTCCGGCCCGTTTCCACGCAGTTCTTTGGGTTTTTAGGGTTAGTGGACCTGCACTCACATGGTGGGAACTGGTTCTGCTACGTAGAGCTTTGAGGTAAGGAGTTTAGAAAAAGTTAAACCAACTCTTGGTTTTTCAAGAGTCAGTGTTGTTTTCAAAGTGTTCTTGTAAAATAAATTAATAAAGAAGTCAAGTTTCATTTGATTTTAAAAGAAACAAGCGGACCATAGAATTAGCAAACTAACCTTTGCCATATGATTTCAGTGACATTTTGAACAGCGTTTCATGATTTGGGATGAACTGTCCTGACAGAAATTGCTATTTTGTAACTGTAAATACTGCTGAAATCTAAGCTTATGTAAATATTTTTTAAATGGGAA
This sequence comes from Tauraco erythrolophus, assembly GCF_009769465.1. Lineage (NCBI taxonomy): Eukaryota > Metazoa > Chordata > Aves > Musophagiformes > Musophagidae > Tauraco > Tauraco erythrolophus. The sequence goes on along the minus strand of NC_141479.1, from coordinate 17,186,034 downwards.
GAGCATAGACAACTAATGCAAAGTTTGGGCTGATTCTGACTGAGATTGGATCTGCTGGAGTAACTCAGTCGGCTGTTGTGGAGTCTCTGGTAATTGACTCTGAAGTGAATGGTTAAGAACGGATTGTTTTCGTAATTTTGCGTGGTAGCGTGTGGTAAGGGAGAAATCCAACCCTGTGTAAAGGGCCTGCACAAATGCCGTGAATCTCATATATCCCACTTAAAGCCCTCAGAATGGGGCTTAAATGGGAAATTAATCAAAGAAATCAATACAAGGTCAAGTGGTGTTTGTTTACCCCAGAGTAGGCAGGAGGGAAAAATTCGTTTGCAGTGTAAGTCTATAAAGTTGAGTGGGTTTTGCTGACTTTCAGGATGAATTTGGCTGGGAACCCAAGTGAATAATGAGTAGACACAGATTAAGAAAGCTTACAGTTTTTTATGGTTCTTGAGCAAAGGCCTCCATTTTTTCAAACATTAGAAATGCATAGAAGGAATATTCAGATTCAAAATTTCCTTTTTATTTTTTTAAATGGAAATATTCAATCCTTCAGAGAAGCCACTGAATTCTTCATATTTAAATATATTTGAAGTGTGTATGTGTATTTTTTCCTCACCTCAAAAGCAAGAGGTGGAGCATTTTAGTACGGAGCATTTAGGGCCTGGAGAATGAGACAAGTTTTTGCCTGTTGTGAAATGCCCCATCTCAGTCTGGAGACACACTGGGTAGATTCTTAGCTGTCGTCTAACATCTTGTTTCTGCACCTGTTTAAATCAGCAGAGAAAACTCTTGCAATCTTTGATGGTGGGTGAGCAGTTTAACTCTGAAAATAGTATACTACAATTTAATATGGAAAAGATGGGATCTGAAGCTGCAGGTAGTCTGCAGTTGCCGTTAATCTATGAATTAGTCTACATATGTCCTTGCTACCTCACAAGAACATTTATAGTAAAGGTTCTTCCATCTCTGTGTGTGTGTGTGCATGCATAAAATATACGTGTAGAAGCAGCTAGGAGTTTGCCAGGTGCACCTTCTATTAATAGCAGGAGAGAACATACTCCTCTACCACAGCCTCTGCTCGCTTTAGGTAAAGGAGCTGTGAGATACTCCATGGGCAAAATCATACCAAGAGTGTTAATTAATAAAAGTGAAAATTTGAGCAAATGCGAATTTAAGTGAATACACAATTCAGTAAAAGAGCTGTGTAGTTCTCTGTCTCACATGTTTATACATATATAGACATAGACATGTATCTAGACAGCATCATGGATTTAATTGCAGTGATGACTTCCTACGAGGAAGCCACGTGCAGAGGGAAAGGAGCGGGTATTTGTTGCTAACTCTGAACTTTGGTTTATGAGGTTTCTGTTACAGTCAATAAAGGGAGGTCAGTGCCACCAGAGGATAAACCAAAGTGCCTGAACAAGTTAGGCTATTAACTTTTTTCCTAGCAGCTATGTTAGGTGGTGAAAATATTCTCTGAATTTCAGGCATGTTAACATTGGTCCTATTTATTTCTGCATCATCGGAAAAGGTAGGATCTGTCTGCTGTAGGGTGAGACAGACACACGGCAGTACTTTCATCCGCTAAGTTCACTAAAACCCTGGCTCGACTGAACAAAGTGCTTTAATAACTGTGATGGGTTTTGGAATCTGTAGCTTGGAGTTACTCCTTCTCTTCTTTTCAGTTACGCTAATGCGTCTAATAAATTAGCAAGTGTAGGGATACCTTAATACCAACCAAGGAGCTGCTGCTTCATGCTGTCCATTGACATCTGTAGGTGCTTTTGATGTTGTTGGGAGTTTTGCCCTTGAATTGAACAGTGCCAGGATTTCTCCGGAGGAGAGTATTCCCACAAACAAGGACAACTTGGATGAGTAAGAGCATCTGGTTTGGTTTGTGTCTGTCTTTAGATTTCCTCTCAGCACTATTTGAATGTCCCAAGAAGTAAAATAAATGCTACTGATGCGTTCATGTCCTTTTCAATTTGTGTAACACAAAACAATAGTTTCCACTTCTATTGTGTGATTTATGTTTCCATAATGCACAACTGGTGCTTTGACATGCTGCAGAAGAGAATTTGTTGGACACGGTAATACTGATAGAAAAATGTTCTCTCTATTTAGATGTCATGACTATTTTCTTTTTCAAGTGAAAATTCTAGTGTCACATACTAATGTTACCTTTTCCCCTGATTATCTTGTACAAAGCTAATAGTTTTGGAATAGATACAGATTTTTAATGCAATTCTATGGTTCTGGTTTATAGAAAAATGGATCAATTACCAAGGCAGGCTTCAAAGAGGGAGACTGCCCTAAGTTATAAATGGCTCAGTCCCTTAATTCTGTCATAATCCTATTTGATATATAGTTCTCAGTGCTGCTGAATCCTTTTAGGGCTCTTTGATCAAGTGAGTACTTTCAAATGTGATGCCTCCTGTCATCTAACCCCTTAAAAATAACACAACTTGCCATTTAATTTCTAGAAACATTCGTTTTCTCTACATTTTTTTTTTTTCAGTAGAGAAAACAAAAAGCCTGACTTTCATAGTAGCTAATTTAAGGAGAGAAAGAAGGACTACTGGAAACAAGACTTTTTTATTTATTTTTTTGTTTAGCAATCCAATATTCCTGCTTAGGCTGATGGCCTGAGCTCTATCAGAGACAGGGCCAAGACCACTGGTACTTACGTGTCGGCCTTTAGGTGCTGATGTTGTAGGCTTCACTGAGGACTTAATTAATTGAGAATATCTGATGTGTGAGAGATATCAGAATATCACAGAAAGCTTCTGTTTTCAGAAGCAACAAATGATTTGGCATTTATTTGGGGACACCTTACTGGATGCCTTGAAATGCAACTCCAAGGAGCAGATCTCTGTACAGTGCCTCAGGTCTGGCTTTTTTCAGCATCCTGATGAGTCTTTTCCAGATCAGGTCATGGGACTCATTAGATGTGCATGTTTGACATAGATCCTTTTCTTCCTCTCCGTTTTTAAAAGAACACCAGGAAATTGTACAGTTACTAAGCCTGAGTTAATATTTTTTATATTATGGCGATGTGGTGCCAGAACTCCTGATTTTCTGTTGGGCATTATAACTGCTGTAACTGCTAGTCAAAATCCAGCTCTGTAAGGAGGAAAATTATTCATGCATATGAAAGGTTTAATATTTGGCATATGAGAATGTCTTTGTTTTCCCTTTTCCTTTGCAACTGCTGCCACTAGGTTACGTTCAGCATTGGCATTCTTTCTTCCTGTAACCGATATGCATCCAGGTAAGCAGATCCATTGACCTAAAAAGACAACTCAAGAGAGTGAGGGATTGTAGGATCAAATTGTCCAGCCTTGTGCAAGGTTTTCAGCTCTTCTTGTTGGAAATTGGCAGCTCCTGGTGCTACCTACACTTGGCAGTTTCCTGCAGGAGAATCTTGGTCTGGGGCACCAGAATCCCAGGAAGAAAATGTAACTCACGCACAGGAGCAGCTAGCTCAGCACCTCTTTTTTTGCCCAGTCAGTCATGTTTTCCAAGAGATCGTTTATACCCTGGAAAGGGAAAACACTGGAGGAGTGTCCTTGAGGTGAATCTTGCAGACCTCTCACCAAAGTGAAATGCATTTGAACTTTGTGCTCTTGGAAGCCATGGAGTTGTAGGCTTTGTGGGGAGCCGTGGCTCACGCCATGTACACCCAGCAGCGGCAGCCTGCAGAATTTGTCTTCTTTTCTGTCTTTGCACCTCAGCTCAAAGCCAGTCTGCTCTTGGCTTTCTTAGACATGACTGTGACCTCTCTTCCCTCAGACGTTTGCCTTTGAAAGGTAAAGGGGATAGGTTAAATCTTCAGTTTCATTGTAAATACTCTTAACAGGTAGATTAAATGGCCATATCTGTCCCTGAGAGCAATTACGTTTGCATACAGCCTTCCAAATGAAGTGGTGAAGGCACAACAGCCAACTGCCGTCATGATGGAACTAGGCTGACTTGTAAAAAGGGCTACACAACGATGCAGCTGACTGCAACCGTAGAGGACTGGATACTTTCTCCCATAGAAATAGATTATCCCAACCAATCCTGTGTTTCAGACCAGCTTTCCCTCAGCATTTAACAAGTAGAACAGACCATCCCAGACATAGTTCCAACCTGTTCATGTGTTATTCTGCTTTTGCCTACAGAATATTGTACATTCAGCTGGAAACCGGAGTATTTTGAACTCCTGAACCACCATCTGCTCAATCTATATAGTCTGTTTATCAAAGGGTTTAAGTGCACTGTAAGGTCCAAACCATTTTATGGAGCCCTGCCAGCTGAAACGAAATATTAGTTGCTGTATGTTTTGAAAAACTGTCGCTTTGTAGGCCAAAACAGCTTGGAGATCCCAGCTGGTAATCAAAGAGCAGTGTCACATTTTTCATGGTTAGGGGCTCCATTGGTCTCCAGATTCTTTAGAAACCTAACTGATGAATTAACCAATCAAATTTAGATCTGAATAAAATCCAAAACGTCATCACTGGAGACCTGTGTCACCAGCAATAACAACCACTGCAAAAAGTCAAGCCTTGTGAAAATAAACACGCAGAGTGTCTCTGCAGGATGCTTAGCTTCATGTTCAATAAATCCCTCCTTAGAAAACAAAAGCTAAACACAAGTGTGATCCTGCAAGCGCTTTTTCCTAGGTAGAGATGTCCTAATCTGTCACCATTAAGATCAGAAAGGGTTTGCTATTGGTTTCTGTGGGTTGAATGCTATAGCTCTTCTCATTCCCCCCAGTCAGTGGGGCAGATCACAGTGGATGAGAGAGAAGGCAGGCTTTAGGAGGCTTCGGTCCTTGGTCCTGTAATGCAATTAGTGAGAATTAAGTCTGGTTCTGCACCTTACTAAGTGCTCTGGCTAATCCAGTTAAGGTGACGCTGTGAGATGTTGCGTGCTACTGGAATGGGTTGCTGAGCCTTAAAACTGACCTAGTGTCAAGTGAGAAATGTACTTTTTTAGACCTTTTCTTGCCCCAGATCTGGTGCTGGCAGTGTGGCAGCAGTGGCTTTCGCCAGCTCTGGACTCGGGAGCCATACACAGCTTGTCTGAGGGTGGGTCAGGTTGCAGGACTGGAGAGCGAGAACAGGCAGAGGTGAACACCGTGCAGCTGAGGTAGTGCCTTTGAAAGGTGCTGTCTCCTCTCCCTAGTTTGACAGGCCACGTGTCCTGAATCCTGAAGTAGATGTCTCGTGGTGGGTCCTAGAAGGTGAGGATTGGAGCAAAAGAAGGAAATTGTAGCTCTCTCTCCTTTTCCTATGTGCTGCTTCTCGCAGTGCACTTCTGAGCTAGCCCGAAAGCGTGTGATGTCTACTGCAGTGGTTAGCCCTGCTCACCCAAATGTAACTCCTGGTGCTTGGCAGGACCTCTGCAAGATCAGGCCCTGGGGTTTGGGAAGAGGGGGAAGGGGAAAGCAGGATTACTCCTGAGATGAGCTCTGAGCATGCAGCTGTCCTAGCTGAGACACTTGCCAGCCTTCTAAAATAAACCCACTCAAGCCACTCTTTTCTGATCAAAGAATGAAGTGGCTTAAGCTGGATAAAGCCTGTGCTGGTGACAGGCTTCACTGCTAGGGCCAGCTCCTGTGTTTCCTTCATTTAGCAATGGCTTTTAAGGATTTTGATTTAATTCTTTGGGTCTTAAACATAAGCAGAAAATTCTTATAGTTAATCATACATTTTTCTTTTAATTATGGAGTTTGGCAGCTTTCAAATAGAATGCCATCTCTGCAGTGTTTCCTGTAAAATGTTCTATTAAAATGTATTGTTCTGTCTTGTGCTCCCTTTTTCCTGCAGCTGAGGTTAGCACAGGGTAGCTAAAGAGACCACAACAGAGAGCAGTTTGCTCATTACTTTTCAAGGAGAAATTGTTTCGAGTGAATGTGTAACCTCCAGAGCCCCAGAACACATCTGATTTCCCCTCACCTCTGCTGTGACTTGTCCCATGACATGGGACTATCGATAATATATGTATCTTCTTACTGTACTGCTCAGTACGTTCTCCTGTAGGTAGATCTGGTTAGAAAGCACTTGAAGTTTCCTTACACATCTCCACTTCCCCAAGGGATCAATGTCTTGATGGATCGCATTCAAACACATTCAACATCTCACGGAGGGTGTGTGAAAGGACAACAGAATCACTTTCACTCTATCCATATCCATTTCCTACTGCACTCCCTGTTTTACAACTATTGGCATGCCCGGAGGGAACAGCGCTTCTCAAGGTCACAGCAGGTGGAAAATAGCCGCTGTCAAGGTACGGAAACTTTTGCATCGGGATAGCAAAGGCACAACCTTTTTCTAACTCCAAGGAGAAGTTAGTGGGATTTTGGTGGCAGCAGCGTGTGTGTGTGTGTGTACAGTGGGGTTGTGGTGGGCTGGGGATTTTTTAGCCTTTGTAAATAAGGTTAAGTGCTTGTTTTTAAAAAGGTGACAGTAGTCTTTGCATTTGCAGGGTAAGAATAATTTTCTAAGTTTCTTGACTTTGCATTGAGTGAAGGAGAATAAGATTCCAGTGTTACCACATTTCACCCTCTCTTTACAGTGGGATCTGTACATGTGCTTTATAAAAGTGCCGTGCAGTGTTATGCATTGTAAACTTGCTATTTCAACTAAGTAGAGTTGTTTCATCGATATTAAAAAGGAGATTCTGACAGACCATAGCCTGGGAGTGTCCAGCACTTAACAGTCACTTGTAACATGAGTTTTTACTGTGACTCTTATGGAGGTGGGAATTAAACCTGAATCTCCCACATCCAAGATGAGAGCCCCAGCTGTTCAGTTTCAGAGAAATAAAGGAAGCAGCATATCGCTTCCTTGCAGCCTTGAGATGGAACGTCAAGTCGCCGTGAACCTATCCTAGAAGAATCTCTCCCAAGTCAAAATGATGTATTTTGGCTCTGCCAAAAGGAACGTGTGCCAGTATTAATGCAATTCACTTCAGTTAAGCACGTTTGAGAGTGAACACAGACTAGGCAAGTACATGCAGCATCCCACGAGGCATCCAATTACTGCTGGAACTTTCTACCTTGGATTTTCCTAATTTTTTTTTTTAGTAGAAAACATGATTTATGGAATTTTCTGAGAGGAAATTTCATTATTGTCACAAAAGTATTCATCTTCCATTTGGGAAAGCAAATGAAGTATTTTCTTTTGCAAATGAAGTATTTTCTTTCCACTTGAACTTCTTGAGTTTGTGTTTTTTAGAACCAAATTATGTTTTGGGTCCTGTCGACATGTGATCTGTTTCTATCTTGACTGCCAGGGTGTCTTGTGGGAGTTGTAGTTTTCTAGTGCTGCGTGTACCAGAGCACCAAACGTCATCATCATTAAGCCAACCTTAATTTTCCACAATCTTTAGCTGAACTAGTGCTTATATCACAGGAACGCGCTGACTGTCAGATGAGTAAGGGGGATCTCTAACTCAAATCTAGTGTCCATATGCCAGAAAGGTCGTATTAAACAGGGAACAGCTGATTTTGCTCTGCAAAGACCTGCAGATTCCATAGCCTTGTAAAAGCAGGAACCAGATGTATATTTTAATGAAATTTAATGAATTCAGTATTGGGCTGCCAGCAAGGGAGGGAGCAGAGATGATAGGAACTGAAGTGAGGTATTTATTCATTTCTTTGCAGAATTTATTAGGTCAAAACCAAGAAATATTTAAGCTGAGCTTTTCAAAGGGATGTAGGTTCCCAGATCCCACTGACAGTCAGGAGCTGCGGGGCATAGTCTCTCTTGATTTTTCTGGAAAATCTAAATGGCCTCAATGGATCTTTTCCCCTACTCATTTTTATCCTTGAAGTGCTGTGGAGTGTGTGTGGTACTCGTATGTGATGGGTAAATCTTTCTTCTCTGAGAAAAGTGGTTTAGATAATGTATAGCATCATGTGTAACGCTCTTAAAGTGCCAGTCCTAGAGCATCTCAGATCATTCCATAACTTTAGAAACTTGCCAGATAAGAATGTTTCTTTTCCTCATTTTACAAACTGGAAAACCAAGAGGCAGAGTAAACGATATCTGATCACATAACTGGATCAGAAAGATACTCTGGATTTCCCAATAGATTTATTGTTCATGTGTTCTGTTAGCTTTGGCTCAGATTTATTTTATAGCAGTGATAGCATTCCCATTAGCTATCCCATTAGCACGTGACTTGGATGGTGGTAGGTTCCATGCAGATTAGTAAAGAAGTGGTGTTTCTGCAAAGGCTTTATAGCCTTAAAAGTTCACTGCATACTGTATGTGAGGAGAGCTGCTTAAAATCCGCCTGTTTCTTCTGGTGTGGAAGGTGACATTTCAACACATATGGCTTTGCCCAACTTACACATTTTTTTTTTCACTTTGTAAGTGGTATTTTGTAAATATTTGTCAATTTGCCAATGTTTGTGCCTCTTGCAGCCTTGAACAAAGCTTGTTACTGTTAGTGAACATATCTGCCTTTCTTGGCATCTTTCCCTTTCATTCTTAGGATTCCATATGTTTTTAACATACTAAAAATAAATTCTTGTTATTGCTGTTAATTCTGCTGACCCTTATATCCTTTTACCTCTTATAATTTTTCTACAATTCATAGTTTCTCATTTTTATTTGTAGTTTTTGATTCTCTTCCTCTTTCCAACCATTTGTTATCTATTTTATTTATACATACTTAGCATTCATAAATAGCTGCTTTTCCTTCTCCCTGTATTTTATCCATTGGCTTGTCCTTTCCTCATTGTGTCCTGAACTAATTAGTAACGCTCTCAGCATCAATCACAACTTTCTGTTTACATTCTTTCTACTACTGAGAGTGGCAAGGTTGGTTTAGCCAGTAACTTCACAAAAGCAGCCAGATCCGGGGCAAGTGAAGGGCCAGGACAGAAAGAAATCTAAAAATGTCCTTTACGTTTGACTTGACTGTTATTCTGTCCGAACGCCCTAGGATGGTGACTGACAAATTTCTACTTGTCCTTAGGATGACTGAGGTAGATAAAAATAAACCATGACATGCGACCTAGCAAGGAGTGTGAGGGGTTGAAATCTCATCCCAAATAATCAATTCCCTTGCAATTTCCTAAGTAAGATTGGAGAAGGTATAAGAGTCAGCTGTACTGAGCGGCAGCGATTACCCTCATTTCCCCTGATTTGCCAAGGAACGGCGAGGTTGTACAATTGTCCAAGTGACCAGCTGAGCAAAAGCATTGGAGGGAGGGGATGGAATGAAGGTCTGGGTTTGTTTCTAGGTGGTAGAAAGCAGTTGGCCATGAGCTGTGCAACTCTAGAATTTCTGTGCAAATTACTACTAGTTCACCGCCTGCTCAGTGCAGAAATTTTGTGAATGGAAGGGGCAGCTCCTTGCTCAGGAAATTACTATTTTTTCCTAATTTTCTGCTATATTCTTGCAATAGCTATTGTTTTTTGTTCTCAAATGGAGACCTATGTGTTTCTATGTTGAGTTCCTTCAAGCAGAATTAAAAGCACTCTTAGGTTACAGCAAGACTAAGAGAAGCAGGGTAACTCCAGCCTGATCTCTAGGATGCTGCTGGCTCACCTTGTGGAAAAGGAACGTATGCTTTGGCTTGAGAAACAGGCTCACGTGAGGGGACCTGGCAGCGGAGTAGCAGGTGTGTTGCTCGCTGCAAATGAGTTCCCCTGGCAGTGCGATGTGGGGATGTGTGCCTACTGCTGATCAGTACTTTGCCTGGCTCGAGCTCATTCTATCAGGCTTTGCTTTTCTGAGCACTTAAAATCAATATAAATTAATAAAAAGAAACCCAGCAGCCCATAAACAACATTAGCTATGGAGCTGTTAAAATGCAAACAGTCAAACTATATTTAATCCACTTTCCCACATGAATGTTGTGCAACGGTGCGCATTTAAAATGCTACTGTCAGATCAGTAACAGATGTTGCTCAAAGGGAACAAGAAATGGTTCTTATGGAGAGTTATTTTGGAGGAGGCTTCTTTGGGGCCATCTGAAGAAGTCATCTGGGCTGTATGTGTGCACCAACCACTTGGTGCAGAGTGACTCTGAACTGTGTGCACAGTCAGGCCTGACTCCTGCCACCAAGAGTCCTCCTTTGGTGAGACACGTCTGGACCAGCTGCTGAGAGCAGGGCAGCTGAGCCACACCGGTGCTCAGACCAGCACTGCGCTGGCACCGGCCTGTTTGGGCCACCTTGCAAGTTGCCAAAAAATGGACCGAGTTTCATTATTGCTCTGAGATCCATTTGTTCCCAACTCAGTCCTGTCTGCCTTCAAGAATGCATCTTTGTAGTTCTCTGAAGTTCACCAGAGATGTCCATGCTCCTGATAAAATAACAGTGTTTTAATACTAAATGATATATCCATGTCCTTTGGGAAGTGTTTCCTCTTGTAAGGTTCATTTCAGTACACTCCCCATTTCCAGTGTTACAATTTCTTCCTTGCTTTGTGTGTCAGACTTGTCTGGTCTGACATAATTGTCCAGTTTTAATCATTTTATGAGTCCTAGCATAATCTAGTGCAGTGCTGAAGTATCTCCTTTCTATTTCATTTCTGTAGAGACATGGAACGATCCCCTCTCCAGTAATAAGACTGATTCAAGTTCCAGGGAGCTTCTGAAAGCACAAGTCTCTCTGTGCCTCAGCTGCAACACACAAAAAGTGAGTAAAACCACGTACTTCCTTTGTGACACACAAGTGCTTTATTTTGTCGTAGACACAAAGCGGAACACCTGCCCTGCAGACTCGGTGTCATAGAGCTGGAGACAGAAAGGGGAAAGGGGAAGGAAGGATATGGCTGTACTTCGTACACCTCTGTGGAGATCTTCCACGAGTACTAAACTTTGATGCAGGGTGCTCACAAACCTGCTGCCACGTCCTACTTCGACCCTAGAGTCTCACAGGAGTCTGAAACCAGCATCTTGACTGGTTAGGACCTCCCTGCACAGAAGAGCTGTGTAGAGAACAGGGAGAAGCTGAGGACGCTTACTAGGACCGCAGGTTTGAGGCTTTCTTTTGGTTGAAGGAGAGACCAGGCTTTCTCCTCAATAGCCTATGTTTCAGGAAAACATCCTTCCTTCTGGCTCAAGTAGATAGACACATGCATATTTAGACCTCTCTTCTTTTACTAATACCTGTGTGTGGGGGGGTTATATAGATATATATATATATATATACCATAACCACCCACCCCTCTTCCTATTGTAATGTTTTTTAAACATTTGTGATTATACAGCATCTTGTAGAGAATTAAGAAGTTCATAATTATTTATAAAGTTAATACTTATAATGAAATGGTTGCACTTTGATGTCTGTATATGTTTTCTAAGCTGGGATGACCTATATTGTAGAGGTATTATGTATACTAGGTGATGCAGGGATTGGCTTGGGAATTACCCATGTTTAATGAACACTAAAATTAGAATTTGACTGAAATCCACATAAATGGCTCGACAGCAAGTTCGACTGCCCCTGGGGAGCTGTGGGCAGCTCAAATTCACCCACAGGCATTTTTGAAAATGTTTTTTTTGAATCAGCATAGTGTGCTTTTTGGAGCAGAGAGTGCAGCTTGCACTTCAAACTCCCTTCTCTTCACCTTGTCCCCCATTTTGGTGTTGAAAAGCCCTCCGTGGAGAACAGAGCACGAAGTATGTTGCAGGTATAATATATGCCACACTGATGCTTTTTTGCAGTACTCACCATGGGAAGTACTTTCTTCTGCTTTCCTTACTGAGTGGCCTTGTTGCTTGGACTCTTGCTTTTTTGCGTTTACAAATATTTGATCTCTTCTGTAGATATGTGTACTTTGGATAGCATGAAACCTGGTCTAGCTGTTTTTTATCTTACTGTCCATTGCAGTGCAACACTAAAAGCATGCAACCACAGTGAATCCTGTGAATCTTTCAGAGAGGCTTGTTCTCTAACTCTGGGGAAGATACATCTACCTGCTTTGCCTTTCTTTTATCATAGGAAGGGGGTTTAATTATCCTTCAGGTGGCCTGTTTTTATCATGAATACTAGTTCCCAGTCCCTGAAGGTAAAAAAAGATTCCTGAAAGAATAATGTACAGTACTTCCCACTTTGCACAGGCCTGGGATAAAAGGCAAACCTGACTTGCCTCGCATCACCCCAAAAGTGGAGTTGAGAAACACGTGATTTCTGTTCAGGAAGGAGGAGCAGATGCAGACCGTCCTTTGATCCTTTTGCTTTCTCCCAGCAGCTAACTGGTGACACTGAGCTGTGCCATGGCCATGACTTTGGGGTGTCTGGGTTGTACGTGAAAGGACAACAGACCCTTTGGCTTTTGCTGTAGAGCCTGGCAGAAGTGGTTAGAGCTCATGGCCTGTTTAATTCACAGCCCAGTTGTACAAGTGGAAAAATATTGCAATTACAGTTGTCACCCTCAGTCAGTGTGAGAATTCTTCATAAGATTCAAGGAGAAAATTGCTAATTTAAGAAGCTAGCGTTCTTCCAGAGAAAATCTTCAGGAAAATTAATATCCCAAATCACAAGGGCAATACATCATTTTATTGGTGGGTTCATCTGTAGGACTGTGGTTTGTGTTAAGAGGTATGTATCTCCTTTTAGGATGTACCCTTAAGGAAGCTCTAGGTAGAATGGAAAATGATAACACTGATTTTGAGCTGTTTTATCAGGGTTTGTGACATGACATGGCTGTGAAGAAGTCAGTCCACCAGAGTCTTCTTGATTGGCGTACTCTGAATTTGTTTTTTTTTTTTCAGCTTTATGCTCCTAAGCCTGAAAGTGTAGCCCAGCCCTTTAAAACTTAAGTCTACATTGTTGCTTTTCTTTCCTTCCTTCCTCCCTCCCTCCTCTTCCGTTTTCTTCCTTCCTTCCTTCTTTCCTTTTCCCCAGTTTTGCCTTGCCTTTTAGCTGTAGGATGTTGGCTTGGCTGGAAACAGACAAGCCTTTTTATTTCTTTTGACTGCTTCTGCAAAGCTTGATGGGGAATTTACATAATCAATGAGGTAACCCTGTCACCCCAAACATGGAGTCTTTAAAGAGAATAGTTTTATGCAAATTAGATATCGATGGTGTAATGATTAATTGGCCCCAAGCCTTTGTTAATATGCAATTGTTGTAGTGTAACATGCATTTGTAATTATTTTGGTTTGGTTGTTCAAACAAGTGGTGGGTACTTAATTGCTTGCAGCAGTTGAAGAGACAGGATATCAGAGAGAAAAACAAAGGGCTGGTTAACTAGTTATCTGATATAATGTTGGATTTCCTTTGTGTATATTATGTTACAATGGTCAGATTCTTAGGTGATAATAATCAGTGCAACTCTCTTGGAAGATGTAGAACTATTCCGATTTCCAGCAGCTGAGGATGTGATATGAAACATTCCCGAAGTCGTATTTCAGTGTTGTACTTGGTGTTGGTCATCTGGGAGTTAGGATGGTGAGCTGTGTTTTTTATTGCTGTTGGTTATTATTATTAAAAAAAAAAAAATTGTTTCCAAATGATGCAATGAGTTAAAAGTACGCATTAGTGAGAAGCTGCTTCTAAGACTGTTTCAAGCAAACAAATAAGTATCTGAGCTACTTTACATTCTCCAAGGTGCTTATCTGCTCTGTGCGCCTTTCCAGCTAGTTTGATATCTGTTTTCCATTCCTTTTGCCTCTAGATCTGCAGTTAGCAGACAGGGAAAAAGCCTGTCTATTTGGAGGTGAAGAATCCTACATCTCCATAAATGTACTTAAGCTATTGACTGTGTCGGTTTTCTGTAGCATATGAATCACACTACATTTTCGCTTAGAGAGTTCTTTAAAGTTGTGAAGTTTGTCTGCTAGGACAAAGATAATTTGGAGAAGCAGAAGGAGAATTAGCAGAAGGATCCACCCAGGAGCAGTGGACAAAAAGAAACAGCTGAGTATTATTAAGATCATCGGAAAATGAACTCTCATAATAATGATATAAATATGAACTCCTTATATAATTATGTAATTATATAATTATTATACCTACGTAGCAATGTGATGTGAGGATAGAAGCTAAAATGTGGAATAGAGAAAAGAATGGGAGTAGAGTTTAACAGATCGTTTTTGGCAGACAGATAGCAAGATGTTATTTGACTCAGCAGCAGAAAACAGAATTATTTAGAAAAGATATGTTTTTTGTCCTTCATTCCAGCAAATGAGACGCTGGAAGTGGGAAGACTGTGTCTGTACCGTGGGTAGGACTTGGCTTAGTGATGATGTGCTGTTGGGAGGCTGAGGGTGCAATCTTTTGGTTTCTTCATTCCTGCTTTGGTCTATTGTTTCCCTGAAGCTCTGTCCCATATTCCTATGAGATAGAGCTTGTTCTTTGTTGCTCAAGTGGTACAAAATCCAGACAGAACCTTCAGCCCATTTACGTCTCATTTAATTGGACATATTACAATATCTATGCATTGTCCTGAAGTTGGTGCTGGAGTGTAAAATAAAATCTGGTTTTAAAATAAGTTTTTTGCATGGTCAAGATGAGTATACAGTTTTCCCCAAATGATTGTTATAGAGTTGCTGATGAGATCCAGATTTGTTAAATTAATGCTGTTATTACTAGGAGAAGGAAATGTAGAGCTTTACTTTCAGTTGCCATGAATTCTCTTAAATTACTTTTGTTTAAACCTACTTACGATAGTGGAGATTAATTACACAGAACCACTCTGGTTTGATTAATGTCCTTTGACCTAACAGTCAAGTATAAAATGTGTCCTGTCTTCTTTTGTATGATATCTGCTCTGCTTCCTAAATATGAAAATACCATTTAATCTCATAATGAATTCAGTCTTTTTTTTTTTTAAATGTAGACCTAGTAGGCAAAACAACAAATGAATGCTCATATCATTTATATAAAGAGTTCAAGCAGATGTCTTTAATCTTTTCATTCACTGAGAGACATTGATGGCAAAGGGTTTTAATTTGAAATTGAATGTGCTAAAAGCTGAACAGAACTCAGGAAGCTCAGTCCTTCACCTGTGCAGCAGCATCTTCTTTACCAGCCATTGTGACTTCAGGAAAGTAGACAATTTTTCTTACGTTTGGATAACATTAGCCACAAATGCTGCTGCAAAACTTTTAATTCCTCTCAACAGAGGAGAAATTAACTATGTAGGGAAGAACTGATGCCTTGAGCTGCTAGGAAGGTCAAGGCAAAGGCAAAGTGAACGAAGGCCAGACTAGATTTTGACCTGCAGATCCTGACCTGGTCATATTTTCACTGCAATAGAAAGTATTACCAAATGGCCAAAAATAATCATAGATTTTAAGAGGGAACTTCACAGGCTCCTCTTGAATTCATCGCTGATCATCATGAACATCATGGACTGTCAGCTCATTTCTCAGCCAGTGGGAAGCTTGTTCAGTAAATCCTTTGTAATCTTTATACCAGCCAGTGATAAGAAACAAAGAAGCCCTTATCTAGCAGTTAATAATACCACCTAGTAGTTGAGAGGCAGCTCAACTAACAACCAGAGGAAATGTGCAGCACCGGCCAGCATTACAGATGTTAATATCTGTTTTTAAAAAAAAGAGAAAGAATTAAAAACAGTCCCAAAGCTATCAAGAATCCCTGCATCTCCCAGCTCA
This sequence comes from Tauraco erythrolophus, assembly GCF_009769465.1. NCBI lineage: Eukaryota > Metazoa > Chordata > Aves > Musophagiformes > Musophagidae > Tauraco > Tauraco erythrolophus. Next base: position 17,170,463 of record NC_141479.1, on the reverse strand, counting down.
GACATGGTATTAGAAAGTAAAGAAACAATAAGATGAATCATTTTACAACTGTCAGAAAAAAAAAACAATCTGATGCAAGTTGAGTCGGGGGCAAGGATGTCCAGGAAGAAATAAAGTCAAAAATTGGCACACAAGTGATGGCGTTCACCAGTTTAAATGAGATGTGGTAATAAAAAATGTACATCTTAATAACTTAAAAAACAGATGATGCCTCATCAGCAAAAAGAAAATTCTATCTTTAGGTGCAAAGGTGAAAGCAGGAGATCCAGCAGCAGAGTAGCTAATTCCAGACATCTACAGCAGCAAGCGTCTCAGGAAATGACTAAATATTGAGTGAAATGAACAAATGCTGAGGGAGATTTCCATGCCAAAACTAGATTTTTTGGTAGCATTTTGTTGCATTGTGTCTCTCCTGTGCAGCTCTGTGCAAAGAGTCTGTAGCCGAGTCATTCGTAGGCTCCAAGCAAAGAATCTCCTTGTCTCCGGAGACATCCCTGTGTGTAAAATTGTGTTGGCGAGCAGATACAGCTGTTGGTCACGGCTCCAGTTGTTTCTGAGGCTAAGGCCTATTAAGAACACCAAGTTTTTAATGCAGCATTTTTAGACTAAATGCAGTGCATAAGCATAAATTGCATCCTAGAAATGATATAATGAAAAAAGTTTATCAGGCCATAATCTGTAAAGAATCTACACTCCTATCTTAGAGATAGTACTGTACATCTGGAAAAATGTTATTGGAGTGAACGAAATCTCTCAGTTTACACTGTCCCAGAAAACCTAATCCACAGTCTTTATTCTCTCTAACATTGCATATATATTTAAAGTATAATATATAATTTTAAACTGTATATTATTTATCCCTAAGAATGTTTGTAGGATAAATAAAAAATTTGCATGATAAAGCAGACGAGCAATTCAGAGACATTCTGGTCTCCTGGGTAAATTTGAATTTAAGCAGGTATTGTTACACATTTTACAGAAATGTACATCGAAAGAACTTTCTTTAAGTATTATACCAATACCCCAGAACCGTTATAAAAATTAAGCTTCATAAACTGCTTAACTTGTGTTTTCTTAATACTCTTGTAGTTTAAAGAAGCTGAAATGTCTTATTATTATTATTCTAAAATCATGTTCTCTTCAACTTCTCCACCAAACTTCAAGCAGATGCTTATGAGCAAGTTCCAGAATAAACCCCAAAAGAAATGTTTCTCAGTGGAAACATGGACGCAATATTTACTGTGGCAATAGGGTACACTCAACTCCAGTGCAGCATTTGTAATCAAAATGACACAACCTCACTTACCTGAAACATAAGGCATGAGGATGCCAACTCTGTCATCAATCTTTGGTTATATTTCATCAGAACAAGGCTATTGTCTGTGCTTAAGATAGTCTAGGGAACTACAATAATTATTAAAACAAACCCTCATATATTGCTTTCTTCTAAAAGGGTAGTGACAGGTTTTCATGTAAAATCAATCTCAAGATTAAAGAAAAAATCATTATACTAAAAGAAGAAAGATAATTTAATTAACTGATTATGTGAAGGTGGTACAGAAAAATTATCCTTTTTGTTCACACTCTTAAGTAGCTCTATAGGAAATAGGTGGTGTGTGGTCAAATTGTTTCAAATGCCAGGCTGTCATCTCCCTGAGGCAGGCTGGTTGTGTCTTCGGTTTTGTCACTGTAGCTGTTAAAACACTTAGATAGCCTGGAGAGCTGTTGAAGATGAGAGTACTGTGAAGCTCATCGTGGCAAAGGCCCACAATGGTAACGAAAGGGACGAAACTGGGAGTGGAAAGCAAATTCCAACTGTAATTTGTTTTGCTTTTCAAAATCACAAAGCTGAAGTTGCATAGTTGCTTTCGTCACATCCAGCTGACCAGTAGATTCTGCAGCATGGAGCCAGGAACGCTGAGCACTTTGTGGCTGCCTTGAAGAGCAAGATCCCGCCGGTCTGTGTAGGGTATTGGGAAGCGGTGGCAGCAGGCATGACTTCTGAAACGCTGGGACCCGTGTGTGCTGCTTGGGGCAGCAGGCAACGCTTGGAGCCCTTTTTGTTAGTTCATTGTTTTCCTGGCAAGTAGAAATCCAAAATGACTGATTTCATCCATGTTCCAAGGAGAAATGGGAGGAGCAGCAGTTCAGGCAATGGACATAGCAGTGCCAGTGTATGTAGAGTGGATTGTTGTAGCTTTTTCCATCAGGGACGTTCTCCTCAGGGCTGCCTTTCAGAAACACAGCGGTGTGAAAAGCATGTGTTCTGCGCTGAGATTTGCTGTATTCCCCTGCGTTCTCATACAACAGAGAAACCTGTGACCGTGTTAGAAAGTTACCTGCTGGGCCAAATCCAAAGGTGACGTCTATGGTATTGCAAATTACATGTTGGTAGGAGTGTCTGAGGGACTCTGAATCAATGGAAGTTAAAGCAGCTGTAAACAGAGACCTGTTTTGACATAAAATTCTACCCTCTTATTAGCTGCTTTTTTGTACTGGCTCCCTACTGCTTTCCTACTGCGTAACACAGGGAGGTCGAGAGTCCTTCTGGCTTAAGCTGTCTCTGAAGCTGGTCATTTACCCAGCCATACACCTCACCTTTGGTGGCATCCCTAGAAACTGGTGTCAGTCCACGTCCTTCACCACTCCCAAAGGGTATTTGCTTTGTCGGGAAGCTCCGAGGGCAAGAGTACCCACTTGTTAAACTGCAATGCAGACTCTGCTGGTATTACAGAAGGTGGACACATCATTGTAGAGTCTGTCTGTAATAATTTGCTCTTGCTGGGGATAAAAAAATGTATCTGGATCCATTATGGTGAACACGGAGTGGGAGAGTAAGCGTTTGGTTCCTGATGGATGACTGGGTAGATGTGATAAATGTTAGAATGGTTGCAGCAATAATGATCCCGTGTTGTCCAAGAGGTTGCATTAATTTAATTAGATTTGTACTGGAGTTGGAGACGACCTGCCTCTACACAATGTCTTAAGCAGCCAACGTGCACTGGAGGTGTACGAGAGAGAGGAGTTGGGGGGGAGGTCTGTCTTTTTTTACTTCATAGACAATAAATTCTAGATCAAAGCAAAAACAAGCAATGATATGTGTAATTTTTTAACAGAAACTCTATAAATATTCAGTGCTGCTGTTTGGCAACATTAAGAAATCACTGAAAAATGCAGTCATTGCTAAATGTGTTCATTTGAGAGGTTTGCTGTTACAAATGTGAATCTTCAAAGGCCATGAAACTTAACAATAGCTTCTCAGTATTAGACAGAGAGTTAATTATAACATCTATCACACAAGCAAGGTAACTAAAACAATTCCGTACACCTCTTTAGTTTTCGGCTTGTTGAGTGAATGCTGTCAGAAGGAATTTGCCTCCCTGCGTGCGCTTGGCGATGTTATCAAAGTGCCTGTCAGGGGGAGCACGTTGATGCTGTTCAGAGGCCTGAGCGAGCGCATTGGGATTGGCAGAGACAGTGACAGAGGTGACTGCGGTGGGTCCTGACAGTTTGAATACAGAATTATATAGTGCCGTGACAAAGTGCTCGGTTTATTTAGACCGGGGAACGCGATGTGCAGGAGACAAAGGAGAAGCAAAGAAAAGGTTAAGTTGCCGAAATTTTAATTGAGCTCCGAGTGACTGTTTTTGAATAATTGGTTGTGTCAAAACGTAATGATTACCAGCTTGGGAAGCTGCAGCCTTTCACCCTCAGGTCACTGGCTCAAATCTGGACTGCGCTGGTTGTAATGACTGTTGTTCAATACCAGCTAATGTGGAATGAATTGCTGATCTCTGCCCAGCTTCTACTGGATAAGCGTCTGCATCACCAACAGTGTGTGCTGGGAGTCTCAGCAAAGGCAGCATCCAGAAGTAATCTGCTTTTATGTAAGTTCTCTGCTGAGAATTGGTTGTCTGGTACGTGAAACCTTGCTCTATGGCCACAGTAGCTTTATTAATGCAGTGGTAAGATGAGAACTTTGCTTTTCAATGTTTCCTGCCTGGCAACTTTTGTGTGCATTTGATGAAACTTTAGCGATCCTTCACGAACTATAAGGAGCCCTTCACTGTACCAACAGGACTATTGGCAACAAGGACATCAGTATTAGTCACCGAGGATTGTTCTCTAGGGTCTGGGTGCAGCCGTTTCACTCCATGTTTAAGAATATTTTTAAGTCTTCATCTTCCAGAGGCAGGGAGATAAAAATGATAGCCATTGCACAGACAACGTTAACCCACACTGTCACTCCTCTAACTGTGTCATGAGCTGTTCTTTCTGCTGCTGGAGCTAGTGTGAGATCCTTTGCTGGAAGTCTCCCGAATGCATTGAGTATTTCTGAATACACCTGTCTCTGTATAGGTCTGTCCCAGAGCCCATCCTCCCAAGAACATGCCATTCTGCAGGCAATGGGACCTTGGAATAGGGATTTGCTGTGATGCCTTGGTAGATCAAAGCAATCCAGCAGTCACTGGGTTTTACCATCTGAAGTGTATGTTCCTTGGAACAAGCAGCAGATGAAAAGTTTATCTGAGCATCCCAGAATAAATTGTTGAAAGGTACCTCTAGGCTGCCAGAGTATTTTCTGTGAATACAAGTTGACTTGTCATTCATTTCTATGAATGACAAGTTGAATGGTGCTAAAATGACTCGATTTTGTTGGCACCTTTGAAAAATTCCAAATCTTCCAGACAGACAACCCAAATGACTCATAAACTTTTAAGTTGATGTCTATTGTTTCCAAAGAGACCAGCTCAGCTTTAGCAGCTTAAAGCCATTCCTGGCTTGTATATCTGGGGAGAAATACCCTTCCTGCTGTAGTTTTGTCACTGATTTCAAAAGCGAAAGAGGTTTCTCCACTGACGCAGCGGTACTGGAGAGGACAGTATCAGTTTCATGAGTTCATGAAATCTTTTTTCGTATTACCTGAGTGATTTGGCGGTGAGTCATTTTATACTCTTCAGTGAGAATCGAGGGGAGAGTAAGAATGCACATTCTCCGATTTCCTCTTCCACTGTGTTACCCGAACAGCTGGATCTTCACGCAGACTCTCGTGGGAATGGCGAAGGTTATGAACCAAGCTGTTCGGCTGGTTTGTGGGCCCTCTCCAGACACATTCCAGCTGAGAACACTGGCATTTGAATGAGAGAAGGTCTTGACATCTTAATTCTGGACTAGCAGGTATCACTCCCCATGCAAATATAATTTCTTAGAGCATGAGCAAGTAACATATGTCCAGCCCCCGCACTGCAGAAGCCCCAGGGAATGGGCAACTGAAGTCCAAAAGCCAAACATATTTCCTGATTAATTGGGCCCTTGAGGCTTTTGGGTGACATTAAAGAATCTGCCAGTCATTTTTTTCCCCCTCTCACCTATTCTTTGAGATGGTAAGTAATAAAATAACATAAAATCTGCTTTCAAGACATCATTACAATGAGGCACTTCATTCCAGATGCTTTGTACCTTCTGTGTGAGGGGCAGGGTGAATTTCTTGAGTGCCTGCTTCAGCTACTACAAGCTCAGCTGCTTTTCTTCCAGCCAGGGGTACTGGCTTGCACAGTGCCCACTGTGTTCTGAAACTGATGGAATGAGGAGACAGCTTTTGGGATAAACAGTTGGAATTAGAAAGGGAGACATTTTCTGAAGACAGAAAATACCCAAATTTAAGAGGTTAGTGGAACATTATAGAGGTGTGATTCTAACACTCTGCAGCTCACTTCAGGGGGAACAACCTTGAGACGTAAGTGCCTTGACACTCAGAGGTCAGGGAGGGCACTGGAGCAGACATTTTATCTCCTCTGGATCTACAGTGCTCAGCGTAAATAGAAGGCAGAGTGCTGTCTTCCACCTTAGGCTGGCATGGTTGTATTGGTGAGAAAGAAATGGCCTCATCTCCACGAATCAAACGTCGTGGTTTTGTCTTTTTATCACATAATAGATAATTTTCCCTGTGTGATCTGGCCCAGAGTGGTGACTGTCTAAGCAACAGTTCAATGTTTTTTTTAAAGAGTTCTACATTTTTATTTATTTTAACTAGTAAGGGTGGCATGGTTGATTGTAAGCATCATGTGTGATCAATCTTGCCACCTCCAGCATAACTTCCCCAGAGACATCACCTGTGTGGGTCCAGCTGACCAGGAGGATTCAACCCCTGACTGCTTGGCCTTTCACCACCCAAGATGAGAAAGAAAACCCTAGCAAGGTATGAGCAGGGACCATCGTTTTTTCTGTTGCCTTTGCCATGGGATGCAGCATGTTTTTGCATGAAGTGTGTAAGGCGGAGTTCTGCGATGAGGGAAAACACCCCCATGCACAGATGAAGTGACAACCTCTTGGTATCCTTGTAAAATTCCACCCAGTTAAAGGGAACTGGAGAGGAGATATATGGCTATTAAAGTAAAACATAACTGCCTGTCAGAGAAAAGTAGTGACAACATGCACCGAAAGCTCCACCATCTAATGCCTGTCAGCAGGAGCGGGTAGTTTTTAATGTCGTTCATATTCCTCAACAAACGTGCTTGAATTGGCAGAGACAAGGATGGAGTTGACACGGGCAGGTTCTGTCAGCTCAAATCCAGAGGTGAACTGTGTGCATCCAAAACCCGGTCCTGACAGCTGCATCCAGGCGCAGGCATGTTTAGGAAGCAGGGAGCCGTGGGAGGGCAGGGGAGGTACCAGCCTGAGCTTCACCTTCTCCCGAAGAGACAGTGTCCGCTTTGAGCAGAAAAAGAAAGGGGGCAGGGAGGGAGAAGGAACAACAAAAAAACAATGCCTATTATGTTTCATGTCAATGTTGCTGTCATTAGGTAGTCGGAAAGATTTCAAACGGATAAACTCCCCTTTGGGATGGCAGACCGCCTTGGCAGCCAATTTTAGGCCTTGATTTGATTGATAAACTCTTTGTGACAAGGAAGGATAAAAGAGGCCTCTAGTTTGGTACATATAAATAGGAAATTAGCTGGCAAAGTTGTCAAAGATAATTAACTCTCTGATTCTGTGTGTCTATTCAGGTTGACATACTGAAATTATTTAGAAATGCACATGTCAACGCTCTGACAGAATTTGGTGCTGATCAGATAAACAGTTTTTGAGATGCCTGATTGTAAAATGATGTAAGAGCTTAGCTGGTGGTTTTATCATTATGCATTCTCTTAGCAGCAGCAGGTATCAAACAGCAACACCATCCTTTAATGTGCGAGATTCAGAGATCGGGAGACGAAGTTAAGGGTGCTACTTCACAGCATTTAGCTCGCTTGTTTTGGTCCTTGCCCCTAGCTTCAAAAATATACTAATAATGTGCTGAATTCCTGGGTGTTCGTCTGCTCCTCATCCTTTCCCCAGGCACAATCGGAAGTAAAAAAGATAAGGGTCTATGAGATAAGAGGTCTGAAAGCCATGGCATTTTGTTACTTCTTCAGCAGAGATAAACTACTCACTGTATAATCCCAAACTCAAAGATTGGCAAGGTTAGGAAAGTGTGATAGGAAAAAAACAATGACTCTGAACATCTTTATAGTGGCTTCTATTAAAGCAATGACAGAGAACAACAAATATATTTAGCATTGCAAACTCAGCGTCTTGCCCGCTGTCCTTTGTTTACATCTTGTCTGGAGTGGTCGGTGTAGCACTACGGTTGCAATACGTGTCTGGAGTGTACCTTCTGAATGGAATTCGATTTCCAAGTCCCAACGATGTCCTTGGAAAAGTTAAACTCAACGTGTGTGCACGTGTTGTACAGCAGATGTGAAGGCACTGTAGTCTTTCAGAGTAACTCAACTTTGATTCCTTCTTGGAGATTTCCTCCATCTGAGAGTCTTTTTCAGCCTCCACAAACATCTGCTCCTTGGCAGTGTGAAGGTATAGGCACCGTAACAGCTGTCTTGAACACTGTGTCGATGGGACAGAACTGGCCTTAGCTTTCCTTAAAGCACTAGGAGCTTTGTGTAGTTTGTCAGCTGTAATGACTGGTGCCAGAAAGCACCATCATCCCAGTTCTGTGAGTGAATGCTATGGCAGCATCTAGTCAACTGACCGTGTTGCTCTCAGCAAATAGGGCTTTTTAAGCCTCCAGAGTCTAAACTCAGTCTGGACATTGACTGTCAAGTCTTGCAGCTTTCTGTCACATCTTGAAAACTGGCAATCAGTCCAAGTTTTTACGCTGGCATCTAACTCCTAGATAGACAGCTTTGCTTGAGTGCTCCTCTTTCAAGAGACTCGTCCAGGGAGCGACTGCTTGATTTGGGGAGGAAATAGGAAAGGAAGCAGAAAGAAAATGAATAAAGGGTTGGTATGACACATCATTGCCTTTACCCAGGGGATAAAGGAGGCAGTGCTACAAACCACTGGAAAAGTAACAGGCATCTTACGTGCAGAGTCTCGGCCTTGTTTCGTCTGTAGTGCAGATAGCTGCCCTCATAACCTGCTTGAGCTGCTGCTGCTCTCTGAAGCACTGACCACTCTCTGCCTCCTGCCCTTTTTGTGCTTTCCAGGCAAAGTGAGCATGTCAAATGTCTCTGCCACACAGACAGCAAGAGCTGGCACACTCAAATCAGGTCTCTTATGCCTCTCTGCCAAACCTGCCTTAACATACACAAGCTCTGGCTTTGATCATGCTGTTGATGAGGAACTCTGGGATCTTCCAAAGACCTACCCCAAAAACATACCACGTACATAACCTCCCACGGGATTCACAAAGGGCAGGCACAGCTTCTCTGTAACTCAGTACTGATGATCGTGCTACTGTCCTTCGTGTCAAAATGATAATGGCACGTGCATTATTCTTCCTGAGAGCCTGCAGTTCCTTTTTATTGTATTTTGCACTCATTTGTACAATGAACAATGTCTTGCCTCTCATCACTTACTTACACACCAAGAAGCTTTTTGTCTGTTTATAAATAGGGTCTCACTCGACATAACACAATTCATGGTATTATTTCCTCATCCATAAGCATTTCTGAACTGCTCATTTCTGCATTTACATTCTGCAACTATCTTCTACAACTAGGCACCCCAGGGGCCAGGAGTTGGGCTTTAATAGTAAGACCTTATTTTTCCCTTTCTTGCTATTCACCTTAACAAGAGAGTTCAAGAATGATGAAGGTCTGTGGTAGTTAATAGGGAAATGGATGCAGGTGCCTGTTCTAAGTGCAGGGACAGGCAAGTGCTTTATAAAAAGATAACTTAAACACCGATGTCTTTGCTTTATTATGTTCATCATGTGTAATTCATACCTCCCAGCACATGACAGTAGGGGTCTGTTCATAAGGAAGCTGATATTCTCCTGTATAATGCAGCATTATCTAACATTCCATATAGATCACTGTTTTAAAATGAGTTATCTTAGAGCTGCATGCTCCTATGTGGCGTGGTATCTGTCTTACAGTAGGTTTGTAACTTATCACAATTGAAACCAAAGGAATAAACTGGAAGGAAATGCACTTTTCTCTTGAGTGGTTCTTGTTAAAGCTTAGTTGAAATGTAGCATCTTACAGAGGCTCAGTTTATACACAATTTGATGATGAAGGCTCTGCTGCAGGCAACCTGGAAACATGAAATAGGGCTTTAATCATAACACTTCCACTTTTCTCCATTGGGAGCTGTAGGTGTGCAGTGCCTTGGAATAGCAACCTGCTTTTATTTTGATGCCTGATATGGATTTATATGGGCTGAGGTACGCAGATTTGAAAACAATGTCCATGTATACTAGAGCTACCCAGAAGCCAGAGGTCTCACAGAAGGACCTGGGGCTCCTGGTTGACGACAAGCTGAACATGAGTCAGCTTTATACCTCTGCAGCAAAGACGACCGATAGTGTCCCGGGCTGCCTTAGGAAGAATTTTTCCAGCGGGTTGAGAGAAGTGATTCTTCCCCTCTGCTCAGCACTAGTGAGACACATCCAGGGTCTGTGTCCAGTCTTGGGCTCCCAGCACAAGACAGACATGGAAACACTGCAGAGAGTCCAGTGAAGGGCTATAGAGGTGATTAAGGGACAGGAGAATCTGGGATATGGGCAGAGGCAAAGAGAGCTGAGGTTGTTCAGCCTGGAGAAGAGAGGGCTCAAGGGATATCTTACTAGTTTGTATCAATATCTGGTGGTGGACGGTAAAGGAGACAGAGCCTGACTTTTCTCAGTGCTCCACAAGTTGAAATACATGAAACTCTGTTTAAATACAAGATTTTTTTTTTTTTTCTATATGAGGGTCCTCAAACACTGATGCAGGTTATCCAAAGACTACGTGGAGTCTCCATCCTTGGAGGTACTCAGAACCCCACTGGACATGCTCCAAGGCAACCTGCTGTAATTGACCCTGCTCGAACAGTGAGGTCGGACTAGACTATCTCTAAAGGTCCCTTCCAACCCCATGATTCTGTGATCCTGTGAGTATTTCCCATACAACTGGAAATACAACTCATAGTATGGAGTTGTCTTTTCTACAAAAGGGAAACATTCTTCTAAGGAGAAGTGCATAGGTTATTATGTCCTGGAGCAGAAGTAACTTCCTCATAACTTATTGGCAGATGCTTGACACATCTGTTTGCTTTAGACTTCCACTGAAAAGACATTTCTGTTCCTGCATCACGTGGCAAATTTGGCTTCTGGGGAAATGTACAGATGTTCACACACAGAGAAGAAAAAAACATACCACAGGAGTATGTCATGGTTGTTGATACATCATACAATGTATTAATGAGGAAAATATGTTTCCTTTAATTAAAACGTTTTGCCTGGGCTTAAGATATATTTTTATTTCGACAGGCTTTTATATGTGTGTGGTTAAATAAACATGTTGGGGGTGTGTGTGCACAGTGATGCTCACATGCTACTCTTTCCATCTAGCTGTAAGAATTAGCCCAGTTTTCATGGTGAGGTTGTTGTGGGGATTTTTTTTAGGAAAACCGCATGCCAATACTTCTGTTGCCTTTCATCTGCTACTTCTTTGCATGATTTTGCTCAGGAAAATAGTTAGAGTACTTATGGAACTATGTGAGGCTTCCTAATGGTTAAAAGTGGCAAATATCTGAAAAACAGGGTATGTCCTACTCGTGCTGGGAGGGCTGGAAAGTGGTGGCGTGTTCAGGTGAATAAACCGGGTGAGAAAAAGATCTCTTGCTCTTCTTCAATTCATTGTTCTTGTACAACTTAAAGAACAGTAGCTGTTCTGTTTGATTTCCATATGTTGGCCATATGATTGTGCTGTCTGTACATATCCTTTTTCCATTTTCCCATATTTGATTTCCAGGCAGAATTCTGTGTATTTCAAAGGTGCATTAAATTTTACTTTTAGTGGGTTTGGGAGCTTGAGTCTTCCCTAGCGGAGTATGTAATCCTTTTCTTACCTTGTTGCAGACGTGACAACCTTCCTACCTGTTTTCCTGCTCTCCTGTAATCACGAGTTTTCTTTTCCCATCAAATAGGACAAACCGTGTGGTCTTGAATGATCTGAACGGGCAATCTCTGGTCATTCTGCTTCTGCAGGCACGTGGGCATTTGGGGGTTTTGTAGCCACCTGCTCTTCATATTAGGCCAAAAGAGTTCAAGCTGTGAATATTTCCATTTTCTTTTAGTATTATTGAGTTGCATAATACCTGGAAAACTCAAGGTACCCTTGTGGTATCTGACTTTAATCTCAGCTAACCTGGAAGCCTTATTCAGTTCTAGGAAAGCTGATGTCCAGCTCTGGGATCCAAAGCCAGGATCCAACCCTGAAACCACTCTTTGGCATGCCATGCAGCCATCAGCAAGAGCACATCTCACTATCTGAGATATTATAGCTAAATCGTGTTCCCCCCAAAAGACAAATATTGAGGCAGTTCAGATATCAGACCCTGGTAATGTTGGCATACACTTTTCCCTAAAAATTCTGAGTCACGTTCCGCAGAAGGAACAAAAACCTCAGAGTTCAGGGCCCACATCTGCTCCACAGCTGGAACAAACATCAAATTTATCATCGGCTTTTGTGATGCAGGGTAAACCATGACAAATCTTGTCTTCTAGCTAATTAATAAAAAGTCTTGGGAATATCTTAGCTTGAGAAAAGGAGTGCAAGAATGGAAAAAGGAAATGACTATGGAAATTTTTTTTTACAGTGGAAGGAAAAAATGAGCCTTAGCGAAGAAAGAATAGAAAATAGATTTTCCAAACTTCTTTTAGAAAACAGAATTACAAAATCAATGGATAAAAGGCAATTTGCTGAATCTACTGATGATTTGGATTTTAGTAATGCATTTGATGTGGTTTCTCATGACATTCCTGCTTGCAAAACAAGTTTACACATTGGTTTGGGTATAAACATTGTGTCATAAGGACCACAAACTGGCTAAAGGATAATTATTAGCAGCAGTGTATCGTGTTTTGGGGAGGTGTTTAGCAGAGGTTGGCACCAAGATGGAATTTATGTTGATTCTTAGCTACTGGTAATGATCTGAAAGAAGGCTGTGCTAATAAAATCTTTAGATGACAGTTACTTGGGAGATTGAGTGGACAGTGAAGCTGCCCAGATATGTCCAAATAGACCTGTGGAGGATGGGCGTTTGAACAGAAGGCAGCACAATGCCATGCAATATGGAAAACGAAAAGCTAATACATGAGAAAAACCTCATTCTGAGGGAGAAACCTAGAAGAGCGTTTCGCTGACAAAGACCAGGTAATAGATAATAGAAAATTAAATAAATTGTGGTGCAATGACATGGCAACAAGAATGTCCTGAATGGCATGGGGAATAGAGGCAGGAATTTTTGACCAGTCGTAACCCCTCTCTGGACAATGTGCTCTGTTTTGGGCTCCTCAAAACTAGACTGGGTGGAAATTCAGAGAAAATCAGCAAGTTTATGTGTACATGTGTGGATGTGTTTATGTGCACCCAAGTGACAGTGGCTCAGTCTCTCTGAGAACTGCTGAAACTGAGTGCAAGGATGTGAGTGGGTGGTGACCGTGTGTAGGAATGTGAAAGGCATAAACACCATGGCGTTAGGAAAAAACGATACGGGGTTTTATTAAGGGATTGCTAAGAATAATACAACTGAAACTATCAACTGGAAAATTGGAGAAGACTATTAATGAAAACATCCTGAATGAATGAGATCGTTTAGGCTGGAACATTTTCCCTTGGGTCTTTTAAATTCAGTTTGGGGAACACAGCGCAGTGCTGTGGGGATGCAGGTCTGCCTCCATACTGGAGGGTGGGTGAGTGGAACTGATTTTTAGATTGTATGAGCTTCTCAAGTCTTCAAGATACTGTGTTTCCTGGGTTTTTACTGTTTGAAGTTTTCCACAGAGCGAACCCACGTTAACCACAAGTGAAAAGTCAAAATTGTCTTTGTGTTTGGCCTGAACAGGCAACCTGTGGCCTCACTGAGTTACACACTTATCGAAATTTCAGCATCTACTCTTTCAAAAGTCTGTGCAATGGAAGAGAGGTACAAAATAAGCAGGACAGCGTGGCCCTTCTGCACGTGAGATGCACGCTCAGAGGCCCGCGTGGTCGCTGTGTGTAGAAGCACAGGTCTGAGCAGACGAGGCTGAGGGGGTGTGGACAGGCAGATTAATGTGAATTTGTGCGGTTCGTTGGCTGTGCAGAGCTTGAACAATCAAATCCCTTCAGTTCACCCCACTAACTGGATTGCTTATGACAAAATCACAGCTTTTTCTCCAACCCTTTTTAATCTCCATTTTGAAAAAAATTGGAAATGACATGGTAAAGTAAGACCAATTAACATTAACAATTGCAGTTTATTTGCTTCCACTGTTTTACAGCATGCAGTCTGGTAGAGCAACATGCATTGCTATTTTGGAGACATGAAAATAAATAAGTAAATAAATACATAACCCTGTGGGCTTACAGATTGAGTCAAAGAGCAGGAGATTATTCCTGGCACTGCACTCAGAAAAAATTGTTGCCTTTGAAAACACCAGACATTGACAGTTTTTCATCAGGACAAAATTAGGATGAGGTAGAATCTCTCCATTCACGTTGTGCCAATTCAGCAGATGTTTCAGACAATTCTGGAAGGTAAAAAGAAATGAATAGAGACTAGAAACCAAAACCAACCCCAGATCCCTTGAGACAAAGGTTACTATTTCTTCTCCTATCAACTCTCCTGTATATGTAGTGAGATAGGGTTGTCTAAGCATTTACATTTGTATTTTAGTGTAGCACTTTTATATAGAAAAGATGTCAAAGCTTTGAACAAAGAGGGTACGTGTCATTATCTCAATTTTACAGGTAAGGAAACAGAAGCACACAAAGGTGCTAAGACTTGTTGGCAAAGCACACCGTAAGCCACAGCAGAGCCAAGCACCCGATAGATGATCCTGTGTGTTTGCCTTTCGGCCATGTCATCTCTCATCTTACTGGTGCAAACATTTTGGATTTAGTCACACTGGAAAAGCAAAGGACTTAGAAAAAAAAAAAGCAACCCACTCCTGAAATTTGCCAACTAAAACCAAAACATCCAATTAAAAAACTTCTAAGAAATAAATGTCGTGTTATTGTTCTCTGCGAGGGCAATGCTCTCAATTAGAGCTTTAAAAATGTTAAGCTATGCCCACCCTCATTCCAGAAATTAAAACCAGCTACACTTGAGAGAAGCTACTAAGAAGAGTTAGTCAGTAAAAATACCAATGATTATTCCAACATCTTGTATTTTTTTACCGAAACAAAATAACATGAGCTTGGAGACTGACTGACTTCTATCACAAACATTAACATGCTGTGCTTGGACCTCTTGAGATCTGTCGAAAACCAAAATGTTTTGTCTCCACGTACAATTCTGCTAATGGATTTTCCATGCATCCCTTGTTTCAGTTTGTCTTCCCATGTGTGGGACTCAGAAACTCATTGCTGCTCTGGGCAGGATCAGTGCCTGCTACTACCTTAAAAACATCAAGAAGCTGATTGCACATTACTTTTTTATTCTGTACTGTGTATTTTTAGGGGAGAAAGGAACATCGTTTTCTACCATTTGAACTTAGTATTCTGAGTGAAAAAGATAAGCAGGCTGGGGAAAGAGCAAGTTTATCTTTCAACCTATTATGTGCTATGCTGGTGTGTTTTAAGCGTGTTCCTAATAGTGAATTTCATCCTTTATTGACATATTCTATTTGAATTGTATTAACACTTTGATCCTCAGTCCTTAAAGAGTACTCCACTGCACAGGTTTCTGTACAGTCAGTAAGAGGGGGGTAAAACCACAAAAAAAAAAAAAAAAAAAAAGGAAAAAAGGCAATCACTGCCAGGGGAACTTCAAATCTTGTTGTAAGCACTGTCCTTGCAGGAGAGCTCATGGTCAGAGCAATCCCAGCATGTCTTCTTGCAGCTCCTATGTGTTTCAGCTGATCAGTTTTCAAATGCTGTCCTTTCCATTCTTAATTTGCTTGTATTTAAGTATTGCTTGTATTTAAGAGCTGCAAAGATTAAGCAGAACACCTGCCTACCCTTATCCCGTGTGTCCAGCACAAGAAACTGGACAAAAGGTAAGGCAGTCTTCATGAAATATGGGAGAAAAATTATCTTCCTTTCTTGAAAGAAGGACAGGTCTTATCGCTGCATCCTTGCCTCCTTTTCAGCCCTGCTAATTGTAGTGAAATTGCCCCCGATTTTCACCTGAGTGGGACAGCACGTTGCTAGCTTCAACACTCTTCATTTGTGTTTTGTTAAAGTTTCAGAGAGAAGAACATGTTTTTAAAGATGTCTTTATTATTTGTTCCATTCAAATTTAATATTTGCTTACCTCTCACAAATAAAAAACATACGGCAGGAATAAAAAGTATAATGGTTATTTGTTTACAATTTTTGGCTCTTTTTACATAGTAACATTCACCTAACTTTTTCCCAGCCATATGGACTAGAAATTCAAACATAAAAAATAAGCCAGCACAAAAATCACCTAAGCTTAGGTTCTTGTGCAGTCTCTTGATTTAAGCAACACTTTAAAAAACATTTGTTATTTCAAGGCTCAATAAAATCACTAGAGATTGCGACACAGAGAGAAGTGGCTCACCCACTATACCTTTGCCTGCCTCCCTAAAGTCAGTAGAGCGAGGACTCTTTGCACCAGTTGACCTGCCTGTCCAGATATCTTTTGACTTGCAGCTGTTTTTTTGATTCAAGGGAAATGGTTAAACTGTGACCGTCTGGCTCACACCGAAACTGGAAAAGCAGAGGCTCTGGCTCTGTTTCCCTTACGAGTAAGTTGACCTCTGAAGCTTATTCAAAATATTTTAAAAATAACACACAAATGAATAGAGTGAAATAACAAAAACAAATGCAGAATGAGACCCTATAAATGCTGCATGATGAAGTGCTTGTACATAAGATATGGTTATAATTATGTGTATTAGAGCAACATGTATCTCCTTTCTAGCCTAGGTGAGCGTTGTCCTTGATTCCAAGGTGAAGGGCTTGAGGACAATCCAGAAGCTTGGAGAATTGAACTCATGGTCTGGGAGCCCTGGTGCAGAAGGAAAGTATCTCATATGTAACTGACCCAGTTTTGATGCTGACCACTTTGTGGAACAGATAGCCCCCATATAAAGGAAAGCTTTCTTGCTGGAGTAAAAGTGTGGTCTCCATAGTTAATGCTTCACAGACCACTACTTTTGATTAGATCAACCTCTCACTGCCTATGGCTGCTTTGAATATACACAAAAAGCCCCAAACTTCACCTAAGCAGTGAAGTGCACTGACACAGGAAGTTTTTTTGGTAGAAGATTCAGGTGGAAGTGGCATGAGTTGCCATAGTTACTATGTTTGGTAAAGGCATAAACCTTACTTCATCTTACTCGCAATCTTTCGTTCGTTTTAGTTTTGACTGTTTGGTATAGTTCGTATTAGTTGGTATAGTTTCATGATTACTGTTGCTTCCTCTGAACTTCTATTTTTAACAGCATGCCCTGTACTCTGCTTTAGAATATACAGAATATTTGCAGTATGCAGAATGCTGTGGAGTCTAGAAAAATTATACAGCCTTCTGTTCCATTATGAAGTCTTTAGCCTGAGATGTTCATCTACCAAAAAGGGAGAAGAGTTAAGATAAGCCATAGTTAGATAATGCCACACAATCACATATCATGGCTGTTTTCATAGTATATGAAGGATAGGTTTTACCACTCTTATTCTTGTCTGGGTTTTCCTTACTGAGAAACCTCATTACAAGAATTAAAGCTTCTACTGGCATGTGTGCTAATCTATGTAAACAGGAATGCAAAAATCTGACCTTTAATACTACTGATACTTTCTCATATTTTTACCGGTGTAGAAATATGTCTTACTCCATGAACACGGCACCAGTTCCAAGAGAACTGTAGGATGCTGCTCAGTATGAGTAAGGTCATTTGAATCTATTCCTAAATATTATTCCTTTGATGAAGTGCAAAATATTCCCAGTGTTTGTTTGACGTCATTGTCAGCAGCTATGCACCTGGCTCCTGGTGCTCCAAGAGGAAGACTACTCTACTTTTTTTTTCCCCTTTTCTATTTTTAATGCCTTTTTGCAATAAATGAACAATGAACTTCTCCTCAGACATCCAAACATAGCACTGTGACACCCCGCTCACTGCTGCCTTGCTATGTGAAAAGAACAAAAGCCAATAAGCAGTGATGACAACCATGTAATCCAGTGTTTTGCAGCTTTCTATCTCAGGGAAAAAGCTGCGTTCCAGTGCCACTCTGGCACAGGTGAATATCTATTCGTGTCAGAGACTCAGCAGGAGGCAGAGATACTTCCAGGATGACTCTTCTACTCTGCTCTGTAGCTTCAGTTATGTTCAGGCCCTGCAGTACACTGAGATGCTGAAGTCTGTTAGTATCCAAATCAGAGTAATAGTCCTTTTTCTGACACTATTCCTCAGTCAGAGGGAGAAGAAAAGCATCACGATTGCTTTTGGGAGAGCATGTGCAAGGCAGATGATGTGACACATTGCTACTTAGACTAATGGGAACCTGGTTATTCCTAGTTGTCGTGCAGTCATTTCTCTCAGGGCAGAGCACAAGCCTACCTAACGCCTAACGTTGTCAGTCATGACAAGCTCGGATGCCATCCAGCCCATGCTACCCAAAGGGATTTCAGAGTGCCCCAACGCAGTAGCCTTTTTGGCCAGCCCAAAAGTGCTTTTCCTCACTTAGATGAGAAGCTGTGTGGCCCCTGAAAACAGCTTAGCTCTCCACCACTGTAACAGCAGGGTGATGTACAACTCTGTCTGAAGGGTGGTACTAAAAGATCTTTGCTTCTCTGTACAAGCAGCACTGAGGTTGCTCTGTTCCCATCATTGATTCAGAACAAGGTGACTATCCTACTAATGGTTTTCTTCAGGGTAGAGGTAGCTCATAATCTGCTGTCACAAAGGTACTGTCCATTATTATTCCCAAGTATGTTTCTTGACTTTCCCTAGAGTGATAAAGTTGATTCGTTTGGAGAAAATAAGGGGAAGGTTTCATAACCAGTGTGTCTCCACTGTTCTTTTTACCCCTGGAGACAGAAGTTACAGGTTTCTTCCTGCTGCAGAAAACTGGCAGCAGAAGTTCTGACTTTCCTGGGCGATTCTAACACCTCGTTTCCACTTATTTCAGTGCCTTCACTACTGGCGAAGTGTTTCATTGTATGTGATTCTCTGCAGCCATTCTAGACCGTAGTGCCTTCCTCTCCATTAATCTTTCTTATTGTTTCCAAATTTCTTTTGTTCTCATTATTGGCAGGGACCATTGAAGTGCATCCCTCGGCCAACACCTTAAAATGACCTAAATAGCGGTGGTCTTTGAAAAAGAGATGCTGTTTTGTCCTGTGAGTCTAATTATAGTTGCTACTGTGTTGATCCATAGGAAAAATGGTCCCGTGTAGTAACTCCATGGCCAAAGCTGCCAAAGGGAGTAGTTAAGAGAAAGATGCGCTGCGTTAGATCGAGGTTCGTAGCACGGCGTAGCTGTGAGAGATCTCAAACTCCTCTCTGTTCTCCGTGTTGCTGAATTGCTGTTAGGTCTAACAGTTCTTCTTTGTATCAGCCTACAAATACAGCTGTGTCTACTGGATTTTGCCCAAGGGCTCGTACATCATAGTTTGCTAAATTTTAATCATGCTTATGTTTGCATTTGAGTGGAGTTCACATGTCCCATAAAGCCCTTAATCCTCAGTTTGCCATGCCAGGCAAAGTGCCCAGTCTCAGCTGAGGCCTTCCTAGCAAACTGCACTGACTCCATTGACTTCTCACCACATCCTCTAATGCATTTATGGATCCAGTAAGAGCTCTGCTACAGAGAGGTCCTTAGACCACCAATATAAGCTGCTCTTGATACCCTTCATTAAGAAATACTATACAAGCATTCTGTCAAGCAAATGAAATTCATCCATCTCTCCTGGTGATTTAAAAAGAAATATTTCTTCTTATCAATGTGGAGGCACACTGGCAGCTGGAAAATATTTTAGCATGGAAACACTGAGTTTGTTCTAAGAGGTTTGAAAAGCACATTGTAATTATTGTTTGACTCCATTGTATACAGTGTGGCAAGATTACTGCCTTTTTAAAAAACGAATTAGCTGTGCAGTTTGCATCCAATTTCTGCATGCAATTACCATGATTACGTGTGCAGTTCACATGACTGCACATAGAAACTGTCAGCATTGTCCATTTGGATGTGCGAAGTGGAAAGGCTGTTGTCTTTTGCATGCGTTGGTTTGGCTAGCTGATTTGCAAATCTGCCTCTACTTGTGGCCTGCTTTCCAGAGCAAAGTACTTGTTTCCATTTAAATAAATGGCATCTCTCAGTCATTCCTTAAAATTGACAATTACAGACTGAGGTGCGTTCATTTGACAAGGAAAGATCTTCTCCTAGAACGAATTATTCAGAGGAATTTCATTTGTTGTTTCCTTTTTTTCCCGCCTCTTTGATGTATGGTAGTACAAAGGAATCCAGGACATGGCTCTTCAGAAAAGAAAGACTTCTGAAATATCCTATGGGCAGCATTTTATTGGTGTGTAGTTCTATTCACAAAATATTTCTTGAAACAGTTGCAGATGTGCTTGTTAAGATTTACATGTGCTAAGTGCAGTACAGTGAGACTCTGACCGCAATGTGTTTTCAAGTTAAAATGCAGCCTCCTCGTTCATAGTGCTCCGATGAAAATATATGCAAAAATTATGATGTGCACAAGCTCAGGATCCTGACTCTGAAAACAGAGCAATTATATGACCACTGTCACTTTTGAAGCCATTAAAGAACCAAAACAGACCAGCCAACAATATTTTATAGTTTCCATTCTGTTTTGCCTTTATTTTTATACTATAACTTAACAGCTTCAGGCTGCAACTGAAATTGAAACCTCTCAAAATATGAAACGTAGGTAAGAAGAGAGAGCTTTCAGCTCGATTACATCTGAAACACACGTGTGAAGAGAGTCCGAGGCTCAGAGAGAGACAGTAACTTCACCAACATCATATACCAAATATATCATATACCAACTCAGTGGCAAAGTCAGCACTAGAAATTAGATCTTCTGGCTCTCAGTCTTTTGCTCTTACCACTGGGCCAATACAATAATATATTTTTTCCATATGTTATTATATATTTCTTTCTATATTCCTCTCCCTCTTTTTCCAGGTTCTTGTAACAACTTTGGAAATTATTGACTTTTTCTTGAATTCCCTAGGAAGCCTTCTTACGTTCATTTAAATACCAGCACCTTTTATGCTAACATCCCTTGGCCTATGCAAGTCCTCTTTATCTTCATCTAAAGCTCCAGAGGGAAATGCTATTCATCTTTATTTTCTTAATTTGTCTTTCTCCTAGAAGCTGACCAACTTCTGATTTCCTTTATTCTAAGACAGATTTGGCTAGTTTTGAAGCTTCAGAGCTTGGGGATATGGGTAGTATGGTTAGAGCAAGCAGAACTGGAATTCCTCAGTGGAAGTCGTACTGGACAAGACCCCATGACTGAATGTGGTGAAGATACAGCAGTACTGGTAAAAATACTGTGTCTATTGACTCTCAGTGAAAATGGAAGGGATTATTTTGGATCTTGAGCCATATACCAAAATTCTCACATGATCACCTCTAGCATATCAAATTCCTCAGAGCTGAGGATGTGAGAGGTCGGTGTCAGAGGTGGGAATTGCTCCTCAAGAGATCCCTCTGCCTTGCTGTGGGACCGTATGATTTGTAAGTCCATCTGGGACTCAAAGGGTCCAGGCAATATTGCTTTTATGAGCCACTTTTGACAGTTTTGTCCCAGAGATATAGATTCAGAGTGCACAAAAACTCTCGATCTAACACAGCCTTGTTTGGTCACACGATGAAGCCTGAAAGCTGTATTTCAACTGCTTCATGCAGTACAGCTACCACAGGTTGTCCACTTGCGAAACGTGTTGTTGAGGAAAGAGAAAAAGAAGCTCTGTGGTAATACCATTTCTCAGAAATTACCGTATGACTATTTCTTGGTTGCTAAAACAAGGCACAAAGCCTCTGAAGAAAATATTTATTAAACCACAGATGGCAAAGCTGAGCCTCTGATTTCCCTAAATCCTTAAGAGGATTGTGGCACAGCTTATAGGAGCATCTTAGTGGCTGGATGCTCAGCTTCTTATTAGATGTGTCATACGTATGTACATCCAAAGTGACTTGAGCAGAGAAAGTGTTTACATTCCAGCTTTGCTAGTTACACACCTTACATTAGGGTAGCATAGCTATTTTTCATTTTCTTTCTTATGTTTGTGCAGTGCCAGGCTTTCATGTACAACATGTCAAATGGCAAACCTATCTTGTATGTCTGATTTTAGATATGCTGTATATATTTTCTGGATTTTAATTACAAAATTGAAAGGAAGCAGCGGTAGAAAGGTGAACGATCAGGATAGTCATACCTTTGTTTTGAACAAAGCATAGAAAAGCAGAGAATCATACCAGATAAGTACAGAAAAATAAAGGAAAAGATGTAATTACTTATATTGATGTGTCTTTTTTTTTCTGAGATACTGTTTTACTTGCACTCCTTTGTTGTTCCCTATGTTCTCTGAAATGCTTGTCTTTTTTCCTCCTGCTTTTATTCATCTTTAGTTCTTCATATTTTACAGTCGTAGAGAGATGAGGACTGAAAATGTAGTTGGTAAAGATCACAGTAATCTGTGACCAATCTTGGCACAGACTATGTTCAAGTCCTATCTCAGTTGTCTTCATCATGCTCTCTTACATGCTGTTGAGATTCTCCTATTTTTTGTTGGTGTTGGTAAGAGCGGCTTTGCAGCAAAATGTGCTCAGTCCAGACAGTTGACAGTAAACTGTAATTGTGCTAAGATCCCTCATTCAGACTGACTTTTCTAGAAAATCCAGATCAGCTTTTCTAGTGGAGGATGTGGGGGCACAATGGTAAATATGATTTTTAAAAGAAAAGCCAGTGCAACAGATTTTCATGTTTGTCAATTTTTAGATGAGGTTAGCTTGCACTTTTCCTGAATGAAAGAAAACATGGGCCAATGTGAGAAGGAGCGGGAGAGAAGACGTACAGCAGTCCTACGATGCCACCAAATTGAGCAGCAAAAATTATCCCCTTCTCTTGGAGCATATGTTTCTCAGGCTAGTTCTCAGTGCAGATCTCGTTTGCCATACATACATTTATTATGAGAGACAGTTTCTGAGCTAAGTGCTGCCTGGAAAATGGCTTGAAATTTTGGCCATATAAACCGTCTTCGCTAATTTAATTTCTGCAGCTTTAGGGAAATGAAATTTCATATATTGCTTGAAAAAATTAATTGGTATTTAGGAGAGTAAGGCTTCAATTGACATTGATATCATCTTCACATTGAAACAGCAGATTCTGAAGCATTGCTAGCAGATGGATCCAAGGAAGAGAATCTCTTTGTAAGCAACCGTGCACTAGATTTTGACAAATTGCAGTTAATTTTTGAACTTCATCTTTTGCAACGGATTCTCAGATGAATTTTGTGATATCCACTGAAAATTGTAAGCAGCACATTATAGAGGCTGTGCTCTTGTCTCTTCTGTTTTCTGGAGAGATCAAAGAACCAAACCACTGCAGAGATTTAGCGCAGTCTGGTTGTTCTGCTCCAGAAGAGACCTAGAGACAGTCCAGTGTAGATGCAGGGAGAATGATCAGGAAAACAAGATCTTGGCCTGCAACAGGGAGTGAACAAAACAAGCGCAGTATGTATAACTGGAGAATTCCGCAGTGAGGATATTCGTTTTTCTATTGCCGCGATACTAAACTCAACGGTAACAATGACTGTGAAATGTAGTTATAAATAGCTGAAATAAGGTCAGCTGGTAGAAAAGTAAGGCACGCCGTAAAGTGTATAGGACCATGATTTTTCCACTCAGTAATGGAGACACACCTACCAAATTCACAACTACAAGAGAGGAAACATTAGTTCATAGAATGAATAATATTTGCTCCTTACTGTCACACCAGACTTCCTAGTTCATGCAAAACACGGAAATGCAAAGGGAGTTTTTTTGGGTGTTGACTTTAAGAATACCTTCATTTTTTTAATTTCTGAAAATCCACTGGAAAGTGAGTCGAACTGCCCTGCCTCCTGTATCAGCTAAAAAACGTTGGCTGTCTGGAGAGGAAAGAAAGTGCTGCATATTTTTGAATGGCAAAAGAATTTTGTGGTTTCTGGTTAGCTCTGAATAAGCCATCAAGGATGAGTTGTTCCTTAATAGCATGATTGATTATGTCATGAGAAAATATACTATGCCAGACAGAGATCATCTGTGATACCACGCAACCATGCAATTACTGCACCGAACTGTGCTGTGACCATGGGCCACTTTACCAGCTGAAGGGGAGAGCTGGTAAAGTTGTCGTGGAATTTAAAGGCTGACTTGCATAAAGCTGGATTCTGATTGCAAACCTGTTCTGTTGGATAATTTGAACTGTAGAAAAATCTTTGAATATTTATTGATGGTCGCAGTGTTCTGGAATTAGTAGCAGGATTCCTAGATCAGCTTCATATAATTTTTTGTAGGATAGTTCAGGGCAATTATGTTCCAGAAAAGATAGGTGAAACTGGAGTGCACACAGGAAAAGTTTTGTCCCTGGCAAAGGTGTTGTTACAGATTTGCTCAAGACTTTCCTCCCTAATTAAATGGGTGTCTTCCGTGACTTTGATCTTATGAGTCATTCATCTAGAAACTACTTAAGTTCTGCAAGACATCCCTGAGTAAGTCCCTCAATTTATTTATATCTGTAAGATGATTTAATGTGAAGTTAATGATTTAGGGACCTATCTGATTCCCAGACAAGCCAGTCAGAGACGTGTCAGTGTCCCTATCGAACCAACTGGGTATAATACCTACTTACATTTAAATACCGTTTACATTTCCACAAAAGAATTTATATTGCTTTCTAATACCTTGGATGCAGAGCTTTTTATAGATTACTACCCCATAAATAGTTAATCTTTACTTTTCAAGTTATCTTTTATTGGAAATGAAACTGAAAGCAAAGCTACACTTACAGACCTAAACGCTTCACATTTTGAGAGGTTCCAGATTCAGGTATCTTGAACATAAACTTCATTCTGTGGGTTTGGACTCAGACTAAACAGAAAATAAGCCCATTTTTAGGTTCCAATTTGAACATGTGGTAAATTCTTATGAGATTAGTTGGCCTGATGGATTTGCGACACTGGAAGAAGGTTGAAATCAGAAAAGATAATTTCCTTACTCTTTACGAAAAAGAAGTAAAATTGATTTGTTGC
Source organism: Tauraco erythrolophus (assembly GCF_009769465.1). NCBI lineage: Eukaryota > Metazoa > Chordata > Aves > Musophagiformes > Musophagidae > Tauraco > Tauraco erythrolophus. The sequence continues at coordinate 17,145,763 of NC_141479.1, read as the reverse complement.
TGATATTTTAGAGAGATTTGTTTTTAGAGACAGCAGAAAAAAGCCAATTCAGCCAGAAAGTCTTCTTGTTTTCCAAGACAAATCTGTCTGTTATTCTCTTACTTTGCCATTGCCTTCAGCAGATGGGGAATTAGTAGCCAAGGAGTACAGGAGTTGCTAAGAAATTCTGTCCTTGACTTTAGAAATCTAATGAATGGAAGATTCACTTTTGACTTGGGAACTGCTGGTTTATACAATCACTGGTGACACATGCCTGCTTCATGAGGGAATCTGAAAAGAAACTTTGGGGAATCTAGTAGAGCAGCCTGTGCCGCGATAAGCATATTTGCTCACTTTGGCTGTTGTCACTGAAGCATCCAGTTCCACGGAGTGTAGTACCTGCCTTGCAGGAGTGGGCACTGAGCTGTGATGATGAAAGCATGGCTTCTTGATGAGCACAGACGACAGCGAAGATGATAATTAGCACAAAGGCATGTGGTAGAGCGTCTAACCCACACTGAGGACAGTACAGAGCCATACCACCCACGAGGGATCTCTGGGATGATAGCTTAATTGAAAGGAGTTGCTCAAGCATGTACCACACCTGGCACAGAGTTAGAAACTTCTGCTTCAGGTGATGTTTTAACAAGTTGTTTTATTTTTTCTGTTGTCACCTGAACCAGAAGATTCTGGTGCGTGCTTATTGCATAGATACACCTCAGGTTATGCACCAAACCCGGGTTGTTTTGTTTTGTTTCCTTTGTTTTTGTTTTTTTTTTTTTTTAAACTAGTTGCATTTATGTGCTCAGGTCTCTTCTGCACTTCAGATCCCAATTCAAACAGTAAATGGGAGAATGCAGAAGAAGGCCACCATGAGTGCACAGTGAGAGGCTGAGTGTTTTACTTCATTCCAAAGAACTGGAAACATATCATAGGATCATAGAATCATAGAATCGTTAGGGCTGGAAGGGACCTTCAAAGGTCATCTAGTCCAACCCCCCTGCAAGGAACAGGGATATCTCCAACTAGATCAGGTTGCTCAGGGCCTCATCCAACCTGGCCTTGAATGTCTCCAGAGATGGAGCATCCACCACCTCTCTGGGCAACCTGTTCCAGTGTTCTACAACTCTTATGGTAAAAAATTTTTTCCTAATATCCAACCTGAATCTACCTCCCTCTATTTTAAAACCATTACCCCTTGTCCTATCACAACTGGCCCTCCTGAACAGCCTCTCCCCATCTTTCTTGTAGGCCCCCTTGAGGTACTGGAAGACCGCTATAAGGTCACCCCGGAGCCTCCTCTTCTCCAGGCTGAACAGCCCCAACTCTTTCAGCCTGTCCTCATAGGAAAGGTGCTCCAGCCCTCTTATCATCTTCGTGGCCCTCCTCTGGACCCTCTCCAACTGGTCCATGTCCTTCTTGTGTTGGGGGCTCCAGAACTGGACGCAGTACTCCAGGTGAGGTCTCACGAGGGCAGAGTAGAGGGGGAGAATCACCTCCCTCGACCTGCTGGCCACGCTCCTCTTGATGCAGCCCAGGACGCGGTTGGCCTTCTGGGCCGCAAGAGCACATTGCCGGCTCATATTGAGCTTCTCATCCATCAGTACTCCCAAGTCCTTCTCCTCAGGGCTGCTCTCGATCCATTCACCACCCAGTCTGTATTTGTGCCTGGGATTGCCACGACCCAGATGTAGGACCTTGCATTTGGCCTGGTTGAACTTCATGAGGTTGGTACGGGCCCACCTCTCCAGCCTGTCGAGGTCCCTCTGGATGGCATCCCTCCCTTCCAGCGTGTCAACAGCACCACACAGCTTGGTGTCATCAGCGAATGACACCAGTTGGTTATCCAGTTGGTTAAGCTTTTATCCCAGCTACAATTTTTATAGAAATTATTTGTAGAAAAAATGAGCACTCAAATTAAGCTCCTAAATCTAAATTATATGAGCTGATTTATCACAAGTATCGAAAGCCCAGCACTTATTGATCATAATTTAAGGTTACACACAAAAAGTAGCAGTCGTGTCAATAATATACGCCAAAGTTAAAAAGAAAAATGCCCTACCCTGCTTAACAACTCCTTCTCTTTCAAAGACAATAAATTCCTATGTCAAGTATCTTCAGATGTCACTGAAGTTCCTAGTCTTAAGTATGGAATGGGTTGGAGCTTGAATGTTTTGTGCGATATGCAGTGTGGCTCTGTCTGTGGTGGTCCGAGAACTTGCAGATAGGCAGAATTTTACTCCACTGCATGCTGGAGGTGATGAGTTACTGGTCTGGTATGATCTGGCTCTCCAAAGGGACCTATCACTCAGAAGAGACTTGATGCTTTTTGCACCACCCTCAATTTCTGGATGACTTCAGGATGGGAATCCCAACAGATTACTGCGTGAAACATGGATCATGATAGCCAACAGGAAAGAAGAGTGTTTTGCATCATTGTTGGTGGAGACAAGTGAATAAAAGCTGTGGGAAGCTGGTTGTCCAGAAGAAACTGGAGAACTTATCAGATTCTTTTAAGTTGTGAAACTAGGTGGCGACCAGACTCCAATATCTGGAGCAGATCTTAACCCAAGGCTTCTCTGGTTTCTGTTCACAATTTGTGCCACTTCCAGATCTTACCCTGTCAGATCAAAAAAAGGCACTCTGTTGTCATCCTGACATCATCAGAACTGATGCTATCTTATTCCTAATAGCCTTACGTGTGCATTTAATGACAAGAAGCATAAAGTTGGAACTTTGTAAAAACCCTTCTTAGAGCATAGACGAGTTTATAATGGTGTCAAATATGTACAGGTGACCTGCTAATGTTTGAATATCAGAGAGTGAACATCTGTCTTTTCTTAATACCACTCTACGAAGAGATCATCGACTGAAACAATTAGCGTAGCCCGAACCATGCCCACGCTGATGCATAGGTTGAGAGAGGTCAAGGTGAACCAAGCTGCTGGAATGTCACTGTTTTCCGTACGGGGAAAGACAAGAGAAAGTTTAAAGCAAATATCCTATTGTCCCTTGTCTGCTACTATTCCAAAGTGGATTCACAGAATTGTTTCTCTATGAAAGCGTGCAATAATGTTTCATTTCAGTGACCCAACAGTCTGCTGCCCAGCGAGCTGACTCGAAGGTAGGCTATATTCAGCCTGATCCCCTGAGCCATAACCACTTTTGGGAAAGTTAAGCACTACTGAAAGCGTCTGGTGTTGAGCAGGGAGCCTACAGCCGTCCGATAAAAACCACTAAGCACAGAGACTGAGGGGGTCTGGTCGCAGCCCCGTGTGTGTTAAAGCTGCAAAGTCTCCAAGTACAGTCCAGTTGGATGTAAACAGCATTCCTCTGCTGGGGTGGCAAATGATACCTTCCTCCCTGCTGGGCCTCAAGATGTAGCCCAAACTTGTTTACTCTGTAATTTAGAGTTCATTGTAATCTAAATAGGGAATTTTGCAATGCAAATAGGGCTGTACAGAATGTAATACATGTTATGTATCGCTACTGTTTATTATGACTATATAACTTATCACTCGTCGCATAGACTGGATTGCAAAACACAGTGTTTCAAACACATGTTAACTCTCAGATCATGATCAGTAAAGAGAATATATTATACTTTTAATATACCCTTTCCCCCACAGTGTTTTACAACAGCCTGCATAAACCCCGTTTTGCAGAAAAGGATTCCAAGAAATTAAAAAAAAAATAAACCTTTATTCATATGCAAAGATTGTTTCTGATTGCATGAAGTGGACAGACATCTAATGGGTCTTTTTATTTGATTTCCTGGAGTGCCCTGTTGTACTGGCTGGTATTAACCCCAAAATTCAGAGTGTTAGAAGATAATCTTCCACAGTGATCTAATGCTAACATAAACAACTGCAGCTCAGCATAGCTAGAACAGTCTGCTGGACTCAGTGCTCTTTAAAGGTGCAGAAACTAGAAATGCAGTACAGTGGTTCCAGAACATCAATGTTCATATGAAGGAAAATAGTCTCTCTTTGTCCTGTAGAATGTGATCTAGGTTTGCTTGTTCTATCATTTACAGCCTGTCGTAAACTAATAATCAGGCTCAATAAAAAGTGAAATTAAAGTAGTGCCCAGTGAAGTGGGATGAAGTGGTTAATGTTTGTTACATACCCTGATGCTGGACCTTGATCTTCTGACAACACCCACCGTTCTCCAGGTGACATTGCAGATAAATGGTTCTCTTCAGCAAGGAAAACAAGTGGTAAAGTGATAAATGCTTCAGTGACTGTCCATGGACTACCATGCCTCTTAAGTGGCTCAGAGATTAGAAATCTTTTATTAGTTGGTTACAGTCCTAAGTAAATGTATTTAGACTGTGTCTAAGAAACCTGGTTCTGTGAGTGCTACTAAACTACCCAGCTCCTCTCATACCATGCCGCATTTAAGAGGGCAGTGTAGCTGGGAACAGGTAACCCAGAGAGACCTGGGACCTCCATCCTAGGAGGCTTTCAGGACTTGGCCAGTCAGAGCCAAGTCTGATCTACAGTTGGCAATAGCCCTGTGCTGGGAAGAAGGTGGAACTAAATGGCAGCTGTAGATTTCATCCAATCTGTCCGGCTCCTTCCAACTCCCCAACTTAATAAAGCTGTGATGAGTGCTGATGTGTTCTGGGTCTTATGCAGCATTCATCACCATCATATCTGAGACCTTGGTCTGTACTGCAAGGGCTGCAAAAGCAGGAGATCCTAGTGCCTCGGGCATCTGTCTAAGCTCCCTTGCAGCACATGCACCTGGGTTCCTTCCCATAAGAAAAAGAGCAAGAGGATTAAGTTGTGATGTGTTTCTGGGTTTTGGCCTAAAAAGGAATTGAGGGCATGGCTGAAGAATAAGATTGAGGAAATGCTGCCTCTTCTGCAGTTCAGACACAGCCCAAATGCATAAAGACACTGCTGGTTTTAGCTGAATGTTGTTGTCACAATATGTTATTTTTCAGCAATAACATTAGTGGTGAGAACGGTCACCGTAAGAGAGGGTAATGCTGGAGGGAAACGCTCAGAAATCAATGCAGGTATTTGGCAAACTGGAATCTCTGACAGTGCTGGAATTGGCAGAGCTGTTTTAGCGTTTCCCCTGCCAGTATCCACTCTTGTAAATAAGAATTTCATTTTTGTTGATATAATTGCAATCAGCAAAATGTTTGGTAGAAAGAGAAGTTCTGTGAATTGTGCATTTCTGCAATATTTTCTTTGATACCAGAAATTCAGACTGGACGTGACATACATACTGCTCTGCTTTGACTTGCATTTAATTTGACTAGCAATATGATAACACTGAAATAATGTGAAAGTGGTAGCAAATAGTCTGCGTTTGAATGTATTATCTTAGGTCTCACCAGCAGCAGAAGGTGCATTTACGTAGATACATAGTAGTGTAAGAGCCACCGTTACTGACTACTCTGTAATGTAAGTAGTTTTTCGCTGTCTATGTATAAGAGGCCGTGCTTCTTGGGTCAGGAGTACTAGCAGCAGCCTGTTTGTTGGTTTTTTTTTTTTCCCTTAAATAATCAAAAACCGCAACAACTCCAAAAATAAGTCACCCTGGAGTAGCTGGTGTAAAGATGGTAGCAGTAAAACTGTCATTTTTGAAAATGCTGTTTGGGAACTTCCACAATTTATTTGCTGAATGATTAGGGAGACTGTCAAAGTGTAAAAGATTTGGAAGTAAACTGTCCAACGTTCAAAGCTACGTGGCTTGTCATAAGAGCAGTTACACTGCAGCTAAATCCTTGCTGATGTAAATAGCTGTCAGCTCTCAATTAAATAGGGATCATTTTGTAACAGGGGCTTTGCCCTCCCTTTTAGACAAGTGAGCCTGTTGTTTTCGGTGCCAGAGCAACTGCCAGTGTACCTAGTGCTGCTCGTAGCATATTGCTGGTACCAGATGTTTTCAACACACAAAGTAGTGAATTTTAACAGGAAAGAAAATGCCTAATACTTCTTCCTCTAGCTGAGATGTATTGCTGTACAAGGGTCAGAAAAAATACTCCTGGCTGAAGTGCAAGGAGGGAACAGCCTAGCTCACAGCGGCCGATGGCCCAAAGCAGGTGTGTCTGGCACTGGTGAGCCTGTGGCCTCTGTCTCAAGTTCACTGTCAGTCGTGGTAGCATCTCATAGCACTTTCATCATCTTGATTGAAAAGAGGCAGAATGCCTTGTCTGCTGCTCTGTCCTCCACTTTTTCCCTATGAAGTGTATCTAACGTAGTCATGAACATAATTAAATATTTACAACCATGTACATGAGCACAGGGAAGTCTGGATTAAAACGTAAACTGAACAAGCTTTACAGTACTTTCTCCAAGAATTCGATTTTTAAAAATGTGCTTTCCATCACAAAGATGCTATCAACCCAAAAATCATACTTTGTATTCCCAGGACAGATCATTAATAGTATTTCAATCAAAATTTGATTATAATAATCCTAACCTGTTTAGTACAAACCCTGCAGAGCCTTTTATTTTTTTATCTGGATGGAAATAATAACAGTGCCATCATCAAAATAGAAAAAAAAAAAAAAAGAAGATATATTTGATACTGAGGTAGTTTAAACTCATTTCAGCCGAGACTGAAAAGTAGGGGCAAATGTTTTCTATAAAGCTGCGCTTTCTGAACACCAGCATTTATGAAAGTCACATCCACTAAATCTGTGGGTCTTTCTCATGAATGTTTTATCTAATTCCAGCTTTTCTAGCATGTCAGAGGGTTGTGCTTTTGGTAGGTTTCCAGTTGTCTGGTCGAAATCCAGTTGCTTATTCATGGATGAAATCTGAACAAGATGGAAGATACGGCAATGAGTGGAATTACCTTTTGGCTTTGATCAGCTGGTCTGGAACTGGAGGGGGAAGCAGAATTCTATTATATATAGTTTTCCCTCTCCAGTTTTAGTTATTTCCTTTCCCTCCACTCCATCCTTACACTTTTCTCTGGGCACTTGGCAAATTCACTAGTGCTGTTAATGTTGCTCCTTGGCTGAACATGAAATGCGTATTTTTTGAACACAACTGCTGACTCCTCCCTATCCTGCACCTCACTGACATGCCTGGATCTTCTTGGCTCAGCGCCTCGGATTGTACATGTTCTTGGAATATCCCAAGGGAAATCCCATCAAACTTCTCCTGTTCACATGACCTAATGATTGTTTGAAAGTGCCTGGGTTTGCAGCTTCTTTCTTTCAACATCTGAGTTTTGAAGTTCACGTATTGTATTGGACTTTGGAGAACTTTACTTTGACCCAGGTAACTTCTTTTTGCCTGGGCATGAAAAACATTACTGGAAACTATGTGATGTCCATGTAAATACTGAGATACAGTTAGTCACTGGGCATTTGCCTTAAAGACAGAATACAAACAATGAAAGTACACTAACCTTTAGCCCACTATCATTATGTGTCGTACCTCCGTAATAGATGTACTTCCTTTGCAGACTTCAAGGCTCACATATTTAATGACTGAGGGATTTTCTTCCCACAGAGTTAAAAACCAAAATGTTACTGTTGTAGCTAAAGACAAGGTTGTTTTTATTAATTTGAAATGTGTTGTGAATAACATGAACAAGTACAAAAAAGCCCACATGCAAACTAGTCAATATAGGATATTTTTATCTACCATTGTAGTCTACACCACTTCTTAAGCAAAAATATGCCAGACCATTTGGGCCTTAGTATAATGATGTTGTGATTTATTGCACTCTCAGTTTCTATCCTGCAGCAATTACCAGAAGAGCTGATAATGGTCTGCAATTTGTTTTCCAGAACTAGGAGTAGCTGCCAGCAAGAGCTGCTCACAGGGAAAGACAGTGGCTGTTTACCTGCGCTGCTCAGCCAGACCAGGGAGGACAGGTCAGTGACAATCCTCCGAGAATACACAATGAAGTACCAACCTGTTGAACCGATAATGACACTTTCTTCCAAGATGGTGCAGTGGGACTCAACAGTATAAAAACTGGCTTGGTATTAAATTTCTATAAAACAGATGAGATCTGACTAAAATAATGGACAACACGTCAGTCTTTCTCCCCTCCAGTTCACTCATATTGATTTAAGGCATATCCTTGATTCCAAGAATCAAGTGACACACCCACTGTTTTTAAGAGCTTACAGCTGTAGCTATTGGTGGAGGTTCCTTATAATGGAATTTACTATAAGCACTTGTTATAGTTACATGGAATCTTTATAATCCATGGGGTTAGAGATGTTTCCTGTTTTGAACCGGTTTCTTGATGACCTTGGACTCAATGTATTGAAGCTCAACACACATTTTTCAGAACTTGATCCTGCCCGGCTGTGACAACTGTTTATCAGCTGCCAAGAGATGAGATCCTGTGAATCTCAGTGCAAAGGGATAGGTATTTGTCTTCAGATATAAGATGATTCCATACTTATTGAAAGCTTTTGGGTTTCCCTATCAACAAGGTCGACAAGTTCTCTTTTAAAGGAAAGGGATTACAAGCTAGAGAAAAGTAATTTGACACAAGGTGTCATAGCCTATATCTTGGTAAATGTGCAGAGTAGGATTCCAGCAGTTATTCAGCTGAGGACATCAGATGATACACAAATATTTTGCAGACTGAGAAAAAGCTTTTTGTCTTCTCTGAGAAAAGGAAAAAGTTGGTCTATATTTTGCCATTGAAGAATGAAACTGTTTTTTTCAGAAAGCTGCACTTAGCCTGTATTGTGTCTCCTCTTCTGCTAGGTCTCCTTGTGTGTTTAGACTTTTTGCTCTACCTGTGTTCAGTACCTGATATTTTGGATGAGCAGTCATATAAGTAACTGTATGCTAGTAGAGCATAATAAATACTGATTATATTCTTCTACCTTCATTAGGCTCAGTGTCTGAAGTTTTAGAATGGTAAAATGGACTTCTACTGTGCTTTATTTAAAGGAGAACAGTTAAATGGCTTGCCTTCCTCAAAATGTACCATATTTTTTCCTGTAAGGTGGCTAGGAAGAGAGGAAGGTTTCCTATTGGCATTCCCATTGATGAAAGTTGGAACACAAGGATCTGGATCGCATCCAGTAACAGAACTAAAAGCAGTCCTATGTCAAGACAGTGTAACAAACAGGGGTTTGTAGATGCCAAGCACAGGTAAGTAAGGATTCTGCATTATGACTTCTTTCCTGTCTCTGCATTCTTTCACACATGCACTTCTGTTTGTAAGCACTCTCTTCTGCAGTCTCCAAAGTCACTGGGATTCCCACTAAGTTTTCAGCAAGAAGAGGAATATCAATAACTACAGGCACTTTAATACACTTTTCACTTTGTCAAGGAGACATAAGTATTTTCCCACCACCATTCTCCCCATTAGCAGCAGCAACTCTTTTTTTTTTTTTTCCAGCTCATTTTGCTCCTAAACACTTCCAAAAGGTTATACTGAAGTCACTTTTCAGTGAGTAACCAAAATAGTCAGGTATTAATTATGGCTAAGAGCAAGGTCCAAAGTGTGATTCGTTATAGTTCTTCAGTTCATCTAGAGTAAATAGGAGCTTATCTGTGGAGCTGCCTGGGTTTTTTACTTCAGTGATACCTGGAAACTATAGCTCAAGATCTTAGAGGAAACTTTGAACGCACTATACTAGTTTAAACAGGTTTGTGGCCTTTGGCTTTTTAATCTTTCCCTTGGTTCACTGTTAGATTTGAGTGATTGCCGAGTAGTATAAAAGCCTGGAAACTGGATATTAATCTTGAAACTCTTCTTTAGATTCTTTTCCCAAGGAGGATGTTACACATTAAACGTTGCCCATCCAGCTGGGCACAGAAGAATGTTTTCGACTTTTATTTCAACTCTTATTCTTGATCAGAATGAAGGAAACTCCGTATTTTGCCAGAGTAGACACTGAAGCCTCAAAGCAATATGAAGATGTCTTTGTTTCCATGACTGTGGCTTATTCTCATTAATAACATAGCTTTGAACTCAACGTTAAATCTTTCCAATAAAGCTATCAAAATGTTTTGCAATTTATAATTCACAAAGAAAGCACATCCTTGTATCTTATTATTGTGGCTTCACAAAATAAGCTATGCTTGAGGTGGGACGAGATCATGACGTGTAAATGCCCAGCTGACCTAACAGAAGATATTAACTCTTTGTCTAGTCTATTATTTTAGTCACTATTGCATTTCTACCACCCTTTTGAGGAAACAGAGATTTGAATAATGATTCCTTATAGGTTTGTAATATTGAGGAAAGTTTAATTCTGAATAGATATATGGCACTTCTGTATTTTCTGTGGAAGAATATGTTGGACTTAAGAGTACTTTAACAAAAAAATAACTTTTCATGTTGGAAGTTCAGCTCATAAGTCATATAATGCTTTTGAAAACTCCACCTTGCATGCCCACTGTTCAGTCTTTTGCCCATGTAATTCCTTGTGGTTTAAGAAATCCGGTCAGTGCTCAGTTGATAGGAAACCCAGACAAATAGAACAAATTAGTAATGCAAGGGGTTCTTCCCTTGTGTGTATGCATATATGAATAATAGTAAAGATTTGTGGCTGGTAGCGCTTTTTATCTTCAGCTATAGTATATAGAGAAAGTGAGTAGTACAACCAGTCCCTGGTTATTTAACTAAATTTCCTTTTTGCCTATTTATGTAAGTGACAAAAAAGTGGTGCTTCCATTTTCCACAGATGGATGCAGTATCAAGGGTTTCTTGAGGAGTCCAGAGGCCTTGAACTTACTCCTACTTTAAGGACAATAGCATCATTTTTTCTTTCTGAAAGATTTTAAGATCTAAAGAGAGCTGTCATCGTTTCTGATACGTTAAGTTTGGGCCCAGGTCAGACCCTGATAATTGCTATGAGTTGGCCACTCAGGAAAGCCTGACGTAACTCATAGCTTGGGTGAGTACACCAAAATGAAAGAGTTCAGGAAGGAAACCCGTGTACATCTTAAAGGTGGTGTCTTCATCCAGTGCAAATCAGAGTAAGTCCAGTACAATTAGGGATTCCCACTTGGTTTCTTGAGTCTGTGCTGATTTGCCCCCTTTTCGGTCTGACCCTTCGCTCCTGACAGGCTTGCAGAGAGCAAACTCTATTTGCAAGTCTAATAATGTGGCTGAAACTGGTAATTACTATACATACTTCTGGAAGATCTATAATATAATTAGCAGCTGCTGTGAGTTGCAAGATGACAATAAGAGAAGATTTATGTGCTTCCTTTTAACTTAAGCATGGTTTACTTCAATAAATACAATTCTGAGATAAGAATAAATGCATATTGCATTGGCCAATCTCCCCTGTGACACTGAGATATGTATTACCTCTTTGCTCCAATTATCCGAAATGATGTTGCTTTCCCTTTTTCTCTGCTTTGATTGCCTTTTGAAATGTTCTCACCACCCTTGCCAAAGGGGTGCAATTATCCCTACAGGTTAAACCTCTTCATTTTGGGTGGAGAAGTTGTGTAAACGTGCTGCCAGTGTGGCGGCTTGGTGAATCAAACTTTCTGCCCTTACATAACTTCTTCATTAAGAGTCCCACCTGATAGTTTGAGGAAGCCTTGGTTGTTTGGGTAAGAAAATGACTGAAGCTAGTAAGCAAGAGAGCTCTCACTGTCCTGTTCTGCCTGGTCCCTCACCATCACTGTGCTGCCAAAGCGTGTTACTGGTCTGACCCTTTGCATCTCTGATGTTTTAGCATAAAGAAGGCGTCCACCGTATGTAAGTGGCAGCCTTTGGACAATCATTTACCATCTCTCTGGACTTCATTAAGCAGAAACTGGCCTAAAGTACTAGTGAGTGGTCTATGATCAAGGTGTTCCCAGACCTTGATACTCAAGGCAGGAAACTAACTGGCACCAAGTCCAGCTCTCTTATGTTCTTTCAAAAGCCAAGATAATTCTCAGTTTGTAAAGGCCAGCTCCACCAGAGGTGAGTGCACTTTCTGACACAGCTTTAACAAAAAGGTCTGCAAGAAGGCCCTCAGCAAAATATCATCCCTTTCAGGCATGGCTTCCCCAGCAGGACCAACGACTTAAATTCTTCTGCTGAGGTTTAGGATTACAGGTCTCATTACAGGGGTGTAAACTCTCTATTGAAGGTCTTCCTTGCTTTCCACCCATGCCTAGTATGGTGAAGACAGAGTTATTCTATTGCCTTTCAAGCCCTCTGTGCTCAGAAGGGATTAAGATTTGCATTTTCTACTACCCCTTGAAAGAAGGTGGAGTGAACATCAAAACAGCCATGCAACTGCAAGTATGATTGAAGCTAATAAAAACCCATGCTCTTGAAACATCCTTGTTACTGAGCTCACTGCATGAGGAATACTTCTGTAACCTGCCAGCCTTCGGCTCAGTTGTACTGGTGTTGTGCAGTGATTAGAAACACCACTAGATGCACTTATGATAAACCCTTTGTTGGACCTCTAATCTCTGCATGGCTGTGCTCACTTGAAACTTGAAGGCAGACTACGTGCTGTGCAGCACTACACATCTCAGGTAATAACTAAAACGCCAAAGAAAAGATCATGACAATAATAATAATGATGATGATAAAAATAAAATGATGTAATTGGAAAATCTGTCATGTACCTTTGCTTAGTCTGAGCAAATTAGAGAAAAACTCCCAGTTCCCAAATGTTGGATTGCGAAAGAAACTCGCAGACAGAAAAACTAGAAGCATAGTTATCTTTTGCTTAAGAATGGAATCGCTTTTTGGGGGAAAAAGAGGAGACACTTTGGATTTAAAACATTAAAGTTGCCTGAAGCACAGAGCAAGTGAAATGGTGACAGTCTGGAACTCTGGGTTTGACTTTTCAGAGGTGTAAGGGGAGTAAATGCCTGCTTGCTGTTTCAGCCATTTTTAAAAGCATCCCTGATTTCTTCATGACTATTTCCCAAATGCCATGTTTTTAATCTCAGTTCAGAAAGAATTTAACTGTTTTTCAGAAAGGGATTAGACCTAATGAAAGTTTTTCTGCTGATTTTGATAGACCCCGAAGGATAATAAGCTCTAACTCCTAGATTTTCTGATTCACTCTTGTAGTAGTAACACTGCTCTCCCTAAAAATTGCAGGATGATCTGGGACTTCATCCAACTCATGCTGAAGTCTTTCCACTCAAATAGAATCCTTGGTAAACAAAATCAGAGGTGATTACTCAGTAAATATAACGCATTGTCTGTTACAGGTCTTTCAGTTAGTCTTGCGTCTGTTCCAAAGCTTGGTACAGGATGCCTGGGAGAACTGCACAATATTACAGACCTTTGTTTGAATTCTGTCCTTTTCATTTTGCAGATTTTTTTTTTAATATAAAAAAAGGAGCAGGAAATTTATGAAAATGCAGGCCATGTCAACATAGTTCAATTTCTCAACTTGTCATCTTGTCTCAGTTCTAACTGGAAGAGCCTGAAGAAGGCCCTATGGCCAACTTGTCAGCTCTAATCTCCCCTTCTACTCTTAGCGGATATTTTATTAACACTTTTTAAGACTGTTTTTTATTTATTTTGCAGACTACATGCTGAGGCAGCAGCCAGTTTGTTTCTCTTCATCTTTCTCTTCTTGCTCTCTGCTGCATGAGAGAGAGGTTGGCTCTTCTGCCATCAGAGTCCACAAATCACGGCAAAAGGGATTGTTGCAGTTTTCATAAATGTGGTGTTACTTGAAAATTATAGACTGCAACTGCTTATTGCAGTTCTGTGCAATGGCTGTAAATTGGGCCCTGTATCTTTCTGGTGACAGTCATTCCCGCAACAGGCCTTTTAGGAAATTGGAAGGGAAATTAAACAAGAACAAGGGGTAGCTTTCCTTTTATCTTTGACATGCCTTCCTGAAATCCTTATCTATCATTTTCAGGCAGAGATGTTACTGAATTGGTGGTGGATTTAGATGTTGTCTGTTTCTGAGGCTACAGACTGCTGATCCTGCACGCTCTTTGAGGCAGATCTGTTGACAGGGTCTAGATACACATGAAATTTTATGAATGATGCACCAGGATGACATGGTACCAATGGAATGTGTTATTTCTCTATATTCACTGTTCATTATTTATAAATCAGCTTCCTCAAGCCAATTTAAAAGAATTGAACTGAACATGCTGTGGCCATAGTTAGGGAATGGTTTGCAGAGAAGATTGAGTGGTCAGTAAAGGAAGGCTACATGGTGACTTCATTTCTCTTGTGCAGGAGATAAAGATAAATGAACTGAAGGCTCTGTTGGCTATCTGTGTTGGCTATCTGGACCATGGATCCAGGCATGCAGGAGTAAAAAAGTCTACCTGCTTGGTTGCCCACTTCTTGCAGGATGGACATGAGGCAGGGAGAACTTTGACTGCCTGCTCATCTCATTCCCTGACCATAGTTGCATAGTTCCACTGAGCCAGTGCATAGGATGGTGGGTGGTGCATAGAAAACAAATGAACTATAATCCCACCTTCCCATCCCGTATAGGGAAGGGAACTGCAAATGTAAGGTGCAGTTCTGAGAGTCAATGCCTTCTTGAGGTGGTGCATCTTACTCACCACCCTGTGTTCTGGGATGTGCCCAGTCGTAATCCCGCCCTGCAGCCCTGGCCTTCCTTCAAGTTTGGTCTGGTGGGAAGGGCTCCTCACCTAACCTTACCTTTCTCTTCAGCACAGAACTTGCCTGAAATGAACTCTGTGTCGACACTGACACAGGCAAAAAGCCTCTGTCTGGAAAGGCCTTTTTATATCTGTTGTACAGAAGAAGAACACATGTTAATTCTGGCTATGGCAGATCCTCCAGGCCCACACCTCTGACACACCCAATATAAAGAGAGTTTAAACAAGCACTTACCCTTAAGGGCAGGAGGGATGCTCGGTTTTATCACCTTCCCACACCCCAGATGCAGTCCTGGTTTCCTCCAGGCCCTGTCAGAGCAACTGGGTTCTTTCCCTGTGTGCAGTAAGTGGCCTTCGTGCTGCGGTTTGTGTCACTTAACCATCTCTTGCTCCATAATGCTCTCTACTGCAACAAAACTGTCAGGTACAAAAGCACCTTCTTGCACAGGTTGGAGAGAATCAGCCAGCGCTACGAATATATCGAATGATGAGCTTAACGCCCTTGTGCATCTCAAACCAAACCAGAAACCTGACCTTGAAACACCTGTGCGTCTCCAGCGTTCCTGGTGTTAGTGCCAGTGGAACAATGCCCTACCTAAACCACAGCATGACAAACCCTCAGCCACGCCTGGTGAGAACTGGCACAGATCTCTGGTTTTACTAACCGCTCTGCCAGGGCAAAGCCTTTCTCCCTAGCTACACCATGTTTAAATGGGCATGAGCAAATTAAAAGGCACAGTTAAAAGCCCTGATTTCCTTATCTTTGCTGTTAGTATTGCTTTTGATTATTCTGAATGATATATCCTAAGAAACCAGATTTGCTTTTAATCTTTAATACCACATGCTTACTTTTCACTAAGCCCAAACAAGGAAAACCTATAACTCAGTTCCACTTTTGTCTGTCCTCTATTTGTCTTCATGTATGAGCACAGTGCTGCAGTGTTCAGGCTGTAGATGATGCCAAGGAAAATTGAAGTCCAAACCAAGAAGCTGCTTTCACTGGAATTTGGAAAAACAAATACGGAAAGCTTTCTGTTGCTCATTTTATTTCATTTTTAATAAATGTAAATTTTGGGTCAACTCAACCTGACAGTGTTTATCTAAATAAAAATGCAACAGTTACGGGAATGAGAACTGAACCTTAAATCAGAGGAGGCGACTTTGATTAGTATTTGGCTAGGAAGAGGGAAAGTGTCTAGAACAAGAGAATTTGAAGGCCTTGCCATGTTCCCTCTGAAGTGGGTGTAAATTTTATCAGTGTCTTTGAAGGAAGCAGAATCAGACTCTAAATTAGTGACTCTGCATTACTTTGTAACTCCTACTCAAATCTAGTGCTTCTAGCTAACTTCAGTTTTAGCTGGATAGAGAACTGGAGGGGTTATTTGGAGTTGCCTTAAACCTATATGCTGCTAAATGATTTACTGGATAGCTAGATTCCTATAATCCTGGAATTAGACCTACTGGGATATAAATCCCTGAAGCTCACAAGCAGTTAAATAAGGACTAAAAGGAAAAAGAAAAACCCATCTAATCCTTTCCATGCTAAGGTATATAATAGCACAAAATTAGAAAAATCCATCTTCCACACCGAATAAAGAGTGATTACAAATGAAGGCAAGAACATTATCTAAAAATATTAGGAGCTGGAGAAGTACCATGATCAAATAGAGCAACAAACAATTCCTGAAAGAAAGGGAAACTGCATAAATATTCATGTATGTGTTTTAAAGGGTCTGCACTGACACTAAGTAGAGCTCCTTTTGGATGCACTTTTATCAAAATTCTTAGCAAACCTAATTCCATACCTTTATTGCAAAATTTTCCTTTTTCTGTGCCAGGAGAGCGTATGCAAAGCTCTCATAAGGAGAGTGAAACCATGGGCCAGATTTGCTACGGCCTTGGAAGCTTTTTCTGGTTTACTGTGAACAAGAAGGGACTGAATTGCCCGAGATGGGTATCAGTCTGCCTTCGGAACCTGCTGTGGGCAGGTGAAAACTGCCTGAGCACTTCAGTGGCCCAAGAACCAAGCCCTGTTGTATCCTTGTTGCTCTGTTTTCTGCTCCAGGTGGGCTGATAATACAGTTCTCATTTTAGACACCCAAACTCAGGAGTGAGATCCAGAGTTCTGGTTGCACCATGCAGAACATGATCTGACCACATACGCTTTGCAGGGGTAGATGCAACTGCATGCGGGTGATGGAGCCACAAAAACTGATTTTGAAGGACCTCAGCGTGATTTAGTGCTGGTAGAAAATATTGTACAGTGCTGAAGAAATGAGGAAAGAAAGTTTAAGCTTATATAATGCACAGCTGTTGCTGGAAGGGGGCAAATGATATTCATTTGATAGCGTGTGTGAGACAACGTGCACGGCAGTATCTCTTAGAACAAGGGTTATTGTATTCACTGCAGTTATCCTGTGGGAAAGGAAGTAATATGCTTCCATCCTAATTCCTGAAGTGTTCCTGGAAAAGGCAACTGATGAACTGACTGTGGTACTTCTAGTACCTCGTCTGGTTATTCTGAAATTGATTTCACAAATATTTCATGTGTGTCAGGTGGGCCGATGAGGAAGAGAAGAAATCTAAGAACAATTGATTCTACCCCTGCTCTGCTATATGTCCTTATCACCTTAATATTGCAGAAGTCAGGCTGCGTCCTGCAGTCCTGATGCTAAGTAATTAGAAGCAATTCCGTCAATAAGGCGACGTGCATGTGAATAATGGCAAGCACTGCAGGATCTGGCCCTGCACCGCTACTGTATAAATGAGATTTTGTACAAATAGTCACATTCATGTGCAACCAGTGGATGTGTTACTTTGATCATTTGAAAAAATGAGCAGAGGCAGGTGATTAATTGTGGCTAGTAAGTATTTGCTCAGTATTCACAAGTAGGAGCGAATCATGGTTATTCTGCCTCGGGGGCTATCTTTGCATAATCTTCTTTGGAAACATAATGTGCATTCCATGCACCACGAAAGAGTCATATAATCTCATTATGGTGGAACCTGTGTGTTTACTAATATCCATGTACAGTTTGTGTGAATGTATTTGCGGCCGGTTTCTGCCTGCTTACCTAGGTTGTGCATCCGTGCAGGAGGAGCAGTGGGCACCTGCCCGTTTCAGGAGGCAGTAATAAGCCTTGGCCAAATATGATATGGTAAAATCATTTGCTTCCCAAACTATTCCAAATCTCAAGGCAATTTCATGTTGTCCTGGTTTTGGCTGGGACAGTTAGTTCTTCTTTTTAGTGGCTAGAAGAGCTCTGTATTTTGGTTTTAGTCTAGGATTTGTTATGAGAAGAATGTTGACAGCGCACTGATGTTTATAGTTGGCACTGAGACATGAAGGACTTTTCAACTTGCTGTGTTCTTGCCAGTATGCAGGAGCACAACAGGCTGGAGGGGAGCGTAGCTGGGACAAAGAGCCCACAACTCGCCTTATGATTTTAACTTAGACTTGGGATTGAGGGCTGAATTGGCCAATGGAGTATTCCATATCGTGCAACATCATGCCCAGTATATAGATAAGGGCTGACCAGAAAGAAGGGCTTTTGCTCTTCTGGCAGCTCTCTTGGGAAGGCTCACTCTCAGACTCTCAGAGTGTTCTCTCTCTCTCGTTCTCTTTTTGGGCCTCTCACTCGTTTTGGATTGTGGTGTGCTGAGACTTACCCGTTTCAGAATTGTTTACCAGGATGAGACAGACATTGGTCACCAGGTGGTGAGCAATTACACTGTGCATGACTTCTTTGTATATATTATTATCATTATACATGCATATATATATATATTCATATATTGTTATTATTAAATTGTTCTTATCTCAACCCATGGGTCTCCTTCCCTTTTCCTCTTTAATTCTCTTCTCCATCCCCTAGGGATGGAGGAGGGTGAGCAAGTGGCTGTGTGGCATTTAGTTGCGGGCCAGTTTAAAACAAAACATATGTGTTTTGTCCTTCAACAGATGATTTATGTTAAGGAGTTGTGGAGTCAACATTTCCCTTGATAAATTCTGTTCTACCCTAGGCATTATTGGAGAAGTTACAGGGTTTGCAGACCAAAGTTTCTCGTGTACCACGCTGCAAGGTGTGCGTCCTCCTACACTGGTGCCTTAGCGTTATTCACTAGAGAATGGCTATTCTGTGAGCCTGGAGGGTACGTGGCAGAGCCATCACTGACTCCAGCCCTTCTGAAACTTGCTGATAAGTCAAAAGAGCTTCCTTAGAGTCTTTTTTTTCTTGGAGATGCACATTTTAAGTGCTCCTCCAACAAATACCAAGGAGAGGAAAAGTAGATAAATGCTAAGCTTCCTTTGCATTCCACAAGAGGTCCCAGCTGGTCTTTCTCTTCCAGCAACAACCCTGGGGCAGAAGGCAATGCTTTTTTTGTTTCCTCTCACAGTATGCAAAACAAAACCTTAATAGGGCTTGACATAGCCATTCTTCTCCATGTGTGGTTCAGGAGGTTTTCCTTAAAAATTGCACTGGATGCAGGGTGGCCTAAGACTTTCTAAGCACTTTGGCTGAAATTCTAGTCAAAATTTTATCACAGGGCTTTACACATGCATGAATTTCAACCATAGTTTCTATTTCACCTATATTACTGCTTTTTAAGGCCAACAGGAACCGTTGTAGTCATCTTGGCTGACTCCAATAAGCCAGAGGATTTTACTTAGTGACTTATGCATTGAGCTTGCGGTAGAGCTTGAGCACAGAGTTTAGAAATACATTCAACCTTGATTTAAAAACTCAAGTGACAGGGATTTTAGCCTAGATAGTTTACTACCCATCCTGGCTTGTTCTTGTGGATCAGTTATCTGACTTAGAGAATTAAGGCTGTACAAGAAAAGGAAGCAAAATATAGTAGTGTCTTCCTCTACAACCCTTCTATTACCTCAGATGAGACTAAGAATTGCATATGTTCAGATTGATTTTTTACAAATCAGTGCACAAGTATTTTCAGACTTTCAAAGAAATAGCACATTAAAACAGGACATGCTGAGAGCTGGAGCTTTTTCTTTAAAATATTTGTAACAAAGTTCTTATATATTATAAAAACCGTAATTTTTCTGGCATTTGAAGTGGTTTTTTTATATTCTGAAAGGCTTGATTCTGGGAAATACTGGAATTGAAAAAAATTGGTGCTGTTTAGCAAACTAACACAGAACTAAAAGTTGACAATTTGCTTTCGGAGAAAAAAGTGTGGATTGTGTGTGCTTGAAAAAGTGTCTTGATCTATGTTGGCTGTGCTGCAGTCAACTTCTGCCTAATTAGACCCGTAGCCTTGTTATCCAGTCAAACCCCTGTGAACTTGTCCTGAAGGTTTATTGGGACCCTTGCACTGATTTCTGTGTTGATAAATGGGGTCCCAATATTCAGATCTCATGCCTCGCCTCGTGCTTGTTTGCTCGTTGCGGGAGCACATAGCACAAGCTGTAGAGCAGCAGTCTCAAACTTTGCTGGCCCATTGACAATAGTGTTTTGGCAAGCAGCAAGCTGCAGGCAACATCGTCTTTTGCCTTCCTCGTTAACTCAGACCATTGTGGAAGCTTTTCCTTTGGTCACAGGGCATGCTGGAGGGCTCCTTGGGTGGCATGCTGGCTCTGAGCCATGAGAGCAAGCCTACGCTGTAGTTGTCTTTCAACTGCACGAACAGGGAGCAGGGTACCAAAAGGTTATGTAGCATTAGACAAGTCCAGGTAAAGGTTCTATGATAACGATATAAATGTTGCCCATAGCAGCATTCATTCTCCCTAGTTGTTTCTTGTTTTTTTTTTTTTTAAAACCAATCTCTAAATGTCTTATCAAAGTTCAGAAGGGAAGCCTATACTAACAAGCATGGTGAATCAAAGCTTATCAGCTGGAGCCTAAGTTAATATTTGCCCATTTATTCAAGACTTTGTTTGTGGATGAGAAGAATAATTGCCTCGATAGCAATTGATTAGCCTTTAATATCTGTAACAGCTGTTAAGCCACTGTGAACTTGTAAATGGGATTACTGGTATAAAACTGGCCGAGTGCCGTTTGACTTCAGCAAACCTTTAGCAACCCTCACCAGGAGGTGGTCAGGAGCACAAGAGTGTTCTTCTGCAGGTGCTGCTACTGCATCTGCACAACGTGCAGAGCCCTTAAAATGGAAGCCAAGTAGCAAGTTGTTTCCTGAGTAATAATTTCCCCCCTGAATCAAATCACAGAAATGATAGAAAAATTGTGATTAGAAGAAATTTTCTGAAAAAAATTGCAAGCCCCATTTTTGACTGGATCAATTGTAATGATTTCTTCGGGAATTTTAAGCTTCTCCTCTGCTTTTTTAGTCCAGTTTTTACTAAATGAAAAATTGTTCCCTTCTGAATAAGGAAACATCTTTGGACTACCCAAACTTGAACTGAATTCAAGTGTCTTGGTGTTTCACTGGAGAGGAATAAAAGAAAAAAAAAACACATCGTTTGTTGATTTATCCATCACCTGAACATCCAATATTTCAGTATTTACCTGATATTGGGACTACAATGTTTCTGTGTCTTTATTAAGGAGCATTTTACATGTTATGTAGGGTACTCGCCATTACAGTGTGGCCGTTTACTAATACAGTTGTTCTCTCTGCTTATGTTAGATAATATCTGAATCACCACATGATGCTAATTCATTTTTAATGACATGTAAATGTCAGTGTAGTACATGCATACGTATGTATGCAAAGGAGTCTCTAGACAGAAAAGCATATTAACCCTAGCTGACTGGTAAAGGTGAGAAAAGTGATTTTCATGTGGAAATAAGAAATCAGATGGAAAAAACCCTCTCCTTTGCATTTAATTTCAGGATTGATGTATATCTTAGATTATGCAGGAATAAGATTTCATTGGCTCTGAAAACATTCACTGCTGGCAATAGATAGCCTTATCCTCAAGTTCCACAACAAAAGTCCCGTTGACACTACTGGGACTGTGATTATGCTCGGTGCGTGTTGGTCAGTGTGTGGGATACACAGTGCAGCTCTTCTGCAGGTGTGATTCTCTCTGACCCATTCAAATGACAGTGAGTCAGAACTTTCTCAAGGCTTCAGTTATTTCCATCCCATAAAGGAAGGATGCGCTTGGCACAGGTGTCTACTGGCCTTTTCAACTCTAAATGGCCAATCTCCAACTGACTCAATGGTGGGCCTGTTCACGCAGGAAGAGGAAACATCCCTGTGTGCACACTTTCACAGCTAATCCTGATGCCATGAAGAACCTGTCTGAGATACTTCAACATGCTTCAAATGCAACTGTTCATCTAGAGAAAAAGTTTGATGCAGATATTTGCTGCCCTTTTCATCTTAAACAGCCTGGAAGAGCTGGCTATCATTTGCACTAAACTCTGAAATCAGTAGTCTCAGAGCAATGTCCTGTATTTTGTTCTTTTAAGCTGAAAATTCCCCCAATGTGCTCTAGCTTCACTTCTCAGTTTTTGCCCTTTCATTAATTTTTTCCTAACAGGGACAAGCCTTAAGCACAGGTGGCTGCTGTGGTTCTTTATTTCTGCTGATAGCAATTGACCTGCCAACTGTCTATTCTCTTGGTAATAGTAAACAGGTTCCTAATGGTTAAAGTTCCTTCCATTTAAATTTTGTAGTCCAAAAATAATCTAGTATTTTATTAGCCAGGGAACATATTATTAAACACATACATCATTCTTACCAGACTGTACCTCTATTAAACCTAAGTAGTTTTAAGTTGGTATTTTAGGGTTTGTTGTTTTTTTTTCTGTTAAAAATTTTAGGATAGGGCTCAAAACAATGGAAATTAAAAAGTGAATTGAGTGATTAGTATGTAAGTAGAAGGCCTGGGAGCTAGAAGCTATGCACAATTTTGACAGTGTGTTTGAAACTACACGAGAAAGAGTATCTGACAAGTAGCAGACTCCTTGCTGGTTAGGGTAGACTCAGAAGTAAATAGTTGATTTCAAGGGGTGTATTTCTGTGGATTATCTTGGTTTATATGAGTTATGACACCTAGATATTTTATATTTTGTTATTTACATTATGTGTTTAAATTGTAGAAATCCATCATACTTGCTCAGCTATTAAGAGAGGCAAGATATTCCTGGCATCGGCTAGATGACCCCTTGAGTTAACTGATAATGAAAAGTATCAGAGCTTTCATATGTTAATGTGATCTGTGCAAGACCCCTTCTGTGGTGTAGCCAAACCATATGGAATTTATATCTCCGTCGGTACATGGGAAAACGACATTATTTACTCCAGGATATGGTAATGCTCCCATTGACTTTCTGAATCTTTGTGAATGAGTGTTAATGCTGGTGGAGCTGACAGACTGCTATCACAGGCTCGGCCGAAGTACAATCCAGCAGGCTCTGGTCAAGCTCTTGCACACGCTGCTCTGCCAAAGGACTTCAACCTTCACCTACAACACCCTTGTTTTTCCATTACTAAGACTTTCCTAAACATACAGAGCCAGAGAGACATATTAACACATGCATGCATGCCAGAAGGCACAGCATGGCTCTGTGACCAGGAAGCACACTCGTTATTTAACAATGGGTAGAGCTATCTGCGTTTGTTTTTCATCTGAGTTAGTCTTAGCCACCTTAGTTAATATCATTTAGGTCACCTGATACATTATTTAAGTGAACTATAGCTGGCCACCATACCCAGATTTCCTTTTCCCACAATACTGGGAAGACAGCTTTACTTTTCCTCATTTCCTCATTTGTATGTCCCACGGGTACGATCCTGTTCTGTTGTGCTCTTCTAGAAAGGTCTGTGCGTTCGGCATCGGTGGCCCCACTCATCTGGACATCCCCTTGCATGGCTAAAAATCCATCTGTTATTACAGTCGGTAACGTTTACCATCGACATGGCTGCTTCTTCTCTGAATGAGACATTTTCTCTCATGAAAATGTCATTCCTTTTCGTTTTCGAACTATGTTCCTACTCTACCTTGAGGGAGGTGTATTTTTCTACCTTTCTACCTAACAACAAAAAAAAAAAAAAAAAGGGGAGGGATTTTCTGGATTGTTCAATTCTTGAAACAATCCATGGCCACAAATGGGTAGTCTCTTGTTTCTCAATGGAGAAGGTGGCTCAAGGGGAGGTAGTGAACTAAATGGCATGAAGATCAAGTGGCCAAATCTTGAAATGAGGACTGGGCCGGAATGTGGTTGTCTTGTGGTTTTTTAACTTTTAATGACAAAAAGCAGCTTATTCTAAAATTTTTTTTTTTTTCTGAAAAACTATGATGTGTTTGGAAATTTTCTTTGTTCTTTTTCAAGAGGTGTTTTTCAAAACCCAAGCTTTTTAGTAATTTGTGGTATATATTGCCCTCCCCTCCCAATCCATGTAAAATCTAAACAGTGTATTTCTGTTATTTTTAGTATCAATCCAAACTTTTCAGGCCACTTGAGCCCTTCATGTGAATAATGAAAGCCAAACCCAGTGGAGAGAAGTAGAGAAGAGAGAAAACATGGACATAATTGGTTCAGGGATGGGAGAGCAGCACCGGAAAGGGACTACTCCAGAAACCTTACCCTTGCCACGTGTCCCTGTTGCAGGACTCTTCTTCTTGAAGCCGTCCATCAGACAGCAATGTTTTCACTGCTTTTCTTGCAGGAGTCGTGCTGGGAAGGTCGCTCACAGTTGATCTGAGGAAAGTAAATGCAGTGTTGAGTTGCATGGCTTCCACCTTAAAACTCTGCGTGGAATTTGGGAGCTCTGTGGGGCACCCAGCGCTGCTCGTTAGCCTGTCCTTACATCTCAGCAGCAGCCTGGCCAGACCTCTGCTCTTCGTGCCTCTGCTATGCCCCAAACACCACAGGCACAAATAATTTTGGATAAGTCTGTACTGAAGTTTGATTTAATAAATCCCTCTAATAAGTGCAACAAAGGAACAGAAGAGATCCCTTTGGTGACTGAGCCAGCTTAAATGAGCAGAATGCTTTATAATTAACAATCCAGTGGTTCCCTTCACATGCTTGGCTTTATAAAGAGCAAAGTGAAAAATACTTTCAAAGCATTCAGAGAAATCTTTGTTTTATAGGACTACAGAAACACTGTTGTATCCACTGACCACCACCAACGATCTTAAGGCCATGCAGCTCTAGGTCACTCTCACAAAATGGTTGCCAATATTTTCTCAGCAAACTCTCTATCGATTGCATAAATACAGTACAGTCCCCATGAGGTAGTGTTGACCTGTCACATAGTAAAGATGTGGCAAGCCCCATAATTCATTACCAGTTGGAAATAGAACATCATTGGAGAGATAAGGATAACAATGACTTTCCATCCAATGATAAATTACTAGCAGCTGCATTATTTTCCCTCACTTATATATGGCTCTCTTTATTGAATTTAGCTTGAGATAAATAAATGATCTGCCAGGAGCCTGGTTAATATTACTTCTCTGGGACCCATTTCAGGCCCAACTAGGCTTTTGCTGATAATATCTTTAAGCTTTTCAGTAGGGAGAGACATAACATTTGTTTCTGACAAGAACCCTATGTCGCCTTATCTGTTTCATTTGAGAGGCCGTCGACCTCAGCTTCTTTAGTTAAAATGAGAGCTTTACTGTAGAGGCTAAGTTCTTGAACTTGACTCTCCTCTTACAATGAGATTATATGTCCTGGTTGTAAATTTGAAGCCACACATGATATACAGTTATTCTTAGCATTTCCTGTTGATCACAGGGTGGTATTGATTGCCCCGCTTCTGAATCTTTCTCCTATTGGTTTGAGAAAGAATTCTATCTTTTTTATATTGTTATTCACCCCGCGATAATCTGCGAGCTTGTCAATGCACGTTTATATTTAACTTCATGAGTTTGTTCCCTTCGAAAATGACAGTGTTTTTTCACAACCTCTTCCTCCCCCTTACAGCTTCGAAAAGGCAGCTTGACAAACACATACCCACTGGGTTACGAAATAAAAAGACCAGTCTAAGAACAAAAGATTAACTCTTTCTGTGAATCAACATGCCGAGGAAGGCACTTGAACTCCTGAAATTCTTTTTATTCCCGTTAATAATTTATCTACTGCTTCAGTGATTCTGGCCTTTGCAGATCCTGTTGGAAGAGACGAGGCAGGGACGGGAGGGAGCGGAGGTGCGAGGCAGCAGGCGTGATCAGCCTGTGCTGCTCTCCTACAGCAACTGTTTGGATACCTCGAATGCAGTATTTTTGTTATTTCTGGGAAGCCCTATGGTCAGGTTATACATTAAAATCGGGCTGTTGCCATTTTTCATGCAGTGTGAATTAGAGGAAATTAAACCCAACCACTTCTGATAAATCCTCTCATAAATAAGCTAGCTGGTGGTGTTAAATATAAGTCCAGCCACAGTTTGATTCACATTACGGAGAACAAGGAGCAAGTTTTTTTTTAACACTCCATCATCATTATTGTTCGTTATTCTATAGTAATGCCTAAAGCTCCAGCTGAGTTTGGAGCCCCCATCTGCTAAATGCATAATAGAAATAAGACAGAAAGAGCAAGGGAAAGAACTATTATACCTTCCTGTCCCTTTTACTTTACAGCTAGGAAACTGAGGCACAAAGAAGGAAAGCACTTTGCTCAAAGCCGTGAGGAAAATCTTCAGCAAGGTTGGCAACTCCCAAGAGATCATCTGAGTTTCTGCCAAATGCCTTGATGTAAGATCTTTTTCTGCAGTTTTTTTGGGGGTCATCTGTCTCCTTTACAGTTTCCCACTAGGCAAAAGTTACAAGATAAAATGGGAATATAACAATAAATCTCTTTTATCTGATGTTAGAAGAATTCGCGGTTAGGAAAAAAGGCACACCCTAAATAGCATTTTGCATAGATTTGTGTAAGAGAAGATATAATCTGTGTGCATATTAATTTTAATTTGAACAATGTCTTGTCTTGAAATGAAATAAGGAAAATTTGCCTTTTTATATAATAGGAGTAGTTTTGGCATGTACCGGTCATTTGCAATGTCAAATCAGGAGATAAAAAAATATTGCACAATGCTCCTAAAAGGCAGAAAGATTAATATTTATTAAATCAGAAAAATAGGATAGTCATGTGACACACAATCTGTGTCAGCTGGAACCATTTCTAGTTTATCTTGAGAGACTGACAGGATCTTCTCACCAGTAATTATTAGCTAAACTCTTCAGAAATTAATTTCACATACAATCACAAACACAGCCAGCAGGGGAAAAAAAAAAGGATGGCGGATATCAAATAAATTATTTGCTGCCAATGAATGATAATGCATTTTCCTTTTCTGCTGTGCTGCCATTCTGATGTTTTCCCGAGTACCCAGAAAGTATCAGGATGAGATTCACACACTCGCACAAAGCCCAATTAAAGAGGCTTCATGCAGAGCTTTCTGCAGAAAACTGAATTAACTCTCGTGCCCTTGTGTATACATGATGTGTGAACAAAAGGAGGGGAGGAGGACTGCAGCAGGACTCTTATGTTGTAGTAGTCCCCAGAGCAAGCTGGGACAACGTTTCCAGGGACTTCTGACCACAGATTCCAGTAGCTTTGTCACCAGACTACTTTACTCACCAGATCTTTCATGTGATGTGCTTCTTGGGCCTGGAGGTGTATGGATAGCTTCTTGGAGAGGTGAAGTCATCAGATACTCCCCACTTCTAGCCCAACTGTGTCATTACAGCAGGAAAAGGCCATATGTGTCACTGGAAAAGTTTAGTCTCTGGTGGATCATTCTTACAAATATCCCTGTGCGGTGGTGGGTAAATGCAGCCTGTCCATTTTGTGAGCCTGGAAACCAGAATGCTGAAGTGACTTGACCGACATCTAGGGAGGCTCAACTGGGAATGGAACCCTTTTGGACTTCATAAATAGAACATCCTTTCTTGCTAAGCAGTGACTGCAGGTGCTTTCTCCTGTAGTACGAG
Organism: Tauraco erythrolophus; assembly: GCF_009769465.1. Taxonomy (NCBI): domain Eukaryota; kingdom Metazoa; phylum Chordata; class Aves; order Musophagiformes; family Musophagidae; genus Tauraco; species Tauraco erythrolophus. Next base: position 17,118,385 of record NC_141479.1, on the reverse strand, counting down.
CAGTTACTCTCCATTACCAGTTACGTGGCATTTATCTGTTGCTCTGTATGTTCACTCTGCCATGGAGGACTCTCGATCCATGTTGCCCTTTCCACAGAATTGGGTTTGCTGAAAAAAAGCCACATCTGTTACACAAAGTAGTTTCTTCATCTACTGTGAGGCTATCAGAGAATTTAATCTTTGGCGTGCTGCTGAGAGGTTTTACAGCATTGCTGTCAATACATCCTTGACAAGGATCTTTTGCAAACTTTGGCAGAGGAAGTGTAGCTTCTGTATCTACCTCTAAATCTGGTTTGGTTCAGATGAACCATGCTCCATGTTTTTTGGCACTTAGTCAGCCTCAACTCTGTCCACCTGCGTGCAGGAGCACTGCAGTAACTTCCTTTCTAGTCATCAGATGTCATCTTTGCAGGAAATTAGACCCACACTTACATTTGTCTCTGGTGATAATTATTATCCCTCGCTCTGTGGTCACCACCTTTACAGCTGGTTTACAGTAACAGATGACACCAGTGCTCTGCAGTTCCCTTCAGTGTAAGGTGTGCAGATTTGACTTGTCTTCTTCAGTGGTGGTTCAAGAAGAGTGGCATGGAGTTAGTCGTTTGGAGCGTTATTCATAGGGGCCTGGCCAAAGGCCAACAACTCAATTCATGTTATTGACTGAGCAAGAAAAATGCCACTGATACTGACCTTGTCGTAAATTCGCAGCCCCTGTCCCTATGCCACCAGCTGTCCAGACCAGCCTTTTAAAGACCGATTGTATCTGCGTTCTGGTTGCTGAAATTGTTTGAGGTTTTGTTATTTCAACTCTGTGGGCTCAGAGGAGCAAATTCCTCAATAATTTTTCTTTCTCATCAGCCAAAGGCACCACTCTGCTCTGCACTAGCAAGGCTGGAGAACAAGGCTGTCTTTACATGAAAAAGCCCTGCCTTTTCCTCCTCGCATTCGTACACGTTCAACATGACTTCTTGCTTCTGTCATTCATCCTATTAAGAAAACCCCAGACTGCCAAGTGCAACCTCATTTGCCAGTTTCCAGGGGATGGCAAGCATTTATACCTGAATCATAAACCCTCAAGGAAGGGCCTTATCTGATGTGGTACACCAGGCTTAATGGGCTGGTATATGCAGCTGCATCACCTTGGGTAAGAACTTCAACAGAGCCTCTTATAAATAGCGTGCCTGATGTTACATGCATTATGCCGAAGGACACAGGTGTTTATATTTACAGACTTAGTACTTAACTGCTTTAAGTGGTTCTTTGGTGGTAGGATCTAATTGAGCAATATTCTAAACTGATTTGGTTCAGTTTGAAATTCCAGCTCTGCAGCAAGATTTTGGATCAAATGCGGTTTGACCAGTTATTGTCATCTCTCAGCCTTACTTGTAGGATGGAGATGCATTAATGTGTTGATGATGTAAGAGTGAAGGAAGACTTTCTTCACTTGTAGCCATTACTGCTGAACAAGTTGTTCTGATGATTTACCCAGAAAGCCCTAAGTGTCCTTATAAATGTAAAATTTCCTTTTTTTTTTCCTTGAGCAGATGGAAGACTTAGATGGAAAGGAATAAAAACATAATTTGCCAGAACCCTCAATTAATCATAATCAAGTTTGTGCATGTTATACTCAACAAGGGTAACAACAATGAAACACAGGGAGAAAAGGATGCTTTCCTCAGGCGATTCTGAAGACATAAAAGCAATAAAGAAGCATACTTCAAAATAATGTGGAGATATATGACTGCACTAAATAAAAATGCTTCTTTAAGGTACTGTAAAAATAAAGATGTTTAGTTAGATTTATCATTCTTGTTACAAACGCAAATTCATTCCCTGGACTACGCCATTGGCTCTGAAAGCATCCAAGGGATGGTTGGAGCCCACTGTTTTCTGTAATTACTTAAACACTGTTTCGTTTGTTACAGAGCTAACGAGACTATTCCTTCTTTTACTCCAAAGTAATGTATGGGACACCTTGATCCTGCAGGTACAGGTTTTTAACTTTTACACTACATTTAATCCATTTTTTTAATTGGGTATAGCGAGAGGAATGGTTTACTTATTATTTTGCATGAGTCACATCCAAACCTGTGAAAATACATTTTTTAAACTAGTTTTGCAAATAGCAACACATGTTAATGGAAAGCCACCCCACTCCCCAAATCCTCGCTCGATTGAGAATGTTCAAAACCAGTGAGATTTATTTCTGCAGCCTCATTCAACCATTGCAATGAGCAAATGAAACAATTGTTTTATTTGTAAGAGGAGATTATCCCTTGAAGGCAGATAGAAGGACACTGCCTACAGAACCCCATTTGCAGGCACAAAGAACGCTTAGTCGATTTTTGGCAGTGATACTGAAGCTATTAGTTTTGGATATGAGTTCACTGATGTTCCCTGCTGTAGATTTCCAGTTAGTTCATGAAGGGCCTTTAAAATTACACACAGAGCTTCATTAATTGCCTCAGAAAAGAAGCAGCAAATATCAGGCCCTTAAAGTGTGTGTGCACAGAATGGCCATTGATTTCGATGAATATGTCCCACTGGAGGACCAATCCTACGTCCTGGGAAGGCAATCACAGTTTTTCCAGTAGCTGCAGCAGGCACTGCCTCAAAGTACAAGGGCTTTTGCAGGATCAGGCCCCATTAGCTGCTGGCTGGATGTCTGTCTGTCTGTCTATCTATCTATCTATCTATCTATCTATCTATCTATTTATCTGTATACATGGTTTATATATATGTACACACACATGCATATATATAATCCTGATTCAATGTGTTAAACGTGTAACACCTATTGTTTTAGCTCAAATTGGAGACCAATACAAGTTGCCAAAGACAGGGTTTTTCAGAAGAACATAACAGAAATCCAGCTTTGTGGTCTTGAAGACTTTTTTTTGTCCTTTCTCCCTTTGATATAGTAGTTCCTGAACATTTGTTCTGCACCTAACTATCCATAAAGGAGAATTTCCTGCACCTTCCTTGCAAACGGCACAACCCTATGTGATCCCTGATCACAACAAATTGATTTATTTAAATAAAAATAATGATCTTCTTTCCTTTCTCCAGCCCCAGCAGAAAAATCCCATGTAGCCCTGGTCAGCAAATTGATATACTTACCTTCTTTTGCCCTCCTTTCTCGAATCCAAACAATACCACTCTGATCCCCAAGTAATAAGAAAATGATTTATGCAAACAAAAATAATTATCTTTCTTTGCTCTCCACCCTCTAACTGTATAATCTCAGCAGCTCCTTGTTTAACAAATTGATTTATTTAAATTAAACAAATGGTGATCTCCTTTTGACCTCTATAGAGCACTCTGTGGAAGACTCCTACCACTGCCACCACCTTCCCCATATGGTTAAAAGGATGTATTTTAAAATATAACAGCATTTCTAACTAACCTTGGTACTTTGTGATTACTTTAATTAAAGCTCATGGAAGCTCTGTTACTATGCCATAAAATTAGGACACATCTCCTCTAAAAAATAATAAATGTAAGTTAAATGTACCTTCCTCCATATTTTTTATGACAAGGACAGTTATTTATTTAATTCTGCAGGAGGAACTGTACAGAGTTTGGATGTGTAGTTTGTCTACACCTGTCTCTCCCATTGTGCTGCCCATAAGGTTCTTTGCAGACAGACCTTTATAGCATTGGCAAACTCCGTGCACACATACGTGCTACACCACCTCACCAAAAGCACTGACAGAGTTATCTGGTGCCAGCCTGCTCCATGACAAACGCCAGCAACAGCTGATGGATGAGATAATGAACTCCAAGTATTTCATCCATTGTTTTAAGGATCTGTGAAACCACAAGAGCTTGTGTTGTGAGGACTCTGGATCTGTCACTGACAAAACGTTCATGAGAGGCAGAGTCCTACTTAAGAACCATTGACGTGACCTTTTTGTAAAAACATCCCACGTTAGATAGTCCTGAAGGTATATAAATACATATATATGTGTATGTATATGTGTATTTTTTACTGTGCTGGTTTTATTTAAGATGGTGTTTTCTGAGCTGTCCTACCAGTATCTCTGTTTTGTGCAGCTGCTACTTAAATAGTCATTTTGGCATTATACAGAATTACATAATTATATGTGCCATAAGCAAAAGTGCAAATAGTCCCACTTAACACCTAATCATATGATATCTGTTGTGAAATGCTGGCGAAGGAGCCAATAGATATGACTGTTACTTTGCTATTAGCTCTGGTTCTTTGGAGGCAAGTATGGACTGCAGCTGGAATTTGACATAGATGGAAGAGGGATTAAGTGATAGTGGGAGCCTGAGTATGTTGTATATAGAAACATTCTTTCCTCAACCAGTTTCTGTGGTGCGTGATACTCTGAACAGGACATTGGTGTTAACTAGTCTTCCAGACTTTGAAATATTCCAGTTTTTTGCAGTTCTTCACACTATGTGTCTGCTTTGGTTTCAGACCCACTTGTGTTGTTCTCCAACCGCAGAGAGTGACATGACATGAATGGTAACACAAGGCTTTTGCTGTAACATTCGATAATTGATTCTCCTGGATGCATTGTGACTCCTCAAAGGTTGCAAAGAGAGGTAAGAATGATTGTACAGCATCAAAAATGTTGGTTCATTCCAAAGCCAGAAAGTTTTCACTCCCTTAAATCCTTCCCCTTCAAGGTCTAGCACTCTTTGTAACTCTCTGGAAATGTACGAGAAAACCATTAAGAGAGATTGGGTTTGTTATCAAATTATTTTCTTCTTTCTTTTTCAGTAATTTTAAGTGGGTTTTGTAATGTTGAACACTGAAATGGGAATCACCATGTGAAAAACCTGGTCGTGTCTGTTTATATGATTGCTACAAACTCTCCATAGCAAATCCAAATGAAAGGGAAGGACATTGCAAAAACTGGTCAAGAAGTTTCATAGTAGAAATATAGATACTTCTCAAGGTTCTCAAATCCCACCCTTATTTTTTTCTATTTTACATATATTTTTTGTTCTTCCAAAAGCAAAATAATTGAGGATTTTGCATCTGAAAACCTTTCGAGATAGAATTTCAAAATATACTTGGATATTTGTTTCGGAAAATTCAGTTTCATGGAGCTTTGGGCTCTGATCCTCATGTTGCATTACCTGTACTCCTGACTTGCGAAAGGAAAAGTGAAATGAGACTCAGATTATAAGATTATGCAAAAATGTTCCAATGGAAAAAAATCTTATTCTGAAATTATACACGGAACGTTATAGCTGCAGCCTTTTGAAAAATTTGACCCTCTCTATTGGCTTACCAGAGAGGCAAGTATTTCTTGTGCAGATGGGTTGGAATTAGTAGAACATGAAATAATGTCAATGGTACTGGTAAGAGGATTAAGCAGCACTTCTGATGTTATTGAACGGTTTGCAGAGACCATATTAAACAGCCACGTCAGTCCACAGGTCAGCCCTGCAGTTCTTCTGCTAAGCAAACACAGATGCAGAGTTCCCTTTCATGGTCATCATTTCATGCCTTTGACACGTTAGGCTCTTGGGACGCAGTGGCATATTTACAGGCTGAACATTAAAGATTCCTCTTTTTCAGATCGTTAGTGGACACCGACATCTAAATTGGTAGTAAAAGGCAAAAGCAGGAGCTCAGGACGCTGAGGAGGGACTCCAGCACAATACAAACAACTAAGGGAAAAATCAAGCTACTAGAAAGTTCCCTGATTAAACACTGGGGGCGTTTTCAGTTGCTGACAAAAATTCTTCTTAAGAATATAGTCGGTTTTAAATCTCTTTTTCTTTTGAGTTGATCTTCTCTGTATTTTGCCAAAGCTGCCTATGAAGTCGCAGTGGTTGAATTTCACAAGGCGAGAGGAGTTCAGCTCATGTCAGCACTGCCAGGCCGCTGTGCTTGTTCAAAGTTTGTGCAAATCTGCTGGGACTACAAATTGGCCAGAAGAAGTTGAGGGAACAGTCTGTCTTACGATATTCCTGTTCCTTTTCTATTCCAACAGAAACTTTGGCAGTTCTTTAACATTTTCCTTAGTTTTTTGTTTGCCTGAAACCGGGAGTCAGAAATGAAGAAAGTAAATAAAGCAACTATGTGATAAGCAGGGGGGTTTATACACACATAATGCATATTCTTATGTGTGTGTAGTGAGGAGGTGGTGGGACAGATTCTTCTTGTTTATCTGAGTGGTTTTACCTGGCTCAATCCTGAAAACTCAGGCAGTTTTCAAATAAAGATACACATACAGATAAGATATGTGTCAAGGTAGAATTCCTGAATGTAGAAGTTGTAGACAATTCTTATAGAAAGGAGAGGATAAATCATCTGATAAATTACAGAGCCTTTGGTCAATAATTGTTTACTACGATGGAAATTCTAAGTGAAATTTCCAGCATACAACTGCTCCATGTGTAGCCACTTCTTCCTGCTAGAGGAAATAAACATGCAACCAGAGAGTGTAGCAATGAATTACATTCAACCTCAGAAATGCTTTAGCATGTCTTCAAGAGCGGCTGCCTGCTTCAGTGATGGATTATAACTTAGCATGGGATCCCACAGGCATGGCAAGGTATTTATGTAGTGTTCTGATTGCTCAGACACTTGGAACAAATGTACAGCCAATGCTAACAGAAATCAGAGGATCACTATCTCCCACTTTATTTCATTTATTTATATTTAGCAAGCGCTGGAATATTACAAACCACCAAGCGCAACTGTAGCTGGAATATAATTTCCAAAGCTTATTTACAGTAGCTCTTGCTCACAAGGGGTAATGGTATATGACTCCATAAGTAGTTCCATTGATTTCAGGGGGTCCATTAGGGAGAGGTTCCGTTCCTTGTATAGCTGAGCGTATCTCAATTTGGTCCCATGTTTGAAAAATAGAAAGAGCTCCTTTACTGCTATGTTCTTAAATGAGTGAACAGTTTGAAAGTAGCCCTACCCATCACCCTCACCAAAAAGCTAGTAATAATGTAAAATACCAGTGAGGCTGGTGGGATGCTGGTTTTGCAATATCACATTGGATGCAGGAAACAGCACTGCATGCTCTTCAGTTAGTGTGTAGGTGTATATACATCCCGTGTGCTGTTTTCAGCTCCATATTTGAACTGATCCAAAATTCCAGAGAAAAGAAAAAGCTGAGATTCACATCAGTAGCAAAGAACGTCAGGTGATGTTGATTTAAAGAAAACATTAATCAATGCAGATTTGCTTGGAGCTGGGCCCGGGTTCACTCAACAGGTTGGTGAACCTTAGCAAATTTTTCTGTGAATCTGTTCTGTGTTTTGACTTTGTAACATGATCTGAAATCATCTCAGTTTCATGTGGTTTTGTTGTGCACGTTTTGGAACACTCGTGGGGGCGAATCTGGGGAAATACAGAGATGCCATATTCTGCATGATATGGTAAGGTAAATAGTATTTTACTGACACTCCCTGATACCAAATTGAACAACGTTTTTTGCTGTCAGCATAGTTTTAAAAGAGGAGACCATCACTGTCTGTCAGTGTTCTTGTGTCTACAGTGGTCTTTGTTTCAGAGCCAAGAGACAGTCTTCAGATTGTGTCCTAAATAACAGTATTGTGAATTTTGGACTGCTAATTTCTTTTTCCCTGTTTCTGGTTAATGTCAGAGTTTTTACTGCGTAGGCAGGTACTGGAGTAGTGAAGAGTATGATAGATTTCTTGATGTATACTGGCTTGAAGTTATATAGTTCTAGAAAAGATTAGAATTTTATTTTGTGCCTGTGGATGAGCAACTTGTGTTTTAACTTGTTTCAGTTTGTATCTGAACTCATAAATAGGTGTAGCCAGTCTCTATAGCTGAAAATAAAGTATTTAAGATCCTTCTACCCCAATCAGGTCAAAAATATGATGAGGTGACATTTTCTGTTAATTTTATTTCTATTCCATGGTAGACTCCAGAGCAACAGAGATGTGAGACACTCAGCACAAGAAACAAAATCTGATTCATCAGAGGATGCTAAATTTTTCATTCTGTTTCAGGGTGAGCAACAGAATCATTTTGCTGGAGTGAGATTTTGGAGAGAAAGGCTGGTGGGAGGAGCTATTTATTTATTTACACTAATTCAGTGCCTCATAATTGAGACACATTTGTAGCTGTGAGAGGTAGCTTTGAGAAAAGGAGAAGGGTTCCTAGAGGATGGGCCAATGGGTGTAGCTTGGTGGCCTGGCACATATACAAGGTCAGACTAGATAATTTAACCGTCTCTCTGGCCTTAAACTTGAGGAATCTCTGAAGAAGGAAAAATCAATGTCTGCAAAGGTAATAAGCAGGAAAAAAATGTAACAAGTTGGAGTGTCCTTTAATGCCCCTGCGGTTCTGCCCCCCCAACCCATCAGGCTGTGGTACAGCCACAAATTGAATGGTCCTGTCAGTCCATTCGGAAGTACAGTAGGAAGGAAGAACAGTTTGCCAATAATATTCAAGCCGAAGCTGACATCTTTATTCTCCTCTAGAAGAGTTGTGTTTGCAGCCGCTTGTATCTTTGCATTTTTCCACTAAGGTTGTCTCACTTATTTAACTTGACACACAGAGCACCCCTCAGAGGTCTTTGAGATTCAAACCAGCATTGGAAGTGACAGCCCAGATAACGTAGGTAATCATATCGGACCTTGTGGGACTGCTCTGACTGCTTTTTAATTGATAATTCCAAGTTTCTGTAATAAATTTATTTCTTAATTATATACTCCATGTCATACATGGTGGCTAATGATTACACTAGTTTAAGTTTGCAGCCTAGAAGACATCTTCCTCCCTAACATATAATTATGATTTTCCTTCCAAATTAAGATTTTCTGAGAAAAAAAATGAACAAAACCCACACATGAAATCCAAATAAAGGAAGGTAAATTTGAGGTACTAAATTAGGCAAGTGATATTAATGAGCTGATCATTTCAGGAAGATCATAAAACATTTAAATAACACTGAAGTTATGTATATTTAAGCAGTTTTATGGAGAATTAAAGTCTTAAATGGTAAATTTAAAATGTAAATACAAAAGTCGATGAAGGAATGTTAATTGCTTTTCCTAAGATTCTCACATGGCCTGGGATGTTATAAGAGGTATCAAGAATTACATTCATAGTAATAATGTTCCCAATCCAAAGCTTATTAAAGTCCTTGGAATTTTTCCACGGATTTTATCAGTCATTATATGAAAACAACAAATGCTTCTAAATGTCTAACTTCCAGTACTGTGGAAGTTAACTTGTATGCTAAAATTATATATGTGATGTCAATATTCTAAAATAACTATGAATTTCCTTGGCTTCCTTTTAGATGCCAAGAAATTTAAACTGACCTTAAGAACTTACCCCGTTCTCTTTTAAGCCAATAAAATTACATTTGCAGTAACTGACATTTTACACCGTCAGATTAGTTTATATGAAAAGAAAAACTTGCATACTAGGAGAAGCTGCTATGATTAGACAAGGAAACATATCAACAAATTGGATTATCATGAATATGAATTCTGACATGCTTGTCCATAGCTCACTAATACTCTTACATTATTTTTGACTCAAATAGATCAGATTAAAACTTAATTTTACAGTTTGATAATAATAATGTTTGAAACTAATAAAATTAAAATCAGAGGTAGTGAGGCTGAAAAGTCATGAAATGAATATCCCAGTGGAAGAAGAAGCTCAGAAAGTGGACCTTAGCAGGTGGTTTCCTTGATTCCATGAAACTATTTGATCTTCTGGGAGAACCTGGAAGAACCATGGCCACATCTCCTCCACTGTCTATGTCAGGATCTGGATGGAAGTGGTAGCCTTCCATGCAAGCATTTTTCTCCATGTAGACATAGGAATCATGTTGCAAGGGCAGCTGTTCCACCAGCAGCCAAAAAGAAGTGGGATTGCCATCATGTGAGTGACTTGGAAGTGACTCGTGACTAAATCGTTGTAACTGGTACATGCGAGCAACAGATACTTCAAGGGACTGGTAGTTCCCAATGCCCAGGGGAAGAATCAGGAAGAAACAGTTTTTTCTCCAGGAAAAATTCACTCCCACCTCTGGAGTGATTTATTCCAGAAATAAGTAGTAGGTTAGAAAGTGCAACATTTGTTTTCATTTGGTCAGTAGTGAGACAAGTTCCATTGTCTATGTAGTAAAAAGATGTCCCGCTGCAGACAAACGTGCCAGCTCCACTGGCAGGTTGCCCGGGCCAGGCGAAGCAGTGCCCACGTGCCGTGTGTTTCAGTGGGTGACGGAGGTGATGCCCAACCTTAGAGGCTGTCTAGAGCCACCACGAGCCTTTCTGGGTCAGGGACGTGCGTGCGTGGAGCTAGTTCAGCCTTACGGAGAAGCCACCCTGCCAGTCCTGGCAGAATGCTCTGTGAGAGAAGAGGTGAAGCCAATGCAAACCTGGTCTTTTCTTTTTCTTCAAAGCATATAACATCCACATTACGCACGGTCCAAGGCACGCGATCTACTTTGCTGTGCCTCTGTTTCTTCAGCTGTTGGTTGGGGATATTATTATGCTCTTGTCTTGGATGCTGAGAGGGTTAATTAATTATGTTTATGAAACCCTTTGAGATTCTCAGATGAAAGGTGGCTTTAGAATTGTTAGGTGTTATTATAAGAAAAAAGAATGATTTTATTGCTTCATGTTAATGGTTAACATCTGCACCACAAAACCTGCTTGATCACATAAAGATTCTGCTAAGCATTTAATCCTAATTTGCAGGCTGATGCATATTCATTTTATTTAGAAGATTAATTTAGTCATCAAAGGTTAATCTGCCCCGGGTTTGTAATTAGACAGAGCAGTGACTTGGCGTCTCTGGGCTCACCCGGGTTGCGCTGGGTTTTCTGAGTGGGCAGGGCTGTCACTGTCACCAGTTTTCACTTCCAGCTAGCACTCGGAGAAGGCTTAATCTTTGGAGAAGCTGAGTGGTAAAAGCCTTGGCCAGTTTGAAGATTAAAAATAAAAAGAGAAGTACAAACAGATGAACAACCCACATAGTGAGTCTCAGAATGATGGTTTAATTCATCTCTGGCAAGTTTACTCAATGAGATGTCAGGGGATTAGGCAAGTTTGGAGGTTTTTTTAATATGTATATGTAAAAATGATTAACAGATTTCACAATGCTTTGCTGTCTGAATCCTGCCGCTCTTTCAAAAGTCATGATTAGCAGCGTGCAGAAAGTTTCTGAAATGAAAGATTATGAGGCTTTCTTCTGAAAATATCAAATTTTACCTTTTAGCTGATGTTAGCAGACACTGTTAGAAGGTTACATGATATGACCTGTAGCTGCTCGTCCCCCTGAAAATTAAGCCTTTTGTGCTCAAGGTTGGCTCCTTTAATCAAGTCACTAAAGAAAATGTGGTCCTTGTGGAGAACGAAAAATAATGTTTCCTTTGCAGGTACACCAGAAGGCATCTTTAATTACTGTTTATGAAGCTGGCTGTTACTTAAGTGTGAAGGATTATTAGTGGCATGGTGTTGTCTTTTGAAGTAAGGAAGAACAGTTGCTGCTGCTTTGTCATGTCCTCACCTCTACCCTGTTGCAAAGCAGGCAGGGAGGCTGATAGAAGAGGGTGTGCACTGCACGCTGCTGTGCTTCAGCGACGACATTAGACAGTGAGGCGGCCTCCAGCTGCAGACAAAATTGGGTGATGGGAGGCCAGTGTGATGGGGAACATGCTCATCCTCACTGTCGGCGGAGGTAGGGTTGTCAAAGGGCAGCTGTGTGATTTGGGGATCCAGCTCACACTGGGTCGGACATGGGAAGTTCAGTGTGGTAGATAGGACTGGGAAATTGCAGGTGAAAACCTTGCAGATTGAAAATCTCTCTTAAAAACAGTGGTTTACCCAATGTGAAATGAATACGTGCTGCAAAATGAGTACTGTAAATGAAAATCATGATACTAGAGTTTGGGGAGTTGGCCAAACTTTTACATTTCAGTGCAGCTTGGCTTCGATTGAGTTCAGAATCCAGATTCCAGGGCGTTTTTGCCTTTTTTTTCCCCAGCACAGTTCTCACATCTCTATTGTAATTTGCCAGTTTTTCCCTCCTCTTTCTGGTGCAGAACCTCAGAAGCATCCAAGAAGGGATTTTGGAGGCCATAAACAGTTCTTAATTGAGAACAGCCCTAACTCAAGTAAAGTGCCAGTTTGCCTATCAGGATATAAATGAAACTCTTTTATTAAAGCATTGTATTTTAATTATTATGAAGAACAAGTGGCCTAACATGAAAAAGCTTTTAACATAGCACTTATTTGCTTGATAGCTGATAAGTTAATTTTGGATGGATGATTACAGCTATGACTTTTCATCTTCTGTGCTTTCATTTTTACTTGATCTAATGACTGTTCACTGATTTTCATTTGGACTTGAGGTGAACTTCTAATTCGTTTGCTGATAAACTCAGATTGGTTGAGGCCTGTTACTGAAATCAGATTTGCTATTTCCAGTTTAGAATGCCGGAGAGGTTTTCTTGGTGTTTTGAAGGAAGTCTGATGATTTGCAAAGCTAGGTGCTGTTTACTGGGTGCCCCATTACTAGGCAACTGTAAGCACTTGTCCCTCCGTTCTTTACAATGAAGATAACCAGCCATGCAATGAGAGTATGTGATGGCAATTCACTACAACTGGGAAGAAAAAAACAGAACAGCAAGAATACATGTCACTCTGAGCAGATATTGAAAAACAATGTTAGTTACTGTTATATCATTCAAGCCCTTCCCTTCTAGCCAGGAGGCTGAGAGTGAAATTAAACACACACAATTGCCACAGATTTTAGACTGTTTCTGCTGTCTTAGTTATCTGCTCAACCTGAGCCTCAGCATCTTCACTTGCATCTTAATCTTGAGCTGATTTGTGTGAAGGGTAGATAGATACCACTAAAATGTGGATCGCGAGCTTCATCTGTCATCCCTGCTGCTACGTCATCGTCATCGACTTCAGTGAGCTTCCAGAGGAATGAGTCTGGCCCACAAGAGGATGTGAACTGTCAAGAAGACAAACCTCTTTCTCATCCGTTTGAAATGTTTGTGGGAAAGAATGCCCTAAATATTTAGCAGGTTTTGTAATTTGAGAGGCAACGCAGGTTTTTATTTGTTTTAGTTTGCTCCCTACCTTTCCATTTTCTTTATTAAATAGAGGAAAACCTTGCCTTAGGCCCAGGGTGCTTATGACAGGGAAAAAATATCTGCCAGAATCTCTGTTATTGCTTAGGCCTGTATATATTGTTATTGCTCTTGTATTTGTAATAGCAAAAGGTGACTATGCCTCTCATGAAAAATTCTGTTTGCAGAAAAATACCCTCTTCCCTGCACCTTTTCCCAACCTAGCACGGTGCATAAAGAATCCAGAGGGGTTTATGTTAGTTGAGTTGATGCAGCAGGGCTTGTAGCAGTCTATATGTAAGGACTAGACACCTGTGGAATTGCTGGGCATGGCAGTGATGTACCTGAGTGATGCAGCTCAGGGAATCAGGAGGAAGCAGAGATGTTTTAAGCTAGTTTAGCTTCCTCTCCCTTGCACTGTTTGATAGTCCATGCAGCTGCACAGAGAGCATCAGTCTAATCTGCTACAGCCCACCTTAGTTTCTGGTGGACAGAAGACCTAATGTGGAACTTCAGTGCTGCAAACTTCAGATGTTTCCACAAAGGTCCCCTATGTCAGCACTTTGAAAAGGCAGACAGACTGATTGCTTGCATCAACCACCAGCAAAGATCTTGCCCCTTCATATTTCAACTGCAGGGAGCTGCAGTGACTCAGCCTTGGGTGGAGGGGGGAGATCCTCCACCCAGATTGCCAGCTCAAGCTTGTTGCTGGTTTATCTTGTGGTCTTAGGCAATGTGTTAAGTTCTGCTTCTGGAAGACCTCAGGGTTGAACTCTTAAAGGAAGAGCGCAGCCCATCACCATCATATATTGATGCCTGACTGTTACCTGTTGAAGTCATTTATGTATTAGGACCCTGAGAGACACCCATGTCTGTCTGTGTGCTAACTGAGGTGGTTTCCATGTAAGACATAAAAAGGCACAGCACAACACTCATGACTAATGCTGAGTATGGGAATATTCTCACTGCACTCAGTGAGGCCATTCATATGCGTGTGTAATGGCAAGTTCCCAGTCTTCTGGGACATAAGTGTATATGAAAAAGTTCATATATATCTACCATTGAATTTGCTGTCCACAAAAGTCAACATTTGAAGGCTTTTGGAGCATTCTTACCATTCTGCCCTTGTGCAGGATGATTCTGAAGCAGATTCTTGTTGACTGGGATAATCTACGCTGCAGGTGGCTGGCAGTGGTATCTTTCTCTCAAGTGAGTATGTCAGCTCCAAGGCTGGTTGCTGGTACCTTCAAAAGGTAAGAAGTCAGCACCTCCCTTGGCTGGCAAGGCTTCTGCACGACTGAGTGCTTCTCTTTCCCAGCAGAAAGGACTACACTTTCTGCCTTTGCCCTTGCCTCAGGGTGAATTGTCTTTATTACAGTTCCCCTGTGGGCACAGGAAGTGATATTATATAAGAAATCATTTTGCAACCCTATTTCTGCTAATCATTGCCACTCCTACCATAATAACAGACAGATGCAATATACACGATTCATGTTTCTATTATTTTTCTGCTACAGTTTGCATGTGTTTTCCATTTAATTACAGTATATGAATTTCGTATCTCTCATTCTTTCCCTTCTCACATTCAAAGTTGAATTTGATATCTCTGATATATAGATAGGCCTGTGGTAAATCGTTTGATGCACTTTACACTCTTAGGTCTGAGTCTCTGCAAATCTTTTAAGTGCTCTGAATATTTTCCAGTTTTGTTGGTGGTGCAATAGTATCTGGGATACTATTGTAGTAGTTTCTGCACAAAGACAAAAGAGTAGCTTGAGCATTTAAAGAAACTTTGCTTAACAACAACGCCAAAACCAATCGTAACCATTTATAGTTTTCAGAGAACTCTTTGCACCATTATATCTCAAAACAAATGGCAAAGGACTTTGCAGAGGGAGAAAGCTGAGGTGTGATGTTATGAGATGACCGGGACACTACTGGCTGAGTAGTGACAGCACTGAAATAGAAACCAGATTTTTGTGACTGATCTACTCAATGGGAAGTATGTCTCAAAATGATTTATGTTTGAGGAACTTGTGGTGTGCTACTCGTTGGATTCTTTCTTTACCAACATGTATTACCATGTTTGAATTGAACATGTTGTAAAACTTGAGAAAGGAGTTTGCAGTTGAAGTTTTACACCAAAAAGTACACCTAAAATAGAGGGGAACAGGATTTTCTGAGAGCCTTTACTAAATGTTTTTTCATACCATATTTTAAACTGAATTATTAGAAATCTTACTAACAGTGAGCTCTGCCTCCTCTGTAACTTTCTGTGTGTTTCAGAAAGAACTGAATTATACTACTGCTTACCAAGAAGAAAAAAGCAGTGTAAGACCATTGGTTTAAGGGACATGCTTTGGATTTACACTGGCATCCTGAAAGCAGAATTGTCCCCTGTGGATGTAGAAGTATCATCGTAACTCTCCACAGGTAATATTCAACTCTTATTTTTTCTGAGTGCAGTTTCTGATTGTAATGACTTCTACAGATCTATCCACTGCGTAAATGACACATTTTTAAAAAACTAGGTGAATGCCTACTTAGTTCACACATAGCCCACAAAAGTTTTGAAGGCTTGATGTAGTCTAGTAAGTAAATAACTATAAATAAAACAGACTATTAACAAATCTTTAAATGTGCATTATGCCATCAAACTATGCTGTTTGGAAAGAGTTGTGATGTTTGGGAAAAATTATACATGTTTTTAACAACTGTCCAAATACATACGTACACATCATTTAAGATGTACACAAAACTATCTCCATGGCAACTCTTGGGCCCCAACAAGCTTTATAAATCATCCTTTGAATATAGTATTTTTAGTAGCTTTAACAGCACAAGTAGACACAGGGCAGCTAATCATAGGGAGAAATACTGATTTCAAGGGAGCAGGAATATAAAGATGTCTTTGGACCTAAAGGTCAGGACATATAAAGTCACTTGCAACTTAACTTCTCCCACAGCCATCTGTAGCAAATGGCAAAATATTGATATAGGATATATGAAATACACTTGTGTGGTGAGTGGACAGAGATTTGTAGATCATGTTTTCAGTACCTGGTTGTTCAGCCAGGTGAATAAAGAAACGTTTCTCTTGCTGAGAACTCTTGTAGGTCAGTAACAGCTGGAATTTTCACTAAGGCTGTTATCACTAAAGTTTTTTTTCATTACTTGTATGTCATCTATGACCTGCAGATATTTTGGGATAGTGGATTCCCTAGACTCAGAATATTAGAGATATTTGATGTCCTAATTCCTGTTCAGTCCATAAGGACCGGAATCTGTGGTCTTCCTCGAGCTTCATTGTTTAACATTGTATGATGCTTGAAAGACAAAATTTCTTTAGATAAGAAACTTCAGAGTAGGGACCTTGCTTTCCTGCTTGCCTATGATGTTATCAAGCAATAATCCTTTTTAAATAAGGATTAATGTTCAAACATGATCAGGCTGGTGAAGTGTCTTTCTGGCTGCAGAGGAGATCTGGCAGAGTCTCCCTCTGCCTGCCTTTGGATCGTTTTATAGACTTTATTTACATAAGCTATTTTACCCGTGAGCGAGGTGAGGTTTGTGTATGGGATCATCAGCTTCTCCCACTACCACTGAGGAACGTGAGACACCATCTCGGATTGAAATCTTGCCTGCATCCAAGAACAATGCCCTACAAAGGCATCTTTTAGTTGTAAAGCTCTGGAACCAAGTTCTCTGACTCTGTATCACCTGGAAAGCTGTTTTGGATTTCACCAGCTTGTTTTATCACATGCTAGAGGGCTCATGTGTTAAGAAGACTTGTCTTAAGCAATCCTCTTAGTGTTCCTGTGAGAGGTGGTTATATTTTCAATACGGTAAGTCAATCTGCTGTCCATCTCTCATGGGCAACTTGATCAGGCCTCATGGGGCAAAGTTAATAGAATGTTGTAATATCTAAAAAGCCCCTTTACAAGCAGCACCGTTTACTTCTCGGTTGTACTGCGTATTTGCTAATTCCCATCTCCTTGCAAAACTTTCTGGGTACTCCTCTGGCACTCAGATTTCTTTATCTGACTTGTTAGGAGTGAACATGGCCCTTAAAGACTCCTTTATTTTTGGACAGTTGTCAATTTTACCAATTAAAAGAACGTCGTTTGGATAGTTATCAGAAGCTGGAGCTGAAAACATGTTTGCAATTAATGATGACATAGCTTTTTTTATTTGCTGCTCTCTCTTTTAATTCCAAAAAGTGATATTTTTTTGGCAGTAGATATGAGAAAATATGTCACTGTGTATAATTGCAAAATGCTGTTCATTTCTGTCTTGTAACTGTGGGGGGTTAGTTGATACAATACATTTAGTTCATTCTTGGCTCACTCAAATGCATGACACACATTTAAGTGTATTATTAATTATCATGTTAATATTCATTACCATGTTAATTTCCATGGGATCATATATTTCTACATGCCTCCAAATTGATGTTCAAGTGTACATGCAAGCATGAAAAAGCCACTGAATGATTTCCTAGGACTTTCAAGTAAGCTTTAAATAAAATTACGTTCTGTGTATTTTCCTCAAGGCAACCTGGGTTTTTTCAACAGACTTTAGCTCCACCATGATATTTGCTACAAAACAAGATTCATCGCTGTGAATGGGCTTTGCATAAAGCTGCTTCAAATGCTCCTTGTGCTTTCAGCCAGATTCTAAATACAAATCCACAGCACTAGCTTTACTTTAATTTCCTACGTTGCATCTGCCATCTCATCAGAGCAATCTGACTGTACAGTGCACTGAAGAAACTGCATAATATTTCTAGTGGCCTGGATTTTTCACTTGATATATAACAAATATATGAATAATGGCTCTATAAGTATCTGCAAATTTTTCAGTAGATGGCAGATTGTTTTGCAAGAGAAAATTCTATGAGAAACAGCAACTTGGAAGCAGCATATTTGTGGGATGAGAGTTGTACCTCAGTTTAAAGCCTGTTGCCCAGAGATTTAAAAGAAAAGGCGTGATACATGGGCTATATAGCATAGCAAGTATTTTGAACTCAGCCTCCTGTGAGTGCTGATCATCTTTACCTGAAGCCTGCTGAAATCAGTGGAAAAGTGTCATTGTTTTCAAATGTGTCAGACTTCTAATGCATGTGTCTTTTTTCCAGAAAATAGGCCCATCCAACTCAAACTTGTCCATTTCTGAAAACCTTTGGTTCTGAGGGACTGCACCTGCGGCAGGCTGCAGACGATTGGGTTCTTTTTCTAAGCCTAGGGAAGTTTTAAGAGGTTACACTTACATTAATTATTCACTTTTACTTCTTTTATCTTAGAGAACACACAGCATTCAGGGAAGAGAGAGGGTGGCTTTAGCTTCTTGCCTCAGCTGGTGGGTCGTCGCCTCAGAGCAGACATAAGGGCCATGTCATGAAACCAGAGTGGGGTCCCAGCACTGAAAATTTTATTATAGTGTAAGAATGTCTCCCCGCCAAAGTCCCTGTAGAGCAATATATTTTGAGGTCAGGTACTCTCTACAGTCATCTCAAAACATGCATGTAAATAAATTGTGTGGGTTTAGCTCTGCTGTCATTGCCATTTGCCCCCGAGTAAATGCCAGGGCTACTGTGGAGAAAATTCCACTGACTAAGAAGCCCCACACCTGCACCTGAACAGACTTAGAGCTCCTCTTTTTGGCTGGGATTTAGTAGTCTTGGTTCTAGGTGGCAGCATAGCCCTTCTCAAACCCTCTGAGCTATGTGGGGTACACCTACCCTCTGTAATTAAGTGCAGAGGTACCTGCGTTACTCCTGGCTCCGCTGGCTCTGGAAGCAGCACAGCTGCGTCAGCGTGTTCGGAAAGCAGAGCTGGGAAAGCAGGGGCATTGCAGCAGGTCCCTCCTGTTTCTGGGATGTGAACTGGTGTCTGTGCGAGGCTGTGGACACACAGCTGCTTGTTCGGAGATAGCTCAGTTATTTGTGCGGAAGTTGTGTATTTTTCTGTGCTTCAGGAGTCTTCTTATCTGTGTCTCTGTCTGCTAATAGCATAAGGAGTTTCAGGCATAGATGAACGATTAACTCTCACCATCATTTGTGTATAGCCTATGACAGTGAGCTCTGCTCTTCTGAGAGGCACCAAAGTGCTGCTACATCATTATTATTATTATTATTATTATTATTATTATTATTATTATTATTATTTGGTCAACAGGTTGTGTTCAGAAGTCATAAGGCTTAATTTAGGGGATCATCAGACCTATTTGAACACAGCCATTTAGAAGTGTGATGTCTTAATTAATATATTGATAATGTCATGTTATGAAGGATATTTTGAACTTCTTTTTAAGCAGAAATTAACATTTTGTCTGAAAATAGTAACGGAAAGAAAATTGCATGGTCCATCAAGGGCTATCATTTAGACCTGATGATAGAATAATTGTTTTCCATCAAGCAAACCAAAGAAGAATCCGTAATAAAATTTTACAAGTTAGCTGCCACAAAGAATAAACTCAAGAGCACTATATGAAATGAATTGGGTGTTTTAACTGAATCTTCTCTCAGGACAATAACTCTAATGTAGAGCCAAGGTCTGAGGAGGTCACCTGCAGAAAACCCTCCTGGGGCATTTCAGAGGAGAAAGGAAATATTCTTCTCGCTGTCAGGTTCACTTCGTGTCCTAATACATCTGAGGATGTGCACTGAAAACGTAACACACAGCCACTGTTCTGAATCGGGGTTTAGATAACAAGGGTCATTAAGAAATCTCTGAGGATGACAAACTTAACCCTGTATGAACTTAAGGATCATACTCGGCTACTAATGTGAAGAGTAGGAATGGTTGATTCTGATTGTGACTGAACTGAAATGTCACTTACCATTAGAATCAATTTCTTTTTTATTTTTTTTGAATTACAACATTTCTCTAAGAACGTATGTGAAAGATTGTAACTGGCATCTACTGAACATAGTCTATAGTGATCTTTCCCAGTACTATATGAGAGAACATCTGGACTTCCTATTAATGAAATATTTGCCATATCTAAAATTGTGTATGCGTGAGTGGGGTGTGATACTTCAGTCCAAGATCCCAAATTAAAACACCTATTGAGAAATCTCTGTGTTTGTCATCACCAGTACTTTTCTAACTCCACAGCTTTTGTTCAGGCCCTTCGGGTAAACCGGGGTGTATCGCGACTCTTCCCGAGTACAAAGGATGATGTGAGCTTTCCGAAGAATGCGCAATACTCCTGGTTGTGAATAATCATAGACATGGCTTTGTTTTCACCACGCTGCCTCACAGCTGGGTGTACTGGGGCGAGGTGCTCTGTTTTTCCTGTGTTTTCAGGGATTCCTGTGTTAACTGTGTGCAATATACAGCAGAGAGGGTTAGAAGTTGCCCTGCCAGCGACAGTGTGAAAGATTCCTGACTGTTGGCGCTATAAAAATCGTTCCTTGAGTGTTCTCAGACCTCTATCAAAACAGCCCAGTTTAATTCTGCCTGTACCAAGCACAGAGGCCACTTGAACTCCCCTTGCCCAAATCCCCGTGCCCTGTCCTACAGGCATGCCTTTGAGCCTTGAGCCTCAGCTCATGTAAATTTTTATAGCTCCATTAACTGGGATGTCATCAATTTGAACAATTGCAAATTGCAATGATATTAAAATATCCAAGCAGCACTTGCCAGAAGTTCGCAAGGACAGGAGTTATCATCACATTCTTTGCTCTCCAGTTACGCTGGGGATCTTCGCTTGGTTCCAGTGTCCCGTATCTTGCATCAGGGAGCTGGTTGTCAAAGATCTGATTTGCATTTTTTGCTTCCTTGAACTCCTAAAAGTTGCTCATACTGGTGAAGAAGCTTGTCTAAGCGTAGAGTTTTCAGTATATTGTGTTTACTTAAGGGGATTTAGGTACTTACAGAAAATGCTATGTAGATACAGACTAACTACAAGGATTATGGGTGAATTTTTTTTAAGCTCTACTTCTAACTGTTCAATTCAGTGAGGCTTTTTGGCTTGATAAGCTGTGGAAGTGTTTTATTCATAGTTAAAAAAAAAAAAAAGATAGATCCCTTGGGTATCTTTCATGGACAAGAACGATAGAAGGAGCCGCCTTTACTTTACAGCAGATTCAAATCTTTGTGCCCATTTGTCAGTAGTGTCCATCTCTGCATCTCTGAGCTAGTGTCAGGGTGCTGCATTCAACAAAGCCATTTCCTTTCTCTTGGGATCAGGCTGAATTTTTGTCTCATTGGATTTTTTTCTGAGAAGCCTTTTTTTGATTCCTGATGATTGGATGAACTAGCTTTATGGCTTTTTATTTTCCCTCTTCTTTTTCTCTTGGTTTGGTCACCAGACACGATTATATTCATTTTTAGTGTGGTCCAAGCTGTAGTAGCTGACTTTGGGATGCTAATAGACACATAATCACCAGGGAGAGGCAAAACTCGAGTCCTGGTGAGACAGGAAGCCCTGCTTTTTGGAGGACTTGTGCTCTTGCGATGAAATACACTCAGACTAATTCTCCTCTCAGTACAATAAATCAGGAGTGATTTCCTTGGACTAAAAAGGGGTCGCAAAGAGATAAAACTAGTGACAGGAGAATCATTGCCTTTCTCGCTTAAGAACAGGCCGTTGGTTACATTCCTTTACTCCTCAGATAGTGTTCAATGTCATGCAAGCCATCAGCCAGCCTGTGGGGAGTGGGGTACAATCAGGATGCTAATGTGCTGGGAGCGCAGCTGTTTCTTCCTCGGTGTCACTGTGCTTTGACTCACCTCTGCTGCCAAAGTATTTGTTCACCGCTCTCCATTTGTAACTCAAATCTATACCTACACACGTTTGCGACCGAGATTTGGAAGAGACAATTTTATGCTTGAAAAAGGGAGAATTGCTTTACTGCTATACCTGTTGTCTGTGCAAATGTATTGATGCTTGACATCCTCGCAAGAATTCCTTTCACTCTGCGCCTCCGGTTCTCTTTGTCAGTAAGAAACAGAACATGTATAGTCCTAAGTGCTGAAAATCAAATACTGATGTGATATATTAGCTTCTTTTTTTCCCCCCTCAGTGTTCTAAATATGGCTCTACTTTGAAATTAAGTGCACTGCAGAATATTCGGTTGCAGCACATTGCTGGCATTCAGTTTATAAATTGTTAGTGTTTGGCAGCCCTTGGTTTTTAAATTCCTACTGATCACAAGTAGCTGGCACTAATCAGCTCCAATAGAGTTATGGTACTATGTACCTTCTTAAATGGCTGGAGTGCAGATATACATCTAAAACCCCCATATATAATAGCCACATGCCAGAAACACTTTACTCTGAGCAGGGTTTTTGTTTTACTTTTTACATCTCTCACATTTTACATCTGGTTCAACAATTCTGAAGGAAACTACGTCTGATGTGATAGCAGGAGATCTATACTACACATCTCAAAACCTGCCAGAAATGCAATTTAAATATAGTTTTGGACAGAGTAAAAAAGTGTTATTGGTATCACATGTCTGGGCAGTGAGAAGTTGAGCTCCATCTTTGCTTGTTTTTTTTTTATACAGAAGGAAATCATAAGGTGAAATCCTGGTTTTGCTAAAACTAGTGAGAGCTTTGCCGTTGATTTCAGTCATCAGAGTTTCACCTTGCAGCTGTAAAGTAACTGCCAAGTTCAAGCAAAACCACATACTCTGAGCAGCAAAGGCAGACCTAACTGTGGCCTTTTGCAGAGATGAGCTGGGTTTGGACTACTTTTTCAGTGCATAACTATCACCTGTACCATGTCACAGAATTCAGAGAGATCTTCTCCAGTATTTGGATTCGCCAAAAGTTTGGATAGGGAGGGCTGTTCTTGGTGTACATCACTGCATTCTGGTTTATTTTCACGATGCAAGTGTAGAAATACCTGAAATTTTGGATAATCTAGTTCAAATCAGTCGGAGTTTTATGCCTTGGTCATCTATACCACCTGAACTGAGCTTCTGAAGTTGGTGGGAGTCATTCATCAGTAACAGAGGGGAAACACGACCTGCTAGCTGCGTCTGTCACAAATTAGCACCTCCTATGGCTCCAGTCGGAAGGGGCTGCCTGCACGTCGTCTGCACATGGCAGTGGGTTTTGTTGCTTGGAAATAAGATAGCCTGTGCGGTCAAGAGGTATCATTTTAAGACTGTTGATACTTGGGGTTTGCTGAAAAACAGACCTCACTGATCCAGGACGCTGAAAGCTGCTAATAACGGCTGTCACTTGAGGGCTTGGGAACGTACTCAGTCACTTCTGTGTCAGCGATACGCCAAAGCGCCTACGCAAGTAGCCCACACGCATTTTGTTCTTGTGCTGGGTACGTAAGATATGTCGTTGTGCAGAACCTGGGACTGTCTGAACAGACAAACTGAGATTCACTTTGTTATTAGGATCATAATTGTTATTATTTTATCACTCTGGAGCCCTAATGAAGGACGGGGGCCCCAGCGTGATAGGCTCTGTAAGAAGATGAGCTTCAGCTCTTGCTTTGAAGCACGCTACATTTTTGTCTCATTACTTCTGATCATAATCCAGCACGAAAAGAAATCAAAAGCTGTCTCTGAATTCAGCAAGAGCTGAGGGCACACGAAAGCTCTCAGGAAATGCTCAGTGTGTTGTCAGGATCAGGCCCATAATGTGTAACTCCAGCCTAGAAAACTCATTTCCTTTGAAGCTCAGTTGAGTGTTACTACTACACATCAGCATGTTGCACCACACAGAGTATTTCAAATTTGATGTCATTTTTTTTTCTTCCTTTTTCCCTGGGAACCTGTAAATATCCTTTGGTAGCAAAACCAGAGAGGAATAAATTCTCCTCGATGTATTTACAAATGTGAGAAGCTTTTCAAGTTGTATTTGCAATTCTCTTTCTTGCAATGACCTCTATTTTCATAATCCTTCATGGAATATCATGGTTTAAAGAGCTTTCTCTCCCTGCTGTTTTTGTTAAAAGGTTTTTGGTGTGATATTTGGAAAGTCAAATTCTGCATTTAAATGTTGTGTTTTCACAGATATAAATGAAAGAGGCCATATTTATCTTTTTTCCCTCTTTTCCCTTTTTCTGAGAACATCAAGCAATTCCACTCTTCTGCATGTATTGTTAACTAAACCGTGAGAGCATACAGCAGCTTTAATAGTAAAGCAATTGTGATTACATCTGGCTTGTAATTACATTTATTTCCTCACATATGTCCAAAAAGGCAAGCATTAGTTTGGCCTGTATAGGCATGTGCTAATGGCAGGAAAATCATCTGGCAGCTTGACAGCGAGGAAAATAGCTCACGGTCACTTAAAGTCTGTCATGTCATGGACACTTGCAAAGGCTCTGAGCGCTCAGCTTTTTGCTCGCATGCTTTTAAAATCGATTGCGTTTTGAGAGAGGGGGAATTTGTTATGTGCTGTGGATTTGCATCTAAATAACCAAAATATGAAGAGGTACAAATGGCAAGGTATGGGTTCGTGATCACAAATAACGAAAAACCCAGTAAATGGCACTCTGTGGGACTGATCTACTAATAGCCATGGGCCCCTTGTTTTGCTCTACGTTAGGCTGGCAGAAACACCTGCAGCTGTCTACGGAAAAAAGGGAGAAATAAAGACTCCCTTGTTATGGGATGGATGCTGAGACTCATATTTCGCATACAATCTCATTGATTTAATTGACTCTGTATGTACAGGACAGTGCAATTCAGAGTGACCTACAGGGTCACGAGTCGTTCCTGTTAAAACAGGGCTTTGCCAGCCCCTGTATTTCTGGCACAAGATGGTCACAGCAATAAGCATTCTTTTCACTTTAAAAGTCTGGCTAGAAATTTTACAGACTGATTTATGACAAAGCTGAAATCACATGTGTATTCTCAGTGCAAAAAAGTTTCCTTTTTGAAATTATACATATAGTTTTGCTTTTAATTTCAACCAGAAAGCTTGCAAAGATCTTCGAAAGCTGTATATAACGTTCAAGTAAGCAGTGTCTGTGGTAGATCCCAAATGCTGTCCAGGAAGAGTGAGTATTTTTCACTGTTCATATAAGCCACAAACTAGGCCAGTGTGCAGCAAGATCTTCTGAAATTAGAGGTACCTTTGTATCTTCAGTCTGGTCTGCTTGCCTTCCTCTAGTGTGGCTATCAAGAATCTCAACCAATTCACTGTTTTCTCCATCGGAGTGAGTACCCAGCCAGAACAAGAAAGCTCTCAAAAGGCATGCCTCGATCCCATGTTAGATCTTTCCCAGATTCGTGGGCACACACAAGATGTTTGATTGCCAATATTCATGGTCTCTGAGTACACAAATTATGGCCGCAGCTGTAGAGATCATTACTGAAAATTTGTTCAGGAGTAGGTAAGTACATGAACAAATGTTAAATCTGCACACTCAATTCAGCAACTAATTGCACAGTCTTGCGAATGTGTCCAATTTGATATTTTTCTTGCTTAGCTAGAGAGGAGACGCTGCATAAATCCCGTAGCCCTGTGCTGGATGATGAGACAGGCAGACAGACAGACGGAGCTCGACTGGTATAAATACACCTAGCTTCCCTGACAGGGACCAGCAGTCATGAGTTACGGTTACCAGATGAGGAATCAGCCCACGTTTTTTTGCTGAGTAATTAGGCTGGGCAGCCAGGGTAGCCAAACAAACACTCACACCATCAAAGCTGGTTCTGCCCTTTAGGCAGCACGGGCAAAGAAACAGCAAAATAGTAATAGAAGTTGTTTACTGGGTATGTTGCTGCTGTCTACAAGGGTAAGGCATTTACTAGTTTTCTTGGGGCAATGAAGCTCCTAGCAAATTCTGGGCACACTTCTGCTGGCGTAGTTCTGGTCTGCTTTGTAGATGTCCCTCGTCCTTTTGCTGCTCACAATATAGGCAGTCATTAAATCTTTTAAAATGGAATTTGTGAGGATCGCCAAGAGCCACTGTAGCACTAAACTCCGTTGTTTTGTGTCGTGTTTTGGTTTTGGCTACTTTATTCTTTTATTGTGTTTATCGTTCCCTGTCTCTCAAATACTCCATTGAGCTAAAAACTTTCAATAGCAAGAGAACAGAATAACTATCTTTATAGTTACTAGATATCTTTTTCCTCCCACAGAAAGAGCCTAAGCTTTCTCCTCCAAGCATTATAAGCAACAGTAGGATTATTATTTGCCATGGCAATTGGAGGAGGAGGCAACAGAGAAATTAGTATGGATAGAATGAGAAAATAAAGGTGCAGTACCTGTGTTAGGCTACAGAGATGAGGTGTGTCTTCTGGCTAGAATCAAGGTCAAATTACAACATCTGAGCACTGGGTGAGGAAAAGCAGGAGGATGGACTGGAGTTCTGGTCTGTTCCCTGTGATAGAATTTAGGGAGTGCGGAGAAATCTGGTTTTAGATCTTTTTCTGGATTTGTATGCTGTGTCTCCAAGTGTTATGTCAGCTTTTTCCATTCTGCCATCTGAAAACGTTAATATTTAGGGGATTTTTTTTTTTTCATAAAAACGGCAACAACATGGAAAATATTAACAGGAAACATTTTGGATGCTACAGGAAATTACAGCTGTGAAGAGTGTTTCATATTGTATTAGCAGAAGATTGAATGAGGCTTCTTCCCATCCAAACTTTGAAGTCCATGAAGAGGAATGTCTCTGACTACATGTACCTGTTCCTAAGTGATATGAAATATGTAAAGAACAGGTATTATTGTCTGCTTTGCTTTCCCTGGCCAGAGAATCAGCAGATGGACTTACCTGTTAAGACAGCTGAGTTGCATAGTTCTGGGGATGATGACTGTAGTGAATGATTTGTACGAGTCACAGCTGTCTCTCTGCTCTCCCAGTTTGAGCACTACACTGCAAAGGATGTTGAGAGCGGGACACAAGCGTCTGGCAGGCAGTGCCTGTTTGGTCCTGCCTACGATCCTGCTTTCTGAAGTGGAGAATGGTCTCTCCTCTTTCTCCCACATCAGAAAGGGCAGTCAGTATTCCAAAACCACTCCCATGAGACAAGTGGACTGTAGAGCCACCTGAGACTCCAGCTCACTAGCAGCCTAGACCTGGCAAGTTCAGAGTGAGCAAAGAAGCTGCTTGAACAGCCAAGTGAATGAAGCTATGATGAACTTTGTTTTGTTAGCTAGCTAGCATAAGTCTAGTCTCGTTATTTCAATATTAAATTTGCAGTTTCATAATTTATATCCCTCAAGCATTAGTGTGACTCACATTGGATGACTGTTTTACTCTCAGATCCGGCCCACGTTCCTACATATGCGGTTTATTTTCTGACTTGGTTGACCTAGCGAGAACATTGCTGCTGGATGAGCCTTTCTGTGAGAAGATGATGTGGTAACTTCATCCTGGTCAGAAATCTTCCTAGACTTAATGCAAAGAAATAGCAACAACAACAGAAAGATATTCAGGTTATCTGGACAGAAATCCTCTACTTTGGAAAATGCAGAAAATCAGAGATAACCTCTGCTGCTGGTGTGCCTGTCCTCATGTCTGTGTGAGTGTAGGGAATCAACAGAAGGGTGCCCATGAGCTCAGAAGCTTTGCTCTGTTTGTAGTCTTGGATCAGCCACTGCATTGGAGAATTCTACCCTGGCAGTGTGGGAGCACGTACCGTTCTCATCAGCATCGCCTGCGCTCCCTGTATATCCTCTTTCCACACCCACAGGATGGCATCAATTCTTCACATACTCGTATCCACAGAACTGCTGAGCTCTGCAGTCTGTAAGGGGCGGATATACCTGATCTGCCTCAAACTAACAAATCCCTCGGTGCTTGGAAAAAAAAACAAATCTCAGAAGAGGGGAAAGTTCCTTCTTCCGAGATGATCAGATGCTATAATACAGTTTCTTTTGAGCCGTATTCTGTTGGGCAGACAGCTATTGATGTGGTCCCCATTGTCACTTAGGTATTTGGTCTATTCATTATTTTCGTTTATATTGTTTATGTAAAGCACCTAGAGGCCTGTGATAAGCAAATTTCACCGAATAAAATAAGCCAACTTTAGTAGGTCAATTAG
This sequence comes from Tauraco erythrolophus, assembly GCF_009769465.1. NCBI lineage: Eukaryota > Metazoa > Chordata > Aves > Musophagiformes > Musophagidae > Tauraco > Tauraco erythrolophus. The sequence continues at coordinate 17,090,332 of NC_141479.1, read as the reverse complement.
CATTCTCCAAAGATCATACATTTTAGCAGGGAGTTTCGCGGTTTACCGCGGTTGTCTAAGGAGAAAATGGGAAGTAGACCCCTCCCCTCATACGGTGTCAAATATCAACTCTAAATTATAATGTTACTTATTCTTACTGAAACTGGGAATTCATTGTATGAGCTGAGTAATCACAATGCCGTGCTCTGATTTCATTTCTGGAGATCATCCAATGAAAACAGCCCGTTTTTACCTACTGGGAAGAAATAGGCAAATACAGTCATGTCTCTAATATGTGTACGCAGTGTATCAGCGCTTTCCAGGTTGCTCGCTAAATGCAGCTTAAGAGTGTTCTCAGATACAGACAGGGAGATTTGTAATGACACCTATCCAGTGTATTTCTAGTGTCCGCCGTTTGCTTTATGGTTGTAAAATCAATAAAACTTAGGCGTACCAAAGAATATAGCTCAGTAATACGGCAATGTAGGCTGATGGAAGTTGTTTTGAGGGTCAATTTATTTTAGTTTTAAACATTATGAGCTTCCTTCTTTCCCTACTTACACAACTTCTACCTGTTTTATTGCCACCTTCCCTTCACTTGGTTGTCCTCTTTAAGGAGTCCTTGGAGATACTTTTTTCTTCTGCCTAAGTTCTCTTCAATTCTTTCATGATGACTCCATGCTTGAAGCTCTTTTCTTATTCTAGCTATCTTTTGACTGATTTTTTCACTACTGAGAGTCCTAACATAAAACAAATTAATTAGCTAATACTGCCTCAGAGAGACAATGCAACATTTATGTTTTGTGTGTCATGCTAAGATTATGTCTTTCATCTCAGTTTACTGAGGCGAACCTGCCTAAAGTTAGGAATTTACCTTTAGAATTCCTCATCTGAGTAAGTGTTCTAATTTTTACTCACAGTTTCACTGACTTCCAGTTCTTGGCTTGAGAGAGCCTGTTGATGTGTTTCTGGTTTGCTAATTTAGGCTTAGACTTCATGTCATAGTTAGCCAGACCAAGGCATATGATCTGTCTGTCTTCGTAGTCTGCCTCATGTCTATTGTCCCTGTAGGCTGTATTTGTGAAGCTGAACTTCCTAGGAATCAACCTCAGAAATTGATCTTTTTTTTTTTTTTTTTTTGGCTAAGCTTGTTCTGACCAAAGGGCACAGAAGAGGTGTATGAGTGGGCAGAAAAGGGAATTGTTGGGGTTTTGCCATCTGTACTCCTGTGTTCATGATTCAAGATCCTGGGTAAATTCCAAATAGGCACAAAAGTGAAGTTGGGGAGGAACTGTGTTAGGGTACGATCAAATTCATATGCTGGAGTTCAGAGGTTTAGAGTCTGGTGTTCCTGGACATTTGCCTTAGAGGTTTCAGCGTAAGTGGTCAGCAGGTCTGCATTTTAAGGAGACCTTTATCTTAACTCTGGCACTGCAGAGATGGCCAGTGATTCTGAGGTCTTTAGCCCAGGTCCTGAAAAGTATTTAGGTTTCTGACTGCAATTGATTCTGGTGTCTTCAGTGATGATGCAAACATGAATTATTAATGAATCAGTGAAATTAGCACAGCTCTTGTTGGTCAGAGTAGAAAAACAAGCTGAAGGAAGGAAAGCCACTCTTTTAAAGATGTCCAAAATGACTATACACAGCAGCATGAAATACTAGTTCTTAGATGAAACTAGGGACATAAATACCTAAAATAGTTCTCACCCCAGCAAAACTATTTGATTGTTTTCCCTTGCTTGCTGATGTTGTTCATCAGCCTAGTCATACAGTGACTATTCCTCTAAACCAGAACTTTTCCATTACAGTCATGGGTATTTCTGCTTCCTACTTTATTTGTTCACCAGTCATGCAAGAGGCATCATATACTACATTGCAGTCCAAATATTCCGTCTCTAGTGAGAATACATAAATTATTTTGATTCGTGATTGCTTTAGACTTTGAAAGCTTGTCCTTGGCTCGTGCCACAGAAATCATCCTTAAAGATACTGCATGCTACGTACAGGTTGGAAGGTCAACTGTGGTGGTGATTTCAGAACTTAATGGTACTCATCAGTGCTGAGAACCAAACCAGATACGTAACAACCACCTCCAGCCTAACAATATCTGCTAGATCCAACTGCTAATACCGTGTCAATAGACTTTTAATCCTGGAATGTAAAATACCCAACCCAAGTCAAAACAAAACTGAGAACCAGCTACCACCCTAAATCTAGTGAGGTTTTATCTCTTTTTTTTTTTTCCCTGGGATATAATAAATTAAACATAATATGAAATGCAAAAGGTTACATTGAGACATATAATATTTGAAGGTTTAATTCATTTTTCTAGTGTATAAGACACAAGGCTATTAAATTTTTAAAGCAGTGATCTCCTGAAGTCCCTACTTTATGAGGGCTTTCTTCATAAAGATAAATGGTTTCCTTGCCAAATCAAATGCAGATTTGAAACAAATTAAGTTAATGTTCAACGGTACAAGGTAGAATGGATGGGGGAACTGTTTTATTTTGCATTGTAATAACCATATACACCTAAATCAATAGCTGTGGAAAAAAAGGCAATAATATCACGTAACTGCAGGAAATGAAATATAGTGAGATGAAGGGGGGAGCGCGTTGCGGAATGAAAGGATTTGTATTGGAATAATGACATTTCATTAAAAAGGGAAGGAGTGCTATTGAATATAAGTCCATACCAGTAAATTCTATTTCTTATAATAACACTTGAGATGAGTTAAAGTTGCCCAAGTATTGTGATAAAGCATCTTGCTGGATTCCTTTCTTATATTATGCTGTAATTTTATGTTAAAAGAAAAATTTGAAATGTTAAAGAGGTAGTGCATGTTTTCTAAAGTGCTTTCTATTTCCCCTAATGTTTCATTTAACTTGTTATATTATCCTGTGCTCCTGGAATCTGAGCAGGAGGAAGTTTATCAGTTTCGTTCCTCTGTAAGCTCGTATTAAAGAAACAAAACAAAATGTGAATCCGACAGTGGTGAAAGGTATTGGATTGAGAGTGCTGGGGATTAAAGCCCTCTCTTTATCCGCAGCATGGGCTCAGGCTGCTGAGTAACAATGCAGACTGATAGCAGGATGAATCTGTCCTCCCTGCAATACAGAGGATCAGATTCTCAGCTGGTGTAAATCAACTGGTTAACGCTGCTGAACCAGCCTGGCTGCGATCTTTTTCAAAGTATTTTAGAACAAAATCCTGCTTCCCCTGGAGTCAATGGCAAAAATCCCATTGATGTCAAGAAGATAGGGATTTTAACCTTAGTCTGTCTGTATGTCATCCCTGAAGTCTCCCTGAAAGACTCACCAGGTGGAAAGGAAAATACTCCATGTGCTTCACTTCAGTCATTTCCCACAGTCGCTTCAGTCTTTATAGATTGCCCACAGAGGGACCAGTCCCACTGTCGGGGCAACTGAGAGATGCATGTGACTGCTAGAAATTACGATGAGACCATACCATTTATGTCCCATGTGTCAGATCAAGAGGACCTCCTTCGAGGGACAAATCATTTTATTCTTTTGCATGAAGAGTATCTGCCGACACAGGAACTTGGGTGTCAGTGTGTGGGCATCTCGGTCAAACCTCTGCGAAGTGATCATCTGGAAAATCACTTGTAGTATTAAGAGGTGGAGAGAACTGCAAAGAAAGTAAGATTGACAGTGTTGTAATACCTTTATATCAGTGATATAAACATTTTGGAATGTGGATGTCAGACAGCTGTCTCAAAGCTTCTCTCTGCCATTCCTCATGTAGTGTGCACAGACTACATGAAATGATTATCCCTTTCAGCAGTTTTTGAACTCTGTCTTCTTTTACAAAAAAATGTCATAAAAATGCCATGGCATCAGGGTCTATCTGAGATAGCAGTAGAGCTAGACTCGTGTTTGTATATTAATGAAGAGAGATTTTGGAACTTAACTGTAATTTACTGAGTTGCTTACTGTTGGGCACAGATATAAAAGAGGAGCCCATCATCATGAGAACATGGTACCTCTTTGTATCACTATTATGCCATAATATCAAGACTTCTGATTCTTGTGGTGTATTTCTGGCAATTGCAGAAATCAAGCAATGCTTTATTTAGATTTCCCGGACTAATTATACAAGATTACTGTGGTCAGGAATGCATGAAAATTCAGAGGACATTTAGGGCCTTAGAAATCTTTACACCTTGTCTCCCTGTCATAGAAGAGGCATTTTTGCGTAGAGTTTCTGACTTAAATTCTTTTGAGCAGACATCTGAACAATCCCCTGTGCACAGTTAAAGTATGAAACCTGTCCATATGTACATAGCTTTGCATCATCGTGTCCTCTATACAATTTGCATCTGTGCTTGTTCCTGCTCATACCCTGCGCAGCCGACGAGCCGTCCCTGTGTTTTGAGCCAGCGGGGCGGCTTGCTTTGAATTATTTTTATAGTCACAGTGAAGTATGTGCTTGACTTGTTGGTTCATTTGTTTTAATAAGGATGGGTCAAGCTTTCTTTAGCAAATTTCAGACCTCGTTCAGTTTGAAGGGTCTCATCTCTAAGAGCACTCTAAAAATATATGTAACTGTTCTTGAGGACGTCTCAGTTCCTTAGCCTGCTTCAAAAGAAGATCCAAAGAGGAGCTCGCTCACGCTAATCAGCTTTTCAGAAATGCATATTGTGAAATCGATGCCCATCTCTATCAGCAGGAATTTAATCCATCGTATTGCTGAACAATCCAGGGTTCATCTGGATTCACGTTGATATACCTACCTTACCTGAGCACATCATGGGCTGCGCTTCTCATGCAAAAAGTATCTCTTTCAGGAACGTTATTTATAGTCTCTCCTTTTATAAGTTCATCAGCTAAAATGTCACTAGATTTTTGCCAAGGGGCCAGAGGTGACTGATAGCATCTAAGGATTTGGCTGTCTCCCACGCAGGAAATGAGTGAAATGGGTACACAGTGGAATTAAATATTTTTGTAAAAATATAAAAAAAAGGCAACCAAATATATCTAGGTTCTCATGTAAAATGCCAAACGGAGTTTCCTTTTAGAATATGTACAACTAATCAGCCTCTGATTTGTGCATTGCTATCACATTTTCTGGTCTCTGTTTCTTCTGGATAGGACACCTGGGATGTGATCCTTTCAAATTGCCTTTAATTTTACTCCCCATGAAATTAATTATTGACAGGTCCTAGAATCTGAGCCACTCTAGCCAACTGTTCGTGAATTTGTCATGTACACTTACCAGTAAAATTCACAAGTCACACTGTACTATAAATTATGTAAGTCAATTGGAGAACAGAAACAGTGCTGCATGGTTTATCTAAATAATAAGCACAGTTTTGATGGTAAACATTCACTCCGAACTTTCCAAGAACATCTTGTAGCATAAAAAAATTTACTGCAGAGATTCTCAGAGAGTGATTTTAGATAATGGTTAAATGTAAGAATTTCACTGTGTTGCAAGAACAGTAAAAAAAAGATGAAATATATTGAATAAAGATTTTATTGTGAGTTATTTGCTCAGCTCTGTAGCACCATCAATTTTTTCTCCCTATATAAAAATAATGAAGTCAATAAATGTGTTTAGGTGACCTCTGAGACTTACAAAAAGGATGTTATGAGATGGGTGAATACTGGATACAGTATTTCATTCAGATGCCGAACAGCTGTTGTGGTAGACAGTGCTGGCATCCTATTTTTCACCACTGATACTAATGTAAATTGAGTTTTGATTGTGTATATATTCTATCATGTTGCAGGAATGTGAAAAAGACTACTAGCCTGTCAGCCCTCCTGTCCCACCTGTTTATGCAACTTTCTAATGTGTAATTACAGATAGTAAATCAGGAAGCTTGGTGACTGGCCTGAGAGCCCACGTACAAATTTGCCCAGCCATTGCTGACAACCAGCCTCTCGGCTGAATTTGCTGCAGCCTGTTCCTAAAACCCACTGGGCCATATTGTCCTGATGATTTCAGCAGGCGTACGACAGAGGTATAAATGGTTACCTGGGGGTTTTTTTTTGGAAATGGAGATTTTATTCAAATGCATTTCTGAACATCTGGACTCTGTCCTGACCCTGTCACCATGGACTGTTAGTTGTTCCATCTCCTTTCCAAATGAATGATCCCAGCTTGCTGCACATCACGTCAGATAGGAGCAAAGACTTCTTGTGGCACTGAATTGCTCGTATGTATTACAGAACGTCTCCTATGAATCAGAAAATGCAGGGGGATGACACTATGTGCCTTCCTTAGGTGTATGGTACTCCTGCCTTCGTACATGTCCTGCCATCAGTGCTCAGTGTTCACGGAAATCGGAAAAATATTTTTCAAGGAAATACACAAATTGGCACTTTAGGACTAATTCTTATGCAGGTTTAGTATTTATACCAGTTGTGCCCCTTTCCTTTGTAGGATGATGAAAAAGAGGGCAATTGTGAGTTTATATTAACAACGATATGATGAGAATTCTCTGTTAGCTTAACCACATTTTCTATATATCTTCTCTGAGTTCAGTATGTGTTTTCTTTTCAGTCCGACAGCACACCTTGTCAATTACTGAATGACCTCCTTTGTAAATTGACTGAGAGTGCATGATTTGCCCTGGAGCATCTTTTTAAAAGTAATTAGTGCAAATCAGTCAATAGATCTGTGCTAGCAGCACCTTAAAAATTGCAGTAGTTTGGAAAATGTTGCACTCTATTGTATGTTATCTCTTTTAAGTGCCATTGCTTTAAAATGGGAGAAAATTATCTGTTTTTAAAAATAGATCAGTAGTACTTTGATTATGCAGCTTTTGATTTAGAGGGCTTTATGCATTTATTCAGTAGACAGTTGACACTGTACCTGCAGTTTTCTGCTTATTTAAAAAGTACTTTCAAGGTATTGCTCCATAAACTGCTCACAATGAAAATAAGGATATAGAAGGATCCTTTTGACTTGCATATGTGTGACCCGTTCTGAAACAGAGCGGCCCACATCTGGGATGGTCCAGCAGCTCTGTATGATATTTTCTGTCTACACTGCTCCTCTGCAGTTGCTGAACTATGGTGGTGGTGACCCAAGGCTCTCTTCTTAGTGTGAGAAGCAAGGGAAAGGTGCTGGTTTAGGCAAGGGATTGAGCTGAAGTAGGTGTTGGTGACAGAGGGAGTTTGCTTGGGGGGGTGAGGGATTTGTTAGTCAAAAGACAAGTTCCAACGTTAGTGAGTCACTCCTGACTGTCGGACTTCAGTGGCTGTTTAGCTTCTTGGGTGCAGTTCTTTCATCCACAATCCATGGATGCTTTCTTGCCCCAACCAGTTCTTTACTCCTTACTGAATTCTTGCTTGTGGAGTCCACCTTTTTTTGTTGTTGTTTTAAAGTGGGGGATTGCATTTCAGTCTCTGTCAGATTTTGTGGGTTTGCAACTCTGTGTTTCTGTTTACTTTTCAAAGTAAGTCTGCCTTTCAAAACTGCAGGGAGACTGACTCCAGTGAGGCTGACTGCCATGAGAAGTGCTCTCAGAAGCACATCTAGGAGCCTTCACTCCTTTGTATTCATATACATAAGGTATATGAATATATATATTCATATTCATAGGAGTCCTCTTGTTACTTGTATGACTTATTAAAAATGATTTTTTTGAGTAGTTTAGAAAGTTTAATCAAAACTGAAAATAGTCTTAGCTCCTGAGTAGGTACCAGCATTGAAAATGCTGACCACTGTAGAACCATTATCCCCAAGATGAACCTTGCCTGCCGTTCTAGCTGTGCATAGAAAACAACTTGTTTAGAAGAAAAAAGACAGAGATTTTTTTTTTTAAAGAACTGTAATTAAGCAATCATAACAACCCTTTAAATAAATACAGCTTGCATTTACATTTTAACGTGCACTTCTGGTGTTTGTTTAACTTTATTTCTTTTTCACCCCATTTTGACATAGTAGCAGATCTACAGCGGGCTTTCTGAATGCTTCCACTCCTCCAGCCTGTCACAGCCTGTGTGCCATTCATCGGAGCCCTCCAGACTCAAGCTGGCAGGATGCCTAACGTTGTCACCCGCCTAGGAGAAGTGGGTTTGAACTGAAAAGCCAACCATTTAGAAAGATGCATTGTTTTGCTCACCCCCAGATCGCAATCTTTTACAGCAATTAAAACTTAATTGCAATCAGAAATCATGTATATTCATCTCAGATCTCAGCTCTATGAAGTTCTGCGTTCCCTGGACTCAGAGATCTGGGCTGGTTTTTCAAAAGAGCTCAGCATGAACCAAGTCTTGTTGAGAACAACGGGGGTGCTCCTCGAGATTGAATGCCTTTGAAAATCTGATCATGTCACTTTATTTATTTATGTAGATTTGTGTATGCACAAATATATACAACATGCCCAGAAACAAGCACGCACACATACATGACAGCTCTAGGGTCTGGATTTTCAAAGCAGCCTAGGAGAATTCAGTGAGAGATGGGTGCCTAATTAAAATTCATATCCTTCCTGCCTGTGGCATAACTTAAACCTACAGCTCAATTAATACCAAAACATGACTAAAGGGCAGCAGGATAATTCAGTAAAACCCACAAGAATCAAGCCAGGCAAATTAGCTGTTCTTTCACCTGCCTTACATTTTCCTATTTCTTATTTTCAAAGATGGAAGGAAAGTGACGAGTGAATGCCAAATCTCTTTAAAATACTACCCTTAGGTGAGATGCTTTAGGTTGTCTGGGGTCAGGACCCCATATAGCTCTGATATGTTTATCTAGACAGCAAAAGGGGTCTGATTTTTGTTGAGACTTCACTGTACTGTTGCACTAGTGTGTGAAAACTATAGCCAGGTAACAGAGCGCCTTTAAGTACTTGTAAAATCATACTGTAAGCTGTAAAATCATAGCAGAAACAGTGCGTCTTCCCCCTTCAATATACTGCAAAACAAACAAACAAATAAACAAACCCCTTGGTTTAGGATTCCCCAGAATCTTGTTCCTTATCTACATGTACAAAACGAAAATCCTACATCCTGGAAGATGATTTACCAAACCAATAGGTTTTATGATGGTGCACAATAGAATTTACATTTCATCCTTTGTCCCAGGAGGGAGGAGGGCACCCGAGTTCAGTGCCCAGCATCTCTGCTCTGTCTAATGCATATTCTCTAGACAGCCCACCAGAGTAGAAAATGGAATACGTTCGTAAGAACGGCCTTTACACTGCCATGAATCTTGAAACCTTTGCTGCCCAGGATTTATCCTCAACAGGTAGTTTGGAGAAGAAGTATAGAAGATGATAATTTTTGTTCTCTCGAGACCGCTGTGGGAGGGAGGAATTTGAATGGCACTTTTTCATAGCCTGACTGAAAGCCAAGTCAGTTTGCAAACCTAGAATAGAGTTGTTTCTCCAGCCACTGAATTTTAAAAGAAAGTAGCTGCAAATGCATTTTGCAAGAGATGCGCTCTCTCTCTTTCTCTTTTCCTTAGAAAGGGCTTACAGGACTGGGCCTCTACGGAATGTACGAGTTTTTAATCCATGTGTCTTGCCCAGATTTTTTAAGAAATCGATACCAGATCAGTCCTCCTCCTGAGCTGGTATTTGGATATGCACAGAGACAGAAATTGTGGTATGGGGTGACACGTGCGAGGAGGTGTGAGTTTGGTACCCCTGACCAGACGTATAGCACCCCTGAAGGGGATGAGAGCCTCACTCACAGTTTTGCACTTTTCCTCATGGGTCCTACTTCAATCCTATTTAACTTGGGGTACCAAGCCCTGAGGGAGAGAGTTCAGAATTATTAGAGCCAAATGTTTTCTTCCCTATTTGTCGGTGTCAATCTGTGCTTTTCTCTGTGAGCTGCTTGATGGAGTTAGAAAGAATGAATCCCAAACCACTTTCTTTCCAGAACCGGTCAGGTTTGCTGTGATTCTCTCACTTGCGCTCTCGGATGGTACTGACAGTGGAGAATGGATTTTTAATTAAAGGGAAAAAAGGTATTAACAAATACCTTACATCAAAGCAACCGGTCTCTAACCTAACTAGCCTGGGATGCTTGCCCCTGCTAGGCTCCTGGACAAACACACTTCACCACTGTGATCTTAAGAGGCTGAAGTATCTTTCAGACAAGCTCATTCCTTAGACTTAATTAAAACCTAGTTCACTCCTTTATTCAATTTATGAGGCCTAGCCAGTAGGATTAAGCGATTACAGGCAAAAAGCCCCATTTGTGAAACACTCATAAGCTCAAGCTGCTAGACTGCTCAGTTGTACTCCATTAAATTAATAAGGAATGAATAGACTGATCCATTATGAATAAAGCTGTGGGGAGCCTCAGCATTGCCTCAGACTCTCTGCACACTCCTTAGAGAACATTTCTGCAAAATGATTATGTTCATATTCATTCAATTGGAATTCTATAAAAGTGAAATGCATAAATTACTCTAAAGATGGGGAGTTTATCTTAAACATTAACTATGTGTGTGAATTAATAAGACTATTATAAAACCATTAGCATTCAGTGTATTTACCTACGTATGCTGCATACCTAAACTAAATTCAACAATTGTTCCTAATTGCTGTTCTTGTTGTGTGATCAAGCTGTGGTTCGTTTTCCCTTGTAGTCATAATATTTATGAATTACAATTTTTCCTGTTAGAACTTCTCAATCCCCTTTCTTCCCCCCAGCTTTACATTTGCACCTGTAGTTTTTCAGAATATAGGAAAATACTGGGCCATTGACATATTTGGAAGTGAAAGATCAAAAGATGCTTACGGATGTGTTAGAATAAAACACTGAATAGCACCTGCAAGTATACATGCTGACACCAAACCTTTATCTTTTATAGAGTATGAGAAGAGGAAGGACGGCGATGACTCCTGGGTGAGTCTCCCCTGAATCTACTGCTGTTCTGCAGGACCCAGCAGAAGCCCAGTTTCGGAATAAAGCATGGTGCAGTATTCATCCACCGACCTTTGCCATGTTGTGAACATGCACAGTCTGTTTCTTCTGGAAGAACTCCAAGTGACTTGAAAGGTAAAAAAAAAACAACACAAAACAAACTTCAGAAACCAAAATGAGGGGGGGGGATTGGTGGGAAAAAAAAGAAGGCAGTTTTTAGAGAACTTGGCAAACAAGGAGTTAAACTAACACGGGTTAGTTGATAAGGTTATAAAAGCAAGTGCTCAAACGGTGAGTAGTAGGGGTGTGCTGCAGGATGAGAGGAGGGCTCAGGGCTGAGCTGCTAGGGCAGACACTTTCAACAGGCAACTTTTCCTTCTGCCCTACTTCTCCCTTTCTGTCCTTTGACGCTTTCTGACAGAGCGACCAGGGCAGTAGACCCTATGGGGTTGTTGAGTTGATTTGCCAGGGACTGGGCTGAAGCAAAAAATACTGCGTTATTAGGACTGATTCGATGTGATCTCAGTGAAATGGCAAGGAGAGGTATCTAGGCATGGTGTTATTTCCAATGCTGTTCCTGAGCAGAGCGAGGAAGTTCCGTGTTAACACAGGTTAGCTCACACGTCTGACCTTCATTGTTCCCAGTGGAAACAGTGACAGTCTATTAGTCCTCCACGAGGGATATCACTGTCTCACAGCAGCTCTGAAAATCCCCCAGGACACTCCTGGAACAACAATAATTCTGCAAGAGTTCACACAACGTTAGAGCTCAGTGAAATGTTTGCAACAAATCTTGCCTGGATGGAGAGGGGGATGAGGTAGGAAGCGGGAGAGGGATGGGTTTGAACTCAGCTGCATTTGAGAGGAGACATTAACCTTTCAGGCGTGTTGGACCAGGTGGGAGCTTTGCAACAGGAAAATCTTGCTAATTCTCTTGAAATTAAATAGCCAACTAGATAAAAGAAGGTAGAAATTAGTTTTTTAGCTTAATCTTGCTTCTGAAGTAGAATATCAACCTCTAAATCTGAATTTTAAAGTGAAAGACAAAGAATTTAAACTAGGAAACTCATAGGGGCTAAAAGCCAAAGAAACCAATTTTCAGCTGAACTCTTAGGAAATGGAGTGACAGAGTTTTAATACAGCTTACAGAAAGTAGTAGTTGACTGAAAGTATGACTGCCTTTGACAGGAAAATAATGCTATGCATGGGTAAGTAAATCTGTAGATTTTGATGCATTGAGTGGTTGCTAAAATCTTTTCATGGCTGTACTTTTAGAATGAAAGGGTAGGAGTAAAGAAACTCTTAGGTTAGCTACTGAATTTCTTAGACCTGGTCTTCTCCTCTTGCATTACACTATCCTTTTCAACACATTATACCTTTCAAATATTCCTATACCCTTTGTCCTGTAACATGCTCGTGTGGTGTGTCCTGGCCTGAACTGGAGCACAGCTCACAAAGAGGCGAGTGGTGCCTGTACATAGGCATCCTGATCCAGGTGCCCTAGGAGGACTCCAGAATTCAGGAAAGATACAACATGGGCTATGCTCAGGGGTAACCTCTACTTGCTGTTTTGGAGATCTTTTGATTGGGAGGCGTGTCTCAAGACACAGAGTTACTTGATGTCACCAGGCCCCTGGGTGGCTTAATCCAGGCTTGATCGAAAGGATTAATAAATGAATTCTTGACTGAGCCTTCATGTGAAGTCTGTATTGGAGAAAGGCTTATTCTTTGGCCCAACTCCAAGAGAAACTAATCATCATGAACTTCATGCAGATTTACATTATTCTTTCTATAGAAAGGGTTAGGCCAGCACTCTCTGGCAGTAATGAAAAGCCTGCAGAAAAGGAGAAAGCCAAACATACGCTGCACAAACATTGTATATGGGTTTGTTTCCTTGAAATCCTTCCCTTGGATTTTCTACATTTTCACAGAAAACTGATGTAAGAGTACTGTCATGTATTAAACCAGATAGAGTCATGATGCTTGTCTAAACTCCAGGAGACAGAAGTATCATACAGTCTTATTTTTTCAAGGGAGATGATATCACAAAATAAAGTGATAAGAAAGAAAGTTACCGTGATAGCATGAAATATATCCACTGGCTGCCTTCAGCACAGCAATCTTTTATGTTCAAACTATTACTCAAAGTACGGATTGTTGAAATGCTGTTCTTCTGTGGTGCTCTCTTGGGCGATCTGTGGAAGCTTGTAGAAGTCAGTGAAAAGAATCCTGTCATTTCTGGTTGTTCCTTAAAAAATGATAGTAAAATAATATATCTGTTAAATTTCAGTACGCATGTATACATGTATTGGAAATACAGTACGATAGCAGAGGTTTAAAAAGGTGGTGTTTAATAATCAGATTTCTAATAAATTTTTAGAATATGCAGAAAAAAATTAAAAACTTCAACCTCCTCATCCAGGATTTTAGGCTTTCTTGTTTATATTAAAAGTGGGTGGAAAACATTTTTGTAATCTATTTCCAACACCGCATTTGCAGATATGCTTGGATTTGTTAGGTTATCATCCTACTCACAGGACTTTGTTAAACAAGTTTGTGGAACAGTCATTAAAATGAAAACCAAAGCTCTGTCCCAGAGTTTTTCCTTGGTCTTGAGATAGTTTTTTGCTTTTTCTTTTTAATGCTAGATTTTTCACATTGAAACATGATTTTCCTGCCTCTTAGACAAAAAGGACATAATGGGGCGACAGAGATAATACAGGGGCTGTAGAATTCTTTCATTTTATGTGGCAATAGACCAATGGTCTGTAAGATCCAGTATGTATCCCGAAAGAAGATTAACATCACTTGGCTAGCCAGGCAGTGCAAGATGACAACAATTCTTCTGTGATCCTTGCACGTGATTAGTGTATTTCTGGAACCGTGGGGACTGTTAATCCTTGTGACTTAAGCTAAATAGTCTAACTGCAGATGTTACTACTTTGTAGATTCTGCATTATTTGGATCTCATTAATGTGTGACATGGTTTATGAGCTACATGATGTGTGATGTGTGAATGGGTGTACAAGGACAGGGGAGTGGCTCTCACTTGTGGGGCTGTGTAAGGGCTGAGTTCATTTTGTGCACGTGCAGTAAGGGTGAGCGTAAATCTTCTCAACTCAGGAGAGTTAAGAGACTGCTTGCTTCTGGCCTGGCCTTGCCTTAGAGGGAAAATGGGGTGATGTTATGTTACTGCTGGTGGTTCTCCAACTGGCTGGAAGATGCCTCGATTCATTGTGGTGTGGCCGTTCTGAGGGCACCAGACAGCCCTTTTCTCCTGCAAAAGCCTTTGCCCCAGTGTTGATGTCTGACGTAGGATTCTGCGTGGTCCAGAATATCTGCAGGAGTGTTGAATAATAAGCGGTGGATGGGAAGGTGCTTACTAATTCACAGTGGAGGAGGGTAGGCACCTCTCAAGACAAGACTATCAGGACTGTCTACCTAGCGTTCAATGAGATGCTACAGTGATGCGTCTGTTAGGAACAAGCACCTTTGTGCTGCGTGGGACCCCTCACCCAAGCAGTCATCCCTACACTGACAACTGTGGCAGGTCTTCAGGTCTCAGATGTGTTTGATTGAAAAGGCAAATAGCAATTTAACCTCTGTTCTTCTGTCATAGACAACAAATACTTCATGGTAGTGGGGGTGATCTCAGCCTAGATATGAGTTTTTCTTGGCATGAAATCTTCTATCAACTTTTTTGAAAGACAGATTTGATAAATGATAATAGCAGACACCATACATGAGTATGTATGTTCTAGGATATACGGTTTTCCCATGTTGTACTGACATTTATAGATTTTTGTATGATCAGAACCACTGCCTCCACTATGACATGGAAACAGAAGCAGCCACTGTACATGGAACTGATGAATCATTTCCTTCTATGCTCAGGACTGGTATTTATTTGACAGCTTGTCATGGAAGATGAAGGAGGGTGATGTTTCTGGTGTTGAGAGGAAAGATAGAGACCTATTTATTCTGCCACCTTCTATAACCTTTTTGGGCAATACAGATCACTTGCATTTCTTAACATGCAGTGATAATACATTCCTGTTCACCTTCCTCAAAGAGATTCCTTTCTTCTTGCAGTGAAGCAACAGATAATGATATGGACACAGTTATTAGATTTGTCTTTAGATGTTTGCGTTCCAGTGTTAATGTATCATATAGATATCTTCCCCCTTGAAAACAACAAAACACTAAAGAATAGCACCACCCATGCTTTAACATCACGGGAGTCCCAAGGAGGAAACTTCAGTAATAATGTTTGCTTTCTTGGATGTATACATTTAACTATATGATTAGGCTGGGAAACTGTGGGAGATATAGAAACTCAAACCTAGTGGAATGAGCCTCCCTCCTAAATGACAGTCCTCATGAGCGCAGGCTGGAGCTGAAATAGAAGAGGGATTTAATGTGCAAGGAGCCGGTAGGATTGTCCCAGGGGCTGGCACCCTTTTTCTCTGTAATTTCACTGTAGTTTTTGCTGAAATACAAATCAGTGGGAAGAAAGTATTGACCCCTTTTCTTCTAAAGTGGGGCTTGAGTGGATCTTCTAATAAATGGACTACTCTGTTAAAAAATGATTCTCATGAAAGCATAATGCTGCCAAGGTTGAGAGGGCTAAAGGTCAACTTGATAATAAATGATAACTATATAACAGTCTAGGAAGAAGTTCTAAGGTTATCTAAAGCTTGAATAGGGATAAGTGTCCTGTGAGGTAATTTTCTGTTTCTGGCAATATCTTGCCTTTTTTGGCCAATTTGCTCACTCCTTACATGTTGTATTTTGGCCAATTTCCTTAAAAGCCAGCCAGAAACTCAGCAGGTACTAAAAGTCCACAAACCAGATGACCATATAACAATGACTTTCTAGTTTCCGTTGCATCTAGCTCTGACCTCCCATGGTACCAGCAGGATTATACTGGGTACCCAGCATGTCACGCTGTCCCAGTGTACTGATGTTCCGTTGTCCTGTGGCTGTATCATGAATTAAGGGTTGAAGATAAACTGTCTCTTTTGGTCTGCAAGCCTGTAATTCCAATGAGCAATATCCCCCACAGGGTAATAAACTCTTTAATAACAGTAATGTAGCAACCACAATAACGAAAAAAGTGATTACATTCTACATAAAAATATAAAAGCTCATTTGATCCTAAGGTCCCCAGTGGCACATTACCTGGACTTTTATTTAAAATATAGCATCTCTTCCTTACATCTTATTCAAGTCCTTTGTTAACATTAATATAAAGCACCAGTAAAATTGTTATTGGAGGGATTTAATAAGGAGTAGGTATGACTCAGTAATCCATGCTGCTAATTCTGAGTCTTTCCATGAATCTAATCTAGAAAAACACATGCAAAGTGGGGTTCAGTAATGAAACACTCAAGGCAGATACAAGGCAGATAAGATCCCTTCTTTAGAAGTGGGGCTCTTTCCTCTCCTAAAATA
Source organism: Tauraco erythrolophus (assembly GCF_009769465.1). NCBI lineage: Eukaryota > Metazoa > Chordata > Aves > Musophagiformes > Musophagidae > Tauraco > Tauraco erythrolophus. Next base: position 17,074,043 of record NC_141479.1, on the reverse strand, counting down.
GGAATGCTTCTACAAGCACATCAGTTTTATGAAATGTGAGAGTCCCTTCTAGTGCTTTTACTTGCTCTTCATTCATGATGGTTTCCCATCTAGAATGACACCAGGGGATTTTCTTCCATGCGTGTGTCAGGGGATCTGACAGCAGAAGCTAGCCAAACCCTACTCTTCAACCTGCCTCACTGTATTTCTATTATATCTAGTACTGGGAGGAAAGCAACCCCGCTAAATATTGCTTACTTCCCAGTGTAGATAGTATAGATGTTATTGAGCCTGTGGGCAGACTTCAAAAGAATCTGAATTCCAGCGGCAATTTTTTGCACTGTCCCTTCTTGTAATCTGTACAGTTGAGCAGAAATATATTCAGACTTTTTCCATTTCTTCCTTGTTCTGTCAGTACCACATTATTTCCTACTGAAGGCTCTAGCCTTCCCGTCGTGTCACTGAGGAATTAGTCCCCTGTGCTGTAAGTAAGATACGGCAAGCCATTAATCATCAGCCAACGCAATGGACACAGTTTTGTTCTGGAAAGTGTGCTGGCCAAGATGGTGAATGGAAGGGTGGGGTTTTTAATAGGAGTTATGTTCTCAAATCAGAGACAGATCTGAAGATTTAGAAAGCACATTAGCGGGTAAAGTGCATTAGCAAATCCACCTGTGAGGTTTAGCAGGGGCGTTGTGGAGAACTTCAAGGTTCTAATGTAGAATAAGCTTCTCTCTTTGTATAGAAGCTTTCTGTGTTCTCAGAAGCCAAGGGCCTGCCTTCATTTCTAAGTGCGAAAATTGCTTTCTGTCAAATGGAAGCAAACTAATTTAGGTAAAGAAACACATTGCTTCTCATTTTTCAAGTATATGAATGTATTGACAGTCATCCCAGGAGCTCCCTCCCCCTTGTATGACGTAGTCCCTCCAGCAGTTGGTGAAGACACAGGATATGTCATGTGTGTTGTAACCCTCTCTAACCCTATTCTTACTCCCATCCTTTGATCATATCCACTTCTTGTCTCTCTAGATGTGTATAGTCAATCACAGCTCCAGGGCAAGGATCGCCTCTGTTTTCATATGCCTATAGCCATGTAATGCAACAGGACTGGTGTTTCTGGGTGTTAACGCAAAACAAATACATAGTAGTAATCAAGGCAATAGACTGCCTGAAATGGATGTGATAAACGGTGACGCCTTTTCAAAGTAGTATCTGCCAAAGATGCTTTTACCTGAACTGAAGGTGAAAAGTCCCCACAGAGAGAGAAGTTGCGTTGCAAAGCTTTCTGGTGTTCTGTTCCATGGAGGTGACTGCAGCATCAACCAAGATTTTACACCACCTTTGTTTTTGGAGTCATGAGCCTTTTAAAAATAACATTGCACGGGTAGCCCTAGTGAGTAGGAATTGAGGGAGACACGTGCTGCCATGCGTGTTCTCTTACTAGTCATTGACTGGAAATGCTCACAAAAGGAATAAAAAGTACATTTGCCTTGTTAATACAATTTGTATTACATATTCATAAACCATTTTATAAAGCTCCCAAGGAAAAATTCAATTGTACTGAAAGCACATAATGGTAGAGCGGCCATACAGAAAACAGGCAGCATGTTACAGAATTAACTGCACAATGAATGAAATGCTATGTCTGTAATAAACCCATTCAGATATAAATTATGGGAGAGTAGGTGAAATGTTTGTTAAGCAATAAAGCTTGCAACCGTACATGTGAAATTGAATGGGATTTATAATAAAATATTGTGAAGGATACAGGCTGAATATGTGTTACAAATTGACTGAATTAAAAATAATCCAAGGAAAGTAAGCTTTTGGGAGACTGAAAATTTTAGGAAATGAGTTCATAAGCTGTTTAGCTCTGACCCAAAGTCCCCTGGTGCCAAGAAAAAGAGAGGCAAGAAAATAAGAACAGAATAATTTCATAGAGGACCACAGTTATGTTGTCTTAATTTTAACCTCTTAAATTTTGTCTAATAATCAGACTCCCTGTTGAACAAACAGCATCTCACTGGAGTGGAGGGTAGAGAATTTGGCCCAGCAGTGTTTGGTTAGTATGATTTACAGTGGAAGATTTTTTTTTCTTTTCTCTGAACTATTTATCTCAGTGAGGCTGTTATACTGAGGGCAGGATAGTCGATATTTTGGTTGGACCCTAAAGAGATATGTGGTATGTTTTCCCAAAAGACCTTACCAGATATCTCAATACAAACAACAGAGTTGCTAAAGAATACATTCTGTGGGATCTCATACCAAGCTTGACTGAAGAACACTTCTCAAAATTACTTAGCCTACGCTTTTCCTCTTGTTACTTTCAAAAATTTAAAATGCTAACAGTTTTTACATGATGGAAATAGTGTACTTACAAACAACAGCAACAAAAATTGCCAAAACCTTAGAATTAGATTTAAAATTCAAACGGATGTTTATGGGATAGGAGGGTAAAAAGTGAGTGGGATAATTTCCAACCACAAATAACATTTCTAGCTATGGAAACGTAGGATAACCTAAGAAAAGAGAGAAATCAGAGCTGTGGAATCTGTACCTGAGAGGGTTAAGAGCATTATCCCTTTCCTTAAGCTTACCTAGATCCTTTTTAGGTCATCTCTCTCCTTTTCAAGCAGTGAATAATAACCATTTCTCAAAGTAGTTAAATGTATACAAAGATGTCTGGAAGCCAGAATACAAAGTGGTGTTTCTGTAGGGGCGTTAATATGGTTGTTCTGATTTACACACAGAAGATCCTGCACATCACAGGCTGAAGACCGGTGTAGCCAAGTGCCACAGACATGGTCAACATGGTCTTTATGTCTCTGCTGACCCCAAGATCCCTGTTTCTGCAGGTGTGTTTCACTCTGGTGACATTCTGATAGGGTTTGTCAGGCTGAAGGAGTAGATGCATAACTTCCCCCTGATTAACATACCTGACTAACCAGTAAATTTCCTTTAATCTCTTTGACCATGCAGCCTAACAGAATTGGTTTTGGATTGCCTCTGCTTGCTGTTTAATAAATAAAGGGATTCCCCTTCTCAGAGCCACATGTAAAAAGCACTTGGAGTTGTTATCCAGCAGCGTTTAATTTCAAGAGCTAATGCTGAGCCGTTTCAGTGGAATGGGAGCTGGACCATTATTGCAGAGCTAAATATAAATAAATGAGGAAAATTAACTCAAGTAGACTCCATTTTGCTTCCCTGCCGAATGGATGTAGTTTCCCATGTATAAGAGATTCTGTGGATTTTTTTGTTCCCTTTTTTCACTGGAAAAACCACACTGAGTGCAAACATACATCGGCATCCCGCAGTGTATCAAGAGAGGCTGGTAATCTTACCCTTTTAAGAAACGTGGCTTGTGCCCAGCACTTTTGGATTGCATTTTATTCGTAGGAGTACAGGCTATGAAAACCTTCTTTCCTACGGAGGAAGAAAAGCCTGTTAACTTGTCAGCCTGCATCTGAAAGGCCAAGGGTTCAAAGCTGCTCATCAGTGTTGGTTGACATTCCCCCTTAGTGCCTTTGGAAGTATCAAGTTTGCCAGTTATTGACTGCATTGCTGAGTTATCTGTTGTATAAGCACAATTTCCATAAAAGACATAAGGCGGGGGACATGTTCACTATGCGTTTTAAGACACGGTTGATTTGATTTTCTCATTTCTTTTTTTTCTCAAAACGTATTTCTCTCAAATAGTAAATTGTAACAATATTATTGATTGTGTTCTGCTCATGGAGCAATAGCATCTGTTTGGTTTTTAAATTTTTTCTTAACGATTTGCTCAAAGGGTGGAAAGAAGTAGAGGAGGTGAAATACCTTTATCCGCCAGAGATGAGGGCTTTCCAATAGGCACCAGTGACATGACAACACGGGATCTGTTAGCACTGTAATGGACCAGGGAGAGCCTCTGAACATTAAATTTTTCTCTGCACTTCAGTTAAGAGATTCAGGACTTCACATCTAGACCTTAATATTGAACCACCATGTTTTTCTTCAATTAACAACTAAATTCCTTCATGATTTGAATAAATCTGGGGGAGAATTCTCTAGGAGCACGAGAATTGTAAAGTCAGTTGAGGGGAAAAACATGCTATATATAATCTGCCCTGGGCAAAGAAAATGCATCAAGTTTTGAAATGCTGAATGCAGGCAGTTCAGCAGGAAGGGAATTGTGGACAGAAACAAGGCATTCAGCTGGTAGAACAACAGCGAGGATGTCTCAGTCAATTCTGTCTTTTTACTGTTTACTCTGTTATTGCAAGTGAAGAGATAATATCACTCAATGAGGCAAATTCCATTCTTAGATACATGTGCATAATTATCAGTGACCTTTTATATCGGAGAGAGAATTGATTTTGATGAGAGCTCTATGTCCTACTCTTAGGGCAGGGTCTTGCCCAATTTGTTTTACGTGCTCAACAGTCGTTATTTGGATGAACCAATTCTGGGGATTTGCTATTACTGATAGATCTTCCAGGAAATATGTGGAAGTGAAGTTAAAATAAGTAAACATGAAATTAACATGAATATTTTTTTTTCCTAATCAGATGTGTGTTTCAGTAGCTCTTGCTAAGGCGGCAAAATCTAACCAGCAGGATGCAATTGATATGAAAGGTTTATTAAGAAAAGCGATTCAACAAATCTGTTATACACGGGGGAATATTATTCAGGATAAACTAATCTGAAAAAAAAAAAATTATCCTCCAACAAATATTTGTGTATCGCAAGATGTGCAGACCTGAAGCAAACCTTCTTCTAAGGTTCATCAAAATGTTAGAGTAATTTTTTGCTATTCTGAAAGAGATCTCATCCTGAGGAACTGCCAGTTTTTTTGACACGCTGTAATAGGAGGTCAAAGGACTCTTATGACACATATATAATGCGCATTTAGCAGGTGGGAGAAACAGGGAGTGCTTGAGCTCATGTGTCCAGTAATTTTAGGTGTCATGATTAAATGCTGAGTCCTGCATCTCTGGAAGAATCTGTCTTGGGCACAGGAGGAGCTCTCAGCTTTCTGACTCAGATGGAAGAGTGCTTTGTGTCTTCCTAAATAAAGGTCCAGATCATGGTCTGGATGGTTGACAGTGGTGCGGTGTGTGCCAGAATCTCCCTCTGGCTTTATGAAAAGCAGTAGGTGCTCTGCGCCTGCATGTCTCTACTTGTTTACGCAAAAAATTTGGCTTCCAAAATTAACGAATGCTTTTCAAGAATTTTGTCCAAACAGTTTGCTGCAGTGAGTCAGTAGCAGAGGTATGAATAGAGCCCAGGGCTCCTCGCTCCTGGCCCTGTGCACTAACCACCAAGACCATTTACATTTCTAGCCAGGGCCAGAGTGAAGATGTGAAAATACCACAGGCAAAATTTGTGTTTGTTTTTTTTTTAAATTTTCCACTCAGTTTTGCAGACTCAGGAGGTTTGGTTTGCTCTTCAGGTTGAGCAAGAGGATAACATTGGCTTTGCCATGGAGTTTTTCACATCTAGGTGTATGAAAGATGTGTCTTTCCTCTACTGACCTCTGCTTGAAGGTGAGTGGAGGTGTGTGTTGAGTTATTTTTCCTTTGGAGAAACTGGTAGAGAAGGAGAGGTGGGCAAGGAGAGCTCAGCCCGTCGGGGTATTGACCTCAACTGCTCATTGGCAAAGACAGCAAAGAGGATGGGGAGAATGGGAGGCCAGGAATAGCACATGGTTGACAATCCTGGTCTGTGCTGTTGATTACCTCCTCTGGTGATCCAGCCAGGGGATCAACAGGCCAGTTGTGCCCAGTCATTAAAGAAAGGCAAGTCTGTAATTAATGGCAAAGGGCCTGATACAATAAAAGGCATGTCTCCCTTCTGCATTGTGAAGCCCGCATAGGGCTGCGAAAGACGCCAAAGAAAATCAATGTTAAGCAGCTTGTATGGATTTGTGCAGACCTATACAGTGCTAAAATCCAGACATATTTCTCATTGAGCTGAGTCCTCATATGTTTTATTTATCATTTAATGCTAAAATTTATGAAGGAGATGCATGGCAGAGGGAGAACCCATAACCTTGTCATTTCTTTTCTTAAAGGAGCAGCTACTAGATCTAGGAAAGAATTGCCTTCTCCTCTTTCCTTTTGACTCCCCAGCAGAAAATGTAACATGATAGAAGTTTTTTTCACTCTGAGTTTGTTTTCACTGAATCGGCTGTAGAGCCAAGTTGCCCGTTGCATGTTGTGCAGCAAGTTTTTATGAAAATCGCAAACTGCCAATCACTTGCTCTAAACTAAATCACCTCAGATGTTATTCATCAAGCATGCCATGTTACATTATAGGCTTTCATAACTCAGACACTTAAGGTATGAAAGAAATTAATTGCCTGTATTATTTTCCATAAAAACAAATAAACAGCACTAGGTGCCTTTTTAAAGTCAATCGGAGGATTGATTTTAAATCAAATTGTATTTCACAATAGTTCAAGCACTCACCACTAGAAGCTGTAATCTTACGATTTTAAATATGGATACTGTAATTTCAGAATGTCACATGCTTTAAACATTTGTATTGAAATTTAAACCGCTGCCATAAGAAAATAAAAGGAGTATACATAAAAATGTATTAAACATGACAGCAACGTTAACAGCCCTGTTTGGAGGGAAGAGGGATTTTAACAGAATACATTATTTACTGGTCTCTTTTGTATTGTTCCACCGTGATGTCAGGATTACATTTTCCATGAGACTGTGGATCAGGCTTTTCCCCTTCTGACATCAGCCACATTTATATTATGAAGCTCAGATGAGACAACAAGGTGCAGGATTTCTGCTGGCATGTGTTCAACCCGATCAGCACTGCAGAGTTAGCAGGGCTTAATTGAATTGTACTGGAAACCTAAAAGAGAAGAGGCTGCCAGGGAAAGAGCACAGGTTCCTGCAATGGAGAAGGCCTAATGACAGGAGAACCTCAAAACGTTTTGTTCCGTTAAATTGCCAAGAACAGGTAGGAGTCCAAAACTCACACAAGACTCCTGGGTAAGGATCCAAAAGTTGCATATATTTTCTTGTTCATTTGAATTACCCAAATGGCCTGGTTCAGCAGAATCTGAGCTGGGAGTCTCAGGGAAATGGCTGTCACGTGAGATGTCTAGTTAAATTTGTTTAAAAAGTTAAATATTACCACTTTTATAAGCAAAAGAAAAGAAACTCCACCTAATCCAAAACATCTCACATTTTCTTCAACAAAAACATTTGTTTCCTCTTTTATCCGCCTCCCCCCTCCCCTTTTTGGTGCCATAAATATGTCAGTTGTTTAAAAGATGTGACTGCCCTTATAAATGTATCGAAGATAAGCTAGGTTGTAAAGGATTCAGGTTCATGAACTGTGTTTATACGGTCTATTGTTTAGTACTCATGAATAATTGATTCTTGTCCTTCCTGCGCAAATATTCAATCAGATACCATTCAAATTGATAGCAGGTGTCTGATCTAGCAAAAAAATGGCAATGTTCTTTGAGTGGAGATGTGATTGTAATACAACTCAACTGCAGCCGTGGAGTACAGAGGAGTGTCACACGTTTCAAATAGGACCTGTTGAGAGAGAGACTTTCTAATTAAAACAGCATACCGTGTAATCATCCGGTATGTTTTGGGTAAGCAGCCATCCCAAAGCACATTTATTGCATTTTATTTTTATGTGAATGTATGTGAAAGGGAGAATGGATCATATTTTTTGAAAATTGCTTGTTCTGATGAGAGATTAGATTATGCAAAGAGAAGAATACAGTTCTATGTAGTCTGTAATTCCGTAGGACATTCCCCATATTAAAAAACTGACTCTGATTTCTCCACACCATGTGATGACCAGGAGATATAGAATAATTGCATTATGTGATATATTATTTAAGATCCAGTAAGAAGGTGCCTGTTCCTTAAAGCATAGATTCTTTTCAGATAAGTTACAACTTTCCACTACTGGAAGCTTCCTGTAAGTCACATTATATACTGCAGGAAAACAAAATGTGCATAGAAACAGAGCAGGGAGCAGGACCTGCTTGTGTATCCTTGAACCTTGGAGCAGTGCTCATTTCTTGCTCAGGGAGGTTTGTTGACATGAGCAAAGTTATGCCTGATACGGAAAGAGTAGATGCAGAGTGAATATAGATATATAACTGGAATTTTGCTCCCAGGCACAGGAAAATAAGTCTGAGGAGTCAGAGGTCCAATACGTTCCAACTAAAGCAAACATTAACCAAGACAAAAATCAATTCTTAATTGGTATTAGAAAATATAGAGTATATTCCACATGTAATTAACTGATATTAATAGGAACTCTTTGGAAGAGCCGTAGAGCAAATATGTAAATTGTTTTTAATGTTGTGTGTCATTGTCATGCTGAAAATATTCCTGTGGGAGGCCTCAGCCTTCCGAAGGGCGTGGAAGAGCGGAGAAGTAGTGCGTCAGTGCTCCTGCGTTTTGCATCAGGGACCCAAAGCACTGTGCTGTGAAGAAGCAAAGCGCTTCAATTCATTCTCGTTGCTACCCAATGCATGGGTTTCCTTGCTGCATTCTGCAAGGGTATTTTTAGAGTTACTGTTTTTACTTCGTTGTGCCTCTTCCCCTGTACCCTCCCACCCCCTGAGTTTAGTGTTTAAACATAGAAAATCGGAAGCTCTGAAAATTCTTTTCTTCTGGTTGCCAGTGTAGACAGTTTTCCATATTTCTTTATTTACAGCACTTTATAGTTCCTCTTTTCTATCAAAGTGGTTCTTTAGGTTTAGAAAAGAGGTTCTGTTGTATAGCATTCGCGTCCATTCAGTCTGACCATACATGTTTGGCCACCAACATGGAAAGATAATGTTGTTTACAGGTGGGACATGCTCAGACCACACAGTTAGTTCAGTGAATGGTCGGTCATGTAAGGATATGAGTTTTGTATAGTCCTGTTGGATTTATACATATGTACGAGGCAGCTGTTCACACAGAACAGTTCTCCCACATCTTTCAGCTCACTAGCTCTCATGTATTTCCAAAAAATTAATTCAGCCATGGAGTGTTAACTCTTATTGTTTATTTGCATCTTAATTATGGCTGGCAATTCTTGAACACTATCAAGTACCCTCCCTTACATCTCTCTCAAACCTTCAGACCCATCTTACAACCCTCCAGGCGCTTATTCCAGCCAGTCCCCCAACACAGACATTTCAGAAAGCTGCAGCTTTCTGCTTGCAGTGGGGAGAAGGGGTGAGGTACTGCATCTGCTCTACTTGCTGCCAAAGCCAAGGTGTATTTCAGAGAGTTTTGCTCCGGTCGATTGAAAAGCCCTTTTTGGGTTGGTTATTTGGGTAAAGTGTTTCTGCTCTAGAGTAGCAAAATATGTAAAAGTTCTCTTCCTTTTCTCTTTTGAATACTAAGCAACTATCTGTTTCTGAAGGTTCAAACAAATGCTTTAGTTATACTCTGTCTGCTCAGCACTCCAGTGCACAAAACCTGGTATTTTTAGGGAGTGCAGCCCCTGAAGCCAGTAGCACACTAAAATGCTCAATCTTTCATAAATATTACCCTTCCCCTGACCTTCCTTCATTTTCCATGCTGGATTCCACTTCTGAATGTATTCATTTTGAATAGGCAGCAAAATCCTTCCCTGGAATAGACAACACAGATACATCTTGCCAGCTGTAGCAGTTCGTAATGTATATATTATTGAAATATTGGCAGTGGTCTCTGAAACCACAAACAGAATTAGTTGTACCCAGAGAAACATACTTTCTTTCAGTGGCTTGAGTAGCCAACAATTACTAAAAATATCCTTCTCCTTTCTATAATTTCAGAAGATAACATAGTATTTAGTGCACAAGTGACATAACACATGAATCAGCTCTTCATAAAGCCTTCTTTTTCCCATGGTATGTTAAAAATATTCAGATGGGGCAGCACATAAAGACATAAAGCAATTTCTTTCTGTTCTTTATTAGGAGCATTTAATGCTTGCTAAAGGTTTCAAGTTGACTGCCTTTCACTATTAAAGTTTCTCTTCAACTAAGCACAAACCTGAAACCCATCCTGCAACCACTTTACTTGCATGCGTAACCGTAAGCACAGTAATAACTGCAGTGATGTTTGTAGCCCTCTGCTAGAAAAACAGCAGGGAAGTGGTAGCAAGGCTGGGACAAGATCCCTACCTCTGGTTCTCAGTACTTTCTCCTATTCCGCAGGAGGGACAGCTGTGTTGACTGAGATGTGTCCTCAGTGTCCTTATCATGGTGCCAGTGGGGGACTGTCAGTCGGGTGGCACTGTGGGAGTAGTGCACAGAAGAGTAATTCCCTTGACACCCAGAACATGGCATTTGCATTATTTTTTCTTGCAGTCTATGCACTCCAGCTCAGGAGCGGTCCATGGCTTGTAGATCAGTGTACTTAAAACTTTGAGGACTTTGAAGAGTTGATATACATACCAGTTTTTGAGTGTTTATGAAGTTATTTGTAAGTGATATGTATTTGTAGTAATCAAATGATAGTATGAATGATATGCCGTGCACTCTGGGAGCAGCCAGGCTGGGAAACTGGTGGGAGAGACCTGTTGGGTAGAAGAAAGCATCTTGAATCACTCCGGTAATGAGCCTGAAACCCAAAAGTCAAAGTTTTTGGAGAGCTGGACTCTGCTGATGTTCCTTGTCTTGGAATTCTTCCCTTTTTTTGTTGATAATAAGCCAGGATTTGTTGGTGTGTTCCTTGCACTTCTTTGGTGGGATATCACTTTATAGGAAAACCAATCTAATAACCAGCAGCTGCTGGAAGGAGTGACTCTGCTTCTCCATTCCTCGGTATCACTAACCTCTCCAATCCCTTGAAGCCGCACACTAGCATCTGTAGAAAACTCTTTTTCCTCCTCATACTTGTTTTTCCAACAATTTAACTCCATGAATTTGCTCATTCTTAACTTGGATGTGCAGAGCCAGGAAGCAGAGATGTATATGGCCAGGTATGTTGGGCACTGCCTTACCTATAATGGGAAACTTCACCTATAGATTTACTTGGAAGTTGGGCTGCTCCTGTATATTCAAATTGGGTTTTTAGCTCTTTAGTTCTCTAGGAAGGTCTTAGAATGAGTCCATCCATCTATTAGAAGTGAAATAGGAGCATGGATTTCTGATCCATCTGATTTCTTTCTCTGGAAGAATAACTAGCCTGGGGAAAGGGAGAAGATGTTGCTGAGTTATCCTGGTTTCAGCTTTTGTTTTTATCTCACATAATTTCCTTGTGAAAAATTAGGAAAAAAAAATCCAGTAGGGAGTGCACAGCTAAAGAACTGCATTGGGCACCATATTTTACATATCAGGAAGGCATATTAAATTGAGTGGAGTGTGACAGGAAAATCCGAGACTTATAGAACATGACCTATGAAGCAAAGTTGTGGGAACTGATAAACCTACAGAGAAATCATGATGATAGTCTTTCCAATATGAGAAAGTTACACTAAGGCTGGTGCTTATTGTTCTCTCTCCACTTGAGGGAATTCAAAAGAAACCAATTTAATTTTCAGCCAAGATGCATTAGGGTGGCTGGGAGGAAAACTTTCTAACCACGAGGGGAATTGAGTAATGATGCAGACTTCATCAGAGGGTTTCCAGAACAGGGTAGACAGATGTTAAGGGGGGTCTGGCACGACTAACGATTCAAAGGCTGGGGAGGTCCTATCCAAGCCTATGTCATTACCTGTGAAGAGTGACCCAAGAGGAAAGAGTAAAAGCTACTGCCAAGAGACTGTGACTGAACGGTGGTTTTATCAGATGGTGATAAACAACTCTTTCTTAGAGATGGGAATGATACTACTTTTTTTAAAAAGAAAGTTCTTCCATCGTGAATCGATGGTGATATATACATTTTAATATATCTAGGGAAACGCAATGTAAAATGTTATCAAGACACAGCATACTGGTGATAGTCTATCACAGACTCTGTTTATATATTGTGATAATAGCCCTAACTTCTTATTTTAAACATCAGTTACATTGTGATCTAATAAAAGATTAGGGTTTTTTAAAGTAACTTTTATTATACTCACATACCGTTTTAGTTCACATACAAATTTTTGTGGGCCTCCTGAGAACTTATAATAATAGGACAGGAGAGAATGATGCAGAATTCATTTTAATTTGCTTGTCTTGGAATGCCCTTTGCTGTTTATATTACAAATTTCAATATACATCTCAGAGGATCAGAGCAAGTATAAATATCTATATCAATTTAAAAATGTACCATTTTTAGAACCTGTCATATATTTTCTGGTAAGGCATGCTGTTCATCATCTTCTGAGGACCATTTTTCATAGAAATATGTAAAAATATATATATAGCTAATGTACAGGATCTCGAAAGCTGTAGTTGGGAGCATAAATTAAGACCAAAGTGCTCAATTTTAAATGTACCTTGCTTTTCTACAACACTTGGCTTTCAAATTTGAAATCAGGGTGCTTTCAAATGTGAATGAGTTTCACAAAGTTCCAAAGAAGGTGATAGTTATTATTGCTTTTATGCCTATTATTTCATAACGTCATCCTCCAGAGAGGATGCTAGTGTTAAGATTATTACTCACCTTGCCTCTGAAGCCCAAACTGAAAATCTGGTTATGAGTCTAAGGTCACTTAAAAGTTTATTCTCTTTCTTCCCTTGCCTCCTTACCTTCCATCACATTTAGTACTGATAAAGAGAAATACAAAAGCAACAGAGGCTGGTCTCTAAGCTCAGTTTTCACTGAAAGCCAACAGGCTTTAGGTAATTTCTTTTTGTCACGCCTCAGCCATACACAATCCACATTTTCAGAGGTGAGCATACTTCACCCGTGTTTGTATGAAGTGTATGTGTACATTACGTCAATGCTTGTGGAGAAAGTACCGTTGCGACACATCTCTCACCCCCACCAACCCACTGCCAACAGCAGAACAACGTTAGTATCATGATTTTTGGTGCACAGAGATTTTAACAGTTGTTGATCGCTCTCCGTGAGTCTTTAGGTATTCTCAGAATCATCCTCAGACAACGCATGCTGAGGAATTACTCGGTTGTAGGATATTTGGTGTGCTGTCACTTCACTGTTCTCATTTCCACTTGCTTATCGGCAGTGGCCCGTCTGCAGTCTCAGCTGAGCTGACTTTAAAAGTTCTATCAATAACAATAAGCAGAAGCACATGAAAGGACGTATAAATTATTAGTAATGGGGGCTCTCAGAAGTGCTGAACTTTTAGCTCATTTACTTAAACTGTTAAATATTGCCACTTTTGTAAGCTAAAAAAAGGGAAACCTCACCTAATCCAAAACATCTCACATTTTCTTTAATAAAAGCATTTGTTTCCTCTTTTATCCCCCTTTTTTGTGTGCCATAACGGTCATCCTTGGTGTGTCTGTTGAGATCCTCAGCAGCCAGAATGTATTAGAGCTGCCACTAAGTAAATTAAATTGACTGGAAATGTGTCTAAAATGGCTGGCAGACCACTCCCGCTCTGTTATTTTATGCTATGCCACAGATTTTAAACAGTTAAGAAAACCAATTAGCATCAAGCAAGTGCACAACACCGTTTTGTTCTGTAATTCTACTTGTCACTTTTTTTATTTCCCATTTCATTCTCATCTTTCTTCATAATTGGATACGAAAATACTAAGCTGTAACTACTTGTGTGAAGAAAGATGAGACAGACCCTGAACAGATCAGCATGTGCGTTAGAAGCTGCGCGTTGTGAAAATCCAAAACCCGTTGGAAAGTGATGATTCAACCAATAATATACAGTATGATATATGTAACGAACTGGGAAGCTCGAAAGAGCTGAGTTGTGTGGCTTAACTGCCCTAATAGACACTGCGTTTTACAGACCAGTGCTTGAACATCTGTATTGGGTGGTTTCTATCGAGGAAACAGCAGTAGCCATAAAATACTCAGCAATATCCTATATATAACAAAGAAGGTTTGAAGACAAGGACACCAGGTTACGTATTTCATTCTTCTGCTTTACCAAGAACTTGAACAACAACAAAAAGCAGGCGGACGAGCGACTGATGTAATGTCTCCTTTGACACAGATTGCATTCCAGCATTTTTAATAACTCATATTCCCAAGGGTGGGGTGATGGAGGTGCTTTAAATATTCCCTGATATTTTTTTAAAAAAAGACATGCTCCCATGGTCTGCTAGTCTCGGTGCCCGAGGAACTCGGCTTGTGAGTAGGTGCTGGCTAGCTGAAGGGCAGCAATTGTCGAAGTCACTTGTTTTAGGACGGCGATCTGGAACTGAGCAGATGCTGCTGATTTCGTAGGGGTGGCTGAGTGGTGGAAAAGGGGTGGAGGAGCACCCATCTTCCTCACTTTCAGCTTTTCCAGCACACTGTAGACAACATAATTAGGGTGCATAAATGTCTGTCTTTTCCACACCTGGTTCCTTGGCACTGAATCCTTGGCTTATTTCTCACTGGCTTGAAGGTTAAAAACCCTGGATGATTTCAGTGGGCACTGCCACTCCAGTAACCTACAGATTTTTCACTTTTTAGATAAGTAGTCTTCAGAACATGAGGAAAGAGCAGGAAGGAAGAAGGTCTGATTTGCTTGTCTGATGCACTTTGAAATCCTGAAGGCACCTGGCTGAAGGCACTTGTTTACAGGCATCACTTTCCGAATACACTTTGCTCTAAGTAATTTTTTCCTAGGAAGTGAACTATTGTTGTATGAAGTTCTATTGTTGTAGCTCATTCCTGCGGTATGTAACTGGCGGATTTCTGATTTTTCAAGGAAGGAAAAGTCTTTCCTTATTTCTAATAGAAAAAAGATCCAACATTCTGTTTACAAATATAGAAGATTAAAAGGGGTGTTTTGTACCATCGCCAAACGTAATAGGAGCATTTGATAAATTCTCACTATGTCCTTGTACTTCTTTAATCAAATACTTCAACTATTTTTGGCTTCTGTTTCTGCAATTTTACTTCTGCTTCAGTAACTTGCACTGCAGTGTAAGGAGAAGAACCTTGTCCTTTCCCTGTCTTTGTTGATATCAGGGTTATTAATTCTACACAGCCAACAGAGCTCTACAATCAAAATTATATACATAATCATTAACAACAAAAACCAAGATTACATAGTTGCAGGTATACTGTGTGTCTCGTGGGAGAGCGGGCATCTGAAAACTGAACAACTCCTGTAGCCTCTGGAATGGCTGCTCAGAAAGATTTAGCAGAATTAAAAGTATTTGAATTGAATTTATGAGATTTTGCACCCCCTCCCACTTACGCCGTATGGCACTTGGTGGTGTCTTTCTGCGTTTTCCATGACATCAGCCTTGATGTTGCTCTTGCTTCCTGGCTGGCAAGTATCTCTGGATCATTTCTGCTTTATTTAGAGCACTGAGTTTGTTCCTTTCCATCCATCCTTAAACTTCTCCTCTGGCAGGGACCTTCATGAGAGTGAAGGAGGATTTGCTTTCCCACCATCAGTGTGGAAACTGGTTTATCCCAAATCCATCTTTGTTTTTTCACAAACCTCTCTTCTGGAATTGAAAAGAACATCCAACTGATAAGTCTGCTCTTTGGGTGATAAGATTTCCTTCTTTTGTCTTTTCTTGCATTTTGAAGTGTCTAAACAAATTAAAATGAATCAAAGATAATAAAAATAGACAATAACTTATGACTCACATCCAGATAGTCTGAGTCTGCAGTTGCTCATATATTTTTTGAGGTGGTTTGCTGCTTCTAGGATTTCTTTGACTCCTTAGCCAGTAGTGTAATAAAGAGAGGGACAGACTGACATAGTCATAGCCACAACTCAAAGTCAGTGTAATTAATGTTATTTCATATGCAGCTTTTAATCCAAAGAACTTGAAGGGTAGAGTCCCAGTTTAACCAAAGTACATAAATATGTCCTTGACTCAAGCGTACAAAGTCAGGAGGCAGCTAGCAGAGTTAAGGTTAAGAATGTACTTCAGTGGTTTTTCTGAACTGGGGAGCACTCTTTTTCCCTCATAATATGATATTTTGCACAACTCAAACATGTAGGTCAAGAGGCCAGAAAATTAGCACAAGCTGTAACACTCTTGTAAAGGGGGATGGGGAGTAAAAACAAAACCTAAAACCATTCATACGTTCTAAATGGTTTCCCTTCCCTCCATTCATGCAGTGATACAGAACAGCTGGTCATGAAACCTGGCTGCATATTTGTTAAATGGGAACAGATTACTAAATCAAATTTGTTGACCAATTTTCAAGTATGTGGCCTTGAGATATTAAAAAAAAAGAAAAGAAAACGGTCTGCATTGCCTAAAGAGGAGGAGTAACAGGCCAGTGGTACGAACATTTCATGCTGGTGGGATTTGGCAGCGGGGGGAGGGAATCTAATCGCTAACTTTCGTGTGAGTACCCAGCTAAAACCTCAGGGAATTTTATATAGTGCATGTTGTCAGTATTTTAATCATCCACAGCTGTCAAAACTCTTGTAACCCGCCTCTTCTATTTAAAATGTGTCTTCTAGGCATAAAATAATTAAAGGTGCAGGACCATAAGGTAGGCTCAGAGCCGCTGCAATGTGACAAAACTCCACATATGAAAGGCATTATTTCAGGAAGTTTTAAATATAAATTTTGTTTTGTCAGAAGGCTGCAGGGCACACATTTTCTATACTGTCAAGCTTGATAGTAACAATATTTATATTTCAAATAAAAAGATTAAATTGCAGTCTTATGTGTTTCTGGTTTTCACATAGTTTTTACCAGTGTATCATAGTGTTCCATATCAGTGTGTCATCGAAACTTTTTTTTTTGCTGACACCAGTTTTGCTTTATTGTAATATTAAGTCTTGTACTGTCAGTCCCTGAATTGAAATAATGAGGGCAGACAGTAGTTTAGTTGACTAGACTATATCTTGCCTTTCCTCACCCCCGCTAAATAAACCTGAAAACAACACAAAATAAAAATGAATTAGTTCAAGAAGACAGTTGTAAAGATTTGGAGGTTGTTAATATAAAATGTCTTTGTGTGTGCATGCGCATGCGTGCACTTGTGCGTGCTTGTGCAACCTCTTCTTGCTGTGTGTCATCCTGCAGTTCTAGACCCCACCTTGCAAACTCTTGTTCATGTGCTTACCAAAACGCCTGTGTAATTTCCAAAACTATTAAAGCTTAGTGTGAGAACACAGATGGAAGAGGAGGAGAAGGCAGTGCAATTTCTGAATATTTTGATCTTCTCTATTTGTTTGGTTTTGATATTAAAAAAGCAACCCAAAGAATGAGTGTCTTGGTCATTTTGAGCTGTCTGGCTGGCAAGCCTTTTGTGCCACTGCTTGTTAGCTGCTATTTGTGAACTTTCTGTTAATGCCCATAGGCCCTTCATTCTTCATTGTTCGGAGGTTTGCACTCCCATGGGCCTGAGTCCCAGGGTTGGGTTGGTGTCATCTGTGCAGCATCAGGGCTTGACAGAACAATGAGGAGAAATGTGAAGAGATTCTGACTCAGGCTCGTGTTGGAACGGCCAATTGGAGCCACTTACCCTGCCAGCTGGGGCTGGGTTTGCTCCTTTTAGGTTGGCATGTGAACATTTCATCACAACCCCTTTGTGGCAGTTTGGAACTGGCGAAGACTTTTCGTGCAAATTCCCCTCTGCATGATGGTGAGGCTTTTTCCCCCTGAGTTAGACAGTGCCAGCTGATGCGTAACAACTTCTCTGACCATGATGCCTTTGATAAAGTGGGTTAATCAGAAAAGAAATTCAAAATTTGGGTGTTACAGAAGCTACGCCAGAATTGCTGTCAGCTTAGACATGATACGGGCTTGATTCTTCTCTCTGTGTTGCTGCTCAATGGCACTTCTTTCTGGCACTTTGAGCCTTTGGTCTGTCATTTGGCCAGCCATGATTTTACAATAATGAAAATAAAAGTAAACAGCACTAATGGGGATGCGTGTGATGGAAAATGAGGAGGCTGTGTTGCTAAGATTATTTGTGAGGAACTGAATGTAAGAAGTAGATTTCCATGAAATTTCTCATCCAGGGAGTATTTACTTCTTTTATATTTAAAACAGTCACCAGCTTAATATGATTTACTGGGTTTTATAACAGGAAATGTAAACTACATGCTCCAAATCTGTAAGCTAATAAGTGACAGATCTGACCATGTAATTCTTGTCAACATCCTTGTGTCTACTCAGTTCTCTCTCAATTTTATGCCATAATATCAACTCTAAGACTGCCGAGAGAATAACTTCTTACTAGGTTTCCAGTAGAAACCTATGGATAGTCAAAAGCTATTCGAAGTTATGTGAAAACAAAGGACTTTTAAATTTGGGGTGGTTTTTTTATTTGCTACTAATATACCTCAGTAAATATGTTTTGTTTCATTCTGTAACCAGCCAGTTACAGAAAGTTCTGTAACTTTCAAGTCCGTTGTAGAAACTGGTTAGAAAGCTTCCCAGATTATATGAAGTGCATGAGGTAAAATATCAATAAAAAGATTGTGCCTAGTGAAGAACAGCCTTGCCTTTTCCATGTGTAAGTCCATGCCTCTGTACATCAGGATCCTAAATACTTTGCCAAAGTGGCCAGCCTGCTGAATTAATCAAAATAAGAACAATAGGGGAAGATATTTAAAAGTAAAGTTACATACTAATGGAAGGCTTTTGTATGTAACAGGAGACAACAGGTGGCACTACCCATTCTATACTCAAAATCTGATCTTGCTTAACACCCCCAACCACTGTTTTTTCAGTTTGAACTGATGGATATACAAATCAGGATATTGCAGTACATGCATCTCAAATGAGGGAGGCCTATTCCGATGGAAACATCTGGTTTCATTACACCAGGTAACACCTGCATGAAATTACATCTGTGCTGAAAGTCCTTTAACAGAATTTAGTAATTAAACTGAGGCAATCTAATCAAAGAAAGGCATGGAGAAGGTGATACATGAAGTTTCATTCTCTGCCATGTAAATAAACTGCATTAGTATATTGGGTCTTTCAAGAAATGGTTAACATCAACAGCTTGCAATTGAATAGATTTCATGTTAAAAACAGCCTTCCATACTATATCCACAATATATATTCTGATCTTCCAGACAAATCTCCAGGGTGCTGTTTGGATTTATTGCACTTAATAGCATATTGTTCAGAGTGTACAATGTGTGGGTCCAACCGAGTTTTACTAGGATATTCTGTGGCTCAATTTCCTTTCAATATGTTACTGTGTCCTTTTCAGATTTTGTTTTAAAGCTTTGTGCAGTTGACTGCTTCGGTGGAAAACCTTTGCTCTGTGCCTTATCAACTGATTTCTAAAATGTCAAGGCTAACCTTGACCTGAGCACCAGCAAGGAGCTCCCTCAGCATAGGTCTCTGTGATAGGTGGGGATTTCTCTGCGTGTTGTCACTGTGAACTGCACTGTCTGAGCTGGTAAGTGGCTCCAAGTGGAGTTTCTGGCATCGATTCTTGGTTGTCTTGTGATTCTCACAAAAGGAGATGGTTCCCCCGTCTTGGAGTAGGTTCTGTGTTAGCCCTACATAGCATACAGGCACTTCTGGCTTTGTTTGAGTGAGATTTTACCATCTGGCAGTGTCACCTGGAAGGCATAAATAAAGCCATTGTTTCACGGATTCTATCAGGGGCTGCATATATTTTCCTTGTCAGAAAGTATAGACTAACAGATCCAGCAGAAATCACAAGAAAAAATGCTACTACTGTTAGAAACTGATAAAGGACAGCAAGGTTAACACTCCTAGCTTTAGGATGAGTTCCAGCAATTCTTTATTTCCCTGACTGACATTTTTTCTCATACTTCTTTCCTCCGAAAGCTGACTTTTTGGCCACAGTAAAAAATTTACATGCAAAATTTTCATCTTGGTAGTAAATGCCCTTGCCAAGATTATTAAGTTTTCCAGACCTTCCCTGGAGAAAAAATAGTCCTTGGAGCATAGCTGGAAGTCAAGGACTCATCTTAGAAACCAGCTTTTTGGTAGACTGTTTCCCTATCTGCTTTTGAAACAGCATATTGCTAATCACCTGACCTTTGAACAAATGCGACTTGTTTGTTCGGGGCACTTTCATCCACGTTCATCCAGATGTGCCTTTTAAAACCATATTCCTCCTGTTGATCGATTGATGTTCTCAGAATCCCTTTCCGTGTACATGCCCTGAAGGGTGGGCCACAGAGCAATGTGGGATTTGGGTGAGCTGTAAGGGAGAAGTAAGCTCCAGAGCTGAAAGGTCATCTTGTCAGAAGTAGTCTCCTGTTTGAAAGGAGAATGTTTTAGACAGGTTGCCTCTGCTGATTGCTGCTGCTCTCTCCTGCTACAAGTTGAGGACCAAACAGATCTTTTCATGCTTACATGAGGTAACACTGGCCTGTGTTTAGAGGTAGAGACTAGAGCCAGGAGCAAGTTGTAAGCATCCCCCTTGCCCTTGGGAACTCACTTCCTATCAAACTTGCTGTGCTTGTCCATTGCGAGTCCAACACGTACGATGTCTCTCTTGCACAAGTGCTTTTTCCACGAGTCCTTTTGATGCTTCAGTCTGAGAGCCAAGTGAGTGCATGGATTGTGGTTAGCACAGTACCCTGCAAAAGTCTTTCCCTCCTCCTCTAGCATCGGTAAATACAGCTGAGATAGTGTTCCCTTGCTGTTTACGAAGGAAAAAAAAAAGGCAGCAGTAGCAGTAAACTTTCTGCAAAGCTTTAGTCTATCGAAGATTTAAAGGGTTGACATTTGCATTACATTTTTTCCCCACCCAGTCCTCCTCATTAGCCGGATATCTTTATTCTCTAAATATTTACCACCTAAACCAAATTTACAGTTTAATTTACTGCATAAAATCATTTATTGACTGATAAAGCTCATTACTAAGGCCTAGCCCAAGCCGTAGCCTGCCATGACAGTTTTAATTCCTGTAGCAGCAGGCTACTGCAAGAGAAAAACAATCCTGTCACGTTAACGGCAGGGGTCTAAATTATTCAAATACACTAAATCCTCCCAGAACAGTTCCGCTGCTCATAATTTGTCTTTTCTCGCCAACAATTAACTAGCAATATTCTAAGTTAACAATACCAACTCTTTTGAAATCTCAAGGAAAATGGAAGAATATACATGCAACAAATGTTTTTAGAGAGGAATACATTAAAAAGCCAATGCTGGGAGACTTCTAGGGAATATAATCAGTTAAATGGACTCACTGCTTTCTCTAGTTCAGAAAGAATTTGTTGAATATTTGTGTGTGGGTGCAGGTGGATTTGATACTGAGTACTGGTGTCAAGTGACATAGATTCGTGGCTGCTTACACCTGCTGATGGCCTGTTCCGTGGCAATCCTAATGGCTGATGTTCATCAGTTCTATTGAACTTGGAAGAGTGTCCTCTTCCAACTCCTCACTTCTATCAGAGCTTTTGCTATCTTCTTGACTGTGAGTTATTGTAAATAATTGTGGTACTAAGTGTAGCATACTGGAACAAACCAATGTAAGATGCTATGAAAACAGGGAAGACTGAGAGATATGGGTGGAGGTTGTGATACAGGTCATCTCACAGAAACTGAAGGTCTGAATCTGTCCTAGCTAGGTGTCTCAGAACATTCTTTCCAAGTCTGTCCACTGAATTTGGACTGGCAGGTGGTCTTTATACAAATCTCTAATTAGAACAATTTACAAAGTCAAGAAAAGCTGAGGCTGTCTCATCTGCTTTGACTTGATCCACTGCTCAGTTAGATTTCAGTTGTCTGCATAGTGCAGAATATGGACTTGGTGTTTGCATAATTTGTGCTTTATCACCAGCTCTGTTAGGTGATGGACCCTGTCCTGCATCCGTGAATAGCCACACGTATGCACAGGAACACTGAGCAAAGAGCAGTCTGAGATCGCCCCATTGATAATGAGGAGGAGCTGTGATTTCCTGTAAGGGACAAACATTTTCATTTTACAGAGGACAATCCAGTTCAGGTTTGTCCTTCTGTATGTATGATAACCACAGCCCATATATCATAGTCAGTGATGAGCAACAGTAAAGTTTTTAGCATTCTAGTGTCTCATATAAATATTGCTTCTACATAGCACTTTACACTGTTTCAGAACCGTAAGTCCATATTTCCCTGTCCCATTCATTTTCTCCCTTCAATTTTTGTGGCAGTTCCAGTGCGGAATAGCTTCTTGTGCAAGCCTTCAAAGTGAAAATGATGGCTTCGATTTGTGACCAAATAGCTTTGACATTGCCTGTATGTTTGCTTGAGTTTATAAAGGACTTTGGTTTTCTTATTTAATCCTTTGATGTTAGAGCAGTCTGAAAAATCAGTAATTCTTTCTGGTGTGCCTTTAGTGACAATTTTAACTCTCCCATGAAATTCTCCGGTTTTAAACTCATGTCTTTTTATCCCTTCCTGTAGCACCTGATGCTAGGACATCCTAGATATCTGAAAATGTGCGTGACGATAGGATGAGCTTAAAATATATAAAAAGGATGTAGAAGATTGTACATCTATATCAGCATTTCACAAGATGTGTGGGCCGTAGTTCCTCTGATGATGATCTGCAAAATGACTGAAATTCCCCATGATTTCCATTTACTTCTAAAGGTATCTGTGTTTATAGTCCACTCCCTGGGTGGTGGTTGAGTGGGCAGCAGTACCTGCTGGAATTCATATGTCTTTATTTGATCTAGTACTTATAGTAAGGAATGTATGTGCTGCAGGATCAGAGGGCTACCATAGCAGATTATGTATATGCTGTCTAAATAGCCATAACCTTTCCTGGTCATATGCCCATAAAAGTGGAACTGGACTTTGGCGTTGATGCTCTAAAAGCATGTGCTCTATTGCTGAGCATGAGAGGGAATTACCAGTAGGAGTGAGGCTCCTATCCAGTTTGCATTGGCAGTGTCAGGACTGATCTCCACGATACATAATCCCGTGCGTGCTCTCCCTGTGTGCTGCATGTGCTGAGGTTCAGCCTGGGCACCTGAGTGCAGTGAATGTGACTCTGTTGTGCTGATTTGCCCCGGAAGCTATGGGCAACTTTAGATGTGCATTTGTGTTACACGCTTCTTCCACGCTTGCAGCGTCTTCTTATGTTCTGCTGACATACTGCCATTGCAGCTAAAGCCATCCTTTGTGTTTTAAACACAGCTGTGATGGATAATCCACTGCAAACTGTTTTTTTGCAAGTAAAAGTAATTTTAAAGCATCACCTTTCTCTCATAAGAGTTATCCATGTTCATGGAGGATTACTTACTGCCTTCATCTGTTCACATCACTTACGTGCTGTATATTTGACGGGTTTCTCATTTCTCCTTTCTGGAATATACGTGGTGGCATCTCTTCCTCCTGTAACAGTTTTGTGGTAAAGACTGAGTAGACCTTAGGCATCTCTGAAACCAGGTACCTTGTTCAACCATCTTAGATGAAGTTTTCTTAGAAGACTTTGTATTCAGAATTTCTGATGTAGCCTTCTGGTTGAAAGTACACTGGGGTGCTTGCATGTAGATCCTAGCTTCTGTCTCCTTAGTTTCTCTTCCATAGGATCTCAGTCATTTTCTTGTATTTATTTCTGCTCCTACTGTCTCAGACCTCAGGGAAATCACCAGCCTCTTTAGTTTATCCCTGGATGAAAAGAAGCATCTGTATCCCGTGCATCTGAGCGCTTCACCTGCGCAGTGTCGCTGGCCTCCACCGTGTTCGGAACTGACGGATCAGACGCTCGCTGGTATGAATCAATGAGACCACAGCGAGTTCAGTAGAGCTGTGCTGACTTACGCCACCTTGAAGACCTGGTGATGCAATCCCAGATCGGTCATTTCGGGCTCCCTTTGACCGTCTGCCCCTGGTTGTTGTAGGCTGGAACAAAGCCGTGGGGAGCTTGACCTGTGCTTGTTTATTCCAAATGTGCCCACAACTGCAGTAAAACCTCGCTGCTCTGAACACGCTGTTCCAGCTCCTCTGTGTGTATGAGGCTTGGAGACTGAAGCTGGTTAATTGTGGCAAACGTGGTTTTCTGGGACAGCTGAGGGTTATGTCACTTTTCTAAAAATCTCTTTGATCTTGCATCAAAAGAAGACGTGGGTTTTTAATGTCGTCTTAACTGTGTGGCTTTTATAAATTAGTAACCTACTTGAAATTGGTCATACAATATGCACTCGTGTTTCTTTAAGACTGATGAGACCACCTTTGACTCTAAGCTGCCTTTTCTAGCATATCATCAGGAAAATGCTGGTAACAAACAGTTAGGAAAAGCTAGAGGGAGCTTTTGAAATAGGAACTGTGCTTTTCTCTGTATTTTGCGAGCCAAGGCTTTAATTTACAATAAGCATAATATGGGCAGAAATGAAGCAGCTAGTGTGCTGTCTCATGTCAGTAAGCAAAGTAGTAGAAAGAAATGCATTTTTATTCTGTCCTTGTCACTAAAATAGTCCCAGTCTTAAGTAGTCAGTATCTAGAGTCTGAATCATATCCCACTTATTTGGCCAGAATCTTGGAAACTGCTGAACTTTTGATTAAACTGCCTGGGTCTTATGACCTTGTAGCTCTATATGCATTTCTGTAATCTCAGGGCTTTTTTTCTCAATTGTTTGCACCTTATACACTCGTTTGTGTGTGCTGTGATCTGGGACCATGTGATTGAGAAGGTTTTTAAATTAATGGAGCCTTTCTTGTAGATCTGATAGATTTAAATACAGCAAATGTAAGCCTATTGAATACTACTCTTGCCAGGTTTCTGTGTAGATTCCTTTGGAGTACCCTGTGGACTTCAAAATATCTCTGAAATACGAGCCGAAAACTACTTGTCTAATTTATGCAATGGTTTTTGCATTTTGTAAGCTAATAGGTGAAATGTCTAAAATGTGTTTATTTTCATCCTGGTTTAAAATCAGATTTTGTAGCTCTGATAAAACAGGCACGAAATAGAGCCTGTGTTGCCCAAATTATGCTTTTACTGTCATAATTTTTTGGTAACAAGAGTAAAGATATTGATGAATTCCTATTTTCTGGAAAAATGTGTTGAATGTTTCAAGTTGTTTGACAGATTTATCAGAGTTTTGAAAAAAGAAATAAATAAGTAAGCTTTCCTTGAACAATAATACTTATCACTGCCCCTGTTGTCTGGATGAAAATAAAGAAAAAGCATTGGTGATACCCAGCTTTATTTAATTCTTTTTTGTGAAAGAAGTGAGATTTCTTGTTGTGCACATTCCTATGATAATATGTTCTAAGCATAACTGATCATCACTGTTTGTCCGTAAGTTACTTGCCAAAATACCTGCATGCAGGAAAAACATTCAAATACCATCACCTTATTTTATTTGGTTTCCTTGTAGGTTCTGTATTCACAACCACTGTATATATTTAATTTTTCTTATGTACCTATGTATGAGAGAAAGATTACATTTTTCCAAAGCAACCAGTTCTTTGGTGCAATCATTTTTTGAGAGATAACTAAAAACAATTTTAAGAGACCATATTTTCAGGGAGATACAACCCCCCTCCCCCCTCCCCGAATTCTGAAAAAATCCCTCTTTTCATCAGGTCTTTGGTTTAACCACACAGAATCACTAGTTGGTAATGGCAAATTTAAGCAGCTAGATTGAAAAAAAAAGAAGTTCAGAAACCAGTGGCAACTAGTATTCTTCTGAGCTCTCTTGAAAATGTGATTGTTTTAACAGCTAAGCAAGAACCGTTTAGAAAATCTGCCTGGTATTTTGCTCCATTTGCTCATGTGGGAAAGTAGACAACCTGGTTCTGCACCGCTCCTAGTGCCAAAAATCTCCTCATCTTCAACTGCTTGGGAGCTGTAGGCACAGAGTAGTGTTGAGATGAATGCCCGAGAGCAACTGCCATGATCTCATTTGTCTCCATTCGTATGACGTACACTTGTTGGCTCCTGGAGCCCTACTTGACTCAAGGCTACTGTATACATCTCGTTTCTTTCATGTGAGCTTTTAAAAGGCTCATCTGATAAGGTCTGAGGAGCTTATGAGCACATCTACTTTACTACACCTAAAGCTTAATTCTCTCTATCCTAAATGGAAGTTTTCTGCCATTTAGTTCGAATGATACTTTGCAAGGAAGTTGGTCTTCTGTTCCTATTATTAAATACGCGTGATTCTTTGGGGGCACATCACAGAGATTTGAGTTTTTCTTGGGTTGAATTCTGCCCTGGGATACAAATGTACAATTCCCAGAGTGATCTGCAGAGAATTAATCTGTCATTAGCAATATTGGGTGTAGTGCGTCTAATTCCCATGCACCACCCTGAAAATTTCCACCACCCCCACAAATGGAAAAGAAAAAGAGGACTATTCCATTTATTCTTTTTTATATGTAAATGAGACTTAAAATAATTGTTTGATAATGACATGGGGTTTTTGTTGTTGTTTGGAAATATCTCTTGACAATAATTTATCCTGCAATTATTGTTGCTTAGTCCTAGCCTTATAATTAAGGCCAAGAAAGTGTTGTTCATCACCTCATTAAATGTTTTCTCTTTCAGGATGCCTGACTCTCTTTAACACAGCCAAGAGCTGATAAAGCCAGTTGTATGCAGAGCTGGCTGCCTGCAGATCTTTGATCTTTTTTTTCCCCTTCTTCAAGAATATGACTTTGTGAAGTAGTTGGTGCTGCAGTTTTAGTTTGTTGTTTTAAACAGTTCAGTTGCTATAAATACTCATTCACTTTGATTTTCAATTGCCCTTGTAAGACAATTGTTTTTTTGTTGGAGTCCCACTGAATAGATAGCTCGCCTGCCTTTTTCTTTTTTTAAATGTGATTAAAATATAACCCTCTTTTTAAGCTTTTCCACAGCTCACTTCTTCCTGAAAAGGAAAAATTTCAGACCTAACCAGCTCTGATGACTGAAGAATTCTTCACACTTATGTTATGCCTTTCCCTTGGTTTTAATGATGCGAAAGGGGGTGAGGGAAGTGTCCTGTCTTGAGACCACACAGGAAATCAGAAACATTTATCAGACCTCTGTTAGAATTATTTGGACCAAGTCCAGAGGAGGGCCGTGAAGATCATCAGAGGGCTGGAGCCCCTGTCCTGTGAAGACAGGCTGAGAGAGTTGGGATTGTTCAGCCTGGAGAAGAGAAGGTTCTGGGGAGACCTTCTAGCAGCCTTCCAGTACTTTAAAGGGGGCCTAGAGGAAAACTGGAGAGGGACTTTTGACAAGGGTGTGTAGTGATAGGACAAGGGGTAATGGCTTTAAACTGAAAGAGGGCAGATTTAGATTAGATACAAGGAAGAAATTCTTCACTCTGAGAGTGGTGAAGCACCGGACCAGGTTGCCCAGAGAAGTTGTGGATGCCCCATCCCTGGAAGTGTTCAAGGCCAGGTTGGATGAGGCTTTGAGCAACCTGGTGTAGTGGAGGGTGTCCCTGCCCATGGCAGGGGGGTTGGAACAAGATGATCTTTAAGGTCCCTTCCAACCCAAACCATTCTATGATTCTGTGTCAGAAATCTCACTTCATTCTGTTTTGCTTTTCCTCCTTTACGTGTTTTTTGTATCTTTCTTTGCAAATCTCTTTCTTGAACCGTTACTGTTATCTCAGATATCAGTGACCATGTTCCTGCAGAGATTCATCCCCCTGCGAATACCTTTTTTCACCTTGAATCCACTCTCACTACTGAGGCTTGTGGTTGTGGAAACCTTAGCTAAGGATTGAGGAAGGGAAATCTTAGATATTTGTAAAAGTCAAGTACCTTAAAGATCCTTATGACCTTCCATCCTGAAAAAAAAGCTCCCAAGTGAGTAATATTGTGATTCACATTTTTCCCAGCTCTATCAATTATATTTTCAAAAGTGTTATGTCTTAGAAGGAATGACATCCAGTTTCTTGGCTCTTTCAGAGCTAAAAACGAGGGGTGAAATAAAACCCGTGAAACTCCCCATAGAAGGAGAGAAGGATGCATCCTTTTGCTGTTTCCTGCCATGCCTTGCTATTCCTGGCGTCTTCACATTTCTTTGCTTTTCATCCCTTACCTGGTGGATGTCATTCTGAAGCTCCTTTTTTTCCCTTTCTCCACAACTTCTCCCAGGTGGAGCAAAGACCTTTACAAGTTTGAGGGACATGCAAATAAAATGACCTGACTTAGGAAGAGGCCAAATCTTCACAGTTTTGTGAACATCCCGTTTGTGAACAGAGATAGAGAGGCCTCGAATAGATGCCCCATGAGGTGTGTGTATAGGTAAATGGGTGTGAGGATTGAGGTGCCCTCCTCTGGGACATTTCCACTTCTAGACAGTTTAATAACAGAAGCTGAGATTATTTGTTACACCTTTGCTCCAGCTTATCCCATGGTAAAACAAAGTAGCAGCTAGTGAATTAAGCCCATGGTGCTTCAAATACATTTGTTCTAGTTTTTTATTAGGGAAGTGCCAGTGTAATACATCAGCAATCATTTATTGAGTATTATTCAATGCTTTGGATAACTTTCATCCGCTTCGTTAAAATTGTCAATGACCAAGGATACAAAGCCAGCAGCACGGGTTTGAGACCATGAGTCATCCTTCAGTTTTAACGGGGCTTCTCACTCACTGAAAGTTCACTTTCTGGTTCAGGGATTTTGACGAATTAGGGCCTAATGGCTGGGTGGAGCGGAGCGATTATTTTGGTAAGGATGAGTGCAGGTAGGGAAGCTCCTGAAACCAAAAGGAAGGGCAGGCATTCCTGTGCTAAGCCACTTAACTGATTAAAATGACCCAGTGATTCATTTAAATAGGAGATTACATGCTCAGGCTTGAAGCACCTGGTAAGTAGTTGATCTTGACTATTTGTTTAATCTAATACAAGTGAATTTCAGTGCTAGCACAGATAGCTCGGTTTATACTTGAAAGTCTGTTGTTTAAAATATGAGTGAAAATAAAACCCCATGGCTTTTCTTCTTACGTTGAGTATTCCTCAGGCAGAGAAGGCTTAGATGTTTCATTTCCTGCTATAGTAAACTGCAGACTTGGTGGCAGGGAATAGAATGAGATTGTGGTGAATAAGAGAGAGGTGACTTGTTTTGTGCTGAAGGAAAGGAGTGTCCTTACCCTATTTGCTTGTGATCCCATGAGAGGTTTGTGTTCACACACTCTTGTGATGGTCCTGGTGTACAGCTAAGAGCAATATCTTCTGCATTCATGCAGCAGTTGGCAGTGGTTGAAGAGAAAAAGTCTACTGGAAATTATTATTAAATATGAAGTCACCACTTCCAGGCCAGGAAGTCAGAGGATGGAGCTGGCTCTGTGGAGGTATCAGCAGCTACCTTCCCTGGGCTCCTTCTGGGTGCCACCGGGGCCACTGCTGCACCTGGGGTACCGCATCACAGGGTCCTTTGGTCTTGTGTGTCTATTTGTATGCCCCTGTGACTTCTAATCTAACATTAGCTTATGTAGCTGTGCTGCTTTGGAACACAAAATAGTGAAAATACAGCTTGAGATAAGAGTCCCAGAGGGGGAAAAATGACCTCAGAGACTGTTTAGAGTAAGGCAGACCTTTGCCATCCCAGCTGCCTGGTGTGATTTACCAGACTGGAGGGATGCAAACAGAAGTCAAATGCTCTTCTGGACACTGAAGAGTACAAGCGACAGGGCAAACAGCAGGACATTGGTGAGAAGCACGAAACAGTCGTTTCGTACTGTGACACTGCTGGTGCAAATGGAGCTGCCCTGTGGAGGAGCAGTGAGGTTGTGTCAGCAGGAATTCATGCATAAGAAGCTGCATCAGGGTGGATGGGGAAAAGCAAGGGCTGCGCAAAGTTAACAACCTTGGAAACAGAATTAAACCAAAGGCTGTAACTGGGAGTAGGAAAGTTTAATCCTCTGAGAGGAATTGTGATTAGTTGACCCAAAGGCTGTGTGTATAACTCTTTGTGGAGTGAAGGAAACGCCCATTGTAATGAAATAAAAATTAAATATCTCTTTTGGATATTCCAGGGCCTCAACTGGTGAAATGCTCTAGCCTCCTGACAAAAATTCAGCTCGTCATGTGTATCCACATGTCTGACCCAGTTTTACACTGAGTGATGCAGAAACCAATTGTCCACTTGAAAGCAGGCGTTTGCTGCTTAGCTCCAAACCTCATGCCTAATTTCATGGTGTCAACAAGTGAAGAAATGAGATGCTCCCGTTTTGGGAAACAGCCTCTAATAGCAAGGCCAAGGACGACTTAGACAGTTGTGCAGTGTTGATCTGATCCCATAGATGTAGTGATCCACATGCTGCCGCTCAGCTCATTCCAGTATCCTCTGTCCCAGATACTCCTTGAACTGTACAAATGAAAGGATATTCCAAATCATTGACTGGAGATCCTGTCTAATTAGGTACCTCTTATAAAGTGCAGCTGGCCAACCTTGCGCTTATCACTAAAGCTTCTGCAATGAGTCGCTGGTGCTGCAGGCCCGTGTGTTCCAGTGGCATGCAAATCCTCTAGAACCCCTGAGAACAGCTTTAGTGGTAGCTACCTGGCAGCATAAGTCTCTCAGACATGAGTTAAAACCCACTCCAGATCAGAGTGGTGAATTCCAGATGCTCAAGCGCACCTCGGCATGGATGTGTTGTGCACATAGAAGTAGGACTGTGCTCCTAAGAATCCTGTTCTTGTCAGCTCATATGGTCTACACCTGGACCGTGTTGGCAATGCAGCCACTGCAGCTTCAGCTGTCACAGTTCACAGGAACAAATCTCAGCTGTCACTTTGCTGTTTGCTCCTGTGAATGTGTGAGGGGTACTTTAGTTTCTTAAGTTGGGAAACCTAAATGTTCCCTGGCGAATTAATCTATTACATGAACAATTAGGTATTTGATTCTTTTCAAAATTTCTTTTTATGTATTTAAATTAATAGGTGTGGAGTACGAGAAAGCAGAACCTTTTTCACGATGTGATATTACTGGCTGAAACCAAGCTAAATATTGGAAATAGAGTAAAATTTGAACCATTGCCTTGGTAACTTAAAATTGCAATTTAGGAACTTGAGATCCTCAGACCTTATTCAGGTTCTTCCTTATTCAGATTACTGGTCAAGGAATTGTTCAGCACCATCACTTGTGGCCTGTCTGTTCAAAGATAAAAGTAACCCTCGTTTTTGCTATTTTTTTCATTTGTTGACTTTCTGGTTTGCAGTCTCTGATGTAAGAACTGGTAGAATGGTCTGACTTCTTTTCATAATTGTTTGTACTCAGGTGATGGCATTAAAAATTGCTTCTGCTTTGGCCTGTGTCTGTTGTACACGGTGATTAATAGGTTAGTTTGGGAAGCATAACTGGAAAAGCCATTTCTAGCTGTTGAGCAACACAGCACTTCCATATCCCGTATCCCTGAGGGCGAAGCCTCAGCGATCTGCCCTGGCAGGGGAATAGTGTGTACTGAGTGTGCTGCTGGACACTGGAACAGCACATGTGTCTCTGTGATGAAATCAAGTAGTGTCTTCTTCTAACCTCCATGAAGTCATGAAAGGAAAAGGGAAATGGTTAGCATTTTAATTCCTTTTGCTACCGTGATCTTGGTTATATTAATGATCAAATACATACCTTGTATTTGGATTATGGTTCGTACTTGTCTAAACTGGTCATTTTCCCTAGAAGTAAAAGTTAGTGTCCATCAGTCACTCAAACAGTTGCCCTTTGACCATCAGTTAAGTGAACCTTTCGTGGGCCTGATGGTGATCTTGCCTAAATCAGTTGTACATAACCTTTGCTTCAGTTATGTTATTCCTGACTTATCCCAGTAGAAATGAGAAGAGGATGTATCCTGCTTCTATGGTGACTAAGACCTACCCAAGAGATGAACATGACAAATTTTCTAGTAATTTTTAACTATTGTAAACACTGTCTTAAATTTAATTTTCTGAACATTATTGGGATCAGGATGAAGCTGTATGCATTGCTCTCTCTGAGATATACCTTTCTATACTGACCTTTAGTTTCAAGTATGACATTTTAAGCTTTTGAGCGATTTTGGTTTCAGTAAAATGGAATGTTGCCAAATGGGCCTTTATCATGTCAAGTTTGATTTATTAACTGCTTGGTTCTACTTTCATTGAAGACAAACAGGGCTCTCATTGACTTTCATGGTGCAAAGTCAAGGCCTTATATATGGCTGGAGTAATCAGAATTTGATTTTCTTTTCAGGTACATGCATGACTTTGATTCCCAGGTTATCAGTTATGAGAATTTTCAAAATCCTCTCTCTTAATCAGGATTAGTACAGCTGAGGATGTATTTGCCAAGGTTCTGTTTTGAAGCAATTTTGCTAATGTGGGTGAAGGCAAGATTTAGTCTCCATGCCAGTCTGTGACTTCCATGGAAAACGCTATTGTAACAAATATATATGGGTTGTAGGGATACTGATCTCCTATGAATCACTGGTGTCCCACCAACTCATTTCATTTAAACCATTGAAGATTAATAAAAGAGTTGAGGCTTTTAGCTGCCATCACTGTGGACTGCACTGGAGCCAAAATTCTGGTGGCAAAATTCCTGAGCTAACTGGTTTCCACTTTCAAGTTAAATTTTAAAAACCATTATGATGATTAATCCTGGCTAATTATTGTTGTCATGAACATGTGAGGCCTCCAGACTGTCTCATGCCATGCTGCCTCATTGATTATTTGTTCCCTCCTTGAAATACGTTGTTCTGGGAACAGTAGCAGACTATAGCCTTCATGACATGTCCTCAAGTGCTCCTGGAGTTAAACATCAATTTCTATTTAGATTCAGTGAAAAAAACATAAACAAAAGATCCAAGAAGGGGATAAACATAATCATCTAGGATTCCAAAGTCTGGATCTCATGGTGCTTGTGGCTTATGTAGTTTATGGCTTGTAGCATACATGAAGGAGGAAAACAGGTCAAATATTTCTTTCACCTCTCAGTGCTCAACCAGCGTAACCCATGTTAATCCTGCTGCTCTCAGAGCCGTGTACCTTAATTATTCTTCTTTTGTGTAAAGAGTGCTGGATAAGGCTGAAGCTGAAGTCAGAGTTTGCTCTTCCTGACGTGGCCAAAGGAGATGCTGCAATGGAGGACGAGCCGTTCCTTCAGCTGCACAGATATGCTCCAAGAGCCCCAGAAAGAACAAATGAGCTCAGCTTTCCCATAATGCACAGCCGTTTTCTTAATGGACTAATTCTCTGTAATGACGTTGTATTGACACAGTATTCTTTTCTCATTTCTCTCTTTTTTTTTTTTTCCCTCTCCTTTCATCCTTCTCCTTATATCTTTCTGGATTTCTTCTGACCCTCCCTCTGTAATTATCAGGTATTAGCACTCGGCATCAGACATTGCTTCTGCTCATACTCAGGTGCCCTTCCATTTTACTTGTATCACCAATGCTGTGTGCAGTTGACTCTGGAACATGATCCTCTGCAGCTTCACAGCACTGCTGGCACATGTGCCTGAGAGTTTTGCTGCAACTAAAGTTGATTTAAAAAATCAGGAGAGGAGGAGGTGATGCGCCGTTCCTCCAGCTGCATCTGGAGCAAGTAGTTCATTTTTGAGAGAGCCTTATGGCTGCAGGAGAGCTGGATCTCCTGGGGGTGTTGGGTGTTGGTGTAATCAGAAGGGGTAACATTGTATATTAGGTGGTGGAATTTGATCTTTAACATGTAGGGGCAGATTTTATATGTGGCACACCAAGGAGTATGCCTGTCAGATTTGCATGACATATTCCATTGCCTGGGAACTGTGTAGGACATGGAGTGAAATACAGCCTTGGGGAAACAGCAGTTTTGTCCAAAGAAATGAAGAGATATTAATTTTGTATAATTGCACAGATCTTTAGTAGGTGCAACTCTGGAACAGGAGCCAGTGTTTTCTTTGTTAGGTCCTGTCAGTGACAGCAAATCAATCACGGTGCACAAACTTGTATT
Source organism: Tauraco erythrolophus (assembly GCF_009769465.1). Lineage (NCBI taxonomy): Eukaryota > Metazoa > Chordata > Aves > Musophagiformes > Musophagidae > Tauraco > Tauraco erythrolophus. Next base: position 17,040,275 of record NC_141479.1, on the reverse strand, counting down.
TCAGCTGGTAGATCCAGTCTCCATTGCACCTGTGCTGTTCCTTCATCACTTTAAATAGAACGTGGCATGTTAAGTTTCTGGTTTTTAAAGGCAAGCATAAATGATGATACACTTAAGTAAAAAATGAAATCTAAGTATGAAACTACAGTTTATAATAACAACTTTGGTGCATATGCTGTCGACATAAAACATTTTTATGTCCTCTGGGACACCTGTAAAGTAGGTAAACAGCAGAGGTATGTGCCTGATAGTCTTCCATTAGAAAAAATGGGTGGAAATTCAACCCTGTTACTTAACAGGGTGGCTGGTGCTGCAGGACATCTTTATTAGTCTGCTACTAATGGGAGCAGTGATGGGAACCAGGGCAGAAAAATGCGTTTCTCTGACTAAGTGAAAGATGTAACCTAAACTTTTGTATATAGATTATTATAGTGAAGCTGTTACCTGTTTGTCATTGACCAAATAGGTATTTAGCTGATCAGAGAAAAACAATTAAATCATCATGGTGTGAAAACATCTGAAAAAAGTTATGGCCAAAACCTAAAATGTTTTTCTCTAGACAGCAGACACTAGGCAGGTACTTTTTGGGAAGAGGAAATTTTCTTCTGCATGGTTTTAATGAGAAAGTAGTTGTTACCAATTCTTGCTACCCAGCTCTTTCATTATTAGGACTCTTACCTCCAGACGGAGCAGTGTATCCTTTGAGCAGCGCCTGTGGCTGAGCGCCTGACGCTTGCCCTTTGGTACTCAGCTAATGCTGACAGCGATGCGCGGAGCTTTGGGTCTCACCACCTTCATCACCCGTGGGCCCAGCGCCTACACCAGCCAGCGTTCAGCCAGGTGGTTTCACCAAACGAGGGTACCAGGTAGCCCTGAGTGGCTGTGCAGAGAGATCCCGACTGGCCCCGCGGAGGTGCCTTCCTCATTTCTCTCATTTCTATAAGCAGCACAGCTTATACAAGGTGAGATACAGGCTGTGCTGCCCAGAGCTGGTTTGTGTTTCTTAAAGCCTGTGGCTTTAGGAAATCAGTCTGCGCTGCCTTGGAGGGTGTTACCTGCTGCTGCTTCGTAAGTGTTTGTTTCTTTTCAGCACTAATCTCTCACAAAATATTTAACTTAAAAACTTGGGAGGCTTACAGAACAGATGGAAACTGGCAGAGCCAGCTCAGGGCAGGCTTTGCAGCTGCCCTTGCCTGGGGAGGGAGGCATGGGAATAGGCTACTTTTGGGAAGACACACAACAGCATATTACTTCATTTCTCTTTGGAACAACTCCTCCTGAATTCGGAGTCTATTCCAGCTCCGTGTGCTATAGTCTAAAGGGAAGGAGGAAGCCCTATAAGTTATTCTTTAACTTCCTTTCCAGTAGTTTTCTTTGCTCACCCAGGGTTACGTGATGTTGCTTTGAGTTCCCGGTTGGGTGGGTACAGCTTGTCAAACCCAAGTGAAAGCAGGACCAGAGGAGCTGCCCAGCTTGACTCCAGATTGACCCTGCCCATGCCTCTCGTGGGCTCGTGTTGCTGAGCAGTGAAGCTCGAAGCCGTTTGACTCTCCCCTCCCTGTGCCTTTGCGCTTCAGCGTCCCCCTTACATCTTTTCTGCAGCTTCTGCAGTCCAACCTCTTCCACCACCAACTTCGTCTTCTCTCCTGTTGCCCTCCTACGTCTCCTCCTTGTAGCGACTTCAGAACCCTCCTCGTGTCTGATTTCTGCCTCTGACTGTCTTCTCACCGCCTCCACTGTCTCCACCCCTTTACATATGATTCAACTGTATTTCAGTCCCGTGATTGAGCAAAATGACGGATGGGGGTACAGAAGAGCTCATGATGTGGCTCCGCTCTAATCTTGGGTTTTCCCTGTCTTTGCTCCTTTGTTCATGGTTACCCCTTACTGTGCTCCTGCGATTTCTAACACAGATGATAAATTAGGACAGTGGGGACTGTAAAAGATAAGGTAATAATAGAAATGAAATACCAGGCCAGGTCTTTAGCTGGAGTAAATCAGCTGCTGATCTAAACCAGCTGGGGATTTGGCCCACTCTAAAATGAAACTGTAGGATAGGAAGAATCCATATAATTATTCCCCAAAGAGTACTTTTGTCACGATGCCAGACTGATGTTTCTATTCTTGTTTTTAAAATGATGTATTTTAGAAAGTGATTGTCTCACTATTGCCCACCTGTGGTCACAATATTGGTTCTTTCAAAAGTGAACATGCCAAGTCCTTCAGGCTCTCAGCGGTGGCTCTTACAATGGCTCCCTGCAGCACCTGGAGTGTCTCTTAAAAACTGCTAATCCAAAAAGAACCAGGGCCCACATTAGTTTCACTGCGTAGGTCTCAGCGGCAGCAGAACGCCATACCTCGGAGTCTCACAATCAGATTCTGCCTTAAATTCCACTTTGTGCTTTGGAGTTATTTACCTGGAAACTCACTTCAGTTTTTGTTTTGAACCGTTACACTCTGCTAGAAAGGGCTCATTGCGGAGATTAGCACAGGTTTTACATTACGGGGCCTGAGCAGTCTGTCTCATATCCGCTACGCAGGTGTCGTCTGTTGTGTGCTCAATACATGGCTGTGGTACTGTGATGGGAAGACGTATGGATTTTGTTCATGTGATGCATATATGTGCACCCAACATATAACATTCAAGATGGGACTCCTCTATTTTTTTTGAAATTTGGTGGAAGGCATCAGGTCACCCATTTCCTTTTTCAGGAAAGATGGCATTCATAATTATATCCAGTATCCCTCGCTTCTTACTCAGCTTCAGATTATTTCTGTGTTTACTACTTGCATAACCAGACGAGGAGTGAACCTGAACGCTTGTCTCTGCAGTGCTATGATAGCTGAGTTTTCTAGATGGCAGTCTGAAGTCTCCTATCGCTTGTGATCTCTATCAAAGTGTAAACCAAGGAGATGGTCTTTACCAATCATTAACAACAAGGCTGGCACAAAGGGCTAAGTCTAGTAATTGTACTTAAAAAAAAAATAAATTAACAACTCTCAGTGTAGGCTTGGTTCAGCCTCACCAGCCGTGACATGTCCTTTCTTGCACGCAGCAACAAAAATAGGCTCAAGTACTGAAAGAGAGGAAAAAAAAAAGAAATAAAAGAAAACCCAATTTGTTCCCTATTAAGCTGCTGAAAAGCTTAAACCCATTTCTATTCCAGTTAGTAGCTAAGTGAAAATGTAACTGCTTTATATATTTCACTAGAATTAAACTTAAACCTACAGAATTAGGTTTATTAATTTCTGTCAGTGCTCAATGGGGAAATAAGAGTGCCCATTCATTAAGGATACACAATTACTGCAGACAAAAATGAAGCACAGTGCTATTAACCATAATAAAAATGTTGAACGCTGTGGAAATTTTCATTAAATAGAATCTATTCCTTATATGACTCTACTTAATCCTTTCTGTCTTTTTTTTTTCCTTTGTGTTCTCCAACTCATTTTATTTTATTACTTAGCTTTTATGTATGTTTCTTAATGTAATTATGATTAAATATTTTTTGGTAGGAAACAGTATTATTTCTTTTTAAAAAAAAAATCTGTCCCCACACTTACTTCAGTGAAGAGTAGCCTTTGGAAAACAATACAAACATTAAAGTAGCCTTTGGAAAACAATACAAACATTAAGTAAAGTTTCATTATTATTTTAGCTCATCAACATAAAAGAGAAGCCTACAGCAAATAAGAAAGAAAACTGTGTCAGCCCATCCGCTAAAATGTAATTGACTTCGTGGAGCGGATCCATAGGTGTAGTACACTGGTGAACCAGAATAAATCCACTGGAATCAACTGAAAATCAAAATGGTGTTTATGTCAGAAAACAAACAAATATTCTAGAAAAATTGAAGTGTTTAGGCTTTGCTAAAAAATTTAAGTCAAAATAAATATTTGTGAAGAAGATAGTCTCAGATTTTCAGTATCTTCACGTGACGCTTCGGGAAGTCACTGATCCCCCATGTAGGCTCTTGAATTCTTTATAACGAACCATATGTCATCTGAGCGACACAGCTTTAATCGCTTGAGAAGGATCATCAGTTAGTAACTATGATATGGATTAGCTGATGACTTCAGCTCATGAAACTCTATTGAAGCCGATGGGATTATGATCATTTCCAATAAATAAAGACTTGTCTCCAGATGAGTTAAAAACGAATGTGACAGTGCCTGGTTCAGTGGATGACCTGTATTTCTTGCATAGAAGTAAATGAATAATAAATAGCTATGCCCTGTTGATCAAAGATATTTATTTAACCCGAGGGCTGCATTATTAAAGACCTCCTTAGGAATGTCAAAGAGGATTTTGCTCATGTTCTTGTACTCTGGGGTCCTGGGCAGTTTTCAGATTGTCAGTGCTGGACCCACAACTCCAGCATATCGATAAGTAAAGCCTATAGGCTTGGGGAGTGTAACCACAGAGAGACTTGGTCCATGGGTCCTGGGGAAGGAGGGATGAGGTGAACCTCAATGTTCGTATTAGGCAAAGGAGATGCTGGATTTGAGGACTCTAGGTTGAACTTTTACTTTAGATGACTGGAATCATTACAAGAACTCACTAAAACCACACACAAGATTGTCATTAGTCTGGATTTTCACCGTGCTTCAGACCCATGCTCCAGAAGTTGAGAGGCTGCTCTCTAGAGCAGTTGGGCCTTTGTTTTGGCTGGGATCATTTAAATGATATGTCCTGATATAGCAAATTAACAGGATGGACAGGAAACTATGTGACTCTACTGTGTTTGAGCTATGTGGGGCTTGAGCATGGACCTTCTGGGATAAGACTTCTGCTTTTCTGTTGGTGCTCACAGGTCTCAGTGAGGGATGGCAGCTGGCTTACTGCAATTTGTTGTTTGTACCGTTCTCAGGATGCAATCAAATGTGAGCATGAAAGATTTTTCATCAACTAGCTGATTTATACGAACAAATGACTCTTGTGCTCACAAATTAGGTGGTATGAATGCTACCATTTGCACTTATGAAGAATCGTATCAAAAGACTTTTCAGAGTTGGTCAGATAGGTTATTTATAGATCTTTTTCTTGGATGACCTGATTGATGATACACAGATGGTCAAGGGGGCATTAGCTTATTCTAAAGCCTTATTGTGTCCAGAGCTGTTTGAAGTCTAGTTGCTTATTTCTCTCTATTAATAGCAACTTTCAGTTTGGGCCTTGGTTGCAGGCTTGGATGTTCTGATAGCTTCTGTTTCTTTATCTCATCTCACCAGGGAGCTGAATGGGACACTTGTTTGACTTCCTGGCATTTAAATACTGGAAAAAAAGGCACCCTGAGATGGAAAAGATGGGACACCATTGTATCTGTCCACCTCCACATCCACCAGTAACAGAGCAAAGAACTCTATTTCCATTATTTGGTCTGATATTGCTGCTGCAGGACTCGTTTCCACGTTGGGATGTCCTCTGCAGCTGTAGCTCTGAAACAGAGAGAAATTGCCATGACCTTTCTTGCTCTAGGATTTAATAATGGAATAAGTGAGGTGTGGAAACATATAGGTGGATTACAGCCAAAATAGACTGTTTTCTGAATAGACCTAGACTACTTAGCATTCAGTAAACAGCTTTAATGCAGGACAGTAAAAACTGCCTATGCACTTATTACCTTGATATGGTTAACTAGTCAGAGTACAACCACAGAAATACGAGTGCATTTCAATAAACACACAAAATGACTTCATTTTCAAAGTACAGTAGTTCCCCTAGGTATTCTAAAATCTATTCTTCTGTAGACAAATATTCATTTTCTTTCAGCATTAATTGTAGCATTGTTGCTGATAATGTTTCCTGCATTATACTCAGCTGCCTCATACTGTGGATAAGAGAAATCAGATTGAGAGCAAGAACAGAAAATACTAAGATTGCAGCTGCATCTCCTGGGGAAATTATTGCCATTTCATGTGTCAGTCAGCCTGATTCATTATTAAGGGGGAGCACAAGACACCTCCTGCTTGAAAATCGGTCTGTGCAGAGATTGCAAGCTGGTTTTATTGTTACTATCCTGATGATGTAACCTTATCAAAATATACGCAGGTTCTATTTTGTCTCCACTATAAGCATAACCTTTGGTATCCTGGGTAGTGGCTAAATTAATCCACTCCTTCAGAACAACGTGATTTCAAACACGACAAAACCCTCCTGTTGTTAAAGAACATTTATCTGCTTTACTTTCATTTGCATTTTCCATAAATTGAGTAGCAGGAAGTGTGAAACACCTGAAGTTCAAAGTCTCTGGAATGCACAGATGTTGATTTTCATTATAGACTCCAAAGATTGGCTCCTAAGCAACACTGCAGAGATTTTTGTGTAACTTAACCACCTTCCATTGGTGTACTGGGACTCTGAGAACTCTCCAGAGAGCAATACAACAGGTTCCTGGAGGACTGGGAATGACTAGTGTGCCAGAGTGAGAATTGAAGTTATTGTCAAGTAACCTTTTGATTATCTGGTGGGGTATTTCCTTAGTTTGATTGAGTTTTTATATGAAGATATAGTTGTAAAATATTGTAATACTTGTGTTCTTTTAATACAGCACTGCCCAAAGATGTGTAAGCGTGTTGGCAACTCAAACTGTTGGTTGACCTTCTCTTACTTTGGTATCTATAATGCACAGCAGTGTCTGTACTCCGTGCTTCCACATGCCTTTACTTATGCTGCCTGCTCAGATTTTCTCCTCTGATACAAACAAAAGAATGGAATACCTTAATGCACGTTCACTGCAATGAGTGCTGGGGTTGATTCTCTGAGGGGTTTCGTGAGTATTTCCCTACTAAACATGTTCACGCAGCATCTTGTGGCATCTCTGACTACACATCTATTTCTGAAGCCGACCTGTGGCTGGGTGAACCTGAGTGAGGTGTCTCAGTGTTATGCAGAGCAGTCTTGGTACTGGTGTTTACAAGACTATGTAGCTTTTCTTTTTTTTTTGTGATTTGTGTTTAACCTGTCACTTCAAGTCCAAATAATCACACATGATGCTTCCTGTGAGTAGCATCCAACATAGTGTTGGCACAAGGTTTGCTTCCCTTCAATGAAAGGAATTTGGTGGCCCAAAATTCCAGCACTCCCTTTGTCATCTACACCAAAGCAACCAGTGAACCCTATCTTGGCGAAATGCATATTAAAGTGTACATTATTGTTTCTTGCCTACTAAGTGGAAAGACTGTCTTGTCATCCCGCAGTTTTGCTTCTTCTATTTTCCCCTGTGGAAGGAGACAGTTAAATTGGAACTTTTGGATTGGAGTTACAAAGGAAATAAAGCAAGTGACAACATTTTTGAGCACCTCCATGTGAAGCTTAAACTGATTGTCCAGCATCTTATATGTGGGTCTAATGTGAATACTGTGTTCGAATTGACTGGTAAATTTGTAGCAGGGGGAAAAGACAGAACTAAAATCGTATTCATCCTGTGGTACCATTAATCAATATTTTCCAGTTTTCCATTCTTCTTTTTATCGGAGACTTCCAAAGGCCAATTTCAAGCAGGATAGACACAGAACTGCTTTGTCACTAATGGCAGTGTAAAATCATCTTCTTCACTCCTCTTATCAAACTCTTTACCTGGCTTTACCTGGAAGAATCCCTACAAATGATTCTGAAGGATAACAGAGGTGTGAAATCTCGCCTTGCATAAGAAACACATTTTGCTCACTTTGTCACTTCTGTGTGACTTCAGGATTGTGAGTATTGACTTTTCCTGTCAGACGTTTAGGCGGTATATGCTGACAGATGTCTGTATCAATCATGGGAGCAGTCTTGAGGATGTGACCCATGCACTAAGAGGAGATGTAGTCTTGTATTGAATTATAGCCAAGAAGCACTCAACACAATTGTGGCCAGATCAACTTTGCACTTCACTGATCCTCAGCAGGTCGTTCAGGCCAATTTAAGTCTACCCAGACGGCCAGCAGTCCCTGGAAACGATTATAGCGTATGAGAATTAGTTTATTCTTTAACTCACAAAGCAAGGACAGCATTTCCTTTATTTAGTGTAGCCAGAGCAGAGCTCTATTAAAATTTATAAACATCGTTAGATAGATTTCTTCAGCTTGAAAAGATGATAAAAATGGTAAGTGCAGGCAAGGTTGCCTACTTGTCCTTTTCTTTCAAAACCTTGTCGTGATGATCTTGGTTACCTTGCAATGCTGTGCTGCTAAATCATCCAACAGGGAGTGATGCAACCCCAGACGTGCGCAGAACCTGCTTGAGTGGCACTCAGAATTGCTGCGCTAGTTCGTGGGGATGAGTCAGAGAAGGAAGTCACTGGAAGAGCATTACACGAAGCATAAAGAATCCGAGGTAAAAAATGCGAAGAAGAGTGTTAGGGGTGAGGCTGCTGGATCCTAATATACGGATAAAATAGCGCTGAAATGCTGATGAAGTGAACATCATTTCAGCGCACATGAAACCTACAATTTACATCAACTAAATGTGAAGAGGGAAAAGAACAAACACGAACCGTTATGGAAACAAGTTCAGCCATATTTGTAAAGAAGCAGATCTTGTGATGGCGCGTGCATGTATTTTAGTGCATGCTCTGCAGTATGAGAACATTTACTTCTACTTGCAAGTCTGTAACTTGCGTATTTGTTCCAAATAATAATAATAAAAAGAGCTAGTTTATGAAATATCTGTCCATCTACTCTTCTCTGTTGATGACGGTCTGGAATTGGAGGGGCTTTCTGCAGTAAAAGTGTAAATGTAGAGAATATCCAAGGTCCACTGTTGCTACAGCTGAATCTCTTAATTTGGGGCTTTTTGGTAAATAGTGTTCTGAAAGGATTCGACTTGTGCAGAGGAAACTGTTTCAATGAACTGATTCGGTGGTGTGCACAGAGCAGGTTGCTGGAGGTGTAGTTCAAGCGCGCTCTTCCCAGTTGCATATTCCTGTTTCTTGTCTCATTCATCTATCAGTTGATTTTGCACTAACCTCTGGAGGCTGCTGACTTGAGCAAATTTTTTTTTTTTCTCTGCTATCATTTTCTGCAGGGCAAAATCACCTCCCCTTTGATTTTTATGTTGAGAGGGGTGTTGCTGCCAAAGACTTGTGTTCGCCTGGCAGTGATTTCGGCATGGGAGTGTGCCTGGCCGGACCCAGAGCAACATGGACATGGTGGTGAGGAGAGCACTGGCGAGGTTTACTGCAGAAGAGCCAGAGGACCTCTCCGTAGCAAATAAGAGGCTTTGACACCTTTACAAATATTTAAAAAAATACTTCAAAGCTTTGTTTTTTTTCTTCTTTTTCTGAAACAGTGCAAAACAGTCCTGAAAGTCTGGGGTCAGTCTTTCCCCTCACACGAGAAATGAGCAGCATTATCATTAACAAAACATTTACAAATCCTTCTTTTTCCAGTTGAAGGAAACTGAAGACCAGTATCTTCCAAGTGAGATCGAGTAGGAAGTAATCAGTTATATCTTTACAATGCTGGAGAGAAATATTGAAATGATCAGGATTATAAAAATCTCCTGAAAAGTTTCTTTGTAAAACAGGTCTATTTGATCAATGCAAAACAGTGTATCAGTTTCTACAAGACAGGATATTTAAAAGAGTCCTACAAATGTTAATGCAGTTTTTTAATGTGACTGTGAGAAAACTGCGGCTGGCTTTAATTTCTGCCTGAGAAGGAGGAGATTACGAAACGAAGAAATTGCTGCATTTCTGGAAAAATAAGCAGCAATCATTTTCAGAACCTACTACCAGGTGTCGTGAGAACTATCTGGGTCTGAAATATATGTGAATATTGAGCGTATACTCAGCTTACTTGGAAAAATTGAGGACAGAAGACAAAGGCATTTTTTTACAAGCACCTCAGACAGCTGGATGTGCTTTACTTCTATGAAGACATTACTGGCAGCCTGAGCAGTTGCAAGAATAGTGATTCTAAAAGTCACAGAAAGGGTCTTTATCTGATTGTTTTCACATCAGGCAAGATTAGGCAGATAGCAAACAATTAACAAAATGTTTGCAGAAATCTGAAATAAAAAGAATAAAAATTTCCCTGCTTTAACTTGGTGTTCCAGGCAAGTAGGGGAATGCAATGAAGAATTTTTGTTTGCTGGCTCAAAAATCTGAACTGAAAACAAGAAGTTAGCTAATATTCATGGAACAAAAAATATGAGTGTTTCTTTCAAAGTTTAAAAAGGATTTCAGTGTGATACACCTGAAAATAATCTGCTTTTGGAAACTAGGATGTTTGTAGTATATCAAATAAAATCTCTCTCTTGGATTTTTTTCCTGTGTTCACATTGTTAAAAAGCTTTTAAATTTATGTTGTTGTTTTGGCAAAAATTATGAAATTGATGAAAAATTATGGCTGACAATGCAAGTTGGAATGAATAACTACAGATATATGTTGATTTTAGCCGTTGATTTTGAATAGCAATAAATCTTGAATTCTACCAGCCCAACTTATGGGAGGCTTTCAGCACAGTCAACCACAGAATGCAGTTGAACCACTCACATCGCATAATTAGAGCAGATGCTGGTATAACATGCAACTGCTGTTCACGCGTTATTGTGTGAAATCCAGCCTTTCCTGTTTATTTGGGTTTTTTTTCTTCCTTCACTAATACTTATTACTGAGACAGCTTTTAGAAATGCTCCACTAAAAGCCAGAAAGGACCATTCTGTTTTTCTCCAGGGGCAGCCCAGAACAATTTTGTGACTCTGTGTGTGTGTGTGATCTATTCTGTACAGTGTATTTTAAAAAGAAAAGCAAATTTTTTGCTAGTTATGAGGGACACATTGCTGGGCAGTATCAGTAACACTGAGAAGCTTCATGATTGAATATAGATTGGACTGAGAAATACAGGTTCTATTCCCAGTTTCTCACCTGCAAAGGGACCTGCAATATTGCCTCTTTTCTATTATTCCCCTTCCCAAACTTCTCTGTTTTGACAGGTTGGACTGTAAACTATAGTGTGCAGGGGGCTGGAAACTCCTTTTCCAGTATCTTTTGTAGCAGAATGGGGCCCTGGTCTTGGTTGAGGCATCAAGTCAGTACTGTGATATAAATAAAAAATAAACAGGATGAACATAAGTCGAGAGGGTCATAAATTCATCTCACTGAATACACAGTGCAGTTCTTTTTTGTTTTTTTTTTCTTCTGTATTCATTGCAAATGGTTTGAAATGAAGCTCTCCAGCTGACAGAAAATCGTTCAACATTAGCTATTTAAAAACTTTCACTGAAATGGAGTGAAATAAGTTTGTTATTTATGAAGTTCATCTCACAAGTTCCCAACTTGGTGAAAACAGTTTTATTTTGCTTCACATTTAAAACCTGCAAACAGCTGAGTTAATTTAGCTAAAATGAGCATTCTCAAGATGACCCGTAAAGGGGAAAAAAAAATCCAACCCAACTGTACTTTAATCTAGAAACCATCAAAGCCTTCTTGACACGTGTATTATTGTAGGGCTCAGAAAAAATAAACAGTTTATGTAGAAGATTAAGAGACAGTTTGGATTTTGCGTTTGACATATCTTGTCTCCAAATCTTAGCTGAGGATTTATTAGAACACTATCATGTCAAAGCTACCTCATTTATATGATAACACATCTGTAATGTTTTACAAGTGCAGCAGTCCTCGTTCAGAATGCTGCTTTTTAAGTCCTAAATTACAGTACCTGGAGAGGTATGCATAATTATAGTGCATGTTAGCAAATGATAGGATGCATTTTCCCCTAGGCTCTCTGCATTAATCATCAGCAGAGTGGGTGCAATAAAATCATAATTGCTTCTTCAAAAGTTATAATCTAACTTATACAACTTTAAGTTAGTTGTATGGCAATATGATATCGACTGTCGTGTAGCAACCCCGTTTCCTTCATTTCCTTGAAATTAAGGCAGTCTTGCTCGATGGTGAACTGTAATTAGCATCGTTTTCATTTGCAGATTTAGGTTTTAGATCCTGAGTGAGTGCATGATGGTGTAAGCTCCAAGCTTGATGAAACGATGCTGATTTACATGCGCTGAGGGCCTCTGGGCTGATCCCTCCTTATTTGTTGGGCTGCTCGCAGTCAGTTTGGTGATGATTAACCTCTTCTATCTCCTTTAGCTAACAATTGTATCTGAAAAAAAGACCTGTTAAGGAAAGTAGTTATTTTACATAAGAATCCTATTCAGTATTCCTTTTCTGAAATATTTGTTTCAAGAGAAGAAGATCAGGAGGAGGATTCTGCCGCGGAGGGCTGACGGGGTCCCGCGGCGGCTGTGCCGGGGTGCGGTGTGACGATTGCCGCGGCAGCGAGGACCGCGGGAGGTCTGGCACCCTTCCCTTGCTCCCCATCTGCCTGCTCAGGTAGCTTCCTCGGCGTCAGCACTGATGATGGTTTGACCTCACCATGATTCAATTCAGAGATTTAAACTGGCAGGAAACTGAATCCCGCCCCCTCTCCTTGGTTGAATAGTTTCGTGCTGGTTTTGCTTCCTGAATTCGCTCATTTTCTTGTCAGATGAACGCCAGTGACCCTGTGTGAGGCTGTATAATAGGTGACTGTAGGATGGAATCATTTAAAGATATTTACATTAACTGTCATAAACCCACGCCTACAATCAAAGATCAAAGCAAACCTTTAATTATTTAGGAAACATCACTGATGTAATCAATACAACTTGCAAAAACAAATGTTTCACTCTAATTCTTTGCCTCTTAGACTGATACATATGCACGTACACATGTATGCATGGCATGCATATGTACACACACACACACGTGTGAGTGGATATATATACACATGCATATATATATATACACACATAAAATCAAGTTTGTGTTCTTTGAAGTTTGGACAACTTTTCAGTGTGGTTGCAGTAGCCATGTATAAAGGCATGTCCACAGGGCCTATTGCAGGGTATGTGTTCCCAAAGGACTGAGAAGGGTAATGGGTGTGATAACAAAGCAGGTTTTTTCAGTTTTGCCCAATCTTATTCCTTAACATCAGGTCTGTAAATTAAGATCCAAACCTGCACGTTGAAGGCTGGATCCTGCAAGCAAGGCATTCTGGCTCCCATCCTATAAAGCACTTAAATATATGTTTTAACATTAGGTGCATGACTTGTTACGGTATGACTTCAAAGGGACTTCTTTTGCTTAAAATTAAGCATATGCTTAAATGCTAGGTTAGATATTTGAATTAGCTGTATACAAATGGCTGAGCCACTGCCCGAGAACTCAGCACCTTGTTTCTTCACTGAACAAATATAGAGATAAGGAAAAAACAAAACAGAAGCCTCCACCTTTTCTAAATAGTGTTTCTGTTGTTGTTTCATGCGTAATTTGCACAGAAATATAGAAGCTCATGCTTCTTTCCAAACGTGTAGACACGTGGAGGAACGTGCTCAGCCCGATCGGAGCTGTGACGCTGAGGGCAGCGGACGGGCTCCCTTCCCATTGCTGCTCTCCGCAGCTCCCTGCATTTGCAGCCTGTTCCTTTGCCACGGACAGAGAAAATCGAGGCTGTGGCAGTCCTCAGCATCCAGCGGGGCAGTTTGATTGTGAAAGTATATCCCCAAGTTGTAAGGCACATGCAAGTTACACTCAGCCACTGCTTACATCCAGTTTTGCCCTTCTGTGATTCTGGTTTTATTAGCATGGCAAGTGCATACTTTAATACTTGATTTGCATGGGATTAAGCTGCACACTTGTAAAATGCATACAGTTGCTAAACAACAACATACCTTAAAAGGGTTTAGAAGCATCCAAAAATAATGTGTTTCACACCAATTTGCTGAAATGCAGAAAATTGGAAAAGTTACTCACCACAGTTCACTGTCTTGTTCAGTCTTTGAAGGAAAATGTCCGTAGAGATACAAGCCTTTCCACATTTTTGCTGGAAAGACAAAATAAAGTAAATAGAAAACACAATAATATCCTACTATCGGGGCACTTTCACTTAATTTTGTAAGGCTTTTAAGTCTTAGAAATCTGAATTTTGTTTTACTCTGACTTGCTGGTGTTAATAATCAGTGCTGGTAAGCAACCAAATTTCCCCCAGTTAAAAATAATCTTTTGTTAGCTAAGTTATACCATGCAGTTGTGCATTTAAGTGCCGTGTAGTTTTGGGGAAAGTAATCTTGAAAAAAAAAATGTTGACATCATTTTTGTTTACTGCAAAATTAGTGTTAAATAATTTGAAAATGCACCCCAAGTCACAGCAAGCTGCTGTGCATCAGGGCACACTGCCTCCTCCAAAATCATGCTTATCTTTAAATTTTCCTTTCATAAACATTTAGCAAATATGCCATCCATTTAGGCCATAATGACCACATTTAATTTTCATTTTGAATTTATTCTGTTACTATATATTGGTATCCTGGTTGATGCCAAGTCAGCCAGCCACAGGTCTGTTTTTCATTTGTGCATTGAGCTTCTTTAGGTTAGACATGCTCAAGAGTCCTGGTTTAATGCATAACCCTAATTATAACTTAGAATTAAGCTACTGCTGACTGCAGCATTTTAGGGAGGGAAATCAGAGAATGTATCTAATGAAAAAAATACAACTCCACCCCTCACTAGTGCCTTATCTTTATACATTTTTTTACGTACTTTTTTTTTTAAGATTGAGTGCATAATATGGCTATAAAACAGCAGTTTAGATAATATAGTCAGCCTGTCAGTTTATATATGTCTACTCTGAGCTTAAGGGTTTTTTCTTTACTTTGAATTGGGCCTCACTTCTTATTAAAATGCTACAAGCTTTTAAGGTACTGTAGTATCATGGACCAGTGATAGTTCAACATACTAATATATCATTATGTTGGACCTATATCTGTGCAGTATAAAATTGCATTACTGTTTAAGCTGGTTGATATATTTTTTGCAAATTGTTTGGGTTTGGATGAGAAATGCCTTTTCAACCATGTAGAACTTTGATGAGGAAATTCGTAGAATGTTCTGATAAAAACGGCTTTGGGTTTTTTTATGGCAAAACTTTAAAAATCCAATTCGGAACACTGTTCAATGAAGATAAAAATATGGTGTTTTCTCCATGTTTTTAAAGAAAGTGAAATATTTTTAAGGACAAGCTCTTGTTCTTAAAATGAATTTCATACATTGGATTAAATTGTTGGTAACTCAATGGAGGGGGCAGGTAGGGTGGTATCATCTGGGTCTTTACTCCCAGAACAGATCTGTTCTTATTAATAGAAGCAGGTTTTTAGAGGGCGAGATGATTAATTCAGAACTGATGAGCCATACGGCATGGGTCAGGAGGAAATGTGGCCTGGGGAGATGCCACAGTCATGGAAAGTAAGATCATGAAGAAGACTGATGAGCTGGGAGGAGCATTGTGCTCCAGTGGGACTCCAGAACAGTGTTGCTAAAGCTTGAGTGAATAGCTGAGATGAGAGTAGCGTCACACAGGGACACCCTGGATTAATTTGCACAAAGCCAAAACTTTCAGTATGAGATGGAGCGCAAATGAAAGTCATCACAAGGTACATTTGTGCACCAGCTTCTCTGCTCTCCCTTTTCTTATGCTCCCTGTGTGCTGCCATGGGGCCAGGAAGCCACTCTGCTGCTCTCCAGGAGCACTTGTAGACGTTGCACCTAATTCTCCTCTTTTCCACTGACTTCACCCGAGGGTAACACCTCCCTTTCCGTAGAGTTATTCCAGATATGTGCTGGGCTGTGTGGTTGAAGATGACGACCCTTTGCCACTGAAATATGAGACTATGTGTTTTCATTCCTGTAATGGTTCTTATGCTTGACTGCTGTCCGAAGGAGGCAAGTCAGTAAGAGTTATGTGCTATGTGATAAAATACTAATGTTTTTCTTCTTTGGGAACAGAAAAATGAAAAAATTCTGGGTTTGTACTAACATTCCACTTGTTCTGCGTGGGCATTCAGCTGTACTGCCAGGAGCTGGTAACGTTTACAGTCCTGGGGTAAATGAAAGCAGACAGAAACCATGGAGAAACAGGCTGCGCAAGCCTGGGGGCTTGTCCACGTGCAATAGTAGCATCAGTTCAGCTGCAAAATCCGTTTAGCTAAACCAGTGTACATCTCTGATTGGACACACTTAAATTGGTTTATAACCAGCTTACATCAAATTAGTTTAAATCAGGAAGTTACCATAATAGCTGCATCAACCAGTAATTGTCTAATTTTTGTGTAAGATGGTTGCAAGCCAGTAGCCGTTCCTCCACACAGGCTTTTGCACTGCAAAATTTAAATCAAATTTGAAAACTGTTAAACTAGTGCAACTTTTGTATGTAGGCCAGCCCTAAAGCCCAGCGTTCGTGTGAGCTGGGACGGGGACGGTGCGGGGGCTCTGCGGTGGCTGTGTGCTGCAGCACGTTTGCTTGGAGCTAGTGGAAAAGAAGACGACAGACGCTTTAAAGCCAGAATGGGACACAAGGCACTAATTTTCCAAAACAGTTTATTGCTCTTATATGATGGAAAAATATGAGGTAAAGGAGTTCTGAACTCCTAGCTGTGACCCAGGGGTTTTAAGGAGCTGTGTTCACGAGCACGGAGAGGTCAAAGACAAGCTGTCCGAGCGCTGCCCCAAGCCAGCGTGCTTCGTGTTGCGCTGTGCGAGCTGGAGCAGCCTTGAGCCTTCTCCAGGTTTAATCAAAGGATAATGACACCCACTAGGCAGGGAGGCCTGTGAGACACGTTCTGTCTCTCGAGCCACTCAGGACAGAGCTGGAACAGGAAATGTAGCTTTTAATATATGTTCATGGTGGTTCAGAGGTGGTTTGGAAAGGTGAGACCCCGCGGACAGCAAAGGCAGGCGGCTTGAAAGTGTGACATTGTGGAAACGAAGGCAACAGGAGAATGACACCACAAGCAGGGTTATCTCAACATTTCTGCAGCTAAAAATGGTCTGAATTGTTTTCCAAAACGAGCTTTTGCAGAGCAGAGAGAAAGCCTCTGATTTCAAGGGTTCCTAAAATACTTTTGGAACGAAACTCTCTGAAATGTTCTGTGGGTGTTGATCGCTGGAGTGCTCAGTAGTACTCGAGCTCCGAGTTCACACCATTAAAGCTTTGTCGACAGTACTGAAACCAGTCCTCCAACACTCTGAAGCAAGCTCAAGAGGCTGTACTTGTGTTCTCAGGCTGACTTTAGGGCTGTTGCTGGCAAGATGTCAATAAAAGAACTTATTAGGCAGGGACACAGCTTGGAATGGAGAGCTGCTTAAGCAGCTCACTTGTGAATGGGACACAAAGGTGAACAGAATGAACTTTCTACTTGTTTAGCAAACGGCAATACAACAGAACATTTTTATCAAGGTAGCTCTGTTCTGGATGCCCAGCAGTAGATGTGCCAGATAGCTTTTTCCTGAGAAATACTCCTGCAGTTCTGCAAGTGTACCTGGTAGAAACTATTTTATCCTTTAAGAAATAGAAGGGAAAACTGATTTTCTCTTCTTCCCTCTTACTTTATCTGAATGTGTGGATGAGCAAGGCAGTACTGTTTTCTCAGCAGTGGAAAATGTAACGATGCATTTTCCCTGAGTGAGGTTTCTGGATCTTTTCATTCTTCATAAAATTGGGTTGAGATGCTGTAACAAGGCGCATCGTACCCACCAGATAATCACACTGGGCTTGAGAGCATCGCATTTTGGACTGATACTTCTGTTAAAGGGTAACTTGCAGAGGAACAGAAATAGTGCAAATCTGATGTCCAAAGGAAGAGCGGTGCTTGGAGAAAGGAGCAGTCTACTTGTGTAAGAAACATATTTCTTACAGTATACAAACCATCCTTAAAGACTGAAGTGGTCCAAGTGAAAACCATGTGAAAGAGAAAATGAGTAGAAAACAAATGGACCCCTAAGGGATCTGACTGAAAACTAAATCACAGTTTGTGGGAATCTTTCCTGCACTCCAGGTGGTTATATGTTGGGCTGAGGAACTTTTGATAAAACAAAGATGAGGAACTGGCTCAAACCATTTTTCATATTGTGGCTCAAACCCAAGGTATAGCTACAGATCTGATTATAGACATACACTTTCTGGATCACGGTTTTGGTGGTTTGTTTTGTTTCAGATTTCACTAACACCAGTGGGGAGTCAGCCCTCCTCAGTTCATACCAGGAACGGTCTTGGCCCTTTTTGTTTGTAGCTTGGGGGCTGGTTGCCAATGTGCAGTTCTAAAGTCACATTTTCGCTTGCATTCTGGGCAATACCTCCCACATTTTGGACTCTGCAGTACTGTGTGTAAATGGTTCCTTAGAGCTACTTTGGCAGCCAAAAAGAGCAATATTGTATTTAATTTCTGGCACTGCCACTTGCTGAATTGTCGACACAGCTGTAGCAGACCTCCAGGTCTGGATATATCTGGCTAAAGCAGAAGATCGCTACGTTTGGTGATTGGACTCCATGTAATCCATGCCACTCAAGATCTGATCTGGGGCAGCCAAGCAGAAATGTAACTCCTTTCTGCCAAAGGCATTTCGGCAATGAATTCAGCATTTTTCTGGAGGAAAGGGAGGACAGAGGTGAATTCCTGCAAAAATTAGCCTAGAAGCATAATGCCTTCTTCCAGTAGGGTCTACCAGAAAGGTCTGCTGTGTACAAGCCAAAGCTTTATTTTTTTCACAGCACCATCTGCAACTTTTGAGGAGCAAAACCATCCCTGCCCCCAGCAACACTTCTGCTTCCCCCTTGGGGCACAGACACTAGTGTTCATGTGGCTGGGTACTATGATATATCAGGAGATTAATGTGGTTGACATCTAATTGTGGGTTTTTTAATATTTTTTTTTTTTTTACTGTGCACAAAGGTAGTGGTGTGAACACGTTGAAGGCCTGGGAACCACTTGTTTCAGCAGCAGTAACCCTTATTCACCTTGACTTGGATCGTATCCCTACCACAACATTAATAACTGAGCACACTCAAAGAAAGAAAGGAAGTAATATGAAAAAATATAGGGCATGTTTGCTATCAAGCTTCAGCTTTGCCTTTCCTAGTGGTGCCACCATGGTAGTAGTAGTAGATTTAATTTGTGTCCAAAATGAGCATTTGAGAATTCATCTTCTAGGCAAAAAAGGCCACGGCTTTCAAGTGCATTTTCTGCCCCTAGAAGCCATGCGGGATAATTTATGCTGGTCCTCAGTAAATTCTAGCAGACATGAGAAATCCCTTGAACACGGGAGACTCTAGGAAGAATGTGTCCCTTGACTTAGCTTGGTGTTGGTGGTGGCAGGCACTGTAATATACTGATGCTGACACTGACAAAAGTTCCTGAGAAGCCTGCTTTCAGCTACAGTGCAGCACATGCAAGAAGATTGTTGCTCGTTTAAAAAGTACTGCACTATTGGCAGTGGAAAAAAGATGAGTCCAAGTGAGTTAAGCTCCATTGTATTGCTGTGATAAAGGAAGGAGATGGAGCTCCGTTCCATGCTGGGCTCCATTTCATACAACATGCAAATACCTTGAGGTTCCCAGAGCAAAGTGTCTTGTGGAGTGCTGCTGGGATGGAGTACCCTGAAGATCAAGCCAAGCAGTTACATGGAGATGTTGGTGGAGTTGCAACTGCGTAGTCACCACAGCGCGGTGATCTGGGGCAGCAAAGCTGTTGGAGCTGAGGCACGCTGCAAATACAGCAGTGGTCTACATGGGGCCACCTGTCTGACATCTCGCAGGAATAAGCAGGCTGAGGGAGTCCAGCAAACCAGCCCGGTTATGCAAGGTTATTTTTTCCTTTGGACAAAACTATGGTGTATTAAAATTTCTCTTTCCCGTGTTGAGAAGTGACACCAACACTGGCTGTAAATTGCGCTGCAGAACACCCTCGGCCTCGTGAATCATCTGCTGTAACGCTTCAGGAATGGACAAGCAAGAGAGGTACGGCAAGAAACGGGCATTTCGTGCGTTGTTCCCATATTTCCTGGCGTACTCGGCCATGTGAATCTGCCCTCCCAAAATCCATAAAACCCACAAGCAAGCTCTCAAACATTTAATTTGAAAGATCTCTGTTTAAATTGTTTTTGACTTGTGCCAGGGCAAGCCTGTCCGCCAGTTAATTATGTTCTAAGCACACAAAGAGGGCTAGGGAAAACAGTCGCTTCATAACCATTTTCTTTTTGTAAACTCAGAGTACTTAGATCTGCATCATTTAATCATAATAGAGTCATATGCATGCAGCTTAACTTTTCTGGAAACCAAAATTAGCTAGAAGACATTTTGGCCTATTTCTGAAATGCTTGTGTATGGGGAAAAGTGCTTTGAGCACTCCAAACGGGGACGAGCTCCCAGACCTTGTAGGAGTGGAGAAAAGTTCATGTCAGGAATGCTCCCCATCTCTGCAGTGGCCGCACTGCAACGACTGCTTCCTTGATGCAATTTTAAAGTTTACTGCCTGGTGGGGTCGTTAACTGGCACAAAGCAGCTAAAAGAGGGACTAAGCTGCTGGGTGTAGGGCAAAGATTAATCTAATTTTTGGGCAGTTTTTGGGGTGTGAATACCTGGTCCACAGAAAGTTGTTTTGACTGTTTCAACCTAAGTCTAAAATAGAGCAGAGGAACATTTCTTTATTAGATGTTTATATATTTTGCACATATTTTAGGAAAAAAAAATAGTCGTAATGAAATTCAAACCTTTTTACCTAACTAGGCAGTGCTTTAATTTGCGTGTCGATTTAGATATATCTCTGGGTACCTTGAAAACTCTGGATAAGGCACATGCCCAAGTTATTATCTTAAAAACAATTAGCAAACAGCCATGGAAATTGTTTTACAGCCAGAGGAGATTGCTGTAACACACTCACCAGAAGTTTTAGGGTTTGGTGCTGAGCTTGCAGTTGTGTTTTGCCAGCAGGACTTTGCAGCGGTCAAAGTGGGAGTAGTGGCTGAGTCAACCCAGCATCTTCTGGTGCCCTTTGATACCCAGCAGTGGTTCTCTGCCAAAATCCCAACTGATGGAGAGAGAGGATAGTGAAACCGTAGGGCATTCCAAAAAGTTCCTGAAAAGGTTTGGATAAGCTTAAGGAAACAGTGTAATCATCTCTTGATAGCTATCTTGCTACCACCCCCCTTTCCTGTATTAAAGCTGTCAAAACTTACTGAGAAAACTTTTAAGAGAATTTACCAATACGGCTTTAGTTTCCAAAATACTAGTTACTAACAGGGCAGATACTCTTGAGTGTTACATAGATGAAACTATGAATTAAAGGTCACTTACAGAGCTCTCTGTGGCTACAGAATTGCAACACAAATTTGCAGAGGAAATAAACATTAAAGGCTGCAGCCCATCTTGCAGCCAGCTGTTGGCCACCAGCTGAATACTCCCTTGCAGGGATAATGTGGAACATACCTTGGTAAGATTAAAAGGCATATTTTTGAGATCCCCTCATTTGGGTGGGATTCTCCTAATTCTTACAGTAATTCTTTGCCCAGCTCTCAGTTCAAGAGACTTTAATAAATTTTCCTCTGGCCATTGTGGCTTTTTGTCATCCGAACAGCCTCCAGCCTGCTGGGCTGAGCTGGTCCTGCCAGCAGCAGGGATTCCTGTAGGGTGCCAGTCAAACACAGCTCCGGCACAGGGGACCGGTGACAACCAAGGCTCCTTTAAATGAAGAAGAGAAGTGAGTGGAGGGTGGGAGGGTGATGAGGGAGAGGAAGACAGTGAGAGAGGAAAGGGGAGTAAAGTGGCGGAAGGGAAGCTGATTGCAAATACATTTATCCCTTCTCAGGAAGTTCACTCTAGGAGCAGCCCCAGAAGGGCTACCTGGTCTAGGTCTAACTTGCTGTCGTGCTGACATGTATCAGGAAATTAAACCCCCTCTGTCTTGCCAGTGCTCCTGAATATCGATTCCTAATTCCACAACCTGGCCATTATTTGAAACTAAAGCTTGCCGCAAAGGAGAGTGTTAAAACACAGGTCAAGGACAAGCTTGCCCTCCGTGCCTGCAGCGACTTACCAAGCGCTTTGTGAAAGCCATTTTGCCATGAATGGATGGGGGGGAAAAATAAAGCATATTCAGCATGAATAAAACATGACAGTGATGTGCTAGCAAACTGTGATCTGTTCTGACTGTGATAACAGTTTAAACCTCAATGGGCGAGGACAAGATCACAGTGCACCGAAACCATGAAGTCAGCTTAACGTGACCACGGTCCACTCGAACTCCTCTGTCACTCCTGCCAGTTCCCGGCGATGTGCTGTGACTGTGATGTGCGTGCAGGGAGAGCGGAGTGACACATGAGCATGGCGTGACAGCAGTGCCAGAAAAGATTTGGTGCTTGCTGTCTGTGGCCAGTTAGCCATGTGAATGCAAAATGTATGGGGCAGTTTGCAAAGAGCTGGTAGTAATCATTTGTGTGAATGACTTTGACTGAAGAGCGTTTGGGTTCGAATACGTGATGCAGATCCCTGCTGTAGCAAGCCTCCATAAACCTTCAGTTGCCACAGCTGTTGGCTGGAAGATTCACCTTATTTAAAGTGCTCTGTGATATTTGGCGCTGTCCTTTTTTATCTCCACTTAATACCATACAACTGCGACAGATTATTAGCTGAGATACGTCTGAAGATCGATATAATATAAAGATCAACATGCCCTTGAGTTTGGCGCACATACTTTTATAGGGAAGTGTTTTTTCCCCTCTCCATTTGGCTTGATTATTCAAGAGTTCTTTAACCACTACAACAGAATCCTTTTCAGAAGAAGAGCGTTTTTCTTTCACCCTAGTTGCTATGAGAACATGAATCATCTCTTTAGCACAATAGCAACAACTGTAGCGCTTAAGTGCATCCACTGATTTTTTACTGTTTGTTCTTTGCTCTCAACAAGATAAGCTGTTGTTATTTCTTTCTTCTTGAACAAGCGTAACATGATTGCTGAAGTAGTAGGAATAATTGGACCAAATAGTGAGGCGGTTAATGTAAACAGAAAGAATTCATCTCTTTCAAGTACAGTAAATTGTCCTCCAAAAATATGGAAATCTTGTCTATTTCTTGTTGTGCCCTGGAGCAAATTTTGTTGAGTTTGTTGTCACATCATTATTTTTGGACTCTGTGAAATTGCTAATGAGGAACAGGCTGCTTTCATTGGAATAGCTGTGTGTGTTTAAGGCCGTGATGAGATGTATAGAGACTGGGGTTAAATCCCCGGCATGGGAAGGGTTAATGTTCTCCTTGAACTAAACATCTACCACAGGTGTCGGTTATCACCAAAACTGTTGCCAGGGAGGGTTGTGGGAGGATGGCGCTGGCTTCAGCTGCAGTGAATTAGCTTCTGAGAGAGATAAACCATGTGATCTGTTGTAGAAAGTTCTTTTTGGTAGCTGCGATGGGAGCGAATTCTGTGCTGGAGGAAGATGCTATCAAGAACTGTTTGGCTTGATCCTTAAGATCCTGAGCTGTTGTTTTAGATGACCTGCTTTTGGGACTTGTAAGCATGTTTTTAAATTTCTTAAATAGCCATTAAAATTTGTTATCCTCTCCAAGAGAGGAAGGATTTTTGGGTGTACTTCATACGTATGTTTGTTTTCAGGCTATTCCTTTCTTTGCTCTATACCTACTGTTAAAGGCAGTGTTTTCAAAACATTAAGTCTGCTTGAGTAAATGGCTTTTCTGGAGAAGGATGCTTGAAAAACAGAGGCTGGTGAACTTATTTTGACAGTTTCTTAGTACTTGTTAACTATTGCCTACCTTCCTAAAGCCTTCCTTCAACCCTCCTAATCTTTAACTCCAAAGATGTTTGTGGAAATCAGTGTGGTTTGTAGATGAGAAAGACGGGTATCTGTGTCAAGTGGAAATGAAATGTGTTCTAGATGGGATGAGACAAGAGGTTGTGAGAAGATTGTGAAAGCACTTAAATGATTTGAGGCTAGTGGCTCTTGCTAGGACTTATGTGTCTGACTTGAGAAAGGAGCTTCTATTCCATCCTCGTTTGGCACCTGCGGTTCATATAATCTATGGCCCCTTTTAAAGATGGGAATAAATGCTATGCAAATACGTCTAGACAGGTGAGATATAGCTAATGATCAGTTGAGACAATTTTCCCAACAGCCCTCTTAAATTTTAATTATTTATAGATCTATAAGTATGTACTATGCACTTCTGTAGCACAGGTGAATTAGAATGGAAAAAAATGAAAGCTTATATTCAAGCAGTGTTTTCAATAGCATCAAATTGTTATGCCAATAAAACATGCAAAATCTCTTCAAAACCAAGGAAACGTTTGATGTGCTGATTCTGATTGGAGAGAAAAAACAAGCAAAACAAAACACAAAACGAAAACAAAACACCACAACCCTGAATGATTGTTATCTGGTACTTGTAGCTTTGAATAGATTGAAGGAGTGGCCTGGACCTTGGCTAAAGTAAATTAATACAGCTCCATTGACTTCAGGGAAACAATGTGGATTTATACCAAGTGATGGATCTGTCTTACTGCTTGATAAAAATCTAGAGATTAGGCTTCTTCATCAATTTTTGTTTAAGAACTAAAGAAGGAAAGATAATGGGGCTACAAGTAGGGATGTGGTTCAGTGTGATCTTAAACTTCTAACCTCAGGGGAAGGAGGTCTGAATACTTGGCATGGATCTTCCTTAAGTTTGATGGACTGCTTTACCATTTTATTTAATTGTTTGCAACTAGTATTATACTGAACTAAACGAAGACTATATGCAATTAAGCAAAAGAGGAGTATTGCATTGACTGTTGTTTAGAGTGCCTCATTAATTTGTATTATGTTGTTAATTTAGGGTAATCCACCAACATTATTTAAACGTAAAAATACCTAGGTAATCTGATAGACCACATGAAGCTTCTAATGCTTCTAATCATGCTTTTTGGATACTTCCTGAAAATACCTAAGACCTGATTAAGCTATTTTTTATATGTTATGTTATATTTTCCTTTTGGGAAAGAAAAAGTCTTGAGGCTCCTACAGCCTCAATGGCAAGAAGACAGCAGAAGCTCTAATGCAGAGGCAAGCAGTGATATTAATAGAAATAAAACCTTAAAGATACATATTAAGAAATAGTCCATATGCAGTAGTAAAATCAATTTCTTGAAGTTAACTAGATTTTGATGGCTTAATCATAATTTGTGGAAGTTGACTTCAAATAAGTATACAATCGTTACGAAATGTATAGATAATCTAGTGATATCTGGCACTGTTACTCCTGAATTATTATGAATCACAATTTATTGTCAGGGGCATATGATTTTTGTTCTTGGATTTAGAGAAAACTAAATTTTGGGAACAAAGTATATTGCTTTGAGTGTGGGCCTTGTTTTATCTCATCAAATGAACAGTAAAACTCCAGCTGGCTTCCAAGGAAGTGGGGCTGATCTTGATTGTCTTCTTTGCAGGCAAATTCCTTGGAGCAGGTCACATTTTTTGCAGTTGTACAGAAATTTATGTTAGTAGTTTGTAGGCAAAGATTGTTTCACAAAGCTGTGATAACCTTTCCTTATGGCAAATGAAGATCTATGGCTGACTACTACAAGATATGTTTTAAGAAAATTGTGAAATCCTGCAACCACTTTGTTTTGTAAATACATAGTGTCTTCCATAATTTAAGATCTATTTTTTAAAGAAATCTATTTAAAATTAACCATAAGAATGCTGCTTCAGGCCTGAACCTTATTTGAGTGGATATTAACTGCCCAGTATGATGTTCCTGGGGTCTGATACAAAGACCTTTGAATTCTGCTGAAACCCAAGGAATGGCTTCAATAGCTGGGGGTCTTGGGCTGAGATGTGGTTGTTCCTAAGTCCTTAGTGTCCCTTCTGCAAATTGATGGGGAAACTCCTCACTGACAGAAGAACAAGTTTCTAAGATAGCAGAGCTGTTGGAGCTTGAAACTGTGTCCTGAAGGCTCCAAGATATATGGTTTGAACCTGCATTTCCCTGGGAGGCTTGCTTGGCTTTTTAAATACTTTACATGAAAGCAAGAGGTGGAGAGTAGTATCTCTCTACTTGCTGATTCTGCAGTGCTTTTGCCTGTGGGTGCAACCTCCTGATTCACAGAGCACGGCACTCCAACCACGTGAGACTGCAGAAGCATCTTCTCTCGTCCTTCAGATGCCTGCGCACATTGAGTGCGTTGCACGTGGCTCTTGTGTGATATCACTGAGCAAGAGAGATATAAAATGTCTTAAAGGCTTCAACTGTTACAAAAATAAATCTTGCTGATTCTGATTCAACTGAAACATAAAAATTAACATAAGCTCACTATCAGCAGGAACTTAATTTGATTTTTCTTTTTTCCCCTCAAACTTTTAAAAGATGCGTTCGTCTTTAAAATCTCCACATAATAATAGAGAACTAGTTTTCCCACTCCTCGTACACAGCATCATCAAGATAAAATATGTTTCTGGTCATCTGAGTATAATAATGAGGCAGCTGTACAGCTCGCTTTGGTTATTTAGACCTATTTGGGCTCAGACCTGTTGCAGTGTCCTCTGGATGAACCTTTCTCATCTCAGACCCTGCAATTTGATTTCTGCTCCAAGCATTGGTTGAAGACCAAGTTTCAGCAGTTCATTTACTCTGTGAGAAATTTAGTGGATTTAAATCACCTTTCTGGTGAAACATGCTGGTTTGAGGCTCGGAGATCTTGTGGCTTTGTTTTTAAATAATGTCTGGGGCTGGGCTTTGGCCTTTGGCTTTGAAACCTGTCAGTATGTTGCATAGACTTGTGAAGTAAACCAGTACAATTTATGTTACCGTAAATTGTTGCATGTGGGATTTTTCGAAAGAACTAAGAGAATCACATGTATAGATGTACAAGCACGATGAGGTGAAGTGTCTCTAATTGTTTGAATTGGTACTGGCTGATTTAAATGGCTTTCATGCACACCTCGGCTAGTTTTTTATTTTAGTTTAGCTGCCAGCCCTTCCAATTCCGGAACCGGGAAGGGGATTTTGTCCTACTCCAGATCTCATGCTAATGTGTTTCTGATGAGTGTGCATCCTGTGCAATACCTTCAACTGTAATTAATTAATGGATGTTCATGTAGCAGTTCTTTTTGCTGTGAAACTGATCCCTACCAAACTGTCTTTAAGTCTTACATGTGATTCCTTTTCCTCTTAGAACTGAAAGTCACCTTCATCCAGTGTGGAAACTAGTCTAGGTACTCAGCCCTTTTTTCTTTTTTTTTTTTCCTAGTGTTTCTGTTGTGAGAGGGTCAGAATTGCCCCTCACTAGGATTACTGTCAGCCAGCATGTCTACTGGGGAGTTCTGTTGGAGAAATATTTTGAGGTATGTGAAATTGCTTCGAGAGATTTGCCACTGACCGTGTCACTTCGTATGCAGCATATCCAGCAAAAACATTCATATGCTGAAATAACTGAACTTACAGGATGGTAGCCTGGGATAACTATAGCGTTACTGTGAAACAGTCTGGCTTGTAAATTTTTATCCTGCATACAAGCCCCCATATACATGCATAACACATAACTTAAACCATGTTGTCACTACTACACAAGCTAGTGCTGTAAAAATGCAACCAAAGCTAAATTGAAATACATGTGTAAGTGCAAAGCACTCAGCTTCTATAACAAAGGTAAAATTGAGCTCCTGTGATAAAGATATATGTCCTTAATTTAGCCTGAGAAATCACCGAACTCATTGTGTTGATGGTATGACCTAAACTAATCTTCCGTCCAGATTTTCAAAGATGAAAAAATTCAGAAAACTAATCTAGTGCAATGCTGATAGCACATGATGTTTGAGAGGTGGTAACATTATTTTAAAATATTATAATGTAACTCAAGTGGGATTTACTGTAATGCAACATCAGTTGTCCATTATTTGCCTTAGACTATATTTACATGGGAGAAAAAGACTGAAAAAACTCAGCAGGTCTGTTAATACTCAAGGTACAGGTTATGATAAATGCTGGTAATGTTTTTCTGTTCCTGAGTTTTTTCCTGTTATTGCAGGGTTTTATGAAATATAGAAGATATGTGGCAACTTGAAATATAATGTAACCTGGTATTTTCCTTGTTTGATGCTGCTTTTCATTTTTCTAAATCCAATGAGAGTGCTACCAGGTGCTCAGGCCCTTTAATATTCTTATAGACAGTCTGTGTAAATAGAGTAAACTCCAGAGCACTCTGTGTGCCCACCTTCCATCTGTACCAGTAAGTGATTGTATTCACAAAGCAAATAAAACACATCAAATGCTTCAGGGTGAAGAGGACTGGTAGGGAAGGCTGGTCTGTTGGAAAAGAAGCTATACATTGTTTGAGTTGGTTAAAATCTCAGTTCACAGGTTCTAAAAACATTCCTTTCCCTTGGAGGGTTTTTGGGTCTGAAGCCTCTTCTGTGCTCAAGAGCTGCCTCTGACTGGTCTTCCTGAGGCTGAGGAAGGGATTTGTTACTGAGGAACAGTTCGAGAAACTACTGGCTGGAGGGGCTGAAACCATTCTGCTTTGAAGCAGGAAAAACCTTGAGGTGTTGACAGTATGGACAAGAGTTTGTTTTGTTTAAGTATAATTTTCTTGCTTTGAGAACCTGGGCTACAACTCCTATTTTCAAAAGATTTTAAAGGCTGTTTTTTGTTTTTGTGTGAAGGACTTTTTTTTGTGTGTGTTATCTACCTAGTAACTCTGGCCAAATATTTGCATCTCCCGATGAATATGCTGTGTAGAGAGGTTGCAAAGAAAGTTGTTCCAACCCTGGAGATCTTATGATACAGATATAAAATATAACAAGCCAGATAAGTGTGGTGCTGGGAGAACAAAAGAATGAAATGGCAGTAGGAATGATAGAGTATCAGAGTGGAAATATGTTTCCTTCTCAGTCCCTGCTTATAGGATATCTTGGACAGGTTTCCAGTAGTGAAATCTCTTTTTACTATCATCCAAAACTTGGCCACAATTGATTGCTGTACTTTCCAGACTCATCCTGCATGCATCATAAGAAACCAAACTACCAAGTGATTTTAAGATAATAGTATAGCATTTGCAAGATTCCCGGTTTTCCCAAATAGCATCTTGGGTGAACCACAAGAGATGCATCTTACAAGACCACAGTCTGCTCTAGCAAACCTGGAGGTACTCCACTGACTCAAATGGAAAATTCAAAGGATCCAGAAACTTTGAATCTATTTTTCCCCTTTTAAAGTCTGGGATTTTTCCATTAAAATGGTGAAGAATTAAAAAGAATATTTCTAGTTAATGTGTATATTGAGAATATGTTAGGGTGATGGAAGACTGAAAACTGTCATAGCCTGTTTTACCAGCAGGGTATTTTGTACAGCTTAAGTATCTGCCACTAAAAAGTTGTCGTTCAGCAATGGTTACCACAGAATAAACAACTGAAATACCACAGCTGGTATAGGAAATATAATAACTGGTTATCACAGGAGATTCAGGGTAGGAAATAAGTGTGCTATCTCCAAGGACGGTCGTCTTAATGCCTGTTTTTATAGGCAAGGTTCGTCTTGGTACTGTTACTAACTCCAGATGTTGTTTCCAATAGGGCATGGCATAGCAGTCTGTAACAGGGAAAGCAGACAAACGAATTAAGATATAAAGCACTTTTGTTCAAACGGACTTGTTCTGAAGCAAGATAGGCATATGATGGGGTCTTCGTTATTGCAGTCTGTAACTCAAGCTTGGATACTCTTTAAAAAGTTGTGTTCCTGTGTTTTTAGGCTTTAGTCATCCTGATTCAATATTCCTAATGATCCTTCTGGCTCTGGATGGTTACCCCCCTCCTTGTTGGGGTGGTTTTTATTAGTGAGTGTATATCATAGAAGAGTTCCTTAAACCAGTAAGTAGGAACTTGATCTGGTCACGTTTTTAATGACTTTACATGCTCAGTGAATTAAATCTCAATCCACCAGGACCGTGAAGTTATCTGAAAGTGTTCCTCATCTTTGTGTCAAATTATTACACTCCTTGTAATAAGTGCTTGCTTGTCTTTTCACAGATGAAATTAGTAGGTTACTTATTGAAATACTACTCCAAACAGAAGAAAGTTCAATTAGCTTCCTTTCTCTGGTCACCCAACTTTTACTTCCAGTAACAAAAAGCAAAACAACAACCCAAAGAACACAAACCAAAATCCCCCCACTGCTAGTTTGAGACTATCAAAATTTCAAACCTCGAAAACAGAGGGTGTAAGGGTATGCTATGCAGACAACTATGACAGTGTAGTAGAAAGGCAGTGTTTTAAGAAATCCTACCTGAATTGAGAAGGAAAGTTTTCTGTTCTGTGCTGGATTTCAAGTACCCTTTTTTACTTGGATCTTTAGTTTTATTTCCTTCTGAGAAGGCAGAAGTTCAATTGCTTGGTCCTCCAACTTTGTTCCAAGATGTTGGCAATCTGAAAGACTTTAATATAACAAATGAAGCACTGCAGCTAGGATTTAACCACCTACATTACACCATACCAAAACCTAGTACAAACCAATTGTGGTCTAGTGCCTAATTTCCACAGCTATAAAGATTCAAAGGAGTAATTCCTGGATTGCACCAATGAGAGGTCAAAATCCCATTCTCAGGATTGCTACAATAATTAGATCCAGATTCTGTTTCCTGTGGCTGAAAGGAGACTTTAGGCTATCTAACTTCACGTTCTGTTGTAAAGCTTCTAACAAAATGTTTTGCTTTGGAAGTATGTTAGATGTTAAAATTCCTGACAATACTCACAAAATACGGCTCCTATGCTGAGCTTAATTGAATCTGGTTATTTATTATGCAACATAAAACATTTATTA
Source organism: Tauraco erythrolophus (assembly GCF_009769465.1). Taxonomy (NCBI): domain Eukaryota; kingdom Metazoa; phylum Chordata; class Aves; order Musophagiformes; family Musophagidae; genus Tauraco; species Tauraco erythrolophus. The sequence goes on along the minus strand of NC_141479.1, from coordinate 17,009,620 downwards.
TATGGGATGTGTTCAAGAACATCTCCATTTACCATATGTTTTCAAAAGTGCTTTACACAGTGCAAATTGAAAAGATAAATCTGAGGAGTGAAACCACCCAGGGTCAGGGAGTCCAACCTGAGTCTTCAGAGCCAACCATGGACTAATCCTTTTCCTAAAATAGACCAATCTCCATCCTAAGATGCTGTGAATGCCTACTGCTTTTATTGGACTGTCCTTTTTCTTTCTCCAAAATGGTCTGTCTCCCTTCTGCAGTTTTTACCTGGGCTCTACAGTTTGTCAAGTATGTCCACCCAGACTTTGTTCACATAGTTGCACATGATTTTCCATTTCTTCCTTCTCCTTTTTAGCTATCTGTTATGAAATGTTATAGTCAGTGCTGTCCTGGCATAGTCCAGCTGTATAAAAGGCACTTTCCAATCACTGTCCATTTATTTTGTTGACAGTGTGTGAACAGCAGGAAAAGTTGTGTGGCATAGGGTTGGCTAAAACCAGGGTCTGGGAAGCACAGGAAAATGGTTTTAATGTTATTTCAGATTCTGCAAAGCTATTTACTGTTCTGTGCAGTTTTGCAATTCCTGGCAAGTCGCCATAAATGTATGGCCTCACTCTGTTATGAATCAAAGACCAGAAGTGTTAATATTTCTTTAAATACTTTTTCTTCATTTCCTTTATCTTTCTTAACACTAGTTAGGATGAATTTTCGAGTGAAGGGGAAGGAGATGGTAACTGACTTGCTCTTTGCAATAAGTTGTACATATAAAATGATACCAATTAGATTCTAGAGATTCTTTTAAATGTCTGGCCTTTTGTGTTGTCTTGTGACGGGTAACAGAATTCAGACTTCTGAGGCGTGCTCTTTTAAGCGCATTGTAAACTTCTTTCCAATGTCTTTGCACTTGGATATAAAACAGTGACTCTTCCATATTTATTTAGCAAATCCTTTCTTGTAAACACAAATAATTGGTCTTGTTAATTGTATCTGATCTTATATAAACGCACACATGACCTGCTTATTTCAACAATGCTTGAAAGGAGACTATCTGGATACGGGGGAAAAATCGTATGCAAGGTTTGTCTTCTGTCTCAGATTAAGGCTGGTCACCTCCTAGGGAAGTAAATAAGAATAGGAAGATGCACATCCCTGAGCAAAATATGACACAACAGATGATAGAATCCTTCCCAGACATTGACCTGTCTAATGCTTAGATTCAGCAATTTTAGTCCTCAAATTTAACTATGCTAACGTTTTCCATGAAGCTTTTATTTATGCTTGTACTAAACCAGTGTCATTTGGGTTGAAAGGTGTTTGCTGTATAATTAAAAAAAAAGAATCTTTGCATATTTAGTACGAATCCAGATGAGAATAATATCAACTGATCTCTGTAACTGAAAATGACCCATTTCTCTGACCTGAAGAATCTTTTAGCTGTAATAGCTACTTCTAGTAAGTTTGATTTGATAATTGCCATTGAATTACAGTTAACTTGTGCTTCTTAAACCAAAGACCAAAATGTTAATTCCTGAAGGTTTGATTCTTATGTTTCCTACTGTCGTATTTAGTGAAACAACTGCTTGGTACAACCTTGGTTGAGCTGCTGACCTTGTACAGTTGTGTCAGATGAGCTTCAGATGGTGAAATCCGTGTTTAATTTGTTTTGTTTATTTCCCAGCCACATGGCAACATTTCATTGACATGGTGATAGTTGTTGACTCACAGCTACTGTGGTTTTGAGCAGTGGGGTTCTGGCCTCTGCCTACTATGATGAGCCTCTTCCAGTTGTTGCTTGGAAAATAATTGTGCATTGAGGCAAAAAGGTCAGTTTTGGCTCTATGACCCAAGTGGGGAAGGCATATGGCTTTATGCCGTGGTGTGCTACTAAGCAGACATTTAGTCAACTCAGCCATGAGGTTTCTAATATCAGAAGCGTAGAACTTGCTGTAGAGAATATTCACACATTCAATTTATAGAAAATTTATAGGAAACTTAAAAGCTGTATTCAGTAATATATTTGTCCCCATAAAATTTGCTTGGACCAAGCCAAAACTGAAATACACTGCTGTTTAAACAAACAGGAATAAGTATCCCACACTAGATTAATTTAATATTACAGTCAGGTGTTCAGGAATTAAGTGATGGAGCAGATGGGACAGTAATGACCAATTCCTAATAAAAGTAAAAGATGATACTTTTTGTTTATTCTTAAAAGCTGTCAGGAATGGCTGTGGATAATAGGACAAGCCCCTCTTTACTCTGATTCTTCTAAGAGTTAGGATTATACTTTTTCATGTGTCAAACCCTCTTCCCTGTAATAATGTCTGTGCTTACAGTGCTCAATTAACAGCACACTTTAACTCACTGCTGGTAGTAGTAATACTCATTATTTTCTGATAGGGTTAGGGGAGTAGCATAGCTTTAGTCTGCAGTAAAACTCTGGACTCTGCTTTTCCAGTATATAGAGAAAAAAACCTGTTTGGGAACAGGGCAAGGCATATATATACACACATGTATATACAAACATATATATATATATAAAGGGTGCATCAACTATTAGGAAAGCTTGGTAAATGCTCCACTATTCATTGATCAAACACATCTATACAAATAAGTTGTCACTTAAAATGGCTGTATTTTTTTTTCCTTAAAGATGGAATCAGCCATACTCCAGATATTCCTCACCTTTTCTCTTCTCAGTTTTCTTTCTGTATAGCCATCTATATGACCAAACCTGCTCTTTATGCTTCTCAGATTTCCCAGACTGACTGACTAAATATCCTGAGGCAGCCTTGTCTTCAGTCCTATCAAATCATGGAGTTGAGGGTGAGAATAACAGAACCAAATTAACAAAGAGCCATCATTTGGAAAGCCACTGGTGGTCAACCATGATTGAAATAGCCCAGTTTTAAGGCTTGTGCTGGTGTTTCAGGATCAACCATACCCATGACTAGTTCTTTTGCTGAAGGCTGGCTTTAAAGGCATGGAGGCACTTTGTAATACAAACCAGAATAAGACAGATAGTGGCAAAGCCAGTTTAGTGAAGCTTAGAGCAAAGATATGATAAACAGAAGGCAAAACAGCACCCAGGAAAGTTGGATTTCAAGGGAGGGGGGGAACCAAAACCTGCCTGGAAGGAAGAGAAACAAAGAAGAAGCTTTTCTGTATAAAGCAACAATGGAGAATAAAGATCAGAAAGAAAAGATAAATCTATTTTACTGTTCCTCTGGGGAAAGGATGAAAAGCAAGCAAAATGCTGTTGACATGAATAATGCCTTAAACACTGGAGTAGCTGATAAATGTTCAAGTTCTGTGAACTTGAACAGAATGCAATCGTAAAGTATGTTATTCTTCTAACCTAAACCCACGATGTCAAAGAAAGAATAGATGTTCATAGTGCAGAGCATCGGTGTTGGGATTTGGGGACTTTGAAGATGGTCTCATTAGAGACCAAGCCATTTATGAAATGAGGTTCTTACTGGTTCTTGGTGAAGACCTGCAGCTTGGGAGCAGCTGTGGCAGATGCAGAAACCTTCAGTGTGTTTTCACCGGGGAAGGCTGTGATCAGACTGCTGGTTTTGCACTACACTCTTAGTTCGCTAACGAACTAGTTTCCAATGGAACGTAAGGCCAGGAGCAACCTTATCTGAGCAATGCTGACAGACTGTGAAAATATAAATGTTATGCCATTTTGTGTCCACTGACTGCTTGGTTAGGGACTGTCAGCAAAGAAATCTCTGAATTGAGAAGGTGTTACTTGGATTGTGTCTAGTGGACAGACAGAAGTACCACTGATGCTGTGCAACCAGAGAAATCCTTGTGTTGCTAATATAATGACATTAAAGTAAAGGTTAAAATATCAGAGCATATTTCTGAAAGATTGACATTTCAAGGAGGTTAGTTTTAGGTGTCTAATGTAGATGCGTACATTATGATTGACTATGCCAGAGGTGCCTCTCTGCTGTGAACTCCAACCAGACACTTAGGTTAAACACTTAAAATTAGCAGTGAAAACATGCACTTGGGACATGGTTTTGTGTTTGAGTTGTCTGTGCAGTAGAATGAGGTGACCATCTATGATGATTTTGCTTGAGTTGTTTTTTAAAAAAAAATTCACTTACCCTGAGTATAGACCAGCTCAAACTGAAAAGGGCTGAGGTACTCTTGGACACTGAATGGCCTGTGAAGGTTTCCAGCCATACCATAATACTTGTCTGCAATGCATGGTTAGCTTCAACTATAACTTCAGTTTTGCCATTAATCCACCTCCCATCCATATATTGTATCTGTATGAAAACTGTTCAGAGAAAGGTGAAGTAATGTCTATGAAGCAACAGAGAGGAGGAGAGCTTCAAGAGGTGGTGGAAAGTAAATCTTAGTGCTGGAAGGGTTGCTACTTTGGAGGCATCTCTGTTAACAGCTCTCTTAAAAGACAGGCTGTTAGCTATAGAGACACACTGTCGCTTTGTTATTACTCTGCAGAGAGTCAACAAAATTGTATTTTGGTCTTTATTTTGAAGGATATACATGTGTATTCTGCTTGAAAAAATTCCTAATTTGAAAGAAAAGAAGGTCATGTAGTTCTCCCTAATCCAAATTCTCTTTAAAGAAATAGCTTCCCTCTTGCTTTTTTGCTTCTATCCTCATGTCATAACTAAATGGAAGAAGTTAAGTCGTTAGTACACTCTGCTGGTCTTCAATATTCTTCGTACGAAGTTATGGAGAAAGTAATCAATAAACATTTTTGTTTCTTTTACTCTCTTGCTTGTAGTGTGATTGCAGTGGAACTGAGAGCAAAGATCCATCTTTAATGCTGCTTTTTTCCCAGTAGAGCTTATGAGCCAATACACATTGTTTACTCAAGGGGCCATATGCAGCTAATCTTTATGGAAATAAAGGATGAAAATATTCATATCTAGCAACATTTAGCTAACTTGTTTTTTCCCCATCTAAGTAGGGCAGGTAAACACATGCCTGATACAGAGTAAATCATTTGTTTGAGGGATTTTATTATTTTCCCTATTCTTTTCTGCATGTCTTGAACTAAGAAAAATAAATCCATAAAAAGAATACATTAACCTAATATAGGTGCATTGAATATCTGCTGCTACTTTCTGCACAGTATAATTCTCATCTGATTTACTTCAAAACATTGTGATCCCAGCTGTAGGATAGCAACAAATGCAAACTAAAAATACTTAGAATTACTGAGTTAAAAAGCTATCTCTTTTTAATAGCATAAAATTGTCTGGGACCAGATGGTGTAGCACAATCTCCATCCACACCCTTCAGCAGGAGAGCAACTGATGGTTTTCAAATTTACCTTTTTAAAAGTGAGATCCTTAAAAGCCAGGTAAAGGCCAGAGCTATAGGTAAAAGATTCAGGAGCTCAGGCAGGCAGGGATCAGAAAAGCTCGATCAGTTACCAAATAAATAAATGTGCAATGAGCAATAAATAATGTGTGTATTTGGGATGTGGAATCTTGTATGGTGGTTCTCACTACTAGCACCATCCTGAAAGGAAAAGGTGAATATATTTTTTTGTAGTACTTGGGGACTTCTTGCATATGAACTAAAAAACAAGTGCTGTTTCTGGGAGGAATGACCAAATATTTACTGAATCAAAAGATGATGACACTTTTTCAGTCTTGGTGTCAATAAATGGTGAGGATATTCTGAAGGAGCTACTTCTTTAAAAAAAAAAAAATTGGACTGAGTGATCAGAAAGGTGATTTACTTGAATTTAAAAGGAAAGATAAGTAAGGGGAAGTCTCTCTAAAGTACCAGCTTTCCAAAGGTCAAGCACTGATAAATTAATTAAACCCTTGAAGTCTGCTGGACGAAGAGCTCTTGGAGCTGAAAGTGGAGGAAGTGAATTTGTCACAAAATCTGTCTTGAACTTCTGACTCAAAACAATACGTGGATGGGCTGCAGCTCTCCCTGGAGCTATGATCCTTGCTTATAGGCTTCCCTGCTTATTTACTTTCCCTGCTCCCTTCACTTTAAGGTAATGTGCTTTTTCTAGTTAAGGCAAAAGCATTTTAAAAAGCCTTATTAGAGCAAGCCAAATGCCTGCAAGGAAAACTCAAAATGAAACAGAAAAAGCTGCAAAACAAATGGCTAAAGAGAAAAGACAACTGTTTCCTTAGAGGTAAAGTTCTAAATAAGCCAGAACAGGTGAACTTCACCCTTCTAGCAAAGGTCTTCTAGACAAGCCCTTCTTTGCCCAACTGACTGCTGCTCCACCACTGTTTTTAGGTAACATTTTTAGCTGCCCAGTGGGATGGCTTTCCTTCCCTCCTGCAGCTCTCCTTTTCTGCCTGGCTGGATGTTTGTCACCCCTCCCAGGCAAGCACTAAACCTTCATTGATCTGGTTAGCCCAGCAGTAATAGTAAAAGATTAGCCCGCAGCTGAATTCCTTCCCTCCACTTCTCACCCTGCAGCTGTCAAATGCTAATGCCCATGGGGGTGAAGAGAAGAATCCTGGGCCCAGAGTGAAGGAGTGTCTCTTCCAAAGGGGATGTATGCTGATGCCAGTGGAAAGTGTTCATAGACCCATCTCTTAGGGTGAGCAGAGTAGCTCAACTGCTCCATAGGTGTGTGCTCCAAAAGGGTGGTGAGCAGGTAACCTCTCCGCCAAGCTAACTGGGGAGGTAGCAAGTATGTGAAGACATGCAGCCCCATTTGTTCTAGCCTGGCACAATTACTCTGTGTCTGATCCAGCCTCTTCAGAGAATGGGGTGATTCAGTTGCAAATGACTGTACGAACAAAAAATTAAGGAAAGAGCAAAATTAGGTTTAGCTGAGTAATGAGAAGGGTGGGGAGAATCCTGCCTGTAACACCATGAAAGACAGTCTTGCTTTTTTTTTGCCTTTATCAGATGGATCTCTAAGAAATGCATACTAATCTATCAGAAGGGTAGGAAATAGGTAAATGGTTTTAAGACCTCATTTGGTTAATGAATTGAAATGCAGACAAATAAGAATCCATGTAGATATACCCACTTGGTCATTCATCATTGCAAGCACTCCTAACAGCCATGCCAAATTCAGGCTTCAGGTTATTCACTAATAGCCATAGGCAAATGAAATTAGCATACTGGTGAATAAATTAATCCTAGTCCAGGAGAAAACTTCTGTATCCATACAAAGCACTGAAGTACAGTGCAAAAGTGGTTTGGGTTTGTTTTACCTCCACGGGGTGTAGATAATACACCAGAGATAAACTGGCCCTGTAGAATGAGCAGAACGTTGTCCAGGTGACACCTGTAGGCTGAGAAATGGGAACCTGGTAGGACAGTATTGGGTTGGAAAGGACAAGGAAGATGCTCAACAGCATTCCTTTTAAAGCACCCAGTAACTGTTTGGATCAAACACGTAGAAAAATACATTATCGTACCCAAAAAAAACAACAACAAAAAACATTTCACCTTAGAGTGAAGGAACCAGGAAAATAAGGAGAGAATTCCATAAACTGTCTGTTTCTCCATGTTTCTCCTGTTGGGAGCATTTGAGACCTATTTTTCAGCTGCGAGTAAAATGTGTGGGCAAGGAAGGACTCTCATTAATGCTAGTTTGTTGGGTTTTTTTTCTCGGATTTCTGAGAAACAGTCCCAAAAAGCGTGTACTATGTAATATCACTATAGTTTTGCATTATAATGCCCAAGCTGTAGTGAGGGTAAAAAAAGACAATGATATGCCTCCCTGAAAGTTCTGGTATAATGCTGTGCCTAATGGGTAAAAGATGAGGAAGAGGAGAAGGAGAGGGATAAAGCAAGGAGATGATGCAGTTAGCCCTTGCCAGTACCTCTTGCAGACAGTACTATTCAGAAATTATTCTCCTGTTATAAATATTTGTTGACTTAAATATTAAAAAAAGACGATATCCTTTCAATTGGGAAACTTGTTAGATGTTTGCTAATGAGAGAGGTAAAATAACGTAACATGTTTGACAACTGTAATTCTTCACACAGTCCCAGTGACATTACTCTGCCCACGCGTGGTATTCCCTTGATTTCAAAGGCATTTCCTATTGCTCCTTGGCACTGATCCCTGCTGGCATGTTTGATGCAGGGTGAAAGACTGAAATAAAGGAATAGATGTGAGGGACAAGTATCTTCCTTTTACTAGATACTCATCCAAGAGGATGGATAAAGCCTCTCTGATGGGCTTCTTGTTTCTTCCTTAAGGAGGAACTATGCATTTGGTTGTTAAGGGAGGTTTTTATACTACTTAGAAAACAGAAGAGTGCCAGTCAAAGATTCTAGACTGGATGACTACAGTACAGTGTTATACATAACAATTTTTTGTGTTTAGTGTCTCTGACTTCTGTTTGAGCTACCAGATATCCAGAAAGATACTGCTACGGTCACTTAATGGACCATGAAAAATTGCTTTGCTATTAGGCTGAAGAGCTGGGTACAAAAAGGGGCTGGTGTAGCGCTCGTGGTGTGGGGGAGATTCTGTGTTGCATGGGACCCTGAGAAAATTTGTTCTAGCATGTTTATATGAGGACTGAGTCAATAGGACACTGGACTCTGCCTTAAAACCACTTCTAATTGGGGATATCTTGAATTTTCATTTTGCTGGGTGTGCGGTGACAGCTCTGCTGCAAAAACAAACATTCCCTGTGCAGTGTAGTCCATCACTGTGAGCCACTCAGCACTGTTGTTGCAGTGATATAAATGGATCTCCATGCAATGAGATAGTGATTAATAGCAGGTAGAGCACAGTGCGCAAAGACGTGGTACTGTATTCTTCACCCCCCCCAGCAGTTGTCATTTAATGCACTCTATCAGGAGCAGTTTTATATAATAGACATGGGAAGATCCATAAAAGTAACATCTGAGACTGCAGTAGGGCAAGTATTGATTTATTTGTTAGAATAAAATTTTTGTCATTACTATGCAATTGCTCTATCTCTGGAAGAATTGATATATGTTGTTGGAAGCTGCAACCCACTGTGCAAAACTTTTTTATTTTTTTTTGTCTTCCATAATTTCCTGTAACTCTTCTAAAGAATCATTATTCCTTATTACATAGGCCTGGCATGCCACCTATTTAGATAAATGCCTGAACAAGTGTGCAGTAAATATTCACAGCAGCTCATGTTTCAACTATATATGCCACTAATTAGATAATTTAGTGGCTCAAATAAATAAACACAAAAATAGAAGCAGATCTGAGAAAACAGTGGAGTAAAATGTACTGTCACAGTCATTCTGTGGACCGAGATACGAACTTTTAGTCTGTATCAAGTGTCTCTAATATACCAGAGATGTGAAAAATAAAGAAGGAAACTGAGAGCAGAAAGAAAACCCTAGCTTACACTCAATTACCCAGGTAGAATAACAAACGATCAGGGAATAGTCAAAATATTGACTCTCCCACATAGCATTTATTTATCCATATGTTTTTGACACCTTTCTCGCCAAAAGCTCAGGGAACGTGCTGAGCTGAGCAAACCTAGGGTTTCAATATCTAGAGTCCTTTGTTTACAGATCTCAAAGGGGAGAAGCATCATTGTCTCTCACTTGACAGAGGGAAAAATAGCACGTGGCTCACCCAAGGTCATGGCAGAAAGCTCCTGTGCAAATAGGCTGCTGCGTTTTTCTGCCCGTGTTTGCCTTTTTAAGGTAGATAATAATGTGCCTAAAAGTGTGGGCAGGAGCCACAGCCTCGCTGTGCCGGGGAATCCCATGTGCTGACTCGGATCATGTGGAACTGATGCAAGAAACACAGCAAATGCTTTTTTTTTTCATATGAGAGACCTCTTTTTGCAGAATTTTGACCTGTTGACAGGTTTATAGTTTTCTTTATGATTTCTTTAGAACTTCATCTTTAAATTAGATTCTCCTTAGATTAAACCCATAGATCCTGAAACTGTTAAGCAATTGAATGAAGCAGAATGGAGACAATAGGTGGAAGTTGTACTTGGAACATTGGCATGAACCATAGCGATGAGCAGCAATAGCACCTGTGCGAAGGCGCCTTAGACACTCAGGTTGGCACGGTTCAGTCTTGTTGGTGATTTGAACACCGTGTCTGATATGGCAAATGGAGTATGAGTTATATACAGCCTGTCATTTTCGTTGCTATTCCTGGTTCTAGCAAGGTCCTTTTTTGCACTTGCAAATTTTCAGAAGTGAGTATAAGGTCAGAAGGAATAGTAGACTTTCCAAACTAATTTATTTTTAATCTCTCTTACTTCAGTAATTGGCAGGGACCTTCTTGATTATAGTTTTTGATAAAAATACCTAGTGATTCCATTCGTCCTAGCATGCTCTCTGGCTGGACTGTGGATTTCCTTCATTCTTTCCTCAAAACTTATCTAGTGCTTTAAAAAGAGCGTATGACACTTTTTCCTAAGACCTTCCTTCAAAAGTTAGGTCTGTGACTGGCACCTGTGTGTCAGTGGCTGCAGCATTCAGTGATACATCGCCCATTTAACAGCGATGCGGTTCACTCCTTTTTATCAGTTAGGACAAAAATCATGTTTGAAATCTGCTCCAACGCATTTCACAAGGCTCCGAGCTTCTCTTTCAGGTAAGCCCTTTATTCAGTGCAGAGGGTTTAAATACTGAGCTCTTCCAGTCTGATACTCCCTGGAAGTTTTGATGGCAAAACCAGCATTGACATTGCTGAGTTTAAGCACTGGGATTAGGACACTTACTCTGCTGTCAGCAGAGATGGGGATGAGCTTGCTTGGGGGTGGCTGAGAGCATGGGGCTTAAACTGGAAGAAGCCCAGGTGGAGAGTGGCTGTAATACAGCCAGGGACTGCTTTGGCTGGTAGGAGATGAAGAAGTGGTTATGGAGCTGTGTGAGCAGATCTGGCCAAGTGCTGTTGGGTCCTAAATTAGAGAAGCTGCTCTTGGAAGATCCTTGCACTGAGCTAGTAAAAATGGGGTACTTTAAGGTTAGCGTTCCAGGCTTGGCTCTGTCTTTTATCTTCTTAAGGGTTTTAAGGTGGTTTCAACATTGATTTTCATGTCTTGAGTTTTTTCCATGCTGGATTTTCATTATTGCTCAGATAACACAAACTACAAATACTTGTGGTTACCAATCAGCTGATGGAAATATGAGGATTGCATGACTTAGTAGTCGGTTCCATCTGAGGATATTCAGTATCAGTTAAGGTTAGTATCCAACAACAGCCAAATGAACACTCAAGAGAGGTCAATAAACTGCAAATAAGATCTCTTCTAGATTATTCTTTTTCCAGCATTAGGCTGCTTGAATTGAACTTTTCTTCCCATTTTACACAAAAAAAGTGCTAGCGCTTTGTTGTCATTTGTAAACTGATCAAAACTGAATCATTTACCAGTCTATAACATTCATGCCTGTGCTGCTTGATATAAAAACACAAAAATATGTAATAAATAAATAAAAGGTACCATTTTGGCTTTAATTCTCAGCATCCAGGGAATACACTGCTTTTCAGTAGTGAGATAATTTCCAGCTATTCAGAGCTAAGCAGAAATATCATGCCACATCACTAAACATCCGTGGTTTATATAAAAATATAGATTTCCTTTAAGTGCTTTACTTAAGTCTTTGGTAAGTCGTATTTACATTATTATTGTTTATGTTCCGAGAAGTCAGTAGAAGGACAGCATTGTTGCAGTTTGTGCGGTTTCATGATTCACACTTGATGAGGTCGCTATCAAATGAGGGAAAAGGAACCGCTGACAAGTTTATAGCTGTGCTGTACCGTAGGACACATGGCAGGAACACAATAGCACAAGCAGGTCGCTGTGGTTTTGGAATCAGTATTTGATTTTTCCCAAACACATTTTTGTTTTGATCTCCTAAAATCAGCCCACCCAGAAGGGCATTGTTTTTACCTGAAGTGTGACTTTGCCATGGCTTGAATATGTTAATATGGTTAAATACCGCCACGTCACAGCTAGTAACACTTGGGATTTGTGAGGTTCAGCATTTTGCAGAGACTTCAGTCGAGTCCTCAATATAGTGCAACCAATCCTAAATAAAAGTGCAAGCAGAAGAAAAAGGGACTATAAATAGTGATGATGGTGAATGGTGCAAGAGGCAAGTGTCTGGTTCTGATGATGATGTTGTTGGACAGATCCAGATTACCAAGGTTTTGACTCTGACCTTCCTGATGGAGATTTTTTTTCCCTGTGATGTCAGGAGTTTGTTTATTCCATTGTTGCATTTTGTCTGCTGTGTCCAAATTTCAAGAATGTACTTAGGAATCTTAAGGAGGACAAGAAAAAGTGATGCAGGGGGCATGTTACCATGTTTAAGGCACCAGTTTGGATATCTGGGTGCTATTTTAGGGTTTCTGCTGACCTGCATGTCAACATTAAGACAATAGTTGTGTGTTTTTGTTTCTCCATCTGCCTAAGGTCGATAGGAACTAACTGTGCTGGTGAGTGAAGGATGTAGTAGTAGATGATGGTTGTTTTGTGGAGATTGCTGCAGTGAATCTCTTGTGATGACTCTCTTGTTCATCTGTGGGTCGTTATGATTGCTGATGCTTCTCACCCTTTTTTGATGTTTTGATTGGGCAGTGCTAGACAACAGAGGAAACTTGTAGCATGTCCAGCTGTACTGCTCTACCAAATACTTGCTCCGTTGTGTATTTCGAAAACTCACTCATTAAGTTTTTAAGCCTTTGCAGGACTCTCTGGAGCTCAAGTCTTATGCTGGAAAACTCCAGAATACTCTGTAGATTCCGGTTCAGATATAAATGCTGATTTGAGCATCTCCAGGGAGGATGGGAGTAGTTTCTTAAAACTTCTTTCTAAAAATGAGTGTAGGTGTATTTGTGACCTTTCGCAAGGCTGATAAATCAAAGCAAAGATGCCAGGGAATTAGTTTTAGATTAAATCCAAAGTGCTCTGAAGTTCTTTTCTACCAGCTTTACTGAGTTTTGGATCAAACTACATTAGACACCTTAAGCAGTTCAGAGTAGAGCGTATAAAATTGCTGATAGATGGAGCTCCGACTTTTTTCTGAATAGGTAAACTATCAGGAAAGTTCATTGCAAGAAGAATATCCCTTGATTCTCTGTTCCCATGAACAAGAAATTCTAGGTAACAAGCACCAACAGGAACAGCAGAGGTTATTTAACGCTAACCAGAGGTTAGGCTTACACTGAGCTGTGGGAAGGGAGAGAAGAGCATTTGCTCGTCTGGCTTTTGTTGTAACATTTGAGAGGGAGGCAGGCAGGGTCGTTCAGGTCTCCTCTGCTAGACCAAAAACTGAAGGCAAGCCAGTTCTTGAAAACATCTTCCTTTTGGCTCTTTCCAACAAAATTCTTCAATGTGTTTGTTATCGTTTGGATGCTTAGGGATCACTGAGTGGGGAGTGTTATCTCAGATTAAGTTCGCAGGGCTTGGACTTTGCTCTTCGAAGCTGGTGTCAGAAGCGCTGTGCAGAGCTGAAGTGAACCATGATCATTTCAATATTTTTCAACTTTCTCATTTGATATCTTCCTCTCATCTTTGAGGCTTTTTTCCTCCGCTCCATATAGAGAAAAAACTGAAATACATATTTTTCTAAGAGATTGCTGTCTAAATTTTTCTTAAGTTAAACCATGTGTTTTGTTGGAAACTTTAGATGTTTATCTGTTTTTCAGAGTTTTTTCTTTCCCTTTTATACTTTTGCCCTCTCCTTAGGGAGCAACAAAGCAAAACACCAATGTCTCATCCAGACAGTGTTAGAAGGACAAGAGATAAAGCAGGGTTATATTTGCTCCCAGAAAAGTTTGATTCCTGCTTGCAAAGCTCTGTCTGTGTGGACGAAGAGCAGTGAATGCAGAGCCAGGCACGTCAGCTCCGTGAGGATCTCTGCAATGAAGCCCCTCTTTCTTGCTACTCTAGGAAAAGTGGACAAACTTGATGTAAACAGCAGCAAAAGCACTTGCCATCTGTAAAAGGATTAGAGCTCTTAAAATCTCTTTTAGCAAATGCTTGCCTTTCTACCACTGGAGATAAAGGGCCCTATTCATGTGAATTTGGCACCTTCCAAGAGCACTACATAATTTCTATTTTTAATAACCGGGTGCATTATTAGAACAAGAAGAAATACATAGTATGCAACAGACCAAGAATAGAGCAACAGATGATATTTTGAGATGGAATTTCTCGTTTCCAGGCAAAAAATTTCTGGGAGTTGTTGTGAGCATTGTCTGCATAGCCATTCAGGACAGCGCTTCCCCTGGAGGAAAGTGCCAGGTCTCTGCTAGTGGAGAGTATCTACCCTCTCTTGCCTCACAAAGGGTATTTATGAATTGGAAATTAAATCCACTCTGTCTCACTGGCATGTGTCAGGAGAAAGTCAGCAATGGTAAACTCATCCTATCTTGAGCTGTTCCCTGTCATCTGAAGCTGTTTATGGTCTAAAAGCAACACTGCTGTTCTATCCATTGTCTAGCCTAAGACTCATCCAGGAATCCTATATCATGGTAGGTGATAAATGTAAAAAATGTCTGCATAATTGAGTGGCTGTTTCATCTTTCTTCTTGTGTTTCAAGATTAAACCACCCTCCTTCCCCACCAACACAAACACCATATTTTTAGCTGTTAAGAAAATTGTTGTTTCAGGAAAACTCGGGTTTTTTCAGCTGTGTCTCCACCCAGCCAGCGTGCTCAGCGCAGCTTTTATAAGCAGGTACACATGGATTTCCAGAACAAAACAACCATAAACGGCAGCAACACAGAATGAGACCTAAATTTAGACTCGGGGTAAATGGGTGACACTCAGCTCAGTGTCAGGCTTTGTCTTGGATTGGAATATTAAAAGTTAATGCATGAGAAACATGTTAGCTCACTAGTGGTGTAGCTTTGGGGATTATTAGGGAGGATATTCATTTAGGTAGCTCAGGATTTAATCTAGGGAGGTAACTTAAAAGGAGTTGGGAACAGAGCAAGCAGGAACCTGGCACTGCTGGAGAAAATGAAGAAACAGCTGGAGAACAGGGTCAGCTTCACATTTATTGTGCACGGCAGCAAGCGGCATCAGGAATAAGTCAGGCAATAGTCTCCTGTTCAGCCTGTGGGATGTACTTCCTACTCCCGAAACCTGCGTTGTGATGGTCACTGAAATGATAGTTCTTGTACAACAGATAATCCCGTGGTTTGGGTGGCAGAAACTTTTACCCTGCTTCGGGAGATAGAAATAGCGAGTGAAACTGAACTTCACTGTGGAAAAGAAAGAGTTCAGCGGGAGGGGGGATAAATTAATCTCACTTTACTGAAGCAAGTCATGTTACAGAGCTTTACACTATCTGAGAAACGGGCTTGTGTAGGGATAAAATGATGGGAGTGTTATCATTCTGCCTTAAACTGCTGTAAAAGGAAGAATTCGTTTGTTGGAAATTTATGGTGGCATATAGGAGTGTTTATGTGAAGAGCAGAAAGGAAAAATATGTTCTGTAATATCCTGGCCATGTGTGCTTGCTAGGCTTAGCTTAATTTTCCTGTGACTGAATTTTAATTTCAGTCTATTGCCCCTCCAAATATCTGTTTTATTTTCCCTCACTTCTGCTCGTTACTGTGTTAAGTGTTGTGATGCATTGCAAGAAATGCCTTTTTAACTAGTCTGTCTGCGAAGGACCGTGTCCAAAAGAACAGCGCAAGTGAAATGCAAAGCATAAAAATGCTGTGGAGATTGATGAACTGTACGTACACCAACACACGGAGATGTACATGTATAAAGAGAAGGAAAGGGAAGCGGAGCAAAATGTTTTGAACTTTGCTCAGTGATGAGAACTGACCCCGTAGTGCTTTTTGAAGCTCTTTGCATCTGTATCTTCTTTGATTTGCTGTAATGAGTAACGTACTTATAATGGATTATTTCATCTCCCAGGGGACCGCCTGACCCTTCTCACCTCTCCTTGTCGTAGGCGTAAGCCACGGGGGAGGCGAATTGTTTCACCCGTCCCCAAAGGGTGTGTGCAGGGCTGGAGTCCGGCAGGCTGCAAAAAGTCCTGCAAGATTAATGTGCTGGCCAGGGTTTCATCTCGGCTGCGTGGCTGCGGCTGCTGCACCTTGCCCATGGCCTGGGCTGGGAAGAGGGGCACAGCTGGAGGCTGAGCTCAGCCCTTGCAGGGCAAAGCAAGGCAACGTTTCCTATAGCATTTTAACACACTGGATTAAACTCGACCCATAGGTACTTTGCTGAAATGCGTACACACTTATTACTAAATCCTTATGTATATTTTACACCTCTCTTCCCCTTGATTTAAGTGTCCTGATGAATATTTATTACATCCAATTAAATTTCTCTAGCGTATTTGGTTGTCTGAAATAAAATCTTTATTATTATTTACATATTCTTTTTTATTTACATATGCAGCTTTATTATTAATGCACACATACAACTTCTGAAGACAAAACCTTTGACTAGAAGGGGGCTTAAATGCGGGTGTTTACACTGCTAATGTCTGCCAGAGAAAGTATAGAACAAACTTATGTCTATAAACTGGCACGTTCAGAAAAAGACATATTTCTAATGTCCTATTGCTATTCTCTTTTTTCCTCATCCTGAATTTAAAATATAGAAGGTTGGCATGTGGAAAAAAATGTGGATTTCTGCATCTGATCTAGATCTAAGTGATGAATATCTAAGCAGCAAGCAATTTGTCAGGAGTTTTTAGACTAAAGTTCCTATAGCACATGGCTTGTAGGGAACAGTGATTTACAATTTCCTGTGAAAGCTTTTCTGGGCTGAAAAGCTAATAGATGATGTTGCTATTTAAGTGCTAAGAGAATTTTTTCAGCCCTCAAAGGTTAGAATCAAATAAAAAGGTGTGTTCCCTGGAACACACAAGAGAGAGGTTATATCCTGAAGTGATGTGTCCGTTATTTATCTGTTCGAATTCATTGGAGAAAAAAAATGTTTTCACTGGGGAAATATTTTATTTTCGTATGAAGAGTCATTGAACACATACGTCTGCCTTGAAACAAAATTAGCTGTGATATTAAACTCATGTTCAAAGGTATGTTGGCAAACATTCATGTGGAGTCCAAAAATGCTCATTACTCTTCTTTGATTCTACAAAACTGACGTAGGTTTTCTGTGTTAATACCCACACAGCTACCTGGTGAATGAGAGATGGATTTAATGCTTTAGAGATGTGACAATTCCTTGAGGACTTTTGGAGCCTGTCTTGGTGTGAGGGCCTCACGTACAATTTATGAATTCTGATTGAAGTTACAAAGTTGCTGTTATGAAAAATGGTAGCATCTTGGATTGCTGCAGATAGTGAATCCATCATTTTCTCACAAGGTCTATCATGTACTCTGGTATAATGGCCATGGAGAGTCACTCATCTTAATGCTTGGGTTCTGAACAACAAGTCAGGAGAACAGATTTTTCTCCCATAACGTCAGGAGAAGGAAATAAGGACTTTGATAATTTCTTGGACAGAAGCAAGAGGATGAAACATTTGTTGAAAAAGAAGTCATGGAGTAACAAGAAACACAGATGTAGCTCTGAGGAAGAAAAAGACAATTTCTTAAGAGGAAAACCCAACCTAATGGCAGGACACAGAGTAGGCCAGGGAAAGTTGGCAAAATAGGCTGAAAAACTATTTCTGAAAAGAAGCCATGAAACAGCAGAAAAAAATCCTCATCAGCTAATGAGCTCAGATTCTTGTCCAAGGAATTCTCCAAAGTGCTGAGGAACCAGAGAGAAGGAAATAAATATAAGCATCGTTATTTTTGTTTATGTATCTTTGACTTCATGATAAAGAGACAGGGATATTTTGTACTTGGACAGACATGCAGATGTGTAAAAGATCCTTGTGTTTAGACTTTTCAGCTTCTAATATTAAAATCCTCTGGCTGGAGAGGATCCCCCTGATTAATAACCACCCACAGATGACACTTTGCTTTCTCTCTGAGCAGTGAGTTTATGTTCCTGTTTTCAACGTTAGTGTAAAGGTGACCACTTTTTGCCAGTGCGTCTAGTTTTCTGTCAACACTGAGGAGCTCTTAACCAGAGGACAGAGAGCCATGGAGCATGGTTTGGGTTGGCTTTGCTGAGAGCCCCTCAGTGCAAATTATTTTTGACAATTGCAAGTCTGGTCTGAACTGTGCCTTTTGCATCTGAAGTAGAAAAGCTTCCCCATGCTTCAGAGGTATTTGGATTTTGTTTCCCACATGTGTCCATTTAACCCAGACTGTGTAGATTTGCATGGTTGGGATGTGAACTTCCCCAAATAAGAGAACCTGGGGAGGTGAGGTGGGGTGAGAGAAGGGTGAGGGATGAGGAAAGGAGGCAGAGTGTTTGTTCTGTCTTGCGTCCTGTCCCAGCACTTCTGTTACACCCTGGTATCTTGTCCAAATGTTTTAAATGAGGAGGCTTGCATTTTCCTGGGGTAAACAGTGTGCCAGCTCTGCTGCCTCCCTCTTTCCTCTGCTCAGTCAGATCTCGCTTTGCTTCTTAGCCTTACAGTCCAGATGGCAATTTTCAGAGTTAATTTATATTTTGTAAAATAATAAAAGCTCAGGCCCTCCATTCCTGCTTATCCATGCCTTTAAAGATAGGAAAGGATTTGTGAGGACGGGCTTTGCTGCCTTTCCAGCCTCTGGCTTGTGGAGAGGGGTGAATGGACAGGAGAGCTGTGCCTCACCATGCTGCACATCTGCAGCTCACCCAGGGCACTTGCCTGTGTACGTGTGTCCTTCCGGCACCAGGACCAAGCACGGCTCCGGTTCTGCGTCAGCCACTGTGGGAAGTGGCTTGCTGAAACTGCTTGCTGACCATCAAGGGATGGCTGGTGGGCAGAGGTGGTTTGTGAGGATATGGGGCAGTGGTGCTGCTGTGCTTGAAGATCCTGGAGTGGTTGTGCCCTCTTGCTGAGGGAGGCTGGATGATGTCCAACTGTGCCCGCGTGTCCCCCAGGACTGTGTGTGCTGGGTGGTCTGTGTGCAGAAGTGGAGTTGCTCATGGAGCAGCATAGCTTGAGACTGTGCTGAGATGGGGAAAGCCTTCGTTACACAAGTAACTTTGTTTTGTCATGTTGAAGCTGCTGTTCCTTTTCCTTGCAAGTTGAACTGCCTTGAGCCCCAGTGAGAGGACTTGCAATGTGTTTCCGAAATTGAGAAATAAGAGACCTCCAGCATAGGGTGTAAAACTTAATTCCTGCCACTTCATTTCTTTTCAGTAACAGTATAGTCAGAGCTGAACACACAGTGCAGAGTCAGTCGCTTTTTCCTGTCTCTGCAAGATATCACTTTAAAATTGGGTGAGTTGCCTTAATTTGAGAAAGCCAGGAGCAGTCGCCAGGTTGCCTTAATTTGAGAAAGCCAGGAGCAGTGGCCAGAGGAGGTGGAAGAAGAGATGCTCCTTGCTCTTTTACAGGGTTGTTTACTGACCAGCTATTATTTTCGTCTTTTGTATTACTGAGAAATTCATACATTGTATTTGCCTTTTGTATACAGCTCTCAACAAGTATCTCTTTGTCAGCCTTACAAAGGGCAATAAACTCTGGGTTGCAAATAAGCCTCAGTAACTGCTGGACATTATGACTAATTGTAATGCAGCATATATCCTTGAGGACTATAAACCTATATTAAAAGACAATGGTTGAGAGAAAAGCTATTGAATTGAGATAGTACTCATGTAACCCCATGGGGGCTCAACAGACAACAAGGAGGCCATTGATACAAGCTCTAATACAAAAAGCCACATAGACAGAGAGTCATCCAAACCAGTATGGTGTGTGGATGACCACATAGTTCAGTTTAATGCTGCTTTTGTTTTGTTCTCACTTAGAGGCAGACAACACACACTGGAACATCAGAATTAGTTCTGTTTAGATTGCTGCAGAGGGAACAAAGGGGCAAACCAGAAAAGTAATGGAGCAGTGCCCCCCTCACCTTCTTTTGTTGTGTACTGATGCTTCTGAAATCTGTCCTAGGGTAAATTCTGTAATGCAAGTGAAAGAAAGCAGACTATTGTCTGTCTTCTTTTTTTTTTTTTTCCATAAAAGATTGAGCAATGTTGAAGTTTCTTTTGCTATTTCTCTATCTTTTTTTTTTCCCCTTGCATGTCCTAAATAAGTTTGGGTCTGATACTATAACTGATCTTCTGAAACCACAAGATGAGTTTTCTTTTTGCACATTAAAATGTAAGCAGTCAATGTTTAAAATGCATTGCCACTGAGGGCAGAACTGAATCAGAAGTTGAGAGGGATTTCAGGTTGAAGAATCCTCGTCTTGGCTTTCATCTCTTGGAGTAGTTGTATCTTGGCTTTGGGTGCATCTTTGTACCCCAGTGTTGTATTAGTCACTAAATGAGTTTTAGTAAAAATCACTTCTGTCTCTGGAGTCATACTTTTTCTTCTTTGTATGGCTGCAATTACTTGAATTGGAACCTGTGTCTCTGTGTACACAAAACCAGTTTTTTACTGAGACCACTCTGAGATAGAGGTGATTTTTAATGTCATGTGTTTATCTCTGCCTGTGTTCCAATATAAAGAACAAGAGCATCCCTTTAATTTAAAGATGACCAAACCTGTAGATACACTAATAAATGATAAACTCCACCCGGAAGAATCCCAATCTATTCCTTTACTAGCATTTTCAGGAAAGCCAAGGAAAGATCCATGAACATTTGATCCTTAAGCAGGGAAAAGAGCAAGGAACTACCTTCCTTTCATCTTTTTATTGTTTTAATTACAGATAACATCCTTTGCTAAATATTTAGTTTATTTTGGTTTCCTAGGTCTCACCTCTGAATGACTCAGAAATCCTTTTAAATTCCATGTAAACTTCTGAACACCACCTCAGTCTGTCCCTGAGATGTACATTTTTCCTCTTCTCCATGTGCTTTTCCTCTTCTCCGTGTGCTTTTCCCCACCCGAATGGCTGATGAAGTTTCATCCATTTTGGTTATGTGCTGTCCTGCTGTTGGAGACCACCTGTGTTTTGTTTAAATACGTTCCACTTCTCCAGTAAGCCTTCCATCTCTGAACTCTTCTTACGAATGAACGTGTGCTGGTGGTATCTTCATGACTTCATTGGAAATGTGATATTAGCTGCACTGAGAATGAAAACTCTTCACGGTTACCACTTCTGCTAAATGAGACCCATTTTCACTTAAAGTCAGTAAGGCTGTGTCTACAGCAGTAGGCGAAGCAGGACTGAGACACTAGTTGTAACTGTTTTTAGAAACAGCATCCTGTGTGCAGAACCCACTGCACTGAAAACAGCTTTCAGAAGCTTGAGATTTGTTTTTATTTAATTGCAGCTATGGCATGGGGATTGTTCTCATTATTGGTGTCCTTTAACTAACTCCTATCTATTAATGCATTTCAAGCAGGTGAGATACAGATGTGCTCCCTTAGCCTGGCAGTACTCCTATTTTGGATTTCGCCCCCAAAAAGGAGGAGCTGACCATGAGAGGCTAACTGGGGTAGAAATGAAACTACGCGAGTGTCATTTACAAATAACTTCATTTTATTCTTTTTTTCTTTGCTTATATTTAACTTTAAATTGCTGATAACTTTGTTTTTTCAATGTTACACACTCATGCTTCAGAGCATTTGGTGAAACGGTCGGGAGTTCGGCAGCTTGTGGTGTCTGTTCAGGAACGGGTTTCCTCCCATGGCCCGCGTGTGAAAGAAAACAACCACCTTTTTGTGCCTGTTTCTTTTTTTCCTTTCCAAGAGAATAGACCGTTTTGCACAAAGCCTGAGGACGGGCTTTGAGAGGTTTAGGCACAGTGCCTGCCTGGGCTGTGCACTTGCTCTGTCCCCTGGGCAGATGATTCCCACCGTCCGGCCGTGTCCGTAACGCTGCTCAGCGTAACGGGCCAGAGACAGAGCCGCAGCCCTGTGGCACGGGCTCTGCTGCCTGCCTGGCTGTCTCCCCTCTGCCCTGGGCAGGGCGGCCATGTCCAGCCTTCCTCCTCCTCCTCCTCCCTGGCTGTTGGTGGCCGTGGTGGGGCGCAGGGCCAGCTGGCACCCACCCAAACCTTGACACAAGGCAAGGGCCATGGAGATCAGCGAGGTCCAGCGCTTGATCCCCTTTCCTGGCCCAGGGCTGAGGATGCCTGGTTCCTACCTGCAGTTTGTAACATGTGGAAGGTCGTAGTTCTTTTTCCTCATTTTTTTTTGTTATCTTGTCTATTTAGATGTAAAATTTTCAGGGCCTTTGTAAATACAGTTGCTATCACAATGAGTGTCTACCTGCTGCCGCAGGACAGATAAATACACTTCTTCAAGTGGACTTGCACAAGCCCCATGCAGGACCCTGTTTTTCTTGCTCATTCCTGGTACCTTTTCCCTATCACCAAATGCCCTTCAGACTTTTTTGCAGACTGTTCTTTTTAGCTTCTGCCAAATGTGACTTTATTCCTTCTTTCATATGATGCTTTTTGCCTGATCCCAGTTTCTCAGCGATGTCTGCCTGGCACCTCCATCTGCTTTTGTCCTGTGAAGGAACTGGCTCTAAAGAAACACCCTAAGTGGGAGATATACTTTTATTGGAGCCAACATTTTACTCAGTGAATTAGTCCCAGTGGAATGAATGGGACAATTTGCGTGCTTAACGTTAGGCACACTGGTCCTTCACTAAATCAGGTCTAATGTGCACATTGAACTTCCCTTGACTTAGTAGAAATTCTGTAGTCCAAAAACATGCGATTTAAAGTCACCATGTGAAAACGTGGGTTTGTGTGATATCTGTGGAACCAGGATGTCACCTCAGCTGTTGCACACTCAGACAAATACCTGAAGAACACAAAACTTGCAGTCAGGAGTTTTTCAGCAAATGAACCCTGTCTTGTATCAAAGGAATAGGCATTATAAGAGTTAACCTACAAATTTAAACACAGTAATTCCATATGAATCTCACTGCCTTCTTTTCCTGTTTAAATAAATTTGTTTCTTTTTTAACTGACTTCAAGGAAGAATAAGAGGAAAAAAATAATCATCCTATTTGTTAAATTAGCCTAAAGCAAACAAACTAAAACTTCTTGATGTTGTCCACTGTAATTCATTATTCTAGCGCAGTACTTTTTCTTTTTTTTTTTTCCCCCTTTCCATTGCCTGAATAATGTTCTTTGAAGACTACATCATCAATAAACCACTCTGGTGAGGTTTAGAGGGCCTAGAATAATGAATAACAATTAGGGGCATTTAAAAGGTAATATTTTTTCCTGCAATTTGGGAATTGATTTATGAAGTTGGGGATCCTCCAATTTCATCAAATAAATGGTTTCTTAAACCAATTCTTCTTACCGTCATGGTAACACCTTTAGATCTGGCACGGTTAGCGAGATTTCTTGCCAACTTATTGTTTTTGATGCAAATGAAGCATCTCTCAACTTGGACAATTAACAGAATTCTTCTCTAAAAACATTAGAAATATTTTACAGCCCAGTTAGATTAGCACAATATCAGTTTCACAGCGAGAACCTTGCTGTTGAGCTTCATCTGTGTGATGTTACATTTATTTTTAAAATTAAAGCCATGGATAGTTTTCCTAGTGACATTTCTTGAAAATGCGTTGGAATTTAAAGGCCTGATGAGCACACCTCACAAATGGAGCCATGTCGTTAGCTTAGATAAGCGAGTAAAAGGTCAGTCCTGCTTAGCAGCTCAGAGGAACAGATTATAATGCCAAAACCAGTCAGTGGAATCAGTAAGTGAATGTGTAAAACACATGGAAAAAGCTAGAGAATTTGGAGTGAGAGGCAGGATTTTCATAAGAAACATCCACATCCCTAAAAATAGCTATTGAGAAGTCCAACCTGTACAGTCACTGAATCTCATGATGCCCAAACTGACCTTCATCCCCAGCTCAGTGCCAGTGAACTTTCCGATTCACCTTTAAACCACCAGTCCCTGGGACGTTTCCAGTATCTTGCTGGTGGGTCTCCTAATGGAATTAAAGAATAATACCTTGCACTCTGCTAAGGGTGAGCATATGGATAAAAACATGCTCAGGCAATATTCTTTTTCACAGATCCTTAACCCTCTTTGGAAGTACAAGCCAGAATAATAATTTTCCAGAGGCTCTAGGTAGAACAAAACCCCAAGGCAGAGTATGTGAAATTTTGAAAAGTAGGAGAATTTCCTCATTGACTTCCAAAAGGGTAAACAATGAAACTTGTGATAAACAAATAGTTAATGCAGCCAAAAATACTGCTAATAGTACATTAGAAATAATATTTGAAAAATGGGAGTTAACTTGCAAATAAAATCGGTTTCTTGTACAGACTTTCCCCTCTTGTGTTGGGTGGTGTATTGAACAGTAACACTTATACTTAACATCCCACCTCTTCCAGAGGAGATTTCGCAGCCTAGGTAGTGTATCTGTAATGCAGAGGAGGGAGGAGATGATGCTGGAATTTCCCAGAATTCGAGGGGAAGGGCAATGTCTCCCAAAATCCTTTCAGCGAACACAGACTCAGAGATCACCTTGTGTTGCGTTGTTCCTAGCCTTGGGCTAACGGCGGGCTGCTCCTCTATCTGATGTAGAAGAGCATGGAAAGCATCACCTCTAGATGTCTGCAGGGCTCTGAGCGTGGATGGCCATGTGTTTTCTCCATAAAGCTGACTCATACAAGGCTTTACAAGACTTCATGTGCTTCCTTTCCTGTTGTACATGGTTTTGTTTTCAACTGGGAGAAAACATCAGCTTCAAGTTAGGTATTCAAAGCTGAATGTGTAATTTTTATGTGCTTGTTATGCCCTAATCCTACTCCACTCTTTCTTTAGGGGCATGAAAACATGGGCAAGTAAGTTCTGGGTCTTTGTGAGCATTTCTGGACCCTTTGGAGTGTTTCAACTCACTTTCAAATACACAGTGGGTTAAGGAAGCCAGTACTAATTAATTTTGCAGGCTGTATTTGGTGGCAATTTGATAGGCAGTGCAAGAATCCCTTGAATCATCCTGATGGTGGGTGTCGAGTAGATGTCTGGTCAGACCTGGACAGGAGGTTCTGCCTTGCCTTTTTGAGGGTGTAGGTACACCTTGAGAAGGCTGAACGGAAGGGGCTGGCTCCCACCTTTCTGCTCAGTGGGATACAAGGAACCACTCCCAGAAATTTGATGGTAAGCATAAAAGCAATAGAAAATAGAAACTTTTTTTTACCCAGTCAGAACTCTATTAGGGTGTCTCAGAGAAAGTTGGACAAAAGTTTGGAGATGCCTAGTAGGAGACAGGTGTGTATAACTGTTAAATCAGATTTTTTTTCAGTGTGGCACTAGATAGGTGGTCTGGAGAGTAAAATAACTTTGTGCTAGCTTGGGCTGTTTTCACTCACTGAAGCCTGTGTTTTCAGAAAGAGGAAAAAAATTAGCTTAATTAGTTTGTTCTTTTAATTTAGGAGGTCTTTCTAAATGGTGCCACATAGAGAAATGGTATGAATATCACAGTGTTTATGAATCAACAACTTTTATGGAGCTTAAATATGAAAAACAATTTTTTTGCTACATCCAAAGTACACAATTTGAAAAGCAAAAGGTTTATGTTTTCCCCACTGCAATTCTATAGACTGAATATCTGTCACTCCTTTTCATGAGATCAGCCTGGAGCTACTAAACCCTAATTCCCTCTACAGACAACAGCCACAGTGCCAGGGAGGGATTGCCTGGGCTGTAGCTTCCAGAAACATGTGAATCACCCCAGCACTGTGCGGCTTTTTGTGCTTCTCTCTTGCAATTTCAGCAGGAAAATAAAAGTAATTAGAAAGCTCCACTTGGCACCAATGCTGCTAGTCTGAATGTGACCTACTAAGCTGTGAACCGTTTTCCCATCTCCTTTCTTGCCCACTCACAAACTAAATCTAAAATCTGGTCATCTCTAGCATGGTGCTGTTGGAACTGAGCTGCTGCAGCTCGTGCACATTCCTGTTGTGTTTAGAAGCTGTTGATAACAGATCTCGAAATATTTATGTTGGACATCTCTATGTATGTCAAAACTGCCATGTCCTCACTGTTGCCAAATTCTGTCTCTTTTTATTATTTTGATATATAGTGGGTTATTGTAGAGCACTTGCTTCTGTACTCCTTCAAATGCTTGAGTTATTCCATAGTTCCTCTCTGAGAGTCATTTGCTGCAGCTGTGACATTACTCATGGTTATCCCTTAACCTAATTAGTTCAGTTTATTTACTCTGGGAGCAGGGAAGCACAGGGTAGAGAGTGTTTTGTGCTACAGCCTGACTGCAAACTCTGCAGCAGAGGTGGGCCAGAAGAGTTTTTGTTAATCTGATTTTAGAGGTCTTCACTGCTGGAAGTGTGTGGGGTGGTATTTTAGTTGCTGCTCTTTAGAGGGTTGTCCAGCGTCTAGTTGATATAAATAGAGCCACTGGGAGAGACAGAAAAAGATGAACTACCTGACTCAATGTTTGACTGATTGGCTGACATAATGAAAGTTTTGCAATCCTTTGTAAGCAGGAGTAATATGATAGCAAAGGAACATGAGGGGATCCATTAGATTTGCATACTAATAATCCATCACAGTGATGAAATTAATTCAGTTGCATCTTATTGCATACTCTGTATGATGCATGAGTGATAAAAAAGTATCTAAAAATGGATTCCTCAATGTTTCAAAGAAATTATATGTAGTAGGTATGCAAAGCAGTTGAATATAGAAGTGATTGTTTAAACAGTTAAAACAACCAAAGTAATATTTTGATTTAATGCTATCTGTTCAACCCAGCAGTTTTTAAATGTAAAGACCGGAAGTCATCTAAATATCTATTTTCAGGTCCTACATCTTGATTTAGATGTCCAAATGTACCCAACTCCCCCAGTCAAACTTTGGTTGATGAGAACGATGTAAATTTTCTCTAGCTATAATTACAATATTTGTTTATTTTGAGTTAGATTTAATGTGCCATATAATTAACTGGTGCAGAGAATTAAACTATAAAGCATACTATTATCTCTCAGGCTTTTTTCAGGGCTGTATGCGATTGTCACATATGACACTGGTTGTTGATAACTAACCTAATGAAATGATACCATCACACAGAGGCCGTTTCTCAGTATCCGTTCCTACTGATAAGAAGTTATCTGTCTTGATATTGATTTGACATCTATCTGATCCGTATGTGACTTTGGAAACTAATGACTGAGGTTGTACTGAATATTCAGAGATAAATTTTCAGATGAGCAGAGGGCCAGCCTTCCTATTTCTCAGAAGCTTTTTTTTTCCCTGCCTGCTAATGAACCGTGGGTGCAGGCATTAGCTCCGAGACAGCTTTTTATGATTGAAGATGAGATCAGCTAAGGGCTAATATTTGTGCTTGAGAAGTATTGTATAGAGGGAACCAGGAGTGTATCGATGGCCTTCTGGCAAAATGAAGGCCAGCTTTCTTAAAGGGTCGGACTTGAGATACTGCTCCTTTCCTTAAATTACAGTTTGATTTCAGCTGAGCAACTCGGCGAGCTGAAAATTATGTGAAGTGTGTTGCTGTTGTTGACCACCCCACTGGGCATTTGGAAAGGAAAGAACTGATCTGCTTTTGCAGGACTAGCAGGCCATTGATGTGTGTACATGCCAAAACAGCAGCGGAGGGAAAACAGAACATCCAGGTCCGTGATGGGGTGTGAACGGGGCTGGGATAAGGGAAAATATGTCATTTGGTGGTCTTAATGTCCTTACCAGTATACTGGCATGATGCTACCCGCTGTGGCGATGGGTACAGGAGGGGTGTGCTAGGGCAGAGCCCGGCTGCCCAGCCTGCCTCTTCACTGCTGGTGGTGCTCTGGCCAAGGGACGATGGTGTGGGGATTTGTTGTGAATGCAGTGGACAGAAGAATTCATTTTTTGCAATAGCCCCGTGGGCTGGGGAGGAATTTGGTTGCATTGCTTCCCCTGAATTCACCCCGAGTGACTTTGGAGAGCATCAGAGGGTGACAGCTGGTATTTTCACTTCTTACATGCAGTCGTATCTGTCAAACAATCCAGGATGTCTTTGGTTCTGGTCTGGCATGTGTCAGGAGCACAGCGTCTCCTATAAGGCAGAGCTTTAAGAAAATCAACAGTAATGTGAAACCCCTGAAGTCATTCAGCGTGATTTTATCGCACATCTTTATGCTGCCCAACAGCTGGCACTGAAAAAGAATGAGAGTGGAAAAAATTGTACTGAGGACAGTATGGAGTGAAGAGCATCCCCCTTGGGGTGAATTGTCCTCTGGAGAAGCATCTGTAAAAGCCCCAGTAGAGCAGCCTCCAGCCTGAGGTGTTTACAGGAGGGTACGTCCATGTCAGCAAAGGCACTTGGTGCAGCAGGAGCAAAACACTCAGTGCTGAGTACCCAGTGTCCACAGGGCTCGTTAGCGATGGTTTGAGGTTGGATTGCCACTAGTCTGAGCCCAAGGTCTCATTAGTGATCGTGGTGCGTCAGGTGCATCTCTGGAGCATGTCCTCTGGTTTCCAGAGGGGTTTGTGTGCTCCAGGACCACCCATGCTCTGAGTCAAAGTGTGGTAGGTGAGGACAGCTGGGAGAAGGACCTCAAAAGTGCTCTTCTGATGCAACCTGAACTACTCATGAGGGCATGTTCAGTGTTGGACAAAGGGGATAGGAATACTTTCCTTTGGGCTCTTTCGCAGTGTCAACGAAATCCCAAGGGGTGAATAGGTGACGAATGTTTGCATCAGCTTCCACGGAGCTGGTGCCATGTTAGAAAGCTCTGTTCTTCAGTGCTCTTGTTAGCTCTTTAACCTTTCTGAACTGCCTTTGCCCAGCCCGCTGCATGCCGCGTTCTTTTCTCAGTCCATTGCATTTTGTTTCTGTATTACACCATTTTTTAGTGTTTCCATATTTATGAATTCATCCATCTACAATAACAATTACAGTTGGAATGTTTACTTTGCCTGATAACATTTACAGTTCATCTACTGGGCAAATACTTGTTATTCTTTGCTTATTTTTTTAAATATATATTATTAGGAGAGCTTTTGTAAAATTTAATTCATTCCTCCCAAATATGTTCCATTTCACACAATTGGCAGGAACAAAAAAACAAATCGGAACAAAACAATGCGGCCTCCTCTTCCCCAAAGAAAAACTAAAACAAGGGAGCTGAGAAAGGTACCGCATTGACGAAGCCAAGGTCTAGCATTTAATTTTAGTTTTTTTTTTCTGTTGGTTTTACAACATGAGGTGCAATTATGGGTGACTTCAGACCCCGTTTTGCTTTATGTGAAAAAACACAGGGCTGTTGTTCTCCCATGTGCTGGACCAACTGTTTGATGCCCGTGGGTCCCACAGCTGGTCCCATGCCGGGAGAGGGGAGAGGTGGGCACTGGCTGCTGGCACGCACGGAGGTGTCCCACCATCCCACCTCCAGCCACCGCAGTAAATGCCACTGAGGTTCCTTGGGGCTGTGCGATGACTTCTCCGCTCGCCCAGCCGTGGCTAACCTCGACTCACCCAACGCTGTGTCCCAAAGCACCAGGCAAAGACCACGCTGTTGTAGAGGTGAGTGTGAGCATTTTGGTGCCTGCGGAGGGACAGGATGTGTGGAGGACTTCTCCAGCTGAGAATCAGCTCCCTGGAGCATGCCTTGCCCTGTCCACCCCAGCGCATTAAAGCAGTTAATGCTCTGTGCAGCGCATGGGAGTTAATTTAGTGCAGATAGCTGGGAGACTCGGTTTTAATGTGCACTGGAAGGATGTTGGCACACGTTTTTGGACTGCGCGTTGCTCTCTGCCTTGATGAACTAAGCAGATACTGTACCATGAAAGGGAAGAGGAAGCTGAAACTTGGAATAATGTCCCTGTTTGTCTCACAGCGTGCTGCTGCTCATGATGTTGAGTTGGCGACAATCCTGCTCTGCTTGGAGAACGCAGCCGTAGGCTCTGGTTGCGGGAGGATGAGCCCGTTATCTGGCAGGGTTGGTGAGAAAGGAAAGGAAGGTTGATTCTGGCCAGATGGGAGATGCTTTCTCAGTGTGAGAAAAGTGTGCGTGGAAGCAGATTATGTTCTGACAAAAGAAGCAAGCGAGAGCCCTACAGTAGGTGTCACGGAGCGAGGAGCCGCCAGCCAGGCAGGACAATAGGTATGGTCAGGAAACACCTGGCTCTGAGAGGAAGCTGAGGGGACCTTTTGGTGAACGAACACGCTTGTTGTAAAACATGCATATTGACAGGTTCTGCAAATGTATCGGGCAAAGAGAATCCAACCCTTTGTGAGGAGGCAGGAAAGTCCTTCAGCTGAACTGTGTTTTCATTTCATACAGTTTCATATATGTATTCTCTGGGGTTAGATCAATCAAGATACTTTCCATGTGTTAAGACTGCATTTTTGGAGGAGCAAGCTCACAGGAAGAAGCCCAAGGTCTGTACGTTTGAGCGCTGGAAGGAGTCTGCTCCGTACCTTGGCAGTGAGGTTTGACTAATAGGAGAGAACAAGACCTGAATGTTTGTTTTCCCTGAAACGTTACTGCCCTTACGAGCAGACTGGTAGTAACAGATGAGTAACCTAGTTAACACAGGTTCAGAAGAGTTCTATATTAAACTATATTAAAGTATATTAAACTATATTAAAGAGTTCTATATTAAACTTCAGGGTTTCCCTGCCCATGGCAGGGGGGTTGGAACTAGATGATCTTTAAGGTCCCTTCCAACCCTAACGATTCTACGATTCTTGAGAACGGTAATAGTAGTGAAGAAAACCTCTTTATTTAAAGATGTGAAAGAATGCAGACAAGAGAGTGTAGAAATAAGATAAGGAAAGTAAAAATGGAGAACAAAAGGGAGGATTACCCAAGAGGTTAAAATAATAGTAAAGCCTTCCAAGTGCACACAGAACCAAAGGGTCAGCAGAGAAGCCGTCAGCGCTCTGACTTCTACTGAGCAAACGCTGCTGATGGGGCAGGTGGGTGTCTGTGGGTGCTGTGTGGGTGCAGACCCTCAGCAGCATGTTAATGGTGGAATCCATCTTCCAGATTTCTTGAACTTCTATTTTTTTTTTTCTCGTAGTGAAATCTGTCCATGTTGTTGTAAACAGAGGAAATTAGCCCAAGTGCCTTAAAGCAGGTATCTGAAAATGTTATAGATGGTAATAAATCGCAGCTCAGTTGTGGACATGGAGCAGAACAAGGCAGCATCGCTGGTGTGAGAGCAAACCCAAATCTGAGACAGGATGTTTGTTGCTCCACACTTGGGACCCCCTGAATTCCATCCTGCTGTTTGCAGATCTGAACTCATGTTTCTGCACTGTCCTTCACTGGGCTCGTGGAGACATGACCTGGAGAGGACAGTATCAGGCCAGCAAAAGTCGGCTTAAGTGCATTATTATTGTTTTCTGGCGGATTTAATGAGGAAAAAAAGCAAAGAAAAAGGAAGACATGAAGTAGAAAGGTGAGGGGAGGTGACAGAGAACAGGCTGAGGGGGTTAAGCACAGACTGAATATGAAGCAAGGAGAAGGTGAGGGGACTGGAAAGAGGGTTAGGGCAACCACGGAGTGACACAGGCAGGAGAAAGCGCAGGGCTGGCTGTACAGATGTCTGCAAGTCCCAAGTGACTGCAGTCAGCCTTGAGGTGGGGTTGTCAAATACAAGAATTGTCTGTGAACCCTTTTTTTTGTCTTTTAAATCATGAATTGAAGTTTTCACTTTCCCATTGTTACCTTTCCCTCTTCTCTGTTGCTGTGATAATTTCTGGTGGTTTATATTTGCACTGCTTTTAGGTGAAATGACTAAGGAAACAAAACAGGAAACAATTTTGAATTTTCCATTGCATTTTGATGGGGCAGAGAGATAGGTGTAGAATGGACTACCTCCTCATCTGTATCATGATTTTCCCTTCAAACCAGAAGGACTCTTCCTACATCTCTATTTAGAAGTATAATTCAGAATCAATTAATCTGAAGATCATACGTAATGCAAATCATCTCCATCCTATCCTGGATGACTAAAGTCAATTTTCCTGCTCTGCCTTCACTGTCAGATCTATATTGGTGGGCATTGCCACAATCCACACGGTTTTCATCACCACTAAGAAGTTAAATCCACCATGTCTTTACCTTGCCAAATAATAACAAGAAATCATGCTTTAAGTGTGCACCTGTGTAAGTTATTTTTATGAGACAGAAAGGCTTCCTCGTCCCTCATGGGATCGTTTATATGATGGAAATAAGAAATATGGTATTGTTTGGCTCAGGGGATATAATTCCTTAATTACCTGAGGCACGTCTGAGTTATTTTGGAAAGGTTGTCATGAACAGGATGGTATCAGCTCTGCGACTGTAAAGAACAAGAACCAATAACATAAGACCCAACTTGTTCTGGCAAGTAACAACGAGGGTCAAAGGAGTTTGGGGGAGTGGGAAGGGAGGGCAGTAAATGGAAGAATTTACCCAATGGCAAAGTACTTGGACTTTCTGAAAGCAAAGTTTTAGCAGTGTTGATGCTGAGGTGCTAAAGGTAATAAACTGGGGGATAAAACAATGGAGGTGAACAAAGTGGTTGTGCAGATGATGATGGTGTGGCTGCAGGCAGGAGACACGCACTGCTTGGACGATTGGGCTGCTGGAGAAGAACTAGTAAGAAAAGACCTCTTCCCGCTGCTTTTGAGCATCTTTTTCTTAGTTGGCTTTTTTGTTCTTTGCTTTTTGGGGGGTGGTTTTGTTGTTTTGCTGCCCAGATGTTTTTGTTCATTGATAAATCGCACCTGTTGGGGTTCAGATTTTACCTTCTTCAGAGATTTCTTATAGTCCTACAAAACTCTGTAGAAATTAGTTTAATCCATTTTAGGACTGTATGGATTTTGCACCTTCCATACTTGCAAGTTGTTGAGATCTTGATGAAGGTGGATTAGGGAGAGCTCAGCCATGCTGTCCCTTTCTGGTACCAGGGTAACATTCACGCTGGGTTTATCCAAACAGCTTTGCCCTTCCTACCTCCCATTACTTGATGACTGTATTTCCTTCTGTCAGCTCTGAATTCAAACTTGTCCATGCAGCAGTTAGTTCACCATCACTATCACATTCTGTGCAGAAAACCGGTGAAAAATAAAATCACCTTTAGTCGAAATATGATTATTTTCTAATGAGACTTCAAAATGGGGTTTCAAAACCATGGTAGAGGACTGTGGACAGAAGAGTTTGTTTCAAGTGTTTCCAGTGATGGTACGACTGAATATGTATGATTTATTTCCTTTTTTTTTAAGAATTACAAAACTATGAATTTGTGATGAAAGGCTTGATGGCTTTATGAATAAGTGCTAGTTGATGGTATTTAAGTAGGATTCAATTAAATCTTCATAAAATGAACAGAGTGAAAAGGCTTGACATGAACTGAGGCCCAGGAAGGCAAATTGCCATGTATGAACTATTGCATGGAAATCAGATTACTTTTCATAGCTGCAAAAATGTGCTTAGCTTAAACATATTGGGCCAAATTCTGTTCTCATTTATGAATGTATAATATGGAAATAAGTGCAATATTTGGGTAAATCTATTTCAAATAATTAGTTGATAGTCTTGGAGGGAAAAGAAACCATTGCTAATTTAAATATTGGCATATTCTATTTTTCAAACAGATGTTCAGACTCTTATATTTTGGCATCCCAAGATGAAAAGATAGTGGAGTTGCACAAGAGGGTTTTATGGAGACTGTCAAAGGAAATGAGAAAACTCTTGGGCCAAAATTCAAACAAGTTCTATACATAGTTTCCCACAAATTTCTGATCTTGAGAACTGTGGGGAATCCCACTGACTTTAGAAATTCCCTTCTCCATCACACAGTTTGCAGGATTGGGGCCCTACAAAACACAGCACAGTTGTCCTGGCTTTGTGGAGGTAGATGGCAAAATGCCTTTGGCATAAACGAAGTCAGACTTTTCACTATTATCTTTTTCAGAGACTGAATTAAACCTGCCTTTCCACTTTTTTTCCCCAAGCTAGTACAATGTCCTGTTATTTTACCAAGGTTTTAATTTGAAATCTGAAGTAATTTTTTACCTTGATATGCTTCTATAGCTTTTAAATGTACAGTAAAGTAGAGTAGATGCCAGAATACGGATCCATGGTAACTGATTCACTTAAAAACAAATCTACAATTTTCCTTTTATTTCTTGGTTTTTAAACCAGTGGATATCTTTGTTCTGCATGTACTTCTAGCACTTTTTAATACAATAAAAAAAAAAAAAAAGAAACAAAGGAACATTAAAATTATGTCAATCTTCTGAATTTGCTTGTAAAACTGCATTGGTATTTACTAGAAAAACAATTTCCCTAGTTGCTTTTAGAGTTTCTGACTTTATTTTTTCCTCTTCACAAAAATCCTTAGTGCTAGGAAAACATTAATCCAGCTTCATGGGATATTGAGATATGATAGCGCTAAATGATTTGCCCAAATTATAGTGCCAAAAGTCTGTGGTGGAATCAGGAGAGAAGCTGTGATCTTGTACTCTCAGTCCAGCCTCATAGACTATCTTCCCTTTTTTATACATGCTTCAAATGAGAATATATACTGAACCAGAACCAATCCTGCTTAAAATAGTAGCTATAATTCTCCTTTCACCTCAGTTATACAATGATACAATACTGACAGCAGCAAAGTGACTTTTGATTCACTGCAGAGTAAGAGTCAAAAGACCCATAGATTGAAAAAAAAAAAAGAATCTATTTATGTCAATTAAAGGTATTTACACTATCAAGCATATTACTAGCATGTAGTTAATAACAGAAAATGAAATCTCACCACTATTCTCTCTCCCCATGGAAATTCATATTCAAATCTCTATTTATACAATGTCTTGACTTAAGATATCACCAGCCTTTGCTTTCTCTGCAGCCTGCCAGTGAACACATGATTTTCTCTAAGTATGGTGTAATCATAAATGAATACAATAAGGTAGGGGATGCAGAGGATTAAATTGCATGACTTCAGCTTGCTTGATGTGACTTCCATTGGCTTCAACTCTGTTACTCACAACTCTGTGTTACCCTCCAGGAGGAAAAAAAAAAAAAAAAAAAAAGGAAAAAAAATGGCCTGGGAACAGCCCCAAATGCTTCAGAGAGTCTAGGGGCTCAAAAGCTTTTTGACCAGTTTCTGTCACTGACTTTTATAAGCCATACATCTGTGCATTTAGTCCTTCTCTGTACTTTTGAGTTAGTCTTCAATACCTGAATTGCCTCCATTTTATTGCTACAATATTTTACTTTTCTCCTCAAATAGAGTGAACATATGCTTTACTAGCTCTTCCTAACTGCTGTATTTCCAGAGGACTTTATGAATTGTGGAAAGGTTCAGGGTCATACAAAGCATCTGGTTAGTTCACCTGTAGTCAAGGTAGTTTTAAAGTTAAGGTGTGTGGCTCCCAGTCTTTCACTGCCTTTTCTTTTTAGAGGATATATCCTACCTGGTGCCAGATTTTTGAGAGGACTCTGTGTTTTGAAGTTCTCTATTTGGGCAGGATTTGTTATTGGTTCACTCATACAAAGTCATGCAAAGGTCTTCAGAAGATCTTAAACCAGATGTTGAAAACTTCACTTGAGCAGCTGAGGTGAACTATGCAAGATTTGGATACTCATTGCTAATCCTGCTGAATTTACTCTGCTTTATCTGGGGCAGTGGACAACACAGAAGAGTGGACAATTGATGATTAATATAAGTTTGGGAATGAGTTTATCTCCTATAAGAAAAGCTAGTCCCTGCTGAGTGGCCAAATCCATTTTTAGAACTAGTAATAATAAAAATAATGCCAGTTTGGCAGCCCAGCATCACACCAATTAATTCATGTTGACTTCCCTGAATTACTTGTGTCCAATCAAAATTTAAAAGCTAAAAAAGTCAATATTTAATTTCAGCATTCTCAGCTGAAAGGACTTTTTCTGCATTTTTACATGAAATGTAATCCAAAATCTTTTGTTCAGGTTGAGTGAATATTTTTTTTTCCCTCAGCCAAAGCAAAAAGAAAAAACCCATTAAACAAAAACCCCCAAACAAACCTCTCAGTTACTTTTGCATATTCACAACTGGATAATGCTCTTGGATTTGCAAGCTTCATAGTGCTGACCCCAACAGCAATTCGAGTAGGTGAGGCTCTGGGTGCCAGCCCTGAAGTGGTTTATCAGAGCTCTCTGATGTGCTTAATGTCCTTCCTCTATGATGGAAGTGTAAGAAGGGATTCCAGTGATTCAAAGCAGCTGGAGACTTCCCCATAGTTGGGAGAATTCTCCAACATGCAGTTGTGGCCATCTTCCATCACCTTCACACAACTTAGCCAGTATAAAAGGGAAGCTAACTGGGAAAAAAAAACCTGGCTGAGGCTTGGTTTGGAGAAGAACTCTTGAGAGTAGATGCTTATACAAAGCTAAGCTGAATCATCCTCATTTCTTGGACCTGTAAATCTGGGCAGTAAATTGTTCAAGAACAGGTTTCTTTATAAGATCTCCACGACTTATTACTTCTCAGTGGGATGGAAATTGTGTGAAAAAACTGCTTTGTTTAGGTATTTTGGCACTCCTTCATCTTGTTTTAGAAAATATAATGGGTAGAATTTAATGGAATTTTTCTGATCTGCAATGTGTTCTGATTTCCTTTTGTGTTTTAGGCAGTGGCTTGGGGAAGTAGTATTTGCTTCTGAACAGTTTTCACACCCCCATGCTGCTTTTCTTTCTGCAGAGGTTGTGAGCACGGAGCACACATTCATAGGTGGACATTTGATAGGCACGATGACTAAATGTACAATTCTAGCACTTCAGAATGCTCCTGTTACCCAGCAAAAGAGAAGTCTCTACTGATTAGGATCAGACTGGTCCATGACAAAGTTCATGAGTGGCCTCTCAAAGGGACACATTAGTATAGTGCTAAAGGCCTCAGCTCAGTGGAGAAAATATCAATGCAAGAAGAAAGTGTTAAAAGGGTTTTTCACTCCTCTGTAGACGAGATCATATTCCAATTGAAAGGACTACTTGGCTACTGTGGTCCATCCAGGTCTGCACCATTGCCAGATCTCTGCTTCCCCATCTGCAGTGAGTGACAAGTCAGTGATTTGCTGTCTCTGCATTTTTAGGACCCCATGAATTCTTGGGTGCACGTTGCCTAATACTCAGAACTAAGTAACTTGTTGGCACAACGGCATCTCTTGTGCGGTTCCTTCACTTGCCAACTCTTCCCTAGCATAGGCAAGTTCTCTCTCTCCTTCCATTAAGGCACAAAACACGACTTTTAGAAGCTGCCAAGAGTCTCCTATAGGACTGAGAGGACTTGGATGTCACGCAGCATCCTCTCCGGCTGCTCGAGATCAACAGGAACCTTACTGTATTTCCCCACCTTGATGAAAGGAAGCTCACAAGATTAAAATATCAGGCAGCAAAAGCAAATGTGGTATTATACCACATTAATCCTCTGACACAGCGTTCATCTAAATGCCACAAATGGCTGTAATACTCCTGTACAGGCATGTGATTCATTCACCATTATTTGCCATAATTATCTTGCTCAGAATTAGAAAGGATTAGATGAAACTTGGTGGTCCATGCACTTAAGAGAAGTGGTAGAAAAGAATTTTAAAATAAGTGGTCCTAATCACCTTCGTTAAGGATTTTCCCATAATCTCTGTTTTTAACAATAATTTATTGCAGTAAACGTTTGTTAGTAGCCATTTGTCATCAAACATTAAACACGGCTTTGATTTTCTTGTGATTTATCTTGATGTTTTGAAAGAATGGCCATGTGGTTAGTTGTGCACTACAAATTATGATGGTTATAAAAATTGTAAATTACCTCCCTGTGTGATGTAAGTTGCTGTTCAATGGAACTAATGGAGCCTGGTCATAATGGAGATGTTTGGATCAAATTCTGATCACTATTGGTTTTGATATAATCCTGGAGTCGTGTCACTGAACTCAAGAATTTGAGCTAGACCACTTTTGGTTTCGCTCAAAAAAAAAAAAAAAACCTGGGCTGTGCATCTTCCTCAGAAGATGTGCTTTTTCTTTTTTGATTCCCATTTTAAAAATCTTTTTTCTGTCTGAAATGACATTTAGAAAGCAAGAGGATTTGAAATGAGTATAGTATATTTGGTTAAGAACTGGTTAGAGCAGAGGATTTGAAGGAAATAATTCTTAAGTCTATAGACACAGTGATTTTGACAATGATAAAAGTGAAATAGATGTTCAAACGTGGAGATTAGAAATATGTTAGGACCTAATTTCTTATTTCACTTATCAGTGTTGTATTAGCAGTAAAGTTTCTGATGTACAGCTCTGAGGAGGTTTGGGGACCAATTCTAAAACTGTAGTCAAGTACTAATAATCATTGAGCCACTTTTCACAACTAAAATATGGTATGCAATCTCCACTCCCTGTAAAGTAGGTGTGCATGTATTATACTGGGAAATTTGCTATTTGGAAGGAAAAAAATAAAAAATCAATTGTGGTCGAAAGGGAAAGAAAGAATCTGATCTATCTCCCATCTTTGCTCTGGCAAGAAGAGGTGACAAACTGTAGTATCACAAGTTCTTCTCTGGTACCTCTTGACCTGTAATGGTCATTGCAGCAAAAGACAGGAACAGTCTCATTCTGCACTGTTATTTCTAAGAAGTCACTTGCACCTAGGCAAGATGGTAAAAAAATGCTCCCTAGGACAGCAGTGACTGGATTCCAGGCTGTTGAGACCAGAAACAACGTATATCACTTACTACTTTGAGAATAATTATTCAGGGCAGGAGTTAGGTTTGCAAAAGTCTGCATGCAACAGTTCTGGAAATCACAATGAAAATGTCTGTGGTGCAATCCGAAGAGAGGAAAGATTAAGATTGACCTTTACTTAATAAAAGTATAAGACAAAAACTTGCCTTAAGGTGGCCACCTGAAAAAGGTGGAATAGTGCCGTCCATAAAAAGCAGTTGTATATTCTCTTCCGTAAGAAAAATAAATTCTCTCCTAAAAAGGAGCAAAATTTGCAAAAGGTCAAATAAATCAAAGTAGTTTTTCTGTGGGGCCATGTTGGGCCAAATTTTTGCTTCTTAACAAAATATTTTATTTACGTTTGTAATCAAAGAGTCACCAGCATCGTTAAGTTTTAAGTCATGCCTTGTAGTGACAGTAATAAAAAAATGCCAAGATCATAGTACCGTAGTTATTCAGCCTTCCACATGGCAACGCCTCCGTCTCAGGAATAAGTTTAGGACAGTAACGTATCAGAAGAAGAGATGTAAGGATGTCCTCCTCACAGAGTATTAGCAAAACTGTGAAGTCATGACTTCTGTAGAGAACCAAATATATTGTTGACAAGTAAATATTTGTCGCGCTCTGTGCTGTTACATACCTGAGTGAAATGAAGAAAACACGATTAACTGAGCAGGGATGAGCACTGCAAACCTTCTGCGTTACTTTTAAAACTGCACACTACAGATTTGGTGATGTAGTTTAAAA
The DNA here is from genome assembly GCF_009769465.1 of Tauraco erythrolophus. Lineage (NCBI taxonomy): Eukaryota > Metazoa > Chordata > Aves > Musophagiformes > Musophagidae > Tauraco > Tauraco erythrolophus. The sequence continues at coordinate 16,970,292 of NC_141479.1, read as the reverse complement.
ACTTACTTTAAATTATTCGTGGTGATCTTGCCAGGCCTCTGCATGAACACGACTCCAGAAGTGATCTTGTTTGTCTTAAGGATACTACTCAGAGCGAAGCAAAGCAGCAAAATGTGGCCCTAAATTAGCTGTGTTAGGAAATGGGTTCAGAATTTCTGAATGCAGACAAGGGGAATCTGGGCTCATCTGGACTGTACAAACTAGCAGAGCGGAGTACTAGTGCTGGTACTGCAGAAGTACTGCCGGGAGGAAGGGAGGAACCTGTGGGGATTAGAGGTTTGTGAATTTACTTTTTCTGTAGAAAGCTGGCAATGCTGCACCGCCTCAAGAAAATGGCGTTACACAGCCTTGCACAGAAACACCAAAGATTTTTTTAAAATAATTCTATTTCTGAATTAATTAAAGTACTGTTAGGCTTGATTGTGCTGGCTGCATTAGGATAATAAGCAAAGACAAACTTAGGTATCATTGGGATTCCTCAGGTGAGTAAATGCTTCAGCGATGTGCATAGCTGTTGGACAGTTTCTATGATAATTGATGTCTTTTATTTCTCAATTCCGACATCTCTGTACTGTTTTATGAATTAGACCTTATTGATTAAGAAGAAGAAGACTTAGAAGAGGAGCAAAGAAGCCCTGTAAAGTTGGAAGCCAGGCATAATTAGTTTGCACAGGTTTTGTTGTTAGTTTCAGGTATCAAATCAATAGAGTAACATTAATAATTACTGAGTTGGATAAATATACCGAGTCCTAGATTAGAGCTTTGAGCTTTAAAATGCTCACATAAAAGGTTTTCCTTAGACTCTAAATGTTCTAAAGTGCTATAATATGACTTTTCAGCTACAGATACTGTTAAGAAATACCAGGCTACTGTACCAGGGAGAGATGTGGATATCTCCAGGTTTGGGAGGTACCTACTGTATGTGCAAGGAAAGAGCTGGCATCACTTTTGCATGGTTTGTCTTTCCTTGGCTGCCATTGGGGCAAAAAAAATATAAATTGGAAATAAATCAAGTCATAGCAGACAACAGAAATGTCAGGAATGTTCTTAAGTCAGAGTAGAGAATGTTGACTTTTTTTTTGATACTTTTTCCCTTGTAAAAATACCCTGAACATGTCAGGACATCAGAAAGCCACATGGATTCCAAAGGATCCACAGGACAAAGATTAGCCTGGTGCTTCCAGCATTGCGGTCCCACAGCTTGCTCAGAACAGGGCAGGGAGAGCTCCTCCTTTTCTCTAATTCAGTACAAAAGCAAGTGGACTCCTTACTTTGAGTTTCCTCTTCGTGTGTCATATGAAGATACAAAAATAATAACAAAAAAAAATTCATTTTCTGTTGTGACAGTCTGTAAGTCCAGACTAAGGTTAATACTTCCTCTCCAAATGGTTTCTTTTTCACCGTACTGTTTTTTAGCAGATAATCCAAACCAGATGCTTCAGTTTTGGTGTAATTAAGTGGCTTTTTGGGTAAGCTGGCTCACTTCATATTATCAAAACATATGTATCTCTTACTCTTTTTGAATCCTTCTGTTAAGACTTCCATTTGGAAGCACATCCAAACCACTTTTGAGTAACTTACTTTAATTACTATTTAATTTAGCATACTGACATAAACTACCCAAAAAACCATGCCGTAGAGAGGCTGATAATACACTGACTGACATCACTGGAACATTTTCCATTGGCATAACTCCTGTGCAGAGTGCAGAGAATTTTCTGTAGGATTTGCCTGGAAGGGACATAATATTTCTAATTGCTTTAATAGTTGCTAAGTAAGTAGGAAGAAGATGAGCGAAGAGAACACAAAGTACGTGTGATAATATGAGGATCCACACAGCAATACTGACATGATAATCTATGTGGATAGGAAAGAAAACATAGAATATTTTCTTTCTGGAAACACAGGGGATGAAGTTAGGCTAGACTGCAAAGTCTGCTAGAGGAAAGGGAAGGTCTGTATGGCTTTGCCCTGTCCATATTGATGCAAAGTCAATCAAATTTTGACTGACTTTGCAAAGACGGTCAAATGTCTGACTTTGCATTGAAGCAGCCAGTGAAGACTTCTGTGATTCCACGTGCTGGCTGGTAACCTCTGCCTGATGAGCAGTCTTTCAGCTTCTGCAGCTGGATCTGGAAAAAATCGCTGGCTTGCACCTGGAGTTAGACCTGTGCTGCTTCTGTCTGGAAGCGTGGAGCAAAGCTACAACCAGGACCTCCAATTGCTTTTTGTTCCATGAAATACCTGATAACTGACTTAAAAATGTAGTTAGGCTAATGTAAGAATGCATTTAAACAAGTTCAAAAAGGTGCCTGGAAATACCTCTAATTCAGAACTAAAAGGCTGATGTACCTTTGCTGCGTAGAAATGCAGTGACTTTTTTTTAAAACCTATTGCTTAGTATTTTGCATTAGTTGGAATATTGTTTCTCATTTCCCAGCAGAAGTGGTCTTTAATTTGTACAAAATGATTTTACTTTCTTTGAAAGAGTGAGAGAGGTCAAATTACTAAATTTGTTGTTCTGGAGTGATTCACTCTGGTTTGGTTTATTATGAAAATTGCAAGGAATTTATTTGTTTCTCCCTGTGTGCCCGTTTGAAAGTCATCTGTTGCAGGCATAGACTTGAGGAAGGTTTTGGAGGCTCGCATCACTCCCAGTAGCTCTCGTTTCTCATTCCTGTGCAGGCAGTGGCACTGGCTCCTTCGGCTCGTAGCCCAGGCTGTAGGGAGCCCCAAAAGCACAGCAGAGCTGTGCAGCAGTGCCAATGTGGCCAAGAGGCTGGCAAAAGTTCCCACCTCAAGGTCTGTATGAGAGCTGAGAAAGATCTTCCAGAAGATGGTTTCCACTGGGCTGTGGTGTAAGTGAACTAATTAGCCATGTGGCTTCCACCAGGTTCTTGAAGAGACTTTACTAATTACTTGCATTGTGATTACAGATGGAGAACATGTGATTGCAATCTCTTTAAAAGTTGATCAGAAACTAAGGGATATGTCTCTGCAGGATGGCCTCCTTAGTGTTAAAACTGTGTAAATCTGCACAAACTACCCAATGTGAGTAGGCTGTGAGGATTAAGCTGGTAGCAACTTTTCATTCTGTGATCTCAAAAAACTCTACAACCCCCAAATTAGGCTAGGAATCCTACTACCCAGCCTGATGAGCTGATTTTCTCTTTCTTCAGACTCAGTGGCTCATGACCTTCCATCATATGAAAAAATGGAAGGCAAAATGTAGGAAGGCAATCTTTTAAATGGATAAACTGAAACTGGAGGGAGCAAAAATTGGGGCTCTGGGTAGGATTTCACATTCTTGGCTTGTGTAAGCAATACATACACACATTTGCTTCTGCACTGTAATGCGTAGGTATCTCAGTACACTGTGCATATATTGCATTTAGTTCATCCATGTCTACATGGAGAGTTAGATGGAAATGCCAGTTCCTACTGTTTTTTATGGGAATCTCCCCTGTAAAGTGGAGCACTAAGCCAGGAGGTCAGAGGCTATGAAGAAGGTAGGCAGTGTCTTAGCCCCTTCTGTCCGTATTTTCAGTCTGATTTTTTTAAACAGAAGTGCTTCATGCAAAAGAAGTCTTGTCTTCATCGTCTTAGTATCGGAATCTGAAAAGCCTTTACCAAGGCCACCCAAGCACAGGGTTTTGAGCAAAGCAAAACAAATGCTTAGAAAAGGCTGTGCACAGGCTGCAAATGGATCACACAAAAAACCCCAACCAACCCTGTCAGACTTCCAGGCTGCATGACAAGTCCAGCGAAACAGTAGCTGTTATCTGTGGAGCTGGGGCAGTGCAAGATAGCAGCTGTGAACGCTTGTGCAGGAATGGATTTCTTCACGTCAAAGTCTGGTTTTTACGTGCATCTTTATTTCTCATCTGAATGTGGTAGAGTTGGAACTAATAAAACATAATGGCTACTCTAATTAAAACAATTTAGTGGAGACTTCTAGATGCCTTCTGATATAAAAGATACAATTTAAACAAAGCATAAGAAGCTGGTCATTACTGTCCCAGCTTAAATTTGGAAGAGTCTGTGGATATTCAGTGTATCTAGGCTCAGCCAGTACAGACTGGAAATTTCCATTCCAAGCCTTTATTAATTGCGTTTATACAATTTACTTTCATTATCCATATTTTTGACATCAGATTCTTTCACTTATTTGTACTGTGTATTTTTATTGTGGATTGTTGGCACGGTAATTCCATATATTATCCGAGTCTGTAATTTTGGCTTGAATTAGTGTTTTATATACTGTACTTTAATGGCAAAACTTAATCACAAATCCACAGTGGACAGAACTGGCACACTCAGCCTGCTTCTATCTTCAGCTCTGTACTTTACATTAAGGACAGCAAGCCAAATGCTCCATGGCACACGATTGTAGCCTGTGTGCGAGGTTGTGGTGGGATCAAGTGACCTGGTTATTAGTCCCTGATGCTGGCCTGTGGGTCTGGGATCTGCCAAACCCAACAAGGAGGAGAACAGCGTAAGCAATGGTCAGTGAGGAGGCAGGGACTCAGCATCCTCTGGCTGTACCTACCACATCTACCCCACTCCCGAAAGACAGGAGGGGAAGAGGAATTCTGGAGGTTGCTGTGTTGACTCTGTGCTGGCTGGATGCTCCTCTGTACAACAGAATGACAGAGAGAAGAGGGGAAAATAAAAAAAAAAAGAAAATAAAAAAAAGAAATGGGCCTTTTTTCCTCCATGTGAATAGACACTCAATCCCATACAAAATTTATTTTCCTCCCATTTTGTTTTTTTGCTGTTGTTATGCCGTTGGCTTCTGTGGAGTTACTGCTGATTCACGTTGGCATAAAGGGAGGATTAGGCCTGTGATGTATTAAACTGAAGGGTTAGAAGCACTTGTAAATCACACTTCTGATGTCTCCTGTTTGCCTGCAGAAGAGTTACTGATGGCCAGTGGCCGTGCAGTCTGCCCTGCCTGACCTACTCCTTACTTCGCCACATCAGTTTAGAAAGAAACTCTGCTGTACGCACTCACCTTTTGACCTCTCAGATGAGCCTTAATTCCCTTTGACTACTTAACTTGCAGTGATTAAGTTATTTCACGTATTTTTGACCAAATCTTCTTTGACAAACACAACTATTTTGGCAAAACCATTCAGGTTTTCCTCATAGCATGGTCTAATGGAGTTCATTACAACTATTTGAGTAAGGAAAGGAGCTTTGGAAGGTGTGTGCTCCCTAAAATATTTGAATAAGCAACATATTCTGACTGAAATAGTGTGCAGCAACCTGTTTAAGATGATGTATTTGCAATTAACCCCTAGTTGATAGCTCCTGATGTAAAACAACCTCTTTTTAACAATGCTCTGTATAGTTACTTTATGATAGCAAAAAATTGTTTTCTTGCAGAAGCATAGCTGTTTGAATATTGGAAATGAACTGCTCGTCCCTGATAACCCACCACCTTTCAGAATCTTACCAAAATAGTAAAAAATAACTTCGCCTAGGTGGTTGTTTTGGCTGTATTCAGAATCCTCCCCAGTGCTTGTTGCTGCAGTATCAATGTATCAGATGAGTCGATGCTGTCGGTGCAATAATTTTAGGCAGAAGACAAAACCACTTCAAAGAGTATAATGACTTGAGAGTTTGTCAATAAGATGTCTTAATGTTTTTGACAACACCCATTTTGTTGACACAGTGGGTGAGGAAGCCTGACATCATTTATTGTGTCAAGTGAACAGATTTAGCTGCTGGTGAACCACATGGTAAATTACACTTTTCCCCCTTCCTGTTTGTTTGAGCTATCAATCCTGTTTTCCTTTTGGAAGCTGATGATTACTTTTTTTTCCCCGTCAACTAAAAGACAATTTCATTATTTCTCAGGGAAGAAAAGGAGTGTAATTTCTGAATCTCTCTGGAAGGAGTCTCTGAAGTGTGATTAATTCATATTTAGCGAAATAGTTGAATAAGATATCCCATCCCATTGCTAAAAGAGAAAGTGAGATAGCTTTATTTGTAAGCATGGATCTTTTAGAAGCTAAAATCTGTTTTACCATGCATGGCAAGTTCTCAGCTAATTTAAAGCATTTAAAGTTATGCAAAACCACTTAGAGAGTTGAAAAATATGTAAAGATATGTAAAGACACTAAGTATCTTGTTCTCTACTATAATAACAGAAAAATCAAGACCATGTTTTGACTTGGGATTTTATCTTTAGAGCTCTTTGCAGAGGCTTTTTTTCTACACCTGTGTGCGGGTTTAGTTTCTTCTTCAAATGTTTTCCCTTCTTGTCTACTTAATCCTTATAAACTTTGATAGTCTTTCATAATGATTAATATTATTCATACAGAGAAGTCCATAAAGATTGTTGTTCATCAGTATTTGTCTTCAAACTTTGAAGTCTCCTAATTTGCACAAAGATAGATACATTAAACCATTACCTAAATGCTCAAAAGAGAAAGAACAAAGGAAATAAGGGATGATGTAATCCCCGAGGGAATCATGTTCCTCCTTCTCTCCAGGAGGAAGCTGTTCTCTTAAAGTTGGCACAACTATTGGGATGCTCAGCTGTCACTTTCTTCTCACATTTATTCTGAATGAACACAATCCATCCATCAGTGCTTAAGGAGTTTTCTAACAGTACATTGACCTTGAATGCAGCACATCGATTTTCAGTAACGCATCACAAATAGGGTCGTTACTGAGTCATCCAGCAGTGGATGTGATTGGGAACAGATTTCTGAAATTCCAATACTGTGCCACCTGCCTCTGATGATGGATCATTTTACTGCTCCCCATCAATCCTCACCTCCTGCTAAAAAATGTGACACCTGTATGAAATTTATCATTATATACAACACAAGGCAAAACCAAACTGCTACAGTGGGGGCTTTTCAACAGCCTCCACTCCTCTTGTAAGGATGGTTTACAGTGGCGTTTATTTAGAGAGGTGCTTCTTGTAAAAGGGCCGGGTGGCGACGGTGGCAGAGATGTAAGCACTATAGGGAATTAATGCTGCAACTGGGACTGAGCAATAGATAAAAACAGTCTGGATCTTAGGCTGTTAGAGGTTAATACTAGATCAATTAGGGTGATTGTTCTGTAGATTGTAATGGACAAATATACGTATACAAAAAGGGCATTAGTGAAATTGGGGAGGAAAAGCAAATAGAAATTAACTGATGTTAAAGTAAAAATCAAAGTGGGAAAGATTTTGTGTTCTTCTAAAATGCCTGACAAGTCTCACTGAGGCTGGGGAAGGAATCTCTCAAAAGGATTCTCTAAAAGTACAATTGAAAGAAAGGTGCTTGTGTTTCTTCTGGAGATTGGAAGGGTCAAGTAAAGGAATGGCTCCCCTCCCATTTTGCATATAAATGAAAGGGTAAGAACAAAGGCCTGGATCCTCAGAAGTTTTTAGGTCCCTAATGTCCACTGAGATCAAGGAGGATTTGGACACCCTTTAGATTTCAGGTTTATGACTTCTGAAGCAGTAAAGGAGGAATAATTCTTCCTTTTCTTGAAATTGGCATTTGTTTTGGGTACAGTGGTTCTCTAACCAAGCTGATGCATCGATGTTTGTTTTTTTCATTCAAAATGGTTAAGAATTAACTGCTGCATTGAGCAGGCTGGGAGAATAAATGGCCTGGTGGCTTGTAAAGTGTCAAATTTTACATTCCTCCTTGTTTTGCTCAGTTGCAGCTGATGCTAAGAATCTTGAAAAGTACTCAATTAAGTAGCCTATTAATTTATTCTCTCTCCACCTGTGGGTAATTTTGCAATGATTTTATTAAAAAAAGTGTAATATGTACTCAACAAGCAGAATAAAGCCCGATACCAGAATAGGAAATAACCATCTGAAAATGAAATCAAGCTGATAACATCTCCTTAGTAGGTATTATTGCTACTCTCTAATGTCTAATTCCTTGTTAAATCAAGAGGGCCTTATTGGCCAAAGTACAATATGGTCAGGCTGTTAATGGACTTCTATGAAAAGAGTTAGTATCTATTTTGCAACTGCTTTGTAGCAAAACATATGTTTTGCTCCTCTTTAATACCAGCTTCAGCCTTTCTGCTGGTCACTGCAGTGGCACTGGATGTTTGAGCAAGTTCTCTGCATCTTCTGGGCTTTACTTCAGGCTTGGTCCAACCTTCTTTGAGTGCATGGGATTGGCTCATGGAGGTCAGTCATCACTGGGCAAAATAAGCCCTGAACATGCACCCAGAGGCTGTCAGTCAGTCAATGTGGACCCCAGAGTACTAGAGTCAGATGCTGCTTGAGAGACACACCTCTTACCAGGAGTGATGTCGCATTTGACACTGATGGATTGTTTCAGGAATGGACCCTGAACATCATCATCATGATCTAAATGGGATGATAACGAAGAGGTCCTCCTTTTCCAAAGGATAGTAGCTTTTGGATCAGATATGAACAAGCATTTCTTGACATTGCTATAAGTTCTGATGATGTTGAGGGGCTTATATATATGTATCTAAAAATCTATGTAAGATCTTCTTTGCTTCTTCCAGCCTTATATATGTTGCCTTCTTCCCCAGCTTTTTTTTGAAAAAAAAAAAGTTAGTTTTTTGGCAACTACGTACTCTAAGTAGGAGGCAAGCCATCCAGCATCTTTAGGTATCATGTGGCATATAGCTCGAAGGTATGCATCTTCTAGAAATGCTGCAGTCTATAGGTAAACAGGTAAATTGACCTGTGCGCCTTGCTAAATCTCTCAATAAGCCACAACTATTTTAAGCATGAGAACACAAAATAAAGAGAAAATACAATCCTGCTGGTAGGGAGAAAAAAGAGGAGCCTGTGACTCAGTCTAGTCCCAGTTCTGTTATAAATGTTACATACAGCCTTGGACATCTCGCTTGGTCTCACTGTATCTCAGATTTCTCATCAGCAGAACTGGCATCATAAAATGTGCTATTGTCAAATAGGTCGACTGAGGTTTAACACAGAGCAGTGAATCAAAGGTAAAGCACATCAGGGAAAGCAGGCATCGTCTAAGTGGAGCCCAAGACACAGAAACCTGGTCTGGATTTTAGAAATTATTTGGAGGTAGGAGGGAAGTTTCAGAAGTGAGGTTTCAGCTCTGAGTTTTTGACCTACCAAACCTCTTGCATAAACAGCTGTTTTCTGTGGGATGGCTGCTGGAACCTCACCTACTTGGGCAGAATGAGGCTGCAAGGAGGGAGGGATCAAGATCTGCAAGACTCAGATCCATACCTTAAGTTTTTCCAAAGCATGAAGGTTCTGGATGCTCACTTCTGGGTTTGTGTCCAACTCCAGTTCAGTATAAGTTAGTGTGCGTGCACTTCGCGGTAACAATTACCTTTGAATACTATTAAATATATTATTACTGTAGTCTAATTATAAGTTCATTGCCTGAGAGAACTCATTTTGACTGATCTGAGTTTTAAAATCTATGGTTTATTGAAATAACCCAAAGGATGTGCTGATGTCAGGCTCGTCCATCTGTAGACTGTGCTGGGGGATGATAACTTGATGAGAATTAAAGAACTGTCATTGCTAAGGCCACTGGAGCTCTTCTGTCTGATCAGCAGAGGTGGAGGAACAAAGCCACGAATGGAGAGAGAAGCTAGAGCTAGGTTGCATGGGTTTATTTTGAGCTAAGTATTTAACTCTGTGTGTGACTACTGTAAAGCCATATTTAGAATTGTGAAATAGACTATAATCATGCTTATTATTCATCTGAGATGTTGCAAGTTTCAGTTTTTTATGTTACAGAGTACTTTGACCTCCCAGATAAGTGTTGCTATAAATCTGAAAGATACAGATCATCAGAAGAGCTAGTGGAAGATGTTTTATTTGAGATACTTCGAATAGACTTCTACATGTATTTTATGAAGACATGCATTTGTTTTAACTCTGGATATCAGAATTATGTGAAGACAAATACAGTTGATGTACTAATATAAACCTGGGTTAGTTTTTCAGAAAGCAATTAATTGTCTGTATTTTTTCCTAGGCACGTTTTGCATGTATCTCTGATCACTCTAAACAAACAGCAGAATTTTCTCCCAGCAAAAGTAAAAGCTATTAATACTAGAAGATTTAAGTTGATATTTGAACAATAAATCTTGCTTTTCAGGTCTATGTAAGTCAAGCAGTTGAGTTCCCTCAAGGCTGAAAGACTATGCCAACATAAGAAAACGCAAAAGTTTTAAAGTTAGATTTTATTTGGTTTTGCATTTAGTTACCTCATTACAACAAGTTACACTGTTACTTCAGTGATGTCAAAAGAGCCAGTGCTCACAGTTTACTTCTCAGTCTGCAAATGAGTGTTTCCTGTGCTGCATATGTCTTAATATCCTAATACACTTTAATATGTTAATACTCCAACTATTACAGACTGTGACACAATTTTCTTCCTTTCCTTGGGGGCTTCTTCCCCGAACTCATCAGGACTCTAGTAGTGAGTGTGTGGCCCTGAATGTTTGCAGCGTTGTGGTTTGGTGAGTGCTGTGTCGTGGCTAGCTCTTGATGGAGGGCAGCGGCGCTGGAGCGATGGTCTCTCAGCATCCCCCTTCTGCACAAACCTTCTGTTTGCAGCAGAGCAGCAGCAACGTGGAAATCATTACCAGACCTGTCTGCATTACCCATCTTCAGCTGTACTGAAAGAACATTTCTGAGTGGGAACAGAAAATCATGCTGGATGTCAAAGGGGTGTGATGTGAGAAGGGGCTAAATGCTCTTAGGAAGCCCTGGCCACCAGCTCTCTCCTTACTGGGGCAAGGAGGAGAAACTACCATTCATGTACATAGAGATGTCAATGCTACTGCAGGAGCAAAGCTGTTTTAAAACATTTGTTGCCTGAATTTGGGCTCTGCTAAGCTCACCGCATCTTCACTGCTGTGCCTCCCCAGTCTCACAGTTAATAAATCCTTGTTGCAATGCCACTGGTTTAAATGAAGTTACTTCTCATGTATGTTATTGTGAGGGCAATCCAGCCTGGGGTTTCTGGCTAGGAAAGGGTCTTATTTAAATTGATGGCTACTTTAGGGAGTTAAAATGAGCCCACCATTATGGGTTTCTTATGCATTACTTGGAGGCATCTGGAGCTGATGCTGCTGGAGACAGAATACTGCAGCACACGAACTTCTGATCTTGGTGGGCTGCTTGGCCCCTGTAATCATACAGAGAGGCTCTCAGTCTCTAATTCCCAGGTCTCCATGGCTGGACCTGGTTTCCCCTTCCTCTGTGTGTGTGTATTCAATGAATGGCAGCTTGTTGTTTGTGCCATGAGTAAACCTTTCATTGAAATCAAATTCATAGTTGGAGATATCAATTAAAAAATTGTCATTTACATGTTGGTAAGACAGCGTTCACTGCCAAGCAGCCCGAGATCTTACCGTGTGCCTTACCTCAGCCATGTTGGCAATTAGGCCATCAATCTGGAGAATTAACTCCAGCAAGACATTAGTTATTCTTGGAAATTACAGTGCTTGTTTCTCTCTTTGTCTTTCTTTTGTATTTAGGTGGTAGGGTTTGCAAGCATATTTTTATGGACCTAATTAATGCATGTGACAGGCTTCTGATGTAAGGTGGAAGAAATGACAATTAAACATCTTGGAATAAGCACATTCCAGAGGGTGCACAAGTAAGTCTTTGTGCAGGGCACTGTGGGGGAAAGGGCTCAGCAACAAAGCAGCGATGTGTTTTCGTTTGAAACAACAGGATTGGAGCAAAAAAGAAAAAACAATTCATTAGCATTTGTGAGATAAGTTTGCAAGAACCCTCGATGTTTTGTAATCCTGCGGTTTTGTAGTCTTCTACAGGGTAACTTTTGTGCTATTAAAAAAAAACTTAAAAGTTCCTACTTTGGACCTTGGAGATCAGGATGAGGGTAATGGTAGTGACACTGGTTAGCCACCAGATTTTGTTTTGTGTCTGAAGAGATGTTGCATTGCTGACACATCAAATTCAAGGTAGATTTGAGTTTTATCACAATGCAAGTTTAAGCTTTTTTCCACCTACTGCTGCTGTACCTTGTTATGTGGCCACATTCTCTCTACCTCTCACGGTGTAGCCACTTCATCATATAACCAGTTCACCTGGCTGTGCAGAACTCTGCTCAGAAAGGGAAATGTAAATGAAACGAGAGCTAACATTAATGGAAGTATTCATATTTCCAGACATGTCATCTCTGCAGACTAACACTGGAGAAAAGATAACATAGTACATAACAGACTATGACAGATTATACCCTCTCAGTCCCAGATTGTTCTCCAATCATAAAAGAATAAATGGGAACAATATACGATGTTTTAATAAAGCAGCCACCTGAATTGCAGAACTCTGGTATGGTATATTGTGACATAAAGAAGTAGCCAGGTATTCTTTTATATATTTTGACTATGCAGATATATTGTCTGTCCAGGGCTTTTGCGCTTTCAAATGTTAAGCAGAGAGTTGCTGATACTGTGGGATTACTGTGGGACTACTAGGAATAAGCTAACAGTTTTGGGTTTGTGGTATTCATTAGGAAAACAAGTGCAAAGTTCAGGCTCTCTTCAGAGACGATGTCCTTGTGTCCTTGAAGGCAGAGGGAGCATCCCCATTGACTCAGCCCAGGTGACGTCCAGGGTTTAACTTAGTCCAGCCGAGGTGAAGTATCATCTCAAGCTGCCCTGGGCTGATAGGAGCCAAAGCCAGGAGATGTGTTTGTCGTCTCCCCGTCTTGCTTGGGTGTTTCTGCACCCCTCCTTGTATCAGTTCAGCGACGAAGTTAGAACAGACAGTGGTTAAGCTGCATTATCTCCTCATGAGCAGGCAACCGCAGCACTCTCAGCCTGTTTACACTGTGAGATAATTAATGGATTTAAACACAGGGAGCTCTGTGATACACGCGCTCCCTGGCTGAGGCCCAGCAGCAGGCTGGCTCGAGCCTGGGTTCAAAGTACCCCCCCAGCCCAGGAGAGCAGGGATGTGCCCTGGGCTCCCTGGGACACTGGGGTGCTGGTGGGGCAGCTGGGGCCCTGCTGGTGCTTGTCTTCTCCTCCTTGCTGGGTTGCACTGGAGGAGCTGGTCTTCACGCAAGGGGCTTCACGTGCTTCCAAGGTACATCTAATACCTACCGACAGCGAGATCCCCCCCAGGATGAGGCCCCCAGAGCTCTGGCTAAGTGATTTTTTAGGTTACTGTATTTAAAGCTTACATCAGCAAGCAAAGTACGCAGAAAACAAAAGTAGCTTTTTGTGGGGCTGTAAGACAAGCCTGCATCTTGTTTAAAGTCTGTATGGAGATACAAGTAACAGTATCTTTAACTTTTAGTACATGTATACACACACCAAGTTGTCACTTTCTTGGGATAAGATTGTGCCTATAAAATGATTAGTGTTCTACTGATTGTTTTAAAATAACTCAAGCAGCATCTGAATTTATTTACATACATGATATTGCCTCTCATAAACACAGCTGTATGCAGAATGCCAATTCAAGGATATTTTCGGAAGTTCATCCAACAGTTCAGCTGGGATAAAGGCAGCTCACTAACCTAATCTCATTTTCTCTCCCAAGGGCTACGGACCTAATAGGTAGTCACCACTTCTTTGTTTCTGTGCCCTGAACACCTAGAGACGTGACGGGGCTTGGGATGATTGATTGAGCCTGTAGGGTTGCTGCTGCAAAGACGTTGGAGGAACTGATTGCTCCAGCTAGGAGATACCAATGTGTGCTGAGCAGTAGCCACCGCACAGCACACCTTAGCCTTTTCCTAAATGGCAGTCACAGCCACCTAGCCCAGGTGGCCAGGGCATGTGGCAGGGGAATAGGCAATGGGGTCATACCTATGCTCCTTCCAGAAGTCCAGCTGCTCCAAGCAGCTCCCTGCTTTGTTCACACCCTGCTCATCTGCTGATCTCGTGCTGTGAGAGCTGGCACTGAGTGACAGTGAAATTATGGATATAGGTCAAATTTCATTAAGACCACACCTTTAGTAGCACACATTCACCCTCTGGAATTTAATATTGCTCTTCGTTTAGTGATTTCCTTCTCCCCAGTTGTTTGCTTTTGAATTTAGGATAATATAAGTCATTATTTGAAGTAGGCTATTTAGAAAGCCCTGCACTGTTATTATTTAGTAAGCCAGAGTTACATTATCACTGGCTTCAATCTATGTTTGATGAAAAGATTTTTCCTATTTAAGAGGCAGAAAAAAAAAAAAGTCTTTAATGGTTTTTGTACCTATTCCAAGATCATCAACATGCAGTATAATTAGAAAGTTCTTGTCTCGTTTAAAATCTTTTTTCTGTCTCATGGGACTTCAGCATTAAAAATGCAAGATTTATGTATATCATGTAATTATTTATTTGTAGTACAGCAGCACTTAGAGGTATCATTCAATCTTGGGGCCCCATTTATGTGAAACTCTGTATTAGCAATAGCGTTACTGAGTCAGACTAAGAAATCCCAAGCTGAAGTTGTGCTCAGTATTGTACAAATATATTGCAGCGATCACTGGCTGGAAGAATTTATATTATCAGTAGTTAATATGGACAAATAGTGAAGACAGGAGAGAGGAAGGATTACTCACCCAGATATGTCAGATGAGGAACTGAAGTGTATCACGGTCCAAGACCGGATTTAGGTATGTCGGAAGTTCAGCCGGGAACCCGAGTCTGTGTCGATCTGGTCCTTGGGAGGGTTTACTGCCTTGTGCCTGCAGCTTTGCTCGGGGTGCTGGCCACTGAAGCTGGGAGCCTTAAAGCCTGCTGCAGTGCTTCCAACCAGAAAACCGTGGCTGAGGTTGTTGTTGCTCACTTTTGTTTACTGTGAATTTTGTGGGTCTGTGGTCTGGCTCCCTAGAAGAAGACAATGCTTTCCTGGCTAATCAAACCTTTATTAAACCTAGAAGGAATCCATGTCACCAGGCAGCCTTTCAGACCATTTTGAAAGCTAAATACTAACAAGATGTATTATGCCTCTGTGCTTCGTTCTCTTTCTTGGAGTACTGAGTGTAGCATGTGACTTTCTTTGATTATTCACGCTATTTGCTCATCATATTTTATATTTTCTGAGTTAGGATAATTCTTGGAAGACAGAAAAAAAACTCATTTTCATAAAGGCCACTAAGCAGAAGGCAGTTTTTTGAACCATTTCTAGGAATACAAAGGAATTATTAAGTAGGAGAGGTTATTTTTCTGGCTAGTTGACAAAATTAGAAGTAGACACTTAGCGACAAATAGTCCCAGGAGATATCTGTTTAAGATCTTCCCAAACAGCTAGCAACTGACCAAGAGTCAACGGACAGCTGCCTTCAGTTAAGGGCAGGACTTGGCCTAATGGGTCCGTGCACACCACAGACTAAGTTTAACTGGTCAAGTGGGAAAGGGGAATGCTCACTGGCTTGGTTGAAAGTCCCTGGAGCTATATAAAGTCCGTATTCACATGAAAGTCTTTCTTCATGAAAAAGCAACTCTAAAAAGGCAGAGGGGTGGGAATCTAACCAAATGTAGTTTACAAATCTCATTTAAAGGTTTTGGACTGGGTTTGTCACAAAGTTAAGTCCCAAAAGCTATAGGAGCGAGCAGCAAATTGGGTCACTTCTGATTCACATAGGGCTTTTGGAATTCAGCAGCAGATGTCTGAATTAATATACGTATGTGTTCCTTGTATTAACAATCCCATTAAACCGTGCTGCCCTTCCCACCCACCCCCCTTTCCAGAAATATATCCTATCATTAGCTGCTATCTGGAATCGACAGCGGAGTAATTTGAACTCTGGCTCCCAAGGGCCTCCTCCTTTACTTCCTGCTCTAGGAATAAGGTGTGTATTGATTAGATATCAGGCTGTAATTGGGCTCCAATCTCTCTGCCTCAAGATATATGATGGAGATGACAGGAAACAGATACCCTGTTGCTACTTGTAAATAGTCTGGTTGAACAAAATGGTTTGTAACCACTTCAGTGCCATAGTCTTTTATTACCAGAATGGGCTTGCTTTATCACTTAGCTTGATGGCTTTTTGAAGGGAAATAATATCTTTCTTTCTGAGGGAGCTAAAATAATTTTAAACAAATTGAATTCCTCTTTTGAGGACCAAAAATAATTATCTAATAGTGCACAGCTTGGTATAATTACACAGTGAGCATGTCACAGACATAAAATTAATTAAGTCCATAACCCCAATCTGGCATCCATTGACTAATTTTTTTTTTTAAAGATGCTGTTCAGAATAAGGATGTCAAAAGAAGGTGCTTGTGGTAGTTGAAGATCTGGATTTATTCATGGCTTATCTGTTCCAAGATATTCTTTCCTATACATCAACTGTACCAAGTTAAATATGAGTCTATTGAAAAGTGCAGAGTAGTGCAGATGTCTTGCTTCAATAGGTCACAAAAGCAACTTCTTAAATATTGGTTTGAGGGAAGATATACACAGTTCATCTAAACTTCAAATGAAGCCCAAGCTTGTAGTCCTAAAAGTATATTCTCATTGTGGGGCAGTTGTCCCACAACTTGAGAGAAATGCAGCTTTTACTGTTTGTACAGAAGACTTTGGAAAAAAGTCCAAAATACATAGATGGAGGGTGAAAACCCATGGCCTTTTGAGAAGTAACAGACTTGGGTTTGTTTTCTGAACTTATCTTTTGGGCTTTTTTTTAATCCTACAGAAAAGAATCCAGAAAAGACTATCAGTTTATTCTGATCAGTGATTTATCTGTGAGATTCCTAGAGCCTTGTGTGAAGGTTTCAAAGCTGCGGACCAAAGTAACTAATGTGTTGCAATAATATATTTAGCACATGATAAGGCAAACCACAGAGAAGAGAGAAAATAGAGGGAAGGGGGTGGGAGGAAACACATTCCCTGGCTGAGAAGTTATTGAATGTTTAAAGCTTGGGAACAGATAGTTTAGGGAGAAGTAGATTTCAATGACTTCTACTCTGTAAATAAATTGCGAAATCTAATGCGCTAGTACTTCATTTCTCTCTTTCAAGCATATTTTGGATGGCGTTTGTATCAGTTATACCCCAAACATAGTTTGATTTTGCATATAAGACATTTATATTCCGCTGCTCCTCAGAGTGACCTTAACGTGATTTATTGACAGAGGGAGGTAGAGCTATTCTATTTTTTGAGCAACAGCAGAAGGGAGAAGGAGAAAATATTTGTGGTTTTTAGTAGGATCTACCATGCATACATATATTATCTGTGCTGCATATTACATGTATTTCTGTCATTATTAGAGCTGTAATTTTCTGTTTCCTTTTCTGTAGTGCCTGATTTTCTTATTTGCCCCAGTATTGCACCAGTGTAACTCCACATGCTTCATCTGACTTCTTTCTCTTATGAACCTCATCAATGCGGAGAGATGTGGTCTTTTTCTCCTTTCCCTCTCCCATATCTTTGCTCTTGACACATTACATTTAAATCACATAATATGCCTCCTAACCAAACCTCTGAAAGTCCAGATTCTTTGACTGAAAGTCAAAGAAGAAGCGAAGAAAAATAACTCTCACAGTGATTTATCTGTAGTAGTGTTGGTCCTGTTTATGAAAAGGGTCAGAAAGCAGTCCTGTGAGTTCAGCACTCTGCTTTTAGATCTGAGGGGTTAGAATAAGAAAATCGATATGAGTAACACTGAAGTAGGAAGTAATGAACGGAAGGAAAAGCTTTTAGTGGTAATCTGCTTGGATCTCAAAACAAGGTGTCTAACCACAGCAAGGTAACGAGTCTGCAGAGCTCGACACATATGGACATGCTGAGCAGATGCTGTCATGTACCAGCTTTTAATGTTCTCCTACTCTGTCTCAGATGGACGCCTCTGAGGTGAAATACAGTGAAGGTGTGTTAAACAGGCAGCACTTTTAGGTGAATTGAAGGTCCTGGGTCATGTTTGTGGGTGAGCTGATGGAGATGCCTGGAGTTGTTCCTGCCTTCCACGTCACTGGCCACTCTGATGCTCTCTTGGAGGTTGCTGTGTAAATACCATGCTTAACTCCTACAGATCAAATCACTTCTCATTTCAACTGTCAGGGTTTCAGACTCATGCATTTCAGCCCTGTAGTCTGTGCCCCAGTCTTCTTCCCTCTGCTATTCCCCACGGAAATTCCAAAAGAAATCCATCAGAGAGGTTTGGATGGGGCATTACTTTAATTTCGTATGTTTGTAGCACTGTCAAACAAAAATGAAGCAAGACAAGATCTGCTTCATCCCATAGCTAACCATACAAGGTTAGCAGTTCATACTCACTCATGCTGTACTTGGGTGCCTGAAACAGGGACCAGGGAGTGAACCATTTTGTGGGCTCCTATGGACTTGGTATCTTTCCTCTTAACCATTTTTCAGGATTGTTTTGTGATAATCCGTTTTTTTCCTTAGAACCAAGTGGAAGGGGCAGTGCAGCCGTATTAAACACACGCATGCGTGTGAGCATCGATGTGTGCATTCCTCAGAGAAAGCAGAAAGAAGTCACTGTACTTTGTCAAACTGCTGGTATCAGCACAGTGTCTTCAGAAATCCTGTTTGGACCACAGAAAGGGTGGGGCAGAAGATCTATGGGAAGAATGTATTAGGAAACTTGGAACATGGGAATTTATGGATGTCAAGGTTAATTTCCAGGCTTATAAATTATGGAAACCATGGCAAATACAAGTTTGGTTTAAAAAATAGTAAGTCCTTAATTTCTGGTTTGAGTTGTGGATTTTGAGATTCTTGCTTGCTCTTCTGCCTGACGCTAACAGTACTTCTAGATGGCAGACAAAACTGCATGCCATTTTATTAATATAATTGCTCTTTAAGTAATTTGTCCCATTTCATTTCTTTGTCTCCAGGCAATTTTCAGGCAGTCAGCAGG
This sequence comes from Tauraco erythrolophus, assembly GCF_009769465.1. Classification (NCBI taxonomy): domain Eukaryota; kingdom Metazoa; phylum Chordata; class Aves; order Musophagiformes; family Musophagidae; genus Tauraco; species Tauraco erythrolophus. The sequence goes on along the minus strand of NC_141479.1, from coordinate 16,951,489 downwards.
CCAGTCAATTAGAGACCAGTAGAATACACATTTTATTATGAAGGATCAACTAAATGCTGTCAATATAGGATGTGCTTGCCTTATGGAACATGTCTACATGGTTTGATGTTGTCACAGGCTAGCTTCAAGCCCTGGGGCATGAGCCAGCTTTGGTCAGGAAGCCATTTAGACGCATTAGGGTGTGTGAATGTGTCTGCAGTAAGAAGTTTTACCTCTCAGGTGTATTTATCTGTATCTTTACTGTTTTTCATTAACATGGCTATGAGCCTTCTAGACTCCAGATGACTTAATCTCTGGTGATTTGGAGTCTGGGCAGTTCTTAACGTTGAGTCTGTTTGCATCTAACTGTAATTCTTCTCTTGCAAACTCAGTTCTCTGAGAGTCGATCCCTTGGCTTGATCTCCTCTTGTCGTGCAAATCAAACTGAAATCAGCAGAATTAGGTAAATGTAGATGAGATGAGTAAGCCAGCACTCTTCATCCATTAGGACTGCTCACTTGAGTTAGGACGATAGATATGAACAAGGATTTGCAAGATAGGGCCTTTAATCATGAGAAACTCACATGGAAAATCTGCTTAATCGGGAAGTCTCCCAGGGAACTGGCTGAATAGCCAATGATTCTAAATAGCTTTGATTGATTCTTAATGGGGACAATAATTCTGTTTAATGGGAATATCTTCAGATGATTTAATGTTGCTTTGGGCATTTTATATATCTTGGTCTTATGCCGGTCTTGTTTGTTTGCTTTTCTACCAGGAGTGTTTGATGGTTTTAATGCTATGATGTATGCAGGAGGGGCATGTGTTGGGGCACCCCTGCCAGTTCCTGGCTGTTGGCTTGCTCCTTTCATATCAATTACACATGTCGAGTTGCCTTACTAAGTGCTGCAAAGTCGCTATTGGCTTTGGAAAGCAGAAGTCTGCGTTTTTTCATCTGTGCAGAAAGGGCCTTCACCAAACTGTGTCAGCCCGTGCAGCATCCCTAGAGCATTGTCAGTGAAAACAGCGTGGAGTGGGCACTTTCTGGTCACGGGGTATTCCTGCCAGTGGGATGGGGAGTGGTACGCACAGCTCTGTCTCGGGTGCTTTTGCTGCATGAGCTATACTTTGTTCTATTCAGGTCAAACATTGATACATCAATGATAGGGAAGTGGAAAGACGTTTGGATGAGGACATGCTTGGTTCTGACTAAAGAACATCATTTTTTTCCCCAGAACATCATCAGATGAGGGAATACTTGTGAACATTGTGTGCATCTGTCAAAAGCCAGCTGTGTCAGAATAGATTGGAACAAAACAAACCAGTGCAAAGAGGACAAAGCAGTCCAGGTGAATATGAAACTGAGTAGACTTACTGTCTTAGATGAAAATCACATTCAATGCATATCCTCAGTGCTCTGGAGATGTGCTTTCTGTCTTTGAAATTTGGCTGTGAATTTGTAGATGCCCCAGCTTTTCTTAAACACTGGCTAAATCAAAAATCCCAGAGATACTTCGATTTTGCTGATGCTCCGATCTCACGTGAAGCACTGAGCTCGACTTCCCCCTCTGTTACCAAATTCCCTTAGTTTGTCTTCTAGTGCAAATGCTACAAGGTTAGCTAACGAAAGCACAATGCCATTAAAGGAAAAAAAAGTTTCTCGCCATTCATCCTTCCCTTGCTGCCAGTTTCTTAATTTAAGAACTAGTCCTTGTGTCCATTCTTGCACTGTATTTCTTCAGGACGTGATGGTGGGAGGGAGGAGCCCAAAGGATAGGACGCATTGATGAAGTTCTCCTGTCAGATGCCAGATTTTGGCTGGATTCTTGGAAAATCTTGCTTGCTCTATTAACTGGTGTGTAATTCAAAGTAGGGAGATATTGTGTGCTGCTTTCTGACCTTTGCAAACACTAAATCATGAAAATATCTGATTTATTGAATTTCTTCTCCCTTTCCAAAATCTTGCCAAAGTGGTCATGACCACAATAAGTGAACTGAAGTGACTTTGGTATTTGTATCATATATAAAATGTTTATTTTGGGACGTAGTTTGTGAAAATATTAATGTAAGATAGTTTTGGCCAGAGTGAAGCTTATAAAGAAGTAACATTTAATCATTAGAGACTGAACTGCACTCAGGCTGAACAGTGGTGTTCAAGATGACTTCTTGAATCAATTTATTCTATTTCTGGTATTAAGCATCAAGCTGGCAGGGTCCTAGGGTTGTCCATAATTCTGTAGATAGTACTATGTCAGTGTGCTCTTAAGTGCTGTCTGTAGCATTCTGCGTTGGATTTATTAGAAAGTTACCATCCTTAAAAACGTAGGGGTTTTTTTTGTTCTCTCTTAGCTTGAAGAGGCAATAGCATATTTTAGAAGAATGATACAGGTCTTTCTGTTCTGCACCAGAAATACCAAATTTTTCAATATCTTCAATATCGAATACTTTGAAGAAGTTAGAAACTTGAATTAGAATATTATGGATTAACCTCTCGATGGGGTAAAGTCCATCTAAGTTTATCAGATATTCTTTGGTCTCGTAAGATATTAACTATTCTGGTCACAACTAGGCCTATATATAAAATGTGCTTAGTTTTAAAAACATATCCAATTCTTCTTGCAGGCCTGTTGTGTGAAGGACTGACATGTAGACTTAACACAGGAATTTGATCTTCCTCTTCAAAACAAAATATATACTGAGATTGTCATCCGATTTCTTTTTGAAGTACTTTAAGCACATGTGTAGATAGATATGTAAATATGCAGAGAGTGTCCACAGCTCAGAACCCTAATAAATGGGGTGTGAGCACTATTCATACGTTACTTTCTTCTCTTTTGCTGTCCAATGTGTTCCAAAGGTAAATTTAGGATTGTTTATTTGGGTTTTGTTTAAATTTTAAAAGATTTACTTCTACAGTTGCTGCATTTTTGTGGTCCCTCTTAACACGCACATCTTCCTCATAGTGTGTTGTTCTTCATGTTTGTGGTGTTCTTCAGCAAGAGCAGTGTTTTCTGCTGGGCCAGCCAGGGCAGGAGGGGACCAGTCCAGGTGGTCAGTGCATGGTGCTGCTGGCTGGCACCAGCCCTAATGAGCACCTTGACATGTTGCTTTGGGTACCGTGGAATAGGAATGGCAGTCTTATGTGTTTGGGCGAATTTTGGATTTGGTGAATGGAAACCAGGGAGGGGAGGATGGTATCTATTCACAGGTCAGGTAAGGTTATGCGTTGCCTGGAGTGACTTTCTTTTGCACAAGCATTGGATCATCCATATTCTGAGGCTTAGCTCTTCTTTTTTACCCTAAAAAACCTCTGTCTGTTAGCCTTTTGGAGAATGATAATGTCAGTGAGATCATTGCGGAATTAGATGTTAGGCAAACCACTGGATATTTTGTTAAATAAAATGATCCTTGCCAATATTTTGCAATCAGTCCTTCAAGTTTAAACCACATCTTAAAGTTAAAATGTGTCTATGGATAGATAGATAGATAGATAAAATTATGTGTGTATACAGTAAGGCCTAAAATGTTCATTAATTTTAGTTCTTTCTTCATTGCAGAGATCATCAAAATAGATAAACAGCAGTTCTGAAATCTGAACTGGAGGGTGAAAAATTTGATGTGTTTTTAAGATACTTAGGAAGAGACATATACAAGGAGCTGGCTATTTTTTAGCAAGAAAAATGCCTTTGAAAACCTTTCCATAGTCCAGGTATCTTCTTCAAAACCACATCTGATAGGGATCTAATCTCCTCATTCAATAACATCGTCATTAAACATTAACACATCACAAACAACATGTTTATCATTTTAACATTACTTTTCAGGATCAGGTTTAAATTATGGCCTGTAAAAACAGTGTAGGTCCTGGTCTTTCTGTCTTTTTTCTTTTTTTGTTAAGAAAGATGTATTTGCTTTCTACAAAATGAGTATTTAATACCAAGTGAAAAGATGAGTCGCAAATGGCCTTTGACTTTAACACTTTGTGGTCCTGGCTCTGCTGACAGAAAAAAGCTGCATGATATGGGACAAACACAAAAAGATAGAGAGTTGACAGTGATCTGAAATAAAGACGACTCTACGTTTTAGACAAGCTCTTAAGTTATCGTGGGAGAAGAAAGGACTTTGGTTCACAAATGCTCTGTGCCTGACAGTGAAATGCTGTGCATGTTGTCACGCAATGTCTGGCTGGAGGTTTCCCGTGTTAGTGTGCTTTCTCTGCACGAAACGATGCTTGGGCTCTGGGGTAGCCCTCCTGGGCCTCCTCCGGGCAGCTGAAGGGCATTTCCAAGGCTGAGGCTACATCCTATGAGTAATGGCAAAGCTCTGCTGCTGGAGTATTGAACAAAGAAGAGTCAGCAGGGGTGGAGGAGACTAAGTGTCCTGGAGCTCAGCTGGGATCACTGTCTTCCACTGTCGGACCATTACCTACCCTGCCTTGTTCCTCAGGTACGGAGCATTTGTTTTGTTTTTCTGGGCTACGAGTACATTCTAGAACATGACTTCTAGACACTTCCCTGATATACGAAGTGATAACTGTCTCCCAAATCATCAAATTATGCCCTTTCAGAGAGCTGGCAGAAGGCCGACTGATGCCGTATGTCTCCGAGGAGTGTTGTGATGATGCCTCCTCAATCTGTGGCTTAGTGCAAAATGGCCAGGAAGACAAAACTGTTGCACAGTGCCAGCTTGCTTTCTTAGAAGGAGGAGGAAATCATTCATGTTGTCTCCATTGCAGGGACATGAAACAACCTGAACTTGAACTTTTGTCATCTGCAGCTTGCCCTTTTCTGAGTAATACCTCCTTCTCAGTACCATATCTCACTGTCAAAAGAAGCTTGAAAACATATTTTTCTCCTTTTCTGATCACAATAGGTCACATTAAACTTTACATCAAAGCAGGCCTGTACATGTTGTTACCTGTGCAAGTTCTGGGACTTCCTCAACTATCAGACACAGAGCTTTAGATTCCTAGAAAATAATAAAAATATATTATTGAAATATAATATGAATAGAGGTTTTTAAGCACTTTTTAGAAAGTGTTTTGAAGGTAATTCTTCAGCTTGGTGTTTTTTTTGTGTTTAAAAGCTTTCAGGTAATTTTTCAGTCCATCAGTTCAGCTACTCTCCATAATGCAACTGTTTTCTCTGATTCCCTGAAATGCAAGACTCACCTCCTCGTTCTTGGTCTGTGTGTTGGTTCTGTAATGGATTGCAAAGGCAAACACAAAACTTCACAGCCTTTATAAGAATGAAACACCCTGAACTCATCTGTAGAAGCTGACAGAAATAAATATACAACTGTACAGGGTGCTACACAGGGAGGTGGGTTTGCACCCATTGCACGTAGCTTTCCCACGCGCGTTCTTAGGCACATCTCTGATTTGAGATGGGTTCAAGGCTCTTGCTTCTTCCAAAAGACTTAAGCATCTTTCTCTGAGTATCAGAGCTTAAAACATGTTTCAAATTGAGGCTTCAAAAATAGTGATTCATTTCTGGTAATTCTGGTCACAGATTTCTTCATTTAGAGAAAGCAAACCTTTCTGGAGAAGGTCTGAGAATCATCAAGGTCTGGGCAAATGAGGTCTTGTCAAACATTTACGAACAAATGTTCTTAAAATTGAATAGCTTGTTTAGTGGTGGGAACCATTATTTCCTTATCTCTGGTTGTTCCTTTCTTTCTTTACTAAGATACTGCTTTCCTGTGTCCTGTTAAATTCCTCATCCTGTTAGAAGGGGGGGGGGGGAAGAGAGAAATATTGTACTGAACTGCATGGACATATTGTCATTGTGATTTCCTATTAACTTTTTGCTGATTCCTGCTTACTTACCATGTGCTTTAATGTTCTGTTATGTTTTCCAGCAGCAGTGTGTCTCTGCAGAACCAAAACTTACTGTTTGCTGCTTTGCTGTTGTTGTCTTCATGTAAAATAGCCTCCTTAGGATCACAAGAACAACAGGGCCAGTTATTTTAATCAAATGATGTTTTTCAGGATCTGCAAAGGTCGCAATATCAGCCTCTGCTCTGACCCCTGAAACAAAATCACTTCCATTCACGTTATTATCTTCAGCGTGTGGGAAACAGCCGGAGTCTGAATATTCTTTTTATCCTCCTCCTGTATTTTTTCTTTTCTTTTTTTGTACTTGCTCGGTTCCTGTTGAAAACGCATCCAACCTATAAACGAACAGCCTCCTCTGTGTTCATTCCCCAAGCATTCTCCAAATATTCACATTCTTAAAATACCATCTTCTTCCTTATTTTCTCAATTCTTTATTTGTTTACACTCAAAAGCTTCTTTGTAGCTGCCTACACTGAGCTGGGAAAACATATAGTCTAGTCCTCCTTTATTTAAATGTACAGTAGATTGTTAATGTCTTTGTTAGCAGATACTAGCAAGCTTTATTGAGGACAAACCCATATGCCAGTGAAATTGTACAACATCAATGCTCCCAAATGTATGCAATATTCTTCAGATTAACTGGGTTCCATGGAGCATATTCCCATCACAACGTGCAGAGGTTTTAAACATATAACTCTCATTAATGTTAATGGGAGTCACATGCTTCAATCCCAGCACTTCTAGGTAGGAATAGCATCGCTTTAAGTGAAACCAGTGTCCACCTTACTGTGAACTATTACAAAGAATGATTACAGTTTTCTTCTATGGCTGGGAAGGGAACAAGTGCTACCAAATCACCCCTTTAAAACTCTTTATATTGCTAACATTGCTGGACAAAAAACCTGTGCCGAATTGCGTAAATAACTTGTTACTGGAAATTTTGCTGTGTCATGTTCAAAGGTAAAGTATAGCTGTTCGACAGGCCGCCTTGAAACAACAGAAACGAGCATGAAACAACACTCTGTTTAGCAGAAGGAAAGAATCATCATCTTTCTTGGTAGCACACATCCTATTTTCATGAATTTGAAATAACGTATATACATAACCAGTACATGCATTCATTGGTAAGACTCCTACTAGCTTTTCAGTGTGGGCTATTTAATTATATTTTTCCTAACCAAAACAATAGCTTTGGTGGCAGTTTTGTTTCCAGATATTATTTCACAATAGTTAATAATACAGTTCTTTCAGAGAGCTGGAAATGCAGCAGGCATGGCATACTGGAACTGAAAACAATTCTGAAAATGGACAAAATCATTTACTGTGGCACCATAAATAGATAACTAGAGAAATTGCACTCTGAGGTCATTAAGGAAGTTTTGGATTACTTTATGTCAGTCTTTTCAAATTTGTTAGTTAATGTCTGTGTGTTTAGCAGTTAACTAGTCGTTTGTAGACCGGTCATTAAGGGAGTGAGTAACAATCACACATTTTTTTGTTTGATCATAGCAAACACAATTATAGCAGTATTATGTGCCTGAACTTGAACTACCAAGGCTTTAAGTAGTTTGAGGGTCTCTTTGTCTTACAAGTAGCCGAAGACATAAACACAACTTTATAATTTCAGTATGTCACTTTTTGATTTGTGATGTCCACCATGGTATGACATAGGCTTTCATCAGTAATTTGGTCTTGAGTTATGATTAGTGGATTTAGAGGTCTCTGGTAAAAGAACTTCACTTCAAAGTCATGTACTGAGTTTGATATTTAAGTTACATCCAACACTGGCCAGTACTGGAAACTTCAGAGTAATTTTTTGGTGGGCAGTTGTGAACTTGCTTGGTTTTATGGAAGTTTCATCGCATTTTCCATCAAATAGTAAGGAGTTTGTATTCTGAAGCATGCAAGATCTATACCTTTTTCTTGATTCTTTTGAGATAAAGGGAGTGGTTTGCATGCTCTGCTCAAATGACCTATTTTTATTTGAATCTTGCCAGATCGTAAGCTTATCATTTATTAGTAGGTTTGTTTTTTCCCTGAATAGATTAAATATTGTAATGAATTGACTAAGTAGGATAACTTTGTGGCCTAGGACAGATACGGATAACTGTATTTTTTTCAGATGAATTGATAAAATGTGTGTGACTATACAAGGTAATTATGACTGCTGTCATAATGCTTCGTGTGCATAACTTGTCCATCTTGAAGCCTCATAGAGCTTGATTCTGGTTATTTGTGAATTATTTAACACAATACTTTTTGCATTCGGTGTCACGCTCTGGTATGAACATGCAAGGGAGGAACAGTAACAGTAAAATAGTGGAAATGAGTGAGTCTGAGAACATTGTAGAAGAATGAAATGAAATCAATGAAACAAAGAGTAGGAAGGATTGAGGTCAAGCATAAAAGACCCGTCAGAGATACAGTGCAAGTTGGTGGACTAGTGTTTTAGGTGAACATCTTTGTGTCTTCCTGGAATCTACATGAACAAAGTGTTCAAACCAGGATTTGTTCTTATGTGACTTGTGCACATGAGGAGCTGTGCCTTTGAAATCTATTTACTGTGGGAATAAAGAGAGCAGGTTTCTGACATCACATAGATTCCCGTGGAAACAGATTTTGTAGTCTCAAGGATAGGTTTATGTTTTGCTTGCAACAGGATCCAGTGGCCTTGGAAGGAGAAATCGTTTACATAGCAAGAGCAGACGTAACTGCTAATGAAAATTACAGCCTGTTCTATATTCCTCACTTACTCCTGTAGGAAAATACTACTGTGATGTTATGTAATCATAGGATAGGTTTTATATTCCTGAAGCAACCAGGCCACAAACAGAAGGGACAGAAAGGGGATGATTCTGTGTGACATAATTGGATATGGCAATAGGCCAGACTGATTCTACTGGAAAAATCCCAAATCCTGTGCATGGAAGATTACTGTGGAGGGAGAAGCAACATCATTGTTTGGTTTACATGGCATAGATGTTGGAGAGGCTGAGGAGCAGAGCACAAAATGCATCTGATCTTCTTGAAAAGGTCCTTGATGTTTATCTCGAAAGAAGCACTCAACCTCCTAATTCTTTCTTCTTCAGTCAAATATATAGGCAAAAATGTTTTATCTAATACATCCATGAGCTGGGGTGGTTGTGGGCAGTCTAAGGGAGGAAGCCTTTAATCTCTAAAAATATTTTGCCTGATTGAGTCTCTTTTGCTTAGTAGTGGACTTTTTACAGCTACTCCATTTCATCCTCTAATACTATATTTTTTGGTCCATTCCTCTGGTGCTGGCAATCCCTGTTCCTCAGAACGAGGCCATGCAGACAAAACAGTAGGTCTGCTGGTTTGTGCAATCATATGTACAGAGAAGCATTCGGAGGTTGGGAGATGGCTATCGCTGATCACGTGTCAACATCTTCAGAACTCATCTAGGTCTGAGCAAACTGTTGCTCAAATAAAGCCCAATTCCTTCCTGCTTATTCAGTGCTTTGCTTATTATACCAATTTGCAAGCTTTCTGTCTGCAGCATCATCTTTCTTATGCTGGCTTCCCTACAATCTACTGATTCATTTACGTCTCAAAACAGCCATCTCTGTTGCCTGAGTATGTGAGAAACTGATTTAACCCCAAGCTCAACACTTGTGGAAACTGGCAGTTTTATGTAGTCTTTGCCTTTCCCCTCCGATTCCTTCTGTACTATCAGGCTTTTTACTCACTTCTGCTTGTACCACTTCCATGCTTGGAAAGGGTGGAAACTTTTTCACTTTTTTTCTCCCCCATCTTTTCTCACCATGTCTCTGCATCTTATCACTGATTGATTTGTATGCATGAGTCATGGCAAAAATTGAACGTCTCATCCTCCTAACCAACCATCTCCACCTCCACTTTCTGTCCTGTCTCTCAGTCCTGCCATGACAATGTCATACTTGACTCATCTCTCTTTGTGTTTGCTTCGTCACACAAGTGGGCAAGAGTCCTGTCAAAACACTTAATGTTGACTCAGGATTAAGTTGGTAGAAGGAGGGTTCACTGGCACTTTCCATTAGGTTGGAGTGTTCCAAGAACTAAAATAATCCTTCTTCAGCATCTTTGTCCATCAGATAGAGTATCTAGCTAGTGTTAAACTGGGAAGAGATTAATTGAGGTGGTTTGAATGATTTGCCCAGGGGCCAGGAAGGACACTGCACAGGGCCGGATCGTGCCAGAGTATTGTTTGAGTGGAAGGAAAGGCACCAAATCATTTTTCTTCCCTTCACTGGTTTGGCACACGGTGACCCAGAGCAAGTGTGTCCTTGTAGTCCAGCCAGATACAGCAATTGTTCCCTCTGAGCATCCTTGCGCAGACTGCAAGCAGAGACAGCAGGAAGAGCAGGGGTGGGCTCACAAACAGTTGCCCAGTGTCAGTGGTGGTTCCATAGGTACAGTTCTCAGCAGTGGAATTAGTGCTTCTGGGTGTTTTAAGGGAAAGCATTAGCCTAATTTATCAGCTGCATATATGGCTGGAGTCAGAAATTGGCGAAGAGATGTGAACATTGAGTGGCCTTCAGTGAGCAAAACCTGGACAAAAATACTGTGTTCTTGGCCAAAGCTTGGTACAGAATTTTATTCTTTTTCTGATTGCCACTGACTACCAGTCCAACTTTCCACTGTTTCTTCTGTTCGTGGAGAAATGTTGACCACCACACTGAAGGATGCCTCACCTTTATTCCTTCTAATCTGCTTTTGTCTGTGTGCCCTTCACTGTGTTACAGCTCCCATTGCTAGGCATTATACTTGGGAAAACTGCTTGCTTTTTATTAAAAAAAAAAAGCAGGGAAGAAAGAGAGAGGGGAAGAAAGGACTTGTGAGCCTATGGTGAACTTAATTAACATCACTGGAGGGACAGCAATAAAGTACTTAACAGGGCTGTAGTGAACCTTGCAAGACATGAACAAGTCAAAAATATTATTGACGTATTCAATTATTTGCAGTTGTGGGGGTTTCATTTTCTCTGACAACTCCTGAAAATAATAAAGCACTTAAAAGTTCCGCTTTCTCTTGGCTGACCTGGCGCTCCTGCAGCAGCACAGTGTGTTACCCCGGGAGGGAGCCGAGCCGGAGCCAGCGGGGCGAGGAGCGCTGAGAAAGCAGTACACGCGGTCCCTCCGGAGTGGAGCAGCTCACAGTCATCTCTAGGGGCTCTTCCTGCCTGGCCTGTATTATTTATTTTACTATTATTAGCATTTCTGAGACACCAATCACTATGGTAACTGGGTGCCCGTAATAACTTTGCATTTATGTGGTTCTTTTTGCCAACAATTTCTCCGTACTTCACGGTTACTAATTACTTTCACCCCGCACACGTGGCCCGTTGCGCTCTCTGGGTTATTAAACCTGAGGACTTCTTACAGACGGGAAGACCGAGGTGCAGAGGGGTAAGGGCTGAGTCTTGAAGCGTCTCCTCGCTTCTGGACCTGCCTCACCACGACAAACCTGCATTCCAGCTTCCTTCCCTCCTTCCTAGTGGCATGTTGTGATAGGGACTTAAACCAACAACCCTCTGCAGGCTTCATCTTTCTCTGTAAACTGTACCCATCACTTTCCTTCTGCTTGCTGAGCCTTTGAGACCCAGCGCTGGGAGCCAGGGAAGGCTTTGGCTGAATGATCTTGATGTGGGTATTTCTCACGGCTCTTCAAGAGTCGGGACTCTGCAGTTGCAGTCGCCCACCGGCTCAATAGTGTCAGCTTTAATCCTTTTAATATTTCTCTTTTTAAGATCATCTTAACTCGGGGGCCAGGTGGAGGTTGGATGCCACGAAGCCTGTGAGCTTCTGGGGTTGTGGAGGGGAAAGACACAGTCTGCAGCAGTGCCTCTGTGCACATCACGGGAAGAATTATGGCTGATTTTCACATATATCTATAACATCTGTGTGGCTAATAAAATTGACGGAATTTGTCATAATCAGCCTGTACTCTCCAGTGAGAGAATTATGTCTGAGCATTTGGAAATCTCATGCACAGGCAGTTACTGAGGGAATTCGCTGTGAAGATTAAGTTGTTTCTGCGTGGCAATGGGCACCCGCGCTGAAACACCATAGCTGCTTCTGCGCTGCAGCGGAGCTCTCGGAAAGATTATATTGCTATAATGGGACACAGGTATAAGCTGAAAAACCACACATTTGTGTGGGCAGCCACTGCCACACGCGTGCGTTTACACACACACAGTTGCACTAGGGTAACGTATTGCCAACGCAACTGAAACTAATCCCAGAAATGTTGCTTTGAGCAGCCCAGTCCCCCAGTCTGGGTGGCAAAGGGAAAGCCCCTGTGAAGAACAACATATCCTGCTAGTCCTCCAAGGACAGAAACATGGGAAACAGGCATCTTTTGTAAAGTTGCAGCTTTGTAGAAAATCATACAGGAGTGTTTTATAATAATGTTACTTAGCGTGCTACTCAGTGGTTTGGGTTTTTTTGCTGTTGTGATGAAGAGTTGGTAAAATCTGTGTTGTGTTGTCGGATCAAATGTAATCGGCTGATAGCTGTCAGGATCCCCAGGAAAAACTGGACAAATAATGCTGGGATGATGAATTCCGATCACATTCATTTCATAAGCAGAGGTAGTTGAAGTTGCATATGTGATGGATTGAAAAACAGTACTCGAGAAGGATTCATACATTCTGTATTTATTTACTGCGTTTTGTTGGCTATGGGCTTAAACAAAATTGGTTTTGCATCCAAAATGTAATCTGAATGCCTGTGAACACAGGAAGGCAGATGAATACAAGTCATTCGGGCATCCAATTCCTTTGCATGTGCATGTAAACACTTCTTTTTGAAACATCAGGGTGGGCAACATTTAGCAGTTTGTTAAGCATAAGTAGTCTGATTTTTTCAAGGTGATGACTAGATTTGCTCTAAGTCTGGAAAATATATATTTCTGACTGTGCTCATTCTGTATGTCCCACCTTCTCATAGCCCTGTCAACTCTGTGACTTGAAAAACCTCTTGGAGCAGCATCTGATATTGCTCATTTAAGTTCAGAAAGAATCCAGACTAAGTGAACCTCTTCTGTAACTCCCCTGTCTTTCTGGGATGGATGTAGCTATTCTCGCTCCACTTTTTGAAGAGCGTTTTGGGGCCTGACCCAAAACACACAGATTTCTGAGGATTTCAGATCAAACCCATGTTACCATAAGAAGCAAGCACTGAACTGCCATTTAAAAGTGAGTTCAAGTCTTTTATTGTTTTAGATCCAATGATAATAAAGACAAATGCATTGGATTAATAATGCTCCTACCTTGAAATTTAATTTAAAATCCCTTGTAATGTAATCACATTTGGGTGTGCCATTACCCAGATGGAGAGAAATTTGTTTTGTTGAGAAATTACTTTAGCATAAGAATGACTTGAGTTTATTAACAGGGAAAAAACATGACTCCCCTCCCCAACCACTCCCCATGCATTCCAAAAATAAGAAACTCATTTCAACATGGACATTACTGGTTAAAAAATAATTACACATAATGAAATGTCATATTTCACACATACTCCCTGCAAACCACGCTTCTTAGTCTTCCCCAAAACACTGCAGGGTGTAACCAGCTCTTTCTTCCTCCTTCATGAAAAGAATATTTCACAATGGAATTGTGTGATGACAAAAAAAAAATGATGCTGGAAAAGCATCACTACCCAGAGAGACATAAGGAATTGCCACAGGCCACTGCATATAATCCCACACAATATTAAGTAGTCATTGTATCTCTTTCCAAGGCTTCATTCTTCTTTTGTGACCTACAGCCTCAATGAGAGTTTTTACAGAAATAGAGCGCCATGGAACAGCAAATTTGGGAACCGTGTCATTTGACAAAAAATGTTAGGCTTAGAATGTTATTTTTTTTTAATGCATCTTTCAGCCGCTGTCATTAAAATTGTTAAATAACATTAGAAGTGTGTTTTGCCAATTACCTTGGGGACAAGTATAAAATATTGGACTGTTGAATGCGTTCCACAGAAAAAATAAAACTGCGCAGCGCAAACGCTAGATGAAGAACTTTCTTAGGTGGGTGTTTGCAGGGCTGGACACAACAGCACGCCTCAGCCTCCGTACCGAGCGTTTCCACTGCGGGGACAGCTCTGATTAGCTGTGATTAGATAGTCACAAATCAAGGAGGTGCTTTCTATAAATGTTTGTTTGCATTTAAAAGCGGGTTTCTGCAATGCTGATGCTGCTGACAGTCTCACCGCAGGAGCACCGGCCAAGTGCGGGTGCGATACCTACGTGTGCACAATGTGTGCAATCTGTCTTGGGCACTGAGGCCTCCTCACCTACCAAGTTCTGGGTTATTTCTTCAAGTAGGGCTTTGGTGGGACTGATACTTACTTTGTTAAGTAGATTCAGTGTGTGAAGAAACGTGTACGTCGTTCTATGTAAAACTGAATCGCACAGATTGATTTTGTGCCTGAGAACAAGAATATTCAGCATATACATTAATACTAACTCATTGCTAATTATGTATTTCTTAATATGGGCAATGCTGTGTATCTCTGGAGGCAGAGATGAGGTTTGGATGGATAAAATTATTTTACTCCTACAGTATTCCTTTTTAAATAAATGTAGAGAGATAAGCCTGTGATGTTACTAAGACAAGAAACTGCTAGAGAGGATCTGTGATTATCATGACTGCAGTACACAGGGATAAAATGGTGCTGAGTTGAAGTTCCTGTGGCAAGATTTTTGCAAACTCCAGGGATTTTTGAGGACAGTAAGAGGGAAACCAAAGATGTTTCAGTTTTCTTTGCTCCTTAAAGCTCCACCCTGAACTAAGATAGGTAGCGATGTTGGAAGAAATGAAAGAAACAAAGCAGGCAGGTGAGGAACTGATTGGAAACCTCAGGAGCAAAATAAAGACAGGGAAGGAAATTTGACAAAACATTTTTAATTCTTCTCCTTGAATGAAACAGGTATGTGGGGGAAAAGAATGCTCATTTAAATACTGAAATTTCAAAAATCCTCTCAGTTCAATGCCCCAGCCTACTCCTGCCTGTAATTAACAGTACCCAATGGTAGCGCTCATTAACCCCAGTAATGCTTTGTTTAAAAAAATACTTCGTAGAATTGTAGTCTGTTTTTTATTGCTGTGCTTTGCTGGATGTCTGGGAGAGGTTATACAGCCACCCATAACCCACTCCATCCTTAAATCCAGGCATGCTTTAGATTCAGAGCTTTGAAAACCAGCTAAATTTACACCCAGCTTGCTCTGGAAATAAATCTGCTCATTTAGATGAGGTCTCATTTGAAATGGCTTAGCCCAATAATTAATCATTTCATTCTCTTTATGTATTTGTGGGTATTTGAAAGAAGTTTGATTAGTTACCAGTGATTACACTTCCCAACACCCTGCAAAGGAAATAATAAAATAAAACCCGTCAGGCTTTTGGAAGGGATTGCTGGGGATGAATTTGGGCTGAATTTAATAGCGACTTACTAACTGGCAATTATTTGTCTGCCTTTAACACGAACTCCGTAATGAAAGAGGTTATCATCCAGGAGTTATACCAAGCTTGTGTGTAGACCCTGCGATGGGAAGATACTGTGCTACGAGCAAACAGCGATAGCTTTCGAGTCCCTCCCCAGGCAGGGGCGGCAGGAGAAGAGCCGTGGTGCTGTTCCGGATCACACGAGCACAGGTACCCACCGGCCCACTCTCTGCCCAGCCCCACTGGATGCTCAGCCTCTTCCTGCTCAGTTGTTTGGGCTAGTTCAATAAATATAAGAAAACAGATGAGCTTCTGTTGCTGATCTGTTGTTTCTAAAGGCACTAAATTATTTGAAGGAGTCCTGGGACTCAGGTCTGAATATGTTTGCCTAATCCCAAGGTTTTTTGCTTGTAGGGAGCTGCAGAGGGGACAAGATCGTGTTGGTCTGAGTAGATATTACACATCTAATGCTGCCTATCGTTTCTTATCTATATTGTGGCCAGAGTGAATGAATGTCAGAGTTCAACATACCCATGCTGTTTAACCTGGTGCTATTATCACAATGACCTTAACCAGCTAGGCAGTTCACGGAGTAGGCACTAAACAGAGCATGAGATGAATTTAATGGATTACTAGGGAGTATGTTATTGCAAGGAAAAGCACCTGTGGAGCAACATATTTACCTCAGTTCCACTGAATGAGCATGTTGAAAGTGAATTGGCACAGCCTTCTGCTTTATGAAAGGAAGTATTTTGTCATTCTTCATGCTTTCATTAAGAGGATTTAAGGCAGAGGATGCTGAAATGGTTCTATGTGGCACAAAAAAAAAAATCACAGATTAATAGTGAAGCTTGAAAATAGTAAAGCATCTGATTTTTGCTTTTTCATCAACGAGCCTAATAAACCAGGATGAAACTATTAACATACAAATAGACAACCTTCTGATTAAAACAGCAGCAGCCAGCCCAGCCTGAAAAAGACCTCGTCACACAGAAAGCAATTATGATAGTGAATGTTGTCCGATTCACTTCCATTTGCAGCAAACTAGAACATCAAAATGTAACCAATCATAATTTTGCAGAAAACACTGGTATTATTTAAAAACTAAGATGCTCGTGGTTTTCATGATCACGATTGGCGTTATAGAAGCCTCCAAATCTACTGGCTTTACTCTTTTGAATCAAAGGGTTTACTCCTTTGAATTTCTATTGTAGATGTATACTATAAATAAGGAAAAGTAAGCCCTCAGGACGAAATGTTGCAGGAAACATTCCCAGGGTAAATTATCCTATATTATACTGCTATAGTATACATACTTTCCTGCATCTCCCCAAGATGATCTTCCGTGGGTAGAATATACTTACTGACTTAGCCATTGTTTAACAGTCTACCTCCTGATGGTGATGATAACCTAGTGGAAAGAAGTTTCCTGATTTTAAAGTCAAGCCATGACAACCGATACCACTAAGCTATTTCAGCTTTTGCATAAAAGAAATTTTGTCATGAAGTGAATCACTGGCACAGGAGAATTTTCCCTTGTGACAAAGCGAAGCCGGTTTCCTGTTTACACGGACCGAGCATTCCTCGCACAAACCATCGCGAAAGCCTGTCCAGAAGCGTGCTCTCTCCTCCGAGCAGGGAGGCTTTCCAGTAACGCTGTGCTGCCCAATTCCAGCTTGTGCAAGTGTAGTATAGGTGGTATGGAGCCCTTCTGAATTTTCTTTTGCCTCCATTCAGAAAGGGTGTAGATACATGCCTAAATCCCTCCTTGTTCAGGAAAGTGCAGAGGCTCATCTGTAATTTAAAGCATGTGTTTAAGTCCAGCTGATTTCCGAGGTGAGCACATGAATATGTTGAGATACGTTGGTTTCTTTTCCATATCTTGAACCACAATACACTCTGCTCCTTCTGGAGAAAGGAATGAAGATGCGTTTTTCCATGTGGAGGCAGGAGTGCCTGTAGAATTGTCTGAAGGAATATACTACTTTTTGCCTGAGAGAAGCAGTTCTCTTGGTTGTTTTAAAAAGAAGTCTTAACATGGTAACTCTGAAATGTTGACACTTTTCGGTATCTGTCCTGATTTTGATATTGAGGCAAGTATGAATTTAACGTGTCAGTGAGCTCACCTTCCAGTACCCTTTTCATTTCATAAAACTTATTTTGGATATTCCTTTCTAGCAGGACATAAAACTGGTAACTTCTCACTTACTTAGGTGGTCCAAAACCCGATCATCATGCATTATGAATGAATTCAGGGTTGGAGCATGGTGGAACATGATTTCTGCATCACACAGAGTTAAAAATCTAATTAGACAGCTAAAGTAGCCTCCAAAAGTGCAGACGCTCTTTCGCGCTCCAAAATAGTTGCATCAGCTATCAATCAAGTGGATAAACGATGCAGACAGGCAACCAAGTTTTTCATTTGTGAGTAATATTAATTGTGGGTGTAAAATGAAAGATATAACGAGTGGTGAAGTACTCGGAAGTACTCAGTACTTGGATGAAATGCTTTCTAAAGTTAAGTCCAAATGGAGAGTTACAAACGGGATACTTTTATAAGCAAATAAAACTTCAGCTCTTCACAGGTCATTGTATGTTCTTGAAAAATATGTAGAAGTGCCCACTGATTGTTATTGTTGTTCTTGATTTTGGCTTTCAAGCACTGTGTTCTGGCTTGGCGTTCATTGGTCTGGAGTAGTTGGGCTGGGAGAGCAGCATTCAGACCTTGGTTCAATATGCAAGGCAAATAAATTATGCAATTATTTGATTCAGAGTCGCAGAGTAGCATCATATGGAAACAAATGGTGCCAAATCAAGACCACATGTTTTTAAGAGGATTATGAATTTAAGTGATATGCAGCTAAATGTCATCTATTCGCAAAGAATTGAGGAATTTGAAAAAAATCCTTTTGAAGATTCTAGTGAATACAGTAATTGTAAAAACACTTGCCAGGATTTTTCCGATGTGTCAAGGATTTTGAAATTCAGACAGAAATGACTGTTCCTGATAATCCTTTCTGAACAGTATTCCTGATTGCTGTTCACTAGAGTCTGATCATTTCCCCATGGAAGACTGGATATCTGAACCAATGATTTCAAGCAGTAATTGACATTACAAGTTTTCAGATGTTTAGGGTTTTTTATAAATCATGTATATAAAGTGGACCATTCTTTATTTTCAAGGATTTAAAATCTAAAAAATCTCAAATGCTTTCTGCTTGCTTTTTTTTTTCTTTAACAAATAGTGCATTTATGGCATTTAATGTCCTGTTTGCAGTGCCTTGAAAAAAGACCTTTATATTTTCCCTATCTAGACACTGCACAGAGCTCTTCACCTCATGTCTGTCACTGAGGTCTACATGTGGTTGCTAAGCCTCCACTATCACATAAAAGGGTGGAGACAGGGTAGCAGTTTTCTCTGGAAAAGAGACAGATGACCATGCCAAGTCGCATAGAAGTATTGGCAATAGCTTTCTTGGGGAGAGATTGAGACAGCTTTTGACAGGAGCCAACACCCATTTTCAGATTAAAAACGTTCGTCCCACCATCTAACTCCCTAGTCTCTTCTCCAGCAGACACTTCTCTGGGAAAACACCCACTGCTGCGTGTCTGAGGCCAGTGGATATTCTGTGACTTGTTCTGTGCTTCCTAAATCTGCAGCACCCACCCTGTGTCTGCTCATCCTCTCTTTTTATCTCATTTTTACCGCATAAAATACTATGAACAACCAACTGGCTACATTTAAATGTAAGAATGTGAGTGAAACAGATTTCTCCCTGCTTGTTGTCGTCTTTCTGGAGACTTCATGGTGGTATCTTGTCTCTTTTGTCCTAGTATCAGTTTGGTCTTCGTTTATGTTGTCTGGCACTTTGGGTTTTAGAGTGTCCCATCCCCAGGCAGTGGGAGCCTAACGGAGCTCACATCTCCTCGGATTGGTGTGGGAGGGATGGGAGGGAGCCCACGGTCGGTACGTGCGCTGCTGGTTCAGGCAAAATGGACTCTGCATACACAAATGATGTCATTTTGGCTAAATTCAGGCCCAAAGGAATCACTGTTTTCTTATGTTTCTCTCTCACATATGTATTTTTAGACTCGCTATCGTTTGGATACTAGCTTGCACAAGTCCTGTTCTCTGAATGGTTTGGGTTTTGGTGCAAGGTCAGGGTCATATAAACCTGTTTATATAGTTAACTGTCAGCTGAATTCAAAGCGATTTGGACAGGTCTGCTATGGAAACCTGAAACACGTAGCCAAGAGCAGGTGATTCCCAAATCATCTGAAATCTCGTTGATATATGCAACCAAGTATTTAGTCAGTTTTAAAGCTTTTGTATAGAAGACACTAAAGATCCTTATAACTAAGTCATTAAAATACGTTTTAAGAGTGAAAAAGGATGAGGGAGTATTTCCAAATACACGTTTCAAAATAGACATTACAAGATTGCCAGAAATTTTTGGAAATCGAGGAGATAGCAGTATCTGCCATTTAGATAACCAAGCAGGAAACAAGTGCTGTGAGTGTTGGAAAGCCCATGGAGCACAGGGATGGGGATCAGAAGGCAGAGGTAAGGGAAGGGCACTCTGTGGGCTTTATTGTGTCCCAAGACTCTGCATCCTATTTTCTACACTAAAGGAACACACCGTGTTGGTTTTCTGCAATAAGCAGGATATTGTTTAGGTCCTTTTCCAACAAAGTATTATCAAGGGTGGGTTTTTTTGTTTTGCTTTTAATTGAGGGCAGCAGCAAAGTTCAGAGCACCATATGCAGATGTTACAGGGACACGAAAGTACAAGATAAGGTGCTTCCTACCACAGGAAGGCTTTTTTAACAGTTGGGTTTTAAGCTGATATTTATGAAGGAAGGAAAGTCAAAGGCAACAGTAATTAATGTCATCAAGCACTGTGTTCTGGCTTGGCGTTCATTGGTCTGGAGTAGTTGGGCTGGGAGAGCAGCATTCAGACCTTGGTTCAATATGCAAGGTCTGAATGGTCTAGATTTTCAAAGCAACATAGTGGAATTAGGAGCTCAGTTGCTTCAGCTTTTCAGAAGACTTTAGCACAAGATTAGGCCGCTTTGAAAGACAATGAACACCGAAATCTAGGGGTTTTTTTTCCTAATTTTTATATAAGAAATCTGTTCTGTTCAAGTATACGGATTACAGATGGAAAAGAACGTTAACAAAAGGGAAGGTAAATTCACAGGCATCACCATCTTCCTTCATTAATGGTTCTCAGCAGAACATGCTGAGCTTTGTGACTTTTTATTTATCATTAAAAAAATTTTTATTTGCTGAATGGTTAAAACTTCTTTTCCTGGTAATTTGGGAATGTAGCTGTTTATTATATGGAATGATAAACAGTAGAAGTGAAAATCTTTTCAAATGGGTTCATTTGCAGCCCTATAGAGCTATGCTTCATGAGTTTATTTGCATCGTCAGTAGAATCTAAACTAATTTAATTCATGGTAGGGAGTGCATGTTAATGACTTCACTGGGTGGTTAAAGGTAGCGCACACTCCCTTCTTACTCAGTGGTTCTGATCTACAAGCAGGTCAGTGGATCAAAACCACATAGTATCTCATGGGTGGTAAGGACCCTATGGGAACTGAATTCATGGTGCCCATGTTGTTCTCCATAGATATTTTTATACATCACAAAAACTACTGGTGAGTTTGCTACCGCATCAATCAGTCTGGTGGTTGAATTAGATGCAGAAAATAGCTGTATCCCTGCCCAGGGTGAGCGAGGTGCTGCTGGCCAGGAAGGGAGGGAGCTCTGTTGACAGCTGAACAGCATTTACACCTTCCCAACTTCCTCCCTTGCAGGTTTGTTCTGACTTCAACAACTCTCCGGCCTTCACGGGCTTGAAAAAATGTGTAAAGGAAGCAAAAGAAAAGGTATTTCAAGGAATGAAATTAAGTATTGTAAAGATCTTTGAATAACTAGTGTTTTCAAACTGGGTTAAAGCAGACTTAGAGTAATCTGACATGATGTAATCCTAGGGAAGTTGCAGGAAAGCAGAAATTAAGTATTTATTTGGGGTATTACAGTGTCTAGTATAAGATATTGTTAAGTACTGTCAGTAACTCATTATATATTTATTTTAAAAAATAAGAACTTAAAAGAAAAAAGAAATTTCGATTAAAATGCAGTTGCTGTACATGCATTATACATGCTTCTCCCTCTGTTCCACTAATGGATCCTGACTGCCAGAACAGCGAAACGAACCATTGCAATTAGCGGAACTAAGACCCAGATCTATTAAAAATTTTCCTTTGCCTCTAGTATAGAATTTCAGACAGATCCCTGATTTCTGTGAAGCATTTCCAAACTATCACAGCTATGCTGTAAAATGAGTTTTCTGTCAAATGGAATGAGTGTGGTGGTAGAAGCCATTGAATCTTCTGCTTCCTAATGGCCAGACACCAAAGACCTGAAAAACAAAGGATGAAGCATCTCTAGTGGCGTATCATTAATGCTGGGGGGAAGTTGAGGAACTACTGGGGAAAGAAAACATCAATAGCAGAAGAAGCTGAGATGAATGAAGCACTGGTCATCAGCATGGAAAATGCCACCTTAATTATGCTGGGTTCTAAAAAAAACTAAATCAAGGCAGATTTATTGTACTGAAAGCTGAAACTGAGAGGTACAAGCCACCCATTTAGGCTTCAGTATCAAGCATGAGAATCTGAAGGGCAGTTCCACGGCCTCGGCGGAGCTGTGTTGCAAGTCATTGCTGGAAGATAACACCTCTAACCTTTCGGTCCTTGGTGATCTCCCACTGCTGGAAGAGCCACCAATCCCAAGACTTGCATATTCTGAGCTAAAATCAGCGATGGAATGTTATTGCAGTTGAACTCTTATTTGTGGCTCATCAAACAAATGAAACATGCAATGGAGTTTATTGGTTACGCCAGTTACCCTGTTAAGGGGAAAAATTATTGGTGAAAATAACATTAAAATAGACTGCAGAACTGTCAACAGTCCAATCTTCAGTGCAGAGCACTTACCAGGAAACGCTCCAGTATTGAGTTGTGCTTCATACTTAAATGCTGCCCGAGCATGCTCTTTTTTTGCCAAAATAATGGAAGTCTGAGCCTTTGCTGGGAATTTCCATACTTCTGTGGCTTTAAGTTATATCCTTCAATATTTATTTTTTTTTTGGTAATGGGAAGTTTTAGTGCCTGGAAAATTTGAGACACTAAAGGAACCCCCAAAAATGTATACATAGGAGAGGGTTTGGGTTTCTTCTGATTCCTGGTCATACTCTGGAAAACAGAACCAAACCTCAGAACCAAAAATTCCTTCATGATTTTTCAACATTTCTGCTAATGCCGAGTTGCAGGGTCTGGTTTACATTGGGAAACCTTGACTCCTGGCTCCAAAGGGTTCAATTAGTCAAAATGGTTGGCAGATGGAAAAAATAATTAAGTTCCATCCAGTGCTTTGTACAATAAAAATAGACTCAAGACACAATGGCCTTACCTTGAACTTTGCAGGCCAGCGTCACATAACGATAAAGAGGGAGTCAGCTTTTGAAACCTGAATTATCTACCAGCACACGTACAGAGTGCCAAACTGAGCTGCAAGGGGCAGAGACACCAGAATCTAGCAGGCTGGGCACGTGATTATTAATTTAATTATTTTAGCCCAGATTACAGAAGTAAATTCTGCCACTGATGAGTAACTTGACATGAATATTATGAAATTACACAAACCTCACAATAGTAGTAAAAACAATAATGGTCTGTTATTTGAAGAGATGCTGAAATCCGTGGAAATTTTAAAAAAATATTCTTAGAAAACATTTGTCTTTCCTGAAAGTGACAGAAAAGCAGATAGGTAATGCTTCTGACAAATAGTTTTTATTTTATGCTTAAATACAGACTTAGATGCCTGACTTTAAGAACTTGAATTTGAAACTACATTTATGGAGCAGAAACATAACCTGTGCCCTAATTTTCTATCAAAATTATTTTTTACTCCAACTATCCTATAAGATAGGTGGGGCAAAGAATTATACCCAACATTACACAACTGATCATTCTGAATAATGAATATATTCTCAAAAAAGGAGAGGCATGTAGGGAAAACTTACAAATTGGGAAGTGTGACTTATTACACAAATGATTTATTACAAAATAAGCTCCAGTGAAAATTTCATGGCTGAACCAATGTTCTGGATAATAGATGATATAACACAGACAATAAAAAGTGGACAAATTCTCCACCATTGTCAGTGACAGCACCTGGCAGTACAGGGCACAAGGGCTTAGAGATTTATCTCTAAGTATAGAATGAAATTCCCAGATGGTGGAAATTACTAGGGCACCACTGAGGTTCTAGGTTCTAATATTAGTCAAGTTTTCCAGAAAGCATGTCCACTTATCCGCGCTTGTACATCTATGGTTTTACATCCGTTCTTGGCTGCCGCTCAGCGTTGGATGCAACTGGATACTTAACATCTAAAGAGATGGAGAAATAAATTACATTCCTCTCAGTGCAAGTCTGATCAAGCTCTGAAAGGTGAGGTAAGTCTGCTTCCTATTGCTCATGTCCTTCCTTCTATTCCCTAAACCTCAACCAGGTTCCATTGCCATCTCTTTCCCTCTGCCGTACCCTTCCTCTGAGGCTATGCTGCCCACAGAAGCCGTGGTCCCCATTGCCACCCTGCGTTCCTCCATGGCAGCAGGACTTTGCTCCACGCTGGAGCGGCGTCGCTGATGCAGGATGAGGACAGGCGCACGCAGGGTGGCTCCCGACATGATATCATGAAGGGTTTTTGGCAGTGCTGGTGTGGTTGAGCCACGTGAGCGGTGCCGCAATGCCAGCGTTTTAAAGAAGTGCTGTTCGCGTGTTTGTGATCGCTCTGATGGTTTGGACTCCTCTGAGTGTACAGCAGATGGCCCCCACCTTTGTCTTCAGGGAGCGTCTTGTGTTTATTCGTGGTGGTAGTCCAGAAAAGCCACTGAATCTATCCCAAATCATGTGGTATTTAGAGGGATAAAGATGTTCAACTAAGCCTGGGAATCATTAGGTAGCTGCCTTGGAGCCAAGGCTGTTTGGACGGGGCTCAGTTTCACAGCTGGCAGAAAGAGAATCTTTTTCTCCTTCAACTGCTGAGACTGTCAGCAACCAGCTTGCTGAACCATCTCATAGTTCTTGGGGGTTTGAGGGGTGGTGGAGTGGATGTCCTGTTCAGTGAACTCTGAAGATGTCTTTTTAGTGCATGTGTGCATGAGGGTGTCTTTAAATTTGGAGCCTGCTCTTTCCTGTTTCATTGTTTGGGTCAGAGCATTGGATGTGCCTGACAGTCTCCTTGGGATAACAGTGGTGGATGCTCATATTTAAAGTAGGAGGTGGCAAGGGTTGAAGGGTCTCCAGAGACAGAATTTTTCCTTTGAATTATAATATAAATTCAGTCCACCTGAACCTCCAAGTGAACCTTCAGAGCCCTGATTTCTCTAATCTCTCAAGGGCCAAGCTCCTGGGTTCAGCCTGTCCCAAAGCATGTGCTTCTGACTTGACACAGCTGTCCTAGAGGCCAGAAAAAATCAATGTATACTGTTGTGTTAAACCCAGAGAGGCTTAGCAGAAGGGATGTGCTAATGAATTCCATGTGAATATGCTGCAGCAGACCGGTCCTACAAAGAACAGAAATAATATGGTAGAAAACCCGCCTGGTTTGCTTTCCACCTCGGCCTGATCCCTGAGCAGGCTGTTACTCAGAGCCAGGGCTATTCCCCGAGATGCCGCTAACATCAGCGGGGTGGTGCGAGGTGTGGTACCCTGCCCCGCGAAGGCAGAGCCGGTGCTGCGCACATCAGAGCAGGCAGCACATCTTGATGTCTCCTGCGACTCACAAGGTGAAGGCTTTGATGTGTGTCCAGGACCCGGCCGCTGTGATGCAAGCTGCACTGCAAAACCTGCTTTTCAGGGAGCACATCCATAACCATGGGATCTTTGCAAACAGAATCTCGTCCATCAGGAAGCCTGGATCAGTGATTGATCCTTGGGAGTTCCTGAAGATGAGTTCCTTGTCCTAGATTTGACACTAGTATCCTCCATCTCCTGGGAAGCCCAAGCCTGTCTCATGCTGTTACATGAGTAACTAAAGCAAAGGCTTTGGGTTTTGCTTCCAGCTCAAAAGCACTTTGGTTCCAGCATCAGTGCTCCCATAGAAAATGCTAAAACGCCTTTTGGTGTGATGTTTTGTAATTGAATTTAGTTGTAATACCTCACTTATGAAATACACTGCTCTGAAAGCCTCTAGGTTTTCACTAGCGGAGCAGCTGTGCCAGCTGGCTAGGACAAACTGTTGTGATAATTTTTCTACTTTTCTCACCCACTTCCCTATAACTCACTATCCTCAGATTTACCTCTTTTCACTAGCCGGGCTCCAGCCCTTCTCTTTGGCAAGCCCGCTGGTTGCTCTCCCGTGCCCACGTGCCTGTGCGCACACACACACGGGCTCGGGCAGATGCTCGTAACGTGACTTCACGATTCACCCCTCTCCCTTGCTAATTGTAAGAAAAAAAAGGGGAGGAGGAGTGAAAACAAAAGTGTTACAGGAATGAAGCAAAAATAGAAATCCAAGGATATGGTGGTTGTAAGGGATGCCCAGAAATTTCCTTCTGGAGTTTCGAGTGTCTCTTCATCATCTCTCATACTTTGCTTCACTGCTCTCCTTTCAGCTGTTCAGGCCAGGTTGCTTGGTAGGCTGTTACTGCCAAATGCTATTACAACCAAGCTGCTCTGATCGTTAGCCAAATCTTAGGAAAGAAGTGGGTGTGCTGAAGCATTGGTGAGCCAGTGAGGGAACTCTTTACCATGGCTGGAATGGCAAACGTGACTGTACAGACAAGAGGCGCTGGAGCAGGGCTGCAGTGCTACCACGGGGTCTGATCTCAGCCGCTACCTGCAGGAACGAGCAGCCCTCAATGTCTGGAACGTGCAACCGTTTCGCCTACAATCACCCTGATGTTAGCACCCAGCACAGATAATGTGAACAACATCTTTAAAGGTACTGGGTACCTGAGACAACCATCTGGGCTTTGCTGACGTGTCCCTGGGCTGTGCTGACTAAGTGCAGATCTCCGGTAGGAATAACTGAGACTGTGCTGGAACTCGTGCCCACGCTCTCCCAGAGAAGAGTCATCAAGCAGGTGGTAGGGCTCCCATCAGGCCGTCAGGGCAGCATACCCCCCTCCTCGGGGGCTCGGGATGGGCTTCTCGGCTGTGCCCAGCCAGTCTGGGCCAAGGGCAGCTGGAAACGTGCGGCTGGAGACTGAGGAGAGGCAGAGCTGGGAATACAGAGGCTTTACAAGTTTGTCCTGCTACAGCACGTTGAAGAAGGGCTGAAACACCATTTAAACATACTAATTCCTGCAAGACCTTGTTCCGTGCTAATTATTGAAAGAAACATCTGAGCAAAAGAACAAAAAGCTCCCAAACATACTGTTCACAAATGCAACGAGCTTGCTGGTTCCCAGACCTTACGCTGACTCTGTGCTGTACATCTGTAATAAGAGTGAACTCTGTTTGCTTAGCAGATGCGCTGGAGTCATGTAGAGTTCAAATTTACCATACCCATCAAGATGCAAATCCCAAATTTTGTTTAGCATTGTCCCATTGGTAAGGATGTTATGCACAGGTCGGGATTCTTTCTCCCCCCCAAGCCCTTTAAATGTGTTTATTCATTTTGTTTATTTTCATTTCCCAGTTTCCACATGTCGCTCAGTCAGATTTTCTGTTAGCAAGACTGAGAGACAAATAACATATGTTACCCCACAACTGACCTTGAAGGGGAACTGAAGGAACCATCTTCCCTAGGGCTGAGATGTAATTCAGACACGAGCTTGCTCAGTAGAGGTCCTCTCCTTGAAAAGACGCTGCCAACCGCATTGCAAGCCCTCCAAACATTCCTGCCTGTATCGATAGCGAAGCGTGAAGCACGTACCAGGGGGATGGGGAGGATTTAGCCTTCTGTGCCATCCCTCCCTCAGCTCTCATAAGCAAAGCAAACAAATTCTTTGTGCCTTAGAAGAATCGGATAATTCAGCTAGCTGGAGATGTTTCCTTGCGGTCCAGGCTTTTCACCTCGGGGAGTAGGTTTGCTGATCCTGGCCAGGTTAAAATGACTGAAAATCAATGTGGTTTGACAGCTGCAGAAAAAAAAATAAATAAATGGATGTACAAACTGTTGAGCAACAAAGGCTCTTCAAGCAGATACAAAATGAGACACAAAAAGAAACTGTTGTCTATGATCTTCTTACAGGCTCTTGATTCATGGTGGTCTGGCCAGTCCCAGCCCCGTCTGAGAGGGTCGATCTGCCTCTTCCACAGCACTTTCCGCTTCCTTGCACACCCTGACCAGGAGAAAGAGATGCACAGGTGGGCCATATTTTTCTCCCTTTCCCTTGTGTGGCTGAGCCAGGCACGTCAAACAGAGGATGGGTACGTGCATGTGGCCTTAACCCAACGTTGCAGTCTGGTTTGATGGTCCCTCCCGCTCCACTGCTGAGCTGAGTTGGCCTTTGAAACAGCAAAACGTGGGAGCCTTCATCCATGGAGCCCAGCTCCTGAGGACATCTGTAGGGAGGCTTTGAGGGTGTCACTGTGAAACAGAGGTGGTGCGAGAGTCTGTGCAGAACTGGACAGTAACACCAAGGCTGCTGGTTAGACCAGCTTGCATTCATCACTTACACTAGCAGTCCAGGTAATGGAAACAAGGTCTGGAGAAGCAAGTCTTGGTTTAACTCGAAGTCACACAGCTCCTGCAGGCCAGCTGGATGCTCAAAAGTTGCTGAATTTAGAGCTTTCCATGCTGGAGGCTCCATCTCTTTGCCTTTCACCCCCCATAGGCATCAGCTTTCCTGGTCCTGCCACCTTCATTGACCCCAGGAACTTGTATAACTTCCTCCTTTTTTTCCAGTATCTCCAGGCTGTGGTCGCTCTCTATCCACAGTTCACTCCTTTACCCGGGGAACACGAGTTTCCTACAATAATTCAGAATTGAATTACGTCTTTGCCCCAAGGGTCAGGCAGTTCGGGAAGGGGGCAGTCCATGGGAGCAGGTTTCGTAGCCTTCCTTGTTAGCTTGCTGTCACCCTCCTGTGAAATCTCAGCTCAACGCTGAATTACAGCCCAGAGAGGAGATAAATGTTCCATTCATTATGACTTGCCAGTTCTGACACACAGAAACACTAAACATGTACCCAGACAAAATCCCAAAGTCACGCAAATTTGAATCCAAAAACCTGCCTCCCCAGTTATCGCTTAGTAACAACTTCATATAATTTTTCCCGTGTAATTAAAATGTCTTTTCTGAGCCAAAATTGACATTTTCTTTACAGCAGGCAAGTCTTACATGAAATTAGTTTTCTCTTTAGTTTGTCAGTTGAATGTAATTCTTTTTAGCTGTATTTGAAGAGACCCATTTTGGGAGGTAACAAATTTCTTATCCCAGTACTTTAGGTTAGTGGGGAAGGATAAAAGCAGACTGTGTGCTCTAGATTTCATCTGGGCTCAGTATCAGCTGAGGGCTGATTCAGTGATGTTTCCACAGGTTTGTGGATACCACCTATTGCTGGCACTGTCTGTAGGCAAATTATTGCTAATGAAGCTTTTATAAACATTTGTTAATGCTCACGGCAGCCCAGTAACACCTCCTGTTATGACATCTATTTTCAGGAGAGGTGAGCAGGGTCACGTACACATTTTCTTCGTATTTTCATGCTGTGGCTGCTGATTTTGGCTGTTTTCACTTTTTTTCAGCTCACCCATGACTCTTGCTCTCCAGCAGTGCTCAGCAGCTCCGGGGAGACCTGGAGCTTTCCATGGCCATCACCTTCTGCCAGTTCAGTGTTTAGAAATCCTCCCCTTGTTCCTTCTCCCCTTCATCTCCCCCCAAAAAGAGCTGTATTTCAGTTTAGTACCCGCTTTTGGAAATGTGGGTCCCTGTGATCTCTCAGATGTGCCAATGGGCTCACTGGCGTTACAGGTCAGGATTTCTGTCACCACCCTCAAAATGGCCCTATTGGCAAAAGAACAAAGCTCAGAAAATAACGTTTTTGAACCTGTCAAGTCTGATTTACGGGAAGTTTCTGTGATGTAGAAAAGCAACAAGCAATGATTGCTTTCTGCTCCACCCTAATTTTAATTATAAAAAATGCTAGTATAGTTTTCCAGTTGACATCCCTGTAAATGAAATCAGTAGAGTTGAAGTAAATCTTCCAAATAAACATATTTCTTAGACATAAACATGGTAAATCTTTTATTTTGAGGAAAAATATAAAGAACGGTTAACTTAAAATATGCGTATAATAACATATTACCCACAGCTTCTCATGTTTAAAAAGATTCCATATGCTGGGAAAACCTATAAAATAAAACCCAAGAAATGCTGCATCCTCTTTCTATTAATTTGAAACAGTCATTTAATGGGAAAAAGGAAAAGAAAAAAAAAAAACAAAACAGCAACAAACCGGTGGAGCAAAATTATTTTATTTTTTCTTAGAAAATCCCAAACAAATCAGTAACTCCAACATTCCAATCTCTTCATCCTGTTTTTAGTGGTGTATTAATATGTAAACTCAATACTTGTGTTGAAAAATAGCTTTGGGTTAGGAAAAATGGTAGCAAATTCCAGGGTGGCCTTGCTAGTGTTTTTGATTGAAAAAACTTGGAAAAATGTTGTTGTTTCAGGATGATGAGAAGGGCTGCCATCTTTTGTGGTTTACCCAGGATTGTCCCAAGTTTGACTGTTGTCTCTGGTTTGGTTTAAAACCTAAAAAGGGGCCAGTAACCGTGGCTCCCTCTCTCCCCCCAAATCCCCTGTTCTTGCCCCATATTTAAATGAGTAATTGACGTGAAAATAGGCAGCTTTCTCCTAAAGTAGCATGGACAGAACAGTCCGCTTCTCTTACTTTTTGTGGAGGAGGAGAGGAGTTTGTCTGTCCAGAAAGGTGTATTCTGTATGCTGTAGGCTGCAGATCTGGGTCGGCGTAAGCTGGAGAATAAGACTGGGACTGGGCAGACTTGGGCTCTGGGCTGGTTTTGCTCTTGCCTTGGTTTATGAATAGGAGCAAATCACCGTATTTCACTTGACTTCATTTGCGATTCCCCCATTTTTTCAGACGTTTTTGTGCAGAGAACGCTTGATGCGCAGGTGCTGGTTGCTCTCTGGCAGGGGCACCAAAAGCTGTTCCTCCAAGGAACGGAGCAGAGTCTAAGGGCTTCAAGACCATAACTTGTAGATGATGACTGGTTTTTTGTGTTTTTTTTTTTTTTTCTATCACAGCCCAAAAGTCAGAGTCCTTCTTGGAGACCGTTTTTCAACCATCTGCCCTCAGTTTTGGGTATTTCCAGTTCTCACCCATCACTATCCTGTGAACCTCTTGATCTATGGGCGTTTGTCTTTGCGAAGAGTCTGGGCTCCCGCGCAGCTGAAAATCCAAAACTCCTTGTGCCCCAGAGAGGCCAGGAGCACGAGCGGAGCTGGCGCTGCGGCCAGGCCAGGCAGCTTGAGCTCTGCCCTGGGACAAGCAGCACGCGTGTCCCATGCTTAGCACCTGCAACTAGATGAGGAGGGGGGAGTTTAACCAGCCCAATGGCAACCGAGCAGGTGCTTTTCCAACCTGGGCACCTCAATTCCCCCCTCCATGCCCCCTTGGCGGGGCTCCCCTCCAACCGCAGCCGCGCTCGGGGTTCCCAGCTGCGTGCATGGCTGCCGGTGCCATGCGGGGAGCTGGGCTGGGCCAGCTGCGCTGGATTAAGTAATTCCCCCCAGTCAGCTAGGAAAGGGGTCGTGTCTCTAGCACTGGGATTAGCACTGCGGGGAGTTAGGTTTTTATGGCAGGAAAGGAGGTGGAAGAAAAAAAACAGCCTTACGTTCGACGGATTCTTTGCGCGCAGTGTCTAGGGAGGGTTTGGGCTGTGCAAAAGCTATCCTGAGAGGAGCTCTTTGGCAGCGGGGTTAAGAGAAGCCTGACCCGCCGGCTTCCTTGTTTAGCATCTAGGCTGGGGAGATGCTCGTTGAGCCCAAAAGCTTGGGTGAGGCAGTCAGCTGGAGTTCAAGATCCAGGGACTTAATGTCCCATGACTGAGCGTAGCTTGTTTGACCTGTAGTGCAGATCTTGAGAATAAGGAGCAGAAGTATTTTTATGGTATGTGCTGAGCCTGCTCTCCCTGACTCAAACACCTCCTGGAAAATGAATAATTGAACATACATGCGACTATGTGTAGCCCCTTCTTCAAACACAACCTGAAACGGGGCAGAATATCTTCCAACTTCATAGGCTTTTTCTCCTGCAAACTGCATAGGACTGGCTATCAAATCTGTAGGGGCAAGGCTTTATAGCGGGGAGCAGTCTTTTCAGCCCATGCTTCTGAGCAGTGGCCTTCAGTTCTGAATTTTTTAAGTTAAACGATGTGGTGGATTTCTGCCTTCTAACTGAGCTGGAGTAGAAAGGAAAAACAAATCGATTGTGATTTTTCTTTTTATTTGCCAAGCCACACTGCTCCCTGCTAAAATCAAGAGATGTTGCTATTGGCACAGTGGGTTTAAACTCACCACTGTGTTTTGCATATTTTAATAAAGGAAGAAACTGATTGAATGAGATTGTCTATTAGTTGCATTAGATCAGCGGTTTCTTCTTT
The DNA here is from genome assembly GCF_009769465.1 of Tauraco erythrolophus. Classification (NCBI taxonomy): domain Eukaryota; kingdom Metazoa; phylum Chordata; class Aves; order Musophagiformes; family Musophagidae; genus Tauraco; species Tauraco erythrolophus. The sequence continues at coordinate 16,919,565 of NC_141479.1, read as the reverse complement.
GTAGTGATGCAACAGATTGTTTGCCGAATAATACAGTAAGAATAGACTCAGCGTGCAAAGCCCTGTAAACTGTCTGAAGAAAAAGCTATGTCCTTTTTTTACCCAATTGCTTCCAAGCCAGTAGCTGCTTCTAATACTCCTGTATCCAGCAGGAGCCCAGTGCTCTGCGTAACACGCATCGAATTTTTGTCAAGAGCTGTACTAGTTTGTTAGGAGAAAGGGACGTTGAGGAAAGCAGAACGGAAACAATATAGGAGGGCTGGTCGCGTGAGGAACTCCCTGGGTTGTGTTTTGGGGCAGCTTGGTTCAGTTCCTGGCTCTGCTACATCCTTCTCACGTGATCTTGGGAAAGTCTCTTAATCTACTGTCTCAGTTCCACAGACATGTAACAATTGGCACCATCTTGTCTCTTATATGTAGTGTGTATTGAGTAAACGTCTATAGCATGTATTAAGTATCTACACGTAGTGTGTACTAAGGTGGTAAAGCAAGAACCAGTCCTGTAAAGCCTTGTGCGATGCCCAGGACACAGGGTCCTGATCTCACAGCACATCAGTTGCAATGCAAAACCCAAATGAGTTCTGTCCGTCTAAATCTTGACGATGTTCGTTATCTGAATGCTGTTTGGGTAGAGGCTCATTTTCAGCCTGTGTATTAGTGTGCAAGGGAATGAAAGGGGAGGATCTCCCACATCAAGCGTTTTGTTTTCCCTATAAATACCTGTCGCATAATATTACGGACAAGTAAAGGGTTCTTACTGCTCATAAGGTGTTATGGTAATCCTTCTTGGAGTCCTTTTAATGAATAAACCAGGAATGCTTCATAAGTCGTTTATTAAGGGTTAATGATGTATCTTCTCTCTTTGGCATCATTCCCAGCCTAAATCAAGCCTGCTTCATCTCATATGGATATGAAAGACAAACTGTACAGATTGAAAACATCTGTATACTGAGTGAATGAACCACATGGCAGCAGTGTCATGCAGAGATTTACTTAAAACTGTCCCCTTTTGTTTGACTTTAGAGGAAGAGCACAAATAAATACAGTAGGTTCTGTTTAAACAAAGAGGACTCTGATCAATAGAGGTTTGTATAGCTTACGACCTTCAACTATAAACAAAAAATTGGGGTAAAACCCACATGTCTCAGGTCAATTGCCATCCTATTTACTTTATTACACCACTAATGTTCTAATCTGTCTTGCATATAAAATGCTTTTTACAAGCTGTCTTGCTTTGCTTCTCGGTTTTCACCAGAGATAAAAGGGAAGGTTGCATTTGTTATTCAGAGCAACCTGTGAGTGTGGGTATGAGTGTGCTGTGAATTTTGAGCATCGGCGTAAGCAGAGAACTCAGACAAACCAGTTCAGGCAAATTTCAGTAAATTTTAGTTGAGGTCTCCAATAGCGTTTTGTGCTTTGTGAGGGAGTTCAAGCATCCAGGAAGAAAAGCAGCATGCTTTATGGCATGCCATAACCAGAGCCATGCACAAGGAGGAGGACAGAGGCAGTGCTAGACAGAAAGTGGTCGCTTTGTCCTGACTGCAGGCAGGGGTTTTCCCTTGTACACTGACACTTGAAAACATTTGCAAATATCTGCTAGAGACTGACCCTAGCTGTGAGTCTTTATTATTATTATTTTTGTTGCTGTCTCCCAGCAAGATTAAGTAATTCCAAATACTGAGAGGATGACGCTCCTGCATGTGTTCTGCCTTCATATCTCCAAATAGCTAACTTAAACTGTAATTACTTTTTTCTGGCACTTTTTCTCATTTTCTAGAGAGGAGAGACTATTATGATATCCTATTTCTCTCCATCTTGTCTTCCTTGGCTATCCTTTTGGTCAATTTTAACAAAAGACAAAAAAAGAGGATGCCCTTGGGAAAATCAACCTATGGTTTATGAAGATAGACAGCAAGGTAGAGGAGAAAGGCCCCAGTCACGCCTTCCCCAATGGATAAAAATGCAGCAGGAGCCCTCACGAGACATTGGAGGAGCCAGTCAAGACACACAAAACCATGAGAAGCCAGATTTATTAGCCCTGCTGCTCAGTTATTCAGATGTTTTTCTTTGCTGGGGGCATTCCTGTTCCCATTGACTCCAACGTTTTCAACTTCAGTGTTATCTGCTCTAATCTAGGAAATACTTCACTTCTGCTTCGAGTGCATTTTCTTGTGGAATTCAAATACTTCAGTGGGTAACAGAGGGGTAAGTCCCACTGGGCGTCTTTCCTTAGAGCTTTGAGAGATCTGGAGAGATATTTCTGGAGATTGTTTAGTTTTGAATTTATGTTGAGTTTTTTTTTTTTTGGTTAAAAGGAAGAGAGTACCCAGACTGCTTTCCTATCTGCTTTCTCGTTCCACTAGCCAGGTGACTTTTGATCCATGAAGCAGCGTCTCAGCCACATACCTCACTGCAAGAAAATCTTACAGACGTTTAGGTTTTGCAACTGAACAGTTGTGCGCTTGTCTTGCTTCCAGCATTTCTTCACAGTCCTCATTTAGGCCCAGAAACTAGAGCTGCAAGTTCTAGTCTCAGCCGTAACGTCTCCCCCGTCATTAAATAATTGAGTTAGTCCTGCGATCTCCAGCCCAGCAGTCAGAGACACTACCTCATAGCTGGTGGGTCGCTGGCAGCAGGTTTGACAAAACCCTTCAGGGATGGCTAGTGGAGGCTCTTTCCTGGCAGGTCCTAGCTTGGTTTGTTAGGTCAGTGGGGAGACAGACGGGGCTAACCACGCCGTGCCCGTGCCAAGCCACGCTGGCCAAGATTGGTTACGTTTTGGCTGTACCTTCTAGCACAACATTAGAAATAGTCAAGAAGAAGCTGTGGTCCTATGCTGAACAAGGGAAGCAAATTTAGGTGTTGGAGTCTTCGGGAGACACTGTTTTGCTGCCTTCTAGGCAAAGATTAAAGCTTAAAATGTGGAAAGTACAGAAAATGCTGTCCTAAGTGCACCAAAGCAAAGCAAGGAGTTGAGAAGGTTGAAAGACCTTTTGTGGGACTTCATTAAGGTGTGAGTGTAAAATCTCTGAAAAGATCTCTGGACTCAGATAAGGAAGATCCAGTGGTGTAGAACAAAGACTTATCAGTAAAGGCATCATAATTACTAAGTACTTTTATATTAAAATGATGTCATGTAATAGGTTGAAGAACAAGAAATAAATAAGCTGTACAGATCTCTTTTATCTAAATAATTGTTTTCTTATGTGTTAGGCTTCAAAATTCTCATATAATTTCTGTCCTTTAATGGTAAAAACTTATTAAAAAAAGTCTATGAAACTAGTATGCTTCGTCTTGAGGATACCAACGTGCATCACTGAAATGCAAATCCAAGGGAACCATGGAAATAGAGAACAGGATGTAGAACGGAGGCTTAATAGGGCATGTGTCATCACAGGGCTCTATGGTAAATGTATAACCTCATTTTAAAGTGTATGAACTATTGTATGTAGAATCAGATATTTTAAAAATTAAATATATAATAGCATAACTTTGAATATTGATTATTCTTTTGTAGGTCTTTTTTTTTTTTCCTGATATCTGTTCCATGAGGATAAATCTCCGTTTCTCCTGTGTGAAGAATTATGCTGAGTTCTGCTCATGGAGAATTACATTCTAGGAGCAAGAATCACAGAGGACCTTTGCTTTTAGACTTTCCTTTAAGAGGTCCACAACATAATAAGCAAAACGGAATGAAACGTATTAACCTTTGGAAGATGAAAGGTAATCAGAACTGAACCAATGCTCCCCGTGGTTAGACCACAAGCTCTTATGAAAGCTTTATGATCGGTCTGTGTGTGTATCTCAACAGTTCCTAGGAAGACATTTTCATAGGTCATATGTCATTAGAAAATAAAATAGATAAAAATATTAGTTGATCCAGAAGTGTTTAAGTCTCATGTCCTAAACTAAAACAGATACGACACCCTTAGAAACAATTGGCTCTTGACCGCTACCCACACAATGCAGAAAATGTTAAGAAGGTGGAAAATGAGCTCCAGTTCCTATTATTTATGAATCAACACGTTATTGTATTGTGAATGTTTGCTCCTCTCTTCTCTTTGTAGGCAAAAGATCAAATTATCTTCTTGGTTTATCAGGGTAGGAGATTGTTTTGGAGGTAATTCGAAGAATACTACCAGGCAATAATCTGTTCAACAGGGCTTCAGTGGTGTCTTTGCCAGTCTAGGGCACTGAGACAGCCTTGCTGTGAGCTATGTGACCTCCCTTTATTTACTCGGTGGGGGCATGTCTCCGTGCTGTTGTTGGATCTTTTTATCTGCTTATGCCACTGGTGACCATGACCCCCTTCTTTCTCATCTGGGCTTGAGACTGACCTGCTTGACTCCTGAGCTGCATTAGATCTTGTTTGATTCATTGTATTTCTTTGGCTGCCAGGGCTGGGATCCTTTTCATTCAGCCCTGCTCGCCTTGGGCAACTGCTGTGGGCAGCTGTTCTTTCTCTCATAGTGTTATCTATCCACAAGATCTATCTATGTCAATTTTAGTATTTGCAAGTTTTTCAGAGCTTTTGGTTTGTGCATAATCTTGAAATGTACTTCTTATGCCTTGCAGATTTCTGAGAACAGGACATTAGAAGGTACTCTTTGTGGATATCTGCTATATTATGAATGGATTCAAATGCACTTATGTTTAATTTGTCCTGTGGTTTGGGTACTCTGTTTCAGTGGGCAGTATGGATGTGTAAGTGTGGTCTGGAGAACCAGAAGTGCATTTCCAGAGCAGGAACAGGTTAGGAATATGCTCTGTTCTTCACTGAAGAGAACATGGATGTTTGATGAATGCACATTTGTAAAAGGATTTGTATAGCAAGAACATCAACCTGCTCTTTTGTATGTTTGAGAGGATGTAGGTGGCTTGTGGGGAGAGAATGCAGGATAGGCCTCTGAGATGCTAGAATGAAATAGTGTTTCTCCAGATGTTCCTTCCAGCCTAAGTTTTCCTAGAAACTGAGGTTTGAGGGTATTGGTTAATTTCTGACAGAAGAATGGAAATAAATATAGAACAAAAAGCATGCTTGGAGAGCTGCTGGAAATACAGGAGAGTAGTCACCCATTCTTCTCACAGCTCCATAGTCTCTGTTCAAAAAACATCTCCTCAAGCAACAAAGTCTCTGTGTTTTAATAGATGTACTACCTGCAAACAAGCAGTCCTTATGAGCCAAAGCTTACTGCCACAGTTTATAATCAGGAGTGTCTCTGTACAAACACACAGAGAACATGGACCATTTCCTTGGGGCACAAGTGTTAGGATTGTACCCTGGTAGGCTCAATTCTCACCACCTGCAGAGGTGACGGTCTCTAAGCACACAGGAACAGCTCTTTGGCTTCTCAAGATACCTTTAGATTTCCCCTCAAATCCTTGCTGCACTGCAGTCTACATCAGCACTTCGGGTATTTCCATTAGCACGGATTTAAGGTGTGCAAGAACTTTCTGCCTTATCCTCACACCAAACACTCATGGGCTGATTTCATTACTAATGATCCCAGTGCTTAGACTTTAAATCTTGGGAAGGCTGAGTTTAAAAAAAAAAAAAAAAAAAAAATTACAGAAAATGAAAGAAAATTTGGTATCTCTCCAGAGTGATGGACTCATTGCCGCTAGCAGGTAAAGGCAATGGCACATGTTTCTTGTTTTGGCTCCTCTAGTTGGTTTAAAATTTCAACAAGGGGTTATTGTGGTGATGTGACAGTTCAGTCCAAATTGCTTTTACCCCAACAAAGAGCTGATTACCTGTTTGAAAGCAAAGGACTCATCAGTACTGAAAATATTTCATATAGCTGGTCTCAGGATCTCTTTCCCCTCAACTGCTGGAACATGAAACCTTCCAGCTGCCTCTCACCGCACTTTGCTCAGAGAAGAGAAAACATTACGAATGAACGTTTCTAAATCCCTCATTCAGTGTACTGAGGGCCAGAGCCTGAAGTAAGACTCCTGATAAATATGGGGATCCAAATCTGGCCCTCTGAGAGCTATCATCTATTACGCTCTAGCGAAGGAGCGGGCTGATGTTAAGATCTAACTGCTCGTTGCAAAGCTGATTTTGTTACATCAGCAGGCCACAGGGTTCAATAAACTATGTGGCCTTTATCTGTTCCATATGTACTGGCTGCCTCCTGTAGTTCCTATGTATTTACACTGTATATGAGCTTTAAGGGAATCCAATGCCTTTAGACAGTAGAAATGCAGATAACTCTTCAGTTTGTAAAACCCAGTTTAAATTTGATTCTGCATCAAAAAAATAATGCCAGAAATTGCAGCTTTTGTTTTCGAGATACAAGCTTCCAGAGGGGCTTGTGACTCAGACGATTTTATAGGCATTGAAATTTGATGGATTAATTGTTAATAAAAGTTAGATTGGGTAAGTGAATGCAAACATCATACTGAGTTTAGTGTTTACATTGGCTCCCAAACACTTTAAAAGGGCAGTTTTGGACTGAGATGTCTGACCGAATTATTTAGTTTTGCGCCTAGGAAGTTATTTAACTGGAGAACAATCCACACCGTCAAACCCAGAGTTTTCTTCTGGTGTTTTTTTTTTTGCATCATGTTATCACTATCTCCCGTCAGGATCTCTCTGTACAATAGTGACCTCTGATGTAAAGGAATCAGGAGTGCCACTTGCAAACCCGACCATACAGCCTTACTGAGCAATTATAAGCCTATTCATCACCAGCCGAGCAGCTTAGGAAGGAAGGGACGTGTGCATGTGCACACACGTACACATACACACACAGGCAACTAGAAAACTGGTGTTGAAATAAAATTGAAGAGCACAACACTGAAGGATCTGGAGCTGTTAATTTTTATCACTGATACAGATACTAATATTTTATGAGGTTTGGAACTATCGGTATAAAAAAAAGTAATATCTAGCCTTACCCTTTTTGTTTTAATACAAAGATAAAACTATCACTCGAATAGAGCAGCATTATGGTTAATAGACCTCCTCTTTATGGACAGACCTGTCTTCCTGTTTCCTTTTGTCAATATTTATAAAAACAGAAGGATATTTGTGCCTAATCCTATCCAAAATCCATGGATTGGTTTCTTTAAAGAAGCACCTCCCCTGCTGACTTATATCTCAAGGCATATTTCAGTTAAATAGCAGAATTGGGTTGCTCCTAGACAGCTTTTGTAAGTTGTAGTTTGTGAAATGGCTCCCTTTAAATGCAAACTCTAAAGCGACACCGAGAAATTGGATAAGAGACTTGCCACTGTAGAATATACGTGACAGCGAACATCTGAACTCTTAAAAAGTCCCTTCCCTTCCTCTGGGGACACGAGGGGTGTCTCATTTGAGTGCTCTCCATCGGTATTTTGGAGAGGCAGAGGGATCCCTGGAGGGCCAGTTGGGTACCTTTGCAGAGGATACAAGATAGTCCTTGAAGTCAGGGGAATGAATTGCAACAGGATAGAACAGAAACTGGGGAGAACCTTGGCCCCAGGTCATGTGAGATGTCTATGTCCGTGATCCTTTCGAATAAATAATAAATATTACACCTTAGGAATAATAAAAGAAACATTAATTTCCAGCTTACTCAACAGAAGATGCCAAAGACATACTGCTTTGACAAGATGGGGTGTTTGGAGAAATGCGATATTATATTGGATGCGGCGTTAAGAAATATGTTAATATAATGAGAGTCTCAGTAAGATGCGGTTTTCTTTTATGTGTAGAGCAAGGGCAATCTCCGACACAGGACGCCGAACTGGTACTCGGCTGATCCACCTTCTGCTGTCATGCAACCACAGACTTCCTCTGTGACTTTATTTACCCCTTACGACAGTTTGACAGTCTTTAAAAAAATATGAAAAACTTTTTTTCCTGCTCCACAGAAAAGTTACACGACAAGACCTACCAATTTGCAGTTTTCAAATATTCAAGTGATGAAGGTCATGCAAACATACAGGTAGTTCAGATTCCTGGAAAATGCTACTAGTGATGAGTTTGTGGCAATATGCTTGTTGTTACTTCAAAGGTGTAATAAGCAGGACACAATGCAACCTAAGCTCTAAACTTTCCTTGTGTGAGCTTATTCTTTATGTTTTCTTACAGGATTTTATGAAAGCTGCTAAAAGACTGAGGAAAAAAAATTATTATGAAACAATTATGTCTTTTAAAAGTTTCAATAGAGTAATCTCTGTTTTCCAGCTTCTGGAAAAGGGAAGCCAGAGTTTTCCAGAGCCTTTGCAATCCCAACATAAACATTTGGGGAAAACACATATGTTTAGGAAGTACTTTGATGATATGTAAGGTTGAGTGGATTCTTCCATATACTGAAAGAAAGATGTGTGTGCTTTGTAACCTGAGTCCTGGCTGGGCATCAAGCTTCCCATAAGGCATTCTATCCTAGCAGCAGCCAAGAGCCCTGATACCAATAACGCTCCAAGAATTCAAGGTGTTTGTTAATATTCAGTTATAATGAATGCAGCATGTGATTTTTGAATAAACTACATGCTTGAACGAGGACCTCTCATTCGAGAAGGTGAGGTGCATAGTACAGCGATTAGACTTGGCAAAAAGCAGTTGTTTTGTACGGATGACACCAGCCAGCTAATTGTCATTGCTAACAGCGCGACTCCGCCGGCATCACTCGCAGAAGCAAGAGGCTGAGCTGCTTGGTTGTCCCAAACCGCACCACGCTGGTAAATCCCAAGGGAGTGCCGCGACTGAGAAGTCCCTGCAGGTTGGCACAAATCTGCTTTGCATTAGAGCACAGTTGTTTCAAGGTTGATATATATTCATCTGAACGTTCAGCCTTTCTCACTCTGGTTGATTTGTTAAAATTTCGCTCGCTTCCAGTAAACTGAAAATGGCTCTGCTTTCTAGAAACCATTTGTTTGAGCTTCGAAAGAGAATGAGTTCCAGTTACACCAGATCAGCCCAGTAACCCACCCTGGCAATGCAACCCACCCTGAATTTATTATGAATTTATTATTTATTATTATTATTAATCCATATTCTTGCATATTTATCCTTGTGAGACCTAGAATTCCACCGACTTCAAAAGAGGTCTTCAAAATAAGCAGGATCAGTCCCCCAGTTATCACTTAGGTCCAGCCTATGGTGCGTATTTCTGGTGGTGAACATGCAAGGGAGGTGTTTTCATCCTGATATGCGCAGGTTTTGGGCCAAAACATCTTCTTAGTTGCATAATGGGGTTATTAGGGTGGAGGCCCTCATTTCCATACTGTTCAGATGATCTTCTTTATACAGGGAAGTGAGATGTTCTAATACCCTTATCTTACCTTACATAACTCCAGATGTTAATCATCAAAAAAAAGATCCAGCCCTTTTTAATATTAGGGAATGAAATGATAAGACTTGACTTAATTTTTCAATTTTCTCTTGATAAACCTTAACTTTGAGATGCCGCAGGAAGTGGGTTCAGTAGACTTCTCAGTAACCTTCAGATGTAATTACATCAGCCTAAGCATTTATATTCATCTTTTCTCCTTATAAAAAAATCATTTGTATTAAGTTTAGAGTGGAAATTCTTAAAAAGTTAGTTGGAAGAAAGTATTTTGTGCTTTTTTTAGGGGAAGGAAGGTAATATTTTTAAGAAATAGCAATCTGGAAGAATAATCAAAATATGTTTATAGCATTTAACAATAGTTTAATGAGTTTTCAGTGTTTCCATTTCCAGTCAACCAACTTGATCAGCCACCAATACTCCTAAAAAGGGATTTGAAGTGATTATTTGCTTAGATACTATTCCTCATTAAAAGTAGAGCAAATGCTTCTGAAACCAGTGTGGAGGGGGTTTTCAAAGTGAAACCTTTTTTTTTTAAAGTATGACCGCATATCTCTCTAAAGTTGCTTATGTTTCCACTTTCCACACCCTATAAATAATAATAATGGTTGGAAATAACAAAAGCTTCCCACTCAGACCAATTTACTGCAATTTTCCTTTCACCATCTTATTCAGTTTATTTAATCTTTAAGCTATCTCTGAATTGTCTCTGGATTTCAGACACATTCATGTAGATAATTAGCATAGATGCAGATATTACACTAGATGGTCAGGCTTATCAGATACAGGCATTTCTAATCTGTAGGTTCTTTACAGTTCCTTTTTAGATTCCCACTTTCTAATAACAATAGAAATTTTTCAGAGGACATGCTCCTGGTCTCCCTTCTCCAACCGAAGCAAGAAAATCTTAAAAAAATGGGACTTAAAGGCAGAACGAGCACTTAAGGAAAGGCTCCAATCTGCATGCCACACCTCTGCCCTCTCTTGTATACAACGGAAAGCCCGTCAATGTTATTGTAAATTGTGATGGCTCAGTCCAGAAAAACCATATTTTGCACCTCATCTGGTCTAAATATTGAGTTTACGAGTGAATGTTGCTTTGCATTATGTGTTATAGATGCTTTATGTTTATTTAAGAACTCAGTTTGCAGGAATGTTTTCCAGACATGCGGTTTACCGCAATAGACAGTTGTTGATATTCTGATCCCAAGAGCATTAGAATATGTTTAGAAATTGCGACACTTTTAAAACCAGATGTTCTACATAAGCTACACAAAAAAAGGGGGTGGGGGAACAAATAGAACTGTCATTTGGCATGAAAACAGCCTGTGTTAAAGCAAAGGCAAACACATACCAAGTGAAATAAACGTGGTGAACTGCCCTCAACCCTTTCCTCCCTTTGTAAGTAACTATTTTAACAAAAGATGGAAAATCCCAGCTCCCAGATGGTGTGGGAAGGGAGAAGGAAGGCTCTCAGGTCCAGATTCGCATCTGAAGGAGGCTGCTGAATCTTGTTCCTGCGATGGATCAAACCAGAATGACAGAGCTGGGCAACTTCAAGCAAGGAAAGAATGTAAATCTGGATTCAAAGCCCAGCAGAGAAATTAATTTTCTGTGCCTTTCTAAAGGTAAATGATCATCAGTGAGGAGCCAAACAACATTATCCCCTGCATGGTGAATTGTCACAGAAGGTTCCTCCCAACAGCCAGAGGGTGGTGGCACCCTCTGCCCTCTCCTCTAGGATAGTTTAATGGAGACGTTTCTGCAAACAGGTGAGGGATCATCCTGCACTAGGCACAGTCCAGAGGCTGAAGTGTCTCAAAATATCTCTCCTGTGGGTCTCCGGTGTGAAAGCACAGTTGGGCAGCAGAACAACCAGGACTCTCAGCTGTCTCCACTTGATAATGAACTCTTTCTTTCCTTTCAATCTGTTGCTGTTTTTCCTTCTGACATTGAATTCTTTTCCTTGTTTGTTATAAAGCAGAAGGCAAAAGTTTCACACATACCAACCTCAAACAAGTTAGCTTGAGTCATGTTACTCTCTGAATTGTTTTTCATCTCCTATCACAAGTTAATGTGCATTGTGGTAATCAGTGATAACACTATAGGTCCTGATCTATAAAAATAAGACCAGCTGGCAGACAAAAGGAAAGGAGACCAAAGTGCCTCTGCTTTTCTTTAGGACAGCACCTGACAGTGATGGAAACAAGTTACCAGTGAGCCCAAAGTAATTTGCACAAAACATAGTGGCTTAAGTAGCTAACACAATGTGTGCATTTGCGTGAAGGTTGAAAACGTTGTATTTGTAATATAAAAGTAATGTAATGTCCAATAAACAGCCTGATTTGAAAGCAGTTAAAGGAATGCTGTGAAGAAAACTACTGTGCAAACATGGTTTTGCCAGCAGGTCTCCTGAGCATTGAGAAACAGAGCTGTTTGGACCCTTGTGTATCGCTTCCAAGCTGTAGCAAAGCTACTTGGCACATTGGTTCCTGTGTTTTTGCAGTTTGGTCAACTCCATAGGCACAGCCTCATTTATAAGTTGGTGTTTTCACGGGAAGGCAATTTACTTGTGTTAGTAAAAGGACCGAACTGCCCTACCAGCTTAGTCACTCTGCCTCCATTGAACAGAAGACTCCTACTAACTTCAGTGGATGTTGGACCAGTTCCTTAGTCCATCTTCAAAGAATTAACGCAGTAGTAGACTCTGCCCACTGACTCATTCTGCTCCTCATGAGTACCTGAAAAGCCAGCTCTGAAACTCTTACTAGGTCTGCCTCACCAAAGACGATTTATGGCGGAAGTTCATGTACATATTTATTTTGTTGCTAAAGAGTTTGCTGGCATACTTCAAAGTGTGGGCTATTGCCTGTTCAGGTTTATTGCTTGCTCGAGTGAATTATTGCCTACCTGAACAGGCCTGCTGAGCAATAGTTCAAATTAAAACGTGTCATTTATCATGTTCACACCAATCCAAAATGACCGCAAAACCCCAGGTGTAATTATTGCCAGGCTCTGACTGCAGAGCTATCATGGCAAGCTCTCAGCCAGTGGGGAATACTGGATCCTCTCTTTGAAGGAAATCTGCTTCCTTTTTCATAATCAACAAATATGACCCTAGTATTAAAAATAATGTCATTTCAAATGCTGATATTCACTGTTGAAACCATCTTTTAAATATGGTGGAAGAAAGTGACATGAATCTCATCTGAGATTAGTTTTTCTGCAAACTGCAATTTTACACCCAAGATTCTTCATTAAAATTTCTTCTAAAAACAAATCTTGCACTTCTCACCAATATTCAGAAATTAAGTTGTCACAGAGACTGGAACGATAGTGCTATTTTTATTATCATCATTATTATTATTGTTGCTGCTGCTCTTATTTTACTGCAATTTCAGAAAATACATAAAGCAGGATCTCAGCACCAGCATGGGCTGTGGACACTCCAGTGTGCCTACATCTGTGGTGAACTAGGTCTGTACATCCGTGTTCTGCCGCATCCTCTTCTATCCTTGTTGCTTGCTGTGTCATCTTTTCATGTCCTTTGATATATCCCAGGGTTTGTGTCCCATTTTAACGTAAAACTTGTAGGACTAGTTGCCTATGGTATGTATATGAAAGCAGTGAGGAGCAGCAATATATATAGTGTGCTGTTCCCTCACATTGCTCCACAACCCTTCCTGGCTCGTCTAGGGCTTTTGAGCTTTTTCTGGATAAGGTAAAGCTTCTGAATTAAGAGGGAAATAAACCTTTTCGTCTATGTCTTTGCTGAAGCATAGCAAATATATATTGTAAAGTGGGTTTATTTTATTTTATTTTATTTTATTTTATTTTATTTTATTTTATTTTATTTTATTTTATTTTATTTTATTTTATTTTATTTTATTTTATTTTATTGTAAGACCTGAAAGAAAAGAGAACATTCAAACAAGAACCAAAGTATCAAAAAACAAAAAATCAGAATTATCTGCTTTAATGACAGAATTTTAGGATAGGTATATTTTCTGTCTGTGCAAACATGTAAGTGTTAAGTAGAGGGAAAGGGGGAAAAAAAAAAAAGTGGCTTTAGGCTGATCAGAAAACTCTTCTGGGATGCAATTGCTTGCGCACTGGGATTGAAGATGGACCAGGACTGCAAACACACAGTCAGGCTGGCTGTAATTCATACATAGACCTGGTTCTGAGCATCCTGATTCCTGTTTCACTTCTCCATGAACCTTACCAGGCCTCTGCAACTACACAATTCCTAAATTATGGAGTTTGCTTCCTGATCTGAATTTTGCAACTCAAGCCTACCTGTGGTTATGCAGTCAGACAGAAATGCCAACGAGCCAAGAGCAACGCCTAGTCACTGACTTTGATCTAGGAATAGTTATTATCTAGCTATCTCCATTACAAAACGTCCAGTTTCCTAAACCTGGGTTATCTCTTGATTTGGCTTCATTTGATAGACGAGCAGGTCTAGCATGGGAGAGCTTCACATCCCAAAACGATGCATCTTTGAAAAAACTGGGAAGCGAGAAATCTTGCAAAACCTGTGGGTAGGAAATGACATTTTTGTCCACCTCCCAACTCCATCTCTACGGTTAATCCTAAATAGCACCACCGGCAGCCTTTGCAGATGAGATGGAAAAGTGAGTGACTTAATGCTTCACCCTACAGAGCTGAGACTCACCAGTGGGCAGCGAGAGGAAACATATACTGCTAATGATATGTGCATCAGTGCGGTTACGCAGAGGATTTCAGTTTCTCAAGCTGTAAGCTTATGCAGATTTTTCATGAGGGTAAATGACTTATTTTCAAACAATTTCTTTGAATTTCTTTTTCTTGGAAGCATGGTAAGAAGTTATTTAAAAAGGAAGTCACTTTGAATTCTCTCTTTTTTGCTCCAGATTAGAAGAAACCCTTCTTTCTCTGAAGAGTGAATTTGGGTCACAGTGCAGTAGCATTCAGTCCTCAACGCTGAATTACTTGCTGAACATGTGGTAGTGTTTTGCGACATGGTCTGTGAACTGGGAAGTAAGCTGAGCTCACCCAACCCATTTCATTTATGGCTTTACACAAGTAAATAAGTATGTTTTCAGCCGCTCAACACAAGAGCAGCTTGCAAATTGCAACCGCCATTGCCTGGCAGGTTAAAGGTTGAGCTTTTCAACAGGTCAGACAGTGCTAATTCACCTCCGTAGTGAGTCCCAGGCAGCCCATAATGCATATTTGTGGTGGTTGTGTTTGTATAGCATGCACATAAAATGAAAACCGTATGACAGAGGTTAGTCCTCTTAAATGGTTGTCACATTGGCTTGGGTAACTTTCGTACAGTTATCCACATGCTGGCCAAGATTCTGGTGGTGTTTTCGTATAAATTTTATTGACGTGGTGAACTAAAGTGGGTAATTTCATAGCTATTATAATCAGCCAGTGGCCCAAGCAATGCACTGCTTTGTTTGTCATGAAAACGTTACTAACTGGGCTGGCCAGGTTCAGCTTCCAGTGGTGACCCTCTTCCAAATGTGGAAACTCCCTTTTTCTGCCACGGAGGGTTCGGACAGGCAATCCTTGTGTGCTCAGTCCACAACAGCACCGATGCTGTGGGCCGACGGCTCAGCCCCTCTCACCAGATGTATTTCCTGAATCACACACAAATGAGGAGCTTGCGAGAGCCTCTTCAGTTCACAACTGCTAAAGCTTGAACTAAGGCCTGGATTAAATGAAATGTCTAAACGAGGAGCCTAAATTAGGCACATAAGCTCCCTTATATATTAAATCGAGAGAGAGAGGCAGTGCCAGAGATACCTCAGGGAAGTCCATTTGTCCTCTGTGGGTTCCTGTCCATCCATTGGCTCTAAAAGGAGCCCAAGGTGATGAATATTCTAATGCAGGCATCTTAGTTGGGCTCTTGTAGTGCTGTGGATCTGGACCTAGGTAACTACACATCATGGCAAAAAGTCACCTCAAATCGTTTCTTCAAAAGGCTTATGTTCTTATATGACCTCGTGTACTAATTGGCGGACAGCCATTACACACAGGCATAATCCCGTGGATAGTACTGCCGATATTAGTTCAGCAAGCTAAAGATCTGTGTGTCTGAGGGACCAAAAGAAGTCATTTACTGTCTTTTGTTGGCAGAGAAGTATTAAAATTTCCTCCTCCGCAAGGCAGGAAGAGCAGACACAGCCCTGGACTTCCTCTCCCAGATCCTTCCTGACCAAGATGCCCTTCTCCAAGGGAGGAGCTGTGACCTTCAAAGGCCATGTCTTGGCACATCAGCACATACTCGTGCACAGCACATATTTGGTGCTCTGTTGCAAAACAGGTGAGTTTTAAAACTTACGCATATGCCAATTTTGGGATATATCTGCTGAAAGACAAAATACATGGCAAATAAAAGAGAAACTTGTGAGCACCCATAGCAGGAGACAACTGAGATGTTTTGAGAAGCTCCCATTTCCAGTTCCCAGGGTTCCTCTGCATTCCTGAGGAAAGATGAGTGGTCCCCATCTTTGGTGAAATGCTTGATGGAGCTGGCAATATCGCTCTGGTTTAACACTGACTATAAATGATGCTTACATTTCAACAGCATTTTTTAATAATATTTTTCATAAGTATAAGCTAAAGGAGTTACTTTCCACTAGGGTCATGGAGAGTTCACTACATGCTGATAGACTGTGTTCTGTATTAATGGTGCTAAGCTAACTGCCTCACAGAACTGCCAGAGACCTTTATTTAAAGAAATAGCACTGTATTTCACAAGAAAATATTTTTAAAGCTTTCCCTACCAATAATTTGTCTAAAGAGGGACAGGTTTAATTATTTATACTGAATCTGGAAGGCCCAGTATTGGATGTGTTCGTTTGAATACACGTTTAGAGCAGTATGCAACACAGATCATTAAAGCGTTTTGTTTTCTTTTTATTTAACAGAATATCAGCAATTAGTTTCTTCAGCTAATTATTGGATTTTAAAACTGACTCTTCAAAAACAACTACGAGGATTAGGTTGAGCCTTTATCCCAAGATCTGGGTAAGGGGTTCCACGCAGCAAGAGGAGAATCACCGTACGAGTTGCAATGTCTTCTCTTCAGCAAGGGGAAGGGATCTGCAGCTCGTCTGCGTCAGTTAATCTATAGGAGCAAACCGAGTGCCAGAGCTGAGACTTATCCCTGGACGTGGGACCTTTGTTCATCAGGCCAAGAGCTGGGGGCTCATATCGTGCTGTAGGTAAGTTTCTTACTCCCTCACGTGGGTAACACAAGTCCAAAACTAGTCCCTGCTGGACCTTAGGCAAATTCCATAGTGAGGGTGGTTTGGAAAGCGTGGTGCTAGTTCGAAACCAGTTCTTGTTACGGTCACAAATGTGAAGTGACCTTAAAGCAAAATTACTGGGAAAGTGATGTAGATTAAATAATGAAAGAATCAACTAGGAATAACTTCTCCCTATCAAGGCAGTGCCACCCACTGAAACCCATGTGATTGCACTGGGAATTAGTTCCTTGACTCCTCATTGGAGGGCGAATCTGTAAAGAACAGTCTGCTCACACTTCTTCCCTACCATGGCCCATTTCAAACCTATACAGATGCAGCAGAGCTATTTCAGAGCAAAAGCCCGAAGGCAATATGAAAGAGCTTCTGCTTTCTACAAGTCTTCTGCCTTCCCGTGATGGACCAATTTATGAAGCTGACAAAACTTAGCATTAAAATGGGAAGACTGCAAGTGTAATATGTAATACCCAGCTAGACAAAGTGACTCTCTTAGCTCCAACTATGTGGTTTAATAGCTGTAGCCGGAATGTACACAAATTTTCAGAAATACACTTAACTGTATATGCCTCTCTATAGGGCTGGTAGTGCAGCCCAGACCCTGGCAGCACTGAGGTGGCATCCAGAAACTGTGATATCTTGAGAACTGCAGGTTCAGCTTCTCAGGTGATAAACTGTCGATAAACGTAGTAATGGAAAATGAGGGTCATATTTAATGAGAAAACAATTCCTCAGACGCTTCTCTGTTAGCTTCCCAGTGTGTGAAAACTTGTTCCAGTCTGCTGTTTTGGAGAAGCTGCACCCTTGCCTTTCTGTGTAAGATGGCATCAAGTCACCCCAAACACATTTGAGTTAAACTACACAGGGAAAGGATTAATCAGTCAGGACTTTGTGCAAGTCCTCTCACCGCATCACAGGTCTGGGGACAGCTGTATTTTGCTCTCACAGCTCATTTCCTCAGTGTGTGCAAAGCTGATGGTCCCCAAGACCTAAAGACATGAAACCTCTGTGGAAGAGTGGCTTGTGAGCTGGGCCACCCCTCCTGGCTCCATCTTGACATGTATGGAAGGGAGATCTGGGGAGATTTAGGCAATAAACCAATATTCCCACCCACCAATGACCAAAAAATAAACGTTCCTGAGTGATGTACTCAGCACCTTCAATTCTCACTGAAGTAAATAGTTCCTTTGGGACTACTTTCATGTGTCTTTAGGGGATGTAACCAAATTATACCACATGAGAGCTGGTAATTTTAATGTTATGCTGTGAGGGAAAAGCTATAAACATAACAGGAAAGACTGGATGTTTTCCATTCATATTTTTAGAAAGGTTGCTTCTCATCTGTACCCATTAGTTTTTCAGCATCTCTGGTGAGATTTAAATGAATTATTTAACTGTAACTGAAAAGCAAGCCTTACTTTTAAATTAAGGCAATAAAAGCTGTTGTTTGGGGTTTTTTTAATTCTTAGAATATTCCCGTAGAAGATAAAGATCAAAACCAGATCCGAGAGGTGATAAGGCTAACAAAATACCCGACCTCTAACCTCATGGGCAGATGATAGATCATTTTAGAGAAATGACTGGCTGTGATCAGAAGTACGGTCAGTAGAGTCTGATGAATCCATAAGGTTTTAATCGGTTGTGTCAGTCTTTGTGGCGGGGAGCACAGGGCGTGCAGAGCCGGGAGCGGTGTGGGGGCCATGCCGACAAGTTGCTACTGCAAGGACCGTGCCAGCTTTCGTGCAACACATGGGGGAAAGCTGAGAATGGGCCTTGTGTAGCAAGATTGGCTTGAAATTTCAGTTTCTTGTCCTCTGCCAGTGGGAAATCTGTAAAATATGGTGAGTCAGAACCCAGCAGGAGATTTTTGGTTCCGAAACCAAAACCGGCCCAGGTAGAAGCACTTGGACAGTCGGGTGAGCTCGGCTCATGCAGTCGGGGTTTGGCCAGTTTGGAGCTGGGGATGTTTTTACAAGCTAAACTGACCCCTTTGAGGGCAGCGAGCACCTTCTGCCTTGTGTGAGAGGTGGTGGCACCCACTCCTCGCTCCACAGAGCTGAAAATTCCTATCGCCTTGAGTGAGGCACGGGTGGGAAAAGTCAGTCATCTGAATTGTAGAGCAGGAGAGTTTCTGCGCCCACACCTACCTCCCAAAAAAAACTCTATCCAGTATTTCCATGCTTCCCCTTTTACCATTAAGACGAGATTTTCTCCTGCAACTGAACAGTAAATGTTTCATAAACAGTTCCTCCGTCTGCAAGCGGACCTTGAAAATTGATTATTTTTTGTTTGTTTCTTTTAGTCTCCAAATGTTTCTGCCATTATAAGACAGGCAGTTATTTTGCTAGGAAGGAATGTGAAGAATTAGAAAAGTTGAAAGCGATTAGGGCTCTGTCCTTTAAGACACAGCCATTCACAAAGCTTGGCATTCAGCCTGCTCTGAGCGAGCATCATAAGACACCCTGAAGCCTTGAAATCCCTCTATTTTAAACCCCATGGGGTGGCTTTTGCGTTATCAGGGAAGAGATGATGTTGCAGAGACTGTTTTCTTCATGTTTTAAAGGTCTCTGAGTTAATATTTATTCTAAGTAGATGTTTATTTTTGGATACTTTTACTGTTCCTAGGAAGGCCACAAAGAGTTCAATGTTATGGAGAAATGGTTACTTTGTATTTATGGTTAAAGAAAAAAGAAGGAAAAAAGAAAGCACCAAACAATCCTGCCCCAGTTCTTTATTTAAGGAGACAATGTACTTTCCACCCATGCACAGGCAGTGCTTTACAGGCTGTATAATAAAACGCTGTTCCAGATATTGTCTAAATAGAAACAGATTTAACCCTGCTGTTGTGACTTGCATTGCTGGGTAATGAAAGTTTTCAATCTGGTTTCACTTTGTTTTAAGCTCACTGGAGAACTGCACATCCTCAAAACCTGGCCTTATTCACAGAGACCTGTTGTTCCAATGCCATCTGTTTGTATACAGAAGGTGAACATCCCTAAACCAAAAAAAAAAAAACCTAGCATTTGGCCTTTTCTGATAGGCAACACATCATAATTCAGCCCTCAAAGTGATATTTCCTACAAAGACCACAGGTTATAGAACAGAACCCAGTGGTTTCAAATGAGACTTGAAAGTACTCGTGACAATGAGGTGGTGGTGCCCATTGCTTCATTTCGTGAGGAGAGGTCTGAAACCCAAGAATTTCTAATCCTAAAACTCTCTGAGCATGAGTCAAGTCATTTACCTATGCAGTCATCCACTAATGGCATACTCAAAACTGCTGAAAAGACTCTTTAAGTTGGCTTTGAAAATTGCCCATTGCTGTTTTACCTAAAGCAACCTCCAAGTGTTTCTCCATAGGGGAAAAGACGTGTGATAAGAGATAGTCCCTGAAGATCTGAGAACAAAAGATGGGCTGCAGCATATGCATATCAGGAAACGGTCCATTACTCATTAATTGCTCCGTTTCCTTACACCAGTGAGGGTCACCCAGTCACTGAGGACCAGAGAGATTATAACAATAACATAAATACTGCTTTATTTACAATTTTACAAGAAAACAACTTTCCACAGTTATTATATAGAGACTGTTTTTTTAAAGTTTCCACAAATAAAACACTCTTGGAGGACAGTAGGAAGTTTGTAATTTGAAGCATTTTGCAGTGGGACTAAAGGCACATTTCCGTATGTCACAGAGCCGTGTCCAGCTGCTGGGGCACGAACTGAGGACTAGGAGGAACCAGATTCTCCTCTTTGCTCCCTTCCAGATTTCCTGCATGACCTTGAACAAGTTACTGAGTGTCACCGTCTGGGCGTACAGGCAGTACTCTGTTATACTCCCTTTTATACTCCGTGGTACTCCCTTTTATACTCCGAGTAAGTATTTTATATCCCTTGTCGAAGCTCCTGTGCCAGCTGCCTACTGTCTGTGGCCCGTGCAATCACCAGCTCGCAAGCGACCGGGTCCCCACGCTGCTGCTGGGGGAGGCTGGAGAGAGGGTCTTGGTGTCGGGCTGGTGGCAGCCTGTGCCCTGCCTGGCTGAGGCTGCCTGGTGCTGGTCGGGACTGGGGTCACTGTGGTTTTCCCATCTGCAGGTCCGAGGTAACAGGATTCACCTACTGCATGAGAAACTGTGTGTGGGTAAATAGAAGTGACACAAAGGGCAGGCGTTATTATCATAATGTGTGTCTTACAAGTGCTTGAGGTAGTCGCTATGACAACATCCCCTCAAATTTGTGTCCATTTGAACTGCTCTGTCTCTGTAATCGCAGAGCAAGAATGGGCAGGTATGACTCTGATTCTTATCGTCTAGGATTAAAACACAGCAATCACCCCAGCCCACCTCTTAGTATTCATTTTACTTATTAAAGCTTCCCAACAAGTCTCTGCAGTGATGTTATCTGCTAAATTGTGTGAGGTTTCTGATCATTAGGTGGATTGGTCTTCAAAGAGCTAAATGAAAATGAGCAATAAATATCAGTGTTACTTAGGTCATATAGTGCAAAATGACAAGGAGACCAAAAGACCTTCTGGCAACTGTAGAACAAACAAATACGAAATAGGTTCACTAAAGCTTCTTGTGGGTTTTTAGAAAGTCTCTCAATACTTTTAATAATTTTTAAAAGCAAGTTAAAATGGGGAAGCAGACTTGGTCGTAAGGAGCAGGAACTCCTGAAAACCCTGGCTTTTTCATTCCATTGTTGAGACCTGAAGTTCTGTACCTCTACTCCTGCACTAACTTTCTTCTCTGCAGAAGGGCCATTGTAATATTTATGTATGTGCTGGAGAAGGTATCATTATTATGGCAATTTCTACAGCGCTTTGCACATAGACAGATGCATTTAAGGAGGTGAGCTTCCCGCTGGTGGGTGTAAACAGGAGCGTGAAGTTTTGCACCTGCAATCGTATTTCCTGTATAAAACTGAGCACTTGTACCAGTAGCAACCTGACTGCAGAGGTAAATGAGGCAGCAGTGGTTGCAGTAACTTCTGCTTGTATCTGTATTTTCATTCACTTGGAAGAATAACCAGCCACAACAGTTGCTAGGGCAGATTGTATCCTCAACCAAATGCTGTGAAAATCTTCCACGAAAAGCACTGCTAGTAATATTAAATGACTGTGTGATTTCTGAGATAGTATTTTAAGGACCTATTTTTACTCAGTGAAAAATAGTAATTTAAAAAAAAAAAAAAAATTCAAAATGCTACTACTTCTTATGTCTTAATTACTCTTTTTAGTCCCTTTCCCGTGATGTAAAATTATGACAGCAGCCACTGTGAACGATTACTTTCTCCTTGTATAAGCAGCTCAACCCTGTGAATATTGCTGTGGTGATGCCACATAGCCCTCTTTTATAACATGGCAAGAGAGCAACTTTCACAGCAAGAACTCTGCGAGCCCGAGATGTCCATCCAGGCTCCAGCAAACCATGGACAACATCTTCACCCCATTACAAACCCACTCACCCTGTTCTCAAAGGCCAGAGTTTTACTCTAGCCAGGAGAAAGATTTTCCTTGTCCCTTCACCAGCTTTACTCCTTCTGGAGAAGCCTGTTTGAGAGGGATACGATAAAGAATTTGTCTTGTAATAAAAATAACAGAACTTGACTGTACTCATTCCTTTGACTTTTCTGAGGTCTGAGCTGTTGGCATCTCTTTCGTGGTGACTGAAGCACTCTGAGTCAGAAGTGGGACCAAAAAGGAGGAGGAGATTCAATTCAAATAGAGTTGGAAGATGGCAGCAAAGAGAAGGAAGAGTCAGCTTTTTAAACAGGAAAGAAAGAAGGCTGTAACCTAAAAACCCACAAGCCTGAAGGTAACAGTCATTTCCTATTTCTGTGAAGACTGTTGGGGTTTCTCTAAAGGAAGTGGAGGGTGGGGAGAGGACAGTTCCTGGTATTTTCCTCAGCTTAGAAAGCAGAGAAAAATAATCAGGCTTCCTACGTGACTAAAAAGAAGTTTTACGGAAAGCATGAACCCTACTGTAGTACCATCACATGCTGTATGGTAAGGACTAAGCTACCCTGGTGGTGGCCGTAAAGCAGACATGAAATCTTCACTCGTGTGTGACCCCACAGTGCTGTCTCCTGTGTATAAGGGAAAAATTCTGGTTGGATGCTAAAATTATTCAGAGAAGGGCTAAAAGTCCCTTGTCTCCATTCTTCCTGCTGCCCAGGACCACCTGAGTCCTTTACACCTGAGGAGTGCATAGTCCTCTGCAGCAGGACACCTGCCAGTCAGACCTGCACCACACCTGCCATGTGGTGACTTAGACCAAATACACCTGAAAGTTTTCTCCACCGTGTTGAAACGTTTGTTCACAAAAGGTGCCAGCAACAAAAGAGTCACTGTGAGACTGCTGGAGAACATCCGTTAATTGGTTTCAGAAGATCTTCAAACAGGACTTGTAAACAAATCAAACTGGTGTAAGGTAACTGTAAAATTTATAGTTATTAAAAAAAATATAGAACTGTAAAATTAAATTATGCAGTACTTGTTAAACATAATATTTTAACCTTCTGTGGAAGCATCATAAGGCTTTTAAATTATGGCTGTGATTAAGCCTGGTGTGAAACACTCTGGCTCCCATTCTACAGGCAGGTAAATCGGGCACAGTGCAGGGAAATGACGGCTTGAACGTGTTTCCTGGGAACGCGCGTGACGACACGTGTCGCCTGAGACCTCGTGCAGTCGATGTCTGTCTCCTGTCTCCCTTTCCCTGGTGCACCAGAGATTATCCATCTGCACAGCAAGGGGAGGGAGCCAAGTACAGAGGTTTTGGTTGCTCTCACGGGATCAGATCTCTAGTGACTCGGGCAAGGACACAGAACCGAGGAGTGGCATAAGGATGAATGCCAATGGGTTCTGCTCCCATTTTCCAGTTAACAGGTGTTTAGCTGAGGAGGGCAGTTCTGTACAGGGAAAAGTTCATTATATAAATATGTACTGAGGTGAAGCAACCCAGAATGAAGATTAGAAGGAAGAAAATTCCAGTCTCAGGTCTCAGCTCCCAAAGTATGAGACTCTACAGCTGAAATGGTTTGACTTGTGCTGGAGCCCAATATGCAGGGCCCATGGTTTTGAAGATGTCATTTTGCATTTGTTGCATCAGTTAGGATTTGCATACACTTCTGTGAAATCTGGGCCATAAATGTTGATTTTAAACAAAGACATTTCCATAGGATCTTTATTGTCTGTGTAGTGGTAAAGTGCTATGAATAATTTTTCCCAGGTGCTTAAACAGGTGGTGTCTTCAAGGGAAGCAGGGCTTCTTTCATGTTCCCTATAATTTGTGCTGTCTTAAGCCTTCATTGTCAATGTCTTGGATGAACATTTATGGCTGTTTGAAATGTGCCTTCCCCACAAAGATGCTGGATACCCAGCTCCACGATTGGAATATAAGTGTTACAGTTATTTATTTACAGGGAAGGAAATAACACAGTGGCTCTATTTGCTACTCCTAAATTTATTTTCTCTTCTTTTGTGCAGTGTAGAAATGTTAGTCATCTCCAATGGCCCTTGGAAATAAGCTTTCCAAATATATTCTCATACTCTATATAGATGCACTGATGACACTCCAGCAGTTCAGCAAGAGGAAATCTGAAATAGTGGCACTAAATGACAAGGAAAAAAATCACTGGGGAGAAAACTGTCCATAAAAATCTGAGAATGATTATGGAGCATTGGGAAATGGTGCCAGTGCTGGACTGCATACTCGTTGAGCCCTCATTTCTCAGACATCATTGATTAAAGGGAGATGGAAAAGTGCCATACAAAAGAGCAGACTCACGGGCTTCGGCTCCTGTTTCCATCTGCTTTCGGGCTGTAAGTTCAAGCCCGTGTGATGAACTTGGGATTTTTCATTTTGTACTTAGGGCCCAAGCAAAACTGGTTGGACTGAGAAGAGGCTGGACCACCACTGTTAACACACGATGCCCGTGAAGCTGTGCCATCTTCGTTAGGAGCTCACATTCGGGACGGGAAGTAAGCTGTGGCAGCCAGGTTTGAAAACGGGGATTGATATGACTGCAAGTTTCCATTTCCTCATTCAATTTTCTAGAAGGCCATAATACTTGCTTTCCTAAGAAGCACGTGTCATGGACTTGGATTTATCAGCGTTTTTAAAAGCAATGGATGTGTATGCTTGCTGAGATCCATCAATTTTGAGGGCATATATGAGCTGTGTAAACATTTCCATGTGGTTTTGGGGTCTCCCTCAGTGATATCCTATGTCCGTCCTGTCCACGCTCATTTATTCTGACATACAGAGAATCCTCCATGACTGATGACACTGTGAAAGTGAGTGATTGACCTTTCCCTGGTGTGTATGTGCAGAGATTATCCATCTGCACAGAGAAAGGGAGGGGGGAACCGCACATAGATTTTAAGAGGGATGCTTGAAGGAGTTAGTACTGTGACAATTCAAGATGCTGGTTGTTCAGCCAAAGAGCTCAAAGAAATAAGAAGCAGAAATACGGTACTATATGAAAATATCACCTCTGTTTCTCCAGCCACATGTAGATCAATCCTAGGATAATACTCTCTCTATATATAAAAAATACCTGTATATAAAATAGCTATATATTTATGTGTGTGTATAAACTTTTTTTCCATCAAAGAGAAAAGCTGTGATTAGGGCATGTAAGCTGACACAAACTACTGAGTATCTACTTTGCTCAAAAAAAAATCTGAAATACTTTTTTTCTTCTTCCTCCTCGTCATTTTTCCAGCCATATGGATTTGCCAGTTCACTGCACCGTTGCATGTTTATAACACAGAGTTTCTTCAGCAGCTGTCACTATCTCATAATGCCATAGTACATCTTGTATGCTGAGTTGCAGGCCACAACACGATAGAAAACAGCTTAGACTTAAAGAAAAAAAAAAGACCCAATCTCTTGACATCCATTTGGAGACCAGTTGTGGGCTTTAGGGAAGGCAGAGAGAGCATTAGCAGCTGTGTCCACTGTTCCAGTTGTGTGTCAGGGCTGCTAAATCACCACCAGAACTTGGCATTTAGCACGGTACAGTTCAGGGTACGTTTACCAGAGATGTGGACCTTTTTTCCCTTCGTGAACCTGTGACACACAAGTTGGCTGCTGGGATGTAGCCTGGAGATGTGACTTGCTAACGGATGTTTTCGGACTAGGAAAAAGACAGGTGAAAATCAAATAGGTGTATGCGTACACAAGTTATGAGCAAATTTAGGAGATTTCAATGAACTGGATGAAAATTGCCCTCAGTCTGGCCATGATGATATATTTACTTCAGGGTTACAGCCCAGATACCAAAACATTAATTAATGTTTGATCTTCCCTTGCCGAAATACAAAGAATCTGTATGAACCGCCCTAAAATGATGTTTTTTGGAAGAGACAGAGAAGTATGGAGGCTCTCTTCTGTTATTACTGTTGCCTTCGGTGCCCAGCAGCCCTCAGACAGGGCCAAGGGCTGGAGAAATTGGTAGATGGACTCTCTAGTCATATCATCACTCTCTGCTTGCCCACTTTGGGCCGAAATGCGGGATTCAGTGAGCACGTGGCGTGTGTTCGTCCGGTCGCGTGAGAGCATGGGTGGGTATTGGGTCACAGGGAAAGGAGCCTCTTGCCCTGTTGCTCATGTAATCACAGAGAGCTCGAATTTGGTCACGTTGGGGCTACCCCAGCTGAAAGCTTGCCACGTAGGCTGTACTTGATGCAGATGTTCAGGCTGTGGTGCTTTTTCAGAAGTTTGGCAGGTGTGACTTCCAGCTTGTGCTTATTGTTGGACCATCACCAGAACAGGAAGAAAGGTTGGGCTTTTTTTTTTTTTTCTTTTTCTTTCTAATGAATATTATGACACGATAGCTTGGAAGTATCAAATTATCTTCTAACATGTTGCAAATGGTGGTTTAATGATGTAACATCCCTTCGTAGAAAATAAAACACATACCTGGTAGTCAGATTGAATGTGATCAGATAGCACCAGGTCACAAACTGGTGTTGCTGCCTCCTCACATGAGCCTGCATGATGAGATTTTACAAAAAACAAACACAACCAGGAAACATTTCTTCTTGTAGTCAATCATTAGCGGAGAAAGAGCAATTGCACAGTACTAAGATTATCCAGCAGTAGAAAGAACGTCCTAATCCCAGACAGGAGAGACAGGATGTCCATTAGGAATGGTAGCCACTGATCAATAGTCTGATTTAGCATAGAGAGGTTTTATTGCTTTGGGAGCTGGAAGGAGAAGAGGGAGGTATTGCAGTGTCTTCAGTTCTAGTCCTGCCTCTGCCGCTGATGCACCCCAAAGAAACACTGGCTGACTCCACTGCTTTTCCACAGCCAGAGGATCAAGCAATAATTTTAAACTAGCAGACCATTATGTATTTTGAATGTGCATTTGATTATGTATGGGGCAGCACAAAGGAAGAAAATCCATTTCTGACAATGTCAAGAGTAAGCTGACATTTGTCTGCAGTTCGTTTCGGATCAAATCCAGCAGATTTCTAGGTCATCAGCAAAGAAAATAATTATGATAGTCTTTTTTCAGACATTTGGTGCCTTTTCTGATTTTTTTTTTTTTGTAATAAAAAAAAATATAAAGATAGAATTCCAAAGCAGAACTTTAAAAAATTTTATTTTCTACAAATATGCAAATATTTTCTATGGGGTATTTTTAATGTTTTCAGAACAACTCTGTCCCCTGTTGCCCTCCCATGCTTCTCAGAAATGAGATTTCAAACCGTGAGCTGGTGAAGTGCCTCACCTTCAATGGTGAACTCCTTTGCCAAAGGTTTTTCTAACCAGATGAAGGGGAAAAAGTTGCTATTATTACACAAGCTAGCTAATTAAGAGTAAGCATTACCAGTAAAAACTTTATGTGCTGGAATTTCTGTAGGGTCAGGTAATGATGGGAGTAGGAGGGGGCAGGCGGCGTGCTGGCACTGCACGATTCCGTCCGAGGAATCGCTCCGGGTCTAAAGCCCGGGGAGGGCATGTCTAACTTAATGCAGGAAAAGTGATAAAATGGTGGAAGCAGAGCCTAATAGATTTTCAAGGAGATTGAGCAGGAGCCACGGAAGGTAGCAGTGAGGCATAGAAAGCAAAAGTACACCAGGCCTCATTTAATTATCTTTTTCACACTGCATTAATCATCACAAAAACAGGATTATGCCTATTTTTACGTCAGTGTCGGAGGGTAATACAAATGTCGTTTTGTGCACTGTCTGTCATTAGCAACTGTTAAATTAAAGCAAAATAGTGAAGGCAGGCTGCTCCCTTGACCTATTTTTCACCAACAACTTTTTCCCCTTTGACCTCTGAATCTGAATTTCCCCGATCAAATCATCATCTGGTTTCCTACGACTGTTCTCGCTTTCCCCAGCCCCCACAGCCACCCTGGTATTTGTTGTTCCCATGACCTTTCTCTTCAGCTGTCTTATTTTATGTGCTGGTTTGACAGTCAGTCATTTTTTTTCTTCCTACAGCATCCATAACTCCTCGCTCTCCAGTAATCTTCCTCCTTCTCCGGTCGCTCTTCCAGCAGCTCTGCTGGTGCCTCCCATGCCCTCAGGCTCCTTCACTGTCTGCTCCAGGGCTCGACTCAAACCCTCGCCCACCAGCTCTGGGTTACCATGGCCCAAGCCTCCATCCCAACCTTATAGCTTCTCCCTGTTAAGGTCTCTACAGCTTGTAGGTGTAAGAGGTACCTAATGTGCCTGTTCCCACTTGTCTCTTCTGCTTCTGTTTACTTCTCCATTCCTATTTTTCCCTCTGATTTCCTCACTCATGTGGCCATGATCTGACGTTTCAAAAAGAGGCACACAAATTTGGCTAGCTATATGCTTGGAGTATGGTTTAATGATGTGGGATCCTTTCTCCCCCCGCACAAGGGCAATAAATGAGTTATGAAGTGAAATATACCTGTTGCTATGCTTGCATAATTATTCTTCCTACACTCAGGGAGGTAGAGGTTTTGTATTAAATTTAACTGTAGCAATTGTCTCCATGATGGCTGAGGTTGGCTGTTGCAGCAGAGGATGCAGTTTTTAGTGTTCTTAAATGACTGACCTTGCACTTCATGGGAATTCCCTTGGTCTGAATTTATGGGAGGGGGCTGAAAAAAGTAAGCACGTGATGTCTTCTTGGGTGGAATTTATCCTAATCTTTTAAACTCCTTGTACTCATTTTAGAGCGTAAACCCTGACATGTAGCTCACCTTTTTCCTGCACACACCTGTGGTTGCTCTGTATTATCTCTGACTGGGAGGTAGGGAGGTGTGAGTATTGCAGAGCTCGGCAAAATTCCAGGCTGGTGTATAAGATGCTGTGTTTTTCATGGGGGTGAAATAGTAGGACGTAAGTCTGAAATCCAGACTATGACAATTTCCAGTGATTTAAGGATATGAGGTGAATCAGATCAGTCACAGCTCCAGTTTCGGAGGAATGCACAGGAATATATCTTCTCACATTAACATCCCCTGACTGTGATCAGTCTTTATCACCCATACCTCGACCTGAATGATGGACAATTGACTGCATCTGTTTCTACTTTACTAATTTGATCTACCTAAGGAAACTACTCTTGCAGGAACTTTAAAGATGAAAAATAGCACCAATTATATTCTCTGATACAGTTGATTTCTAAGTACCTGTGTGTACGTTTCTGATGCTGTACAATGCTACTGCCAACCCCGTATGAAGGGATTTTATGATGATCTGAAAACCTTCTTTCCCAAGACTGTGCATAAATGCTCTGCAAAGCCATCTATATAGGCAGATACTCTAGAACTGTCAGTAAGCATAAATAAGATTAACTGTATGCAGAACCAAAATTTTACCCATTTGTACAACAATGGGTCAAATAAATGTAGCAAAAACTCTTTCTGGTTCTTGTCTTTTCCATTTTTGTGTGCCACCATGTGCAACCTTGGTTCCAGTTGGCACTGAAGGCAAATCTGCTCTTTTGCTACTTCACCCGCAGCAAAGGCACTGGGAGGTAGCTGAGATCTTTCAGGGAAAAAAGGCTGTGTTCACAGGATATCTAATAATAGAGTGTAAAAGACAGCACGTTTCAAAATTAACCAAAGCAGATACCTTTTCACACCATTGAAAAGTCACCTCTGGACCTCACTGACACTTTAGCATAGCCTTAGTTGGGGATGGTTACACGGGTTTGTATTATAATAATAAGATTTATACTTCAGGATTTTCAAAAGGACATGAACCTTGCCGTTGCATTCAGGAAGCCAGTATCTGATTAGGCTCTGAAGAAATGCCTGTACAAGTAGGTTATTCCATCAGCTCGATGCAGCAGGTATTTCTCACCTTGCTCCAGAGAAGGATGGGAGGATCGAGTAACTGATGAAGACAGGATACCAGACAAGATGGAGCATTGGCTTGATTCCATATGATAATTTCAGCATAATTGTTTTGCCTTTAGGCTGCTGTATCTGATTAGACTAGTCTCTAGCTGATCCAAGGTTAGGAGAATGCAAAACCACTGTAGTGTTGCGCTAAACACAATGCAGCCAGACCGAATAATCTGGGTCAGTTATCCATGCAGATCTGCAGATACAGGCAAGCAGGAAGTTTTGCATGAGGAACATAACATACAGTAGCTCCAAATTTGGGAGGAGAATTAATAATTTGTTGAGATAAAAGTTGTGGCCTCTACAGTAGGCTGGATAATCATATAAATAAATATAAAAGTCCAGTTTAGAGCAGCGTTCTTTTAATACTAATTGGATGCAAAAATCTTATCACATTAGTAACCTTCATACCTTTATAATAAG
Source organism: Tauraco erythrolophus (assembly GCF_009769465.1). Classification (NCBI taxonomy): domain Eukaryota; kingdom Metazoa; phylum Chordata; class Aves; order Musophagiformes; family Musophagidae; genus Tauraco; species Tauraco erythrolophus. Next base: position 16,889,255 of record NC_141479.1, on the reverse strand, counting down.
TCTTTTCTTGTGTTAGCCAGCTTGGTTTTCACTAATATGATACGAAAGACTTGCTAATATATTAGGAAAGTCACTAACACTATTAATTTACTAGATAAATTACTTCTCTATCTTGGAACTTTAAATGAAATGGAATTCACTAATCCTAATTGGTTTGCCTTCTACCAGAATTATTTCCCATTAGTTCAGCATGTTTTCTTTTTTCATACTTGAACAGAAGAGATTTCTTAAACTCAAAGCCTTGGGGTACAGTATATGGGTTTATTAATTATCAGGTATTCATTCAAGGGGGTTAATTAAGCAATAACTTTCCATTGACGGGAATATACAAAGGAATAAAAGGCTTGACTTGTCCTGCTGATTAAAGCACTAAGGCCATTGTGTCATCATTTTGCTCCATTTGGTTGTGGAGGAATAAAGATTTTTCCACTATTTAACATAATTGGCCGAGAGCTCGGAGATCCTGTTCCTCATGTACAGGACCTTTGTTGGTTTGTTGATTTTTGTCCCTTTTTTCCCCTCTGTCCCTGGCTGACGGTGGGTGCCGTGACCTTTCCTGGCGGCTGTGGACCTTGGTGCTGTCATCCACGTTTTTGTCACCTGGAGACTTGAGAACTGCAATGCAGTCAAGGGACCTAAATCCCCTGGGAAATGAGGAGCCGGTGCTGAAGGCAAGCAGGCTGCTGAGTAAGCAGGGTATCTCGCTGTAAGCACATGACACCGATGCTGAAGAATCGGTACTTGGCTGCATATTGGCTTCCAGGCAGAGTTTATGGTGTTGGCTTTGACATCTGGGCCTAATTCAAACCTCTTTGGAATCAGTGGAAAGACTCACCATGTACTTCAATTGATTTTGGATCAGACCCAGCAGTCTTGGAATAGCTTGTCTATGCGAGAGACACCCTCTCTTCTCAGGGGATATTGCCTCATCGTTTGAGAGGAGCGGCATGTCAGCTAGAACGTCTTTTTTGGGGGGAAGGAGAGCGAGCTGCTCTCAAGTGAGGACTTGAGACTCTTGCAAGGGCTACTTCGGTCTAGGGCTCGTCCTGCAGGGATTTGAATCTGTTGGCTTCTAGGGCGTACCCTTGAGAAGTAGATCCTTTGAGGGCATAAATTAATATATTAGAATAGGTGGAAGAGAAAGGGGGTTTTCCTAGAGCTTCCTTAGGTCCGACCCAACTCCGTTTCATGTAACAGCCTCCCCAGGGCCGCAGCAATCTGTTTTAATTAGAGCAGCCTCCAAGCATCTCTCGATTATGCTGAGGAATGGGGCTTTGCTGAGAATTTAGCTGACCGAAGCTGTGGGAGCGCAAAGGCCATCGTTGCGCAGCCCTCCCACGTACCCTCATTTGCACTGTGTGAGTCGTCAGCCCGAGCCAGCTCTCTGCCGTCCGGGCTCTGGAATCCATTTATAAAAGGAGCTTGTGGTTGTGTCTGTTTGTTGGTAAATGCATATTATACACGAGCTGGAGCTGGCTGGCTGGAACTGCCGCTCGCAATCAGCCGTGCATCACTGAGTCAGCGCATCCCGAAGCCTGAGCACATCTCTGCCCAGGGGAAGCTGGGCTGGGGCCCCACCGCGCCCGGGAAGGTGGGGCCTCCGCAGACCTGCACGGGAACCCACTCGTCCCAGGCAGAGAAGGAAAGGAGGTGGAGCTGCAACGCTGGAAAAGTGCGTGATACTGGAGCGACTGCTGAGTTTATTCTCCAACAAGCGTTAGCATGCTCTTCTCGCTCGATTGTTTTGGTGATTGTGGTAAAGTGCAGATGTTATGCAATGGCAGGACTGGTAACCCTGGCCACTGCCAACTGTGGTGCCAGGAATCATTTATAAGCTTCCCAGCAATGAGCTCTGTCAGCACATGCTTCACCTCCTCTTACCATTGCAGGCACCAGCGTTGAGTCAAGCCATACCGTGACTGAGGCACCCCTTCCATCGGCGAGGAGCGTACCAGTCTTCTGGGAGAAGGGCTCCTTGCCCCCGTGAAACCCCTGTGCTCTGTTAACTCTCGCAAACAAACTCTGCAGCTCAGCCAGAGAAGCTGAAATTCCGGCATCACTCTTCTAAGAGGGACGTTTTGGTAAAATGAAAAGATTTCGAAATCTCAACGAGAAAGGCTGTAAGATTGCCTTGAGTGTTTGAAATAATGTATGTATGAATATATCTAGGTATACCTGTATAACTACATGAGCCAAATGACTTGCTTTGGCTTGCTTATCATTCTAAGACATAAAACAGGTAATCTAGCTTTATTTGACACCTACAATAATCATCCAAGAAAATGAGAGGCTCTGTAATGGAGGTCTGTAAACAGGTCTTGCAGGTCATTCGCACAAGCTGGCTCTGCACGCCAGGGCTCTATGGAAACGGGGCTATAAACACTGTGTTGGATCAAGAGCTTCTCTACTGACAGAAAAGACGAACACTAAAGCTGCACAAAACTGAGTAAGTCTCAGAAAATGATTCACTCTCTTAATTAATTTTCCATTTTGGTTGGTGGAATGCCCTTAGGTGGCTGCAGTGGGCTCGAATTTCTTCTTTCTGGGCAGAGTTCACCTTTGCACAAGGACTGGGAAACTCTGCTCTCCCACCCTCCATGCACTGAGGAGACCAGGCGGGTTCCTTTAAGGGAATATTTTCCTCTACCCAAATCATTCTGATTCACACGAATTTCTTAAGGCACAGTCACATGTGGCTCAGAGGCTTGTTTAATTGCCAGCACAGTGGTATGCTGGGAAGCCTGGAGTCTTGCTTTGTTAAGCAATGCCCTGTTCCCATCTCATAGAAAGTATCCCCAAGTGCATCACTGCAGTCTTCTGTCACGACAGCCCCCAGTAAAAGCGGCTGTATGTGTGAGCAGTCCTCCTTGCAAAGGGTGCGCCGTTCTCCGGGTTCTTTTCCTGATTGCCTTCATGCTGGGACTCTTCCTTGGCCGAGTGAATCAAGCACTCGTAAAATAAGGCAGAGCCAGCGAGCAGAGCCAGACATACATTCCCCAACCACGCAGGATTCCAATGCCGGTGGTCTGCCATCTTGTCCCAGGACAGCTGGAGGAAACTCGTGCTGCAATGCAAACATTCGCACACTGCTTTTATGTCAAGTTTGTGTGGTCGTTGAAGTTCAAGTTTGCTTGCCTGCTTTCGAGTAATAACAAATTGAAGGCTCTGCTCCAGCCGTTTCTTCCATGATTTGCTACTACCTCCTTAGGCACAGTTTTCCCACTGAAATCCCTTACTCTGATGAGGAGACGGGACAAAAGGAGTGGGAAGAGCCCCCGTGTCACACCCCAGGCCATCCTAGGGAGGGGATAGGCAATCCCATGCCTTATCTCTGCCAGCTCTCCCCCTATGATATGCTGGGAGAAGTGACTAAGCCAGGGAGCGGAGCTGGAGCAACACAAGGGAGGTGCGTAGGAGGTTGCCAGTGGGGTTGTTCCAGCTTACGCCGGGAGTCACCTTGACCCAGCACTACAAAGGAAACGTAAAACTAAATTTCTTCTTTCCATTCCTGCCCCACAAACTGCACAGCATAAAATGTATCACTTTCTTATTTTCAAATAGCATTTCTATATGCATTGTTAATGTAACTAAAACCCAAACCTTCAATTTATCACTCCCTCGGCACTCGCACTTAGAAACGTGTGTAATATCATTGTCTGTTTAGAGATGGCGTTAAGTTCTAGCTGGAAAAGAAAGGTATGGTGCTGGGAACTGTATCTTTCCCAAAAGGAACACCAAAGTATTTTTTTTTTTTTTTAGGACAGCAGTGTGTAAGGGTCTCCCCTGACCTGGGTGTAGAGGCACAGCAGGGTAATGAGAGGGCATTGTCTATTCCAGCATGCAATATGCAATTTGGCTACTTCTGCCATTGTGCCTGCATTTATCAGTGATTTGACTGTTTTCCCCCTTCCAGTATTTTCCTGATAAGCATCAGTTTAAAACCCAAAATGTAGCCGACTAATAAGTCATGGTTATTTTGTTCTATCAGGCTTTCATCTGGCTAAGCCTTAAATTTCCGCTGCCCTGAGGAAGACTTAGATCAGGGTGCTCTGTCTGATGCCAGAGAGGGAAGAAGGTTTATGTAGCTGGGGGTTTTTAGCAAACCATCAGAAGCTTTAGGGTTTCACTTTACTCCTGAGAAAAGTTGCCGGCAGAAGAATAGATTCTGCTAGTCAGATTGGCAGAAAAATTACTGACGCCTCTAAGAAGCCAGGTGGAGACTGGAGTTTTGGCTGAGTGAGATTTTTAAAATCAAGATTCCTATAAAGCCATGTGAAGTCAATGGAGATATTTCCATTGATTTCAAAAGGCTTTGAGGTGTATCATCTATTGTATAGGGTAAAAATCTCACAGGCTCTTTGAAACCTGAGTAGATGGATTTGGGCAGCAGGTCGGTATTAAAGGGGAAGGGCACATCCACTTCCTTTTCCTCTGAGGAGAGAAGATGGAGAATATGCACCTGTTGGCTTATCTGCAACGTGATGTGGCCCCAGAGCTACAAGAGATGTGCCATCCATCCAGCCGTTGTCCCTTATGAGGTCTCACCAACATTTTCCCTGAACAGGTTGTGCTGCAGTGGAGCAATCGGGTGTCACCAATGCTTTGGAGTCCATCGTGATCCATGCAATTTCATTTCTAAGGTCTAGAACCTGCACTCAGCTGCGTTTGGGATAAGCCGGCTCTTTAACTCTGGGCACTGTCAGCAGGGCCAGGATTTCGGCTCCCGTAATTAGCAGCTAACGTCAGGACTTCCATGTGCCAGGCAGCAAAGGGGTCCCTTCTCCAAACATCTGCCCCCAGCACCCCGCGAGGAGGAGAAACATATGAGCACAGAGAATTAAAGTGACAGCCCCCGCAATCTGGCGTATGTCACTGCCTCCGGGGCTGATTGAACCGGGCAGCAGGTAGAAAAGACAAATATTCACCAGAGGAGCTGGGAAAAATGGAGGAAGGCAGAATGAGATAAAACCTATTAGAGAGAGTGTTTTACAGTGCAATTCCTTGGAGGGGCTGGGAAGGAAGGAGAAAGCTCACCATAAATGGAAAAAGGCTTGAACTGTAATTAATTTACCTTGTCTGAGCTTTTCGCCACATTTCTACCATATTTCCATGTACGAGAAAAAAAAAATGCACCAAAACATACATGTTCTGGGTTTTTTTAAGTACATGATAGAGAACTGTCTCACAACAGATGAGCAGGGTGGTATATTTGCTCAGTGTATGCAGGGCCTTGTGATGGTCTTGGACTTCAGCTTTCAGATGATATAATCAACCCAGACTGAAAGGGTGTTTATTGGAAGGGTGGTATGAGAAAAGATGCTGCTGCTGCCTGAACTGCCTGACTCCTGCAGATTAACAATGTAAAGGAGAGGTTTTCTTGGAAATCTGGAGGTAAGAGGCAAGAGACTGAGCTCCACTGCTTGCACTTGGCCAAACGGGTACCAGGAGAAGCGAAGGCAGCTACTCTCACAAAGCTGCTGGTCACTCAAAGCCAACCTGGGATGTGGCAATCGGCCCAGATGCTCTCTGGCTCCTACCTTGCCAAGAAGAGGCTGGGAAATCAGACTATATTTAACAATTCTAGCACCAGCTGTAGTAGATTCCAGCTCAGTTACCTGTGGGGCTTCTGCAGGTAAATGTACGCCTGTACCAAATGTGATTCGTGCCTCTCACAGCGGTGTAGGCAGCAGAAGAGACACTGAAAGATTTGATCAGCCTGAAGCCAGAACTCATGTAATCACTTCTGTCATGTAGAACTAAAGCAGATAAAAATGACAGGATTCTAGTGAAGGTCTGAACTGTCCCCAGGTTCAAGGATGCTCGGGTCAGGGACCGGAGTCTGCTCAGAAACTGAGGCTCGATCTTCCACTTTCCCCTTTGTAGTATTGACTGTAGAGAAAAAAATAAATACATGGAAGGAAGCAAAGTGTATATATATATACTTCTACAGCTGAAGAGCTGGTTTCAGTACTGCATACTTTTATGTGGAACTCAATAAAATGCATTTGCAAACATAATTACAGATGCAGCAATGTTCTCTAATAATGAATTATATAAAGCATGTTATGAAATGCATTCATATCAAGTTCTTGGCAAATTATACTACCTACTGTAACCAGGTGTTATAAAACCAATTATGGGTATATAGGAATTACCAACACAATGTATGTAGCCCTTAAATAAAATACAATTTCAGGTGGTTGTAAAACGTGCTGTAGAGGGTGGTGGAGTTATTTCAAACGCGCTGGAGCCAGCAGCACGGGATTGGGTTCGGGGGAAGCCGTTCTTGGGGAAAGCGTAGTGATAAATGGTGCTTCGACGCATATCGGCTGACTCTTGGCTCAAGGCCTACAGGTTGATCCAGCTCTCCTTATGTGCCACAATATTTTGTCCTGTTTTGTAGTCCTGTAAATTCCCATCAAAATCTGAGCACTTTGCTCGCGTAAGTAATGAATGAAAAATAATTAAGACCCTAGTCCTGAATTAATATCAAGCATTTATGATGTTGCTTCAATTTGCTGGATTCCCACATGAAGGCTTTATCTGAAGCCTTTTCAATTGAGTGGAAATTTACTATTGAAGTAGGCAATCTCTGGATAAAGTCGTGGTTTAATTTTGTCAGATTATTTCTTTAGGGCAGAAGGGATGTTATTCTGAGTTACTGGGTTATGTATTTTGCTGTGTCATGAGAAAAACAAATGGATTTCTTATTCTACTTCCTCATTGCTAAAAACAACCTCTAGTAGAAGATAAGCAGAACTAGAACAGATAAAAAGGAAGCCCCTTCCCTCTTCTCCCTGCAGTGAACCTTTACCCAAACTCTCTTTTTTTTGCATGGTTCCTGTTGTTGTTCATATATTTCCTAGTTCTGGCCAGGACAGGGAGCACAGTCACAACCACACGAGTTCCTATCATGTTGTTTCTTTGCTATTCAGAAATATCTTCTCTAGCCCAGGTTTTGTAACAACGGGTGTTTGGGAAGTTTGAGACAGTGAATAGTGCACAGACCATGGCTACCGCGTCAGTGAGCTACAGCTTCAGCTTAGGCATGCAGCTGCAGAAATGTATCCCTCAATATAGCAGATAAAATGTTTTTGAGAATGGAGTACACCTTACAGCATGGCCAAAGGCCCATTCTCTGGCTCAAGGGACCTGGCTGCAGGTGAGTGAGATGCCCTTTCAAGCTGTTTTCCTGCAGACTTTTCCTATGAAGTCCAACTAGATTATGATATAACAACTCTTAGGCAGACATGAGATTGAGATGCAGCTGGGACGTATGCTTAAACACAGAAACTTCTATTTAATTCCATGAAAGCAGCTACGCTGATAATTTGCAAGTACATCTTTCCTCCAAGGACCTCAAAGCACTTCACAAATGTTGTTGGAGGCTCAGAATGTTCTCACACTTGGGTAAACTTGGTCTTAGAGAGGTTAAGTGATTTATTCGAGGTTTCCCACTAAATCAGAGGTAGAGGTAGGAAGTGAAACAGGATCGTGGCTGCAAATGACATCCTTTAACCTTCGGAGGTGCTACTGTGTGCAAATAAAGGGCTGACCCTGCTCGCCTCGCTCATGTCAGCAGCGTCTCTGAAATGAATGGAATGACTGGCGTGAGAAAAGGGCTGTGATGTTGGCCTCTTCAGGCCCTTCTCTGTGAAGTGTTTAATATTTCCCAAGAGGTACTGTTTGGCTTCACCTCGTACCAAAGTGTCTTGTAGCAACGACAACAGCAACAGAAATCTCAATTTCATTTTTTCCCTCCAGTGCATAAAAGTCAGGAGGCGAGAGCTCTCTCTGGGTAGGCACAAAGCCACGGGGACCTGGAGACACTTGGTGTTCCTTGGAAAATGGGCTTTGATTTCTCTGCTTTTCTCCTGCACAGGGAAAGAAGAGACTTAATGTCACAAGATGGACCTACACGTTTCTCAGCTGGTAAAAAACATAGTCCGTGTTTCTTCTTGGCAAAAGTTTGGCTCTGCCTCAACTTCAGCAATCACAAAGACTAATATGTAAGAAAGACCGCATTAAAAATATAATGCAAAAATATGTCTTTAATAAAAGGAAACGAGAATTCCAAAATTCTTTCTCCTTCCTCCGCAGAAAAAGGGTTTCTAGCTACAAGCCACTTTTTGCCTATTTAAGTCTCTGTGCTTCTTATTCCACTTCTTGAGCAGGCTCGAAACAAGTGGAGAGGTAGAAGATGAAAGCGCGGCACGGGTAGCAAATTCTGCCGGTTACACAAGCGCACAGCAATAGGAAGCAGATTTCAGTGCTAATGCAGACGGCAGAGAGTTCTACGGTTAAGGAAGAAAGGAGGGAACCTGCAGCATCCAAAGAGAAATCGGCTGACTGCACTCCAGCGCCTGCTCCAGCCTGCAGAGATGGGCAACCGCCACGGACCGGGAGAGCGGAACCGACTCCTGAAACCTGCAAAAGTGACAGCTGAAGCTTCGACTTCTGCGATAAAGGGAAAGAGATCATTAACTGCGAGCGAGGAGAGTTTGTGGAGAAGAAAAAAAAAACAAACAAAAAACACCACACCACCCTTTAACTCTGGAGTTTTTAAAAGTGCCCTTGTTTGTTTTCTTGGCGGAGGAGCGGAGCGTTTGGCACCCATCCTTGGAAGGTGGCCCAGCTGTAAAAATGCTGGGGTTGGCCCTTTCCACGCTGTTGCTAAGCTGATGGCCCAATAGCCGGCGGGGCCCTCCGAACCCCACCCCGCGCTCCAGCCGCATCCCGGCTCCACACCGCCTGTAGGAAAAGTCTCTCTTCTCCCACTTGCTAATAATAATAATTTAAAAAAAAAAAAAAAAAAGCCGAAGAAGTGCCGAGTTTATGCAAGCAAACCCGACCCAGCTGGTGCCAGGAGCGGAGCAGAGAGGAGCTGGGGAGCACCAGCCCGTGCCCGGCTCCGCCGCGGAGCCCCGCAGGGATGGATGGGGCTCAGCGCTGGGCTCCTGTCCGACTCCTTCTGCTCCCCCTCCCGCTCTGCTCCCACAGCCTCAAGGTATAGGGCAGAAACAAAGGGTTTATTTTCTCTCCCCCCGCCTTTTTTTCTTTTTTAATAACTTTATCAACTCGAACCCCAGAATGATTTGTGCGTTTCATACACTCTCTGTGCTTTTACTCTCGGTTAGAATTTGGATCCATTCCATTTAGCAGTTAAAATCTCTTTTTTTTTTTCCCTTTTTTTTTTTTTTCCTTTCCCCCCAGTTGTTTGTGGTTTTGCATGAAAGGGCATTGTTAACTCTTTCACCACCCATTTGGAAAGGGCTGTCTTGGCTCAGCTGTTTTAGGTGTTTCTGGAAGAGCAGAATAAAGTGCTGGGTTTCAAAAATGCAGGCTGAAAAAAAAGAAGAGTAGCGAGAGAAAAGATTTACATTGAAACTGCTACTGTAGGATAACCCGAGCTAGAAAAGCAGAGCACCTATTAGTTATTTTCAAGAGCCCTGATGGCTTCTGCGAGGCACTGGATGAGGCCTTTCCAAACTGGTACTCGACAGCTTCGGTATGAGGCTGGAGAAGGGGACAGGTCTGGTGAAAGCATGGGAGCAGAAGGCTGTCCCGGCTGCCCCGCGTGGGCTGCCAGCCCTCCCCGGGTCAGTGTGTGCACAAGGCATAGCTTTTATGTGCAAAACGGGGAAATCTGTGCTTTTTTGGTACCTAACCATAAAACAAGCAAAAAGTGCACTTTTCCACTGAGACTGTGTTAAACACGATGTCACGCTTGCCCGTGGCTAAACAGGAGGTCCTCAACATACCAGGGATCCACAGAAAGCGTGGGAAGAGCCGGGGAAATTGTCACTGGAAGTTGTAAAAAGTGGAGGATTAATTTTCCCTATTGTCCGTAGGGATGAGAGACTGGGAACTTGGCATCTGTCGTTTAAACTTTTTTTTTTTTTTTTTTTTTTTCTTTCCTCTTCATCAACAGTTGCAGCTGCAGAAAGTGGGTATCGGCTCTCTCCCGCGGGGAGGCTGACCCGCCTGCGCATGTGTGCGCTCGCGCCGCTCGCAAGAGCTTTCCCAGCTGAAGTCCTTGAGCTTGGAGTGAATGCTAGAAACAGAGATGACTTAAATATTTGGCAGCAGCTCAGATAAGTTATCTTTTTCTTTTAAAAAATAACATGTTAGGCAAGCAGGTTTTATTATATTTATGGGTATTTAGTATTTCTTTCTGTAGATGATAAAATAATCTTGTTGGAACCAATAGGAATATAGATTTAACATTTCATGCTAGATGTGAATTAAATGAGACATATCTCGTATGAGTTCTAAAAGCACATAAAAAAACCCCTTCCTATATTTACACATCCTGTGGTAATTAGCGCATGAATATTTTCCATTTTTAGTCTTTGAAAAATAAACTTTCATAGCGGTTAAAACAAGTGTATATTTTTCCAGCATCCTCCGCAGTATGACTGCTGTTCTTAAATATTTGTATGCACGTTTGTATGTATGTTTGTTGTGCCTGTTAGTTCAGTTTTGTAGAACAAATGGAGAAAATGAAATATAGATTTTTAACCACAACAAGATTCCCTGCAGACAGGATTTTTTTGTACTGCTGTAGAAATGCAGCGGCTCGGAGGAAGAGCACAGCATGTAATTCTACATACATCACAGCCCTTTTTTATTACTCTTGCCACACCAGCTGAATGGAGAATTACAAAAACTGTATGTCCCTGATTCTGTAAAGATTTTTAAAAGAGGCTTAACTTTAGGCATACAGGTAACTTCAAAGGGAATTAAGTGAAAATAGAAGATGAGAGTAGTTTGTGATGGAGGGATGCATTAGAGAGAATGATCTACCCAAAACTTGATCCAGAAGTTCTGAAATTACATTAATTGACCTTGGTGAGCTAAACAAAAGCTCATTGGAAATTATGTTCAGAAGCTAAATGCAAGATTTTGACAAAATAATACCCAATGTAATGGATATTCTTATTATTGCGTAGCTGCTGACTTTTCTAAAAAGGCAAAGGGTGAAATCCCGGCACTGCGGAAGGGAGTGGGAGCGTTGCCATTGATTTTACTGATGCCAGAATTTTGCCAAAAACACACACACTTCCTCTGGCTCTGAGGTTTCCTTATTAATTCTGACATCGTTTGCTGCATCTGTGCTGTCACATTGCATGGGGTGCAAAAGCATTTTAAAATTAACAGTGGGCTTGAGCTGCAGAGCACGGCTCATTGATCAAACCTCTGAATCCATCGCGACAAAGTTTGAGGAGACATTTGATTCAAGCCTCCCATATAGACACATCTCTTTGTAACGTTCACAATTTTGTTGGCACACCTGTTGTGGCCCCGGTTGGGAAATTTTGTGCATGTAGCAAATCCTGGTCTAGTGGGGCAAACTAAGCATCGATTTTGTTTCACCACGTCGGAGCGAGCTATGTCAACGACCGCACATCGCTTCATGATCATGCTAAAGCCACTCCGGCAAAAAGCCACCTCAGCAAGCTGTCATTTTAATGTTGCATCCATTTTCTTTCTGTGTACGTTTGCGCCACATCTCAGCGAAGCCTCGTCTCTCCTGCCCACCGCCATAGGCTACGAGTCTGCAGCAAAACTCAGCCTCCAACATGTCACTTAGAATGAAAGAGGAAAATTCCACCCAAAACATTCTGATTGCCAGCTTTCGTACTGAAATCCCCTCACGGTCAGGAAGAGAGGAGGACAAGCGGGACAGTGGTAGGTGACACCTGCTCAGGGGCAGTGCCAGTAGACCTCTTGCAGCCCAGAGTGGTTTGCTGCAGGACACGGGACGCGGTCCCTGGGCGGTGGCTGCGGTGGGAACCCCTCCGTGCCTCACTACTGCGCCACGTGTGGGATGCCTGTGTCCGTTTATCACTTCAGACTAAACTAAACAGCTATATTGTAATACTGCAAATTAGAGGCTTTCTATATCATAATTTTAAAGCATTTAAGCTCCTGTTATCTTTTAGCTCTTTATTCATCTAACTAGTTAAGATTTTGAAGACCTAATCTAGTTCCCATTAAGACAAAGAGGAGAATTCCTTTCTCTGTGAAGTGTTATACCTCGGGAAGCCAAAACCTTTGGTATCTGCCGTAGACGTTTATGTCTTACAGGCATTAACAGCTCAACCTATAGATTTTTCTCCATCAGTGGGCAAATTTTACTCTTATCCCCATTTTACGGGATGAAATCTCTTATTCAGTGAAGTATGTGAGCATATGCCAGTTTCAACAGAGCTGGTGGAATCTTTCCAGGATATACTGTTTGCCAAAAGTGCAATTTGAAGTGGAAAACTATCTGCAAATTCAGGTTGAATGTAATGAATGTCAGAAAGAAAATCAGGGGAATTTCTTTCTCAGTAAAGTTCAATTGTTTCGTTTCAGTATTTTCAAAATGAACTGTCATTTGGACCTTTCTTAAACCACTTACTTTTCAAAGTTAACCTTTTTTTTTCATTATTATTTTGAAAGTAATACAATAAATAGAATATTAGACATCTCAGTAACAGAAGGAATTGTCACTGCTTTTACTTTCGTTTGATGTTTTGAAATGGAGGATATTTTCAGCTAGAACTGTTTGTTGTTTAAATTTTGGGTCAAAAGCAATCTAAAAACTTCCATTCTAGATCAATCAAAGCAATCTGAGTTGACCCAAATTGAAACTTTTAGGGGGCTTTCATGGCTGTTCCACCAACACATTGTGTGTTTCGAGTTCCACTTCACCTGAATCACTTTTTCAGTTTGTCATTCAGCCACCAGACCGAAGGGAACACGTTCGTACAGCTCCGACCTCAGCAGCTTAACAGCCCTATTGTTTTCGGTTGACTCCTGCGAAACTACCTGTGCTGGGAGTCAGCCACGTGCCTTTGAGTCTCCCTGAACCGATGCCTAAACAAACCGTGGGAAGTCAAACAGGGTGACGGGCAGAGCCCCGGTGTCCTGGCTGACCCCATTGGTGCTCTGAGTTCCAGACCCTTCTTCTCCTCTAGGTTCACTGAGCTCTCTGCAACAGATCTGGCTTAAGAAGGAATTATTGAGAGGGAATTGTTTTCTTTGCAGCTTTCAAGGCCTGTGACCCAAATTGGGAAAATGTGTAAGGTGGGCAGCGAAGGGAAGAAATGCCTGGGTGAATTTGAAACTGAGATCTGGGCTACAATTTTCAGTGGTTCTTATATGAGCCTAAAGTGTTCTTCTCCCTCTTATGACCATAACTTCCTTTTAAATAAATACCCAGCTAGCTTCCATTAGAGCTTTCCCATCTTCTGTTAATAGCTCTTTCTAATAATGCAAAGTAACTGATAAAATAAAAAAGAGTTGGAATAATTTTGCAAAGACTACTTTAACCAATTAGTCTGTTAAGAGAACAGTGGGAACAACAAAGACATAAATTTAAATATATACCTCTAAAGAGCATAATTACTTTTTAAATTTCAAACTATGCACATGGGAGAAAAAAAAAAAAGAAATTTCAACAGCCCAGAGAGAAGGAAACATGATCCAAAGGATGCTTACTACACACTAAAATATTTTCCACCAAACTAAGTTTTATTAACTTCCCAATGCCATACGATCTGTATCTGCAGCTCACTCACACTGCCTTAATTTGTTGCTGTGTGTGACATGTTGTAGTCTGATCTAGGCTGACACGCCATGGTATGCACAGTACACATACATCATGATAAGACAGTTGAAAACCAAAGATAAACAGCCTCAAAGAGAGAGTTAAATAGCATGATCCAGCAAGGACCTGCATCCATCAGAGGGAGATTATTTGAAATGGCACACCTTCCACTTGCAAGTAAATGAATACTGATGGCATGCTATAGCTGGGAGTGAACAAGATAGTTCAGTCCAGTGTTCCCACAGACAACTTTCTTTCTTTTCCTGCCTGTATATTAGTTAACCTGTAAACTCCACAGAAATGAGAAGGGTGGAATCGGTTGCTGTCTGCTGGAGGCAGAGATGAACCCAGCTGCTGCTGTTATAACATGATGCTCCGTGAGTGAAAATCTTCTTTTCTTTGTTATGTTGGTAAAAGCACCAGTAATTCAGCTAGCTTCGTTTTTTGCCAACTTTGGGTTCCCCTTCTAAGGACGCAAAACATTTCTGGGCTATATATATCTAAAGGACTTTCATTGTCCAGGATTCCTCTGGTGAAGGGGATGAGCTCTTCAGTGTCTGCAGGTTCAAGGAGAAGATACTGCCCAGTTGAAGCAATGTTAGTTGCTTTCTGTCCTGTTTTTTCCTGGGACAGAGTTAGCGTTCCTTTTTAGCAGCTAGAAGAGCTCTGTGTTTTGGTTTTAGTCTGGGATTTGTTATGAGAAGAATGTTGATAGTGCACTGATGTTTATAGTTGGAGCTGAGACCTCAAGGACTTTTCAGCTTGCTGTGTTTTGCCAGCGTGCAGGAGCACAACAAGATAGGGGGGAGCATGGCCAGGACAAAGGGTCCACAACTCCCTTATGATTTGAACTGAGACTTAGGATTGAAGGCTAAATTGGTCAATGGAGTATTCCATATCATGCAACGTCATGCCCAGTATATAGATGAGGGTTGACCAGGAAGTGGGATTCTTATTCTTTCTCTTCTGAGGGCTCTCTTGGACCCTTAGTGGGAGAGTGAGTGAGCGGCTGCTTGGTGTTTAGCTGTCAACCAGGTTAAACCACGACACATTCACATTACTAAAAAGTTCGGTAGGAAGCAGGTGACTATTTGTCATTTAGTGAGTTAAGACATTGGTAATTATGACAATAAGCTCATGTTGAAGGGATTGTTCTAAAAAAAAAACCACAGCAAAAATACATCTGCTTTGCTCCTTATGTCTCAAGTATCACATCTGAGGTGTTTCTGGGGTCCTGGGATCCAGAGTTTTAGCACATTACACAGCTCTGATTTTCATGCCTAGAAAACTGACACACACTAGCACAGTGCTTTTTATCACCTATATTTGGGCCACAAAAGAATGTACAAATCCAGGTAAACATGGCAGTAATTTGTAATTAGGTGTTCAGTGCTTCATCTTATAAAGAACCTGGTGATTTGACCAAGTGAAAGCTGCCTTCACTTATGTCCCTTTGGGCTCAGCATTGTGGGAGTCTAGCTGAGCAACTGAGAATTTCAGTGGTTATTCAAGTTTATCTTAAGCTGTTCTTAAAGCTGTATCTGTAGTGTTGTACTGCCTTGCTCTGAGCAACTGGGATGATGAACTGGGCAAGTGCTGTGTCTGGTTAGTGTTTCTACAGACCGCGCAAGATGATCACTCATCCAGAAAGACACACTTTCCATTCTACGTGAGCATCAGTGTAAATGCTGAGGGTGTTCAGTGCTGTTCTCTTTTTATCATAGAAGAGTGACATTCTCTATGGACCTGCTCCAAAGCCTGATCGTGTCAATGAAAGGACTCCTATTGACATCAGTGTGACTTGGAGTGGTTCCTAAAAATGGGAACAAAGCAGCAGACTTCATAAATCTTCTGATGTGGTCCTTAAAGCAAGAATTCAGACCCCATGGGGCAAAGATTTGTGATTAGAAAGACGATTTGGCCTATGTTTCTTCCTGAACTGAACCATTCAGGTCCTACTGAAGATTCATTCTTTGAGAAAAATCATATGCCAGTCAGCACGGGGGATAGTCAGTCTGTTAAATACTACAGTATGCCTTTTACTTTTCATTATGGTCTGAGATTTGATTAATGCAATCAATGATCCTGTGCTTAGGAACAGAAGGAAAAAAAAAAAAAACAC
The DNA here is from genome assembly GCF_009769465.1 of Tauraco erythrolophus. NCBI lineage: Eukaryota > Metazoa > Chordata > Aves > Musophagiformes > Musophagidae > Tauraco > Tauraco erythrolophus. The sequence goes on along the minus strand of NC_141479.1, from coordinate 16,873,536 downwards.
AAAAAAAAGCCATAGGGCTAAAATATATTTCTGAGAAGTGAAACAATTGAAGATATGGAGGAGAGAGGAATTATCACAGCACTGGTGACACTGAACTGGTATTGAGAGGCTTTAAACTGCCATAAAGTATATAATGGCACTATTTCATCCTACACCTTTACCATAATGCAGACTCTGTTTTTATAGAAGAACTTTCTGGCGTGGGAGAAGAGGTGCACACCGATGCCCGCACTCCGGCATGGCAGGCAATGCTCACCAGCAGCTGCTCTCTGCAATCCATTGCCAGGTTACGGCTGCTTTCCTAGACCTTTCCTAGGGAGGTTTTTAAACTGGAGTTGAACTTCTGTGTGCCTTCGTGCCATTGGCAGAAAACCACTTTTATTTCCTTTACGAGCGAGTATGACCTTTCCTTCTCTCCCTTTAGACCTGCTGTGTGTCCTCTATAGCGTAGCGCTCGCCTGACTGTGTTCAAACAGGTGGGAAGGGAAGTTCTGCTCACTGCACAACTTTCCGTCACGACTCTCTCAGCATTTGTCTCATAAGTGTAATTTGGCTGGATCGCTCCCTAAGTGCGCTGCAGATGCCTGATTTGCAAGGTCCATGATGTGAACCATCATGTTATCATGTGGAACCTCTTTTCCACACTGCTCCCTCTCTCTGTCATTCAGCCTTTTAATTTGATTAGGAGGTTAATTTGCATGGTACCGTGTGTATTCTTTTACTGGAATATATATACGATAAAATGTATGATGTAAGTTAATCCAAAGCTAAAGAGGCCAATAAAAGCTAGTTCCTTAAGGAGGAAGAAAAAAGAGCACAGCTCAATGGAAGAAAAGCTTGGGAGGAGTCCAGAGTCCTGACTCATTGTTAGCCTCAAGAGCGTCCTGACTAGCATCAACGTGTTCTGGAAGCGGTGTGATTTTCCTACCGTATTAACGAAAAAATAATAAAATGTAATGCTAAAACAATAGGACATACCAGAAAATTTCCACCAAGGAATGGAACTCTGGAATAATCTCATGTCAGAATGATTTCCATCCTCTTCCCATAATCTGAGCATATGGCAAAGTGACATGACTTTGTGCCCACCATGGAAAAGTGAGGAGCTCTTTTAGGTGCATAGACTCTTTCTTCTATACCAAGTCCTTCAGAAAGCTAGGAAACAGAATATGAAATGTATTTCTAGTCATGGGAGCCACCCAGTCAAGAGGGAGCACTAGGAATGTACTGTATAGCTGCAGAGAAGCGTTAAGCCCTCGTGGAAATCTGAAAAATGCCTCAATGGCTTTCTACCCATGTCACTCCATAACTATAATCTCAAAAATATATATAATTTGGAAGTGATGGCGGTCCTGGAAGCTTGGCTAGTGTGAGCTCACAGTTATCTTTTACTTGATCCTGTGAAATAAATTATATGCAGCAAATCCCAACTGCAGATAAATTCTTCTCCATCTGTTTTCCTATAAGAGAAAAAAAATATGTAGAATTACTTTCATGCAACAATTGCACAAGCAAGTCATGAGCTTTAAGACGAAGGAGAAGAAAGTATGTTTTCTGGTTTACTGCCAAAGATTTTTAAGATAAAAATTATCTGAAAGTAACTGCAATAAACCAATGACTGTTGAGCTTAAACAAACCTCAAGTTAACTTAAATTCAATTTCACTTAAATATTTGTTAGGAGAAAAAGAAAACAGAAATGCAGGAAAACAAAATCTTTATGTCTTATTTGTCGTCTTTTTCCCACAACGTCTCCTAAGCTGAAATGAGGTCATTCGGATTTTAGTTACAAGTCCAAGTACAGTGCGAAATGTATTTCAAGGCGGAACTGGAGTGCACATCTCAAAAGCAAAGGGGTTAACAAAAATATAAAACTGCATGAGAGAGAAAGCCCTCAATGCCTAGGGAAGTATAGTTTTACCTGTCGGGAACAAAAAAAGTTGGTCTGCATCCATTGCCTAGACATAAACGAATCTCAGCAAGGGCTGCACAGGAACAAACAGCTAAAGCCTCATCAAACTCAGTCTAAACTTAGCAGAAAAGTTCCTAAATCAGAGTTGTTCTTTCTTTTTAAGGAATATTTTGCTACGTTTGCATAAAAGTAAAACAGGTATGATCTTGTAATTGTGTGAATCAATAATGTTTGTAGTAAAAGTGACAGAATGTGCTTATACAGTTATAATTATAGTTAGCAAGTCACTTAAATGCCTTGTATGGACAGTCCATAAAAGAATATGGCCAGACACTGTGAATAATAGCCTGAATAAATAGGGAAGTTGTAGAAGTAAGGCTAATGAAAAATAAACATTCTTGTTGGGAAATGGAGAGTGACAGTGAGAATTAAAGTGATCCAGAGTTTCAGGTATACAAGTGAGTGAACACGTACTGCAAACATTGTGTGTGAGTGTCTGAGAAATCTGGAAGAGGTCTGAAAAAAAATAATGAAGTGTTTGATCTTTGTAGGCAGTGAAGATTTTTTTCCACTTTCATATTTGTTGTGTCTTTCAGTCTCTGTGAAATGTCCATCAGAAGTGCTCTAACCCCACTCAAAATCCAAAACCCAAAAATGCATAAAGGGAAATAATCCAAATGTCAAACGTAACCATAAGCAGTTAGTCAATCCATCCGAACAAAAGCAATCAAGCCACATCCTTCTTTTTCCTCTCCGGAGACTCACGTACATCTAATAATAACCCACCACAAGCACTTTAAGGAGAGGGAAGAGAGGAGGAGCTGTGAGTTTTGACCCCATTCTAGAAAATTGCCTCCAGGCATTTTAGTGCAAGTGCATCAGCCAGTGACACCCCGATGTGCAAGTTCACATGTAGAATCTGAATTACACCCAGAGATCCACTGGAGCATATAGCATCACTTGCAAAGTGTATGGGCGACTCCGAAGGCTCTAGCAACCCCACTCTGCAACCTCTGAAGTTTTCCTGCTGTCCTACAAACGTATCTTCTGAACGATTTCATGCTCAAGTCAGTATTGGAAAAGCCATGAAAAAATGGTGTGAGGTTTTCTTCTGATAAGACAGGCAAGCCATCTCCTGCTGTTTGTGGCTTGTGGGCCCTGGGTCTCCACTGCCCTTGTCCATGTGTCCTCTCCAGTAGCAAGGGATGCTGACAGAACCCGTTTCATTCACCTGCGGCCCCAGTTAAAGTGCAAAATCATAACTGTGTTTCTGCAAGAAGCATTCAGGTGGCAGTTTTGGGAAAGCACTTGCTTTTCTGTTGACAATCTTGCACCAAGGACGCTGGCAAAAATTTCTCAGAGTTAATTGGTGCAACGGCCACAAAGTGAGGAGCTGTGCATGGTCTGGGGACTTCATCTGGCAAAGACTTTGCCGAGGTGAATAATCCCAATCAGCTGACCAGGACTACTCTGATGTATGAAGTTAAATGTATGCCTGCTTGCAGGATGAGAGGCTTTATGTATTTATACCTCGTGTCCTTGAAAACCTGACTTCCACCTGTAAGTGCTTTTTAACGTGGTTTATTTCTAGGTACGCTTGCCCAGGTGTGAATGTGTTATGAATCTACCTGAAATTGCCTTTTGCAAATGGGTTGGTTTCAGTTTGTAAGAAAGTTGTTCCTGCACGTGCTGCTGGGCATTTCTTTCGTTGGTTTTCTTTTGTCAGAGGCTGACGGTACATCAGCTGCAGTTTTCACGTGATCGGTCTTGAAATTGCTTCATGCTTGGAGAAACGTGTAGATACTCCTTCTGTGTAATTTCTTTGAATAGTAAGTGAAAACAGTACTACAAGAATAAAAAACTACACCACAAGATTCTGCTCCTTTTCCACCCTTTTCATCTTTCATTCATCTAATGAGCTTATTTTTACCCCTTATCTTTCAGCCCCCGCACTATATTAACAATTTCTTCCTTGATTTCATTGATTCTTCTTGCCCATGGTGGCCTTTTTAAATAATTTATTCAATATGTTTATTCTTCTGAAAGTACAGGCTGCCAAGAGGGGTTGTGGAATTGTCATCACTGGCTCAGCTAGACACCCATCTATTAGGGATTATTTAAGGATAAGGAAATCAATCCTTCTGTGATTCAAGGGGAGGAGGGGATGGATTAAATGACCTGGTAGAATAGTCCCCTCTAATTCAAATTATTCTGTTGGGGTTTTTTTTTGTTCTAAATTCTTTTTGATCTCAATTTCCTAATTTTTTTTAGATAACGTTCTCTTGTGTTCGTGTTCTTTGAAAGTATGGAGAATTTGCATGAACCAATTTTTATTAGTTCCCCTGAGAATGTTAAAAACTTCAATTAGGTCACAGTGAAGTCTCTTTTCCAGAGTGAAATTCCTTAATCTTCCTTAATAACTTAAATCTTTGAGAAGTGATGTTGTTCTGCAATGCATTTTCCTCAAAAGTAATTATATAGCAGCTAAGTTGCTACATAATAGTCAGTGCTGTGTTGTGCTCTAAGAATAATCAGTCCTTGGGTTTTGTAGAGCCTATTAGCCCTGATGGGCTGGAAACACATGACTGTCAGTACGGAAGTGCAGGCTGGAAGATAGGAATTTCCAGTTTCCAAGAAGCCAGCATTTTCTGTTTGCCCAGGAACATCTCACACTGTAAACTGATATTCTGGCTGTATTTCTTAGTAGATCTGCTCAACTGTAATTTTAGGATTACTTTAACAACAGCGGGCAAGGAAATCCAGGAGGCAAATATGAGTTAACAGGCTGAGGAATGATGCAAGCTCTGCCTTTTGCTTCGTGCATACATTATCGTCTTCGCCCTGTGTTTGCTACATTTTCCAGTAGAATGCATCAAGCTGTTTAATACTGGGAGTAATCAAAAGCTGAAATCCTAGTATCGATCCGGTGCAGTAGGAAGCCAGTGTCTCTCAAGGCTGGCAGAGATTCCCCTTTGTGGCTGCCCTTCTGCTATTCTTCCTCCGCTTGTGTCGGCTTTGGGTCATTACATAACCGCTCCGAAACACTTCTGCTTTCTGGAATTAAGGGAAAAGAGCTATCCAAATCCTCTTAAGAAGCTTTGAAAGTGCTGCTTGCTTTGGGAGCAAGAGCAGCTCGGCTCCGTTTCGTTTGCCTCTGTTTCCTGACTGTGAGCTTCAACGTGCTCCTATGTCAGCCTCCAAAGGGATAAAAAGAGACACATTAGGCTAAAATATAAAAATACATTTGATGCCAAAACCAATCGTTCCTTGAAGAGCTTTGATGTAACGTCAAGAACAGTTTTATCTTACCTGAAAGCACATGATGTAAGTTATGGTGGACTTCATGGTCCATATTGATTAGAAGTTTCCTACCAGCTCTGTTGTAAAGATTAGGGTAATCTTTTTGTAAATCCACAAAAAAAAAAAAAATAGGATTGAAGATGTTAGGAAGAGAGGTGAGGTGCAGGGATCAGTAAGTGATCTAATTTTTCCTTGCTTGTCTCATACACCCTATATTCCTCTCTCTGGTCTATGTAATCTTAAAAAGTGTGGGACTGAGGCATGGCTCAGACACTCCTCAACCTGAAAGACTGCCATTAAATAATTTCTTTTGGTTTTCAATCTTCCTGTTTTCTGACTTCATTTCCTCCCTGAGTGTCTTCAAAATGTGTACCCATTTTATGGACAGCAAGATGCAGATGTTTTGGAATTAATAGCATAGACATGCCACTCAGGCAACAAGGGTTTATAATTTCTTTCCATCTCAGCTTGGTTGATACTTGATCATTGGCACAAGGTGATTCATGCTGAAGTTACCATGTTGATCAGCCTTGTCCTCATTCCACTTACAGTAGATAAGAGTGGGTTGGTTTGGGGGAAAAAAAAAAAAAAAGATGTTTGGTTATTTTTCTTAACCACTTTCATTTGAAGAGAAAATCAAGTGGGTTTCATAAAGCAGCAAAAACCTGCTTCCTGCACCCACCCTTTCGCTGTCACACCATCTTCCTCTGCTCTGCTTTCTCCTCATGCTTATGCCACTTCAGGAGCATTGTCTTTGCTATTAGAGGCTCGTTTATAGCTCAGTTTTCCTTTAAGTCATGATGAGAAGCCCTGCTGTTCCAGTCCTACTTTTTTTCTCCAGTAACGATTCTGTAGTCATTCTGCAATAATTACAGCTATGATCTCCCTCGGCCCTATAGGCATTATTTTGAGAGCAGGCACTGGTGTGGCACTGACATTATGGATGTGTGTGATTTTGGCAAGAAAAAAACTTTCAGATAATTCTCCTCTCTGTTTGCTTTATTTTCTGCAATTCTCCATATGCCTCATTTCTGTTTTGTAATCTGAGGTCACATTTCTTCACACACGTTTGGTTACAACAGCCTAGATGTGGCAAAATCAGAATGCTTCCTGCTACCCTCAGCAGAGCAGCCCACACAAGTGACATACCTTAGTTTTCTGTCCCCCTTGGTCCCCTGAGATGGAAAAGACATTGTGGGAGAGGATGGGACCAGAAGTGTCTCAAAAGCACAATTTGCACAGCATAGCAATCACTAATGGTGCGGGGCTGGGACTTTTCTGGGGGATGAAGCCATCTCCTGCACCAGCTGTTGCCTGTCCAAGCATGGCCAGGGTCACTCTCCAATGAAACACACGCTTGTTGAGTGTTGGGGATCAAATTCAGAGCTGATGCAAGGAATGGCTCCAGGACAGCGTCCTCAGACTTTGTTTTGCATCACATCAGGCTTCAAGTATTGTATAGTGTTGCCATGCCAGGATATTTTTCATGTCCTAGAGACTGGAAACACAAAAATATTTTGTCTCTTGGCTGGAGGATTTGCCCATATTTGTTCCAGTCTAACTTAACTCTAGTTGAGTTCAGTGCCTCCAACTTCTAGGCTCAGCTCAACTTTGGGACATATACATATTCTGCTATATCTGTTTACTTCAAATATTGTGCTTTAGCAAAACAGTCACTGCTTGTAATAACTGAATAACTGCTTTCTTACAACACCCACTGAAAGGCACTGCAAGAAAAAGAGGTCAGATTCACAGGGATATTTTTTTTTTTTAATCTGGCAAAAATGTGAGCTTTAAAAGTTTACATTACAATCTTTGTTAAAGTCAACAGTAACCAAGTTTGAGGCAGGAGCAGAAGTCCCATGGCACTCAAATTAATATTATCAGGAAATGCAAGCCACTTAAGAGGCTTGTTGTACAGCAGTGTATTAAAGCCCTTAGCTGGAGTCTTAAGGGTCAAGTTTCTGGCACTATTAGTCATGTTATTTATATATATATATATGGACACATATTTATGTGTATATATTGCACGTGTGCACACACACGCATGCACCCCAGCCATTACTCAGCCCTAACGATGCACAGTCCTGCTGCAGAGAAAGTCAACTGGAAAGAGTGCCTGAGAAGATCATGAGTTCCTTATTTGCAGATGAAGGGGAGGGAGCGTGCTAGGGAAGAAGGAATGCAGTGTCACTGCTCTCGAAGCTTGTGCTAGTTACAAGATGTTTCTGTTTCTCTCTTGTTATTGAGAAGGAAATAAAATGGGAGAAGGGGCAGTGCATGAAGAAAGGATCTTTCTCATAGATGTATCGTGATTGCTGGATTTTGCGTTTCAAGATTATTATGGAGCTCTTTCAGCTGAGAAGATGGAGACTCCTAAAATCAATAATATTTTCATACAATTAATACGGTTGTCCTTTGGTGGGAACAGATGTCCACCATTTTAGAAAGGAAGGGACAAACGTTTCGGTATCTAAGATAGTCAAAATGCTGTCACTGAGGATTGCCTGCCCTCTCTCTCCTGAACTCAGACCACATCCATTCCACCGCTGCCACACACAAAGAGCAAGATTTCAAACCTATCTAGTGATGAGTTACTGAGATATACAGGTTACTTTAGGCTGGCAGAAACTAAATGCAATGAGTAATGTGAAGACAATGGAGTTGCCTTGGGTATAAGTTTAGCCCTGTTTTTTACATGGTTGAAAATTACTCTCTTTTCATACTTCCCTTGAAATCTAGAAGGTGGCACACAATGCAAGAGATGAACTAGAACTCATAGGTTTCACAGGAGGTAGCTTTGACTCACCAGTGTCAATACAAGCTTTGATTTGGAGCAGGAGGGGGTCTACAAATTCATGGGGTGTCAGCTGACCCCTACTGAAGACCTTCTGATTGAAATCAGCTCTGGTTTTGCGTGTGACCCTTGGCGTGCCTGTACTCGGAAAGGGCTGCTCCGGAGTCATCCTTTATGCAAGCCTACTATCAGCAGTTTTTGATACCTCCTGATCTGATACTGAATGATCGTGGCTAGGCTGTGGAACAACGTGGTAAAGCTTGTTTATAATAATCTTTGGAAAAAAAAGATGGTTCTTCATTATATCACAGTGTTCCTGATTATGTGTTACATACTGGAGCTATTTAATTAAAACCATTGACAACCTACATCTTACAACGCTTTATAAAGCCAGACAGTGTTATGATTCTTATTTTGCAATATTTATGCTTAAAATTTTATGGGACGCGAGTTGATTTCCCAAACCAAGTTTGTTGAATGGATGTTTGCGATGGACAATCGTATCAGCATGTGTGCTCGCGCTGAGCACGAGCGTTTCAGTGCCTCCCAGCAAACAATGCACACGCTGAACTCCAAGTGACCCAGTTGTCTTTGCTAATCGCTTGCTGATTACTAGCTAATCAGTGCCTTGTTTAGAGCAACTAAGCCAAAACCACTCTCTGCTATGCTGCACTTGGAAAGCGGGATGCATTTTTTGGTCATCGTCATCACTGTGCTGTGATTGCACTAGAGGTGGACGATGAAATGCAGAGTTGTCCTGTGCAGGGCCCCGGAGCTGTAGGTAGCTCAGGAGTGTTGGTATCCTCCCACAACTGCATAGGAAGCGAGGCTGGGGACTGGGAAAGAAAAGGGCCTTCTGGGGCTAGTATGATAAATTTTGTCCCCTAACTGCCACCAGTGCAGTGGACCTCCACTGAAGGTTGTGGTCTTGCTTCACCCTAATGGTGGAGTTAAGTTCAGCATGGGGCCAAGGGGGAAGGAGAGGAGAGGGGGAAGGAATCCACACCTGCGTTTCTGCAAATGAGTCACTTAGTAGATGTTTGAGAGAAAGAAAATGGTTTAATTGTGACATTATCTTTTGTTACCGGATTTTTGTGCAGGCAAGAGAGGGGAGTTATAAACCTTCCCGTGATAGGTGCTCCAATAAGAGGATCCCTTTTGGCAGCATGCTGTGTCCTTCAGCAAACAAAATACAACTCTGAAAAGCTAATGTTATCCTTGTCCTTGGGCAGAAGGTTTGGCCTTTTTGCCAGTATGTTTATGAAATGGTTAATCAGCTATGTAGGGTTAAATTTCACCCTGGGGCTTTTTAGTATGGACTTTCTGGTCAGACTTATCTTGCTGTCAAACAAGTGCCTAGAGTTTTAAAACAAGAAATAGAGACTTTTTGGTGTGGTTTATGACCTTTCTTACGATGAGGGAGACACTCATGACGTGAGCTGTCGCACAGAGCCTTGCTCATCCAAAAAGCACTACAGGGACAGCGAGAACCAATGAATTAGTGCAAACCTGCGAGTTTCTACTTTTGAAATCTTAAAAGGCATTCTTGCTGTAGGTACGTTATGATCTAATGGGTATTTTTTAATGAGCACGGTGTGTGTTGTGTTTTTCTGTATTTTCCCTTCGTTTGTTAATTTACTACTGCCGCCACAAGAATGATCTGCACTGAAAAGGAGACTGTTTTGTTCTACAATACCTCAGGCTAGCTAATCTGTGTCATACATACATTAACTTTTAACTTCTTTAAGTCTACGTGGAAAGGCTTCTGATCACAGGTGAAAATGAGTTTAATGTATCACTTTATTAAAAACACTATACCGTCTGATCTTACTAGCACTTTCCGTTCATTTGAGGTGCCAGACAGGAATAGCAAGATAAGAAATGAGGCTTATTAGCAGAGCTATTGTGTATGAATAAAACTATCAACCTGCATTTTATCCTTCCTCACTAGTAAGCATGAAAGTGAGATGGTTTTTATGAGTATGTATCAGAGTAAAAAGTATATGCCCAATGGTTTGAAATACAATTAACTCTGGGTGAAAACACCATGGTCCCTCTATTATCTTAAGATCTATAAACTATGGATTTACATGGACCACAGGGAGTGAAAAATGGGGCTGACCCCAAAAATCTGCAGACTTCTATACTGGCTGACATTCTGATGGGGCTGTCAGCTATAAACTTGGACACACGTCCATTCACACATATCATAAATAGAGAGTATAAAACAGCAGGGCTGAGCTTTGTTTAAGAAAGCTATTAGAAATATGCCAGAACTTCACAATAAAAGGCAAAATGTATTGAAATTTATGAGGTTTAAAATTTCCTCACGAAGTTAAAAGTAGGCTTGTGTTTGCTTTTTTGCCTGACCCTACTCACCTTTGCCAGTGAGGAGGAGCCAATTTATGAAGGAAGTTGGCTTTTCCTAAAGGCGGATTTGAAATTTCCTGCATGATGTTAGAATTTTCTAGCATTTCTGCATGCCAAGAAGAACTGTTTCCACTAATTTTCCCAGAAAAGCACAATATTCAAGATACATAATCTTCAAAATGTTGAGATAATTCAGCTACAAATGTTTGCAGTGTTCAGCCCTAGTTGTTAAAGTAAACATTGCTCAGGGAACAGATGTCTCTGCTTGGAACTAGGAAGACCAGGACATCTTAGTCCCTCGCTTTTCTCTCTGACCATCATCTGGCATCCCAAAGAAATCACTGCACCTCTATTTCCCCATTGCCTTTGTTAAAGTGGAATATCAGAGACTGCTTTTTGCTGTGTTTATTTTTATGATGTCCTGCACATTATAGGCCCAAATGCCACTATATTTTATATTTATTTTCATGCTTTTTGAGAAATATCCAGCAATTATACGAAACAGAAAACTGGACTGGAAGGGCAATGAATAACGCTTTTTTCCTAAACTTTCATCATGTTTTGGTTTTGCTCCTTGTCCTTTCCAGAAGGCTTAATAGACTATTTGCATCCCACTTTTAATCCTTTCTTATTGGTAGATGAACCTTCTTCCTCCTTTGGTGTTAGAAACACTTTTTCTCCTTGGTCCTGGGAATTCATCTGTTCGTTTCATCTTAAATCTCTTGCAATGTGGAGCAGATTGTTTGATAGTGCAGGGTGACACACGTGCTTTTTTAAACAACTGTTGTCTTTATTCTTCTGGCAGCAAATGCCACTGCTGTCAAATAAAGTAAAATTGACTCCCACAGGAAAGCTTAAAGAGTCAGATATGCCATTGCAAATTCTGGCATAGACTGTTTGGAAACCTTTTTCTTCTTGTTTGGCAGGACATGTGCTCAGTCCCTGAACACACTGCTCAGAAGCTGTTACAAAATATAGAAGACAATAAATACTGAGCAAGTTAAAATTTTATCTGCTTTGAGAGATAGGAGCCTGAATGTCTAAGACGCTAGAACTCATTTGACAAGAACAAGAGATCTCATACCAGCCTTGTAAATGAAACGCTCTTAGGCAGGCAGTACCTTCCCCAGTGTCATGTTTTTCTTAGAACTGGGGCACACATTACACACAAATTTGAGATTATCTCTAACAATTATCTAAAATTAACTGTGGTTTTCTAATGAAAAACATTAAGAGGAGGATCTGATAAGAAGTGGGCCTATTTGTAATACTTGCTACAAGAAAGGTTTGCTACTCTGAGTGAAACCAAAACGCACTGTGTGTGAGAGTATAGAAGGACATGGGCTTCCTTTGCTTCACTTATCAGCAGCAGCACCGGGAGTTTACCACATCTGAAAAGAGCCGACTCGAAGGAGAAGAAGTGTTCCCATTTCTGTGTGTCCTTCGATGCTGTGCCAGTTGCTCTCTGAGCACCTCTGCTCTTACAGAGCACGGACACACCACGCAGTGTCACACGTTGCAACTCTGAGCTCCCCTGGCAGCTCTCTTAACCCGGTGCATGTCGGAAAGGGGCACCGCCTTGGACGACTAAAGCAAGTTCACGTCTGGTGCTGCAGCACAGCAAACCTCATGTGCATCTCGAGTTTGATTAGTGTGGGGCTGCATGGGCATCTTGTGGGATTATCCTCCTACAACCACCGTTATCTCTGTTCATGCAGCAAGCCAGAGACAATGGAACTTAGAAGCTAAAAACATGAGCTCCTGAAGAGCCACAGGGCCAACTTCTGCTGTAACACCGTATTTATTTGGGTGTGACTTGGCCAGGGAAGCGTTGCTCGTGATTGATTCAAAGGACTCCAGAATAAGCATGGTGTCCAGCTGGATATGATGTCTGTCTATTCCTGATCATGGAGGGCTGGTCCAGAGCGATCGCAGTGTATGCAGGCGGTGAGTGAGATACCAACACCACAGGTTTCGTACTCTCCGGGTCAGCCCCTCTGAATCTTTCCAGCACAGAATGACAGAGGAGAAGCAAACATCGGCATTGTATAAAGCGCATTTCCCTTAGTCCAGGCGCTGGGTGGGAACCAAGTGGCTGTGTTTAGGGACCCCTCCGTGCTATGCAGAACACAAATTATGGGAGGGGTTTTGTCAGCAGAGAGTATCAGCGGAGAGGCTCCTTTTTCCAAGTCACACTGTATTACAGGCCAGAGAACGAGTTTCCAAAGAGATGCTGTGGTTTCTCATTTGGCTTTTTGCACAACTTGCACTGCAGAGAGCTGGGCTCAGGGACCTGGTTCACAAACAAGGGAGTTACAGGGAGGAACATTTGAAAGCTCTGATTTCTAAAACCATCTGAAATTCAGCAGTTTCACATCGTGGGTATCTACGCACACTGACAGTGTAAGTTCTTGTCTTCCTTTAATGTGAGTTTGAAAGAACCCAAAGGCAGTGAGTAAGACTCACAAAAATCATATGTCACCTAAAATTCATACATTAAACAAATTCACGTGCTGATTAGACAAAAAGTACAAATCATTCCACTTATCTGAAAAGCTGCTAGATCTTGACAAACCTTTCAATGAACCTACTGTGGCTTCTTGTTTGTAGGAGTCACAGAAACCAGGTGGATTTTGTTGTAGCCATTTTCCATAGTTCTGCTTATCAGTCATGTGAGCACGAGTAGTTATTTTCACCTCATGTTTGCTAGTGCTGATTTACTTTGCATTTGACTGGTCTTAAAAAAAGAAAATCTTTAATCTAAACCAAACAACCCTTAATGCACCCAAATGTTTGGATGAAGTAAGGGCAAATGTCTGTGTGTTTGTGAAAGCAGCACCAATAAAAAGAACACAGCCATCATCTGGTATCGTAATGCCACCAGGCAATGCAGAACATCCAAAAGAGCCAGGCATGACTTTGCAAGGTTGAAGGAGGTTCCACTGTCTCTTCAGGATGCTAGCTTTAAGTGGCGAAGAGGTTTACAGAATTTAGATACAATTTCTCCAAGAGGTTTTCAAATCCGACTGCTTCTTTTGTTTGTTTTCCATTTTTACAGAGCAACTTTTAACTTTTAGAAATTTCCATATGAGAAATGTTTTCTCAGCTGCTAAAGCTAATTAGGAGACACAAGGATGGGTTTTGTTATATTTTCCTCTGAATAGGAGTGAAGTTATTTCATGCAATTTTTTACACAACTCTGCTGTGTGATGGGCTGCATACAGAGCAGTTTATTTATACCACTTTATCTCACACCTGTTTGGATACTGGCTGTTTTATGGTATTTAAACATACTATTTCTTGCCAATTGCTTTATCTCCACAGTTCCTGCTTTTGCTGCAAATGTTTCTTATTAACTCTAAAAGAAACATCAATTGCTCCCTGAGCATTATTAGCGAGGACAAAAATAACATAATTGTTAGTTACTTCCAACATGTTATCACTGCAGACCTGTAAAACAGACATTCTTTCAAAATACTGTAGGGGCTCTTTTACTCTGTTGAAAATAAATAATACATGTTTTAAGGACTTGCTATTTCACTGGAATTTTGTTTTTAAATGGAAAAAAATGTGATCAAAACAATCACCAAGTTTCACTGCTGTGCCCTGTGCTTTTCTGAGACATTTTGTTGTGCCACGTCCGAGCACACCTCTGCAGCTGCCAGAGCCCAAAGGTAGAACACAATGTCGGGCAGACACCCACAATGGGGCACACAAGATTATTCATGCAGAAAATGCAGAATCCCTCAGGAATCCCTTCCCCTGGTAGGAATCTCTTTCCCCATGGCCTTGGTGTCGTGGGTCTGACGGTCGCGGTTTTCAGCCCTGCAAGTAGGGAGGAGGTGTGGGCTGCCCCTCTGCACGAACTGTACTGGGCTCCTGCGCTCTTCAGAGCCCTCAGGGTTACTAAAGGACTTTCACTTCCCAAAACCCCTCTGAGAGGGAGCTGCCATGTCCGACCTGTAGAGGTGGCATGAGTCATCTGAAGTTAGGTAGATTGGTGTTACTGTTGGCAAGGAGGCCATGTGCATGGTTGTGCTTCTCAGCCCACCACCCTGGCACATCAGTAGCAGAGCCATGAGCTGAGCAAGTCATGGCCTGTGTCCGTCCACACCTGTCCTTCAGGCAGCGTGTCCTGGCACCAGGACAAAGGCTACTTACAGGTCGTACTGACTCCTGACAGCTCAGCCTGGGCCAGAGTTGAACGTTCAACCTCTATTAATTGCCCATAACCCCGTATTGTGTTGTTATATCGATGGCCGGATAGATTTCAGACAAGGGGAAAAGAAGTGCTGAAGTATGTATCCGTACCTGCAAAGGTCTGGATGTTCACCTCAGTATTTGCCTGCCTGGTGCAAATCCTTATTCCATTACAGTCGTCGGGCAAATACGCCTCGATCACAGAGGGGACACAACAGGACTGCCTGGAGAGAGGAGTTGACTTTCAAAGCAAACTGCTTCAGCAGGGATGCCTCACTCCATGCCTGGTTTCTGAAGTAAGTTCTTTCATCCACAGCCAGAGCACACACCACCCTCCGTCCTTCTTCCTTGGGTGGTGTTTTTACTGGAGGCATTGCTGGATCCGATCCTGCCTTACTGCTACTGTTCAAAAACCTGTCCAACTTGAAGACACGTGTCAATGCTGCATCGAGAGCCCCAGCTTATCATCTCTTGTTTCTTTCTAACCAAAATAACACCATTTTAAACAAACTAAATACCTGGCTATGAAGGTAGCCCTACATGAGCTCTTCAGAATGAAACTTGCCTTACCATTTTGGGACTTTTACTGCAAAAAGGAGAATTTCCAAAGAGCAGAATTTCTAACCTTAACTTGCCTTCAGTGGTCCTCAAGGGCTGGAGTTTAGCTCTGAAACCACAAACTAAATAAGATTGGTTGTTGGCTGGCTATTTTTGTCATTTCCTTTAGGCTTTGCTGTATCAACATGTAACTCAAAAAGCGCAATTTGCATTTACACTCAGGTGCATTTGCACTCCCCTTTGTTAAAACAAACAAACAAACAAGCAAACCAGTTTTTCGAAGCTCATTCCCTGCAAGTCTAATGAGAGGTTTCTTCCACTGAAACATCTGGTTTTAGTCACTGCTGCTTGGAGGATACTGGCAATTCCTCTGTTCTCAAAATGCAGGGAAAGCGGTGCTAATCCTGGGCCTGGGGAACTACCACAAGGCCAGCCAAAATAGCTCTTGTGACTGTAGTCAGTCATTGCTATTAGATATTTTATGGTGCATCAGAAAAGGGATTCTATTTATATAAGGATTTATTAAACTAACAGTGAGACTTTTGTGTAAGTGAGAAGTAGGCTCCAAACCTGTGCGAATTAGAGAGAGATGTGTGACTGATGAATCACACATGAACCAACAGTGCCTGATTTCATTAGCTTTATTAATTTCTGTAATACACGCCATTTAGTACAGGCTTCACCTTCAAGGAAAAGTTTTCAAAGATTTGCAGTGGAGAAAATAAAACTTAACTTGGTTTGGATGAAAAATGCACCGAGCTACCTGCGAAGCTCAGCACGGCCTGGCGTCTCTGCTCAAAAATGCTGTAAAAAGGTTCTCTCATGCACTGTGTGCTGCTGTTTGTAAGACTAGACCTGTAAATCACACTTCAGTCGTGAACGTTTTCCAAGTACTTTCCAACAATATATCACATTGCTCAACAATTTAAGACTATCTGACAGAAGATGGTGTATACTAGTAGCAAGTTAAATAGGCAAGGGCTGGTGATACAGACCCATCTTCTTCCCATGGTTCAAGTTTAAATCTGCTTTCTCACACTTTCAGAATGTCTTAGTATATTTTTCTTTCTTGAATTTGTTACCATTAGGGAAGAATGAGCTAAGCCAGGTTTTGAAATCCAAACTCTCTTTTTTTTTTTTGGTTTTAAGTCACTTCCAAGCCTGGAGGACCTTTTCTACATGCTACACATATAATCTCATGAAAACAGTGATTCTTAGAAGATTTTGCCCAAGAGAATTTTAAATTCTTTGAGATTTTTCAGCAGTGGAACACAACCCTTGTCTTAATGAAGTCTCTCAACTGAACCTCAAAATGCAGACTATCTTTAAATTGAATCCATCTCCAGGTGTGAACATCTTTCTTCCCACTCCATATTTTATGCTCTATTTGTTTTTGACATTGGTTAGAAGCAGTCTTGCTTCTTTGGTATGGACAGTCTTGTCCTATTTGCAGATGCGTGCAGGTTGTTCACCTTCGGTTTTCAAACGTTGCTCAACACAGCAAACAATATATACACTCAGGGAAAGAACTTTCAGTGTAAGAGAATTTGTATATTCTTTAGTATCACACTGAAGATATAAATCCTGCCTTAGTATTTTTATCATTCTACACAGTTGCTGCAATCATTTATCTATAGCCAGAGCTATAGCTCTTGGTTTACTGTTTAATGCTTAAAAATCCTTAACAAATGTCAAAGCAGAAACAAATTATGTTTTATCTGTTTCACTGCTTGTAATTAAATTGCTTTTTCCTGCAGTAAGACAAAACCAGAAAAAAAACAAGCACCTATCACAGATGCTCACCAGTTGCATATTTCCATCAGCACGCTGCAGAAGGCAAAAGCAGTTAATACAAACCCGGGTATAATTATTTACCAAGCAGTTTGCAGAACATTCGTTCCCACTCCGTTTGTAAATTAGCCAACGTTTTGACTCACATAGAAGACACATGTAAAACGCTGGATATCTGTCATACAAAAGCTCCAGCATAAATAAATAAAACTATGTAGGATGTCTCCCACAGTTTACACCACATCACAACTCTTCTTACACAAGACATCTGTAGGCACAGCAAAGATACCAGCGTACCATCCACACCTTTATCACAAGACTGGTTAGAGCTCTTCTCTTTGTAAAAGTGTAACAAAGCCAATATAAAGTTGTCTGTCCAGCTCAAGCACCGAGCAGACACACACCACATATAAATCACCCTCCTCTTCAGCAGGGCAGGCAAAAGCTCGTCTCATAACTGCTCTCCTGCCAGCCACGGCAGGTTTACAGCCCCGTAACTCAACCAGCCCCATGCTTTGTGCGTCGCTGTGCTCTGCGCGGGAGGAATGGTGAATTCCTGCAACACTGCTTTCAGAAAGTCATCTCTTTGGAGAGCAGATGGAGAGAGGAGACCTCTGGCTCACCTGTCTCTGTTCCTCAAGGAGCCATGAAAACCAACCACTAAGCCCCTGCTGACGTTGGGACCCATCAGTCCCATTGCCATCGAGGAGTCCCGTCCATAGCGATGGATTCATGCAATCACTTGCCCGTGAATGCCACACTGCCCAGACACACAGCCCTTGCGCAGCCATGCCTTGTCCTGGGCTGGTGCTGCTCAGAGCTGAATATTGCAATTCAATGACCAAAATTCCTTTTGGAAAGGGTGTAAGGGCCTGATTCAAAAGCCATTAAAGTCAGCGACGTGAATTGCCGCTGGCCATTGCTGTGCAGGGTCAGCTCACACCGGTTAAAAATTGCTCCCTTCTTTCCAAAAATGCTTTGGCTCACATTTGTTTCAAAATCTTCACATAGTTGTAGAGTGTGGTCTCAAGTCTGGGAGGTGAGTTGCTGGGAATTTGTTTCTAATGTAGGTAATTTAAACCAACTATTAAAATATGTGACCTTTTAAAATACTGGAGAATTTTGACATATTTCAGATCCCTGATAAGACTGTACTTTTTTTTTAAAAAAAAAAAAAAAGCTAAGAAAATATCTCTTTCTATTTCTGTTTATAAAGAGAGATTATGAGGGGAAAAAACCAAACTTGTCTACTTGCTTCCTTTGTTGACATACCAGTTTTGGTCAGTGAAGGAAAATGGACTTGAAATAAATTCATGACCCTTTTTGTTTTTGAAGGGGGAATTCCCTTGGGAAAAATATTTTTCTAGAAGCTTGCTGCAGATAATGTATGTGCTTTATCTCCTTAACGATGGCTGCTGTGATGCTCATAGAAGAGCAATTGCAAGCTACACTGCGGCTTCAAAAAGTTGTACTTTAACACACCAATGACTATTAATGAAACACTTGGAAAAAGATTTACAAAATTAGGCCATCCCTTTAATTATTAGCTGTGCATTTTTCATTCAGTAATTTTCTCCCTGACCTCACTGATATTTGGGTAAATCAGTTAATTCTGTTGAAATCTGTGGAGCTACACTGGTTTACATAAACTGCAAGGAAAATTTTCTTCAGAAAAAAAACCCATTAAAATATATTTTAAAAGCATACTTACTAGAAGGGCTTAATCTCTATTAAAGTCTGCTTTTTGGTCCTTTATGGTTTTCAAGTCCTTGCTAAAAAACAGATTCTAAAGTAAGATTAGAGCAGTGCATCAGTTTCCAATTGATTGCCTTACAGATGTTTAACAGGAAGTATGTTATCAATAGAGATTATTATCTCAATCAAAATATTCAGTGAATGCTAATGTTATTCTTTTCTCATTTAAATATAAAGATCAAGCCAAGACCCTGCTTGCTTGAAGTCAAAAAAACCCACTATCAGTTGAACAACCTACTCCATGAGCATTTTTAAATAGATTTTGTTGCTTGTTTTCTCATGTGGATATCAAACAGGATTTCATGTCCTCTTCCAAGATCAGTACTTGGAATGAGATCATTGCAGTCTCACGGACACCTAGGCCTGAAAAAATTAAAGCATCCTGAAAGAGAACTAATGTAAAATGATTTTTCTTGACCGCTTTTAATGAAAAAAACACCAACCTTTTTATAAAAAGATTTCTGGCCCAGAAATTGACTGTCTTACAGCAGGTGGGAGGGAGACTGGTAAATAACAATGTTTTTAAAATTTAGATAAACAAAATACTTATAAATTCAAAAATATTAGTGTTTGCTTACCAACATTTTAAATTACAGTGCCAGCTATGCCTGATGGCAGCCACGAATGTCAATCAGAAAGCAGCTACTGAAGACATTTGCCATCTTTTCTTATTTTTGCCATCATTTCACCGACTGCTTTTTGTGGTACATTTCAGGCAACCAGTGGTCAATAGATGAGATCTGATCAACACTGCTTTGGAAGGTAAAAGTCTAAATAGCAAAACCTAGCTGAACTCACCACATACCTATCTTGGCTTTGGAATAAGTCAGCAAGGGCTTATTCCTGTCACTATGACTTGCCCAGACCATTTTTCTAACAGCTGCTTCAAAACTGAGTTGTCACCTCAGTTTTGAAGAGGAAAATAGAGACATTTGGATATCTTTAAAATGAAAATAGATTTAGGGTGCCGTTGATGGACTGGGTCATAAACACGCCCTTAACCCCCCAGATTTTGTCTCTGCAACTTTACATAGAGGGTAACACCCCAGGAAAATACAGCCCTAGACTGCACACAGGGAGAGACAAGACCACTATGAAATGAACAGCCAAAACATCATATGCCAAATATAAACACAACCTTGACCTGATATATCCTGCATGATCTGCTTAGCATTTGAGTCAAGGAGAGAAGAGGAGAGGAGCTATCAGATGATGGCATGTGGGCTTTACAGAGCCCAGAGTGGGCAAAAGGCATCGCTCATTATTCCGTCAAGGACTCCACATGCCAGTCTGTGCAATCTGATTTGCAATCAATTGCAAGTGATTACACATTGTTTATCATCGATTGGCACAAGGAATCCTTGAGAGAATAATGAGCTGCAGCTGATGACAATCAGAGACTACTGTCTCGTTGCAAGTTTGATTGCATATCCTTCTACTGGTGCAATCGAGCACCCACCACCACCACGAAGCATCACAGTAAATAAATAAATAAAGGGTGGCACCAGAAAGCAAAACATTAAAAGCTCTTTTGAAAAATAAAGGCTGAGTAGAAGTTCTTCAGTATAATATTAGCAAGGTTAACGTCATTAGAACACTTTGGATTAGAAATACGATAAAAAGGTTTCAGTAGATCTTCCAGCTTATCTTTTGGCAAAATAAAATCTGGACAGCAGGCAATCATTTCTTTAAATAAGCATAATAAATTTTGCACCAAGGCATCTAAAGGAAATGTTATTTTTTTTTGTTAAGCAAAGCATGCAGCCAAGTTAGAAGCTTGGAAAGAAAGAGGGAAGTTTTAAGACAATCTGTTGATGCCTCCTGGATACTGGAAATTCACCTGTTCTTCACAACGTGGTCTGTCTTTCTATCAACAAATGCACAGACAGCAAAAGTAAGTAATTATTTCATGCTGTAGCTGTGGTCATTATCACTTCAGTGTACAGCTGCTTCTGAGTGAGATACCCAGGCCTAAATGTTCTAGGCAACAGCAGTTAAAATTACGGAAAGCAGTAGATCATGGCCAAGACTGTCAGAAAGGGGAGTCCGTCCCTGACTTCATACTGTGTCTAAAGGACAGGAGCTTTAAGGATGGTGTATTCATTGTGTGCCCAGCGTGATGTACGCAATGATCAATGCCTGAGACAGATTCTGGACCTACAAATTTGCTTAAAAAGTAGCAGCAAATGCAATCATGTGTTGTACCTGGCTCAGCACCAGTGGAAATGTGATGAAAAATATACAGATTTCTGCACTAGGGATTTAGGTTTTTGGAAGTTTATGTTCAAGTTAAGTCTAGAAAACTTTTTTGCTGTCCCAGTGGTGTTAGCAGGAACTTTGCCATTGCCTTTGCTGGAACCGAGATGTTTGCCTTCTGATCTGGAAATCAGCTCCATGCAAATGAAGCAAAACAATTTTTTTGAGATCTTGTGTTTTATATAGCTACCACGCTGTTCTCACTGCCTCCCTGGGGGTCAGCTGGCCACCGTCGACATCATGGGTTGATTCCCTGTGTGCCAGCTTGTATGTTCTCCAGGAACATATGTTCCAGCTGGGTTATCTCACTTTAGGTGATTATTCAGAAAAGGTCAACACACTCTAGCGAGCAAAATATTTTGGAGTAACTATCAGCCAGTGGCTCAATCAGGTGCCTGGATATCTGAATAAAACTGTGAAAAAGAGATTAAAATTGTTTCTTGACATGCCAGAAAAGCATCCAAGTGACCAGGTTTCATTTAGACCTTGTTTTTCATGGGTCTCCCCATACCAAGCTCATTCAGAAACCCCGTTTGCGGTCTTGTGGGCTCTAAATAAAAACCTGACACTCTCTTTTAATTCAGCCTTTGCCTGGTTGCCCAGGCAGAACAGACCCATGTCTACAGGCTCCCCAGCAAAGAGCCTAATGTTAAAATACACCCACAAAACTCAGTGCTGTCTGACAAATGACACCAAGCATGACTTAGACCTCTCCTTCACTGAGAGATGTCAAGTAGAGTTGTACTGGCTTGTTAGCACAGAATACAATGTGCTTGGTCTTAAACTGTAAATCAATATCTGTATCTGAGAGGTGACATTTCAACAACTGTGGAATGCTGGAGCCTGTTAGGATCTTTTTTCTTTTTTAAAAAAAAGTGTTGGATTATAAACGTCATAAATAAATGATGAGCACACCTCTTACAACACCATGTGTGTTTGCGTGTGCCTGTGTCAGCACCTTTCTTGCCCTGTGCTCTAAAGTTTTAATTAAGCATTGACATACCCTGAGCCATTTAAATACCCTCAGACTCTGGAGAGGTAGAAAGAATCACAGAAACATAAGGCTGGCAGAGATCTGAAGGGGTCATCTGATCCATCCCCTTGCCCCAAGGCAAGACCAGCAGGTTTAGGAAATTCCCAGCATATCTTTGTTGAATTCATTCCTTAAAGCCACTCCGTGATGGACCCTCCACCAACTTCTTGGGCAATCTCTTTCAGTGCTTCTACTGTCTGAACCCTCGAAGAGGATTTTCCTAATATTTAACCTGAATTTTCTTTCCTCCGGTTTAAACTATACAGAAAAATAACCAAACCGGGTGAGGAAAAAAATGATTGGGAGAAAAGGGATTTCTGTTGAAAAAGGGGAGCTGGACAAAAAGAATAAAGAAGTTTAACTGGAAAATTGACTTAAAAGGAAGTGATGTAAAGAGGAAAGACTCTGCAGGAGAGGATGTGTAGTTCCTTGCACAGGGAAGAGCCTTGAAGAAAACATTGTCTGAGGGGGAAGGAAGAGAGTCTCTCAAAGTAAGAATTTTCCTTTCAATGATATTCCCTTTCCTCTCTTACCCTGTTTATAACTTCTTTCTCTTGCACCTCTCCATGCTCCTCAGCATTCCTCCTTCTAACTGTGCCATAGTTTTTTCCCTATAGTTACAGGATTTTTTCTTCTATAGGTTTTATTGACCAAACAATGCACAAAATTGTCAGGATGCAGCACACCTAGGGAATTTCTGAGGCCAAAGAGGCAAGCAGTGAGCATCAGTGACTCTAGTTGAATGCACACTCCACTACAGAAAATCTTCAGACCTCTTTCTCTATTTGTGCATATTGATACTTACACACTGTGAGGACGCCGAAAAAGGAAAACGTTTAACCCATCCTACAAATTTTACATAAAAACTAGCTTTGGAAGGGCTTTTAAGCATCAGTTTATTAGCCCTCCCAGCACCTCCCTGGAGCATTGGTGGTCCTACTTTACACGAAATGAGAAGAGAAACCCAGTGGATATAAAACAAAACAAACAAAAAAAAAAAAAGAAAAGAAAATCAAAAAGGAAAGACTGCTAAGAAAATATGTGTTAGTTTATTATTAGTAGGCTTCTGCTGAAAGACAAAAATAAGGTTTGTTTATGACTTTGACCTCTTAGATGTTGCAGCGACATTATAATTTAATCATAAGATAATAATTTACCAATTCCCCACTTCTGAGTACCAGAAAGGCATTGTGAGAACAGCAGTCAATTTTCAGCTCTACTTGTGTGTTCATCATGGCTGAAAAACCTCTTGTTTCAAAAGACCACAAGAAATCTGGCGAGGTGATCACACACAATAGGAAGGCTGAAGTTATCAATAGAGTAATTTACAATAATTGTATTTGCAAATTGAACATCATTAAAATAACAATAAGTATAAAATCCCAAAAAGATACTTGATGCTCTTGAGTAATTACACGCAATTAATTTGTATCTAATTCCAGACTCTGGCACGCTGTGTTCTAGCCTTTCTCAGAAATACTTGCTGGCAATGGAAAAATAAGATGCTGCCCAGGCCACCTCTGCTGGGAAAGCTTTGTGTTGTGCAAGAAGGGTTCAGATTTGGCAGAGAGTCTGCAGGGAAACGTCTGAAGGATCACACTTTGTCCCATGTACACGTGATAACAGTATTTACGCTATTATTCCAGTGCAGGTCTTTGGCTCAACCTTCTCACGTTGCCTCTGCTCATGCTGAACTGTGCCCCTATAGACAGTATGGACATAACTATTTTGCACTGGCCAAACCAAGACGAGGAAGAAAAGACCTTCAACTCTCCTAGCTAATCTACCTTTCCCGTGCTCATGAGTGAGGAGAAGGAGAATTGGAGCTCCATCTTCCCAAACAGCTGAATATTAAACCAAATAGTTGATATTCCCACAACTTCATTGAAGAAAGGAACTAAGGACCCTACATTATTTCGGGACCATAGGTCTTCTTTGGCTAATTGGAGGGAGGTTTATGCAGACCTACAGAGAGAAAAAGAAAAAAGAAAACCAGAGAGGGAGGGAGGAAGAGTATGGGGACTTTAGAGAATGCAAAGAGTTTAGAGTCCAAAAGGAAAAATACCTCAAAATGCAAGAGCTTGGTTTCATAAGCATATATTTTAGAGAAATCAATGTTATTCAATGTGTCTTGGCACAAAGTTCCATGTTATGGCTCACTATTGATATTGATTTTCATCTGCTCTTCTCTTTAAAAGTTCAGTTTCAACTTTTAAAGGAAGAAAGAGGTTGAGGCAGAGAGTAGGGAAATTAGAGTAACAGGCACTTTTACTGCTTTACTTCTTGTTACGCTGAGCTAGTCATGGCTAAGATGTTTGAAATCATTCATTAGTGTACATTGATTTTTTTTTTTTTATTCAACCGCTATTGGGCACAAGGAAAAGTTGTGTGTCTTTATGAGCAGATAGACATTCCAGGTATACAAGTGGACTGGTTTGGTTGGTTTGGGGAACGCATGGTGTACTGTACACAAGTACCCCAAGCAGTACACTGGGTGTGGAGAAAAACACAGCTTGCTCTTAGCCTACCAGGAATGATGTCTTGCAGATAAGAATTCACCAGAATACTTCTGGCAAGCATCTTGAATTAGATATAGGGAAGAAATTCTTCACTCTGAGGGTGGTGAGGCACTGGAACAGGTTGCCCAGAGAAGTTGTGGATGCCCCATCCCTGGAAGTGTTCAAGGCCAGGTTGGGTGATGCTTTGAGCAACCTGATCTAGTGGAAGGTATCCCAGTCCATGGCAGAGGGGTTGGAACTAGATGATCTTTAAGGTGTCTTCCAACCCAAACCATTCTATGGTTCTATGATTCTACGATCTAACCCAACACTGCTGTCTTGGAAGATACTTATGATCAGGATACAGCCATCCACCACCTCAAGTCATTACTTGTGCAAGAAGGTGCAATAATAATCTGTACTGACCTACAGAGATGTTGGAAGAGATGGACTTCTGCCTTAAACTACTGCTAACCTGGGTGGGAGAAAATGGGACCTCCCTGGGGCAGAAACGATGGTCTTTCTGCAGGCAGCGGTGCTCGGTGCGGCGTCGGGGCTGGCTGGGCAAGGCACCATGCAGGCAGCTGCCTGTCTTTGCTCCACGCATGGATTTCAATATGAAAGGCACGCAGACGGGTGCGTGCTGCAAGATCCAAAATCACCAGCATCAGTTGTTTGGGGTTATTATAAGCAGCCCTGCACTGCTTCTTCTCTTGGGCAAGAGTGCGAGTGTATCTCTGTGTGTACATATGTATATTAAAATACATATATGTATAGGTATGCATATCATAGAAATGAAACCAGGACAATCTACAAGCTCGGCTTTGATGCTAACACTGTAAAACAACACGTTTTATTTGAAATGGCTTGTGAATAAATATTGTTGCAGGCATCACATAACAAGCGAACTCGAAACTGCTCCGCACTGTAGCGTTGAGGCTCCGTATAATTAGGTCAGTGTTATAGCCAAAAGGAGGAGGAGCCAGTTCCTAATGATGCGGAATACTGAACCTTTAAATTATAAAGCTTCTTCTGCGGGGTTACTGAGAGTTACCACCGTCGATGTGACAGGAGATCTGTTCAATGTGTAAGTTTTTTATGGAAGGATCTATAGATGACAAAACAGTTACCTGCCATCGTCTGCTTGCTTGGAGTAAACTACCTAAAAGTAGTCCAGATGTGGAAATTACTACCCCAGTGGGAGAAATGGTGGGTAGAGGGTAAATCTCCCTGAAACAGAGAGAGCAGTTAGCTGCAGCGGAGCTTCGACGTCCAAGTTTTTACATTTTTGCATATGCATCAGATGCTCCTGGGAAGGGTGACACTCAGAAAGAGAGTTGTAATTATTTGTTTTGGAAATTAAGTTATGTGTTAACACATGCGCCTCAGGACTTCTAGCTCTAACAGCTACTTAGATTTCAATAAACCAAGTGAATAAATGAACCGAGTGAAACTGAGAAGAAAGCTTCTGACTCACATCCTCTCTCTCCTGAATGTAATAAGAAATGTCTTGAAAGCAAAATGTACCATTTTATGTTATCAATAAACTCCCCATAGAGTTTATGATAGAGTTATTTACCTCCATCTGAAAGCTGAGGAGGGATTTGGGATAGAAAAACACACTATTTTTTGAGACATTTCAAAAATTTGGTTGTGGTGTGGCTCAGAATGAAACTGCACTAAAATAAAATAAAATATAGCCTAAGAGAGCATAATTGATAGCTGGGTGACTAGGGAACTAATTTGGCAGGTTGGAGACCCAGACAAAAATCCCCAAACTACTTGCGAAACCTTTGTCTTGAAATTCATACCTTTTGGCCAAAGGTTATGATTTTGAAAGCGGCTTTTTTTCAGCAAAGTTATTTTAACCAGCTCACCAGCATGCTAAATCCTCCTCTTCTCATTCTCCTCTTGACTTCCTCCAGTGTTTTGGGTTGCAATGCCAGAACAGCAGTAATCAATAGCCCAGAAAATTGTAGTATTACATGTTGCTGTAATGACTTGAATGCTAGCATCTGTGTTAGCTCCTTATCCGGCTGTGATGATGCCTACTGATTGGAAAAGAGGGGCACTTGCAACAAAGCTCCTCTGAAATTACCCTCCCAATGTGTGCGCAAGGCAGCTGGGAACCTTGTGATAACAAGCAAGTCAATCTTCACTTTCTCATTGTCTTCTTTCCATCGACGAGTGAGTCTATCGCCTGCCCAGAGGACTTGGCAGAGGAGCTTTCCTGCGTTGGGCTCTAGGAAAGGGGGTAAGAGAGACAGAGTTCTTCTTCTGTGTTGGGAAACTAATACTCTGCATTGTCTGAGGGATTTTTAAGTCCTATCTGTTTACTCAGTGAGATGGAAAATACTGAAATGTGGTTACATGGAAATTGCATTGAAAAGTGAGTACGTTTGTTACACACAAGTGTTGTGTTGACTATGGCTTCTGTTGTTTTCCTTCTAGCTCTTGCAGATGCAGTGGGGTCTATGCTGGAGTTTTATCTCTGAATAAGACCCCTCCATGTCTTTCTCTGTCTTCTGAACTACTGTATTCCCTGGTTTCCAGGATCAGCCCAAGGGCCCAGCTCCCACCCCAGACAGGCTGCAACAGGGCTCCAGCTCAGGGGGAAGCAAAGAGGATTGAGTTTGGGAAGGTTGTTTTTCTGAAGTGGCTTCTCTGTGATTGGAACAGGGAACTTGAAGGGACAAGGAAAGCAGTTGGGTTTTGGTTGTGTTGCCAAATTTATGTGAGCATACAAAGAGCAACCAATATGCAGAGAAGGCTATTTAGGAGATTCTTGGTGGAGTAGAGTAACGGCGCTTATTACTGTGGGCTTGTAGGAGGCAAAACCAGCCTGCTAGCGAAAGGAGCTCGTTATCATTCAAAGGGTTCTTTGTTCTTCCTCTCTTTTCGTTTCCCTCTGGTTTAATGGGTGATGAAAAGGCTTTTCTATCAATTTCTTAATGGAAAGAGAGATAGAAACCTGATTTCTTTTCTTTCTATGCTGCTTTGAGAAGCTGTTTATAGTGGTCGAATTGGTTAAATGATAGGAGACCTAACAGTTACTCTCCTCTGTCAAGTACTTTCCAAAGGTTTGAGAAAGCAGCTTGGTGCAATGAGGGGCTCTGTTTCTCTGGCTCTGATGGTCTTCTGGTGGAGCTGGAGGCAGTCAGTGTAAACCCACGCCAAGGCTCTGGGCTTCTTTTAGTAGCAAGGGTGCAAGATGCATTTGTTCTCCCTGATCAGTCCTCCAAAATATACGTGTTTTCCCATCCCCAACTAATGCCAAACCTCTTCTAGAGCTTACAATGAATGCTTGTGGGCTGAGGACACGATGCAAAGTGTGATGTCACCAGGGCAGCCTTCCTAAGGCTAGAATGAAATTCTGGTGAGATCAGATTAAATCATATGTCTTGCTTTCAATAAAGCACGTTTTCTTTCCCCCAAGTTTGTCTCTGGAGATGACAATGAATTCCTTTGATACAGACAAATGAAGATGGAGCAAGTTCTGCTAAACACTTTCATAGGAATTGTTGTATTTGGGTTGTGTTTTTTTTTTTAATCTGGAAGAATCCCTCCTATGTATGCTGCTCACATTATTTACAGAGCTCTACACTGAGTATAGTTAAGACATAGCGTTTTAAAGCCTGGAACTGGTGTCTCTTCCTTCAAGAGGGTGGTAACAGAAGGTTACAATTATACATACATTTTAATATGTAACTCTCTATTGTAAACAATTCACTCTTAATATGTCTGGCTTTTGTTTGCTGTAAAGTTATACGTTATATTTGGATTAATGATTCACTTGGCTGTAGGGTAATTTCTCTGTATAGGTACAATCTCATTCCAGTCATCCTAGATTATTTTTTAACATAATCTAATTTAAAAAGAAAACCTCCTCCCTGTTTATAAAAATATTATTTGTTCTTGGCTTTCATACATGTATTTGGAGGAAAGAAATGAGTGATACTGAATAATGACTAGCACTCAGTCTCTCTAACCACAAATTATGCACCTCTATTTGCAATTTTTTCTAAATGTTCATTGTTGTTGGGCTTTTTTTAGACACTTTTTGTGTATTCTGTCTTCTTGCTGTGTAAATTCATGTTCGTATCTCCCCGACCCTAGCTGGATTGTGGAATGTGAGCTCCTGTAAAGGCATGAGGGCCAGCCACATACTTCTGTGGCTACTGTGAGATTGGGTTTAGACTTATAAACTAATGGATGGAAAAAGACGAAGACCAACTATTGTACCACCCCAGCACAACCTAGTCCATATAGGAATGGGGGCGTGTGAGTATCTGCTGTTGGTATTGGGGCAAAACAGAAATAGGGAGGAATTGTTCCTGTGCTGCCCCAGGATGGAATAGCTTCCTCCTTTTTTTCTGTCGGTGTGTGTCCTTGAGATACCATCTAGCTCAGTGAGGGAGCACATATAATCTCGTCTGTATATAACAAATATTTCTGTAGCATGAATGCAGACACCTATCTGAAGGAGATCCCCCTTACAACAAGTTTATTATGTGGCAGTGTAGGAGAGGAATCTCTGGATGGAAACACTGGAAAATGCTGCTCTTCCTATTGGAGGAAAGCTTTTGTTCAGAATGCTCCGGATGCTGGATTAGGGTAATGACAGCAAAGGACTGGGGGGGTTATCCCACTCAACACATGCTGTGTGTGTTTCCTCTCAGTGTCACCACAGAAGCAGCAAAGAAATGGGGATAAACCATCTCTGGTCATAGTCCCCCACCGTTTTTGCCATTGTGACAGTGAAATGGTACAATGCGATTAAAATAGCTGAAATATCTTGCTGAGGATCCAGAGACAGGAATTTGGGCCACAGAAATAGGGTTTTGTTTGCTTAGGGAAGAATATGTTTGTAATCCCATAGGTTTTTCTTTCATGGGCTGTAGAAATAAATGTGCCTTTGATATAACAGCTCACTGGATGTTCCTGTGTCAGATCGTGCAGATAGATGATCCTGAATAGCTCCATGTTCGTGTGTCTACATCCACAGCTTCTTGATTTGTGGCATGACTCATGACTGCTCTGGAGAAGCTTGGAACTAGGTGCCAGGAAGGGGAGTAGCACCATGCGAAATCCTGTCTCCACTGAAAGCAAGGGCAGCATTCCTCAGATGACATCTCCCACTTGTCCAGCCTCCTGCCTGCCCTCTTCCCCCAAGAAGTAGCGTTGTGAACTGTGAAATAAATAGGTTCTGCTTAATGGCATTCTCTGGTCAACCGTAGAGCTAATATCTGTAGAACCAGGAACCCTGAATACAAATGTTTAACCTGTTACGAAGAGGAAAATGCAGTGCTCTCTTTTCAGACAATACAAAAGACCAATTTTTCAAGGTCTCATGTTAATTCCCTATGTAGAGGTTTTGCATAAGTATTAATTAATATTAATACACGCTTTATATATGGCTGCTAATATATTTTCTCTTCTTCCTAAGCAAGATAAATAATACTTTCCAATTCTAGCCTTTCAGAAGTTCGCAGGTCCAACCTAACATTATGGAATGGAGAGGACCATGTCTATTTTTACCCAGAAGTAATGTATCATATACTGAAGTCCAAAGCCAAGTTAGCTGATGGCGTGGAAATGGTAGGGAATACATTTCATTAATTATCACCACCAGCTCCAGAGTTAAGTGATTCCAGCATGGAAAGACTCCAGACAGCTCTGAAAATCAAATGAGGAGTTTGCTTGCTTGGGAAATACAAGAACGAGAGTTTAAGGGACTGAGATGACCTTTCATATGAGCGCGGTGTGGTTAAGAGATGAGTGTGCCAGATCTGAGTTGACTTAATCTTACATCTGCCTTCTCTGCTGAGGAACACCAAGCTACTATACGTAATGTAAGCCCTGGCCTGATACTCCCATTGGTTTCGGCCAATTTGTGACTCTCATGTGAATGAGAGGCGCGTTAAGATACTATTTAGAGTCCAAAAGTGAGGGAAAATGAGCCCATATAGCAAAAGACCTGCAGTTCGCAGACAGTAGAGCTGAATGCATGCAGATGTGCTCAAGCAGAAGATATGTATATGGGGAAATATATCACAGAATTAATGGCTTCAAAGGAAGCCAGGGCAGAGAGGTGGCTTCAATGCAGCCACAGTAACATGGGAAGAAATGATGAATGTAGCTTCTTTGTGTGCTTAACTGAGACAGTTTCCTTCCCTTCTGACAATTTTCAAAATAATCAAAGTTTCCCATCCTAAAGCAAAGAAAAAAAAATGTTTGAAACCAAATTGAGAGTTTCATTCCTTTAATACGTTAATATGTTAACTACTTCACAAATAAACCTTTCAGGATTTATTTTCACTGGAAAAAATGAATGCAGTGGATATGGCTGTGATGGAGAGTGGGAAGCGAGCAGCACTAATCTGTTGTATTGGGATTATGTGGCAAGATTTTGGTAGCGATGGGGCTACAGCGATGGCTTCTGTGAGAAGCTGCTAGAAGCTTCCCCAATGTCCAGTAGAGCCAATGCCAGCCAGCTCCAAGACAGACCCACTGCTGGCCAAGGCCCAGCCAGTCAGTGATGGTGGTAGCACCTCTGGGATAACGTATTTAAGAAGGAGAAAAAAAACACAACCTGTACAATTTGCAGGCAGAGAGAGAAGTGAGAATACGTGAGCGAAACGACTCTGCAGACACCAAGGTCAGTGAAGAAGGAGGGGAAGTTGGTGCTCCAGGCGCCAGAGCAGAGATTCCCCTGCACCCCATGGTGAAGACCATGGTGAGGCAGGCTGTGCCCTGCAGCCCATGGAGGTTAACGGTGGAGCAGAGATCCACCTGCAGCCCGTGGAGGACCCCACAGCAGAGCAGGTGGATGTGCCCTGAAGGAGGCTGTGACCGTGTGGAGAGAGGAGCCCATGCTGGAGCAGATTTGCTGGCAGGACTTGTGACCCTGCAGGGGACGTATGCTGAAGCGGTCTGCTCCTGAAAGACTGCATCCTGTGGAAGGGACCCACACTGGAGAAGTTCATAAAGAACTGTAGCCCGTGGGAAGGACTCACATCAGAGAATTTCATAGAGAACTGTCTCCCATGAGAGGGACCCCACAGTGAAGCAAGGGAAGAGTGTGGGGAGTCCTCCCCCTGAGGAGGAAGGAGAAGCAGAGACAGCATGTGATGAACTGATCACAACCCCCATTCCCCATCCCCCTGTGCCACTGGTGGGGAGGAGTTAGGTAATTCAGGAGTAAACTTAGCCTCGGAAGAAGGGAGAGGTGGGAGAAGGTGTTAAGATTTGGTTTTATTTCTCATTATCCTACTCTGATTTGATTGGTAACAAATTAAACTAATTTCCTCCAGTCGAGACTGTTTTGCCTGTGACAGTAACTGGTAAGAGGTCTCTCCCTGTCCTTATCTCAACCCAAGAGCCTTTCATTATATTTTCTCTCCCCTGTCCAGCTCAGGAGGGGAGTGACAGAGCGGCTTCGATGGGCACCTGGTGCTCAGCCAGGGTCACCCCCCCACACCTGGCTCCTTCCCCGTCAGGCTGGTTCAGTGAGAGCAAGGTGGTGCTTTGCATTTCTGAAAGCAAAGCCACGTATTGAAGAGGATTGAATAGACAAGTTCACCTGCATCTGTACCTTGAGTTCCTCCCTCTAAGGTCAGTGTATGTTCTTACACTACTTCTTGTAGCCCCAGCAGACAAAATGAATTGTGATTACACCTCTAAGAGGTTTCTTTCCTCTAGTAGATGCTCTGTTGGACATCAGGGTCTAGCAGCCTGACTCCTCACTACGTTACTCCAGTATTACACTTTATAATAATCAGTTGGACCAATTGTCTTGGGATTTGGAGTAATGTAAGAAAATTTTTTTGTCCCTGAGTATGAAATTCTTTTCAACTCCCTCACTCTGCAGTCAACTGAGTTGTTACCTTCAAACAAGCGTATCTTTCAGTCTAGTTGTTTCAATTTTTTTAAGACATCAAAATATCCTCTGAGGTTTTTTTGCTTTCAGATGCATCTATTGAAATTGAGAACGTGTCAAAATTATCTCCTGAGGTGGGAACCTTAAAGTATTCATTTCCTGAAAAGTTCAGCTTTGCTAATCACAATCAGATGCTGGCCAACGTAACAGGTCCTCCCTGGGCTCGTAACAGCCTTCTCAGAAATCTGACTTCCCATCTTCTACAATAACATTATCTTGATAGTGGCTTTGAGTCATTTTGGTGGGTATTTACATGGTGTGTACTGACTTTCCTCCTGCCTTTAAGGGCCTCGTCCAAAGTTCAGTGAGAGATTTTCCACTGCCTTCAAAAAGAGTGAGATAAGGCACTTGAAAAGATCATTCATTTAGGGAAACTGTGTTCTTTCTGCAAGTACTTACATGCTGCTGGGCTTGCATCTTTGCTAAAGGGATCGCAGGCTCTATAGTGCATGTGTGAGTCATGCTGGTGAATCAGAGTTTTCCCTGGTTTTCAAACTGTGGTTTTCTTTGTAATAAAGCATACATTGTATTTTCACAGCCAAAGTTCTACCATCGCATCACTTTCACAGTCTTACATGCTTAAAGGGAGAGGCTATCCATGGGCTTAAGGTTCTTGTGCAAATAAAAGGGGCAGAATGATATGCTTTTTTGGTTGTTTTTGGTTTTTTTCCAAATTGGATCCTTTTGAAGGTGCAACATGAGTTTCTTTCAAAGTATAGGAACAGTTAAGCTGCTAGGTATTTTGGGCAGGAGTCAGGCATTTCTATCAACTAAGTTACCTTCTGTAAATCTAACATTTATGGGGAGAGAAATGTACCCATTTTTCCAGGGAGTAACTCACTGCTAATCTGTGATGGATGTTGAGTTCAACAGAAAGTATATGATATACTGCGTGGTGCTAATTATCTGGTACTTTGCTGTTCTGTCTTCATCCCTCTCTCTACAATATTAATCCTCTAGGCATTTCTGTTGTGGAAATAGTCTCGAAACCATAAAAACAAATGCCGTTTAGGATGTCGGGCTCAGGTCCCTGGTTAGTGTAAATCAGCCCTGGCTGGAGTGTATTTATATTGCTATCTATCACCTGGAAATCCAGGCTGTTACCGTCTTCCTGTCCTTTCACAAGATGATCTGGGATCTCCTGCTCCCAAAGGAAATGTGAAGCCCCTTATCGTGTGTTTGCTATGATAGTGCCCCCCCAACAACTCATGCGTTGGTGGGAGATGAACTAAATGTACCTCTAGATCCTTTTACTGATAGACATTGTGGTACATGAAGTTGTTCGCAATACAAAATTAGTTCATATCAGATTTAAAAAAAAAAGTCAATTGCCTTAATCATTAGCAAGAAAAAGAGAACAGAAATAGAGGAGAGAAAGATCTGAAAAGATTTTGGAACAACAGTTTTTAGGGTGTTTGATTTACTATTCAAGTGTGCACAGCTGCTGCTGGGGGTGGGGGGGAAGGCACCATGCCAAAGAGAGACAAGGGTAGAACAGCAACGAGAGAGGAGAAGATTGTTTGGAGACTGGGCTATTAAATGGGCTTGGAAAAAGGTCCCCTCATTCCTCCCTCTATAAAAAAAGTTGCCTACTCCAAGTCCCACCAGCTCACACATACGACACTTAAGCATCACTGATGCCATGAACTGACGGCAGGACCAGAATCCACCCTTCATTCCTCCAGTCTGGTTGTCCTCAGAGGCAACATTAACTGCATTAAGAGCACCCTTACTGGTAGCATCTCTCTTGTTTGCTCTCTCTCACATCTTTCAAACAATCAGCTCGAGTGGGAGATGTATAATTACCCATTTTAGTAGAACGACAGCAGTAAACAGTGCCTGTCCACAGCAATCCAGGCCCTCGGCATGGCGGCAGTGCCATTGCATGGGCAGACGTAAAGCTTCAGTACATGACACCCGACGGGAGCGGTCCAGGTCCGGATCAAAAGTGCTTGCCAAAACTGATCGCAGCAGCCACTTCCTTACTGTTCAACAAAGTGAAGGATGTCTCCCTTCGGGCCCGGATATTTGTCATCATTCAAGCGTTGCTATACTTGTACAGACACAGATTGACTCAGTCTTAATAGCATTGATCGGCTCGCTCAGGTGACAGTCCCATAATACAGCCGTTTATTTTGCTGCTCCCACCACCGGGCAGTGAACGTTTTTCTCTGCTTCCTTTGATGCTCTTTTTGTTGTTTGAGTCCCCTTGGCTTTGCTCACATTTTTCGCTGCCGGAAGGTTTTAGCAACGCTCTGCTCTTGCTCTGAGATACGAGGGCGTGGGGTGATGGGGCCAGGTGCCTTTCCATCAGCAAAGCGGGGTTTGAGCTGGATTTTCATGTGCTCCGCACTGATCGGTGGTCAGCGAGGGAGAGGAACAGGGTTTGTGTTACTGGTTTGGGTTACTTTGTCTATGAGAATCTCACTTTTGGTGATTAGTGCTGGCGTGTTATACAAGAGTGGCTTCAGATTTCTCTTTGCAGCATGGCTCTAGAAACACTGCCAGATGATGTTTCTTCCCAGGCAAATGATTCCTTTTCTATGGAAAATGGGAATGCTTTGTCAGTTGCAAAAGACCCTAATATGGTACAACTTGTCATCTTATTTACAAACACGGCCTCTTTGTTCCAGTAAGAGGTGAATACATTGGTCAAACATTAGAATGTTCAAACTTACCATAAACTGAGCTGGCATTGCCTTCCCAAGTGACCAGTTCAAACGATTCACCAAACCAGCTATTGAATTCCGCAACCAGGGCTCTGGATGCAACATCTGCTTTTGCCTAGGCTCTGCTAGTCACAGCTTTCTGATCTTCCAGCACTCACTTGGGAACAGGCTTTGGAGGAGCTGGAACTACTTCTGTCTGAATTAACAAGCTGCTTTTTTTTTTTTTCTTTTTGTTTGTCCCTGTAGTTCAGTCACAATTTCTCTTACCTTTTAGGAAATAAAACGTTTTAAGGAGACATTTATTTAGTTCTTACTCCTACAAGATTTTTGAGATTTGATTTATCATACTCAGTGGTCACGACAAACACACTATAGTCAAATGCAAGAAGAATTATTTGAATGCAGATTGACACGAAGGAAAATTTTTCAGAGGAGCTTATGTGACTAAGGTGTACAAATCCCATTGACTTTGAAGTTTTTACCTAATATTTTTCTAATGATCTTAAGAGTCCAGTTGTCTAGTTTGCTAATTATGGATCCAATTTTCAAAGGTGTCTGTCAGACTTTTGCAAATGGGACTGAAATTCTTAAGTCACAAAAGAACTTCAAAAATTTGTGTTTCTTACCTGCAGCATTGCATGTTAGTGGTAGTCTTAGTTTTCATTGAACTTAAAAATAAATCAGTGCAATTAACAGACAGATAAACTGATGAACTGTGTATTAGGACCTTGATTTCATTCAGCTGTCTGCTCAGGAGGTGTTTGTGAGAGACAAGGAGGTGTCTGTGGGCACACAATCCAAAACAAGTGACCTATTGTACATCCTACTTCCATCCAAACCGCTCTGCTATAGCCTCACTTTATTCTTTCTCATGGTTGATTGGTTTGTTTATTTGGTTTAATTTGCTGCGTACTGTTTAAACTCAATTTCTTGTCTATGATAATGTTACCATGTTAAGCTGTGGACCTCACTCAGAACTCTAAGCTTTTCTTTATCATTGTGCTAATGGCCCTGGAAGATGCTCTTGAGCTTTTGTTCTAGTCAAATTCAAAAGACCCATGTAACAAGAGTTTTTGCCTCACTTTCTTTTGAAGACCAATGTTCAGTGTAATATTCGTTGCCGTTTGGAAATTTTACGTGTTTTCATTGAGAATACTTTTTATTTCATTTCGTTCTCCGTCTTGCTTTTCTTGGGTGACTCCCTTTTCTCCAAAGTCGTGCAAACTAAAATCCTACTTTGTCATTTGCTGTGTATAGCAGTGTCAATGTTTAAGTATGTCCTTGGAATCAATCTCTGGAGATCATTACCCCCTAACATAGTTCCTTCAGACGTCCCTCAAATTTGTTGAGATACTCATACCAATGCTAGATTAGATGCAGTTATCAGCTGACACCTTCACCCAAGTCAAAATATCCCTACAGCCCCAAAAATGCTTCTCAGTGCAATAGTTTTGAGGCAGTTTGACAATAGATGTTTTAGAGCAAGATAGCTTTTTTTCCCTCTCTTTAAAAAAGAAATATGTGTGTATGCATCTGCCTAGCAATGAATTTGTGGTCATTTGGCTGTTTACCCTTTACAACAGAGTCATTCAGTTGGTCTGATGGATCTACTGATTTTAAACAACCAGCATGACAATAAAGGGCAAGTGGTTTTGTGAGGTTGTGATTTCTATTTAGGAATTAGAAAAGAAAGAGTCGTCTTAATGCAAATCATGGTTTGGGGCTTCATTTTCCTCCCCTTTCCAGTATGACATATTTTTTTCCCATTTGTGTAGCTGGTACACCAGCCTAGTTCATCTGAAGGTGTATTTTTAATCCACATTTTAGTGATTCAATCAAAAGCACAGGCTGCTGTTCATTAATTTATGCATATAATCCTGGATATCCTCCTCCCTGCTCCCCCAATATAAGATAAGTTCTTGGTATTTACGCGTGTGACTTTCTAGGGTCACAATTGGCTTCCTCAGAAGTTATGCAGCTTCCTTTTTTATATGCTTACAGGTGATAGCAGACAACAGCATCCTCTTTGCAAATGCACTGAATTCTGGGAAATGAACCGATCACCAGTATAGCTGCCTTCTTTTCTATGGAATTGATATCAAATTCATCAGAACAATTCAAACACTGATTAAGACAAAGTATTAGTTGATTTTGGTTGAGTCATCTTTTGTTTTTATCCTTTTCCGGTATCTCAATCTCATAATTACTTTTGAATGTCACACATGGTACCACAACTGTTTAAAATAAAACATGACCAATTATTTGCTTATTTACTACTAAATGAACACTGTCAAATTAAAATGTTATCTTGTTTTCCACATGTAAGCTGAAAGGAAAGTAAGGGAAATGGTCTAAACTCCTTTTCTGCAAGAATTTCTGAAAAGCAATCATTGCAAATGACTTGAAATACGCATTTTTCCAAGGAAAGACACAAGTACATTCTATGAGGTAGGGGGGATTTTGAAGGCAGCAGCGTGTATGCAGTATTAGAGCTGAGCACATCCTTTCAAGTGTGTTTTCTAACTGGTTTCCCAATTCTTTGTTTTGGAACTTGCTTACCCCCTTGATCTTCACATTCAAAGCTTTTCTGCAAAGACTTTGGTTTCTGCAGGCTTTGGAAAAGCCCCACAGTAACCCAGTTCTTTATGTCAAGCATGTGGGAAATATTTGGAGTACATTGGTTTACTGGTTCACTGCATAGTAGAAAAGGATTGCTGAAATCTAAGTATCTCCCTGCAAACTTTTGAATATCATTGCAGCTTAAAATAAAGAAAATACCCATCAATCTTGCAAGTTATCAACATTTTTAATGCTTTAGATCAGTTATGCAGGTCCATACTGGAAGCTATACATACAGCCCCAACTGGTGTGATCTGCAGTGGATTCAGATGAACTTTCCAAATAAACCTAGTCCCAAGGGATCACCTCGTAAAGACCCATTTGTGAAAATGCAGCTTACCTACCCAGACTGAGCGAGCAAATCTGTTGAGCTCTCCTTGGGACAGCTGTGAGGCCATAAAACATTCCCCAATGGTTTCCAGGGGCAGGCAAAATTGCAGTAGACCTTCTTGACATGCTTCAGTGCATCGCAGCTCACCAATAGTCCTTGTTTTAGAGAACATGAGGCTATTAAAGGCAGTTTAACAGCATAGAACTGAACCCTACATTAAACCAGCTAGCAGCTACATACACCTACTTGATTGCAACTTGGCTGCACAACCTTCCCAATATAATGGGCATCTTTCTCTGTGTAGGAAAACCCTTCTCATAAATGCTATTAATCTCATTCTAACTGTACTTTTGTAAATACAATGACATGGTCAATGGTCCCACTGAGACCACATTTCCCAATAATGAGGGAAATGGTATTTACAGGAAGGACGTAAATATTTCTTTTGTACCAGAGCATGCATTTTTGCATGTAGTATATGAACCCCCTAATACAAGTATGACTAATGTACCCATCTAATTAAATTTTTACAGCATTCCAGCGTGTCAGTGTCAAATGTTTGCCTCCAGTTACCCTCCCCATAACACTGTCAAATAAACTTCTGCTTTTTATATTTAGTGTCTGCCTCCCTCCTTCCACACCGTGTGAAATCGAGGCATCATCGTCATCTTCATGAAGACAGGAAAACTGCCTCCTGCTTCCTCTTGTCCCAGCAGTGACCCCTGAGCTTTTAACTTGCCATTTCAGATCTGCTGTTCTGCAGAAGGATCCCATGTATCATTATTCAGTTTGACACACAGGGATTAGAATTTGGAGTTAGAAAATGATATGCATATGCAAATAAAAGGAAGGAAACCACATAGAAAACTTGATTTGTTTCATTTACAATGTTCTCTGCAGAAAAGTGAGGCTTTCCCACTATCCAGATAGCTGCTTGGAAACAATCTGGGGAAAGATAAACCAGGAAAACAGTAAGCTTAAGGCTAGTAACTGTTAGGACATCAAAGCCAGGTGAAAAGGTCCATAAGGCACCTCTAGGTTATATCCTTCTAAATAAGGAAAGGGTTTATGTTTGAGGATAGAGTGGGATTACTCCCCCAAATCAGGCATCACCAGGAAAATAAAGACATTGTTTAGTTCAGTCTGCTTAATATTCCCTTTAGAACCCAGGCAGGTCATCATGCAATCTCCCTGAATCCCTAGGCAAGCACTAAGTTGTTGCCTTTAATTAGTCTGCAAGTTATAGTTTAAATGCAGTGGCCTGACATCTCAATTAGGTATGCGAGATAAGATCCCCAATAAATGATTTCTCAAGACTAATATTCTACAGTGAGGCCTTTTGGAGTACCAACACAATGGGTATTCTTCTCACCATGCAGCGGATGCAAACAGAGACATTCAAAGTGCTTTGTTGTAAAGGAGCACTGCATACTACTGCTTTAATCCCTTAGTTTAAATGCTTGTTATTTGAACAGGTTCTAGAAAATAACCCTTCATTAATATCATTAGGAGTTGACTGGGGCCAAGCCCATTAGCTGCCTAGTAGCTGTAGATATGGTTGAATCTACATGACAATAAAACGTTGTTTTGGGGAGTTTTATCAATCAACTGCAAATGAGCATTTCAGGTTGAAAAGTTTCTC
Source organism: Tauraco erythrolophus (assembly GCF_009769465.1). Lineage (NCBI taxonomy): Eukaryota > Metazoa > Chordata > Aves > Musophagiformes > Musophagidae > Tauraco > Tauraco erythrolophus. Next base: position 16,833,868 of record NC_141479.1, on the reverse strand, counting down.
CAGCAGCAGACATTCACCAATGAGTAAACCAAGATGAAAGTCAGGACTTCTGGTGGCGTCAGTTCCCTCCTCCTCATGAGGAACATCAGTGACCAGGGTTTGGTACAAACCTGAGCTCTGCACCTCAGGGTTTGTGTTTTGTTTTTAGAGAATTCGGGATATTTATTTTTCTTGCAAATTGTTGAGGCGTCACCATTAACAAAAAACACCAAGCAATGTCACAGGCATTTGTAAGTACGGGATGGGGCTTTTCATAGAAGAAACTGAGCAATATAATCCAAGGAATTATTCCAAACAAGTCAGGCTTGTGCTGGAGAGGCTGAAGTCTGTTTTCGCTTGGACCACAAAACAAGGATTACTTTATGTCAGAAGAGATTAAGAGGCAATAATGCAGCTGCTAAATTCAGGGTGCTGAATAATCCTGAATTTGGTGCTTAGGTTGCCAGGTGAAGTGTCTGAAAATTGCTCAGTGCCCAGGAATGGGATTCGTACAGATGAGGACAGTCAGTTGGGGACTGCCTACGCAATCTTGTAGGAAATGCCACGGGAAGATGTGAACTTTTTAGAGAGTTAGGGGGTCTTCCTCTGGACCAAACAGGGAACTTTCCTTTTTAAAAAGTCTGTGGTCTTGGATATTGCATGGGCATTCAAACCCTGAATCCTTTCCCCAGAAGCGGAGGCAGGAGAACTCTTCTTTGCCCTGTAATGAGGCTGGAGGGAAGGTGGGACCAGCCTGGGAGAGGCAGGATGCTGAGAGTATCGTTTCCCTCCTGTCCTCTGCCTGAAGGCATTCAAACCCACATCTCTTAGTTCACCCCACCGAGTTTCCTCCCTACAGGACTGTAGGATTTGAGTCATTTGCTGCCCTCCCTGTGGAAAGTGCTCCCCTGCACACACAGCCTTGCCGCCTGCCTTCAGCCGGAGAGGAGGAAACTTGTGCCAGGACCCCAGCAGATTTTAGGTTGCTTCAAGATAAGGAGGGGGAAACGCAGAGGATCTAAACTAGTGCATGAAAAACCCAAATGCTATCTAACTTTCACATTCGGTGATTAAGTCCTTTGGAGAGAGTACCCGAATTGCCGTGTCAGTGGGTAAGCGGTAAGCTGGTTCAAACAAACAAGTGCTTTTCAGCAGGGGCTTACTCATAAAAATTTTCATATCTCATTAACCAGTTGATTCTGCAAACCTCCCCCATCCGTTAATTTTTCCCCCCATCTCTTTCCCTTGGCATGCTTCCGATTTCTCACAGCAGCAGCTGCGCACAGTTGAATAGTAAATCAAACACCCTAAAAACTCTTGTTTTAATACAATGTCTTAAGATTTCCCAATTCTCTTTTCCCCCCTTATTTTTCTTGATAACCGTTCTGGCTCATCTTTGTCTGGTGATAAAATAACTAAATCTGGTAGCAAAAGCCTGACCTGTATTTTTATTTTTTGTGGAAATTAGTGGGTAGTTTAGTAAGTGAAAAGCAAGTAATCCACAAGCAGTTTAGATAAGTGGATATTACAGGCTTGTGTTGTTAATTGGTATTAAATACATTTTTTAAATTACATTTCAGTAGCAAATGACTTTTCTCATCAGACTCTCTTGTGGCAGAGCTATTTCTTTCTTCATCGTGGTTATAAGTCTTCGGAGAAATCAGTGTATGCATCCCCCGCAGCCTTCATTTCATCCTCTCCCTGGGCCGTGCCATCTGGCAGTGTCATCTTTCTCTAAGTCTTCAGGTGCCCCTGTTGGTCTGAAAAACCTTCTGAAAGCACCATGGCTTAAGAGACACCCTCTCTAGGACGAAAGCGCCTTCACGGGTTCCCCAAAGTGTTTGGAGGCTTCCCAGCCTGTGGTGCAGCATCAGAGGTGGCTTCCGGGCTCGAGAAAGGGTGAATGAATCCCCACCGGCAAGGCTGCAGCTCTTTGAAGCAGATAGTTTGCAGTAATCAAGAGCTCAATCTGCTGAAGGAGTTATTGAACTTTTGTTATCTCTGTTCGACTTGGCTTGTCTAGTGTGGGATGCGCAACTTCTGGGTTAGCGTTCGCATCTCTGATTACACACAGCATCAGGGTTTTGTCTGTTTTGGTTTTAATCCGGGCTGTGCAGCGGAACCAGCCAATGGTGAATCCATCTCAGTGAAACGCCGTCTGTTATGAGTTAGAAGGAGAACTGTTTTGATTATGCTTGCGAAGTGCAAATTGCAGATGCGATGCCAGTGACACCCTACTACGAGGGTAGTGAAACTGCACATGGGGGAAAATGTCCTTCCCTTCAAGAATGGCCTTTGTGTTCCCTTCTCCTGTGCGAGGGGACTGTGAACACCGCCGAAGGTAGAGGTTTATTGAACAGGGGTGAACATGCAGCAATCACATCATGTTCTGCAAGCAGCTTTTTCTAATAAGGCTCCAAGAGCAGCAGCAAAATCTCGGTGTTGCTATCAGTGCAGCCGGGTGAAGAACATCGCCTTTGTGACACGCTCGCTGACAAAAACCAGGAAATTCGAAGATAAGGACAAGACCACATCCTTGACTCCAGCCATTCTGAGAAAAAAGCTTGACGACAAGACTGAGAGAGGAAACACCAGCCTTGGCAGTGTGTTCTCACACATTCTGTTGACGTCCCTCAGAGCTGGACAGGGAGGACATGGACATGGCCATAAGGAGTGCAGCACTGTTGCTGTTAGTTGTCTGCTCGCTCCTGTAAGATGGCTCTGGTGGAAAAAGAAGGAGATCCCCGGTACCCAGTAGAAGCCAAAATCTTCAGCATGGATCCTTTAAGTCCACAATGCAATTCTGTATCCCCTGGCTGAAGCTGGGAGTCACCTTGGGGAGCTAGAGAGGCTCTGGGAACCGAGAGATGTGGAAATGTAACGTAGCCTCCCGGCTGCCCACTGCTCTCTTCTCATAGAGCGGCGTCTGGGGAAATCACTACTACCACCTCTCTTTATGCTCCTGCTCCCTTCTTGTGGGACATTATGCTCTTTGTGGCTTTTGGTCTTTTGAAGTTAAGTTTGTTATACGCTCTTGGTGAGTGCTTTGTGGCTTGTGGCCGTGTGTAGGCGAAGAAAAAGGACAGGGCTGTGCCGAAGGCAGTTTGGTCTCTGTTGGTAGAACCAGCTGTTAAAATCAAAGGCAGTTTCCTAAACCATCTTTAAAAACCACTCCAGCAAGCTCTGCTCCCTGCTGCTCGATGCCCTTGTCTTCTCAAACCACACCACCCACACTTGTGCTGGCAGTTCGCTCGCTCTCCTCCTCCTTTGCCTACTGAAGTCGTAACTCCAAAGCCTCCACCCATGGTCCCATGCCTCGCACCGGTTTCTGCTGCTCTGGTGGCATGGCCAGCAAGAGAATGGGACTGGGAAAGCTCGTCAGACCTTTCTGGGCTAAATATCTATTACGTGGGACTGGACTGACTGACTGGCACTGGAGTACATGTGTTAACAGCGTGTGGTACTGTAGCCAACATTAATGATTTGTGGACAGGCCGTAGTATTTCAACTAACCAGATTAATACCTCATCTGGTAAACAAATTCTGTGTAGCAGTACAAGTTGCACGCTGTCCCCAGAAGACCATAACAACTGCTCTAGAGCCATTACCATCTAACTAGCAAATAAATACTTGGGCACGCGGGCTCGTTTGAAAATTTGGATTATTTCCTGAGAGGCTGCAATGGCTCCTCTAGGTAAACACTGGCTCAGGGCACTCTCTGTAAAGCAGATTTTTGACCTGGTGGACCTTGGCTGGCAGGCAGGCACGTGTGCCCGGGCAGCGAGCCGGCAGACTGGGCTTCGCTGGGAGGACAGCAAGCCCCAGGCCGGGAGCAATGTCTTGTTTCATCAAATAATGTGTCTTCCCCTTCCCACCCTGCTCCTCGTTTCTTTTCCGTTTCTCTTCAGAGGAGACTAAGGTGCTTTTCCAAGTAAGGAACTAACAACATGAGTATTTAAAAGGCTTGAAAAAATGCTTTTGAGTTTAAAATTAGAGTTTGTCCAGTGAAGCTTTAAGAAATATCATGCTGAGGCTCCTTTTCCAAGGTTAAAATGGAAGGAATTTTGCTTTTGGATTTAAGGATTGTCATTTATCGGACAACTAACTTCTGCCTTCCCTCTCCCAGGACACCTCTGGATCTTCTCTGAAAGGCTCTTTCTCTGCACTCTGACTATTTCAGTTGAGTTGCTCCAAAACAAATTTCCAAGGCTGAGGGAAAAGTTCCGGAAATAGGTTAAGCATTACGCTCCCATTAAAAAGATTGATTTGGTATTGAAGTTAGGGAACCAGATAAGTGCAGAGGAATAGGAGCAAGATATGGAGCTCTGCCTCCCTTAGTGGTCGGCTCCCTCCGTTAGGGGTTTGGTGACTCCCACCCTAATCCCCTCAGACTGTCTGGTGACTACACTGACATCAGCTGGCTTCAGTCCACGGTGCTGGAAGGTGTCTGTATCACAGGATTCCACACCAAAACAGACTCCTTTGTGCTGAAATACCACTTGAAGCCGAGATCAGAGCCCATGGCATGTGGCTGAGCACTGTCCTTGTTTCTGTCTGTGTCTGGGAGAGGCATCTTCATGCCAAAACCACCAATGTAACCCCAAAAAGTGAAGTTGAGTTTGTTGGGACAGGTGATATTCAAAGACGCTGAATATTCTGCATGGTCACCACAAGTTGGATTTGTGACTCTGAAAATCAAGGCACTCAATTTGTGCCACTAAACACTGAGATTTAAGGATTTGCCTCAAAAAGAGGTTTCAAATTTACCCAAAAAAGCATGAGTCTATTTTAGATGATGTTGAGTCCTAACTGCTCTTCTGTGGTTTTGAAAAAAAAAACCTTTCCCACTCTCCCCAAATTTGACAACATTGTCTTCAAGTGCTGTCAAGCTGGATCTCCTCAGTAATGCTAAAATTCACTTGAAAGAATGCATTTAAAAATGAGTACGCTCCAAGATTATGCATGGATTCATATGCATGGATCCAGAGACATTGTCTCATAGACAACAACTGCAGCATATTGAATCTTATATTGAGGAATTGTTTCACAGTGCTTTACTGTATGTTTTAGCACTATCTCTTTGCATCTATATCAGAAGTCCATATATGTCATCATTCATCTCTTTCCTTGAAACAACAGAATTACAGAATTTACTTGCTGAAAAGTGTTGAGATAAACTTTTTTTTTTAAAAAAAAAAAAGTGGTCCCTCTGGCAGCAGGAGAAGAAGGGACCTGTGTGGGGATTTGTCTTTTTGGGAAAGAGAAGGGTGCAGCTGGAGTTCAAATTGATCCAGATTTGGGCTTTATCTCGTTCACTCCGGGCCTACGAAGGCACAAGAAATCTGGTGAATTGATCTGCCATGGAGGGGCACGCTTTGCCACAGACACCACGTACACAATTGTGCTCAGGATGTTTTTTATTATGAGAACTTACACTCTGCAGGCAAGGGGAAACGGGGGGAGGAGGGCTTGGAGCAGAGACGAGCACCAACTCCCATCAAAAATTAAAGTCTCCGCAAATATCCCCCACATCCCTGCAGGGAGAGGGTCCTTGGGGAGATTTTTAAAAAATCAACAGCAAGAGTCTCTTCTCCCCAGCAGCATTTCTTGATGATGACAGAGCCCCTCTTTCCCTTCCCCCCTTGCTATCAGCTGGCTAATCTGCCTGCACATTCTGACACACAGCTGCGAGAGATGAAAACTGTACTGTTGATAGATGAAACTTTGGATAAGATTACATGGTTTTGAATATCTTGATGACATATTTGTCTGAAAAGTCTTTTAGAGGACAGCCTAATATAAATGCACGGAAATGTTTCTAATGACTAGCATTTGTCTACGTACTTGGTTTGGAAGATTAACATTCACGTGTTCTTCGACTGTCATTTGCATTTGTATGTGGAGGCAAACTTTTCAATAATCACTTCTTCATGCCGAGAAGAGTTAACAATTTATTCAAAATACACAAGGCCAAATTAGTCCCTTCTGTAAGGCTGGGAGCTTTGGTGGAGTTGCACCAGCGGTGGGTTTGACTTCGCTGTGCTCTACAGCAGCCGCAGCGATGTGCCTGGGAGACTGCACGCCCTGACCTTGCCTGCAGGAACGACGAAAGTCCCCCCATTAGAAAGACAGAGCACACTACAGAGCAAATGAGGGGAAAAAAATCAACCGCCCAAGGTCAGGACAATTGCGTCTTTCATCTCTTTTGCTGTGCTGAACCCTGGGTTGTTTGCTATTTTGCACTGATAAACGAATGCAGTTAAGACTTATTGTAGTGGGTTTATTCTTATTGTCACAACACCCAGTCGCGTGGTTGGACCTCCAGAGTCCCATTTTACAGCTGGGGGGAGGGCAGAGCCTGATTTTGACAGGTGTTGCCATTACCTGTGAGATTGTGGCACCTAGATGCTTTTGAAACCTGTGCTGGCTTAAAGCCTCCTGAATTTTAGGATTTTAGGTGCCTCAATCACTTCAGACAATTGGCCTTCAAGAACTGCTGAAGAAAAGAAGCTTCTATTCCTAAAATATGAAATTACTTCTGGAAACCTGGCCCCATTCAGGTCACAGTGAGGATATATCTGTGTTCATTCACCTCAGTTTTGCCCTGATGTGACAAATGTTGATGGAGGAACGTCCTTACTGAGGATCAGAAAGGGCTTTGGTGGACTGCACATTAACATGCACCTTTATGTTGTCCACTAGTCATGCAAAAAATAATTAGGGCTCATCTGTGCTGCAGTAATGTGAAGCCTCTGCCCTCCTCCTTCCTGCAGGCAGCATAAAATGAAGATACTCCTCAAATCTGGCCCCTGGATGATACATTCCAGATGTCTGGACTAGAAAAACATAACTCAATACTACAGAGCTACGCTAATGAAATGGTGGGGTGTTCTTTCCAAGGGCGTGCAGGAAAGGGGGCTGTGGGAAGCCACTCTGTTCACGACAGTGGATGGTGCTCGGCACAGCTGGGAGAAGAGGCGGCACGTGGGAAGGGAAGTTGCAGGGCTGAATAGTTTACGAAACGTGGTTGGGGTGAGGAAAGACAAACACCTGCAGAGAGAGACTGGTGGAGCTGTGCATTCCTGAGGGCTTTGGTCAGTTGCTTAAACATAAATGAACCTTTCAATCTGCCTTGAGTGAGCTCAAAACCAACTCCATGAAATCAGCAGGTACCACTATGCACCACGAGCATTATTTGCATACTGATGCTGGGACGTGTATGGTCCTTTGGTTACAGGAGAAGACTCTTGCGTTGGTGTTGCTGGCTGCTGTTCTGAGCTGCCCACAGGTTGTGCAAACCCTTAAGGAGGAGGCTGACCAGGAAACGGCAGGAAGGAAACCTCCCAAGATATTTCTTTGCTTAAGGAGAGTGGTTAGGAGGACAACAATGCACAACCCAATAGGTTGTTCGTCTGTCCTCTTGTTTAACACACACACTACTGTATCATTTTCCAATCACCTGCTCTCACTACTGTGCAACTTCTGGTTATAGATGAGGTATTTTAGCACAGAAGAGTTATCTAGAGCTAACATTTCCTTAATATTTGAAAATATCATAATTACCTGGTTGCTTCCTCTTGAATACAGCACACATTTCTTAAAAAGGTTTCTGGGTTGAGTGTGTCTTTGTCTGGCAGTGTTGTACAATCACAGATACAATTTCATTTTGCTTCCTCTTCACATACCACCGTGTCTCTGTAGACTTGCACTGACACTCTTTCCCCTTTCGGAATATGTTGACATCTTGATGTCTTCTCCATAGACTCACACTGACACAGTGTTAGGGACTTTGTGATGACACCGCAGCCCACGTTAGCGAATGGAGAAATAGCCCTGTCACAAACTATATTATGAAATATCAAAATTGTTTAAAAATGTAGTTTTCCACAAAAAAAAAAAAAAGGAAAAAAAAATTGTGAGGGCCTTGAGCATACCTTGCAGACCAATCTGCTCAGTTCTATCTGAATATGGATGCTTAAGTAGAGCATTTTGACCTATGTCAAATACAAAGAGGGGCTCAATGATTATGTATTATCCAAATTCACAGTAGCTAGGAATGATGTTCTTGACTTGTCAACACACTTTATGAAATTTGTCCAATACAGGTACTTTAAAACTCTCATTGAACTGGTATTTGGTAGAAACGTGGGGGGCTTTTTAATGTGAAACACAATGACCAAACTTGAACTGGCCAAAATCTGAGGTATTTTTTTAGTTATGAATATGCTTTATGCTAAATACAGATTCAAGTATTCTTCCTTTCCGAAATGGTGGCATAAGTTACTCCAGTGCACCCAGTTAATTTCTTCTGAAAATGATCTCCAGTACACATTATTAATTTCTGCTGAAAATGACTTTGATGCTTGACAGGGTTTTGTCAGAGTTTATTAATGAAGGCCTCACTATATACGGCAACAATTGGGTTCTCTGTTTCTTTTGACAGTTATGAGAATCTAAAATAGGTCAGGTGAAGATGGGTGAGATTGCCAAGGCTTTACTTCTTTGCTACTCTTTTTAACTGTTGAAGATTGCGACAAGTACAACATAAGACTGAAGAAAATAATAGCTTTAAAAGAGGTGCAGCTGTTACAGAGAATTTTTCCTATTAATATTTGGGACACTCATTGGATCTGGGATGAGATAACTTGGACAAATCAACAAGTTAAGACAAATAGATTTGATTTCTTTGTTTGTTTATGGAAAAAAAACACATTTGCTTAAGAATGTTGGAGAGGTGATTTTGTCTCTTAGTCCAAAAAGTGATTAATAGTAGGATAGGCAGACATGCAGTTGGAATTTGACCACAGAGGACAGAGTTCATGAGACAAATTCAACCCTAGTTTAAATGCTACATGGTCTAATGAGCCTCAGTATCTAGTTATTTTCTTAAATGTCTGCTTCACAGACACCTCAGATCTGGAATCGGAAAATCCAGCTGTGCTCTTGCTGCTTCTCACAACACAGTGTAATTAGAACGTGCTGATAACTTTGTTGATGCATGAGATAAAAATCCATTCTACCTCATGCTGGTGGTAAAAACGTGATTTCATCAGGAAAGAGAGCAGATATGAATTAAAAACATATTGAAGACAACAGTATCATTTTCACCAACACACTTCTTTGACATCACCAACATTGGGATGTGTTGCACACTGCTGAGCAAAAAGAAGTGTCCATAGCCCTGGAAACCCTCATGTCAAGAAACCATCTATCCAGTGGCTCCTGCATCAGAGCTCTTCATGAAGAGCTCCTGCTGCTCCAGAGTCAAGCCTCTAATGGAAGTAATTTTTCTTGTGCATCCTGGGACAAATTTATCACACAGCTTTTTTATGAGTAAGGGACATGACATTTAGTCAAGTTTTCCATGCTGAGAATTTTGTGTTACATATTGTTAAAGATGACTGAAATGGGTTATGTACACATCAAAATGAGTGAACTTTTACCTTTCCTATTGCAAGTTATCCGTGACATCCTTGGAAATCATTGACTTCTTAGCTATTGACATTGTTGGGGGAAGGGGAAAAAGGCTCGTCTTGCAAGAAATGCTGACTCAGAGATTTCTCAAGAAAATCTAGTTTCTTAGCTGAAGAAGAAAGAAGCATTATTTGCTCATCTTGGTGAAATCTAATTGTGGTATTTATATTCCGTATTAATTTGATTCAGTAAAGATTTCCAACGTAGGCAAAGAAGCCAATCGTAATAATTTGCTCTGAAGCTTTTATTACTGTTGTGTTTTGAATGCAGGTATTAAAACAGCAGTGGAGCAGCAGATGCTATCCCTTGCATATTGCTAAAGATGCTACCTATGCAATTCGTGAAAGCACGAGCCCTTCTAATGGGAGGAAGCAGCAAAACCCCCATTGACTTCAGCTGGGTATAGATTTCATCTAGTAAATACGGGGCGGTGTTACTTGCTGAGGAACAAAGTCATTTTCAAGGAATGGTTTACAGTACCTTTGACTTCTCCTTTGTACTTTGTACTGTACAAAATAGAGTCGCATTCCATCTATAAAAGTTACTGCTTGGCATTAAAAACAAATTTTCCTTTTAAGTTGAACAAACCTACTTAAAAAGAGGAGACAGTTAGTACCAGTAGCTATGACTTAGTGTACATTTTTTCTACGTTTCCAAATACTCATTACAATTCCTACTTATTTTATAGCAATATCATGCAGTAAACATTTCTTTCCCGATTAAAGGATTGAAGAAGAACTGAATTATAAACAGTATTAATATAAGAGGGAATTTCTATTCTCTGCTCTGTAGGCCTGAGTTTATATGACCTTAAACAATCAGTCTGAAGAAGTCACATCAGCTGCTGTACACATTCCACATTACCGAGGAATTAAATTAAGCAGCTTTAATATCTGTGAAATGGCACAGGCCTGAAAGAGAATCGTTCCAATTTATGGACTTTGTATCTGATTTACTAGTGCATGTCTAGCAATTTCAGAGCCACCAATTGCTTTAAGACCACCTCCAAAGTGTTTTTATCACTTACAGTAAATGTGCTAACATAATGTTTTAATTAAACATTTAAAATGCATCAAACAAATTTATTGATGCTGCCAAAAAAAAAGAAGGAAAAAAAGAAGAAATCCTGCTATTTGCAAAATAACCTGATCTACGCACTGTCTTGTGACCCTGGTAAGATTGTTAACGTCTATAAATTAACAAAAAGCTTCCCCTCCCTGCCAGTTCCCTCATTTTCCATCCCCAACCTCCAAATCATACTTTGTGCATAAAAACATAGTAAGAGCTTGTTGAAAGCTATTCAGCTATAATATCAAATGGTTGTGAACACTGCATTTATTTTTACTCCTTGAACACAGGCCTGATATTGAAATGATATAAAAGTCCCAGCAGCACTTTATATTGATGTTGGCATTAAAAATGCTTTTTCCGTTAGTGAGAGAGGAGTTCCCCCTTAAAAAAATAAAAGCCAATACCAGGCCTATCAAAACTTTATCATCCTGTTACCACTTGGGCACTGTATTAAATATTCACAACTGAAGCTGGTTTTCATTAAAAATCCTTTTCCCTTCTGCACTGGGGATCACAGACCTGACATGGATCCAGAATTTCTATAACCCTCCAAAAAAAAAGAGAAACGGCCAGCATTGCATTGACATCACCTGAAAAAACACATCCAGATTTCCTCCCAGTTTGTTCCCAGTTTCATGCTTGCAGAAGTGATGTGGGGTGGCAGGGGCAAAGATCGGCCCCAGGAGCACCGCAGTCCTTCTCACCACCTCCTCCAGTTCTGCTCATCGCTTTCCAAGAAGGTGGACCTCGGGGAATGGGGCACAGCAGTTCAGTGCAGAGAGGCTATTTGCAGAGGGCTAAATTATGATTTATGCTTTATGGCACCAAAACTACAGGCATGTTATTTGTGTACATAATATAGCTTGGGTTTTCCTAGCGAGGGGAAGAGTATTTTGTCTTCCTGAGTAAGCATTCATTTTAGAGACTGATAATCATGGCAGGTTTGCTTTCCTACATATCTTTTCTTACATACAACTGTCGTTGTGTATGAGAGAACAGCTAAATACAGTGGGTCATAATATGAATGGAAAGCATATTTCTGTACCAAAGAGACTTACAGATGCTGGAGCCTGGAGACGGGATTCTAAGCAATTCTTGTTAAGGTCGGTACCGCCTGCTAACAAGCTGATATAGAATGTAAAGTGCATTTCATGTATATTATATTATATTATATTATATTATATTATATTATATTATATTATATTATATTATATTATATTATATTATATTATATTACATATAATCTGCAATTCAATTTGCTCCATTTGTTCAAACCCAATAGCTATAAACATCACGTGGTTAGAAAGGAAATGAGCGAGGAACCCAATAGTGGTTGGATCTGCCAGGAAACGTTAGGCAAGGCAAAATGCCATGGCAGAGCTGAGAACTGGCTATTCCTGGGAGACATCTTACCTTTGTTAAGAGAAAAAAAAAAAGAAAGAAAAAGGACAAGTAATTTCGTCATGAGGGATGAGAACTCTCATTTTAGCATGTCATTCAGTCACAGGTTATGTGAAAGCTGCCGTGTCGTCTAGCACAAAGCAGGATAATTATTTCAATGGTGGTAATTTGGTGATGTGAGAACCACCACTAACTCTTCATCCTTTGTGATCTCTCGTCATGTACTGACTCACCCCAGCTCTGTTTAACTGTGCCTCAGAAGACAAACCTACTGCAGGGTGTTATTGTGGCTCATGGTTACCTTGCGGTCCACGTCTATTTTTGTATCTGTTGTCTCCTGCTTTATATTTAGCTCTTTGGGCATTCTAGAATTTAGCATAATAGAGACCAATCAATGATGTGAGCCACTGAGCAGTAACACAGTGTGAATATGACGAAATAATAATTGTGGCTTTCAGCATGAAGGTGGAGGCATTTTTCTAGAGAAAAGAAATAAAGACCTCAGAAGAAGGGTGCAGCATTTCTCTTCATATCACTTCATCGTGCATGATTTACCATTGTGTTCTAGGGGCCTGATTTTTAAAAAGAATGAATTTTGCATTAAATTCTGAGTATGGTTGCTGCAGAAGATAAGATATTTGCCTATTCAGATGATGAGCTGGATGCATAAGTGATCACATCAACGGGTAATATGCACATTCAGTCATAAGAAAAAATTTGCATGCCCTATAAAGACCTAAAAGTTGAACATCTGGCCTTTTCTGTGGCACCTCAATTTTGTATCAATGTCTTCTCTTCTTTGAAAGGTTTATTCCTCAAACCGTCAGATCATCACAGTCTTGATACAAATTCACTGCACACTGTTCATAAACGAGCCACGCTCAGCTGTGGTGGGATTGACTTTAATTGTTTCACATTACAGATGCCATCTTTACCACGAAGTCCTTGAATTGCACATGACTGGACACAAGTGAAAGGGAAGCTGGTGCTGTTCTTCTGCCATGCAGGAGGGACTTAGGACGGTCTGTGTTTTGTCCTAACTGAAAAGCCTCGTTAAACCTCTATATCACACTCTTTTTGTAGGACTGATAGCCAGAGGGAATCAGACGATAACTCTTTCCTTCTAATCAGCTCTTATATTTTTCAGAAATATATAGTTGTCAGTATGAGCTGTGAGGAAAGAATTTTGAAAACAAGGTGAAATTAAGTACCAGGTAGCATTTGTTTCCTCTTAGTTTTGTCCTGCAGCCTGCTCACCTAACTGATGTCCCATCCCTGAGCTTTCTGCTAGGTTTTCTAGTAGGACCAAGAGGTACACCTGCCCAGGATTCTGTATATTGCCATATTATTTTTCTGTCCCTTTAATTTGGAAGCATGGTGATGAAAATTGCTCCTAATGAAAGTTTTATGTACCAAGCACTTTTCTTGTGTCTGTTTACTGCTACCTGGCTACTGATGCTGAAGGGCATTGATATGCTATGGGTGTTCCCGCCTTACACCAAGCCTCCCACATCTTGTCTTCATTTTTGTAATTTGGCCTTTGCTCTAACAATTCCAAGCCTCTAAAGAAGTTTGCATTTGGACTTTTCAGCTCTGCTTATGAGTCATAGCAATGTTCTCGCACATCCCAATATATTAGTTAGGGGACTTGTGAAACAGAGGAAGGACAGAGAGTTATTAGTTGAAATTCCCAAATGAAGGGCCAAATGCTGAAAAAAATTCCTCTGCTTTTATTTGGCCTCAGCTGAGGCAAAATTCTTGTGTAGCATCAATAAATAGTTATCTGCTAACTAATAAAAGACAGTTATCTGGTAAGTTCTAGTCATCAGATTGTCAGTCTGGGTGGCAATGTTAGGGTCTCTTGGCTTTTAGACTCCCAGCCTGGGTTTGCAGGTCTACCATGCAGGAAATTAAACCATGTTAGGCCTGAACCACATTTTTACATTTAAAATTATGAAGAAGCTAATGCTCCTGGTTGGAATCCCTGCTCCTAACCCTGCCAGCTGCCATCGCAGTCTAAAGGAGGAGGATGACTGCCTCCAAACCTGGACATTGTTAAAAGCAAGGTAATAGGGAAGATAACGAGGGGGGTTACCAGTCATTCCCACTTAGGCAAACTCTTTACTTGCTTGTACTTCTGACCCCAAGATCAAGTTCCAGATAGCAATGTGTGTAAAGTTTAGTTATCTTTCAGAGAAGCCACAAGAAGCTTAAAACTGAACAACTTTTTTTCCATGAGGAAATCCTGTAGCAGCCCTTTTCTGCCGCGGTAACGGCAGCTTTGCAGCACCTTCGCTGTAAATAGGCATCGCAGGGATTCACGCTGGGTTTCTGGCTAGCAGTCAGAATGAAATTTCTACGCAGACAGAAAAATCCTCTCTCTGGAAGGGTGCTGCAGGGAAATGAAAGGACAGACCCTCAGGAACTGTCACCTCCACTGATCTGACAGCAGCTCGCCCAGCTGAGGCTTTGTGCGAAGTGTTTACTTATCTGCCTTAGCCCTGGAAAATGAAAAGGAGGTTAAAAATTAATCTTTGCAGCTGGCAACTGCTGGAGTGAGTTGGCACAGTGGTGTAATTTTTTTCCAATACCAGGAATGCTATGTAGCAGTGGAGTGACCAGACATCAGTGTTCGTGTGTGACAGCTTGACCCATACAACTCAAGGCACTACATGACCTTTGTGGAGTTAAGTGCACCTTTTTGCACCGACCTGTTTAATTTTGGTGATACGAAGGTGTTGGGTGGATGATGGATACTCTTTCTTTAAATTTGCAAGGGTAGGTTTACTAATAGCAGGCTATTTGAATTGTCTGGAAAACTATTGAAACCTTATGATATCTCACTCCTCTTACTAGTGGCTCCAAGCGCTTGATTTTGCATCATCACTTGCAAAAGGGCATAGCCAAGGGCTGCTGGAATCAACTTTAGGCTGAACCTTGAATTTCAGGCAGATAAAAAAATAAATCCCTGTTAGAAGAGACTGCAGGGGATGGAATCTAAACCTGCTGGGGCTAAACTAACACCAGAAAGTGCTAGCCTGCCACTATACGAGGCCAGTCTCTAAGAGTTTGGTAGTTACCTTAACAGCTATAAAAGGTGTAAATCTGTAGAGAGGACAGAAAGAATAAAGAGAGAAACTGCCCTACCTGTCTCCTACTCCACAGGGGATAACACAAGCTACATTCACAGTAACTGATCCTAGTAAATGCTCTAAATGGAGAGAAAAAAGCTGTGCTGAAATGTCTGTACAGATGACAGGGAGACAAGTCTGTATCGCCAGGTCGCTCTCTCTCAGCCTAATTCCTGTTCTGTGCAAATAAATAAGACCCACCATTGCTAAAGACCATTAAGCCCCTTTGTACAACATAGTAAATACGGAACTAAACAACTTCAGGTATGGAAAGACCTCTCCAGCAGCACCACGAGGTTATTACTGTTTCCCAGAACAAGAAATGCAGCGAGTGTGCGAGAGGCGTGTATTGTCTTAAAAAACACCTCAGGCTTTACGATAAGAAGAGGCAACAGACCACTTTCATTTTGTTAGGAATACAAGTAGTTGTAGAAATGTGCTCGCACCCTGGGCGGATGGCTCTTGGGGCACAGGCAATAGTTTTTTTGTTTTTCACGAGCCAAGCTGGTCTTGAGAGCAAAGGAAAGGAAAGCTGAAATTGGTGGTTACATTTCAGACACTCCCAGCATATCGCATGTGGCCATTAGGGCAGGATTAAATAAACACAATTAGAGAGATTCCTTCTGAAAGATGGTTCTGCAAAAGGATTCAAGTGCACACCTATTCTGTGCCCTGCTTGAAGTACGAACACCGCTCCACTGCTAGAAGCAAACGCCTTTTGAAGGCAGTTCAGAGCCACCGCGCAGTCACTTAGCTTTATAGTTTGCTAGCTGCATGTCATCTTTGAAGGCTGGGAAATTGCAGTGGCAGTACCGTGATTCCCAGCCGAGCGAAGCAGACACTTGACACATTTCATCCCTTGCAATTAAGGGAGAAAAGCAGAATTGGGGGAAAATTCAAGCAGCATTTTAGCAATAGACCACTCCCTTATCAAGATGAAGTACAAGCATCACTCACAGATATGTGCAGGACTGATGCTAAGCACAGGCAGTAATAAATGCATGTGAACTTTGCATGAGAAAGTCTCACAGAGGACTTCGTTTATTGCTCTTAGTCATTTACGCACATCCTTCTAAAGTGAGGAAGCTCAAACATAATCAAACCCTGTGTGCAAATTACCAAGTCAAATGCTGTTGTTCTATTCTGTTCTCTTAATATCAGAGCGCAAACCTCCCGGTGCAAAAATACAATCTTGTGATAAAATGACTAATACATGACTAAAGCCATTTTCCATTGTGCAGGCATAGCTCTGGGGATCATTTGTTTTTCATGGTAGATCCCTCAGACAGTGAATTCCTCTGGTGGCTGGGATTATATTAATGACCAGGACTCTTAGTCACCTCAAGGGAGCTGAAATAGGATGCCACTCTGGTTGCCATTATTAATTCCAACTGCAGGTGTGAAAATTAATTTCATGGGTATTTTTATCATTTCCTTTTAGTTAAGGATTAGAGTTTCCGAATGACCCAGTCTCCGGATGGAGTCAAATCTGAACCAGGTCTGCCCAGCACTGCTGTAACAGAGTACTAATTCTGATGGAGCAGGAGGAAAAAAAAAAAGGGGGCATAAGACTTTCCATCCCTCGCGTAGTGAAGACAATTAATGACACTGAAAGATATCAGATGTCATCATGACATAGACTTCTTTGCACCGAGACTCTGTAAAGCAATCCAGTAAATTGCAGGTTGTTTTCATTTCTGTGGAAGAGTAACATATTTGCCAATAGTGGGAGAAAAAAAGGAGAAGTTAAATATATCAAACCGAATCAAATGTAGCTGATTAGAAAGCTACAGTTCCCATTCGCTGGCACCAGTACTGTTTTCACATAGATTTTCTGACAGATGCTGCTCTATCTCCACAGTCAAGAAGACAGCTCCAGCAGCCAAGCTTCTGCCACAGAAATCCAACCTGGCGTGGTTAACCATAGGTGGAGTTGGGCTGTCGAATTTGGGGAAGGGGAGGGGAAAGGCTGGGAGGGGAGCTAGCTCACCTTGGCTGGAGAGGACAGGAGCTATAGTCAGCTGGATCCATCACGGAGGGGCAGGATGGGAAGGGGGAAACACCCCCATCCCCCTCGATTCTGCCCATGATTAAGCCTCAACGCCTGCCAGTTCAACTGGTGAAGGTGTTGGCTCCACACTCGTCCCCTATTCATCGACACCTCCTCCTGCCAGCGCTCGATGAGTAATGCTCAGAAGATAAGCAGGTTAGGCCAGATTCAGGCAGATAATTAAAGGTTGGAGGTAACGTAAGATCCTTGTGTGCTCTTATACGTACAGCTCATCTGGGGTTTTGATTTATAACAGGTTGCGCTCGCAACCACCTTTCATCCTACAGCTCTCATCACGTCTGAGGCATCCCTGCTGTGTGGGCAAGCACTCTTACCTACTCCAGAGAGGGACAGACCGAGTCCCAGAGGTCCTGCCCAGGGGCTGCGGGGCTCGGAGCTCCCTTCTCATCCGTGCCACACTCATCGGCCCCCCATCCATCTTTATTTCAAGTGGCTCTCCGTCTTGCTGCCCTGCAAAGCCTTTTCGACCTGATCCCTCTGCCCTTGCACCTCCCGTAGCCGTTTCCATCAGCGTCACCCGAGCGCACGGCATGGGGAAAAGCTGCCGCTTGGAATTGGCTTCACTTTACACCTCCCTCCCCGCACAGAGAGCTGCGACAGCCGGGGAGGGCTCCACGCCAGCTCTCCTCTGCCATAATCAACCTTTTTAGGTCATCCATGCCAAGAACCTTGTGTTGCTAAAGACCCCGTCAGTTACTTTAAGCAGTTATCGTATTTTACTGTTTACACTGAATAAGCCCAGAGCATGGCGCTCAGCCCATTGCGCGCCACGCAGCTTATCACCAAAAATTAAGGAGTCTGTGTCATCTCGTGCTAAATCACAGATTTGTTTAAAACTTACTGAAGTTCAGAACTTTTAAAGACCGTCTCAACCTTCACAGTTACACGTCAAAACATCACGTCAGCAGCATGCCCTCCTCACCGCCTACTGGCGGTTGGCTTTAAGAAAGAGATAGCATATAAAATTCACTTATTTTTTCATGCTGCCACTGCAACCGTTCCTTACTGTTGAAACAACTTAATGCAGAGCAGAAAGGAGAAAAGCAGCAATGATTTTTCTGAGCTAAAATAGATACAAATGCAGCATGCATATCGCAGGACATTATCAGCACAGCTCAGATACATAACATTAATGTAATTGCTTTATTCTCTTCCCTTAACTAATACTAGTTTTCTGCTTCTGTAGAGTTTTCAGATCAATTTGTGCAGGACTTTTTACCACGTTCTCTGTTTACCCACTTCAGCTAATTTCAGAGCAACCACCACATTATATAACTGAACATGATCATCCAAGTTGTAAATGATAAATTCCACCATAAAGCTTGATAAAAACCTTTATTGCCATTTCAGTTTTTATTTCTTTTAAATAGATTTTTTTAGCATCAAAATGTTTGCATTGATTTTTACATTTAGGCAAAGCCATTCATGAAAATTAGTAAACTAGGACACACATCATGAAACAAGCACAGTCCAAATCTTGTCACACCAACCTTTAGCCATGTCTTAGAGTCACTTGCAGCTTCTCAGTTGCTGTCACCTCTGTGCTGTCTTCCCTTTGGAGAAGGAAGTTGTTTCTGGATCATACAAAGTTATTTGGAATATTTCTAGCATTTTACGAATGTTATAAGCAAGAAATGAAAATATTCCTATTGCTAAAAAGCCATCACTTCATTTGGACTCAGGGTACACTGAGCAACCTCACGCACTCAGGGGTAGCACCGATGCTGCATCTTCCATATAGCGACTGTCAGGCGCTTCCAGGGGAACAAAATTGAAGCAGCTGCTAATTCCTCGCAATGCCTCGAGCTAAACCACAAGCCCTCTCGGACGCGACGCGAAAGCAACCGAGATGTGTGTTTAAGCCTGCCTTTTCAAACTACTTTTTCCTAATTTAGCAACAGAAACTTTACATGCAAATGAATAGAGGTTGTATATTTAGGGTCTGTGCAGAATGGCCAAATAGGAGACTGTATGGGAAAAGGAAACAGCTTTTTTTCTGTCCTTTTGCACAGTTTCGAAATGCGGCAAGTCTGGTGGATTCGGTAACACTAATGCAGAACTGGAAAGTGGAGAGGAGAAGCAAGTTTCATTAACAGAGAGAACTCTCCATAAAATATACTGGAGCTGATGGAGGAAAGGAAGAGACAGCCAAGATGCTCAGCTGCAAGTGGAGTCCAATTTGATGCTCAGCGTGAGTTTAAAGGGAAGATTTTCTCAGCCTTAAAATAAAAGAGCAGTATCAGATGCGTATGGGGCAGAAAACTGTCGTCACAGAAATGGATTGTACCAGGCTCGGGAAACGCAAGAGTGGCAAAAGCAGCTCATTTTGCTGCGCTACATTTATAGATGTGCTCATTTGAATGCTCCCAGGAGGACTGGCTTTATGCGGCCAGACAAAATACACGGGCATCCTAGCACGCAGTATCGCGATGATAAAACCTGAGCGTAAAGGAGATCTACCACAAGTTAACTGGAGATTTTGCCTTTGAATTTTGGGGAGCAGACCTGATATCCTGCCAGCAGATCCGATGATGTCTTTCATTTCTTGCAGCACCAGCCCTCTGACATAAATTGCAAACATCAAGGACCCGATCCTGCTTCCCCTGAAATCGATACAAGTTTTGTCACCAGTTTCAATGCGATCAAGGATTCAATTCTGCAGTTCTTGAAGTCAATAGGGTTGGGGGTTTCTGTGCATAAGTAAGGTTGGGTTAATACTGCAGAATGGGCCTAGATTATATTGATCGTTTGGATTTAAGGCCAAGCATAAAAATGGGATTAGGGGAAAGAGAGAAATGTTTGAGAAAGTGAGTTTAGAGCAGCATACGTTCATGGCGTGCAGCGGGTCAGCAGGAATTCAGCCGGAGCAAAGGCTGCAGCGGCACAGCCTCAGTTAGCCAAGTCTGTCAGAAAGTATTGGGGGTCACAGAGAGAAGAAATTCACTGTGGAGATCCTTTTTCATCCACTCCTTCTAAAGCAAACCTTTGAGTCACTCCTTCTCTATTAAAAATAAACAAAACATTGACAGAAGAAATTATTGTCACACATACACACCTGGTAATTGATTCTGCTTCTTCGCTGCTGCTTCTTCTCCCTTACAGGGTTGTTCTGTGTTTCTGTAACACCGCTGGCAAATCAGAATTTATTGTACATATGTTTGTGTTCCACTTAATAAAAAATACACCTATATTTTCAGATAAACTTTGTTAGTAATTCATGAGGTAAGTGACTATTTATGCTAATAAGGGAGAAATATATTCTCAAGCATAATGCATTACATAAATTTGAATGCAAAATGTTCAATTATGAAGTAAATACAGGTAATGCAAATAGTAAATTACATCCAATAAAAATATATAAAGAATGTGTCTTCAAAGAGAGAGAGGCTTTTATTTGCGTCTGTGAGTTGTTTAAAGAGAAAAGAATTAATAAATACTGAATTACTCTTATGATGATTTAGCTCATAATTCACCAATCCATAACGACTCCCAGTAATCAGACTGTTGTTTCATACCCTCCAATATAAGGCAGGACTGTTTCCTCAGCAATTTTATCCCTACCAGATTATCTCGTCTGATTCTATTAATTCTCTCCCATAAATCTGCTAACAGTGATATGTGATTTACTTACCCTGTTAACTGATCTGAAGACTGTTAAAAGGATTTATCTAGCACTGCACCTAGGAGCAGTTTATGCCTTATCACTCTGTTACTCTGAAGAAGTCTTTCTGAAATCAATTTGGCTGGTTTCATAGTTAAATTCAGCGGACACTGTTTAGTTCTGCACCATAAAATAAGACACTAGATAAACAAAAGGAGCAGTAACTGTACCTAATGTGTTGGTCTTGATACGTGTTTAAGTTATAACAAATTACCCTCCGAGTCCATAGAACTCATAACCTGCACGTTCGCCTCTGCTAAATCTCCTGTGTTAGACACACGCAGAGGCACACGCGCTTCGGCGGTGGAAGGTCTCGCACACGCTGCTGGCGTGCTCGTCCGACGCAGGGCGATCCGAGCGTGTTGGCAGTTAATGTTTCACGTCCCCCTGCGTGATTTGTCAGAAAACTCTCCCACGATAAATAGAGGTTAGTTCGAAGGCTTACAAACCAGTCAGCAGCAAACTGGGAGCAGGCACGGCTCCACGTTAATGCCGTCGAAGAAAGATGCTTGAAAACAAACCGGAGCAAGAGCCTACGAGAGGGACGCTGGAGTTTTCCCTCTGCCTGGGATCAGGACAGGATTGTAACAACCAGTGCTGGGAAAAGGGAGCAGTCTGGGGGAATCGGCCTGCGATAATTGTGGAAAAACTGAAGACTGAATAGCTCTAATTGAAATGAAAGTGTGTGATTGTTATGGGAGAAACACTGTTAATAGAGGACTGTAAATGTTTAGACACCCATTGTGAATAGCCAAATAATAAAGAAAAATACTACTAAAATGAGAATTATATAGCGTAGGGAGGAGAATGTTGCTTCTGAAGGTTATCCAAAAATTGCTAATAATCTTTTTTTCCCTGACACGCTGAACAGTAGAGGCATTTTGGTGCAGCAGTCCTGTGGAATAATAACACAAGAACAATATTGTACAACTAATAATTTTACTTGCTGTTCTGGCAGGTCAGAGCTTCAATTTAATTTGCAGCACTTGCTTACATTGGTATCAATTAAGAGACGGTGCCCATTAGCTCACACAATTTCATACCCTTTGTCTAGAGTTCAGAGTTGACTCAGGAAATTTACTCGTTTGCAAATGTAGCACTTTGAATCCTCACGTCCAAACAAAACTATTTTATGGGGCTGGAGCCACATTTCCACAGCCATCTATCAAACAGGCAAGTGAAATACTACGATTGTACATTCTGAAAAGCAATAACCTTTTCATTTAAAAATATTAGCACACATTTTATGTCTCTCATAGGTGAGCATGTTAAGTGATATACAGTACCACATTCATCTTGCTCAGGGAGAAAACAAATACAGGGAATTGGAGTGTCCTGGGGGGATTTACACTGTGAGCCGGGAAGTTTTGTTGATTCCAACGAGGAGAAGAAATAGGAAAGACAGCCCGAGTAGTTAAGTTGTATTAACTTTGCCATGAATCGCAATCCGTAAGATAAAGCTGACAGATGTCCATGGCTCTGTGTGTGTGTGCGTGTTTCGGGACCATGCAGAACTGTGTTTTAATTTTGTTAGCCATGTCAGTAGCATGTTTTAGCTTCACAGAATCGTCTCAGTGATCATTTCTAGACGTAGTTATCTCCCTAAATTTGCAGTATGCCCTCCCTTTCTTAGCTGCCAAGAACAGTACATGCCGTATGACTTTCAGATGTTAGTACTGGCACTCACACCGATAATGGCATAGTCAGAAGATGTTATCCATTCGTAAATCCACTAGCCAAGTACTATTTCCTAAGCAGAGATTCTTTGGCTATTGCAAATGATGATTTTCACAGTCGGTGAAAAATTACCCAGCGACTCGCCCGCACCTACAAAGCAATACCCTGGGCACAGTTATAAATAGCAAACTCCGAGGGGGAAGGGACCGGGGCAAGGGGAGAAGGAAGGATTTGAAGTACAATGTTCAAGAAGCTGGTTTAATATATGACCAAGTGTCAGAAGTCAGGTTCCCGAGAATTACTTTTCAGATAAACAACTTTATAGCACTGCACTTAATCTTACTTACTCGAGACATCTCATTTATCACGGAATTACAAGTAACTTTAATTCTATCGATATTCCCATAAAACCCGGTCGGAAAATCGAGCCTGGCAGCCTCGGAGGCTGCGGGTTTACTCCGGTCCGCGGTGGAGGGACCGCGGGTGCAGCCGGGCCGAGTCGCGCCGGGCCCCCGCCGTCGGGGTGGCGGCGGCCGACGGCGGGGGCCCGGCGCGGCTCGGCCCGGCTCCCGCGGCTCCGCACCGACCGGGGACGGCCTCGGAACTGACCTTTCGACGAGAGATGGCGCTGTCGAGGTTTAAACCGAGCCGATCCGCCGCTCCGCGTCCAGCCCGCTCGCCGCTTCCACGGCACCCCCCCTCCCCGGCCTCATCCCCAACCCCCTCCCGGAGGCAGGCGGGGGGGGACGGGGGGAGGGAGGCTAAAGTAAATACAATTAGTTCTAAATGTATTAAATTAATTAGTCCGGGCCAGCAGGCCAAGTGGGGAGGGCGCGGGGACTGCAAACTTGCGGGGCTTTCGCACCTCTCGCCGGGGGATGGAGGGGGGGGGAGGATGATGGAGGAATCGATGCCCCGTCCCGGCAAAAAAAAAAAAAAAAACAAAATCGATAAATGAGAGGGAGCGGAGCGAGTGACCGGGCAGCGGGCACGGGGGAAGGGCCGGCCGGCGGCAGGTATCTGCGCCTGGCACGGCGGAGCCCCGCGCTACGAGCGGCCCCGGAGGCGGCGCCGCGCTGCCGGGTCCCCGCCGGGGCGCTGCGGCCGGCGCTGCCCCTTCCTCCCCGGCCGGAGGGAGCTCCCCCGCGCCCTCAGGTGCCCGCACCGCCCGCTCGGGCGGGGGCAGCTCCCGGGCACCCCGCCCCGGGGCAGGGCGCTCGCCCGAAGGCGCGCACGGCCGCGGGGAGCGCGGCGGCCGGGGCCGTCCCGGAGCGACGGCGGAGCGGGAGGAGTCGGCCCCCGGCGCGGCCCCGTCCCGCACCCGCTTACCCGGTGAGTCCGGCGGGAGGCGGCGGGCAGGAAGGGGTTAAGGCGCTCCCCAGCTGACAGTCAGCTGATGGGGCCCTGATTGACAGCTCCGAAAAGTTTCCTTGTTTCTATACTATTATGCTAATGAGGGCTGGGATGGCGGCCGCCCATTGGTCCGGCCGCCCAGTCAATTTCCCATTTGACGTCAGGAGCGCTATAAAACTCAGCAATGCTTTTAAACTCTCCTGCTGGATGAAACCTTTAAAATATTTTTCATCTTCTTGCTGTAGCTTTGGGGTCGAGGTTTTGTATTTTTTTTCCTCTCTCTCTTTTTTTTTTTGACTATTATTATTTTGGTCGCGATATCGACTTTGATTTTTTTTTTTTTCGCGTGTCTTCGCTCTCTTTTCCCTCCTCCCTTCCCCGATGAACCTCTCTCCTCGCTCCGCACTTTGCATGCGAAAGCCTAGAGGAAAGGCACCATGAAGTGTTAAAAATAACCAAACAAAACAACAACAACAACAAATTTCCTCGCAACACCACCAGCTAACACTTCCAGCTGCAGTTTGCAAGCTGCAAAAGAGAGAGAGGAGGAGAGAGAGAGAGAGAGAGAGAGAAGGGAGGGAGAGAGGAGGAAAGCAGGAAAGGAAAAAAAAAAAAAACCTTTATGCAAAAGGCGAATAGCAGGAGCCCCTCGCTCTGATGCATCAGCGGCAGCGGAGACTCTGCAAAGGATAACGCGGAGCGGGAGCAGCCGGGGCGAATTGGAGCGGAGGCTGCGAGGGGCCGTGGCGAGAGGCAGAGGCAGGAGAGAGCGGAGCAGAGCTCGCCAAAAATCAAGCTGGCTCACCCGGTGGCAACTCAGAGCAGTCCCCTCGCTCCCGGAGCGCACCCTTTCTGGAGGACTGTCAGCAGCAAAAGGATGGCATCAGAACTGGCAATGAGCAGCTCCGACCTGCCCACCAGTCCCCTGGCCATGGAATATGTTAATGACTTCGATCTGATGAAGTTTGAAGTGAAAAAGGAGCCGGTGGAGACCGATCGCATTATCAGCCAGTGCGGCCGCTTGATCGCCGGGGGATCGCTCTCTTCCACCCCGATGAGCACGCCCTGCAGCTCCGTGCCCCCGTCCCCCAGCTTCTCGGCGCCCAGCCCCGGCTCCGGCACCGACCAGAAGACCCACCTGGAAGACTACTACTGGATGACGGGCTACCCGCAGCAGCTCAACCCGGAGGCGCTGGGCTTCAGCCCCGAGGACGCGGTGGAGGCGCTGATCAACAGCAGCCACCACCCGCTGCCCGGTGCCTTCGATGGCTATGCTAGAGGGCAGCAGCTGGCCGCGGCCGCCGGCGCCGGCGGCTCCGTGCCGGCCGAGGAGATGGGCTCGGCGGCCGCCGTGGTGTCGGCGGTGATCGCCGCGGCGGCGGCGCAGGGCGGCGCGCCCCACTACCACCACCACCACCACCACCCGCACCACGGCGGCGGCGGCGGCGGCGGCGGGCACCCCCACGCCGCGGCGCCGGGCAGCGCGCCGCCCTCCTCCGCCTCCTCGGCCGCCGGCTCCGGCGGCGGCGGCGGCGGCGGCGGCGGCGGCGCCGGGGGGCTGCACCACCCGCACCACGGCGGCGGCGGCGGCGGCGGCGGCCTCCACTTCGACGACCGCTTCTCCGACGAGCAGCTGGTGACCATGTCGGTGCGGGAGCTCAACCGGCAGCTGCGGGGCGTCAGCAAGGAAGAGGTGATCCGGCTGAAGCAGAAGAGGAGGACCCTCAAAAACAGGGGCTATGCCCAGTCCTGCCGCTTCAAGAGGGTCCAGCAGCGGCACGTCCTGGAGTCGGAGAAGAACCAGCTGCTGCAGCAAGTGGAGCACCTAAAGCAGGAGATCTCCAGGCTGGTCCGGGAGAGGGACGCCTACAAGGAAAAGTACGAGAAGCTGGTCAGCAATGGCTTCAGAGAAAACGGATCCAGCAGCGACAACCCTTCCTCTCCAGAGTTTTTCATGTGAGTTCCCACAGCCTTGCCACCTTAACTAAAAGTTCTCCGTGTGAGTTGTTGTTGGGGGCTTTGCTAGAGCGACAACCCAGCTTGCCACCTTCTAGTACTATTTTTTTTTAAACAAAAAAAAAAAAACAAACAACAAACTCAAAACAATTTTAAAACAAAGTTGCTTTTGGGGTTGGTTTTGTTTTTGGCTTTTGTTGGTTGTTGTTCTTTTTTTTTTCTTTTTAAGGTGGGCTGGCTCCGTGTTAGCCAACCTAAAGTTCTACATGAGTTTCTTTTCTGTTTATTATTATTATTATTTTTTTATTTTTTTGTGGGGGCTTGCTGTTGTGGTTTTGTTTTTGTTTTTCTTTTTTTTTTTTAAATTTAAAAGATCCAACTCGCCACCAACTCAGTTCTTCATATGAAGCTTGCTCTTCTTTGAAACCTGCCATCCACATTATATATATATTTTTAAGTTCATGAGGTTTTTTTTTCTTTTGAGCTTGCTGTGTCCAAAAAAGTCAGATTTTTTTTTTTGCCATCCTGAGTTCTTCATATGAGATTTGAGCTTTGCAGAAAGAAAATAAAATAAAAAAGACAAAAAAAACCCAAAACAAAAACAAAAAAAAAAATACAAAAACAATGTGAAATTTTTAGACTCCAGCTTGCTGAGTTCCATCAGTTTTTAGCATTGTTGTGCGAAACTAGAGATATGCCTAGATCAACCTGCCAAAATCAAGCCTGCATCAACCTTCGGTGTGTTCATGTGAGTTTTGGCCTTAATCTGCCAAACGTGAGACTTTAGTCTGCCATTAGAATCCCATACTCATCTCATGCATTACGCTTGCTATTTTGTCTTAGCAACAATGAACTATAACTGTTTCGAAAGACTATGAAAAAGAGACATTATATTAATAAAAAACCCTGCATGCTGGTCATGTACGGTATAATTATTTTTTTTTTCTTTTGCTTGGAAATGGACTTTTGGAGACTATTATGGCATGGCATTCATCATTTTGTTTTATTGCCTCATCACTTTTTTGGGTTGAAAGCAAA
Organism: Tauraco erythrolophus; assembly: GCF_009769465.1. Lineage (NCBI taxonomy): Eukaryota > Metazoa > Chordata > Aves > Musophagiformes > Musophagidae > Tauraco > Tauraco erythrolophus. Next base: position 16,807,056 of record NC_141479.1, on the reverse strand, counting down.
AAAGTGCAACCTTTGATCTTCCTCCTCCTCTTCCTCCCCATTAAAGTTTGCATCTGCTCTAAAACTGCTTTGAGTTACTCAAAACTTCAGACTTCCTTTTAAATGCACTGAAGCATTCCCTCTCAAAAAACATGCCAGAATGGATTTTGATAACCTGATGTGGCAAAAAAAAATACAAAAAAAACCCACAAAAAGAACTTTGGAAAGATGTTCGAAAACAAAATTCACGTCCCACTTGGGGGGGATATTGAAACCATGCTGTTGCCTAAAACAGTCTGAAAATTAATTTTAAGTGATCTGCCCCATTTTTTTTTTTTTTTCCTTTTGGCATTTGGTCATTGTCAAATGTGGAATGCTCTGGGTTCCTAGTATATAATTTAATTCTAGTTTCTGTCATCTGTTAGCCCAGTTAAAATGTATGCTACAGATAAAGGAATGTTATAGATACAAATTTGAAAGAGTTAGGTCTGTTTAGATGTAGATTTTTTTTTTAAAGATTGATGCACTAAATTGTTTACTGTCGTGATGTAAAGGGGGGTAGAATTTGCAATGGGACTGTTTTAAAAAGTAGTTTATGCAGCATGTGCTTGCAACTTAAATATAAGTTGGGTATATGTAGTCCTTGCTATACCACTGACTGTATTTGAAAACCAAAGTATTAAAAGGGGGAGGCACCCCTGTTTATATCTATAGGGGTATTTTACATTCAAAATGTATGGGTTGTTTTTTTGTTTTGATTTTTTTTTTTTCAAAATTGAAGTATTTGGGACTGAATTGCACTAAGATATAACCTGCAAGCATATAATACAAAAACAGCAACAAAAAAATACGAACCTGTTTAGAACGCTAATACAATTTATGCAGTTATAAAGATGGCATTACTGCACAGTTTTAAAATGATGCAGATTTTTTTACAGTTGTATTGTGGTGCAGAACTGGATTTTCTGTAACTTCAAAAATTCCACAGTTTTAAAGGCAATAATCAGTAAATTTTATTTTCAGGGACTGATATCCTGTCTTTTAAAAAAAAAATAATGGAAAGTAAATCTTACCACAATAAATATAAAAAAATCTTGTCAGTTACTTTTTCTTTTACATATTTTGCTGTGCAAAATTGTTTTATATCTTGAGTTACTAACTAACCACGTGTGATGTTCCTATGTGCTTTTCTTTCATTTTCGACTCTATGGTTATATCAAAAGAGAGAATAATCTACAATAATAAACTGCATTTTTTTGATTCCGTACTCAGTTTCTTAGTCTGTAGTTTAAAGTTCCATAACTCCGAGAGCAGTACTTCAGTGTACTGCCTGGCGAAGAGGTGATGCTGGTACGAGAGCCGAACTCGATAAGATACAGGAGGGGAGAAGGAAGAGGCTAATTTTGTGTAAAATAGAAAATTGTCGCCCGCTAGAAATGAAGTTCTGTTTCAGGTAGATGAAAACTGTCGGCTTTCAGGTGCTGCTTCCGACTTCTCAGTATCGCAGCGAGCTCGGTTTCAGTGACTCAGATCATCCCACCAGGTTTTAGGAGATCTCAAAGGGGAGGTCTGTGTAAAAACCTGATGACATGATATGGCCCTATATTTTGATTGTTTTATGATGGAGTGAAGTGAAAGGGAAGACTTCACATCCTCTTATCATCTGATCCCAGCAAAGCATGCCTGTCTCGAGTAAGAGATGACACTGCATCAGGCTTGGCTCGTCACAGAGCCACTTAACGCTAGATTAAAAGATTTCTTGCCATTTGGGTCCATACTGCCTCCTTTTTTTCTTTGCTTTGCTTTTTCCTCCCTTCTTTCGTTTGCCCTGTGGTTTTCTTTTTCTTTTCTTTTTTTTTTTTTTTTTTTTTTTTTGCTACAGGCCTTAGAAAGCCCAAAGTGAACTGAGGAGCAGAGAAAAAAAAATAAATTCAAAGGACTTCCTCCAACTTTTGAGAGTTACTTGTCCTAAGCAATCAATCCAAAGGTTAATGTGCTAGAAACGCTCAGGTCTCCAAGCCCCTCTTCACTGCCGTTCTCCGTGTCGAAGGGCACTTTGACTTCGAAAGGCTCCTCAGACCCTCGGCCCGGCTCGTTTGAAGCCACCTTCCCAAGAGCCTCCAGCGTCCGCTCGCAGAGCCCTCTCCCTCTCTTTGAATGGGATTATCTGCCCAGTTTATTTGAGAAGTGGAGGCTTCTCCAAAGGATGCTCCGGCTCCTCCAGGATGGGGGTTTAACTCCAGACCCAGGCTCATAAACCCAGTAGGTTTTTTTTTTCCTTTATATTTCCCCCCCTCGCTGTTGGTGAAACTTCTTCCCATCCGTGAGGTCACCCCTCCCGGGCGCTGACGGCACTGAAAGGAGAGGGCCTGTTGCCGTTCCTCTGCTCGTGTGGTCCAGTCCATGGCTCGGACCCATCCTGCCCTGTGTGCCAGGGTCAGGATGTGTCCCTGAGCCCCACCACGGCCCCCTGCACCCACGAGAGCCTGCATCAGTGGGCGCTGGGTGCTGCTGGAGGTCAGCCTGCTCCCACGGAGGTCCCTCTGGAGGGGACGGACACCCAGCCCCGCCGTGGGTGACGGTGAATGTCAGTGGCCGTGGTCCCCGATGCTGCACCTCGCCCCTCCCCAGCGCCAGGGCACCAACCTGCCCTTTGGCATCTGACCCGCTGTTGCACCAGGGTTTGAGTAATGGTTCAAGCTCCAGATTCTGGTTAATTCGAGTTCTCTTTTTCTGGTTAATGTGTAATCTGCGGGTAAACTGGTTGCTATTGGCCGAGCAGAGAATTATCTCCTCTCATAACGACAGGGCTGCTTTTCATTTCTTCTCCCACCTCCCCTTCCCCAGCTGAGCCTTTACTGATGCCCAGGTGTTTTCGCAGGGGGTCACTCAGAGGCTTCGCCACTGCCTTTGCCGAGAGCTGCCGAAGGAGCCCTGCCCTAAGGAAGGGAAGGGACGAGGCCTCTCCTCGGCAAAGCCCCCTCCGAAGCGGTGCTGCGGCCCCCCGGGGAGTGCCGAGCCCCAGGCCCCTGGAGTGGGACCCGCTTCTGGGCCAGCCTCATCCCCACACCCCTCCACCGCTCCGGGTTTCCTCGCAGGCAAAGTTAGGAGCAGGCACTAGGATTTTAAAAGTGTCGTGACTCAACTGAGCAGCACAGAGCGAGGGGAGCACTGCTGCCTCCCTGGAGTGTCTTCTTTCTCGGAGGAAAAAAACAAAAAAGCCACCCTGTTTGAACAGCGATAAGAGAAATCCTTCCTAGAAATAGAGTGCAGAAGGGAAAATTCCCATCACACACCCAGCCTGAGAGGGGGAAAAGGGCTCTCTCCCAGTTTGGCATTGTTATGACACATTGCAATCTAGCTTGGCAAATAAAAAAAAAATGCTTGAATTTCAGCCTGAAGCTGAAGAGGGGAAAAAAAAGAGATGTGAGTTGTGATGTTCACTCCAGCGAAGTGTTGGGGTTCTCCGTATGAATCAGTGCAGGGCAGCGCCCACCTTTGCCGCAGGACTGCTTGCTGGGGACTAATTGGAACCGCTCTGCTCTGAATAACCTACATTCATTAATCACCCCTGGCTTGCTCTGGCCTCGATCCTACTCCCGTTGAGCTCAGAGGTGCAATCCCTGGAGATGTCGAAGGGGAGCAGGATCCTGCTCTTCTCCCGCAGGTACCTCTCTGGCTAAAGCAGGGGGAAACGCTGCCTGAGCTGGGCGACCGCGTGTCGAAAGGCGTGCGTGGTCTTAATCCCCCCATCACTAACAGTGTCCTGTCCCTCCCGTGGTCCTATAGCGCTTTCCCATTTATTAACTACATTACAAAGAACTTTCATGTGACCAGTGCCGGGAGATACACACACAGAGAGCAGCCCTTCACCGGCTGGGAAATGGTGTGCGTTGCGGCTCAGCCCCCTCCTCCCTCCCCATCCCACCTTACCCTTAAGTCTTTTTTATTTTGCCTCCCTAAAATGAAACATAGCCCTCTGCCCAACCTCCGGGCTTCTGCTTGAGCAGAGTCCAAGAGTATTTTTGTGTTGGGTCTGCAGCGTTTTCTCTGCTCGAAAAATGTCATCCTGGACCACATCCTTAAAAAAAAAAAAAAAGAGAGGAGAAAAGAGAGAAATATCCCAGTCACACCTGTGTATATTTATTTCTTGACCGATTTCTCGCCACCGCTGGGCGGGCGCTGTGCAAGAAGCACCCGCTTGCAAATGGAGCGGCGAGAGCTTCTATTTATTAGAAAGTCTTCTTCACCCTTTTTAAACAAAAACACCTGCGCTGAATCAAAATGCCACTTGAAAACTACCCCCACGCGAAACATGGCAGCAAATTTTTAGTTTAAAAAATGAACTTTTCCAGCTCTTTTTTTCCTTTCCTTTCCGAAAGCTTTTGTGCAGCTGTTTCCTCTCCCTCCCTCTGCATAGTGTGTAGGAAGTTCTTGATCTAGAATCATTCATAATTTTAATACCAATTTCTATTTGACATAATATACTAATATCAGATAGAGAGTGTAGCTGCTTCCTGGATTTAGGGAGGAAATGATGCATATATCAGAATTATCTGCTCAGATGCCAGAACTACATTGGTGTCATTTCAGCATGTGCTGCATTGAAAGGAAATCCTCTATATTTATTGCTCCGATCATCGGAGGAGCTAAATGGACCCACTGTTTCAGACACCTGTTCAGATGACTGAATTTAAAATTTCACGCAGAAAAAAAAAATAAATCCTACATACTTCAATGTTAGGAATTAAGATTTTTTAATAAACTTTCTTCCCTCCCTCTTTCCGAATTGCTGTGTTGTGAGAGGCAGCCATGAGGCTTGGGCATTCCAGGGGTAGCTATGGAGAGTGGGATAGATTTTGTTTGCTCAGGCGGGACGAATAACAATCCTGCTTGTACACACACATACACACACACACGCTGGAGCTGTCTGTAGTCAAATGCTTCGGATCTCTGTTTTAAGTGCAGGTCTCGGTGCAAAATCACGAGGTAGCACACCCCAGGACCTGGCAGAGGTGAGCGGCTGTTGAGAGAATTTTTCTTTTTGGGAGGGAGCTGAGCACTTGACCACTTCACACTTTTAAGGCTCCTCTAACGAGTTTTTCGGGCACAGCAGATACAAATCAATAGATTAAAATACTGTACACTCTGCTGCAGCTAATTCTTGACTGCCTGAAATTGTGGGGGAGGACCGAGAATAACATTTGTCACTCTGAGGGCTGAGTGCATTCAGATTTGTGAGCTCTAAGCCAACACGATGCAAAAATAGTCCAGGATGTGACTTCACTTTTCAAGTGAAAAGCAAAAGGCCAGGGATCCGCGAGGCTGTAGCTGGGTGGAAGGGCAGATAGGCAGCTCCAGCTCCAGCCCCAGCTATCCACCACCGTATCAGGTTGACCCGGCACAGCATGATAACGTCTCAGTGCCCTCGATGCAAGCCTCCCGTCCCTTATCGCTCTCTGAAATGATCATTTTCTTTTGCTGTAGCTGTACCCGCTGCTTTTTTTTTTTTCCTGAAGTCTAGCTTTTAAACCCCTGCCACTTCCGACACAGCAGCGAAGTGTGCAGGCCTGTAGCTGTGGTGCAGCGAGTTACGGGGATGGAGATTGCCCTGCCTCACTCCTCGCTTGGTTTGAAGCTCTGTGGACTTTGTGACATGATGTCTTTTTTGTCTTTTGCCTTTTTTTTTTTTTTTTTTTAATTATTTTTGAACGTCTATGAGATGTCTTGCATGGAGGGAATCAAAGCCAGAGCAGAAGTTTGCTAGAAGTGGTGTTTCTGCACCACGCAGAAAAAAAGAATTACCCAGCAAACAACAACCCGAGCAGTGTCTTCAAGTTTCCAGCGGGGGTAGGGAATGGAGTGTCCCTGGTTGCAGCTCTCAATTGTTAATTCATAAAGAAGCTCAGTCCTGAAAAATGTCCTCGGCAGCTTGTCCCCCGTTAAAGCAGAAATGTCAGTGACGGCGTTCAGAGGCGTCGAGGCTCAAACACCCTGTTCAGCGCCGGCTCCAGCATCTCTCTGCCCCTCACCCCTTGGCTTCTGGTGTTAAACTCGAGTGTCCCCGAGGGCTGCGGGGTGTCGGGGACAGCAGGGTGCCCAGGACGGCGGGACACACCAGCTTGCCTCCCCGCTGCCCGCCCGGCACCTGCCTCGGCCGGGGCAGAGCAGCACATTTTGGGAGAATTCTGGCAGGGATTTTTAGACCCCTGCTTACAGCAGCCTGAAAAGAACCCGGACCGGGGAGGGGGTGTCTATATATCGGTGTAACCCCCCTTCCTTCCCCGGACGAGCTCTCCATCAGCACCCGCGGGGTGCTCGGCGGGAGCCCGGGCTGCACCCGTAGCCCCGGGCGGGCGGCCGCAGCGGCGGGGCCGGGGGCGGTGGGGCGGGTGGCACCGGGGGCGGCGGGGCCCGGCGAGGGGCTGCCCCGTCGGGGGACACTGGCCTTCCCCGGCTCCCCCGGCCCCGGGCACACACGTCCCCCGGCCGGGGGTGGAGTCCTGGCACACACACGGGTTGGGGGCTGCCCCGGCCCCGGGGTCCCGCCACAGCCAGGGGCGGGGGCGGACGGGGACCCGGGCGGGGACCGGGAGGGACGGGGAAGGGTGAGGGCAGCATCCTCTGTTTGTTTGTTTGCTTTTTTGTTTCTAAATTCAATTTCTGCAACAAAAGGGGAATCTGTGCCTAACTGACGGATCCGTCCGCGCACCCAAAGCTCAGCTCCGCTGTGTCACCCGGGCGGCTTCAGCTGAACCCCTCGGTACGTGCATAGAGCACCGCCTGGCAGTTTATTCAGTTTTCTTTTTCTTTTCTTTTCTTTTCTTTTCTTTTCTTTTCTTTTCTTTTCTTTTCTTTTCTTTTCTTTTCTTTTCTTTCTTTTCTTTTCTTTTCTTTTCTTTTCTTTTCTTTTCTTTTCTTTTCTTTTCTTTTCTTTTCTTTTCTTTTCTTTTCTTTTTTCTTTTCTTTTCTTTTCTTTTCTTTTCTTTTCTTTTCTTTTCTTTTCTTTTCTTTTCTTTTCTTTTCTTTTCTTTTCTTTTCTTTTCTTTTTTCTTTCCTTTCCTTTTCTTTTCTTTCTTTTCTTTTCTTTTTTCTTCTCTTCTCTTCTCTTCTCTTCTCTTCTCTTTTCTCTTCTCTTCTCTTCTCTTCTCTTCTCTTCTCTTCTCTTCTCTTCTCTTCTCTTCTCTTCTCTTCTCTTCTCTTCTCTTCTCTTCTCTTCTCTTCTCTTCTCTTCTCTTTTCTTTTTTCCTTTTTTCCTATTTTTCCCTTATTTTCCTCTTTCTTCCTTTCTCTTTTCTATTCTTGTTCTTAATTTTACCTCCTTTCCTTCCTTTTTTTTTCTCCCTTTGTTTTTTTCTTTTCACCTGTGCTCACACGGAGACTAATCTAAACTTCCTTGCAATCAAAGGGAGCTTTTTAAATGACATTTTGGATCAGGCCCGGAGATCTCTGCAGTGAGCAAGATGGAGAGTGGGCAGGATTTACATTTCATGGCTTTTAAAGAATCTGAAGTACAGAGAACGGTGCTTTCTGAGTCTGAGTTTCCCAAGTCTATGTGGATGTAACTTGGAATGTGTACACGATTAAGCATAAAGCCCTTTTCTGTAGGAAAGCAGGCAGATTCACTTTCCTGCAGCCTGAACCTCGCTTCTCCAATTTTGAAACAAAAGTTCTTGCCAAGGCCTTGACAGCGGGCTGTCGTGACGCTGAAGGGGATGGGGACAGAATCACTTTTATTTGTTGGTATCTGCTTCTGAAGCTGTGGTGTTCTCCGCTGCGACCAGCCCCTGCTCCCTCAAGCCCTTCGAGCTGATGCAGTGAAATGTTACTGACAGTGACAATGAGCTCGAAAGTGAACCAAACAAGACCCGGTATTTTTTTTTCTCTCCCCAGCCCCTCGTCCCTCCCCAACTTAACTGCTTCCAAATTCCCTGGTGAAAGCATTTTAATGTGTAGCAAGAGCTGCTGGAGCCTGCAATGCGATTCAGTGTTTTGTAGTGTGGGATGAACAGATTTTCCTTTCCGAAAGGTTTCCTCCTGCAAAGTCATTGTAGAGGAGGGAATATTGTAAGATTATATCTAGTTAAAATACTATATTCATGTCACACCAGATACGGTCCCCAGACTGTGCATAGTCTTTCAGCTTCCTTTATTGTGAAATCCTTTTAAAATAGCACAGTATAGAGTAGAAAACTTACTGAAGTATAGCTCTCTTGCACCAACTCTGTCAGATGAAATGAAGGAAAGCGATCAGCCTTTTTAAATTAATAAATCTGCTTAGCATCTCTAGCCGCCTTCACCCTGCCTTGACTTTCTTCGCCTCTTTCCTTATTAATAAACTGATAGCTAAATAAAGCCGCTAAATGAATCGATGCACCTTGCCGGCGAGAGCAGGTTGGGGCCATCCTGTTCCAGGTCTCCTGTGATGTGGCTGAACGGTTGTGGTTTTAGAGCAGGAACGGCCACAGCAAAGGCTAAGAGCCAGCTGACCACATCGCTTTCTGGATGCTCTTCAGGTGTGAGGCTTGAGGACCTGTCCCACTCGGCCCTGTGCATTAATAACAGGATGGATTCACCAATGAGCATGAAAACAGAGGTCATCTTGAGAAATATGACACCAGAGGTCTACAGGAGTCATTTGCTTTCAGAGATGCCGGGGCCCTGTGCCAAGTATTGCATTTAAGGAAGCACTGTCCCCTTTCTCCCGCCCCAAAAAAAACCAACCCAAAAAAGGGAAACGAGGAAAAATAAAAGGAAACATGGCTTTCAGTGGCAGACGGGGACTGTTTTCAATGCGCCTGTCCCACCTTCGGGGGGGATGTGGGAGAGGGATCATTCAGCTGGCACCAAACCTGCAGCCGACTTTTGTTTTCAAAGCTGCAGAGCCGATCTGGAATCAAAATGCTGAAAAATTGCCTTTTTTTTTTTTTTTATTTATTCAAACCGATCAGATTTGTGGTTTATCCTTCCTCTGGTTATGCTGTACGGTTACAATAAATGGATGGAGCTGAAGCATTCCTGCAGGCAGCTTATAGAAAAAATATGTATGTGCCTGTGTATGCACACTCGGGGAGAGAAAGTTAACTATAAGGGACACGCCAAAATACCCATATTTAAGAAATGTGTATTGACTCACTGACTTACCTCACTTATTGTACAAAGAGTCACTCTATGTTGAATTTTTTTTAAATTAGATTTTAAATATGTGTTGACAGGGTGAATTTGTACAGTGTGAGTAACCGCAGGGAGAAATGACAGCTCTGCTTTTGTTATTAAACTACTGTCTGGGAAATAATGGAGTGTGTACAGAAATTGATCATTATTTTGCCAATTACATTAGTGCAGCTAATAACAATCATTAAGAAAGAAATAAAGCAAGCAACACGCTTTCAAGTCTTAGAACCTGATGTTCACTGATGAGGCAAAAATACATGTTTTTAAGGTAATCTGTCAGTAAGAGTCTCCTGTTATTAAAGCAAAGTAAAGACTAGAGAAATGTTTCACTTCAAACTGTGTTAATTTCTTCTTCACTCACTCACAGTTAATAAACAGTACAAGAAGCTTTCTAAATTTAATTTAAGGTTTGAATAGAAAAGGTCGTATTCTGTACCATAAGGGCACAACAGGCATGTTTTACAATTTAAAAAATTCCTTTTAATAATGGTCTATTTTAATATATTTACTAAATTAGGTACCCGAGAGAATCTTCTACAACGGTGATGTGAAAATCCCTGTTACCTGAAGTTGAAAAAAAAAAGGTATGTTTTCATTTTCATTAGCCATTTGACATCTTTCAGCAGGGGTGGCAATTTCGCTGCTTTGTTTTCTGCTGCTAAGACTGTGCTTTTTGGTCCAACCTCAGGGAGCCGGTCCCGGTCCGTGGTGCAGTTTCCTGGGCTATTGGACCTGGCTGACTTTCAGGTGCCTACAAGAACCATTTGCAACGATGGACTTTGTGCTTTTGTCAGGCAGGCAGCTCTCCCCTGTCCCACAACCCTTATATAATCCTTTTAAAATGCTTGCTTTCTTTTTCTTCAAATGCTAGCGGTCAGGCATCAGCTACAGGGATTAAGGGTGGGTCTTCTGAAGATCTCTCTCAGATCTTGATGAAAATCATGAGTCTGGGTTAGACGACTTCTGTATTTACAAATTACAATAGAGTTTAATTCACAGCACTGCTTTCCTCTGGAAATTTGTGTTCATTCAGTCTGTCAACGTTGACTAAAAATGTACACTGCCAACGAAAACGTAGGAATTAAACTTTTAGTCCCTTCCCCTGCTAGACTCAAAGAGGCACTTTGTTTTTTTCCATGGAATCTGATTTTTATTGACCTCGACTATAAAAAAGTACTAAGTGGCTTAAATGAGCGCCAAGGTTGCAATGACAGAGATTCCTGTGTGAATTTTGTTGTGAAACCCTCCTCTTTTAGCTAAGAGCACAGGCTGCCGTACAGCCTACTGCACTCTGATCAAGTCGTGTGCTGTTATAAAACAGTTGAATTTTATCAGCTTGTGGAATTAAGCTCATTTTATTCTTTATTATTTGTTATTTTTTACTATTTAAAATTTGAGTGAGGATGGGGAAGGTGTAATTGGTGCTGCAGGGTCTATGTCAAATAGCACTGAGACGGGTTTTTATTGGTGTAGAGGCTGCGGGAGCAGGTTTCTCAAGGAGCACCAGAAGAAGAGGTTCATTTCGAGCCCGATGCTCCTCTCACTTCCCCAGGGAGCGCCCCGGGTAGGGTTTTGCCTGCAGTGCATTTTTTTTCCTGTGTTTCACCTCTGTAAATGAGAGGGAAACAAGACCACTTTTTTTTTTTTTTTTTTTTTTGTGGGAGCTTAAAGTGCAATATGCTTTTTGAAAGAACAGGGCCAAGTCATGGTTTGGAGAAATAGATCAAGTACGTATTTTTGCTGCAAAGGTGGAGCATGTTCCATCAGCTTGTTCCTAGTCTAACGGTTCTAATTTCAATAATCCCTTAGGAAAACTTTTGTGGTTCCTGTAATTTATATATGTGACTATTAGATTTCTATAAATAAGTGATATACATTCTTGTTATCCAGATAATAAAAAGCAAAAGCTTTTTCCTTGATAGACACTTGTGATCTCAGGACTTGCTTAGCCTGCTGCTCTCCAGGACAATTCCTTGTGCCTTCCTTCCAATGTTTTATGGTTACGCTTTCACATGTTATAGAAAAAAAAAAAAAAAACACAACAAAAAACCAGAAGCAAAACCTGTTACTTTTAAGCGAGTAGCTCTCGGGGCTTGGAAGAGTTAACGAACTTTTATGGCAAGGTTCAGACAGTTCTGACCCTATGGTAATATTTCATCTAAGGTTACTGTTGGGAGAGAAATCAAATTTCAGCTGTGAACATGATTGACAGGTGAAAGCAAGAGAGAGAAAGGCATCTGGTCAGATGGGGAATTTGGGAAGGAGAAGGACAATTCAGGGAAGTGTCTCTGTGATATTAGGAATAATAAGCTTAGATATGAAAACTCCAGTACTCCACGCTCTCTGGAGGCACGCTTGCTTGATATTCATGGAGGTGGTTTGGTTGGGGAATTTAAGACTCTACATTTATAGCAGTGGACAGTAGTCTCCGTGGTCTAACTTACCGATTTGACTCCTTTGAAGGAATTATGTTATTTCTGGCATACTTTCAGCATTTCAGGGCAATTTGTTTTATGAGTGTGACTGGAATAGTTGGTGGTTGCTGGTTAAGAGGTTCTCACCATAACGTCTCTTGGGGGTCAGACGGCAGCAGGTTTGTGGAGGTCGAGAGGTGTCGCTCCGTGCACTCGAGCCTGGGGCCATTGCTGGGAGTTTTCAGAGTAAGTGCTGCAGGACGATATTTTTGTTTATGATACAGGCTCTTTTACCGATAACAAAATTAGTCGCTACCCCATAAAACACCACCAAGGGTACATTGTGGTATTGCACAAGGCAACTGCTACTTCCCAAGGGCTGTGTCCTTGCCTATTCCATCTTCTAGCAGCTCTGGGGAACGTCCCTCACGATACGTACATAACCTTAGGCATATTTTGTCCTACTTCAGTGCACTTTGTTTGATGCAACCTTTCCACCCTCCAATATCATGGAACCAACAGGAACAAAGCATCCCTGTAATTATTTCCTGATCAGCACGATGATATTGGAAAGTAGAATTTGCTTCTGACATACAAAACTGTAGCCAGGCTTTCTCTTAAAAATGGAGTGCGAGAAAAAAATCTGGTATTTTTGTCACTGTGTGTAACACTGAATATTTCAGTTTTCAAAGAGGCTATGAAGGACTTCTGTAGAGCTCCAAGGGCATGATGCGGCACTGATGGACCCTGGGATCTAAACTGCATCCTAACTACATCTCAGGTGAGAGGAAAGATCCCGGGTGGGCTCCCGGCCCCACTGCAGGCTCTGCTGAAATCCCTGTTGAATACCTGGGGCTCACGCATCCCCCACGATGGGATTGTCTACAGGGGAGATTGTACTAATAAAAAGCAAGACCTGAGCTCATACCGCAGTAGCTGTGCTGTGAATTCCCTGGATGTACGTTCTTATTTGGGAGTAAGGGTGGATTCTGCCCCCCTCCCAATACAGCTTAAGCTGCTTTCAAAATAAAATGGATTAACCAGGAAAATCCACTCTTACCCTGGAGTAGGAGTGTCCGCCCAGGGAACGGGTAGCACTGCGGGATAGTTTACTGCCTAATTTCCCCATATGGATGAGCCCTAAAACTAAGGGGAGAATAAAGAGCAGTAAAGAACAGAAATATATTTTCTGTTCCTTTTCCAGTTTACTTCTAAGACCTTTCACACAGGGGAAATCATGGCACTCTTAAAGTATACATTTACTTACTTTTCCCTGCCATTCCTGCATGCGCACATGCATTTTTAAAAGAGATTTGTGGTTTGTGCAAGACCTTTTGCATCCTCGTACTGTTCGTGTGTATTTTTGAGGTGCAATCGAGTCAGACTGTTGTTGGTGACATCATTTTTCTCTGCATAGTGATGGCCTGCCATGTCAAACTGCCCGACTTCACTGTAAACTAGAACTTATTGCCTAAGTTTTATTCCTAGGCCATACATCTGATAAAATTGAAAATTAAAGCTAAGAACTGTAAACTCAATCAAATTTCTCTGCGTATGAACGAGCTGGTTTTAACCTTCAGTTGTTGAATTAGCAGTCGCTGTAAAATGTCTTTATTTTCCGAAGCTGGTATCAACATAACTTCCATGAAATATTTTTGGCAAGTTTCCCGCTGCAGTCAATGGGAGCCTTGTATGTATTTTTCAAGCAGATGTGCTATATTAAGTCTAAATGAGAATCTTTTATTTCAAATGGGATGCAATATGTTATTCTTGATTAAAAAAAATTGATAGTAACCTCTCTCCCTTCCTTTCCTCTCCCCAAACATTTTTTGTACAATTTACAAGTCGTTTTACATATGCAAAAAAAGTGTTCTTCAGTATTTAAATAAAGCACAACTTCACTATGTCTTAAACTCCTTTCTAGCTTATTCCTATGAAGTATGAAAACATCTTTGTAAGCAAAGAGAAAGTACATGCCTTATGTGACAAGTTTTACTCCCCATCAAATTCCCAGCAAAGTCAATTTCATAGTTTTTCCTGTGTTTAAAATATGCTCTCAAATATTTTCCAGTGATATGGCTTTTGCTGTCATTTGGTTCTAAGGGAGGATTTTAAGTTAAGTGCTAAAAAAAAAAAAGACATATTTTTTATCATCTCTTCTGAGTTTTCTAATTTGTGCCACTTACAAATGATTCACACTGTACCAAAATACAGGAGATTGATGAGACAGGAAAAGTACTGATTTAACATCCCACATATAAAATTACTTCTCAGGCTTCCACATATAGTCCCGATGTTTAGAGAGTGAAGAAACTGGGAGCTGGGAGTTACAGTCTGACTCACTTGTGAGACTTTGACCCAGTTATTTGATTCTAGATTCAGCAAAATACTGAAGCACTTTAAACTTGTTATCTTGGGTTTCTTCTAAAGGTCTTTACCGTTGATCTCTTTATATCTCAGTTTACACAGTTATAAACCTAGATAATTAATTCTTACCTTCTAGGCTTTTGTGGGAGTTAAAAAATAGCTGTAATGTTCCTTGAAGCCCTGTAATGAAAGCTGATGTATTGAAGTACTTGTCATTTACCTTTGTTCATACCCCAGGATGAGAAATACCGGTGTTGCCCAAGTCCCACACACCATTTCTGCCGGGATGAGAATTTCGTCTCCTGAGCAAAGATCAGGTGCTTGGGGAACTGGAAATTTTCTGAGCTTTACCCAGATTTCGAATGAGTCAAAATGTAAGAAAAATCATGGCTCAGTTATGTGCCCCCTCTCTCTTTTAAAGACGTGTCCTTAATACCTGTATGTACACATACATATATAGAATAACCCTCGTGCACCTGCAAGACAGGCAGAGGTCACAGTGTCCTTGTAATTCCTCCCCTTCCTGCCATTACCTTTATTTCCCAAGGTTCGAGCCATTATCATTCAGCAGTTGCGCAGCTTTACTTTTCTTCCGTCCCCAAATTATTATTGTTTCCCTCCTACCTTCTACCCCTCCTGATCCGTAATGGAGTCTTCAGCTGTAAATTTGCTAACCGTAAAGATTTTTGCTTGAAATGTTTTGAAAATGCTGTGGGGGGAAAGAAAACAAACGTGAAAACAAACCAAAAAACCCCAAAGCCTATGAACAACACGCTGTGCCGTGCTCCAGCATTGCACTTCTAGGGGAACGATAATAAAGATATTAGCACTCATATAATTTCAGATAGGAAATGAAACCAGACATGAAAGAAACACTAGCTCCAGCTGTTGAGTGGGAATCAAACTAGCTATGGGAATTACAGGTACTGTCACCGGAGACAGCCCGACTTCTGAGAAATGACCTCAGGTGTAGGAGCTGGCTGTGGCCCCTTGCAGATATTAACACCTAATTAACAATCTGCGCGAGCATCCTACATCTTAATCACCAGTGAGGTGAGAATGACAATCACGAGGAGGAGAAGGAGAAGGGAAATGGTAATTTTTTCCTCTGCACGCATCATCTAATAACCACGGTTATTCAGATGCAGCTAAATGCGATTTCCTTTTAGTCGTTTCAGTCTATTGGAAGGCGCAGTAAGTTCATTTGCTAGCAGGTAGGCAGCGGAGGTGAGAATTGAATTGATCTGAGATACTCTGAAAAATTGACCCTGAGGTCATTCCTAGTTTAAATTGGGAAGTAAAGCTGAGCTTATGTCTTCCCTTTCTTCTCTCTCCTCTCCCCCTCTTTTTGTGTTTCCAGGCGTGTTAGTTGGTATTGTATAATTATTTAAACGTACTCTGATGGTGGGGAACCTCCTTCCCTCAAAGTTAATCAAAATAAAGAGAGCTTTTGTTAGCGGTGATAGGTAATTAAGTCGCTGGCTTCGTGTTGTGCGGAGGCATTGTGCTGGGTGATTGCCGTCCCGGAGCCGGGCTGCCCCCCCCTTCCACGCAGCCCAGCCCCTCCAGGTCGCTGAGGTTACGGCCCGGGCTAACTAAGGAAGAAGGGTGCGAAGGCACGGGGCTGGTTAAGGAGGCCAGGCTGTAAGGGAGAGGGGTGCGTGGCAGTGTATGCAGAGCATCCCAGAGGAAAGGCTGTTTCCCCGCGGAAGGCTGCACGTTTTAAAGAGGAGAAGAATTGCATGTGGCGTTTCTCCTTCGTGCCTGCGACTTTCTGGCTGTGGTTTTAGACAGGAGCAGCTGTAAGTGTGGATGGGAACAACCCACTTACCCAATTTCATCTCTGGCATAGAGACCTAGGGCCAAATTCTCCTCCCCATTAGCTGATGTAAACGCTCAGGAGCATGGGGTTGCTGATGGAGAGGCTCTGGGCTTAGACCCGTGCTGGGGGGCTGGTGCTAGTGAAAAACAAGCAAGAAAGTAAAAGAAAGGCCAGGTTTGCTCAGTGCCACCAAAGCCGAGGCAGGAGCAGCTTCCCTGGGCTCCGTGGTGCTGCTCCAGCTGGCCTCTGTGTCACCTGGGCAGGATCCGATGGAGTTTTAATGTCCTGCCTTTTAATGGATGCTTTTATGTGCACTTCCAAACAGCTTCCACTTCCAAACAGCTTTACGACAGAGTTAAAATGAGAGGCAGGGAGCGAGGAGCACACACGGATGTACATCTTGTAGACCTCGTTGCGTGTTGGCTCTACCCCCAGCACTCCCCTGCGCCCTCAGTAACAACCTATTTCCATATCACTCGGACCCAAATTATATTCTAGTAAGGGGAGAACAGCAAAGCGAAGACAGCATTATATTAACCACTCAGCTTCCATGGAAACTCCCATCGTTTTCTTTCCCAATGACAAGAGATAGTTTCTGTGTTTTCTGTTACACTCACTTCTTCAACTCCTTTAGCTTTGTTTTCACGTGTTGGCCTCGCACTAAAAAAATATATCCTGACAACTTGTGTCTTCTCAGCTAAAAAGGTATCAGTTCCTGGACTTAATGTCAGCTGTACCCAGATCAAAGGCAAGCAACATAAAAGTTGACATATATTATTTATTTCACGGTTTACATCAATGATGTTTCTCTCTACTCTTTTTTGTTATTATTGCTGATGTTTTGCCCGTAATGTTGTGCTCGCTTCTCAAAAGCGTTTGTCCCCTACAGACAAATATTCATATTAATGTAATCCATCAGCCGTTAACAAATGCCAGCTCGCTTCGGCATTTCCCGCACACCCAAAACTCCTATTGTTTTCGCAGGACTCTTCGGGTGTGAGAAGAATGCAGGATCGGGCCCTTGGGTGGGAATCTCGGAGCTGGAGACCTTCTCCCCCAGCCCCAGCAGTGCGCAGGGTCGGCGGCAGCAGCCCGGGGCGCTGGCGCGGGGAGGGCGAGACGCTGTGGTCTCTCCCTGCCTTGTGAGCTGCTGCAGAGGCGAGACGGATGCCAGGCTTTGAGGGGACCAAAAGCTCAAAACAGACTTTTTTTTCCCCCCCCCAGTTGTTTGGGTTCTTTCCCTATCTTTTCCTGTCTTTCTTGCTGGCCTTTGGAGTTCTGAGTGAATGATACAGGATCTGGCTTATAATCGTGGCCAGAAACTCATCTGAGATCAGTCAGAAATGCTGCTCCAACCTGTGCATCCCTCTGACTGCTCAGTTTAGTGTAAAACTTTCCTTTTTTTCCCCCTTTTTGTCAACAACCGTGGCAGGTTTTACTTCCTGAGTTACTGATTCAGATAAAACGCTGAGTCTGAGTTTGCCCCCTACCCTCCCACGAGCTGTTTTTTTCTGCAATGAAAATAATAACGCTTGAGAAAGATCCTTGGGATTTTGATTTTTTTTTGTTTGTTTGTTTTCTTTTGTTTAGCTTGGTTTTATTTTAAAGCTTGCTGACAATTGTCAAATGTTCATTCTAGCAAGGAAGTTCTCAGAGGGTATAGCCCTGCTGTACAGCCCACAGCAATAATTTGCAGTTCTGCTTAGAGCTGAGCTATTCAGCAAATGTGTGTCGCTTTACTATTTCTTTAAAATTTAATTGGGATCAGGCAATCAAGTGTCTCCAAATTTTTTACCTCGTCAGGCTGCAATAAAGCCACTTATAATTTATAATCAAAGTTTGGTATCGTTAAACTAAACTGTAAAACCGACTTCAGGGTTTCAGTTGTAAAATAAATACACAATAAATATTGCAATGGGGCTTGAGCAGCACAGCTAACAATAGCCCAGTGAATGCATGCACACACGTACACGTATATATTTGTGTGTGTGTGTATACATTTGTTTCCAAAGGTAAGAAAGATCTTAATAATAGATAACTGGGATGTATTCTTTCTTGTTAGAATTGCAGGTAAGATTTATAGCCCGAGTAGTTATTTTAAATGCAAAATGAAGTGTTAATTTATTAAAGTCATTTATGCATCAGCATTATTTTTATATCTTTATTTATATTTTTCTGTAATATGGAGCAATGTAGTATTCATCCTGGGTTTTTCTGTCTGTTGACTGTAGCGCTCCTTTGCTTAGATTTTTTTTCTAACAAGGCAGCTCATTTAGAAAGAAATGTTTATGTGAAGTGCTTGTCAGTTGGCATTTTTACTGGTGTGCTAACCCAAAGGTAAAATATAAAGGCACGTCTCTTCCTTGCTGGCTTGTTGCTACTAGAAGGGTTCCTCCCTTGTTAGCTTGATAAATAATTTTACTAGCGGGAATCTGCTGAATTTTTATGCTTGCTGTCTATTTTCTGCTTGCTGCAAATAAATTCCAGCACTCAGAGGGCACTAAAACTCCAAACACATGGTATTTTCCCATTTTGTTGCTGGTTGCCTAAAATATTTATTTCATCTTGTGTTTTTAATTAAATCTTTTTTTAAAAAGAAAAAGAAAAAAACCCTCAAGTTTTGCAATCATTTCCAAATGAAGGTTTTAGTCCAGATTGTACTTAATATAAAAATCTTGAGTTTAAACACGTTATCACAGGTAAACTAAATGGGTAAGCGTTAAATCAGTCATGAATCCAACTACCTAATTGTTTTCAGATTAAGTGCAAGGATTATTTATTGACATATCATCCATTTAAACATTTCTTACAATTTATTATATACTTTCCATTTTCTCAGTTTGCAATCAAGAAAGCTAATTTAATTTGTTGAATAAATATTCTGCTTTGGTGAGAGAAGGCACTGAAAAGGTTACGATTATGCATTGCCATGGTGTACATGGCAGAAAAAAGTTTGCAAGAAATTGAACTGGGGAGGCATTGGTTGAATTTTTTTACTTTCTTTTTTTTTTTTAAATTTCTCTGAAAGGGATTGTTTTACAGTTACTGAAGCTTTATGCATTTTAAAATGGGATTTAATCCAAGCAAGAGATAGCCCACCCCAAAAAGCCTCTGCTTCTCCCCATAGCCAAAACTGCATGCCAGAGGGTGCATTGCCACCATCGTGCATTTGGAGGCTCACGTCCCGACTCAGTGTCCGTCGTTCCTGGTTTTGGGGGGCTTTGCAGACTCGAGTGGATTTAGCAGCTGACTTTTGCAAGGCTTTTTCTTCCCCAGCGCCGGTGTTTAGCTCTGCCTGAGGTCAGACCCTCCTGTGATGTTCGTGGGTGCTGGGGGGAGGGGAATAGATTTTTTTGCTACTAACAAGATCCTTCCCAGCAGTTTCTGTGGGGTGGTCCTACATCTTCCCAAACAGTCGCAGGGATGCAGCCAGCATCGCTTCCTTACACATCTGTGCAGTTCAGGGGGTGAGCAGTTAAAGGACCTGGATGCAGGCGAGTTATGCTGCTGCCCCATCCCATGCCCAGCTTGTCCCCACCAAGAAAAGCCTGGCTGGGTGCTGGGAATCTGAGCAGGGTGCTTGATTCAGACTTTCCCTTGAACAGCAGAAAGCCACATACTCTTGAAGATGCCTGGCAAATCCACCCGAAATTTTAGAATTATTTACATACTTTTTAGCACAATTAGTCTCAAAGCAATCCTCAAACTTTGGCCCGAATTCTTACATTCTTACACCAACCACACTCCCATTTGTTTGCTTATTTCCATAAGAATTAGATGACAGATCTGAGCAGTGTAAGCCCATGCACAGCCCGGCTGCCCTGCAGACACCAGCCTTTTCACTTACGTGAGCACATCCCGAATCGAGTAATTGGGTGGTGGGAAGAAAAGATGCGCCGGCACTGAATAGATAAGGGAGAAGCTTGGGCAGTGGGGAAAACTGCCTTCAGGGGCTCTGCTGTATAAAATCATAAATGAAATGGGGTTATGAGAAATCTCAGGAGGTGACGTAACCCATCCCTGCGCCACGAGGTGGGATCAGACAGATGGATGTTATCCATGACACATATTTGCATAACCCCTCGTTAGAGCCCCCACGGAGAGCATGACACCTCCCTGGAGCCTCCCCGGCAGACCTTCATCATCGGCCCTTCTCAGAAGCGTTTCTCCTTGTCATAGAATCATAGAATCATAGAATGGTTAGGGCTGGAAGGGACCTTCAAAGGTCATCTAGTCCAACCCCCCTGCAACAAACAGAGATATCTCCAGGGATATTGTCCCTTACATCCTGGTCCCTGCAGACACCGAGGACAGCCTATTCCTTTCCTCTTTGCATGGCCCCTTTCCCTATTTGAAGGCTGTTGTTATGGCTTACTGCAGCCTCCTTTTCTCTAGACTAAACAATTCCACGTTTTTCAGTCTTTCTTCATAGGTCGTGGTCATGACTTTGTTATTTAATATCTCATCCAAAGAGTCCACATACAGTAAACTTGCTGGAATTCAATTTACCTGTGTTGAAAAGGACTGTGAGGATGCTGCCTGGAGGCTTTACAACGTCTGAAAGGGGAACAATTTAATTCTTACTCTGATAATTTTTCTTCTGTGGGATGAAGGGTAGGGAGCATTTCTTTACTTGGGAACGTTAACTGCAGCCTCCCATGAATTTACCCGGGTAACAGGAATATTGTAGTGCAAGAGTTTACTGATAGGCATTATGAAATGTGTTTTAAAGTTTTATAATTTTATATATGTAAGTAAGAATGGGAGATAAACTGCAGCCTCTGTGGCTGCAGGTAACACCTTGAGGTGTACCTTCAAGGTGCTACATGCAGATTTTGTCACATGGTTTTCATTAATTTCAGTAGCAGCCGAGGGGCCACAGCCATCCACACACTGCCTTCCCCTCTGCTCGTGTTGCCGGTCATCTGTAGTGTTCCAAAAGCTTCCAGCTTCAGCGTAAGTTTGGATAGATTCAGCTTTTTCCTTGTGGCAGATGGAGGTTTTCTCCAAATGCCACCTATGAAGGGGGACTAAAGAGGATTTTTCAGCCATCTGCACAGACCTAGCCTTTGCTGTTGACTCTAGGTTGCTTTTTTTTAAAAATCAGAAAAAGCATCAAGGCTCTTTCAATGAATATTTGTGTTGCTCCTTGGAAAAATTGAAGGGAAACGAAGCCTGTTAATTCTGCTTTTCTCATTGTCCTCTGGTGTCTTGCCTGGGAGGCTTGTGGGGAGATGTCCTGAAGCAAAACAAAAGTATTTGCAAGAAAATATTCTGCGAGGACTTTTCTTCTAGGACATGCTGGTGCAAATTACCCCACCCTGAGATTAATCAGCATGGAAGAATACCAGGGAGCATTTCCTGGAGGTGGTTTAAGTTTAGCAGGATATTGTCTTTCCGATTTAAGTCTTAACCAAACGCTGTGTTGAAGGGTGCTAACAGGGACACAGTGGCACCCACCGCCACCTCATCCGTGTGGACCAGGTACCAGTTCTGGAGATGGGATGTGATAGTTTTTACTAATAATGGATGAATTTTATCCCTGAAACAGGGTGATGATTGGGATATTCACACTCGTATACCTTTGTGAGGGGAAGATAAAAATGTCTCTTTGTGATCCAGATATCTGTGACACCATCTTTCTTGCTTCATCCAAAGTTCCACCTCTGATTTGCATTTTATAGCACTCAGTTTCTTAAATAAACATTTCTGAACATCTGTATTCCCTCAGTGGTCCATCTCACTCATGGATCCCACTGAAAAAGTTGTCTATCCAGAAGTATAAACTTTTGGTACACAATGAAAGAGTATGCAGAATCGGGAAAAGCAGCTAACAAGTCAAGTAGACCTTTTGGCCTAAGTATTTTCAAGCTCTAAAGGAAGATCTCATTGAGAAATATTTGTGGAGCTCAGTTGTGTAGGAAGTAAAATGAGAGCGACCTTGCTGAGCCATTGGCTCAAATCAGAGATGTAGCAGCAGAAGTGAAAATATATGCCTCCTTCCCTAAAGAATGGAGTTAGGGACCAGTTCTTAGCACAGGGAAGAAGAGAGAAAAATGTATTGTCTTGCTTTCAGTAGTTCATTTTTCTTTGCAAAGTGATTAATGCTTTACTATAGTGAATTTATTGTATAGCCTGATTACCATTGCATAATAAATCTAAACAACTGTGACTGTCATGGTGATAAGGCTGGCATGATTTTGTCTCTCTTAAAAAAGGTTTATAAGTTAAGCTTAACTTTTAGCTTTCTTCATTTCTGGGATAAAATTTATTTTGGCCATTACAGCTCTATCTGTTCGAAACTGCACCAAAAGGAAATAAGTTGTTCAAAAGGATGGTATATTATTGGGAGAGTTTTACCTTCACTCAATTTGCAAAAGAAACTGAACATCAGCATTAAAATGGAAATGGAGTTCAGGAGAAAATAATAACTCAGTTGCTTAAAAAAAAAGTTGTAACATTTAAAAGGGACTTTTCAAATATCAAGGATGGACAACCCAATTAAATTAACTGCATTATATTCACAACTGTTAACACCTCAGGCTCAGCTGTTCTCAGGCTACCAGAGCTTGCTGAGGGCTTGTCCCTGCCTGGCTGAGAGACTTCCAGGGAGCTGTGGGAAGAAGGGCTTGTGACTAATTAGAGTCGTTTTCTCTGAATCGTAGGGAAATTGGTGCTCCAGCATTAGTGCTGTCACTGCGCCGAACCAGAGCCTGAGCGAGCACTGGCTTCAGGAAGGACCTTTTGACCATGTGGGCATTACCCGCTGCCCAGGCTCCACTCTGCTCTGTCACTTTGGGTATAGAGGTCGATTGGTCATTTCTTTTTCCTTGCTTTTCTCTGGCCACACGTGAAAGGACATTGCACCTCTACGCTGAAGTCATTCAGGTGTGTTCTGTGTGAATGCTGTGGCAAGCGTTACTCTTGTGAAAACACCCAACCTTTGGAGGGCGTGATGTGAAAAGAGATCTTGTACCCAAGTGCATGGATGTCCATTTGGGCCATGCTTCTCCCATCAGCGAGAAGGTACCAGTGCAGGGCAATAACGGAGCGTGTTGGTGCTGGAAGAGCTCCCATGTCCTGGGTTTTCTCCTCCTGGCTGTGCTTATCTCTTGTCCTCTGCCAAGGCTTCTGCCCACCACTGTGGCTCTCAGCCTCTTCTTCAGAGCAACATCAGCAGCTTTGGCAGCAGCAGAGAACACTCAGGCATTTTTGTAGCTCTTGGTCCGTCATTGCTTTTTCCTTCTCCATGTCTTCTGCACAAAATTTGGGACCAAGGCAGAAAGTGTGGCCGATTTTGTTGGTAGAAAACTTGTCTGAATCTCAAGCTGATGTAACAACTGTAAGTTATAAGCTGCAAATTGCTTCCAGAAAGGTGCAGGTGAAATTTCTTGCCTAGTTTTATGAATTTTGTAATATAAAAAAAGACTGGAAACAGATCATGAGTCACTCCAGGCTTCCACTAAAGCCTGTTGTAGCCAGACTTCAGGGACATGGACTCCAACATGTCTGGATTAGGAGCTCCAGAGAGCTTTTTTCCTTTTGTAGCAAGGACACATGAAGGTGATAAAGGTGACAGTTTCTTCTCTAGCCTCTGATAACCCTGTAGTATCTCTTTGTGCAAGATAGATCTTCATCTCCCATCTCTCTGTGGCATCCAATTATTATTACCCAGCTGGCTTGAATTGAAACTGAATGTAATTAACTAATTAACTAAGGTTGAGACCCTGCCTACAAAAGGCGGGCCATTTCCTCCTGGCTGTGGAAGATGCAATGGCATTCTTAGAGCTGCAGCCCAGGCTGGTGAGCAACAACTGGTGACCCTGACATGATATGTCTGAGAGACCCTGAGGACCGTGACTCCCTTGCCAGAGCCAGAGTAGCCGGAGCCAGGGCTGGAGCGAGAGTCCTTTGGTAAAGAAGGTAAAGCTGCAAGCCCTGATGTGGTATTCGTGGGAGGGAAGTGTGCTGGAGTCAGAATGAATGGACTGGGTCTCTGCTCACTGTAAAGCCTTTACTTTCCTCTAAAAACAAAAAATTGTAAAACAAAAAGGGGGCATTATGGTATCCTGTTATTACCCAACTGGCATGAATTGAAACTAATGAACTAATTAACTAAGGTATAGACCCTGCCTACAGAAGTTGGGCCATTTCCTTCTGGCTGTGGAAGATGCAATGGCATCCTTGGAGCTGCAGCCCAGGCTGGTGAGCAACATCTCTCAAGACCTCCCACCTCAAGACTTCTTGTTTCCATGGGTGTATTCTTGAT
Source organism: Tauraco erythrolophus (assembly GCF_009769465.1). Taxonomy (NCBI): domain Eukaryota; kingdom Metazoa; phylum Chordata; class Aves; order Musophagiformes; family Musophagidae; genus Tauraco; species Tauraco erythrolophus. Next base: position 16,783,031 of record NC_141479.1, on the reverse strand, counting down.
GGCCACATGGGAAGTAGTCCCCCATGGTGGTTGTGAGGTAGTTGGAAGGCCTTTCACATTCCAGTACCCAGATGACACCATGCCCATTCACAGTCATCAAAGTTTTCCTCAATTTGGACTGGCAATACTGGAGTTGGGTTGGAGGTCTGGGGAACTGATTTCAGTCCTTCAGAAAAGGTCAACATAGCCAGGACTGACAAAAACTGGTAGCTTAAATTCAAAAAGTTGAGAGTTTTTGCCTGATTTTAAGTCCCTGGACTCCTGGCATATTTTTTCTTCTCTCACTTTTCCTCAAGTTACACTGTAGGCTGTCTTGAAGCCAGTAGGGTTCAAAAGATCTCTATTTAGATATGAATTACTTCTTAAAAAAAAAAAGAAAAAAGGAAAATTACTTGGTACAATGTGGTATAATCAAGTATCATGAAGGGAGGAAAAAAGACTAAAGCTTTTGCACAGGCTTTCAAGGGCTGAAAGGCTTCTTTTTTTTTTTCCCCGGGTACGTTGAACATCTTGGAAATAAACCAGCATGTTTCAAAAGGGAAGATAGATGTGTCTGTTCAAATAGGCATTGCATTTGGAATTGGTGCCTCTGGTTGTTAAACAGAATCCTTGTTTAACATCCTCATTAAGAACTGTGACTTGCCACCAGTTTTATGAAGATCAAGTCATTTACTTTTAAAGTAAATTAAAGCAAATTTCTCTGTGGTGACAAGTCAATAAAACAATGGAAGGCTCAAGTTTTTCAATCACCCAACATCTGTTCCTTGTTTTTCTCTAGATGTAAATGCCCTATGTACAGCGATAGGTGAACAGCGTGAGAGCCAACAGCTGTCATGTTGGGTTTTTTTGGTTTTGGCTTTTTTTGTTGTTAGCAGAGGTGGGGGTGGTTCGTTGTTGTTTTTTTCCAAGTACCACTGTAAGCCCTGTCCATTTTTGGAAAGGGTAATTTTGTAGTTTCCTGTGGCAGCACGTTCAGAGCTCCGTTGACACGGGAGCGGTGGCAGTTGATGGCTCTGAGGCTGTATTTTGCTGCTGGAAGCACAGTGAGCTGTCGCAGAGTAGTGTAAGTGGTGAGCCACTTCTCGGAAGCACAGTCAGTGCAAATGAGATCCCCGTCTTCTGTCCGAGCCACCCACACCACCAGCAAACATCTCTGAAGCAGAGGGTACTCGGATGCTCTCTGTGCCGTGGTGGGAACTGGGTTGTATAAAACCTCACTGAAACAAACCACTTCCACGTCGTACCCACGCTCAACCTGTTTGTCTTGAAACGTCGTCTCGGAGAGAAGCCAGCAGATGAAAACCAAGGTATTAGGCCCATTTTACTTTTCAACAAGTGCAGGATGCAAACTGAAAGTGTTTGTTTTAAGCATTCTGGAGGATTTGGCATTTTGTGGTGTGAGAATTGGCTCCCTGCGGTGTGAAGCATTCGCATGTGGATTTGCGCTGCGTGGGAAACGCTGGCGTAGTGGAAAAGGGAAGGGAAAGCTCTGCTGGGAAAGTAAGAGGGGCCTGGATGTTAGTCACTTGGGGCAGAAGGCTTTTCCTATCTCCTCTTAAGAGGGCAGTTTGTCTTGGACAGGCGTAGCGTTGACTTCTGGAGCAGCTGAGGAAGACAGGAAGTCATTACTGGATGCGTGTGAAAATTAGAGAGCTCAGATCATTTTAGAGATATTAGAAAAGGTCAGTGAAAGTCCAGAGGCCTTTGCTGCTCAAACTATCCCAATCTCTGAAATCTGCCTGCTTTTGCACATATAGTTATGGACACTATCTTTTGAGGAGTAGGTATGCCTTTTATCTCATGGTGTCTTCGTCTGAGTCTTCAGGTTCAAGATATTTGGCAGGAGTGGTTTGCCTTTACTCAGATCTTCATGGGGCCAGGAAATGGGCTGCTTTTCTTTATGGGAAATGAGTAATTAGGTCTCACCAAAATCGAGGTACCTGGCTGTGGGGAGCAGGCAACTTGTACTTTGCTAGTCCTTCTAGAAAAGGGCTGAGAAATTCTTTGCATGCTTCTGCAATGCTATCCTAGAATTTAGTACACTCAAGTACATAAATTCATTAAGCAATTCTGAAATGTCTATTTTTTCCAAAAGGTGAGTAATGTTGTAATCATATCACCACGTTACAAAAAAAAGACAAAAAGCCCTATGGGATTTTGGATGACAAAAGAAATAGCAGCATTTAGTCCATCCCAAGAGTTTTTTGCAGTCGTCATCTATATTGGTGCTTTTTCAGCTTAAAGACTGAATATGGGACAATATAATTTTAAATAGCTTTCTCTGCTTTCTTCTGGGCCACATAAAGTGATGCCGCACTCAGTCAATGGAGGAGGCAGATGAGTTATCTAGCCAAGATGCAGCTTTCTGGGGTATGTTGCTCATGAGCTGTCATGCAAAAAAGAGGCGATAGTGTTTGAACGTAGGGGTTCCTCCTAAATCCCTCTTTTCTGTAGTTTCAGTGGGCTTTGGATGGATCCTTTGCTTGCAACTCTTGTCATCACACTCAGGCTCGTGAAATCTGGAAGACCTGTATCTGAAGGCAATGCACAGATGCGTCTTTGTAGGAAAAGTGCTTCCTGGACAGCGATCTGCAGTCAGTGCAGTGAAGGAGCCCACTGAAGGAACAGCGATGCTGCTCCCACCAGGGACATCCTCACAGCTTCTTGCATCACGGTCCTGGTAGCACTGAGGCTAGATCTTTTCAAGGAAGCTCATTTAAAATTGAAAGCCTTTATTTTATTTTGTGTCATGGTGTTTTTTAGATGCCAGGTAGGAACTGAGGGGATCAGGCCATCAAGGGCCAACTTCCTTCAATGTATTGATGATAGATAGAGGTGAACTGCAAAGTGCAGCACAGAGTGACCTTAATGGAGAGCTCTGTCTTCCGTCTGAGGCCAGAAGTCCCTATCATTCCTGCTGTGAAATGGCCTCTGAGAGGTTTCTCATCAGGAAGGAGGTCTCCTTAAATTGTGCAGTTAGAAGCACTGAGGTCATCCTCCAAACTGAGCAGAACTCTAGGACTTGGCCATAACTCTACATCCTCATGGTTCCCATGGCCTTATCAGAGCATTTCCACTGGCACTTGATCAACAGGAAGGTGGTATAGCAAGAGCTGCCAGTTTTGTACTCCCTATTGCCATTTTTGTTACAACTACTTTATTAATTTTGCAGGGGTGGGTGTAGGGACATACATCCAGGGCTCTGACCCTGTCATCTCCATGTCATATTCCTCTGTATCTCTGCACACTCCTTACTTTGAGGGCTAGTTGTGTAGATAGGGTGAAACTGTGTAAAAACCTCAGAGCAAGCTGCTGCCCACTTCATTCTGCTCTTTCTGTTTCTCCTTTCAGGACCAAATCAAACTCTCACTAAACCTCATGGAAAAGCTTCTTTTGACTTTGATAGCAGCTGTCCTGAGCTGTTGCCAAAACCATGGTGTAGGTGAATTAAAGCATAAGTGAATTTTCCTCAAAGGCAACCTCGATTTGCAAGTAGCTGAGCATCTCCTGCCACATGAGAAGCACTCTTGATTTCTCTTGAGTTCAGTGGGAGCTTTGGTGCTCAGCTCCTCCTGGGAGGTGCTCAGCCTTGGACAGTATGGGACTTTTTCATCTGGTGAACCATTCAGGGAACTAATGCTGAAATACATTCATGTCACTGTTTGAATTCCCCGGTCATGCAGTTTATCTAGAGATCTACTCAGAGGTGAGTGTGAAATAATAATGCCTTGCACTTCCTGGGTGCCTTTCATCTTTCCAAATATTTATTAATTAGCCCTCAAAACACCCCTGCGAGGCAGATAAGAGATGGATGGATACGGCTTCTTTCACGCACCAGTGGAACCGAGCAGCTGCCTGGCTGTATGAATCAGCACTGCCCGCAGTTTGGGGCAGATTAGGAAGTAGATAACAAACCTGTATCTTGTTGAGGGTGCAGAGAGGCTTTAGCTAGGCAGAATTTAATTACCTCTGCTGGAGCTTGGCCAGTAAGTCAAGGCTTGGCTCCCTCCTTGCGTTGCTCTCACCGCGTAGTCTGTAACTCGGTCAGGTTCTTGTCCCGTTCAAAGGATGATCTTGCACCTTGATCTGGCTTGAGTGGGTGTGCAGCTGGGACCAGAGAACTCTTCCTGGGACTCTACATGTGTCTGGTTTCCCCAAAGATTTGCCCGGGTGCCTTTCATTGTGGCAAGCGAAGCCTTGTGCCTTACACTGAGATTCCCTCTCTGGTATCCCCCAGGCAATCGGAGCCGCACAACACAAATTTCCTTTTGTTTGCTTTTGCACTGTGTAATTCTGGAGCATAAAAATGTTGAAGCTAGAACTCGAATTTTACCTATTTTGTGTTAATGCTTTTTAATAAATCTCCAGGCTCTCTTTAAAGCTTCATAGAGTGCAATTTATTGTAAAACTACACTTACTGTATTTTATGTCCACTGTAATTGCTTATTTCATTTAATTCAGATTATACTCGTGTATAACAAGGACTAGCCCAAGACAGAAAGAGATGAATTATTCAGCAAGAAAGTTTGGGAATTAAGATTTTTAAACATACATAGTAGATACATGCGTAATATTTGGAAATAGATCTGAAAGGACTTAGGCCATGTGCTTTAATCAAATTTTGAAAAGAAAATGACCAATACATCAAATTTTGAAAAGGAATTGACCAATAAATCAAATCTGAAAATGAAAGTGACAGATAAATCAGGTCTAAAAAAGCAAACAACCAATAAGTCAAAGTCATGGTGTGTAAGGAATTGCTTGTCTGTGACTGAATCTGCATGCTACAATCATGCATTAGATACCTGAAATTCTTCAATAACAAATTGTCTGTGCAGGTGTACGCACATGTGCCTCTATATATGTACCCAAAGTAAACACGGGTATCTCTCTGCAGTGTTTTGAGCCACACTAACAGCATGTGGTATTTGCTTAAGGCTCTTAGGTGTGCCGAGGATTTCAGTTTGAAATCTCTCCCTTTCAATATTTGCATGTTACTAGACCTGAACAGCTCATGATTGCCACTGTTTTAAAAATGGTAATTGTTAGTATAGCCCAGGTTTTAAAACTGATGAGACACACCTTGTTCTGAAAGCTTTCTGCTTCTGTTTTCTGATTCTAATTGTACACTAGCAGCAGCACAAACTCCTTTGGCTAATTCGAAGGATTTTGATAGACAGCTTGGGCCCAAAGCATATTTTCAAGATCAAGACTATAAAAATCTCACTATGGAAAAATCATCATTTGCCTCACTGACTTTGATTTACATCTATGTTACAGAGCCATGAAATTTAAAATAAGATGACCTAAATTGTCCTATAATAATGTGGGCATGAACGTATACTCCTGGTGGCAGAGTTTCTCTGTCACTGTACCAAATGAAATCTAGTTTTTACTGCCAATCAGTTAGGCATCATTAACCCTTTAAGAATGTTATTAGCATTCTCACAAAGCTTTTCATCATGTAACAAATGTTTTCAGACTAAACTCATTGAGGTCAAAGAATCCAAGCCAGTGAGATTCAGGACTTTTTTGTCCTCTGCAATAATATGTATACACTCTCCATCATGCCAAATATAAATTATTAGCAGTGGTTTTAAAAAGCTTGCAGAAATGTAGCATTGAAGTTCAAAAGCGGTCCTTCGTAAGCTGTCCGCAACTTCTACTGGAAATAAGTGCTGCTCCCCGCCATCTCTTTTTTTGCTGTATAGTAGAAAAATTGCTCTGTTCATGAATCCTCCAGGATCCAGAAATGAAAATTGCTCTGCATTTGCTATTACATTATGGTGCTTTGAATTCTGATTTTTTTTTTCTCAGTTCATGTTGTTCTTTCCGCAATAAGTGTATGTTTGAATTGAATTGAAGAGTAGCATATTAAAGAACTAGTTTTCATAGGTGTTTATGTCCTTTCATCCAAAGAAGTGTGAGAAAAGCAATCAAGGTTTCAGATTGACGTGCTAAAGCCAGAACCATCAGAGAAAGCATCTTGCCGTTGGAGAGTTGAACATTTGCATACGTAGTTTGTTTGAATTAGTCCAGACTGAACCAAGGTATTTATAGAACTAGCTTCAGCCTCTACTTAGGCCTATACAGAACAACTGATTTAGTTTCAGGTAAAGTAATTATTAATTTGTTCCCCCAGCTTTACGCCTCTGAGTATGTCAAAATGTAGCACCAATAACCCTGACTCAGTGTATTATTCAGACCTTCCATCACGCTGTTTTTCAACAGATGGCATCTGGCTGACTTGCAGTCTTACAAGGGGGATTGATGCTGTGAAATAGAGGAGCTTAAAAAGTAATTGCGGAGACAGGAGGAAAAATTAGAAATTAATATCACTGTAGGAAATGGAAAGCAGCCTCACATGGAAGTGAAATTCTCAATTGCTAGCTTTTGCATCAAAAGTGGTGTTTGATTTGTACATATTGCAATATAAATAAAGCGATGCAGGGAGTGGTATTGTGTTCAGTAGTTTCTCTCGCAGGCGTTTGGGATGAGCTTCCCATGAAAGACAAGCAAGTAAGAAAATGCATGCCTAGCTGCTCCTCTGCTCCCAGAGAGCGACGCATCCTTCAGCGAGGATTTGGGAAAGGGGTTGCTTGTGTAGTTCAAGTAAAATATCCTGTGGTTGTTGGTTCTAAAGAGCTCACGTTAACATTTTGCTGATGAATCGCTGTGACCCATGAAACAACCTGGGTTGCTCACAGAGACACTCAGCGTGAATACGTGTGAGTTCAGGCTGGGTAAACGGCCAGTTTTAAGGGAAGGATGAGAGCTTAGAAAATCACGAGTACAATGTACATGACTGGCTGAAAGATATGTTCAAGTGGTAGTGATGAATCTAAGCGGTATTTATAATGGATTTACGTAGTAGTACAAACTCAGAGAGCAATTTTCACTGTGAAAGGGGCAGTGGCAGTGAGATCAGAGCCATGGACTACATCAGCACTGCCGAAAATTAGCAAAAATAAGTCGCTGCGTTTTGGCTAGGACATAGTTTAAAGCAGCACCTTCCTTCTTAGCTTAGTTCTGAGGCCCCTATTCAGTATGAATCCTACATCATCAGTGAACAGAGATTCATGGTCAACTCTGGGTAATCGATGCTTGGAGTCCTACAGAAATTCCCGTAGGATTACGTTCATCTGTGCTTGCTGGATGCGTGTTAGCACTGTGGTGAAGTGATGGTTTTGAAAGAAAGTATGGATACGATGGGTGATTTGCTCTTTCTAGTGCCAGCTCTACTGCTTTTGTGGACCAGAATCCCCATGTAAATAAAAACTGAAGTTGATCTTCAGACCCTATGATTTCAGTAAGACTCAGCTGTATATGCCCAAGTGTGGACTTAACACTTTAATGAATCAAGCTCTAAATTCACGTCTTAGTAAGACTAATGCTCAAGAATGAAGAGGTTATTTGTCTGTCCTAGTGGAGTCCTTTTTTGCATAACTTATTTTACAGCTATATGTAAATTCACAGTGGTGTATGAAATACTTTTCCCCATCATGTACTGTCTTTGTCACTACCTTCTCCTAACCTTTATCTCAGGAGAAAAGAACATTTAGAAAAGCACACTTGAAAATGTGTGCTAAAAACTTACTGCCTCAAAACATAGAAATTGTTTTAACTAAACCTTTTTGAGGCTTAAAGAACTTCAAAAGGAAATTTGGAATCATAAAAAATTCTGAAGGTATTTCTGGGGTTTTTTAGTTGCTGTTTGAAAAACGAAAGTAATGGCTTTAAAATACATGCACTGAAGAGATGAGGCTTTTGTTCTGACAGCTTGTACATCAAGTTTCAGCATGATGGGGTTTGCAATGGTAAAAGTTAAAATTTGATAAAACAAGCTTTTGGGGGTCCATTCTCTAAGATCCCGCATGCTGCATGAATTCAGAAAAAATTGTGGCAATGGAATGGATTTTTTTAACTGTATGCAGCTGTTAAGAAAATAAGAGTGTAAAATGTACTGGTTATAGATGCTTTGAGATATTGTAATGGCAGGAATTTTGCAGTAGTATTGTCACCGTTGAAATCAGCTTATTTGCTGTGGTTCTTTTAGTATTTAGGCATAGGGAAAAGTAATTTCAGCCCTTCCTCAAAACAGAAAATAATGGTGTTGAAGTTTGATTAGTTTCTTTCTTTCTTCAGGTTTCCATTTTTGCACTCTCTCTGCATTTCCCAAACAACATGGCAATAGCCAATAAAAAGCTTTTTTTTCAAGTGGTTTTTAGAAGTTTTCCATGATGTTTAACATCACTGGGACGAAACACATTGCCATGAATGAGCAGAACAGAAAGATACTTTTTCTGGATTAGCTGTTATCATCCAGGTCCTGCGTCCCAGGGCTCAGGGCAGAGGGTCTGTGGGGCTCCGGCAGCAGCTGGAGAAGCAGACGGGTTTGCAGGACCTGAGTGGTCACCTGAGACAGTGACTGAGCGTGGCTGAGGAGAAGTTGCGAGAGGCTTGAAAATTTAGAGCAGGTATTTTGAGAAGCAGAGCTGTGATGTTCAGCGGGAGCATGGGGCTGGAGGGGGGACAGGGGATGGCCCTGCTGCGTGCCAGGAAAACTTGTTTCTTCTGACTGGTGCTAATCACTTGAGTGGAACAAAGGTCAGGGGACATCCCCCGTCCTCACCTCAGGTTGGGAAGAAGGTGGAAGGTGACTAGACCTGCTCTCCCCTTTGGGGTGATCCAGTCTGATCAGTTGGGTCCTCCCCAAGAGGGGAAGAGCAGAATTTGGGGAGGAGAGGGAAAGGGCTGGAGATGTCGGGGTGATACCCATATTCCCTTCTTCTCAAAATGCTCAGCAAAGCAGAATAGAGAAGGAAGAGGCTCCAGCAGCAGGGAGTGAACGGCTGGAATTTCCTTAATATTAACTGAGCTTTAGGCAGCAAGCCTTAATGTGGAGAATTATTTTTAATTAATAGCTTTTCCCCTACTTTGGAGCTCAGCAGGAGGATCTTCTTTGCATTGCACAAGGAGGGGAGATAGGAGCAGTCCTGGTTTTGTAAACTGATAACTATTTCAGGCCAACTGCATTGCCTGGAATAACTTTGTATTCGGAAAAAAGAACAAAATGTTACATCAAAAGATACCTCCTTCTGGTTCTTGGATTTAAATTCCCTCTCTAGATAAACCCACAGCCTGGCCAGAAATGAGTTGATGGATTTTTAAGAGTCTCCTGGCCAAATTATTCTCTCCTCCCTCTCTCTCACCTCGGTGTTATCAGCGTGGCGTTTGGCCCGAAGATGGGACCTTTCAAGGATACAGAGCTGCCACGGTTCTGTGAGGGTCCGAGGGTGCGGGGTCTTGTGCTGGGCGGCAGGGTCCTTTCCCCAAACCAGCCCAGATCCAGATGGAAAAAAAGAGGCAGGAAGGTGTTGTGAATTTGTATTACTTTAACACAATGGGTTTGTTCAGAGACAGTTTTCAGGCAATAAATGGCTCCTTTGTGTGCCTTCCCTCCCCGCGGTAGCTTTCGGAGCTGTATATGTGCATATCATTTTGCCTGTGTATTAACAAGCAGGAAGGCTCCCTGGCTTCAGCCTCCCTCCTTCTCCTCCTCCTCCCCTCATTCTCCCCATCTTCCAACACTCCCTGCCCCAGCACACGATTCAAACGAAATAAGTAACGAGTTTATGGGGGAAAAAAAATTCCTTTCTTTTTGCTTCTCTTGTTCTGAGGACTGTAGGAGCCTGGGTAGCGCATCGCTTTACGAGCGGCTTCATGGGAGTCGGGACATTTGCTTGTTATACCGTGGCACTGTAAGAGGGTGATCGTCATGGACTGTAAAGTAACGGGAAGTCTCACAGCCCCTCCAGCTCTGTAATGCAGTAGCTTGCTCACACAAGAGAGAGGGATTTATAGCGTTGCCTTGTATTTTTTAACATATTTTTTTCTACTTTTTATTTACAGCCTAGCCCAACAGTTCTCACTTTGTCCCCTGTCTCCCTCCCCTCCTGTCTTGATTCTGCTGGTTCCTTTTGGTGTATCGGAGCCCTAGCAGGGTCCAAACCAGTGTCAGTTTAGGTGGAGGAGCAGCAGGGATAAAGGCTGAACTTTGAGGTGTGCACATTGCCCTTTGAGCACTACGTCTTGCCTAAGCAGAAGCAAGCGAGGGATCTGCTTTCCTAGGCTGTGGGGAAGGCAAGGAGAGGATGGGGCTGGGAAGGAGAGGAAAGAATAGGAAAAAGAGTGTGTTCCTTATTATTAAACTTGTCAAGCTATTTTCCTTATTAGCTTTTGTTAAAGCCCAGTGTCTTTCTCTTATTTAAATAAGTATTATCTCCGAGGGAGTTTTGAGTTGCAGCTTTTCAAAGCAGTGGGGTGTAGTTCTGTTTTATTAGCTGTCACTGAAGATCCGATCCAGTCGTGTCGAGGGCAGTAAATGCCTTGATGCCATCAAGCCAAAGCAGTTGCGAGCGAAGGTGGGTGCCCACCGTCCTTGGCACTGCCTTCCTAGTCAGGGTCCTCCAGCTGCTGACGCTCACGAGCTGCATTTCCCAAATTTTGGCCCAGATTCAGTGGCATCCGTGGAGTGACCATGTCCTGTTGTGGTTAAAGCATGAGCAACTGCAGAATTAGCATTTACCAGATGAAGAGGGGAGACTGCAAGTGATGCAGGCATCGCCTTAATAATTAAGCAGCTTTTGGGAGACATGGTCTCTCTGTTAGTGTTGGAGCCTGGTCCCCACATCCCTCCCGTTTGCTCTGGTGTTGTGTTGCTGACCACGGCTTGGCTTTGGTGTTATCTGCTCCCATTGAAACAACTCCCTCAGAAGCTGCAGCAACGAGTTAACCATCTGGGGTCAAGAAGAGGACATTAAATATCAACAGCAGCTTCTCTTAATGTTAGGAGGAGAATCCTCGTTTGCTTGAACATGTGTGCTAGTCAAAGTGTGAGAGGAGTGGGATGCCATGCAGTAACAGCCCTTTCCCAGGAAGGAGTTTCTTCCCCTCTTTTTAAAGGGCAGATAGAAAAAGCACCAGGAATTTTGAATCGTTGGAACTTTTCCTCTTGTGGTTCAACTAATGCAGTGTCTGGAATCAACTGCACCTGACCAGCGCTTGTACATGTTAACGATCAGCTACCATAATCTGAAGCCCTAGGAAAATAGGTTGTAGCACAGATGTAAGACACTGAAGGAAGACAGTAATTTTTTCCTGTAGATGGGAAATGCATATGTTGCCTCACTCACTTGTCATTACTGAAACTATAGGTAGGGACAAAAATAGAAACTACTGACAGCTTGATTTCTTCATGCTGGCACCAAGCTACAGCGGAGCTCTACAAGACCCTATAAATATGCAAGCGAAGGGAAATCCTGCACAAGTGCTATCATACTGCTATAGGACTGAATAGAATTAGCTTTATTGCAAGCAAACAGTATGGACAGAGTCTGCTTTTCAGAGCTTCCCTATCTCGCGAACAATGTAAAATGTGAACCAAAGGCAGCTAATCTGGCCTGTTTACTGGGAACGGTTCCAAAATATATTGTTGGAAATGACTAGAAAAAGCTTTGCACTGCACAGCCCTTATGGTGCTGCCCTTTCTTCCTTTTAAAGTGAAATGTCCTTGCAGAAATTAAACATTGTTTAAAAAAAAAGAAAAAAGAAAAAAATAAAAAAGGAAGGGATCACTATGTCTTAAAGCATTTATTAAAATTTGTGGAGGATGTAGCGTGTATTGAAAACTCTCCCCCGCCCCCTAAACCTAAACCAACAAAAACAAGCCAACCCCATGAATAGCTCTTCCTAGCTTCCTGCACATTGAATATGTATGTTAAAGGACAAGGAGCCAAGATTCGCTCTGTTTTGCTTTGCTTGGAATATTTTTGCTCATTTGATAGATGAAAGTCAGGGGCTATGCCAAGGAGAGGCTGGCGAGCTGGCCATCGCGGAGATTTCTGCTGATGGCTCACAGTGGTGTGCAGAAGCAATATGTATCCCACTGTGTAAACGATGCTTCCTGCACCTATGAGCAGGGTTCAAAAGGTTTGCACGGCAAGAGGAGAAAAAACTGCTGCTGGGGCTGTGAGCAGAGTAGCTGGGGTGAAACAAAAGTCAAGCGGAATTCAAGGAAAAGGAACCCCCAAACTGGGAGGGACTCCTGGAAGTTTTCATCGTTATTCTTTCGTATTGTTCTTGACAGAAGATGTTATTTGTGCCATCTCGTGAGCCTTGCCAAGTATGTCTCCTCTCAAGAGGACTCCATAATCCTCTTACTTTCATTCACATCTCTAAAGCGGCTACATCTCCCTCATTTTTATAAGCTGCTGTTGTAAGATTCCTTTGTGATTTAACTGCTCTCACTTCTTTTTTTCGGAGGTGGCAGCTGATTGTGAGCTCCTTCTTCCCCACTAGAAATGAGCAGCATACACCACTACAGAGTAAACATTTCTATCTTCCTCCTGGTTCAAGCAAAAAACCTTGACCCCCGTGACAGTGGAAGTGAAACCTTTCCAAAATACACAGGCAAGTGGAGATGTAACTGTGTTTAAACCCATCCAAGTTAAACACAGTTATCCAGGAAACCATGACCAGAAGAAGATGACTAGTCCCCGATGAGAGGTTTAACTCGGTAACAATTTTTTGGCCGACTTGTACATTATTGTTTTATTCTCTGTACCATGGAGCACCTACCTATTAATGTGTATGATAATAAAAATCTCACAGAAGTTTAAATTAGAGTACAGCTCAGGGATCAGGCTTAGCTGTGATCTGGGGTCGGTGACTCTCATATCAAATCATGTCACCTTCATTAATAACTGAACCATTGACCCCGAAACTCAAGCAGCTTTCCTCTGATTGCCTAAAATCTGGATTTTTTTTTTTTTTTTCTGTCAGCTAAAAACTCTTAAGGGGCAGTGTGATTCCCACTGGCTGAGGATTTGAACCTGTCCTCCTCCCCACTTCTCAGCTTTTCCCCTCTAAGCTGATTCTTGGCTTTTTCCACATTGGTGTATTCTGTCCCAAATTGCGCCGTGCAGTTGGTGCCATACAACCAGCACCGTGCGAGGCCGTGGGCTGCTGCGCTGATACTGTGGGGCAGCGAGGACGAGCCCGAGGGATGCGGGATGCGTTACACCCAGACCTTTAAAAGTCATAAAGGCAGCATCATTCCTCTCCGTTTGGGGCTTTTTTTTTTTTTTGAAGAGGTGAACTTTTCTTCTCTTTTAGAGAACTGACCTTTCTGAATTGGTCTGATTGCTGTCAGTATTCATAGCAAAGGGAAGAGAGATGGACCCATTATTTCATTGTGCTGTCCCAAGCACCGAGCTCACCTCCATCCCTCCCCCAAAATCTCTCCGGAGTTGCTAGAAGTAGAGAGAGTAGTGGTTTGATTTTCTGTTGTCTTGCCAAGTTCGAATGGGATTAAATGCTCTCAAGGTCTCTGGACTATCACTTTACCCAAAACATCCATCCCAAGCATTCAAAGAGGCATAGAGACTCTGCATAGCTATTTATTTTAAATGCCTGATTAAAATTTCATGAAACAGGAAGTCATGGGAAAAGAATAGATTGCAAGAACGATGAAAACCAGAGCTTTGTCATTTTTAGTTCAACAACACACAACAATGAAGGAAAAAAACCCAACACCCAGCACGTTCAATTGTAAGTAAGGGATATTTTCACAATCGTGCTGAGGCCACTAATAGCATATTTTGTCTTTGGCAGGGGAGTTCATGAACTAAGAATGAAACCAATTTTTTTGCTTAATTTATTACACAATTTTGATTCTGTTTATAAATTGTCACCTTAAGGTTACCTAAAGCTGCTGTACTTAAACACCGCAAACTTTGAGGATTTTTTTTTTTCTGGATACTTTGTTGTTTTTTTTCTCTCCCAGCAGCAATAAATATTGCAATACCACATCCTTAACAGTGCTGCAGCTCTTCTGTCCTGGTATCTTTCCGGCTTTTCCATTCTTAAGCATATTTAATCATCTGAATAAATGGGGCGGGGGGGGGGAGCAGGGACAAAAGACTGATTTTTCTGAATATCTATCATGTGCAAAGGATCGTCATGGTTTGTCTGTCTTCTAGGGAGCGTTTTTCTTGGATGTAGCTTCTGTCCTTCTTTTACGAGGAAATATCCTCTTTGCTGAAAACATACGAATCAGAAGCGATGTTTAGACAGGCTGCGTTATGAAAGGATTTAGAGTCCATTGAAGTCGTCTTGCTTTTTTAGGCTTTGGGTAGCAGGACCTCCATTAACTGACTGCAAATGCTCCTCAGCTGTTTTCCAGTACCTTTCTCACCTTGACTACCTGTGGGTAGTTGCGGGGCACTTGGGAAACAGCGGTGCCCCAATCTGTACCCCTCTGCCAATCCATCAAAAATAGATAGATGTTAAAATTCTGCATTAGCCTCTCGCTGCAAAGACAGCATATGTAGGGATCTCAGCTAGGGCATCCGTTGGCTCGGGGTATGGTGTAATTATGATAGCTTAATGACAAAATAAGTTTCCACTTGCCAATGTCAAATTAATCCTGTCAGTATACACGTCACTGCAAGTGCCTTGCTCAGTGTACCTTACAATATGCACAATACTGTGTCTCCTTGCTTCTGCTTCACATCATGTGGTCCTCTTGGTGCAGATGCTCTTCAGCCACTTAAAGAGCTGTAACACTACCAGGGGAAAGAAGAAAAAAAACCCTGTATGATATACTGGGATGAACATAATAAGCCTAAAACCTTGGAAATCTTCCTATGTACATCATTCTTGCTGCAAACAGTCACAAGCTGGTGCTTTCCTCCATTATTTTAGGTGTAAAAATCATACCGAAATTTGATGGGAATTATCGGTAGAGTTAGTTAATTGGCTGGCTGGGTCTGTATGTGAGGAGAGGTAGCAGGGAGCCCATAAATGACCTTTTCCCTTGTTAGATCGGTCCCTGGCCAGCTGGGCGTTTGGTATCCTGAGGTGAAGAGTTTTATAAATTATGGTTTCATGGCTTTGCCACTTTACAGGACCACAAGTTGCCTGTGTTAATTCATCGCATCGGTAAGAAGGAAAAAAAAATCAACGGTTGCAAAATGTCCCTTATGCTTTAAGGAAGCACGACAATAATCGCTGGGAGACTTTTGCAAAGCAAAATACCATGTGGCTCAGTCCACGCCTGCACACTCCAGTCGTCCCCACTCCGTGCCAACATGTCACAGGTGCACACCACAAGGGACAATGCAGCAAATGTAATTGGGAGGCAGGTGGCGATAGCTTGGACTCTGTAACACGTTCATCCCAAGGTACACTTGTGCATCTGTTAGAAAGTGAAGTCATTTTTTAAATTTTTTTATTTAAAAAAAATAAAATTGCTTGGTTTAAGAGAGATTCGAGCCATAGGAAAACATTTTCCATCTCCTAAATGCAATAGGAAGAAAGTCACCAAAGGTCCTCAGAGACCAGGGATGACATGGGGTGCTGAGCTCAGGGAAACAGCGAGGGGCTGTCGGTTTACATAGAAGTGAGTCGAGTGTTTTTAAGAAGCTTGACAGGGCTTTTTCCTCCTTGGCTATCGCTGTAATATCAGCGCGAGCTTTTCCTGTTTAGATACCAGCCTTTTGTAATGGCATCAGCACGGCGTGCTCTGGCCGGGCTCTTATGTGCTCAACCTTCCCTGCCTCTTTCCAAGAGCCAGAGCCGAGCCTCTCGTTATGGGAACCTTTGTATTTCTGCTCCGAGTCCTAACAAACAGTGTTGATTCCCTCTCTGAAACAACGAAAAGACCCCAAATGCTTGTACTTTTGTTGGCAGCCTGAAAGCAAATCTTCCAGAACCAAACTGCAGCGATCTCTGGGGTGGAGTATAACAGCTATAGTGCAGCGTACGGAATCCGTCTATAGGAGAGGGCGACTAGTGCCAATTCTGGGCAAAACTATGGGGAATGGGATTCAAATGAGCACACACAATGTTGCTGACGGGCGAAAACGAACAGCACAGTACTGCAAAAACGCACGTAGGTTTTAGTAGCCTTTGGTGGACCAAATCCTGCTTTTATATGAAGGATATGTAAACGAGACAAACAACATAAAAATATATCACACGGTTCGGATCTCGAATGCTTCATAATCCCTCGGAGAGGGTTTTCCCTGGCTGTTTCACCTCCTGACTCCACTACTCAACTCTCCTTTTAATCCGGAGCTGTGTCCCACCGTAATCCGCAGCTATTTGGAGTGATGCGCTTGGGAAGCGGCTGGGAAGGTCCCTCTGCACCTCTCCCAGCGGCTGCTGGATCCTCTCCCGGTAGTTTGCAGACTTTGTCCTCCCTCCCTCCCTTGTTTCTGAGCAACTCCGTGGCTGGCAGCACGGCCGGGTTAACTGAAAGCGTGAGGTTTTGATAACCCGCGGCAAATGTTTCGTGTCTCCCAGAAGAGTGCCGCGCTGGAAAACAATTTGCAGAAGACCGAAGCAGAGACCTGGTTTCATTTTTGGTGCAGCCACTACTGTTTCTAGCTGTAAACTCTTATCAGTGGAGTCCTTGTGTAGTTGCTCATCAGCAGAGATCCTGCAGGCGAACGCTGTGTTATTGCTTCATCCCATGTGGCTTTTTTTATCAGTGCTGTTCTGACTTCTAAACCTTCTGGAGATGCTGTAATTGGGTACTTGGAGTGACTTGGCTTCTGTTGTAGCAAAGGTTAAGTTTTTAAACTGAGCTTTGGAAATAAAGTAAAGCAAAATAAAATAAAGTTAAACAAAAGAAAGTAAAACAAAAGAAAGTAAAACAGAAGAAAGTAATGCAAACGTAAAAGAAATTAAATGAAAAAAATAGTAAGTATCAGTAGTTAGGAGAAAAGAAATAAAGTTCCTAATAAATAAATTCTGCTTTTATTCCTTGGAGTGATCTAGGACAGCTGATGGAGATTGACACTGTAAGTTACATGAATGTTTTAAACGTGTAAAGAATCCTTTATAAATTCAGCTCTGTTTGCTATGATACACTTTCCAAATTAGGATACTGCAGAGCAGATTGTGAAACGATGATTTACATGACTTCAGGATTTTGCTCCCTGTGATTAAACACAATAGCTCTTCCTTTGGTTCCCTTTAGAATGAATTTCTTTTAAATGTATTTAAATGTATGTATAAATGTATTTAAAATACAGATTATTTCAACAAGAGCAAAAATATCAGGCAAAAAGTGCATTATTGAGTGCTGTGTAAAATACAGCTAAACATCTCTAGAATTGCAGTGTTCTAAAGGTGGAAATAAATGTTAAAATTACAACTAAGAAAAATATGCAATATACCATTTTGGTTTTTTCCTGGCAGGAAAGTGAAAACACGGAGTTTTGTTGGGTCGTTCTTCCTTTTGCAAAGGATTTAGTGTTGAGCTTTTACCTAGCTACATGATATACTGCAGTGAAATGCACAGAAATCCGGGATTAGGTATGAGTTGTAACATCGAGTAAATTTTACGTTGAGAAATTTAGAGCGTGCCAAACGGCTGGCTACACGGACAAAAGACTAACACGAATAAGTTAGAGAATTATTAGCCTCTAATAATAGATGATATGCTATATATCAAGTAGTGACTGCTTACTATCCTGCGTTTATCTGTTACGCGATGTCCTTTTTAATTACCTACCCTGCCGCCACGGAGGCTGGCAGCTGGTGCAAGAAACACTGCAAAGCTCCTGCCTTCTACCCTCGTAAAATGGAAATACACTCCTGATCTGTGCCCTTGTACTTGTTAGACGTGGGTTTCCCAGGAAAAAAGCAGCCAAAATGTGTCCTTTTTGGACAGCAGTTTCTAAGGGAGGTTAGGAATCTTTTTCAATATCTTTGGAGACAGTGCAGGGCAAAACTGCACCAGTTTACCCCCACTGTGGCTCTTCCCTTCAGATTTTAGTTCCTTCTGCTGCTTGTCTAGGTGAGAAGCAGATAAAAATAGATTGTTAGATGAGGCTGTTGCTTTTAATTATATTCATAACGAGCATCCACCATCCTTAATTCAATAGTGCAGTGTACCAGGGGGGAGGGCAGGCTTTTTTAACCTCGTTTCCTAAGGAAATGAGGCACATAGCATCCCCCACCCACCCACCTGGACCCAGTCTTCTCCTAATGACATTCAAGTGCCTTGCAAGTGGGTTTGAAAGGGGAAGGACGTCTCAAATGCTATAAAGTCCGCACAAAAATCAAAGCAAGTGCAAGAAAAAGCTCCACGTTGGTGTCTGTGCCGGGGACCAGGTAAATTCAGTGTTTGTCTATGCTGAGGGCAGCCTGTGGCCAGTCGTATCCCCTGCCTGCTGGGGAGGAGGAGGATTAAAGGAGCTGGGCATCAGGCTTGCTGTTGAAGCTGGGCTTTGGGATGGGCAGCACAGGGCATAACCACAGGAAATAGCTTCTCCTGCTCACAATTTGTTTTCATAGAATCATAGAATGGTTTGATTTGGAAGGGACCTTAAAGATCATCTTGTTCCAACCCCCCTACCATGGGCAGGGACACCTTCCACTAGACCAGGTTGCTCAAAGCCTCATCTAACCTGGCCTTGAACACTTCCAGGGATGGGGCATCCACAACTTCTCTGGGCAACCTGGTCCAGTGCTTCACCACCTGCAGAGTAAAGAATTTCTTCTTAGTATCTAATCAAAATCTCCTCTCTTTCAGTTTAAAGCTATTTCCCCTTGTTCTGTCACTATGCGCCTTTGTAAAGCCCCTCTCCAGCTTTCCTGTAGACCCTTTAGATACTGGAAGGCCGCTAGAAGGTCTCCCCGGAGCCTTCTGTTCTCCAGGCTGAACAACCCCAACTCTCTCAGCCTTTCTCATAGGAGAGGTGCTCCAGCCCTCGGATCATCTTTGTGGCCCCCCTCTGAACTCGCTCCAGCAGCTCCGTGTCCTTCTTGTATTGCGGACTCCAGAGCTGAACGCAGCACTGCAGGTGGGGTCTCACAAGAGGAGAGTAGAGGGACAGAATCCCCTCCCTTGACCTGCTTGTTTGGATGCAGCCCAGGATACAGTTGGCTTTCTGGAATGGTTTTCTGGTAGGAGCATCAATTCTGTGCACCTCATTTTGCACTAAGGCTCCCCAGTCTAATGTCAGTGCGGGCAGCCTCCTCGTTTTGGTGAAATCAGGGCAGAATGAGGAGCTGACTTGCTTTCTGGGAGCAGGACAAAGCTCAGCAGAAAGTTTCGTGCCATGCTTTTGGACCTGCTGTGTTGCAGGGGACCTTTCCCCTGCTGTGCCCCCCAGAAAAGCCGCTCTCTTCCCTGCTCCCCTCCCTCCACCTGCTCCCACACCTACTGCTCTCAGAGCTGGCAGCGCATTAATAAAAAAATGTAAGTTTTATGGGACAAAGTAAATAAGGCAATTCATATATCATTCCTAAGACACACAGAAAGGAGGCAGAGAAAAATAACCATCCGATATTTTATATGAGGATATTTCCATGAGTCAGCTCGTTTTCAGGTTTCTGGGCTTCCAGCTGCAAGCTCTGCTGTGTTGGCTTATCTTCTACTTGAGGCCTGGCATGTGCCAGAAGTAGCTTATAATTGGCTGTGTTTCCCCTTTGTAAATGGTAATAATAGAGCCTTTATCAGCTGAGAATGGCTAAAAATTTGG
Organism: Tauraco erythrolophus; assembly: GCF_009769465.1. Lineage (NCBI taxonomy): Eukaryota > Metazoa > Chordata > Aves > Musophagiformes > Musophagidae > Tauraco > Tauraco erythrolophus. The sequence continues at coordinate 16,763,472 of NC_141479.1, read as the reverse complement.
ATGTCTTTAATTTCATCACAACTTGTAGTGTTTTTCAGGCCTAATGTTACGTGAATAGATCTCAGAGCTCCTGGTTCTGCTTTCAGAGCTGACCACAGAGGGGATGATTTTTGTAGGTGGGATATTGAACTGCCCTTCAAACATTCCCGAAGTGGTGGCTGAATTTATCCTTTAACGCTTATGGCCTGGGTTTTATTAATCCAGGCTTTTGGAGACTTGCAGTTGGTGCTGTTCAGCTTGGCAGAGAGAGGATGATGCATTTCTTGTGGCAGCCCTGGTGTCTCTTACAGGGCAAAAATGCAAGGTATTTTCTATGTATTTTAATTCATTTGAGGTTTTCAATGAACTCACCTCAGCCTTTTACAGTCCTCCTGAGGTTGCTTACTGTGGATTTCAAAATGACTAAATTTAACTGGGAAAAAAAAAAAAAAGCAGCTCATTCAATATGATTTCTAAAGACAACTGCGCAAGCTATCCAGAAAATGAATTTTAAATTTGTACAATGTAGAAAGATTTGGTTGATCACAGGCAGAAGAAGGATGTTGCAAGATTTATTTGGCCGGTCACAACTTGAATTTTGAAGAGGTTCTGTCAAGCCGTTAAAAAAATCGTATGGAAATACATCGCTCGATGCTTTCAAATCACAAATCTGTTTGAGGGAAACCGCAATCTGCTCATAGATGTCCTGCGAATAGAAAAGAGTTCGTGTGTGTTTAATATATTCTTTTTGGGGAATTAATTGTCCAACAGCGCTGACAAGCGTGGGGGATGGAGGAGCGGAATGGGAGCGATTTGCAGTTCTTAGTGGGAATTAGTGGCATGACTATATTATAACAATCATAATTAAGCTTTGTACTTGAACAGCGCCTTTCCTTGGGGAATCTCAAGGCACTCTGTCAAATTTATGGGGAAATCCCGGGGAAATAAGTGATTTCCCTACAGATCTGCAAAAATCCAGTGACGGGCAGCGCACAACAGAAGGGCCTTTCAGCACCAACCTGAGCTTAAACAAACTGAAAATAACGGTGGGAAAATGCACTTTGTCATTGTATAAGCTGTGGGAAGGCCTGGCTCCTCCGAGCCTCAGTTTACCCACCTGTACAGTTAATATGATGGCACTGCAGGAGGACTTGTGGAGATGGGTTTTTTTATGGGAAAGAGGGTGAAAAAGTGGAGAATCTTATCTAGGAATGTGGTGAATTCACCATCATTTGAAGTTTTTCATCAAGGCTGAAGTGCTTACCAGAAAAATGTGTTCTACTTTGTCTCAAAATTTAGGGTTCGGGCAAGAAATACACAGGGAAATTATTGATTTATCATGAAGGAGGAACTGGTGAGATGGTCGCAGGGGTCTGTTCTGTTAAAATCCCCAGGGTTAAAAAATCTGTGCAATTTAGTGTTCCTAACATGCTTTGAGATCTTCAGAAGCAAGGTCCCTTTGGACTCAGTAGGACGAATTAGCCTCCTCGAGTAAGCTGATTTGAACTTTGCGTGTCGAGTCAAGGCCCATATTATTTTATTGGTTCATTCATTCCCTTGGCTGGTTTCACCAGTGTGTGCAGCCTAGTGAAAAAACAGACAAATTCACTGGAGGCCATGGATGGAGCAGAGGCGACAGTAAGTTTTTCATCTAAGTGCCTGCAGAGGATGACAAACCGTTTAAAAGACAACTAGACTTATATTATTGAGCACTTTTAAAGTAAGCAGTAAAACCTTAAGCATTGATTTGGTGTTTTTCTGGAACCAATAGAGATTTAGAAATAGAGGTTACACACTGAAAAGCAGAAGTCTAGTGAAAATCCCCGTATTTGCGCTGGATAAATCCTCTCCCTACTGGGAGCAAGATGAGCGGGGGGGGAACAGAGTTATTGGCTTCCCTTGTTAGGTCCAGGCTGTGTGTTTGGCTTGATGGTGGACAAAAGGATGTTTTTGAACGAGTGTGAAGGAGCCCATCAAGAAGCAATGGGGAGTGTTCAGAGGGAGCTGAGTTGTTGCTGCCATGCTGAGAAATCCCTTCGCTCTGCCCCAGGAGCAGGGGTGCCAGCGGTGGCATGGTGAGGGGCATCACGCTCCCGTGGCGCTGCTGGCATCTCCGCAAGCCTCAGGGCAGAGAACCAAGGGTATCCCACCAGAACTGGGACAGTTGGCAATCCTCGTTCTTGTGCAGACTGTGTGAAATGCACACCATTCCCCAGAGCTTACAGGCACAGTTACAAACGAAGCAAAGATGGCAGGAATGACATTCCCTTGCTAATTATAGTGTGGTCCCATCTGTATATTTGGTGTTATGTCACCGACTCCAGCCTGCTTTTTTCTAGCAGGGAGATACTGCTGCAGGTCGAAGCTCAGCACAAAAGGCTGCAGACCTCTCGTAATGTAATAGTTATTCATTTAATGGGGGCAAAACAGCCACCACTCTGTTTTGAAGTACCATCATTTGGAAATCTGAGAGCATATTGGCCAAGGTGCTTTTTGGGTAACTCAGCAGTCCATGTTTAAAAAGCACTTGGGTGTGAACAAACACAACAGAGTACAGTGGCTGCACATTTCATTGAACCCCACTGGCTCCATCAGTAACTTGTGCATGGCCGCAAAGCCATGAGCCTGGATCCATCCCTCCCGTATGGAGAAGGTGGGAGAGCAGCCAGCTCCCTGGCCATTGATATTCCTCTTGTATGCAGACATTTTTGGGCAGTGGATGGTCTGGGAAGAGTTTGGGCTGTAGAACATGTGCCTCACTTTCCAGCAATTCTCTCAAAATATAAGAGGACAGAAACCACCCTTTTGGGTCACCCTGTGGGATGTTTCCATTTGGTCTTCATGAGGCTCTCATGAGTCCTCCTTGGAGCCCAAATACAGTCCTGGAGTCCACATCCCTGTTTCTGCTGGTGGTGTTTCCTTGCTCTTCCTTATAAAAATCAAGATACATGGTTGTGATTTAAGATCTTAAATTTGCTCATGGTGCCCTGAGTCCCTCCAGAGGAGCCCATGGGATGCTTTGTTCTTGCTCGATGTACTTGTGAGCTGTATTGGTGAGCCTCACACTAAATCGTATAGGACTGAGATTTTTAATTAGGGTAGAGATGGGAACCTCCAAATCTCATGTGATTAGAGAGTTCTCATAACTTTTACATTTATTATGAAGTCTAATTAGCAATTTCTTACTTTAATGTCTTTATTGCCCCATTCAGGGTTGGAAATCCAAAAATAAGAGCTCTTCTCTAAAACTTGAAAGCCATGAAGTGAAAATAGACCAGAAACAGAAGTAAAAAGGATGTTCCTAATTTAATCCACTGTTTTGCCTAAAACCAATGAACAAAACATAGGTAAAACAAGGAAACGCCATAAATAACGACAAGGAAACTGAAATCTGAAAACCATCCACCTTATTGGTTATAACAGAGGTAAATGGAATTTTAAAATATGAGTTACCTATGGTTTTAAGCCATCCCAAGTTCAGGTTTATACGAGGAGGTACAGAAGCACCGTGCAAGGATGCATCTCTCAGGACTTGCACCTGGACCTGTCCCCTAAGCTGAAGGCCCCTCTGTGCCAGGTGATGTGCTGACGCATCATGAGGGTGCTCAGCGGAGCTTGTGTGGCAGGAGGGGAAGTCATGGAACCATTTTATGGGCAAGGAGCAGAAACACAAAGGCTGTGGTGTCTCTTAAAGTTGAGGAGAATTTGTACCAGCAGAAATAGGCTTTGGTTTCTTGTCATGCAGGAAGCCGTTGGTGGAGTAGGAATTTAACAAGTTCACAACTTAACAAGTCCCAGCCTAGTGTCTAGACTACCAGAATAGATTTTTTTCTCAGATACCCCCAAACGCTCAATGCTTTTGTCAAATTCCTGTCTCTCTGTACCCAGTGTCAGCCTCAGCTTAACAATGAAGGTAGTCCCAGAAAACTTCTCACAACTAAGCAACCTATGCTCCCTGTTATGAAAGCAACCTCCTACTGTCTTGTATATTAATTCTGTGCTTGTGGGGCACAGTAGAGGTTAAATCTTCTCTGCCCGGCATGGTAATGTTCATTGCTTTCATTTTTTGGGAACTTTCTCCAAGTTTCTGAAAGGCTTAGAGCAGTCTATGGAGGCTCCACCTATTTCTTGGCCCTGTAACCCGTGAGCAGTTCAGCTGAGGCTAGGGGATTTGTGTATAATGATTTGGAAAAGTTGTGAGTATAAATAGAAAGGAATTTGAGATGTTTTTCCCCTCTGTAATTCAACACTCAATAGCTTCCCCTTCCACCCTGCACATAAGGTGCTGTACAAAAACCATGGAAAGAATTTGTGGAGCTTCGGATCAAGGAAGTCGTAAGCTAGCAGGCTTTTCTCCTGCTTGCTCTTTTTTAAAAATCTGATAATAGCATCTCCCCTGGAGAAGTGCATGGCCAGAGGACCTTACAGATTTTCACCAGGACTGTTTGCCCCGGGGCACAGACGGTCAGGGCAGCCCTTTGTCCTCTTACGCATAACGCGGAAAAGGCAGGAGCATGGAATAAATGTTCAACTTGGGCATTTTCCTTTCTTTTTACTCCTTTCTCTTCCTGGTAGCAGTTACTGCTGAGAGGACGTGTTCAACCTGCTCTAAGCTCCAACCTCAGCCTTCCTTTGCCTTCCATGTCTGGCGGTTGTACGGGGGCATGACATCGGATTGCAGCACATCTCAGCCCAAGCTCCACAAGGATGTGCCCATCAGCCTGGGGTGGAGCCACGGGACAGGCATCCCGAGCCCAGAAGTTGCCATCACATCTGCCAGCAGCGCTCATTGCTGGAGAGCCCCTGGCCCGGGCAGCTCGGTAGTGACAGGCTCTGAATTGCTCCTGAGGTTTCTTTCTTCTCCCTCCTCATCTTTGTCTTCTTTCAATTTCTCCTGCGCTTTAAACCCTGCACACATACCCAGTGTAAACCTTGAGGAGCCTCACTTATTCTAACAGAAATGTCAGCTCTTGGCAGTATCGGTGCAAGCTCTCCGTAGCCCCTGTGATTTCAGCGCAGGAATGGGTCTCAGTTTTTTTTTTTTGAGTCTCAACTTCATTTTGCACCATGATATTTGGGCATGCAGATTTACAAATCAGGCCCCAGCAATATCGTTTAAAGCACTCTCAACGCTTTCAGTAAAAACCTGAGTAAGTATTTGTTATATTTAGAGGCAATTCTGCTTATTGTCTCTTCATACCAGTAAGCTTTTCACTGACCTAGATTTCACTGTGCCATTTTCCATTTGCTGTCCCACGTTACGTTTGCATGGAAGCAAAATCTTTTGTCTTTTAGCTATTTCATCCACCAGCCAAAATGACACTCACTGGCTTGTGCTGGTGTGAACCGCTTTGCTGGAAATGATCATATCATTCAGGATCCTGGCTTCAAACTAGAAGTAACAAGTTAGTGTAGGTGAACCCTTAGGCTGAGCAGACCTGGAGGACCAGCCAGCAGCAGAGGAGCACGCAAAGAGAAAAGGTTTATGTGTTTGCCAGCAGTTGGATTTTACAGGAAGAAAAGAAACATGAGACAGCGTCAGATACTGACTTCTCTTCAGCTGAAGGGAGTAGTCCTCTCCCTGGATGTATGTTACAACTAATACTACAGACACAAAACTCCGTCTTGGTTTTAATTCTGCTCTCAGTTTTAACATGTTATTAAGCAGATACCTGTATTGACAGGAAGGGTTGTAATGCTTTTGGGGAGTTGTTATTATTGTATTACATGGTGATGGTGTTTATGGCAGTAGTGCCTTAGGGCCAAATTTATAAACATTTATAAAATGGGTGTTATGCTGCACAGAAACATTTTGCTGTGTGTTCGTCTTGAAATCCTGTGAACTGGACAACGTAAACAAATTAACATTATCAGGGAAAACCTGGTTTTTAAGTCAACTTTTCCTGCAGGCTATACTTGGCCAAAAGACTCTTTCCGTAGCTTTCACATCTCCTGCGTCTCTACCATGTTCAAAAATGTTTTTACTAGCACGTGTTAACCAAAACCTCTTCCTTTTTGGAAAAAAAAGCAGGCATGTTTAAAAATGCATTTGATCCGACTAGCTAACGTATTTTTAGACATGACTGTGTTATGTTTAACAGCACGTTAGCATATGTCAATTAACTCGTTTCCGCAGAGCGCTGACAGAAGTGCCCCCGCTGCCGCTGGCCCGATCAGCAGAAGGGAGTGTGTGCCCACACCTCCAACCTGCCGAAATCCGGCCCCAGCTTTTCCTGGGCAGTACGAGGATGCTGGACATTGCGCTGGTGCAGTAGGTGTGAAGGCATGGTTCCTTCTGCTGCCTGTGCTTGGGGGGTGACCACCTGTGGCGGGGGGACCTGCTGGGGCTTATCTGCCAGCTCCGCAAACCACGTCTCCTCCGAGCACGCGCGTGGGCCAGGAGCTTTCACGGCACGCAGCGCCCTTCCAGACTGAATAAATAGGGACTTTTTCTCACACTGTCACGAGATCACACTCCTTCCCCGTGCCAGGTGTGGATGAGATGGAGGAGAAAAGATGCACATGTGCGTAGCCCCTACATCTCTGCATGCCCAGCCTGGGTGGTGCAGGCAGCTGTGCGTGGCTGGTGTGCTTCATGTGCCAAGTCGTGGCTGTGTCCACGCAGGCTGCTCTCCTCTCCTGCTCTGATCCGTGCTGGCCAGCACAAAGGGAGCACTTTAATCCGTTGTAGGAAGCAGCAGTGAGTGTTTTGCCTGGGATGCGGCACAGGCTGCTGGATAAAGCCCTGGAAGTGTGTGAACTAACCAATCTTTTCCTGTCAGGACTTTCTTCTGCATCCTGGTCATGAAATTCTGTGTGATGAGAAGGAAGTGGAGTGGGAAGTGCACAGGTCGGGTCTTGGGAGCAGCGCGCTGCAGGGACACGCACTCCTTTCCCACGAGGATGTGCGAGTGCCCATTCACATGTTGTGGCTGCAGAAGCCCAGGCAGGTGTCTGGTGGGAGCTCATCTGTCACAGCATGCGTGGAGGGTGTGGGAAGGGTAAGTGCGTGACAAGCAAAAGGCAAAGGAAGTGGCTCGGGTGGGGAGGAGGTGGAGAGGTTTTTGGTGGTAGTGCAGGAGCTAGGCTGTGCTGTTGTGTGTTACTGGTGAGCACCGAGTTGGAGATGCTGGAGGGATGGGAAGCTGGGTGTCTTCTGGGAAGTCATGCTGGTGGGGAGACCAAGAGTCTTCTGAGCGTTTACCTTGGGAATTTCGGCTGTAGTGGTTCAGGTAGCCACAGCCAGACTAGTCCTGGCAGGGCTGGTGCCCCTTGTCTCGCTGCTTCCCCAGGGATTCTGCATCCCTGTGCCCTGCCACTGCCGCCTGCGTGGAGGACCCCTGGCCCGGCTGGGTCCTGTCTGTGGCAGCAACCCCCCAGCAGACAGACCCACCTCTGCTCCTATTCCTCATCTGGGGAGTTTGGGCAATCTCCCTTTTTCGGTTCATGATTAGTCAATACATGAATGGTTCCCACGCCTTCTGGTACAGCGTTAACAGGGTCGGTAGAAATACCTAGCATAGATGGCATCCAAAAATAGGTCCCTCGTCCTGCCAACGTCTTGCACATGCCCTTAACTTTCCTGGCCTGGGAAGGAACTCCTGGCACCCTGCAGGGCAGGAGCGTTTTTCCATTCACTTTAGCGGGTACGGGATTTCATTCCGCACTATAGAGCGATGGATTTTAAAGGGACTGTCCACCAGGCACAGTCAAGCTCTTTGCAGAGTTGAAGTGCTTTATATTTTTAGCATTGACACGGTGATCATAAAGGAAAAGCATATGTTTTTCCGCCGCTCGGACAGCATGGTCAGATGTGCTGCTCTGCCTGTAGCTGCTCAGGGTCATGTTGTTACTGGCCCCAGACCATTTCTTTTGGGTGCTGCACCTTCCTGCCGTGCAGCTTGGCTGCTGTAATTGGTGTTGTGAAGCTGACCCATGCCGGCCAAAACATGTTTTTGGAAGTGGGGCTTTATAAATAGACTGTGTGGACAAAGGGTGTCTGCTCTGGAGTGGTTATGGGGCTGGGAAGAGGAGCTTGGGGCAGGGGAGGGAGCCCACCAGCTCTCGGTGAACTGGCACAGCCCTCTTTGCAAACCAGCGACCACGGTGCCAGCAGAGCCTGCGGTGAGCCCTCGGCAAAGGGAAGGATGGAGAGGCCATGACCTGGTGTGTGGGCGTTGGGCTGTTTTCTCCCAGTGAGACTGGCTCCCAGACCTTTGCTCATGCAAACCCTGACAGATCCCATCTAAATTAGTAGTTGGAAGTGATGTGCTCCCTCCCTGGTTTGGGCTGGGGCTGAGTTTCACCTTCTGGGCTCAGAGAGTAGGTTTTGCTTCTGAACGTAATTAAGAGCATCAGAACCTGGCACTGTGGGATCTAGTCCATCCCTGGTATTCAGGGTGATTGACGTTGGATCCTTTGATTTCTCCAGAGGCCTCATAATATTTTAAACTTATTATTAATTACAAGTGTATTAATCTCTGAATAGTATTAACAGTATTTCAAAATATTATAATTTTATCCTATCTGACCCACTGGGAAAAAAAAAAAGTAGTTTTGGATGAACTGAACAACTTTATAGACAGTGTGCTTTATAACCAGATGGATTTTCCCTAGTTAGTTCCATTTCTATCTAATATTGGTAGAAGATTAAAGACACTGAATCAATGGCTGTAAAAGCTCACATTAAAAATTTGCAGTAAATGAGAAGAGGAAAATTTCATTAGAGGCATAAATTGCAGCAACTGGAATGCGCGCAACTTATTTTTAGTATTCTACTGACAGTCACCTTTGAAAGGGTTTTTTTTTTTCTGAATGTTTTCTTTTCTCAGATGGAAAAAAAAAAAAGAAGAAAATGACCTCTTATATTTTGAAATATAGAACTAATTACAGTAGGGAGTGATCCTGATCCCACTGAAGTCAACTGCAGCATTCTTTATGACATTGCAGGAATTGCCTCTATTAAGAAATAATAAGGAAATGAGATACTTTAAAGACAGGGGTTTAAAATGAACTGGCTCTGTTGGCCTCTTTTGTAAAAATACCTTAGAGCCACTTTTATCAAGTCAAAAGGTTCATTGAAAAGAGAGAAATTAAAAGATGCTGCTCGTGGAGCCTGGCAAAACATGAAGTTCGCAATAAATATCTCTCCAATCCAATTATAACATTCAAATCAAGCAGAAAAAAAATACGAAATGTAATGAAAGCTTTCTTTCTACTGAAAAAGTCTACTTGGAGTTGTCCAGACCTAAGGGAATTTCCAAGTCAGCATTATAGTGGGGAAAAAATGTAATGTAAATGAGAGTGAAATAATCAAATTTTTCTGGTGGAAATAAGTGCAGTTGTTTGATGTAATTTTGACACACAGCATAATTTCAGCATCAACACTGAAGTTTAAAGGATCAGTGTGTCTTCGTGAGATTTATATACAAAAAAGCCGTTCAACGGGAAAATCTAAATCAGACTCTGGTGTGCGCATCGGGCCCCTCTACCGCAGAAAGCCGTGCGTTACAGGAGTTGCAAATAGAAAAATAGAGACGACTCTTTGTCAGTAATTTCTAGGCACCTTTTCCACTTGAAAATCCAGCATGATTATGGCATATAAATCACAAGAAATGCGATGTGTGAACGTTTTCATGCTCACAAAATGAAACTTTGTTTTATGCCTCTAACACCAGCTCAGCTGTTTAAAGATGCACACCGTTTTCGACAGTCAGTTACACCGGGCTCGTGTCACCGGGTTTGTTGCAGATGTGATTTTTAATATCACGGGGATATATTCCAAACAATTAAAACAATTAAAGCAGGGCACGTCTTCGGCATTTTACTCAATCTTACAGCCTGTATGAAATATATTTGTAATTTGGGGTTCATTTCCAAATGGACACAGATTCACACACCCTCACAGACAAACTCAGCACAAGAACCAACAATTAAGTGGAGCTTGAGATCCAGTCCAAAGGAGGCATATACTCCATTTAATTTTTAAATAGCTTAATTAATAGTTGCAGTTAAAGCAAAGAAGTAAAAATGGGTCAAACTATGTAAACATTGGTTAGAAAAACACACTGTCCAGCCAAAGCATTGTAGAAGTGCTTTTAAGAAGAATGGTCTTTAAATTTAATTTAAACATGGTTTTCTAACTTAGGTAAAAGCTCAGTTCAGACAAGGTCCAAGCCACTTTTTATGCCACAAAGAGTTACCGAGGTACGCTGAGAGTTTATTTAGTCTTTGCTTGTTCCGAGGCTGTGTTTCACTCTGCAGTCATCATTTTCTCCTTGCTGTCAGCATGTTGTTACCTCTCGGCAGCTCAGAATTCACTGAGAGCCTCTGCATGTTCTGCAGCTGAGCTTAATCGCCAATGGGACCTGTATGAATGCTACAAAACGTTGTTCACAAATATTTACTGGGATTTTGAAATGAATTGGGGTAGACTCTGCTGTTGCACTTTCAGTGTTTGCTTTCTGCAAACATTCAGGTTCAAGTTCTTGTTGACATGGCTGTGCTGGGTGGGATCCCTTACATAAGTCTCGAGGCCATGAGGGTGCTTTTGCACCGGAGCGATCGGGGCGTAGAAGCCATACCACGTGCCTTGTCTGACCAGTTGTTGCTAACTGGCAGCCCTCAAATAATGGGAAGATACAATTACTGATTTGTTGGTAGTTCCTGAATTCCAGAGGGACAAAATTCAGAAAGTTTCTCTCTCTGTTCCACAGAACAGCTGTATACAGAGAAAGGGACATTCTTTACTCAACAAATAGTTTTTGCAAAATTTTTCTTTGGTTCTTAAGTTTCAGCTTAAGTGAAACAAGGGTATAATGACTTGAAAATGATTGAGAATGTTTTTTTTAAGAATTCTTTTATTTATTATGCAGTAGCATTTACATGACTCTGTCTCTCTGTGTTTGTAGTTTGAAGTTTCTGCTCCAGTGAGGACAGTGAGTTCTTTGCAGATTTGCAGATAAAATCCAGGATCTTAAATTTTTAGTTAGAAAAACGGAAAGGTTTCCATTTGTGTGGCTTTGTGTTTGCTTTAATCCCATAAAGTTAATAAAAAGAGAAAGGCAGAAGAATGAAGAAAAATCATAGGTGATTGATATTGGGACTGGCTCAGGTTTGGTGTTACTGTGACTTGTTTTAGGAAGGTGTCCCTGACATCCCCTTCAACAGCACCTCTTACTGGTGTGACAAACTTTGGGAGTTTGAGCCTAAATTTTGGCCAAGTTGTATCACATGAAAACATTCCCCAAATTCTCCTGTTGCACCTCGATGTGTGCCGAGCAAGTTGTGCAGCACAGGTTGGCAATGTCTGAAGGTATCACTGCTCTATGCCAGCCGTCCCCTTGGGAGCGTGAAGCCAGGTTTTGGGGAGGAAATCCTCTGTAGATGGCTTTTTATGGAGTTCATGGTTGGCAACCGAGATTGATCGTTGTTTTGACCTTCTGATCTGAACACCTTTACTTCTGCTGTAGAGGACAACATATTGTGCACAGCAGAACAAAAACTAGCTGGTTCTTCTCATCACCTGCAGAACATCTGCAGAAGTAGAGAAACTTATCAAAGATCTTCATAACGATCAACATTTTTTACTGATAATGTTCAAAATGCAAAACCACAATGGGACACAACATCCTTTTCATGGGAAACAAGCGAACAAAACATTTTGGGTTGAAGAACAGCCCACGTGAGCTGGCCTTCTCCAGCTTGCCCATAAAGTTAAATGTGTCAAAGGGTCTTCTTTTAGGCAGAAGAAAGATGTAGGAGAGGATTTTATAAATGGCAGTTGGGCAATTAGTGTTAACCATCAATATCAGAATGGCTTAGATTGCATGATTAACTAGTAAGAGTTCTGAGCTGGCTGGTAATTTTAGATTAAATAGCCAGGCTGCCAGTGACTTGAATATTGATGAATATCCTGTGTTTTATTAATATGCATTCTCAATAAATTAGAGGCTTAGTACACAAAGAAGAAACCTAATGCTGTTGCTGTTTTTCATTGCCACAGGTAGAGCTGAATAATTCATAGCAATTAATTTATTTCACTGATTTAGCCTTTTAGGTGGGGGGGAAGTTGAGCGCAAGTAGTCTGCAGGTAATTTTTTTCACGTTTATGTATTATAACTCACTCACTAAAAACATTCGAAGACTAATTCTTAGTAGTAGAGAATTTTTTGTATTCTTACATCGAAGAAATTGGGAGGAACTTGGTCAGAAGTACCTGCAACCCATCAGTCATTACAAGAACCCAAATGAATTTTAAATTGCAAAAAAGCGCTGTTAATTGAAAATACAGCCCAGCGAGGATCAGACTCGTGTTCTGTATTGATCAGTGCAATGCCGGTTACCTTGCGTGGTTTTGGTCCTCATTTGATTGGTTGTACTTCTTTAGGACCAAGATTTTCTTACAAATATTTTTATGTGTGCAGAGTTTGCTCTGTGTATTTAGTCCCTAATGCATTTAGAATGAACTAGTTGAAATGCTGCGCCTTCTGAAACCAAGGGGAGTTTTACCATGGAAGACTTTCCATCTACTGATGGAAACATTCCTGGAAATATTTTTTGTGCAAATAGTGCAATAACATGTCCAACACAAACGACATTTTGTATTTGTGCAAAGCTTCAGAGTATCCAAATATAGATTCTAAATTTTTCTTTTTTTTAGGTAGCGGGGGAGATGGTGCCACTTTAAGTATGAGATGAAATGTTGCAGCACAGAGATAATTTGCCAGTCCTGCAGCTCAGGGTGGCCTCAGGCCCGTTTCAGGTTCACGCAGTCATATCCAGAGCAGGTAATACTCAGAAACACATGAGGAGGAGGCGGCTGCATGATTACTGCCTCTCCTTTTTGCTGGTTCTTACAACACGCTGCGCAGCAGTGAGTGTTGCGTAGCACGTAATAAATCATTGCCTCATTATGTTCCTTCTGTAGGTTTGTTTAAGGCACCTACTCTAGTACCAGCTCCAGAGGATTATTTGTTCTTCCCAGAAATTCCTCTCAGATATAGATTGCTGTTTTGATTTGCAGAGATAAAAAAAAAAGAAATCTCCACATCTTATTTTTAGGATAATTTCTTAGTGTACACAACAAATTACATTACAGAACTACCTAAGAAAATACTTTGGGCAATGTCTGGAGATGATTTTGATTTGTAAGTGGATGATTTTGTCAAGAGGAGGTAAGAGGTTAAAGCAGGTTTTCATGTTTTTGTGACTTGTCAACATGAAATATTAGCAAATGAAACACAGGGTCTTCCTCCCCTCCTTTCTTCCTTCCTCCCTTCTTGCTTGCCTGTGTTTTTTCTTTCCTTCTTCCCTTCTTTTTCTTGTGTACACAGAAGCTGCTGATCCCTTACCTAACCAGATTATGTTGGATTCTTCTCAGTTGTAAAAGAAGCCTAAGTACCTCATTAAAAAAATATTGTGAGTTCCTCATTCACTTTTTCCACATCTTTAGCCAGCTCTAGTCTACAGCTGGTGCAGGAGGGCACCAGTCCGATTGACAGAATACGGATTTTTGACACTTGGTTTTGATTTAAGCAGACAAATCCTCTTAAGAAAAAGTGTTCATTAGTTGGTCTAGTTTACTAGCGAGGAGCAGAATTCAGCATTGCTGATTTTGATAAGACAGTATTTGTTTAGCATTGCACCAAGCGAATGCTGGGATAACCTAGATTGTACCTGCAATGAATTTGCACGGCTAGAACCGAGGCTTTAGAGAGCAGGTGCGACCACTGCAACACGCCTGGGTTTTGCTGCAGTGTGACAATGTGATCTAGGATCCGGTCCAGACTCCTTGGAAATCGATGGAAATTCTACCCTTGACTTCAGTGGGCCTTGGATCCTGCTCCAGTTGTGCCAAAGCGGTAATGAAATTACTCCAAGGTGGGGGGGAAAGAATTTTCTGGCTTAACAGATTCAGCATTTTGTATTGATAAGTTTGTTTATACAAGGGGTCCTGACTTGAAGTTTGGATGGTTTTCACACGTGCCTTGCTCAGGTCCTCCTCTACAGCTCCTTGAAATGCAGTAGATTTCTCTTCTATGACCGCTAACATACATCCCAGCTGAACAATACAATTTCATAGATGATTATGATGTGAAACTCAAAATCATTGTAGGCTTGCTCAAAATGTGACCTGCCTTCATACAAAAGCTCCCTCAGCTTTCTGAACCTTTTGGCAAAACTGGATGTGTTCAAAGCCATAATGAAACACAAAACTAAGTCAGTTTTGTGTAATTTGGGGTTTCATTATACGTCCTTCTGCATCCTTGTATCTCAGAGACCTGGACATAATTCTTATTTGATCTTAAACTCTTACAAAGGACCTAGGAATAGAAGATGTGCTGAGATCAGGACCAGAAAAGCCTTTTTTCAACACCCACTGCAACCTGAGTCCCCCATAAACATTTAGGACTCAGCGAGAATTGTACCCAACTCTTTTTGATGGAAGTACAGTGGTGACCTTATAGATTGATTAAAGATGTGACATTGATTGACTTTGAAGGGAGCCACATCCACCCTTCTTCTGCCAAAAAGGCAGTGGCTGCAATGTGAAGCCTCAAGAATGGGGCATTGCTCCTCCAAGTACATGGAAGACATCCAAGGGTAACGGGATAATGCAGATAATGGGATAGGGTTTCTCCCCTCCTCTCCCTCAAGCACCATATAGCTAGATTTTCGCTATCCAGACTCAGGCTGTAGGAGAGTTTTCTCTGATAGCTATTTAAAAGATGAAATAGTTAAGGAAATGAGCTCTTTTTATAGGTTATGTAGGATGTTTGATGGTTGAGAATGTCAAAAAGGACAGGTAATGTTGAATCTGCAGGGACCCTTAATGGTGATGGGGGATGATGTGATGAGGACCAGCATGAACAGCACAGTGGAAAGGACAGTGTGGTGGGGGAAAGAGCTTTATTCCTCTGGCAAACCTACCCCTGATGATTTTACACACCATCGCTTTGGGGTGTCTAGTTTGAGAGATGCTGAAATGACCTGATTTTCCAAAGACATGCAATCTCTGGCCTCTTGAAGGCACCTTTGGTTGGCACTGAGAAATACTGGCCTCCAAAATTACCACTTGAAAATCTAGGGCACTGAACCTGATAGGAACTATCAGAAACCAGGGACAAGGGATCATTTATGTTGGAGAATGCGTAGTGGCTTGAAAACTACAAATCAAAATAATTCACCCTTTTATGTGTAAATCTCCTTCTCTTTGATACACGAATTGAAAAGCTGTCTGGTTTCCTTGTAGTTTCTGTAAGGAAGCAGCATGTGATGGTACCCTCTAGAATGCTATTTAAGCGTTATTTAAAGTGCAGACCTGTTAAGGTCAAGCAAGCTCATCTGCATGCTAAAACGGAACCCACCAAACCTTACACCTAAAACCAGCAAGCAAGGAGGGCTCGAGTTCCGCGGTTCCCTCCTGACAAGGGTACGGCGTGATAAATGGTGAAGCACCAAAAGATCAAAGTGGTTTTTCAGGGATAACACTAAAATCAGAGACAGAAAGACACCGAGTCTTGACGCAGGTGTCTGCTGTTCCAAAGCAGTCTATCTCAGGTATGACACTGCCAGCCCATCGCAAGGGACTGGCAATAATGGCATCAGCAAATTTAGACCCTGAGTGGTGCATTTTTGAGACAACAGAAAGAGTGAAGAGTCACAGCAAGAAGCCCACGTGGAAGGGATTACTGTAACTCACTGAACTTACCGGGAGCATATTGAAAAGAAACTTTTCAAGGCAGACATGGAAGGACGGGGTGATGTGTTTTGCTCATCTTCCAGAGTCACTTTCCTCTGTCCAAGCGCCTTAATCCAGATGTTGAAGTCAATAGCTGTCCAGCCTTTCAGAAAGATTATGCCCCTAAATAGCTACTTTAGGAAGTGTACTTTGCTTGGTGATAACACAAAGCAGTGGGTGGATGATTAACACCAATTAGGATTATTTACAAGATCCTAGAAAACAATAGGTCCATAAATCATTGTCTTATCAATTGTAGTTCCTCCCGCGTGATTTAGTCATCATTGGGCAAACTGCGTGTTTCGCTCTTCGCGAAGTAGAGAGCTGACTGATGTTAGCTGAAGTTCGTAGAAATGTTGAAGGTACAATATGACCTGCTAAAACAGCAGAGTGTTACAAAAAACTTCTGGTAGTTTTCAACATTTTTTATGTTATGAATCCTCTACAGTTTTTCCTCAGATATATTTAGTGTATTTAAGGCAACTGACAGTAACCTTGCTTCTCTTGGGTTACACTTCAGCTGTGTCTCCGCTAGTGTCTCAGTTTGGAGCGTGGGGTGGTTCTGCAGTAACCCCCTGGTTATCTCCATTTGTTGGGCACTAGTCCAGCTCTAGCTTTGGTGCGAGCTCTCTCCAAAAGCAAGCCAGGGCTTGGTGGGACGTTCAGCTCTGATCCACGCAAAGTCCTTCAGAGTGTATGTAACCCTACTTAGCAAGAGGAAGGCTGTCAAACTGCCCAGAGCTCCCGTGCCAGCCTGGAGTGGAGCTTGTGCTATAGAGAGGGTCAAATGCTTTACGGGACACTCTTTTTGCTGGTGACTGGCAGCTCTTGTGACCACTGCTCCTCTTTCTTCCACCAAGACTTGTCCTGGCTCGTTATCCTTTCTGTTTATTAACTGCCCCATCTTCTGTAGCTGTTCCTCCTTGCTGCTGTCCTTTTTTCTTCTACTTTTATCACTTTTTGTGATCGCTTTTCCAATTTCCAACCTTAGTCTCCCAGAAGACCTGGAGTGGTGATGCCTGGACGCAGAGGAGATCACACTGCTTATAAATCTGCACCTTGAGGAGGCCAAAAGTTTCTTCAGCAGCAGGAGGTAAGCCAGGACTGCTGGTGGGTGTAAGGAACAGAGAGCAATGCCACACGCATTGGAGAAGATGGAGGCAGCGTTCTTGAGGATGGAGACTTTGGGGCAGTATCATGGTCCTGTACAGAAAGCTTGAAGAGAACTTCAGGTGGGAACACACAACCGAGCCAGTTGCCTGTTTGATTTAGTCCATGGACCTCTGGAATCTGCACACCAGAGACTGAAAACTCTTGACTTACCTTTAATTTCCTCTTTGTGGACTTCTGATGTGATAGGAATGGCACAAAAAATTCACTATATTTGCTTTGCCATAACTTTTTCAGCCCGCTAACTTTCCCAGGACTACTTTCTGCTTGAATTACTGGAACTTAATTACGTGAGGCTTAATTTCAGTTACTTGGCCAGCTTTAAAAACATATATTCAAATTTAAACCACAAAGACAGAATTTTGGGAGCCTCTTTGTCCTTTGTGTTAGTTTAAATGAAGAAACTATGCCTGTGAATCTCTGCTTTATGACACCTATTCCAAGTCAGTCTCCCTTCTGGAGAGACTTCCCAGACTCTCAGCAGTTTAAGGGGGAGCACAAACTACCCCTTGTGTTATAGTTGATGTTTTTGAAACTGCGCAAACAATAGATGTTTGTCTCCTGCTTATGCATTTTCTTGTAAATAAAATGTACTGAGACCAGAGATGGAGTTACACTGACTTTATACCAGATAAGAGTTTGTATTGACATTTTACATAGAAGTGTTGTATTATCTGCACATTTCTCAAGTGGCTCATGCAATGTTTAATTGCAACAGAAAAAGAATGGAGAGGCAGAATCAAAGGAAGGGTATGGAAGAAAGAGCAGGTGAAAGGACACGGATGGGGAATGGTGGAGTTGGACAATAACACTGGCTGTCAAAGCGTTATCTGAGAATTCCTATGATTAGGATTTATTATTTTTCTGACCTCATCATTTCATTATAATCTGCTGCTTAGGCGATCAATAATAAATGGCCTCCATATTTCATTGCATTTGCTCACTTTGTCTAGAAGATTTTGCATCAATTTTTTCCCTCCATAAGATCTTATTTCTGCTAAGGCATGAAGACTTTCTGTTTCTGCTGGGGCTGACTTGTTCTTCTGGTATATCAGTGTTGTTATTTAGCTAGCAAGTTTCCCACAGCGATTCATCGAGCAACACTTCCATCTATCACATTGGGATGGTCAAGAAGATGTTGCAGCTGATGTGCAAACACCAACGTGTATCTGGAGCTGGGTACCCACCTCCAACTCAGCAGATAAAAAACCCTCCGAAGAGCCAACAAGAGAGGGCTTTTTTTAAACACCCCAACCAGCTAGTGGATTATCCTTAATGCGTTGGCAGCATGCCCCTTCCTTCCGCTGCAGGAATGCTAGCCTGGCTCTGCAGCCCTGTTTTTTTATGTTACAGCATGCAGAAGAAATAAAGTGCAAGACTGATTTATAATAGCTCATGGCACTTTTTTCCTCTGCAGCCCAGGATCACCTTTTTCACCTCCAAAGACGCAAGTGTAGTGAGCAGCACCCCTCTCTGGGGAGTGATCTTGCCTGGTCAGCGTGGCCATGCAGGAGAAGGCTCCATGTAGGGCTGGCTGTTGTTTCTGGGAGCTCGCTAACATATCTTCAAGGGCTGAGGGTTCAGCTTCTTCTGCGTGAGAGAGGCGAGGAAATGACCTTCACCCAGCTGAGCAGGGAACAACAGGAAACCCTCATGGTCCCAAGCTCCTGCCACTTCCCACCCCCCAGAATCCGGCACTCAGGGACCATTTTGACGAACTGTCAGGGTTATTGTCAGGGTTTAGCTGCTGCAAATATATTAGCAAAGTGTGCTGATGATTCATGGCGAAATGGTGCACGCTGATTTAAGTGATGGACTAGTCATTCTGTAATGGATTTGAGAATTCCCAATCAGATTGTACTTAGTTTTATCAAGCAGGAAGCTGGCAGGCTGTGTTTTAATCAACTGATAGCATCGCTTGGCAATTGGCGTCCAGCTAGCGAGCAGAGTATTTCTCAAAGACCAGCTTGCTAAGTTGCAAACAGCAATGTCCACTCAGATCCTTCAGGTTTACCTCCCACTTGTTCTGTTCAGCCTGTTTCTTTCCCAAATTAAACTTTCAGCTGGAAGTGCAGAAAGATGTAGCACGTACAGATCTGTGCTGCTCTTTTACTGGTGTTGGAGGGGGAATGGATGAGGTGGAAGACATTTGCTCCATCCTCCAGGAAGCTATGTTGAAACAACCTCCTGGACATAGCACAAAATCCCAGAATCATGCAAATTCAAGGATTTGATGCTGACCCAAGTTTTTGAGTGCTCGCATTCTGTAAGTGCAGTAAATTCATAACGCAGGGACACACCAAGTGGGGCATGGCCTTTTCCCCTTTGAGTCAGGCTGTTTCGTGACCCGCTATCTACTTTATCACCTAAGACATACCCTGTGTTCTGACGTGTGCCAACAGACATCAAGAATTATTTTCTTTCCTGATGAAACACATCAACCTCTTCATTACTTCTAGGAAAGACCAGCTCCTGCTGAGCATCTTCACAGCACAAACCTTCAGGTGCCATAGCTACCTTAACTAATTTCCTACTCTGGATTTATGTTCTATCACAATTGTGTTATGCAGCCATCTATACCCATGTAGCTGTACTCAAGCACAGAGTCAAACCTGGAGAGCTGGTTTGTTGTGCCTAGCTCCTGTATAGTAGTTACTCTGCTTAGCAACCCACCTCCAATATAAATATATCTGCTACTCTGAAGAGCAGGCTTTGAAAAGCACCAGAAGGGATCACTCCCCCATAAGATTCTTTCCAACATTGCAGAGCTGTTAGGACTTTCAGGAGAAATTTTTCTCCTGATTGAGCTTCCCATCCAGAAAGGTCAAGCTTTCACCCCAGGCTGATGAAACTCGGGTTCAACTTGCCGTGATGGGTCATGAACCCCCATTTAAAGATAGATCCTGTCTGAACTGCTCCTGAGCCATGCAGGGAGATGAAGAATAGCCATCCATGCAGCTGGCCATAGGGAGCCATCCATGATGTCTTTGCTCACAAAAAGTAATAAAAATAAAAGTGAAGCGTAAGTACCAGAGAGGAATGATTCATCAGGAAATTGTATTCTTGAAATCGTGTTGCAAATCCTGTGTGAGGGAGGAGGTGTATGTAAGTATAGAAGGGCCAGATCCTGCTTTGTCCAGATGAGTTGAAGATACGATGAAGGTTAACTGTCAACCCCGTAGTTTCAGGGAAAAATTTAACTTCCATCTGTGATATTGTCTGCTGACCATTACATGAAAATCAGAGAAATTGGAAAAGATCCCTGTCTCCAGTGTCCCATCCACCTGAGCACTTCACCAGGCAGCGCCACCCAGTGCAAGAAGTGAAGGATTCCAATGCCAGAACCACCAAAAGGGCATGTGAAAGCAAAGCTGAAAGTCTTCTGCCTTTTCTCCCTGGACTGGAGACCATAACATTTCCACAGGGTTATTTTCTGTGTAAACACTTCTATTTGTATACAGTTTTACAAATTCAAATAAAAACATATCTTGCAGACGTATTCAATAGTTTAATTTTAACCCAAGATAATTAATGTGTCCGAACTTTATCATAGAGCATAAGTAAATTAGAAAAATCCCCCAGCCAGATGTGAACAGCCTAATCTTGACTTTCCCATCAATGTTTCATAGGTTTGAGTTCATTTATTACAATGTTTGCTCACTTTTATAAAAACCCTGCTGATGGAATCATCTGCTTTCTGACAGCATCTCCAGGGACAAGAGGCCACGTTACAGTATCTCACATTATATGTCATTCAGTCAATGTCTCCCAAATCATAAAACCTATGGAAAGGGAATAGCATTTGAATAGCAGATTCCTCCTTCTTTTCCTTTTTCTGATCATTTTTTTTCCTGGCAGAGTGTAGACCTCCTCGTGCGATCTGACCCCATGTGGGCAGGCTGCTCATCTCCGTTCTGTAGAGAAACAGGATCCGAAGTTCATCTCTCCTTCTCTACCTGCCTGCTTCATCCCATCTCACATTGCCTCATATATAGATTGGGTTTTTTCCTTCTGTCTTCAGGCTCTCATTTATATCACCTCGCTGTCCATATTTTGTGCCTATGGATGCTGCTCGGTGAACTGATGAACTGGAGCACAGTACTGATCCAGCTAACAAAATATCAGAAAAAAGCCTGTTTCAGAGCAATCATTTCCCTGGTCTGAATCATTGCATTTCTGTCCAAAAATTTGCGCTAATACCGGATCAGGGTGGGTAAAAAGAGACAAGACCTCTCTAGCCAGCACTGGTGCTCACTCATGCTCCTGTTGCTCTGCCTTCTCGATTTTTCTCAGCTGTTGCAAGGATTTTGGTAAAGACTTCAAGGAAGGGTTATATGGTCTTAAAATTTCCATTGATCCATTCACGTACACCTAGTCAGACAAGACTTCAATTTTTAAGATTCTTTCCCTATTATCCTGGAAATTTGCTAATCACTGTAGGAGCTTGCTAGCAACTTGCTTGAGACACCAGTTTCAATGAAGCAAAGCACTTGCAGCTTGCATAAATCTCAACACGTGAATCTGTGGGTTCTTTTGACTGAAAACAGTTTTTCCAGGAGATGATCCCATTGCTCTAGATATTATTTTAACGTTCAAATCTAAGGCCAAGACCTCAATCCCATTTCATCCAGTGTACCACGAGCACCATAACTAATTTTGTTTTGTATGGTAAATCCATTCCAGATTACCACTTCCACTGCATATTTCGTCATATAGGAACTGTGGACCAGACTATCTAGTCTGATTAATACCAGGTTATTATGCCTGCTAGTGGACTTGTAACACAATTTTGCAACAGGAAAGTAATCATGGCCTTTTTAAACACTGAGAAGAGCATAGAAAAGGATAACATTGGGACTAAACCAATTCTGGCAATTTCTCATTTCCATTTTTTCAGAAAAAAAAAATCATAATTGAGACTTAAAAAAGAAAGAAAAGCCCTCCTTGACTTTAAGTGTAAAATCCATTTTAGTAGCAGGAAGCTGTTATATGGTTAGAGCAGTTATTTTTATTGTCTGTCTGGGTATAGTTTTTAACTGCAGGCACAGAATAAATCAATAGTGTCATAAAGCTCCTCTCACCCTCTGCCCTTTCTAAAGGGACATTGTTCAGTGTCTGTGCTGGATGTGACACAGGCTGCTGCTTTGGTGCACAGAATTACGCCTCGACTAATGTGCTAAGGGAGAGCTTGAAGCGCGACACATGTTTACCTGTATCTCTTTGTCTGTATCATCTCGGAGCCACCAGATTAAAAGCAAAATAAAACGCGGATAATAAAACACACACACAAATGCACAGAAATTCTCCATCAGAAGAGAGGGGGTTATTCTGGTTTTTCTCTTGCAAATGATATTTCAATGAATTTGTCCATTCATAAATCTTCTCAGGTCACATATTTCCAAGACTATCCAAGAAGGAAAAGCACACAGTGATTGATAGGATAGTCCCCACAACTTAAACCTGACTGTAATCTGCTCCTTAATACAGCGAGGAAGGATGTAGCAGGATCTGGCTGTAGGAAGCTGAAGCTAGATAAAATTGCCCTGGAAGTGTGCCTTTTTAATAGCAAGAGTAGTTAACGGCTGGAACAGTTGGCTTAGGAATGCGGCGGATTTAGCATTACTTTCAGTCTCTAAATCAAGAGTGAGTGTCTTTCTGAAGATATGCAATAGCTTCAGCAGAAGTTATGGCTTTGATGCTGAAATGAGTGGGTGAGGTTCTTCAGCTGTGTTACATTGGAAACAAAACCAGATGATTATGATGGTCCTTTTCAGCCTTACTAATCCATTAAATCCTGGTTTGGGGCCTTTCACACATTGGGGTTTAAAGCAGCCTCTTCAGTTTTCCGGATGGTTTCTGCAGGCAATACACGTTCCAGAGCTGGGTCTGACAAACTCCATCTAAATGAGCGTCCGGAATCAACACATTTCATATATAAATCGCTGTCTCTGAATGCAGTTCCAGATCCATTTCCCCCTGCAGCTGAGTTCACTTTGTCCGTTCTGTGCAGCGAGGATTTTCCTTTGCAAAGAAGATACACATCTGAGCCGAAATACGCACCACAAGTTGCTGGATACCCTGAGAACAGTCACCCCTAGCATGGACCACAGAAAAGGAAACCTTTATGGATCAAATTCTTGAGGCATTTATTGTCAGCAATGCACGCTGTCGAGTTAATTCATCGCTCTTCTCCTTGCCTTGTGCATTGCAACTTCCCCAGGTTGGCACTTCTGACAAAGGCATGAAAACTGTCCTTGTGCTGCAAGTGGGAGGTGGAGACAGAGAAAATCTGTGCTCTGTCTGTGGGGCTCCGTGCTGAGACAGCTTTATTTTCACATCTAGTCACAAGCTGATCGGTATTACCTCGGAATTTGTTTTGAGGATGGCTCTCGAGAAAGGGAATTGGAGTTTGGATTCAGTAAGATTAAAGAAAGGAACCCACAAAATAACACGAGCGGTTTCTGAAGGCAGTGCTGCTCACGTGTAGCTCAGTGCTCGGCAGGCAGAGAGGCTGCGGGAGTTTACACTCTCCTTGGTGAGCGTGGAAGTTGTTGACCGTGAATAACATTCATCTGGGTAACCTAATCTTTGTTTTCCTTCTGTCTGCAAAATGCTTAGTGCTGGATTTTGATGCCTATAAATACTGATTTGGATTTCCCTTCCTTCCCTCCCTGCACGCTGTTGAAAGCAAAGCCATCTCAGCCCAGCGCCGGTCACTGACTCCTTCCCTCCGGCTCTTCCCCGTCCCTGCGGAGCGTGAGCTCGGTGGCATGTGGCCCCTGCGCTTCCCCTCGGGACACTGGCACTTGGGAACAAGAATAACAAATGTTGGGGAACAAATGAGACCCCAGCGGCTACAAAAAACAGTTTAGAAGAAAAAAAACCACGAGCTTCCCTGATTCTCAAACTTTTTCATAAATAGCCAGTGGCCTGAACAGCGGCAAGCAGCAACAATTGTAATAAATTACAGTAAATATCGTGCTGCCGTAAGTGACAGCAAACCAAACCCACTGCTGTTCAGAAATGAATTGGAGAAAATATTTCTTAATCTCTTTTTGTATTCTTCAGCCAGCTGTAATGATTTATAATACCGTGAAGTAGTTGCTGTACGGAGTTGTCTCTTAATCATCTGTCTTAGCATCTCGCTATTATCCACGTGTGCCTGTGCTTTGGTGGGGGCTCCGGCACAGCCCATCCATGCAGGGCTGTCCCTGGCAGCTGCCACCGCCCCGGTGCACAGGCTGGGGCCGGGGCCGTGTGTGCTTGCCCTGGGAATAAACTGATTTAATGCAGCCTTTCTCCGGGACCCTGCTGCCTTCGGGGACAAATCTGCTCTTGGGAGGAGATGGGCTGAAATAAGGAAGCTGTGCTCAGTCCCGTAACAGGGCCTTGAGCGAAGGTGTTGCTCCCGAAGCCATCTGTTTTGAGCCTGTTCGGCTGTAAATAATCCACGTCCAGCGGACGTGGGGGGTTCTGGTGCTGGTGTGCGTCGGATGGATGCCCTGGAGACCGGTCTGTCCCCCTGAGAGTCCGCGAGCACACTCGTTGTCAGCACAGGAAAATCAAATGGTGGGGAATAAATTAAACTGGGAACACAGTATCAATCGCTGCTGTCTTTGTCAACTTATTACCAAAGATTTATACGTGACGCAGTGAGGACTGCTCAGTGACACATTTTAATTTAATTAAATTTCCTGTTGGATTGATGTCTGATCAATCAATAATGTTAATGTTTTTGCAATTTAGAGATTAAAGCTTGGATGAGCGGATATTGAAATACTCTCACATCCAGCTGCCTGAGAATATCTTCTTCTGCTTCCATTTCTCAGAAAACCTGTTTTGGACCAGGATGCATCCTGGGTCTTGCTGTGTACCTACACCAAGCCTGAAAGCTTTACCCCATCGTGGCAGAGGGCGAGGGAGCCGTGCAGCAGCGTCACTCCTCGGAGAGGCAGAATTGCACGGAGCCAAGAGCTGCATTTGTGCAACATTAGTGTAACTCTGTGTATGTTCTGTCTGATGTCCAATATAGGAGAAAGTTTGAAGAATGAGGCGTTGCTGGTGCGATGCGTCCCTTTGCCACGTGCTCCTCGTTCTGGAAGTCAGCAGCGTAGAGGTTGCACCTGAGTTTTGAATCTAGTGGCCACCAAGGTGTCTGTCCTCCATGGGTCCTCTCGTCCCCTCTGGATCCCACTCGCTCCTCTGGCCGCCGCAGCCTCTCGCAGCGGTGAGTTCCCCAGTTTAACTGCTGCTTTCCAAGCTGCCATCCCGGGGACAACAGGATCCTGGTCTGGAGCTGAATTTAACAATTCTTGAAGCTCCTTGCCTGTCCAGATTTCTCACAGATGAGCTAATTGTGCTCCACCCTCTTCAGGCTGTGAAGATAAAGATGCTGTAGCATGTCCACGGAACCTTTTTTTTCCTCTTACTGCCTTGTTTCATTTAGAGCCTCAAATATTTTAGTAGTGAGGTCAGGAAAGGCTTTAACTTATTCAGGGGAGTTATTCTACACTGACTTTTCCATGAGGCCTTGGGGTCTTACACAGCCCTTTAAAGACTTATGACTCAAGGCAAAAAAAATAATCCACATTTTCAAACTTGTAGAAGTGTGAACCCAGATTTCATTTGAGTTGCAGCCATGGCCATAGTCTCAATAAGTCAAACTAATTTGTCAGATCTTAACACTTGAAACTTGGACGGTGAGAAATCCCAGCCTGGCTCTGAGGTCTCCCTGGTCCCCATGTCTGTGCTGTAGCTGGCTCTGTGCCCACAGGGTGCTCATATGCTTGTTGTATTTTGGGGAGCCTTAAAAGGGCCGA
Organism: Tauraco erythrolophus; assembly: GCF_009769465.1. Classification (NCBI taxonomy): domain Eukaryota; kingdom Metazoa; phylum Chordata; class Aves; order Musophagiformes; family Musophagidae; genus Tauraco; species Tauraco erythrolophus. The sequence continues at coordinate 16,737,762 of NC_141479.1, read as the reverse complement.
TTTCTTATCCAGCTGTATTTTAAAATCTGTAAAATCCCTACATGTTCCTTCCCTGAAGGATGCTGTGGTGGCTGGTGGCTGTGTACCTGGCCCTCGGATAGCCCCGGAGTAATGCACAGCAGGAAGAAGGGAGAGAGAAAGAGGGAAAGGAGGAAGGGGAAAAGAAAGAGCAGCTCATGTTCCACTCCAGCACAGGCACCTGGGGGCTGGGAGTCAGCAGCTTTTTGATGGTACAAGAACTCCTCAACTTAAAACAGGAAACAAAAGAAATACCATGACCAAAGAACTTTGCCTTGACCTCCTCATGAGAGAGTCAATGACTTTAAAGTAAATTGGAACTTCTTGCTGGGATTTATTTGGATGTCGGTTGCTCCTTACCTCGTTAGAATAGCGATATTTGGAAATGTGCCAAAAGATGTAGGCAGGCTGTGGGACGCGGTGAAGCTCGGTGTGGGGGAATGCCAGTTTGCTCTGCGAGAGTCTCCTTTTGGTCTTTGGTGTGTGTCAGGGAAGGCTTTGCAAATTCGCGTCTTGCTATCGAAATACCCGACATTGCAGACACCGTGTGCGTCGGGTTTTCTTTCTTCCTCTGTTGTGAGCTCGGCCAGACACGTGCTGCTGTGGGCGAGGGGGCAGCGTGCCCGGGGTGCCCAGCTGAAGCTGGGGTGGGAACGGGGTGGGGGGGATGTCAGTGCTTGTGCGTGTGTGCGCGTGCGTGTGTGTGTGTGCACGCGGGTGGGGAAGGCAAGGGAGAAAGGGGTATTTGTTCCTTGGAATGAACTGAGGGAAGTGGACCTACTGCTCAACTAATCCACCTTTTTACACTTAAGCCCTGATATGTAATGCTTTCCAAGGCTGGTTTTCGTAGGTAGGACTGCTGTGAGTTGGACCAACTTGCTGAGAGATCACCTGGGAAATAATTTTTTTCCTTCCTTCCTTCATTCCTTCCTTCCTTCCTTCCTGCACACAGCCCAGCACACTGTGGTGCTGCCCAGGTGGTCGGGGTGGGCTGAGGACCACCTGCTCCGGCACAGGGAATCGCATCACGAAACATTGTTAGAAGGGATGCTCCTGTCTGTTAGGGATTTGCTGTACCCTCATAAAAAAAAAGTAAAGGGCTAGATTTTTGGTTATTTTTTGTTGTTTGCAGCAGCCCACGCTGCTCACACCATCTCCCAGAAGCAGCAGCCAGGTTTCGGCTTCGCTGGCTCATGCCTATGCTGGTTCCACCTAAGCTGTTTCACAGTCAAAAAGCACCATAAGCCCTGAGAAAATGGTGTCCTGGGGAGCAGCCCAAGCTTTTGCCATGTTTGACCATTGAGTGTTTGGATCTAGAATTCCTTATGTGGTTCAACATGCCACCTTGCTGCTCACTGTGTCATGCCGGATCAGGGCCTGGCTGGTTTGCTGGTCTGGGGGCTGTAACCTGTAAGGAAGGTGGGAGCACAGAGCAAAGCCACGCTGTAAGTCCCACAATCCCAATCCTGCAGTGAAATACATTTAGACAGCATCACCAGGCTACTTTTTAGAGTTGTTCATCTTACCCTGAAGAGTAAATTCGTATAGGAAAGTAATTTATGATCTGGGAGGGCTGTTACTTACAAGCTAGTAAAACAACTTTAGCTGGACTTTTACTACCTCCAGCAGCAAGCACCCATGCTGAAGCCAGGAATGAGCTATTTCTTGCTCGCTGTGATACAATGTGATCCAGAATGGAGCCACATGGCTTTTTGGCTTGCATTCATCTTGTTTCCATGCAATGTGTTTAAAAAGAAATAGCTGATTTCTACTTGCCGTGTTTACAGTCAAGTCACATTGTTTCAGCAACTGCATGAGCTTTCAGTGATTTGTTCATGTGTAGGATCAGGATGGCTTCTAGTATAACCTGGGCTCCCTACTTAGGACCTCTTCTCTCAACTTTAGCTGACCAGAAATTGGCCATCTTCTCCATGCCAATCATCCAGGATCCCTCCATCTTTGGGTGGGCTGAGCCACCCTTTCAAGGTAGTTTGTTCTCCTTGTTGACTGCAAGTGAAGTTGAACTTGGTGCTTAGATCATTAAAAAATGTCATCACAAGTTTATTGTATTAAAACTGTCACAGTTCTTCTGCACCCTTCACTGCAGAGTGACTCCTGCCTGACTGCGCCTCAGACACTGAATACTGTCAGGTATCAGCTTCTGCATGGAGATGGGCTCAGCCCCACAGGTGGCTGATGCTGGATCTCATCACACATTTCCCCCAACTGATTCAAGCCAGAGAAACACAGAAACACAGGCCCAAGCCTCCTGTGAGGATGATGTAAATAAAAAATGACTGAAGCCCATGCTGGTACCACTCTGATAGCAGAGCAGAATCGGGCCCATTTCATCCATTGCAAAAGCATCCCTCAGAGATGCTGAGCAAGACTTAACTGCAATTTTCTGTTTAAATTGGGTCTTTCTGACGTTTAGAGGAAAAAGCTCCTTTACCCTTTACCGTATTCTGCATGAGAAAAGATCTTCTGCAGTACAAATACTCGAGTATGTCCCAGTCAGCAAATTAGAATCCAGATTATTTTTTATACCATGACTTACTGCCTCTGTTTCAGGCAACAAAGTATGTGTGTGAGTATACAGCAACATTTAGCGCTTCAATGCTGGCCACAAGTAGCCAAAGCCATTGGGTTTAGCATTACACATGGGGCAAAGCAAGTCAAAGCCCTTTGCAATCGACTACCATGTTTGAAGAAAAAGCATATGTTTTTTACCTCCCTGTTTGGGACCTGCTGATTGTGTCCTGAAAGTCATTGCATTTGTGATTACACCCTCAAAAATAAAGTTTTGAGGAGCTGCGTGCCCTCCTGCTGCCCTGCAGGCAGTCCTGGCACCGCTGAGCTGCCTGCCAAGGTCTGCGTTGGGCTGGGAGCGCTTTTTGCTCATTACGCCTTCAAAAACTGGGAGAGATGAAAGCAAAAATGAACCTGTGGAGAAAGCCTCAGCAGGGCCGTCTTCCAGTCCTGTTGAGAAATGCTCAGAAGACTGAAGCTTGGTGGTTAGGTTCAGACCAGGAACCTCAAAAAGTGGTATGGGTGATTTTTTAGAGAAAAATGTCTAGTTTCTCTGAGGGAAAGAAAAGCTCCAGTTTCTACACTAGTGCAAGAGATCTGGACTTCCTAGGTGGAAGGGAAATAAAGAAGAGTAGAGATATGTGGTTGCGCTTTCCATGTGTATTTTTAATTATGGCACATTTATCATTCTTAGCACTGCCTTGAGCAAAGAAAGGTAACACAGCGAAAGCAATAGCAAGATTTTCACACGTGTAGCCAGTCTCAAAATCAATGGGAGTTCGGTATCTAAATACCTTTAAAAACCTGACCACCAGTTCCCTGAGGCCTCCCGTGAATATCACAGCCTTAAATCCTGGTGGATGTACCGACGTTGCTCAGCCCGTGGAAGGCAGGGGGTTGCGCTCAGGGCGGCCTTTGGTTTGTAATGTGAAGGGCTGAAAAAATGTCCCCTCTAAGGTTGGTGGGATTAAAGCTGCACACTCTTATGCTCCAGTACCTCTTTGGGTGCAGGTAGCGTTCAACCGTGTACCAGCAGAGGAATTTGGTGACTGTTCACAAACGCATTTTAGTAAATGTTCATTACCCCTCCTACATTTAAATATTTCAGGGGGGAAAATGCGAACCTTCACTAACTCTTGGTAGGAAAGGAGGAACAAAGGACATGTACGCTTATTCGTTTGCGTACAAACAGAACCAATAAATATCGAGAGAAATTAAAAAACGGTTTCCACTGAAGATGAGGGAATCTGCTGAGGTTGTGCCATGTGGCGGATGCGAGTGAGGAATCTCGCCGTGCCTCCCCTTCCATCCTGCCGAGGCGGCACTGTGGCGCGTGCTTGTCTTGCTGCTGCGCGCAAGAGGGAGCTCGCCCGAGGCTGGGTCACACCAGTGACTTGCTTAGCCAAGGTGACTCCTCTCATCTGTTACATATCATTGGCTTGTAAATAACAAAGCAGCCTCCGTTTGCTCAGGGCAGGGAAGCTGACAACCCCCTCCCTCCTTCGGGATGCTGAAACAATTCCATGCGGGAGGAAGCCACAAGCGCTTGTGTCTTTACTGCAGACGGAGGATTGGGTTGGTCTTTGCTCCTCGTTAATTAGAGTATATTGGTAAAGCGACCCCTTTTTCCTGCTCCTGGAAAATCTGGGCTGTCAAGGCCTAATTCCTTGCACCTATCAAGTATGAGATATGTTTACCAAGTCCCTCCAGGTTTAGCCGGGTTGCTATCAAAACCGGGGAGTATAATTCTATCAATGAAAACCGCTATGACAAGGTCTGTCCCCTGAGACAAACGGCCTGTTCCATGGAGGCTTTAAATAGGAGCAATAATGGTAGTGAGCAGCACTGAGTTGAATAATTAGATTGTTCTTCATAAATCCTCAAGTGAAGACTTCCAAGCAGGTCCATTATGTGTGTCGTATGTTAGCACTGAGCTTTATGTGGTGTGGACACCGCTCTGTGCCGGGCTGCGGTGATGGCTGAGTAAATCACCAAAGATTGGGACAGGAGGAGTACGGCTCCTTCCCCTCTGTGTCTCTTCCCCCATGGAGATCATCTGCTCTGAACTGCAAACACTCTGGTTATTTATTTTATTGCTCAAAGAGTTTTCAAGAGGACTAACTGGAGTAATCTCTGAATATTTATGTTTTGTTTGTTTATATTCAGAGACTGGAAAACACACATATTTTGTTCACGTCCCCAGACTGGTTCATTTACTGATTCACTTAAAACATCCTGGCAGATCCATTGAGAGATAACTTCTTCCTCAGAGGGATGCAGTTGTATAATAGCAGCTCGGTATTATCTCCACATATCCTTGGTGGGATTTCCTCTTCCCAACTGAGAACTCATCTTTTCTTTTTAAAAAAAAAATCTTTCTTCCTCCTCCCCTTTCAATTATTCAGGTTTTCTCTCTCTTTCTTGCTTTCTCTATCAGTTACAGAAAGAAATCTCAGATGAGCAAATGTCATTTAACCCTAACCCTGATTGGTAATTTTTAGATATTTCAGAGGAAATCCTGGTGGGCCACGGCGTTTGCGGGCAGGGACGTACACCCACCCGCGGCACGGCGCGTGTGCGTGCTCAGGCGAGCACTTCTGCTACACCCAGGTGCGCTCTGTTCGCTTAGAAACACGTTTGTCAGACCTGCTTAAGCAGTGCCGGTAAAAAGAACGAGAAATGGCGTTATTCCCCTGAGAGCAGTCCATACACCAAACTGTTTTGTCTGCCAGTAAGAATCTGGTGTCACGGTAAGGTTTATAGGAGCTGACTGGCAAAGGGTGTCCTGATGATAAATAAAACACCACTATCTACTATAAACTATCGCTAGCACTCCTAGCCCGTGACTCTATGCATCTGAGCAGCTGCAGTGCCCTTTCCAGTTGCGTTGGCTATGCAGATGTGGCACCTGCCTTTGGACCAGGCCCTTCGTTATAGGCAGCTGATGGGGTCCCATGAGGGAAGGGACACATCATACAATAGGCCCAGGAACAAGCACCAGCCATGAGCCAGCTTCTGATAAAGCTCATGGCTTGCTGGCAAATTCTTCAGCTTGAACACAAGCATTAGGACGAGGTCTTGGGCTGGGTGTGATCCACCGGCTCCACCGTGACCCACCGTGCTCTGGTACCAACAGCCTTGCTGCCCAGTCATCACCCACCTGTCCCTGATGGAAAAAGTTCTCTAGTGTCAAAACACTGCCAGGATAAACAGTGTTAAACATTTTACAAGGCAATTTAGGTGATAATCATCAGGGTAATAGAAAAGTATTATCCATATTCATTTAAATGTGTGCTGTGCTTTCCTTTTCGATTAGCTTAAGAAATTCCTTGCCAGGCTATGAAAATAAAGTGACTGTGAGAATTTTTAAAGGCACATTCCTCCTCGCATCGTAAGAGCATGAATGCCAGGAATTTCCTATCCATAAGAAGTTTGCATTCCTGGGACGCAGTGCTCGCACCCTTGAACACAAACTACCCCGATGCTGGAGCAGAAGCTGGTCCCGCTCCTTTCTGCTCTGCCTGGGCAGCTGGAGAGGGGTTGCAGAGTTTCTCAGCCTGACCCGAGCTGCGAGTACCGAGCACAGCCCAGAGTCAGGCCACGTCCATCCGAAGGTGATTTCGCTGCCATGCCTGGAAATTTTCAAAAGACATTGTTTCCTAAGATCTGGCCTTTCTTTAGGCTGGTTCAGGGTTGAGTGGAGCTGCCTGCAGGCTAGCAGGCTTTGTGCCCATCAGGCAGAGCTGGCAGCAAGGATGTCTTCCAGCAAGTTTGTTATCTAGTCTGAGAGAGGACCAAGTGGCACTTGATCCTCGGGCACAGTAGTAATTTGGTCATTCAGGTGATAATCACCGTTTGTAATTTGATTCATCGGATGAGAGTCCACCTGGTATGTCCAAATAAAAAAAGCAGTTTGAGGTATTTTAATGTCACAGAGTCTGATCTGTACATTGGTCAGGAGACGAGATGTCGAGCAGAGCTCTGGACAGGTCTGGGGACTCCTGTCCCACCAGAGGCAGATCAGAGCACACAGTAAAATCCAAGAATCCCACACCAAAAGCAACTTGTGTTCCATAAAAGTGGAGTTAGATCTTCTTAACAGGGTCCAGGCAGGTAAAACTGGTCCCAGTTTGGAGACGGGACTGAGTCATCAGCCCAGCTGCTTGTTGCACACTTTGCTTCTGGCGGAGAGCTGCAGATCTGTGATGCAGCTGGACGGAGGCACCCGGGACACTCCAAGGAAATGGGAAATGTGTCTGCGGACGTTAGATGATTCAGGTTTTGCTGGCAGCTGAACAGAAGTTTTCTGGATTTCAATTTTGAACTCGGGCAGCTTTATTCCGCCCCGTTCCCACGGCGGGCACCTCCATCCGCTTACGAGCCGGGCCTTGGCGCTGCGTCAGCGCGCGGCGGTAATGGCACTTGCCTGCCTTGGAGGCTCACTGGGGAGTCCAACATGGGCTCAAAATCGGGGCCCTTTGGTCACAGGATCATGTAAGAACCTTAGATACATTGATTTTGTCTTCCAGAAGGTAAGGTTCAATTTTCAAAAGTTTCTGGGAGGTACCTGCTGAAGCCAAAAGCTGGTTCGCACCATCTAATTTTACTCTCGCTCCATTTGTCTGCCGGCTGGTCCCAGGCCAGGCCCCTTCCCAGTGCTGATATCCCTGATGAAAATAAAGGCAGTGGGGTTTTTCATGCATCAAAAACCTCCTGTCTTAAGATGAGGAAATATTTGCAGCGAAAACACAAGGTGTTCTTTGCTCTCCGGAGATTACTTTATAAGCCTAAAACACATCAAGCCCCCAAATGTTTGTAGATTGTCTGAATTTCCTAAAGTAGGTTTAATAAATGAAGACTCAAGACTGAGAACATTGTCTGTTTGCAGTAGGATTTCTCATTACGTTTCATGCCTATTTCAGCTTTATGAGGATATGCTGGTTTAACTCCTTTCTGATGCTGTTTCTTAATACGATCAGATTTCCTAGATTAGTAAAGGTATATGAAACAAAACCTGGAATTAGATTTGCAGAAAGTCTGTTATTTATACTAGATAATAGTTAGACGTTAAACCAAGACAAAAGAAATTCACTGTCACAATAACAAATCCATTTGAAAATCCATTTTCAAAGCAATCAAATCACCGCAGAAACCCAATGACAAATATATAACAACAATGTATATTTATGCAGTAACTTTCACCCCAAGGAAACCAGAACCTCCAAAAATACCAGCGTGGAAGGTGGCTCTGGGGTGACAAGGTCCCAGTGAGTGACACCGGGGTTTTGGAGCAGCCCTGGCAAGGTCACAAAGACCCCCAGCATCCCAGGCAATGCAAGCTCTGTTTCCAGCCAGGCTGCTGTGCCCACGGTCAGCATGCTTGTGAATGAGAGGTGAGCTTTGCCTCTCTTTGCAAAGGGCCGAACAACACAAAAAAAACCCCAATTTCCCCTTTTCAGGGCATAAACAGGATGGAAGGGCTGCTTCAGCCCGGGATTGTCTCTCCGCGTGAGGCTGCTCTGCTCTCTGGGTGCACAATCACAATGGTTTTGCATGGGGGATTTTTACAGCCTTTTGAAAAACACCGATATTTTTACTCAATATTAATGGGAGCTTGAGTTGAAGTCAGCTCGAGCTGCAGAACAATGCTCATAATAACGATTTATGTATTAAATGCAGCCGATCTGTTGTTTTTATTATCTTGATGTGGTTTTGATGTTGGGTTTTCATATGAACAGCAGCCAAGTGGCACTGAAACCAGCTTCGAAGGCGTGCGTGTGTGTGCATGCCTTAACAAACACCGCTCACCTGCGGTGCCTCAGTCGGGGCCCGGAATAATCGGGCGTAAGTAATAAGCGGCGCTTTGCGGGATGTCGTCACTCCGTCGGTTTCGATATGACAGAGTCGTTTGGGGCCGGGAAGCTTCTACCGAGGTTTTGTGTATCATCTGCAGGTACTTTTCTGTCTCATCTGTGGAAAATTGATCCATACAGTCTCTTTGGAGACCTACATCAAATATTAATTTTGCCTATTTGTTCGATGTAATTAGCAGGTGTGATTAATCAATTAATCAATCCACGATTCCTATCTGTGCCGCAAACAGCTCGCGGGGCTACGCGGGGACGGCACGAGCAGCCGTCCCACAAACGCCTCTCAGCTCCCTGTCCCAGGGGCCCTCCCCGGCCCCCCGTCAAGGTCCGCAGCCACTGAGCTCTGGTGCCACCGGTGTCTCTCACACCCCAAAGTGCCCGAAGAGCCCATCAGCACTGGGAGAGGACCTTGCTGGCATTGCTGTTGGGGCTGGGGGTCAGAAAGATGCCCCTGGGCAAGGGGTTCGATGGCCCCAGTGGATCCCCTGGGTCCTTGCTGTGCAAACGAGCAGCCCGTGGCTCCAGGCGATGCCTCATTGTGTCTATGGCTAGAGGGGACACAGCAGAAAAGAGCTGCCAGAAGTGGATGAACTTTTTATGGCAAGCTTTTGGTGACCTTCCCAGCCTGGTTTTGCTGGTCCGAGGGATTCAGGTAGGTTGTGTGAAGTTCAGATAGACCCGAAGTTCTTTAAACACTTAGAAATGCCAGATTTTGGGACTTTTGCTGAGTGGGCAGCAGACAAAATCCCAGCCTTCCACTCAGGGACTCACGGACTTTTTAAATTTAACTGCAGAAGTGGTGCTGGATTTCACGGAGAGTGGGGAGTCTGCATCATGTGGCAGGAGGAAACGAGCACCCTTGGGTGTTCCCCTTCCCTGGAGTGCCTGTTTGGGGGCAGTGGGAGGGGTATGACCACAGATATTACCTGCAAAGCAGGGAGATGTGTCCCTGTGCTAAATTGCCAGGTACAATGCTTCGCGTTTCCTGGTGACAGGCAGCAAGGACCCAGCAGAGCAGCATGGCAGGACCTTGGGCTTTGCTTTAGCCAGGGGCAGAGGGTTGAACTGGTATAAGTACAGGAGCCTTCCATGCAGGATGGGGATTTTCAGAGGGTCCAGAGTTTATAGAGACATGCTGGGGGACGTTACCGCAGCCTGCAGCTTGCACAGGATTTCTTCTAACACTGGTAGCCTCTGCTTTGCTTTTTAGTAAAAGTGGCTTGACCGAGGTGCTGGGTTACACAGCTGAAGTCTGTCTGAGTCCTCTCTGAACCACTGCCCCATTTTCGGTGTCGTGTTCTGGACCATCTCTATCCTGTCCTGCCTGTTTTTCTCTGCTTTCCCCCTGCTATCAGGAGCCCTGCCATCTTGCACCTTGCCCACCATCACCCTGCAGAATCTGGACCAAACTGCACATCTGTCAAGCTAAGGTAGGAATGTAATCCAGGAGTAGCCACATGTGCAGGCAGCCCCTGGGTCTGCCTTAAATCCTCTTCCTGTTCCGTGATCTTTTAGTTCAGCAAAGCCTATTGCCATAATATATTATCCCTCTGGCCAACCTGACCTCACCCTGGCCTAGGGTGGGGTCCTTTTTTTTCCATTTATTGGGCTCATTGGGCCTGATTTCATTCGTGTGCACTGTATGCTTTGCTGACCCGGGAAGATTTGATGTTCCACAAAGGCAAATGCCCCCCAGAAGATAAACTGGTCTTGGTTTCGGTGTGATTTTTGGATTAGAACCACCCAGGGTAGCACTTTCCTCTGAATAGTTTTTCTACGGAGTAAAAAGTATGAGTCTCCATCTGATGCCTCGAACTGTCATCATAATAACCTCAAATATAGCTGTCTTCACCACATCACCGTCCTCCTCTCTGACCCATAAAGTTTTACCATTACAACCTGCCCTTAATCACCTAACCATTTCCTTAGTCTTTCAAGGACAATGGTTTTTATGCCATACTTGCTAACCTTACGTATTAGTCTACCAGCCTGGGCTGTGTTTAAATGACTTTTCTGAAATCTATGTGGATTAGCTCCACTGCTTCACTCCTGCCTGTTTTTCACGTTAGCTCCTAAACCAAATTCTGCCACATTTGTCAGACAAGATTTACCCTTTATGGAGCTGGGCCGATACATTTATATCTGTTCATATTTCTCCAGATGTTGGGTGATCTCATCCCTGCCAGCATATCCGAAATCTTGCCTCTGATTAAAAAACAAATCACTTTTGGCAGGTTCAGGCCAGATTCTCAGCCGACGGGCCAGTGAGTGTGTGTGCACGGCATCAGTTTTTGCGAGCGTTCACATCGGCCGATAATCTACTGCAAATACGTCCTGGCCTCTGCCTATCTCTCCTCCTAGATGCTCGAAGATGACTGCTTTATATCAGTTTCTCTTTACCTCTTTTTATCTCCAAGAAATGACTCAAAAACTCTGGTTTTGGGCCCTTGATCTCTCCTGCTGTTCTGTTGAGCAGCATGGGCTAGAAGCACACCCTCAGCACCCAGCCCTGCCTCCTTCTCCACAGTACGAGCTTGCTTCAGTGGTTGTTTGTGCTCTCACCTCTTCCCTGCTTGGCTGTCACAGGAAACTTTGCTTCTGTGTCCGTCATCTTACCTCCGGATTCCCTCATGAGCACCAGCCAGGGGAAATAATTCCATTTCCCTCATTTCAGTCCCTCTCCCCATGTTATTAAACTGTCTTGGCCACCTCTCAGTGGTCCGGCAGCTCCCTCTTTATCTTGTCTCCTTTACCTGTTTAAAAGAAATCTTTTATTGTTTTTATTCACCCCGTGGGCAATTCTTCTCTCTCTGTCATATTTGGTTTCCTAATCAGCTTTTTACATCTTTTCAGCTTTGCTTTATAATCCCTTTCATCCCCTTAATATTTGCCTTCTTACCCATGTCACCTGCCTCTTTCCTCTCTCCGATAGCTTTTATGACTTCCTCCATCAGCAGCCTTCATCGGAAACAGCGCTCGCCCATCCCTGCTTGACCGAGATCCCTGTTTCCAAGTGCCTCACTCATTTCCTGAGTATGAGCTGCTGTATGTAAACGAGGGCTCAGTGAATAGGCACCAGTGCCTCTTATATTAACTTTTATTTCTGTCTTGCTGCTGTTTGCTCATGAGCAAATGGCACTATTCTCACATGCGCTCAGCGCTCCAATTTGCTTCTGAGTAGCTCGGTGAGTTTATGTTTTTTCCCTTTGTGGATGAAAGTCGCCCCAAAGCAGAGAGACACCATACAGACTGTCACGGATCTGTGAAAGAGGTGGAATATATTTTTAGAGAGACTTTAAATACTGAGGGACTGTAGCTGGCCCGTTCTGCTCTCAGAATAGCACTAAAATACCCCTTGCCGCTATCACATCTCAAAAGTTTTACAAAGAAAGCCAGTGGTGGTAGATCGAGCATAGGAAGGGAGGCAGAGAGAATTAAATGACTTGCCTAAGGCCACGCAGCAGATAAGTGGCAGAGACAGGACAGACTACACTCTTCCACCTGGGACTGTGTCCACTGAGCCAGGATAATTCCTGGCAAAGCAGCAACAGTGAGACCACAGAGTCAGATCATTACTCATTCGGTTTTATTTGTTCCAGCACTAGGTGATGAAATGCAAATGGTACAGGCAGATGCGCAATTTCAAATCCTCTGTGTGCGACGACTCAAATACCAGAGCAGGATTTTCTCTCCCTCTGCAGAGCAGGGCTTCTAAAGCTGCTCAGAAAAGAGTATCCAATGGGTTCACATGCTCAGGGAAGTCTGAATTTGCAGAAATTTCTTTCTCAAGCAGTTTCACTGAGTCACAGTGTAAAAATACATATAGTTACACAAACACATATATGTATGTGTAAAAATGCACAGTTACACATATATATATATAAAAAAGTCTGTTTTAAGCAGTACAGGTCTCAATCCTTGTCATAGCCTCTTAATCTTCAGGCTGAGGAACTGGAGAAGAGGGGAGAGGCAAAAGAGGAGGAGGACCCAGGGAGATCCGTCCTGCCCTGCCCCATGCCTGGCTGACCCAGATGCACACATCTGGCAGCCCCTGTGCAGGGTGAGGGCGGCTGGGGGGAGAGGCACGGGGCCAAGCACGTGTCCAGCCCTTTGCGGGGAGGTCCTCTCCATCACCGAAGAGCTCCGGCAGTGGCGAGCAGTGGGCTCGGGGTTGGGACCTGCAGTGGCACTCGGGCCACAAAGTGCAGTTTTTTAATATATATTTAAAAGAAAGAGTTGGCACAGAGGGAGGTGGAAACAGGCGGCGAGTGTGAGAACGAGAACAAAACCACACCTTTACTCCTCCTAATGCTCTTTCCCCTGCTTCGTGGTGCTTAGGGCTGGTTAAAAACTTCTTTGTGCTGTTTGGTTTTGACAGAGTGTTTTTAGCTTTCTTGCCATGTTTTCAGGCTTTTTCACAAAAAGGAATGCTCCAGAGTCCATGCAGCCTTAACATTTAAAAATATTTCTGGGGGTTTTTGGCTTTTTTTTCAGTTCTTCAGCAGAATCATGTTGCAATCAGAAAGAATAGTCTTCAAGAAAAGACACTAATTAGCATTTTATTGTTATAATTATTCCCATCATATTCCCCCTGCTGTGCAGGTCCCCTCTTTCATCACTTACTATGGTGATGTAACTATACGACAGGGCTTGCGTACAAGAAAAAGACAAAGCTGAAGGCTTAATTCAGCATCGCTGGCGTGATGAAAGGAACAAAGGACGGTGCAGCTATGCCCTGATCCTGCAAATACTTGTGCACATGGATAACTTCACTGCCAGGAGTGTTTCTGCTCGCAGTAGCTGTGTAAAGCGTCAGCAGACTTTAAGTCATAGGGCCTGGCTTCAGCTCTGCCAGAGTCTGTGCACAAACCCTGACATGTTTCAGCAGGGACTGTGCCAGTACTTACTTAGGGAAGCATTTTAACACCGCTGAGTTTACTTGCAACCTAATCCTGAACATGCACAGGCTTTCCCGGGCTCCGAGTGCACGCTCCCGCTACTACCCGTGACAGTGATTGATGACTAGATTCATCGCCATTCTGTAAAATTACCCCTCGCGGGCACTGCCAGGTGGACCGGCAGAGCTCAGCCCGGCACGGCCAGCAGCGGAGCAGGGATGCCCGGGGAGGGTGCCCGCCGAGAAGGCTGCCTTCCAAGGGGCACAGGGCGCTGCTGGTTTTGTCCTGGTCTTCTCCAGAAATGATGTCTCTGGTGAAGGAAGCTCTCAGGGATGACGCTGCCATGCCAGATCGGCATTTTTCAACCCTACAGGGGACACCTCTACCCTTCAATTAGTCCCTTAATTGAGCTATTTGCAGGGGAAGACTCCAGGGAGCTGAACACCTATTTCCTCGCAGCTTAACTATCACCGAATCTAAACAGTTTGTCCCTTAAATAGGAGCAAATATATAGTGTCTCCACAAACTTGGTCACAGCGAATTGCTAAATATTTTCCTGCCACAGTAATGGCAGTATGATCAAACTGTGGTATGAAGTATATTCAACTATAATTGAGTTTTGAGCCCATGATTTTTTTAAAAAATTGTGTTTTTAGACAAAACAGCATGTGTTTCCTCCAACTACTTCTAAAGCAAAGAGCTAGCTGAGTTTTCAGGCCAAATATTACAGACCCAATTCTCTTCTTCTGTCAAGTTGAAAAATGGTATAATCCCAATGTTTCAGTGATCCACACTTGCGGGGGAATGAGAGGAGCAACGTTTGGGCTACCCTTAAAACTAAACTCGGATGTGTTAAAAATAAAAAAACTTTAAAAATATGTATATTAAGGGGGTGTCTGGCATTATTAGCCCAATGCTGTTGCAGGGCTGAGCTTCAGCCGGAGCCCTAGCCCCCCGCCTGCCCCCAGCCCCTGTTGCAGAGCGGACGGTCTGTGCCAGCCGCGCAGCATGGCATGACGACAGCAACGTTACACTGAGGAGCAAAACACCTCCCTCAGAGTCAGCATCCCTCACCCACGCCAAACCAAGCTACAAACAGCAAATCATGTCAGATTAAAAAAAAAAACAAAACAGGGCTAAGAATCTGTGATTACTGGAGCAAGAGCCCTGTGCTGAGCTCTCCAGGGCTCTCTGGGCGTAATACTGCTTCACGGTCCTACCCCATAGCAGACCAAACTGTGAATATAACCCTAAACCTGAGCTTTGACCCTTGGGTGGGGTCTTTTCTTAGGATTATTCTGGCAAGTGTAGTCAAAGCCAAAATTAGCATAGCTACGTGGACCCTGCTACAGTGAAGCTGAAAGCGTCTTTTTCACCATTCTTCAGTAAACCAGACTAACCATGCATCTAAAGTCATCCCAAAGGCAAATTATCTTTACGATCAAGGGACTTCAGTTGGTCTGGGCAGCTTTCCACCGGGACCTTATAGCGAAAGCCACTGCAACATCCAACTTCTCTGCAGGGTGACTGGACATAAGTAATAAACACCTGAGACTGGTGCTTGGCCTGATTTTCATCTCCTGGCTCCTGGTTAAAATAAATGTGCTGTCACATGATACGAGTATCCCATGGGACTTATGTATTATTATATCCAACTTGAAAATTAACTCTAATGTGAGTTGCACAGAACACCAATGGAAGCAACCATTAATTGTTAATATAAACTATTAATGAAACACCAGGATGAAGGTCAAAGTGCATGACTGAAACCTCCCAGCAAATGAAAGGATTATTTTGCCTCTTACTGAGCATAATTATCATCTGAATTTCATTGGCTTTCTGATCAAACCACTTCCCTCTGCACTGACCTGTTCCACCACTGCGGTAAATCTGCTCCCCAGAACCAGTATTTGCTTTTTCATTCTCCACCAAGGCTTTTATTAGCATCCTGGATGTCTGCAGGGAGCAGAGAACCGGCACCCTTTCACCTGTGTTCCTATGGGAGCTTTTTCTCCCCTTCCATTGTCCATTACTCACAACAAATTTGCATCGACCTGGCTCCCAATAAATTATCCTGTCTCCTGTTGGCACGTCCTTTAACTGTCCCAGCTGACATTTCGCAGGTCCATGACGTGGTGGACACACCTGAGGGCATGCAGCCTGGAGTGAGAGCAGGCCCCTTCCCATGTTGTACGGATCAAAAGATCAGGGAGCTGACAAGTTGGGGGGATGTTTTGGAATGGCTGTCAATCAGGTTCCTTTCCTCCTGCGTGCGGCAGTGTGATCAGCCTCACCCAGCAGTTTTACTTCAATAATTTCTCATACAGGCTTGGACTGCTCAGATACTTTCTGCTGAATATTTTTATTTGTTTATTCTTTTCCACGCACACGCAAAGAGTCTTTCCCCAGAAAACACTTTCTTTTTCCATAAGAAACAGAAATCCCAGCAAATGAAAAAGACTGGATCCTAGAGCAGAAATAGTCTGGGTTTTTTTTTTGTTTCTGCCAAATCCTAAAAAAATTTTTAGATGTGCAAGAAACCAAGTCTCTGCAAATGTTCATTGCTTTAAGGAAATTTCAGAAGTGCTCATCTGACCTGAGATTGCTTAGGAGTAACACCTCTGGCTCAAAAGTTCACTGTTACTGTCCATGCCTAAGCTGCAGTTTTTCTTGGAGGTGCAGATTAACTCTGGGGATGTTGCCTTCACCCTGCTTACTTGCTCCGCGCCTGGCTGGAGAGGAGCTCGTTGGTAGAAGTAAAGCATTTGTCTCTGTGACCACCCAACAATGCTTGCCTGGGGTATGGGGATTGCAGGGGACAGGGCTGAGGCCATGCTGGGTGGGCTGAGCCCAGGTGGGCCACCTGCAAACCCTGCTGAACCAGGCTGAGATGGGAGGTGCCAGGCTTGAAAGCTTGGAGTTTCAGCGGTGTAAACCCATGCCTGGAGTCAGACATATTTTAGTCCTCTTTTGAGTTTTCTGAGGCAGAAAAAGTGCCTGGGATTAGTCAGCCCCAACAGCAGGAGTAGATGTTGCTCTTGGCCGGTGTCTCAGGAGACCCACTGTTGGGTAGACCTGTGCTGGAGGGTGGTGTATGAAGTCCAAACTCTTAGTGAATAGAAGTCCCCATGGTTGAGATTTATTGAGCCAGTTGGTGTTGATGGTTACGTTGGTGAGGACTTAAGTTGGGACTGCTGACCTAATTAGTAAGTGATAATATGCTAATGGGCTGCTGAGAGTCTTAGGCGTGTTTCTGTTTGCAGGTTGTCTGTAGAGTTACCCGGTTTTCCATGAAGAGCATGACCCATCCGCGTGGATCTTTCTCAGTTTGGTTTCTTTTTTTCTTTTTCCTCGGTATGTTTTTTTTTTTTTATTTTGATTTTTTTAGAAAGTGAGAGTACAACCCTGAGGTTGCCTTTACCAGGGGAAAATATGGTGCTGTTTCTGTTAGCATGGCCACGTGTAAGTCGCTTCTTTGAAGAGAAGGTCCTAATACATTAAGGTATGCCAGGCTGTGACAAGCTGAAATCTCAGCTGAAGAGCCCTGTCAGATCTGTTCTCTCATCCATGCCCTCCCTCCGTTCAGACCCTGACCTTCCCCATCAGATAAGCAGCACAGATCTCGGCCCTGCGTTCCCTCTGCAGTCTCAGCTCATTAAAAATTCATTGCCTAAAGTGAATCTATTCTGTTGCTGCTGAAGTGTTATTTACCTCGGCCCGGATTTCCTCAGGTTCTGACAATTAAAGGGGGGTCCAAGGAGAGGGCTGAGTCACGGGATTAAGGCTTGGGCAGTAACTGTCTTGTAGCAAGAGATGATCATGTAAAGCCATAATTTCCCAGCTGCGTTTTGGTTCCCCTTCAGTGCTTCATTAAAGGTGGTGACTCAACAGAAAGGACGGAGGCACAGGTTAACAAGAATCCCTCCTTTTGTGGGATTAGAGCCTGGCATAGCGAGGCTCTTTCAGAGGCAGGAGATGTTGTCAAGCATCATTAGGAAGCTGTTTTAAACAAGAGTCATAAAGCACCCTTTGCGGTCAAACGAATTTATTAGAGAGGCGAGTGAGTGGATGCAAGCACTGTAGGAGAGAAATAGATGAACAATTTGCACGGCATTGATAACAAAGCAGTTCGCCAGCTTCAGAGCTGCTACCATTAGAACAACTTAAAAGGATTTTGCGAAAAATCCCAGAGTGTTTTTCTTTCTGGATGAAAGTGGCGACTTTGCGAATGGCGCTGGCGGACGATGGATGCATCGTAGTGAAATCCAGGTTTGTGTGCAGGTTAACTGTTTCCCAGCCTTGTGATACTGCCTTCCAACAAGTGGAAGTGGGAAGAAAATGGCCTCTTGTTGTGCCCCAGCGATCCTGAAAGCCCCCACAAACTGTAGCTCAGACGGCCCTTCGCAAAGGCTGAGCAGCTGGGGAAGGGGTCTGGGGCTTTGCTCAGAGCTGAGTTTTTCATGGAGAGCACCAGGTTAGAAACGTAACCTGTCTCCCTTCGAGAAGATAAAGTCTTTACAGTAACTTCTCAGACAACTTCTGGAAATATTCTATAGCAAAGTGTGGTTTGAAGGGCTGTGCGAGAGATGTGGTCTTTGATAGGGTCTGGTTTTGGAAAGAAACGAACGCTGACCTTGGGTTTGGTGGAGGGAGAAAAGAGGGAAAGAGGGGAATGAAAGAGGGACAGATGAATGGAAGTTACTTGTTTGGAAGTAAGTAAGCAGCTTTATTATGCAGTTAGCATGATGGACTATGTACTGTGTTTGTTTATTGAACCAGAAGCATAAATCTAAATGAACCAGTAGCTCAAATCTAAACCAGCTGTGGCTGAAAGTAGAGGAATGCCAGATACTAATCATCCCGACAGCACCAGTCCCGGTCATGGGGATTTCCCCGCCACCATCATTGAGAAATGTGCAGAAAAATCCCATTTTCTCTGCGCACTCACTTGGGCCACACAAGCCATAGGTTCCGCAGACTGACGGGAGCCCCACGGAGAGCCTCATGGCTCCTGCGTCTGCACACGCTTCGCTGCCCAGGGGAAGGATGGAGGCTGGCAGGGGGACAGAGGGAACAGAAGCTTGAATGAACTGTTATTTTTGGAGTGGTTTCTTCCACTCTGTTTGAATGGTTCTTGCTAGGGCATGTTTGCAAACAAGCAATGCTAATGTTGCGGGCAGCTTGCAGGAGGGGTGAGCCATGGACAAAGGTGTGGGTATTTATGCCATCTCTTTAAAGACTGAAGGATGACTTCATCTCTGAGGTTCTTTGGAGTGAAAAACAGTGGTCAAAAGTACATCTCCTGGCTAGGAAGTGTTTTTTAATTTGATATTCAATTATTCATATGAGTTAGCTTGTTTGCAGATGGAGCTGCGGCTCTTCTCACGTGCAGCACGGGCCAGGGGAGCCGGGAGCACCGGGGCAGCACGCTGCGCCGGAGTGCTCGGACGTACACAATGGCAAAAGTGGGATGGCCGCTTTTGGGTTCCCGAATTCCCTTGGGGGGTTCCCACTTCACCTTCTCCCACTGCATACTTCCTGCACCTCCACCAGCACCCCAGACTTTTCGTCTCTGCCTCTCCCTGCAGCTCTTCCAGGGGATTCCCAGGCGATCACTCATGAATGCCGAGGGCCCCTTTTCCGGGGCAGCAGCGGAGGGGCTGTGCACATGGGGCCCTGGCAGAGCCAGGGAAGGGACCTGGAGCATTGTCTGGACACAATTTCGGTACTATAAAGAGAGGCAGCGAGGGGTCACGCTTTCTATTCTCATTTTACCCCCCGCAACGTCTCTGCTAACTGGTGCGTACAACTTGAACTCTTGTAAAAATTAGCAGAGAGCGCAGTACCGGTGACAGAGTGCTGAACTTTTCCAGCAGCAGGCTCTGAATTCACCGTGTGCGCTGCATCCACTTAAACTTTAAAGAGACAGCCTGCTTTCCCTGCTTTCCACTGCTCAGTTTGGAAATGACTGCAGTACTAATTAAAAGCAAATTGCTTAATCTCGTTGCGTCAGGAAAGGAGTCTCTCTTCGGAGAGGATGCCTCCTGCGAAAGGCCTGGAAACGCGGGACCCCCGCGGGGCGGCGGAGCTGAGCGAGGCCGCCCGCGAGCGCCAGCGTTCCTCCATCAATTATCCGGCGCGCTCGCGTCCGGGCCAGCAGCCGTATCGCAGCCCTGCCTGTGCCAGCGGGTATCAGAGCAGTGATAATGATATTTGTGTTGACTCATTGTATAATAATCCGAATTTCCTCTGCGAGGGAGCCATCCGATGCTGGGGCTGTGGCGGAGATGTCTTCCTTGCCTTAGCGTTCCCAAGGATGCCCGGCACACCACGCGCCCCTTTCGGGCTTGGCTCGGAGCGAGCGTGGCAGTGAGGAGCATCAGTGGGCTTTATGCTCAAACCCCAACACATAACTAAGATCTACCATGGACAACACGTGCTTCGTCCCCGAAGGTCCGGGCTCTCCCAGGGCAAACTCCTCACTCCTTCTTCCACCCAAATTTCTAGTTGATGCGCTTTTCCTCATGTGGAGAAGCCGCCTTTATTTATTTATTTGTTTCCTGATGATCATACCAGCCCGCACTAATAGTTTCATACGACCTCAGCATAACACAAACGTACTATTTTTGTTTTTTTTTTTTCCTTTTTCCCCAAGTTTACATTTGCACGCAAGGATGTGTAACAACACGGAGAATTGATTTCTTCCCCTGTATTATCTTTGGATAACATGCATACCATCTTTGCTGGCTAACAAAGAAATAGGAAACCTCTCTTCTTTTTCTTCAGGATACCCGTATGACACCCTGTTCCTGTATTTACTCTAAAGCAGCTGGGCATTGATAGCAAATTAACTAAAAGCCGTAGAAGAAGTCCATACCCATTTTCCTCCCTACCGTGTGTATGGAGAACGAGTACAATGTACCTTTTTTTAGCAAGCTTTTTATTGAGTTATATAATACGTCCATGGTTTTAAATTTAAGTCAATCGAGGCAAGGCCGTGTTTTTCCTGTAGCAGGCCGGAAAAGAGCAGTGAATAGAGAAAATTCAAGTTGCTGCAGATTGGAGCAGGATTTGCTGCTAGTCCAACTGGAGCCTGCATCCAGCTGAAGTCCCACATAAATTGATCACACTTTGCACCGATTAAGCAAGGGTTAAAAGCAGGGAGTTGGTGCAAGTGGGTGGGGTGGTTGGGTGCAGGTGTTGCCTCTTCTCCATCAAGTCCCTCTAGGGAGGTGTATTCACACCTATTGGTGCTGTCCTTACATAAGGCTGATTTTGAGGGGCTTTGTGTTTGGGTGGCAGAGCTGAGCTTTGGCATGTAGTAATGCACCCTACTTCTGTCTCATCAGCTTGAAGTCTTGGGAGACCTTTGTGGTTCCCTGCTGGCAACCAGGGTAGGAGTACTTCTGGGTTTTGCTGCTCTACGAGGGACACTAGAAATCTCCAGTGGGAGACAGGGAGGTCCACGGTGTGCTCAGCACCCATTAGGATGATGGGAGAAGGGAATTACGGGGATCCTCTGGACATCTGGGCTCAGCAGCATCCTGCACAGACAGCCCAGGAAGGACGTCATTGTGAACCAGACCTCTAAGGTAAGAGGCTTTGGGAGTCACAAAGCCAATGCTCTCGTGCACTTGAAACTTGTTCACCTGCCTTTTTTAGAGAAAGGTCCCAAATGCAAATCAGAGGAAGGTGACTTCCCAGCAATTCCTCAGTAAGAAAGTCTTGTTGACTTCTAGTCTTATGTGATGCGCCAAGACAGATCTAGCATGCCTAGAAAGGCAAGGCACATGTTCCCAGAGCAGGTGTCACGTGTGGCAGGGAAGGAGGTCTCCAGAGCAGTGGTGGTGACCAGGTTCATGTATGTTTCCTGCTAAGGGACAGTTGGGTAAAGTCAATTTACTGTAAGAGGATGGAGACAGCTAAACTTCTTTGTAACATGGTGTTATGCTTCTGATAAGGGATCTCTGGCGCAGAGCCCACATGTGCATCATGCTGGTGACACGAAAGGAGCTCAGGCTGAGCTGGGTCCTGCACCAGCTTTGTGCTCAAGTGATTCCCTTGGCCTTGGTGTTAGTTTAATTTACACCAGTGTAAATTCAAGTCTCGTCCAGCTTGCTGCTTTAATGTGTTTTTCTCATTTTCTGTGTGAAATGGAGATCCTTCTAGGAATCTGGTGACTGCAAGCTTGAGTGCATGAGTCTGGTGTCCAGCTGTTTCACACAATACCTATGGTAGAAATGCTGAGCATCATGGGTTCTGCTGTCTGCACCTCACAGCAGAGGAAGTATTAGTTTTAATGGGCAACAGCCTATGAAATAATAAATATATCTTCATTTATTTGAGTGCTGCAGCATCCTAATGAAGCTTAACAATGTTATAAACCACATAATGTGAACCAAATCAGGTATTTTGCCAATTTCAGTGCTTCTACTTAATAAACCTGAAGCCTTTCCTGTGTAAATGTCTGTCCAGGAAGGCTGAAGTCAAAGCCATGTTCAAAACATTGTGAGAGGGAGGGGGGGGGGGAAACTAGGATTATATATAGATTTGCTGAAATAATGACTCCCTGGTTATTGCACTGTAAGTTATTTATGCTCTCCTCTTATAATTCTGTATTGCACTCCCCTTTTCGCATCTGCACTCCCACTCTGGGGGTCATTGTATGTATACTGTGTGGTACCCTGTGAACACTTGTAAATGCATTGACTCCCACAGTTATAATTTTTTTCATTCTGAAAGGATCCACAGCAGAGATAATGATTTTTCTTATTTTTTTCTGCGTTTAATGCCTTTTAAATGGCAACTTGGTGACAGTATCTACTTGAAACTTTCCAGAACTCTGCCATAAAGTAAAGATAGTCTATTACAGTTATAGATTTTTGTGTTCACTCAGTTTGCTCTGAAGGGGTGTGCGGACATGTATGCACAATGTGTGATTATTAGAAATTCTCTTCTCTGTTTGCAGAGCCCCAGACTTTTGTCTGTTTAGTAATATATCATGGAAACTGTGTGAAGCACTGCCTTGTGCTTGTGGAGTGCTTTGCTGATCTTTATATCTCTTTTAACATGTGAAAAGAGAAGGCTGTGAAGTGCATGTTTTTCATTTCCTGATAATTGTAGTAGGTAGTTACCAGGAGTGAATGAAGCGAGCTGCACTTCAAATGTACCTTTTCTGTTCAGATACAATCTTTCATAGTACTGGAACAGGGCATCACTGTATTAAATGTTACTGTTGTAGATGGCAAATGTGTAGTCCTTGATGCTGATGAAGAGTGGAGAGTCCAGGTACTGCACAGCACAGTGACTGGCAGAGGGGAAAATAGATGCATATTAAGAGAGGAATTACTGCCCCGTATTGCAATGATGTAGAGTCAGCAAACGTGATGGAGGGACTTCTTGTGACTGCCCTGTGCAACAGGTTACATAATTGGTACTTTCTGAGTTTCTCTGACTATTTTTCTTTCCAATACCTCTGTTTCCCAGATCCAGGAGGATGCAGAAGTTGAGGTATAGAGTGCAAATCATAACTGCTAAAACACTGTTATCTGAGTTTATGTGTAACTAAGGAGAACTTGAAAAGTTGCCCAGAAATGGCATCATTTTGCCTGGCCCAGAAGTGAGGATGTTGTGTGGGAAGGGTGGCACAATCTCTACTTTAAGCTGCTAAAGATAAAATACAGTATTAAAAATAATGGGTAAGGTCCTCAATGGGTACAAGGTAGTTTAACTCTTCTTGAATTCAGTGCACCAATTTATATCAACTAAACATGGTGGTTTCAACAAAGATTAGGTTGAGAACTCTTTTCTGACAGAGTGTCCTCTGAGAATTAGGATACCCATTCCTACTCTTATTAAAGGGCCCAAACCTCAAGTTTTCTCTTCATCTCCTGGCTGGTGAGTTGAACACTTCCACCCAGGATTTTTTCTGCTGGGGCTTGGCCCAGCCTTTCATGATGAGACCTCCTTTGGCAGGTGAAGTCTCCACTTCATTGCTCGTTTCTTTCTGCAGAGAAGCTACCTGCAGTGCCACGCTCCTACAGTTGGCTGGAAGATCCTGCTGCTTAGTGTAGGCTCTCTTCCACCCTGACTTGCAAAGTGAATTCTGTCTCCTCTTGTGCCTTTTTTGCACATTTTTATGTAAAATAACATGTTGGTCATTGCAGAACTCTGATCCACATCTATAAATGGTGCAGCTGAATGATCAATTTTATTGATTTCTTTCAAGTGTCTCTGTCAAAATGATCACACAGTGCTACACTGTTTTCCAAACCTGCAGGTATGTTACTGGACTAATACCATTCTTTTGGTATCTCTACAGATTTCTGTACTTTTTAATTTTTTTCAATGGTGTCATCTGTGTTTTCTGAAGGGGAAAGGAGCAAACTTGTTTGGATTGCAAAGAACTGATCGTACCTACCAATCAAATGAGTTGATTTTTATTTTTACTCAAGCGAAGTGCATTTAATGTGGTCTTCTAAAATATTTATTTGAATGGGTAAGTCAGGAGACAGGCTGTCATTGTGTGTAAATCAGTAATGGCCTCAGTGGCACTTATGGAAGGATCTGGCCCTTGGACCTGTGAGTAACACAAAATTACACCTCAACTGGGCCATTGATTTCAAATTGTGCTAATGATGGGTGGAACGATGACACTTTCAGCACTTTACCAGTGCAGTGTTTTCTTCTGTGGAGAGTATGGACTTAAGGCTTATTTTTTTCACTTTGCAAGTGTCTGATAATTACTTGTAATTCTTATTATAACTTGTGCTTGTTAGCTATAATCCTCCTGTCCCAAGGAGGTGGGTGGCATGAGTTGACACTGACGGTTGGGGTTGAGAGAGCAGGTGGGGGGTGGCAGAGAGGAACTATTCTTTCCCTCTGAGGCAGAATACTGCCGACAGCAAAGGAAATGTGTGTGTGGAGGAAAGTATCGCTGGAGTGGGAGATGATGAGCACAGAGGTGCTGAGCACATTAGCAATCATGGCAATCGATGGAGATGGTTATTTTCTTCCTGTGATGCCCTGCTAATGTAGATGAGGCCTTGTCCTTCATTAATAGCCAAACGACCTGTCAAAGACAACACTGATGGCTGCAGCTGGACCAAAACTCTTGGCAGATTTTTCGCTTCCTCTTGTTTATTGTTTTCACTAAATCTCTGTAGTTTTGCTGGTCCTAATGTAAGTGAAAGGTGAAGGCTTGTGACACTGAACTGGAGCAGTGTATCAGCGAAACATTGCGATAAGCTGTTTCCTTCCTTTAAAATGCACAAAGGCTGGGGCAGGGCGCTCTCTGATCTGTGCCAGAGCCCTGGCTTGGGGGGCTCTATTACCCCCAACACCTGCAGGGATTCCCCTGGGAATGTGAAGAACCACCTGAGTTTGTCAGGCTTTTAGTTAGCACCAAGGCTTATGTGTTTCTTGGAAAAACACTGCTAATGAGCTGGAGTTTAACTTAATAAAAGCAAATAATACAGTTCTCATTAACATGTAATAAAAGAGCTGGAGTAGCTCATCTTAATACTTTAATTTCTTGCTTCTCTTCTTGCCCCTTTTTTGTCTTGGAAAAAGAATGGAAACCAAGAAGCTCCTGTGTGCCTTGGCCCATCCCTGCTGCCACTGTGGTCCCTGAGCTTGGTATTTGTGCTGGTGGACCCGCTGTGCTGAGACCATGTTGTTTTACACCTTCCTATTATGCAGGGAATGGCCCTCTGTGTGTTTGCTCAGGATATAAGAACATGAAAAATTGCTGATCATAGAACATCTCCATAAATCTTACAGACAATAAGTCATAAAACCTTGTGTCCTTACATATGGCTGTAGCCCAGGGACAGCTTTACCAGATGTGAGCAACAGCCCCTGGAAAAAAAAAAAACCACAAACAGTTGAAAAACTTCTCCCACAGTTTATAGTACCTGGAATTGAAGCTGTGGCTACTGGTGGTGTTGCTTTTCCCTTTCTTCTCTCCTTTAGTATCTCCCTAGTGTTATGATGACATGATGAAAATTCCCCATGTGCTAATTAAAAACCACTGGCATTTGTAACTTCTCCTTTGCATGAGTTGCAACAGGACAATAGGGTGACAGACTGTAAGGAGACCTTCAGGTACTTCCATGTTTCATGCATTTCCCATCCCAGCATCCCTCCTGCTGCCTCTGCTCCCAACATAAGTGTTTTTCTCCCAGGCAGAAAGAAAGGGTTATGGTCTGGAAATTGTCTTGTGTCAATAAGAGAGGCCTGGTTAGCTTTTTCCTCCTCTGGTTTGCATATTTATCATGGCAAATTAAAGGAGACACAGGAAGGAATCTTATTGTCTAATAATCATGCCAGGCTGTTAGATCTCTCTGCTCATGAATGAAACCGAAGTGTTCCGGTGACAGCAAGCCATACCCATGTGAAGTCACCAGCTTTTGCTCTGTATTTGCATGGAGTGGTTGAGGCTGGGATTTCCACCCCCCCCCCATGATGTATCTCTGCTTTTATTGTCATTCTCTTCCCTTTGTGACTCTGTCTGAAAAAAAAAAGAATGTAAATAGCAGCTGGCACTTTACAATAATTCTCTGTGGGGTAAGGCTTTAACAGAGGTGCTCTGTGATTTACCATTTCAAAGTGCTAACTCTTCCCATCTGAAACATCGCTGCTTTATCACAGAAAGGGATGTTGTCCCTGCCTGTGCGAAGGGCTTGCACTGCCTTTCCCTAAAGCCTGTGAAGGAACCTTCCTCGCCGGCCCCGTGACCGGTGCTGAGTGCTGCCTGAAGCCCACGGCTGGGATCCGGTGAGGCAGGAACAGAAAACGGGGTTTGCAGGTAGTTGTTTTCTGTTCTTCCTCATGTCCGCCCTCAGCCCAGAGAGGCAGTTTCCTTTGCTCTCAGGTCGGCAGTGATACCTTTACTGCTGCAGACGAGGGGTGAAATAACCTATCGCAGTGGCTGGAGCTCAGCTCCCAGCACGGGTGTTCTGCCTGCATCCCTGGCTTCAGAGGGTGCTTTGCTGCTGTAAGAAAACACAGATGCCCACTTCTGCTCTGGGCAACAGTAAATTAATGCTGAGAAGTGGGGGGGAAAGTTGTCCCGTAATCTTGGTAAATATAAAAATGTCTCCTTTGCAATTTGCAAAAGAGGAAAAGGCAATTTCTGCCTCAATGTGCCCCTGGCAGGGATAATTTAAGGAGGTGGGCTGAAACCAGGTTTGCTTTCTCGGTGTCTGACTCCTGCCGATGGCACCAGGAGCTGTAGCTGTAGCACTGGTCTCACTGGGCTGCAGCTGCTGTTTGGAGCACAGGGATGAGAAGTGGCTCCTGGTCTGGCTGGTGCCTGTGCGTGACTACTGAGCGCTGGACTCTTGGTGGCTACTGCAGGAGAAGGAAAAACAATCATATGGTCCTTGAAAATATGATGTGCTTCTGGGGAGGAACTCTCTGCAAATGGGACCTCCTTACTCATCAGTTCTGTTCAGTCACAGTTGCTGACTTCAGTGCCAAAAAATAACTTTTTAATATGCTTCTTTGCAACAAAGAGAGAACAAGTAGGAAAATTAGAGGGTGCATACCTGCAGAGCTTGGTGGACGGGGGGCAAGGGGGCAAAGCTTTGCTTTTGCACCTGGTTTGCTGTGAGTGCCCTGGGACGTGCACCCTGTGCCATCGTCCTCAGGAGCTGAGTGTGCTGGGCATGCCAATCCCTGTGCTGAGGTGTGAGGTGTCGCCTGGCAAGGCTTTTGCAAATAGCACTTGCCTAACTACTTATTCTTTAATTTTTTTTTTTACAGAAGCTGGTTCACAAATAAAACAATACCAAGCAGAGGTGTCAGAGTCCTGGTAACGCATGAGCCTCTGATTTTCCCCTTCTTCCACTTCCTCCAGGAATTTTATTTTCCCTGTGCACTGGCAGCAAATTGGAGTTTGGTGTTAGAGGCACAAATTATAAATACATCAACTGATGTAAGAGTGGCTTTGTAATATTTATCAATTAAATCTGTTATCACTCAAGTATTATTTGTTGCCGGGTTAAATCAGGTTGTATTTCAATTAATATAGCACAAACAAATAAACCTAGTTTCTTTGTACTCTTTTTATTTAAAAGGAAGAAAAATCCTTGTCTGACATTTTAAAGAATTAACGAATTTTTGTGGAGGATCATCTGATTTGATCCTGAGCTTTTTCAGAAGAGTTCTTGACATGTACTGAAGTGTGGTTAATGGTTTATACCCTAGTTTGAGAAGAAAGGGACATCTCAAATAGCTGAAAGCCCAAATGATCCAGCTTTTGGCAGGGGGTGAGGGAGAAGGGAAGGGTTAGTGTTTGGGTGTGATGGTTAAGCATTGATAGCAAAAAGAAAATAATCAAGGTTTGTACCTGAACACTGTGAGCACTTTACTGTGTCAAAGTCTTTACAGATTTTCTTCCTTGAGGTGAGGTTATATCCTTTATAGCAACATTTGGTAGTTGCTTTAAATTATTAAAGGCATTTCATAGGGTTGTAGCTCTTTGAGCATAGTTTGCAAAGAGAGCCCCTGCCTGTATTCTTAAGGTAGGTTAATGATGACTTTCCTAGCGCAATGTGTCCAGGACACTGAGGTTAATAAAACCCGTAGCTCTTCTTCATGACTATCATGGGATGTTTAATGTTCAGGAGTGTGCAAGACCTCAGCTTAATGTTCCATATGAAGAATAGTGCTGCCAAGCACTCATCATCCCTATTGCTGGTGCAGGGCATTAGAGGTGCGAGGAACGGGGAGAACTCGAGCACCTCTGAGCACCGCCGTCTTCCTTTGTGCTCGAGGATGAGGAGCTGGGATGGGCTGGTGGGGTTTCCCAGCTGGTGGTCCACAGCCACTGCCTGGGCCAAGGAGTATTTAACTGGAGAGAGGCAAGTCCCTGTCTTGGTGCAGCTTAGTTCATGAATCATTCTGAGCTGGCTTGATGAAAGCAGTTGTTTATTTGATATGATCTCTTTATTTTCCTTTTTCCTCCTCTCCTGCCGCCTCCATCTGAGAATGAGAAGGAATTTTTTGGGGGGGTGGGTAATAATGAAAAATTCGTATGGGAGGGCAGGGTTTGCTCTTGTGAAAACTCTCTCTGAAACAAAGGAAGAAAGAAGGTGGGTGGAAGGGGGAGTTAATTTCTCCCTTCCTCTTTCCCCTCCTTCCAAAAAGAGCTTGAGACTTTAAAATAGTCCAGCATTGTTCTGGGACTTAGTGGGCTTTTCTAGCTGTGAATATTGCAGCAAATACCACAGCAATGACAGTATAGCACTGTCTGTATTCTCTCTGTGCGCTGGCTGGACAGGGATTTTTCATTTCATGCATCATTTACAGCCTTCTGCATTGATCTACAAAGTCAGTGCGTATTGCTAACACAAAGGAAAAGAAGAAAGGGAAGAGATAGGCCTGAATGACAAAGTTCAGATCTGAAATCAAGTCTCAGTTCGAACTTCCCCAAAGCACTGATTGTGCCTTACCGTTTGTCTCCTGGTAAAAGAAGGATGGTTTAGATCGCAAAGATCAGATACAGGTTTGAGTCAAGTTTTCAAGCCCCCTAAACTCCAGAAAAATTTGAATCCAAGTTGAACCGTAACAAGGAAAGGTCAAAACCTCAGGCTGGGATTTTTAGCCCCAAGGAGTAGTCACTGGATGTATCTGTCTACAGGGAAATGGTTGTGTTTGCTATGTTTGACATCTGCTTTTCCTGTAAGTGAAGACAACGGGATATTTCAGAGCACTATAAGGTGTTTTTGCTACTTTATGCCAGCTCCTGACCCTTTCTACCAGATGGCCCGCTAAGCTGGTGGCCCACACATTAGCGCTTGAGACATGTTCTTTCCTTAGCAGCACCTCCATGTCCTATAGCAGGAGGGACTAAAGATGCGAAGGGAGGATGAAGGTGGGAGCAAGAGAACAAAGACTGGAGGACGCACTTGGGGGTCGAGCTTGAGTGACCATGGGGGAAAGGATGGCTGAAAGTATTCCTTCATGTTTCAGTCCACTTACAGTGGAGCCCTCTGCTTCTCTTTCAAATAAGACATAAGTTCTCAAAAAATCTGGTTGGTTTGTCCCATCCAGGGGATTTTATAGGGGAAGAAGCACAAACTGGAGGAGAAACGTCTTCTATGATTTGTCTTATTTTCCAGGTGTATTTCATACCAAAATCTCCTCCTTTGGCAAAATTCTATGTCTACCAGCACTGACTTTTCTTTCAAGTCAAAAAGGTTGCATTTTGTGATGTTAATTTTTTTAAAAGCTCTGTCTAGGCATGCTTCATACGCATGCAATTTTGCTTTATCATAGTAACAAGTACTCTAATCTCTCTCATCTGCTTTAATGAACTACTAGTATAATCTTGTCATTTGGTTCCCTGTACCTTGCCATCCAGTGAGGTCTCATTTCCCCTGCCAGTTGCCCAAGGCAATTAGTCAGCAACAAAGCTTGCTCGCAAAACCAACCCCAATCAAAAGCAGCAATGCCACGAGGTAAAAAAGTTTGTGTTGAGCTGTTCCTCTGGTAGCTGGGCAGGTTCTGCAGGTTCCTTGACTGGGGCTGAGCCAGGCAACTGAACCCATGTGCCTTCCCAGGCTGCAGCATGCCCAGCCCGCACCTCACTGGGGTGAGCCACCCACAGGAAGGACCAGTGTGTCCCCTGGGATGCAGGTGGCCGTTGTCCTGTGCCCTGGGCTCCGAGCACAACACCTCTGCCAGAGCGGGAGCTCGTCTGCAGGAAAAGTGGGGGCCACGTTTTTATGGGATTTTGGGACCTGTTGCCAAGATCAAAAGGAACGTGGTGCTTCAGATAATACAGGCAGAAGAGAGGAAACACATTGGCTTCTGTGTAATTCCCACTCAAAGGCAATTTCCCATTTACAGTGAGAGAGAAAATCATGGAGTTATAAGCTGCAAAAAAAAGGGGAGCCCCCTACCCCCTTTGGCAGAGGAGGCAGGAGGAGGAAAATGCTGCCTTTACATCAGCGTGGTGGAATTAGTAGAAAAGAGACTGGGGAAAGAGCAGAGAGCTGAGATCCCTCTGAGGTGCTGCCTGGTACCTTGGTGAAACCTAGTGATAACTTGGAGAAACCCAAGCATGGTTCTGAAGCAGCCCCATGGCCCCAGCAGAGGTGGGCACACCCTTGAAGGGCTGGAGATTTGAGATGCAGTGGTTCCCCACAAAGCCCCGGGGTCACTGGAAAATGCCAGCTGTAAGGAATCCAAACCTCCACGAAACTGCTCTCCCCACCTACGCTGCTCCCTCTTTCCCAGCGGTGGGTGTTGGGCATTGCTTGCACTGTTGGTTATATATAGAAAGCAGGAAGAGATTCCTGAACCACCCACCTTGGGGTGTTTTAGGAACTGACTGAAATGTCCTCTAAAGGCAAAACTTGAAGTTTCTACGAGGAAGCGGAGCATGGTGGTGGGGGAATCACTTGATCCAGAATATCCTCTTGGCCTGTGCCTTGTCTTGGGGTCTGCTCTTGACATCTGCCATGTCTTTGCAGCCATTAGGGTTGGCCTGCACAGAGGCTGCCTGCTGTGCTCCCCTGCTCATATGGCCAGTGATGTATCTGCTCCCCAGAGAGCACAAAGCTGTGGGTGAGGGTGGTTGTATGCTCTCATGGGTGACCCTTGCACTGTCCCTGCAGGACCAATAAAAACACATCCATCAGTGCCACTGGGTAACCTCAGAGGTGGCCCTGAACCTTCTGGCTCAGCAGAGGTGGCATTTCGGGCAGGTGTCTAGTCCTGTTATATCATGACAACAAACTGCACTTCTGTCTAATCTGCATGTATTTGGCCTCGCTGGGTATTTTCTGCTTTTCTTGGTTGAGTATCAGAAATACTGTCCCATGTAGGTCCTTCTAGATCATCATCAAATTGTCTCCTAACCTCTGAGCTAAATAGCTGGAACTAGGCTTTCAGGTCTTCAGAACAATCTTTGATCTCTTTATTTAGGGTGTCTGTGAAAAGGTAGCTTGTGCCAGATGTAATTGGTGTTTAGTGCTATGGTTGTAAGAGTGAATGAAAACAATCCCATAGTCCTTACTGCCTCCCCAGATTGCCATTGGTTACAATCACCTCAGAGCCAATATCAGGTTATGTCAATCATTACTGTGGAAAATGGGCCCTTGACACAGAGGAATCCAATTCAATAGCTTTCTGTATCATGATTGATTTCAAGACTTACTATAAAAATGTATTGGAAGATTCAGAAGATCCACCAAACCTTATAGACCTCGTTCTCCTGTCCATCCAATCTGATGAAGATAAATTTTCTGGCCTTCACCTCTTCCTTCATGTGCCTGTAGCGTTTTCGTTTGTGGTACATCATTAATTACTTCTTCCATTTGCCACTACTTTGAATACCATCTCACTCTAGGTGAGTGAGCATTCAATCAGATGTTACTGGGTTTAGTAGATCTGGAATCTCAAATTAAGCAGGCTCAGAATTGTTACTCCGGGGATTTCTGCCTTGACATTTTCAAGTCGACCTTGCTGAGCGATGGAAAGCCAGAAGTGATTTAGGGGGCTGTCTTGCTCTCAAGCATAATCTCATCAGTGACAGTTGCTTTTTTAAAATACCTGGGCAGTGAGGAGCCTAACATCTCCTTTAAAGGGCTGTGAGATGAAGATGAAGGGATTTATGGCCTGGGAGACCAGAGCAGGTGTCAGAAGGTGGCTTTGGAGCCAGGCAGGCTAGGTGACTCTTCTATGTTGGTCTTTCTTTTTACTTTCTTTTTTCAGTCAAGTGTCTTAGTAATAGTGGTATTAGCAAGAATTAGTTATCAAACTTGATAATTGAGATTGGCAATCATTCCTCCCAGCAGCGATCAGGTTCTTGCAATCCACTAAGATTTCCTGTCTCTTCATGCTCAGCTCTTCTTGGGTCACTCAGCCCTTGATATATCCTGGATGAAATGGGAATGCTTGCGAGTAAGTTGAGCCAGTGTTCATCTCCTCAGATATCAAAATTAACCCCCAGTTAAAAACTGTGCTATTTAAACATATTGCTTTGACTTTTTTCTTTTTAAACCAGTGTTTCCACCTCTTTCAGTGATGTAGACACGTCACCATGAAAAACCAGTAAGAAAGCCATGGTTCTTATCTGCTGTAATCTAATAAGCCGTCAGTATGGAAAAAAAGGAGGTCAGCCAAATGCGGCTCCTTTCAGTTTAAAATTCTGAAAATGACTCACTCCTTATTTAGTCTTATAATGAGCTCCCACCCACTTAGGGCAAGCTTCTAATTTCGGTTGCTCTGGCGTAAATCCAGAGGGCTTCCATTGAAGTGGATGAAGCTCCTGTCGATTTCCATAGCTGCAGATGAGATTAGATCCCGGCCTCGGGCGCTGGCTGTGGCCGTTGTTGGGCAGATCCTCCTGCTCTGGGACAGAGGCCATTTTCGGTGCACACTGAACGGGACGGTGAGCTCAGATGTGCATTTGCTCCCAAGTGCTGGCTGTGAAGTTTCTGAGAACGCTATTGATGTCAGAGTATCATTGTTTTCGTTATCTCCCTACATATTGCACTACCAGTCACTTTAGTGGTCTATTTTTTTCTCTCAAGGCCCAGAGTTTCTTGTAGAAAAGAAGTGACAAGTGCATTCAAAAATGAGCATGAGCACCACAGCTTCTCAAACGTTTCCAGTTCAATATGACTTAGAGACATCAGTGGTTAGACAGAAGAGTGTTGGTTAAGTAATCCTGACTCTTTTCACCTTGCTTTTCTGCTAAGAGAAATGAAGTTTAAGATGTGTGTATTGTTTTTCAGTTGTTTTTTTTCTTAACAACC
The DNA here is from genome assembly GCF_009769465.1 of Tauraco erythrolophus. NCBI lineage: Eukaryota > Metazoa > Chordata > Aves > Musophagiformes > Musophagidae > Tauraco > Tauraco erythrolophus. The sequence goes on along the minus strand of NC_141479.1, from coordinate 16,704,675 downwards.
CCCTCTGTTCCCGTCTTGCTTTCCTGCCCTGCCCTGTCACTCTTTTGGAAAAGAAACCAAGGGTGTGCCTTAAGTGTCTGATGGCAGTAACTCAAAGCACTGCAATGCAATGGATGTTGGGCACTGAAACTCCTTGAATCTTTGTAGGAGACTGCTAAGGCTTGGTGACAATGACTACCTGGCCGCTTGCCAAAACCTTGTCCTGAGAGAAGTTCTTGTAGGGCTTTGGAAATCACTGAAATTTTCAGACTACCCTGGTTTATCAAGGTGCTTCCTAACATACAAGAAATTGTTCTATGAAGGTCATGGACTTGGATTAGGGGACATCATCTACCCTCAGGGCAATAATAATGTCTGTAGTAAGAGGGTGTTTCAGCTGCTGGGAGGAGATCAGGAGTCATGGTCCTTCAAACCTGATGTCACTCATCTAGGGAAAAACACTGTGGCAAGGACAGGTGGCAAAACCCCACTGTACAAGCACAGGGCATCCGGCATTGAGGCAGGAAGGATCATGGGGGGGGAGGGGGAGGGGTCAGTGCTGCTCTCCAAATCGGAACTTGGCCAAAGTGTTTGTGTTAAGCAGCTGTATACTTGGAGAGAACAAAACAAGAAAAAAGCATTAAACTCAACACCTTTCAGAATCGGAGGCAGCCAGGAAGATGTCGGTTTTATATCCACAATGAATGATGTGATGAAGATGACACCTTATATGACACCTTAAGCATGGTGTTTGCACACGAGTTTTGGTGTTGACTCAAAGGAAGACTAACACCTACTCAAGCAGAGCGATGTTTCCTGGGCTCCTGGTCCTCTGTTGGCCCCGCTTGCCCCGGCTAGCGTGCCAACGCACCGCCTGCGGAGAGAGTGCTGCAGGACACGCACCAGTCCCTGATATCTTTTTATTTAACAGTGACATTTTACCTCCCAGAAAGTGCGTTGGAGGTTATTGCCTTGGTACGGCTCAACCAGACCTCGTGCATGAGGCTGTCTATAAATGTCCAGGATGAATACCGTTCAGGCACTTACAAGCTTAGCCTGTCAAAACCTATTGTGATTTATTATGATTTAATGTAATTCCTAGAAGTTATTCTCAATACACCTGTTGTATAATTGTTTCACAGAAGGGCTGTTTCTAATCACCTGGCAGGAGCAAGGTTCAGGCTAAAGTCAGGGAGTTTTGACTCAACAGGACAATTCAAATATTCTACAGCAAAATACCGTGTTTCTGTTACATTCTGTAGCTTTTCATGGTGATTTTCTTATTCATTTGCTTTCTGGACTGTAAACCAGATTGAAGACACATTTTTATACCCAGGGCTGGACTGGAAAGACTTTTGCAGCTTGTGTGGTTCACAGCAGCCTGGCCACGTGCAAAGCTTTGCTGGGAAATGCTCTGCTTGGGCAGCCTGAAGGCTCATGTCTTCAGAGCCGTTTGCTTTATGTAAGAGAGATGTCCTGATGCTTTGGAGGGTGTAGGCTGCTGTCCTTGCTGGGGGGGGGGGGCATCTAAGTTGGAGGAAGGACAGGTATCCAAAACAACTCTGATTTTCGGAGTTCAGCTTCTTGTATTCTTCTGTCGTACCAAAAGTGCTTATAACATTGTCAGAGACTTTCAGAGGATGTTACTCACAAATTTCAGTTTCAGATGTGAACCGCTTTCATGAGTGTTTTTCATTTGCCTTTTTTGCTCTGTTTCCCCCTCACTGTGAGCCCTGGATCAGTACAGTTTTGGAAAAAACAAAGCTGCTACAGCTATGAGAGTTACTGCATGTGGCATCACGTCCAGTAGTTTGATGTTTCACCATGATGTCACTTTGGATGCCTTTGCACTGCACATGCATATCACAGAACAACATTTCTAAGCAAAGAAGCAGTCCTTCCCGGCTGCAGATGTGACCAAAGCGCTCTCAATTCCCATGTTCCCCTGTCAGTATGGCCCCAAATGCTAAGATACCCTTGAAAGAGCATCTTTTCTTCTGAAGGAACCCCCCGCTCCCCAAATAAAATAACTCTGAGCGAGATTGTCATAACATTGATACCTCTGTAGTTTTACTCATAATGGGTTTTTACTGTAAATGTTCTTTTCAGTGAACAGAGCGCTGGTTTCCTACCATGTATGAAGACAAGATAAGAGGGGGTTACCCCAGCACTTTGGGGAAGGCTCAAGGCTGCCCTGCTGCTGAGGTTCATTGTGAAGGCTGTTACATACCCGTGAGCTGATGCTAGTCCTGTTTTCCTCCATCTATCTGGCAGGGCAGGTGAGATGACTTTTCCTACCCAGAGAAGCATCGTTTGGGGGGCTCAAGCCAACAAGACACTACAGGAGATGGAACAAGTATAGGTCTTCCAGGGCTTGAATTGAGATACTTTAAATTTTTATTAACTTAATATAAATTAGATATGGACCAGGTTGGAAATTCCCACCACCTGCTTTGAACTTTGCACCACTAGAAAGGAAACTCTGCTTTGAGGTGCCTTCTGTCACTAATTGCTGATGAGTTTTCACCCTTAAAGCGTTCATGACTGATCTTATTGAAAAGCCTTCCTGTGCTCTTGTTTAGCTCTCGTGCCTCTAGCTCAGTGCGAGTGGCATTCAAACGAAACTGGAAGCCCCAACTGGTTTCCTGGAGGCTTTGTCAAAGTGCTGCTGTCACGCTGCCAGCTGCAATCAGTCCCCAGGGCTGCAACCTACTGCCAGCGCCTCATGGTATGAAGCTGGGGTTAGAAACACCAGTACGGGTTAAAAAAAAAAAAAAATTAGCTCTTTTAATATAAAACTTTCCACATAGTTGATCTTTCAGCAAATAACGATCTGAAATGACATGCCTGCTCTCCAAATCTAATTGTTAATTGGTCAATCGACCTCTAACTGACTGGCATATTGCTCTGATCATCTGAAAGCCTTTTGGCACGATTTCCCCAGCTCAGGTTAGTTGCTTCTACTTGTACAATCTGGTTGCAAAATGTCATCGCTCTGATTCACCAGGGCCAGTGCCAAGCCCTCCAGCATCCCTGAGAAGGGCTCCCTGAAAGCTCCTGAGCCCAGGCTGGTGCCCTGGCTGGTGCCCGGGCTGCCTTGCGCCTGGGCAGCTGTGGTCTGTGCCCTAGGGATGCTACTCCGTGTGCTCCAGCACGAGGAACCAGGTGCCTGCAGCCATACAGCCGCAAGATCGCAGATGCTAATTTGTGACGGAAGACGCTCTGCTCTTGAGCTGCGTCGCCAGCCCCGTATCAGATTTTAATACAAAACAAGGGCAATTAATTTCTGTGCCCTTATCTTATCTCACTGATCTTACAAGCCCTTTCAAAGTTTGGTTTCTCGTTTCCAGTTCCTGAACGTGGGCTGTAACGCAGTTATAGTTCAGAAATCTATAATTCGAACTTCAAGACTGAATGTGCTTCCCATGCAGGTCTTTTCATAATTGGTTTTCAGACCGGTCTGTTCTGTGATGTGTAATTGTTAGCAGTTGTAAAAAAGATAACTCACATTTTAAAAAGCCTAACGCTTGCTCTGTGCAGATAAAAACTGTGACAAATTATGTTCCAAAAAATCATAAAAGTAGAGAGACATGTTAATAACCAAAGGTGAAGTTTCATTTGGAGGTCAGCAGGAGCTATTAAAGTGGTCAGTAATTCCAGGGTTTGCCAGCAGCGATTTGACCATATCACTTATCTACTCTGGTCCATGCTTAAGCATCTCTCTCAGTGAAAAAATAATCCACTGAGAGTAATACCGGAGGTCAGAGGTAACTATGGAGAAAAAGCAATATTGTCAAAATAAACCAGGCTTTCAAGTACAGACATTCAAATTCCCAGTCCATTAAAATGTTTTGACTTTGACAATTTTACCACACTGTTTGGACACGTTATTTAAAATATTGCCTTTCATTATGTTCAGATTAAAAGAAAAGAAAGAAAAGATCAAGCAGATCATGTTAAAAAGGGTATAAGGTAAGAATGGCGTTTCACATTGTCATATGAACATCTGGCAATAAAAAGTAATTTTCAGTTCCAGAATTTGAGGCACCAAAATGGGACCAAATAGTAAATGTGGGTATAATGCAAATTTCCTGAAGCAGGAGCTGGAATTGCAAAGTATCTCTGCTGTCAGCAGGCTGAGGGAATCCCTCCTGCCCAGCCAGCGTACTTGCTGGGTGGCACAGAAACGAGAGGAAGAGCCTAGATTTGCTTCTCTCAGAACTGAAAATCCACCTCTAGGTGGTAGGTAAATTCATGGTCTTACTGATGTCTGCATGAGGGTTTCTGCGGGGTTCAAAGCAGCAGAATCTGTGCCTGTGCAAAGTGCTGTGAGAGTCGCTGCAACGCTGGGGCTCAGGAGTGCTGTGTTTAGCTCCTGGCTGCATCTCGGGTACCCTGTGTTAGACGGGAGTTGTTGCTTGAAGGAATGGACCTGAGAGTTAGGGAAATATAACGGAGGAAAATATTTTTTTTTTCTTTTCTCTGTCTTGGCTACTCAGCCTGCAAGCAGTGGGGTCCAGGTGAGCTTGCACTGTATACATACAGCACCCAGGGTAACAAAATTTGCAGCTTCTGATCTTTGCTATTCCATTAGGCTCCTAAGGTTGTCCACATTATCTAAAAATGGCCTCTCCTTTATGCATTTAATTGTAAGTGATTATTGTGGTGTAAGCTTGTCCCCTCAATGTTTTTTTTGACATGCAATAGTCACTGTGCGAGATGCAAGTTTTGTGCATGTTCGTACAGCACAATCTTTTTGTTTGCCTGTGTTCTGCGTATCTTATGGGGTATACGCCAGTATGTTTTGGTATATTCTGTGAAGCATATTTTAGTACACTTTTTTGCTCAAAAGAAACTACCTGTGGTTGAATGATGCTTTGATATATCTTAAAGGGCAAGTGTTCGCAAGTGTTTATATTAAAGATAAGATTGGAATAGCTCTGATAAATATGGATTATAGCAGGGTAATTTACACGTTCAAAACATGTTCTCCCGTTTACATGTGACACTGCAATGGTTCCCTGCTGCAGGCATTTTTCTTACATATTCAATGTACTTAAACAAACCACAAAAGTTTACAAAGCTTAATTTACAGGCCAACAAGGAAACATGTAGTGAGGCATGTAATGAAAATCTGTTTACTTCTGTGCCATTTCAAATGCTCTCATTTTCTAATACTTGAGGCAATTCAATAATACTATTGATTCACACTTGTTTTGTAACACTACTTTTGTGATGAGATCCAGCAGAAGGGAAACCACACATCTGCATACACCTGAAACTGGCAGCAGTTTGCTTTTGGACCTGTCTAGTGTTTAGACAGATGTTACCCAGGTGCTATCATTGAGACTTTTAGGTACCTGGTATAACCAATACATATAGAATATATGTGTATTGTAGGCTGTGTGCCATACATGGTACATAACCAATATAAACGCACTTGACACAATCCCTGAGTCACCAAATATAAAATTCCGAAGTTTTGGCCTGTGCAATCCGCTTTTCCAATTTTTGTGATGGGGGGGTATACAAATGTTGTGTTGCAGTAGAAAGGGGAAAAACTATTATTTTTTCCACACCGCTTTGAGGGATCCTAGGTTGCCCAGAGAAGTTGTGGATGCCCCATCCCTGGAAGTGTTCAAGGCCAGGTTGGATGAGGCTTTGAGCAACCTGGTGTAGCAGAGAGTGTCCCTGCCCATGGCAGGGGGGTTGGAACTAGATGATCTTTGAGTTTCCTTCCAATCCAAACAATTCTATGATCCCTTTGTCTTTGCAGAGAAGATGCAAGAGATCTGTTTCCCTTACGGAAGAGAAAAATAAAACAAGGGCTGCAAACTTGGTGAGACCAGTGCATGGGCCAGGCCTGTTGCAGTAAGAATGGCAAAAAAGAAACTTCTCTTGCTGTAAAACACAAACGAGAGACACCAAACTGAACCTTAGCACCAGTACTCAAGTGCTTGAGTGGTTATTCTTCAGCTAATTTTAAGCTATGCAAGACGTAGCCTGAATCTGGAAAAGAGAACCTCCAGTCTCACAGAACACTTTTTTCCTCAGCTTCCAGCTATTTTCTCTTTTAGAGATAGCTGTGAAAACCAGAAAGAGCAGCCCCTTGATGCTATTTTGGCTCTTACACTGTAACCAAGTCAAAAATCAAAGTACAAGAGGCCCTTCAGCCTCTTCAGAAGGGTTTGAATCTGCTTGGGACCTCAGTGGGGAAGAGTTTGGGGAAATATTTCCTCCTGAAAGGATTCAACAGCACCTGAATTGAAAGTCAAAGCACTGCACTTTTTTAAAAAAAAACCCACAAACAACAACAAAAAAAACACACAAAAAAAACCCCAAAACACCAAAACAAACAAACAAAAACAACAAACAAAACCCCACACAAAACCCACACCATAGGAATAACAAGTTCAACTAGAGAGCGGTGTTTAAATTTCCCTCATCTGTTCACTTAGTTCCTTTTTTATTTTTCATATTCTGATTTTCTTTAAGTGTTTTTCCTGTCCCTTTGCAAGAGGGTTACTGAGATACAGTAACACCCACTGGTGGCAGTAATGGCAGTTTTACAGCTTCTCTTCGCTAACCATTATCAGGCAACTCAGCACAAGCAGTGGAAGGCACAATATTGCTTTAACACCCCTCTGATTTCCTTCCTCCCAGGGGGCAAATGCTCTGCAGAGAAACCTCCACACTACTGACCACAATTGCTGTAATTTGTTAGTCTAATGGGAAAAAGTACACAGCCTTTCGAAACTGGAAGTATAAAATAATATTTTGTTATACTTGATATAAACGGTGCTTGTGCTTGGAAGTGCTTCTGGTTCAGTTGAGCTCTTCCCTTGGAGAGCCTTGATAACCTGGGTTAACTTTCCCTGATAAGAAAAGCACTTATTAGTAAATTAAACATCTGCAGTTAGTTGTTGCCTTAAAAAAAAAGTTAAAACAGTTGTAGGAGGCAGGATGCTGTATGAGAAACAAACATGCAGGCTGAAGAATAATTTAGTAATTAAACTTGAGTTACTCTAGAAATAAGCACATGAGTGTCTGCAATTCTTGGGCTTAAACTGTCCGGAAAAAAAGGGAAGGCTTGGGTTTCACATCATTTATTCTCTAGAGAAACTGTACAATGGTGGCACCGTGGCTCTGCTCTGACATGGGGACCTGCAGCATGTGTGATGGGGAGCAGAGCCGGGTGGGCTGAGCAGCATCCTGACCCGCTGTAATGCCGGGGTTCAGTGTTCATAGGCATCTGTGTTTCTAAAACAAGTATTTAAGTTCCCAAGGCCAGAGACTGACACTCTGCAGGATTCCTGTGAACTGCTGGGCAGGAGCGAGCCCTGCTCAGGCTTTCATGACTATGCACCCCTGAGTCATGTAGAAATAGGCCCGTAACACCTAGTCTGTACGCTGCAGATGTGATCTGCGTAATTAATTTTCTTTTTTTGTCAGCTACTTTCACATAATTTTCCCTGTGGTTTGCACTTCTAGCACCTTCCTGCCCAGGGCAGCACCCAGCTATCCCGTCTGGGGGAGTCCCCATGGCTATCTCCACAGCCATACTCAAACTTTGATCTCTCTGACCCTTTGGGTTAGTTAGGGAGTTCCTTTAGTTGCAGAGGTGGATGCCTGAAGAAATCTGTGATTTACTGATTCAGGGTTTGCTGGACTTTTCTCTGTTCTCTAGGTCTTTTTTGATTTGTTATGAGGAAGTGTTAAGGTAGCAGAACTGCAGTAACTGTGCGCTGCACAATTACCAAAGCTGGCTGCAAAAGAGAGCTCGCTGTGGACTCTTCATGTAGTTCTCTTCATAAGTTCCCTTTTCATGTAATTCCTTAGCATCCCCTGCATAATAGTTTTATTTTTTCCCCGTAAAAACAACATTATTAATTTCTTGGGGGGCTCTTGCCGGCGGTGGGGGGGGATGCCGTGGGTACTAGGGTGCTCGGAAGCAGGATGCTGGTGCTGTCTCCCCCCACCCGCTGCCTGGCAGCAGGTAGCACTGCAGTTCAAAGGCATTGCTGTAGAGGGCTTGCACAACACACCGGACAGGGATGCTAAGGTGGGGGTGGCAAGGCGCTGGGAGCAAGAAGACCCAGCTGAAATGAAAAAAAAATTAAAAAATAAAATATAAAAATCAATCTTTCCCTATAGCTAATCAATATTAATAACAAAGTTGAGTGCCTGAACAGGATATACGTTTTATTATGAGAGGGGAAAACGAGAGAAATAAAAACTGAAGCGAAATACCTCTGCTGCTAAGCAGACAATAAGATCTAAAATTTAACAGCTGCAGAAGGGTCGCAGGCCCGTTGTAACTGCCTGCAGTTCTTTGAACGAGAGTCTTGAGTTTGCATGTTGTGAGTTATTGGAAAATCTCTCTGCCATTAAATGCTTTGATGGAAGATGTACTTAATAAGGTCTAAAATGAGCGGAGGAAGCAGCGGAACTCGCCGGTGCTGCTGCAGAAGATGCCTGAAAGATAGATTATATGGTGTCATAGGGTATTTGATGCCTTAACTGGAAAACGCGTAACTGAGCCAAACGCGAGTTAGACTAGCGAGTCGCGAGCTCTTTGCAACTTCCTGAGCTTGGTTCGGGTGTTTCAAAGTTCCAACACAGCTTATCCATTTTGTGCTTGAATAACCAGCTGAACTGGAAAGATATTTCCTCTAAGGCAGGAGGCTCTTTTGCTTTGGTTGGAGGCTTTTCACAGGCTGGGCAAGAAAAGAGGCAGAGAATCAATCTTTTTGTGGTTCCTGCTAGAAACTCATTTACCTCCAGCTTTCTGTGGGGGAGTAAATGAGGAAAAAAAAAAAAAATCCCTCTTGCAACTTGAAGGCCATAAAGCTAGGCATAAATTGAGAGGCTAAAAAGTTGCTTTCAAGTCTGAAAGTAATAAAGAAGAAAAAGACACCAATCAGATGATCCACTTCTTAGAAATCCTTGTTACTAGGACATCTTGTTTCCAGTTCTTCTCTCTTGAGTTTATTTCTCTCAAATGATATTTACCCAGCGTAACCTCCACATCACAAACGCACTTATCTCTGCTTTATATCAGCCTTAAGGATTAGGAGTATGGATCTGTTTTCCAGACTGACCGTCTGACTTACTGACCCGAGCTTGTTCGCTCACAAAGCAGCACGTGATGCCATTCTTGTCAAAACCACAATTAGTCAAAGCCCTTTACAGGAAACATGAGCCCAATAAGAAGGGATAAAATAGGAAATCACGTGGTTCATCCATAACCTGCACATAGCATGGAGGTACACGAATCTCTTCTGCTGCCACTTGCCAGCTGCAATTAGGTCAACGAAGAGAGCAATGAACAGATTGATGTTTTCAAGGCATTTTTCATCTTCAAAACAGTTTCAGCCATTAAAAATGAATCTTTACCCCACACTTGGAGAAAACATAAACATCATTGTCCAAGATGCTGCTGAATGCTACTCTTTGCTCATGAAGTTTCTCAGAGTCTCTCAGATGTGGCACTTGATGTACCTGGGAGCAGCCTGGATGGGCACCCGGGTGTGGTGTCCCAACTGCACTGTCCCCTCTCCATCCGCAGGGCTGGGACCTTGTTGTCCCGGTTTTCCATCCTGGGCACATCCAAGTGTCCATTTCAGGAAATTTTGACTAGCCTAACAGGCCAATCAGAGGAATTAACTGCTCACTGGCTATGGAGCGTAATGGTTTTACAATATGTGTCCTGTACATGAAATGACCATGGGGTTTACTGCCCATGACCCCAGTGCCCCAGCCCATCTGACATGAAGTCATGGAGCTGCCCCTATTCATCAAACTAGGAAACAGAGTCACAGCCCAAAGCAGATGACTACATTTAGCACATATGGTGCTGGAATTAGTTAAAGTGTTGTCAGGGAATATTAGAACTGATTTTTTTATTATTATCCTACAAACACAATAAAATGACAGCTATAGGCAGTTGCTGAGGCTAAGTGTTTTCACACAAAAAATAGTTGTTTAAAAAACTTGAGGACCATTTGTGCTAAGGAGAGGAACACGAGGGAAATATTGACACTTAAATAATGCAACTTGAGACAGACTCTTCCTTCTTGTGCTCTGCGTCTTCCATCACCATGCCTGTAAAAGGGAGAAAGGTATGTCCGTGCCTCTGTGGGGGAGTGCTCAGTGCTGGTGTGGCACCCACCACTGGAGCATCTCAGGTTTACCCTGGGCAGGTTCCTTGGCCGCATGTCTTATAGGTAGTGTCTAATACAGCATGAGCTCCTGCTGAACATTTTCTTGCAGCTGAATATTCATAATCCCAAACCTTTCATTAGGCAGGGGCAGTTTGAGAGTCTCCATGCTACCTTGCCATATGCTTTCAAAATCACAAGTACTTCATATCTCTGAGCGCTGTGCTTTTCTGCTGAATTTGTTTTAATGTTGTCTCCAAGTTCAAAACAGATGAGTACTGGAAAGCATGCATAGATAATTTGTTCTTATATGTGTTCAAACTTGGAATTTTCTCAGCTAACAGAAGAAGGAGCACATAAACCATGAAGGATTAGTTTTCTCTGTTTTAAAATACTCCTATCTAAAATTAGCTCATTGGGATGAGAGATTTTGGCTGAGAGGTTTTTGGTGAGTGGTGCCAGGGGAAGGTTACTGTTCTTTCTCTGGCACTGCTGTTCGGACAGAGACAATCTTCTGCAAAACTAAGGTGAAATGGCAGATCCCGTTGCCTTGCCGAGTCTATGCAACACACAAGATTAGACAAGGCATAATGGGATATGCCCTTCGAACATCACAAAATTTGATTCCCTGATGTAGTCTACAGAGCTGGCTGAGACGGGAAGGTACCTCAAGACTCCAGCATGAGCTCAAATATTTTTCCTGAATTCTTTTTCAGGGGAAGCATGACTCCACGGTCATGCCAGCAGCTTTTCCAACTCAGTTTGCAGAACTGCTTCAAAGCTGGTTGGAATTTCTTTGAATCTCTCATCAGGATGTTTGCAGTCTGAAAGGCCAGCTGTGTTTTAAATAGAAGAGTAAAACCATTTCACTTTAATGGGAGCAGAATCAGGATGTTGGGTTTATTATTATTTAATCAGCGCTTGATTAATATATGTGAGTGGACTTGGGATGAAGGTCATAGTTAGATTTGCACAAGTTCATCCAAAATTTGCCAGCGCTCCCAACCCTGTGGCTGTCATTGACTAACCTTTGAATGAAACACATGGGCAAAGGATCAAACCCACTATCGCGTTTTACTTCTCCCAACTGTAATATGGTGCATCTCCTCTCCTCCAAATAGATACTTTGAGGCTTTGCTGCTTCAAGTGAAAGATTAATGAAAGCAGCCTCAGCACTCACAAGTAACCACACGAAAATGACCTGGTGAGTGTGAGCAATGGAGGATGGGTAATTTCGAGAAAGAGACTGACTTCTGCACTACCCTTGGTATGGCTTGTCTATAAGCGATAAAGTCATTTCATGTCAATTATGACAAAAAAATCCCTGGATAACAGATGTCTCTGCCTCCGCTCTGACTCCAGTGTGCTGGTGTTTGGAGTCTGTCTGTAAACGTGTAGGATCGCGAGTACGCCCTGCTTAGATTTACAGAATTAGCGTATTGGAGTTCGTGAAATTTATTGCTGGTGCTCCCAGTAAAGCCCCTCCACACTAGACTTGCTGCCAGCTGTAACGTTCAATCTCGCTATCTCCCATTAGATTTTCGTGATGCTACTCAGTGCAGCAGGTCACCAGCATCTGGGAGGCTTTTCCTACCCTTCTTCCCTGTGTGATGTAATTGTTCATAAGACTGGCAGCCCGTGCAATAAAACTGTTTCAGATATCTATTAATATTTTAACATGCTTTTAAGAAAATTCGGCCTTTTGTAATTCTGGTCTCAGAACAGACACATATAATGGTTAATGATACGCATTATACTCAGAGCAGCTATTCTGAAGGTATGTTTCCTTTGTTTGGACTTACATTGTAACATCTATTATTAAAAAAAAATCTTCTTTGTCAGTTATTTATTTAGATGCTAGGTTGAATTCATCTGATGACCAGAAGAAAACGACTTCTTTTTTTCCCCCCAAAGAGAGACTATGATTAAGAGCATGGCTTGCTTTTTTAGCTTCAAGCCCAGGCTTTGATTTTGCCCTCTGGTACTCAGCTCTTACCAAACGTGGTGGGACCATGGGTGTATGTCTACAGTTCTCAAGAATATGTTAACTCTAGATATCATGTCAGTGACAAAAGCTGACATGTTTCTATTAATGAGGGCTGCTTCTTTAATTATTTTGTAAAATCTACATCTACCTAACAGTCTCTTTTTTCATGGCCATACCTCTGGCCATGAACCACACACAGGGTTCCTGTTTCAGAGCCACCTGCCCTGAGCAGTGTGGAGTGATGCACGTCAAAACTAAAATGTTATACGGTGAAAGTTATCTTCCACGGTTGAGAAGCTGTAGCCATACAAAGGAGAGCACGCAGTATATTAATAGGAATCTATAAATTAATCTGTATATAACACCTTGCTAACACTTAGATTTTATAGGTATCGTGAGCTGAAAGCTTTACCAGTCATTCATCCTTTATTGTGTTCATTATGGGAATATGACATCTCGATACCAAATATCTGCACGTATAATAAAACACTTTGGTGAATTAACTGGATGATTGGTACAGTATTTCTCCTTTCCACTAATCAGAAATTTAGGATGTATTACTTCTGATGAATCCTTAGACATTCCCATACAAATAAATTAACTAACTGGATATTAATAATGTTCAAGGGATTTAAAACAATATATTTTCAGTCTTTTATGAGGTTGATCTTAATCTATAAGCATGTACTGAATATACAGAAATGGTGAAGGTGTGGCTGCAGTTACTGCTTTAAAAGAATAAAGAGAGTGTTTTTCTGTCACATATGTATTAAAATACTGATCAAATATTTTCAGGAGGAGATGAAAAAATGAGTGTCCTGGCCACTAGAAATCCCACAAATGCTGGTGACATGAACAGATGTCAAGGCCCACTTGGTTAATCGCATCTTGTAGGTTGTACCACCATGGTGCAGGTTACGTTTGTTGTGAATGACCAGGACATCTCATCCAACCTGCTGTGAGGAGCTCTCTGACATTGTCCCACATAAGCAAGAAAATTGTGGTTGTTCTGACAATAGGCCACCATTAAGGAAACCTTCAGATTTTTGTCAATGCCATGGTATTAATAGCATAAACGTCAACTCAGCAAGTGTGGTTTAAGACCTGAACACAAATTCTCTCATTACTTCACTGAGACCTGGATATTGCATAAATTCTGTGTTGAATGAGATCCCACCAAAGCAGGTTCTTGAAATAAAGCCAAAGTTTGAGTATTTTCCTAGATCGTGACCAGAGTATTCCAGATCAATTCAGCTCGATTAACTCTTTTTTTTTATTTATTTTCTTGAGACACCCCAACTGTTTATACCAGTCTTTTATGCTTTCTTAAATGCATTTTCGATATCAGTGAGCACTCCATCCTGGAGGTGACATGCCCTTCCAAGGCAGGTGAAGTGATCAGGGCAAGGAGAAATCGCTTGCCTCTCACTGCGGTGAGAGCGCTTTATATTTAACTAAGATTAAATTGATTTAAATTTGTATTGATATTCTATGAATGAAACATCATAGCTAAACTCTCGGAAGTCCTCAAATGAAGGTGAGGTGAAAATGTGTGTGTGTGTGTTCACATGTATATCTCTCACCTGCACACATACTTAAGCACCTAGTGCTGATAATAACACATGCTTTTAATAATATTAACCATTGGGTGTAGGAGCAGTGAGGATGTAAAGCACTTGCTCTTCTTGCAGGCTCGTACTTCATTTTATCTCCGTTGCAGGAGATGCCAGGCCATGCATGTCAGTGCCCTGTTAGGGGGAATCAGTCTTTGATATGTCGTGTCGCGCTTCTGCTTTCTCGTACGGCTAGCTGCAGTGACAGGAGGCATCAACTTTTTTTTTTTTTTTAATTTGAAAGCACTAGAAATTATATTTGGTTTTGATTGCCTTCTTAGGAAAAGACAGACAAGAAATCCAGCTTCACAGGGCTGTTGATTTGGTGTGTACCCTGTAGAGAATCAATAGCCAAACAGCATCCACACTCCTCTGACCACCTTTAGCTGAGTCATGATTTCATGATGGCCAGTGAGTGCTGACCACGATGCAGCCTGGACAAGCTCGGTCATTCTCAGATTACTTTGAACCTATTTCCTGTAAATTTTGCTTTTCATCTATCCAGAGTCTAGGGCTGAGTCTCATTTCCAGAAAAACCCAAAGGTATGTTGCCTGATTTTCATGTTTATAGAAAAATACTTAATGACAAAACCTGGAGATACAGTGAAGCTTAGAAACAGTCAAATAAAAAAAAACCTTTAAAAAAAAAAATCTCATAGTATTGCAATTGTTCTTTTGATTTGGGGGAGGGAGGGAGACACAGGGCCTGACTCATACTCTGACCATTTGGGTTTAGCAATACTTCAGATGTGCTGAATGTCGTTTCCATAAATTGTATATCTTACTGGGAGAGAGGCAAAGTCATTTGCTGTAATCAATCTTTCACTATTTAAAAGGAAATACAAATAATGGCTAGTATGGTGCAGCGTACACAGTAAGTAGAAAAAGCATTGTAGTGGAGGGAAAAAAATTATCAGGGAGAGGTGCTTTTGTCTGACATGGCTACTGTGGCTTTTATCCCATATCAGACTGACAGATGAGATAAACACCCCACATTTTAGTCGGATCCTATTGTTTTGTCAGAGTTACTTAAATGTATTTACAATCTCTGAAGCACTTTTTTTATAGTAATGGTAGTGAAGCCCTTCCAGAAAGAATAAAGATGATATAACGTTCTCGAGTACCTCTGTCTTACTAATGGAATGACTTACGTTACAGGGGATATTGTTCTGCTGAGCTCCACTAAAATACATATTTACTAGTCAATCTAGTAGTCGTCTTGGCAGCCAATGCCATGTTATCACAGCGCTGTGTCTTTCAGGAGAATAACAAAGCAAGCAGAAATTCTTTCTCTGGGACCTTTTTTTGTCTCTGTTGATAACTTCTATATTTAAAAGAAGCCACATCATTAAATGAGAATGAGCCACCTTCGCTATGCAGTATGGCGATCCTATTCCTCCCTGGGATTTCATACGGCAATGAGAAATAGGGCATGCCAGGTCGGAAGTGTTGTAAGCATTGGATGCAACAGAAGGTGCCCGGTTAGCTCAGCCAGGGCTGGTGTCTGCTGTATGGGGACAGGAGAATAACTGAAGGACAAAAAGATGATGAACTTTTGAATGAATTGGAGAGATCCCTTGGTATGCAGGTATTCCACGCAGCATTTCGGTTTTTATTTTTTGTAAATGCAATTGCAAAATATCATTATTCCCTGAGGAATAATGATGGGTGACTGGGAGTCACGTACCTGGATTTCAGTTTCTGCTGGGGTTCCTGGTCTTCTCCTACTTTGAGGAACCTTATGCCCTTTTCCCATTACAGCCAAAAGCTCGAGAAAAGTTCTGCCAGTCTAGTTTGCAGGAAAAGAAAAAGATGACAACTTTGGGTTTTCTGAGAGCACTTTCAGGGCTTCTGAGCTGTGAGCACTTCTCAGTGTCTGGTGCTCCTGTAAATGTGACCCTCGTTCTTGCACTAGAAAACTAGTCCTGATGTGGGACAGTTTCTGCCTACTCATACCCCTTGGGAAGAGATCCAGTTCAAAAATGTCTTCCTTCCTTATCAGCATTGCATTGAAAAGCAACAAAACAAGAGATAAAACCTCAAACACACAAAAGCAGCTATGAAAAGCTTTGAAACCATGTTCCTGTGGCGTTTGGTCAGCTGTCGAACCAGGAGATCATCACACCACAGATTAAGCAGAGGGCCATTGTGACCTTCATTTTCACAGTGAGCCACCACAAAGTTATTTAGCACTGGTGCTCCTGTAATGGTGACACATCGGGAAAATTGAGTGCTCGGTGGAGCTGCGATTCCTGCTCCCACTCTGTTTTGCTGGCCTGGCAGGAGCGTGCAGGGCTGAAACACAAACTGCTTCACCACCCTCCAGGGTATTTACCTCCATATGTCCCTCTGTCTTGGAATAAAGGGGGTAAAAAAGAGGTGTAAAGGCTTGAGGACAGGGTCTGTGGCAGTAGGGAGGAGCACCGTAGGTCGCAGGCATGATGTGTTCCCTCCCAGCACAGCCTCGTCCTTTTCCAGGACAGCACGTTGGTGTTTGCCCAGAATGGGAAGGGTTATCTCTTTTTGGGATAAGGGGATGTATGTCAAGAATTTATATGGAGCCAAACAAATGCAATTATATAATTTGATCTTGATAAACTGCTAAAAGAATGACTATCTTTGTTCAATGAAAAAGTGAATGTTTTCCAGAAACTGAAATGCTCTTATTTTGTACCTGTGTAACCTGTGATTTGTTTTGTCAGCTACCTTAAGGTGCTGCCAGCTGTGAAAAAAGCTATTGCATGTCCCTGCCTTTCACTGTGGGTGAAACGATCTTTGTAGATGAAGCATGTGAATATCAGTTCACTACATTTATAAAAAGCTTTAGGGTACTTTGGCATGAAAGGTCCCATAGTAGTGAGAGATATTGTTACTATAAAAACATTTTATCTTATTTTAATATGATGGTTTATTGAGTTTTAAAGTACTTTTCATGGCAAGCATATATATTAACAGCAGCAGCAGAAACAGATGGGAATAAATACATGTTTTCAAATGAACTTTCTGGTTCGAGTTCTGTTCCCAATTCTGTATCATGTAAACTTGGAGTAAGCGTATTTAAATTAGAGATGAACCCTCTATTTTTTGTAGATCAGGTTACTGTACTTTGAATGAAATTATGCCTAATTTCACATCTAAGTAGGAGTGAAGTCGATCTTGGACCTCAAAGTTGGTTTGAAAACAGTTTTGACCTTCTCCAGAGTTGCTGCAACTACATGCAAACACCTAAAATCTGGTTTGCCACTCTGTAAATACTTACTAGCATAAGGCAAAAAAATTTAGTAGGAGAAATAGCAGTGAGAACATGCTTCAGGGAGTTTCAGCATGTGCTGAAAGCCACGTAGATGCGGTATCTAGATACTACAGATAGTAAGGAGAGAAACATTAGCAGTAATTCATGTATGATTGACCACATCTCGTCCACTGTCCCCTGTGAAGCAGAGAACAAACACATGTGGTGTGTCTCGATACCCTTGTCCTAGAGGAGGATGTCTGTAAAGGAGCTGATGTGAATACCTTTATTGTTTGTTGCAAACGGATTTAAAAGGACAAGCTGGTGCTCTTTCATGTCTAGCCAGAAGTCTACACATGGATTTCTGGACGTGCTGGAAAAACCCTCCATGTGAAGCTTTTTTCGTCCTTACAAAAATAGAGAACAGTTTTGTAAAGGCAAGAGAAGGACACCAGCCCTTGCAAAGGCCAGTCTTTAATTTAATGATGTCGTCTTTCAATATTTCTGTAGAAACGTATGCAAATCTTAGTAAATCTTTTTCCTGTTGTATATTTGCACCATTTTGTTACTACTCTTAGCTAAAATAATACATTAAAATAAGACTGTATTAATGATACAGTGCTGGGAAATATATCTCAATCTAATGCTGAAGAAATCCATTGTATATAGAAAAATGAATTGACCCCTCGGCAGAAAAATAAATTAAAATGAAAGCCAAAAATCGGCATGTTAATGAATATTTTAAGTTACAATTTCTCCTCCCCTCCTGTGACGGCTCCTCATCTCTTCACACCTATTCATTAGAAATCAGACTAAAATTAATAGAAGTTATTCTCAGTCAGGCCTATAGGTGATATTGAGCATGTGGCAACATGTATTCAAAAAACTCGATATCCTATAAACCCCCCATCCCTACAAAAAGGTGACATAGTCCTTTAAAAATAGCTCTTCCAATCCATTGTGTAAAGACACTGACAAAGATTGACAGCTTTTAGAAAGGTGTAATGTTCCCAAGCCAACTGCTAGCACAGCTCAACAAGATAAAGATCAGTAATTCGATCCAGAGGAGAAGGCTAAATGTTAGAGGTTAAGCTGCTATGTTCCTACTACTAATCAAGCTTCAACACCTTATTTTAGCATCATCAGACCTCAATAAGGAAATTGTGAATTATTAAAGCTCCAGCATTCTGGTACACATTGATGCTCTTCTGAGAAGCTGTGACTTAAAACATGCTGGCTTTCCTCTTCATTGACATGTGCTGGATCTTTCTGACTAGGTCCTGATGTGCTATTTTTTCTTTCTTTTGCTTGGATACTGGTAATTTAAGGTTAAGATACTTTTAAGGTGCAGTATGCTGCTCTAATGAGGACTTAATGGAGTGGAACAGTGATCGTTTGTACAAACTATACTGGACAGACACCTACTGCATATCAAAATCTAGACACTACAGGTCCTGACATTGCGTCTACTTTTGTCCCAGCCTCCATCAGCAGATTTTTTTAACCTGGTTTCCTGTAGAAATGAGGCTGAGGCGGCTGTGCTCTCCGCCAGCCCACTTCTCTCCGGTGCTTTGCAAACCCTCTGGCCGACAGCAGCCAAACCTGACCCATGGTAAAGTCCTACGAGGGGAAATCAGGGTGACGAGCGAAATCCTCAGCAGTTACCTCACTGCCTGCCAGCGGGCAGCCGGCATGCGTGTGCCGAGCACCGGGATGGGAGTGAGAGAGGCGGGGGGAGCTTATTTCTCCAAAGAAATGTTTCTGCCCTCTAAAAAAAGGGTTCAGCTGAGAAACTTGATTTTGAGTGCTGTGGAAGTTATTATTGCTCCTGCAGGAGTGAGAAAAGAGCTTAAGTTAGTCAGACTTTATAAATCTTTGCAAAAATGCACTATAGCAAAAGTGCTTTGATTTATTTCAGTGGATGTTGCCTCTATGTGTATCATACCGTAAGAACCAGTGAGGTCTGAGGGCCAAATTCTGCTTTGATTTCCCACAAAACATCCCATTTGAAGAAGACAGGGCAAGTTTCCAGGTTAGATTTACATAGGAACGGGGACAAACAGGAATGATGGCACTCTCATTCGGTTGCTTGCTCTGAGCCAGTGAGATGCACTGTTTGCAGGGAGAGTTTTCAAACTGCCCCTCCACTTTCTGCGCTGTGCTCAGGCCATCTAACAAGTCAATTCGTACATGCTACCAGTCAAATTTTTCAACCAACATTAGGCTGAGCGTCTTTATATTTAACACATCAATGTAAATTCCATCAATGCTCTAATTTATACCAATGATAAGTAAAAAAGTTAATCCGGAATTACACTGAGCAGTGCCCACTAATATGCCTAAAATATCCAGTGTGATCATTACTAGTCACAACCTCCAAAGCTATTTCCTGGCATCTGCACTCCCCAGGGGCAGATACCCACAGCATTAGTCAAGCCAGGCACTCCTGCTGCTACTGCGTCTCCAAAAAATGCTGCTCTTGAAAAGAGACAATGATGTTTGGTTTATTTGCAGTCAGACTGCCATGATAAATAGCCCAGGATTTTTTGCCACCAATAAATGGGAATTTTGCCCCAGATAGGTTGCAGTACCTTTAGCGTAAGCACTCAATGTATTTATTTCATAATGTTCTTTCCCAGATTTCCAAGTTTAAAGTGACTGTTTTTTGAGCCAGTCTGGGTTGTTGGGATTTTAGCTCACCAAAAACAGTGTCATTCCCCAGCTCAGTAAATGTAGTTCTTATAACTGATTGCTTCAGTGTTAATTGCATTGCTATGAAATCCCATGCATGTACAAGATGTAAAGAGCAACCTAGCAGGGCTGATGTTATAGAAAATCCTGGGAAGTCTGCAATTATTGCATGAATCAGTGTGATAGGAACGCAGCCTCTTTGTCCTTGCAAGAATCTTTAACACCAAAAAATAAGATAAAAAGAATCACACAAAATGTTCCCATTTCACAAATGAGTCCTCCTGGCATTTTCTATTCGTTCCTGTAAAATTACTGACAACTATACACATTTCTATAATATTACTTCAATCTGCATCACTAGGAAAACCTAAGAGCTTATTAAAGAGATTTATTCTTTCAGTCTTCGAGGTGCAAAGCAGTTTCTTACAAATGTGCTCCATCAGCTTGATACATGACTGTTTGTGGGAAGGGGGCTCTGGTGTAGAAGGGGTTTTAAGTGAACTGTGTTCAGTGCGTTCCCAGGGTGGTGAACAGGAGATGCCAGGGCAAATCCCATCAGCAGCATGTTGGCCGTTTAACTCCTTAACAAATAAGAGGGTTTAGAGACACCTTGTAACTCCACAGCAACCTGGGTGCTCAGGCTCTTTAGTGCTGTGCCATCCGTCTACTTCTGTCACTTTTGACCTGCACGTGCATCCACCCAGAAGCTGCCTCTGACGGGGGCTAAAGCAGAGGGCTTTGGCTTTCATAATTAAGATCAACAGTTATCTCACTTCTGATTGCTTGGATTTCTCGAATTTATTTTTTTTCCATTTCATTTAATGATAATAAAAGAGAAGGGAATATGATCGAGTAGAGCCTGTATTTCCAAGCAAAGACAGTCATTTCTCTTTCAGTAAGTGGAAGTCCCATTATATTGACAATGCCACTGAGAAATTAGTGGAACTCAGCAGAAGGAACGTTAGCAATATTGGTCCTGAAATGGCAGCTCGTTATGCACAGGAGAAATACTGGTTTTGTAGAGTGATTCTCCTCCTTCTTCTGCCATCACAGGGAAAACAATGTAAAAATATATATATATATATATGTAGCTGCCAAGGATCTCTCAGCTTTTCTGGATTAAATGAATTTTGCACATCTTTTGCTTTTTATTTGAAATCTAAAATGCATTCTGTATTGCGATTATGTGGGAGAGCTGAAGTCAGTAATTTAGAAGGCTGTGAAATGCGTTGTAAGTAGAGATGCTGGTTATGAAAAGGCTCTGGCATCCAGTCCCTAGGCAGAAGCAGTGACTGCAGGTGGTCCGCAAGCCCGTGGTGTACTGGTGGCCTGAAACAGGCTCCAGAGTCTATCTAGAACCCGTGAATCCTCTTAGCAGGTTGGAAACTGGCACCAGCAGTGTACCCAGGGCAGCCGGTTCAGGCTGCACGTGCTGCACAGCGTCTGCTGCTTCTGACAGGGATGATCTAAAAACGTCTTCTCGTTACTAAATGGTTTAACCTTTTTTATTTTAACTCCTGGAGTTTGTAAAGCAGAACTAGATTATCTTGGCTATGTTGCCACGTAGAAATTTTATCCCTGCAAAAGCCTTATCTTTTAGTCCACGTTACCTATCGCCACAGGCAGGAGGAAGGCTATGGCTCCTGCCATCATTGCCCACCTCCCAGTCCTGTTTTTTCTCTCCCAGAGTGGCTTTTGGAGCTGTTCCAGACAACAGCCCTTGGCTTGGAGGAATCACAGGGGGAGGGAGGGGTTTTGTACATAGCACATAAATCTGTTTGTCAGCTCCGTGTTGGGACTCAGTTTTCCCCAGAAGTGCCTACAAGCAAAGCCATGTGTGTTTGTGTGCACGTGTGAGCAGATGTAGGTACTTTTAAATCCTGTTCCTAACTGCGGGTTTGCCAGCCAGGTGGATACTGCAGCTCGGAGGGGACGGTCAATAGCGAATAATCCTAGCTCAGGTGGAAATGAGCAGCAAACCCAGCTGGGAGGAGGAAGGCAGTAATTTTCCCAGCCTCATGCCTTTACAATTTCCTGATTTTACTTGGACACAATGGCATTGCAGGAGCAAGGTGAAAATTATCAAAAAACGAAGCTCTCCTGGGCTTCTCATGAGCTCACCATGTCCGGTGGTGGTGTGGGGAGAGGGAAGGGGCAAGGTCCGGAGGAGCCGGAGTCTCAGTTCCCCTGAGTCTTCCCAGCCCTGACAGCAGTGATGGTATTTTTCAAAGAAACAGCTTCTCTCTCTGTTAAAAAGCACACTCTGCTCCGGTTGCATCTCTTTTCTGGGCGCGCGGAGCTGTAACGTGAGGAAGCTCAGCCTGGGAAATAGACTGACTTGAGCCCTTTCCAAAGAGCGCAGGGAAAAGCTGGTAGGGGCAACATGACACTGTCAACAAATTGACGATTCGCGTTCCCTCATGCGGTGTCAAACAGACACGGCTGCGCTCTTCTGTCCTGGCTCCAGGAGGGTCCCGCTAGGCTGCGGCAGCGGAGAGGAGTTCCAGCATTGGAAAAGCTGGCGATGGCAGGGCAGCTGTCAGCTTCAGCAAATGCATGGACACCGAGAAGTGTTTCTGTTTGTTCAGCTCACGGGGTCTTAGCAAAATATGAATAGGACCTGTAAAATGCCAGGCTTCTCTGACCGCCTCGGCAACCCCCTGAAAATGTGGCTTATTGATTTGAAGAAGGAGTTGTGTAATGTTGCTGGATGGGAATGGGTCCTTGCTCTGCTCTTCCCAAGGTTTCATATAGACTCATAGAATCATAGAATGGTTTGTGTTGGAAAGGACCTTAAAGATAATCTAGTTCCAACCCCCTTTCCATGGGCAGGGACACCTTTCCCTAGATCAGCTTGCTAAAAGGATTTCTTTTTGATTAGGGTAGCCTTGGAAAACGGCTGCATTTGGGGCTTGCAGAGCCATGGTGGGGAGGTAAATCGATCTCTCCTGGCGATACTGGCAGAGCAGAACCGGCGCTGGAATTTAAAAAGTGTCTCCAATGTTTTTGTTAGAGCCTTTCCCCACCTTTCTGAAAGCCACTGCACTTTACAGGGTTTGCAGAAATACCTCCAAATTCAGTCATGGGAGCTGCCCACACGTTTTTGGGGCAGTCTGAGTGTGCCTTGGCTACCTACCTCCTGTGGGCAGGTAAAGCTTTCACGTTCTGACACAGCTAAAAATGGGGATCTGTCTGAAAGTATCACCCCTAAAGGCGAGAAAATATCTCTCCTGGTGTGACCCCGAGGCTCCACTGCCGTCAACACACAGGGGCAGATTCTCTGGGAGAATCAAGGTGATGGCAGCCTCTTTCATGGAGCTGAGAGTCCCATAATGGAGGTGAGGTTGGCTCCTGAAATGGATGGTCTATAATTTTCTAATTTTTCAAAGATACAGAGTAGTGTCTCATAGGTTCCCTGTGAGACAGCGGCTGTTCCTCATTTCTGAAAGCCAGGCCAAATTTAGAAATCCAACCGACACTTCAATTGTGAAAAAGTTTGGCCTTTCTTTCCCTGCTCAGAAACAAATTTGTACCATTGCAGCTGCATTCATCATACCCCTTTCCCATTTGTTTTCTACCAATGTTCAACTGGAGGAGTTTCACGGAGGAAGTGAAACACAAGAGCAGTCACCAGTGGTGATGATCTGTCCCTGAAGCCTGATTCAGTGAATTGAACTCATCCATTCAGAGAACAGAAACGTTCAATAAGACACGTGGGCCCATCTTTTCAGGTATTTAGGTCCTTAACTATTAATGTTTCCAGTGGTTGCTAGGTGTTCGGGCACTTTCAAAAGCAGGATCTGCCTGGTCCGTGAAAAACTGCTTGCTCTCAAACATTCAAGCAAACTTTTGTGGAAAAGCTGACCTCTGCACTTATGTTGTGATAAATTATGTGGGTTAGGATTAATTTCAACTAATTTTGGACATGAAAAAATCAAGAGTCCCATCTAAGCTACTCACCTCAGCTATCTCTATAGCAAAGATGAGCAGCGTCTCTAGAGGGTGGCTCAACCCACCTAATTTCAACATCTACCTTTGGCATTGGGTGAGTTGTCTTCTCACTGCCTTAACTATAGAGAAAACCTAGAAAACTAGTTTAGCTAAACACCTAACTTTTAGGTGACTGAAGTAAAGTGAAATAAATCCTGCTCACTGTGAGTACTTTTAGGTAATGAATAATTTCAGAGTATTTTAATTTGCTTGCAGACACTTCAAGAACAGAAAATGAGGTAAAATTAGTCATGTGGTTAATTCATTATGCATAATTCCCCTAGCTAGAATCAGGGCAGAAGCCTGCCCAATAAGTCTAACCTCATGACTCCCATTGACATTTTTACAATTTGAAGAAAGCAGAAAACTCCCCCAAATTGGCTTTTCACCTAGTCTTATGAACCAATTTCAAGTCCAAGATTCAAAGTGCTGAGCTCGTATGAAGGTTTGAACCAGAACTTTTGCTGTTTATAGCAATGCAGACAACCTTACTGTTAATGAACATTGTGAAATATTCAGAAAAGTATGTCAGGTCCTGTCACAAAGCGCGCGCACACACACGCTCACTTTTGAAGACCCATCCTTCCAGAAAGATAGGCTTGTTACAAAACTTGTGCTTATTTCTAAATGGTGTTGAAATAATTTTGTAAGAGGTAATCTTATCAAGACAAAGTGAAAGAGGGGGCAGAAAACTTTTATTGCCAAGCCAACTTCAGCTTTTAAGAGCTGTGCCACCAGTCTATTTGTTTTGGGAGATGAAAGTCACTCAACAAAACTTTGCATGTGCACATATTAATTGCCCACAAAATGTGCATGCTGGGCTTGGTACCACGCGGCAACAGTAAAACCTGGTTAGTCACCTGGAGGTTTTGGCAAAGTTTCCCCCACCCTCTACCTCCCTTCCTTGTACAGAGGGCTTGGAGGTTCTATGGTTGATCTTTATCTTTGCTGTGAACTGAACCATGGTCCCTGGTCCAACATATCCCAAACGGAGAGCTGGATGTTCAGAGGAACCCTCGGTCTTCCTTAATTCTGGATGGATCCCACCAAGGGCAGTTGGGAGCCTTCTGCCTATGCTATTGTATCTTGTGGCACTGGTGATCCTTCTGCATATGGCCAGCAGCCTTCTTCTAGGGTACTTAAAAATATACTGCAAAACTTCTTTTGAGTTTGAACCTGTGTGTCTTCATTGATGAAGCACCCCCTTGGTCCCTGACCTAAGGTCAATGACTTTAAAGGACATTAACTAGCATTGACTGAGAGATTTGCTAAAGGTCAAGGCTTGAATAATTCAAGCCCCATAAATATTTCACTAAAGTCGAGGCCCTCTGGGCAAGTACCTAGTTTGTGTGGGCAGGGTGTCCATACATCCCTGACAAATGGGGATGGTGCTGCGGTCTGGGGAGGCTTGTATTATGAGAGCTGTACGTCTCTATAGTCTTGCATGAGGAGTTATAGGGTGAAGTGACATGGCCCAGGACAGAGTGGCAAGAGAGGAGAAGAGTTTGTTTGGTTGGCAGAAATCTGTGTGCCCTTTTTCCATCCAGCTTCTTCAGCCGTTATGATCTCCGTGGTTTGCATGGGTATCCCACCTCTGCTGAGCGTCCTTTGGTGTAGGAGCCGTCAGCATGATGGCTAAACCACATCTTTCTGCAGATTGTTAGCCACTAAATAAACTCCAGGATGCAGGACGTGTTGTTGTTCCTGGTCCCAGTGACACCACCCCAAAGTGCAACAGGATGATTTCATAGTCAGTGTTTAGTGGTATTCAGAGCATGTCTTAATGGGGGTAATATTCTGCCTGGTGGCACCTTCAAAGGAAGGTGGCTTCCTTTGAAAGGAGCACAACAATGACTGGAGGGTATATTTTGAGCTCTATACTAAAATCAAGTCTGAAAATAGCATTGAGATGGACCATATGTGTCTTGGAAGAGCCTGTCATTCCATTCCCTTCACTGTTGACTTCAGTGAGTTACAGGCTGGGAGTTAAACCTCCAACAGATTTGAGCTATGCCAAAACCACTCTGCGTTATTGTGTAACTCCCAGCTGGGGCTCCCACGCTGGGTCACGTCTCTCCCAGCAGCGCTGAGTCCTGGGGGTCACCCTGGGGTTCGAGGAGCTGCCAGACGGCCTTCTGCGCAGGCAGGGAAACAATGGAGGTCCTGGAGCAGGGCAGGCAAAGAGGACGCTGTGTCCCTAAGGTGGTAGGTCTTCCCTGCTCAAAATTTTTCTCAAATAAATGGAGAAAAAATTGCTGGTTAGGGCAGGATGGTAAGTTTTATGGACGCTGAGTCTTGTCCTGCAACTACACTCCTACCCTTAGGTGTAGCATCTTTGCATGCTCATCCCCATGCTCTGTAGAGCTGGGTCTGACAGGCACAACCTGGAGACCCGACAGGCTGTCTCCCCCGGTTTGGGAAAGCAAATTGTGAGAAACCTGCTGGGTTAGGACAAGTCTGTGAGCAGGGCGGCCTCGTGCAGAGGTGAATGAGGTCTCGCCTCGTGCTTGTTCGTGCACTGTTAGATGCAAAGGCGAAACGTGTCAAGACTTTGCCTTTCTTTGGCGGATGTTGCTGGCGAGCAGCCTTTCTGCGTCCGGAGCTTGCATCAGGCTTTGCTAACTCCACCGTACAATACAAGCCCAGTCCCACTAACCCATGGAAATAGATCTACAGGCTTAAATGAGACTATCTGTATGAGTAAGAGCTACTCAAATGAATAATTGTTTGCAGTATTTGTGTCTCTGTTATTCTAACTTTGAGTAATTCAGGAATGACTGTAGATATATCCATATGATGACAGTTGTTTCAATGTTTTCATTCAAAGCTCTTCCGAAAAACAGGTGATGCTGTCTAAAAAAGGCATTTTATAAATGAACCAGACAGTCATTTAAAATGGGATTTCCTTTGTTTGCTGTTAATAACAAAAGCGTATCTCTCTATTTGAAATTTCTCCTTTTTTTTTCCTCTGCTGGAGCATAGAAAGAATTCAGTGCTTTGTGCTGGGGCTGGGGCTGGAGCTACTTCCAGCACCAGCTGGTAATAGCTACAACCATGGATCTATACGCTTTAAAAATCAAGAGAATTGCCTAGACAATCATTGAAATGGCATTTGGTTCAATTCCATGTAAAAAAAAAAAAAAAATTTTGAAAGTTTGACCTGGTGTTATAGAGACTTTTTTTCAATTCTTCAAAGAGTAATCCCAGTTTACCTTTTTTTTTCTTTTTTTTTTCCCCCTTCAGGTTCAACCCCTTTTATCACACTAAAGTGCCAATCAATATTGTGAGATAGATGTTACATCTTAGGTTTTTATAACATTACTTGTCCCAGAAGGGATACTGTATCTTTAAGGAAATGGACCCGATATCCTGTTTCTGAAGGATTAAAACACTTTAAAGAGACAGAAGAGGCTGTAAACCCCTATCATATTCTTATTCTCTCTTCATTATCTTGTCCAGTATCTATCCCTGCTGAGTAAATCTGGTTGTGTGTTTCTCCAAAGTGGTCATAAGAAGAAATTTATTTACTTCTCTTTGCACTGGAGGGGCATTACTGGGTTTCAAGGCTCTCCAAAGTAATAAAGATTTTGCAGTGTGTGCAGAAGGAGCAGAAATTCAGAACTTCTTTTCCCCCTCTGAGGTCGTTTGGCCAGCCTAAAGGGGAGACACTTCTCATTTTCTGACAGGCTTTATTTCCGTAAGATTTTCCAATTAGCAGGAAAAGGTCACACTAATGTTAGTGCTGTGTGGAGGAAGGGGGATCCGACTATGCAAATAGAGATCTCCTTGAAAGGACAATATCAAAATATTGTATTTTCCTTCATTTCTTAATTAAAAATCGGAGGGGAGGGGTGCGCACGCCTATTTGGCCGGGGCAGGGAGCGCTCCCTCTTGCCTGGGATCAGCGAATTTCACGTCGTGTGCGGACCTCGCTTTTCTCTGAAACAGCAGATTGCATTCACTCTCCCCTCTATATGTTTGTCCACCTGGGTGGAAAACAGACAGCCCGACAGATTCCCACCCCGGGAGCGCTCTGGGAGAGGGAGCGAGCGGGGCGAGGGGCAGGGAGACGGCACGCACGTAATACACTTTTCTTTTTTGCTCCCAATTAATTCCAAAGAGGAATTTGGGGTGGGGGTTCTTTTGGACGGTTGGGTTTTGGGGATTTTTAACCAAACAGAGCTGAAAACAAACAACGCTGACTGCAAGCATTCCCCCTCCCCGCCCTTTGAGCCCTGCTAGAAGCATCTCTCTGTAGCGTTCCCAGTAGCTTTTGTTTTCTGTGCCGGGTGCGTGTGTGTCCCCGCGCACGTGCACGCCGAAAGCGCAAGAACTTTTTCCAATGAGGTGAAGAGCCAGGAGGTGTCAGGACTTGCTCACGCTCAGCTTTCAAAGAAGCCTCACATTCTTCCTCCTTGCAGGCAAGCATCCGTCTCTATTTTTATAGCTGGGGAACAGCCGCGGCCCTAACTTGTGCCCCTTTCTCCACGGAGGGGCCGGAACGTTTAATTTTGGCTATGGGCATGGGGAGAGGCAGGTGCACAAGTCTGGAATCTCTCTGCCGGCATCGAACCGGCCCAGCTCCTCCCCGGCGTATTTTCTTCTTAAACAGGGAGCTGGAAACCATCTCGGGAGTCAATTTGGTCTGGAAGGTGTTGTATTAGGGCAAATGGACCGGAGTTCAGCCGCCCGCTGACACTCCTGGGCAGACAATTGGTGCCGTGAGTGATTCACAGGAAATAGAAAATCTTTTCATTTTAGGCTATAACTTGCTGAACTACACACATGCACATACATATATATATATATATATATAGCCACCAGAGAATTATTTCACAGGAAATTAAATATTTGCAGCTCTCCCACACCATTTCATATCTTGCCAATTCCCATAACCCCCTTTTCAGATCACCAGTCCCTGCTGGAGCCCAGAAACTGTCTGTCATGAACAGAAGTTTATACACTGGGAAACATTTCTGCACCAAGTCTTTCGCTGGAGTAAATTGGCAGGGTGCCACCAAAATCAGAGCCGTTGTGGTGATTTACACCAGCTGCTGATCTAGCCCAGAGAAATGTGGAAAACCCGATGAGATTTGTGCATTGAAGAGTTACATGGCGAGTCCCATATTCCTGATAGTAAAAGCTAAAACATCCCGATCTCCCAAGGAGTCGATCAGAATAATATTTTTTTCCTCTGCATTAAGTAGTAAGCTTCGGCTGCACTGTGGAAATCTTCCCTTCTTGTTGAAAAGCAATGTTTTATCTTCCCTGGGTTTCCACCCTGACATTTATACCGAATGACAATTAACTTTCCTTTCCCGTTAATCAAAAGTAATTCTCTTTCTGACAGCGCTTGGCACTGGTATGCGTCTGCACGTGTGTGTAACTCTGCAGTACTTTATGGTGGATGGACTCC
Organism: Tauraco erythrolophus; assembly: GCF_009769465.1. NCBI lineage: Eukaryota > Metazoa > Chordata > Aves > Musophagiformes > Musophagidae > Tauraco > Tauraco erythrolophus. Next base: position 16,675,607 of record NC_141479.1, on the reverse strand, counting down.
CTCTTTTTGCAGGGAGAGATCTCCCCCATCAAGTTCCTGCAAGAAGAAACCCCGTGGCAAGGCAGCTCGTGGGTTTTGGGGAGACACGGACTCGCGGGGAATTGCCAGGAGCAGGACTGGGGCTGGATGGGAGCGTGGGGAAGGACGGTGGCTCCCCGGAAGCGGCGAGATCCAGCGCCGTTGGCTTCCAGTGAGCAGCTGGCGCTCACAGATAATGACAGCAAAGCAGGGAGACAAAGCACATTTCCCTTTACTGCCTTCCCCTTTCCTAGCAGAGCTGGAGCGCGCGGCGGTGCAGCCGGCAAGTGTCTTACCCACCTGCTCCTTCCCTGCATTCGAGTGCCTACCACCTCTCCCTCCTCCTCAGGGACCAAACAACTTCGGTCCTTGTCACAGAAATCTGGGTAATAAATACCTTTTAGTTACGGTTCGCAGGGTATGACGCTCCTTTGGATTCGCTGCAGAAGCATGAGGTGATCTCTTATTCGCACTGGAGTGGGTGGCAACGCTCCCGTTTGCTCCAGTGGTGCATGATCAGGCTTCACAGGGGATTTCTGGTGAACTATTTCAGTTGAGAAATAACCAGGTGTGTATTTGGGGGAGAAAAAAAAAGATTATGTTTTTCCTTTTTGTTCAAACATAGAGCAGTAATGTTGCTTGAGTTTATAAGGAGCTGTGAAAGAGGGAAATCTCTTTTAATAATAACTGGTTTTACCCAATGTCTGAGTTTTTGATGCATCAGTGAAACCAAGAAAATCACATAAATACTTGTTTTAACCTTAGAAATATAAATTAACTTTCACAATAGCCCTCAAAATAGCCATGTCCGCATTAACACCATTTCAGGGAGGGGTAAGTGAAGGCACAGGGATGCTCCATGAGTCACTAATGGAGTCAAGTGCAGAACCTCAAAGTCTCATTACCACAGTTGTCTGTAGGTCTGTTGTGTCTTGAGGTAAAGTGAAAACCTGCAAAAATACGCAAAAAGGCTTGTGATCAGTGAAGCTGAGATTCCTGGTTTGGTTTCAGTATTCAGTTCATATGCTGGAATCCATCCAGCAGCTCATGGTAGAGGTGCAAAGGTAACGTGCTCCGAGGGGAAACCACCTTCCAAAAACTTGTACATTCTCATTGATTAAATACCTCAGAAACTTAAAATCCAAAGGCGTTTGCTTAGGGAATAGGTTCTTAGGGACTGGCACCTAATTTTGATCTATGTTTGGAAAACTCATACTATTTACCTTTCACATGCATTAGCTGCATGGAGACAAGATTATTTGCAGTGATGTTCAGGTAAATGAGTGTTGGGTACATAGCTGGAATTCATCGCGTGGTTGTGGGGAATTGTGGTAAGTGGCTGTGCTTCGGAGATTGATACATTTAATAAACACTCGGTGGATATAAAATAAATTAATCCCTACTGTTTATAGGATAAGACATGGTGTTTAACAACATTAATGCTGTTGTACAAAACAGTCAAGAGCATGTCAACATTTTGTCTTTATCTATACAATATGAACCCGTGGATATTAGAAAGCACATGTTTAGCACCAAACATAGCTGTAGGCTGACCCCAAGCCATCGTATTTGAATGCTGTCAGTCAGTCTCTGGTGGAACTGGTACCCTCCTGAGATTTCAGGCATGAGTTTGCATTTTTACTTTTCTATCCAAAATTCAGCTGTTTGTAAGTCTTAAGCCCCAGAGTGTCCACCCACCCAGCAGCCACAGATGATGGCCTCCCGCATTAGGCACGGGCCAGGTCCCCTGCAGAGCCCCACAATGAACTAGCATCCAACTGAGGACTCAACCGGACATTGTAATTTAGCTGAGCTGGTGGTTACTAAAAACAAAGCCAGACCAGATGTAGAAACCTGCTAGAGAAACTGGATCGTTTCAAAGTTTTGAGAGCCTGCAGGACCGTGAGAATCCCTCTGCTGCAGGACTACCCCAGTCCTTTTCTGTTGTATGTAGTGCAGCTTCAAAACTGCATTTGATGTCTTCAGGTCATTAAAGGCATGCAATGACGTATTCTTTGATTTTTAAAACAGAGGATATGTTAAAGAATGCTTTTCAGAATCCAGAAAACATACCAAAACCAATGGGGGGCACATGTGTAATGATATTTTAAAAATCAAGCGAATAATTCCAGCTGGATAACTCTACGTTGCTGATATCACCTTAAGTACACAATATTGACAGTTGCTCTACAAATAATTGACTTATCTAAACCAACATGGGAAAAACCAAACTCAGCTATTAAATTTTCTATATAGGGATGTTGGTGTTGATCTTGAGCATATTTTCATTATGCCTGTAAGAAAACATATTTCTTGCTGTTATATTGCATGCAAACAAGCAGAGAGGGATTTGCATTGAGTTGGCATCTGTTTTGTTAGGGCTGCCAAAACTGGGGCGCTCTGCAAATGATGTGTTTCACATTGCAGCATTCCTCTAAAAACTTGCAGAACTAAATAAATAATGGCACTGTGGATGAAACTGGAGAAAACTGAGCAATACTCAAGCCAGTTGCCCAGAATTTCTATCCAGGCTGCCAGATTTTCAAAGAATTAAACTTTTCAGATCAAATTCTGTAGTCTTCATGAAATTTTGATGCTATTAAACTTTGAATGGAATGTAGTTTTGTCTTACCGCAGTGCCAGGGACTTTACATACAACGTCTCAGCCAGCACCTGTCAAAACCAGCAGAGAGATTACCGCTGATGTTCGTGATCACTGGTGGGGCCAATCTCAAGACCTTCTTGTTCCCTACTCCCTGTTTGGCTGATCTGATTTCTTGTTGACGCTCCCAGCAGTGCTCAGGGGCTTTTTCAGATCACGGTTTCGAGAAAACATCTCCTGTTTCTGACTGTTTGCCTTCTTGTGAATCTTGTCATTTATCCTTTAATTATAATAGTATAATTATAATTATATAATGATAAATACAATAGTTATAATAGCACAGTTTGCTCATCAGCTTTATTTGCCACTAAAGCAACTGACTGCAGATAAAAGCCTAGATATGTATCTCACAGTGAAATTTTAAGGCTTGCTTAATTTCAAACACTTGCCTAAATTTCCCTAACTGATGAATAAGGATGGATTCAGGTATATCCTTGCAACTGGCCCCTTACCTACGTGTACTGAACTCACGTTGAATGAATGACTCACTCCAGCTGAATTACTGCTCTGTGGGCAGGTAGGAAACATACCTTGGAGGTCTTCATAAGATAACTTCATGCTCTTTGAAGAGGCTCAGAAGAAACTTCCAGTTTTGCAGAGGCCCTATCTCTGGTGCATTGACCTCCTGGTAATGGCAGCACACTAAGCTTTGCACTTGACTGGAGTTCTCCTTAGTAATTTGGTTAATCGGATGAACAGGCGTTTTAGTGACACAGACTAGATCTCCATGCAGCAGTCCATCAGAACTGATCAGCTAGCTGTTTCCGTTCACACCAACTGATGGTTTCATCAGGAAGGTTATTAGACAGTAACTCTTCAAATTGAAAAGCTTGTTAAGTAGTGGCAGTTGGATCTTGGCCTCAAGAGAAAAGAAAGGATTACCTTATTGCATGAAGAACTAGCTTGATGGTGACTCTTCACAATGAGTCACTTACTTCTCTGAAGATACATGAGGAAATCTTGCTTTCACCTGAACTGTAACAGCAATTCCAGCAGAGCATGTGCTAAGTTGCCACGTAGCGTTTGTTTTCTTATAGTGCTTGAGTGACTGGACAGATTTAAGAGCTCCAAAGTTCAGTTTCAGATGCCTGAGTAGAGAAAGTTTGCTCAGTCCTTCCAAGATAGAAAACTTTTTCAGAGTGCCTTTCAAACTTCATGAAAACTTCTCTGGTCCACAACACTAAATATTGTAAGATTTTATATGCTTGGCTCCTGGAATGGGAATTGGAAACCTGAAGTTGGGCTGTCTTAGCATAGGGAGACACAGAGCAGAAGGGGATCTGAGCCCAGGCACGCTCAGAAGAGGAGCCATTTGAAGACACCATGGGTAGTTACCTGGAGTAGTAAAAGTTGGTGGCTTTTTTGACTATTTAGAAGAGAGTGAAAACAGTTAGTCTTCACCCCTTGGATGTCTCTATTTTTCTCCAGAAAGTGGGGATCATCTGATCCTAGAGCCTATGCCTTGACTTTCCCTCCTCAGCCACTGATCTGCAGGAGGAGTGTTTTCTGGGGTTTCGCTTTTGGGTTAATGGATCTTGAATCATCTGCACAGAGAATTGGCTTTAAAAGCCACCTGGCAAGCCCATGTGTGTGGTGGGCTAGTCCAGGATGTGGTGTAGAAGGTGCCTTCATGAGGTATGGGCCTTCTTCCAGAGCAGGGTGATGAATCTAGCCTGTCTACACACCCCATGAAATTTTAGCCACAGTTTAAAAAAGAAGAGGTACACCATGTACTGCTTTCTTTGGAGAGCAGGCAACTGTAGTTTGTCTGTGTCTTTATGTGTATATCAAGTACAATTTGAAAAATGCCAATTGGATTAAGCTACTCGGGAAACCCACGCAATGAGATGTCCTGTTATTTCTAAAGTGCTCAGCCTGGGAGGGCTGAGGGCCTCCCAGGAAGGAGCAGAAGTAGAACTGGAGATGACTGGGAAGAATTAGATCAGAAAATTACTTTAATGCCCTAAGAGCTCAGGAGCTTCCAGGGTCACAGCTTTAGCCTTAAGCACCTCATTTGCCAGTCGGGCACCCAGCTCCTCTTTTTGGAACTGATTCTTCCTAAATTAAGAGTCTAAGTGCTGTAATATAAATAAATAGTAAAATTAATAAAAATAATAAAATTCCGTATTAAAATTGCCATTGGGAAAACCAATAAAAGAAAAAGCCACCAACCATGTAATGGCTACTTTTAACCACTTAACATACAGTTTAAATCTCTAAAGAGGAATAATAATACATTTATTTCTAAAGTACCTGAAGTTGCCAAAGGCACTCAGGGTGCTCTGCGATATAAAACCGTTTCTAAAAATAAATGAGCACATTATAAAAAGGCTCTGTGTAGTGAATGTACTTAGTGAGCAGGTGAAACGTTTCTGACAGAACATGTTTCTTTTGGAAGAGGCTGGTCTACTCCAATCGAATCAGTTTGAGGGAGTTTCCAATGAGAAGTTAGCCAAGCATTTCTGGTTGTTTTGTTGTTTGTTTTTTTTTTCACATGGTCAAAAATATTTCTGAGACGCCAGCTGCAGTGCTGGAATGAAAGGCAGATGAGAGGAGGTGTTGCGGATGGAGCCCCTCGATTTCCCTCTGCAATGCCAGGGATGCCCGTGCTAGTGCGGGCTCCTCCACGGCCCATTGCCATCTTCCCCCAACTCCTTCCAGAGTTGCCCTGCAAGAGAGAAAAGCCACCCTACCCACCCAGCCCCACGACTGAGTGGGAAACCAAGCCTTTTGCCGGCTCAATCTCTCCAGGAATGCAGTAGTGCAGCCGGGACTGGCCGCATCCCAGCTGCCTGGGTGCTGCCAGCCGTGCCTGTGGGCATCTGCCACCGGGCGAGAGCCCTGCGGAGCGGCAGCGATGCTGTTTTGGAGAGTAGCTTTGTCTCGCCGCAGCCAGCTGGCTTCGGCATGGGGCCCCGCTGGAAAGGGAAAAAAAAAATAAAGCCGGGGAGGAGGATTCCCGAGCAGTGGAAAAGGGAGAAGAGAAGGAGGGTTTGTTGTTATTTGCGGTGGCTTCGTTTGTACCGAAATTCCTTCCGCAATGAGCTGCGTGTCTCCGGCGGCAGCCCTGGCCGGGATCCACGCGGATCAGCTGTTTGATATTTTTACAAGCATCTCCCCCTCCCGCCCGTCGCTCGGATCCGGGCCGCGGTGATGCAACGCTGCTTGGAAAGTCGCGGTCTCCATCCGAAGCAGTTTTCAGAAGCGCTTCTTTAGAAAGTTGGCTGTTGGAAACAGCCTCGGAGGAAGCCGTGCTTTACTTTCATCTGTATCCGAAGGCTTAATTGAGTTGAATACAAATATAAACTTATAACAGACGTTTCGGTCGTTCCCTTCAGTGCATCTCACAAAAAGGCGGTTTAATGATCTTTCTGAAGGCTGTTTCACTGAGGCAGCAGAAAGGCACCAGCTTTACATCATTACTGAGTAGTGCATAAAGGAATTATTTAGCAAGATGTTCTGTTTGTTAATAGACCCAAATCATGGTTTCTTTTACCAAATACTGCTTTTATTTGAGGTCTTTGAATGAATTTCATTCAAACAATGCTGACATCTGATGATAAAAACCACTAATGAGAGGAAAATCATCCACGGTTTTGATCTAGAGCTCTCATTAATTCCAAACTTTGCCTTTAGTTCGTTTTGCTGATCAAATCATTAGAACAGTTTTTTATTATTGCTTTGGCTCCTTCCGAAGAGAGTTAACTTTCCATGAGCTTGAACTCAATTCTCTTTGTTTTCCCTGTGCTGTGTCACATTGCTCTGATGGAATGAAATAGTCCAGAGGGGACTTCATCCAATGACCAGGGGAGAGACTGCCCCATATCAGACCCTAAGCATTCCGTAAACCTAAACCTGGGGACAGTCTGTTTTTTTCCAGCTTAGGTCTTGGACCATACACCTGAACCAATATGTTTTTTGTTTATGGGAGGATATTTTTCCAGATGAAATATGGAAGAAAATGATTTGTCTAGGGACAGCACTGCACTGTGGAAATTTATGCTCAATACGTGATGTTTTCTATATTGTTTACACTCCTCCTTACACCTATCAGCACATGTGCTACCTTGTAAATTGTTATTAATTGCTGTATACTTTTCTGCAGTAGTATCAAGGTGCAAGCTGTGCTTTTTTTTTTTTCCCCCCAAAGTGCAAAGTTTGGCGATCTCTGAAACTTTTTTATCGTTCTTTCCTCACACGAGCCCCTGGCAAGGAGCTGGAGGGGGGCTTGGTGTGCAGGCATGTTGCACCAAATAGGTACCAACAGACATCTGATGGCAAGACCATTCCCTATCCAAACATTATCCAAATATTAGGTATGAATTCTTGCATCCTTTTCCCTTACACAGCCAAAATTGTCTAGACCATCCCAGGAACTTAAAAGCACTTGGAAATATTAGTACAATTTAAAAAGACACAACATGAAGGAGGATTGAAACACCTCCTGTCCTCCCACCACCACCCTGGGCTCTACCACGGTGGAGTAAGACATGAGTTAGGCATTCAGACTGACTCCCCAAAACATTTACCCTCTTGAATAGCCTCTGCCCTGGAGGGCAAAGACCAGGCCATTGCATTACTTGAAATTTATGAAGATTAATGAAGAAGGCAGACAACAGTTCTGTGTTAGGAGACCAGGAGACGATTCAATCTACATTAATGGCAAGAAATGGAGAGAATCATAAAAAACAGTCTCTGAAAGCATAAGGGATAGAAGTGAGGGAGTTTGCGTGCTTGGGATGCAAAGTAATTCACATTCCCATACATACACTGTCTCACTGGCAGAATTTTTTCCCTTTATTCAGAATCAGCTTACGTTATTTTTTTAATATAAATAGGCATGTAGAACAGTGAATAAAGTGCTGTGCTTAAAACAAATGAGGAAAATAAATAGTGTTGCAAAATCAGCTTTTGCTGGTGGTTGTCACTGTTCCCTTTCCCAGATCTTTCTGTATCAGTTCAGCAAAATTAATTATTGTCTTAACCATACAGTCACTTTTACATATAGATGGTTTACATTATGAGCAAGCAAACGTCCTCAGAGGTGAAGACAAGAGGTAAAACAAATACAAAATTATGCCTTTCAGACTAAAGTTGTATGAGAATTGGCCTGTGGGAAGCGCTTGCCATAGATGGGTGTTAGGGTCCCATTACCAAGGGACTACACCGACTCATACAGTTAAGTGAGAAACTAAGATTCACAATGCTGTGACTCCAGCACCTGTTTTTCTTTCAGCATCTTCCATCTGGATAATTATGCTGCTCAACTCGTTCAGTAATGGTGCAAGCTTTACCGGGATGTTTGAGGAGCATAACCTTTGCCTGGCTTGGGCTAATTTTCCATGTTTATGGCCCAGGTCCTCTTCATACCTGACATTTTTCTGCAATGAGATGTTGTTCTTGTAAGAACAGGAGAGGTTTTTTGGGGTGCTCTTCTTGCAAAGCCCACTCTGCCCAGTGACTAACAGTCATAGGGGTTTAAGCTCAGCGTCTAATGTGAAAGATTTTTGAAAATCCAATATATTCGGGTTATGCTCTAGCAGTTTGTACTCCTGAGCACCTTCTTGAAGGCTATGATGTCTTCTTTCAGTGTATTCCACTGGTCAGAGCCCTCAGAGTGAACTTCTCTCCTGCACGAGACCCTGACAAGGTCCTACATCCAACTTCAGTGAGCTTGTGCTCTGTGAGAGGGATTTAAGAGGGAATCAAGTCATGCATAGACTAACTTAAAGTGAGACGTCTTCATTGGTGGGAATTTCATTCTACCCAAATTCCTTGCACTGGCAGATTTGCAAAAGCTTACCCTTAAAGGTCAGCCTAAGTTTTCTGTACTATTCCAGCTGAAGGGGGCAAGAAAAAAAGTTTCCCTTAAACTAGTTTACACTAATGTTTTGCCACTAAAAAAAAAAAAAGTAGAAAATTTCTGCATAAAAGTAAATCTGTTTTTAAAAAACTTCCCCAGGGAAGTGAAGCAGAAGCTGGGCAGCAGTGGAAGCGAGTGCACCCCTCGTCCAAAGCTGCTTTAACTGAGAAGTGGGAGTTTAACAGAGAGCACAGTCAAAGATCGCCCGAGCTCAAGTGTGCGCTGCTCAGTCTGTTGCTTCGTAGTTGTGTTTGTTAGACTGAAAGTGGGTAAAGCTAAAATAAATAGTGGTATTCACTAGAGGTTGATAAAATAGAGGTCACCTCTAGTAATATATAGTAGAATGATTCTCCAAAGAGCTCAATTTTAATTACATACTGGTTTAAGAGTATTACTTGCACAAAACCCTGCTACCTGTTTATGCTTCCAAAACCTAATGGAGTTATATTGAATAACTGAAAGGCCCCCAAATCACACTGACAACTTGTCTTCTAAATGCTGTTATGTTTTGTCTTAGCACAAGTGCCAGTGCTAAAGATTATTGATGCAACTGCTTGCTTTTAGATGCTGAATCACATTAGCCTCCCTCCTGCCCTCCTATTTCATTAAGAATCTGGCTGCAGATCAAAAAATGTAATGCCTTCTCCGTGTAGGGCCCCATAACTTTCACAAGCCCTAAAAGAACGACTGGCAGTGCATTGATTTCTCTCTCTTTTCTTTCTTTCTCCTGCTCGCTCTTGCGTGCTTTTGTTCTGTTGTGCTCTTTCGTTCTTTCTTTTTCCCTTCATTTTTCTCTTTCTTTTAATGTCTTTACTTCTTTCTTGTGCTTTCTCTTTTTCCTGCTTTCTTATTTTTCTCCCTCTGTAACTCCTTCTCTCTTTCGTTCTCCTCTCCCCCTTTTTTCTCATGGAGTAGTGAGAGGAAAAAAATAGAAGTAGGCGGAGGGCAAGAGGTCAGCACGTGAGGAATTCCAGTTTCACAGACAAAGCCAAAACGCTAATGTATGTCCATATATTGCATCTGATATTTTTATTATATCTGCTCAGAACAGAGTAATTGTAAGTTGTTATTTAGTTTTCCCATAGGCTAATCTTTTTTTTTCTCTCCTTCATGGCTGTCGTCTTTGTTATAATTTGGACCAGTCAGTACTCAGTCAACTTAGTTTCATTCAGAAAAAACATTTCTGTATGGAAGGATCTCCCAAAAGCTCTGCTGGAGCAGAGACCAGAGGCTGACCTTACTAAAACCAGTGGGACTCTTGCCAGTGGTTTCAATGGGATCAGGATTCGCTCCGAGATTCTGGATTTCAGCCAGGGGATTAAGTCCATCTGGCACGTAGGTGCTATAGGAGATGTCCAGAGCTCTCACAGCAGGCTCAGCTTTTAGCCCCAGACAGAGAATGCAGCAGAAGTGTAAGAAATAAGTGTTTGTCCAGTTTGGTAAGGAAAAAAGTTCTTCTTGATAACATTGGACAACCTTTCTAGAGTAACTTTGTTCCCAGAAACGAGGAAAGTCCCTTTCCCAGTGTCCCTGTCAGTGCCATGGAGAACTCCGTCTTCTCCTGATTTGTGAGCTCCTTGCCCTTAGGTCGGTGGATGGAGCTGAATCCTGCTAAGTCAGCACTGCCCAGCTGGCTGAAGGCTCACGTGCCCAAAGCCTTTTTGCCCACAGGCTCGTGATCCTTCCCTGTGGTGCTGCCAGGGACCGATGTTTCGTACATAGTGTTGGCCAGCCAGGCTCTTTGCAACCAGCCAGGTGCAATAGATTGTCTTGAAGGAGACTCATTTCCTTTTTCTTCCTCATTTCCAAAATATTACTAGTACACTGCTTTCAGTCCGCATTTACCTTGGTCACACATGGATGCACAAGCAGGGGTTGTACCAATACATGCACCATTACACCTTCTTTAATTGACTTCGGGCACAAATTTCTCCTGCTTGGGAATCTAGCTGCCTGCCTTGAAACAGGAAAAAGTCTTTTAAGTTACCTAAAGACATAGTTTTAAGTTCTTCTTTTAATAGATTGACACAACATTTTTGACAAGACCTTGAAGCCATTATTTCCCCCCAAACAAAAGAGTCACTTGTGTATTCTTGCTATACTTCTGCTTCCCCCCCCAGCATCTCTGTGTGGTACCAGTAAGAAACAGAAACAATCCCCAGCGTCTATCATTTCACCAGCAGCGGCATTCAGAGCTAAAGCAAATCAAAATCCTTGCTGAAGCGAAGTCTTGCAGTCATATAACACCCACGTTAATATCTTGATTTGTTACTTGCTGATTTTAAGGAACATGTTTGTTTATTTTTTGACTTATTTAGTGCTATACAGCCCAAGGCATTTATTTGTATAACTCTTAAAGTTGCTTCATTTGGAACAAGTTTCACGTAAAAATCACATTAATTAGGTCCTACACCTAAAGTTCATCTTAATTAGCATTGTTTCTTTCCCTGAGGTTCTAGTAATTTGTTAGAATTCAACATGGATATTCTGGAGCTCTTACGGAGTGATAATTAGCCGACTGTTCTTATTTCCATTGCCTTTAACACGAGCAGGATTCGGCCTGCGAACTACGGTGTGTAACTTGATACAACCATGGCAATTTCATTAAACGTTTTAATAAATCTCTCTCGCATAAACACCCGTAAATTCACACATGCATGTGCATATCCAATCCCATTTATTCTGAATAAGGAGAATAACTCTGCTGTGGCAGTTGTCTCTCATGTACCGTTTATTTTACCCAAGTAAATTAATTGAGCTGTTTTTCATAACCATTCACATATTCCACTTCATTTCACAACTAATTTCTGGGATTGGTTTGACAGTCAGCTATTATTTTTTTGGACGTACGTACCTTTTTCGTACTTCTTGTTGCCATAGCTGAGCAAACAGTTGCTTGGTTCTTTAGGTAATATTAAAACAAGTCCTATATCCTTAAATAGGACTACACAAATAAAATAGGAAACTCTTTTAGTGGAACAATTACTTCAGACAGAAGTCGTGCGAGGTTATGATTACAGCTGTACGAGAGTGGTATTGTATTGTTTGGAACTTATTTTTGCTGAGTAGGGAAAATTAGTTAAAGTGCTGCAGAAACCCTGTAAAAGTAGCGTGTGAAAACGTTTCCTATGACAAAGCACAGACATTTAATACAGCAACATATGGGATCATATCTTCCCAAGAATCACCTCGAGTAATTTCCAGACTACTGTAGCACTGGACTGTATAGAAAATATTAGGATTTTTGTATTTATACATGGGAAGTGCCAGGAATCGTTATAACAAGTGCAGCAGCAACAGGACCTTTGGACAGATGTCTCAAAGTGATGGAGCATTTAAAATGCAGATGGATGCACAGATGTCTTTCTAAAACCACTGAAGAAGTCTTAGTAAACTAAGTGGCTTTTGCAGCTCTAGACACCTTCTTGCACCCTCACAAAGCTGGACCTTGTCTGCAGATCTGTAAAGTGTCCTGCTGATTAAGTGCAGTATGTAAGAAAGGTCTGGTTTTTGGTTTGGGAGATTTTAAAATATTTTTTTACATAGCTTTGTTTTCAATGCGAATTTTATACCTTTTCCTAGGTAGACACTCAGCAGAAAGCAGATGATTTTCCTAGGCTCGTTTCCAAATACCTGAGTTCTGTGTCTCAAAGGGATTGAGGTGTCGAATTGAACTTTGAATGCAGGTACCCAAGTCAGATTTAGTTTTGTCAGTTATGGCTGCTGAGAGCGGGTCAGATGTGGGATGACAGAATCAGACCAGATAAGGCTTCTTTCTGTGTGCATGTCTGCACTGCAAGCAGGAGACGTAGCTTCAGCCACCTGGAGATGCACTCAAGATTGCTTTGGTCTCGTTGCTCAAGTCACAATCATATTTAAGATGCAGTGAAATGAGCTTCATCCCAGGCTGACGACAGAAGAGTGTAGCCAGGGTCTCCAGAGAGTTTGTTTAGCCCTTGCTGAAGGCCGCCTTGCTGCTGCCTTTTCCATGATGGCTAACAAAGCTGGCCATGTTAGAGACAGTTAGCATGTATTTGTGCATATTGTCATCTCCCCTCCTGACAGCATGTCCCGTGTACCCTGCAGACCTGGTGAAGGAGTGGGGAAGGAGTGCCCCGTCTCTCCCCCTGCTTCGGTGGAGCGTGACCACCGCTGCACAGGGAGAAGGTGCTGCAGACATACCATGCTGCTCTGACCGAGGGCAACCACATGCTAACCACACTAACCACACGATCACTTTCCCATCCCTTTACACTCCGTGGAGTTTGAAATCGCTGTGTGTAGGAGGCTGTGCTTTTGTCTTCGCTGGTTTTCTGCCTCAGAAATGCCCACCTTGGCCATTCACGCCACAGAGCTGACTGTTGTCGTGTAGGTTTTTGTACGTTAGTTAGTGAGGATCTGGCGTTGGACTTTCCAGGTGAGGTGTTCAGAACACTGGGATTGCTGCCGTAATGACCTCTGGAGCATAGGATGATGCCTTGCTGCTCCCAAGGCACTGCTCACGTCTGCTGAGCCGGGTCACTGTACTGGGGGCAAAGGCAAAAGGCACTTTTCAAGTTTCACAGCTCTATGCAGAGTAGGAAAAAAAGGAGAGGGTGGATGTATAAGAGAGGAATGAGGTGTGATCAAGGTGTAAACCTAAAAATAAAATAAGACTTTTTTCTGCTAGAGTTCAAACAGACTTGTACAGATGTATAGTGAGATGAGAGCACAGTGCTGAATACAAAACCTCTGGGCTAAGGTACAAACTGAGATTCCCTCTGTGCTCTCAGCTATGTGATTTTGAGTGGGAAAAGTTAAGGCATCAGATAAGCTGCAAGAGTGCCTTTCTCCTTTGTTCAGCAGAGAATTATAATTTCTCTCACCATGAGGCATTTAGCTCTTTAGTTTATTGTGTTGAATTAGAAGAAAGATCTGTGTTTTATTTAATGACAAAAGTAACTTCCAGTGCTGGAAGTAGAGCTAGTGTGGGACACCTCCCGTTTATGTGAGGAACAGTTATGGATATTCCTGGTCTTACCAGCCTGTTAGAGTGTGTTTGCTGGCTGGCGAGGTACTGTAAGTCGTCACTGTTGCCAGCCAAATAAAATAAACCAGGGTCTGGTGAAGACACAGAGGCCCACAATGTTTCTGAGGTACTTTGCAGATTGCAAAGCACTTGTCACCGCTGACAGTAAGAGGCTGGATAGTTATCCTCAGCTTTCATAGATTTTTTTTTCCTGTTTTAAACTATGATTTTCAGATGAATTATTACTTCCCATAGTGCTTTGTGGTAATCTATTCATGTGATGCTGGCTCAAGACACTCTAGAAATAATTTATTCCCAGACATATTAATTTAAGTCTGTCTCTGCATTCACCTCACTAAAACACAATCTAGGTATGTTCCCTACGAGCTTCTGGAGAAAGAAAAAGAGTTTTCTGGCAGAGATGTTTGGACCCTTTCAGTAAGATTGCATTTAAACATGTAATATGGATTTCAGACATGTGGACCTTTGAAGGGTGGAAATAATCAATTTGCGTGACAAGATGGAGTCCTGGAGCAGGGACACTGCTCCAGCATGAGCAGAGTTGCTGTCTCCTGTAACCTAGCAGGAATCCTTGGATAGAAGTGCAGAGGAAAATTTTTGGCTAGAAAATATAGGAGAAGTCAAAGCAGTTGCAGCCGTTTGGCCCAGCAGAGAATTTGTGCCATAGTCATTTTCCAGGAGCCTAAAGTGAAATCTATTGCACAGCACCACTAAAATAATTACCCTAAGGGTAAAGGTGGCCAGAAGAAAAGTGACAATCTTGTCATCCCAGTTTAACTGAAAAGTGACAAAGTTGTCATTTCATTTCATTGTCATTTCATTTCTCCTGTTTACTAATTCCTTCCTTGAGCATGGCTTTATTCTGTGTAGACTTCTCCGTAGAAAGCAATATCTACAGAAAAATTTATCTTCTGTTTACTTCCTTTTGCTTGTCTTGGTAATATAAATTTTAACTCTCACAAATTTTCGGATGATATTAAGCATGTCAGCGTGGTACGTGAGGATATAACTAAGAGTAATGGGATGAAACTGAGCCAAAGCAAATGTTGGCTGAATAGCAGGAGATGGTCTGTTACCGAGGGCTGCTAGAGGAAGGTATAGCTTCCCAAGGGAAGTGATGGAAAAACCATCACTTGAGAGATTTACAGCCAAACTGGACAAAACTTTTGAAAAGCTGTTTGAGGGGGCGAAAGTTTTCTTAAAGGATGTGAGGACTGAATGATCTACCAGGTCCTACCGCATGGCTGCCCATCCAAGCTCGCAGAGCCTCGTCTTGTACCTCCACGCGCGCTACTACAGCTGCAGGCTGTTGGCAGGGGCTCTCGCCCTCTCTGCCACACAAGGAGGTTGTTGCACCATTCATCTGGGTTTTGCTTGTGACTGCTGCGGCAGCAGGAGTTGGGTGTGTAACCCTTGGCTTCTCCCAACCTCCGCCCATCTCGAGGGGCCTCACAGGAGTCCTGCCCTGGGATGGGCAAGGCGGATACCCCCACTCCATACAACAAATCTGTGATCTTCCTGAGCTGAGAGATGAATTTCAGAGTCCAAGATAAGCAACTTGTCCCATGCTTCCTCCACCGCTGTCCCTCCTCCTCCTTTCCCTCCTAACGTAGTGGCTGGACAGACAGTCAGAGTTGGTGTATCCCTAGCTCTGAACTTTTTTTCTGAAACAGCATATGTGAATCACTGCTAGACTCTTGCATTTTAAGCAACTTTCCAACTGAAATTATGGCAGAGGTGAAAGCATTAAGCATACATCGGTAGAGTGGGTCCCGAATAATGAAAAATGCATGAGCCTAGGTCTTTTTTTTTCCTCCCTTCCTTTTAATACAGAGCAGGTAAATTCCTAAATTCCATTTTCTTCTCTGGAGATTTACATGCTGGATTTGGCTTAAGACAGAAGAGAGAACTCTTCTTTACTTGGTGGGTTTTGTGCTGAATGCAGCTACACAACGCTTCCCCCCCACCCACCCCCCGAAGAACCTGGCATCACTCCCGTGGAACAGCAGATAAGTGACCAGCCTCTGAGAGGTAAAAACAACTCCCCTCAAGCCTCTCAGGAAAGGTAACCCCTTTGGAGGGTGTTTTGCTGAACTCCCCGGTCCAAGCCCCTCGCGGCAGCCAGCCGTGCTGCCGACACAGAGCCGGGGCAGCAACAGCTCATCTGCTCAGCACCTGCCAGGGAACACTTGTTTCTGCCAAGAGTAACTTGGTACCAACTTCAATAATATCACAACACGGTATTTAAATAATTTGACAAGGCTATTTGGATAACTACCAGGAATTGCTCAAGTCAGTAATTTTCCTTTTGGGAGACTAAGTTAGGGTCTGCATTTTCTCAAAGATAATATTGCCTCGTCCCATCTCTGAAAGAATTTTAAAGCATGAGTACATACATATACATATGTTAGATGGTGGGGTTTAATATTGTGGAAAATGAAAGGCTGGTAGTGAAGTCCAGAGCAAGTGGGTCTGCTGATATCTTCCTCCACCTGCCTGGCCTTGGAGCCAGACACAAAAAGAGGCTGTTATTTGGGCTGCGTGTGAGCTGGTTGGGGCTTTTTCTCTTCAGAGCCAAACCAACGGCTCTCTAAGCCATGTCTTCCTTTAATTCCTCAATAATTTGTTCTAGCATCACCTTGGGAAGGAGCTCCCAGGGCTGAAGGTTGCTCTGTGCCGCACATGCTGTTCACACCACCTTCAGGCAACATGTGCTTTATGGGCTGAAAAATGCAAGTCTAGACCAGAAACTAGAGAAATGCATTTAATTCTAACACCAGGTCTTGGAGTATTCCAAAGGTTACTTTGCTCTGAGTTTGTACTGTTTGGGCATGTTTGTAGAGAGGAGTATTAAAATTTCCTCATGTGTTTAAATCAAGGTGATTAATTACCCGAATCTTGGAGAAAATCTCTCTTGAAACGCGAGAATTGGACTTTGCGACAGGGCTGCTGGGGCCTGATCCCCACCCTGCCACCTCCCACCCAGCTGGATATGTGATTTTCCGAGTTCCCGGACACAACTTTGGGGTTGGGACCACAGAATATTTGATAACCTTTTAACAAAAAGATTGGTCTCATCTGCTTTTGGCTGGCGGAAGCCAGCGTAAGTGAGGCTCTGAGGTCATGATTCTGATTGTTTTGAAACAAATTTTCCTGATTTGAACGTGTCGGTGCTGATGGTGTTCAGAGTATCCCAGTCCATAGCCCCATGTTCCCCAACTGTCCGGATACGTGTGTGACAGATCTCCTGTAAGCTGGGTGTGCATTCAAGCTATGGCACCAGGCTATTAACCTCTGAGTATTTGCATTATTAGTCAGTTTTCTAAATCCTCGGAGTTAAGTACAGAGACAGAAAAGATTTTCCATTTTGTCGGAGCTTGAAGTTGTCTGGTATGAATTTTACAAAGCACTCAAAATGCTTCGCTTTCAGCCAATTTGCTACTCTGGCTATATTCTGTCTCATATCTTCACAGAAATGTACTTGCTGCCAGCTAAATACAGTATGTTGATGACCTATTAATTTATGACATGCATTTGGAGCTGGGAACAAATTTATAAACAAACTTTAAGTTCTTTTTTCCCCTGTGAATTGTACCAGCATTTGTTTTAATTTCCCAGTAGTCAGGCTTAATGTGTCAGAAGCTATGTTCAACTTCTTGTTTTCCTCAAAAAGCAGGAAAAAAAAAGGAGAAATAGCTAACTAAAGTTCAGCTCCTGTCAGATGTTATGAGCAACACTTTGAAATGAGGTATGAATCCAAATAAAATATTTTAACTATGTAGTATTTTACCAAAATCTGGAGGAGAAAAGGTTTACTTACTAAACAATCATTTGAGCTGTAAACCTTAAAGTATTCACCAAGGTCCCTTAAAGTTAAACAGAAAAGAACTATCTATCAGCACATTTTAACAGAAAACAGAAATCCTTACTAGATAGTATACAAAAAAAAAAAAAAAAAACCCACAGCTTTTAAAGGTACTTTTCTCAAGTGATGCAGGAAAATTTCCTCGAGCCAGTATGGAAATTAATATAGCTGAAGGTAATCTAAATTGTTGGCATTCATTTGATGCTATGGCAACCCTGGGACCAATCCTGGAAACCCTACTTCAGTTAATATTAGTAAAGTCAACAGAATTCAGCACAAGAGCTTAGCTCTGTTCCAGCAGCGGGACGATGCAGCGGGGCAGCCTGGGGGCTGCTGCCGGGGCTTGGGCTTGTGCCTCCACCATGGTCCTGGTTCCCCTGCTCCTCCTGCTTCCAGCCCTGTTAAAGATGGTTTTCTCTACCTGCAAAAGTCCTAATTGTTTGCTCATGTGCCATGTCCTCCAGCAGCTTTCCAGGAGGTGAATTTCTCACGAAAAATGTCTGGAGAGAAGGGTTTTTCCAGGCGGTTCAGTGGTTGTTCCCTTGCTGGACCCACCAGCGAGACAGGGCAACTCAGGGATGAAATGATGTTTAGATGAAGACTGGTGTCTGGGGCACACGGGACACGAGTAGGTATGTGGGAATACATCCTTTAAGTGGACTTCGATGCTGGGCTTCATGTAGTCCAAGAAGTGGTTAGGGTTAGCCCCCACCACAGAGACTTAAACACCAAAGTGCCTTTTTAGTTGTCAAAATGCAACGTTTAATCAATCCTCTAGGGAGACTGAGGCTTTTGTCCAAATTCTGCTTCTGCCAGAGCACCATTAGAAACACATAGTAAGTATGGTGTAAAAGAAAGAAAGGCTCTCTTTTGTTCTGGTTTTCATGAAAAAAATATATACTTTTTCACATCCACTCAAGGGATTCATGACTTGATTCTTGGGGAAAATACACCCTTTTATCCCATTTCATCAAGGGCCTTGAAGTCCCTGTGGGGGCTGAGCCAAGCCTTGCATGTCTCCAAGGCATTTTACACCTGGAAGCCCACATCATGTCATGGCCCTTTCCGTGGGACCTCTCTGTAGGTCCAAACCCACGCACAGAGCGGGACATACAAAAACTTGAAGGGATGGGGTAGAGACAAACACCCAAAGCTGGCCACAGTGATACCTACATTTCTATCTCACAACTTCAGGAGCCCCAGCTGTGGTTCAGAGCCGTGTTGATCATTTTCTGGTTGTTTGCAGTCACATTGATCAACGAAGTCTGAGCCTTGGTGTTTCTGGACCAGCTTTTGCCCACCAGACTATCCCTCAAAGTCAAGGAAACCCTCCTCTGGCAGTAGAGCTCACAGCACGTCTGCACTGCATCGCTCTAGCTACTTGCATGTGGGTCAAAGATTGAGCCAGCAGCGTTGATTGTTTATGAGTTCGTCAAACTATTTGTTGTGCGTTGTATCTGTTAGGCAATTAGCTCTGGTTGCAGCCCCCTCCGGGCTTCTCAGTATTGCCCGGATGGTTGTGATAAACAATTTACAGCCTGCGAATTGTTTTTGGAGGGGATCACTTTGAATTGCCTTATGTTGTCTGAATGTTTTTTTAAAAGTCAAGTAGTATCACTGAAAAACTGCCTGCATCTAAGAGTGAAATTTTAGTGCGTTTGGGGGGAAGAAAATGAATCTTCCTTCAGTTCTTTAAAAGCACCAGGAGGTCTCGTGGATTGTCAGAAACTGTTTTTAACAGCCAGCCACCTACTTACTGCACCAAAAAATTTGCAGATCATTTCTTTATTTCCTCTCTTGACCGTATTCTCCATCCTCTCTTAGGAATTAATAAGGCTCATCTGTACAAAGTAGAAAACTCTCCAGGCAGTTCATTCTGCTCTGTTGCTGCTCACTCAACTGTTTTTCACACTGCAGGCACCCGTTGCTGTCCCTTTTCTATCTATCAACTTTTTCCTTTGTTACAACTTGTCGTGGGTCCATCCTCAGTTATTAAATCTCTGAATCATTCCCTCTATACATTAATACCAAACTATCTGAAAGGTAAAAAAAAAAAAATAAAAAATCAGTAGCACATGGTCTGTCCTTCAAGCTTTTGTTAGTTATGGGTCAAAACAAACCCCATCCCAGCCTAACCTTTGTGCTCTTGAAAATCATCCCCATATTCCCCAAGCCGCCTACGCCGCCACTGCGCCGCTGCCCGCGGTCCTCCGGGGAGCTGTCAGCGTCCTTATTCATTGAGGAGCTCAACTAATAGGAACCATCCACCTGCTCCAGGGTGACTCCGTCTCTCCCCACTGCGATGCTTGCTGGGATGTGATCCTTGCCTGTTGTCATGACCTTGTTTTATTGGATGTTCTAATAGAAGCTGAAATGGATATTAGCTGTAATTACTCATTCCGCAAGATTCTGTAGGTCACTCTTTGTACCAGAGTTGAGAACCTTCATTGTCTACATTGCTTAAATTACTGAACATTGTGCCATCAGTTCTGAATTAGTGCTCATTAATGAGCCTGTGGTTCGAGAAATTCCCTATTTATTATTCAGAGGCCAAGTATAATTCAGGCAGCTGCAATGCAACACTACTTGCCTGACTTCTGATCTGTTATGGAAAGCCTGGGTTTAGTTTTATGCTGGGTTTTGTTTTTGTTTTGTTTTGGTTTGGTTTTTTATGCAGGAGGACAGCATATAGCAAGCAAAGAGGAATAGATTTTTTTTTCCCTCCTAGCCTGACCAGACTCTTTACAGTAAAGCAAACCCATCTTTTTTTTTTTTGGGTACTGAGTGGATAATTCCAAGATCATATTAAATTTCTCTATAATCCTGCAAATGACTGGCTGCTGTATTAACCCCCTGCATTAAATACGCTCTTCCTCTGTCTTTTCCTTTTGCACCTGCTCCTTCTCTGCTCTTTCTCTCTCTCTCTCGAGCACACAAATCCCAAGCACTGACACGTTGTCGCAGACTGCTAGTCCCCACTATTTTAAGCTATAATGATCTCCTTTATGTTTTCTAACACTTCTCCAGAAGGTTAAGTAGCACTGAGTTCAGCGTGCGGCACGGCGGAGTGGTACCCTGCGAAGCCGGTGCTGAGAACACGGCAGGCCCGTCCATGGTGGTCAGAGGACAGGCTTCACCTGCAGCAGCATCCCTGGCTTCTCCTCCCCGGGAAAACTTTGGTCCCTTTGCTCTGCACCCTCTGGCCCCACCAGCAGTACATTCAGACGGCAAACAACCTTACGGGAGAAAACAGCATCATGTATTTTGGGGGTGGAGAGGAATCTGGATGAGTAGAATCTTGTTTTCTGCAGGGAAAAAGGGAGTGCCTGAAGATATTCGGTGCTTTTCTGGGGTTTGCTAATCGGTGCTGGCAGCACCCCGAGGGTGAGGGAGCCAGGAGGGAGCCGGCACCCTCGCAGCACCGTCGCTGGGCTCAGCGCAGCAGAGCGTTGCCAGCGATCGGCAGCCTGGGACTGAGCGTTCCTTGTGTCAATAATTAACAAAAATATCCATGTGATAACAGCAGGGGTGGGGATAAAGCTGGGTCTAAGATTATAATGGCTTAAAGGAGCACACCCTGCGAGCGTGCCAACAGACCGCGGGGCTGCCGTGTTTTCCAAGGAGAAAGCAAAACCAGTGCTGGCTGGTGTTGTGCTGCCTCTGAAGAGAGACTAAATGCTACAGCTTTCTGAAAAAAAACAACCCCAGTTCTGTGGGTTTTGAAATCAGACCCATGAAATTTCCACTATACAAGCCCCAAGAATATTTAACAAAACGGCCAAGCTCTCCAGAGTTTCTTCTCGCCCTGCTCTGGCAATAGTAGCATTATTTTTCACTGGTTTTTGACTTGCAAACGGGGCAGGCTTGTTTTCTTGGCCAAATCGCTGCTTTGTTTAGGCAACATTTCACACATAATTATCTGTGGGGAATGGGGAACTTTCTGAGGAGAAGTCAAATTAGCAATTTTAATGCTAGAAAATTCTTGAAGAAGTGCAGCTTGGGTAATTGATAGAGACCTAATCTTTACAAGTTATAGCAGTCTTTGAAGAGTCCCCAGCATATTTAACTTTATTCTGTAATTGTAGGCTCGGGCTCTGAAGGTATCTTAAGACTTGCTATTTATCTGCCTGGTGAGGCGCAACACTTTCTTATTAAAAACATATCTATCATGGTTAATGACTTGATTTTTTCCCTTTAATACAGTACAATGACAGGTGTAAAGAGAAGATGAGCATCAGATGCTTGAGCAATATGCTCACTGTTTCAAGACGCCTTGAACATCAGCATTCCTTCATGGTGCCAGAGGAAAAAAAAAAAATGCTACGCAGATTACACGCTTGTGTTAGATAGAAAATAGTACCATTTGCAGTTTCAGTTAAAAGCATGTTGAAGTGCATATGGAAAATACCATTAGGAGGAACTCCAGAGCGCCTGAGTAAAATGGGTCATTAGGCTTTCGTTTGTTGGAGAGTGTCTCCCATCTGACAGTGCAGAATGGTAGCATTTTTAGCAGCTTATGTTCCCAGTTACATTAAACAGACAAACAGATTGACTATTTTGCATTTCTCATTTGACAACAGCTTGTCTTCATTTGCAGCACACTGGTGGCTGAGCTGAAAGCATGGCGGATGAGTGTATCCAAGGTCCTGGTTTTGAATAACAGCAGATGCCAACGTTTAACTTCAAAATCAATCAATTCTTTTTCCTGCGTACGGATAAAAGGTCTAGTGAAGTGCCTGAAGGGGATTTTCTGCTGTTTACAGCTGAAAATATATTAAAAAAAAAAATTCATTACAAAACTTTCTGCCAGCGATGCGGATGCTGGTGGTTTTATGAAAGTAGGTATGTGAGAAAGTGTTTCTAATTGAGGGGTACTGAAAACATGCAAGGCCTAGTGGAGCTTCATCTTTTAGACTCATATCTGCTGTCAGATCTTGGGTCAGACCAGACCCTCTGAGCAGACTCTGGGTGATCACCCACTTTCCTGCCTACGCTTCTCCACCCCACCAACGACGAGTGCAGGAATTCATGATCTGCAACGACAGAAGATTATAAATTAGTTGTTATTGAGATTCTGGGAATATTTGGTCTGAAACCATTGTGGCCCGTAAATGCTTCTCCTCTGGGAGGTGGTTGAGTGGAGAAGACTATGGTAAAATGTACATAGGGTCAAAATCGTTGAAAACATCTCATCCTGAAGGCAGCTGAAGCAGGCTTGGAGCCTCAGCTTCCAGGGATGGTTGCAGTTCTGCCCCCACGCACGTGCAACATGACGTGATCTTGAGAGATGCCAAGAAGGTTAGTGTCTGTTTATCTTCCGGTGATGCACAACTGAAATACAGAAGTAGAGGCTAACATTTACCAACTGGGCTCCTGGTAGAAACGCAATGGCAGTCTGCATTTCTTTTGAAACAGAGGGACAGGGTTGAATGCCTCCTCTTTCACACACTACACCTGGCCATGGGACTCCCTGATGAAACTGTGGGATGCTCTCGGGTGGGAGCAACATCCATCCCTTATCGGTAAGATTTAGCACTGTCCAGATAGTATGAAAGATTCATGAGGTAGTAAAATGTGAGTGGTATAAAGCTAATCCCGGTGTCTGGAGCATTTGGCAGGGGAGATGTAGGTCCGATTACAATGTGAGTTGTAAATCCTTCTTCTGTTAAGTTCTCTATTAAGAGAAGTATTGTTTTCTGCCCGATAGCAGAAAAGACAAGCAAACCCAGTGGCCTGCACTGGGTGAGTTCTGTCATCATCTTGGGGAAGTGAGGGAGCAGCTTCTCTTGCTACTTTTTTGTAGCACTACTGTAAGTCCCCATCTTCAAATGATGGTTGGGGACATGAAGCCTGAGCTGCAGAGGTCCAGCCCAACAAACTAAAACCAAAATGTATAAGGCAGAGCAATCTTCAGCTTTTCTTGAGCCTGCATAGCGCGGGGTGTGGATCCCAGGTCTCCCAAAGCACTGTGTATGAGCCCTGGGGCTTGACTACAGCTTCTGATTTCAGGGAGTAAAAGCTAGACATGACAATGTGCAGCACTGAGCCTCTTCTTCTTTTTTTTTTTTTTATTTTTTTTTATTTTAGCCTGAGGTCAATGATTTTCTGCAGCCTGAGGGTGACAGGGAGAGTCTCCAGGGACTGATAGTACAGGGACATGCAAAGCGCACCGTGACATCCTCCAGCGCTCCTGCTGAAATGGTCTCCTTCTCCCACGACAAGTTCAAAGGTTTTGGCAGCTGCAAACAGCCACCTGTTAAGAAGCAACCCAAAAGGTGTGGGGGGGAAACCTTTACCACTGAAATATTTATTTTCTTCTCTCACCCATCCTCCCTGAAGATTTCCCTCTTTAGCAGCTCTGATCACACACACACAGCAAATACTGTTCAGGACCCTGAAACAACACCTGCAGCCAGAAATCCCTCATCAGAATAAATGGTAGGTTTCATCCAGGTTTTTCTAGGCATGGTGGAGAAACAATTTCTTGATTTTCTTTTTATATAAAAATGCTGATTTAGAGAATTCTAAAATCCTTTGGATAATATTTATTTGTATGTCAGGTCAGTTATGTTAGACTCATATTTGAAGATCTGGCTTGGCAGTGCAGGAATGAAACTAGGAAAACTAATTTGAATCTGAAATAATTTTAGGAGAACACATCTGGGAAAAGAAGTGTTGGTACCTAAAACATACAGGCAAGGCCTTCTGCAAAGTAGCTAACGTTTGCCATACAGGCACATCTGGCACCTGAAATGAGTTGAAAAGTCAGTCCTGCCTTGCAATTGTTCTAAAGCAGTTTGATTTTTGCAATTTAGCTCATCAGGTTTAAGCATGAACCAAAACTCGTTGGATTGATCTCACCTAATGCTACCATACCACATCTGCGTGAACTTTTTCTGAGCTGTCTGTGATGGTTGTACAGGCTGTCATGTAAATCCCAGATACACTGGGTTAGGTCAAGGCTTCCTTTGGGTTCCTCACCCGCTCACTGTCTGAGCAGTGATGCCAAGGGATCTGCCAATAACATAACTGGTGTTGATTTGCTGGGGCTTTCATGTGAGAAGGTAAATGCTACGGATGCTCGTTGGTCCATAAGAGGCAGTTAGAGCTGACAGACACTAATTAGCCCAAAAGGCTTGGGAATTATTGCAATGAGGGATTTTCCAAATGTCGGATTTCTCTAAACTGTCAACTTCCACGCAGCCAGAACAAGGCACAGCATCAAAAATAAGGCCTGTTATCCTTCTGCAGCAGAGTTTTGCTTAATATACTCCGTTATATGCTCCCTGATACCCGAGTCTCCCCGTCCATCCTGCCAGATGCGTTTTAACCAGCCGAGCCAGCCGCCAGCGCACAGCCAGCACGTGGCTGTGTAATGGGCTGGAGCATCCTTCCTGCTCGGCTTCTGCGCACAGAGTGGCACGCACAGGGTTTAGTCGTGCTCCCTGGAAAGCGAGGCTCTCTCCGCCGCTCTCCACTGGAATATGTTTTGTTCCACCTACTTTGAGTTTCTCGAGTTTCCTGCAGAACCGTCTCTTGTTGCGAATGCGTTTAATCCTTCGCGATTCAGCCTGTTCACAGTTTGATGGTGGTGGCTGCAGTCTATCGTTATTAAGCATATGTAGTGATTAGAAGGAAAGAACAAGAGATTAGGGAAAGCCAAGAGCTCTCTGAGGCACACGGGGAGGGAAAAAAAAAGAAGGGGAAAACGCTTTCAAGGCCACTGGAGTACAAGAGGTCCCAGCGCGTGGGCAAAAGACATAAGCAAGTAAAAACTTTGCCAAAGGCTGTTGCTTGGACAGCATGTATGATTGTTTCACAGTAGAAGGGGCATAATGCTAATTCCAAAAATGTTGTCTGTCCTTTTGCCTAGAAGTATGTATTTTGATAAGCAAAAGCATATAGCTTTTTCTGACAAAAGCATTAAGGAATCGCTATGGAGAGTACCCCAGCTTAAATGACCATGTTTTCTTTCTTCTCACTCTTTTTAGAAAATTGTTGCCGTTGCTAGGACATGCATTTAGAGCTCTTTGTTGTCTTAATGGAGACTGAAACATGTGTAGAGTTTGGCGTTTGCTTTTTTATTCATCAGCTGAATAAAAAAAGCCAAGCAGACAAAGCATTTGTAGTGCAAGAGTGGAGTGCAAATCCCTCCCTGTAAGCTGAACAAAAAAGCTCATTAAGAGGAGGTGGGATTTCCTGGTCACAGCTTTTAACGAAAGGGCAAAGGTCTCCTGTTAAGTACCATACAGTCTAAACGGGTTGTGTAAAATTATGGGGGGGGGGGCGGGTTGGGGGGAAGTCAAATATTTGTTCTTAATTCTCAAGTTAGTTTATCCAGAGTGGCAACCAGGGAAGTGTTGGGAATGATTAAATGGCTGCATTGAGGCTACAAATTGCTGCTACTTGCTTTTGTAGCCGGACTTGTTGCAGTTGAGTGATGTCGCCCATCAGTGCATTGTGTGCACAGTAAAACAGTCGAGCAGTGACAGATAGACTGAAACTCAGAGCTACTCCATCACAGCTGAAGGATCCTGCTCGCTGGGAATTGAGAATGAGCACAAGCCACGCACACTGCTCGGAAACAGCTGCGTTCACTCCAGCCCAGCTCTTCAGCTGACCTGGGCAAGCAGCAACTAGTAACTGTGCTTTATCTCCCATCTCAGCCGAGGAGAGCCAAACAAAATAGAAGCAAAATAAATAATTGGCAAAATGCTCTACTGATAGGTCTAGATGCTCAGATTGTGAACTTCCCAGCCAGCAGCGCATAATGTCGAGTGAGAAGATGACTCGCAAGAAGAGCCTGAGGTAGCGGTGCCGGACACCAACTGGAAACGTGCACCATCTGCCTTGACAAATAGACACTGAGCCAGCAGCTGGGTCCAGCCTTACGGCAGCGACGGGAGCAGGGCAGAACCTGTGCGCTCAGGACCGGTTTGTTAACTGTTTACAAACGCTGCCTCTAGCACACGAACGCTCCCACAAAAAAGTAAGAAAAGGTGATCTCAGAGGTATGGCCCAGGGCAAGGGCAACGTGGGCCTGAGGAAGCATGAGCATCCTTTGGGGAAAAACAGGGTGCTGGCCAAAGCGCTTGGGCTGGGTTGAGCGTTTCCTGCTCAGCTTAGCTCGGTCCTGGAGTGCAGCCTCTCCAGCACTAAGGGTTTTCTCGGCGGGATGGCTTGAGTGCTGCGCTGCATGTCCACCGAGTCACGCAGGGATATGCAAAAGTGCTTTTACAGGGGCTGTGCACAAATTCATTCACTTCTGTGTTTTGTGATCTCACTCTGCCTGTCCACAAACGGACAGGTCCCTCCACTGCTGCGCCGAAGGAGAGGGCAGGAGGGAGAGGGAGAAACATCCCCAGTGGCTTCTCCCCGCTCATCTGTTTTCTGCCCGTTTCTTTCTGCGGTTTCTCACCTCTCTTCACCGGTGGACTGTTTGCTAGTGCATTGGGTTGCTGTTTTGGTTGCTTTGTTGATCGGAAAAGACAACAGAGAAATGTAGCTGTGTAGATATGAAGGTTTAGAAGACTCAGGTCCGCGAACAGGTTTATTTGGGCTGGAAAATAAATGGAAATTTAGTTTATACAGATTGTTCTCACTAAGTGTAGAATCAGCAAATTTGTGTATTGGTTCATCATGAAATTGAAATGGCCAGGGCTTAATACACATTGTGAACTCTAATTGAAGGCATTAATTAACATTAAAGCCAAATTCTTTGAATCACATGCTAAACAGAAATGAGGGAGAAGCAGGTAACCAGTGTGGATATCATTTGGCATTCTTTCTGAAACACAGATTAGCATTAGAGTCCAATCTTTTGCAAAAACTCATTAACGGGCAATTAATTATGCTTCATAATTTGCACCTACACTTAACTGTGCAGAACAGTAGCAGTTGCATTAAACATTGTATGAAATCAAAATAAAATGAAACCACACCAAAGACAACAGTTATGCCAAACAGAGCTTGAACATAGATCTCTGTACTGATGTCAGCTCCTTATTTATTAAGATAATGAAATCTAGTTTATGGAAGGCTAGAAGAACCTCAGCAACGAAGTTATGAACTCTCCCTTGTAATCATTTCATTTGACGATGAATTTTGGTGCTTCTATTTTTGTCCATGTTCTGGTTTTAGTCATAGCAAAGATGGTTGATGACAGGCAGGTATGTGCATGCAATAACATCCTTGTGCTCTTAGCATAACTGCTTCTACCAGGAACAGCCCAGTATCAGGATGTTGAGTACTGAACGAACAACAAACTGTCAAGTTAGAAATGGTCCCATTCTAGAATTAAGACTTTTTAAACTTTTAAAAAATGGTGTGGGTTTTGAGCAAATCTGGCTTTTTATTTGCGTCTTTTTTTTGGCTTCAGGTGGAAAAAAGGCAGAAACCTGAACGCAAAGAGAAACTCAGAAGTGAAAGAACCCATGTGAACTGAAACCAGAAACAGCTCACACAAACTTGCTGAGAAACAAAACTGCCTTTGCTTAGCCATATACCAACTCATTGTCCTTTTTTTGTTATTTATTTATATCTCAGGGGCTTCAGGAAACCCAAATCCTTGCAGTTTTGTTGGGTGTGTGGAAGTCAGATTACTAAGGAGAAAGGGAAAGGGGGAGAAGAATATCAAGGAGAGCCAGACAGTGGTTTCCATGCAACAGGTAAAGGGGAACGAGTCTTGTGTTATGCTGTTGTAAACAGGAGGAGCTGAGAGTGGCTGCATGACCTAAAGGCACACAGGATGTCTGTTAGGGTTGGAAAACAAACACAGGTCTCCTGTGTCACCCTGCTAGAAGTGGCTTTTGAACTCAGGTAGTAAAGAGAAAAGATGCGGATGTTAGAGCAGTAGACCACATACAAACAAGTGATGGTACAACTGGCTCACCAAGGAAATAATATGGGTTTGATGTGAGCTAGTAAGAGGTCATGGATGTTTGAGGAGAAAGGCTTTGATGAAGAGCCTCCAGTCCTGGGCAGCCAAATGTATCACACTGAAGATGCAGCACAAGCGTCCTGGCAGTGGGAAGGGCTGGATGAGTACTTACTAGCAGTGACGTGGAGGCTGGGGGTACACAGCCGGATGGCAAGAAAGGTTCTCCAAACCTTGAACTGAAGCTGAAGATGTCATCTTTGTGTCCCCTGTCTTGAGATACGAAGATGCAAATGTCTGACCATCATTTCTCATGATCAGTTTACGGACACCAGAAAAAAACTTTCAATAATGCGTCTCTTTGGGTCCAATGTGGTTTGTACTGCTGGAGCAATGCGTTTGTGAGGAGCCGGCCATGCCCACCGGTGCCAAAGAGAAGGCCCCGCCCTGGAGGCTTTGCCCTCCAGGAAATAACAAACCTGTGTGGAGTGAAGTGCCCCAACCACACTAGCAGGACCCATTTCAAGAACCTTTGCAGAACGTCTTGAGCTTCCTGAAGTGCTAGGTGGATGAGTTGAAGGGCTGGAAGAGCCAAATATCTTACCTGGCCATGTTCCACCATCATCTGAGGAACTGAAGTGCACCAACTTGGGGGTAGTGCTTGAGTCTCTCCAAGTTCAAGGGACAGTGGGGGCTTTAATCTCTGATGTGTTACGCAGCAGGAGATGCACTTTTCGAACACCTTGCCAGGTTGTGAGCTGACATAGCTCAGGGAAAACCCAACCATGTAGTGCCAGTGATTTTTCTTAACAAACATGAATAATTCTGAAAACTAATTCAATGAATAAAGAAATCCAAGAAGATAGGCTAGATAATTTTTGGACATGAGAGAGAGTTTCTGATGGCTCCCTCAGGTAATAATGAAGGAACCGAGATGATCAAAGGCTGTGCTGTCTTCTAGAGCCAGAGCCAGTTACATCAACCTGCTGGAAAAACACAAGGTAGGTAATCAGAGACCCTTGAAAAAGAAACACATTTTTACAGCTTTCAACTACTGATTTGTTTGTAAGAAAAGGAGATTAAAAATTGGAAGAGGGAAAAGTTAAAAAAAATGTTTTCATTGTTAGTTAATCATTATTTCAATAATGCCTGCCATCTTGACCTATAACTAATTAATCATGCACAGTGTGCAAATGGGGACGTTTGAGTTTGCACCCGTGTTGAGTTTGTGGAAAAGGGCAGCAAAAGGCATCTTACAAGCATTTTTATAAGCACATTTTTATAAACACATTTCTATAAGCGGCAAGTGAGATCATCCTTTCATGGAAAACAAAGGGTGTTTTGTAAGGGACCTCCACGGAAACTGTTTTTCACTCCATATGTATTTGCCTGTTTAAACTGGAGTGACAACATTAAATTTTTCTCTTTTCACTGGTGGCAGGGGGCTGCCATGGATGGATATCTGTGTCTTGGCCATATTTACCCTTATACAGTTGCATGTGTCCAGTTGCCACCTCCACCACCCCAGCAAGCACACCCTCACTGACTGCCTCACGTCCTGGACAGACACTGCAGGGAGAGCCTGACCTGGTAATGGTAATAAATGTGGTTTCATGTTGCCTTTCTGCCCCTAGAACCATTCTGAGCAACTACTGAGGGCTGCCTGTAGGCTCCTCCAAGAGCAAGAGTCTGAGGAGCTAGAGAGGCACCTGCCAGCTCCTCTTCTCAGTAATGTTCGCCCAAGAAAGTCAACACACACCTCTTCATGGTGACCTTGCAAGGTGCCCTTGCAGGGTAGGTTCTTGCTCAGCCCTTGTTGAATACCTTTAGCACCTAACTGTCATGGCCAGGGACTGCGTAGGAGCCAGACTATGTGATCATACTCCTGTTTTCACAAGAACGCTGCTTTTTTCAGTACAAAATCTTCTCCCCCATCACCCAAGTACAGTTGCTTCTGCCCTGTTCTGCCTGGTAGCAGTTTAGGATTGGAAGGAAAAAAATAACACAGCATCTTAGTGAAACTGCAGTTGCATGGGCTTTTAGCGCTCAATTAACCACCATCACAGATTTCCCAGTATACGAGGAAAGAAATAAATACCTTGAACCTCGGCGCTTTGAAGGGACAAAGGGAAAGAAACGGTTATTCTAGGTTTCATTCTCATTCTCTCTTAAAAGTCTTCTCCAATAAGCTCAAATTGTGTGGCTGATGAAGTGATTTTCTGTGCTGCAAGTATTAAAGGTACTGGCTAATTTAGCTATCATGATAAACGCTTGCTAGGAACCTATTTTCTCGAAAGAGCAAAGGAAAAAGGAAACCTTTTCTGAAAATGGGTAAAAATAACTGTATTTTTCTTTGTATGGAAAATATTTTGAGGGAAAATAACCTCAGATAATGTGGGACAACATGGGCTAACGTGCTATTTAGGGAAAGGACATGAGATTCAACTTCTAAGATACGGACAAGGGAGGAGAGAGGCAATACTATGTCCTTGTAAATCTGTCCGGTTGCTGGCATTTGGCTGCAGTGATCAGTGGAGCTGTTGTAAAAGACAGTATGTTCTTACTGAGGAAACTGTATTAAGGTAAACCGAGCCGCTCGAAGTGTCGTGGGCTGCCTAGATGGGCTGTACAGATAGTCAGGGGTTAGCCAGGCATCAGAGACTATTTTGCCCAGTAGTAACTCCTCAATCCAGGGGGTAACAGGAGGAGTGACCAGCCCGTTGCCCAGCTATCCCACTGTGACTCGGTGTGATGATATAGCAGAGGACAGCAGGGCTGGCTGGGCTTCTGTTAATTGGCTATTGCAAGGCCAAGTGTCCGATTTTTGTGTGATTCCACATTTCAAGGGCTTCTATTTAACTCCAAAGATTTCTTATGAAGAACTTCAGCACAGCTCTGCTGGAAGAGTTACCTCTTAGAATCGGGAATGGCAACTGCAGAAAAAACAGGCAGTTGAAAACCCACGCGGCAGAAAAATCCATTGGGAAAATACTTTTAGCCATTCATTGTCCATTTCCTACATTTATGGAGTCAATGCACATTGAGTATAGGCAGGTGGATACTGCCCGGGGCAAAAGGAGAGCACACCTTGGTTTCTCGTGCAAATTTTATCCCAGGCTGCCGTCTAAGTAGAAGAGACGTCTGGATTTGGCCTCTTTTCCCCTAGGCAGTGGTGTCACTGGCCCTGGGGATGCTCTGTCCCAATTACACCAGCCACTTGGAGACCTCAAGCTCTGTCTCTTGCCCAGTCTCTTTAACAGCAATGCCAGGCAGCTGGGCACGAGGCTTTGCATCACCTCCCTCCCAGCTCCCTCTTTCACCACACCAGAACTATACATAGATCTGTACAAAAATTATTATAAATCGCTGCTCTGAAAATGGATGCGTACAAAAAGAAAAGTTAACTCTTCAGCTGAGGCGCTGAATCACAAGTTTTTGCCTCGAGCACATTTTTACAGTCCCTGCAAAAACAGAGGCATTAATGGAAAGTCTGACGCAGCGTTAACTCCCGCTGCACTGGGAGTGGTTGCTGAGTTTAAAATGGTCACTGAGTATTTGCTTCATCTTCTACGCAAAGCCTCATGTCTGAGAAGCCGTACGTGACATTCGTGTTGAGGGTACTCTGCTCCTTTTTCCTTGACAAATTACCCTTTTAACTAAGAGTGCTCCCGTGCCAGGCCCCGTGCTTTTAACAGCACAGCCACCACAAGCCCTTTTTGTGGTTCCCTTGTCTGGCTCAAGTTAAACCCAACGTGACTCTGGCTAAGAGAGGTGTTTTGCAGTTGCCTACCACAAAGTGATAAGGGTCTGCTGCAGCAGATGACTTGTACGTTCCCCAAACGAGCCCTTCACATTTAGGAAGGTCGGAAGTGTCATTTCTCTAATTTTCTAACCGCAGAAATGTATATTTAGAAAAGAGCAAGGAAACTTCCCTTACTCTAAGCAATATTGCATAACGATGGAGGAAGAGGATTAGTGCAAAGGTTTTTCTTTGTGCAGAATTCTCGGAGATTGGGAGCTGGAAAGCCTGAATAATGACTTATTTCAAATATGCAAAGCCAGGGCTTTCTGTGTGTTTCAGATCCCTTTGTGTTTCAGGTTGATGTTTGGTACAGTAGGTGCAAGCTCTGCTGCTGTAGCCCATGTCTTAGACAGCCTGTGTGTTTTCTCCAGTGCTTTCCTCCTGGAAAGCCACGGCCTCTCTCGGGTGCTCCTGCCCTGGACCTCGGTGTTTGCCAGCACAGCTCCTTCGTGCCCGAGCCTCTCCCAGGCTTGTCCTTCCCTTGCTATCCTCCCCATCTCCTGCCCCTCGACGGGTTTTACAGAGATTTAGGCGTTGCTGTTATTACAGTTGCTCTACTGGGCTCAGGAGTCTGAAGTGTTTAGACACAAATGCCAAGAATAATAAGGAACAGTCCCAAGTGCCCTCCGGCTGAAGCTGCGGCTCGGTGCTGGGTTTCCAGTCCCTGTGTGATAGGTGGAGGAGATGCCAAAGAGGGGACCCACAAGGTCCTGGGCAGGGGGACAGCAGGCAGCAGGTGTGGCGTGGTGTGGCGAGGGCTCTGCCACGCAGAGGGTCTGTGACCATCACTCTTCTCCCATGGGCTCATGGCGGTGAGACAGAAAAGAGCCACACGACGGGTTTCAGAGTGTGTGACGTTGGTGTGAGGTCACCTGGGGCTCCAGTGGGGACGGACACTGCCCTGAGAGGGACCACAGCTCCGCAGGGATGCTGGGAAGCCCACTGCCGCTGTTATTTCAAATACAGAAGCTCTCTTAGCCCTCTTCAGCACAGTGAACCAGGCCATTTTTCAGTGTCTTCTGGCAATTCCTTCCTCAGGAACCTCACTGTCCCCATGACATGCCCATGAAGCCCACCACCTGGAGGCTGGAGACCATATTGGGTGGTAGCTACCCAGCACTTAGGTGTTGGAATACATAAATAACCTCAGCAATCTGTCCCTCTGGGCCCATGATGCTTTGAGAAACATGGCTGATGCTCCCTGAAATCTGTGATTTTCGTGTGTACGTGGAGCCAGTGAGGTTCACCTCTGTCTGTGCTGGTGGTGTTTTTCAAACTTGACCCTGCAAAGTCCGCTTGTAGCAGAAGGAAAGCTTTTACCATGATGCTTATCCAAATCTGAGAAACTTTTGTTAGGGGAAAGGCCGTGGCAATAAACAGCCACAAATAATCGCCCGTGGCTGCACTGAACTCGAGGGCTGGGGATTTAGAAGAAATATGCTGTGATTAGGCCTGGTTGGGAATGGAACCATCTCTCTGTCAAGAAAATTAAAATGGTTTGGAAGTTATCTGTTTTGCCTGGCCTGGCTCAGGGTATGAAGCAATCGTTGGAGCAAAGTGGACACGGATAGTTTGGTTCATTAAACTTTTAGGAAAGGATGTTACCACTGCCTTGCACAATAGTCGCAAAAAAAAGTTAGTTTGAGAATGACTAATTGTGGCAATGGGAGTGTGATACATGAGGGCAGAGCCTTGGATCAGGAACCTTGTTCTCAGCCTTTCTGATGGAAGTTTACATTTAAATGGTAATATTGGCGTCTTGTTTTCAAACGAGATTTTTGGAAAATACTGTGGAACTATGTGTGTGAACTATTTGGAAGCCTGACTTTCTCACAGTAACTCAGCAGTGGTTTGTCCCTGTGCACAGCCTAATGGATCAAAAGTTCAATTTCTGCATAGTCTATTACTTGCATACTCAATAAAATAGGATGCACGAATGGCTTAGCTCTTTTTTTTTTTCTTTTTTTCCCCACTAAATGCAATTTTTCCCCTCAAAGATTACTGAAAATTACTTTTGCAAGTCAGTATGAAGGCTTATCAGTCCAGTGGTGTTCAGATCCCATATTAACTGCCTCACATTACTGTGAACAAGAACTGCCGTCGAAACCAATGGACTAAGAATGTAAAGTACATACTGCTGATGTATGTCCCTGTAGTAACCCTTTCCCACCGTAGGTACCTGGTAGACTCTTCTTCCAAAACCAATTCTATCTTATTTTAAAAAACATTATGTTATAGAACTTAAACTTTCCTGATGCTTTGGGGTCGTATCAGTCATAGTGTTTGTGACTGATGAGCACAGAGAGCAAACGCTGCCCACTAAGGAAACACATAGAAAGATTGCTTTCACAGCATGCTCAGGGCATATTAAAAAAATTATGTTTCAGCACAAAAGGAAAATAATTTAGCCTGTGCATGTCAGGCTGCTTTAAATATTTTATTTTGCCTGTCTTCAGAATCAGTGAATCCCAGAAGAAGCCATCCCTTGGGGCCCAGCCCTTCAAGGATATGGCATTCTTCAATCCCATTGATTCTCGTGGACCTCGAAGGCGCTTAATACTTCATAGACTCAGTCCTATGCTGTAGGAGGGTTACCCTGTGTGTGCGCTCACCTATTACAGCTGCCAGGAGATCTAATACCCTTTGTTTTAGCTGACAAATAGTAGCCAGGCAAGTTCAAAATAAAAACAAGGAAAGGTCTTTAATAACAAAGTCAATCTTCCATGGGTTAAGTTGCCAAGGGATGGGCTCTCTCGTCATAGAAAGACTGTACAAGGACTCTGTCTTCATTTCCAAAAAAATGCTACAGTCAGTGAAGACACCATGGGTTGCATGCAAGAACTGCAAAGCCACAGTCTCCTGTCTGCAGTATTGAGATGGATATAGAGATGAGATGGTTACTGGAAGATCCTTTTGCCCTTCAGAAGTCTACACCCATGTCATATACGATAGAGTATCTGAACTAAAAAAAACCAGACCAAAACATGTCAAAAGAACACTAGTGAAGAAAACTGAAGGGCTTAAATGCCTCAGTTTTGTTTTCTTGCAGGACTATGAGTTGTCTTTCTTGCGTGCATCGGTCTGTGTTTGCATCCCCACTAGTCATAGGTTCATTATTTCATGTGGGGCATGTGTAGTCACTCAATGTTTCTTTTCATCCTTATCACTCAACAAGTAGCTGCAGACCTTATACAGAAAGGCTTTAGATGCTGCCGTGCTCGCTGCGTGATGTGCTTGCTCCTTGGTGTTGCTGCGCTGTCTGCTTCCCTTCGCGCATGGGCTCCGCAGATGCTTGTGAACACATTTCGTGTTCTTACGAGGAGGAAACATCAGCCCCACTGTAGAGATGAGGAAATGAGGCACGCAGCAGTGAAGGTCAAAAATTTCCATTTGCTCTTGGTGCCCAGTTGGAGACATCTAAGCACAGTTTCTCAGAGCTTAGTGTCGTGTCACCTTTTGTGGGTGGCAAAGGGCAGTGTGTCTCTGGTGGGCTCCTGCCTCCCTGTTCTCAGAACCAGGGAGCTGGGCTTGGCTACTTCCACCCTCTGTAAGGGCATTGCCTCATGAGAATGGCCACACGCTGCAGGAAAATAGCTGCAAAATGCCACAGCACCACTAAACCAGCCCTGCTCTGGTGACCTGCCGTAGTTCCCATGGCAGCGCACGATGAGGTCTGCCTCCGTGGCTGGACCACCTGAGTTACAGGCACTCCAGCAGCTTTCACATGCTGGGACTTCTCTTTGGTGTCATCTGAGGAAGAGAAAACCAAGTTTCCAAGGAGATTGATACATTTTTGAGTAAAACCACTCTCTATTATAACCCAATCCCTTTGAATGTCCTGCCTTTTTTTTGTTCATCATAGTATTTAGGCTGGAGAAGAGCCTCTTGCTCTGACACGTTAATTATCGTTCCAAACCTTTTAAACAATTAATTTCTTATTATAGCTCCACGTTTAACATGCAATACTGTAAATACGCTTTCAGATTAGCTTGCTGAATGGAAAAAAAAGAGTCTGTTCTAAAAAAGCTCCTCAAGATGTGTTTCCCTAATGGACTAACTGCACGGCATGTGGTTTGAGGGAAGTTACTCCAGTTCAGTTCCCTTCCTAACATGTACTAGAATTTTTTTTAACCTTTCACAGGTTAAAAAATCTCAAACTCATGTCTTCTCCCTGTGCTTGCGCTGGTGCTGACCATTTGTTGATTTGAAAATAAAGTCACTAGAGAACGCTACCAGATTGAAAGGGGTGCTTTACACCCATTTTCCCCAAAGAGAAATTGTTTCGTAGAGGTTAGAGAAGGGATAGACTGACTCCTCTCTTTAAACCGTGGAATCAATCTTTAGGTGTCAGTCAGTTCCTAACTAGTGACCTGTAAGTTGGTCTCAGCCAACTGCTTGCAGCTTGCCAGTTGTGGGGAGGGTACGGGTATTTTGCAAGTGTGGCCAAATTGCAGATTACTGGTGCATCATCACGAAGGACACTCTCACCAACAGGCAGAAAGTAGGACAAATGTCAGACATTTAGAAATACCCGAAGATGCTGTAGTGGCAACCCTGGGAAGAGGGCTTACTTCTCCAGGGAACTCTCTTTTTATGTGGCCCCTGTCTCCAAGCTCAGAGGAAAACCAAGAGCTACCAGACCTTCTGCTGGAGCTGCAGGATTATTAGGAAAGGAATTGAAAGCAAACCAAAACAAAAGCCCAAAACTCATTTGTTTCATTGCTGGTGTGTATGTTGGGTTCCTGTTAAAAAAAAAAAAAAAAGAACGAAGAGGAAGTGATTTTAACCTATGCATTAGCACAGAAAGTCACAGAAGCCAAAAGTATATACAGGTTGAAAAACTAATTGATGAAGTTCATGCAGGATAATAAATGCAGTGTTTGGGATGCAGTCTCCAACCTGGAACATCCCAGAAGGGCTCATTCCCATGAGACAAGGAGTTTTTCGGAGGAAGGGTGGTTCCCTCCATCACAACTTCTTGTCCCTCCTCCCTCTACATCCTCCCAGAGTTTTGCTCATGGTCCTGTCAGAAACCAGCAGCCAGACTGGACAAACCATTAGTCTGATCCATTCTTGCAGTTTTCATGGTCTTAAATTTGCCTGCAACAAAAGTGCACACAATGTTAGTTGCAGCTGGGGACAAAAATACAAATAAGCCACCAGGAGCAAGATTGTGTATGCAAAGTAAATCAGCGTGCAGAAGCAACAAAATCAAAGGCATCCTGCTGACTGACAATAGTTTGCCCTAAAATAAAAAGTAGGTCTGTCCGTGGGCACAAGGAACATATTTATTACTTTCCCTCCATCCTGCAGAGCTTTTTAGGTGAGCGAGTACTGGTCTCACTCAGACAATTTACATGAGCGGAAGTGTGACAAACGGGGACAGTCCCTACCTTGAAGTAACAGGCCACAGAAGGGAAGTTCAGCAAAAATAGGAGCCATTAATAGTCATTCCATCTCGCGCTCTGAAGTTCACTGAGGTTTAATTAAAGCACTGATATGTTTTCGACTGACCTTATTTTCATACCTGATAATCAGTAAACTCATTATCATTTTTTGAGCTTGGTTTTGAATCTAGCTAATTAACACTCTGTGGGTCAGCATCTAAGTTAAATAAAGACAAGGAGGAAAACTCCAAGATCTGCATATTTTAGATTCTCCCCGCAAAGGAGCGTGGTCATCAAGTAACGTCAGCAGCAGCAGGCTGAGCTGGCACAGGTGGGCGCTGGGTGAGCACCAGCCATGCGATGGGAGACAGGACCCAGCTGAGCCTCCGGCTTTGGCAATCAGGGTATCGAAAAGGGCTCAAACACCAGCTTTCTACAGCTGAATCCGTTGAATCCCCAACCTGTACTGAGCAGGTCTGGAGGAGAGCAGGGCACAGATTTCAGAGCTCCTCATTGCACCTGTGGTTAGCACGTGGAGAATGAATGAAGGGACAAGAGGAGCAACAGTTTGCAGCACTGGCATTTCCAGGAGGGAAATGTATGCTTCTCTATGTTCAATGTGGTGCTCAGCTGCTCCTGGGACAGGCCCCAGCCCAGGCTGTATGGACCTGTACCTCGTACTCAGAATCCTTCCACCAGTTGACCCCCCTGGGCTTCTCCTGCTGCTCTGAGCTTTCTCTAAGTGACAGCTTGCAGAGCATTCAGTGGGTGGAGGAGGTCTAGGGCAAGGTCATACTCGAATAAACATGATTGGCTCTTACCACAGCAGACACAGCAGCGGGCTGGGGAGTGCCAAACCGCTGTGGTTAGCTGGGATTTCCAACAAGAAAACTGGCAGGAAAAGAATGAGATGAGCGGTACCAAGCAAGAGTCAGAGGTGAGCGTTAAAGGGGGGGGGTCTCTTCTCTTAGAGGAGGACAAAGAGTACCAACCACATCGTTCCAAGTAAGGAACAGTGGTCTGGGCCACATGTGATGCTACAGTCATGGTCATATGTGTTCTCATCATTCCCATGCAAAGTGAACTGCTTCCATCTCCAGCAGCCAGGAACTGCCAACAATTTAAATGCTGAGGAGGAAACAAATAATTATAATACTTAGCACCTGTCTTGCACTTTGCACATTGACAGCACTGCACAGCCATCAGCTAATGAACTGAACGAGGTGTTCAATTACACAATGATTGTTAACGCTCAGTTAAAACCTACAAAACTGAGCACCAAATGGTAGAGCTGCAATTTCAGCTGGCGGCTTGTAGACACTTCCTTCGTAATCGTGATGATGCTTAGCAATACTTAAAACAAACTGTTTCTCCTCTTCCTCCAGCTTTTCCTGATGTTTGTGTGTAATGGCCTGTTCTTAAATGAGCCTCTGCCTTCCTGGGAGCTTGTAAATCTTATGTTGTAAGACTCTGAGTACAGTACACGTGAGGCATGCTGGGCAGGCTGTTGATTTTCATAGGAGAAGGCTCTGTTGCAAGGCTCTGCCAAACCCATGATGCACACAAAACCAAAAGATAAAAAAGATCAGCCTGTAAAGTAACTAAAACATTCAGCAAACTCTTTATATCTACCATAATTGAAACCTGACCAAATCTTGAGTTTATGATTTAGAATTTGACAAAACTTCCCCACCTCCTTTATGCACGCAGACGTGCAGACACATGGTTATCATGGCCGCATGATCAGCTGCAAAACTAATGGCTGAAGCATGTGATAAATTGCATTTATTCTTCACCTTTAGCTGCTTCACCCATATGTTGGCCATCTCCTTTGCCCTGCATGCAGTGATCCATCGCCGTGGGGCTACCTTTCCCATCCTGCTCCTCCCTGCAAGAGCTGCTTTGTGCCTTCCAACAGCCAGCCATAAATCTGCTTCTTCCTTTTCATGCTGGCGAAACAACAGGACCCCTCCACCCCCAAAGGCAGAACATTCCCACTGCCGGAGAGTTGTGCCCCACCGATTCCCTCTGCGCTCCAGCTGTTCCCAGCACCGAGCATTTATTTCATTACATGCACGGGGCAGGCAGGGCCGTCCCCGTCGTGACGGCTTTAGCCAGCACATGGGGCTCCAGGGATTTCCTCTGCAGGAGGAATTTAGCAACTCCCACGACTGCCCAAATCCTGCCCGAACCGTCCTAGGGTGGGGGGGAGGCCATGCATGTGGTTCACCAGGAGTGTGATGAGGTGAATTACACTAATGCACATTCTCCAGATACTGCTGTTTAAAGAAACTCACACTTCTGTCTCTGCGAACGTCATTTTATCCTCAATTTTATGACTCTGCCTGAACAGATGATAAAACTGTACAGAAGTGTAGCTTGCTGTTATTTCCTTCCCCAATCCCGTTTGCACCGAACTGACAATGTTTTCTCCCCTCTTTTGCTCTCGTTGCAGAGCACCCAGAGTACAAGGTCATCGGGGGGGAAACACACCCTTGTCTGTTTATGCGAAGAGGCTTTTTGATGCCTTAAGAAGTAAAATAAGATGGCTGATGTTATGAAGGTTAACAAGGGCCTTCATATCTGGGTGAACACGCACTCACAAGAAGAGGCTCGATGCCTCCAGCCATCGTAGCGGCAGCGTTTCACCGCTGCCAGCAGTGTGGGGACTGTTACCTGTCTCGTATTCAATGACCTCTATTCAG
This sequence comes from Tauraco erythrolophus, assembly GCF_009769465.1. NCBI lineage: Eukaryota > Metazoa > Chordata > Aves > Musophagiformes > Musophagidae > Tauraco > Tauraco erythrolophus. The sequence goes on along the minus strand of NC_141479.1, from coordinate 16,635,400 downwards.
ATCAGCCATTGCATTGCACCATGCACACGTCTGGTCTTTCTTTCTGGACACGGTGTGGAATTTGTTAGATGTTGCTTCAGCAGTTCTCCTGAAGGGATTGAACAAATTTTACAGTCACGGGAAAGGAAAGTAGTAGGAGCTGCCAGGTTAGAGAAAGAAAAGAATTATTTCTAAATTCGAACTACCAAATTTGACGGCAGATGTAACAAAGTGCCAGTACCCTCTGCCTCGCAGAGAGGCATTAGCAATGTTTATGTATCCCTAATTTTGCAGACTCTGAAGACACACAGTGCTGCAGTCTGGCTGAGATATCTGCAAGCATCAGAGCCCTGCAAGACTTCAAAATATTGCTGCTGTAGTGAAGTATTTATGGCATTTGGAGAAAGAGACTGGGACAAAAAGCTCTAGGGGTTTAATCCTGGCCCCGCTGGTGAATTACAGCGTGACTTTAGGCAAAGTGTTTGCCTTGCCTTTCTATGGGAATTCAGCTTGTGTGACCACAAAATGGGTACCCTAGGACTTACTTGCTGCCCAGGTGAGCTGGTGGGGATGGTGAATTAATCCCCAGGTTTTGTGGGTGCCTGGCTGTCCGGGGTCGCCTTCGCGCTGCCCTTGGAGCAAAGCCCCAGAGCCCCAGCCCCGCACGTGGGCAATACCCTCCCGAGGTGCGGCAGCCCTGCCGTCCGTCTCTCTCCCAGGGTCCGGGCCAGCCCCAGGCATTCACACGGTTTCATCTGCTTCCCAAGATTAGATTTCCTTCCCACACCAGTGGTGCATCTTTCCACACTCACCTTACACCAGGCTTCCTGCTCTAAGTCAAGCCAGACCATGCTTTGGCTCACTTACTGATCATAAAAAGCTGCAAGGTGAACGGTGCTTCACCCTACTGCTATAGGATATGCGAGGGGAGATTTCAATTTGATCTAAGGAAGAACTTCACTGTGAGGGTGCTGAGGCACTGGAGCAGATTGCCCAGAGAAGTTGTGGATGCTCCATCCCTGGAACTGTTCAAGGCCAGGTTGGATGAGGCATTGAGCAACCTGGTGTAGTGGAGGGTGTCCCTGCCCGTGGCAGGGAGGTTGGAACTAGATGATCTTTGAGGTCCCTTCCAACCCAAACCATTCTATGATTCTATGATTCTATGACTCTATGTTTCTATAATTCTATGACTCTATGCATACTTGCCATGGATTATAAATATAACTCTGGAAAATCATTCATTAATTAGTTGAAATTGTATTAATATAATAATGGAACTGATTTTTTTCCTTTTGGTTGAGGGAATAAACAAGAATACCCACAAGTGTCTTTTACAGAACAAAGTGATGGAAGCAGAGGAGAGGGTTCTTCTAATGAAATGTGTATATTTACTTGTAAAAATGCGCTACAGATACATATGCCAGGTAATAAACAAAGGGCTGAAAAATCTGTCTGATCAGCAAGTCTACGACTAGCTACTAATTAGGAGTATCTCATTTAGAAAAACCCACTCGACTGCCTGAGTTTTGTTTGGAGGGGGGATAGGGTGGGATGGGACACAAGGAGAAGGAGGCGGCTGAGCTGGAGGAGCCGCGACAGCCATGAGACAAAGCAAATTGGAAGCAAATCTCTCTCATCCTCTATCCCAGATGTGAAAGCCAGACCCATCAGCATCCAGAAGGTCAGACCCATTTTAGCCTTTACCTCATCCATCCTGGAGTTTTCCCACTGCCTGCTAGGGCAGCGCAAGGAGAAACCCCCCTCGGAGAGGAGTGCGTGATGGGGACCCAGCTGGGCTCCTGGACGCCAATGCTGCGGGGCCAAGGTCCAACCCTCACCACAGGTCAAGGCACCAACATGTGTTTTACACACAGTCGGAACAGCTGTAAGGAAAGCAGCTCCACTTTTTGCCGTTGTGAAGAAGAACAGTACAGTGTGGGTTTCAACTGCAGCGTAAAGTAGTCCTTTAAAAAAAAAAAAAAAAGTTATCTTCATAAATGAGACTTTCTTGGCTATGATCATTAAAATAAATGGAAGCAAAGAGATTAATAATGAAGTAACCCAAGCAAATCAGGCAACGTAGCCTGTCTCCCATCCATTTCAATCTGAAGTTCACTTTGGCTCATGCATGTGAGTCTGAGTGAGTTTTCCTGATTGATGGATGATAGCTCACCTCCAAGTGTTTTTTTTTTTTTTCCCTTCTCTTTACACTCAAAGGGTTTTAGAAGCATGGTTTTGAAAATACCCATTGTCTGAGCCCAAAAATATATAGGCAGTTTCTAAACTGAATTTTGTAGACAGGTGCTATTTCCATTTCATTTCACTTGAGAAGAAGTTATCTGTTCAGTTACCTTGCCAGCTGTGACAAACAACAGTGCAATACCATAGGAAAAAAAAAAAAAAAAAAAGAATTGATGACAATTTTATACCTAGACAGATTGATAAAAATAAAGGCGTCCACTTTCTCTTATACACCAAATTCAGCCCAGCAGCGGGTCTGGAGCCGCTGTGCCCAGCCAGCGGCCCCGCCGCCACGGCCGGCAGAGCGAGCTGGCCCACCGCAGAGCCGCAAAGGCGGCCCTGATAAAGACATAAGTGTGAATAAATTAAATAAATAAGCTCTCATTAAGTGCTACGTGGTCTGTATGGTCGAGTGGGAACAGTAACTGCTGGGAGTTAAAATGTGACCCTTTTGCTGCGACGGGCCCCAGCGCACAGCGCAGCTCCCGCTGCTGGGGGAGGGAGGGGGCAGCTGGCAGCAACCCCCCGCCCAGGGATGGGGACCGGGATGGGTCAGAAATAACCCATGCTTGGGCATCTTCCAGCCTCTCCACAAAAAAAACTTGTTGGTTTGGAGAGGGCTGCTCAGCAAAGGGGCGGAAAGGTATTTCCGTAGCAACTTGTCAGCTGAATTCCTGCCGAATGGATTACGCTGGGATCCCGTCGCGTTATCGGTGGGGCAGCAGGGTTCTGAGAGCCTTGCATGGGAGTCTTTTTATTTATTATTTAATTCTGAACAAACAAAATAAATAATATATGCCATACTGGTAGGTGCAATGGAAAAAGCAAAGATGGATGGATAACGTCACATTTTAGCCTAATAGCTACACGGTTTCATGTTATATTGAAGCTGTTTGATGTCTAGCTGCATCAGTATCAGAATATTAAAAGCATTTTTTAAAAATCAATAATTAAATCTGGATTTCGTTATTATTTAGAGCATACAAATTCACAGACCGGTTGTATTAAACACGATACAAATATCATACTGTAGGTAATTGTACTCACACTAATTGCACATTCTGGCACATTATGGGGTAATGATGCTTGAAGTTACCAAACAGTTCAAAGATCAAAGGCCACGCAGTCAAAGATTTTAAAATAAAGCTCCTGATATTTGTGAATTTATGATAATGTGCTAAATTTGACCTCTTCCCCTCATATAAATAACTACATACAATTATGTAACTATATAATAATTAGCCTGTAGTCCCACAGAAATTACTGTTATTCCATGGGTATCTGAGACTCAATAAGGATGGCGATACCTGGCATCTCCCCCACGTCCTGCTCTGTGTCTCTTACTTGCCATCAGTTGCACACATGAAAATATCCTGGGCTTTCCAAGTCCGTTTTGCTGTGGATTTCGCCAGGGCTAGACTTTTATCTCTGGTTGCTGGTTCTGTTTAATTGGTAGTTTGCAGATAATAGAAACTCAGAGGAATATTATTCATTCATCTTCAAAGAGCTGGAAGCCAAAAGGGTCTGGTGGGGCACCCAGGAAGCCTTGCGGAAGACTGAAATGGGAAGGAAGCATTTTTATCACCTTCCTCATTCAGAAAAGAGAGAGAGAGAGAGAGCAAGAAAGAGTGAGGCAGCCTGACCAGGAGCCAAAAGGAGATGATTATGTGGTTATCCAGAGGGATTCTTTCTATTACTTGAAAAATCAGAGCGCAGATTTAGAGAGACAGGTTGATGTGCTCCGGAAGATCAATGAATATGAGAGGTTCATTGATGGCATATGCTTGGGTTTAGATGTAAGTGGCAGCTCCAGAGGTAGTGACAGCAGAAGGGAAGAAAAAAGCCAATGGCCAGTGGAGTGCCCTGGGGTCTGTGCTGGCAAACAGGGCGCCCTTCCCGGCAAGAAGAGGCGGCACCAAGGCCTTGAAGCAGCAAAGCTGGATGAGATCTCAGCCATAGATATCAAGGAGTGAAATTTCAAAAAAAAAGCACAGGAAAGAAGCACATCTGAGAGAAGCTCTGGTGGAGCTCAAAACTTGCTCGTGGTGGGCATGGTGAGGAAGGGGCTTAGCAGTGCCCACAGAGATAGCTGCAAAATGCAAACAAAAAACTCACCATGTGTTTGCTCACATGGTTCTTTTTCTAAAACCACTTTGCAAACTCTTGTCAAGACGATCTCTTGTTCTCTGCAATTCTTTCATTTATCCTGGTCTGCAATCAGTTCAACACACTCATCCAGCCTGTTGTCAACAGGCAAAAGCACTCGGTCCTGTTCTTCAGCAGAAAAAACTGTCCATCTGTTATGCATTGACAGAGCGAGCTGCTGAAGATAGAAGGACTAGAAATATTTTTGTTGGCATGGAGAAAGAGGCTTGGAGAGAAAGTGAGTTAGGGACAATAAAGATAGTCAGGAACTCTGGAGCATCATCCTCCAGACACATCCAGGGTCATCGGAGAAAGTATATCAAATATGTTAACAGATATCGGGAGCCAAGAACTAATTTTAAGGAGGACTCGAAGATATTCTTGCTAGTTTTAAAGCAAATGAGGCAGTTTCTGACATTATGGAACTTTTTGTTTTTTTCATCTCCTGTCTTTTGCAGATGCATTCAGATTTCCAAAATTTGGAAAGTTAATTGCTGATTCTCATTTTAGGGTAGGCAACAAAATCTGAGCAATGAAATGTGCAATGATATAAGTAAGGCTTATACTTTAAGGCAGTAGTTCACAAATCAATTTTGTGACGGCCACCAATGTGATTCCAGAAAGTTAAATGTGGTTGGAGATTAAACTATGAATGGGTTGGTTTAGGAGTTCTTAAGGATATGCATTTTCCTGTCAAGTTCACATACACAAATGGATGTTTCAAAGCAAACCGGAGCAGATTCAATACTGAGCATCTGACCTGATCTCTGCTCATCTCGAGTTCTGAATAACGCCTTTTTGCCTTGTTATGATTGCACTAATATCAGGTTCTTCTTGGCTTAAGTATGGAGGACTATTTGGAAAACTGCAAAAATAAATGTATTTTAGATATGCTAACCATGAGATACCCATCTATATTGTCAAACAGAAAGTATATGTGATAAAAGAATATAAAATTCTATGCCAAATCTAATGTTAAAATAACTGACCAGGTAAGCAGGAATCCATAAAAACATCACTGTGAAAAAAACCTGGAGACAAAGGATGATTTTCTTTATTTTATTTCTTTTCTCATCTGAAGAAAAAAGTGCTGAAGTGGCTTCAGACAGAGGTCATAATGATGGTGGGGCAGAGGAGAAACCAGTAAGAGAAATAGTCATGGTCAGGTCCAGAATTATGGTCCAAGTGATTCAGCAATACTCAGATTCCAGGGGACTCAAAACGTAGATGTTGTGGGGGGGAAACAAAAGCATTTTAAAGCAAATCATATATTGGAGTGTCTATGTATACAAGAATGTGTATGTCTGATATATATATGTATCTATAAACAGGTATTTGTACATGATATACATTTATTCATGGAAGTGTGTCTGTACAAAAGATGCCATTAACCTCACGTGCAGGAGTAATGGCATCCATGTGAACAACTGTGCTGCAATTGAGAAGTGTTTGAGTATTGTGAATTGCCAAAAGGTTCTAAACCAAGTGACTAATATAAAAATTAGGAAATTAGACTACTCAAGTTACTCGGACGGAACTATTGTATTTCATTCAAAGTGCAGTAAACATATGGATTAATCAGCCAATAGACCACTGAGGCAAAGACTCTCGCTTGTGCTCTGAAAAAAAAAAAAGATTTCTTTAATTTTTTTGTAATTTCTACTTGTTCATGGAACTGAAACAATATTTAGATGATTGACCAATTTGCCAGTAAAAGTTGTTTGAAGTGTAGTTTCAGTTGATCAGCATGGATGGGTTTTGCACTCCATTTTTTAAAAATTGAGATAGTTATTTCTGTGTTTTTTTAAAGTCTGCCTGAGTCAAGTGCTCCCTTTGCAATTTACATAGCGAAATAATAAACTCATGTAAAGACTTATTTTAAATCCTAAGCCTAGCTCAGCTCTCCCCGTGGCATGCCACTCAGCCCAGCGGTGCATGAGTTCTGCACTAAGCATGGTCAGTGCCTCCAATGGCCTCTGCGGGGCTTAAGACAAGTGCCTATTTGTGCGCTGGTGCTTTTAGCTCAGGTTTTCAGGACTTAAGTTGCTTTAAACACTTCACAAAGAGGTCACCATCCTGGGTTTCAGCTTTTGGGGGTTTTTGCAAACCCGGCTATAAAGAGATACAGACAAGAGCAAGGAGGTTGTTCATATAAATTATTGTTAGCTCCCAAGGACGTTCAGGACCGGGAGAGAGAAATGGTGGTGTAAACCACAGCTTTACCCTTATACCTTGCTCTGCTGATGCCCAAGAAGGAGTTGGGGAAGTGCTGCCATAGAGGTGCAGGTAGCATTGTGGCTTTACCTTGGCTGCTCTTGGTCACGGCCTGATGAGCTTGGGCTCTTGGCGAAGAAAGTTTTGCCCTGGAAACCACCTGCCGTGACCTATAGAAAGGGGTGACGTGCTCAGCTAAGATGAGGTGCTCTTCGAGATTACCCTCCAGGGGAGTGGGATTTAGCGCAGAGTTGTGCAAATGAAGGTGGGCAAATGCAGGGTAACTGTGACCGGGGCAAGGTGCTCCAGGGGTGTTGAAAAAGGGATAAAAACACTGTTCTCTGGCTTGTCTGGGGTGACGTGGTTATGCACTCACAAGTGTAAAAATGCCAGTGAGGAGACAGCAAACCGACGTTTGTTGGCACTGCCGTGCAATGAAGTGGCTGCAGAACGGGCCCTGGTTGTTTGTCAGCACAACCCTGAACCCACAAGCGCTGAGGCCGTGGCACAAAATGTGGCTCTCAGCGCTGCCTGTATTTATATGAAGAAATTTCACTTCTGTTACAGCTTCCTTGGGAATTTATGAGAAGGGGGTAGCTCTTCAGCTGAGGATGCTGTCTCAGCCTTATATAAGTACCTGTAGTATTGCTCAAATAGTTCATTAGTAGCTTATGAGTTTGTGTGCTTGCATTCCTCGCTAGCTCTAATTGCAAGGCTGTTGATTCGTACTGCATCCGACTGCAGCCAGCTAACAGATTCTCTGCTCTATTGCCCCATTAAATGAGGTGTTACTGTATTTGACTCCAGCTGAAAAGGATCCCATCCCATTAGTAAAGAGACCGGCTAGGGCTGACCTAGCTGGGGACAGATTTCCTTCCAATCTCAGAGAAGTCCTCCTGAATATGAGATGTTAATTGTGGCAGGAATTAAGGATTAAACAGTCATGGCTTCAGGTTACTATTGGGAACTGAAATCAGGATTACAAAGGAAACTGGGCCATGCCCTCACAATGCTATTACCCCAGTTCTTGAATCTAAAAAACCTTAGAAACTCATCCTCAGTGACCAATAAAACTAGCCTAAATTGTGCTTACTGAGGCCCGAGGAAAAGAGTCAAAATTGTGCAGCCATAGTTTGGACACCTTTCAAAGCAAAAGATAACATCAAGGACAAGAGAGTGAAATTCAGCCCTGATTTATACCCTCTCCAACCTTCTGAGCGCCAAAGCTCCAGCGTTGGCCGTACATCAGGCCACAACCTCATCTCCTGCTGGGGAGAGACAGCCCCCACGCTGGAGTCCAGCCGCTCGCTGCCTCGAGTCACTGGGAAGAGATCAAATACGTCGCCAAAGCATTTCCCCTCAGGTGGAGAGTAGGGTGAAGTCACCTGAAGTCCCCACGTCAGTTTGGTCTCCAACCTGGGGTGGCCATTAACCTCAATGGCTGCACAACCCTGTACAGCATCCCCTGGGGGCAGGTACGAGGCTGGACTCTGCTCCCAGCATGGGGTGAAAGGCAGCTCCAGCTCTCCCGCAGCACCTACTGAAGGGCTCGGCATCAGGGCAATGATCCTCAACCAAGTTCTTGGAGTGGAGGGGATGTTCAGACAGGCTAAATATTTATGATGCTGCGAAAGCCGGTACCTGACCCCAGAATGCAAAGCCGTAGAGATGAAGGGGAAGAAAAAGAAATTCTGCGGTTGGAATTTATGACATGGTAGCACATACTTAATAACCAATTAAAGCCATGATTTATTGGGAGCTAAATTACATTTGTATTATAAATAGAACTAGAATATACTGTTACAGAACAAAAGCAAAACATCTTAGCATTTAATATTGTAAAAGACAAAGTAATCTAATGGACCCTAAATGTTAATGGGTGTAAAGATTTACACTTTAATTGCATTTTTAAGTCAGCTTATTTTACAGTGCTTTTTTTCTATGTACATAGAAATCAACAATGTGCTGCAACATTATACTTAGTAGTGGCAAGACCGACTTTAGGAAACCTGTTATTATAGGCAAGATCAGTTTATTACTTATAAATCCTTGCAAACATTTTAATTGAAATGAGCAGTGGACTTTCACTGACCTTGGCTGTATGTATGTGAGACCTTCATAGCAAATTAAGTGGGTGAAAAGTGTGAGTGGGAAGCCAAGAAGGGAGGGAGTGGTAACATTACAATTTCTATTTGTAAAGCCAACAAATAAACTATATTAGATTTAGGGATTTGCTTTATGGCAGGGGAAAAAAAAACCCTAGCAAATGATGAAACATGAAATTACACCCGAATAAATTATCAGATAATAATATTGTCTTATTAAAGTATTATTGGCTATAATCCAACTTTGGGATGATACCTCAGCTTGGCGTTTTAGGACCTGCTTTCATAGCATACAGAAATGTTACAAACTTCCCAGAAACGATTCCTATGCTCATAAATTTCTCTTCCAGTTTGTGTTACTGCTTCAAGATTCATAAGCTGAGTTACAGTTATGATGAATCTAACTCATATTACATTTGAAAAATAAATGTGCACTAAAGTAATTAAAGCATGTTGGTTCATGAATAATACACCATTTTACTACTATTTGCAGAGTATAATGAGACAAGCTACTAAATTGACAATGAACGCTCTATTATGTGATTGCCAACTGTTTTATAAGATATTGAACAGATTCATTTATTCTATCATCATGTGCATTATCAAGCTATTGCTTTTTAATAAATTAATTTCTCCTGCGTCTCCAGAGCCTTACTTTGAAATCTGGCTGAAGGCATAAATGAAATTAATTTTGTGGTCTGAGTTTAACTACTGGGGCTGGGTGACTTACAAATACCGCGTCGCAGTTGGCAGCCGCTGCAGAAGGGGCTTTCTGCCGGGTGGCCGTGGCAGCGTCGTGCTGGCCCTGGCGGAGGGGCTTAATTGCCACGGCGGAGGATGCCTTGTAATAGCCAACTGACAGAAACGGTCGCCCCTGCAGTACGGGGCTCTCTGACAGCTCTTGTTTAGCAGGGGCTCTCCTTGCCCATCACCCCCCTTCCCCTGCCCTTCACCCCCGCCCGCTAACACGCTGTAAATTGACCCTTTAATTGTTTAGCAGCCTGAACCTGGTGACACCGTCCATTGACTGTAAAGCAGTACTTAATCCCTGGTTGGGCGATAGTGTCATTAGAAAAGTAACGTGATTGCGGGGAAGAACCGCCGATCTCGGCTGCGCGCCGGTGCTGGGGGAGAGGATTATCTGCGGGTCCTCGGCGGGGCTGGAGCAACACGTAACGTCCGTGCAGCCCCCGATGCTGCAGAGCTGCTTCGCTCAACGGTAAACAGCTTCTAATTGCGGCTGCTGACAGCACTCGCTGGGTTATAACTAACCTTGCTGCAATGTTATTATTTCTGAAGGGAGCCTTTCTCCGTATTCTTAACAGTGAGTCTGACAGGTGTCATATTAAAAACAGGGCTTAATTCTAATGCAACTATTCCCACCCGCCCTTCCCTTTTCATTTTCGTGCCTCTGTAATGCATGAATTTCTCCTGCTCATAAAGATTAAAGGAACAGCTTTGCTGGAAGGAAGAATACTTCTGGTTTGTTTGTAGTCCAGGTACGTTCGAGATGGTCTCAGCACTGGCTCCCTTTCTCCTCTCTTCTCCAGCCACGCCGGCTCGATGCTAGGAGGGAAAAAGAGGGAGAGAAATAAAGCCTTCCCTGGGATGAGAGGCAATTCAGGATCCATTGAAGTGAAATTTCAGGCTTCTTTTGAACTGTGACCCGCGGCCGCCGGCCGGGCGCTCCATGGGCTGCGCAGCCTGTGATGCATTGCTGACTGCTGTCCACCAGAGACCCAGCCCGGGCCAGCAGTTCACTTACAAGTTTACACTGGATTTAAGTCAAAATGCTAAAACGCCGGTGTTCAATCACTGCTAACCGTCTGCTCGGCAGACAGCTCCCAGCAGACTCCCTGCTTGTAAAATCCAATACGCCACATAAAGTAAGGGTTTATGGAGGTGCAAGGGGTTCAGAAGACTTTTTCTTCCCCTTCCCTCCTGCTCGGTTTCTTGCAACGCTGCTTTTTAGGTGCTGGGACGGCTTCAGCTGCGCCCCACGCAAAGCGGGCAGCAGTGCGGAACGCTGCGTACAGGAAGGCGCTACTCCTTTCCGTAACCTTTCCGCGTCTCTCCTGCCCTTCCTCTGAGGCTGCCTGCGAAAGGCAAAGTCCATTTTAAGGCCGTGAGTTACGTGTCGATGTGAGGCTCAGAGGCAGGACTGCCGTGGCTCCCCCGCACGCACTTTCTCTCGCCTCCCTTTGCGAAAGGCGCACGCGTTTCACGCCCGCGAGCATCACACGGGTTTCTCCGTCCCCACAAAGAACATTACAGAGCTGCTCGAACCGCCGCTGTTCAAGGCTGATGCCAGCTCAAGGAAAAGGGTGCCTGCTTTGCCAGGAGGCATTGTGTAAATCTGGTGTACGGAGCCCCTGATTTAGACTGTGCTCGCATATCCGCGGGCGCTGCACCGGACCTGCGTAAGGTTTCCGTGTGAACGATGCACACGGTGCAGGCTTCCTTCCCAAAGCGTTGGCTAATGTTCAGTTTTTGTAACAGTTCTTTTTTTAAAGAGTAAAGACAACCAGCTGAAATAGTCTCACCAGACATTTGGCGATCTGTTCTGTACCCCCTTAAGGTAGATGATTTTCCATGACTCAAAAAAAATATATATTATTTCTTCCTCTTTTTTTTTGCATAAGCAACTGCCCAGCAAATTGATAAGAGCCCTTTTTAATTAGATAGTGAAGTTGTATGGGTAATGTTCCATATAAAAGGTCTATAAAACACAGCAGAATTAATAAAATGACTGCTTCTCATTTAATTCAGGTCCTCCAAAGGGATCCGTATGTCTTGCTTTGGTCTGTTTGTAGAACTTCTTTCCACCACCCAGCCATGAATTGATTAAAATCACATTCCTCACTTAAAACTGGAGCCCAGTTGGTAAGAGATACTGGATAGTAATTAAGGCCTGTGCACAGACACATGAACCCCCATAAAAAAAATACCAAAAGGAATCATTGTGCATCGCTTGGCTTGTATGCAAACACAGCTCATGTTGACAGCTACCTCTGGATGACTCCATCAGTACACACTTTATCTCCAGCTGTCCAAGTAATTTTCCCAGGATTTCGCCCCTCTTTTTCACTCCTCTCCACACAGATGGATTAGAGCAACAAACGGTTTACATGCTGCACATCATTAGCTATCCTCCCTCACTACCCAGCAGATAACAACTGGGCTCTATCATCAGGACATTCATAACACCTTGACACTTTTACAACTATGCTGTTCTCTGCCAGAGCAATCTTCTCTTTTAAAGCATGAAGCTAATTCACGAAACACCCGTTGGAAAGTACTCTGCAAACGCAACAGGGGTGGGGGAGAGGAGAAAAAGCACAGCCCAGAAAAGGCATCTAGTAAATAACATAGCTAGCACTGTAAACAAAAAAAAAATAAAGAGAAAAGCAGTACATTCTTGTTCTTTCTCTCCAAGATACCTCTCTATTTTCCTGTTGCCTCTGTCCCACGATGAAGGACATCAGCAAACAGCCACGCATCTGTTGGCCATATTTCAATGCTTCCATCACCGTGTCCTCCAGGCATCTTTGGTCCCTGGACCCGGTGCGGGCTGAAGCAGGCAGAGGGTTTGGCTGCGAGGGTCCTCGGTCGGGTGCTGTGCTCCTGGCGATGGCTCGGCGGCTGCCCCAGGGTATAGGATGGGTTTTGCAAAGGGAGCAGCTGAAGGTGGCACTCAGTAGTGTGTTTACTCTTGGGTGTTACCAACGGCTGTTCTGGGTTTCCTAAACTGCCTCCAGTCTCGGAGCATCTTGACTCTAAAAGATTTGTTAATAACACAATGTATTCCCTGCATCAGTTGAGATCCTGCTTCAGAGACCATGCATGCTCAGACATGGGCTTACATCTAGAATAAAATACAATCCGACGTTGGCCAACGTGGATGGAAAGAAATAAATTTTAGCAGCATTTTCCAAGCTCCTCAGCATGCCTCCCCGCCGCCTCGACCATACATTTTAATGTATAGTACATGCTTGTTTAAAAATGAAATACATAAGGAGAAAGAGTAATTACCATAGCTTAAATTCAGCCTGATAAGAAGGGCTTCCACAGTCTGAGCAGCTGTTCCACTGCCATTCAGATTATGAAAATATAATCCTACAGAACCTTGTCAAGATAAATACAGAGCATGAAATGTATAGGCAATTTTTCCCCAGCCACATATAATGATCAATTCCAAAGCCACAAGTGATACCAAAGGACAAAATAAGATCTGTCTAGACTTTCTCACTTACAAGATATTGATCATTCCAATGGTAAACCGGTTAGTATAAGTGTGTTTGGCTTGAAAGGTCATGAGCTTAACACCTGACAAGGAGTTATTCAACCTTGATAGAAGTCAAATTATTGCAGTGTTGCTGAAAGACTTTCTCTAATAAAAATCCCTACCTGGTCTGAGAATATCTGAAATTTGTCTTACAGATGTCAAAAGAAAAAGCAAGGGGAGGGGGGAAAATGTGGAGAGTTGGAATGGTTTTCTGCTGGTTCACCTCTATCTGGTTGTGCAAGTCAAGGTCCCAGCAGTCGGTTACTTTCTGAGCAGACCACGGGCAACATCTGCTGCACGGTCAGCAGTGGAAGCCGCCACTGATAGAAACGGCGCCTCCATTCCCCTGAGAGCTCCTGGTGCCTCTTCATTCCTAGCATGGGAGTTTGCTCGCTCACCCGCATGGACTTGACGGAGCCAGGGCACCCATACACACAGGGTCAAAAACCCACCGTTAAACTGGGAAATGTTGACTTTGGAAGGAAAGCAGAGGGGAAAGGGTCAAGCAATGCCCTTTGGCGTAGGGGTGGGAAATGCTCTGCAGCATCGCTCTCCAACACCTCCTCTTCGAAAGGTCCTGTGGGGCTTGAGTGGTGTGTCAGAGACACAGTCCGTACTCAGCCTCCTCCTTTTTACGGGGATAACCAGCAAGCGCTTATTAGGACTATTAGGAGCTCGATGCAAGTTTGCTGGATCTTTTCCAAGAACTATAAATACTCGATCTATTTTGCTTTATTCAGTTCTTTTTGTTTTGCTGATATGATACTAGTTAAGGTTAATGGGGTTTGCTTTAATATTAGACACAGGATCACTTAACTACCTTTAATGAACACAGAGTCAATGCATTGTGGAGTAATTCACACAGACATTGCCTCAGGTAAATCAACCGGAAAAATGTAAGCCAGTTAAATAAATAAATCTGACCGGCTATAAATGTGCCAAATTTTACACCAAAATATATATGAAAGCCAATGACTTAGGCACATCCAGGATATTAAAATGGAGGGTTTGGAGTCTGTTTCTTTTCAATTGCTTTTCCTTTTTAATGTCCCCTGCACATCTCTCCTGTGCTGAAACCAAGCTGAGTGCAAGAAAAAATTATTTTCACAAGTGTTTCTAATAGAAGCAAATGCTGTGCAGCTTTGTGTCATTTTTTTTATTTGGAATGAAAATGGGAAAAAGACAAAAAAAATGCTTTATTATGCTGGCTATCTCAGTGCAGGAGAGTGAGCAACAAAGAGGAGGACAGAGAGGGGGAGAGAAAAGAAGGAGAGAAAGAAAGAGAGAATGAGAAAAAGATGAAGAAAGAACAAAAGAAAAAAGTAAGAAAGAAAGAAAGAGGGAGAGAGAGAAAGTAATTTTATCTCAGCTGGAGAAAATAGTGACAGTGAAATTCTAGACAGGGTAATACACTAGTGTCAATAATTATTTATTAGCCAGAAACAGGAACCAGAGGAACCTGACCAACCCCATGAAGTTAGGAGGGCAGCTTACTTCACACTAACGCAAAACTCTGCTAACATTAAAAATGTTTTTACCTCGTAACACTGAAACAGAGAGTCATGTACAGAGGAAAAACACCTCCCAGATATTCTTTGAAGGAAGGCAGGCAATCTCTTTAAGTACTGAATTCTCATAAAAGCATGCAATATTTCAGCAATAAGGAATGACAGGGTGTTCATTATCGGTTATTAATGTTTGCCTAAATGCAGCATAAGGCCCAGGCCTTCGGGGGAGTGCAGAGCTCCCAGCATTGCTTAATGACTGCCTCTTCTGAACCCAGCAATGCCAAGCTCTGCTGCAGAGCTCTGCTGTCCTAGACCGGCTGTATTATTATATGAGAGGAACTCTGTTTGGCTGTGGAAAGGAAAAACAATGCACTTGAGAAGACCGTTGCACAGCTGACAGAAGTTGATGAGTTTTTCTCCCCAGATAAACTCCAGGCAATACAAGGAATTTGAGTGTCACCATCACCTCCACTTGCAAACACTTTGACCCATGCCACTACAGGTCTCAGACATCACATTATACCAGCATCTGCCACAGACCGGACAAAACTTCTAGGAGACAAGAAAGAAGTTTTTTCTTTTTTTTTTTTCTTGTTCAAAAAGGCTGAAAAGTAGTATTGCTCTTTCTAGAACAGGTCCTTTTATGTCTTTATTCCACCAAATATTTGAGTGCAGGAGCAAGCTCTTAAGGATGTGTTGGTCTTGGAGAAGGGGCTCGCTGCAGGTAATAGAGGAAGATGCATGGGCAGGATTGCTTATTTACTGAAGGCTGTTGCTATGCAGCAGGTGCAGCAGGTATAAGCAAGGCCATATATTCGTTATTGCTGCTTTAGGAAAGACTGCAGTGTCAGGTAAGGCAGTGGCCAAATAGGGAGTGGCTGAGGTTGCACTTGGGCAGAAGTTTGAAAGATGCCATTGGCTTTGGAGAAAAATAAAAGCTCTCATTTTCTCTGTATAAAGCCAGCTCAGTTAATTCACCCTAGATCTGAGGGCAGCAGCTCCCAGGTTCTGTCCACTTGGAAAAAATATAATTTCACAGATAGAGACTTTACATGCAGAGATTTCAACCCTTATTTGCAGAGGAGGCTGAACATCACCTACCTGAGAAGAACTTGCACTAAAATAGAATTAGCTGTAAACTCAAAAAAATAAAGAGTTGAAACAACTGGTAAGATATGACTGTAAGGTATAGCTGTTACACTGAAATATCGTAATTCCTTACATAAGCATGGTGGGTTTTTTGATGGGATGATGTTATCAATAGTTCTTCCAGGTGGATGTGTGCCTTGACTTTAACACTTATTCAACAGCTAATCAAATGCATTATGATTGTAGGCAAGAAAAATCATGGAAAGCAGACTGTTAGCAATAAATCGTAAATAACAAGGTGATCAAATAAGCATCTATTAACAATGTGCCCTTCTATTTATTTGTTTATATTCTGTCTACAGAAAATGTGATGCCAGACTGGGGAAGACTTAGGACAACCTTCTGGCGTGAAGACAGCTACAAAGCACAAAATACAAAAAATGAACTCAGAAAGAAACAAGAAAAAAACAGCGTTTTCTTGGCATCAACAAGAAGCTCTTTATTTTTCCTCAAGTTTTCTTTTCTAAGAAAAAAAAATGGAACTAAGACATTTGCAGAAATGAGACAAACTTTCTCTTCAGGTGACAATATTCAAGGAAGCATGTTGTTTTATTGAATTAAAATTGAAGGAAAAAAGAGAGATTTGGAATGGGATACAGTATCAGGAGAACTGAGAAACTGTGAACTTTGAAAGAAAAAAACTCTTTAAAACTGTGAACTGAGAAATGGATGGAAATACCATTTAAACCCCTGATTACACCCTGTGTGTTATTAAGGAGACAATATCATCTTTGCTAACTCGACGGTATTTAGGGAATGGTTTACAACATATCTTTTATTATAATCTTTTAAGAAAAAACAGAAATATTTAATTAGCTGTGACGTTACCATTTCCGTTCAGATGTCTTATTGCACCTTCTTTTTCTAGACAGCGCAGATGTATTTGCAGCCAGCAGTCAAGGGTAGGAAAGATTTCTCTCCTTAATAATCTTTTTATTTGCCACACCCAATAAAATCCTTGTAGGGAAAAAGAATCAACACAACTACCATTTCTCAATCAATACCTAAAGCCTAACAGACAGTAATTATCAAAATAAAGAGGAAATCCCATACTGGGCTACGTACCTACCCATTAATCAAAACAGCAGAACATATCTGCAGCGTTGCTTTTCTACAATAAGACAAAAGACGCCTCCTTGGGTTACGCTTTGAACAGGCTATAATCAAAAGAAAGAGAACCAAGACTAACTAAGCCCCAGGAAGCCGCATTGTCCCTTTAACCCGCAGTATTCCCCATTTCCCATTAGTACTTAACATTTTTCACTATGTTGTGACTGCTATTATTTCATTTAACACTGGTTAATCTGTATCTGAGGTATATGGAAACCCTCTAGATGATAAGATTGGACAGGTTCCAGTGTTGGCAGTTTTCGAGCGTGCACGCGCTCGGTGTGTTTTGATCCTTCCAGGAGCTCCCTGTTATTTGGACTGCCTGCCAATTCGTTCTTGGATCAGCCTCTCGCTCAGCTCCCAGAGGGCCGCGGCCGTGGCTTCGCCCTGCGCCTCCTGCGAGGGCAGGCAGCGGCAGCAGTTGTTGAAGTACATCCCTCCCAGGCCCTCCAGCTCCGCGGCCGTGGCGCAGTAGACGGTTGTGGCAGCTCCTTGTTGCTGGAATTAAAAAAAAAAAAAAGAGAGAGAAAAAAAAGATATAAATACAGAGAAGGTTGGATCAGTGGAATTTGGGCTGCGGTCCTTTGTGCATCTTATGGAAGCATCAGTGAAAAGCACCGCAGCTGATGGGGTAACTCGCATGGCGACACGGCTGAAACACTGCTGAAGATGCTGCTTGCCTGTCTGCTGGCCAATTATTTACAAAGCATCTTAGTAACAATTTTTTTTTTCTTTTCCTTTCCTCTTAGAGCAAAAGAAAAGAAAAGGACACTCCTGAGCCCAGCCTCGGTCTCAGGTCTTTCGCCCCTTTCCAGTAAAACCTCGGGTAGGCGGCAGGGAGAGCCCGGCCTGACGCAGAGGGGCAGGCTCTGCCCAGGTGGTGTTTGAAACGAAATGGTCAAGCCAGGTTTAAAAGCAGCACCTCGAAACCTCCCCATTTCCCTTTGCAACACGGCAAAGCCTTACTGCACACCTCGGGCACCCACGTCCCAGTCCCAACCAGCAGCGCAGGCTGATGCCTACGCGTCTCTTGTTTGTTGGGGTTTTTAAACCTCTCGTACAAAATTAGCCTGGGCACTCCAATTAAGATCTATCACGTAAAGTGCAATCGGGATTGGTGCCAAACCTGCCCATATATCTTTGATCAACGGTTTCGCTGTGGCAGTTGTCACCGCTGCCGCGTAAGAATGTTTATCAGCTGCAGGCAGAGAGGTTCGGATTTTGCAGAGACGTGAGGCTTTCCAGTGGGTTTTTTGTTCTGTAACAACCATTTCTCACGTCTTAGAATGCTTTAAGAAATGGAGCAGGTAGATTAGAGGCTTTTGTGGATCAGGGTTACTTTTTCTTTTAAATACCGAGTGAACTTATGTTTGAACAGAAAGAATGGGTTTCTCTGAACTTCTCTAACAGAAACCTGGAGATCGAGGCCACAGAGGGGCCGAGCAGCCCTGCACCGGTGACGGGCTACTCCCTGGCACTGATTAAAAGTGCAGTGCCAAAATAGCTGTACAGAGATCAAGAAGCTAGTTTGCTTTGTAAACTGTAATTAAAAATAATAGGTGAGAGCGCACAGCAAGACACAACACTAATTTAAAACCGATACAGTTTATCTGGCATCTTATGATTATTTATGTACATCTTAGTCCTTTCTGTGGTAACTAATTACGAGCAGATAGGAATCAGAATAAAGAGGCTGCCAAGTATGATTGAAATAGTAAACGAAGAGAAATTAGATGTTGCCACATTAGGGTAATTTAATGGGGAAAGAGAATAGGCTTCAATCTCTTGTGATTTTCCTGGTCTTTCATTGTCACAACCAAGGAAACTCAGGGTGCTGTTAGGGGCTTAACCTGCAAGAGCCCTCTGCTTTACATTCTCATCCTTCAAGGGCAGCAAGCAGTCTAAAAAGCCCCAATTCTCCTTAAATGAGGTGCCTCGATTTTGTAACTACAAAGAAAGGCGTATTTGTTTCCAAGACATGCATTTTTCTCAGAAGATGGGATTAAACTGATAATGACGACTCCACAGCTTAGAAATGATCTCCCATCACAAGGTAAACCAAAACTGTCTGTATTAAGTATTTTAAAAGGCATATATTTATCAACAGACCAAAATATTTTTAAAGTTAGTATAATACATAGTAATCCTCTTATTAAACCAATATCTTTTTTAAAAAAGAGAAAGTATCTTAAACGCAGTAGCAGAAATGGAAGAGAGTTCTACTAGGAGTAATATTAATAGAGAACAATAAAATTCCTATGCTCATTTGAACTATCCTATAAAGCTCCACAGCACAGGTATGATCGCTGTATTCAGCTGTTTAGGATGATTCAAAGCCCCTGAAGAGTATTATTAGTTTTTTGCAAGCAATTCAACTGGACTTTTATTAGAAAGGTAAAATTAAACTAAATTGCTCAATGCAGAGTGAGAGCCCTTAAGCTATTGCTGAAAAGCATCTGTCCAGCCAAGCTAAACTCAGGCTAACTCTAATAGAATTCAGCTAATTCATAAAATGGAAGTTTATCAGAGCAGTTTAAAATCCAAACCAAACAATAATTTATCTTTCCAAATGAGTCAAATTTGACGACTTTTAAACAAAATTCTCAGCAGGCAGAAAAACGTCCCACAGTATAACAGCAGTGCTTTATACCACGAACATTGACACAACCTAGACTCCGAAAGAAGAGAATAGTTTTCCCTGTGTGAGCATAGGATATTTACTTTAAGCGATAAAAGATTATGTGGCTGGAAGCCCAAAGCACTTTATCTTGCGATGCCTCCAGTGTTTCACTGGGAACTGGATGTAAGCAACGTGCCATTTGCTTTTTGGCTGTGTCTATCTTTACTTCTTTCTAAATGTTTCAATCATGTTGGCTGTTTTGGAAGAAGAAACTTCAATGGTTCTATCATTGAAAGAAAAGTACCTTTCTTAAGAGAAATGCTGTCACGTTTATCCCTTCGTTGACAGAGGGTAAAGCTTTAATATCTCAGAATAATGGACAAACATGACTTCATTAAGCCTAGGAGGTTCCTTCAGACGGCAAAATTACAAAACAGAAGGTAAATCCCGGATTCTCAAAGCCATTTCGGCATCTAATTTCCTTTGGTGAATGTGATCTAGTATTCAGATATTTGAGGATCTAAGTGACTTGCCCAAGGACAGAGGGGAACGAATGCCATGGAACCACAGGAATCAAACCACACTTTGGGTTAGGAGGGATGTCAAGAGGTCTCTAGCTCAACCTCCTGCCCAAAGCGTGACGCCTAGGAGCCCTGTATATGCCACACTGGATGGGCAGGTCCTCAAGGGACAAATTCCGACTCAGATACCACAAACCTGCGGGAAGAGCCAGAGCTGCAGATAACTGCAAACTGCCTGCGCTGCCAGCCATGCCCAGCCAGGCTAAGAAACTGCTTCGTTTCTCAGTAAATATTGTTTATCCCTCAAGAACGCTGTCTTTTGAATGACATCTTTATATGTTGGGCCTTATGACAGTTTAATAACAAGTTTTAATTTTTTCTCATCAGCTTTCCTGTTCACATATCATCAGCATGTGACAGCAGAGGATGTTAGGGAATCTAATTAGTAAACAATTCCATACTGCTGATACAAGATGAAACATTCTTAAACCGATAAAAAGAGCACTTTAATCACTGTTGAATGACTTTCAATGCCAAGCGGTTTGTGCCATGTCAGAACATAATTTGAAGAAGATTAGAGTACTATATAAAAGAATTAATGTTAACAACTTCGTTAAAAAATGTCTTAAACAATGAGCTTGTCAGTTGTCACAGACTCTCCCTGATCTATTGTGATTAACGCTCCCCCCCCCCCCAACAATTTAAACTGATAAACAATGCTAAAAGCGCCGGGCAACCTAAACATTTTTTTTTCCATACGTCCGTCAGTTGTACGGGGTGCTAATCACCAGAGCTGGGGGTCAGCCTTCTTTAACCTGCAACAAAGGCAGCAGGTTGCAATGATGAATACACAGGATAAAGAATTTGTGAGAAGCCCAACTGAATCTTTAATCATGCCTCAGTGCCATTTCCGATCCAGTCAAACGTTTGAAAGCTGCTAGGCAAGCACCACGCCATCAATCTTTCTAGCGTACGTAAAATTACCCGGGAATCTTGTTTGGGATTAAGTTGAAGAGTGTCTTAGTAATAAGGGTTCATCATTCTCTTCGGCAAATCATTTGTCAGTTTTGTAATACAATCTTCAACTGCAGCAGGGTGGGATTTATACAGCAGTTGCTGTTTATTTATAGTTGAGGCTCAAAGATCTAAATTATCCATCCTTCCAAAATCCTTTGTTGAGATGAAAATACTAAGTAGCTACTAGTTCATAGGCATTTATTTCATAACTGCTAGCTGTCAATTTGTAACTGATGGCACTGAATGCAAATTAATATTGAATATCTTAACAGTAAAAGAAAAGGGGTTCTTGATATACATACGGTAAAACCCTCATTAATATATGCAATGCATCCGTTAGTATTCTAAGATACCATTTATGTTCCTGATAAGAAAACACATTACAGAGTTAATGTTTAGTTTTCAGATTTGTCTACTTTCAAATGCATGTTTATTTTCTAAAATTAGATTCCTGTTCTGAAGCATATTTGCATATCAATGATATAAATAATAGAAACAATGCCATAACTGATCTGTATACTTATCAACTACAGATGAATAAGATCCACTCTGAACTCTGTTAAGGGCACACAGATAGCATTAAACATTGCCTGCCAGTGAGGTGGGATCAGCTTCTTTGAAAAGCAGGTTTTTATTTTCTTATGAAAAATTAAGGATAAAGGCCAGTTATCTCAGTAGCCTGAGGTTGAGTTTAGCACAGTGCATTTTAAAAGATGGCCAGTGGGAAGAGGTGAATTCAAAAAGACAAGAGAGGCAAGTATTCGTGACAAGGGCCAGATTCAAAGCAAGCAGCTCCAGTGAAATAAAAAGGCAATTGCTTCCTTAAAACTCTTCAGGCTGTTTCTGTGATTCATCTCAGGACTATAAGACAAAGCCAACACATCTCCAACACAAAAACACCAGATCCACACAATGGCACTGTGAACATACATTTATAGCGGAATATCTCATTACACAGCAGTGTGAAGATGAGGTAGTATGAACGTATTCCAGATCATGAAGCCAACGGGGTCTCCCATACCTTCTTTGTGCCTCTGAAAAGCTCCCTGAAGAGTTCAAATCCATTCTGCTAGAGGGGGAAAAACTCTCCACCAGCTCGCTTCAGCAACGGTCATTTCCCGATTTGATATGAAATATAAAATCTCCTTGGAATAACAAACAAAATGTTACGGAGCCTATTTCCACCATGATCAGTTCCAAATTGCCCAAACCAAACCCTGAAGTTACAGCTGCAATTTTATATTCCACAAGCCTCACCTTCTCTGAGGCCCCACAGACCTGCAGCTGCTGAAGACCTGCTCCGTTGCTTGTTGCAAGCCTGGCGTTGGTATTCGGGGTGAGCGGCTGGGGGGCCGTGCTGCCCATCTGCCGGGGCACGCGCCCGGCCGGCTGGCCGAGCTGGGCACAGGTTGCCCGCAGCGGGCTGGGGTGCCACTGCTCCAGTCAAGCTTTGGCTTACCTCCTGGAAGAAAACCACCCTCAGAATGGATATGTCACCTTTTGGGATTGCTAGCAACTCCCACCTGGGATTTTGGTGTAGAGTCTTCTCGAAATACACTTATTCCTTTCTCTGCAAAGCTAAAATGTTTCAGCAGATAGGCTGAATGGGTAGTTTTTCCCATCAAGTCTTCGCAAACCATGCAGAGATCGATGACCTCTTCAGAAAAATACTAGCAAGTCTAAAATCCTCATGACCTCACTCAACCTTCAGGATTTCCCAGTGCTTTTATAGGAGCAGTCTTAAGAGCTGTTTGGGGGTATCAGCCATGGCTGAAGCCGGTCGCAGCTGAGGGAGCTACTTCTCAATGTCAGGCGTTACTTTGCTCCGTTTCCTAGCGGGGTAGCTCAGAGCTGTGAGGGACAGGCACGTTTTGTACAGTGCAGTGAACAAGTTAACAAGTTTTAGTCTTGTATGTGAGATGGCAGAACTGTTCAGTTCCTGGTGCAGTCCTCTTACTCAGAGCAATCCCAGATGCACAGTTATCTTATGAGTAACACTCAGAATATGTATGTATTAGTCTCCTGTAAGAAAATAGGATTCCCTGATTGCTTTTTCAGCGAGGAAATATGAAATGGAGACTTGCCTTTGCTGGTTTGGGTGAGTATGATAAACTGAAATCACATCTGCAGCTAAAAAAATAAAACTTTGGAGCTGCCAAATATGATCTAAGAAACAAATCGGGCTGAGTTGACTTCAGGTCCCATCTCCACCCAAGTGCCAGCAGGAAAACGTGACCTGAACTGACTCTGTAATTACAGTCTTTTCAAAGGTCTCACCGAACCACATCTAAACCAGAGATTCTCAACCACCTCCCCTTCCCTCATCACCACATTTAAACCAGCAAAGCATCTCTTAGAAGATAATACAACGGATAAACCGAAATCTATAAGGTCTGCTTTTTTTTTCCTCTGATGTATTCCTTTTTCAATTAATTCCCAGCTACAAAGACTCAAAACTCCATCAGCTTCTCTACTTGCAAAGCATAGTTGGTTTCAAGCTGTAACTTTTCTTAGCGTCATTAAGACCTTTACACATTTACAGTATTCTTTACATACATTATAGAAGATAAACGTGCCATGTTCTTTGAGTAAGGAAACTGCAGCAGTTCACGAAAGAGGATTTGTTTTCAACTGCTGAGGCATTAAGACCTAGTGATTATTTCGCCTATCCAGTATATGCAGCTATATTTAACTTATACTCTGGGTTTTAACTTTGCAAAAAAAAATGTGTCCATTGTAATAAATGTATTTTGATAATGCACCGTGTTGTTTGTGTTATGCAACACCTCGTATGTTCTCAATTATGGCAATGATAGTGCTTGAAATCTTCCAACCTCCAGCATCCAGTGTCAAACAGATTGTTTGCAATCATTCCCCCCAGGAAAAAAAAAAAAAAACAAACAAAAAACCGATACAGGATGTCAAGTCAGGAGAACTGGGTTGGTTTGCTCTTTTCGACTTTTGCTTCCCAAGTGAACTTGGACAAGTCACTTTGACTCCATGTACCTCACTTTTCCCATCTGTAAAATGGGGAGAGCACTCCTATTTACCCACCTCACAGGGGTGTTGTGAGGACTAGTTCAGATTTATGGAGTGCTTTCACACTTATTGTTGAAAGGCACTCTATATAAGTATAAAGTGTTCTATTATAAACCATTGTTAAAATGCTTAGATGTCTGGCAAGATAGCTGACAAAAATGTAATTACTTTTTAAAATCATGCATATTTTTCTCTATTGTATAAACTTAATTCTTTAACCTGTGAAGCTGTCTGCTACACCAGGCCCTGTTCCAGTCTCCTCCCCCTCTCACCCGTGCCCTGTTTCTTTTTGCCCAGCTCACAGAAAACTTCGTAAACCTCTTTATTACCCAGAACACCAATGGGTTTTTCAAAAATAGATACTTTAGAGGGAACCAGCCCCTGAAAGGTTGATCCAGGGGTTCATCTCTCCTACTCTTTGCGTATGCTAAAAGAGCATCATGGCATAACCAGAGGTGGGATTCAGTTGCCTAGCATAGGTCTTACAACATCTGAGCTGCCTTGGGATATGCCGCATGCTCAACAGCTGTCCTCCAGAAGGGCACATAATTCCCATCGGTCCAGTATTGTATTTGCCAGCCCCTCACAGATATCTCAGATAAAACTGTACAGTGTTTAAGACAGCACTGGACCCCTATGTCTGTGCAACCTGATTGCTCTTACCGCAGCACTTGGAAGGGAGCTGGTTCTCACAGGCAGCACCATATTCCTTCCTTTTCCCAGTATCTTACTGAAGTCCACATTCAGCTCCTGAAAATTCTTTCAAGCCTGACACAGAGCCATCTTAAGCTTCAAAAACTTTAATGAAGCATATTGCTTTCCCTTGCTCAAGCAGCACCTCAGCAGCAGGAGCAGCAGCATGCCCCGCCGGCTGCTCCCCCTGCCCTTCTCACCCACATCACATTTCCACCCAGATCACTTCTGCATTTTCTTCTCCTGCCCGCTGAACTCCCATTCACATCTGATTTACACTTTTAAGACGTCGTTGCTCCACTGAAGTGGCAGTTTTGAACACTGCATGCAAATTGCTATGATCCAGTATTGCTTCTCTTTTCTTCTCACAGGCTAGTATGTGCGATACGTCACCCTTCTGCTCATTTCTGGATTTGGGAAAAATCCCTGAGGAAAATTTTCAATGTTCATTTCAGAGTGTAACGGGGTAAGGGTGCCATCAGGTTGACCATATTACGTTGCTATCCATTGCTTGCCCACTGCCCTATGTGCCAACACTGGCCAGAGCACAGTCCTTGGGCACCACAGCAGCATTATCAGGAGCTGATGGTACCTGAAAATCTCTGTCACTCGTTTTCTGAGATTTTACAATGTGCATTTATATAAACATGAGTCCTATCATTACTTGTTGGCCACTGTAAAAAATGGAAATCCTATGGAGGCTATTGGAAATCCTCCTGAAACATGTATCGTGCCAGCTGAGGGTGGATTCTTCCGGGCAAGGGTAATTTGAAGAGTTGGGCAAACAGATTGTTGACAATAAACATATCCTGCCAAAAAGACAGATTAGATATGCTGCTGCAACTAAATCATCAGAATAGGGCTGGCTGGTGTTTGGGCATACGTAGCTGAGAATTCGTTGAAATCACTTTTGTTATTAACTTATGCTGACTTGAAATGTTTTATGTTTTTGCTGTACCTAACTTTAATTATATATATACTTTATATAAATGTATGTATACCTACAGTACTGTACATGCTGTATATATTTATATAGCCTTTTAATACTATTACTAGTCAAAATCTAGACTTTTTCATATGCAGTATTGCAAGAATGTTATCACAATTTGGCTTCCTCCTTCATTGCACAGATAATTTTTTAGACGAGTGAAAAAAAATCCCCACGCAACACAATGCTTTTTAAGCAAGTGACCTTTTGGGGCGAATATTTAACAAGCTGTTTGTTTAGGTTTTAAAGATAAAGACTGTTTTTCATCTGTTGATACTCACACACATATGCACAGACACACACGTTTCAGTAATACAATGCATTGAAAAACCACAGGGTGTTATGATGGGGACATATCATGGTAAGAAATTAACTATTAACTCTGTCTTCCAGAAACTAATTAAGGGAATGTATTTTGCAATAATACAGACCTAGCAAACAGGCCTCTAAAGTCTAGGCTTAGAGCTGTAAGCCAGGCACTCCTGTATTATGTATGTGTGATTTTCATAGATAGCCCGCTGTAAAGTGTGCCCTGTTAGTGCATCTTTCAGGCTCAAAGACACTGGCCTTGTTAATATTTCATTTAGTACATACTGTAGAGTCTCATTTATATTACTTCTATAATTAATGGTGATAGCTTAGGCACTGCCTTTACAAGGAGAGATCCCTGTATGTTGGTCGATGGATAATGAGAAACAATAGATATTTCATTCACCAGCAGCTTGTTGCTAGTTAGTAGGAAATTATCGTGTGTACTGTTGCTTTAATTGCCAGGGTAAATAATGCTGCCGCTGTGTTAGTGAACATTTTAAAGCACTTGATGCAAATAGACTAGAAACAAAACACACAAAAAAAATTACCTTTATTATGCTATACCTTAGCATAGGGAGTAAAAAAGGTATGTCTTAAAACATTTGCGTTCTATCATGCAAATATATCTTAATATGCATGTGCTGACTATTCAACTACTGTATTTTAGGAAATACAATTATGCTGCCTTTCTCTTCTCCTATGTAGACTGTAAATAACTGTAGATCTTTCTCTTGTTTTCCTATGTAAATATATGTAAATACTAACAAGCTATGCATGCTGATATTCTAGGCAATTTCAGGTACTTTTATAATCTGGAGGCATGTACTTGAACCGGTTTGTTAAAAAAAAAAAAAAATCAACTCTCTCAAACCCTTTAAAGCTCATTAGAAATTAAAGATTTCTTACTAGACTGGTTCCTTCAATCTCAGTTGCTTTTTCGTTTATTTTTTCCCTGCTTTGCCAGCGTGGTCCCCCAAGACCCGCCATCAAGGATGCGTACTCCAATGCTGTTTTCTCCAAAGTGTGGAGTCCCGTCTCTGGATGTGACTCACTCCCCGACTGAGAACGTGCACCATTTAGATACAACACCATCCCCGTTTGTAAACTGCAACAGAGATTCGGAGAAAGGGGGAAGCTTATCCCCTTTGCTCTGACCTCTCCTGCTGCTTAAAGACGTTTTCTATTTCATTTCCTCAGCCCATAATCCATTGAGTAAGGATCTAATACCACTAGTGCCAGGTTTTGAGGTTTGAGGGCAGATGCCATCACAGCCAAGAGCAATCCCTACACCTTTGGCCGTGTGTGTGCTCGTTGGCTGGGCTGCAGTCCGGCTGCTCACTCAGACATGCTCCTCTGTTTGAACATACTCTTTGTGTTTCGCTTCCAGCATGCTTATGATTTTGACAGACTGTGAAAATAATTTGATAAATAGCTTGATAAATTTCCCCATCTCTTCAGTGCTGTAGCACTGTTTGTGGGAGCCTTTCAATTGAAGGAGTGTGAACAAAAATGAAATTACCTAAGCTTATAAATCAAGTCACCTCCTGCATACAAATTTCTTCCTTCTTTTTTTTCGTTCTTGTAATAAATGAAGAGTCCTATGAGGAAAATAGTTAGAAGAAAAAAGGGATGCATTTATCCCCCAGTACGGTAAGAGGGTGAGAGGGAATCCCCTCTGCACTATCTGTGGAAACTAAATGCAATGATAACTTTTTAATCGAAAGAAAACAGCTTTCATGTCTGAAGATGCTTTTTCCAGAGTAGATGTATAAGAATAAACACATTAATTGACAGGATCTTCATGACTTTTTAAGTTCCTCAAACTTAGCTCGGAGTCTGGGGAAGATCTCTTTCCAGTCCTTCACGACTCTTTTCAGATGAACGTTTAAAAAGCTGAGCTGACACGGGCATTATGTTCAAGTGCAAGCTGTACTATTCTTTAATAGAGGGCGTAGAAATGGTTCATAGGATTATTATCTTTCTACAGACAAAACCCATTACCTTCACACTAGGAGGGAAAAGCTAGTTTTTAACTTATATAAAACGGAATCCATTATCAATATCTTTGCATGGTTTCCCAGCTCTGCTGGAGAGCAGTCGCAGAGCTAAACACGCAGAGCCATTTGGCATAAAGGGCTCCTTCCTATGCTGGGCTTCTTGTTACACCTTTCATTTAATAAAATCACATCCAGAGAAGAAAAAATAAGTGGTGACAATTTGTATGCAGGGCTTCCACACTGAATGTCACAAGGGGAGACAGGAATCACATCTGCAGACTGATCGCCTGGCTACTGTTAACTTTAGACTTCTTCCCAGTAAAAAGTGAACAAGCGAATAAAAAGCAAAGTCAAACGCAGTGGCAAACAGCAGCACAGGTCAGAGCATCCATACAGCGTGTTGTCTTTGGTGTGGAAGAAAAGCGCTCCTTCAGCAACCTCGGCCACCTAATCCTTATCGTCCAGCCTCTGAATAATCCTTTTGTTGGCTTTACCAGTGGCTTTTCACATATGCTTATGTTTCCAGTGAGAAAAGGAAAGCCGGAAAGTTAGTGGTGGCTTTTTATGGTGAAAAAAATCTGTGTATGGCCATAGTTTCTTAAACTACTACAAATAAAAGTCTTGTTTCTTTCAATAGACAACGTCTAATCTACTCCAACTCAGAGGGATCAATAAGTTCATTAGCCATCCTTAAAAACTGTGTCCCCAGCTACTTTACTAGCACATGCAAACTCTGATGCACATATAGGTGCTGTATGTGCAACATATATAAAACATCATACTCTAGAAGCTGGTAATAGTGTTTGGGAAGGAAATGTTCATTATTAGACTCTTATCTGTTTATCCCATTCATGAGATCTGCTTCTACAAAGCGCATAATGATAAATGGCACATTTGCAAATTATCTTCTGAGTGCTGATGAGAAATCAGCAACCTGCGAGTTACCGTGACTTTGAATGAGTACGCTCCACTACAAGTCTCGTTTGCTGAGATGCCTGCCAAATGAGTGCATTAGTATATTAGGAATCTAATAAATTGACTAACAAGCATTTGATGAAAAATAGCTGTACCATCCGTTACAGTTATCATCACAGCCAACAAGGCCACTGGGTTTGAGATTCTGAAGGCACCAGCTGCCGATAAAAGAGACGTGGCTGTGCTGTGCCACGCTCTCAGCAGCATCTCCCCGCTAACCGTGCATCGTAACAAACCCTCAGAGCAAGACATAGGACCTCCTTTACTTAAGCTTCCCTCTGCTTCTTTATGGCACTTAGGAGGATTTAAACCACTGCAGCCTTGCTCAGTCTTGTCTTTTCCCTTTCTGCTGCAGAAGGTAAGATGCTGGGATGGAGCAGAAAACTTCTCTGACAATCCAGCACTGAATGAGTTTCTCTGCCTGCGAAGGAGCTGGAGGAGACACTTTCTGTTATACGGCTCAGTACTGTTCAAACATCTGAGACTGCTTTCACGTTCACAATCTGTAAACTTTCAGCTTGTTAATTATGATCACAAACATGAGGCTAAAGGACCAAGAAGGCTTTGGCTATATTCACATCCAGCAGATAAGCACTGTGTTATTTAATGTCATGCAATCAAATTAGTTTCAGGAGTGGCTCAGAGGAGTCCTACTTCTAACTCAGGGTCCTAGTGGAAAAATATAAAGTCAGCAAATAAATCCTCATACAGCACTTCACCTGTGTCGTTCACTGCTTTGCTGGATATTTAAGAAGCCCGATTCCTTTTATGAGCCAAACCAATGGTCCCCCCTCATGCAAACATCCTCCCTGCCTGGGAAGGTGCGAGCACCCGACACGTTCAAACCCACGGGACCTGCAAACCCGAAGCAGGGTAATTAAAAGCTCAGGGTCAACTGTGTCCAGAGCCCTGTGGGCAGGTTTGGCCGCTCTCCCCGCCGAGCCCCGCGCAGCCCACCCGCTGCACTGTGGGTGCTCGCCACTCCTCCCGCCGGCGCCGGGCACATGGCAGGTCGCCGCTATGCTCTGTCCTGGCAAAGCCAGGGTGAGTAAATTATGTCTTTTCAGGCTAATTAATTCTAGTAAGAGCAATATACCCTTACATTCAACTTTCAGAAAGCTTCTGCGTGCCGCTTAATTTGTTTAAAGTAGAGAGGAACCCAATTCATTATAAACGCCCATTTATCGTCTGCCGACAAATCCCAGCGAACACTTTAAAACTACGCACGCGTAAGAAAAGCTCCTTCTGTACCTTCCCAAATTGCATTTCTGCTTTTACCTGAGACATTTGCAAGATCCCCCAACTCTGTCAACAGTCGCTCTCCAGTTTTGTTTAGCTTATCATCAACAGACTCTGCTTTTGTGAGTGGACAAGTCATTTGAGTGTGCACCACAGTTATAATGGCCTGACTGACAGCTCAGCCAGATAAACACGAGAGAATAACAGACGTAGGAACAATCTGGGTATTCATTTTGTCCGTTCAACCGGGTTGAAAGGATTTGCCAGCCAAGGGCACAACACTTCAGGCTAATTTGCTCAGCCAAAGCACTGCCAGAGTGTAAGGCTGCAAGCAGATGACTGATGTTGGGGAGATCGGCGTCCCCAGATGAGGTACTTATTATTCACCTCTGCCTCACGGGAAATGAAAGCACTATTTATTCAAAGCATCCATTTGAAAGAGGAAAACATATAGAAATGAACTTTGTTACAAAACTTGAACCCTTCTCACTGCTTTCCCGCTTCTGCATTAATTCCAGATTCTTGTCCTCGTCCACAGCATCCTGCACACTGCAGCATTTCTCTTTCCCTGCTTCTTCTTTCCCCCTACACGTTTGCTTCTCCTTTCCTTCTCACATTAGCCTTAGCCTTATCTCCTGCTTTGCACAGTTTATATCTGACTCTGGGTACCTTTTTTTTTGCTGTTCATCCTCCATTTTAATGCTATACCCCCTCAGCTTTGCAAACCTCGGAGGTTCCCTTCTATTTCCACAGTGTCTTTATAATCGGGTGCCCAGGCTATCCTGGCTGTGCCTCACACACTAAATGCACTCTGCAATCTTATGGCCAACATGAGCCCCATACTCTGACGGGAGCCACGTGCTAGCAATGCACCGCATCAACCACCACGCCGTTACGGAGCCAAGGAACGCAGGATCAGGGAAATGACAGTACTGTCCTTGTTAAGGAAAGTTGTCTCCCGCACACTCGAAACATCCTCTGTTTAGACTGACAGAGCCATGAGTCCACCTGCTAATCATGTAAAGCTAAACGATGGATAGAACAGCCAAGCTTGTGCTAAGAAAATGTAAACATCGCTCTGACATATTCCCTCAAGCAAGCAAACAAAATAATAACAGTTTACAGTGGAGGTTTGGAAGTTTGCTCCCATTAATTAAGTTCCGTTTTCCAGCACGTGGAGTTTTAAGTCATTTTCTCCAGGATTTATTTTAACAACTCTTTTCTCCCACTGAAGAGCAAAGGCCAAAATCTGCTCTTGGTCTACCGGCTTCAGCAAACTGCAGAGACAAGACACGAGGTGTAACGGTGCCATGGCAAATCCTTGAGCGTTGCAGGAGCATCCCGGAGGAGCGGCCACAGCCCGAGCGCGGTGGGCTGGGAACAACGGCCCTGGCAGAGGTGACGCACTAACAGCCTCCGACACATCACGGGAGGAATGCAAAACGCACCTGACATGTCTTTTGATCTACTCCTAAGAAGCATTAAAAGGCACATTAATGTGCTGCTTTAGTGCATGTTCAATGTGATAGTTGGAGACATAACTGAGCCTTTCACAAAAGTCTAATTGGGGAGAAGAATAAACTTATTGTTTCCTCCCCTGGCCATGCACTCTAGAACATAGGCAGAGTTGACATTTGCATGAAGTATGTCTCTGGTTTGCATTTTAAATCCAGGCACGCTAAATGTAGGTTGAATGACCACTTTGACTATTATTAGGAAATCAGTACATGTCCAGCAGCAATTCTACAGATGCAGTAACTGACGTTGCCCAGCGGCAGGTTATCTTTCTCTTATGATACCAAAAGGCTGAAATTCAAACATACAAGTGTGTATGTGTATATTTACATACATCTATAGGAACTGCTCATTTAAAATATCAAATGAACACTAACAAAGCTCCTACAGCTGCCTTCCATGCAATTCTTTCATATTGCTCACAGAGATCCTCACGCACAAATCATATTCACGTTTAGTAACAGAGTTTTGAGCACTGAGCTAATGACACTACGAAGCACCTTTGCATCTCTGCGCTTTCAGTCGCCGTGTCAAATTTCCTTTGCTCTTTTATGACAACCACACAATGAACAAACTGGAACAACAAACCAGGCAACAAAGAAAAAAGGAATGTGAAAAGAGAACATTCCTACCCACGTTAATCAATAGCATAATAAAGGGAGCAAAGAAAGTCAGGAGTAAGTTCCATAGTAGAGGTAAGGTGAAGAACGACGTTACTGGGGCATGCTAAATTTTGCTGAAGACGACTTATTCCTTGCTCCTGTTTCTATCAGCTTAGGTGTATGTTTGCACATCTGGCCAGACCTATATTCAGCTGAACTCTATTTTCTTCTCTGTGCAATGCTCTTTCTTACATCAGTTATGCTGATAATTTATGTGTCCCTGACTAGTTCTATGCAACACCCTCAATGCTTTATCTCTGGAAGGATTAGAGGGTTTATGCTGCCTTCTTAATTTTTCTGCAGCACCTCTTCCCAGCCTCAGCTAGGCTCCTTGGATAGCGTTCTGCACTGCAGTACTAATGATGCCAATACTGTTATACTAAGACACACATCTCTTAAACTCTTTTGGCAAAAGATGGTCTAATCTGCGAGAATCATTAGCTTCCTTTTCTTGAAGCTCTCTCACCCAATCTAGCCACACAAATTGAAATGCAAGGGAAGAGGAGGCTGAAAAACAGGAGCCCAGGGAGCCTTGCCGCTCGGCTCGGTGTCCTGGCGCTAA
This sequence comes from Tauraco erythrolophus, assembly GCF_009769465.1. NCBI lineage: Eukaryota > Metazoa > Chordata > Aves > Musophagiformes > Musophagidae > Tauraco > Tauraco erythrolophus. The sequence continues at coordinate 16,602,524 of NC_141479.1, read as the reverse complement.
CCGAAAAGCATGAGCGTGCACTGCCAATGCATGCCAAGTCCACTACAAGAAAACAACATGTCCTGATCAAGTCAGGCAGATAGATTTAGAAAAAAAAAAGATTAGGGAAGGCAACTGCTCTGGTACATAACAGATGGATGCAGAGGTCTTCTGGATCATGCAAGTGGAAACCCCATTGCAATTCTGTTCTTTTTGCATGATGCATTTAAAACACAATCAGGTCTAGCTGGTACCAACTCAGGATTAAAGGAATTCTCTTTATCAGCCCACACGTGCCACTTAATTCTTCAAAACCACTCTGAGGCTGTTCCTATCCCAGCTTTTGGATGTCCACATTTTTTCTTGACAATAGCATGATTTTCTTCTTATAAACAAGCTAACATCATGTCCACTGCAAAGACAAAAGACAGTTTTTCTTCGGGCTACTCCTCTGGCTGATGTTCAAGATGGTTTCTGATGAACTCATCTAGAAAAGTGGGGAAAGGAGGGATACCCACTGGAACTTCAATAATTGTTTGTCCTACATGAAAAAATTCGAAATACAAAACAAATGCATAGAAAACTCCAGGATTTCAGCTAGAGTACACAAGGGTTTCACAGGCCCTCCTTTTAAATTATCTCCTTAAATAGACTTTTAAGAAGCAACCAGTGTTGGAAACGTGGCTTTTGCAAAATTTGGATCTGTACCCCTTTCCAAAAATGCAGTCAAAGGTTTCCTGAGGGAACACCTAAGCTGCTCCACCCAGGGGCAAGGGCAGAGGAAGGGAGCTGAGCACGGTACAGCATATCCTGCACTGCCTGCCCGTGGCTGCGGGGAAGGAAGGGGGACGTGCTGAGCCTGGGGAGCATCTGGGCTGGAGAGCTGGAGCTGCACGCACCTCCAGAGTGTGACTGCGCACGTGTGCTGTCACTCAAAGAGAGAAACACATTATTTCCACAGGATACGCATCTCTCCTGCTCCCTCCACTATGAGAAATGGCAATGTGTCTGGCTTCCCAGCAAATGCACAGAAGATCCTTTTCAGTCAATACCAGCCAGTTGACTCTATCTCAGTATTTTTCCATTTGCTTCATACAAGTAAAAATGATGGTCTGTAACAAGATCTCTATCCCCTGTTTTGCCACAATGCCATATCCTTCTAGGAGAATACTCTTTTGACAATAAATTTCTATTAAAGTGCAATGTGCTCTTAAGTGGTATAATCTTTTTCAGTTGGCAACATTTGAAATATATTTATGTCTGTCCAACTGCTGTATTGGAGCTGTGCTATCTAACTCTCCTCACATACTTTTGATCGCTTTTTTCAGCCTACTTAGATTATAGAAGGAAAAAAATCACTCAGTGGTGTAAATGATACATACCTAAAGGATTTTTAGCTCTCACTTTCTGACAAGTCCAAAAGTGAATTTGCTGCAAAATAATGAACTTAAGTGACCCCTGCTGACTTCTCAAGGAATGACATTCCATAGGGAGTCCCATCTATGAAATTATTCAGGTACAAAATTAGTCCATTTGTCTCAGCTCTTTGGACTTCTTCTTGGAAAAGAATCGTTCTTCAGAAAGTTACGGGTTATCTGAAATGGCACTTTAGTCTACAGTTTGGGATGGTCCATCTCATCATGAAAAAAAGGATGAAGGGTCAGAATTGAACCCTTGGAGGAGCCAGACACAGCTAATTTGTTTTTCAGGAGTATTATCAGTTAAGCATAGTTGGAACCTGAACATCTTATATCTGCCCACATATCTGGCTGGTGCCTTCTGCGTGATGTAAGGGGCTAATAAAAGGTGGCAGCGCTTGATGTCAGATAGTTTGTCTCTGCCTCGTTTAATCATTCTGAACGGACTGACGCTCAAGCCCAACTTGCATTCGCTATCGGTCTGCGAAGGGCTGCTGAGCGCTACTTCTCAGCAATCAGCTCGAACCATTGGCAAGACATCTGTCAAGTACACTTTAGCATCCCCACAACCTCGAAGTAAGAGAAGTGGCCTTCTCAATTTAGATGCAATATTAAAGGCAGTTGACAGAAATCTTACATCCAGCTGCCTTTTCTCTTACGTTTGCCATCCTGATCCCACTGAATTCAGTGGGAGACTTACCATTGACTTCAATATACGTAACATTACAAACATAGTGTTCAAGATGGAACAAACACAACTGGATTATTCTCAAACTCACTGAAAACCTAAAATCCTATTAGGTTATAGAGGTATCTTAACACTCAAGAGACTCTTTAAACTGCAGAGGCTCAGGCACTTCACACAAAATCCAGAATGTGTCCAAATGAGGTGGCAGCATTGCTATTGTGCTCGTTAAACCCTTACAACACATGAGTTAGGCTTTCAGCACAAATCATGTTGTTAGGTCCAGTTGACTATAGCACAAACTTGATCAGAACATCTACACTCCAAATAGAAGAATTTCAAGTTCAGATGAACTTTCTCAGACTCCTCATGACCTCATTTGCAGTGAAGTGGATTTCTGGTTGACATAACTTAATTGCAAATGCAAACATTCATCCGATAAAAGAGCATAGTTAAAAAAAAAAAAAAAAGGAAAAAGTTACCATCCAAGTTCATTTTCTGTCTTAGTGTTTACACAAACTGAGATATCACATGTGCTGAAAATAATTGGAGAATGTGTCATAAGATGTATAAAACAATCAACTCACGTAGACATAGGCAACAAATGGCTTAAAAGCATCCAGGTATTCTTGTAAACTGCAAGAGCAGATAAGCTTTCCTTTTAATTTTTCTTAGACTAGGTGTTAGTGCAAGTTATGATCAAGAATTTAGCACATCCATTCAAATTATACCTAAAGCACTAAATCCAGCACAGCAGTAATTTTCTAGTCTTTCATACTTCCCAACTTAATGAAAAGAGACATTAATGTCCCAACCATAGATTAATTAGACGGAATCATTAAGAATTATTTCCCAGGTATCTTTTGCTAATACACGTATTATCATTGAACACTACCAACCCTGTTTGGAAGGTTAATGTTATTTTGGAAGAATATTTACAGTATCAGTGATAGAAAACCCAATACCTAAAAAAACATTTTCCACCTGCACCTATCTGTCATCCATCCCACACAAGCTTTGAAAGCTTTCCACTACCTGTCAAAACACAGGTTTTGATGCAATAAAGACTGTAATTATTGAGCATTTACAAGAAATAATATTTTCCCTCTGGTACATGTTATAACAGTTGTTAACATGCAAGTATGAATACTAATGCTCCAAGCCCACCTATACTCCTCACAAATGATAAGGATTTTTTTGAATACTGATATAAAGGCAAGTATAATAAAAGAGCAAGATAAGACTGAATACAGGTCTTGAAAAGTAAACGTCAATCAGAATAAGGTTTTTAGAGGCATAAGAAGTTGATTTGAAGTAGAGTTTGGAAATAAAGCTGGCAATTAGATCCAGGGATATAAACAGCACTTCTTTTGTGTTGAAAAAAAAAATGATCCTTTTGCAACCAAGATACAAGGCTACAAGATGTGTGAAGGAAACAATACTGAGTATGCATCAGAACAACTCTGCAGATGCCACACTAGCAGATGGCTTAAGCCGACTGAATTACTGTATAAACATTTAACTGAAAGTTTGATTTTATAAGTGTGGAAATTATACAAAACAAAAAGAAAATGATTCTAAGAAGCACTTAAATTAGTAATTTGTAATTTTCTCTGCTAAGATGGCATAGCTCTGCTGCTTTGCAAGAGTCCTTTCAGGAGGGAATTCTGGAAATCTCTGAAAGAAATTGCACACCGTAAAAGGGAACGCATATGAACACACAAAACTAAGCAAGACACTTAAAGGTAAATATATACCTTTCCACTGCTGTTGCAGCTCGAATCCATTCCAACTGCAAGTTAATAAAAATCTACACCCCTCCCCACTCTCCATTTCCTCCTTCATGTCTAGATAACAAAGGCTGCGTCTCTGTTTATATCTCGGTAACTTCTACAGCAATCGCTTGTCGTTTCACTTGGGCTCAACTGTAATATGTGGGCAGGAAAGGCATAAGAGAAAAAAGCTATTTGTCCCCAGATATTCTCCACAAACTCCAATCAGAAGGCGGAAAGACAAAAATACAGAGGAAAAGGGAGAAGAATTAATGCAGAAATAATGTGGCTTCTTGCTACAGTGTACAGTCTAAGTAAAAATAGAGCATCACTGTTGAATTCATGGGTTTGGCCTAATTAATGCTTAGATATGTGTCTCAGGTGGATGTTTTTTATCTATTTTGCAAAGAAATAGTGCAAAACAGGAGGTTGATGATGGGCACAGGGTCTTATGCTGCCTTACTGAACGTCAAAGCAATCTGTCCTCAACCTTTCCCAAAATAGTGACAATTTTTTTTCCTGGCTTTACTGGTGAGCATCCAGATCCCAAACAGTTCTAGCACAGAGGAGCGTGACAGTGTCAAACCTGACCCTTTAAACACAGTGTTACTGCAGCACCATTGGCGTTAGTCTGCACAACATCCTCTTTGGACTGCTCCATAGAAAACGGAACCACCACGGCTGCTTACGCTATGTATATTTAGACTTCACCACTCAGAAGGCTATTTTACACACCCTGCTTCTGTAAAGCCAGTACTTGCTATTCCAGAACTGAGATGGCAATTACAGCTAGTGCAGAGAGCACTAACGAAAGGGTAAGTCAGCCTCTTCTTCAAAACCTCTGTTGTCCCAGCTCTCTGCATTCCAAATTCCTCATTTGGTACAATGATCAAGAAGAGCTAAGAACTCCTCCATTTAAGTAGTTTCCTTGTGCCAGGAACAAAATAAATTATCATCCCACTTACATCTCAATACAGAAAAATTTCTCACAAGTCCTTCCTCCTGATCTTCACTTTTTCTCTGCCCATTCATTCCCTTGCTTGTATCTCCTTTCTTTCCAGTTCATCCATTCCAAACCAACCACTTCTCTGCTTGAGTTTCCCTGACATCGCAACACAGAGAATCTGGAAATCAAATTGATTTAAGAATTACCATGGTTGTTTAAATCTACCTCATCCTGCTGGTAGCATTTTTAAGTCTTATAATCAAAATGTTACTCTCTCTACCTCATACCTGGTGCTGACCTCAGAGAGGCAAAGGTGAGGAAACCCGTTGTTCACTGCAGTCCATGGGCAGCTCTGGATTCTCATCCCACATCCACTTTGTCTACCTTCCCTCTCCACTTTCCTTCTTGTTTGCATTTTCTCTACAGTCTTTCTAACTTCCCTCCCTCTGATTGTACGAACCCACCAAGCCTAATTCCAGAAGAAGATTCAGGATTTGTATTTCTCTAACATTTGACTACGAAACGCAGAAGCTGCCGTTTGTTTTAGATGTCCTGGCACTGGAAAAGCTACGAAAAAACTTATAGAAAATAAACTCCAACACTTCAATTCAATAAACCAAAAACCTATATTAAAATACAAAGAAAATGACATTTACTTAAAGTGGGCTTCAAACAAAATAGTGACACAGGAGACAAAACACTTTGTGTAACACCTATGATGATGAACATTGTGACAGAGTGAAGTTCCACAGCACTGTCCACATGCGTGAAACCCTGTCTAATTAATATTTTCTGAGAAATATATTTGATAACAGGACAGACTTACAGCAATCAAACTATGATTGATCTATAAACCCACAACTAACAAAAAACATTCTCACATGATCTTTGCTTGCCTAAGCAAATTATCTCTAAATAAACAGGTAGTACGCAGACTACTACTATTGCTCTCTACAATTACCTGAAAGGAAGTTGTAGGGAGATGGGGGTCGGTCTCTTCTCCCACGTTATGAATGACAGGACGAGAGGGAATGGCCTCAAGTTACGCCAGGGGAAATTTAGGTTAGATATCAGGAAGAATTTCTTTACAGAGAGGGTTGTGAAGTATTGGAACAGGCTGCCCAGGGAGGTGGTGGAGTCTCCATCCCTGGAGGTGTTTAAAAACCATGTGGATCTGGTGTTGAGCAACATGGTTTAGGGACCATGACAGTGCAGGGTGAATGGTTGGACTCGATGATCTTGAAGGTCTCTTCCAACCAGACGATTCTATGATTCTATGACCTAAGGAAAATGTTAACCCCTGTAAATTGCCTGTCTACCTCTTCTCTCCTTGAACGTTGTTGAAATTGTAGGGCAGAATTTTGTCATGACTCAGGTCGTAAATCATAATATGAAAAGAATATTTAACTAGATAATATTTGTCTTTAAGACAAAAGAATTTAATTCATCACACTACAAATTTCTATTCTGAATTACTTTAAATACCTTCTCTGGGTTCTTTTTACCTGCTGGTGTGCTGGAGGAGTTAAAAAAAAAAAAAAGGTATTGCGGAAAATTGAACTCAGATTCTTATGGTCAGACACATTAACGGCATAGTCATTCTCATGCACTAAAAGCGCCTTTAAACCTTTCTTGCTTCCTGAGACAATCAGAAAAAGAAATTCAGATAAAGTTTGCATTTTGGAGCAAGCACCTTCATTCAAAGCTCTGTCTCTTTTTTAGGATAATAGAAGTTGGTGCATTTCTTCCATCACTGTAGGAGCTAAAATACATTATTAAAACCTATAGTTCAGCCACAGTGTCGTAAATCACCACTGCTCTCCAGGTTCTACATTGTATTGTACTTTCACTTCAATTATTTCTCTTGCCATCCCTGGCCTCTCACTCGGCACTGGGTAAGGAACATCTGCTGGTGACGCTGCCTCCATGGGCTCCCACAGGCTGTCCCCAGCACCCCACCATCAGCTGTTGCTGCAGGGAGATCAGCTGGTTTCACCACACTCAGGGAGCCCATCCTTGCTCTGCTTGGCCTTTCTGCCAGAAAAATGCATATCCTGAGCGGGATAACCGCTCGCTCGCAGCACACGCGGGGATCCCCCACGTGAGCGAAAGGCCAGCTCGGGGTGAGCTGCCATCCGCCACCGGGACCCCGAGCTGAAGCGGTGCCGGCGCTTAGCCTGGCTCTCAACTTTCATGACGCGCAGGTCTGGAGGTAGCACACATGGGAACAGACACGAGCGTAACCACAGGCTTATGTGCAGTGACACCGGTGTCATTTACATGTCACGTATACTTAGAAATCTCTCTTGGCAATTGAGAGCGATGAAATCCTGTTGTACAAGGTGTATCGTGTGTGACAACTGAAATTACAAGCAACATCACCAAACCATGCTTCGAAAAGCTTCTGTAATTTCTAACTGATTGACAGATTTTTACGGAAAAGACATGCATTATTCTTACGATATGAACAAACAGGGTAGAAGACAAAGCCCTCATATTTCCAAACAGTCCAGGCCACAGTTTAACAAGCAAAATAGATGTTGGTTACAGAGCGCAGGCAATCCTAACTTGTGTTGGTTTGCCACCCACGCCTAGCTGAGTCATCCCAGTGGCTCTGCATGAGTAAACGCTTACCAACCTGAGGACTGCAATGAATTCCTCCCCAGTTCAGAGCTTAAATTCAAGTTATTCTGAAACCAACAACTACGACAGCGTGGGAGAAAACAGGATGCCCACCCCTCTGCCTTTCATATAGTAAAAGAGATAAAGAAGGAAACCAATGTGTGATGAAATGATGTATGTTTCTCATTAAGAAAAGTGACAATAGCAATAGAGTTTTTAAAAGTCTATCAGGAACAAGATAGAGCCTTGACCCAGATAAAATTTAGCTAGTTCTGAACATGAAGACTCTTCTCAACAGCAAGTTATAGATAGAATATTCTCCCAACTACACCCTAGTTTCTTTGGGGTAAGGGCCCTGGTGTCATCCATTTGCTCCGTGTCAAGCTCCTGAGGCATCTTGATGCCTAATGTACGTTTATGTTTCACGCTCCCATGCAATCAGGGATCATTTATCATGCTAAGAAGGCTACATTTCTGTGGGTAGATGGTCTGGCTGAAATTGCTTTGGGGAGCCAAGTATGATCATGTAGAGTATGTTCAGAAGTTCTTTATCTGCTGTGCCCGTGTCAGGTAGAGATGTTTGCACCTCCGTCCCATGTCGTGCTGCTCATCATTACCGGTCTGCCAGCAGTTACCACCCTACACTATCTGCAGACCCAGCTTCTCACCTAATCACTCCAGACTTATTTCAGTTAAAGACCTATTATTTAAGCTGCTGAAGATATCAGGCTTATTTTGCAAGAACTATGTTAGGGCAACGGTGGCAGTAGTTCTGTCAGAGCGATCATGATGTGCAGCTTGACTTGAGCTGGGGGCAATAAGCTTTTTGGCAGACACAGTTCCCATCAGACACCGATGCATGAACACAGCCTTACAGCTTGCTCAGACATCTCTGCAGTATTAACGACAATATTCAAAAATCACACTGGTGGGATTGAGCACTCGTGAAAGCTCTAGTAAGTTAAAACAATAGCAGCAAAATCCTTGTTCCAAAAAGGACCGATATAAAGCATTATAGCAATGAGCTTAAAATAGACAAGGCAAGCTCCTGCATTTAAGAACTACTGCAAAAAATTGATGCCTTATCCTCAGTACTCTGAAATTGTCAACTGCTTATGCTACCTACACTACAGCAATGACACATAGCATCTTCTAGAAGTGAAGGAACTTGCAGGAGGCAACAACGGGCCATTTTCTGCTGTTGTTGGCTTGGGCTGGCAGTGCACAGATAAAAGTTCAGACTGCTCAATAGCCCAGAACTCACTTAAAGAGTCAATTGAAGCCATGGCAGAAACATCATCACCTTCTGTGAATGCTGGGCAAACTGCACCGGCGTGGTTTGAAGTTGATTTCTCTTCCTTTCAAATAAAATAGCTTGTGAATTGATTAGAGGTAATAGAATTATTGGATGTTAGCAAGGAAGGGGATTTAAGGAAGATGTAATGACACCATCAAAGCTTTGTTAGGTTGCTTTTATTAGCCTGAATCAGCTTAGAGCAGTCCTGACACTAAGAGGTTAGAGGAAGTCTGTTACAGGCTTGCCTTTGGGATGAATGCATAACAAAATCCTTTCGTAAAGGGGGGAAAAAAAAAGGAAAAAAATCCCAGAGACATGCACCAAAAAAAGAACGACAAGTACAGTACTTTAACAGGGAAAATTTCCTCAGAAAGGAAGCAAGCAATGAGGCTAGGAGAGGAATAAATGGTGTAGAAATGACAATCGCTCTTCAGTCAGGGCCCATGACTGCACTCACTGCTGATAAGATCCAGCATGTGTCAGTTGTCAAGTGTCTCTTGTCACACTTCAATGTGAACTTTACAGCGAAAGGGGGACAAGAGGCAGTGAAGGGGAAAATGGCACGGCTCAGAAGGACTTGTGCACTCAGTGTGAAGCCATTTCAATTTTATATTCTAAAGGACTTTGTAGGTGATCCCATGAATGCAATTATTCTCACCTAATAAAAGCAACATATGCTAAGACAATTAAAAGATTTTATTATACATCTATTCATTGTATTTAGTTTTAGACAGCAGATAAACCTAATTTGAAACAAGATGTTTGCAAGGCAGGAAGCAGAAATAATCGTGGTCTGTATCTGTAAGAATGTTAGTGATTCATTATACTCTTTATATAAAAAGGTGAATTAATAAAACCTTGCTCTACTAATGACAATTTCATCCTGCAAATGAACAACCTAATTACAAAGCTCTCATTAAAACAGCATAACTTTTGACTTACGGTGTCCAGTTTGGGTGAGTGTGCATTTAAGTGACTTTATTACCCATCAGGAATGTCTATTTGCAGACATATTCCCAGCCTGACAAAAACCTCACACACTCTCTCCTCCAGCAAGACACAAAGGTTACCCCATCACAGATTAACTCCTCTGCTTTGGGTAGAGATATACAATTGCCTTGGTGGTCAGCAAGCTCAGTCTGCCTAGACTTGCATTATTGAAAATAAACTTATCAGCTCCAGAAAACGAGCTGGTCTGGTCTGTAGTTTGTAAAATAAAGAAGATTTTGTGCTGTCAGACCAAACCAGGGCTTAGAGCTGCTTCAGAACGAACTTAGCATCAGTGCATCAGTGTTAATTTTGAAGAGCAGAGGAAACACTTCTAAGTAGAGGATAAGCTCATGGGTGAAGTTTCCTAGCAGACCTGGAGCGGAAGCTCTGGTGCAGCCAGTTGGTATGGAAGTGAGAAAGTCGTGGGTAATTACGGCGAGGTTTGCGTATGACTGCAGTGACTCCTCTCGTTGAGGCAAACGAAGGGTAAAAAGGGACTCGGCTGCTGCAAGCCTACCAGAATTAAGCAGAGATCTAAACCAAATATTATTCTTGTGTCACCTAAAAATCTCATACAGACAGCAAACAGCAGTTGTGGATGGGTTCTATCCAGACAGCCCCACATAGCCAGAAGTGCCAAAGGCAGATAATGCGTGCAAAAAGAAATCATTGAGAACTTGTCCCTTTTTTTCTCTTGAGCAATGTTAGAAGACAGCCCCTGTACCATGTTCTACCTGAAGGCACAGTCATGGCATTAAGATAAACTGCAGATAAATTCCACGTTCACAGAACGAATTTTTGATCCTCCTAACAATCTTAAGGGAAACAGAGTCCAAGTGACAAGTTGCAAACCACCCAGCAGCAACCAAACCTTCAGCGTGGGGCTAACAACCTTTCACGGCTGACAGTTAGCTCTAAATTCATGTGAGAAATACTGTGAAAATCCATTAACAGGGAAAATAAAAAGGGAAAGAAAAGGGCCTAGGGAACAAGAAGGTGAAAATGATACCAAAATGTGCATTTCTTTGGTCTCCTACAGTGTCCTGAGTCAGGCACAAGTTTGAGCTACATGGTGAAGCCCATCACTAGAACATTGAGATGTTCTGTTCATCCAGTTCTGGTAGAGCAGAATCATAGGATCACAGAATGGTTAGGGTTGGAAGGGACCTCAAAGATCATCTAGTTCCCACCTCCCTGCCATGGGCAGGGAAACCCTCCACTACGCCAGGTTTCCCAAAGCCTCATCCAACCTGGAATGAAACATCTATTCTGGGATGGCAGAAGAGAAGCAGGTTTGAGGAGCCTGCTGCACCGTGTGGGGAATAAGCCAGCTCCTGGCACTTCTCCCAGGAATTCTGGACAACTGCGTTAAAGCATTGCCACTCTACCTGCTCATAACACACCTCACAGTTGCAACTGCAACAACGTGAGTGAGTTTTCTGGCATGAAATTAAGCAGGACCCATTTGAATCTCTGCCACAATGTCTGTTAGAGTGTGAGGCTAGAAAAAGATGTCTCAGCATCAGTCATGTACGGCAGGTACTCCAACTTCTGTACTGACATTGATACTAGCTACCGTAACAGAGACTTGCTGCTGAAGAGAAAAACAGATTGAGAATAAAAATTCTTACATCTTTAAAATAATTCCTCCTCTCTAATGGAGCCACAGTATGATTTAATTACACAGCATCACGCATCTGAACCCACCATAGGAATCTTCCCTGAGCTGGTTACTGTTCTCACACACGTACGTGTAAGCTCAGTTTTATACCAAGCGAGGCGGTTCTTTCGACTTGCCTTCAGCAAGAATGAGAAATGATAAAACACAGAGTCAGGAGAGTGCACTGACTTGGGGAGTATCAGATGAAAGTTTCATCTTGAGAAAAGAACCATAATTGCTCAGCTCAGGTTTATAAATACTATTTGACTAATGATTTAGAACAGCAAAGCAAATGGAAAGTGTACCTAAACCTGACAATCATCAGCTATTTTCCCACTGGTACGTGAATACCTATGAAGCGAAAACATCACCAAAGTTCTGGCTAGCAGGAACCATGACTCATTAATAATACAGATATTTATCAGCATCCTGTCATAGACACTTAAAAAATAACTGTGAATCCCATGTAGCAGAGATCCTTTGCCTGGCTGCGGCTATTGAAAAGACTATGATACAATGCAGGAACTCGCTGTTTTACCTTCCTGTCCCACAGAGCAACTCCAGGGGATCCCACTAAATGGAGCCCCCCTTTCTTTACTCCAAGGAACAGAAAAAGACTCCAAAAGCCAGATTTTCTTCAAAGGTTGTAAAAAACTTCTTTTTGAGAGCACCTCAAGTATACACACGTTGAACTTTAAATTTTTTTTTTTTCATTTTCTTGATGCTGGCAGACTTTTTTTCCTCTTTTATTAAAGCCACAATCCTCTACCTTCCTCCCTTGTGGGAAGAATCTCTTTATTAAAACCTGCATCATTATTCCCTTATCCCCGCTGCTTCTCCTCAGCTCACAGGCCTCTATGTTTCCTTTAAAAATAAACGTGTAAAAGCTTGATGCAGAGCGTACTGTGGATCATACCTTAAAAGAAGCAAAAAACTCTGTGCAAACGCAAACTGACTTTACACCGTGAGCGTGTGATAAAATAGCAGAGTCTGGTATTAACATTGCACCTAGGTCTTTGTTTGAATATACAGGTTTGGAAAGGAAACATACAGATCTCTCATTATTTATATGAACAAAATCTCTTTTTTTTACTTGGCACCTCTTTATGATTATAAAGTGGGTATGTGATGTGCAATGATACTTACTAAGAGATCATACTGCTAATATTTAGATTTAGTCATACAGTTTTGTAAGCAGCATTTTATCCCGTAAGCATCTGACACAACCGAAATGTACACCACGCAGCCCATGAACAAACAAGCAGCTTGGTGTGTTATAGTATGCAGGGATTGTAGAAGTATACAGGCATTTGATTTCTAAACACTGCATTTATTGCTGGAAAACCGAGGAACATTGCACAACTTCACTGTATTTTTGGGATGGCTATGCTGTCTGAGTGTGAAGCCACTATTTATAATGTACCACAACCACAAATTTTGAAGTACCATGTTAATACATGGTCACTGTGTACTAGGGGAGGAAACGGCAACAATGACAGGCTTTTGGCATTTTAGTTTGGCTTTTTTTGTTTGTTTTCTGGTTTCTTTTTAATTGCCATGATGCTCTGCAAAAGCTTGATGTTCTGCAGGGCAGGAAAAAAAAAAAATAATAAAAAAAAAATCACCTGATCTTGATGTTGGAAAGGTGCCAAGCCCATCTGAGGTCCAAATCTATATGTACATAAAAAAGCAGGAAGCAGTCTTAAAAGGAAATGCTAATTAGCTTCCTGGGATTTCAAATTTTAAAAGCTTCTGTGATTGAATTTATTTTAGCAATTCTTTCTTTAAGGAATGTGAAAATTGGCCCTACAGTTGAGACTTCAAACAAAACAGGATGAAGAAGCAAAATCCCTAGTAATATTGCTTATTGCACTCAATATGATTATAGTCATACATTGAGGACTGATCGATAAAAGAGAATTATACATCAGTATAATGATTATAAAAGTAAAATGACTTCTGGTCAACTTTATCAAAATACTTAGAAAAGCTGCAAGAGTATTAGCAATGTTAAATACAGAACAACCAGCAGTTTGAATAAGGGGACAGAACTGGGCTCTCAGTGGCAAGAGTGCTGTGATTTTTACATTGGATGAAGCATAAATTAAAATCTTCTGCATTATTAACAACAGTGAACACATCCTTTGAGGCACGGATAGTAATGAAAGTTCACATTTGAATTAAAGCACGGACGCTGCTGAACAGAGACAAAAAAGTAAGGCAGAAAAACATACAGAACATTTATGAAGGACGAGGTAAGGCAAACACACTACTAATTTGTGAAAGAGTAAATCAGGAGTTTGCAACACTGTTATTTTTATCCATATGATTACCACACCTACAAGACCTAGCTCTGAACAGGTTTGGTTTTAAAATTATTACATTATACAAAACTTTCATTAATGCATCCAGTAAGCCCTCATATATCCAGAACCAGGCGCTTAAAGTTGGCTATGTGCAGAGGAGCTTTGATTAATTCAGGCATCTATGGGCTCATCTTTTAATCACTTGTTAATGACACTTTTAGTTCCATGCTGCTCTCCAGGAGAGTTTTTCCACTTCCTTGGAGTCGGTCATCTTGCTAAATGCTAACAGCAACAGCACAAATGCAGAACAAAAACGTATTTACTGAAGATCGGTTTTCAAGCTGTTACAATACTTATTTAATATTCCAGGAACCATCCTGGAACTATCAACTTCATAGTTCAGCGCATGGGACCTCACATATATTGAAATTTCAACCAGCTAAAACTCTTATGGACGTTCTACCAGGCTAGCGGCGTTACGCAAACCGCCTGGCAGTCTCTCACCTTGCCCTTATTATGAAAATCATGCATTTTGTCATGCTTGTGCAGAAGGCCTGCTTCCAGCTAGGGGCTCAGAAACACCAGTTTTAAACACTTCAATTTTTAATGCAGGTCTTGTTTTACACAGGTGACAAACAACAGTTACAATTGTGTATTTTTACCTTCTGGAGCACAGCAAAGTTGGTTTGCCTTCTTCAACTTCCAGAGCGCAGGAGATAGCCAAACCACTTAACAACACAGAAACAGGTTCAGCCCAACGAGGACGGACAAGACCCTTTCTAAGCACATGGTCAGGGCCATCAGCTGCGTCCATATTTACCCTCTCTTTTACCCCAGGATGCATCAAGGGAGTTCAGGGGATCAAAGGTGCTTCTGAGCTGGTCAAAGCAAGAGAGGGCACGGCTAGGAACAACATACACCACCTGCAAATTCACCGAGCTTCTTTTAAAGTAAGTGAATGGGATCTAGAGACAAGTGAAAGCACTTTTGTGAGCGGTTACAGGAGATTTGTGTCTGAGGGAGATGAAACATACCCAATGGAACCACGTTAGGGTGAGACTTTAGAGTTGTGTCTTGATAGCTCCCGCAGAAAATTAGGAGAAATTAGAAGTACCTTGTTTATTTCACTGAACACTAAAGCCCTGAAGAGAGACCAAATGAATTTCCCGGGTGGGAAAATCTGCCTGAGGGAACAGTTTAGCACTTAAGAAACATAAATTAATAAAAAATTAGTGCCCTCCAATTCCTTTGTCTGATGATGGGCAAATACTTTGTGGAGGCTTTACAAGATGTGGCTGTGCAAATATTAGGAATTTCCAAATTATGTATTTAGCCATTTTTACTAAAATCCTGTGTAGGGAGAATTTTTGAGAATAAAATTCAGACAAACCTAAAAATTAGGGAGACAGGCTTACATTTAGAAAATATTTAGAGTAATATAATCTAAGATTACCTTTGCATTTGAAACACCGAATGTGACATTTAAAAGATTTTTGAAAAATTAAGCAGCATGTAAGATCAGGCTTCTTGATAAGCCTTCCAGTGTGAACTGCAATCAGATTCTTAGAAGTTATACTAACGTAGTTTATTCTTGATTTCTGACACGCACGTCTTTATTTTAAGGTATGTTTAAACTTGTTTTCACAATAAAAGAGGTCAAGATAGGAATATAGCTTAACCTCCGGCTTGTTCTAACATTTGGCTGGTATTTAAAGCTAGTATTTGTTGCCATGAAGCAGCCTTTTGAAAGATGATCACTGTACCTGAAATGTGGATAGTTATAAAAATGGCATTAATTTGCTTAGACTGAGAGATTTTCACAGGAGAGCAACTAGCAGAAAACATTATGAAAATGTCCAAGAGGACTGGTAATTGAGTTGATTAGTATGACCTTGGTTATGAAGGTAATAGAAGAGTGAACGGTGCTTAGACTGAGTTATAACCCTGCTACCTTGCTCGGAGATGTAGTGAGGTATGTAATTTGTTCAGGGTGAATCCGAGTAGCCTCGCCTCTCCCTGACAGGGTAATACACTCTGACCAGCAGAGCTTGGCCAGCCACTTCTCCCACCCCAACAGAGTAAACAGAGCAGGGTCAGGCGAGGGATGATGAACTGTGCGCTTCCCTTGGCTCAATATGGTAATTTTCTGCTGGCAGACACTTTCCGTTAAAGATTTCTTTGAAAATTAGGCAAATTAAATGTAATTTTGAAAAACTTTAGGAATGGAAACTTTCCAGTTTCAGAGCAGAGAAACTATATCTCTTTGAACTAAACTCCAGACCAAATGTATCTTGATTTACTGGCTCACCCGAACGCACAGTTCTGGTGTTGCTTTTTCACCCATCACATTTCAACCCTGCAGTAACTCCATAAAGGCTGCAAAAAAAGTCAAGGTTTGTGTTGCAGAATGGGGGCTTTATTTGTTCAGAAACCAGTTCAGCTACAGACCTGAACAAGCAAGTGCTGTGATTACCTGCCTTTCATTCAATAAACGGTGATTATTTAAAGATATTTTAGGCGGCCTTCCTTTACAGGAAAAAAAGGCACCCGAAACAATTAGACAAAGAAGGTGAGAAAATTCTAATTGCTATACTTTGCATTCATGTTCCCACTGGTAACCTGGATGTGATATAAATTATCTATCAGGCACCCACAGAATATGTGCTTCGAGAAAAAAGTAGTCACAGAAAGGAATTTCAAAAGTTCTGCGAGTAATCTTTAAATACTAAACATCAGAACACATATTTTTAAAAATCAAGGAAGAGACCAAAAGCAATGTCTTCAAAGTCAGCATAATTTAAATATTACTCCTTTCCTTCCATCCCTGACGAGCTGTCTTGCTATTTTATTGCAAGTTTCACAAACGAATAACTGGCCAAGGTTCCCTAGAAGGAAAATGCCTACATAAAAGATTCAATTAAATTAAAATTACTCAGTTCAGCCTGTGTGTGTTCAACGCAAACTCTGCTTTACTAGGAAACTGGGCACAGATAGTCAGCTAAAAATTGCCACACATTAGACACGTAATTTCAGACCATATTTCTCCACAAAGTACAAATCAGCGTTCTTTTGGTTTCATAGCTATCAGGATGTCATCGTATTCTTTTTCTGAGGAAATCTGAGAGGATGAAAGGAGGCGCTTAGGAAATAATTTTGCATTTTCTCTTAGAAATTAAAAATATTTCATTTCTTCTCATTTATTTAAGTACCATGGAGAAATGGGGTTAGAAATGGATTTAGAAAATAATCCAAGACATCTAAAGAACACTGTAATCTCAATAACATTCCAAATATAATCATTTCAGGGGCAGAAGAGCAAAGGCAGTTTCTATGCATCCGTGTATTTCAGAGACTTGCAAAAATACAAGGCGCTCTGAAATCAGGAGGTTTATATTCGGCTCTCATTTCACAGAGCTAAAATCAAACTGAATATTTAATTCTAAGTATAAACTAATGACCTGATCCTGAATCATGTAGCATGAAGATAGATTACTGTTGACATGCAGAGCCCCAGCGAAATCCCTGGGATATTGTGTGAGCAGAGCAGCCGCCTGCGTGCTACACAATGCTCAAAACAGTAATGCTGAAACGGACTTTGGGATATTAATTCACAGTTACCATATTTAACACCACATTTTTAATACCATTTCTCCTGTTGTTTTGAAAGTCAGTGGATCTAGGGAAATTTCCCACACTCGAAACAACGAGCGCTCAGTATTAAACTAATAACAGACTAATAAAGTTCTGCTGTACAAGGTTTGTATCTCAGAGCAAAATAAAAACAACCCCAGCCAAGCCTATAGCTGTTTGTAAAAGTTTGCAAGCTACAAGCAGGACAGATTTACTTGTGTTTTACCAGTACTGAGCTGACACTAATTATCCCACTGTGAACTTTGGATGAAATCCTCGTCCTGCTGAACTGATGGGAGTTTTGCCACTGACTCTAACAGCATCGGGAGTTCACCCTCTGGCTTAGGCTCCATGCCACAACCTAATACTTTCGGCATAATGAGGCCCATAAAGTTTATCTTGAAAGCCAAAAAATATTAGGTCAACTTGTAATCACTCTGACTTTTCTCTTTTCGGAGGGACAGCTTGTTTCAGTCAACACTGCAGTATCTCTGCTCGGTGCTGCGGATGGAAGCTGCCCAGCCAGCCTTAAGGGAGCCGTGCGGAGCCGGCGTCCTCGGCGCAGCTTCGGCGGGCGGATTTAGCCAGCGCTGATGCTAATTTATTAGTATGCACTACCCAAATTCAAAGACTTTCCAAGGAAGTTTCACTGCAGCAGTAGCATTCTGATTTATGAAGCTTGGTTATCATTTTTAAACCACAGCCCTATCCCCAGCCTGACTCGACTGACAATGACATATACCCAACGTGTCTGTCAAGCTTCGCGGGCTGACTTCTCATCCCTGCAGCAGCTCTTCCCCATGCTGGGACCAGTTACATCCCACTCTCCCACAGGTAGGTCAACCGGGCACTTTGACACCTGTGCGTAACGGACTCCAGCAGTAGGTATCAGTGAAAACCTCTGTCCACACGCAATTCATTCCAAAAAAAACCCAAATCCGGTTTTACAAAACCAGCTCTGTGTAATTGGAGCTTGCACTGCAGCCAGTACTACAGAGTGAGAGATTTCCAGACAAATCAGGTTTGCAAAAAAAGAAAAAAACCCCAACAAAACAAAACCAGAAACCTTATACCAGACATACGGCTAAATATGTGGACTTGCGTGCCAGCACAGATATTTGTTTGCTACTTCTAAATATGGACGTTAAATGCTCCTTCTCCCTCTACACCAGACCATCAAATTTTCAATAAACCGCTTCAGAACGTATTTGAACATGCCTACTTAATAGCAGCAAAATGTCATACAACCAAAACATCCTTCCCATGTGGAGAGAGAACATTCCCCATTGCAAACATACAGCAAACGTAACCGGAGGAGATATAGGTGGTTACGGAGATCTAAGCAACGGAAACATGCCTGTCTGGAGTCCAAAAGAATTACATTAAAGATGCTCAAGTGTCATTTTAAGAGCCTGTATCTTGACATCAAGCAGCCAAAGATGCTTTCATGGTCTTTCTTCAAACAAGAAGGCAGAAACACAAGTAGGGATTTTCTTTTATGCTCAGTAAGATAAAAAAAGTGAGTATAAACACTGAAGTATTTATTCTCACAGCAACCCTATGAAATGCACTGTTATTCCCATTTTACAGATGAGGAACTGAGTCACAGACAGACTATCTGGCTCATGGTTTTAAAGGTGGTTTAAAAAAATAAGCTGAGGATGCTGGGTTCACATCCAGTGTTTGAGCCACAAAACCAGCATTCATCCTTCATAATAAGGTCAACTTTTCATTCAATAACTATGAAGGTGATGAAGGAATTCAGCAAATCCTTCTTCTGTAAAAGCTGCTAAAAGCTACATGACATTAAGATGAAAACTAGTAAACCTGAGCTCTGGTAACATATCCACTCAAGCAGGCTCCAAAGAAAACGTGGAAAATAAGTGTTTCATAGCTGAGGCAAGAAAGAGGAAAACAAAACGTCTTTGCAGATGATTTTGTTTGTGTGAGCAATGTGCTTTTGCTGAAAGACTGGTGTGTGCAAAAAGGGTATATTTTTGGTATGTCAGCTTCAATTACCAGCAATCTAAGAGTGAAAAGCGACAGCCTTCTCCCAACAACCTCCTCCAAAGGAGATGCCCATCTGCCAAAAGCTCTGCTCCCTGGTGTGACCTTTCTTGCTTTACGACTGGGCATAAAGGCACACAGTCATTTTATTTAAACTTATTTTGAGAAAACTGCTTGTTAGATGTTGATTTCCAGCAGTTGCTGCCCCCTGAAATGAAGATTCCTGGCCAGTGTTTCATTTTGAATGCTACCAGGACCAACTTGACCCCCGCTACGCTCTACATCTCTGACTTGTTTTATACGTATTCATGGCCATTTACATCATTTCACAGAAAAATGTTCATGAGTGAGGAAGCACATTGTACTGACTATTCTGTGTGCTAGAGAGGGATGCAGAAAATGGCCCTAACAGGCAAGCTGGCTCCTAAAGGGGCAACGCAGGCAAAAACCGCAGAGCCCAGAGCCCACCGCACCGCCAGACAAAGCGGCTTCGGCACAAGTTTCAACGTTACACATCACCATTTTTATCCGGCAGCTATTAAGGGCACTTCGCAGCCCGCTCATCTCCTCGCCGCTTTGTTTGCTCTATTTAAACAAAAATTACAGTCTCTCCTTTCCATCGTGTGGCTAAAGGGCCCCGTAATCCACTGTATCCTTGGCTCTGTCACTGTGCTTGCTGACCCTACAGCGAGCAGGCTCTGACCACCAAATGCGAGCAGAATAAATTATCGCTGACACTCCAATATTTAATTATGCAGCTGTCAGAGCGGCCCTTTCGAAATTCATTTTAATAAAGTGGGAACTTTTTCCTTTCAAGGTTAGAGTCAGGGGAGTCACCTTCTGTGTCAGGCTGAGGTCTCCACCATGAGCTTTGCATTCTTCCCCGAGAAGCCTGTCACTTGGCCTGATAGAAGGACCAGATAACGGCACGGATGTCTATTGGCCTCCCCCGCCCTGCCTGAATGAACATCCTTCATTTAAACCCACAATAATGAGGACCTCAAAGTCAGAGAGGCAGGCACAAGGGCAGCTCGTCAGGGGGAAAAAAAAAAGCCTTCTTATTATAAAATTCACTCGATGTTATAGCTGCAATCTAAAAGCAATCATGTTCATCTCGCCGTTTTAACTGGTTAACCAGAAATATTTAACATGTTAAAAAATGTGAACGGAAACCAAATGTACAAAGCCACAGCAGCCTGTATTTATCTGCACTGAACTCAGCCGAGTAGAGGAGTATTGCTTTGTATTTTGCTATGAGCAAAGTATCGAACCAGGTCTTTTTGCCAAATATTTGGATAATAAAGCTATACAATGAAGCTCTTCATAAAAGGTAGTGCATAATACCTAATGTACACACACCACGATGCATATAGTATATCGATCATATGTGCTTTCTAAATACTTACAAGAAAAGCTGCTGTGTGCATACGTAGCCACGCGTACACGAATAAACATAGCCTATTTACACGTACATGAAACAACCCTGTCTAACAAAGTCATGAGAAACCGTGCCTCATGAAAACAGAGACTATTTTAAAACGTGGCCATCTCTCAATTGAACCCTCATATTTGCAGATCCCTGCTTTCTGAGCTTTTGATTTTTTTTACCGTGAAGCTAGGAGAAGTTTACCATGAACAGCCCAAAAATATATGAGCAAGAATACAGTTGACCTAAAGAAGTAGAGAAGAAAAACAAGCAAAAAAATAACCTATGCATATTCCAAATCTTGTTTCTATGTGACAACACTTCTAATTTCCAAGTAACAACGTTAATAACAACTTTGACTTACCAAATATATTTCTTCCCCAGGCTCCTATCGTGCAATATAAGCACTGGAGATTTAGCTACGCAATGTTTTTCCAAGTATGATTATACATCTTTTACAAACGCGGAAGTGAAAAACACATAAATTGTGTGTGGGCTGGGAATTAAAGCTCTGAGGGAAGCCCTGCATCTCTCAGTTTAAACCTAAAGAAGTTTTGCTAACGAGAAAGGAGTTAATAGGATACCATCCCACATCTCATAGGTGCTAAGTGACCTATCCCAAGACACAAAGTGTCCCAGGAAAAAAACTTAAAGCTTTTGCAAAAATGTTTTTGACTTAATTTGATCCACAGTGAAGTCACAGCCAAGAGAGAGTAATATGACTCACTAGTACAAAATGTTTTATTTTCTGGATTCATTAGTACTAATGAAGAACAGGTGTGAGGTACCAGGGGAAATGCTGTGCATAGCAGTTCTCCAGCACATTCTCCTGCCCAAGTCATGCCTCAACATTTGGTCTTTCGCACTTTCCCTGCAAGGGGGTGCACTTTGTATCTTCCAAACAACACACAAATAAATCACTATCCACAAAGCTAGCAGAAAAAAGTATGTAGTGCATAGAAAAGGGCTAAGAGTTCACTCCCATATGTGCTGGGTCATGCTATGGAACCTCACATACAAAAATGAAATAGAAATAGCTCACTCACTGCCTGTTTTCAATGTGAGATCAGAACTTCCCATCAAAAATGAGATTTTTTTTTTTTTTTAACATTGTGTCCTTCTGATTCACTTGTTTGTCTCCCATCCACCTAAAATGGCTAATAACATACATCAGGGCTAATCCCATCCAACATTAGGTACCTAAACAAGAACCTTTCCATAAATGTGGTTGCTCTTGTCCTCTTTTCACCAGTGGAGTTATCTGATACCTCCAGAGGCTGAGCTAGAAGTTAATTGAGTTGAATGACCCTTTGGTGGTACTCACCACACTAGATCTGTATACAAAACCAAGGGTGACATCTTGTATCTTAGGAGCCTTGATTAAGTAGTATGAATCTGGGTCTTGGACAGTTATTTATTAGCTGCACATGAAGTACATAACCAATGGGGCTGCGCTTCCAAGTGTTCTATGCATGTTTCTGTACTATAAATAATAATAATAACTGCCAGACTTCTTTTACAACTTGTGTTAAGATTATCTCCCACTGTTTCCTCCTTTAGGTCCTCTTACTTTATTTTTGGCTATGTCATTTGACTTTGGTAGAGACAAACATTTTGACTCAGCCTACAAATACTTGAGAAGGGATGGTGGGGAGGTAGGGGAAGGGCTCTTTACATTAGTGATGGGTGACAGAACAAGAGGAAATGTGTATAAGCTTAGTCAGGGGAGATTCAGGTTGGATGTTAGGAAGTATTTCTTCTCTGAAAGGGTTGTCAGCCACTGGAATAGGCTGCCCAGGGAGGTGGTCGAGTCCCCGTCCCTGGATGTGTTTAAGAATAGGGTAGATGATCTACTTAGGGATATGGTTTAATGGGGATTAGGGACGGTTGGACTCGATGATCTCTAAGGTCTTTTCCAACCTAGAAATCTATGAATCTATGAATCTATGACACATTGCCTGCATTTTGGCCTGAGCGTGCACAAAGCTGCACGCATCTTCTCATTGGCCTGGGGTTCACCATCAATGCTTACCGTATGGAGATCATGCTCCAGAAACTGAAAGTAAACCCCTAAGACACAAAGAAAATGTTTTTATATTCTGTTATGAACCTGAGGAAATGAGTACCTTAAACCGTCATTGTTTCCAACGTGTTTTAACTGGAAAGCTTCAGCTTCACACAAGCACAATACACGTGAAGGTGTCTGATGAATACTTCACTCTGAGCAGCACAGTGCACCTCCCGGTGTCAGTCCAAACTAATTTGCTGAATCTTACTTGTCACTAATTTTTTCAGTGGAAAAATAATTATAGAACAAAAACATCAGGGAAAAAAAAAAATAATCCTGTCAACTTGATGTGATGTGCACATATAAACATGCCAAACACCCCAGCTGAGCAGCTCACAAAAATGAACAATTGTTGAATGCACAGAACAGCAAAGGCCGTGATTCTTGTGCAGTAACAGGAGAGCGCAAATAAATTCTGAGTGAACGAGAAGGCTTTCACTAACCTGGCATTGGAGAGTTTTCAGTCCACAAATTCCTTCACAACTGAGTAAATTTAAAGAAATAAAACTAGATTGAGCATTGCTTTAATACCTGCTGGTGTAGTTTCCCACACTGTTCACTGGCTTGTTAAATATGAAAAAGATTTGCCGTGCAAAGCCGCAGTGAGAAATACAGTCACAGACGGGTTAATTGTTCACTCCCTGGATCTTACCGTTTTTATTTTGGCTTAAACATAACCTGTTGTTATAACAAGAAAACTCCCTGGCCTTGTGTACAAGACTCAAATATAATCAGCGATATCACACTGTCCCTTAATAGAAGGTGCAATATAAAAAAGATCATTTAAGATGCCAGTAGCTTCCCTCCTGACCCTGCCTGGCTGAGAGGCAAATTGCATTAGAAAATGACATGCCATTCATCTCACGAGTAGTTGCAGGAACATTTAGCTAATTAAATGATTAATAAATTTAACACTGCTTTATAATTTCATTTAGCCGTGTTGGAAATCACACGGTGCACTGCGTGTGCACCGAATGAGATTAGGTGGGAGTTGTGGGTTTCACCGGCTGCCCTGGTAATTGAGATTAGTCTATTACTACAGTGACCTTTTTAACTTTTATATTCTCTTGTTAAAGTGAAATAAAATTTTATTCACTTTTAAGGCATATTTACTTAGTGAAATTTACGTGAAATTAAAGAAATACCGAGCTAAAAAGCCTGCTTGGTACCTGTTCATTCTTTTTTTGTTCTTTTAACCTTATTTTGCACCCCGTTATGAATTCTTGCTTTAATTTGGCAGCCCACCACCACCACAGTATCCTCTGAAACTAACTCCCCTTATCACTCTGAAAAAAAAAACACAAACCCACCCCCAAATCTTGCAAAACCAAATGGCAGTGAATACAGCCAACATCACGACGATCTCTTGGAGCAGGGGATTTGGTACAGACAAAAAAGCCATAACCTAGGTGTACCTAGATATTCGCACGTGTTTACTGTAGCTTTATCTGGAAACTACCTCGGGAGTTGTAGTGAAATGGTGACTCTGTCTGTTCTAGCAGAGTCAGCTAAACAAGCAGGACGCTGTGGCTGTAGTCAGCTGGAGACAGGTGCTACATTTACGTTCCAGCAAATCTCCCCACTTTTTGTACATCCATCCTTACACACAACTTCAGACAAAAAGATCCAACTTATTCACAAGCATCACAATTTGCTACGTAATTATTTGTATAATCAGTCCTTAGATGCAGTTTCCAAGGAGCAGGATGGGACCCTGAGGAAAGAAACAGCTCGCCCTCGTTTCACCCAGCTGCTGGTAAGAATTAGAGGTTGCTGCTGGTGTGGGGCATGCTCCAATGTTAGTACATTACCTCAAAGAAAGAAAATCAATTCACAATTTTGTCCTGATTAATACTGAAAATCATTCCTAACATTTCTGTGTAATAATTATGGACACTGTGTCTTCAGATAGTCAGCACAGGTTAGAAGGTTAACACCCAGGTAGTTCAAATAGCCAAACATACTCAAAATCCCTACAAGAAATAACCTTTTTGTCTATCCAGGCACAGCTCGCAGTCATCTTAATGTTGAAAGCATAAACATTTATCCACATAAAATTCATTTCAGCAGTACAAGGACTCATTTTATCAGTTCTTGGAAAACTTGTCGAGATTACTGACACTTAAGTCAACTCAGAACAAATTTTCAATCAATATGTCTAATGCTAGGAGGGATGTTTAATGTGTTTCATTTTTTAACAGATGTGTGCTTATAATGAAGAAAAAAAATGAACTAAAATGCATATCATTACTGAAAACTGACTTCTCTCTGAATCACACAGTAAACCATTTTAGAAAGTATGTTTGAAAAGGACATGTCAGAACAGTGTTGACTTTTTCCTGAGATCCTGCTCATTCAAAAAAGGGATAAACTACTTGATAGACTGTTCGTACAATATGGATATAAAATCCATGGTGGCTGAAGTGAAACGATGTAGCTGAAATGGGATCTGACAAGAGTAAGTAATGGTTCTGCTCACTTACTCCAGTAAAATAAAATTCCAATACAGATGGGCCCAACATGTGGGAGAAAGAAACTATTATCAGCAAATACATTAAATATAGCAACTACAGCAACAATTTCATCTTGGAGGCAAAAAAGGCCAAACAAATTACAGGTGATAATTACAATAGCTATTTACTGTGATAATTTCAAGGGAAAACTATTCCTGGACTTCCAAACTGTACCATCACCACAGATGTGAAGAATCATCAACACAATGCAGAGGTACATCAGTATCTTGATATAGGGGAACAAATTCCAGTTCTTTTGACTCAGTGACAGAAGTACACCTGGCTTCAGAGGGACTGGATTTCACCCAAAACTGTGGGGCTATTTTCTTGCCCTCACAGCCATGAAGGACCAGTAATGTGGGATAAGTGTCATCTCCCCTATTTTTAGATGTGACTAATGTAGGTGTCTATATCTCAGCTTAATGTCTAGACTTCTTTTAACGTCAGTGGAGAAAAAGGCACTTTTTGAGAACTATTCATCTGACCTAATTTAGTCATTTACCCTAAAGTGAGATAAGCCATGATACAGAATTGCTGCCTTCTTTCCTTGGGCTACAAACGGAATCAAAACCTGCTAATTTTATGAAAAAATCCTGCCACTAAGCTGCAAGTTCTTGACAAGAACTGAAAAACAGTAAATCCACTCTGAGGCCTCCAGAACTAAGCTCCTTCTCTTGAACTATGTGTAGGATCAAGAGCTGCTAAAATGTCCCTGTGACAAATGCATGCTATTCCGTGCATTCACAGATTTAACAGCTTTGACTTAGGAAGTCCTTTGAAATCTGGTTCTTATATTCAGGACTTTCCCAGGAATGGTCAGTTATGGCATTTTTTTTCATTTCTTCTTTCTCTTACCGGAGTGATCACTGGCGTTTGGATGGATACATTATTTCCGCCAGGGAAAATAATACATGAAGCTGATGATCTGATGACATGTGCTTTATAGATGGTATCTTACAAATGTCAGAGGGAATACTGTTTTCTATAAAAACAATGACATATGTATAACGGAAGCTCTGCCTCTGAAAAACACAGCTTGTACATTGGGCTTTCTACAACTGAAAATGTAATGTGAATTTTATTTCTTGGAAACAGAGATTATTTATGCTGGCAACCACAGACATGACAGGATCTAAATAGCCATTATCCACTCACAACTGTGAGAAGCAGGAAAACCCATCGAATTTTTCCAGGAACTTATGTCCCCTAGTGTATCCCTAAGTCATGAATCACATTCCTTCAGATGAGATCAACTGCAGGTCTTATTAAAAGAGAAGTAACCTATGAAAAAACTTGTTGCAAACAAATAGATTAAGTCTTAACAAAAAGGCTGGCAGAGCTCCTGTTAATAAGAAACTGGGTCTATGGAAAATGTGACAAATCTTGAGTAGATTGATTGATATATTTTTCAACTATTTTTTTGCATTTCTGGTAATAAAGTTAGATCTTTTGAGGGTCTGATAGCACTAAATCTTCAGGAGTTAAAACAGTTATTATTAAAATAAGTACTTTGATATTTTAAATATGAGAAGTTTTGTCCACTTCTACTTACATAGCATCTACTTTTGCTTCAAGGTAAATTGGCATCCATATTCAGTTTTAACTTAAATACACCTTAAAGGCTACCTCTATGAGTACTAATAATGTGCACTGATGTGGAACTATGGTCATTGTTCCTTATCATTCGCACTGGGAAACACTGTAAGGTCAAGCTTGTGTTTCAGTAAGTAGCCTTTGATTTTAATTACCTCATACAAAAGATGAAATCTGGGTTCCAGCAAAAGCAATACGAATTTTGACATTGGCTTGAGTGAAGGTACCATTTCATCCAAGGTTACTGAACGTGCAGTTGTGTATGCACCTACCTGTACATATATCCAAGGTTTTGTAATCTAGGATTTTGTATTGCTTATTGTAAAGTGGAAAACAAAATCTTTAAAAGGTCTCATTCAAATGGGGTACAAAAGATCTGCGGACGAGCTTGATATCAATCACCTTTCTTACAATCGTTATATGTACAAAATGAGTTTATCCATGTCAACAAGACTGTGTCATCACTGGGGGCAAGAATTATGTGGGTCAAAGCCACACGTAGCCATTTGGCCATATGAGGTTTCCAGGACAAGATCAAAAGTATTAATGGGAAATGATTTTCTTCTGAAAACTGTTAAAGCCACATTAATTATCCATTGTCAGCAACAGATCAATTGCTACAAAGGTGTCATGGTTATACGACAGCCTTTGCAGACTGTGACACATCTGCTGTCTTGTCCCCAGATGAGCCACCCAATCCCATCATATGCAGACTCTCTCTGGGCAGCAGCTGTGTTATTATGACATGTAAAAAAAATAAACATTTCTTCTAGAACTTTGGCTGATGGAACTGATTCAAAACAACACTCAGAAAAAGCAACTAAACCAATGCCAAGGCTAATTCACCTGACTATAAACTCACTCTGGTCTTCTGAATTGCATCCAAATTAGATATCTCGGGTTGTCTAAATTAGACAGTTTGAGTATCACTCACAAGGAAGTTTTGATTATACTTCCTTGGCCATGGAAAAATAGCTGAGTTGTGCTGGAGGTTGGAAATGGCTCTTCCCCAGTTACTAGCCAAGCCAGCATCCTCTACCCACAGGTCCCACCACAACTCTTTCCCTGTTTTCTGACAGCATCTTCTTTTAATTTCATTCCATGTTCTCAAACAAAATAACAGGTAAACGGAAGCAGAAATGGTGTTTTAAAAAAGTAATCCAGCTATTGCTTTACTCCATAAGTATTTAACTAGTAGTGACGAAGCAACTGTTATTTTTCACACTGGAAAAAGCATGGTGATACCTCAGATACTAAGAGGTGGAAAATGAAAGTATTGTCAGCAGTTGGATTAAAACTCTTGAGTTTCATTTCTAATGGTGATTTAGCGGCTCAGAGATGTCAAATTCATGACCATCATGACATCCTGGCTATTGAAAATGGGACACATTTAGCAAGAGTTAATACAACAGACACAACTCTGCTAAGAAGAAAGCATCCCTCAATTTGGTCCTGAGCTACTTGCTGGTGTCCACAGCAGACTGGGAGCTTTGCATGGCAGTCTGCTGTTGCCTCTGAACATTCCTGAAGTTCTAGGAGGAATCCATGTGTTGGCTGAACTAATTCTCCTGGCTCAATCGGCCAAGAGCAGTCTTGACCTCCCAGCCCTACTGTAAATAAAGACATGCTGCAGGATGTTTTTACACACTGTTATTTTTGTATGTTGTTCATAAAGTGAGTTCCAGCCTAAATCTGTCCATATAGCTCTCTCTGCTACTTTCCCCTTCCCCAAAGAGTACACTTGAATGCATCTTGAATGGCTGCCTCAGTAAAACTGCTGGATACGTGGTATGAGTAATGCTCTTAAAAGTAAAGACATAAACCCTGTTACTTCTGTTTAGGGAACCCCGGCAAATCTTGTAGTTTGCAGTAATGTGATTTCAGCTGGTTTAATTTCTTAGGTTTCTTAATTTTAATTGGAATATTGATTCCCAAACTAATTCTCGTGCCATCAGTGTCAAACCCCTGCCTTGCAACCACTGCGGTCAACCCAGCTAGCTTGATGCATCAGGCTCTGCCGGGTCTGACTCTACCCCAGTCTGACATATCTTTCAGGGTTATGACTCTCACTAATGGGCTATAATCAAGGCTGCAATCTCTGAGAAGCCCCAACACAGTGGTTTGTGGCCGACGGACCTGCGTAAACTCGCAGATCTACACCAGATGCCTCTACTGGCTCAAGCTCAAACCACCCTTTGACTCAGCGTGTAACCTGCCTGCACCACGCAGAGGATGCAGATACTCCCGCAAGATCTGCTGCTGCTGGTTCCACGCTCCTGCTTATGATGGATGATTTTCACTGCTAATGAGGAAGAGAAAGAGAAACTGAGTGTGTGTTGGTTCTCTTCCAACAGCCTGTCCTGACTGACAGCTCAGCCGGCGCCTATCCACTTGAAAAGAAGTCTGAACTGGAGATGGATTAGTGGTCACACAGGCTCTCCAAAACAAGGGTACTGGGCTCGTTTTAAGCATCAAACTGATTTTTTGCAGTTGAAAAGAAACTCTGTATCTAACCTGCAGGACGGCATATTTACCTCATCAGTCACAGAAGTGGATCTGCAGGGCTACCTCTGCTACCCCTGAGTAAAGTGCCACCAGTATTAAACAAATTATTATAAGCAGGAGAGAAATAATCAAGGCTGGAAGTTTCGGTGGGTGTAAAGCCTAATTCTTCACACAAGATGTGCTCCTCGATATAGATTTAGCATTGTTTAGTATGATCTGCTGTAATTACTCTGAATTTGAACATTTGACCTTACCACATTAAGCCTCGATGTTTCCTAAATCCTGTTAATAAAAAGCAAACAGCTAGCCTCTTACTCTCCGGAACAAGCGCAGGACCATAAGAGGGAATTCAACATGCAAGTCTTTGCAAAGCCAGTTGTGGCTTAGCAAACCAGTACGTGGGGAGCTGCTCTCTCTCCGGCTCGGCGCAGGTGTGAGCCGGCGTGTGCGTCGCTGCCGCTTTGGTACAAACAGGCTGTGCATTGTACTCCGCTCATCCATCACCCGCTCTGTCAACACAGGTCAACTAATCCTGCTCTTCGTGACCTCTGACCAGCACGCCAAAGGGAGGCAACGAAAATTCAAATGCACTGCTGAGGGAGACAGAATTGTTAAAGCTGCCTTTTCTTCTCGCCGAGACAGGGTAAAACAAACTTCTAAATGCTATTAGAGAGCAAACCTCCGTAAACGAGGAGAAGCAGCTCTCTCAGTCTTCCCCTTTACGATTAATACGTTGTGAGGTCCTTTGAGTGCTTTCCCATAATGTAGACATTTTATTGGGTTTTGCTCTTAAAGACTCCTGCCTTGATTCAGTCATTCTACCTCAATATTTCATGGCTAAAAAAAATTACAACAGCAAAGGCAGGCAGAGGCACAGCCCAAACCAGACAAAAGGGGACTGTAGATGCACCAGATCAAAGCCACTAACTCCACAGAGGAAGCCGATTCCTCAGCTAGTTGAGGCAAAGCAATAAAAAATGTTGATGCCTGAGTTAAAAGTATGAATGGTGACATAAGAAATACATTAAAGTGAAAAAAGAAGATAGGTCAAACTATCGAACTGGTGTGTCTGGAGCAGGGTTTTCACGCAGGTGTTTAGGTCTAGGGGCAACTCAAGAGAAGAAAGTAGGCCAAAAATGCTTTTGTACTTACAATAACAGTCACCTTATTCAAAATAGTGGCATCGCTCCTCATTCAGAGGAGTTTCAGTACTGGAATGGCTAAGCTAAAAGTATTTTCACGCCTCAACATTTCTTATTTATCTTTGGGACAATGAGCTCTCAAGATTTTGAAAGACTGAACAGAAGATATCGCAAGACTCATAAACAAACCAACCGAAGGCTTTTCCTGCCTTAGCTGTCAAGGTAGTCACACGTATGTATGTTTTTATTGAAAAACTAAAACAGGTATTTAGAGCAAATTCAAACACCTTCTCACTTCCTCCAGTTACTAACAATATAGCGGAAAAATATACACATTCACTTGAATGTTTTTGCTTGCGGGATCTACGATCATTTCTGTAAACAGAAGATAAGACGTGGAAATTCCTTTGCATCGAAAAGAAACCGAGCACAATAAACACGGGATAAACACTGCGCATCAAGTACTACAGTGAGTAATGCGTTTGCAAGAATCCTCCCAAAAGACTCACAGGAGTGACTGGTGGTGACGAAAGGGAGGGGTGTGATTTCACAGAATAACTTCCCAGGCAGGTAAAATTGAACTCACTATGCAGGAGTAGAGAAGGTAAATGGCATGACTTGTTCTCGGTGCAGCTTGTCCAATACTCTATCACACTCTCAAAAACGGTGCTAAAGATGACTTCTTTTGGAAGCTCAGTAACTCTACCTCTTAGCAACCTTGCTTTTCAGCTTGTTAAGAGGGATTTGGTTTTGAAATGTAACTGGCAGCTCGCTCACTCATGGAACGCGAGAGTAAAAATTAAGGTGAAGCCAAAAGAAAGGCATCCCAACATAAAAACACAGTAAAAACTGAATCTGAAACTCAGATGCTAAAGCCCAAGCAATTTTGGTAATTTCAAAAACTGAGGTATTCTCACTCAACCATTTTCTTGGGTTTGAGCGGAGTTTTGCATAAAGGACAACACTGATTATTCCCACACACTTTTTGGGCCATGGATGTCAATTGGAAGGTAACCTTTAATCACAGCCAAAAGTTGCCAGCAAAATGGTAACTATTCCTCTTACTCAGAGTACACAGCGTAGCCCCAGAAAACATATGTTCTAACTAAATTTTTGTTATTAATATGTACAATTTTCTGATCTATAACCTGATATTTCTCTAAGACATAACTTTTGATATAAAAAACTGGTGGAAAGGCAGTCCTTAGGCACAGTTCTAGCTCACATATGTGCACACAGCTTGCCACTGATTTCAACAGGAGTCACATTTAAACAAATTTAAACTAAATGTTCAGCTTCTGGTAGTTCCCAAGATAAACACGAGCAGGCCCCTGTGGTGTGATAGCCGTTAATGCAAATGCACAGCTTTGTTGATACGTAAAAGCTTCTAAGAGCCAGAAGCTGGTTATTCTTAGTCATCAAGATGAGATTTGAATCTTTGGGATGTTTGCCTAACCCTGTAGGCTTAATCCATTCTGAGTTACAAATTATAATACTCCAGCAGTCAGATAGAATTGAATCTGGATCACTGCAACATATAAAGTTGCTGGTCAGATTATAGGCTGACACTACATTTGAAAAATCATCAATAATATAATCACCAAAACCACTACCAGAATCCTGAATAGAAGTAGTTAGATGGCCACAGAGACTTATGTATGAAGGGTGAAAAGGCAGGAACTGATTAGCTTCACGCTAGAAAATTGAGTTCAAAGTCATCAGACGTGCTCAGGACTGGAGGGTTTTTATTGCCAAGGCAGTAACAAGCGAGGAGCTGCTGAATGCAGCTGATATTCCATTGATAGCTAAGTAGAAGACATCCTTATAAAGCTGCTGAAAAGAAGTTTAAATAGGTCTTCACAATTCAGACTGAAAAGCACTCTCATACAGAAACCACGTCTAGCTCTGTGCAATGACCCTGTTTCAGTTGATGGGTTGAGATCCTCTTCCACTTGCGTTTTCTTTTGTTGTTGTTTTTTGTAGGACACTTCCTGTTTAGGAAGTGAAATGATATTCAAAACTGGGGTTTTACTGTAAGTGATTTCAATAATGTACTTCTCCTCCTACCACAACCACAACTCCAGTCCCTGTCTCTCCAAAAACAATAATAATAATGAATGGTGAGTTCATGACATGTTACCTCGTGATGCAACTTGGCAGCCAGAAGGAAGAAACAGGAAGGTTGGCTCAAGGCTATTATAGAGCTAAAGCTTGTTTGAGCATTTGTTTTATCACTTAACTATAAAATACTTGCTTTAAGTATATTCCCCTTTTCTTTCCTAAAACAGTCTCACTCAAACAACGTAATTAGGAGCTTGAATCTTGTCTAAGTGTTCTTTTGAGACAATGAATAGCTCTACCACCACTACAGGAAGGCATGCAGACATGGCCTTTGATTACTGGGTATGCAACATAACATTTGACAACATTCACTACATATTTCTGTATTTGTTCACCAATGTCGTCTTTTCACCCTGTAATTCACATTATATTCCTAACTTCACCTCGCTACACTAAAATCAGAATCCAAGAAGTGTTTTTTGTCACTTGCAGACTCCTAACTAAAGGATCATAGTTTTGAGAACGATGATCTTATTTTCCAGATGTGAGGGTTTTAATTTAACCTAAACGGAGTTCACTATGAACAAAGCACACAAATACGAAGAATTATGAACTAAACTTCAACAACGTACTTGTAAGGAAACGTGGCAGAAAGGCTGCAAATCCACAAAGAGCTGTTGACATGATCATACACTGTTGCGAAAAGAAAAGCCAAGGCAGTGCAAATAAATGCTATCGCAAATGCCTGATCTACCTCCACGGTGTGGTTTAACTTTGGTATTAAAGTCAGACCTCCGTACATACTGCAGTAACTTGGGAATGACATTTTCTTACTTGATATAAATGATCATGCAGAATTCAGAAAAGAAAGAAAAATTCGATAAGCCATGCGTTCCAAGGATCAATGTACAGCTGGAAGTACCTATCATCTCAAGATAAACAGTGACTAATAATCCCTGGTGGTTGTTAAGAGTCTCAAGGTAAATTTTCTTTAAGCTAAGGGTGTAGACACTGTTGTCGTGGGGAAAGTCCATCTCCAGAAAACTCCCTTAGGTCTGGATGTTTCCACTGCCAACGGTATTGCTCTCCACTACGTTTCAAAAGCTCGAGAGAGCTGTTATGCACTGTTAACTGACACTTTTCAGGGTAAACGTGGATGTTTTTCATTGTTGGTTGGAGTGACTTTATCCCAGCACATTCATGGGGAGCTTGGTCTGTCATGGCGCTGACTATCTTACAGAGTCCAAGCTGAAGACAGTGGGGATTTTCTGGTGTTCAGCACCTCTGAATACTAAAACCATGTAAGGGAACTTCTTGAAATAGAAAGCAAGATTCCTCAGCTACAAAATACAATTTAGGGAAAACCGTACCCCTTTTTTAGTATTGTTTTATAAAATAATTTTTATTAATTTTGACTTAATATCCATTTTCTGGTAAGAAACACTGATTTTGTTACTGAGAATAGATGTTAATTTATTGTAAAAAAACATTTTCTATAGTTTGAAGTGAAAAGGAGAATCTTTCAAAATTTTTCAATTTCAATCTTTTTCTTTTGTTTTTCTTCTATTCTAGCCTTTTGACCTCTAATTATGATTTGAAAGATAACCTATTTTTTAAATGAACACATTTCTTACAGGATCTAATTTTTTTTTTCTATATTCTCTCAATGTCTGTAAAACTTTGACTCTTTTGGAGGACGATAACTGTATAAATTCGCAGGAGGTTGGACTAGATGATCTTTAAAGGTCCCTTTCAACCCAAACTATTTTATGATTCTATGATAACTTGTATAAAAAAAAAAGCAAGAAGAAGGAAAGATACAAGTTATTTTTAGTCAAATTGCCTGGATTCTTTTTTGCATAACATGTTCATCTTAGAACATGAACATACAGGGGAACAGAATGATCAAGCAACTCCCCATTTAAAAAAAAAGGCAAATAATCCATTTTTAATTTAAAAGATAAGCTAATTAAAAATAATGGCTGTGGACAGTTCCTGACAAAGCACTTCAAAAACAAGAACCATGTATTTCATGAGATTTTAGTGTTTTTTAATTAAGATGATTTTTCATTTCCCCTCTTCTTGGCTTGCGATAATAAAAAGCTGCAAATGGAAACTGAGCAGTTTTTTCCCATTGAGAAGTATAAGGAAGCAAGACTGATGTTGCTCCTAAATGGGAAGAGAATAAAAATCCCAGACGGTTCCACTTGGCGTTAGAAGCTGGCCACAAATTTTTCATCAGGGGAAGTAAAGAAGAAAACTCACTGCTCATCATCCAGCAGTAAAGCTGTCCACTTTAGTCAGGGTGTTATCTCCCTCCCTGACTCTTGGGTACTCCAGCCTCCATTGTGGTGGCACTCACAGCTCTGTCTCTGCCAAAAACTTTTCCTTTCGCTCACCATTCTCTATTTGACCCTTTCCCCTGCTCTCTGATGTCATCTTCTGATTGCTATTCTTCATGAACAAAAGAGCTGTTACCAGCTGTGATGCCAACAGTGGAGATATCTGATCAAAACGTAGAAATACAGATATTTCTAAATTCCGTGAATGGCTATGTAAGGCTAATGTATTCTGTCATTAAAGCGCAACCTTACGTACCCTCCTTATATCAATACTCGTACAGAAACTGATAATCCAAGATCAGCTAGAGCAGGGCTATGAGTGGGATAGCAAAAGACAGACAGATGTACTTTGGCAGCCTCAAAATGAAGACATAAGAAATAAATTTAGGAGCCTGGCTCTCACACCCTGATCAAAGAATGAACAACATTATTTAGGTGTGGATCTACCATTGGAAGAGTGCTGGGATACCAGGGCACCCTGGCTTGTCCCATCAGTACTGCCAGCATTCCACTGAAGCTTGGTGTGATGGGACTCCAGAGAGCCCATCTCCTCTCCTCCACCAATTTGGCTGCATCCAGCTGCATGCAGCAGCATCCAGCTCTGTTATTCACAAAACCGATCCTCAGGCTGGATGTATTGATACACTATGGCTCTTCTGCACTACTCTGGAGACATGAACCAGTGTCACTGGCTGGCTGAGGTAGATTCGCATCTGTTTTCTGCCAGCACAGTGGTGCGAAGCAGATAAAGTTACACTAACCTGGACTCTTGTATCCACTGTGCTGTTTTCCAAAGATAGCAAGCAAGAACAGGAGATACGAATTACAGCAGACAGACATAAACAGAAGAACATAACATCCACCTGAGCAGCGGAGGATTAGAAGATACACAAGACAGTTCTTGGAAATGTTGTCTTAGCGGTCATAATCTTAACAAGAGGAGGTAAAGGGGACGAGAGTGTGTGTGTGAGACCTCAAGTCACTGATGCAGCTTACGACTGGGAAAAGGCAGCAGGAGTTAGGGAAGCAACACATGCAGAGACCCAAAAAGACAAACCAGACCCCAGCTAGTGACCCCACATCCTTCCAGCCTAAATTATTTTGCAAATTTATGATAATTTATCTTTCTTGTGCATCTGTGTAGTCCAACAGCACTATTTTACTGCTGTTTAGAGAAAGTTTTATTAACTGCAATACCATGTTGAGAAGTCATCACCTATTTCTAATTCGGACCTACCCAAGAGCTCTCCCACTTATGGCCATGGTGTAGGAACTCACAGAGACTGAAGAAAATCAGCTGTTATTTGCCATCCACCCTCCTTGCCCTGAAAAGCACAAATTCATAAATGTCTATTCATTTTGGGGCTTATAATGTGGGGTGAGAAAAATCCCCTGATGCATTGGAAAGGTGGAGTTCATGAGCAATCAGGAAACCTTTGTAGGCTTGTAAAATGTGAGAGGCATACCTTTGCAGCTTATAGGTCATATATTATGAATAGAGCCCACAGTCATTATACAATCAAATTTTATAGACTTTAATTGACTCCTTGAAAGCAACCTGAGGCTTTTAAAATGTAAGGCCTCCAAGAAAAATAATTCTTGAAGTATCTGAAGATGCTTGTAGGGCTGTTAAGGAATTCATTCAGGTTGTGTTTCTTGCTGCAAAATTTATCAAGTGGAGAGAAATATGTGCCTTCAGTATTCAATCAGAATATTTAGTGGTACTAACGCTTTTCCAACACTATATATAGAGTCTATAGAAAAAGCCTGCCGAAACCATTTCCCCTTCTTGGAATGCAAGAAGAGCTGACTTATTTTAAGTTTATTTTTACCAATTTAATCTTCAAAACTTCAAAGTTTGTTTTCTGCTGTATTTTTTAAGGCATAAACCCAGTCTCTACAGGATTACAGCCAAATATGTGCAACATCAGGGTACACCTGGAAGCCATTAAGACCTGCATTTCAAATCCTGCTGCAAGGGGGAGGTGGAAGACTCCATCCTCCTCCATCTCAATGTTGACACCCTGTTTCTATTAGGGTAACCTTGAGCCAAAGGTGTTCAAAATAACGAGTCAAACTGCAAACAAACACATTATAAAGAACTCTGCAGTACTGCTCCAGGGTAGGGTCAGAGGCCAATTATGTCAGGCTGAGATAGAGAATGACAGAAACCTCATAAAGGACCAGAAAGTTCTCAAAGAATAATGTGAAAGCTTTCAGGGATGTTTAAGCATACAAATATTTCATTTTAAAATGCGCAGGAATAATTTTTCTTTTCTTGATCATGTTCACTTAAAAATCTTTACTTGAGGTTAAAACAAAATCGATTATTTATTCTTCCACAGTCATTCTCTTGAAACTCAGGCTCAATTCCATGGCTTGTTTAGATTTCTTTTTTAAAAACCAAAAATGCTAATGTGATTTAGAACTCCTTTTTCTATACATATATATATATATTTCCTGGTAAATTGTGACTTGATACAGATATGAGATGCCAGATTGTTGGAAGCAAAACAGAAATTGCACTGTGAACTGCTATACCAGCTGGTAACCACATTTTCTAGAAAATCTGTGGGCAGGCTGTCTTGAGAAAACAGAATGGGAGCTAAAATTGGTGCTATTTTTGTGTGATAAGTAGATAACTGAAAAGGCAAAACACAACAATTCCACTTCAGAAGTGTTAGTTTTCTAACTATTCATATTTTTTTCTCTCTTTACATTAGCTGTGCCACAAAATACTTTGTTCATCCTTTTTAGCTTACGTATATACGTCTACAAAATTGGCTTTTCATATTCTATTTAGTTCGTTTCAAGCCAGGTGCAGTACTCCCAACACAGTATCGTAAAGAAAAGAAGAGATGGCTGCTGAGCTCAA
Organism: Tauraco erythrolophus; assembly: GCF_009769465.1. Lineage (NCBI taxonomy): Eukaryota > Metazoa > Chordata > Aves > Musophagiformes > Musophagidae > Tauraco > Tauraco erythrolophus. Next base: position 16,564,687 of record NC_141479.1, on the reverse strand, counting down.
CTTTTGTACTTGCAAGACAGCATCTTTTTTTGGAAATCATGTCAATTTTAGTGAGAAACACCATAGCACTGCTGCCACATTTGACTTATATGTGTTTATTATATGAACAACTTGATTACTTTTTTTAGCATAAACCTCTGATTTCTCCATTCACAGAGCAAGCAGCCCTTTGTTTCCTTTTAAACCAGTTGAGATCTGAATAGAGTCCCAAAAAGGCTGCTATGGTACCTGTCACAGCACGCGAAAAAATCCCTCGGCCAACTAACCTGCAACTCATGCACATGAAACTAAACCCAACCATTTAACTCAGGTGGGAGACTGTCCTTTTTACCTAGGGCAAGGAGGCTTTTTGAGATGTTTGGGACATCAAACTGGTTGAAGGACACCAGATGACGTCATGTGGACAAACAAAGGTTGTTTTTTCATCCTCCCAGATTCATCCCAGAGCTGCGAATGGAATTGCAAATGCCCAAGCTCCCAGTTTTTCCCCACGGGAGGATGGAGGAGCTCATCTCCCACTCCTTTCTGGCAGAGCCCGTCCCCGTTCGCCCTCCCTAGGCTCTGACCTGTGCTCCCCGTGGCCTCAGTGCTGCCAGGGGAGCATCCAAAACGACAAATATGTGGTTTAAAAACAAGTCTAGGCTCTAAGCAGCTGTCTAGCCACCGCTCCCGGGTCACTTCCAGGTAAACAGCAACAGACTTTTGGCACTCAGAGGCAGGTGAGGGAGACTGTGATAAACCTTGTTTGTCCAGGTGCACAGCTAGACACGGGTTTTGCTGTTTTTCTTCAGAAAACGGCAAGGTGGGACGGTGGGCTCTGCCCTCTGCCTGGCTGTGGGGATTTCATGCCGTCCCTGCCATCCCACCTGGCACTGGGAGCTTTGGAGGCTTTAAGCATGTTGGGGAAAAGCCTTTTTCAGTTTAAACAACACAAAGAAAAGACTAAACGAATCCTGCGCCTTAACCCTGGTAACAGGGTAGATTTGCTGGAGTAATTCTCCCACAGCAAAGCCAGATGGCTGAATGGGGTGAGAGCACAACGTCGGCCTCTTAGGCGTGATTTCATTATTATTATAACTTAAAGAACTGATTGTTAAAAGCAGGAGTTTCAGGGCTAAGACCATATGCAGCCACTGCTGGAAGCACCGTGAAAAAGTGATAAAGGATGAACCAGAGCAGAACTCGTTGTAAGGCAAAGAGACAAATCAAGGTTGCGACTGATACGGTTGTACTCTGGAAGTGTAAATAAATGTGAAACGCAAAGGGATTTCATTCCTGAAGTCTTACAAAGACTTTCCAAATTCACAGAGGAAGAGAATGTGTTTTTTTTTTGCTGCTCCACACACACAGAAATGATCTGCCCCATGAAACTGCATCAAGTTTTATGAATTTGCTTTCTTTGCAGCACATAATCCTGTTGACACTTAGCACCTTGTCTGGGTACCGAACACGAGTGCAAAATATTTCAAGGTGAAGTGTTTCCTTGCCATGCTTGCATGAGGAGTAATGGGAACACGGAACAAGAAGGTCTACAGAGGGGGCTGGGGTTCTCTCCTAACACCCAAAGTGTGGCCAAAAAGAGCAAAGCCACCTGTTTTGGTAGGAGATGGACCTCTTGGTAGAGATAGGGCAGCAGGGGCCAAACATCTGCTCTGCCGAGTCCTCATCGATTCCTGCTTCTTCACGGGGTGGTTAAGTTTTGTATTTCTCCGACCTTAAATTAGGATTCATATTTTGAGAAAAATTGCAAACAATGAGGTGAGTGTATGGGTTTGTACACAGCAAAGCTGAGCTGTTCCTGAGGGCAGCCTCGGCATGGGGACGTTTTACAGCGGGTTAGCAAAGAAAAGACGCTTTAGAAGTAAAATCTTTGAAAGGTATCAGGAGCAAATCCCCTTGTGTTTAACATTGACCTCTGGGACACACAAATACTGGAAATAACTGCAGTAGTATTATCCAGTGGTCTTAAGAAGCTGGTAAGTGTTTAAGCAAGCATCGGACTTCTGCCTTGACTCCTGTTTTCCCAGGCCAGCAGCTCTAAACGTCAGAACAAACCACCGTCAAAGCCAGGCCAATATAAACTCACATCATTTCACGTTTAGCTCCATATATTTAATTACACATAGAGTTAGAGAGCTAGTGCATTTTAGTTAAAATTATACTGACAGGCAAAACTCTCTGTAGCATTTAATACAATTGAGTAAATGTTTTCCTCCTGAAAGTACCCTGGGAGGGAGGGAGAGTAGGTTAACTAAGGTACTTAAAATGTGAAAAGCACATGTAGCATATCACCAAATACATTTTGAGTTGTGTAAAAGATATGCCTTGTTCTAACAGCTAAGTCTTAAACTCTTAGAAATTAGAAACACCTGCACATTGTGTCTCAATGCCATATTTATTTGTCTGTGAATATTTATAAGCATTTAAACTACTAATGTTGTTGGCATTGTTAAATCTTGATTGTGAAGTTTGTAAATATTCAAAAGAAGCAGATGTTTACTAATCCCATTTACCTTTAAGGGAAAAAAATGTAAAACTGGAACTAAAGCAGATTGTTAAAGTGTTTTCCCAACAGAAACAACCAAAATAAATTACTGCAATCTGAAGACTATAAAGAGTGACTTCAAAGGTCAAAGGATTAAAGACAGTCTAAACCATGAAATGCATTTTATTAGATTAATAAAACATATGATTTTGCTAACTTAATTATATGAACAAATTAGCTGGAAAGGAACTTCAGAGCTTGCCATCCCAAATTAACGCTGGCTGCAGCGAAGGTGCAGCAGCTACTGCCCCGCTCTCAGCTAGCTTACACGCTTTTATCCCCGCACGGAGCCGACTCAAAAGCGCGAGTAAAGGAAAGAGCGAGGAGGGTTCTCGGGAGCGGGGGGTGACGGCTGCGGCGGCGGTGGGAGAGCAGAGCCCTGTACGGCTGCCAGGGCTATTCATGGGCTTCAAAGAACTTGGTCCTGCTCTGGGACCGCAGCTACAGAGCAGGCTCAGCCCGTGCCAAGAAGGCCTACACTTGGCTCCGCCGAGCAACCAAAACACTAATTCAGTTCTCTGTTCATCTGTTTTAAATCATGCTTTTAAGTGTATTTATGTGATAAAGAATTGAAGCTGTTTCTTTTGGCCATCTAAATAATTGGGACACTCTCCTTTTCAAATAGATTGACATTTAAGTACAACAAGCACATTGAAAAGTGAATTTTGGCTCACGGAGCATTGAATTTGCTTAACTCTTGCAGAGCTTAATAGTGGCTCTTTTCGAAGTCAGGTTTCTCAAGGAAATATAAGCCTTCCGAGGCCTGATCCTGTTCTCACAGAAGTCAGGGAAAGCTTGATTTAAAACCATCTCAAAAAGAGTGTTGTAGCATGGACCATTTTGCACAAGCAAAGAAACTATATTTTGACAAAAGACTGCATTATTTAATTTGCAAAGAAACTCCACCTCAAACCAAGACACCGAAAAAGCTATTGTTTACTCTCACTACATCAGCAGAGATGAAGAAATTCAGCAGAAAAAAGTCCACCTTTAAGATAGGGTGTTAACATCGCAGGAGACAGCAGCAGAGAGAAATGCGATAGTGCCACATTTTGCAAGATCACTCTCATTAGCTTTATGAAAGTTCCGATTCACGTTCACTTGGTTAATTCACCGGCACAGATACAGCTGGAAGGAACAGTGCCTCCCCAGCTCCTTCTGCTGTGACATTAAACACGGCAAGGTTATCATTTAATATACCGTCACCAAAGAATTGATTTATGGCCTTGGAGAGGGGGTGGGTCTCTCTTTCCCAGTACTTTACAATTTGCTTGGACAACACTGGAAACAAATCCTTAAAATTTCTTAAGCAGAAAAACTCGATACTGCTAACCCAGTGAAATAAGTTCAAATTTGTCTTCCTCCTTAAGTGCAGCTCACTCCAGATGCATGCTTTCCTGATCCATTTCCCTATTCACTGTTTAAGGGTTTCCATACTGTATTGAAAAAAAAAAATAATAAAAGCTTTTACCATTTTTACTTATTATTCATTCCTCAGACCACCACTATCTTGTGACAGCAGAACAGTATTTCACTTCAATAGCATCACCACCACGTGCTCACCCCATCAGTAAGCCCCTCAGAATCCACTAAGTTTCAGTCTAGCGAGATGCGATAAAGTGATGCAATGTCCACTAAAAACTAAGGATTAGTGCTCTTTCCAAATGAGAGAATGCTTTGAAAGGTCCTCCTGGTTGCTATTTTAGTCTGCATATAGATCCCCACACAAAACCAGACTTTTTGTTTTCTTTGTTTCTTTCTCTTTTTCTAAATAACATCCTAATGCGTCATCAGCTTTGGATAGGAAAGGAGACATACATGGTTCCAACATTTTTAATTTTCAAGGTCATGTAGCTCAAATCATAGGGAGAAAGCTCTCTTGGGTCCGTGCAGCAGTGGCTGAACATGCAAACAAACAGCTAGATCTGGTAACAATTTCAGCCTGATTTACTGGGGTTAACCTTACATGGACTTAGGATTTTTTGTCTTACTGAAGGGAAAGCGGAACAAAACAAAAAGCAAAACCTTCACTTTTTTAGACTGACGATACAAAGTCATCTCACAAAGTCATCTCTTACTAATGCAGTGTCATCTGGCTCTGCTTCCCAGCGAGGAGTGGTTTGGCCAGCCACGTCCAGAGCCAGGAAGACCTTTCCAGCAAAGTCATACCAGATATCTCCTGGTTATAACAGGGCAGGGTGACGGGACATACGGGCCACTCACTTCTCTGGGGGTGCAGATCTCCCTCCTTACTGTTCAACCCTATCTTTAGCTGTCCTTACAAACCTTTGCTTCTGCCTACCCCTGAGTCAGCTCTATGCACAAGCCCAGACTCAGCCAGGTAGCCACCAAAAAGCATACGTTCTGCTGCCCTGCACCACAACACGTAGCAATACCTACTTCTGCTAATGGTCGCCCTTAAGGGATTGAAGACCATATTAATACTAATTCATGTTAGGATGCTCTGAATCAGCAAGACTCATAACAAAATGAAAATAGCAGCAGCTTTGCATCATTACAACTCTACCCCTTGTGGATTTTCTGCTGGTGGCAATCTCTCTGAGCTGGCGGAGACTAAAATATTCTCCTCTTAATACCATTTTCCCTCTCTTCAACTCCTACACTCAAAGAAAGCTGAGTTTACTAAGTGGCACTACTTTCTTATTTTAATGAATGCATGCAAAGCATATTTATATGAGTACTAGAGCTTAGAAGTTTAACATCAAGCTTTCTCATTGTAGATCCCACACTCTACTTGCTATTTGTATAGTTTTTATTCAAAAGAATCTCATACTACAACGCAAGTCAGAACAGCAGCAAAAGCAGCAATGCCTACTATTTACTGTATTGAGCTCTACCAACAATCTTCTTGTCACCTCTGAAGGTTAAATATCGGGATAACAGTCACTGATAAAACACAAAACGGCATTAGCGCTTCACGCGAGAGCAACTGCAAGATCCTCACTTGCAACCCTTTGGTGTAAAACATGTAAGGCTTTCTTTGTCGAGCCGGTGAGACGCTAACCTTGTTTATCTGCGAATGCAAAACAACATTCCCCATCCAGCAGTGTCACTCTGACCTTTGTGTGGAGCCTCAGTTCTCCCCATGCAGCATAACAATGCTGCTTTTGTGCAGCCAGTGTAAGGCCATGGGAGTCAGGATTTACTGCTCCGGCAATTTAATCATAACCTTCATACTTTGTGGCTTGTTCAGTTGGCATTTTAAAACAAAAATATATAAAATGCCAGAACTTTTTCCTCGCTTCTCCTATCTGTTAACTGATATTCATTATCACTCACTTTCTAAAAGATTTCTTTTTGCTAAAAACACAGGAAGGAAAACCCCAGAAACAAAATGCACAGAACGCTTGCTCTGCTAACACAAAGTGAAGGATATAGCTTTAAAAGCTCCAACTGAATTGCCTTTTTGTATACCATGCAAAAAAAAAAACACAACAAGGCAGTACTTAATATTCTAAGTATTTCTATGCCCACATTCAAGCTACAAAGAGCAAAAGTTAGAAACCTGTTAACATTCAGAAACAGGTATTAGAATAGTAATTTTCTAACCTTTATTCATTGCAGGTGCAGGCCTTATGTGTATTTAACACGCATTTTCAGAAGAGATTTACAAATAGCTAAAGCAGTGGCTCTGAACTGCAGAGGGCCACAATACGGGAAAGACAACATGAAGTGCAGAGTGAGTATTATGGATCTGTTCCTGAAATGAGTTGAAAACCTATGATCCAATTAAATCAATAGAAAACACAGCTGCTCGAGTACTCTAGGGCCCAAGCTGTAAATCTCGGCACTGAACACAACCTCTTTTATTTTTTTTTTTTTTTTTCCCCTAGGGGGGTTACCTGCTTACCCAGGAGCGGTACTCGTGGCACGGTCTGTGTGCATCGGGCCAGCTCCCACAGACACCTTTGCAAGCGGTGCTCAGCCTGGCAGCTTTGGCTTGGGGGGGTCGTGTGAATGCCTCTTTTCAGTTTCAGTCCCATGTGGTTTCACACTTCGACCCCACAAGTTCACTTTGAACTTCAGGTTCAAATGAATGCAAAATCCCAACACAAAAACCAGTCAAAACCACTGCTTGTTGTGGGAGTTAAACAAAAAAATATAAACTAATCTTATCGTTTCAATGAATGTTTCCTTACAGTGCGCTATTTAAACGGAATACTGCTCCTCCTTCCTTAGCTTTTGTATGAAAGTCCCTTAATACCACCATTGTCTTTTCCCATGTGCTGTCTTCTAAGCATCTATATGCAACTGTTAAGTTTCGTATCATGACTCTTCAAATGTACTCAGATAGTATGTATCACTGCAGTAAGATTAATCCCTTTAATTTCATATATGTATAAATAGCATGTCTGTGCCGGACTTATAGACAAATCTAAATCAATGTTACACCAGGTCAGTCCTGAAGTTGCATGTGTTTGTATATTTATGTCTGTATCTGTGAGAGAAAGGAATGGTATTTTTAAGTAATTAAGCAATTTAATGAATATCAGTCATAGGAGGGAAATCGAGTTTAAATTCAAGTCTATCCTTTGCTTTTAATGCCAGAAGAAACTTTATGATGACTTTCTTTTTCCAGGAAAACACATAGGCGATGACTGATAAGAACCACTTATTCTGTCTCAGGTTACTATGGAAGTATTTGGCTAGGACTTAACCCTACTGAATTCAAAGTACTTGTACAGTTTTACTGTAGGGAAGTTCTAAAGTGTCTCACAGTTATATTCCAGCACTCTTAAAGCTGCTATGATAATGGCAAAGCACTCAGACGCTTGTTTCATGTAGTTCAGAACAATAAAACAATTTAGCAAGTTCTATGTGAATGCACAGCATTAACGAGAGCCTGATATCTTGCATACTTGCATTTCTGCATCTAATTGACACACTTGTTTTGGGGATTGCATGAAAAAAGGTCAGTTGCTTGAATATAGAAAATATCACACAATACGTAACCAGTCATCTTCAGGCAAAAAAACCCCAAAAGTTCTGTTTGCAATCAAAATAAACTTCTGAGCCAAAAACAAGGCAGGTGGCTACACCTGTATTTGCTGTGCTAAACTGTGAAACTAAAACTTTTGAAAAATCAAGACCTCTTCTCAGATATAGTTGCCATTGGAGAATTTGTTTCAGCCTTTGCATTCAATATACACCTGCCACATATTGATTTTTTTTTCCTTCAAAGCTAATCTTTTGACTTTCTCACTGCAAAGAAGAAACATTGTCAGACTGATTATGAGGAAGCTCACTAACAGCTCACACATTTGATGCTCTGGCTATAATGTTGTACAAATCTAATGTCCTAAGTCCTGGATCATGTACAAATAGAGAAAACAGCATCAAAGATGCAGCTTTTCCCCAGGTATTGGTCTTTCAGCTTGCAGAAGATTCATTTCAAAACATGCTGGAATAACTGACTGGCTGCACTGAAGCCCATAATTGTCTTTATATGGAAGCCTTTGTACTACATTACTTGAAATATTTTAAAGTTTTATTACAGTGTTTGAAATTAACGAGGCAATTAGTGAGACCTGAGACTGTGTACTGGTCAAACAAAACTGCCATCAATAGTACTTTGTAAAAGTCAATGGATGTCTTGGGTTTATGGGCCAAGTGTAAGTGTGTGTCCATAAACACACCTTTTCATTTTTATAACTACAGCTTAGGTTTTAAGGAAAAGTACGTATTCCCCAAATCAACTTATATCACTGTTTTCTGATATAAGTAACAACGGGGGAGAGAGAGAATGGAGATGATCAGACCTCACAATAAGAGGAGTGGGTTCTTCCCCAAACTGGCAAGGGACTGATAAAACATTTTTGTAATTTAATATGGTCTTTCTCCTGAGATATCAAGGCAGTTGAAAAGTATATGACCAAAATAGCCCCGAAAAGTGCTATGCACCCTTGAAAAGACAACCAGCAATAAGACTTCTATCCAGAACAGCAGAGTCAAAGGTGAACGTACAGCAACGGATTCCTCACTTCCAGCCATAGGTTGTAACAGACATTTCAGGAGAACTGATGTCCACAAAAAAGTTTTTGTAACAGGAAGGAGGACTTCATACATGTCTTATTGTATGTTATGAGCAGACATAAACAAGCATACATTTTTCTGGACCTTTCAATAGGTACAGGAGACACCTGTAATCAGTGCTACCACCACATGTAGCTATCTGGCTTCTGGTAAATGACATGTGTTACTCATTTGTTTCCTGCGTAACCAAAGTGTGTTTACTGCTATGAAATGAAGTTGACATTTACAAAGCATAATTATCCTTAAAAAAAATTACTTTGCCATAGCTTTCAACAAACTCAAAATAGACTGGAAAAGAAACAAGAACTGCTGTATCTTATTAAAGTTAACATTTTATTGAGCAGGTGGAAAAAGAAGTCAGCTGTCTGTTCTTAGTTTCTTTCCTCTCTGACTTCTCCTGGGAAGAGATGTATTCTAACATCTGAGTATTTTTTGTTTTCATCCGGGTATAATTCTGGTTAAAATTTTGATTCACAATAGTCAAGATCAAAACCAGAAACATGTGGTTGTCTTAGAGACTACAAAACTCCCCTACTTAGGTTTCAAGCCAAAGTTTCTAAAATCAAGCTGAGACTGAAGCATATCATAACTGCAAGACATCAAATGCGAAATTAAGTGACAGATAAGTAATCCGACAAGACAATCACAACGACAAGAGTTTATTCACCTCTGCTGTTCAGAGTCACATCTACCTATAATTGATGGCATACATATTTCCACAATTTGATGCAACATTTACATTAGTTTAATCACTTTCAGCGAGCCTGGTTCATTACTTGCATGGCACTGTATCACTTGCACTTTACTTACTTCCCTAATCAAAGAATATCTCAATTCTTTGGACCAGACAAATGGATATAGATTTTACAGGAACCAAACAAACTAAATGCATATGCATTATTTTAACAGCAAAGCATTTATATTCCCTCGTAGCTGTGATTTCTAATCCAACTGGTTAATATTATTCACTGAAAAATCACATTACAGTAATTTAAAAGGATAATAAACACATAACAATAAATAGTAACGTTCTAAGCTCTTGCCATTCCAATAAAGCTGTGATTCAGTCAAGTTCAACCATGGGTATGGAAGCAAGCCATTCCTAGTCATCAAAATGAAAAAAAAAAAGTTAAGATCCATTGATTTCAGTAGGGTCTAAATGAACGTTTAGGTTCTGGATGGACTAAAGGTAAGCACACTCCTGAACTAGAACCCAAGGGCATACACACCAAATGATGCCAGAACTCCAATGTTACTTCAGCTATTCTCTGTTAAAAGTTCTTTCAGCGAAATCTTGTCATTTCTCTGTGCGCAAATCCTTCATGCGTACCACCCACAGCAAAGGGTGGCAGATCATGGTAGTGCTTCACTTACGTTTAAGATTTTCCTATTGCTTTACCTTGTCAATAGTCTATAATCATATATCACAACATTCATTCAATGTTTTATTACGTTACCCAACAAGCACCATGCTGTAGCATCACAAAACCTTTACGACTGCAGTTAAGTTCCTCTAGACAGAGATTTATTTTTTTCTTAATTCTTTTCATTATAAAATGTCCTTTATTTTCCTTTAATGACAGATTATAAGTTCACTCTAGAAAGAGATTTGTGCACACTGTGGTTGACACATATACTATTGGAGAAATTCTTGTTGACTCTGAGGTGTGCTTACATACAGTTATAAAGTACGCTTGGATATTTTAAGTCTTTTTCTTTCTTTCTTCTTCTTCTTTCCAATATTCAGTGAAAAATCTATGAAGTCTACTGCAGCTACCTAAGTCAGAGTCTGCCCTAGATCCTACATCCAAGCTCAGTGTGAGAACTTTCCATGCAGCGAGCAGGAGACACCAGACATGAGACACGCAGTGGTGGTGTCCTTTGACCCGTTAATCCTTTCCAAATCTGCAGTGTGGGACAACTGCGTAACAGCATCCATCAGTCTAATGTCAAAAGGAGTTCCCAAGATGGGCTCTGTATGATTGTTTAAGGGCTTTCCAAAGCAGTTACTAATACTTTGTACCCAAAAAGACATAAATTAAACATTTTCAGGACACTACTAGTTCAGACACCCAACTGGTCTTTCTTATGAGGCTCTACCAAGTCTACGTACTTGCCTGGACACTACGGTACAACGCCTTCTATCCTTTCCCTGTGCTGGAGAGGCAGAGCACAAACGACAGAAACGTGGACACTTTGAGGACTTGCCAACTCTGCTGATGTTGGTGATAAAACGCTACTTCTAAGGGTAGTCAGTCATCCCGTCTTTTTGAACAGCGTGGGGTTGGTGGGCAGGCAGCGACGCCGCAGGAGCGCAGGGTCGACACCCATAAGCACCCGGAGGGACGCGAGCTGGGGTTTCCAGACCTGCTGGCACAGCCAGCTCTGTCCGATGGTCACAGGAAACATCTGCGTTTCTAATACTGGCGAAACCTGGGTTTTCCCCCAAATTTTTCCCATGGTAAAGTGATCATAAAGGTTTGAAGGTGAAAGTGCTCAAGGCAGGAGAAATTCAAATTATTTTACTCTACATGATCGCTTCAGAATATTTTGTACTTAAAACATTTTTGAAACACGGGTAGTCCTGTGTCAGAGTCACTATTTTTCACATACACCAGCAAATGTGTTTTTGAAGAAAACACAAGAAACAAGGGGCAAGAAAGGCTGGGCAGATTCTACCTCCAGTATTAAATATTAATATTAGTTAATGAATTACTGAAAATCAATATTAAATAAAAAAAAAGTATTTGTTTTGTAGCTCCATGTGGCACCTTTTCTCTTAATACTGGAGTTTTTATGTGGCATTTAGAAGCTTTATTGTTTCAATAGCAAAGGTAAGGAGGTTAATTCCTCTTTAACAAGGGTCTCTCGCCCCCTTTTCCTCCCCCCTCTCCTTTTTGGCTCGGCCCAAATTTCTAACACTACCTTATGAAACGTAGTATACAGCTTTTAATTGTGCCCAGAGGCAGTACAACTTCAGAGAGGGTTTGGAGCAACTGGCAGAGGATTTGCAGAACAGCTGTGTTCCGGGAACATGTGCGGCGCGGTGCAACAGCCCCGTCAGCACCTGCACCCGCTTAGCGCGCCCGCCCCCACCGCGCCACGCACGCTCCACATCTGGGATTAATCACCCCTTTTAAAGGAATTAATACTCTTAACGTTTTTATTTTATTATACCTGTAGGAACATGATGCTATATTAAAATCCGAAGCTTATAAGTAGTATTTTGTTCAAGCCAGAGTTACTGGGGGGAATAAAACCTCCCTGTGCTTTGCCAAGAATGAATTGTTTTAATATCCCAACATTCAATATTATTTATTATTAAAGTCAAGCGCTGCTTTGGTGAGTAACTGGCTTTCTTGTGCTTTAACCTCCTTTTCCCCACTGAACTCTACCTTACAGTTTCAACATTTGCTGGAAATAAGCCCCTATAGTTCCTCCTCCCCTCACCATTTTCTCAGTGTACTCTATTCATGTTGAGAGGTTCAAAAAAAAAAAAAAAAAGTCCTTTAAAAACATGATATTATTTAAATGTCATTCAGTTCCAACAGCGGTATTTGCTCACATAGTTTAGACAGCACAGAACTCTATTCACGCATGAGTTATACCACATTAACCATTTACGATAGATTTTCATGTTAATTCTACAGGGGAGGAATCATATTAGATTTGCCCATTCTGCGTAACTTATAATGGAATTCAGCAACATGAGTCCTGCTCGTTATAATGATGGGGACTAGAGAGGAAAGCTGAAGAGGAGGGAAATCAGCTCTGTTATTAATACATTTAAACACACAAATTTCCCAAAAGTCAGGCACCCGAGCGAACACTTTTGAGGCAAAACCACAAAGATTTGCTGCTGTTTATGTCATTTGGGAGTGCACTAGAATTCACTTTTGATGATTTCTCTGAATCAACAGTTTATCCCAACATCTGATGCACCAAAATCCACAAGCAATAGAAAAATACAATGCTAATACTTTCTGCGTTATTCTACAGAGCCAAAAAAAGTATAATGTTAAACCTTGTCTTGCAACATTTCACACTAAGAATGTTTTGGTTGATAAATATTTAAGGTTTTTGTCTTGAAGTTCACCATTTATCCAGGAACTAGAACAGAAACATTTATCCTCTCAGACTTCTGGGTAAATATAATCCCAAGTTTCTCAATACATATTTACTTAATTTGAAAATTTAGTCAGCAAAAGTATTTATGGCATGAAATACTCTGAAAATTAAGCAAAGAAGTACAACATCCAAAACCGGTGCAAACATTTTGCTTCAGGATTTATTGTCCAAACGGTCCCACACAGTCCTTTTGCATTCCATAATTCAGTCTCTTAACTTTGTCCTACTGAGCTGGACTTGTTCAGTGGCAAAATAATTCTTAAGCCAAAGCCATATTGGTCATGGCCATTCTTAAAGCTAATTTTTCTTGAAATTGAGAACTGGCCAACCTCAGCAGGCTTCTGCTCACATCTATCTATGTTGGGTACCCTCTTCTTGAAGCAGACAGCCTACAGCACAAGACTAATTGGGGTTTTTTTGCTCTCTATGCCAGTCTTCACCCGCTTTGCTCAGTGCTCAGACTTGTTCTTCCTTCAGAGCAGATTTCCCTATTCCTGTCATAGGGCACAGTATATTTATAGTAACTGTAGCCTAAAAATCTAAGTACTTAATTAAATACGTGCAGTTCTATTTTGAGAATTACCATACCCTGCTTGAATATTATGTATATTACAGATTTTAACAAGGAAGAGGGAAGAAGGGAAACTCTTGCTGCTCCAGCCCATGCTGCCAGAGAAGCCTCCCTGACTCACTGAATTTCTCATCACCCTCACCTTGGGAACAGCCCCCAGGAAAAATCCACTCAACTCCACGGAATCCCGCAGCACCTTTTGTTGGGACTTAGCCCTTTTAATGGAGGTGTTGAATGTGTTTTTAAATGTACTTGGTATTTCTTCATTATTCTATCGTGGTTTTGCCATGAGGGCATGACAGATGTGTGTTAATTTGAGCCTTAGCTAGCTCCTCTCACCCTGATTTTAATGGAGCTGAACAAGTTCATACGCCACTATCTAACTCATTGAGAAACTGTAATCAGGCTGATTTATGCAACGGGCAAACCCAGATCTTTGACTGAACCTGCAGTCCAGCCTTAACAAAAATGGAAACAAATGCACGTATAGTTGCCCACAGAAGTCCAGTTAGCGGAGAAAAAAAGAGGAGACTATGAAATTAGTAAAGCAAATGCATGGTTGCACAATTTTAGTTTTGGAGTTGTAGTGCACTGCCTGTCCTGAGTGGTAATTTCCTCTCCATTACTGGAAAACAAATCCTGAGGGGCAGAGGTTGGGAGGATATCGTATGAACAGACTGAGTGCAATTTCAAGCATTGATGACTGGGGATAGGGACAAGGGGGTGAACAGAAGCACCAATCAAGTATTCCTGTTTTCCCCCAAATTCTACTGAAGTGTGGGGGTGGGTGAGTTGCTTTTGTTTCTTTAAATACTTCCCTCACTGATGTTAGGATGCACAGGGAGGAAGCTGGCCCTGCTCTGAGGAGGCAGAGGACCAGGTGACCTCCAGAGGTCCCCTCCAGCCTAGATTTTTCTATGACTCTAATCAAAACCCTCAAGAGATGCTGAATCTGGCAATGTCAAACATACCCAGGAAATGTAAAATTAGAACTGATTACCAAGACGTTTGTAAACCAGAACCCTCTGATGCCATTATATGGTCATCTAACACTTGGACAGAAGCCTTTGCTGCCTGAAAAATGTTGGATGGAGCAGCCTAATTTCAAAACAGTTTGCTGCTCTGCCAGCTTTTCCCTATGGAAAATAAAATTGCAGAAATCTTGGGAACTGGTAAATTTGCCAAGCTGGAAGTCAGGTTATGAATTTAGAAGACATTTAAAAAAAATAAATCAGTAATTAGACGGTAAATTGAGAAGTAAAACTATATCTCAGAACTACAGGAATAGATTATAACATTAGGCAAGAAGCAACGTTTGCAAAAGTACTAAAGTGATGTAGGAGCCTCTGTCTTCCTACTGCAAATAAGGACCCTGGCCCTCAAGGCCTAGGAATAAGTCTGCACTAGGAGCTTATGTCAGTGTAACAAAATTATCTTTGGACATGATTCTTTTGACATATCTCTGCCATCAAAACTCCCAGTATGTATAAACATCTTAGGGAAAAGTGCTTCTACTAGTCAAGGAACTCCTGAAGTCCTTTTTTTTTAATCAAGGAGCTGTATCTAAAGCCAAAGGACTACGAATGTAAATTATGGCAGCAGATTCTTTTGTACAGCCTAATAGTTAAGCTAAGTCACGCTTCAATTTAGACATTTTGGTGCTAAATAATTTTGTTGCTTTAGGAAATTTTAACAAAAAGCAAGATGAGTGCAGATTGCTTAGTAAAATAGTTTTTTTTTTTAAAAAAACAAGCAATATCCAGGAATACTTGTATGATTTGTTTCCCTCCCGAGAAATGAGATTCACATCTACTTTCTTGGATGAAAATTTTGTGACTAAATTTCAATGTAAAAGATGAAATTTGTTTAGAAAAGAGTTTATCCCACTCCTTAGACTAAATCTCATAAAAATCCCAAAAAGCACAGTCTGCAGAATCTCAGGTGGCCAAACACATGGCAGGACCAGGTGAGCTACACATCACCTAAGAGAAGTCAAAATTTTTAAAAAGTCAAACCACTATTTTTCCCTAGTCTTCAGCCTAACCTCTCAGGCATTAATTACATATTCTGCTACTTTCAAGTAACAATTTTGATTAATAGTCCAGCAGCCTCCGTTTTCTGCTTGGCAGAAGAGAGTCACCCTTGATGGGAAATCACACATATTCTGGGACTAGACATGGTCAGTTTTACTCGGCATTAACCAAGACACTGCTTAAAGTCAGGTTTATAGAAGCAGAAAAAGAAAAAAAAGGCTGAAAAAAACCTGCCAGTGTGAAGAATTTACCTTTGGTTTAAAATCAGAGCAGCAGAATCTTGTGCCCTATGTGCTATTCATTTGTCAACACATTTCCCTACGATTAAGTCCCTGTTACACGTTACCAGTGGGATCTCCCAAAAGCTTTCTACGCTGCATGAAATGGGGGGAGGTAAGGCAGTATGGAGACAAGCAAGCTTTGCAGGAGCATGTGTTCAGTCCTGACTCAGGTATTTTCCTCTGTATCCTAAAGGAAGATGCTGATTCATCATAATTTTTCACTTAGACAATAGCTGTTACTTATCCAATCTGAGATATTTGTCACTGTTTTAGATTCTACTTACTTTATCTGACCTTGTAATTATTGAAAGTATGGATGCTATTTTTGATTAAGACAAATTTTATGCAATGCTCATGTTCCTGGATGTCTAGTAATCTGTGCTCCAGAACCATCCCATAACTCTATTTTTTTTCACTCTACAAAAATAATTTTACAAACACTCACTCACTCTCTTCATGATTGTCACAATTTCTGCCAGAGAGAGCCCAGGGCTGGTAAAGTGCCAAGCAGGGCTTAAACATACTGAAGAGCTTCAAAGAGAAATGCACACAATGTTATTGATGTCAGGCTCTCACTTTAATAAATGCTTAAATTCACAGCATTAAAAATAACCAATCAAGGGGTTTTCTTTCTCATCCCCACTCTTACAGTGATCCTGAAATCTGTTTTAAAAAAGGACACTACAACTCTTGCTTCTGCATGGTGTTCAGTACTCTCAAAGTCACAATATGATTTTCATTAGAGGGAGAAATGTTTGGAAAATTGTTATATGAAGTCCATAAATCTGAAGATAAATAATGAAAACGAAACTTCCCATGAAATGCCCCAGCGTTCATTTTATTTAATATTCTCCATTGGTGAAAATAAATTAAAAATGAACAAGACTTGTTTATGCCTGCCTTACACTATTCTCTATGTTTGAATAGCAACTGCATATTAATTTATCAGGATCCCATAAATTATAATTAGCCAGGAGGATTAACAACATAAATCCTTGAATTTAAAACCAACCTGCCCTGCTCTCTCTTCCCTTAGCCCTAAAGTGAAAAAGAGCCATAAAACCCATCACTGCTGTTTGATCCATTAAACTCAGGAGACACTCCTGTTTCAGCCCAGCTACTGGAGGTAGATGCTTTGCAAAATCTTTTTTAAAGTTACAGCAGCCTTCCTGGAAGCATGAGAGGGCACGGACAGGAAAGACCCAGCCTGAGCATGGTAGATGACTCTTGCTCTTTCCACTGCATCACTAGCTGACACCAGGGAGGCTTCTCAGTATGCAGGAAATGGGCAAAAGATCTTGCTAGTAAAATAGGTGAGGCACAGAGGTATCATTTCCTAAGCACACCTTTGTGAAGATAAAAGGAAAATCTAACTAAAGCGGCTACGCGTTTGACTGTACGTGCAGACCTGGTAACATTAAGGATCTTCCTTCTGCAAGTGTAGCAGATGCACTGGAATCAGGACACAACCCTTTCCCTACAATTTTATCATCCTTAAGGATCAGTTAAGGGCAAAACAAGTCACGTGCCCACATACATGTAAATCACCTTGAGCATTGTACTGATACACAAATTATCCCAAATAATTTAAAGTGCTTTGGCAGAAACGCACAACCCATTTGTACGCGCAACCAGGAACTTCAATCACAAATACAAACCTTAAAACCCACTTCCTTCCCCCTCACTCCAGAAAGACTTACGTGAAACACTGGAGAACAGCAAAGCTGAAACCTGCCAGTCTCACCCAAATGTTCCGGTCCTGCCCAGCGAGGCGAGGTGCTGCCGAGCTGCTGCCCTGGGAGAACAAGCCCACACCACTGCACAATGAGGACACAGCTTGTCTTTCAGAAGAACACTTTAAATCGCAATATCTGTTAGTTTAATACATTAGGTAAACAACAACAAGTAGTCAGTTTGGATAGGTTTTATTTTTGGTTACAGACTGCTTTGCAAGGGTCAGACAAATATGCTCAAGATATGAGCAATCCAAAGAAAATCTTTAACAGGTGCAGCAATTTGTATATGGTACTCGCTTTTTTTTTAAAAAAAAAAAAATTGTTGCTTGCAGGAGCTCAAGTACTTGTGAAGACACCAAACCCTTATGGTCATTGTACCAGCAGTGCACACAGTGAGCAGGGATTATGGAGCAGAGCCAGAGGCATACGCCGGCACCTACCACGCACACAGCCATCGGGTAGAATAAGAATGTTTTAAAGCCAGGAGAGCAGTGTTCCCAAAGGCAGGAAAATATTAAATACAAGCCTACGAGCTGACACACCAAAGATCCAAGTGAGGAACTCTGTTTGCTCCTCCCTACCCAAGAGAGAGCACTGAGAAAAGACTTTTGCACAGTCACCCAACAAGAGGCCACATCCCGATGCAGCCACCACCCTTGTATTCTCAGGAACCTGGGAGGGACATGGATGTGGCATTAAGGATTGCCAGTCGTTCTGGATTAAGGATCCTTAAAGATCCTCTCCCTCCCCAACAGCCTGAGCTGATGTTTACCATTGGCCCTTGCTTTCCTGGCCTTACGGAACGGTGCTGAGCTGCAAAGTGAGAAAGTCAAGTAAACTAACAGAAAAAAAATAGTCACTGAGAAAGGGGTGAGCAGGGAGGGGAATGGCAATATATGCCAATGACAGCTCGTGTCTCCGACGGGTGGACTTAGGAACAGCTAAAGGTGGTAAGCTTCAAAGGTAGAGCCTGACTCTGGTTATCAGCCCTGATGTTAACGGGTTACCACCTTGGATTTCATTCCATTGATATTGCCCAGGTCTCCTGAGCTGCGGGAAACCTGTGACCTGAACCCACAGAACAAATCTCTCGCAATACTGTTGACTGAGACTATTTTTTCCTCCTCATGATTAATGTTACGGGGTCTGACAAAATACAGGGGCAGCATTTTTTGAGCTCGATATGAGTTATCCAGGGAAAGGCTGCATCAGGCACACATGCTGTACGCGTAGATAAGGCGGCTCAGATCAGCATGTGATATACCTGGGCGTGCTGCGTACAGTGGGTGAGCTGAACATGACACGGAGTATTTCTGCTCACTTCACACAGCTGATATTTATCACAGCTCCTTTCAAATGCTTATCTCCATCCTTTGGAGTTCACTTGCACGGCGAACGAGGTGAACTCCCAGGTGGAACATGGGCTCAGAGGTGTCAGGGGAGGTTTCCATTCAATAAAACCAGGATATTCCCTGGTTTAGAGAGATACGGGATATACACCTCAGCAAATCATGTTTCTGTAGGATTCTTACACGTGCAAGTAGTATAAATATATCCAGTATGAGATACATGAACAAAGGAAAACAAAAACAACCTCTTTTCATTATATATATACGTATATATATACATATATATACATATATATATAAAGATTTTCTAAACATATATGCACAAACACACAAAACTCTGCCTGGCTCTTCTGTTTGTCTTTAATAACAAAGGTATAGGAAAGCAGCTTTCATTTTTGGTATTTCCCTTGCCTTCTGAGTAAGAGAAATAAGACCTACCAATTTAGACAGCTATGCTTAGCTGTCCTTACTAAGCACCAAAGTGAATGATTTGACTAAGATTATGTAGCCAAAGGGTCATTCACCTCTCTTAAGCAAAAGAAATCACAGCTGGAATATAAAGTGTTTGTCCCCTTGTATTTAAGGGACAAAAAAGGAAAGGAAATCAGGTTGCACACAAGCAAACAGAAAAAGAGAGAAGTTGTTAGGCATAAATGCAATGAGCTTCGCAGGAGGAGGCTGGAAATAAGCATCTTCTTAAAAAATTTCACTGCGGCTTATTGTAAAGGAAGCTCCTGTATTCATTCCATGAGGGAATAGGAAAGTGCACTCTCTGTACAAGGCTGCAGAAGAAGGAAAGCTCTGTAAGCCCAACCCAACTCCCTTAATTATTTTAATTGCAGCAGTGTGATGCCAAGGTGCTGAATTACCCCCTCAGGCTCTGGCTGCTTAGCCAGGAGGTACTGAATTAAACTGTCAGAACATGCAGAAAAATTGCAATGGTGCCTGTCAACGGTATTTGTTAAGAGACACGGGTGAGGCTAGTGACTTGTATAGAAAAAGAGCTGCCAATGCAAAGTCGTCAAAGCACAGCACTGGAACTAATGGGGTATTCAGAGGTCTTGTTCTACTTCATTGGTTAAAGCCAACAAAACTCCTGTAATATTTGGGGCGGTTTGCTATTTATGGCTATGGTAATAAAGGCCAGTTAAAGCTGCAAAGCCAGCCACAGTTAGTGGTCCCCACTGCTTTATTTCTAAATGGCTGAGGGGGCACTATTCCATGTCAAGCTCTGGTTTTAAAAGAGAGAAAAATTTAGAAAAAGAATTGGGTATTTAAAATATGAAAAATTAAATGCAGAGCGGGCTACAGCTTTACAATGTACCATTCTAGTTAAAAATAACTACGTTTTGGATGCCTCACCCAGATGATTTCGAATTCAGTTACATCTTCGCTGCAAAGAACTGGCATACCGTTGACAATGTGGCCCAGGTTTAGCACCCTCTCTCCTTCACACATGGCAGTTTCTTTCCAGAGACACTTAACCAAAGCTGAAGGTATGTTTGATACCAAAAATCTACTCTGTAACTTCTAAACCCACGCAACTGCAGATAGTGATCAAAGCGATTTAAAGAAGTCCTATTTGCTGTGGCTCTACATGGCTCTCTTCTAGCTATTTTTAGGAGTAAAATCCTGTGCTTGTGAAATTGAAAGGCAGATAACAATGGTTAGAGTTGGCATGTGGGCAGGTGCCGTGCAAATAACTGGCAGCTCAACACATGTGTGTTGGCTCCAATTTTTTCGGGCCCCCCTGAAGCTGGGTCTCTTTGGGGTAGATAAAGCCAGTTGGTTTTTGGGATGGGTGCTGGTTTCCACAGAGGGGCACATGGCGAGCTGTAAGCCTAGATGAAAGCAGTACAAGATTCATGCCTGGTAGGCTGGCTAAAGGCCTGATACACCGTTCTGTAGGCTTTTTAAAGAGCTAGTGAACAAACCTATCTAACTTCTTAGCTCTTCCATTTTTGAGGGGCTGTGCTCAGCTCATCTAGAGACTGCAGAGCATGAATGGTACACAGGAAAAAAAGAATTTTGATGCATGTGTGTGGTTGCCAAAGCCACCTTTTTAGCATAGCAGGGAAGTGGAGACAGAGAAAATGAGCATTTTTCTCATTTCCGGTAGATGCTTGTCCCTGTCAATGACCATCCAACCAGCTCTCTGCCCAGCGGGAGCAGCATCCCAGTTTCCCACTCAGTCTACAAAGCTCTGAGAAGTGTTACATGTCCCACCTGGTTTCCCTACTGCGGTATCTCCCAGCTCACTATGCTTACTGGGATTCTTTCTTAACAGGTCTATATTGCCATAATCTTACATTCACTTAATGTGATTTTCACTAAGAATGTAAGTTCAAGAGAGGTTAATGATCTATTAGTGTATATTTTCAACTAGCTCATTTACATATTGAATAGTCTGTATTTATTTTATTAAAACCATCTCACTATATTCAGCTGGCTGAATTATGTGAGATATCACATGGATTACACAAGAATTGTTCAGTAATTAATTTTTCCTAGACATGATATGTAGTTATTAACTATATTTCTAAACAATTGAAACTGTGAAATGGTCTCTTAATGAAACTGAAACCTTTGCTATTTTAAGGCCTTTACAATTGCAATGCTCTCTGAGCTTAAGGGTTCATTTCTGTAGCTCCTTTGGAATAAAATACATGCTACTCCTGGTACATAACGCAGTACGCCAGACCGCAGGAATTACAGTTCAGACCAGGTTACAAATGCTGTTTGTAAGCTGTGTTTTTAACTAAATAGCGATGGCCATGCAAAGGTGCACAATCAAGAACTCATATTCCCTTCTTGCTATCCGGGAATTAAAGGAAACCTTCATTAACTTTAATTAAAGATGTTGCTTCCTTTCAGATAAGGGTGACAATCCAAGTGTATGTTAAGCAGCTCAATCCACGTATTCCCCCCAGGATTATCCATGGTTCTGTTCCCTTGGTCCACAAATTTAACTCACTGTATCTCACATGAAGAAGGAAAGGTAGAGTGATGGCTCCATGGCTCTGAAGACCACACTCCACCTCCATCTATCCATCTCAGTAGGTTCAGAGATAATCATTAAGCCACTTTGCTGTTTTCCTGGTATGCAGTTTACTACAATTCCATGGTCTGTCACTAACTGGGATATCTGAAGAATATGAGATACAAGAGAGATATGAACTGCACCCTAAGCCTTCACGGTCCCAATCATGCAAACATGTCTGGAAGAGCCCGATCGCTCTCCATTTATCAGAGCATAAGTCTGAATGGGATTTAATCTCTTGAACCAAGGACAAATGAGCCAATCGGCATTTACAAATAGCTAAATTGCTCAAATCTTTTAAAAGGTAAGCCACATGTTGATGACCTTGTACTCAGAAAATGCCTTCAAATAGTTTTAAACACTTCTGAGCAAGTTTCCAGGATTAGCACTGCTCCGTTCTTCTCAGGATAGTGGTGGCACATGGTCAAACGCCTCTTCCGTAATCCTCGCCAACATCAAAACCTCTTCACATTGCGTTTTTGAATGTCATGCTCACAAGAACACGAGAGGATTTCTGGTTCTCAGTGGGAGAGTGTTATGTTTTTCCAAATGCAAACAAAGGATATTGAAAAGCCTGTAGTGCTCATTATACCACTGCAACCCACCAGAAACAAAAGTATGGATTCATTTTCCACCACATAATGACTATATCGTGTACAGAACTGGATGAATTAATTTATTACTTGGGAATCGTACTAATTGCTGGGCCCTTCTGCCTTCAGTTGCAGTGACACATGCAGAGAAAGACCAGCTTTAGGGCTAGATACAAATAAGATCTGTCATAAAGGAATGCTGTCGTTATTTGATCAAATCTCCCATTAGCTCAGCATTAGAGACAAAAAGTATAACCGAAGACAAGCATCAAGAATTAAGATATTGTTCTGCAAGAATAGAAGAAAAATAGTATTAACATTTCTTGGAATTCAATTAGTCTGAAGCTTTGTTTTCAGTGCCAAATGAGGTGCATTTTCTGTTGAGATTTGTTTTCCAGGGTAAAGAGAGCCTTGTTTCTGATAGGATTAAAAATCAAAATAGCCGGGTTGGATTAGCTACCCAACAATTAACAAAACAAACACCTTTTTTTGCACAGAAGCTGTGGAAACGTGGAGGGAAGGAGACTTCCTGGACCATCGAGTCTCATATCCGTGTTATTGCAGACACTACAACATATAATTCTTTTCACAAACCTATTAAGCTTATCATAATCTGGAGTGATTTCTACAATGATGTTTTCAGCACGATAGTATCAGCGATGTGGACAGAAAAAACAGCAAAATTTCCTTGATGCAAATACTGTTTCATATGAAATTTGCAGTCATCGTACCGCAGGATTTCTGGGAAGAAATGTCTGCATTTTTTTCTGAAACGATGTTTGAAGCTTTACAAAGCCCTAAGGTATATGTTTTTGTCAATGTCATAACATGCAAAACATTGCAAAGAACTAAACAACTAAATAAAACCCCAAAAGCTTCTTCCTACTAATATGGCTTCATTTTATCGATTTAAAACAAAATAATATTGCATTTCATGTCAACTATATTGTTCTGTATATCCTGAGAGCCTGGTGTTGCACTGAAGCACTCTTTCTCATTTAACGCGCTTCTTCTCAAACAAATACTGAAGCTGTGGAGAAAAAGCACATCCTGGTATCCCTTGGCTGAATGAGACCAGCATCCCTGGGAGAGACTGGCCAGGAGTGCAGTTCCTTTAAAACTTTTTCTTTGGCCAGAAAATCAAATTAGCTCTTTCCTAAAGGTAGGATAGGACATTTGCATGAGTGTGCAAACTCAATCAAAAGTCAAACTTGAGTGCTGGGCATTGATATCCTGGGCTTGCCTGAATAAAGCAGTATTAAGTTTCTCACTCAGAATCAGATCTGTAAAGATATTTAGATGCAGATAAGGTGCTTAGTGGTGCATTCAAAAAAGCCTAGGACTTTTCTGTCCTAATGATTCATTCTAATGTACCTTTCGTTTACAAGTCAGCAGTGCAATGTTGTGGTAGAAGCAATGTGGAAAAAAATAAAACAGAAGGAAAAAACAGTCACAGAGGGCAGAAATCTGGGCACAGTTAAGGCAACTGTGATGGTCCCAGCGGCTTTAATACAGTCAGACTTTCACACAGTGTTTCATCCACCCAAATTCCTCTCTCTCAAAGAGTTCTAAAGATTTCTTTTGCTAAAAGCAGAGCGCAATGGAAGAAATATTATATCTAATGACATGCCACAGGACAGCTGTGTTTAGAACCCAGGCTGATTTTCTTGCCCTCACTTGCATTTTGCAGCACTGAAGTATACTCTGGTGAAAATGAATCTAAAAATCGACTCAAGGAGAAGTTCTCTCTCTCTCTCTCTCCTGAAGTTTGATTCAAATCTACTGTCTTCACATATTTTAGGCTGATTCGGCTAGACCGCGGCATGTCGCAGCACTAAAGCTACTTTTTGCAGATTGCAGCTGTAGGGGGAAATACGTCTATACACGAAGAAAAGTGATGGAGCGAATTAAACTCCAAACACAGCCTCCAGCTAATTTTTTAATAATCTGAGTGCAAAACAGGGCCTTGAGGGTAGGCAGAGCTTTTCAGTAAACCAATCAGAACCGGATTTTACTTAAACAACAGTAAAGTCAGTCCCAGAGAGCTCAGACACTTGTATACAAAGCAGCCGTATCTCACTGAGAGCCTGTACAGTAGCTCAGCATCTCAATTTCAATCACAGCTCATTCCCTGCTGGTAGTTTTTGTCTGCAAACAAGCTGAATGTGAGCTGACAAGGGCCCCCAGAGCAAATAATACGAGCGCTGGAGGAAGAAACTCACCCGGACACGATGCTGACAGTTGTGCAGCCAATTCAAAAAAATTGCAAAACCAGAATCCCAGCACCCGTGTCCTCTGCTGCAATAGCTGCACACCACGCTAGTAATAAACAGATAAAATGTGATTTAATGAGTTTCACCATCTGAACCATGACGTACCTGGCAAAATAGGTATGTTACATGGTATAAGGCAAGGCCTTGGGTCTTTCTGCGAGGCCAGAGAAGGAGGTGGGCTCTTTGGTGAGGTTTTCTAAGCTACGTTTCTTCTGCATCTCTCCATCAAGGGACTGGGTTGATAAGATGATGTCTGGCCTGCGAGTCCTGCCTGCTCTGTAGGTCTGCAATGGATCTGTAGAGGATGTGCTCAACCTATAAAGCCTTTGTAAGTCTGAATTTTTACCAGTCTCATTTTGGGGCCAGGGAGTAGTAAAGGAGCTGCACTCCTGGCCAGTTTTTCCCAGGGATGCTGGTCCCATCCAGCCAAGGGATACCAGGACATGCTTTTTCTCCACACCAGTCTACCATTCCCTTACACATCAGTATCCAGATGTGAGAAGATCATGATGATGCTACACAATATCACATAGTACAATCTGTCCCCTCTTTCCAGGAAATCTAGGATGGGCATGTACCAAGTGAACAGACATGCTGGAAATAAGCTACCGCAGGTAGGAACGATGCATTTGAGATAATAATCCTGACAACTGCATGGTGCTAATTACACTCATGAGTTAAACACATACCTCTGCATAGGTTTAGGATGGGCATCCATTAGATTGGAAAGACTTTGAGACAAAATCTACTAAATAAACAGAAGCCACTACAATTACCAACTACAGCTGCTATAGCAGACCGACCTAAATTGCTCACTGTGCAGACGATAGAGATTATTTCTTTAGAATCTCCAGCTTTCCAACATCATTGCCAGCTTTAAATGGACTTTTAATACGATCATATTCACTGGTAATGACATCTCTCCCTTACAGGGGGAACAAGGCACCTAACTGGAATAAAACAGCTAGGTATGGCATTTATTGGAGGGGGGGAAAAGTCTTAACATTATTTTGGGCTTATTTAGAGAGAATAATCCTTTTTCCAGATAAATTCTCAACAATAATTTGTGACCTTCAAGTCCATTTATTGGACTACTGCTCATTTAGAAGTTATTGGATTTTTAATCTGAGAAAAAGAAAAACAAGTTAGACAACAGCCTGATGTTTTAGAGTTAATATATTTTTAGTGGTTTGATTTTCAAAGAGTGTGGATAAACCCAGAAAATAAATGTTCTTATCTCATTTTCACTAACAGAAAACGTAACATAAAGACATTGTCCTTACAATTACATCTTTTTTTTCCTTCATGTCATTTTAAAGGCATTTTTGTAGCCAGCATCACTAGCAGAGGAAAGGAATACAAGGCTTTTTTCTGCACTTAGTCTGTAACTGCCACAGGAGCTCAAAAATCAGCGCACAGAAGCCGCCTTTGGAGATGAGCTAGTGTTCTCTTTACTTTGCACTGTTCAGCCAAACCAGAGTTTATAAAACAACAACTCCTTATGAGATTTCCAGTAACATTAATTGTTGGTCACAAAACTTCAAAGAAAAACAGATATTTATAGCTCAATTCATGTTTCCTTCTTTTTTTTTTTCTTTTTTCTTTTTTTTTTTTTTTTTCTTTTTTTCCACACACTTTTACCACAACACTTTCCAATTCGGTTCCCATGAGCACACTGAAAACAGAGTTATACTCGCTTCCTGCTGCGGCAACCTCCTTAACCACTTCACTCCTGGTGCTTCTTGCTCTTTTTTTTTTTTCCAGTGTTCATGTCTTTTCATTGTTTTCCACAGTGTGTCATATTTGCATTTTCCCATATCACTTTATCATTCATCTTTGCTCTACTCAGCCACCCGCACAATAACTAAAGTGGCATGGGAAATGAACTATATATACAAAAATATATAGATGTATACAAACACACATATGCCTGTGTGTATATATAGATATATACACAAACAAACTACACTGGAAAAATTCGTATTCAAAACAAAAAACTACTTTTCAGTAGAAAAATTACTTGATAAACGTACCCATTTTTGTGAACACGGAAAAGAGAGGTGAAAGTTTTTCAGATACGTGTATTAAATATTTCCCTATTCCACTGAAGAACTGAATGTTTATATTCATAAACATTTATTTATAACAATGTAATCAGCATATTGATTATATTAAGCAATCCCTGTAAATCTCTATAAGCTGAGGTTAACAATGGCTTTTCAAATGTCATTAACCATCACCTTGCAGCTTTCTCTCTATTATATACCATAAAGTTAATCATGTGCAAGACAGTTTTTCAAGAGAAAAAAACTGCTATACAGTGCAATGATCACCTTGGTATTTTCCTAGAACAAAGAAAAGGTCTTTCTTAAAAAAGAAGTCATCTATGTCATCAAAGAGTGAGTGCTGGGCAAGATAAATCATGGGTTTCCTGCAAAATTTCTCAGGTTATCTCATTAAAGGCTAAACTCTCCAGACCTTTCTTTTAGCATTAAAATCCCTGTGTCTGTTATCATGAAATAAGCCAGGACTTGCGTTTTTGTGGCATGGAAGCTGCTCTGGCGTGAAGGTAGATGCAACGGTTGAATGAATGGGTCTCGCAGAGGGAGGGCAGAGCCCTTCCACGCTTCTCCAAAGTAGCTACCTCCAAGTAAGGTGGTCTTCCCGGACAGGTTCAGAAATCTTCTTTGAGTTTCAACGTTTGGAAATCAAATGTCAAAGGATTTTATCTCTTGGCTCCACTGAGATGTGTGTGCCATGCTCAGACACAAGGTAGGCACAGAGGTCCTTCACTCAGCACTCATGGGGCTCCACATTAATTTCTCACATAACAGGGAATGAGATACAATGCGATATGCCACCGGCACATACAGGAGGAGGTTGCTTATGCAAATGAAAAAGATACATCCATAAATCATGCCATGGAAAGTCACTGACCACACTTTACACAGTGATAATGAATGGTCTCCTGTAGAAGTTAACAGAGTCAGCTGTTTCCTTACATATAACAGCAGTGTCATCCTGAAAATAATTCAGACTGTCTATAGCATATTTTTTTCATTTGCTCACCAAATCAATATTTATCTGCCTCTATGGTAAATTTGATAAATTCGTTTAACATGGAAAACATCATGTAGCTAGCATGAAAGCATCGTACACTGCATATGGTATTCAGGAGCTCAAGCCCTGCAAAACATTTCACAGGGAAAGCACTCAGAAAAACATTTCAATTGATCTTTCTTTCCCCCTCTAAGTTCCTTTGGCAAGTGATTTGAAACATAGGTGCCAAATTAGGGTAGCTTTAAGGTTTCTATTACGATTTGGCACACTAGGGAGCCAGTGATTTAAGACAATATGAGATGTCCATTAGCTGTAACAATGAATTCAAATGCTTAGAAGCCAGGCTATAAATCTACCCTCTTGGAAAGATTAACCACTGTTTGCCTAAAGTTAGCAACTCCATCTTTGACGATAAAACGCGATGATGATCCCTCCTGCTAGTTCACTCGCTCCCACTGAGAACAGTCCATGAGCTGCATCCCGCAGGAGCAGCAGTCAGGACAAGGGAGCACAGACAAAACAGTGGGGAAATTCAGCCTTTGGACCCCCATAATCTCAGAGGAGTAGCTGAACATGAAGGTCAAGTGTCTCTTGGGTGCTCTTCCCTGGGGCCACCCTGTCAGGGGACCTACCCTAAAATTGCTGAAGCTCAGTGGATAGGGCAGGCTCTGAAGAAAAATTATTACAGCAGGAAACATCCAATAAATTCCCTCTCCCACCACCACAAAAAATTCCCCAGGGCTGCTAGGGCTCTGCAGGCAGTCCTGAGTGAAGAGCTGCTTCTGTGCTACTCTGAACTCAACCATTTATGGCATAGGGGTTCCCTGCCCATGGCAGGGGGGTTGGAACTACAGGATCTTTAAGGTCCCTTCCAACCCTAACCATTCTATGATTCTATGATTTATGAAGAGTTTCTGATCTGGCCTCATGTACATGGCTTGCCTATTGCCTATGTCTTTCCATTGTTAGGCCAAAGGTAGCTTTTAATTCTGACTTTTGATGAACCCATACATAAATAAACTCTATGCCACGAATAATGGTGAGATGGAGCTGCTCTGTACCTATATAAGTCCAGGATGCCTGAAGTTTAGCAGTGCAGGATGCTGGACATATGGCAAATAAGAGCTTATTGCTCATGGTGATGAGTGGAAGGCTGCTGCTCCATGTGCTAGAGATGGTAGATAGGAAGTGAGAGACAGGAATGGATAAACAGAAGAGTGGGTTGAAAAAAAAGATTATTTAGCCTTCCTGATGTGCCTAGACTGACAGTACGTTATTCACTTATCCACTGGACAGTTACACCATGGACAACAGCACAAACTAGCAAGGAACATGAATTTATTAGCTCCATTCAAATTTTGCAGTAGGTTTTGGCAAGCTGCTAAAGCTGCTAATATAGCACTTATTGTGTTGATGGCCATAAACTCATTTGTAATACCATAAAACAAATGTGTATGATATCCACAAATCAATTGGTCCATTTAGACGTTATTTCTTACACAAACAAGTAACTGTGGTCTTGGCTAAGAGATATGTCAGAATCAAAATGGAAGAAAATAATTAGGGACAAAAGAAAAGGACACAACTACATTCAGTAGTGTTCTCTTATTCTGCTTCCATCCTTCCACAAACTTCCATTCCCAATGTCACTGAAGTAGAGTCGAAAGGATGGTGTAGGCAGGTCGGTGGATATCATTTGTCTCAAGAAATAGATGTTTGCAACAGCAGCAA
Organism: Tauraco erythrolophus; assembly: GCF_009769465.1. NCBI lineage: Eukaryota > Metazoa > Chordata > Aves > Musophagiformes > Musophagidae > Tauraco > Tauraco erythrolophus. The sequence goes on along the minus strand of NC_141479.1, from coordinate 16,535,293 downwards.
ATGCCAAGACAGAGTAGAAAAAGAAACAGCAGTGCTCAACCATGGAAAAAGAAGAAACCCGCAGCACAAGGCCAAGAACACACAACCACTTCCTCTGAAAAGCTGCTACTCTCCTGTTTATGTTAGAACTAATGTTCCGGGCACCCTTACCTCAATAGCCATGCTCGCAGCAAATCTTTTAAGGCTTCAGAGTTAAAAAAGGCAGAGAAAATCTTAAATAAAATCAGCTAAGAGTATTCTTCAGCAGACAACACTGTGTGTGCTTTCAATGCTCTAATTATTTGCTGGAGCACACAAATGCAGGTGTTTAACCTCCTGATTTGCAAACATGAAGGAAAGATGCCGACACAAATAAAACGGTGTGTATGCAAACAACCCCCGTGCCCCACGAACTGGCTACGGAAACTCGGGCGCGCGCCCTTCGCCGTTTTCTTCTGAACGTTATTTGTTATGCTATAAAGAAAAACAAAGGTGCACAGTTTCTAAGGTTGGAGGACAATGACATAACCTCTTCTAAATCCACGTTTTACAATCCTTCCCTGTGTTTCTCTCACGTTCTCCCACCACAAAGTAGCTCACAACGATGATGTTCTAGATGTGGTGTTCTGTAACAGCAGCAAGTGGTTAACCAATGTAAATCCCACAGAGAGCGCAAGGGTGGGCTCTCAGGGTCAGGCTTGTTTAGAGTGTAGTGTTTCTTTCTACGAAAATGCAAATCAAAAGCAACTGAAACCCACCCAATTACAGTATGGGAGAAATTTACTGTCAGTTTACACAGAAGTGAAAGAAAACATTGGCGATTTATGTGCAAAGGCCAGAATAGCGAGACCTCGCAACGACGATGAACACCACCACTCCTCTTTTTGCAATATTCTTACTAAACTCCCAAAGGCTTCTACACTAACAAGTATTACATTCCTACACCTTATTTTTAAAGAAAAAAAGGTCATAATTTGCAATAGTTACAATTTTAAAGAAACGTATGTAGCAACCAGCAGATATCCCTCCTACTGCAGAGAAACATTAAAAAAACCCCAAAGATCAAATGCTGATGCATCTTCCTTCTACAATGACTGTGGTTTTCACAGAGACACTTAGCAAAGTGACATTAAATACTGGTTTTAACGAAGTCAAGCATAAGCTTTGAGTTCTGAGCAGTAGGTTTATGTCAACGCTGAATGATTTGAAGGAACCTGAAGTTATGGATTATTTCTTTCTTCTAATTAATTTCTCGGCTGAAAGAATTTGGAGATCTGATTAAATATCCTGGTCTGACTTGTTTATATCATTGTAATAATAAAAAAAAAAGGCATCTAAATTCTAACAACAGCAGTCAGGCACTTCCACACAGGTCTGCATCTGCTGCGTGCAGAAGGGTTAGTGGAAAATAATCACTCTTACTCCAAGTGGGAAACTGGGGTCAAAAACTGCTCCAAATAGTCAAAAAAAAGGAATAAAGCACAATCAGCTGAAATAAAAAAAGAAGTGATCCGAGATCTGGCCATGTGAAGGGATGGTTAAAGCACAGAGAACGAGCTGTGGGCAGGCTGCGGCCCCGAGCCCACAAGTCTCCACCTTCTCCCTGGGAGTTTGGAAAACAATGATCAAGGAAAAGGCAACAAACAGAGAAAATTGCAAATCTAGGGAGAAACAGGAGGGGGCTGTCAGCCTTGCAAGTTCAGCTCCAACGTCCCACTCAAACAAGGAGGAGGGCTGGGGTTAATCCTGCAGCATCCTCTCAACCCAGGAGGTCTCAGGCTGCTGTGGGGAGACCAGAGCTGGCCTGGGAGTGGGATGGTGATGGGGGCTGCAGCCCCATGGCTGTGGGGCCCAGCCAAGAGGGGCAGGATGAGGCCCCAGCTGAGCACTGCTGTCCTGAGACACCGTGTTGGAATGGTGGCGTGGGGAGCGGACAGCCCTCTGACCTAGGATGGCTTTTTAGGTCCTAAATGGAAAGTTTTATAATTTATTAAGTCTACTTTTCCAGTTATCTAAAACTATTAACGTGATTGTTAAAATTCACAGCTTCCAGTTACTAAAGAAATGTGATTGTTTTATCTGGATTTCTATTATATGAATAAAATGTAGCACTTTGTCTGAATAGACAGAGTTTATATGGCCCCAGAGTTTCATTAAAAAATAACAGCCTAATTCCCTAATATGAAGTTATTTTAAGTGTTTTATTAATATTGTCTTCTAAATGCACATAAGTGTGATCCCCCTTTAAGTGCAATATCTTTAGGGCTAGTTGTAATTGTATTTTTCTTATCAGTTGCTTGTGCCTGCATTTCAAATATCCATTGCTTACTTCAGGCGCTTCACTCAGACAAGAAAGAGTGCAGTGAAAAACTATTTAATCTGGACACTATTGGAATATGAAACTTCAGTCTTCAGTACAACCGTTTTCGTCCCTTTCAAGCAACTCAAACTACCACTGACAAAATTCCTAGGCTGCCCATTTATCTTGCCATGAGTTTCATCTGTTAAAACAAAGCTATAAATAAAAATCAATGTGAAACATGAAAAGCCAACTCGACACATGGAACAAAATCCTCATCCTAATCAAGTCCACAGCAAATTAAATTACTTGTAAAGGCCGCGACTTGTCTCTTCTAACTTTAAGCACCTACCAGGGGTGCCTGGTTTCAGCTCCTGCACACCCTGGAGGCCCTTGGCAGCGGGCAAAGAAAGAAAAGAGGCACTTTCAGGGGGCAGTTCTGATTTTACTGGGTGCCTGGAGGCATGTACTGCTATCCCTTGGCTGGAGGGTGCCAAGAAGCCCAGCTCTTACCTTAGGTACATCAGTACCTAAAATCAAGTGGAGCTCTCCAGGCTGGAGTGCATCAGTTAAAGGATAGAATCACAATTCTTTTATTTAATTTGTTTTAAAGGAGAGAAAGATGGGTGGTGGGTTTTTTTTTGAGGAAGAAAGAAGTGATTCAAAGAATTTCTGTTACGCCATTATTGTCAGCCAGTTATTAACGACAACAACGAGAGAGCGCACCACTAAAAAACTTTGTCGAGGTGATAAGTTCTTTGTTGGTGCTGGATAGAGGGCAGAGCAAAAGGCAGCACAAACTGCACGTCTTCACAGTTCCCAAGCCCAGCAACGGGCATCACGTTACATGATGTCTTTGAATTTGTCTTTGCAGGGTCACACATATACAGCTGGGGAACCACAGGAGGGTGTTGTGATAATTTTACAGAGAAATTATAAAATGGAGATGTGAGGCAAGCATAATTTTCCTATCACTATCCAAATGCAGCTATAATTATACATTAATTTTCTCCAGTGACTTCTCTGTGGGCCCTGCATTTCTGAGAAACTTTGCCCTCCTCGCTCCTCTCTCTCATGCTCAGGGGTTATTGAGAACGCAGCAGGTTGAAGAGTCAGGGATTTTCTACCTACTCCGTTACATGAGCTTTTCTGCCTGTTCGTATTGTTTCAGGAATGCAAAATGGGGCCAAGCACACATGAAGAGAGAAGCTGGGTGAAGGAGTTTTAAACTGTACTTTCTATTTTGTGAAGATTTATCTTTGGACTTGCATAGTAAAAGGCACTGATCGATTATTGCTGAGCAGTTGTCCCCTTCCGGAGAGAATCCCAAAATCAAATTTACTAGGAGGAGGTGGGAGAAGTGCAGCTCAGCATTCAGACGATCTGCTCTGGTTATTTATATCAGGGCCCAGGCTCCTGCCAACAGCCCTTTTGTCTGGATGTCACAGCACAACCATGGTCACCTATCCAGACTACCTGGAGCCCTCCAGGTAAATGTATACACCACGGCTGACCGGGGTGAGCGTTTGTTACGGGGCTTATGACTTAATATACCCTGAGCATCCGCTGTCGCTGGAGCAGGGGACAAAAGGACAGGGTTACATCGTCTTCCTGACTGCATCTGTGCGAGGGGAAGGACGTTTGTCTTCTTGCTTCAGGATTCCCATGTCTGTACCTAACAGTAGACCTTAGAGACTAATGTTTACAAAACTTGGGATAAATGCAGTTTTTCCCTGTTGTTGTTTTTTTTTTTTTCCACAGCAAAACAGTTCTAAGAATAACGGTAACAAGAAAAAGAGAATAAACTTTAACAGCACCAACCTACTTTTCCTTTATGCAGGCACTAACTAGCTGAAGATAGTAATCAACGAATGGGCCAGAGTAACTACTTATTTTTTAATCTTTTCCTGTGTTAATTCCTGAAAACACTTGGCCACACTTGCGTCACATTTCCAGTCTATTTTCTACAGTTTACTGAGCAAGACTGACATGCAGACAATTTCTATCTGATTTTTGTCAAAGTTCAGTCTTTTTGGCAGCATTTTTTCCTCAGCTGACAGTATGACTGTTCCTGTTAGCACAATGAAGTCACATAAGAAAAGATGGATGGATAATCTTTGTATGTCTATACACACCAATAAACTAAGTAATCCAGCTCTGCATACTTCAGGTTTATGTAATGGCTGAATAACAAAAGCTGATAGGAAGAGTTTTGATGGCAAATTGGGATTTTTTTAATTCACTTTTTATTTAAGCAGTCCTGTCCACCAGTGGAATAAAGCTGTTTTGAACATGTTCCCCCTCATTTGGCTCTCTTACTAAAGTCGGTGTTTGTTGGTCATGCTACAGCTTGGTAACGATTAATGTGAAGTTTACAGTGTCTACACAGAGTGCATAAAAGAACTGGCAACTCCCAATGACATTCATCATACTGGCTCTCATGCTGGTGCTGCATGCTGCGGTTTTCTACATCCATATACACACTGTCTTGAGCAGAAATCCACTAAGTCAGAAAACATTTCCTTTCCTTTACTACAAATAACTCTCCCTTATGGAATATTATGAAAAAACATAACATGAACCAAAGTTTATTTTCAGATTTGTATCACTCTATAATCTCCTGATAAATTATGATTAAATTACTCACCAAGAGCTTTAAACTGAAGCAGACATAGCATGTAAACAGAGCAATTTAATTTATATTTAATTATTACATTAACCTACGCACATACAGGAGAGGGTCATATTTGAGAAAGTCTAATCACAAGAAAATGGGTTACACAAATATAGTCCACCTTTTTGCTGTTAAAATAACTGAATATTTTAATTAAGCAATGGAGATACATTCACCCATCAGCCCACAAAGATGTTTACTGGATACAACATACACTAAGCTGTCTGAAATAAAACAGCTGGAGCACATGCTCATGGCACCAAGCCTTCACCCGTGTGCCTGAGAGGATGGAGACTGCGTCTTGTCCTTAAGGAAAGGCTGAGGGCACATAAAACACCATTAGGCTACACATAAAAGGTCTGCACAGGAGGGACCTGGGCTTTCCAACATCAAGGGTACTAGAAAACCCCCCAAGTTAATTGAAAAATCAAGCAACTTTTGCCATTTACTCTGTTGAGATGGCTGGAGCTACAGTGCAGACAATTACTTGCTTAGAAAGGGAATTCCAGTTACTATGATCCTGACTCAGTAACCAGTTCAGCATATGTTTAAATATTTTTCTCAGCCAGACCCAGCTGACATCTGAAGGCATGACTGCAATAGAAATGGTGTGAAAACAAGATACTTCCTATAAAGAACACAGAAGTATTCTGTAACAGCAGTAATTTTACGACTTGCTTTCACAGATCCAACTGATTACAGGTGACAGCATGGATGTTCAGCTTGTCTGAAAGTCAGGCTCTAATCGTGGAAGACTTGAACCAGGGTTCACAGAAATTCACTGTAAAAACCACCTAAGTGCACAGCTTTCACCTGCAGAACACTCATCATGGATGGCTTATCCCACCCACTTGTACAATGGACAAGGTTGATTTTCCATAGAACTGCCAAAAGCACTGCAGGAAATTCCCAAAGAGAACAATAGCATGGTTTTCTAATGTGCTCTTAATGCGCTTCCCAGAGGAATATATACTTTCTGTGACCCTTCAAAATTCAGTAAGATGCCTCCATATTTGCACTGACAAAACAGGAGGGACTCTATTATGGTAACCACAGGCTTGGCTGTTTAGAGCAGGTTGTAACATGCAATAACATGGAAAAAGCTAAAAATGTAGCTTAAGAGGAATGTAAGGAAAAAAATGATTTCACAGCACCTCCCACCTATGCAGAAACTGTTGTTATTCCGTTGACTGTATCTCACAGTCAGCACTGTGCACCTGAGGGACTCCCAAGCCTCCCAGTTAGCATCATCCAGCCTCAGTCACTTTCTTTTAATCCTTCTTTTGAAATGACATGCACTATTGACACTTTTTTCTAATACTTTGCAACATTTTCTAACAACTTTACAAATGTCAATCACACTTCAGTCCAGAAGCTCTATTGATTTGCACTTACACTGTATCTGGTCTACATTAAAGATATTCCACATCACATCTAGCATGATAAACAGAAAAGTGGCTGCATGACCTGTGCTATGTGGTTTTACTTATTTCTCAAGAAGAACATAGGCTCTTCTTTCCATCATGCGAAAGTGCTAAGTCTTTATCTCGATCTTAAGGACATTAACAAACAACTATAAAGAGTTCAGATCACAGATGATTCATTATGTGCGAGTGACACATACACAAAAATACTTGATTTTGTTCTATGTGACAGCTTTACAGAACAAGCATGGTTGTGAGATTCACACTGTATTAAGAAAAGCCCTTAGCAAATACAGCACTTGACAAATTAGTGTCCAAAATCAGGGCTTCCCATGGCTGCTTAAGAAATATACATGCTCCTTAATAAAAATGAGCACTTGATTTTTTATTAATTTTTCACATCTTTGGGCAAAAGCCAAAAAAATTTCAGCAAGAGTCTGTACGGTAACAGCCATACCCAGAACTATCTCGCACACGGACAATTGCTGAGGAAGTTTCAATACACTGGAAGTTATCTTCTAACTTACCTCCAGACTTTTATTTCTAACCTATATCTCAACTAAAAAAGTTGTTCTCTTTTTAAATATACATACTCATTTGAAGAATTATTAATGGAAAACTTTGCATCTAAGAGGAAAATCAAATTTCCACCTGATACAATTTGAAATGCCCCACAAAACTAGGTTTAAAAATGTACCATAAACTCGTCTTGTGGCAATGAAAAACGCTGCAATGTCAGAGCTAAAACACACAGTACTCAGATAGAAGGATCTTAATCTTAACTGCTTCAGAAGTAGAGGTGGTTCTTTTTTCCAAACTACCCAAAAGTTCAGTATATACAATGATGCCTTGTGTATATGTGTGAATTCTGACAAATTATTTACCTTGAGTCTGAGAAGGAAACTAGAAATACTGCATTATTTCTCATTATTTCTATGGGTTTTTTTGCCTTTTTTTTTTTTTTTATAAACTTGAAATGAAAAGTGACTCTCAAATCCCATGTTAGCCTCTTCAATGAATATGGCCAAAGACAGGGTAAGCATTCATTTCACACAAGCCCCACAAGGCTCATTTTGAGATGTTTGTTCTTTTCTGAGAATGAAATTCTCAACCTTCCCCCCCCAATATCAGTGTGATTTAAAATAGATGAGCTGTCAACCAGATACCAGTGTTTATAATTGGGTTGCTAGCAACTCTCAATATAATGACAGGAAAACACTGAACATAAAGGTACTATGCTCCACTGTACTGAAAGAGTTAAATTTACAATGTCTTCACCATCACCAGTACTTTAAGCAAAAGTAGAGGGGCTTTTTTTTTTGTCTGGAGAGGAAACTGTCACTTTGTGTTTTCAGGTTTGTAGAAAAGCCTTTTTTAATGTAAACATTCATTAAACTAATTTGAAGTTGTCATTACTCTCCTCCCCTGCTGCTTTATATCAGATTATTCCTAAGTGCTTGGTGAAGAGCCCCATAAACACACAGTCTATTTCCCTGCAGGGTATAATCACACAGTTTGCACTGTGATTTATGCTGTATGGCACTGGTGAGTGTCCTAAACTTTGAAAGGGCTCCGTTCTTCAGCAGATGCACTACTCCCTTTATATTTAAACAAAGTTCAGCTAACCCTCCCAGTCTATTACAGACATTGCTTAGCTCTTTCATTTCACAATAAGGCTTGTTAAGTACTGATTAAATACAAATCGGTGACACTTTTAATTAAGGAAATGGGAATTCAGAAATAATTGCCTTTAAGTTTCAATAAAAACATTTTACAACTGCTGTCTTCCCTTCCCCCTTCCCACATCACCAAGAAACGTCTCTAATTTGGAAAGGAACGGACTAGAAATCCAATTTGGATTTTTGTGGAAATACTAATTCTATCTCTAGAGGATCTTTTCTGACATCTTTTATAAAAGTCAGATCTCAGAGAAAGTTCTATAATGCAGTCTTGAGCAGAGAAAGCAAGATCATTTCGCTCTGGGGACTGAAAACCTGAGGACAGCTGGTGTTATCAGCCTCTGCTGCGTTCGGGAATATCAGAGGCCTCAGAAAGATAAAATTTCTCTCGTAGATGAGATAACCGGTGATGACTTCAGTCTACTCCACTAACAAATGTTAATCTAGAAAATACAGCAATTATTTTGATACTAAAACACACTTCAGGCATTGCATGTACACACTTCAGGTAGTTTGTGCGTGATGCGTGCCAATATCGAGTCGCAAACGTAACACTCTTCTCATGCAAGGAGTCCCAGCGGAGCACGTCCCTTTGGGAAGGGAGCGACAACCGCGGGCCAGGCCTCAAGGAGGATTACAGATGTGAGGCTCCTGGAGTTGCTACTTGTCCAAAAAATCATTTGCCTCCATTTTCCCCCTTCATGAGATCAAAGTGAACGCGCGTGCTTGGCCCAAGCCGGTACCTTCGTGAACTCTGGACACGCGGCACCGTCGTGCTGCTTTGCTCGCAAACGCAAGAAATGAGAGAGAAGCAGCTCCTCTCTGCCACCGCTGTGGTTTTTAGGAGCCCACAGCTGACCCCAAGACTGCACAATTCACCTTCCAACAAGTCTGGGCCATTAGCAGGTAAAGATTTCTCTGCCTGCTAAATCCCTCTATTTTTTTCAGGACTCAGGGATCAACAGCCAACGAGCAAAAGCAAAGAGGAGGACACACTGTGAAAGCGGAGCCAACATCCCATAGCTGTGCTGCTGGCAGAACAAGCATTGCGGTATGCTGTGGTCTCCAGAACTATTTTTGGCCATTACTGCAGATATAATCCTGTGAAAGTTCAGGAAAGCTAGTGGGAGCACAATTCAGATGGCGAATTTAAAAAAAAAATTAAAAGCCCTCTTCGTCACCTTTTAGATCTCTTCTCCCAGCTCTCCCCCTTTCTGTTACGATCGCAGCTAAATCCAGGTCTGTGCTATAAGAAGAGTACTCAGCAGAACTGACGTTTTATTTTCATTAATTTAAAACTTAGTGGTACCTAGTTAAGATAATTAACATTCTCTATTTTTCATTACAAGTAATGAATTTTGTGAAAGAAAGTGTAATTTACAGTAGATACAAAAGTAAATCCTAATAGTGCATTTAAAGAGAGCAAAAATAGGAAAGACATTTAGTATGAAACACATTCCTTGCAATTAAAATCAGAACGTGCTTTTCTATTTACCTACTTATGACTAATGGATTCAGCTAAGATACATTTCACATTAATATCACATTGTGTTTTCTAAACATGGTGTAGCTGTTAACATATTTATAGGTTAACAGTAGTAAAGACCCATACTTGGATGTAACATTTAAAAGAAATACTTGTCAGAATACTGGAAACAGCTATTCAAACAAATTAAGTCTAAATGCTAAAAAGAGCCAGAGACAAATTCAGAAGCGCACAAGTGACACTTTAAGTTCCACAATATCAGTGTAAATTGATGTAAACCCATCCACCCAGGGAAAGAAAAGGTGAGAAAATAGCAGGAAATGCAACTAACAGAAAGGTGTAAAATAGATTATGCGTGGTGGGAAAGTTTTATCTGACATCTCTTAGATGCTTTTCCTCTTAGCATACCTTTTCTCTCTTCTCCCTATGAATTACACCAACTCATATTATGTAGAAATGATGAGCAATGCACCATTTAATTTGGCATATTAAATTCTAGGAATCTTAAAAAAAAAAATAATAATCCTAAATCGTACCTGCTTAAAGCCAGCTCCTCCAGTCACACAACGCTATAAACATTTATCAATCTGACATGGCAAGGCTGGGCCCCCATTATTATCCTTTTGTGACCTGCACAGCTGGTCCAAAAAACAGTTGTCTCCAATTATGCCCACAGATAATGGTGGGTAAATTCAGCTGTGCAGTATTAGCTCAACCTAAATATGATCCCATTTGACTAATTTCCTAATTCTTAGCAGGGTGCTTAAAGAACCTATTATCATGCAGACTCAAGGAACACAGAAGTCTGGTTATTTGCATCTGTTCTGTGAAAGGCATTTATCAACTGTGCCACAAATTAGAAGTTTGCAGCTAACAGACTAATTTGTTACCTACATATACCAATCATAGGCACTCGGTGCCTAAAATAATTGCATCTGGAATTTGTTTAAACTTTTAATGTTGCATAAATGGGTGTATGTTTCCAACCAATATATCTTATAACCAAACAGCTCGAAATAGGAAAGGTTGAAATTGGGTCAAAAAAGATATATTCCTTCGTGAAATCGTGTGTGTATTCATTAACTCAGCTGGAATGCTGTTATTGGCACGATTGCTGCTACTTGACAGAACTGTGATCATACAAGTTATTAAATGGGTTAAAAATAAGGCAGCAGAAAAATGGAAATTACTTGCATATATAAGCATGCTTTTTGCAAAAAGGCAAATTGTGTAGGATGGTTTGTATGCTGTGGAGTACAATCTGCCATGCATTACACCGTTTGGCTTTTTTTGAAATCTGATTAATCTTCTCAGTACCCTAACATAAACTCCTAGAGCTGCAAGCATATTGATATTTGGATTTTCTTCCTAAATTTGCTCCTCACTAATCTTCTTCCTGAACACATCTGTTCCTAAATCAATTTTCAGCATTGTTTCTCTGCAAACTTCACATGTCCGTTTGGACTTTCTTTGACTTTCTCATGCCTCAGCTGAGTCTGCTCTGGGGTCTAACACACTGTCATACAGCAGCCCTTGTCCCATGTCTTCTGTATGGTCCAAAAGAAATTTGGAGTCGATTTTCAAGATCTTTCACAGATATCATTCTGTTTTCAGCCAGAAACACGTATGAAGGAGATGTGTGTGCACTTCCTCATATCTTGTCACACTTGTCATCTTTCCTTCCCTCTCAACACATTTCCAATGTTTCTCTAAAAGCCAAACTTCTTTGTCTCCTTTCCTGACCTCTGTCATTATTTCAGGAATCTGTCCATGTTTAAGCACTTGATTATACTCTTACTTTATGAGCCACTTGAATCTTCATGCCTCCTGACTGACTTGCAGTGTTCTGCATCATGCTAAGGTGACAAGAAAGTGATACCAGCACATCTCTCCATGAACAGACTCATGTTAACTGTGCTTACTGTGCTTGACTACCTAAAGGGTAAATACTTCCCAGATAGGTCATATTTCTCCAAAGTGCATCAGATTTTAAGAAACAACATTTTCTTCTATTACAAAAAATAAAGAAATAAAGAAATAAAAACTCTGAAGGCATTGCAGAGACAGAGGAAGTTTCCCCGGGCAATAGGAAGGCAAGGATATGCTTATATTGAAGCATTTATAAAGGAAGACCACAAGAAACCTGGCTGAAAGTGGTGGGAAAGAGTAGAATTCAGAAAAGAAGCTAAATGTTCAAAAAAGGGAACCTAAATCAAACGGCCTGTGATCTGATTTTCAAAAATAATCAATAGTGGTGCAGAAAGTGATGCAGAGATGCTACAAAGGTATTTTGTAACGCATAGACACCTACTATCTAAAATGAAGGTGATTCATTTTAGCAAGGTTCTGCCATTTTCAAATATCACAAGTCTTAAGGGACAAAAGCTGTAGCCAGAGGACCTTTAAAGCTGGACCTCTGAGAAAGTAGGCACTCAACTTATTTTTATGGGGAGAAAGAAAAAGAAACAAAAATCCTAAAGCTGACAAAAGAGTAAATTGAGATTCAGTGTCCAGACAGTATGGTAGAGATACCAAAGACCTGTCCACAGCTATCTACACCAGGGGAAATGGATGATAAGTTTGACCAGACATAAATGCAGCAGCCTAGAAAGGGAGCTGGGAGGTGATGACATTTTCACACAAGCTCCTTTATCATACCAGAGCAGTTATCAATTTGAGTAGCTCCTTGGTTTCTTTAGTCCTACTTATCACCCTAATTTTTAAATCTCAAATCTCTTTTTTCCCCTGGCCAGTGATTCTTATCCTTTTCTACAGTGTAAACAACCAAAACTTTACTGCTTGACCCCCAGCTTTACAGTTTTCAGTCTCTGTAACTTGATCGCTGAACCAGACTTCACCCCTGCCTTCCTGATATGGTAGGCTTCATCTCACTCCTGTGCAGGAAGAGCTTGTAATCAGATATGAAATGATCTGTTTATTACTTTAAAAATTCTTTTTTTATAAGTAAATTCACTCTCAGTGCAGCTTGGCAGACCTACTGACTCGAGTGTCCTGTTCAGACCAGAGCTGTATCAAAAGCAAGCTCAAAGAAATCTTTCATCTTTATTCAGACATTCCCTTGCATATGGGCACATTCCTCATGGGTTTCCATCCTGCCCTGGCATGGAGATTAATTTTGCTTTGGTGATGATTTAGCCTTTGATCCTCTATTGAGCCCCAGGACAAAGTGATAGTTGTGAGGCGGCTACTGGGATATGAACGATTTGCTATTAGGCGATTGACTGACATCCCATCCTTGTTTCACATAAATCCTGTTCTCAATATTGATAATAGCTTTCAATTCCTGCTGGCATGAGCAGGAGCTGACCGGATAACCAGGAAATGAAAGACATAACCAGCCCCTTGAGTGATCTTACCCCTTGAAAAAAAAAGGCAAATGCTACATTGCATCAGAGAGACAATTATCACAGTAACCTAGAAATATTTAGATATATATCTAGTATGTGTGGGGGGGAAATGCATTTTTTCAGTTATCATTATTATTTTTCAACAGTTAATTGGTTTTAGCAGTCATTTCACATTCTACTAGTAATTTGTCTGCTACTGGACAGGACAAAAAAAAAAAAAAAAGGGTAAAATCTAAGATGCCAGGAGTGAAAAGGACTGCTGGATGGCAAGTGGTACCTTGACCACTCAGTTACGGTTGTCACAGGGATGTAACAAAATCTTGGGTGTGATGACTGCCAATAAAACAGAAGAGAATTGTCCCCTCCAGAAATTCTGCAGTGACCTATTCCGCAGTGACCTTGTCCTGCCAGGCACCGTGAGCAAAATAGGACACACACAAAGACCGACTGCCTAAACCCAGAGTGTTTGTACAGCAACTCGTAGCAGCTTTCTTTGGGAACGACACAGTACGCACGATATGAAGCATGGTCGTCATAGCACAAGTGCCACTGAAGCTGGGGATAAATAGGATGGAGCATATCAGAAGTAAGTGCAAGCCTTGAGGAATTTGTTTAGGTTAAATTCCACAAATTTTAGGATGGTGATAATAATGGTAATTATGGACCAAGTATTTTCCGGAGAAAGTGCCTTGAAATTGAAAACACACTAAACTAATGCTTAGTGAGAGCAGTTGGTAAAGTGTTACTTCTAGTGAATTACAGTTGTCTTCTTTCTTCTCTGATAATTTGTGACAATTGCATCCTAATGCTATTTCATTGATTTCTACTCCACTTCAGCTCCCATGCTGGGTTCAGTCAGGGTGACAATACACAAACATTAACCTGCTATAGGGAGACCTACTGCACACAATTTCTTCATGGAAAAAAATCCTATAGAATTTAAAAGGAGTGGACTTTAACATAGTTTCACACATATTCCTTTAGAAATCCATAGAGTCCAATCAGGAGCCATATCAGTTATATAGATTATCTTTTCCTTAAGCTTTCATGGGAATTCTAAAACATTAATTTTAAAAGGTGATGCAGAGAATTTGTTGATATGTTGAAGCTGTTACTTTACAAAACGCTGTGCCTCTATGTTTTGCATATCTGCTTCTGCTGATAAGGCCTTTAGCGTGGGCTTACCAGACCAGAAACAACAGATAGTGTTAACCTGAACTAACGTGCTTTGACTGAGTGACTGCTCCGGAGAAGCTAAGAACTATTTTTCTCTGCAGGGAACTTCATTTGGAGAGTGAGAAATTCCCAGGCACACAACAATGATGCCAGGTGTTGGGAGAGAGAAACGTAACACCGGGAAGGCTCACAGAGGCATGGGAAGCTGCGGGAGATGAAAGAGGAACCTGCTAAACTGAGAGAAGACCCAGACAGACATTGATAGGAAGGGTTACAGCACAATTTCAGCCATGGCATCAGCTGATTTCACTAACAGACAGTTAAACTGGGAGGACTCGCAGGTTCAGATGGCAAGCAATGCATTACAGAAGGATCCTGCCCAGCAGACCTCAGCTATAACATTTAAAAAATGGTTGGGTGATGAGAAAATAAAGACAAGTAAATAAGCTCAAATTAATTTTTGTCTACATCTGTGGATCTCACAATTCAAAATAAACAGCAGTCATGTCTTAGAGTCCTCTGCAAAGCCTGTGTTATATGCTGTACTAACAGAAATAAACTACAAAAGCAAAATTGTCAAACTCTAAAAAAAATAAAGACCTGTGGGAGAGAGGAAGTGCTGGAACTTCCAGCAGCGTTTCTAGCTCTTTGGGTAAATATGGACTAAACCATAGAAACACCCGGACTTTCTATAAGAAGTTTCAGAATCAATATTTGTGCAGAAAACTTCCATGTCGTCATGGGCCTGTGCTCTGGCACATCCTCACAGACCTGCTTCTCTTCTCCCTCCCAACCTTGGTATGCGCAATTCCCACCAGGTTGTGTGGAGCAGAAACAAAGCCACTCACAAAGAGTTTGGATAACTCCCTTGACAAGCTGTCCCATGCAAATCGAACCCCTGGGTTCCAGCTGCCCCTAGGCAGAGCCTGCAGGGAGGCTGCGTTGGGGTGCTTGGGGAGCAGTCAAAACAGTGCATTCCCCTTTCATCTCTGTTTTCATTGTTCTGCATTTGTCCAGGTTCTGCAGTGGCCTTTCAGAAAATATCTCCTAGAACTAGGACTCATTTCTACCATGAGGCTCTATGCTACAAAGAGACATCCTGAACCTATGAGGAAAGTGAGAGAACTACCAAAATATTTGTGCCACTTCAAGAAGATGTGCGTTCCCAGGCCTCTAAACTTAGACTAGTGCCGACCTCTTCACTTTATGCCTGATGTCACAGCCATTACCAAAGAAGTGGGGTGAGAAAAAGGTATTCCTGTTTGAGAAGTGGGTATTTATTTTCTTTCACAGTTTGTCCAGCTGGCTTGGCCACCACAATACATTCCGCGCTTCTCCACTAGTCAAGCATGATGCCTTATCTTAAATAGCACAGGACAAAAAGTCTACATTTGTCCTTGTGAATGACAAATTCCTAGTCACTAGGACGCCAAACTAGGTAAGGCATATGGAAATCTCGTGCACAGGCAGATCAACATTTATATTAGTATGTATTTGTCTACAAATTTTCTATAGTTACTGTGTCCTTTCTCCTAAGCAATGGCATATAAATACATCACAAAACAGTGAAGCATCATATGGGAAAATAAATCTCTAAGACCAATGACCTTTCCTGAAAGCTCAATGGCAAACTATTTGAAACAAAAAAAATCAACAATCTGATTTCAATTATTATGTTATGCAGACACACAGGAAAGATTCTGAAAAAAAGAGATACAAACTCAGAATGAGGTTTTCACAGATGTTACCTTACTAGGGTTCCCACTATATTTGACAGGATAAGCCGGAAGAGAGCCTATTTTTGTATCTCAGGCTAAGCTGTTAGAAGCTATTTTTAATTCTACTGTAATGATCAGTACTTTCATTTCCCTTAGCAAACCAACAAAAAAACCCAGAAGACAAAGTCATATAATAGGGAAGAGCAGGCTGCAGGGAAAGAGCCAAGGAGTTAGCTCAAAGCTGCTAATTCCACAAACAGAGGATAATGCACATATTAAAGGAAAAAAATGGAAATTTTTCAAAACACCAAGGAATTTGAAGTGTTTGTGGATGTCACCAAAAATAGCCGACCCTAATAGGACAGATACAAACTCCTACACTTGTGACGATCTGTACAGGGTTTATATTTTCCACAAGTTAAGCAGTCAGCACTCCATATGCATGACATGCTCAGATGTATGCAAACTAGATAGCTCTCAATTTATCTATAACTTTATGTTCATACTGTATATAATTAGAGTTACACCTAAGCATCACTGAAGATACACTGGTTTCTGTCCTTCATCCCACAAGATACAGTCCTTGTTAAATGTAGACAACGTAAGATGCATTCCTCTGACGTTTTTTGTCCTTCGGTCCACAGAGCAAATAAGGAGATTACTGTTTCTTTGCAACATTCCCCTTTGCTAGGCTTCAGTATTTTAAAGCTCTTTTGTTGCTCGTCGTCCTTAACTGGCAAATCTCACTTCTTAAATTCAAGCTATGAATTCATGAAACACACCTTGAGAATCTGGTCACCAGAGCTCCCGGATTAACTGTGCCATTTGCATAACGGTAAACTTAATGTTGCACTTCAAGAGCTTGTATCCTCTAAATTGCACTTACTGATGAAATACAAAATCCTCTAAAAGGGTTTTCCAACCTAAACCAATTTGTAAAGTTGTTTTTTTTTTTTTTTAAATCTAAAACATTAAAGAAATTAAAGTGATCGGCACATAATTAGATTAATTATTCGTATCTTCCAAGTTGCTTTAATTCTAATATATAAAAAAAGATTAAATATCCACTCAAAGGATTAGGCAAAAAGTCAAGCAGCAGCAACACATTTACATTACCTTACTGTGCAAATTATAAAACTAATTAGTCTAAAGTTTCATAAAAATGAATTGAATCTTCATTCACACGCTGACACAACTTTACATATTCAAAATTGACACCCGTATTATATTCTTGTGTTTGTAGTACCAGTCAGCCTCCTGCCTCTGCAACTACCATGATGCTAGAACAGCTCTGCTTTTGTTCTGACTAGTGAAAATTAAATCTTGACCTAAATTTATAAAAGGCTAAAAATGTTTCAGTCAACTGCAAGAAAACGAAAAGTCCAAGAGAGCTTCATTATAAATCTTACACTGATACCGTTGAAACAGTCTGAAATAATTCTTTATGAAATCAAAAGATTGGTTTGATTGCTTTTTTGATACTTCTTTCTGATCTAGATTTCTTTCTTCTGAAAGTGCATGTAATTTCCAGCGTGCTGCACACTGTCTTCTCCTCATCTCAAATCATGTGAATGCTCATTAAAAGTCCAAAGCTGTGTACTATAAACAACGATACCCCCCCTCTTAGAAAAATGTTCTTTGCTGAGTAAAAAGCGATTTCAGAGGAGTACAATGAGGACTGAAAAAAAGACTTTCCTATCCCGAGTGTTTGCTGACATGGTGCTGTAGGGTGGTTTCTAGGAGGTAGTGAGTGCCCTTAAATATCACTAACGCTCTCTACGGTCAGATATTCTTGTTCTGGGTAGAAAAAACTATTAAAGAATAATAGTATTTCCATTAGCTCATTCACCATTGAAAAAAAAACAACAACGTTTGTATCTTAATGATAATGTCTGTTTTGATCTTGTGGGCAAAGAAACAGATTGTTCTAGTTTCTTAAGGTTGTTACTCACTCTTATCTAAGGTGAAATGAAACCCATTGCTTTTAATAGTTTTCCAAAGAATTGCTTTGCCTATTTTTAGCCATGTAAGCTATGTAACACTTCAAAAGCAGAGTGCACTGTATCAAAGCGTACTTTTTCATTACACTAGGCCCGTAGGAAGTTAAATAAATTACCTTTAGAAAATCCTAAATCGGATATTCATGTCTGAGATGTTCAGTGAAACCTGAAGACAAAAGTCAACATTTTCAAAATTAAACTGTTTATAAAATGACTGTTAGCAATGTTCCTCAGACTTTATTCTTGTTGTTTTATGCTTTCAAACAGCTGGACCCTCATCCAGCTCTTTAGGTCTGCAGAGCAGGGTAGCTGCTTTTCACGAGCCAAAGAAGAAAAGGGGCTATGGGATGGGCAAGTTTTGCTCATACACCTCGATTTTGTGAAATGTTTGCCGACTGTTGGCCGTAGTTGTGAGCCCACTCCGCGATGGCTGACAAAGCAGAAGTTCAGAGCTACAGCCAGGCTAGCACAGATCCTAACAGCACTCCAGCAAAACGGGGAGGCAGGCTTTTTCAAAACGTTTCTCTCCACAGCTCTGGTACATGCATCATGCAATTAACTCCTTGATGGGGTTAGGAAGCAATATTTTGTTCCGACTGATGGAAGGGTCTTTATGTGATGAGAAAACAATCATCCTGGATGGACTATTATAGTTCATTTCAACACCAAGTGGCTGGCTATTAGGCAGCTGGAAGTTCTGATGATAATAGAAAAGATAATTAGGCTAGTTCACTGACAGCAGAAGGAGCACTTGCCCTGCCATGAAGACAGCTAAAAGTTTGAAGAAATAAGAAAAACTAGAAGGAAGGTAAATTCACTAGAATAAGCAGTTGGTACTTTAGAGCATAATTATCAGAAAGAAAACACGTTGTTTAGCATACTTTATGTTAATGGAGGGCTAGCATGGCCCACTGTGCATAATTTAGCTGAACAATTGATAAGAAATTTTAATACATATATATATATGATTACGGCTACAGAAAAAAAAGACAAAACACAAGAGAGATCATAATAGGCACACGTGAACTCTGAAGGCCTAATTACATCACGGGGGAGGGTAAGCAGTTACTGCTGAATCAAGCAGAAAATTGGGGTAATTTGTAAACAGGTAGAGCTGTTATCCAGGTGCACCAGCATGTGTGTGGGGGCTGGCGGTGGGGCTTCGAACTGAGGACTTCCATCTGCATTACAGAGCAAGCAGCACAGCTGAATGCTCCCCTTGCCTTAACCAAAGGAAATTAAATACAGAAAAAGGACCAAATAGCCATCCCTGCCTCCCTGCTACAGCCCCCCACCCAAGAGCTGCATAACCCAATGAAGTGGGATGTTTGCAGGAAAAGAAACACCATCTGTGGGTGAAAGCTGAAGTTAGTGCTTGTGTGTGTGAAGCTCAGAGATAAAGCTAACTGACTTGGTGTTCTGCCATCAATACACTCCCTACTCCATCGAGAGTGAAATATTTTATACATGGCTCCTTGACAGCAGAAGGAACCATGAACAGGTAAGCTGCTCCCAATGATGACCGGTGAGGGCATGGTCTCTCCTCCAGAGC
The DNA here is from genome assembly GCF_009769465.1 of Tauraco erythrolophus. Lineage (NCBI taxonomy): Eukaryota > Metazoa > Chordata > Aves > Musophagiformes > Musophagidae > Tauraco > Tauraco erythrolophus. The sequence goes on along the minus strand of NC_141479.1, from coordinate 16,515,938 downwards.
AGACAGGAGTTTCTTTAGGTGGCGGGTTATGGGAGGGAGAAAGGGAAATCAAGCTGCTGGGACTTCCAGCAAGAAGTATGCCAAAGGTACCCCTTTCTAGAATGGATGGATGGGAGAAACTGTCTTACACTGGCCAAGTATCATAGATAAAGGTTTGAAACTGTACTTTTAAACAAAAATATGTAATAGAACATGATATTTTAACGAGTTACAACAATGTGCCTATTGCTTTCTGTTGGGGTGGGGTGGCAGAGCAGTTAAAACGTCTCCTGGCACATTCAAAAGCAGGAGTTGGAGTCTCACTCTGATCTCTGCCAACAAGAGGAATCAAAGTAAGCTGGTAGATGTGTCTCCAGCTGCTGTTTAGTGAGCCTTTTTTCCACCTGCACACCTGTCCTTCAGGGCAGTTTTACTGTATAACCAAGTGCCTAGCCCTGATGCATTAACAATGTGGGAAGAAAAAAATCCTTTGGAAATCCTTGCATCTCAGATTGAGTGCTCACACATATAGATTTTGCAGCCTGAAGGTTTAAGCAGAAGCTCATAAAATAGCTCCTGACAGTGCTGCGTGTGAAATAGTCTTAACGTTTTTGGAAAGGCCATTTCCAGTTGCATTGCTATGGCAGATACCTAGCAGATTCTAGTAAAAAGAGCAAGCACGCTGGCTCCTCCCATGCAGCTCTGCCACGCATGCACAGCAATTTTGGCAGACCCAGGGTGTGGTTTTTTCCCATCGTATTCATTCATCTCACTAGCTACACGCAAAGCAAACACAAAACAGTTCAGTCTCTTTACAAACTGGCTTAGTGGCCATCACAGCCTTCAGGGTGCTATCATGCCAGGACAGCCTGCCAGCACCATGGCCCTGCAGAAGCCCCAGACCATGGATACCAGCTATGGAAGGGCCCCAGGAGCCACCAAGCAGCTGTTCCCAGGCCATGCTCACAGACCTGGACCTGAGGGAAGCACTCTAAGGTGCATGAACCATTTGAGTTCATGCATATTTATGTTGCATCTTTGCTGTATTTTTTTTTTTTTTAAGGCTCTCCAGGATGACCAGCCAGCCCCAGCCACCAAACCCCAGATGAAGTTTGCAATGGTATTTAAGGATGAGGAACAGGCACTGGAAACCGCAGAAAGCTGGGACTGTTTTCTAATGATTTTTTTTACTTTAAACCTTCCTCCATCTGTGTCTTCTTGTGCTAGACAAACCAGTAATTATCAGGAAATCCCTTCACTTTTAATCTACATCAGTATGAATGCAATCTCAGAGCAACCCACGGTGACTGGAAGCTATTATTTTCATAGGAAATAATAGTGACTGGAAGTGATAACTCACGGTGCTCAGTGTGTGTGTCATCATCTGATAACATGCAAGGCTGTACATCCCACCACATCGTTCTGTTGCAGGGCTACGATAGCCTTTATTAAAGGGGAACGATTGAACCAGGAGCCTTGTCAAGACTGCAGGGGAGGCTGTGGGGGTTGTATCAACATGGAACTTCCATTCATTATTTATGGCCATAAAAATTTGGGGCCTTGGAATTGGCAGCATGAGAAGCTGTTTTAATTTGAGCTATAATTCTCTTTTGTACTTTCAGTCATTGACTATTTCTCAGATAAACATTCATTTGGGAGACCAAGATCACGGCGTGGAAAAAAAATAATATAACAACCCAAGGATACTTAGCTCTCCTCCCACAAATTCTTCCTGGAAATATTCTTGCAAAATCCTCTGCCCACTTGAACAGTATGCTTATGATTAACTGCAGATGAGCCCAGCAGCTTGCATATGTAGTTAATTTGCTCTAAATTTCCATGCTGTATTATAACACTAATGATCACTAATAATAGACAAACCCACAGTTTATTGAGTAAGTAATTTGAGACATTATGATTTTTATCATGTGAACAGGATCAGGCTGACCAATTTAAACTGGGCAGAAAAAGATAAATAATGTGTAAATCAATCACACCACCAGCACGCTCTGTTTCTTTGCAAAACGATACAGATTGATTGGTGAAAAGAAGGCCCTGCTAGTTACTACTGCTAGGAAACAGAGTCAATAAATTTCCACGTTCAAGAGGAAAAGGTCAGACGTAGAAAGAAGTTTATACCTAAACTGCAAAAGTGATTTAGTCACCTGACTACATGGGCTTAGAGTTTGCATTTTGTCCTGATGGGTGAGGCACGCTTTTAAAGAATAATGAAGACAGATAACATATCAAGCAGCCAATAAAAAGAAAACCATGCTAAACACAGACAAAATTATGTTAAAAACAGTTGCACTCTGGCTTGCGGTCAAAGCTATCTCCTAAAATCATGTAAACAAGATAGCCATCATGTGACGTCTGAGACACGGCTACTTCAGCACTAAAATAGGTAGTTATGTTTGGTTTTCTTTCATAGGAATTTTAGTTTTGATTGGAGCATTTATTTTTAACTTTAGGAAACACTGAGGGTTCATTAATTAAAAATCCTATCTAGCACATTTCTAATTAATTGCTTTAAAGAATAGTTAAAATAGAAAATAACTAACCTGCATTTAATAACTTCATGAGTGATTAGTGTAGTCGAATGATGAGTACCTGCCTGTGGCGGTGGGACTTGCGAGGTACTTTGAGAATTTTGAATGAAGTTTTGTTTAATATAAAGCATTTTTAATTTTTAGAGAACAAAGGAAAGTAGAGGAAGAAATTTCTTGGCTTCATCTCCTTTTGGACTTCGCTATGTAAGTCTCAGATACAGACTTCACTCCAGCAGAAGGCAGCTGTACATACGTCTCTCCAGAGCCTGGTAATAATGCTTGGAGGTATAGACAGAGGAGAAAGCTTTAATATAGTGTCTCCACAGTACTCTTCTGGGAATAGGAGTTAGTGTGTGAATTGAACTTGCACCCAGTTATCTCAGTTATCTCATGACTGCAGCTTACCCTCAGTCACAAGACAAAAATACTATGAAATATACTGTGGGGAACAACTCTTGATTGTTTCCAGGGCATGGATTAAGTGTAGCCAAATGACATTTTCTCTAACTCTCAGTCTTTTATGGCCAGCAGGCTAGTCAAATCCTTCATGTTTAAACAGAAAACTTGGAAATGGATCACAATATATTCCACTTTTTTTTTTTTTTTTACACATTTTTATTACAGTGTTCAAAATACATCTTTTTTTTTTTAATTTAAATGCAACTAATTTCATGCATGGATATGTAGTGTCATGTCCTGGAGTGATTTTGTACTGACAAGTCTAGCATATCAGAATCCATGAAATCTTGGAATAAAAATACCCCAGCATTGCCTATTGTGCCTCTCAGGGAAATGTTTTGTTAAACATTACAAATTCTCTTTGTTGAAGCAATGAGATGCCTTCTCAAAAAGGGAGAGTAAAGAGAAGATGAGTACTGAGGAAAAAGGAAAGAATATAATAAAGAAACTGAAAGATGCCAAAACAAGATGATACTGAGACTTCTTCACCTGTGCTTAGATAAAGTGATCTTCAGCACCTTTGGGAGAGACTGACACAGCCAGCTCCCAGCTTTAACACTTTAACAAAGTATTAAATACAGATGGCACTGTATGAAAATGGACAATTTAGATTCCCCAGTGATTTTTCTCTGAAAGCTCTGACTGGGTGGAAAACAAAGATACCTGTTTGCCTCTGCTGCACTGGAGCAAACGGCAGGGAGCAGGACGGCCCGCGCTCAAAGCCCTGCTGACGTTTCCCAAACAGTGGAAGCTTCTGCTCCGTGGGGCTGCTTTGAAGGAAAATGAATTCCACTCGTCAGCAGAGGAGGGCAGGCTCCTTGCTTCACTCCTGCTTTCAACCCAAAGGGAAAAAACTTGAACAAATAAAGTATGAGACGTAGGAAGCAGATAGAATCAGAGCAGATACTCCGCTATCAAGCAGCCCGAAGTGACTAACTGCTGCAGCCAAGTGCTGTTCAAACATGACATTTTGGCCATTAGCTGCCAGCTGTAGATTCACCCGCGCCGTTGTTGAAATACGTGACGGGCCGGGGATGCTCCCTGTTTGCTCTGAAGGCGGCTGCGCTCCCAAGACTCCCTCTGCTTTATCCATTTGCAGAGTTGCCTCTGATGGGCAGCCAGGCTTAAAGCAGCCACTTCTATCTTCAAGTGTAATTTTCTGTTCATACATTGCGAGAAACACTTCGCACCTTGTAAACTTTTAGATAGCACTACTGAGCCAAAACGGACTCAGTATTTTTAAGGACTCATGGATCAAGTGTGCCTGAAGTCTGCATGAATCATCTGCATTCAAGCCATAGTACTGGCCGTGAAGTATCTACTGACTCAGTGCACTGTCAGCAGAATACACTTAAGCATATCCTTTCTTCTTTTTTTTTAATTATTTAACACATTTTAAACATTAACTTTAAATGAAAAATACTAAGATAAAAAAAAGTTTCTAATCCAAAAGTATGGTCACGTCTTATTAAAAATAATTAATTCATCCCCTGATAATTCATAGGATGCATGCTAGGTTTCTTATATCTATTTTATATCTGTAAACATAGATACGGATAATTAAGCTGACTTGCTAAAGCCCATGTTTTCCTAGGCCAGGTCAGAGTGCGAGCACCTAAAGTCACCAGATATGTCCATACTGATGTACAAGTTCAATCTCAACTAGTCAAGTGAGCTGCCCTACCTGCTTCCTAGACAACACCCTGTGGTCCCTAACAAAGCCCTTCCCGCTCTACATCCTTCTCCAACGAGGCCCTAACCTGTATCTCAGATTCATCAAGGCCATGTGGTGTCAAACCCTCCTGAGTAACCTCATGGTATGTTTTCTTTGGTGGTTGGAGTTAGTCTCAAGCTCACTCATGCCTTCTCCATGGCACTCTCCTGCCTCAGGTGCACTGATCTAACAGCTTGTGAGGCTCCACTGCAAACTGAACCACCAACCTGAGCCTGGTCTCAGGATCCTCACGTTAAAAAGGCAGAGAAATAGCATGGTTTGCTTGAGGTAAGGCACTGAAGAACATCTGAGTGGAAACCACTCCTCAGGAGCAATGCTCAAGCAATAAGATTTCATAGATTCCAGGCAATCAAGTCCCCCCAAACCACTTTGGAAGTGCAGTTTTTCTCTCAGACATTAAAGAATGTCCTTCTGCGTTGCTCATTTTTTTTTAGTTCAGTGAATCCTGTATCATTCTTCTTCAATTTAAATATTTTTAATGGAAGCCGCTTAATCTTTGCTAGCCTAGAAATTCAATGAGAATGTCAAAGTTCCTTTTTTTTTTAATTCTTTTTTTCCCCTCAGCTATAATAAAAAATCTTGTAGGTGAACTATGCAATCTCTCTGTCCTCAATGGATACGAATGGGAACAACTACAACGGACTTTGGCTACTCTGTTGATCATTTTATGGGGAAGAAGATAATCAACATCATTTTTTTCGAGGGGTTGGCTATGCTATATCCACTGAAGTAAAGAGGAGCAATAATTTTATTTTAGCACAAAAATGAGAAGAGATCACTGTGAGCCCAAATTTGCGGACAAGCCACAAATTTACACAGTGACTTCTAAGAATAAAAGTCTTGTTGAAATAATGATGTGCAGTAGTTCAGAACCTGCAAGAACACCTCATGGGCTAAATATAGTTTCAGAAAGAGACAATAGATTTCATTTCTGTATAACAATTGTTCATGATACTCATTTGGAGAGTCAAAGTATCGGTCTCCTAAGAGTGTCAGCTTGTCAGCTTTAGAAACGTCTGTGGAAACAATTTTTCATTTCTCCTCCTTTTAGCACACCTCTCCCCTTTTTTTATAGATATTTATCAGGCTTGGGTAAGAGCTGTATCTACAAAATACCAAAAAATAGGTCTTTTCTAAAAAAACAAAGTAGCATTTTAAAATTTTGCTTAAACTTAGTAATTCTTAAAATGTTCATGAATTTCAGCTTGACTTGTCCATCTTAAAACTCCAGGGCCTACATCAAGGAACTTAATAACAGCAATATAATTTTAAAGCTACTAAATTATCCCTTTACGGCAGGTAACAGAGCACTGTTGGACTTGAAAAACGGAATTAAAATTAACTGGATTTTTAGCAATGTGAAGATACTAGAATTAGAGTTGTGAAGGCAGTTAAATATATTAATATGATAAATAATTAAAAAATACCTTCCCAAAAGAGGAAATCCGATCTATTACATATTTATCAAAATTTCAGATTGGACAAGTGATACCACATCCTAATTCCTGTTCTTCTTATATTTCTGCAGCAGTTCACAGGGTGCCTTGTATCAGAATCTTACATGATGTGTCAGAATGTAAGTTATGCAACACTAAAAGTAAGGATATTTTTCAACTGGATGTTTCAATACCTAATCTGAATTTATTGTGATGGATGGAAGCAAAGAGAATGCTAAAGAGGACTCGGCATCGCGGAACTGGCAGATACTGCAACTCATTTGCCATCTCATGTTAATTAGCTTTCCTTGTTATTCAGGGAACGGAGCACACTAGAAAAAAGTGGCACGTTTCATGCTTTCTAGACTTGATTGAGATTGCATCTTTTCAGCAGCAGCTGGCATTCCATGGGCACAGTCAACCAGAGCAGGACGTAGCTGCGCTGAATTTCCAACTGCAAGTGTTCGGTGCTCTGCAGAGGAGCAGCAACAGCAACGTGTAAAGGCCCCCGCGAACAGTACTCAGCACTACAAGAAGGAACCACAGAAGCGTGAGCCAAGTCTCTGAGACCAGTTATTCTCAAAATGAATACTCACTGTAAGGAAATTTTTTAAAACCCTGTGGTAGGAGGCATTCAAAACAAGAAGCCTGAGAAAATGATGGTCCAATGCGTAAGGGAACCAAACAGGGATTCAGGAGGGCTGAACCTATTTTCTTTCCAGCCCTGTCTCTGTTTCACCTGCAATCACTCAGTTTTCCTACGCCTCATCTGACCCCTCTTTAAAGTGACGATAATAATATTCACGCACCTTTTTCACGTTATTTGAGATTTATAGGGAAGAAATCCCACCAAAAGGATAGGTATTATCTTATCAGCCATGCTACTGCCTTTTTTTGCAGCTGGTTCTTCAACAGAAACCAGATAACGCATCCTCAAATTCATAAGGAAGTATTTGCCTTATATTGGAAGATTAGCTCCATCTTTCACGTGGAAATGAAGTAACAGAGCACAGCAAAACTCTGCTACAGGCAAAACATCACAAAGTAGCAAGCTGGTATTGCAGGAGGGGGACAGAATCAAGGTAATCTGGTCCATTTGTATCAGAAATACCAACATCTATCTCCTGTGTTTCCAATATATTCATTTTCCTAACCTCAGCAATATTGCATATAGCCTGCTTACTGGTGTTTTCAATCACAACTTCATCTAAACGAAGCCGTCAGTGTGGGAATTATGAAGTTGCTGTTTATTCCCAGCCTCAATCATGCCATTAATTCATCACTGCTATTCTCTGTGCGTGTCAAAATGTCCTGTCAAATGCAGCCTCTGACACAAGAACATGCGATCCATCTGTAAATGGGAGGAGATTCTGGGGATTTATTACATCGATGTGCAATCCACATCTTTCTATGACATCTCCATTGTGAGGATCTGTGAGGCTGCACTCATTCATTCTCAGTGATGCTAAGGACAGGGTTCAGGCATAATCCTCATGCAGGATCTTCTGATACGGAATGTGAATCCCACCATGTATTACACAGCAACATCTGGCAAGAAGTCAAATAAGTTTGGGGCCCTCTTAGAAACGCTGGAGAGGACTGGTGAGCAATTTGGTCAGTAGTACCAAGATATGCAGAAAGTACAGCCTGGCTCAGATTGCTTGTGGAGTTTCCACAATCGGTGAAATTTAATTTAATTAGTATATTATGTCTTTCATCTACAAGCACTCTCTAAACCTATAACAATTACATATGTGGCACAGATAAGAGACCTGCTGAGTGGCTGAAGAATGTCCTTGTTGCCTATGGTTTAATGAACCAAAACCATGGTACAGCCAGGATTGGAAAATACTCTACCGAGCAACTGAGAACATTCTTCAGAGCAGCTACCCCCACGGGACCAAAAAGTTAAGAGCAGTTATAGATTTGGCCTTCTTCTGAGAGATGGTGCAGCATGTTGTAAGGAATAATGGTTGGCACTGACTCAGTTCCTTTGTGGTGAAGTCTGCAGAGGCATCTTAACCTGTCACAGCTAATGGGTTTTGCTACGGATGCCAAAACATAACATGGTGAAAGCATTTGAAGAAAGAAGCATAAAAGTATCCAAAGCATTGATAGTCTCAGGGGCAACTTAAAAAAAAAAAAAGTTTTTTTCTGTCCGATTGGTTTTCGGAAGCCCTACAAATACTGGAGGAGAACAGAGTTAATGAAGAAGCAATGAAATAACTGAGGGGAAAAAAAGAACTGTAAAAGTTTTTTTAAGTAATACAAAATCATTAGAAAGTCCTGGGTAGACATGCATTTTTAAACAATGGTTGTAATAACGGAAAATTAGGCTCCATGACTTATTCATAGGCTTCTGGTTAACACTGTTCTCCATTTCAGGCAGTTCACTTTATAAATAGCATCTTTAGGTGAGATGCTGTTGTTTTGGCCACGCAATATGAAAAATAACTACCTGTTCTTGTGATTAGAAATAACTTTTCTGCATTCTGTAACCACATCTGAAGATACGGATTTCAGTGCAGATCATGGAGGAATTGCTTCTGTTTGGAAAGGTAGAGAGAACATCAAGTGATAGATGTTCCACTTTCAACTCTAAAACTGCAATCGCCTATTTGATAGAGAAATCGTAAAAATTTAAAGGAAGAAAACAGTATTTGATGAGTCTACAATCTTTATACTTAAGAGATATTCAGAGGACCTATAAATCCTCAGTGGAATTAATAATTGAGACTCTTGAAAGCTCTAAAAGGAAATATTAAATATGCAAAATCTTGGTGAAAAGCATAATTAAGGCCATAAATGCCTAAAAGTTTAAAGGGCAGGCTACCTCTCTCAAAGATTTTCCAGTATAACATTTATATGGAAGTATAACACAATACATTTTTAAGCAGCATTCTTTATTACTTTTTTTGCACCAATTTTTACCTTTTCCTTTCAGTGTTAAATAGTATATTTTAGAATACAGTTTCCAAGGTCTCCTGAATTAAATGGATAATATGAAGGCCCACGCTTTTGTTTCCTGTTATTAAAAGGTTAAAAATTTCTCTCCTCCAACTTCTCAAAGTTAATAGTGTCTTCGGTGCAGAATAAATGGCATTTACTTATAGGGCTGAGGTTTTCCCTTCTCTTTTATCATTCATTTTTTCTCTTCTCTTCTAATACTCTCGAGTTGGCTCTTCTCCAATTTTAAGCACAGTTTTTAGTTGAGGAGGAGGAAGCCACCAGCCCTGGCACAAATGTCCTAAGACCTGCAATTGAGTTAGCCCAGCTGTCAGTGGAAGAAAATCTTCCCTCTTTGGTTCCAGGCATTTCAACACCTCCAACGAGTGTATCTATATGAGACCTCAATGTAGGCATGTATCATGTGAGCTCTCTTGAAACATACACAGCAATATTTCATATTGCTGACCGAATAAACAAGGATGCTGTTTTCAATAGTCCTGAATACTTATAAATAATTTTAAAATTTTAAAGACAATCAGGTTTTCCAGAACCTGCTCACTTGATAAAAACATTGGTCTTCAGCTGGAAAGGAAAGGAATCAGAGGGTTTTTTTGCATTAACTTCTAGAAAGAAAATATTTTTTCTTTTGTACAAAATGACTTGCAGAAAAACAGCCATTCATTACAACACAGCGTAAACACAGTTTAGTTCTCTCTAAACGGGTACTTTTTCTTGATACTAACCCCACCCTGCGTATTTGGAACACCTTCCCTCTTGGCACGGATTTGTTTGCTTCTACATCTAAGCGTTTCTGCTCACAGCAGGTTGTGAAGTAATGGAAGTTAGTATAACACAATTCTGATAACCATCTTGCTTCTTCTTCCTCGGTTCCACTGTGACATGAATTTAGCAGCTAAAATATATATATAAAAAAATAATCCCGGTAGATTTAAAGATTAGCTTTATATCATTTGAAAGAAGTGATTCCAAGCCTCTCTTATGTGGTTTCATTGCTTTGTAACTCAAGAGCCTGACAGAGTGGAGGTGGAATAGAGATGATATTCACATGACATAACTCTAGCAAGATATCTCAAGTCCCTTCCAATTCTATAAAGTCCAAAGCCACGATTTTTCTCCTGATATGATTACTCACTCGTTAGCCCAGCCCATACTTTTTTGCCAGAGTCCTGGAACTGATCAAGTGAGACTTCAGTCGAAAAGCATTCTCACACTTCCACTCTCCTCTGCCATTTTCATATTGTTATAATGCATATTTTGCACTGAATAGTAAATTTCAGGGTAAGAAGATAAGAGGAGAGATAAGCCAATCTCAGCTCAAAGGTAGTTACAGACATTAATTTCCACAAATATTCAGATAACTCACAGTGTAAGTTTTATGACTGCTATTTTGTAGCATAGGAAAACAAAAATGAAAGTATCAGCGATGAGGCAATTTTAAGATGCGTCCTTTCAGAGAGCTTCTGCTCTGAGCATCACTAGGAAGCCTGCACTCTGCCAAGACAGAAGAGATGATATATGGGTCGATAATGGCTTTGTAAGAATGTCAGTCTTTTAACTGTATGTTTTGTTGTCATAAAGGTTCATCTCTCTATATAAATATTATATATAAATGGCAACCAAACTTTCAAGAACTAATTTAGCCACATAGGCACAGATGCCTAGGTAATACATGAGTATATATAGCTGTGTCTGGATTAGGATTAAAGTAGGTAATAATGGTACTGGATACCATCAGAAGATCAGGAGAGCTCTCCCCTATGACCTTCCTAAAGACGGGAGGCATTTTATGTTGCCATGGGGGGATATTTCATGTTACATTGTAGTTATGATACCCAAGCACTGGACTCTCACGACTATTTAATGCCAACAGGAGCCTGATTATAAGGTTGTTATTTTTCTTTGCACAGCTGCTGTTCTCTACATTTTATATGTTCATCCATGAAGCAGTGAAACAGGACTCCCTGGACAACTTTTCAAGAACTGGGTTGTAAGCTTGTTTGCTGTTTCACGACACCTGCTATTTGGGCATTTATCTCCCATAGTTTCCTTCAGCTCTATTCAAGATTTGGTTTGCTTTTGGTCTGACTCAAAGCTTGACTTAAAATGCTAACCCCAGCAGCTCAGTTCCCCTTTTAATGGATGGTTGTTCATGTCTTAAATCATCTGCGTTACTGAAGTACGCAATGTCAGCTCCAGCACAGCTGACAGATAAGGCACAGAGATATGGGAGGCCACCCTGGGCCACAGGTTTAGAGTGTGTATGGGAAATACAGTATTTCTGACACTCTTCTAAAAGGAAAAGAAATATGTGAAAATAAGGGATTTTTGACATCCTTTAAAAATAAATAAAAAGCCAGTGAAACATCTGAACTGCCCCAAACACGGCTCTGAAGACTATAAGGTAAAGAAACACGGGATGTCTCCCAGCAAAGTCTACTCAATGGTGTGTCAGATGGGCTGGTGAGAATATGATATATCAAGCTACTTTTTTGCTTCTTCGTATTTAGTCTTTTTAAAAGAAGCCATCATAGAGCATGCAATAAATATTTTTGACCAGGTATTCCTAAGAAAAGCCACTGAATTGTCAGCTTGACTTTACTGACTGCAGCAAACCATGTCAGACAAGAATGATGCATGTAACACTCTCCTGTGCAAAGAAAACCCCCAAACCTAAAGCATTTACCAAAATCCCAACCACTATAAACCAGGCTATAAACTGTTAATTTACCATTTTATCCTATTCTTATTTTTCTGAAAGACACAACTGAGAAAGAAAAAATAATCCTGACCGGATTCACAGATGAGGTGATAATTACATCCCTCCCACACAAAATCGAACTAACTAGAATTTCTTCAGGCAAGAAAAAAAAAAAATTATACTTCCACTTCAACCCATAGGGCTGGTGTGTGGTTATTCTGCAATTATTACAGAAGCTGGAGCAGCAAGTGTTACCATCCCTAACATACACGGTCTTGTGGGCCACAGATGTGTTTGTGCCTGTACCCCATGCTCCTCCCTTGGTCTGCCCAAATGTCCCCAGCAGCTCTGGTGGAAAGGCAGTGGAGTGCCAAATAAAGGAAGCTTTCATGTCCCCAGCAGCTCTGGTGGAAAGGCAGTGGAGTGCCAAATAAAGGAAGCTTTCATCTCTCCACCTGCATACATTTTCTACAGATATGTAACCCACTCAACTCCCATTTCAGAACCAGCCCCAGGTGAGTTTCTCTCATTCTCTATCCATTTAATAAGCCTGAACTCCTGAGTTCTTTCCTGGTACAAAGAATATAATTAATAAGCCACTCAATCCATCATATTGACCTGCATTATTTTAAATTAAAGTTAATAGCAGCAATGAAAAAAGGATTTTAAGGTTAAAATATATGTACTGCATATCTTTGTACAGTTTCTTTTTAGTCATATAGATAAAATTTACATGAAAATATAGCTTTGCTACAGCCAGATCTTCACTAGCAATATGCATCATCTGAAGGTCAAATACTCCTTTGCGAAACTTCTGGGAGCTGATACCCACAGATCTCCAAAGGCAGGTAACTGTCATCATCCTTTATACAGGTAGCAATTCTATCATACTCTAATTGTTTAAAATTCCTGTTTGTCTATTTTTTCCCCTCATGACACTCACAGAAGTAGGAAGAGGATCTCAACACGTAGGAACATTTTGCTGTATGTAGAAAAGCAGCCCATATAAACCATAGCTTAGACCTCAGTTTACAAAATTACAGATAGTATTCAACATGGAAAAGGTTGAAAATAGCACATATAAACTAAAAGTACAAGACAAAATAAAACTAAAAATGACAAGCAACAAATACATGATGTATTTTCCCTCCTTAGGGAGTACTGATAAAACAGACAAAATGCTTTGGAGAAATGTGTATATTGAACTGTTGTAGAGTAACTTCTTGTGTACAAATAATACTTCATAAATCCATTGTAGGAGTAAGTAACGTAACAGGCCATCATAGGGCAATTGCTATTAAAGGATTACTGAGGAAGCTGCTGAAAATCTTTCATGCTTGACATAGTCCAGTGATTCACTAACCCTGCAAATGCTTTCCACATAGAGACCTACACCTTTGCCAGTCAGGAACCCCAAATGCTAAGAGCAGCACGTCAGACGATGGCTTCATCTCCAGGGACCACTGTAGAACTGACAGGCTCTAAATTAATGCCTGAAAAGCATATCACATGCCATCTGACAAAAGAATGAGAAGGGAAGGAAAAAAAACCTACAGATTGTGTAACATCATCCGTTCCTCTGAGGGGATGGTATGTTTCAGTCTTCCGTTCCTTTAACCCAAGGAACCAAATGAAAAATATATGACGATAAACAATCTGCAAACAGTTCCACATCTATTATACAACTGAAATCATAAGAAATGAGCTTGTTGAAATAACAAATGAGCTTGCAATTGCTTTGCTTCACATAACTCCCATATGTTTTTAGATATGTTTTGAAAGACAACTTTTTTAGATTAATAAATGTCATGTGATACACTCGGTTCTTGTCCACTGAGGACTGGGCCCAATCACAGCTAAAAGCTCTTGCCACTTAGAATATGAATGGAGAACATCATGGCACAAATGGAAAAAAATACATGTTTATGGTTATGAGAATATGCAAATATCCTGTCTGGTCTCCATAACGTCCTTGCCATGCTCATAGAAGATTTGAATTTCTCATGTGGGATTGCGTTTTACAGAGTAGAAAGTGAGTGGGGGAAGGACAAAGAAATAGCTTCCATGGAGAAGGCAATGACATTCCATACCTGGCTGTCTCTGAATCAAAGGAGGACCTACCACTTGTTTTGTTGCCTGTTCCATAATACAGCTCATTATTCAACATTCACAAGTTGAACATTGATGTTTGAATATTGGAAAGGGACTTCTCATAGACAAAATAAGAACGCTCTCATTCATAGTGGCTCCCCTCAGTTGTGGGCACTGTGAATTCTCATTCAGTACAAGGAGGATTTGCATTTTGTTTTCCACACTGCATTAGTTCAAACAGAACTGGAAATGGAAACTCCTTCAAAAACTGCTTCTGATGACACTTCAGCCAGAAATTAGCTCTGGTGCACATTTCCTCTGCTTGAAATTAGTGCCCATACACCTTTAAGAGCTTTGGCTCATAAAGATATTTCTTCACCAATTGTTCCTTTTATTGCCAAGTGCACTAAAAGAGTTAAATCAAAGAGACTGGACTGCTTCAGCAAAGTCACTGATGAGAAAGGAAACCTTGATTATTGGTCAACTCAGTACTAATGAAACCCATTTCTAGTAGCTACCTGGAAGTCTACAACATAGGTGGTCTCCAAGTAATTCTTCATGGACTGTAAAACTCGTCACCATAAACACTAATGCTATTTGAGCGCAGAGGTTGTGGACTCCTTACAGCCAGGAGAGCCCCTCCTCTGCTCAGGGTGTGGGTTGTCTAAGCACCGAGGCAGAAGCCTGCACTTAAGCCTGCTTAAACTCTGATTCGGGAGAAAAGGCAAAACCATTAATGCTCAGACACGTTAGACTGTCGCCTTGCATGACCACTAATGTCACCGACAGTGAATAAAACCAAGCAGTATAAAACAATCTAGTTTCTAGGACTACAGACTTCCCTAGAGGTTTAAGAACTCTTAATTATCAAACTAGGGAAATAATACCAATGAAGGGTTTGCTAAGCAGACTTTCCAGGTGTCTTTTCCTAAGGGTTTGTTTTATTTCTATGCCTACTTACAGCAGGTAACGTCATTTTGAAAGAGAGGCAGCGTTTTCTGTGAAGTATTTAGCAGTGTAATAGTCTCCAACACTTCAACAGGAACCCCCTCACGTAAGCTTGAAAAGCAAAGTTAATAAAAGTGAAAGTCATGACAGAGGTAATGGGTGTGAGGGATGCATTTATTTAACATCCACACTGAGTTTATTCATGACAATCACTCTTTCCTTATTAAATGTCACTGCCATGGATGACTGGTCTGACGCGTGTGATCCAGTTGCCGCACTGTATTTAGCATGTGTGCTCATCACACAGCATGCAAGCCTGCATGGACACTCGCCAGTTTGCGTTTTCCTTGTCATTATTTAATTGCATAGGCGTAACAGTTTTTATGTGTGTGTTTGGTTTTTTTTTTTTAAATAAATCTGAAAATGGTCTTCACATTCTGCATGCAATACGTGAGTAAACGCCAAATAAGGGTTAGAGAATACTCTGCTTGGCCTGCAATGCAGCATGGTCTGGGATACAGATCACACCCGTAGAAAAAAAAGTCTTTGGTGTAGGAAAGCATAGATTATTAAACAGATCAGAGGGGAAAAAAAGCTATATGAATGGAGACAGAAGTCTTAGTATCTCTCACGCACTTGTTTTTCTTTAAACTTTTATGATCTTTGAAAAACACCTTTTGAAAGACACAGTAAGTCTTTAAGATATTACTTTACTGCCAAGTCATCAGTATCTGCTGCAACAGAGCAAAAGCAGGAGCAGATGACATCAGATATACTGTACTTCATAGAAACTGGAAAACAGAAAAACAAAATTCTACATTAGAATGATTCTACATGCAAAATTTGTAGTCTTTATATTTAATTCCAAATGATGCAAGTATTTTATTTTATGACCACTAAATAAAATATTCCTCTGCAAATCTACCTACCAAAGTACTTAAAAGTCTCTGAGTTCTACATCAGAGCCTCTTCTGTACTTATCATCAAGTGTCACGTGTACTTTGTAGCATAACTATGATTTCTTTCAGCCAAGAGCACTGAAGGAAAAGAAGTGGCTAAAGGAAATAATGACCACATCCAAACCATCTATTAGAAAAAATAATGACTCAAACCAAAACTCTGAGAACAAGTGGAGACTACAAAATGGAAATTATGTAACTTATCACTAGCACCTCTCTAAAACCCTAAAAGTGGCAATTTGAGCCACAGTAAACATATAAAGAAATAAGCAATCTCTTTGTCTATGTTTAGACCACGACAATTATTAAAAATTAAATGTCTTGTCTGTGACAGATCTAACTGCAATAAGCTCTGAGAAAAAACACATCCCTCAATATACCATTGCAAAGGTTTCTGCAAATCTATTGAAACACATCTATTGAGACCTGTAGAGATCATTTTTTCCTCTTTTTTTGATTGCAATTTTTTTTTAACATTAAAGAAGTGAATGAAAGGAAGACTACCTGAGATTACAGAAGGAGAAGGAGGCGGTGTGGTGAGACTCCCCACAGGAAAACGACTAGTTATGGAACGAACTGAACTCCTAGGTACTCAGTGAGCACTGGAACAAATCAGAGACTATCATTTTAAAGCTGATCCTATGCTATACACCAATTTTTATTTCATACAAGAAGCACTAACTACTACGAAAACTGTAACAATTGGGTAGCTGATCCCCCACCAGTGGGATTTTACCAGTACAGATCTGGAAGCATTTTAGAAATGCTAGTGTGCAAATATTAACAACTATTAAAAATGGGTTTGTTTTTTGTTTTGTTTTGTTTTTTTTTTTTTAAGTAGGGAAACAAGAGTGAAAGAAGAGGTTAAGGGACTTGCTAAATCTCACATGATAAATAAATGGCCACACAGGCTGAGGGGAGAAGGAAGAACCTATATGTAACCTGCAAGAGGTTCAGTGGTAAATTATCACTCTGCATATTTGGTATAAACAGAAATGAAATGATACAGAGCAGAAAAAGTTGAAGTTCATGAACAAGTAGCAAATTATTTGATGTACAAAAGGCACACTGAAAATTACCATGTTCTCTTAAGTATTTAATTCTTTAAAAATTTGCTAACAGTTCTTAAAAGAGTTTGCAAATGACAAATTGGAATTTGCATTTCAATTTAGTTGCTTCTGCGATTTGCCACTCCTTCTCCCTTTTTCTATGGCTTCACAAAGCTGGAAGTCACAAGCGTTCTGAATGAAATCCCTTTGGGTCTCATCGCTGGAATCAAAGGAAAACAAATGTCTGGGGGAAAAGGTTATTCTGGAAATCAGGTCTGTTGAAAGGAGCTGACATATTGCACAGCGATCCAGCTTGATTGGTTGTAGCTGTCATTTTATTACATCATATAAAGGAATACAAAACTGTATCTCGGCTATGGCAGTCAAAACAAGACTTCTTAAAAATAAATGGCCTTGAAAACCATTTGGCCAATTTATATGGCAATTAGGTAAGACTCTCACTCACTGTACACTTCTTATTTCACTAGTAAATAGGAGCTAGAATAACTCGGCTGAAGACTGATAACTAACTTCTGAAAGCTAAAGTATCAGCAGACTATCCTTTCTCCATGCTCAAAAACGTCTTATCTTTAATGACTGCACTAGGGTTTTTTTCATAAAATTTCTGCATGGACATTCTTGATGTATTTTTACAGTTCTTCCCTTCAGAGAGAAGATCACCATTAATTTAAGTAAGCTGAGAAACAGTTCAGATGGATGGTTTTGGTTACTCTCCGGTGACATTCATGCAGTTTATTACATAAGCAGTTTACTGCAGTGAAGTCATTATGTTGAATCCAGCTACAGAATGGCTTCTATTTGTTAGACTCCTCAACTACTGTTCAACCACTTTTCTCCAAACACATAAGCATGCTTTCTTGCTATAACGCACGTTTACTTTTTCTTTGTGTTTTTTTTTTTTTTTTTTAATTTTAGCTAATATACTGCAGATTATTACATAAGTGATTTATTACAGGAACCTTACTGTATGAGGGGCAAAACTTGTTTATAATAAATCCAACAGCTACAGTAATCCCTTAGGGCAAAATGTACTTCTACTTAATTTCTCTACTGTGTATTACACACCATATAATTGCTTGAAACAGAAGCTACACATACAAATTTTGCTTGGCACCAAATACCTGGCTTCAGAAAGGACATGCAAGTTACATGCTGTGTTTTGCTACAAATCCATTGCACCACCTAAAGTAATTCAAAGAGATCACTAATAGAAATGTTTTGAACTACCTAAAATAAATCAGCAAGTAAGCAAACCACAGTGTTTTGCTAAAGGTTATATTAAAATAAGCCACAGTGTTGCTGAAGGATATTTTCTATGTGCACAGCTTTAGCATTCCTCATGCCCTTTTTCCAATGCACTAAATAAAATCATGAGACAAACTTTAGAGATGGAAAACATCTGCTAGATCATTTAGCCCATCCCAATGCCAGTTCAGGATTGTTTCCTTTATTTTCTAGTGTTTTGTCAAATCTACTTTTAAATATGCTGTATGTTCCAAGTAATGAGATTTCCACCACTTTCCCCTGGGAAATACATTTATATAACAACTTTCTTCCCCAAGGATCCCAAAGTGTTTTATAAAAATATACATACAAATCACTTCCCCACTGGAGTACAATCACTTACGAGGTATAGGGTGGCAGCCAGGAGGGAAATGATACACAGTCCTCTGCAAATTTATAGCAGGAGGGAAATTCCTGCCCAAGGACAGAGGGGCAAAACCCTATACTTATGACAAATGCCAGGAACTCATAAACGTCTACAGATAGCAAATAGAAGCATGGTTTCAACCTATACATACCGAAATGAGCTTGAGTACTTTAGAATGCAAAGGTCGTTTCAGACAGAATTTGAGCACACGGTCCCAAAGACCTGGAGTAACTTAGCAAAGTAAATATGTTATCCTGGTAGGAATACCAGAACAAGGACTGTATTTCTGAAACAGCAACTGACTTGAGGACTGTGTTCCATATCACTCCATTCAAACACATACTGATGCTGATGTTGGAGACAGTCTGTGTCTAAATCCTTGGCTGCTCTCAACTAGCCCAAGTCCACCAGCTGCTCTTCCTCCTCGTAGTCTTCATGTGTCATTTATGTAGTGCTCATTATTGGCAAAGTAGAGCCAATCCATAAATGCTCTAGGGATCATTTGATTCTGCCCCTGGGCAGCCAGGGGAGGAAGTAGAAACAGGAATCCAGGAGGAAGGGATGATGGCTTGGTGCAGGCAGATTGCTGTATTTGGGCCTAAGTGCCACTGTACGTTAAAAGATCAGAGAATTAGAAGGGCTAGGAAGCAAATAATGCCAGAAACTACATCATATTTGGAAGGTTAATAGTTTTCAAGTTCAAACCCCTTGGGTGGAGTTGAGGGATTTTCAGTGCAGATGGTTTGTAAGCAGAGGCTGAGGGTAAAGGGAGGGTCAAACCTCATTATCAGCATTGTTTTAGCAACCTTTGCTCATCTGAGGGGGAAAATGAGAGGAAACAGGACAGCCTGTGCTCTGAATCTTCCTCCTGTTCGGTTTTGGGCATAAGAATTGTTTTCAGATCTCCAATCTCCTCGCTTATTGCCAGTGCTCAGCCAGGAACCAGTCTTACGTAATATGTTCAAGTGGTTAGAGCATCTTCTCTCACTAGCAAGGCCAGACCTAGCTTCTTAGATCCTCTCCATCTGCAAGCACATAAAGTATTGATAAAAGTGGACTGATGTATTCTGAAATAAACCACGTTAGACAGATAGATCTGGACTGCAATCATTGAGTACATTTTTAGAATAGATGAATAAAAGAAGTATTTTCCACCTCACCTAAAAAAGGATCATTTTCTACATTCTCCCAAGGGGACACTGTATCAAGCTATTTACTCTTAATGAAAGAACTAACACTGCAAAGTCTTCTGCCCTGCTCCATACATGGTATTAACCTGAAAACCTGACTTGTCTGCTGTGCATAAACACATCCTATTCACCCAGGCTGCAGTACAACATGTCAAGGCTAACCATAGCGTGGCGAATGTTCCAGCTACCCTTGCCTTCAGTAACCTCGAAACAGATGTGTCAGTCCTCTCTCTTCACTGATGAGCACATTAGTTTTACTTCAAATGCAGAAAGGAGGTCTTATCCTAACGAGGGAATTTAACAGTTCTGTGTTAATACTCCCTCGTTAACGAATCACTGTTGCCATTTGACTCTCCATTGCACCTGCTGTTGTACAGATAGTGACAAGCCATTTGATTCAGTGCTACTGAGAGTCTTTGTGCAGTGGTGAGTCTTTGATCCTTCCTGATGTTGAAGGAACATAGATGTGATTTCTCAGGGTTTTGCATAAGTTTCAAGCTTGTGAGATTATGGATACATACTACAGTTCCTAAATGTTTAAATTTGTTGCCAAGATGGCATTGATAATGGGTGCATTAGCAATGCAAAGATGGAGAGATGAGCCACTTTCCTGGGGATTAGCTCAGCTCTTCCAAAGCCTGCTCTAAACAATGAGCTGACATCGTCAGATAAGAATATTACTGAAAAGCAAAACACGTTCCTGCCCTCTCCAAAACTCAGGTATCAAGACCTGGTCTTGCGTTCATGCACAACATTTTGCACATTCACAGCTTTGTCCCATTAACTTTACACACATACAAGCAGATATTAGGCCACGGGCACAGAGGGGACCAATTCGGGATCAGACCAACTCAAGACAAGGCCCTGACCACTGTGAGCACACGGCACAGCAGGTCTGAAACAGCAGGTGAGGCAGCAAGTGCTCTAACAGCAGAGACAAGTTAATTTTTCTGAAAACACTGGATTACAACATTTTTAATCCTGTCAAGCAATAATACCTATGTATTAAACTCAGTCAAAAAAAAGATATCCAGGCAGACATAGAGCTGCTGGAAAAGGTATAGTGCTTCAGTGGTTTTGCGTGACAACAAAATCAGCAGTAACACATTCAGGGTGCTATTAAGTTGTGAACTATGACTGCTTTATTTAGGGCTTAGAAAGTCTCCAATGTGATAGAGCCAAGCAATATTATTGTCCACAGGAAGAGTCATGCAAATGCCCACACCCTCCAAATTTATTTATTTACATAGTTTTGGTTCCAAAGATCCTCCATTGCGTATACGCTGAGAAGCTGCCCAGGCTGGACGAGCAGATGTTCACTGACTCTGGAGCCCGACAGCCCATTCTCCAACCATTTCTGACAGCTAAATAATAAGTCAGTGCTAAAGCAGTGTATTTAACTTAAGGGTTGCCAGAAATCAGATACCCATACCCCTCTTCTTAAAGAATATAAAGATTTAGAAACCAGGAGAAATATCACTGGCAGTGGATGACGATACACTTACAAACTACGTGCTGTGCCTCCTCACACACAGTACGAATATCGTGTGAGACCATCGTGGTTATTTATGCCATTAAATTAAACAGAAGTGAAGTATGCTGTTGAGGATTCCAAGCTATGCTAACAATTATAGGGTTCCAACTGTACACATTCATATCCTATACTGTCCCAATGAATATTTTATTTTAAAAAAATTAGGTTTGGTGGCAATTACATTTCTCAAATGCAGAAAATCACAGCTCTTAGCTAAAAAAAAAAAATAAAAGCCTCAAAATTTACCCATCAATGAAACAAAAAAAGAAAGCAACCCATCCAACTGATGAAAACTACTCTTCTAATGCTTTATTTATAGGGATTCAATCTGCTTCCACAAAGAGGAATATTTTCTGGTTAAAAAGCTAAATATATAAGTGGAAATTAGTCCATTTCAGTTGGAGAAAGCATAGCATGGATTGAGCCTTCAGTCAACTTGGACTTCATTAACAGTGGGTTGAGGGATGCTGAACTGTTCGTCCAGCAATGGGTCACGTTCATTTATACTATTCAGGAATTTCACAGCAGATGACCACATGGAGGAGCTGGAAAAAGGCAGGCAATCTTTGCTACTTTGCCAATATTTTATCAAACAGGATCACCACTTTATACATTTTTGAACCCTCATGGCCTTCCACGCTGTTTGTACGTGAACAGCAAACTTTATTCCAGTGCCTGCCAAATTAAACTGCAGCTCCTTGCAAGCCTCTGAATAGCTTCTGTGAAGCGTAGTGCTCATAAACACCTTCCTGCAATTCAGAGAAATCTCTTTAATAAATTAACAAAGCTGTCACAGAAGTATAAATGGGAAATCATTTTTTAAAATAGAACCATTTAAGATCACACAATTTCAGAAGCCTTTTGCAACATTTTATAATTCCTTTAGGCCACTGCAGGTCTCCTTTACACTTGCGACGATGCCCCTTTCAATTTGCATTTAAAAGACAGTAAATTGCAGGGTTCATAAACATTTTTATAGTGATTTATTGAAGACTAGAATGTCACTCCTGTTCTTCACACTTTAGCAGTCCTGGGAATCGGCTGCAGGGCTGTATGTGTAATCTTGCTTTACCCATAAACTATACAAGAACGAGCCAGTTCTGAAACCTATTATTTATTTATTTTTCTTGCTTAAAAGACATTTGTGGGACTATTTTACATCTATATTTATCTTTCAGTTATAAGATGACCCATTTTATTCAGCCTTCAAGTTATAACCAGGTTTCCACAATTTACAAAGTACTTGGTTTGCAAATTAGAACTGTTCAGAGGCAGGATTGTATTATGCCAATGAACAAAGGATTCTTTCTCTTCTCTTTTTAATAACACACAGAAAATCCACAGACTATTGGATTTATTATCACCACTAGATAACTTTACCATACAGGAATGTACTGAGCTGTTTTTCTGTTTTTCATGTTTTTCTTTTTTACTATTATTTTTTATTTAAAACCCAAACCACAGACACGCACTGTAAAACTTCAGCTGGAGAATATTCTAAAGGTTCTGCTTCTTGAAAGACAAAAGCAGGGTAAATGTTCTTTCGTTGCATTTGGGCCTCTGATACTCCTGTCCTCCTTCTCAGGCAGCAAAGTCACAAAAGAAGGCAAATAGTGCCAAGAAGTGTTGTTTATAAGGGCACTGTGATCTTTCCTGCATCCCAGTGGAGCTTTACCAAGGGGAATCTAGAAACCTCCCTGCACAAATAGGGGGGGGGGGGGGGGGGGGGGGGGGGGGGGAGGAGGGGAAAAAAAAAAAAAAAAAGCCTGCACCTCATTTGCCCTTCCAGTGACCAGGAGGGAGTATTTCTTTCTACTTTTTTCACATTACAATAATGGCTTCACAGCTCTTGAAAAGAGCGCTAGTGCAACAGCAAATGGTGCATGACACGCTGAAGCCCTGGTCTTTGTCGCAACAGCTTCGCTCCAAAGAAAGTCCTTCCTTGCCTTCTTTTCCTTGCCATTAACTGTGATGAAATGAGTTTTTCCCCCTTTTGATTCCACCCCCCGCTGTCTATTACAGTCTGACCTGATTGCACTTATGCACAGATTATTTCATAGAGACATCCTTTTATTCAGGTTTGCGAGTTCATGCCTGCAAGGTTATCTGTTCACAAAGCAACGCCTCATTCCTCGTATTCATTTTTTTTGAAATCTGATCTCATTGATAAGAACAAGACCATTCGCATTGCATTTGTCAGATAAGTAGCTCCATTCTGGAGTAATAATTTTTTGTGACTATTGTCAGGGCTCCAGTTAAAATACATCAACCGATAAAAATGCAAGTATTGTAAAAATAACCTTGCATCAAAAGTGTTGGCCCTCCGGTTTTTCCAAAGCACATTATGTCCTTTTCCTTAATAACAATTTATTACAGGCAGAGCACGTTCTCTTTTTCACAAGAATTCTTTTTAAGAATTATTTTAAAACATTCCTATTCCAGTGCTGCCATTGGTAGCACTGAACTTGAAAGGAAATAAATAAGTAGAGGATCAATATTGCACTGATTGGTTGAATTGGGTTTTGATTAATTTTAATCAAACGGTTTACTCAATTCTGATATGCAACCATTCCCAGCAACAATAAACAGATGAATCACGTCACCAGAACGCTCTGAGCAGCAGCATGAGGAGGAAACGGTTAGAGCTGCAGTTTAGCATATGCGATCCAACATTAATGAGACTTGGGGATCGCCGGGAAGCTGATTATCTTCAAGTTTGTTTGCACGAGAAAGCTCTACCCCAGTGCAGCCGTGCTGAAATTGAAGGTGTCGCAGAAGAAACAAATACACAGGTGCTCACACACACACAGAGGTCAAAGACACGGGAAGGGGAATAAAAAAAGAAGCGTTGGCAGGAGCCTGGGTTTTCGCAATGCCTCATCGCTGAAAACCATGAAGGCACAAGTGCCCCTTCTCACCTGGAGCGCGGGGCAACGTTTCCCGTAAATATTAGCAAAAGGCGAACGGGAGAAGTGCCGCTTTTCCCTTTTATTCCTTCCTCCCCACTGCCTTCCCCTGCCCGTGGCAGCCGCACAAAGGAGCCGGTGACGAACTGGAAGGCGGCGAAGGTCTGGCAGGCGGGAGCTGCATTGAGCAGCCCAGCGCCCTGTCTCGGTCTCAGCGCGAGGCCGCCGTACACCCGGGCCTGCAGCTGATAACACTGTAATAGTCCTCCTTTGAGGACCGGGGCTCCTGTGTGCTGATTACTCATTTATCACACCTGGCAGCCCTGCTGAACTATAATTACTCTTCTCTTATCCTCCTGCACTGTCATGTCCGAGAGGAGAAGAGAGGCAAAGGCTCCTGCTAATGACACATTACCCTCTTGACAAGCACTTGAAGGTTTTATTGTAAATATTCAAGATATAAAACATCTGAGATTCCCTTTTTAATTATAAAAAGCAATTTTCCGTGCCTCCCGTTCGCCCCCTCCACTGCCACCAATAGTAAAGTTTAGGCGCCGTTATCCTCCGCTTCCCGCAAACAAACCCATTTTCCTTTGTCGCGTTAACTCATTGCTCGGAGGTAACTCCGGTATCTCTGTGAAATTATCAAACGTAATGCCTGGAAAATGTGTCATTTGAACACACATCGCTCTCCTACAAAAGTTACATTTGTGCCCCAAAAGGAGGGGAAAACGTGCATTTATATTAAAAAATTAGGAAGGGGGGGGGAGCAGAGAAAAAATCACGAGCAAATGGGCAGTGAGCGAGCCCTTCATTGGGTGACTCCTGGGAGATGGGCCTCTTACTGAAAGGAAAGGTCTTTCATAAACTAAAAATTAAAGCTACGTGAGTTGTTGTGGTAAATCCAGCCTATTTGTGGGTCTCCGGATGGAGGGCTAGGGAGCCAAAGACTTAATTCCCACCCTGCTCTCACTACCAGCTGTGAGTTGTAGAGGTTACAGAATCTACGAGATTCCTCAAAAGAGTAGGGGATCCTAAATACTGCTATGTGATGTGAAGGACTAAAAATCTGAAAGAATCTTTAATCCAAGATATAACAAAAGAGAGTCCATTAATATTCCAACGCCTATAATGATGATACTGAGCTCTCTTTTCCTGAAATGGGAGCATATAAAGACATGTTTCTTAGGCCATCCTGCAACCTGAGCCTCTTCCACTTCGCTTTTCCCTTTGCATATCAATAGGCTGGGGTAAGGACACTGGGCGTCCTTCTGTCACATTCATCAGTGGTGGGTGGGGGGACCAACCAAAAAATTCCATAAAAGGCCAGCAGCCAAATATCTAATAACACGTTTAAAAGTGCCAGAAAAAAATAATCTAAATATATAATTGACAGAGAAGAGCACCTTGGAATGAGAACACTAAAAGTACAGATCTGCCATCTAAACCTTGACAGCTGCATTTTCTCTGGTTCACCTCCAATTTGCTGGTAGAGTTGAATCACTAGATCTCAATACTTAAGATAGATTTCTGTATCTTAAGACCTGGCTTTAGATGTTCTCCTACATGCTTATGTAATTTTTGTATATGCTGTTATTATATGGCACATAATGCTCCTTTTAATATTTTTCACAAGTCAGACTTACTCCGAGGAAACTGCAATATTACGAAGAGATGTTCTGAAATAAACAGAAAAATGGAAAACTACTGCACTTTCTTGAATATGAAGATTAGAAGCCGGTAGAAAAATCGGTGTTCAGATCCATATGAAGTTAGGGACAGTTCAGGGTTAGCTTTAAGTCAAATGGCCAAAAATTCTACAAGATTGCTGGGAATTTTAAGTTCCAAATGAGAACAACAACATGAGTGCAGATCTTCAATTCAGGAGCCTTGGAGTTTTAAATCTCAGCCAGGACCAAAATGTTGGTGGCTGATTCAAGCCCTTCAGACACAATGGTCCTTCTACCATGGACCGCAAGAAAAATATACTGATACCTGGTTTCAGACAAAAGTATTAATTTCACATGTAATATAAACAGGTTCCTGTTATAGTACTAAAAATATGGTCATCCCATGACACGACTGCATTTTAGTAGTTCGAAGTCACAGTGTCTATTGCCTACACGCATACTGGCATACAGTGCTCTAGAAAACAAGTACAGTAGAATTCCTGGAAATCTTGGAACTTGCTTAACCTGTACTTTTTTTGCTCAAGAACCTTGATAGCTAGGCTGATTTCACTTTCAGCTCAAAAACCAGAAGACAAAAAAAGCTACAGAAAAAAATTAAGCTGAAAATAGAAATTAATCCATCCATGAGCATCCAGAGATGCATCTACAATACCAAACTGCAGTGTATAACAACAAGGGGTCTGAACGCATTTCAGAGAGTTTCCGACAGAAGACAGGGCACTGTGCAAAGGGGATCCATCAGGATCATGTTCGAAACCTTCGCGTTACACTTTTGAATAGCAGCAATCTGCAACAAACTTGGATTATTTACTTATTTTTCCTGGATTCTAAGACTCGCCCACAGTAGGAGGAAAGATTACACAGAAAGAAACTATCCATCGGAATAGTAAATAGACACAGAAACTATCCATCGGAAATTGGTGCTTTAGGTTCTTGCCCAGTTTGCTTAACAAGTGTAATAGCTTTGATGGCCATCCTGACAAGACTAGACATGGATTCCTTGTCAGGAGCAAAGTGACACATCGGTGATGGCCGAGAAGCAGTAGTACATTACACGCTGCTGTGGAAATTGCAAACATTTAATGAACATAAACGTCCTGCCAAATTGATGTACACGAGGACAGAAAACAGCAGTAATAAAAGCCACTCAGACTCGCACGTAACAACTCAGGGCTGTGGCTGGAGCACGCATATGATTTAAGAAGTGGATACAACAGCTATTCTCTAACAAATCACATGGATTTGTATATACTACTCACTGCTGTGTAAAGTACTTTGAGGTTATTAGATAAAAGTTACTCAGTGTTCTTAGAGGTAAATGATTCAAATTAGTGTTAGGCTACAAATTACTGAACCCCCAAACACCCAATCTCAGCACACTGCAGTTCCTTCTTTGGGGTGAAACTGTCATTAGCATTTCACATGCTCTTAAAAGAAGAAATTGCAGCGGTCAGGCTTAAAATGACCATTTTCTCCATCTTTTCACAATGATTTTAGGTTCCTAGACGGAAATATTAACAGTCTTGCTGAACCAGGATTATTCCACTTCTCTCGCTTTCTGCCTGCTTCTGTCAGAAAGCCACAGAGCATACAATTGCAGCGCACAGCTAACCATATAATTGATAACTCCCTGGTCTATTCACTGTGGGAATCTGTCAGTTAAAGTCTAAAGACACATATGCACACGCAGACTATGAAAATGAACTTACATAAGTCTTGCTGTGAACTGAATGCAGCCAACATTTTGATGTTTAATTGGCTGGGTCCGGTTTACCAGCGCACACATGTATTTCAGCAGCGGCGTACTGTACTCTGGCTCTTCCTGACAGATCTATTTAGTTGAACGGAGGTGTATTTTCCCAAGGTAATTGCTCAGAATCATGCTTCCAAAGTCAAACTGATTCAAACTTTGCTTATTCACTCTTTGCAGACACACAAATAGGAATATTTGAAAGCAAATGAAAAATCCATAGATCAATGTACAGAGCCTTTCCTACACAGTGCCACAGAGGGAGTCTATTTCAAATAGGGCTGGTTGTCAGCAGCAGTTACTGCCAGCATCTTTTTAAATATACATCTTTCAGAGTAATACAGGTCTTTGAGATAATGAAAGATTTGCAACTACTATATTATCCACCAAGAAGACATACATACACACTTGAGTTGGGTATACTCCCACGCATAGGAATGTTCTTGCTAAGTATGAGGAAAAAATAATTGACAGTTATTCAACTATTTGTGAACATTTTTTTTCCTAGACTTATTCCTCTAATTAAGAGCGTATGTCTGATAAAGTGAGATTTTGAGAGACTGTTTTTTATGTGGGCTTAGTGACTGCATGTGAAAACATTTGAAAATCATTTCCCTATACTTGACATGGAATACACAACCCAAATCACTCATTTTGCCTCTCTGTGGCTCCAAGTCAACTACTTAAAAAAGGCTTAGACTGTCTCATCACATCTATGTCACAAAGACTACAGGTTATCATAGAATGGCATAGGCTGGAAGGGACCTTAGAGATCATCTAATCTCTATGCTCATGTTTTACTTGTCTACATAGCAGAATGGGTTCTAGGTCTTTCTGACTAGCTATTTACTTTGGCAATAGAATTTCCTGAAGTTTGACATGAATTTCATTGATTTAGACAATCGAGACATATTTGGCTTTCTTTTCTCCTTCCTCCCACCTCCCCCTGCCCCTCTTTCCCCCAAGACTAAAAAGAAATCAAACGATTTTCAGAGCTTTTGGTCTTTTCCAAGTCATGATTCAAAACCATTTTGGTAGAGTTAACCTCAGAACACTGTAGCACTTGAGCTACTCAAGAAAGCACACCAGCTTACGAAAAATTTTCATCGCAGTCTAAAATTTTCTGATGGGGTGAACTGAAAGGGGGAGATAAAGACCATCAGCATCCTTATTAGCACTGATCAGCATGGGCTTGCACTCCTGTGTCATACCGTGTGTTTGCACCACAACATCCACAAGCATCTTCCTCCACCCAACTGGGTAGGATCAGGCCTGTATCCCTTATGTGCTCACCATACTTGCTATAACTGGCAATTTTTAGAGGCAGTAAAACTTGGACAGACAACACCTTCAACTGATGGGGAAAGAAAACTCTCATAACCTCTTCTTCATCCCCTAGGTTACAATGCTTTATGGCTTCTTGGTTGTAGATGTTACTGTCAAATTTTCCTACCATACCCTATCAACCCCTGGACTTTCTTGTCTTTATTCATCCAGGATTTTTAAAAGATGACACTGTAACACATCTGGAGTGACAGCACCCTGACTATAAGGAAGAATCAGCTGTGTGCTCCCAGAATTAAAGCACTTCTTTCTGACACCATTCCCAGAGTGTCCCTTCAAGCCCTTCATTTTCAAAGAAGATAATTTTTCAAAGACTGAATGGCACTCGCAGCTAGTGGCACAATCCTTCACCTCCTTGAACACAATGCACTTCAAAACCTGCAAGGACTGCTTACAGTTCATGTAAACATAGGAGTATTTTTCCCCATTTACTTCATTTTTCTTTTCTTCTTCTGAAAATATAAGTTAACGAAGAAATATTTTTACAAGGTATTACTACACATTAATGATAAAACTAGTGAGCATTAGTTCCAGAAGGGCACGTTCTCAGTAATGATGAAAAAGGACATATAAATTACCACTACAGAGCTTCACAGGTCCATTCCTGGGCCAACCATGATTAAATTAACTACAAAAAGACACTTGACACTACCAGTGTAACACTTGACTGAATTTGGGAGTCATGTAGGGATCTCACTGAAAACTAGGATGTTAAACAAACCTGTCTTTTAATAGTGACCAAGTTCATGTGTATTATTTAATGCAGTGGGGTGCTTCGTACATTGTTAATGTTTCAACAAATCAAAATAAATTGTGCCTTCATCTCCATCCACAGCTCTGCTAATAAACCAGAGTTTTTTCAAAATACATGGCCTTGAAAAAACAAACTCTTAAGATTTTTCACCAAAATACTTTTTAAGAAGGCATGGCATGTTTTAGGGACTCCAGCTATTATTCAGTTAATACATTGATTTATTTGACTCATCAGATATTCATATTTCATCATCTGATCTGGAAGCTGGTTATTCAATTAACTGGTTTATTCCTATATATTTCAGTGCGTTTTAGTGAATTCAATAAACTACTACTTTATCAATTCATTTTGTTAGCAGGCTGGTTTCTTCATTGGGCTTAATTTAATTTGATTTTACTGTAACAGCTGATGTACGGGGATATTAAAAAACTAGGGTATTTCTGTACAAAAACGACTTCTTGGAAATAGGATAAAGACATTCAGAAAACTATGCTTGCTGCTTAATTTTTTTTGCCTCTAAAAAAACAAAGCTACTTGAAAGAAGAAAGTTAAGAGTAAGTTAATTGCTTAACAAACCATAAAAAAAATGTAGAAAAGAACTAAAGAGAGAATAGGGACATTTAAACTAGTGAAATTTCAGGACTATTTTAAATGGAGTTCTTAGGGGCATAAGAATTATATATCAGTTTAAATGCATGAGTAATGTTTTGATTACAGTTAAAAAATCTGTATCAATCCTTTCCTCCCCTGAAATCATAATTTCCCCTCAAAAGACCGCAAACTTCCCAGAATATATTTTCAGAACTACAGAACTTAACACTCGGAATTGAAAACTTTCATTTATAGAGAAAAAGGCTCAATACCCCTATTCCAGAAATAAACCTGTCATCGTCATAGCCTTGTGAGACTGGAGGATAATAAAAACTCATTGTTTTTTGTTTATCAGATGAAATGTTATGAATGTTTTAAAGGAGTGTCTTTTACACCAGACAGGTTATTTCTGTAGGCTAATTTTTCATAGCCATTTTTGCATTGAAATCTCCAAGCTTCATGAAGATGATATTTCTAGAACAATTCTATTTTTCTTCTTTTATCACCTTAGTAGTCTTTTCCCAGCTGTATCCACAGGGGAATGGAAATACCCAATTGCAAACGTGACAGCGCTGACTTCTGCAAAGTAGCTTAATTACTCATTACGAGATTCCATCAACAGAAGCTCCGGTCTGTGGTTTTGTAATAAGTGCTGTTATCTTTCCTTGGATTTTCATTCCTTCACAAAGGGGGATATGGCAGTGCTTTCCACATCCACGTTTTATACGGAGAGGAATGAGAGAATTTTAATGCATGAATTTGATGTCATTAACAATGCTGACAGCTGTTTAATCCTAGAGGAAACAACAGCTGAGTCCCAACTGCACCAACAAAAAAATAAAAAAGTAAAATAAAATAAATTAACTCTTCAGTGCATCTCACTGAAAGTACACTATGAATCAAATGCTTCATGCCCTACCTATGCTTTTTGTCAATTATTTAGTTACAGAATCAGTAACCTCCACTGATAAAGAAAGCTACTCCCATCCTGACTGTTTAAGTTCAGAGAACAGATTTATTAAATAGTCCTGCTCTACATTTCCCATTAATTGATATTAAATCCCCTCACAAGAACCACAATGTGAAATAAACCAATACAACAAATAATATAAAGTATAAATGTGTGAGAGCCTGAGTTCCTGAAATATAACGTGGATTAATTCAAAAGGGATGGGGTAAAAATACATTTAAAATGGATCCTGCAGCAGAAACAGAAAATACAACATGGGATATGCTGCAACTCTGTTACCATTTAATTTAAAATGGAACGTTTAGATAGGAGCCAATGAGGCAAATTTGCTTTTGTTCTGTTCCCTCCCCACACACTACAAGGACTTTTTAAGGGTATAGAATGAGAAGGAGTATTTATAATATGTATATTTAGAATACATACACACACTTCTCCTTTAATCCATCTATTTTTTCATTGGTTATGTCACCATTTCCCATGTACGTTTTATTTTTTGAGTTTTGCTACTGAATAAAATATTGAAGACAAACGATAGCTGATTAAGACATATCTTTACAATCTGCAGTACTCGTGTAACAGATAAGGCTTTATAAACCCCATCTTGGGAAGGCTCCCATTCATTTAGAACACTAGACTTTAAACAGATGTCTGAAGTATTCATGTTATAAACAGCAACATTATATGAATTTAAATCTCATTCTTTGTCTGACCATCCTCCTTTTAATAGCAGCTGTTTCCCTTCATCTGGGAGAGGGGCTGCCTCTGAGGCTCACCCAGGCTTCCCCTTTCCCGGGGACGCAGCCACCTCTTCCTCCCACGTCCGATCCCTGATCCCAGAGAGGGCTCTGGGGGACTGAGATGTCCGAGCATGACAGCGTGAGTTGGACGAGCTTTGGGATCTGGGAGAAGCAGCATGTCAGCAGGTTGATGAACTTGAATCCTGGCATCATGGAGAATACAGAGGTCTCCCTATTAGACTAAATGAGACGACTTTGGGCACAGAAAATGTGCTACTCAAATACTTTATAACAAGACATGTGCAGTCATATTTTCTTGCAGTTAATACGGCAGAGGGTGAGGGGAAAACAGATTTCTACCTTTTGATGTTCGGAAACAGTTCATTCTCAATAGGGGAATATTATGTGACAAATGTGCCAGACTTCTTTTTTTGTGGTAATATTGCTCTTTGCAAATGGCACACATCCAATCCAATTGAATGTAATAAAATGAAACAATCTGTGCCATCTTCAATGGGTTTAATCTATACCATGTTAATGAATCCTTAAACAGACGTGCATGATGTTTTCCTGAAATACATGTAGTTATACTGTGCTCAGTATACTTGTCAGCTTGAAAATAATTTCTGCTTGAGAGACCACCTGCTATCATCATCCTATTTAGAAGGAGCTCGTATTTATTTGGAAAAGAGAAATAATAGTTAAATAAAGCGACTTCTCTTACCCAAGCAAGGACTGTAAAATGGCTTGGATCCTCTCTGCACACTCAGGGATTTTTTTTTTCTCTTTTTTTTCCGTGTTTCTTTTTTTTTCTTTTTTTTTCCCGCTTTGCACCAGCTGCTTCCAAAAATTTCTGGTATATTTGTACTAATACAGTAATAGGCTTATTATGAACTCCCAGCGTTCCCCTACTTCCTTTTTGATAAACTAAAACATTAGAGTTGAAGAGATGAAGTGAGTTTCAGACATTATATAATATGGGTTTCATCACACTGTATCATATAATTTTAAGTTATTAAATATGCCAGAAAAGCATATTTGCACTTGATGAAAAACCCAAATACTAGAGTACACAGTGTATTTTTTTCTTCTATTTAGACTCTGAAAATGGAACAAAGAAATATAATGCTTCTACTTCCTAGCATTTATTTGCTGCAAAGACAGAGTAAATTAGATTAACTTTTCCTAAAAGACACCTAAAGTAAACCATATTCTTCTGGCAAATGCTATTAGCAAAACTACTACTTTTCACCCATAAGCGAATAAAATAATCAATAAGCTGTGAGAAACTGTATGAACACTGGGATATAATGTATAAAAGGACATGTAAAGAACGTTCAGCCACATAGATTCAAAGTCAACCAACCGACCAACTATCTGTGCAACCTGAAGTGTATGAGTTGTCCAATTGACTGCTTGGTGCCAACAGGTCTATACTCAAGCTAAATTTGAATTTATGTCATTTTTTGGTTTAGTAACACAAGTGTAAAAAGGTGAAGTTCACCACCATGCAGAGGAATAATTTTCATTCTTAAAGCAGTAACGTATTCAAAAAAGAGAGAGGAAGAGAGAGTGGAAATTTTCATGCCAGTTACTTGTGTGTTAATCTGGACTACCGACTTCAGAGTGTGAATTTTACCAAGGCACAATAAGAATTTTTCTCTTTTTCATAAATAAGCACATTTAAAGCATATACTTGACCAAAATGTAATATGCATACTATATATTTGTGGGTGTTCTTAGTTTTAGTGTGTAGTAGAATGTCCTAATGTGCAGAAAAATCGAATAAATCTATATTGGTTTGAATATGATCAGGTAAAAATAAGTTTTTCACTGCTGAAGGACCCATAAATGTTACTAGCCGCCAAACCCCAGATATTTATTCTTTTTCTTGATTTATAACATCAATTTTATACTGGCTTGCCACTGTGATTAGGTTCATCTCATTGTATGCATGCACGATCTTCAGGTTTTTTTTGCAGCAAAGTCCCTCCTACTTGACAGTAAAGGTTACAGGAATTAATAGAAAGTTAGATGATTCTACTTTCTGAGCAGAATTTGCTCCCTATTTTATATCCTCATATTTGTGCATAACTTTAAAGGTGGAGAGAACTAACTCAATGTCCCAAGAAAATTTAATCTGGGAAGGATTCTGGTTTAATAATCACAGTTGTCGGGGGAATAGCAAACCATGGACTCTACCACGTTGCTACTATGTACACTGTTGTTCTCTGAACAAAATTTTATAACATGATAGAATGAACACATTAAATGCAATAGTTGTTTTTTTGTGGGAAAAAAAAAGTTGTTAGGCTTTTTTTCTTCTTTCTTTAAGATGACGATTGCTGCCACAACATGCTTTACATCAGGTTATCTTAAGAAACCACACGGAAATGTCAGTTGTGTTACTGCTAAGTGGCATTTCTGATACAGCACATCTGAGTAGCTGGACCTCAGAGACTTTGCTAATTTGTTTCCTGGTATAATTCCAAGTGTTGGTTTTGAACTGAGAAACACTTTGTTGTGTTTTCTGTGGTGGTTTTTACAGAATTCTTCTTTCTGTTTTCAAAGGTGGAAGTTGAGACTATTGAACGCTCAAGCTGACAATACCTACATTTGCATGACTGAAAGCAAGGTTATTTTCAGTACAGAAGCTCTTCATTTTCCACACTATGTCTTATTTTTCATAGATGCTTAAACTCAAATTTAAATCCATGCTTCCTTTGAGTTCATGATGAAAAGATTAAAAGCATCTGTAGAGCCATTAAGAAGTTACTACTGTGGATCATCACAACCCTAAAGACATTCCTGTGACACTGAATTCCTTGCTACGGGACTGTAGGGCATAAGAGATAGTAGATTTATATTCAGGATTCAGTATTTCAGAGAATGAGAAGAAATCTTGAACTAAAAAAACGAAAGTTAACTAATTTATGGAGACAAACAGAAACACAAAAAATAAAGGAAAAATACTGATAAATATTGAAGTTCTAACATAAAGCCAAACACTCAGATACTTTCTTAAACTTCTCAAACACTAAGCAATGAGACAGAAATCTTC
Source organism: Tauraco erythrolophus (assembly GCF_009769465.1). Lineage (NCBI taxonomy): Eukaryota > Metazoa > Chordata > Aves > Musophagiformes > Musophagidae > Tauraco > Tauraco erythrolophus. The sequence continues at coordinate 16,480,865 of NC_141479.1, read as the reverse complement.
TGTGATGTGGTTTTACTAGATTTTGATAATCTTCTCTTTCAGATGGGATTTAAAAAATTAAATACTTTTTTTTTTGTTGTATTTTTACATTTCTAGTACTATTTTGGTACAAACTAAAAAGCAAAATTGCATAAATACGTAATAACATGAAGAAGCTTTTTCAACATCACCAGCTGAACATGTACTTGTAAAAAGTTTGTTCCTACTAAATGTAAAACAATTTTCTCTTCCTTCCTAAGCAAGAGTGATTGCTCCTGTTCCCTTCTGTATTCCCCAGTTTTGCTAATTGCCAGTAAATTCAGCAGAGTTGCATCTCATTTCAGGAATTCTTTGAGACAGAGATTATTTCTGGTCAGGAATGACAGAAAGCACACCATACAAAACATTTCTGCATGAGTAATGGAATATTTTACAAGGAATAATTCATATTATTTTAAACAGGAAAAAAAATCTAAGATTTTGATAAGAACGAAGTAGAAGACAGAATACTGGCAATGATGGCTGTCAGCAGAGCTCACAAAAGGGGACTGTCAAATATCTATCTTAAATATGTTACAATCCAGTAAGCTTTGTGCAAAGTTCCCTCTAAGGCAAAAAAATAAAATGACATCAAATTATAATGCAACCTGTTCTAGAAACTAAAGTCAACAGACTTTCAATTCATGGATACAAATATTCATCCAAGTCCCACTTGTTTAAAAGATGGTAGACTTAAAAGATTATTTCTGCGACTGCATTAAAAGTCTTGTTCAATTTACTTTAAAACTGTGCAAAGGAATGATAACTTGCAAAATCAGAGTAAGTTGGTGGGTGCTACAGGTTTTATCAAAATGTGTTTTTAAATTATTTCAGAATCATAAAATCTTTCCATAGAGAGTGCTTTGAAACTGCAAATTAAATATAGAGCTTCTATGAACTGTATCCATTTTTACTGGAAGCATATATTTCCATGGGGGTTCATACTATCATTTTTGTCTAGTTACACTAGCTAATAATGCAGTGAATTTGCAGTAATAGAGTAAATGTTATGTTGATGACATTATCTGATAAAATTCAAAAATGACATTAAAAGGACCATTTCAATAGGAATCCAAATCTCAAAAAGCAACTATGGTTGATCATTCTATCAGCTAGTCCCAGTCTTAAAAAGACAACACAATATTTCACTCATCTAAAGATTAGTGATGGACTGAACAGTAAGCCCAGATGACATTTGACTTTAAAAAAGGTAAGTTTTTGAACTATGAAAAAATAATGGCTTAGGACTTGTGTTTTTGCTAGGGTACAATTTGAATCTATTCACACAAAAATGGTTCACACAGCAACAGACAAATATGTTAGTAAGTGAAACTGAAGACAGAAGTTCAAGAACTGAAATCACACTTGCTGGTACAGTGACAATAAACCACCAGAACCATACAATGAAACCAAAGATGGAAGCATCAATCACCTTCCTCACCATGTGATTTTACCAAATTGCTAAAGTGACAAGAAATCCACTCACACCCATACAGGACAGATGGGTACAGATCAGAAGAAAAAGATCATTGAGTGAGTTATAATTACTGGGAGTTTTCTGGTGCATATTCCTAAAGAAGTCGTAAAATAAACTCCTCTGATGAGCTACGTGTTCGCATACATAAATCAAGTGACAGTTTGAAAATCCCTCGACTTAAGCTCTCAGAGATAGAATCTGTCTACGGAAACATTCCTGAGTAACGTGACTGTTTTATGAATTACGGAGGCTTCACGGGAAAAACAATACAAGATTAAAGGTATGCAGCACTTGGGCCCCATCCTTCTCACAGGCAAAACACCACCTTCAGTCACCAGGAGCCCTGACATCTCTATTCTCCACAAACAAATTCATGGTCTCTGAGAAATGACAGGTTCAGGGCAGACAGCTATGATATTGCAGACCAGCTTGCCACCACGGAGTCATTCCTGGTAAGACTGCTTTTCTCTGTGACCGCAAAGCAGCATCTTTGCGCTTTATAAATTGTACGGTCAATGCACGTGAGCACGAACACGCATCGGTGACTCCCTGTTTGCTCCAAGGGGGCATTGCCAAAGTCCAGTTAGAGTCATATCCTGCTACAAAGTACACATTTGGGGGACTTTCCCTTTCACTATAGATATTCATAAGCCTGAGTCTTCATTTTCTTCATAATCCCCATTTTAGATAAGATAAAGCCAATCCCACTGGCATCACATGAGGAGAAACCAACTGATGCCAGAGGGGCTGACTGTGGACAAGTGTCCCTCAGGAAGTGGTGTGAGGTCAGGCTGTCGGTCAGAACATCTGTAGAAATCTCACAATTTCTGCAGCACTTACTAAAAATACAATTCAAGTCATAGTAAGCTCCAAACAACAGCATCAAGGAATATTTACAAGCCAAGAAAACACATAACTTCAAAACACTTCTCAGACAAAAACCTTTACAGATTCGTAGGTTTGCAGTGCATCCCTGAGACCAACGCGTTCAAGAGAACTGGGGGGAATAAACTCAAGATATGAGAATCACAATCATAGCTGTTCCCGCACTGCTCATGGAAAGGTGTCTATCAAAAACCTGCCAATGGTCACCAGCTGTGGTATTGAGACAAAATAGTTGTAGTGTTTTAAATACTACTTAAAGACAATTATTTGCAAATATTGATTTTTTTTTTTTAGTGGATATTGCTGTATCACATTCACGTTAATTATAATATATCCACAAAAAAAAGGCACCTATGGTAAAAAAAAAAAAGCAGAACAGGTATTCTTTGACACACTGGCATGTAATTTATAAATCACAAACTCTTAGGGCATGAATTGTTAAGGACATCATAAATCTTACAGCTACCACATAACAACAATTATTATATATAAAGACATTCTGTCATAGACCTTGAAAATCACAGGCTTCTACTGTTTCTAGTTATTTGTTGTCATGGATTTTTTTCTCTTATGTTCTTTTGAAATTCAAACATTTGATGCCACGTTTCTCAAAATAGTAAAGAGGAAATCTAAAATGGTAGCAGTCCTATTCAATAAATCTAGTCATATACTTTAAAATAGACCTGCATGTATGGCATAGATTATGCAAGTGATATTTGTACTCACGTATTTTTCTGGTACTCAATGAGGTAAATAGCATAAAATTTTTATTCCCATCATTGTGATAAAGCTTTTGGCAAGGGGTTTCCATTAGAATCATTGGGCATAACATTCCTCATAAACATAGCCAGAATACAAACCATAAGCAATATTCTCCGACTCTACTCTCTCTTCTTCAATTGTTAATGACGTATAATTTAGGATTTTAGAGAGGAATAATTTTTGATGACATGAGAAGCAAAACTCTTTGGTGAATTTCCCATAGTTTTTATTGAAACAGGGAAATATTTTTGTCAGTATTAAAACTAAACACATTAATGAATTCAAAAAAATGATAGAAAGTTAAAACACAGGGTTGTCTTTAATCACTGAATTCAGGTATAAAAATTAAACCGCTGTATATATTTTCATGTTTCTTTCCAGGCACAACATAACTTTAATAATAATTTCTTGGGTTTGTCAGTCTTTCTTGGACAATGAGTACACATCAAAAAAATCAATGAAGTGACTGAATTATTACTATGGTCTTTTGGATCTCCTTCAGCAAGGAATACATATAATTAAATGCAGTAAAGTAAAAAACAGCACAGCACTTCTGTCTCCCAATTCCACATCCACGAGGGTTATTCGCTCAGGCTCCTAGATCATGTACTATGGATGACTTTAGGCAATTCTAAAGACAGAGCAACAGACTTTCAGAAAGGGCATCCTCGTTTCACTGAGCAGCCCAGCACTCGGAGCACAGGCCTCTGGGGCACATTTAAGAGAGTCCTTAGTTAATGACTACATGTCCAGCTCAGAAGGGTTACCATGCCCCAGTTAAAATTTTGATATAAAGCTGCCAATGGTAGAGCACACACACAAACTTTGTTATACCTATCCACACTCTAAGGTAACTCATTTTATAAACACAAAAATCTATCTCCCAAATGGCAGCTGACAAAGAAAGGTGAAGTATTGTCATCAGCATAATCAAGTAAAAAATGTTGAAATAAGATTCAGAAAATATTGATATCAATTTTTGGGGAGAATATGTTCACCCTATTTTGTTATCAAGAAAAAAGCTGCACTAGACTGAAACAAAATATTTTGTTAGGTCACCATATGCCACAGATTTTTGTATACCTTTAAACAAGTCTTCAAATTAGACCATTAGTAATCACAAGTTATATAAATGGGCTGAGGAAGAAATCAAAGAATTTTGCAGGGTTAGTACTAAACTGGATTTTTCTTATGCCTAGAAAATCCAATGGATCATCATGTAAGACTTGTAAAAAACACCGGACAAGCTTTCAAGAAGAAGCCATCTGACTCAACACTAGGTCACTTAAACTCTTTCTCCCCTTACAAAATTAGTTATGACACTTTCATCTGTTTCTGACATTCTTGGCTGCAACTGTTGTTATTAACGCCTTTACCAGGTCCACCAGCCTATCTCACCATCTTGGTGAACAGTATCTCACATTCAGGAACAGCCCAGGAACATCAGCATCCACTCCAGTAGAGGCAACTGTTTATAGAAAACGTATATAATGGGCATCTGAGGGGGAAATACTTCGTTTATATGTTTCTACTGATATTCCCCAAAGGGTCATCCAAAGGTACTGTTGCTACTGCAGGTCAGAGTCAAACACCTTGCATGTCCTCCAGATGGAGTAAAGCAAGGCTTGGAAAGGGGGATTAGAACAATAGAAATGTGTTCAGCTGTGAAATTAAAAGTAGGACAGCATGACATGTAACATTATGTGTTGAGCTGAGTCAAAAGCAGTAATTAGGCTAAGCTAAAATACAAACATACTAGTAATCAGAACAAACGCGTGTTTAGTGTCCACCACATTCACGTCTCATAACAAAATCAGTTGCCTACCCATCCCAAAGCACCTCATTACCCTCCCCATGTCCTCAATCCCATCTGCAGTGCCTCCAATCCCTCCTGTATCTTCTAAGAACTGTAACTGCCTTTCCTTGGAGTCCCTATAGAATGACCTCCCCAGGCGCCCTTAGCTCCTTGGTGCTCTTTACCTACGTGTTGTCCTGACAGCTGGGCAGGAGGCAGTGCCTGCTGTGGCCAGCCTGGAGCTACGCCTCTGCTGTCCGGATGGCCAGGGCACACGTGCCAACTGGCAACCAGCAGCTACTCAGCAGATTTAAAAGCTGAATTTTTCCTACCTTTCCTGCAGCAAGAGCATTAATTTGAGTCAGTGTCTTCTGCTCACCTGCCAGCTTTCTGTAATTTGGGAGGAACTCAGCTATCTTGAGACTTCAGACCTATTTGGTTGAAACTAGCCTGAGTTCAAAGGTTAGCCAGAGGCACTGACTGATAAACATGTAGGCAAAATAAAGAATAAGTATGAAAACCAAAACCAGTTCTGTCATAAAAGCAAAGATGTTAATAAAAATAGCACCACAGCAGCAGGTTCCAGGTTGCAGATGTGGTGAAGTGCACGCAAGCATTGTATAATTCATCTAAATAAGCACTCGGAGTATAGCTATAGACCAAAAAGCACATGTATGTGTACACATAGGTGCACAGTTAAACAGGACAATAACTGACTTAAAGAATATTTTTTTTTTTTTTTTTTAAGTGAAACACCCTAACGAAAACCCACAAGGTCAGAGTGTTCAAGCAACTACACCCTTCCCCTGCCATGTTCTGAAAAAAAACAAGTGTTCTTTCCTTTGACTTCTTGCAGCTTGTCCTTGGTCACAAAACTGTAACCTAAGAAAAAAATAATTTAATTGCTAGTGTTTTGTCAATGACATGATTATATATCCACTGCAAGTTAAATCAACCTGAACTTTGCCAGAGAACAATGTCCTGAAATGATTGTGAAAGCAGCCTAACATTTTATTTTGGGACACTTTCTATATACTTCACTTTTATAAATCAGAAATTAGGTTGTCAATTTAGAATACACAGAAAGTAAACACTGTTATAAGCAGTTGATAGGTGAAGCATCGTTCTTCATAGCACCAAAGACGGTAAGATATGGGGCAGGCCAATTACCATACTGAGCAATGCAAAGTATTATCCATTGGCTTTATTATAATAACAGGTTATCTGATTACAGCCTGTGTTTTCTGGCCTCAGCATAGGCTACATTCTCCCACACCACTGGTGGTACATTTTAGAAATCCATTAACAGCTAATTCACCAAGGAAACTTGAGATTTCTGTATTGAAGCATGAAAACTAACATTCCTCATGCAAACGTCCAGCTGGAGCAGCTGTGCTCAATGTTTTCTCAATAGAACCTTCCAAAAGAAAAGGGAACACCTTTTCACTCCCATCTGAGCTTATACTCAAAATCCTCAATGCACTTGTCCTACAATGGATGCAGGAATTTAGCTATAGGATAAGACAAATGCAGGAGACTTTTTCCCTCCTACCTTTTTAATTTTTTTAAGTTTTAAAACTAATGACAATTTTTCTGTCTTTATTGCTTTAGGAACTGGAAAAAAAGTAAAACTCCAAGCATCTTGAAAAAATACAATATTTATCAAACTCATTTGCTGGGTATGAAAAGTGGCATCCTGGTTTCTCACTTCATTGGACTTTTATCACTTCTTTGCTAGATAGTTTTAATATTTAACAGAAGGCTAACCTGTTGTCTTATTTACTGGAAAGATTAATTTTAAAAAGCGATTAGATGTTATTGGGGCTTTGAACCCCAGAAAGACAACTCCTTGCAGACCCGCATTGGTTGATGTGCAGTGTTAGCATAGTCCAACAGCAATCAGATGACACTGGTTTGGTATGCCAGGTTTCACAGTTCCAAATGGCATGAATTTCTACAAAATCCTCCGATAATTTTCAAGGAAGGAAAGTATCACAGCAAAGAAATGCAATTTCAGGACAAAAAAGGGGTTCCTGTAAAATTTTGATGATAAAACAGAGGTTTTGAAAAGTTATGATCTGTAGGTTTTGTGAAGGTCATTGCAGGGAAGGAAAACTAGTAATAGTAGTGGCAAAAGAATGAAATTCAAGATGGTATATTTTTGAGCACTGCTTGGCATTGTTTGATGTAGCTTGCTTTGTACAATTGACTTAAATAGAAGTAACCCACAGCCAGATTCTTGGGACAGTACCAACCTAAATGCCTTCATAATATTACCTTTTCCCATAATCTGTTACTTTACTTTCCCACAAGAATGGTACGCGAATACAAATGAAAGACAATGTGGTCTCGTCTTGAATGGGAAGTGAGCTGACTCCTGCAGTCATAATTAGGGAGGGCAGTGGCCCATGAAATCTTTTCACCAGAAGATCTACACCATAAAAATATCTGCAATCCTGTGGTATATGGTGTACTGTTTTATAATCAATATTCATTCATAACACACTCTAAATGGGCATTTTGTAACCTGATGCTGAATTTAAACTGCACTTTGTTTAAAAAATGGTTTTGAGGGTAATCAAGGACAAAGGACAGAGTAGGAGTTTAGAGCTTCTCTACTGATACAAGCCAACATAACATGGATGACCAGCAGGAAGCTTTTCTGTTTACCTGGTGTACTGAAACCTTCAACTGGCCTTTACAAGATGAAGTGTTAGGGAAGAGATTCAGTGTCTTTGAACTAAATAGGTCAATATTATATGCAGGACAGGATTTTATGAGGGTAGGAGAAGAAAGCTGTCACTTTCTTTTAATTTCAATAAACCATACACAGCATCTTTTAAAAATTAACTAGCTCATAAAAGTTCATCAGTCCTGAATTGTAATTAATTTCTGTGTGTAGAAAGATCATTTGCCCATAGGTGTTGCTTACTCATTTAAATCAGAGCCACTGCAGCTACCTGACAATTCTATTAATACAGTTCTTGGTGAATCCCAGCTTTATGTAACAGCTTTAAACACTGAAGCATTAAAACAAGATGGTGATACCCATATACTAACGCAGGTAAAATTGCTATTGCCATTCATTGCCTAGGTGCCGAGGTAGAATGGTACATGAGGAATTCCTGATCTCTGATACAGCATAAAGATCTTCAACAGATGTGGGGAAAAAAAAAAAAAAAAAAGACAGATATACTATATATATACACCTCAAAACAGGGGTGACAATGCTTGCCTCTCCTTATCCAGAAGAACCATTTTTATCCATTATATACTACTGTTCAATACCTCAGCTCAGCTAGAAAAGCAATTCTTCTGCTGTAATGACATAACCGATATTATTAAATATATAAAGCCTTTTAAGAAATAAACAGAAAAAAGATTGTTATTTCCCATAAGAAGCTGCTGCTATCTGTATTCAGCAAGCTCCTATACAAGCTTCCCACATGTTATGGCACAGAGTGGGGTTTTTTTTCAGCCACAATGATCTCCTCTTTATTCATAAAAAAAAATACAATGTGGCATAAGGCTGAACTGTATGTCACTTACAGCTTTAATATATATTTTTTGCATGGCAGATAAAATGCATTTTCTTTCCCTCCTAGCATACCCCTGTGCTCAGTGAGCACAGGAGCGGTACCCTAAGCCCCAGTGGAGCAGTGCCCGTGATCAGGTAAGCTTACACTCCTCGTAATAGTTTCTTAGCCCTCAGCAAAATACATTTTCACTATCACAGAACAAGTTCTCCTAAACCCTGTGGAAAGTCAACATCTCAAATGCCAAGCCTTCAGATTCAGGGTTTAGATACCCACGTATGTAACTGGAGCCTCCGAACTCAAAAGTTCAAAGCTTTCGTATCTTTCCAAACCGGATCCAAGTAGGGCTCATTACATCTAAATAACAGAGTCTGCAGAAATTTCAGGAATAAATAGTGAGTTTGACCTTGACTTGATCTCTCAGTTTCCACTGCAGAGGAAGCTCTGAGCTTCATGCTGGCAGCAATAGACTTCTCATCTATGCTTTGGTCTTAATAAAGGCTTTTGTGAGCATGTCCAAGAGGGAAAACAAAAATTATAATGTCTATAAGGAAATAAATACATTTCATTCAGCCTTCTATGAATTACAAATTAATAAAATACTACTAGTCTTTTGTCATTTTAACATGGACTCTAAAAAAAAAATTATATTAAAACCACCAAGCCACTCGCTCCTTTCCTCCATTCATATATCAAAAAAAAAAAGCCAGGTAGTGAATTCAAGCATCTGAAGTTTAAGAAATGTCACCCTTTGCCTTGCTATGATCTGCCCCTTGTTTTGAATGTCACATGCTTCATAGCGAGGTATAAACACATGGAAGGGTATAACAGAAAAAAATAATTTTAACACATACACAAGGAGGCAGAATTTAGCTAGTACTTACGAGCACAAAGCCTGACCTTTCCCAACTTTTGAGTACTAGGGGTTTCAAATTAGAAAACATTTATCTAGAAATTTTAAAAAATAGTATTATATTAGAGTTCTGAATTTGGAATTTCTAGATAATGTTCTGAATTTAACACACAATTCAATATTCCATTGGTGTTTGCTTTTGTTCTATTCTTAAACACAAGCAATTTTGCTTCACTGCCATCACCTTTATCATTCTATCAATTCTGGTCAAAACACGTTTCCCAAAATCAAGGCCTTTCTCCTCGGCTCATTACAGGTAATGACAAGTTGCTATCTCATGGCATTCTCAAAAGTTTCCTCTCCAGAGCAAACGGATTATTTTAAAGTATCCACACAAATAATACTGTGTAATAAATGTTGACTTTTCACATAAGGCTAGTTACAGGTTTAATAGAGACCTGCATTTATCCCAAGTGGCATCAGACTCACTGGTAAAATTATTGCAATATTGGGTTGTGAAGATACAGAGAAAATACTGACAACACAGAAAGAACCCTCTTCCCGACCCAGTACAATATATAGACGTTGGTGAGTTCAAAAGGCATCAGACAGCTTTATTAGTGCAGCAAAAATAGGATCTTCGCATTTGAGAATCAAAAATAACCATAAAAGAGAAGCAATACACCAGCCTTAAAAAAAGTTTTTTGTGTACACTTGAACTCTTCTTCCCAGTTGACCTCCTGCTCCATAATGAGGTAGAGAATGCCCTGCAATACTGGAAGTATGTAAGAAATAGTTGGCTTCATACCCAAACTAGAAAACCGAAGCTCAGTGTGCGTCTCCAGCTTAAGCACAGGTAAGTTAAAAATTCATATTTTAAAGTTTTTTTTCTGAAATTTTGTTCTGAGTTTCCCTGTAATTGTACGATAAAAAGCCCTAATTATTAGGGAAGAACAAATGCAAACAGAGAATTTACACCTACCCCACCCCTAATCCCAAGATCACACTGTGGAGGATGCAAATACAATATATGGCAGGAATAACAAATGCTTTATTTTCCAAATGCTCTCCCATGATTTATGAAAGGTGCACCTCACTGTGGGAAGATAATGCCATTTGAAATGGTCCATTTCATAAATCTATCCTCCTCATCCCTAGCTGCATACAAGAATACTACGAGCTCCTGAATCCAATAATATTTTCATCCTCGATTGACAAAAAAAAAGGACTTTGTTTGGAGTGAGGTAATGATGCAGTTACAGAGGAGCAGCGGCTAAAGCTCGGTCTCAGGGGCTTTTGTTGGCATAGCCATACAGCTGCAAAGGAGAGGAAACCAGTATAAACAGACAGAAGAAATAATCAACACACACTACATCCCTGATGTCTTTTTAGTGCTAGTGGCGTTAATTATAATATGTGCCTCTGCACTACCACATAACCAAATGTTTTGCCTGAATTTTCTCTTCATCCTCACAATAGATATGTCACCGGGAATCCAGCTATTTCCTACTCATCTGTTCACCAGCCCAGCATATCTACAAGAATGCTTCCAGAAGATGTTCCTGTGCCAAATGTGGTCGTTGTTGTAGACAGGGACTAATCATAAATGTAACTGAAATTCATTGTACTGTTTTTTTTTGTGGTTTTTTTTTTTGTTTTGTTTTTTTTTAATATTGCAAACAATAGCAGAAGGTAGAGATGAAAAAACTTACTATCCTTAATATTATGGAAAAGTCTTGAGCCGGGACTGGAAACCATTAGAAGCAATGCTTGGAGAATGGGAGCACAGGGAAATCAAGAGGCAAAATATGAGATGAAAATGTTTCTGGGAGCATTTGACACAAATGCAGCCAACAGAAATATTTTAAAGGGTTTTATATCATCATTACTACTTAGGAAAGAGGAGCTGGAAGCACCACAAGTTTCTCATTTCACTTTGAAAGTGTTGGTTGTCCTGCTCATTTTGCCATCTCTGACACTCTGAACAGTAGCAAAGCAAATGTCATTAAAGAAAATTGGGCACATATCAGTCAATTTTAGATACCAGCTTAGTTTTCACTTTTGTTAGGGAGCTGGAAGCTTTACACTGCGCTGGCAGTATGTTCACAGATTTCATGAGTAAGTTTTGGCAGAATTCTTACCCTACCGAAGTGAAATGTAGTGCTTTGACCAAATTTCACTCTGTTTGAGCAATGCCATTTTTCTACACTTTGCTACCCAAAGTTTTAGAGGCTGATAAAAGGCCTTTGTAGAGCCATGAAATTTGCATGGCTTTGGCAAGAACTTTACAAACTATATACATGTTTTGAACTGTCACTTTGAGATCTTAATTTACATATTTTGACTTGTGCATGAGAAGCAATTTCAAGGTCAGCTTCTGTGAAGAACTACTGCGTAACTCCATTAAAAGTCTACTGGCACTTTGCATATTTATTTTTCTTCCCTATAGTATGCATGGGATCTCATAAATCAGGATAAACAAACATCAGAGGTCACATATAGGTGTGCACAGTGTATTTCTACACATAGCATGAAGGTCTACTGCAAATACCAGATTGCCTCAAGAGTAACAGCAAAGAAACATTGCTCCCTAAAATATATAATTATTTCTAGGGGTACAAGGTTGTGGCCAAAGTCTGTTGGGAAGGACAAGGAGGAAATAACAAAAATCTACAGTCCTTGCACGTTTGTGAAAGGCACAATCTCTCACAATAGGTAGAGTCCTAACTGTGCCTGTAGCACAGGTTATGCAAAGAAAACAAAAAATAAACCACCAAATGTAAGAAGTCATAAAACAACAAAAAACCACTAGACATTTCTAGCCATCATCTCTCTTTAAAGAGGTAAGATTTTTATCAGAGATTGTGAAAGTCTTATTGTAAACATTTACTAGATGATATTCTGAATTCTTCTGGAAATGCAATCAGGCTGTATTGCCTTATCAACACAACTCATCATCTCCAGGATTGCTGCCTTTGCTATTCACTCTTCATCCTTTCAGAACCATATCACTCTTGGAAGCAAGGAAAAAAACCCCAAACTCATTACAGTCATGAGTTTTTATGTCACACCTGAGGCTACAGATTGTAGGAGCGGAACTCTAAAACACAGTAGAGCTACAAAAGCAGCATTGCTAAAGCAATGGAGATGAGAACACCAGAACTAATTAATTTAGACAGTAGAGATGACTGCTTTCCACTAAGATAGGCAACTCAAACTGTAAAAGACCATCCTGTGCTGCCAGATAACTCTAGGCAAAATGGCTGCTACCTTACTATGCTATTTTACCATTTTGTTTTTTCTTGAAGGCTGCAGCCATGTGTAAGATATGGGACAGGAATACTGTTCTTAGCAAACTGGTAAAAATCACTCCATTTTGAACTTGATTTTTGCAAGTGGATCTGTACAAAAATGAGTCTGACATTTGTTGGAGCATCAACAGTACAGAGCCATTATTATATTTAATTGTAGAAGTTAGGTCCTGAAATTGAAAAACTGCAAAAAAGACGTTTCATATGATGCTATGACTATACAGAAGTTAAAAATTCTTAAGCATATAATTCCTTGGTCAGTTGTGTGCATGGAGGTTTAAAAACAAAAAGAAAAAGAACCCAAACATTTTAATTGTTGTGTTAAGAGCTGCTTTTTCAGGAGAAATCATGGTGACTTTTTTTGGTTTCTGGGTTGAACTACAGGACTCTGTTGAACATCAGAGTGTAAAATCTTAAAAACTTCACTTACTGGAAAAAGTTGCAGCCCTCTGTTGATGCCTTTTCCAGTTGTGGGCAGCAGAAAGGAGCAATAGCTTGGGTGTTTATGGACACTAATGGACATCTATGTGTACTCATTTCACAAGAAACAATCTCCCATTATGAACTAAGGCCAAAGTCAGGCCTCCTCCTTGGAGTACGCTTATAAGTTTTGATGGGACTATTCTCCTAGTTTCCCTATGCGTCATAAACTGAGCAGACTTTGATACACACACTGCCTTGGTCATCCTGACTGGTAAACTCCAGGCCTTAAAGAGTGATTTGACGTCCACAGGGATCAGACTTCTTCCTAATATGAATTAGGACAGATACCTACCAACAGATTTATGGCCGCAAGGAGCAATGGTGGGGATAAGAGGGACATACTACAGGACAGTAGTTTATCACTATAAATAACTCTCTGCTCCAGTAAATATTCTGTCTCCCTTTTGACCGAGTCAAGATGAAGAAAAGCTAGCCCAGGACTTGGCACACAGCAAGGCGTGAGAGAATGAGCAAGCTGACGATCAATACAAACAAAATAGAGGTGACATTAATTGTTTGGAGCATTAATAGACCATGTGAGAGAGTAGAAACTAGCTTAGTTTTGAAAACCAAGGGTGTTCGCCTGCCTTTTGTGATCAGGTTTTGCTAGAACAGCCACAAATTTCACTTTTGTCTGTTGAGCTCTGCACAGCCTAAGATCAGACTCCGACAGAGAGACAGTAGCAGAAGGTTTCCCTGGGGTGTTCTGCAGGGGGTGAATGCAGCATTAGGCACCCCAGGATGCAAGAGATGAGTTAGTTGCACCACATTTTTGTTCCATCATTTTTAATACTTGGCAGCACGCTCAGTGCCTCTTGATGGGTTCATATTAGAAACTAAAAAACCCAACCACCAAACCCGTCCATGTCTAAATATATAAAACTTAGGTTTTAAAAGCTCATTCTTCCAAGGCTACTCTTGATATGTTACTCAGGATGAATCACACTTAGACCAGACCACAGCTTAAATATTTTTCTTTCAAGAATATCAGTGATTGCTGGACACTTTGTGATTCCAGAGGAACAACAACAACAACAAAAAAGAAAACTTCTATAGGAAAGTTCTGTGCTGGCAAGACCAAACTTGGAGCCTCAGCACTTGTAAATGGCCTCTGAGAGCCCCCTGTAGCTGTTGACTGGTAAAGACTAAAGTAGTTTTGTTATTCTTACTGCAAACATTTACCTTCTGAATCCCCTTGCTAATGCAATCAGCTGGCAGCACTTTAGTTAAGTTCAGCTGGCAAAGCGTAGGCTCTGTGCAGCCATGCTGCTGGGGCCCCAGCTCACCTCCTCTCTACCATGGAAGTATATTTATTTTAACATTTGACAGTATCTATCAGATTTTAGAGAGCTTGTTTAATGACCTTTCCAAAAAATCTTCCATTCATTTCTTTAGTTTCTCACTTTCTCTCCCTTTTTCTTTTTAAAATAAATTATGGTTATAAAAACAAAGCCAGCAGAAGGGAAAATATTCAGTACCCAGAAACTGAAAATTTGAGTATTTGCTTTTTATGGGGCACTGGAGTCTCCTAAAATACAGAACTGCTAGAAAACTTAAATGCTGAGGACAAAAAAGTTCACTCAGTGGCTATGCAAATACACTGCAGTTTTGAATCACTTTGAAAAATAATTTAAATACTTGTGTTTCAATTTATGCTCTTAAAACGCCTGAAAAACACATTCCTACTTTTTAAATGGATTTTTTTAAGCGAGTCTTAAATACACTTTGATTATTTCCATTCTTGACATTATGCCTACTCAGGTATTTTGTACAGCAATTTGAAAGCAGAAAGGCAATTCCTAGCAACACCAACAGGTATATATTGATTTAACAAACACTTCCTCTTAAAGATGCACTTTCTTCTTCCCATGGAAGAGAAAATGTGAATTTAAACTGAATAAAGCCAAAAGCTAAAACACATTGTCTATAATGATTTCTTTGATGGAGAAAGCTCAGGTTCAAGTTCATTATCTTGGTATTTTCAGAGGAGTTTGCCTGCAGCTCTTAGGAACAACATTTAACTGAATTTTATATGTGAACATTAAAGAAACAGTAATGCACAGGTATAAAATAAGTGATCAAACTGAAAGTAAAGTGTACAGCTTTCTCCCTGTTAGCCTACACTGTTATTATCTTTTCAGAAGATGTCAAAACCTTTTCTCAGGAATTTTCATTTTTCATACATTTTGGAAGTAGGTACAATTACTTTAACAGCTCTCTGTAGCACTAAGACATCTGTAGCAAAATCGGTTATTTACTTCAAAGCAAGAAGAATTTGAAGGCAGGAAGAAGCAGCAGGCAGAAGCAGAGGTCCAGAGACACTGCTATTAAACTTCTGTGTTTAATGAAACACAAATATAAGGAATATTTTATGTAAATATGTATATACAAAGGACCAAACGCGTTTGTAGGCATATAGACCACAGAACCAGAGGCCAGAGTGATTAGCATTCTCTTTTCAATTCCTGACTGGAGCTTTAGTGCAAAACACAAACTGGAATGCACATACCTACAGTCATTATGTTATTTCATCCAAATCTGAATACCGACTCAATTTTAAGCACATGCCCCTGATCCCTTAAAACTAGGACTCGGATGAAAACCAGCCTGCAGTACAAGTCTTGCAATACCCAGAAAAACACACATGCAGTGCAGGCTCAGTGTGAAAGGTGGCAAAGGTACTTGGGGAAAAAGGTGTCATACTGTAAAGAGAACCACATTTGAAGACACACAACTCACAAAGGGCAGGACCATAGAAATCTGCTTGGAAATCGGACACAAAAGTCATCACAGCCCTGCGGCTGCTGTAATTTATGTCTCAAACATTTACGTGCATCCTCCCCTTTTCCTCCTCCTTCCCCTCCTGCTCTTAAATTTTTTAGCTCTTCAAAAAGCAAAACCCTCGTGTTGCAGCAGTCCCTCCTGGAGTCCTAGTGGCACAGCTGAGAGCATGTCCATGTTCCAGCCTAAACCCATACTTTTAAGAGGTTTTAAAACAAATAAAAACAAGCTAGGGAAAGAGGCAAAAAAGTTTGTTCCAGGCTCAAATTCAAAACATTTTATGAGAATCAAAGTTTTATGCTGGCAAAGGTTAAAGTGGCAGAATACAGTCTTGCAAGGAAGGACCAGCATCATTTTCACCGAGGGCCGCAGCGGCCAGAGAGCAGGGGATGTTCAGGTGCTGTAATGTATTTATGTTTATTTTCCTTTAGCAGAAGGTGAACAAGGTATACTTGGGTTTTGTTGGCGAGTAAAGCATGTATGTCCCCGTACTGGTCCTGCTGACTCTGTGTCCCTGCTTCTAACTAGCAGGGCCACAATATCCCAGGTCCCCTCCTGGGTCTGACCAAGCTGTCTCCAACCCAGATCTTCCTCTCAGAACAGCACCACTACTTTGATTACTGATATATGCTTAGTACATATGCATTGTGATTTGAAGAAACAAACAAACAAAATCTCCATATGGTTGGGGTAAACTGGAGTAAGAGGAAATAGAAAAAAGTGACAAATAATATAATCATTCAGAGGCTTAGAAAAATGAACATATTTCAGAGGTTAACGGCACTAGTTTTATAGCTGAGCCGTACATAGATACATGTCTGCACATCAGACATGCAAGAAAAGCCAATATGGTGGTATTTACTCTCAATTTTTTTACCTGAACATTGTTGACAGAAAGGTAATTACGTTATATAATTTGCTGTGTCCTTTTTACAATTTGAACATCAACCCAAACAATGTTATCTAGTCTGATCACTTCATAAACCGGTATCTAAGATACTGAAATAGATAGGATAATTAAAATAACACACCTGTATCTACGATAATTGGTACCCTCATATTTAGGCCCCTTACCTTCTATGATATATTTACAGCGTTTTCATCTCAGTACCATTGCGATTACTTACTGAACAGAGATATTCCCGTTCAACAGAAAAAACACATTTTTACTGTGTTTTACTGTAGCTAAAAAAGGAAACAGATAAAATCTTGGACACAGACAGTTAGTCAAGCTTGACCATAGCTTAATAACAAAGCAAGCAAATTGGAAAATGTATATGCTGGTGTCCCACCACACACTGCCACACTTTTTATTTTGTTAGGATCATAGAAGAGGCTTTAGCTCCATGCACCAACATGCACAATAAACTATGGAGTCAGGAATATTCTTGACCACACTATCCTACAAGAATCTACTTGTTAATTTGACACAATATTACCTGGAAAGCGGTGGTGGTTTTTTTTTTTTTCTCCTTTGCTTCTGTGTTCAGGGTTCATCTCCTAGCGACATCTGCCAGGTCAGGAATAATCAAGTTCCTAACCTTCATGCTCCAGGGAAACGACTGCCATACAGCCAAATATGGAGAAATAAAGCTGAGGAGAACACTTCTAAGTGACATCAAGCTACTAAGCTACAGCAGCACCATCTCCCTGGTGTAAAGCCTTCCAGCAGCAAAACACAGCTTTAGAGGAAGAGACAACAGCTTCTTAACCGACTGGTACAAGTGCAACATTACTATGCAAATTTGACTTATTTGAAGAGTTCCGAACAAAAATAGTCTGAGGAAGGTGGAACATTTTCTTGTGAAGTAGGTACCAGAATTACATTTGTTCCTGGAGAATTGTCTTTTCAAAACTATGAGCTGCTACAGCAGGCCCTCGCTGCACCCCATGCACGTACACAGAAGCCGAAGACCTCTGCTCTGAACGACTGGCTGCACGCTGGCAGCCCCAGCTGACACCCGACGGGCAGCTCTCTGCTCACCACCCCAGATGCTGATCACCCCTACCACTTTCAGGTGGAGCACACTCCTATAATCACACTACAGGAGCAACAGCCTAGCAGGGCCAGAGTTCAGGTGATGCGGACATGCCTTCTGCACCATGCTCTCAAAGTCCTCCACTAACCCTGGAGGCCACCCCAGCAGAAAGACTCAGCAACACTGAAACAAAGCACATGTGGTGCGATAGGATGGGAGCTCAACACCTCAACTACTACTACCATAGTAGTAACTCTCAGTGGTATCAGGGAACAGATTTTTTGTATCTAGAAAACGTGCAGCTGCTAAAACCATGAGCTCAGCTCTCACTCCAGCATTGGAGAGTCTCAGTGTAGGAGTACAGCGACAGAGTAGCACTAAGAAAGGTCAAGCAAATACAAGTGTCACATGAGAATTTAGGAACACAGCTCATGGTTCTAAGATGCGGCTACAAGGAATGATTAAGATAAAAATATTTAACAGATTTGTATAGTACTAGATTTTGCTAAAGGGATAGTAAAAATCGGAGTCTGAAGAGATGCTTTACAGAACTGAATACACACTATTGCTTCTAGCATGAACAGAACAGAGGTTTATTCTTCCTTTATCAGATTTGCCTTCCAAGTCTCCTTAGAGCAAAAGCATCGACACATACACACAGAAGTCTCATCTTTAAAACCTAGGTCTCTTCACGAAGCTTTCCGCTGGAAAAAAAAAGGGGGGGGGGGGGGGCGCGGGGAGGATTTTCCTTTTTCAACAGATATTCTTCTGTCCCTATGCCTTGGAAAGAGGAGATTTGTCACACAGGCTTTTCCTCACCCCCTGAAGGTGAACATTAGATATGGTCATGCTCTCTCAATTTAGGGCATAAAGTTGAAAACTGCCCGCCACCCCCTGCCAGAAGAAAGAGGAAGGAAAAAAAACCCACACACAACAGACAACAAAAATCAAGATGCAAATGCTAACTCTCATTTTAGTTTTAGATAATTGTTCTAGTACCTTAGTATCCAAACATTCAGTCTAGCTAAAACAGGCATCTTTTTCAGTCTATCAACTCTGCACAGTGAAAAAATAAAGAATTCATAAATTACATAAATACTTATTTAAGGCTGTTTCTCAGACTTGTAATTCTGTCTAAACCTTGATAAATACTTCCAAACTCTTCTGAAATTGAAATGGCAAGAATTAAACTAGAACTCTCAGCAACAGTGTTAGTCACTGAAGAAAAGCAGTAAAACGAATTAGGCTTCTTTTTGCGTCCTGTATGTATCTGTTTCGACATAGTACATTTGTGTTCAAAAAGCAATGTTTTTCCCTATAGAACTAAATATCCTCATTTTAAGGTTTAAAATGACCCAAACCAAACCTGTGCATTTTTTTTTAATCAGAACATAATTCTTCAAAACTTTATTTAAATACTTTCTTGTATTACTCCTCTTCTTAAAAAGGGTTAAGTGGAGATAAATGCAAAATTTGGCTGGAAACACGGGCTATTTGTCAAGCTGTAGTGATCGCTAACCAGATTTAGAAATATGGATGAAAACAAGAAGGGAAAGAAAGAAGGAAAGGCATTCAAGGAGGAGAATATGAATGAGACTGAGAGCAGGTATGAAGAAAAACTTCTTTCTCCCACAATTAAATAATAACAACAACATAAAACAAAAGTAGAACATGTTCACTATAACCGAGGACAGCGGTACCATGGTTTGAAAGTCAGTAAAGAGCAATTGTACATGCTTTTGTTACTGTGTTCCACTAGGATTTCTCTGAGCACTAGAAGCTGCTCACTGGTTTTGCATAATAAAGCCAATGTGAGATCAGACACAACAAAACTCCATTATTCCCACAAGTATTTCAGTAAAGAAGGCAGAAAGTGCTCTTTGGAATTACTATCATGATCAGCATAGAAGGATTTACAGATGTAACAAAGCTAAGAGAAAGCATCACTGACACCATCTCGCCTTCATTTTCTTCCTAGAACAACTAATTTTCAAAGCAGGAATAACGAAGATTAGTGGGACAGAGCCCCAGTCAGAACCAGGACGTTCACCACATCATTTCATTTGCAATTGTATCACATTTGCTGAATTCTTGAAACACAGTGGATATGCTTTAAATGGAAGAGAGATAAATAAGCTGAGAGTGCTCCAAGGAAAATTGCACAGTTTTTCAAGGCCTAGTTAAAATTTACATATGCAGCAGATGCCCAAAGGGTCTTTTGATGTTAAGAGCTACCTGGGATAGGAACCACTCAAAACCTTTTAAAATCAGGCACAAAACAACCTTCCTATTACCTAATTTTACCACACTATCCATAGCAAAACAACTGCTTCCATATTTGCCCCTATCCTGCCTCACAATACTTAGGGGGTTTCTGTCTCTTTTTTTGTTATAATAAAAACACGAAACAAAACCACTATCTCTATTCTGAGTTATTTATGAAGTCTCCAACTGTCTGAAGTGTCTAGCTCTCAGAGGAAGAGGAGAAACCTCCAGACACACCAGATTCTACATATCTAGGTCTCTTTTATCACTTAACCCTAAAAAATAAGCAGTGATGAGAAAGGACATGTGCACATACCAAGGGCTTTATTTAAAACATCTTTCCCTCTTCTTCAACAAGGCACTTCAGCAACCTGTGAAAAGCAGCAATTTTTTTTTTATTATTATTATTTTTTAAATATATATAGGGATATTTCCTATCATGGGAAAGACAGAATTTCTTTCTTTAATCTCCTCCTGTTGAAGCAAGCAATGTCACCTCGAAGTGTCAGGTGGAATTTATTTCAGTCAGCTAACAATGCTCATTTCCTTACCCTGTTGTTCCTTTAAGCTTTGAGAGTCTACACACAGATGTCTCTGAAATGTGGTTCATTTTAAACATAAGGAGGGAAAGGAAGATGAGGAATAGACAAAGTTATCTCACCAGAAAATCTTTACAGAAGCGTGTGTCCCTGAAGAAGAAAGATTGTATGCTTATAATTTCATTCAATATTTCTTTTCAAACATTTGAATAATGGGCTTTACATAACATCTTTTTGATATTAACTGAACTTTATAACTAATAAAACCCTCTTACTAAGCTTTGTTACTTACATCTAGAATCCACAAAGTGTCTTTTACAAATAATAACCATAGCTAATTATACATAGTAAATAACCTCAGCTTTCAAGCCTCCCCATATATCACTTTGCTAAATATTAATCACGGCTTTAAGCTGTCTAACAACCTCCTAAAAGCATGACATTACCACACAGATCCCCCACTCTAAACAGTCTCAAACTATCCATCAAAATCCCTTTCATAAAAGGCACTGATTAAAACTTCCTGGCATGGGCTTGTGTTTGTTCACACATCAGTTCTCCCTTTTCCCCATCCCACACCAGCTCACCTCCGGCAGGGAGGCAGAGTTATCAGCCTCTCCATACCTGCTGCCAAGAGCCCGACGTGGTACGGCTGAGCATAGGTAGGCAGAAGGAGCTACATTAACTTGGATCTCCTCTTTCTTAATTAGGACTTGAAACAATAGGTGGGGAAAGATTCAGGACCAACAGCTATTATGTATTAGCTTTCATTTCCGTGCATTGATTGAGCTTATGTTGTTTTATGTGTGCGATGAAAGGGCAAATCAAAACCCATTTCTCTTTCTTGTCAATTCTCTTTCTCTTTTTCAACTATTTATCTTCGTATTGTATTGCAGCAACAGATGGCACATTAAAAATGAATTCACTTTTTGGGAACTGTATACAGTGCAGCTTATTCTTACCATCTAAAATGAGAATGTAATTAAATTTCTTTTGGAAAGGTACTTCTAAAATACAGTAACATAATGCCCACTTAAGGAACAAGACCTTTTGTAACAGAAGCATTTGGGGAAGAACACAAGTCTTCCTGGCATAGGAACTCTTTTTGGCCTGAATATTTTCATATTTTAACTGAATTGCTGGCCTAGTTAAAAAAATAATAATAAATATATATATAGATATGTAGATACATCAGCTTATTTCCCTCTCTGATTTTCATAGCGGAACTGGTTTCAAGTGTTTTCTACACTAGTTTCTCCTGGCATATTTACAAACATTTCTCTCAGCAGGACTCACTAGATAATATTAGCACATTAAATAATAGCTCCCAATAAATTTGAATAAATAATGTCATTGTCAGCAAGCACTGTACAGCAGGTCAGTTTACCTGCAACATTATCAATGCACACTTAGTAAGGTGCTTCGGAAAAACAACCTCCCAGTCACATGAAAAATTGTTTACAGTTGTAGGCTCATAACATTTTAAACCCAACTCAGGGGATCACATTTGATGAACAACAAACCAGGATAACACACAGGTAGAAAACTTTCCTCGCCAACATTAACAGGTTTGCCACGAATAGGAAACAATAGGTGAAATTCCTTCAAAGTACAGTCCCTAATTTGGTGGTAATTAATCAACTTACAAGAATCATATGAACATCAGTTCTATAGACCCAGAATAAACAGTAGTATGAAATACATTCCTTTCCCATGATCAACAGCACCTAACAATTACAGCAATAGTGATTAGTGGCCTGTAGGAAAAAAGAAAGTGTGTGTGTGTGGGAGGAGGGAGAGGTCACACTGAAGCTGTCTTTTTATTAATCATCATTATAGGAAAGGAAAGAAGAAATATTAAATTTCCAGTCTTATAAAATTTAGTCATTATTTTTCAAACTTGGTTACCTGCTTTCAGATCCTGAAATCTCTTTCAGATGCTTGAGTGAAAAAAACCAACACCACCACAAAACAACAAAAAAAAGCCAACACAAAATGCCTCCCCAAATCTCCACTCTTCAAGAAGGAAGTAATCCACAAATCATGGAAAAATCAGCAATATGCAACCATGTGATCAGATAGTGTCTGGTTAGTAATAGGTATCCCAGGACAAAGTTTCAGTTATACAACTTTTATTTAATCTGTTTCTCTGTTTTCATACTACAGCCCCACTTTGCTACTGTACTATTTCTTAAAAAAAAAAAATATGAACAACCAACCAAAACACTGGAAGAATTTACCTTTTAATAGCAAAAGAAATGATTAAACATCACAGCACCTTCGCTTTTTGTTTAAACTAAGAATGCCAAAACTAGACACTACCTCCACCTACCTTAAAATATTCCATTAAAAAGGACAGAGCTAATCATCTCTGAGAAAAGGGAATGGATGGGTTTCCCCCCACCGAGGGAGTTTAAAAAGCCCTACAAAACTACATATATCCATGCTCCTCAGTCTTTAGAGTATTGCAATATGAGTTTTGGGGACTTTTTTACAGCATCGTTGTTAGACATTTACTGTGCCTACGTGAAAGATGATATATAAACTGTTGTAACTTGGCCCAGTCAAAAGCAATTTGCAGGAGGACACCGAAAGGCAAATATATACATACAAGGGACAGGTCTGCTAACACGTTAAAAAACACTCACACACGAAGCTTGACAGTTCCTTTCTCAAAATAAATACATTTGAAAGTAAATACATTGCCCTGTTAAGTCAGGCCACATTTAGCATCTCTGCTTTCCCTCCTCCCACTCCCACAACAGCATGTCAGGGATGTTTTCATCCCCTTGTTTGTCTGTCTCCCCTAATCAGGACTCTGTTGTGGTACTGAGCAAGTCGGGGCATTTAGTGAAAATCAAGATGGATTTAGTTTGGAATTAAGTAGATTCCCATGACAGGAAATATTAAGAGATGATGGATGTCTGACAAATATTTAAATAAAAAAAAAAAAATCAACTCTCATTTCAGAAGGCAGTCTGCAAAGCTAGATTTATGAAGCTGAACTTTAAACTAAAAGGAACATATTTTTCCAGGCTTTATGTATTAGCAATATTGCATTTAATTTAGAGATTAAATAAGCACTGTAGTTTGAGGCAGGCCACGAGAGCTGAAATGCTGCATGTAGGCAGGCTTACAGTTTTGAAGCTATGAAATATGTCTCGTGTTTTGACACTATTGTAATAGCATAGTTGTTCACTTTCCTTGTTTCCATGGGGTTTATGGTCCATAAAGTTTAATAACAATCTTAACAGCTGAACAGTGAGCACACATCTCTGGGAGGCTGCTGTATGAAACAGGATCTGAATTTTATCCATGTAATTTTTAGTGGCAGCATATGTCCCTTTCTCACCACTGTCCACATATAACACCACCATTAAAGAAAGCAAAGAACATCACTGACTCACCTTGGAAAAGACATCACATCCCCTCTTGGCCCACAGGAGCTGAGTGAACAGCACTTAAAACACTAGTTATGAAACTACTGAATTTCAGAAAAATTAAAGAAATTTGATCAGTAGGTTCCATAGGAAAAACATCCAGGAGCACTCACAAACAGCAGTGGTTTTCTTCCATCTGAGTTGGTACCAAAAAAATAATTCCTTGGGTATAAGACAACCTTCTGCTCTTAGAGGTGTAGACCTTCCTCTTCACTCACCCTTTCTCCAGTCCCACATGATAGGCAGGAACACTTGAGTTCCCAGCAAAATGAGCCCCCACTTGTACCTTGACTAATTACTTTCCACAAAAACTGAACAAAAAAAGGCTTAACTTAGTGGCAAAGAGATGAAGCAGGTCCCCTGTAAGCATCTTTTTCAGAAGACATAGGCCCAGGTCTGCTTTCATCCTCAGAGGTAGCCCAAAGCAGATGGAAAAAAGGCTAAACAAACCACAGAAGGTTCTTCATCAGACAGCAAGTCCCCAAAAACTCTACAACACACTCCAAACCCCAACATGCTCCTACTCCAGCCTCCCATCTAGCTCATCTTTGGCTACTGCTTTCTTCCCATCCACCAAGACAGAAAAACAACAGCTACACAAGCTGACAAAACTGAGAACACTTAGACTAACACACGGGATCCACCTGCATCTCATCTGGCATTAGCCTCAGCAGATTGCCCACAGGTGAGCAGCACTGCTGGCTTTGCCTGGCTTTGACCTTGGCTTGTTTGGGTCATGACCCAAGTGCAGGGCATCTGCTGTACTGACTGGGTTCTTTCCAGTACCTTTCCGGTGCAACTGGTTTGTGAACAGGATCAGACAGTAAAATTTGTACAGAAATCTTGTACTATTGGTTAAAATTTAACCGGAGATCTCTTTTTATACAGTGTGCTGGAAAATTTTACGTTATGTTAGTAAGTGAACACTCCTTGGAAGAGAAAGCACCTTCTCTCCTACAGCTTGGCTTTGACTTTAATTTTGATTAATTTGTGACTGCCTTGAACTAGAGTCCCAAATGTTGAGGAGCTATGTTGGTTTAAACCAACCAAAGACAAGGTCCTCTGTCTACCAATAATTCTGCTCCACTACCTATTCCACCATTTTAATGATTTTTCAGGGGTCTTTTTAAAAACAGAAGTAAAAGGAAACATTCAACTTTCAAATCTAGATTTACATAACTATTTGTAAGGAGGAACTCTATACGAGTACAGAATATTAAATGACTTCCCTCTTTTTAAATAATTGAATAGATTTCAACTTGATTGTGTCTCTTTAACATTTCACTAGATCATTTTTTTCCAATGAATTTGACACATCAAGTAATATCAGACTAAATCTACCTAAAATATTTACAATTACTTGCAAGATATTTTCACATGAACTAGTAAATTGAAACTTCCTCTCAGAGGAGAAACATAAAAAAGTCATTTTTATGGTGGTTATTGTAATTTTAATAGGCAATTTCATAGGTAAACAGAAGTGCTTGATCTCCATTCACTACTGTATAACAGGCTGTGCTGCATATCTAATGGAATCACATGGATTTGTGTACAAATGAACAAGAATTATAAATGGCTCCTTCTGTGATTGAAACTATACAGTTTTATGTACCTCAGCTACAGTGCCTAAGAAGAAAACACAACACACATTTATATCGTACAAATAGGCAGGCTACTTCCTTTGGGAATAAAGTTTTAAGAAGAAAATGCTTCAGGTTGGCATTAAAGCAGATGTTCAGCAGAAGGAGCTGTGCACACATTTTCAGAGCAGCCTCCATCCAAGCTGGTTCATTGAAATGTATGCACACTCAGAAGATCTGAAATTTGTGTGGGCAAATGACACTTTCATGACTGGAGGAGATTAATAGACTAATAGATTTAAAGGCTAGAAGGGATCATTACGACCATCTAGTATGACCTTCTGTTTAACAGAATTTAGCCAAGGGATTCCCGCATCAAGCCCATGCTCATAACTTCTGTTTGAGCTACAACCAGTATCTTTTAGAAAGACATTCAATCTTGATTTAAAGACTTCAGGTGATGGAGAAGCCACTTCATTCCTAGGCAAGTTGTTACTGTGCTTAATTACACCATTTCTTTTTTCTTTCTTTCTTTTTTTTTTTTTTTTTTAATAAAAGGGGGGGTCTTACCAATACAATTTGTCTAGTTTCAGTTCAGTTGTTGGTCTGACTATACGTCCTCCTACTAGATTAAAAGTCCTTTTCTGTCAGAAGTTTTCTCCAAATATAGAGGCTTATGGGTTTGAAACAAGGGATATCTTAATCTTTTCTTCATGAAGACAGTGCTTCTTTATTCTTTTGCTATTGGATAAAAGTTTAGAAAACTTATC
Source organism: Tauraco erythrolophus (assembly GCF_009769465.1). NCBI lineage: Eukaryota > Metazoa > Chordata > Aves > Musophagiformes > Musophagidae > Tauraco > Tauraco erythrolophus. The sequence continues at coordinate 16,454,391 of NC_141479.1, read as the reverse complement.
ATCATTCTTGTAGGTCTCTTCTAAAATCTCTAAAATCTCCAAAATCTTTACATGCTAACATACTATATATATTCATATATATTTCATATATTTGAAAACATCAACACTGGTACCGATAGTCAAATAATGTTTCATTTATAGGAGTAAAAACATTAATAATAATATCACAAGAATCCCACTTGTAGAAGAATAAAAAGCCTGTTAACCATTTGGTCTTTCTCTTTCTTACATACACTCATGCAAATATCTGTCAAAGAAAAGGATGAAATATAAAATGACCCAAACGTGCTAAGTTTAGTCAGGCTGGAAGACATGAGGACAGTAAAACATTTTGGTACAGCACAGATCTTGGGTACTTCTGCCAAGTTATGTTTGATGCAACAATTCATGGGGAATAGGTACCCCTGTACTCTACACCATGCCACCTTGCTTGGGCCCCAGGCACGTTAGAGAAGGTTTTTAACGTGCCGTACCCTTCTGACCCAGGCATGCACAGAAGTGGGCTACACTGGTGCAGGCTGCCAGCTACAGAGCATCTGAAAACTCTCTTACACTACAAAAAACCTCAGCTGCTTGTCAGGATAGCTTTATGGAAAGTGAGATGAGGTTCTGGCCCCGACGTTTAACTATACTTGGCCATAACTCAATTTCTCACAAATAGCAGTTTTGGCATGTTCTCCTTCTCCTGTACAACTGTGATACATGCAGTGGGAATAATAAATTACCGTGCTATTACACGACAATAGAAATCTCAATGTGTTTGGTTATATGTGCAGGACTAAAACTGTGGGCTGCTTCTTTCATTGCACTTTCACTGGGCTAGAATCTAATATATTCACATTGTTTCATAACAAACTACTGAACACGTGAAATTGAGAACTCATGGAAAAAGTGATTGCCCTTATGAATAGGGTTACTGGATGTTTTTTTGTGAAATGAAACCTGGATATATGTAGTTAGAATCACTCTCACATATTTCAGGCATATATTCCAATGAAACTGAGAACGCGGGGTTTGGAGGAATGTCCACGAATGCTGCCTCTGCTTCAGATGTGATTATACACCTCTTTGGAAAGACAACAAATGTATCATGCAAACACCAATGTCTTTTATAATTCATTAAAATCTACTGTTAGATTCCACTAATATTCAAGTTGAGAAGTTAAGAACTTGAAAACAAGAGGTATGCAATTCAAGACAACATTTTATTTAGGGGATGAAAAAAAAGAAGCTATTTTCATTCTAAGATGACAGTGGGTGGGAAAAGAGATCTCTGCTAAGGAAACGAGCAGTCACTTTCACTGAAAAGGAAATACTGAGTTTCTTTGTCCTAAGGTCTCAGCGGAGCAAAGCCTGATGGTTTAACCATGGCATATGGGTTGCAGCCCAAGAGAGCTAAAGAGAAAATTTGGAAGCTCGTGTCAAATTTTCTGCTCTCTATATAGCTTTGGCCTAGGCCTCAGCAGCAGTCTCCAGGGACAGAATGATGTACTGCAATATAACAAGCTGCCTGACATTTCGAAATGCCTTAACCCCCAGCTTTCCATCCACCTTTTAGCCCTCGCAGCGTCTTCCCTTCCCACACGGAGCTGCACAACGTACAGTATAAAACTTCACTATAACAAAAAAAGTTGTCATATCTTTGTCCTTCAGGTATTTAATCAGCAGTGGCGCTTTGCTTCATTATTAATGTTTTCAGTAATACAACACGAAATGCCAGTTATTGTACAGAAGGTGGGGTATATGAATATCTGATGTCCCTCACTCAGACATATGCCATGTCTCAGCAAAGTCTTGGGTCTGTTTCCTAGTTTTTTCTAACCAGAATGCAGGACAAGGGGGCATGAAAAAGAGAAAGTGCTGTTTTTCTGTAACCTAAGAAATTGCAAGCTCCTGATAAAAAACAAAGGCTCCTGAATTACTGAAAAAGGAAGCTTTAGAAGCAAAAATGATAATGTTGAAGCCAAGCCGATGCATACAAGAAACAAGAGATTTATTTTATGCTTCCAGCAACTTTCAGATTTATAACTGGTAGTTGATAGCCAAAGTCTTAAAAACACTGTAAAAATTATGTATCCAAACCAAAGTCTTTTTTTCCCCCTCGAAAAGGAAAATGCTGCAGAACTAAAGGTGTTATTAACTAAAAAACTCTAAATGCTATTATTGGCTTGAAGTCCAGTAGCCCATCCCAGTCTTCTCTTTTTCTAAAAAGCCAAAACATCGAGGGATTGAATATAGTGTCTCTCATACATTATCTCCCTAATGACTTTGACCTATTAATAAGTGGAATCTATCAAGTATACTCTCTCTTACAGTATTTTGTCAATCGTTATACGCCTCAATGGGGCCACCATTAAAAATCTGCCAATTAATTCAGTATTTAGGACACTGTTACTATGAAATATACTATGTATCCTGCTATTTCTCATTATAAATATAGAAATGCTGTAAATTACAAGGTGAGATTAGTATTTTCTGCAATAAGAAGTGATGCCTTTTAATGATAATCATTATATAGTTGCCTTTTCTCTCCTTCGGCAGGGTTCTTTTAGAGCAGAACTGTTCCAGGGGAAAACAGTCTGAATGCCACACTGGATACTGAAAAGATATCCTTTCAACATCCTTATGCTTATTTCCTGCCATTCTGTATTAAATTCTTTTTATAGCAGTCTTTCAAGGAAGTTAACTGAAAATTTTTTCAAACTTTCAACAGTGTCTTATTAGAAATGAAAATAAAATTTGAAAATATTATTAGGTATGTTAAACTGAATGCATGTTTATGTACTACATCTGAATAAAATCCTTTTGCTTACCAAAAACACAGCTCTTGATCAAAAATGATTAATTGTGGCTTTCTGGTCAATAAAACACTAAATAAAATGAAGATGAGAACCTAATGTGGTTGAAAGTCTCTAATGGCATTTATTTATTTATTTCATTTACTTTTTTTTAAAAAAAGGTTTGGTTAAAAATATGATTTTACTTAATATCTCATTGATAAAAAAACATTAAAGTTATCAGCATCAAGTTAGCATGATTGCAGTGAATAACGTGGAAAGTACCTCTAATAGAGCTGTAGCTGTGGTTTCATTTATTCTAGATGAAAAATGACATTTATCAAACATTTGATCTGATGGGCTACATATTTATGGAGAAACAAAAGAGAAAAGATAAACTGGCAAGAAAATCCGTTTTGATTAGACTATTTAATGTTCTGTGTATGCGTTACAAATAACCCTGTTCCCAGGAGGACTCTTTTGAACTAGATTTCTTTAATTATTATTTTTATTTAGCACTGAGACCATATGACCTGTGAACACAACCTTTTAAAACACGACAATCAAAAATACTAGAAATTTTTTCTATATTGTTTTCTCTGTAAGGAAATCTTATTGCTATATGGGATATGCTTGCTAAATTAAACCTCTATTGGTTTTTAACCATATTTTTTAATATTATCATTTTAAGATCTCAACTTGTACATTTCTGAATGATACTTCATTTGGAACCGCAACCATTTATCTAGTCGAAGCATCTGTGTGTTTAACATATGGACTGGAAACTTTCCACTACAATGACGGTGCTCTGCCAAAAAGCCAGCAAAAGAAAATGTTCTGATGTAAATACAAGCTGATATCCAAGTTCTTCACAGGTTTTGAACCTTTAACCACCAAACTAAAGGAGAGTTTATTACGACTGTGGTTTTACTGAAAACAAAAACACACACACACAAAAAAACCCAACAGAAAACCTGCAGAAACAGGCCTTGTATATTGCAAATCCCTATTTTGGCAACCCAAAGAGGGAATATAAGCTTAAAGGCCTGAATTTAACAAACCTAATTATCAAGGCTTAATTAGTACCAAGGGTAAAGCTTCATGGAACACCTGCAGACTTAATTTATGTCCTGACAGAGAGGAACAAGTGTTAATGGGCTGTATTTATGTTAATACCTGAACCTTAGAGAGCCAGTGGGATAAAGCAGACTATGCACTAGTTTTCTGTTTCAAGCTATAGAACAAACATAAAAGATTTTAATCTTAATATTAGTTTGCACATAACTCCTTGGGGAAAGTATAGATCTATTTAAACTTTAAAACTGGAGATGCAGAATACTAAGAACAAAAAAAAGAAAAAAGAAAGAGAAAAAAGTCAGTCAATTTAGAAAGTGGTGTCAATGCAGAAAATATCAAACCAGAAAGCGTCAGTGGCCATTTTCTGAGCATCCTGTGAGCAGCTACTGGTTTTTAAAAACCTTTTACATTATACCACTGAAGCTTTCTACAGCCTAAACTTAGATTTCCATGTGTCTGATGCACAATACAATTCTTTGCTGTATTCAGAGGGAAGGAAAAAAAGGCTATGCACTGTAAAGGCGCTGCTGAGCGTACTGCCTCTGCGTGCTGGAGCTCAGGGGACATGATCTCAGTTGACTTTGAGCTTTGGGCACCTTTTCAAAAGGCAGAGCCCTGTGGGGAATGGGGCCTCTTATGGACTCCAGAGTTCTTGGAGCCCAGGCTATAAACAGGCCATATGGTGCCACCAGTCCCAGCTCTCATCCAGTGCCAGGAGAGTACAGAACATTATATATCCATGCTGTTTCTCTCTCTGTATGTAGTAAACTACCTTGAAGCTAAGGGGTTTGGTATGAATAAATAGCTTGTACATTTTTCCACGCTGAAGTTGCAATTCTATTGTAGCAAGACTGGTTTGTCTTCACTTCTGGCACAGCAAGTATCATAATTAATCTCAGAAAGATGGTGTTTAAATGGCATTTTTCAGCCCTTCAATGCTCTTTCGGTCCTTGGCCACACATACTATTTCAGGAAAGATCACCTCTGAAAGTATGGCCACGAGGATAGCATTATAACCTCTGAATTACACTGAGACGAAGGGGAATGTTTATTATTATTATATACATCTGCCACCCAGTCTGGCTTTGGTTTAATATCAGGCTCCACTAGTATTTTCAGCTCTGAAATTGCTCAGGTTGCAGAATGAAAAGGCATAAACCCACCCTATGCTGGCCTGTAGAGCTATTTATTATCCTTTTGTTGGTTCCTGTATTCACGGGTAATGAGGACGAAAAGTCATCTCTAAGATAATCCTCTCTGGTTCTCACAAAAGGCCATAGAATGTCAGCAAGTGACTACAGCACCCAACTTACAACTTCTCACAAGGTTTCAAAAGATGTTTGAATTCTCGAAATGGAATGAACCATAGGTTGTTGTTTGCTTATTTGCCTTTATTATTAAAAATTCTGTGTGTCCTCAGCATATGTTTGGCTTAAGCTTCCAGTACTGGATCATATTCTGCTTTTCTGAGCTGAAAGAACTTTTCTTCAGAAATTTTCCCTGGTAGGTACTTGCTGATGGTGACCTGATCACCTCACGGCTGTATTTCTGGTAAGTTAAATAGATTGGGAGTTGTACATTTATTCTTACGAAACTGCTTTCCTCGTCTCATGTCCTTTTAGTTGCTGCTTCCTGGATCTTCTTCATATTTCTACCATATGTAAATATAATACTGTTTCTTTACTCTTCCTTTAAATGTTTGTAGCTATAATGGAAGATCTACAGCACAAATTTATCATTTTACCAGAATGTTCTCCACTAGCTTCCCTCACTGTACAGCAACGTCATCTTCTCTGAACTCAACTTTCCAACAAACAAATTAATTTTCTTTAACCCTTCTTTTACTTTTGTTCACAAGTCATCAGCAAACTGATCCTTGTGTTGTCCGACTTACTCGAGAATTGTTCACAAATTTTTCAATTAATTGAACCTGCAAGTATTTACAGTTCACTCTAGTTAGGTAAATCAGTCATGAAGTATTCTCTGTCCTTTCAGATCAGACAAATTATATGAGTAATCAATAAGCTTGAATTATGTCATATGAAAACTGAATACACAATTTGAAACTCATTAAACAGTACTCAGGCTTCATTTTTGCACGTATACAGACCACCGACTCAGTTCCTCAAACGTTCATAGGAAGTAAATACAAAAGTGTAGCAAACAAAGTCAATCCGAAATTCTCTTTGCCTCATACAAATATTATCGCAGTTGTTTCTATTTTTAGCTCACTTGCAATTCTAAGTGACCGCAGGCACCCAAGAATGAATGCTGCTTTTTACAGCTAGATCTATAGCAAAACACAGCCATGCCAACATCACGCACCAGGAGAAGCCCTGGATTTAAAGAATGAGGAGCTCGGACTAGGTAAGGAGGCTGCAGCAGCGAGTTGGTGAGCTCCCCCCATGGGAACACAGCTTTGCTTCACACCTTCTGCGAAACCATGGCACGTTTTCCTGGGCTATCCAGCAAGAGGCACGTGCCCAAGGGGCTGTGAGCCCGTGGACGTCGTGTCAGTGGCACTGCCCAGCAGAAGGTCAGTGAAAATCTCCCCTTTTTCTCTTTTAACTGAAGGTTTGACTCTGCCTTAAGGCCTAAAACTCTTTTGCTGTCTGTTGCTTTTTGCAAGTACACCAGTCCTGAGCCTCTACAGCTGCCCAAGAGAGAGGTGAGAGTGTTTATGGGGATAACCCATAAGAATTCAAGCTAGTTTAAAGACATATGTGTTGGACTAGGAGGAATGGCTAGTTTGGCCAGTGTATCCTCCCACCACCACCACATCCTGTAGGGTAACAGCAAGAGAATTTTTTAAGTTTTTATCTTCTTTCCTTCCTATTTTATAATCCTCTTTAAAATATTGACACTAATGCTTCTTCCTCTCCTGCTTTTTTTCTGGCAACGACTGTTGATCCCAGCCCCGCCACCAGCCCGTTCGCCACATCTCAGTGGTGTGCAAACCATCAGCACTTTCCATGGCATCAGTGAAAATGTCACCGAGGATGTTTGCACAGCTGTGAAAATAGGGGCTGTTGCAGGGCTGTGTTTTAGTGCTGTCAGCTAGAAAGTGCAGCAGACCCACACAACTGGTAGGGATTTGCATTATCTTGTAGGAGCCCCCCATCACCCTGCACCTATCAGGGGCTCCTTCTGTGCGAGGACAAACTTCCTGAGGCTACATGAGGTGCTTAAACAGCTTGGAGCAAAAAATATCCAGAACAGACAGCGTGGGCTCAGCATAACGCTGGAGGGGACTTTCACACACTTTTGGTCCTTAGACTTGGAAAGGTTTTTAAGGACAAAAGTGGAGGAAGGCCTTTCCATCTCATGTGCATCTTTCCGGTGTCCCAGGACATCACCCCAAACCTCAGGAAGTGCAGAGTCAGCAACCATCAGCCTCCGTGGACCCTCCCCGGCCCCAGAAATGCCTCCATCATGCAGAGAGCCCTTGTACTACCCTCAAAGAGCCACTGTTGGTGCAGTAAGTGTTGTGTAGTGCCCAGCTTGGACCTCCAAGGAGCCCCTTGCGTCTCACCAGGCAACTGCTTGGTGCCCCCAGCACCGTAAACACTTCTACCTTGGAGAGCTGCCGTAACCATTTGCCCATTTCCAAGTTCAGAAATACTTTCTGAGGCAATAAACAAGTATCTCACTGACAACAGGAATGAAACACTGTTATAGAGATAGCTTTTGGTCACTGTGTGTGACTTGTTTTCCCTGTGTGAAAAGCAGGAAAAATAACACCTGCTTCTCAGAGCAATAATTAGCTGTTTTCATGGATGGGTGCTTATGGTGCAGTGGAAGTAAAAATAAGAATTAACGGTAGCAGTAAACTGCTTGCTCTCTCTTTAGAGTCTCAAACTTTACAAATGGTCACTGCCTAAACTAATGCACAACTGAATTTTGATTCAAAAACTAGACAACCAGAATAGTAATAGTCATTTTACAGACTTCGTTTACTGCTTTTATCAGGCAAGTTTATATCTCTTTTAAGTACATTTTTACCTCTGTCAAATTTACCAGACCTTGAAATGTGGTTTTCAAAACCGGATATTACACATTAACACCAACCTAATATGTACGATCATTATGGAAACAATTCGAGCAAAGCACATTGATTTTGTTTGGTGAACAGTGATAACACTGATGTGTAACACACATGAGTTCTCGCACACACACATATATGCATACGTGTTCTCGTAAATCGACACGGGCGCAGCGTTACGGGAAGAATACGGTTGAAGCCACAGTGTTGACAGGCGTAGGATTTTGCAATTAACATATGCTTTCATTTTGGTCACGTAACCATGTTTCAGAACAGTATGCTTTTTGTATATTTTGTAAAACTGGCTTTAAGATCGACGATAAACGGAAATAACCCATTAATCAGATTGTCAATGAAAATTCTGAGAATTAAATTACAAATCCTGGACAAATTTAGTCATCAATTTCTCAAAACATCTTTAGCATGGAAAGCTGGAGATCTTTGTGAGGTCTAAAAGGTTATTTCTTAAGTTTCTTAAAAGTAGAAACAACACTTGTCACACACAGTTTCAATCAGGCTTTTTTTTTTCTGTTTTCTAATTTCATTTCATCCTACTTTAACATGGCGCTTTCCACCTCCCTCAGATCTTCCGACAGAATCAGTCAGGCAGAAGAAACACTTGAGTAGCTTGTGCTGAGCTGGTCACGTTAATGTGTCCCAGGACACATTAAACAATTTTTTTTCAGAGAAAAAATAGGGAGAATTTCGAGATTGTGGTGAAGTTTAACATTAATCAAAACTGGGTAGTAGAACGCTGTCTTCAAAACCATGTATTTTCTGCTACCAAGTATGGCGAACCCAAATAAGAACAGGAAAAAGAAAACCAAAATAGCTCCTAAGATTTTATTTTCCACTTGGGCTAACATCAGTGAAATGAATAGCCGTTTTGCTTCAGTAGTTGCATTTCTTTTGGGGTCATCTTTTGCTCAGCAGGAGTGGACAAGGATGAACTGGGATTTATGGGGCTTTTAATTTTTATTCTTTAATGTTTCTATTTTCTTGATCAAATATATATTTTATTTAATGTATTGAAATATAGCTTCCCAGTTCAACCTCATTTTAGTTTCCCAAAGTAAATGCAATTTATGCGTTGAGGTGAAAGAAAATATAGAAAGTAAGAATGAAAGTAGTGGAATTTTTCATATTTCAGGCCAGGGCAAAATCCTTACCTAACTTGAAATATTACCCATGCTTGCTTAAAAATCCAGAAAACGAGCAACTGCTCATCAACTTGAAGAGTTATATATGCAAAATCTCCTGCACACAAATCAGGGCCAATGCACGACTGAAGATTTCTATCCATTTGTTAAATTTCCCACTCTGCAAGTGCCAAAGGATTGAAGAGTAAAAATGAGCGAGTGAAGACAAGGTTCCAACTCACTAAACTGTAGAGATGTCGCAATCTTTTTTGGAGGGAGATACTGCAGTTGCACTGTAGTGAGGAGAAATCTCAGTTGGCTTTACAGCCAACACAAGATGTTACACTTTTAACAGAAAGAAAACGGCAAAGACAAGTGTGTATGAAAAGAAAAAGAATAAGCTGCTCTACAAACAGACCACAAGCTTCTACACCGGCACTATTCAGCTACATGAAACTAAGCATCAGTTGCTGAATTTACATCGTGCAGGTAGTCTGTTGACTTGTTGTGTGCTTTAGTAAAAGAGGATCCAATATGGACGGAAGTTATTTTACGAAAAAGATACAGAAACTTTAGCGACTGAGGTAAACATACAGACAGTGTCTTCCTGTGCACACAGGAGCGCTCTGTCAGAATGAAACTCTGACTAAACACATTTAGTCAGCACAGTCAGCTCACAACAGTGGCTGAGGTTCCTATGTGTTAAAATGCAAACTCTTTTCAAACACCATAAACACTAGTGGGCACATCACATCCTTGTTTTTTCTCATTTCACGTTACCTAAAATCAATAAAGCAATCAAACAGCAGGTTCCAGGAATCTTTTTGTTTGCTTCTTTGTTAATGGAGAGTTTAAACTTATTATTTAAGGCATTATGTGATCTATCTGTAACCATATAAATGCCATTTCAATTTTGCTAAAATTCAATACAAAAAAAGGCAAATATACTGCACGCTGGACCAATTATGCACCGCACAATGTCCTTCAGGTACCTCCAACCAGTGATAAGCAAGGTAACAAAATTAGCCTTAGACTTTCAGAACGCTAACCAGCCCTTAACCAAACAACTCACATCACCCCCTGAAGCATCACCATTTGTTGTTCATAGACGAGGAAAGCAAGGCACAGAAATGTAATTGAGCTGCCTGAGGCCATGTAGTGAGTCAGTAGTGTGGAGAGATCGGAAGGTCAGAAGTTCCTGATTTCTTCATCTGACCACTGACTTTTTATGAACTTTGGTTCAGTTGCTCATCTGAGAGAGTCATTGATAGCACTAAACCGTTCCTATGCTCCTAACTGTCAGCATTCATGTTAAAAAGCCCAATTTCAGAGTGAACACAAACTTCCACCAGAAGTGAAACTTCCAAACAGTGACAAGAAGTACCTTTCCCCATCTCATGGAGTCTGCAGTACAATAAAAATTAAAAAAAATCTGGATTTTGTTTTGAATTTGCCTTTTTTTTTTTTTTTCTGAAATACTGACCTAAATATTGCATTCACTCCATTCATCCCAAACCTTGTCAAAGGATTCTGGTTAGAAAATGATAAATACTATATTATAATGAGTAAACATGCAATATATTTCTGTGGCACCATTCAAAAACTCTGCAAATAGATAGATCAACTTTCCTTTTTTCTAGCACTTTATCCACCTCTGATCCATATTTATTCATGGCATACACCAAAAGCTTTTCACTGGTAATAACAAGCTTCACCGACATGTAAGTTTTACAGCTGTTACAAACAAAAACATAAGAAAATTCTGGTATCCCTTTATTTAATGCATTCCCAAAAGTGTAATTTTGTGAGTGCTAATACATAAATCTGTGTTCTTAAACACAGATTTAAAATAATAATAAAATAAAATAATAATAAAAGTGTAATTTATGTAGCATGATACTGATAGTCATCACTGCAGCAGCACTGTTAAAGAGATACTTGACAACAGCAATAAGAATAACAGAGTATTTTGGACATGAAGTAAAAAACAAGAGGAAACCGGAAGAGAAAAGGATGTCAAAAAGAGTGATTTTCTTTTTAAATTATTTCTACTGTGTCCACATGTCAGTGTAGCTTTGCCAGCTTCCCACGGTAAGCAAGCAAAAGCCAAAAAGTAGGAGAAAACGTCGTCTCCCAGATCCAGGCTTCACCCCTGAACTTCCCGGCTTCTCTAAGTTTACATCAATACCTCGATAATAATTCTTATTTATATAAGCTAAAATGTTATGGTTTAATAATATTTTCAAATGTAGGATTTTTACAATAATCGTCATTATAACTATCCTTATATTTTCTAGAATTGTTAAGTTCTTTTTGCGTCTTAAAATATACATGGGAATGTGGTGCCCCCTGCAAACCCACTGTCTTAAATTACGTCACATTAACCTAGAAACTGCTTACTAGATTACTCGAAAATCTTTTTTCTACACAGCAAAAAGAACGGTTGTTCACAAAAGAAGTGATCAAATTTTGATGTAGATCTCGCATGTGAATGCCTTTCCAGGGCACATTGAGATTACAGCTGATTTCAGCAACAGATGCACTGAACTTGCGTAGCATCCTCACTGATGTCACTGAGATTGCAATTATTATATTTTCTTTCTGCTCCTTGAAAGAAGTCAAATCACGTGTATCCCAGCTGCTACAAAACACTAAACCATAGATAACAAATATATACCAAAGAAGAGGATGGAAGGAATTTTTTAACTCGCATACGACTGGACATCATGGTGTTTTTTTCAGGAACAAAATTGCTGCTCATAACAAATCAAGTCTTCTAAACACCACTATCTATCAGCACATTCCAAATTGTTTTCTTTTCATCCTCCTCATCTAACAACATCCAAAAATCAAGCAAGTGCATATTTCATTTCACTGCTTCAGTAGCAAAACGGACCAGGAGCTTTATTGGTCTCATCAGTTTCTCGTTCCTCTCGCACATGAAATTTATATTTCTCAGTGTCAGTGTCCTTAGAAGAAGAGTGAACACAGCATTCAGAATCATTAGTCATCTTTCATGCTCTGGAGGTCCTTCTCGACCAATTTAGTAAAGAACAATGCTGTGCAAAAGAGACAGGATGGCTGCTAATGACAGGCAACAGTTCAATATTTTATGCCACCTTAAAAAAGTTTCAGGAACTGAAGGTGTTCTCACATTAATTCTTTGCATCAATTATTGACAGAGAATTTAATTTAAAGGCAACTAGTCAGTAACCTAGGGGTACTGTTTTAAATAATTTATAATTGCTGCATGGGTGTAATCATATTGCTATTGATTAAGATCCAGTCACTTCTACCAGTCCAGCATGTCTTATGCTAATTAATTTTAGTGATATCACCTTTTTAACTCTGTATTCCCTGGTAACAGGAACTCATTATTAAAAAATAATTTAATCAGGCGCAACCTTTTAAAGTTTATTTGATTAGTACTTGCTAGGCCGTTGAAAAAGTGGATTTAAATGAAAGTAAAATTAGAAACTGAAGAAAGAAAAAGACAGTCTGATAATTTCAAGAGAAAAGCAAGGATGCTTTAAAGAACTAAGATTTTGATTAGATATGGGAAAGAAGATTAAGGCAGAGTTATCGTCATTGCCCCTTGATCCTGAAGTTGTACATGCATTAACTCCAGTTTAAATCAATAGAAATTTTCAAGATCACTACCTTTCTAGTGAACTGCATTTCTCAGTATGGTCAGCCCAGGACCAGACCCTCTTAACAATCCAATAAAATACAACACAACATTTCAAGACAAGAACGGAAAGGCCTTCGCAGCGCATCTCTCTCGTCCCCCATATCAGTCTTCAGTAGAGGCTGAGTCTTGCCTCCATCTGATCCAAAATGCCAGATTCCAGTATCTACTGGAAGCATTTTTTCCACTTTTTCAGACTGCCCTCAAGTTTGGAAAGTGCTTCCTCATATGTACATAGAACAACCTCCTTATCAACCTTAAATCACTACTAGAAATTCTCCTTTGCTGGCACATCAACAAAAGGAATATTTAGGCTATTGGTTGCTTGACGAAACCTGCTGGCCACACTGATATACCTACCCTTGTATCGTCGTTTCTTTGTGCTCTGCTGTCTACTTAGTGCAGCAGTGGTCTCCTATCACACACATGGAGTGTAAACTGCAAACCAGGAACTGCCTCTTTACTCTGGGTATGCACTTATCTGGTGCTTAGCACAGCAAAAATGATTACACCCTTAGGTGCTGCAGGAATACAAGCAATAATAATGTAGCAAAAACACCTCAAAGCATGGGAGTACACATTTAGTTCTCCAATGCCTGCAGCAGACATCTCATTCACGGACTTCAGTGGATATCATTAGGTCCAGAATACTCCCTTTGTGATGTTACTAATAACTGATGATAAATGCCTCCTGCACGTATAAGGCTTCATCTGCAAACACAGAGACTTCAAGGGTGTAGTCTTAACACTTCCTTGTGAAGCCTGGTGAACCTATTCTAGGTTTTCCCATGAAAGCTTCAGCAAACTTTATAGGCAGTTTAAAATTGCGACGGAAGCAGACAGACATGCGAACAGTCAATGCTAAGGGAAATCAAATCTTTCTGAAAGCAGCTTTTGTCTCTATTTTGTCTCCAGTTAAAGACAGTGGGGAGGGTGCTACTGACTCAACAAGAGAAGAATCCCAGCACTTTTTCCTTAATAAGCACAGACATTTGGAAGAAAGTTAAACAAGGATAAAAGTCCAGCATGGAAAGGAAGAAACTGGAACACAGGAGGTGGTAATACTTGAGCTAAAAGCACTAAAGGCATCCTATTCCCTATCTTTTGGAGTCTTTCCATTGAGATTAGGGTGCTGGAAGGGAGTATGGGCAGACAAGCCATCGTATATATCCAGTATCAGCAAGGACACAGGTCAGGGACTACGAAGACAATGAGTATAATCGTATCTACTGAAGTCAAAATATTTAGCCTACAAGTAAAATGACAAACCCTGTAATTTGAACTTGACACGTGCTAGGAACAAACATCCACAAACTAATGCCACAAAGGACATGCAATCTTTGTCCCTGAAGACACTATTATGTAAATTAAATTGAATCTAGTCCACTTTGAGGTTTGCAATCAAATGGGTATTTTTAATATCAATAAAAATTGAGCTTTCCCCAGAGAATCCAAATCAAGCTGCTTTCACAGAACAAAAGCAAAATGCTGAAACATATATGCTTTTAAGATAACTCAATGAATTGTTAGCAAAAACAGTACATTCAAATCTAAGCTGACAAATAAACTATGAGGAAGAATAAACTGAACTGACATTTCTATTCTCTTAGAATAAAGAAACAGGAAGTTTGGGGACAGCACAAAACACCTGAGTACTGGGGGGCCATGGCTCCAGGAGGCACTGTCCACCCTCCACATCCAATGCAACCAGCACTCGCTTTACACCTTTGGGGAAAAAAACTCAAAACCAAAACATCAAGGACTGTCATAGACAGATAGATTTATTCTGTTTGCACGGTAGGGAACAGTGATACAAGATGGTGTAAGTGGCTGTTGTCTGTTAGATCTATGATTTTCATATATAAAGTTCCTAATATGAATCTATTATTATGCACAAGTACTAAATAAATGTAATATACCATTAAAAATAAAGGAAACATCAAAATGATAATTAAGCAAGCATGCTTTGTTTTTTAATAACAAAATTGATGTCCCATGGATCAACCTCATTGCTAATCTACCTTGAATAATGGCTTTGTTAACAAAATCCCAACTGCAAAAGGTTGTGTTTGACAGTCACACCTGGTAGGATGAGACTATATTTCAAACAGTTTGGGGAAAAAAACTCCACACTATTAAATTTACTGAATACCTTGGCTAGGGTTAAGTATTTTATGCAGGCATCAGCATCTTTAAGGAGTTCACCTTTTAAAAGGAGCAGGTTTTTTGTTGTAAATGGCACTGACACTACAACAAGAAAGTTCATTTCACAAAGATGATTCATTAAGAAATAAAATATTCATGGCTGACAGCTTGAAGGATCGCCATACAGTTTTATTCTAATGCACCTGTCCTCTTTGTCAAGTCCAATATGGGATGTCATGTCGCCAAAGTTTTATTTAGAAATTGTTTGTCAGAGTGAGCTTTCTAATGTGAATGAAAAATTCATTCCCTCATTAAGAAGATTTTCCATGAAATGTCTAGGATTTTCAATGAACACCAGGACATGAACCAATTACTGTTAAACACTTAAAGAGACAGTGTCCCAGCTCACTCAGCAAAACCCTTAATGCACAAGTATATGGGAAGAACTCAATATCTATCAGGAAAACGCAAATGAAATATCAGTTTTATTTGGTTTATGTCCTTCTTTCTTTCCATTTTCTTTCTTTTCTCTTCTCTTTTTTTCTTTTTTCAGTGGCAAATGGAAAACCATGAAGTTTGAGAGGTGTTAGTCAAATGCAAATACTGGATACTGGGTATCTGTATATGACCTGAAGGACAAAAACACTGGATAAATTTACAAAGACCCCTATCGATTAACCAGAGGTATGTACATGTAACGCTGACAACAACATTTATTTGTGTTTATTTATTTGCTTAAGTCCTCTTAATTCTTTTTTTGTCTTTTTCTGAAAGTTTACACATGCCAACACAGAGAGCACCGGCCTCAAGCTCCGAACATGGAGGATCAAAGGAGAAGCACACTGCGAAGAATTAGGCATTGCCAAATCACTTTCTAAGGCACAATTTTTCCTTGAATCTCGCAGGACTCCCAAAGTAAGTGGAAAAGCTGAACTGCATTCATTTATGCAATGCTCTATGTCCCATACACTTTATTTTTTTCCTTAAAGGAATTTTACTTGGACTGACATGTTCCCTATGACTGGGTCTCTGCAAACATGTGCTCTTTTCACCCAGAATTTTTCCTTCATGGAAAATAATTTAGCTACACACTCCAGACTTCAGGCTGTCAGACAGCCCACCTGGAGCAGAAGCTGGGCTGCTGGATATCTGGAAACGTGAGACACCTAATATCTGGTCTTATCTCTTCCCTGTGTACCAGTGCCTGGCATCAACATGCTCCGGACCTACTCATCTCACGGTGCAGGTGGTCTGTGTACATGCAGTGAGTCTGATACCTCCTGATTTACAGCTCATTAATTGCCCATTGGTACCACTGGTCCTTGAAGGAGCCAAGCTCCCCCAAAGGCTACAGAAAAATATGGGTCAGTGTTGAGGCTCTCCAAATAGAGGTCATGTGCATGTTTGCAGGGACAGCCTTGCTCTCTCCCTGCCTGTTCCAGCAGGCAGAGGTGGCAGGATGACCTCTCCCTCTGGACTGGGGTGGACACCCACACTTGCCCCTGCCAAGTTGCCTTGGATTGTGCTTCATCTCACTCTGCAACCCTCAGCGTGGAACTCATAGAGTTTCCACAAGACCTTTCTCTTTCGTCTACAAAATCTCAATGTTTAATTCAAACTCCTCTAATTTTCAGCAATTCAAACAAGTAGCTTTGTTCTTTCTAATAAATGTTAGTAGCAACTGGAAATCCTGTAAAGTCATGCCATGTAGATTAATCCTGTTAATGGCAAGCAGATATCTCAAAATAGTGTCACACTGTTCCAGTCACCTAAATCTCCCACCTCTAAAGAATTCTAAAAAAAATTTGGGGTTATGTATATTAGAGTTCAGTCTGAATCTGTATGCGTAGCTAACTTTCCCTTGCTTGCACCTCCAGGAATTTTTCTACGTAATCTATATTTTAGAAAGTAGAGCCCATTAACTTTGAGCAATGCTACCCATAATTACTTTCACTGGGAAAACGCTCAAGAACTATTTACACTCTTCCAAATTTGTAAGTTTTGTTCTAGAATACAGTAGGACATATTTCAACAGATGAAGAAGTATTTTCTTAGCAAATCAATATTAATTTATCCAGTTGTTATGGTCTCAAGAGCCAAAGTGTGTTCTTGTGCTAAGCTGAGAGGAAATATTTATTCTCAGCAAAAGTTATTCAAATATTTATAAGACTAGATAATTTAGAAAAGAAAAAAAGCAGATGGCAGGAGACAACATTGAACCATATTGTTTTAGCCACCTCTTTGCTTATTAAAGGCAACAAGTCTAAATGGGCAGATAGCATGATCACTAATTGCCTCACACAACTTTCATCCGAAATTCAAAGTTCAGTTTGTTTTTTGTCTTGAAGAGTGATGCAGCTAGGGCTGCAGAAACAAGTCCATATAGTAAAAGAGAGTTTATATTCTTCCTTGACTAACATTTTTCAAGATGTTATGGAAAACTTCCTATCAAGGCTGCACATTTTTTATATGTATATATTTATATCAGTTTGTGTTCCATAATGCATAATAAAAGCCAGTTTCTTTAATGGTAATATCTAAAACTAAGCAAACTGAAAGCAAATGTGAAGATTTAGGCTGCCCAGGGAGGTGGTTGAGTCCCCATCCCTGGATGTGTTTAAGAATAGGGTGGATGATCTACTTGAGGATATGGTTTAATGGGGATTAGGGATGGTTGGACTCGATAATCTCTAAGGTCTTTTCCAACCTAGAAATCTATGAAATCTATGAAATCTTTCTGCCACGTGATAACACTGATACGAACCAATCATTCTTATGTACCCTAGCCCTTATAGACCGTATTCTACTTCGCATAGGTGAATAATTAAAAGGAAAAGCCAGAGGAAATCATTAATAGCTTTGTCATCTGCAAAGGTCACCCAGTTGTACATCATAATTATATAATCATAAATGCAAGGCATTATTATTATAAGCATGTGGAGAAAAGGAGCTAATACTCTTAGTTTCAAAATTTGTCTTGAAAAGCCCTTTCTCATCATTTTATTTACAAGGCATACTTAGAAACTGCAACTATTTTAGTGCTTGCAATCTGATAGCACTTTTTCCTCGAAGTAAGAATAGAACGCGCCTTCCAGCTACCATTCTTTTTTAAACACTGATCGTACTATAAGGTACAATAAATTATTGCAAGAACCTTTCACCCCTCTAGACCTAAGTTCAAATATAACTGATGTTAGAAAGAAAATGAGTTTGTTATTTTAAGCTTAATCACATCGGACACCTAAATACTCATGAGCAATCCAACTGAGGTGCTCTGCATTTGCTAGGATTGGTTCCCCTGTGGATACCAAGGGCTCCCCCAAAGCCCACCCTCATATCAGAGCTAACAAACTCTGTCCCTGATCTAGCAACACGTGTCAGACGAGTAACCAGAGGAGCCCGCTAAAAGCAATGGATTATGCAGGCAAGTAAATGTATATGCGCAGAACTGAGGGTGCTGGTGGTCAGGAAAGGGTTACAGCACTGTGGAAACCAGTACACCGTTAAACTTTCTGTACAACAGATCAACTTGTCCTTGCCTGCTAATACAACGTTTTGAAAATGTACTAGTTTTTTAAAGGGCAAATTAGGAGTTCTGGGGCTCTTACAAGTAGCAAACACAGAAAATCAATTAAACTAACATGTGAAGCTTAAATATATCACATTGTAAACTCATATTTTATGCCTCCACTTTAAGTGCACTTAGATGATCTCCTGGAGGAATTCAAAAAGTGCTATCTTATTTTGTGCCCAAAACCAGAAAAAGAGCTCCACAGGGCTTGCCGGGCTGTTAAAATTAAAATAGCTGTTTGAGCACAGCATAATATATGAGATGTTTAAGGCATTTTCCCCTAGAATTTTGGTTTATCTTCTTTAGTTAATTTTCTGAGATAAAATCCAGTTATAAATAACCTGGAGGCACTCTCATTCTGCTGCTTGTGGGATGGCAAATCTTTAATAGCCAGAAATTCTGCCTCTTAGAGATCTCTTGAGGGAATAATATTACTTTGAAAATTATCCAAAGGAAAATAAGCAAAAAGCATTATAAAAATTATAAAAACCTGTAATTATGCAGGAAGTTATACTATATTTATAAGCTAATGAACTATCACCCATAGGCTTTTTTTTTCCTTTTAAAATACAAACATAAAAATATTAATTGACTACAATCAACACAAACTGCTGATTTTCACCAAAATTGATTATATAAGACTTACAAGTACATACTAAAAAAAATTCTACACGATAAACCCCTACAGACATATGCCAGACCAATAAAGAGAAATAAAATCCAACAACTAAAACAGATGCGGCTACAGAAATGAAGCAGAACTGCCCAGAACTTCTACTTTTCAGTACTCTGAATCAAGAAGAGAGTTATACCTGACAGCATGTAAAACAACTGAAATATGAAATTAATACTTTCTCTAAACCAAAGACTACAATAACAATATCCTGGCTGTCATACATCGACTATGTATATAATTACCACAGTGCCTACTACTAGAAAAGTATGAGGCAATTCAAAACAAAAATTGAGTCTGTCAGACTAGGTACTGTAAGATGTATTCTTGTCAAAGATCTGTAGGCCACAAACAATACCTGGAAGTTCAAGCAGTTTTTTAGAAAAAAAAAAGTTTGTGCAATATAAGAGCAGTCTTTCTGTTTGTTTGCTGTTTTTTTTTTTTTTTTTAAAGGTCTAAAACTGCTATAGAAATCTGCAAGTCAATCACCTTGCCAACATTAGCAAGGAAAACAGTTGAAAGCCATTCTGACAGGCAAGGTAGAAAGGAACACATATTTGTAACATCATAGAAATTAACTGGTAGAGATTTAGAAAGGAAAAAGCTGCCTAACTATTCTCCTTGACTTTTCTGAGGTTACAGAGAAGGTTGATGATGGTAGTGCAAACGGCATAATTTATTTGGATTTTCGGAGTGCCGGCAATGAAATTTAATGTATGAAAGGTAAGAGCTACGAGGACGGGCAAAAGACCTAAATTTGAGTATCAAGAGAGACAAGAAAAAGGAAAAGAGATGGTTAGAAAGGGGGAATTAGCTACACCAGCTAAACCCAAATCTTATATTTTACAGATAACATCAATTGGACTTGCTACTTTTAACTCCATACAAATTATTAGATAAGTGAAAAATAAATTCTAAATTAGAGACAATCAGAGCAAACACATTCTCATAAGGAGAATAATAAAAGTCCAGGAAGACTGGCAAAGTATATTTGTCACTGTGCTGAAGGAAAAAGCCCACAATTTACTGGGTACCTCACATTATTCAAATGCTACAAACCCTGGTGATTACAGTCCAAGTTGTCTTCACTCACACTTCTCAATTTAGAATGACAAAGAGGAGTATTTTTTTTCAAAATGCAGTCGCACTTTCCCTCACTTAAAATAAAATGTAATGAAACAATGCTGAACCTTTGATGTACCCAGTTATAGAGATACCTTAAAAAGTCCACTGAAGACACCATATTTGGCAGGGAGAGTTTCTAATGCTACAGAACGCTGAGATTTGCAAAATCCAGATGTGCATTTACTTTTCATTGATATTAAGCTCTCATTTATTAACTTAATTCAATGCTGTGGAACTCACACAGTTGTAAAAGCTTTCGGTTAAACTTCTTTCTCCCTAGGATTTTCAAAATTTCAGTGTAAGCTGTCTGCAGGTCTTTTTTGCACACAGAGCACTGCGGCAAGCCTTTAAGCAACAGTTCAGACATTGCCCCAAATATTTATTAGATATTGCTCACACAAAATTCAGATGAAGCATTTCCACTACATTTTTCAGTTATCCACAATCAGCCACATTACCTAAAATTGGTACCAGGAAATCCATTGCCAGCAATGTGTGTGTTTGTGTGTGCGCAGGACAGAGATGCATTTTTATGCTGATCCCTCCAGAATCACAAAGTAAGCATTATGGCTTCTCCCTTGGACAATGAAACAAACATCTGCTTATTGAACAAAAATGTATGTAATTCTGAATTACCAACATCAACACAACTTTGAATGATTCAGTCAACAGGAGGAGAAGTTTCTGCAAACGATGGGACTGTACTTTGGAGATACGTAATCTGGGCTGCCTATCTCTCAATTCTCCTTTACCTCCTTAACAACTTTAGATGCATAAATAAAATCTAGGACATTCCATTTATATTTTTAACTTCAAACCAGGCATGAGAGAAAGCATTTTGCTGAATGTCAAACCCACACAAATATTATGCATTAAAAATGTAGTTGCAAGACCATTTTTTGAGGTTTCAGTTCCATTAATCACGTTGCCTCTAGTGAGGATCGTTGGATTTCACTCTAAATAGTTTGTATCCATACAGCACAGTTTACAGTTGCCCTTCCATTTTCTCCTCACCACTACTGAAAAAAAAAATTCACTATTGCTGATAGCTATTCACACCAGCAAGGATGAAGGCTGACTGTGAAGACTTGCAGAAAGATCTTATGATGCTCAGCAACTAGGCAATAAAATGGCAGAGGAAATTAAATGTTGATGAATGTCAAGTGATGCACATGGGAAAAAACAAATGCAGCCATGTATCTGCACTGAACTTACTCTTAAGATGCAAGAGTAAGATCTTAGGGTTATAATATAGTGCTATGAGAACACCAGCTCAACGTTCAGTAGCAATTAAAAAAGAAATAGCAAGCCGGGAATTATTAGGAAAGGGATAGAGAAGAAAATAAAAGACAATTATGTCTCTGTATAAATTGATGATCTATCTGCATCTTGAAAACTGTGTGAAGTTCTGGTATCCTCATCTTCAAAAATTATCACAGCACTGGAAAGCTACAGAGAAGGGACGAAAAATTATTATTGCTATGGAATAACTTCTGTACACAGTTAAACTCCAGATCTTCTTCCTCTCCAAGATGGAGCTGAGCAGATACATACTTGTGGTCTACAAAACCATGAGCAGCTTGGAGAGGGTGAATAGGGACACAGTGCCTCGTTCAATACAGGAGCTGAGTGCCAGCAGGCAGCACTAGCAGGTTCCAAGCTTCAAACAAATAAACAGAGTCACTGCATTTTTTATGCAATATGAAGTTAAGCTGTTAAATCCTTCCCACAGGACACCGTGGATGCTCAAAGTTTAAAAGTCAAAAATTGACTGCTTAATGTAAGTTATTAGAGGCTGGAAGAGATTTTGGGAAAAATTCTCTATTGTTTCCCAATCCTCCTTCTTTTCTATGGCTTCTGCTGTTGTCATTTGTCAGAGCAAGTATACCAGACTAGTTTGAATTTTGGTCTGACCTTGTACGGGAATTTTTTATGAAGAACTGCCACACAGAAACACATCATTAAAAGAACAGGGGAGCTCTTGGACTGAAAGGTGGATGGAGGACTGTAATGTGCTGAATAACCCGAAGAATGGCTGAAAGAAATACTTTTCCCTGGAAGATTAATAAATAAGCATGACTGTATATATTATCAATAACGCATAACGAAAAGCCAGGTCAGCCTCTTCGTTTATAATATCTTCCTTTTCTTTTTCAACAAGTTCTGGGCTGACAAAGTTTGATTTAAAAAATAAATGCCCACAGGGATTGCACCTGGCTGCTTTCTTACACCTGCAGCAAAAAGCACAAGGTTTCACTAGGACAGACTCATCTGACAGGTAAATGATGATGATAAATCCCATTTCTCTACCGTGTATCCCAAAGCATTCTGTGCTGCCACCACTGTGTGTATCCTACCCAAGATGATGGTTTCAGGTCCATGGGGTACAGACTCTGCCCTTTATTACTTTATTGGAATAAACGTAGTTTTACTGCTTTAACTACAAATGTATCAAATGTAACATTTTAATACAATAATCATCCTGAAGAAGAAATGGAGATTGCAAACTGATGCCAAAATTAACCTGGGGGATCACTGACTTTGTTTCTGCATTTGTGCAGAACTCCTGTACACAGATCATTGCAAATGGAAACCCCTTTCAGATCTTTTTTACTCTTCTCTTTTAGCAAATGTGGGTTCAGCTGTTACAAGGAATAACACAGTGGCACTCCTTGTTTAAAATGTACTCTCTTGATCAACAAATACAGTACGGTCAGTATTTTAGCCAAAACAATCAGATGACACTATGAATGCCTCCTCAGTGGGAAATCCATTACTTCGATATAGTTACACTGAGGGTGACTATACACCTCTTGTCCCTCCCCTTTGGACAGAACCACACCACTGGCATCAGCATCCAGGGCTGGATATAGAGTCACAACCATCTCCCCCCCAAAAAAAAAATACTAGATCGATGCAGATAACAGGGGGAGCGCTCAGTTTAACAACAATCATAATTTTGGAAGGCAGACAAACACAAAAACCCATCCCAGAAATATATTTCTTTGAGAATTTTGTTTTTGTTATTGATCTTCCCATTCTCCTCAGTTAAAATCACTTTAGAGTGGATATATCCCAGTCTTTTTTTTTTTTTAATTCCTCTTGTCATTCTTTAAAAAAAAAAAATCTGTCTGAAAAAAGAGAGAGGAAAAGAGGACTCTTCACTTCTTGAACGGATTTGAAACCTGTGTTTGAACTGACTTTCAAAAGAGAGGGGCCTTAGTTATCCTCTGATACCAGGTCTGGTTGAACAGTATTCAATACCATTCAGCACCATCTTTTTCTGAAGACCGTGTCTTGGTTTACTGCCAATGTCCTTGATCAGAGCACAGCAGCATTTACTTAGGAAAATAACATTAAATGGCAGCCCATGGCAACAATAACAGCTCTATCGCCAGAATACACTCGCAGAGGATGCATGGGTGGCTCGATGGCCCTGAACACTTAAGTACATTTTTTTCCTTTCAATTCCCTCTGGTACATTAATTTTTATTGATAGCTTATAGCTATGGCAAGTGGTCTTGTTTTTACTAACTTGCAGGACTGAAGAATATCACTGATGTGGAAAAAAAAACCCCAACAGAACAACAAGCTGCCTGGCCACCAGACTGCGTGTTTATATTTTTGAACCACAGCCTTTATTAAATTAGGGGAGGGAATGTCAGTTGCTCTTTTAATTTATCTGCTTAGTCATTAATTCTTCTAAAAATGAAAAAAACTATCATTTCTCTAATTTCACAGAAGCATTAGCTGATTTGCTCTCCCGACCTGGGTACAAAGTGTAGTGGATTTGGGAAATGCACATGTTCTCTTCTTTCACAACCTAGTCTTAATGGGCCAGCTGAATCCTAAGGAAAATTCTGTAAATGCATAATGTTATGTGGAACTGTAAACCTCAACAAGTTGCAGGGAGAAAGAAAACAAGTGTTACTTTATTACGAAGAAATCTGATAGTGCTTAATGCAGTTTCCTTTTTCCTGTCCATCTTTGTATGTATTACAGAGATGCACCTGTGTCCAGTTTTATCTTAAAAACCTGATCTACTAAAACAAAGCAGAAAGAACAATTCACCTGATCATTGGCATTAAATAACTGATTTGTGACAAAATTATTAGGAAAAAAAAGATTATAGCATCCAAGTGCACAGAGCTCTCACTGACCAGGTCTGTAATCAAACGCTTCTAGAGCCCGTGATGGAGGTTATCCCCTGAATTCTGGTGTTAATGGATCATGCTGAGGTTTGTTTATTTTTTTCCCACTGAAATCTTAGGGGACGTGACGTTAATCCAGACCGAATGCAATTTCTGTTATTTCTTCATATGTGACATAAAAATGACCTTGCATTGTTACACAGCAACACAGCTGCATATCGGTGGCAAGAAATCTGGAACATGCAGAAATTGCTGAGTCAAGCCTTTAAAAGTAACACGCACATTAGTAATGCTAATGATACTTGAAAAAAAGTGCAAAAAAAATCAGTGCATTACAAGTCTTCCACTACAAAACCTGGAGCTCTTATAAAAGGAGCGTTCTTTCACTAAACATGAAATTAGCTCTGTCTTCATGTATGGGTCATATTTTACTGTTCATTGAAACATCACTATATGCTGTGATTAAACCTGCACAGGTAGGAAAGAAAAGGGATACAGAACAGAGCACAAAATACCCCTCTGCAGGTACTCCAGGCGGTCTTCACCTACAGTTTCTATAGTGTACCAGTGAGTCATGTAGACTTTAGAGATGAAACATGCCGCCACTACTCATACCTGCAGGAAACTCATGTGACTACACCTCATCCCTACACGTACACAATGTACAGGGCACCTAGTGGACATGCTTCAGTCCACCCCTGAAGATCTTGCTACGTAAACCAGAAGGAACAAATACAGATTAAATGAACATGCCTTTTTTCTCTGTTTTCTATAGCCCAATCATTCAGCTTGTGCCATTATTAGACTTACTTTAACATTACTGCCTTTTGATGGGTACTTGCCTTAGGAGAAAATAACAGTGCCACTGACTCTTGGCTCCAACAGTGTGAGGAATCACTGCTAAACCATATGGAGCCATAGCATGCTCACCAGTACCGCCCAGTCGAATTAATCACTAGTAGCAGTCATCTCGGTGGCTCTAAAAGCACTGGAATATGTAGATAACTGCTGTAGAGACTGACTTCCTAAGCTATGGTCTCAGCATGCAGGTTCTGCAGGACAGATATATCTCTTAACAAGTCTTTGCATAGTTGCCAGCACAGCAGACACCCATCATAAGGGGTCTTTGGACGCTACATTATGCAATGAAATGATTGTGTCTAAAAGACAGAAAATAAAACCAAGACTGAAAATGGGGCTCACCTTCACTCGTAAAAAAACAATGGGAGTTTGGATCAGGTTGTTAATGATTAGGCTAACAAAATTATTTCACAAGCATCTTCTGTCCCAATTAAACAATGATTACATAGTGTGACACAGTAATTACCTAAGCTACTTTCCATTTTATGGCATATATGGTGAGCAGCACTCGAAAGGAACCTCACGTTCACGCACACTCTGGGCACACTGTTACAGCATGGGATCATCCTAGGTCCAACTGCAGGAGACTGCTAAGGTAAAGGCTTTTTAGAAAATGAGAGATATAAGCTCCTTTAATTTAATAATGCATCTAATTTTCATTTGTGTACTCTTATCTTTGTTTTGCCTTTTTTCGACATTTGAATAGTCTGAAAGGAGGTAACGAAACCTGACTAATCAGCATTTTCAGAGATGAATCTGATCTCCAGGAGCTCTTTGGGAAAAATGATTGAGGCACATGGCTTTTCTAGTTCTGATTAGGAATCTGCAATCAAAAATTATGTTTACATAAAGAAAATTAAATATTTTCAACAGCATTTAGCACTGCAGAATTGGTACTAATGATAAAAATGAAGTACTAGTGAATCACATTTTAAATTTTTAATATTTAAAACAACAACAACAAATCTTTTCCCTTTTAACCACAAGAGCTATGACTTCCTGACGAAAATCTCAAAGGTATTTTCTTCTTCTCTGGAAGGCATATTTCCCTCTAATTAATTAGGGTGAGAGACTGAGGCAAAGTGAAAGGATAAAGTAGAACCTGACTGCTTTCTGCTGCTCTCACTGCTCTTTATAAACTGGAGAGAAATTTCCCCTGCAAAGCTATTCGGTTATGATTTTGGTGCCTATTTACAAACCATGGTTCCAGTCCTTCTTTCAGTGAAGTCTGTCAACAGAAGTAGCGATCATATATAGAGTAGCTCTATACTGACCAAACCCTCTTGTTTTGGCATAGCAGAAAGGCTCAGAATGACTGTCCTGAGAATGGGCTCAGGACTATATCTTTTACTGACTGGACTGAAGCAAAATATTGATTAGGACTGCTTTTAATATGCTTCCTAAATTAATGTTTATTTTTCTTTCTTTTTCTTCAAGGCTTCCCAGTAGCTGAATTTTAGAAGCAGCTTACCAGCTCTGCGAATGTCCAGGTCTGTATGTGAGGTTTCCTATTCATAAGTGAGGAGAAATACATTTTAGCTGCATCGAGAAACATCTTTTATAACAGTGAGAGATAAAGAATGAAGAGAGAGATCGTTCTACAATCACATAAAAAGATCTTGGCAAACGCTTCTGCTATACTTAGATTGAATAAAAGATACAGCAGATATTTTGTCATTTGTTTCCTGGGTTTTTGACTGGCTATAGCAGTAAGGGAAGTGTTACCATAAACATCACTGAATTGCTAAAGGAAATTTTATTGTCTGCCAGATTCACAAATTGAAATCGATCTTCATTCTACCAATATGAGTTTTGCCAAAGTTTCTGCAAAGTAGACACAACAAAATATGGTAGCCTTTCATGTTACTTCTGATTAAATTCATATCATTTATCTTGAAACAAAAGTTTTTTTTTCTTTTTTTTATCTGACTGCAACATATAATTTTAGTCAGCTAACACTAAATTAGACACCCACTCAGATTTATTATGATAAGAACATTCAGTAAGCTAATTTCAAGATGATGACTCCTATAAATTCTTATAATTTATTATTTAGTACTTTGGTTTTTAATCATTAAGTACGTGAAGACTTTGTAGGTCAAACCTGTATTAATGAAGACAGTAATCTATTTTTCAAACTCTCTGCTCCTCACCCACCTTTCAAATTGTAAATTAACAGAAATATCTTTAAACATATGTAGAAGAACAAAGGGAAAAATTGGGAGTATTTGCAGCACCATTTAGCTAACCATTCCTGAAACCGTGTCTATTAAATCCATTTCCTCACAATTTTTGCAACTCTTACCAAAGGGAATGCTGAAATCAAACAAAACAAAAGATAGTCCTTAAATGAGCAATTTTAATAATCAGAACAGCAAAAATGAATTGCAATTATGCAAACATAAGCATTAAAGTTTTCATTAGATTGTTACATTAGCACAAATGGGGTCATTTAGAAGAACTTTCTCTTGCTGGCCACAGGTTTTTGAAACTTAAATATTAACCATATGAATTTTTTAAGAGGCAAGTAAAGATATCAGAGCAGAACTTCTCTTTCACCCGAGCCCGCTGCTGGAGCACAGACTGCCTAAGGACTCTTTTATCTGAGCGGTACTGGAGGGAGCTCTGCTGCCATACTGGCCTCTGACTATTTGAAATTACCATTCCGATTTTACGGATGCTGGTCCTCTGCACGTATTGACCTTCTACTTACTGCGCTACATCTGTTTGTTTTTACATCTAATGTTTCCTTGTCCTCCACCATTCTCTGGTGCTTTTATCCCCGGTGGGACATTTAATCCTTACAACAACACTGGACATTCTTTTCAGGAACGCATCAGGACCGAAAATCTGAATATATCACACACAGTACGGCATATTAAACTATTCAAGAATGCTGTAAATCAGTTGAAATGTATTTTTAGGAAGAGCTCCTACAACTATTGCAGATCTCACACGCATGCATTTATCTTTCGTCCGCTGTTGCAAACGTAGTGACTCATTTGTTACTGGGAATAATAGTTGTGTCATTTCTTCCTGCAATTAATAAAGCTTTGTGTCATGTGTACCTAGTAAATGAAATTCACAACAGGAAACAAAACGCTGCAAACAAAATGCACTTGCTAGAGCTGAACCAGGTTACCAATGGTTCACTGATCTTTTCCTCTTGTAACCTTCCAACACAGGAACAAATATTTCTGGAAAATATTTAATACTGTGTATATATGTAAAAACAACACTGCAAAAATTTTATTCAGCCTCTAGAAAGACTCCTCAACTGACAAATAAATATTTGGTTTTGGTGGAAATCACGTGAAATCATTGAGATGTATGGAGAAGAACATGGAAGAATTCCAAAACAGGAATAAATGATTTAAAAACTGAAATACTTTAAGCACTGATTGATTTAGCCACAGAATAAGCCACTGGCAGTCACCATATTATAACTATGACCAGAACAACATTCATTTCCTTGGTCCTCCATTATTTCCATAATTATAAGCTCTGCCAAAAAGATAGTGTCTTGGCAGAGGTTTAAGGGGTCATAGCAAACAAGCATGAAGGGTGGAAAAAAAGGAAGGAACTGGGCTTGCTTGTGGCCAGGGAAAGAAATGAAAGGAATGGAAAACTGCAAGTCAACATCTCTAACTGCCCTACAGCCAAGGAGTGTAAAGAAGCTGCAGTCCAAATGGAGGTGAGGCAATGGCACTGGTCATGTCCAGAGGTGGAAAGAAGAACTACGAGAAACAAAGCTAGTTCAAGGACTGAATTTTGACGTTGCTAACAATTTCATGTCCACGAAAGCATCAGGAAAACATGAGTTAGTGTAGTGCTGTTCTTGAACATGTGCACCCTACCCCTGTGCTGGGTTAGTAAGCATAAGCACAATGCACTGCAGCAAGGGCAGAGGTTTCTGAACCTCGGGTCCACCACTCATCTCAGTGTGAGTGTGCACCAGGGGCACTCATCCACAGCCAGCCCAGAGGAAACCTTAGTTAACTCACTGCCTCCCAAAAGAGCCATAGACACAAAAACTTCAGAAAACTCCAAACATGCTCTGAACATCTGCAGATCTCACTGAAGCGACACCAAGTGACAGAGATGTCAACCAGCATGAACAGACGTATTTTGAACATTACCAAATTTTGCAGGGGAACGGCACTATGTGAGAATGGAGACAGTTTCAAGGCCTCTAACCTCCAGCACTGATGTATGACGAAAGCCAAGTGCATTAGCCGGAGTCCTCTGGGCCGTGGTGTGGGAGGGAAAATAAGCCAGGTGCATTGTTCCCACATAATGCACTGCTGCTGGGAGGTCCAGCTCCTGCCCAAATCCTTCTTGAGACAATGCGCAATGTGCTCCTGAGTTCATCCATGTAACATCACGTAAGATTAAAATTCATCAACAAGGTGCTAAAAATATAAAGGCTTTCCTAATCTGGATACTAATACTTTACACTAGGTGGGTTCCCCCCTTTCTACATTCACTACCACGACTAATAGCAAAATTAATATATCATTCATTTACAAATCTTTAGCAAGCTTTTCTACCAGTAAATTGGTGTAGATGGCTAAACTGATGGCAATGGAATTTGGGGTTATCATTCAAATGGATCTCTATTTTAAGAAGCATGTGTGGAAGTTTACATGCTAAGGAATGCTCTGACGGCCTTTGCTTCCTCTTTGTCTTAGGTTTCCAGGATAGGCACTCATGAGACAAAGAAAGAAAAACTTCCAGTAAATGATGCTCCTCTGCATCCTCAGCTGGAGAGATCACTTCCAGGGACCGAGCAGGCAGCTCCCTCGCAAAGGCCATTTTGTTCTTGGCTTCTGCTACTGGAAGGATTCACATCATGGGATTTTTAACAATGCTCTACAACTCCAAAATCCAAGCTTTGAGATGATGGAGGCCAATTTCTTTTGTTTTCACTGAGAACAAAACTGCTTACAGCACGGCTGATTTTGGTCCACAGATCCTTGCCTGCTGGGGTCTAGACCAAAATCAACAAATCTTTTTCCAAAGGCCACTGCACAGCTGTGAAATGATAACTTTCAGGCACTGCAGATTTGGGTCATATTTGACCTAATGATCTAAAAGTGAAAGTCTCCTTAATCCCATTACTAACACTCTGACTCATCCAGTTCCTGACTGTAAAAATGTCTGCTAAATTCCTTAGAAAGTTATGTTTTAATCCGAGAATATTAATTACATTTAAAATTATGACTCCCCCATGATTTATAACCTTGCAGAAACTATTGCATTTCCATATGTGGTTTTGCCATTTTCACTTCTATATACCTATCGTTTTCCATTGTTTATTTTCCTTGATTGATAGTAGGGCTTTGGAGGTTTCCCATTATGAGCTTTATAATTACCACTGGTAATAGAGAAGCTCTTCCTATTATATTCAGTGAGACTGCCCATTCATTGTAGACCATTGGTACAGGACTACAAGAAAATAAGAATTTATTTCCAGTCTCAGGCATATGCTAGATAAGAGGATGTATTTATTTCTCCATGTTTCAAAAGGATTAAGGTTTGAAAAAATAAATATCACTTAGCTTGTCAGCATGCAGAACATTATGGTGCTGAGTTTAAAGTCCCTTTTCCTGGGTTAAGTACGACAAATCTAAAAACGGGAGGGAAGAAATCTCAACTATATCCTTACTCAGCTAAATAAATGAATACTATATATTTTAGCTGTTAAGCAGGTTTACAGAACAGACTGCACAAAACTGTATCTTGGCTTTAACAGTATAATGTGCTTATTTAGAGAAATGCTACAAAATTCCAAAAGTCCTTGACCCTCGGCTATTCCAAGAGCTCACTGAATACATCATCTGGGTTTTGCTTAATTACACTATAATTAGGAAATGTAATTATGCTTTCAGTGTTGTTCTGCCATTAGGAGTGTAGTGGACAGCAATAATACTAGTAGTTATTAAAACGAAAGAAAAATACAGTCAACCTATATAAATAGACAAAATATAGAAAGACTAGTAAACTCTAAAAAAAAATAAGCATTTTGCTCTTGGCAACAGAAGAGTACATGTTTTAAAGGCATTTTGCCAGTCTTTTTGTTCAGAGCATCATTTAATGATACGCTCATTTGCATCAACAATCTGAGTGTCACCAAATTATTTTTTTCTTAATGACTTTGATATGCTAACTTTCTAACATATTTATGACTTTTTATCATTATTTCATATGCTAAACTTCATCCAGGCAACAGATTGGTAAATTACTTTATTAATGTCATCTCTAAGAATTAAAACATTTTATTCATGTGCTCTTCCCTGTGCAAGTGGTGCTAACGCACCGTGGGTAGGAATGCTGTTGGAAATAAGCTCATTCCCAAAGCAAAATTTACATGGCTTGGTAACGTGGGAAGGCAGCTATTTCACGCCTTGATGACTGCCTACCAAAGAAAACAGAAAGTAGATGAATGCAAGTTGACAAAACAGATATAAGGGAAAAAGATCTGATCTTCTAGTACATCACATTTCTGCTTCTTTTGTTTATCATGCTTTAACTGCCTATTATAGCAACAAGCTATAATAAAATAATACAGTCCATTAAATGTATTTGTTACTTGTAATGTTTGCTCAGTGCTGAGAAATATTTCACCAAAGTATACTTTAGTAATACAGCATTTAGTCTTTCACTGGGCTTTGCCCTCCAAAACTTCACGATAAAGACAACTGCGAGGTCAGCTGTATTCAGTCCTGAAGCAGAATGTATACACTGCTTTTTGTACAGGTCTTGGGAGAATTTTGGTTTTGATACACACCCTCTGCGTGCCTCCCGCTTGCTGTGGATAACCCTACTCCTCATTCCCACTTGGGGCTCAGGTTGAGATCATTATACATTAGCAGGAACGATGGTGGTCTAATAGTGAGGCAGCGGGTTGTCTTCTTGGACTGCACTACCCATGTGCCAGGGTATCGTTTTCCGCCATTTGATGGCAGCTCTCCAAACCGAGCTCCACCTTGCAGGTCAAACACAGCCCAGAGTTACACTCCCAGATGCCGTCTCCAGCCATTCAGAGCAGACAGAAACCTGTGGCACAGAGGATGTCATGTGCCACTGGGCAATACTTGGGGTCACCCCTTAAGTAGCAACAGCATGTGAGACCTTAGACTGACTGTCCCATCCCTCTACATACCCAAACCAGTCCCGTATCCAGAGGACTTCAGTAGGAGAGCACAGAAGGAAGTCACTCGGGGTCCATGCCATATGTTCTCAGCACCTCGGGGCAGCCCACACCTCCTGCCACTGGTACTTGGTACCGGCACCACAGGTGCAGCCACCTTGGGAAACTGAAGGTGAAACTTCTAGCTAGGGCAGCAAAACTTTTTAGACATCTTTGCTTTAATCTCAAGAGCATCTGAAAATAGCAACAATTTTGCAGTAGCATTTCCATTGCTATTAACAGTCTGTTTCTATGCAGGATAAGGTCTTAAATACTACAGGCGTAGGCTGATTTTAGTTTTTTTAAGAATCTAACACTCCACAAATGCTATATATAAACCATTGGTTTATACATATTAACCAGTGGCTACACCTTAAATATCACAGACAGTTTGCATCGGATTAGATATACTCTCCTCTTTTCCTTGAAGTGTTTAGCTGTGCTGCTGTGCACTCTTAAACCATGTTTCGTTCCAGAAGTAACTGCAAGAACTAAGGAAGCATGTGAAAAAGCGTGCTCTGTATAAGATGCCTATCATTTTATCAAGATTTCGGAGCCCTTTTGAAATACGCAGTAAGCAAGCATCGCATCCTCCATTTATAAATGTAACATACACTAGATGCAATCTAGACTATTTTTATCTGCATTATATATCTCGCTATCTAATATAAACTACTTACATGTTATCAGATATAATTACTGAATATATTTACTATTTGGAAAAGAGTGTAGCAAAAGATATAGAATTAAGATAAAATGTAAAGGAATGCAAGTAATTCATTACTTTAATTGCTTCAAGAAGCTATGATGATGTTATTCTGATATTAATACAAGTTCCTTAATTAACCAGCCAAACACACTGACAAGGATCCTTAAACCCATTTTTACCCACAGCAATATTTTGACAAATGTATTTTTTGAAAACACAGCATACACATTATAATTAATTGTAATAAATTTATGTTAAAACTGCACTTCTGTTTGCAATTATACCTTCTTAATAAAAACAGTTCTCATGACTCTATTTTACCATGATCCTTCATGCAAAGACAACAGACAGCAATGGAACATCTTAACTAAAAATAAATGTGTGCTAGCAATTTTGAACACACTTCAACTGACAAAATAACATTGATGGCAAAAGCACAAACAGTCCCCGTGGCTCAGGAGAAGGGACAAGTCACGAAAGCAGGGGAGAAGGGAGGGGGGAAATATTTACAACTGCAGAGAGGCACTTATCAGTGATCTATCTCTTGAATTTTCGTAGCAGGACATCTGAGTGCTTTGAAACATGTCCTAATCAAAAACAAGATTAAAGGAATATGTTTATAAGCAATGCCAAATGTTTCTTGAGATCCCAAGCAAAGGACATATGAATCATATCAGCTGAACACTTAGGACAAGAAGAGGATAAAGAAAATCACATGAAGAAACATTTGTAAATTGGGTATTTTTTACTTGCCACTATGATTTTATCTGAAGATCACTAGTGAACTAATTACTCAGACAAACTCTTCAGCACTTAAGTAAAAGAGCCACAGAGTTTACACTGGAGAGAGAAGTGTCTCTTTTTATATATATTAAAATATATATGTTTAAAAAATACATATTTTTAATATATATTAAAAAATACCCTGAAAGCAAAGTTTTAGAACCAACAGCATTGAGATTTGATTAAAATGGGTGTGAAAACAGAGGAGCCATCAAAGAAAACACATAATTTATTTCCCCATCATACTCCAACTCTGCGCACTGGATGAGCTTTTAGATTTTAACAGACTGTACAACAAGATGTTTTGGGTTTGGTCTGCGAGGCTGTTCCACTGATATTACTACACTTGTTTTTATACTGCGTCCTATATTTTTGTGCTAAAAAATTTCTATAAATAATAAAAGTGAAAACACTTTTATTTTACGAAAGGATTGTTCTAAGTACAAAGTGTTGTCTGTTACTCAGTGGAGCTCTATTAAAACCCCTCAATTTGGCTTCAGAAGTAAGAGGAGAAAAACGTTGCTGCACCTCCAAAGTGCTCAAGCTTTGAGCTGTGTCAAAGACCTTTGAACAAGCTTTATAAATGACATCCATATTTGTCCAGTTTTGACTTAAATTGCTTTTGGTTCAACTGCATGCAGCACTGAATTGCCTTGGTGCAATGTCATACGGAATGACATAAAACACGGAAAAAAGCAAGTTGCTGGCTAGGATTAGGAAATAAAGGAGTCATGGCCCTCGTTCACTTCAGTAAATGTTGGAGGAAATGAAAATGAAACTTCTGTTAAGAGGTAATCTCTTCAAAGCTCAGTAAGAGCAGGTGACATTTTAGAAGTCTCAAGTTTTTCATGTTATATTTAGCAGGTACAATGAAACAATTTACATACGATCCAAGATTGCTCATGTTCCTTTACTCTTTTTCAGAGTAAAGAGACACATTCTGCAATTCATTCGGTTTTTATTGTGCAACCTGAGGTTTAAATTGAGTTTTAACCCCAAGCAAGGAATCTCCCTCACCATCTCTTTTACGCAGCAAAGGCAAAGGTGAATTCCAGCATTTGAGAGGGATGTTTTCATCTGCCCCAATCCTCTTCCTATCAGTGGTATAAGCATTTATTTAAGTTTGTAAACATGCATTTTATACATTTAAATGCCACGTTAACGGCTTAAATGCAGAACTGGGCACCCAATTTTGTGTTCCCAGGTTTGAAACTCAGCTTCTTGCTAGTGTTTTTCTATCTTATACCCTTGATTTTGACAACTGCCTTCACATAAAGACAAGAGACCTTTGTGCTGCCTCGTGATTTTTCTCATCCTCTAGATACCAGTCTCCTCTGCCCTCCTTGCAGCTCCTGTTTCAGCCTCTCACCCTCTGGACTCCCGCATGCCACTAGCACATCAAACAAGCATTTGTGCAGCCGTACCTCTCGGCAGAGTATTTTGAGTAAAGTAACCCAGGTGCATCCCAAAGTGCTGTCCCTAGGACTGTCCAGAATGTACCACTTGCAGGATGTGTCCTTTCATGGAGTTTTTTCACTTGTGTCCTGCTGCTGCACCCAAACGCAAACTTGTACCAGTAACCAGGAAAACCTTCCTTAATTATTCTTCCTTCACCCCTAAACCACTTCTCCCACAATATCACAGATACTTAATTGTTGTGGACAAATTATTCTGAGATGCATAACATTTGAAAGTGCAATTACTAATTTAAATGACATCATCCACTGTTCCATGTATCCTGTTAAAAATCTTAATGTTCGAAAATCCCACAATACCACTGAAAGTGTAGTATAGTTTTCTCCATGTACTTTGATGACATCAGACAGGAATGTCTCATGTGAATCTGAGACCGAGGGACCACTTGTAATTTGGATGCTGACTGTTTGCACGGATCTAGTTGCAGTTGTTCACATCTTTCACATTTTATGCAAATAAAAACAACTCAAGGGTGTTTCCATTGAACTAGAAGTAGCAACCACAATCTAGGCATTTTTTAAAAGCATCAATGTCTTGTTATACACAGAAGCATCTATTTCCATGAAGTCCTGGAAGGTTTTATGATTTTTAATAATCAATAAAATATTCAAATATTCAATCTGTAATTAATTTTGCTGTTTAAAAATCCTTTTGGAATAACATTTAAGTACATTATATAGAATGTCTATTAAAGACAGATCTAGCTAATAATCTAAAAGAAGTTTATCACATGCATTCTTTTACGGATAACCTCAATTACCTAGAAATTGCTGTAATTCCCACATGACTATCACATACTTATTTTTTATTCATATTAACATAAACCCAGGAAAATTTAGTTGGGATATTCTTAGAAACTAACACAATTTCCTTATTTGTTTAAATATCTTTTTAAAAGTCCATGGCTTCCTAAACCTTTACAAACATTACCTCATTCACACTTCTCTGTTCTCAAGACTGGGATAGGTAGGTGAGGTTGAGCCCTATGAAAAGAGAGGAAGCCAGGTTGGGATCACATATTTTAAAAAGTACGGAGGCTGAATCTTGTAAATGACATGGAGAAAGAGATGCAAAACTAGAACCTTGACCTCTTCTTCATTACCATGTGGTGATTATATTCAAAGTGCAGTAGTATTTAAGGAAGAAAATGTTTTCAAACCAGAAAGTTTAAAATATTTTCATTAAAACAGTACAGGTTTGGTGTTTGTTTGTGTTTTTTCTTTTTTTTTTTTTTTTTCTGGAAGTAGAAAGTCAGATTTTAGGATCATTCTAGTATTTCAGTGTGCGTTTTTCAAATCAGTCTAAGTAAGAATTCATACAATGTTCATTACGAGTGGTGTATCTAGCAGTTTTCACTTGCTCTGGAAAGTTTGCCCTCCGCTTGCTACAAAGCAGACGTGAGATTAGCAGGAGAATGAGGACATCACTAATTCCCAGCACGAGCTCATATTCAATGCCTCTAAAAGGGTGACTAGGAGCTGCACATATGTTTCTTTTTAATAAATGAAGATATTTACATTATTATAATAGCAAGAGGCTTGTTGCAGAAGATGGAACATTTGTGACAATTTGAGTGAACACAAATGGAAACTAATGTTCATACACCAGCAGGGTTTTTTTGGTAGTTTTTATACCATTAAGCTAATATTGAAATAGACAGCGTGACTTTACTTCAGTCAAGACTGATACCTGTAAGAAATTCAAGAAGAAAAAAATTAAACACTACAATGCAATGTACTGTACCCATATATATGGCACACAATAAAATATGGATAATTTATTTTGGAGCTGAATAATTATCTCCAACAGAACAGCTGATTTGCAGGAGTCAGTAAATATCCTTAGTATGATATTTAAGATGGCAAGATCTTCCACACCTAATAAGAGTATTATGTATTAGATGAATGTCTCAAAGAGACAAGCAGTTCAGGTTTGATCACACATATTTTATTAGGTAGAGCCACAGCTTTCTACGTACGGGCATTCAACAGCAGGATTAAGCTAATGCTGTGAATGGAAACCAAAGCAACCCATCGCTTTGTTTCTGTGAAAATGTATGTCTTTTATATTGATATTCTATTTCTAGGACAATGAGTGGCAGTTTTTAGTCATGAAACCCCATCTTCCCCTCCAGATAAACCAGCTGAATGGGTAAGTTGGTCCATGGATGGGAGGAGGAGGCAGGCGATGGGGAAGCTGTGCAGCCACCAGACACTGCAGCCCCTTACAAAGCCCAAAGCTCTCCAGGATGCCTGTGTGCGCTCATGGGGAAATGCAACGTGAGGATGTAGCTGGAGAGTTTTGCTAGAGGAGAGGTGTGTGTGCCCAAGCCTGGCACAGTCCTTCCCTTCACACACCGACCACCAAAAGCATTGCCCATGCCTTTACCCTCAGCTCTGCAGGGGAGAGCACAACGTGGCTCCACGCCAACTACAGCAGTCTGAGAACTTTCTTTAACCTGAGCTCTAGTAAGAGATACTTAATTTAAAGCAGACTTTTCCCAAGTACTGTTCAAGGATCCCATGTCTGAAGTGAGACCTGTGTGAGCGCAGGCAATCTGGGAACTGAAGAGTGACATGCAGATTTGTGCCTAGAAAAAAAAAAGAACTATCAAATGTAGATTTCCCTTTGAAAGCATGACTGTTGCAAGTAAAACATATGTGAAAACGAAGGACAACAGAAGTTCATAAACTAGTCTCAACTC
The DNA here is from genome assembly GCF_009769465.1 of Tauraco erythrolophus. NCBI lineage: Eukaryota > Metazoa > Chordata > Aves > Musophagiformes > Musophagidae > Tauraco > Tauraco erythrolophus. Next base: position 16,416,278 of record NC_141479.1, on the reverse strand, counting down.
AAACAAAAAGCAATGGGATTTTGCATATCTATAACTGTGCACTCTTTTTTCTGCTGTGGTAAGCATATGGTCGCATTCAAACTTGGGACACTTTTGTCCCAGCTATGTCACAGATTTCAGGAATGGCTTTAAATAAGTCACTTGGCCTTTGTTCAGTTTAAATGCTGCAGAGAAAGCGAGCCTACTGCATTTATTTTTCTCTTTTTGCAGCAGGGAAATACAATACTCAGACTAGCATAATAATTTATGTATCAAGCAGATGTGAAAAAGACAAGATCACAACCTTTACATCCAAATCCTGTTCCACTAATACTACTAACATCCCATCTAACATACTTGCTTCACTACAGTGATACATTTGTTTGCAATGATTGTTACATTGCTTTTGATTAATAATTAAAGAAAGATGCCTAACCCAGGAGGAAATCTTAGGGAATGACAGAAACATCCATTTATGATGGCAAGGAGGTAAAGTAGTACAGCAGTCCCAAGAGATCAGCCAGAGCTCAGATGTTACCTCCAATACATGCTGATGCCATCCTGCACTGTCAAATAAAACTGAACAGCACAATAGAGATATGTGACCAAAACTGTCAGCACCGATAGGTACTGCAGAAATTGTATTAGGAAAATGGATGTACTGAGATTCAATTTTTGGATTGTATAAAGGTTTAATTTGCCGACCTTGTAGGTCTCCTGGTTGAAGAAGGAAGAGATCTCACAGTATTTAAAGAAAAAGAAAAGAATAATCCATTTTCTGGCAATGCATATTTATCCCTTTATTTGCAATCCAGCTGACTGAAGGTAAAAACCAGCCTGCACAACACGGTGCCTCTTTGTTTCAGTTATGCCTTCTTCTTGCACGTAATGACCAGAACGCTGCCTGTGATTCATCTGCACTTGTGTGGGGGGAGGAAAGGGAAACTTTCACTTACAATCTTACCATAATGACACAATGTCAATAAATCTATGGGCACCAACACACTTCCCTGCACAAAGACATCAAAAAACCTTGACAACTAAGTCCACAGGTGAAATGGATGCAAATTTAATTGCTACTTATTATTACTTTACACCTTTAGGTGTACTTGGGCTTCACTTGAGTCATATCTACATGGTCTGAAGATCTTCCTACTGAGGCTACAGGTAGACAGTATTATCTGTATAAAGACTAAGGTTATCACCTGCTATTTCTCATGAACAACGCGTGTCCTCCAGTCACTCATCACTGCCTTCCTGTCTTTTCCCATCATCACAGGTGGCCGCCCTTTCCCAATCTACCAACAGAAAAGTTTGCATAGAAAAGTCTCTAATTCATTTCGGTCTTCTGGGTTAGTGTAAACTCAGTCTGAGCTAACGCTCCTGCCTCAGCCCCCGGTGTATGATGGGGCTACGCCCCCCAGCGAGGGAGGGGGCATTGGAAAGGAAGAGAGGATTGTATTCATAATTCTGGATGTAGTCTGCCCACAGCCTTCAAGGGCACTGATGTTACAGCGAACGAAACTTTAAACCTTTCCAAACACATTCATCATCCAGGTAGGCTGCATTTTCCAATTTGGTGTGATATATGAACCTAAGATTAATCAGCATGCATTGGGAAAAAAAAATAACAAACACATCAAAATTATTTCAACCACCTGCACAATATCTTTTGATTGTCAAAATACATCTCCTGGCTGACAAACGGTAACAAGTTTTCACATTAGAAAAAACGTGCTGTTGATGGACTTAAATAGTACTGTCTGTTATGTACTGCTGTCGCCTTTTTTCACAAGACCACTTAAGCAACAAAGTGATAATACAGGGTAGAAGAACCAAATTTATCACACTTCACCACAGCCTTCCACGCTAACGTGCGGCATAACAACACAGCAGGCTCAAGTGCAGCTTCCTTCTGAGGAATCTTTTAATACTTTCACCGTACTACTTCTCGTGCAGGTTTTATCAATGACTTTCAGAGGGAAAAAGATGCTCCCTCTTCTCCTCCTGTTCCGCAGACACTTGCACAAGCACAAACGGCAGCACAGCAAATGCACCGGGGAATTAAAAGTCAACACAGGGCTCTCTGCTAGTTCATACATTGTTTCCGACACGACTGCAGAGGTGAACCTGAAGGTAGCTTTTGGCTTTGGAATCAGAATTTCGGTTATTTATTTATTTGCAATGATAGTGATGGAAGACCCAGAGGACGGCTGCTCATTCCCCTTTACTACGGTCTGTTAGCTCCAAACACAGCAACAGCCAGCAGACACGCTTTTCCCTCTACGGCAGGCACGGGCAGCACTGATGTGCGCAGAGCTTTTGAGGAAGAAAGTATAGTTTGGAAGTGGCCTTTGAAACACATATCATACAGGCTGCGTGTCCCACATGGCACGATATTGAGCTCTCGTTGACTTCAGAAGTCATTGCAATTTACAGCGATGCAGAGTCACATACTTATCCCCCTCGAATCCACTACACGCAGTACTACAGGATAAGCTTGCGATGCAGTAGCTTCAAATCACAGTACACTCGTGATGAGCTGTTGCTGCCATATCCTGAACAACAGTCATCACGGCTGGCTATAATTATCTATAACGACCAGGGAGAAAGATGGCAGTGATGAACTAGGAAAGATGACAAATAAAACTCACGACAGCAGTAAATATCCCATTCCGATGTTACACAGAACGGCTAAACAAAAGGCTTGTCAGCATTTAGTCATGTTTCATTTATTTACTTTTAAAAGTACTATAAAATTAATTTTAAAATTGCTAAAAATGAAAGGATGAAACTTCATGTATGACTTTTAGCCTAAGAATATGTTTTTGCAAAATGTCATTAAAAACAAACTAGAGGCATGTAGCTGTCCTGGGATCCCTTCTGTTTAGTGATGTTGGCTGTGTTGTGTTTCTGAGTGGAAAAACACAAGCCCTTTTGGAACGACGTGTTTTAGGAGGAGGTGGAATAGAGGTCAAATTTAAACAAAAAAGGATAAAAAACCATTCAGAATGCAATTCTGTTTTTAAAAGCTCTTGCTTTCCGGTGCAGTTTGCAATTCTGCATGTTTACTTGGTTTTTAATATCTTTATAGTCAACAAATGATTAAAACTGGCTACTATGTAATGCATGTCCTATTCTCATAACTTTTTAATAAAAAATCTGCACTTATTTATATTAACAGTGTTGAGTTCATGTGACAGAATCTGCCTGGCACTTTACAATTCTTTATTGGCTCCGTGGTTATTAATATTTTTAAATTCAACCTTTTATAGAATTATGACATTAATAGAGAACTAGACATAAAGTCTGTAAATGTAATACTTAAGTTCTGACTTATAATGGGTAAACTCAAAACATTTCAAAGTCATCCTTATGTGTCTCAATTTTTCTAGCCAACTGCAACCTATTTATTTAAGTTTATGCAACCTCCCAGGATCCTGACAATGACTAAGCACAATAGGTACGGTTAGGAAGGGCGTAGGTAGAAAATTAACTCTGATTTTGCTTATTTTTGTTGGTTTAAGGAAGAACCTTCAACTTATTTTAATGCTTTCTTATTCCCTACCTCACAATTCAGATAGAATGAAGATATAATAATGTGATAATCGAGTGCCTTCACAGAGCCCACCAGTGCATTACAACTCCAACATGCAGAATGCAAACATCTGCCGGCATCATTAAACCATTTCTATACTCTACATACCAAGACTTGACCCTGTGACCATTTCTACCATTAGATTTGAATGACCTCAGCAAAAGAGCTGAAAGGCCAGAGTATTAATTCACAGAACCACAAGCTCAATTTAAGATTTAATTTGAGATAACTAAGAGCAACTGAAAGTGTATTCAAACTTATAAGTGTGGAATAAAAGATCTTACCCTGTTTTTCAAGTTAAATATAAATTCAATTATTTTTAACAGATTTATTCACAACTTTACAAACAAGGCCAGGGTTCTTTTAGCATACCTCCAGCTTAATATCTGGCAATATGATGCTTCTGTTTAGAAATTTTTTTTCTAATTTATGAATGTCTTTCCTATAGGGATTTTTCTGCATTCTGATTATATTCCTTAGGGGAAAAGTGCTTCATTTATGAGCTATTCCCACTGTACAGCTTTGAAATGCTCACTTTTGTTTTAACTTAAATTAGCTAAAAGCCTGTTTGTTCAATCACGATGGTTTTACAGCTAAAATCTTAACATGACAATTAAAATAACTGAAAAGTCTACTGTACAGCACAGAACAAATTATACAGTGTTGAAGATCTTTCTTCTTTGGTACATTTCACAGCGCAGGTTGCATAGACACATTATGCAGGTACATGTGCACACACTTTATGCACATTACCATGTCTACAAAACTTTACAAATGACAGAAACGCAGAGACAGTTGAAGTGCAGAGCTGTGTGCCAGGACTGGCCAGTGTACCTTCGTGTCATCTGCTCCCTGAGCCCAACACATCTTGTTAAGATTCATCCTAATATCCTGATCCTAAAACCGTTCCATTCATCTGCCTTTTTCATGTTTAAATTGCCCCGTTTATTACATCAGCTCTCCTTGTGTTGGGAAATCATGGTGCTGAGATTACACATGAATCATTCCACTGGCCTGGGTGCAGGATAAGCACATTAGTCATGACTGCTGAAGTCATGGGTGACATTATGGTGTTCGTTCCCACCGTGCCAGAGCCTGCTCTGGGGAGAAGGCAAGGCAGACACAATAACACTACCCTGCCTGTCGAAGAGATCGCTCCCACGTTCACAGGACAGACACAAACACCTTCCTCCAGGAAACTTGGTTCAGCTGAGGATCTCTGGCCGGACTTTGCCACTGCAGAACAGTGCAGGACGAAGACTTCATCCTTCACTACTTTGCCACCTGCACGTCATCCCCGAGTTCACTATGGGAAAAATGCTATATAAACCCTTGGATCACATCTTTACTTATTCCATAACTAAAAGTAGCTACAGAAATGATACAGCTATGTCTACAATGCCCTCAAAGTTAGTTTTATACGTAATATTTTAAAATTACTGTTCTTAAGCCAAGCATTTTGCGGATGAGCAACTGTACAGCCTGGTGAGCCCTGCTTATGCCTGAATTTAGTCCAGGGCACAACAGAATACAATGCAAAGTCCATTAGGAAATTTGAAATCACCCATGGAAAATCAAAGATTGTGCTGGAGTGAGAGGACATCTTCACAAAATTACACTGACTTATTAGTTCTGTGTGAAAATGTTTTCTAAATGATTAGAACACTATATACACGGAGTAAAATTACTAAAAAAAGCAGCCAAAATCACAGTTCCCTAGTGTGGCCAAGGTGAGTATAACATTAGTGTGTTTAAGCAGAAACACTGTACAGATTTTTCAAACAAAGAGCATCCCCTTGTACCAACACCATAATCAAGATATAAGGGGTCAGGCACACTGCTTGCTTACCTGAGGGGAAAAGAAAAACAGGTATGCAGATCCATTTAGCCCAGTATCATATGTAGTATATCCTAGTTTTTCTTTTTCCCTGCCTTCTCCCTTACACCCCTCCCTGTTTTTGAAGAAAAACATTTATCACTTTGCTCCTAGGTGCAAAAAGTGACTATGGCTAGGTAGGGCAGGTTAAAATTTTCTTTGACTCCTCAGCACATTTGTCATGCAGGCTGTCTGCCTGCCGAGGAAACCTTTTCACCTCAGGCTTATTGTGAAGACATACCCCATGAGAAAGGAATAAGGTGAAAAATGATGATGTCACTAGGTTGTTGCAAGGTTAGCACACCCTTAAGTGGAGTAATGGTAAACGAAGCAGCTGCTCAGCTCCCTACATACATGACATTCATCCTCCCATCCTATAAAAGTGCAGGACTCAGTAAGGACTGAGCACGCACTACTTGTTGACATAATTAGTGCTGGCTCAAGGACTCTTTTTAATAGCCAAGTTGGCTGTATTTTGCAAGCTTTCATTGGCAAAATTCAAGTAAAGTTCAGCCAAGTTCTGTATCTATTTTGTTTTGTGTCTTACGCGTTTCCCAAATTGGAAAAAAGAGCCAAAATATTCTGGTAGCTTTTCAGTTTTGTGGTAGTTGGTATTTTAAGATGATACTGGCTTTTAAAATATACAAACATTTTGGAGGAAGCATAACACACTAGAAGGCTATAGAGATTATAAACTCACGAGACAAAAATATAGGAATAAGATTAACTAATGAGTCTTGGTTTGTTAATATCTCACTAGCAGACTTTCTGCATATAGCACAAGGGTTTGAAGCTGTTGTCCCTTGAGTTTTCTTCTATCCACAGATGAAATTATCTCAAACAAAAGTAAAGAATTTAAAGAAACCATTTTTCCATCATGTCTTTTCTTCTTTAGTTTCATGAAACATTGAGTAAATTGTAACCAATTTGACTTTTGCAGTTTCACATAATTGTGTTTGGATTGTGGGACAATGAATGTGTATTTGCCTTCTGTGCAAAGTTTGTTCTAGTTTGCCAGAATTCTTCAGTCCAGAACTTTTAGTTGCTCATAGAAAATAATTTATGCAAGAAGGGTTTTTTTCTCCATTTCTTCACATTACTTCAAGTCTGTTCTACTTTGCAAACAGTTCCTAAATGTCTTGGTAAGCAAAATTAGATAATGTAGTTTCATACTGCAATTTTAATTTAAAGGAAAGCAAATCAGTTAGCTGTGCAATTAGGCTAACTGTAATGCACATTCTGTTACATTGCTTGGTGGCAATAATCCACCCTTGGGTCATATTCAATTGTTTCACTTTTATCAGTGACATAATGGGGTATCCTATTCCACACAGTAGTTCATAATGGTTTTACTAAAACACGCTTACAACTGTTGCAAATATTAACACATTCCATGCAGCAGAGGAAAGACCAGTTTTTAATAATAGATTTTCCTTCTTTTATATTTTTAAAAGCGTACACATTTTCAGGCTGCATACAAGACAGAAACCAAAGAAAAACCTTCAAGGTGAAAATCTCTCTAATACTCCCAGTTATGCTCCCATTTTTCTGTTGTTATTTTGAAAATGGCAACATTAATTACTTTCTTTGTAAGATCTCATTTTGCACTCTTATCCCTGCCACAGATCTGCCCCAAAATGCCGCTGAAAAGAAGCCTTCTCACTGACTGAAACAACCACTGACCCAAGCACATGATATACTGAAACACTGAAAAGTTAAAGCAAAACAGCAGAAAAAAAACCCACTATATAGAGACAGAAATCTTTGTAAACTTTAAGGCAAAACACACTTGTATTAAACATGTATTTGCCTATGCAAAATATTGTATATATGTATATAATTATGTATATATTTTCAGGATTTGCATGAGAAAAGACCACATTTCAGTATTATGTCAATATTAAGTTCTCCTGTAAAAATGTGTGCTTCACTATCCTCCTTGTGATTAGTAACAGGCAAATATATCATAGCTGTTTTTCTATCTGATGACCAAAACTATTTTGAAAATAGTCATTTTGATATTGCATGTCACCAGATTGTCTCATGATTTCTGTATTGGGTTTCTCTAATACATTACAACTGTGAAAATTAAGCAGATGCAGAACTCATGCTGTTGTTACGAAACCCTAGAAAATGATGGCAAGTTTTGTGTTTCGCATGCCATCAGCAACACCAAAACACTGACTTCTCAATTGGAAACAATTCATTATTTTCATAAAGGACTGTAGATTTTCTTTGCCCTACCAAGAATATTATTCACTGACCAAACAGAATGTAGCTTCATACTGTCTGATAAGAGAATCATCCAATAAAAAATATATGATAACACTAATGCAGTCATTAACAGCAGACCTTTCCTCTACTAAGACAACATAACTAAGCATATGGCATATCTCAGGGAGAAGAGCAAATAGTCACATTCTTGAGATAGCATGCAATTCTCTGGCTTGTTTAATAAACTCTCAGCTACGTTTCAGGCAGGAGAAGACAAATATCCAAGAGAAGAACGTGTGGCTTAATTTTCACATAAATTTCTTTCTAAGTAACAAGAGAAATAAATAAAAAAGATAAAATAAAATTAAGAATTTTTAAAATAGAATCAACACTGATTGCCTGAGAACTCTTCCATCCCAGAAAGCAGCCTTATTTAAACTAAGTGATGTACAGGTCACAGAGACCAAACAGATTCCAGCAGGAGGTATATATCATACAGGTTGTTTACTTGTATCTGACAAGATTGTATGTGGTGTTGCATTTGGTGTTCCCAATCAAGAAAAGTAGGATGTGAAACAAAATCCTCCTGAGAGGTAAAGGCTTCTTTTTGTTTTCCCAAGACAATTTAGAAACTCTTGGTGCAGTCTTTTGGGCTTCTCACAGCTTTGTGTACACTAACTGTTATGATGTAAATACAAATTATAATTTTTCACGGTTTGCTTTGCTCTATTTCTTACATGACTCTGTGCTATAGTAAAACCCTGCTCCCTTCCTGCAACTAACAAGCCAATCACCCTAACTTGTGACTGTCCATTTGAACATCTGCAAAAAACACAGCTGGATCTCCTACAGTCACCAAAACCTGCAGGAAAACTGGGCCCTGCCAGACAGTGTGGTGGTCAGAGGAGGACCCGTAGAGAAACGTGAAAGAATTATGCAGGTGGGTCCTGGTAAATTCACACAAATGCCTATTTCTGTTTAAAATATTTTGTGATGACCAATATGGTAAATCTCAGTCTTAAGAAACTGGACCATCTGCCTCTTCAATAGCAGTGTCACTTGGAAGACTGAGTTACGGATTAATTAGCTGCACTTTATGCAAAGTAGATTACAACAAATAAATACTTTTTCATACAAATTCAACTGAAGAACTAAATAAAGACTTTTACATTAATTGTTCACTAATTTTGCTCATCTTAGATCTGCTGTATTAAGTACTGCTGCATACTTTAGATTATTACTTTTAAAAATAAAGCACAGAATAATTTTGCAGGGGCAAAATGGTATGAATGCTGATAAATGGCTGAGAGTAATATGATTTGTGTCATTATTAGAGGATGTATGCTCACTATCAGAAGTGCTTTCATGACAAGGAAGGTATTGAAATTCAAAAATCTTTAATAAAATGTAAACCTTATAATCTTCCAGGTATTTATCCTGCTGTTAATTACTTCCAGGGGGCCTGGCACACATGTACAAGAGCAATGGATATCAGCAGGGAGCATTTGCTAACTCAAAAAGTTAGAAAGACCACTTTCCCTAGAGATAAATAGCTGTTAAATCTGTCAACTTAAACCTTAATGCGTAACATCTGAAATAATCTCTATTCTCAGACAGACAGCCAGTATGAGAATTAACGCAGTAGTAATCTGGTAGACAGCAACCAGCAAGAATTTAAGAGATACAAGACCTCAACCAACTCAGCCTGACCAACTGTTTTGGAAGGTTGTTGCCAAAAATGACTGCTTCACAAATGAAGACATAATCTCAGAATATCAGAATACTTTTAGCTAAAGTCTCAAGTGATGGAGCTTTGTCTCACTATAAATTTCCTGGGAAATGATTTGTGCGGATATATTTCTACACGAATGCGTGGATCCAGCACTGTACATACACCTGCAGACACACTCCCAAAGGAGTTATCAGATTAGTGGCAGCTCACAGTGTTGCAGTGCTCAAGGTTATTAGTGTGAATGAGTGTTCTTTAAATACAGTACTGAATTTCTTCCCAAAATAAGTGTTTTTGCCTTGACCAAACATATCAAGCCATCCTTTTAAACAGTGAGCACTAAGCCCAAAGCTTCTTGTATCAGTGATGACACCAGGCCCAGCAGCAGGTCAGCATTCAGCTAACCCAGCCTTTTGGGTTAGGGAGCTGCAGAACAGTGATGTACAGTTTGGGATGCACACACACCACTCCCCATACGTGGAATAAGCAGTGCTTATGGGGTCCTACCAAGTGCTGCTCCCCAAAGGTTGCCCTTCAGACCTCTGCAGTATCTAATCTAGACAAATGACCTAGTCAAAAAAAGCTACTGTAAACTAGCTGTGCTTGCTGACATTGCACAACTAGCAGGGAGAGTGAAACATGGAGGAGGAAGAAAAATAAGCAACAAAAAAAAAGCAACAACAAAACCAAACTAAAGCCAACTACAACAGCTAGGGTTTGGGCCTCCTCCCTAACTTGGCTGACACATTAAATTAACATTGACACGTGTAAAGTACTACACATTGGTTTGAAGTAAACAAATACCAGATAAATCAGATTGATTTAGAGCAGATGGAATTCAAAAAGGACCTTGGGATAACAGCAAACTCATTGTTTAAAAATAAAAAAAAAAAGGATGAAGCGACAGGGAAAACCAGTGATAGCCAGCACATGTCTTCTCATTTACACGCTTACACCCACAGCTGCCTCGAATGGGGACGTATGTTCAGTGAAGTCAGAACAGGATTATTTAATTCTCTAGCAAAGCCCAGACAGAATTTTGTGTCACCACCTTATAAAATGATATTAATATAGCACTTGAAAAGGTATTAAGAAAAGTAGAGAAGCTGATTCATAGACTAAAATGTGTGAGCTTATAGGACCTAAGTTCACATAGCTTAGAAGGAAGATATTTAAACAGGAATTTGAAGCACGTGTGTATAGATATATATACACACACATACATATAAAAACCAGAAGCCTTTAAAGCAAAAGAAGTCAGTCGCACTTGCCTTTTTTAAGAAAATACATTAGGGACAATAATGAAAGATAAAGAAAATACACATTTAAAATAAATTGAGACACTGACATAAAGAATATTGAGGAATCAAACACCCCTCCTTAGTCTAACGGAGTCTTACTTTCCCACTTGTCAAGAACATGGAGGAAGGTACTTTCTAGTGCCTGAATCTAGGTCACATGCTTTCTGATGCAAAACGTGGAAGAAAAAATAAGATGGAAATAGTTAATTAAGCAAAGCCCAGAAGTGTCTAGTTGTGCTGGGAAGAGCTCAGAAAGCTGCTGCACTTCAGGGAAGTTGCAGCTCTCTGTGCTTTGCCCTGCTGACTAATGCAGGGGGAGAGAGAGAAGCCAGAGATTTCTTTTCTTCCTCTCATTCTCAGGGCTATTTCCTTCTGGGACCAAAAGTCTTGATGGGAGTTTCCCGGGCACCTTCTTGCCTTCACCCAAGCTTGTGGAATGCAATTCTGCAGGGTACCAAACAAGGCCCAGAAACTCTTCTCTCCATTTGCCTCCTCTGTGCCAGCACTCGGTACAGCTATAATCTAACCCAAAGTGAGTCCCTATCTGCTAAAATAAAAGAGTGCAACCTTCAAGTGCTCGTTCATTTCTTTTAACCACCACTTTTCAACATTAAGGATTATTAACTTTAATGCCATTGGTGAGAAACTTTATTATGTTTTCAAGAAATTGCTTTAAATCAAAACTGCAGATAAGGCATTTTTCTCCCCTCAGAATTACATGGTTGTGTTGGCAACCAGCAGGAATCCATTTGAGCAATAGAATTACCACCTCCTGGAGGTGAAAAATGGGACAAAAGCAGGAGGAGTGTCTCTTTCTTAAAAGTCAAGGGAAAAAGGGCAAAACAGGAAGGAATGGAAGCTCCGGGAATGGGAAAAACTAAACAATCTGCTGTTGACTTAAGCCTTAGGGGAAATTATCCTAACATAAAATAGCAGCAGTCTTGTACGGAGATTTTACAGCAAAGTTGCAGAAACCGGGGCAGAAAAATTAAATCTCCTCCCCCCCCCCCCCCCCCCTTCCATTCCAATCACAGTCCAAGTTCAGTATCACTGAGAGATTGTCAGGTCTTGGTGAAATCAGCAGAGATAGACCATTTGACGTCAGTAAGTTGACCCCATGTTTCAACAGCAAAGAGGCTGTAGCAGTCTTCATGAGCATGAATGTTCACATGGCTACAAGGTTTTCCTGAATGAGCTATAACTCTTCAACGTGAAAAGATAAAACATTAATAAAGATATCCCTGTCTGAAATTATGATACTTGCAAAAACTTTTTAGTATCTGGCGCACAATACACAGTTGGCTGCTGAGTATCATGAGCATGTGGAAAGTTAAAAAAATGTGTCATGTAGTCAAGGATTATGAAGAGAACAACCTTGTGATTCTGGGTCCGTTTTCCTCCCACAATTAACAAAAAGTTTAGATAGGTGTGCAAGAGTCAGCAATACATGCATGCTAACATTTGTATAAGTGTTTTATCCTAGTAACAAAAAAAGGATTTTGTTTTCAAGTTGACATTTCATTTTAAATGAAATTTTAAAGATTTTGCAAAATAGCTCTCTGCTGGGCTGACGTTCTATCCTATTAAAGCTTACAAAGACTTTTTATCAGAGTTATAAAGCCACTGAAAATAAAGTTGCTTTAATGGACACTACATTAACTATGGTATTCTGAACATGGTGCAGCAGTATAGACCAGTAATATTTCTTCTTGGTGTAAATGTACAGCACAGTATAGGCAGTACGCATGGATAGTCACAAATCCCAGCATTATGCCAAGATGACAGAGTACTTGTCTTTTTTTGTTCTTGTGCTGTAATTTATCTTAAAAAAAATGGACTCAGGTTTTCCTGCATACAACGAAAAGTGTCCAAGAGAATGTCATAATGGCATTACTCCTGCTAGAAAAGCTAATCTACTTTACACTGTCCTCCTTTACGAGGCACTGTCACTTCCCAGAAACAAAAGTATCCGCATAACACTTGCTGAAAATAAGTTGTAAAGCACTGTCAGTTGCTCTGCAGAAAAATGCCAATTATATCACATGCTTTTCTTCCCTTAGCTTACAATATATGTAATGTTTGACGAAAACTGTGCCATGGCCTCATTTAGGACCACATGATACAGATGTTATGCCATTCTTGATGGTGGAAAGAGACCATACACCTAGTAATAAGGATCCAAGAGAGCAGACCTCTTGCAGCAACCAGGTACTGGCACAGAATGATATCCACAGTGCAGTATCATAATTTTGCACAGCATACTATTTCCTCTTCAGTAATGTACAACACTGGCTGTCATTTTAAAACTAGAAGTGTTTCGGCCTTTGATACCATGACTTACTCAAGCTGCCTGATTTTATTCTTAACTTTGTCTTAAATTCACTTTAACAGACGTCTTTATTTTTTACAGTTCCCAAGCAAGATTTAGGGTATCTCAACGAACTTGTATAGTGACAACACTGAAAAAATAAATTTCACTAATTAAAAAGATTCCAAATATCAGAAAGAAATTTCGTAAATTAATTTCATAAATTTTCACCCCAGTATCTTTTCTATTTGTTTCCACCTAATTATTTTCTAGACAGAATCTTTAATTCCCAGCTTTGTGGCATCTCAGTGGCAAAGGTGACCTGTTCACAGACTAAATATCCACTTGTTCTTGTGTTTTTTTCACTCCCATTTCTAAAAAAAATAACATCTTAATACCGAACAAGTTTGTAAAGGCTAAGGGTAACTAAGTAATTTAGTTATAGAACATACATTTTTACAGAACACAAAAGAATATAAGGACTATATAGAAGTTAATGTCTGGAATTCAATCGTATTACACCAGAGGACAGTAATGTTAGAGAAATTGCCCTTACTGAAAAATTTATTATTTGTCATCATTGAATCTGAGCTGTTCTTTCAATAGAGTTTTTCCACCTGCCTACATACAGAAGCTAAAAGAGGACATTAGATAAGAGGAATTTAGCAATACCTCTGGTAATTGGTGGTGTTAACTGACATGGTAAGCAGTTCTGAATAGCTTATTTTGGGCCCTAAAAAAGGGAATTAAAAAAAACAAGCCATTTTTTTTGGTCATTTTTAGAATGGAGTTATAAGATACCGAGTTATTCTATTGGCATAAAAGTTTATGTTTTCCAGCTAGCTGAGAGGTTCCTATATGGTACACTGAATGGCAAGAGGAGCAAGAGGTAAGGAAAAAAAAATACTGGGAGAAAGGACATTGCAGACAAAAGCCTTGGAGAACTGAACGGAGATAAATAGTCATCGCTGAGCATAATAAGTGCCTTCAGTATCTCTCAAGATTTATACTCTATTTGGAAAGTATCTACAAACCCAAATCTGCTCAAGATTCCTAATAGGAAAAGTGACTTTATCTGGCCTAAACCTTACACAAAATCTTACTGCACCCAAATATAGGATTATATTCCACAGTCTTTTCATTTGTGCTGCTGACATTTGTCCTCTATTAGAAAACAGAACAACCTTGTTGAGGGTGTCAGATCAGTTGCCTCTCCTAATGCTGCCTGTTGCAACCAAAGGAATCTACATCACAATAAAGTTACATTGAAAAATAAGATGCCTTTTAGCCTGCTGAAGTTGGGTAGCTTGCTGCTTCCACTCCCCCCCCCCTTTTGTTTTTTTAATGGTTTCTCTAGATCTTTTAGTTGAACTATGAACTACTCAGTGCCAAATGTTAGTTCTGTTCCTGCCAATTTAATACTGCTTAGTTTAGAGCTTTCAAATGATTATTTTAAAAATATTTTCTGGTTAAGACTACATATCTGCCCCCATGAACATCTGTTTAGAAGCTGAACACTGGTACAGAAAGAATTACTCTGGTACACAGAAAACGTCTCCTCTTTCAATGTATCATATAAGCTGGTATTTTTGAGAAATAATGATGAATAGATAAGCCTAAAACTTTATCAGCACTGTTCTGTTGATTCTCATCATGAGTCAAAGAGAAGCCAGTGGTTTCCAGTAATGTATATCCTGACATTATAACATGCCTTTTTGCTAAAGTTTTATCAAAAGCATTCCCATCAGATTGCAATTTACATTACAAGAACATATCTGCCATGTTCTGTAAAATTAGTTAATTCAGTTTAGTTTTCAATGTATAATTTGACATAATACTTTTCTAGATATTTTCTTCCAGGGACTTACATTTTAGAGATCAGCAACGAACTTGAAAGTAAAATGCTGGTAGAAAACTTGAGCATGAACACACGCTGCATGAGCACACACACATGCACACTTCTATAATTGCTCTGTCATCTGGCTTCAAAAGCACATTCCCTCTACCCAGAACACCAAATAAATCCATAAATAGAAAGAGTAAAAGACATTAAAGTCCAGTATCTGATTTTCTCTCTGTTAGAGTAAGCTCTTCCCTGTGAAGAGTTGGCACCATTCAATCCAGGCTGCACATTGCTGCCATAAATGATAAAATGTCCTATGAAGGAATGTGAATCCACATCTCTATGTATTTGATACATTTAAATCAGGTCATATAGTCACTGTTATTAATTAGAAACAGCGTTGAAGTAAAAACATTTTAAATAAACCGAGGGACTGAATGTTAAAGCTGTCATTTTTTACACGGCCTCATGATTCAAGGATTAATGGACCTTAAAACAACCATAAACCACCGAGGTCCCTGTTCTGGTTTAGAAGAATAAGAATAGTTTTATCTCTGCTTCAGTCTGCCAGTCTTAAATTCATTGTGTGTCAATGGGCACTGTAAACACTTTTAAGTATTTTGACATTGTAGTATAAGATGCTGCTGATCTCTTTCCTGCCTGACCTTCACCAGTTCTGTGCACCGTGCAACTCACAGAAAAAAGAAAAGCAAGCAAACTAATGAAAAAGATATATATATAACACATACACTATATATGTATACACAAATACTGCCATATAAAGCTGGAATAATATTTGAAATATTTAGACTTCACTTTACAGTAACTCTTTCACAGAAGCCTTTTCTGTATGTTTTTTTTGTTCAATTACAACTTTTTATTGTATCCATGCATGGATGTAAGGCATACTGCAACGGGTTAGAGTATTTGTGAGGCAGGAACTTTTCAGAACAAAAGGCTGCGGTTTTGAAGTACGATCAAGCATGCAGAGTACATTTCTGGAAGGCCAACCAGATGAAGTAATCACTACTATTTAACAAAAAAATTATAACAATATTCAGCAGTACAATCATAATGGATGCTGGGAGTTGTGATTACACTGGAATTCAAGTATGTGCAGTTATCACTGGATACAGCAGTGGGATACAGAACTAAGCAAAATAATGACTGATAAGCAGAAAAAAAATATTTTATCTATTTTTAACCTTATCTGATGTGAAGGTCAGACTTTCTGTGGTTTAAGGATCAGAGTAACAAAACTGGAAACTTGGATGGTTTCAAATTCCAACTCTCTTTCTAATAGCTGACTTTCTGAATGCCCCTAAAAAAAGGTGCTTGACCAGGTTTTACTTCAGTTGCACAACCTGGAAAACTGAGAACAGAAAGCAACTTCATTTAAAGCAAATGTAGCATGTGAGTGAAGCTTAACTTGGTACATAAAATACCCATTAATTTTCACTGTTTTCTAGTATATGTAACCCTTTTCTCAACTGCTTGTCAGCTCTGAACTGTAGTGCACCAGCTAAGAGAACTTTTGGTTCATGAACTGTTTGACTGACTTCTTTCCCAAAGGTTTTACTGCACCCATTTCAAATGTTACTTGGCTACCAACTTGTTTTTCTAATTTCTCACAGAAGAATATCAAAAAACAAAAAGAAAGAACAAAGTGAGATCAGGAGGAACCATTACAGTTATTAGGATAACATGCGATAAATGTTTAGAATTAACGTGATCAGGACCTACAGTTTATCACCAGAGACTGTACTTAGGCAAAATAATCCTTTGTCACTTGCTTAGAAATAAAAAAACAAGTGGACTGCCATTATAATGCACGTAATAAATACTTTTGTCATTCACATTCTAAAATAATTTAATTTTCATCATCAGAAAAGAGTCAAATGGTTTGTTTTGCATGTAAATTAATAACTTGCTTTTAAAAGGAACTTTAGTATTGATGACTTTTAGATAGGTAGGTAGGTATAGACTTTTTTCCCCTATGAATATACCTATCAAGGTAACTTTTGCTATAAACAGCATTTTAAAATTATCACATAAAAAACTATCAAGCACTAAATTAGAAAAAAACAGAATTTTGAAAGTGATAGTTAAATTTATGAAGCAATTCTGCTACACTCAGAGGCTTGTTGCTTGACATGCCAGCAAATTCTAGGGTGTATATTTTTCATGCAGGTGAACTCTACATGGTATTAAAAGGTGGGAGAAAGGATGGAAGAAACAAAGGCTACACAATTACAGTCATGTGCAGAACACATGTACTTTGGACTTAAGCTTGTTTGCATGACTAATAGAAATAATATTGAATGTCTTTTCTCATCATTTCAATTTTTTTTTTTTTTGGCTCAGTGCCTTTTTTGCTACCTCCAAGAGCTGTTAATTTTGTTCACTGCTGAGCAAAAGTCAAAGTCAGAGTCTAAACAGCTTGTAATGAGTTTTCAATGGCCCATCTCACTGAAATTGAGGGCAAAGGAGCAGCAGACTTAGACACTGTCAGCCCTCTGAATTTATTGTTGAGGGAGCAATGTGTTCGGTAGAAAACACATAGAGGAGGGGCTAAGAATTCTGTTGGTTTTGCATTAAGCCTTTAACAAAGATGTGTATTACTTATGTAAATACCTTGACAACACAGATAAACACTCAGAAATCAATGTAATGTAGCTCAATTAACTGTGCTGCTGGATTGGTAGTAGAATATGTTGCAGTAACTTGATTTGGCAGCCACTTAGTACTGGAAGTTTTAAGTCCTGCTCCAGAAAAGTGATTAATACTTTGCTAAATACCTTAAAGTCACAACTAAACCAGGGGTTAAAGGGTGCTTAGCACTGATGGGGAGTCAGAGAAGCCATTAACAAGTATCCAGGTGAAACTGGAGGCCATGGCATAACTTCTGCTCCCAAGTGTAGCTTCATCAGTTACCTTATTTTCTAATGTGTTTAAGCAAAGAATTTCAAATTCAGTGCAACACACAACAATTTCCTCTGAAGTTCAGGTTCACGCACTGAGTAGGCTGGACATCCCTGATCCCTAGCATCCTTCCAGCTCCTCACAATTTATCTACCTACCCACATGTAGAGTATAATATAAGGGTTATCATCTGCTTACTGTAGTGATGTGCCCTATTATTGGTTCTTTTCGAAAAGTAAAAAAGGCAAAGTAAAGATCTTGTACTCCCAGAAAATGTACTGTCCATATTCAGAGGCAGGGAGAGACTGAAGTGTCTTTTAAGAAGACAAATTAACAATATTAAGAGGACAAGAAAAATTTGCACCATGTAATTCAATATTGCACAAAAGCACAAGGAAGAATTGTATGGCTTTAGTAATACAAGGGTAGAAAAATCACATGATTTATTTTAACTTACTGGGAATATATTCGACTCATCTGTATTCAGTATTATTGACAAGCATTATATCCAGGTAATTGATGCTTAAATGCAAATGAATGAGAACACTGTACCACCAGCAACAGAATTCACTATGGACACAACGCTATACTGAGAACAAGTGGATAGAATATGTAGCAGCAAATAGAGAAGTGTCAACAAAAGGTACTCAAAAATACAATAAGAAGAGAAATGAAAACTTAATTGAAGGAAAAATATTTTACAATGTTGCTAAATCTTTCCAAATAGATTATGGCACCCTGTATGTTCACATTAAATCTTTTAAATTTTGCAAACACGCATCTTTTAAGAAACCATATACTTAGTGTACTTTAAATTTTAAATTCAAATTCTTTTCGTTGGCAAAAATAATGCATAATATGTATTTGGTAGTGCCAAATAAAAGGGTTTGTATAGTTTGAGAGGAATGCCACATCCATCCTCTTTTGCGTATGCATCACATAATAGCCTGTTTTATATAGGACATAAGACCTTTTCAGAAAGGGCCTTGAATGAATAATGTACTACAGACTTGCGTATGTCATCACACATAACAGAAGAGCCTCTTGCACCACGTATTAGTGGTGACCAATTGAGATCTCCTCTGCAATTCTATCATCACATAAAACACCTTCCAAAATTGTCATCGTCAGGTCAGACCAAGCATTTCAATTTTTCATAGCACTATTTTCCGTTTTCCTTCCCTTCACGTTAAGTATTGTCAATAGGACTTCAGATACTTCTGCACACCATTTAGCAGAGAAAGTAAAGCACAGAACAGCAAATCATCTCAACAGCAGCTGTCCACTTCTGTACCTTCCCACGGATGCTAATTTGGATTGTGCAGCTCACAATAACATTTATTTCCCATATATGCTAAACTAAGGAACAAGCAAAGTGAAACGTATTATTCCAGATGACTTTCAGCATCTCAAACAGTGAAAAGGGATATATCCTCCTAGCATTACAAATCAAAGAGGGCATGAGTTTTTCTTCTTCGCAAGGCCTTCAGCTTTGAAAACACCTCCAGCTTTCCAAGCAGAAATTAAAACGCCATTCCTATGCTGAAACCCACATAATTCTAGGAGCCAAAAATCTGGCCCTACACTTGTATTTCACTATTATGCCTATATCGAAAAGCTCCATTTTTTTCCATGGAAGAGTGAACATTTATACAATCATTAAAAGCTCATCTTGCACCATATTTTTATCCTTCTCAGTTTTGATACATTTTTATAATTGCATTGAGGATATTCTAACTCTGTTTTTAGTGCAACAATAAAATTTATGAACCATGACAAACGTATCATACCAAAGACCACCCGAAGAATAACAATGTGCACGTCAATAGAAGAAACCTGGGCTTCTGCTTCATAGGAATTTAGGATTTGGGGAGGAGGGATGAAAGATACTTAAGATAGTATTCCCTTGATAACTGTGAAATGGTAACAAGATGATACTTTTTTTTTTTTTTTATAAAATGAAACATGTGGTGTTGTAAAAGACAATTTTTTACAAACATGCCGTATAGACAAGTTTAGTTGTAATGAGATTTTGAATTTAAAAAAAAATCTAGTTCACGTACAGATTTTACTGACTTCATCACCATGCCTTCTGGATAATAAATGTGATATCTAATTACCTTACAGCTCTTGCTGCACAAGACCTATTTCCAATACTCCAATTTTTACCTGTGCAAATTTCTGCATCGCCCCCACTCCTTCACCACAGCTGCTGACAGCCTGCTGTATTAGCCTGTTAGAGATAATACTCTCAGAAAGTAGATAGTTTGCAATTAGAAAACCCTTAGAACCAAGTCTTGTTTTCACATGATATTATTGATTAGAAACACATTTAAACATGCAATAGCTAAAGAACATGCACGAGAAGTAAAACTTACTAAATTCTAATGATGTGTAAAACAGGTATTTTCTAATTAAATATGGTGTGTATTTGAGAGTGTGTGTGTATTTCTGGAGTTTTCCCAGTGTTTCATAATACAATACCATATTTTTTAAATAAATCATGACAATGAGGGAGTGTGGAAAATCCATTTCAATACTTAAAGTTCCCAGATTATTCTAAGTCTCCCTAACATATTACTTTGTCTGCTCCAAATAAAAAAAGAAATAAGCAAACAAAAAAAGAAATATCTTGATAAGGTTCATGCAAAAGTATAGACAATCTACCCAATTTTTTAAACAGTTATTGTGACAAAACTGACTGAAAAGGTATTGTAGATACAAGAATACATAAATGAAATGCATCCCACTGGAAAAGCTTTTTTGCTCACATTGTCATTTACAGCTTCTGAATTAATAGACCAAGAAAGGCACCACAGGCACCAACAAAATGCAGTAAAACCATTGGCAGCCAGTGGTGTCTCAAAGTTTAATTCCCCTGGGGAGAAAAGGACACTGCCTAATCTGTATTCAGTCCTGACATTGTCCACATCTGATATGGAACATTAGCTACTAACTCTCTCAATAGACTAGTGTCCTTCAGTTTATATTACTTTATGTTAATAGTAGAAAAATTACACACAACATCATTTATCATTGTTATACTGTACTATACAACCCATAGCTTATTTTAATATATTTATTTACCCCTAAGAGGTGCAGAAATTTAAACATATATCTCTAAATCTATACAAATTTAAAAATAAACGTATAGTGCCAGAACCAGTGCAGAGCTGCAAAAGGGATATCCTCCTTAAAAACACATTTTAATTGTACATATAATCTAGAGAGTGATCATGTTGCTTTAATATGAGAAAATCACGCTATATGTGTTATAAATCTTACAGAATCAGTACCCGACACAATGTTGCACCTTAATAATAATTTATCTTTTGATATTTTTTTTTTCAGTTCCAATACAGGCAGCAGCTCTGTTGCTCTATTTTCTTATCCTTCTCCCTCAGCTATCAGCCCCTACATTATTTACCTAGAGCTCAGGTAGGCAAGCTCAGTCCTCCTTTAAAGTAAAAAAAAATACCAAAGCAGTTCAAGAATCAACAAAGAACTAGGATTTGTTTTTTTCTCGATCACAGTCTATGTCTCAATGCATCTAAATTTCAATTAGTCTGTTTAAAAACACTCCTGCAATCAGTGATGTGTGCTGTCTGCCTGGACTATCCAGGAAAGAAAAAAAGACAGCAATGATGAAGAAGAGAGAGAGAAATCTGTACTCTACTAAACACATATTACTTTAACTTTAGTTTTAAAATCTAAGATGTCAAAAAGTTTATTAATGATGCACCTATTTTTTAGAAGGTGTAATTATCTACAATCATCCAACCACATTGAATTTCAGGTAACGATTCCTACATAAAATTCAGATTTATTGTTTTTTTTGCTAATGAGAACTGGTTTTATTTCATTTTATACAGAATGCTAATCTTAATTTAAGGGTTCGAGTAATGGAAAGTGTAACAAATAGCCTTAAATATATAAATATATTTTTTCCCAAGCATTAGTACCCTCCCTATTATAAAATTCCATCCTATTTCCAAGCTGAATTTGTGTAACTTCAGCACCCAGTCTTTGGCTCTTATTCCACCCAAACTTCCTCCATCGTGCTTCAGCGCTGTAGAATAACTCACTAAAGTCTGACTGGTTTTAGAACAATTACTTCAGATTAAATGGAAGTTAAGTAGAGTGACTGACAACACTGGAGTATCTTTGGATGGTGAACATCCTTTGGGTTACTATTTACCAATGAATGTTTTTGCTAAACTGCACTGAAAACAAAGGAAAGACAAGCAAACTCCTCATATATATGATTATCAAAAATACCACAGCCTGTCTCTACAAATATTCAATGAGACATTTTCTCAGGCCAGATGGTTTCAGAGAGCTTTACTGAGCAAGAATACTCAAATATTTTCCAGGTACAATTTAAGTTCAGATTCTGACATCCTGTTGAATATTGCAGCGTTTGTCAAGAAATCACGATAACGGCTTCCTTGTGGCAAGGAGAGTGGGTTACGAAAGAACCTCTTTTGCCATAAAACACAAGAAGGATCAGATCCTTAAACAGTCAGAATTTCCATTTCACAGCAGTTTTTCCCAAGTAAGACCAGAGTGATAAATTCAATATTTGACCTGAGAATTCGTAGGGCAGTAAGGAAAGAATATATTCCATCCAATAATATTTTTAGCCTCTTTTAAAGTGAAGAGACATGTTCATGCTTAAATTGTTTTGAACCTTTTTCTAGTTAAAAAATAACTGAAGTCACACTTGGATAATGTCTGTTCCCAAGAAAAGAAAAATAATTTAAACATGCCAATTAAGAGGAGAGTTTGAACATAAATGTTATCATAACTGCACTAGCTTATATTCACAAACACCATCAACTTTCCACTGGTGGTGTTCATTTATTATTTGTACTACAACCATTACAATGAAAAAAAAAAAACAAACCACAAAATCCTACCCTCCATCAAGACAGAAGACATGTAGAAGAATTGGTCAGTTTATACTATGGTGCTCTTATGAAGGCAGACAGACAGACAGGCTGGTAGACAGACGTTCTTGCCTGCTCATTCATTAAGGTCATCTCCTGACCCGCGTGCCACTAAGGAAAAGGCAACAGCTGTTTCCAGTATCAGTGGTAAGAATGATGGAAGTGAATTAATCCACAGATGGAGACCAGCACCTGAAGGGACCAGTCTGGTGAGCAACAACAGTCTTTGCCTGAGAAACACGCTTAAATGTTACCATATGGAGCGCTAACAGAAGACCGAGGGGAATGAAAAACTCTGCACATCGCGTTATTGCCACAAAAGCTTAAGTATCGCATTATTGATAAGGATAACAAAAAGACTGGCTGCCTAGGAATTTCTGATTTAGAATTCATAAGCTATCAAATTAGTTAAGATGGCTTAATTAAGAGAAACTAGGTGATTAAATTACTGAGTTACACGGAAAGGTTCCACCCAAATAAAACAGTGTAAAATAAAATCACAAGAGAACAGATCTCAGAGATGCAAAAGACCCATTAAAATCTGAATCAATTCCCCCTGCATGATATATTTTTCAGACTGAAGATGCATCAGCTGTTAAGCCAATACGACACTTCATGTTAGTCAAGAGGCTGAAAAGCTGCAATCATGTTTTATTAAAATAACTACATATACTGGGCTGAGGGAGAGTACCGGAGAGCCAGAAAACAAGAACAATTAATTTAATGTCTCTGAATGCTTACGTGTAGCTTTTGCAGCTCAGATATCAGAATATAACTGTCCATCTTTATTTGAATGTATTTTCTACACGTGGCTTCAGGGTCTTTTTGGAATAACAGACAGGAAGAAACAGAGCTGCACTATCAGAAATGCTGAAAATAAAGCTCGAATATACTGAACAAAGATGGAGAACTAGACGGCAAATATTTGGAGATCACTGGCCAGTTTCATCTCTCCCTTACGAACCATAAAACTCACTAAAATAAGGAACACAAATGCTGGCAGTTAGGAAGCCCGTGTCCTGCAGCACCGAGGGCGGCACACAGCTGGCATTGCATGAGGGCAAAGAAGAAACCTCGCTTGACCACCCAACTGCCCATCGGGGCAGAACGTGACAGAGAGTTTTCACTCTGCCAGTTGACGGCCGGTGACGATACCTCCGAGGTCTTCTCTGAGCATTTTGCCACAGCAAGAAACTCCAGATTAAGTGAAACGGACGGTGTGACTACTTACTTCTGAGAGCAGGTACCTGTGGAAGCGCCGCGCTACGCGCACTGCTTCCCCGCGCTCTTCCGTCGGGTTTATTCAGCAGAAGCAATTTTAAGCCTGTAACGAGCGTGTTCGTGTTGCAGAACAAATCAGAGGTTTTCCTTGATTTTTGCTCCCTGAAGTGTGCCCCCAGGGTATCAGCTCTGGGATCGTCAGATTAAGAAGCAAGTGTGTGTACACGTCTGCTTCTAAGGCTTTTTTAGTGTTTACATTAAAAAACACATTTTAAAGTAGTTTTAGAACTAAGATGTCAATAGATCTCTAAACTGAGACTCGGGGAAGCAAGATTTCAGCCCATTAAGGCAGCCTTAAATGAGGAGGAAAGGTTTACATACTTTAAACGTCCTTTTACATTTCAGTTGGCGAAAAAAGCTTCACTCCAAAATGAAATTTTGCAGGTCATTTACTGATTATGATTAAATCACCTTCATTTATTGCCTGCCACATGGAAAATAAGCCACTGTACTCCACATGGGAGGTAATCTTAACTGCTTAACAATTTATTCAAATACTCAGAATTTAAAATAATTTCTGGGCTGTTCACTCATTAATAAGGGCTGATGGATGGCAGTTTGAGATATTATTTAAATATCTTTGAAATATAATTCCTAGTTTATATAGGTCAAAGAGGTTTCCCTGTTTACATACTCAAACCTGTACAATACGAAGAAATATGTATTTCAAGATGGGATCCTGTGAGGAGATTCAACTTCTGGGGTAGAATGAGCACCACACAAATACACAGAATTTTTCCTGCCCTATTTTCTTCATAATGTGCAGGTTCTATTAGCGGTGAACAAATACAGTCGAGGCGGCAGAAGGGAGCTGTTTTACAAAACCAAGTAAACTTCAGTAATATGACATCGCCTTTTTCAAGGAGCACCTTTTGTAATCGTTTCCAAGGGTTTTGTAAAATCTGTTCTCCAATCCCAGCTGGGAAACCAAGTCTTTCCCACTCCTTTCATGTGGACTCCGCAACAGGTGCTTGAGTGAGGAGATTTGGGTGCTGCAAAGCATTTTTCCAAAGTATTTTGCCCTTGTCAGGTGGTGCCAATTTGTGTAACAGTGTCTTGCTAACAAAAAGGAAGCATGCCATCATAATTCCAGAGCATCTTCTCTATTGGATGGGGGCAGGGAGGAAATGTTTAAGTACACCAACTATGTCTCTCTAATTAGGTCACTAATCACCATCCTTCAGAGCTCTTGAGATTCTTTTTTTCAAACCCCATATGCTTAAGCTTTAGAAAAAAGCTCTTTTCAGCTCTGAAACAAATAAAATGCTTTCACCATTCCTACCAGAACAATAATCTGCATACTTACCTATCACTTAGATTATTCCATGCATACATTTTTATCAGTGCACTAGCTGCTCCTCCCCAGTCTCCACTTGCTGGAGTCCAAGAACAAGTCACAGATCTCCTTCCCCACAGCCCAAGGGGGAAGCTCTGTTCTCATCTGCAATGATGTAAATCCTGAGCAACTTATTTATATCAGTGAAGTCAACCAGAGGTCACAGAGAGCTCTTTTGGTTTCCTTTGTTTCATCCTTTTGCTTTATCCATTACTTACATCTTTTAAAAACCAACAGGTGCCATAAACTGAAGTGTATACAGCAGAACTGTTTCCAAAATGATTTGTAGTTTGAAATCTGGCTTTAGAAAAATTCTGCACAAAATCTGTGCTGCAAAAACTTGTATTGGCTCATGGAAAGTAAAATGCCATCTAGTCAGATTATGAGCATTCAATTTTCTAAATTTAAACTATATAACACAGATCACTGAATTTTATCCAGTTTCTTCTGTGTTCAGCGCAATCACTCACATATGACTAAGGCATATTTTCCAAAAACAGCTAGTCTTGGAACATTCATAATTATCCCTTTTTACAATAGTGTTGCTGCTGTATATTACTCTAAATTAATGTGAACAGGGAACTGGAAACTAAACACAGCTGAAAATCCCACAAAATTTACATAGGTCAGAACTGTGGGTGCTGAAGCCGATTTTTGCCCTGTAACAAGGAGAGTTTGTATAAACACCACGCTACGTGCCAGCAAAGAAAGCCACCTTTGAAAACCTGAAGTATATCTTCCAGACAGGCCAAAAAAGCTGGCAAGTAACTAAGAATGTCATTAAAATGTAGCCAATTTTTACATGCCCCATGTAGCACACACATCGTGAGTGAGAATGGAGATACCTAGAAAAACAGCCTTGACGTTCTGTTCTATAGGTGCGTGGAACTGAGGTGTGTGTAGCAGAGACATGTCACACCCGCAGGTGTGTGTAGCAGAGATGTCACATGCAGGTGTGTGTAGCACACTTACAGCACACTGACAAGAGGGAAAGAAAATGGCAACAGGAGTCTGCCTAAATGTGCCTTCTACCAATGATTCTGAGATAGAAGGCAGTCTGCCAAAAATTAATAATTTGTATTAGACTTTTCACAGTTTTTTAATAATTTGTAGTCACACAGGAGATGAGCAGGCATTTACTCCATTTCAGTATGTTTTGTTATTTACAGTTTAATTTAATAACAGCCTAATCCTAGAAAGTGCTGAGCATCCACAACTTCTAATGACATTGCTGTGAATGGTACAGGTCTGCATCTCTCAGAAGCAGGCCCCCAAATCCATAATTTTCAGCTTACTTCACTTTCTGTAACATGTTATCTACTTTTCCCGAGACAGGCTGACGGACTAGGTGGACTATACTGAGTAGCTTCTGAAATGAGAGTAGAGTGTGGAGATGTGGTACCAAAGAGAGTCAATAGTTCTAAGTGGATGGAAAAATTGAAAGAGAATGGGTAGATGAGAGAAGCAGGGGGAAGAACAGCAGCAGAAAAGAGTAGCAGCCAGAGTAGGTCCAGATAGAAAAACCGTAAAGACATGAATCAAATAAGGAATTATATAGAGGCAGATTCTTAAACGATAGAAAATGTTATAGTTGCACAGAAATCTGCACAGGCAGAAAATCTTCACTCACTGAATCTCTTTTCCACAGATTTTAAGTTCTGAAAAGACAGGGGAGCAGAGAGAAATAGAGATAAGGAGAAAAAAAATAAAAAGACAGAACACTATATACAAACGGTTAAAAGTAACTGTATTGCTCTTTGGGCTTGGTGTAGTGTCCATAAAGTAGGCTTAATTTGTTTTGGTTCTCATTTGTGGGACTGACTGTACCTGGAGTTTCAGAGCAGTTGTGAGTAGAAGCTGCACCAAGGACAGAGGTGAGAGCTGCCCCAGTACCAGAAGCCAGCTGGAGTGGGACGCGAGCGCTCGTGTCTCCTGCAGGTGAGAAGGGCTGCTGCCTCAGAAGGGGAATTACTGTTGCCATTATTTTGTTATTTTTCTTAGCATAACTGCTGGCAAAGGATGCTTCATCTTACTTTGCTTAATTCTGGACAGCCAGTCATACTGAGTTATTGTTTTTACTTTTATATATTATTATAGAATTAGTTTTATAGCTGCTATTTCTCAATTAGTGTAGTCCCTTCAGGCAGCTGCAGCCTTTGATGTTTAGTTTCTTCCCAGATGAAACCACCATTGCCATCTCTAACTCTTGAGACCTTTTTTATACGTCAACCATTGTCAGCGCTATCCCGCATCGCAGGCTTTCTCTTTCCCAGCTTGCTTGGCAGAGCTGCTAAACGTCACAGTGGACCTCACATATCCGTGGGTGTTGAGAGCAGATAACCTTACCACCTCCGTCTTCTGCCACTCATTATGAATGTTTTGATCTAACTTGTTTAGCTTCTCCTTGAAATGACTATGCTTTTTTCATTTCATCACTGCCAAGTATTTACTGCACAAACTGATGAGTGTAAGTGAGAGACATCACAGAACGGGTTACACTTTAATGAGCCTCTGCTTTCTCCAGGCACAAGGACATTAAAAGGCATTTAAATGGTATAATTCTTATCGAGGACCCACCATTTGGTTATGAGCAATGTCCTTCATTCAGTGCAAGGGGGAACACGAGAAAATGCTCAGAAACTTCTCAGTGATAATTTTTGGCAAGGGTTGATGTCTAAATGAAAACCATAGTCAGCTGTCAGGAGGACACATGGAAAGAAACTCCTCACCTGTTCTCTGGAAAAAAAAGATGATTTGTCTTTCCAATGGAAAAACAAATTATACAGATGAAGAAAAATGTGGATTACAGATATAAAACATGGGCAACAGTAGTAAATCAGCTCCATTAGCACAAAATATAAAGCTTTCTGCTTGACTTAAAACCAGTACACGGAAACATGAGACTGAAGTAAAGTATTACCACTACCGTTACTGAAACTTCACATGAAAAAATCTTAAAGGAAAGCTCTGCTGTACACCAAAGTAATCATCAGAATAAACACAAGTTTTAGAACAGTACTTGCAACTGCACAGCATGTACCCAAAGATACTAACAGCAACAGAGAATACTGTTAAGGCATCCTTCTTTTAACACACATGAAATACTCGCACACTTACATACCACTACCCTCAACTGACCTAATGTTATCAATAAACCTGATTAACTCCAACATATATGCTAACATATTCTACATTTCAGATTTTTTTGACCTGCACTACAAGTTAAAATCTTAGTTGCACACAAAAAGACAACTGTCTTCAAGACAATCAAAGTCAGGTCAGTATTTTCTCTATGGCAAAAATAAGTCTGAAATTCACATTTCGTTCCATGGGGTCAAGGTAGAAAGTTTGATGAATGTCTTTTTAATACCTAGAACAGAATTTCCCTCATGGACCAAGATAAATGCCAGCTTCTTAATTATCTATTTGAAATATGAAAGGCAAACATATAGGCACTGTGTGCATTTACTCCAAAGGCTTGAATGAGATTTTTAGATATTATTAGCAAAATAAACTTGAAACTTCTCTGGTGGATGTGTACTTACAGTGCATCTAGAAAAAAAAAATACTTGATTGGGAGGATTTGAATGAGAGGGCTACTGGCTAAATTGAGAGAGTCTTTCCCATCTATTTCTTCTACACATTCCAGAAGCTGTAACTCCTTCTAGTACATGAAGTACATCCCTCCTATCCTTCCCCAGAACGCTGATACATGGGAACTTCAGCTCTCAGCACTACAATCCAACAAATAAGGAAGATCATAAAATATTACGTCAGCACAAATTGAAATTGAACAATTGGGCATCTCAGCATTCTTGGGACTCCTTGTAGAAGCCAGTGGGGGTTATCGAAAAGCAAAAGGAAACATGGCTTAAGAAAGGAAGGAAATATGCTTTTACCACAGTAAATTTAAAATTATTTACAAATAGTCATTGGCAAAAATGGAATAAAATAGCAGCTTTCTAACTAACCCTATTCTAGTAAGAACTATTAGCCCACCAGAATATAAATATTTTTGTGGTACCCTTAAAGGAGGAGAGAACAAAACTAAATTAATAAATCATTCTGCCTCCGATGTCTG
Organism: Tauraco erythrolophus; assembly: GCF_009769465.1. Lineage (NCBI taxonomy): Eukaryota > Metazoa > Chordata > Aves > Musophagiformes > Musophagidae > Tauraco > Tauraco erythrolophus. The sequence continues at coordinate 16,386,861 of NC_141479.1, read as the reverse complement.
AAAGAGTTGTGTGTTAGTGATGATGTTTTATACTTTAGGTAATTTTACAGCTACTGGCTTAATTTATTTACAATCTGCCACCAAATTACAACTCGTATTCGAAAGAATTGAACCTGTCTATTTAAAGGGTGGACGTTTGTCCCTTTTTCTTTTTCTTTTGAAGATGAGCTGAGCTTTCCTCCTAGAGACAGGTATTGAACAGTTCTTGCCTGACCTATGGATTAATCAGAATTTAAATACTGTATTATTTCAACAAGCACTTCTAATATCTGTGTTTCCTGCCATGAAATATAATTAGGGAAAATTAATTTACCAGGGGACCTCTCAAGCTTTACCTTCTTCCCCACTACTATTTGCATGGGGCGACATTCAAATGTAATTCCCTTCTATTCCAAGTATATCAGGGCTATCTCCTCTAGACTGCCTCAGAGCAGAAAACATCACCCAGCATTTGGAAAGTTCACAGATGTGACATTTTTCCAGTAAAACTGTAATGTAGCAGTCAGCTTCAATAGGTTTATCATTGTTAATGAAAACAATTGGAAATACACTGAACATCTTGCTTCATGACTTAAATCAGTCTCTAACTATATTAGAGATGCAAGCCAGTGCTCCAGGACAGATTATCTCCCCGTGAGTCTCCGATGGACCTTTACTGTTGGTAAATGCAACTGGTACTCACTCTTGTCAGGTAGGATAATAAATGAGGCACACCTCAGTTTACATCCTTTGTATTGGTTTTCCTGTTCTGTTCTTAACCTATACCATCCTTTCTTTTTCAACATCGATCTTGATTTGGAGGCCACATAACAATATTCAGCTGCAGTGCAATATTTTTCTATTCAACTTGAAAAAATCTTTTTGCAGCTGCATTCAAAAGCTTTGTGGGCTGCAGGCCAGCCTTTAGAAATCCCTGTTACGCAGGTTATCTGGAGACAGAAATGAAGAAACACATTGAATCATCTCTGTGGTAAATGCAGAACACCTTTTGCAATTGGGTTTTGAGGATTTTCACTGTGAAACAAAGGCCAGGGCAGACTACAGGGATGAGTTACAGAAGTATGTCCTATTTAACTCAACAGTGTCAGGCATATAACGTGCCCTTTATATCTATAGTTTATTTTAACACATATCAAGAAGACAGAAAATTAGTGATCAATGTAGAAGGGAGCATGAGGTTTCATTATAAATTAATGTAGGAAGACTTGGATTTCAATGATGAAATGAACATGAATCTTAAAAATTGTCTGTCTTTATGAAACAGATGAAAATTATTACAGTATATAACTTTTTGGTGACATTTTACTGCAAAGGGCATATTGTTACAAAATTTAGCAATGATGTAGCTAACAGAAATACTGCAGGCATAGATAAGATTATTTATGTAACATGATAAAACATGAAACATGGATGCGTTTGAGTCATCGGGTTGCAGAGTGGGAAAAATACTTAGCCCTGCTCTTAAGTGAACCCTCTTGTTAAATCAAGGAGCAGCACAGATGGCATTTGTTGGGAGCCAATATTCAACAACAGTAGTCAGTAGTCAAACACAGTTGTTTTTTGGTGCCCAGAAAGCTGGTGGAAATAAAAAAGAGAAAGAAGAAAGTGCAAGAAAGGTTCAGAGAACTTTAATGGGGGCGTCCAAGTAAAAACCATCCCTACAGTAACATGAGAATGCACTGATAACTGGATGAGTAAGTCACCTACTGAAAATGAAACTGAGTAAAAACAACATCTGTAAGTAGTGACATTGCAACACAGAACTGGTGGAAGATTTCTGCAAAGTAATTCTATTCCTCAAGCCAAAGCTAGAGAAAACTCATAATCTCAGAAGTGGCCCTGGCTTAATATTTCTGGAGGCCTGGAATTAAATTCAGATTCTGGGATATTTCTAAGATGGAATAAACACCTACATTGATCAACTTACATATATACATGATTGACTCCTAAGAAATAACCACTAGAATACAGAAAGTTCAGAGTTAACAGAAACAAACATTTGGCAGAATAACAGAATCTTTATCAGCTCAATGAATCTTGGATATACAATCATTAAAAAAAAAAAAATAAATCCCACACATCAACACCATACTGACTTATATGCGTAAAATTTGGGCAAACTGCCGGACATCACATTTCTCTAATGTAAATGTGATGAAGAAAACAGATTTTCACACAAAACTAAGGTCAAAATTAGGTTTACCTTGGAATTAAAATTTTAATCTTACCTAAGAAAATATTTTCCCATCTGTAAGTTTTCAACACTATTCTCATTAGACTTGCATAACTGAATTCAGATATAAATTACTTGCTATCTTTAATTAATAGAACCTATATTCAATCTTTGTCTTTTTGTTTTTGTTTCTCTTCTCTTGTCCTTCTTTCCTACCTTGCCAGGATAAACCATTCTGTTACATATACAAGCTTCAACTCTACTCATACCACTGTGATTTCCTTTAAACAAACAACAAGACAGTAAAGGAAAGAAAAACAGTGAGAACCACCTGCGAAATATTATAAATTCTAAACCCACCCACACGGCCTGTAAGTTATAAGTAAATGAAAGCAAAAGGATTCAAAGAGAGAAATAAAGTGGGTTTGGGGTATTTTTCCTCTATAAATACTGTGCAAACAGATGATACTAAAATCTTTAAGAAAATATTTTTATACTTTTTGGTTGTCTGCGAACAACACTTTCAATTTCCTTCTTTCGCTGAGAATGTTTTAACACCGGCCCTGTTACCTGAGATGTTTCTGATGGGCTAAATCTTTACTGGATGAAGATCACCTGATCTCAGCAGTGTGCAAACCACATTCTCTAGCAAAGGGCCATCAAATTTATGATTCTCCTGAATGGCAAATTTTCATCTGATTATCACTTTGATATTTTTGTTGTTTATCAGATCAAAGAGGTTATCACCTCCTGAATACGATTGAGAGAAACTGGTCAAACGAAGCAAGCTATTGCATTTTTCTTAGACTTGAGAAGTCTTCGTTATCTCATGTCATCACGAATTGATTACTTCCATCCGAAAACTTTCTTTGGAGAAAACAGAAAACCAAAGTCATATGCTCTATTCTATACAAACACCTCCCAAAGATCTTGTGTACTGATGCAGTTCGACTAGTTTCCATCAAAACTAATTCTTTCAGGAAGAGAAACTAATATTGCTCAGCTACAAACTACCTTCTAACGGTTAACTAGAAGGTGAAAGCTCCAGAGGTGATATCATGGCTCTATTGCATCCAGAAGAATTTTGCTGTGGACATGGTAAGCTAGGGTTTCACCCAGTAAATACATAAAACATTGAAAGTGATCTAAATTATTTTTACCTGGAAATAAACACAAAGCATAATAAATTCAGTTCAGTTCGTTAAGATTTACTATTTCATTTTTACAACAGATCTATCAGTATTCTGTAAAACTGAGCACCTCACTAAGATGTCAGTGTAAAAAAACCTACTCGAGTACTGAAATGCTTATCACTTACATAGTAACTGAGCACAACCCAAGTAAATGAATTAACTCCACTGCCACAGAATATACTGGAAGAAGTTCAAGATTAGAAAACACAGGATAATTTTTCTTTCACATATCTGCCTTACTATTCAGCTGGATAAAATTTAACATAACTGTACTTTCATTTATTATATGTAATAACAAAGGCACAAAAGAAATACTGTAAAGGTAAGAGAATGGTCCAGTATTTGCCTGAATGTAAAATAAACAAAGGATGCAATTATGAAATATGAATGCCAAGAATTACAAGTTCTGAGCCTGACCATAGAGGAAATACAAAAGAATATTGAAATATCCATTTTAAAAAATCCAAAGAAGTGTTGTGAGCAAAGGAGCCACCCATGAAGTCAGGTTAATACAGCTATCCAGATCTTACTTGGCCTGTAAAACTGCCAGCCTTGGCACACGTCAGACTGGGACCATGCGATGTAACTTAGAGCGGTAAGTAAGTTAAAATCACAGGGCTTAGTATGTGTTACAACCAACACTTCTGAGTGTTTTCTACTACTCAATTAATTTTACTTTATTACTTTCTTCCCTTTGTGCCTTTGTTTTCTACCAAAGGATTTTTTAATGTATTCATTCTTTTATTTATTTATTTATTTATTGAGGAGTGGTGTCTGAGAAGTCAGGCCTCTTTGGACAGGAAACTGTGGATTGGAAGCTTCTGTGAAGTTACAGGTTTATATCAAAACATTAAAGTTCATCATATCAGTTCACCACCTGCCTCTCACATCTTAATTTAGCTACTGACTCAGATAGAAATTACCACAAGCTCCTGAAACTTTTCAAATTATTGTCTGTAAAACAAATTTAAAATCCAAACTGTAAGCTCAACTGGTGGAAGAGTAGCGATCCTGTGTTTTCTTCTGTCACACAAGGACACCGCTATCTGGAACCTCAGCTTTCTCAAAGCATATTAGCTGTTAAAAACCCACTACACACTGACAGAGCAGCGAAGTTTATAAGGTCAAATAACGTTCACCTACCACAAACCACAGAAACAGGCTCTTGGTATTAGTAGCAGAAAGAGACTTTTCATGTAGACCTCAAGTTTGACCAACACAGAACCAGCTCTGGCAAGGAAGGACATCCGGCTGTCTGCAAGTCAAAAGGTGCTGCTCGAGTAAACACAACAAATACTCCAAGAAAACAGAGTGTCTCCACTAAACTGCTGGAGAAGAGGAGCCAAGGAAATTCAGGGAGATTAATAAAAACCAGCTGATCAGAGTTACTGGAGGTTGCAGTGTTTTTCTTTTAAAAGGGTTCTTAATCTTTCCCGACCTAGAGTACTAATGGACTACTACAAACTGATTAGGGGAATTACAAACACTTTAACCTTATAGTGATGAAGCAATAAAGACAGTAGACACTGCTCGTACAGCAATGAAGAACATAGTGTTTAAAAAAACCCCAAATTTCTCCTCAGCTCTGGACAGTCCATGCCCAGGGAGGTGAGAGCAGATCGTGGGCAGTGTTTGGCACCTGTCTAAACCCAGTGAAAATGTTGGAGACTTACTTAATGATTTTAGTTGTTTAAGGTATCAGTACTATCATCAAGTCCTGATAACAACTCACATGTGATTTCCATTATGATGTGGTTACACACAATTTTTGTAGACAAAATTAATAATGAAGCTTGTGATTCAAATGCTCGGTAGCAACACACTTTCTATAATAGCACATGTGAAATAACATTTTTACTTCTTCTGTGAACCAGTTATCCACCTGTAACCAGTCATTTACACACTATATTAATGCAACAGTGCTCACTTAAAATAAATATGTCCACATCATATACAGATGTGTTATACATACGTATTATGTTAGAGACAGCATATATGCATTGACACATAAATAGATACATACATGTACGAAAATAAATTTTATAGGCAAGCTAATAAAAATTGAGGATTCCTACAACTTTGTTGTAGTTCTTTAGCCCCCATGACTTCTTGAGTGTAGGGAAGCTTTATTCTGTGGTTGTAGGATTTCCTGCCATCGTACTTCCCTCTCTCTGTATCACCTCCTCTCACATAAAAGATTTCCTGCTAGGCTAGCATCTGTGTTTACATGTACAAATTTTGTATGTACATATCCATCTGTGTTCCATAGCTATGAAAAACAGTACTTGAAAGAAATTTCTTCAAAGTTTGAAGATTTCCTTTTCCACTTTTTTCTTTGTTTGGAGCCTGTGGTTCTTTGCATAGTTTACTCATTTTATCTTAATGTCTTTCATGACATACTTGTCCAGGCTATAAACTCCAGAACCATTCCAGACAGGCAAAATTCTGTTTATCTTGTGATTTTTATTGATGAAATATCGTCCACTACTTCTAATGTACGAGATATTGCAAGAAATGTCACCAGAACCTGAGCCCTCTTGCAGAGAGCAATATGACCAGCATGTTCGACTTGGTACTTCTGCAACACACATGCCACTTCCCTGACCTGTGCTGCTGCTTGGAATCTGGCTGCACTGTGAAGTTCTGCTTATCCCTCCCTGGAATAAATCTGCACTGGTCATTATTCCATGCTCGAGCCACCTGTCCTAATGAATAACGCTTCCTGTGTAGCTGTTTCCAGATATTGGAGCTAGTTACTCAAGCTTGAAAGACAAGTAGAGAAACTAATAACTGGTGCTCATGTTCCTTAAATGGCACAGAGGCAAAATATGGAAAAAGGAATCCATTGCCATGGCTTTCCTACAGTATCAAAAAAGGATTTGTGAGCATCAGAAGACCTACATCAGCATGAACCTGACCAGACAGACAGGTGAGCAGTACCATGACTGCGTTTTGGCTTAAATTTGGGTAATTGAATGCTGATTATAATTTTACTTCAAATTCCTGAAAAAGAGAGAGACTTACAAGCCAATCAGTGCAGGATTACACGTTATTCAGCAGCTGAAGGAAACTGAACCAACAGCCCCCCGACCTGATCCAGTACAGCACTAGCACATTTTCTCAGCTATTGTTATTTTTAAACCCAGAAAATTTTCAGTAGATGTGTTTGCATATTACTTAGCTTTTTGAGTTAGTACTATTTATAAAAGCACACTGGTAAATACACACTGAATGCCTTTGCCAGTCATTTCCATCAACACATCTTTCTGAGCCAAGCAAACTGATGGCTTGTGAGCTTTTGCTACTTTTTTTGCCAAACACTGCTGGATTGACTAGTTAAATTCTGTAACACAAATGCACACATAATAACAAACAATGCCAAAGAAATACACATTTCAACAGGCCCTGGAAACTTCAAAGTACGCTCTTCTTGTGTTTGAAGTTGAAACAAGTAAGCGATACTGTTGTCTCCCTAATTTGTTGATTTTGGTTTTTCTCCAGACCTGTAAAGACCAGTTCAGTGACATGCAGGAAAACAGAACGCATTTGTTCAGCACCTTGTCCAGCAAACTCCATGTTATACACAAAGATGAATCTTTTTGTTAATGCTATAGTATATTGAAGATGATTTCCTATTGTACTTATCTGCTGTGTCACAAAAAGTTATCTGCATGGAGATTTAATAACACCAATCAATGAAATTCAAATGGACGTTAAGCATACCTATAAAGTACCCTTATATCCAGTATGTGTATGTTTAGATTTTTTAATTCAAACTGACTGATTGCTGATGAAATTGAGTTAGCTAGTAGGTTTGCAGGGGTAATACCAGTCACTCTGCAAATTATTCCATCAAGGAAAAAGCCAGAAGAATAGAAAAGACTAGAAAAAACATCAAATGTTCCCCACTATTCCAATACATCAAAACTCGTTTTTTTGAGGTAATGGGACAAGACTTTGTCTGGTCTACATTTCTAAGCAAGACCCAACTGACGTTTCATTTACACAGTGCTCTTGGTTCATGCTTCTCCTAAGCACCAAAGCAGGCTCATTGACCACGTTCTCTCTCCAGCTCAAGTGCTTCTGGAAAGCAAAAGCATCTGCTTTCTAGTTTTGCTAGCTGGCTAGTTTTCCAGTTCTAGTTTGGCCACATATGGTAGGATAAAACCGTATGATTCTTTTTCAACACTGCTTATGACAATAAATCTTTTCTTTTTATGTGTTTCCATTCTCAGCATGTACTATAACCAGAGACCAATATCTGTAACCTAATGAGCACCTATAGCTACTTCTTACAATTTCCTGCAGACCCATTCAAATCAATGAAGCTTCTCCAGTTTACATGGCTGAGAATTAAGCACACTCCTTTCATAAACCAACCACCTCCTGTTAGAGCAGGGCAATCTAACAGACACTGCTTTCGAATCTTATACAGCTGCTTTCTGTACTGCAACAAAACTCCAAACATTAACACTGCTGTGCAATTTCTATTTATTCCTTTGTCATTATTGTCTCGGGCCTTGGAAAGAGATTTTCTAAAGGACATGTTGTGAAGGACATATCACATGAAGAGTAATGATTATGCTGATGTAGTCTATAAGCAGATTGACTTGCTTTTCTTTTTCCTTTTTTATTCTTTTTTTTTCTGTTTTTCATTTGCTGAAAAACTGTTTAAGGGAGAAAAAACAAACACTCCCCCCTTCCCCGCCCCCAATCCCAACTGTAGGAATGTTTGCTTTTTTTGGCAGCACTAATATTTATCCCTTACTTAATAGGAATTCTCCCTTGTTATGAATGTTGCTTTTACAGCTCGAAGATCTAAACATGAAGTATTTTATCAGTATTCTGTTTTTCTCTCCTCTCTATGCAACTTTGGAGCAGTGAGGAAAAAGCAAATATCAAAACAAAAATTACTGTCTTCGAGTGTCTGTGAAAATTTATGTACTAAAAAGCAGCTGTAAAATTTTTAATGTTTAAATTAATGTTTTATGTTTACAATAAAAACTCTCCAGCCATGAAGGGCTTTTAAAAGCTACATGCTAAATACAAGCAAAACCAAAGCAAACAATAACAGTCTTGTGAAACCCAGCTTCAACACATGAAATGGCAAATAAGACTTTTGTGTAGCCTTCGTAAGTTTTCATGTCTTGCTCTACAAAAAAAAAACCTCACAACCTTAGGAATGTCAAAGTTACAAAAGAGCTGGTTAGAATAGGAAGGCAAAAACCTGTAATTCCTTCATAATATGTTTTTCTACAATTTTGAATGTATTTGTGATGGTCTGGTTTACTCTTTTATTTGAATTGTGTTATAAATAAAACGGCTTCTCTCCTCCCCCATTTCTGCCAGCTGTAAGCACTCTGTCCTCCAATAAAGGTTGAAACAAATGAATAGGTTTAAAAGAGACCATTATGCACTAGGTAGTGCAGACGGAGGAGATGAAATGTTGCCAAATCATACTCCTTTTAAAATCAATAGGAATTCTTGTTATCAGACTCAATGGGAAGATAATTATGTTCTAAACTCACACGCTTTCTTGACAACGTGGTTTTCTTTACTTTTTTCACTCCTGTTTTCCTCTCAGATATGGAGAAGTCTCGTTCCAAAGTGCTCTCAGATTGAATAGCATTTTAGCCACTTCGCCCCGACATACTTGTGGCACAGGCTACAGAAGACAAACTCTTGGCACAAGTAACCTCAATTACCTGCACTGAAATCCAGCTGGAAGTTAACACCGGCAAGAGCACAGCCCACTCCCCAGCAGACATCTAAAGCCTTGATATGCTACATTCCCTCTCCACCCTCACACTCCTGGCATCGCTTTCTTCGCCACCCGCTCAGAGCAATCCCACATACTGAATCATTACCACCATCTTTCCCTTTCCCAGCTCAGTTTTACTTTGCAAGTCTCAGTGCAGGGAGACTGACTAAGCCCAAATATATCTGGGTTGAATCAAACATAAATCCGTCCCACAACTTGAAATGATTTTCAAAACCCCTGTCAAAGTAATTACAAAAGATGATATAAATAACTTCCCCTTGAAAGGTCTACATAAGGATGACCTGGCATTTACCATGTCTGCATGTTGGACTCCAATTCAGCCACTGGGGAGTCTTGAGTCCACCCCCATTAATCTCTCAATGACTTGCTTTTATAAACAACGTGTTGAACAACAACAAAAACATATGAAGCCACACCATCCTCTCAAGCCCAAGAACTAAGAGTTATCTTTTTCAATTATTTTTTTTTCCATACACAGACTTATGATGGTTCATAAGCCAAATCCTACGCAAATAGTTTTAACTCTTATCCACAGTGCTATCTTCATAAATTAATTTGTCGGCCTTTACTTTGTTCCAAAAGAAGGGATGCAAGAGCACTTTTTTTAACTGTTTCTTGTTAGAGGTAGTTAAAAAACTTACTGGGAAGCATTTAAAATAGTGAATATCTTTTTCTCTGCTTTTCTAGAAACAGAGAAAAAAAAACACCAAAAAGAACCAAACCAATATTTTCCTCATTTTCTCTCTTATTTTTTTGTAGCAGAAAATATTTATCATGTCAGGTATGTTTTTAAAGTACACATAACTCCACAAAATTAAAGATAGTCAGACAGTATAAGCATTAACATACAAGCTTCTATGTTTATTTGGATAATTGAATTAAAATTTACTACAGGTGATAACAGTGGCTTCACCTTCCTACACTTTAAGTCAGGTGTTGCACTAAGCACAACTGAAGGTGACCTTAGAAAAGGCCAATCCTGCCTGGTTAGTACCTTGCAAGAATAACTGGCAGAGTTGTTTGTAGGAAGCATGGACATAGTTCCTAGCTTCAAGTATTTTTGATTCTTGTCCATGCTATGAAACTTTGGAGTTGGATGATTTTGAGGACAGCAGTCTCCATTCCTACTGATCTCTCTGATAACTGATTTATCAGGACCTTAAAGCACTGAGACCTGAATTTCTTAAGGTTCCTCTCTTCAAGGATGAGGGAAAACAAAAAATGGGGGGGAGACAGGTGTGGGGTGTGTGTGCATATAAAATATATAAACACACATACATACAGTTAAACATTTGAACAAGATTCTGCAGAGAACTTATCCAATTATTACTGTAAAGATCTTGAAAGAGAGTTTCCAAGGACTCTTTCTAGAAAAACTATAGAGAAATTTTGTCCAAGTCCATCCCAGTGGAGATGGGTCTGGAGAAAATCCAGGTCCTAAATATGGCTTTTCATGAAGAGATCTCATAGCTATTTAGAAAGTGAGGTAGCACTACTGCAGTGAACATATTTAAGAACATGTATTTAGATTATTTCAAAGATGCTCTTTGCATATTTAGCACAATCCTCTCCCTCCTTTTTTCACAATTTGCATGACTAGCTTTTTGAGACTATCTGTGCTTAGCTCTTCCTTCAGTCTTTGTGTATCCACAATTAATTTCTCCGTAATCATGATTAATCATTTTTTAAACACGCCAAATATATGCACTGCTCTTCTGTACAGAATCATAGAATCATAGAATCATAGAATCGTTAGGGCTGGAAGGGACCTTCAAAGGTCATCTAGTCCAACCCCCCTGCAAGGAACAGGGATATCTCCAACTAGATCAGGTTGCTCAGGGCCTCATCCAACTGGGCCTTGAACGTCTCCAGGGATGGAGCATCCACCACCTCTCTGGGCAACCTGTTCCAGTGTTCTACAACTCTCATGGTAAAAAATTTTTTCCTAATATCCAACCTGAATCTACCTCCCTCTATTTTAAAACCATTACCCCTTGTCCTATCGCAACAGGCCCTCCTGAACAGCCTCTCCCCATCTTTCTTGTAGGCCCCCTTGAGGTACTGGAAGAATATGAGATATTCCTATTGCAGAACGTCTGCTGAAAACAGATGAGGACTTCAGACATTTTGTTAGTTTTATCAGTTCATATTAAGTCTGTGACAAGCAAGTCAATTACATTAAACATCAGGTAAATAAAGATTAAGACATCTTGGCTTTAAAGCAAACCAAGGGAAGAAAAATAATTAAATTTTATTTAGTTTTCTCCAAATTCGGAAGTGCTCATGCAAGTTTCTTCTACAGTTTGCAACTTGGAATGAATACAGTTTGACAGAAACAAGATACACGACTGATAGCAGCAGGGAACAGAAACACAGTGTGCATTCCCAAACAGCCACATTACTGGTGGTAAAGGATCAGCAGCCCTTTAGATCCAGTGAACGAGGAAACAAAGCTAGGGGTAGCATAAAAAGATAAGAAGCAGTGACATTTTAAAAGAAACTATCCCTGTATGGTCTTGTCCATAGCTATAACTCTAGAAAAGAGCTTCTTTTCTAACACACCCTCCAGGATTATAAAAAGGCAGAGATATCACGCTATATATTAAAATTAGTATTTTTTGGCCTTGGATAGTTTCAGATCGGGCTCCTCATGTCCTGGACATGATTCAAATAAGCAACTTCTCCATTGGGTAATTTAGCCTGCTCAGATATCTGGTAGCTAAGATGTATTACCTCATCATTTTAGTTAAAATTTACAAAATTAGGTTTGGACAGTGGAGAGGAACATCAAGATCAGTTGCAGCACTTCTACAGTATAATGGAGAAGTGAAACAGATTTGAATAGACTAATTCTTAACTACTATATTAGATGAAAAACAAACAGACACGATTAAACCTCAGGGACAGGACTACCTGGACTTTCTGAAACCTCCCTACAGCAATGATTTCAAAGTACAAATGGGATATTTTTACTTACTAAAGAAGGAATTTCACAAGCATGCTAGTTCAAAAGGCTCAAAACAGCTAAAAATTTATTTATCAAAATCTATACTTAGAATTATCATTAACAACACAATCTTAATTATATATGGAGCTTTATCTTATTTTATTTTTTATCTTTATAAAAGAGCTCAATATTGCAATCTCCCACTATGAACAAGGAAAAAAATGTGGAAATGAAATGATTTTCAATTCACCAATACACCGGTAGCAAACCTGGGAAAAATGTACAATTAACCTGTTTCTTAGTGTTAGGAAGGAAGCACCAATTAGTCCAACCTACAGACTGTTTGCCTCCCAGTATCCCCAGTGATGTCCTGTACAGCTCCTAAGAGTACGCAAGACTAAGGAAGACCTACATGGAATTTCATTTTTCTCCCTCTACTTTTTATTCCCAGGGCATGCCAAGGAGGAGCCCTTGGCAATGCTACTGTGGTCACTGGCGTTTCTGACAAGTCATAGCAGAGGGTATTTTGATGCATTTTGGCATGCCTCCTGGAAGCACAAAAAAGAGGCTTTTGTTGGAACTGTATATGGGAAATGTGAAATAAAATTCCACAGAATCAGTCAAATTTTCTTTCTACAGGAACATTTTAAATTATCATTTTTACAGAAGCCAACTAGATACAATCCAGACCCCACTGCTGGATAAAGCTTGCACTATATTGCTCTCCATATACAAAAGATTTGCTGGAGTTCCTTTCTCTCTCTGCTTCTATCTAAGGTATTTGAGTTGGCCCTAGGAGGGGGACATTTTGCCCTTATGTTGTTCACTGCTCTAATCTGTTATCCTCAAGAACAGGAGAGCACCAGATCACTGTGCCAGTTACCCTCCCAAATCTCTAATTAATGTTGACAGTAAAATATTAGACACAGCATTAACTACCAGATAAGAGAGAGTAATCCTGAGGCTTGCACATCCCAATCAAGTGGGTTTCATTAAAAAGAGACTCGTTACCAATAACACCAGACAATTGCAACATTTTCTTAAACTAGCACTAAAATAAAGATGACTCACTTATCTTTGTGCTGCTATAAATAGCCATTTGTTTCTCTTTCCTCCATTTCATTCCCTCCCACCATCCTTCAATCAAATGTAAAACTTCCTTTTTCTGCTATGGAAGGAGGGAGAGGAAAAAAAACAACAGCCAAAAGCTCAACAATTCTGTATTTAGGCTAAGTCACTCTGCAACATCGCAGTTTATGAGTTCCAAATATAGATGTATCCATTGGCTCCTCCAAGCAGTAGCATGGCCTACACTTCCTCCAGCCCCAGAGGCACACCGAAAGTTGTTCTTGTGAGAGAGAAAGCCTGTGGCCAAAAATGCAGTAAAAGCTTGGCTCTTCCCATAGCTGCCAAACGATTGGTTTCATTTCAGTTACCTGCATTGCAGTGCACAGTGCAGTATATTTACAGTACTATTTACATTAATACTTGATACAACAGTCATCCTGCAGAATCATTTCAGGGATAATAAGGGAGAACACTGTTTTGCAGCAAAGCAATGCTAAAAAGCAAAGTGCTTCCTTGCTCTGAGAATGCCTCTGCAATAAAATTCATGGTTTTACTTATAATATTATGGTAGGACATGAGCATCATGATAAAAGTAACACATCTTCCACAGACTCCCAAGTCCAGAGTAACCCAAGTCCCAGTCACACATCATCACAGTAAACTTCAGGTGGGCTCAGAGAAGCAAAATGCTTCTCAGGACACTCTATCCCTACCAAAGCTTCCAAGTTTTTGCTTTTTCTTCCATAACCTACCTGTCTATTCACCCACAGCATGTCTTTTTTTATGGTATTACAGATACAACAGTATTTAAATAAAGCAAGTACAGCATATTCTCATCTAAATTTTAAGGAAATCTTTATCAGCACAAAGGTGGTCTCACCCTGTACAATGTGTATGATGTTTTTTATCTTCAGGCTACATTAGGATTTGCTGTGAAATGGTATTTGGAATGACTTGTGAATCACTGCCAAATGTGGTTGCACCAACCATATTGCAAAGCTTTGCACAGCAGTAATCATGGGGTATTTCTGACACTGGGAGCAATTGGTACAGAAGAGCAGTAAAATAAAGATGGTCTGTTCTTTTCTCACTTAATCCCTTCTGTTGAAGCACTCTTAAAAATCAGAATAAAATATGAACTAAGATAACAGATGCCCTTAATGAGGCCCTCTGTTACTCTACTAGAGTATCTCTGAAAAAATAAAATATATAGATGCTGTTTCAGCAACTAAGACAATAGAATTACCGAGAGCAGAAAGTTTGTGATTCTTTGGGGCAGAAGGTTATCATCAGACAGGAAGGAATAGTTGGTGTGCTTGGAGGCAAAGATACAAGTTGCAGAATACTAAGACATCATCCGTCTCCACTTCTCAGCATTCTTCTCTTGATATCAAACCCCACTCTTCTCCTTAAAACTCGAGGTAAATAAATAAATAACTTTAACTGAATAGATTAAGAACATGCAAAGGTAATTTTCACTTTATGAGAAAACCTGCATGTAAACAGATTTTAATGCAGAAAAGTGCCACTCCTTGTTTAAGTGAAGATCAACACGTCATCTGATAATTGCAAATTACTCTAAGACTCTAAAAGATATGTCCAAAGATATGTCCAAAGTCCTTTTAGACTCAAAAATCTTCATATTTAATAGCATTTTGGGAGCTATGTGTGATCCACAGAACATTTATGGCAACTGCCACTTGTGGTACGTAGCTACAAAGTGGTGCTTCTGATTGTCCTAGTCTAAATGACATTTGAACACACTGAATACTACCTGAGCACTAGTAACATTCATCTCAAATTTTTCTTAAGATTACACCTAAAGACAGTGGTGATAAGCACTACTTTGCAAAGTATAAAATCTTTCATTTGTCAGCAAACATTACTTAGCGTTTGCTTATTGCTCTAGGAAAAAGATCCAGCAACGAGTAGTCTTAATGTAAGAAATAAAGCTTTATACTCAATATTTCATAAGAATAGAATATTAAATCTAACGTCACTTTATGGAGCTTCTTTAAAATAGACGTTTATTGTCCTCAAAAGGAATTAATTACTGTATTGAAGAGGAAATCATTACAAACCGGTTTGTAAGGCAAGTGGAGAAACTTTATACATTCCCGAACAATTCAAATGCAGAGATTTCTAGTAGAGCATCACCTTTTTAATATCATTAAACTTCTCTGCGTACCTTTACATGGTCATACTCATTTTGATCCAAGGTCCAATCTGAACTAGCCTCAGCCACCTCTCTTTATAAGCATGTTATTCATAAATATTGCATATGTTCCTATATTCCTCTAAAACAAGATACGATAGACTATTCAGAGGCTCAGCAACTGGTTGCTAGGGATTTACAGATAATAAAATTCAAAGACTTATTTTAAAATTCAGTACGGGGTGCAATGACTTTTAGTTCAAAATTGCCATCAACAATTTTCACTCATTTAAATAAAACAAAAGAGGAGAGTCTCAAAAGGACTGTGCGCATGTCACTCCTACCTTGACAAAAGAAACATATTTTTAATCTTACATCACATATCACAGGAAGTCTCTAGTCACTTCAGTATAGTAGGAGAGAAAAGGGGGAAGCTACAAATTCTCAGGCACTAACAATTTAAAATTAAGACAAGAACAAATATTGTAAGTAAAAGCAAGAGACAATGGGGAAAGCAACTCATCTTGTGGAATAACAATATTGTTAAATAGAAATGGTTGTTTTCTGAACACAGTCATTTTATAAAATGTACAGTAAAGCTTTTATATGTAAATTACCCAAACTCAGAAATCTTTCACTTCAAATTGAATTGAGAATAGCTTGAAATAGAACACTTTAGTGAAAACGTGCTTAAAATGAACAAAACCAAGAACAACTAAAGTGCACACACACTGTTTCACTGGAAAAAAAATCCCTGTAAATAAATATTTGATTGATGTAGTTAACAAAAAAGGACAGAAAATTGGCTTCAAATATATTTAGACAGCCTCTCAATACATGCATTTGGTTTTGTTTTTTTATTTTTTGCTAAGTAGTGATTATATTTGTTAAACTATGTGTATTGCCACCAAATACGTTACATGAAAGATTAAAACTACTACAATGGAACTACATTGTACAAATAATCACATTATCACATTTAAAAGCTCCCTTTGCTAACATACTACAACAATGCAATTTCCCTTCAGCTATTGAACTAAAATTCATATGATTCCATCATTGTATTTTTAACTTATCAACATCCTTTAAAATAATCCGATTGCATACGATGGTCAAATTTGAACTGTTCTGTACCAAACCACCGTGCTAGATACTTCACGATGAGACTGTAGGCTGAAAACTGTGATTACAAACCTCACATGGATTTTAAAAGAAGTTACATATGAAACAATTGCAGTATCTGCTGTTTTCATCAGCCTTACAAATGTATTTATCTTTAGGTTTTCCAGCAAGCCTGGCATGTCCAGTGATGTACCAGCTGGAAACGGCAATTGACACAGACCATGTTATTGGAATGCCAGCCCCACAATTTTATTTCTGGTATAAATTCCTGGCAATTTAACAACTTTGACAAAACAAGCTGTAATCCATATATTTCTATTTCATTCTCTGTGACTAGGTTTGACTCAACTGCTGTATCAGGGCCTTGCACAAATAAAACTGACTATGGCTGATAAAGGGGATGAGGTGGCACATTGAGGTACCTGACTACGGGTAAACAAAATAAGAGCTAATCATAGGAAAAATGTGAAGGAAATGAAAGGCTAACCTCAAGAAGAGGATATAGCCCTTATCAGAAAGTAACCTATATATGGATTCACAGTTTATTAAAACTCTCATCCCGTAGTAGCGAAGGAATAATCTCTTTTGCAAGATGAAGCTCTTAGTAAAATTATTTCAAATTTGCTTATTCATTGTATACTTCCTCCTGGCTGAATATGGAAATGTGATTTCATCCGACGCTTGTAGGTTAATTCTCCCTTTGGATTTAAACATGGCTACCAATTACTTGGCTAAGAGCCAGGGAGACATTTGTCCTATAGCAAAACCTGGTCCTTAATTTACCAGTTTGTGAGGACAGCAGGCAAATTTAAGTAGTAACCAATAAAAGAGACTGATCCTGATGGACTTTTTAAGCTAAATAGTGATCTTCTTCAGATCAGCTAAGAATAAAGCTTGCAAAACTAATTCTAACTAAAAAGATTAACAAATCAAACATGAAAAATAAATTTGGAGCCAAGCAAACTGTAAGCGCAATGCACAAGTCCTTTAGCCTGAAATCTGGGAAGCTTTGAGCTGGACAGCCTGCACATTTAAGTCCACGTATGTGAGAATATAAAGAAGAATACCAATAATACTCCCTATTTATCTCTCTCTAAGCACACTTACAACACACAAATGAATATGGCACACTGAACAACATCTGCATAATGACATAATTGTTTACCAATTGGAAACACAAGTACCAAACCCAATAATATCCAGGGCATTCACAGAAAAGACAAACTAAATTGAGCAGTTCATATTTTCACTATAAATATATGTGGAGACAAAATAAAAGCTGTTTTTCAAATCACCTCTGTAAAGTGAAAAATGTTTTCAGTCTGGCAGTTTCATATCACTGCGCCTTCACAAGAAAAAATGCCGTTATATTAACATCTATAATCTCCTTGCCATTAAAGCACTTGCAGTGAAAGTGTAGCTAAAACATATAGTATTTTTATATTAGAGATAAGGAAACTTAGTGTGACTGAAAAATAAAGAGTGTAGTTCACTCCTTCAAGTTATGAAGCACGAATGCTCAAATGCATTATACGACTATCTTACTAGGCATTAGCTGAGAATATAATAGGGAAGAAAGACAGAGATTTAATTTCCACAGATGACATATTTTACCCAAAAGATTTAAACAATGAAAAAATAAGCAAACGCTGAAAATGGTTTACATGTGAATAATTTTTTTTTTAAAATGATCTTGTTAACTGAGAGTCAGGTTCCACCTGTGCCAGGTTTCTCCAAGCACTGACATTTGTGAAAAGTTGATGGGTTACACTTTAACATTACTCTATGAAGTTCTTTTTAATTTTAAAAGGACTTACTGAATGTTGCCCAAGACTTTTATTAAAAGCTAACTCAAGATTTAAAAAAGGTGTTCATTTTAAAATTTGATTATCTTTTTTTTTTTTAATTTCTGTTTCTTGTGACCAAGCTGGGTATGGCAGACCGAGTGCCACCATGCAATTTTTGAGTGTGTTCGTTCCCACAGCAGCCCTGTACAGCCCATCCAGCCTTCTCTCCAGAATTTCCCAACCAACTGAATGAAAACGATACCCATTTCTTCCTTTCAGCCAATGTACAATGGCTTTAAAGGCCTCACCATCCTCCAAGCTCACATGGCATAGCCATTGCTTTAGACTATATCAAATTTCAGCCTTTGCCCTTGTACCAGAGAACGTAAGTTTTTGGAAAAAAATGTTATGTGATGTAATTCATTTGAGCTCTGCTTGGCTTCCTTGTGTTTAGCCCAACTAGCTTTATTGGAAAAGCAGAACCCAGTTTTTTATCTATTTATGCTTACTCTCCAAACTTCACAGATATCTTTAAGGCCTCTGATGCTTAATTCAGAGTTCATATGATGACTCGAAGTCTTTCAGATTCAGTGTTACCCCAAATCATGAGGAAAATTTAGCAGCCTAGATGCAAGATCTACTCACCTGCACTCGCCACAAAGATTGACGATAATGAAAAGCCCAAACCAAAAAACAACCTGGAAATATCTCCTCAGTTATCAAAGAAAATTACTCACCTGGGTGAGTGAATGAGCAGAATTTTGCAAGATGGTATTATTATAAGACAGAAACTAAAATGTTATTATACCCTTTGCTAACTGATATTTCAACTATTAATGCTGAACTCCATCTAACTTATCTGAACGCTTTTGCACTGTCTCTTCCTCTCTATTGCTAAATGCGTCTACAATACCATGAAGGAGACTTAGGTATATTGCAAAGGTTGTATTTTAAGATGATATGAGATGGATGCATTTGACTTTTTAAATATTTCTCACTCCACTTCAGAAAAGGAATCAGAAATCTGTGGGTTTTTACTGCACTGTATCTTTTGGCGAAAGCAGATGGATATTTTTAAAATGAAAAACGACTTGTGAAATTTTGAACATTTATTAAAAGCAATACTGCATAACAGTTCAGAAAATATCCCACCAGAAATCTTTCCAAGTTTATATCTAAAAAATTAATATTTTTCTCTCCTGAGAATGATATATCTAATAACAGGAGACTTAAATGTCAAAATTACTTTCAGTATTTTCAATGATTCTGCTATATGCTTGTGTGTATTTCACTTCATTTGGTAGTAAACATGCAGTACAACTTGCTAATAAAACAACTTTGAGTTAATGTTTAGCTTCATTTTTGAAGATAATATGGTCAAAATTTTCCTACCAGCATTACTATAATTGACTCTTCCCAAGGCATGTGCAGCTGGACCATGGTTGCGTGGCCATTCTTAGGGAAGGAAAAGAAAGGAAAGGACTCCATTTCTATGAAGAAAGTATCTTTTTTGCTCAATGTGGTCAGACATAGGCATTTACAAACAGGAACGAGGCCTTACTGTTGATCTTCTCCTGTGAAAAAGGCAAAACCTTTTAGACAAAAGTGTATTTGAGAGAGGAAGACCATTGAATTTAACGGTTCCCAGTTCCCTTAAACCATGAGCAGTTCCCTCCACCCATGAGCTGCCCTGCGCTTTAGTGATGGTTGACACCACAGAGCTAGAAATGTACCTGGATTCTTCAGTTACTCTTGCTTGATTGATGCATTGATTTATTTTATTCCTTAAAAGAAATGGCATTCTGTTTTACCTTCATTCTACACAACTTTTTCAGGCTTGCTTTGGGAATGCCCTTTGAAATTGCATAAATGTCCAGAATACAGCTATTTCAGATAATTAATATATCTGTTGTGACATTCAGAAGGAACAAGGCAAAACGAAGCTAAGATGATAAAAAAAGAACTTAGGAAATAGAAACAATTGCAACTAAAATGTTTAAGAATTGTACCCAGTCTAGGAATAAAGTGACACTGGCTAATATAACTTTTCTTTCCTCTCATTCTCATACTAACTTGCCACATCTTACCTACAGTTTTTGCTCCAGGTCTTATATTTACTGCTAGTACTGGAGAATGTAGGAGGCTAACTCATGAAGCAGAGCCCCAGTGTGCAAGCAGCTCAACAGTGATGAAAAATAGTGAGTGCTCCAGAACATCCTGAAACGCAGTTGCTACCAGAGTATTTTTTTTCTTCCTATGATTTGTATATACACAGATTTCAAACACAAATACATATATAAATTATAGAGTCTCCGTCACTTTCTGCATCAAAAAGCCGATTAGATAACAAATACAAAGACTGTAAGAGATGTGTTAATTGCGTCTCTCTAGATCAGTGATACCTCTGACAACACAAGGAAACAGAAGTATTTAGGATATCTAAGAAAAAAAAAAAGTCTATTTCTTCCCTGAAAATAACCTAAACAAAACCATCATAAAAACGTGACCAAATCAAAAAGCAGCCCTGTAGTCATTTCACAACACAGATGAAAAGACCCAAAAAGGGGCAACACCGCCTTTCACCTGCGACACAGCCACAGAGGCTCGGCGCCCACCAGCACGCACATAAAAGTGACGAGCGAGTCGTTGTAATGAAGAGCAGAGGTATACAGCCTTTATCAGATGAGAGGGGATTTGTCAGAGATTAATAGAATTCCATTGTAATATCCATATCTCACAAAGGCATACTCTGACAGGGTCCAATTACTTTCAACAAGCTGGGCCTGCTACACGGACCCTCTGAACCGGAATGGCCCTCCAATCTGTAGGCTTTCGTTCAGACAGATAACACCAACGTGTTTCTCTCTGTGATCACTGCCTAACTTAAATGAGTTAATCTCGTTTTCCAGATGAATTGTTATTTTGTCTCCCGCAGGCTGTGATTACCGGATAAAAGTATTGTGTTAACAGGAGGGCCAGGGTCTTTTCAGCAGTGGATTCCACATTCAGATAACCAGCCAGAGAGGGCTTTCTCTTGCTTGCTGGCTTGCCTTTTTTTTCTTTTTGCTTTTTTTCTAATGTGAAGTAAGAGAGTGGCACTAACAGGAGAAAACTGTGAAATGACACAGAGATAAACCTTCCCAAATAATTACGTAACTTCGTAAGAGGTCAATGGGGCAGTTTATCTTCATATTTCAAACGAGCGTCCCGGTGAACCAATCACATTTACTGCCTACCTCTACATATTTTAAGATGTTATTTGCCTTTCAGTTCATGCCTGCCCTTTCTTTCTCTAACGGCCTTTGTTTCTTAAGCCATTATAATGTGTTTGAGAAGTTCACAAGGGAGGCTATCAGAATATAAATATTTGGAAGCACTGAAATATAACTGGGCAGCATCAGAAAACAGGAGGAAGAAAACAAGCCCGTGATTTCACAAACAGTTCTCTTAAACTGATGAAGCAAGATCCATAGGGTGAAAGTTACAGTCTACAGCACATTTTTCTGAGGTAATGTATTTTCTCAATGACAGCAGTGAGATTCTTCATTTCCTTTTCTTGATAAAACATTAAAAAGAAAAAGCCCCACTGTAACCTCCATTTTTAAAAACTATACCTTTGGGGGTTTAGTGTAGGAGAAGCACAGATGCAAACAGCCAGTCATGCCTTGACCACCAGGACAATTCCTTCAGGGTCAAGAAACACTTGAACATAGACCCCATCTAGGCAAATGCAAACCCACAAACAGTAGCAGAACCTCACTGACTTAAGTCTGTTTCATGCATTTTCATCTGTACAGAAAAAACACAAAACTATTATGTTATTTTAGTATCTAGCGCCAAAGGTAAATAAAATTTGATCTCTGAATGCAGTAGATTTCTCCAGTGGCTCTCCCAGTATGTAGATCCAAGTTACTCCTGAGGTGGGTTAAGTCAACAATTCAGAAACAAGATGCAACATCTGATGGTTGGCAATGTATCACACACTGCCATGAAATGCAGCTGATAAGCTTGTAAAAGCTCCCTGACAGAAAGCCACAACTTTTGTCTGCAAAAAGCCAACGTCTTCAACAAAACATGAGTGAATATTGGTGCATGATATGTGTCTGAAACACACAGCAGCTGTATCCCACCCTGCTGGACAGGCCTGCAGCAGGATAGACCCTGCAAGTCCTGAGCCCCCACTTTTGCAGAGCTGAGGATCTAATGAAGCACATCACAGCTTCCTTGACACTCCTGTGCCTACATTTCCTTCCGCAGGAAAAGAGAGGCTGCGACTGAGGTGGAAAGCAAGTCTGAGGAGTATCAGTCTCTACACAAATATTTGGGCTCTGCCTTTCTGTAGCAAAGAATAACTGACATCAGCAGATGTGAAAATCATTCATAGGTAGCCAGGTTAAATTAATGAAAAGACAATACATTTTGGAGTTTCTATATTATAGAGTTTAAATATTTCTGAATCTCATAATGAAATGAAAAGTCTGTGCAGCTGGAACCACAGTCATCATATCGTTAACTTCCATTTTGATCAAGTTGGCAGTATTCTCATTTCCGGCCAGAGGCAGTTAAGTTCAACCTCTATACTGGGAACTAAGATCATACATAATCTGTCATTTAAAGATCGCTGGTATTTTTCAAAATGGGTAGATGATAACCTAATGGTTCACATTCTCTTACGAAAAACAAGCTTTAGGATTATGCATTACATACAACAGAATGCAAAATGTCTATACAGCATAAGCAAACAGTCAATCATATGCTATTTCTGGGGAAAAGCAATGGAAAAGATTCTAAGTACTTAGGGTGTAAAACCGATGTTGTAGTAAAAACATGTCTTCATTCAAGAAGGTGAACAGAAAAGATCATTTTTACACAGTAAGATTCTCCCTCAGGTATATAAGGCATCGCATTGTTTGCTGGGCTACAAAAAGACATATTCCAGTCTTCTCCACCCAGCACTGCATTTTATTCTGCTTAGCAGGAGACAAGTGATGCAGCCAGGAGAGTGTGAAGTGCTCCTATGCATCATCATAACCAAGATAAGCAGAATTATTTCCTAAATTACAAACATCTACACCGACCACAAATCACTGAGAGGAGCAGGGGATGATGTGGGCGCAGTATGGGCACAAAGACATGGGATTTTAGTGGCTCTTATCAATGCTGCTGCTGCTGTAGGAGCGGGGAGCTGGCGTGCCTTTGCCTTGTCTTTGTCTGAAGAAAGAAGGAACAGTATTTTTCTGTCCTTTTTCAGAAGTGTTTTGATTGCATTGCTTCTCTCGACTTAGTCTAGGAAAGGGTAGGCCTCAGTAGAGATCTCGGAGGCCATAGGTTCCCTGAGGTACATCCTCAGAGGGAGGATTTTTTTTCCCTTTTTCTTGCTTAATTAACAGATCAGATGGGGGAATAATTATGAATAAACATCAGGCAGTGCCATTTAGAGACTGGTCACTTTAACTAACTCGTGATGAGTCTATACACAGCCACACAAGGGATTAAGCTCCCAGCACAGCTGTAACCAGGACTGCTCACATCCTGGCTCCATTTTTTTTTTTTTTGTGCAGGACGCAGCCCTGACATTCTGTTGTTATACAGAAATTCAGAGTTTCCAGTGAATAGTCCTGTTTCAGATCTCAATGGAAGCGAATACTGGTCCTCCTCACAATAATAGTCTTTTCCCAGACAAAGCCAACACTGGTATAGCTGAAATGATGCTAGTAAGAAGTGATGTGAATTGGTAACAAAGAAGCTTGATCAGCGTGATGGAGACAGACAGTCATAGACACAAATTAAATCTCAGACGCAAATTAATTTCTCATTCATTTTTCTGTACACTGGTGCTACAAAACACTTGGTAAAAGTTGCATTAAAGGTAGCAGCTGGAAATTATATTGTTTGAAGAGCTGAAAATATTCTCTGTGGAGAAATTTTAAACCCATAAACTTTTCCTTTTCTGCCTTTTTTAAAATAGTGTATCAAAAAGCATGCAGAGTAGATCTATGAATTGCTACATGGTCTTATTTTTAAATTGCCAGTCTTTTTTATTCGGTGGTCTTAAACTGATAAAATGGACAGCTTTCTTTCTAAGCTAGCTTACATCTCTCCTTTTTTGAAAGCTTCCTAAACATGCAAGCACTCCATAAAAAAGTAACTGGTGCATGCAGAAGCAATGCAGTTCACAAATGAAGCAGTATAATGTCAATGGTTTGAAATTGTTCAGTCTCAGTTGTTTTCCAAGTCAATGCACTGGCAGTCTTGCCTGAATGCAACTAGTCAATAGAGGGAAAATAAATAGAGCATTTCCAGAATTCACCCATCAGCAGTGAAAAGTGTCTGCTTACTATTACACAGTTTTAACATGTCATAATCGTTTTTCACAGTATAGAAACCCTCCTTTTACCTTGGACAAAGAATGAATGACTATTTTAGTACCCTATACATATCTTCTCATAGAAATTCCGAGCAAAGTGTATTGATTATAGTATTGTAAGTGGTATGTGTTATTAAAGTAGAATTGGAATTCTTTAGCCTATTTTTAATGCTACATTATGAACAAAAATTTCTAATTTGGATATCTAAAAGCAGAGACGTCTGTATTTAGACTTCTGAACGGACTCATTTAACATTTCTGTAAGCATCTGTACATTGAAAGAGCTCCCTGTAATTTCAGGTAGAGTTGAACACCACAATTTATACACAGTATTATTCCCATGAAGAATCCTATTGACTATTCAGTGGGACAGGTTTTGCTCGCATAGGTAAAAGCTTTAGTGCCACAGCTATATGACTCTCAGCACCCATACATTAAGTAGTAGAGCGATACAACTGTCTCCTATCTTTCCATCTTTTATTTCTCCCATGCCTGTACGACAAGTGCCATGTCAAATAGCACCACTAGGTTGAATACTACACAAAGAAAGAAAGGGAGCAGACAGGACAGCCACATTGCTACACTTTCCTTTTGGAGAAAAAAAAAAAAAAAAAAAAGGTTATGCCTGCCTCTGCAAGCATCTAGATGCTAAATTGCATCTAAGGTGCTATGCTTACTTAGATAAGGTCCTTGCAATGCCACATAATTACAGAAAGGATCTGCCATAGTCTGAAAAATAAGGAGAAGTATGTCTTTTCCAATCCCCTGCCTTGTTATCTGTCACCTGGATGAAAATCATGTGAAAAAAAATAAAGAGGGGAAAAAAATTCCCCTTCAGACCCAAGAACACGCTAACGCCCATGGATATAAATGTTACAATAAAAGAGCAGGACGACTACTAGCAGAGCTTTTATAGCTTAACAGTATTTTGACAACAAATGTTCATATTTCATTTGAAATTTATGAAACCTTTGTGCCTGTAATCCCATGAGCAGCTACATGGTAAATGAAAGTAGCAGGCAGTCTAGATTAATAATATTTTGCTTCATACTGGAAGAGCATACTAAGGAAAAGAAATCTTGCTTTATCTGCTCTCCCACTTTTTTTTTTTTTTTTTTTTTACAATCTCTGTATTGGAACAGATTCAGAGCTCTAAAATGTGCTTGCAAATATTCACAGATGCCTTATTAATTTATGAGAAACTGAAGGACCCATCACAAGGTATAAACAAGCAATTTAGGAATAACAAGTAGAGGGGTATGATACATGGCAAAATACCACAGCTCCTAGTGTTAGAGAGCTAGCAATGGTTTAAATCAAGTTCAAGGGGAATACCTGGAGTAAGCTCCTGTACTTCACATTCTAATAAAAAATTGGTATGAAAAAAACGGTTGCCCTATGAATCATAACGTTTGCTTTCACATTTTCACAGTTTAGAAATACATATATGCTAAAAGCTCAAGTGTGCTTCTTGCACTTAAACGTATAAGTGTATAAGTGTCTTTTTCAACAGCTCTATTTATCTTTAAGCATATCCAACAGGAAGCGTTGGGGTTTTTTACATTTTTTAAAGTAGTCTCTTAGTGCAAGCTATCATGGCAAATATGATGTGGGCCAATTATGTGCCTAGAAAGTAGATATTTATTTTTATTAAAATCTGTATACCTTTTTTGAACTCTCACGTGGACTTATCACACCTGCACAAGGTATATTATGTTGGTAAGACCACACTCTGATTTCTTGCTTTGTTCCAAAGCATGAGCCACATGAAATGTAAGAGAAAAAAAAGTTAACTTATTTCAAGCAGCAATTGGAGATACATTTTTTAAAAATAGTTATTAAAAACAGTCCTTTTATCCCCGTTTTGTGAAAAAAACAAAAAAACAGCTTTTGTTCAGCTCTTGTTAATTACAAGTATTTCTGTGGCTTTTCCTTTTCAGAGCTTTATGTCAAAACTTAACACTTTAGCCGTTGAAAAAGAGTATCTCTGAAAAACAAATACTGAATTTACCATTAAATAAGATACACAAAAATTCATAGGTACTTGACTTGTAAGTTATTGCACTAAATAAAAGACTTGCTAAAGAAACAAGCATTTAGGTCAAAAACATTGTTGACTGGTGGAAGCCTGGGAAACCACTGGGTGAAGCCGACACAACTGGGGAAAAGTGAATGACAGAATGGAGAGAGAGTTATCTAATAGCAAACTTAAAAACAGAGTCTAGGCAACCTGTATCACGCAGTAAAAACTGTTAAACAGGGCGTTAGACAGCTCTAGGAAAACCACGCGGACACATAAAGGTAAAGAGAGAGACCTAAGAACAATGTTATTGTGGATATTGTGTCACTGAGGGACTCAAGATTTCCAGACTACTGAAAAATGACATTACAAAGGAATTGAGATATGTGATTAGGGTACCAAATCTCTGAAAATAATTCCTTTCTAAGAAAAGGTGAGTGGAACAGGAAAAAAAAAATGCTCCCACTCCTTCAAAAAGAAATGATGATGTATTCCTCTCTTCTTCTTCAATTACTGACCCATCAACTATTAGATTTTTTTTTTCTTTCCTTTGACTACGTAAAGAATACTGTGTTCAGTATGACACATTGGAGAACACACAACTAAGGCTTTAAAATATTTATCTTTTATAATAATGTATGCTTTCTCTTTTATTATGGAAATACAGTCTGCAGTTAAGCTTAATAGATTTCTTTTTTATTTAAATCAACACTATAACCTTTTCGTTACAAATAGTGTTTTCTTCCCAAAATAATGCCCTCTCAGCATATTCGTGTGGGTATCTGGCAACACCAGCTTCAGCTACCGGGAAGAGGAAGATCAGATCACCAGAAAGGAGACTACAAGCATTAACTATTACTGCATCTGAGCATCTCAAAGCTAAATTTCCAACCTTCTGGTAATTTAAAATGCCTGTTTCAATCAGCTGCTTAATCCTGAAAGGTATTTGTTCAACCCATCAGGGCACTATGTAGCTTCTGGGGAAACAAGCCCTGCTTACTGTAGACCTCCTGCCATGGGCAGAGTCTGCATGGTAGGCCATCACATCGATGTTGGCCTTTCGAAGAGCAAGACATTTTAGGAAAGATGATTTAATGGTTCATTGAAGAAAATAAAAAAAAAAAAAACACCAAACTTACAAGCCTGAGTTTTCACTAATATACTGCAATTAATCTTTACCACCAAAACCAGAATATGAGAGTTATATTGTTTGAGTTCTGTCCTCATAAATACACTTTGGATTGTCAAATATATTAGCAACCGAAGGAAGTCTTCCATCAGCATCTCTGCTGAGTGGATTCAATAACAGTCTAACCAATTTACTATAAAACTTTTATAGAAGCATTATATACTTGCATCAGGTTCACAGTTTTATTAATTTTCACAGATTTTATGGTTTCTTGAAGTTCTTACGTCTGAAAGAATGAACTGATACTTGAAGAAAGCTGAGTCTAGTGGGAAAATGATCTGCTTAAATACCATTCAGTCTCATAAAAGAGTAACTATACAGTAGTTATATCACCATCTACATTTCCATATTTATAAAAATCGATATAGGTATAATCAGTTGATAACTTCTGCTCCTTCTAACGCACAATAAAATAAGTCTTACTGATCAGCTTTGTAGTTTAACTGCTAATTTGGAGGAAAAGGAGGGGAGTCTTGAAGGACAGCAGGGCAAAGGGAGGTTTAGGGGATTTTTTTGCTTTCTAAAGAGAAAGGTCCAGGAAGTAATTGTTCCTCTGAGTTCACTTCAGAATGCTCCAGCGCAATAAATTACAGACAGGACTTTTCTTCCTTTCCAAAATAGGACTAAAACATTAACATATTTTAACATTACTATATTTAATGAAGTGAGATTTAATCAGAAAATGTTGGCTTTGTTTCTGTGTCCTGCACTGGTAGCCAGCTAAGTCCAAGAATCAACTTTAAACTTCTTCACTAATGTTTGACCTGAAAATCAGATATTGCTTAAGGAAGTATACACTGTACCATGCTATTTTGCTTATGATACCAGAAACTATACAATTATTGAGTAGCTATGCACCTATCCAGAGCCTAAAAACCAAGTCCATTATTTGTACTTACATAATAATTCCACGATAGAACATCTATTACCACACGAAAAAGCACAGCTTACGTAACAGTGTAATTATGTAAGAATAGAATAAGACAAGAGAATAGTGTGGAATAAAACCTTGCGTGAAGTAGAGTGCATTGTTGCCTGCAAGCGAATGGGTTTCCTAAGTAAGAGGTAAGTGCCTCTCCCTCCTAGACCTGAGGAGTATCGAGCACACCACTTCAGAGTCTGAGCAATGTGACAAAATGAACACGTAGTCTCATCCTGCACCATGTAGATAAGCCCTGCCAAACACATTTATTTATAGCGTGTGTGTATATATATAGTATATACATAGTATATAGAAGTGTACGTATATAATGCATAGAAGTACAGAAGTATATATAGTATATCCACATCTATATATACACACTATATACATACTTCTATGTATACATAGAAGTGCACGTATATCCAGAAGAGCAAGAGTGTGAGTGTGTATATATACACACACATACTTCTGGATAAAGGAACGGCAGAGAGAATTTTTTAGTGGAATCGATCTGAACTGGAAGCAAGTTCCTGGGCTAAGATTGAGCCATCAAATCCTCTTTGTGTGTCGTACGGAGGGGCTGCACTGCACCCTGGCATCAAGGGGAGTTTGTTCCTCCCACCAAGCCCAAGGCAAAGCCCATCTTGAAGACAAATGGGCTCTACTATACAGGTTCAGTTTCATGTTTACTTAGACTTAAAGTCTTTTGAGCCAAGTAAATGGATTGAAGCCAGAAAATTTGCTAGTTTGTGTATTTTCAATTAAACAGAAAAACTGTAAATAAACTGGTAATGCTGGGGGATTGAGTGTGCTTAACCTGGGCTTGCTCTGAACCCTTTTTTCCAGCTGCGTAGACTTTGGTATTACCCCAAGAAACAAACAAAAACTTTTAGTGAGTAAACAGTGTTCAGTGGCTCTGACAGCAGTTCCACAAGAGCAACTCCAGGAAAGAAGCTGTGATGATTTTGAAATATCTTTGGTCCAGATGGTATTTTTATTGTTTTCACAACGTCATGTTTTTACTAATACTTAGATATACACAACTTCAAAAATAAAGCTGCACTAACTCGTAAAGCCAAGTCCAGTATTTTTGTTATTTTTCCCCGTATTTTCTCCACACTCAAACTAGCTGAATCAAACTGAGCTAATTTCATAACAGAGCAATATCTTCAAAGGTGTATTTCCTAAATAAGATAATATCCAGTGCATACTGTATCTGCAAGCAGTGAGAGATCTGAAATGTATGCTTTAAGGAGAGAAGGGCATGACAAGATCTGATAAAACTCCGGATACCTCATCTCAAATATACAGAATAAAAGAAGAGTCTTCTTCAAGGTATGACACAGACAAGAGTGAACAAGCGAAGGAAGACAATAAGAAGTTTTACAGTAATATCAAATACATCCTTATTTCTGTTGTGCATATGACTTCACTTGCGTGAATCCTCTGTGTATTTTAAGACCACAGTTTTTAAAGGGTTCAGTCGGATATTTCCTCTACCCTTCACCCCAGTGCTCTGAGCCATAGGTGACCTGGGGTTGTATTACAGGCTTTTCTTTTTTTAACCAAAATTCTGCTCTCACTTAAGAACTATATTTATAAAAAACAAGGAAAAGAGCCTTAAATATAATATTCAGTATGCCATATCATAAATCAAGACATAGTACTCTCATACAGCTGTAAATCGTTTTCCTCTGCCACCCACAAAGACCACATAAACCAGGAGTGTTGATCCACAGATAACAAGTTACCCATCCAGAAGGCATTTAATGGATTCTCTCTCATCATTCAGCCATATAAAGGTCAAATATAAATTTCCTAATAAAACACAGAAACAAAAATACAACAATTAGAGCACCCCAAAACCACAAAAATGTACCTGCCTCTGAATACCTGGTCATTTAATTCCAACTGCATTAATTTTTATCATAGCTCAACTGAACAAGTGCTTTAACATATTTAAGATCTGAAGGCTACAGTAGCTCAGATTTCCAGTCTGATCTCTCTCATGCAATTTCTGAGCACAGCACAAAAGAGAAAACTAAATGAAATTCAGAATCTTTTTTTCTTTAAAAAAATCTAATAAATTTTGTAAATACATGCATTTCAGTTGTTCAAACTAAAGATTATTTGTATTTCCTCAGCCAAGCACTGATAATGTTGAACAGAAACACAGTTTCTACGAAAATATCACAAATGTGGTAGCTATACATTCATCCCAACTAATACCTTTTAGTTGTCTTATGGCACTAGTCCAGTTCTACAACACATAAGAAAAAGGAATAGTCTTTTTTTTGTATTTCTTTTCACAGGAAAGATAAAGACTGGTCTGGTTTTGGAGAGTAGTTTAGTACTAGTAGTAGTCCAGCCTTCCCCCATGTGTGTCTTTCCAAACCATACCAAAAGAAGCGAAAACAAAGCTATGCTGAACTTTCCTCAGCAGAAGTGGAGATTATAAATTGCTCTGAAAGCTTCCTTGACTTTAAAATACCAGATTTTACTCTTTCACATCTGAGAAGTCCCAATGTTTCATGTTTCCTCAGCTATCATCCTCTGCTACTCATGCTCTTTCATATCCCTCATACTTGACCATTTTCTGTTCTCTCTACCCATCCCAGCACCTCTCCAATTTCTTCATGTATCCAACAAATTATCTCCTTCCCTATTTCCCCTGGATACTATCATGATAAGTTTAAATTAACAACAGACCCAAGATGAAACTAACATAACAGATACCTACCTAATGGTAGATACAAGCTACCGAGAAACATTGTGACTTTTTATAAATTAAATAAAACTACAGTATGAGAGATTCTGCTTAAACCTTTGGCATGATAATAATTATAATAATTCACATAGTTAAATAATTGAAAAAATTAAGAACCTTAGTCAGTTTTAGGTGGTTTTTGACAAAAGTCTCCTTTATCATTCATATGATTTTTAGTTAGAAATTTCAACTACTGCCTTCAAGATCTTAAATAAGAAATCAAAGGGCCAACACGAAAATAAAACCAGTTAGTTTAAATGATGTATCAACCAGGAAACCGTAAGGTAAACTGAGATATATACACTTATGTTACAAGTAACTCATGGCAGTCACAACTTCTCTTTTCTCGTATAGAATCAATACGTTGTTGTGCTTCTTCAAGAGAAGCCCAAGTAAAATATATCCTTTTGGAAAAGAGATCTTCTTACACACAGTATAAACATCTGATGAACACAGATATTAATAAAATATATATAATAGTTATTTTCACCTTCAATTAAATTGTGCCCTATTTTATAGTGCTGAAATCGAAAAATCTTAAAATAACAACAAATCCCCAGGCATCTACTAACAAGAGTACTACAGAGATTTAGAGGCCTCTAGTGATCTCTGGAGTGCTAGTTTGTGTACCAGCATCAGACTGATGTTAAACCTGCATTGAAATACCTTCATTTTGGTTTTGTTATGTGGGGTGGGGAGAGTATTATTTTCTATTGCATTAGCACTCTGAGAGCTCAGCCAAGATCAGGTTTCACTGTCCAGCACAACAAAAGCATACGCAGAGAGCAGTCCTCCAGCTCCTGCAAGCAGAGACTCTTACTGCTCATGTTCACTATTTCAGAAACCAAACTCCAGTACAATATCTGTGCCCGTGGCATATGGCAGGCAGCAACATGGATTACCAACAGTGATGTGTGGGCACGGGCACCCAGAGTCCTGTTTGCATGCACCCAGGTGGTAAACAAAGATACGAAGTTTTAACAGCAGATTTAGAGGTTGGTTCTTCCCTTATTTTTAGTTCAGGAATATTATGTATCAGTTACAACAAAAGAAACCTATGTGTGGTGAGGCATTCCAGAATTTTCCTGTTTAGATACTCTTGCTTCACCTTTTCAAGATCACAAGTTGTTTAAAGTATTATCATAGAGCAAAGACACATGAAAAAACTCAGCTGTTGTCTTCATCATACCAGCAGGCAGGACATACTTTCCATGCGTAATCCAAAAACACAGTAACAACTCACCAAAGCTAATATGTAAAGGCATCTTGTCATGAACCCTGTCCAAAATGCACCATTTCAAAACTACAAGTCAGATAGGCAGGGCTTCTCAAGAGATAACATTTTTTTTTTCAGCCAAAATTCCTCCCCTCCCACACCCTTCCCTATAGAGTTCTCAGCAGCAAAGCAATTTACTCTGGTTACTAAATCTACAATGCTAAGAGCATTTTTTCTTCTCAAAGTCATTTAGAGGGATGGGTAAACCAGACTAGGTCAAAAACAACAAAAAAAAAGAATTACAGTGCTGAATTTTCACACAGATATAACTAAACCTTTTTGCAGGATGGATTAGTTTGCAATTCCTCTGAGCCCTACGATTTGCAGTGAAGCTGCACGCCTGGAATTGTGACAGCGAAGTATACGGCTGGCACAAAGTCGCCATCTATCCTCAGTGCACAAGAATTCTTGAAACAACCTGGTAGCTCCTAAAGCAGCAACAAAGAGGTCCACAAAGAGCAAAGTCCAGAATAATATTTAAGACATATGATTCATTTGGTATATTTGATCCCAAACATTCCTGTTATTCCTGAAGAAGTTCTCAAGGAGAGAAGATTACAGAAACTTTCCTGGTGATTAGGAGAAGAAATAAAGATGCTGCCACTCCCTGTAAAGCAACACGATTCTCAAAGTAATTTTTAATAATCTTTCTAGCAATACTTTCTAAAGCCAGGTATTTTTCCTGTCTCACAAAAACAAGAGTGATTTTTAAAGATGTCGATTTAAACACATTTTTAAGAATTTGCCCCTTTTCGTCTTTCTTAACTCTTTGGAAATTATGAATATGCGATGTAGTGTTTTCCCTATGTTTAACTCATCCACAAATGGATGATTTATAGTTTGTGGTTCAATACTACAAAAACATCTCAGTGTGGACTCACCACTAAAAAGAGCTCGACTCTCTCTTTTCCTATATTTTACATCCTGCCTCAGGCTGAAGATCTGGAAAAAAAATTCAAGCACTGAAGTCTCTTACACTGTCGAACAGTTTCCCTATGGTGGTAGTAAATGTCCCAGAGCATGAGTCGTTTATAACTTCTACAGGAACAAACAAACAAAAAATATGTAACAATATACACTAGGAAGTTATTTTAACCTCACAAGGGGCGGTTAGGCAAAATGCTCTAGTATGACGTTTCCACCTATGATGCCTATGACAGCAAGAAGAAAATAGAAAATATGACCAGTCATCATGTATTTTCCATCTGAAACATCCTTAAAAGCAAGAGCAGCAGACAGCAGGCAAACTGGGATGGGATTTGTCTTGCAGTGTTTCTTTTTTTTACAGCGATTGAGCCAACAGTGGTTGTTCAGTTCCCCTTCCTCTCGGCTACAAAAAGAGACATATCCTCTTGCAAATGGAGATCAGATACTGGTTAAAGATGCGTGCAGGGCGACAGAGGCAACATCAGCCAGGCTGGCAACAGCCATCCTGTACTGTAAGTTCCCGGCAAAGAGCTGCGAAGATACTGGCACAAAAATCTGCACTGCATATTGCTGCAGCATAATTAATTAAGCCTGACAACACCCCTGTGAAATACAATAGGTCTAACCACTAAACCAAATCATCCTTATAAACATCCAAATGTCAGCAAGTGAATTTATGTCAGATTTGCTATTCAATCACAGAAAAAAAAAAATCACATATAGCTTCAAAAAAAGCACTTTACATCAAGTAAAGCGCTCTCTTATATTTTTGAATAGTAATAAAGAAATCAAAGGTATGACAGCCTTTTACAGGGATAACACCTCAGAACATTAGTAGATAAATCTTTGAAGAGGTAAGACGTGTTATCAGGATTTCCAATTGCAGAATCATATACTGTACTTCAGAATTCTCTGACACTATACATAAAATATTATAACTATTAATTCATAATGACAACCTAAATAATTAAAATAAACCAAAATCTCATTAATATCAAGACCCTGATAGTTGGATGGGTTAGGTGGGAAGGCAAAATATACTTTGTAGGCTATTACACCTTTAGGATCAGGTATCCCTAACAACACACACCGAGACAAACAGAGACACATGTTCCAAAAGTAACTCAAGCTCGGTTCTTTACGACTTTAGCTTGAAGGATTTTAGTTTCTGTATAATCTTTAAAGTGGAAGTGCAGTCACTAGCCGCTGGCTGCACTGTTTATCATAAAGTCAGCTCACTTAGTGTTGTCCAATTAAAATAAACTACAGCTGCAATGTATCACTATTTTTTCCAAGTATCTGAAAATATTCCTGCAAAGCCCAATCTCCAAAAATAAAACATAAATGAAAAGCAACAGTTCACTTGGCAATCACCTAGGAGAGGATGTTTTGACATTATTTTCATGTTATTAAATGCACATTTTCCACTTAAAAACAAGAAGCTCCTGTCACAAATGATTTATATTTTTAAATACTTTATATGACATAAGAAAGGCATATAATGGCTTGCTGCTGTAACCTTTTAAAATAAAATATAGGAATACAAACAATATCATTTTCCTTTGATAATTTGACTATTTTGCCGCTTATTGCGACAGACAGACAACATTTCAGAGCTAGCCAACGCAATACAGTAGCATTAAATGAAAAATCCAAACTCCATCTGACTTACTACAGTATGTTCACTTGATTTTAAATGACTTGTCTTCTATTGCTTCCTTCTAGTTCATGCCTGGAAAATGACAGACTATAAAACTTTTCTTTATCATCTTTTAACCAACTATGGTTTCAAAACGATTTATTTACGTAAATTTGGGAAAACCAGGGTCTTATGACATGTTTGTATGCTTTATTTCAAGCATGATGAAAGAATAAGAAATAAAGTACGAACTTTTTTTTCTTTGCTACTGACTTTGTTCTAGTTCTTCCAGACATCGCACTTCTAAACTCAGGCTGCCACCAACAGACAGCATACAGGCAAGAGAAGATGATGTTCATCTGCAGTGCACAGATGTGAGGCAGCAGAAAGGCCTCCTTCACTAAACAGCAACTCATGAATGTATATTAAAAAAAAAAAAAAAAAGTAACTTTCGTATGTTCTGTAAAGTTCCTATGCAGAAGATTTCTGGGTGGATAGCACTACAAAAATTACGCAAACATCTTAAAGTACCTAAAGAAAGTTTATAACTAAAAAAGATTTTGTGTGGCTGGAGATACACAAATTTTCTTACAGATGATTTCTAAAAGTTAGACCGTATTTAAAGAACAACACTGCACCTTTAAGAAAATGTTATTTTTCCTGAGGCCCTATCAAGGTAAATTTCATCAGTATTCAAAGAATGAGCAAAGCACTTCAACAATTTATTTCAATAAAAGAAGACTTAGCTGAAAGGAGTATAAATGATGAGAACTTGCTTTAAACTGATTTATTCCCTGCAGCAATAAAAGGAATGTTTCTTCACTCAGCTGTTTAATATGCAAATATGCAGAGCATCCAGCTTCTGACAGCACATCATTAATAAAACCTTGCACTAAGCAGAGCTCCCGATATTTCATCCTGATGAAAATACATGATGATGATTTTAGACTGTATAATTTCAGAGTTGGAACAATGTACTTCCCAGTGATGGAAACTCAGCGATCCACAGTTCTAGCGTAGATTTTTTAATAAGTTAACCTATTTCTGTAAGAGAGACACGTCTGTTTACAAGAATTGTGAACACGAAAAAGCTTGTCACCAAACCCTCTCAACTGGACAATCCAAACCTTAGCTTGGGAATCAGTACAAGAAGAACCGTGTTATTTATAGTAGAACACAAGAGTTAATTTCTTTTTTAATCAACTAATTCCTCTCTTATTTACCAAGCTTCATGTACTAAAAAAATTCCCTTCACCTGTATACCTATATATACAACCTGACACGTTTTCAGCAAATCTGGAAATTAATGCTATCCCTTAAAATAAATTAAAGCAAAAGAAGGGAAAAGGAAAAAAAAAATCTGCAATTTTATACTTCTTTCTATTAAAATCTATGAAGATGAAGTCCTATATTTGACCATGCTGTAGCATTACACTTCTCGTGTTTATAGCCGAATTAAGTAAGTACACATGCTTTTTTCTTCATTGCTTGTGCTAAAACTCTTACACTCTTTCCAAAGAAGTTTTTTAAAAGGTTAAAAACTATTAAATGTTTGAAATGGGAGTGGAATATTTGCCAATACTTTGCTCTGAAGTCTTTCCAGTCCAAAGTTGGAAATTGGAAGCTGTACAGAAATGTTAAATTTTTAAAGCATCCCTTTGTGCAGAATTGATCCTAATGAGTGACACAGAACGTCCATTTCTGCATTGGAATTAATATTGACGCAGATGAAGTTGATCACTTTATGACATGGAAACCTGAGGAGCACTCATTTGCTTGCAAGAGTAGGCAACAATTAACAACTTGTTCAAGTCTGGTATTTTGTTTTTTTTTTTGCTGAAATACGCTACTCTTTTGCCACTGTAGTCCTAGGTCAAATATAAAGACAGACACCTTTTGTGTTTTAATTCAAAAATATTTCTACTATGATTGAATCATTTAGCGTATTTCAAAAAGTTCGAAGGATTTTCGAAGACCATTTCCCACAGGGTACTAGGAAACAAAACACCTTCAGGGCTAAATTTCAGGAGAAGTCTTGCAGGTTTTAGTAAACTTCTCCTAGCCAGTACTTTACATGTTTCTGTTTTCTGTGCGTGGCAATACTCCTCATAACTCAAATGGGATTAACCAATTAAACATTTCCCAGTAGTCTCTAAAATAGCTGCTCTTGGCATGTTTTTTGCATGGAACAAACCTCAGCGGGAGGATATGATAGAAATCTTGCACTATTTAAATATAGAATTGGGACATCAAAGAAAGGGTTGTATTGAAATAACATGGATAATTAAGGAAGTGGAGAACAGTAATAACTGATTTACATAAAATGCTAATAAGCTTCTTGACTTGTTCGGCAATTTCTGCTTTAGGCACGGTAACTGTGGGTTCAAATTTGTGTACTAATTTTATTTTAGTATTTTCTTTTTCTTCCTTTTTCTCCCCCTACTTTTTAAGCTCTCTACAGCCAGGCCACTTTGTACCTGGCACCAAAGCCTCTTCAAAACAAAACGCCAAAGAAATCAGAATCCAAACATAAACTTGTGCAAAAGTTTTGTACACGTTCATATCCATACATGCACACAAAGCACAAAGTGTAAAGGCTTTAATTACTTGTCTGCATGGGTATGGATTCAGATTGCATCCCTTCTAGTTTAGCTGACTTTCATGTCATACCGAATAATGTGTTACAAACGATTAACGACATATTAAAAATGTTAAATGCTCTTCACAATTGCCAGGACTGAAAAACTTTGAGAACAACTGGAGTGTAATGGGAAGAACACATTTCCATGGCATTACACTTCGTGTTACTCGGATGGGATGATTAGGGCACTGCATCAACGCTACAGGTTACAGCTATTTTATACTGTACCCTTGTGCCATTTGCTTCTGCGAAGAAATTATATGCTCTGAAATTCTTGTTTTATTTTACTCTCCTACTGATCTCTCCTCACAGCGCTACAGCAGCAGTGGCTTTGAGATGTGAATGTGAATGAGTGTCTGAGCCGTTCCTTCAGGACATGTCTGCGTATTGACCTTCAGCTTACCCTGTTTCCCTGTGAGCCCTCTAAGCATGATCCATCGCTTTCTCAGGCCATTCTCCCTTCACCCCATTGATGGGTTTCAGAGCTACTTAAATTTCAAAGTCCTGATGTGCTGCAGCAGTGGCCAGGGCTCAGCTTTGCTCACTTATAGATTGTACAAGGTCACAGTAAGGGAAGGGGAAAAAAAGCCAGAGCATTTATCAGGATGTATTGCTTTACTTTTTCTATCCATCACAAAGGCGATGATTCTATTTTAGTGAAAATCCATTGAACTCAGATCAAGTCAGATGGCTGTTATCATTGGAAACTCAAGAGCTGTCACACCATAATCGGTACAAATGATGAACACTGAAACGTGGGGCTTGAGGCCGCTTAATGGTCTTTAGTGAATTTTTTTCTGTTGCTTTTTAAACACCACAAAATCATTTTACTTAAGTGATTTCAATTTGAGAACGCTAAGATTTTGTTATGCAAGCACAGTTGATTCCATTACAGATGATCTGACAGCAACTGTGCAATTAAATGTTTTCTCCAGTGTGCCCTCTCCCCCATGCACACACCAGAACACGCATGTAGACCACCCATACAATCACAATTATTTGCCTCAAAGCTGTTCTGATTCTGGTCATCTTCTGTGACACACTTTCCACTTGTAACAGGCGATGACGCCATGCAACGTTAACAGGCACTTCTGCAGCAATATTGCTTTGCATTTTGTGCATGAGCTTTGCTAAAGCTTCCTTGTTCTAGAGCTACCCCTGTGAGAAGGAGCTGTGTGTACGCAGGGAAAGGGGAAAGCAAATCAAACCACATTTCTCTTTTTCTTGAATCACAAATAGCGTAGTGAATATTACCTTTTAATAAAAAATTGGGGATCTTGACCATACTTAAAGGCACCATAAAATTTTCACTACATGGATACGGAATTAATGGCTATTATTCAGTATAACCACAAGTGCACTTGAATTGCGTCAGGAGCACAGTACAGAGGCGTGCAAAGGAGCAGGGTACAGCCATCACACCTGACAGAGAGCTCCTTCTTCCCTGCAGTCCAAGCATGCTAATTATTCTCATACTTATGCTTCATTCTGCTTCCTATCAGTTGTGACAGACTCACACTCTACTTACTTGTTTTGATTTCACCACATGCACACAAGAAAGACCAGCTATCTCAGGTTCTAGGGGACCTTGACAGATAATTAAAATGCCTCTCTAATTAAGAGAAAAATAGCAACAGACACCAACTTTGCCCCAGACAAAAACAAGCCATTCCACAAAATTGTTATTTTCCTACTGAAATCCCATAACAAAATAATTGCCATCCAATTTTTGAAAGGAAAAAAACATGAACCCAACCCTCTTCAAACCCAGACAAACCCATTTCCCAGACAGATGATTTACAGTACTTATTCAAAGTAAACATATCCAGCTTCACAAGCACCGGCAAATCTTTGCCTTGAACGTCCCCTCCTCCACCACACCTACAGAATATGGTGGAGGAAAGACATGATCATTATGTAGGAATGTCCTAAACTACCAGGAGCTCTTTATTCTTTAAAACTATGTTTAGATCTTAGGTTTTGACCTCCTCCCATGGAGCCGGAACAACACATTTTGAACAAGAATTACCTCAAACTATATGAGAGTTCAGGAGGGACAAAGGAAACAATCATTTCCACTTAATGATGAAGAACAGAACATTTTTATTAGTAGTAGCATTATTAAAAAGCACACATAGCCCCTTATAAAGAGAATAGTCAGAGCCTGCTAATTAACTTGGCAGATTTAAGTCACCTGCCACTGCCTTATTCACAAGGCCAGTGTGGCCTTTCCAGTCACCTATGGCAGCTTTAAGTCTGTTCTAGTATGGTTTCTGCTTCCAGTGAAGTGCAAAACTGAAAAGAGAAATACACCTACTGCAAAATGGACTCCAGCCACACTTCTCTCCTGCTTTCTTCCTAGAGCAGGCAGTCTACTGCACAAAATGCTTGCACATTTTATAGTGTAGCACAGTGACTTTGCTGTCTCCAAAATGTGTCAACAGTCACAAAAGTGGAGTGGAGATCATGCAGTGGAGATCTCTGTGCATCTGGACATCTAATATAAACAAATATTTCATATTTTTCCTGAATAAAATTTCTGAGCAAAGCCACAGTGAACACAGGCCTGTAGTTCCTCTCCGTTTTCAGCCATCAATGCTTCCAGCAATCTGGAACAGGCCATGGTGAAGGCTGTGCACAAACTCTTCAGGAGCCCCTTTAAAACTCCTGCAGAGTGGCATTAATAAGCCTTAGTGTAATGAAGGGTCAACCCCTGTGCTCTGTGCTTCAAGAAGCAGAAAATCTTAAATAGAGTAGTATTATGTCTTCAAATCTTTTTTGTTATAAACATTAAAACAAATACACTTTTGGGAAGCTCTATGTTTAAAATAGTATATTTTTCTTTAATGAGAAAACTACATCTTAACCTTCAGTCTAACAAAAAATGATGATAATTTTTGTTGATATTTCAAATGTACCATGTAAAAATTCACAGACTTTTAGCTGTAGTCACCTGTGCATACACTGCATGCTCCAGGGAGAGCATACAACATAATAAGATGTATTTTCAGCAGTGAAATATCTTGGGCAAATAACTGGTTTCCTCCTATCTTATAGTGGATATTCAAAGAGATGCAACTGCTAAAAAATATGCTTAAAATACATATAATGAGAAACTTTTTATTGCTCACTGATTTGCAAGATAAATTAAAAGAATACTCTTTGAGCACCACATTGACCTAAAATAATCCAATTATTACTTTTGAAATAATACGTTTGTTTCAAAACTTAAGATGGGCAACACTAGTGCCCCCCTAGAGCAGGGACTGTGCCAGAGGACTCTTTGAATGGCTGCAGTTAAGCAGAATGGTTTCTTCTTTGTTTCCGTGACTTGAACTCTTTTATCACACAGGGGACATCTGAAGAGTAGGACATGCGTTGTTCAATTATACCAGTAAGGACTAATTTGTCGTCACCAAATTTCTGATGTCATCTGTTTTTGCAAACAAGCCTTCTAGCTCTTCTCTACCTCTTTTTGTCAACTATCTAGGTACTGGGCTATCTGCAAGAGAGATGTACAAATCAGGCACTTGTATTTTTCTTCTTTAAACCTCTTGCTTCCTATCCTATCTCAAACTTTTAATGCAGTTTTTCTTCCCACAGAAGGGAAATATCTTCATCATTTCCAGCAACCCTGCTGTCTTCTGCTGTTGTTTGGGACAGTGAGCAGTAGTGGGAGGTTTCACCACAGGTCTTTAATTCCTTTGAACATTTCGATCTCCTGCTGAACAGGGCCAAGAAATGGATATGCTCATTTTGGGGCATGTGATTCATAGAACCCACTGTAACACAGCAAGGTCTGGCTTCTCTAAGTTTTAATGTCACATGGTTTCCCAAAGCACAAGGGCCTTTCCAGGTCTTATTTATTTTTCCCACAAAGTCAAACTTTTCAAGAATACATCTGTAAAAGCCTGAATCTTTCTGGCAAATAGCATATGGGCCCAAATCCTGACAATTTAGTTTAAGCAATTGAAACCTCTCTAATTAGATAATTTAAAAAGGGAAAAAAAAAAAAAAAAAGGCAAGCAAATCAAACTGAAAGCCTTTGGCTTCTATTTTATATCAACAAAGACATGTTTTCATCATACTGCTCTTGCAGGTCATGAATCTTAATTGGCTGATGTCAGTGAAGTGCTCTGAAATCCCGATACGGTATCGAAGTTAGCATAGAAATATGAAACATTTGTCAATGATTCACTAAATACAGTACTTAGAGAAACAGGAATAAAAGACAGAGCATGGATTCTGGAATGAAAATACACACAACATTTTCAACGAGCTTCAAAAAAGAAATAACAAAAAAGTCCATCTTAAACGATTTTTGCTGGACACGAAAGTCACTGAAACTTCCAGCACTTAAGAGGTGCTTTTCCTTTTCTATGGCTTATACATCTTTCAGGTATCAGTGGCGGCGGCTGTAGCAGGCGATGTAAAGAGCTGACGCTCCTGCTTGGGAAGGGAGCATGGTGGGCTGCCACCAGAAGCACGACAGGCACTTGCACTCCAAGCAGGCCTGACATTACATGTCCCCATCCCAAATAATAGCTTTATATTCAATTCCATCCACTGGAGATGTCAGCAAGGGAAACAAGGTTATGTGGCAGCAGCTACCATATTTTACCTATCTATATAAATACATTTAAACATGTGGGAAATAAGGTTAGGGGAGTGACCTTGAGGTATGGACTTTTAGGCTAGTAACCCTCACGTAACTCCAACCTGAACACTGCAAGTGGGAGAAAAAACAGTACATGATACCAATACATCTACTATAAATACCCACGGGAAAGAATTAAACCTGCTATGTGCTTTAACACGGCCCCCGTCTGTGAACTGGGAATGCTTTTGTAGTGTGCTGCCTCACAGAGCAGACAAGCTTCTTAATAAGTGGATGTTAGGAGAACTGAAGCAAAACTTTTATCTTTACTATTAAATCTCTCTTTTCAATCACTAAGCTCCCTATGAAACAGCCTAACAATGCTCCTATTAGGTAAGCAAGGGACAGAGTGGATGCAAATCCCGACTGAATTAACGTGCTTGCTCCTGAGTCAGCGTTGGGCCTTCCAGTGTCAACCTTGCCAATCAGCATGTCTGGTTTTTCCCATTTCCCAATGGCACAGAGCTCATCTTGTCTCTGAAGAGACGAATCCCAGTATGTGGCACCTCTCCAAACTAGCACCACAAACCAAGGTGGGTTTCAGAGTCTAATTAGCATTACTGGAGAGTGTTCATCTTTCAATAACCTCCACAGTATTTAAACAAAGCAAATGGAAGACTGTGGCCCTATAAAGTAGCGGGTTAGTTTGTAACATCAGATAGTAAGACGTGCACACCTAGCAGTGGCTCCTTGCCAGTTTTGGTTAGCAGAATTAGGATATGAACCTGGGATCTCTCAGTGACTAGGTGCTAGTGCCATCAAAGCCGCCTGACTTCAAACATCCTGTACAGGTTCTGAAGTCTCTCATTCCTCCACTGTCTTTTGTCCCTCTCCGGTTTACCTAATAGATGATCCTAACAATTCACATTGGCAGTCCTTTGTAGTGTAATGAACACTATGTGGTCTGATGAATGCAACCACTGCACAGAAAACGTCAGTTCTTTCATTAAGAAAACCTTCCCAAGTTCATTGTATTGAACCAGCGCTCCAGCTATTAGGCTGATACAAGACACAGTCAATTCCAGTTACACTTTAAGTGACTATTCATGTTCAGTGAATTCAATTTTGAAACCTAATTTATATATGTTTAGATATTTACATGATAGCACATTTTTTCCAACCTATATGCCTTTTTCTGAGCTTTCTGTTATTATGGGGGGGGGAGAGAAAGAGGGGATCATATTTCCCAACAGATCCTGAAAATGCAGAGCTGATGGAAAAGACACTGAAAACCAAATCAGCACCTTTCTGCGTCTATACTTGCACAGAACTCTGAATTACTTGTAGGCAAAATAAATTGCAGTGTACGCATTTATTAATGTTAAATAAAATATCTGCATGAATTTCTTTTAAAAATGGCTATTGTTCTTTCACATTTATTTCTCAGGACCCATTTTCTGCTATTAACCAATACAGTACCTCCTCGTATGTAGTACTACAACTAGTGGCATGTAAACTTT
The DNA here is from genome assembly GCF_009769465.1 of Tauraco erythrolophus. Lineage (NCBI taxonomy): Eukaryota > Metazoa > Chordata > Aves > Musophagiformes > Musophagidae > Tauraco > Tauraco erythrolophus. The sequence continues at coordinate 16,342,769 of NC_141479.1, read as the reverse complement.
TAAAACAGGTAATTAAAAAAGTTAAGCTATTGCTGCTACTGAACAGAAAGCATTAGTTCTTTCATTAAGAAAACCTTCCCAAGTTCATGGCATTGAACCAGCACTCCAGCTATTACGCTGTGCGATGACACAGTCAATGTCTGCTACAGCATCAATTCAATTTAAGCATCTTTTTGTTATCGCCAGCCTTTCTGTACTTTCTTTTAACCTACTTTGTTTATTGACAATTATCAGAGGACCACTGGTTCCAAAAGATAGGCATATTTTCATGATATGTATCCTCTACAGCCCACAGTAGTAACAGTATTTCTGTACAGATCATGCTGAAGTCTTTGAAGCATTTACAGTGCGCATAGATCTTGCTATAGCTCTTCAGAATTAAAAAATAAACAAGGTCTCTTATTCCATCAATTGGATATTGAACGACAGAAATTTAGTTTCACATCCAGGTATTCAAAAAGAACAGGTGGTTTAGGTTTACTTCTTTTGAAATATATTAAAAAAATGTTTCCATTAACATGGAATTGTTTTAAATGAAATACAAACTATCAAGTCTACTTTTCCACAACAACAACAACAAACATTATCATATCTTGACTTTACCAGGGCTTAACATGCTTGCGGACTAAAGCTCTGCTGTTTGGGAAATAAAAATACCTTTCTTAATACTGCATTTCATAAAAGAAATTACAATCATGGGATGCAGGGACTTTGTGGCTCGATACACTTTGCAAGCGGAGAAGGGGGATGCCCTTCAAAGTTAGAGGGTAATCATTATTGACCTTGTGCATTCAAGACAGCATAGCAGGTTTCTATATAAAGAAACTTACAGAGAGGTCACTGGAAGCAGTAGCGAAGAGACATAAAAAAAGGAGATAGGAGAGAATACAGCGTCGGTTAAGCAAGTTAAAAATTTAACTACAAACAGATTCAGGAAGTGAAGGCAAAAACAAAAGAACATTTTCTTTGTAAGTGTCATGCAAATTTATGGTTCTGCATTAAATGTTCATTATCACTTAAGTAGCCTTTACAATGTAATTATTAACTTTTATAGTTTCTAGGAAGTTTTTTTCTCTTCTTTCCTACACACAGCGTGAGCACTATGATTTTTGAACAAAGGGGCATGTGCTCAGGGCTGGCACTAGGCAAGCAGGAATTTGGGTTCTGGTCTTCCCTCCTTTACTCATTCACAGGATGTCTGTAATCTCTCTTTGTTTGAATTTACCTGTTGGAAATAGGTACAATAAAACCGCCAGACATCTCCCCAGGGTTATATGACACTGAGTTTGGCACTTCAAAAAGCACACTTAGTAGAGCATTTTGAAATCACTGAATGAAAAGCATTATGTAATGAAAAATAAATCACTGTAGTATGATGAGGTTATTTGGAAAACGTTCTGTTAAAATGCTCTGGTTAGGAATATTAAAACACCTGGGATACACAATGGATAGCTTTAATATGCTTTTTTCTTTCAAACAAAATTTTAAATTAAGCTGTAACACAGAAAAGGTCCTATTCACGTGTACGTTTGACTATGTAATTAAATCACAGTCAGTACTACTACACAGTATTCACATGTTTTGTTTTCCCCTCTAGATAAAGAATAAAGAAATTGAAAGAGAAATAGAAATAAAAAGGCTGAGATCTTACTTTTTTGCTTTTATAAACAGAGAAGACACAAAACCTGCTGACCCTTCTGTGACTTGTGCTATTTCTCTTCAACCTAGAGCCTCACGACAGCTGTATAAATCTGGCCTGGTTAGGCGAACCTCTCTCTTCTGTTGGGTCTTTCATCTCAAGAACACCAGCCTACCGTGCAGCTAGCAAACTGCCATCTCAATACACTGAAAACCTCCACCAGAAGAGTCAATCATTCTTGTTAATAGATGCCCACAGCATCCTAGAAACAATTCACTCGCATGACTGTCTTGCCCCTTAAACCTCCCCTCCCCTGTCAGCCGATAGCATACAGTTTCCCAAAATATGTTTCATTTTCAAGAGATAGATTTATTACAGCCCTGTTATCACATTCATACCCTTCCTGAAAAGATAAAAATAAGAAAGACCTTACAAGAAGACGGTGAAGCAAGAGCTAAATCATAAATGTTTGATAAGGAATGGCTAAATCCAGACAAATAACTGTTCAATCCCACTTTGTATTAGGTAGATAAAGTCATACAGGAAATCAATGTGATCTATTGAAACGAAAAAAAGTCCACTATACGGTATTATAGAATATGTGACATTATAAACGGGCTGCTTCCATAAGTGTTATACAATGAGAAGTTGCATAGTTTTTATTTATTTTTGTGTTTATGAATGTAAAAGCAGGATGTGAAAGTCACTATTTGTCAACAGGGCAAATGTGGGCAGCAGTGAAGTAGGTGAGTATTTATAACCTTTTTATTTTCCTACTCTTGAAGGGAATATATAATCCTCTCTGGGGATAAAAGGATCTTCAGTCACCCACTAGCCCAGGGCTCCTTTTTAGCACAGGCTGACAGATGTGCTAAAATTATAAGTGAAGTGTTGTGATGTTGACTCCTAAAGCAGCGATCATTAAGGCTGAAATTAGTATCCCCTCCCAGCCATTCAAATGTTAAAAAGTTCTGACACCAGGCGTAATTGGACAACTTTACCTAGTGGGGATAGCATTACATTTTATCCTACTGACTTCTTTTCTGCCTTTTTCATCCTTGCTCCAATTTAAATGAAGCAAAACAACTTTTTATACATCTTTCACTTACACAAAACAAAACAAAAATCTGCTTATGCAGAAAGACATCTCAAAAGCAGACATATGAGCTCACAACTACCTATACAAGTAGTATTGTTTAAGGCTATACTATTTTAGCTGACAACAGTATTTTAAATAAGATGCAGTTAAAAAAAAGACTGAAGGAGAACATAAACAGATGTCCTAATATGTATTAGCATCTGCTGAAAGAGATTTCATTTGAAAATCTAAAATACACTTTTCTGGGTATATGTACTAATTAGTTACATGCAGTCTTAACACACTTTAATCTTCTGAAATAAAAGTTTCACATGTACTGTATTTATGTATACCTGGATAAATCTCCAGCAAGTAAAGCAGTTGCTATAAATGCAGTAAGTGCTAAAAGATATAAGCAATCCACACAATTAGATTTCAGGTCATTTAGATGAGTGTGAACTAAAAAACATGTTAATGTTCTACACACACTGCCACTTCCTCAAATATTGCTGAGTTTGACACATTAACTAATGGACCATCACCTGATAAATACGGGATGTGTGTGGAGGAATAAAGTCTCAAATTGTCTCTACTGACTCAAATGAAGATTTTGACAATGACACAAAACCAGCAGTGCAGTTGTACTATCGCACCACTCTTGTGCTGTATGTCTAAAGAAAAATGATATAAATGATTTAACACAGTTTTCTGGTAGATCTTCCTTCTTTATTTTATGAGAAAAACTCAAAATATAGCTCAAGGCTGACACTGTAACATAAAATATGGGAAAGCTGACCGTGAAACCTAACCAGTGCTTTAAAATCAAATAAAATTCAATGTTTGTGAATGCTTAACACTTTGCTGTTGAGTTAGATTCAATTTATAAAGGCTGATGAGCACATCTATTTCTGGCATGAACAAAGAAAGTGTTAATACTGTGGCTCTCTCTTAGTCCTGCACTGTACATCGAGCCACCAGCCTCAACAACCTCACTAAGCCCCATACTTCATCTTTCAGCTGAACTGTGCATATTGGTTCATCTACACTGGGCTCCTGCCCAGGGCTACCAGGCATCTCAGTCAGGCGATGGTGGCCTCACGCAGAGAGCAGACACACCTACACTGCTCTTACACTGCCTCGCTGTGCTTCCCCTCCAGTATGTCACCAGTATGTCACCCACACATCAGGCTACTGAAGACTGACCGGGCTAACGCACAAATCTTGCTCTAATTAGAGACAGGAGATAAGCTAACGTGCACAACCAAGTTCTGCCTTGGCACTGCAGCGCTGCAGCTGGGGTAACGAGTGCCGAACCGATGGAGGATTTTGATTGTTAATGATTCTTCCTCGAGGCAATCGGTGGCCCCTTCTGTCCCGCAGCAGCTCCCTTGCCGTTCAGCATTATCGAGAATACGGTTTCCAACACTGACCCAGCCAGGACAGCCTCTTCCAAACTGCTTTCTCCCACTTCCAAGGCCACTAAGCACTAGATGGGGAGCATTAACACAGTGCGCACATATGACATGCAAACAACAAGGATAAGATTCTTGCATTATGGTTTCGAAGATATTCTTGCCTGTTTCTTTCATCTTGTAATTAAGTGTTTTGACTTGTACTTGCTGTGATCTGTCTCTCTAAGGATGTGGTTGGTCAGCTTACTTTCTGTAACCTCCTTCAGTGTCATCCATCAGTCCTCTGGACTTGCCATAACTACCAGCTCACCAGAATTTACTTCTCATCTGTGCTCAGATTTCTATTCTCAATCTGTTTCTGTGTGGTTCATTGCCCATTCCTTCTTTCAACTGCCAGACTTTTATCCTACACACCCACTTGAAGGTCCAACTCATCAATATCTCACTCCTTTTCTCTCTGCTCCTCCACTCATTATGCTGAGCATCTTTGGTCGAAAACCTACTTTTCCACAACAAATTCATCCTCTAATACTGTAGTCTGTCTATACAGGAATCTTCAGTTCAATCCAGTTTATCTTGATTCACTATCAACATGTCAACGCTCACCCTAGATCAACTTCAAGATAGTAGTTTTCATTGATGACTTCCTAAATTTTCAAACAAGCATTTTCATGCTTTCTTTTATTCTGCTTACAGATCTGCCCACAAGCATTTGCAATATTATCTCATTATCTTTTTTCATTATCCACATTAAAATTCTCCTTTTCTTTGGTATCTAATCTTTTCTTTGGCATCAAAAAAAATCATGCCTAAAACAGGGTCTACCATATTGATTAAAATTATCTCATTATATGCTTGTTCTTTTTATCTATCTGTATCCCTGACTTTTGATTAAGACTTAAATTTTAAGCAATGTGGACTTGGAACAATCTTTTTCATATTTTTGCATATTTATTAATATGGCTGGGTCCTCATCTGTGACTAACAATCTAGGCACTGCACTAATGATAATTATCATCATCTTGTTGTTCCTTCTTTGTTGATATATAAGCATGTAAACTGGATTTTGTTTTCTGAGTAGGACTGCCAGGGATGATTATTAGGAGTTCTACTTGAAGAAGAAACTCAGGCACTTTTAGTAATAGTTTTCAAACTAAGGGTTGTAGTCTTTTGTTTTCTGAATGGAAATTAAGGATGGGAACATTTTCAGGGTAACTGTCAGGAAAAATTCTTTGGAAAGTACTAATTAGAATGCCTTTGTGTTATGTTGACAGATAAGGAGCATATACATGATTTTTTTTAGAAAACATATTGTAAGAAAATAAAAGAAAAATGATTTGCAAACTCTGCCTGTATAGGTATCAACGAGGACACAGGAGCATAACACACCAAAGTGACAGTCTCCACATAAGAGAGCGAACATGAACTCTCATAGACAAATCTACCAAAGATGAGAGAGTTCAAATGCTGGAGAACTTTATTTAAGAATAGAAGCACCAGTATTCTCCAAAATCTTCATGAGTTGGAGGTATTAAATTATCTAGTCTGATGCCAGCACTTGGATTAAATTCTAATATATTGCCATGCACTAATTCTACTGTTAGGGAACGAAAGGGGAACAGAATATGCAAACACATTATCATGACTGTATAAACTGTATCTTTATTTGGAATAGGAATTATTTTAAGGCCATCTGAAGCTCTGTTTTTCTTGCATGAAATCTGGGGTGTGAACCTGAAAAATTAGCAAAAGGGCAGAAAAGCTTGAAAACAAGCTGATTATGACAGTCCTATCAAGAAGAAAGTGAAAATGCAAATGAAATAGACATTTTCTAAATATAGTTTAATTTATAAATAAGACTTCACATCACAGATTTGTTTATCCTCATTTGGTGATAATTGTTCACAGCAGAATATATCAGAAAATTCTATAATAGGAACCACAGCCAGGAAATGTTAAATAATTAATCACCCTCCCAGCCACTTGCATTTCTGTTGATATAAATGACCGTATAATTCCAAACCCAATTATCACTACTTAGCCATTCCATTTTGTAGTTAAAATCCCACAAAATTAAAGTGCATCAATTGTTAATGGTAATAGACCAGTCAAGGGATTAAAGATTATTTTAATGTTTATTTCCTGTCAGGAGGTTTTTTTGGCAGGAAGCACCATAGACAAAAGGCTACATTAAGATGAGATTCATACAATGGATTTAAATATACTAACTTCTAAAAACCTTATGGTATAATTACTTGTTTAATCTATTTGTTCCCTGAAGATACCAATGGGGGTTTATCAAGTCAACTTCATTATATCTCCTTTGTAGAAATCAAAATACTCTTTTTAACTTTGCAAAACACAGTCAGGCTTACCATAAACACAGTTCTAACAACAACAGACTTGAAAAAGGAATGGACTACACTAAAATATAAGGAGAACCAGATTACTATCAGGACTTTCTGTGTCATGTTCTGCCCTGTTACTACTGGCATTATGTATGAGCACACAAGATTTGGTCCTTGTAAACCCACTTAAAACAATCACTTTTTTACCTGCCATGAAATGGCGACTTTTCTCTGCTTTTCAGAAAATTATTTATGCAAATGCATTATATAGAGAAATCTCTTTTTTTCAGAGATTACTTTGTTTCCTTAAAATGCTTTTTTTAATCATAAGGCATTGCCAACAAAACACAGTGACTGGAACTCCGCAGAATTGGGTGCAAGGGCTAAAAGATTTGGGGAGGGATTCCTACAGTTTAGTGTTTCAATAGGCAGCAAGAGTAAGCTGCATTCTATGTGCTTCACAAGGCTACTCATTTGCAGAAAGTTACAGACATGCATCCGTATCTTGAGGCTTTTGTGATGAAACCATCGGATTCGGAGCTGGCAATAACCGTGCCAGTTATTTTAGGCTTACCCTCACATTACCCTTCGCAACCTCATTCATTTGATTCCGGTCTCTTTTCTGTGTAAGCAGAAATCTACATACGTACCAAATATAAAAGCCGGGTGGGAAATACTTGTCTCCTTGTGTACATGCATTCCCTTCCTTATCGACTCAGTAACACTATCCAATTCTCCAAAATCACCAGACAACTTACAGCACAAGAATGTTATAGTACTCTATATCCACTTCTTTATTTTTTTTTCCAGGAAACCCTTACCCTACACGTACCCAATGACTTCACACACTAAATCATGATACAAATCGCACAGTACATAATCACTTCACACTACGCTGTGTGACAGATATTGTTTCTTTGTCTGTTTCAAACATTTTGTTAGGAGAGTGTTTGCTGTTTGGCTAAATTAATTTTTCATTCTTTCTCCTCTCTCTGTTCTTTATAGGAAAGAAAGACAGCCAGGACAGATCTGTGGCAGTAACACTTCGGTGCTGAGACAAGGAAGGGATTTGTAGCATAAGAGACTGCTCAGGAGGGTCATGAAGAAGTCCTATCTAAATCCCATCTAAAACCAGGATTGCCTGGCAATGATACCACTGATTCGTGAACAGTGAGTTTACTAAATGCCCAGTGGTGTTAATAACCACTCAAATGTCATCAGTTGCAGGTATTCAGGAAGAAGCTTCTAACTGAGACATACTAAATAGCTGTTTATCCTGGAGTCCAAATTGTTACAGATTGTCTGTAATTGTCCAAATTGATGCACTTCTGGCATAAATGAGCAGTGCAGAATTAAAATTGCTATATAAGGCACTTTCTCTTGTTTTCCTTGGTATGCACACCACTCCACTCAAAAGAAAAAGAAAAAAAAAGGAAAGCAAAAACCACAACAAAGTTCAGAGTCTACATCTCTTCTGAGATTTGTGAGAGCAAGTAGACATGGTACGGGAACCCATTCCATAACCTTTCACCAACATAAAATTTACTGTGAACATGGCCCTAAAACTATGCTCAGCTGAGATTTAAACACTAAAACCCAACCTCCCAAGAACACTTCCATTCTAATAAATACCTCACCACCACATGATATGCTAATTACTTGGGTCCTGGGGGGAGCCTAAACAACCCATCCTAAAGCAAGGTCTACCACAACACTCGCTCAAGTGGCCAGGACAGGATCTGTCCTAAAGTAAGTATTGTTATTTAGCAGGTTTAAGATGTTATTTAAGATAAAGACATGACAGTCATCCCAGCTTCTCTTCCCCAAACAGTACCACTGTGGCAAAGAGCAAAGCAGATTTGGTTTTTGAGACTGAAAATTTCTCTGTAATTTTCTACGGTATTCAAGACTTTATCAATGAGAAAAATTAATCTAACCCATGGAAATGAGACTTCCTTCAAAACTCTAATGTTCTGTGTCTTTTATTTTTAAATTGTGGCATTAATAATGGTCTCAGCAGCAAGTGGAGAAAATGTGCAATATATGCCCGCTTTATAGATTTCCTGTTTCTGCAATTTCACTCGAAAAATGGCAGTGCCTTGCCATCTGAAGTTCTTAGTTTGTTTAACTCCAAGCAAAAGACAATTAAACAACTTACACTACATGGTCATCAGACTATAATCGTTCACCAGCACTACTCGTTGTGTCAGCTGCCACAAGGAGCAGCAGTGTTTTAGCTATACCAGCCTAGCAAGCCTGCCAGAGGGTACTGAATATGGCAGTGGCCTCATGCTGAGAAAAAGAAACTTCATAAGCAAAAAAATTTCCACAGCATTCTTGAGGTGCTGAATTAGCACAGAGTAAAATGAAGGGACTCCATGCTGGACAAGCATCTAGGAGTACACGGCATCTTTTAATTATGTTTGGTTTTTTTTTTTTTAGAAGCCAATAAATTAATATTTAGTTATCTTTTTTATTTTCTCACACAGTTTCTTACAATTTTCTCATTTTCTATAAACATTTTTTTTTTCAAAATTGTAAGCAAATTTATATCCTGAATCTATACCTCTCAGGTTATCTTCTGCAACACAAAAGTTTTATGTAAGAAATGATGTATCAGTCTTTTAATAGGAAGTTATAAATACTTGGAGAATGGATAGTTTAGGTGAATGACAAACATAAATCAAGCCTTTCAAATCCTGCTTTGGGTAGAAATCATTCCCAAACCAGACTGAGCAAAATGAGTTCCCATTTGAGAGATGTTCAATGCAGTTGTGTTTGCTCTCACTAAAACATTCTCAGAGTTGGCCCAATTTTGACATTTGTAGACAAGTGACTTGTAGATATGACAATCACAGACCAGTACCTGCTATATCATTATTGACACCCTCTAGTATAGGCTGAAATAGGGAAAAAAAACTTAGATCACCAATGCACATCTAAAACATTGTAGTTCTCAGTCTAGCACACTCTCAGGACTACCTGTTATCCACATTAAAGACAAAGAGCACAGCATTAACATCATTCTCTGTAATGGCAATGAAAGGGAATTCACATTAATGGTTGCCTAAGAGTAATCATGGTAGATTCTTGGCATTAAGATGAGGAATATTAATTATCCAGAACATAAAAGCATAAATGACACCTACATCTCTGTGCAAAGCCGATGCAAATCAATTGCCTGAATGCAATTTAATTCAAGATTCTTGGTATACCAGCATAGAGATAGAACTCTATATGATCAACAAGATGAACAGGAAAACTGTATTTCTAAAATGATGAGTCATTGTCTAGTAATTCCTTTGGGTCTTTTTGGTATGCAAGACAATATTAGTGTTTTAATGAATGCAAAAATAGAACACAAAATATATACAAAGTGATAATATAATACCTGGACAATAAAGCATAAGAATAAAAGGATAATGAAATAAATTAAAAGAGAGGGAATAAAACCATTTAATACTATTACGACATTCTAATCTTACTAATATCTGTACTGGAGAGTAAATTCAGTTTTCACTCCCAGTTTAACAAAGTTGTTTTCATGGATTTCTGATTTTTGGCAATACAAATAAATACTTGTATAAAACCTCATGATCATTACCAATGTGCTACACTGTGAAATGTGACTCTCTGAAATGCCAGAGCAGATTTCTCAATGTATTGTCTCTCGCTGACCTCCAGATCAAGTTTGCTCAGTGTCTGACTGAAAGAATGTTCTTTGGTTTTCTTTTTGCTTTTCTAAATAACTGCTAGCTCTACAAATTCATTATGGAACCAGAAAAAAATCCAATCCATTCTTCCATAGCTGTGTTGGCTTAGCATCACCAAAGGAAATAAAACGCATTTTAGTTACTAAGGTGACCAGTTACAACAGTGATTCCACACAGGACTGAGATACAGTAAGATAAAAGCTGCTGGTTTTATGTGGTAATCCTTCTGCCTAGAAGTGTCTATTGAGAGACAGCACGCAGAAAAGAGCAGGAAGTAACATAATTTATTCAGCAAGAATACTATGGGGCACAAGTGCTGAAAAAAGGCTTACACATACCCCTCCTGCCTAATTTTCCATTGAGCTAAAATGGACCCACGAATATTAAATATTTATTCCATTTATCATGTTCGTGCATTTTCCTCCTTCTCCTATTTATTTACTTAATTTCTTTATAAACATTTAGAATTTACTTTTGCTGAATAAATAAATTAAAAGATGAGGAACCTTTAAACAGACGAAAGGCTCTGGGAGTTTTGCTACTGGCAAAAAGCGAAATTGCTGCTCATGGATGTAATGAGTCAACTACCAACGTGGAAATCTGGCAGAATTCCTGCATTTTAGAATCGTGGGTTAGATGACTTCATTTTAGTGTATACAGGTTTTTCTTGCAAAGTTGATTCTGCAGGGGTTTTTTTCAGTTGATTTTAGTTTCTTCTATCACCATGCCTCACTCAAACTATAACAAATTCATCAGTAATAATCAACTGACATCGTCACCACATATTTTATCAAAGTCAGGGAAATTTTCAGATTGTCAAGCTCAAGGACATCATAAGACAAACTAATTCCTGGGCATAATCCTATTCAAACTATGAAGTAAATTCACCTGACTAAGTTCAATTCAGTGTATTTTACCCAGTGGAAGAGGTAGTAAAATTTTCTTTCATCCCAGAAGACTTTATTTTATCATTCTTTCATCTGGGATTCCAGGAAATGTTAAGATGTTAACTATCTGACAGAGTTCAAATCAGTGCCAAGTAGTTTATTATAGCACAGGTTTTATTCCCCGATTTCAGGGGACATGGACTTCTGATGAAAAAGGTGGAATAATTCTTGCCTCAGTGTGTAAAATCAAGATCAATTTAGTAACCCACTCCTCTAATACTGTATGTGCAAAGAAATAATTTAGACTCCTAGTTAATTTGAGTATTGAACTGAAATTCTGCAGCTGCTTTCTGCCAGTCCTGAAAACAGAAATTAATTTCAGTGACCAAGTCGAATGGAGTGCTGCTCTGTCAGGTAATTAGTCATCGTCTTCTGCTACTCAGGGTCTATCACTGTGCTAATCCATACATAAACCCCAGTATTCCCCTAGTCACTCACAATCTAAAGAGCTGTTTAACTACCTATTCCTCCCATTCAATCCTACCCCAGATATCAGCTGCAAAATGAGCATTCTTTCATGTTTAGCTTTCTTCCTACTATTTACTGCCAGCAGAATTAATGCAGCTGATTTACATTTTCTTTTTTCTGTTTGATCAAGTCTGCTGTTGATTAAGTAGAGCTTAAGGGAAAAAATTATACTCCTGCAGCTTTCCTACTTGACTTGCCAGTTTATTAATGAAAGAAGCAAGGATATTGATGGCCCAGAAACTACAAGTGCAGCAATTAAAGGGTATGTCCTTCCAAGCTTCTAATTAGAAAAGAGTTCTTTTGTATTAAAAGATAAAGTTTAGTGTCATATTTATATCTAATTCTCACTTCTGCTGTTTTGCTTTTTTTCTTTGTTTATTCTTTTTAAACAGAAATCTACTGGGAAAACTTAGATCAGGCAGAATAAAGAAACTTTCCCTGACAACCATTTCTGGAAGCTTTGTTCCCAAACAATAGACTTAATGATAAAACAACAAAAAATCCCCGCCTCCCTCAAAATCCTTACAACAATAAAATATCTACTGAAAATACCACTCTGAAGACACCCATGTGTTATTTTTTTCCTTGTGTGCATTAGCAGAGTTTGTCTAACACCAGATTAAAGAAAACTGAAGATTTTGATACAAGTCCTTTTGGAGATACAAAGATAACCAGACCTTTCTCTCCTCCTAGTACTTTCTTACTTAGTATCTAAATTCTAAATTCTTTTTGTTCATGTCAGGTATTTACATGAACAATCTCATTGAGTCTCTTTCTGCTTCTTATCTAGCTTGATTTGTGCAATTCCTCCTTCAGAAACACCTGAAGCCATAACATCACCAATATTTTATTACTGTATTGAGTCATTCCCTTGCACATTAATGGCGTACCTTCAAAATCAGAACTACAAACAGACAAATAAATGACTCTCATTTTCGTCTAGGACTTGGGTTTTGTGGTGTGCAATTCCTCTGAACATATGCAACAGAAGTCTGACACGTTCTGACTAAACCAAACTTCGCATGCGTGCACAGACTGACCCTACAGCACCTGTGGAGTAAGTGCTATGGACTCAGCACGAGGATCAACCTGTCTGCCCCCCATCCAAACCATCCTGCACACAACTCGAAGTACGTCTCCATCTGCACATCGGGTACCTCTCCCAGATTTCTGCACAGCAACACACTCCTCTCATTTAGTTCCTGGATGTTTAGAAATCCCTGGGAAATATATTAAAAAATAGGTACAATATAAAAGTTATAATCTAGCATCCTATATGATTAATGGCAGGTATTTAATGCATTGAGAATGACTGTTGCCTGCACTGATGTTCAAGAGAGGAAGAGAAGTAAAACACCTTCCTCTTCCTGGCCTCCTCCTGGTCCCTCATAGCTGAGAATGGCGAGAACTGCTGTGATCAGATTAGGTGGGTAATCTTGTGTATTATCGGATTCCCAACAGGCACAGATAGCTGTGTATTTAAGGACAGTAAGCTTTTCTTAAAAGAGGTACTAAAGTGAATCACAAAATTTCCCAGAGCTCCCAGCTGGATAAAACAGCAGTAAACAAGAGTGATTCTTCCTTAGGGCTAACAGGGTTAGCGATGTTGCTCTCAGAGCAGATTGTGTCATCCACATTTCTCCTTGAGCCATCCCAGACATGCCTCTTTCTGTCTGCTTATTAACCTGAAAAAGCCTCGTGGTGAGGGGGATGGAATTGTTCTAAGGGACCTTTTGTGATAGAAATTTCTCAATCATTTTCAGTTTTAAGGTGACTTCATAGAAATGGTGACGCTCACAAATACCACTTGAAAGACACAGAAGCTTTAATCTTTTTCAATGGAATCGGAAGAGCTCTTATCTCTCCTCTGACCCTTTTTCCCCTCTAGCCTTACACTCCTGGCACCATTGAAAAGTCAGAACCATTAAGTTGGTGTCAAGTGGCTGTGCTATTCATATTCTGTTATAGTCAATGACAATTAACAGTGCCATTCAGAAAACCCAGGTACTGTATTACACAATTGGAAAATTGATCTTATCTGAGGCTCAAAAATCAGCAATGTTCAGGCCTCAACTCCAAGGCAAAAAAGGAGAAAAGGAAAAAAAAAAAAAAAAAGGGGGGGGACGAGGTACTGCCTGACCTTAGGAACACATAGCAAAGAGCCATGTGCAGGGCTCAGAAACAACTTCAAGTGGGTGAATCTCTGTATGAATGTAAGTTCTGATTTTTATCATCAAGCAAAATGATGTTAGAAAGAAGAGTTCAAATTCAACCGAATGCTTGATGAACACCTTCAAAGTTGTTATTGCAGGCAAAATGCAACATCTTAGCATTGCTGACACATCAGAAAACCCCTGCGTGTGTCAATTCCAAGCTCTTTGCAGCACACGCCCACAGGCAAGAGCCCCTGCACCTACAACACAATCTTCATTTCTAGTACTAGCACTGAACATTTCTTTTCATGAAGGTTTTTCCTAGAAATGAGCACAGCCACATCTTTCTTGTAATGAATTACTGAATGGATCCAAAAGCAGAGGATTAACAAATAACTCTCTACTTTGGAAACTGAGAATGTTTTCCTGCGTCAGTGAATCTCAACATTAATGACAAACCAGTACAATAGTTGATTACAGTTTAGTCTATCTGCTTGAAACCACAGGGGGAATTTTAGATAACAAAACTCAATTAGATAGCTTGAATTTAACTGCAGCACCTGAGCTAAAACCTTTTCACACAAAGGACGCATTGTAGAATAAAGAGTAGCTCCAGCCCACCATCACCCATCTAATTTTTATACCTCGTCTCAGAGGGCACTGTTCCTCCACGCCATGTGCCCAGGGACACCTGCTTTGAGCAGAATCCAAACCCACAGCAAGTCTTATAGAATCAGCAAGCCATTATGTCACTTATAATCCCCAATCAAGTCCTGACTAACCCATGCAATTACGACACGACCTGACAAGTTCACATTCTGGAGCAGATTGCAAGATCTGTAGAGTCATTACTTTGGTTCAAGCACGTAACTGAAATACTTTGCAATTAGATGGGAAAAAAAAAAAACAAAAAACAAAAAATCACGAAACCTGTATTCTTCCATTTCAAATGCCAAGTCCTAAAAACTCAATGATTGCACAGGCTGATGGAAGGAATGTGCCATTACATGCAATTCTGCTCCAGATAGCTTTTTTCCAGACCAGGACCAGTGAAGTCCTTCCTGGACCTGGGCCTCTCTAAGATGTCCTCAGCCTCGGTGTTGAATTTAGGTGTCTTTTGTTTTTTCCCCTCCCTCCACTCCAGGTATTAGGATTCTGTACCAAATACTTAAAAGTAAGGCCCATGTTCAAAGCCATTCTAGCAGAAAAAGTGATAGTCCCGAATCCACCTTTGGTGCACCTGGAACAGAACAGCTTGTATTCTATCAGACGTTTCACCCCATGCCAAGTTTTCCTGGGGAATCAGGAACAGACAGAGCACAGAAATCATCTTTGTCTGTTCATCATTTTACTTCACAGAATACAATAAGGAATCACCAGCTAGCTTCAGTTCTCTGGGAAAAAGTCTCAGATTGTCGCCTTAATGAAAAACATAGAATAGGCGCAAAGCCACTATAGCTGTACTTAAAAATCAATACTCCCTATTGGTCTTATAATTTGTGTACCAAATATCTGCTTTAAAATGTGCACAAGCCTCAAAAGAAAAGCTAGGGAGTTTATATCCCAGATTTTTAAATGTTTTCTACAGTTTTAATATTTGCAAAACAATGTGAAATGTTATATAGGATTCACTGCTTGGCAGTGAGAGTCCATTCTATTTTTTATTTCTTTTATTGAGAAGTAGAATAAAATTCCCAAACTGCTCCAGTGCAATTAAAATTACTTTTATTCATAGAGTTACCTCTACGTCCACCACGAGCATTCCACAGTACTAATCCTTTTAGGCCCTGATCCAGCAAAGCACTTTACTGTGTCTTATTCTTAAAATTACAAGTCTCCCCACTGATTTCAATATAGTTATATTAGGGATGAACTTGGCCTAGTGTAGCAAAAATAATGTTAAAAATACAGTTTAACAAAACAAGTAAGGAAATGGAAGGCCTAAGAGACTTCAGTATTTCTCCGTTTTAAAGTAAGGCATTACTAGTGAGCATTTGAGCACAGTCCAATAGTGGGTTATTTTTGTACAGTTAGGCCAAGTCAGGTAAGGAGCCTCTTTGTATTAGAGATGCATTGATTTCAGATCTAGGTGGTTTCAATAAGCTTCTTACATCCAAATATTACAAGGACAGGGACATAAAAATGTCAATTACATAAATAAAACTGTAAGTATTGATAAATGCCCAAAATTAAATAAAGCCACTTCACTCTAAGAGGCTTTGCAGCTGATACGGTTGTAAAACAATAAGAAAACCATCATAATTTGCATTTTTATAGCTACATTCATCAATAGCTCAAATATTTATCACAAACACCAACCCACTACAGGCAGGAACTGTATGAGGGTATAGCCCTGCTTTGATTATAAAGACCCTGAGCCATGGCTGGACACATGGCTACAACCAAAGCTTCTTGAACTGGTTTAAATAGTCGTTGTCTTTGGCTACTTCTTTCTGCTTTGTTTTTGCTGGTGCAAGAATTGATATGAGCATGCAATGAACTGGATCAGGAAACTAATCTGGCTGAAATATAAACCATCAAAAAGTGCTGACTTTAATGAAGAGGGCAGCTCAGGAAAGCAGGAGTCTGAGACTGCTTAAGATAGCATTGCCCCGAACGTACATCAAACCACATATCCTGAGGCTCAGAGTAGCAGCCAGAAGCAGGACCATGGGATTCACCAATTTATCCACTTAAGCCATGGGGGTATACTGGGATGAGAGCCACAAAATGGATGGGGGATGTTTCTTGAGTGACTTCACAGCACAGCTTCAGTTCGCTGTGGAGGGGCAACAAAATTTAATTTGCCAAGGATGGCTAAACACCCCAAGCAAGAAGGCTCTACATGTAAGCGTTTTCCAGTGGCTTCCAGATTGTTTCTGCAGGCTTATCAGACAGCCTTCCTAATTGGCTCTCAACAATATTTTTAAGCATGTGCTTTACCACCATTTAAAGCAGTGCATATGAAAGAGACGGAATACATTAGGGAAACGAATTCCTGTGGACATTGTGAAGGGAATAATGCCCTTCTATTTGGTCTATCCTGTACCTCAATAAATGTGGGATTTTTTTCAGTCCAGGTGCTACAGTAACCCAAATGACAGTCATATTACACTTATAAAAGACAACTTTAAGAAAGATCTTACTGCAATAAAAGTGAGGATTTTTTTCCCCCTTGGCATCCCAGCTTGCCACAGAAATGACTGAGTTGCTGAATTTCTGCCAAGTATAGATGGTTCAGCATGCTATTAGATTAGTCTGTTTATACAGAAACAGCCAAAAATAGGAAACACACAGAAGCTATTAAAGATATTGTCCTGTGAGGGAAATATTTGAATGGTTTTGTTACTGCAACTGGGAAATAAGATACGAGTCAGTATTAATGTGATAAAGAAGTTAATGTGTTCTAAAGCAAACAGTTAGTTTCTTCAGCTTGTCTCTGAGTTGACAATAAAATAAATGTACAGACAATTATGTAGGGTTGGATGAGCCTGCAAGTAAGTGTATCCAGCTTAAAGCTCAGCCCTGCCAGTGGGTTAGAATTGAAACTCTGTTATCAAGTAATGATATGCTAACCCCAGGTAGTCTTCAAAGCAAATGGATGATTCAAAACGCCATGCATCACTGAGCTGGTGGAAGAATGGTCAATAGTGTTTAAGCGATTTGAACTGGTCAAAGAAAATCTCATAGAAAAGTTCCTTTGCCTTGACCCTTTTGCAGTGGATTTCCTAGATTTTTTTTTCACTTTTGACATAGTCTAATGAAAAATAAAAACACTTTCTTTTTTATTTTATTTTCTTTAATTAGTGCAATGGCAATATTTCATAGTGGATTTTTATGGGCTTTTTAAAGAGCCAGGACAAAGAAATTTGCCCATCCCGTGTGTGACACTGACCATTCATTCCTAAACACAGCCACACACAATCCCGATGCCCTGACCTCCTTCTCCCTCCCCCTTCCACATATCAACAAACCAAAATAATTCTTAAATGGTTGTAATGCCTTAAATCTCCTAACATAAAGTAAACAAAGGAATAGACTATTATATTGTATATATATCTATTATATATGAATAAAAGATCTACATATTTTCTCTGCAGTAAACCACTTCTCCTGCAAACCCAAAGATCACATATACCATTCCTTAAGGGCTAACACATTTGTCCAGTGAAGAATAACAAGTCCAAAGCTAAATGACTCTCCCACTGATAAATGCCCCTCTGTGGTATCGTCTTTTTTATGGTGAGAGTGCCCTGGGCCAAGCCAAGCATTTTCCCTGCTCTTAGCTCACTTAGCAGGACATGAGAAGAGGAGCAGCATCTTAAAGTGCACATGAAAACTTACACTAGTCAATGTAGAATAAAGGCATTTGATTAGCAGGAGCCTCATGAATTCTACACCAGTGGCTCATTTCCAGAGGGATTTGAAAACTGGCCTCAAGTCACTCTGCCCATGTTATGTATATTCAAAGCTTAGGCACAGTATTTGGAAGAGAGAAATTGCAGAAATTCCGGCAAGGTACCACAGTTAAATACGTTTACATTGCAGACAAAAAACTGCAAGTGGCATAATGATATTTACAGCAAAATTTAAGAACTCTGCAATAACTAGCAGCCAGATTTGGGAGTCTGGCTTTTCCCTAGAACACATCTACTCAAAATCAAGTCAAGCTGTTACATCAACAAGTCTAAAGACTGTTAGTGATTTTGAGGCATTAGTTGAAATTTACCTCTGGGATAAGTATATCTTTCCATTCAACTCCCCAGAACTCTGGCTTGTTTATTATTTCTCAAGCCTAATTCCTTACTTCAGGCAATAGGAAACATGACATACATGTCCCCTGACATCAATCAGATAAGGACAATATCATTGCCTTTATTCAGAGGACCTTCCAAAATTGAGGGGCTGCATGGCATTTTCTTTCCTCAGCCTGTTTCCTTTGTGAACCTACAGCCTCTTTCTAGAATGGGCATCGCTTTAGCTGGAGAATAAATTTGCAACATCCTTTCAGTATTTGTGGCAAGGTAATCCCAACCTGAACAGTTTAGAGCATATACTGCTGTTCTATATATATGTATTACTACATGTGTTTAAAGCATATATTAGTATCATTTAGACAGAACAGTAGAGTCCCTAGAAACAAAAAAATTCGATTTATTACTTGTTTTGTGATTGTGCACTAAGCATCTCTATTTTTAAAATGGCATAAGCTAACAGCAGAGACATAGCAGTTACTCTGAAAGGAAACAACAGACACAGGAAACATAATGCACCTTAAAGATGTATAGGAGGTTTAAAAATAGAGAACTTCCTTTTTCAGTAAAGGGAAAAAGTAACAGAGAGTAATATGTTTGTGCTTGGAATTGGAAGAAGAAAAAGGAGCTAAGTAATTTTTACTGGCCACATGTCTCAAACCAAATGGTTGTCTTTTAAACAAAAGCACCTCTCTTGCTTCGTTTCATTTTCAAACTGTAATGTCTGAACAAGACAACGGAAAAGTTTAATCTCTAAAACATGAATGCTGAAAACAAATGTATTAGAAAATACCAAGCCAAAGCTATGTTGGTGACACAAATGTGAAAAATGGAATTGAAATAAACTGTGCCAGAAATCTATTTCTAAAAATATGTCTTTACAGTAGTGATATTTATAAATTTGACATACTCTAAAATTTAGCTCACTAAAGATTATTTCTATGCAAATATGCATTTCTCAAACCCCATAAGCGTGCGAAAAATCCAAAACACATTTCTTGAAAATCAATTTCTGTGCAGTACAAATGTATCAAGTTAGAGGCAGCATGCTGATAAATATTAAAAAGGTCTACATTGTGCAAAACGAAAACTTATAACAGGACACAGTAGTACAGTGCAGTATGTAGAGGTACAGAGAGAACATGAAACAGCCCCACGGCTTCAAAAGGACTCTGTGGTCTGACATTAGTCATTTTGGTTCTGATAAAGGATGTTGTAGAAGGTGCTGCCCACATTATGCAAATCACTAACCACTTAATTTCCTTCCCAAGTGGTAAAGCTCAAGCGTTTTCCCTGAACATACACTGCTCATTTTCTTGTAACTCTGTGGTTTCTTTTCAATAGCCTGTGAATGCCAGCAAGTAAGAAGATAGCAGTAAGAAACTAAGAGGTTACTCAATGATTCCAAAGGTTACAGGACTGCTTTTTAGATACAGATCTGAACATAAATTCTAGACATCCACAAAGCATTTTTTACTTCTAATAATACCCCATTAGCTGCTTCAATTTCAAAATGCTTGGGTAAGGCTCTCTATCTCTCCCCTCCACCCCCTTGTCACCTCATATTCCAAGAATTAAATATGGTTCACTCCTGGGCCATTTCTAGCCTGAACTTCTCTTAAAAAGAGATTTTACTCATCTAAAGCAATATACTACAAATTATGTGTTATTTTTACAGCAGCTAATTTTGTACTGGAACACTTTTCAGTTAGGAACCATTTCGACCTACAAACATAATCCAGTATAATGATTTGTAC